>NC_058521.1:535038175-539983175 GCF_904849725.1 Hordeum vulgare subsp. vulgare
AAGAGATAACGAGTGGAAAGAGCTCAAGCTTGGGGATGCCCAAGGCATCCAGTCCAAATTCAAGGACACCAAAAAGCCTTAGCTTGGGGATGCCCCGGGAAGGCATCCCCTCTTTCGTCTTCAATCCATCGGTAACATTACTTGGAGCTATATTTTTATTCACCACATGATATGTGTTTTGCTTGGAGCGTCTTGTGTCTTAGGAGTCTTTTCTTTTTGTTGTGTCACAATCATCCTTGCTGCACACCTTTTTGAGAGAGAGAGACATGCACTCATCGTGATTTTTGCTAGAATGCTCATAGTGCTTCACTTATATCTTTTGAGCTAGATACTTTTGCTCTATGTGCTTCACTTATATCTTTTAGAGCACGGCGGTGCGTGACTTGGTAGTTGGCTTATGCTATGAAAGTAGTCCCAAATGTGATGGGTACCCAAAGAGGATGCAAAAACCTCCATCTTCATGTGCATTGAGTAGAAAGAGAAGTCTTGATTCCTCTCAATTAGTTTTGAGACGTGGATTCGGTCATATTAAGAGCTATGTTAGTAGGGTGTTGTGTATCTAGAAAAACTTGTGTTGAAGTTAGTGATTCCCGTAGCATGCACGTATGGTGAACCGCTATGTTAGGAAGTCGGAGCATAATTGATCTATTGATTGTCATCCTTTGTGTTGAGGTCGGGATCGCGCGATGGTTAACACCTACCAACCCTTCCCCTAGGAGTATGCGTTTAGCACTTTGTTTCAATTACTAATAAAAACTTTCGCAACAAGTATGTGAGTTCTTCATGACTAATGTGAGTCCATGGTATAGATGCACTTTAACCTTCCACCATTGCTAGCCTCTCTAGTGCCGCACAATTCTCGTCGGTGCACAAACCCACCATATGCCTTCCTCAAAACAGCCACCATACCTACCTACGATGGCATTTTCATAGCCATTCTGAGATATATTGCCATGCAACTCCCACCGTTCCGTCTCATGACTTGTGTCGTCACTCTCATATTGCCTTTGCATGATTGTAAGATAGCTAGAGAGATGTTTCAACGTCATACGCCATGCTAGATCGTTGCACATCCCGGTACACTGCCGGAGGCATTTCCTGACGGGGATATAGCCCTAGGGTAGGGTCATAGGTCTGACCAATACGTCCTACCCAAGGGCACCTCATTATTAGTTTAAGGACTACAAGGGAAATTCCTGCTGGATCGTGACAACATCTAATCCACTCGGTTCAGATCCACTCAGACAAGTACATTCCATCCACTTGGATGACAGTCAACCACTCGGCCGTATGACTCACTCGGTCATGCAAATACCAACAGTCGGCAAGACATCTGTAGTGGGCTGACATTATGACATCAATGCCCCATCTTGTAACATAGGAGGCGAGGAGGTGGCGCACTCTATATAAGCCACCCCCCTCCACATAGCTGGCGGCGAGTTTTTATTCTCCCTCGGCGGGCTCATTCTTTCCCTCGAGCTCTTGCTCTCTCTCTACACCATGTAACTCATGTCCATGACAGATAAAACAAAGCCTCTCCGGATCACGCGACGTAGGGTTGTTATCTCCACTGCGAGAGGCCCGAACTCGCTAAAACCACCGTGTCACCCATGTGCATCTTGATAGATCATGCTCCGTTATCCTACCCCCTTTCTATTGTCAGAATCGTTACCACGATAGTTGGCGCCCACCTTGGGGCATGGCGTCTATCGAGCCATGATGCAGATGGTTATTTCTTTTAACTACTAGCGGCAGATCGATTTCTGCTGGTGCCCTCTATTCGGTTTCATTTTCATTCTTAACACATTTTTTGTATTTTTTCATCTTCGCGACGAGCAATGCATCGCAAGCAACAGAAAAATAGATATCCATCCAAGCAACAACAACGACGTGGAAGAAGGAAACTCTGGTCTTGCACGGTTGATTGCGTCTCCATGTGCGGCTACCGACACAGCCAGTCTCCTCGAGTGCCGACGGCGGCCTCCACACTCCAAGGCTTCCCCAGTCGTCCGCCTGCTCGACGGCGGCGTCCCGCCATGGAGGCGTAGTCTCAGCCTGTAGTGCAAGTCCCATCCGCCAGGTCACCTACCCGACGGCGGCCTCCACACCGCAGGCCTTCCCCAGCCATCCGCCAGCTCGACGGCGGCGTCCGCGCCAGGGAGGCATAGATCCAATCGACGATGCAAGGCTCCTCCGTTCCAGCTCCGCAGAGATGAAACCTCGGGCGGCAGCACGTACGGAGCATCTTGGCCAGGTCATCTGCTTGGCAGTGAGCTCCTCCCGCGTGGTGCTCTCCCAACGACGGCCCCTACACCGGAGAGCCCCGTTCTAGTGTCGCCTGCACAAGCGTCGTGACGTGGCAATCAATTGCATGCCATAAACAGCCCACAGAAGATGGAAACTTCCATCACATGCAGGGCCCATTTAAGGTATTGCTTACCGCTAATTAAGGTGTTTTGCATGCAGGTGGTCGTGTAGTACAAGGAACACCCCTTTAAAGCTAATTACCGGAGGTTTATTGCTCCATGGCTGTCTGAGCTTCACGCTATCTGACCGGATCACAGCCTCGCAATAATTCCTGGGATGGACTGACCGTTTCGTGGAGGTAATTGCCCATTAAACACCTCACGAGGTGATCGTTTTATGCACCAATTAATCATGGATGCATACATATGTAACCATCAATGGTATCTAATACATACAAAAAGAGCATCCGTACAGGATACTTAGTCCATCAAAAAATATTCGTAGCTATGGTTACTACTAACTGGCAGGGTCACTCGTTCGTCATCGTCCCCGAACAACGGTTTATTCGAACGTAGCCTTGCATGCCGTCGCTTAGTCGAAAGCATCGTTATCACTCGGCCGCTCTGCATGTCGCCGCTCGGTCGGACGCGCGTCGTCATCACTCGGCCGCCCTGCACATCGTCGCTGAGTTAGACGTGCGTCATCATCACTCGGCAGCTCCACGCATCGCCACTCAGCCGGACGCTCCATCGCCACTCAGCCGGACACTCCATCGTCACTCGGCCGCTCCGCGCGCCGTCACTTTACTGGACGCGCCGTCATCACTCGACCGCTTTGCGCGTCGGTGCTCGGTCGAACGCGCGTCATCATCACTCGGCCGCCCTGCATGCTGTCACTCAGTCGGACGCATCATCAGCGCTCAGCCGCCCTGCGCGCCGTCCCTCACTCGGATCCGTCGTCAGCACTCGCTTCGCGTGTCGTCACTCGGCTGGAGGCTCCTTCGTCACCTGGTTACTCTGCGCGTCGTCACTCGGCCGCCCCGCGTGTCGCCACTTAGCTAGACGCGTCTTCATTGCTTGACCGCCCAACACGTCGCCACTCACCCAGACGTGTCTACTTCGCTCGACCGCCCCGCGCGTCGTCAGGCAGCTAAGTCATTTTTTCACAGACTACATTCTATTAAATAATCGTTTCTACATTACCGAGTGTCGAGGAAGTCGCACATGACGTTCACTCGAAGGCCACGCCATTGAGTGTACCTCTGCACTCGGTTGTTTATTTTTATGTGGGAACACTTCACTTCTGCTTCGTTTGGGTCCAGTACTCAAACGAGTTCAGTCGGATCCTTCACTCTTTTAGCCTCTTGCTGGTTCCGAACCAGCAATCACGTGGCACACCCAGCGGGTGTCTATGGGTGCAATTTACACAAACTATTTCAGAAAAGATCATATTACTTTGATAATTTTTTATGCTGGCTTGTGCTATTTTTCATACACACGTTACTCGACGCATCCGTGCGCCATCCTCGTCGCTGCTCAGGCTCAGTCGCCGCAACGATCATTCATGCGTTTTCACGTGTTCGGAAGCCATTTCAATGACGTAGTGGACAGGGCTGCCCCGCGTGCCGTCGGTGGGTCGGACACCTCCTCGACATACATCACTTGGCCGCCCCGCGCGTTGCCACTCAGCCAGAATCGTCTACCTCACTCGAATGCCATGCGCATCGCCACTCTGTGTGGCACGTCTTCATCATTCGGCTGCCCTGCGCGCCACCCTCAGCTTAGCTGCGACTCCGTTTCGCCTAAGTTAAAAAGCAACTCCGAGTGCGGACATGCTCCACACTCGGGGACTTAGCTGCAACCCCGTATCGCCTAAGTTAAAAACAACTCCGAGTGCGGACATGCTCCACACTCGGGGGCTTAGCTGCGACTCCGTATTGCCTAAGTTAAAAACAACTCCGAGTGCGGACATGCTCCACACTCGGGGGCTTAGCTGCGACTCCGTATCGCCTAAGTTAAAAACAACTCCGAGTGCGGACATGCTCCACACTCGGGGACTTAGCTGCGACTCCGTATCGCCTAAGTTAAAAACAACTCCGAGTGCGGACATGCTCCACACTCGGGGACTTAGATGCGACTCCGTATCGCCTAAGTTAAAAACAACTCGAGTGCGGACATGCTTCACACTCGGGGGCTTAGCTGCGACTCCGTATCGCCTAAGTTAAAAAGCAACTCCGAGTGCGGACATGCTCCACACTCGGGGACTTAGCTGCGACTCTGTATCGCCTAAGTTAAAAACAACTCCGAGTGCGGACATGCTCCACACTCGAGGGCTTAGCTGCGATTTCGTATCGCCTAGTTAAAAACAACTCCGAGTGCGGACATGCTCCACACTCAGGGACTTAGCTACGACTCCGTATCGCCTAAATTAAAAACAACTCCGAGTGCGGACATGCTCCACACTTGGGGACTTAGCTGCGACTCCGTATCGCCTAAGTTAAAAACAACTCCGAGTGCGGACATGCTCCACACTCGGGGGCTTAGCTGTGACTCCGTATCGCCTAAGTTAAAAACAATTCCGAGTGCGGACATGCTCCACACGCAGAGGCTTAGCTGCGACTCTGTATCGCCTAAGTTAAAACTACTCTGAGTACAGACACGCTCCACACTCGGGAACTTAGCTGCGACCCCGTATCGCCTAAGTTGAAAAATACACTCGGAGACTTGGCTTTGATCCAGAAATCATATAATGCAGATTCAACAAACATTCAACATGACAAGCACTGGAAGTCTTAAACCCTCTGCCAGACTCATCTAGTCCGACAGAGGCTCGGGGACTACACCCAGTGGGTGCACTGAGCGTGCCCCCACAGGAAGAGAAATACAAAAAAGAAACATTCTGCTTGGTCAGGTCCACCAACAACATCCAAGCTCAACAAATTCAACAGATTCCAATCGACTACCAGCAGTCAGTCAGAGTCTCAAGATCCTGTTGGTCACTCGGATCTATTTTAATTCTTAAGTTCACTCTGACGTACTACTCAGCGGAATCGATCAGGGCGAATGATGAAGACTTCAATCAACGCATAATTTTGCAAGGCCCTGAAGCACGTTCAAGTTCGGTCTGCTGCTACAAGATTTACATCGACACCTTCACCACTCGGACCCTGATCCATTCGGGGGCAAATGACGGGGATATAGCCCTAGGGTAGGGTCATAGGTCTGACCAATACGTCCTACCCAAGGGCACCTCATTATTAGTTTAAGGACTACAAGGGAAATTCCTACTGGATCGTGACAACATCTAATCCACTCGGTACGGATCCACTCAGACAAGTACATTCCATCCACTCGGATGACAGTCAACCACTCGGCCGTATGACTCACTCGGTCATGCAAATACCAACAGTCGGCAAGACATCTGTAGTGGGCTGACATTATGGCATCAATGCCCCATCTTGTAACATAGGAGGCGAGGAGGTGGCGCACTCTATATAAGCCACCCCCTCCACATAGCTGGGGGCGAGTTTTTCTTCTCCCTCGGCGGGCTCATTCTTTCCCTCGAGCTCTGGCTCTCTCTCTACACCATGTAACTCATGTCCATGATAGATAAAACAAAGCCTCTCCGGAGCACGAGACGTAGGGTTGTTATCTCCACTGTGAGAGGCCCGAACTCGCTAAAACCACCGTGTGACCCATGTGCATCTTGATAGATCATGCTCCGTTATCCTACCCCCTTTCTATTGTCAGAATCGTTACCACGACATTTCCTATAGTCGTTTCTAAGCTTTGAGCTGTGAGTAAATAAAAGTATGATGATCATCATTATTAGAGCATTGACCCATGTGAGGAAATAAAAAAAAAGAGGCCAAAGAGCCCAAACAAAAAAGAGGCCTAAGAGCCCAAATGAAAAAAGTGAAAAGATAGAAAAAGAGAGAAGGGGCAATGCTACTATATTTTTCCACACTTGTGCTTCATAATAGCACCATGTTCTTCATGATTGAGAGCTTCTTGCTTTGTCACTACTGTATGCTAGTGGGATCATTCATTATATAACTTGGCTTGTATATTCCAATGATGGGCTTCCTCAAAATTGCCTAGGTCTTCGTGAACAAGCAAGTTGGATGCACACCCACTAGTTTTCCTTTTGAGCTTTCACATACTTATAGCTCTAGTGCATCTCTTGTATGGCAATCCCTACTCATTCACATTGATATCTATTAATGGGCATATCCATAGCCTTTTGATACGCCGAGTCAATGTGACCATATCCTCCTTTTTTGTCTCACAACCACCACCACACTCTATTCCAGCTATAGTGCTATATCCGTGACTTACGCTCATGTATTGCGTGATAGTTATAAAAAGTTTGAGAAAGTAAGAGTGCAAAAACAATTACTTGGCCAATACTGGGGTTGTGCATGATTTACATTAGTTGTGTGAGGATGATGGAGCATAGCCAGACTATATGATTTTGTAGGGATAACTTTCCTTGGCCTTGTTATTTTGAAAGTTCATGATTACTTTGCTAGTTTGCTTGAAGTATTATTGTTTTCATGTCAATAGCAAACTATTGTTTTGAATCTTACGGATCTGAACATTCATGTCACGTGAAATAAGTTGCAAAGGACAACTATGCTAGGTAGCATTCCACATAAAAAATTCATTCTTTATCACTTCCCTACTCGAGGACGAGAGGAGTTAAGCTTGGGGATGCTTGATACGTCTCCAACATATCTATAATTTTTGATGATTTCATGCTATTATCTTGTCAAACTTTGGATGTTTTGCATGCCTTTTTTTGGGGACTAACTTATTAACTCAGTGCCAAGTGCTAGTTCCTATTTTTTCCATGTTTTTTACCCCTTTCAGAGGAGATTTTGAAACGGAGTCCAAACGGAATAAAATCCCCGAAAAGAATTTTTCCGTAACGGAAGAAGATCAGGAGACTTGAGAGCCAAGGCAGGGGGCCCCACAAGCCCTCACCCCGCGGCTAGGGGGGAGGCCGCGGCCCACAGGCTTGTGGGCCCCCTGGACCTCCTTTGCCCTAGGGTTTGTGCCTATATATCCCCAAAAATTCCACAAAAAACCAGGAGATCATCGAAAGTACTTTTCCGTCGCCGCAAGCTTCTCTCTCCGCAAGATCCCATCTGGGGCACATTCTGGTGCCCTGCCGGAGGGGGGATTCGGATACGGAGGGCTTCTTCATCAACACCATGACCTCTCCGATGATGCGTGAGTAGTTCACCATAGACCTCCATAGCTAGTAACTAGATGGCTTCTTCTCTCTCTTGGATCTTAAATACAAAGTTCTCCATGATCTTCATGGAGATCTATCACATGTAATCTTCCTTTGCGGTGTGTTTGTCGAGATCCGAGGAATTGTGGATTTATGGTCAGATTATCTATGAATCTTATTTGAGTTTCTTCTGATCTCTCTTATGCATGATTTCATATCCTTGTAATTCTCTTCGAGTTGTGGGTTTTGTCTGGCTAACTAGATCTATGATTCTTGCAATGGAAGAAGTGCTTGGTTTTGGGTTCATGCCGTGTGGTGACCTCACCCAGTGACAGAAGGGGTAGCGAGGCACGCATCGTGTTGTTGCCATCAAGGGTAAAAAGATGGGGTTTTCATCATTGGTTTGAGATTATCCCTCTACATCATGTCATCTTGCTTAAGGCGTTACTCTGTTCGTCATGAACTCAATACACTAGATGCATGCTGGATAGCGGTCGATGTGTGGAGTAATAGTAGTAGAAGCAGAAAGTATCGGTCTACTTGTCTCGAACGTGATGCCTATATGTATGATCATTGCCTTAGATATCGTCATGACTTTGCGTAGTTCTATCAATTGCTCGACAGTAATTTGTTCACCCACCGTAATACTTGCTATTTTGAGAGAAGCCTCTAGTGAACACTATGGCCCCCAGGGTCTACTCCACACCATATTTTCAGCCTTACACTTTTTACTTCGTTGCACTTTCCGCCTTCAGATCTCACTTTGCAAACAATCTTGAAGGGATTGACAACCCCTTTATAGCATTGGGTGCAAGCTCTTTTGTGTTTGCGCAGGTACTCTGGACTTGACGAGATTCTCCTACTCGATTGATACCTTGGTTCTCAAACTGGGGGAAATACTTACTGCTCCTGTGCTGCATCACCCTTTCCTCTTCAAGGGAAAAACCAACGCAAGCTCAAGAGACGACAGAAGGATCTGTGGCACCATTGCCAGGGAAGTACTTTTGTTGACGTAGCAATCGCTAAGCGGAAGCGTTAATAAACGCGGTTGATGTAGTGGTACGTCTTCACGATCCGTCCCACAAACCGTCCCACGACCCGTCCCACGAACCGTCTCACAATCTGTCCCGATCAAGTGCCGAACGGACGGCACCTCCGCATTACGCACACGTACAGCTCGATGATGATATCCGCCTTCTTGATCCAACAAGAGGGGCGGGGAAGTAGATGACTTCTCCGGCAGTGTGACGGCGCGCCGGTGATGGTGATGATCTATTCCTGCAGAAAACCAAGGTATTTCCCTCAGTTCTCCTGCAGTTCTCCGGCAGTATTTCCCTCAGTTTGAGAACCAAGGAATCAATCCAGTGGAGGAGTATCACAAAATCCTGCACAAACACAAAAAGCTTGCTCCCAACGCTATGAAGGGGTTGTCAATCCCTTATAGATTGTTCGCCAAGTGAGAACTGAAAGCAACAAAGTAACAAAGCAAAGTAAAAGCGAAAGTGGAAACAATAGATGCGAATAGACCGAGGGGCCCTAGTGTTTACTAGTGGCTTCTCTCATGAAAGCAAGTAGAAGGTGGGTGAACAAATTACTGTCGAGCAATTGATAGAATCGCGCAAAGTCGTGATGTGATCTATGGCAATGATTATATCTATAGGCATCACGTCCAAAACAAGTAGACCGATACTGTGTGCATCTACTATTATTACTCCACACGTCAACCGCTATTCAGCATGCATGTAGTATATTAAGTCCAAAAGAACAGAGTAACGCCTTAAGCAAGATGACATGATGTAGATGGACAATCTCATATCAACGACAGAGCCCATCTTGTTACCCTTGATGGCAACTACTTAATGTGTGCCTTGCTGCCCCTACTGTCACTGGGAAAGGTCACCACATGGTAAGAACCCAAAACCAAGCACTTCTCCCATTACAAGAATCATAGATCTAATTGGCCAAACAAAACCCAAGACTCGGAGAGACTTACAAGGATATCAAATCATGCATATAAGAAATCAGCAAAGACTCAAATATATATCATAGATAATCTGATCACAAATCCACAATTCATTGGATCTCGGAAAACACACCGCCAAAGAAAATTACATCGGATAGATCTCCATGAAGATCATGGAGAACTTTGTATTGAAGATCCAAGAGAGAGAAGAAGCCATCTAGCTACTAACTACGGACCCGTAGGTCTGAAGTGAACTACTCACGAGTCAATTGAGGGGTCATGATGATGATGAAGAAGCCCTCCAACTCCAAAGTCCCCTTCGGCAGGGCACCGAGAAGGGTCTCCAGATGAGATCTCACGGAAACGGAAGCTTGCGGCGGCGGAAATGTATTTTCGTGGATCCCTTGATTTTTTGCTGTATTTTAGGGAATATATAGGCCAAAGATCTAGGTGAGGGGGCGCTCAGGGAGGCCACAAGCCCTGCCACCGCCGCCTCCCCCTGGTGGCGGAGTGGGGGCTTGTGGGCTCCCTGGAGCCCTCCTGGCTTGGCCCACAGGCCCCCTGATCTTCTTCTGCTCGGGAAAAAAATCATTTCGAGGACTTTATTCCGTTTGGACTCCGTTCCAAAATCAGATCTGAAAAGAGCCAAAAACACAGAAAAAACAGGAACTAACACTTGGCACTGAATTAATAAGTTAGTCCCAAAAAAGATATAAAAGGTACATAAAACATCCAAAGATGACAAGATAACAGCATGAAACCATCAAAAAATATAGATACGTTTGAGACATATCAATAACCAACAGCGGGACCTAGATGTCCATATTGGCTCCTACATATTCTACGAAGATCTGTATAGGTTGAACCTCTATGTCAAGGATTCATATAATCTCGTATGCTATTCCCTTTGTCCTTCGGTATGTTACTTGCCCGAGATTCGATCGTCGGTATCTCTATACCTAGTTCAATCTCGTTACCGGCAAGTCTCTTTACTCGTTCCGTAATACAAGATCCCTTGACTAACTTCTTAGTCACATTTCTTGCAAGGCTTATTGTGATGTTGTATTACCGAGTGGG
Organism: Hordeum vulgare subsp. vulgare; assembly: GCF_904849725.1. Taxonomy (NCBI): domain Eukaryota; kingdom Viridiplantae; phylum Streptophyta; class Magnoliopsida; order Poales; family Poaceae; genus Hordeum; species Hordeum vulgare. Next base: position 535,048,701 of record NC_058521.1, read on the forward strand.
CCCCGAGATACCTCTCCGTCACACGGAGTGACAAATCCTAGTCTTGATCCATGACAACCCAACAGACACCTTTGGAGATACCTGTAGAGCATCTTTATAGTCACCCAGTTACGTTGCGACGTTTGATAACCCACAAGGTATTCCTCTGGTGTCCCCGAGTTGCATGATCTCATGGTCATAGGAACAGATACATTGACATGTAGAAAACAGTAACAATAAAATGACACGATCATATGCTACGTTTATAGTTTGGGTCTTGTCCATCACATCATTCTCCCAATGATGTGATCCCGTTATCAAGTGACAACACTTGTCTATGGTCAGGAAACCTTGACCATCTTTGATCAGCGAGCTAGTCAACTAGAGGCTTACTAGGGACAGTGTTTTGTCTATGTATCCACACATGTATTTGAGTTTCCAATCAATACAATTATAGCATGGATAATAAACGGTTATCATGAACAAAGAAATATAATAATAACTAATTTATTATTGCCTCTAGGGCATATTTCCAACAGTCTCCCACCTGCACTAGAGTCAATAATCTAGTTCACATCACTATGTGATTTTAACGAATCCAACACCCATACAGTTCTGGGGTTTGATCACATCTTGCTTGTGAGAGAGGTTTTAGTCAACGGTTCTGAACCTTTCAGACCCGTGTGTGCTTTACAAATCTTGATGTCATCCTATAGATGTTGCTACTACGTGCTATTTCGAAATATTCCAAATGACTGCTCTACTATACGAATCCGGTTTACTACTCAGAGTTATTCGAATTAGTGACAAAGCTTGCATCGACGTAACCCTTTACGACGAACTCTTTAATCACCTCCATAATAGAGAAAAATTCCTTAGTCCAATAGTTACTAAGGATAACTTTGACCGATGTTCAGTGATACAATCCTGGATCACTCTTTGTACCCCTTGACAAACTCATGGCAAGGCACACATGAGGTGCGGTACACAACTTGGAATACTTTAGAGCCTATGGCTAAGGCATAGGGGACGACCTTCATCCTTTCTCTTCTTTCTGTCGTGGTCGGGCTTTTGAGTCTTACTCAAATTCACACCTTACAACTCAACCAAGAACTCCTTATTTGCTCATCTATTTTGAACTCCTTCAAAAACTTGTCAAGGCATGCATTTCATTGGAAGTTCTATTAAGCGTTTTGATCTATCTCTATTGATCTTGATGCTCAATGTTCAAGTAGTTCTATCTAGGTTTTCCTTTGAAAAACTCCTTTCAAACATCCCTTTATGCTTTACAGAAATTCTACATTACTTCCGATCTACAATATGTCAACCTTAAATACTTATCAGAAATTCTATAGTGCTCCCACTTACTTCCTTGGAAATACAAGTTTCTCATAAACCTTGTATAAACCCAAAAGCTTTGATCATCTCATCAAAGCATATATTCCAACTCTGAGATGCTTGCACCAGTCCATAGAAGGATCGCTGGAGCTTGCATACTTGTTAACATCTTTAGGATCGACAAAACCTTCTGGTTGTATCACATACAACCTTTCCTCAAGGAAACCGTCGAGGAAACAATGTTTTGACATCCTATGTGCAAAATTTCATAAATAATGCAGCAACTGCTAACATAATTCCAACAGATTTTGAGCATCGCTACAAGTGAGAAAGTCTCATCATAGTCAACTCTTTGAACTTGTGGGAAACATCTTTGAGACAAGTCAAGCTTTTCTTAATAGTGACTTTTCACCATCATCGTGTGTATTCACTTTAAAGATCCATCTTTACTTAATAGTCTTACGACCATCAAGTAGTTCTTCCAAAGTCTACACTTTGTTTTCATACATGGATCCTCTCTCGGATTTCATGGTCTCCGGCCATTTGTCGGAATCCGGGCCCACCATCGCTTCTCCATAGCTCGTAGGTTCATTGTTGTTCAATAACATGACCTCCAAGATAGGGTTACCATACCACTCTGTAGTAGTGCGCGACCTTGTCGACCTATGAGGTTTGTAGTAACTTGATTCGAAGCTTAATGATCACCATCATCAATTTCCACTTCAATTGGTGTAGGCACCACAGGAACAACTTCGTGCACCCTGCTACACACCGGTTGAAGTGACGGTTCAATTACCTCATCAAGTAACACCACCCTCCCACTCAATTCTTTTGAGAGAAACCTTTCCTCGAGAAAGGACCCGTTTCTAGAAACAAACACTTTGCTTCCAGATCTGAGATAGGAGATGTACCCAACTGTTTTGGATATCCTATGAAGATGCATTTATCCGCTTTGGGTTCGAGCTTATCAGACCGAAACCTTTCCACATAAGCGTCGTAGCCCCAAAATTTCAAGAAACTACATCTCAGGTTTCTCCAAACCATAGTTCATACTGTGTCATCTCAACGGAAATATGCGGTGCTCTATTTAAAGTGAATGTGGTTGTCTCTAATCCATAACCCATAAACGATAGTGGTAATTCGATAAGAGACATCATAGTATGCACCATATCAAATAGGGCGCGACTATGATGTTCGGACACACCATCACACTATGGTGTTCTAAGTCGCATGAATTGCGAAACAATTTCCACATTGTCTTAACTGTGTACCAAAATCCGCAACTCACATATTCATCTCTATGATCATATCGTAGACAGTTTATCCTCTTGTCACGACGATCTTCACTCTGAAATAGATTTGAACTTTTCAATATTTCAGACTTGTGATTCATCAAGTAAATACTCGTGTATCTACTCAAATCATCAGTGAAGTAAGAACATAACGATATCCACTGCATGCCTCAACATTCATTGGACCGCACACATCAAAAATGTATTACTTCCAACAAGTTACTTTCTTGTTCCATCTCAGTTGAAAACGAGGCCTTCAGTCATCTTGCCCATGTGGTATGATCTGCATGTCTCAAGTGATTCAAAATCAAGTGAGTCCAAACGATCCATCTGCATGGAGTTTATTCATTTGTTAATACCAATAGGTATGGTTTGCATGTTTCAAACGTTTCAAAAATGAGTGAGTACAAAGATCCATCACTATGGAGCTTCTTCATGCATTTTATACCGACATGACTCAAGCGACAGTGCCACAAGTAAGTGGTACTATCATTACTACTTTGTATCTTTTGGTATGAATATTATGAACATGTGTATCACTACGATCGAGATTCAATAAACCATTGAAGGTAATTATTCAAGAAAATAGAATAACCATTATTCTCTTTAAGTGAATAATTGTATTGCAAATCCAATCATGTTCATGCTCAAGGCAAATACCAAACAACAATTACTTAGGTTTAACACCAATCTCGACGGTAGAGGGAGCGTGCGATGTTTGATCACATCAACATTAGAATTACTTCCAACACACATCGTCACCTCACCCTTGCTAGTATCCTTTTAATCCATAGCTATAACTTCGAGTTACTAACACTTAGCAACTGAACCGGTATCTAATACACTAGTGCTACTAGGAATACTAGTAAGGTACACATCAATATCAGGTATATCCAATATACTTTAGTCGACTTTGCCATCCTTCTCATCTACCAAGTATCTAGGGTAGTTCCGCCTCATAACAGAAGCACTTAGTCTCGGGTTTGGGTTCAACCTTGGGTTTCTTCATTAGAGTAACAACTGGTTTGCCGTTTCATGAAGTATCCCTTCTAGCCCTTGCCCTTCTTGAAACTAGTGGTTTTACTAACCATCAACAATTGATGCTCCTACTTGATTTCTACTTTCACAGTGTCGAACATTGTGAATCGCTCAAGGATCATCATATATATCCTTGATGTGTTATAGTTCATCACGAAGTTCTAGTAGCTTGGTGGCAGTGACTTCGGAGAACCATCACTATCTCATCTGGAAGATTAACTCCCACTTGATTCAAGTGATTGTTGTACTCAGACAATCTGAGCACATGCTCAACGATTGAGTTTTTCTCCTTTACTTTGTAGACAAAGAATCTTGTCGGAGGTCTCATACCTCTCAACAAGGGCACGAGCATGAAATCCCAATTTCATCTCTTAGAACATCTCATATGTTCCGTGACGTTCAAAAACGTCTTCGGCGCCTTACTTCTAAGCCGTTAAGTATTAGGCACTGAACTATCACGTAGTCATAAAAAACGTGTATGTCAGATGTTCGCAACATCCATAGACGACGCTCGAGGTGCAGCACATCGAGCGGTGCATTGAGGACATAAGCCTTCTGCTCAGCAATGAGGACAATCCTCAGTTCACGAACTTAGTCCGAAAATTGCTACTATCATCTTTCACCTAAATTTTCTCTAGGAACATATAAACACAGTAGAGCTACAACACAAGCTACAACGTAATTTGAAAAGACCTTTTGACTACGTTCATGATAATTAGAGTTTAGCTAATCATATTATTAAGAAACTCCCACTCAAATAGACGTCCCTCTAGTTATTTGAGTGTTGCATGATCCAAATCTACTAACTCAATTCCGATCATCACGTGAGTTGAGTATAGTTTCGGTGGTGAACATCTCCATGTTGATCATATCAACTATATGATTCATGCTCGACCTTTCGGTCTCTTGTGTTCCGAGGCCATGTATGTATATGCTAGGCTCGTCAAGTTTAACCCGAGTGTTCCGTGTGTGCAACTGTTTTGCACCCGTTGTATGTGAACGTTGAGTCTATCACACCCGATCATCACGTGGTGTCTCGAAACGACGAACTGCCGCAACGGTGCACAGTCAAGGATAACACAATTTTATCTTGAAATTTAAGTGAGATCACCTTATAATGCTACCATCGTTCTAAGCAAGATAAGGTGCACAAAAGGATTAACATCACATGCAATTCATAAGTGACATGATCGATATGGCCATGATCTTGTGCTTCTTGATCTCCATCACCAAAGCACCGGCATGATCTTCATCGTCACCGGCGCCACACCATGATCTCCATCATCGTGTCGCCATCGAGGTTGTCATGCTATCTATGCTATCACTCCTAAAGCTACAACCTAGCAATATAGTAAATGCATCTCCAAGCACAAACGTTAGTTTAAAGGCAACCCTATGGCTCCTGCCGGTTGCCGTAGCATCGACGTGCAATTTGATATTTAACTATTACAACATGATCATCTCATACATCCAATATATCACATCATGTCTTTGCACATATCACATCACATGCATACCCTGCAAAAACAAGTTAGACGTCCTCTAATTTGTTTTTGCATGTTTTACGTGGCTGCTATGGGTATCTAGTATGATCGCATCTTACTTACGCAAAGCCACAACAGTGATATGCAAATTGCTATTTAACCTTTCTCCAAGGACCGCCTCGGTCAAATCCGATTCAACTAAAGTTGAAGAAACAGACACCCGCCAGTCATCCTTATGCAACAAGTTGCATGTTAGTCGATGAAACCGGTCTCTCCTAAGCGTACGAGTAAGGTTGGTCCGGGCCGCTTCAATCCAACAATATCGCTAAATCGAGAAAAGACTAAGGAGGGAAGCAAATCGAACATCAACGCCCACAATATTTTTGTGTTTTACTCGATATTTCATCTACGCATGAACCTAGCTCATGATGCCACTGTTGGGGAACATTGCATGGGAAACAAAAAATTTCCTACGCACACGAAGACCTATCATGGTGATGGTCATCTACGAGGGGGAGATCAGATCCACATACGCTTGTAGATCGCTAAGCAGAAGCGTTAATAAACGCGGTTGATGTAGTGGTACGTCTTCACGATCCGTCCCACGAACCGTCCCACAATCCGTCCCACGAACCGTCCCACAATCCGTCCCACGAACCGTCTCACGATCCGTCCCAATCAAGTGCCGAACAGACGGCACCTCCACGTTCCGCACACGTACAGCTCGATGACGATCTCCGCCTTCTTGATCCAGCAAGAGGGGCGGGGAAGTAGATGAGTTCTCCAGCAGCGTGACGGCGCGCCGGCGATGGTGATGATCTATTCCTGCAGGGCTCCGCCCGAGCTCCGCAGAAAACCGATCTAGAGGAAGAACTATGATCTAGAGGAGAGGGCAGCACGTGGCAAAGTTGTGTCTCAAAAGCCCTAAACCTCTAGTATATATAGGAGGAGGGGAGGGGCAGCCTTGGCGCGCCAAGGAAGTCCTCCTTGGGTCGGCCGAAGTGGGGAAGGGAGGAGTCCTCCTCCAATCCCACTTGGATTAGGACTCCTTCCTTTATTTTCCCACCTCTTTTGGATTTTCCACTTTTTCCTCATGGGCTTTCCTTGGATGACTTTGTCAGCCCATTATACCTTATTGTGCATCCAATAAACCCATGTGGACCCCTTGGGGCGTGTTGGGCCCACCCAATGGGCCCCCGGAACCCATTCGTCATTCCCGGTACACTGCTGGCAATGCCCGAAAATCTTCCGGAATCCAAACACCAACTTCCTATATATCAATCTTCATTTCTGGACCATTCTGGAACTCCTGGTGACGTCCGGGATCTCATCCGGGACTCCGAACAAAACTTCGGTCACCAACACATATAACTCAACTATACCGAAACGTCACCGAGCTTTAAGTGTGCAGACCGTGCGGGTTCGAGAACTATGCAGACATGACCTGAGACACTCCCCGGTCAATAAACAACAACGGGACCTGGATGTCCATATTGGCTCCTACATATTCTACGAATATCTCTATTGGTTGAACCTCTATGTCAAGGATTCATATAATCACGTATGCTATTCCCTTTGTCCTTCGGTATGTTACTTGACCGAGATTCGATCGTCGGTATCTCTATACCTAGTTCAATCTCGTTACCAGCAAGTCTCTTTACTCATCCCGTAATACAAGATCCCGTGACTAACTTCTTAGTCACATTGCTTGCAAGGCTTATTGTGATGTTGTATTGTCGAGTGGACCCCAAGATACCTCTCCGTCACACGGAGTGACAAATCCCAGTCTTGATCCATGCCAACCCAACACACACCTTTGGAGATACCTGTAGAGCATCTTTATAGTCACCCAGTTACGTTGCGATGTTTGATAACCCGCAAGGTATTCCTCTGGTGTCCGGGAGTTGCATGATCTCATGGTCATAGGAACAGATACATTGACATGCAGAAAACAGTAATAATAAACTGACACCATCATATGCTACGTTTATAATTTGGGTCTTATCCATAACATCATTCTCCCAATGATGTGATCCCTTTATCAAGTGACAACACTTGTCTATGGTCAGGAAACCTTGACCATCTTTGATCAACGAGCTAGTCAACTAGAGGCTTACTAGGGACAGTGTTTTGTCTATGTATCCACACATGTATTTGAGTTTCCAATCAATACAATTATAGCATGGATAATAAACGATTATCATGAACAAAGAAATATAATAATAACTAATTTATTATTGCCTCTAGGGCATATTTCAACAGATCTCCCACTTGCACTAGAGTCAATAATCTAGTTCACATCACTATGTGATTTTAACGAATCCAACACCCATACAGTTCTGGGGTTTGATCACGTCTTGCTTGTGAGAGAGGTTTTAGTCAATGGTTCTGAACCTTTCAGATCCGTGTGTGCTTTACAAATCTTTATGTCATCCTATAGATGTTGCTACTACGTGCTATTTGGAAATATTTCAAATGACTGCTCTACTATACGAATCCGGTTTACTACTCAGAGTTATTCAGATTAGTGACAAAGCTTGCATCGACGTAACCCTTTACGACGAACTCTTTAATCACCTCCATAATTGAGAAAAAGTCCTTAGTCCAATAGTTACTAAGGATAACTTTGACCGTTGTTCAGTGATTCAATTAGGGATCACTCTTTGTACCCCTTGTCAGACTCATGGCAAGGCACACATCAGGTGCGGTACATGATACGTCCATTTTGCATCATGTTTTCATGTTGATATTTATCGCTTCTTGGGCTGTTATTTCACTTCACGGTACAATTCTTATGCCTTTTCTCTCTTATTTTGCAAGGTTTACATGAAAAGGGAGAATGTCGGCAACTGGAATTCTGGCCTGAAAGTGGAGCAAAGTTGAGATACCTATTCTGCGCAATTCCAAACACCATAAAAATCAACGAGTATTTTTTTCGGATTTATAAAAAATACTGGGTCAAAGAAGTGCCAGAGGGGCGCGTGCAGGTGGGCACAAGCCTACACGGCGCGACCACCCCCCAGGCCGTGCCATGAGGGCTTGTGGGCAGCCTGCTGGCCCACTTGCTCCCCTCTTCTGCTATATGAAGGGTTTCGTCTGGAAAAAAATTAGGGAGGAGCTTTTTCGTGGATTTGCCACCGCCACGAGGCGGAACTTGAGCAGAACCAATCTAGAGCTCCGGCAGGACGATCCTGTCGGGGAAACTTCCCTCCCGGAGGGGGAAATCGTCGCCATCGTCATCACCAACACTCCTCTCATCGGAGGGAACTCGTCACAATCAACATCTTCATCAGCACCATCTCATCTCCAAACCCTAGTTCATCACTTGTAACCAATCTCCGTCTCGTGACTCCGATTGGTACTTGTAAGGCTGCTAGTGGTGTTGATTACTCTTTGTAGTTGATGCTAGTTGGATTACTTGGTGGAAGAGTTTATGTTGAGATCATTGATGCTACTCATTACCTCTATGGTCATGGATATGATTATGCTTTGTGAGTAGTTACTTTTGTTCCTGAGGACATGGGATAAGTCATGCTAATAGTAGTCATGTGAATTTGGTATTCGTTCGGTATTTTGATATGTTGTATGTTGTTTTTCCTCTAGTGGTGTTATGTGAACGTCGACTACATAGCACTTCACCATTATTTGGGCCTAGAGGAAGGCATTGGGAAGTAGTAAGTAGATGATGGGTTGCTAGAGTGACAGAAGCTTAAACCCTAGTTTATGCGTTGCTTCGTAAGGGGCTGATTTGGATCCACTAGTCTAATGCTATGTTTAGACTTTGTCTTAATTCTTCTTTCGTAGTTGCGGATGCTTGCGAGAGGGGTTAATCATAAGTGGGATGCTTGTCCAAGTAAGGGCAGTACCCAAGCGCCGGTCCACCCACATATCAAACTATCAAAGTAACGAACGCGAATCATATGAACATGATGAAACTAGCATGACAGAAATTCCCGTGTGTCCTTGGGAGCGTTTTTTCCTCCTATAAGACTTTGTCCAGGCTTGTCCCTTGCTACAAAAGGGATTGGGACACTTTGCTGAACCGTTTCTACATTTGTTACTTGTTGCTTGCTACGAATCATCTCACCACACAATCAGTTGTTACCGATAATTTCAGTGCTTGCAGATATTTCCTTGTTGAAAACCACTTGTCAGATCCTTCTGCTCCTCGTTGGGTTCGACACTCTTACTTATCGAAAGGACTACGATTGATCCCCTATACTTGTGGGTGATCAAGACTCTTTTCTAGCGTCGTTGTCGAGGAGTGAAGCGCCTTTGGTAAGTGGAACTTGGTAAGGAAACATTCATATAGTGTGCTGAAATTTATTGTCACTTGTCACTATGGATACTAATCCTTTGAGGGGCTTGCTTGGGGTATCTTCACCTCGAACGGAAGCACAAAGAGTTTCTCCTCAACCTGCTGCACCTAATGAAAATATTTGCTTTGAATTTCCTTCGGGTATGCTTGAGAAACTGTTGGCTAATCCTTTTACTGGAGATGGAACATCACATCCAGACTTGCATCTAATCTATGTAGATGAAGTTTGTGGTTTATTTAAGCTTGTAGGTTTGCCCGAGGATGAGGTCAAGAAGAGGGTCTTTCCTTTATCTTTGAAGGATAAGGCGTTGACATGGTATAGGTTATGTGATGACACTGGATCATGGGACTACAATCGGTTGAAATTGGAATTTCATCAAAAGTTTTATCCTATGCATTTAGTACATCGTCATCGGAATTATATTTATAATTTTTGGCCTCGTGACAGAGAAAGCATCGCTCAAGCTTGGGGGAGGCTTAAATCAATGCTATATTCATGCCCCAACCATGATCTCTCGAGAGAAATTATCATTCAAAACTTCTATGCTCGGCTTTCTCATGATGATCGCACCATGCTTGACACTTCTTGTACCGATTGTTTTATGAAGAAAGATATTGACTTCAAATGGAATTTATTGGAGAGAATTAAACACAACTCTGAAGATTAGGAGCTTGAAGAAGGTAAGGAGTCAGGTATGAATTTCATGTTTGATTGCGTTAAATCCTTTGTAGAAACAAATACCTTTAGTGATTTTAGCGCTAAGTATGGACTTGACTCTCAGATAGTAGCTTCATTGTGTGAATCTTTTGCTGCTCATATTGATCTCCCAAAAGAGAAGTGGTTTAAATATCATCCTCCTTTAGAAGTCAATGTAGTTAAACCCACTCCAGTTGAAGAGAAAGTCATTGCCTATAATGATCATGTTGTTCCCACTGCTTACATTGAGAAACCACCTTTCCCTGTTAGGATAAAGGATCACTCTAAAGCTTCAACTATGATACGTAGAGGCTATATTAGAACACCTACACCCCCTGAGAAAATTAGAGTTGAACCTAGCATTCCTATTATCAAAGATCTTCTGTCCGACGATGTTGAGGGACCTAATATTCACTTCTGTGAAGATGCTGCTAGAATTGCTAAACCTCACATTAGAGACAAACATAGGCCTGTTGTTGGCATGCCTGTGGTTTCTGTTAAGATAGGAGATCATTGTTATCATGGTTTATGTGACGTGGGTGCTAGTGTTAGTGCAATACCTCAATCCTTATATGATGAAATCAAAGATGAGATTTCACTTGTTGAGATAGAGCCTATTGATGTCACTATTCAGCTTGCCAATAGAGATACTATCTGCCATGTGGGAATTGTTAGGGATGTTGAAGTCTTGTGTGGTAAAAGAAGTATCCTGCTGATTTCCTCGTTCTTGCTACCGCACAAGATAGCTTTTGTCCCATCATATTTGGTAGACCTTTTCTCAATACCGTCAATGCTCATATTGACTGTGAGAAGCAAACTGTCACTGTTGGCTTTGAAGGCGTGTCACATGAGTTCAACTTCTCTAAGTTTGGTACACAACCTCATGAAAAGGAGTTGCCTAGTAGGGATGAAACTATTGCCTTAGCCTCTATTGTCGTGCCTCCTACTGATCCCTTAGAGCAATACTTGCTTGAGCATGAAAACGATATGCATATGGATGAAAGGGATGAGATAGATAGAGTTGTCTTAGAACAATATCCTATCCTTAAGAATAATCTGCATGTTGAACCGCTTGGGGATCCACCCCCACCAAAGGGTGATCTTGTGTTCGAGCTTAAACAGTTGCGTGATACTCTTAAGTATGCTTATCTTGATGAAAACGAGATATATCCTGTTATAATTAGTGCTAGCCTCTCAGAGCATGAAGAAAATAAGTTACTAAAAACTCTGAGGAAGCACCGTGCTGCTATTGGATATAGTCTTGATGATCTTAAGGGCATTAGTCCTACTCTATGCCAGCACAATATTAAAACTAATCCTGACTTCAAACCAGTTGCTGATCATCAAAGGAGATTGAATCCTAAGATGAAAGAAGTAGTAAGAAAAGAAATACTAAAGCTCCTGGAAGCAGGTATCATTTATCATGTTGCTCACAGCGATTGGGTGAGTCCGGTGCATTGCGTCCCTAAGAAGGGAGGCATTACCGTTGTCCCTAATGATAAGGATGAATTGATCCCAAGGAGGATTATTACTGGCTATAGGATGGTGATCGATTTTAGGAAATTGAATAAAGCCACTAGGAAAGATCATTACCCTCTGCCTTTAATCGACCAAATGCTAGAAAGACTGTCTAAACACACACACTTCTGCTTTCTAGACGGTTATTCTGGTTTCTCCCAAATACCAGTTGCACAATCTGATCAGGAGAAAACCACTTTCACCTATCCTTTCGGTACCTTTGCTTATAGACGTATGCCTTTTGGCTTATGTAATGCACCTTCCACCTTTCAAAGATGTATGATGGCTATATTCTCTGACTTTTGTGAAAAGATTGTTGAGGTTTTCATGGATGACTTCTCCGTTTACGGGTCCTACTTTGATGATTGCCTCAGCAACCTTGATCGAGTCTTGCAGAGATGTAAAGACACCAACCTTGTCTTGAATTGGGAGAAGTGCCACTTTATGGTTAATGAAGGCATCATCTTAGGACATCAAATTTCTGAAAGAGGTATTGAAGTCGATAAGGCTAAGGTTGATGCGATCGAGAAAATGCCATACCCCACAGTTATCAAAGGTATAAGAAGTTTCCTTGGTCATGTTGGTTTCTATAGAAGGTTCATTAAAGACTTCTCTAAGATTTCTAGGCCTCTTACAAATATCTTGCAAAAGGATATTCCTTTTGTTTTTGACGATGATTGTGAGGAAGCCTTCGAAATACTTAAGAGGGCTTTGATAACTGAACCTATTGTTCAACCACCTGATTGGAACTTACCTTTTGAAATCATGTGTGATGCTAGCGATTATGCTGTTGGTGTTGTCCTAGGGCAAAGAGTCGATAAGAAGTTGAATGTTATTCACTACACTAGTAAAACTCTAGACAGTGCCCAAAGAAACTATGCCACTACGGAGAAGGAATTTTTAGCAGTCGTGTTTGCATGTGAAAAGTTCAGGTCTTACATAGTTGATTCCAAAGTCACTATTCACACTGATCATGCTGCTATTAAGTACCTCATGGAGAAGAAAGACGCTAAACCTAGACTTATCAGATGGGTTCTCTTGCTACAAGAGTTTGATTTACACGTTGTCGACAGAAAGGGTGCTGATAACCCAGTAGCAGATAACTTGTCTAGGTTGGAGAACGTTCTTGATGACCCACAACCTATTGATGATAGCTTTCCCGATGAGCAATTGAATGTCATCAATGCTTCACGTAGTGCACAATGGTATGCTGATTATGCAAACTATATCGTTGCCAAATATATACCACCTAGTTTCACATACCAGCAAAAGAAGAAATTGTTCTTTGACTTGATACATTACTTTTGGGATGATCCTCACCTTTATAAGGAAGGAGTGGATGGTGTTATTAGACGTTGTGTACCTGAACATGAACAGGGACAGATCCTACAGAAGTGTCACTCCGAGGCCTACGGAGGACACCATGCGGGAGATACAACTGCACACAAGGTATTGCAATCAGGTTTCTATTGGCCCACTCTCTTCAAGGATGCCCGTAAGTTTGTCTTGTCTTGTGACGAATGTCAAAGAATAGGTAATATTAGCAAACGTCAGGAAATGCCTATGAACTATTCACTTGTCATTGAACCATTTGATGTGTGGGGCTTTGATTATATGGAACGTTTTCCAAAATCCAACGGGTATACTCATATCCTAGTTGATGTTGATTATGTCACTAAGTGGGTAGAAGTTATCCCCACTAGTAGTGCTGATCACAACACCTCTATCAGGATGCTGAAAGAAGTTATCTTCCCTAGATTTGGAGTCCCTAGATATCTAATGACCGATGGTGGTTCACACATCATTCATGGTGCTTTCCGTAAAACTCTTGCTAAGTACGATGTCAACCATAGAATTGCGTCTCCCTACCATCCTCAGTCCAGTGGTCAAGTAGAGCTAAGTAATAGAGAGATTAAACTGATTCTGCAAAAGACTGTCAACAGGTCTAGAAAGAATTGGTCTGAGAAGCTCGATGATGCACTGTGGGCTTATAGAACTGCCTATAAGAATCCCATGGGCATGTCTCCGTACAAAATGGTGTACGGTAAAGCATGTCATTTACCTCTTGAGCTAGAGCATAAAGCTTATTGGGCAATCAAAGAGCTCAACTTTGATTTCAAACCCGCCGGTGAGAAGAGGTTATTTGATATTATCTCGCTTGATGAGTGGAGAACTCAAGCATATGAGAATGCCAAGTTGTTCAAAGAGAAGGTTAAGAGGTGGCATGATAAGAGGATACAAAAGCGTGAGTTCAATGTAGGTGATTATGTCTTGCTATATAACTCTCGTTTAAGATTCTTTGCAGGAAGCTTCTCTCTAAATGGGAAGGTCCCTATGTTGTTGAGGAAGTATATTGTTCCGGTGCTATCAAGATCAACAACACGGAAGGTAATTGTCCGAGAGTTGTAAATGGGCAAAGAATCAAGCATTATATCTCAGGTACTCCCATAAATGTTGAAAGCAATATCATCAATACAATAACTCCGGAAGAATACCTAAGGGGTATTTATTAGCCTGTTTCAGACTCCGAAAACGAAGAGGTATGTGATTCGGTAAGAAAACAGAGTCCAAAACTTTTCCAGTAGGAAATTTTCTCCGTTTTTGAATATTTGAAAAAATACAAAAATTGGAAGTAGTCCGGAAAGTGCGCAAGGAGGCGACAAGCCTGCACGACGCGGGCCCACCCCCTGGTCGCGCCGTGAGGGCTTGTGGCCACCTCTTGCGCCTCTCGGACTCCGTTTTCGTGCACGGTCCTCCTTCTGGTCTAGGAAAAAATCATTATATATACTCCCGTTTGGTCTGACCCCTGCATCACGCAGATTTTCTCTGTTTTTCGTTTCGAGTCTGTTTTCTGCCGCAGATCTAGGTCAAGATGTATTCTCAGGATTCAGAGGGGGAGAGTTATGTGGCTTACTACCTTTCTAATCCCAAGTTCTATAGGGACTTGGATCCTTATGGCTGGATGATACGTCTCAAACGTATATATAATTTTTTATGGTTTCACGTTGTTACCTTATCAACTTTGGATGTTTTGTTTACCTTTTATATCTTTTTTGGGACTAACTTATTAATTTAGTGCCAAGTGCCAGTTCCTGTTTTTTCTGTGTTTTTTATTCTTTTCAGATCTGATTTTGGAACGGAGTCCAAACGGAATAAAATCCGTGAAATAAAATTTTCCAGAACGGAAGAAGATCGGGAGACTTGAGGGCCAAGGCAGCAGGCCCACAAGGAGCCCACAAGCCCTGTTGCCGCGGCCAGGGGGCCCGCGGCAACCAAGCTTGTGGCCTCCCTGGCGCTCCCCTGCCCTAGCTCTTTGGCCTATAAATTCCCGAAAAATCCAGAAAAAATCAGGGCATCCATGAAAACACTTTTCCGCCGCCGCAAGCTTCCGTTTCCGTGAGATCTCATCTGAAGACCCTTCCCGGTGCCCTGTCGGAGGGGACTTTGGAGTTGGAGGGCTTCTACATCAACATCATCGCCTCTCCAATGACTCGTGAGTAGTCTACTTCAAACCTACGGGTCCGTAGTTAGTAGCTAGATGGCTTCTTCTCTCTCTTGGATCTTCAATACAAAGTTCTCCATGATCTTCATGGATATCTATCCGATGTAATCCTCTTTGGCGGTCTGTTTGTCGAGATCTGATGAATTGTGGATTTGTGATCAGATTATCTATGAATTATATTTGAGTCTTTGCTGATTTCTTATATGCATGATTCGATATCCTTGTAAGTCTCTCCGAGTCTTGGGTTTTGTTTGGCCAACTAAATCGTGTTGTTGCCATCAAGGGTAACAAGATGGGCTTTTATCGTAGATATGAGATTGTCCATCTACATCATGTCATCTTGCTTAAGGCGTTACTCTGTTCTCATGAACTTAATACACTAGATGCATGCTGGATAGCGGTCGACGTGTGGAGTAATAGTAGTAGATGCAGAAAGTATCGGTCTACTTGTTTTGGACGTGATGCCTATAGATATAATCATTGCCTTAGATAACGTCACGACTTTGCGCGGTTCTATCAATTGCTCGACAGTAATTCGTTCACCCACCGTCTACTTGCTTTCATGGGAGAAGCCACTAGTGAACACTACGGCCCCCGGGTCTATTCACAACTATCGTTTCCACTTTCACGTTTACTTTGCTTTGTTTACTCTTGCTTTCAGTTCTCACTTTGCAAACAATCTATAAGGGATTGACAACCCCTTCATAGCATTGGGTGCAAGCTCTTTGTGTTTGTGCAGATACTTGAACTCTCCTCCTACTAGATTGATACCTTGGTTCTCAAACTGAGGGAAATACTTACCGTCGCTGTGCTACATCACCCTTTCCTCTTCAAGGGAACACCAACGCAAGGCCCCAAGTCCGTGGGGAAATCCTTTGCATATTTGCTAAGGAAGTCCCTATAGGCGTAGCCATAGCAGCAGGATTCCTGGCGCCGTTGCCAGGGAAGGTCTGTTGTCGCAGTAGTAGAAGGATTTATGGCACCGTTGCCGGGGAGGAGATCTATCCAAGTAGGTGTCACAAACTCATCTCTTGCATTTACCTTTTCTGCCAGTTGCCTCTCGTTTTCCTCTCCCCCACTTCACATTTGCCATTTTCTTTTGCCTTTCTCCTTTGCCGTTTCCTTTTGCCTTTTTGCTGTTTTCCTTTGCCCTTTGCCGTTTTCCTTTGCCAGTTTTCTTGCTTGCTTGTGTTCTTGTTGGTTTATTGAAGTCATCTGTCACGCCCAAGATGCGACCCTATCCTCAATTTGGCACGAGGGCCTCGTCAGGGATAGAAGCGCATCTCGTCGTGTCGCAAGAATGGATATCGTTACAAGTACATGTACTGAAAAGAAGAGAGATATAATAGAATTGGCTTACACTCGCCACAAGCTACATCAGAGTCACATCAGTACATTACATAAGCATCAAGAGTAAGAGCAGGGTCCGACTACGGACGAAAACAAACGACAAAAGAAGAACGACGTCCATCCTTGCTATCCCAGGCTGCCGGCCTGGAACCCATCCTAGATCGATGAAGAAGAAGAAGAAGAAGCAACTCCAAATGAACAATCAACGCGCTCGCGTCAAGTAACCTTTACCTGTACCTGCAACTGGTGTTGTAGTAATCTGTGAGCCACAGGGGACTCGGGAATTTCATTTCCAAAGGTATCAAGACTAGCAAAGCTTAATGGGTGAGGTATGGTTAAGTGGTGAGGTTGCAGCAGCGGCTAAGTATATATTTGGTGGCTAAACTTACGAGTACAAGAATTAAGAGGGGGATGATCTACGCATAACGGACGTGACTACTGATGATCAAATGAATGATCCTGAACACCTACCTACGTCGGACATAACCCCACCGTGTCCTCGATCGGAGAAGGAACTCACGAAAGAGACAGTCACGGTTACGCACACAGTTGGCATATTTTAATTAAGTTAACTTCAAGTTATCTAGAACCAGTGTTAAACAAAGTTTCCACGTTGCCACATAACCGCGGGCACGGCTTTCCGAAAGATTTAACCCTGCAGGGGTGCTCCAACTAGTCCATCACAAATTACCACAAGCCGCATAGAAATCCTCAATCACGAATCTCGCGATCTCGTCGGATTCCCTAGTGGAAAACCTCAACTCTGAGATTACCCAAAGCATCACCGGAATCCCGATGCACAAGATATCTCGTCAAAGGTAAAACTAATCCAGCAAGGCCGCCCGATGTGTCGACGATCCCGATAGGAGTCGCGTACCTTGTTCTCAGGACACGACGGATGAGCGATGGTTACTACGCCAAACGCCGAGTTGTCCCGGGTAGCGTTAATAAGCTGCTCTATTTTGGACCAACACTCATGAGGAGCACTGGCCGGGGGGTTGATTAAAATAGTCCGCGGGTGCCGGCGGGTCCCTATGCAAATTTTATTAGGTGATTAGGCAAATGTAGTACCAATGTTGGGCCTTGCCAGACGAGCTTTAATCTAAAATGAATTATCAAGGGGGTCCCCATAACAACCCGGATCGTGTTAGGAGCGCTCAATTATGGAACATAACACCGGTAGCCGAAACTAAGGGGGGCAAAGGTGGAACAAAACACCAAGCTAGAAAGGCCGAGCCTTCCACCTTTTACCAAGTATATAGGTGCGTTAAATTAAATAGCATATAATATGGTGATATGACAAGGAACCCATGTTTTCACATGGAAGCATCTGCACCTGCAACTAGCAACGCTAACACAGGGTTAAGCAAGCGGTAACATAGCCAATCAGTGGTTTGCTAGGTCGAACAGGTTGAAGGTTTCATGGCATAGGTGAGAGGCTGATATTTAACATGTGGTAGGCAACAAGACATAAACGATAGCAACGGTAAAACTAGCATGGCAATGATAATGGTATCTGGGGAAATGATCATCTTGCCTGAGATCTCGCTTGGAAGAAGAATGCCTCCGTGAAGCAGACGAACCGATGTAGTCGAACGGGTCCTCACAATCCGACACGCTGCGGAACTCTATCGAGACGAAGCAAACCAGAAGCACAAATCAACACACGGAATTCACCACACGATGCACAACACAAATGATGCATGAGCAGCTGAATACATGTAAGTCACAGCATGACAATTCTCACAAACAGACACTACACATTAAGTGAAGTTCAATATGCAACGAGTTGCATATTGACGAAACTCCACGTTAATTATCTAGTTCTATCTCGATTAGGTACACGGCAATTTTAAATGTGGTTAAACATGTCAAGAGGTGAAGCGTAAATTAAACTACCTATCTAGACATTTTAAATGAGGTCGGAAATGTCATATAGCACCTCCGAAACGACCTCGCAAGTTAATTTACAATTCTGTCCAGATCTGAACTAATGCATTTAATTAGTTGTTAAACAGAAAAACAAATAGGTTCACGTGATTCTACGCGTCAAGGCAAGCAATCTACACATAAAGAACATCTCCAACGGAGCTACGGATCAAAAGTTACAAGCACCGCAAGATATGATGTCATGAATGCAATGTGTGTGCAACGACGGTCACGAGCACTTCAAAACATACAAACAGCAAGATAAAATGAAACTACACAAGATTCTAAGCAAGTTTCATGTAGGACACGATCAAAACGGAGCTACGGTTCAAAAGATACGAGCAAATCAAGAAATCACTACAATCTGCCAAAACCAGCCACATAGCATTTTCTACGCCCCACAACTACGGCTACACAACTCCAACAAGCTCAAGCAAGGCATGGCACGGAAGAGGGAAAGAAGCAGTACTACAAACAACTAACAACAACTAGCATGGCAGCAAGGAGCACTAGGAAAAGAAGACACAAAAATGGCATCTCACACACTATTTCAGACTTAGTGAAAATTACACCTCATGAAGGTGCAGTTGTCAGCCTGAAGCTATATTGACAGCAGCAAAACCTATAGCTACAGGACTCCAAATGGCATGAAACTTCACAGCATGCTAGAGAAACACAAGGGCTACAACTTACTCCATTGGACCAACCTCAAAAGAGCTACATATCACAAGATGCAAACAAGACAAGACAGCAACAAAATATAACAGATTCCAGACTTAGAAATATTTCAGCTCCTCCAAATCAGCACTATTTCTAGCAACTTGAGGGCAATCAAAACACACCTAAACATGCATTTCTATTGCAACCAAAAATACCAAGGGCTAAACAAAACATCCAAGATCAACTCTCTAGTTGACAACTCCGTCAAACGACGCACGGAATAAATCCTACGAATTAAACAAAAGGGCAACTTAGCAAAATATCTCGTGAACTAACTTGCTCTAATGCTAAAACTAATTGCACAGAAAAATCCATACCCCGGAATCATATAAAATATGTGGGGTTTGCAACACAAAATATTGCCAAACATTAATGCGGGAAAAACCTATACGCGGGAAAATAAATTACCGGCAAATCCCTACACGTAAAAATACAATTGACCGCTCTAAAATACATACAAAAATGATTTCTAAAACATGGACATTTAATCTACGGTATACGGGCAACCCGGTCTTGCACGAAAAATAAATACGGGTCGAAACCTATTAGGACAACATGCTTATCTAGGCAAACAGCACGCTAAACGACGTCAAACAAATGTGCAAGTTATAAATTTGGATTCTACGCGAAAAGTTACACGAGATACATATCTAAATCTTCGCGATCCGACTTACGGATAATATTCTACGGGCATTCAAATATCTAGCAATTTTTTGGAATTTAATAATTCCGAAAATCCCTAAAAAAAATACCGGGCCTAAGTTGACATTGGGCCGAATCTGGCAACGAGCGGCGCTAAACTACGCTACGCCTAGGCGGGAAATAGGGCTTGTAGGGGGGAAGGTTAACCTTGGGCCGATTGGGCCGATGGTGGAGAGGCGGCCTGGGCGAGGCGGCTGGAGAAGGCCAATCTCTGGGCGATCTGGGCCTCGCCTGGATCTGGAAGGAGGCAAGCCGACGGGAGGCTCTGCAGCTGGGCTGGGGCGAGGAGCCGGGCAGGCCTGGGCGTTGAGGCGGCCCACGTGGCGCTGGGCCGCGACGGTTGGTGGAGTCCTCGATCTCCCGAGACGCTGCTTGTTCCCGTGCACGCCAGGGACGGCGGCGGTTGCCCTCAACAGCAGGACTCCGGCGATGGTGCGGGGGCTAGCCGGGGCGACCAGATCCCGGCGAGATCCGGCGGCTGCAACCCATCCCGGTGACGAGACTCGGTCGGGCAGGGCATGGCGCCGCATGAGGCTCCGGCGACCTCGGGGATTGCAAGCTGGGCAGGGAGGCTAAAGGATGCGGCGGCGGCTGGGGCTCTAGCGAGGTGTGGCGGCGGGGCACTGGCAACGGGGCGCGACTGGCGAGGGGCTGGGAACGGGCCGGTGGTCCGCCGGCGAGAGGAGGCAACGGCGGCTAAGGGAGGCGCTGCTCGGTGCGAGAGGCACGGGAGCACGGGAGGCGGCGCATGGAGCACGGGCACTGATGGGTTTCGGGCGGGCCTGACCCAGGCTCGGGCGGGCCCGGCGGCCGGTGGAAGAGAGAGAGAGCGCTGGGTGGCGGCTAGGGTTAGGGTTAGGCACGGTTTTCGATGCAGAGGGGGGTTGGTTGCCTAAATTTTAGGTGGGGGTCTATTTATAGACAAATGGGGGGCTAGGTTACCCGGAATTTCGTTCCGGATCCAACCACGGGGTCGGATTCGGACGATTTCGAACGCGGGAATGGGTACGCGGCCGTGTAGAGGTGATAACCGGAGATGAGAGGGAGAACGGGCGGCGCGGCACGAATTTTATAAAACATCGACACGCGTCCGAGGGTAGACCGATTACGGTGCCGCTACGGTCGACCGTTCGGGTACCAGACGAACTCCGATCGCAACGAAATTCGACAGGCGGCCTACCTATATATAAATAACACCGCACGACAAATCTCAACCCGATCAGA
Organism: Hordeum vulgare subsp. vulgare; assembly: GCF_904849725.1. Taxonomy (NCBI): domain Eukaryota; kingdom Viridiplantae; phylum Streptophyta; class Magnoliopsida; order Poales; family Poaceae; genus Hordeum; species Hordeum vulgare. The sequence continues at coordinate 535,069,792 of NC_058521.1, forward strand.
GGAAGTTTTCAACACACTTTTAAAACAGGGTTTCGACGATGCCGCGGGTGCGTGCGTGTGCGGTCGGACTCAGAACGGACAACGACGAGAACCGGCAACTACTAACGGATGCAAGTTTTGAAAACTAGCGGCAACGGAGACGCCGATGCAATGCTGATGATGCGCATGATGCGATGATGATGCGACAAATAAAATAAGCCACGAGACGAAAACGAAATCTTCTGGAACGTCGACATCGGGCTATCACATTATCATGCCTGAAAACACCAAACTTTGCGACTTCTCGAGTACCAATAATAATGATTTTATTAGTACTCCGATTCCTCCCGCCACTAGTTCGGAATCGTATGAAATCAACGCAGCTTTGCTAAATCTTGTTATGAAAGAGCGATTCTCTGGCCTTCCTAGTGAAGATGTCGCATCCCATCTCAATACCTTCATTGAGCTTTGCGATATGCAAAATAAAAGAGATGTGGATAATGACGTGATTAAGTTGAAGCTTTTTCCTTTCTCGGTCGCGCAAAAACTTGGTTTTCTTCTTTGCCTAAAAATAGTATCGATTCTTGGGATAAGTTCAAAGATGCTTACATATCCAAGTATTTTCCGCCGGCTAAGATTATCTCCCTACGTAACGATATCATGAATTTGAAGCAACTTGATCTTGAACACGTTGCACAATCTTGGGAGAGGATGAAGTTAATGATTAGAAATTGTCCCGCTCATGGCTTGAGTTTGTGGACGATTATACAAATCTTTTATGCTGGTCTGAATTTCGCTTCTCGCAATATCTTGGACTCCACCTCAGGTGGAACGTTCATGGAAATCATGTTAGGAGACGCTACAAAACTCCTAGACAATATCATGACCAACTACTCTGAGTGGCACACTGAAAGGTCACCTGCTAGCAAAAAGGTACACGCTATAGAAGAAATTAACTCGCTTAGTGCTAAGATGGACGAGTTGATGAATTTGGTTGCTAGTAGAAATGCTCCTTTAGATCCTAATGACATGCCACTATCTTCCTTGATTGAGAGTAGCAACGCTAGTTTGGACGTTAATTTTGTTGGTAGGAATAATTTTGGCAACAATGTTTTTAGAGGAAACTATGTTCCTAGGCCTTTTCCTATCTTCCTAGGAATGTTTTTAGAGGAAACAATTGTGGAAATTCCTACAACAACACTTATGGAAATCACAACAAATTGCCCTCTGATTTAGAGAGTAATATCAAAGAGTTCATCAACTCTCAAAAGATTTTCAATGCGTCCATAGAGGAAAAACTACTCAAAATAGATGGTTTGGCTAAGAGCGTTGATAGGATGTCTTGTGATATTGATGCTTTGAAAGTTAGGTGTGCTCCTCCCAAGGTCAACTTGGATGAAACTTTAAAAGCTATGTGTGTCTCCATGAATGAGAGCAAAGAAAGAACCGCCCAAATTCGCGCTAGGCATGAATGGTTTAAAAGGGTGTGTTCTAGTGATGCAAATCACGAAGATCCTAAAGTGCTTGGTGTGACTCCTCTTGAATCTTTGTTTTCGCGTGTCAAACCTATTGATGAAGGGGCTCGATATGAATCCACTTTGGTTGAAAAACGCCCCAATGATTCGGAGTCCACCTATCTTGATGATAGAGGTGTGGAGAGTGGAGTAGAAGAAATCAAAATTTTGGGTAGTAATGAAACTCCCACTTTGGATTTCAAGGAATTCAATTATGATAGTTGCTCCTTGTTTGAATGCATTTCCTTGATGCAATCCATTTCAAACTCTCCACATGCTTATAGCCAAAGCAAAGCCTTTACCGCACATATCGTAGATGCTATGATGAAATCTCTTGAAGAGAAGCTCGAATTAGAAGTCTCTATACCTAGAAAACTTCATGATGAGTCGGAACCTACTATCAAAATCAAGATCAAAAACTATGAATTCAATGCTTTGTGTGATTTGGGTGCTAGTGTTTCCACGATTCCAAAGTCCTTATGTGATATTCTTGGTTTTCATGAGATTGAAGAGTGTTCTCTTAATTTGCATCTTGCGGATTCTACTGTCAAGAAACCCATGGGAAGGATCGATGATGTTATTATTGTTTCAAATAAGAACTATGTACCCGTGGATTTCATTGTACTTGACATAGATTGCAATCCTTCATGTCCCATTATTCTTGGTAGACCTTTCCTAAGGACTATTGGTGCTATCATCGATATGAAGGAAGGGAATATTAGATTTCAATTTCCCCTAAAGAAGGGCATGGAGAATTTTCCTAGAAAGAAAATAAGATTTCCTTATGAATCTATGATGAGGGCTACTTATGGTTTGAACACCAAGGATGACTATACGTGATTCCATCACCTTATGCCTAGCTAAGGGCGTTAAACAATAGCGCTTGTTGGGAGGCAACCCAACGAATCTATCCTTTCTCTTTCTGTTTTGTGTTTTCCACACTTTCATAATTCTGTTATGATTGTGTTTTTTGTGTTTCTTTTTGCGTTTGTGCCAAGCAAAACCGTTATGATTAGTCTTGGGGATGATCGTTTGGTCATGCTGGAAAAGACAGAAACTTTCTGCTCACGAAAATAATTTTCATTTTTTTTTCTGTAAGAGCTTTTGAGTTGATTCGTTTTGCTACTGATTCTATGCAAATTCTTCAGACAATCGTAATTTTTCAGAATTTTTGAAGTACCATAAGTATACGAAGTATACAGATTGCTACACACTGGTCTGCTGTTAACATATTCTGTTTTTGTTGAGTTGGTTGTTTATTTTGATGAAACTATGGATAGTATCGGGGGGTATTAGCCATGGAAGATTTAAAATACAGTAACCCAACATCAACGTAAGTAGAATTTAAGTTTGCTTCAGTACCTAAGGAAGTGGTGGTTTTCTTTCTTATACTAATGTTATCACGAGTTTCTGTTTAAGTTTCGTGTTGTGAAGTTTTCAAGTTTTGGGTGAAGTTCTTATGGACAAGAAGATAAAGAGTGGCAAGATCTCAAGCTTGGGGATTCCCAAGGCACCCCAAGTTGATTCAAGGATGCTGTAAAAGCCTAAGCTTGGGGATGCCCCGGGAAGGCATCCCCTCTTTCGTCTTCAATCCATCGGTAACGTTACTTGGGGCTATATTTTTATTCACCACATGTTATGTGTTTTGCTTGGAGCGTCTTGTATCGTAGGAGTCTTTTATTTTTATTGTGTCACAATCATCCTTTCTGCACACCTAGAGAGAGAGACATGCACTCACCGTGATTTTGTCGAGCTTCACTTATATCCTTTGGTTAGACAATTCAGCTCACATGTGCTTCACTTATATCTTTTGAGCTAGTTGCTTTTGCTCTATGTGCTTCACTTATATATTTTAGAGCACGACGGTGCATGGCTTGGTAGTTGATCTATGCTATGAAAGTAGTCTCAAAAGGGGTAGTTATCCAAAGGGATATGAAAACTTCCACCTTCATGTGCATTGAATAGTTAGAGAAGTTTGATTCATCTCAATTAGTTTTAAGTTGTGGTTGTGGTAATATTGAAGTTGTACTAGTAAGGTGTTGTGGATCTAGAAATACTTGTGTTGAAGTTAGTGATTCCCATAGCATGCACGTATGGTGAACTGTTATGTGATGAAGTCTGAGCATGATTAGTCTATTGATTGTCATCCTTTGTGTGGCGGTCGGGATCGCGTGATGGTTTATACCTACAAACCCTTCCCCTAGGAGTATGCGTTGAATGCTTTGTTTCGATTACTACTAAAACTTTTGCAACAAGTATATGAGTTCTTCATGACTAATGTTGAGTCCATGGTTTAGATGCACTTTCACCTTCCACCATCACTATCTTCTTTAGTGTCTTGCAATTTCCGTCGGTGCACAAAACCACCCATATAGCCTCCCTCAAAACAGCCAACATACCGACCTACTATGGCTTTTTCAAAGCTATTCCGAGATATATTGCCATGCAACTACCACCATGACATGTGCCACCACTTCTACATTGCCATTGCATGATCATAAGATAGCTAGCATGATGTTTCCATTGATGTCTATGCCATGCTAGATCATTGCCACGGTACACTACCGAAGGCATTCCATATAGAGTCATCATTTCTCTAAGTTTTGAGTTGTAAGTGTGATGATCATCATTGATGGAGCATTGTCCCATGTGAGGAAATAAAAGAGGCCAAAGATGACCACCAAAATTAAAAAAAAAGAGGCCCAAGAGCCCACCAAAAAAATGACAGAAAAAGAGAGAAGGGGCCATGCTACCACCTTTCCACACTTGTGCATATTAAGCACCATGATCTTCATGATTGACAGTCTCTCGTTTTGTCACCACCATAATCTAGTGGGAAATTTTCAGTATATAACTTGGCTTGTATATTCCAATGATAGGCTTCCTCAAAATTGCCTTAGGTCTTCGTGAGAAAGCAAGTTGGATGCACACTCACTAGTTTTCTTTAAGAGCTTTCACATACTCTTAGCTCTAGTGCATCAATTGTATGGCAATCCCTACTCATTCACGTTGATAATTGATGAGCATCTCCATAGCTCATTGATATGCCTAGTCAATGTGATCATCTTCTCCTTGTTTACCTTGCAACCTCCACCACACTCCACACCACTTATAGTGCTAAAACCATGGCTCACACTCATGTATTGCGTGAGAGTTGAAAAAGTTTGTGAAAGTAAAGGTGTGAAAACAATTACTTGGCCAATACCGGGGTTGTGCATGATTTAAATTCGTTGTGCAAGGATGATAGAGCATAGCCAGGCTATATGATTTTGTAGGGATAACTTTCTTTTGGCCTTGTTATTTTGAAAGTTCATGATTACCTTGCTAGTTTGCTTGAATTATTAGTGTCTCCACGTCAATAGCAAACTATTGTTTTGAATCTAATGGATCTGAACATTCACGTCACATAAGAGGAGTTACAAAGGACATCTATGCTAGGTAGCATGAAAGCATCAAAAAATCATTCTTTATCACTTTCCTACTCGAGGACGGGCAGGAGTTAAGCTTGGGGATGCTTGATACGTCTCAAACGTATCTATAATTTTTTATGGTTTCACGTTGTTACCTTGTCAACTTTGGATGTTTTTTACCTTTTATATCTTTTTTGGGACTAACTTATTAATTCAGTGCCAAGTGTCAGTTCCTGTTTTTTCTGTGTTTTTGACTCTTTTCAGATCTGATTTTGGAACGGAGTCCAAACGGAATAAAATCCCCGAAATAAATTTTTCCAGAACGGAAGAAGATCGGGAGACTTGAGAGCCAATGGAGGGGGCCCACAGGGAGCCCACAAGCCCTGTTGCCGCGGCCAGGGGGGCCCGCAGCAACCAAGCTTGTGTCCTCCCTAGCGCTCCCCTGCCCTAGCTCTTTGGCCTATAAATTCCCTAAAAATCCAGAAAAAATCACGGCATCCATGAAAACACTTTTCCGCCGCCGCAAGCTTCCGTTTCCGCGAGATCTCATCTGGAGACCCTTCCCGGTGCCCTGCCGCAGGGGACTTTGGAGTTGGAGGGATTCTACATCAACATCATCGCCTCTCCAATGACTCGTGAGTAGTCTACTTCAAACCTACGGGTCCGTAGTTCGTAGCTAGATGGCTTCTTCTCTCTCTTGGATCTTCAATACAAAGTTCTCCATGATCTTCATGGAGATCTATCCGATGTAATCCTCTTTGACGATGTGTTTGTCGAGATCCGATGAATTGTGGATTTGTGATTAGATTATCTATGAATTAACTTTGAGTCTTTGCTGATTTCTTATATGCATGATTTGATATCCTTGTAAGTCTCTCCGAGTCTTGGGTTTTGTTTGGCCAACTAAATCTATGATTCTTGCAATGGGAGAAGTGCTTGGTTTTGGGTTCATACCGTGTGGTGACCTTTCCCACTGACAGAAGGGGAAGCAAGGCACGCATCATGTTGTTGCCATCAAGGGTAACAAGATGGGATTTTATCGTAGATATGAGATTGTCCATCTACATCATGTCATCTTGCTTAAGGTGTTACTCCGTTCTCATGAAATTAATACACTAGATGCATGCTGGATAGCGGTCGACGTGTGGAGTAATAGTAGTAGATGCAGAAAGTATCGGTCTACTTGTTTTGGACGTGATGCCTATAGATATAATCATTGCCTTAGATAACGTCACGACTTTGCGTGGTTCTATCAATTGCTCGACAGTAATTCGTTCACCCACCGTCTACTTGCTTTCATGAGAGAAGCCACTAGTGAACACTACGGCCCCCGGGTCTATTCACAACTATCGTTTCCACTTTCACGTTTACTTTGCTTTGTTTACTCTTTTCTTTCAGTTCTCACTTTGCAAACAATCTATAAGGGATTGACAACCCCTTCATAGCGTTGGGTGCATGATCTTTGTGTTTGTGCAGATACTTGAACTCTCCTCCTACTGGATTGATACCTTGGTTCTCAAACTGAGGGAAATACTTACCTCCGCTGTGCTACATCACCCTTTCCTCTTCAAGGGAACACCAACGCAAGGCTCCAAGGTTGCGGGGAAATCCGTAGCAGCAGGATTCCTGGAGCCGTTGCCAGGGAAGGTCTGTTGTTGCAGTAGCACTGGACCACTAATGAGGAAGAAGATTATGATCCAAAGGGGAAGGAACAAACAAGTTCCGATGAAGAGGAGGCTCCTCTACCTCAACCTGGACACACTCATGTGGAGTTCAAGAAGTCGAGCCTCCCTGACTCAAGGAAGAAGCCTAAGACCTTGTTTATCCCTTCTCCTTTCTTGCAGGAGAGTAAGCAGGAATTATGCCAAAGGGTGTTGAAGCTTGAAGAGTAAAATGATGATCTGAGGGAGCATAATTTTATGCTCAAGTGGAAATTAAACAAACTCAAGACCTCTTCAACAACTCCACCACCATCACCACCAAAGGAAGACAACTGAGCATTGGTATGGGAAATCCCCTTGGCTTGTGCCAAGCTTGGGGGAGTTGCCCCGGCATCGTATCACCATCACATCTTTTGCCTTTACCTTTGTTTTAGTTTGTTACTTTCCAGTTTTCTTTCTTTTTCTCTAGCAGTTTAAAAGTATTAGTGTTTTAGTCTTGAGTTTTGCTTTGTGTCACCCCCGATGTATTCGAGCTCGTGAGCCATATAATAAAGAGTGTCTTAGTTGAAGGGCTTTGCCTCTTGCCATGATCAAAAGAGTGAGAATAGAACAAAAGCATGAAAGATCATGTAATGATCTTATGGGAAGTGATGGCTTCACATATAAAAAGAATGAGGATTGAAACTTGTTGAGGGTAGGCAAACGTAGACCTTGGTCATGGTTGCAATTAATAGGAAGTGATAAAGAAGGAGAGGTTCACATATAAATACATCATCTCTGACACCATCTATGATTGTGAACACTCACTAAACTATTGCATGCCTAGAAGTAGATGTTGGACAAGGAAGACAACATAATGAATTGTGTTTGCTTGGCTCCGAACAATGTTATATGATTAGAGATCCCTTAGCATGTGACGATTGCTTCCACCTCACATTAGCCAAACCTCCCACACCAAGTAGAGATACTACTTGTGCATACATAAACCTTCAAACCAGTTTTTCCATGAGTGTCCACCATACCTACCTATGGATTGAATAAGATCCCTCAAGTAAGTTGTCATCGGTGCAAGCAATAAAAATTGCTCTCTAAGATGTATGATCTATTAGTGTGTGTAAAATAAGCTTTGTACGAACCTGTGATGAGGAAGACATAAAAGCGACAGACTGCATAATAAAGTTCTTTATCACAAGAGGCAATATAAAGTGACGTTCCTACGCACTAAGAGGACACGCATCCAAACCTCAAAAGCGCATGATAACCTCTGCTTCCCTCTGCGAAGGGCCTATCTTGTACCTTTACTTTTTGCCCTTGAAAGAGTCATGGTGATCTTCACCAATTCCTTATTTTGCCTTTATCTTGGCTAACGTCATATACTTGGGAGATATCTATATTCATATGTCAACTTGGAGGTAGGCATTCATGAATTATTATTGTTGACATCACCCTTGAGGTAAGCAGTTGGGAGGCAAAACTGTAAGCCCCTATCTTTCTCTGTGTCCAGCTGAAACTTTGATCTCATGAGTACCATGTGAGTTGTAGCAATTGTAGAGAACGTAAGAATGATTGAGTATGTGGATTTGCTTTACAAGCTCTTATTTGACTCTTTCTGATGTTGTGATAAATTGCAATTGCTTCGATGACTAAAGGCTATCGGTTGTTACTTCTCGGTAAGGTTCTTGATCCATGCTTTACTTTGTGAAGGAATTATCACTTTAGCATGAGAGATTATATGTTGGTATTGTTGTTCTGATCTTGATCATGATGCATGCATGTTCGTATCTTGTTTTGTTGACACCTCTCTCCCTAAACATGTGGACATATTTATTGAGCTACGCTTTCGCTTGAGGACAAGCGAGTTCTAAGCTTGGGGGAGTTGATACGTCCATTTTGCATCATGTTTTCATGTTGATATTTATCGCTTCTTGGGCTGTTATTTCACTTCACGGTACAATTCGTATGCCTTTTCTCTCTTATTTTGCAAGGTTTACATGAAGAGGGAGAATGCCGGCAACTGGAATTCTGGCCTGAAAGTGGAGCAAAGTTGAGATACCTATTCTGCGCAACTCCAAACGCCGTAAAAATCAACGAGGATTTTTTTTCCGGATTTATAAAAAATACTCGGCTGAAGAAGTGCCAGAGGGGCGCGTGCAGGTGGACACAAGCCTGCACGGCGCGGCCACCCCCCCCCCCCGCAGGCCGCGCCATGAGGGCTTGTGGGCAGCCTGGTGGCCCACTTGCTCCCCTCTTGTGCTATATGAAGGGTTTCGTGTGGAAAAAAATCAGGGCGGAACTTGAGCACGACCAATCTAGAGCTCCAGCAGGACGATCCTGCCGGGAAAACTTCCCTCCCGGAGGGGGAAATCATCGCCATCGTCATCACCAACACTCCTCTCATCGGAGGGGACTCGTCACCATCAACATCTTCATTAGCACCATCTCATCTCCAAACCCTAGTTCATCACTTATAACCAATCTCCGTCTCTCGACTCTGATTAGTACTTGTAAGGTTGCTAGTAGTGTTGATTACTCTTTGTAGTTGATGCTAGTTGGATTACTTGGTGGAAGAGTTTATGTTCAGATCCTTGATGCTACTCATTACCTCTCTGGTCATGGATATGATTATGCTTTGTGAGTAGTTACTTTTGTTCCTGAGGACATGGGATAAGTCATGCTAATAGTAGTCATGTGAATTTGGTATTCGTTCGGTATTTTGATATGTTGTATGTTGTTTTTCCTCTAGTGGTGTTATGTGAACGTCGACTACATAGCACTTCACCATTATTTGGGCCTAGAGGAAGGCATTGGGAAGTAGTAAGTAGATGATGGGTTGCTAGAGTGACAGAAGCTTAAACCCTAGTTTATGCGTTGCTTCGTAAGGGGCTGATTTGGATCCACTAGTCTAATGCTATGTTTAGACTTTGTCTTAATTCTTCTTTCGTAGTTGCGGATGCTTGCGAGAGGGGTTAATCATAAGTGGGATGCTTGTCCAAGTAAGGGCAGTACCCAAGCGCCGGTCCACCCACATATCAAACTATCAAAGTAACGAACGTGAATCATATGAACATGATGAAACTAGCATGACAGAAATTCCCGTGTGTCCTCGGGAGCGTATTTTCCTCCTATATGACTTTGTCTAGGCTTGTCCCTTCCTACAAAAGGGATTGGGCCACTTTTCTGCACTGTTGCTACTTTTGTTACTTGTTGCTTGCTACGAATCATCTCACCACACAATCAGTTGTTACCGATAATTTCAGTGCTTGCAGATATTTCCTTGCTAAAAACCACTTGTCAGATCATTCTGCTCCTCGTTGGGTTCGACACTCTTACTTATCAAAAGGACTACAATTGATCCCCTATACTTGTGGGTCATCAGTACACAGCTTGGCATACTTTAGAGCCTACTACTAAGGCATAGGGGACGAACTCTTTGTACCCTTGTTCAGTGATTCTTTCCGAAAGGTTCGCTGGACTTTTTTATCTTTCATTTGCTTTCTTTTTGCTGCAGAGTTGTAAGAGCAACTCTAGCACACCCCGCATCCGCCCCGACCGCAAAATAACCGCCAAAATGCGGGTCGGGGCAGAACAGCCTGCCCGATCAGACCCCGCATCCCGCCCCGGCCCGCAAAAAAATTTAGGGGGCGCGGCAAATTCCCGAACCCAACCTGGGAAAACGCAGGTTTCCCCCTCGCAGCTGCGGTGACGTGCATCACAGAGAAGCAGTTGGCGGGAGGGACATTTCAGCCTACGCTATTTCCCCCTCCTTCCGCCGCCGCCCCGCCCTTGCTTCCGCCCGCCCGCCGCCGGTGATTCCGGCCATATCTGCAGGCGAGCCGCTGCACCGCCCCTCCGGATCCGGCGAGAAGAGCCGCCTACCGCCGTCGTCGCCGCCGGGGATCGACCATCGCCTCGTCGCCACCGCCGGTTAGTACCTTTTTTGTGGTTCCTACTATCCTCCCGCCAACTTCCCGAGAAGATGGAGTTGACCCCATGTGAGAAGTTCCTACTATCTGATTCGTCTGATTCGAACGGCTCGGATTTTGATACCATTCTTGCGACCTTTCGTCAGCAAACATTAGTCATGGCGCTTGCCGTGAAGGAGCATGAAGATGAGAACCGGAAGAGGACGTGAGGATCGACTGTCGGGCGTTTGTGCATTCCTCGGAATCGCCATCTTGGGAACGAGATGTTGATGCAAGACTATTTCACGGAGAATCCTACATATCCTCCACACCTCTTCCGGAGAAGGTACCGAATGCGCCGATCCCTCTTTGTGAAAATTGTTCAAGCTTACGAGGAAAATTGCCAGTATTTTACTCAAAGAAGGAATGCCGCGGGCTTAAAGGGATTTAGTGTATATCAAAAAACCTCCGCAGCTATGCGGGTGATTGCATATGGCGTTCCGGCTGACTATGCCGATGAGTACCTTCGCATTGGTGAAGATACCACAATTGAGTCTGTGCGTAGATTTGCGAAAGTGATCATCCGTCTCTTCGGTCGTGAGTATCTTCGGGCACCCAATGAAGATGACACAAAGAAATTGATGGCATCTAATGAGAGGAGAGGTTGGCCTGGCATGCTAGGTAGCATTGATTGTATGCATTGGAATTGGAAAAATTGCTCCAAGGCTTGGCAAGGAATGTATTATGGCAAGTCTCGTGATGCAACAATTGTGCTAGAGGTCGTAGCATCCGAGGATTTATGGATTTGGCATTGCTTTTTTGGTATGCCGGGCACTCTCAATGATATCAATGTGTTGCAACGGTCTCATTTGTTTGCTAGGCTTCCTAGTGGTGATGCTCCTGCTTGCAACTACACTACCAATGGGCATGACTACACAAAGGGATACTACCAGATGGTGTATACCATCCTTGGTGCACATTTGTCAAGAGCATCAAAGAACCCAAAACAAAAAAGAATATGAATTTGCAAAGGTGCTAGAGGCAGCCCGCAAAGACATTGAAAGAGCGTGTTTTGTAATCTAGGTTTGCCATTGTCCGTGGTCCTGCTCGTTTTTGGGATAAGAAACCTTGAAGAACATCATGACATGTTGTCTTATCCTCCACAATGTGATTCTTGAAGATGAGAGAGGATTGAACTTAGAATTCTTTTACGATAATGTGGGTAGCCGTGTCAAACCAGCTAGAGACCCAAACCGCATTAGAGCTTTTCTTTAGACATACAAGAAGATTGAAACCCATACACCCACTTTCAACTTTAGAAAGATCGCACTGAACACCATTGGCAAAGAGCTGGACAGTGACTTATTTTTGTATTCATTTGTATTTGTATTCATGACAAGTTCTGAATAATTATTTGTAATACGGATGATTATTGTATTGTGTTTGATTCGAATAATTCAGTTTGTTTTCGGGTGTTGAATTATGTTGTATTTGATATTTGCGGGCTAATGATATGCGGGAAGCAGCGGTGCAAAGAGCAGACCCCGCAAAGCCGATCCGTAAAAAAGAATATTCCATGAATATATTTTTTTACGAATCCGTTTGGGGGGTCTGCATCTGTGTCAACCCGGACCGGCCGACAAAAGCTGTTTTCCGCGACCTGCAAACGCGTTTTGCGAGCCGGTGGGATGCAGGGTGTGCTAGAGTTGCTCTAAGTGCATTTGTAGGTGCCCTCGAGCGGTCGCGTTGTGGAGATCAATGACGAAACATTGGGATCTTCGTGATGTCCGATGGCTCGTGAACACAGGGTCGGAGTGGCTCCATATTGTTAGAGCTGTCAGGAGAGAGACACTTGTTCAGGCTCATGACGTTATGGAGATGTTGGCATGTGTGAAACGAAATCGTCCACAACAAACGACCGCCACCCGTCGAGGTGTCGACCCGATTGCTCTTCAACTATATTATTTCCCTGTTAGCCTTGCAGGCTGATCCACAAGTTGATCACGTCAAAGAAAATGGGCACTGGACAAAGCAATTACAGTGCATTATCACATGTGCGTGGGAAAAAGAAGAAGCTAGCTTGGCAGCCTCCTCCAGTAGGCTGGATGGTGTTGAGCGTTGATGGCTCGTACTCAAGAGGATACCACAGCAGGTGCACGGATGGTGTTAAGAGATGATCATGGCATTATTATTTTCTCTTCTTGTCTAGAGCCACGACACTATGTGTCGTCCTCGAAATCTATTTCCTCTGTACTATAATACTTGTTAGTTTTTTCCAACAACAAGTATTTAGGAACAGAAGAAGTACAATTGTTGCGTGCTTGGAAGGCATCTCATTAGCTATCCAATGGACATCTTTGCCTATTTGATTTATTCATATTGTTCAAAATTGATCAAGATGACCAGGGAAATGATAGATCTGCACACGTGTTGATGGTGCATGAGATTAAAGCATTGCTTGTCCATGAGCGGAGGGAATTCATAGTCAAGCAAGTGAGGCGAGAACAAAACATTGTTAGTTATTTTTTATAGCAAACTATGCTAGAATAAAGAAGTGCACCGCGGTGTGGCTTCGTTCAAGACCGGATGAGGTTCCTCACCTTTGTAATGCAGACTTGGTTGTCGCCTGATAAATGAATTTCCTTTCCCTCACAAAAAGAAAGTAAGTGCATCTCTAACATTAACTATGGGCGGAGACCAGTCCGTAGACATGGATGTGGGAGCCGGCTATTTAACGTTGCCCACATACATTCCAAATGCAATTCAACGGATCAGACAAAAATGAATAAATCAAAATGAGATCGCTCCCACCAGTTCCTCATGTCCGGCCATGAGCCACGAGAACTGAAGCCTTGGCTATTGCCCTTGCTTTCTTCAGCTCTGCCTCGGCACACTCTAGCTCTGCCTCCGGCTCGAAGTGAAGTTGACCGCCTCCATGTCGCTGCCAAGCGGCTAATCGGTCGACGATGTTGAGCCCACCAAGCTTGGCTTCAACAGAAGGGGAGGAGCGGCAACCCTCTTGGGACCCGAGCGGTAGTGACCTCACATGCACTACTCTTCCTCGTTATCGGCGGCTCCCGCGGACATGCAGGCTGCATGGCCACGGCGGCGGGGTGCGGCTGGAACGGAGCTCACGATGTCCTCCTCATCGTCGATCTTACCCCACACCTTATCAGCTGCCTCGTTGAACTCCGTGTAGGCGGCTTGTAACTCTGCCTAGCGTTGGCGGTACCACCATCAGTCGAGGCGAATCTCGCGGGTAGAGCGGTATGACTCGAGCAATGCCTCCTACTCGGGCATGTCCTGTTGGAATTATGCCCTAGAGGCAATAATAAATATAGTTATTATTATAATTCCTGTATCAAGATAATCGTTTATTATCCATGCTATAATTGTATTGAATGAAGACTTATATACATGTGTGGATACATAGACAAAACACTGTCCCTAGCAAGCCTCTAGTTGGCTGGCCAGTTGATCAAAGATACTCAGGGTCTTCTGACTATGTACAAGGTGTTGTTGCTTGATAACTGGATCACGTCATTAGGAGAATCACGTGATGGACTAGACCCAAACTAATAGACGTAGCATGTTGATCGTGTCATTTTGTTGCTACTGTTTTCTGCGTGTCAAGTATTTGTTCCTATGACCATGAGAACATATAACTCACTGACACCGGAGGAATGCTTTGTGTGTATCAAACGTCGCAACGTAACTGGGTGACTATAAAGATGCTCTACAGGTATCTCCGAAGGTGTTCGTTGAGTTAGTATGGATCGAGACTGGGATTTGTCACTCCGTGTGACGGAGAGGTCTCTTGGGGCCCACTCGGTAATACAACATCACACACAAGACTTGCAAGCAATGTAACTTAGTGTAAGTTGCGGGATCTTGTATTACAGAACGAGTAAAGAGACTTGCCGGTAAACGAGATTGAAATAGGTATGCGGATACTGACGATCGAGTCTCGGGCAAGTAACATACCGAAGGACAAAGGGAATGACATACGGGATTATATGAATCCTTGGCACTGAGGTTCAAACGATAAGATCTTCGTAGAATATGTAGGATCCAATATGGGCATCCAGGTCCCGCTATTGGATATTGACCAAGGAGTCACTCGGGTCATGTCTACATAGTTCTCGAACCCGCAGGGTCTGCACACTTAAGGTTCGACGTTGCTTTATGCGTATTTGAGTTATATGGTTGGTTACCGAATGTTGTTCGGAGTCCCGGATGAGATCACGGACGTCACGAGGGTTTCCAGAATGGTCCGGAAACGAAGATTGGTATATACGATGACCTCATTTGATTACCGAAAGGTTTTCGGAGTTACCGGGAATGTACCGGGAATGACGAATGGGTTCCGGATGTTCATCGGGGGGGCAGCCCACCCCGGGGAAGCCCATAGGCCTTGGGGGTGGCACACCAGCCCTTGGTGGGCTGGTGGGACAGCCCAAGAAGGCCCTATGCGCCATAGATAGAAAATCAAAGAGAAAAGAAAAAAAAGAGGTGGGAAGGGAGAGAAGGACTCCACATTCCAATCCTAGTCAACTAGGATTGGAGGAGGACTCCTCCTCCCCTTGGTGCGCAGCCCTTGGTGCTCCTTGAGCCTCAAGGAAAGCCTCCCCTCCCTCCTCCTATATATATGGAGCTATTAGGGCTGATTTGAGACAACTTTTCCAAGGCAGCCCGACCACATACCTCCACGGTTTTACCTCTAGATCGCGTTTCTGCGGAGCTCGGACGGAGCCCTGCTGAGATTAGATCAACACCAACCTCTGGAGCGCCGTCACGCTGCCGGAGAAATCATCTACCTCTCCGTCTCTCTTGCTGGATCAAGAAGGCCGAGATCATTGTCGAGTTGTGCGTGTGCTGAACGCGGAGGTGCCGTCCGTTCGGCACTAGATCGTGGGACGGATCGCGGGACGGTTCATGGGACGGTTCGCGGGGCTGATCGAGGGACGTGAGGATGTTCCACTACATCAACTGCGTTCACTAACACTTCTGTTGTGCGATCTACAAGGGTACATAGATCGGAAATCCCCTCTCGTAGATGGACATCACCATGATAGGTCTTCGTGCGCGTAGGAAAAAATTTGTTTCCCATGCGACGTTCCCCAACAGTGGCATCATGAGCTAGGTTCATGCGTAGATCTAATCTCGAGTAGAACACAAAAGTTTTTGTGGGTGGTGATGTGCGTATTGCTGCCCTCCTTAGTCTTTTCTTGATTCCGCGGTATTGTTGGATTGAAGCGGCTTGGACCGACATTACTCGTACGCTTACGAGAGACTGGTTTCATCGCTACGAGTAACTCCGTTGCTCAAAGATGACTGGCAAGTGTCGGTTTCTCCAACTTTAGTTGAATCAGATTTGACCGAGGAGGTCCTTGGATAAGGTTAAATAGCAATTCATATATCTCCGTTGTGGTGTTTGCGTAAGTAAGATGCGATCCTACTAGATACCCATGGACATCACGTAAAACATGCAACAACAAATTAGAGGACGTCTAACTTGTTTTTGCAGGGTATGCTTGTGATGTGATATGGCCAACGATGTGATGTGATATATTGGATGTATGAGATGATCATCTTGTAATAGATAATATCGACTTGCACGTCGATGGTACGGCAACCGGCAGGAGCCATAGGGTTGTCTTTAAACTAACGTTTGTGCTTGGAGATGCGTTTACTATTTTGCTAGGATGTAGCTTTAGTAGTAATACCATGAGTAGCACGACTACCCCGATGGCGACACGTTGATGGAGATCATGGTGTGGCGCCGGTGACAAGAAGATCGTGTCGGTGCTTTGGTGATGGAGATCAAGGAGCACGTGATGATGGTCATATCATGTCACTTATGAATTGCATGTGATGTTAATCCTTTTATGCACCTTATTTTGCTTAGAACGGCGGTAGCATTATGAGGTGATCTCTCACTAAAATTTCAAGACGAAATTGTGTTCTCCCCGACTGTGCACCGTTGCTACAGTTCGTCGTTTCGAGACACCACGTGATGATCGGGTGTGATAGACTCAACGTTCACATACAACGGGTGCAAAACAGTTGCACACGCGGAACACTCGGGTTAAGCTTGACGAGCCTAGCATGTGCAGACATGGCCTCGGAACACATGAGACCGAAAGGTCGATCATGAATCATATAGTTGATATGATTAGCATAGGGATGCTTACCACTGGAACTATACTCAACTCACGTGATGATCGGACTTGAGCTAGTGTAAGTGGGTCATGAACCACTCAAATGACTAGAGAGATGTACTTTTTGAGTGGGAGTTTAGCAAGTAATTTGATTAAGTTAAACTCTAATTATCTTGAACATAGTCTAAGTCCACTTTGAAAATATTTGTGTTGTAGATCATGGCTCACGCAACAGTCACCCTGAATTTTAATACGTTCCTAAAGAAAGCTAAGTTGAAAGATGATGGAAGAAACTTTGTAGACTGGGCTCGTAATCTTAAGTTGATCCTACAAGCTGGGAAGAAGGATTATGTCCTTAATGCTGCGCTAGGAGATGAACCACCCGCTACGGCTGACCAAGATGTTAAGAACGCTTGGTTAACACGTAAGGAGGACTACTCAGTAGTTCAATGTGCAGTCTTGTATGGCTTAGAGCCGGGACTTCAATGTCGCTTTGAGCGTCATGGAGCATATGAGATGTTCCAGGAGTTGAAGTTTATCTTTCAGAAGAACGCCCGGATCGAGAGGTATGAGACCTCCGATAAATTCTATGCTTGCAAGATGGAAGAGAATTCGTCTGTCAGTGAACATGTGCTCAAAATGTCTGGGTACTCAAACCGTCTAGCTGAGTTGCGGATTGAACTCCCGCAAGAGGCTATCACTAAAAGAATTCTTCAATCACTGCCACCAAGCTATAAGGGCTTTGTGTTGAACTACAACATGCAAGGGATGAACAAGTCACCCGACGAGTTGTTTGCGATGTTGAAAGTCGCAGAGTCTGAACTCCGTAAAGAGCATCAAGTGTTGATGGTGAATAAGACCACTAGTTTCAAGAGAAACGACAAAGGGAAGAAGAGTAATTCAAAGAAGAGCGGCAAGCATGTTGCCAATCCGACGAAGAAACCCAAAGCTGGACCTAAGCCTGAAACAGAGTGCTACTATTGCAAGGGTATGGGTCACTGGAAGCGCAACTGCCCCAAGTATCTGGCTGATAAGAAGGCGGCCAAAGAAAAATCAGGTATATTTGATATACATGTTATTGATGTGTACTTAACCGTCTCTCGTAGTAGTGCCTCGGTATTCGATACCGGTTCTGTTGCTCATATTTGCAACTCGAAACAGGAACTGCGGAATAGGCGAAGGCTGGCGAAAGATGAAGTGACGATGCGCGTAGGAAATGGTTCCAAGGTTGATGCAATCACCGTCGGCACAGTTTCACTTCAGTTACCATCAGGATTAGTTATGAACTTGAATAATTGTTATTTAGTGCCTGCGTTGAGCATGAACATTATATCTGGATCTTGTTTATTGCGAGACGGTTACTCTTTTAAGTCAGAGAATAATGGTTGTTCTATTACTATGAGTAACATCTTTTATGGTCATGCATCCAATGTGAGAGGATTGTTCATATTGAATCTTGATAGTGATAATACACATATACATAACATTGAGACCAAAAGAGTTAGAGTTAACAATGATAGCGCCATGTTTTTGTGGCACTGCCGCTTAGGTCATATTGGTGTAAAGCGCATGAAGAAACTCCATATCGATGGACTTTTGGAGTCACTTGACTTTGATTCACTTGACACGTGCGAACCATGCCTCATGGGCAAGATGACTAAAACTCCGTTCTCCGGAACAATGGAGCGTGCAAGTGACTTGTTGGAAATCATACATACCGATGTGTGCGGTCCGATGAGCGTGGAGGCACGCGGCGGATATCGTTACTTTCTCACCTTCACTGACGATTTGAGTAGATATGGTTATGTCTACTTAATGAAGCACAAGTCTGAAACATTTGAAAAGTTCAAGCAATTTCGGAGTGAAGCTGAAAATCATCGTAACAAGAAGATCAAGTTCCTACGGTCTGATCGTAGGGGTGAATATCTGAGTTTCGAGTTTGGTGCTCACTTAAGACAATGTGGAATTGTTTCATAGTTGACACCGCCTCGAACACCACAGCGTAATGGTGTGTCTGAACGTCGTAATCGTACTTTATTAGAGATGGTGCGATCTATGATGTATCTTACCAATTTGCCGTTATCGTTTTGGGGTTATGCATTAGACACAGGTGCATTCACTTTAAATAGGGCACCATCAAAATCCGTTGAGACGACACCATACGAACTGTGGTATGGCAAAAGGACAAAGTTGTCGTTTCTTAAAGTTTGGGGATGTGATGCTTATGTCAAAAAGCTTCAGCCTGAAAAGCTGGAACCCAAAGCGGAAAAGTGCATCTTCATAGGTTACCCAAAAGAGACAGTTGGGTACACCTTCTATCTCAAATCCGAGGGCAAAGTGTTTGTTGCTAAAAACGGAGCTTTTCTCGAGAAGGAGTTTCTCTCGAGAGAATTGAGTGGGAGGAAGATAGAACTTGATGAGGTTGTCGAACCTCTCATCCCTCTGGATGGTGGCGCAGGGCAAGGGGAAACCCCTGTCGTTGCGACGCCGGTTGAGGAGGAAGTTAATGATGATGATCATGAAACTCCGGTTCAAGTTCCTATCGAACCACGCAGGTCGACGAGACCACGTGCTGCTCCAGAGTGGTACGGTAATCCCGTCTTATCAATCATGTTGTTGGACAACAATGAGCCTGCGAATTATGAAGAAGCAATGGTGGGCCCAGATTCCAACAAATGGCTGGAGGCCATGAAGTCCGAGATATGATCCATGTATGAAAACAAAGTGTGGACTTTGGAAGTACTACCTGAGGGCCGCAAGGCTATTCAGAACAAATGGATCTTTAAGAAGAAGAAGACGGACGCTGACGGCAATGTGATCGTTTATAAAGCTCGACTTGTGGCAAAGGGTTTTTCACAAGTTCAAGGAGTTGACTACGATGAGACATTCTCACCCGTAGTGATGCTTAAGTCCGTCAGAATCATGTTAGCAATAGCTGCATTTTTCGATTATGAAATCTGGCAGATGGATGTCAAAACGGCGTTCCTTAACGGTTTCCTTAAGGAAGAGTTGTATATGATGCAACCCGAAGGTTTTGTCGATCCTAAAAATGCTAACAAGGTATGCAAGCTCCAGCGATCCATTTATGGACTGGTGCAAGCATCTCGGAGTTGGAATAAACGCTTTGATGAGGTGATCAAAGCATTTGGGTTTATACAAGTGGTTGGAGAATCTTGTGTTTACAAGAAAGTGAGTGGGAGCTCTGGGGCGTTTCTAATATTATATGTGGATGACATATTGCTGATTGGAAACAACGTAGAGTTTTTGGAGAGCGTAAAGGATTACTTGAATAAAAGTTTCTCTATGAAGGACCTAGGAGAAGCTGCTTACATTCTAGGCATTAAGATCTACAGGGATAGATCGAAACGCCTGATAGGACTTTCACAAAGCACATACCTTAATAAAGTTTTGAAGAGGTTCAAAATGGAACAGTCCAAGAAAGGGTTCTTGCTAGTTTTACAAGGTACGAGATTGAGTAAGACTCAGTGCCCAGCAACTGATAAAGATAGAGAGCATATGAGCACCGTCCCCTATGCTTCAGCCATAGGATCTATCATGTATGCAATGTTGTGCACTAGACCGGACGTTAGCCTGGCCATAAGTATGGCACGCAGGTTCCAGAGTAATCCACGAGTGGATCACTGGACGGCGGTCAAGAATATCCTAAATTACCTGAAAAGGACTAAGGAGATGTTTCTCGTGTATGGAGGTGACGAAGAGCTCGCCGTAAAGGGTTACGTCGATGCAAGCTTTGACACAGATCCGGACGACTCTAAGTCGCAGACCGGATACATATTTATTCTTAATGGGGGTGCGGTAAGCTGGTGCAGTTCCAAGCAAAGCGTCGTAGCTGATTCTACATGTGAAGCGGAGTACATGGCTGCCTCGGAGGCGGCTAAGGAGGGTGTCTGGATGAAGCAGTTCATGACGGATCTTGGAGTGGTGCCAAGCGCACTGAATCCAATAACCTTGTTCTGTGACAACACGGGTGCCATTGCCTTAGCAAAGGAACCACGGTTTCACAAGAAGACCAGACACATCAAACGACGCTTCAACCTCATCCGCGACTACGCCGAAGGGGAGGACGTAAATATATGCAAAGTGCACACGGATCTGAATGTAGCGAACCCGCTGACTAAACCTCTTCCACGGGCAAAGCATGATCAACACCAGAACTGTATGGGTGTTAGATTTATTACAATGTAATTCACATGGTGATGTGAGGGCTAGATTATTGACTCTAGTGCAAGTGGGAGACTGTTGGAATTATGCCCTAGAGGCAATAATGAATATAGTTATTATTATAATTCATGTATCAAGATAATCATTTATTATCCATGCTATAATTGTATTGAATGAAGACTTATATACATGTGTCGATACATGGACAAAACACTGTCCCTAGCAAGCCTCTAGTTGGCTGGCCAGTTGATCAAAGATAGTCAGGGTCTTCAGAATATGTACAAGGTGTTGTTGCTTGATAACTGGATCACGTCATTAGGAGAATCACGTGATGGACTAGACCCAAACTAATAGACGTAGCATGTTGATCGTGTCATTTTGTTGCTACTGTTTTTTGCGTGTCAAGTATTTGTTCCTATGACCTTGAGATCATATAACTCACTGACACCGGAGGAATGCTTTGTGTGTATAAAACGTCGCAACGTAACTGGGTGACTATAAAGATGCTCTACAGGTATCTCCGAAGGTGTACGTTGAGTTAGTAAGGATCGAGACTGGGATTTGTCACTCCGTGTGACGGAGAGGTACCTTGGGGCCCACTCGGTAATACAATATCACACACAAGCCTTGCAAGAAATGTAACTTAGTGTAAGTTGTGGGATCTTGTATTACGGAACGAGTAAAGAGACTTGCCGGTAAACGAGATTGAAATAGGTATGCGGATACTGACGATCGAGTCTCGGGCAAGTAACATACCGAAGGACAAAGGGAATGACATACGAGATTATATAAATCCTTGGCACAGAGGTTCAAACGATAAGATCTTCGTAGAATATGTAGGATCCAATATGGGCATCCAGGTCCCGCTATTGTATATTGACCAAGGAGTCACTCGGGTCATGTCTACATAGTTCTCGAACCCGCAGGGTCTGCACACTTAAGGTTCGACGTTGTTTTATGCGTATTTGAGTTATATGGTTGGTTCCCGAATGTTGTTCGGAGTCCCGGATGAGATCACGGACGTCACGAGGGTTTCCGGAATGGTCTGGAAACGAAGATTGATATATAGGATGACCTCATTTGATTACCGGAAGGTTTTCGGAGTTACCGGGAATGTGCCGGGATTGACGAATGGGTTCCGGATGTTCACCGGGGGGGCAGCCCACCCCGGGGAAGCCCATAGGCCTTGGGGGTGGCGCACCAACCCTTGGTGGGCTGGTGGGACAGCCCAAGAAGGCCCTATGCTCCATAGATAGAAAATCAAAGAGAAAAAAAAAGAGGTGGGAAGGGAGAGAAGGACTCCACCTTCCAATCCTAGTTGGACTAGGATTGGAGGAGGACTCCTCCTCCACTTGGTGCGCAGCCCTTGGGGCTCCTTGAGCCTCAAAGCAAGCCTCCCCTCCCTCCTCCTATATATATGGAGCTATTAGGGCTGATTTGAGACAACTTTTCCAAGGCAGCCCGACCACATACCTCCACGGTTTTACCTCTAGATCGCGTTTCTACGGAGCTCGGGCGGAGCCCTGCTGAGATTAGATCACCACCAACCTCTGGAGCGCTGTCACGCTGCCGGAGAACTCATCTACCTCTCCGTCTCTCTTGCTGGATCAAGAAGGCCGAGATCATCGTCGAGTTGTACGTGTGCTGAAGGCGGAGGTGCCGTCCATTCGGCACTACATCGTGGGACGGATCGCGGGACGGTTCGTGGGACGGTTCGCGGGGCTGATCGAGGGACGTGAGGACGTTCGAGTACATCAACCGCGTTCACTAACGCTTCTGTTGTGCGATCTACAAGGGTACGTAGATCGGAAATCCCCTCTCGTAGATGGACATCACCATGATAGGTCTTCGTGCGCGTAGGAAAAATTTTGTTTCCCATGCGACGTTCCCCAACACGTCCATGTCTAGCACGATGGATATGCCAACACGTGTCAAACCTTGGCCTTCTACTCCTCCACACACCTGCACTTCTTCGCATACCGATGCTCCTCGAGGAGGCCAAGTATGTTGGCCTGGTCGGCCTGCGTCTCTTGGAACTTGGTCTCCTACTCCTCCCGCGGCATGTCTGTGTAGTGCGCACAAGCCTTGCATATGGCGAGGCAGGCATGCACAGACAAGGAGGATGGCACATGTTCATCCTTCATTGGGGAGTTGTCGGGCCCCATCTGCAGAACGGCCTGCCAGCCCGTAGCAATGGCGGCCATCTCCTTTTTTTGCTCCAAGTAGAGGGTTTTCTAGAGGTCTTTGGAGCGCAAGGAGGCCATGGCAGGTATGGTGCACAGAGGAGAAAAGGTTAGAGGAGGATGACTGGGGTTGTAGTTTATATAGTGGGCGGATGGCAATGGATTGTGGCGATGTGGTTAATGGTGGGCGGCAGACAAACGAACATGTGGTGTCAGAGTAGATTCCTTGGCAACCGTATATCATTAATGTAGGGGGGCAGACTAACGGCGTGTCATTTGAACGTGGAGTAGTGGCCTACACCGGGAAGCGGTGCAGGCGGTGCTTCACTCGGCACGCCGCTTCAATGTCTACAACACTAAGAGGACACCCCCCCCCCCACACACACACACACACACAGACACATTTTGTTTCCGGTTTGTGGGAAAAAGCGCGTCCGCACCGTGTCGAATGACATAACACGCCTGAACCGCGCTGTCCGGATGTATGCGATCGGTTTGAGGATGCACTAACTCGGTATATATATTTAATGATTTCGACAATCTACCTTATACTCAGTACTTTGGACCATGATAAGTCCCAAACATTTGGATTTCGGCCATGGCAAATCAAACTTTTTCATGGTAACTCCAAACATTTGGATTTCGGCCATGGCAAATCAAACTTTTTCATGGTAACTTTAGTTGATGCCAGGACGACACTAAACCTGTCGTTCTCGCGTCAACTAAAATTGCCATCAAAAGCGCTTCATTTTTCCATGGGCAATATTCGAACGTTTGTGTTTTATAATTTCCGTATATTTTTGTGGATCCTTATGTAGCACTCTTAACCTTTTTTAACCGTTCTTCTTCCTCCTCCTCCTCCACCAACAATATCCGCCCCTCCCCCTCCGCACTCCGGTAAAATTCACTCCATCCCTATCAATGGGACATTCATTTTGCAATTCCCTTCCACCTCCATCCACCAACGCACTTGCATTTTGAAACACGTAATCATGTTTTTCAGATATATTTGACATCAAGGTAGACTCATATGTCTCTCTCTCCCACCATCCCCACTCCATATTCATCTCCCTCCCTTTTCCTTTACTCACATTACAATACTTAATTTGAGCATCCATGTCTTCGAGCATAATACAAAAAACAAGAGAACAAATAATTATGTGCAATGATAACGCACTTCAAGACATATTTAATAGGCATTATCAAAATTTTGTCCGAGGATCAAAAAGTTAAGAATCAAGTAGCCAGGATATCATAAAAACAATAATAAGATATAGCATACGAGAGAGTTAGTACAATTTTCCGTGCGTATGTTAGAGTTTTCGTAACAATAATATTAGCACTTTTGACTAACCAAAATCACAAATATTCACTGGTTGGGCTCCCAGCCAGGAGGACGTTTTGCACTTTAAGATCATGGGCAATTGAGTTTTGCAATTTAAGATCATGGGCAATTGAATTTTGCAATTTAAGATCATGGGCAATTGAGTTTTGCATTTGCTAATGATACATCAAATTTCACTAATATAATGTAACTGACAACCGAAAAACTTATCAAACGACTGCCAAGTTAGGATTTCAGGTCCATGTCCTTCAGGCTAGCAATTCTTGATAAATATCACACACCTCACAAAGGTTCATTCCTCTTCAGGAGCTCCACCGGCTTTGTCTTGGATGGGACTATATTGCACCATGTCTATCGTAAACAATATAGCTTTCTTTTTATGACTGAAAACGCAGAAGACATGTGTCATTCAGAAACTAAAACATTGCAACAGAAAAAGAAAAATCCCAAGCTGCAATGTTTGGGGTGTTTTTTATACCTAAAACAAACCCCGCTTAGGGTCAATCTTCATGGCTATGCAGTCAAGCAGCTCATCTGGTACGGGGAAGGGGGAATATTCATCATAGATACAAAGCCACAATCATATAAGGTTCCCCTCTTTTCGTCGTTCAGATGTTTCTCAGCAACCTGACGCAAACGAGTAGTTGAAAGTGTGTTGTGAAGGACCCATCACTAGGTTCTTCATCATCCATTCTTGAGGCTCTGCGAAAAAGAAGAAGAAAGAACCAAAACAAGAAATGTTATCAGACCTGTTAACAAATATGCAACGGCAGTAGTAGAACCTCAGGATAAACACAAACAATCTCTGCATTGATCACTACTAGATGAAGCACACAACTTGCTAACATATAAAAACCCATCTAAGCACTGACACACCAGTCTGTCCGCGTCGCCCAGAATTTGACCAGGTCGTCCAGCATCACCTAGCTGAGTCTGATCTTTCAGACGACCAGCATAAGCGAGCTCATCGAAATTTCAGTGCAGTTCATGACCATTCCCGCCTCATCGCCTCTCCATAGCAGTTGCATTGGCATTCTTCAAAAGATGAAAGCTGCAATGGCATTTTTGAAATTGGCGACAATTGTAGTGGCATCTTTTTTAACCCCAAACCAGAACAAAATAAAAAAGAATGGAAACAAGAAAGTTTTAGTAAGTGCTATTATGATCCTCATGTCCTGGTTTATGCAACATAATTGATTGTTGTGCTCATAAATACATGTAACGCTTCTGCCAAGATCTGTATGCAGGCAACAAAATTTCTGCAACAGGTAGCCTCAGAGACTCGCGTAACTCTGAATCTGGAACAGACCAGCTACACTGCTTTTGATAAACCTCTTCAGACAACACATTAAAATACATGGATCTGATAGCACCACAGGGGAAAACAGTGTTTCAGTGGCATGATAGAGCATCACGATAAAACAAGTATGCTGAAATATCTGTCTGTCCATATGAGCAAGCCTCTCGCATATTGATGCACAGATGAGAGCTGTTTCAGAATTGATTGGTAGCTGCACAAGAAACTACGTAGCAGATTGACATTTTTACTTATTATAACTGAATCCACAGAAAGTAATGGCCTGTTTAAAGAAAAAACGCATACGGGATTACTAATTACTGAAAAGAGAACATGAGATCTGCATTTTCAACACCTAGATGTGCTCCCAGATCGCAGCCTAAATTTCCAAGAAACTCGCAGTCACCGAGACAAACATGAAACTGCAGCACGCAGATGAGCTCCCAGCTCGCGGGAATCAAATGGGAGCCATAATTACAGTGAACCCACATAATCGGACCATCAAGCACAACATATACTGGTAGGGAAAGAAAATTTAGAACAGCGAGACAGATTTAGCATAAAAGATGCGTGACTCCATTTATCAAACCAGAGATTTGAACATTCGATGGCATCCACACGACATACAAGGAGGGCAAACAACTACAGAGTCATAAGCAGCTACTAGCAACCAAGCGCATCGGACAGGGACAGGGTGCATGCGCATCCTAGGCGCGCTCCCCGCGGATGCGGCGTGCGAGCTGGATGTCCTTGGGCATGATGGTGACGCGCTTGGCGTGGATGGCGCAGAGGTTGGTGTCCTCGAAGAGCCCGACGAGGTATGCCTCGGCGGCCTCCTGCAGGGCGGAGACGGCGGAGGACTGGAAGCGGAGGTCGGTCTTGAAGTCCTGGGCGATCTCCCGGACGAGGCGCTGGAAGGGGAGCTTGCGGATGAGCAGCTCCGTGCTCTTCTGGTACTTGCGGATCTCGCGGAGGGCGACGGTCCCCGGGCGGAAGCGGTGGGGCTTCTTCACGCCGCCGGTGGCCGGGGCGGACTTGCGCGCCGCCTTGGTCGCCAGCTGCTTCCTCGGCGCCTTGCCGCCGGTGGACTTGCGGGCCGTCTGCTTCGTGCGGGCCATCGGGGCTGGGGTGGTCGCCGGCGAGGGGAGGTGCGCTGCTGGTGCTGCTTGGAGATTGGGATTGAGATTTCTTGCGGTGGTGGATCCGTGGAGGGATGGAGGGGCGTTAAATAGGATCAGACGATGCTTTGCGCGCGATGATTTTGGGGTTTGGGTTTCGCCGGGCGGGCGGCGGAGGGGTGGCACGGGCGCCGTTGGATCGATTGCAGATGGAGGGTGGGGATTCGAGTTTACGGCCGTCACGCGGATCGCCATCCGTGTGCCTCATGAGCGATGCTGATGTGGTAAGCGGGCGACGTGAACATTTTACGACCTGAAAAAAAGGTGGACGACTTGAAAATAGACGGGCAGCTGGACATTTTACGAAGCATTTCGGACTTGTGCTATGAATTTCTGAATAGCTGCTCGTCATTTCAAACAAAAAACAAGTTAAAGCTTCATTCCGGATCGATTTGTTACAAAGATGATAAAAACTAGAAGGGTTAGACGCTTTGTTGCGACGTTGAATTTGTTCGAATTTTCAAAAAAAAAAATGTTCTACTTTAAATTATACTAGGAATCATGCACGTGCAATGCCTCGATCAATGCTTTCTTTAAAGATACAACGTAAGATTCACACTCGCGTAAATAAACCACGACAAACATGAATTCAAATCCAACTAAATACACTCACAACACTTGAAGATAAAGCTGGACGTTATATTCATCTCGATGTCATAAAGTAATTTGAGCAACAATGAGAAGTTTATCAAAAGAAGATCAATGGTAGGCATGCAGTCCAATATAGATGAAAAAACAAACTACAAACAGAAAATAAATATAATGTGAATGAATAAACAATTGGTAAGAGAAATACGATCACAAATAAAGAGCATATGGTGGTGGAGAAAATGGAACATAATGTATTGGACAACAATGCCCAACCATGTTATTTTTTTTTAGAGTAACTTTAAAGAAAAAATGCAAGGAAGAGTACCTTCAAATTTGATTGTGAGAGTATCATCTATTCCAAGTTGATAACACATAAAAATACACCGAAGGAAATATAGAAACAAAGCAATAAAAAATACTACTCCTCTAGCCCAATAATTTGACTTGTCCAACATGGTCCCATCTCCTTCGAAATGTCTTCACTAAGATTCATTACTGAAAAGGCATTTAGGCTGCTCATTCGTCAACACGCAACATGGGAGATCAATAATACTTTTGCATTAATAATCAAAAAAGAAAAGGTACTTAGCAAGCTTGTCTCATATTACAATATACTTATAGTACTTATTGTGAATGTAAGGAAATAACAACTACAAACCTGAAGATTATGCACAGATATATGACATGGTACCATACTTTTCAACTTAGTTTTGTTAGCTAAAAATCTGAAATTATGGATATCAATTGAAATCCTATGCATCTTGTATAAGAATTTAAGTCTACTTACTGTTGTATAAAAAGTGCATGGTGTACAGTTCATCTAGGTGCAAGCATGCAAGGAAAGAACTTGCCAGCTCAAACATGAGTGAAAATGCATTACCATATTTTTGGTAAAGAAGCTAAACCATAACATCACTGTTTGTTCTCGATACCAAGTGTGCACGTGCAACACACGTTTTAAATGTTGACGAATTAAAAATCAGAGTAATACAAAATAAAATGTAAATTCGACCAAAACATATAAATTGAAAGTGAGACACCATTGTGTGATGTTTTTGCAAAGAGATGTTAATGTTTTCATCCATCACATGAAAGAAGAATATTATTACACATGACTAGACCTGATTATGATTCAAAAACAAGCTTGTGATGTATCACTTAGTGAAGATGCGATCCAATTGGTCTTGATATCATGTTGTAAGTTATTGCCAAAGCCGAGAAACAAAATATAAGGGAGTTAGATCAAAATTTAGAGATGAAGATGCTCAAAGAAATTTGTTTGCGTAATTGTCTCTTTGCAAGCTTGATCTGCAATTTGTTTTTCTCGTTTTGTACAATGAGTGACTTTCTACAGTCTTAGGTTATTTGCATGACACAGCTGCATGCTTGCTGCTACTTGGCCTCTCCTCTCGATGTCTTAAGACCAGTAAGCAGCAACATAAAAAATTCAGAAATACCATGATAATTAGTTACAGAATGAACATGACATTCATTAAGGATGATTGGAGAGCATATATATACACACACGCTAAGAAAATATATATGAGTAAGATGACATACATGTAAGGGGGGACATAAAATGCACCACATGAGTAATTCAGACCATGGAGTAATTTAGGATTGAATAAATGATGTGTACAACTAACTCTGGACTTAGAAGAGAATTATTCTAGATCATTTTTGTGCAGGCAAATGTTCAAGAGCTCAGAATACAGAACAATATTAGAACTCAAAAGCTCAGAGAAATGAAATATTAGGAGCAGCTGGTATAAAATTCACAAACCTATGCTTTGAAGGTTGCATATTGTACCAACTTCCTGTGTAGAAGAAATAAAACAGTTTGACCTGAGGGAAACTTTCAATGAAAATATTTACAGGATATGCTTACGGAAATCACATGGCCAAAATAAATCTGAGCTTTCTTACATGACCAAGAATAGTCTTAAATCAATGCTTCAGTAGTAATTCACTGAAAAATAACATATCCAGAAACAACATGAGGGAGGGTAGTTTATCCTTCACTACATCATATAGATTACCTTGATTCATCTCACATGCAACCTGCTATTATTTCTTATCAAACACCCTTGTCGACATGACACTTAAAATGTCTCCAAAATCAGAATTAACATGAGAGATAGAGATGGTTAAGTTTGCAAATGATAATAATAAGGGTAAATCAAGAATCAATGTCAAAGATCAATGTAGATGAACCGCGAAAGCACTAATTGATGGGATTATAGTCCTAGGGTAGGGTCATAGGCCTGACCTATAAGTCCTACCCAAGGGCACCTCATTATTAGCTTGAAGATCACAAGATACCCACCGACTGGATTAAGACAACCTCTTGTCCACTCGGTAGGAAACCACTCGGAGGATTATCTTATACTCGACGACTGGATTTCACTCGGTGAAGACCAGAAGCCAGTCGACATCAAATGCCAGAAGCCACCCCAGGGAGGCCAACGGGCATACGTTAGACTACTGTAGTTATTATCATTTATGGCATACGTTACCTGTAACGTATGCATTTATTCACACTTATTGCATCCTGGAAGGCTGGACACTTATGAGGGGCAGCGCACTCTATATAAGCCACCCCTCCCCTCTGGCACAAGGGTTCGCAATCTGTAACACCTATATTCCACTCGACGCTAAAGCTCCAAAGCACCGAGACGTAGGGCTATTACTTCTACCACAGAGGGGCCTGAACTGATACAACCTTGCCGTAGCTAGGACTCTGCCCTCTACTTTCGTACCCTACTCATCTACTGTCAGGCTTATCCCCACGACACTAATCGCTTAGCCAAGTATGTACCTATCTTGTGAAGAGGACCTGTGCTTTTTATCCTCCTTCTCTCCCTGCAAGAAAAAATATCACCATGGTGTAATCAGAACTGTGTGTCGTTTTTTCACAAAAAAACACTTATTTGCAGTTAACTTACCGCAATTGTACCGTAAGCCTAAGAAAAATGACAATAAATAAATATTAGGATGGCCATCTCCAGGGTGATCTTTGTGGATACCGATGATAGTTTGTGTCAGTCGCATCACGGGGAATTAACTCAAGTGAAGTCATGGAGGGTGGAGCAAAATCCATATCGGCCATCTACAAGATGTGGTTTACACGTCTGTCCGCACAAGGTCAAACCGAGCGAGGCAAGACGACTAAAGGGGAAGGAAACTTGCTGTGCATGAAGCATCAACCCGATGAAGCAGATGTAACTTGCTGAATTTTTTACGTAGCCATCCTATCAATGATGCAAAATTAGCTATCCCAATCCCATAGATTCAAACGTTCATCAAGATTTCATAGGTTGCATTGCAACTACCCTGATCTGACAGGTTATAAATTCAGTAATATTTCACAGGTTGAAATAGTAGGCCATTCATCAGCGCAAGATTAAAAAAAATCAAGTCTTCTCAATCAGAGTTAGATCCAAATTTTATATTCGACATCTGTCTATTAGACACAAGACCAGATGATTAAGCTACCAGCAACCAAAGTCACAAGTTTTTTCACCGAGGATGGCCACCCAAGGACTGTGAACGACACAACCAAACAGATTCTAATATTTCAGAATTTCTTGAACAAATCCGAGCAAATATATCGCTGAAGAATGCATCCTACCGAGATATCATAGGAAGAGGACTTTACCAACAAATATGTTGCTGAGGTTCAGATTTGTTTTGTCGTGTGTCCTGCACCAGCAATGTAATCGGCTTGGAGAACATTAAGATGCAGGCATGGATCCTCCTTGAAGGCAGCAATGGTGGTAGAGGCGTCAAACGTTCAGGCACGACTACTCCGCACATCTTCGAAAAGCGTGGTGGCAGCATCCTCCCTGCTGGCACACGCGTGTCCGGTCCTCCCTCAACACACACACGGCGATGGCTGAAGCAGAAGGAAGGCACAATCAGTGGCGATTTTTTTCTCCTTCTGACATAATGAATGGAGCAATCTGGAGTGGGTTCGTGGAGAGATCTGATGGAAGTGAGCGGGTGGCGTCCTCCGCAGAGGAAGCGGGTGGCGACTCAAGGGAGGGGAAGTGCCTCATCGGTGGATGGTGACGGCATGCGCGCAACTGCACCATCGGTGGCGAGCATGGGGCCGTCACGGGAGTGCGGCGGTTCTGGGCTCGCGTGGAGGCGATAGAGAAGGCGGAGGGGATTGCGGGGAGGTGCAACTGTTCGAGGTGGAGCACGGTCAGCCTTTGGTGAATTTTCTAAGTGCACACCGTGATGGTGCATGGATGGTGGATGACCGTTAGATTATTATTTTTTGACTAACTGTGTGGTGGTGATTGGTGTTTGCTTTTTGTGGGTCTAATAGCTGTGTGTAGTTAGAAAAGATCTCGTTTGCTTGTTTAATAGTAGTATAGATGATGTATTACTTTTTTAAGAAGTTAAACCTTTTTTTAATCTGATTAAATTTGTAGATAAATATATTAAAATTCATAATATCAAATCGATGTTATTAGATTCATCGGGAAATGAATTTTTATATTTTTTGTTTAATATTTGTGAAAGTTGGTATTTTTGGCTCTGAACTTGGTGAAAACTATAGAAATTGGACTTTTAAAAACTAATATTCCTTATATTTTAAAATTGATGGAGTATTTAGTTTGACCGGTGGGGGAGGCGGTGAGGAGATGGTCGAGTGTGTTTTATGTTTATTTATAATGCGGTTATTTGATAGGCCTTTTGCGGTGTGATTTTGTGTTATCGCTAATCATCTCATATTTATGTAGGATATATTTTATCGTTGATTGTGTGTACTTTATTTGGCTATAATATCACATGGTGGCGCTTTTTGTGTGGTGACACAAGTTTGCGAGGGGTTAATATATTTTTATAGGCCGGTTACTGCTGATAGATTTGAAAAATCGTTGACCCAATCAAAATTATAAACCAAATCCAAAATTGAATACCTCAATTGAATGAAAAAGTTTAAAATTAGAAAACATGAAGATTTGGAATAAATTAGTAGGAGGGCTCCTTGAGAAATTGTTGACCCGGTCAAATGGATGATCCAATTCTAAATTGAAACCTCAATTAATTATGAAGATTTAAAAATTAGAAAGAATGATGTATTGTATACAAAAGAGATTGTTGACCGGTCAAAATTGAGTGATCAAATTTTAATTGAAGACCTTAGTTGATTGCGAGGCCTCCAAACCTAGGAAGTTTAGTGAAACAAAATATGATAAATGCACCGGTGTATGACTACTGATTATTCATGGTCTTATTGACATCTTTGCATCATCATGGTTTGAGTATACTAGAAGTGCGTGTTACTAGGTTTCGTAAAAAAAGACTAATCACTTTGTTTCCAAATATAAGGTGTATTACTCTTTTGAAAAGTCAAACTTTTAAAATTTGATCAAATTTATAGAGAAATGTATCAAAAACCATAATATCAAATTGGTATTAGTAGATTCATCAGGAAATGAACTTTCATACTTATTTTGTTCAATATTATGGATATCGATTTTTTTTGTTGTGAACTTGATCACACTTAAAGAAATTTGACTTTTCAAAAAAACCTAGAATATTTAATTTGGTGGGTGGGGGAGATGATGGAGTGTGTTTTATTTTTACTTACAGTGCGGTGATTTGGTGGGCCTTTTGTTCTGTGATTATGTGTTATCCACTAATCAATTTATATTTATGTGGGGATTTTTTGGATCCGTGGTTGCATGTATTATATTATTGCTACAATATCACATGGTGGGGTCTCTTTTTTAGGTGGTGGGTGGGTGCCCATGATTGACATGTTTTATAGGTTGCTTGGTGTTGATTGATCTAAAAATCATTGGCCCGGTCAAATCGTAAATCAAATCCAATTGAATACCTTAATTGAATGAAAGAGTTTCAATATTAAGGAACATAGTAAATTAAGATATTCGAATGGGAGAGCTTGAGAAATTGTTGACCCGGTAAAAATAGGATGACCCGGTTCTAAATTGAATACCTCAATTAATTTCAATACCTTAAAATTTGGAAGCATAGTGAATAGTATAAAAGATTAAATAATATAGCTTTGAGAAATTGTTGATTCGGTCAAATTTGGATGACCCAATTCGAATTGAAGATCACAATTAAACGTAGGCTCTTTAAACCTTCGGAGCTTAGTGTTATAGAGGATATGTAATTTCGGATGTCTATATAGTTATGTAGATAATGATCTATAAAAATTCATTGGTAATAGATTTGTAGCAAAACGTCTATAAATAACGTCCATAGTCTCTCTTCTATATTTAAATATTATTTATAACTACTGATTCAACTACCATTTCAAGCAATGGCGATTCCACGTCTAAGCTCTGGAGTCACTTGATCCCTCAGATTTTTTTTGTTACACGCTTATTTTTATTCATATTTATGTACAAAACATGAATTTTAAGAGAAAATACTCTAGTTTAAGGGTAATTCAAAATTGATTTCTAACGGCTCCTTTTAAACTGTTATATTTCGAGCGACTATTTCTTCAACACCTCCTTTTCAACGGTTCCCACATCCCTATGCAAGAAGATAAATATATTTCCCCGGTGGAAGATAAATATGATTGCCTCTTTTCGATATGTAAATTTATATATTTCCTTCACCCTCATTTATCACCCCACAAATATGACAAACATATCATAGAGAAGGAGCGAAGGACAACGTCAAACTATTAATATTATTAAAATGAAAACAACAAAGATTGGGATTGTAAATGAGTACAACTACAACCAAGGTGATTCATGTTGCAGAAAAAACACTGTAAGTAGAATTAGATGGTATATCATGGGCTTTATATCAAATCATCGTTAGATTACAGGCAAGCCAAGCTGATTCAACCGTGTGCCTCGTTCCATCAAACTGCGTGAGAAAAGACGTGGGCGACCACACTAGCGTTGGTTCCATTAGGCGGCGCAATAAATGACGTCAAGCGCGATTGTGGTGGCTGCTGGTCAAGCTGTATTAAACAACGAACGACGCCTAGAGCCACTGCATTGACGTTAATTTTGCCAGGCGCCACGGGCCATCACGGTGGCGCGACATTGACGACGGGTGGATGGAGGGATGGAGGGGTTTGGAGGTGCTAGAAGGAGGGAGAAGATCACGTCGCTTGGTGGGATGAAGGGTGGACCATGGCAGCGGTGCGCTGGCACGGGAGAGTTGTTCGCGATGCTGCAAGGGGTTGTGTGAGGGGTGGGAGAGGGAAGGAAATTGAGAGTTTGGGCGGTTTTGCGTGGTTTGTGGCCTGAACTGTTTTTTTGGTTGTGGATATTTTACGTGGGTTGAGTTGGCGTTGATTTTCTCGGTTGTTCGGCATGGCCCTCGAGCAATGGTTGTTGTATAAAACGATGGTTGTCGTAGGAAGGGAGGTGAGGAGGTGCTGGTCAAACCAGCACGATGTTCGATTCCTCTTTAATAGTAAAGAGATACTTCAAAACCACTAAGGGGACACTAGATGCATTTACAATCTTCCTAGTTTTGATGATTGATGACAAATAGGTTAAGTTTTCAACGGGATAAAGATATGAAGAATAAGTGTAGAGTTTGAGGAATTTTATTACAAGGTATAAAGGAACTCCCCATGAAGATGTGCATATTTGAAGAATTTGCTTTGGACTACAAATGCACATGGCATGATGAAATCGTGGAGATCTCCCCTATATCTTGGAAACCATTCACGCATTTAACATATACTATGAAGAATTTAAAATGCATGATGGAGATCGGTGTCTCACGAAACTCAGCATGTGTGCATAGATGAACTTTGAGGGACAAGCATGGGGAAAGTAGGTCAAAAGTGTGAGACCACCATCGGACTTAAGTTTACAACCCAAAGCAATAAACACCTCAGAAAAATGATAGTTGGAACTTAAACAAAATATCAACCCATACAGACCTGCTTGAAGACTAACTCAAATTTCTCCCCCTTTGTCATCAAACGACCAAAAGGGGCAAAATTGAGGACTAACGCACCTGAAGAATTTCATCTTGAAGGTGTTGGAGGAGCGCCAGTTGATATTGGGGTCAATGGTTAAAGAAGGCCTGACAGTTGTGTCCTCAATATCCTCAGCCTCATCAATCTTGCGCGATGAAGAACATGAAGTGGGGATGAGCGGAGGAACTTGAACCTTCTTGAATTTCTTCTTGGGCGGCCAGGACCAATCAAAGTTCTCCACAAAGTCCATCTCTACAAGTTCTTCAGTAGTCTTGAGATGTGAGAGAATGGCCCAGGTGAGGTCAAAGGTTTCACGTACATAGTAATGATTCTTCCTCATTGAGTTTCGCGTCACTGTCGTATTAGAAAGAATTGCTGCAAGTTGACGCTTGACCCACTTGTGATTGCGATTGACTTTTTGATGAAGATTTATGAGTAATTCACAATTGGTCATCAAACGAGGGGCACATCCTTGAGGAATTTGAGTTGAGGCTTTTGCGGAAGTATCTTGAGAGGTAGATCCGGCATTGGTGGACTGAGAAACAACTTGATGAAACTAACTATTTTGTGGACGCTTGCCTTCTTCAATGACAACTTTGCCTTTTCCAGGAACTGAGGATATTATGTTTGGAAAAACTTCAACCGGAGGCAAATAGTTGAAATGGTTTTGATAGTCAGCTTATAGTGGATTGAAGACCTTGTTCTGATCAATCTCATAAGCCAAGAAGCATAAGGCTACAAATCAAAAGGTGACAGTGCAACATTGTCCAAAGTCCTCAAGAAGAAATCATGAATGTTTATAGGATTCCCTTGTGTACTTGTCAGGCCCATGGAACCGGGGGTACCCAGGCCCATCGACCCATGACCCCAGGCGCGACGCGACGGGATAAGCCTGGTTCGGCCCATTGGCGTGCCCGTCAAGGAGAACCCTCACGAGAGCCTTTTCATTGCGAGGCGAGCGCTTGATGATCGTCGCCAAGGGCCTCCGGAGGGCATCCATCACGAGGTTTTCCCCTCAGACCCCCGCGGAGCAGGGCCGTCGAGGGCGGCTTGGTCGGGTCCCACAACCCAGCCCCTTCACGTGGATGAGGTAGGCCATGCACGCGACACAGGAGCAATGCCAGTGGTTGCGTAAGGGGAGGGTTTCCCCTTCCGTGCTAAGTAAGTTGGGACGACTGGTGTGCTCCCGAAGCGACTCCCAAAGGTTTCCCATTAGGTGCATGGAGACTAAAGCCGTAGGCTCAGCAGGACGAAGGTCATCCCTGAGCACGCGTCATGAAGGGAAGCTTTTGCAGACTAAGACCACCTTTGTGAGGGCGGACTGCATTCATGTCCCCTTTTGAAAATGGTCGTTGTGGTAACCCTTCCCGCCAATGTTTTAGGGGGAAGAGAGCCAAGGCCAGTATATAGGATAGGCTCGACCTCCATAGAAGGGGATCCAACCTCACTCCATGGTAGGGTAAGAACCCACCTTTGTACTTGTCTTCCACCTCAAGCAATCCTGCCACAAGCAGGAGTAGGGTTTTACACCGCAAGGTGGCCCAAACTTGGGTAACTGTTGCGCATCCTAACTCGTCGTTTTACCTCGCACCATCGTAGAGTCGCTGTGAGGTTGAGAGGTTGAATAGGGTTTGAGAGCGATTGCACCCCAATGTTTGAACCTTTCCTTGGGTCCACGGAGCCCCGATTCCGACAATACTATTAAATGACAAATTCTTCATTATGCCAACAATATCTTCATCGTCCGAGTTGCGACCTTTGATTGGATTGAGGGTTTTGGTCAAGATGCGATAAACTGTTCTGGGGCACATATAGCATATCCTTTACTAGGAAGGTGGTTCTTGGAGCTTGACCTTGAGTTAATGGCTTCATTAGCACTTGCATCAAGTGATCCAAAAGATGGGGTTCCTCATATACATGTTTTGCTTCACCCTAAGAAGGATGAACTGACAAAGCTCAAAGAAGTTGACTGGCTAGGGCTTTTAAGTGAGTATCCTCGGTCATCCAATCAAGGATCCGTGTAGTTATGTCTTAAACATCACCTCATATACGCATAGTAGCATAAATTTGAAGAATTATCTCCTCGTAGTTATCACCACAAAGTCCTATGAACCCCGCCTTTTGAAGAATTGATAGTACTGGTGTGAAGCACAGCATGGACTCCATATCCATGTGAGGAATGTGACTATGTTGGAATACCTTGTTCTTCTAGAACAATACTAAGGAATAGAAATTCATCTGATGTGCATTCCATAAGCGTTGGGGCCTGATTCTTGCATAGTCATATGGCGATTCACCAATGAAGAAATTCTTTTCCGCAGAGAATTCAACATTGTTAAACTTGGGTCTCTTGGTCAACTTTCCTTTGAATGGCAGTGAGGGCTTTGGTTGAAGATTTACTTTGTGTGGCCTCACATCAAGAATGGACTGAGCAAAGCCATTGGAGTCAATCTTATCTATGATGGCATCATATTTGGCCTTTTCTTCAACAGTGGCATCTAGCACAGATTCCGTATCAGTGGACTGAACATGTCCTTCAGGGTGAGGAATTTGACCATCTTGTTCTTCAACATCAACCCGATTAATCACTTCTTCAGGTGATGTCGTTGGAATTTCTTCCAGAATTGATTGAAGGGGAGTCGAACGCTCTTCAAAGCCAGTTATCAATTCTTTAGTCTACGTAGGGGACTAAGGAAATTGTGAGAGAGGAGTGGTGATGGGTGAAATTGTGTGTGTATTTTCGCAATATTTAGCATTGACCAATGGAGTTTTGGAGCCATTAATATCTACATCCTCCTCAATTTCTTTAACACAAGCCTCTTCAGCAGTTAATTGAGGTTGGGGCGATGATACCAAAAGAGGTGAAGCATTTGCTTCAGCCTCAATTTCTTCATCCACTTGCTGTGAGGAAGCAACAGAGTGGGTTTATTCATATTCTTCATTTGAGATGACATAGCCTTCACGAAATGGAACCGATTCATATGGAGGCACAACAGAGAGAGGGGGTGCATCAATTGGCTCAGTTGAACAATTTCGTGTTGTCTTCAACTTCTTCACGGATGAGGCTTCAACAGAGTCTGATGCCTTTCTTTTCTTTGCAACCTCTTTTTCTGCAGCCTTAGTTGCTTATGATCCAGAAGGAAGTGTGAATTTATTCACCTTTTGAGGATTTTGCAGCAGTTGTGGAGGATGAAGATGGTGCAGTTTCTACAGGCATGGTTGATGCAGTCGCCCTGTGAATTTTTTCATGCGCAACCTCAGTTGTTGCCCTGGTGGTTTTAGTTTTACCAGGAGCAACAAATACATCAGCTTGCCTTGTTGGTTCTTCAACCACAACAGTGGAAGTAGCCCTAAAAAATCCTTCAGGTTCTTCAGGTGGTGGTGTAGATGAGCTAGCCCGAGGAACTTTGTGGTTATGACTAAGCTGCAATTGAGTTGTGGTCTTTCATGACGATATTTGCCTTCTTGACGAATCCGTCCTTGACTCTTTTCCGGTCAGCGTATCGATGATCATAGTCATTACTAAGGCTTTTGATCTCAGCCTGCATAGCAATCGGTTGCCCAAGCGTCATTTGAGGATGCCGTTCTTCAAAAATCACTCTTTATTGTACTAAGATCTATTGACTAGGCGAGCTTGATCCACCTTGTACTTTTCTTCCATGATGAAAGTCGTTAACACACGATTAGGACCAGGGGAAGATCCAAGTCATCATATGGCGTGTTTGGATCTTTGTGCCAAATATAGATGAAGTCAAAAACCTTCTTTGGGTCCAGAATGAGAGGGGCTAGAGAGCCCTTTTCTTGAGCAACCTATTGTTGCTTGTTTCGATGATATCCTCAAGTTCTTCATCATCATATTCATCATCAGATTCAGTTGGAACATTGGTAACCACATTATTCTTAGGATTGGGTCTTCGACCACGACCGACAATGGCTTTGACCTTCAATATAGTGGCACTTGATGAGGTGTGTACACTGGCTAACAAAGTTGCACAGGGCATTGGAACTGCCTATGAGGAATTTGCTAGAGAGGGTAGAACTGAGGATTTTGCTGTCTTTGAGGAAGATGGTTGTGAGGACATTGAAGCTCGAGACTTCTTATTCACAACTGATTTCTTTGGCATGGCCTTCTTAGGCGCATTTTCACTCGCATAGGCTTCACCTACAGCGTGTGAATCTTGGTTGAACTTGGCAAGGGCTTGAGCGACTTGCTTCTGCAGTTTAACTTGATGCTAAGCCCATTCTTTGGGAAATTCTTCACCCTCCTCGTGCTTGTGAGTTGAGCTCTTTGGACAAGTAGTGCCAAATGAGGTACTGCACAAGGAGGTTTAATAGCGAAATCCTTCATGTATTTGTGAGTGACGTATTTGTATTCTTTCCACTCTTTTGTCCAATATCTCTTGATATTTTGCATACGCGTTTCGCGCCACTTCTGTGTCTCCTTGCCATGAATTGCTTCATTAGGCGTTTAGTAGCCTCCAAACAATTCTTAAGGAATTTCACAAGAAGTTCTTTATTCCCATTTCTTTCCACCTTTCTGTGGCCTTTTACCAATTGCCATTTTCTTCACTTGAGGACTTTGAACTTTTGAGGATTTGAAGATGTATGCAGTTTTTCTTCAAGCAACACTACAAATGAATTAAGCTGATGAGAACCTAGAGATTTGTCAGCTGACATATGTGTCTGTGGATAGAGTATAGTTGCAAAGAATTTATAGAGGTCATATGCATTTTGAGAAGTTTTTCAAAAGTAGCTCAAGTTGAGAAATTTGACCATTTTCCTCTTGAAGAATTTCACTAAGTGTTCTTGGCTTAGGTTCGAGAGTACTGTAGATTTGAACAATTCACACAATTGAGGAATCTTGAAGAAAATTGTAACTTAGAGAAACAAATCAAGATTGGGCAGATTGAAAAGTGTCGAGGAGATAGATTTATGAAGAATAATCAGTTCTTGAAGATTTTGTGGTAAGAAAAAGATCAAACATGGCAGTAAAATTAGATTTCAGTTATCGTGAGCGAAGAACATGAAGAACCGAGTGGCAAAGCAAGGGAAGCCGACTGTTCAGATCTCTTGTGCCCTAACTTGGCGGGAGAAGATGCCTACGATGACGATGGAGTGAATAATCCACAACCGACGCGAGTACGATGACGAATATGTCCGGGAAGCTAAGCTATTCCTCTCCGGCAGTGATGGTTTTCAACGGCGATGCTAGATATTAAGCTCGAGAGCAATGAGAGTGAGGTCAAGGACGAACGAAGTAAATGAGAGAGGTGAAAGTGGAGGGGTATTTATAGAACAATGATTTTTTTGAGAGGTCCAAAGATTTTGGAGATCTATACCCGTGCCTCTTGCTCTGTGATTGACATGTGTCACCCACATAATGAGTAGTGGAGATAGTGGAGATTGTGGGTGAATAATTTATTCCAGTAACAAACATGTGGAAGGTTTGAGCGGCAACCACCAAAAAAAATTGAT
Organism: Hordeum vulgare subsp. vulgare; assembly: GCF_904849725.1. Lineage (NCBI taxonomy): Eukaryota > Viridiplantae > Streptophyta > Magnoliopsida > Poales > Poaceae > Hordeum > Hordeum vulgare. The sequence continues at coordinate 535,110,609 of NC_058521.1, forward strand.
ATGAAAATTTTAAAGTTTTGTTCGCAAATTCTCGAGTTGTCAAGGACATTTGAAGACTTTGAACGGGAATCAAATAGAATGCATATGAAGAATTTATGAACAAACTTGGTTGAGTTTAGCATAGACGGGGAACGGGTCCAATCACATTCACTTAGATGAAAAATCAACTTAAGGAATTAGCTACAAGTAAAATATATAATCAATGAAGAGAAACCTGAGTTGAACAACATGGAAATCAATATAACATTTTATTTTATTGTGATGAAATGGCAATGTTGAAGAATTTGAGGAATCTACAAATGACGAAAAACTCAAGTTTGAAGAATTTGAGCAATGGTTGGTGGCGTAACCCACCTTATAAGAATTATGATGATTTGAGACACCGCGTACAATTGTCATGGGGTTCTGAGAATCAAATACTTGATTGATTTCTTCACAGTTAGAGGGTTAGTCTTCATCGATTGAAGAAAAACCTTACTTCGTGTGTTGCACATCTAAGTAATCAATTTTGCATAAGGGTTGGGATGTGTGTCCTTTCAAAGAACATTCAAAGATTCTAAAATATTTAGCTCACACCAAAACTTGCAAAATCTCTTCTCATCCAAGGGTTTAGTGAATATATCAAATAGTTGCTCTCCAGTCTTCCCGTTATTGATGAAGATGTCTCCCTTCAACACATGATCATGAAGAAAATGATGATGAAGCTGAATGTGCTTTGTCCTCGAGTGTTGAACTGGGTTGTGAGTAATCCTGATGGCACTCTCATTGTCATAGTAGAGATGGATTTTCTTCAGATTGATGGTGTTGTCCTTAAGGGTTAGCTTCATCCACAACAATTGAGAGCAATAGGCACCGACATCAATGTACTCAGCTTTAGTAGTAGATAGTGACAAGGAGTTATGCTTCTTCGAGGACCAACAGTCCAAGGACATGGCATGTGCGTGATGTTGACTTGCGATCCACGCGATCTCCAACATAGTGAGAGTTAGAATATCCAATAAGATCAAAATCCAAGCCCTTGGGGTACCACAATCCAAGAGTTGGTGTGTGTGCTAGATATCGAAGAGTATGCTTAATGGCCTTATGGTGTTATTCCTTCGGTGTTGCTTGGAATCGGGCACACATGTAGACACTAAGCATAGTATCTGGCCTAGATGCACAAAGGTACATGATACGTCCATTTTGCATCATGATTTACTATTGATATTTATATTATTCTTGGTCATTTTCCCACTTTATGATACAATTCTAATGCCTTTTCTCTCTTAATTTGCAAGATCTACACAAAGAGAGAAGTTATCGGAAACTCGAATTCTGGACCTAAAAGCCATGGAAAAGGCTGAAAATTTTCTGAACTCTAAATGACCTTAAACTTCATGTGGATTTTTATTGAATGTATAAGAATTATTGGATCAAATAAATACAAAAGGGGGGCCACTTGTTACTCCCAAGCCAACAGGGCCTGCCCAGCCCCCTAGGCGCGCCCTCGTGGCTAGGGAGGCCCATATGCGGCCTGTGGTGCCCATCTTCTGTTGGGGAACGTTGCATGGGAAACAAAAAAAATTCCTACGCACACGAAGACCTATCATGGTGATGATCATCTACGAGAGGGAGATCAGATCTACATACCCTTGTAGATCGCTAAGCGCAAAGCGTTAAGAAAGCGGTTGATGTAGTGGAACGTCTCCGCGATACAAATCGCCGCCGTCCCATGATCCGTCCTGATCTAGCACCGAACAGACGGCACCTCCGCGTTCAACTCGATGACGATCTCCGCCTTCTTGATCCAGCAAGAGAGATGAAGAGGTATCTGAATTCTCCAGCAGCGCGACGGCGTGGCAGTGATGATGGTGGAGCTACTCCGGCAAGGCTTCGTCGTGCCATACCGATCTAGCTACGATGTGTCACGAAGTAGTGGAGGGAGAGAGGTTTGCACAAAGGCTTGAGGTGCAAAAACCCTCTCAAACCTCCACTATATATATGAGGAACCAAGGGGTGGCTGCCTTGCCTCCTAGTCCAAGTAGGAGGGGTCGGCCGAGCCAAGGAGGAAGGTCTCCTCCTCCAATTTGGTTTGGTGGAGGAGTCCTTTCCTTCTTGCCCACCTCCTCTTTTTTTCCTTTCCTTTATTTTTGCTCTAGCCGAAATAGCCCTATTGGTCTGGCCTCACCAGCCCACTAAGGGGTGGTGCGCCACCCATGGGCCTATTAGGTTCTCTCCCGGGTGGGTGGCTCCTCCCGGTAAAATCCCGGAACCATTCATCACTCCCGGTACTTTACCGGTAATGCACGTAATCTTTCCGGAAGCCAAATGGAACAATTCTATATATCATTCTTCGTTTCCAGACCATGCCAGAGACACTCGTGATGTCCGGGATCTCATTCGGGACTCGGAAAAACATTTGGTTACCAACATCAGTAATTCAACTATATCGGAAACGTCACCGAACCTTAAGTGTGCAGACCCTGCGGGTTCGAGAACTATGTAGACATGACCGAGACACTCTCTAGAAAATATCCAATAGCGGGACTTGTATGTCCATATTGGATCCTGCATATTCTATGACGATCTTATCGGTTGAACCTTGATACGTCCCAAACGTATCTATATAATTTATGCTTGTTCCATGATCTTTTGGGTGACATTGTTATATGTTTTGCTACACTTCTATATCATTTTCTACATATTTGGACGAACCTACCAACTCAGTACAACCAGTGCCACTTTCTGTCTGCTGATGTCTATTTTGCAGGGGATTTTACCCAATTTTCCAAAGCCCAAAAAATTCCAGAAAAAATATATAAAACATCAGCGAAACAGAAGCTTCAGGATCACCGAAGATGGGCCAGAGGGGGGCAAAGGGCCTCCCATGCGACCTCCTCGCGTGACCAGTCCCTAGGCCGCGCCAGGAGGCCGCCTGGGTGGGTCCCACCTCCTCCCATGCCCTCCTTTGACCTATATTTAGAGTCCCGAGAGGAAACCCTTGCAGACTTTCTGGAATCGCGAATTTCTCCATCGTTCCTCCGCCGCAGCGCTTCCGAGATCGGGAGCGTCAGGAGACCTCTTCCCGGCACCCTGTCGGAGGGAGGATTGACCTCCGGGAGCCTCTACACCACCATGGACGCTTCCCGGACGTGCCGTGAGTAGTCCGCTGCCTCTTGAGCTTGCGTTGGTTTTTCCCTTGAAGAGGAAAGGGTGATGCAGCACACGAGAAGTAAGTATTTCCCCCAGTTTGAGAACCAAGGTATCAATCCAGTATGAGAATCGCGTCAAGTCCAGAGTACCTGCGCAAACACAAAAGAGCTTGCACCCAACGCTATAAAGGGGTTGTCAATCCCTTCAAGATTGATTGCAAAGTGAGATCTGAAGGCGGAAAGTGCAACGAAGTAAAAGAGTAAGGCTGAAAATATGGTGTGAAGTAGACCCGGGGGCCATAGTGTTCACTAGAGGCTTCTCTCAACATAGCAAATATTACGGTGGGTGAACAAATTACTGTCGAGCAATTGATAGAACCGGGCAAAGTCATGACGATATCTAAGGCAATGATCATACATATATTCATCACGTCTGAGACAAGTAGACCGATACTTTCTGCATCTAGTACTATTACTCCACACATCGGCCGCTATCCAACATGCATCTAGTGTATTGAGTTCATGACAAACAGAGTAACGCTTTAAGCAAGATGACATGATGTAGGGGGATAAACTCAAACCAATGATGAAAACCCCATCTTTTTACCCTTGATGGCAACAACAGATGCGTGCCACCCTACCCCTTCTGTTATTGGGTGAGGTCACCGCACGGTATGAACCCAAAACCAAGCACTTCTCCCATTGCAAGAATCATAGATCAAGTTGGCCAAACAAAACCCACAAATCGAAGAGAATTACAAGGATATGAAATCATGCATAAGAGAGATCAGAAGAAACTCATATAAGATTCATAGATAATCTGATCATACACAATTCATCGGATCTCGACAAACACACCGCAAAAGAAGATTACATCGGATAGATCTCCATGAAGAACATGGAGAACTTTGTATTGAAGATCCAAGAGAGATAAGAAGTCATCTAGCTACTAGGTATGGACCCGAAGGTCTATGGTGAACTACTCACGCATCATCGGAGAGGTCATGGTGTTGATGAAGAAGCCCTCCGTATCCGAATCCCCCTCCGGCAGGGCACCAGAACGTGCCCCAGATGGGATCTTGCGGAGACAGAAGCTTGCGGCAGCGGAAAAGTATTTTCATGGATCTCTCCCGCAGTTTTGGAATTTTTCTGAATTTATAAGCGGAAGAGGTAGGGCAGACGTGCCACAGGGGCCCCACAAGCCTGCTAGGCGGTGGCCCCCCTGGCCACGCCTAGGGGGCTTGTGGGGTCCCCTGATGGCCCCTGCCTTGGTTCTCAAGTTTGACATGTATCTTCTGTTCCGGAAAAAATCTGTTCGAAAGTTTTATTCCGTTTGGACACCGTTTAAATTCCTCCTCTGAAAAGGGTCGAAAACATGGGAAAAACAGGAACTAGCACTTGGCACTGAGTTAATAAGTTAGTCCCAAAAACTATATAAAATGCATACAAAACATCCAAAGTTTGACAAGATAATAGCATGGGAATATCAAAAATTATAGATATGTTGGAGACGTATCAAGCATCCCCAAGCTTAACTCCTGCTCGTCCTCGAGTAGGGAAGTGATAAAGACTGAATTTTTGATGTGGAATGCTACCTAGCATAGTTGTCCTTTGTAACTTATTTCATGTGACATGAATGTACAGATCTGTAAGATTCAAAACAATAGTTTTCTATTGACATGAAAACAATAATACTTCAAGCAAACTAGCAAGGTAATCATGAACTTTCGAAATAACAAGGCCAAAGAAAGTTATCCCTACAAAATCATATAGTCTGGCTATGCTCCATCATCCCCACACAACTAATTTAAATCATGCACAACCCCGGTATTGGCCAAGTAATTGTTTTTGCACTCTTACTTTCTCAAACCTTTTACAACTATCACGCAATACATGAGCGTGAGCCATGGATATAGCACTATAGGTGGAATAGAGTGTGGTGGTGGTTGTGAGACAAAAAAGGAGGAGATGGTCACATTGACTAAGCATATCAAAGGGTTATGTAGATGCCCATTAATAGATATCAATGTGAATGAGTAGGGATTGCCATACAAAGGATGCACTAGAGGTATAAGTATGTGAAAGCTCAAAAGGAGAACTAGTGGGTGTGCATCCAACTTGCTCGCTCACGAAGACCTAGGGCAACTTGAGGAAGCCCATCCTTGGAATATACAAGCCAAGTTATATAATAAAGATTCCCACTAGTATATGGTGGTGACAAAGCAAGAAGCTCTCAATCATGAAGAACATGGTGCAATTATGAAGCACAAGTGTGGAAAAAGATAGTAGCATTGTCCCTTTTTTGGGGGGCTCTTTGGCCTCTTTTTTTCTCTCTTCTCTTTTTTTTATTTGGGATCTTTGGCCTCTTTTTTATTTCCTCACATGGGACAATGCTCTAATAATGATGATCATCACACTTTTATTTACTCACAGCTCAAAGCTTAGAACAATGATGACTCTATAGGAAATGCCTCCGGCAGTGTACCGGGCTGTGCAACGATCTAGCTTGGCGTATGACGTTGAAACATCTCGCTAGCTATCTTACAATCATGCAATGGCAATATGAGAGTGACGACACAAGTCATGAGACGGAACGGTGGGAGTTGCATGGCAATATATCTCGGAATGGCTATGAAAATGCCATAGTAGGTAGGTATGGTGGCTGTTTTGAGGAAGGCATATGGTGGGTTTGTGCACCGACGAAAATTGTGCGTTACTAGAGAGGCTAGCAATGGTGGAAGGTGAAAGTGCATCTATACCATGGACTCACATTAGTCATGAAGAACTCACATACTTGTTGCGAAAGTTTTTATTAGTAATCGAAACAAAGTGCTAAACGCATACTCCTAGGGGAAGGGTTGGTAGGTGTAAACCATCGCTAGATCCCGACCGCAACACAAAGGATGACAATCAAAAGATCAATTATGCCCCGACTTCCTAACATAGCGGTTCACCATACATGCATGTTACGGGAATCACTAACTTCAACACAAGTATTTCTAGATTCACAACACCCTACTAACATAACTCTTAATATTGCCAAATCCACGTCTCAAAACTAATTGAGAGGAATCAAACTTCTCTTTCTACTCAACGCACATGAAGATGGAAGTTTTTGTATCCTCTTTGGGCACCTATCACCTTTGGGACTAATTTCATAGCACAAACAACCTACCAAGTCACGCACCGCCGTGCTCTAAAAGATCTAAGTGAAGCACATAGAGCAAAATTATCTAGCTCAAAAGATATAAGTGAAGCACGATGAGCATTCTAACAAATTCATGATGAGTGCATGTCTCTCTCAAAAGGTGTGAAGCAAGGATGATTGTGACACAACAAGAAGAAAAGACTCCTACAATACAAGACGCTCCAAGCAAAACACATATCATTTGGTGAATAAAAATATAACTCCAAGTAATGTTACCGATGGATTGAAGACGAAAGAGGGGATGCCTTCCCGGGGCATCCCCAAGCTTAGGCTTTTTGGTGTACTTGAATTTGGCTTGGGATGCCTTGGGCATCCCCAAGCTTGATCTCTTTCCGCTCTTTATCCCTTTGTCCATGAGAACATCACCCAAAACTTGAAAACTTCACAACACAAAACTTAAACAGAAACTCGTGATATCATTAGCACAAGAAAACAAACTACCACCTCTTTAGGTACTGTAGCAATATTGATTTCTATTTATATTGGTGGTAGAATTACTGTATTCTCACTTTTCAATGGCTAGTACCCCCCGATACTATCCATAGTTTCATCAAAACAAGCAACCAACTCAACAAAAACAGAATCTGTCAAAAACAGACCAGTCTGTAGCAATCTGTATACTTCATATACTTATGGTACCTCAAAAATTCTGACGAATTACGTCTGCGTGGGCAAAAGGAATATAAACCAGCATCAAAAAGAATAAACTCAAAATCTCTTTCTGAATAAAAATGAAAAATAATCTCGTGAGCGAAAAGTTTCTGTCTTTTTCCAGCAAGATCAAACAACCATCTCCAAGACTAGTCATAAAGGTTTTGCTTGGCTCAAACACAAAAAGAAACACAAAATACACAATCATAACAGAATTATGATGGTGTGGACGCAACAAAAAAGAAAGAAAAATACAAATTTATTGGGTTGCCTCCCAACAAGCGCTATTGTTTAACGCCCTTAGCTAGGCATAAATCGATAGAATCATGTATCGTCGTCTTTGGTGCTCAAACCATAAGTGGACCTCATCATGGATTCATAAGGCAATATTATTTTCTTTCTAGTAAAAAGATCCATGCCCTTCTTTAAAGTAAATTGAAATCTAATATTCCCTTCCTTCATATCGATGATAGCACCGATAGTCCTTAGGAAAGGTCTACCAAGAATGATAGGGCATGTAGGATTGCCATCAATGTCAAGCACAATGAAATCCACGGGTACATAGTTCCTATTTGCAATAATAAGAACATTATTGATCCTTCCCATGGGTTTCTTGATAGTAGAATCCGCAAGATGCAAATTAAGAGAACACTCCTCAATCTCATTAAAACCCAGAACATCACATAAAGACTTTGGAATCGCGAAAACACTAGCACCCAAATCACACAAAGCATTGCATTCATAGTTTTTGATTTTGATTTTGATAGTAGGTTCCCACTCATCATGAAGCTTTCTAGGGATATAAACTTCCAATTCAAGTTTCTCTTCAAGAGATTTTATCATAGCTTCGACGATATGATCGGTAAAGGCCTTGTTTTGGCTATAAGCATGTGGAGAGTTTAGCATGGATTGCATCAAGGAAATGCATTCAATCAAGGAGCAACTATCATAATTGAATTCCTTGAAATCCAAAGTAGTAATTTCAGTACTACTCAAGGTTTTAATATCTTCTACTCCACTTTCAATGCTTTTAGCATCAAGATAGATGGACTCCGAATCATTGGGGCGTTTTTCAACCAAAGTGGATTCATATCCAGCCCCATCATCATTAGGTTTGACACAAGAAAACAAAGATTCAGTGAGAGTCACACCAAGCACTTTAAGATCTTCGTGATTCTTATCACGAGAACACGCTCTTTTAAGCCATTAATGTCTAGCACGAATTTGGTCGGTTCTTTGTTTGCTCTCACTCATGGAAACACGCATAGCTTTCAAAGTTTCATCCATATTGATCTTGGGAGGAGCACATCTAACTTTCAAAGCATCAATATCACTAGACATTCTATCAACGCTCCTAGCCAAATCATCAATTTTAAGTACTTTTTCCTCTATGGACGCACTGAAAATCTTTTGTGAGTTGATAAACTCTTTGATATTACTCTCTAGATTAGAGGGTAATCTATTGTAATGTCCATGAGTATTGTTGTAGGAGTTGCCAAAGTTATTAGAGGGGTTACTAGGAAAAGGCCTAGGAACATAGTTTCCTCTAAAAGCATTGTTGTTGCCAAAATTATTCCTACCAACAAAATTAACGTCCAAGCTAGCGTTGCTACTCTCAATCAAGGAAGACAAGGGCATGTCATTAGGATCTAAAGGTGCACTTCTACTAGCAACCAAATTCATTAACTCATCCATCTTAGCACTTAACAAGTTAATTTCTTCTATAGCGTGTACCTTTTTACTAGTAGTTGACCTTTCAGTGTGCCACTGAGAGTAGTTCGTCATGATATTGTCTAGGAGTTTTGTGGCTTTTCCTAACGTGATTTCCATGAACGTTCCACCTGAGGCGGAGTCCAATATATTTCTAGAAGCGAAATTCAAGCCAGCGTAAAAGATTTGTATAATCATCCAAAGACTCAAGCCATGAGCGGGACAATTTCTGATCATTAATTTCATTCTATCCCAAGATTGTGCAACATGTTCATGATCAAGTTGCTTAAAATTCATGATATCATTACGGAGAGAGATAATCTTAGCTGACGGAAAATACTTGGATATATAAGCATCTTTGCACTTGTTCCAAGAATCAATACTATTTTTGGACAAAGACGAAAACCAAGTTTTTGCTCGATCTCGCAACGAGAAAGTAAAAAGCTTCAATTTAATCACATCATTATCCACATCTTTCTTCTTTTGCATATCGCAAAGCTCAATGAAGGTATTAAGATGGGATGCGACATCTTCACTAGGAAGGCGAGAGAATTGCTCTTTCATAACAAGATTCAGCAAAGCAGCATTGATTTCGTATGATTCCGCACTAGTGGCGGGAGCAATCGGAGTACTAATAAAGTCATTATTATTAGTATTCGAGAAGTCACAAAGTTTGGTGTTTTCAGTCATGGTGACTTCAGCAAGCAAGCAAGCACACAAGCGAACAGAAAGCAAGCGAGAGAAAAGGGCAAACGAAAAAGGCAAATATTTTTGTAATTTTTTTTTTCAGAAGTGGGGGAGAGGAAAAAGAGAGGCAAAAAAATGCAAGAGATGAGTTTGCGACACTTACTTGGATCAGTTCTTGACTTGATCCTCCCCGGCAATGGCGCCAGAAATCGGCACGTTGACGGGAGACTATTCTTGACTTGATCCTCCCCGGCAACGGAGCCAGAAATCCTTCTGCTGGCCCCTTGAGCTTGTGTTGGTTTTTACCTTGAAGAGGAAAGGGTGATGCAGCACAGGAGCAGTAATTATTTCCCTCAGTTTGAGAACCAAGGTATCAATCCAGTAGGAGAATCGCGTCAAGTCCAGAGTACCTACGCAAAAACAAAAGAGCTTGCACCCAACGCTATAAAGGGGTTGTCAATCCCTTCAAGATTGATTGCAAAGTGAGATCTGAAGGCGGAAAGTGCAACGAAGTAAAAGAGTAAGGTTGAAAATATGGTGTGAAGTAGACCCAGGAGCCATAGTGTTCACTAGAGGCTTCTCTCAAAATAGCAAATATTACGGTGGGTGAACAAATTACTGTCAAGCAATTGATAGAACCGCGCAAAGTCATGACGATATCTAAGGCAATGATCATACATATAGGCATCACGTCCGAGACAAGTAGACGGATACTTTCTGCATCTACTACTATTACTCCACACATCGATCGCTATCCAGCATGCGTCTAGTGTATTGAGTTCATGACAAACATAGTAACGCTTTAAGCAAGATGACATGATGTAGAGGGATAAACTCAAACCAATGATGAAAACCCCATCTTTTTACCCTTGATGGCAACAACATGATGCGTGCCTCCCTACCCCTTCTGTCATTGGGTGAGGTCACCGCATGGTATGAACCCAAAACCAAGCACTTCTCCCATTGCAAGAATCATAGATCAAGTTGGCCAAACAAAACCCACATCTCGAAGAGAATTACAAGGATACGAAATCATGCATAAGAGAGATCAGAAGAAACTCAAATAATATTCATAGATAATCTGATCATAAATCCACAATTAATCGGATCTCAACAAACACACCGCAAAAGAACATTACATCGGATAGATCTCCATGAAGATCATGGAGAACTTTGTATTGAAGATCCAAGAGAGAGAAGAAGCCATCTAGCTACTAGCTATGGACCCGAAGGTCTATGGTGAACTACTCACGCATCATCAGAGAGGTCATGGTGTTGATGAAGAAGCCCTCCGTATCCGAATCCCCCCTCCGGCAGGGCACCAGAACGTGCCCCAGATGGGATCTTGCGGAGACAGAAGCTTGCGGCGGCGGAAAAGTATTTTCGTGGATCTCTCCCGCTGTTTTGGAATTTTTCTGAATTTATAGGCGGAAGAGGTATGGCAGACGTGCCACAGGGGGCCCACAAGCCTGCTAGGCGCGGGCCCCCTGGCCGCGCCTAGGGGGCTTGTGGGGTCCCGTGCTAGCCCCTGCCTTGGTTCTCAAGTTTGACGCATATCTTCTGTTCCAGAAAAAATCTTTTCGGAAGTTTTATTCCATTTGGACACCGTTTAAAATCGTCCTCTGAAAAGGGTCAGAAACACGGAAATAACAGGAACTGGCACTTGACACTAAGTTAATAAGTTAGTCCCAGAAAAGATATAAAAGGCATACAAAACATCCAAAGTTTGACGAGATAATAACATGGAACTATCAAAAATTATAGATAAGTTGGAGACGTATCATAGTCCTCCTTGGACCATGAGTCCATCACCAGTAGCTATGTGATGTCTTCTCTCCAATCTTGTGCTTCAATGGTTAGTCCTTGTGAGCTGCTTGTGACAGCCCGATGCCGACGTTCCAGAAGATTCCCTTTTCTTTCCATTTTCGTCGTGTGGGTATTTTCATTTGTCGCATCATCATCGCATCATTCACATCATCTGCATCGCATCGGCGTCTCCGTTGCCGCCCGTTTTCAAAACTTGCATCCGTTGTTAGTTGCCGGTTCTCGTCGTTGTCCGTTCTGAGTCCGACCGCACACGCACGCGCCCGCGGCATCGTTCGAAACCCTGTTTTTAAAGTGTGCGTAAAACTTTCTCTGATCGGGTTGAGATTTGACGTGCGGTCTTATTTTAATATAGCTAGGCCGCCTGTCGAATTTCGTCGCGTTCGGAGTCCGTCTAGTACCCGAACCGTCGACCGTAGCGACACCGTATTCGGTCTACCGTCGGACGTCTGTCGGTGTTTTAAAAATCGTTGCCGCGCCGCCCGTTCTCCCTCTCGTGTCCGGATATCCCCTCTACACGGCCACGTACCTATTCCCGCATTCAGAATTATCCGACTTTGACTGCGCGGTTGGATCCGGATCGAAATTCCGGCTAATCTAGCGCCCCTTTTCTCTATATATAGACCCCCTCCTAAAATTTAGGCAGCCCCCTCTCTCTCTCCTCGAAAACCGTGCCCCTAACCCTAGCGCAGCCAACCCCCTCCTCAGCCTCCAGCCGTCAGGGCCCGCCGAGCCCAGATCGGGCCCGGCCGAGCCCATCGCGCCGCCGCCGCCTCGCACAGCCGGCCCGACCTCCTGTCCCGTGCACCGCCGAAGCCGCCTCGCCTCCGGCCTCAGTTCGCGTCACCCGCCGGAGAGCCTCGCCGCCCCTCGCTTGAGATGAGTACCGCGCCGCCCCTCCTCCTTCTCCCTTACCTTTTCTCTCCCGCTAACCTCTCATGTCTCTCCCGCTGAGTTGACCGCCATGGATGCCTAGCCTCGTTGGAGTTCCGCCCCGGGGCGCCCTTGACCTTCCCCATCCCTCGAGACCACCGGATCCGGATCCCACCAACGAGGGCCCTCCATTCCCGACCTCTGTGGTCCCCGTCGTCGCCTTGTCGTCGGAGTTCCCGCCGCCGGCGGCGGATGGGGAACAGCCTCCCTGCGTTGGGGCAGAGGAGGACGACGCCGCGTCGCTCGTCCCGCATCGCCAGCGCCTGGGCCGGCCAGCGCTGGCAGCGCCCCAAGGCCCATCGGCCTTCCTTGGCCCAGCTCCACCTTGCCCAGGCCAGCGTCGAGCCGGCCCACCGCCTCCTCCTCTCCAGGCCGCCTGCGCCCTAGGCCCACCGAGGTGAGCCTGTTCCCCCTCTGTAGCATTAGGTAGATTTGGCCCATTATGTATTTAGGTGTTTTTCCGAATTAGATTTATTCCAAAGATATACGTATATTAAAATGTTTGTAGATTTTAATCCGTTAGTCGGAACGAAGCGAGTAATGTATGGTTTTGGGGTAGAATTTCGCGTAGTATCCGTTTTTGCAACTTGCATAAATGTTTGATGAGGTTTGACCCACTGTTTGCCTAGAGTAACGTGCTGTCCCATTAGAATAGTGCCCGTAATTATTTTTCGCGCAAGACCGGGTTGTTCGTATGCCGTAGAATAAATCTTCATGTTTTAGGAACTATTATTCCATGTGTTTTAGAGCGGTCATTGGTATTTTTTACGTGTAGGGTTTGCCGGTAGTTTATTTTCCCGTGTATAGGTAATTATCTTGCATTAATGTGTGGTTTTATTTTGTTGTGCAACCCCACATATTTATATGTGTTTTCGGGGTAGAAAAATCCATGGGATTTTTTCTGTGCAATTAGTTTTAGCTTTTGAGTAAATTAGTTCGCGCGATATTTTGCCGTGATGCCCTTTTGTTTATTTTGTAGGATTTATTCCGTGCGTCGTGTGACGGAGTTGTCAACTAGGAAGTTGTTCTTGGGTGTTTAGTCTAGCCCCTCGTATTTTTGGTTGCAATAGAAATGCATGTTTAGGTGTGTTTTGCTTGCTCTCAAGTTGCTAGAAATAGTGTTGATTTGGAGGAGCTGAAATATTTCTAAGTCTGGAATCTGTTATATTTTGTTGATGTTTTGTTTTGCTTCTAGGTTGTGATCTGTAGCTCTTTTGAGGTTGGTCCAATGGAATTAGTTGTACCCCTTGTGTTTCTCTAGCATGCTGTGAAGTTTCATGCCATTTGGAGTCCTGTAGCTATAGGTTTTGCTGCTGTCAATATTGCTTCAGATCGAAAACTGCACTCTCATGAGGTGTAATTTTCACTAAGTCTGAAATAGTGCGTGGGATGCCATTTTATGTCTTCTTTTCCTAGTGATCCATGATGCCATGGTAGTTGTTGATAGTTGTTTGTAGTAGTGCTTCTTTACCTCCTTCGTGTCATGCCTTGCTTGAGTTTATCGGAGTTGTGTAGCCCGCAGTTGTGGGGCGTAGAAAATGCTATGCGGCTGATTTTGGCAGATTGTAGTGTTATCTTGGTTTGCTCGTAGATGTTAAACCGTAGCTCCGTTTTGATTGTGTCCTACATGAAACTTGCTTATAATCTCGTGTAGTTTAATTTTATCTTTCTGGTTGTATGTTTTGAAAAGCTCGTGACCGTCATTGCACACATACTGCATTCATGCCATCATATCTTGCGGTGCTTGTATCTTTTGATCCGTAGCTCCGTTGGAGATGTTCTTTATGTGTAGATTGCTTGAAATGACGCGTAGAATCACGTGAACCTATTTGTTTTGCTGTTTAACAACTAATTAAAGGTGTTAGTTCAGATCTGGACAGAATTGTAAATTAACATGTGAGGTCGCCTCGGAGGTGCTATATGTCATTTCCGACCTAATTGAAAATGCCTAGATATGTAGATTAATTGCGCTTCACCTCTTGCCATGTTTAATCACATTTAATATTGCCGTGTACCTAATGGAGATAGAACTAAATAAATAAACGTGGAGTTTCGTCAATATGCAACTTGTTGCATATTGAACTTCACTTAATGTGTAGTGATTGATTGTGTGAATTGTCATGCCGTGACTTGCATGTATTCAACTGCTCATGCATCATTTGTGTTGTGCATCGTGTGGTGAATTCCGTGTGTTGATTTGTGTTTCCGGTTTGCTTCGTCTCGATAGAGTTCCACAGCGTGCCGGATTGTGAGGACCTGTTCGTCTACGTCGGTTCGTCTGCTTCACGGAGGCATTCTTCTTCCAAGCGGGATCTCAGGCAAGATGATCATTTCCCAGATACCATTACTATCATTGCCATGCTAGTTTATCATTTCTGTCGTTATGTCTGGTTGCCCACCACATGTTAAATACCAGCCTCTCAACAATGCCATGAAAACCTTCAACCTGTTCAACCTAGCAAACCACTGATTGGCTATGTTACTGCTTGTTTAACCCTGTTGATAGCGTTGCTAGTTGCAGGTGCTTTGCTTCCATGTGAAAACACGGGTTCCTTGTTATATCACCATATTAAATGCTATTTAATTTAATGCACCTATATACTTGGTAAAAGGTGGAAGGCTCGACCTTTCTAGCCTGGTGTTTTGTTCCACCTTTGCCCCCTTAGTTTCGGCCACCGGTGTTATGTTCCATAAATGAGCGCTCCTAACATGATCGGGGTTTTTATGGGGACCCCCTTGATAATTCGTTTTAGATTAAAGCTGGTCTGGCAAGGCCCAACTTTGGTACTACATTTGCCTAAACACCTAATAAAATTGCATAGGGACTTTCCGGACCCCGAGGATAATTTAAACAACCCCCGGGCGAGTGCTCCTCATGAGTGTTGGCCCCACCTGAGCGATGCCGGCGCCCCTCTGGTTACCCAGAGGTTTAGCGATCCTGACGTCTAGCTCATCCGTCGTGTCCTGAGAATGAGGTAGGCGACTCCTATCGGGATCGTCGACACGTCGGGCGGCCTTGCTGGATTAGTTTTACCTTTGACGGAATATCTTGTGCATCGGGATTCCGGTGATGCTTTGGGTAATCTCAGAGTTGAGGTTTTCCACTAGGGAATCCGACGAGGTCGCGAGCTTCGTGACTTAGGATTTCTATGCGGCTTGTGGTAATTTGTGATGGACTAGTTGGAGCACCCTTGCAGGGTTAAATCTTTCGAAAAGCCGTGCCCGCGGTTATGTGGCAACGTGGAAACTTTGTTTAACACTGGTTCTAGATAACCTGAAGTTAACTTAATTTAAAACATGCCAACTGTGTGCGTAACCGTGACTGTCTCTTTCGTGAGTTCTTTCTCCGATCGAGGAGACGGTGGGGTTATGTCTGACGTAGGTAGGTGTTCAGGATCATTCATTTGGTCATCAGTAGTTCCCGTCCGTCATGCGTAGATCTTCCCCCTCTTATTTCTTGTACTCGTAAGTTTAGCCACCAAATATGTGCTTAGCCGCTGCAGCAACCTCACCACTTAACCATGCCTCACCCATTAAGCTTTGCTAGTCTTGATACCTTTGGAAATGAGATTGCTGAGTCCTCTGTGGCTCACAGATTACTACAACACCAGTTGCAGGTACAAGTAAAGGTTACTCGACGCGAGCGCGTTGATTGTTCATTTGGAGTTGCTTCTTCTTCTTCTTCTTCTTCTTCTTCTTCGTCGTCGTCGATCTAGGATGGGTTCCAGGCCGGCAGCCTGGGATAGCAAGGATGGACGTCGTTCTTATTTTTCTCGTTTGTTTTCGTCCATAGTCGGACCCTGCTCTTACTCTTGATGATTATGTAATGTAGTGATGTGACTCTGATGTAGCTTGTGGCGAGTGTAAGCCAATTCTATATATAACTCATCTTTTCAGTACATGTACTTGTAACGATATCCATTCTTGCGACACAACGAGATGCGCTTCTATCCCTGACGAGGCCTTCGTGCCAAATTGAGGATAGGGTCGCATCTTGGGCGTGACACTGCCCTACATGATCAAGGCATCTATGTAATTCTCTTGCTATTGCTATGCCCGGTTTGTTGGGATCCGATGGATTATGAGATTATGTTCAGATTGTTATGAGTTATATACTTGATTATCCTTTTATATTATGTTCCTTAGTGATTAGTGCATGTTCCCTGTTGCTATTTATTGCTTTGGCCGAGTAGTAGATTGTAACTCCAAGAGGGAGTGTTATGCATGATTGTGGGTTCATGCCCCTCGATGTCTAGCTTGAGTGACAGAAACATGAGACCAGGGGATGTGCTTGTTGCCACCAGGGAAAAACAATGGTGCTTGTGACCACGGTTGCAAGCATTGTTTACCTTATGCATAGTTCGTTAATGCAGTTGTCCGTTGCTTTGAGTTTACACTTTGGGTGGGGCTCGCAACTTAATACTGGAGAGATGTTCTGGATAGGTATCTCAAGGTGGATGATTAGTAAGTAGATGCTGATGAATAAACGGTCTACTTGTATTGGTGTACTGCCCATTACTATTGAACCTCTATCTATTAAGTAGCATAATTAGCATTGCGGTGCGATCATAATTTTGTCAATTGCCCAACTGTGACTTGTTTACCCAAGCATGGTTGTTTATCGTATTTTGGGAGAGAGACATCACTAGTGAACATCATGTGACTCCGGTCCATATCACCATCATTGTTTACACCTCCATCATTTACCGTTTCATTTACTTTTCCGTTGCAATCGGTACTATTTTCCCGCTTGTGTTTTGATCCTTTGCAAACTACAAGGCCGGAGAGATTGAAAACCTCTCTGTATTCGTTGGGAGCAAAGTTATTTGATGTGTGTGTGCAGGTCCACGTCTTCTGCTAGCGACAGGGTGGAAGACACCTACTTGTTGAGCCTAGGAGTCCTCCTGGTTCGATAAACCTTACAGTCTCCATGTAAGGGAAATCTGCTGCTGACTACATCTCCACCTTCCACTTTGGGTAACCAACGAGGGGCGAGAAGTATATCCATCAACTCGTCATGAAGCAAAATTTATGGCGTCGTTGCCGGGGACTCCAGTCTTCAAGATAGGGGAGTTGCACGCTATCTTTTACCTTTGCTTTAGAGTCTTATACAAAAAACCACAAAAAAATTAGTTGCTTTGTTCTTGCTTGTTGCCGCTGCTATGGGTTCCACTGAAAACACCAAGTTGTGTGACTTCACTAGTCACAACAACAATGACTTTATATGCAGTCCTATTGCTGCTCCCGCCACTGGAGCCACGTCCTATGACATTAAACCTGCTTTATTGAATCTTGTTATGAAAGATCAATTATCCGGTGCTGGAGATGATGCTGCCTTGCACATGAACAATTTAGTTGAGCTCTGTGATATACAAAAATATAAAGAAGTAGATGGTGATATTGTTAAACCTAAGCTTTTCCATTCTCCTTGAGAGGAGGAGCTAAAGTGTGGCTTCAATCTTTGCCTAGGAATAGAATAGATTCTTGGGATAAGTGCAAAGATGCTTTTATTGGGAAGTATTACCCGCCTGCTAAGATTATCCAGTTGAGAGTAACATTATGAATTTTAGGCAACTGGATAATGAACAGGTTGCTCAAGCTTGGGAACGTATGAAATCTCTTGTTAAGAATTTCCCTACACATGGGTTGACTACTTGGATGGTTATCCAAACTTTCTATGCAGGATTGAACTTTACCTCGCGGAATCTGTTAGACTCGGCCGTGGGAGGAACCTTTATGTCAACTACACTTGGTGCTGCCACAAAGCTATTGGATGATATGATGACAAATTATTCTCAATGGCACACCGAGAAAGCTCCAACAGGTAGGAAGGTAAACTCTGTTGAGGAGATCTCCTCCCTTAATGATAAGGTTGACATGATCATGATTCTACTTACTAAGCAAGCTCCTATTGATCCTCATGATGTTCCTTTAAATTCTTTGGTTGCTCAAGAAAGAGAGCAAGTGGATGTTAATTTTATCTCTAGGAACAACTTTGAAAACAATGCTTATAGGAGTAATTTTGGTAACAATCCTAGACCATTTCCATCCAACAACTACGGGAACAACAACAATTATCCTAGCACCAAAAACTCCACTTCTGAATTAGAGAGCATGCTTAAGGATTTTATCACTTCTCAAAAAGCCTTCAACTAGAGTGTAGAAGGGAAAGTAGAAAAAATAGATAGTCTCTCTTTTAAGGTGGACAACATAGCTCATGCTGTAGAGATGCTTAAAATTAGAACTTCCCCACTTGAGGAAAGGAACACCACACCCATGAATACTATCCAAGTCCAAATTAATTAGAACATAAGAATGCTAGCCAAACTTAAAGAGAGATGGGATAGAGAAAAAGAATAGGAAGAGAGAATTAAGAGCCTTCCTACACACACTACCATTGCCACTATACAAGTTGTTGAGGATCTCAAAACTTTTAGCACCCATCGCACTCCTAGTCCTAATGGACCTATTAATGGTGATGCTAATACCTCAATTATAGGACAAGAAGGTCCTTTGTATTTAGAGACTACCAAAATAATGAGCTTAGATGACATTACTACCACTTTAATTAATGGTAGTAACCTTGATTTTGACAATTGTAGTCTCTTCGAAGTTATCACCTTTTTGCAAAGAATGCCTAAAGACCCCCACACTAGTACACTCAATATTGCCTTCACCGAGCATATTACCAGTGCTCTTATCAAAGCTAGGGAGGAGAAGCTCAAGCTAGATACTTCTATTCCTAGAAAACTAGAAGATGGTTGGGATCCTATGGTCAAAGTTAAATTGAATAATATCTCTTGCTTTGCATTGTGTGATGTTGGATCTAGTGCCTCCGTTATGCCCAAAAGAATGTATGATATGCTTGATTGGAAACCTTATGATCCATGTTCTTTTGGTGTTCGTCTTATTGATTCTTCCATAAAGAAACCTTTAGGGAGAATTGATGATGTGCTTATTATTGTCAATGATAATTATGTGCCCGTTGATTTTCTTATTATGGACATTGAATGTGATCCTTCATGTACAATTAATTTTGGGCGTCCTTTTCTCCGCATCGTTGGTGCTATCATTGACATGAAAGAGGGAATTATTAAATTCCAATTTCCTCTTAAAAAGGGAATGGAACACTTCCCTAGAAAGAAGATTAAGTTACCTTATGAGTCCGTTACTCGGGCAAGTTATTCTTTTGGAGTTGATAACACTTGATCTTCTTGCATTATGCCTAGCTCAAAGGCATAAAAGAAAGCGCCTGTTGGGAGGCAACTCAATTTATTTTTACTTTCTGTTTTAGTGGTCTTGATGTGTGTTACTACTGTAGCAACATCATTGTATCTTTTTTTAAAGCTTTGTGCCAAGTTATAGCCTTCGATTGCAAGGAAGTTCAAAAATTGTGACATGATGTTAGAAACAGATTATGTATGCTTGAAGGAAAAAATCGCCAAAAATCACAAGATCATCTTTTTTATCTGATTTTTTTTAAAGCATGATATATATAATTGCCTTTCTGGCATATGTTCTGAGTTTTTTGATTTGAGTTGCAGAAGTGTGCCGAATAAATTATTTGCTACCTTCTGTTCTGTTTTCACAGATTCTGCCATGTTTTGCATTTTCATTGTTTTGCAAATCCTAAGATTACTTTTTATTTGCCAAAAAACTATTGGAAATCATGAGAATCAGTAGCTTTTTATGAAAATATTTATTTACAGCAGGTAATGAATTATTTTATTAAGGGAACTAACAACTCTAATCAGCTTATGATGAGTTTCGTATGAAGGGAGTTTTCAAGTATGCGGTGGGAGATGATGAAAGAAGATACATGAGTGTCAAGCGCTCAAGCTTGGGGATACCCCCATGCACCCCAAGAAATATTTAAAGGAGACTCAAGAGTCTAAGCTTGGGGATGCCCCCGTGCATCCCCTTCTCTATCAACAATCATGAGTTCGTCCATCTCCATGCTATATTTTTATCACTTCGTATGATATGTGCTATGCTTGGAGCGTATCGTCTTTACTTTTTAGTTTGTTTTAGTTTTGCTTTCTGTTCATAACAAGTCGGAACCTAGCCCACCTTGTTTGATAGAGACACACACTCCATTCCACTCTAGAACACAACATAGGTTTTCATCCTTATCCTTTTTGTGTGTTCTTTATCTTTTCGTAGCAACTATCATGCTTAGCTCTTAGTTTTCATGCTTATATTTTTAAGATCTATTGTTTAGGTTTCTTATGGAACTCTCTTGAGTTATCATGCTTATCTTGTTTAGAGAGTTGGCTCGTTGCACTGAGTTATGTGTCTTGCATGAGTAGGTAACTGAGGTTGCTATTTAAGTATAGTAGTAACTTGCAATAGTTTTGAGGTATTGATTTGAGTAATGTTTGGACTATTGGTGCCAAGAGCTTGAGCCTATTAGTGATAGGTGTCATATTTTGGGAAATCCGTGTGTTTTGTAAAAACTAAAAAATAGTTGAGAACTCTAGCTACTAAGTTGATTGCTAACCTCTGGAGGGGTTGGAATATATAGAGTACTCTCACGTTACCATGAGTCGAGGATGCGCAAGGATAACCAAACCCCCAAACACTCCTCCTCGGGGTACTTGTCTCTTTGTGAATTTCCTAACTAGATAGAGAGTTACCGATAATAAGTGCATGAGTTCTTCGGACTAATGTGAGTATTCGATTGTTGGCACTTCCAACATCCATATTTTGCTAGCCTCTTCGATACCGTGCATTGCCCTTTCTCACATTGAGAATTGGTGCAAAATCCGCCAGTGCATCCAAACCCATGACATGATACGCTCTGTCATACATAAGCCTCATTATATCTTTCCTCAAAACAGCCACCATACCTACCTACTAAGGCATTTCCATAGCCTTTCCGAAATACATTGCCATGCAACATCCACCATCTCATGACTTGATCTTCATGTCATACATGCTTTTGCTTGATCGTAGAGCCGCATGATAGTTGGGCCTTGCCCTTATTACTGCTACATGACGTGCTAGTATCATTGCATATCCTGCTACACTGGCAGAGGCATACATTTGCATACATCATGATAGTTTTCACTTGTCTTTATGTTGAGTACTTCTTATAAAGTGTGATGATTTTTATTTTTATTCTTGTAAAACATA
Source organism: Hordeum vulgare subsp. vulgare (assembly GCF_904849725.1). Lineage (NCBI taxonomy): Eukaryota > Viridiplantae > Streptophyta > Magnoliopsida > Poales > Poaceae > Hordeum > Hordeum vulgare. The sequence continues at coordinate 535,131,888 of NC_058521.1, forward strand.
GAGTGTTTCCCCTAAGTGAGTAAAAGATCCCAAAGAGGACAAACAAAAGATCCCAAAGAGGACAAATGAGAGATAAAAAGAAAGAGCCAAAGAGGTCACAAAAAAATAAAAAAAAACAGAAAAAAGAGATAAAAGGAGAGAAGGGGGCAACACTACTATTCCTTTTGAAAGATCCACACTCGTACTCCATTACTATATTGGTACTACATAGAGATTATCATTCATGCATAACTATGTAGGGACCCTTGTTGGGGAACGTTGCATGGGAAACAAAAAAATTCCTAAGCACACGCAATACCTATACATGGTGATGATCATCTACGAGAGGGGAGAGTGAATCAACATACCCTTGTAGATCGCTAAGCGGAAGCGTATATAATGTAGTTGATGTAGTGGAACATCTTCGCGATCCATTTCGCAGCCCGTCCCTCGATCTCATCACGATCCGTCCCGATCTAGTGCCGAACGGACGACACCTCCGCGGTCAGCGCACATACAACTCGATGACGATCTCCGTCTTCTTGATCCAGCAAGAGGGGAGAAGAGGTAGATGAGTTATCCAACACGGCGGCATGGTGGTGGTGGATCTATTCCAGCAGGGCTTCGCCTAAGCACCACTGAAACTAGACTAGAGGAGAGACATATCAGAGAGAGAGGGCAGCACGTGGTTGTTTCTTTGTGTCTCAAAAACCCTCACTACCTCTAGTATATATAGTAGGGAGGGAGGGGAGGAGGAAGCCTCAAACCCTCAAGGTTTGGCCGAAATTGGAGGTGGAGGAGTCCTACTCCAATCCTACTTGGAGTAGGATTCCACCTTTTCACTTGGAAACCCTTTCCACCTTTTCCACCTTTGGGTTTTTTGCCTCTCAAACCTTATGGGCCTAAGTGGGAGCTTATGTCAGCGCACTAGGGTCTGGGTTGTATCCTCCCACAACCCATAAGTCCCCTCGGGGCGTGACTCCCCTCCCGATGGTCCCGGTACCCTCCCGACACTCCCGGTACACTACCGATGAGCCCGAAACTTTTCGGACCAAAACATGACTTCCTATATATCAATCTTTACCTCCGGACCATTCCAGAGCTCCTCCCGACGTCCGGGATCTCATCCGGAACTCCGAACAACTTTCGGTTACCAACACCTATAACTCAACTACACCGAAACGTCACCGAACCTTAAGTGTGCAGACCCTGCGGGTTCGAGAACTATGCAGACATGACCGAGACACCTTTACGGTCAATAACCAATAGCGGGACTGGGATGCCCATATTGGATCCTACATATTCTACGAAGATCTTTATCGGTTGAACCTCTATGTCAAGGATTCAGTTAATCCTGTATGTTGTTCCCTTTGTCCATCGGTATGTTACTTGCCCGAGATTCGATCGTCGGTATCTCTATACCTAGTTCAATCTCGTTATCGACAAGTCTCTTTACTCGTTCCATAATACAAGATCCCGTGACTAACTCTTTAGTCACATTGCTTGCAAGGCTTGTATGAGATGTTGTATTACTGAGTGGGCCCCGAGATACCTCTTCGTCACACGGAGTTACAAATCCCAGTCTTGATCCATGCCAACCCAATAGACACCTTTGGAGATACCTATAGAGAACCTTTATAGTCACGCAATTATGTTGTGATGTTTGATAACGCACAAGGTATTCCTCCGGTGTCCGGGAGTTGCATGATCTCATGGTCATAGGAACAGTTACATTGACATGCAGAAAACAGTAGCAATAAAGCGATCATATGCTACGTTCATAGTTTGGGTCTTGTCCATCACATCATTCTCCTAATGATGTGATCCCATTATCAAGTGACAACACTTGTTTATGGCCAGGAAACCTTGACCATCTTTGATCAACGAGCTAGTCAACTAAAGGTTCACTAGGGACATCGTGTTTTCTATGTATCCACACATGTATTTGAGTTTCCAATCAATACAATTCTAGCATGGATAATAAATGATTATCACGAACAAGGAAATATAATAATAACCAATTTATTGTTTCCTCTAGGGCGTATTTCCTACAACCCTTACACTATAGAACTTGGTTTGCATATTCCAATGATGAGCCTCCTCAAATGAGCTCTAGGTCTTCATGAGCAAACAAGTTGGATGCACCCCACTAGTTCCATAGGAGGGCTTACCTTAGCTCATATGTGCATCCATTACATGGCAATCCCTACTCCTCAAATCATATCTATCATTTGGCTTTCTCTCGCATATGGTTGTCCTCATTGATGTGAGCCTTCCACACCTTTTTGTCTTCCTTCCCCATCATTATTCTATTTGCCATCCTAAGTGCCAACATATCTTGCTTATGCTCACCCATTGCATGAGTGCTCAAAATCGAAAGGGAGATGATCATTTTGACTTGTGCCTGACTAGTGGTCTAGGAATGAGTCAAAATAAGATTCCGAAGGAGACTAAGTGTGAGGTTTAGTAGATTGAGTTCTCAATTAAAAAACATTTGATGATCTCAACCCATCTCCCACTTCTTGCACGCAAACACCATTTGGAGACATTCGAGTCATGGACAACGAGAGCTCTTGCACCTTTATGTTCTTACTTTGCTAAATTCAATACTAGATATAGACTCTTGCTTGTTATTGTCTTGACTTGAATTGCATATCTCACTTGCTTTACTTTCAAGTTCTTATATGTGTGTTAACATGCCACCACAGAAATTATTGTGTTATCATTTATCTACTCGAGGACGAGCAAAAATTAAGCTTGGGGATGTTGATACGTCCCAAACATACCTATAATTTCTGCTTGTTCCATGATCTTTTGGGTGACAATGTTATATGTTTTGCTACACTTTTATATCATTTTACACATATTTGGACTAACCTACTAGCTCAGTGCACCCAATGCCAGTTTCTGTCTGCTGATGTCTATTTTGCATGGGATTTTACCCAATTTTCCAAACTCGAAAAAATCCAGGAAAATATATAAAAAATCAGTGAAACAGAAGCTTCGGGATCACCGAAGGAGGGCTAGAGGGGGCCAGGGGCCTCCCTTGCAGCCTGCTGGCGCGACCGAGCCCTAGGCCGCACCAGGAGGTCGCCTCGGTGGATCCCACCTCCTTCGGTGCCCTCCTTTGGCCTATATTTAGGGTCCCGAGAGGAAGCCCTCACATATTTTCTGGAATCGCGAATTTCTCCATCGTTCCACCGCCGCAGCGCTTCCAAGATCGGGAGCGTCAGGAGACCTCTTCCTGGCACCCTGTCGGAGGGAGGATTGACCTCCGGGAGGTTTTCCACCGCCATGGGCGCTTCCTGGACCATGAGTCCATGACCAGTAGCTATGCGATGTCTTCTCTCCAATCTTGTGCTTCAATGGTTAGTCCTTGTGAGCTGCCTTACATGATCAAGGCATATATGTAATTCTCTTGCTATTGCTATTCTCGGTTTGTTGGGATCCGATAGATTATGAGATTATGTTTAGATTGTTATGAGTTATATATTTGATTATCCTTTTATATTATGTTCCTTAGTGATTAATGCATGTTCTCCGTTGCTATTTGTTGCTTTGGCCGAGTTGTAGATTGTAACTCCAAGAGGGAGCATTATGTATGATTGTGGGTTCATGCCCTCGATGTCTAGCTTGAGTGACAGAAACATGAGACTAGGGGATGTGCTTGTTGCCACCAGGGATAAAACAATGGTGCTTGTGACCATGGTTGCAAGGATTGTTTACGTTACGCATAGTTCGTTAATGCAGTTGTCCGTTGCTTTGAGTTTACACTTTGGGTGGGGCTCGCAACTTAATACCAAGGAGATGTTCTGGATAGATATCTCAAGGTGGATGATTAGTAAGTAGATGCTGATGAATAAACGGTCTACTTGTCTTGGTGTATTGCCCATTACTATTGAACCTCTAACTATCAAGTAGCATAATTAGCATTGCGGTGCGATCATAACTCTGTCAAATGCCCAACTGTGATTGTTTACCCAAGCATGGTTGTTTATCGTATTTTGGGAGAGAGAAATCACTAGTGAACATCATGTGACTCCGGCCCATATCACTATCATTGTTTACGCCTCCATCATTTACCGTTTCATTTACTTTTCCGTTGCAACCACTACTACTTTCCCGTTTGTGTTTTGATCCTTTGCAAACTACAAGGCCGGAGAGATTGACAACCTCTCTGTACTCATCGGGAGCAAAGTTATTTGATGTGTGTGCAGGTCCACATCTTCTGCTAGCGCCAGGATGGAAGACACCTACTTGTTGAGCCTAGGAGTCCTCCTGGTTCGATAAACCTTACAGTCTCCGTGTAAGGGAAATCTGCTGTTGACTACATCTCCACCTTCCACTTGGGGTAACCAACGAGGGGCGAGAAGTATGTCCATCAACTCGTCATCAAACCTCTATGTCAAGGATTCACACAATCATGTATATCATTCCCTTTGTCCTTTGGTATGTTACTTGCTCGAGATTCGATCGTCGGCATCTCCATACCTATTTCAATCTCATTACCGGCAAGTCCCTTTACTCGTTCAGTAATACAAGATCCCGTGACTAACTCTTTAGTCACATTGCTTGCAAGGCTTGTTTGTGATGTTGTATTACCGAGTGGGCCACGAGATACCTCTCCGTCACACAGAGTGACAAATCCCAGTCTTGATCCATGCTAAGTCAAGGGACACATTCGGAGATGCATGTAGAGTACCTTTATAGTCACCCAGTAACGTTGCAACGTTTGATACACACAAGGCATTCCTCCGGTGTCACTGAGTTACATGATCTCATGGTCATAGGAATGAATACTTGACATGCAGAAAAAATAGCAACAAAATGACACGATCATATGCTACGTTTATAGTTTGGGTCTTGTCCATCATATCATTCTCCTAATGATGTGATCCTGCCATCAAGTGACAACACTTGATATGGCTAGGAAACCTTAACCATCCTTGACCAACAGGCTAGTCAACTAGAGACTCACTAGGGACATTGTTTTGTCTACATATCCACACATGCATTTTATGTTTCCATTCAATACAATTATAGCATGGGTAATAGACGATTATCTTGAAACAAGAAATATAATAATAACTATTTTATTATTGTCTCTAGGGCATATTTCCAACAGTCTCCAACTTGCACTAGAGTCAATAATCTAGCCTCACATCTCCATGTGATTTTACAATGTAATGAATCTAACACCCATACAGTTCTGGTGTTGTTCATGCTTTGCTCGTGGAAGAGGTTTAGTCAGCGGATCTGCAACATTCAGATCCATGTGCACTTTGCAAATATTTATGTCCTCCTCCTTGATGTAATCGCGGATTTCGTTGAAGCGTCGCTTTATGTATCTGGTCCTCTTATGAAACCTTGGTTCCTTGGCTAGAGCAATGGCACCAGTGCTGTCATAGAACGGATTGATTGGATCCAGTGCACTTGGCACTACTCCAAGATCTGACATGAACTGCTTCATCCAGACACCCTCCTTATCCGCCTCTGAGGCTGCTATGTACTCCGCTTCACATGTAGAATCAGCTACAACGCTTTGCTTGGAACTGCACCAGCTTACCGCACCCCCGTTAAGAATAAATACGTATCTGGTTTGCGACTTAGAGTCATCCGGATCGATGTAACCCTTTACGACGAGCTCTTCGTCACCTCCATAAACGAGAAACATTTCCTTATTCCTTTTCAGGTACTTTAGAATATTCTTGACCGCCACCCAGTGGTCGACTCCTGGATCACTTTGAAACCTGCCTGCCATACTTATGGCCAGGCTGACATCCGGTCTTGTGCACAACATTGCATACATGATAGACCCTATGGCTGAAGCATAGGGGACGACACTCATATTTTCTCTATCTTCTGCAGTTACTGGACATTGAGTCTTACTCAACTTTATAGCTTGTCACACAGGCAAAAACCCCTTCTTGGATTGTTCCATTTTGAACTTCTTCAAAACTTTATCAAGGTATGTGCTTTGTGAAAGAGCTATTAGGTGTCTCGACCTATCTCTATAGATATTCATGCCCAATATGTAAGCAGCTTCTCCTAGTTCATTCATTGAAAAACTTTTATTCAAGTAATCCTTTACATTTTCCATAAACTCCACATTGTTTCCAATTAGCAATATGTCATCCACATATAATATTAGAAACGCTATAGAGCTCCCACTCACTTTCTTGTAAATACAAGCTTCTCCAAAAACTTGTATAAACCCAAACGCCTTGATCACCTCATCAAAGCGTTGATTCCAACTCCGAGATGCTTGCACCAGTCCATAAATGGATCACTGGAGCTTGCACACCTTGTGAGAATTCTCTGGATCAACAAAAACTTTGGGTTGCATCATATACAATTCTTCCTTAAGAAACTCATTAAGGAACACCATTTTGACATCCATCTGCCAGATTTCATAATCGAAAAATGCAGTTATTGCTAACATGATTCAGACGGACTTAAGCATCGCTACGGGTGAGAATGTCTCATCATAGTCAACTCCTTGAACTTGTGAAAAACCCTTTGCCACAAGTTGAGCTTTATAAACGGTCATATTGGCGTCCGCGTCCGTCTTCTTCTTAAATATCCATTTGTTCTGAATAGCCTTGCGACCTTCAGGTAATAATTCCAAAGTCCATACTTTGTTTTCATACATAGATCCTATCTTGGATTTCATGGCTTCTAACCATCTGTTGGAATATGGGCCCACTATTGCTTCTCCATAGTTCACAGGCTCATTGTTGTCCAACAACATGATTGACAAGACAGGATTCCCGTACCACTCAGGAGCAGCACGTGCTCTTGTCGACCTGCGAGGTCCGACGGTAACTTGATGTGAAGCTTCATGATCATCATCATTAGCTTCCTCTTCAACTGGTGTAGCCTCGACAGAAATTTCTTTCTGCCCTGCGACACCATCTTGTTGAAGCAGAGGTTCCACAACCTCATCAAGTTCTATCTTCCTCCCACTCAGTTCTTTCGAGAGAAACTCTTTCTCAATAAAAGCTTCATTCTTAGCGACAAACACTTTGCCCTCGGATCTGAGATAGAAGGTATACCCAACTGTCTCTTTTGGGTAACCTATGAAGACACACTTTTCTGCTTTGGGTTCCAGCTTTTTAGGTTGAAGCTTTTTGACATAAGCATCACATCCCCAAACTTCAAGAAATGACAATTTTGGCTTCTTGCCATACCATAGCTCATATGGGGTCGTCTCAACGGATTTTGTTGGTGCCCTACTTAAAGTGAATGCAACTATCTCCAATGCATAGCCCCAAAATGATAATGGCAAATCGGTAAGAGACATAATAGATCACACCATATCTAATAAAGTACGATTACGACGTTCGGACACACCATTACAATGTGGTGTTCCAGGCGGTGTCAAATGTGAAACAATTCCACATTGTCTTAAGTGAGCACCAAATTCGTAAATCTGATATTCTCCTCCTCGATCAGATCGTAGGAACTTGATCTTCTTGCTACGATGATTTACAACTTCACTCTGAAATTGTTTAAACTTTTCAAACATTTAAAACTTGTGCTTCATCAAGTAGATATAGCCATACCTACTCAAATCGTGAGTGAAGGTGAGAAAATAACAATATCCGCCGCGCGCCTCTATGCTCATTGGTCCACACACATCAGCATGTATGATCTCCAACAAGTCACTTGCACGCTCCATTGTTCCAGAGAACGAAGTCTTAGTCATTTTGCCCATGAGGCATGGTTCGCATGTGTCAAGTGATTCAAAATCAAGTGACTCTAAAAGTCCATCAGCATGGAGTTTCTTCATGCACTTAACACCAATATGACCTAAGCGGCAGTGCCACAAGAAAGTGGCGCTATCATTGTTAACTCTACATCTTTTGGTCTCAATATTATGGATATGAGTGTCATCACAATCGAGATTCAATATGAACAAATCCCTCACACTGGGTGCATGACCATAAAAGATATTACTCATATAAATAGAACAACCATTATTCTCTGACTTAAATGAGTAACCGTCTCGCAATAAACAAGATCCAGATATAATGTTCATGCTTAACGCAGACACAAAATAACAATTATTTAAGTTCATAACTAATCCCGATGGTAACTGAAGTGAGACCGTGCCGACGGTGATCGCGTCAACCTTGGAACCATTTCCCACGCGCATCGTCACTTCATCGTTCGCCAGCCTTAGTTTATTCCGCAGTTCGTGTTTCGAGTTGCAAATGTGAGCAACAGAACCGATATCAAATACCCAGACACTACGACGAGAGTTGGTGAGGTACACATAAATAACATGTATATCATATATACTTTGTTTGGCGTTGGCGGCCTTCTTATCGGCCAGATACTTAGGGCAGTTGCGCTTCCAATGACCAGTCCCCTTGCAATAATAGCACTCAGTTTCTAGCTTAGGTCCAACCTTGGGTTTCTTCATCGGAGGGGCAACAACTTTGCCACTCTTCTTGGAGTTACCCTTCTTGCCTTTGCCGTTTTTCTTGAAACCAGTGGTCTTATTGACCATCAACACTTGATGCTCTTTCTGGATTTTTTGACTCCGCGACTTTCAGCATCGCAAACAACTCACCGGGTGACTTATTCATCCCTTGCATGTTATAGTTCAACACGAACCTTTATAGCTAGGTGGCAGTGACTGAAGAATTCTGTCAGTGATAGCTTCTTGCGGGAGAGCAATCCCCAGCTCAGCTAGACGGTTTGAGTACCCACACACTCTGAGCACATGTTCACTGACACACGAATTCTCCTCCATTTTGCAAGCAAAGAACTTATCGGAGGTCTCATACCTCTCGACCCGGGCATTCGTTTCAAAGATAAACTTCAACTCCTAGAACATCTCATATGCTCCATGACGTTCAAAATGTCTTTGAAGTCCCAGTTCTAAGCCATACAAAACTGCACATTGAACTAGTGAGTAGTCATCCTTACGTGCTTGCCAAGCGTTCGAAACGTCTTGGTCAGCCGTAGCAGGTGGTTCATCTCCTAGCGCTGCATCAAGGACATAATTCTTTTGGCCAGCTTGGAGGATAAGCCTCAGATTTTGAGCCCAGTCAACAAAGTTACTACCATCATCTTTCAGCTTAGCTTTCTCTAGGAACGTATTGAGATTCAGGGTTGCTACCGCGCAAGCCATTGATCTACAACATAAAATTTTGCAAAGATTACTTATACTATGTTCAAGACAATTGAGTTTAGCTAATCATATTACTAATAAACTCCCACTCAAATAGACATCCCTCTAGTCATTCGAGTGTCGCATGATCCAAATTCACTAACTCAAGTTCGATCATCATGTGAGTTAGCTATAGTTTCAGTGGTGAACATCTCCATGTTGATCATATCAACTATATGATTCATGCTCGATCTTTCGGTCTCTTGTGTTCCGAGGCCATGTATGTACATGCTAGGCTCGTCAAGTTTAACCTTAGTGTTCTGCGTGTGCAAATATTTTGCACCCGTTGTATGTGAACGTTGACTCTATCACACCCGATCATCACGTGGTGTCTCAAAATGACGAACTGTAGCAATGGTGCATAGTCGGGGAGAACACAACTTTATCTTGAAATTTTAGTGAGCGATCACCTTATGATGCTACCGTCGTTCTAAGCAAAATAAGGTGCATAAAAGGATTAACATCACATGCAAATCATAAGTGACATGATATGGCCATGATCTTGTGCTTCTTGATCTCCATCACCAAAGCACCAAAATGATCTTCATTGTCACCCGCGCCACACCATGATCTCCATCATTGTGCCGCCATCGAGGTTGTCGTGCTATCTATGCTATTACTACTTAAGCTACTACCTAGCAATATAGTAAACGCATCTGCAAGCACAAACGTTAGTTTAAAGACAACCCTATGGCTCCTGTCGGTTGCCGTAGCATCGACGTGCAAGTCGATATTTAACTATTACAACATGATCATCTCATACATCCAATATATCATGTCATGCCTTTTTCCATATCACATCACATGCATACCCTGCAAAAACAAGTTAGACGTCCTTTAATTTGTTGTTTCATGTTTTACATGGATGCTATGGGTATCTAGAATGATCGCATCTTACTTACGCAAAGCTGTTGGGAAACGTAGCATAAATTCAAAAAAATTCCTACGCATATTCAGATCTTCCTATGGAGAGACCAGCAACGAGAGAGGGGTGAGTGCGTCTTCATACCTTTGAAGATCGCTAAGCGGAAGCGTTGCTAGAACGCGGTTGATGGAGTCGTACTCGCGGCGATTCAGATCGCGGTGAGATTCCGATCTAGTGCCGAACCACGGCACCTCCGTGTTCAACACACGTGCATCCCGGTGACGTCTCCCGCACCTTGATCCAGAAAAGAGGAGGGAGAGGTTGGGGACTATCTCCGGTAGCACGACAACGTGGTGTCGATAGAGAGACGAGGTTTCCCGGCAGGGCTTCGCCAAGCACCGTGGGAGGAGGAGGAAGGAGGGGAGCAGGGCTGCGCCGAGAGGAGAAGAAAACCGTGTGCAAAACAGCCCCACACCCCTCTCTATTTATAGGAGGAGGGGAGGGGAGTGCCACCCCTAGGGTTTCCCCCCTAGGTGGTGCGGCAGCCCCCCAAGATGGGAGGTGCGGCGGCCAGGGCAGGGGAAGGGGGTGGCGCACCCCTTGGTGGGCCTTAGGCCCACCAGCGCCTAGGGTTCCCCCCTTCTCTCCCTCCTACGCCTTGGGCCTCTTGTGGGAGGCGCACCAGCCCACTTTGTGCTGGTTGCCCTCCCCCTTTTGTCCCATGCTACCTCTTGGGCCTGGTGGCCTCTCCCGATGGACCCCCGGGACCATTTTCGGTGGTCCCGGTACGCTACCGGTGACGCCCGAAACATTTCCGGTGTCCAAAACCATCCATCCTATATATCAATCTTTACCTCTGGACCATTATGGAGCTCCTCGTGACGTCCGGGATCTCATCCAGGACTCTGAACAACTTTCGGTAACCTCGTATAACATTTCCCTATAACCCTAGCGTCATCGAACCTTAAGTGTGTAGACCCTACGGGTTCGGGAAGCATGCAGACATGACCGAGACGTTCTCCGGCCAATAACCATCAGCGGGATCTGGATACCCATGGTGGCTCCCACACGTTTCACGAAGATCTCATCGGATGAACCACGATGTCAAGAATTCAATCAATCCCGTATACCATTCCCTTTGTCTGTGGGTATAGAACTTGCCCGAGATTCGATCGTCGGTATGCCTATACCTTGTTGAATCTCGTTACCGGTAAGTCTCTTTACTCGTTCTGTAGCACATCATCATGTGACTAACTCCTTAGTCACCTTGAGCTCATGATGATGTTCTACCGAGTGGGCCCAGAGATACCTCTCCGTCACACGGAGTGAGAAATCCCGATCTCGATTCGTACCAACCCAATAAACACTTTCAGAGGTACCCGTAGTGCACCTTTATAGTCACCCAGTTACGTTGTGACATTTGATACACCCAAAGCACTCCTACGGTATCCGGGAGTTGCACAATCTCACGGTCGAAGGAAAAGACACTTGACATTAGAAAAGCTTTAGCATACGAACAATACGATCTAGTGCAATGCTTAGGATTGGGTCTTGTCCATCACATAATTCTCCCAATGATGTGACCCCATTATCAATGACATCTAATGTCCATGATCCAGAAACCATGATCATTTATTGATTAACGAGCTAGCCAACTAGAGGCTTGCTAGGGACACATTGTGATCTATTTATTCACACATGTATTACTGTTTCGTGTTAATACAATTATAGCATGAACAATAGACGATTATCATGAACAAGGAAATATGATAATAACCATTTTATTATTGCCTCTAGGGCATATTTCCAACAGTCTCCCACTTGCACTAGAGTCAATAATCTAGTTACATTATGATGTATCGAACACCCATAGCATTATGGTGTTGATCATGTTTTGCTCGAGGAAGAGGTTTAGTTAACGGGTCTGCAACATTCAGATCCGTGTGTACTTTACAAATATCTATTACTCCACTCTGGACATGGTCCTGGATGGAGTTATAGCGGCGTTTGATGTGCTTGGTCTTCCGGTGAAACCTGGGCTCCTTGGCTATGTCAATGGCCCCAGTGTTATCACAAAAGAGTGTCATTGGACCCGACGCGCTTGGAACCACTCCAAGGTCGATGATGAGCTCCTTCATCCAAATTCCTCCATGAGCCGCTTCTGAAGCAGCTATGTACTCCGCTTCACATCTAGATGATGCCACGACTTCTTGCTTGCTGCTGCACCAGCTCAATGCCCCACCATTCAAAACATATACGTATCCGGTCTGTGACTTAGAGTCATCCGGATCTGTGTCGAAGCTAGCATCGACGTAACCCTTTACGACGAGCTCTTCGTCACCTCCATAAACGAGAAACATCTCCTTAGTCCTCTTCAGGTACTTAAGGATATTCTTGACCGCTGTCCAGTGTTCCATACCGGGATCACTTTGGTACCTCCCTACCAAACTTATGGCAAGGTTTATATCAGGTCTGGTACACAACATGACATACATTAGAGAGCCTACGACTGAAGCGTAGGGGACAATACTCATCTTCTCTCTATCTGCTGCCGTGGTCGATGACTGAGTCTTACTCAATCTCATACCTTGCAAAACTGGCAAGAACCCTTTCTTTGATTTTTCCATATTGAACTTCTTCAATATCTTGTCAAGGTATGTACTTTGCGAAAGACCTATGAGGCGTCTCGATCTATCTCTATAGATCTTGATGACTAATATGAATGCAGCTTCTCCAAGGTCCTTCATTGAAAAACTCTTGTTCAAATAGGCCTTTATGCTCTCCAACATCTCTATATTATTCCCCATCAATAATATGTCATCCACATACAGTACGAGGAAAGCTACAGACCTCCCACTCACTTTCTTGTACAGATAGGCTTCTCCGTAAACCTGTATGAACCCAAACGCTTTAATCACCGCATTGAAGCGAATGTTCCAACTCCGAGATGCTTGCACCAACCCATAGATGGAGCGCTGGAGCTTGCACACTTTGTTAGCACCCTTAGGGTCGACAAAACCTTCTGGTTGCATCATATACAACTCTTCCTTAAGATTCCCGTTAAGGAACGCTGTTTTGACATCCATTTGCCAAATTTCATAATCATAAAAGGCGGCAATTGCTAACATGATTCGGACTGATTTCAGCTTCACTACGGGAGAGAAAGTCTCCTCGTAGTCAATTCCTTGAATTTGTCAAAAACCCTTTGCGACAAGTCGAGCTTTATAAACGGTCACATTACCGTTGCATCAGTCTTCTTATTGAAGATCCATTTATTTTCTATGGCTCGCCGATCATCGAGCAAGTCCACCAAAGTCCATACTTTGTTCTCATACATGGATCCTATCTCGGATTTCATAGCCTCAAGCAATTTGTTGGAATCCGGGCCCGCCATTGCTTCTTCATAGTTTGAAGGTTCACCGTTGTCTAAGAACATGATTTCCATCACAGGGTTGCCGTACCACTCTGGTGCGGAGCGTACCCTTGTGGACCTTTGCGGTTCAGTAGTAACTTGATCCGAAGCTTCATGATCATTATCATTAACTTCCTCTTCAGTTGGTGTAGGCGCCACAGGAACAATTTCCCGCGCTGCGCTACTTTTTGGTTCGAGAGGGGGTGTAATTACCTCATCAAGTTCTACTTTCCTCCCACTTACTTCTCTCTAGAAAGGATCCGTTCTTGGCAACAAAGGTTTTACCTTCGGATCTAAGATAGAAGGTATACCCAATAGTCTCCTTAGGGTATCCTATGAATACGCATTTCTCCGCTTTGGGTTCGAGCTTCTCTGGTTGAAGTTTCTTCACATAAGCATCGCAACCCCAAACTTTAAGAAACGACAACTTAGGTTTCTTGCCAAACCATAGTTCATACGGTGTCGTCTCAACGGATTTAGACGGTGCCCTATTTAAAGTGAATACTGCAGTTTCTAATGCGTATCCCCAAAATGATAGCGCTAAGTCGGTAAGAGACATCATAGATCGTACCATATCTAATAAAGTGCGATTACGACGTTCATACACTCCGTTGCGTTGCGGTGTGCCTGGCGGCGTCAGTTGTGAAACGATTCCACACTTCCTAGGTGTGTGCCAAACTCGTGACTCAAATATTCTCCTCCACGATCAGATCGTAGACACTTAATTTTTCTGTCACGTTGATTCTCGACCTCACTCTGAAATTCCTTGAACTTTTCAAACGTCTCAGATTTGTGCTTCATCAAGTAGATATACCCATACCTACTCAAATTATCGGTGAGAGTGAGAACATAACGGTAGCCACCGCGAGCTTCAACGTTCATTGGACCACACACATCAGTATGTATTATTTCCAATAAGTCGGTCGCTCTCTCCATTATTCCAGAGAATGGAGTCTTAGTCACCTTGCTCATGAGGCACGGTTCGCATGTGTCAAATGATTCAAAGTCAAGAGACTCTAATAGTCCATCAGTATGAAGCTTCTTCATGCGTTTAAAACCGATATGACCAAGGTGGCAGTGCCACAAGTATGTGGGACTATCATTATCAACTTTACATGTTTTGGTACTCACACTATGAATATGTGTAACATCACGATCGAGATTCATCAAGAATAAATCATTCACCAACGGAGCATGACCATTAAACATATCACTCATATAAATAGAACAACCATTATTCTCTGACTTAAATGAGTAGCCGTCTCGCATTAAGCAAGACCCTGATATAATATTCATGCTCAAAGATGGTACTAAATAACAATTATTAAGGTTTAAAACTAATCCCGACGGTAGATGTAGAGGTAGCATGCCGACGGTGATCACATCGACCTTGGAGCCATTCCCGACGCGCATCGTCACCTCGTCCTTGGCCAGTCTCCGCTTATTCTGCAGTTCCTGCTTTGAGTTGCAAATGTGAGCAACAGCACCGGTATCAAATACCAGGAGCTACTACAAGCGCTGGTAAGGTACACATCAATAACATGTATATCACATATACCTTTAACGTTGCCGGCCTTCTTGTCCGCTAAGTACTTGGGGGAAGTTCCGCTTCCAGTGACCTTTTCCCTTGCAATAGAAGCACTCAGTCTTAGGCTTGGGTCCATTCTTTTTCTTCTTTCCGGCATCTGGCTTACCAGGCGCGGCAACGGCTTTGCCGTCTTTCTTGAAGTTCTTCTTACCCTTGCCCTTCTTGAAACTGGTGGTCTTGTTGACCATCAACACTTGATGCTCTTTCTTGATTTCTACTTCTGCAGACTTGAGCATCGAGTACAACTCGGGAATGGTCTTCTCCATCCCTTGCATGTTCTAGTTCAGCACAAATCTTTGTAGCTTGGTGGGAGAGATTGGAGGATTCTATCAATTATAGCATCATCCGGAAGTTCGACTCCAAGTGAAGTCAGACGACCGTGTAACCCAGACATTTTGAGTATGTGCTCACTGACAGAACTGTTCTCCTCCATCTTACAACTAAAGAACTTGTCGGAGACTTCATATCTCTCGAAACGGGCATGAGCTGGAAAAACTAGTTTCAGCTCTTGGAACATCTCATATGCACCGTGTTGCTCAAAACGCCTTTGGAGCCCCGTTTCTAGACTGTATAACATGCCACACCTAGCCAGAGAGTAGTCATCACTCCGCGTTTGCCAGACGTTCAGAATGTCCTGGGCTGCTGCGGGAGCAGGAGGGTCACCTAGCGGTAAACGTGAGAATGGTTTCATACTTGAACCATAGTTGAACCATACCCGTTCATTTATCTCTCAAAACTATACTTGAACCATACCCATTTAATGTCATTTTCAGCCCAACCGAAACTGACCCACTATTTTTTTGTTGGGGAACGTCGCATGGGAAACAAAAATTTTCCTACGCGCACGAAGACCTATCATGGTGATGTCCATCTACGAGAGGGGATGAGTGATCTACGTACCCTTGTAGATCGTACAGCAGAAGCGTTAGTGAACGCGGTTGATGTAGTGGAACGTCCTCACGTCCCTCGATCCGCCCCGCGAACAATCCCGTGATCAGTCCCACGATCTAGTACCGAACGGACGGCACCTCCGTGTTCAGCACACGTACAGCTCGACGATGACCTCGGCCTTCTTGATCCAGCAAGAGAGACGGAGAGGTAGAAGAGTTCTCCGGCAGCGTGACGGCGCTCTGGAGGTTGGTGATGACCTTGTCTCAGCAGGGCTCCGCCCGAGCTCTGCAGAAACGCGATCTAGAGGAAAAACCGTGGAGGTATGTGGTCGGGCTGCCGTGGAAAAATCGTCTCAAATCAGCCCTAAAACCTCCGTATATATAGGTGGGAGGGAGGGGAGGAGGCAGCCTTAAAACCTAAAGGTTTGGCCGAAATTGGAGGTGGAGGAGTCCTACTCCAATCCTACTTGGAGTAGGATTCCACCTTCCCACTTGGAAACTCTTTCCACCTTGTGTTTTTTCCTTCTCAAACCTTATGGGCCTTAGTGGGAACTTATTCCAGCCCACTAGGGGCTGGTTTATCTCTTCCCATAGCCCATGAGACCCCTTGGGGCGTGACACCCCTCCCGATGGTCCCCGGCACCCCTCCCGGCACACCCGGTACACTACCGATGAGCCCGAAACTTTTCCGGTAATGCACGAAAACCTTCCGGTAACCAAATGAGGTCATCCTATATATCAATCTTTGTTTCCGTACCATTCTGGAAACCCTCGTGACGTCCGTGATCTCATCCGGGACTCCGAACAACATTCGGTAACCAACCATATAACTCAAATACGCATAAAACAACGTCGAACCTTAAGTGTGCAGACCCTGCGGGTTCGAGAACTATGTAGACATGACCCGAGAGACTCCTCGGTCAATATCCAATAGCGGGACCTGGATGCCCATATTGGATCCTACATATTCTACGAAGATCTTATCGTTTGAACCTCAGTGCCAAGGATTCATATAATCCCGTATGTCATTCCCTTTGTCCTTCGGTATGTTACTTGCCCGAGATTCGATCGTTAGTATCCGCATACCTATTTCAATCTCGTTTACCAGCAAGTCTCTTTACTCGTTCCGTAATACAAGATCCCGCAACTTACATTAAGTTACATTGCTTGCAAGGCTTGTGTGTGATGTTGTATTACCGAGTGGGCCCCGAGATACCTCTCCGTCACACGGAGTGACAAATCCCAGTCTCGATCTATACTAACTCAACGAACACCTTCGGAGATACCTGTAGAGCATCTTTATAGCACCCAGTTACGTTGCGACGTTTGATACACACAAAGCATTCCTCCGGTGTCCGTGAGTTATATGATCTCATGGTCATAGGAACAAATACTTGACACGCAGAAAACAGTAGCAACAAAATGACACGATCAACATGCTACGTCTATTAGTTTGGGTCTAGTCCATCACATGATTCTCCTAATGATGTGATCCCGTTATCAAGTGACAACACTTGCCTATGGCCAGGAAACCTTGACCATCTTTGATCAGCGAGCTAGTCAACTAGAGGCTTACTAGGGACAGTGTTTTGTCTATGTATCCACACAAGTATTGTGTTTCCAATCAATACAATTATAGCATGGATAATAAACGATTATCATGAACTAATAAATATAATAATAACTAATTTATTATTGCCTCTAGGGCATATTTCCAACAGTCTCCCACTTGCACTAGAGTCAATAATCTAGTTCACATCACCATGTGATTTCAACGAATCCAACACCCATATAGTTCTGGAGTCTGATCACGTCTTGCTCGTGAGAGAGGTTTTAGTCAACGGTTCTGAAACTTTCAGATCCGTGTGTTCTTTACAAATCTTTATGTCATCTTATAGATGCTGCTACTATGTGCTATTCGGAAATACTCCAAATATCTACTCTACTATACGAATCCGTTTCACTACTCATAGTTATTCAGATTAGCGTCAAAGCTTGCATCGACGTAACCCTTTACGACGAACTCTTTAACCACCTCCATAATCGAGAAAAATTCCTTAGTCTATTCAGTTACTAAGGATAACTTTGATCGCTCATCAGTGATTCAATCCTGGATCACTCTGTGTACCTCTTAACAGACTTGCTGCAAGGCACACATCAGGTGCGGTACTCAGCATGGCATACTTTAGAGTCTACGGCTAAGGCATAGAAGACGACCTTCGTCTATTCTCTTTATTCTGCCGTGGTCGGGTTTTGAGTCTTACTCAAATTCACACCTTACAACGCAACCAAGAACTCCTTCTTTGCTGATCTATTTTGAACTCCTTCAAAACTTGTCAAGGCATGCATCTTGTTGAAACTTCCATTGAGCGCTTTTGATCTATCTCCATAGATCTTTGATGCTCAACGTTCAAGTAGCGCAATCCAGGTATTCCTTTGAAAACTCCTTTCAAACAACCTTGTATGCTTTACAGAAATTCTACGTTACTTCTGATCCACAATATGTCAACCACATATACCTATCAGAAATTCTATAGTGCTCCCACTCACTTCTTTGGAAATACAAGTTTCTCATAAACCTTGTACAAACCCAAAATCTTTGATCATCTCATCAAAGTGTATATTCCAACTCCGAGATGCTTGCACCAGTCCATTGAAGGATCACTGGAGCTTGCATACTTGCTAGTATCTTTAGGATCGACAAAACCTTCTGGTTGTATCACATACAATGTTTGCTCAAGGAAACCGTCGAGAAAACAATGTTTTGACATCCTACATGCAATATTTCATAAATAATGCATCAACAACTAACATAATTCTACCAGACTTTTAGCATCGCTACGAGTGAGAAAGTCTCATCATAGTCAACTGTTTGATCTTATCGAAAACATCTTTGCGACAAGTCGAGCTTTTCTTAATAGTGACTTATCACCATCATCGTCTGTCTTCTTTTAAGGATCCATTTTTACTCAATAGTCCTATGACCATCAAGTAGTTCTACCAAAGTCTACACTTTGTTTTCACACATGGATCCTCTCTCGGATTTCATGGCTTCCAGCCATTTGTCGGAATCTGGGCCCACCATCGCTTTCTCCATAACTCGTAGGTTCACTGTTGCTCAACAACATGACCTCCAAGACAGGGTTACCGTACTACTCTGCAGCAGTACGCGACCTTGTCGACCTACGAGGTTTGTAGTAACTTGATTCGAAGCTCAATGATCATCATCATCAGCTTCCACTTCAATTGGTGTAGGCGCCACATGAACAACTTCCTGCACCCTGCTACACACTGGTTGAAGTGATGGTTCAATAACCTCATCAAGTTCTACTACCCTCCCACTCAATTCTTTCGAGAGAAACCTTTCCTCGAGAAAGGATCCGTTTCTAGAAACAAACACTTTGCTTTTGGATCTGAGATAGGAGATGTACCCAACTGTTTTGGATATCCTATGAAGATGCATTTATCCGCTTTGGGTTCGAGCTTATCAGACTGAAACTTTTTCACATAAGTGTCGAAACCCCAAACTTTCAAGAAACGACAGTTTAGATTTCTCTAAACCTCAGTCTATACTGTGTCATCTCAACGGAAATACGCGGTGCCCTATTTAAAGTGAGTGCGGTTGTCTCTAATGCATAACCCATAAACGATAGTGGTAATTCGATAAGAGACATCATAGTATGCACCATACCAAATAGTGCGTGGCTATGACGTTCAGACACATCATCACACTATGATGTTCCAGGTGGCATGAACTGCGAAACAATTTCCACATTGTCTTAACTATGTACCAAAACTCGTAACTCAGATATTCATTTCCATGATCATATCGTAGACAGTTTATCCTCTTGTTACGACGAACTTCACTCTGAAACAGAATTGAACTTTTCAACATTTTAGACTTGTGATTCATTAAGTAAATACTCCTATATCTACTCAAATCGTCAGTGAAGTAAGAACATAATGATATCCACTGCGTGCCTCAGCACCCATTGGACTGCATACATCAAAATGTATCACTTCCAACAAGTTACTATCTTATTTCATCTCAATGAAAACAAGGCCTTGCTCATGTGGTATGATTCGCATGTCACTAGTGATTCGAAATCAGGTGAGTACAAAGATCCATCAGCATGGAGCCTCTTCATGCAATTTATACTAACATGACTCAAGCGGCAGTGCCACAAGTAAGTGGTACTATCATCATCAACTCGTATCTTTTGGCACCAATATCATGAACATGTGTAACACTACGATCGAGATTCAATAAACCATTGAAGGTGATTATTCAAGAAAATAGAGTAACCATTATTCTCTTTAAATGAATAATCGTATTGCAATAAAAACGATCCAATCATGTTCATGCTTAATGCAAGAACCAAATAACAATTATTTAGGTTTAACACCAATCCCGATGGTAGAGGGAGCGTGCGACGTTTGATCATATCAATCTTGGAAACACTTCCAACACGTATCGTCACCTCGCCTTTAGCTAGTCTCCGTTTATGCCGTAGCTTTCATTTCGCGTCACTAATCACTTAGCAACCGAACCGGTATCCAATACCCTCGTGCTACTAGGAGTACTAGTAAAGTACACATCAACATCATGTATATCAAATACACTTCTTTTGACTTTTGCCAGCCTTCTTATCTACCAAGTATCTTGAGTTGCTCCGCCTCAGTGATTGTTCCCCTCATTACAGAAGCACTTAGTCTCGGGTTTGGGTTTAATCTTGGGTCTCTTCATTAGTGCAGCAACTGTTTTGCCGTTTCACGAAGTATCCCTTCTAGCCCTTGCCTTTCTTGAAACTTAGTGGTTTTACAAACCATCAACTATCGATGCTCTTTCTTGATTTCTACTTTCGCAGTGTCAAACATCGCGAATCGCTCAAGGATCATTGTATGTATCCTTGATATGTTATAGTTCATCACGAAGCTCTCACAGCTTGGTGGCAGTGACTTTGGAGAACTATCACTATCTCATCTGGAAGATTAACTCCCACTTGATTCAAGCGATTGTCGTACTCAGACAATCTGAGCACATGCTCAACGATTGAGCCTTTTCTCCTGTGCTTTGTGGACAAAGAATCTTGTCGGAGGTCTCGTACCTCTTAACATGGGCACAAGCATGAAATCACAATTTCATCTCTTTAGAACATCACTTATGTTCCGTGACGTTTTACAACGTTTTCGGCGCCTTGCTTCTAAGCCATTAAGTATTTTTGTACTGAACTATCGTGTAGTCATCAAAAACGTGTATGTCGGATGTTCACAGCATCCACAGACGACGCTCGAGGTGCAGCACACCGAGTGGTGCATTAAGGACATAAGCCTTCTGTGCAGCAACGAGGACAATCCTCGGTTTTACAGACTCAGTCTGCAAAGTTTGCTACTATCAACTTTCAACTAAATTTTCTCTAGGAACATATAAAACAATAGAGCTATAGCGCAAGCTACATCATAATTCGCAAAGACCATTAGACTATGTTCATGACAATTAGTTCAATTAATCATATTACTTAAGAACTCCCACTCAAAAAGTACATCTCTCTAGTCATTTGAGTGGTACATGATCCAAATCCACTATCTCAAGTCCGATCATCACGTGAGTCGAGAATAGTTTCAGTGGTAAGTATCTCTATGCTAATCATATCAACTATACGATTCATGCTCGACCTTTCGGTCTCATGTGTTCCGAGGCCATGTCTGCACATGCTAGGCTCGTCAAGCTTAACCCGAGTGTTCCGCGTGCGCAACTGTTTTGCACCCGTTGTATGTGAACGTTGAGTCTATCACACCCGATCATCACGTGGTGTCTCGAAACGACGAACTGTAGCAACGGTGCACAGTCGGGGAGAACACAATTTCGTCTTGAAATTTTAGTGAGAGATCACCTCATAATGCTACCGTCGTTCTAAGCAAAATAAGGTGCATAAAAGGATTAACATCACATGCAATTTATAAGTGACATGATATGGCCATCATCACGTGCTTCTTGATCTCCATCACCAAAGCACCGGCACGATCTTCTTGTCACCGGCGTCACACCATGATCTCCATCAACGTGTCGCCATCGGGGTTGTCGTGCTACTCATGCTATTACTACTAAAGCTACGTCCTAGCAAAATAGTAAACGCATCTGCAAGCACAAACGTTAGTTATAAAGACAACCCTATGGCTCCTGCCGGTTGCCGTACCATCGACGTGCAAGTCGATATTATCTATTACAACATGATCATCTCATACATCCAATATATCGCATCACATCGTTGGCCATATCACGTCACAAGCATACCCTGCAAAAACAAGTTAGACGTCCTCTAATTTTGTTGTTGCATGTTTTACGTGGTGACCATGGGTATCTAGTAGGATCGCATCTTACTTACGCAAACACCACAACGGAGATATATGAGTTGCTATTTAACCTCATCCAAGGACCTCCTCGGTCAAATCCGATTCAACTAAAGTTGGAGAAACCGACACTTGCCAGTCATCTTTGAGCAACGGGGTTACTCGTAGCGATGAAACCAGTCTCTCGTAAGCGTACGAGTAATGTCGGTCCAAGCCGCTTCAATCCAACAATACCGCGGAATCAAGAAAAGACTAAGGAGGGCAGCAAAACGCACATCACCGCCCACAAAAACTTTTGTGTTCTACTCGAGAAGACATCTACGCATGAACCTAGCTCATGATGCCACTGTTGGGGAACGTCGCATGGGAAACAAAAATTTTCCTACGCGCACGAAGACCTATCATGGTGATGTCCATCTACGAGAGGGGATGAGTGATCTACGTACCCTTGTAGATCGTACAACAGAAGCGTTAGTGAACGCGGTTGATGTAGTGGAACGTCCTCACGTCCCTCGATCCGCCCCGCGAACAATCCCGTGATCAGTCCCACGATCTAGTACCGAACGGACGGCACCTCCGCGTTCAGCACACGTACAGCTCGACGATGATCTCGGCCTTCTTGATCCAGCAAGAGAGACGGAGAGGTCGAAGAGTTCTCCGGCAGCGTGACGGCGCTCCGGAGGTTGGTGATGACCTTGTCTCAGCAGGGCTCCGCCCGAGCTCTGCAGAAACGCGATCTAGAGGAAAAACCGTGGAGGTATGTGGTCGGGCTGCCGTGGAAAAATCGTCTCAAATCAGCCCTAAAACCTCCGTATATATAGGTGGGAGGGAGGGGAGGAGGCAGCCTTAAAACCTAAAGGTTTGGCCGAAATTGGAGGTGGAGGAGTCCTACTCCAATCCTACTTGGAGTAGGATTCCACCTTCCCACTTGGAAACTCTTTCCACCTTGTGTTTTTTCCTTCTCAAACCTTATGGGCCTTAGTGGGAACTTATTCCAGCCCACTAGGGGCTGGTTTATCTCTTCCCATAGCCCATGAGACCCCTTGGGGCGTGACACCCCTCCCGATGGTCCCCGGCACCCCTCCCGGCACACCCGGTACACTACCGATGAGCCCGAAACTTTTCCGGTAATGCACGAAAACCTTCCGGTAACCAAATGAGGTCATCCTATATATCAATCTTTGTTTCCGTACCATTCTGGAAACCCTCGTGACGTCCGTGATCTCATCCGGGACTCCGAACAACATTCGGTAACCAACCATATAACTCAAATACGCATAAAACAACGTCGAACCTTAAGTGTGCAGACCCTGCGGGTTCGAGAACTATGTAGACATGACCCGAGAGACTCCTCGGTCAATATCCAATAGCGGGACCTGGATGCCCATATTGGATCCTACATATTCTACGAAGATCTTATCGTTTGAACCTCAGTGCCAAGGATTCATATAATCCCGTATGTCATTCCCTTTGTCCTTCGGTATGTTACTTGCCCGAGATTCGATCGTTAGTATCCGCATACCTATTTCAATCTCGTTTACCAGCAAGTCTCTTTACTCGTTCCGTAATACAAGATCCCGCAACTTACATTAAGTTACATTGCTTGCAAGGCTTGTGTGTGATGTTGTATTACCGAGTGGGCCCCGAGATACCTCTCCGTCACACGGAGTGACAAATCCCAGTCTCGATCTATACTAACTCAACGAACACCTTCGGAGATACCTGTAGAGCATATTTATAGTCACCCAGTTACGTTGCGACGTTTGATACACACAAAGCATTCCTCCGGTGTCCGTGAGTTATATGATCTCATGGTCATAGGAACAAATACTTGACACGCAGAAAACAGTAGCAACAAAATGACACGATCAACATGCTACGTCTATTAGTTTGGGTCTAGTCCATCACATGATTCTCCTAATGATGTGATCCCGTTATCAAGTGACAACACTTGCCTATGGCCAGGAAACCTTGACCATCTTTGATCAACGAGCTAGTCAACTAGAGGCTTACTAGGGACAGTGTTTTGTCTATGTATCCACACAAGTATTTTGTTTCCAATCAATACAATTATAGCATGGATAATAAACGATTATCATGAACTAATAAATATAATAATAACTAATTTATTATTGCCTCTAGGGCATATTTCCAACATTTTTTCCACCCAAACCAATTTAAACCCAATACATAACCGTGGGTTTAAACCCAGTACATAACAATGGGTTTGCTTTAATTTACGTATGATTGCATAAATTGACATATTAAGAAGCAAATGAGATACAAAATGCATAAGTACATGTACAACAGTTTGGAAACAAAGTTATCCGTGCCATACAGTCAGCACACAACAAGAGGCAAAAAGAAAATGCCCACGACTGAAAATCTCACTAATAAGTGTATTAAAACCAAATTGCTTAGCCAAAGCACAAGAAAACATTTCGATTTTCATGTAGTGTTTCTCCATAATACATAATTATAGAGTGCATTACAGCATGCACGCGGATCAAACATACTCGTTCTCGGTTGTTGTTGGTTATTGCATATAACCAATGCCTAGAAACCGGTTTGGACCCATAGTTTATAACCGCTAATAACCAAAGCGTTTAAACCCATAAGCAACTATAACCAAACTAGTTTCTCCACATACCCAAACCAAAACCAAACTAAAAAAATCTCAGCCCAATAAAACCAAAACCAATCAAACCCAAAGTAAGAACCGAACCGTTACACCCGGTTTTATAATAATCATTCTCAGGTTTACCTAGCGGCGCATCAAGGACATAAGACTTTTTAGCTGCTTCAAGGATGAGCTTCAAGTTGCGAACCCAGTCCGCATAGTTGCTACCATCATCTTTCAGCTTGTTTTTCTCTAGGAATGCGTTGAAATTGAGGTTGACGTTGGCCATCTACAATATTTATAAAGACAACTTTTAGACTAAGTTCATGACAATGAAGTTCATTTAATCAAATTAAGTATGAACTCGCACTTAAATCGACATCCCTCTAGTCATCTAAGTGATACATGATCCATGTTGACTAACCCGTGTCCGATCATCACGTGAGACAGACTAGTCACCATGGTGAGCAACTTCATGCTGATCGTATTCAACCATAAGACTCATGTTCGACCTTTCAGTCTCTTGTATTCGAGGTCATGTATGTACATGCTAAGCTCGTCGAGTCAACCTAGGTGTTTCGCGTGTGTAAATCTGGCTTACACCCGTTGTATGCGAACGTTAGAATCTATCACACCCGATCATCACGTGGTGCTTCGAGACAACGATCCTTCGCAAGAGTGCACACTTAGGGGAATACGTTCTTGAATTGTTTTTAAGAGGGATCATCTTATTATGCTAGCGTCGTTCTAAGCAATAAGATGAAAAACATGATAAACATCACAATGCAATCATATAGTGACATGATATGGCCATTATCATCTTTTCTCTTTCGATCTCCATCTTCAGGCATCGCATGATCATCATTATCACCGGCGTGACACCATGATCTCCATCATCGTGTCTCCGTGAAGTCATCACGCCAACTACTACTATCACTACTACTATAGCTAACCGTTAGCAATGAAGTAAAAGTAGTAAGCACAAGGCGTTGCATCTCATACAGTAAATTAAGACAACTCCTATGGCTCCTGCCGGTTGTCATACTCATCGACATGCAAGTCGTGAAACCTATTACAATAACATGATCATATCATACATTATACATGCAACATAACAACTTTGGCCATATCACATCACATGTCAAACCCTACAAAAACAAGTTAGACGTCCTCTAATTGTTGTTGCAAGTTTTACGTGGCTGATTTGGGTTTCTAGCAAGAACGCCTTCTTACCTACGTGACAGCCACAACGATGATATGCCAAAGCTATTTACCCTTCATAAGGACCCTTTTCATCAACTCCTATCCGACTAGAGTAGGAGAGACAGACACCCTCTAGCCACCTTTATGCACAATGTGCATGTCTGTCGGTGGAACCAGTCTCACGTAAGCGTACGTGTAAGGTCGGTCCGGGCCGCTTCATCCCACAATACCGCCGGGAAAGAATAAGACTAGTAGCGGCAAGCAATTGAAAAATCATCGCCCACAACCTTTTGTGTTCTACTCGTGCATAGAATCTACGCATAGAAAACCTGGCTCGGATGCCACTGTTGGGAAACGTAGCATAAATTCAAAAAATTTCCTACGCATATTCAGATCTTCCTATGGAGAGACCAGCAACGAGAGAGGGGTGATTGCATATTCATACATTTGAAGATCGCTAAGCGGAAGCGTTGCTAGAACGCGGTTGATGGAGTTGTACGGCGATTCAGATCACGGTGAGATTCTCATCTAGTGCCGAACCACGACACCTCCGCGTTCAACACACGTGCAGCCCGGTGACGTCTCCCACACCTTGATCCAGCAAGGAGGAGGGATAGGTTGGGGAAGATCTCCGGCAGCACGACGGTGTGGTGTCGATGGAGAGATGAGGTCTCCCGGCAGGGCTTCGCCAAGCACCGTGGGAGGAGGAGGAAGGAGGGGAGCAGGGCTGCGCCGAGAGGAGAAGAAAACCGTGTGCAAAACAACCCCAAACCCCTCTCTACTTATAGGAGGAGGGGAGGGGGTGCCACCCCTAGAGTTTCCCCCCTAGGTGGTGTGGCAGCCCCCACAGATGGGAGGTGCGGCGACCAGGGCAGGGGAAGGGGGTGGCGCACCCCTTAGGTGGGCCTTAGGCCCACCAGCGCATAGGGTTTCCCCCTTCTCTCCTTCCTGCGCCTTGGGCCTCTTGTGGGAGGTGCACCAGCCCACTTTGTGCTGGTTTCCCTCCCCCTTTTGGCCCATGCGACCTCTTGGGCCTGGTGGCTCCTCATGGTGGACCCCTCGGACCATTTCCGGTGTTCCCGGTGGTCCCGGTACGCTACCGGTGACGCCCAAAACATTTCCGGTGTCCAAAACCGTCCATCCTATATATCAATATTTACCTCCGGAGCTCCTCGTGACGTCCGGGATCTCATCCGGGACTCCGAACAACTTTCGGTTACCTCGCATAACATTTCCCTATAACCCTAGTGTCATCGAACCTTAAGTGTGTAGACCCTACGGGTTCGGGAAGCATGCAGACATGATCGACATGTTCTCCGGCCAATAACCATCAGCGGGATCTGGATACCCATGGTGGCTCACACACATTTCACGAAGATCTCATTGGATGAAGCACGATGTCAAGGATTCAATCAATCCCGTATACAATTCCCTTTGTCTATCGGTATAGAACTTGCCCGAGATTCGATCGTCGGTATGCCTATACCTTGTTCAATCTCGTTACCGGTAAGTCTCTTTACTCGTTCCGTAGCACTTCATCGTGTGACTAACTCCTTAGTCACATTGAGCTCATGATGATGTTCTACCGAGTGGGCCCAGAGATACCTCTCCGTCACACGGAGTGACAAATCCCGATCTCGATTCGTACCAACCCAACAGACACTTTCAGAGGTACCCGTAGTGCACCTTTATAGTCACCCAGTTACGTCGTGACGTTTGATACACCCAAAGCATTCCTACGGTATCGAGGAGTTGCACAATCTCACGGTCGAAGGAAAAGAGACTTGACATTAGAAAAGCTTTAGCATACGAACAATACGATCTAGTGCTATGCTTAGAATTGGGTCTTGTCCATCACATCATTCTCCCAATGATGTGATCTCGTTATCAATGACATCTAATGCCCATGATCAGGAAACCATGATCATCTATTGATTAACGAGCTAGCCAACTAGAGGCTTGATAGGGACACATTGTGATCTATTTATTCACACAAGTATTACTGTTTCCTGTTAATACAATTATAACATGAACAATAGACGATTATCATGGACAAGGAAATATGATAATAACCATTTTATTATTGCCTCTAGGGCATATTTCCAACAAAAGCCACAACGGTGATATGCAAATTTCTATTTAACCTTCTCCAAGGACCACCTTGGTCAAATCTGATTCAACTAAAGTTGAAGAAACAGACACCTGCTAGTCATCTTTATGAAACAAGTTGCATGTTAGTCGATGAAACCGGTCTCTCGAAAGCGTACGAGTAAGGTTGGTCCGGGCCACTTCAATGCAACAATACCGCCGAATCAAGAAAAGACTAAAGAGGGCAGCAAATTGAACATCAATGCCCACAAACTCTTTTGTGTTCTACTCGAAATATCATCTACGCATGAACTGGATCTGATACCACTATTGGGGAACACTGCATGGGAAAAAAAGTTTTCCTATGCACACGAAGACCTATCATGGTGATGATCATCTACTAGAGGGAGATCGGATCTAGATACCCTTGTAGATCGCTAAGCGGGAAGCATTAAGAAACGCGATTGATGTAGTGGAACGTCTTCGTGATCCAAATCGTCACCGTCCCATGATCTATCGTGATCTAGCACCGAACGAACGACACCTCCGCGTTCAGTACACATACAACTCGATGACGATCTCTGCCTTCTTGATCCATCAAGAGAGACAAAGAGGGAGCTGAATTCTCCGGCAGCACGGTGGCATGGCAGTGATGATGGTGGAGCTACTCCGACAGGGATTCGTCGTGCCGTACCGATCTAGCTACGATGTGTCACGAAGTAGTGGAGCGAGAGAGGTTTGCACAAAGTCTTGAGGTGCAAAACCCCTCTCAAACCTCCACTATATATAGGAGGAACCAAGGGGTGGCTGCCTTGCCTCCTACTCCAATTAGGAGGGGTCGGCTAAGCGAATGAGGAAGGTCTCCTCCTCCAATTCAGTTTGGTGGAGGAGTCCTTTCCTTCTTGCCCACCTCCTCTTTTTTTTTCCTTTCCTTTATTTTTGCTCTAGCCGAAATAGCCCTACTGGGCTGGCCACACCAACCCACTAAGGGCTGGTGCACCACCCACGGGCCTATTAGGTTCTCTCCTGGGTGGGTGGCCCCTCCCGTTAAAACCCCGGAACCCATTCGTCACTCCCCGTACTTTACCGGTAATGCACGAAATCTTTCCGGAAGCCAAATCAACAATACTATATATCAATCTTCGTTTCCGGACCATTCCGGAGACACTTGTGACGTCGGGGATCTCATCCGAGACTCTAAACAACATTCGGTTACCACCATCAATAATTCAACTATACCAAAAACGTCACCGAATCTTAAGTGTGCATACCGTGCGGGTTCGAGAACTATGTAGACATGAGCGAGAAACTTTGTGGCCAATATCCAATAGTGGGACCTGGACTTTCATACTGGATCCTACATATTCTAGAAGATCTTATCGGTTGAACCTATATGTCAAGGATTCACACAATCCCGTATATCATTCCCTTTTTCCTTCGGTATGTTACTTGCCCGAGATTCGATCATCGGCATCTCCATACCTATTTCAATATCGTTACCAGCAAGTCTCTTTACACGTTTCATAATACAAGATTCCATGACTAACTCTTTAGTCACATTGCTTGCAAGGCTTGTTTGTGATGTTGTATTACCGAGTGGACCCCGAGATACCTCTACGTCACACGGAGTGACAAATGCCAGTCTTGATCCATGATAACTCAACGGACACCTTCGGAGATGCCTGTAGAGTACCTTTATAGTCACCCAGTAACGTTGCGACGTTTGATACACACAAGGCATTTCTCCGGTGTCAGTGAGTTACATGATCTCATGGTCAGAGGAATGAATACTTGACATGCAGAAAACAATAGCAACAAAATGACACGATCATATGCTACCTTTATAGTTTGGGTCTTGTCCATCACATCATTCTCCTAATGATGTGATCACGTCATCAAGTGACAACACTTGTCTATGGCTAGGAAACCTTAACCATCCTTGACCAACTGGCTAGTCAACTAGAGACTCACTAGGGACACTGTTTTGTCTATATATCGACACATGCATTTTATGTTTCCATTCAATACAATTATAGCATGGATAATAAATGATTATCTTGAAACAAGAGATATAATAATAACTATTTTATTATTGCCTCTAGCGCATATTTCCAACATCTTCTGCTATATGAAGGCTTTTGACCTAGAACAATAAGGAGGATACTTTCGGAATGAATCGCTGCCGTCTCGAGGCAGAAAGATGGCAAGCCCTTTTGCTCTTCGGTAGAGCGATTCTGTTGGGGAAACTATCTTCCGGGAGGGGGAAATCGAAGCCATTGTCATCACTAATGCTTCCTCCTTCATGTGATGGACAATCTTCATAAACATCTTCACTAACACCATCTCATCTCAAACCCTAGTTCATCTTTTGTATGCAATCTTTGTCTCAAAACCTCAGATTGGTACATGTGGGTTGCTAGTAGTGTTGATTACATCTTTTAGTTGATGCTTGTTGGTTTACTTGGTGGAAAAAATATGTTTAGACCCTTTTTCATATTAATTACACCTCTTATGTTGAGCATGATGATGGTTAGTGAGTATTTGCTTTTGTTCTCGAGGACATGGGAGAAGTCTTGTCATAAGTAATCACTTGAAGTTGGTATTCATTTGATGTTTTGATGATATGTATGTTGTTGCTTCATTTTGTGGTGTCATGTGAACGTCGACTACATGACACTTAACCATACTTGGGCCTAACGGAAGGCATTTCAGAGTAATAAGTATATGATGGGTTGCTAGAGTGACATAAACTTAAACCCTAGTTTATGTGTTATTCCCTAACGAGCTAATTGGGATCCATATGTTTCATGCTATGGTTAGATTTATCTTAATTCTTCTCCCGTAGTTGTGGATGCTTGCGAGAGGGAGTAATAGTAAGTGGGTTGCTTGTTCAAGTAAG
Source organism: Hordeum vulgare subsp. vulgare (assembly GCF_904849725.1). Taxonomy (NCBI): domain Eukaryota; kingdom Viridiplantae; phylum Streptophyta; class Magnoliopsida; order Poales; family Poaceae; genus Hordeum; species Hordeum vulgare. The sequence goes on from NC_058521.1 coordinate 535,162,964, forward strand.
AACAACACCCAAGCACCGGTCCACACACATATCAAAATATCAAAGTACCGAACGCGAATCAACTCAACATGATGAACACGACTAGATGAAAATTCCCATGTGTCCTCGAGAGCGCTTCACTTTACATAAGAGAACTTCCAGGCTTGTCCTTTGTTATAAAAAATGTTGCGCCACCTTGCTTCACACTAGCAACTATTGTTACTTGTTACAAACTATCTTGCTATCAAACTATCTATCATTGTTACTCACAACACTTGCAGAGAATATCTTGCTCAAAACCGCTTGTCATTTCCTTCTGCTCCTCGTTCGGTTTGATACTCTTACCTATAGAAAGGACTACGATTGATCCCTTATACTCGTGGGCCATCAATACTATTTTCTGGCGCCATTGCCGGGGATTGAAGCACCTTTGGTAAGGAAACATTTTCGGTACATGCTAAAATTTACTGTTGTATGTTACTATGGAAGACAATCTTTTGAGGGACCTGTTTGGGGTATATTTACCCCAACCAAAAGTGAACCTACTAAAAATATTTACTATGGAATTCCTTTGGGCATGTTAGAGAAACTGCAAGCTAATCCTTATGCAGGAGACCAAACAACTCATCGTGATATGCACTTGATATATATAGATGAGATTTGTGGATTATTTAAGCTTGAAGGTATATCCAAATATGGAGTAAATAAGAAGGTATTCCCTTTATCTTTGGATGGAAAAGCATTGATTTGGTACACGCCATTGGATGATGCTGGAACATGGGACTAAAATCGATTGAAGCTGGAATTTCATTAGAAGTTTTATCCTATGCATCTAGTTCACCATGATCGAAATTATATATATAATTTTTGGCCTCGTGAAGGAGAAAGTATCGCTCAATCTTGGGCACATGATCGGCTATATGATGCACACATGCCCCAATCAAGAGCTCTCAAGAAAAATAATACTTCAGACCTTTTATGATCGGCTATCTTATGATGATCAAATGATGCTTGATTCTTAGTCTACTAGTTCCTTTATGAATAAACCTATTGAATTCAAATGGGATATTCTATAAAGAATTAAACACAACAGTTAGAGCATATTTCTCCATATGTAGTTTTGGTAATTGATGTCAATCCCCATGGACTAATGGTTGCCTTAAGTTACATTCGAAGGATTTATCCGTAGGCACTTCTTGAAGTCCATATGTTGGTTTAAAGGAGTTTATATGATGACCAAGGTGTTATTCAAAGTATTATCAAAAGATTGGTCATAAAGACACAATGTTGATCAAGACTAAGAAGAGAGTAAATCAAGATGATCAACATGCAAAGTGTACAAGATGTACCGAGAGGGATCAAGTGATCCCAAGGTATGGTAAGCATTGTCCATAACGCTATTGTGTACTAACCCATGGTCTATGTGGGGTTAGGTGTGTTTCCATGGGTTTGCGTCAAGAGGAAGATCTCATTCAACCTGAAAAGGATGACATCAAGTGGTTATCGTCATAAAGATTGCGATGTGCAAGTTCAAGTGGAGCATCATGAAGAAATCATGCTTGAAGCTTGACGTCCATTGGGTGGAAATGGACTTGTGAAGATGTGGTGAAGAGTGGCTCACCCATAGTGAGTATGGGGGAGAAATCAACTAGTCTTCATCAAACCAACGCAATCAAGAAAGATGGTCGATCTTGAGGAAGCCAAGATCATCGTCATCTAGTTCAATAGGACTAGGTGCAAGGTATAGGTTTGCCCTTGATAGGTTTTTCTATTGTAGGATAGTTTGCCGTACTGTCAAGGGGGGCTCTCAAGTGAGTATCTTGATTGTATCATTCGTTGAGAGCTCAAACCATTTGCATCCTTGCATCATATCTTGGTTATTCTTTGGTGTTTCTCTTTGTGAGTTTTAGAGCTTATGGTCATCTTCATGACAAGCTCGAGTTCATCGAAAACGGAGTCCATATGCATCTTCTATGATGTTTTTGATGTTGGAAGTTTTTGTCGGTTCTTCATTCATAGAGGTCTCACATCTCTATATCATTGGAATTTTCATAACTGCATGTTCTTAAGATTTTGGATAGCTCTTGTCGTCCTGAATCCAACAAGCTTGAGTTTGCTCGATTCGGAGCTCGTATGCGAAAGTTATGGTAGTTTCAGTGGCCAGCGGTAGTACCGCAGGTGCGAGCGGTAGTGCCGCTCTTGGAGCGATAGTAGTTTTCTACTATCGCTCTATGGCAGTAGTACTATCCGGTACTATCGTGACGTCGGACTTTTGCACAACCGCAACCTCAGCGGTGGTAGGCACCGTAGTAATTTTTTTACTACGGTGGTTGGTGAACCTACCTACCGCTCCTAGCAGCGGTAGTACCGCTCTGCTTGGACTGTGAGTGGGGGTAACAGTTGGATTCTTTCCCCCACTATATAAAGGGGGTCTTCTTCCTCATTGGATCTAATCCATTCATTGAGCTCGTATTCTTCCCCATTGTTAACCTTCTTAAAGCTTGCTAACTCTCAATCCCTCCAACAATTCTTGCTAGTTCTTGAGGGGAAAGAGAGAGGAGATCTAGATCCACATCTCCACCAATCACTTTCTCCTCTATGTGAGGGGAACCCCTTGTATCTTGATCTTGGAGTTCTTTGTGAGCTCCTTGTTCTTCCTCTCATATTTATCCATAGCTTTGTTGTTGTGGAGGGATTTGAGTGTGAGGGACTTGACCACTTTGTGTGTTCTTATCATTGCATTAGTTGCATCAGCTTCAGTTCTCCATGGTGATACGTGGAAGTGAGAAGCTGAGAAGCTTATTACCCTTGGGTACTTGGTACCCCTAGAGATTGTTCTTAGTGGATGCTTTGGCATCCTAGAAGCTTGGTGGTGCCTCGGAGCTCAATCATTGTAGTGTAAAGCTCCAGGCAAGCGTGCGGGTCACCAATCAAGTTTTGGAGATTGCCCCGAGCATTTGTGGTCACCTCAAAGCCATATGCCATTGTGGTGAAGCTTCGTGGTGTTGTTGGGAGCCTTCAATTAAGTTGTGGAGATTGCCCCACCCTTGTTTGTACGGGTTCGGTGACCGCCCTCAAGGGTCCCTTAGTGGAATCACGGCATCTTGCATTATGCGAGGGCGTGAGGAGATTACGGTGGCCTTAGTGGCATCTTGGGGAGCATTGTGCCTCCACACCGCTGCAAACGGAGATTAGCATCCGCAAGGGTGTGAAGTTCGGGATACATCGTTGTCTCCGCGTGCCTCGATTACCTATTACCCGAACCCTTTACTTATGCACTTTAGTTTTAGACAGCCATATTGTTTCTTGTCATATATCTTGCTATCACTTAGTTGTTTATCTTGCTTAGCTTAAGTTGTTGGTGCACATAGGTGAGCCTAGTTGTTTTAGGTTTTTTGCTTGACAAAGTAAACGTTAGTTTTATTCCGCATTTGTTCAAGCCTTAACTGTAATTATTTTAAAGCGCCTATTCACCCCCATCTAGGCGACATCCACGTCCTTTCAACACCTTTGAAGATTGCGAACTTGACAAAGGTAAGGAGTCACGTGTAAAGCTTGAGTTTGATTGTGTTAAATCTTATATGGAAACTGATACTTTTCATAAGATTGTGCTTCACTCTGAGATAGTAGCTTCTTTGCGTGAAACATTTGCTACTCGTGTTGATATCTCTAAGGTGAAGTGGTTTAAATTCTATCCACCTATTGAAGAATTGTTAGAGGAGCCTATTAAAGTTAAAAATGAAACCATTAGTTACCATGTTGATCCAGTTGTGCCCATGATACTTGTGTTCTGCGTGGTTTCCCCTCACAGAGGTGGGATGATGCAACATAGTATAGGTAAGTATTTCCCTTAGAGAGAACCAATATTATCGAACCAATAGGAGAATCATGCAATTTCTTGTCTTCAACGCCTTCACACAAAAGATCACACACTTGCACCCAACACGGGCAAGAGGGTTGTCAATCCCCTTGAACTTGTTACTTGCAAGCGATAAGTAGTGATAGATATATAATTTAAATAAATTAAATATAAAAATTAAATACAAATAAGAAAAGGCAGTGAGGTATTTGGAATTTTGTAAATATATTTGTGAATAGACTCGAGGGCATAGTTTTTGCTAGGGGCTTCTCTCTCGTAGAAAGCATACAGTGGTTTAACAAATTATTGTTGGGAAATTGATAGAAAAGCACATAGTTATGCAATATTTACTCATGGAAATGATCACACATATAGGCATCACGTCCGTAAGTAAGTAGACCGACTCCTACCCGCATCTACTACTAATATTCCACCCATCGACCACTATCCAACATGCATCTAGAGTATTAAGTAAAAACAAATTAATGCTTGGAGGATAATGACATGATGTAGACAAAGTATATCCAATTAATATGAATGAACACCACTGTTTTACCCTTACTGGAAGCAATACAATACGTGTCATGTCCCTTTCCATCACTAGGATTGAGCACCGCAAGATTGAACCCGCTACAACGCATCTCTCCCACTAAAGATAAATCAATCTTATTGGCCAAACCATATAGATAGATTGGAGGGAATTACGAAGCTATCACAATCATGCATATAAGAATTCATATAAGACTCAAATATTATTCATTAATAATCTGAACATAAACCCACAATTAATCAGATCCCAACAAACGCACCGCACAAGAGTGATTACATAACATAGATCACCACGAGAATCACGGTAATCATGGCAACGAAAAACATAGAGAGAGAGATAGCCATATAGGGACTAACTACAGACTCGTAGGTTTGTGGTGAACTACTCACACATCACCATGGGAGTAACATGGTTAATGTAAAGGCCCTCCATGATCGATCCCCCTCCGACAGGGCACTATAATAGGGCTCCAGATGGGCACACGGTGGAACAAAGATTTGCGGCGGAGGAAAAATGTTTTTGGAGGCTCTCTGGGTTTTTTGGAATACATGTGAATTTATAGGCCAAAGAACAAGGGATGGAGAGCTTGGATGGAACGCTCAAGATGCGGTCCTATCCTTATTTTCACGCGAGGGCTACACATCTCGTCGTTTTGCAAGAATGAATATCGTTACAAGTACATGTACTGAAAAGATGAGTATAAAGAGTTGGCTTACACTCGCCACAAGCTACATCAGAGTCACATTAGTACAATACATACAATCATCATGAAGAGGAGCAGGGTCTGACTACGGATGAAAACAAACGATAAAAGAACGACGTCCATCCTTGCTATCTGAGGCTGCCGGCCTGGAACCCATCCTAGATCGATGATGAAGAAGAAAAAAACCCAAATGAACAATCAATGCGCTCGCGTCATGTAACCTTTTACCTGTACCTGCAACTGGTGTTGTAGTAATCTGTGAGCCACGGGGACTCAACAATCTCATTTCCAAAGGTATGAAGACTAGTAAAGCTTAATGGGTGAGGTATGGTTAAGTGGTGAGGCTGCAACAAGCGACTAAGCATTTATTTGAGGTGGCTAACTTACGAGTACAAGAATAAGAGGGGGATGATCTACGCATAGCAGATGTGAACTACTGGTGATCAAATGAATGATCCTGAACACCTACTTACGTCAGACATAACCCCACCGTGTCCTCGATCGGAGAAGGAGCTTATGAAGGAGACAGTCACGGTTATGCACTCAGTTGGCAAGTTTTAATTAAGCTTACTTCAGGTTATCTAGAACCAGATGTTAAACAAAGTTTCCACGTTACCACGTAACCGTGGGCACGACTTTCCGAAAGATTTAACGCTACAGCAGTGCTCCAACAAGTCCATCACAAACTATCACACGCTGCAATGGAATGACCTCGATCAGGGAAACCCTTGATCTCCTCGGGTTCCTATTGGAAAACCTCAACCTCGAGATAACCCAAAGCATCCTCGGAATCCCTCGCACAAGACGCCCAAGAAAGGTAAAACAAGTCCAGCAAGGCCGCCTGGCGTGTCGACAATCCCGATAGGAGCCGCGTATCTCGTTCTCAGGACACGACGGATGAGCTATGGTTACCACGTCAAACGCCGAGTTGCCCTGGATAGCGTTAATAAGCTTCTCTGTTTGGGACCAACACCATCAGCATTGCCCCCCCGTGTATTATGTTGAATTACTCCTCGGGTTCATGACGCCCTATGTTTTCTAGTATTAACGAAATTATTATGTTGGGCAAATATAGTACCAATGTTGGGCCTTGCTAGACGAACCATGATTTATAGCCTCCCCAAGTTGCTTTCCACCCAATCAATCTCTTGTACCGAAGCCAAATTTGTGAGAGAGTGACTGAGTGTTGAGGAGACTATCTTTTGAAGCATAAGAGCAAGGAGTTCATCATACTACCGCATCTATTATCCTTTGGAGAGTGGTGTCTCCTAGATTTGTTAGGTGTTGCTTGGGAGCCTCCTATTTTTTTGTCTAGTTGAACCAAGAAGTTTTTACGGGGAAGGAGATCGCCTACTTTGTGAAGATCTACCGTGAGTGAGGCTAGTCCTTCATGGACGTAAGCCATGATGGAATAGCCAAGGTTGCTTCTCCGTGGACCCTTCATGCATTGAGCCCTCCATGGACTCGCCCGACGATTACCCTCTGTGGGTTAAAGTCTCCATCAACGTGGACGTACGATAGCACTACCTATCGGAACCACGCCAAAAATTACCGTGCCAATCTTTGCGTTTGATCTTCCTAAACTCTACTCCATACTTTGCATGTGCATGTCTTTACTTTCCGCTGCTATACTCGTAGACTTGCATGTGTAGGGTGTGTTTGACTTCTTATAATTGCTAAAATCTGCCAACCATTAAAATTAGGGAAAGGCTAGGTTTTGGTTTGTCAAGTAGTCTATTCACCTCCCATCTATACATCCCTTCTAGTTATCCCACAGCGGCTCTGGATGCGGCATTGTTGTTTCTCCTCTCGGAGAAGCCGGGATAGACGACCCGGAGGCTTGGAAGTCTCCAGAACTGTCTTCCAAGAGAGCTAGGGTTGATCGGGATCCCCCTCTTTGCTTGCATGGAGGGATTCGCCCTCTTGGTCTTGGGTGACCAAGGTGTTAGCCTCGGCCATGATATCATCACCCCCGCCCCTTGTGTCTAGATCACGGAGGGTTATCCAAGGTACCACCTCCCCTACCTCCTCAGTAATCGGGGGTCGGGTGTTGTGAGACACGGTCCCGCTCTCCGCTAGTTCGGCTGGCGGGGAGTCCCTTTCCGAGGCCTCGTCGACATAGAAGTCATGCGGCGGGCTGCAATGGGAAAGGTATGTATATAGTCAACAATAAAACCTTAAAAGCGGAAAACTGATATGATCTTAGGATTCATACCTTTGCGTCAGGGGCTTGACCCTAGAGTTCCTTCGAGTCACCCTTTCTAAGGTCTCGAGCTCCTCGGCGAAGTTCGGTCCATCATCAAACAGGGCCACCTTGGCCCTGCATTGTCTTTTTGGGGCAGTGAGAGCTAGATCTCCCTCGACGTCTTCGGATGCCACCCTCTTCTTCGTGTGGGAGGAGTCACTCTCCTCCCCGCCCTATTCCTGCTCTCCCTCAAGAGCTAAAGGGACGTGTGTGTCTTCAGATCTAGTGTCTGGAGGTCCTTTTGAACGGAGGCCTCCTCGGGCCTCCTCTTTCTCTTCCTTCTTCTTCGGCACCATGTATGACTTTTCGACCAACATGGCCATTGGTAAGGCCGTCCTGGGGCCCTCGGGCAGTGGTGCCAGGCAGTTGATCCACTTGGATTTCTCCAGCTAGATCTGCAAATGCGGAAGAATGAGGGGTAAAAGCCTTATTAAAGGGAAACATCCGAACAAAAATAATGAAATTTTACCTCTCCGGTAGTGTGGGTGGCGTCACTGCCCATGTCTTCCTCCTTGGCTGGCCAAGTCTTTTGCGGCTTAAACACCACCTGCCACAGCTTGTCATGGGTGATGCGGTAGAAGTGGTGCATGGTTACCGGGTCATCCGGACTGTAGTACCTCATAGGAGAGGCCCGATGTTGACATGGGACGAGGCGGCGGCGTAGCATGACCTGAACAATGCTGGTCATCTCAATCTTCTTCTTTACTAGGATGGAGATGCACCCTTGTAGCGACTCCACCTCCGCGGCTAGCCCCCAATCAAGCCCCTTCTTCATCCATGACACCAGTCTGGTGGGGGTCCGGAGGGTGCTACCCACTCTGTGTCATGTGGTTCTGTGATGTAGAACCACTCCTGCTACCAGATCTTAACGGTGTTTATGAAAGAACTATATGACCATTGTACCAAGGGATCTTGCTAACCATCACTCCCCGCAGTGTGCCTTCTCGCCGCTAACTACCTTCGGCTTGACATTGAAAACTTTCAACCACAAGCCAAAGTGGGGTTGGACCCGTAGAAAGGCCTCGTAGACGATGATAAAAGCTGAAATGTTCATAAAAGAGTTCGGGGGGAGGTCATGGAAATCCAACTCGCGGTAAAACATCAAACACCTTACGAACGGGTGGAGTGGGAAGCTAGGGCCCCGGAGGAAGTGGGGGGTGAACACCAGCCTCTCGCCTTCTTTTGGCGTGGGGATGACCTGTCCCTTCTCTGGAGCGCGATGAGCAATGTGCGTCGACAGGTAACCGACATGCTTCAGCTCCAAAATGTCGTTGTTGGTGAGGGAGGAAGCATCCCACTTGCCTTTAGAACCTGAGCCGGCCATGGCCGAATTGGGTAAAAGGTTTGAAGAGATTGGGGGAGGGGATGGAGATTGGGATCTTGGACCTCAGAGGGTTAGGGAAGGCGATTGCGATGTGAGATCTTAGAAGCGTGTGGAGGCCATGGTGAGAGTTTCCTCTTTATAAGCCGTTGTTATACGAAGAGCCCCTTTACCGTGCCAAACACCTCGCCACTTCCCGATATATCATGCACTTATGCACGCGTGGGATAGTCCAAATCGTAAACCGTATCCCCTTAAAGTAGGGCATGATCTCCATATTGATGGAACATAACAACCAAAGAACTGCCTTGAAACATGCATCGAGTTTTTGTAACTGGTCAGTGGTCATGACTGGTCGCGACCTTTCACTAAAAAGTTGTCAAACAGAAACATTGTTCACGCTCGAACGGTTGGCCTTCAAGGCTAAGTAACATATATTGTTCGAAAACAGGGAAATCATCGGAGGTTGGACTATTACCGATCAAATATAAATGGGGAGAGGAACTCGCTCCGCAAGCCGAAGACCTTGAACGCAAGAAGTAGCTAGGAATCAAGACTAAGGCATTGGAAGCCAGTTCAGGGGCTACTGAGGGAGTCTGATACTAAGGGGTCCTCGGGCCGTTGATCTATCTTCACGGGCCGGACTCATGGGCCACACCCTATGATTATGATTGAATGGACGAACTACAAGACGACGTCGTGACCAGAATAGAATCTTTCAAAGCCTTGGTGTATGCTCCAAGTCAAGATGATCGTATCGGCATGTTTACTCCCTGACCTAACCGACATTGTGTAACCCTAGGTACCCCTGGTACCTATATAAACCAGATGGTTTTAGTTTGTAAGGCATATTACGATTATTACTCCTAGGGTTTTAGACCACATCATACGATTTCGAGGTAGATCAACTATGTACTTGATACTTCATCATCAATACAAATAAAGCAGGATGTAGGGTATTGCCTCCATCAAGAGGGCCCAAACCAGGGTAAAAATCATATCCCGTGTCTCCTGTTACCCATCGATCCAAGATCCACACTTCGGGACCCCTACCCAAGATCTACCGATTTTGACACCGACATACGCTTCTTGAGTTGGTACCATCAGCGACCCTTTCTCTCCAAATAGACTATACAACATTTTTTTACTGAGAAACTAAAACTCAACATGCCGAGAAAACTCTCGTCGCCTTCCATCTACAAATTTTTTGACACAAGTTTCATATATCACCACATCATATAGCCTACCTAGCTTCATCGATATCAAAGAAAATTCTCTATATAAGTAGTTGTATCAACATTAGTATCACTAACCATATTTAGTAGTACTAGTAGATATTTAAATAAATACCATCCAATTTTTTTTGAGTTCATAGTGTAGGATCAAAAGTATGTCCAAGGGGGGGGTGATTATAATACTTGACCAAGTTAAAACTTAACCTTTTCCTAATTTTACCGACAGACAAGTTTTAGCGATTTTACCAAGTCTAGCACACCCTACACATGCAAGTCTACGAGTTATGGAGTGGAAAATAAAGACATTGCATGTGAATGTAAAGGAGGGTTAGGAAGATCAAACACAAAGAAGACATGAAGATTTTTGGCGTGGCTATGATAGGTGGTGCTATCGTACATCCACGATGATGGAGACTTCAACCCACGGAGGGTAACGGACGCGCGAGTCCATGGAGGGCTCCACCCATGAAGGGTCCACGAAGAAGCAACCTTGTCTATGACTTCATGGCTTATGTCCACGGAGGACTAGCCTCACTCGGATAGGTCTTCATGAAGTAGGTGATCTTTCCCTTACAAACTTCTTGGTTCAACTCCACATGATTTGGAGGTTCCCAAGCGACACCTAACCAATATAGGTGACACCACTCTCCAAAGGGTAATAGATGATGTGTTGATGATGAAGTCTTTGCTCTTGTGCTTGAAAATATAATCTCCTCAACAAATAGTCATTCTCTCACGGAATTTTGGCTCGGTAGAAGAGGATGATTGTATGGAAAGCAAATTGAGGAGGCTAGAAATCAAGGATATTATTTGGAGTGGAATCCCTTGATCCCAACACATGAGTAGGTGGTTCTCTCTAAAAATCAATGGTAGAAGTGTAGTTTCGTTCTAAGGGTTGTCTTGAAGATAGGCCTCACCAAAAATCCAACCATTACAACATTATTGTTCAACTCGGTGACATCAAAGATAAATCTCGGTGGTACCGACTAGTGCAAAAGGTTACAACTTTTGGCTTTTCGGTGAGACCGAAACAAACGACTCATAGAGACCAATTCAGTTCACCTTGAGCAGTCCCAAGGACTGGGAAGTTCCGATCATTTTATCTTGGAGATTCCGAGACTATTTCAATCAATTCCAGCAAGTTGGTCACTACTTTTTGGTTGCACGAATGCAATCTCAATGGCACCGAGAAGTTAGGGTTTGGCTTAGGGACTGTGTCATAGGTGACTCGATAGCACCGAAATGAAATCTCTAGAGGGACCGATTTGGCTTTAGGGTTTTGGACAAAAGTTGTGTGAGAATGTGGATGGACCGATTTGGCTTTAGGGTTTTGGACAAAAGTTGTGTGAGAATGTGGTTGATGGTTTTCGCGGGAAATTTCTAAGCACTTCAGTAACCAGATCATCATCAATACCCCATCCATTTTTAATAGTATTGACTTTCCTATGGACTCAATGTGATCAAGATGACTTAAAGCAAAATGCAGAGTCTTGAAGCTTTTGCCAATATGTTTCCTTTGCATCACAGGGGTTCCACATCACACATCCTAGGCATGCCAATCATTGAAATCATCTGAAATGTACTTGAGATAAATATTAGTTCAATGACATATATGTTGTTATTAATTACCAAAATCACCAAGGGATTAAACTCCCTTTCATGTATCACTAAACGTATTGAGTTAACATGCACGAGCACATATTTAGTTAACCTGCAGTGAACATATTTAGTTTAGAGGTCATCCCTTGCTCCCCCATGCACGACTACCCAACCACCGAGGTCCAGTGGATCCAGCCACCCACGGCAACTCCGGCTGGATCCCATGCACGTCGACCTTGACACAGAGGCACATGGTGGCCCCAAGTGTGGTGGCGGTCGTTGGATCCAACCCTCCTTTGAGCACGTGCTCACGTGCTTACCCATCATGTGTGGTGTCCCTCCCGCAAGCACGACGACGGCGACGACGTTTTGATCCAGCCCGACAACAGCGGGATTTACTCCTCACTCGCTCTAGGAATCAAAGGAAAATGCCTTGGATCAGTTGCGGTTGTCTGTCATGACATCGTCCTCGTGCTGGTGGCTCGCCTCTTTGTGGTCTTGGTGGGAGGGATTTCTCAGGACCTCGACTGAGCTTTAGACAACGGAGGAGCTTGAATCAAAAGTTTGGGCGGGCCGGGATGGCTAATTTATAGAAATTACCCTCTGATTGTTGTTCCATAGCCAAAAACTAAGTATACAATGAAGAAATTCATGTTGTGCTAGGCGGGCCGGAGCACGTGTTGGACCTTACGTAGATCTGCCCCTGGCTTTGGACGACGCCTTCACATCGTCCATATGTGGACATCGTCAAGGCTGATTTGGACGATGTGTGTATTTGCACGTCCCTTTAGACAAGCTGTTGGACGTCAGTTTTGAAGCCTAGTCATGCGAAACGAGTATACACGTCCTTTAGACGTGTTTGTTGGGGAACGTCGCATGGGAAACAAAAATTTTCCTACGCGCACGAAGACCTATCATGGTGATGTCCATCTACGAGAGGGGATGAGTGATCTACGTACCCTTGTAGACCGTACAACAGAAGCGTTAGTGAACGCGGTTGATGTAGTGGAACGTCCTCACGTCCCTCGATCCGCCCCGCGAACAATCCCGCGATCAGTCCCACGATCTAGTACCGAACGGACGGCACCTCCGCGTTCAGCACACGTACAGCTCGACGATGATCTCGGCCTTTTTGATTTAGCAAGAGAGACGGAGAGGTAGAAGAGTTCTCCGGCAGCGTGACGCGCTCCGGAGGTTGGTGATGACCTTGTCTCAGCAGGGCTCCGCCCGAGCTCCGCAGAAACGCGATCTAGAGGAAAAACCGTGGAGGTATGTGGTGGGGCTGCCGTGGAAAAGTCGTCTCAAATCAGCCCTAAAACCTCCGTATATATAGGTGGGAGAGAGGGGACCTTGCGTTGGGGCTCAAGGAGCCCCAAGGGGGTCCGCCGAGCGAAGGGGGGAAGGTCTCCCCCCCCCCAAACCGAGTTGGACTTGGTTTGGTGGGTGGGAGTCCTTCCTTCCCTTCCCACCTCCTCTTTTTTTTCTTTCTCTTTGATTTTTTCTTCCAATGCGCATAGGGCCCTTTTGGGCTGTCCCACCAGCCCACTAAAGGCTGGTGCGCCACCCTCAAGGCCTATGGGCTTCCCCGGGGTGGGTTGCCCCCCCGGTGAACTCCCGGAACCCATTCGTCATTCCCGGTACATTCCCGGTAACTCCGAAAACCTTCCGGTAATCAAATGAGGTCATCCTATATATCAATCTTCGTTTTCGGACCATTCCGGAAACCCTCGTGACGTCTGTGATCTCATCCGGGACTCCGAACAACGTTCGGTAACTAACCATATAACTCAAATACGCATAAAACAACGTCGAACCTTAAGTGTGCAGACCCTGCGGGTTCGAGAACTATGTAGACATGACCCGAGAGACTCCTCGGTCAATATCCAATAGCGTGACCTGGATGCCCATATTGGATCCTACATATTTTACGAAGAACTTATCGTTTGAACCTTAGTGTCAAGGATTCATATAATCCCGTATGTCATTCCCTTTGTCCTTCGGTATGTTACTTGCCCGAGATTCAATCGTTAGTATCCGCATACCTATTTCAATCTCGTTTACCGGCAAGTCTCTTTACTCGTTCCGTAATACAAGATCCTGTAACTTACACTAAGTCACATTGCTTGCAAGGCTTGTGTGTGATGTTGTATTACCGAGTGGGCCCTGAGATACCTCTCCGTCACACGGAGTGACAAATCCCAGTCTTGATCCATACTAACTCAACTCACACCTTCGGAGATACCTGTAGAGCATCTTTATAGTCACCCAGTTACGTTGCGACGTTTGATACACACAAAGTATTCCTCCGGTGTCAGTGAGTTATATGATCTCATGGTCATAGGAACAAATACTTGACACGCAGAAAACAGTAGCAACAAAATGACACGATCAACATGCTACGTCTATTAGTTTGGGTCTAGTCCATCACGTGATTCTCCTAATGACGTGATCCAGTTATCAAGCAACAACACCTTGTTCATAATCAGAAGACACTGACTATCTTTGATCAACTGGCTAGCCAACTAGAGGCTTGCTAGGGACAGTGTTCTGTTTATGTATCCACACATGCAAATGAGTCTTCATTCAATACAATTATAGCATGGATAATAAACGATTATCTTGATACAGGAATTATAATAATAACTATATTTATTATTGCCTCTAGGGCATAATTCCAACAGTCTCCCACTTGCACTAGAGTCAATAATCTAGCCCTCACATCATCATGCGAATTACATTGTAATAAATCTAACACCCATACAATTCTGGTGTTGATCATGCTTTGGCCGTGGAAGAGGTTTAGTCAGCGGGTCTGCTACATTCAGATCCGTGTGTACTTTGCATATATTTACGTCCTCTCCTTCGACGTAGTCGCGGATGAGGTTGAAGCGTCATTTGATGTGTCTGGACTTCTTGTGAAACCGTGGTTCCTTTTCTAAGGCAATGGCACCCGTGTTGTCATAGAACAAGGTTATTGGATTCAGTGCGCTTGGCACCACTCCAAGATCCGTCATGAACTGCTTCATCCAGACACCCTCCTTAGCCGCCTCCGAGGCAGCCATGTACTCCGCTTCACATGTAGAATCTGCTACGACGCTCTGCTTGGAACTGCACCAGCTTACCGCACCCCCATTAAGAATGAATACGTATCCGGTTTGCGACTTAGAGTCGTCCGGATCAGTGTCAAAGCTTGCATCGACGTAACCTTTTACGGCGAGTTCTTCGTCACCTCCATACACGAGAAACATCTCCTTAGTCCTTTTCAGGTACTTCAGGATATTCTTGACCGCCGTCCAGTGATCCACTCCTGGATTACTCTGGAACCTACCTGCCATACTTATGGCCAGGCTAACGTCCGGTCTAGTGCACGGCATTGCATACATGATAGAGCCTATGGCTGAAGCATAGGGGACGGAGCGCATATGCTCTCTATCCTCATCAGTTGCTGGGCACTGAGTCTTACTCAGTCTCGTACCTTGTAAAACTGGCAAGAACCCTTTCTTGGACTGTTCCATTTTGAACCTCTTCAAAACTTTATCAAGGTATGTGCTTTGTGAAAGTCCTATCAGGCGTTTTGATCTATCCCTTTAGATCTTAATGCCTAGAATGTAAGCAGCTTCTCCTAGGTCCTTCATAGACAAACTTTTATTCAAGTAATCCTTTACGCTCTCCAAGAACTCTACGTTGTTTCCAATCAGCAATATGTCATCCACATACAATATTAGAAACGCCACAGAGCTCCCACTCACTTTCTTGTAAATACAAGATTCTCCAATCACTTGTATAAACCCAAATGCCTTGATCACCTCATCAAAGCGTTTGTTCCAACTCCGAGATGCTTGCACCAGTCCATAAATGGATCGCTGGAGCTTGCACACCTTGTTAGCATTCTTAGAATCGACAAAACCTTCGGGTTGCATCATATACAACTCTTCCTTAAGGAAACCGTTAAGGAACGCCGTTTTGACATCCATCTGCCAGATTTCATAATCGAAAAATGCAGCTATTGCTAACATGATTCTGACGGACTTAAGCGTCGCTACGGGTGAGAATGTCTCATCGTAGTCAACTCCTTGAACTTGTGAAAAACCCTTTGCCACAAGTCGAGCTTTATAAATGGTCACATTGCCGTCAGCGTCCGTATTCCTCTTAAAGATCCATTTGTTCTGAATAGCCTTGCGGCCCTCAGGTAGTACTTCCAAAGTCCACACTTTGTTCTCATACATGGATCCTATCTCGGACTTCATGGCTTCTAGCCATTTGTTGGAATCTGGGCCCACCATTGCTTCTTCATAATTTGCAGGTTCATTGTTGTCTAACAACATGATTGATAAGACGGGATTACCGTACCACTCTGGAGCAGCACGTGGTCTCGTCGACCTGCGTGGTTCGACAGAAACTTGAACCGGAGTTTCATGATCATCACCATTAACTTGCTCCTCAACCGGCGTCGCAACGACAGAGGTTTCCCCTTGCCCTGTGCCACCATCCAGAGGGATGAGAGGTTCGACAACCTCGTCAAGTTCTATCTTCCTCCCACTCAATTCTCTCGAGAGAAACTCCTTCTCGAGAAAAGCTCCGTTTTTAGCAACAAACACTTTGCCCTCGGATTTGAGATAGAAGGTGTACCCAACTGTCTCTTTTGGGTAACCTATGAAGACGCACTTTTCCGCTTTGGGTTCCAGCTTTTCAGGCTGAAGCTTTTTGACATAAGCATCACATCCCCAAACTTTAAGAAACGACAATTTTGGTCTTTTGCCATACCACAGTTCGTATGGTGTTGTCTCAACGGATTTTGATGGTGCCCTATTTAAAGTGAATGCAGCTGTTTCTAATGCATAACCCCAAAACGATAACGGCAAATCGGTAAGAGACATCATAGATCGCACCATCTCTAATAAAGTACGATTACGACGTTCGGACACACCATTACTCTGTGGTGTTCCAGGCGGTGTCAACTGTGAAACAATTCCACATTGTCTTAAGTGAGCGCCAAACTCGAAACTCAGATATTCACCCCCACGATCAGACCGTAGGAACTTGCTCTTCTTGTTACGATGATTTTCAACTTCACTCTGAAACTGCTTGAACTTTTCAAATGTTTCAGACTTGTGCTTCATTAAGTAGACATAACCATATCTACTCAAATCGTCAGTGAAGGTGAGAAAATAACGATATCCGCCGCGTGCCTCCACGCTCATCGGACCACACACATCGGTATGTATGATTTCCAACAAGTCACTTGCACGCTCCATTGTTCCGGAGAACGGAGTTTTAGTCATCTTGCCCATGAGGCATGGTTCGCACGTGTCAAGTGAATCAAAGTCAAGTGACTCCAAAAGTCCATCGGCATGGAGTTTCTTCATGCGCTTTACACCAATATGACCTAAGCGGCAGTGCCACAAAAATATGGCGCTATCATTGTTAACTCTAACTCTTTTGGTCTCAATGTTATGTATGTGTGTATCGTTATCAAGATTCAATATGAACAATCCTCTCACATTGGGTGCATGACCATAAAAGATGTTACTCATAGAAACAGAACAACCATTATTCTCTGACTTAAAAGAGTAACCGTCTCGCAATAAACAAGATCCAGATATAATGTTCATGCTCAACGCAGGCACTAAATAACAATGATTTAAGTTCATAACTAATCCTGATGGTAACTGAAGTGAAACTGTGCCGACGGCGATTGCATCAACCTTGGAACCATTTCCTACGCGCATCGTCACTTCATCTTTCGCTAGCCTTCGTCTATTCCGTAGTTCCTGTTTCGAGTTGCAATATGAGCAACAGAACCGGTATCGAATACCCAGGCACTACTACGAGGGCCGGTTAAGTACACATCAATAACATGTATATCAAATATACCCGATTTTTCTTTGGCCGCCTTCTTATCTGCCAGATACTTGGGGCAATTGCGCTTCCAGTGACCCATACCCTTGCAATAGTAACACTCTGTTTCAGGCTTAGGTCCAGTTTTGGGTTTCTTCGTCGGATTGGCAACAGGCTTTCCGCTCTTCTTTGAATTACCCTTCTTGCCTTTGCCGTTTCTCTTGAAACTAGTGGTCTTATTCACCATCAACACTTGATGCTCTTTACGGAGTTCAGACTCTGCGACTTTCAGCATCGCAAACAACTCGCCGGGAGACTTGTTCATCCCTTGCATGTTGTAGTTCAACACAAAGCCTTTATAGCTTGGCGGCAGTGATTGAAGGATTCTGTCAGTGCTAGCCTCTTGCGGGAGTTCAATCCCCAGCTCAGCTAGACGGTTTGAGTACCCAGACATTTTGAGCACATGTTCACTGACAGACGAGTTCTCCTCCATCTTGCAAGCATAGAATTTATCGGAGGTCTCATACCTCTCGATCCGGGCGTTCTTCTGAAAGATAAACTTCAACTCCTGGAACATCTCAAATGCTCCATGACGTTCAAAGCGACGTTGAAGTCCCGGTTCTAAACCATACAAAACTGCACATTGAACTATTGAGTAGTCCTCCTTACGTGCTAATCAAGCGTTCTTAACATCCTGAGCAGCCGTAGCGGGTGGTTCATCTCCTAGCGCAGCATTAAGGACATAATCCTTTTTCCCAGCTTGTAAGATTAGCTTAAGATTACGAGCCCAGTCTACAAAGTTGCTTCCATCATCTTTCAACTTAGCTTTCTCTAGGAACGTATTAAAATTCAGGATGACTGTCGCGTGAGCCATGATCTACAACACAAATATATTCAAAGTGGACTTAGACTATGTTTAAGATAAATAGAGTTTAACTTAATCAAATTGTTCTCTAAACTCCCACTCAAAAAGTACATCTCTCTAGTCATTTGAGTGGTTCATGATCCACTTACACTAGCTCAAGTCCGATCATCACTTGAGTTGAGTATAGTTTCAGTGGTAAGCATCCCTATGCTAATCATATCATCTATATGATTCATGATCGACCTTTCGGTCTCATGTGTTCCGAGGCCATGTCTGCACATGCTAGGCTCGTCAAGCTTAACCCAAGTGTTCCGCGTGCGCAACTGTTTTGCACCCGTTGTATGTGAACGTTGAGTCTATCACACCCGATCATCACGTGGTGTCTCGAAACGACGAACTGTAGCAACGGTGCACAGTCGGGGAGAACACAATTTCGTCTTGAAATTTTAGTGAGCGATCACCTCATAATGCTACCGTCGTTCTAAGCAAAATAAGGTGCATAAAAGGATTAACATCACATGCAATTCATAAGTGACATGATATGGCCATCATCACGCGCTCCTTGATCTCCATCATCAAAGCACCGGCACGATCTTCTTGTCACCAGCGCCACACCATGATCTCCATCAACGTGTCGCCATCGGGGTTGTCGTGCTACTCATGCTATTACTACTAAAGCTACATCCTAGCAAAATAGTAAATGCATCTGCAAGCACAAACGTTAGTATAAAGACAACCATATGGCTCCTGCCGGTTGCCGTACCATCGACGTGCAAGTCGATACTTTCTATTACAACATGATCATCTCATACATCCAATATATCACATCACATCGTTGGCCATATCAAATCACAAGCATACCCTGCAAAAACAAGTTAGACGTCCTCTAATTTTGTTGTTGCATGTTTTACGTGGTGACCATGGGTATCTAGTAGGATCGCATCTTACTTACGCAAACACCACAACGGAGATATATGAGTTGCTATTTAATCTCATCCAAGGACCTCCTCGGTCAAAACCGATTCAACTAAAGTTGGAGAAACCGACACTTGCCAGTCATCTTTGAGCAACGGGGTTACTCGTAGCGATGAAACCAGTCTCTCGTAAGCGTACGAGTAATGTCGGTCCAAGCCGCTTCGATCCAACAATACCGCGGAATCAAGAAAAGACTAAGGAGGGCAGCAAAACGCACATCACCGCCTACAAAAACTTTTGTGATCTACTCGAGAAGACATCTACGCATGAACCTAGCTCATGATGCCACTGTTGGGGAACGTCGCATGGGAAACAAAAATTTTCCTACGCGCACGAAGACCTATCATGGTGATGTCCATCTACGAGAGGGGATGAGTGATCTACGTACCCTTGTAGACCGTACAACAGAAGCGTTAGTGAACGCGGTTGATGTAGTGGAACGTCCTCACGTCCCTCGATCCGCCCCGCGAACAATCCCGCGATCAGTCCCACGATCTAGTACCGAACGGACGGCACCTCCGCGTTCAGCACACGTACAGCTCGACGATGATCTCGGCCTTTTTGATTTAGCAAGAGAGACGGAGAGGTAGAAGAGTTCTCCGGCAGCGTGACGCGCTCCGGAGGTTGGTGATGACCTTGTCTCAGCAGGGCTCCGCCCGAGCTCCGCAGAAACGCGATCTAGAGGAAAAACCGTGGAGGTATGTGGTGGGGCTGCCGTGGAAAAGTCGTCTCAAATCAGCCCTAAAACCTCCGTATATATAGGTGGGAGAGAGGGGACCTTGCGTTGGGGCTCAAGGAGCCCCAAGGGGGTCCGCCGAGCGAAGGGGGGAAGGTCTCCCCCCCCCAAACCGAGTTGGACTTGGTTTGGTGGGTGGGAGTCCTTCCTTCCCTTCCCACCTCCTCTTTTTTTTCTTTCTCTTTGATTTTTTCTTCCAATGCGCATAGGGCCCTTTTGGGCTGTCCCACCAGCCCACTAAGGGCTGGTGCGCCACCCTCAAGGCCTATGGGCTTCCCCGGGGTGGGTTGCCCCCCCGGTGAACTCCCGGAACCCATTCGTCATTCCCGGTACATTCCCGGTAACTCCGAAAACCTTCCGGTAATCAAATGAGGTCATCCTATATATCAATCTTCGTTTCCGGACCATTCCGGAAACCCTCGAGAAGTCCGTGATTTCATCCGGGACTCCGAACAACGTTCGGTAACCAACCATATAACTCAAATACGCATAAAACAACGTCAAACCTTAAGTGTGCAGACCCTGCGGGTTCGAGAACTATGTAGACATGACCCGAGAGACTCCTCGGTCAATATCCAATAGCGCGACCTGGATGCCCATATTGGATCCTACATATTCTACGAAGAACTTATCGTTTGAATCTCAGTGTCAAGGATTCATATAATCCCGTATGTCATTCCCTTTGTCCTTCGGTATGTTACTTGCGTGAGATTCGATCGTTAGTATCCGCATACCTATTTCAATCTCGTTTACCGGCAAGTCTCTTTACTCGTTCCGTAATACAAGATCCCGTAACTTACACTAAGTCACGTTGCTTGCAAGGCTTGTGTGTGATGTTGTATTACCGAGTGGGCCCTGAGATACCTCTCCGTCACACGGAGTGACAAATCCCAGTCTTGATCCATACTAACTCAACTCACACCTTCGGAGATACCTGTAGAGCATCTTTATAGTCACCGAGTTATGTTGCGACGTTTGATACACACAAAGTATTCCTCCGGTGTCAGTGAGTTATATGATCTCATGGTCATAGGAACAAATACTTGACACGCAGAAAACAGTAGCAACAAAATGACACGATCAACATGCTACGTCTATTCGTTTGGGTCTAGTCCATCACGTGATTCTCCTAATGACGTGATCCAGTTATCAAGCAACAACACCTTGTTCATAATCAGAAGACACTGACTATCTTTGATCAACTGGCTAGCCAACTAGAGGCTTGCTAGGGACAGTGTTTTGTCTATGTATCCACACATGCAAATGAGTCTTCAATACAATTATAGCATGGATAATAAACGATTATCTTGATACAGGAATTATAATAATAACTATATTTATTGTTTTCTCTAGGGCATAATTCCAACAGTGTTGTTGGAGATGCTTAATGATGACCCACAAGTATAGGGGATCAATCGTAGTCCTTTCGATATGTAAGAGTGTCAAACCCAACAAGGAGCAGAAGGCTCTGATAAACGGATTTCAGCAAGGTAATAACTGCAAGCACTGAAAGTAGCGGTAACAAGTGATTGTGTAGCGAGGTGAAACGTAGCGAGCAAAAAGTAACAAGTAACAAGTAGTAGCAATGGTGCAGCAAGTGGCCCAATCCCTTTTGCAGCAAGGGACAAGCCTGAACAAAGTCTTATAGGAGGAAAAACGCTCCCGAGGACACACGGGAGTTTCTGTCATGCTAGTTTCATCATGTTCATATGATTCGCGTTCGTTACTTTGATAGTTTGATATGTGGGTGGACCGGCGCTTGGGTACTGCCCTTACTTGGACAAGCATCCCACTTATGATTAACCTCTCTTGCAAGCATCCTCAACTACAAAAGAAGAATTAAGACAAAGTCTAACCATAGCATTAAACTAAGGATCCAAATCAGCCCCTCACGAAGCAACGCATAGACTGGGGTTTAAGCTTCTGTCACTCCAGCAACCCATCATCTACTTACTACTTTCCAATGCCTTCCTCTATGCCCAAATATGGTGAAGTGTTATGTAGTCGACGTTCACATAACACCACTAGAGGAAAAACAACATACAACATATCAAAATACCGAACGAATATCAAATTCACATGACTATTATCAGCATGACTTATCCCATGTCCTCAGGAACAAAAGTAACTACTCACAAGACATAATCATAATCATGACCAGAGGTGTAATGAATAGCATCAAGGATCTGAACATAAACTCCTCCACCAAGTAATCCAACTAGCATCAACTAAAAAGAGTAATCAACACTACTAGCATTGTTCAAGAAATCGGTAACTGGTAGCTGCTCGGTCGGCTTGGGAGTAGCGATTAATCAGTGAATCGGCCTATTAACTGGATTAATCGGTCGACCATTAGTCGGTAGATTAAACAGAAAATTGCCAACTTATATCTAAAATTTTTATGTATCATACCATAATTCCATGCACCTAGCTATGTAATATACCAAAAATATTCTATTGTAGGCATAAAAAAATAGATAAGAGGTAAAATTAATAATCGTTATACATCTAAATATATAAAATCTCAAAATTCAAATTGAGGAATTAAACATTTAAACTTATCCATATACTTGCTAACATACATCACATAATATACTACAGATAACAACCAAAACCAACAGTTTCATCCATCCATCTACAAAATTGTAATTCATTTTCTACTAATATATGAATGTTGGATTCTCCAGTAAGGTATGGGGCGAAGATGGTAGTACCTTGCCTGCAGGTGACGCCATTGAGGAAGAGATTGGGGAGCATCCCATGGGAGAGGATTGGGATTGTCCAAGGGGGGTGGGGTCGAGGCAAGCGACCAGAATGGCGGAGCAACTAGATCTTTCAGGTGTAGTGTGGAGACTGGCACTGGTGAGAACCAGACTAGCCACCAGCCAGGTTAGGAGGGGATGAAAGGAGCATGAGGAAGCGCGAGGAGGGCCAAACCCTAGGTATTTAGTAGAAAGAGGGTGTGGGAGGCATTATGTGCCAAAATTTTGGGTTTCGTTTGCCCACCAGTTAATAGGCCAGTAGTGATTAATCGGTCTAACAACTAATTAATCGGTATGACAACTCATTAATCGGTCTAACTGGCCAACTAATCGGCATGACAAGTTAACACGATGAATAGGCGTTATTCGATTCGGTCACCCTAATAGTAGCGATTAACTGGCAAGTTAACTGGTTAATCGGACGACTTCTTGAACAGTGACTACTAGCAACCTTACAAGTACCAATCGGAGTTGCGAGACGAAGATTGGTTACAAGAGATGAACTAGGGATTGGATAGGAGATGGTGCTGATGAAGATGCCTCCCCTCCGACGAGAGGAGTGTTGGTGATGACGATGCCGACGATTTCCCCTCCAGGAGGGAAGTTTCCTCGACAGGATCGTCCTGCCGGAGCTCTAGATTGGATCTGCTCAAGTTCCACCTCGTGGCGGCGGCGAAACCATGAAAAAGCTCCTGATTGTTTTTTCCAGTCCAGGACGCTTCATATAGCAAAAGAGGGGGGCTAGTGGGCCTTCAGGCAGCCCACAAGCCTGCCGTGCGCCACCAGGGGGGTGGTGGCGGTGGGCAAGCTTGTGGGGCCCTGGTGGCCCCCTCCAGTAGTTCTTTCGCCTAGTATTTTTAATATATTCCAGAAAAAATCCACGTAAATTTTCAGGGCATTTGGAGATGTGCAGAATAGTGGACTAGGATTTGCTCCTTTCCAGTCCAGAATTCCAGCTGCCTGAATTCCCCCTCTTCAAATAATCATGCAAAATAAGAGAGAAAACGCATAAATATGGTACCACAAGTAATATAACAGCCCAAAAAGCAATAAATATCAACATGAAAGCATGATGCAAAATGGACGTATCAACTCCCCCAAGCTTAGACCTCGCTTGTCCTCAAGCGAAAACCAAGTTCCAGAAACATGTCCACATGTTGAGGGACGAAGGTGTCGATAAAACATAATATGGACATGAGGGCATCATGATCACACATAGAACAACAATACATCGTAAAGATTCTTATGGGAAAGTAACAATTCCTTCACAAAGCAAAGCATGAAGCAAAAACCTTACCCAGAAGTAACCAACAATAATCCATAGTCATTGAAGCAATTGCAATTTATCACAACATCAGAAAGAGTCAAACAAGAGCTTCTAAGGCAAATCCACATACTCAATCATCTCTTCATTTTCCACAATTGTTACAACTCACGTCGTACTCATGGTGTCAAAGTTTCAGCTGGATACAGAGGAAGATAGGGGCTTATAGTTTTGCCTCCCAACGGTTTACCTCAAGGGTAAAGTCAACAACAATAAAGCATAAGTACTCAACTCCAAGTTGATATATGAATATAGATCTTTCCCAAGCATGTGATGGTAGCAAAGACAAAGGCAAAAAGGGAATTGGTGATGATCACCATGACTCTTACAAGGGTAAAAAGTAAAGGTACAAGATAGGCCCTTCGCAGAGGGAAGCAGAGGTTGTCATGCGCTTTTGAGGTTTGAATGCATGTCCTCTTAGTGCGGAGGAACGTCACTTTATATTGCCTCCTGTGACAAAGAACTTTATTATGCAGTCTGTCACTTTTATGTCTTCTTCATCACAGGTTTGTACAAAGCTTATTTTCCACACACTAATAGATCATACATATTAGAGAGAATTTTTTATTGCTTGCACCGATGACAACTTACTTGAAGGATCTTATTGAATCCATAGGTAGGTATGGTGGACTCTCATGGCAAAACTGGGTTGGAGGTTTATGGATGCACAAGTAGTATCTCTACTTGGTGCGGGAGTTTTGGCTAATATGAGGTGGAAGCAATCGTTACATGCTAAGGGATCTCTAATCATATAACATTGTTTGGAACCAAGCAAACACAATTCATTATGTTGTCTTCCTTGTCCAACATCTACTCCTAGGCATGTAATAGTTTGGTGAGTGCTCACAATTGTAAAAAGTGTCTAAGATGATATATTTATATGTGAACCTCTCTTTCCTTATTACTTCTTATTAATTGCAACAATGACTGAGGTGTATGTTGATTTATTCTCACCAAGTTTCAATCATCATACGTGTCATAAGTGAAGTTATCACTTTCCATAAGATCGTCTCATGATCTTTCATGCTATCGTTCTTTTCATACTTTTTGATCATGGCACAAAGCAAAGCCCTTGACTAAGAAACTCTTTATTATATAGCTTGTAAGCTCGAATACATCGGGGGAGAGACAAAAGAAAAAGACTCAAACTAAAAACTAAAGACTTATTCCTCTAAAAGAAGAAATAAATACTGAAAAGAAAAGAACTAAAACAAAGGTAAAAGCAAAATATATAAAGGTGATACGATACCAGGGCAACTCCCCCAAGCTTGGCAGAAGCCAAGGGGATTGCCCATACCAATGCTTAGTTGTCTTCCTTTGGTGGTGATGGTGGTGTTGTCGTCGCCTTTGATTCCAAGAGAGATATCAATCTTTGATTTATACCTTTGAGATCTGTGACATGGTTTTCCAGCAAAACAACTTCATGAGAAAGAGAAACATTGCGAGCACGAGTTGTTTCGCAAAACCTCAAGAGTTCAATCAAGGATGGAGACAACACGTGGAGGAAGGGTTGGAGAAAATCTACTCCTTCAACGTCTTCAATGTTGAACATAGGTTGAACTTCCTCCCTAGCTTGGGTTTTCTCCTTAGCTTGGTCCCTCGCTTCCGTGACTTCTACTCTTTTCAGATCAACATCTACTTCCTCATGAACTTGGTGAAGATCATTCTCCCCAACAGATTCCTGAGACATCTTTGCTCTAAATCTGCGGCAGACAACAAGCTATAAATGAAAACAAAGGAAAACTGCGCGATACGAAGATCAAAACCTTCGGGCGACTATATATTGATTTTTTTGGGCCAGAAGGAGTCCTCCGCAAGAAAACGGAGTCCGGGAGGCACACGAGGTGCCCACAAGCTTGCCCACCGCCACCAGGGGGGTGGTGGCGGAGTGGGCCCTTGTGGCTCCCTCGTTCGCTCTCCGGACTGCTTTTTATTTTTCTAATTTTCCAAAAATTCCAAAACTGAGGAAATTTACTATTGGAAAAGTATCGGAGTCCAATTTCTTGCCAAAACAGATACATCTTCGTTTTCAGGGTCTGAAACAGGCTAATAAACATCCCTTATGTACTCCTCTGGAGTTATGACATTGATGATATTGGTCACAACATTTATGGGAGTACGAGAGATGTAATGCTTGATTCTTTGCCCGTTTACCACTTTAGGAAAATTTCCTTTCGTGTTATTGATTTTGATGGCACCAGAACGATATACTTCCTCGACAACATAGGGACCTTCCCATTTAGAGAGAAGCTTGCCTGCAAAGAATCTTAAACGAGAATTGTATAGCAAGACATAATCACCTACGTTGAACTCTCGTTTCTGTATTCGTTTGTCGTGCCATCTCTTAACCTTTTCCTTGAACAACTTGGCATTCTCATATGCATGGGCTCTCCATTCATCTAACGAGCTGATATCAAACAACCGCTTCTCACCGGCAAGTTTGAAATCAAAGTTGAGCTCTTTGATTGCCCAATAAGCTTTGTGTTCCAGCTCAAGAGGTAGATGACAGGCCTTACCGTAAACCATTTTATACGGTGACATGCCCATGGGATTCTTATAAGCAGTCCTATAAGCCCATAGTGCATCGTCAAGTTTGCTAGACCAGTTCTTTCGAGATCTATTGACGTTCTTTTGTAGGATCAACTTGATCTCCCTATTACTCAACTCAACTTGACCACTAGATTGAGGATGTGTGGGGACCCCGACTAGCAAGTCGAGTTCGCCGTGCCCAGTGACCCCAAGGATCAATGTTCACTAAACACAGATACTGAATAATAGAGTCTTACATCCAAGTACCAAATTATTACATCAAATGACCAGAAGGTCAGGTTCAAGAGCAAGGCCTAAAGCCAAATAAAAGGGATACATCGAGTAGCGGAAACTCGTAAGGGCTAAGCGGTGCCCATGCCATCAAGCCTACACCGACATGCATTCTGACTTGGAAGCGTCCTAGATCGCTGGTCTGTCTCCAACGACATACTCATCGCCAAACTCCGGTCCTTCCATGTCTGGTCAATAACATAACCAGTGGCAAGCCAATGAGTACTTTGAATGTACTCGCAAACAGCCCATGACATATATATGGTAATGAATAAAAGTGACAGTTATCTCGTGTGGAATGCGATGTGGTGGTACGATCAAGTATGTGCAACAAGTTAAACAACTACTTGTGAATAACAGGTTAGAGATATTGACATATCTGTAAAGGGTTGAACACACCGGATTCACCCTATATGCCAAGTCATCGGACTTGTCATAATCTCAAGGTATTAATGAGGCTAAACCATCCGGGTTTATCCTATATGTCAAGTCACCGAACTTGATCATATTATTGTGATTATCATGATTATAACAACACCTTTTTAACACCACGCACACACACACTTGGTTTATGCGGAAACTCAGGACGTAGTTTAAGCAGCACCACCCAACTGTCCTTGACCGTGGACACGGCTATTCGAATAGTTTACACTCTACAGAGGTAGTACGCTGGACCCACAAGAAACGGAATACTTCCGTGTCATCCACGACTCACGGTATATCACATATACCCGAGGTAAGTATCCGATCATCATCTTTCCCCTGACGATACTAGACAAAGAGATCCACTCGATTGATACCCAGCCCACATGTTGTACGTCTTACGAGCACCGACTCTGGACTGTAACAACCATGCAGGGACCAACGGTGTGCCTGGAACTCATAATAATGACATAGTCGTCCTACCTGGCACGATCCCATCACGAGAGTGACACCGATCACTCTCGCCACTAGTAATGTGGCTCTTTGCTAGCACCGACCAGAGTAATCAACAAAGCCCCGTCCCATAAAGGGGTATCGTGGTCGTACTGGGTAAGGTTGGGACGGTCGACACATCATAAATCTAATCCATTTCCGAAACCATACTCACACCAAAATCACCGGTGCATCACTTCACCAAAAGTGATCACCATCTCATCATCACCCTCGGGCATTAGTGGCACCCGACGGGGTTTTCATAAACTCTTTATTTAACTCATCATCATGCTCATGATAAAATGCTCTATTATTACTTGTCAACATGATAATATCATTTCCCTCACGGGGTAGGGTCAAGCTCAATGCAGTGATTCTACTCTACTAGCCAACATGACAGTAGCATGATCCTCGTAGATGGTAAGATCAAGCTCATCATGTTTGTGCTCCGAGGAGCCATGTGAATATCACTACTATAAATGCAAGTGCTTCGAAGAAGCCTTCGGTACCATCACATCGGTGATGAACCGGCATCGTGATCACATGCAATAGGAAAATACTTGCTATTCTAGGATGCATCATTTTATTTACTTAAGTCATGGCAAAAGGGCATGCTTGCCTTGGTCAGCTAGGTATCCGGGGTCTTCGAGGTCTTCCGCTCCGGATCCTCCATCACTTGGTAACTCTACCATCGAGAAAGGAATAAATAAATACTAGCTCTCATTAAAATAGATCACAAAGTGCTTTTAAAAATGTTGCAAGGCTTGAATAAATTCAGGATATTATTTTGAAAAATGTTTCCTATTGTTTTATTAGCTAATCATATTTATTTAACAGCAAACAGAAGCAAACAAGTGCTTTTTAATATCATTTTATTATACCAAAATAGTTTCTATTATTGATAAATGTCAACTATTACAGAATCAAATACTACTCATTTTTAGAAAAATACTGGTGGAAGAATTATATTTTTCTACTGGCTAAATCTTTTTATAAAAATCGTTTAGTTTGCTGGATTAAAACAAAAGAAAAAGGCCAGGGGAAACAGATCCAGCCGGCCCAGCCAGCAGGCCTGGCCACCAGGCGCGCGCGGGCGAGGTTCAAACCTGACCTGCGGGCCCCTGGGGTCAGCGTCAGCGTCAGCGCGCTATGGCTGGCCCAGGACACCGATATGTGGGCTCCACCTGTCGGGTCCTTCTCCTACCTCCGGTGAGAGAGGTGGAGTTGGACGCCGGCGAGGCTGCCGTTGTCCTCAAGCCTAGCTAGGAACAGGAACGAGTTCCTCGTGCCTTCGCCTACCTGCTCGTGGTCGGGACGTCACCGGAGGTGGTCTGGGTCGCCGGCGACGAGGTGCTCGTGGTGGAAGGGTTTCGGGTTCGTGCTGAACTAGGGGCTAGGGGTATGGATTTGCTCGAGAGAGTTAGGGGAAACGTTCCTGGTGTCGAGGGGAGTGTAATGAGAGGTCGGGCAGCGCAGGAGCCGGCGTGTAGCCGGAGATCGACCGGAGCTCCGAGGCGGAGGGGCCTCGGTCGATCTCGAGCACTGGGGCTCTGCGAGCTCGATTGGGCGGCTAGGGAGTGTCTACTGGTTGTGCTGAAGCTGCTTGTAGGGTGCTGGAGTGCCAGGGGGGGGTCTATTTATAGGCCAATGACGGTGACCCGACTCGGGCACGCCGGTGACTCACCGTGGCACGCGTGCAAGCACAGTGAGGTGTTGGCCGGGAAACCACGGGTTCGGGACGTGGTTTAGGGCCTCCTGGTGCAACGGCCGCAGAGGGAAAGCGAGTGGGGACGAGCTGCAGCGACCGTGCATGCTCGGCCGCGTCGGGCACGCACGGCACGCGTCGCCTGAGCTCTTGCGCGAGGGGGAGAGGGTCCCTGGGGTAGATTTGCACTGAGGGGCTGTCGGGGGAGTGCTTGGACATAACAGGGGACGCTGGGACCGGCCGGAGCGTTGGCCCCTTGCGGGTGGCTCTCTGCAGCGCGCCCAGAGCGCAGTTTTGTTATGCCACGGCACGCTGGCTCGCTCTGGGGCACTTGGGACGTGTCCTCCATGTCTTGAGTGTTGCTGGGAGTGTGCCTAGCCGTTGTGGTTTAGTGGGAGCTCGAGCTGGTCAAGGGAGTAAGGAACACTAGTGTTGCCAGTACTGTCCTGCAGCTTAAATTGGAGTTCTTGTCACTTGTGCTTGGAGTTGGGGAGGGGTTGGTTGACTGGGTGTTCACTGTGTTCTGGTGCTCTAACCCACCAAGTTTGGGGCCTTGACATTGGGTAAAACAGTGGCTAGGAAGGTTTTTACCTTCCTGTCAGTAGGTGTTCGACAGTGACTTGGGGTGCTTCCACTCCACCACTGTAAATGAAACTTAACATGTTTGGTCTTGGGGTAAAAACATGGGGTTCCACCAAATCTGAGCTCCATTGAACAAGTTTGGCCTTGCAAACTTGAAAATGTCTCAAAGTGACCAGTACTGTCCCTTACAAAGGAAGTGTGGTCAAACAGAGTCTCACAAATCCCATTTTTGGTGTGGAGTCCTCATTTGGGGTGCTAAACACCTATGTAAAGTTTCAGCTCCATTGGAGAAACTTTGCAATGTAGAGTTGTTCCAACTCTACTCTGGACAGAGAGGGTTTTGGGCTCTTTAGGTGCACTTCCCCACCTTGGATCAAGGTGAGATTTTAGGTGAGCACCTAATATGGTTTGGGAGGGCTCCAGTAATTTTATGGGAATTGACTGAGATACTTTCCTTTGGAAACATCTCAAAAAGCTAAAACAGACAGAAATGGTTTTCAGGGTTTTACTCAAATAATATTAATATAAAATAGGGTTGAAAATATTATGTATGGAAAATATATGTCCTTCTGAGCTTCCATGAATTTACTCAGAATTTACTAAGGCAGGAAAGTAATTTTCCTTGTGGAAATGTCCTTACCGTCCTTAGAAATTGACATAGATATAAAATAGGAAAATAATATTTTAAATCACCAAATAATGTTTTTAATGAATGAAGTTGATATAAGGATCAGATTACCAACTTTAGTTGGAAGTGCCACTTGGCTTCATGAGCTAGTAGTGTATCCCAACATGATGAAGGTGATCTTGATGTAAAGGAAAAAGGGTTTTTGATGAGAGCAAAATAATAAGTTTTTCATGGGTTTGAGTCATCAAACAAGCAAGCATACACTCAAACAAGGGTTGACATTGCACTCACAACATTATTTGAAAAGGTTTTAACAAGCTCTGATTTTTGCAACACAGAAAACTTGGGACGAAAAACACGGTGTGACAAACCTATCCCCCTTACAAGAATCTCGACCCCGAGATTCCTAAGCTAAGCGTTAAACAGCTCGGGAAATTCTGATCGGAGATAGTCTTCATGCTCCCATGTGGCTTCTTCTTCGGTATGGTTGCTCCACTGAACCTTGAAAAACTTGATGGTGCGGCTTCTGGTGCAACGCTCTGCTTCGTCCAAAATGCGGATCGGTCTCTCGCGGTAGGTAAGATCCGGTTGAAGGTCGATAGCTTGATGATCAATGTCCTTGTAAAGATCGGGACGGTTCGGCACTTGCAAACACTTCCTGAGCTGTGACACGTGGAACACGTTGTGCACACCCGAAAGTTCAGGAGGTAGCTCGAACTGATAAGCTACTTCCCCGCGCCTTGCCGTGATCTTGAAGGGTCCAATGAACCTTGGAGCTAGCTTCCCCTTGACGTGGAAACGCTTGGTCCCCTTGAGAGGCGTGACTCGCAAGTACACTTGGTCTCCGGGAATAAGCTCCACGTTTCTACGGCGAGGGTCCGCATAGCTCTTCTGCCTTGACTTAGCTGCCTCCAAGTTCTCTCAAACAAGCTGAACCTTGTCCCCTGCTTCCTGCAGTGCTTCTGGTCCGAAAACTAGTCCTTCATCGGTTTCGGACCAATTGAGCGGGGTGCGGCACTTCCGCCCATGTAATGCTTCGAATGGGGCCATTTGAAGACTGGACTGGTAGCTGTTGTTGTAAGGGAACTCAACAAATGGTAGGCAGTCTTCCCACTTGGCACCGTGGGCCAAAACACAAGCGCGGAGCATGTCCTCAAGTATCTGATTTACCCTCTCGGTCTGTCCGCCCGTCTGTGGGTGGAAAGCCGTACTGAAGGAGAATTTGGTTCCGAGAGCTTCTTGAAACTTCTTCCACAATCTTGAGGTGAACTGCGTGCCGCGGTCGGACACAATCTCTTTGGGGACTCCATGGAGACTCACCACTCGAAAAATGTACAGACTGGCCAGCTGGTTGCCATCGTAAGTGGTGTTAACAGGGATGAAATGGGCCACCTTGGTCAAATGATCAACTATGACCCAAATGGAATTATGACCCTTATTCGACCGGGGCAACCCGGTGATGAAGTCCATGCCGACTATATCCCACTTCCATTCTGGCACTTGAAGAGGTTGAAGCAATCCAGCGGGTCGCTGGTGTTCAGCCTTGACTCGCTGACATACTGTTGGGGAACGTCGCATGGGAAACAAAAAATTTCCTACGTGCACGAAGACCTATCATGGTGATGTCCATCTACGAGAGGGGATGTGAGATCTACCTACCCTTGTAGACCGTACAGCAGAAGCGTTAGTGAACGCGGTTGATGTAGTGGAACGTCCTCACGACCCTCGATCCACCCCGCGAACCGTCCCGCGATCAGTCCCACGATCTAGTGCCGAACGGACGGCACCTCCGCGTTCAGCACACGTACAACTCGACGATGATCTCGGCCTTCTTGATCCAGCAAGAGAGACAGAGAGGTAGAAGAGTTCTCCGGCAGCGTGACGGCGCTCCGGAGGTTGGTGATGATCTCGTCTCAGCAGGGCTCCGCCCGAGCTCCGCAGAAACGCGATCTAGAGGTAAAACCGTGGAGATATGTGGTCAGGCTCCCGTGGCAAAGTTGTGTCAAATCAGCCCTAAAACCTCCGTATATATAGGGGGAAGAGGGGGAGCCTTGCCTTGGGGGTCCAAGAACCCCTAAGGACTTCGGCCGAGCCAAGGGGGGGGGGGAGATCTCCCCTTCCAAACCGAGTCCAACTAGGTTTGGAAGGAGGAGTCCTTCCCCCTTTTCCCACCTCCTCTTTTTTTCTCTTTTCTCTTTGATTTTTCTTCCTGTGGCGCATAGGGCTCTTTTGGGCTGTCCCACCAGCCCACTAAGGGCTGGTGCGCCACCCCCAATGCCTATGGGCTTCCCGGGGTGGGTTGCCCCCCCCGGTGAACTCCCAGAACCCATTCGTCATTCCCGGTACATTCCCGGTAACTCCGACAACCTTTCGGTAATCAAATGAGGTCATCCTATATATAAATCTTCATTTCCGGACCATTCCGGAAACCCTCGTGACGTCCGTGATCTCATTCGGGACTCCGAACAACATTCGGTAACCAACCATATAACTCAAATACGCATAAAACTACGTCGAACCTTAAGTGTGCAGACCCTGCGGGTTCGAGAACTATGTAGACATGACCCGAGAGACTCCTCGGTCAATATCCAATAGCGCGACCTGGATGCCCATATTAGATCCTACATATTCTACGAAGATCTTATCGTTTGAACCTCAGTGCCAAGGATTCATATAATCCCGTATGTCATTCCCTTTGTCCTTCGGTATGTTACTTGCCCGAGATTCGATCGTCAGTATCCGTATACCTATTTCAATCTCGTTTACCGGCAAGTCTCTTTACTCGTTCCGTAATACAAGATCCCGCAACTTACACTAAGTCACATTGCTTGCAAGGCTTGCGTGTGATGTTGTATTACTGAGTGGGCCCCGAGATACCTCTCCGTCACACGGAGTGACAAATCCCAGTCTCGATCCATACTAACTCAACAGACACCTTCGGAGATACCTGTAGAGCATCTTTATAGTCACCCAGTTACGTTGTGACGTTTGATACACACAAAGTATTCCTCCGGTGTCAGTGAGTTATATGATCTCATGGTCATAGGAACAAATACTTGACACGCAGAAAACAGTAGCAACAAAATGACACGATCAACATGCTACGTCTATTAGTTTGGGTCTAGTCCATCACGTGATTCTCCTAATGACGTGATCCAGTTATCAAGCAACAACACCTTGTTCATAATCAGAAGACACTGACTATCTTTGATCAACTGGCTAGCCAACTAGAGGCTTGCTAGGGACAGTGTTTTGTCTATGTATCCACACATGTATATAAGTCTTTATTCAATACAATTATAGAATGGACAATAAACGATTATCTTGATACAGTAATTATAATAATAACTATATTTATTATTGCCTCTAGGGCATAATTCCAACAGTCTCCCACTTGCACTAGAGTCAATAATCTAGCCCTCACATCATCATGCGAATTACATTGTAATAAATCTAACACCCATACAGTTCTGATGTTCTTGGACTGTTCCATTTTGAACCTCTTCAAAACTTTATCAAGGTATGTGCTTTGTGAAAGTCCTATCAGGCGTTTTGATCTATCCCTTTAGATCTTAATGCCTAGAATGTAAGCAGCTTCTCCTAGGTCCTTCATAGAGAAACTTTTATGCAAGTAATCATTTATGCTCTCCAAAAACTCTACGTTGTTTCCAATCAGCAATATGTCATCCACATATAATATTAGAAACGCCACACAGCTCCCACTCACTTTCTTGTAAATACAAGATTCTCCAACCACTTGTATAAACCCAAATGCTTTGATCACCTCATCAAAGCGTTTGTTCCAACTCCGAGATGCTTGCACCAGTCCATAAATGGATCCCTGGAGCTTGCACACCTTGTTAGCATTCTTAGGATCGACAAAACCTTCGGGTTGCATCATATACAACTCTTCCTTCAGGAAACCGTTAAGGAACGCTGTTTTGACATCCATCTGCCAGATTTCAGAATCGAAAAATGCAGCTATTGCTAACATGATTCTGACGGACTTAAGCATCGCTACGGGTGAGAATGTCTCATCATAGTCAACTCCTTGAACTTGTGAAAAACCCTTTGCCACAAGTCGAGCTTTATAAACGGTCACGTTGCCGTCTGCGTCCGTCTTCCTCTTAAAGATCCATTTGTTCTGAATAGCCTTGCGGCCCTCAGGCAGTACTTCCAAAGTCCACACTTTGTTCTCATACATGGATCCTATCTCGGACTTCATGGCTTCTAGCCATTTGTTGGAATCTGGGCCCACCATTGCTTCTTCATAATTTGCAGGTTCATTGTTGTCTAACAACATGATTGATAAGACGGGATTACCGTACCACTCTGGAGCAGCACGTGGTCTCGTCGACCTGCGTGGTTCGACAGAAACTTGAACCGGAGTTTCATGATCATCATCATTAACTTCCTCCTCAACCGGTGTCGCAACGACAGAGGTTTCCCCTTGCCCTGCGCGACCATCCAGAGGGATGAGAGGTTCGACAACCTCGTCAAGTTCTATCTTCCTCCCACTCAATTCTCTCGAGAGAAACTCCTTCTCGAGAAAAGCTCCGTTTTTAGCAACAAACACTTTGCCCTTGGATTTGAGATAGAAGGTGTACCCAACTGTCTCTTTTGGGTAACCTATGAAGATGCACCTTTCCGCTTTGGGTTCCAGCTTTTCAGGCTGAAGCTTTTTGACATAAGCATCACATCCCCAAACTTTAAGAAACGACAACTTTGGCCTTTTGCCATACCACAGTTCGTATGGTGTCGTCTCAACGGATTTTGATGGTGCCCTATTTAAAGTGAATGCAACTATTTCTAATGCATAACCCCAAAAGGATAATGGCAAATCGGTAAGAGACATCATAGATCACACCATCTCTAAGAAAGTACGATTACGACATTCGGACACACCATTACGCTGTGGTGTTCCAGGCGGTGTCAACTGTGAAACAATTCCACATTGTCTTAAGTGAGCACCAAACTCGAAACTCAGATATTCACCCCCATGATTAGACCGTAGGAACTTGATCTTCTTGTTACGATGATTTTCTACTTCACTCTGAAATTGCTTGAACTTTTCAAATGTTTCAGACTTATGCTTCATTAAGTAGACATAACCATATCTACTCAAATCATCAGTGAAGGTGAGAAAATAACGATATCCGCCGCGTGCCTCTACGCTCATCGGACCACACACATCGGTATGTATGATTTCCAACAAGTCACTTGCACGCTCCATTGTTCCGGAGAACAGAGTTTTAGTCATCTTTCTCATGAGGCATGGTTCGCACATGTCAAGTGAATCAAAGTCAAGTGACTCCAAAAGTCCATCGGCATGGAGTTTCTTCATGCGCTTTGCACCAATATGACCTAAGCGGCAGTGCCACAAAAATATGGCGCTATCATTGTTAACTCTAACTGTTTTGGTCTCAATGTTATGTATGTGTATATCGCTATCAAGATTCAATATGAACAATCCTCTCACATTGGGTGCATGACCATAAAAGATGTTACTCATAGAAATAGAACAACCATTATTCTCTGACTTAAAAGAGTAACCGTCTCGCAATAAACAAGATCCAGATATAATGTTCATGCTCAACGCATGCACTAAACAACAATGATTCAAGTTCATAACTAATCCTGATGGTAACTGAAGTGAAACTGTGCCGACAGCGATTGCATCAACCTTGGAACCATTTCCTACGCGCATCGTCACTTCATCTTTCGCCAGCCTTCGTCTATTCCGCAGTTCTTGTTTCGAGTTGCAAATATGAGCAACAGAACCGGTATCGAATACCTAGGCACTACTACGAGAGCCGGTTAAGTACACATCAATAACATGTATATCAAATATACCTGATTTTTCTTTGGCCGCCTTCTTATCAGCCAGATACTTGGGGCAATTGCGCTTCCAGTGACCCATACCCTTGCAATAGTAACACTCTGTTTCAGGCTTAGGTCCAGCTTTGGGTTTCTTCGTCGGATTGGCAACAGGCTTGCCGCTCTTCTTTGAATTACCCTTCTTGCCTTTGCCATTTCTCTTGAAACTAGTGGTCTTATTCACCATCAACACTTGATGCTCTTTACGGAGTTCAGACTCTGCGACTTTCAGCATCGCAAACAACTCGCCGGGAGACTTGTTCATCCCTTGCATGTTGTAGTTCAACACAAAGCCTTTATAGCTCGGCGGGAGTGATTGAAGGATTCTGTTAGTGATAGCTTCTTGCGGGAGTTCAATCCCCAGCCCAGCCAGACGGTTTGAGTACCCAGACATTTTGAGCACATGTTCACTGACAGACGAGTTCTCCTCCATCTTGCAAGCATAGAATTTATCGGAGGTCTCATACCTCTCGATCCGGGCGTTCTTCTGAAAGATAAACTTCAACTCCTGGAACATCTCAAATGCTCCATGACGCTCAAAGCGACGTTGAAGTCCCGGTTCTAAGCCATACAGAACTGCACATTGAACTACTGAGTAGTCCTCCTTACGAGCTAACCAAGCGTTCTTAACATCCTGATCAGCCGTAGCGGGTGGTTCATCTCCTAGCGCAGCATTAAGGACATAATCCTTCTTCCCAGCTTGTAAGATTAGCTTAAGATTACGAGCCCAGTCTACAAAGTTGCTTCCATCATCTTTCAACTTAGCTTTCTCTAGGAACGTATTAAAATTCAAGGTGACTGTCGCGTGAGCCATGATCTACAATACAAATATATTCAAAGTGGACTTAGACTATGTTCAAGATAATTAGAGTTTAACTTAATCAAATTACTCGCTAAACTCCCACTCAAAAAGTACATCTCTCTAGTCATTTGAGTGGTTCATGATCCACTTACACTAGCTCAAGTCCGATCATCACGTGAGTTGAGCATAGTTTCAGTGGTAAGCATCCCCATGCTAATCATATCATCTATATGATTCATGATCGACCTTTCGGTCTCATGTGTGCTGAGGCCATGTCTGCACATGCTAGGCTCGTCAAGCTTAACCCGAGTGTTTCGCGTGCGCAACTGTTTTGCACCCGTTGTATGTGAACGTTGAGTCTATCACACCCGATCATCACGTGGTGTCTCGAAACGACGAACTGTAGCAACGGTGCACAGTCGGGGAGAACACAATTTCGTCTTGAAATTTTAGTGAGAGATCACCTCATAATGCTACCGTCGTTCTAAGCAAAATAAGGTGCATAAAAGGATTAACATCACATGCAATTCATAAGTGACATGATATGGCCATCATCCCGTGCTCCTTGATCTCCATCACCAAAGCACCGGCACGATCTTCTTGTCACCGGCGCCACACCATGATCTCCATCAACGTGTCGCCATCGGGGTTGTCGTGCGACTCATGCTATTACTACTAAAGCTACATCCTAGCAAAATAGTAAACTCATCTGCAAGCACAAACGTTAGTTATAAAGACAACCCTATGGCTCCTGCCTGTTGCCGTACCATCGACATGCAAGTCGATATAATCTATTACAACATGATCATCTCATACATCCAATATATCGCATCACATCGTTGGCCATATCACATCACAAGCATACCCTGCAAAAACAAGTTAGACGTCCTCTAATTTTGTTGTTGCATGTTTTACGTGGTGACCATGGGTATCTAGTAGGATCGCATCTTACTTACGCAAACACCACAACGGAGATATATGAGTTGCTATTTAACCTCATCCAAGGACCTCCTCGATCAAATCCGATTCAACTAAAGTTGGAGAGCTGACACCCGCCAGTCATCTTTGAGCAACGGAGTTACTCGTAGCGATGAAACCAGTCTCTCGTAAGTGTACGAGTAATGTCGGTCCGAGCCGCTTCGATCCAACAATACCGCGGAATCAAGAAAAGACTAAGGAGGGCAGCAAAACGTACATCACCGCCCACAAAAACTTTTGTGTTCTACCCGAGAAGACATCTACGCATGAACCTAGCTCATGATGCCACTGTTGGGGAACGTCGCATGGGAAACAATAATTTTCCTACGCGCACGAAGACCTATCATGGTGATGTCCATCTACGAGAGGGGATGTGTGATCTACGTACCCTTGTAGACCGTACAGCAGAAGCGTTAGTGAACCCGGTTGATGTAGTGGAACGTCCTCACGTCCCTCGATCCGCCCCGCGAACCGTCCCGCGATGAGTCCCACGATCTAGTGCCGAACGGACGGCACCTCCGCGCTCAGCACACGTACAGCTCGACGATGATCTCGGCCTTCTTGATCCAGCAAGAGAGATGGAGAGGTGGAAGAGTTCTCCGGCAGCGTGACGATGCTCCGGAGGTTGGTGATGATCTCGTCTCAGCAGGGCTCCGCCCGAGCTCCGCAGAAACGCGATCTAGAGGTAAAACCGTGGAGATATGTGCTCGGGCTGCCGTGGCAAAGTTGTGTCAAATCAGCCCTAAAACCTCCGTATATATAGGGGGAAGAGGGGGAGCCTTGCCTTGGGGTCCAAGGACCCCTAAGGACTTCGGCCGAGCCAAGGGGGGGGGGAGATCTCCCCTTCCAAACCGAGTCCAACTAGGTTTGGAAGGAGGAGTCCTTCCCCCTTTTCCCACCTCCTCTTTTTTTCTCTTTTCTCTTTGATTTTTCTTCCTATGGCGCATAGGGCTCTTTTGGGCTGTCCCATCAGCCCACTAAGGGCTGGTGCGCCACCCCCAATGCCTATGGGCTTCCCGGGGTGGGTTGCCCCCCCGGTGAACTCCCGGAACCCATTCGTCATTCCTGGTACATTCCCGGTAACTCCGAAAACCTTTCGGTAATCAAATGAGGTCATCCTATATATCAATCTTCGTTTCCGGACCATTCCGGAAACCCTCGTGATGTCCGTGATCTCATCCGGGACTCCGAACAACATTCGGTAACCAACCATATAACTCAAATATGCATAAAACAACGTTGAACCTTAAGTGTGCAGACCCTGCGGGTTCGAGAACTATGTAGACATGACCCGAGAGACTCCTCGGTCAATATCCAATAGCGGGACCTGGATGCCCATATTGGATCCTACATATTCTACGAAGATCTTATCGCTTGAACCTCAGTGCCAAGGATTCATATAATCCCGTATGTCATTCCCTTTGTCCTTCGGTATGTTACTTGCCCGAGATTCGATCGTCAGTATCCGTATACCTATTTCAATCTCGTTTACCGGCAAGTCTCTTTACTCGTTCCGTAATACAAGATCGTGCAACTTACACTAAGTCACATTGCTTGCAAGGCTTGTGTGTGATGTTGTATTACTGAGTGGGCCCCGAGATACCTCTCCGTCACACGGAGTGACAAATCCCAGTCTCGATCCATACTAACTCAACAGACACCTTCGGAGATACCTGTAGAGCATCTTTATAGTCACCCAGTTACGTTGTGACGTTTGATACACACAAAGTATTCCTCCGGTGTCAGTGAGTTATATGATCTCATGGTCATAGGAACAAATACTTGACACGCAGAAAACACTAGCAACAAAATGACACGATCAGCATGCTACGTCTATTAGTTTGGGTCTAGTCCATCACGTGATTCTCCTAATGACGTGATCCAGTTATCAAGCAACAACACCTTGTTCATAATCAGAAGACACTGACTATCTTTGATCAACTGGCTAGCCAACTAGAGGCTTGCTAGGGACAATGTTTTGTCTATGTATCCACACATGTATATAAGTCTTTATTCAATACAATTATAGCATGGACAATAAACGATTATCTTGATACAGGAACTATAATAATAACTGTATTTATTATTGCCTCTAGGGCATAATTCCAACACATACATCGCATTTAGCGACATAGGAGCCAATTTCCCTCTTGATGCCATGCCACCAGAATCGTTCTCGGATGTCTTGGTACATCTTGGTACCACCTGGATGGATAGAGTACGGTGTGTCATGTGCCTCTTGCAGGATCAAGTCCTTAAGTTCGGCCTTATTGGGTATGCATAAGCGCTTCCCATACCACAATACTCCTTGCTCATCAATCGAGAATCCTGGGGCTTTGCCTTCTCGCACCTTCCTCTTGAGGCCTTCGATACTCTTGTGCCCCTTGTGGGCTTCCTTGATGTCGTCTGCCAGAGTAGGCTTGACTTCGAGGTTGGCCAGGTACCCTGGTTCGACTATCACAAGTCCTAAGCCCTCCATCTCTTCATACAAGGCGGGTAACCTTTCCTTGAGCGTGACGTTCAAGGAGCCTGCCTTCCGGCTCAGGCCATTGGCTGCCACGTTTGCCTTGCCGGGATGGTATTGTATGCTGAGGTCATAATCCTTGATTAACTCAAGCCATCTCCGTTGTCTCATATTCAGCTCCCTCTGGGTGAAGATATACTTCAGACTTTTGTGGTCCGTATATATCTCGCATCGCTTTCCCAGAAGGTAATGTCACCACGTCTTCAGAGCATCCACTACAGCTGCTAGCTCGAGATCATGGGTGGCGTAGTTCTCCTCATGCGGTCGCAGTTGCCGTGACAAGTATGCCACGACCCTGCCATCTTGCATGAGGACTCCACCGAGCCCGGTTCCCGAGGCATCACAATATATCACGAATTCCTTGTTGATGTCCGGAGTAGCCAATACCGGGGCGGTAGTTAGCGTTTTCTTCAACTCCTGGAAGCTTGCTTCACACACTGGTGTCCACTCGAACTTCCGGCCTTTCTTCAAGAGTTGAGTCATAGGTCGAGCGATGCTGGAGAATCCCTCGACAAACTTGCGGTAGTATCCCGCGAGCCCGAGAAAACTCCTGACATCCTTCACGTCCTTGGGTGATTCCCAGTTGGTCACTATAGAAATCTTGGACTGATCCACAGCTAAATCGCGTGCCGTTAGGGTATGACCCAGAAATCCAACTTCGTTCAGCCAGAACTAAAACTTGCTGAATTTGGCATAAAGTTGGTTCTCTCGAAGCTTTCCCAAAACTAGCCTCAGGTGTTGCTCATGCTCTTCTTCGGACTTGGAAAGATTAGTATGTCATCGATGAACACGACGACAAACTTGTCCAAATATTCCATGAAGACCTTGTTCATGAGGTACATGAAGTAGGCTGGGGCATTTGTCAAACCGAAGGGCATGACCGTGCATTCATATAGACCGTACCAGGTCACGAATGCTGCCTTGGGTATAACTTCCGGTCGGATCTTCAACTGGTAGTATCCCGATCGGAGATCGATTTTGGAAAATACCCTGGCCCCGTTTAACTGGTCAAACAGGTCTTCGATCTTGGGGAGCGGGTACTTGTTCTTAATTGTGACTTCATTAAGGAATGGTAGTCGACGCAGAGTCGAATGGTACCATCCTTCTTTGAAACAAACAGAACAGGTGATCCCCAAGGTGACGCACTCGGACGAATGAACCCTTTCCTGAGTTGCTCATCCAGCTGCTTCTTCAGCTCTGCCAACTCCTCGGAACCCATCCTGTAAGGCTTTTTATAAATAGGCCTCGGTCCGGGCATAAGCTCAATGATGAACTCAATGTCTCGGTCAGGAGGCATTCCGGGTAGCTCGTCAGGAAAGACGTCCGGGTATTCACAGACTATAGGCACTCGATCAAGCTCTACCTCGGAGAGATTGTTGACTCGAGGTGCGTGAGCCGATACTGGTTCAGAGACGAACTTGACCTTGACCCCTTGGTTGCTTATCATGGTGATGGCTCTGTTGGCACAGTCCAAAAGACTTTGGTGCTTGGCCAGCCAATCCATACCGAGGATTACTTCCACACCTTGTGATTTAAGCACAATGAGGTTTGCCAAGAAACTCGTCCCATTAATAACTATCTCGACCCTTCTACACCCTAGGTTGGTCCTTAATACTGCTCCCGGGGTTTGGATTGCCATCTGCCCGCGGAGTAAAGTGGGGTTTAAACCGCATTTCTCCGCAAACCCTTGAGTAACAAAAGAATGCGAGGCACCACAATCAAACAACACTGTTGCTGGAGTTGAGTTGACAAGGAACGTACCCAGAATGCAGT
This sequence comes from Hordeum vulgare subsp. vulgare, assembly GCF_904849725.1. NCBI lineage: Eukaryota > Viridiplantae > Streptophyta > Magnoliopsida > Poales > Poaceae > Hordeum > Hordeum vulgare. Next base: position 535,205,559 of record NC_058521.1, read on the forward strand.
CCGGGTCTTCCTGTGCTTCTTCTGTAGTGATGTGATTGATTGGTCCCCTACCATTGAACTGTTGGTTGCGGGGGGCCTGGTTCCTCCCTGGTGCATCTTGACCGGGGTTGGGTGCATTGGGACGCGGTGCGTCGGTTTCTTGTTGGGGCACTGCCTGGAATAGTGCCCAGTCTGACCACACCCAAAGCAGGTGACTTGCCCTGGAGGGTTTGTCTTGACTCCACCGTTGTTCGTCGGTTTGACTACTGGCTTCATTTGCTGCTGAGGCTGATAGTTCTGGCGGAACAACGGGTACTTGTACTGTTGCTGCTGAAAGTTGGGTCTTGCAGGTGCTGACTGCCACGGTCTTGGTCTTGCGTTACCGGGTCCTCCACTGCCTATCAGCTCGCGCTTGCGGGTGTCGTCCATTGCATGACGCTTGTCTTCCAGCATAAGCGCTTTGTTAACCAAGTCGCTGAAAGTCTGGCAGTCGCAAACCACCAGCTGGTATTGCAGGGACTGCTGTAACCCTTCCATGAAGCGTTCCACCTTAGCGGCCTCAGTGTTAACATCTTCAGGTGCGTACCTTGACAAGATATTAAACTTCTGCAGGTACTCCTTAACAGTTCCACTGCCCTGCCTCAAGGCTCGGAATTCCCGCTTCTTGATGGTCATCAGTCCAGGCGGAATGTCAGCTGCGCGAAATCCTTCCTTGAACATCTCCCACGTGATGACTTGCCCTGCCCGCATGATCTGGAATCCATCCCACCATGCCCTGGCGGTGCCTCCGAGACAGTGAGAAGCATAAAGGACCTTCTCATGATCATCGGTGCACTTGACCAACGCAAGGAGGTCTTCAATGGTGCGAATCCAGTCATCGGCGTCCAGGGGTTCAGTCGACTCCGTGAATATGGGGGGCGTAGTACGCATGAACTCAGAAAGAGTAGAGCGACCACTACCATACTCATTCCGCGGCGGGTTGTCCACCAGGACTTGGGTCAGCTGCTGGATAGCGGCATTGCTAGCTTGACGCTCCTCTCGAAGAGCTTGAAGGAACTGAGGCATCGTCAAGTTCTCAGGAGGAGGAGGTGGCGGAAGGTCTCTAGGCTGCTCGTGGTGACCTCCAGCGTGAGCTTCTCCTTCGGTTCCCTGCGGCGTCCCTGAGGAGCCGGCGCCGGGGTTGCCGAAGGTGCTGTTGCGGATTGCGTTCACCATCCTGTCATAGAAACAGACAGGTCAAAATGCCACCTTGCTTGGGAGTACAAGGATTTGCTCCTAGTAAGAGGGGGTCCAATACGTGCATGTGCCAAGTTTTTAAAACCAAAGTTTTTCACAAAATGGAATTGCATTCATGACAATCTAGGTGACGTAGTCACTTACAGGCTGCCCAAGGCAATAGGTGACTTACATCAAGCACACATACGCAAATTAAAAATGGATACAAGGATACCCTATACTCGGGTACTCTGATTTGCCTACGCTAAAACCTATGCGGCGGACTGCTCGGTCTCAAAGGCGGACTCAACAGGATCCTCATCTTCATCAACATCCTCTTCCTTTATAGGAGTGGAAGAAATAATCCGCACGTCTCGGCGTCGGGCGAGGCGGCGAAGATATCAGTGTACTCTTCCGCTGTCAGGCGGCGACTCCGAAGAGGGACTGCCTGGATGGGTAACACACCACCCCTAGTGGCAACAGCTGCCCTCCCTTCAGGTGCGCTTGCCTTCTTTACTTTGCGGTTCTGCATCTTCTCAGTGTGGAGCAGGCCTTTGACTAGGTGCAGCTCTTGGCGGAGCTTGACGGATTCCTTAACCAAGAAGTGCGTCAGAGTGTCCGACGAGAGGCTGAAGTAGGTCTGAAACCTCAGTGGCATCCCATCCTCCATGGCTGGGGTGAGTGTCCAGCTCCCATCCACTCATTCCTTAATGAAAGGTAGATGACGAGTGACAGGCTCATTAGCCATCTCAGGAAGGATGCTGCGGAGTTGCACGAGCGCCTCTCGTGCAGCCGTCTCCACTACCAACATCAGCTCTCCCATCCGTGGTCCCTCAAAGAACCAACTAGACGGGGAGTCATTAGCCTTCACTATCACGTCCACGTGATATTCCTTGGTGTCGGTGTTGACCCAGTGCTCGTGGTAGAGGAAGATGGGCGTGCGTCGTACGTGGCACTTCTCGAGACAATCCACCTGAAGTAGCGGAAAGCCGGTCTCCAGAAGCGTCTCAGGTACAGCAGCCATCTACAAGGCATAGGAGAGAAGTCAGGAGGTTGTATGTGCAAGAGTCTTGTGCAAGGCTGGCGTCCTAAAGTGCTTGGTTAACGTCCATGCTATCTAAGGCTTCCTATAGTTAGGATGGCTCTAATACCAGTTCTGTGGGGACCCCGACTAGCAAGTCGAGTTCGCCGTGCCCAGTGACCCCAAGGATCAATGTTCACTGAACACAGATACTGAATAATAGAGTCTTACATTCAAGTACCAAATTATTACATCAAATGACCAGAAGGTCGGGTTCAAGAGCAAGGCCTAAAGCCAAATAAAAGGGATACATCGAGTAGCGGAAACTCGTAAGGGCTAAGCGGTGCCCATGCCATCAAGCCTACACCGACAGGCATTCTGACTTGGAAGCGTCCTAGATCGCAGGTCCGTCTTCAACGGCGTACTCATCGCCAAACTCCGGTCCTTCCATGTCTGGTCAATAACATAACCAGTGGCAAGCCAATGAGTACTTTGAATGTACTCGCAAACAGCCCATGACATATATATGGTAATGAATAACAGTGACAGTTATGTCGAGTGGAATGCGATGTGGTGGTACGATCAAGTATGTGCAACAAGTTAAAGAACTACTTGTGAATAACAGGTTACAGATATTGACATATCTGTAAAGGGTTGAACACACCGGGTTCACCTATATGCCAAGTCATCGGACTTGTCATAATCTCAAGGTATTAATGAGGCTAAACCATCCGCGTTTATCCTATATGTCAAATCACCAAACTTGATCATATTATTGTAATTATCATGATTATAACAACACCTATTTAACACCACGCACACACACTTGGTTTATGCGGAAACTCATGACGTAGTTTAAGCAGCACCACCCAACTGTCCTTGACCGTGGACACGACTATTCGAATAGTTTACACTCTGCAGAGGTAGTACGCTGGACCCACGAGAAACGGAATACTTCCATGTCATCCACGACTCGTGGTATATCACATATACCCGAGGTAAGTATCCGATCATCATCTTTCCCCTGACGATACTAGACAAAGAGATCCACTCGATTGGTACCTAGCCCACATGTTGTACGTCTTACGAGCACCAACTCTGGACTGTAACAACCATGCAGGGACCAACGGTGTGCCTGGAACTCATAATAATGGCATAGTCGTCCTACCTGGCACGACCCCATCACGAGAGTGACACCGATCACTCCCGCCACTAGTAATGTGGCTCTTTGCTAGCACCGACCAGAGTAATCAACAAAGCCCCGTCCCATAAAGGGGTATCGTGGTCGTACTGGGTAAGGTTGGGACGGTCGACACATCATTAATCTAATCCATTTCCGAAACCATACTCACACCAAAATCACTAGTGCATCACTTCACCAAAAGTGATCACCATCTCATCATCACCCTCGGGCATTAGTGGCACCCGACGGGGTTTTCATAAACTCTTTATTTAACTCATCATCATGCTCATGATAAAATGCTCTATTATTACTTGTCAACATGATAATATCATGACCCTCACGGGGTAGGGTCAAGGTCAATGCAGTGATTCTACTCTACTAGCCAACATGACAGTAGCATGATCCTCGTAGATGGTAAGATCAAGCTCATCTTGTTTGTGCTCCGAGGAGCCATGTGAATATCACTACTATAAATGCAAGTGCTTCGAAGAAGCCTTCGGTACCATCACATCGGTGATGAACCGGCATCGTGATCACATGCAACAGGAAAATACTTGCTATTCTAGCATGCATCATTTTATTTACTTAAGTCATGGCAAAAGGGCATGCTTGCCTTGGTCAGCTAGGTATCCGGGGTCTTCGAGGTCTTCCGCTCCGGATCCTTCATCACTCGGTAAGTCTACCGTCGAGAAAGGAATAAATAAATACAAGCTCTCACTAAAACAAATCACAAAGTGCTTTGAAAAATGTTGCAAGGCTTGAATAAATTCAGGATATTATTTTGAAAAATGTATCCTATTGTTTTATTAGCTAATCATATTTACTTAAAAGCAAACAGAAGCAAACAAGTGCTTTTTAATATCATTTTATTATACCAAAATAGTTTCTTTTATTGATAAATGTCAGCTATTACAAAATCAAATAGTACTCATTTTTAGAAAAATACTGGTGGAAGAATTATATTTTTCTACTGGCTAAATCTTTTTATAAAAATCATTTAGTTTGCTGGATTAAAACAAAAGAAAAAGGCCAGGGGAAACAGATCTAGCCGGCCCAGCCAGCAGGCCTGGCCACCAGGCGCGCGCGGGCCAGGTTCAAACCTGACCTGCGGGCCCCTGGGGTCAGCGTCAGCGGCTGCGCGCTGGCTGCCCGAGGACACCGATAGGTGGGCTCCACCTGTCGGGTCCTTCTCCTACCTCCGGCCAGAGAGGTGGAGTTGGACGCCGGCGAGGCTGCCGTTGTCCTCAAGCCTAGCTAGGAACGGGAACGGGTTCCTCGTGCCTCCGCCTACCTGCTCGTGGTCGGGACGTCACCGAAGGTGGTCTGGGTCGCCGGCGATGAAGTGCTCGTGGCGGAAGGGTTTCGGGTTCGTGCTGAACTAGGGGCTAGGGGTATGGATTTGGTCGGGAGAGTTAGGGGAAACGTTCCTGGTGTCGAGGGGAGTGTAATGAGAGGTCGGGCAGCGCAGGAGCCGGCGTGTAGCCGGAGATCGACCGGAGCTCCGAGGCGGAGGGGCCTCGGTCGATCTCGAGCACCAGGGCTCTGCGAGCTCGATTGGGCGGCTAGGGAGTGTCTACTGGTTGTGCTGAAGCTGCTTGGAGGGTGCTGGAGTGCCGGGGGGGGGGGGGGGTCTATTTATAGGCCAACGACGGTGACCCGACTCGGGCACGCCGGTGACTCACCGTGGCACGCGTGCAAGCACAGTGAGGTGCTGGCCGCGAAACCACGGGTTCGGAACGTGGTTTAGGGCCTCCTGGTGCAACGGCCGCAGAGGGAAAGCGAGTGGGGACGAGCTGCAGCGACCGTGCATGCTCGGCCGCGTCGGGCACGCACGGCACGCGTCGCCTGAGCTCTTGCGCGAGGGGGAGAGGGTCCCTGGGGTAGATTTGCACTGAGGGGCTGTCGGGGGAGTGCTTGGACATAACAGGGGACGCTGGGACCGGCCGGAGCGTTGGCCCCTTGCGGGTGGCTCTCTGCAGCGCGCCCAGAGCGCAGTTTTGTTATGCCACGGCACGCTGGCTCGCTCTGGGGCACTTGGGACGTGTCCTCCATGTCTTGAGTGTTGCTGGGAGTGTGCCTAGCCGTTGTGGTTTAGTGGGAGCTCGAGCTGGTCAAGGGAGTAAGGAACACTAGTGTTGCCAGTACTGTCCTGCAGCTTAAATTGGAGTTCTTGTCACTTGTGCTTGGAGTTGGGGAGGGGTTGGTTGACTGGGTGTTCACTGTGTTCTGGTGCTCTAACCCACCAAGTTTGGGGCCTTGACATTGGGTAAAACAGTGGCTAGGAAGGTTTTTACCTTCCTGTCAGTAGGTGTTCGACAGTGACTTGGGGTGCTTCCACTCCACCACTGTAAATGAAACTTAACAGGTTTGGTCTTGGGGTAAAAACATGGGGTTCCACCAAATCTGAGCTCCATTGAACAAGTTTGGCCTTGCAAACTTGAAAATGTCTCAAAGTGACCAGTACTGTCCCTTACAAAGGAAGTGTGGTCAAACAGAGTCTCACAAATGCCATTTTTGGTGTGGAGTCCTCATTTGGGGTGCTAAACACCTCTACAAAGTTTTAGCTCCATTGGAGAAACTTTGCAATGTAGAGTTGTTCCAACTCTACTCTGGACAGAGAGGGTTTTGGGCTCTTTAGGTGCACTTCCCCACCTTGGATCAAGGTGAGATTTTAGGTGAGCACCTAATATGGTTTGGGAGGGCTCCAGTAATTTTATGGGAATTTACTGAGATACTTTCCTTTGGAAACATCTCAAAAAGCTAAAACAGACAGAAATGGTTTTCAGGGTTTTACTCAAATAATATTAATATAAAATAGGGTTGCAAATCTTATGTATGGAAAATATATGTCCTTCTGAGCTTCCATGAATTTACTTAGAATTTTCTAAGGCAGGAAAGTAATTTTTCTTGTGGAAATATCATTACTAGCCTTAGAAATTGACATAGATATAAAATAGGAAAATAATATTTTAAATCACCAAATAATGTTTTTAATGAATGAAGATGATATAAGGATCAGATCACCAACTTTAGTTGGAAGTGCCACTTGGCTTCATGAGCTAGTAGTGTATCCCAACATGATGAAGGTGATCTTGATGTAAAGGAAAAAGGGTTTTTGATGAGAGCAAAATAATAAGTTTTTCATGGGTTTGAGTCATCAAACAAGAAGCATACACTCAAACAAGGGTTGACATTGCACTCACAACATTATTTGAAAAAGTTTTAACAAGCTCTGATTTTTGCAACACAAAAAACTTGGGATGAAAAACAGGGTGTGACAGGATGATAAGGAGATGCAACTCTATGGTTGACATCATACTTAGCTAGCATCTTGCGGAAAACACCATGAATGAAGTGTGAACCGCCATCAGTCATCAAGTATCTAGGGACTCCAAATCTTGGGAATATGACTTCTTTAAGCATCTTAATAGAGGTGTGGTGACCAACATTTTTAGCGGGGATAGCTTCTACCCACTTAGTAACGTAATCCACAGCAACTAAGATGTGAGTGTACCCATTGGAACTCGGGAAGGGTCCCATATAATCAAAGCCCCAGACATTCAATGACAAGTGAATAGTTCATAGGCATCTCTTGACGCTTACTGATGTTCCCTATCCTTTGGTATTCGTCACAAGACAAGACAAACTTACAGGCATCCTTGAAGAGATTGGGCCAATAGAAACCTGATTGCAATACCTTATGGGCAGTTCTATCTCCAGCATGGTGTCCTCCGTAGGCTTCGGAATGACACTTCTGCAAGATCTGTCCCTGTTCATGTTCAGGCACACAACATCTAATAACACCATCTACTCCTTCCTTATAAAGGTGAGGATCATCCCAAAAGTAGTGTCTCAAATCAAAGAAGAATTTCTTCTTTTGCTGATAGGTGAAACTGGGTGGTATGTATTTAGCTACGATGTAGTTTGCATAATCGGCATACCACGGTGCAGTAAGTGAAGTGCGGATGACATTTAATTGCTCATCAGGAAAGCTGTCATCAATAGGTAGTGGGTCATCAAGGACATTCTCTAGCCTAGACAAGTTATCTGCTACAGGGTTGTCAGCACCCTTTCGGTCACAGACGTGCAAGTCAAATTCCTGTAGCAGGAGAACCCATCTGATCAGCCTAGGCTTAGCGTCCTTCTTCTGCATAAGGTACTTAATAGCAGCATGATCAGAGTGAATAGTGACTTCGGAGTCAACTATGTAAGATCTGAACTTTTCACATGCAAACACGACTGCTAAAAATTCCTTCTCCGTAGTGGCATAGTTTCTTTGGGCACTGTCTAGAGTTTTACTAGCATAGTGAATGACATTCAACTTCTTGTCAACTCTTTGTCCGCGAACAACACCAACATCATAATCACTAGCGTCACACATGATTTCAAAGGGCAAGTTCCAGTCAGGTGGTTGAACAATAGGTGCGGTTATCAAAGCCTTCTTAAGTATTTCGAAAGCTTCCTCACAATCCTCATAAAAAACAAAAGGAACATCCTTCTACAAGATGTTGGTAAGAGGCCTAGAAATCTTAGAGAAGTCTTTAATGAACCTTCTATAGAAACCAGCATGACCTAGGAAACTTCGTATACCTCTGATATCTGTGGGGAAAGGCATTTTATCAATTGCATCAACCTTAGCCTTATCAACTTCAATGCCTCTTTCAGAGATTTTGTGTCCTAAGACGATACCTTCATTAACCATAAAGTGGCACTTCTCCCAATTCAAGACGAGGTTGGTTTCTTTGCATCTCTGTAAGACTCGATCAAGGTTGCTGAGGCAATCATCAAAGGAAGACCCGTAAACGGAGAAGTCATCCATGAAAACCTCGACGATCTTTTCACAAAAGTCATAGAATATAGCCATCATACATCTTTGGAAGGTGGTAGGTGCATTACATAAGCCAAAAGGCATACGTCTATAGGCAAAGGTACCGAAAGGGCAGGTGAAAGTGGTTTTCTCTTGATCAGATTGTGCAACAGGTATTTGCGAGAAACCTGAATAACCGTCTAGAAAGCAGATGTGTGTGTGTTTTGATAGCCTTTCTAGCATTTGGTCGATGAACGACAAAGGATAATGATCTTTCCTGGTTGCCTTGTTCAGTTTCCGAAAGTCTATCACCATTCTATAGCCGGTAATAATCCTTTGTGGGATTAGTTCATCCTTATCATTAGGAACGACGGTGATACCTCCCTTCTTGGGTACGCAATGTACTGGACTTACCCAATCACTATGAGCAACAGGATAAATGATTCCTCCTTCCAGAAGCTTTAATATTTCTTTTCTAACAACCTCTTTCATCTTAGGATTTAATCTCCTTTGATGATCAACAACTGGTTTAAAGTGAGGATCGGTTTTAATCTTGTGCTGACATAGAGTAGGACTAATACCCTTAAGATCATCAAGAGTATATCCGATAGCAGCGCGGTGCTTCCTCAGAGTTTTTAGTAACTTCTTCTCTCCGTGCTCTGAGAGGAGAGCACTAATAATGATAGGATATATCTCCTTCTCATCAAGATAGGCATACTTAAGAGTATCAGGCAACTGTTTGAGCTCGAACAAAGGATCACCCTTTGGTGGGGGAGGATCCCCAAGCAGTTCAACAGGAAGATTATTCTTGAGAATAGGATATTGCTCTAAGACAATTTTATCTATCTCATCTCTCTCCTCCATATGCATATCATTTTCATGCTCAAGCAGATATTGCTCTAAAGGATCCGTAGGAGGTACGGCAATAGAGGCAAGAGCAATGATTTCATCCCTACCAGACGACTCTCTTTCATGGGGTTGTCTTCCAAACTTGGAGAAGTTAAATTCATGAGACACACCCTCGAAACTTACTGTAACAGTCTGCTTAATGCAATCAATGTGAGCATTGGCAGTGTTGAGAAAGGGTCTACCAAATATGATGGGACAAAAGCTATCTTGTGCAGTACTAAGGACGAGGAAATCAGTAGGATACTTCGTCTTACCATACAGGACTTCTACGTCTCTCACAATTCCCAGAGGGCAGATAGTGTCTCTATTAGCTAGCGTGATAGTGACATCAATGGGTTCTAACTCAGTAGGTGCAATCTCATCTTTGATTTCATCATAGAGAGAATGGGGTATCGCACTAACACAAGCTCCCATATCACATAAACCATGGTAACAGTGATCTCCTATCTTAACAGAAACAACTGGTAGGCCAACTACAGGTCCGTGTTTGTCTTTCGCATGAGGTTTAGCAATTCTAGCGGAGTCCTCACAGAATTTGATAACATGCCCATCTATGTCTTCGGCTAAGAGATCTTTGATAATAGCCACACTAGCTTCAACTCTAATCTCCTCAGGGGGTGCAAGTGATCTAATGTAACCCCTACGTATCACAGTTGGAGCTTTAGAATAATCCTTTATCCTAGCAGGGTATGGTGGTTTCTCAGAGTAAGCACAAGGAACAACAGGATCACTAAAAGCTATGATTTTCTCCTCAACTAGATTTGTTTTGGCTATGTTGCTTTCTACAGGAGGATGATATTTAAACCACTTCTCTTTGGGAAGATCAACATGAGCAGCAAAATATTCACATAGAGAAGCTACTATCTCAGAGTCAAGTCCATACTTAGTGCTAAAATCTCTAGAAGTGTTTGTCTCAACAAAAGATTTAACGCAATCAAACTCGAAATTCATACCTGACTCCTTACCTTCCTCCAGCTCCCAATCTTCAGAGTTGTGTTTGATTATCTCCAATAAATTCCACTTGTGATAAATATCCTTCTTCATAAAAAAACCGGCACAAGAAGTGTCAAGCATGGTACGATCTTCACGAGAAAGCCGAGCATAAAAGTTTTGAGTGATGATTTCTCTCGAGAGCTCATGATTGGGGCATGAATATAGCATTGATTTAAGCCTCCCCAAGTTTGAGCTATGCTTTCCCTGTCACGAGGCCAAAATTTATAAATAAAGTTCTTATCACGATCTACTAAATGCATAGGATAGAACTTTTGATGAAATTCCAATTCCAACCGATTTTAGCCCCATGATCCAGCATCATCACATAGCCTATACCATGTCAACGCCTTATCCTTCAAAGATAAAGGAAATACTTTCTTATTTACCTCATCCTCGGGCAAACCTGCAAGCTTAAATAAACCACAAACTTCATCTACATAGATTAGATGAAAGTCTGGATGTGAAGATCCATCTCTTGTAAAAGGATTAGCCAGCAGTTTCTCAAGCATACCCAAAGGAATTTCATAAAAGATATTTTAAGTAGGTAACTCAGGTTCAGGAGAAACTCCTCGTGCTTACATTCGTGGTGAAGATACTCCGAACAAACTCCTCAAAGGAAGAGTTTCCATAGGGACAAGTGGCAATACATTTCAGCACAGTATATAAATGTTTCCTTACCAATTTCCACTTACCAAAGGCGCTTCACTCCCCGGTAACGGCGCCAGAAAAGAGTCTTGATGACCCACAAGTATAGGGGATCAATCGTAGTCCTTTCGATAAGTAAGAGTGTCGAAGCCAACGAGGAGCAGAAGGCTCTGATAAACGGATTTCAGCAAGGTAATAACTGCAAGCACTCAAAGTAGTGGTAACAAGTGATTGTGTTGCGAGGTGAAACGTAGAGAGCAAAAAGTAACAAGTAACAAGTAGTAGCTATGGTGCAGCAAGTGGCCCAATCCCTTTTGCAGCAAGGGACAAGCCTGAACAAAGTCTTATAGGAGGAAAAACGCTCCCGAGGACACACGGGAATTTCTGTCATGCTAGTTTCATCATGTTCATATGATTCGCGTTCGTTACTTTGATAGTTTGATATGTGGGTGGACCGGCGCTTGGGTACTGCCCTTACTTGGACAAGCATCCCACTTATGATTAACCTCTCTCGCAAGCATCCGCAACTACAAAAGAAGAATTAAGACAAAGTCTAACCATATCATTAAACTAGTGGATCCAAATCAGCCCCTCACGAAGCAACACATAGACTGGGGTTTAAGCTTCTGTCACTCCAGCAACCCATCATCTACTTACTACTTCCCAATGCCTTCCTCTAGTCCCAAATATGGTGAAGTGTTATGTAGTCGACGTTCACATAACACCACTAGAGGAAAAACAACATACAACATATCAAAAATACCGATCGAATATCAAATTCACATGACTATTATCAACATGACTTATCCCATGTCCTCGGGAACAAAAGTAACTACTCACAAGACATAATCATAATCATGACCATAGGTGTAATGAATATCATCGAGGATCTGAACATAAACTCCTCCACCAAGTAATCCAACTAGCATCAACTACAAAGAGTAATCAACACTACTAGCAACCTTACAAGTACCAATCGGAGTTGCGAGACGAAGATTGGTTACAAGAGATGAACTAGGGATTGGAGAGGATATGGTGCTGATGAAGATGTTGATGAAGATGCCTCCCCTCCGACGAGAGGAGTGTTGGTGATGACGATGGCGATGATTTCCCCCTCCGGAGGGAAGTTTCCCTGGCAGGATCGTCCTGCCGGAGCTCTAGATTGGATCTGCTCAAGTTCCGCCTTATGGCGGCGGCGAAACCACGAAAAAGCTCCCGATTGATTTTTTCCAGACCAGGACGCTTCATATAGCAAAAGAGGGGGGCGAGTGGGCCTTCAGGCAGCCCACAAGCCTGCCCTGCGCCACCAGGGGGGTGGTGGCGGTGGGCAAGCTTGTGGGGCCCTGGTGGCCCCCTCCGGTAGTTCTTTCGCCTAGTATTTTTAATATATTCCAGAAAAAATCCAAGTAAATTTTCAGGGCATTTGGAGATGTGCAGAATAGTGGACTAGGATTTTCTCCTTTTCTTGTCCAGAATTCCAGCTGCCTGAATTCTCCCTCTTAAAATAGTCCTTGCAAAATAAGAGAGAAAAGGCATAAATATGGTACCACAAGTAATATAGCAGCCCAAAAAGCAATAAATATCAACATGAAAGCATGATGCAAAATGGACGTATCACTTAACTTGTTCTACGAATATGTATTCAAGCCTTTTGTGAAGTTCTCCTAATTTTGCTTCAAAATTGCATCACGAACCTGATAAAAAACCCCAAGTTCTAGCCTTGGCAAGAGCGGGCGACAACATCATTCTTATCACTTCCTCCTTGGGGGAACCTCCTTGGATTTGGAGGTATCATATTTGTCAAAGAACATGTGATCCTTCTGTATCGCTGTCATCTCGGCAGGTGCATGACTTGGGGTCGGTGTCGAAGCTGGACCATCGGTTCCGAAGTTCACCCTCTATGGTGTCATCTTGTGTTGTTTGGGCGGCATATTCGAGAAACTCGTTCGGTATTCGGCCTCGAGGCCGGTTTGTGCATTTTGGTGGTTTGTAAGCCAAAGTGGCGGCTTCAGGTCATATGGTGGGGTGTTGTCTCTCGTGTCTTGGCCTACGGGATCGTCGGCTCATTTGGGACGCAACCTCAAGGTTGACGTGTGTGGCTATGTATCGGTTTTGACCAATTTTCTTTATAAAATCAACCAATTCTCTTCTAAAGAGCCAGATCGCATGTTGGTTGCTCGACAACAGAAACTTATATAATTTAAGAATTATGTTTAAAACCAAATTCAATCCTTTTTTTCTTCAACACACTAATTATATATTATTATTATCTTCTTTGTAGAGTCCTTAAGTAGATATTTGGGTGAAAAAGACGTCACTTGCCATTGTTAAGAGTGTCATCCCAACAGTGGCTGGTGTGCGGCATTTCCACATGCGGTGGTGCAGAATGGGGACCCAAGACACTCGGGTCATCGCCCTATTCTAGTCTACATGGAGGGTGCTGACCGTGGTTGGAGGAGGAGCGACCATAATTTTCGTTTTGAAGCACGGTGGCTGCACGAGGATGGATGCGAGGAGGTCATTAAGAAAGCCTGGGACAAGGGATTCCATGAGGAGAGAAGGGGCGTCGCCGGTGCCCTAGGGAGTGTGGCGGGTGACATGACCAAGTGGAGTAGAGAAGTTGTAGGGGAGCTGGAGGGGAGAATCAAGGAAACCCGATCCAAGTTAGACATATGTATGAAAGCTCCGACCTCTGAAGCGAAGGTGAAGGAGGAAGCAAGCCTTCGCATTGCTCTGGCGACCCTAAAGGAGAAGAAATACACCAAGATAAAGCAACGTGCTCATATGTGGTGGTTGAGGGGTGGGAATAAGAACATCAAATACTTGCAATCAGTAGCATCGGCGAGGAAGAGAGCAAATAAACTGAAGGAGATTTGTAGGGAGGATGGCTCGGTGGTGGAGGAGGGATCGACCTTAACTAACTATGTATGTTCTTTTTTCCAGGGCCTATTCACCACAGCCAACCCACATCGCCTTACCGAGCTTATACAGAAGGTCAATCCACGAGTATCTACCGCTATGAACAATGTTCTTATGGCTGACTACACCAGGGAGGAGGTGAAGGCCGCATTGGATCATATTGGTGTCCTCAAAGCACCGGGACCGGATGGTATGCCGGCGATTGTTTTCAAGCGGCATTGGCACTTCATGGATGATCACGTTGTACAGGAACTTCTCAAGGTTCTGAATGGAGGTGCTTCCCGGAGGGCTGGAACAATACCACGATCGTGCTTATCCCTAAAGTCAAAAACCCGAGGAGGATCAAGGATCTCCGGCCAATTAGTCTCTGCAATGTTGTGTACAAGCTTGTCTCCAAGGTGATTGCCAACAGGCTCAAGATTATACTCCCAGAGGTGATATCCGAGAACCAAAGTGCATTTGTGCCCGGGAGGCTGATCACTGACAATGTGCTTATAGCCTATGAGATTTCCCACTATCTTATGAACAAGAGGAATGGGCACAGTGGGGGTGGCGGCAGTGAAAGCTGATATGAGTAAGGCATATGACCGAGTGGAGTGGAGCTTTCTGGAGGCCATGCTTGGTAAGCCGGGGTTTAGCAGAGGCTGAATTGGGCTAGTTATGAAATGTGTTACCACCGTGCGCTATCAGATTAAGGTAAATGGCACTTTCACACATCAGTTTTGTCCATTGCGTGGCCTTAGGCAGGGGGGCCCCCTTTCCCCCTACCTCTTTGTCATATGTGCGGAAGGGCTATCGGCACTACTGTGCCATGCGGAGGAACATGGCACTCTCCACGGTGTGAAGATCTGCCCAAGGGCCCCATGCGTCTCACATCTGTTGTTCGCCGATGATTCCATGCTACTGTTGCGAGCACAACAGCAGGAAGCAACAACCCTACACAATATTCTGCAACTATATGAAGCATGTTCGGGGCAATGTATCAACACAGAGAAGTCGGCTATTATGTTCAGCCCAACACAAACGATCAGGACAGAACCTCTGTGAAGGGTGCGCTGGCAATACTTAGCGAGGACTGGAACGACAAATACCTGGGCCTGCCTGTCCATGTGGGGCGATCAAGAAAGCAAGCATTCAGATATATTAAACGGAACATGTGTGGACGGGTATACGGGTGGCAAGAGAAACTGCTCGCCAAGGAAAGCAAGGAAGTCCTGGTTAAGGCGGTTGGACATGCTATCCCTACATACGCAATGTCATGCTTTGACCTGACTAAGTCCTTTTGTGCGGAGCTGAATGCCTTGCTTGGGAAATTTTGGTGGAGTCAGCAGGATAAGCACAACTCATTGCACTGGCTGAGCTGGGAGAAACTTACTCTCCCGAAAGCGATGGGTGGTCTTGGATTCAGGGATATGCATACTTTCAATCTGGCGATGCTATCCCGACAGGGTTGGAGAATCATTCAGAACCCGGACAGTCTCTGCGCCCGAATCCTTAAAGCCCGATACTTTCCATCCTGCTCAGCACTAGAGGTAGTGGATCATGACGACATTTCATACTCGTGGCGAAGTATCCTCCAAGGCATTGAGGTGGTGAAACAAGGCTACATATGGCGGGTCGGGCATGGCACACGTATAAACATCTGGCGGGATCCATGAATCCCTCGACCATGGTCGAGGCGAATAATAACGCCGAGGGGTGCTAGCCTGCTAACCCATGTGCACGAACTGCTGTGCCCGATCACAGGAGGCTGGGACGAGCAGCTGGTGCGGGAAACTTTCTATGAGGATGATGCCCGCTACATACTGCAGGTACCTTTACGGGAGGGGGTGCAAGATTTTATCGCTTGGCATTTTGATTCCAAAGGGGCACACTCCGTCAAGAGCGCATAAAAGTTACTGGCTCAATTGTACAAACAACAGCGCGGTGGATCACCAGGCTCAAGCGAAACGGGTGCAGATCAACTTGATGTATGCCCAGATCAATCTTGGAAGCGAATTTGGAAACTACCATGCCCCGCAAAACTTCAAATGTTTGTGTGGCGACTCCGACACGAATTCCTAGCCCTATGCACAAATTTGTTGCGACGAGGCATGACGCTAGACTCCGTGACCTGTTTCGTGTGTGGCAGAGGGGAGGAGGACGGTGGCCACCTATTCATCAAGTGCAAGGCTGCCAAAAAAGTCCGGAGGCACCTCGGTCTGGAACAGGAACGGTGTCGGCTCGAAGCGTTTGGGGGCGTGCATGCAATGCTGGAGTCTCTCTGGGGGCTAGATGAGAAGAAAAGGATCCTGATCATAACCTTCTGGTGGCACTCGTGGAATAACCGAAACAAGATTAGAGAAGGGGAACCTGCAGTACAGGCGGAGGAGATAGCGTGGCGTACCCGATGCGATGCTCTAGAGTATGAGCAGATCCTGACTCCCGTGGTGCGCAGGCGTGTACCGGACCGATGGAAGCCACCACAGGAGGAGTTCATCAAAATTAATCTGGACGGCGCCTTCACACCGGGCAACTCCTTCAGTGGATGGGGAATCGCGGCTCGAGACCGCCATGGCCGGCTCTTAGTTGTGCGGGCTGGGAAACAGGAGCAAGTACCTGACGCCTTTGGAGCTGAACTCCATGCCCTGTCGGCAGCAGTAATGACAGCAATCGAGATGGGCGCGACTAGAGTGGCCTTCGAGGCAGACTCGCAGCTGCTTGCAGAGGCCATGGATACTTGCCGCGCCGACGCATCGCCCTATGCAGCTATCATTGAGGACCTGAAGTACCAGCTAAAGCTATGGTTCGCCCAATGGAGTGTTATCACATGTAAGCGTACTACGAACAAAGTAGCGCATGCCTTAGCCCAAATTGGTAGCACCTGTGCCACCAATAGCTGTGTCGAATGGGATTCGGTTGTACCGCCCGATGTGGTGCTTCACGTGTCGGGCGATATGCCTTAGCGTAGTTGATTTATAAAGCTCTGCTTTCCCTAAAAAAAAAAAAGAGTGTCATCCCATATGGGCGGAATTGAAAAGCTACAAAAGGTCGGGGCTCCAGTATACAGGTCATATCAGATCGGACATGGGCTTCAAAAGATATCGTAGGAGAATATCTCCACATGGCCTGGCTAGTCCGATTGTCCGAGCATTCCTTGGCTACTTCCCGGTCAAACGTTTGTGACATATGGCCTCCGGGATCAACACGCCACGAGTTGCGACCACTAGGCACAAAGTTGCATCTTTGGTTGAGCCATTGACCGCCTCGCTCACGCCGTTTCGGTGCATGAAAACACATACCGGACTCTGTTTATGTACAAAACTGATGCTTTCGACGGTTCAAGAGCCGAAGCAAAAAATCATGTCTTCCATTTTCAAAACAGGCACGAGCAATCAAGTTACCACCATTACTTTTCCTTGCAGAAAGAAAGCAGATCGACCTGCGGCAAAAATTCATGTTTTGATCATTTTTTAAAGGTTGATCGAGATCTGATTCTGATTTGTAAAAGCTTGGGATCTGATCGTTTTTTTATCGCCAGGATTCATGACGATAGGGTATAACAGTCTACCGTCAACGTTTCTGGCGGTAGAAAAACTTATCCATGTCAGCGCGACGTACGCCTATCGTTAAACAGGCCGACGATAGGTTGTACAACCTACCGCTGAGATGCGCGAGGGTAGGTATGAACATGCACTATGTCTGATACTTAATCAATTTTTACTGTAGGGCATGCACCCCTACCGGCAGGGTCTTCGACGGTAGGTTTGTTATACCCTACTAGCAAAAGAGCCCGTGCGTTGCAACGGAAGAGAAAATAACACATGCTCTGAACACAATATATTTTCACATGGCATCACATTTGTGTTGCCGACGATGGTCTTAGTGCTCACACAACGAAAACGCGTTTGAATGTACAATCACTCGGAATAAGATGAGAAATATGTTGTTTCTCCTCACCAGGTTTTTCAAAGGTGTGCATGTGTGGTTAACGATGTTTTCTTTCCTCTCAATTTGGTTTTAATTTAATGGATGTTTATTGCAATTCGTATCGTCGTCGGAAATAGAGAAAAAAAAGACCGTGCACTACAAATTAAGTTTGCACTAAAAATAATATTTAAGAAGTATTCAACAGCTAAAAATAACATCCTATTTAGATTCTACACATTTTTTAATCAAATTTCATATATAACATGTTAAAATCGAAGTTACGGTTTAAAAGATATGGATAATTTTGTTTTACATAAAATGTAGATTGATTAACTGAAAAGTCAGGCTTTTTTTTTGTTAAAATGAAAAAAACGTTTCGGCTGACTTAAATCCGGACTGCGGGTTGATTACGTGAAACATCAGGGGGTTTTCTAAAAAATACAAAAAAAACGATTCGTTTTCTGACTTAAATCCGGACTGCGCGTTGATTACCTGAAAAATCAAGGAGTTTTCTGAAAAATGCAAAAAAAAAACAATTCATTTTCTGACTTAAATCCGGACTGCAGGTTTATTTCAGGAAACGTCAGGTTTTTTTTATAAAAGTGACATGACGAACGACAGAAGCGAATGACGCTTTATTATTAGAGCAAGTACAATAAGGTACAGTCTGTAAGGATTAGAATACTATATTTTTACTGAGTTGGATGAGAGAGAAGAGGAGAGAGAAAGAAAACGGGCTCTTCATGAAGAGCTAGATCTAGCACGTGCTCCTAGATGTTTTGTGAGAATAAAAGGTGGGTTATATATGATAAAAGTAGTACTCTTTTATAGCTAATTATTGTACAAGCTAGATATAAGATCGGCTATAAGATGAATTATAGCCAGCAATTGACTATATTATTAACCATGCTTTTAGTAAGAGATTGTCATGAACCCCGACGATGGAAAATGGTAAGATTTTAAAAAATTTATAAGGTAGGGTCAGATCTGGGTCAATTTTTGAGCCTGCTTCTTCTTTTCAGTTTCCTTGATTGGTCTTTCAAGCTTTATATTTCCGTTATGATGAGTAATAAAAAAAGGTTCGTCCGACTTAAAAAAAATCTGAATCTACTTTCATAAAAGGGTCAAAATACTAAATTTAGCCAAAGAACCGCTGCTGGCATGTGTTAAAGCAGCAGGACTCCGGTACTCGCTTGCAGAAAATGACCGTGAACCTTTCCAGCTGCTCCCGTGGCCGGCCCGCTCCACACACTAATACACGAGTAGTCCGCGCTGTAAAGAATGGACGGGCTTCTGCCGTCTGGCAAACAGCGTTCACAGACACACGCAAGATCAGCAGATCACTGCTCGTTGCTGATCGATTCGTCCAACTAAATGCCAATCAAGCATCAAATTAACTACGCAAAGCCACCGCAATTCAACGCATTACAATCATCAGCTACCACTACTAGTTCCAACGAAGTCCACTAATTAAAACGGCCGGGGCCGGCGAAGCGCGAGGAGATCACCGACGAACGCGCGCCGGCAGTTCAGGGGCTGTCAAGCTAGGGCTTGCTGGGCTCGGGGCCGGCGGCGGCGTCCACCACGGCCAGCGCCGCCTCCAGGGCCACGATCTCCTCCTTGGTGGTCGCGATCTTCCTCTCCAGCTCCGCCTTCTCCGCCTCCCGCCTGGCGCGCGCCTCCTCCGTCGCCTCCTCGCCAGCGCCAGCGGATCCTGTTGGACGGCCGCACGGCGACCCTCCGGCCGCCGCATCGCTGCCGTCTTCTCCGTCGGCCGCCGGAACTGCCGGGGATTTTCCAGCCGAGACCGACATGGTTGAGTAGCGCTGAGGTGCGTGGTGCCGTGTCCTGTGTGGCGTTTGCTGTTTTGCAAGGGATTGCAAATTTTCAGCCGCGGGGTTGCCAATTTTCAGCTTCCACCGTGTATTTGTAGTGTTGGCGCTTCCGCTTCTTCTTTGGCGCCTTGTAATCTTCTTTTATCGGGGTGGCCCTCATTCACTTGAGTTTTGAGTAATCCGCAAGAACTGTGCTGAGTAATGCTATGCACACACAATCGACCTACACCATTGGTTTGCCTACTTTTTTTTTCTTCATCCGTGTGGCTTCAAATTGCTTGGTTTGACAATTGGGACATAAACAGATTAAAAATTTCATTACAAATAAGGAATTGCTTCCCCAGCTCGATCATCCCTCCAGTGCGTGCGAGGCCACTGCATCCAATCTCTCGTCGCATGCGGGGCTCGCCCTGCTGACATGCCTCCTAGGGAAAGCCCAACCGTCACGGATGCACGCCACACAATAACCGAGTATGTATGTCAAAGCAGGCAATTGACCCTTTGTTTTGATTCCTTCTTGTAATCAGTACTATGACGCTGATGGTTAGGGTTTATCATGTTGGAAGCGTTAATCATGGTTAAGTTTTGCAATGCAGGTATGGAGTGACCTAATTGAAGTGTTGAAATGCCATTTCGATGGGAAGGGTGCTTGGTGTGACAATTTGGACATAAAAAGCTTAAAAATTCCATGATAGATAAACTAGATAATCAAGCAACTAAGATATCCAAATGATGATATGGAGCTTGTTTTCTGGTACCCACGAGGAAAACCATTGATGCCCAGCTACCAACTGATTTTGAGAAGGATTGTGACATGATGTCAAGAGAATATGTAGGGAACACATTGCTTGTTTTGTTTGTAAAACATGTAATAAAATAAACAATCACAACATAAGGATGATGTAGTTTATGATGGATGCCCTGGTGTACCTCAGGTGCTATCAAGCCCTATCAACAAGCGGAAGCTCAAGAGAATGGAGGAAGAGAGAAAGGATCAGATAAGAAATTGCTCCCGCATCACGACCACCCTTATCGTACATGTGTAGACAATGCACCCACCCTCTAGCCGCATGTCGGGCTCACCATGCTGCCATGCCTCCTGGGGGAAAGCCCAACCGTCACTCATGCAAGACCAAGCCAACACATACACCATCGAGCTACCTTTTGCGATAGTAGCACAACTACCTCCTATGACGCTACCACCATTCTACCCATAAGCCACTTCGACTTATGTCTCACTGTCATCCATGCCACCACCCATTGTATCCTATTTTTCCAACAAAGGTAGATTTTATTGGTCCAAGATGAAGCATCGAGAGGATACAAACACAATAAATGCACACTCGACCTCTGCATATCTAGAATGCACATATTCAAAACACACACATGCACACACACACACACACACACACACACCCACACCCACACACACACCCACACCCCAAACACACACACACACGCACACACACACACACACCCCAAACACACACACGCACACACACACACACACACACACACACACACACGTGCACGCGCGCGACATGCCGACAAATAGCAAAGTCATACGAGACCAAAGCTATGCAAAGATGAAAATAAAAATAAAAACCCAAAGCAATCATATTTAGTTCAACAAACTACAACAATGACGAATTTACACCAACCATCTCATCACACCAAATGGACGGCAAGGTTCTTCAAGAACAATGCCTTCAGGAAGGAAGCGACACTTAAGCGCCGATGTCACCATCTTCAACCAGTCAAGGACACAATCTAGGTTTTCACCTAAAGGATAGAATCTAGGTTTTCACCCATAAGAAACAACCCGAACATATTCGAGCAATGCCTTCAACAAGTTAATGACATAAGAACATCATAATTGCCAGCTATAACCAACACATGTAGATCTAGGCTTTCACTCCGGAATGCGAGACCGGGTGCTCAAGTAGCACCACCATCATTTGCACTTATGTGTTGTCACCATCACTTCTCCACGATTCCGGCAACTACTTGTGATGAGGACCGACGCCGCTGCATGTTCGTCCTTTGTGTCAAGACGTCGTCCATAGTTTGAATGTGCCCACAAAAGTCAACCACTAGGTCTAGAGAGAGGAACCGTCGCGAAGAACTTTAGGTTGTAACCGCAATCTGCGACTAGTCCATTGCCTTGACATCACCTCCAGCCACACTAGTTTTTCCCAATAGCGTCTTCCAGCGACGGCGTGACGAGAGGTGGAGGAAAGGAGCGATTGCGATGGTAGTGTGAGCCGCACCTAAGTCGCCTTGGGCAAGGAAACACAGGGTGATTCATTTTTCTATATTCGAACAAGGGAGGTAGGGTTAGGGATTTGGGAATGATTGAAGGGGAGCTTTAGTTTCTCTCTCTAGATATAACAATCAAAGATAGTTTTCTAGTAGCCCCCTCCCCAGAAAAAACAACAAAGGGCCTTTATGCAAAGGCATGTATCCTCAAGGAGGTCACGTGACCCAGACATGACCCTTCCAACAAAAAATGGCCAACTAGCCCCTCGAGTAGCTGATATCATGGTTAATACTTAATAGTATAGCCAGTTGCTATGTGTATGTTCTTGCCATGACATCTATAGTTAATCTTATAGCCGGAATGTATAGTAGTTAAATGCAATTAGATACTATCACTTTATTAACATATGATCCATCTCACACTCTCACAAAGTTTCTTGGAGCACGTGCTACAACTGGTTGTTAATTTACAGTCCACTTCTCTTCTCCTCATCCAGCTCCACAAACTTTTTAATATAAATCTCTATAGCCCACTTTCTTCACTTTGTTAGAGTTTCTCTAATATGGCTCTTTCCTCACATTGTTATAGTTTCTATGGTATGGATGTTTTCTGATCACTATGCGTCTGCATCGTAAGTTTGGAGACAATTTTTTTTGCTTTCAGAGTTATGTGACTTAAGTGCACCAACCCCATAGGTTGTATGACCGCACATGCCATTTATTTTGGAAATATGCCCTAGAGGCAATGAAATTGTATTATTTTATTTCCGTATTCGTAATGAAGAGTTTGTATTGTATTTCATAACTGCTATCATCCCGGAATATGTGATTCAAGGGAAAACTCATATGCACATGTGAAATGATAAATGGTAAAACAAAGGTTCCTAGTCTTGCCTCTAAAACTAAGCTCAAGTGTTGCTGGTGATCAAGCTTTCTGGATCTTAAGATATCATTAAGTGTAACGATAGTCCTAAAACAACATTGAGAGTATGCCGTTAGAAGAACGATCGTTTTATCCTTAGTGGCAACAATACAAAGACATGTACTTGTCCCTTTCTTTCAGTGGGATATAGAACTCCACCAGATTAAACCACTGCAATACACCCTCTCACTGAAGAAATAGCAATCTAGTTGGTCAAACTATTTCAATAGACCAGCGATATTTATGAAGCTATAATAATCATGCACATAAGAATCATAATAGTATTCAGAGAATACTCAATTTTTTTAGCATTAATAATCTGAACATAAACCCACAATTCATCGGATCCCAACAAAAGCATCGCAGAAAAGAATTACATCAGATTGATGAAAGCAAAGATGCTATGATCATTGTATTGAAGATCGAGAGAGAGAGGGAGAGCCATCTAGGTACTAACTACGAACACATATGTGTGTAATAAACTACTCACACATCACCATGGGAGCTGAAGGTTGATGTGGAGGCCCTCCGTGATTGACCCCCCTCCAGCAGGGCACCGGAAGAGGGCTCCAGATGGAAACACGACGAAACAGAGATTTGTGGCGGCGGAAAAAGTGTTTCTTGTGGCTCCTTAGGGTTTATAGGATGGAGAGGGACGTCAGGAGGCGTCTGAGGGGGCCACCACATAACAGGGTGTGACCACCCCCCTCGGCGTGCCCTGATGTCTGGTGCCTCCCTCATGAGGTCCCTAGTCTCCTCCGGAAGCTTTCAGGTCTTCTTTTGGTCCAGAAAAAGTCATCAAAAAGTTTCATGGCAATTGGACTCCGTTTGGTATTGTAAAGCTGAAAATCCAAAAACATGCAGAAAACATCAACTAGCACTAAGCACTGGTTTAATAGGTTAGTGCTCATATATAAGATTAATTGGTAAATAAACACCCTAAAAGCATCCTAGAATGATAATATTATATCATGGAACAATCGCAAATTATAGATACGTTGGAGACGTATCAACATCCCCAAGCTTAATTCGTGCTTGTCCTCGAGTAGTAAATGATAAAAATAATTTTTTTGATGTGACATGCTACCCAACAAGTATGCTACTGCGGGTTTGATCATTGAGAAATTATGAATTAATAAACATCAACATAGTAATATTCATGAACAAAAGCAACATAATCATCAAGTTTCAAAATATACAATCCTTAAAGAATGTTCACCCAAATTCATTTTATCATATAAGAGCACCACAGTGTCAAGTCAAGCAATTGGATCGTACTCTTTAACACGCTTCAACTTTTTATTACTCACTCAATATATGAGCGTGAACCATGGATATAGAATAAAGGTGGAATAGAATACGGTGGTAGGTTTCAAAGGGGTGGAAGTGGAGAAGAAAATCGCGCATCAACCAGGCATATCAACGGGCTACGGAGATGCCCATCAATAGATATCAATGCGAGGAGTAGGGATTGCCATGCAACAGATGCACTAGAGCTATAAGTGTATGAAAGCTTAACTGAAGCTAAGTGGGTGTGCATCCAACTTGCTTGCTCATGAAGACCTCAGACATTTGAGGAAGCCCGCCATCAGAATATACAAGCCAAGTTCTATTATGAAAAATTCCCACCAGCATATTGAAGTGCCAAAAGAAGAGACTCTCTATATGAAGAACATGGTGCTACTTTGAGACACAAGTGTGGAAAAAGAGGTAGTAGCACTGTCCCTTCTCTCCTTTCTCTCATTTATCCCTTTTTTTTCTTTTTTTTCTTTTTTTTTCTTTTTTTCATCTGGAGTGTCGTCGTGACTTGTGGAGGAATCATTGTCTCCATCATCCTTTCCTCACTAAGCCAATGCCCTAATAATGATGTTCATCACACTTTTATTTACTTACAACTCAACATGAAAAATTCTAGTATGACACTATATGAATGCCTCTCGAAGTGTACCAGGATGTGCAATGATCAAGCGTAACATGTATAAAAACGATGAATGGTGCCTTTTCCACAAATACTATGCCAACTTATATGATCATGCAAAGCAATATATGATGTGACGGTGGAAGTTGCATGTCAATATATCTCGGAATGGCTAAGGAAATGCCATGATAGGTAGGTATGATGGCTGTTTTGAGGAAGATATAATGATGTTTATGTTCAATAGAGCGTATCATGTCACGGGTTTTGGATGCATCGACGAAGGTTGCACCAATCTCCGAGGTGATAATGGGCAATGCAATGTACGGAAGAGGCTAGAATATATGTCGAGGTGAGAGTGCATATATCCATGGACTCACAATATTCATAAAGAACTCACATAATTATTGCAATATTTTATATCTCTCTTGAAGCAAAGCACTGCTCGCATGCCCCTAGGGAGGAGGTTCGTAGGAGTTAACCATCACGTGCCCCCGACTTCAACAACACTAGGACTTCAACGAGGAATAAGTATGCTCACACATCATCACCATGCCATAATTTTTTTGGAAAAACAACAATTTAACAAAATTTAATTCAAGATACCAATATTAACCAATGATCATGCACTCATGACCTTTTCACTTTACAACATTAATATCATTAACTATGATTTCTCTTTTATGTGCTACATGTGGTTCTGATTATGCACTCGTTGAATACCTATTATTTTTATACTAGTATTATACCCATGCACACTATTTATTAACTCTACAAAATATATAAGTGAAGAACACGAGTGCAATTATTTCTTCAAAATCTATACGCCACAGTCTCTAAAAGATATAAGTGAAGCACTATAGCAACTGCTAAGCTCAAAAGATATAACTGAAGCACATAAAGTATTCGAGTAAATCATGGTGATCTCGTCTCTCTCACAAGTGGGTGTATTAAGAGAACAATTATTGTGGAAAACTAAAACAAAAGCAAACAAAGGCAAACGATGCTCCAAGCAAAACTCATCTCATGTGATGAATAAAAACATAGCTCCAAGTGACATACCAATGGATTGAGATAAAAGAAGGGATGCCTTTCGGGGGCATTCCCATGATTAGACACTTGAGTATTCCTATAATATTACCTTGGGGGTGCCTTGGGCATCCCCAAGCTTAGGCTCTTGCCGCTCCTTATTCCTTCTTCCATCATGATAACACCCAAAACTTGAAAACTTCAGCACACAAAACTCAACAGAAACTTCGTGAATCCGTATAATAAACATATAAAATACTTAGGTACTGTTATAAATTGATTCATATTTTATTATTGCATAAGGTAATGTATTCTTACTTCACCATGACTGATACCACGTGATACAATCCATGGCATCATTAAAACAAGCAAAGTATGCAAGCAAAAACAAAATCTATCTAAAACAGAACAATTTGTAATGATATAATTAAGTACCATACTTATATAACTCCAACAGTTCTGACACATTTGGAATACCTTAGGAATTTATATAAAAATACTATGCAAAAAATTCAGATTAAAAATAGATTCTAGTAAAACCATAGAAATTCTGCAGTGGACATCAAAGTTTCTGTTTGTGCACCGTATCAATTCAACTATCATTCAAATCATCCCAAAGGCTTTAGTTGGCACAAACACTAATTTAAGCATGAAACACAATCATTACATAGGAATTAATCATGTTAACTGAAAATAACAAAAATTATTGGGTTGTCTCCCAACAAGCTCTTTCTTTATACACATCAAGATAGGCTTGTGATGGTAATGATGCTCAGAAGAAAGATAATAATTGAAACATAAAGATAACATAATGTAGCATGTGAAAAAAACATTTAAGTCTAACATACTTCCTATGCATAGGCATTTTATAAGTAAACAAATTATCAAGGCAAGAAATATCTAGCATATGCATGTAGTAAGAATGAAACATTTATATTTTAACACAAAGAGAAGTAAGTGAGTAACATGAAAATTCCTATAACCATATTTCCCTATCTCATAATAATCACATGTAGGATCATATTCAAATTCAACAGATCTCATATAAATTATTATCTCCATGATCCACATGCACAAAAGTTTTACAATCTTCCAAGGTGGTGGGATCACCATTAACTAAAGTCATGACCTCTCCAAACCCACTTTTATCAATAAAATCATAAGATTGAACACTCTGTGAATATGCCGGATTCTTATCTAAAGTTGGCACTCTTCCAAATATACTTTAAATATTATTGCAAATGTTACTATCCATAACACCATCATCATAAGGCTTAAATGATTTTTCATGATCAAAAGAAAAATCATCACACCAATCATGATCATTGAAATAAGTAATGGACGTAACAAAATTATCATCCCTGAGCTTGTAGTTTTGCATATCACTAGAAAAATTCACATTAATAGATTTTATAGTAACATCATTGCAACCATGATTTTTGCATGCAATAGCAATAATTTCATTGTCAACATAGGGAACTATAGCAAGTTCATATCTATAAGCATCATTAATATTGGCACCATGGCCATAAGGATAGCAAGCATCACATTCATCAAGAGGAGATATTTCACTCGATTCAATGGGATAATAATTTTCTTCCAATGAAGCAAACATTCTCTCAATAAATTCTTTAACATAGGCATTATCAATATTTAAGTATGGCAAAGTTTTCAGATTTGTAGAGAGTAGCATCATAATTTTCAATCAAAGAAGCAATTTCATAAGCACCCTTAAAACCAACAAATTCTTAAATTTGTTCGTTATCATAGTCACTATAAACACGCTTGGAATAAGAATATAAAATTTCATTATCATTAAACTCACATATGTAGGGAAGGTGTTTTTTAGGGTTCTTCGAGCAACAAGTAAAATCATAAATTTCACATAGATTCCAAGCACAACTTAGTTATACCTCCATTATGCATCATGAATTCTTATTGATATTTATGTTATTCTTGTCCATTATTCCCCATTATGATACAATTATTATGCCTTTTCTCTTTGAATATGCAAGGTACTCCACAAAGAGGGAAACTGCCGGAAACTAGAATTCTGGACCTGAAAACCAAGAAAAGGGGTGAAAAATCAATGGACTCCAAAATGGCCTGAAATTTCGAATATGTAAGAATTATTGGGCCAAAAATGTAGCAGAGGAGGGCCAACTTCTGGCCACGAGCTAACAGGGCATGCCCACCCCCTGGCCATGTCTTGTTGCCTCGTGGTGGCCTACCAGGTATCGTGACCCCCTCTTCTCCTATGTGGTGTGTTTTGACCTAGAAAAATGATAAGCATACTTTCGGGATGAAGCACCGACGTCTCGAGATGGAAATCTTGGCATAGGCCCTTTTTCTCTCTGGCAAAGAGATTCTCCCGGGGGAATTCCTCGTGGGGAGG
The DNA here is from genome assembly GCF_904849725.1 of Hordeum vulgare subsp. vulgare. Lineage (NCBI taxonomy): Eukaryota > Viridiplantae > Streptophyta > Magnoliopsida > Poales > Poaceae > Hordeum > Hordeum vulgare. The sequence goes on from NC_058521.1 coordinate 535,233,494, forward strand.
GGGAAATCGAAGCCATCATCATCGCCAATGCTTCCTCCTTCTTGGGAGGACTAATCTTCATCAACATGTTCACCAGCACCATCTCATACCCATCCCTAGTTCATCTCTTGTATTCAATCTTTGTCTCAAAACTTGAGATTGTGATGAGGACATCAATACCATTGTTACACCCACAACCCATGCTGCTATACACAATGGACCAGTTACTAGAGCTCGCGCATGCTAATTGAATTACCAGGTACTTTCATTTCTTGGAAATCCTTCTAATGTTCATGAACATATGATGCTACCTAAATTAGATACTTTTGTTTTGCTTATGAATGAAGGACCTAGCATGGACAAGGAGGATGTTCCTTGTAGCAGGACCAAGCCTTGAGGGGAAGGTGCACACGCGGGAAAGAACAAGGGAGCTTCCAGTGGTGATTTTCGGATTTTGAAGCCGCCATAAGGAAAGCATGAAGGCTTGTAGACGAAATATACAAGATGCCACTTCATAAATTTCATCCATAGGCTATTATAGGTGCCACGTCACCTTATTTTTGGGCCAGGCCATGTAATTTCGAAATATTACCACATAGGCTGTTTTTAGAGTCCGTATGTGTGGGGAAACCGAGTTTAGGTTCGTTTTTGGACCCCTCCTCCAAGGGGTCACAAAATTCCCTCTCTATTCCCTCATATATACAGCCCTTAGGGCACCATTTAGACTTGGGTTTTGTTTAGATTACAAGTTCACCATAGCTGCAACTTTGCGTTTTTCTTTTGTGTTCTACGACCAGACCAAGACGTCACAGAACCCCACTTTCATCAATAAACCTTTCCTCTTATATTCACAATATCCATATTGCAATTTAAGTTTCTTGCTTGTTCTTCGTTTGTGTGCAGGAAACAGACCCGCATGGTCAGGTTGATTATGCTCCGGCGTGGTCAATTACCTCTTGGAGTTGGTTTAGCAATTGCTAAGGTGCGACGTCTTCCCACGTTCATAGTCGGATCGTCAAAGTCTACTCCACCAAAAACACATTAGCCAACATCTCATCAAAAGACAGGGATAACTTTGCCTCTATCAAGCGGTATCAGATTCTAGGTTGCTCGGTGAGATTTTACTAGTTTTTCGTAGTTTAGACCGCATTTATTATTCATACCTATAGTCCATGAAAAGGCCAAAAAAGGGTTAGTTCATCCTATTCGAACCAATATGAGCCTTTCGCAATTTTCTGTTCGGTATTTTGCTTTGTTGAACTTGCGGTTGCATAGTCGTGTCGACTTGCTGGTCTTAGAGTCTAGTTTGTTAGAGTTTAGAGTTCTATTCACAAGTTATCACGCCGCCGCTGCACTATCTTCGATTTCGCTGCCACCCACCATTATCATCACCTCTGCCATATAGCAATCACCCATTATTATTGTCATCATTACCATATATCACCACCCCATATCCGCCTATAAGCCGTATTATTTAGTTATTCCATTTGATCTTGACATCCTTTTGTTTACATTTTAGTGTTTCCTTACGTGAGTTCGTTTCCAAAAAAAAAACAAATCCGCAAATTTCTGCATAGTTGCACGAGAGAAGTTCCGCACAGTTTTTCGGCCAAAATTCCGATGGGTCAATTTTTGTGTGTCTATCGTGTTTTTATACTTTCGGAAGAGCTTTGAGATAATCGCCATCATTGCGATTTTCTAGAAAAAAGAGCGCAAAAAAGTGGCACAAAAAAATCAGAGTGTCCTCTTCCTTCGGTTACGTGTAGCGTCATGACTTTGATGGTGTTCTAGGCTCGCGTCTCTAGTACGGTCTAACCTAGGACCAGCACGGTACTGTTGTTGAGCGTCCTTTCAACTTGCATCTCTGAATTGATTATTGCTGACCCTTTTTGGTACCATATTATAAGCCTTCCTAGCTCCACATACATCTGCATCGTTTGTTTGACACCACGTGGCAATCACTCTATCCAAGTTTTGAGAGTTCTGACTACACCGGTTGCCGATCACCACCTGCTGCTGCGTAAGAACTGGTAAGAACTTGAGATTTTCTTGATGGATTTGTGACACACCACCGCCTGCTCCTGGGTAAGAACTGGTAAGAATGCCTCTATCAGATTGGTACCTGTGTGTTACTAGTAGTGTTGTTTACATCTTGTAATTTATGCTTGTTGGATTACTTGGTGAAAGATATTATGTTCACATCCTTGATCACCATTATTACACCTCTAATTTTGAACATGTTGATGAGGTGTGAGTAGTTAATATTTTTTCCGAGGACATGGGAGAAGTCTTGTTATAAGTAATCATGTGAAGTTGGTATTCATTTGATATTTTGATGATGTGTATATTGTTGCTTCTCTTAGTGGTGTCGTGTGAAACATCGACTACACTACACTTCACCATGTTATGGGCCTAAGGGAAGGCATTGTGGATTAACAAGTAGATGATGGGTTGCTAGAGTGATAGAAGCTTAAACCCCAGTTTGTGCGTTGCTTTAGAAGGGGCCAATTTGGATCCACACATTTCATGCTATGGTTAGACTTATCTTAATTCTTATTTCATAGTTACGAATGCTTGCGACAGGGGGTAATCATAAGTGGGTTGCTTGTTCAAGTAAGAACGACACCTTAGCATCGGTCCACCCACATATCAAATTATCAAAGTAACGAACGTGAATCAACTCAACATGATGAACATGACCAAATAGTAACTCCCATATGTCCCCGGGAGAGCTTGCCTCATATAAGAGTACATTTCAGCCTATACTTTTCTATAATAAGGATTGGGATACCTTGCTGCGCACTTTCTACTATTGTTACTTGTCACCTGCTACGAAATATCTTGCTACAAAACTATCTATCACGATTACTTATAGCACTTGCAGAGAATACTTTCCTGAAAACTGCTTATCATTTCCTTCTTCTCCTCGTTGGGTTCGACACTCTTACTTATCAAAAGGACTATGATTGATCCTCTATACTTGTGGTTAATCAAGACTATTTTCTGGCGCCATTGCTGGGGAGTGAAGCACCTTCGGTAAGTGGAAATTGGTAAGGAAACATTTTCGGAATGTGCTGAAATTTACTGTTGCTTGTTACTATGGACGGTCACCCTTTGAGTGGCTTGTTCGGGGCATCTTAACCTCGAACAGAAGTTGAAAATGTTGCTTCTGAACCTACTGAACCTATTGAAAACATTTATTATGAGATTCCTTTGGTTATGCCAGAGAAACTGATAGCTAATACTTATGATGGTACAACTCATCCTCATTACCACTTGATATATGTCGATGAGGTTTGTGGATTATTTAAGCTTTCGGGTTTGCCTAGAGACCAAGTTAAGAACAAACCTTTCCCTTTATCTATGGAGGGAAAACATTGATGTGGTACATGCTATAGGATGATATTGGATCATGGGACTGGAATCGCTTGAAACTAGAATTACATCAGAAGTTTTTATCCTGTGCATCTTGTTCATCGTGATTAGACTTTTATTGATAATTGCTGGCATCGTGAAGAAGAAAGCATCACTCAAGCTAGGGGGAGGATTAAATTTATGATGCACACTTTCCCTAATCATGAGCTCCCGAGAGAAATGTTTGCACAAATTTTTTATGCTCGACTTTCTCATGATGATCAAGTACAACTCGATTCTTCTTATAGTGGATCTTATATGAAGAAGACTATTGAATTGAAATGGGATCTTCTGGAAATAATTAAATGCAACTCTGAAGACTGGGAATTCAACAAAGGTAGAGAGCGAGGTATAAAGCTTAAGTTTGATTCTGTTAAATATTTGATGGAAACTGATACTTTTCGTAAGTTTAGCAACAAATACGAGTTTGACTCCGAGATAGTAGCTAGTTTCTCTAAATCATTTGCTACTCCTGTCGATCTCCCTAGGGAGAAGTGGTTTAAATTTCAGCCACCCATTGAAAAATTATTAGAGTAACCATTAAAGTTAAGGAGGAAGCAATTGTTTATCATGTTGATCTAGTTGTACCTACTGCTTATATCGACAAACCGAACATGCTAAAGGTACAACTGTGGTTAATAAAAGTTATGTTAGAAGACCCAAACCTTACGAACAAATAAATGTGGAACCTAATATTTCTATCGTTAAAGATCTCTTGGTTCATAATATTGATGGGCATGTTATTTAGTTCTGTAGTGAGGCTCCTAGAATTGTAAAGCCTGTTAGAAATGAGCAAGACAAGCTAGATAAAAGCAAACCAGTTGTTGACATGCATGTTGTTTCTTTTTAAAATTGGAGATCATTGCTATCATGGTTTATGTGACATGGGTGCTAGTGTTAGTGATATACCTTTTACCTTATATAAAGAAATTATGAGTGATATAGCACCTTCTGAGATTGAAGATATTGATGTCAATATTAAACTTTCAAACCGAGATACTATCTCGCCGCTTGGGATTGTTAGAGATGTTGAAGTCTTGTGTGGAAAATTCAAGTACCCCACTAACTTCTTAGTACTTGGTTATGAACAAGATAACTTTTGTTCCGTTATATTTGGCAGACCTTTCATGAACACCGTTAATGCTAAAATTAATTGTGTCATAGAGAAAGTTAAAGTAAGCTTTGGTAACGAGTCTTATGAATTTAATTTCTTTAAATTTGTAGACAACCACATGAGAAGGATTATCTAGTAAATATGAAATTATTGGTCTTGCTTCTATTGTTGTGCCTCCTATATATCCTTTAGAACAATATTTACTAGACCATGAAAATGATATGCATATGAATGATATATTCCTTATACAAACAGCTATCCTAAAACACAACTTGCCTGTTGATACTTAGGGGATCCTCCTCCATCCAAATGAGATCCCGTGTTTGAGTTGAAGACATTACCTGATACTTTGGAATATGCTTATCTGATACTTTGGAATATGCTTATCTTAATGAAAAGAATATATATCCTATTATTATTAGTGCTAACCTTTCAGAGCATGAAGAAAAGAGGTTACTCAAAACTCTCAATAGGCACATGGCTGCTATTGGATATACTCTTGATGATCTTGAGGGCATAAGCCCCACTCTATGTCAGCACAAGATTATTATGGAACAAGATGCTAAACCAGTTGTTGATCATCAACGCCGCTTAAATCCTAATATGAAGGAAGTGGTACGAATTAAAATACTAAAGCTTCTCGAAGCAAGTATAGTTTATCCTATTGTTGATAGTATATGGGTAAGTCATGTTCATTGTGTTCCTAATAAAGGATGTATAACTATTGTTCCTAATGATAAAAATGAACTTATTCCACAAAGAATAGTAACTGGTTATAGGATGGTAATTGATTTTTATTGATCAAATGTTAGAAAGATCATTAGCCCTTGCCTTTTATTGATCAAATGTTAGAAAGATTATCTAAGCACACATACTTTTATTTCTTTATATATATTATGGTTTCTCTCAAATACCTGTGTCAAAAAAGGACCAAGAGAAAACAACTTTCACATGTCCTTTTGGAACCTATGCTTATAGATGTACGCCTTTTGGTTTAGGCAATGCACCTCCTACCTTTCAAAGATGCATGACTTCTATATTCTGTGACTTAAGTGAATTTATTTTGAGGTTTTCATGGATGATTTTTACGTTTACAGGACTTCTTTTGAAGATTGCTTGAGAAACCTTGATCGACTTTTGTAGAGATGTGAAGAGACTAATCTTGTCTTGAATTGGGAGAAGTGCCACTTCATGGTGAATGAAGGTATAGTACTTGGGAATAAATTTTTTGAACTAGGCACTCATGTAGACAAAGCTAAACTTGATGCAATAGAGAAAATGCCATGTCCAAAAGATATCAAAGGTATAAGAAGTCTCCTAGGTCATGTTGGTTTTTATAGGCGTTTCATTAAAGATTTCTCAAAGATTTCTAGACCACTAACTAATCTTCTTCAAAATGATATTCCTTTTTATTTTTATGAGGATGTGTAGAAGCCTTTGAAATACTTAAGAAAACATTGATTTCCGCACCTATTTTCTCCAAACACCTGATTGGATTCTACCTTATGAAATTATGTGTGATGCTAGTGATTATGCCATTGGTGCTATTCTAGGGTAAAGAGTAGACAAGAAACTAAATCTTATTCATTATGCTAGTAAGACCCAAGACAATGCTCAAAGAAATTACCCTACTAGTAAGAAGGAATTTTTAGGAGTCGTGTTTCCATGCGATAAATTTAGACCATACATTGTTGATTCAAAAGTTACTATTCACACTAATCATGCCACTATTAAATACCTCATGGAAAAGAAAGATGCTAAACCTAGAACTATCAGGTGGGTACTTGTCACGCCCAAGATGCGACCCTATCCTCAATTTGGCACGAAGGTCTCGTCAGGGGTAGAAGCGCATCTCGTCGTGTCGCAAGAATGGATATCGTTACAAGTACATGTACTGGAAAGAATATATATATATATATATTATATATATATATATAGAATTGGCTTACACTCGCCACAAGCTACATGAGAGTCACAGCAGTACATTACATATTCATCAAGAGTAAGAGCAGGGTCCGACTACGGACGAAAACAAACGACAAAAGAAGAACGACGTCCATCCTTGCTATCCCAGGCTGCCGGCCTGGAACCCATCCTAGATCGATGAAGAAGAAGAAGAAGAAGCAACTCCAAATGAACAATCAACGCGCTCGCGTCAATAACCTTTACCTGTACCTGCAACTGGTGTTGTAGTAATCTGTGAGCCACAGGGGACTCATCAATCTCATTTCCAAAGGTATCAAGGCTAGCAAGCTTAATGGGTGAGGTATGGTTAAGTGGTGAGGTTGCAGCAGCGGCTAAGCATATATTTGGTGGCTAAACTTACGAGTACAAGAAATAAGAGGGGGGAAGATTGATGACCCACAAGTATAGGGGATCAATCGCAGTCCTTTCGATAAGTAAGAGTGTCGAAGCCAACGAGGAGCAGAAGGCTCTGATAAACGGATTTCAGCAAGGTAATAACTGCAAGCACTGAAAGTAGCGGTACCAAGTGATTGTGTAGCGAGGTGAAATGTAGCAAGCAAAGAGTAACAAGTAGTAGCAACGGTGCAGCAAGTGGCCTAATCCCTTTTGTAGCAAGGGACAAGCCTGAACAAAGTCTTATAGGAGGAAAAACGCCCCCGAGGACACACGGGAATTTTTATCATGCTAGTTTCATCATGTTCATATGATTCGCGTTCGTTACTTTGATAGTTTGATATGTGGGTGGACCGGCACTTGGGTACTGCCCTTACTTGGACAAGCATCCCACTTATGATTAACCTCTCTCGCGAGCATCCGCAACTACGAAAGAAGAATTAAGACAAAGTCTAACCATAGCATTAAACTAGTGGATCCAAATCAGCCCCTCACGAAGCAGCGCATAAACTGGGGTTTAAGCTTCTGTCACTCCAGCAACCCATCATCTACTTACTACTTCCCAATGCCTTCCTATAGGCCCAAATATGGTGAAGTGTTATGTAGTCAACGTTCACATAACACCACTAGAGGAAAAACAACATACATCATATCAAATTTCCGAACGAATATCAAATTCACATGACTATTATCAACATGACTTATCCCATGTCCTCAGGAACAAAAGTAACTACTCACAAGACATAATCATAATCATGACCAGAGGTGTAATGAATAGCATCGATGATCTGAACATAAACTCTTCCACCAAGTAATCCAACAAGCATCAACTACAAAGAGTAATCAACACTACTAGCAACCTTACAAGTACCAATCTGAGTTGCGAGACAAAGATTGGTTACAAGAGATGAACTAGGGATTGGAGAGGAGATGGTGCTGATGAAGATGTTGATGAAGATGCCTCCCCTCCGATGAGAGGAGCGTTGGTGATGACAATGGCGACAATTCCCCCTCCGGGAGGGAAAGTTCCTCGGCAGGATCGTCCTGCGGAGCTCTAGATTGGATCCGCTCAAGTTCCGCCCCGTGGCGGCGGCGAAACCACGAAAAAGCTCTCGTATGATTTTTTCCAGGTCAGGACGCATCATATAGCAAAAGAGGGGGGCTAGTGGGCCAGTGGGCTGCCCACAAGCCTGCCGTGCGCCACCAGGGGGGGGGGGGTGGTGGCGATGGGCAAGCTTGTGGGGCCCTGGTGGCCCCCCTCCGGTAGTTTTTTCGCCCAGTACTTTCAATATATGCCAGAAAAAATGCACGTAAATTTTCAGGGCATTTGGAGATGTGCATAATAGTGGACTAGGATTTTCTCCTTTTCCAGTCCAGAATTCCAGTTGCCTGAATTCTCCCTCTTCAAATAATCCTTACAAAATAAGAGAGAAAAGGCATAAATATGGTACCACAAGTAATATAACATCCCAAGAAGCAATAAATATCAACATGAAAATATGATGCAAAATGGACGTATCAAAGATCTATGCATAACGGATGTGAACTATTGATGATCAAAGGAATGATCCTGAACACCTACCTATTTCAGACATAACCCACCGTGTCCTCGATCGGAGAAGGAACTCACGAAAGAGACAGCCACGGTTACGCACACAGTTGGCATGTTTTAATTAAGTTAACTTCAAGTTATCTAGAACCAGTGTTAAACAAAGTTTCCACGTTGCCACATAACCGCGGGCACGACTTTCCGAAAGATTTAACGCTGTAGGGGTGCTCCAACTAGTCCATCACAAATTACCACAAGCTGCATAGAAATCCTCAATCACGAAGCTCGCGATCTCGTCGGATTCCCTAGTGGAAAACCTCAACTCTGAGATTACCCAAAGCATCACGGAATCCCGATGCACAAGATATCTCGTCAATGGTAAAACTAATCCAGCAAGGCCACCCGACGTGTCGACGATCCCGATAGGAGCCGCGTATCTTGTTCTCAGGACACGACGGATAAGCAAAGCGTACGGTGGCCTGATAGAAATCTCCCAAGTTGCCCTGGGTTGGCCCCGCAAACGGCTTTAGTTTGGACCAGCACCATCAACACTGCCCCCCTGTATTATGTAGAATTACTCCTCGGGTAGCGCTAACTCCCTATGCATTTCAGTATTATCAAGTTATTATGTTGGGCAAAGGTAGTAACAATGTTGGGCCTTGCCAGAACAGCTTTAATCTAAAACGAATTATCAAGGGGGTCCCCATAACAACCCCAATCGTGTTAGGAGCGCTCAAATATGGAACATAACACCGGTAGCCGAAACTAAGGGGGCAAAGGTGGAACAAATCACCAGGCTAGAAAGGCCGAGCCTTCCACTTTTTACCAAGTATATAGGTGCATTAAATTAGATAACATTAATATGGTGATATAACAAGGAACCCATGTTATCACATGGAAGCAACTACACCTGCAACTAGCAACGCTAACAACATGGTTAAGCAAGCTGTAACATGGCCAATCAGTGGTTTGCTAGGTTGAACATGTTGAAGGTTTTTCATGGCATTGTTGAGAGGCTGACATTTAACATGTGGTAGGCAACGAGACATAATTGATAGAAACGGTAAAACTAGCATGGCAATGATAGTAATGGTATCTGGGGAAATGGTCATCTTGCCTGAGATCCCGCTTGGAAGAAGAATGACTGTGTGAAGCAGATGAACCGACGTAGTCGAACGGGTCCTCACATCCGACACGCTTGCGGAACTCTATCGAGACGAAGGAAACCGGAAACAAGCATCAACACAAGATATTCACCACACGATGCACAACACATATGATGCATGAGCAGCTGAAAACAAACAAGACATGGCATGACAATTCACGTATACAGTCACTACACATTAAGTGAAGTTCAATATGAAACGAGTTGCATATTGACGAAACTCCACGTTTATTTATTTAGTTCTATCCCGATTAGGTACACAGCAATATTAAATGTGGTTACACATGGCAAGAGGTGAAGCGTAATTAATCTACCCATCTAGGCATTTTAAATGAGGTCGGAAATGACATATAGCACCTCCGAAATGACCTCACATGTTAATTTACAATTCTGTCCAGATCGGAACTAACACATTTAATTATTGTTAAACAGCAAAACAAATAGGTTCACGTGATTCTACGCGTCGTTAGAAGCAATTTACACATAGAGAACTGCTCCAACGGAACTACAGTTCAAAAGATACGGACACCGCAAGATATGATGGCATGAATGCAATATGTGTGTAACGACGGTCACGAGCATTTCAAAACATACAACCATAAAGAGAAAATGAAACTACACGAGATTCTAAGCAAGTTTCATATAGGGCACGATCAAAACGGAGCTACGGTTCAACATCTACGAGCAAACAAGAAAACACTACGATCTGCCAAAATCAGCCACATAGCATTTTCTACACCCCACAACTACGAGCTACTCAACTCCTATAAATTCAACCAAGGCATGACACGATAGAGGGCAAGAAGCACTACAACAAACAACTAAGAACAACTAGCATGGCAGCAAGGATCACTAGGGAAAGAACTCACAAAATGGCATCCCACACACTATTTCAGACTTAGTGAAAACTACACCTCATGAAAGTGCAGTTTTCGATGTGAAGCCATATTGACAGCAGCAAAACCATAAGCTACAGGACTCCAAATGGCATGAAAATTCACAGCATGCTAGAGAATCACAAGGTCTACAACTTACTCCATTGCACCAACCTCAAAAGAGCTACAGATCGCAAGATACAAGCAAGACAAGACAACAACAAAATATAACAGATCTCAGACTTAGAAATATTTCAGCTCCTCCAAATCAACACTATTTCTAGCAACTTGAGAGCAAGAAAACTACACCTAAACATGCATTTACATTGCAACCAAAAATACCAGGGGCTAGAGTAAACATCCAAGAACAACTACCTAGTTGACAACTTAAGCAAACGAAACACGGAATAAATCCTATGAAAAAGACAAGAGGGCAACATGGCAAAATATCACGCGAACTAACTTACTCAAAAGCTAAAACTAATTGCACAGAAAAATCCCATGGATTTTTCTATCTCGAAAACATATAAAATATGTGGGGTTGCACAACAAAATTAATTCCACACGTAAATGCGAGAGAATGACCTATACACGGAAAAATAAACTAGCGGCAATCCCTATACGCAAAAATACCAATGACTACTCTAAAATACATGGAAAAGGTGCTCCGAAAACATGGACATTTAACCTACGACATTCGGGCTATCCGGACTTGCGTGAAAAATAAATACGGGCGTCTATCCTATTGGAACAACACGTTAATCTATGCATTAGGCACGCGAAACTACAACAAACAAATATGCAAGTTGCACCAACGTATTCTACGCGCAAAACTACGTGAAAGCCATATGCTACATGTCGCGATACGACACACGGAATTAAAGTTACGAACGTTTTAATATATCCCTATTTTCTAGAATTTTAACTAATTCCGAATAAACCTAATTTACCTAACGGGCCGAACTAAGGCGCCATACATCTAAAACGCGCCTGGGCGGGGGATAGAGAACATGGGCTCTCACCTGGGAAAGGACACCCGGGCAGGCTCGAGGTGGGCCTTGGGGAGGGGCCGGGGAAGGCCGAGGCGTCGGCCTGGGGAGGCCGAGGGCGAGGCTGGCGACCCTGGGCCTCGGGCGCTTGGAGATGGCCCGCTGTACCGGGGAAGGCCCAGGCGGGCGCTGGAGGAGGCAGTCCACACGGAGGCTCGTCATCCAGATCGAGATCCCGCTCGGGAAGCACGAGGCGGCGGCCGTTGATGCCGACGACGGCAGTAGGCGAGGTGGGGAGGGCGAAGCACCGACGCGGGGCGGCCAGGACGCGCAGCTGGTGGCGGTTCCACCCGGGATCCGGCGTGGCGACGTGGAGCGGCCGGCTGGGGGCGGCGGCACGGCAAGCGGGCGAGCTCCGGCGGCAGGAAGCTGCTCTGGTGCGGGATCTGATGAGCGGGGCTTGCCTGCGAGGGCTCCGGCCGGGGCACGCCGGCGACCACCGGGGTGACACGGTGAGGCGCACGCGGCGGCAGGCGGCGGCGCTAGGGGAGCCAGGGAGGCGCGAGGGAAGGCAGGGAGCTGGGAGCTCGGCCGGGAGATGGGCCTGCCCGGGCCCGATCTGGGCCCGGGGGGCCCGGCGGCTGGAGGGGGAGAGAGAGAGGTGGGAGGCTGGTGGGGGTAGGTGGGGCGCGGAAAACGAGGCGGCTAGGGTTTGCTGTCTAAATAATTAGGAAGGGGTCTATTTATAGAGAAAAGGGGGCTAGGTTAACCGGAATTTCGTTCCGGATCCAACCATGCGGTCAGATTCAGACGATTCCGCACGCGGGAACGGGTAAGTGGCCGTGTAGGGTGGTTAACCGGAGACGAGAGGGGAAACGGGTGGCGCGGCAATGATTTTCAAAACACCCACAACTATCCGATGGTAGAACGAATATGGTGCCGCTACGGTCGACCGTTCGGGTACCAGACGGACTCCGATCGCGATGAAATTCGACAGGCGGCCTACCTATAACTAATCACGACCGCATGCCAAGTTTCACGCTGATCAGAGAAAGTTTTCAACACACTTTTAGAAAACAAGATTCGAACGATGCCGCGGGCGCGTGCGTGTGCGGTCGGGCTCAGAACGGACAACGACGAGAACCGGCAACTAACAACGGATGCAAGTTTTTAAACCTGGCGGCAACGAGATGCCGATATAATGCTGATGATGCGCATGAATGCGATGATGATGCGACAAAAGAAAATAGACACACGACGAAAATGGAATAAAGGGGAATCTTCTGGAACGTCGGTCTCGGGCTGTCACAACTCTCCTACACTACAAGAGGATCTCGCCCCGAGATCCAAGAATGAAAGGGGGAGAGGATGAGAAAGAACAAGAGGTAAAACTTAGTCGCTTCTATGACAAACGAGTGAAACCAACGATCCTTGAAGGTAGCAAAGCGATGAGGAATGATATGAGAAAGAAGCAAGAATTCAAGGAAAATTTCGGCAGCACTTCGGTAGGAAAATGGGACAAAAAATTCGATAAGATGGGGAAAATAGACAATATACATAACAAACAACTAAATAGAACAAGGGAGCACCATGATCTTGGTAGAACAACATAATAGACCCAAAAGAGCAACATCACAATGCCTCCGGAACAATAGAATAGGAACTAACTCATACAGAAGAAGAGAATGAAGAAAAGAATGACAACTACTAACTCCAATGAACTTGGCAAGCATCCTTGCAAGAAGAATTGGATGGATTTATTGGAAAAACAACAACGAAAAGAACAAGATAGTAGTGGGCTTATGGTAACCTTTTCAAACTAATGAAGTGACAACGAGCCACTAACAGAAACAAGGATTGATTGGGAGAAACAAGATATGAACAATTTCTTACACCAAGAGGATACATTGTGAACTTGGATTAATGAGAAGCACCATGATAGCAACAATCCATATGAAAAGCTTTAGGTGAAATCCAAACCAAGATAGCTCAAAGAAGAAACCATGGGTTGAAAATATCTCATGATCATAGAATTGGTGGGTTTAATTATCTCATACTCGAAAGGAAAACTCTTCGAGGCTCCTACACTAACAAGAATGCTATAATACCACCTCAAAGGATAAAGGAAGAACAAATGCACTTGGAAATGCAAGAGAAGAAAACTTGAGGTCCCCAATAAGAATCTTGAAGAACACTTGAGAATGAATTGAAACCTTGATGAACCACCATGAAGGACCTCCGTATACAAATGAATGATGCCACGATATGAAGGTAGAAAAGAATAAGATTATGACCTTGCCAAGATTTAGATGAAGTCTCACAAAGAGATACTTAAAAGAACTTGGAACTCTGGAAAAGAAAGACACGCACTTGAGAAAAGAATCGATATCATGAGCCCTTCGGAAGAAGAATTCAGATTACTATGAACACAAATAAGAATTATGTTATGCTCATCCTTCATCAAATTAAATTGATGACAAGCAACGGATTAAACATACAACTTATTCCTCTAGAAATGAATCTTGGAGAAACAAAGAGAAAAACACCACTTGAAGCATAATTGAAGGAAGCATGTGTAAGAATTCACAATTGAATGGGAACACCACGAATTAATGGATTTACATGAGAATGAAGAGATCATGATCCACCTGAAATAAAACTAGAACAAGGCACCGGATAAACGAGAGACGAACGAAGAGACAACAATGGAGAAGAATTGAGGATGAAAGCTGAAAGCTGAGAACGAAGAATGTTCTAAAATGATGGATTTCGGAGGAACGAGAAATAAAAACAACTCAGAAATGCACCGGATCGCAAGAAAGGGATACTCATGATTGGGAATAATTCAAGACGATGCCAGAAGGCTGAAACGATGAATCATGAAGAGAATGGACCAAGATTGAGAAAAACGCTCCTTCGGTCTTGAAGCTGAAAATGACGAGGAGAACACCACCAAGAATAACTGAGACACTCTGGAATAACGAAGAATGAAAGGTTGAGCCAAAGAATGAATTAATTCGAATAGATCTTGGAGAAGGGATATGAATGATTAAATTCATACTTACGTCATAGTTGAAAATAATTAGAGATCTCCGGGACAAGATTACACGAGCTAAATAAGATCCTGGGAAAGAACCTGTGGGCTGTGGGCCCACTAAAAGAAACCACCGTTAGAAAATTTTTCTTAGAAGAGAGATATTGCACCGGTATAAAGAAAACTAAGTGAGGTGAGGTCCTCGAAATAATTAACAAAATGAAAACAAGAAACTTCCGAGATATCTTCAACACACCGGATAGAAAAGAGAGGAATGAATAACCAGATAGGCTGATAAGAACCTGCAACATGGGAAATAATTTACAAGGATGAAAAGGATATGTTGAACACGGACAACTGTATTAAATTCACCGGAAAAAGATAACCAGATTGACGGAATGATGCACTAGAACTCCTGAAAATCTTCACCATGAATCACCGGGTAAGAGAGAAAAGAACAGACAGCGGAAGCACAATGAAAAGAAAACTCTTGGATGAAAATTGAATCACTAAAGAAAAGGGTGGGAGGGCGGGGAAAAACAAAGACAACTTGGGACAGATGAGACAAACTTCGGAAAGAAATGAGAGATTGATCTTGCAAAATTGAGAGGATTGAATTTTCTTGGAGAGAAACACACCGGTTGGAAAAGAATTAACATAACAACTCCGGTTGACAAGAATTGATATGACAACCTGATTGAACAAAAGAATTTGCATTCACATAAAAAATTATGAGAACACCTCTTGGAAAGATCTGAAATCACCGCTTGACATCGAAGCAACTTGAATTACCATATTCCAACAACACAAGGGGTGTGGCTTGCAATTAGTGAGGACAAACTCATGAGAAACATTTCGTCCGATATTTTCATGGACAGGATCACACGGGCTCGATCCTTACAGTAGCCATCAAGTGCAAGGCAGTGCACCCGACATACGAAGCGTCCCTGAGTCATAACAAGCTGTAAGGACTCTTTAAGACACAACGAGAACCGCTCTAAGTCGACCGTAAACAAACGAATCCACTAGATGTCGAACCCCAACCTAACATCAGGCATTTGTTGGAAGATTGTCCTATAAGCAACTACTTGAATTCCCACCTATGAATTCCCGAAATTTCTTGTCATGCAATCTGGTACACGGATACAAGGAGTAATAATCACACAACTCCTATGCTAACCCATCACCTGTATCACATCCGTCAACACACGACCAGAATCTCGGACCTTCATCTACTACAGACCCTCGTGATCACAACGATACAAAGATGGCAGTACTCCCGAACAATCTGCACCAGTACTGGGGACATCAGGGTTATCTCGCCACTACTAGTATTGAAGCAATTACGAACATCCTTCATCCTGAGATACTAAGAAATATGAATGATAACGATGTGCTCAAGAATCCCCTAGAGCTCAACTCCCCGGAAGAAAATCAAGTCAGATAGGAGGCACCAAGACAGAACTCCGTCACATCGGCATCATATAGATTCCAAAAATATCCGCGTGATCCTAATTTTTTTTTGAGTGAGAAGAGGAGTAGAATAAATTATTACGTCAAGATTCCTTACCACAGCATAGAAGAGGAGAAAAAAGAATCCTACTCTCTGATATATAACTAAACTCAAAGCAGTTTTTCACTAGACTCGACTCGGCCAAGTTCGATCAATCAAGGGGGCTCCTAGGTCGGTACTGCTCTGATACCAACTTGTCACGCCCAAGATGCGACCCTATCCTCAATTTGGCACAAAGGTCTCGTCAGGGATAGAAGCGCATCTCGTCGTGTCGCAAGAATGGATATCGTTACAAGTACATGTACTCGAAGGAAGATATATATATATATATATATATATATATATATATATATAGAATTGGCTTACACTCGCCACAAGCTACATCAGAGTCATAGCAGTACATTACATATTCATCAAGAGTAAGAGCAGTGTCGTGGTTTTGTCACGACAGATGTCCTCGTGAAAGGACTTAGTACTGGAGCCATCGCACCTTGGTGGCGACTCAAAGGGGTTAAACGGGAGGAACACGGCGATTTACCCAGGTTCGGCCCCTCGAGAGGAGGTAACAACCTACGTCTTGCTTTGTGTGTATTGATGTGGATTCGATTACAAGGGAGGCGTAACTCGCCTAACCTAGCGCTCAATGATTTTCTCACCTTTATATATAGGTCGAGGCCTTAGGGTTTACAAGAGTCCCTTCCTCCTTACAAATCGTGACCATTGTAGTCTCTAAGTCGCCGTCCTTCAAAACCCGGAGACCTTCCAGAAATCATAACCGTCCCGCGGCCTTGAACCGCCCAGGCTGAAGCCCAAGTAACCTAAAGGATGAATCGCCTTACTCGTAACCCGGCCCATCTTGGGCGGGTCACTTAATAAGTAATATCCCCAACATTAGGCCCCAGATTGACTTGAACTTTCACGCCAATGCTTCCGCTCAGTTGAAGGTGATTCACTCCTTCGTCTTTCTCCATATGTCAGAAATTGTAACTCGCCATCTAGCACCGAAAAAATCTTTGAGTCGCCAAACCATTTCCTGTTGGCATCTTCTTATCCCTCGATTCTCGGGAAAATTAACATAATCCCAACGGATCTTTAGTGCATCGTTATCCAAAAATCTTCGGACGTCATCATGGCGAATCTTTTTATTCCCCAACTGTTCCCGCTCACGGCCCCTCGATTCCAGCGCCCGGCCTGATAAATAGACGGAAGGGACAGGGCTGGCGCTTCCCACCTACCAGTCTCGTCAGTCCCCCCCCATTATCACAGCAAAAGGCCTCATCACTTCCCGAGGGCTCCGCCGCCGGCCGCAACTTCCGCCCTCGTCCGAGAAGCTTCATCGCCGCCCGCAAACCGTTGCCGTTGTCAAGCTTCGCACCTCGGACGATCCGTCCGTCGCCATTGTCCATCGCATCATCACCGACCACCTCGTTGCTCGCCTCGAACTTCGCCGCCGCCGAAGATCTCTTCGTTCGTCGGGACCCCCGCGCTTCTTCAACAATCTCCGTCACCGCCGGCCTTCTTCGATCGAGAGCATCAGGTTAGGCCTTCATTCACCTTCTTAGGAGTAGGTTCATCCTTTGCTTGTGCTTTCGCCATTGTCGTAGCCTCGAAGCTTTTCGCTCACAGTTGTTCATCTCCCTCGAATCGATTAGTCCGAGCACCGATAGGGCAGCCAGTGCCCTGAATAATTTTAACTATCCGCTGTACTCGCGAGTTTTTGAACACAATGTCTTCACCAAACGAGGGGCGTCACTTGATAATAAATTGTTCGTGCCCAGTTATATTCGTAGGTTTTCACATCTGTTTGGTAGATCCATTCCTCATTTACTGTTTGCGAAAAGCCATTTGTAGCCGTCATCCCCCCTTAGTGCTTCGAAACGAATAGATTTTACCATCCGCAGAAACGTAGCCTTTGGGAATAACCCTACTTCCATAAGTCGCCATAGCAACCCAACCCGGCCTCTTGGTCTAGCGGGTTAAATGAACCGATTCCATCCCATATAGTAGATGTTCAAGACATGTAATATCATACTTTTACCTACTTGTAGCATGGGCGCCGTCTTCAAGAGTGACTGGCTTCCTACCAAGGTCGATGACGCTGTCTTAGCTAATTATGTGAAAGCGGGCTGTTTGGATCCTCAAGATGTCACTGGATGGCGCACCGGGTTGGGAGAAGATCTCCCTAACCCCAAAGAAGGGGAAATAGTAGTTTTTGTTGAACATTTGGAACGGGGTTTTAAGCCGCCCGGATCGAAATTTCTTAGGGACGCTTTGACCTTCATGAACGTCCGACTCCAGGATCTGGGACCCAATTCCATAAGCAATTTGAGCCAGTTCCAAGTTCTTTGCGAAGCTTAACTGCGGATCGAGCCTTCTGTCCCTCTATTCTAGCATTTTTTTCATCTGAATTGCCAGACGGAATTCCACAATGGCCCCAGTTTGGAACTCGGCGGCGTCAACGTCCAGCGCGATAGTCCGTTCCCTTCACTCATCATGCCTAGCCATCCCAAGGGCTGGGGTGAATCTTGGTTTTATTGTCAAGAGACGTCCCCTGCTGGTGAGAATAAGTTTCTGGGTTACAGGCCAACCCGCCTTCCGGGCAACTTCAAGCTCCCAGACAAGCTCACCGAGGAAGAAGAATCGGAGTTCATCCCAATATTATCTAAACTGAGATCCCTCACGAACAATGGTCTTACCGGGGTTGACCTAATCCGCTGCTGGGTCGAATGGCGGATTCTTCCTCTGAGCCGCCGAGATGGTCTGATGTGTGAGTTTGACGGCACTCTGGATCATCCTCAATGCTACTTTCACACAGCATTAACAGAAAAAGACATTGTTGCCATCATCAAAAAGTTGACCGACGAGCCTGCAGGAAAGTGCGGCCAAATCGGCCTTAAGCCCTTTTGCAAGATTAACCCGGCGCCCAAGGTAACCAAAACTGACCCGCCCTTGGTATTTATCCCTTCTGTTTTATTGCCATCATGATTTCATAATATATATACCTTTCCTGAAAGGCGATAAGTTCTGGTCCAGGAGACCTAAAAAGCAAGCCATGAAAACTGCTAAGCCGCCCTCTAAGAAAGCCAAGGGCAAAGGTAAATCTGCTGCGGCTGAGCCATCTGAAGTCGACGAATCTCAAGTCGGCGATGCACTTTCAGAGGTACAAATCCGTCCTCTTTTCACTCGCCACCTATCACTTTTGACCTTTTATTTATATCTTTCTCTCTCCTTGTAATAGAATGAAGATAACGAAAGCCAAGAAGACTCTGTTGAGGTAATTTCTGTTTCCTCCGATTCATCTCCTTCTCCACCTAAGCCGGCCCGGCGAATATGTGGGAAAGTCCCCTTCTCACATCCAAATGCTCATTTGGACCCAAATTTCTTACTGAAGAAAACACAGCACGCCTCAAACCGGAAAACACGAAGTCACTCTGGCGATCTGATATCTGGTTTACCAGCAACAAACAAAAGAAAACCAAGCGAGGTACTTTTATGAGTAACCATTATTCGTGCTTCTTTGGATCACATTTGTAACTCACCTGTATTATTGATATATAATTCTTGCAGAATTCTCCTCCCACTTCCGGCGACTCAGTGATGTCAACACTTCCACCGATGATTCGAGTTCCGGGGTAAGTCTCTTGCCTTGACTTTTGAGAATAACGATCTTTTCAATTCCTTAACGTGCTTATTCCCTTTTGTTAGGGCACAAGCCAAGAAAAGGAAAACCAGTGGATCAATTCCTGATGCAACTTCAGAACCTCCAAAGAAATCAACTCCGACTCAAGACGATCCGGATCATGCTGAGCCTGCGATCCAAGTGGATCTTCCTGAGTCGCCGAAGGAAACAATGGATGCCTCTAAATCGCCGAACCCATTGATGACAACAAAAGACCCAGATGCTGTAGTTATTACTGGCTCTGGCTTTTCCAAGCCGACAACGACAGTTTTGTCCAAACATGTAGCATCCTCCTCTCAGGCCATTCCCGAGTCTGGGCTCTCCAAGGCGAAACTTTCCGACTATGCAAATCTGGAGTTTAAGGAACTCTGTTCTGGCTTTGCAAGTCGCCTGGAGGCGAGCTATGAGATGGAGAAAAATCTGCTAAAGATGTTAAACAACAAACATGAGGTAAACTTTGTTATACTTATACTATTCCCAGTAATCCCCAAGGGCCGGTTCATCAGTAAAAAGATGAGCCGGGTCTTAAAAATTTAGAAAAAGCTTCGCGACCAGTAACCCCCAAGGGCCGGGTCATCAGTAAAAAGATGAGCCGGGTCTTGAAAATTTAGAAAAAGCTTCGCGACCAGTAACCCCCAAGGGCCGGGTCATCAATAAAAAAGATGAGTCGGGTCTTGATTTCTGTATAATTTCTCCTGAAAAAATTATACATTAGCCCCCAAGTGTCAGGGATATTGCTTTGCAGTAATTCTGAGACTTGTCTTTATTTTAAACTTTCAATAGGAAAACCTTGCTCAGACCGAATTGGCGCTGGGCGATTTAAGGAAAAACTTAGCTGAACAACAAGATGCCCGAACTCAGTCGGAAGAGAAGTATAAATTGGCTCTGGCCGAACTGGAAAAACTCAAAGCCGAGTTAGAAAAAACTCAAGCTGACCAAAACGCCGCTTTGAAGAGAGCAGAGAAAGCTGAAGCGAAACTGGTGACTGTTCAACAGGAGTTATCCGGCTTAAAATGTCATATCTCTAACATGACGCAAGCCATCTTTGGTAAGCCTTACCTAAATCTTCAATCTTATCCCCCCTTGTTTGTACTCAAATTTCTGATGTTAAGTCACTAATTATCATATTCCAGGTCCACGAGTCGCCAACCTGCAAGAAGACTATGTGTTGATGCTGAAGGCGAGTTATACGCTGACAGAGCAACTGTACACAGGCAGTGTGTTGACCGTCAAAGCTGTGATGGGTGCCAAAGAGCCTATTACTTCCATCAAGAAGGTACTTGGATGTTTGTCCACACTTCCTCCCCAGATTGGCGAGTTAACTCGGTCAGCCGCCCGGAAAGGTGTCCTGACTGCCCTGAGTCGCTGCTTAGCGTATGCCCCGGAGATCAATTTAGAAGAAGTAGCCGCTGGCTTCCCTCAGCTTAAAGATGATGGATCGGAATTTGTTGAAGAGGATTACCAGAAAGTTGTCAAGGATTCTCGGTTGGCTGCAACTCGACTCGCCGCAAGCCTTGATTTAACGAAGTACCAGGCGGGTTATGACAGTAAGAATAAGAAAGTCAGCCCGCCAACCTTCGTGGTGACCAACCTAATTCCTCGGCAACCCAAGAATCCTTTCGACTGGGAAGCAGACTTGGCATCTATTTTGACCGACGAAGACGACTTTGCTGCTTTGGCCAGGTGCAAATTGGGTATTGGGCGATTTACAAATCGAAGTTGGTCAGAGCTCACGCCAGGATTTAGCGAAGTAGACGTTCCTGAATTTGGCCTGCGAGCCCTGTAATAGTCAGTACTATTTTTTGATGACATCTCCTGCGAGAAAAAACCCTTATATCGCTTTTTAAGGCGACTTGAAATATTTGGCCCGCCTTTATAAGAATCTTCTATAATGCTTAATCCGCCAAGGATGAAACAAATCTTAGCACTCTCCTGTCGTAAACTTTGAAAACATCATCTGCGAAAACAAATGAACTACGGGAAAATCATAATAAAAGTAACTTCGTCGGCTCATACGGTCGCGACAGGGGGAGGCGAGTTAGAAAGCTCGTGCACCCACCCTAAATGCAAGTTTCGTCGGCTCATACGATCGCGACAGGGGGAGGCGAGTCAGAAAGCTCGTGCACCCACCCTAAATGCAAGTTTCGTCGGCTCATACGGTCGCGACAGGGGGAGGCGAGTCAGAAAGCTCGTGCACCCACCCTAAATGCAAGTTTCGTCGGCTCATACGGTCGCGACAGGGGGAGGCGAGTCAGAAAGCTCGTGCACCCACCCTAAATGCAAGTTTCGTCGGCTCATACGGTCGCGACAGGGGGAGGCGAGTCAGAAAGCTCGTGCACCCACCCTAAATGCAAGTTTCGTCGGCTCATACGGTCGCGACAGGGGGAGGCGAGTCAGAAAGCTCGTGCACCCACCCTAAATGCAAGTTTCGTCGGCTCATACGGTCGCGACGGGGGAGGCGAGTCAGAAAGCTCGTGCACCCACCCTAAATGCAAGTTTCGTCGGCTCATACGGTCGCGACAGGGGGAGGCGAGTCAGAAAGCTCGTGCACCCACCCTAAATGCAAGTTTCGTCGGCTCATACGGTCGCGACAGGGGGAGGCGAGTCAGAAAGCTCGTGCACCCACCCTAAATGCAAGTTTCGTCGGCTCATACGGTCGCGACAGGGGGAGGCGAGTCAGAAAGCTCGTGCACCCACCCTAAATGCAAGCTTCGTCGGCTCATACGGTCGCGACAGGGGTAGGCGAGTCATAAAGCTCGTGCACCCACCCTAAATGCAAGTTTCGTCGGCTCATACGGTCGCGACAGGGGGAGGCGAGTCAGAAAGCTCGTGCACCCACCCTAAATGCAAGTTTCGTCGGCTCATACGGTCGCGACACGGGGAGGCGAGTCAGAAAGCTCGTGCACCCACCCTAAATGCAAGTTTCGTCGGCTCATACGGTCGCGACAGGGGGAGGCGAGTCAGAAAGCTCGTGCACCCACCCTAAAGGCATGTTCTGTCGGCTCATAAGGTCGCAACAGGATGACACAATTTGCACTTTTTTAACGAAGAAGCCCCCAAGTCGGGGAGTGTTTTATTACTTCATAATGAAACTGAAAAACTTACAAAACATGGAGCTTTTAAGAGCTCAAGTGTAGTAAGGCCGCAAATGAGCAATATTCCAGGGGCGAGTTGACTCAGCCTCTGTAGTCGGTCGATTAGGCCGAAGATCCATCAAATAATAAGAGCCATTGCGGAGGTTTTTACTGACGACGAACGGCCCTTCCCAAGGGGGTGATAGCTTGTGCGTACCTGCCCGATCTTGTATTAGACGAAGTACTAAGTCGCCCTCCTGGAAAGTCCGACTCTTAACCCGGCGACTATGATAACGCCGCAGATCTTGCTGGTAGATTGCCGAACGAGCCGCAACCAGGTCACGCGCCTCTTCCAAGGCATCCAAGGAATCCTGACGCGCCAGCTCATTATCTTGCTCCACATATGCAGCGACTCTAAGAGAATCATGTCTTATGTCGGTAGAGAGGACAACCTCTGCTCCATAGACCAAAAAGAAAGGAGTGAACCCCGTGGATCGATTCAGGGTGGTCCGAATACTCCACAGTACCGAAGGTAATTCTTCAACCCAACACCCTGGAGTCCTTTCCAGGGGGACCATGAGCCGAGGTTTAATACCTCGCAAGACTTCCTGATTCGCCCGCTCTGCTTGCCCATTGGACTGCGGGTGACCAACTGCAGAAACATCAAGCCGGATATGTTCTCGACGACAAAAATCCAGCATCGCTCCTTGGGACAAGTTAGTACCATTGTCCGTGATAATACTGTGCGGATACCCAAAACGGAAAATCAGCTTTTTCAGAAATTTGACCGCTATCTCTGCATCGCAAGCTCCAACAAGTTCCGCCTCAACCCATTTAGTGAACTTATCAACTGCCACCAATAAATGTGTTTTCTTGTTAGAGGACATTTTAAAAGGACCGACCATGTCTAGCCCCCAGACCGCGAAGGGCCAAGTAATGGGAATCATCCTCAATTCTTGAGCCGGCACATGAGCCTGTCTCCCATATCGTTGGCACCCCTCGCACCGCCGTACTATGTCTTTCGCATCTGCATGAGCCGTCAGCCAAAAGAAACCATGTCGAAAAGCCTTTGATACCAAAGAACGTGACCCGGCGTGATGCCCGCAGTCTCCAGAATGAATGCCATTTAGGATCACGCATCCTTCCTCGAAGGAAACACACCGTTGAAAGACCCCAGAAGCACTCCGTTTATATAACTCGCCATTAATGATGACCATGGATTTGCTACTCGAATGATCTGGCGAGCCAAAACCTCATCAGTGGGTAATTCACCGCGAGTGAGATAAGCCACATAAGGAAGAACCCAGTCCGGAGTGACATGGAGAGCCGCCACGAGCTGAGACTCGGGATCTGGTATCGCCAACTCCTCCTCAGTGGGTACAGCCACAGATGGTTTATGCAAGATATCCAAAAAAACATTAGGGGGGACCGGTTTTCTTTGTGAGCCGAGTCGCGAGAGGGCATCAGCTGCTTCGTTGAGTCGCCGATCAACATGATCCACCTGATATCCATGAAAATATCCCGCCACATCAGATACATCTCGTCTGTAAGCCGCCATCATAGGATCCCGAGAGTCCCAGGTACCCGAAATCTGTTGCGCCACCAAATCTGAATCCCCAAAACATCTGACTTGGGTTAGGTTCATCTCTTTTGCCAGTCGCAAACCGTGAAGCAGAGCTTCATATTCCGCCGCATTATTCGTGCAGGGAAACATGAGTCGGAGAACATAACAGAACTTATCTCCTTGAGGGGATATCAGCACCACACCAGCCCCTGAGCCCTCCAACTGCCTCTATCCATCAAAGTAAATAGTCCAATAGGTAAGGTCAGGCCGATCTTCCGGAACCTGAAGTTCCGTCCAATCGTTAACGAAATCGACTAGTGCCTGGGATTTGATGGCTGTGCGGGGGGTATATTGTATGTGATGAGACCCAAGCTCTATGGCCCATTTGGCGACTCGCCCTGTTGCCTCCCGATTTTGGATGACGTCACCGAGGGGGGCGGAACAAACCACAGTGATCGGGTGCTCCTAGAAATAATGTTTAAGCTTTCGACTCGCCATGAACATCCCATAGACCAGTTTTTGCCAATGCGGGTATCGCTGTTTGGAAAGAGTTATCACCTCACTGATAAAGTATACCGGACGTTGCACCGGATATTCCTTTCCTTCCTCCTTTGTTTCGACGACCACAGCCACGCTGACTGCCTTGGAATTTGCCGCGATATACAGGAGCATAGGCTCCTTTTCAGTTGGGGCTGCCAGGACCGGCGGGTTAACCAATTGATGTTTCAAGGCCTGAAGCGCCTCGTCTGCCTCCTCTGTCCATACGAATCGGTCGGATTTCCTCAACAATTGGTAAAGAGGAATCGCCTTTTCCCCAAGGCGGCTCACAAAACGACTTAAAGCCGCAATGCGGCCCGCCAGTTGCTGGACTTGATTAACATTCGTCGGCTTCCCGAGAGAGGTAACCCCTTCAATTTTGTCCGGGTTAGCCTCGATGCCGCGCTCTGATACCAAGAAACCCAGTAGTTTTCCTGCAGGTACACCAAAAACGCACTTGGTAGGATTTAGCTTCATCTGATATACTCGTAAATTATCAAAGGTTTCCTTAAGGTCTTCCAAAAGTGTCTCCCCCCGGCTGGTCTTGATCACAATGTCGTCAACATAAGCATGGACGTTGCAGCCAATTTGGTTATGAAGACAATTCTGGATGCAGCGTTGATAAGTCGCCCCTGTGCTCTTGAGTCTGAACGACATGGACACATAGCAAAAGGCCCCGAAGGGGGTTATGAAGGCCGTCTTCTCCTGATCTTCCACGGCCATCTTGATCTGATGATAACCTGAATAGGCGTCCAAAAAGCACAATCGTTGGCATCCCGCCACCGAGTCAATGATTTGGTCGATGCGGGGAAGAGCGAAAGGATCTTTGGGACAAGCTCTATTGAGATCCGTATAGTCAATACACATACGTAAAGTGCCATTCTTCTTGAGTACTAACACCGGGTTAGCCAGCCATTTGGGGTGAAAAACTTCCACGATGAATCCGGCGGCTAAAAGACGGGCGACTTCTTCTCCAATCGCCTTGCGTCACTCCTCGTTAAATCTGCGAAGGTACTGTTGGACAGGTTTGCATTTTGGGTCAATATTAAGATGGTGCTCAGCGAATTCTCTCGGTATACCCGGCATGTCAGAGGGCTTCCATACGAAGATGTCCCGATTCTCAAGGATGAATTCGATGAGCGCGCTTTCCTATTTGGGGTCCAGACCCGTCCCAATGGTGAACTGCTTGGATGAATCGCCAAGAACGAAATCGATTGTCTTAGTATCATCCGTCGGTTTGAACTTGAGGGGCGACTCAGAATCTGTAGTCGGCTTCTTGAGTGGTGACATGTCTGCCGGGTCAACATTGGCCCGATGATGTTTGAGCTCTTCCGCCGCACAGGCGACTTCCGCATAAGCCGCGTCCCCTTCCTCACACTGCTTTGCGATTCTTCTATCTCCATCAATCGTGATGGGTCCTTTAGGACCAGGCATTTTGAGCTTGAGGTAGACGTAGCACGGGCGGGCCATGAAGCGGGCGTAAGCCGGTCGCCCGAACAACGCATGGTACGGGCTTTTCAGCTTGACCACCTCAAAGATTAGAGACTCCAACCTGTAATTCTGCGCAGTTCCAAACGCTACTGAGAGCCTGACCCGGCCTATGGGATAAGCCGACTTGCCCGGGACAATGCCGTGGAAAACCGTGGTTGAAGGCATCAAGTCTTTCTCCAATAGATTCATCCTCCGGAAGGTGTCGAAGTATAGGATATTAATGCTGCTGCCACCATCCATTAATACCTTTGACAGGGTGTAACCCCCCACTTGGGGAGCCACAACTAATGCCAGGTCGCCCGGGTTATCTATTCTTGGCGGGTGATCCTCTCTGCTCCATGTTATGGTCTGCTCGGACCAGTGGAGATATCTGGGAATCGCTGGCTCAGTTACGCTGTACGCCCGGTGATTTACCTTTTTATCACGCCTCTAAGCATTAGTGGTGAAAACGTGGTACTGCCCATTACTTAGCTGTTTGGGATTGTTGCGGAAGCCCCCGTTGTCATCCTGGTCCTGTGGAGCCCCCTGTGGGGGCGGCTGCTGGAAAACTCCCGGCGGGTTGTACCGCCGCTGGTGGTGCACCGGGTACTGGCCGCCGCCTGGTTGCGGGCCTCCCTGAGCCCCCTGTTCGGGAAAGCCGCCGAAGGGGTTCTGCCTTTGGTTGGGCGCGGTGAGTTGGTCCTGCCGCCGGTTCGGATCTTCGTTTTGGCTCTTCTTGATTGCCTCCGCCCGAAATTCTCGCATCACGAAACAGTTCTCCCAAGAGTGGCCCGCCGGGCCGTCGGCCGTGGCGTGGTGCGGGCAAGGGCCTTTGAGTAGCTCTTCATAATTACGCGGCCTTTTCCCACTGAAACCTCGATTCTTATTTTTGCCGTCATTGGCATTGGTGTTGGCAACCAAATCCGAGGGCTCCTCCTGTGGCCTACGCTTGCCGTTGGTCCCCTGATTGTGACGATTGCGGCCCTGGAAACGGGTGTGATTTTTTGTCGAATCGCCCTTTTTGGGCGAGTTACCCTTACAATCCTCGCCGGGATCCTTGGTATCATCGGCCTCGGCATACCTAGTGAGGGTGTCCATCAGTTCGTCCATGTCGTGCACTTTCCGTTTGAGTCGCCCCAATTTCTGGACCAACGGTTCATAGTGGCAGTTGGGCTCGAGGATAAGCACAGCTTGTGCTGCCGTGATACCATCTGATGAATGAATAATTTCTGTGACCCGCCGTGACCAATGGTGTGCCGACTCATCCGGGTGTTGTACGCAGTGTTGTAAGTCGACGATCGTCATCGGTCGTTTACAGGTTCCCCGGAAGTTTTTGATGAAACGCTCTTTCAGCTCGGCCCAGGACTGGATAGAATTGGGAGGTAAGTTTTTCAGCCAAGTGCGCACCGATACCTCGAGCATCATGGTGAAATATCTGGCGCAAACCGCCTCATTTACTACGAGCATGTCCATGGCAATCTCATAGCCCTCGATCCATGATGTTGGTTCGAGATCTGCTGTGTAATTAGGCACCTTTCTTGGTCCTTTGAAATCCTTGGGCATTCTTTCGTTCCGAAGGGCTAGGGACAAGCATGGTACCCCAACTCGCCCTCCGGTCCCTGCGAGGGGGGCGTGGGCATCTTGAATGTTGGGGAGATCTCTGCCCGGCGGGTTCCGCTCGGGCGGGTTGTCCTGCGGGAAGTGTCGCGGGCCACTGTTTACGGCTGGCTGATCCTCCGGCCTACTCCTGGTATAGCCCGCCTGAGGGGTGGAGTGCAATCTCTCAAGACTGTGTGAGAACTGTGCGTTTTGAACCACCGCTGTTTTCAATATCTCGATGGCGTTCCTCGCTTCAATCTCAGCTGGGGTGTTGCCGTGAATCGGAAGAGACTCCAAATGGCGAGTTGCGGCAAGCACGTTATCCACCGGGTTGGAGAAGTGGCCTTGAGGGGTCCGGAAACGAGGAATTTGACCCTCAGTCGGCTGAACCGGCGGGTTAGGTGGGTGGCCCGGCCCTCCTGCTGGGGCGGCTCCCATCCCGGGGGGTTCGAGGAGTGTCGAACAGGCGGGTCGGGTTGAGGTCATGGGGTAGGCGACCCTGGTGTCTCCGCTGATGGACGGCGTCGGACGCGCGCTGCTGTCTTTCGAGCCGCCAGTTGTCAGTGTTCAATCGCATCCTTTCGGCCGTGATTTGGGCTTGTCGAGTCTCGATCCTGGCGGACTCCATCTCAGCATCCTGATGGGCCTTTGCCACCGCCTCTCTCAGCTTTGCTAACTCTGCATTTATCTCCTCTTGGTTCTCTGGCGTGAGGGGAGTTGACATTAGTCTCGTGATTTCCGCCGCTAAATCCACCAGGACTGCGGACGCACTTCTGGATGTCCCGCCGGTCCCATCGCCTCCGGTGGGGTTTTGTGCGGGTTGAGTTGCCCCAGCCATGTGGATGGCGATCTGGCGGCGGGTTCGATCAAGGATTTCCGGATCCATGGCCAGTGACAAGCCTTCGAGACCGTCTCCATGGAGAGACCGGATGGAATCTGAATCGCCCATGGATGACTCATCGTCAGAGTTGACCGGGGTAACCTCCTGAGTCGCCACGTGTGCTGGCTCCTCCGATCCCTGCGTGAACCCCACAAAGACCGGGCGAGTTAGATTCTATGTTATGACTGGGCGGACGTACCTGGCTAGCTCGTCGATGTCAGTGGAGATGTCCGGCTCAGGAACGGATGATCCGATCATGCCGATGAAGATGTTGATCTTACCGAAGGGGACCCTGTAGCCCGATTCGAGGGAATTCGCTTCAGGTCCCCATCGTTGGTTGTCGATGTAGGTTATCCCGCGGCGGCTCCGAGTCATGAGC
Source organism: Hordeum vulgare subsp. vulgare (assembly GCF_904849725.1). Lineage (NCBI taxonomy): Eukaryota > Viridiplantae > Streptophyta > Magnoliopsida > Poales > Poaceae > Hordeum > Hordeum vulgare. The sequence goes on from NC_058521.1 coordinate 535,262,666, forward strand.
GCCGTCGCATAACTCCCAAACCCTGGTAGGGCTCCCTTTGAGAACACAACTCTAGCGTGCGTAGGCCCCACGGTGGGCGCCAACTGTCGTGGTTTTGTCACGGCAGACGTCCTCGTGAAAGGACTTAGTACTGGATCCATCGCACCTTGGTGGCGTCTCAAAGGGGTTAAACGGGAGGAACACGGCGATTTACCCAGGTTCGGCCCCTCGAGAAGAGGTAACAGCCTACGTCCCTGCTTTGTGTGTATTGATGTGGATTCGATTACAAGGGAGGCGTAACTCGCCTAACCTAGCGCTCGATGATTTTCTCACCTTTATATATAGGTCGAGGCCTTAGGGTTTACAAGAGTCCCTTCCTCCTTACAAATCGTGACCATTGTAGTCTCTAATCGCCGTCCTTCAAAACCCGGAGACCTTCCAGAAATCATAACCGTCCCGCGGCCTTGAACCGCCCAGGCTGAAGCCCAAGTAACCTAAAGGATGAATCGCCTTACTCGTAACCTGGCCCATCTTGGGCGGGTCACTTAATAAGTAATATCCCCAACAAGCAGGGTCCGACTACGGATGAAAACAAATGACAAAAGAAGAACGACGTCCATCCTTGCTATCCCAGGCCGCCGGCCTGGAACCCATCCTAGATCGATGAAGAAGAAGAAGAAGAAGAAGCAACTCCAAATAAACAATCAACGCGCTCGCGTCAATAACCTTTACCTGTACCTGCAACTCGTGTTGTAGTAATCTGTGAGCCACAGGGGACTCAACAATCTCATTTCCAAAGGTATCAAGACTAGCAAGCTTAATGGGTGAGGTATGGTTAAGTGGTGAGGTTGCAGCAGCGGCTAAGCAAAAATTTGGTGGCTAAACTTACGAGTACAAGAAATAAGAGCGGGAAGTTCTATGCATAACGGACGTGAACTACTGATGATCAAAGGAATGATCCTGAACACCTACCTACGTCAGACATAACCCCACCGTGTCCTCGATCGGAGAAGGAACTCACGAAATAGACAGTCACGGTTACGCACACAGTTGGCATGTTTTAATTAAGTTAACTTCAAGTTATCTAGAACCAGTGTTAAAAAAAGTTTCCACGTTGCCACATAACCGCGGGCACGGCTTTCCGAAAGATTTAACCCTGCAGGGGTGCTCCAACTAGTCCATCACAAATTTCCATAAGCCGCATAGAAATCCTCAATCACGAAGCTCACGATCTCGTCGGATTCCGTAGTGGAAAACCTTAACTCTGAGATTACCCAAAGCATCACCGGAATCCCGATGCACAAGATATCTCATCAAAGGTAAAACTAATCCAGCAAGGCCACCCGACGTGTCGACGATCCCGATAGGAGCCGCTTATGTTGTTCTCAGGACACGATGGATAAGCACGGCGTACGGTGGCCTGATAGAAATCTCCCAAGTTGCCCTGGGTTGGCCCCACAAACGGCTGTAGTTTGGACCAGCACCATCAGCACTGCCCCCCCTGTATTATGTAGAATTACTCCTCGGGTAGCGCTAACTCCCTATGCATTTCAGTATTATCAAATTATTATGTTGGGCAAATGTATTACCAATGTTGGGCCTTGCCAGACCATCTTTAATCTAAAACGAATTATCAAGGGGGTCCCCATAACAACCCCGATCGTGTTAGGAGCGCTCAAATATGGAATATAACACCGGTAGCCGAAACTAAGGGGGCAAAGGTGGAACAAAACACCATGCTAGAAAGGCCGAGCCTTCCACCTTTTACCAAGTATATAGGTGCATTAAATTAGATATCATTAATATGGTGATATAACAAGGAACCCATGTTATCACATGGAAGCAACTACACCTGCAACTAGCAACGCTAACAACATGGTTAAGCAAGCGGTAACATAGCCAATCAGTGGTTTGCTAGGTTGAACATGTTGAAGGTTTTTCATGGCATTGTTAAGAGGCTGACATTTAACATGTGGTAGGCAACGAGACATAATCGATAGAAATGGTAAAACTAGCATGGCAATGATAGTAATGGTATCTGGGGAAATGGTCATCTTGCCTGAGATCCCGCTTGGAAGAAGAATGACTCCGTGAAGCAAACGAACCGACGTAGTTGAACGGGTCCTCACATCCGACACGCTTGCGGAACTCTATCGAGACGAAGGAAACCGGAAACAAGCATCAACACAAGATATTCACCACACGATGCACAACACATATGATGCATGAGCAGCTGAAAACAAACAAGACACGGCATGACAATTCACGCATACAGTCACTACACATTAAGTGAAGTTCAATATGCAACGAGTTGCATATTGACGAAACTCCACGTTTATTTATTTAGTTCTATCTCAATTAGGTACATGGCAATATTAAATGTGGTTACACATGGCAAGAGGTGAAGCGTAGTTAAGCTACCTATCTAGGCATTTTAAATGAGGTCGGAAATGATATATAGCACCTCCGAAACGACCTCACATGTTAATTTACAATTCTGTCCAGATCTGAACTAACACATTTAATTAGTTGTTAAACAGAAAAACAAATAGGTTCACGTGATTCTACGCGTTGTTACAAGCAATTTACACATAGAGAACTTCTCCAACGGAGCTACGGTTCAAAAGATACGGACACCACAAGATATGATGGCATGAATGCAATATGTGTGTAACGACGGTCAGGAGCATTTCCAAACATACAACCAGCAAGAGAAAATGAAACTACATGAGAATCTAAGCAAGTTTCATATAGGGCACGATCAAAACGGAGCTACGGTTCAACATCTACGAGCAAACAAGAAAACACTACAATCTGCCAAAATCAGCCACATAGCATTTTCTACACCCCACAACTACGAGCTACGCAACTCCTATAAATTCAACCAAGGCATGAAACGATAGAGGGCAAGAAGCACTACAACAAACAACTAACAACAACTAGCATGGCAGCAAGGATCACTAGGGAAAGAAGTCACAAAATGGCATCCCACACACTATTTCAGACATAGTGAAAATTACACCTCATGAAAGTACAGTTTTCGATCTGAAGCCATATTGACAGCAGCAAAACCATAAGCTACAGGACTCCAAATGGCATGAAAATTCACAGCATGCTAGAGAATCACAAGGTCTACAACTTACTCCATTGCACCAACCTCAAAAGAGCTACAGATCGCAAAATACAATCAAGACAAGACAACAACAAAATATAACAGATCTCAGACTTAGAAATATTTCAGCTCCTCCAAATCAGCACTATTTCTAGCAACTTGAGAGCAAGCAAACCACACCTAAACATGCATTTCTATTGCAACCAAAAATACCAAGGGCTAGAGTAAACATCCAAGAACAACTCCCTAGTTGAAAACTTAATCAAACGAAGCACGGAATAAATCCTATGAAAAAGACAAGTGGGTAACATGGCAAAATATCACACGAACTAACTTACTCAAAAGCTAAAAATAATTGCACAGAAAAATCCCATGGATTTTTCTATCCCAAAAACATATAAAATATGTGGGGTTGCACAACAAAATTAATGCCACACGTAAATGCGAGAGAATGACCTATACATGGAAAAAATAAACAAGCGGCAATCCCTATACGCAAAAATACCAATGACTACTCTAAAATACATGGAAAAGGTGCTCCTAAAACATGGACATTTAACCTACGACATTCGGGCTATCCGGACTTGCGCGAAAAATAAATACGGGCGTCTATCCTATTGGAACAATATGTTAATCTATGCATTAGGCACGCTAAACTCAACAAACAAATATGCAAGTTGCACCAACGTATTCTACGCGCAAAACTACGCGAAAACCATATGCTACATGTCGCGATCCAACACACGGAATTAAAGTTACGAACGTTTTAATATATCCCTATTTTGTAGAATTTTAACTAATTCCGAATAAACCTAATTTACCTAATGGGCCGAACTACGGCGCCATACATCTAAAACGCACCTGGGCAGGGGATAGAGAACAGGGGCTCTCACCGGGGAAAGGCCACCCGAGCCGGCTCGAGGTGAGCCTTGGGGAGGGGTCGGGGCAGACCGAGGCGTCGGCCTGGGGAGGCCGAGGGCGAGGCTGGCAACCCTGGGCCTCGGGCGCTTGGAGATGGGCCGCTATACCGGGGAAGGCCCAGGCGGGTGCTGGAGGAGGCAGTCCAGGCGGGGGCTCGTCATCCAGATCATGATCCCGCTCGGGAAGCACGAGGCTCCGTCCGTTGATGCCGACGACGGCAGTAGGCGAGGTGGGGAGGGCGAAGCACTCACGCGGGGCGGCCACGACGCACAGCTGGCGGCGGTTCCTCCTGGGATCCGGCGAGGCGACGAGGAGCGGCCGGCTGGGGGCAGCGGCACGGCAAGCAGGCGAGCTCCGACGGCAGGAAGCTGCTCTGCTGCGGGATCTGATGAGCGGGGCTTGCCTGCGAGGGCTCCGGCCGAGGCACGCCGGCGACCACCGGGGTGACGCGGTGAGGCGCACGCGGCGGTAGGCGGCGGCGCTAGGGGAGCCAGGGAGGCGTGAGGGAAGGCAGGGAGCTGGCAGCTCGGCTCGGAGATGGGCCTGCCCAGGCCCGATCTGGGCTCGGCGGGCCCGGCGGCTGGAGGGGGGGGGAGAGAGCGGTGGGAGGCTGCTGGGGGTAGGTCGGATGTGGAAAACGAGGCGGCTAGGGTTTGCTGTCTAAATAATTAGGAAGGGGGTCTATTTATAGAGAAAAGGGGGCTAGGGTAACCGGAATTTCGTTCCGTATCCAACCGTGCGGTCGGATTCGGACGATTCCGCACGCAGGAACGGGTAAGTGGCCGTGTAGGGTGGTTAACCAAAGACGAGAGGGGAAACAGGCGGCGCGGCAATGATTTTCAAAACACCGACAACCATCCGACGGTAGACCGAATACGGTGCCGCTACGGTCGACCATTCGGGTACCAGACGGACTCCGATCGTGGCGAAATTCGACAGGCGGCCTACCTATAACTAATCACGACCGCATGCAAGTTTCACCCTGATCATAGAAAGTTTTCAACACACTTTTAAAAAACAAGATTCGAACGATGTCGTGGGTGTGTGCGTGTGTGATCGGGCTCAGAACGGACAACGACGAGAACCGGCAACTAACAACGGATGCAAGTTTTTAAAACTGACGCAACGGGATGCCGATGCAATGCTGATGATGCGCATGAATGCGATGATGATGCGACAAAAGAAAATAGACACACGACGAAAACGGAATAAAGGGGGAATCTTCTGGAAAGTTGGTCTCGGGCTGTCACAGTACTTTCACTTCAAGAGTTTGACTTGCATATCATCGATAGGAAGGGAACTAAAAACAATGTAGGAAATAACTTGTGGAGGATGGAAAATGTTCTTGATGACCCAATGCCTATTAATGATAGTTTTCGTGATGAGTAACTTACTGCTATAAACACGTCGCATAGTATTCCTTGGTTTGCAGATTATGCTAACTATATTGTCGCTAAATATATACCACCTAATTTCACCTATCAAGAAAAAAATTCTTCTATGATTTGCGACATTAGTTCCGGGATGATCCACATCTCTATAAAGGAGTGGATGGTGTTATTAGACATTGTGTGTCTGAGCATGAAGAGAGGCGGATCCTACGGAAGTGCCACTCCGAAGGTTACGAGGACACCATGCTGGTGACAGAACTGCACACAAGGTATCACAATCTGGTTTCTACTGGCCTACTCTTTTTAAAGATGCTCGTAAGTATGTTCTTTCCTGTGATGAATGTCAAAGAATTGGTAACATTGGTAGACGTCAAGGAACTGCCTATCAATAATTCACTTGCTAGTGAACCATTTGATGTTTGGGGCTTTGATTATATGGGACCTTTTCCTTCTTTTGATGGGTATACTCACATTTTAGTTGTTGTTGATTACGTTACCAAGTGGGTAGAAGCTATTCCAACTAGTAGTGCTGATCACACCACTTCTATTAAAATGCTTAAAGACAACATCTTTCTGAGGTTTGGAGTCCCTAGATAGTTAATGACCGATGGTGGTTCACATTTTATTTATGGTGCTTTCTGTAAACTGCTTGCTAAATATGATGTTAACCATAGGATTGTATCACCTAATCATCCTCGGTCTAGTTGCCAAGTTGAATTGAGCAATCGGAAAATAAAATTAATTTTCGAGAAGACCGTTAATAGATCTAGAAAGAACTCGTATAAGAAATTGGATGATGCTTTATGGGCTTATATAACTACTTATAAAAACCCCATGGGAATGTCCCCCTATAAAATTATCTATGGACAAGCTTATCATTTACCTCTTGAGTTAGAACATAAAGCTTATTGGGCAATTAAAGAAATCAAACTATGATTTCAAACCTAGTGGTGAAAAGAGGCTATTTGATATTAGTTCATTAGAAGAATGGATGACACAAGCTTATGAAAACGCTAAGTTGTCTAAGGAAAAAGTTAAAAGATGTCATGACAGGAGAATCCAAAAAAGGGAACTCAATATAGGAGACCTAGTTCTTTTGTACAATTCTCGTTTCAGATTTTTCGCAGGTAAGCTTCTCTACAAATGGGAGGGCCCTTATGTCATTGAGGTGGTCTATCACTCCGGTGCTATAACGATTAACAACTTCGAAGGCAAAAATCCAAGAGTGGTATATGGGAATGAATTGAACACTATATCTCACGTATGCGCCCCTTAATGTTGAAACTAAAATTATCCAAGTTATGACTCCTGAAGAACACATAAGAAAGACCTTCTAGAACACCCTAGAACGCTAAAAAAGGGTAGGTATGTGATACGGTAAGTAAACCGACTCCAAAAATTCCAAAAAATTGATTTTTGTTGGTTTTGGTATTTTAGAAAAATTCCAAAAATAAAAGGATTAAGGGGACCACGAGCCAACACGGCGCGGCCACCCCCTGGGTGCGTCGTGTTGCCTCGTGGGGCCCTCGTGTGCCACCCAGACTCCGTTTTCTTCCTGGACACAGATTCTAACCTAGGAAAATCATTATATATACTCCCATGTGTTTTGACCACCGGATCATGAGTTTTTCCTTCGAGCTATTTTTCTGACATATTGCAAAAGGTGTGGGAGCTATGTCTTCATCCTCCTCCAACAACATTGAGGAAGAAGCATGGATGCTATAGATAGAACTCGAACGAGAAGGATCTGAGGAAGTTATCTCGGGGGGAGAACCCCGGGACTCCATGGAAGTTCATCACTCGGCCTCAGAATATGGAACGCTAGGTGGCATATCCACTTCTCCGAATCCTTGCCCACCAATTGGGAGGAGAGATCAGCTAGCTCACGAGGCGCAAGGTGAATCTACAACGAGGAGGCCCCTCAGCAGGTTACATGCAAATAACTTTCAAATTTTGATTTACAATTATGGAGCTGAGAATACTTCTCGCTCGCATATACCGTCCAACTGGGATATCTCTGGTCCAAGTGAAAGTGATTCAGGAAAAATTTATTGGTGGCCAGAGAATAAATATATCATGGTGGAAGTACAAAAGAACACAACAATGACTCAACAGCTACTTCATGATATGAGGGAGTTAAAGGCTTCCCTACTAACCTTTGCACAGGACAAGCCTACTACCTCAATGCTACCATCACCCAAGAAGGACATGTGAGTACATGGGTATATGCACCACCCTTGGCTTTTTCCAATCTTGGGGGAGGTGTCCCATATCATATCACCATCACTCTTATCATTACCATCTATCTTAGTTATATCCTTAATTATATCATGATTTAGAAAATAAAGTTTCATATTTGCTTTGCTTAGAATTTTTGCCTTGAGATCTATCTATCCTTGTAACCGTGTGTTACAGTTATATAACAAAGATTAGTTGAGTTTGTGTGCTTGACTCTCATGCATCTATCATCATAGCATTGAAATAAAAGAAGGAAAAAGATCATATGCTAGTCCCATGGGGAGTAATGACTTCACATAGAAAAGGTAAAGTGGTAAAAGTTGTTGGGAATAAACAAACATAGCATTAGTCATTGATACAATCTATGCAAGATTATGATAGAGGAGAGGATATTGACATACAAATACACTAACTTGGAAATCATTTGTGATTGTGAGCCCCCATCAAATATAATGATCAAGTGTGGATGTGGGACATAGAAGACAATGTAATGATCATGATAGTTTACATTCATTAGAGGTTATATGGTCTTGGATCCCTTAACATGTGTGTCAATGTCAAAACTGGCTGATCTTGAGTAGGGGGTCCGAACTATGGATCTTGGATTGATGGATAACAAGGGACGAAGGAGAAGATGTTTACCCAGGTTCGGGACCTCTTGATAGAGGTGAAACCCTACGTCCTGCTCTTGTTTTATTGATGAAGTAGTACAAAGTACATAATTGATTTATCTCGAGATTGAATGTTGTGGTATAAAACCCTAATCGTAATTAGCTTTACGTGTCTCAATATGAGATTGTCTATCGACTAGCCTGGCCTTGGTTTATATATTGTACCATAGGCCTAAGATAACATGGTTCCTAGTCGGCTACATCGGTGTAGAGGAGTCCTTGTCTTGATCACCAAGTCTTGTGGAATCATCTTTGTACATGTCATCGGCTGTCTGAAGTGGCCCATGAGTCCGGCCCGTAGAGATAGGTCGGCGGCCCGAGGACCCCTTAGTCCGAGACTCCCTTAGTAGGCCCCGAACTGGCCAACAATGTCGTAGTCTTGATCCTCAGCATGTTCACGCTTCCAAAGTGTTCGGCTTGCGGGGTGATTTCTTCTCCCCATTTATGTTCAGCCAACACTAGTTTGCCCGCCAATGACTTCTTGATTTCCAAGCATAGGTCTTCAAGGTGGGGACGCTCCTCGGTTCTTCGAAACTATTTTTCATCTTCGGTCGTCGGTCTTGAAAACTGGTTCAACAAATCTTCCCATCACTTATCTTGAGGATCGCCGGAGTGAATCCGAAGAGTTCACACGTCGGGCATCCAAGGGGCCCCTTTAAGTTATCGGCCTTTATTAATGCCTTGTAATTTTTCACGTAAAACCTCGGGTTTCAAATGTTTTCTATGTGGTGGTATCCTCTTGTGTCCGAGCTCCAATGTCAGACCGGCCCGTTCTGGGCCAGCCACTTGCATCCGAGCTTTATACCCGCTACTTCCAAAGTAGTGCACCACCTCGGCCGTGGGCTGATTTTTTTGGATTTTTCCAAATGGTGGAATTTATTCTCCACCGAGATGTATAGCTAGTAGGCTTGAAGGTGCGCGTTGGTCTAAAACCCGGTATGCACCTGAGGAGTAAAAACCTCTGATCCTAGGAGCCCATGAGACTCAGATAGACTCGTGAAATCGGCCTCGAGATCAACTCCTAGCTCGGCAACATACTTAGGAACGGAAAAGTAGTGTGCATAGTCCTCAAGACTTAGGTTGGGTGCAGCCAACCAACCTGAGGATCATAATCTCCTTGTCGGGGGGATAACCTCGGGGTAGGCTCATCGAGCCTGCTCCTTCATCTCCTACCCAAAAGGAATGACCAAGTATAATTCTCCAAGGCCCAAGTCTTCTGGCCGGTTAGGCTGCCCCTACTGGCTGGAGGACGAGACAGCCAACTCTCTGGCCGGCCAGGCAACACCTGCCGGCTAGAGGCAAGACGGTTACCTCTTCCTGACCGCCTAGGCCAAAGCCAGCCGGCTAGGAACGAGGCGACCATGCCCAAGCCGGCTAGCCAAGCGGGCTAGCCGGCTGGGGATCTCAAGTCACATCAGATCGTAGGTCATGACGAGACCCTACGATTAGAGGTGGCTACGCATCAGCAAAGGTACTGGATTGGAGTGCATGGTAGGTACCAGCATCGGCGGCCACGCCGCTGACCTACCCCGACTCTGATCCATCACCCTGCATAGTGTCGGCCGTCAAACTCCCACTCCATTACTACACTCGGTGTGGGAACAGTGGAGGCGGTCGTACCATCTGCCCATGACGAATTCGTTGGACGACGCCGGACGTACCGCGCGTTTCCTGCGTAAACCTTACTCAAGAGCTCCATTGGCTAGCCGGCGGGTCCCACGGCCAGACGGGACCTCGCAGCCTGCGGGCCCCTCAAGCGACAAGAAAAAACCCTCGTGGGACCCATTGTCAGCCGGCGAGGCTGCCAGCCGAGTCCCACTCTTTTACCCTTTATCCATATTGTATGCCGGTGGGTTCGTCTATAAAACCCCCGGGTCCCCCTCCATGCAGAGGGTCGGTCAACAGATTGCACGCACACTCACCAACGACATAGGAGAGGCAGAGACGAGCCGGCTGCTCCCCTCTTCCTCCTCCGCAACACAGCTCCAGGAGCAACCTTGTAACCATCCATTTGCATCATACACTCCAGCAAGACTAGGGGTATTATCTCTACGGAGAGCCCTGAACCTGGGTACATCGTGTGTTCCATGCTTGTACCAACCTCGCCCCCAGCGCCCTTTGTTGCTACTTCGGTTCTCACCAACTTTAGCCTAACTATGGCATTTGTTGTGAGTATTCACCAACATTTGGCGCCCACCATGGGGCCGATCACGGCATCGGCTGGCTTTACACGCTGGATGGGGCCCCGGACCTACACCACCGGATGCATCGCGTCCGGATGGACCTGCATGCACGTGGAGCCCGCCTTCGATGAGGCAATGCCGATGATGATCGACGTCCCAGTCCGACATGCGGAGATTCCGATGACAAGGCGCCTCCTAGCATCGTCGTCGCTGCTATGGAGAACCTCAGCGTTCTCTTTAGTGACCTGCGTCTCAACGATGATCCTCGCTACTTCTGCGAGGACTTCGACGTCGAGGCGCTATGCGCCAACTTCAGTATGCTCTTTATCGCTGAGGTGCCTCCACATGACGTGTACCCCAACAACGTACTCGTCTTTGACGGCCCTCCGCCGTCGGTGGGGTTCTTCACCCCATACCATGTCGCCACCGTTTCCAACGTCATGGAGGTGATGGTCATTAGCACTGGCACCAGCACGACTCATGGCAAGGCGTCAGCAGACGCTGGTGAGCCTGCCGCGGTCACCGCTGACACTCTTCAGGACGCGTTCGCCGGCCTGAAGACGCCCATCGCCGCGTGATACGTCTCCATCGTATCTACTTTTCCAAACTTTTGTGCCCTTGTTTTGGACTCTAATTTGCATGATTTGAATGGAACTAACCTGGACTGATGCTGTTTTCAGCAGAATTGCCTTGGTGTTATTTTTGTGCAGAAATCAAAGTTCTCCAAACATCCTGAAAATTTACGAGGAGCAGTTTTGGAAAATATCAAAAATATTTGCGCCAAGTTCCACCTCAGGGGGTGGGCCAGTGGGCCACAAGCCCCTGCTCCGCCACTAGCCCCCCTGGTGGCGGTGGGCAGGCTTGTGGGGCCCACACGGCTCTGCTGCCCCCAATCTCAGGTCTATAAGTTGCCTTTCGTCCCAGAAAAAATAAAAAAGAGAAGTTTTTGTCGCGTTTTCGATACGGAGGCGCCGCCACCACCTGTTCTTCATCTGGAGGACAGATCTGGAGTCTGTCTTGGGCTCCGGAGAGGGGAAATCGTCGCCATCATCATCATCAACCTTGTTCCCTCTCCAATTCCATGAAGCTCTTCGTCGTTCGTGAGTAATCTAGTCGTAGGCTCGCTGGGCGGTGATGAGTAGGATGAGATCTATCATGTAATCGAGTTCGTTTTGATGGGGATTGATCCCTAGTCTCCACTATGTTCTGAGATTGATGTTGCTACTACTTTGCCATGCTTAATGCTTGTCACTAGGGCCCGAGTGCCATGATTTCAGATTTGAAATTATTATGTTGTCAACAATATATGTGTGTTTTAGATCCGATCTTGCAAGTTGTAGTTACCTACTATGTGTTATGATCCGGCAACCCCGGAGTGACAATAACCGGAACCACTCCCGATGATGACCATAGTTTGAGGAGTTCATGTGTTCACCAAGTGCTAATGCGTTGGTCCGGTTCTTTATTAAAAGGAGAACCTTAATATCCCGTAGTTTCCTTTTGGACCCCGCTGCCACGGGAGGAATGGACAATAGATGTCATGCAAGTTCTTTTCCCTAAGCACGTATGACGACACACGGAATGTATGCCTACATCACATTGATGAACGGGAGCTAGCAACATATCTCTCCGTGTTATAGCTGTTGCAGGATGAATATCATCCAAACAAATCACCGACCCATTGCCTACGAGTTTGTCGTACTACTGCTGTTACTTGTCTTGCTCTCCTGCTGCTACTACTGTTGCTACTACTGTTACTTGTCTTGCTCTGCTGCTGCTACTACTAGTGTTGCTACTGCTGTTACTTGTCTTGCTCTGCTGCTGCTGCTACTACTGTTGCTATTACTGTCTCTTGCTACTGTTGCTACTTGCTACTGCTGTCACTACTGCTGTTCCTTGCCACTGCTATTGCTCGTTACACTGCTGCTACCTGCTACACTGTTGGTTCACCGGACGTTGACGGGAACTGACAATTTCCGTCAATGCAGCAACGGAGGCGCCATTGATACAATCGTTAGGAATAGTCTGCCGTCAACAGATCATTTCTGACACTGTTGTTATCATATTACTTTGCTGTTACTACTGTGCTTGCAGATACTAATCTTTCAAGTGTGGTTGAATCTAACAAATTCAGCTGCTAATACTCGAGAGTATTCTCTCACCTCCTGACTGGCTTATCAACAAATTGGGTCGAATATTCTACCCTCGAAAACTGCTGCGAACCCACGCGCTGGTGGGCTGTCAACAACATTCTTCTAGTTTCATTGCTGGGGAGTGCTAGTAGCATTCTTCTCGTGCCATTGCAGGGGAAGGTTTGTTGTCATCAGCATTCGTCTAGCTATCACCAGAGATTGCAATCAACATTTTTCTGGCACCGTTGTCGGGGAGGTATTGCTATATTCTCTGAGTCATTTGGGATTTATATCTGCTGATCACTATGAAGAATCTGAAGGATCCGAAGACCAAAGTCTTGCCCTCAACTATGAGGGGAGGTAAGGAATTGCTATCTAGCTCTGCACTTGATTCACCTTCAGTTATGAGTAAGTTTGCGACATCCCTCCTGCTAGAAATCTTGATATGTCGCCTATGCTTGATGATGCTCGTGATACTATGCCTGATACTGCTAGAGATGCTATGCTTGATACTATGCTGGATACTGCTAGAGATGCTATGCTTGATACTGCTTTGCCTGATGATGCTAGAGATGCTATTTTGCCTGATGACGCTATGCTTGATACTGCTAGAGTTACTACTTTGCCTGATGTTCCACTAGGAGTGTTCTTTGATGCTCATGTTGCTAGAGTTACTGCCAATGCTCGTGATGCTTCTAATACTGCCGATACTATTGAGATAGAACCTGCTTTTGCTCCTGCTAGATCTAGCTCTCCTAGATATGAATTGCCTGATATACTCGAGGGTTACGTTATGGAGGGAGAGATAGCTGAGGATTTTCTTGCGTGTAAGGATGCCTATGACGCTGAGAAATTACTTCTCAAGTGGAAAGAAAAATCTCGGGAAGCTAGGATGAAAAATGATCGGAAGTTTGCCACTTCGCCTATGTTTGTCACCGGTAAGGATTATGAATTCTCTGTCGACCCTGAGATAATCTCTCTAGTCGAATCTGATCCTTTTCACGGTTATGAGTCTGAGACGGTCATAGCCCATCTTGCCAAACTATCTGAAATAGCCAACCTATTCACTAATGAGGAGAAGATCCGCCACTACTATATCCTTAAGCTGTTTCCTTTCTCTCTAAAGGATGACGCTAAAGCCTGGTTCACCTCTCTTGCTCCTGGATGTGTGCGTAGTCCCCAGGAGATGGTCTATTACTTCTGTGAGAAATATTTCCCTGCCCTTAAGAAGCAAGCTGCCTTGCAGGAGATATACAACTTTGCTCAACTCCAAGAAGAGAGTCTTCCACAAGCTTGGGGGAGGCTCGTCCAGCTACAAAATGCTTTGCCGGATCACCCTCTTAAGAAGAACGAGATACTTGATATCCTCTATAATAGACTTACCGATGCCTCTAGAGACCACCTAGATAGTTGTGCCAGTTGTGTTTTTTGGGAATGAACTGTAGAACAAGCTGAGACTCTATTGAATAACCTCTTGATCAACGATAATGCTTGGACTATTCCCGAACCACCTCCTAAGCCAACTCCTAAGAAAAGATGTATTCCATTCCTCAGTCCCGAAGATATGCAAGAAGCCAAGAAATCCATGCAAGAGAAAGGCATTAGATTTGAAGATGTCAAAAATCTACCACCTATCGAAGAGATCCATGGTCTCGATAACCCGATACATGTAGTAGAAGTGAATTCTCTGTGTAGGTTTGACGAGAGTGATATTCCTTTTGATAAACCTGCTAGCCTATGCTTTGATGAATTTGACAACTTTGTTGCCAAACAACAGAGTTTCAATGATTATGTTAGCAGACATTTGGAACAAAGTACTCGTATGCTTAGCCATTTAAGTGCTTGTATAGACAGAAATGTCAATGATCTGAAGCTTGTGAGTAAACATGCCTCTATGATTACTACTCAGGTAGAAATGTCAATGATCTGAAGAAGGATGATAGAAGCTTGCATGCCAGTTCACCAAATACTGTCACACCGGAAGAACCTAATGATATTTCTGCGTCTGATGCAGAAACACAATAAGGTCATGAACATGAACCTGGTGACAATGTGGACATCGATGTTCATAATAATGCTCAACCTAGGAATGATGAGGATGTGGAGATTGAACCTACGGTTAATCCTGATATCCACAACCTAAGAGATACGACAAGAATGACTTCACTGCTAGGAAGCATGGTAAAGAAAGGGAGCCATGGGTTCTGAGACCTATGCCCTTTCCTCCTAAGCCATCCAAGAAAAAGGATGATGAGGATTTTGAGCGCTTCGTTGAGATGATAAGACCCGTCTTTCTGCAGATGTGGTTAACTGATATGCTCAATATGTCTCCGTATGCCAAGTACTTGAAAGATATCGTGACTAATAAACGGAAGATACCAGATCTTGAGATCTCCACCATGCTTGCCAATTATACTTTTAAAGGTGGAACTCCTAAGAAACTTGGTGATGCCGGAGTGCCCACTATACCTTGATCTATTAAAGGAAACTACGTAAGAACTGCCTTATGTGACCTTGGAGCCGGTCTTAGTGTTATGCCGCTTTCTCTTTATCGTAGACTTGAATTGGATAAGTTGACACCCACTGAAATTTCTCTGCAAATGGCAGACAAATCAACTGCTTTCCCTATCGGCGTTTGCGAGGATGTGCCTGTTGTGGTTGCTAATACCACTATCTTAACAGACTTTGTTATCTTGGATATTCCCGAGGTCGATGCCATGACTATCATCCTCGGAAGACCCTTTTTAAACACTGCAGGGGCTGTTATAGATTGCGACAAAGGCAATGTCACTTTCCATGTCAACGGTAATGAGCACAGAGTGCACTTTCCGAAGAAACGATATCAAGTACATTGCATCAATGCTATCGAAAAGACTTCATCGATTCTCATTGGGAGCTTTGAATGCCCTATTCCTCGTGTTAAGATGAAGTATGATTTGCTTGTTGGGGAGATTCATATCCCCATTGAGGTGACTTAGTGGCTATTCGAAAATTCTCCGTTCTCTCTTGTGATTCGAGAAGGTTTTGTCATAAGGACTTGATCAATCCCATTGACGGATTTCTTTCGATGACCATGAAACGGATGAATCAAGGAGTCACATACCTCAGTTTTAAGTTTTCCTTTTCTTTTGCTTAGAAGAAAAATGATAGAATTAGTTTAGTTTTTCCCGTTTTCTGTTTTAGCATCCTGGAGAAAAATACCTCGAAAATAAAAGTTCTCTGATGGTCCTGAAAATTTAGTATGATTTTTTCTGAAATTTTTGAAAATTTCTGGGCTTGAGAGCTGGCCTAGGGCCCTGACCAGTGGGCCACAAGCCCTGCCACCGTCACCTACCCCTTGGTGGCGGGGTGCAAGCTTGTGGGGCCCACAGGCACCCCCTCCACTCATTCCAGCTCCCAGCCTCTTCGTCCACCTCTAGAAAAAATTGTTTCGCAGCTCAAACCCGTGTTCTTGCTCATTTGGGTGTGATTGTCGATCTCCTTGCTCAAAGCACCATTCTCCGAACCGTTTTGGGGAAATTGCTCCTTGGTAAGTGACTCCTCCATTGGTCCAATTAGTTTTTGCTCTAGTGCTTTATCCTTCGCGAATTCTTGCTACCTTGGTGACCCTGTTCTTGAGCTTGAAAAGTTGATTTTAGCTGGTCCCAAGTAGTTTTAGCGCGTGATACGGTCTCTAGGCACTAGTAGGAGTAGTTGCTACAAGTTGGGTTAATCTTTATTTACTTTTCTTTCGAAGTCTCTAAAAATTTCAGAAATTTTCAAAGCTAGAAAAGGGAAAATATGAGGAGGTTCTTGAGAGGCTCTTGAAGCCGTAACCCCAAGGAGGATGAGAAAAACCACCCCAAGTACGTAGTCCCTCGAGTTACAGAAGTTCGAGCGTGCGAGTGGCCAAGTGATGAATTTTTGCGCGCCGCCGGACTTTATGAAGACTTTTATTACTTGGTGGAGAACGCAGGTCTTACTGCATTTGTTGAAGATAAGTGCCCACAATATCTCCTCCTCGCCAATATTTTCGTCCAAAACTTCAACATTTATCCGAGGAATAATCCTCCCATGATTGAGTTCATGATTTACGATGTCCCCCAGTGCATGACGTTGCAGAACTTTTGCAATGTATGCAAATTACCTTATGTTGGGGATATCCGCGACCCTCGTCCACGGGACTTGGAGGATTTCATTGGTTCTATTGCTGTTGGAGAGGAGAGATGAGTGTCTCGCGCTAGAATTGCTAGCATACATTTTCCTGTGCTTCGGTACTTCTCACTATTTGTGGGAAAATGTTTGATTGGCCGTGGGGAGGCTGGATCACTTAGTTCTCCAGACCTTGCGGTTTTGCACGAAGGCATTTATAACAATAAGACTTATAGCTTGGGCGCTATAGTAACTCAACGGTTGAACCTGAACCGTTCTAAAGGTGTCTTCTATGGAGGTATCTATGCTACCCGTCTTGCCAGACACTTTGATATACCGATTAGACTGGGAGAGGAAGGAGAGATGCTTCTCCCTGAGAGATATCTGGATTATGACAGCATGGTTCGCCGTGATTTTCTAGATAGAGATGCTAGTAGATGGATGATTTATAACCTGGTGTTTAGTCAGGGTACTCGAGAGACTATTACTTTGCCTGCTCCTTCTTTGTTTGATCTTCATGCAGGCAGGTACACTATTATGCCCGCGGACATCTACGCATATTGGGGCTTGGCCCAACCACAGGCGCCCGTGCCCGAGCCGCCAGTCGAGTACCAGATGCCAGTTTATCAGTGGGAGCCAGAGGAGCTCACACAACAGTGGCATCCATAGTCTGCTTCGGAATATCCTGCAGCTGGTTATTTCCCACCTTGGGAGTAGAACAAGCTAGTCCAAAAGCCTAAGCTTGCGGGAGTACGTGCTTTCACCGACTTTACATTCATGCTTATGCTTTCTATCGTGGGTATAAGTCTGACAGTAGATGTGTAGGGTACGAAAGGATGGGCAGAGCCTTAGCTACGGCGAGGATGTATGAGTTCAGTCCCCTCTATGGTGGAGGTAAAAGCCCTACATCTCCGTGCCCTTGGGAGCTTAGTGTCGAGTGGAATATAGGATTACAGTAAATGCCAACCCCTGCACCAGTGGGGAAGGGCGGCTTATATAGAGTGCGCTGCCCTTCATAATGGCCCGATGGACAGGGGTGGAATAGCGATGAATAAATGCTTACGTTACAGGTAATGTAAGTCTTAAATGTTAATAATGGTGTATGAAAACGTATGACCGTTGCCCTCCTGGGAGGTTACGATGTACAGAGTGGAATCCAGTCGGTACGTTAAATACGCTCTGAGTGCTCGTCACTGACTGGATGATGGGGGAGTCCTTAGTTCAGTCGGAACTGTCTAAGGGTCTTGTCCTCTATGAAGGGTAGTCCTTGGGTAGGACCTATAGGGCAGGCTTATGACCCTACCCTGGGACTATAACCCCATCATTAGTCCCCGAATGGATCGGGGTTGGAACGATGAAGTGATGTCTGGAGTATGGATCCGACTGGTATGGATGTGACTTTGGCGTTGTTTGCCTCGATCCATTTTATCCTTTCAACTAGTGATACGAGTGAATATACCATTGAAACGAACCGTCAGGGACCGAGTGCTTCCGCGGAATCTTTCGACGTGACCGGTCAAACTGACAGCGGCGGATTTTCCGGGATCCTCAAATTTCGGTTGCCGCGCGCTCAGCGGGGATGACGCCATCGCCATCGAGTAGGTTCTGCCGCCTAGATTACCGCGCCTTTATCTTCTCCACTAACATCGCAGCAGCCGGTCGGGGAGATAAGATTTCGGGTCCACCTGTTAGTGACTCAGTCGGAAGCTTATTTAAGCCCCTCCGGCGGGGATTTCTTGTTGCGCTGCTCATCTTCCTCGCATTAACCTCGCTCCTCCCGCAGCTCCCTGCGCGCCCCAAGCCTCCTCCTTCCTCTCCTCCTCTGCGGATCTGTTGCCTTCGCCATGACGAAGGGGCAGACCAACAAACTCGAGTCACAGAAGAAGAAGAAGAAGGGGACGACCCCTGCTCAGCGGCGACAACGGGCACTGCCGGCGGGTTGGATCCAGGGGGATTTCCTCCCCTCCATGGTGACGAAGG
This sequence comes from Hordeum vulgare subsp. vulgare, assembly GCF_904849725.1. Lineage (NCBI taxonomy): Eukaryota > Viridiplantae > Streptophyta > Magnoliopsida > Poales > Poaceae > Hordeum > Hordeum vulgare. The sequence continues at coordinate 535,281,404 of NC_058521.1, forward strand.
ATGACTTGCTGGAGCTGGTGGAGCATGACATGATCGTCGACAAGTCGTGGAGGCTGCCGGAGGGCGAGACGGAGCCGGCGCCGAAGGAGGGGGAGCATGTTCTGCTGCTCAGCAATGTGTTCACGGGCTTCTCCTTGCCTCCCCACCCCTTCTTCCGAGGTATCATGACTTACTTCGGGGCGCAACTCCATCATTTTCCTCGGAACGCAATAGACCACCTCGCTGCATTCATCACCCTTTGCGAGTGCTTTATTGGATGTCCCCTCACTGGGGGCTCTTTAAGTACATCTTCCCGGCTAGATCCCAAACCGTCAAAAAGCTTAGCCAGTCGGACGATAAGTCCCATCTCCTCCAGTTCTGCGGGGGTTTAGGCTTCCAGAAGAAAACAAAGAGTAGCTACCCCTCTCTCGAGTTGTCCGAGTCAGTTATGAACTGGCAGTCGACCTGGTTCTATTGCCAGGACATTGCTTGTCCGAATGCTTTGACTGGGTTGCCACCTTTTAGCCCAGACCGTCCGGGCCCTCCTAGGCAGCTTGCGCTCTCTGAGGGGGAAAGGATCCAGATCCAGCCTTTGGTCGACGCGTTGATAGCCGTCGTCCGCAAGGGAGTCACCGGCACGGATCTGCTGGAGACTTTTCTGGGTCGGCGCATCCAGCCGCTGCAAGCCCGACACCACACCATGTGGCACTACGCGGGGCCTTCGGATTCCACTCGGACTCATCTAGAGTGCGTGACCGGGGAGACTGTGAGAGCGTGGGTCCACGGCATTACCGGCGCGTGTGATAACCCTGAAGGAGCCCGGTGGGTGAAGCCCTTTCGCGCCGACAATCCTCCTCCGAATGAGGTGAGCACATCTTGTCGAGTGCTTTTGCTTTCTTTAGATTTGTTGCTTTTCTTGTCTCGCCGACTGTGTTTTGTGCAGGAGTGGACCAACTGGTACTCTGCTGTCTCGAACGGGAATCCAGCTGAGAAAGAGGAGGGCAGCGCGGAAAGCATCGAGTATGTCTCCGACAGTGGGGAGACGGAGGAGGAGACGGAAGAAGAGGAGGAGGAGGATGGGGAGCAGAGCTCGCCACCTCCACCACCAGAGCACCGAACGAAGCGTCGTCACGATCCCGCTGCTCCGCCGGCTCCTCCAGCGGCCCCGAGTGCTCCGCCTGTCCCTCCCGTGGCTCTGAGTGCTCGGAGTGTGAAGAGGACCAGGGACGCTGCTGCCGAGCCCACGGACCAGCCGTCCAAGGTGGCCAAACCTAGTGGGCCTAAGCCTCGGAAAGCTTTGCCTTGGATGAGGATCGCTGTTCCAGTTGCCTCAGCGTAAGTGCCTTGTTCTCCTATCTTCCTTCAGTATCTGATTGAACTCATGCTTATCCGTCGAGTGGATTTCACTCAACAGAGCTGCTACTTCTGCCACCTCTCTGCCGCGCCAGGATGATGATCCTATGGACACGGATAACGCCGCCACGTCCCAGCAAGGTACGCTGTCACGACTCCGAGAGTTTGCATTATTGTTTCGCGAGTGCTGTCTTTAATCTTGCCCTTTTTTCTGCAATTTCATGTTGTTCAGTCGGGCTTCCTTCGGAGGTGATCCATCTGGAGGACGACGACCAAAGGGGGTCGGGGCCAGCTTTGGAGCCTGTCCTTGAGGTTGTCCCATCTGCTGCTGCTCCCACCATGAATGTGCCACCGACCGAGACGGTGCCGCCGAATGAGACGGTGCCCCTCACGGCGGAACCGACTGGAGCGGAGCTCGGGATGCCCAAGGAGTCTTGTGTTGTGTCGGGTCCATCAACCGTTCAATATGATGCCCGACGCCTCCCGGAAGACCAGGTGGGGGCCGCCAAGGACGCCATGGTGCAGGTGGAGCTGATGGTGGGTGACGCCAAGGGAGCATATGACTCCATCTCGTCTTTGTACTGGAAAAGCTTGGAACTCCGGGACGATATCCGAGTAAGTGCGCTAGTAAGTGTTTACTTTCCTCTTGTCACCCACTGGGGGTTTCAGTGATATACTCGGATACAGTAGGATGATTTTGCAGTGGGTTCACTCCAGGCGAACCCAGTGGGTGTAGTCCCTGAGACTTCTGTCGAGTGCTTGCACCGGTAGTTGTCTTTATATGTATTTTCCATGACCTGAACAGATCAGAGCTGATCTGCCCGAATGGTACCAGTGGGGGCACTCCGAGTGCACCCACTGGGTGTAGTCCCCGAGAGTAGTGTTACTTAGGTCGGGTAATAGTAGTCTCATAGATTTGTCTGTTTGTCATGTAGCTCAATAGGGCCGACCTGTTCGAGCTTCATGCCAGTGGGGTCACTCTTAGTGAACCCACTCGGTGTAGTCCCCGAGGCCGCTATCGATTGCTTGCATCGGCAGGGGTCTCAAGAACTTTGAGCTTTGATTGTTTTCCTTGTTGAATGTGTCTGATCTTCCCTTTGTGCTTATTTGGCAGAAGACTTGCGAAATGGGATCCGCGTACAATGCTCTGAAGGCTGAAAAGATTCAGCTTGCTCCAGACTTGGGGCAGCTGTGAATGACCTAGCTGGTGTGAAGGGGGCTCTAGCTGACCGGGAGAAGTCTTTGGAGGAGTCCCGGGAGACCAACAAGGCATTGGTAGCCGAAATTGAAAAAATTGAAGAGTCAAAGAACCGAACGGATGGGCCAGCTGAAGTTGATGAACACTCGGTGCATGGCGCAGGAGAAGTGTGTCAGCGACTAGGAAAGGAAGATGGTTGCACTACTTGGTGGTAAGTTTTTTGTTGAGTGCTTCTTGTCTTTGGAGTTCATTCTGCGCTTACTTTCTGCTTGTCTTTTTCTTTGCAGATTTTTGTCTGGACGCTGAGGCTGAAGTGGCCGACATTGAACGGTCGGTTGTTCTGAACGTTCCACTCGGCGACGAAGCCAACCGGGACTTGCTCCGAGCGCATATTCGCCTTAGCAGAGCGGGACCTTTCATTGGCCGCCTGAGAGAAGTCATCGGCCGGATCGACAAGGAGCTGTGGCCCGAAGACGATTCCCGGCAAGAAATAGATGGGTTGATGACTCGGCTGGAGGACGTCCCGAACAGATTGCAGGCATGGAAGAAGTCTGCCGCTTGTTGTGGTGCGGACGTGGCGCTATCTCTGGTCCGAGTGCACTACAAGGAAGCTCGCGAAGAAAAGCTGAAGACGTTGCAGGTTGCCAACACCAAGAGGCTCCGATTCGAAGATTTCATGGAGACCTTCCTCGACACAACCACTCGCATCGCAGACGGGATCGATCTTGACACCTTTGTGGAGCCTGCCAGTCCCGGTGATGCTTGAAAAAACTTTATGGTGAACGCACATTTACCTCGGTATGCCGAGTGGTATCTGTATCAAACTTTGGCCACTGCTGTTGGCCATCACATTTGTGGTTCCAACTTTGAATCGAATATTTCGCTCTTCTTTCGCTAAGTTTTTTTTTCTAAACACGATTTTGGCTCGTGGTTTTTGTTTGGCATTTCTTGGTGAAGTCGATGGCAAACATGCAGAGCATGTAGTTGTCAGTTGTCTTCACATCCACATGAGCCTCCATGAGGGTCTACCAAGCCTCCGAGTGGATCTCGAAAATACACTCGGAGTGAGTTTGTACTTAGGCGATTCTGGGTCGCAGCTATATCTTCGAGCGCGACTGTAAGCTCGCACTCGGAGCGAGTTGTTACTCATGTAGTTGTCAGTTGTCTTCACATCCACATGAGCCTCAATGAGGGTCTGCTAAGCCTCCGAGTGGATCTCGGGAATACACTCGGAGGAAGCTTTTTTACTTAGGTGACTCTGGATCGCAGCTAAGTCCGCGAGTGCGGCTTTTAGTGCGCATTCAGAGCGAGTTTTGTACTTAGGCGATTCTGGGTCGCAGCTAAGCCCCCGAGTGCGGCTTTTAGTGTGCACTCGGAGCGAGTTTGTACTTAGGCGATTCTGAGTCGCAGCTAAGTCCCCGAGTGCGACTTTTAGTGCGCACTCGGAGCGAGTTTTACTCATGTAGTTGTCAGTTGTCTTGACATCCACATGAGCCTCAATGAGGGTCTGCTAAGCCTCCGAGTGGATCTCGAGAATACACTCGGAGGAAGCTTTTTACTTAGGTGACTCTGGATCGCAGCTAAGTCCCCGAGTGCGGCTTTTAGTGCGCACTCGGAGCGAGTTTGTACTTAGGCGATTCTGGGTCGCAGCTAAGTCTCCGAGTTCGACTGTAAGCTCGTACTCGGAGCGAGTTGTTACTCATGTAGTTGTCAGTTGTCTTCACATCCACATGAGCCTCAATAAGGGTCTGCTAAGCCTCCGAGTGGATCTCGAGAATACACTCGGAGGAAGCCTTTTACTTAAGCGACTCTGGATCGCAGCTAAGTCCCCGAGTGCGGCTTTTAGTGCGCACTCGGAGCGAGTTTTGTACTTAGGCGATTCTGGGTCGCACCTAAGCCCCCGTGTGTGGCTTTTAGTGTGCATTCGGAGCGAGTTTGTACTTAGGCGATTCTGGATCGTAGCTAAGTCCCTGAGTGCGACTTTTAGTGCGCACTCGGAGCGAGTTTTACTCATGTAGTTGTCAGTTGTCTTGACATCCACATGAGCCTCAATGAGGGTCTGCTAAGCCTCCGAGTGGATCTCGAGAATACACTCGGAGGAAGCTTTTTACTTAGGCGACTCTGGATCGCAGCTAAGTCCCCGAGTGTGGCTTTTAGTGCGCACTCGGAGCGAGTTTGTACTTAGGCGATTCTGGGTCGGAGCTAAGTCTTCGAGTTCGACTGTAAGCTCGCACTCGGAGCGAGTTGTTACTCATGTAGTTGTCAGTTGTCTTCACATCCACATGAGCCTCAATGAGGGTCTGCTAAGCCTCCGAGTGGATCTCGAGAATACACTTGGAGGAAGCTTTTTACTTAGGCGACTCTGGATCGCAGCTAAGTCCCCGAGTGCGGCTTTTAGTGCGCACTCGGAGCGAGTTTTGTACTTAGGCGATTCTGGGTCGCAACTAAGCCCCCGAGTGCGGCTTTTAGTGTGCACTCGGAGCGAGTTTGTACTTAGGCGATTCTGGGTCGCAGCTAAGTCCCCGAGTGTGAATTTTAGTGCGCACTCGGATCGAGTTTGTACTTAGGCGATTCTGGGTCGTAGCTAAGTCCCCGAGTGCGCCTTTTAGTGCACGCTCGGAGTGAGTTTGTACTTAGGCGATTCTGGGTCACAGCTAAGTCTCCGAGTGCGACTTTTAGTGCGCACTCGGAGCGAGTTTGTACTTAGGCGATTCTGGGTCGCAGCTAAGTCCCCGAGTGCGAATTTTAGTGCGCACTCGGAGCGAGTTTGTACTTAGGTGATTCTGGGTCGCAACTAAGTCCCCGAGTGCGACTTTTAGTGCGCACTCGGAGCGAGTTTGTACTTAGGTGATTCTGGGTCGCAGCTAAGTCCCCGAGTGCGCCTTTTAGTGCGCACTCGGAGCAAGTTTGTACTTAGGCGATTCTGGGTCGTAGCTAAGTCTCCGAGTGCGACTTTTAGTGCGCACTCGGAGCGAGTTTGTACTTAAGCGATTCTGGGTCGCAGCTAAGTCCCCGAGTGCGACTTTTAGTTCGCACTCAGGGCGAGTTTGTACTTAGGCGATTATGGGTCGCAGCTATGTCCCCGAGCGCGCCTTTTAGTGCGCACTCAGAGCGAGTTTGTACTTAGGTGATTCTGGGTCGTAGCTAAGTCTCCGAGTGCGAATTTTAGTGCGCACTCGGAGCGAGTTTGTACTTAGGCGACTCTGGGTCGCAGCTAAGTCCCCGAGTGTGACTTTTAGTGCGCACTCGGAGCAAATTTTTTAGACCGGAGTCTGCAAACGCGGAAGAATCTTGAACCTGCAAGAAATCAATCTGCTTTATATTACTTCAATGATACTTGTTCTTTACATTGTCTCCGTCGGCGGTCACGTGTAGAAGCGTTTCAGGAGATCCCATTCCATGCTCGCGACTCGTCCGTTTCCCTGTCGAGGTTGTAGAGTCGATATGCTCCATTGCTCAGCACCTTAGAGATGATGAAGGGTCCTTCCCAGGCGGGAGCCAACTTGTGAGGTCTCTGCTGATCCACTCGGAGCACCAGGTCGCCTGCTTGGAATGTGCGACTCGTGACGTGCCGCGTGTGAAATCACCTCAGATCTCGTTGATAAATTGTTGAGCGAGTCAGTGCCATATCGCGCTCTTCTTCTAGGAGATCCACTCTTTCTTGCCTGGCTTGCTCTGCTTCGGCTTCGGAGAAGAGTACGACTCGTGGAGAGTTGTGAAGCAAGTCTCTCGGAAGGACTGCCTCTGCTCCATAAACGAGGAACAACGGGGATTGCCCTGTAGATCTATTCGGAGTTGTGCGGAGGCCCCACAACACCGAAGGTAGCTCGGTGACCCATGCGCCGGCGGCATGTCCAACTTCTCGCAGGAGTCGAGGCTTCAACCCTTGAAGAATAAGTCCATTCGCCCGCTCTGCTTGCCCGTTTGTTTGGGGGTGCGCCACAGATGCAAAATCCACTCGGAGACCTTGGCCTGTGCAAAAACCTTTGAATCTGTCCGAGTCAAAGTTTGTGCCATTGTCGGTGATTATGCTGTGCGCAACTCCGAATCTGGCCATGATGTCTCTGACAAATTTGATGGCCGTAAGGGCGTCGATCTTCTTGATGGGCTTGGCTTCAATCCACTTGGTAAACTTGTCGACTGCTACCAACAGATGAGTGAATCCCCCTTGGCCTGTTCTGAATGGTCCGACTGTATCTAATCCCCACACGACGAATGGCCAAACAAGAGAGATTGTCTTCAGCACAGATGTTGGCTTGTGGGACTTGTTCGAATAGAACTGACAGCCTTTGCATCGGTCGACCATATCTTTTGCCATTTCATTCGCATGCAACCAGAAGAAACCAGCTCTGAATGTTTTGGCGATGATTGCTCTTGAGGAGGCATGATGGCCGCAGGTTCCCGAGTGAATTTCTTCCAGGATTAACTGTCCCTCGTCAGGGGAGATGCACCGCTGAAGGACGTCTGAAACACTTTCCTTGTACAACTGGCCATCAATGACGGTGAAGGACTTCGACCTGCGAACGATCTGCCTAGCTTGGACTTCGTCTTCTGGTAACTCTTGCCTCAAGATGTACGCAATGAACGACACAGTCCATTCGGGGACAACAGCAAGAATCTCCATAATCAAATCAACCACAACGGGGACCTCGGCTTCAGTCGGATCTGTTGAACTCTTCGGTTGTGCCGGTTCCTGTGTAAAAGGATCTTCTTTCACCGAGGGGAGATGTAGGTGCTCGAGGCAGACATCACTCGGGACTGGTCTCCGAGTGGATCCAAGTTTTGCCAATTCGTCACCTGCTTGGTTTTTCAGTCGGGGAACATGGTGAAGTTCCAGACCTTCAAACTTCTTCTCGAGCTTCCTTACTACGTTGCAGTATGCAGTCATGGTACCACCAGATCTGAATCGCCATAGACCATCAGGCGACGGATGCTGAGTGTGATGGCCATGCACAATCCATAAAGGAGAGCTTCGTACTCTGCCTCATTGTTGGAAGAATCGAAATGTATCTGCAACACATACTTGAGTTTATCACCTTTTGGCGATATAATCACTACGCCAGTGCCAGAGCCATTCAACATCTTGGACCCATCGAAGAACATGGTCCAATGAGCCGAGTAGATGTGAATCAGTTGCTGTTGTTCTACCCATTCTGCTATGAAGTCAGCCACAGCTTGAGACTTTATAGCCTTCTTGGCTTCGAACTTGATGTCGCAGTATAATATCTGCATTGCCCACTTTGCCACTTGACCTGATGCGTCCCGATTGTGGAGGATTTCCGACAACGGAGCATCAGAAATGACATACACCGAGTGGTCTTGGAAATAATGAGCCACCTTCTTTGCAGTCATGTAGATCCCATAAATCAGCTTTTGATAATGGGGATACCTCTGCTTGGAAGGAGTGAGGACTTCAGAGACATAATATACATGCCGGTGAACCTTGTACGCTTTGCCTTCTTCTTCGCGTTCGACTATGAGAACAGTGCTGACGACTTGATTTGTAGCCGCGATGTACAGAAGAAGGGGTTCTTTACTGAGCGGGGCAGTAAGAACCGGCTGGGTGGAAAGCAGGGCTTTGAGGTCGTCGAATGCAATTTGGGCTTCGTCTGTCCACTCAAAAGTATCTGATTTCTTCATGAGTCGGTACAGAGGTAACGCCTTCTCGCCGAGTTGAGCGATAAACCTACTCAAAGCCGCTAGGCAACCTGTGAGCCTTTGAACATCATGTATTCTGACCGTCCGTTCCATTCGGACGATGGTCCCGATCTTTTCGGGGTTGACGTCGATCCCTCGTTCGGAAACAAAGAAACCGAGTAACTTCCCGCTGGGAACGCCGAATGAACACTTGGCTGGGTTGAGCTTGATATCGTACCTATGTAGGTTGGCGAATGTTTCTGCCAAGTCAGTCAGCAGGTCGGAACCTTTGCTTGACTTGACTACGATATCGTCCATATATGCCTCCACATTTCGACCGATCTGGTCAAGGAGGCATTTTTGGATCATGCGCATAAAAGTTGCTCCTGCATTCTTCAAACCAAATGGCATAGTGATGTAGCAGAAACACCCGAATGGGGTGATGAAGGCTGTTTTTAATTGATCCAGACCATACAGACGGATCTGATGATAGCCCGAATAGGCATCAAGGAATGATAAACGCTCGCAGCCCGCAGTCGAATCAACAATTTGATCAATGCGGTGGAGAGGGAAATGATCTTTCGGGCAGACCTTATTGAGATGCTTGAAATTGATGCACATACGGAGAGACTTGTTTTTCTTGGGCACCATGACAACATTGGCGAGCCACTCGGAGTGGTGCACCTCGCGAATGAAGTTGGCCGCCAAAAGTTTAGCCACCTCCTCTCCGATTGCCTTCCTTTTGTGCGCGGCGGACCGACGCAGGCGTTCTCGGACGGGCCGAGAAGTAGGATCCACATGCAGTCGGTTCTCAGCCAACTCCCTGGGTACACCTGGCATGTCAGCGGGCTTCCATGCAAAAATATCCCAGTTCTCACGGAGGAATTGGATGAGCTCGGCTTCCTATTTTGGATCAAGGGTGGTGGAGATGTTCGTCAGGGCAGCGGCGTCGTCCGTTGGGTGGATGCTGACTTTCTTCATGTCCCCTGCCGACTGGAATGCGGACTCCGAAGCTGGCTTCTTCGAATGCTTCAAGTCAGCGGGGTCGGCTGTCTTCTTGTACTCATCCAGCTCGAGGATAGCCATCTGCTGATCGGCAATCCTCGACCCCTGCTGCAGACACTCCTTGGCCCGCTGCCGATTGCGTGTGACCGTGATCACACCTTTGGGACCCGGCATCTTCAGCTTCAAATACACGTAACATGGACGGGCCATGAAACGCGCATATGCCGGACGGCCCAGAATCGCATGGTATGCACTCTGGAAGTCCACCACCTCAAATGTCAGCTTTTCCTTGCGGAAGTTCTTGTCGGATCCGAAAACAACGTCCAACACGATCTGGCCGAGTAACTTGGCCTTTCGTCCTGAGACGACTCCGTGGAACTGCATGCTATTCTCGCTAAGTTTGGACATCGGAATGCCCATCCCCTTGAGAGTGTCGGCGTACATGATGTTCAAGCCGCTGTCGCCGTCCATGAGGACTTTGCGTAGTCGGACTCCTTCCACCACCGGGTCGACGACCAGAGCTTGCCTCCCTGGAGTGGGCACGTGCACTGGATGGTCCGACTGATCAAAGGTGATCGCAGTCTGAGACCATTTGAGGAACGTGGGGTTGGTTGGGGTTGCCATGTTCACCTCCCTGTTCACCAGCTTCAGTCGACTCTTGCTTTCCGCGTCAGCAAAAATCATTAATGTTGCATGGACTTGGGGGAAAGGATCCTCCTTGTCCTTATCATCCTGCTCGTTGTCCTTTTCACTCGGCTGCCCTTCGCCGAACCCTTGGATCAGGAGGCGACATTGCCGAGTGGTGTGCTTCGGGAATATGGTGTTGCATTCTTCGTCCATCTTCGTGTGGATTGCACATGGCTGATCCAGGATGGAATTCCCGAACTGTTTCTTCTTGGGGGTCTACTGAGCTTTCCCCTTGCCCTTGAACTTGGCATTTGTAATGGCTGCTGCCTCTGCGTGCAGAGTGGATGGAGCTTTCTGCTTCTGCTCCCGATTGATGTTCCCATCTCCATCGCGACTGCCTTATGCTTGCCACTACGTATGCGGTCCTCCTCCTCGCCATTTGCATAGCGTTCGGCTATCTCCATCATCTTGTTCATGGAGACGTCGCCTGTCCGACCGAACTTCGGGTACAGATCTCTGTACCGCACGCCTGCCTTGAAGGCGCGGACCGCTTGGTGCTCTGTGACATTCTCCACCGTGTGGTAGAGGGTCGTCCAGCGCTGGATGAAATTGCGGAGGGGCTCATTCTGCTTCTGGACACAGTACTGGAGCTCCACGAGACCAGCAGGGCGTTTGCACGTGCCCTCGAAGGTCCCGATGAAGACTCGAGACAGATCTGCCCAGCTGTAGATGCTTGACGGAGCCAACTGGTTCACCCACGCTCGTGCCGAGCCGTCGAGCATCAGGGGGAGATGCTTCATGGCGACCTGGTCATCTTCGCCACCGATCTGGACTGCCACTCTGTAGTCGTCCATCCACGTTTCTGGCTTGGACTCTCCTGTGAACTTGCTGATTCCCGTCACCAATCGGAAGGTGGGAGGGATGTCAGCTGAATGGATGGCCCGACTGAAGCACTCGGGACCAGAGACGATGGTCCTGCTTCCACTCGGACGGTCTCTATCGTGACCATCACGGTGGGCTCGACTCCTGTCGACCTTCCTCTGGGCGATCTACCATCTTGCGTCGGGCCTTGGATCATACGCGTCACTGACTGAACACCGATCATCGTGATGCCGGGGCCCGTAAGGCCCACCCTGCGGAGGGGTGCGTGAACGGCGTCGATCTTCGGGATTCCTGGAATGGCTGCCCCCTCCACGTCGCTGATGAGAGTCGGGGCTGAAAACTGACCGATGCGTGTTCGCGTGAACAGAACTGTTGTGGATCCTGTTGTGCAACTGGGAGACCGCCGAATTCTGCTGCTGCACCGTATGCAACAGGGCACGAATCTGCTCGATCCCTCCACCAGCCTCTGAATCAGTCAGTTGGAGGGAATCGGCTATCTTGGCAGCGGTAGCCAGGTTGAGGACGGGAGTGCGGAACACCTCGATGTTGCTCTGGCGAGTGCGTCGACTGGCAGAACGGTGGTGTTGACGACGAGCGCCGGATGATTCGCCGACCTCATGCTCGTTCCGACCAGTTTGGAGGGGACTTTCATGGGAATCGTCCATGAGAACTTCAGCTGCAGGCCCGTGACCCAAGTACTCGGAAGGTAACACAATCGAAACTGAGTCCAAGAACTCGGACCACGGCGCGACCACAACCGACTCGAGGACCGCCACTTGAGAGGACGCATTCTGTCGCGCCTGGGCGTGTCGTACCCAATGCTGGAGCCGCGGACGGCGGGACCGCTTGTTGCGGTGCGTGACGAGGGCGAAGATCGACACCGGGGCCGATTGCTGGAGAAGAAGGATGCCGCGGGAACCGACGTGGAAGTGCGTAGCCCCGCGACTGAGGAGCGCCTCGACATCGAGGGGTGCATCCCGAAGCCATGCCGAATCGTCGACGATGAAGGAGAGTGCGCCGAAGAGGATCTCATGACCCATGCACAAATCACCGCCAGACGACATGATGAAAAGATGAAGTCGCAAACTCGCGGGAAGTCGCTTAGACGCCTGCCCCACGGTGGGCGCCAACTGTCGTGGGTATAAGTCTGACAGTAGATGTGTAGGGTATGAAAGGATGGGCAGAGCCTTAGCTACGGCGAGGACGTATGAGTTCATGCCCCTCTATGGTGGAGGTAAAAGCCCTACGTCTCAATGCTCTTGGGATCTTAGTGTCGTGTGGAATATAGGATTATAGTAAATCCCAACCCCTGCACCAGTGGGGAAGGGCGGCTTATATAGAGTACGCTGCCCTTCATAATGGCCCGGTGGATAGGGGTGGAATAGCGATGAATAAGTGCTTACGTTACAGGTAACGTAAGTCTTAAATGTTAATAATGGTGTATGAAAACGTATGACCGTTGCCCTCCTGGGAGGTTACGATGTACAGAGTGGAATCCAGTCGGTACGTTAAATACGCTCTGAGTGCTCGTCACCGACTGGATGATGGGGGAGTCCTTAGTTCAGTCGGAACTGTCTAAGGGTCTTGTCCTCTATGAAGGGTAGTCCTTGGGTAGGACCTATAGGGCAGGCCTATGACCCTACCCTGGGACTATAACCCCATCACTTTCACTCTGTTAGCCGGTGTTTACACTTTGCCACCGTATTATCCATGCTAGTTTCTTTTTGTTTTCTTGTTTTCTTGTTTTGTGTGCCTTTTGAGAAAACCCAAAAAGATTTTTCTTTCTTCTTTTGCTTGTTGGGAGCTTCCCGTGTAAATAGTGTTCTTTTTCTTTGTGTCAAGGTAGAAGATATTGGTTACAATGTTTATTGGTTCTTGCATGCTTACCTGTTTAGCTTTCAAAGAGCCATATTACTTTGTCTTCTCCTGTGTGTTTGCCTGCAGATTCAGCTTAGTCCAGTGCGCTTATTAACATTTTCATCATTCGATCGTGCAAATGAAAGGCAACAATGATAATATATGATGAAGTGACTGAGACTGAAAAGCTGGTGAACTCTATCTATTTTGTTTTTGTAAATATGACTAGCTTGTCATCCCAGATTTAGCTTTGTTGTGAGAGAACCATGTTTGCAATGACAACTTAGAGATCATAGTTTCTGATGCCATGCTTATTTAGCTGAGAGCTTATAATGGTTTGTCTTGATTGCCAACATAGATTTTGAGATGACTATGATGTAGTATGATAGGATGGTATTCTCCTTTGAATGTTTCAAGTGGCTTGACTTGGCGCATGTTCATGCATGTAGTTGAAACAAAATCAACATAGCCTCTACGATGTTCGTGTTCATGGTGATTTATATCCTGTTCATGCTTGCATTTAATGTTAGTCAAACTCATTGCATCTCTATTTGGTCGCTTCCCAGTCTTTTGCTAGCCTTCACTTCTACTAAACGGAATACTGCTTGTGCATCCACTTCCATAAACCCAAATTTTTTTCCATGAGAGTCCACCATACCTACCTAGTTGCGGTATCTACCTGCCGTTCCAAGTAAATTTGCATGTGCCATTCTCTAAACCTTCAAGAAATAATCTGTTTTGCATGCCCGAACCGCTCATGTGGTGACAGGGGGCTATTGTTATCTTCCATGCTAGGAGTGTTATCCTCGACATGTGTTTATTCACTGTCATTCACGAGAAAGGGGCCGGTATTTGGAATGCCCAGTTCCACGCGTAAATAAAAAACATTACAGTAAAACAAGACTCCCCCCGGATTGATGTTAGTATGGACGGTACCCGAGGATTCGGCTAGCCGTGGAGTGTGATTGATTGGTGGTGGGGGAGTTAAAACTTTACTTTTCTGTTTGGGAACCGCCTATAGCATGAGTAGCATGGAAGATATTGAGAACTCTTGGTCATTGCGTTGACAATGAAAGCATGCCACCCAAAATTATTATCTTTGTTTTCAAAGCTTGAGCTCTGGCACCTCTGCAAATCAATGCTTCCCTCTGCGAAGGGCCTGTCTATTTATTTTCCTGACGAGTCATCCTCCTCTTATATAAGCACCAATTAGAGAGCACCTCTGTCATTTTTATGCTTTGCTTTTGATTGATATTGAGTATGACTATGACTGGATCTTCGTTGCTATGAATTACAATGTTTAGTCAGCCCTTGATCTTTGAAAGTGCTCTGCATTTATGTTTTGTGGTCTGAGAAAGAGCTAGCAAGATACCACCTATTCATATTGCTTCATGCTTGTTTTGATTGAAGTGTTGGTATTTGAGACTCATTATTATTTGCTCGTTAGCTGATTATGCCATTGATACTAGTTTACCGTGAGACCTTTGTGTCATTTGCTTATGTGGTTAACTTGTGATCTTGCTGAAATTCTGGTTATGAGTTAGACATAAGTGCAACAACAAGATCAAACAGAGTTTGTCAAAGTTTTTCTTTCTCTCTCAGTTTGTCAACTGAGTTGCTTGAGGACAACCAAGGTTTTAAGCTTGGGGGAGTTGATACGTCGCCATCGTATCTACTTTTCCAAACTCTTATGCCCTTGTTTTGGACTCTAATTTGCATGATTTGAATGGAACTAACATGGACTGACGTTGTTTTCAGCAGAATTGCCTTGGTGTTATTTTTGTGCAGAAATCAAAGTTCTCCAAACATCCTAAAAATTTACGGTTAGCAGTTTTGGAAATTATCAAAAATATCTGCGCCAAGTTCCACCTCAGGGGGTGGGCCAGTGGGCCACAAGACCTTGCTCCGCCACCACCCCCTGGTGGCGGTGGGCAGGCTTGTGGGGCCCACATGGCTCTGCCGCCCCCAATCTCAGTTCTATAAGTTGCCTTTCATCCCAGAAAAAATAAAAAAAAGAAGTTTTCGTCGCGTTTTCGATACGGAGGCGCCGCCACCACCTGTTCTCCATCTGGAGGACAGATCTCGAGTCCGTCTTGGGTTCCAAAGAGGGGAAATTGTCACCATCGTCATCATCAACCTTCTTCCCTCTCCAATTCTATGAAGCTCTTCGTCGTTCGTGAGTAATCTATTCGTAGGCTCGCTGGGCGGTGCTGAGTAGGATGAGATCTATCATGTAATCGAGGTAGTTTTGATGGGGATTGATCCCTAGTATCCACTATGTTCTGAGATTGATGTTGCTACTACTTTGCCATGCTTAATACTTGTCACTAGGGCCCGAGTGCCATGATTTTAGATCTGAAATTATTATGTTGTCACAAATATATGTGTGTTTTAGATCCGATCTTGCAAGTTGTAGTTACCTACTATGTGTTATGATCCGGCAACCCCGGAGTGACAATAACCGGAACCACTTCCGGTGATGACCATAGTTTGAGGAGTTCATGTGTTCACCAAGTGCTAATGCGTTGGTCCGGTTCTTTATTAAAAGGAGAACCTTAATATCCCGTAGTTTCCTTTTGGACCCTGCTGCCACGGGAGGGATGGACAATAGATGTCATGCAAGTTCTTTTCCCTAAGCACGTATGACGACACACATAATGCATGCCTACATCACATTAATGAACGGGAGCTAGCCACATATCTCTCCGTGTTATAGCTGTTGCATGATGAATATCATCCAAACAAATCACCGATCCATTGCCTACGAGTTTGTCCTACTACTGCTGTTACTTGTCTTACTCTGCTGCTGCTACTACTGTTGTTACTTGTCTTGCTCTGCTACTGCTGCTACTACTGTTGCTACTGCTGTTACTTGTCTTGCTCTGCTGCTGCTGCTACTACTATTGATATTACTATCGCTTGCTACTGTTGCTACTTGCTACTGCTGTCACTACTACTATTCCTTGCCACTGCTATTGCTCGTTACACTGCTGCTACCTGCTACACAGTTGGTTCACCGGACGTTGACGGGAACTGACAACTTCCGTCAACGCGGCAACGAAGGCGCCATTGATACAATCGTTAGGAATAGTCTGCCGTCAACAGATCGTTTCTGACACCGTTGTTATCATATTACTTTGCTGTTACTACTGTGCTTGCAGATACTAATCTTTCAGGTGTGGTTGAATCTGACAAATTCAGCTGCTAATACTCGAGAGTATTCTCTCACCTCCTGAATGGCTTATCAACAAATTGGGTCAAATACTCTACCCTCGAAAACTGTTGCGAACCCACGCGCTGGTCGGCCGTCAACAACATTCTTCTAGTTTCATTGCTGGGGAGTGCTAGTAGCATTCTTCTGGTGCCGTTGCAGGGGAAGGTTTGTTGTCATCAGCATTCGTCTAGCTATCGCCAGAGATTGCAATCACTGCCTCCAGGAACCCTAACGACGCCCGAGCCTTGCTGGAGGAGGCTCGCAAGCAGATCTTGGAGGAGGGCATTGCCGTCGCCTTGGCAAAGCGCCAGATGGAGGCCACGCAGCGCGAGTACAACTCCGCATACGGCCTCACTCCGATTTCCGAGGCCCCTAGCCAGCTTGGATAGGTCCGCGGCCGCAACCGGTTCATTGCCGAGATCCTAGGCAGCAACCAGCCCGTCTACCAGACCCCTGCAGCCAACTTGCGGGCGGCGCAGGCGGCCATGGAAGAAATGCCGAGCTTGGGGGGCGAGGAGCGCGCCTTCTAGGAGAAGCGGGTCAAGGATCTCCTTGATGCCGCCAACGAGCAGCAGACACGGCTTGACCCTGGTCTGGCCCAGTCAGAGTCTCCGGGACCCAACCCTGGAGCGCGCCGCAACCCTAGCGGTCATCACCATGCGGAGGGATCTTCCTCGCATCGCACCTCCGGCCGGAGGGGCGAGGGAAGTCAAGACAGGCGCTCCCAGCGCCACAGCAAGCATACTTCGAGAAGGCGTCGCGGAGGTGACGAGAGAGACTCGGTGTATGAGGTTCCTCGTCCGGGGAGGACCCATGCCACCGGTTCGCAAGGTGCACTTCCGATCGCAGCTCGGATTGGTGCTTGCGTTCCCCAGGGCGACCAGGACGCCCATAGGCGTCTCAACGCCCTGGCTCAGTCAGCCCTCCTGGAGGAGGACGGTCCCATCGGTCCGGCCTGCTTTGGACCCCGGATCCGAGGGGAGCCGTTTCCCCAAGGCTTCACCTTGCCTCGGGACACTACCAAGTACAACGACACCGCCAAGCCAGATGACTGGCTGATCGACTACACCACTGCCATAGGCATTGCCAGGGGCAACAAGCGCGTAGTAGTCCGCTACGTGCCACTCATGTTGGCTGGCTCGGCCCGGACATGGCTCAACAGCCTTCCACCCGGCAGCGTCAACTCATGGGTGGACTTCGCGGAGGTGTTCGTCCGCAACTTCATAGGCACCTACAAGCGCCCTGGCCGGCCTCGCGAGCTGGTCATGTGCGTCCAGAGGCCCGTCGAAGCCCTTCGCGACTACGTCACTCGCTAAACGGAGCTTCGCAACTCCTGCGAGGGAGTGCATGAGGTACAAGCCATCCAGTACTTCATCGATGGCTGCTGAGGCGGCACTCTCCTCAAGCACAAGATCATGTGCTCCGAGCCCACTTCTCTGGTGGTGCTCATGGCCAAGGAGGATAAGTACGCCACGGCTGACTCTGCGATGCGGGTCAAGGTGACTGCCTCAGACAAGGCTGTCTCTACGCCGGCTACTCCCAAGCCGGCTGGAGACAGTCAAGGTGGCCAAAACAACAACAAGCGCAAGGCGGATCAGCTAGATTTGCGCTCCAACATCAAGTTGGTAGCCAGCGTGGAGGGTGAGGCGTCGGCTTCTCAAGCCGGCTCTCAACAGAAGCGACCCAATAGGGACAACATGAACTGGTTGCCCAAGCAGACTTTCGAGCAACTGCTTGACGCCCCCTGCAAGATGCATTCTGGGGCACAACCTTCTACCCACACCCTTTGACGGTGCAGTTTCGCACGACGGCTGTCGCAAGGGGAGGGCCTGCCGGCTACCCGAGGTGCACAGGCTGCGTCTCAAGCCTCGGCTCCTGGTCCTGCTCCGGCTCCACCGCCGCCACCTCGTGACTACGGCCGCCTCCATGACAACTACCCCCATCAAGATGGAGCATTCATTGTCTTCACCAGTGAAGGTGATGACAAGCATAGCCTACACCAGAGACAGCGTGGGGTGAATGCCACGGTTCCCCCGGTTCCCCAATACATGCATTGGTCTGACAGACCAATCACATGGAGCCGGGTGGACCATCCTGCGGTGATGCCCAACCCGGGCTCATACACGCTCCTCCTCGACCCCACCTTCGCCTCCAAGAGGCTCACCTGCAGGTTCTCCCCGGTGCTGGTCGATGGCGGCAGCAGCATCCACATACTATACCTCGACACTCTCCGCAAGCTCGGGCTCAAGGAGACGGACGTTCTGCCGACCAGCACTGTCTTCCATGGCATCGTGCCTGGGCAGTGTTGCTCGTCTATCGGGAAAATCCAGCTAGACGTCCTCTTCGGCGACAAGGCTCACTTCTGCCGCTAGTCCATATGGTTCGAGGTAGTGGACTTCAGCAACCCGTATCACGCGCTGCTGGGCAGACCGGCTCTGGACAAGTTCATGGCTATCCACACTACGCCTACCTAAAGATGAAGATGCCGGGTCCAAAGGGCATCATAGCCATTGCTGGCGACTACAAGAAGTCGCTCGAGTGCGCCCAAGACAGCACCGCCTCGCCGACGCCATGGTGATTGCTGAGGAGAAGAGACAGATCGACCGGCTCCTGGCCCAGGCTACCGAGCAGCCGGCGATCCCTTCTCCATCGTCCCAGTTGGTCGGCGAAGGCTCCTTCAAGCCGGCCAAAGAGACCAAGCAGGTGCCACTCGACCCTGCAAACCCCAAGCAGTGCGTCACCATCGGGGCGGGCCTCAGCCCCAAATAGGAAGACGAGCTCGTCGACTTCCTCCTTGAGAATCGGGACATCTTCGCATGGTCCCCCAAAGACATGCCGGGTGTTCCGAGGAAGCACGCCGAGCACAAACTTCACGTGCGACCGGATGCAAAGCCGGTAAAAGAACCTTTGCACCGCTTCGCCGAGGGGAAGCGGCGCACAATTGGAGAAGAGATTACCCGGCTCCTTGGAGTCGGCTTCATCATGGAGGTTTTCCACCCGGACTGGTTAGCTAATCCAGTCCTGGTGCTGAAAAAGAACAATACCTGGCGAATGTGTATCGACTACACTAGCTTGAATAAGGCATGTCCGAAAGACCCTTTCACGTTGCCTAGGATAGATCAAGTAATCGACTCCACTGCAGGCTGCAAAATGCTGTCATTTCTGGATGCTTATTCAGGCTACCATCAAATCAAGCTAGATCCAGCTGATCACCTGAAGACCTCCTTCATCACGCCCTTCGGGGCCTACTACTACACGACCATGATGTTCAGTCTGAAGAACGCTGGTGCGACGTTCCAACGCTGCATGCAGCAGTGCCTACTGCCATGGATCGGCAGAAACATCCACGTCTATGCGGATGACATCATCGTCAAGACGAAGCAACACTTCAGCCTCCTCGACGACTTGCGGGAGACGTTCGCCAACCTACGCGAATACAAGATCCGACTCAACCCGGAGAAGTGCGTCTTTGGGGTTCCAAGCGGCAAGCTCTTGGGGTTCTTCGTGTCCGCTTGAGGCATCGAGGCGAACCCCAAGAAGATCGGCACCATTGAGCGGATGGTGCGGCCGGCCCGGATCCTAGACGTCCAGAAGTTCACCGTCTGCTTGGCGTCCCTTAGCCGGTTCAACAGCCGGCTCGGCGAGAAGGCCCTTCCACTCTACCATCTCATGAAGAAGAATACGAAGTTCGAGTGGATCAACCAGGCGGACGAAGCCTTTCGCAACCTCAAGCGAGTCATCTCGAGCCTACCAATCTTGGCAGCGCCGACTAAAAGGGAACCCATACTCATATACATTGCAGCGATCACTCGCGTGGTTAGTGTAGTGCTGGTATTTCAATGCAAGGAGGAGGGCAAGGTACTGTTAGTGCAGCGCCGTGTCTACTACCTCAGCGAGGTCTTGTCCGCCTCCAAGCAGAACTATCCCCACTACCAAAAATGGTTGTGGTGTTTACCTTGCTGCAAAGAAGTTGAAGCAATACTTCCAAGAGCATGCTATCACCGTGGTGAGCACTGCTCCACTTTCAGAAATCATGGGCAACCGTGATGCAACTGGCAGGATCGCCAAGTGTTCCTTCGCCATGCCTGACCATGGTATCCGCTACGAGCCTCGCACCGCCATCAAATCTCAGGTGGTGGCCGACTTCTTGGTCGACTGGGCCGAAACCCAGTTCGAGCCACCACCTCCAGACTCTACGCATTGGCGGATGCACTTCGACGGCTCAAAGATGCGGACTGGTCTGGGAGCCGGCATCCTCTTGACGTCTCCAAAAGGAGACCAGATCAAGTATGCTCTCTAGATCCACTTCGCCGCCTCCAACAACGTCGCCGAGTACGAAGCGCTCGCTCATGGCCTCCGGCTCGCCAAGGGGATTGGCATCCGGCGGCTCATCTGCTTTGGCGACTCGGACCTGGTGGTGCAGCAAATTTCTGGCGAATGGGACGCCAGGGACGCCAACATGGTAAGCTACCACTTCCTCATCCAGCAGCTCAGCGCCCCCTTCGAGGGTTGCGAGTTCCACCATGTTCCCAGGGCAAACAACGAGGCGGCTAATACACTGGCCAAGATTGGCTCCATGAGGCAGGCTATCCCAGCTGGCGTCTCCCTCGAGCAGCTCCACAAGCCGTCTATCAGGCCGTCTCTAGAGTCGGCATCGATCTTTGTGCCGGCTGATTCTTTGGTGCAAGCGCCGTCGACTCCACCAGCTACACCAGCCACAACTCCTGTGCCGGCTACGCTGGCCGTGCCAACTCCAATTGCGGCATCGGCTGAATCTTCGCTGCAAGCACTGTCGGCTCCACCAGCTCCACCGGCTACAACTCCTGTGTCGGCTACACTGGCTCTGCTGACTCCAATTGCGGCACCGGCTACAACAACAACTACGGCTCCGCCCTGCCTCGAATCCTGTCATCTCGACACCCAGTGGGTGGTAGTCATGGAGGTAGACAGCGAGCCAGCCGCCACGACGGCATCAGAGACACCTTGTCTCGAGCCCACGACTACTGCTTCATCAAGCGCGGGGGCTGCAGAAGCCCCTGACAGTCAGGTCGAGATAGAGCCAGCCCTTGTGTCAGCTCCGTCATGGGCTCAAACCATCCAGGCCTTCCTCCTTCGCGGCGAGCTTCCTCAAGACGAGGCAGAGGCGAGCCAGATCCAGCGTAGCTCTGCAGCCTACGCCATCATCAATCGCGAGCTAGTTCGGCGTAGCGCGACTGGCGTGTTCGAGAGCTATGTCGAATCAGAAAAGGGACAGGAGATTGCTGCTGGCTACGCCTATAGGGATTTCCTTGGCAAATATGCGAAGGATTCCCCGCGTCCTTGGAGCCTTGCGTTGGTGTTCCCTTGAAGAGGAAAGGGTGATGTAGCAAAGCGGCGGTAAGTATTTCCCTTAGTTTGAGAACCAAGGTATCAATCGAGTAGGAGGATCGCGTCAAGTCACAAGTACCTGCACAAACACAAAGAGCTTGATCCCGACGCTATGGAGGGGTTGTCAATCCCTTATAGATTGTTTGCAAAGTGAAAACTGAAAGCAAAAAGTAAACAAGGCAAAGTAAAAGTAAAAGTTGAGATGATAATTGTGAGTAGACCCAAGGGACGTAGTGTTCACTAGTGGCTTCTCTCATGAAAGCAAGTAGACGGTGGGTGAACGAATTAGTGTCGAGAAATTTATAGAACCGCGCAAAGTCGTGACGTTATCTATGGAAATGATCATACATATAGGCATCACGTCCAAAACAAGTAGACCGATACTTTCTGCATCTACTACTATTACTCCACACGTCGACCGCTATCCAGCATGCATCTAGTGTATTGAGTTCATAAGAACAGAGTAACGCCTTAAGCAAGATGACATGATGTAGATGGACAATCTCAAACCTATGATGAAAGCCCATCTTGTTACCCTTGATGGCAACAACATGATGCGTGCCTTGCTGCCCCTTCTGTCACTGGGAAAGGTCACCGCACGGTATGAACCCAAAACCAAGAACTTCTCTCATTGCAAGAATCATAGATCTAGTTGGCCAAACAAAACCCAAGACTCAGAGAGACTTACAAGGATATCAAATCATGCATATAAGAAATCAGCAAAGACTCAAATATAATTCATAGATAATCTGATCACAGATCCACAATTCATCGGATCTCGACAAACACACCGCCAAAGAAGATTACATCGGATAGATCTCCATGAAGATCATGGAGAACTTTGTATTGAAGATCCAAGAGAGAGAAGAAGCCATCTAGCTACTAACTACAGACCCATAGGTCCGAAATAGACTACTCACGAGTTATTGGAGAGGCAATGATGTTGATGTAGAAGCCCTCCAGCTCCAAAGTCCCCTCCGACAGGGCACCGGGAAGGGTCTCCAGATGAGATCTCGCGGAAACGGAAGCTTGTGGCGGCGGAAAAGTGGTTTCGTGGATGACCTGATTTTTTCTGGGATTTTAGGGAATATATAGGCCAAAGAGCTTGGACAGGGGAGCTCCAGGGAGGCCACAACCCTGGTAGCCGTGGGCCCCCTGGCCACGGGTACAGGGCTTGTGGGCTCCGTGTGGGCCTCCTGCCTTGGCCCTCAAGTCCCCCGATCTTCTTCTGTTCTGGAAAAATTCATTTCGGGGATTTTATTCCGTTTGGACTCCGTTCCAAAATCAGATCTGAAAAGAGTCAAAAACACAGAAAAAACAGGAACTGGCACTTGGCACTGAATTAATAAGTTAGTCCCAAAAAATATATAAAAGGTATATAAAACATCCAAAGTTGACAAGATAACAACATGAAACCATCAAAAATTATAGATACGTTTGAGACGTATAAGAGATCCTCAAAGACATTCACCAGGGCGAGTGCGGGCACCATGCCGCCTCTAGAACCCTGGTGGCCAAGGCGTTCCGCGAGGGATTCTACTCGCCCACGACCCTCGAGGAGGCCGTGGATCCGGTCAACAAATGCGAGGGCTGCCAATTCTTTGGCACACAGAGCCACATGCCGCCTTCGGCCCTCAAAACCATCCCCTTGTCATGGCCTTTCGCCGTCTCCGGGCTGGACATGGTGGGGCCTTTCAAGACGGCTCGTGGTGGCATGACTCACCTCTTGGTAGCCGTCGACAAAGTCACCAAGTGGATCGAGGCTAGACCCATCAAGAAGCTTGATGGCCCCATGGCTGTCAAGTTCATCACGGGCATCTCTGTTCGATATGGCGTCCCCCACGGCTTCATCACCGACAACAACACTAACTTCGCATAGGGCGCTCTGGCGCTCTACTGCTCCAAGGTATGCATCCGGCTCGACTTGGAGTCAGTGGCACATCCCTAGTCCAATGGCCAGGTGGAGAGGGCCAACAACATGATCCTGGTCAGCATCAAGCCAAGACTAGTGGCACCACTTGTCAGGTCAGCCGGTGATACCTCCATTTTGCATCATGCTTCCATGTTGATATTTATCGTTTTTTGGGCTGTTATTACACTTCACGGTACAATACTTATGCCTTTTCTGTCTTATTTTGCAAGGTTTACATGAAGAGGGAGAATGCCGCCAGCTGGAATTCTGGCCTGAAAAAGGAGCAAGTTTGAGATACTTATTCTGCGCAACTCCAAAAGCCGTGAAAATCAACGAGGATTTTTTTTGGGATTTATAAAAAATACTGGGCCGAAGAAGTGCTAGAGGGGCGCCAGCAGGAGGCCACAAGCCTGCTAGGCGCGGCCCCCTGGTCGTGCCTAGGGGGCTTGTGAGCTCCTTGCTGACCCACTGCCCCCCTCTTTTGCTACAAGAAGG
Source organism: Hordeum vulgare subsp. vulgare (assembly GCF_904849725.1). Lineage (NCBI taxonomy): Eukaryota > Viridiplantae > Streptophyta > Magnoliopsida > Poales > Poaceae > Hordeum > Hordeum vulgare. The sequence goes on from NC_058521.1 coordinate 535,304,930, forward strand.
GTTTCAGTGTGGTAAAATCAAGAGGAGGCTTTTCGGAGGATTCGCCGCCACCACGAGGCGGAACTTGAGCAGAACCAATCTAGAGCTCCGGTAGGATGATCCTGCCGAAATCGTCGCCATCGTCATCACCAACACTCCTCTCATCGGAGGGGACTCATCACCATCAACATCTTCATCAGCACCATCTCATCTCCAAACCCTAGTTTATCTCTTGTAACCAATCTGCATCTCGCGACTCCGATTGGTACTTGTAAGGTTGCTAGTAGTGTTAATTACTCTTTGTACTTGATGCTAGTTTGATTACTTGGTGGAATAATATATGTTCAGATCTTTGATGCTACTCATTACCTCTCTGGTCATGAATATGATTATGCTTTGTGAGTAGTCACTTTTGTTCCTGAGGACACGGGATAAGTCATGCTATAAGTAGTCATGTGAATTTGGTATTCATTCGGTAATTTGATGTGTTGTATGTTGTTTTTCCTCTAGTGGTGTTATGTGAACGTCGACTACATAACACTTCACCATTATTTGGGCCTAGAGGAAGGCATTGGGAAGTAGTAAGTAGATGATGGGTTGCTAGAGTGACAGAAGCTCAAACCCTAGTTTATCCGTTGCTTCGTAAGGGGCTGATTTGGATCCACTAGTTTAATGCTATGGTTAGACTTTGTCTTAATTCTTCTTTCGTAGTTGCGGATGCTTGCGAGAGGGGTTAATCATAAGTGGGATTCTTGTCCAAGTAAGGGCAGTACCCAAGAGCTGGTCCAGCCACATATCAAACTATCAAACTAACGAACGCGAATCATATGAACATGATGAAAACTAGCTTGACAGAAATTCCCATGTGTCCTCGGGAGCGTTTTACCTCCTATATGACTTTGTCCAGGCTCGTCCCTTGCTACAAAAGGGATTGGGACACTTTTCTGCACCGTTGTTACTTTTGTTACTTGCTACTTGCTACGAATCATCTCACCACACAACCACTTGTTACCGATAATTTCAGTGCTTGCAGATATTACCTTGCTGAAAACCACTTGTCAGATCCTTCTGCTCCTCGTTGGGTTCGACACTCTTACTTATCAAAAGGACTACGATAGATCCCCTATACTTGTGGGTCATCAAGACTCTTTTCTGGCACCGTTGCCGAGGAGTGAAGCGCCTTTGGTAAGTAGAAATTGGTAAGGAAACATTCATATAGTGTGCTGAAATTTATTGTCACTTGTCACTATGGAAACTAATCCTTTGAGGGGCTTGTTCGGGGTATCTTCACCTCGAACGGAAGCACAAAGAGTTGCTCCTCAACCTGCTGCACCTACTGAAAATATTTGCTATGAATTTCCTTCGGGTATGCTTGAGAAACTGCTGGCTAATCCTTTTAGAGGAGATGGACATCACATCCAGACTTGCATCTAATCTATGTAGATGAAGTTTGTGGTTTATTTAAGCTTGCAGGTTTTCCCGAGGATGAGGTCAAGAAGAAGGTCTTTCCCTTATCTTTGAGGGATAAGGCGTTGACATGGTATAGCCTATGTGATGATCCTGGATCATGGAACTACAATCGGTTGAAATTGGAATTTCATCAAAAATTTGTACATCGTGATCGGAATTATATTTGTAATTTTTGGCCTCGTGACAGAGAAAGCATCGCTCAAGCTTGGGGAGGCTTAAATCAATGTTATATTCATGCCCCAACCATGAGCTCTCGAGAGAAATTATCATTCAGAACTTCTATGCTCGGCTTTCTCATGATGATCGCACCATGCTTGACACTTCTTGTACCGGTTCTTTTATGAAGAGAGATATTGACTTCAAATGGAATTTATTGGAGATAATTAAACACAACTGTGAAGATTGGGAGCTTGACGAAGGTAAGGAGTCAGGTATGAAATTCAAGTTTGATTGCATTAAATCCTTTGTTGAAACAAATACCTTTTGTGATTTTAGCGCGAAGTATGGACTTGACTATGAGATAGTAGCTTCATTGTTTGAATCATTTGCTGCTCATATTGATCTCCCCAAAGATAAGTGGCTTAAATATCATCCTCCCTTAGAAGTCAATGTAGTTAAACCCAATCCAGTTGAAGAGAAAGTCATTGCCTATAATGATCCTATTGTTCCTAGTGCTTACATTGAGAAACCACCTTTCCCTCTTAGGCTAAAGGATCATTCTAAAGCTTCAACTATGATACGTAGAGGCTACATCAGAACACTTACACCCCTGAGCAAATTAGAGTTGAACCTAGCATTTCTATTATCAAAGATCTCCTGTCCGACAATGTTGATGGCCATGATATTCACTTTTGTGAAGATACTGCTAGAATTGCTAAACCACATGCTAGAGACAAACATAGGCCTGTTGTTGGCACGCCTGTTGTTTCTGTTAAGATAGGAGATCATTGTTATCATGGTTTATGTGACGTGGGTGCTAGTGTTAGTGCAATACCTCAATCCTTATATGATGAAATCAAAGACGAGATTGCACCTGTTGATGTGACGTGGGTGCTAGTGTTAGTGCAATACCTCAATCCTTATATGATGAAATCAAAGACGAGATTGCACCTATTGAAATAGAGCCTATTGATGTCACTATTCAGCTTGGCAATAGAGATACTATCTGCCCTGTGGGAATTGTTAGGGATGTTGAAGTCTTGTGTGGTAAAACAAAGTATCTTGCTGATTTCCTCGTTCTTGCTACTACACAAGATAGCTTTTGTGCCATCATATTTGGTAGACCTTTTCTCAATACTGTCAATGCTCATATTGACTTCGAGAAGCAAACTGTCACTGTTGGCTTTGAAGGTGTGTCACACGAGTTCAATTTCTCCAAGTTTGGTAGACAATCTCATGAAAAAGAGTTTCCTAGTAAGGATGAAATTATTGCTTTAGCTTCTATTGCCGTGCCTCCTACTGATCCCTTAGAGCAATACTTGTTGGAGCATGAAAATGATATGCATATGGATGAAAGGGATGAGATAGATAGAGTTGTCTTAGAACAATATCCTATCCTTAAGAATAACTTGCATGTTGAACTGCTTGGGGACCCACCCCCACCAAAGGGTGATCATGTGTTCGAGCTTAAACAGTTGCCTGATACTCTTAAGTATGCTTATCTGGATGATATATCCTGTCATAATTAGTGCTAGCCTCTCAGAGCATGAAGAAAAGAAGTTACTAAAAACTCTGAGGAAGCACCATGCTGCTATTGGATATACTCTTGATGATCTTAAGGGCATTAGTCCCACTCTATGTAAGCACAACATTAAAACTGATCCTGATTCCAAACCAGTTGCTGACCATCAAAGGAGATTAAATCCTAAGATGAAAGAGGTAGTGAGAAAAGAAATACAAAAGCTCCTGCAAGCAGGTATTATCTATCCTGTTGCTCATAGTGATTGGTGAGTCCGGTGCATTACGTCCCTAAGAAGGGAGGTTTACCGTTGTCCCTAATGATAAGGATGAATTGATCCCACAGAGGATTATTACTGGCTATAGGATGGTGATCGATTTTAGAATATTGAATAAGGCCACTAGGAAAGATCATTACCCTTTGCCTTTTATCGACCAAATGCTAGAAAGACTGTCTAAGCACACACACTTCTGCTTTCCAGACGGTTATTCTGGTTTCTCCCAAATACTAGTTGCACAAGCTGATCAGGAGAAAACCACTTTCACCTGCCCTTTCGGTACCTTTGCTTATAGACGTATGCCTTTTGGCTTATGTAATACACCTGCCACCTTTCAAAGATGCATGATGGCTATATACTCTGACGTTTGTGAAAAGATTGTTGAGGTCTTCATGGATTACTTCTCTGTTTATGGGTCTTCTTTTGACGATTGCCTCAGCAACCTCGATCGAGTCTTACAGAGATGTAAAGGTACCAATCTTGTCTTGAATTGGGAGAAGTGCCACTTTATGGTTAATGAAGGCATCGTCTTAGACATAAAATTTCTGAAAGAGGTATTGAAGTCGATAACGCTAAGGTTGATGTAATCGAGAAAATGCCATACCCCACATATATCAAAGGTATAAGAAGTTTCCTTGGTCATGCCGGTTTCTATAGAAGGTTCATAAAAGACTTCTCTAAGATTTCTAGGCTTCTTACCAATCTCTTGCAAAAGGATATGCCTTTTGTTTTTGACGATGATTGTGAGGAAGCCTTCGAAATACTTAAGAAGGCTTTGATAACTGCACATATTGTTCAACCACCTGATTGGAACTTACCTTTTGAAATCATGTGTGATGCTAGTGATTATGCTGTTGGTGCTGTCCTAGGGCAAAGAGTTGATAAGAAGTTGAATGTTATTCACTATGCTAGTAAAACTCTAGACAGTGCCCAAAGAAACTATGCCACTACGGAAAAGGAATTTTTAGCAGCCGTGTTTGCATTTGAAAAGTTCAGGTCTTACATAGTTGATTCGAAAGTCACTATTCACACTGATCATGCTGCTATTAAGTACCTAATGGAGAAGAAAGACGCTAAACCTAGACTTATCAGATGGGTTCTCTTGCTACAAGAATTTGATTTGCACGTTGTCGACAGAAAGGGCGCTGATAACCCCGCATCAGATAACTTGTCTAGGTTGGAGAACGTTCTTGATGACCCACAACCTATTGATGATAGCTTTCCTGATGAGCAATTGAATGTCATCAATACTTCACGTAGTGCACCGTGGTATGCTGATTATGCAAACTATATCGTTGCCAAATATATACCACCTAGCTTCACATACCAGCAAAAGAAGTTCTTCTTTGACTTGAGACATTACTTTTGGGATGATCCTCACCTTTATAAGGAAGGAGTAGATGGTGTTATTAGATGTTGTGTACCTGAACATGAACAGGGACAGATCCTACAGAAGTGTCACTCCGAGGCCTACGGAGGACACCATGCGGGAGATAGAACTGCACACAAGGTATTGCAATCAGGTTTCTATTGGCCAACTCTCTTCAAGGATGGTCGTAAGTTTGTATTGCCTTGTGACGAATGTCAAAGAATAGGTAATATCAGTAAACGTCAGGAAATGCCTATGAACTATTCACTTGTCATTGAACCGTTTGATGTCTGGGGCTTTTATTATATGGGACCTTTCCCGAAATCCAACGGGTATACCCATATCCTAGTTGTTGTTGATTATGTCACTAAGTGGGTAGAAGCTATCCCCACTAGTAGTGCTGATGAGAACACCTCTATCAGGATGCTTAAAGAAGTTATTTTCCCTAGATTTGGAGTCCCTAGATTCTAATGATCGACGGTGGTTCACATTTCATTCATGGTGCTTTCCGTAAAACGCTTGCTAAGTACGATGTCAACCACAGAATTGCGTCTCCCTATCACCCTCAGTCCAGTGGTCACGTAGAGCTAAGCAATAGAGAGATTAAGCTGATTCTGCAAAAGACTGTCAATAGGTCTAGAAAGAATTGGTCTAAGAAACTCGATGATGCACTGTGGGCTTATAGAACTGCCTATAAGAATCCCATGGGCATGTCTCCGTACAAAATGGTGTATGGTAAAGCATGTCATTTACCTCTTGAGCTAGAGCATAAAGCTTATTGGGCAATCAAAGAGCTCAACTTTGATTTCAAACTTGCTGGTGAGAAGAGGTTATTTGATATTAGCTCACTTGATGAATGGAGAACTCAGGCATATGAGAATGCCAAGTTGTTCAAAGAAAAGGTTAAGAGGTGGCATGATAAAAGGATACATAAGCGTGAGTTCAATGTAGGTGATTATGTCTTGCTATATAATTCTCGTTTAACATTTTTTGCAGGCAAGCTTCTCTATAAATGGGAAGGTCCCTATATTGTTGAGGAAGTATATCGTTTCGGCGCTATCAAATCAACAACACGGAAGGTAATTTTCTGACAGTGGTAAATGGGCAGAGAATCAAGCATTATATCTCAAGTACTCCCATAAATGTTGAAAGCAATATTATCAATACCATAACTCCGGAGGAATACCTAAGGGATATTTATCAGCCTGTTTCAGACTTCGAAAACAAAGAGGTATGTGATTCGGTAAGAAAACATACTCCAAAACTTTTCTAGTAGGATTTTTTCTCGGTTTTGGAATATTTGAAAGAATAAAAAAATTTGAAGTAGTCTAGAAAGCGCATGAGGAGGCGAAAAGCCTGCCAGGTGCGGGCCAACCCCTGGCCGCGCCTGGGGGGCTTGTGGCCACCTCGTGTGCCTCCCTGACTCTGTTTTCTTGAAGAGTACTCCTTCTGGTCGGAAAAAATTCATTATATATTCTCCCGTAAGATCTAACTCTCGTATCACGCGAATTTCCTTTGTTTTCGTTTCGAGCATGTTTCTGCTGCAGATCTAGATCGCTATGGCGTCACCAAAAACTCCAAAGGACAAGATCTTCGAGAATATCATCAATCCCTACCTCGTGGGAGTGCTGCAACACCCTCAATCTATTGAGATGCGTGAGGGGATGCTGCACATCCGTGATGTTGAGGGGCCTAAGAAGACTGGAAGCATGGATGCGAGGCTCTAAGCAATGGAGCAACAAGTCTTCAAGTGCCAAGGGATGGTGGAGCGTGGACTCAACGCCAATCACATGATGATCACGGAGTTCACCAGCAAGCACATGATCGATGCCAATGACATCGGGAAGCACCTCTCCAGGCTCTATGAAAGAATTGATCACCTCCAAGCCCAGATCTATGACCTGCAGAACCAAGACTGTGAGTATGAGTATAGATTTAAATCAATACGGTTGGCTGCACATTTAAGGATTCCGGAGACTCGGTCATATTTCTATGATGGAGCACCTATGCCTTGGAAGACGGAGGATCAAACCCATGTTGCAACAACTCCACCACCATCACCTCCAAAGGAAGACAACTAAGCATGGGTATGGGCAATCCCCTTGGCTTGTGCCAAGCTTGGGGGAGTTTTCCCGGTATCGTATCACCATCACATCTTTTTTCTTTACCTTTGTTTTAGTTTCTTCCTTTTCAGTTTTATCTTTCTCTAGTAGAATAAAGGTCTTAGTGTTTTAGGCTTGAGTTTTGCTTTGTGTCACCCCCGATGTATTCGAGCTCGTGAGCCTTATAGTAAAGAGTGTCTTAGTTAAGGGCCTTGTCTCTTGTCATGATCAAAAGAATGAGAAAAGAACAAAAGCATGAAAGAACATGTAATGATCTTATGGGAAGTGATGGCTTCACATATAAAAAGAATGATGATTGAAACTTGTTGAGGGTAGACAAACGTAGACCTTGGTCATTGTTGCAATTAATAGGAAGTGATAAAGAAGGAGAGGTTCACATATAAATATATCATCTTTGACACCATCCATGATTGTCAACACTCACTACACTATTACATGCTTAGAAGTAGATGTTGGCAATGAAGACAACATAATGAATTGTGTTTGCTTGGCTCCGAACAATGTTATATGACTAGAGATCCCTTAGCATGTGACGATTGCTTCCACCTCATATTAGCCAAAACTCCCGCACCAAGTAGAGATACTACTTGTGCATCCATAAACCTTCGACCTAGTTTTGCCATGAGAGTCCACCATACCTACCTATGGATTGAATAAGATCCCTCAAGTAAGTTGTCATCGGTGCAAGCAATAAAAATTGCTCCCTAATATGTATGATCTATTAGTTCGTGGAAAATAAGCTTTGTACGAACCTGTGATGAGGAAGACATAAAAGTGACAGACTGCATAATAAAGTTCTTTTTCACATGAGGCAATATAAAGTGACGTTCCTTCGCACTAAGAGGACACACATCCAAACCTCAAAAGCGCATGACAACCCCTGCTTCCCTCTGCGAAGGGCCTATCTTGAACCTTTGCTTTTTGCCCTTGAAAGAGTCATGGTGATCTTCACCAATTCCTTGTTTCGCCTTTATCTTGGCTAACGCCATATGCTTGGGAAAGATCTATATTCATATTTCAACTTGGAGGTAAGCATTCATGAATTATTATTGTTGACATTACTCTTGAGGTAAATGGTTGGGAGGCGAAACTATAAGCCCCTATCTTTCTATGTGTCTGGCTGAAACTTTGATCTCATGATTACCACGTGAGTTGTAGCAATTGTAGAGAACAAAAGGATGATTGAGTATGTGGATTTGCTTCACAATCTCTTATTTGACTCTTCCTGATGTTGTGATAATTTGCAATTGCTTCAATTACTAAAGGCTATCGGTTGTAAATTCTCGGCAAGGTTCTTGATCCATGCTTTACATTGTGAAGGAATTGTCACTTTAGGATAAGAGATGATATGATGGTATTGTTGTTCTAACTATTATCATGATGCTTGCATGTTCGTATCTTGTTTTGTCGACACCTCTCTCCCTAAACATGTGCGCATGTTTATTGATCTCGGCTTTCGCTTGAGGACAAGTGAGGTCTAAGCTTGGGGGAGTTGATACGTCCATTTTTCATCATCCTTTCATGTTGATATTTATCGCTTTTTGGGCTGTTATTACACTTCACGGTACAATATTCGCCTTTTCTCTCTTATTTTGCAAGGTTTACATGAAGAGGGAGAATGCTGGCAGCTGGAATTCTGGCGTGAAAAAGGAGCAAGTTTGAGATACCTTTTATGCGCAACTCCAAAAGCCGTGAAAATAAATGAGGATTTTTTTGGGATTTATAAAAAATACCGGGCCGAAGAAGTGCTAGAGGGGCGCCAGCAAGAGGCCACAAGCCTGCTAGGCGCGGGCTCCCTGGTCGCGCCTAGGGGGCTTGTGAGCTCCCTGCTGGCCCACTGGGCCCCCTCTTTTGCTACAAGAAAAGTTTCGGTCTGGAAAAAATCAAGAGGAGGCTTTTCGGAGGATTCGCCGCCGCCACGAGGCGGAACTTGAGTAGAACCAATCTAGAGCTCCGGCAGGACGATCCTGCCGGGGAAACTTCCCTCCCAGAGGGGGAAATCGTCGCCATCGTCATCACCAACACTCCTCTCATCGGAGGGGACTCATCACCATCAACATCTTCATTAGCACCATCTCATCTCCAAACCCTAGTTCATCTCTTGTAAACAATCTCTGTCTCGCGACTCCGATTTGTAATTGTAAGGTTGCTAGTAATGTTAATTACTCTTTGTAGTTGATGCTAGTTGGATTACTTGGTGGAATATTATATGTTCAGATCTTTGATGCTACTCATTACCTCTCTGGTCATGAATATGATTATGCTTTGTGAGTAGTCACTTTTGTTCCTGAGGACATGGGATAAGTCATGCTATAACTAGTCATGTGAATTTGGTATTCGTTCGGTAATTTGATGTGTTGTATGTTGTTTTTCCTCTAGTGGTGTTATGTGAACGTTGACTACATAAAACTTCACCATTATTTGGGCCTAGAGGAAGGCATTGGGAAGTAGTAAGTAGAGGATGGGTTGCTAGAGTGACAGAAGCTTAAACCCTAGTTTATGCATTGGTTCGTAAGGGGCTGATTTGGATCCAATAGTTTAATGCTATGGTTAGACTTTGTCTTAATTCTTCTTTCGTAGTTGCGGATGCTTGAGAGAGGGGTTAATCATAAGTGGGATGCTTGTACAATTAAGGGCAGTACCCAAGCGCCGGTCCACCCACATATCAAACTATCAAAGTAACGAACGTGAATCATATGAACATGATGAAAACTAGCTTGACAAAAAATTCCCATGTGTCCTCGGGAGCGTTTTACTTCCTATAAGACTTTGTCCAGGCTTGTCCCTTGCTACAAAAGGGATTGGGCCACTTTGCTACACCGTTGTTACTTTTGTTACTTGCTACTTGCTACGAATCATCTCAACACACAACCACTTGTTACCTATAATTTCAGTGCTTGCAGATATTACCTTGCTGAAAACCACTTGTTAGATCCTTCTGCTCCTCATTGGGTTCGACACTCTTACTTATCGAAAGGACTATGATAGATCCCCTATACTTGTGGGTTATCAGTCGGCTGCTGGATCTAAGAAATACTTGTTGTACTGTGGAGTCTCCGCACCACGCCTAACCGGTCAACCGACTTCACTCCGTTCTTTCTTGTATACGGGTCCGAGGCCATTATCCCTACGGATATCGAGTTCGACTCACCTCGGGTCACCCTGTACATGGAAACGGAGGCAAATGAGGCAAGAGAAGACGGTGTTCATATCCTCGAGGAGGCAAGGGACTTGGCCTTGAGCTGGACGACCATCTATCAACAGAAGCTGAGATACTACCACAACAAGAAGATCAAGCCTCTCTCTTTCAGAGAGGGAGACTTGGTGCTCAGAAGAATCCAGCGCACTGCCGGCCAGCACAAGCTCTCATCCCCATGGGAGGGACCCTTCATCATCAGTAGGGTATTGCACAAAACGCATACTACTTGATCGATGCCCAGAAGCCAAGGAAGCGCAAGAGGGACGACTCCGGCCAGGAGACGGAACGTCCATGGAACGCGGCGTTGCTTTGCTCGTTTTATTGCTAGAAGGCAAGTATGAAACATGGAAAGAGCATGCCATATGTATATTTCTCCCTCTGCAGGGATTTCTAATGAATGCAATGAAAAGACCATGCCTTATGCTTCTTTTTAAGTTCATATCTAGAGTGCTCACTCTGCGAAGCCCCTTGCTGGCTCAAATAAGCTCGGGGGCTCGCTAGCCGCCCGGACGCCTTCCTTATGTTGTAGAAAAACACATAGTGTGCGCTGGACCGATCCCTGGTCACCTCGTAACAGCTATAAACTGGCTCCCGGCTATCCGGCTAGCGAGGCGACGCCAGGTAAGGTCGGGTGCATGCAAAGTTTGACTACAAAAAGGTTGCCGACTTGGGTTGGCTTGATCTGTTTTACGATCTCATTCTAGCCGGCCTCTGCTGGTTTATGTCTATATCTTTAATTCTTGATGGCTTCGAAAAATCTAAGCCTTATATTCTCAAAGTCAGAAACCTCGACCCAGTCACAGACTGGCTCCCGGCTTTCGGGCTGGTGGGGTGGAAACTTGGGGGGGGGTACAGGAATTGGAGAAAAATAAGTCAAACAGGAATCAAAAGATAAAGATATAAAACAACACGCATGGCAATACAGATATAATGCTGAATCCATACATTCAAAATGCATTGGCCCACGGCCGAAGTTCATTACACCCCCAGTGGGTGGAACTGTTGGACTGACAAGATAATTTCACACAACAAAAAGAAAAAACAGGATCAACTAAGGGGTCGCGGCCTCGTCGGTCGCCCCCGCTGCTGCTCCTCAAGTGGTGGCTTCACATTCGCCGGCTGCTCCTGAGGCGGTGGCGTCGTCTCGTCCACGAGGGATCCCGACTCCGTTCGCACCGGAGTCGGCGTACGCCGCGCCACTGGAGGCGGCAGCATTCTCCACCTCATGGACCGCCTCGTCGGAGCTTCCATCGGCGTCATAGGGCTGAAGGCCATGCAGATCTTCAGGGATCACATTGCCGCCTTCGCCCCGCTCCAAGTTGAGCTCATCCTAGGCGGCGTACGAGCCAATGTCGCTGGCCCTCACGTGCAGCACCTCCTCCACGGCCTGCAGCTCCACCTCCGAGCCGTCGCGCTGAGCGACGAGCTTTCCCAAGTCAAAGTTTCAGTACCAGGACTTGGCCAAGCGCAGGGCCATGTAGGCTCCAGCACGCGCAGCCGAAGCGCGCCAGGCGTCAAGACGGTCCTCGCCAGCCGCAAGGCAGCGGGAGAGTCGGATCATCGACGCCGGCTCTACGCCATCAGGCCACAAGGCCACCACCATCGACAAACCCGCGATCTGGAGCCGAGCGACGGACTCGCCCAGGACGCGCAGGCGGGCCCTGAGGCCCACCCCGATCTCCTCCAAGCTCCAGCCAGAGGTAGCGTCTACCTCCTGCCCGGCCGCGCGGCGCTCCTCACGGCTCACCTCGACAACCATGTCGGCCGCGCCCTGTGTCTCACGGAAGAGGCTTGAGTTAGGGGAGGGGCGCAAAAAGGAGTAAGAAGAGGAGACGACAAAGAAAGTTCAAGAAAAAACAAAAAAGAACACTCACGGTTGAAGTCGCTATCAGTATCATGGGCGCTTTCCAGGGCCTCGAGCTCCCGCACCATGCTCTCTTGAGTGAGGCGGGCGACCTCATCCTGGAGGGCCGCCGCCGCGTCTAGGGCCTTGGCCAGCTGCGTCTACTTCTGGACCAAGGCGTCCTCCTTCTCCTTCAAGGCAGCGTCCTTGAGCTTCATCTCCCCGAGATGAAACGTCTCAAGACGCTCCACGTCGGCAGTATGGGAGGTGTCCTTCTCCTGCAGAGAGGCGCGCACCTGCTCCAGCTCGGCCCGGCTGGCCGCCTCGAGCTCCTTCTTCTCCGTATGGAGAAGAGCCAACTGCTGCTGGAGCCGGCCGTCCGCGTCACGCACGGCGTCCCGCTCCATGACAACCTCGCCCATCCGGGCCTGAAGCTCGGCGACCTGGCCATCAGCCGCCTGGTTCTGAGCCCGCATCATGTTGTAGGCTTGCACCTGGGCATCTTAAAGATCCTAAGAAGCAAGGAAAAAGCAGAAGTAAGATTCGGCCTGGTTAAAACATAACGAACCCGATTCTCGGGGGCTACACCCAGCGGGTGCGCTAGCACGCCCCCATTATAGAAGCAAAGCAGGAAAAGAAGCTCAAAGAGATTCGGCTCGGCCGACGCTCGGCCGGCCCGACTCTCGGGGGCTACAACCAGTGGGTGCGTTGGCGCGCCCCCACTGATTCAAGAAGAAGAAAAGAAAAAAAAACGAAGACAGAGATGAGGCACTTACCCTGGTGCGCTCCTCCAAGCGCTTCAGATCGCTACTCACCACGCGGGCCGCCTGGTCCACCTTGAACCGACTGCAGGCAAACATCGACACCAGCTCCGGGACGCCGTGGAGCGCGGTGCGTGCGGGCAGCTTCGAGCGCTCCAGTTTAGCCGCTCACCCGGCCTTCATGGGTCGGAGTCCTCCTTGAAGGCTGCATCAGATAGGGAGGAGGGAGTCTTGTCATCGTCCGTCCAATCTATGATAGAGGCCCGCATATGCTCACCAGACGGCTCCGTCCCTTCCGACTCCAGTGCATTCTCCGAGCCTTCGGAGGAGGCAGAGCAGGACTCGATCATGCCCTCGTCCTCGATCTCCGAGGCGTCAGACATCGCCACGTTAGGGGTAGGCGGGTTGAGTTCTGCCTGCAACTTCTCGAACACCTGCATGAGGGAGTTGACGGCCGGCTCAACAAGGCGGACGGTCACGAGACAAACAGCAAGAACAGAGCAACAAAGAATGCTTACCACCAGAGGCGGACGGGGCCTGCTGTAGGGGATCATCCCCCATGCCAGATTCCCGCAGTCGTCCATACGGGGGTAGAAATCAGGTTCACCTCCCGCGCCACCGCTCTAGGGGTGAATCTCTTGGTGGAGGTCCGGCAAGGGTCGTGCTGGCCGCTCATCTGGAAAACCAGATGGGACCGCCTCTGCAGCGACAATATCCTGCGAGTAACCATGGTGGTAAGCAGGTCGCGGCCAAGAAGGCCGCGTTTCTCCAAAATGTCGAGGTCGGCACCGATCTGCGCCACCTTAGGAATCGGCTTCGGGAACTAAGCCCCCCAATTCAACTTCGTTGGAGGACGGATGTTGAACGGGGGCATGTTGAGGGCGTCGTGTGCAGGATCGGCATTCTTCACGTAGAAGAAGCCCTTCTGCCACTGCTTGATGGACTCCTGCAGCGGCATCTGGGGGAAACCGGACTTCGAGCGATGATGCACCAGTGTGGCTCCGCACGGAGTCATCGGGCGTGGCCCGGTGTGCTTCTCCAGCGCGGCCTTGTCCATCGCAATGGACTGCTGCTTGAAGAAAAACAGGCTTCACCAGAGAGCGAGGCGGGGCTCGATCCCTAGGAAGCCCTCGCACAAGACTACGAAGCCCGACAGCTGCAAGATGGCGTTAGGCGCCAGGTGGTGCGGCTGCAGGCCGAAGAAGTGGAGCCATTCAGAGAAGTAGGGGCTCGCCGGGAGCCCAAAGCCCTTGTAGAAGTGCTCGTCGAAAACGACGATCTCTCCCTCTACCGGTGTTGGGGCGGTCTCGGCGCCACGGATCTGCACGAACACCTGGGAGGCCGGGGGCAACAGCCGGCGATGGCGAAGCACCTCGATGTGACCTTCGCAGATCTCGCTGCCCAGCCAAGCTCCTTGCAATGAGGTCTTCTTCGAGGAGGATCCACCGGCCATGACTGCGGGCGACGAATGCTCGGGAAGGCTGGTGGCGCAGCGACGACGGAGAAGAGGAAGGCGAAGATGGACGTGCTCTTTCTCTTTGGGCTCAGGGAGGAAGAGGGCGTCGATGCGGGGCGAGAAGGGGGCGAGTGGCCTCCTCGGAACCCCCACATCCCATTTAAACACCACGACGCGTCGTGGGGAGGGGATCCGGTGCTTGCGGAGCCCCACTAACCCCGTGTATTACGGGCGGTAACGCTTCCCGAAACCCAACCGCCGCGGAGTAAATTCGCACAGGATTGATACGTCCATTTTGCATCATGCTTTCATGTTGATATTTATTGCTTCTTGGGCTGTTATATTACTTGTGGTACCATATTTATGCCTTTTCTCAGTTATTTTGCAAGGATTATTTGAAGAGGGAGATTCAGGCAGCTGGAATTCTGGACTAGAAAGGGGCAAATCCTAGTCCACTATTCTGCACATCTCCAAATGCCCTGAAAATTTGCGTGGATTGTTTCTGGAATATATTAAAAATACCGGGTGAAAGAACTACCGGAGGGGGGCCACCAGGGCCCCACAAGCTTGCCCACCGCCACCACCCCCCTGGTGGCGCAGGGCAGGCTTGTGGGCTGCCTGAAGGCCCACTAGCCCCCCTCTTTTGCTATATGAAGCGTCCTGGTCTTGAAAAAAATCAATAGGGAGCTTTTTCGTGGTTTCGCTGCCGCCACGAGGCGGAACTTGAGCAGATCCAATCTAGAGCTTTGGCAGGACGATCTTGCCGGGGAAACTTCCCTCCCGGAGGGGGAGACCGTCGCCATCGTCATCACCAAGACTCCTCTCGTCGGAGGGGAGGCATCTTCATCAACATCTTCATCAACACCACCTCCTCTCCAACCCCTAGTTCATCTCTTGTAATCAATCTTCGTCTCGCAACTCCTATTCGTACTTGTAAAGTTGCTAGTAGTGTTGATTACTCTTTGTAGTTGATGCTTGTTGGATTATTTGGTGGAAGATTTTATGTTCAGATCCTTGCTGCTATTCTTTACACCTCTGGTCATGATTATCATTATGTCTTGTGAGTAGTTACTTTTGTTCCTGAGGACATGGTATAAGTCATGTTAATAAGAGTCATGTAAATTTGATATTCGTTCGGTATTTTGATATGATGTATGTTGTTTTTCCTCTAGTGGTGTTATGTGAACATCGACTACATAACACTTCACCATATTTGGGCCTAGAGTAAGGCATTGGGAAGTAGTAAGTAGATGACGGGTTGCTGCAGTGACAGAAGCTTAAACCCCAGTCTATGCGTTGCGTCGTGAGGGCTGATTTGGATCCACTAGTTTAATGCTATGGTTAGAATTTGTCTTAATTCTTCTTTTGTAGTTGCGGATGCTTGCAAGAGAGGTTAATCATAAGTGGGATGCTTGTACAAGTAAGGGCAGTACCTAAGCGCCGGTCCACCCACATATCAAACTATATCAAACTAACGAACGCGAACCATATGAACATGATGAAACTAGCATGACAGAAATTCCCGTGTGTCCTCGGGAGCGTTTTTCCTCCTATAAGACTTTGTTCAAGCTTGTCCCTTGCTACAAAAGGGATTGGGCCACTTGCTGCACCATTGCTACTACTTGTTACTTGTTACTCTTTGCTTGCTACGTTTCACCTCGCTACACAATCACTTGTTACCGCTACTTTCAGTGCTTGCAGTTATTACCTTGCTAAAATCCGTTTATGAGATCCTTCTGCTCCTCGTTGGGTTCGACACTCTTACTTATCAAAAGGACTACGATTGATCCCCTATACTTGTGGGTCATCAAGACTCTTTTCTGGCGCCGTTGCCGGGCAGTGAAGTGCCTTTGGTAAGTGGAAATTGGTAAGGAAACATTTTTATACTGTGCTGAAATTTATTGTCACTTGTCAATATGGAAACTCTTCCTTTGAGGAGTTTGTTCGGGGTATCTTCACCACGAACGGAAGCAGGAGGAGTTGCTCCTCAACCTGAGGTACCTACTGAAAAAATCTTTTATGTAATTCCTTTGGGTATGCTTGAGAAACTGCTGGCTAATCCTTTTACAGGAGATGGATCTTCACATCCAGACTTTCATCTAATCTATGTAGATGAAGTTTGTGGTTTATTTAAGCTTGCAGGTTTGCCCGAGTATGAGGTAAAGAAGAAATTCTTTCCTTTATCTTTGAAGGATAAGGCGTTGACATGGTATAGGCTATGTGATGATGCTGGATCATGGGGCTACAATCGGTTGAAATTGGAATTTCATCAAAAGTTCTATCCTATGCATTTAGTACATCGTGATCGAAACTTTATTTATAACTTTTGGCCTCGTGACAAGGAAAGCATAGCTCAAGCTTGGGGGAGGCTTAAATCAATGCTATATTCATGCCCCAATCATGAGCTCTCGAGAGAAATCATCACTCAAAACTTTTATGCTCGGCTTTCTCATGAAGATAGTACCATGCTTGACAGTTCTTGTGCCGGTTCTTTTATGAAGAAGGATATTGATCACAAATGGAATTTATTGGAGAGAATCAAACGCAACTCTGAAGATTGGGAGATGGAGGAAGGTAAGGAGTCAGGTATGAATTTCCAGTTTGATTGCGTTAAATCTTTTGTTGAGACAAACACTTCTAGAGATTTTAGCACTAAGTATGGACTTGACTCTGAGACAGTAGCTTCTCTATGTGAATCTTTTGCTGCTCAAGTTGATCTTCCCAAAGAGAAGTGGTTTAAATATCATCCTCCTGTAGAAAGCAACATAGCCAAAACCAATCTAGTTGAGGAGAAAATCATAGCTTTTAGTGATCCTGTTGTTCCTTGTGCTTACAGTGAGAAACCACCATACCCTGCTAAGATGAAGGATTATTCTAAAGCTCCAACTGTGATACGTAGGGGTTACATTAGACCACTTGCACCCCCTGAGGAGATTAGAGTTGAACCTAGTGTTGCTATTATCAAAGATCTCTTAGCCGAAGACATAGATGGACATGTTATCAAATTCTGTGAGGACTCCACTAGAATTGCTAAACCTCACGCGAAAGACAAGCACAGACCTGTAGCTGGCCTGCCCGTTGTTTTTGTTAAGATAGGAGATCACTGTTACCATGGTTTATGTGATATGGGAGCTAGTGTTAGTGCAATACCCCATTCTCTATATGATGAAATCAAAGATGAGATTGCACCTGCTGAGTTAGAACCCATTGATGTCACTATTACGCTAGCTAATAGAGACACTATCTTCCCTCTGGGAATTGTGAGAGACGTAGAAGTCATGTGTGGTAATACGAAGTATCCTACTGGTTTCCTCGTCCTTGGTACTACACACAAGATAGCTTTTGTCCCATCATATTCGGTAGACCCTTTCTCAACACTGTCAATGCTCACATTGATTGCATTAAGCAGACCGTCACAGTAATTTTCGAGGGTGTGTCTCATGAATTTAACTTCTCCAAGTTTGGAAGACAACCCCATGAAAGAGAGTCGTCTGGTAGAGATGAAATCATTGCTCTTGCCTCTATTGCCGTACCTCCTACGGATCCTTTAGAGCAATATCTGCTTGAGCATGAAAATGATATGCATATGGAGGAGAGAGATGAGATAGATAGAATTGTCTTAGAACAACATCCTATTCTCAAGAATAATATGTCTGTTGAACTGCTTGGGGATCCTCCCCCACCAAAGGGTGATTCTGTGTTCGAGCTTATACAGTTGCCTGATACTCTTAAGTATGCATATCTTGATGAGAAGGAGATATATCATGTCATTATTATTGCTCTCCTCTCAGAGCGTGAAGAGAAGAAGTTACTAAAAACTCTGAGGAAGCACCGCGCTGCTATTGGATATACTCTTGATGATCTTAAGGGTATTAGCCCTACTCTATGTCAGCACAAGATTAAAACCGATCCTGACTTTAAACCAGTTGTTGATCATCAAAGGAGATTAAATCCTAAGATGAAAGAGGTCGTTAGAAAAGAAATATTAAAGCTTCTGGAAGCAGGAATCATTTATCCTGTTACTCATAGTAATTGGGTAAGTCCAGTACATTGCGTACCTAAGAAGGGAGGTATCACCGTCGTTCCTAATGATAAGGATGAACTAATCCCACAAAGGATTATTACCGGCTATAGAATGGTGATAGACTTCTGGAAAATGAACACGGCAACCAGGAAAGATCATTATCCTTTGCCGTTCATCGACCAAATGTTAGAAAGGCTATCAAAGCACACACACTTCTGCTTTCTAGACGGTTATTCAGGTTTCTCGCAGATACCTGTTGCACAATCTCATCAAGAGAAAACCACTTTCACCTGCCCTTTCGGTACCTTTGCCTATAGGCGTATGCCTTTTGGCTTATGTAATGCACCTGCCACCTTCCAAAGATGTATGATGGCTATATTCTTTGACTTTTGTGAAAAGATTGTCGAGGTTTTCATGGATGACTTCTCCGTTTACGGGTCTTCCTTTGATGATTGCCTCAGCAACCTTGATCGAGTCTTACAGAGATGCGAAGAAACCAACCTCGTCTTGAATTGGGAGAAGTGCCACTTTATGGTTAATGAAGGTATCGTCTTAGGATACAAAATCTCTGAAAGAGGCATTGAGGTTGATAAGGCTAAGGTTGATGCAATTGAGAAAATGCCTTGCCCCACAGATATCAGAGGTATACGAAGTTTCTTAGGTCATGCTAGTTTCTATAGAAGGTTCATTAAAGACTTCTCTAAGATTTCTAGGCCTCTTAACAACCTCTTGTAGAAGGATGTTCCTTTTGTTTTTGATGAGGATTGTGAGGAAGCCTTTGAAATACTTAAGAAGGCTTTGATAACCGCACCTATTGTTCAACCACCTGACTGGAACTTGCCCTTTGAAATCATGTGTGACGCTAGTGATTACGTTGTTGGTGCTGTTCTAGGACAAAGAGTTGACAAGAAGTTGAATGTCATTCACTATGCTAGTAAAACTCTAGACAGTGCCCAAAGAAACTATGCCACTACGGAGAAGGAATTTTTAGGAGTCGTGTTTGCATGTGAAAAGTTCCGATCTCACATAGTTGACTCCAAAGTCACTATTCACTCTAATCATGCTCCTATTAAGTACCTTATGCAGAAGAAGGACGCTAAGCCTAGGCTGATCAGATGGGTTCTCCTGCTACAGGAATTTGATTGGCACGTCGTTGACCGAAAGGGTGCTGATAACCCTGTAGCAGATAACTTGTCTAGGCTAGAGAATGTCCTTGATGACTCACTACCTATTGATGACACCTTTCCTGACAAGCAAATAAATATCATCCGCACTTCACTTAGTGCATCGTGGTATGCCGATTATGCAAACTATACGTAGCCAAATACATACCACCCAGTTTCATCTATCAACAAAAGAAGAAATTCTTCTTTGATTTGAGACACTACTTTTGGGATGATCCTCACCTTTATAAGGAAGGAGTAGATGGTGTTATTAGACGTTGTGTGCCTGAACATGAACAGGGACAGATCCTGCAGAAGTGTCATTCCGAAGCCTACGGAGGACACCATGCTGGAGATAGAACTGCCCATAAGGTATTGCAATCAGGTTTCTATTGGCCCACTCTCTTCAAGGATGCCCGTAAGTTTGTCTTGTCTTGTGACGAATGCCAAAGGATAGGGAACATCAGTAAGCGCCAAGAGATGCCTATGAACTATTCACTTGTCATTGAACCATTTGATGTGTGGGGCTTTGATTATATGGGACCCTTCCCGAGTTCCAGTGGGTACACTCACATCTTAGTTGCTATGGATTACGTTACTAAGTGGGTAGAAGCTATCCCCACTAAAAATGTTGATCACCACACCTCTATTAAGATGCTTAAAGAAGTTATATTCCCAAGATTTGGAGTCCCTAGATACTTGATGACTGATGGCGGTTCACACTTCATTCATGGTGTTTTCCGCAAGATGCTAGCTAAGTATGATGTCAACCATAGAGTTGCATCTCCTTATCATCCTCAGTCTAGTGGTCAAGTTGAGTTGAGTAATAGGGAGATCAAGCTGATCCTACAAAAGACCGTCAATAGATCTCGAAAGAACAGGTCAAGCAAACTTGACGATGCACTATGGGCTTATAGGACTGCTTATAAGAATCCCATGGGCATGTCACAGTATAAAATGGCTTACAGTAAGGCCTGTCATGTACCTCTTGAGCTGGAACACAAAGCTTATTGGGCAATCAAAGAGTTCAACTTTGATTTCAAACTTGTCGGTGAGAAGCGGTTGTTTGATATCAGCTCATTAGATGAATGGAGAGCCCATGCATACGAGAATGGCAGGTTGTTCAAGGAAAAGGTTAAGAGATGGCACGACAAACGAATACAGAAACGAGAGTTCAGTGTAGGTGATTATGTCTTGCTATACAATTCTCATTTGAGATTCTTTGCAGGCAAGCTTATCTCTAAATGAGAAGGTCCCTATGTTGGCGAGGAAGTATATCGTTCCGGTGCCATCAAAATCAATAACACGGAAGAAATTTTTCCTAGAGTGGTAAATGGGCAAAGAATCAAGCATTACATCTCTGGTACTCCCATAAATGTTGAGACCAATATCATCAATGTCATAACTCCAAAGGAGTACATAAGGGATGTTTATCCGCCTATTTGAGACCTTGAAAACGAAGATGTATCTGTTTCGGCAAGAAATTGGACTCTGATACTTTTTCAATAGGAAATTTCCTCAGTTTTGGAATTTTTGGAAAATTAGAAAAATAAAAAGCAGTCCGGAGAGCAAACGAGGAAGCCACCAATCCCCCCTGGTGGTGGTGGGCAAGATTGTGGGCACCTCGTGTGCCTCCCGGACCCCGTTTTCTTGCGGAGGACTCCTTCTGGCCCAGAAAAAAAAAATCAATATATAGTCGCCCGAAGGTTTTGATCTCCGTATCGCGTAGTTTTCCTCTATTTTCGTTTCGAGGTTGTTGTCTGCCGCAGATTTAGATCAAAGATGTCTTAGGAATCTGTTGGGGAGAATGATCTTCACCAAGTTCACGAGGAGGAAAATGACGATCTAAGGGAGCAGAACTTTTTGCTCAAGTGGAAATTAGACAAGCTCAAGACTGCTCCAACAACACCACCATCACCACCAAAGGAAGACAACCAAGCATTGGTATAGGCAATCCCCTTGGCTTCTGCCAAGCTTGGGGGAGTTGCCCTGGTATCGTATCACCTTTATATCTTTTGCTTTTACCTTTGTTTTAGTTCTTTCCTTTCCAGTTTTTATTTCTTCTTTCAGAGGAATAAGTCTTTAGTTTTTAGTTTGAGTCTTTTGCTTTTGTCTCTCCCCCGATGTATTTGAGCTTACGAGCTATACAATAAAGAGTGTCTTACTCGAGGGCTTTGCTTTGTGCCATGATCAAAAAAAGAACGATAGCATGAAAGATCATGAGACGATCTTATGGAAAGTGATAACTTCACTTATGACACGTATGATGATTGAAACTTGTTGAGAATAAATCAACATAGACCTCAGTCATTGTTGCAATTAATAAGAAGTAATAAGGAAAGAGAGGTTCACATATAAATATATCGTCTTAGACACTTTTTACAATTGTGAGCACTCACCAAACTATTACATGCCTAGGAGTAGATGTTGGAGAAGGAAGACAACATAATGAATTGTGTTTGCTTGGTTCCAAACAATGTTATATGATAAGAGATCCCTTAGCATGTGACGATTGCTTCCACCTCATATTAGCCAAAACTCCCGCACCAAGTAGAGATACTACTTGTGCATCCATAAACCTCCAACCAGTTTTGCCATGAGAGTCCACCATACCTACCTATGGATTGAATAAGATCCTTCAAGTAAGTTGTCATCGGTGCAAGCAATAAAAATTGCTCTGTAATATGTATGATCTATTAGTGTGTGGAAAATAAGCTTTGTACAAACCTGTGATGAGGAAGACATAAAAGCGACAGACTGCATAATAAAGTTCTTTGTCACAGGAGGCAATATAAAGTGACGTTCCTCCGCACTAAGAGGACACACATTCAAACCTCAAAAGTGCATGACAACCTCTGCTTCCCTCTGCGAAGGGCCTATCTTGTACCTTTACGTTTTGCCCTTGTAAGAGTCATGGTGATCTTCACCAATTCCCTATTTTTTCCTTTGTCTTGGCTACCGTCACATGCTTGGGAAAGATCTATATTCATATATCAACTTGGAGTTGAGTACTTATGCTTTATTGTTGTTGACTTTACCCTTGAGGTAAATGGTTGGGAGGCAAAACTATAAGCCCCTATATTCCTCTGTGTCCAGCTGAAACTTTGACACCATGAGTACCAAGTGAGTTGTAACAATTGTTGAAAACAAAAGAGATGATTGAGTATGTGGGTTTTCCTTACAAGCTCTTATTTGACTCTTTCTGATGTTGTGATAAATTGCAATTGCTTCAATGACTATGGACTATTGTTGGTTACTTCTCGATAAGGTTTTTTGCTTCATGCTTTGCTCTGTGAAGGAATTGTTACTTTCCCATAAGAATCATTATGATATACTGATGTTCTATGTGTGATCATGATGCCCTCATGTCCGTATTATGTTTTATCGACACCTTCGTCCCTCAACATGTGGACATGTTTATGGAACTTGGTTTTCGCTTGAGGACAAGCGAGGTCTAAGCTTGGGGGAGTTGATACGTCCATTTTGCATCATGCTTTCATGTTGATATTTATTGCTTCTTGGGCTGTTATATTACTTGTGGTACCATATTTATGCCTTTTCTCTCTTATTTTGCAAGGATTATTTGAAGAGGGAGAATTTAGGCAGCTAGAATTCTGGACTGGAAAAGGAGCAAATCCTAGTCCACTATTCTGCACATCTCCAAATGCCCTGAAAATTTACGTGGATTTTTTCTGGAATATATTAAAAATACTGCGCGAAAAGAACTACCGGAGGGGGGCCACCAGGGCCCCACAAGCTTGCCCACCGCCACCACCCCCCTGGTGGCGCAGGGCAGGCTTGTGGGCTGTCTGAAGGCCCACTAGCCCCCCTCTTTTGCTATATGAAGCGTCCTGGTCTGGAAAAATCAATAGGGAGCTTTTTCGTGGTTTCCTCGCCGCCACGAGGTGGAACTTGAGCAGATCCAATCTAGAGCTCCGGAAGGACGATCCTGCCGGGGAAACTTCCCTCTCGGAGGGGGAAATCGTCGCCATCGTCATCACCAACACTCCTGTCGTCGGAGGGGAGGCATCTTCATCAACATCTTCGTCAGCACCATCTCCTCTCCAACCCCTAGTTCATCTCTTGTAATCAATCTTCGTCTCACAACTCCGATTCGTACTTGTAAGGTTGCTAGTAGTGTTGATTACTCTTTGTAGTTGATGCTTGTTGGATTATTTGGTGGAAGAGTTTATGTTCAGATCCTTGATGCTATTCATTACACCTCTGGTCATGATTGTGATTATGTCTTGTGAGTAGTTACTTTTGTTCCTAAAGATATGGGATAAGTCATGTTAATAATAGTCATGTGAATTTGATATTCGTTCGGTATTTTCATATGCTCTATGTTGTTTTTCCTCTAGTGGTGTTATGTGAACGTCGACTACATAACACTTCACCATATTTGGGCCTAGAGGAAGGCATTGGGAAGTAGTAAGTAGATGATGGGTTGCTGGAGTGACAGAAGCTTAAACCCCAGTCTATGCGTTGCTTCGTGAGGGCTGATTTGGATCCACTAGTTTAATGCTATGGTTAGACTTTGTCTTAATTCTTATTTTGTAGTTGCGGATGCTTGCGAGAGAGGTTAATCATAAGTGGGATGCTTGTCCAAGTAAGGGCAGTACCCAAGCGCCGGTCCATCCACATATCATACTATCAAAGTAACGAACGCGAATCATATGAACATGATGAAACTAGCATGACAGAAATTCCCGTGTGTCCTCGGGAGCGTTTTTCCTCCTATAAGACTTTGTTCAGGCTTGTCCCTTGCTACAAAAGGGATTGGGCCACTTGCTGCACCGTTGCTACTACTTGTTACTTGTTACTCTTTGCTTGCTACGTTTCACCTCGCTACACAATCACTTGTTACCGCTACTTTCAGTGCTTGCAGTTATTACCTTGCTGAAATCCGTTTATCAGAGCCTTCTGCTCCTCGTTGGGTTTGACACTCTTAGTTATCGAAAGGACTACGATTGATCCCCTATACTTGTGGGTCATCAAGGATCTTCCATGCGGAGGCCGAGGGGGCGTCGTGGCGGGACCCAGGGCCCAGGCCCGGTCCCGTCACCAGTAATAACCATCATTACGTCAGGTCGGGCCTGACATGCGGCGCGCTCTACGCGGCTTACGACGAAGCCGAGTCGTCGCTCCAAAGCCAGCCGGTTTCAGAGCCGGTGTTCCCTGCCGCGGAATGCGACAGGAATACAAAGACAAAAAATCAAGCCGGTGAGGCCACCCGCCCGCACGCAGCGGGCCTCTCCAGCTTCGGGGACTACTGTCGGGGGGATAACCCCGGGGTAGGCTCATCGAGCATGCTCCTTCATCTCCTACCCAAAAGGAATCACCAAGTATAATTCTCCAAGGCCCAAGTCTTCTGGTCGGCTAGGCTGCTCCTACCGGCTGGAGGACAAGACGACCAACTCTCTGGCCGGCCAGGCAACACCTGCCGGCTAGAGGCAAGACGGTTACCTCTTCCTGACCGCCTAGGCCAAGCCAGTCGGCTAGGAACGAGGCGGTCGTGCCCAAGCCGACTGGCCAAGCGGGCTAGCCGGTCGGGGATCTCAAGTCACATCAGATCGTAGATCATGACGAGACCCTACGATTAAGGCTGGCTACGCATCAGCAAAGGTACTGGATTGGAGTGCACGGCAGGTACCAGCGTCAGCGGCTACGCCGCTGACCTACCCCGGCTCTGGTCCATCACCCTGCATAGTGTCGGCCGTCAAACTCCCACTTACTACACTCGGAGTGGGAACAGTGGAGGCGGCCGTACAGTCTGCCCATGACGAATCTCGCTGGACGATGCCGGACGTACCGCGCGTGTCCTTCGTCAACCTTACGCGAGAGTTCCATTGGCTAGTCGGCGGGTCCCATAGCCAGACGGGACCTCACAGCCGGCGGGCCCCTAAAGCGACAAGACAAAACCCTCGTGGCCACCCTGGTCAGCCGGCGAGGCTGCCAGCCAGGTCCCACGTTTGTACCCTTTATCCATATTGTATGTCGGTGGGTTTTTCTATAACCCCCCCCCCGGTCCCCCTCCATGCAGAGGGTCGGTCAACAGATTGCACACACATTCACCAACCACATAGGAGAGGCAGAGACGAGCCGGCTGCTCCCCTCTTCCTCCTCCGCAACACAGCTCCAGGAGCAACCTTGTAATCCATCCATTTGCATCATACACTCTGGCAGGACTAGGGGTATTATTTCTATGGAGAGCCCTGAACCTGGGTACATCGTGCGTTCCATGCTTGTACCAACCTCGCCCCGAGCGCCCTCCGTTGCCACTTCGTTTCTCACCGACTTTAGCCTACCTATGGTATATGTTGTGAGTATTCACCGACACTCCTCGAAAAGTGTTCTGCACTTGTTGTGTACGTTTTGAAAACGCCAATGTATAGATCGACAGGAAAGATGCTGAACAGCGGGTCACAAAAGATTTCTCAAGCAGAATTACCATGCTAAACACCTCGCACAAGAGGATGTCCCACCTCCTTAAATTAAAAACGTAAAAATAGGTTAAAGGTGCCATAAGCCCAAAAAATGAAAAAACTCATGGAAAAACTTTACGTCTGAAGTAAATTATGTTTTTTGACGTCAATCCAAAAAATGGTCTTCAAATTAGTTTGTGCTTCCATCATGCTTTAACATGATACATCCGATCTCAGAATTTCAAGCGGGTGAGCCTTCGGCTTCAACCTCCATATCCCGAAGGCGGAGTGTTTCTCCGATGATAGTTTAGCAAACTAAACTCGAACGACTTTAGAAAGAAACCAGGCTATCCAGCTAGTGACCACACACTCGAGTTGAAATAGGAGCCGTAGAAAATGATATTGCAACAACTAAGAAGAAAACATTTATTATAAAACAACTCATACAAATTTAACAACCCCCAGTTAACATGGGAAAATCAAGTGTTTTTAACAAACAACGTTCTTAACAAGCTAAGTTTTTAGCAAACAACTTTTTTGTTTAACACAAATATAATGCTTGGTTGAACCAGACAGGTAATATATTAAAAAAAGGTTGAGCATGAAAGCGACTTAGCTTGTTAATGTGCTCGGTGTGACTTGGGCCAAGCTTGTAGTGGGGCAAGGTCCGAGTCACAAAGCTAGTCCCGAGGTGCCCGAGCAAAGAGATCGGTTTGATAAAGTGGCGACGCAACACGGTCGATGTAGCGAGGCGAGGCCCCTGTTCTAGCTAACACGACGAAGCGGGATGGCTAGTGACGCCGAAGTCCCCGGAGCTGGTTGATTAAGAGATGGCGAAGCCCCGAGTCTAGCCAAGGTGACAGAGCAGGTCGGTATGGTTACTTTGGAGCCCCCATGCCAGCCTACGTGTCGAAGCAGGTCGGCGTGTTATACATCGGTTTGAAGAAAGTAATGGCGTAGCGATGCCGACGCAGGTTGGAATTTGTGGTGCAGTCAATGCTGGCTTGATGAAGCAACGACGCGATCGGCCCATGCAACCCATGAGTGACGAGGCTCTCTTAATTATTATTTGGCCCTCGCGATGCCAAACTCTTGGTCGGCTAACCCTGATGATGATCCGAGATGGTTGTCATTTTCTCAATAGAGTAGCGGCGTAGTCGATGCCGGCACAGCTCAGAAGCCGTGGAGCAACATTATCGGGCCGGTTTGACACCGGTGCAACGGTGAAGATTGACTTGGAAAATGCTCAAAATTTACGGACATGTGTTTTACAACAACACACCATACCCTAAACAAATTCCTCCAAAAGGATGTCCAATACTCTGTTCATGAAAAAAGATGAACTCGGATCGGATTCGTTTTCGCGTAGAAAACAAATCTAGAAATTGATGTACCCATCGAAGTTTTCCCGGAGTTTGGACGGTCAGATCAGGCTGAAATTTTGAGGGGTGGTCGATATAGGAATTGTTGAGCCGATGAACGGTAGAATTTTGCAAGAAATTTCCGAGCTAGATACTGGATACCTCGCCTTAAACTCATCGAGATTCCCGTCCACATTAGACACGGCTCTGGTATATCGGAGATTGCCGGAGATACCTCGATCGGAATGCAACAAAATTTTGCAAGGTTGTTGAGATTCAATCCCACAGAATTCCACCATAGCAATCGTGAAAGCAACGCTCAAAGAGGTAGGGACGACGAACAAATTTCCGCTACCCAGAAAAAACTTCAATGTGCACACGAGCCATCAATCCTTTGGCAATCCCACAACGGAGCTCTCAATGAAAGCACCAATGTCGTTGTCAAAACCGACTGATCTCGAGTAGGGTGTCTGAACTATGGATCTTGGATTGATGGATAACAAGGGACGAAGGATACGATGTTAGCCAGGTCCAGGCCCTCTTGATAGAGGTAAAACCATATGTCATGTTTTGTTGTATTGATGAAGTAGTAGAGAGTACAAGATTGATCTATCTCGAGATTGAACGTTGTCTCAATATGATATTGTCTATCGACTAGCCTGGCCTTGGTTTATATAACTTACCATAGATCTAGGATAACACGAGTCCTAGTCGGCTATGTCGGTGTAGAGGAGTTCTTGTCTTGATCATCAAGTCTTGTGGAATCATCCTGGTATATGTCATCGACTATCCGAAGTGTCCTATGAGTCTGACCCGTAGAGATAGGTCGGCGACCCAAAGACCCCCTTAGTCCCGGACCCCCTCAATGTGGTGCTTGCTTTAGATATTTTGGTAGCCCAAATATTCGCACTAAGTAGATATATAGTTGTGCATCCATATCCTTGAAACCCAGTTTCTTGCCATGAGAGTCCACCATACCTACCTATGTATTGAGTAAGATCCTTCAAGTTAGTTGTCATTGGAGCATCAAGCAATAAAAAAGCTCTTAAATATGTATCATATTTTATTGCAAGGGAAGATAATATTTGTACGATCTTGTGATGGAAGAGAAATAAAAACGTCAGTGTGCATAATAAAGTTTGCTATCATAAGGGGCCATATAAAGTGACGTTCCTTTGCATTAAGAGCTTGAACATCCAAAACTTTAAAAGTGCATGCCAACCTATGCTTCCCTTTGCAAAGGGCCTATCTTTTATTTACATGAGTTCACTTCTATGCAATAGTCAATAAAGTTTATCCTCTTTCCAGCCTATTAACTCTTTAGTTGGAAAGCATCATGTGTTGAGGATAGATCCAGATAAATATATCTAGTTGAATATAGGTGGTCATGACAGATTACTGTTGACATTATCCTCTAGGTAAATAAGTTGGGTGGCAAAAAATATCAAGACCCCATCTTCCTATGTGTCCCACGGAAACACTAGCTCCAAACATATGCAATGAGTGTCAACAATCATAGACGACTAAATGATAGTTGAGTACGTGAACTTGCTACAATGAAAAGCTCTTACACAGACTCTTCTCTGGAATATGATGAATTCTGATTGTCTTAATAACCAAGAACATGGTTGGTTGATTGTTAATAGTGATTATGACTTATACTTAAAATATTTTGCATGAATTCTTTCTTGCTTATGAGAAGTTATACGATCAAAACCTTGCTGCTATATCAATATTCATAATGCCCTCTGATACGCTCCAACATTGCTATAATTTTTTATTGTTCCATGCTAATACATTACCATTTTAGAATACTTTTGGGGTATTTATTTACCAATTTATATTATTATTGGGCACTGACCTATTGACCCAGTGCCCAGTGCCACATGTTTTGCATGTTTTTCACTTTTCAGTTTTTCGATACCAAACAAAGCTCAATTGACCCGAAAGTTTTTGGTGATTTTTTCTGGAACAAAAGAAGACTGAGGAGTATCGTAAGAAGGTTGGAGGCCACACGAGGGGCCCACAAGCCAACATTGCATGACCTGGGGGCTGATGGCTTGTGTCTCCCTCATTGCCCTCCCGACTCCGTTATCTGGCTTATAAATTCTCTTTTACACTGAAAACACCACAAGGAGTCTTGAAACACTTTTTATGCTGTTGCAAGTCTCTGTTTTGATGGGAGGCCATCTGGAGCTCCGTTCCGGCACCCTATCAAAGGGGGATCGATAACAGTGGGCATCTTCATCAACCTAGCTTCCCTCACGATGATGTGTGAGTAGTTCACTACAAACCAGGGTTCCGTCGCCACTACCTAGATTGCAATCTCTCTCTTTGATCTTCAATACAATGATCATCGCATCTTTGCTTTGGTCCACATGATGTAATTCCTTTTGTGCGGTGTGTTTGTTAGGATTTGATGAATTGTGAGTTTATGTTTAGATTATTCATGATAAATATTTGAGTCTCCTATGAATACTTATATGATTCTTATGTGCATGATTATGATAGCTTCGTAATTCTCTCCGATCTATTGAAATAGTTTAGCCAACTAGATTATGTTTCTTCGGTGAGAGAGGTGCGTTGTGGTAGGTTCAACCTGGCGAATTTCTATATCCCAGTGACAGAGGGGGAAAAGATGCGTCTTTGTGTTGCTGCTACTAAGGATAAAACGATGAGGTTTATTCATATTGCTTGATTTTACTTTGTGTACATCATGTCATTGTTCTCCATGCATTACTCTATTTTACTTAATACTCTAAATGCATGCTGGATAGCGGTCGATGAGTGGATTAATAGTAATAGGTGCAGGCAGGAGTCGTCCTATTTGTTTATGGACATGATGCCTATATACACATGATCATTGCCGTGAATCTCGCATAACTATTTGCTTTTCTCTCAATTGCCCAACACTAATTTGTTTACCCATCATATGCTATTTTTCATGAGAGATGCCATTAGGGAAAACTAGGCCCCTGGTTCTATTCACAACATATTGATAAAAACTCCAATACCTTGTTCTTATTTACTTGTTTTTAGTTTATCTTCCTATGTGCAATTATCTACACACCTCACTTGCTTGCAAATAACAAGACAAGAGGATTGACAACCCTCTTGCCCGCATTAGGCGCAAGTTGTTTGTTCTTTTGTGTGCTATCGCCGAAGACGGTTGTGGTTGATATTCCTATTGGTTCGATAAACCTTGTTTTCATAACTGAGGGAAATACTTACCCACATTATGCTGTGATAACTCGTTTCTCTTCACGGAAAACCCAACGCAGATCACACGTATCAGGGGGAGAAAGCCCCCCTCCTTCTTCTACTTCGTTGTCCTCCTCCCTAGGTGGGAGTAGGGTTTCCCCTCTGGTCCATGGCCTCCATGTCTCCCGAAAGGGAGCATCCCCTCCGAGATTGGATCTCTCTGTTTCTCTCCTGTTTTCACTGTTGTTTTCTCGCCCTTCATCGTTTCTTAAATATCCAGATATCTGTAGCTCTCACCGGGCTGAAATTTTAGAGTATTTTTATCACGAACATATATTTCTTGTGTGGAAAGGAGGGCCCCCAACCGACCAGTGCTGGCTACAAGCCATCAGGGCGTGAACCCCCAGGCTGCACCCTGTTGGCTTGTGGGCCCCTCAGGCATCGTCTTGCGTTGATCCTTTTTCCCAAAATTCACATATATTCCAAAAAAATCCCCATGAATTTTTATCGCATTTGGACTTCATTTGATATGGAATTTCCGCGAAACAAAAAACACACGAAAAATAGGAACGGACACTCGGTAAAGGATACGTAAGTTAGTCCCCAAAAATAATATAAAATGTTGCCAAAAGTATATGAAAGTTGTAGAATATTGGCATGAAGGAATCAAAAATTATAGATACGATGGAGATGTATGAGCATCCTCAAGCTTAATTCCTGCTCGTCCTCGAGTAGGTAAATGATAAAAAGATATTTTTTGATGTGGAATGCTACCTAACATAATCTTGAACAATATCTAATCACGAAATGAATATTAAGATACAAGCGATTCAAGGCAATAGTCTATAGTTTGATAAAAATAGATCCATACTCAGGTTTACCAGCAAACAATCATGTCATTTCGAAATAAAATTGCTAAAGAATGCTATCCCTACAAAATCATATAGCCTGTTATGCTTGGTCTTCCGAGCATAAAGTATAAATCATGAGCACCCCAGTGTCAGACCAAGCAATTGGATTGTACTTTTTAACGCGCTTCAGATTTTTATTAGTCACCCAATACATGAGCGTAAACCATGTATATAGCATAAATGTGGAATAGAATATGCTGTTGGTTTCAAAGGGGTAAAAGTGGAGAAGGAAGTCTCGCATAAACTCGGCATATCAACGGGCTATGGAGATGCCCATCAATAGATATCAATGCGAGGAGTAGGGATTGCCATGCAACAGATGCACTAGAGGTATAAGTGTTTCAAATCTCGACTAAAGCTAAGTGGGTGTGCATCCAACTTGCTTGCTCATGAATACATCGGACATTTGAGGATGCCCGTCATTGGAATATACAAGCCAAGTTCTATAATGAAAAAATTCCCACTAGCATATGGAAGTGGGAAAACAAGAAACTATCTATATGAAGAACGTGGTGCCACTTTGAGGCACAAGTGTGGTAAAGGATAGTAGCAAATTCCCTTCTCTCTTTTTCTCTCATTTATTTGTTTTTTATGGTGGGCTTCTCTTTTTTTATTTTCACGTCCCGCATTTCTGTTTTTTATGATGGGCTCATCTGGCCTCCCTCATTTTCATTTCCTCATTAGGACAATGCTCTAATAATGATGATCATCACACTTTTATTTACTTACAACTCGATATGAAAAACTGATAGGAAGATATGACTCTATATGAATGCCTCCCATAGTGTACGAGGATGTGCAATGATCTAGTGTAGCAAAAGATATCAAAAAATGGACAAGCCATGTGAATATCATGCTAGCTATATTACGATCATGCAAAGCAATAAGACAATGGAAGTAGAAGTCATATGAAGTGACGATGGAAGTTGCAGGGCAATATATCTCGGAATGGCTATGGAAATGCCATGATAGGTAGGTATGGTGGCTATTTTGAGGAAGATATATTGAGGGTTATGTGCGATATAGTGTATCATGTCGCGGGGTTTGGATGCATGAGGGAAAATTGCACCGATCCTCGAAGTGAGAATGGGCAATGCACGGTACCGAAGAGGCTAGCGAATATGTGGAGGTGAGAGTGCATATATCCATGGTTTCACATTAGTCATAAAGAAGTCACATACTTATTGCAAGGTTTTATTAGGTCTCTCAAAGCAAAATACTACTCGCATGCTCCTAGGGAGGAGGTTGGTATGAGTTAACCATCACACCCCCCCCCCCGATTATAACATCACAAAGGATTTTAATCAGGGATAAATTATGCTCCAATCTTCATCACATAACTAGAGACTATACGTGCATGCTTCGAGAATCACAAACCTTACCATCAATATTCTTACTAATCCACAATCATCAACTAGTGCACCCACATATTACTATCTTAATGTCACAAAACTATTGCAAGGAATCAAACATATCATATTCATTGATCTACAAGTTTTTTGTAGGATTTTATGCCTAACCATTTAAATGACCAATTTATGTTGACTCTCTAAATAGGTATAAGTGAAGCATGAGAGTTTAATTATTTCTACAAAATACCACACTCTAATGAAGATAATTGAAGCAAGATAACATTCTACAAATAACGGCTTTCTATATGTAGATAAACATGCATCCAACTTCAAATGATAAAAGTGAAGCACATAAAGCATTCTATAAAGCCATACTCAAACGATATAAGTGAACTTCAAAGCGGATTCTATGATTAAACCATAGAATTTCCCAAACCAGCATGGTGCGTTTCTAAAAGGAAAATAAAAGGCACACGCCACTCCAAGAATTTACGCATATCATGTGAACAAAAGAAAAACCGAAACATACCGATAGTTCTTGAAGAAGAAAGATGGAATGTCTTCCAGGACATCCCCAAGCTTAGACGCTTGAGTATTCTTGAATATTTATATGGGGTGCTTTGGGCATCCCCAAGCTTGAATTCTTGTCTCTCCTTATTGTTCTCATATCGATGCCTCCTCGATCATTGAACATTTCATCCACACAAAACATGCCAGAACTTTTATTATAAACGCTAGTACATAATCAACAAATCTCATCATGTCCTTCCATAAAAATATTGTATATTTCTAATATATTATTACCTACTGTATTCTATTACAATTCTATGACTCCCAAGTCAATGGGTCTCAACAAGAATTCAAAACATAAGCAGACAAAGAAACTATAACAACAATCTGTGAAAAACAGGAAAGTCTATAAAGATAAAAATAAATCACATACTTCTGTAACTAAAAAAATTCTAACACATTAGGACATGGTAAAATATTTCTATAATAGTGTGTAAAATATCACAATTATTTGACGTTCTTGTAAAATATCAAAAATCAAACACTACAGCTAAAATTTCTGTTTTACACATCACATATCGAACAAGCAATTTAAAAATCCTAAAGGTAAATCTTGGCACATTATTTTTATAATACTATGGATTTGTACAAGAGATTTATCTTAAAAGTTTCGGTAATAAAGATTCATAAATTTTCCATGGGCACGGACAAAAGTTCAAGGAAGTCCCCCATTTCAACGATGCTCAAATTTCTCAGTTTCACCTTTCTTTTTGATAATTCCCACTTTATTTTTTGTTTTTAATTATTTTAAAAGCACACAACAGAAATAAATGACTCTCTAAAACTTCCGGGTTGTCTCCCTGGCAGTGCTTTCTTTAAAGCTATTAAGCTAGACATATAGTGCTCAAATAATTGATCGACCCGAATCCCAAGGTATATAAAATCCAATTTTAATTAACAATGATTTGTAATTAAGTAATGATCACAAAGCAACATATATCATGTACAATGAATTCTAACTCTTCCCATGCATTGGAATGTGATGACCCTCAAGTATAGGGGATCACAACAGTTTTCAAGGGTAGAGTACTCAACCCAAATTTGTTGGTTCGACAGGGGAAGCGAAAGAATATTCTTGAGTATTAGAAGCTGAGTTTGTCAGATTCAACCACACCTGAAAGATTAGTGTCTGCAAGCAAAGTATCAGTAGCAAAGTAGTATGATAGCAACGCTGCCAGAAATGATCTGTTGACGGCAGACTATTCCTAACTGTTGTATCAATGGTGCTAGTAAGTTGCATGTGGACGGGGAACTATCCTTCCCCGGCAACGGTGTTGAAAAAGGTCTTGTAACAAGTAACAACAAAGTAGCAAGGAACAGCAGTAGCAGCAGCAGCAGAGTAACAGCAGTAGCAACAGTAGTAGCAAATTGGCCCAATCCCTTTTGTAGCAAGGGACAAGCCTAGACAAAGTAACATAGCAAGGACCAGTAGTAAAATACTCGTAGGCAGTGGATCGGTGATGGATGAGTGTGACGGATGTGAATCATCATGTAACAGCTATAACACAGAGAGATAAGTAACTAGCTCCCGTTCGTCAATCTGATGTAGGCATGTATTTCGTATGTAGTCATACGTGCTTAGGGAAAAGAACTTGCATGACATCTATTGTCCATCCCTCCCATGGCAGCAGGGTCCTAATGGAAACTAAGGGATATTAAGGTTCTCCTTTTAATAAAGAACCGGACCTATGCATTAACACGTGGTGAATACATGAACTCCTCATACTATGGTCATCTCCGGGAGTGGTTCCGGTTATTGTAACTGTGGGGTTGCCGGGTCATAACACATAGTAGGTGACTACAACTTGCAAGATAGGATCTAAAACACACATATATTGGCGACAACATAATAGGTTCATATCTGAAATCATGGCACTCGGGCCCTAGTGACAAGCATTAAGCATAGCCAAGCAGTATCAACATCAATCTAGAACATAGTGGATACTAGGGATCAATCCCTATCAAAAACTAACTCGATTACATGATAGATCTCATCCAACTCATCACCGTCCAGCAAGCCTACGATGAGATTACTCACGAACGATGAAGAGCATCATGGAATTGTCGATGGAGGAAGGTTGATGATGACGATGGCGATGATTTCCCCTCTCCGGAGCCCGAAAGGACTCCAGATCTGCCCTCGAGATGAAGAACAGGAGGTGGCGGCGCCTCCGTATTGTAAAACGCGATGAAACCTTCTCTCCAATTTTTTTCCGGGCGAGATGGAAGATATAGAGCTGAGTTTGGGGGCGGTGGTGCCACGTGGGCCCCACAAGCCCTCACGGAGCAGCCTAGGGGGGCGGCCACGGCCTGTGGGCTTGTGGCCCACTGGCACGCCCCCTCTGGTGGATCTTTGCGCAGGTATTTTTCTTTTATTCCAGAATAAATCTCCGTAAATTTTCAGGACATTCCGACAACTTTTATTTCTGCACAAAAACAACACCATGGCAATTCTGCTGAAAACAGCGTCAGTCCGGGTTAGTTCCATTCAAATCATGCAAATTAGAGTCCAAACCAAGGGCAAAAGAGTTCGGAAAAGTAGATACGACGGAGACGTATCAACTCCCCCAAGATTAAAGCCTTGCTTGTCCTCAAGCAATTCAGTTGACAAACTGAAAGAGACAAAAGAAAAACTTTGACGAACTCTGTTTGATCTTGTTGTTGTAACTATGTCTAACTCATAACCATAATTTCAGCAACATCACAACCAAACCACATAAGAAAATGACATCTAGGTCTCACGGTAACCTCAAATCAATGGCATAATCAACTAGCGAGCAAATAATAATAAGCCTCAAATGTCAACACTTCAATCAAAACAACATGAAGCAGTTCGAACAGATGGTATCTCGCTAGCTCTTTCTGTGACTGCAAAACATAAATGCAGAGCACCTTCAAAGACCAAGGGCTGACTAAACATTGTAATTCAAGGCAATGAAGATCCAGTCACGGTCATACTCAATACAGTAAAAATAGGAGGATGACTCAACAGGAACATAAATAGACAGGCCCTTCGTCGAGCGAAGCATTGATTTGCAGAGGTGCCAGAGCTCAAGCTTTTAAAACAGAGATAATAATTTTGGGTGGCATGCTTTCATTGTCAACGCAATGACTAAGAGTTCTCAACATCTTCCATGCTACACATGCTATAGGCGGTTCCCAAACAGAAAAGTAAATTTTTGACTCCCCCACCACCAATCAATCACACTCCATGGCTAGCTGAATCCTCGGGTACCGTCCATACCAACATCAATCCTGGGGGAGTTTTGTTTGCAATTATCTTTTCGATTTGAGCATGGAACTGGTAATTCCAAATACCGACCCCTTTCTCGTGAATGATAGTGAATAAACACATATCGAGGATAACACGCCTAACATGGAAGATACCAATATCCCCCTGTCACCACATGAGCGGTTCGGGCATGCAAAACAGATTATTTCTTGAAGATTTAGAGAGTGGCACATGCAAATTTACTTGGAACGGCAGGTAGATACCGCATATAGGTAGGTATGGTGGACTCATATGGAACAACTTTGGGTTTATGGGGGTGGATGCACAAGCAGTATTCCTGCTTAGTACAAGTGAAGGCTAGCAAAAGACTAGGAAGCGACCAACTAGAGAGAGACAACAGTCATCAAAATGCATTGAAATTAACTAACATTGAGTGCAAGCATGAGTAGGACATAAATCACCATGAACATGAATATCATAGAGGCTATGCTGATTTTGTTTCAACTACATGCGTGAACATGCGCCAAGTCAAGCCACTTGAATCATTCAAAGAAGGATACCATCCTATCATACTACATCATAGTCATCTCAACATTCATGTGGGCATCCAAGACAAACCATTATAAGCTCCTAGCTAATTAAGCATGGATAAGCAACTATGATCTCTAAGTTGTTATTGCAAACATGTTTATCTCACAACAAAGTTGAATCAGGCATGATGAGCTAGTCATATTTACAAAAACAAAATAGATCGAGTTCATACCAGCTTTTCTAGGCTCAGTCACTTCATCATATATCGTCATTATTGCCTTTCACTTGCACGACCGAACGATGTGAACAATAATAAGCGTGCTCGTGCATTGGACTAAAGCTGGAATCTGCACGCAGACACAAAGGAGAAGACAAAGTAATATGGCTCTTTTAAATCTAAACAGGAATGCATGCGAGAGCCACTAAACATTGTGACCATGGTCTTCTACCTTGACCCAAAGAAAAAGAAAACCATTTACACGGGAAAGCTCCCAACAAGCAAAAAGAAGAAAAAGAAAATCTTTTTGGTTTTTCTCAAACTAGACAGACACACGAAAAGAAAACGAGAAAAAGAAAATAAACTAACATGGATGATATAGTGGCAAAGTGTGAACACCGGCTAACAAAGTGAAAGAAAAAGCAAATGTAAAGTCGGTGAGAAACACGTACTCCCCCAAGCATAGGCTTTTGGCCTAAGTTGGTCTACTCCCAAGGAGGGAAATAACCAGCTCCGGGGTACTCCGGAGTGGACTGAGGTTGCCACTGCTATGTGAGCTCCTCTGGCTCCCACTGATAAACTGGCGTCTGGTACTCGACTTGTGGCTCGGGCACGGGCACCTGTGGTTGGGCTAGGCCCCAATATGCATAGATGTCCGAGGGCATAATAATGTACCTGCCTACATGAAGATTGAACAAAGAAGGAGAAGGCAAAGTTATAGTCTCACGATTACCCTAACTAAATACCAGGTTATAAATCATCCTTCTATTTATATCTCTATCAAGAAAGTCATGGTGAACCATGCTGTCGTAATCTAGATATCTCTTGGGAAGAAGAATCTCTTCTTCGTCCTCCAGTCTAATGGGTATCTCAAAGTGTCTGGCAAGACGAGTAGCATAGATACCTCCATAGACAACACCTTTAGAATGGTTCAGGTTCAACTGTTGAGCTACTATAGCGCCCAAGCTATAAGTTTTATCGTTATAAAGGGCTTCGCGCAAGACTGCAAGATCTGGGGAACTAAGTGACCCGGCCTTCCCGCGGCCAATCAAACATTTTCCCACAAAAAGTGAGAAGTACCGAAGCACGGGAAAATGCATGCTATCAGCTCTAGCGCAAGACACTCCTCTCTCCTCTCCTACAGCAATTGTACCGATGAAAGCTTCCAAGTCCTGTGGACGAGGTTCATGAATATCCCCAACGTAAGGTAATTTGCAAACATTGCAAAAATCCTGGAGTGACATGCGCTGGGGGATATCCTAAAGTTTGGACTCAACCATAGGAGGATTCTTCCTCGGGTAGAAGTTAAAGCTTTGTACGAAGATATTAGTGAGAAGGAGGTATTGCAGACACTTGTCTTCAACGAAGGCGATAAGGCCTGCGTTTTCCACCAAGTGATAAAAGTCCTCATAAATTCCAGCGGCGCGTAAGAACACGTCGCTTGGTCACTTGCACGCTCAAACTTCTGCGACTCGAGGGACCTGATACTTGGGCTTCTTCTCACTCCCATCATCCTTGGGGTCACGGCTTGAAGAGCCTCTTAAGAACCTCCTCATCTTTTCCCTTTTATATCTCTGGAAATTTCTGAAATTTTTAGTGATTCTAAGGAAAAGTGAATAAGGCTCAACTAAACTCGTGGCAACTGCTCCCACAAGTGCCTAGAGGCCATATTACGCGTCAAAACTACTTGGGACCAGCTAGAATCAGCATGCAAAGCTCAAGAACATGGTCACCAAGGCAGCAAAAATACGCGGAGTATAAGGCACTAGAGCAAAAACTAATTGGACCAATGGAGGAGTCACTTACCAAGGAGTAATTTCCCCAAAATAGTTCGGAGAACGGTGATTTGAGCAAAGAGATCGAAAATCCCAGCAAGAGGAGCAAGAACACGGGTTTGAGCTGCGAAACGATTTTTTCTGGAGGTAGGAGAAGGAGATAAGAGCAAGACAGAGTGGAGGGGGTGCCTGTGGGCCCCATAGGACTGGGTGGCGTGGCCAGGGGGTGCTCGCGCCCCTAGGGCTTGTGTCCCACTGGTGTGGCCCCCAGACAAGCTCTTTGTCTCAGAATTTTTCAAAAATTCCAGAAAAAATCATACTTGATTTTCAGGACGTTCCGAGAACTTTTATTTTCGGGGTACTTTTCTATCGGACGCTAAAACAGAAAACAAGGAAAACTAAACTAAATCTATCATTTTTCTTCTAAGCAATCGAAGGTGAAAGCTTGGAACAGAGGTTTGTGACTCCTCGATTCATCCATCTCATGGTCATCGAAAGAAATCCGTAGGTGAGGTTGATCAAGCCTCCTCGACAAACCTTTTCGAATCGCAAAAGAGAACGGAGAATTTTCGAATAGTCACTAGGTCACCTCAATGGGGATGTGTATCTCCCCAACAAGCAAATCATACTTCATCTTGACACGAGGAATAGGGCATTCAAAGCTCCCAATAAGAATCGATGAAGTTTTTTGATAGCATTGATGCAATGTACTCGATATTGTTTCTTTGGAAAGTGCACCGTATGCTCATTACCGTTGACATGGAAAGTGACATTGCCTTTCTAGCAATCTATAACAGCCCCTGCGGTGTTTAAAAATGCTCTTCCGAGGATAACTGCCATGGCATCGTCCTCGGGAATATCCAAGATAACAAAGTCTGTTAAGATAGTGACATTAGCAACCACAACAGGCACATCCTCGCAAATGCTGATAGGGAAAGCAGTTGATTTGTCGGCCATTTGCACAGAGATTTTAGTGGGTGTCAACTTATCCAGTTCAAGTCTACGATAAAGAGAGAGAGGCATAACACTAACACCGGCTCCAAGGTCGCATAAAGCAGTTCTAACGTAGTTACCTTTAATGGAGCAAGGTATAGTGGGCACACCAGGGTCACCTAGTTTCTTGGGAGTTCCACCCTTGAAGGTATAGTTAGCAAGCATGGTGGAAATATCAACCTCAGGTATCCTCCTCTTATTAGTCACAATATCTTTCATGTACTTAACATACGGAGACATCCTGAGCATATCTGTCAAACACATTTGCAGAAAGACAGGTCTAGTCATTTCAATGAATCGCTCAAAATCCTCATCATCCTTTTTCTTGGATGGTTTGGGAGGAAAGGGCATGGGTTTCTGAACCCATGGTTCCCTTTCTTTACCATGCTTCCTAGCAGCGAAATCATTCTTATCGTATCTCTTATTCTTAGGATGTGGGTTATCAAGATCAACAAGTTCAATCTCCACATCCTTTTCATTGCTAGGTTGAGCATCAACATGAACATCACTATTGATATTATCATTAGGCTCATGTTCATCACCAGATTGTATTTCAGCATCAGAGACGGAGACATCGTTTGGACTCTTAGGTGTAGCAGCAACAGGGTTGCTAGCGTGCAGGTTCCTATCATCTTTCTTCTTCTTTCGAGGATGACTAGGTGCATCAGTGCTAAATCCTTGAGAATCTTGTTCAACTCTCTTTGGATGACCCTCAGGATACAAAGGTTCCTGGGTCATTCTACCGCTTCTAGTAACGACTCTGACGGAATTGTCATTCAACTCATTGAGCAAGTCATTCTGAGCTTTAAGTACTTGTTCTACCTGAGTAGTAACCATAGAGGCATGTTTACTCAAAAGCTTAAGATCATTGACATTTGTGTCCACACAAGCACTTAATTGACTAAGCATACGAGCATTCTTTTCCAATTGTCTGCTAACATAATCATTGAAACTCTGTTGTTTGGCAACAAAGTTATCAAATTCATCAAAGCATAAGCTAGCAGGTTTATCAAAAGGAATATCACTCTCATCGAACCTATGCAGAGAATTTACTTCTACTACCTGTATCGGGTTATCGAGACCATGGATCTCTTCGATAGGTGGTAGATTTTTGACATCTTCAGATTTAATGCCTTTCTCTCGCATAGATTTCTTGGCTTCTTGCATATCTTCAGGACTGAGGAATAGGATACCTCTTTTCTTCGGAGTTGGCTTAGGAGGTGGTTCGGGAATAGTCCAAGCATTCTCATTGCACAAGAGGTTATTCAGTAGAATCTCAGCTTGTTCTACGGTTCGTTCCCTAAAAACACAACCAGCACAACTATCTAGGTGGTCTTTGGAAGCATTGGTAAGTCCATTGTAGAAGATATCAAGTATTTCATTCTTCTCAAGAGGGTGATCAGGCAAAGCATTCAGTAGCTGGATGAGCCTCCCCCAAGCTTGTGGGAGACTCTCTTCCTCAGCTTGAGCAAAGTTGTATATTTCCCGCAAGGCAGCTTGCTTCTTATGGGTAGGGAGATATTTTTTAGAGAAGTAGTAGACCATATCCTGGGGGCTACGCACACGACCAGGAGCAAGAGAAGTGAACCAGGTCTTAGCATCATCCTTTAGCGAGAAAGGAAGCAACTTGAGGATATAGTAGTGGCGGATCTTTTCCTCACTAGTGAATAGGGTGTCTATATCGTGCAGTTTGGTAATATGGGCTACAACCGTTTCAGACTCATAACCGTGAAAAGGATCAGATTCGACCAGAGTGATTAACAAAGGGTCGACAGAGAATTCATAATCCTTATCGGTCACAAAGATAGGCGAAGTAGCAAACTTCAGGTCATATTCATCCTAGCGTTCAAAGATTTTTCTTTCCACTTGCGCAGTAGTTTCTCAACATCATAGCTATCCTTACACGCAAGAAAATCTTCAGCTATCTTTCCCTCCATAACATAGCGCGTATCAGGCATAGTAACAGGTTCTACTTTAATAGTATCAGCAGTTTCAGAAGTATCATCACGTCTAGCAGCAACTCTAGCAATTTGTGCATCAAGGGCACCTAGTGGCAAAGCACTATCAGGCATAGCATCATCAGGCATAGTATCAAGCATATCATCAATCAGGCATAGTATCAAGCATAGCATCATCAGGCATAGTATCAAGCATAGCATCATCAGGCATAGTATCAAGCATAGCATCATCAGGCATAGTATCAAGCATAACATCATAAGCATCATGGGCAGCAGAAGTAGCATCATCAAGCACATGCGACATATCAAGATTTCTAGCAGGAGGCGAAGTCGCACACTTACTCAAAACTGAAGGTGAATCAAGTGCAGAGCTAGATGGCAGTTCCTTACCTCTCCTCGTAGTGGAAGGCAAGATTTTAGTTCTTGGATCTTTCGGATTCCTCATAGTGACTAGCAGACGTCAATCCCAAGTGACTCGGAGAATATAGTTGTGCTTCCCCGGCAACGGCGCTAGAAAAACGTCTTGATGACCCTCAAGTATAGGGGATCGCAACAGTTTTCGAGGGTAGAGTATTCAACCCAAATTTGTTGGTTCGAGAGGGGAAGCGAAAGAATATTCTCGAGTATTAGCAGCTGAGATTGTTAGATTCAACCACACCTGAAAGATTAGTGTCTGCAAGCAAAGTATCAGTAGCAAAGTAGTATGATAGCAACGGTGCCAGAAACGATCTGTTGACGGCAGACTATTCCTAACTGTTGTATCAATGGCGCCAGTAAGTTGCACGTGGACGGGGAACTATTCTTCCCCGGCAACGGTGTCGAAAAAGGTCTTGTAACAAGTAACAACAAAGTAGCAAGGAACAACAGTAGCAGAGCAGCAGAGTAACAACAGTAGCAATAGTAGTAGCAAAGTGGCCCAATCCCTTTTGTAGCAAGGGACAAGCCTAGACAAAGTAACATAGCAAGGACCAGTAGTAAAAGACTCGTAGGCAGTGGATCGGTGATGGATGAGTGTGACGGATGTGATTCATCATGTAACAGCTATAACACGGAGAGATAAGTAACTAGCTCCCGTTCGTCAATCTAATGTTGGCATGTATTCCGTATGTAGTCATACATGCTTAGGGAAAAGAACTTGCATGACATCTATTGTCCATCCCTCCTGTGGCAGCGGGGTCCTAATGGAAACTACGGGATATTAAGTTTCTCCTTTTAATAAAGAACCGGACCAACGCATTAACACGTGGTGAATACATGAACTCCTCATACTATGGTCATCTCCGAGACTGGTTCCGGCTATTGTCACTCCGGGGTTGCCGGGTCATAACACATAGTAGGTGACTACAACTTGCAAGATAGGATCTAAAACACACATATATTGGCGACAACATAATAGGTTCAGATCTGAAATCATGGCACTCGGGCCCTAGTGACAAGCATTAAGCATAGCCAAGTAGTAGCAACATCAATCTAGAACATAGTGGATACTAGGGATTAATCCCCGTCAAAAACTATCTCGATTACATGATAGATATCATCCAACTCATCACTGTCCAGCAAGCCTACGATGAGATTACTCACGAACGATGAAGAGCATCATGGAATTGTCGATGGAGGAAGGTTGATGATGATGATGGCGACGATTTCCCCTCTCCGGAGCCCGAAACGGACTCCAGATCTGCCCTCCAGATGAAGAACAGGAGGTGGCAGGAGCATGTCGAGCCCTCCAGCTGCCCTCCCCGTGCCCTAGAACCGCCCCGTATAGAAGGCCGAGCTTCGGCCGCTGCTCCGGCTCGTCGCCGACGCCTCTTCCGGCGACCCTAGCCTCCCTAGATGGTCCTGCCAGATCGGCCACTTCGCGAGCATGCTGTAGCTGCAACCCGTGTGCGTTTTGGTGCTGTGCAGCGCCGTCTAGGTCGCCTCCGGCGAGCCCTCCGCCGCGGGCCTGGTCGCCGGAGACCACCCTCCGGTGGGGGTCGACGTGGCAAGCTAACCCAGCAGCTTAGTGACCTAATCACTCGCTGACAAGTGGGCCCAAGGCCAAGTCAAACCTCAGTTAGGGCTGGTCAGCGCGGGATTAGTCCCAGAGGGGCTGACCAGTGGGGCCCCCCTGTCAGGTTTGACCTGAACAGGTCGGCTGACCTGCTGACGTCAGCCTGATGCAATAAATAGAATTTCCAGTATAGAAATAATTCCAGTAAATTGCTAAAATTTGTAAAAATCATAGAGATTAATCTGTAACTCCAATGAAAATAATTTATATATGGAAAAGTATCAGAAAAATTCAAGTATTCTGATTATGCTATTTTCAACTATGTTTGAAAAAGTTACAGAACCTTAAATTATGGAATAAGGAATAATTCAATTCCTATAATCAATTTTTTAATGGAATTTGGAAAATATTCAAATTTCAATATGATTGCAATGATCACACACTGTCCTAATTACAAATCAGTACCATAACATGACATTTCATGCATGCTAACATCAAGTTGATCTGAGCATCAGGTCGAATCAATTAAACCGGTATCCGAGAATACCCCGTTTGAATTGCTATTCGAATGTGATTCAAATCAACTCTAAACCTAATACATGTTGAAAATAATAACTTATCACCTTGCATTCTCATGCCATGCTCATGCATCATTTTGATTGCATATGATTGTTATTGAATGTTGCCATTCATTTCGGTAGGCTCCTCAACCCCGGATTCCACCAAATATCCGTCTGACGGATATCGTTCCTCCTTTGAGCAACAAGGCAAGCAACCCTTTTGATCATCCCGATAACTCCTATGTTCTTGCTCCTGCACCTATTTATTGCATTTAGGATCAAATGCTTCAACTGCTTTGCCACGATAGTTGAACCCACTTCCTTTGCATGACTTAACCTTGTCACAGTAAATAGCCGAACCTTGCAACCTAGCATACCTGGTAGTTGCTTGAGCTATGATGTGCCTTATC
This sequence comes from Hordeum vulgare subsp. vulgare, assembly GCF_904849725.1. Lineage (NCBI taxonomy): Eukaryota > Viridiplantae > Streptophyta > Magnoliopsida > Poales > Poaceae > Hordeum > Hordeum vulgare. The sequence goes on from NC_058521.1 coordinate 535,349,761, forward strand.
CTGCTATGCATGCTATGCTTAGAGTTGTGTATGGTCTGTCATCTAGGAGATGAACAGAAATGTGGAATGTGTTCGGTGAGCAAAGGTTGTGTGTTGAACTTGATTTGGTAAAGGTACCGGTGAAAGGCTGTGTAGGAGTACATGGTGGGTTATTTCATTGGAACCGTCCATAGGAACTGAGTTCCGTGTATGTAATCCAAGACTAGATACTACCACATGCTGGGCCCTGAAATATGACCCCGCTCGGCCTATTAATCGCGTAGTACTCGGTCCAGGAGTTGCAAGTAGTTTCTGGTGTTTATAGTCATGCTGGAGGCCGTGCATGGTGCTGACCTGAGAGGTGGGCCGTGATGCGGTAGGCAGTGGCACGGTGTACCAAGTGGCACCCGGATGGTGGGCTTGGGAATCCTTCGCACATCGTTTGAGGCCGTGGCGGAAACCCCGGCCGGACTTCCGTACGGGTTACTCTCAGATAGGCGATAAACCTGGACTAGGTACTGGTGTGGTTAACGGTCGTGGCCGACTCCCTCGCTGGGCTTCCGCTTGAAGGTTGCCGAGGTGTATGACGTGCACATAGCGATAAGTGGCGAGAGCGTGTGTGACGAAGTACACCCCTGCAGGGTTATGATCTATTCGAATAGCCGTGTCCGCGGATATGGACTACTTGGAGACATATGTTGTTCATAGATAACTTCAATGGCTACTCATAAAATTGTCAAGATAAGCGTGAGTGTCGTGGACGGCATTTCCGTATGGAGACGGAATGATTCCACGATAGTGTATTGTTGTGGTGTTAGTGGACTCGTGTGCGAGAAATCAAGTTGTCAAAACTAATTTCAAAATGCAAGTTGTCTAGCCACGAGTCAAATGCTGGCTTCCCGCATGAAACCCCACAATACCTTTTGATACCTTGCATGAGTAGTTAGTTCTCCTAAAGTCTTGCTGAGTACCTTCGTACTCATGTTTGCTTAATAAATGTTGCAGAGGTTGCTAATGACCCTAATGGACGGTTCTTCGTAGACATCGACGACGACGAGTAGCTGGTGTCCCAGCTACGATACGGCCTACGTCGGCTCTGTAGTATAGTCAGGCCATGTGCCTTCTAGTTGCACTGTCTGTACCCAGACAGTTTATAACTCTTCCGTTGGCTTGTATTTGTATGACTGCTATTATGGGTCGTGAGACCCTTAATGTGTAATATTATGTGTGTGGCTCTTCCGAGCCTCTTAAATAAAGCTTATATGTTTATGGTTATGTTGTGATGCCATCGATGTATCTATACATATCGGTATGCCATGCGTACGTGTGTCGTACTTGATATGTATGGGGTTCGATTACCTAGACGTGAACTTTAGTAGCACTCCTTACAAGGAAATGCCCCTTTGTGATCCAACGAGCCTTGGTAGTTCGCTACTGCTCCCGACACATTGGTTGACCGGCATGTGTCCTTAGCTGTTGTGTCTGTCCCCTTGGGGGAAATGTCACGTGATGTAATGGAGTCCTTGTAGCTTGCTACGACTCGTCTACATTCGCTGATGACCGACACCTGCTTTGTTGGGTCATGTATGCCTGTCCTTGTGCGGTACTGCCACTTTGGTTTATGACTAGACATGTCGATCCGGGTTCTTTGACATTGGATTGCTAGTGACACTATCGCATACGTGAGTCAAAAGACGCAAACGGTCCCGGCTAAGGTAAGGCTGCAGCCGTGGAGTTAACCGTGCGTGAGACCACAAAGGGATGCGATGTGTTACAGGCTGGATTCCTATGGCTTAGGATCGGGGTCCCGACACTGATATATACCTTAAATATCTCAGCGGAAGCGGTCAAGGGAGTGGAGTCCCAATAAACACCAACGGCAAGTTGAGTGTAGACCGTAACCCTGAATCGTACTCTTACTCGTCGAAGAAAGATATCTGCAACATAAGACGTTGCAGCCGTGTAGGTCAGCATATTGAATATGCCGGCAAGTCACATAAGAGAGGGGTGAAAAGTAATTATCTATACTATATGCATATATGGCAGGAGGGGCTATAAGTTTTTAGCGAAAAACAAGTTTTCTCCTACATCAAGAGAGGGCTAAAAGCAAAATATTACTACGCTGTTGGTTGTTAATGAGATGGTTCCGCCAACCAGTTCTCATACCCGAGTTGTCAATAATTACCGTCATCAAATATATATATAATGGTGTTGAGAAATGCAGATAACTTCAGTTCCTTTGGCTCAAGTTGTCCATGACCGTGGACACGGCTAATCGATTAGGTTTGAGTACTCTGCAGAGTTTTGCACACGTTCCCCACAAGATTTGATCGCCTCCGAGTATGTCCTCGCACTTCAAGGTGTTTGAAGACCGGATGATCAAAACATGGTCTTTCAACGGGTCCCTCTCAATCCCTGTCGGTGCCCATCCATTCCTACCGTTCTTCTACATCTGCTAGCACCGCCTGTCCAGAGTCGCCGCGTTGTCCAACCAAGCCAGAGCCCATAATGACTTGTGGCTGTGCAGGTAAGCCTTGGGTCTTGAAAATATCCGTCCGTCTCTTTGAGCCTGGGTGAAGCTTTCCGCAGGATGTCATGGCCGTCCCCACCATCCCGGGCATCCACTGGGTTCTCCAGGGAGCCGATCAACCGTCCTTCACCCAGAGTTGCATTGCGTCCGAGGTCTTGAAAATCTTGTCTTAACCGGTCTTGATTATTTAATCAACCTCGCATCACTCGTGATATGCACTCAACCGAAATCCCGTCTACTCAAGCATAGCAATACGAAATTTGTTGTCTCGGGGCCAAGTATCGGGGTTGTTGTGTGCCTACCACACGATACTACAGTCTATACTAAAATTTCCAAGTACCTAAGCAGCACGCAATTGGGCATAGGATGGTAGAACTACGATGCATAAAACATAGGTGATAGTATGATCAAAGTGACTTGCCTGTGATGTTGACGAAGAAGAATTTCTCAAGAAAATAACTTGATAGACTACTCGTCACTCTCCGATGAAATCTATATAACAAACATATCATTCACATAAGCACTCATACTAGCAATCATTCTAGCAATCAAAACAAAAGAGAGAGCGAATAGGAATCCGAAGGAAACTTCAAATAAGACTAGAGAGTCTTCTACTACGTCAAACACTAAATGATTTTTGTCCAACAGAAAATAATAACAAGGAACTAAGATATAAATCTAACTAAGATAAAAAAAAGTATTTTTCACAAAAAATTTTGAAAGTATTCCCAAACGGGATTTGAAACAGTGGAGAAACCAATTGCAAGTTACTAAGGAACTAGAATTGATTTCATGATAACAAATAAAAATAAAATAAAAACTTGTTGCAAAACTACTGTTTATCTAACAGAAACAAAACATAATATTACTGAAATAATAAAGAAAATATTTTAAAACAAAAATAGAAAAGGAATTAGCTGAAATCCTAAAAGAGGTGAAACAGAAATTGTTTCACAAGAAACAGTGAGCTAAAATACTCAAACAAATCTGAAATTTTTACCACTGGTAAATAATATCACTAGTGATCAGTACCAAAAGGAATCAAATAAAAAGCTGTTTTTAAACTCCTGGGATAAGCAAAACAAGGTTTAAACTAAATCTGATCTAACTTATATTTGAAAATTTCAAACATAGGCAAATATATGTTTTTAAAAACTACAGGAAATTTTTGAGCTACTGGAAAAAGAATCAATATCATTGGACTTCGGGATCAAAAGTTTTGTCCAAAACAAAACAGAAACTTTTCTATTTTTGCAATTAGACAGAAAAAAAACTGACTAGCTAACTAACAGGGGGGGGGTATACGTGGCATGTTGTGATAGGATGCGGGGGCGTTTGTTGCAACGTTATAAACAAACGGCCGGAGGCTAACAAAAACTTGTTGGCTGAATGAATAAGTGAAATAAAACCGACGGTTTTCTAATCTAAACCGAAAGGGTATTCTAAGAACTAATCTACACCATTGGAAATAGATCTAAGGGCTAAAACTAAAAAACAAAACAAGTAAAAAAAGGAAAGAAAGAAGGGCCTTACCGTGGCTGGGAGTTACTCCCTTGCTGGCAATGGCTGGGGCCTTCTCCTGGCGAGGGGGGGGCAACTCCGGCGGGGGTGGGGGTCGGTGGAGGAGGGGATCCGGCGGAGGAGGGTTGGGGTGGGCGGTGGAGGTTCCTGGGGGGAGGGAGACGAGGTGGAGGGGGTCTGCAGGAGGAGGTCGACGTGGGAAGCTGCTGGTGCCTTCCTGGTCGCTGGTTCCAGGGGGAGGAGCCGAAGGTTTAGGGCGACTGGGTGGCAGGGGGCGGCGGTGGAGGGGGCCCAAGTGGTGGGGAGGTGGTGGCGGGGTGAGGTGGGCTCGGCAGGGGAAAGGGTGCAGGGGGGGCGATGGAGGAGCTCCTGGGTGAAGCTCTCTGGTGCCGACTCCGGCGAGGGGGCGCGAGCTAGAGGCGAGGAGAGGTGAAGTTTTCAACGGGAATGGAACGAGGAGGTGCAGGGGGTTCTTATAGAGGCGAGGGGAGGCGCTGGGAAGGAATGTGCTTCGCGAATCCCGGAGGTGGGGATCCTCTGTCCATGGAAGGCAAGTTTTTCTGTGACGTGAGGGAGAGAGGAGGAAGAAGATGATCTTCTTGGGCCAGTGAAAGGAAAGTCTTAATTGGGCCAGCTCCTATTTCCATTTAATAGAGATTCCTTTCCTATTTTTAAAACTAGGAAACTAAAACGATAAAAAGGAAATGAAATCAATTCGGAATAAAGAGTTTTGTATACTAAAATTATCAGAAAAATAAAATATAGATGATGGGCATTTTTCCACGGTAAAAATAAAAACTTCAAAAAAAATTATTTTCACAAAATTGCCTAAAAGGTTTATTTTCTTTTGCAAATAATTTTCAAATGACCCTCTAAGTTTTAGGGTTCAAATAACTTTCAAAATGCCCATGGGTTTGAGGGTCATGTTCCTCCTCTCTAGAATGTATTTCCCGGCATTTTCTTGCACGAAGAAAACGAATGGAAATGCAAAAGAGTTCAATGCAAATATCTCCGTTCAAATTCTTTATAGTTGAAGAAGTCATGTCATCTTCTCTCTTTGCTTTTAAAATATAGAATTTGAATTCATCGGAGATGGGGAAAGTCATTTTATTCCCTCTCATTCAAAAGTTTCGAAAAGTTTCAAATTTCACACAAGTTTCAATCACTCACGCAACCAACAAACAATCAATCTAATAATTATATTAACATTCCAAAATTTATAATTTTGGGATGTTACAATAGACATCAATGGAAACATCATGCTAGCTATCTTACGATCATGCAATGGCAATGTAGACGTGGTGGCACATGTCATGGTGGTAGTTGCATGGCAATATATCTCGGAATGACTTTGAAAAAGGCACAGTAGGTAGGTATGGTGGCTGTTTTGAGGGAGGCTAATGGTGGGTTTTGTGCACCGGCGAAAGTTGCACGACACTAAGAAGATAGTGATGGTGGAAGGTGAAAGTGCATCTAAACCATGGACTCAACATTAGTCATGAAGAACTCATATACTTGTTGCAAAAGTTTTCTTAATAATTGAAACAAAGCATTCAACGCATACTCCTAGGGGAAGGGTTGGTAGGTCACTACAAGAAATATGCTCATACATGACGTTTTTTAAGACGTCGTTGATGAATTCGTCATAAATCTATGACGATTTCATCCGAGATTGTCGTAAACTGTTTGAGGGGATCAAATCTACATATAAATTACGATGATGTGAGTCAAAAACGTCGTAACCGCATAAGATGAGATCGTCATAACTTTTACGACGATTATAAAAATGTCGTAACATGTTCTAACTATGTTGACATGTCACTCGTGGGTCCATTATATGTCACGCGTCAAACCCGCCTAGTTTGTGAAGCAACCTACAATTCTGTCATTCCAAAAATTCTTTAAAAATTCTCATAAATACTTTGGATCATATATTCGTCAAATATGTGAAAACCCGTCCATCCATAGTTCAAAAATAATTCAGCAATATTCATTTTCCTATTCTGTTCAGAATAGCACTTTGTGAAGGAATTGTTATTTCTATTTCTTTGATTACCCTCACATTTTTTTAGCACTCTTTCCTATCCAAATCATTGCCTCATGAAAACTTTCGGAACCATTTTCCTAGTAAATATTTCTCAGCAAATTTCCAAAGTTTGTGTTCACCTAACAGTTTTGTGAAGGAAGTACTAGATAGGTATATCCTGATGAGTTGAATTTTTTCCACATATTCTATGTGCCCAAAACATAGCTCTCCACAAAATTTTAGCCCCATTTAACATTCCATGTGAGCTCATCATCCAATCTTTGTTTTTGGTAATATTTTCATTTTATGAAGCAACTACATTATATATTGCTTTATAGTTGATGAAAATAGATACTTATTTACCTCGACGTCAAGCCACCACACCATGTATTTATGATTAAATAAATACTTATTTACCTATAAATGATTTTTGGGAAAAATAAAGAGCAAACTATAATGCAGCTGCAATTCAAATTTAACCCGCTTTCAGGTCAATCGACATAAATTTGCCTTTTTCACGAGAGGTGCATAAAAGCTTTTAACACCCAACCATTTTGTCAATTGTACATTAAATATGACCTAGTATTTTAGAAAAATTATTTGGTCCTATTTTGAAACAAATATATGGTAGGTCCTTCACAAATAAACTCATTTTGGACACTTGAAAAATGGAAAATGATTTTTACATACAAGGAAAATGAAAACTTCTTTAATCAACATTGTTTGCCATTCCAATATGCACCCTTGTGCATAATATTATATCATTTCAACAAACTATGTCATGAATGTGGCCATAAGATTGATCATTTGGCTTGAAAGCCATTACTCTTCACACATGATATCCCATTTCTAAGAACACTTTTTAAAAATAATTGTCGTATTACAAGTTTATTATTTTTCCTGATAAATTTGTCACATATAATGACACAATGCAAAGTTTTTCTATTTTTTGATTTTGTTTTGAGTTTTTCATGGTCATTTCAAAATGCGGTCAACACGGCGGGTATGACCGTTCGTAGCTAGGGCTTGATTTTTGCAAATATTTTGGAGTATCTATGAAGAAATAGATATTTTTATATCTATAAATGTTTTTTGAAAAAAAAAATAGCAAACTATGAGGCAGTTGTAGTTCAAATTTAACCCGCTTCCACTTGAATGAGGAGAATTGTTTTTTCACGAGAGGTGGATAAAAGTTTTTGACATCCAACCATTTGGTCAATTGTATATTAAATATGTACTAGTATTTTAGAAAATTGATGGAGTCCAATTTTGCAACAAATATTTGGTAGGTTCTTCAAAAAAAAAACTTTTTTTTCCACTCGAAAAATGGTTAAAAATAGCTAGAAAGATGAGAAATGCATACAAATTGGTCCTCATCCATAAAATATGGTCTAACTCTAGTGAAAATTTGTGTGATGCCCTTTTCCAAAATATTTTTGACAGATGCTTCAAAAAATTCCTTTATTTTTAGTACTTAAAAACTATTTTAAATCACTGATATTTCGAACCAATGAGAACTCTTCGGACGGATTGATGACATGACACCCATCCATCCATCCATCTACCTCACCATCTCACATCCATCCATCCATGTATCTATAGAAAAGAAAAAAAGATAACCCCACCCGTAACCCAAACCCTAGCTCACATCCCTCCCCCCATCGCACCCTTTCTCCCTTGTCCCCATCTCCTCGCCGCCGCCACCTCCACCCAGTCCCCGCCCCCCTCCCGATCCAGTCCTCCCTCATCCCCATCTCCTCGCCACCGCCACCTCCTCCCCATCCCCACTTCCCTTGAACAATCCAGCAAACTCATCGCACGAGCAACAATCAGCAGTGGCAAGCAGAGGGAGAGAGGCAGGCAGACCGAGATGGCACAGGAGACCCTGAGGCTGGTGTGCCTGCCGGTGTCGGCACGCGACGGGAGGCTGCCGCGACAGTACACGCTGGAGGGGCAAGGCGCCAAGAAGGACATCTCGCCACCGCTGGAGTGGTACGGGGTGCCCGGCAGCACGCGGTCGCTTGCGCAGGTGGTGCAGGACATCGACGCGGACGAGCGGGTTCCGTGGATGCACAGGGTGGTGGCCAACAAATCGCCTGAGGAGAAGGGGCTGCCCGAGGGGTTCTCGGGCGCCGGCGGCAATGCCAACACCAGCGGCGAAAGCGGCCTCCAGGAGGGGGTCAACGACTGGAAGCAGCCCGGTTGGCGCGGCCCCGTCCCGGACTCCCACGGCCACAACATCCAGTGCCGGCTCTACGCGCTTGGCGACGTGCTCAGCCTCGGCAACAAGGCAAGTGCGCCCGCAAGATCCAGTCGTGGTGGCTCTGTTCTGAACTTCCTTTTTCTTTTATGACATTCACTAGTTCAGGTTTAAGATTCAATCGACATTTTCCTCCGTGGATTTCAGTCACAAACTATCTAACCCCTTTGTGTGTGTTCTTTTGGCTTGCAGGTCAAACCCTAGGTGGGGTTGTGCATCTGCTGCTCCAGATCAAGTGCGCGGCCATGAGTAGATCTAGCATATGTGCAGATTAGTGGTGTCTCCCTACCTTTCCCAAATTTTCTGACGCTCAAGTTTCTGATTTAGTAAATTAATTTAGTCTCATGTGCATGTGTGTGTACTGAAAACGTTCACCCGTGTGCATAATCTTGGTGTATTGTTGCTGTATAAATAACCTGATTCGTTTTATTTTATTTCCTTATTGAAGGATGTATACCCTGTCTTTTTTATATTGTTGCTTCCAAGAACAGAGTTAGATGTTCCTACGGTGATTTGTAAGCACCTATGAATGACTAGGGGCTTTTGTATGTGCATCTCGGTTGACTTCTTTGTGTGATTACTAAAGAAATGGTAGAGGAAGAAGAACTCTCCTTTCTTCTTTTGTACTCTTTGCTGGTCCTACTCTTGCTGCTCCTACGTTCAGATTTCACTCCCTCGAGTAGGCTAATTTTCTTGCTCCAGTCTGTCCCCTTTCGATCTAGTGATGGTTGCTCAGGTACCAGATTAACTTATTTCTTTTGGATCTTTGTTGATTGCAGATAGAGAGATGAAGACACTCGGAGGAAGACGAGATGCTGGTCTGACTATTTGGGAGCAAGGGGGAGACGATGAAACCTGGACAGTGCTTACTCTGCTTCCTCTCCTTCTAATATCTGATATCCATCTCGCTTGGCTGGTATGGCTGCCCATCCCTGTTGTACCGTGTAGCCCTTTGTGGAGTCTTTCTATTGGTCAGTAGTTGCAGCCCATACATAGACTAACCGTGTGTCAGTTGACTATTAATATAGATAGTGCACGTGAATGTGGTGGTCAAATGTGTGTCTCAAATATGTCATGTTGTCCTCGTTGACCAATAGATATTTTTGTGTTGGTCTAAGTTTGGTGTGGCATGGTTGTATAGCTTAGCATAGTCTGGTCTCCCTATATTTGCTTTTACCCAAGAATCTTAACCCACTTGTATTCATGTACTATTTGAGGTGTAAGAATAATAATAAAAACATTTGAGTGATTATGCTTGTTGAAGAAATCTGAGATGTGCTAATTTAATCTATATGATCTTCCTAATTTTAATTAAGTGCATCCGGTGCTCCAGATCGAAGCCGCCGGCGTTGGTGGCCGTGGTGCCGCTGGGTGGTGCAGGTTGATGCTCAAGTGCACGGCCATGGAGCAGAACCAGCATATGTGGTGGTGCAGGTTGATGCTCAAGTGCATGACCATGGAGCAGATCCGCTGGGTGGTGGTCACTTCGAATTTCTCTAGAACCGCCGCCACCTCCCTCGTCGTGCTCGTCGGCAGCGGCGTCGTCCTCTTCCTTCGCCGCTCCTCCATCGCGCTAGCCTACAATGAGTCAGCAGACCCCATCGACAGGGAAGTTATGTCCTCACATTTCTCCTTTTTTGTACTCTTCTTCCATTGTAGTACAAATGGATGTATTTCTGATCTCAAATGTGTGCTCTTGCATACACTGAATTTCTGAATATAGCATGAACTATGCTTACACCCCCATAGGCAGCCAAGTTCTGTCCTCAGATTTGCTTGCTTGTTGTCCTTACAATTTATGAATCTCTGAACTTTTTCCAAGTCCATGTTATATATGCACTTAATATCTGAGCTTTTCCTATGTACTGTCTTTCTGTTTCATAGGTGCAGGTATATGTTTGACATTTCTTTTCACTGTAAATAATATGTTCGGCTATCAACATTAATTTTCGATGTACACCATGTCAGTATGCTAGTGTTCCTAGTAGAATACACGCTCTTAAAATTAGAGAAAAAATAAATATATGCGTTCAGTTATATATGCTTATCATTTCGTAAGCTAGTGTATGAGAAAGCAATGACTTATATATGCTTATCTGAACATTCCCAGCTCACCAATCCATTTGACTTAGTTATGCACACAATCAAGTGAACTGAAGATGAGTTCCATTTTGACAGCTCTTACGTATTTGGAGAGGATGTGGGTTTTGGCAGTTCCAAATTATAAAACCAACACATAACTCTTGAAACAAAAACAATGGACCAGATTTGATTTATCTTTTCTGATTTTCAGGATTATTAGGTGATGATTTTCCCAGCCAGCTCCATGGTCTATCATTCATGTTTAAATGTAATAATAATCTTGCTGGTGTGGATGAATGACTACTAGCAGGTTTTTATATCCCACAGCTCGTGTAATGCATTTAGGGGTGGAGAGCTAGCCTGCTTCTTTCTTTGTTACCTTTTTCGCAAACAACAATGGTATGCATACTGTAGATTTCCATCTAATGCTAGTACACAGAGCAGTTTCGTCTCGCAAATATGACGTCACTAAGCTTAGTTGAACCTTACCTTTTTATTTAGCGATGATTACAGCTCTCAGTCTCATCGGAACATTATAAATGAACTACTAATTTTAGAATAAATTGGACCGGACTCCCTTGTCTGTGGATCAATTAGTCCGATGTTGGATTTCTTGGAGTCGAGTGATCATTAGCGTCTAGTATAGCTTGCCATGAGATTCGAAAGAAAAATACCAAGTATTTTTCCCTTACTCGCTTACTGTAGTTCTTTTAGTGTGTATATCGTAATCACTCAGTGCTATTAAGATGCAAATTTATTTGACTGACCTGTATGTGTGCACCTGAGTAAGGAGTGATGCTAACACGTTTATTTAATTGACATGTCCTTCTGTCTCCCCTGCCCCCGTCCCCTCCATGGTGTGTGTGTGTGTGTGTGTTGCTTTTCTGGCCAGAGATGAATATCCCAGCCTGCTGAGCAACATTGTTGGCTTCCTCTTGTCCTGCAAAGTCTCGCGTGCAGGCTTGCTTGGTGCGAATTTAATTAACTCCTTAAAGGTAGATGGAATCTTCTTTGAAGATGTGCAATCTAATAGTCCACCCAGCGCTGAAATTGTGTTAGTAGCCGGATCAGCCCACATGTAGTCAGGTCCGTATGTTATTACTGACTTACTGTATGCAGTCTGTTTCATCTCGTTCTTCTGCTATTCAAATATTTGTACATTCATTCTATTTCTGGCCATTTCGTTGTGGAGCATGAATCCTTATCTTTGCGTATCCAAAGCAAATCAGGCTGGCATAATCGGAGACTATAATCTGTGCTTGTGGTGTGAGCGAGAGTTACCTGCTCCTCCATTGATAAATATTGTAATCGTGTTCTCTATTTATTTCAGATTGCTCACAAGATTCTGAACAAAAAAGAGCTGGAATTCAACAAGTGGGAAGGTACCCTGCCGATCTGTTGTAGAATGTCCGCAAAAAACTTAACCAAGTTGCTTCTGTAAGTCCAAAAGCTTTTTGTTGTTGTTGAAGTGCTTCAAAGGATACATGCCACGCAATGGACGAATGAGCAGACCATCGCAAAACTGCTACCAGCAACATCCTTCCATGTCTGGACGTGACTACAACCAACCAAACCATAGAAGCAAGTGCTCCTTTTGATTTGCTTCCAGCCTTATGCTGCAAGCAAGTGAAACTTTGTTTGTAGTATGTTAGTTTACTAGTTTATCAGCCATGCTGGTGTTGGTGTCAAAAGTATGTATTTTGATTGTCAAACCTGGGAGATGTATTATGTGATGTTATATGATGGATGATTTTAATTCAACTTGGAGTTTTCTTGACTTGAATATGAAATAGTGTTGGATTTAATATTGGAATAATAATTTGGTTGAAAATACCCAACAAATAGAAATGAAACCAAGTTTTGAAACAAAAAGTTGTTGAATTTAAAAATGAAAAAAGGTCAAAACTGAAACTGGATCAAATGTATTTGGGCATAAAAAGGCCAGGGCCCAAATTAGAATGATAAAAAAATCGAAAAAATACTAAAATGGCTGTAAATAGGCCAAGGCCCAAAAAGAAGCCCAATAAGAAAAGGCCAAAAAAACAAAACCAGCCCATGTGATCAATTGAAATGGGTTGGGATGATTTCAACCCTGACGTTTTGATTTCGTCGTAATTTTGCCACGTAGGACTGCCACGTAGGACTGAGTTTGATTGCCAACGACGTTTAGGATTGTCGTAAAGGTTACGACAACCCAGGAATTGTCGTAAAAGTTACGACGATTTTGATCAAAACATCGCTGATGTTCATTTCTGACGCTCCGTTTTCGACGCTTAGTATTTCGTCGTGAGATCGTCGTAAATTGAAAACCGTGACGATGTAGCGACGAAAAAATGGCGTCGTCTATTAGCATATTCCTTGTAGTGGGTATAAACCATCGCGCGATCCCGACCGCCACGCAAAGGATGACAATCAATATACTAATCATGCTCAGATTTCATCACATAGCGGTTCACCATACGTGCATGCTACGGGAATCACTAACTTCAGCACAAGTATTTCTAGATCCACAACACCTTACTAGCATGACTTCAATATTACCAAAACGACAACTCAAATCTAATTGAGATGAATCAAACTTCTCTATCTATTCAATGCACATGAAGGTGGAAGTTTTCGTATCCCTTTGGATAACTACCCCTTTTGAGACTACTTTCAAAGCATAGATCAACTACCAAGCCACGCACCGCTGTGCTCTAAAAGATATAAGTGAAGCACATAGAGCAAAAGTATCTAGCTCAAAAGATATAAGTGAAGCACTTGTGAGCTGAATTGTCTACCAAAAGATATAAGTGAAGCTCGACAAAATCACGGTGAGTGCATGTCTCTCTCTCTCTCTCTAGGTGTGCAGCAAGCATGATTGTGACACAACAAAAATAAAAGACTCCTACGATACAAGACGCTCCAAGCAAAAACACACAACATGTGGTGAATAAAAATATAGCCCCAAGTAACGTTACCGATGGATTGAAGACGAGAGAGGGGATGCCTTCTCGGGGCATGCCCAAGCATAGGCTTTTACGACATCCTTGAATCTCTTGGGGTGCCCTGGGCATCCCCAAGCTTGAGATCTTGCCACTCTTTATCTCTTTGTCCATAAGAACTTCACCCAAAACTTGAAAACTTCACAACACGAAACTTAAACAGAAACTCGTGATAACATTAGTATGAGAAAGAAAACCACCACTTCCTTAGGTACTGTAACAAACTTAAATTCTACTTATGCTGATGTTGGGTTACTGTATTTTCAATATTCCATGGCTAATACCCCCCGATACTATCCATAGTTTCATCAAAATAAGCAACCAACACAACAAAAACAGAATTTGTTAACAGCAAACCAGTCTGTAGCAATATGTATATTTCTTATACCTCTGTTACTTCAAAAATTCTGAAAAATTACGACAGTCTGAAGAATTTGCGTAGCAATCAGCAGCAAAAAGAATCAACTCAAAAGCTCTTACATTAAAAAAGAAAATTATTTTCGTGAGCAGAAAGTTTCTGTCTTTTCCAGCATGACCAAACGATCATCCCCAAGACTAATCATAACAGTTTTGCTTGGCACAAATGCAAAAAGAAACACAAAAAACACAATCATAACAGAATTATGAAAGTGTAGAAAACAAAAAATAGAAAGAAAAAGGATAGGTTTGTTGGGTTGCCTCCCAACAAGCGCTATTGTTTAACGCCCTTAGCTAGGCATTCAATGATGCTCTCACAAAAGAAAAGAATTGAAGCACAATGAGAGCATCCTAAAGCATGTGAAAATCACATCTAAGTCTAACATACTTCCTATGCATAGGTATTTTATAGGAAAACAAATTGTCAAGACAACCAATAGCTACCATATGCAAGGAAGAAGAAAGAGACAAGAGCAATCTCAACATCATGAGAGGTGATTTGGTAACATGAAAGTTTCTACCAAAATATTTTCCTCTCTCAAAGCAATTACATGTGGGATCGTATTCAAATTCAACAATATAGCTATCCCATAGGATATTCTTTTCATGATCCACATGCATGCAAAGTTGACGCTCTTAAAAAATAGTGGGATTATCATCAAATAAAGTCATGACTTCTCCAATCCCACTTTCAATATTATTGCAAATATCATATTCATCATGAGGCTTGAACAAATATTCAAGATCATAAGAAAGATCATCACCCCAATCATGATTATTGCAACGAGTAGTGGACAAAGCAAAAATAGCATCCCCAAGCTTAGGGTTTCGCATATTTTTAGCATGATTGTCAATAATATAATTTATAGTGAAACCATTGCAATCATGATTTTCATTCAAGGAGCCCTCATGAATCACTTCATAAGTTTCTTCATCATGATTTTCAGATTCACGCATCTCAAGAAAAACTCCATAAAGATAGTCAAGTGCTCTCAACTCACTAGCAATTCGTTCCACATAAGTGGGTCTCTTAAAGAGATTAGCTAGTGGATGAGGATCCATATCACTAGATTTTCAGCAAGCGAACATCCAAGCATATTGAAGGCACATGGCACACAAGCGAACAGAAAGCAAGCAAGAGAAAAGGGCGAATGAAAAGGCAAAAGAAAAAGGCAAAAGGCAAAGGAGAAAGGCAAATGAAAACGGCAAATGTGAAGTGGGGGAGAGGAAAACGAGAGGCAACTGGCAAAAAAGTAAATGCAGGAGATGAGTTTGTGATACCTACTTGGATAGATCTCTCCTCCCCAGCAACGGCGCCAGAAATACTTCTGCTACTGCAACAAAAGACCTTCCAACGGCGCCAGAAATAGGTGTGTCGATGGCACCAGGAATCCTTCTGCTACGGCTACGCCTTAAGGGACTTCCTAGGCAAATATGCAAAGGATTTCCCCCGTGGCCTTGGAGCCTTGCGTTGGCGTTCCCTCAAAGTGGAAAGGGTGATGTAGCGCAGTGATGGTAAGTATTTCCCTCAGTTTGAGAACTAAGGTATCGATCCAGTGGAGGAGTATCACAAGAGCCTTTGCAAACACAAAGAACCTGCTCCCAACGCTATGAAGGGATTGTCAATCCCTTATAGATTGTTCACCAAGTGAGAACTGAAAGCAACAAAGTAACAAAGCAAAGTAAAAGTGGAGGTGAAAACGATAGATGTGAATAGACCCGGGGGCCCTAGTGTTTACTAGTGGCTTCTCTCATGAAAGCAAGTAGACGAGGGGTGAACAAATTACTGTCGAGCAATTGATAGAACCACGCAAAGCCGTGACGATATCTATGGCAATGATTATATTTATAGGCATCACGTCCAAAACAAGTAGACCGATACTTTCTGCATCTACGACTATTACTCCACACGTCGACCGCTATCCAGCATGCATCTAGTGTATTAAGTCCAAATGAACAGAGTAACGCCTTAAGCAAGATGACATGATGTAGATGGACAATCTCATATCAACAACAGAGCCCATCTTGTTACCCTTGATGGCAGCCACTCAATGTGTGCCTTGCTGTCCCTACTGTCACTGGGAAAGGTCACCACCTGGCAAGAGCCCAAAACCAAGCACTTCTCCCATTGCAAGAATCATAGATCTAGTTGGCCAAACAAAACCCAAGACTTGGAGAGACTTAAAAGGATATCAAATCATGCATATAAGAAATCAGCAAAGACTCAAATATATATCATAGATAATCTGATCACAAATCCACAATTCATCGGATCTCGACAAACACACCGCCAAAGAAGATTACATCGGATAGATCTCCATGATTATCATGGAGAACTTTGTATTGAAGATCCAAGAGAGAGAACAAGCCATCTAGCTACTAACTACGGACCCGTAGGTCTGAAGTGAACTACTCACGATTCATTGGAGAGGCGATGATGATGATGAAGAAGCCCTCCAACTCCAAAGTCCCCTCCGGCAGGGCACCGAGAAGGGTCTCCAGATGAGATCTCGCCGAAACGGAAGCTTGCAGCGACGGAAAAGTATTTTCGTGGATCCCCTGATTTTTTCTGTATTTTAGGGAATATATAGGCCAAAGATCTAGGTTAGGGGGCGCTCAGGGAGGCCACAAGCCTGCCCACCGCCGCCTCCCGCCTGGTGGCAGAGTGGGGGCTTGTGGGCTCCCTGCAGCCCTCCTGGCTTGGCCCACAGGCCCCCTGATCTTCTTCCGTTCGGGAAAAAATCATTTCGGGGATTTTATTCCGTTTGGACTCCGTTCCAAAATCAGATCTGAAAAGAGCCAAAAATACAGAAAAAACAGGAACTGGCACTTGGCACTGAATTAATAAGTTAGTCCCAAAAAATATATAAAAGGTACATAAAACATCCAAAGATGACAAGATAACAGCATGAAACTATCAAAAATTATAGATACGTTTGAGACGTATCAGTAAGCTACTTGAACATTGAGCATCAAGATCTATGGAGATAGATCAAGACGCTTGACAAAACTTTCAATGAATACATACCTTGACAAGTTTTTTGAAGGAGTTCAAAATAGATCGGTCAAAGAAGGAGTTCTTGGTTGTGTTGTAAGGTGTGAATTTGAGTAAGACTCACAGCTGGACCATGGCAGAAGAAAGAGGAAGGACGAATGTCGTCCCCTATGCTCTATAGTATGCCATGTTGTGTACCCTATGTTGGAAATATGGCCTAGAGGCAATAATAAATTAGTTATTATTATATTTCTTTGTTCAGGATAATCATTTATTATCCATGCTATAATTGTATTGATTGAAACACAATACTTGAGTGGATACATAGACAAAACACTGTCCCTAGTAAGCCTCTAGTTGACTAGCTCGTTGATCAAAGATGGTCAAGGTTTCCTAACCATAGGCAAGTGTTGTCACTTGATAACGGGATCACATCATTACGAGAATCATGTGATGGACTAGACCCAAACTAATGAACATAGCATGTTGATCGTGTCATTTTATTGCTACTGTTTTCTGCGTGTCAAGTATTTATTCCTATGACCATGAGATCATATAACTCACTGGAACCAGAGGAATGCCTTGTGTGTATCAAACGTCACAACGTAACTGGATGACTATAAAGATGCTCTACAGGTATCTTCGAAGGTGTCCGTTGAGTTAGTATGGATCAAGACAAGGATTGTCACTCTGTATGACGGAGAGGTATCTCGGCGCCCACTCGGTAATACAACATCACACACAAGCCTTGCAAGCAATGTGACTTAGTGTATGCCACGGGATCTTGTATTATGGAACGAGTAAAAGACTTGTGGTAAACGAGATTAAAATAGGTATGCGGATACCGACGATCGAATCTCGGGCTAGTAACATACCGAAGGACAAAGGGAATGACATTCGGGATTATATGTGTAACATCCCAAAATTATAAATTTTGATATGTTAATATAATTATTAGATTGATTGCTTGTTTGTTTGCTGAGTGACTGAAACTTGTGTGAAATTTGAAACTTTTCAAAACTTTTGAAAGAGAGGGAATAAAATGACTTTCCCCTTCTCCGGTGAATTCAAATTAAAGCTTCTAAAAGCAACGAGAGAAGACGAAATGACTTCTTCAATTATAAAGAATTTGAACGGAGATATTTACATTGAATTCTTTTTCCGTTCCATTCGTTTTCATCGTGCAAGAAATGCCGGGAAATTCTTTCGTCTTTTGTTTTGCATTTCCATCGCGCGAGAAAAGCCCGGAGAAAACTCTCTTGCACGCAAGAGAGAGAGCGGAGGAAAATGACACTCCAAAGTGCGGGCAATTTTTGAAATATTTGAGCAAAGAAAACCCAAAATTCTTTTGCAAAAATAATTGCAAAAAGAAATAAAGCAATTTGGTGAATTTCTGAAAAAACATTTTTTAAAAGTTTTTATTTTTGCTTTAAAAAAATGTTATTTGGGTAGAGATTTATTTTCTGATTTTTTTGGTATATAATACCATATATAAATATTTTTACTTACTTTCTTTTTTTAGCTTTTATATTTCTGTTTTGGAAAAGGTTAGCTAATAGGAAAGGATATATTTTTTTTTCTTGCCACCGCCCTGGGCGCCTTATAGAGCTGGCCCGAGCCCACTTTTCCTGGGATCTAATTCCCTTACAAACCGGTCACCGACCCCTTCTCTTTTCACCCCTCTCACTTACCTGCGGGTCCCACCCGAGCCCCTCTCTCCCCGTCACTTTCCTTCTCCTACCCCCTCGTCTCCTTCCTTTCTTCTCTGCCCGAGCCGAGCCCCTCCGCAGCACGGGATTCCCTTCCCAAAGCGTTGAAACAAACAAGCCTGCAGCCAACAGCAACCTGCCACGTGTACCCTTTGCTAGTTACTAGTAGCTGCAGTTTTTTTGTTTTGACTGCAAAAACAGCAAGTTTCAATCTTGTTTTGGCCACACCTTTTGATCCCGAAGTCCAATGATAGTGATTCTTTTTCCAGTAGCTCAAAAATTTCCTGTAGTTTTTTAAAACATATAAGTTGTCTATGTTTGAAATTTTTAAACATAAGTTAGAGCAGATTTAGTTTAAACCTTGTTTTGCCTATTCCAGGAGTTTAAAAATAGATTTTAATTTGATTCCTTTTGGTACTCATCACTAGTGATCCTATGTATAAGTGGTAAAAACTTCAGATTTGTTCGAGTATTTTAACTCATTATTTCATGTGAAACAATTTCTATTTCACCGCTTTTAGGTTTTCGGCTAATTCATTTTCTACTTTTGTTTTAAAATATTTTCTTTATTATTTCAGAAAGATTATTATTGTTTGTTTATGTTAGTTAATAGTAGTTTTGCAACAAGTCTTTATTTTATGTTTATTTGTTTTCACTAAATCAATTCTAGCTCCGTAGTAACGTGCAATTGGTTTCCACGTGTTTC
This sequence comes from Hordeum vulgare subsp. vulgare, assembly GCF_904849725.1. Taxonomy (NCBI): domain Eukaryota; kingdom Viridiplantae; phylum Streptophyta; class Magnoliopsida; order Poales; family Poaceae; genus Hordeum; species Hordeum vulgare. Next base: position 535,368,970 of record NC_058521.1, read on the forward strand.
AAATCCCGTTTGGGAATACTTTCAAATAGTTTTGGGAAAAATACTTTATTTTATCTTAGTTAGACTTATATCATAGTTCCTTGTTAATATTTTCTGTTAGACAAAACCATTTAGTGTTTGACGTAGTAGAAGACTCCCTCGTCTTATTTAAAGCTCTTTCGGTTTCCTATTCGCTCTCTCTGTTGTTTTGATTGCTAGTATGAGTGCTTATGTGAATGATATGTTTGCTATATAGATTTCATCGGAGAGTGACGAGTAGTCTATCAAGTTATTTTCTCGAGGAATTCTTCCTCGTCAACATCACAGGCAAGTCACTTTGATCATACTATCACCTATATTTTATGCATCGTAGTTCTACCATCCTATGCCCAATTGAATGTTGCCTAGGTACTTGGAAAGTTTAGCATAAGTTGTAGTATCATGTGGTAGGAACACAACAACCCTGATACTTGGCCCCGGGACGACAATTTCTTAATGCTATGCTTGAGTAGACGAGTTATCGGTTGAGTGTATAGCACGAGTGATGCGAGGTTGATATAATAATCAAGACCGGACTAAGACAAGATTTTTCAAGACCTCGGACGCAATGCAACACTGGGTGAAGGACGGTTGATCGGCTCCCTGGAGAACCCAGTGGATGCCCGGGATGCTGGAGAGGCCATGTCATCCTGCGGAAAGCTTCACCCAGGCTCAAAGAGACGGATGGATATTTTCAAGACCCAAGGCTTACCTGCACAGCCACAAGTCATTATGGGCTCTGGCTTGGTTGGACAACGCGGCGACTCTGGACAGGCGGTGCTAGCAGATGTAGACGAACGGTAGGAATGGATGGGCACCGACAGGGATTCAGAGGGACCCGTTGAAAGACCATGTTTTGATCATCCGGTCTTCAAACACCCTGAAGTGCGAGGACAAACCCGGAGGCGATCAAATCTTGTGGGGAACATGTGCAAAACTCTGCAGAGTACTCAAACCTAATCGATTAGCCGTGTCCACGGTTATGGACGACTTGAGCCAAAGGAACTGAAGTTATCTGGATTTCTCAACACCATTAAATATATTTGATGAGGGTAATTATTGACAACTCGGGTACGAGAACTGGTTGGCAGAACCATCTCGTTAACAACCAACTTTTGTAGTAACATTTTGCTTTTAGCCCCCTCTTGATGTAGGAGAAAACTGGCTTTTCGCTAAAACTTATAGCCCCACCTGCCATATATGCATATAGTATAGATGATTACTTTTTACCCCTCTCTTATGTGACTTGCCGGCATATTCAATATGCTGACCTACACGGCTGCAACGTCTTATGTTGCAGATATTTTTCTTCGACGAGTAAGAGTACGATTCAGGGTTACAGTCTACACTCAACTTGCCGTTGGTGTTTATTGGGACTCCACTCCCTTGACTGCTTCCGCTGAAATTATTAAGGTATATATCAGTTTTATGCTATTTACATGTGATTGCACTTTGATATATACATTGATGTACTGTGTGTGCCAGCATACTGATCCAGGGATGGCACAGAAACACAGAGGCTTGACTCGTCTTGAGTCGGGTCGCTACAATATGAATCCTTGACACTAAGGTTCAACCGATAAGATCTTCGGAGAATGTAGGATCCAATATGGGCATCGAGGTCCTACTATTGGATATTGACTGGGGAGTCTCTCGGGTCATGTCTACATAGTTCTCGCACCCGCAGGGTCTGCACACTTAAGGTTCGACAATGTTTTATGCGTATTTGAGTAATATGGTTGGTTATCGAATGTTGTTCGGAGTCCTGGATGGGATCACGGACCTCACGAGGGTTTCCAAAATGGTTCGGAAACGAAGATTGATATATAGGTTTGTCTCATTTGGTTACTGGAAGGTTCTCGGGCATTACCGACATCGTACCGGGTATGATGAATGGGTTCCGGAGTTCTACCGGGAGGGGCCCACCCACCCGGGAAGAATCCCAAAGGTTTTATGGGGACACACCAGCCCTTAGTGGGCTGGTGGGAAATCCCAAGAGGGCCCTTGCGCTGGAAGAAGGAAAAAATCAACAAGGGAGAAAAGGAAAAAAAGGAGAGGAGGTGGGAGAGAAGAGGAGGACTCCTCCCCCTCCAAACTGAATTGGAGAGGGACTCCTCCTCCCCCTTCGGCCGAACCCTTGAATCTCCCTTGAGCCTCAAGGCAAGTTTCCTCCCCTCCTCCTTTATATACTGAAGGTCTCGGGTGTTTTTGACACAACTTGTGCCACGTGCATCCCGACACCTCTACTTCGTAGATTTCCCTCTAGATCATATTTCTGCGGAGCTCGGGTGGAGCCCTGCTGGAATAGATCACCACCAACCTCTGGAGCGCCGTCACGCTACCGAAGAACTCATCTACCTCTCCATCTCTCTTGCTGGATCAAGAAGGCCGAGATCATCGTCGCGCTATACGTGTGCTAAACGCGGAGGTGCCGTCCGTTCGGCACTAGATCGGGAAGGATCATGATGAGATCGCGGGACGAATCGCGATGAAGTTCGTGGGATAGATCGTGATGAGATTGTGGGATGGAGTGTACGACTACGGTGATTTGAATCACGCAATCTGTTCCACTACATCGTCCGCGTTTCTTAACGCTTACCGCTGTGCGATCTACAAGGGTATGTAGATCTGAATCTCCTCTCGTAGATGAACATCACCATGATAGGAATTGCGTGTGCGTAAGAAATTTTTTGTTTCCCGTACCACGTTCCCCAACAGTGGCATCATGAGCTAGGTTCATGCGTAGATGTTATCTCGAGTAGAACTGAGGTTTAGAGAAATCTAAGCTATCGTTTCTTGAAAGTTTGGGGCTGCGGCACTTATGTGAAAAAGTTTCAGTCTGATAAGCTCGAACCCAAAGCGGATAAATGCATCTTCATAGGATATCCAAAACATTTGGGTGCATCTCCTATCTCACATCCGGAAGCAAAGTGTTTGTTTCTAAAAACGGGTCCTTTCTCGAAGAAAGGTTTCTCTCGAAAGAATTGAGTGGGAGGGTGATAGAACTTGATGAGGTTTTTGAATCATCACTTCAAACTAGTGTATAGCAGGGCGCAGGAAGTTGTTCATGCGGCGCCTACACCAATTGAAGTGGAAGCTGATGATAGTGATCATTGAGCATCAGTTCAAGTTACTACAGACCTCGTAGGTCGACAAGGCCGCGTACTACTACAGAGTGGTACGGGAACCCTGTCTTGGAGGTCATGTTGTTGAACAACAATGAACCTACGAGTTATGGAGAAGCAATGGTGGGCCCGGATTCTGACATATGGCTAGAGGCCACGAAATCCGAGAGAGAATCCATGTGTGAGAACAAAGTATAGACTTTGGAAGAACTACTTGATGGTCGTAGGACTATTAAGTAAAGATGGATCTTTATAAGAAAGACAGATGATGATAGTGAAAGGTCACTATTGAGGAATAGCTCGACTTGTCGCAAAGATCGTTTCTGACAAGTTCAACGAGTTGACTATGATGAGACTTTCTCACTCATAGCGATGCTAAAAGTCTGTTGGAATTATGTTAGGAGTTGTTGCATTTTTGCACATAGGGTGTCAAAACATTGTTTCCTGGACGGTTTCCTTAAGGAAAGGTTGTATGTGATACAACCGAAAAGTTTTGTCGATCTTAAGGATGCTAACAAGTATGCAAGCTCCAGCGATCCTTCTATGGACTGGTGCAAGCATCTCGGTGTTGGAATATATGCTTTGATGAGTTGATCGAAGCTTTTGGGATTATACAAGGTTTGTGAGAAACTTGTATTTCCAAAGAAGTGAGTGGGAGCACTATAGAATTTCTGATAAGTATATGTGGTTGACATATTGTGGATCAGAAGTAATGTAGAATTTTTGTAAAGCATAAAAGGTTGTTTGAAAGGAGTTTTTCGAAGGAATACCTGGATTGCGCTACTTGAACATTGAGCATCAAGATCTATGGAGATAGATCGAAACGCTTAATATAAGTTTCAACAAGATGCATGCCTTGACAAGTTTCTGAAGGAGTTCAAAATAGATCAGCAAAGAAGGAGTTCTTGGTTGTGTTGTAAGGTGTGAATTTGAGTAGGACTCAAAACCTGACCCCGGCAGAATAAAGAGAATAGGCACAGCCCGTCTTCTATGCCTTAGCCGTAGACTCTAAAGTATGCCATGCTGAGTAACGCACCTGATGTGTGCCTTGCTACAAGTCTGTTAAGAGGTACACAGAGTGAAACAGGATTGAATCACTGATCAGTGGTCAAAGTTATCCTTAGTAACTAATGGATTAAGAATTTTTCTCAATTATGGAGGTGGTTGAAAGAGTTCGTGGTAAAGGGTTACGTCGATGCAAGCTTTGACACTAATCCGAATAACTATGAGTAGTGAAATAGATTCATATAGTAGAGTAGATATTTCAAATATTTCCGAATAGCACATAGTAGCAGCATCTTAAAGATGACATAAAGATTTGTAAAGCTCAGTCAGATCTGAAAGGTTCGTAACCGTTGACTAAAAACCTCTCTCACGAGCAAGACATGATCAAACCCCAGGACTATAAGGGTGTTGGATTCGTTAGAATAGCATGGTGATGTGAACTTGATCATTGACTCTAGTGCAAGTGGGAGACTGTTGGAAATATGCCCTAGAGGGAGTAATAAATTAGTTATTATTATATTTCTTTGTTCGTGATAATCGTTTATTATCCATGCTATAATTGTATTGATTGGAAACACAATACTCGTGTGGATACATAGACAAAACACTGTCCCTAGTAAGACTCTAGTTAACTACCTTGTTGATCAAAGATGGTCAAGGTTTCCTGACCATAGGCAAGTGTTGTCACTTGATAATGGGATCACATCATTAGGAGAATCATGTGATGGACTAGACCCAAACTAATGAACGTACAATGTTGATCGTGTCATTTTATTGCTAATGTTTTCTGCGTGTCAAGTATTTATTCCTATGACCATGAGATCATATAACTCACTGGCACCGGAGGAATGCCTTGTGTGTATCAAACGTCACAACGTAATTGGGTGACTATAAAGATGCTCTACAGGTATCTCCGAAGGTGTCCATTGAGTTAGTATGGATCAAGACTAGGATTTTTCACTCCGTATGACAGAGAGGTATCTCGGGGCCCACTCGGTAATACAACATCACACACAAGCCTTGCAAGCAACGTGACTTAGTGTATGTCGCGGGATCTTGTATTATGGAACGAGTAAAGAGACTTGCTGGTAAACGAGATTGAAATAGGTATGCGGATAGCGACGATCGAATCTCGGGCAAGTAACATACCGAAGGACAAAGGGAATGACATACGGGATTATATGAATCCTTGACACTGAGGTTCAACCGATAAGATCTTCGGAGAATATGTAGGGTCCAATATGGGCATCCAGGTCCCGCTATTGGATATTGACCGAGGAGTCTCTCGGGTCATGTATACATAGTTCTCGAACCCGCAGGGTCTGCACACTTAAGGTTCGACGATATTTTATGCGTATTTGAGTTATATGGTTGGTTACCGAATGTTGTTCGGAGTCCCGGATGGGATCACGGACGTCAGGAGGGTTTCCATAATGGTCCGGAAACGAAGATTGATATATAGGTTTGTCTCATTTGGTTACCGAAAGGTTTTCGGGCATTACCGGCATCATACCGGGAATGACGAGTGGGTTCCGGAGTTCAACCGGGAGGGACCCACCCACCCGGGAAGAAGCCCAAAGGTTTTGTGGGGGCACACCAGCCCTTAGTGGTCTGGTGGGCAAGCCCAAGAGGGCCCTTGCGCAGGAAGAAGGAAAAAACCAACAAGGGAGAGAAGGAAAAAAAGGAGAGGAGGTGGGACAGAAGAGGAGGACTCCTCCCCCTCCAAACCAAATTGGAGAGGGACTCCTGCTCCCCCTTCGGCCGAACCCTTGTGGCTCCCTTGAGCCTGAAGGCAAGGTCCCTCCCCTCCTCCTTTATATACTGAAGGTCTCGGGTGTTTTTGACACAACTTTTGCCACGTGCATCCCGACACCTCTACTTCGTAGATTTCCCTCTAGATCGTATTTCTGCGGAGCTCGGTGGAGCCCTGCTGGAATAGATCACCACCAACCTCCGGAGCGCCGTCACGCTGCCGGAGAACTCATCTACCACTCCGTCTCTCTTGCTGGATCAAGAAGGTCGAGATCATCGTCGCGCTGTACGTGTGCTGAACGCGGAGGTGCCGCCCGTTCGGCACTAGATCGGGAAGGATCATGATGAGATCGCGGGACGGATCACGATGAAGTTCGCAGGACGGATCGTGATGAGATCGTGGGATGGAGTTTACGATACGGTGATTTGAATCACGCAAGCTGTTCCACTACATTGTCCGCGTTTCTTAACGCTTACCGTTGTGCGATCTACAAGGGTATGTAGATCTGAATCTCCTCTCGTAGATGAACATCAACATGATAGGAATTGCGTGTGCGTAGGAAATTTTTTGTTTCCCATGCGTCGTTCCCCAACACCGTACCTGATGTGTGCCTTTCCATGAGTATATCAAGGGGTACAAAGAGTGATCCAGGAATGAATCACTAAACAACGGTCAAAGTTATCCTTAGTTACTAGTGGACTAAGGAATTTTCTTGATTATGGAGGTGATAAAAGATTTCATTGTAAAGGGTTACGACGATGCAAGCTTTGACACCAATCAGGATGACTCTTAGTAGCAAACCGAATTCGTATAGTGGAGCAGTCGTATGGAATGGTTCCAAATGGCACGTGGTAGCATCATCTATAGGATGACACAGATATTTGTAAAGCACACAGGGATCTGAAAGGTTCAGACCCGTTGACTAAAAACCTATCTGACAAGCAAACATTATTAAACCCAGTACTTATTGGGTGTGAATCACATAGTGATGTGAACTAGATTATTGACTCTAGTGCAAGTGGGAGACTGTTGGAAATATGCCCTAGAGGCAATAATAAATTAGTTATTATTATATTTCCTTGTTCATGATAATCTTTATTATCCGAATTGTATTGATTGGAAACTCAAATACATGGGTGGATACATAGACAACACTCTATCCCTAGTAAGCCTCTAATGGACTAGCTCGTTGATCAAATATGGTCAAGGTTTACTAGCCATAGACATTAGTTGTCATTTGATAATGGGATCACATCATTAGGAGAATGATGTGATGAACAAGACCCAAACTACGAACGTAGCATATGATCGTGACAGTTTATTCCTACTATGTTCTACATGTCAAGTATCTGTTTCTATGACCATGAGATCTTGCAAGTCCCGGACACCGGAGGAATGCCTTGTCTATATCAAACATCACATTGTAACTTGGTGACTATAAATGTGCTCTACAGGTATCTCCAAAGGTGTCTATTGGGTTGGGATGGATCAAGACTGGGATTTGTCACTCCGTATGATGGAGAGGTATCTCGGGTCCCACTCGGTAATATAACATCACAACAAGCCTTGCAAGCAATGTGACTAAAGAGTTAGTCACGAGATCTTGTATTACGGAATGAGTAAATAGACTTGCGAGTAACAAGATTGAACTAGGAATGGAGATACCGACGATCGAATCTCGGGCAAGTAACATATCGATGGACAAAGAGAACACCATATGGGATTAACTGAGTCCTTGACATAGAGGATCAACTGATAAAGATCTTCATAGAATATGTAGGAGCTAATATGGGAATCCAGGTCCCGCTATTGGTTATTGACCGGAGAGTATCTCGGTCATGTCTACATAGCTCTTGAACCCACAGGGTCTACACACTTAAGGTTCGATGATGTTTCGGTATTATTGAGTTATGTATGTTGGTGACCAAAAGTTGTTCAGAGTCACTGATGAGATCTTGGACATCATGAGGAGCTCCTAAATGGTCCGGAGGTAAAGATTGATATATAGGAAAGTTGTATTTGGCTTCCGAAAAGATTTCGGGCATTTCTGGTAAAGTACCGGGAGTGACGAATGGGTTTCGGGGTTTCATCGGGAGGGGCCATCCACCCGGAGAGGGACGAAGTAGGCCTAAAGGTGGTGCACCAGGCCCTGGTGGGCTGGTGCGGCCATCCCAATATGTCCTATTTCGTCCAAGTGCAAAACAAAGGGAAGGAGGAGACCAACTAGGAAGAGGAGTCCTCCTCCACCAAACCGAATTGGAGGAGGACTCTCCCCCTATCTTTGGTCAAACCTCTCCTCCTTGGAGGAGGGGCTAAGGCAACCCACCTCCCTATTCGTCCTATATATAGTGGAGGTTTTAGGGACAACACACACCTGAAAAAGGTCACGTGCTGCCCTCTCCTCCATAGGTTTCCTCCTTCATCTTGATTAGTCCAGCATAGCTTGGCGAAGCCGTGCTAGATTAGTTCACCACAACCACCACCAATTTGTTGTACTATCGGGGAACTCATCTACCCCTCCACCCCTCGTGTTGGATCAAGAAGACGGAGATCGTCCTCGAGCTGTACGTGTGCTGAACGCGGAGGTGTCGTCCATTCGGCACTAGACCGGGATGGATCGTGATGGGATCGCGAGACGGATCGTGATGAGATCGCGGGACGGACTGCGATCTGGATCACGAAGATGTTCGACTACATCAACCGCGTTATATACGCTTCCGCTTAGCAATCTACAAGGGTATGTGGATCTGATCTCTCCTAACGTAGATGGTCATCACCATGGATAGATCTTGTGTGTGCGTAGAATTTTTTTGTTTCCCATGCGACGTTCCTCAATAGGTATATGTTGATATTATTAAGTACCTTAGGGATGGCAAATAAATTATTTCTAGTGAATTAGAGGAGATGAAGTGTGTTGTTGTAAATAGTTACATGTAACATCACCTTCATGAGTGATATAAATTGGGCTGAAATTATATTGTTTTTTAATACTTCCCAAATATGAACAGTATTGTGGATACTATAGAGTTAATAGTGTATAGTGAGATACATTAGATGTTTCAAGCATGTGTGGATCAAGAAGTGTCTTGATGTATGCAAGACGCGTCTTCACAAAAATAAATATATCCAAGAGATGTCTTGATACATATAATGTGATCCAAAATGCAATGAAACCAATGACGCTATTTTAGGGAACGTAGTAGTAATTTAAAATTTTCCTATGCCACGCAAGGATCTATCTAGGAGAAACCATCAATGAGAAATGGTGTAGATCATCTTCATACCATTGAAAATCGCATAGCAGAAGCTTTACTATGAACGCGGTCGATGGAGTCACACTCGCGCGATTCAAATCGCGGAAGATCCGATCCAAACACCGAACGTACGATGTCAACGCGTTCAACACACCTACAGCCCTGGGACGTCTCCTCCTTCTTGATCTAGCAAGGAGGGAGGAGAAGTTGAGGGAGAACTCCAGCAACACGACGGCGTGGTGGCGATGGAGTATGTGGCTCTCTGACAGGGCTTCGCCAAGCACTGCGGAGGAGGAGAAAGAGGTGGAGGTAGTGATGCACCATGGTGTGATCAAATCATTTGCCTAGCAGCCCCCAAACCTTGCATATATATAGGTGGGAGGGACAGGGGGTGCACCACCCCTAGGGAAACCCTAGGAGGTGGTGCGGCAGCCCTAGAGGAGGAGGTGGAGGCGCCCTAGGGGTGGCTTGCCACCCAAGGCAGCCCTCCACGTCCTACGGTTTGGCCCCTTGCGGCTTGGGCCTTCCTCCCCATGGCACACCAGCCCGCCAGGGGCTGGTTGCTCTCCCCTTTAAGACCACACGGTCCTCCGGGACAGGTGGCCCCTCCCAGTGGACCCTCGTACCCTTCCGATGATCCCGGTACAATACCGGTAAATCCCAAAACCGTGACGGTGACCGAAACTGAACTTACCATATATAAATATTTACCTCCGGACTATTTCGGAACTCCTCGTGACGTCTGGGATATCATCCGGGACTCCGAACAACCTTCGGTAACCACATATACTATTCCCATAACAACTCTAGTGTCACCGAACCTTAAGTGTGTAGACCCTACGGGTTCGGGAAATATGCAGACATGAGCGAGACATCTCTCCGGCCTATAACCAAAGTGGGGTCTGGATATCCATGTTGCCTCCCAAACATTCCATGATGATCTCTCGGATGAACCACGATGTCGAGGATTCTCTCAATCCCGTATGTAATTCCGGTTGTCTACCGGTATGACACTTGCCCGAGATTCGATCGTCGGTATCCCTATACCATGTTCAATCTTATTATCGGCAAGTCTCTTTACTCGTTCCATAACACATCATCCCGTGGATAACTCCTTACTCACATTTAGCTCATTATGATGATGTAGTACCGAGTGGGCCCAGAGATACCTCTCCATCACATGGAGTGACAAGTCCTAGTCTCGATTCGTACCAACCCAATAGACACTTTCGGAGATACCTGTAGTATAGCTTTATAATCACCCAGTTACGTTGTGAAGTTTGGTACACCCAAAGCACTCCTACGGCATTCGTGAGTTGCACAATCTCATGGTCTAAGGAAATGATACTCGACATTAGAAAAGGTTTAGCACACGAACTACATGATCTTGTGCTATGCTTAGGATTGGGTCTTGTCCATCACATCATTCTCCTAATGATGTGATCCCGTTATCAATGACATCCAATGTGCATGATCAGGAAACCATGACCATCTATTGATCAATGAGCTAGCCAACTAGAGGTTCACTAGGGACATGTTGTGGTCTATGTATTCATACATGTATTACGGTTTCGATTAATACAATTATAGCATGAATAATAGAGAATTATCATGAACAAGGAAATATAATAATAACCAATTTATTATTTCCTCTAGGGCATATTTCCAATAGTCTCTCAGTTGCACTAGAGTCAATAATCTAGTTCACATTGCTATGTGATTGCAATGAATCTAACACCCATACAGTTGTGGGGTTCGATCATGTCTTGCTTGTGAGAGAGGTTTTTAGTCAACAGGTCTGAACCTTTAAAATGCGTGTGTGCTTTACAAATCTCTGTGTCTTCCTATAAATGCTGCCACCATGCACCATTTTGGAACTATTCCAAATGTCTCCTCCACTATCCGGTTTACTACTCAGAGTTATCCGGATTAGTGCCAAAGCTTGCATCGACGTAACCCTTTACGACGAACTCTTTAATCACCTCCATAATCAAGAAAAATTCCCTAGTCCACTATTTACTAAGGATAACTTTGACCGTTGTCAAGTGATCCATTCCTGGATCACTCTTGTACCCCTTGACTGACTCATCGCAAGGCATACTTCAGGTGCGGTACACAACATAGCATACTATAGAGCCTACGGCTAATGCATAGGGGACGAACTTCGTCCTTTCTCTTTCTTCTGTCATGGTCGGGATTTTGAGTCTTACTCAAATTCACACCTTATAACACATCCAAGAACTCCTTCTTTGCCGATCTATTTTGAACTCTTTCAAAAACTTGTCAAGGCATCCATTTCATTGAAAATTATATTAGGCACTTTGATCTATCTCCATAGATCTTGATGCTCAATGTTCAAGTAGCTTAATCCAGGTTTTTCTTTCAAAAACTCCTTTCAAACAACCCTTTATGCTTTCCAGAAATCCTACATTATTTCCTATCAATAATATGTCAACCACATATACTCATCAGAAATTCTATAGTGCTCCCATTCACTTCTTTGGAAATACAAGTTTCTCATAAACTTTGTATAAAACCAAAAACTTTGATCATCTCATCGAAGCGTATATTCCAACTCTGAGATGCATGCTCTAGTGCATAGAAGGATCGCTGGAGCTTTGCATACTTGTTAGCACCCTTTAGGATCGACAAAATCTTCTCGTTGTATCACATACAACCTTTCCTCAATGAAGCCGTCGAGGAAACAATATTTTGACATCCTATCTGGAAAATTTCATAAATGATGTAGCAACTGCTAACATAATTCCAACAGACTTTCAACATCACTACGAGTGAGAAAGTCTCATCATAGTCAACTCTTTGAACTTGTCGGTAACATCTTCGTGACAAGTCGAGATTTCTTAATGGTGACTTTTCACCATCATCATTTGTCTTCCTTGTAAAGATCCATCTATAGTTAGCAGTCTTATGACCATCAAGTAGTTCTTCCAAAGTCTACACTTTGTTTTCATACGTGGATCCTCTCTCGGATTTCATGGCCTCCAACCATTTGTTGGAATTCAGGACCACCATTGCTTCTCCATATCTCGTAGGTTCATTGTTGTCTAACAACATGACCTATAAGACAGGGTTACCGTACCACTCTATAGGAGCAGTACATGACCTTAGCGACCTATGAGGTTTGTAGTAACTTGATCCGAAGTTTCATGATCACTATGATTAGCTTCCACTTCAATTGGTCTATGCGCCACAGTAACAACTTCCTGCGCCCTGCTACACACACTGGTTGAAGTGATGGCTCAATAACTCATCAAGTTTCCACCATCCTCCCACCTAATTTTTTTTAGAGAAACTTTTCCTTGAGAAAGGACCCATTTCTAGAAACAAACACTTTTCTTCCTAACTGAGATAGGGGTATACCCAACTGTTTTGGGTGTCCTATGAAGATGCATTTATCCGCTCTGGGTTCGAGCTTATCAGGCTGAAACTCTATCACATAAGCATCGCAACCCCAAACTTTTAAGAAACAACAGCTTAGGTTTCTCTAAACCATAGTTCATACGGTGTCATCTCAACGGGATTATGTGGTGCTCTATTAAAGTGAATGCGGTTGTCTCTAATGCCTAGCCCATAAACGGTAGTGGTAATTTGATAAGAGACATCATAGTATCTACCATATCTAATAGGGCACGACTATGGCATACGTACACACCATGAGACTATGGTGTTCCAGGTGGCATGAGTTGTGAAACAATTTTCACGTGAAACAATTTTCACATTGTCTTAAATGTTTACCAAACTCGCAACTCAGATATATATGTTTACCTCCACGATCACATCGTAGACATATTATCTTCTTGTCACGATGATCTTCAACTTCACTCTGAAATTACTTGAACCTTTCAATAATTCAGACTTGTGTTTCATCAAGTAAATATACTAGTATATACTCAAATCATTTGTGTAAGAACATAATGATATCCATTGTGTTCCTCAGCACTCATTGGACTGCATACATCATAATGTATTACTTCCAACAAGTTACTTTCTTGTTCCATCTCACTGGAAAACGAGTCCTTCAGTCATCTTGCCCATGTGGTATGATTTGCAGGTCTCAAGTGATTCAAAATCAAGTGAGTCCAAACGATCCATCTGCATGGAGTTTCTTCATGCGTTTATACCAATAGACATGGTTCGCATGTCCCCAACCTTTGAAAAATGAGTGAGTCCAAAGATCCATCAACATGGAGTCTTCTTTCATGCGTCTTATTTAATATGACTCAAGTGGCAGTGCCACAAGTAAGTGGTGTTGGAATTATGCCCTAGAGGAAATAATAAATAAGTTATTGTTATAATTCTTGTATCAAGATAGTCGTTTATTATCCATGCTATAATTGTGTTGAATGAAGACTTAGATACATATGTGGATACATAGACAAAACAATGTCCCTAGCAAGCCTCTAGTTGGCTAGAGAGTTGATCAAGGATAGTCAGGGTCTTCTGACTATGTACAAGGTGTTGTTGCTTGATAACTGGATCACATCATTGGGTGAATCATGTGATGGACTAGACCCAAACTATTAGACGTAGCATGTAGATCGTCTCATTTGTTCCTATTGTTTTCTGCGTGTCAAGTATTTATTCCTATGACCATGAGATCATATAACTCACTGACACGGGAGGAATGCTTTGTGTGTATCAAGCGTCACAACGTAACTGGGTGACTATAAAGATGCTCTACATGTATCTCCGAAGGTGTCCATTGAGTTAGTATGGATCAAGACTAGGATTTGTCACTCCGTGTGACGGAGAGGTATCTCGGGGCCCACTCGGTAATACAACATCACACACAAGTATTGCAAGCAATGTGACTTATTGTAAGTCACGGGATCTTGTATTACGGAACGAGTAAAGAGACTTGCCGGTAAACGAGATTAAAATAGGTATGCCGATACTAACGATCGAATCTCGGGCAAGTAACATACCGAAGGACAAAGGGAATGACATATGAGATTATATGAATCCTTGGCACTGAGGTTCAAACGATAAGTTCTTCGTAGAATATGTAGGATCCAATATGGGCATCTAGGTCCCACTATTGGATATTGACCGAGGAGTCCCTCGGGTCATGTCTACATAGTTCTCGAACCCGCAGGGTCTACACACTTAAGGTTCGGCGTTGTTTTATGCGTATTTGAGTTATATGGTTGGTTACCGAATTTGTTCGGAGTCCCGGATGAGATCACGGACGTCACGAGGGTTTCCAGAATGGTCTGGAGACAAAGATTGATATATAGGATGACCTCATTTGATTACCAGAAAGTTTTTGGCATTACCGGGAATGTACCGGGAGTGACGAATGGGTTCCGGATGTTCACCGAGGGGGCACCCCACACAGGGAAGCCCATAGGCCTTAGGGGTTCCGCACCATTCCTTAGTGGGCTGGTGGGCATGATCAAGAAGGCCCCTGCGCAGGATAAGAAGAAAATCAAAGAGAAAAAAGGGGAAGTGGGAAGGAAGGGAAGGACTCCACCTTCCAATCCTAGTTGGACTAGGATTGGACGAGGATTCCTCCTCCCCCCCTTCGGCCGACCCCCTTGGGGCTCCTTGAGCCTCAAGGTAAGGACGCTCCCCTCCCTCCTATATATAATGCGGTATTTGGGCTGATTTGAGACAACTTTGCCACGGCAGACCGGCCACATACCTCCACGATTTTTCCTCTAGATTGCGTTTCTGCGGAGCTCGGGCGGAGCCCTGCTGAGATAAGATCACCACCAACCTCCGGAGCGCCATCACGCTATCGGAGAACTCATCTACCTCTCCATCTCTCTTGCTGGATCAAGAAGGCCGAGATCATCGTCGAGCTGTACGTGTGATGAACGCGGAGGTGCCGTCCGTTTGGCACTAGATCGGAGCGGATCGTGGGACGGATCGCGGGACGGTTCGTGGGACGGTTCACGGGGCGGATCGAGGGGCGTGAGAACGTTCCACTACATCAACCGCGTTTATTAACGCTTCCTGCTGTGCGATCTACAAGGGTATGTAGATCTGAAATCCCCCTCGTAGATGGACATCACCATGATAGGTCTTCGTGCGCGTAGGAAAATTTTTGTTTCCCATGCGACGTTCCCCAAAAGTGGCATCATGAGCTAGGTTCATGCGTAGATGTCATCTCGAGTAGAACACAAAGGTTTTTGTGGGCCGTGATGTGCGATTTGCTGCCCTCCTAAGTCTTTTCTTGATTCCGTGGTATTGTTGGATCGAAGCGGCTCGGACCGACATTACTCGTACGCTTACGAGAGACTGGTTTCATCGCTACGAGCAACCCCATTGCTCAAAGATGACTGGCGAGTGTCGGTTTCTCCAACTTTAGTTGAATCGGATTTGACCGAGGAGGTGCTTGGATGAGGTTAAATAGCAATTCATACATCTCGGTTGTGGTGTTTGCATAAGTAAGATGCGATCCTACTAGATACCCATGGTCACCACGTAAAACATGCAACAACAATTAGAGGACGTCTAACTTGTTTTCGCAGGGTAAGCTTGTGATGTGATATGGCCAACGATGTGATGTGATATATTGGATGTATGAGATGATCATGTTGTAATAGTTAATATAGACTTGCACGTCAATGGTACGGCAACCGGCAGGAGCCATAGGGTTGTCTTTAAACTAATTTTTGTGTTTGCAGATGCATTTACTATATTGCTAGGATGTAGCTTTAGTACTAATAGCATGAGTAGCACGACAACCCCGATGGCGACACGTTAATGGAGATCATGGTGTGGCGCGAGTGACAAGAAGATCGTGCCGGTGCTTTGGTGATGGAGATCAAGAAGCACGTGATGATGGCCATATCATGTCACTTATGAATTGCATGTGATGTTAATCCTTTTATGCACCTTATTTTTCTTAGAATGACGGTAGCATTATGATGTGATCTCTCACTAAGATTTCAAGACGAAATTGTGTTCTCCCCGACTGTGCACCGTTGCTACAGTTCGTCGTTTCGAGACACCACGTGATGATCGGGTGTGATAGACTCAACGTTCACATACAACGGGTGCAAAACAGTTGCACACGCGGAACACTCGGGTTAAGCTTGACGAGCCTAGCATGTGCAGACATGGCCTCGGAACACATGAGACCGAAAGGTCAATCATGAATCATATAGTTGATATGATTAGCATAGGGATGCTTACCACTAAAACTATCCTCAACTCACGTGATAATCGGACTTGAGCTAGTGGAACTGGATCATGAACCACTCAAATGACTAGAGAGATGTACTTTCTGGGTGGGAGTTTAGCAATTAATTTGATTAAGTTAAACTCTGATTATCTTGAACATAGTCTAAGTCCACTTTGAAAATATTCCTGTTGTAGATCAATGGCTCACGCGACAGTCACCCTGAATTTTAACACGTTCCTAGAGAAAGCTAAGTTGAAAGATGATGGAAGCAACTTTGTAGACTGGGCTCGTAATCTTAAGTTGCTCCTACAAGCTAGGAAGAAGGATTATGTCCTTAATGCTGCGCTAGGAGATGATCCACCCGCTACGGTTGACCAAGATGTTAAGAACGCTTGGTTAACACGTAAGGAGGACTACTTAGTAGTTCAATGTGCAGTCTTGTATGGCTTAGAGCCAGGACTTCAACGTTGCTTTGAGCGTCATGGAGCATATGAGATGTTCCAGGAGTTGAAGTTTATCTTTCAGAAGAATGCCCGGATCGAGAGGTATGAGACCTCCGATAAATTCTATGCTTGCAAGATGGAGGAGAATTCGTCTGTCAGTGAACATGTGCTCAAAATGTCTGGGTACTCAAATCGTCTAGCTGAGCTGGGGATTGAACTCCCGCAAGAGGCTATCACGGACAGAATTCTTCAATCACTGCTGCCAAGCTATAAGGGCTTTGTGTTGAACTATAACATGCAAGGGATGAACAAGTCACCCGGCAAGTTATTCGCGATGCTGAAAGTCGCAGAGTCAGAACTCCGTAAAGAGCATCAAGTGTTGATGGGGAATAAGACCACTAGTTTCAAGAGAAACGGCAAAGGAAAGAAGGGCAATTCGAAGAAGAGCGGCAAGCCTGTTGCCAATCCGACGAAGAAACCCAAAGCTGGACCTAAGCCTAAAACGGAGTGCTATTATTGCAAGGGTATGGGTCACTCGAAGCGCAACTGCCCCAAGTATGTGGCTGATAAGAAGGCGGCCAAAGAAAATCAGGTATATTTGATATACATGTTATTGATGTGTACTTAACCGGCCTTCGTAGTAGTGCGTGGGTATTCGATACCGATTCTGTTGATCATATTTGCAACTCGAAACAGGAACTGCAGAATAAGCGAAGGCTGGCGAAGGATGAAGTGACAATGCGCGTGGGAAATGGTTCCAAGGTTGATGCAATCGCCGTCGGCACAGTTTCACTTCAGTTACCATCGGGATTAGTTATAAACTTAAATAATTTTTATTTAGTGCCTGCGTTGAGCATGAACATTATATTTGGATCTTGTTTATTGCGAGACGGTTACTCGTTTAAGTCAGAGAATAATGGTTGTTCTATTTCTATGAGTAATATCTTTTATGGTCATGCACCCAATGTGAGAGGATTGTTCATATTGAATCTTGATAGTGATAATACACATATACATAACACTGAGACCAAAAGAGTTAGAGTTAACAATGATAGCGCCATGTTTTTATGGCACTGCCACTTAGGTCATATTGGTGTAAAGTGCATGAAGAAACTCCATACCGATGGACTTTTGGAGTCACTTGAATTTGATTTACTTGACACGTGCGAACCATGCCTCATGGGCAAGATGACTAAAACTCCGTTCTCCAGAACAATGGAGCGTGCAAGGGACTTGTTGCAAAACATACATACCGATGTGTGTGGTCCGATGAGTGTGGAGTCATGCGGCGGATATCGTTATTTTCTCACATTCACTGACGATTTGAGTAGATATGGTTATGTCTACTTGATGAAGCACAAGTCTGAAACATTTGAAAAGTTCAAGCAATTTTAGAGTGAAGTTTAAAATCATCATAACAAGAAGATAAAGTTCCTACGGTCTGATCGTGGGGGTGAATATCTGAGTTTCGACTTTGGTGCTCACTTAAGACAATGTGGAATTGTTTCACACGTGACACCGCCTGGAACACCACAGTGTAATGGTGTGTCCGAACGTTGTAATCGTACTTTATTAGAGATGGTGCGATCTATGATGTCTCTTACCGATTTGTCGTTATCGTTTTGGGGTTATGCATTAGAAACAACTGCATTCACTTTAAATAGGGAACCATCAAAATGCGTTGAGATGACACCATACGAACTGTGGTATGGCAAAAGACCAAAGTTGTCATTTCTTAAAGTTTGGGGATGTGATGCTTATGTCAAAAAGCTTTAGCCTGAAAAGCTGGAACCCAAAGCGGAAAAGTGCATCTTCATAGGTTACCCAAAAGAGACTGTTAGGTATACCTTCTATCTCAAATCCGAGGGCAAAGTGTTTGTTGCTAAGAACGAAGCTTTTCTCGACAAGGAGTTTCTCTCTAGAGAATTGAGTGGGAGGAAGATAGAACTTGATGAGGTTCTCGAACCTCTAATCCCTCTGGATGGTGGCGCAGGGCAAGGGGAAACCCCTGTCGTTGCAACACCGGTTGAAGAGGAAGTTGATGATGATGATCATGAAACTCCGGATCAAGTTCCTATCGGACCTTGCAGGTCGACGAGATCGTGTACTGCTCCAGAGTGGTACGGTAATCCCGTCTTATCAATTATGTTGTTAGACAACAATGAGCGTGCGAATTATGAAGACGCAATGGTGGGCCTGGATTCCAACAAATGGCTGGAGGCCATGAAGTCCGAGATAGGATCTATGTATGAAAACAAAGTGTGGACTTTGGAAGTACTACCTGAAGGCCGCAAGGCCATTTAGAACAAATGGATCTTTAAGAAGAAGACGGAGGCTGACGGTAATGTGACCGTTTATAAAGCTCGACTTGTGGCAAAGGGGTTTTCACAAGTTTAAGGAGTTGACTACGATGAGACGTTCTCACCCGTAGCGATGCTTAAGTCCGTCAGAATCATGTTAGCAATAGCTGCATTTTTCGATTATGAAATCTGGTAGATGGATGTCAAAACGATGTTCCTTAACGGTTTCCTTAAGGAAGAGTTGTATATGATGCAACCCGAAGGTTTTGTCGATCCTAAAAATGCTAACAAAGTGTGCAAGCTCCAGCGATCCATTTATGGACTGGTGCAAGCATCTTGCAGTTGGGATAAATGCTTTGATGAGGTGATCAAAGCATTTGGGTTTATACAAGTGGTTGGAGAATCTTGTATTTACAAGAAAGTGAGTGGGAGCTCTTTGGCGTTTCTAATATTATATGTGGATGACATATTGCTGATTGGAAACAACATGGAGCTTTTGGAGAGCATAAAAGGTTACTTGAATAAAAGTTTCTCTATGAAGGACCTAGGAGAAGCTGCTTACATTCTAGGCATTAAGATCTATAGGGATAGATCGAAACGCCTGATAGGACTTTCACAAAGCACATACCTTGATAATGTTTTGAAGAAGTTCAAAATGGATCAGTCCAAGAAAGGGTTCTTGCCAGTGTTACAAGGTATAAAATTGAGTTAGACTCAGTGCCTAGCAACTGAGGAAGATAGAAATACAATGAGTTTCGTCCCCTATGCTTCAGCCATAGGTTCTATCATGTATGCAATGATGTGCACTGGACCGGACGTTAGCCTGTCCATAAGTATGTCAGGCAGGTTCCAGAGTAATCCAGGAGTGGATCACTGGATGGCGGTCAAGAATATCCTGAAGTACCTGAAAAGGACTAAGGAGATGTTTCTCGTATATGGAGGTGACAAAGAGCTCGCCGTAAAGGGTTACATCGATGCAAGCTTTGACACAGATCCGGACGACTCTAAGTCGCAGATCGGATACGTATTTATTCTTAATGAGGGTGCGGTAAGCTGGTGCAGTTCCAAGCAAAGCGTCGTAGCTGATTCTACATGTGAAGCGGAGTACATGGTTGCCTCGAAGGCAGCTAAGGAGGGTGTCTGGATGAAGCAGTTCATGACGGATCTTGGAGTGGTGCCGAGCGCACTGAGTCCAATAACCCTGTTTTGTGACAACACTGGTGCTATTGCCTTAGCAAAGGAACCACGGTTTCACAAGAAGACCAGACACATCAAACGACGCTTCAACCTCATCCCAGACTACGTCGAGGAGGAGGACGTGAATATATGCAAAGTGCACACGGATCTGAATGTGGCAGACCCGCTGACTAAACCTCTTCCACGGGCAAAGCATGATCAACACCAGTACTGTATGGGTGTTAGATTTATTACAATGTAATTCGCATGGCGATGTGAGGACTAGATTATTGACTCTAGTGCAAGTGGGAGACTGTTGGAATTATGCCCTAGAGGCAATGATAAATAAGTTATTGTTATAATTCATGTATCAAGATAGTCGTTTATTATCCATGCTATAATTGTGTTGAATGAAGACTTAGATACATGTGTGGATACATAGGCAAAACACTGTCCCTAGCAAGCCTCTAGTTGGATAGCCAGTTGATCAAGGATAGTCAGGGTCTTCTAACTATGTACAAGGTGTTGTTGCTTGATAACTGAATCACATCATTGGGTGAATCATGTGATGGACTAGACCCAAACTAATAGACGTAGCATGTTGATCGTGTCATTTTGTTGCTACTGTTTTCTGCGTGTCAAGTATTTATTCCTATTGACCATGAGATCATATAACTCACTGACACCGGAGGAATGCTTTGTGTGTATCAAACGTCACAACTTAACTGGGTGACTATAAAGATGGTCTACAAGTATCTTCGAAGGTGTCTGTTGAGTTAGTATGGATCAAGACTGGGATTTGTCACTCCGTGTGACGGAGAGGTATCTCGGGGCCCACTCGGTAATACAACATCACACAGAAGCCTCGCAAGCAATGTGACTTATTGTAAGTCACGGGATCTTGTATTATGGAACGAGTAAAGAGACTTGCTGGTAAACGAGATTGAAATAGGTATGCGGATACTGACGATGGGATCTCGGGCAAGTAACATACCGAAGGACAAAGGGAATGACATACGGGATTATATGAATCCTTGGCACTGAGGTTCAAATGATAAGATCTTACTAGAATATGTAGGATCCAATATGGGCATCCAGGTCCCGCTATTGGATATTGACCGAGGAGTCCCTCGGGTCATGTCTACATAGTTCATGAATCTGCAGGGTCTGCACACTTAAGGTTCGGCGTTGCTTTATGCATATTTGAGTTATATGGTTGGTTACCGAATGTTGTTCGGAGTCCCGGATGAGATCACGGACGTCACGAGGGTTTCCAGAATGGTCCGGAGACGAAGATTGATATATAGGATGACCTCATTTGATTCCCGGAAAGTTTTCGGCATTACCGGGAATGTACCGGGAGTGACGAATGGGTTCCAGATGTTCACCGGGGGCACCCCACCCAGGGAAGCCCATAGGCCTTAGGGGTGCCGCACCATCCCTTAGTGGGCTGGTGGGCAAGCCCAAGAAGGCCCCTGCGCAGGATAAGAAGAAAATCAAAGAGAAAAAAAGGGGAAGTGGGAAGGAAGGGAAGGACTCCACCTTCCAATCCTAGTTGGACTAAGATTGGAGGAGGATTCCTCCTCCCCCCCTTAGGCCGACCGCCTTGGGGCTCCTTGAGCCTCAAGGCAAGTACCCTTCCCTCCCTCCTATATATACTGAGGTATTAGGGCTGATTTGAGTCAACTTTGCCACGGCAGCCCGACCACATACCTCCACGGTTTTTCCTCTAGATTGTGTTTCTACGGAGCTCGGGCGGAGCCGTGCTGAGATAAGATCACCACTAACCTCCGGAGTACCGTCACGCAGCCGGAGAACTCATCTACCTCTCCGTCTCTCTTGCTGGATCAAGAAGGCCGAGATCATCATCGAGCTGTACTTGTGCTGAACGCGGAGGTGTCGTCCATTCGGCACTAGATCGGAGCGGATCGTGGGACGGATCACGGGACGGTTCGTGGGACGGTTCGCGGGGCGGATCAAGGGACGTGAGGACGTTCCACTACGTCAATCGCGTTTATTAACGCTTCCTGCTCTGCGATCTACAAGGGTACATAGATCTGAAATGCCCCTCATAGATGGACATCACCATGATAGGTCTTCGTGCACGTAGGAAATTTTTTGTTTCCCATGCGACGTTCCCCAACAAGTGGTACTATAATTACTACTTTGTATCTTTTGTCAACAATATTATGAACATGTGTATCACTACGATCGAGATTCAATAAACCATTCATATTAGGTCAAGACCATTGAAGGTATTATTCAGATAAACAGACTAACCATTATCCTCTGTAAATGAACAATCGTATTGCAATAAACATAATCCAATTAAGTTCATGCTCAATGCAAAACACCAAATAACAATTATTTAAGTTTAACACTAATCTTAATGGTAGAGGGAGCGTGCGATGTTTGATCACATCAACCTAGGAAACACTTCCAACACACATTGTCACCTCGCCTTTAGCTAGTCTCCGTTAATACCGTAGCTTTTATTTCGAGTTACTAACACTTAGCAACTGAACCAGTATCTAATACCCTGGTGCTACTAGGAGTACTAGTAAAGTACACATCAATATCACGTATATCCAATACACTTTTGTTGACTTTGCCAGCTTTCTCATCTACCAAGTATCTAGGGTAGTTCCTCTTCAATGACTATTCCCCTTATTACAGAAGCACTTAGTCTCGGGTTTGGGTTCAACCTTGGGTCTTTTCACCAGAGCACCAACTGGTTTGCCATTCGATGAAGTATCCCTTCTTGCCCTTGCCCTTCTTGAAACTAGTGGTTTTACTAACCATCAACAATTGATGCTCCTTTTCGATTTCTACTTTTGCGGTGTCAAACATCGCGAATAGCTCAAGGATCATCATATATATCCCTCATATGTTATAGTTCATCACGAAGCTCTAGCAGCTTGGTGGAAGTGACTTTGGAGAACCATCACTATCTCATCTCGAAGACTAACTCCTACTTGATTCAAGTGATTGTATCACTCAAACAATCTGAGCACATGCTCAACGATTGAGCTTTTCTCCCTTACTTTATAGACAAAGACTCTTGTCGGAGGTCTCATACCTCTCAACAAGGGCACGAGCATGAAATCTCAATTTCATGTCTTCGAACATCTCGTATGTCCCGCGATGTTCGAAACGTCTTCGTGTGCCTCAATTCTAAGCCGTTTAAGCATTATGCACTGAACTATCATGTAGTTATAAAAAACATGTATGTCAGATGTTCGCAACATCCACAGACGATGCTTGGGGTTCAGCAAACCGAGTGGTGTATTAAGGACATAAGCCTTCTGTGCAGCAATGAGGACGATCCTCAGTTAACGGACCCATCCGCATAATTGCTACTATCAACTTTCAACTAAATTTTCTCTAGGAACATATCTGAAACAGTAGAGCTACAACGCAAGTTATAACATAATTTGCAAATACCTTTTGACTATGTTCATGATAATTAAGTTCATCTAATCAAATTATTTAATAAACTCCCACCTAGATGGACATCCCTCTCGTCATCCAAGTGATACATGATCCACGTCGACTAGCCCGTGTCCGATCATCACGTGAGACGGACTAGTCATTAATGGTGAACATCTCCATGTTGATCATATCCCCATAGGACTCATGTTCGACCTTTCGGTCTCCCGTGTTCCGAGGCCATGTCTGTACATGCTAGGCTCGTCAAGTCAACCTAAGTGTTTCGCGTGTGTAAATCTGGCTTACACCCGTTGTATGCGAACGTTAGAATCTATCACACCCGATCATCATGTGGTGCTTCGAAACGACGATCCTTCGCAACGGTGTACACTTAGGGAACACCTTTCTTGAAATTTTAGTAAGGAATCATCTTATTTACTACCGTCGTTCTAAGCAAATAAGATTTGAAAACATGAGAAACATCACATGCAAATCATATAGTGACATGATATGGCCAATATCATCTTGCTCCTTTTATCTCCATCTTTGGGGCACGACATGAACATCATTTTCACTGGCATGACACCATGATCTCCATCATCATGATCTCTATCATTGTGTCTTTGTGAAGTCGTCTCGCCAACTATTACTTCTACTACTATAGCTAACGGTTAGCAATAAAGCAAAGTAATCACATGGCGTTGCATGCCATACAACAAATTAAGACAACTCCTATGGCTCCTGTCGGTTGTTATACTCATCGACATGCAAGTCGTGAATCCTATTACAAGAACAAGATCTATCTCATACATCACATATGTAACATCACATTCTTTTGTCCATATCACATCACATAGCATACCCCGCAAAAACAAGTTAGGCGTCCTCTAATTGTTGTTGCAAGTTTTACGTGGCTGATTTGGGTTTCTAGCAAGAACGCTTCTTACCTACGTGACAGCCACAATGTTGATATGCCAATGCTATTTGCTCTTCATAAGGACCCTGTTCATCGAATCCGATCCGACTAAAGTGGGAGCGACAGACACCCGCTACCCACCTTATGCAACAAGTGCATGTCTGGCGGTGGCACCAGCCTCCCGTAAGAGTACGTGTAAAGTCGGTCCGGGTCGCTTCATCCCATGATGCCTCCGAATCAAGATAAGACTAGTAACGGCAAGCAATTGACAAAATCATCGCCCAAACTTTTGTGTTCTACTCGTGCATAGAATCTACACATAGAACCTCGCTCGGATGCCACTGTTGGGGAACATAGTAGTAATTCAAAATTTTCCTACGTCACGCGATGATCTATCTAGGAGAAACCAACAACGAGCAATGGGGTAGAGAATCTTCATACCGTTGAAGATCGCATAGCGGAAGCGTTAGTACGAACGCGATCGATGGAGTCGTACTTGCGGCAATTCAAATCGCGGAAGATCCGATCCGAACACCGAACATACGGTGTCTCAAAGTTCAACACACCTATAGCCCGAGGACGTCTCCTCCTTCTTGATCGAGCAAGGAGGGAGGAGAAGTTAAGGGAGAAGTTCAGCAGCAAGACGGCATGCTGGCGGTGGAGTATGTGGCTCTCCGGCAGGGCTTCACCAAGCACCGCATAGGAGGAGAAACAGGTGGAGGTACGGTTGCACCATGGGGTGATTAAATCATGTGCCTAGCAGCCCCAAAACCATGCATATATATAGGAGGGAGAGATAGGGGGTGCGCAACCCCTAGGGAAACCCTAGGAGGTGGTGCGGCAGCCCTAGAGGAGGAGGTGGAGGCGCCCTAGGGTTGGCTTGCCACCCAAGGCAGCCCTCCACGCCCTAGGGTTTGGCCCCTTGCGGCTTGGGCCTTCCTCCCCTTGGCGCACCTGCCCACCAAGGGCTGGTTCCTCTCCCCTTTCAACCCATGTGGCCTGCGGGACAAGTCGACCCTCCTGGTGGACCCCCGGTACCCTTTCGATGATCCCGGTACAATACCGATAAATCCCGAAACCCTGCCGGTGACTGAAACTGAACTTCCCACATATAAATCTTTACCTCCAGACTATTCCGGAACTCCTCGTGGCGTCCGGGATATCCTACGGGACTCCGAACAACCTTCGGTAACCACATATACTATTCCCATAACAACTCTAGCGTCACCAAACCTTAAGTGTGTAGACCCTACGGGTTCGGAAAACATGCAGACATGACCGAGAAATATCTCCGGCCAATAACCAACAGCGTGGTCTGGATATCCATGTTGGCTCCCACATATTTCACGATGATATCATCGGATGAACCACAATGTCGAGGATTCTCTCAATCCCGTATACAATTCCCTTTGTCTACCGGTATGACACTTGCCCGAGATTCGATCGTCGGTATCCCTATACCTTGTTCAATCTCGTTACCGGCAAGTATCTTTACTCGTTCCGTAACACATCATCCCGTGGCTAACTCCTTAGTCACATTGAGCTCATTGTGATGATGTATTATCGAGTGGGCCCAGAGATACCTCTCCGTCACACGGAGCGACAAATCCCAGTCTCAATTCGTACCAACCCAACAAACACTTTCGGAGATACCTGTAGTGCACCTTTATAATCACCCAGTTATGTTGTGACGTTTGGTACACCTAAAGCACTCCTACGGCATCCGAGAGTTGCACAATCTCATGGTCTAAGGAAATGATACTCGACATTAGAAAAGCTTTAGCAGACGAACTACATGATCTTGTGATATGCTTAGGATTGGGTCTTGTCCATCACATCATTCTCCTAATGATGTGATCCCATTATCAATGACATCCAATGTCCATGATCACGAAACCATGACCATCTATTGATCACCGAGCTAGCCAACTAAAGGCTCACTAGGGACATGTTGTGGTCTATGTATTCACACATGTATTACGATTTCGGTTAATACAATTATCGCATGAATAAAAGACAATTATCTTGAACAAGGAAATATAATAATAAGCAATTTATTATTGCCTCTAGGGTATATTTCCAACAGCTATATTATGAACAATATTGATTTTGCTCATAGAAAAAGGAATTAAGGATCCAACAAACATATCAGACAAAAATATTATATGGTTTTGAATATGTCAAAACGGGTAACGAAGGCTTTACCACTAAAGCAAGGCATGAGCAACACTAAATAAGCCATATATGCCAACCAACCATGCAACTAGATTATTGACTCTAGTGCAAGTTGGAGACTGGTGGAAATATGCCCTAGATGCAATAATATTATATTATTATATTTCCATATTCATAAGAAAGAGTTTATATTCTATGTTATAACTACAATGGTTCTGGAATATGCGATTGAGTGGAAAACTCATATGCATGTGTGGAATGATAAACGGTAAAACAAAGGTTCCTACTCTTGCCTCTAAGACTAAGTCAAGTGTTGTTGGTGATCATGTTTTCCGGATCTTCGTATATCATTAAGTGTAAAAATACTCCTAAAACACAATTGAGAGTATGATGTTAGAAGGATGATCATATTGAATCGACCCAAACTTTGTTTGTTATACTTTTAGATAATATCGCTTGAAATAAATTGTTATAACACAAAGTGTTAATGTGTGTTTTATGTTCCTTATACCACATGGTCACTTCTTATCACATGATGAGCTTTGGGGTTTCTCAAACGTCATTTGTAACTAGGTGATCATAGTGACAACTTTTAGGTTTATCGGAAAGTGTGACAAGGGACTAGATAGCTCGAGAGTGGGATTTTCTCCTCAAACAATGGAGATATATTCTTAGGGCCCTCTCAGTGTGATGTCATCAATCATCATATAGCTAGACACACGTGACTATGTCACGGGGATGCCAGAACACATCAAAGAGAAAGAAAAACAAAACCAGTAGAAAGAATAATGGTATAACGAGCATGCAAATGACTCAAGAGGATACTAATAAATCCCGAGTCTTGTAAAGTATTGCACCACAAAGTGAATGACACATGGTAACAAATGGTTCACTCAAATATCATTTGTATACTCATGGGGATCGATCTGGACGTCCACGGTTCCACTATCGGTCATTGGACGAGCGAGTTTGTTTCAGATCTACAAGTTACCGAATCTACGGGGTCACAATATAAAGGTAATCATGATTTTATGAGTGTTAGTAGGTCGTGGGTATCGATGATTTATTTATGGAATAGTTTTGAGAGGATCCAAAACCGTTCTCGGTCAACCGAAGGGTTTGAGTGAATATCGGGTAATACCGGGTATTGCCGATAAATATTTGTATCTGAAGAAAATGTTTCCGAAATGTTAAATTATATATAAAATGGTATAAAAGTATTTAGAACAATGTTATATTTAATAAGATATCAACGGGCCTAAAATGGCTAAGTGGAGGAAGACCACTTGGGCCACTTGGGCCCATGTGAAGGAGGAATCCACCTCGTCCTTGGCCGACCAAGGGGAGGGAGTCCCCCCCTTGTGCTGCCTCCTCCTCTCCTTCTACCTACATATACCTAAGTTATTGATCCTTTTTCAACACACAAGTTTCGAAGCATCCTTTGGTTTTTAGTTCTAGTTCTAGTTGGTCCCTCTTGACTAATTAGAGCTATGTCTAGTTCCTCTAATCCTCCTAGTTAGAATCCTAGTGTGGTTCTAATATCCTCACCCTAATTCTGTGATGACGATTAGCTCTAGACGGTGAAACGTTGTCGTATCGTGAAGATCGTGCGCTTGCAGCCAAGTAGAGAGGTCGTGCTTTCGATCTTTGGTTCGAGGGATTGTTCATCTACAATTTGAGGACTCCAAGCTCGATCTTCGTCGTCACGTTCATCTTTCGTTCCTACCGATGACGGTAACGATCATAATCCCAACCGTTATTGTACCTTCATAGTGTTCCTAGTTGATCAATAGATGGTCATGGTTGTGAAGCGGGGATGAGAATTTTAGTTGTCAAGCATAAGCATGACAACTTACTGTTCGGTTCACAAGTTCCATTTATTTCATTTTATTTTCCTTTTTGAAGGACAACGTTAGTCATAAAAAACACTAAGACCGAACTGCTTCGTGCCACGTGGGTGATGCAGCACAGGAGCAGTAAGTATTTCCCTCAGTTTGAGAACCAAGGTATCAATCCAGTAGGAGAATCTCGTCAAGTCTAGAGTACCTACACAAACACAAACGAGCTTGCACCCAGCGCTATAAAGGGGTTGTCAATCCCTTCAAGATTGATTGCAAAGTGAGATCTGAAGGCAGAAAGTGCAACGAAGTAAAAGAGTAAGGCTGAAAATATGGTGTGGAGTAGACCCGGGGGCCATAGTGTTCACTAGAGGCTTCTCTCAAAATAGCAAATATTACAGTGGGTGAACAAATTACTGTCGAGCAATTGATAGAACCGCGCAAAGTCATGATGATATCGAAGGCAATGGTCATACATATAGGCATCACGTCCGAGACAAGTAGACCGATACTTTCTGCATCTACTACTATTACTCCACACATCGACCACTATCCAGCATGCATCTAGTGTATTGAGTTCATGACGAACAGAGTAACGCCTTAAGCAAGATGACATGACGTAGAGGGATAATCTCAAACCAATGATGAAACCCCCATCTTTTTACCCTTGATGGCAACAACATGATGCGTGCCTCGCTACCCCTTCTGTCACCGGGTGAGGTCACCGCACGGTATGAACCCAAAACCAACCCAAGAATCATAGATCAAGCTGGCCAAACAAAACCCACAACTCGAAGAGAATTACAAGGATATGAAATCATGCATATAAGAGATCAGAAGAAACTCAAATAAGATTCATAGATAATCTGATCATAAGTCCACAATTCATCGGATCTCGACAAACACACCGCAAAATAAGATTACATCGGATAGATCTCCATGAAGATCATGGAGAACTTTGTATTGAAGATCCAAGAGAGAGAAGAAGCCATCTAGCTACTAGCTATGGACCCGTAGGTCTATGGTGAACTACTCACGCATCATCGGAGACGTCATGGTGTTGATGAAGAAGCCCTCCGTATCCGAATCCCCCCTCCGGCAAGGCACCAGAACGTGCCCCAGATGGGATCTTGCGGAGACAGAAGCTTGCGGCGGCGGAAAAGTACTTTCGATGATCTCCTGATTTTTTCTGGAATGTTTGGGAATATATAGGCGAAAGACCTAGGGCAGAGGTGGCCCAGGGAGCCCACAAGCCTGGGAGGCGCGGGCCCCCTGGCCGCGGGTAGGGGGCTTGTGGGGTCCCTGGTGGCCCCCTGCCGTGATTCTCAGGCTCCTCGATCTTCTTCTGTTTCGGAAAAAAACTTTTTGGAAGTTTCGTTCCGTTCGGACTCCGTTTAAAATCCTCCTCTGAAAAGGGTCAAAAACACGGAAAAACAGGAACTGGTACTTGACATTGAGTTAATAAGTTAGTCTCAAAAAAGATATCAAAGGCATACAAAACATCCAAAGTTTGACAAGATAATAGCATCAAACCATCAAAAATTATAGATACGTTGGAGACGTATCAAGCATCCCCAAGCTTAACTCCTGCTCGTCCTCGAGTAGGGAAGTGATAAAGACTGAATTTTTGATGTGGAATGCTACCTAGCATAGTTGTCCTTCGTAACTTCTTTCATGTGACATGAATGTTCAGATCCGTAAGATTCAAAACAATAGTTTGCTATTGACATGAAAACAATAATACTTCAAGCAAACTAGCAAGGTAATCATGAACTTTCAAAATAACGAGGCCAAGGAAAGTTATCCCTATAAAATCATATAGTCTGGCTATGCTCCATCATCCTCACACAACTAATGTAAATCATGCACAACCCCGGTATTGGCCAAGTAATTTTCTTCACACTCTTACTTTCTCAAACTTTTTATAACTATCACGCAATACATGAGCGTGAGCCATGGATATAGCACTATAGGTGGAAGAGAGTGTGGTGGTGGTTATCAGACAAAAAGGAGGAGATGGTCACATTGACTCGGCGTATCAAAGGGCTATGGAGATGCCCATTAATAGATATCAATGTGAATGAGTAGGGATTGCCATACAAAGGATGCACTGGAGCTATAAGTATGTGAAATCTCAAAAGGAGAACTAGTGGGTGTGCATCCAACTTGCTTGCTCATGAAGACCTAGGGCAATTTTGAGGAAGCCCATCATTGGAATATACAAGCCAAGTTATATAGTAAAGATTCCCACTAGCATATGATGGTGACAAAACGTGAGGCTCTCAATCATGAAGAACATGGTGCTATTATGAAGCACAAGTGTGGAAAAAGATAGTAGCATTGTCCCTTCTCTCTTTTTCTCTCCCCTCTTTTTTTTATTTTTTTAATTTGGGCACTTAGGCCTCTTTTTTTATTTGGGCTATTTGGCCTCTTTTTTGTTATTTCCTCACATGGGACAATGCTCCAATAATGATGATCATCACACTTTTATTTACTCACAGCTCAAAGGTTAGAATGATGATGACTCTATAGGAAATGCCTCCGGCAGTGTACCGGGATGTGCAACGATCTAGCTTGGCGTATGACGTTGAAACATCTCGCCAGCTATCTTACGATCATGTAATGGCAATATGAGAGTGACGACACAAGTCATGAGACGGAACGGTGGGAGTTGCATGGCAATATATCTCGTAATGGCTATGAAAATGCCATAGTAGGTTGGTATGGTGGCTGTTTTGAGGAAGGCATATGGTGGGTTTGTGGACCGGCGAAAGTTGCGCGGCACTAGAGAGGCTAGAAATGGTGGAAGGTGAAAGTGCATCTATACCATGGACTCACATTATTCATGAAGAACTCACATACTTGTTGCGAAAGTTTTTATTAGTAATCAAAACAAAGTGCTAAATGCATACTCCTAGGGGAAGGGTTGGTAGGTGTTAACCATCGCGCGATCCCGAGCTCAACACAAAGGATGACAATCAATAGATCAATTATGCTCCGACTTCCTAACATAGCGGTTCACCATACGTGCATGCTACGGGAATCACTAACTTCAACACAAGTATTTCTAGATTCAAAACACCCTACTAACATAACTCTTAATATTACCAAATCCACGTCTCAAAACTAACTGAGAGGAATCAAAACTTCTCTTTCTACTCAATGCACATGAAGATGGAGGTTTTTGTATCCTCTTTGGGTACCTATCACCTTTGGGACGACTTTCATAGCATAAGCCATCTACCAAGTCACGCACCGCCGTGCTCTAAAAGATCTAAGCACATAGAGAAACATTATCTAGCTCAACAGATATAAGTGAAGCATGGTGAGCATTCTAGCAAAATCACGATGAGTGCATGTCTCTATCTAAAGGTGTACAGCAAGGATGATTGTGACACAACAAAAAGAAAAGACTCCTACGATACAAGACGCTCCAAGCAAAACACATATCATGTGGTGAATAAAAATATAGCTCCAAGTAATGTTGCCGATGGATTGAAGACGAAAGAGGGGATGCCTTCCCGGGGCATCCCCAAGCTTAGGATTTTTTGTGTCCTTGAATTTGGATTGGGATGCCTTGTGCATCCCCAAGCTTGAGCTATTTCCACTCCTTATCTCTTTGTCCATTAGAACATCACACAAAACTTGAAAACTTCACAACACAAAACTTAAACAGAAACTCGTGATAACATTAGCACAAGAAAACAAACTACCAGCTCTTTAGGTACTGTAGCAATCTTGATTTATATTTATATTGGTGTTAGGCTACTGTATTCTCACTTTTCCATGGCTAGTACCCCCCGATACTATCCATAGTTTCATCAAAATAAGCAACCAACTCAACAAAACAGAATATGTCAAAAACAGACCAGTCTGTAGCAATCTGTATACTTCGTATACTTCTGGTACCTCAAAAATTCTGAAACATTACGACTGCCTGTGCAAAAGGCATATCAACAAGAAGAAAAAAGAATCAACTCAAAACCTATTTCTGAATAAAAATGAAAAATCATCTCGTGAGCAAAAAGTTTATGTCTTTTTCCAGCAGGATCAGACAACCATCACCAAGATTAGTCATAAAGGTTTTGCTTGGCTCAAACACAAAAAACACGATCATAACAGAATTATGATGGTGTGGACGCAACAAAACAGAAAGAAAAAGATAAACTCATTGGGTTGCCTCCCAACAAGCGCTATTGTTTAACGCCCTTAGCTAGGCATAATGCGATAAAATCACGTATCGTCATCTTTGGTGCTCAAGCCATAAGTGGCCCTCATCATGGATTCATAAGGCAATCTTATTTTCTTTCTAGGAAAGTGCTACATTCCCTTCTTTAAAGGAAATTGAAATCTAATATTCCCTTCCTTCATATCGATGATAGCACCGATAGTCCTTAGGAAAGGTCTACCAAGAATAATAGGGCATGTAGGATTGCAATCAATGTCAAGCAGAATGAAATCCATGGGTACATAGTTCTATTTGCAATAATAAGAACACCATTGATCCTTCCCATGGGTTTCTTGACAGTAGAATTTGCAAGGTGCAAATTAAGAGAACACTCTTCAATCTCATTAAAACCCAGAACATCACATAAAGACTTTGGAATCGCGGAAAAACTAGCACCCAAATCACACAAAGCACTGCATTCATAGTTTTTGATTTTGATTTTGATAGTAGGTTCCCACTCATCATGAAGCTTTCTAGGGATAGACACTTCCAATTCAAGTTTCTCTTCAAGAGATTTTATCATAGCTTCGACGATATGATCGGTAAAGGCCTTGTTTTGGCTATAAGCGTGTGGACATTTTAGCATGGATTGCATCAAGGAAATGCATTCAATCAAGGAGCAACTATCATAATTGAATTCCTTGAAATCCAAAGTAGTAATTTCATTACTACTCAAAGTTTTAGTATCTTCTACTCCACTTTCAATGCTTTCAGCATCAAGATAGATGGACTCCAAATCATTGGGGCGTTTTTCAACCAAAGTGGATTCATATCCAGACCCATCATCATTGGGTTTGACACAAGAAAACAAAGATTCAATGGGAGTCACACCAAGCACTTTAAGATCTTCGTGATTCTTATCACGAGACCACGCCTTTTTAAGCCATTCATGTCTAGCATGAATTTGGGCGGTTCTTTCTTTGCTCTCACTCATGAAAACACACATAGGTTTCAAAGTTTCATCCATATTGATCTTGGGAGGACCACATCTAACTTTCAAAGCATCAATATCACTAGACATTCTATCAACGCTCTTAGCCAAATCGTCAATTTTGAGTAGGTTTTCCTCTATGGACGCATTGAAAATCTTTTGCGAGTTGATAAACTCTTTGATATTACTCTCTAGATCAGAGGGTAATCTATTGTAATTTCCATGAGTATTGTTGTAGGAGTTGCCAAAATTTTGGAGGGGTTACTAGGAAAAGGCCTAGGAACATAGTTTCCTCTAAAAGCATTGTTGTTGCCACAATTATTCCTACCAACAAAATTAACGTCCAAGCTAGTGTTGCTACTCTCAATCAAGGAAGACAAGGGCATATCGTTAGGATCTAAAGGAGCACTTCTACTAGCAACCAAATTCATTAACTCATCCATCTTAGCACTCAACGAGTTAATTTCTTCTATGGCGTGTACTTTCTTACTAGTAGGTGACCTTTGAGTGTGCCACTGAGAGTAGTTCGTCATGATATTGTCTAGGAGTTTTGTGGCTTCTCCTAACGATATTTCCATGAACGTTCCACCTGAGGCGGAGTTCAAGATATTTCTAGAAGCAAAATTCAAGCCAGCGTAGAAGATTTGTATAATCATCCAAAGACTCAAGCCATGAGCGGGACAATTTCTAATCATCAATTTCATTCTCTCCCAGGATTCTGCAACATGTTCATGATCAATTTGCTTAAAATTCATGATATCATTACGGAGAGAGATAAT
Source organism: Hordeum vulgare subsp. vulgare (assembly GCF_904849725.1). Lineage (NCBI taxonomy): Eukaryota > Viridiplantae > Streptophyta > Magnoliopsida > Poales > Poaceae > Hordeum > Hordeum vulgare. The sequence goes on from NC_058521.1 coordinate 535,403,493, forward strand.
CTTAGCCGGCGGAAAATACTTGGATATATAAGCATCTTTGCACTTATCCCAAGAATCGATACTATTTTTGGGCAAAGACAAAAACCAAGTTTTTGCTCGATCTCGCAACGAGAAAGGAAAAAGCTTCAATTTAATCACATCATTGTCCACATCTTTCTTCTTTTGCATATCGCAAAGCTCAATGAAGGTATTAAGATGGGATGCGGCCTCTTCACTAGGAAGGCCGGAAAATTGGTCTTTCATAACAAGATTCAGCAAAGCGGCATTGATTTCGTATGACTCCGCACTAGTGGTGGGAGCAATCGGAGTACTAATAAAATCATTATTATTAGTATTTGAGAAGTCACAAAGTTTGGTGTTTTCAGTCATGGTGATTTCAGCAAGCAAGCAAGCACACAAGCGAACAAGGAGCAAGTGAGAGAAAAGGGCGAACGAAAAGGTAAACGGAAAAGGCAAACGAAGAAAAGGGGAAATATTTTTGTAAATTTTTGTTTTTCAGAAGTGGGGGAGAGGAAAACGAGAGGCAAAAAATTAAATGCAAGAGATGAGTTTGGGACACTTACTTGGTTGAGTTCTTGACTTGATCCTCCCCGGCAACGGCGCCAGAAATTCTTCTTCCTACTTCTCAAACAACAACGCCAAAAATTGACACGTTGACAGAGACTTGCTTGCGTCGCTTTTTCCCTTGAAGAGGAAAGGGTGATGCAGCACACGAGCAGTAAGTATTTACCTCAGTTTGAGAACCAAGGTATCAATCCAGTAGGAGAATCTCGTCAAGTCCAGAGTACCTGCACAAACACAAACGAGCTTGCACCCAGCGCTATAAAGGGGTTGTCAATCCCTTCAAGATTGATTGCAAAGTGAGATCTGAAGGTAGAAAGTGCAACGAAGTAAAAAGAGTAAGGCTGAAAATATGGTGTGGAGTAGACCCGGGGGCCATAGTGTTCACTACAGGCTTCTCTCAAAATAGCAAATATTATGGTGGGTGAACAAATTACTGTCGAGAAATTGATAGAACTGCGCAAAGTCATGACGATATCTAAGGCAATGATCATACATATAGGCATCACGTCCGAGACAAGTAGACCGATACTTTCTGCATCTACTACTATTACTCCACACATCGACCGCTATCTAGCATGCATCTAGTGTATTGAGTACATGACGAATAGAGTAATGCCTTAAGCAAGATGACATGATGTAGAGGGATAATCTCAAACCAATGATGAAAACCCCATCTTTTTACCCTTGATGGCAACAACACGATGCATGCCTCGCTACCCCTTCTGTCACTGGGTGAGGTCACTTCACAGTATGAACCCAAAACCAAGCACTTCTCCCATAGTAAGAATCATAGATCAAGCTGGCCAAACAAAACCCACAACTCGAAGAGAATTACAAGGATATGAAATCATGCATATAAGAGATGAGAAGAAACTCAAATAAGATTCATAGATGATTTGATCATAAATCCACAATTAATCGGATCTCGACAAACACACCGCAAAAGAAGATTACATCGGATAGATCTCCATGAAGATCATGGAGAACTTTGTATTGAAGATCCAAGAGAGAGAAGAAGCCATCTAGCTACTAGCTATGGACCCGTAGGTCTATGGTGAACTACTCATGCATCATCGAAGAGGTCTTGGTGTTGATGAAGAAGCCCTCCGTATCCGAATCCCCCCTCCGGCAGGGCTCCAGAACGTGCCCCAGATGGGATCTTGCGGAGACAAAAGCTTGCGGCGGCGGAAAAGTACTTTCGATGATCTCCTGATTTTTTCTGGAATTTTTGGGAATATATAGGCGAAAGACCTAGGGCAGAGGTGGCCCAGGGAGCCCACAAGCCTGGGAGGCGCGGGCCCCATGGCCGCGGCTAGGGGGCTTGTGGGGTCCCTGGTAGCCCCTGGCCTGATTCTCAGGCTCCCCGATCTTCTGTTTCGGAAAAAATCTTTTTGGAAGTTTCATTCCGTTTGGACTCCATTTAAAATCCTCCTCTGAAAAGGGTCAAAAACACGGAAAAAACAGGAACTCACACTTGGCACTTAGTTAATAAGTTAGTCCCAAAAAAGATATAAAAGACATACAAAACATCCAAAGTTTGACAAGATAATAGCATGAAACCATCAAAAATTATAGATACGTTGGAGACGTATCAGTGTCCGTCCAGTTTAAGATTTGGGTCGGCAATGCGCCCAACAATCGCGACCCATATTTTCTGGTGTGGCCGACTAGCCGTCCTTTTCAACAAATATGCACATGTTTTGCATTATTTGACATGCAGACATATAAAAAAACAACATAGTTTCACAACCAATTAAATCAAAGTTTTCAAATAAATAATATAGTTTTACAAACTGAATAAAAATTAAATTATCTCAAATACTTATGAAAAAATATATCTATTGGTTGCCAACATGAGCCCACATATACTCAACCAAATCATTTTGCAACTGCATGTGAGATTTCGAATCACGCATTTAATAATTAAATTGGGCGAACTATTCATACTTTGTCGCTCTTCCATGTTCAGGCACAACATTCTCACCCTGAAACAGAAACCCTTGATCGTGGATACATCCCGGAAGCTCATCTTCTACGACCATATTATGCATAATCACACAAGCTCTCATCACCTCCCACAACTTCTTGGTGCTCCAAGTCCTAGCAGGTACCGAACAATGCCCCATCGAGATTGCAGAACACCAAAGGCACGCTCGGTGTCCTTCCTAACACTCTCTTTCTCTTGGGAAAATGTTTTCCTCTTCTCTCCGACAGGGTCGGAGATTGTCTTCACAATAGTGGTCCACCAAGGATAGATACCGTCATCCAGGTAGTATCCTTTGTCGTAGTTGTGGCCATTGATGATAACATTCACCGGTGGGCTATTTCCTTCTGCAAGCCTTGCAAACACTGGTCAACGTTGAAGCATGTTGATATCATTATGTGATCTGACCATGCCAAAAAGTGTCAGATCCAGAGATCTTGTGAGGCCACGGCCTCAAGTATGACAGTGCAAGCCTTGGCATGGCCTTTATACTACCCTTGCCAAGCGGCAGGGCAGTTCTTCCACTCCTGGTACATGCTGTCTATGCTGCCAAGCATCCCTGGGAAGTCCCTGCTGGCATTCATCGCCAACAAGCGGGTTGTATCATGAGGAGTCGGCTCTCTCAAGTACTCAACACCAAACACATCAATCACAACCTTGCAAAACCTGTACATGGACTCTAGGCATGTAGACTAGCTCATACGGACACACTCATCAATAAGATCACCGGGTACTCCGTATGCAAGCATCCGGATGGCTGTAATGCATTTCTGATAAGATGAGAAGCCAATCTTTCGAAGGACATCCTCTTTGCACTTAAAATAGTATTCGTATCCGACCACCCCCTCTCTAATACGATTAAAAACATGCTTAGCCATACGGAAACACCGCCATAATTTCTGATGTTTGAACAACGGATTGGTTGTGTCAAAGTAGTCTTTCCAAAGAAGGAAATGACTGCACTCTCGGTTACGATTCAACGCCGGAAGGTGTCCCGGGATTATCCACGGAACAACGACCGCCGTCTATTAAGGTGGTGATGGACCAACACAGCAGCCAAGATCTCCTCCTCCTCATGGGACGAGGAATCGTCGGAGTCGCAATGAAAATTGTGGAAAAAGAACTCGTCGGTGGAGTCTATTTTGTACCTTGAAAAACTGTCAAAGTGCTTGCGGGCATCATCGAAGGAGTTTGCTGGCGAAGAGACGCACCTTCCCTTGGACCAGGTGGATGGCCTGGAGAAATCCCGACGGCAACGACGATGGTGGCGGCGAGGTGGTGATGTTTGGGGGAGTTGTGTCGGCATCGGCAAATGGACGGCGGCCACGACGCAGCGGAGGCGGGCGAGGATTTGCTGTCGATATGGATGAGAGAGGATGACCAATGTGCCACCGACTAACGGGCCTGAGGAGGAGTAGGCGGGCGCCGCGCGCGTCCGTCTCGTGTTCGCACCGACGCAAATCAGGCTTAAAAATGGGTCAAAATTGGGTCGGCACGCGGACCAAAAGCGAGCGCACGTCCATTTGGATCGACGCGTTGGACCGACTTTTTTATCCGCTGCAACCTAGACACACGTGCGCAGACGAAATGGATCAACGCGTTGAAGTTCCTCTTATCATTTGTGAATTAATTTGAAGGATACCAAGACGGCAAGAGAAGCGGATTAGATTCAGTACTTGAACGTTTGGTGTCGTGAGGACGTTGGGGTGACATTATTTTGTTTCGAATAAGCTCATCGGGATGACATTTTTTCTTTAGAATAAGCTCGGGGCGGCAGGCATGAGTTCAACCACCAGCTCGACCGTCGACCGAAGCCATTTCATCTCAAACCAGGTGGATTCATTTCAAACGCTAACATTTATCCGCGAATAACCCATCGAGCTGTCGTGAATGAATGAATGCATGACCGGCCTAAAGTAATGCCACAGTAAAGTACTTATTTAACCAAAATGGGCCGGCAACACCAAAACAAGTACTGGCATCATCCTTCGATTTATAGCAAAATTAAGCCGCTGCCAGTGCCAGCCAGTGCGGCAATAAAATTCAGACAACTAAGACTTCGTACTACTCCTAGTCCCACTAGTTCCACTGAATGGAGGCTACCAGCTACCTCGAACTCACGACCGGCGAAGCGCACGGAGATCACCGAGGAACGTCCGTGCGCCGGCGTCAGTAGTCGCTAGACTACGGCTTGGTGGGCTTGGGGCCGGCAGCGGCGTCCGTCTCGGCCAACGCCGCCTCCAGGGCGACGATCTCCTCCTTGGTGCGCGCGATCTTCTTCTCCAGCTCCGCTTTCTCCGCCTCCCGCCAGGCGCGCGCCTCCTCCATCGTCTCCTCGGCGGCGCCCGCCGGTCTAGGGAGGTAGGACGACGACCCTCCGGCCGCCGCGTCGCCGCCGGCTGCCGCGGTTTTCCCCTTGGAGGGCGACATGGTGGCTAGCTTAGCTGCTACGGTACGCGTGCGCGCAAGGGGCGAGGAGGAGGTGGTTCAGTTGTGTGTTCCTCACTTCCTCTTGCTGTTCCGCCGTAGATGTTGAAGCCGATATATAAATAGGCGGCTCCCCTTTGGCCACTTGTGACTTGTCAACGTTCGTTCCCTTTTGGATTCTCGCTCAATGACCCCTCCATCAATTTTCCATCGTACAGAGAATATCACGTGAAACCAAGTTTCAAAGCAAAATTTATCCAAAAAAAAAAAGAGAAGCTTCTGAGCAAACTTCGTGAACACGTTTTAGGGTCATGAAATAATCTACAAATAATACAAGATGTTAAGAGGGTGATGTTCTATTATCGTGTGAAATTTCAAGTTTAAATACATTTACTGGTGTTTCGTAAATAGATCTGTAGTAATTTTTTCATATAAAAAATTATAGTACTAGGTCACAATGTTTACACATGTTTTGGTTTCACGAAAATAAACACCGAATCCAACACCATGATTCTTCTTTTCCTTTTTGCATGTGAAAACCATTACGTAGATCTGGATTTAGCATATCATCATACATCTCACCAACTCTTGCACCACGCGTCGTTTTATATGTTGGTTTGAGGTAGTTATCTCATTTTTCAGCCGTGTGTTCTCCCTCTAGTATAATTTAAGCAACTTTTGTTACTCATTCGTCTTTTAAAGTTCATATAGAACACTAAGTGTTGACTTGTGTGGATCAAATTGACTTGAAATTGATGACACCTTAAACTTGTATTGTCTAACTATTGTTCATTTATTATGAACAGGTTGCTTCCGCTCAAATATATTTTGTCCGTCATGAAATCTTAACATCTATTTTAAAGAACAGAAGTTATAAGTGTTGTGAAACCACAATTGTTCGATTGCACTTGTTGGTTACTCCATTGAATGAACAGCGCATTGGACAATCATGACCATGAGAGCGATGATCACAAAAACTCAAGAGCTCAACCATTATTGATGTTTGGTGGACCCTTGTATAAGATCAAACAAGATACTATGCCTACTTTAATCATCCATTTCTTAGCTCATAAGCAATCCCACTTCACAAATTTTATTGGTGGACCCTTGTATAAGATCAAACAAGATACTATGGCTACTTTAACCATTCATTTCTTAGCTCATAAGCTTTCTTCCTTCACAAGTTTTCTTGACTTTCTGGTTAACATGTTTACCTTATTACTCAAATCATAGCCTACATTGTAACTTCCTTGAGAAGGAAACTTGTATTGTGAAGAGCCATTCTGCTCCCATGTGCAAACGTACCCGATGAACAATAAACTCTGGTTGTCTAAATAGACATAGTGTCACGACCATCTAATGGCATCCGTACGTGTGTGCTGCGTCAGCCAGACAGATGAGCCAAACCTATTGGTTTTGCTGTTTTTGCGAGCTCAACCTTAAGATTGTGTTATGTGCTACTCATTAGGTGCATAGTTGGTGGCTTTACATGAGTTGCCACGAATGTCATACCAGGTTGTTACCCTAGCCCGGTATGTGTTGGTTCTATGTAATTTTTTATATGGTCTATTATATGTTGGTAATCATATTTCATGAGAACTCCAAAGTGTTTAACATGTTGATTTACCGTTCCTTTTCAATGTATTTTGCAGGTTTTAGTGCATACTCCCTTGGGTTACTCAACAACTTCCCTGGATGTGACCACGACTATACTACTTCGTCACAAATGAGATCCGTCACAACCGCATACCCTCCGCGTCAAGCCAATATCAATATATTACATCTCAGTGTTGAAGGCAAAACAAGCCAAAGTGAGAGGTGCCAAAAAACAAAATAATCCTTTCAGATGCACCCCGCAACCTCGCCAGAATGGGCCACCAAAAGTAGGCACGGGATCTGAAGAGAGATTCTCACAAAAACACATTGATGGCCACCGCAATCCGCAACTCGGATGATATAGCACTACCACATGCAACAACTTGCTCCCCCATCTTAGCTAATCAATCGACCAAACCAACGGAGGCATCCGACGCATACGACGTGTCCTCGCCAACTCCGCATCTGAGGCAAGCGTCGTATCCTCGTTAACTCCCTGCATGGGAACCCCATCGGAAAAATTTCCGTGTGTTTGGCTCTCTGCCGCGTCGGGATAATCTACTACCTTGTCGCCTGAAGAAACGGTTGCACCGCCTACTATCTTGCAGTGCAACTATGTTACGCCAGCAGGAAAGTGGCCCTCCGTTATTTTCATTGGGGCCAAAAGCCCAGGCCTCCCTCCGGCGGTGGCATGCGAGGAGGAGTAGTAGGAGGCAATGGCGGTGGCTAGCTGGGGTTTCTCCATCGAAGCCGCCGTGGGAGTATGCGCGGGGTTCATGTGCGAGAAAACTCCTACAATATGGATAATATGGTACATACCTAGATTCACGTTCTTGGTGTTGAATTCCTAAGGGAGCATTTCAATGAGAAGGTGGATACCAATGTTGAGATGTCCTGAACTCACCCTACCATCAACTGATACAAGATTAGTGGCTTGGGAAACAACTTGAATGTGGGCCCAAGAGAGGAATTTTGGTTTGCCCAACATCGAATTTTTGTTTCACCATCCTAGAGGTAGAAGCACATTATTTGGCTATATGAATCATTTTTAAGTAGGAGACAGAGGGAAATAAATTGGTATGCGAGCACAAGTGTCAAGTCTAGAACTTGAACCTTGATCTGTTGGTTTCACCATACTAGTGGTTGGGGCGCTACCTTGTGGCGCCTCGTGAGAAGAAGCTAGGTGGTACCACGTGGGAGGCTCCCCTTTCACTTTCCTATTTACGCTATGTATTCTTATTGCATCAAACTAAAAGTAACAGGTGTATATTAAGCAACATTGGGCAAGGATAAACCGGGGATTTGAGATCATCGGGAACAAAATAGAAAAATCATTACACACTTAATGGAAAGTGACACATGCATCTTGGTTCTACCATCACACTAATAAAGAGTACAAATATAACCATACAAAAATCAAAAAAAAAGAAATAGTGAAGTAAAACATGGAAGATAATTAACATGTTGTCAACTTAGAGAACAAAGTACATCAAGCTAATAGTGCATGGAGAGATTCATACTATACTTAAAAGAGTCCCTTATTTCTTGGCGTCGACCATGCCTCATGTGTTGCAGCTGCATGCGAGCTGGCACATGCCAATACCTCTAGATATCAATGGCCTATGTTGCCTCAACTACAACCCTCACCGCCAACATACAACTCTCAACCACCGTGTAGATCTTCACTTCTTAAAGCATACATCATAGCACCAACTTGGAACCAAATGTGATATTTGTAAGAAGATATAGACAAGACAAAAATCATTGTTAAGATCTTATGCACAAAACACTCACAACTTGTTGATGAAGTATAATTAGTTTTTCAAGCAGCAAGACCTTGTACACAAAAATTTACAATAATAGTAAAATATTGGTGGAGTTTTGAAGATTCTAATCCATTATGCTCTTTAAATGACAGTTCTAGTTATCCACTCCAGTTTTAGGCATAGCTCTTATACAAATAGTAAGTAATTGAATGCATATAACATTGCCAAACATAAAACTCATTTATTCTCGTATTTCATTACTTTGACTAGCTCATTGCATATCTTGATTTTTTTTATTCAGATGACAAAGAGCATGTGTGCTCAAGAAATTAGCAATTCCTGAATTCTCTAATAGGTTAAGATTGTTTTGTGTGTAATATTTACCCGTACATGGACGGATGACCTCATATGTGTTCCAGAAATTAGATATTCATGAATTATCTAATATGTTAAGATTGTTCTGTATGTATTATTCACCCACACCTAGATGGATGACCCTATGCTATGTATGGTGTAAGACCTGAAAACATGTTCTGAACTTTGATGGGAGGGAGGGAGGGAGGGAGGGAGGGAGAGAGAGAGAGAGGGGGAGAGAGAGAGAGAGAGAGAGAGAGAGAGAGAGAGAGAGACTGTGATCTTCTACCCCTCAACGTGAGGATGACGGCGACGTGTGTGGCGACATTGTCAGTGAAATCTCAATGTGAGAATGATAGGCCATCCATATATTAGCTGTCTATGAATCTACATGTACCTTGCGGTTCTGAAATTGGAGGCAACCGTAATGAAGTTCTATTTAAAGGTACTTATCTTGCAATAGCTAGATGGATCATAAAACAGAAGAAACATAAAACAAATCTTTTGGTGTTAGGCAAAACTAATAATTGTGCATATAAGAGTTGATGTCAATACAAATTTAAGGCAACCAACCCATCATATTGACAACATAACAAATAATCAAGTGCCATTACTACATAATTCGGTACTACTAGTGGTAAAAATTTGTACCGAGTCACATGTTTTAAAGGGAGAAAAAATACTAATGGTGCAGCAACAAATCCAATACAAAGACGCAAAAACAAGAAAGATTATACCAGTATACCTTCAGAGCGGGTGGATGCAACTGAGGAACCTCGCTGCCAACCTCATACGCATGAGAGCGGAAGTTTCAAAGAGTGTGCCGGAAAATGACCTTGTTGATTGCATGTTTCTCTCTTGTTACAAGCAAAAATTGTACTACATAATTGTTGATTAATGGCATACATTCATCAACTACACCTCCAGGATGATCAAACACAGTTGTCGAGTCAATAATATAAAATCAGCTATACTATGCATGCAATGTTTTCAATTTGCTATTCACTTCACGAATGTTTCAATGTGCATGCACATGTTTCATTAACTTTTAACGGATGAAAATAAAACATTGTAAGTAACAACTAAGATGCAGTCCTTTCCGATTTAGGGAACGAGGCCCCAAAATGGAAAGAAGCGCATCTAAGCGTTTCGCAAGCACGGTAACATAGCACATACATAATAATAGAATGATAAATAGGGAATCATCTACCATCTCATAGATAATATCAGAGTTTACATCACACATTTATTCAGACAAGGTAGTTCCGCTACAGACTACATAACATGAGAAAAAGGCTATGCTACCCTGCATGCTTGCCCACGATCACGACCATGCCTCAGTCTTCTGGATAGTTCACGTACAGGCGGTCATTCTCCTCATCGTACTGCCACACCAGCTGCATGCCATCGGGATCACCTGTGTCGGGAGTACCTGTACCTGTTGGGGTGTCGAAGTAATCTGTGAGCCACAGGGACTCAACAATCTATGACCTCGGTGCCAGAACTAGTCAAGTTATTAGGTAAGGAAGGTTCAGTGTATAGATTGCAGCATCCTAACCGTTTATGATGGCTAACTTACGTAGAACAAGTTATTGATGGTGGTATATAATAGCGATCGATGACTAGACGATCACTAAGTGATCCTGAACACTTACTTACGTCAATCATAACCCCACCGTGTTCCCGATCGAAGAGAGGTCTTCAAAGGGGACAATCACGGTTACGCACATAGTTGGCAGTTTTATTAGATTAGGTTCAAGTTATCTATAACCGGATGTTAACAAATATTCTAAGTTGCCACATAACTACGGGCACGGCTTTCCGAAAGATTAAACCCTACAGGGGTGCTCCAACTAGTCCATCACAAACGGTCACGGGCCGCAAAGTAATCCTCTATCACGAATCTTGTGATCTCGTCGGATTCCTTAGAGGAAAACCTCAACTCTGGGGAGAGCCAAAGCTTCACCGGGATTCCTATACGCAAGATATATCGCTAAGGTAAGACAAGACTAGCAGGACCTCCCGTCGTGTCGATGACCCCGATAAGAGCCACGTATCTCAGTCTCAGGACACGAGGATGAGCTAGACGTCGGGATGGCTAAACCTTAGGGTGACCAGGGGGCCCCGAACATCGCTTAGGTGGGACCAACACTCATGAGGAGCACTGGCCCGGGTTGTTGATTAATTCCTCAGGGTAGCTATTCCCTATGTAGATTATTATTAAGTGATTAGCAAATTAACACCAATGTTGGGTCTTGCCCGACAAGTCTTAACGCTACACGATTTATCAAGGGGGTCCCCATAACAACCCCGAACGTGTTAGGAGCGATCAGTTATGGAATCAAACACAGGTAGCTAGAAACTATGGCGGCAATAACGGAACAAAACACCCGGCATGAGGCTAGGCCTTCCATTATTTACCAAGTTTATAGGTGCATTAATTAAATATCATATTTAGCATAATGATATCAAACTCATGTTATCACATGAGACAAAGCACCTGCAACTAGCAAGGCTAACATTATAAGCTGGGCAAAGCCTACTTAGTCATTCAATATTTGCTAGGAGGGGAAAGTGTTTGGGTTTCATGGCAATATCAGGAGGCAATTATTTCAGTGGTAGGCAGCGAGCATATGACGAAGGAAACGTGAATCTAGCATAACAAGTCTAGAGATGGAATCAAGGTCATATCATCTTGCCTGTGATGTCTTCAGCTTGGAACTGTTCTTGTTCGTCCTGCACGTACTCTCCCAGATCCATGTACTCGCTCTCCGATCCCGGTGCTACCCAACATAAAAAATAGCATCCAATGAACAACAGCACAACAAGATGCAACAAGCACATGATGCATGAAATGAAAATGTAGCATGCAACTCTATTCTAGTCACTTGCACATGCATGAGAAGAAACTACAACTTCTGGATATAACTGCACTCTAAGCTATCTTAACATGCATGAAGATGGCATGAACAGATGCGTCACGCGAAAACGATGCAAAAGCATATAAAGAGCGTTACGAACGGAGCTACGGATCAACCGGAAACAACGAAACAAGAAACAAAGTCCTATGGATCAAATCCATCACAACACACTCCAATGGCATACTTCTGGTATTCCCAGGTTGCCAAATCACAAAACAAACAAGTATGTATGGGGTGGTGCAAGGAATATCACCACACCATCAACTATGCACTCACAAGCATCAAAACATCAAAACTATACATTCTGTCCTAAACAGCATCATAGCAATTTGAGAGCTACATGCAAAGCACCTACAACCACCCAAATGTGCCAAATAAAATATTTGGCAGAAGCTATTCAAAAGCACTACAAGCATGAGCAAAAAGATAATACAAATAAGTTTCACACAGAAAGTTCTACAGCTATTAACTTGGACAAAAATATCAGTTTCCAGGGACTTAGTGAAAATCTCAGATTCTCACTAGCTATTTATGCTCTAAAGCATTTTATCAGCACCCAAAACAATATCTACAAGAAACCAAATGGAATGAAAATTGACAGAGAGCTAGACAAACACAAAAGCTACAACTTCTCAGTTGATTGCAGGGGCTGATTCCCAACATATGAACTTTTGCAAGCACAACTACAAGGGAATGAAAATATCAGCAGTTTCCCAGACTTGGTGAAAATCACAGATTTTCACTAGACTAGAATTTTCAGCCACATGCCTACTTTGACTAGGCACAACTTTCACATATGAACTCCTAAGCATGAAAAAAAACCAACATGCTATAGAGGGGTTCACCCTCTACTGCCACAACAAGGAATCAACCTCTTGGACTCATCACATCACATGGAACCAAGCTCTAAACATTGAACAAAACAGGAATATGACATTCCCAGAAAGTGTTCCAAAGTGGAATCTGACTCCACCAATTGATTCCTGGGATGATTCTACCCCAAAAACATGTATAATACATAGGCACTTGCATAGAACAAATGGGCACAAAGCTAAGAAGAAAATAAACATGGAATCACAAAGAGGTGAATAGTGCTATATCACATGCTACTCACTAGATCATCACTTACACATGCACTTGCACACTCTCATCTATCCAATGGTGCACATGAGGGGTAGACCTCATGTTCATGGGCCTTAGCACACCATCACACACACACTTACATCAAGCACACATATAACAAGCACCTACTCATGCTAGTTATAACACACACACTATCTTACACTCATATCAAGCTTTCCTACACCTACACATACAAACTTGCACATGTGCTTATCAAGGCACACCATGCCTTAGGCATGTGTGTGACACACACTCACAAGCACACACACATACATCATCACCTACACTACACACAAAGTAAGTGGAGGGGAAAACCCACACACACACACACAAGATCATGGGCACTTGCACCACACAAGCACTCTCCACATACAACAACTACACACTCTTGGGTGATGCTCCACACACATGCACATCATGGAAGCTTGCACATGCACATAAGCATCACTACCTTAGTGCCATACACACACATTGAAACACACACACACATACATGATAACTTACACATACATATATGCACTCAAAGACCTACACATGCAAACAAACTACTAGGGACAACCTACTGGTTGTGTGGAGAAGAAAAAAAACCACACAAGGTGATCAAGCAAGCTGCAGCATCAAACTTGCCAGAAAAAGAAAAACAACAAGGAAATAGGCAAAATATAAAATGGCTTGGGGGGATTCGAACCCAAGACCCCCTGGTACCACACACAGAGGCACGCCACTCTGCCACTAGCCATCGCTCGACAGAACAAAGGGGTTTAACAGGATAAGATACTCCCTGCAGCTACTGTGCTAAGAATTCCACAAAACAAAAGGGGTGCGCCGAGGGATTTCGAACCCACGACCTATCGCTGCACCAAAAGACCCCCTACCACTACGCTGCTGCTATGGATCTTAACAGAGTAGGGGAGGTAACTCTATTGAGCATCCCGTCTAGTCCTTCCTCTGCCCGACGGTGGCCGGAACAGGGGAAGCACCTCGCCAGCGATACACATGAAATTGCACTTCGGCTCGTCTATGGAAGGGAGTAGGGGCTCACAGGGTTCCATGTCTACAGCTATCTCCCCTCGAGGATGCCTATAGCTACGTCTCCACGACGCGCGGCGGCGCCGATGACAGAGACAGAACACGGCACGGCTACGGCTCCTACTCGCAAGATCTAGCTACGGGGAAGAGGGAGGAAGAAGCTAGCTCACCCACTGGACGAGGACGTCGTGCCTGCCGGAGAGGAGGTAGAGGAAGGAGTGGAAGAAGCCGCGGCGGGGAAGATCGTTGGAGAGGAAGAAGTCCCTGTCGATGTAGTGGTAGCAGTGCAGATCTGCTCCTCCTAGCTGCGGGAACGGGTTCCCTGAAGGTCCCGCATGCTCGCCGAGGGGTTGGAGTGGACGCAGGGGCACGGCAGCGACGGCGAGGACCTCCTCAAGTCGTGTCCATGGCGGAGGAGCTCGCTCTCTTACCTGTTGCCGATGACAGAGAGGGAGGAGGAGATGAGGAAAGAGGTGGCGGCGCTAGGGAGGACCCCTAGGCTCTGCACGGACGCCAAGGGATATTTATGGAGGAGGAGGAGGCGAGGGACGCGCGGCCTCGACGTCCGTGAGGCGGCGTTGCTTGCTGGCGCGTTGTCTCTCTCTCTGACGAACTGACGGAGGAGGAGGAAGGAGGACGCCATCTACAGGGAGGGCCACGCACGAGAGGGAGGTTGGGCCAGCCTGGGGGGAGAAAGGCCACCTGGATGCGCTAGATAGGAAAAAGGAAAACCCACTGGGGTTTTCCTATTTAAAACAAACAGAGACAAAACTAAAAGCAACTGCAAATCAATTGAGGCTAAAAATAAAATAAAAATGCCCCTAGTCATACGGAATTATGACCTGATTAAATAAAATGGAAAAGGAATATTTGGAGCATCTAAATATTTACAAAACATAATTAAATCCATTGTTTTGTGAATATTAGCACCTCTCAAACAAAGTTTCAATTCACTAAAACCATAGCATCACATCCACCACAAATCATACTAATACATGGGCATCTTTGGCACAAGGATGGAGCAAGTGAATCTTGACCTTGAGATAAAAGAGAGGAAGAAGTTTTATAAAACCTATTGCAACTAACATAGATTCTTCCTACTTACAATTGCACCACTCCACAACACTTCACTTATCCACACATATCATCACACCTCATCACACCACATACACATGATCACAAGGCAACAACACAAATAGGCATGGATGAATGGATGCATGAATGCAAAGGGAATCAAGACAAGGTGACATCACATGAAATGACACATGCATTGATCTCTCATGGCAATGACATGATGGACCCACATACAAGAAGATTCCAAATATGGCAAGTTACACTCTTGGGGCATTACATTGTATCACTTTGATTTTCATGAAACAAAAAAGTATGTCCATTCTACACATAAAACAACATACTTCTATTTATGTTGTCCGTAAAAAAATAAAATTGGATAGTATTGACCATGGGCTCCTAGTATGGCATAGTTAACCAAATGATCGTAGCAATACAATAGCATTACCAAGGAAGAAAAGCAATGGACATGCTCCTCTAGATCCAGACATGAAAAAGAAACCAGTGAGCTCACACTTGATGCAGTTGAACAACGCATCCTCCATTTTAAAGTGATTGTACATGACATTGGTATTAAAGAACTTTTTCTAAGATAAATACATGACGTTGCATAATCACGAGTTGAGCGTACGGCTGCAACATTTACCTCCTATTTGTTGTTGGTGGTGTCCTTCCTCTGCTACTTCTTCCTCTTCTTCTTGTGTCGGTTCTTCTTCTTCTCCTCCTCCTCCTACCTAATGCGGTCTGTTGCAAGGAATATGAATCAACAAATATTGATTAGGTCAATAGAATCAACATCGTGGTGGAAGAACAAAAGAGAGGTGTGGATCTTACCTTGGCGAAATGAAAGGACCTCATCCGCACCCCACCCTCTCATGCTGGTGACCCGTTCCAGCCGACTCCCCACACAACATAACATAACGGTCGGTCCTACCGCTCTACCTCCTCCCTACCGCCATCGACCATAGGGACTCTGTCATTGACCTCAATGGATCCAGTTTCTCTATTGAGGTAAAAAAAAGGGGTAGGAGACTGTTGGAAATATGCCCTAGAGGCAATAATAAATTAGTTATTATTATATTTCCTTGTTCATAATAATCGTTGTTATCCAAGCTAGAATTGTATTGATTGGAAACACAAATACATGTCTGGATACATAGACAACACACTGTCCCTAGTGAGCCTCTAGTTGACTAGTTCATTGATCAAAGATGGTCAAGGTTTCCTGACCATAGGCAAGTGTTGTCACTTGATAACGGGATCACATCATTAGGAGAATCATGTGATGGACAAGACCCAAATTGTATACATAGCATATTGATCGTGTCATTTTATTTCTATTGTTTTCTGCGTGTCAAGTATTTATTCCTTTGACCATGAGATCATATAACTCACTGGCACCGGAGGAATGCCTTGTGTGTATCAAACGTCACAACGTAACTGGGTGATTATAAAGGTGCTCTACAGGTATCTCCGAAGGTGTCCGTTGAGTTAGTATGGATCAAGACTGGGATTTTTAATCCCTATGACGGAGAGGTATCTCGGGGCCCACTCGGTAATACAACATCACACACAAGCCTTGCAAGCAATGTGACTAAGTGTAAGTCACAGGATCTTGTATTACGAAACGAGAAAAGAGACTTGCCTGTAACGAGATTGAAATAGGTATCGGATACTGACGATCGAATCTCGGGCAAGTAACATACCGAAGGACAAAGGGAATGACATACAGGATTATATGAATCCTTGACACTAAGGTTCAACCGATAAGATCTTCGGAGAATATATAGGATCCAATATGGGCATCTAGGTCCCGCTATTGGATATTGACCGAGGAGTACCTCGGGGCATGTCTGCATAGTTCTCGAACCCGCAGGGTCTGCACACTTAAGGTTTGACGATGTTTTAGTATAGTTGAGTTATATGTGTGGTTACCGAATGTTGTTCGGAGTCCCGGATGAGATCACGGATGTCACGAGGGTTTCCGAAATGGTCCGGAGACGAAGATTGATATATAGGATGACCTCATTTGATTGCCGGAAGGTTTTCGGGCATTACCGGGAATGTACCGGGAGTGGCGAATGGGTTCCGGATGTTCACCGGGAGGGGGGCAACCCACCTGATGAAGCCCATAGGCCGTAGCCCTTGGTGGGATGGTCGGACAGCCCAATAAGGCCTATGCACAAGGGATAAGAAAATCAAAGAGAAAATAAAAAAATGAGGTGGGAAGGAAGGGAAGGACTCCACCTTCCAATCCTAGTTGGACTAGGATTGGAGGTGGACTCCTCCACCTCCTTGGCTGACACAACCTTGGGGTCTTGGACCCCAAGGCAAGCCTCCCCTCCCCTCCTCCTATATATAGTGGAGTTTTAGGGCTGATTTGAGACAACTTTTGCCACGGCAGCCCGACCACAAACACCACGGTTTTTTCTCTAGATCGTATTTCTGCGGAGCTCGGGCGGAGCCCTGCAGGAGTAGAAGCTCCCCAACACCGGAGCGCCATCACGCTGTCGGAGAACTCATCTACTTCTTCGTCTTGCTTGCTGGATCAAGAAGGCCAAGATCATCGTCGAGCTGTACGTGTGCTGAACACGGAGGTGCCGTCCGTTCGGCACTAGATCGGAGCGGATCATGGGACGGATCGCGGGACGGTTCGTGGGACGGTTGGCGGGGCGGATCGAGGGACGTGAGGACATTCCACTACATCAACCGCGTCTCTTAACGCTTCCTGCTGTGCGATCTACAGGGTACGTAGATCCAAATCTCCTCCCGTAGATGGACATCACTGATACGTCTCCATCGTATCTACTTTTCCAAACTCTTTTGCCCTTGGTTTGGACTCTAATTTGCATAATTTGAATGGAACTAACCCGGACTGACACTGTTTTCAACAGAATTTCCATGGTGTTGTTTTTGTGCAGAAATGAAAGTTCTCGGAACGTCCTGAAAATTTATGGAGAATTTTTGTGGAAAATATGAAAAATACCTGTGCAAAGATCCACCGGAGGGGATGGGCCAGTGGGCCACAAGCCGTGTTGCCGCGACCACCCCCCTGGCTGCAGCAACCAAGCTTGTGGGGCCCACGTGGCTCTGCCACCCCCAAACTCAGCTCTATAAATTCACTTTCGCCCAGAAAAAAAATCAGAAGAGAAGATTTCGTCGCGTTTGCGATACGGAGGCACCGCCACATTTTCTTCTTCATCTGGAGGACAGATCTGGAGTCCGTTTTGGGCTCCAGAGAGGGGAAATCGTCGCCATCGTCATCATCAACCTTCTTCCCTCTCCAATTCCATGAAGCTCTTCATCGTTCGTGAGTAATCTATTCGTAGGCTCACTCGGCGGTGATGAGTAGGATGAGATCTATCATGTAGTCGAGTTAGTTTTGACGGGGATTGATCCCTAGTATCCACTATGTTCTGAGATTGATGTTGCTACTACTTTGCCATGCTTAATGCTTGTCACTAGGGCCCGAGTGCCATGATTTCAGAACTGAAATTATTATGTTGTCATGAACATATGTGTGTTTTAGATCCGATCTTGCAAGTTGTAGTTACCTACTATGTGTTATGACCCGGCAACCCCGGAGTGACAATAACCGGAACCACTCCCGGTGATGACCATAGTTTGAGGAGTTCATGTGTTCACCAAGTGCTAATGCGTTGTTCCGGTTCTTTATTAAAAGGAGAACCTTAATATCCCGTAGTATCCTTTTGGACCCCGCTACCACGGGAGGGATGGACAATAGATGTCATGCAAGTTCTTTTCCCTAAGCACGTATGACTACACACGGAATGCATGCCTACATCACACTGACGAACGGGAGCTAGCCACATATCTCTCCATGTTATAACTGTTGCATGATGAATATCATCCAAACGAACCACCGACCCATTGCCTACTTGTTACTTGTTTTACTCTGCTGTTGTTAGTTGTTTTGCTCTGCTACTGTTACTACTGTTGCTTGCTACTGCTGCTACTTGCTACTGTTGCCACTTACTACTGCTGTTCCTTGGCACTGCTACTACTCGTTACACTGCTGCTACCCGCTACAATACTTTTTCGCTCGACGTTGATGGGAAAATATTATTTCCGTCTACGGGCAACTTCTGGCGCCATTGATACAAGAGTTAGGAATAGTCTGCCGTCAACAGATCATTTTTGGCACCGTTGTTATCATACTACTTTACTGCTGATACTTTGCTTGCAGATACTAATTTTTCAGGTGTGGTTGAATCTGACACATTCAGCTGCTAATACTCGAGAGTATCCTCTCACTTCCTGCCTGGCGAACCAACAAATTTGGGTCGAATACTCTACCCTCGAAAACCCGCGAACCCACGCGCTGGTGGGCCATTGCAAGACAATTGCTAATTGTTGAGCAACTGGGAGCAGTTCTGGCTCTGTTTTCGCGAAGGCATCAAGTCAGGGACACCTGAACAACATTCTTCTAGTGTCATTGCCGGGGACTGCCGTTAGCAGCATTTTTCTGGCGCCGTTGCCGGGGAAGGATTGCTATATTCTCTGAGTCACTTGGGATTTGTATCTGCTAGTCACTATGAAGAATCTGAAAGATCCAAAAACCAAAGTCTTGCCCTCAACTACGAGGGGAGGTAAGGAACTGCCATCTAGCTCTGCACTTGATTCACCTTCAGTTATGAGTAAGTTTGCGACACCACCTCCTGCTAGAAATCTTGATATGTCGCCTGTGCTAGATGATGCTAGAGATGCTACTGCTATTGATGATGCTTATGATGCTACTATGCCTGATACTGCTAGAGATGCTATGCCTGATGATGCTAGAGATGCTATTTTGCCTGATGTGCTACTAGGGGTGTTCCTTGATGCTCATATTGCTAGAATTACTGCCAATGCTCGCGATGCTTCTGAAACTGCCGATACTATTGAGATAGAACCTGCTTTTGCTCCTGCTAGATCTAGCTCTCCTAGATATGAATTGCCTGATATACATGAAGGTTACGTTATGGAGGGAGAGATAGCTGAGGATTTTCTTGCGTGTAAGGATTCCTATGACGCTGAGAAATTACTTCTCAAATGGAAGGAAAAATCTTTGAAAGCTAGGATGAAATACGACCCAAAGTTTGCCACTTCACCTATCTTTATCACCGATAAGGATTATGAATTCTCTATTGACCCTAAGATAATCTCTCTAGTCGAATCCGATCCTTTCCAGGTTATGAGTCTGAGACGGTCGTAGCCCATCTTACCAAACTACACGATATAGCCACCCTTTTCACAAGTGAGGAGAAGATCCGCCACTACTATATCCTTAAGATGTTTCCTTTCTCTCTAAAGGATGACGCTAAAGCCTGGTTCACTTATCTTGCTCCTGGATGTGTGAGTAGTCCCGAGGATATGGTCTATTACTTCTGTGAGAAATATTTCCCTGCCCATAAGAAGCAAGCTGCCTTGCAGGAAATATACAACTTTGCTCAACTCAAAGAAGAGAGTCTCCCACAAGCTTGGGGGAGGCTCGTCCAGCTACAGAATGCTTTGCCTGATCACGCTCTTAAGAAGAACGAGATACTTGATATCTTGTATAACGGACTTACCGATGCTTCTAGAGACCACCTACATAGTTGTGTTGGTTGTGTTTTTAGGGAACGAACTATAGAACAAGCTGAGACTCTACTGAATAACATCTTGATCAACGATAATGCTTGGACTATTCCCGAACCACCTCCTAAGAAAACTCCGAAGAAAAGAGGTATTCTATTCCTAAGTCCCGAAGATATGCAAGAAGCCAAGAAATCTATGCAAGAGAAAGGCATTAGATCCGAAGATGTCAAAAATCTGCCACCTATCAAAGAGATCCATGGTCTCGATAACCCGATACAGGTAGTAGAAGTAAATTCTCTGCGTAGGTTTGATGAGAGTGATATTCCTTTTGATAAACCTGCTAGCCTATGCTTTGATGAATTTGACAACTTTGTTGCCAAACAACAGAGTTTCAATGATTATGTTAGCAGACATTTGGAACAAAGTACTCGTATGATTAGTCATTTAAGTGCTTGTGTAGACAGAAATGTCAATGATCTGAAGGTTCTGAGTAAACATGCTTCTATGATTATTACTCAGGTAGAACAAGTACTTAAAGCTCAGAATGACCTGCTCAATGAATTAAATGACAACTCTGTCAGAGTCATTACTAGAAGAGGCAAAATGACTCAGGAACCTATGTATCCTGAGGGTCATCCTAAGAGAATTGATCAAGATTCTCAAGGAATTAATGCAGATACACCCAGTCATCCTAAGGAGGAGAAGAAGGATGATAGAAACCTGCATGTTAGTTCACCAAATACTGTCACACCTGAAGAACCAAATGATATTTCTGCGTTTGATGCAGAAACACAATTTGGTGATGAACATGAACCTGGTGACAATATGGACAGCGATGTTCATAATGATGCTCAACCTAGCAATGATAAGGATGTGGAGATTGAACCTACGGTTAATCGTGATAACCCACAACCTAAGAGATACGATAAGAATGGCTTCACTGCTAGGAAGCATGGTAAAGAAAGAGAGCCATGGGTTCAGAGACCTATGCCCTTTCCTCCTAGGCCATCCAAGAAAAAGGATGATGAGGATTTTGAGCGCTTTACTGAAATGATAAGACTCGTCTTTCTGCAGATGCGGTTAGTTGATATGCTCAAAATGTCTCCATATGCCAAGTACATGAAAGATATCATGACCAATAAACGGAAGACACCAGATCTTGAGATCTCCACCATGCTTGCCAATTACGCTTTCAAAGGTGGAACTCCTAAGAAACTTGGTGATCCTGGAGTGCCCACTATACCTTGCTCCATTAAAGGAAACTACATAAGAACTGTCTTATGTGACCTTGGAGCCGGTGTTAGTGTTATGCCTCTCTCTCTTTATCGTAGACTTGAACTGGATAAATTGACACCCACTGAAATTTCTTTGCAAATGGCCGAAAAATCAACTGCTTTCCCTGTTGGCATTTGTGAGGATGTGCCTGTTGTCGTTGCTAACACCACTATCTTAACAGACTTTGTTATCTTGGATATTCCCGAGGACGATGCCATGGCTGTCATCCTCGGAAGACCCTTTTTAAACACTGCAGGGGCTGTTATAGATTGCAACAAAGGCAATGTCACTTTCCATATCAAAGGTAATGAGCATACCGTGCACTTTCCGAAGAAACGGTATCAAGTACATTGCATCAATGCTATCGAAAAAACTTCATTGATTCTTATTGGGAGTTTTGAATGCCCTATTCCTCGCGTCAAGATGAAGTATGATTTGCTTGTTGGGGAAATTCATCTCCCCATTGAGGTGATTTAGTGGCTATTCGAAAATTCTCCGTTCTCTCTTGCGATTCGAGAAAGTTTTGTCATGAGGATTTGATCAACCCCATTGACGGATTTTTTCGATGACCATGAAATGGATGAATCAAAGAGTCACATACCTTTGTTTTAAGCTTTCACTTTCTTTTGCTTAGAAGAAAAATGATAGGTTTAGTTTAGTTGTTCCTGTTTTCTGTTTTAGTGTCCCGGAGAAAAATACCCCGAAAATAAAAGTTCTCCGATGGTCCTGAAAATCTAGTATGAATTTTTCTGGAATATTTAAAAAATACTGGGACTGAGAGCTGGCCCGGGGGACGCCCCAGTGGGCCACAAGCCCTGTCACCGCGGCCACCCGCCTGGCCGCGGCAAGCAAGCTTGTGGGGCCCAT
Source organism: Hordeum vulgare subsp. vulgare (assembly GCF_904849725.1). Lineage (NCBI taxonomy): Eukaryota > Viridiplantae > Streptophyta > Magnoliopsida > Poales > Poaceae > Hordeum > Hordeum vulgare. The sequence continues at coordinate 535,426,046 of NC_058521.1, forward strand.
AAGCCCCCCCTCCACTCATTCCAGCTCCCATCCTCTTCCTCTACCTCCAGAAAAAATCTTTTCACAGCTCAAACCCGTGTTCTTGCTCATTTGGCTGTGATTTTCGATATCCTTACTCAAAGCATCATTCTCCAAACCGTTTTGGGGAAATTACTCCTTGGTAAGTGACTCCTCCATTGGTCCAATTAGTTTTTGCTCTAGTGCTTTATCCTTCGTGTATTCTTGCTACCTTGGTGACCCTGTTCTTGAGCTTGAAATGTTGATTTTAGCTGGTCCCAAGTAGTTTTAGCGCGTGATACGGTCTCTAGACACTAGTAGGAGTAGTTGCTACAAGGTGTGGTTGGTCTTTATTCACTCTTCTCTTGAACTTCAAAAATTTCAGCAAAAGAAATTACGTTCATGAGGAAGTTTCATGGTGGTTCCTCAAGTAAGAAGGGTCCCCGTCTTTCTATTCGGGAGCCCGATCCTTATGAACTAAGGGACGCACCGGTACAATCATGTGAATAGCCTTCCGACGAGTTCATGATCGAAGCAGGCTTCAAGGATGAGTTTGATACACTTGTCCGCAATGCCGGATTAGAAGAATTCCTCTCAGATAAATGTGAACAGTATGTTATGCTCACTGCCTCTTTCGTGCATAGATTTAAATTTTCAGTTGGCCGTGACTCATCCATACTGTTTGATTTGTATGATAAATCCTATGCCATGGATTTGGAGGATTTCAATAGGATTTGCAAAATACCCGATGGGGGTAATCTTAAAGATCGTGCTAAATCTTCGGTTAGAGATTTTTTCTCTCTAGTATATCTGTTGGAGAAACTAGAGACATCACGCAAGCAACCATAGGAAGCATTCATTTCCCTGCCTTGCACTACTTTGCCCTCTTCATAGGTAGGTGCATTAACGGTAAGGTTGAACATTGTCACCTATGCGCATCCGACCTTAATATCCTTAAGAGCACAGTTACGGGTGACAAAAGCTTCAATATGGGAGCTATTATAGCAAGGAGGCTGAATAAGAACGCTATTGAGGGAGATTTCTTTGGCGGCATCTATGCCACTCGTATAGCAAATTTTCTTGGAGTACCCATCCGCGCAGGAGATCCCCTACTCCATACAGCTTTCCTTGACCGCGTCGCTTTGACACACTACCAGTTCCTTGGGAGGGATGATGAATCCCTCCCATATCAATTGATATTTAACAGGCAGCGTGTTCTCCATATTACCTTTCCTGGTCCTTCTTTCTTTCACTTTCAGGTTAAATGGAGATACTACATAACCATAGGAGAGGCATAGGAATATGAGAGGGAGGCGACGGCTGCCTGTCTTTGTGAGGCAGCTATTCAGGCAGTGGCTGCAGCGCTCCCGTATAACCCCGATTGTGATTTTGGGTTTTGCCAGGACCGTCCTTGGGAGTAGACCAAGCTAGTCGAAAAGTCTAAGCTTGGGGGAGTATGTGTTCTCACCGACCTTACATTCATGCTTATGCTTTTACTTTGTTCGTCGGTGTTCACACTTTGCCACTGTATTATTCATGCTAGTTTATTTTCGTTTTCTTGTTTTCTTGTTTTGTGTCCTTTTGAGAAAACCCAAAAAGATTTCCCTTTCTTCTTTTGCTTGTTGGGAGCTTTCCCGTGTAAATAGTTTTCTTTTTCTTTGGGTCAAGGTAGAAGATATTGGTTACAATGTTTAGTAGCTCTTGCATGCATACCTGTTTAGCTTTCAAAGAACCATATTACTTTGTCTTCTCCTTTGTGTTTGCCTGCAGATTTCAGCCTAGTCCAATGCATGAGCACTCTTATTATTGTTCACATCGTTCGATCGTGCAAGTGGAAGGCAATGATGATGATATATGATGAAGTGACTGAGACTGGAAAAGCTGGTATGAACTCTATCTATTTTGTTTTTGTAAATATGACTAGCTTGTCATCCCAGATTCATCTTTGTTGTGAGAGAACCATGTTTGCAATGACAACTTAGAGATCATAGTTTCTGATGCCATGCTTATTTAGCTAGGAGCTTATAATGGTTTGTCTTGAATTCCAACATAGATTTTGAGATAACTACGATGTAGTATGATAGGATGGTATTCTTCTTTGAATGATTCAAGTGGCTTGACTTGGCGCAGGTTCATGCATGTAGTTGAGACAAAATCAACATAGCCTCTATGATGTTCGTGTTCATGGTGATTTATATCCTATTCAAGCTTGCACTCCATGTTATTGAAACTCATTGCATTCTGATGACTGTTATCACTCTCTAGTAGGTCGCTTCCCAGTCTTTTGCTAGCCTACACTTGTACTAAGCGGAATACTGCTTGTGCATCCACTTCCATAAACCCAAAAGTTTTTCCAGGAGAGTCCACTATACCTACCTATTTGCGGTATTTACCTGCCGTTCCAAGTAAATTTGCATGTGCCATTCTCTAAACCTTCAAGAAATATTCTGTTTTGCATGCCCGAACCGCTCATGTGGTGACATGGGGCTATCGGTATCTTCCATGTTAGGCGTGTTATCCTCGACATGTGTTTATTCACTGTCATTCACGAGAAAGGGGCCGGTAATTGGAATGCCCAGTTCCACGCTTAAATCGAAAACATAACTGTAAAACAAGACTCCCCCCAGATTGATGTAAGTATGGACGGTACCCGAGGATTCGGCTAGCCGTGGAGTGTGATTGATTGGTGGTGGAGGAGTTAAAACTTTACTTTTCTGTTTGGGAACCGCTTATAGCATGAATAGCGTGGAAGATATTGAGAACTCTTGGTCATTGCATTGACAATGAAAGCATGCCACCCAAAATTATTATCTCTGTTTTCAAAGCTTGAGCTCTGGCACCTTTGCAAATCAACGCTTCCCTCTGCAAAGGGCATGTCTATTTATTTTCCTGTTGAGACATCCTCTTCTTATATAAGCACCTATTAGAGAGCACCTCTATCATTTTTGTGCTTTGGTTTTGATTGATATTGAGTATGACTATGACTGGATCTTCGTTGCTATGAATTACAATGTTTAGTCAGCCCTTGATCTTTGAAAGTGCTCTGCATTTATGTTTTGCGGTCTGAGAAAGAGCTAGCGAGATACCACCTATTCATATTGCTTCATGCTTGTTTTGATTGAATTGTTGGTATCTGAAACTCATTATTATTTGCTTGCTAGCTGATTATGCCATTGATATTAGTTTACCGTGAGACCTTTGTGTCACTTGCTTATGTGGCTAACTTGTGATCTTGCTAAAATTCTGGTTACGAGTTAGACATAGTTGCAACAACAAGATCAAATAGAGTTTGTCAAAGTTTTCTTTCTCTTTCAGTTTGTCAACTTAGTTGCTTGAGGACAAGCAAGGTTTTAACCTTGGGGGAGTTGATACGTCTCCATCGTATCTACTTTTCCAAACTCTTTTGCCCTTGTTTTGGACTCTAATTTGCATGATTTGAATGGAACTAACCCGGACTGACGTTGTTTTCAGCAGAATTGCCATGGTGTTGTTTTTGTGCAGAAATGAAAGTTCTCGGAACGTCCTAAAAATTTACGGAAAACTTTTCTTGCAAATATGAAAAATACCTGCGCAAAGATCCACCAGAGTGGATGGGCGAGTGGGCCACAAGCCCTGTTGCCGCGGCCACCCCCTGGCCGCGTCAACCAAGCTTGTGGGGTCCACGTGGCTCTGCCGCCCCCAAACTTAGCTCTATAAATTCACTTTCACCCACACAAAAAATCAGAAGAGAAGATTTCGTCGCGTTTGCGATACGGAGGCGCCGCCACATCCTGTTCTTCATCTGGAGGACAGATCTGGAGTCCGTTTTGGGCTTCGAAGAGGGGAAATCGTCGCCATCGTCATCATCAACCTTCTTCCCTCTCCAATTCCATGAAGCTCTTCATCGTTCGTGAGTAATCTATTCGTCGGCTCGCTGGGCGGTGATGAGTAGGATGAGATCTATCATGTAGTTGAGTTAGTTTTGACGGAGATTGATCCCTAGTATCCACTTTGTTCTGAGATTGATGTTGCTACTACTTTGCCATGCTTAATGCTTGTCACTAGGGCCCGACTGCCATGATTTCAGATCTGAAATTTTTATGCTGTCACCAATATATGTGTTTTTTAGATCCGATCTTGCAAGTTGTAGTTACCTACTATGTGTTATGACCCGGCAACCCCGGAGTGACAATAACCGGAACCACTCCCGGTGATGACCATAGTTTGAGGAGTTCATGTATTTACCAAGTGCTAATGCGTTGTTCCGGTTCTTTATTAAAAGGAGAACCTTAATATCCCATAGTATCCTTTTGGACCCCGCTGCCACGGGAGGGATGGATAATAGATGTCATGCAAGTTCTTTTCCCTAAGCACGTATGACTACACACGGAATGCATGCCTACATCACATTGACGAACGGGAGCTAGCCACATATCTCTCCGTGTTATAACTTTTGCATGATGAATATCATCCAAGCGAATCACCAACCCATTGCCTACGAGTTTGTCCCACTGCTGCTGTTACTTGTTTTACTCTGCTGTTGTTACTTGTTTTGCTCTGCTACTGTTACTAATGTTGCTTGCTACTGCTGCTACTTGCTACTGTTGCCACTTACTACTGCTGTTCCTTGGCACTGCTGCTACTCGTTACACTGCTGCTACCCGCTACAATACTTTTTCGCTCGACGTTGATGGGAAAATACTATTTCCGTCTACGGGCAACTTCTGGCGCCATTGATACAAGAGTTAGGAATAGTCTGCCGTCAACAGATCATTTCTGGCACCGTTGTTATCATACTACTTTTCTGCTGATACTTTGCTTGCAGATACTAATCTTTCAGGTGTGGTTGAATCTGACACATTCAGCTGCTAATACTCGAGAGTATCCTCTCACGTCCTGCCTGGCGAACCAACAAATTTGGGTCGAATACTCTACCCTCGAAAACTGCCGCGAACCCACGCGCTGGTGGGCCATTGCAAGACAATTGCTAATTGTTGAGCAACTGGGAGCAGTTCTGGCTCTGTTGTCGCGAAGGCATCAAGTCAGGGACACGTCAACACCATTCTTCTAGTGTCGTTGCCGGGGACTGCCGTTAGCAATCACCATTATAGGTCTTCGTGCGCGTAGGAAATTTTTTGTTTCCCATGCGACGTTCCCCAACAGTGGTATCAGAGCTAGGTTCATGCATAGATGTTATCTCAAGTAGAACACAAAGGGTTTTGTGGACGGTGATGTTCGATTTGCTGCCCTCCTTAGTCTTTTCTCGATTCAGCGGTATTGTTGGATTGAAGCGGCCCGGACCGACATTATTTGTACGGTTATGAAAGATGGTTTCATCGATTGACACGCAACCTCGTTGCATAAATATGTTTGGCGGGTGTCTGTTTCTTCAACTTTAGTTGAATTGGTTTTGACCGAGGAGGTCCTTGGAGAGGTTAAATAGCAATTTGCACATCTCTGTTGTGGTTTTTGCGTAAGTAAGATGCGATATACTAGATACCCATTACAACCACGTAAAACATGCAACAACAATTAGAGGACGTCTAACTTGTTTTTGCAGGGTATGCTTGTGATATGATATGGCCAATGACGTGATATGATATATTGGATGTATGAGATGATCATGTCGTAATAGTTAATATCGACTTGCACGTCGATGGTACGGCAACCGGCAGGAGCCATATGGTTGTCTTTAAACTAACGTTTGTGCTTGCAGATGCGTTTGCTATATTGCTAGGACGTAGCTTTAGTAGTAATAGCAAGAGTAGAACGACAACCCCGATGGCGACATGTTGATGGAGATCATGGTGTGGCGCCGGTGACAAGAAGATCGTGCCGGTGCTTTGGTGATGGAGATCAAGAAGCACATGACGATGGCCATATCATGTCACTTATGAATTGCATGTGATGTTAATCCTTTTATGCACCTTATTTTGCCTAGAACGACGGTAGCATTATGAGGTGATCTCTCACTAAAATTTCAAGACGAAATTGTGTTCTCCCCGACTGTGCACCGTTGCTACAGTTCGTCGTTTCGAGACACCACGTGATGATCGGGTGTGATAGACTCAACGTTCACATACAACGGGTGCAAAACAGTTGCACACGAGGAACACTCGGGTTAAGCTTGACGAGCCTAGCATGTGCAGACATGGCCTCGGAACACATGAGACCGAAAGGTCAATCATGAATCATATAGTTGATATGATTAGCATAGAGATGCTTACCACTGAAACTATTCTCGACTCACGTGATGATCGTACTTGAGATAGTGGATTTGGATCATGTACCACTCAAATGACTAGAGAGATGTACTTTTTTGAATGGGAGTTCTTAAGTAATATGATTAATTGGACTAATTATCATGAACATAGTCTAATGGTCTTTGCGAATTGCGATGCAGCTTGTGCTATAGCTCTACTGTTTTTATATGTTCCTAGAGAAAATTTAGTTGAAAGTTGATAGTAGCAACTTTGCGGACTGAGTCCGTAAAACTGAGGATTTTCCTCATTGCTGCGCAGAAGGCTTCTGTCCTTAATGCACCACTCGGTGTGCTGCACCTCGGGCGTCATCTGTGGATGTTGCGAACATCTGACATACACGTCTTTGATATACATGATATTGATGTGTACTTTACTAGTACTCCTAGTAGCACGAGGGTATTGGATACCATTTCGGTTGCTAAATGATTAGTAACTCAAAATTAAAGTTATGGTATAAACAGAGACTAGCTAAAGGCAAGGTGACGATACGTGTTGGAAGTGCTTCCAAGGTTGATGTGATCAAACATCGCACGCTCCCTCTATCATCGGGATTGGTGGTAAAACCTAAATAATAGTTATTTGGTGTTTGCGTTGAGCATGAAGATGACTGGATCGTGTTTATTGCAATACGATTATTCATTTGAATAGAATAATAGTTATTCTATTTGCTTGAATAATTACCCTCAATGGTTTACTGAATCTCGATCGTAGTGTTACACATGTTCATAATATTGGTGCCAAAAGATACAAAGTAATAATGATAGTACCACTTAGTTGTGGCACTGCCACTTGAGTCATGTTGGTATAAAATGCATGAAGAAGCTCCATGTTGATGGATCTTTGTACTCACTCATTTTTGAAACGTTTGAGACATGCAAACCATACCTGTTGGTATAAATGCATGAAGAAACTCCATAGAGATGGATCGTTTGGAATCACTTGATTTTGAATCACTTGAGACATGCAAAACATGCCACATGAAACAAGAGAGTAACTTGTTGGGAGTAATGCATTTTTGATGTGTGCAGTCCAATGAGTGCTAAGGCACGTAGTGGATATCGTTATGTTCTTACTTCACTGACGATTTGGGTAGATACATGAGTATTTACTTGATGAATCACAAGTCTGAAATATTGAAAAGTTCAAAGCAATTTCAGAGTGAAGATCATCGTGACAAGAGGATAAACTGTCTACGATATGATCATAGAGATGAATATCTGAGTTACGAGTTTTTGGTACGCAGTTAAGACAAAGTGAAAATTGTTTCGCAGTTCACGCCACCTGGAACACCATAGTGTGATGATGTGTCTTAACGTCATAGCCACGCCCTATTTGATATGGTGCAAACTATGATGTCTCCTATCGAATTACGACTATCATTTATGGGTTATGCATTAGAGACAACCACATTCACTTTAAATAGGGCACAGCATATTTCTGTTGAGATGACACGGTATAGACTATGGTTTAGAGAAACCTAAGCTGTCGTTTCTTGAAAGTTTTGGGCTGCGATGCTTATGTGAAAAGGTTTCAGTCTGGTAAGCTCGAACTCAAAGCGGATAAATGCATCTTCATAGGATATCCAAAACATTTGGATACATCTCCTATCTCAGATCCGGAAGCAAAGTGTTTATTTCTAGAAACGGATCCTTTCTCGAGGAAAGGTTTCTCTCGAAAGAATTGAGTGGGAGAGTGGTGGAACTTGATGAGGTTACTGAACCGTCACTTCAACCAGCGTGTAGCAGGGCGCAAGAAGTTGTTCCTGTGGCGCCTACACCAATTGAAGTGGAAGCTTTTGATAGTGATCATTAGAGCTTCAGATCAAGATACTACAAACCTCGTAGGTCGACAAAGGTCGCGTACTACTACAAAGTGGTACGGTAACCCTGTCTTGGAGGTCATGTTGTTGAGAAACAATGAACCTACAAGTTATGGAGAAGCAATGGTGGGCCCGGATTCTAACAAATGGCTGGAGGCCATGAAATCCGAGAGAGGATCCATGTATAAAACAAAGTGTAGACTTTGGAAGAACTACTTGATGGTAGTAAGACTATTAAGTAAAGATGGATCTTTAAAAGAAAGACAAACGATGATGGTGATAAGTCACTATTAAGAAAAGCTCGACTTGTCACAAAGATGTTTTCGACAAGATCAAAGAGTTGACTATGATGTGACTTTCTCACTCATAGCGATGCTAAAAGTCTGTTGGAATTATGTTAGTAGTTGCTGCATTATTTGTAAAATATTGCACATAGGAAGACAAAACATTGTTTCCTCGACGGTTTTGCTTGAGGAAAGATTGTACGTAATACAATCAGAAGGTTTTGTCAATCTTAAGGATACTAACAAGTATGCAAGCTCCAGCGATCCTTTTATGGACTGGTGCAAGCATCTCGGAGTTGGAATATACGCTTTGATGAGATGATAAAAGCTTTTGGGTTTGTACAAGGTTTATGAGAAACTTGTATTTCCAAAGATGTGAGTGGGAGCACTATAATATTTCTGATAAAGTATATGTGGTTGACATATTGTTGATCACAAGTAATGTAGAATTTCTGTGAAGCATAAAAGGTTGTTTGAAAGGAGCTTTTCGAAGGAATGCCTGGATAGAGCTACTTGAGCATTGAGCATCAAGATCTATGGAGATAGATCAAAATGCTAAACATAACTTTCAAATGAAATGCATGCCTTGACAAGTTTTTGAAGGAGTTCGAAATAGATCAGCAAAGAAAGAGTTCTTGGCTGTGTTGTAAGGTGTGAATATGAGTAAGACTCAAAAGCCCGACCACGGCAGAAGAAAGAGAAAGGACGAAGGTCGTCCCCTCTGCCTTAGCCATAGACTCTATAGTATGCCATGTTGCGTACCGCACCTGATGTGTGCCTTGCCACAAGTCTGTTAAGAGGTACGGAGAGTGATCCATGATTGAATCACTGAACATTGGTCAAAGTTATCCTTAGTAACTAATGGACTAAGGAATGTTTCTCGATTAGGGAGGTGGTTAAAGAGTTCCTCGTGAAGGGTTACGTCGATGCAAGCTTTGACACTAATCTGAATGACTATGAGTAGTAAAACGGATTCGTATAGTAGAGTAGATATTTGGAGTATTTCCGAATAGCACGTAGTAGCAGCATCTATGAGATGACATATATATTTGTAAAGAACACACGGATCTGAAAGTTTCAGAACCGTTGACTAAAACCTCTCTCGCAAGCAAGACGAGATCAGACCCCAGAACTATATGGGTGTTGGATTCGTTGAAATCACATGGTGATGTGAACTCGATTATTGACTCTAGTGCAAGTGGGAGACTATTGGAAATATGCCCTAGAGGCGATAATAAATTAGTTATTATTATATTTCCTTGTTCATAATAATCGTTTATTATCCATGCTAGAATTGTATTGATTGGAAACTCAAATACATGTGTGGATACATAGACAACACACTGTCCCTAGTGAGCCTCTAGTTGACTAGTTTGTTGATCAAAGATGGTCAAGGTTTCCTGACCATAGGCAAGTATTGTCACTTGATAAAGCGATCACATCATTAGGAGAATCATGTGATGGACAAGACCCAAATTATATACGTAGCATATTGGTCGTGTCATTTTATTGCTATTGTTTTTTGCGTGTCAAGTATTTGTTCCTATGACCATTAGATCATATAACTCACTGGCACCGAAGGAATGTCTTGTGTGTGTCAAACGTGACAACATAACTGGGTGACTATAAAGGTGCTCTATAGGTATCTCCGAAGGTGTCCGTTGAGTTAGTATGGATCAAGACTGGGATTTGTCACTCCATGTGACGGAGAGATATCTCGAGGCCCACTCGGTAATACAACATCACACACAAGCCTTGCAAGCAATGTGACAAAGTGTAAGTCACGGGATCTTGTACTACGAAACGAGAAAAGAGGCTTGCCGGTAACGAGATTGAAATAGGTATGCGGATACTGACGATCGAATCTCGGGCAAGTAACATACCGAAGGACAAAGGGAATTACATACGGGATTATATGAATCCTTGACACTGAGGTTCAACCGATAAGATCTTCGGAGAATATGTAGGATCCAATATGGGCATCTAGGTCCCGCTATTGGATATTGACCAAGGAGTACCTCCAGGCATGTCTGCATAGTTCTCGAACCCGCAGGGTCTGCACACTTAAGGTTCGACGATTTTTTAGTATAGTTGAGTTATATGTGTGGTTACCGAATGTTGTTCGGAGTCCCGGATGATATCATGGACGCCATGAGGGTTTCCGGAATGGTCCGGAGACAAAGATTGATATATAGGATGACCTCATTTGATTGCCGGAAGGTTTTCGGGCATTACCGGGAATGTACCGGGAATAACGAATGGGTTCCGGATGTTCACTGGGAAGGGGGAAACCTACCCGGGGAATCCCATAGGCCCTAGGGGTGGCGATCCAGCCCTTGGTTGGCTGGTGGGACAGCCCAATAAGGCCTATGCGCAAGGGATTAGAAAATCAAAGAGAAAATAAAAAAAGAGGTGGGAAGGAATGGAAGGACTCCACCTTCCAATCGTAGTTGGACTAGGATTGGAGGTGGACTCCTCCACCTCCTTGGACGGTGCACCCTTGGGGTCTTGGACCCCAAGGCAAGCCTCCCCTCCCCTCCTCCTATATATAGTGGAGTTTTAGGGCTGATTTGAGACAACTTTTGTCACGGCAGCCCGACCACAAACACCACGGTTTTTCTCTAGATCATATTTCTGCGGAGCTCGGGCGGAGCCCTGCAGGAGTAGATCCTTCACCACCACCGGAGCGCCGTCATGCTGCCGGAGAACTCATCTACTTCTCCGTCTTGCTTGTTGGATCAAGAAGGCCGAGATCATCGTCGAGCTGTACGTGTGCTGAACGCGGAGGTGTCGTTCGTTCGGCACTAGACCGGAGCGGATTGTGGGACGGATCGGGGACGGTTCGTGGGGCGGATCAAGGGACGTGAGGACGTTCCACTACATCAACCGCGTTTGTTAACGCTTCCTGCTGTGTGATCTACAAGGGTACGTAGATCCAAATTTCCTCTCGTAGATGGACATCACCATGATAGGTCTTCGTGCGCGTAGGAAATTTTTTGTTTCCCATGCGACGTTCCCCAATAGAGATGAGATGGGAGGGTGTAGGCCAGCGGAGCTCGTGGGCATGGCGACATCGGTGGGTCGCCAATGCGCAAGCTCGCACGACACAGTGAGGAGGATGATAGCTCCAGCCGAATCGGCATCAAGTCATGGCGTTTCAAGAAGGCAACAACATAGCCGCCTCTCCCACAACACTAGACGGGACATGTGTGCATGCTTAAAAGATATCGACTCGATGCTTTTCCCGCACATCAAGAGGCAACATGTCACGGATGAGGAGCTCCTCGTCACCCAAGGCGGTGGCGGATGGAAAAGAGGGCGTTGCCGAAAGGCTCACCGTCGACAAGGAAGAGTACGAGTGTCGTGGTGTTGTCACTGCACGTGTCCTTGTAAAAGGACTAAGTCTAGGAGCCATCGCAACTAGATGGTTGCTTGCATGGGGTTGACTGGGAACGAGAGACACGAGTTTTTCCAGGTTTGTCCCCTCCGATGGAGGTTAAAGCCTACATCCTGCTTGTATGTTACCGATGGTGATAATCTCGACTACAAGGGTGCAGAATCGCTAACCTAGCTCTCGAGGGTATCTTTCTTGTCTGTTCTATTCCCATGGCTCTTATGTAATAGGTCGAGGCCCTAGGTTTACAAAGAGTTCGGGTCATATCTGTTGACCCATGTCCTAGTCTATCTCCTAATCATTAGTTTACCAAGGATTTCTTGACAAGCCGGCCCACGATCTGCAATGAGACGACCCACGGGCGGGTCTTCGTCTTCGTCTTGGTATCCTTAAGAATTGTCTTGTATAATCCGGGTCAAGGAATGACATGATATATTGTTGGGTCTTTCCTTGTCCCGGGTCATACCCATGGGGAATATCCCCAACATTATCCCGCAATTTTGCTTGGATTTATCCATGTTAAACTCCTTCCCGAAAAGAGATAGGAAAAACTTTTGAAAATACAATAGTCTTAAAAACTTCGAATCCATCCATGACCCGACATCCTTTCCTTTCTTCAAGACATCATCTTCTAGAGATTCAAATGGTTAATTCATTCGCTAGGTCATTTGATTTCCCCTGGGCTTAGTATTTTTTTCATTGTCAATATTGTGACATCATATTGGTGTCATACAGTATCTCCACATGGCATCACATTGAATCTTTTGCGGGTGGATACATCAAATCTAGTCAATGCAAAAAATCGAGGTGCCTTTTTAGCCACGAGTTATTGCGATGGTTGCACTTTTTACCGCGCCGTCTTGGCTTCACCTCCCTTATAAATAGACCGCATGGTGTCCTTTTTTCACTTTTACCTCGTCTTCTTCCTCTCACCTCCAAAGCTACACCTCAGCCCGTAGGAGTTCAAATTGTAAGAAGATTAATCCACGTTGACATCATCGTTGGAGTTCATATGTATCGTCCACGGTCTTCTTCACGAGCATAATGCCCGAATATCTCCTATGCATCGAATGTGGTGAGTCCCATTTACGTCTTTGGGTCTCAAGTGTTCTTCGTAGTTCACCGGAGTTTGTCGGATCTTATCAAACATTAGTTGTAGATCTGGTTGCTCCCCTGACCTCTCATTAATAATGCTTAGTTTTACCTCCACTATGTTTCTGTCGTACTGTGAATTTGCTACAGTTCGCCTATAAGATTTTGCAAATGCTTCACTTTTGGTACTTCCGCCAGTTTTAGGGCTTTTATCTTCCTTTTTATTCATTTATCAGATCCATCTGCCCCACTGCTTTGGGACAAAACTGTTTACTCATCCATCACTTAGAAAAAAACTAAGTCCTTTAGATCTTATCAATAGCCTGATCATGCTCTTGTTAGCTTGTTATTAGAAAAACTCTTAGGTCGGCTCGTGATTTTTCGTGCCATATTGTAGCTGGCTTGTGATAGTGCCGACTCATATGGTCTTACCTAATTTCTATAGGTGGACATGGCTCCTAAAACTAACAAAGTCGTAAATTGGACGAAATCAAACATGACAAAGCTCGTCTTGCAATACTCGGTTCATAATGGGTCTGTGCCTCCCAAAGGAGAAATACACTTGCGTGCACCTGAAGAGGAGACTGACCCCACGCCATGTCAAAACAAATTCATCTGCTTTGTGGAACATCTTGGTAGGAGGTTTCATCCGCCGGGTTCAGAATTCTTCCGTGACGTACTTCATCATTTCAAAATCAGACCCAAGGATCTTGCTCCTAATTCTGTCTCGAACTTATGCCACCTCCAAGCATACTGCAAGGTGTATGTGCAAATGAAGCAGGAGGTACATCTTTGTAAGGAGTTCCTCTATTTGAACTGCCAGGCGGAGTGCAAGAATTGACCCAGTGTGGAAACTGGAGGTGTAACCATTCATAGAAGGAAACATTAAATGTTCCCTCATGTGAGTTTGGCGAGTCATCCGAAAGGGTGGAGCAAGACTTGGTTATATTGCAGAGATACTTCTCCCTCGGGTCAAAACAAATTATCGGGTTATAGGTCAGCCCGGCTTAAAGCCATAGTAGTATTTCCTGGCTTTGCTCCCGAGGCAGAGCGGGAAGAATTTGGGTGTATTTATCCCAAGATTCAAGCGTTGATCTCTCATGGGCTCACCGGCATTGATTTGACCCAGTGTTTCATCGGTTTGTAGGTTCAACATCTCAGCAAAAGGGCGAGACTATTGCATCAGTACTCTAGAGAATCGGCTTATTATGCACTTCAGTCAAGAAGATCTATGAGAGTTGGATTTTAAAAAGGTCGTTAAGAAGCTATTGAGCAAGACCAGGGATAAGATTGCCTTGGTTGGGCTGGCCCGGTCTTACGCTGGTAACCCGCCTCCTCGAGTAAGTCGAATTCCCTTTGGTGTTTATTTCTTAATTATTTCTATTGTTTCTTGCTGACATTCCAGACTACCACTTGATACGTCTGCAATGTATTTATAATTTTTATTGTTCCATGCTGTTATTTTATCATTCTAGGATATTTTTTGGGTCATAATTCACAAATTTATATTATTTTTTAGCACTAACCTATTAACCAAGTGCCCATGGCCACTTGAAGTTTTCTACGTGTTTTTTTTCTTTTTCAGGTTTTCAGTACCAAACGAATTCCAATTGCTATGAAACTTTCTTATGATTTTTTATGGACCAAAAGAAGACGTGGAAGCTTCATGAGGAGACCTGAAGCCACACGAGGGGTCCACAATCCAACAAGGCGCGACCAGGGGGTGGTCGCACCTTAATGGCTTGTGCTTCCCTTGTGCCCCCTCTTGCTCCATTCTGTGGCGTATAAATTCACAAATATTCAAAAAAGACCAAATAGATCGATTTTGCCAAACACTTTTATGCCGCCGCAAGTCTCTGTTCCACGGCGACTCCATCTCGACCTCCATTCTGGCACCCTATCGGAGAGGAGATCAATTTTGGAGGGCCTCTTCATCAACCTTGTTGCCCTCATGATGATGTGAGTAGTTCACCATAGACCTACGGTCTGTAGTTAGTATCTAGATGGCTATCTCTATCTCTCTCTTGATCTTCAATACAATGACTATCACATCTTTGCTTTGATCTATGTGATGTAATTCTTTTGTACGGTGTGTTTGTTGGGATCTGATGATTTGTGGGTTTATTTTCAAACTATTCATAAAAAATATTTAAGTCTTCTCTAAGTTTTATGATTCTTATTTGCATGGTCATCATATCTTCGTTATTCTCTCCAATCTATTGAATAGCTTTGGCCAAGTAGTTTGGTATTTCTTCAGTGAGAGGGGGCGTTATAGTGGGTTCAGCCTAGCGAGTTTCTATATCCCAGTGACAGAAAGGGACAAGTTGCATCTTTGTGTTTCTTCTAGTAAGGATAAAATGATGGGGTTTATTCATATTGGTTGAGTTTACTTTGTCTACATCATGTCATCGTTTTCCAAGCATTACTCTCTTTCACTTAATACTCTAGATGTATGTTGGATAGAGGTCGATGGGTGGAGTAATAGTAGTAGGTGCGGGCAGGAGCCTGCCTGTTTTCTTATGGCCGTGATGCCTATATACACATGATCGTTGCTGTGAAAATTTCATAACTATTCGTTGTTCTATTAATTCCCAACAGTAATATCTTTACCCACCTTATGTTGCTTTAATGAGAGATTCCACTAGAGAACTCTATGGCCCTCGGGTCCATCCACTTATATATTCAGAGAACTTATAATTTCCTCGCTGTTATTATTTGTATTTTATTTTATTTTGCAAGTTACAATTATCTACACACCTCATTTACTCGCAAATAACGAGATCAAGGGGATTGACAACCCTCTTGACCGCGTTGGGTGCAAGTTGTTTGCTCTTTTGTGTGCATCCCTAAAGACGATTGAGGATTGATATTCCTATTGATTCAATAAAACTTGGTTTCTTAATCGAGGGATATACTTACCCGCATTTTGTTGCGATTACCCGTTCCTCTTCATGAAAAATCCAACGCAGATCACAAGTATCAGGAAGGATTTCAGGCGCCGTTGCCGGGCAATATTATCACCAACTATCAAGTAAATTCACACAAATTATCATTCACTTGTTCTTATTTTTATTTTCTATTATATCTTCCCGGATTCAAAAAAATACAAAATATTTACCTTTGCTTGTCGTTAGTTTGCATCTTCACTCTCTAGTTTACTTGTCCTCCTTGTCACGTTTGCTTGAAAGTTACTAGCATGTCTGAATTTGATAAAGTTATCATTGAAAGCGCTAGTGAAGATACCACTAGTGATTTGGATGAAGATGTATTAAAATTTATTGATTCCACTCATGATCCTCCTATGAATCAAGTCCCTACTAGTAACACTCACACGACCCTAAATTCTAAAATTTATCATGTGGGCAGTAGGAACATTATTGGAAACCATGTCATCCAAGAATTTTATTGAGTATTCGTTAGCTTCCCCCTAATTAAAGGAACTATACTTGATGAAACAAATTGTTATGTAGATCCTATTACCATGCATATATTGAAAATGAAAAGAAAATTTGTGCATCCCATCCTATGCTTCAAAAGATATTGTTAAGACTTCCTAGCTTGCACTATCCCGAGATTAAGAAATTTGCCATCACTATACTTGTGCATGAATTTGATTATATTTTGCACGAAGCGAAACTAAATTTTGCCTTCTTTGGAATAAAATTTGAACATCCTCCCATAGAAGCAATCCTCCGTAACAAAGATGCTATGCATAGGTTGGAATCTAATGACTATCACAGATTCGATATGAATATCAGGAGGAATGTGCTTCCCGAAGAATTAACACAATAATTATTTTAGACACTTGTGATAAATTTGAATGTATTTCTAAAGGAATTAATTAAGGGTTTAGTTAAGTTTGGCAAGAAAACACTATTAGGGAACCAATTATTTATGAAATCCAAGTCTTATATGAAGAACCCTTAGATGATAGTGACATGAGTAATGATATTATGAATGCCTTTGAATACTTGAGATCTTAAACTAGGTTTTACAAAGGTGATTTATTAAGTAAAATTTTGG
Source organism: Hordeum vulgare subsp. vulgare (assembly GCF_904849725.1). Taxonomy (NCBI): domain Eukaryota; kingdom Viridiplantae; phylum Streptophyta; class Magnoliopsida; order Poales; family Poaceae; genus Hordeum; species Hordeum vulgare. Next base: position 535,442,897 of record NC_058521.1, read on the forward strand.
AGGAACTAATTTTGAAGGACATGAAGGGGTCCAATACTTGATCATATGCATTATGCCTAGCTAGGGGCATAAAAGAATAGCGCTTGTTGGGAGGCAACCCGATAACTATCTTTTTTGCTCTTATACTTTCTATCTTGGTGTGTTGACATGTTTATTTCCTCTATAATTATTGTGTATTATGTTTAAATTAGAGTTTATTCTAAGTAAAACCTTTGGGATTACTTGTATGACAAGTATGACTCATACAGTGCAAAAGCAGAAACTTTGACGTCTAGTGTAGAATTTCTCTGATTTTACTAAAACGTCTTTTAAGCTGAATTTCATACAAAGTATTTTTTAAAAATTCCACAAATCGTCCAAAGATTTCAGAATTTTTGGAGTTACATAACTATAGGTTCATTACAGATTACTACAAAATATTCTCTTTTAGATGGATTCTGATTTTTCTTGCATAGTTTGCTTGTTGCTTATAGATTGTATCGGGGGGTATAAGACATGGAGAAGTTAGAATATAGTACCTAGTATGCAATAATGAGATATGAATCAATTTAAATAGTACCTAAGCATTTGATATGTTGCTTATAGCTAACAGACCTCACGAAGTTTTGTTGAGTTTTGTGTGATTGAAGTTTTCGAGTTTTGGGTGTTATCGCGATGGACAATGGAATAACGAGCGGCAAGAGCCTAAGCTTGGGGATTCCCAAGGCACCCCAAGGTAATAATATAGGAAGACTCAAATGTCTAAGCTTGGGGATGCATCGGAAGGCATCCCCTCTTTCGTCTCAATCCATCGGTATGTCACTTGAAGCTATATTTTTATTCGTCACATGATATGAGTTTTACTTGGAGCTTCGTTTGCTTTAGTTTGATTTTTTATTTTTAGTTTGACCACATTCATCATTTTCTTGGCACACCAACCTAAGAGCTACAAACATTAATCATGATTTGTTAGAATACTCTTTGTGGTTCTCTTATATCTTTTGAGCTAAACGGTTGCTATAATACTTCACTTATACACTTTTTAGCATGGTGGCATGTCGATTTTATAGAAATATTTGAACTCTCGTTCTTGGAATATATTTGTTTGAGAGTTAATAAACGGTAGAGATAATTTTCATGGGTCACAAAGCTAGTCCAAAAATAATAGGTATTCCATGAATGATAGTCAAAGCCATCATGTAGCACATAAAGAGAAATTGTGGGTTAATGATATTGATGAGGTAATATGAAAAAGGTGTGAGTGCATCATTGTTGATTCGTAGTAGTAGCATTATTAAGATGTTTCAATTCCTTGTTTCCCTAAATATTAAAAAGGCATGGCGGGGATGTGTGAGCATTTCTATTCCCTGTTGAAATCCTAGTGTTGTTTCAAGTCGGAGTCGCGTGATGGTTAACTCCTCCCGACCCTCTCACTCGGGGCATGCGGGTAGTTCTTTGATTTGTGATAAAAATAATAAAACTTTGCAATAAGTATATGAGTTCTTCATGACTAATGTGAAACCATGGACATACGCAATCTCACCTCCCCAAATTTGGCTAGCCTCTTCGGTACCATGCATTGCCCATTCTCATCTCGAGGATCGGTGCGAACTTCGCTGGTGCATCCAAACCCCGTGGCATGATATGATGTGTCACACATAAACCTTCCTATATCTTCCTCAAAACAGCCACCATACCTACCTATCATGGCATTTCCATAGCCATTACGAGATATATTGACATGCAAATTCCATTGTTACATCATATGACAAGTTCATTCATCATCATATTGCTTTGCACGATCATATAGAGCTGAAATAGCATTTTTTGCATAGCCACCATTCATTATATTGCTGACACATGTCATGCTAGATCATTGCACATCCTGGTACACTACAAGAGGCATTCATGTTGAGTCATAGTTCTTCATATCGAGCTTTCATGAGTTGTAAGTAAAAAAAAGTGTGATGATCATCCTTATTAGAGCATTGTCCCAGTGAGGAAAGGATGATGGAGACTATGATTGCCCCACAAGTCGGGAAGAGAGTCCATACAAAAATAAAAATGGGGAGGCCAAATGAGCCCACCATGAAAAAAAGATGAAAAAATGAATCAGGTAAAAAGAGAGAAGGGACTTTGCTACTATCCTTTACCACACTTGTGCCTCAAAGTGGCACCATGTTCCTCATAGAGTGAGTCTCGTCATATGTCATTTTCATATGCTAGTGGGAATAATATTATCATCATTATAAACTTGGCTTGCATATTTCGATGATGGGCTTCCTCAAATTTCCGAGGTCTTCATGAGCAAGCAAGTTGGATGCACATCCTACTTAGGTTCATTTGATCTTTCATACACTTGTACCTCTAGTGCATCATTTTCATGAAACTCCTACATCTACCGATGGGCATCTCCATAGCCCGTCGGTACGCCTAGTTGATATGAGACTGTCACCATATTCTATTCCACCTTATGATATGTCCATGGCTCACGCTCATTTATTGCATGAAGAATAAAAAGTTGATTCAATTTGAAAAAGTATAATCCAATTGCGTGACTTGGACACCATGGTGCTTAAAATTTGTATTAATGTGGTGAAGATGGAGACATTATTTTCTAATATGAAAGAAGAATGGGAGTAAACATTCTTTTAGGATCGTATACTTTGAAAGATTGATAATTTTGTTGCTTGTACTTATAGTTATTACTATGTTTATGTTTGTTAATTCATCGTTTCTTAATTAGCATACATGCAAAAGATTACATATTGGATAGCATGTCACATCAAAAATTCTTTTTTTTATCATTTACCTACTCAAGGACGAGGAGGAATTTAGCTTGGGGAGGCTTGATATGTCTCCAACGTATCTATAATTTTTGATTGTTCCATGCTATTATATTATCATCCTAGGATACATTTTGGTTCATAACTCACCAATTTATATTATTCTTTAGCACTAACCTATTAACCCAGTTCCCATGGCAAGTTGTTGTTTGTTGCGTGTTTTTTGTTTTTCAGGTTTTCAGTGCCAAACAAAGTCCAATTGCCACGAAGTTTTTTTTGGACCAAAAGAAGACCTGGAAGCTTCAGGAGGTGACGTGAAACCACACAAGGGGCCCACAAGCCAACATGGCATGACCAGGGGGATGGCTGCACCCTCATGGCTTGTGCCTCCCCTAGCTCTTACTAAGCATGCTCGATTATGCTGGAAGTAGTACAAAGCCCCTCCATAGTAGCATTTATGGGCTATTGTGTTCACTTCATCTAACTATCGATATGGTTGAACTGTATTGCGTACTTCAAATTAGCTAGTATATATAGTTGAACTAGCTATTTTAGTACGTGGTTGGCAACAATTAGGGAAAATTTTGTTCGGTTCATTACTAGATCGACAAATGCCAATATTTCCAATTTGACATGTGGCAATTTACCTAATATGACACATGAAAATCTAAACTCGTTGTCTATACTAAGCACCAATCCTTCGCGCCAATTTTTCACTTGGCTTATTGGCGAAGGAAACATAGGTGTCGGTCTGAACCAATTGTGGTGATTGTTTATTCAGAGAAAAACATTGAACTTTTTTATTTACTTTGATTACTATGTGAAGTCAAAGATAAATACTTAGCTGACCAAATGATTGAGATACAATATAAAGAAAATGAGTTGCACCGACGGCATCCTACGTCGGCGTTGTCGTGCTCCAGGGCGCATTTGTTCAATTCTTCAAACGAGACCAGAATGTTATGGACTTCCAAATCAAAGAGTCGGTCATCGCACAATCAATGGGCGTGGGGCCAGGGGCGAAGACTAGTGGCGTTGAAAGGAAGCAGTCGACAGTGTCGTCACAATCCACTCGGGGGCGTGACGGGTGCAGGCGCGCACACGGGCAAGAGAGTGGTGGGTGTAGGCGTGCGCATGGGGACGTGCGTCGTGAGTGCGAGCACTCGCACAAGGACCAACGGGGCGTGTCCAGGGGCGCGCACAAGCACTGGTGGAGGAGGAGGTGTTGGCGCTTCATGCACATGAGCTGCGTGGGTCCACAGGGACCTCGCTGACGCCGCGGTTTATAGCGTTGCGATGATGCTTGGTGACCATCGTCAATGCCACAGGGATAGTCGCTGGAGCAGGAATGGGGATGGTTGTTGGTGAGTGCCTCGGGGCAGCATGCAACTCTTCCAGGGCCATGTTCATTGCGTCCCATTCATATTTATGTTTTATCTCCTCTGTCTCGGTGTCGACTTCACCAAACAGGAAGACTAGTGGCACATGATCCTTGTGTGCCATGGAGTAGGTGAGTGGAGTATTGAATGATGGAGGATAATGAGAGGCAAAGATAGAGGATTGTGAGTGGGCGGGTAGTAAATCCTCCTATTAAACAGTGGCTCGGGTGCCATTAATGGACGGGTCGGAAGCAATGCAGACGGATATGGAGGTAAAAGGGCTCGCTTCCCGATGAGCCCACAACATACTACTCGCACGCCTCCAGGTGAGCCTACACAACAGAGGCCAGCTCGCACGCCTCGTGTCAACTCAAGTAGTTGCTCGCATGGCACTTCCTAGCCAATAAAAGAGTGTGACACGTCGCAATAGGTAAGGGCAGTAGAACGCCCATGGTTTGTGAATAATGCAACCATTTGCGTGGTAATGTGAGAGTTCTTTGTTCTAAAAACCTTTTGTTGTCTATTAATGTGTGCGCCTTTTCCCAAAGTGGACACGAGAATTACTATAGCATATTTGTGCTATATCATGACGCCATGCCAAAATTCTTGAATTTTGCATGAGTTTTAGATTTACTATAATTTAAACCAATATTGTCAATGTTTGCTCTAGAAGAAAAATATATTAAAAACGAGTCTCAAATAGGAAAACAAAATGCTATGATGCCTTTATGTGCTATGTCATGACATCATGCCAAGTTTCATGGATTTCTGACGAGCTTTTGATTTACATGAATTTAAAACCCAAGTTTCTCAATGTTTGGGGTCGTGGCAAAAACCTGAGATGTTTGTAATTCATTCCCATATCTTGCATGGGACCTAAAGATGCATCCATGTAAACTTATATGATTTTAACCCATTTTGCTGCACCGGGACTCGTGATTGTAGTTTGAATTTTAATTATGCACATTAAAAGCATATGAAACTCAATTAATGTATAAAAAGGGCCAAACAAATGCTAAATAATTCCATATTTTAGCACGACACTCACATTGGTCTAGGTTGCCTCTAGAAAAGGTTCAAGGCGAGAAGAGGTAGCGGATGTCGTTTCGCCCACGTAAGGTGATGTGTTCCATATTGGAACCACAAAGCTTCCAGTAAGAAACTCTGGTATGTAAGGAGCTTGTGCCAATACTTGTCCCAAACTGGACAATTTTTTACCACGGCACATATGTGTCATGTCATGGCACCATGCCGATTTTCAAGAATTTTTTGATGAGTTTTTGATTTACATAATTTAAAACCCGAGTTTCAAGGCCTCTAGAATGTTCGTGTGGTCGAGCCAAGACCCTGAGATGTTAGAAATTCATTCCCATATGTTGCATCGGACCTAAAGATGCAGTCATATAAACTTATATGGTTTTCCAATCCATTCTTATGCACCAGACCTTGTGATTGTAGTTCAAATTTTAATTATGCACATTAAATGCCTATAAAAGTCAATCAATGTATAAAAATGCCAAACGAACCCTGTATAATTCCAGATTTTCGCACAACACTCATGTTGGTATATGTTGCCTCTAGAAATAGTTCAAGACGAGATGAGTCAGCGAATATCGACTTGTCCACATAAGGTGACGCTTTCCATATTGAAACCATAAACCTTCTTGTGAGAAGCTCTGGTTTATAAGGGTTTTCTGCCAAAACTTGTCCCAAATTGGCCATTTTTTACCACGTCACATATGAGCTATGTCATCACACCATACAAAGTTTTTAGAATTTCTGTCACATTTTGGATTTACGGTAATTTAAAAACCAAGTTTATCAATGTTTATGGCCGAGCCAAGATGCCGAGATGTTTGAAATTCATTCACGTTTCTTGCATGGACCTAAAGATGAAGTCGTCGACACTTATATGATTTTTCAACCCATTTTGATGCACCGGACCTTGGGACGTTAGTTCAAATTTGAATTATACACATTAAATGTCTACAAAACTCAACTAATGTATACAAATGTCAAACAAACCCTGAATAATTCCAGATGTTAGCACAACGCTCTTGTGTGTCCGTTTTCACTACAGATAAATCTAATTGCAATCCAAACACTATCCTTTGTCGAAGTAACCTCATTTTTTGTTTTAAAACAATATGATAATCAAGTCTATGACAAATAGTTCATGATCAGGAATCGTGTGTGGTGTAGTACAAAATATCTTGGGCCATTCCTCATACATGCATGGCTTAGGCCGGAAGCTTCATTGATTACAGTCCACCGCCGGACAGCTTACCACACTGACTACTCAAGACCATTTTACTATTCAATCATCCCCGGTGAAAGATGAAGACATGTATCCCCGTTGTGAGAGCAACTTTGACAACCCACTCTGGTCCGAACGCGACCGCATCAACCATGAGCATGCTCTCAACATCCTTGAATGCGTCTTCTTCCTTTGAAAGGGAAGCTGCAGCAACCGAAAGGGAAGCTGCTACAGTTGAGAGGGCGGCAGCAATAACTGCGACAGGGATAGAAAATGGCAAGAATGGCACATCATGTGTAAATGTGTGGCGATCGATGTAGCCCTGATGGCAGACTCGCACGCACATCTCGTGTCGGTCACTGCACAAATCATAATTGCCTTCTCTCGCACCAATCGACAACACATGACTCATGAGTTGGTAATCGATGAGTGTCCTCGAGCAGGCGTCCGTTCGATGATGTCCTCCCTAGACAATATGGTGGTCGTCCATGCCCGGACCAAGGATGCCCATGCCCAAATCATGACGGCCTTATCCAAGGAGATGGTGGACGAGGACTGCGAGATGCTGGTGGAGTATGTGGCGATGTATGCCATGGATCTCCTTACCCCAAAGGTGGTCGAGCGGGAGCTGGTCATCAAGGAGGTTGCAAAGATCGACGGGTGCCACACGGAATATTAGTCTTTGTTTAGAATGTTGGTCCTTTGTTAGACTAATGTTTAGGCCAACTAACTAATGTTTAATTGCTCGATTAAGTAAGTGCGGGCGGTGTTGTAGGCTCTTTTGTGTAGTACTCAAATTTGCAAGTATTGTTTAATTAAGTAATGACATGGATGATCAATGTAAAGAGGGAAATTTGGACCAAAATTTGCTCCCGTATCCCCATTTTCTCTTTGAAATGAAAATGAAATGCAAGTACCGTGTGCAATGTAGTATGCGGTATCTTACATCGGAAGCTTGGATACCAAAATTTCCACGTTCAGCCTCATCACGCACGGGTTAAACTATAGGATCCGTTTGTGATGTTGGATATCGCACACAGTTCTAATAAAGGGACCGTGTCCGATGTGACTGTGCACTCTAGTGTTTCGCCGCACCGAATGAAATTTTGGGTTGCCGTGCAAATATCTACCTCCCCCAGCCCTCATACCAACCAAAAGCCACATTTCCCCTACCCCCTTCCTTTCCTAAGTTCAAACCTTCACTGCTTGCTTGCAGCGTCGCCTCCTCACTCGTGACGCTCGTACCTACTGCTCGGCCACCTCCATCTAGTCACGTAATCCACACCTTCCCCGTACCCCCTCGTCCTCCACCTCGTACTCCTCCATCCCACATGACCTGACCGTCGGTATGACACCTTCGACCAAAATCAACGGTCGATCTCCCACATAATCACTGCTAAAAGACATGGTGCAAACAGTATAGCAAGGATCTCAAGGAGCATCTCGCAGGGGAGAAGAAAATCACGTCCGCACACGCGGATGAGGCCGCGATGGTTGCCACGCATGCCAACCCCCAGATCTTGTAGTAGCACTTCATCGTCGAGCCCTCGCATGCGGACACTGCCACGCGGTTGGCTGATTTAAAGAACAGCTCATGGTGTTTTCTCGAGGGATCTGTTGGTGCCTTCGATGACGACTACGAGTTGTTTTCTCAGCGTGCTCGTGCTTTCCTCATCTCTAGATCCAGCGGGCTGGTGCCCGGATAGGCTCAGGCCACTCACCACTATGAGGAGCGCACCCATGATATGGAGGCATCTCCCTCCACCGAGCGCATCGTTACCGATATCTCTCCGACGATGAGGAATACCTTGTTTTTTAGCTTAGTTACTAATGATTTGTGTTTAGCTAGTTATGCCTGTTAAGCATGTTTGGTTTACCTAATGCATGTGCTGCTCCTGCCTTTCCTTAAGAAATTATAGTGAAATATGCAATGTAATGCTACTATGCAATTTGACCTTCTAGTATGTTGTAGTGTGCAATGTGATGACGAGTTAACTGCTTGGTTCATTTGTTTTGCTGATATTTCGCAATTTGATGTTCGATTGTTGTTGGTACAACTTTGTGTTGTTACGCACGTGAGAATTAAAATGAAAATGGATATACTAAATACATGTGAAACATACAATTGTTATATTTGATAGTTCTTAGCACGCTTGGCTTTTCCATATGGCTTGAATTAATATGTTAGATCTGCAATGCGTTTATTTTTTGCTAACATATTTTACTGATAGCACGCTAAATCTCACTTATTACCAGATCAATATCTATCTTAAATATGTTACAGGGGGGCGATGGGAGACACTCATGTTTACCACCGAGGTTTGCACATTCATGATCCTTTGGTAATATCACACTATTATGCAATTGCAGGAACCATTCTAATATTTAGGTTTGTAATAATTTGGTCTTGCACATGTAGGTCCTGCTATAAGAGGTGTAGACCCAATGTTCGACCCATTTTTCATGTGTTGAAATGATGTGTTCATGAATATCAGTCAAGTCAAGAAACTTGGAAAGATTGTTAAGATAAAGAAACCATCGATGAAAAACAAAAAAGATGTTTACCTGTTCAATGAAGAAGACATTAGTCAACTATAGGATGGTACTATCTCTTTTACCTTGCCTTCTTTCCCTTTTCGACATTTCAATTTTTTAGACGAAATTTATGCATATCTTTGTTTCCATTCCTTTCCAAAGCAGATCTTGGATGAGTATGTCTCAAACTACATGTATGTTCAAGACACGGGGAAGGTATTCATATAGCACCCACGGTATAATCTTCAAGTGTTCCTCAAGAGGATGAAGGATGGGTGATATGTCTCCAACGTATCTGTAATTTTTTATTGTTCCATGCTATTACGTTATCATTTTAGAGCACTTTTTAGGCACTTATCTACCAATTTACATTATTTTTTAGCACTAACCTATTGACCCAGTGCCAAGTGCCAGTTTTGTTTTCTGCATGTTTTTCCACTTTTCAGGTTCCAGTAACAAACGAAGCCCAATGGACCCAAAACTTTTTGTGATTTTTTTCTGGACTAAAAGAACACTATGGAGCATCGAAACAAGTCTGGGAGGCACATGAGGCTCTCAAAAGCCATTTGGTCACAGTTTGGGGGTTGTTAGCTTGTGGCCGCCTCCTGGCTCCCCCGACCCCATTCTCTGTCCTATATATTCCTGTCTACCCTAAAACATTAGAGGAGGTCCCGAAACACTTTCAACACCGCCAATGTTCTGACGGTAGGGCATCGAGAGCTCCATTTTGGCACTTTGTCGGAGGGGGATTGATCATGGAGGGCATCTTCATCAACCTTGTTGCCCTCATGATGATGTGTGAATAGTTCACGACAGACCTACGGGTCCATAGCAGTACCTAGATGGCATATCTCTCTCTTTGATCTTCAATACAATGATCATCACATCTTTGCTTTGATTCATATGATGTAACTCTTTTGTGCGGTGCGTTCATTGGGATCTGATGAATTGTGGGTTTATGTTCAGATTATTCATGATAAATATTTGAGTCTCCTCTAATATATAATATGATTCTTATTTGCATGATTATAAAAGATTTGTAATTCTTTTCGATCTCATGAAATGGTTTGACCAACAAGACTAATATTTCTTCGGTGGTAGAGGTGTGTTGTAGTCGGTTCAACCGGGCGGGTTTTTATATCCTAGTGACAAGGGGACAAGTTGCGTCTTTGTGTTGCTGCTACTAAGGGTAAAACTATGGGGTTTATTCATATTGGTTGAGTTTACTTTGTCTACATCATGTCATCTTACTCGAAGCATTACTTCGTTTGTCATGAACTTAATACGTACATAGGCAAGCATAGAAGAGTTCTTGAAGTGAAGTAATTGTAATAGGTGCAGGCAGGAGTCGTCCTATTTGTTTATGGACGTGATACCTATATTTACATAATCATTGCCGTGAAAATCGCATAACTGCCCGCTCTTCTATGAATTTCCCAACACTAATTTGTTTACCCACCATATGCTTATTTTCATGAGAGATGCCACTAGGGAAAGCTATGGCCCTCGCGTCTATTCACAACATACTGCTAAAACCTTCAACGACTTGCTTCCATTTATTTACTTTTATTTTGTTTTGCATTTTATAATTATCTACACACCTCATTCGCTTGCAAATAACGAGATAAAGGGGATTGACAACCCTCTTGCCCGAGTTGGGTGCAAGTTGTTTGTTCTTTTATGTGCAGTCACTGAAGACGGTTGTGGATTGGTATTCCTATTGGTTCGATAAACCTTGGTTTCATAACTGAGGGAAATACTTACCCACTTTGTGTTGCGATTACCCATTCCTCTTCACAGAAAGCCCAACGCAAATCACTAGTATGAGGAAGGATTTCTCGTGTCGTTGCCGAGGAATATTATCACCAACTATCAAGTAACTCCACCCAAAATTTCGTTCACTTGTTCCTCCTTTTACTTGCACGTATAGTTAGTTTGTCTCACAAAAAAATAAAAATATAAAAAAATATTTATCTTTGCTTGCTTAGCATGTCACTAGATTGCATCTTCGCTCTCTAGCTTGCTTGTTACACTTGTTACTTTGCTCTTGTAGTCACCATGTCTCAAGATACTACTAAGTTGTGTGACTTTTCAAATACTAAAAATATTTATTTTATTATTACTCCTACACCACCCTCCACTAGTGCGGATGCTTTTGATATTAGTGCTTCATTGTTAAATCTTGTCATGAAAGAACAATTTTTGGGAAGTCCTAATGAGGGTCCTGCTTGACACCTCAATACTTTTGTGGAACTTTGTGATATGCAAGAGAAAAAGTACCTGGACAATGATATTGATAAATTAAAATTATTTCCTTTTTCATCTCTAAGCAAAAGCTTGGTTTTCATCTTTGCCACGTAATAGTATTGGACCATGGGATAAGTGTAAAGATGCTTTTATTGCCAAGTATTTTCCTCCTGCTAAGATCATCTCCCTAAGGAATCAAATAATGAATTTTAAACAGCAAGAACATGAACATGTTTCTCAATCTTGGTAGAGAATGAAGTTGATGATAAGAAATTGTCCAACACATGGTCTAAACTTATGGATGATTATCCAAAATTTCTATGCGGGTCTAAACTTTTCATCCATAAATCTTCTAGATTCTGCCGTAGGTGGTAGCTTCATGGAGGTGACCCTAGGAGAGGCCACCAAACTTCTGGACAACATCATGGTCAACTATTCTCAATGTCATACCGAACGAGCTCCAACAGGTAAGAAGGTAAATTATGTTGAAGAAATCGCTACTTTGAGTGAAAAAGTGGATGCTCTTATGAACTTGGTTTCCAATAAGAATACTCATGTTGATCCCAATGATATGCCTTTGTCTACCTTGATTGAACAAAATAATGATGCTATTTATGTTAACTTTATCTCCCGAAATAATTTTAACAACAATGCTTATAGAGGTCATTTCAATCCTAGGATATATCTCGGTAATTCTTCCAACCACTACGGAATTCTTATGGTAATTTATATGGAAATTATTATAAAAATTATAATAGGATATCCTATGATCTTGAGAACACAATTAAGGAATTCATTAATTCTCAAAAGGTTTTCAATACTATGGTAGAGGAAAATTCAGAAATTTTTGATACTTTGGCTGTAAGTGTGGATAGAATTGCTCTTGATGTAGAAACTCTTAAAAGTAAAACTTTTCCTACTAAGCTTGTTTTAATGATACTATTCAGTATATCCAAGTTCCAATCAATGAGAGTAAGGAGAGGACCGCTAAAATTGAAAGCTAAGCGAGAATTCCTAGAAAAGGCTCTTCCGCTTGATTTTCCCATAATCCTGATGAAGACCTTAAAATGATTGGTACTTCTGATATTGAATATTTGTTTAATTCTCTCAATACTAATGATAAAGGTACTAAATATGAGTCAACTTTAGTTAAGGAGCGGCTCCTTTGCCTGAAGGGTGATGATCCTAATGATATAATTGAAAAAAGTGGGTTTGGAGTCTAGCGACATTCCAAGCATACCAACGCAGCATTTTAATTTGATCCCATAAGTGTTTCCCTTTTTAAGTCAAGCGATAATCCCTAAAATACTCTCGTTGTATCCCATCATCAAGTTCAATGGGAAATTCTCAGGATAATCAAAGTAGTATTAAATGTTTTCCACATAACCATCATCGTGGTTTTTAGGAGGTTCCCCATCTCCTGAGTAGCAAGTACAACTAAATTTTTCAGTATTTTTTGTTCCATATCCACAACTAAAGACATAAAACAATAATAAAAGAAAATAAAAATTACTTAGTGATAAAGCAAAAAAGCACACACGATAAATTCACCCCATGTTATTGCTCCTTTCAACGACGCCAAAAAAAGGTCTTGATAACCCACAAGTATAGGGGGTCGTTTGTAGCCCTTTTCGATAAATAAGAGTGTCAAACCCAACGAGGAGATAAAGGTAAAAGAAATATTCCCTCAAGTTCCATCGACCAGCGATACAAATCTATGCAGACTTAACCTTTGCTTTACCTAAAACAAGAATAAAACAAGAAGTACTTAGTAGGTTGTCGGTGTTTACTCACAACATATATATGCCATGGGTAGGCTAAAGATGGTGGGAACCGAAGTGACACCGGGGGGCACTGGGAACGAGGTTGGTACAAGCATGGAACGCACGATGTACCCAGGTTCTGGGCTCTCTCTAGAGATAACACCCCTAATCCTGCCGGAGCGTATAATGCACCAAAGAGGCTACAATGTGCTCCTGGAGTACTTCTACGGAGGAGGAAGAAGGAGCATCTGGCTCGCGTCTACCTCTCCTATATGGGTGTGTGTATGAAGGATTGGCCGAACCTCTGCATGGAGGGGGGTCAGTGGGTTTTATAGAAAAACCCATCGACCTACAATAAGGATAAAAGTACATGAGTGGGGTCCGGCTGGCAGCCTCACTGGCTGGCCAGGGAGCCCAAGGGGGTCTTGTCTTGTCGCTGGAGGGGCCCGCCGGCTGTGAGGTCCCATATGGCTAGGGACCCACCGGCTAGCCAGTGAGGTTCTCGCATCAGGCCGACGTAGGACACGTGTAGTACGTCCGGCATCGTCTTGCGAGATTCTTCATGGGTTGCCAGTACGTGTGTATCCATTGTTCCCACGCCGAGTGTGATAATGGAGTGCGAGTTTGACGGGCCGACACTATGCAGGATGATGGATCAGAGCTGGAGTAGGTCAGCGGCATGGACGCTGACACTATACCTACCATGCACTCCAATACTGTACCTTGGTTGATGCGTATTCGCCTTTAACCGTAGGGTATCGTCATGACCTACGGTCTAATGTGACTTGAGCTCCCTAGCCAGCTAGTCGCCTCACTAGCCGGCCTGGGAACGGCCGCCTCACCTCTAGCCATCCGGCACGATTTAGACGGCCAAAGGGAGGTAGCCGTCTCACCCCTAGCCGGCAGGAGCTTCCTAGCCGGCCACAGAGATTTGGCCGTCTTGTCCCCAGCCGGCAGGAGCTTCCTAGCCGGCCAAGGGGATTGGGACTTATACAATGAGTCGTGTTGTTCCTTCAGGATAGAAGACAAAGGAGTAGGCTCGATGAGCCTACCCGGGGGGTTATACCCCCGTCAGTAGTCCCTGAAGCAGGGGAGGCCCGCTGCCTCGGAGTGGGAGGCCTCGGTGGCTTGAGTTATTTGTTGTTGATCTCCTTCCGCCGCCTGCGTCAAGAGATGCCGGCTCGTAAGCCGGCTGGCTTCCAAGGGACACCTCGGCTTTGCCGCAAGTTGCGCAGGTTGCGCGACATGCCAGGCTCTGGCCTGACGTGATGATGATTTGCTCAGATGACAGGACTGAACCTAAGCCCTGTGCCCCGCCACGACGCCCCCTTGGCCCCCGCGCGACGGATCCTTTGCGGATTTACTCCGCGACAATTGGGTTTTAGAAGGCGTTAATGTTCCCGTAATAATCGGGAGAGGTGGGCTTCGTGCGCACCCGATCCCCTCCCCACGATCCATCATGGGGGTTTAGATGGGGTGCGGGATCACCGAGGAGGCCATTCACCCCCTTCTCACCCCGCACCCGCGCCCCTTCCTTCCATGGGCCCAAAGAAAGAAGGAGCATTGATTCGTCTTTGTCGCCGCACAAGCCAACACCGCCAACCGCATCCAGAGGCATCCGAGCCATCGTCGTCCGCCGCCATGTCGAGCAGTGCCCCTAAGAAGGGACAGCACAAGGGTGCCTGGCTCAGCAGCGACATCTGCGACGGCCACATTGAGGCGCTCCGCCATCGCCGCCTGCTGCCTCCTACATCTCTTGTGGCGGTACGGGTGCCCGGAGCCGAAAACACCCCGACGCCGAAGGAGGGGGAGGTAGTCGTGTTCAAAGAACACTTCTATCGAGGCTTCAGGCTCCCAGCAAGCAACTTCTTCGCCAACTTCCTCATCTTCTTCGGCTTGCAGCCGCACCATCTGGCGCCCAACGCCATTCTTCAACTTGCTTCCTTCGTCGTCCTGTGCGAAGGCTTCCTGGGTATTGAGCCCCGCCTCGACTTCTGGCAAAAGCTATTTTTCTTCAAGGAGCAGCCCATGAAAATGCACTAGGCCGAGGCGTAGAAGCTCAAGGGCCCCCGCCTGATGACCCCGTGCGGCGCGGCACTGGTGCATCGTCGGACGACATTCGGCTTCCCCCAGATGCCGCTGAGGACTCAATCAAAATGTGGAAGAGGGGATTCTTTTATGTGAAGAACGTCGACCCCTCCCACGACAACCTCAACCTGCCCCCCTTCTCCATCGCTCCTTCGACTACGATGAGGAACTAGTAAGCTTTGTATCCGAAACCGATCGCCGAGGTGGCGCAGATATGCGCATACCTCGAGACCATGAAGACTCGCAGCCTCCTGGGCCGCGACCTTCTCACCACCATGATGACCCGCTGAATCCTGCCTCTATAGAGGCGGCCGCATCTGATTTGTCAGATGGGCGGCCGGCGTGACCCCTACCGGCTCTCCACGAAGAACTTCCGAGCCGGCGTGGTGGCTCAGAATGTGAACCTGATCTCCTCCGCCGACATGGACGAAGGTGGAGGTTGGGAATGGGGAATGGCCCCTTACGACCGATCCCATCCTGAATCCTGTTTTGCTTATCTTTGAAATTGCTGTTCTCTCTTTTGAGCCGGCTGCCGACTCCATTTCTTAGTTGTTCGAGAGCCTGCAAGTGCTAGACCAGCCACCACCGACGTGGAGATGTCGGACCCCTCGGAAATTGATGATAAGGGGGTGATAGAGCCGCGGGCCGCCGTATACGAAGGTTCGGAGGAAGCGCTGGAGTCGGAGGACTCCGAGCCGCATGGTGAGCACGTGAAGCCCTCCCGTCTTGACTGGACGGATGATGACGAGACGCCGCCTACTCCGCATGATAAAGCTTTCGGGGAGGATCCAAAGGATACAGAGGAAGTCACCAGCCCTCCCTTGATGCGGGGCCGCCGCAAGGCTGGTGAGACGACTGCGCCTGGCGAGGCGGCCAGGAACAAGGGCAAGGGGGCAGCCACATCCAAGCTGGCCCCCAAGTGTGCCGCAACAGGACCTCCAGCCGGAGGACAAGGAGGTGGCGCTAAGAAGCATTGCGCCGGCGCCGGCAGGAAGCGGGTGCCCGTCGTGGCGGGTTAAGAGTCCTTTGTTATCTCTTTTTGATTTGTTGTGTGAGGATAGATTCCTCAAATGGTACTTGGCAGGGACGCCGAGGATGTGGAGGAGGAAATGGCCTCCGTCACCGAGCAAGCCGGCTGGGCAGCTGCTGATGCTGCCAAGAAGGCATTGGATGACGAGTCCACCCTTCGTTGGGAAACGGTGGCGAACAAGACGACTGCGGGCCAATCTAAGCCCAGCCGGACCGAGAAGCCCGCCAAGGAGAAATGGTCAAATACCAAGAACGACCCTGCCAAGCGAGCGCGTGTGGAGGAGCCACCTAGCGAGGCGGCTCCAAAGCATGCCCAGGGGGCCGAGCTGGCCAAATCTGCCGAGTTGGCCGCCTCCACACCAGTGGACCTTGAGGTGATCCCCGACACGCGTGAAGCTGATGTAGAGGGCGCGCCGGAGATGACCCTGGAGGCGCCGGAGGCGACAATGGATACGCCGGAGACGGCCGATCCACCCCTAGCTGTGGAGACGGCGCCAGCCGGAACGTCAAAGGAGTCGCCCACCAACCCACCACATGGAGACGGCACCATCGTCGTGGTCAACCGCGGCCCGGCCGCTCCAGGAGCTGGTCCCATTGCGAGGAGCCGACCCATGAGGACCTGGCGTGTGGCCAATGCTGAGCGTACAACATTGCCCCCAGGCACCATGCTCAGCAGCGTCCCGGAGTTGTTGTCGTTGTTCTCCAGCAGTCGTGACAAGGTGAAGCAGGCAGCCCTGGTGCCCCAGTGCGACCTGGAACGCCTTGAAGAACGAACCAGGGTGAGTCTTCTATCTTTTGCATCTTCTCTGCCTTGGTTTGGCTTTTTCTTTTTTGGTCTTGAATCAATGGTGGCGCGCCAGCGCACCCACTGGTTGTAGCCCCCGAGAATCGGGCTGGCCAAGCATTGGCCAGGACGAATCTCAACGTGTTATGCTCTCATTTGCTTTTTTAGTGGGGGCGTGCTAGCGCACCCACTGGGTGTAGCCCCCGAGAATCGGGCCGGCTAAGAATTAGCCGGGCCGAATCTTACTTTTTGCCTTATCTGTCTTGTTCGTAGGAGCTTCATGACGCCCAAGTGCACGCGTATAACATGTTGTGGGCCCAGATCCAGGCGGCTGACGGCCAAGTCGACGATCTTCAGGGCCGGCTGGACGCTGCCGTCTCGGAGCGAGATGCCTTGCGCGAGGTGGACAAGCAGCTCCAACAGCAGCTGGGTCTTCTCCAGACGTAGAAGAAGGATCGCGAGGCGGCCCGTCAGGCAAAACTAGACTAGTTGCGCGCCACCCTTCAGGAGAAGGACACCTCCCACATTGTCGACACGAAGCGCCTTAAGACGGCTCATCTCGAGGAGATGAAGCTCAAGGACGCTGCCCTGAAGAAGAAGGAGGGAGCCCTGACCCAAACGCAAGCGCAACTTGCTAAGGCGATGGAGGCGGCCGAGGCCCTCTGAGGCAAGCTCTCCCGCATGAATCAAGAGAGTGCGGTACGGGAGCGCGAGGCCGTGGAAGAGGCCTGCGAGACCGACATCCATTTCAACCGTAAGCTTTTCTTTATCTTGGCTTGATCTTTATTTTTTGTTGGACTCCCCTCTTATTCCTCTTCGCACCACTTCCCATACCCCAGGAATCTTTCGTGGGACACGGGAAGCGGCTGAAACGGCTGTGGAGACCAACCGCGAGGAGCGTCGTGCTGCTGGTGAGGAGGAGGATGCCGACGCTGGCTGGTCTGTGAAGGAGATTGCTGTTGGCGTCAAGGCGAACTGATAAGGCAAACGAAAAAGGTAAAGATTTGTGAATTGGGGGAGAGGAAAACGAGAGGCAACTGGCAAACAAAGTAAATGCAAGATATGAGTTTGCGACACTTACCTAGATGAGTTCTTGACTTGATCCTCCCCGGCAACGGCGCCAGAAATTCTTGTGCTACGGCAACAAAAATCATTCCCCAGCAACGGCGCCAGAAATCCTTCTGCTACGTCGACAGAAACCTTCTGTCGTCTCTTGAGCTTGCGTTGGTTTTCCCTTGAAGAGGAAAGGGTGATGCAGCACAGGAGCAGTAAGTATTTCCCTCAGTTTGACAACCAAGGTATCAATCTAGTAGGAGAATCTCGTCAAGTTGAGAGTACCTGCACAAACACAAAGAGCTTGCACCCAACGCTATAAAGGGGTTGTCAATCCCTTCAAGATTGATTGCAAAGTGAGATCTGAAGGCGGAAAGTGCAACGAAGAAAAAGTGTAAGGCTGAAAATATGGTGTGGAGTAGACCCAGGGGCCATAGTGTTCACTAGAGGCTTCTCTCAAAATAGAAAATATTATGGTGGGTGAACAAATTACTATCGAGCAATTTATAGAACCGCGCAAAGTCATGACGATATCTAAGGCAATGATCATACATATAGGCATCATGTTCGAGACAAGTAGACTGATACTTTCTGCATCTACTACTATTACTCCACACATCGACCGCTATCCAGCATGCATCTAGTGTATTGAGTTCATGACGAACAGAGTGACGCTTAAGCAAGATGACATGCTGTAGAGGGATAATCTCAAACCAAGGATGAAAACCCCATCTTTTTAACCTTGATGGCAACAACATGATGCATGCTTCGCTACCCCTTCTATCACTGGGTGAGGTCACCGCATGGTATGAACCCAAAACCAAGCACTTCTCCCATTGCAAGAATCATAGATCTAGTTGGCCAAACAAAACCCACAACTCGAAGAGAATTGCAAGGATATGAAATCATGCATAAGAGAGATCAGAAGAAACTCAAATAAGATTCATAGATAATCTGATCATAAATCCACAATTCATCGGATCTCGACAAACACACCGCAAAAGAAGATTACATCAGATAGATCTCCATGAAGATCATGGAGAACTTTGTGTTGAAGATCCAAGAGAGAGAAGAAGACATCTAGCTACTAGCTATGGACCCGTAGGTCTATGGTGAACTACTCACGCATCACCGGAGAGATCATGGTGTTGATGAAGAAGCCCTTCATATCCGATTCCCCCCCCCCGACAGGGCACCAGAACGTGCCCCAGATGGGATCTTGCGGAGACAGAAGCTTGCGGCGGCGGAAAAGTACTTTCGATGATCTCCTGATTATTTCTGGGATTTTAAGGAATTTATAGGCGAAAGACCTAGGGAAGAGGAGGCCCAGGAAGCCCACAATCCTGGGAGGCGCGGGCCCCCCTAGTCGCGGCTAGGGGGCTGGTGGGGTCCCTGTTGGCCCCCTGCCCTGATTCTGAGGCTTCCCGATCTTTTTCTGTGTCGGAAAAAATCTGTTTGGCAGTTTCGTTCCATTTGGACTCCATTTAAATCCTCCTCTGAAGGGGTCAAAAACATCGAAAAAACAGGAACTGGCACTTGGCACTGAGTTAATAAGTTAGTCCCAAAAAATATATAAAAGGCATACAAAACATCCAAAGTTTGACAAGATAATAGCATGAAACCATAAAAAATTATAGATACGTTGGAGACGTATCACCGTGCTCTAAAAAGATCTAAGTGAAGCACTAGAGCAAAGTTATCTAGCTCAAAAGATATAAGTGAAGCACGTGCGAGCTAAATTGCCTAACTCAAAAGATATAAGTGAAGCTCATTGAGTATTCTAGCAAATTCAAGATGAGTGCATGTCTCTCTCAAAAAGGTGTGCAACAAGGATGATTGTGACACAAAAAAAAAAGACTCCTATAATACACGACGCTCCAAGCAAAACACATATCATGTGGTGAATGAAAATATAGCTCCAAGTAACGTTATCGATGGATTGAAGACGAAAGAGGGGATGCCTTCCCGGGGCATCCCCAAGCTTAGGCTTTTTGGTGTCCTTGAATTTGGCTCGGGATGCCTTGGGCATCCCCAAGCTTGAGCTCTTTCCACTCTTTATTCCACTGTCCATGAGAACATCACCCAAAACTTGAAAACTTCACAACAAAAAACTTAAACAGAAACTCGTGATATCATTAGCATAAGAAAACAAACCACCACCTCTTTAGGTACTGTAGCAAACTTGATTTCTATTTAGATTGATGTTAGATTACTGTATTCTCAATTTTCCATGGCTAGTACCCCCGTGGATACTATCCATAGTTTCATCAAAATAAGCAATCAAAACAACAAAAACAGAATCTGTCAAAAACAGACCAGTCTGTAGCAATCTATATACTTCGTATACTTCTGGTATCTCACAAATTCTGAAAAATTATGACAATTAGGGAAATTGGCATATAAACCAGCAGAAAAAAGAATCAACTGAAAATCTCTTTCTGGATAGGAATTCAAAATAATTTCGTGAGCACAAAGTTTCTGTCTTTTTCAGCATGATCAAACAACCATCACCAAAACTAATCATAAAGGTTTTACTTGGCACAAACACAAAAAGAAACACAAAAAACACAATCATAACAGAATTATTATGGTGTGGACACAACAAAATAGAAAGCAAAAAAGCAAATATAAATTCATTAGGTTGCCTCCCAACAAGCGCTATTGTTTAACGCCCTTAGCTAGGCATTGATAATTCAATGATGCTCACACAGAAGACAAGAATTGAAGCACAACGAGAGCATCATAAAGCATGTGAAAATAACATCTAAGTCTAACATACTTCCTATGCATAGGCATTTTATAGGAAAAAAATTATCAAGACAACCAATAGCTACCATATGCAAGGAAGAAGAAAGAGACAATAGCAATCTCAACATAACGAGAGGTGATTTAGTGATATGAAAGTTTCTACCACAATATTTTCCTCTCTCATAACAATTACATGTGGGATCATATTCAAATTAAACAATATAAATATCACATAGGATATTCTTTTCATGATCCACATGCATGCAAAGTTGACGCTCTTCAAAAATACTGGGATTATCATCAACTAAAGTCATGACTTCTCCAATCCCACTTTCAATATTATTGCAAATATCATGATCATCATGAGGCTTAAACAAATTTTCAAGATCATAAGAAAAATCATTACCCCAATCATGATTATTGCAACAAGTAGTGTACATAGCAAAGCTAGCATCCCCAAGCTTAGGGTTTTGCATATTTTTAGCATGATTGTCATTAATAGAATTTATAATGAAATCATTGCAATCATGCTTTTCATTCAAGGAGCCCTCATGAATCACTTCATAAATTTCTTTATCACAATTTTCACATTCACGCATCTCAAGCAAAACTTCATAAAGATAGTCAAGTCCACTCAACTCACTAGCAATTGGATCAACATAATTGGATCTCTTAAAGAGATTAGCAAGTGGATGAGGATCCATATCAATAGATTTTCAGCAAGCGAAGATGCAAGCATATTGAAGGCACATAGCACACAAGCAAAGGAAAGGAAAATGAAAAAAAGCAAATATATTTGTAATTTTTTGTTTTTCAGAAGTGGGGGAGAGGAAAACGAGAGGCAAAAGGCAAAAAAAGTAAATGCAAGAGCTGAGTTTGAAACAGTTACTTGGATAAGCTTCACTTAGAATAGTCCCCAGCGCCAGAAATTGACACGTTGAAGGAAGACTATTCTTGACTTTATCCTCCCCGGCAACGGCGCCAGAAATTGGCACATTGACGGGTGACTATTTTTGACTTGATCCTCCCCGGCAACGGCGCCAGAAATTCTTCTTGCTACCTCTTGAGCTTGCCCTTGTTTTTCCCTTGAAGAGGAAAGGGTGATGCAGCACAGTAGAAGTAAGTATTTCCCTCAGTTTGAGAACCAAGGTATCAATCCAGTAGGAGTATCAAGGCAAGTCTCCAAAGTACCTGGGCAAAAACAAACAAACTTGCACCCAACGCTATAAACGGGTTGTCAATCCCTTCACGATTGATTGCAAGGTGAGATCTGAAGGCGGAAAGTGCAACAAGTTGAAAGTGTAGAGCTGAAAATATGATGTGAAGTAGACCCGGGGGCCATAGTGTTCACTAGAGGCTTTTCTCATGATAGCAAGTATTACGGTGGGTGAACGAATTACTGTCGAGCAATTGATAGAACCGCGCAAAGTCATGATCATATCTAAGGCAATGATAATACATATAGGCATCATGTCCGAGACAAGTAGACTGATACTGTCTGCATCTACTACTATTACTCCACACATCGACCGCTATCCAGCATGCATCTAGTGTATTAAGTTTATAACAAACGGAGTAACACCTTAAGCAAGATGACTTGATGTAGAGGGATAAATTCATGCAATAGATATAAACCACATATTTTTACCCTTGATGGCAACAACATGATGTGTGCCCCGCTACCCCTTCTGTCAGTGGGTGAGGACACCGCACGGTATAAACCCAAAAGCAAGCACTTCTCCCATTGCAAGAATTACAGATCAAGTTGGCCAAACGAAACCCACAACTCGAAGAGATTTACAAGGATACAAAATCATGCATATAAGATATCAGAGGAAACTAAAATAACATTCATAGATAATCTGATCATAAATCCACAATTCATCGGATCTCGACAAACACACCGCAAAAGAAGATTACATCGGATAGATCTCCATGCAGATCATGGAGAACTTTGTATTGAAGATCCAAGAGAGAGAAGAAGCCATCTAGCTACTAGCTATGGACCCGAAGGTCTGTGGTGAACTACTCATGCATCATCGGAGAGGCAATGGTGTTGATGAAGAAGCCCTCCGTGTCTGAATCCCCCCTCCGGCAGGGCGCCAGAACGTGCCCCAGATGGGATCTTGCGAAGACAGAAGCTTGCGGCAGCGGAAAAGTATTTTCGTGGTTGTCTCCCGTGGTTTCAGATTTTTAGGGAATTTATAGGCGGAAGAAGTAGGGCAGGGGAGCCACAGGGGGCCCACAAGCCTGATAGCCCCCCCCCCCCCTCTAGGTCGGGCCTGGGTGGCTTGTGACCTCCTCCGAGGTCCCCTGCCTTGGTTCTCAAGTTTCCTGCGTGTCTTCTGTTATGGAAAAAATCATTCCGCAGGTTTTATTCCGTTTGGACTGAGTTTAATATTCTCCTCTGAAAAAGGTGAAAACCATGGAAAAAACAGGAACTGGCACTTGGCACTTAGTTAATAGGTTAGTCCGAAAAAGATATAAAATAGCATATTCATGCATACAAAACATCCAAAGTTGACAAGATAATAGCATGGAACCATCAAAAATCATAGATACGTTGGAGACGTATCAGGCACTTATCTACCAATTTACATTATTTTTTAGCACTAACCTACTAACCAAGTGCCCAGTACCAGTTGTTGTTTTCTATATGTTTTCCACTTTTCTGGTTCCATTACCAAACGAAGCCCAATGGACCTAAAACTTTTTGTGAATTTTTTCTGGACCAAAGGAACACCGTGGAGCATTAGAACAAGGTCGGGAGGCATACGAGGCTCTCACAAGCCATCTGGCCGCAGCCTGGGGGCGCGACCTGATAGCTTATGGCCGCCTCGTAGCTCCCTCGACCCTGTTCTCTCCCCTATAAGTTTCTATTTACCCTAAAACATCAAAGGAGATCCTGAAACACTTATTACTTTGCCACAAGTCTCTGTTCTGATGGTAGGCCATCTAGAGCTTCGTTTCGGCACTCTGTCGGAGGGGGCGATCAAGGAGGGATTCTTCATCAACCTTGCTTCCCTCATGATGATGTGTGAGTAGTTCACCATAGACCTACGGGTCCATAAAAGTACCTAGATGGCATATCTCTCACTTTGATCTTCAATACAATGATCATCACACCTTCGCTTTGATCCATATGATGTAACTCTTTTGTGTGATACGTTTGTTGGGATGCGGTGAATTGTTGTAACATCCCAAATTTTGGAATGTTAAAAATAATTATTAGATTGTTTGTTTGTTTGATTGAGTGATTGAAACTTGAGTGGAGTTTGAAACTTCTCAAAAACTTTTGAATGAGAGGGAATAAAATGACTTTCCCCTTCTCCGGTAAATTCAAATTCATCCAATTAAAAGCAATGAGAGAAGATGACATGACCTCTTCAACTATAAAGAATTTGAACAGAGTTTTGCATTTGAATTCTTTCAAATATTTGCCCTTGCTTCTATATTTTTCTTCCCCGAGAAATACCCCGAAAATAATTCTTGCCAAGGAAGAAAGAGAGGAGGAACACGACCCTCCAAACCGGGGATATTCCTTTGAAATATTTGGACCATAAAACCCAAGGTTTATTCGAAAAATATTTGCAAAAAGAAAATAAACCAATTTAGGGATTTTCTAAAAAACATTTTTTTGAAGTATTTATTTTGGTAGTGGAAAAATGCCCATCTTTTTGGATTTATTTTTTTGAAAATTTTATATATTATACCCCTATATTCCAAGGAATATTCCATTTACTTTTAATAGTTTTAATTCCTGTTTTAATAATTATGGAAAGAGATCTTTATTTTCGGAAAGTCCTTGGGCCATATTGGGAATGTCATCTGGCACATATCCCCACCTTCTTCTTCCTCTCAACGTTACCTTCTGTAGCCATGGCAGAAGCTTCCCAGGAAGCTTCCCCTCCGGGATTCGCGAGCTATACTCCCTCCCGGCGCCTCCCGTCACCACTATAAGAACGCCCCGTCTCTCCTCTTTCCATTCCCCTAGAGAAATCCTCGTTTCCCTGCCCATAGCCATCTCGCCACCATCTCCACCTTCCCTGCCATAACCGAGCTCTACAGGAGCTACACCCCGTCGCCCACCCCACCCCCCTGCAGGTCCCTCCCCTCCCTGCCGAGCCTTCCCTACCTCGCCGCCACCTCCCCACCATCGCTCCTCCCCACCCCCTCGCCCTGCAGCCTCGCCGAAGCTGCGGCCTCCTCCGCCGAGCCCCTGCCAGGAGAGCCTCGCCCCCCCCAGGGACTCCCTCGCCCCTCCCAGGAGCGCCCCCCCTTCCCCAAGCGCCCCCCTCCTCCACAGACCCCTCCCCACCTCGTCGGCGTAGTCCCCCTCGCCGGAGTGCCTCCTCCTCGCCACTGCTCCTCCCTGCCATCGTGCACGAGGTAACTCCCTCTCCCTTTTGTTTTTTTCTTTTGTCTTACTTTCTATCGTTAGATCTTTAGTCAACGCGTGAGATTAGATCTGAAGATACCCCTTTGGTTCTTTTAAAAGAACCGGCGGTTATTTTTTATTAGTAAGTTTAGCCGAAGCGGTTTCTTATATAGCGGCCATCCGCTGTTTAGCCTATGCAACGCACACCCCAGAGCCAATCACAACACGCCACGTGGACCCCCGCTCACTAATTAGCTATTCAGTTTTTTTTGTTTTAATTCAAAAACAGAGAGAGTTCCAATCTTGTTTCCTCCATAACTTTTTATACAGAACTCCAATGGAGTTGAATCATTTTCCAGTAGATCACAATTTTTCTGTAGTTTTCAAAACCATATTATTTGCCTATGTTTGAAATTTTCAAATTTGAATTAGATCAGATTTAGTTTAAATCTTGTTTTGCTTATTCTGGGAGTTTAAAAATAGATCTGTAATTAATTCTTTTTGCTACTGATCACTAGTGATCATATTTATCAGTGGTAAAAATTTCAGAATTGTTTGAGTATTTTAGATCATTATTTCTGGTGAAACACTTTCTATTTCACTTCTTTTAGGATTATGACTATATTTCTTTCTTTAGTTGTTTTTAAATTATTTTTCTTTTATATTTCAGAAAGATTACGTCTTGTTTCCGTTAGTTAAAAGTAGGTTTGCAACAAGTTTTGATTTTATTTTTATATGTTATCATGAAATCAATTCTAGTTCTCTAATAACTTGCAATTGGTTTCTCTACTGTTTCAAATCCCGTTTGGAAATACTTTCAAATAGTTTTGTGAAAAATACTTTATTTTATCTTAGTTAAATTTATATCTTAGTTCCCTGTTATTTAAGTATTTTAATTTTCTGTTAGACAAAAACTATTTAGTGTTTGATGTAGTAGAAGACTCCCTAGTCTTATTTGAAGTTTCCTTCAGATTCTTATTCTCTCTCTCTTTTGTTTTGATTGCTAGTATTGAGTGCTTACGTGAATGATATGGTTGTTATATAGATTTCATCAGAGAGTGACGAGTAGTCTATCAAGTTATTCCTCGAGAACAAAAATTCTTCTTCGTCAACATCACCACGCAAGTCATTTGATCATGTATCACGTATGTTTTATGCATCGTAGTTCTACCATCCTACGCCCAATTGCATGCTGAGTAGGTACTTGGAAATTATGGTTACATATTGTAGTATCATGTGGTAGGCACCCAACAACCCTGTTACTTGGCCCGGGACGACAAATTTCATATTGCTATGCTTGAGTAGACGGGATTCTGGTTGAGAGTTTATCACGAGTGATGCGAGAATAATTTAATAACCAAGATCGGTTAAGTCAAGACTTTTCAAGACCTCGTGATGCAATGCAACTCTGGGTGAAGGAAGGTTGATCGGCTCCCTGGAGAAACCAGTGGATGACCCGGGATGCTGGAGGCGTGCCATGACATCTTGCGGAAAGCTTCACCCAGGCTCAAAGAGACGGACGGATATTTTCAAGACCCAAGGCTTACCTGCACAGCCACAAGTCATTATGGGCTCTGGCTTGGTTGGACAATGCGGCGACTCTGGACAGGCGGTGCTAGCAGATGTAGAAGAATGGTAGGATTTGGATGGGCACCGACAGGGATTCAGAGGGACCCGTTGAAAGACCATGTTTGATCATCCGGTCTTCAAACACCCTGAAGTGCGAGGACATACACGGAGGCGATGAAATCTTGTGGGGAACGTGTGCAAAACTCTGCAGAGTACTCAAACCTAATCGATTAGCCGTGTCCACGGTCATGCACAACTTGAGCCAAAGGAACTGAAGTTATCTGGAATTCTCAACACCATTATATATATTTGATGTGGGTAATATTGTTAACTTGGGTATGAGAACTGGTTGGCGGAACCATCTCATTAACAACCAACAGCGTAGTAACATTTTTCTTTTAGCCCCTCTCTTGTTGTAGGAGAAAATTTGCTTTACCTAAAACTTACAACACCACCTGCCATATATGCATATAGTATAGATGATATTTTACCCCCTCTCATATGTGACTTGCCGGCATATTCAATATGCTGACCTACACGGCTGGAACGTCTTATGTTGCAGATATTTTTCTTCGATGAGTAAGAGTACGATTCAGGGTTACGGTCTACACTCAACTTGTCGTTGGTGTTTATTGGGACTCCACTCCCTTTGACTGTTTCCGCTGAGATTTTTAAGGTATATATCAGTTTTACGCTATTTTACATGTGATTGCACCTTGATATATACATTGATGTACTGTGTGTGCCAGCATACTGATCCAGGGATGGCACAGATGCACAGAGGCTTGACTCGTTTTGAGTCGGGTCGCTACAATTGTGGGTTTATGTTCAGATTATTCATGATAAATATTTAAGTCTCCTCTGATATATAATGTGATTCTTATGTGCATGATTATAATAGCTTCGTAATTCTCTCTAATCTATTGAACAGATTGATATTACTTTGGTGAGGGAGGTGGGTTGTAGTAGGTTCAACCTGGCGTGTTTCTATACCCAGTGACAGAAGGGGACAAGTTGTGTCTTTGTGTTCCTTCTACTAAGTTTAAAACAATGGGGTTTATTCATATTGGTTGAGTTTACTTTTTCTACATCATGTCATCTTACTCCAAGCATTACTTCATTTGTCATGAACTTAATACGTACGGAGGCAAACATAGAAGCGCTATTGAAGTGAAGTAATAGTAACATGTGCAGGAAGGAGTTGGCCTATATGTTTATGGACGTGATTCCTATATTTACATAATCATTGCCGTGAAAATCGCATAACTATCCACTCCTCTATCAATAGCCCTATAGTAATTGGTTTACCCACCGTGAGCTTATTTTCATGAGAGATGCCACTAGGGAAAGCTATGGCCCAGGGTCTATTCACAACATATTGCTAAAATCTTCAACGCCTTGCTGCCATATATTTACTTTTATTTTGTTTTGCATTTTATAATTATCTACAATTATGTACACACCTCATTCTCTTGCAAATAACGAGACCAAGGTGATTGATAACCATCTTGCCTGCATTGTGTGCAAGCTATTTTCTTTTGTGTGCAGCCCCAAAGACGGTTGTGGATTGATATTCCTATTGGTTCAATAAACCTTGGTTTCGGAAATACTTACCCACTTTGTGATGCGATTACCCAATCCTCTTCACAGAACACCCAATGCAGATCAAGAGTATTAATGGGCGGGCAACCATTCACACGCACTACCTAAAGTTGCAAGGACCTTCGACATCAGTGAAGGCTCAATATTTGCCTTTCGCTTCAACAATTTTCTAGATGATATTCATGTGTCTATTTACCGTATATGATGCTGATACTTGTCATGTGCGTTGGATTTTTCGTGAAGAGGAACGGGTCACGCAACACAATTTAGGTAATTATTTCCCTCAGTAGATAACCAAGGTTTATCGAACCAATAGGAGTAACAAACAACCCCCGTCTTCAGCGACTGCACACAAGAGAAACAAACACTTGCACCCAACACGAGCAAGAGGGTTGTCAATCCCCTTGTCTCGTTATTTGCAAGCAAGTAAGTAGTGTGGTTGGAAGTTGCAAAGTGAAAAGTAAATAAAAAATAAATAAATGCAGTGAGGAAACTGTAGTGTTTGTAAACTTATAAGTCAATAGACCATGGGGCATAGTTTTCCCTAGTGGCATCTCTCATGAAAGCAAGCATACGGTGGGTAAACAAATTATTGTTGGGAAATTGATAGAAAAGCACATAGGTATGTCATATTCACGACGACGATCATGTTTATATAGGCATCAATTCCATAAGCAAATAAGCCAACTCCTACCTTCACCTATTACTATTACTCCACCCACCGCTATCCAGCATGCATCTAGAGTATTAAGTGATGGGGTTATAGTCCCAGGGTAGGGTCATAGGCCTGCCCTATAGGTCCTACCCAAGGACTACCCTTCATAAAGGACAAGGCCCTTAGGCAGTTCCGACTGAACTAAGGACTCCCCATCATCCAGTCGGTGACGATTCCCCCCATCATCGAGTCGGTGACGAGCATTCGGAGCGTACTAAACGTACCGACTGGATTCCACTCTGTATATCGTAACCTCCGTGGAGGGAAACGGCCATACGTTTTCATACACCATTATTAGCATTTAAGGCATACGTTACCTGTAACGTAGGCATTTATTCGCCACTACTCCACCCTTGTCCACCGGACCGTTGTGAAGGGCAGCGCACTCTATATAAGCCGCCCTTCCCCACTGGTGCAGGGGTTGGCATTTACTGTAATCCATATTCCACTCGACATCAAGCTCCCAAGAGCACTAAGACGTAGGGCTTTTACCTCCACCGTAGAGGGGACTGAACTCATAAAACCTCGCCGTAGCTAAGGCTCTGCCCATCCTTTCGTACCCTACACATCTACTGTCAGACTTATACCCACGATAGTTGGCGCCCACCGTGGGGCAGGCGTCTAAGAGACTTCCGGCTTGTTTGCGACTTCATCTTTTCATCATGTCGTCCGGTGGAGATTTGTGCATGGGTCATGAGATCCTCTTCGGCGCACTGTCCTTCATCGTCGATGATTCGGCATGGCTTCGGGATGCGCCTCTCGACGTCGAGGCGCTCCCCAGTCGCGGGGCTACGCACTTCCGTGCCGGCGCCCGCGGCATCGTTCTTCTCCAGCAGTCGGCTCCGATGTCGATCTTCGCCCCCGTCACGCGCCGCAACAAGCGGTCCCACCGTCCGCGGCTCCAGCGTTGGGTGCGACACGCCCAGGCGCACCAGAACGCGTCCTCTCAAGTGGCGGTCCTCGAGTCGGTTGTGGTCGCACCGCCGGCTCAGTGCTTGGACTCAGTTCCGACTGAGTTGCCTTCCGAGTACTTAGGTCGCGGGCCTGCAGACTCATGGCCAATTCCCATGAAAGTCCCCGCCAAACTGGTCGGAACGAGCACGAGGTCGGTGAGTCATCTGGCGCTCGCCGTCAACCCCGCCGTTCTGCCAGTCGACGCACTCGTTAGAGCAACGTGGAGGTGTTCCATACACCCGTCCTCAACCTGGCTGCCGCTGCCAAAATAGCTGATTCCCTCCAACCGACTGATTCGGAGGCTGGTAAAGGGTCGAGCAGATCCGTGCCCTGTTGCACACGGTGCAGCAGCAGAATTCGGTGGTCTCCCAGTCGCACAACAGGATCCATAACAGTTCTGTTCACGCGAACACGCATCGGTCGGTTTTCAGCCCCGATTCTCATCAGCGACACAGAGGAGGCAGCCGTTCCATGAATCCCGAAGATCACCGCCGTTCATGCACCCCTCCGCGGGGTGGGCTTTACGGGACCCGACATTATGATGATCGCCGTTCAGTCGGTGACACATATGATCCGAGGCCCGACGCAAGAGGGTACATCGCCCAGAGGAAGGTCGACAGGAGTCGAGCCCACCGTGATGGTCACGACAGAGACCGTCCGAGTGGAAGCAGGACCATCGTCTCTGGCCCCGAGTGCTTCAGCCGAGCCATCCGTTCAGCTGACATCCCTCCCAACTTCCGATTGGTGACGGGGATCAGCAAGTTTACAGGAGAATCCAAGCCAGAAACGTGGTTGGACGACTACCGAGTGGCCGTCCAGATCGGTGGCGGAGATGACCAGGTCGCCATGAAACATCTCCCCCTGATGCTCGACGGCTCGGCACGAGCGTGGCCGAACCAGTTGGCTCCTTCAAGCATCTACAGCTGGGCAGATCTGGCCCGAGTCTTCATCAGAACCTTCGAGGGCACGTGCAAACGCCCCACTGGTCTCGTCGAGCTCCAGCACTGTGTCCAGAAGCAGAATGAGCCCCTGCGTGATTTCATCCAGCGTTGGACGACCCTCTACCACACGGTGGAGAACGTCACAGAGCACCAAGCAGTCTGCGCCTTCAAGGCAGGCGTGCGGTACAGAGATCTGTACCTGAAGTTCGGTCGGAAAGGCGACATCTCCATGAGCAAGATGATGGAGATAGCTGCACGCTATGCAAATGGCGAAGAAGAAGACCGCATTCGTAGGGGCAAGCATAAAGCAGTCGCCGATGGAGATGGGAACAGCACTCGGAAGCAGAAGCAGAAAGCTCTGTCCACTCCGCAGGCAGAGGCAGCAGCCGTTACCAATGCCAAGTTCAAGGGCAAGGGGAAGGCTCAGTTCACCCCCAAGAAGAAGCAGTTTGGAAACTCCATCCTGGATCAGCCATGTCCAATCCACACGAAGATGGACGAAGAAGGCAACGCCATATTCCCGAAGCACACCACTCGGCAATGTCGCCTCCTGATCCAAGGGTTCGGCGAAGGGCAGCCGAGTGAAAAAGATAATGAACAGGATGATGAGGACAAGGAGGATCTGTTCCCCCAAGTCCATGCAACACTGATGATTTTTGCTGACGTGGAAAGCAAGAGTTGACTGAAGCTGGTGAACAGGGAGGTGAACATGGCCACCCCAACCAACCCCACGTTCCTCAAATGGTCTCAGACTACGATCACCTTTGACCAGTCGGATCATCCAGCACACGTGCCCACCCCAGGAAGGCAGGCTCTGGTCGTCGACCCGGTGGTGGAAGGAGTCCGACTGCGCAAAGTCCTCATGGACGGCGGCAGCGGCTTGAACATCATGTACGCCGACACTCTCAAGGGGATGGGCATTCCGATGTACAAACTTAGCGTGAGCAGCATGCAGTTCCACGGAGTCGCCCCTGGACGAAAGGCCAAATCACTCGGCCAGATCGCGTTGGACATCGTTTTCGGCACCGACAAGAACTTCCGCAAGGAAAAGCTGACGTTCGAGGTGGTGGACTTCCAGAGTGCATACCATGCGATTCTGGGTCGTCCGGCATATGCGCGTTTCATGGCCCGTCCATGTTACGTGTATCTGAAGCTGAAGATGTCGGGTCCCAAAGGTGTGATCACCCTCACAGGCAATCGGCAGCAGGCCGAGGAGTGTCTACAGCAGGGGTCGAGGATCGCCGATCAGCAGATGGCTATCCTCGAGCTGGACGAGTACAAGAAGACAGCCGACCCCGCTGACTTGATGCGTTCGAAGAAGCTAGCTTCGGAGTCCGCATTCCAGTCGGCGGGAGACACGAAGAAGATCAGCATCCACCCGACGGACGACACCGCTGCCCCGACGAACATCTCCACCACCCTCGATCCAAAATAGGAAGCCGAGCTCATCCAATTCCTCCGTGAGAACTGGGACATTTTCGCATGGAAGCCCGCTGACATGTCAGGTGTACCCAGGGAGTTGGCTGAGCACCGACTGCATGTGGATCTTGCTGCCTGGCCCGTCCGAGAACGCGTGCGTCGGTCCACCGCGCACAAGAGGAAGGCAATCGGAGAGGAGGTGGCTAAACTTTTGGCAGCCAACTTCATTCGCGAGGTACACCACTCCGAGTGGCTCGCCAATGTTGTCATGGTGACCAAGAAGGACAAGTCACTCCGAATGTGCATCGACTTCAAGCATCTCAATAAGGTCTGCCCGAAAGACCATTTCCCGCTCCCCCGCATTGATCAAATTGTTGATTCGACTGCGGGTTGCGAGCGTTTTTCATTCCTTGATGCCTACTCGGGTTATCATCAGATCCGTTTGTATGGCCCCGATGAATTAAAAACAGCCTTCATCACCCCATTCGGGTGCTTCTGCTACATCACTATACCATTCGGTTTGAAGAATGGAGGAGCAACTTTTATGCGCATGATCCAAAAATGCCTCCTTGACCAGATCGGTCGAAATGTGGAGGCGTATATGGACGATATCGTAGTCAAGTCACGCAAAGGTTCCGGTCTGCTGACTGACTTGGCAGAAACATTCGCCAACCTTCGTAGGTACGACATCAAGCTCAACCCTGCCAAGTGTTCATTCGCTGTTCCCAGCGGAAAGTTACTCGGTTTCTTCGTTTCTGAACGAGGGATCGATGTCAACCCCGAAAAGATCGGGACCATCGTCCGAATGGAGCGGCCGGTCAGAATACATGATGTTCACAGGCTCACAGGTTGCCTAGCAGCTTTGAGCAGGTTTATGAGTCGACTCGGCGAGAAGGCGCTACCTCTGTACCGACTCATGAAGAAATCAGATACCTTCGAGTGGACAGACGAAGCCCAAATTGCATTCGACGACCTCAAAGCCCTGCTTTCCACCCAGCCGGTTCTTACTGCCCCGCTCAGCAAAGAACCCCTTCTTCTGTACATCGCGGCTACAAATCAAGTCGCAGCACTGTTCTCACAGTCGAACGCGAAGAAGAAGGCAAAGCGTACAAGGTTCAGCGGCCAGTATATTATGTCTCCGAAGCCCTGACTCCTTCCAAGCAGAGGTATCCCCATTATCAAAAGCTTATTTACTGGATCTACATGACTGCGAAGAAGGCGGCTCATTATTTCCAAGACCACTCGGTGTCTGTCATCTCTGATGCTCCGTTCTCGGAAATCCTCCACAATCGGGACGCATCAGGCCGAGTGGCGAAGTGGGCAATGGAGATGTTATACTGCGACATCAAGTTTGAAGCCAAGAAGGCTATAAAGTCTCAAGCTCTGGCTGACTTCATAGCACAATGGGTAGAACAACAGCAACTGACTCACATCTACTCGCCT
Source organism: Hordeum vulgare subsp. vulgare (assembly GCF_904849725.1). Taxonomy (NCBI): domain Eukaryota; kingdom Viridiplantae; phylum Streptophyta; class Magnoliopsida; order Poales; family Poaceae; genus Hordeum; species Hordeum vulgare. The sequence continues at coordinate 535,476,566 of NC_058521.1, forward strand.
CATTGGACAATGTTCTTCGATGGGTCCAAGATGTTGAATGGCTCCGGCGCTGGCGTAGTGATCATATCGCCAAAAGGCGACAAACTCAAGTATGCGTTGCAGATACATTTTGATTCCTCCAACAACGAGGCAGAGTATGAAGCTCTCCTTTATGGATTGCGCATGGCCATCACACTCGGCGTCCGTCGCCTGATGGTTTATGGCGATTCAGATTTGGTGGTTAATAAAGTGATGAAGGAGTGGGATGTAAGGAACCCCACCATGACTACATACTGCAACGCAGTGAGGAAGCTCGAGAAGAAGTTTGAAGGTGTGGAACTTCACCATGTTCCGCGACTCAAAAACCAAGCAGCTGATGAATTGGCGAAACTTGGATCCACTCGGAAACCAGTCCCGAGTGATGTCTGCCTCGAGCACCTACATCTCCCCTCGGTGAAAGAAGATCCTTTTACAGAGGAACCAGTACAACCGAAGAGCTCAACAGATCCGACTAAAGTCGAGGTCCCTGCCGTGGTTGATTTGATCATAGAGATTCTTGCTCTCATCCCCGATTGGACTGTGTCGTTCATTGCGTACATCCTGAGGCAAGAATTACCAGAAGACGAAGTCCAAGCTAGGTAGATCGTCCGCAGGTCGAAGTCCTTCACTGTCATTGATGGCCAGTTGTACAAGGAAAGTGTTTCAGGTGTCCTTCAACGATGGATCTCCCCTGAGGAGGGACAGTTAATCCTGGAAGAAATTTACTCGGGAACCTACGGCCATCATGCCTCCTCAAGGGCAATCGTCGCCAAAGAATTCAGAGCTGGTTTCTTCTGGCTACAGGCGAATGAAATGGCGAAGGATATGGTCGACCGATGCGAAGGCTGTCAGTTCTACTCGAACAAGTCCCACAAGCCAACATGTGCGCTGAAGACAATCCCTCTTGTTTGGTCATTCGCAGTGTGGGGATTAGATACAGTCGGTCCATTCAGAACAGGCCAAGGGGGATTCACACATCTGTTGGTGGCAGTCGACAAGTTCACCAAGTGGATTGAAGCCAAGCCCATCAAGAAGCTCGACGCCCTTACGGCCATCAAGTTTGTCACAGACATCATCTCCAGATTCGGGGTACCGCACAGCATAATCACTGACAACGGCACAAACTTTGACTCGGACAGATTCAAAGGTTTCTGCACAGGCCAAGGTATCCGAGTGGATTTTGCATCTGCGGCGCATCCCCAAACAAACGGGCAAGCAGAGCTAGCGAATGGACTTATTCTTCAAGGGTTGAAGCCTCGACTCCTGCGAGAAGTTGGACATGCTGCCGGCGCATGGGTCACCGAGCTGCCTTCGGTGTTGTGGGGCCTCCGCACAACTCCAAATAGATCTACAGGGCGATCCCCATTCTTCCTCATTTACAGAGCAGAGGCAGTCCTTCCAAGTGACTTGCTTCACAACTCTCCACGAGTCGAACTCTTCTCCGAAGCCGAAGCAGGGCAAGCCAGGCAAGACGGAGTGGATCTTCTAGAAGAAGAGCGCGAGATGGCACTAACTCGCTCAACAATTTATCAACAAGACCTGCGGCGTTTTCACGCGCGGCACGTCAGGAGTCGTACATTCCAAGCAAGCGACCTGGTGCTCCGAGTGGATCAGCAGAGACCTCACAAGTTGGCCCCGCCTGGGAAGGACCCTTCATCATCTCCAAGGTGTTGAACAACGGAGCATATCGACTCTACAACCTCGACAGGGAAACGGACGAGCCGCGAGCATGGAACGGAGATCTCCTGAAGCGCTTCTACACGTGACCGCCGACGGAGGCAATGTAAAGAACAAGTATCATTGAAGTAATACAAAGCAGATCGATTTCTTGCAAATTCAAAATTCTTCCGCGTTGGCAGACTCCGGTCTAAAAAATTAAAAATTCGCTTCGAGTGCGCACTAAAGGTCACACTCGGGGACTTAACTGCGATCCAGAGTCGCCTAAGTACAAATTCTCTCTGAGTGTGCACTAAACGTCACACTCTGAGACTTAGCTACGCTCCAGAATCGCCTAAGTACAAACTTTCTCCGAGTGTGCACTAAACGTCGCACTCGGGGACTTAGCTGCGATCCAGAATCACCTAAGTACAAACTTTCTCCGAGTATGCACTAAACGTCACACTCGGGGGCTTAGCTGCGATCCAGAATTGCCTAAGTACAAACTTTCTTCGAGTGTGCACTAAACGTCACACTCAGGGACTTAGCAGCGATCCAGAATCGCCTAAGTACAAACTCTCTCCGAGTGTGCACTAAACATCACACTCGGGGGCTTAGTTGCGATCCAGAATCGCCTAACTACAAACTTTCTCCGAGTGTGCACTAAACGTCACACTCGGGGACTTAGCTATCATCCAGAATCGCCTAAGTACAAACTTTCTCCGAGTGTGCACTAAACGTCACACTCGGGGGCTTAGCTGCAATCCAGAATCGCCTAAGTACAAACTTTCTCCGAGTGTGCACTAAACGTCACACTCGGGGACTTAGTTGCGATCCAGAATCGCCTAAGTACAAACTCTCTCGAGTGTGCACTAAACGTCACACTCGGGGGCTTACCTGCGATCCAGAATCGCCTAAGTACAAACTTTCTCCGAGTGTGCACTAAACGTCACACTCGGGGACTTAGCTGCGATCTAGAATCGCCTAAGTACAAACTCTCTCCGAGTGTGCACTAAACGTCACACTCGAGGACTTAGCTGCGGTCCAGAATCGCCTAAGTATGAACTTTCTCCGAGTGTGCACTAAACGTCACACTTGGGGACTTAGTTGCGATCCGGAATCGCCTAAGTACAAACTCGCTCCGAGTGTGACCTTACAGTCGCACTCGGGGACTTAGTTGCGATCCAGAATCGCCTAAGTAAAAAGCTTCCTTCGAGTGTATCCTAGAGATCCACTCGGGGGCTTAGCAGACCCTCATTGAGGCTCATGTGGATGTGAAGACAACTGACAATTACATGAGTAGCAACTCGCTCCGAGTGCGACCTTACAGTCGCGCTCGGGGACTTAGGTGCGATCCAGAATCGCCTAAGTAAAAAAGCTTCCTTCGAGTGTATCCTAGAGATCCACTCGGAAGCTTAGTAGACCCTCATTGAGGCTCATGTTGATGTGAAGACAATTGACAATTACATGAGTAGCAACTCGCTCCGAGTGCGACCTTACAGTCGCGCTCGGGGACTTAGCTGCAATCTAGAATCACCTAAGTAAAAAAGCTTCCTTCGAGTGTATCCTAGAGATCCATTCGGAGGCTTAGCAGACCCTCATTGAGGCTCATGTGGATGTGAAGACAACTGACAACTACATTCTCCGCATGTTTGCCATTGGCTTCACCAAGAAACGCCAAACAAAAACCACGAGCCAAAATCGTGTCAAAAAAAATTTTGGCGAAAGAAGAGCAAAATATTCGATTCGAATTAAAAAGTTGGTTCAACGATAGTCGGTTCGGTGTAGATCAAGCTTATCCACACCGAACCACGAATGTGACGGCCAACAGCAGTGGCCAAAGTTTGATATAGATACCACTCAGCATACCGAGGTAAAGTTTTTCAAGCGTCAACAGGACTGGCACCGGGACTGGCAGGCTCCACAAAAGTGTCAAGGTCGATCCCGTTTGCGATGCGAGTGGCTGTCTCAAGGAAGGTCTCCATGAAATCTTTGAATCGAAGCTTCTTGGTGTTGGCGACCTGCAACGCTTTCAGTTTTTCTTCGCGAGCTTCCTTGCAGTGCACTCGGACAAGCGATAGCGCCACGTCCGCACCACAATGAGCGGCAGACTTCTTCCACGCCTACACTCTATTCGGGACGTCCTCTAGCCGAGTCATCAACCCTTCTATCTCCTGCCGGGAATCGTCTTCGGGCCACAGCTCCTTGTCGATTCGGCCGACGACTTCTCTCAGGCGGCCGATGAAAGGTCCCACTCGGCCAAGGCGAATGTGCGCTCGGAGCATGTCCCGATTGGCTTCGTCGCCGAGTGGAATGTTCGGAATAACCGACCGCTCAATGTCAGCTACTTCAGCCTCAGCGTCCATACAAAAATCTGCAAAGCAAAGACGAGCAGAAAGTAAGCGCAGAATGAACTACAAAGTCAAGAAACACTCAGCAAAAAGCTTACCACCGAGCAGCGCAATCATCTTCCTTGCCCAGTCGCTGACGTACTTCTCCTGCGATATGCAGCGACTGTTCATCAACTTCATCTGACCCATCAGTTCAGTTCTTTGCTTGCCCATTTTCTCAATTTCGGCCACCAATGCCTTGTTCGCCTCCCGGGACTCTTCCAAGGACTTCTCTCGGTCAGCAAGAGTCTCCTTCACACCAGCTAAGTCATTCACAGTTGCCTCCAATTTCGCAGCAAGCTGAATCTTTTCAGCCTTCAGAGCATCGTACGCTAATCCCATTTCGCAAGTCTTCTGCAAATCAGCGCAAAGAGAAGATCAGACACATTCAACAAGGAAAACAATAAAAGCTCAAAGTTCTTTAGACCCCTGCCGATGCAAGCAGTCGACAGCGGTCTGGGGGACTACACCCAGTGGGTTCACTGAGAGTGACCCCACTGGTATGAAGCTTGAACATGTCCGCCCTATTGAGATGCATGACAAAAAAACAAGCCTATGAGGCTACTATTACCCGTCCTGAGTAAAACTACTCTCGGGGACTACTTCCAGTGGGTGCACTCGGAGTGCCCCCACTGGTACCATTCGGGCATATCAGTTCTGATCCGATCAAATCATGGAAAATGTATATAAAGACAACTGCCCGTGCAAGCACTCGACAGAAGTCTCGGGGACTACACCCACTGGGTTCACTCGGAGTGAACCCACTGCAAAATAATCTTACTGTATCCGAGTATGTCACTCAAACCCCCAGTGGGTTACAAGAGGAAAGTAAATACTTACTAGCGCACTTACTCGGATACCGTCCCGGAGCTCCAAGCTTCTCTTGTACAAAGATGCGATGGAGTCGTACGCTCCCTTGGCATCACCCACCATCAACTCCACCTGCACCATGGCCTCCTTGGCGGCTCCCACTTGGTCTTCCAGGAGGTGTCGGGCGTCGTACTGGACGGTCGATGGACCCGGCACGACAGAAGACTCCTTGGGCATCCCAAGTCCCGCTCTAGTCGATTCAGCCGTGAGGGGCACCGTCTCAGTCGACGGCATCGTCTCAGTCGGCAGCACGTCCATGGTGGGAGCAGCAGCAGATGGAACAGCTTCAAGGACAAGCGCCAAAGTTTGCCCTGTCCCCTTCTGGTCGTCCTCCTCCATATGAATCACCTCTGAAGGAAGCCCAACTGAACAACATGAGATTACAGAAAAAGGGCAAGATTAAAGGCAGAACTCGCGAAACAATAATGCAAACTCTTGGAGTCGTCACAACATACCTTGCTGGGATGTGGCAACGTTATCCGTATCCATGGGATCGTCTTCCTGGCGTGGCAGAGAGGTGGCGGAGGTAGCAGCTCTGTCGAGTAAAATCCACTCGACCAATAAGCATGAGTTCAATCAAATACTGAAAGAAGATAGGAGAACAAGACACTTACGCTGAGGCCACTGGAACATCGATCCTCATCCGAGGCAAAGCTTTCCGAGGCTTGGACCAACTCGGTTTGGCCACCTTGGAAGGTTGGTCTGTGGGCTCGGCAGCAGCGTCCCTGGTCCTCTTCACGCTCCGAGCACTCAGAGCCATGGGAGGGGCTGGCGAAGCACTCGGGGCCACTGGAGGAGCCGACGGAGTCGCAAGTTCATGACGGCGCTTGGTTCGAGGCTATGATGGTGGAGGAGGCGAGCTCTGCTCCCCAACTTCCCTCTCCTCCTCTTCGGTCTCCTCCTCTGTCTCCCCACTATCGCAGACGTACTCGACGCTGTCCACACTGCCCTCCTGGTTGCCCTCCTCTTCATCAGCTGGATTCCCGTTCGAGACGGGAGAATACCAGTTGGTCCACGCCTGCACGAAATACAGTCGACAATGTCAGACATCAGGCAATGTACAAGAAAAAGCGATAAATCTAAGAGGATTGAAAGCACTCGACAAGATGCGCTCACCTCATTCGGAGGAGGATTGTCAGCGCGGAAGGGCTTCACTCACCGGGCTCCTCTGGGGTTATCGCAGGCACCTGTGATGCTGCGGACCCATCCCGTCATAACCTCCCCGGTCACGCATTCTGGATGAGTCCGAGTGGAATCCCCAGGCCCCGCGTAGTGCCACATGGCGTGGTGTCGAGCTTGCAGCGGCTGGATGCGCCGACCCAGAAAAGTCTCCAGCAAATCCGTGCCGGTGACTCCCTTGCAGACGACCTCTATCAGCGCTTCGACCAGAGGTTGGATCTGGATCTTTTCCACCTTCGAGAGCGCAAGCTGCCTGGAAGGGGGCGGTCGGTCTAGGGTGAAAGATGGCAGTCCAGTTGCAGCATTCGGACAAGCGACGTCCTGGCAATAGAACCAAGTCGACTGCCAGTTCCTAACTGACTCAGACAACTGAAGAGGGGGGTAGCTACTTTTATTTTTCTTCTGGAAGCCTAAGCCCCCGCAGAGCTGGAGGATATGAGTTTTGTCGTCCGACTGGCTAAGTTTTTTGACAGTTTGGGATCTAGCGGAGAAGATGTACTTAAAGAGCCCCCAATGGGGAGGACAACCGATAAAGCACTCGCAAAGCACGACGAATGCAGCAAGATGAGCTATTGCGTTTGGGGGGGGGGAAATGATGGAGCTGCGCCCCGAAGTGGTTCATAATACCTTTGAAGAAGGGGTGAGGAGGCAGAGAGAAGCCCCTGTACACGTGGCTGAGCAGCAAGATGCGCTCTCCCTCCTGCGGCGCCGGCTCCGTCTCGCCCTCCGCCGGCAGCCTCCACGACTTGTTGGCAATCATGCCTTGCTCCACCAGCTCCAGCAGGTCGTTTGTCGTCACCGTGGAGGGAAGGAAATCCCCTGGATCCAATCCGCCGGCAATGCCCACTGTCGCCGCTGAGCAGGGGCCGCCGCCTTCTTCTTCTTCTTCTACGACTCAAGCTTGCTCGTCTGCCCCTTCGTCATGGTGGAGGCAGCAGATCCGCAGGGGAGGATAGGAAGGAGGAGGCTTGGAGCGCGCAAGGAGCTGCAGGAGAAGCGGGGCGAGTGCGAGTAAACAGGGGAGCGCAACGAGAGACCCCTGCTGGAGAGGTTTAAATAAGCTTCCGACTGGGTCACTAGCAAGTGGCCCCGAAATCTTATCCCCCGACCGGCTGCTCCGATATTAGTGGAGAAGATAAAGGCGCGGTAATCGAGGCAGCAGAAACTACTCGATGACGATGTCGTCATCCCCGCTGAGCACGCGGCAACCGAAATTTGAGGATCCCGGAAAATCCGCCGCTGTCAGTTGACCGGTCATGTCAAAAGATTCTGCGGAAACACTCGGTCCCTGACGGTTCGTTTCACAAATATATTCACTCGGATCACTGGTCGAGAAGATAAAATGGATCGAGGCAAACAACGCCAAAGTCACATCCATACTAGTCGGATCCGTACTCCAGGCATCACTTCGTCGTTCCAACCCCGATCCATTCGGGGACTAATGATGGGGTTATAGTCCCAGGGTAGGCCTGCCCTATAGGTCCTACCCAAGGACTACCCTTCATAAAGGACAAGGCCCTTAGGCAGTTCCGACTGAACTAAGGACTCCCCATCATCCAGTCGGTGACGATTCCCCCATCATCCAGTCGATGACGAGCATTCGGAGCTTACTAAAGGTACCGACTGGATTCCACTCTGTATATCATAACCTCCCTGGAGGGCAACTGCCATACGTTTTCATACACCATTATTAGCATTTAAGGCATACGTTACCTGTAATGTAGGCATTTATTCGCCACTACTCCACCCCTGTCCACCGGACCGTTGTGAAGGGCAGCGCACTCTATATAAGCCGCCCTTCCCCACTGGTGCAGGGGTTGGCATTTACTGTAATCCATATTCCACTCGACATCAAGCTCCCAAGAGCACTGAGACGTAGGGCTTTTACCTCCACCGTAGAGGGGCCTGAACTCATACAACCTCGCCGTAGCTAAGGCTCTGCCCATCCTTTCGTACCCTACACATCTACTGTCAGACTTATACCCATGACATTAAGTAAAACACAGTAATGCTTGGAGAATGATGCCATGATATAGACAAAGAGAATTCGATTAATATGAACTAACCCCATAGTTTTATCCTTAGTGGCAACAATACAAAGACGTATCTTGTCCCCTTTCTGTCATTGGGATATAGAAATGTGTCAGATTGAACCCATTACAACACACCCGTCTCACTGGAGAATGATCAACATACTTGGCCGAAGCAAATCAATAGATTGGAGAGATTTATGAAGCTATAATGATCATGCACATAAGAATCATATTTACAATTCATAGAAGACTCAAATATTTATCAAGAATAATATGAACATAAACCCACAATTCATCGGATCCCAACAAACACATCGCACAAAAGAATTACATCGGGTAGATCAAACTGAATATGCGATGATCATTGTATTGAAGATCAACAGAGATAGAGAGCCATCTAGGTACTAACTACGGACTCGTAGGTCAGTGGTGGACTACTCACACATCTTCATGGGAGGAACAAGGATGATGTAGAGGCCCTCCATGATTGATCCCCTCCCTCAGGGCACTGGAAAAGAGATAGAGATGGGCACACGACAGAATAGAGACTTACGGCGGCGGAAAAATTGTTTTGTGTTGATCTCTAGAGTTTTTGGGATATATGTGAATTTATAGGACAGAGAGGTACGCGAGGAGGCAGCCGACGGGAGTACAAGGTAACAAGGCATGCCCTTGACTCTAGTCGTGCCCTATTGGATCCTACTTCCCTAGTGAGGCTTGTGACCTCCTCCCAAAGCTTCCTGGTCTTTGTTTGGGCCAGAAAAAATCACCAAAAAGATTCATGGCAATTGGACTTCGTTTAATACTGTAAACCTCAAAAACCAAAAACATGCAGAAATAGCAACTGGCACTAGGCACCCGTTCAATAGGTTAGTGCTCAAAAATAATATTAATTTGTAAATAAACTCCCAAAAAGTATCCTAGAATGATAATATAATAGCATGGAACAATGAAAAATTATAGATACATTGAAGACGTATCAGCATCCCCAAGCTTAATTCATGCTCGTACTCGAGTAGGTAAACGTTAAAAACAGAATTTTTTATGTGAGCAACATAATCATCAAGTTTCAAAGCATACGATCCTTAAAGAATGTTCACCCACTATTCATTTTATCATATAAGTATAGCATGGCTCCATCCTCACCACATAAATACAAATGTTAAGCACCACGGTGTATTTTTTTGAGAGTACGCCAATGGCGTATCATAATTTTATAGAAGAAGAGTGAGCAATAATTACAAGACATGGATCGGGATGCTTGCATCCAGTGATAAGCACCACAACGTCAAGTCAGGCAATTGGATCATACTTTTTAAAGCACTTCAGCTTTTTACTACTTGCACAATATATGAGCGTGAACCACAAATATAGCATAAAAGTGGAATAAAATATGGTGGTAGGTTTCAAAGGGGTGAAACTGGAGAAGAAAGTATCGCATCAGCTAAGCGTATCAACGGGCTATGGAGATGTCCATCAATAGATATCAATGCGAGGAGTATGGATTGACATGCAACGTATGCAATAGAGAAATAAGTGTATGAAAGCTCAACTGAATCTTAGTGGGTGTGCATCTAACTTCCTTGCTCATGCAGACCTCGGGCATTTGAGGAAGCCCATCATCACAATATACAAGTCAACTTCTATAATGAAAAATTCCCACTAACATATGGAAGTGATAAAACAAGAGACTCTCTATATGAAGAACATGGTGCCACTTTGAGGTACAAGTGTGGAACAAGAGGTAGTAGCTCTCTTCATTCTTTCTTTTCTCTCATTTATTCATTTTTTCTTTTCTTTTCTTTTTTCTTTATTTCTTTTTTTTCCTTTTTCATTTTCTCTTTCTTTTTATTTCTTTTTATTTTTTTATCTTTCGTCCGGAGTCTTTTTCCGACCTATGGGGGAATCATTGTCTCCATCATCTTTTCCTCACTAAGACACTGCCCTAAATAATGATGATCATCACACTTTTATTTAGTTACAACTCGATATGAAAAACTGATAACATGATATGACTCTACATGAATGCCTCTCGTAGTGTACCATGATGTGCAATGATCGAGCATAACATGTATAAGAATGATGAGTGGTGGCTTTTCCACAAATACTATGTCATCTTATATGATCATGCAAAGCAATATGACAGTGAAAGTATAAGTCATATGAAGTGACAGTGGAAGTTGCATGGTGATACGTCTCCATCGTATCTACTTTTCCAAACTCTTTTCCCCTAGTTTTGGACTCTAATTTGCATGATTTGAATGGAACTAACCCGGACTGACGCTGTTTTCAGCAGAATTGCCATGGAGTTGTTTTTGTGCAGAAATTGAAGTTCTCGGAACGTCCTGAAAATTTACGGAGAATTTTTCTGGAAAATCAGAAAAATACCTGCGCAAAGATCCACCGAAGGGGATGGGCCAGTGGGCCACAAGCCCTGTTGCTGCGGCCACCCCCCTGGCCGCGGCAACCAAGCTGGTGGGGCCCATGTGGCTCTGCCGCCCCCAAACTCAGCTCTATAAATTCACTTTCGCCCAGAAAAAAATCAGAAGAGAAGATTTCGTCGCGTTTGCGATACGGAGGCGCCGCCACATCCTGTTCTTCATCTGGAGGACAGATCTGGAGTCCATTTTGGGCTCCAGAGAGGGGAAATCGTCGCCATCGTCATCATCAACCTTCTTCCCTCTCCAATTCCATGAAGCTCTTTATCGTTCTTGAGTAATCTATTCGTAGGCCCGCTGGGCGGTGATGAGGAGGATGAGATCTATCATGTAATCGAGTTAGCTTTGACGGGGATTGATCCCTAGTATCCACTATGTTCTGAGATTGATGTTGCTACTACTTTGCCATGCTTAACGCTTGTCACTAGGGCCCGAGTGCCATGATTTCAGATCTGAAATTATTATGTTGTCACCAATATATGTGTGTTTTAGATCTGATCTTGCAAGTTGTAGTTACCTACTATGTGTTATGACCCGGCAACCCCGGAGTGACAATAACCGGAACCACTCCCGGTGATGACCATAGTTTGAGGAGTTCATGTGTTCACCAAGTGCTAATGCATTGTTCTGGTTCTTTATTAAAAGGAGAACCTTAATATCCCATAGTATCCTTTTGGACCCCGCTGCCACGGGAGGGATGGACAATAGATGTCATCCAAGTTCTTTTCCCTAAGCACGTATGACTACACACGGAATGCATGCCTACATCACATTGACGAATAGGAGCTAGCCACATATCTGTCTGTGTTATAACTGTTGCATGATGAATATCATCCAAACGAATCACCGACCCATTGCCTACGAGTTTGTACCACTGCTACTGTCACTTGTTTTACTCTGCTGTTGTTACTTGTTTTGCTCTACTGTGATTAATACTACTGTTGATTGCTACTGCTGCTACTTGCTACTGTTGCCACTTGCTACCGCTGTCACTACTGTTGTTCCTTGCCACTGTTGTTTCTCGTTACACTGCTGCTACCCGCTACAATACTTTTTTGCTCGACGTTGACGGGAAAAGACTATTTCCGTCTACGGGCAACTTCTGGCGCCATTGATACAATAGTTACGAATAGTCTGTCATCAACAGATCCTTTCTAGCACCGATGTTATCATACTACTTTGTTGCTGATACTTTGCTTGCAGATACTAATCTTTCAGGTGTGGTTGAATCTGACACATTCAGCTGCTAATACTCGAGAGTATCCTCTCACTTCCTGCCCGGCGAACCAACAAATTTGGGTTGAATACTCTACCCTTGAAAACTGCCGCGAACCCACGCGCTGGTGGGCCATTGCAAGGCAATTGCTAATTGTTGAGCAACTGGGAGCAGTTCTGGCTCTGTTGTTGCGAAGGCATCAAGTCAGGGACACGTCAACAACATTCTTCTAGTGTCATTGCCGGGGGAAGGATTGCTATATTCTCTGAGTCACTTGGGATTTATATCTGCTAATCACTATGAAGAATCTGAAAGATCCAAGAACCAAAGTCTTGCCCTCAACTACGAGGGGAGGTAAGGAACTGCCATCTAGCTCTGCACTTGATTCACCTTTAGTTATGAGTAAGTTTGCGACACCACCTCCTGCTAGAAATCTTGATGTGTCGCGTGTGCCAGATGATGCTAGAGATGCTACTGCTATTGATGATGCTTATGATGCTACTATGCCTGATACTGCTAGAGATGCTATGCCTGATACTGCTAAAGATGATATGCATGATGATGCTACAGATGCTATTTTTCCTGATGATGTTATGCTTGATACTGCTAGAGATACTACTTTGCCTGATGTGCCACTATGGGTATTCCTTGATGCTCATATTGCTAGAGTCACTGCCAATGCTCGCAATGCTTCTGAAACTGCCGATACTATTGAGATAGAACCTGCTTTTGCTCCTGCTAGATCTAGCTCTCCTAGATATGAATTGCCTGATATACCTGAGGGTTAAGTTATGGAGGGAGAGATAGCTGAGGATTTTATTGCGTGTAAGGATGCCTATGACGTTGAGAAATTACTTCTCAAGTGGAAGGAAAAATATCTGAAAGCTAGGATGAAATACGAACCGAAGTTTGCCACTTCACCTATCTTTATCACCGATAAGGATTATGAATTCTCTGTCGATCCTGAGATAATCTCTCTAGTCGAATCTGATCCTTTCCACGGTTATGAGTCTGAGACGGTCGTAGCCCATCTTACCAAACTACACGATATAGCCACCCTTTTCACGAGTGAGGAGAAGATCCGCCACTACTATATCCTTAAGATGTTTCCATTCTCTCTAAAGGATGACGCTAAAACCTGGTTCACTTCTCTTGCTCCTGGATGTGTGAGTAGTCCCCAGGATATGGTCTATTACTTCTGTGAGAAATATTTCCCTGCCCATAAGAAGCAAGCTGCCTTGCAGGAAATATACAACTTTGCTCAACTCAAAGAAGAGAGTCTCCCACAAGCTTGGGGGAGGCTCGTCCAGCTACAGAATGCTTTGCCTGATAACCCTCTTAAGAAGAACGAGATACTTGATATCTTCTATAATGGACTTACCAATGCTTCTAGAGACCATCTAGATAGTTGTGTCGGTTGTGTTTTTAGGGAACGAACTGTAGAACAGGCCAAGACTCTAGTGAATAACATCTTGATCAACGATAATGCTTTGACTATTCCCGAACCACCTCCTAAGCCAACTCCGAAGAAAAGAGGTATTCTATTCCTAAGTCCAGAATATATGCAAGAAGCCAAGAAATATATGCAAGAGAAAGGCATTAGATCCGAAGATGTCAAAAATCTGCCACCTATCGAAGAGATCCATGGTATCGATAACCCGATACAGGTAGTAGAAGTAAATTCTCTGCGTAGGTTTGATGAGAGTGATATTCCTTTTGATAAACCTGCTAGCCTATGCTTTGATGAATTTGACAACTTTGTTGCCAAACAACAAATTTTCAATGATTATGTTAGCAGACATTTGGAACAAAGTACTCGTATGCTTAGTCATTTAAGTGCTTGTGTAGACAGAAATGTCAATGATCTGAAGCTTCTGAGTAAACATGCCTCTATGATTACTACTCAGGTAGAACAAGTACCTAAAGCTCAGAATGACCTGCTCAATGAATTAAATCACAACTCCTTCAGAGTCATTACTAGAGGAGGCAAAATGACTCGGGAACCTTTGTATCCTGAGTGTCATCCTAAGAGAATTGATCAAGATTCTCAAGGAATTAATGGAGATACACCCAGTCATCCTAAGGAGAAGAAGAAGGATGATAGAAACCTGCATGTTAGTTCACCAAATACTTTCACACCTGAAGAACCAAATGATATTTCTGCGTCTGATGCTGAAACACAATCTGGTGATGAACATGAACCTGGTGACAATATGGACAGTGATGTTCATAATGATGCTCAACCTAGCAATGATAAGGATGTGGAGATTGAACCTACGGTTAATCCTGATAACCCACAACCTAAGAGATACGATAAGAATGACTTCACTGCTAGGAAGCATGGTAAAGAAAGAGAGCCATGGGTTCAGAGACCTATGCCCTTTCCTCCTAAGCTATCCAAGAAAAAGGATGATGAGGATTTTGAGCGCTTTATTGAAATGATAAGACCCGTCTTTCTGCAGATGCGGTTAGTTGATATGCTCAAAATGTCTCCATATGCCAAGTACATGGAAGATATCGTGACCAATAAACGGAAGATACCAGATCTTGAGATCTCCACCATGCTTGCCAATTAGACTTTCAAAGGTGGAACTCCTAAGAAACTTGGTGATCCCGGAGTGCCCACTATACCTTGCTCCATTAAAGGAAACTATGTAAGAACTGCCTTATGTGACCTTGGAGCCGGTGTTAGTGTTAGGCCTCTCTCTCTCTCTCTCTTTATCGTAGACTTGAACTGGATAAGTTGACACCCACTGAAATTTCTCTGCAAATGGCCGACAAATCAACTGCTTTCCCTGTTGGCATTTGCGAGGATGTGCCTGTTGTGGTTGCTAACACCACTATCTTAACAGACTTTGTTATCTTGGATATTCCCGAGGACGATGCCATGGCTGTCATCCTCGGAAGACCCTTTTTAAACACTGCAGGGGCTGTTATAGATTGCAACAAAGGCAATGTCACTTTCCATGTCAACGGTAATGAGCATACCGTGCACTTTCCAAAGAAACGATATCAAGTACATTGCATCAATGCTATCGAAAAAACTTCATCGATTCTTAATGGGAGCTTTGAATGCCCTATTCCTCGTGTCAAGATGAAGTATGATTTGCTTGTTGGGGAGATTCATATCCCCATTGAGGTGACTTATTGGCTATTCAAAAATTCTTCGTTCTGTCTTGCGATTCGAGAAAGTTTTGTCATGAGGATTTGATTAACCCCATTGACAGATTTCTTTCGATGACCATGAAATGGATGAATCAACGACTCACATACCTCTATTTTAAGCTTTCACTTTCTTTTGCTTAGAAGAAAAATGATAGGTTTAGTTTAGTTTTTCCTGTTTTCTGTTTTCGCGACTCGGAGAAAAATACCCTGAAAATAGAAGTTCTCCGATGGTCCTGAAAATCTAGTATGATTTTTTCTGGAATATTTGAAAAATACTGGGACTGAGAGCTGGCCTGGGGGGCACCCCAGTGGGCCACAAGATCTGTCATCGCGGCCACCCCCCGGCCGCGGCAAGCAAGCTTGTGGGGCCCACAGGGCCCCCCTCCACTCATTCCAGCTCCCATCCTCTTCCTCTACCTCCAGAAAAAATCTTTTCGCAGCTAAAACCCGTGTTCTTGCTCATTTGGTTGTGATTTTCGATCTCCTTGCTCAAAGCATCATTCTCCGAACCATTTTGGGGAAAATACTCCATGGTAAGTGACTCCTCCATTGGTCCAATTAGTTTTTGCTCTAGTGCTTTATCCTTCGCGTATTCTTGCTACCTTGGTGACCCTGTTCTTGAGCTTGAAATGTTGATTTTAGCTGGTCCCAAGTAGTTTTAGCGCATGATACAGTCTCTAGCCACTAGTAGGAGTAGTTGCTATGAGTTGGCTTAATCTTTATTCACTTTTCTATCGAAGTCTCTAAAAAATTCAGAATTTTTCAGAGCTAGAAAAGGAAAAAGATGAGGAGGTTCTTGAGAGGCTCTTCAAGCCGTAACCCCAAGGAGGATGAGAAGAACCTCCCCAAGTACGTGGTTCCTCGAGTCACGGAAGTTCGATCTTGCGAGTGGCCAAGTGATGAATTTTTGCACGCTGTTGGGCTTTATGAGGACTTTTATTACTTGGTGGAGAACGCAGGTCTTACCACGTTCGTTGAAGATAAGTGCTCACAATACCTCCTCCTCACCAATATTTTCGTTCAAAGCTTCAACTTTTACCCGAGGAAGAATCCTCCCATGGTTGAGTTCATGTTGTACGATATCCCCCAGTGCATGACACTACAGGATTTTTGCAATGCATGCAAATTACCTTATGTTGGGGATATTCATGATCCTCGTCCACGGGACTTGGAGGATTTCATAGGTACTATTGCTGTTGGAGAGGAGAGAGGAGTGTCTCACGCTAGAATTGCAAGCATACATTTTCCTGTGCTTCGGTACTTCTCATTATTTGTGGGAAAATGTTTGATTGGCCGTGGGGAGGCTGGATCACTTAGTTCTCCAGACCATGCGGTTTTGCGCGAAGGCCTTTATAGCACTAAGACTTATAGCCTAGGTGCTATAGTAGCTCAGCGGTTGAACACAAACCGTTCCAAAGGTGTCGTCTATGGAGGTATCTATGCTACTCGTCTTGCTAGACACTTTGAGATACCTATTAGACTTCGTGAGGAAGAAGAGATGCTTCTTCCTGAGAAATATCTGGATTATGACAGCATGGTTCGCCATGATTTTCTTGATAGAGATGCTAGTAGACGGATGATTTATAACCTGGTATTTAGTCACGGTACTCGAGAGACTATTACTTTGCCTGCTCCTTCTTTGTTCGATCTTCATGCATGCAGGTACAGTATTATGCCTTCGGACATCTATGCATATTGGGGCTTAGCCCAACCACAGGTGCCCGTGCCCGAGCCGCCAGTCGAGTATCAGACGCCAGTTTATCAGTGGGAGCCAGAGGAGCTCACACAGCAGTGGCATCCACAGTCCGCTCCGGAGTATCCCGGAGCTGGTTATTTCCCGCCTTGGGAGTAGACAAAGCTAGGCCAAAATTTTAAGCTTGGGGGAGTATGTGTTCTCACCGACCTTACATTCATGCTTATGCTTTTACTTTGTTCGTCGGTGTTCACACTTTGCCACTGTATTATCCATGCTAGTTTATTTTCGTTTTCTTGTTTTCTTGTTTTGTGTCCTTTTGAGAAAACCCAAAAAGATTTCCCTTTCTTATTTTGCTTGTTGGGAGCTTTCCCGTGTAAATAGTTTTCTTTTTCTTTGGGTCAAGGTAGAAGATATTGGTTACAATGTTTAGTAGCTCTTGCATGCATACCTGTTTAGCTTTCAAAGATCCATATTACTTTGTCTTCTCCTTTGTGTTTGCCTGCAGATTTCAGCTTAGTCCAATGCACGAGCACTCTTATTATTGTTCACATCATTCAATTGTGCAAGTGAAAGGCAATGATGATGATATATGATGAAGTGACTGAGACTGGAAAAGCTGGTATGAACTCTATCTATTTTGTTTTTGTAAATATGACTAGCTTGTCATCCCAGATTCAGCTTTGTTGTGAGAGAACCATGTTTGCAATGACAACTTAGAGATCATAGTTTCTGATGCCATGCTTATTTAGCTAGGAGCTCATAATGGTTTGTCTTGAATGCCAACATAGATTTTGAGATAACTATGATGTAGTATGATAGGATGGTATTCTCCTTTGAATGATTCAAGTGGCTTGACTTGGCGCATGTTCATGCATGTAGTTGAAAAAAAATCAACATAGCCTCTATGATGTTCGTGTTCATGGTGATTAATATCATGTTCATGCTTGCACTCCATGTTAATCAAACTCATTGCATTCTGATGACTGTTGTCGCTCTCTAGTTGGTCACTTCCCAGTCTTTTGCTAGCCTTCACTTGTACTAAGAAGAATACTGCTTGTGCATCCACTTCCATAAACCCAAAAGTTTTTCCATGAGAGTCCACCATACCTACCTATTTGCGGTATTTACCTGCCGTTCCAAGTAAATTTGCATGTGCCATTCTCTAAACCTTCAAGAAATATTCTGTTTTGCATGCTCGAACCGCTCATGTGGTGACAGGGGGCTATTGGTATACTCCATGTTAGGCATGTTATCCTCGACATGTGTTTATTCACTGTCATTCACGAGAAAGGGGCCGGTAATTGGAATGCCCAGTTCCACGCTTAAATCGAAAACATAACTGTAAAACAAGACTCCCCCCGGATTGATGTTAGTATGGACGGTACCCGAGGATTCGGCTAGCCGTGGAGTGTGATTGATTGGTGGTGGGGGAGTTAAAACTTTACTTTTCTGTTTGGGAACCGCCTATAGCATGAATAGCGTGGAAGATATTGAGAACTCGTGGTCATTGCGTTGACAATGAAAGCATGCCACCCAAAATTATTATCTCTGTTTTCAAAGCTTGAGCTCTGGCACCTCTGCAAATCAATGCTTCCCTCTACGAAGGGCCTGTCTATTTATTTTCCTGTTGAGTCATCCTCTTCTTATATAAGCACCAATTAGAGAGCACCTTTGTCATTTTTATGCTTTGCTTTTGATTGATATTGAGTATGACTATGACTGGATCTTCGTTGCTATGAATTACAATGTTTAGTCAGCCCTTGATCTTTAAAAGTGCTCTGCATTTAT
Organism: Hordeum vulgare subsp. vulgare; assembly: GCF_904849725.1. Classification (NCBI taxonomy): domain Eukaryota; kingdom Viridiplantae; phylum Streptophyta; class Magnoliopsida; order Poales; family Poaceae; genus Hordeum; species Hordeum vulgare. The sequence goes on from NC_058521.1 coordinate 535,495,015, forward strand.
GTTTTGCGGTTTCAGAAAGAGCTAGCGAGATACCACCTATTCATATTGCTTCATGCTTGTTTTGATTGAATTGTTGGTATCTGAAACTCATTATTATTTGCTCGCTAGCTGATTATGCCATTGATATTAGTTTATCATGAGACCTTTGTGTCACTTGCTTATGTGGTTAACTTGTGATCTTGCTGAAATTCTGGTTACGAGTTAGACATAGTTGCAACAACAAGATCAAACAGAGTTTGTCAAATTTTTTCTTTCTCTTTCAGTTTGTCAACTGAGTTGCTTGAGGACAAGCAAGGTTTTAAGCTTGGGGGAGTTGATACGTCTCCATCGTATCTACTTTTGCAAACTCTTTTGCCCTTGTTTTGGACTCTAATTTGCATGATTTGAATGGAACTAACCCAGACAGACGTTGTTTTCTGCAGAAATGAAAGTTCTCGGAACGTCCTGAAAATTTACGGAGAATTTTTTGGAAAATATGAAAAATACATGCGCAAAGATCCACCGGAGGGGAAGGACCAGTGGGCCACAAGCCCTGTTGCCACGGCCACCCCCCTGGCCGCGGCAACCAAGCTTGTGGGGCCCACGTGGCTCTGCCCCCCCCCCCCCCCAAACTCAACTCTATAAATTCACTTTCGCCCATAAAAAAATCAGAAGATAAGATTTCGTCGCGTTTCCGATACGGAGGCGCCGCCACATCATGTTCTTCATCTGGAGGACAGATCTGGAGTCCGTTTTGGGCTCCGGAGAGGGGAAATCGTCGCCATCGTCATCATCAACCTTCTTCCCTCTCCAATTCCACGAAGCTCTTCATCGTTCATGAGTAATCTATTCGTAGGCTCGCTCGGCGGTGATGAGTAGGATGAGATCTATCATGTAATCGAGTTAGTTTTGACGGGGATTGATCCCTAGTATCCACTATGTTCTGAGATCGATGTTGCTACTACTTTGCCATGCTTAACGCTTGTCACTAGGGCTCGAGTGCCATGATTTCAGATTTGAAATTATTATGTTGTCACCAATATATGTGTGTTTTAGATCCGATCTTGCAAGTTGTAGTTACCTGCTATGTGTTATGACCCGTCAACCCCGGAGTGACAATAACCGGAACCACTCCCGGTGATGACCATAGTTTGAGGAGTTCATGTGTTCACCAAGTGCTAATGTGTTGTTCCGGTTCTTTATTAAAAGGAGAACCTTAATATCCCATAGTATCCTTTTGGACCCCGCTGCCACGGGAGGGATGGACAATATATGTCATGCAAGTTCTTTTCCCTAAGCACGTATGACTACACACGGAATGCATGCCTACATCACATTGACGAACAGGAGCTAGCCACATATCTCTCCGTGTTATAACTCTTGCATGATGAATATCATCCAAACGAATCACCGACCCATTGCCTACGAGTTTGTCCCACTGCTGCTGTCACTTGTTTTACTCTGCTGTTGTTACTTGTTTTGCTCTACTGCAGTTACTACTGTTGCTTGCTACTGCTACTACTTGCTACTGTTGCCACTTGGTACCGCTGTCACTGCTGCTGTTCCTTGCCACTGTTGTTACTCGTTACACTGGTGCTACCCCTTACTATACTTTTTCGCTCGACGTTGACGGGAAAAGCCTATTTCCGTCTACGGGCAACTTCTGGTGCAATTGATACAACAGTTAGGAATAGTCTGCCGTCAACAGATCGTTTCTAGCACCGTTGTTATCATACTACTTTGCTGATGATACTTTTCTTGCAGATACTAATCTTTTAGGTGTGGTTGAATCTGACACATTCAGCTGCTAATACTCGAGAGTATCCTCTCACTTCCTGCTTGGCGAACCAACAAATTTGGGTTGAATACTCTACCCTCGAAAACTGTCGCGAACCCACGCGCTGGTGGGCTATTGCAAGACAATTGCTAATTGTTGAGCAACTAGGAGCAGTTCTGGCTCTGTTGTCGCGAAGGCATCAAGTCAGGGACACGTCAACAACATTCTTCTAGTGTCGTTGTCGGGGACTGCCGTTAGCACATGGCAATATATCTCGGAATCACTACAAGGAATATGCTAATACACGACGCTATTTTTTCGTTGCTACATCGTCACGGTTTTTAATTTAGGACGATCTCACGACGAAAAACCAAGAGTCGAAAACGGAGCGTCACAAATGAACAGCAGCGACGTTTTGATCACAATCGTTGTAACTTTTACGACGATTCCTCGATTGTCGTAACCTTTACGATGATCCTAAATCGTCGTTGGCAATCAAACCCAGTCCTACATGGCAGTCCTACGTGGCAAAATTACGATGAAATCAAAACGTCATGGCTGGAATCAGCCCAACCCATTTCATTTGATCACATGGGCTGGTTTTAAATTTTTTGGGCTTTTTCTTATTGGGCTTCTTTTGGGGCCTTATCATATTTACAGCCACTTTTAGTATTCTTTTTCGAATTTTGGTTTGTGGCCTTTTACTTTCTATTGATTTTCTTTTTTGGCCATTTTATTTTTTTACTGGTCCCACGTGTCATACTGATTTCAAAATTAGTCCCACACGTCAGAAATTTTACATTTTGTCAAATAAATAACATAACTTGGTCCCCTTGTCAAGTTGCCATTTCATAGGTATTCAAATCACATTCAGAATCAATATTTCAAACACGCTAGGAATAAAATACACTTGAAATTCGTCCAAACCAACATTAAATTTGTCTATTACAATCTTTACACTACACCACAACCCAGATATACCTACTACTACCTACTATTAAAATACATATGCTACTCTTTGTTGATACGCTTCATAGCTTCACACTTGGCTTTGAACTTCACCTGTGCAAAAAATAAGAATAAGATGTCAACTAACACTGCAGGTATTTAAATAATAGCATTTACAAAAAAAAGTGTGAACTAACACTGCAGGTATTTAAATAACAGAATTTACAAAAAAATGTGTGCATCAACAAGATGGAGTAGAATATAATTCATGAACCTCGGTAGATGATATACTACTTGGTAAGAGCAAATAGAAACTTCTATTTCTTCTAAAAAATGCAAACTTCTATTGGGTATTGTGCACTCTTTCTTATTTGTCAACAGCAACTAACCCATTTCAAGAAAGAATGACTGAAGCTTTAGGAGAAACAAAATGAAGTAAGCATCATGATTTAAATCACCGAGCCACTCCACACTTCATTTACATTACTGCATAGTGTTATCCATGCAACATATAAACTCCAAGCACACATACTTGATGGGCAGAGCTGAAGATCAAGAAGATAAGACTGCAACAGAACATTTGTGTAAGATGGACGGTAGGGAAATCTTACTAAAGGCAGAGGATGGTGGAACAAGTTTGTTTCTAAATTAATTGTACCCATATGCAGAAAGGATTTTATCCAATAAACCCAAATGTTCTTTTGAATACGGTTGCATCTAAATAAATTAATAAAATAGTATCAAATTCTACTTATGCTCTCGGATCCCAGATTCATATACAACTCCTCATTGGTAAGGATATTAATCAGTCAAAGAAATCTGAAGATCTAAAGAACTGAGCAAATGCACACTTCATTCGCATTATTGCGAAGAGTTATATCCACACAGCATCTAAAGTTCTAAACTCAAAGAATATATGCTTGACGGGCATAGCCGAGCAAGAGCAGCAGATTGTAACAGAATGGAGGATACAAGTAGAAACAACACTGACCTTCCAGCGCGGTCCTCAGAGGATCTACAAACTCGAGGAACTCGATCTCATCGAGCGCCTTGAAGACGTCCTCGGCGTTGATCATCTGCATCTTCCCGTCCTTGCACACATCGTTGGCCCTACAAATAAAACCGCAACCGTGTCGCTATCATCACCATCCCAGGAGCATCACATCACAGGGACAGAGAAATGTTCCTATCTGAATATATGAAATTACTAGTTCGAACATACTGAGCACACAATTTACCGAGTATGATATAAAGAAACTGCATACAAGCTAAACCTGTGGACTTCCCAGAATATGCTACTACAACTGAATTCCCATCTATAACCATGAACATTTGGGGAAAAAACAAACCTTTTGATTTCCATGTCCTTTTCCATCCCCTGTTCCATAAGAGAGTCTGCTGAAATGACATAAACGAAATTAGCAGCAAGCAGAAGTAGTCTTCTGTTGTTTCGTTTTTCTGTAGTGACCGATGTTGCTGTGAGACAGTTTCAGAAAGCACTCCCCTGCTTTCAGTAGCCATCGCAAATACTCGGTTCAGTAACCTATGCTGATTCAACTCTAATGTTACCGGCACAGGATTATGCAAGGTTCCAGCAAGTCAAGTCGAAGAAAAGCAGCTCAAAGCATACAGAAAGATTGAGAAGGAGAAGATGAACACACTTTTAAACCAGTACCTCAATTTCTGCAGAGTTTCTCTCAAGGTCAGTTAACTAATCCAGGAAAGGCTACATGGATCACTTATGATTTCTTGTTATATGTCATCTGTAAAAATATAAAATATAAAATTAACAGATGCAAGCTGAAACACTGGTGATCGAGAAGAACAGTCTTGCAAATGGGATTATCGAGCTCATTGATCAGAATCACATTACAAAGCTTGTAATGGGAGCATCTTCCTTCTCAGTGTATGTAAGATGCAATACTCCAACTGTGTAACGAGGTTTTCTGGAAAAAAAAATACACCACAATTATTTCCAACTGCACTATTTCCATAGAGCAAAGCACCATGAGTTATGTAATTAGATGCTCGACTCCTGTATATGTAAATTTCAGATTTCTTTTATTGGTCCTTTGTTCTAGCAAGTGGCGATAAGGAAGGCGGCAGAACCATTTAGTCAATACTTCACTTAAAACTCCCAATAACAAATAACTACAGTTTAACTAATTATCATCTCTCCCTCTGTCAGAAGTCTAAAGTACAAATAACCCAAGTTGTTTATGTTGATTATGAATCTTGCATGAACAGGAAGAGGAAAGTACCAAAATCAAAAGTTGTTGCCGGTGTGCATCTACAGGCCAAACCATATTGCCAGATCTTCTTTATTTGTAAAGAGACTCTTGGTTGCTCTAGGTATGAGTGTCAGGCATCCCTAACTCAGCATAAAGCAAATACTACATAGACTTTGCAAATTTCAGCTCAAGCAACTACTCAAAATTATATCTAGCCTGGCAAGTAAAACAGTGTCATTTTTCTTATCATTTTTTAGGGAGGCCACTCAGCTTTGTACAAACGTAGAGTCACCCCAAAGTAGCTGTGCAAGCACTATCTCAGACCAACCTGATTTAACTCCAAGATCCGTATCACTGCCACTAGGGCCTCCAGGTCTCTTAGGCCCCATAGGCCAACAACCCCTTCCACGACGGTCCAACACAGTCAGTTATCCCTTGTCTGGATTGATAACAGAAAATGTAGAAAATAAAATCAGTGGAATTTTTGACAATAGAATGTATTTGGCTGTAGTAACTCTTAACCAGTAGTATCTCTAATGTTTACCAATGGCACTATGGAAAAATTCTCAACCAGTAGTGTATTTCCACCAGCAGTGTATTTCAGGGAAATGGTTGACAATAGAATGTATTTTGGCTGTAGTAACTCTCAACAAGTAGTGTCTCTAATGTTTGCCAATGGCACTATGAAAAATTCCACTTTGTGAAACTAAATCTTACTGCTATTGGTCTATCATCTAAATTTTAGTTGACCAACCAAGGTCTTCTGTTTTGGTCTCAGTTATCATACTTACTAGATAATGTTGTCATACTTACTGAATTCAAAGCAAACAAAATGTTTTACAGATGGAAATACATGAAATGTTTGAGCAACTGCACCTAGTCCTCAATAAGCTAGAGCGCTCCTTCCACGGCCAAACATAATGCATGTGACGAACCACAGCCAGGGCCCCTTCCACAGCCGCCCGGGGTCGATGGCGAGCACGTTGAGCACGACGGAGAGGGAGGCGAGGCTGCAGAAGGCCGGCTCCGACTGTGTCTGGAAGTAGGAGATGAGGTTGAAGAAGCCCTCCATGGTCCCGCCCTGCAGTGCCTCCATGGTACACTACATCACAAGACTAGTGCAAGTACAGTACATCACAGCACAGTAGAAGAAATCAATCTAATTTCAGAATGCAATCAAACGGCAAATAGCTACTAGCAATATGCGTTAGGTACTTTGAGCTCTCATCATCAGGCATTGCAGCAGCAAACAAGCTAGCAGAGGAGAAAATGTTTAAATAGGGGAGAAGAAAAGTGGGTTGAACCAAACCCGAACAGAAGCTTCTCCGTCATGCACACGAACATCAGCTTAGCTTCTCCATGGACCATCCCCAATCGCACAAGAAGGAACCCAATGAACGACACTGACATCGGCGAGGGGCACTGAGCGGATCCTGACGGAGTCGACCATGCCGAAGGTTGTGAACTCCTTGGTGAGCGCCTTTTTCTTGGTCCGCAGGGGCAGGTTCTCGACGAAGACGGTCCTGAGCAGCTTTTCCTCATCGTCGAACACCTCGTCCTCCTCGCCCCCGGAGGCCACCGCCTCGACGTCGTGGGGCGCCTTCCTCTTGGCCCCAACCACCATCCGCGGTCGTACCTCCTCCTCCGCGGGCGCCGCCCCCAGCGTCCGCCGCTCGTACCCAGCCTCCACCTCGTCCCTCTTCCTCTTGCGCCGCGCTGGCGGCCCCTCCCCCTCCCCCTCGCCCCGCTTCCTCCGAGATGGCTCCGCGGCCTCCGCCTCCGCCTCGGGCCGCTTCGAGGGCTTGCGCGCCTGCGTTGGGACGGCGGATGCAGGGGTTGGCGGGGGAGCGCGGGGGGCTCCTCCGGGGCGGACTCCATGCGGTGGCTCCGGATCGGAGGTGGGGGAGCCGATGGCTCTGGGGGAGGGGAGAGACTGGATCGGGAGGAAGGGTGCGATGGGGGTGGTGGTGTGAGCTAGGGTTTGGCTGCCGGTAGGGTATCTTTTTTTTCTTGATAGATGGATGGATGAATGTGGATTGGAGATATGGATGGATGGATGGATAGGCGCCATGTCATCGATCTATGGGAAGATTTTTCATTGGTTCGGAAAATCAATGATTTAAAATAGTTTCTGAAGCATCTATCAAAAATATTTTACAAAAGGGCACCACAAATTTTTTTACTAGAGTTAGAGCACATTTTATGGATGAGCACCAATTTGTATGCATTTTCGATCTTTCTATCTTTTTTTAATCATTTTTCGAGTGGCAAAATGATTTTTTTGTGAAGAACCTACCAAATATTTGTTGCAAAATTGGACTTCATCAATTTTCTAAAATACTAGTCCATATTTATGATCCAAAGTATTTATGAAAAAATTTTGAGAATTTTTGGAATGACGGAATAGTAGGTTGCTTCACAAACTAGGAGGAGGTGGGATAGAATGGACCCATGACTGACACGTCAACATAGTTAGAACATGTTACGACATTTTTACAATCGTCGTAAAAGTTATGACGATCTCATATTATGCGGTTACGATGTTTTTGACTCACATCGTCGTAATTTATATGTAGATTTGATCCACTCAAACGGTTTACGACGATCTCGGATGAAATCGTCATAGATTTATGACGAATTCATCAACGACATCTTAAAAAACGTCATGTATGAGCATATTTCTTGTAGTGAATGGCTATTTAAATGTGATGATAGGTAGGTATGGTGGCTGTTTTGAGGAAGATATAATGAGGCTTATGTGAAACAAAGCGTATCATGTCACGGGGTCTGGATGCACCGGCGAAAGTTGCATCCATCCTTAAGGTGAGAATGGGAAATGCACGGTACCGAAGAGGCTAGCAAATATGTGGAGGTGAGAATATGTATATCCATGGATTCACAATAGTCATGAAGAACTCACATACTTATTGCAAGATTTTAGTAGATCCCTCAAAGCAAAGCACTACTGGCATGCCCCTAGGGAGGGGGTTGGTAGGAGTTAACAATCGCGTGCCCCCGACTTATACAACACTAGGATTTCAACTAGGAATAAGTATGCTCACACATCATCACCATGCCATAAAAATATTTGGATGAACGGCAAGTTAACACCTCTAATTCACGATACCTATATTAACCAATGATCATTTACTCGTGCTTTTTCACCTTACCACATTAATATCATTAACCATGATTTCTCTTTTATGTGCTACATGTGGTTTTGATTATGCACTCATTGAATGCCTATTACTTTTGAACTAATCTTATAACCCATGCAAATTAACATCGATGTTTATTAACTCCCAAGAAAATATTAGTGAAGAATGAGAGTGCAATTATTTCTATAAAATCTATACACCACCGTGCTCTAAAAGATATAACTGAAGCACTAGAGAAACTTTTAAGCTCAAAAGATATAAGTGAAGCACTAGAGCAACTTCTAAGCTCAAAAGATATAAGTGAAGCGCAAAGAGTATTCTAATAAATCATGGTGATCATGTGTCTCTCCCAATTGGGTGTATTCGGATAACAATGATTGTGGAAAACTAAAAACAAAAAGCAAACTAAAGCAAATGACGCTCCAAGAAAAACTCATATCATGTGATGAATACAAATGTAGCTCCAAGTGACATACCAATGGATTGAGATAAAAGAGGGATGCCTTCCGGGGCATTCCCAAGCTTAGATGCTTGAGTTTTCCTAGAATATTACCTTGGGGTGCCTTGGGTATCCCCAAGATTAGTCTCTTACCGATCCTTATTCCCTCGTCCATCATCATCACACCCAAAACTTGAAAACTTCAACACACAAAACTCAACAAAAACTTCGTGAGATCCGTTGGTATAATAAACATATAAAATACTTTAGGTACTTTTATAAATGGAATCATATTTTTTATTGAATAAGGTACTGTATTCTAACTTTTCCATGACTTATACCCCCCCCCGATATAATCCATAGCATCATTAAAACAAGCAAACTATGCAAGCAAAAAATAGAATATGTCTAAAACAGAATAGTTTGTAATTATATAGTTAAGTACCATATTTTTGTAAATCCAACAATTCTGAAATAGTAATACCTTGGGAATTTGCATAGAAATACTGTGTAAAAAGTTCACATCAAAAAGACGTTCCACTAAAATCAGAGAAAACCTGCACTCGACGTTAAAGTTTATGTATTTGCACCGCATCAATTCTACTATTATGCAAATCATCCCAAAGGCTTTACTTGGCACAAACACTAATTTAAACACAAAACACAATAATTAGAGAAGCAACAATCATGGTATGGCACACAAACAAAAAGTACAAAATATATAAAGATAACTATTGGGTTGCCTTCCAACTAGCGCTATTGTTTTACGCTCCTAGCTAGGCATAATGCAAATGATTCAAATGATGTCATTTTTACACTCCACACATAGTTGGACCTCATGATATATTCATAAGGTGGTTTTATTATATTTCTAGGCAAGTGTTCTATCCCTTTCCTCAATGGGAATTGGAACCGTGTGTTTCTTTCTTTCGTATCAATTAATGCACCTATAGTTCGTAGAAAAGGTGTCCCAAGTATTATTGGACAAGATGGGTAGCAATAAATATCAAGAACTATAAAATATATAGGCAAATAATTTCTATTAGAAATTTAGAAAACATCATTTAATCTTCCCAAAGGTTTCTTGATAGTAGAGTCCACAAGAAGTAGATTAAGGGAACACTCATAAATATTAGTAAGACCAAGCACATCACATGAAGATTTATGTATAGTTGAAACACTAGCACATAGATCACACAAGGCATTGCATTCATATTATTTGATATTAATTTTAATAGTTTGTTCCCATTCATCATATAACTTTATAGGGATAGAGACTTCTAACTCAAGTTTTTCATCATAGGTTTTTACCATAGCTTTTACTATATGTTGAGTAAAATATTTATTTCGTTCATACGCATTGGGTGAGCTAATAATGGATTATAGGAAGGAAATGCATTCTACTAAAGAGAAATTATCATAATTAAAGTCCTTGTGATCAAAGATAGTGGGCACATCACTAATTAAAGTTTTGACCTCTCCAAACCCACTTTTTCAGTTTTAGCACTAGAGTCATCACCCTGCAAGCAATTGGGATGCTTTCTAACTAGAGTTGACTCATATTTAGTCCCTTTATCATTTATTTTCAGAGAAGTAAACAAAGTCTAGGAGCGATCGCAACTAGGTAGTTGCTTGGATGGGGTTGATCGGGAACAAAAGACACAAGTTTATCCACGTTTGGCCTCTTTGATGGAGGTAAAAATAGTGCTTATATGTTATTGATGATGATGATCTCGATTATAAGGGTGTGGAATCGCTAACCTAGCTCTCTCAAGGCTTTCTACTTGGCAGTTCCGTTCATGGGGCTCACCTTTATATAATAGGTCGAGCCCCTAAGGTTACAAAGTGCCCGGGTCATATTTGTTGACCCATCTCCTGGTCTGTCTCATAATCATCAGTTCACTCAGGATTTCTCGACAAGACGATGCACAATCTGCAATGAGCCGGCCCATGGACGGGTCTTCGACTTCGTCTTGGTGTCCTTAAAAATTGTATTCTATAATCCGGGTCAAGGAATGACATGATATATTGACGGGTCATTCCTTGTGTCGGGTCATACCCGTGGGAAATATCCCCAACAACGAGTATGCTCATGCTTGTTGGAGGTTGGCCGAGGAGTTCTACCCTAGCATCATGCCATGAGATATGGCCATCCCTAGATTTAATCTAGGTTTATGCTATGTATGTACGATGAACTCCGGTTGTGTTCCTCGGAACTTTGTAGCGCGGATGAAATTTTAAATTAGTTGCATGGTTTTTATGGATTGTTTTGTCGAGCCTTACGTGGTACCGCAAAAACGTTTTATTAGGTCCCTCAAACCAATTTTAGAGGACGCATTTTTAGCGGGTATTCTAGGGTTGCTTTAAATAAGAAAGGGTAAAGACACCCTCCACAAGAGTTTACACATTATGTGTTACATTTGCTATGAAAACAGCAGCCACTTCATCCACCTAGGGCATGTAATGAGTTATTCACCACTTATCCACCTACTTAGGCCAGTGCAAAAGAAATCTAACTCTCCTTTAATTAGACTAGTCACCCTCCATATTGTATCGTATTTGCCCACATTTATTAAAATGGCTTGCAGCGTGGGATTGACTCCATCAAACACCAATGTGTTTTAGTGTTTACATATCTCCCATGGTCCTTTTTTAGAAAAGGAGGTTTACCCCCGTCCTCTGCATCAATTGATGCAGGCATCCTTTTATTAAAGTTCAAGCAAACAGTTCTGAAGTCTAGTACAAGATCACACAGAGTTATAAAAGGCAACAAATAATGAAATTTAAATATGCCACAACTGGCAGAAATAGGCCTAGATGACTAAACACCTATCCTATTATTGGACCGCCATCCAAACTGGTTGTAGATATCCTGAGCTAGCATCTCCCATCGGACAAACCCAATAACCATAGGATCCCTGGCTCCCGCAGGAGTTAGTAATGACCACATACAGATCCATGCGGTGGCCCTGTAGATAACCTGCAAAAAATTGTATTTGTATGTCTCTTGAAAACCAAATCATTTCTGCAGTTCCAAATAGCCCAAAGCAATGCACATACTCCTATTCGGATATGTTTCGCTATATTAGTGTGCACCCCATGTAACCACGTCCCAAATAACGTGTGTATACTACGAGGAGGGTTTATATTAAATGCTATATGAAGTGAGCGCCATAAAATCCTGACCATCGTACAATGAAGAAAGATGTGTGTTTCATAGTTTCATTTTGATCACAAAAACTGCATCTCTTATTACCCTCCCAATTACGTTTTGCCAAGTTATCCTTTGTCACCTCCTTGTGAACAAACCACATGAAGAGTTTGATCCTTAATGGGACCTTGACCTTCTAAATATGCAATGAATTTGGGATTGGGCCCGAATCTATGAGATCAAGATACATAGATTTGACCAAAAAGATGCCATTTGTACTTAATTTCCATTGAAGTTTATCTGCCTCAGCAAAAAGGTGTATATCCATCAACCTTCGAACAAGTGTAACCAGGATGCCCATCTATCTCTAGCTAGAGTTCTCCGAAATTGTATATTTAGAGAAATAGTCTGTAATGTTGTAGCAACATATGCAACTTTATGTTGTACAATATTATAGAGAGATGGATATTGAGTAGCAAGCAACGTCTCCCCTAACCACGTATCCTCCCGTCGACTCTCCATTTCCAATGATGAATTTGGTTCTTTGGAAGAAATCTGCCTCCATCCTCATGATGCCCTTCTAAAAAGGTGAATCATTGGGTATGACGGAAACCTGGAACAAGGTCTTAGTTTGTAAGTAATTATTACGCAAAATTTGTACCAACATGCCTTCATCTTCAACAAATAATCTAAACAGCCACTTATTGAGCATACATCTGTTCTTAACCTCTAAATTCTCAATCCCACGGCCACCCTGGTCTTTAGGCCTACAAATGATATCTCATCTAGTAAGCGGGAATTTTCTCTTAGTGTCATCGCTCTGCCAAAAGAAACAAGGTCGATAAAAGTCCAACCTTTTTCATACCCCGACAGGCACCTCAAATAAGGACAAGAGGAACATTGACATACTCATAAGAATCGAGTTAATCGGTATTAGCTGACCTCCATAAGACATGAGCTTGCCCTTCCAACAGCTTAGTTTTTTTGAGTCGATCCTCGATACGTTTACACTCCTTATTGGTGAGATTACTGTGACGAATCGGTACTCCTAGATAACTAAAAGGTAAAGTACCCAATTCACACCCAAACAATCGATTATAAGCATCTTGCTCGTCTTTGGCTCTCCCGAAGCAGAACAATTTGCTTTGGTTAAGTTTTATCTTCAAACCCGACAACTGTTCAAATAGGCATGACACAAGCTTCATGTTTCTAGCTTTTTTCCAAATCATGCTCCATGAATAGAATAGTGTCATCAGCATATTGTAAAAATGGACACTCCACCATCAACTAGATACGGGACCAGTCCAGCTACTCGGCCCTCCTCTTTAGCTCTTCCTATCATAATTGCGAACATATCTGCTACTATGTTAAACATGATAGGAGACATTTAGTCACCCTGTCTTAGACACTTATGTGTTTGGAAGTAGTGACCTATATAATCATTCACTTTAAAACCAACGTTGCCCTTTTGTACAAAACAATCAACATGTTTCTTCCAAACTTCGTCGAAACCCTTCATACGCAAGGCTTGCTGTAGGAAAGGCAATTTTACTTTATCACACGCCTTCTCGAAATCCACTTTGAAGATAACCCCATATAGTTTCTTCAAATGGATTTCATGTAGCGTTTCATGCAGGACCACCACACCCTCTAGTATGTTTTGGCCAGGCATGAAAGATGTCTGAGTTGGTTGCTCCATCGAGTGTGCAACCCTCGTCAATCTATTTGTTCCAACTTTAATAAAAATCTTAAAGCTCACATTCAGTAAGCAAATGGGATGATTGTAACTTTTTGTGCTACACCACTCGACAAGATTATCCACGAGGGACGACGCCTTATCAGGTGCACCAAGAGCGCTCCAAATCCAAAACCAAAGCATTCGTGCAAATAAGCAAGTAAGAAAGATGTGATTGATAGTTTCCCAAGTGCTGATTGGACAATAATCACGATGGTTGATGCAGAAGTCCTTGTCTCGCTAGCATGTCAAAAAAATTGCACCAGTTTCGCATCGTAAGCCAAGCCAAGAAACGACATTTTATTTGTGCCTTGTGTTTTCAAACAAAATCTGCATAGGGTGCAACTTCCCATCCAACAAATTTGGAGGTGTAGGAAGAGAGAACATAGAAGCATAATGTTGGCTCCCAAGCCCATCTGATGGAGTTTGTGGTCCCGTCGTTAAGCTAAATATCCGGAATCCTCTGCCAAAGTCTCGGGTACTCGTAAATGTCCATCAAGTTGGATGTTTGTCCCGATGTCCCTTGCCCAACTTTTCCTTGGATAGCCCACACCACCGTGCGCATCAGGTTGACATGCGGTGCTATCCTCTCATGGATGTTTGGAGCTAGTTCTTGGGTGCTATTGCTATGCAACCATCAATCTTCCCAAAATAAGGTTTGGTGACCATCGCTTAAGAAGAAAAAGGTGTTGCTTGATATATTGATCGAGCATCATCACGCACCGGAAAGCTAAATCCAGGCCTTTCTTGACCCATTCTTCATAACCATAGACAACAAGCTTGCATGATCGCATTCAGTCACCCGATGTTGATGATTCCCAGCACCTGCCCATTTAAGAGGACACACGACATCACATGCCACCGAGCAGTTGACCCAGGTGCATCCCTCTTAGCACACCATGTAAATGAGCGGTAAGTTTTCTGTGAAGCTTCTATAGTCTTTGACGATAGTTCTATGGCCAATAGTGCATGAATTGGTATTGCGCAAAGCATACTAAAAACCGATAATAGTCTCCCACTCTTAGAAAGATTTTCAACTCGTCATGTTGGTAGCTTGTTGGGTAGTTGATTGACTAGGTATTGATATTTTGATGTTGTCTATTTCTAATGCTTAAGGGTAGCCCAAGATACTTGCATGGAAATGACCTGTTAGGTAGCGACTAGTATTACTCGTGAGAGAGGTAGCAATATCTAGAGCTAACTATTACATGCGAGATACATGGATCGAAGATCTGGCTAGGGTTCATGCAAGGAAGAGGGAAAGGGGAAAAGCTATGCCACAGGGCGCCTGATCCACTGTATGACCTTCTCCTTGCACGTGGCTGCTTAAGTAGTTGGCGTGTGGACCTTCCTGGATCGGCCTTCATTGGGCCCAGGCTGGGCCGTGGACATTGGGGTTGGGCCTCTTTAGCCGCATGGGACGAGCACCAGTACTCGTGGGGTCACCGCCCTGTGGGTCCCACCTTGTAGGTACGCTGACATCCCCCTCTTCTTGAGATGAGGCTTGTCCCCAAGCCTCTACATGCGGAAACCGCACGATGAGGCTGGCCTTGTCCTCCCATGTATCGCCTAGAGCATCAGAGTTGGACCATTTAACCTTCACTTGGTCACGGATGACCCCGTTCTTCTTGTGCCAGCGAGTTTGGAGAACTGCTATTGGGATAGCGAAATCGTCAGAACAATGTGGTAGATGAGTTTCGACAGTCATACCAGGAGTCAGCGCCCGCCGCAACAGTGATACATGAAAAACTGGGTGCACTGTTGCGTGAGGAGGAAGTTGCACCTTGTATGCCACCTCGTTGATCTTGAAGATGATTGGCAATGGCCCATAGTACTTGTATGACAACTTGTGGTTTGACCTAGGTGCCATTGAAGTTTGGATATAGGGTTGGAGTTTCAGATAGACCTGATCGCCCACTTCGAATGTTCTATAGGAGCGCTTGTTGTCTCCTTCATGTTTCATTAGTTGCTTTGATCTATTGAGGTGTTGTTGGAGTAGTTGTTGCACTGTCTCCCATTCTTCTATCCAAGACTTGAGAGCTGGCACAAGAACAAGCAGTTTCTGCCGAAAGCCCCCAATGTTGTGGTTCATACCCAAACATAGCCTTGAATGGTGACATTCCGATGGGTGAGTGGTGGGCGTTGTTGTACCAGAACTGAGCCAAGGGTATCCAGAAACTCCAGCGACAAGGAAAAGCTTGTGTACAACAACGAAGGAAAGTTTCCATACATTGGTTGACCTGCTCAGTTGGACCATCAGTTTGTGGGTGGTTACTGTGTTGAGCCTCAGTTCAGTGCCCGATGCTTTGAAAAGTTCCTCCAAAAGTGACTCATGAATATCGGATATGTGTCACAAACGATAGCTGCTCGGAGGTCATGGATCTTGTAGATCTGTTGCACGTGCAACTGAGCCACTGTAGCTACAGTGTAGGGGTGTGCCAAAGGTATAAAGTAACTGAACTTTGTGCGCTTGTCCACAATGACCAAGAGACAGTTGAATTTGGACCAAGAGACAATTGAATTTGTTGGATTGAGGAAGACCGTCCACAAAGTCCATGGAAATCATTTACCATGACTGAGAGGGAATTGGTAGTGGCTGGAGCAATCTCGGGGATGATGTGTAGTCTGGTTTAGCTTGTCGACAGACGGGGCAGGAGCGCACATATTGTTGGATGCGGGTCTTCATTTTTGGCCATGCAAATAGTCTGTGAATGCGTGTGTAAGTGACCGGGAAACCAGAGTCACCATCGATGGGGCTGTCATGGAAAGCTTGAATAATTCTTTGCTGAATGTTAGTTCCTCCGCCCAGCCAAATCCTTCCTCTGAATCCGAGGATCCCCTGCTGTAACTCGAACGTGCCCTTTGGATCTTCCCTTACTGCCAACTGCTCCAACAATTTGCTTGCCTGCGGGTTGTTGTTGTAGCTGGCAACGACGTCCTCCAACCAGCTGGGCTGACAGAAAGTGATGGTTGTGAGTTGGTTTCCTGGTTGAGCTCTCGATAAAGCATCTGCGCCCGTATTATCCATGCCTTTCTTGTACCGGATGTGGTATCCCAGACCCAAAAGTTTGGTAATTATTTTTTATTGCCACGAAGTGGTTAGGCGTTGCCCCTCCAAGTGTGTCAAACTCTTTTGGTCAGTCCATATATCAAACTCGGCATGTTGTAAATAGAGACGCCAGTGATCCACCGCAACAATGATGGCGAGGTACTGCTTCTCATATTATGAGAGACATTGCTATGTTAGGCTGAGAGCTTTAATCATGAATGCGATTGGGTGGCCCTTCTGTTGAAGGATCGCCCCGATGCCCCTCTCGCCGGCGTCAGTTTCGACCGTGAACGTCTGGTCAAAGTTGGGAAGTGCTAGCACTCGAGAGAATGTGATTTGCTGCTTCAACACTTGAAATACATTTTCTGTTGTGCAGGTCCAAAGGAACAACACCCCATTCTTGAGGATATTGAATAGTGGTCGTGCGTTTGATGATGAGTTGATGGATATACTTCTCGCCCATCATTGGCTAACCCAAGTGGAAGGTGGAGATGTAGTCAGCAGCAGATTTCCCTTACACGGAGACTGTAAGGTTTATCGAACCAAGAGGACTCTGAGTATCAACAAGTAGGTGTCCACTGCTCTGGCGCTAGCAGAAGACGTGGACCTACACACACAACAAATAACTTTGCTCCCAACGAGTACAGAGAGGTTGTCAATCTCTCCGGCGTTGTAGTTTGCAAAGGATCAAAACACAAGCGGGAATAGTGATAGTGATTGCAACGGAAAGTAAATAAAGCAGTAAATGGTGGAGGTGTAAACAATGGTGGTAATATGGACCGGAGTCACATGATGTTCACTAGTTATGTCTCTCTCCCAAAAGACGATAAACAACTATGCATGGGTAAACAAATCACAGCTGGGCAATTGATAGAATTATGAACGCACTACAATGCTAATTATGCTACTAGAAAGTTAGAGGCTCAAAATTAATGGGCAGTACGCCAAGACAAGTAGACCTTTTAAACATCAACATCTACTTACTAATCATCCACCTTGAGATATCTATCCAGAAAATCTCGCTGGTATTAAGTTGCGAGCCCCACCCGAAGTGTAAACTGAAAGCAACGGACAACTTCATTAACAAACTTTGCGTAAGGTAAACAAGACTTGCAACCGCGGACACAAGCACCGTTGTTTTCTCCCTGGTGGCAACAACACATCCCCTAGTCTCATGTTTCTGCCACTCAAGCTAAACATCAGGGGGAATGAACCCACAATCATGCATAGCGCTCCCTCTTGGAGTTACAATCTACTACTCGACCAAAGCAATAAAAAGCAACGAAGAACATGCATGAATCACTAAAGAACATAATATATAAGGATAATCAAATATATAACTCATCACAATCTGAACATAATCTCATAATCCATCGGATCCCAGCAAACCAAGCATAGCAATAGCATGAAAATTACATAGATGCCTTGATCATGTAGGGCAGCCCACAAGAGCTAAACATTGAAGCACAAGATTGGAGAGAATACATCACATAGCTACTAGTCATGGACCCATGGTCCAAGGAGGACTACTCACGGCACGTTCGGGAAGCGTCCATGGCGGTGGAGAAGCTCCCAGAGGTCAATCCTCCCTCCGGCAGGGTGCTGGGAAGAGGTCTTCTGACGCTCCCGATCTCGGAAGCGCTGCGGCGGCAGAACGATGGAGAAATTCGCGATTCTGGATATGATGGAAGGGTTTTCGATCGGAGAGGTAAATATAGGCCGAAGGAGGGCACCAGAGGAGGTGGGCCCCACCCAGGCAACCTGTGGGCACTGCCAGGGGGTAGGCCATGCAGGGAGGCCGCCTGGGCAGGCCTTGGCTCCCCTCTGGCCCACCTTTGGTGTTCCGAAGCTTCCATCACGCTGATTTTTAATTTTTTTTCTCGGGATTTTTGGGACTCTGTAAACTGGGGTAAAAGTCCCTGCAAAAAAAGACATCAACGGACAGAAACTAGTACTGGGTGCACTGAGTTAGTAGGTTAGTCCAAATATGTGTAAAAAGGTATAAAAGTGTAGCAAAACATATAACAATGTCACCCAAAGATCATGGAACAAGCAGAAATTATAGATATGTTTGGGACGTATCAACATCCCCAATCTTAATTCCTACTCGTCCTCGAGTAGGTAAATGATAACACAAATAATTTTTGTGGTGACATGCTAACACACATATAAGAACTTCAAAGTAAACAAGTGAGATATGCAATTCAAGTCAAGACAATAACAAGCAAGATTCTATATCTAGTATTGAAAATAGCAAAGTAAGAACATAAAGGTGCAAGAGCTCTCGCTGTCCGTGACTCGAATGTCTCCAAATGGTGTTTGATTGCAAGAACTGGGAGATGGGTTTAGAGCATAAAAATAGTTTTTAATTGATAACTCAATCTACTAAACTTCACACCTGGTCTCCTTCAGAATCTTATTTTGACTCATCCCCACACCACTAGTGAGGCACAAGTCAAAACAATCCTCTCCCTTTCGACTTTGAGCACTCATGCAATGAATGAGCGCAAGCAAGATATGTTGGCACTTAGGATGACAAAGAGAATAATGATGGGGAAGGAAGACAAAAAATGTGTGAAAGGCTCACATCAATGAGGACAACCATAGGCAAGAGAAAGCCAAATGATAGATATGATGTGAGGAGTAGGGATTGCCATGCAACGGACGCACATATGAGCTAAGGTAAGCTCTCCAATGGAACTAGTGGGGGTGCATCCAATTTGCTTGCTCATGAAGACCTAGAGCTCATTTGAGGAGGCTCATCATTGGAATATACAAGCTAAGTTCTATAGTGTACGGGTCGCCACATAGTTATGCATGAATGATAACCTCTATGGAGTACAAATATAACAATGGAGTACGAGTGTGGATCTTTCAAAAGGAATAGTACTGTTGCCCCCTTCTCTCTTTTTATTTCTTTTTATTTTTTGTGGCCTCTTTGGCTCTTTCTATTTATCTCTCATTTGTCCTCTTTGGGATCTTTTCATGTGTCCTCTTTGGGATCTTTTAATTTGTCCTCTTTGGGATCTTTTCCTCACTTAAGGGAAACACTCTATGTTTTACAAGAATAAAAAGAAGATCTTCACACTTTATAAGAAGTACTCAACCATAAAGACAAATGAAAACTATCATGATGTATGCAAATGTATGCCTTTGCCAGTGTATCAGGATATGCAATGAAACTAGCGCGTCATGTAGCAATAATAAGGGCAAGGCCCAACTAACATGCGGCTCCTCGATCAAGCAAAAGCATGTATGGCATGAAGATCAAGTCATGAGATGGTGGATGTTGCATGGCAATGTATCTCGAAAAGGCTATGGAAATGCCTTAATAGGTAGGTATGGTGGCTGTCTTGAGGAAGGATATAATGAGGCTTATGAAGACAGAGCGTATCATGCCAAGGGTATGGATGCACCGGCGAAGTTGGCACCAACTCTCAAGATGAGAAAGGGCAATGCACGGTACCAAAGAGGCTAGCAAAATATGGATGGTGGAAGTGCCAACAATCGAATACTCACACTAGTCTGAAGAACTCATGCACTTATTATCGGTAACTCTATATCTAGTCAGGAGATTCACACAGAGACAAGCACCCCGAGGAGGACTGTTTGGGGGTTTGGTTATCCTTGCACATCCTCGACCCACGATAACGTGAGGGTACTCTATATATTCCAACCCCTCCAGAGGTTAGCGATCCATCTAGTAGCTAGAGTTCTCAACTATTTTTTTTGTTTTAAAAAACACACGGATTTCCCAAAATACGACACCTATCACTAATAGGCTCAAGCTCTTGACACCAATAGTCCAAACATTACTCAAATCAATACCTCAAAACTATTGCAAGTTACTACTATACTTAAATAGCAACCTCAGTTACCTACTCATGCAAGACACACAACTCAGTGCAACAAGCCAACTCTCTAAACAAGATAAGCATGATAACTCAAGAGAGTTCCAAAAGCAACCTAAATTAAAGCTCTTAAAAAGATAAAGCACGAAAAATAAGAGCTAAGCATAACAACAACTATGAAAAAATAAAGAACACACAAAAAGTATAAGCATGAAAACCTATGTTGTGTTCTAGGGTGGAGTGGAGCGTGTTTATCTCCCAAACAAAGAAGGCTAGGTTTCAACTTGTTATGAACAGCAAGCAAAACTAAAATAAACTAAAAATTAAAGAGTGGGACGCTCCAAGCATAGCACATAGCATATGAGTGATAAAAATATAGCATGGAGAAGGACGAACTGATGATTGTTGATGGAGAAGGGAATGCACGGGGGCATCCCCAAGCTTAGACACTTGAGTCTCCTTGAATATTTCTTGGGGTGCATGGGGGAATCCCCAAGCTTGAGCGCTTGCACTCCTAGATCTTCTTTCATCATCTTCCATCGCATACTTGAAAACTCCCTTCATACGAAACTCATCATAAGCTGATTAGAGTGGTTAGTGCCCATAATAAAATAATTTATTCTCTACTGAAAATAAAGATTTTCATGAATAGCTACTGTTTCTCAAGATTGCCAGAAGGTTTTTGCAAAGAAAAAGCAAGCTTAAGGTTTGCAAAATGATGAAAACGTAAAACATGGCAGAATCTGTGAAAAACAGAACAACAAGTAGTAAATAATTTTTTGGGGCACTTTTGCAACTTAAATAAAAAACTCAGAACAGACGCCAGAAATACAATTATATATAGCATGCTGTCAAAACAATTTAGACCAAAAAGATGATGTGGTGAGTTTTGGCAAATTTTTCTGTCAAACAGACAAAATCTGTTTCTGGACAGCAAGTCACAACTTTTGAACTTTCTTGCAATCGGAGGCTAAAACTTGACACAAAGCTTAAAAATAAAGATACAATGATGTTTCTACAGTAGTAACAAGTATCAAGACCACTAAAACTGAAAGTAAAAAACAATTTGGGTTGCCTCCCAACAAGCGCTTTCTTTTATGCCTTTGAGATAGGCATGATGCAAAAAGATCAAGTTCTATCAATTGAACCATCACAAAGATCATAAAAAAAGCTCTTCAATAGTACAACTAATCTTAAAAGGACTCTCAAAGAGAGGCTTAGTGGCAACACTTCTAGGAACTAAAGGAAAGGTAGTAAGACCAATTGGAATTTCATTTCTAATTCTATTTAAGAGAGGTATCTCTTCCAAGGTCTTCACAGTTTCAACACCCCTAGCAATAGGTATTCTCATTTTGGGTTGAGGAACCTTGGGTACGTGAAAGAACTTAGGTTCCTTACTTGCGGAGGTTTCTACCTTTTTAGTCTTGATGGAGGATAGAGTAGTTCCTAAAGTTTCAATAATATCCTCGATCTTATCAATCCTAGAAGGATCCATATCGTGGGATTTAAGGGTCTCCAAAGTTTTGTAAATTTTGTGCATGGAGCTATCAGGTCTATTTAAGTTCACTTGGATCCTACGATCTACTTCATTTATTGTACTCATGCTTGGCATCTTTAGCTCTATATTCTCAAGTTTACTCATAATAAGAGTTAAAGTGATATCATCCTTTATGATAACAATAGGTGGGGTTCCAACAAGATTTTCCATAACGTTAAGAGCCTCCCAAACGGGAGCTTCCAAGAAATTCCCACCTATTGCTGTGTCTAGAAGAAACCTATTCCATTAATTAATACCAACATAAAAATTTCTAAGCAAAATAGTGATGGATTGCTTATTGGTGGCTCTATATTGAGAATCTTTAATTCTATACCAAGCATCTTTCAAACTTTCTCCAACCCTTTGTTTGAAGGTAAGAATCTCTCCTTCGGGTGCAATACCAAAGGCAAAGAACTTAGACATACTAACTCAACAAAGCAACTATTTTTTTGTGGTTTTTGGTATAAGACTCTAAAGCAAAAACTAGAAAGCAAACTAATAAGACTAAAAAGAAAAGGTAAAAGATAGCGTGCAACTCCCCTATCTTGAAGACTGGAGTCCCCGGCAACGGTGCCAGAAATTTGCTTGATGACGAGTTGATGGATATACTTCTCACCCCTTGTTGGTTACCCCAAGTGGAAGGTGGAGATGTAGTCAGTAGCAGATTTCCCTTACACGGAGATTATAAGGTTTATCGAACCAAGAAGACTCCGAGGATCAACAAGTAGGTGTCCGCTGCTCTAGCGCTAGTACAAGACGTGGACCTGCACACACAACAAATAACTTTGCTCCCAACAAGTACAGAGAGGTTGTCAATCTCTCCGGCCTTGTAGTTTGCAAAGGATCAAAACACAAGCGGGAATAGTGATAGTGATTGCAACAGAAAAGTAAATAAAGCAGTAAATGGTGGAGGTGTAAACAATGGTGGTAATATGGACCGGAGTCACATGATGTTCACTAGTGATGTCTCTCTCCCAAAATACGATAAACAACTATGCATGGGTAAACAAATCACAGTTGGGCAATTGACAGAATTATGAAAGCACCGCAATGCTAATTATGCTACTAGAAAGTTAGAGGCTCAAAAGTAATGGGTAGTATGCCAAGACAAGTAGATCGTTTATCCATCAGCATCTACTTACTAATCATCCACCTTGAGATATCTATCTAGAACATCTCGCTGGTATTAAGTTGCCAGCTCCACCCAAAGTGTAAACTCAAAGCAATGGACAACTGCATTAACGAACTTTGTGTAAGGTAAACAATACTTGCAACCGCGGTCACAAGCACCATTGTTTTCTCCCTGGTGGCAATAGCACATCCCCTAGTCTCATGTTTCTGTCACTCAAGCTAGACATCACGGGGCATGAACCCACAATCATGCATAACGCTCCCTCTTGGAGTTACAATGTACTACTCGACCAAAGTAATAAAAAGCAACGGAGAACATGCATGAATCACTAAAGAACATAATATAAAAGGATAATCAAATATATAACTCGTCACAATCTGAACATAATCTCATAATCCATCGGATCCCAGCAAACCAAGTATAGCAATAGTAGGTAAATTACATAGATGCCTTGATCATGTAGGGCAGCTCACAAGGGCTAAACATTGAAGCACAAGATTGGAGAGAAGACATCACATAGCTACTGGTCATGGACCCATGGTCCAAGGAGGACTACTCACGGCACGTCCAAGAAGCGTCCATGGAGGTGGAGAAGCTCTCGAAGGTCAATCCTCCCTCCGGTAGGGTGCCGGGAAGAGCTCTTCTGATGCACCCGATCTCGGAAGCGCTGCGGCGGCAGAACGATGGAGAAATTCGTGATTCTGGATATGATGGAAGGGTTTTCAATCGAAGAGGTAAATATAGGCCGAAGGAGGGCACCAGAGGAGGTGGGACCCTCCCAGGCGACCTGTGGGCGCGACCAGGGGGTAGGCCGCGCAGGGAGTCCGCCTGGGCATGCCATGGCTCCCCTCTGGCCCACCTTTGGTGCTCCGGAAGCTTCCATCATGCTGATATATATATATATATATATTTTCTCGGGATTTTTGGGACTCTGTAAATTGGGGTAAAAGTCCCTGCAAAAAAAGACATCAATAGACAAAAACTGGCACTGGGTGTACTGAGTTAGTAGGTTAGTCCAAATATGTGTAAAAAGGTATAAAAGTGTAGCAAAACATATAACAATGTCACCCAAAAGATCATGGAACAAGCAGAAATTATAGATACGTTTGGGACGTATTAGCGTTCATTCCAAAGTTACGTACAAAGCGGCGGTAGTACCTTGCCAAGCCCAAAAAGATGCGGACTCCCTTGACGTCCATTGGTGTGGACCATTGTACAACCACTGTGATCTTGGCCGGATTTGTCGCCACCCCTTCTTCACTGATGACATGCCCTAGGTAAGTTATTTGTTGCCGCCCAAAAGCACATTTAATGAGTTTGACCTTTTAACTGTTTCCGTGAATTAATTGTAGTACTTGCCCGACATGCTGAGCATGCTCTTCCAAGGTTGCACTCAAAATGAGGATGTCATCAAAGAAGCACAAGACACAGAGTCGCAACAGTGGCTTCAGCGTTGTGTTCATGGACCTTGGAAAGGTGGGTGCAGCTCCTACCAACCCAAATGATACCACCTTGAATTCGAAGTGTCCCTAGTGAGTTTGAAAGGATGTCTTGTATTCCTCCCCTGGGGCCAGGCAAATCTGGTGGTACCCTGCTCAATGATCTAGCTTAGAGAACCAAGCTACTACGTGCAACTCATCCAACAACTCCTCTATAACTGGGACCGGGTATTTGCTGATGACGGTGATAGCGTTGAGCTGGCGGTAGTTGATGAAGAGACGCCATGTTCCATCTTTTTCTTAACAAGGATAATCGAAGACGATAACGGGCTGGTGCTATGCTAGATCACACAAGATCGGAGCAATGCTTCCACTTGAGCCTCGATTTATGTCTTGTAGTCCACCTTGTGATGATAGGGTCTGACATTGACTGGTTGCACTCCCGGAATGAGTGGATGCGATGATCACAGACGCGTCTTGGCAGCAGCCCTTTTGGTTCCTCAAACACATCCGGGAATTGATCGAGAATTTCTTGAATGCTAGGTGGAATCCCTTGTGTTGCCCCCGTCTCACGAACCATCATGCATAGGTGTATGATATGTGTAATTTCCCCTTGGTTGCAAAGTCCCTGCAGTTGTATGTTGTTGATAGCTTGGCAGTCAGTCAAAGCTGCTTCCTGCCCCAGTAGCAGAAGTGGACTTGCTAGCGTCTGGATTTCTATGAATTTCTTGCGCCAGTCGACCGTCATGGGACTGTGTTCCTCGAGCCAATCCATGCCCAGTATGACTTCGTAGGTGCCAAGGGCCAAAACTTTCAGATCAGTGTAGAACTCATGTCCTGGAGAGTACCATGCGCAGCCGGGAATGAACAAGGAGCAGATCAGTTCACCCCCATCTGCAAATCTGACTTTGTTTGGCTTAGGTAGGGGTCGAACTCCTGTTATAGCACTGGATAGCTTCTCATTGATAGATGAATTGGTACTACCTGAGTCGACCAGCAGGAGCACCTCTCACCCCTGTATCCACGCATGCAACTCGAAAGCCTTGGCTGACACACCCCGTGTAACAACAAAGAGTGAAATTGCCATGACAGTGTCGCTCCTTGCTTCTTCTACCGAAACATGGGTGCCGATGAACCTGTCGAGGTCGAACATGTTCAAGACTTCCTCGATGACATGGACTTGCACTTACGTGGGGGCACACATGATCGTGGCCCCACCTTTCGCCACACTTGAAACAGAGTCTTCTGGCTCTTTCGTAGTCGCACAACGCCTTGATCTTGGATGTGTCCGCTCATGTTGCGTGCATGCCTCGGTGATCCGTTGTCGGCACAGCTTGCATCGGCCGTATGGGTGGTGGCGGAGGTAGCAGAAGAGGTGTACCTTGGTGTGGCGTTGCCTCCAGAGGGTGCGATAATGTTCCGAACGCGCCTTCTGCCACTTCTTCTTAGAGCAAGGCCAAAGCACATGTAGTATCCAGATCCGGTAGTCTCTGAACGAGCACCACAACATGGATGTCCTTCCAGAGTCCCTCAACAAAATGGGTCAGAAAATAAAATTGGTGAATAGAGTCCAAGTATGATGTGAAGTGATTGATAAGTAATTCAAACTGCTCAATGTAATTCGCTACTGTGGATGTTTGACGGACAATGTAGAACTGTTTGATCAGTGTTTGGTGCCGATCTTGCCCAAAACGCGTGCACATAAATGAAGTGAACGAACGCCAATCAAATTCGTCAGTCGTTTCTAAATTGACTATAGCCAGAGCGAGGCCGAGCCTGAAAAATCCAGAGCAGCCATGGGAACCTAAAAGGATGGAACGATGCCAAACATTTGAAAATATTGCTCGCGGAGAGTCTTCCACAGGTTCGGATTATCGCCCACGAACTGTGGGAAGGTTATGGATGGGTGGGACTGAACCAGTCCAGACAGCAGTTGACTCGCGTGAGCAAACGGAGACATATTCTGGGGGTACCGAAATGAGAGATGTGCACTGACCCATGGCGGGGGACTATGGCGATGCATGAAATGACACCGCCAGGGGTCCCCATGGAGAGTTGATGACGCCGTGGCACTACAACGTGAGAGAAGTGTCGACCACGCCAGATCCGGGCCCGATGTGGGTGTCAATCGTCGCTGGTGGGGCGTGGGTTGAAGTAGTTGCCCGCATCTCCTCTCCCATCATGCGCATTGGCTATTGCGCTACTTGGAGCGCCACCACTGCGTCGCCCAGATCGACGACACGCCACTCCAGATTAGGGCGCTAGTTGACAAGCTTGTCGATCTTCGCCATCGACGCATGGATTTCGGTGATGGTCTTGGATTGGGCCTTGAGAATGGTGTACATTCGCTCCAGGAACGATTCCACCGACAGATCCATGGCGGCGAGTTGCGCCCGCACCTGCCGCACTTGCCGCATCTCGACGGATTGATCCAGGATGAATGGAAGGTGGTGGTGGGTTGGTCTTTGATACCGGGTGTTAGGTAGCGACCGGTATTACTGGTGAGAGAGGTAGTAATATCTGGAGCTAACTATTACATGCGAGATACATGGATTGAAGATCCGACTAGGGTTCATACGAGGAAGAGGGAAGGGGAAAATCTATGCCGCCGGCCGCGTGATCCACTAGATGGCCTTCTCCTCGCGTGCGGCTGCTTAAGTAGTTGGTGTGCCGGCCTTCCTCGATCGGCCTTCACTGGACCCAGGCTGGGTCGTGGACATTGGGGTTGGGCCTCTTCAGCCGCGCGGGACGAGCACCAGTCTGGTGGAGTCACCGCCCTGTGGGTCCTGCCTTGCAGGTACGCTGACACGACCCAATCGAGTAGCCCAACATAGTGAACACACTGATCATCCAAGCACCCAATATGCATTATTAGACTCTTGGTGAAGTTAACACATAGCTCTGAAGCAACTCCCAATCCCTCAAGGATCCCCGCACAAGAAACTAGCCCAGCCTCTGTTGGTTTGACGAAGATCATAACGTCATCTACAAATATATAAATTTGTTGGTGCTAGCTATGTCGAGCAAGCGAGGCTAATATAGCAGAAGTTGCTGCTCACGATAACATATCATGTAGCACCTCCATGATCAAGATAAAAAGCATTGGCAATAAAAAAATGTGTTGTCTCAAGCCACGTCTTGCACGAATAGGGGCTCCAAAAGCTCCATTGACCATGACACGGGTGGATGAGGTGCGTAGCAGGCTATAGGGTCACAGATTCCGAAGCCGCTATGAGCAGCCACTCCCACAGTAAGAGTGGGCCAGCAGGTGTCGCGGAGTGCACCGACGCCGCCTCACCGGCCACTGGCTTCTCCGACGGCCTCCCCACACTCTTCGCCGGTGTGCTCAAGTGATGAGTAGGACACCCCGAGGGCCCCACCTAAGGAGTCTACGGTGTTCCGCCGTAGTGCTCGCTGCAATGTGGTTACTTCTGCCAATGATGTCGCTGCAGCTGATGAGGATTCATTGTCTAAGGCGATGAGGGTGGCAGCAAAAAAGAACCTAGACGTACCAGTGGTGTCCAAGACGGTGGCTCCAGCTATGCCCACTTGTTCATCTACACCATTTTGTGACGACCCAAAAGTTACACCTATCAATTCTATTATTCATTTACCCAATGATCGTTTTATATCAAATTTGAGTAACTTAGGAGTTTCATTGGGTGATGGTGTTTAAAAAGTTGCATTATCTGTTAATACAGTTAAACACATGGAGTTTGATAGGTTCAGGGTAGCAGACAATACCAATAAGAGTAAAAAGCAAGCTCTGCATGTGAACAAAATCCTTTTGAAAGTGACGACTATTTGCTTTATATATAAAGCAGGGTGAAAGCCTTTTTCGATAAAGTGACGACGAGTATGCTACACTTGATGGCGGCTCCCTACTCGCTCACTTGCTCAAAGATGTTTCTAAAGTTGATTTAGATGATGCGTACATAAGCACAAAAATTTGTGCCTTAATAGCTTCCCCTCGAAAATCTAAGTCGGCTTTCAAAAAGAAGGACAAGAGTAACAAGAAAAAAATAGTTTCTCGATGGAAGGTATATTCTGGAATAGCATAGGTCTCGCAGACTTGGCTAAATATCAGTATGTTGCTGATGGCATTAGGGATAATAACCTTGACTTCGTTGCCTTACTAGAGACAAGGAAGAGTGACATGTCAAAAACGAATCTTAACCAACTCTCTGGAGTTGCAGATTTCGTTTGGCATTGCCTTCCTCCTCGGGGCAGATCCGGTGGTGTTCAACTCGGGATTAATGCATCCATTTTTTATTTATCTTTGATTGTGGAAGGGGAATTTTGTGTTAAATTCCATCTACACAACAAGGAGGATAATTTCAAATGGATCCTTATGGCAGTCTATGGACCAACGCACGATGACTTCAAAGCAGGCTTTTTAGCAGAGCTTGTGCGTGCTTGTCAATAGAATCCCTTCCCCACACTAATTGGGGGTGACTTCAATATTTTGTGGAGTAGTAGTGAGAAAAGCAATAATAGGTACAATGACTGTTGGCCTCTTCTTTTCAATCTTGTAATTCATAGCTTTGATCTAAGATAAATTGGTTTAACAGACAAACAATATGCTTGGGCAAACAATCTTCCGAATCCAACTTACGAGAAGATGGATAGGGTCTTAATGACCATGAAATGGGAATATAAGTACCCGCTGGTTACTATACATGCCCTTGATAGCGATGTTTCAGACCATACATCTTTGTTGCTTGACACTGGGTCGGTTGCTTTCGCTGGGAATCGAAAGCAGTTCAAGCTTGAACTAAGCTGGTTCACACATGAGGGTTTCTATGATCGTGTTGTTAAGATCTAGAATCGCCCAACTAAGGGGCTCAACTCTGTCCAACGTTGCAACAACAAGATGAGTGCCTTGCATAAGGATCTCACGGGTTGGGCAACCCATCTCAGTGGTACTTATAAGCAAGAAAAATCGAAACTTCAATCCATCATCAATGACTTGGATATAGCAGCTGAGGTATGAGACTTGTCTAAGATTGAGATAAAGCATCTCTCTCAGTCACGAGATCAACTCGCCAAACTTCTTCGGGAGGAAGACCTCAAACGGTACCAAAGATCAAAAGTTTCTGATGTTCTGTTTGGAGATACCAGCACAAAGTATTTCCAAATGATTGCTAATGGAAAGAATAGGAAGAAACACTTTTTTTGGAGCAGGATGACGGAAAAATTGAGGGGCAAGCAACGCTCAAGGCCTATATTACTAAGTTTTATAAAAACTTGTTTGGCCCACCGGAGGGTACTACTTTTTCCCTGGATGAATCTAGGAAGGAGGACATCCCTCAGGTATCCGCGGCTAAAACTGAATTCCTAAGGACACCTTTTTTGGAAGAAGAGGTTCATGATGCTATTTTCAATATGGAACATAATAAGGTACCTAGACCAGATGGGCCTCCCATGGAGTTCTACGAGAAATTTTGGGATGCCATTAAGCACGACTTGATGACTATGTTCCATGAATTGCATGGTGGTGAGTTGTCCTTAGTTAGCTTTAACTTTGGGATAATAACTCTTCTCCCAAAAGTTAAAGAGGCACACGTAATACAACAATATAGACCTATTTGTCTTCTTAATGTTAACTTCAAGATATTCACTAAGGTCGCTAAAAATAGGATGAATTCGGTAGCTGATCATGTGGTTAGTCCAACTCAAACAACTTTCATGTGAGGACGGGATATCCTAGATGGGGTCGTCATTTTGCATGGAACTTTACATGAGTTGCATGGAAAGAAAATGAATGTGGTGATCTTTAAAGTAGAGTTTGAGAAAGCCTGTGATAAAGTGAAATGCCTTTTTTTGTTACAAACTCTTCATATGAAAGGTTTCTCGCCCAAGTGGATATCTTGGATTGAGTCTTTTGTATCCGGAGGAAATGTAGCTATAAAGGTAAACGATGATGCCGGGCCTTATTTTCAAATAAAGAAGGGTGTTCGACAAGGCAATCTTGTATCCCTATGCTCTTCAACATCATAGTTGACATGTTGGACGTTCTAATTAATAGAGCCAAAACAGATGAGCAAGTTAGTGGAGTAGTGCGGCATCTAGTTGATGGAGGCCTATCTATTCTTCAGTATGCGGATGACACAATTCTGTTTATGGGTCATGACCTAGAGAAGGCTCGAAACATGAAGATATTACTTTCTACATTCGAGCAACTATCAGGTCTTAAGATTAATTTCCATAAGAGTGAGCTATTCCATTTTGGAGAAGCCCAAGCTATGAAGAGTTAATACACCAAGATTTTTGGTTGTGCCTCCGGTGAATTTCCATTAACGTATTTAGGTATCCCTATTCATTATAGGAATTTGACAAATGCTGAATGGAAAAGGGTATTAGAACGTTTGAGAAAAGACTTTGTAGTTGGAAAGGAAAATATCTTTCTTCAGGAGGTCGCCTTAGACCGATTAACTCGGTGCTTAGCAGCCTTCCCTTGTATATGATGTCCTTTTCCGCTATACCAAGGGGTGTACTTAATTTTTTTGATTATTTCCGCTCTAGATTTTACTGGCAGAGTGATGATCAAAAGAAAAGTACAACTTGGTTAAATGGAGCATTTTTTGCCGCCCTAGAGAGCAAGAGGTCTTTGAATTCATGATTTGGACATGGAGAATGTTGCCTTGCTAAGCAAGTGGTTGTTTAAGCTACAGACAACTGAGGGAGTGTGGCAACAATTGATACGCAATAAGTACCTATGTAGTAAGCCTTTGTCACAAGTCGAGTGGAGAGTTGGAGATTCACGCTTTTGGCCCAGCCTCATGAAAGTGAAGGGAGATTTTCTCCACTTTGGTACTTTCACGATAAAGGATGACACCCAAATCAGGTTTTTGGAGGACAAGTGGTTGGGTAATATCCCGTTGCGGGAACAATATCCAAATCCTTACTACATTGTAAGGCACAAATAGTCTATGGTAGACGTTCTCCAAACTTACCCCCCCCCCCGATGTTACAACGGAGAAGAGACCTTGTGGGGCCAAAATTAGTAGCTTGGAATAATTTACTTCCTCGACTAGCTAGTGTTGTTCTCACACATGAGCAAGACGCTTTTCGCTGGAACTTAACTCTTGATGGGGTGTTCTTGGTCAAGTCTCATTATCTTGCTCTTGTGCATTGTGATGTTTCCAATATTAATAAAAGCCTATGGAAAATTAGGGTGTCGCTCAAAGTTAAGATAGTTCTTTGGTACCTACGATGTGGAGTAGTTATAACAAGGGATAACTTGGCTAAACGTAACTGGCAAGGCAGTAAAAATTATTTCTTTTGTCACAAAGATGAGACTATCCGATACCTTTTCTTTGAATGTCGCTTTGCACGGTTGTCTGGTCTATTATACATGTGGCTTCGGGGTTGTTCCCACCTCAAAGTATGTCACATATGTTTAGTGGTTGGCTACGTGGCATAAGCAATGACCTAAAACAACACGTCCTGTTAGGGGCGGCCGCTACTTGTTGGTCGCTTTGGTTATGCAAGAATGATGTGTTTTTAATAAAAAAAAGTTCATCTCCTCTACATGTTATTTATTCAGTTACCACTGGCTCCATACTTGGGATATTCTTCAGAAGCCGGGTTCTTAGGAGTTGGTTGTAGCAGTGTGTCAACACTTGGAGTTGGTGGCCAGGGAGTGTTTTACCCAGTAGCCTGGGTGACGGTCTAGTCTAAGGATTGCCGGTCCATAGCATTACTCTATTATTCCACTTGTTATAAAACTCTTGTGTGTGTCGGCGGGGGGTTGTGTGCATCCTAATTATGCAGAGGGTGGGAGTGGTCTCAGCATAATTATATCATCTTGATGCAATGATTTGAGTTCAATAAAAGCTCTTTTTATCGAAAAAAGTGCTAAAGCCCATCTTTAATTATAAGCACTTCGACGAGAAAAGGACATTGCATCAAGTTGAAGGCCTTCGAAATATTCAATTTGAGCATAATCGTCGGGTCTTTGAGTGCAAGCCAATGTTGTGCTGTGCATCGAACCATCATGAAGTTGTCATGTATGGATCTTCCATGCACGAAGGCACTTTGGTGTATCCCAAATCTTGACAAATCTTTTGTTAACCAAATCGAAAGCATCTTCACAAAGATATTGACAACACCGCAAACTAGGATTATCGGTTTATAGTCTCGCATGTCTACCATCCCATCCATCTAGGATAGAAGTGTGATCTGGGCTTTGTTGATGGCTGACAATCCTCTCATGTCACCATGGTGAAAACACTTCATTGCACGCATAAAGTCATCTCTCATGATATCTCAACGGGTACAGTAAAATCGGTTCGTAGGCCCATGGACCTTATCGAGTGGCATTGCTTTGAGAACCTTCTCCACCTCTTTCGTAAAAAAAGCCTATCTAGGTGTGTTAGGTCATGTTCACACAATCACCAATGTGTAAGGCCACACTTCCCAAGACATTCATGTAAATAGTCATCCACTCTCTACATACGCAATTTTTACATCTACATACGTTTCATAGAGGATAAAACAACGCTATCACAGCCTTAAAATACCACAAGGAAAGCTAGCTGATGTGTCAATTTTATTGTACTCCCTCCGTTTCTAAATATAAGTTTTTTAGAGGTTTTCACAAAGGACTACATACGGATGTACTCCCTTCGTTCCTAAATATAAGTCTTTTTAAAAATTTCACTAAAAGGCTACATATGAATCAAAATAAATAAATATATACATCCGTATGTAGTCCTTCTAATGTAACCTTTAAAAGACTTATATTTAGGAAAGGAGGGAGTATATAGACATACTTTAAAATATAGATTCATTAATTTTGCTTCGTATGCAGTCCCCTAATGAAATATAAAAAAAATACTTATATTTAGGAACTAAGGGAGTAAAAAAAAAAATTCCATTTGTACTCCAGTTTCTACCCAAAAAAAAAAACCACGTCTAAGTTTAAATTCATTTACAGTGCACTTGTTCTGCAAATGCTTACGAACACCAGGCGTCTGAAATTATCACGCAATACATTTTCTGAGACTCGTCTGAAGATAATACTATTGTATGTACTACTAACCTGCACGAACCTGAACTGCCTCGAGTGAGTCCAACCTGGAGCAGTGGAGCGCCTGCAAATCCAACTCAAACGTGCGGAGTCGAGCGCGGGCGGGCACGATCCAAATCCGGCGCCCCGAGTCAACTTCACCGCGTCGGCACGACTCGAATCCCCGCCCTGCTGCCTGCTTGCCGCCGGACGGGGGAGGCTCCGCTCCTCTCACTTGCCGCTTGCCACGGGCAGCGACCGTGCGAGGGGATCAATGGACGTGGAACCCTCGCGCTCCGCGGGCCACGGCGAGCCCGGCGCGGCGGCGTGGGTGACGGTCGAGGAGTGGGGCGGCTCCTCCGGCTCCGCGCTCTCCCGCACCGCCGTCCTCACCGCCTCCGCCTCCTCCCTCACCTCCAACAGGTGAGGCCTCCCTCCCGCTCGGTTCCTTCGTTTCGACCCGCTCTCGTCTCACGCGCGCTCACCGTCCCAGGTTCGGCAGCCGGTGGGGGCGGATCGGCAGCCGCGTGCTCGGCGCCTTCGTGCCCGAGGTGAGTCAGCCAGCCTGACGCTCTCCACACTCGCCATTACGAGGCTGTTACAGCTATGAATTGTGATTAAGCTGCTGGCTCTGAATTTTGATTCTGGTGGAGTATTCTTCTCCGTTTCACTCGACACTCGACATTAGAATCTGCGTGTCAGTTACAGTCGTTACAGCTACGAATTATGACTAAGCTGGTGGCTCTGAATTTGGATTCTGGTGGAGTGTTCTTCTCCGTTTCACCTGTGGTAACTCATGAGCGAGGACTCTCTGATTCGCAGGGCTTTCCTGGTAGCGTCACTCCTGACTACGTCCCATTCCAGATGTGGGATACCTTACAGGTAAATCACTTTTCTACAGTAACTGTTTGCAAGCTTGTTGGACCACCAAACTACTTGGTCTTCAGTTCTTATATATGCCTTATCCATGGCTCTTTGTTATAGGGGCTCTCGACATACATCCGTGCAATGTTGTCTACTCAAGTAAGCTTGGCAGTGCTGTGTCTGTTCATCTTTGCTTTGTGTTTATGTATCATCGTTTTCCCGGTCTAAATGGAATGCCACCTGAACTGGCTTCAGGCCCTTTTAGGTGCCATTGGCGTAGGTGAGAAATCTGCTACAGTCATAGGTGCCACTTTTCAGGTAAATTTCCTCCACCAATCTCCATGTATATGATTCTTACATAGCATGCCTGGGCTTGCACACTTTCCTAGGTGCTAGCACATAACCTACGAATTATCTCATGAACGTGCATGAGCGTCCCCCCCTCACCCCCCTGAAAATCTGAATTTTGGATCGACATGCCCCTAGTAGCTGTTGCTGTGTGATCCATCATTTGAAGGGGCAAGCTTTGCTGTTTTGTTTGGCCAACAAACTAGCGATGATTCAAGCCTTTCTCAATTGCATGAGCTGTGTGTTGATTTGGCCATGAACTCGGCAGCATGACCTGCACCTTTGGTCTCAATGCTCTCCTTTTATTGGGTTTATTATTGCATTTTCTCCCAATTGTTTCTGAATACATTTTGTTCTGCCAGTGGTTTCTCAGGGATTTGACTGGTATGCTCGGAGGTATATTGTTCGCTTTCTATCAGGTACCCGGTTTTGTAACTAATTAGAATAGTAAACATTATCATCTTACCACTGGAATAATATGTTTCCTTATGAGATAATTGTGGTTTTCTGAGATAATTTGTTTGACCAGTTCATCATTTGTCTGCACTCTGTATTCATTATTATTTTTTCTCCCTTTTCCACACCAGGGATCCAACCTTGACAGCAATGCCAAAATGTGGCGTCTAGTTGCAGACTTTATGAATGACCTTGGTAATGCTCAACTTAAATCACATTAAATGCTACACTTCTGTTTCTTCGCTCCCTCTGCATTGCTCCTCTTGTGTCATATTGCCAAGTTAAGTTGTGTGCTAGCACCTTTTGAGCCTGACTTACTGTTCTTATCCCTCATTGCTTACCCAATCTGAGGTTTCTACTATCACTTTGAACTGTGAGTAGGATTTATTGAAATCTCTACAGTATTCTGCTATATTATGCAAATGGTACGATTTGATGTGCCACATGTTCCTGAAAGTACATCTTACATGAAATCTGGGTCATACAAACTTTCCTATATACATGAAAGTATAGTGACACCATTTTATTATTTTTTACAGGAATGTTGATGGATCTTTTAAGCCCTTTGTTTCCTTCATCATTGATAGTTATAATGTGCTTAGGCAGTCTATCTCGGTCATTCAGTAAGCCAGTTTACATGTTGAATTTTCAAAAAAGTTTAAGAGGAAATTTGTAATTGTTCTTTTCTTAACTGTTTTTTTTTTGCTGATGATGTATAGCCGGTGTTGCCAGTGGAGCAACTAGAGCAGCATTAACACAACATTTTGCACTTGCAAATAATGCCGCTGATATATCTGCAAAGGTACCTTTGAACAATCTCAAAATTTTGTAGATACATATTACATGGTAAATTATCGCTGAAATGTATCTGAAGGAACGCACCTAACTTTTCAGGAGGGCAGCCAGGAGACACTTGCAACAATGTCTGGAATGGGACTGGGAATGCTGTTGGCACATGTTACCAGGGGGCATGATTTGGTTGTATGGGTTTCGTTCCTTTCTCTCACGGTATTCCATATGTACGGTGAGTGTGTTATTAACCAGCCAGACATTGTCGATTACATTGTTTTCGGAAGAGGGCATTATAATTATAATCATGGCTCTGGTTTGCCTTACTGTTGCCGTCAAAAACAATTATGGTCTACGGGGTGAGAGGAAGAAAAGCAAAGCTTCTGCTTAGCCTTTTCCATTAGGCATATCCATGTGGTACTGCAAATTGTGTTGATATTGTCTGGAAGAAAACACTGCTGAAGGTGTTACATGTTAGAAATTGTATTATTTTCTGTTGCTTCATTATGGAAGAAGGCACCCAAAAGAAAATAAATTACCAAATGGAAAGCTAAAGTAATAGAAATATTTGAAGCCGTCCACCGTCCAGTATATGGTGTGCTGCATCAATTCCAGATTTCATTGGGTCCTGTCAATTTGAAATAGCAAGATATCCAAACAAGGCAGTAACTTGAATTTAGCTAACCAATTTTAAATTTGAAATTAAGATCCCCAATCCCAGTCTCCTGTTGGCTTTTTCTGCCACCAAGATTTATTTTCATGAGAAATCCAGTAGCAAAGTGTTGATGTGATAGTATGATACATTACCCACTTAGATTCTTTTGAACTGAGATAATATGTTCAATTAGCAGAACTGAGATATGAACACACTTCTTGTTTACAAATTTTTCCTGTTCTATGTGTGTCAATTCAGCAAATTACAAGGCAGTGCAGTCACTTTCACTCAGTACACTAAATTATGAGAGAACATCCATCTTGCTGCAGTATTTTATGGAACATGGTGAAGGTGCGCGTATTGCTTTTCCTTCTCCTTGGTTTCATGAGATCCATTCTGTTGTGAATTGCGGTTACGTTACCATGCAGGATCAGTTAG
The DNA here is from genome assembly GCF_904849725.1 of Hordeum vulgare subsp. vulgare. Classification (NCBI taxonomy): domain Eukaryota; kingdom Viridiplantae; phylum Streptophyta; class Magnoliopsida; order Poales; family Poaceae; genus Hordeum; species Hordeum vulgare. Next base: position 535,532,004 of record NC_058521.1, read on the forward strand.
CATCTAGGAAACCAGCGGCATTAAGTTTGTGGTTAGCAGGCCATTACTAGCTGCATACCCACACCTAAAAAATACTCCTTTGTTCCTAAATATAAGACCTTTTAGAGATTGCACTATAGACTACATACGAAGCAAAATAGGTGAATCTATATTCTAAAAGATGTCTATATACATCCGTATGTAGTCCATAATGAAATCTCTGAAAGGTCTTATATTTAGGAACGGAGGGAGTATATTGCATGTTGTGACTCTTAGTTAATTATATTGCCAAATATGGCGTTTCGTCCAAGTTCGAGGCCATGCATTTTTTATGGACACTTTATTTTTTCATGTCTCATATGCACAATTAAGGTAGATCTGTCCATGGCATTCTAATTATTGCCTCAAGAATAACTTTTAACTACTTCGTTTATATGAGCCTGCAAAATTTTGATACAAGAAGTTACATTATTTAATCATCAAACTTTTTTGTGTGGAATTTTTCCAGTTCTTACACCACAGCAGGTTTCCAAGCAAGAGCATATTCTTCCATTCTGGTCAAGCTGGCGAAAATTACTTAGAGTTAAACTTCCGCATGAACTTGTAAACTTAGGTGCTAAAGCCTCGATGCTTACGCATTCTGACATGTAAGTTTTAACTTCTGAACTATGCTTTTATGTGTGTGACATTGCCTATGGATTAAAGAGTGAACTATAGTTGTTTGTCAAACTAAACAGGTTGCTGATTGCAAAAACAAGATCCTACTATACAAATGGTATGGTCTTTTCTTGGCTAATGCAGCAGTATATTGATTGCTGCTGACTTTCTTTACCTCCCGCTTTTGTTCAGCCAACTATTTTTTGCTCGACAAGGACGGCAGTGTTTGTATTTTCATCCACAAGCAGGCAGTGGCAACTGATGTCTTGAAGTCCTTCATTCATGGACTCGTCTTAGCACGATTGGTGCCGAAGAGCAAATCTTGTCATATGGAGGCTCACCAATGGATGGATGAGAAATACAACACCTTCATCTCAAAGGTAAAACGCTGTCACATTTTTAAGATGTCCATCTTGTGAACTTGCTGTAGTGTTGGTATTTAATACTTCACCAGGCTGGAGCTTAGCCTCTCAGTGTCCCTTTATAGGGTTAAAACCAACCTCGAAACAGACGCTCGAGATCAAAGAATCTGTTATTGAAAATCATGCATACAGTATTGATGGTAGGCTTGCGGAGCTGTACTTTACCCTCTCTGTGCTTTAACTAAGCACCAAATGGCGTTTGTCCTTTTTATATGGGGAAACAAATTGGTCTCCATGGAATCCATCCATATAGAATCTGAGCATTGCCCTGACGACATTCCATAATGCTGTTTTCAACACAACGTACTCCCTCCGATCCATATTAGTTGTCGCTGATTTGGTACAACTTTATACTAAATCAGCGACAATTAATATGGATCGTAGGGAGTACTAATATTTGGCTATTCAAACACCCACAGCGCGGCCATGTGCAGCTTTGTAGGACGGGGCTCTAGATGGCAAAATTTAGTGCCTTGGAAGTTATTTCGTGGTAGTCTAGTGAATATTCTTTGCAGTTATTTTTGTGTATCTGTTTTATTCTACCGTGATGTGTGATGATGGTTCATTTACCCCAAAACTGTTACAGCTGAAAGTGGAAGGCTACTCAACGGAGCGACTTCTGTCGCATTCAATTGTTTGGAAGGCACATTGGGTTTATGGTCCCTTGGATGAGAAGACCAAGTAGGAGGAAAGAGCTGGAGACAGCCATATCCACTTGACTAAGTAGTTGGTTATGCTAGTAATTTTTGTAAGAGGGTGCATGCAAACCGCTGTGTAAACGAAGGTCACCAAATCATATCGAAGTTTAAACGGACATAAAGAGAACCGTGTGTCATAAGAGCATCGACAACCGGAACCCATATCCATCCCAAATGTCTGGGTGGCATGCTAGGACAAAAAATTGCTACCCAACCAGACCTTGCAAACTTAGCTCAAACGTTAGGGCTGACTGGCGCTCTATGTGCGGCAAATATGTGGACCAAGTAGTTGGTTATGCTAGTAATTTTTGTGAGAAGGTCAATTCTTTCCGGTTTCAGTGAGAAGCCACCCCTTTGCCTTTGTGCTCTCGCGATGTCTTCCTCATCTGTTGTGGCCTTAGGCCATTGAGACGAGGTGGACCTCAGCCTTTGCTAGCGAGGCAAGAGGGCTTATGCTAATTTTAGATGTCTTTTTGTGTCCTTTTAGCATTTGTGTCCCGCTTAGGATGGCACGGCGGCTGCTTAAAGATGGAATAAGGTTCTCCCCGTCCAACCCCCATCCTCACTATGCGTCTTGCATCGTCGGAGGGCGTGTGTAGATGTGGCTTCGACATATCTTGCATGATTCGGTTGATGTTTGTTGTCGGTGGATTCACTTGGATTTGATCTTCAGTCGTATGTGTTGGTATGTCTACAAGTTGGACACTTCTGGTCTACGCTTCGTTTCGTTGGCGTAGTTATTGTTCTAGTGCATTTTCCCTGTGACAAGTTTGCCCGGCTTCGATAAAGTAGAGGTGATGACATCGACACGTCTTCATCGGGAGAGGTGATGACATGAGCGCGTCTTCGACTCATAGTGCATGTACTCATAGCTAGGTGGTCTATGAACCTGGATGTAATCTTTATTACTTCTGGTGTTCTTTCTAACCATAATGGTTGATGAAAATATCGTAAACTTTCCCCCAAAAAAGTAATTTTTGTAAGAGGGTGCATGAGAACTGCTATGTAAATGAAGATCCCAAAGCATATCAAAGTTCAAATGAACATATAACTATGTGTCATAAGACCATCTACAACCGGAGCCCCATGTCCACCCAAACGTCCTGGCGGCCTGCTCGGACAAAAAAATGCTACCCAGCCAGACGTGGCAAACTCAGCTCACACGTCTAGGCTCACCGGCACATCCCATACCGAGATCTATGTGTGGTGTATATGGCGACTACATAGTTAGTTATGCGAGTAATGTAAGAAGGCCAAGTCTTTCCACTTTCAGTGGGAAGCCACCCCTTTGCTCTTGTGCTCCCACAAACACGCTACTAGGTTTTCTTGCCTCTTGTCGGCGCCGCCGCAGGTCTTCCTCATCTTCTATGGCCTTAGTCCATGGAGACGTGGTGGACCTCGACCTTTGCCGGAGTGAAGGCTCCTGCTCAGTTTCTACATGTGTTCTTTCTATCCATTTATCATTTATGTACTACATGAGATGGCGAGGCGGAGGCGGTTCCCTTAAAATGGAATAATATTCTCCCAGCCCAACCCCATCCCGACGGTGCGTCTTGCTTGTCGGAGGGAGTGCGGAAGTGTCTCTACAACACATCCCTACCCATGCTGATTGATGAATAGATCGAAAGTTTCCTGAGAGAAAAAGTAACTTGTGTAAGAGGGTGCATGCAAACTGTTGTGTAAACAGAGATCACTAAATCATATCAAAGTTCAAACGAACATACAGAGAATTGTTTGTCATCAAAGCATTTACAACCGGACCCCCATATCCGTCCAAATGTCCGGGCGGCCTGTCAGTAAAATAATTGCTACCCAACCAGACATTGCAAACTTAGCTCAAATGTCCAAGCTTTCCGACACCTTCCGTACCCAACTCTATGTGTGGTGAATATGGGGACCAAGTAGTTGGTTATGCTAGTAATTTTTGTAAGAAGGCCAAGTCTTTCTGGTTTCATTGAGAAGCCAACGCTTCGCCCTTGTGCTCTCGCGAACATGCAATTATGTTTTATTGCATCTTGTCATCGGCGCCACAGGTCTTCCTCATCTCTTGTGTCCTTATGCCATGGAGATGCGGTGTACTTCGCCCTTTGCCGGCAAGAGGGCTCCTTCCTGGTTATCGCTCGGGTAGAAAACTGCTATCTAACCAAAACTTGGCAAACTTGGCTCAAACGTGTGGGCTGACTATTATGTCTCCAACTTATATATAATTTTTGATTGTTTCATGCTACTTTTATACCAATCTTATACTCCCTCCGTCCCAAAATTCTTGTCTTAGATTTGTCTAAATACAAATTTATCTAATCATGTTTTAGTGTTAGATACATCCGTATTTTGAGAAATCTAAGACAAGAATTTTGGGACGGAGGGAGTATATAATTTAGAGGTCATTTTTTTATCATTTTTGGGAACAAACCTATTAATTCAGTGCCCAGTGCGAGTTCTTGTTTTTTTCTTGTTTTTTTCATTTTCCAGGAAATCAATATCAAACGGAGTCCAAACATGACGAAACTTTACGGTGTTTTTTCTGGACCAGAAGGGATCCTAGAAGGTTTGGGAGGAAACCAGACCTACGGGAGAGCCACGAGCTCACAAGGCATGCGCTGGGGGGGGGGGTAGGGCCAGCCCGTTGAGCTCGTGACTCCCCCGTAATATGTCCTGACGTAATTCCACCTCTATATATTATCAAATATTTCCGAAACATCAGAGGGAACCCCGAAATACTTTTTCTGCCACCACAAGTATCTGTTCTGCAGTGATCTGTTTGTTGGGATTCGATGAATTGTGGATTGATGATCAGATCATTCATTGAAAGTAACCGAGTCTTTTCTAAACTTTATTATCCATGATTATTATAGGCATGTATGATTTCCTATTTATGAGTCTTGTTTGGCCAATTTGATGAGTAGATCTTCAGCGGGAGTTGTGCATTGTAGTAGGCTCAATCTTATGGTGTCCTCGCCTTGTGATAGAAGGGGTAGCAAGACACATATTTGTACTTTTACTACTAAGGATAAAATGACGGGGTCTGAACATATTGCTTGTCATACTTTGTCTACATCATGTCATATTACTTAACAGGTTACATTGTTTGTGATGAACTTAATACCTAGAGAGGCAAGCATAGAATCACACTCGAAGTGGAGTAATAATAGTAGATGCAGAATCATTTAGGTATACTTGTCACGAACATGATGCCTATATGTTAGATCATTGTCATGAATAACATCATAACTACGTGCTTTTCTATCAATTGCCCAACAATAATTTGTTTACCCCGTGTATGCTATTTTCTTGAGAGAGATGACTCTAGTGAAAACTATGACCCCTAGCCTATTCCACCTATTTACCTAAGCTCCATTTACTTGTTTTAACTTATTTATATTTTATTTATTTTGTATTTTTTCTATCTATCACTACTAGATTTGATCTTTCCAATTAACGAGTACAAGGGGATTGACAACCCTCTTACCTGCGTTGGGTGCAAATATTTGCTCTTATTTGTGCGGTAACTATCGACGGTTGATTGCATGATTCTCGTATTGGTTCAATAAACCTTGGTTCTCACTCAGGGGAATACTTGTTGCCACACTACTACATCAATCGCTTCCTCTTTGGGGAAAACCCAACGCATCTACAAAGTAGCAGAAGGATTTCTGGCGTTGTTGCCGGGGAGAATCACCAATCATATTCAGGTTCCTTTACACACATTATCATTTACTTGTTATACCTTTTATTTTCTTTTACTCACTTTTTTACGAAAAAAATCTAAATACAAAAGTGTTTATCATGCTTGCTTTCTTGTCACTATGTCTCAAGAAAACACCAAACTACGTGACTTTCCAACACTAATAATAATGCTTTTATTAGTACTCATATACCACCCGCCACTAGTGTGGAGTCATTTGATATTAATGCCACATTGCTAAATCTTGTTATGAAAGAATATTTTGCTAGAAATCCTAATGATGTCGCATTCCATCTTAATAGTTTCGTTGAATTATGTGATATGCAAAAGAAAAAAAAGATGTGGATAATGATATTGTCAAGTTAAAATTATTTTCTTTCTCATTAAGAGATAAAGATAAAACTTGGTTTTCATCCTTGCCTCGTAATAGTATTGGTACTTGGGATAAATGTAAGGATGCCTTCATTGCTAAATATTTTCCTCGTGCCAAGATAATATCTCTTAGGAATGAAATCACTAACTTTAAACAAAATAAGCAAGAACATGTTGCACAATCATGGCAAAGTATTAATTAATGATTAGAAATTTCCCCACTCATGGTTTGAAATTATGGATGATTATACAGAACTTCTATGTTGGATTAAACTTTGCTTCGAGAAACCTTCTAGACTCAGCTACATGTGGAACATTTATGGAAGTAACACTAGGGGAATCCATGAAGCTACTCGACAACATAATAACAGATTACTCCCAATGGCATACCGAGTGATCTCCAACTAGTAAGAAGGTAAACTCTATCGAAGAAGTTTCCACTCCGAGTGACAAAATGGATAATATTATTAATATGCTTGCTAGTAAAAATGCTCATGTTGATCCAAATGATGTTCCTTTATCTACCTTGATTGAGCAAAATAGTGATGCTATTGATGTGAATTTTGTCGCTAGAAATAATTTCAACAATAATACTTATAGAGGGAACTTCAATCCTAGACCGCATGCCGATAATCCCTCTAATAATTATGGTAATTCCTATAGAAATTCTTATAATAATAATAGGATACATTGTGAACTTGAGAACAATATTAAAGAATTTATTAGTTCTCAAAAGATTTTTAATGCCGTAGTAGAAGGAAAACTTCACAAGATGGAAGATATGGCTAGAAACATGGATAGAATTGCTCATGATGTGGAAACTCTTAAATTAAAATGTTGCCACCTAAGTGTGATATTGATGAGTCAATAAAATCTATCAAAGTCTCCATTAATGAAAGGAAGGAGAGAACCGTTAGGCTGGGAGCTAAGCCAGAATTCCTAAAAATAACTATTCCACCCGATTTTTATCATAATCATGATGAAGATACTAAAATGATTGGTGTCTTAACAATTTAATAATTGTATAGTAATATGAAACTTTATGAAAAAGGGACTCAAGATGAGACAACTTTATCTAGAGGGCATCTCAATTATTTGGAGAGTGATGATCCTAATGAAAAAAATATCAAACGTGGGTTTGAAGAGATAGTGATGTGCCCACTTTGGACTGTAAAGGAGTTAATTTTGATAATTGTTATTTAATTGATTGTATGTCTCTATTACAATCCATGATAAATTCACGCAATACTTACGAACAAAATAAAGCCTTCACTAGATATATCGTTGATTCTATCTTGAAAGCTAATTAGGAAAAAACTAGAGTTGGAAGTCTCGATCCCTAGGAAATTACAAGATGAACGGGAACATACTATCAAGTTAAAGTTAAAGATTATGAATGTAATGCTTTGTGTGATGTATGTGCTAGCATCTCTAGTGTACCAAAATCTTTATGTGACATTCTAGGTCTCGCCGATATGGATGAAAGTTCCCTTAACTTGCATCTTGCGGATTCAACTATTAAGAAACCATTGGGTAGAATTAATGATGTTCTCATAGTTGCAAATAGAAATTATGTGCCCAGGGATTTCATTGTGCTTGATATTTAGTGCAACCCATCTTGTCCTACAATACTTGGTAGACCTTTCCTACGAACCATAGGTGTAGTTATTAATATGAAGGAAGAAAACATAAGGTTCCAATTTCCAGTAAAGAAAGGAATGGAACACTTCCCAAGGATGATAATTAAACCACCTTAGGAATTCTTTATGATAGCCACCTATTGAATTAACTTGAAGAATGAAAAAACGTGAAACTTCACATTATCCCTAGTTAGGGGCATACAACAATAGCGGTTGTTGGGAGGCAACCCAATAGTTATCTTGAAATATTGTTTTTAGTTTCTTTTTTGAGTGATGACATGATTGTTCTACTGTAATGATTGTGTTTTTATGTTTTAGTTTGTGTTTGTGCAAGTAAAGCCTTTGGAATAATTTGGATGATAGTAGAATTGATACGATGCAAAAAAGAAACTTTTATGTCCAGTATTTAATTTCTCCTTTTTATTGGAAAATATTTTTGATCTGATTTTTTATACAATATTTCTATACAAATTGCCCAAGTCTTTCTAATATTTTAGAATTTTTGGATTTACATAAGTATGGTTTCAGTACGGATCATTACAGACTATTTTGCTTTAGACAGATTCCGTTTTTTGCTTGCATAGTGCGCTTGTTTAGTTAAAATTCTATGGATTATATTGGGGGGTATAAGTCATGGGAAAGTTATAATTTAGTTCAAATTTTGCAAGAAGAATTATGAACCTATTTGCAATAGTACCTAAAGTTTATGATTTGCCTATTATACTAACGAATCCCACGATGTTTCTCTTGAGTTTTGTGTGCTGAAGTTATCAAGTTTTGGGTGAGATCATGATGGATGAACGAATAAGGAGCGGCAAGACCCTAAGATTGGGGATGCTCAAGGCACCCCAAGTTAATATTCAAGGAATACCCAAGCGTATAATATTGGGGATGCCTCAGATGTCATCCCCTCTTTCATCTACAATCTATCGGTATGTTATTTGGAGATATGTTCTTATTCATCACGTGATATGAGTTCTGGTTGGAGCGTCATGTATTATAGTTTGTTTGATTTTTAGTTTGCCACAGTCATTGCTTGCTAGACACATATTTTGAGAGAGACACGCATACATCATAATCTATTAGAATGTTCTTTATGCTTCACTTATATCTTTTGTGTTAAGGCCATTGTGCTTAATGTGCTTCACTTATATCTTTAGAGCATGGTAGAAATTATATTTCGTAGAAATCCTTATCACTCTCATGCTTCACTTAAATCTTTTTGAGAGTCTCATAAATAGGAAGTGATAATTTGCACTAGTTAAATGTTTAGTCGGAAAAGGATAGGTATACAAGAGGGATAAATAGAAACTTGCATGTAGATCAGTAAATATGAAATGTATGATCAACGGTATTGGAGTTATAATAGGGAGAGTTACTAGCTTGTGGAAATTGATTAGTAAGAATAATGATATTAAGGTCTGTGATCCACCATGTATTAAAGTGTCGGTTGTGGCATGACCAGAAAGTTGGAGTGTCTTGTATCCTTGATTGAAAACTATGTGAGGTGTCTAGCCGAGGGCGCATGTTGGTTAACTTGTCCCAACCTCCTCCCTAGGAGTATGCGATGATTGCTTTGCTTCAACGGAGCTAATAGAGTAAGTAGCTGAGTTCCTTGTGTTTAACATGAGTTTGTGGATCGTAAGCACTTCTATCCTTCTGCAATTTGCTATCCTCTTCGGTACCTGATACGTCTCCAACGTATCTATAATTTTTGTTTGTTCAATGCTATAATATTATCATCCTGGGATACTTTTTGGGTCTTTACATACCAATTAATATTATTTTCGAGCAATAACCTATTAACCGAGTGCTCAATGCAAGATGTTGTTTTTTGCATGTTTTTGGCTTTTCAGGTTACAATACCAAACGAAGTCCAATTGCCCCGAAACTTCTTTATGATTTTTTAGACCAAAAGAAGACTCGGAGGCTTAGGAAGGAGGCCTGAGGCCACACGAGGGACCCACCACACAACAGGGCGCACCCAAGGGGTGGTCTTGCCCTGATGTGTGGTGGGCCCTCCATGCGCCTCTTGACTTCCCTCTTCGTTCTATAAATCCTCAATTATCCCAAAAACCCTAGGGAGCCACCCAAAACACTTTTTGCAGCGAAAAGTCTCTGTTCCATCGTGTGCCCATCTGGAGCCCTTTTCTGGTGCCCCGACGGGGAGGGGATCGATCACAAAGGACCTATACAACAACCTTGCTTCCCCCATGGTGATGTGTGAGCAGTTTACCACAAAACTATGGGTTCGTAATTAGTGCCTAAATGACTATCTCTCTCTCTCTCTTGATCTTCAATGCAATGATCATTGCATTTTGATACGTCTCCGACGTATCTATAGTTTTTGATTGTTCCATGTTGTTATATTATCATCCTAGGATACTTTTTGGGTCATAAACTCATAATTCACCAATTTATATTATTTTTGAGCACTAACCTATTAACCCAGTGCCCAGTGTCAGTTGCTATTTTCTGTGTTTTTTTCAGGTTTTCAATATCAAACGAAGTCCAATTGCCACGAAACTTTTTTATGATTTTTTTTCTCGACCAAAAGAAGGCATGGAAGCTTCGGGAGGAAACATGAAGCCACACATGGGGCTTCCAAGGTAACAGGGCACGACTAGGGGGGAGGCCATGCCCTGATGCCTTGGCGCGCCCCTGTGGACCCACTTGCCTCGTTCTCTAGCCTATAAATTCCAAAATACTCCATAAACCCTATAGATCATACGAAACACATTTTACGCTGCCGCAAGTCTCTATTCCATGGTGATCCAATCTGGAGCTCCGTTTCGGCACCCTACCGGAGGGGGGATCGATAAGGAGGGCCTCTTTATCAACCTTGGTGCCCTCCTGATGATGTGTGATTAGTTCACCACACACCTACGAGTCTGTAGTTAGTATCTAGATGTCTCTCTCTCTCTCTTGATGTTCAATACAACGATTATCACATCTTTGCTTTGATCTATCCGATGTAATTCTTTTGTATGGTGTGTTTGTTCGGATCCGACGAATTGTGGGTTTATGTTCATATTATTCATGAAATATATTTGAGTCTTCTCTGAGTTTTATGATTCTTATCTGCATGATCATCGTAGGTTCGTAATTCCCTCTGATCTGTTGAATTTCTTTGGCCAAGTAGTTTGGTAATTCTTCAGTGAGAGGGGTGCGTTGTAGTGGGTTCAACGTGGCGATCTCCTGTATCCCAGTGACATAAGGGGACAAGTTGTGTCTTTGTTTTGCTGCCACCAAGGATAAAACAATGGGGTTTATTCATATTGGTTGAGTTTACTTTGTCTACATCATGTCATTGTTCTACAAGCATTACTGTGTTTTACTTAATACTTGTAACACCCAAAAATTTAGCCATTATTTTATTTATTAAAATTTGGTCATGGTTATTTTAAATTTTATTTTTGGGTTTTCTGTTGTTTTCACATCCCTTGTTTGCTTTATTTTATAAAAAACTCTCTTTCCTAAGTAGAAGTTTTTGAAAAATATAAATTGACTTGAGTGTTTGCCTCAAATATTTTCCCCTTCATTTCCAAATCCAGTGAAGGCCTTTTTATAAAGATTTTCTTTTAAGTTTCACTTATTCAAAATTGACTTCTTAATTCTTTAAAGACCCGATTTGAACTACAACCATTTCGTAACTTAGTTTAAAAATTTCACAAAAAATTGTGGATGACCTATGATGCCCGTGGGTCAATTTTATGCAAAAACCTTGCCAAGTGTTGTTGAAAAATTGAGTTCATTATCTTCTTTTATCCTGTGGTCCAATATGGTGATTTGTACTACAACCCCTAGATATACTTCTTCAAAAATTCTAAAAAAATTTGGAGTTGTCAAGGAATTCATATTAATCACTTTTATGCAAAAACTCACTTTGGTGTTTTGAAACTTTTGAGGACCACATCCTATTTTCTTTTCTGGACCAGTTTTGCAGTTTGCACCACAACCCTATTGTTTTCTACCCCAAAGCTTGTGAAATTTTTACTACCCATAGAGAACCCTGCCAAACCCTTAAGTCCAGAGTTCTAGCCCCATTGATATTGTTTTAGCCCATGTTGTAGCCTCACTTTGTTTCTGTCCAGAATTGTATTTTCTCAAAACTTGCACTAGGAAGTTCTTGTTTTGCCCAATCTAACTACGCCATCTTTTTAGCTTCCTAAGATACCTTGGACTGGAATTTTTGGTGGCCAGAGAACCTCTCTAGATGCCCATGACATTCTGTCGAGCACCTTGTGTGCCTGACCAGAATTGGTATAGTTTTTAGGTTTCATTGGAGGTTTTCTTTCTATGCCCAACTAGCATGTCTAGCAGAACCTTGGTAAACCTCTTAGCCACCCAGTGGAATTTCAACTCAAACCTAATGCCCTAGCTCGCCCTGGCATTTCATCGAGCACCTCTCGGGCATGTCCTGAGCGTGCCCATGATGACGCACAAGTATAGGGGATCAATCGTAGTTCTTTCGATAAGTAAGAGTGTCGAACCCAACGAGGAGCAGAAGGATCTGACAAGTGGTTTTCAGCAAGGTAAAATATGCAGGCACTGAAATTGTCGGTAACAAGTGATTGTATGGTGAGATGATTCGTAGCAAGCAACAAGTAACAAAAGTATTAACGCTGCAGCAAAGTGGCCCAATCCCTTTTGTAGCAAGGGACAAGCCTGGACAAAGTCTTATAGGAGGACAAACGCTCCTGAGGACACACGGGAATTTCTGTCATGCTAGTTTCATCATGTTCAGGTGATTCGCGTTCGTTACTTTGATAGTTTGATATGTGGGTGGATCGGCGCTTGGGTACTGCCCTTACTTGGACAAGCATCCCACTTATGATTAACCCCTCTCGCAAGCATCCGCAACTACGAAAGAAGAATTAAGACAAAGTCTAACCATAGCATTAAACTAGTGGATCCAAATCAGCCCCTTACGAAGCAATGCATAAACTAGGGTTTAAGCTTCTGTCACTCTAGCAACCCATCATCTACTTACTACTTCCCAATGCCTTCCTCTAGGCCCAAATAATGGTGAAGTGTTATGTAGTCGACGTTCACATAACACCACTAGAGGAAAAACAACATACAACACATCAAAATACCGAACGAATACCAAATTCACATGACTACTATTAGCATGACTTATCCCATGTCCTCAGGAACAAAAGTAACTACTCACAAAGCATAATCATATTCATGACCAGAGAGGTAATGAGTAGCATCAAGGATCTGAACATAAACTCTTCCACCAAGTAATCCAACTAGCATCAAGTACAAAGAGTAATCAACACTACTAGCAACCTTACAAGTACCAATCGGAGTCGCGAGATGGAGATTGGTTACAAGTGATGAACTAGGGTTTGGAGATGAGATGGTGCTGACGAAGATGTTGATGGTGATGAGTCCCCTCCGATGAGAGAAGTGTTGGTGATGACGATGGCGACGATTTCCCCCTCCGGGAGGGAAGTTCCTCGGCAGGATCGTCCTGCCGGAGCTCTAGATTGGTTCTGCTCAAGTTCCGCCTCGTGGCGGTGGCGAAACCACGAAAAAGCTCCTCCCTGATTTTTCCCTACACGAAACCCTTCATATAGCAAAAGAGGGGGGCAAGTGGGCCTGCAGGGTGCCCACAAGCCCTCATGGCGCGACCTGGGGGGTGGTCGCGCCGTGCAGGCTTGTGGCCACCTGCACGCCCCCTCTCGCACTTCTTTGGCCCAGTATTTTTGATAAATCGGGAAAAAATCCTCGTTGATTTTCACGGCGTTTGGAGTTGCGCAGAATAGGTATCTCAACTTTGCTCCACTTTTAGGCCAGAATTCCAGTTGCCGGCATTCTCCCTCTTCATGTAAACCTTGCAAAATAAGAGAGAAAAGGCATAAGAATTGTACCGTGAAGTGAAATAACACCCCAAGAAGTGATAAATATCAACATGAAAACATGATGCAAAATGGACGTATCAACTCCCCCAAGCTTAGACCTCGCTTGTCCTCAAGCGAAACCGAGCTCAATAAATATGATCACATGTTTAGGGAGAGAGGCGTCGACAAAACAAGATACGAACATGCATGCATCATGATCAAGATCAGAATAGCAATACCAACATATAATCTCTCATGCTAAAGTGATAATTCCTTCACAAAGTAAAGCATGGATCAAGAACCTTACCGAGAAGTAACAACCGATAGCCTTTAGTCATTGAAGCAATTGCAATTTATCACTACATCATAAAGAGTCAAATAAGAGCTTGTAAAGCAAATCCACATAATCAATCATTCTTTCGTTCTCTACAATTGCTACAACTCATGTGGTACTCATGAGATCAAAGTTTTAGCTGGAAACAGAGAGAGACAGGGGCTTATAGTTTTGCCTCCCAACTGCTTACCTCAAGGGTAATGTCAACAATAATAATTCATGAATGCCTACCTCCAAGTTGACATAGGAATATAGATCTTTCCCTAGCATATGACGTTAGCCAAGACAAAGGTGAAATAAGGAATTGGTGAAGATCACCATGACTATTTCAAGGGCAAAAAGTAAAGGTACAAGATAGGCCCTTCGCAGAGGGAAGCAGAGGTTGTCATGCACTTTTGAGGTTTGGATGCGTCTCCTCTTAGTGCGGAGGAACATCACTTTATATTATTGCCTCTTGTGATAAAGAACTTTATTATGCAGTCTGTCGCTTTTATGTCTTCCTGATCACAGGTTCGTACAAAGCTTATTTTCCACACGCTAATAGATCATACATTTTAGAGAGAAATTTTTATTGCTTGCACCGATGACAACTTACTTGAGGGATCTTATTCAATCCATAGGTAGGTATGGTGGACACTCATGGCAAAACTGTTTTGAAGGTTTATGGATGCACAAGTAGTATCTCTACTTGGTGCGGGAGTTTTGGCTAATATGAGGTGGAAGTAATCGTCACATGCTAAGGGATCTCTAATCATATAACATTGTTCAGAGCCAAGCAAACACAATTCATTACGTTGTCTTCCTTGTCCAACATCTACTTCTAGGCATGCAATAGTTTAGTGAGTGTTCACAATCATAGATGGTGTCAGAGATGATATATTTATATGTGAACCTCTCCTTCTTTATCACTTCCTATTAATTGCAACAATGACCAAGGTCTATGTTTGCCTACCCTCAACAAGTTTCAATCCTCATTCTTTTTATATGTGAAGCCATCACTTCCCATAAGATCATTACATGATCTTTCATGCTCCTGTTCTATTCTCACTCTTTTGATCATGGCAAGAGGCAAAGCCCTTCAACTAAGACACTCTTTATTATTATATGGCTCACGAGCAAGAATACATCGGGGGTGACACAAAGCAAAACTCAAGACTAAAACACTAAGACTTTTAAACTACTAGAGAAAAAGAAAACTGAAAAGGAAAACTTAAAACAAAGTTAAAGGCAAAATTTGTGATGGTGATACGATACCGGGGCAACTCCCCCAAGCTTGGCACAAGCCAAGGGGATTGCCCATACCAATGATCAGTTGCCTTCCTTTGGTGGTGATGGTGGTGGAGTTGTTGAAGAGGTCTTGAGTTTGTTTAATTTCCACCTGAGCATAAAATTCTGCTCCCTCAGATCATCATTTTCCTCTTCAAGCTTCAACACCCTTTGGCACTTGAAGACTTGTTGCTCCATTGCTTCGAGCCTCGTCTCCATGCTCCCGGTCTTCTTAGGCCCCTCAACATCACGGATGTGCAACATCCCCTCACACATCTTGATAGATTGAGGGTGTTGCAACACTCCCGTGAGGTAGGGATTGATGACCTTCTCGAAGATCTTGTCCTTCGGAGCTTTTGGGGAAGTCATAGCAATCTAGATCTGCAATAGAAAAAGGCTCGAAACGAAAAACAAAAGAGATCCACGTGATGCAGGGGTCAGACCAAACGGAAGTATATATAATGATTTTTTCCAGACCGGAAGGAGTACCCTGCATGAAAACGGAGTCCAGGAGGCGCACGAGGTGGCCACAAGCCCTCACGGCGCGACCAGTGGGTGGGCCCGTGCCATGCAGGCTTGTCGCCTCCTCGCGTTTTCCGGACTACTTCCAATTTTTGTATTTTTTTTTCAAATATTCCAAAACGGAGAAAATTTCCTACTGGAAAAGTTTAGGACTCTATTTTCTTACCGAATCACATACCTCTTCGTTTTTGGAGTCTGAAACAGGCTGATAAATGTCCCTTAGGTATTCTTCCGGAGTTATGGTATTGATGATATTGCTTTCAACATTTATGGGAGTACCTGAGATATAATGCTTGATTCTCTGCCCATTTACAACTCTCGGACAATTACCTTCCGTGTTGTTGATCTTGATAGCACCGGAACGATATACTTCCTCAACAACATAGGGACCTTCCCATTTAGAGAGAAGCTTGCGTGCAAAGAATCTTAAACGAGAGTTATATAGCAAGACATAATCACCTACATTGAACTCACGCTTTTGTATCCTCTTATCATGCCACCTCTTAACCTTCTCTTTGAACAGCTTGGCATTCTCATATGCCTGAGTTCTCCACTCATCAAGCGAGCTAATATCAAATAACCTCGTCTCACCGGCAAGTTTGAAATCAAAGTTGAGCTCTTTGATTGCCCAATAAGCTTTGTGCTCTAGCTCAAGAGGTAAATGACATGCTTTCCCATACACCATTTTGTACGGAGATATTCCCATGGGATTCTTATAGGCAGTTCTATAAGCCCACAGTGCATCATCGAGCTTCTTAGACCAATTCTTTCTAGACCTGTTAACAGTCTTTTGTAGAATTAGTTTAATCTCTCTGTTACTTAGCTCTACTTGACCACTCGACTAAGGGTGGTAGGGAGACACAATTCTATGGTTGACATCGTACTTAGCAAGCGTTTAAGGGAAAGCACCATGAATGAAGTGTGAACGACCGTCGGTCATTAGATATCTAGGGACTCCAAATCTAGGGAAGATAACTTCTTTCAGCATCTTGATAGAGGTGTTGTGATCAGCACTACTAGTGGGGGATAGCTTCTACCCACTTAGTGACGTAATCAACATCAACTAGGATATGAGTATACCCGTTGGATTTTGGAAAAGGTCCCATATAATCAAAGCCCCAGACATCAAATGGTTCAATGACAAGTGAATAGTTCATAGGCATTTCCTGACGTTTGCTAATATTACCTATTCTTTAACATTCGTCACAAGACAAGACAAACTTACGGGCATCTTTGAAGAGAGTGGGCCAATAGAAACCTGATTGCAATACCTTGTGTGCAGTTCTATCTCCCGCATGGTGTCCTCCGTAGGCCTCGGAGTGACACTTCTGTAGGATCTGTCCCTATTCATGTTCAGGTACAAAACGTCTAATAACACCATCTACTCCTTCCTTATAAAGGTGAGGATCATCCCAAAAGTAGTGTCTCAAGTCAAAGAAGAATTTCTTCTTTTGCTGGTACGTGAAACTAGGTGGTATATATTTGGCAACGATATAGTTTGCATAATTAGCATACCACGGTGCACTACGTGAAGCATTGATGACATTCAGTTGCTCATCAGGAAAACTATCATCAATAGGTTGTGGGTCATCAAGAACGTTCTCCAACCTAGACAAGTTATCTGCTACGGGGTTATCAGCACCCTTTCTGTCGAGAACGTGCAAATCAAATTCTTGTAGCAAGAGAACCCATTTGATAAGTCTAGGTTTAGCGTCCTTCCTCTCCATGAGGTACTTAATAGCAGCATGATCAGTGTGAATGGTGACTTTGGAATCAACTATGTAAGACCTGAACTTTTCACATGCAAACACGACTGCTAAGAACTCCTTTTCCATAGTGGCATAGTTTATTTGGGCATTGTCTAGAGTTTTACTAGCATAGTGAATAACATTCAACTTCTTATCAACTCTTTGCCCTAGAACAACACCAACAGCATAATCACTAGCATCACACATGATCTCAAAAGGTAAGTTCCAATCAGGTGGTTGAACAATAGGTGTTGTTATCAAAGCCCTCTTAAGTATTTTGAAGGCTTCCTCACAATCATCGTCAAAGACAAAAGGAATATCCTTTTGCAAGAGATTAGTAAGAGGCCTAGAAATCTTAGAGAAGTATTTAATGAACCTTCTATAGAAACTAGCATGACCAAGGAAACTTCTTATCCCTTTGATATCTGTGGGGTATGGCATTTTCTCGATTGCATCAACCTTAGCCTTGTCGACTTCAATACCTCTTTAAGAAATTTTATGTCCTAAGATGATGCCTTCATTAACCATAAAGTGTCACTTCTCCCAATTCAAGACAAGATTGGTGTCTTTACATCTCTGTAAGACTCGATCAAAGTTGCCGAGGCAATCATCAAAGGAAGATCCGTAAACGGAGAAGTCATCCATGAAAACCTCAACAATATTTTCACAAAAGTCAGAGAATATAGCCATCATACATCTTTGAAAGGTGGCAGGTGCATTACATAAGCCAAAAGGCATACGTCTATAAGCAAAGGTACCAAAAAGGGCAGGTGAAAGTGGTTTTCTCCTGATCAGATTGTGCAACTTGTATTTGGGAGAAACCAAAATAACCGTCTAGAGAGCATAAGTGTGTGTGTTTAGACAGCCTTTCTAGCATTTGGTCGATAAAAGGCAAAGGGTAATGATCTTTCCTAGTGGCTTTATTCAATTTCCTAAAATCGATCACCATCCTATAGCCAGTAATAATCCTCTGTGGGATCAATTCATCCTTATCATTAGGGACAACGGTAATGCCTCCCTTCTTAGGGACGCAATGCACCAGACTCACCCAATCGCTATGAGCAACAGGATAGATAATACCTGCTTCCAGGAGCTTTAGTATTTCTTTTCTGTGAAGTCATGATTAGTTTTAATCTTGTGCTGGCATAGGGTAGGACTAATGCCCTTAAGATCATCAAGAGTATATCCAATAGCAGCACGGTGCTTCCTCAGAGTTTTTAGTAACTTCTTTTCTTCATGCTCTGAGAGGCTAGCACTAATTATGACAGGATATATCTCTTTTTCATCAAGATAAGCATACTTAAGAGTATCAGGCAACTGTTTAAGCTCGAACACAGGATCACCCTTTGGTGGGGGTGGATCCCCAAGCACTTCAACACGCAAGTTATTCTTAAGGATAGGATATTGTTCTAAGACGACTCTATCTATCTCACCCCTTTCATCCATATGCATATCATTTTCATGCTCAAGCAAGTATTGCTCTAAGGGATCAGTAGGAGGCACGACAATAGAGGCCAAGGCAATAGTTTCATCCCTACTAGGCAACTCTTTTTCATGAGGTTGTCTACCAAACTTAGAGAAATTGAACTCATGTGACACACCTTCAAAGCCAATAGTGACAGTTTGCTTCTCACAATCAATATGAGCATTGACAGTATTGAGAAAGGGTCTACCAAATATGATGGTACAAAAGCTATCTTGTGCAGTAGCAAGAACGAGGAAATCAGCAGGATACTTCGTTTTACCACACAAGACTTCAACATCCCTAACAATTCCCACAGGGCAGATGGTATCTCTATTGGCAAGCTGAGTAGTGACATCAATAGGCTCTATCTCAACATGTGCAATCTCATCTTTGATTTCATCATATAAGGATTGAGGTATTGCACTGACACTAGCACCCACGTCACATAAGCCATGATAACAATGATCTCCTATCTTAACAGAAACAACTGGCATGCCAACAACAGGCCTATGTTTGTCTTTAACGTGAGGTTTAGCAATTCTAGTAGCATCTTCACAGAAGTGAATATTATGTCCCTCAACATCGTCGGACAGAAGATCTTTGATAATAGCAATGCTAGGTTCAACTCTAATTTGCTCAGGGGGTGTAGGTGTTCTAATATAGCCTCTACGTATCAAGTTGAAGCTTTAGAATGATCCTTTATCCTAACAAGGAAAGGTGGTTTCTTAATGTAAGCACTGGGAACAACAGGATCATTATAGGCAATGAGGTTCTCTTCAACTGGAATGGGTTTAACTACATCGAATTCTAAAGGAGGATGATATTTAAACCTCTTCTCTTTGGGGAGATCAATATGAGCAGCAAAGGATTCACACAATGAAGCTACTATCTTAGAGTCAAGTCCATACTTAGCGCTAAAATCACTAAAGGTATTTGTCTCAACAAAGGATTTAACGCAATCAAACATGAACTTCATACCTAACTCCTTACCTTCTTCAAGCTCCCAATATTCAGAGTTGCATTTCATTCTCTCCAATAAATTCCATTTGAAGTCAATATCTCTCGTCATGAAAGAACCGGTACAAGAAGTGTCAAGAATGGTGCGATCATCATGAGAAAGCCGAGCATAGAAGTTCTGAATGATAATTTATCTCGAGAGCTCATGATTGGGGCATGAATATAACATTGATTTAAGCCTCCCCCAAGCTTGAGCGATGCTTTCTCTGTCACGAGGCCAAAAATTGTAAATATAATTCTGATCACGATGTACTAAATGCATAGGATAAAACTTTTGATGAAATTCCAATTTCAACCGATTGTAGTCCCATGATCCAGTATCATCACATAGCCTATACCATGTCAACGCCTTATCCTTCAAAGATAAAGGAAAGACCCTCTTATTGACCTCATCCTCGGGCAAACCCGCAAGCTTAAATAAACCACAAACTTCATCTACATAGATTAGATGCAAGTCTGGATGTGATGTTCCATCTCCTGTAAAAGGAATAGCCAACAGTTTCTCAAGCATACCCGGAGGAAATTCAAAGAAAATATTTTCAGTAGGTGCAGCAGGTTGACGAGCAACTCTTTGTACTTCCGTTCGAGGTGAAGATACCCCGAACAAGCCCCTCAAAGGATTAGTATCCATAGTGACAAGTGACAATAAATTTCAGCACACTATATGAATGTTTCCTTACCAAGTTCCACTTACCAAAGGCGCTTCACTCCCCGGCAACGGCGCCAGAAAAGAGTCTTGATGACCCACAAGTATAGGGGATCAATCGTAGTCCTTTTGATAAGTAATAGTGTCGAACCCAACGAGGAGCAGAAGGATCTCGCAAGTGGTTTTCAACAAGGTAAAATATGCAGGCACTGAAATTGTCGGTAACAAGTGATTGTGTGGTGAGATGATTCGTAGCAAGCAACAAGTAACAAAAGTATCAACGCTGCAGCAAAGTGGCCCAATCCCTTTTGTAGCAAGGGACAAGCCTGGACAAAGTCTTATAGGAGGACAAACGCTCCCGAGGACACACGGGAATTTTTGTCATGCTAGTTTCATCATGTTCAGGTGATTTGCGTTCGTTACTTTGATCGTTTGATATGTGGGTGGACCGGCGCTTGGGTACTGCCCTTACTTGGACAAGCATCCCACTTATTATTAACCCCTCTCGCAAGCATCCGCAACTACGAAAGAAGAATTGAGACAAAGTCTAACCATATCATTAAACTAGTGGATCCAAATCAGCCCCTTACGAAGCAAGGCATAAACTAGGGTTTAAGCTTCTGTCACTCTAGCAACCCATCATCTACTTACTACTTACCAATGCCTTCCTCTAGGCCCAAATAATGGTGAAGTGTTATGTAGTCGACGTTCACATAACACCACTAGAGGAAAAAACAACATACAACACATCAAAATACCGAACGAATACCAAATTCACATGACTACTATTAGCATGACTTATCCCATGTCCTCAGGAACAAAAGTAACTACTCACAAAGAATAATCATATTCATGACCAGAGAGGTAATGAGTAGCATCAAGGATCTGAACATAAACTCTTCCACCAAGTAATCCAACTAGCATCAACTACAAAGAGTAATCAACACTACTAGCAACCTTACAAGTACCAACCGGAGTCGCGAGACGGAGATTGGTTACAAGTGATGAACTAGGGTTTGGAGATGAGATGGTGCTGATGAAGATGTTGATGGTGATGAGTCCCCTCCGATGAGAGGAGTGTTGGTGATGACGATGGCAATGATTTCCCCCTCCGGGAGGGAAGTTTCCCCGGCAGGATTGTCCTGCCGGAGCTCTAGGTTGGTTCTGCTCAAGTTCCGCCTCGTGGCGGCGGCGAAACCACGAAAAAGATCCTCCCTGATTTTTTCCTCCACAAAACCCTTCATATAGCAAAAGAGGGGGGCAAGTGGGCCTGCAGGGTGCCCACAAGCCCTCATGGCGCAGCCTGGGGGGTGGCCGCACCGTGCAGGCTTGTGGCCACCTGCAGCCCCCTCTGGCACTTCTTTGGCCTAGTATTTTTGATAAATCGGGAAAAATCCTCGTTGATTTTCACGGCGTTTGGGGTTGCGTAGAATAGGTATCTCAACTTTGCTCCACTTTCAGGCCAGAATTCCAGTTGCCGGCATTCTCCCTCTTCATGTAAACCTTGCAAAATAAGAGAGAAAAGGCATAAGAATTGTACCGTGAAGTGAAATAACAGCCCAAGAAGCGATAAATATCAACATGAAAACATGATGCAAAATGGACGTATCAGCCCAAAGCGCCCGTTTTGCAGCCCGTGCATCTGAGTCACCGCGTCCCACCTAACACGCGCTCTCTAGCCCTTCCCCACTCGCAGATCCATTCAGCACAATGCCAAGCCCAACCGACCGCCCATGACTACTGCAGCCGTGCCGGCCGTTGAAGCCAGCAGCACCTCCTGCGGCAATGGCAGCGCCGCCTCAGTCACCGATGCCAGCCGCACGTCCGTGTAGCCAGGACCCTAGTCCTTTAGCTCAGCGCCATCCAGGACCCCCTTTGACCACCGTCTACCTTCATCATGTAGCCTGCGAGCACTGTCGCCAGAGTTATCCGAATGCCATCGGGAAATGACGTAGCTCAGGTATTTAAGCCCCCCTAAGCTCACCTAGGAGGATAGAAGAGCTCCTCCGACCCCTCTCGAGCCCCCACTGCACCCAATCGACCAGGGAGGATCGTCTTCCTCACCTCCGGTCCCGTTTTGGCCGTCGCCCACTCGGTCTAAATTCGCAACCATTGATGCCTCTCTGATGCCGTTCTTCCCCGAAATGGAACGACACGAGCTTTCCAAGCCTTCCCCCCTCTTCTTTGAGATTGAGATGGACCATGGGCAACACCCCTTTGCTGGTCCGCGCTGCTGTCCGCCGGCCTAGTAGCCACCGGAGCTCCCAAGCTGCCCGGCGACCAAATCGCCCCACTCTAGGAACGCCTTGGGACCCTGAGCATGCTCGTGCTTTCGACTTCTCGATTGGTGGCCCCAATCGCCGACGAGCATCGTCGGAGGCCTCACTCCCCTTCGGCCGAAGGAGGGAGATGACCCGCTTGACCAGAGTCAAACCTGCGAGCGGGCCCCCTCATCAGCGACAGAACCAGACGCCGCCCACTTACGTGGAGGCGCATTCGACAGAGTACGCAACCCCTTCTGTGGAACCATATCCTATTCCGAAGCGTTTTCTTTTTTGATTTTATATTTAAAACATATTCTTGACCAAACTTTTACTCGCCCTAGTTTCTAAAATAAAACTCCAAATGAGCTGATTCTTTTTCTCACCCTTTCAAATTTTGTCTAGTTTATTTTATTATTTAATTGAAAATTTTCCAAACAACTCTTGAGTGTTGTTTGTAATGAATGTTGATTTGAGCATTTTTTAATAGGAATTAGGAGAAAGGTCAAAACTTTCAAAAGTTTTGATGTGCACCTCACCTGTCTACACATTGAGGGCAATCATTTTTAACCTTGATATATTTTGATTGTGTGTGGGTTGCTTGATGAAGAAAACACTATGGTTATGTTAAATGAGTGATGACATTTCATGTGATGATCATGCATATGACTTTATGATTGAAAGTGCATTTATTGCATTATTGAGATGCATGAGACATTAGTCACATCTTTCTGCCACACATGCCTATCAAATGGGATCCGAAGAGAGTCAATGTCTCGAGGAGATACGACTTTGAGACTCACATCTCGTGGGACGAGGATGGTCAGTAGGGCATGATGGGACATGATAGGTAGTGACTCTGTCTGCGGTGATGAAACACTTTGATTGTGCTAATCATGCAGGGATTAACTTAAACCTCCTGAGTCGACCATATATCGAGTATTGTCAGTGTGTCACCTTAACCCTTTTGTGTTGCCACAGGTCTTCCTGAAAGGAAATATGGTTCAGTAAGTCGTAAGCCTATTATCAGGTACACACCAAGTAGAGGGGCCGGGATGAAGGTATCCGGGGCACCGGACTAAATCCAGTCATCCGGTCAGGGGCATGGGTGTTTCGGGTCTAGGACCGAGAGGGTAAGAGCTCTCCCCTTGTAGCACGCGGTATGAATTTGATACCATGCTAGTCGATGTTGGAGTCTCCCCGTCTTTTGGTTTTTCCTTCGCGGGGTAGCCGAGTGATGCCGATCTTTGCGGGGGAAAAATGGGTGTGTACTGGTTCTGAGTGTTTACTTCTGAGATACCATATGCGGGATTAGTCCAAGTGACAATTGAAACCCGTGTGATGTGGGTAAAGAGTACACCCTCTGAAGAGTCAAAACTATTCGAGTAGTTGTGTCCATGGTCAAGGACGACTGGTTGAGTAGTCAAGTGTCGCTCTGAGTGTCGGTCTTCGGAGGAAGTTAACGAAATCGTGAGACTAATCATGAAATATGGTGGATGATCATATTATTATTTTTACTGTGGACTGACCCCTGTGATTATGATTGTTGAATATCCCTGAGACGGTTCTACCTCATGGATATTCAATATTTATTATTCTCATATAAGCCCTTTATGTGGTGTCGCTTAGACGCCCGACTGCGGCATGCTTATTATTAATATAAGCCCTTTATGTGGTGTCTCTCAGACGCCCGACTATGGCATGCTTGTTATTATTTCTTATAAGCCCTTTATGTGGTGTCGCTCAGACGCCCGACTGTGGCCTGCTTGTTATTATTTCATATAAGCCCTGTATGTGGTGTCGCTGAGACACCCGACGGATGCATGTCTTATATCATATCCGATAATTTTACTCTTATTGATTGCTCATTAATTTCTCACTATGATTAAATTACTATTTACTAGTACTGGAGAAGTTATTGTATGGTTGACGAAATATTGTGGTATTATTGCAAGTGCATATTAACCCCCTGCCAATTTATGTATGTTTTCATGATGTTTGCGAGTACATTCAAAGTACTCACTGGCTTGTCCCTGGCTATTGTCTTGGCTGGATTGCATGCTTGGAAAGGAGGACCCGATGTTAACCCCGAGACCTAGGCACCGAAGACAACAGTCGCAGGAGATAGGAATTAATGAGGTCAGTTGTTCCTGTGGGAAATGAAGTCCCATAGACGTTGGAGATCCCCGAACTGCTTCCGCCATCAACTAGTAGAAACCTTTTTTGATGTACTCCATGGACCACCTCTTTATTGTACCTCAAATTTGTAATTTTCTTGGACAATTGTATCAAGGAATTGTTTATCAGCTAATAGTATTCCTGGGGCTGGTATGCACAAGGTGAAGGGAAACTAAAATCCCAGAAAAAACGGTCCTGACAATACTCTATATGCATGCTAGATAGATGTCGACGGGTGGAGTAATAGTAATAGCTGCAGGCAGGAGTCGGCCTATTTGTTTATGGACGTGATGCCTATATACACATGATCATTGTCGTGAAAATCGCATAACTGTCCATTGTTCGATCAATTGCCCAACAGTAATTTGTGTACCCACCAGATGTTGCTTTCATGAGAGATGGCACTAGAGAACACTATGGCCCGGATCTATTCACTTATATATTCAGAAAACTTATAATTTCCTCACTGTTATTATTTGTGCTTTACTTTATTTTGCAAGTCACAACTATCTATAATTATCTATACACCTCATTCGCTTGCAAATAACCAGATCAAGGGGATTGACAACCCTCTTGCCCGCGTTGGGTGCAAGTTGTTTGCTCTTTTGTGTGTAACTGCTAAAGACGGTTGGGGATTGATATTCCTATTGGTCCGATAAACCTTGTCTTCTTAATCGAGGTAAATACTTATCCACATTGTGCTGCGATAACCCGTTCCTCTTCACAGAAAAACCAACGCACATCACAAGTATTAGGAAGGATTTCTGGCGCCGTTGCCGGGGATTGTCATCACCAACTATCAAGTAACTTCACACAAATTTTCATTCACTTGTTATTATTTTTTATTTTTTATTATATTTTTCTTGCTTAAATAAATCAAAAATACAAAATATTTACCTTTGCTTGTTACTCCTTTGCTTTTTTAGCTTACGCTTGCTTGAAAGTTGCTATCATGTGTGAATTTGTAACGAGTGATGCATCTTCCTCTAATGCGGAAGCCCTTGATTATCCAACTTCACCTTGTGATGAGAATGCTAAAAGAATTTTTTTGATGCAGTTGCCAATGAAAAACTTGATAATCTTGCGTATGATGATCCTCCTAAGGAAGAACCTATTATGCAAACTAAGAAACTCCGTATAGGTAGTGGTAATATTATTGGAAAGAGTGTAGTTCAAGATTTTTTTCACTTGTGTGGGATCATTAACACTGATAGGAGGTTCTATTGTTGCTAGAACTACAAGTTATGCAGATGTTATATATTTTCTTGTAGTACAATTGGAAAGACAATTTGTGCACATGCATCCTTTCGTACAATGGTTGTTTGTAGAATTCTCTAATATCCATGAAGCTTCCACCAAACGTCTAGCCACTATATTTCTAGTTCAAGAATTTAGTAATATCATGCAAGAAGATAGAGATATATTTTCTCATTATAGGGTTAACGGTGAGTTCCCACCCACAGAGGGGATTCTTTATGAGATGGAAGAAATAAGAAAACTAAGATCCATCGACTATGTTGCTTATGATGAGAATCTTAGAAAGAATGTTCCACTTAATGTTTTAGTTGATGAAATTTCTGAACACAATGATCAATTTGCTATACCAAAACTAGTATTGGGTTATGAGCTTGAAATAAAATTAATAAAATACCTCTATCAGAACTTATACAATGAGGAGGTATTTCTCGGATCCTTGTGTTGTGATATTTAGTCCTTTCAATTAGTTTGCTTACCAATCATAAATATCGCTGCTAAAAGGAGGGAATATTACTACAACATGATGGGTCATTTTCGAAAGGATGACACCACTTGATCATATGCATTATGCCTAGCTAGGGGCATAAAACAATAGCGCTTGTTGGGAGGCAACCCAATAGTTATCTTAATTTTTTTGCTTTTTAATTTATGATTTAGTGTAGTGACATGATTATTTATTCTGTAATGATTGTGTTTGTATGTTTAAATCAATGTTTGTGCCAAGTTAAACCTTTGGGATGACTTGTATGATAAATATAATTGATACGATGCAAAAAAAATAACTTTGACATCCAGTGTTGAATTTATGTAATTTTACTAGAACGTATTTTTAAGCTGATGTTTTACATAGTATTTCTGTAAAAATTACTCAGATCTTCCTAACATTTCTGAATTTTTGGAGTTACAGAAGTTTAGCTTCATTACAGATTACTACAAATTGTTTTGTTTTAGACAGATTATATTTTTGCTTGCATAGTTTGCTTATTTTGATGATGATATGGATTGTATTGGGGGGTATAAGCCATGCAGAAGTTAGAATATAGTACCTACTATGCAATAATGAAATAATAATTAATTTACAACAGTACGTAAGTATTTAATATGTTTCCTATACTAACGATCTCCTAAAGTTTTGTTGAGTTTTGTGTGACTGAAGTTTTCAAGTTTTGGGTGTTATCGCGATGGACAATGGAATAAGGAGCAGGAAGAGCCTAAGCTTTGGGATTCCCAAGGAAACCCAAGGTAATATTCTAGGAAGACTCAAGCCTCTAAGCTTGGGGATCCCCCAAAAGGCATCCCCTCTTTCGTCTCAATCCATGAGTATGTCACTTGAAGCTACATTTTTAGTCATCACATGATATGAGTTTTGCTTGGAGCGTCGTTTGATTTAGTTTGCTTTTTATTTTTGTTTTACACAATCATATTTTGTTGGAACACCAACCTAAGAGAGACACATATTTTTCATGATTTTTTAGAATACTCTTTGTGCTTCACTTATATCTTTTGAGCTAAAGAGTTTCTCTAGTACTTCACTTATATCTTTTTGAGCACGGTGGCGTGTAGATTTTATAGAAATATTTGAAGCATCGTTCTTCACTTATATTTGTTTGGGAGTTAATAAACAGTAGCGGTAATTTTCATGGGTCATAAAGCTGGTCCAAGAATAATAAGTATTGAATGAATGAATCAAAACCATCATGTAGCACATGAAGAGAAATTGTGGGTTAATGATATTGATGTGGTAATATGAAAAAGGTGTGAGTGCATCATTGTTGATTCGTAGAATTAGCGGTGGTAAGAGGTGCTAATTCCTTGTTTCTATGAATATTAAAAAGTAATGGCGGGGATATGTGAGCACTTCTATTCCTCGTTGAAATCCTAGTGTTGTTTCGAGTTGGAGTCCGCGATGGTTAACTCCTCCCAACCCTCTCCCTCGTGGCATGCAGGTAGTTCTTTGATTTGTGATGAAACTAATAAAACTTTGCAATAAGTGTATGATTTCTTCATGACTAATGTGAAAACATGGACATACGCAATCTCACCTCCTCATATTTTGCTATCCTCTTTGGTACCGTGCACTGCCCATTCTCACCTCGAGGATCGGTGCGAACTTCGTCTGTGCATCCAAACCCCGTGGCATGATATGTTCTATCACACATAAACCTTTCTTTATCTTCCTAAAAACAGCCACCATACCTACCTATCATGGCATTTACATAGCCATTCCGACATATATTGACATGCAAAGTCCACTGTTACATCATATGACTAGTTCATTTATCATCATATTGATTTGCATGAGCATATAAAGCTGACATAGCATTTGTGGCAAAGCCACCATTCATTATATTGATGATACATGTCATGCTAGATCATTGCACATCTTGGTACACTGCCAGAGGCATTCACATTGAGTCATAGTTCTTCATATCGAGCTTTCATGAGTTGTAAGTAAATAAAAGTGTGGTTATCATCATTATTACAGAATTGACCGAGTGAGGAAAGTATGATGGAGACTATGATTCCCCCACAAGTATGGAAGAGACTCCAGACAAAAAATAAAAATGTGGGAGGCAAAATGATCCCACCAAAAATATGAATAAGAGAAAAGTAAAGAAGGGACTTTGCTACTATCCTTTACCATAGTTGTGCCTCAAAGTGCCACCATGTTCCTCATATAGAAAGTCTCATGATATGTTATTTTCACATGATAGTGGGAGCCATATTATCATTATTATAAACTTGGCTTGCATATTCCGACGACGATCTTCCTCAAATGCTCGAGGTCTTCATGAGCTAGCAAGTTTGATGCACACCCGACATAGCTTCATTTGAGCTTTCATACACTTATAGCTCTAGTGCATCATTTGCATGTTAATCCCTACTCCTCACATTGACATCCACTGATGGGCATATCCATAGCCCGTTGGTACGCCTAGTTGATGTGAGCCTATCTTCTCCACTTTTACCCATTTGATACCTACCACCATATTCTATTCCATCTTATGCTATGTACATGGCTCACGCTCATGTATTGCGTGAAGAATAAAAATTTGATTCACTTTGAAAAAGTATGATCCAATTGCCTGACTAGGACACCGTGGTGTGTAACATTTGTATTATTGTGGTGAACATGGAGCTATGCTTTGCTAATATCAAATATTAATGGGTAAACATTCTTTTAGAATCGTACACTTTGAAAAACTGATGATTTTGTTGCTTGTGCTTATAATTATTAGTATGTTGATTTTTGTTGATTCATCTTTTCCCAATGAGCATACATGCAAAATATTACATATTGGATAGCATGTCACATCAAAAATTCTGTTTTTATCATTTACCCACTCGAGGATGAGCAGGAATTAAGCTTGCCGATGCTGGATATGTCTGCAATGTATCTATAAATTTTTTATTGTTCCATGTTGTTTTATTATCATCCTAGGATACTTTTTGGGTCATAATTCACCAATTTATATTATATTTGACCACTGACATATTATCCCAGTGCCAAGTGCTAGTTGCTATTTTCTACGTGTTTTTGTTTTCCAGCTTTTCAGTATCAAACGAAGTCCAATTGCCACAAAACTTTTTTATGATTTTTTATGGACCAAAAGAAGACTTGGAAGCTTCACGAGGAAACATGAGGCCACACGTGGGGCTCCCGAGGCAATAAGGCGCGACCAGGGGGTGGTCACACCCTAATGCCTTGGCGCGCCCCTATGGCCCCACTTTCCTCGTTCTCTGAACTATAAATTCCCAAATACTCTAGAAACCCTATAGATCACACGCAAATACTTTTTACACCACCGCAAGTCTGTGTTCCACGGCGACCCCATTTGGAGCTCTGTTCCGGCACCCTGTCAGAGGGGGATCGATCATGGAGGGACTCTTCATCAACCTTGGTGCCCTGATGATGATGTGTGAGTAGTTCACCATTGACCTACGGGTCCGTAGTTAGTATCTAGATGGCTATCTCTCTCTCTTGATCTTCAATGCAATGATCATCACATCTTCGCTTTGATCTATCCAATGTAATTATTTTGTATGGTGTGTTTGTTGGGATCCGATGAATTGTGGGTTTATCTTCAGATTATTCATGAAAAATATTTGAGTCTTCTGTTAGTTTTATGATTCTTATTTGCATGATCATCATAGCTTCTTAATTCTCTCCGATCTATTGAATTGCTTTTGCCAAGTAGTTTGGTATTTCTTCAGTGAGAGGGGTGCATTCTAGTAAGTTCGACCTAGCGAGTTTCTATATCCAACTGACAGAAGGGGACACATTGCGTATCTATGTTGCTGCCACTAACGATAAAACAATGTGGTTTATTCATATTGGTTCTCAAAGAATTACATTGTTTTACTATTACTCCACCCATGGACCGCTATCCAACATGCATCTAGAGTATAAAGTAAAACATAGTAATGCTTGGAGAATGATGACATGATGTAGGAAAAGTAAACTCAACCGAATAAACCCCATCATTTCATCCTTAGTGGTAGCAACACAAAGACGCAACTTGTCACCTTCTATCACTGAGATATAGAAACTCGCCAGGTTGAACCCACTACAACGCACCCACTTAGTTAAGAAATACCAAAGTACTTGTCCAAAGCATTTCAATAGATCAGAGAATTACGAAGCTATTATGATCATGCAAATAAGAATCATCAAACTCAGAGAAGACTCAAATATTTTTCATGAATAATCTGAACATAAACCCACAATTCATCGGATCCCAACAAACATACCGTACAAAAGCATTATATTGGATAGATCAAAGCCAAGATGCGATGATCATTGTATTGAAGATCGAGAGAGAGAGAGAGATAGAGATAACAGTCTAGATACTAACTATGGCCCCGTGGGTCAGTTGTGAACTACTCACACATCATCACAAGGGCAGCAAGGTTGATGAAGAGGCCCTCCACGGTCGATCCCCCCGTGAGGTAGTCCGGGACTAAGGGGTCCTCGGGACGCTTATCTATTCTCGTGGGCCGGACTCCTCGGCCGGTCAATCATCATTGGTGGTACTAGAATCGAGATGGACTCTTCCAAAGACTTGGTGTACAATCCAAGGCGACGTAGTAATCGACATGTTCCTTTCTTGATGTAACCGACTTTGTGTAACCCTAGCATCCCTGGTATGTATATAAACCAGGGGCATAGTTCGTAGGACACATTAAGCTCATTACGATTAGGCCACAAGAGTCGATCTCGAGGTAGATCAACTATGTACTCTATACTACGCCATCAATACAAAAAGAACAGGACATAGGTTTTACCTCTATCAAGAGGGCCCAAACCTGGGTAAACATTGTCTCCTTTGTCCCTTGTTACCCATCAACCCAAGATCCACAGCTCAGAATCCCTACTCGAGATCGGCCGGTTTTGACACCGACATGGTGCTTTCATTGAGAGTTCCGTTGAAGGATCGTGAGAAGGATCGATGGACTGCTTGGTCAGTAGCAAAAACATCAAGGCAGGGATATCTTCATCTCCAACCAACCCCCTGCTACTGGCAGTACTACCTCGCACGTCAAGGCGGTTAATCACCAGATCAATGGTTCATCCCGGGCCAGGGATTCAAGTTCAGTGACTTAGAGTATGTCGCAGAGGCCCAAGATGATCTGATCCTCTCTGAGATCTCGACTTTTGCCGAATAGGTTGGAAACTTAGAAGCCTTAATTCAGGGCCTCTACCCAACCTCGAGTCTGGGATAGTGTTTACTCGCGATCCACCCTTGGTCCTAGACCCGACCGTTGTGTTAGAAGGCTCGAGGGTAACCTCGCCCGAACACACCTCTTATGCTGACGCATCGGAGGTCAACTCCGCTAGAGCTCTGAGGACTAGTCTCGCAAATCTCCAAGTGTCAAACAAGATGCTGATTGGAACCCAAGACATGGATAGTTCGGATGGCTCGGTCCCGATCCATGATCCTTCCGGCTCTGAGTCTAGGTGCGGGAACTTTATTCCCCACCCACCACCCACTTCATAGCCACTATCGGAGATCTAACCAATCTGTTAGACTTCTCCTTAGAGGAAGCCAAAGATTTTGTCACGGCTATCAGATCACCTAGTCCTCCGTAACGGGACGATGGACTACCACCTCCACATGCGACACCTACATGGTGGACACCCCTAAGGACGATGGCGCCATGGGGACAAGCGAAGATGAAACCCAGGTCAAAAATAATGGCGACGAACCTGTCAGGCGCCATTGACAGCGCAAAAAGTCTTAAGCTCATAAGGGCAAGGAAAACAATGAGGGAAAGGCGATAGCCCACCCCTAAGAATACGGAAAATCCCGCTGAATCCCTAGAACCTACGGACCCCGAATACAACCCGACCTACCGGGTTACATGGATCTAGACAAGCCTGAGGATCTCGACGATTTTGAAGACAGCAACTACACGCCTTTGATCGAGGAGGAGGACAGCTTGGGAGACGAGGATTTTATCATCCCCGAAGACCCACTGGATAAAGAAGTATTCAGGCGACAACTCATAGCCACTGCTCGGATTTAAGCTAAAGAAGATGCAACTTAAAGCCGAACATGACTCCATCACTGAAAGATGGACGAAAGTCCTGGCCGCCGAAGAGGGGTATGGCCAAGAATGGTAGGGACAAACTAAAAGCTACCCGCTCACCGTTTGTTGCCAGAATTCAAAGACGAGGCCTTGGAGCCCGCACCACCCATATTTGCAAGATGACCAACCAGACCTCCCTCCTCGAGGATGGGACTAGAGAAGGGAGTCGGCTCAACCTGGAGACCCATTTGACCTGCGACACAACATTAAGTCTAGAATAGGACAAACAAGATCCATTTACGGATCTAGGAGTCACACTCTCGCTAAACAGGACAAGTACGAAGCTTGGTCCAATCAGAACGATGGAGTTCGGCAACAGCAGCGCGGTAGGATCTCGTGTAATCTCCAGCATGATACAACTCAGATAAGGAGCGTTGCCCACCCAATGTGCTTCACAGATGAGGTGATGCGGCATTAGTTCCCTGAAGGTTTTTAACCCGTAAATATCAAGCGGTACGATGGGACAAGAGACCCGACCGCATAGATTGAAGATTTCTTTCTCCACATTCACATGGCTCGTGGAGATGACCTCTACGCCATCATATACCTACGATTAAAGCTCAAAGGGCCAACAAGGCACTGGTTGAACAACCTCCCTGATAACTCCATTGGGATTTGGGAGGATCTCGAAGATGCCTTTAGAGACAACTTTTAAGGCACTTATGTACGACCACTTGGGTCCGATGACTTGAGGCACATAATTCAACAACCCGATGAGTCATATCAGCACTTCTCGAATAGATTCCTCACCATGAAAAATCAGATTGTTGATTGTTCGGACGCCGAGGCATTAGCTTCTTTCCGTAGCAACATACGAGACAAACGGCTAGCCCAGACGCTTAGACAGGAGAGGCCAAGGACAATGGCCGCCCTTACCTCTCTCATGACCGGCCATTGCGTGGGTGAGGATACTTGGCTAGCCCATTGGGACAACCATCCCCCAAACCCTGGCACCTCCACAATCCGAGATGGCAACGGAAAGTCACGACGCAATAAGAACAAGCATTGACACAACAGTGGTGTAGCCGATGACACGACAGTTAATGTCGGATTTAGCAACCCCAAGCCCGGACCCAGGAAGAAACCTTCTAAAGGAAATTGGGATGATCCGACTGCGCTGAAAAAATAATTGAGAGGCCCTGTCAGATACATGGCACCCAAAACAAACCCGCTACTCACACCAACCGTAACTGTTGGGTAATCAAGGTGGCGAGCAAGAGCATGGCCGATGACCAGACCAAAAGCCCCCGTAGCAAGGATGACGAGGAACCTCGTTGCCCGAGCAAAGGGGCCAAAAGCAGTTTCCCCTTGAAGTAAAGACCGTGAGCATGATCTATGTCACTCACTTACCGGAAAAGGAGAGGAAGCGGGCACTTGGGGACGTATACGCCATAGATCCAGTAGCCCTGAAGTACAACCTGTTACAGTATATGTGGATTACATTAGCCCTTTCCATCAGTTCATACTTTTGGTTGTGTTTGCTAGTGCATGAAGCTTAACATGGTATCAAAGCTAAGGTCTTGAGTTCAAGTCCTGGCTTTCGCAATTTATCAAAAATTGCTGGTAGCCCCCCTTTGTGTCCACGTAAAGGCCTCTTGAGTCATACATGAGTTTCGCGCGTCGTCGCTCTTTTCCGGTTGCACGTGTTGAATTATCTTCCCCGTCACACGTGAGAGGGGGTGTTACAGTATATGTGGATTACATTAGCCCTTTCCATCAATTCATACTTTTGGTTGCGTTGGCTAGTGCATGAAGCATAACACAACCGATGGTCGGAGTATCACATCACTTATGACCGCACAGACCACCCAACTAGTATTCGACACGGGGGTTCAGCGGCCTTGGTACTCGAACCCATCGTTATGGGTATCATCTCACGCGAGTCCTCATGGATGGAGGCAACAGCCTCAATCGAATTTATGAGGGCACTGTGAGAAAAATGGGCATTAATCCATCAAGAATCAGACCCACCAAAACCACCTTGAAAGGAGTAATTCCTGGCGTCAAGGCTCGCTGCTCGGGCACCATAACTCTAGAATAGTGTTCGGTTAACCCGACAACTTTCATAGCGAAAACTTGATCTTCGACATTGTTCCCTTCCGTGATGGGTACCATGCACTCCTCTACCATACATCG
Organism: Hordeum vulgare subsp. vulgare; assembly: GCF_904849725.1. Lineage (NCBI taxonomy): Eukaryota > Viridiplantae > Streptophyta > Magnoliopsida > Poales > Poaceae > Hordeum > Hordeum vulgare. The sequence goes on from NC_058521.1 coordinate 535,566,730, forward strand.
TTCGCTTGCTTTAATGTCGTTCCCCATTATGCATACCTCAAGTTGAAGATGCCAGGACCTAAGGGTGTCATTACCGTCAATGGTAACACCGAGCGATCCCTTCTAACTGAGTAACACACTTTGGCTTTGGTATCCAAAGTGCAGGTTGGAGACGCGGCTCTAAAGTCATAGCTAACCGTCTAGGAGCACAAACAAGCTCACGCCCCACTGCAGTTCCCTATAACTACACATACTCAAACCAAATAGGGATACGCTCCCCATAGCAGCACTTCACTCCAACAAAATACGTGCCTCGAAGGCAAAATTTCGCTCTTAAGTTACCATGCATGGGAAGCTGTAGGGATTGACCATATAAGACCTAGTCTTTGGCTAAACCGAACTATGGTCAGTATCGTCTTCAGACACATACATGTATAGTAAAGGACCAATTATGTGTCAAGCAAGCTCACACATAGGCGGCTTCTCAAGACCAACTTTGTTTAAGAACCACTCACTGGCGTCCTCCCCCTTTCAAGGAATATTTCCCAAAGAGTGAAGGTGCAGACGTGCAGCAGGGCATTATAAGGAACATCAAGCCAGCTATACCATGTGTAAAACTCTACTCTGTAAACTTCTTATATATGTATACACACACACACACACACATATATATATATATATATATATATATATATATATATATATATATATATAAATATATAAACATTCACTTGCTAAATTCGAATTGTACGGATACAAGTTCATCGGAAATAAGGAAACACTCTTTGTGGTTCATGAGCTTAGCAATTCTTTTTGCCTCCTCCTTTTTTCGAACTATTTTCTTGAACAGCAACGCAAGCCTATTTTTATGCACATGTTGGATACTAGTTAAATGGACAGGGGGCTTGGTCGTCATGACTGCCCATAGAACCATTACAATACTATTTAGCATTCATATGTGCAGAGTCTTGGATTCACGTTATGCATCGGTTTCAAATTATGTGTTGGGTCAAAAGTTGGGTTGGCCCGCTCCTGTGCATACCCCTTTATGTTCTGCCTGTTCGGCTAAAAGTGTAAAGGGAGAACCACTATGATTTTACTTCCAGTTAGTCTAGTTAAGTACCTCAGTGGAGAAAGCCGAAAACTAACTGTCATAATAATCGAGAACTAGTCTGCGATCTGAAGACAAGTATTAAACTAAAGAACCGCTGGGGGTTCATCGTGTTATGCGAAATGTTTGACACCTTTCAAACCAAGTGATAGTAGGGTTTTACACCACGCTATATTTGAACATCACGCTTTGCAAGGGGGTTCCAATTGGCCCCCGCAGTGAAGCTCCTATGTTTAAGTGAAAGACTTAAAGCCACATAGTCCGATCGTCTAGTTTTCTCCTGCATTAATGCCTTAGGGCACTAAGACGTTGGCCAAGGGTATCAATGCAGAGGCTGAAAACACCTTTGCTAGTATCTGTCAGGTGGCTGAAGCCGACGACTGGAAACTTTCAATATTAAAACATCCACACAGGAGTTGTAATTAAAAAATATATGGTATACCATGCAAAAGTAAAACGACATTGTATCATACAAGCACTTATGCAGGATGAGGTTTTCATTCAAAGATTAAGTCTTTGGAGCACTGTGCCTCTACAACCCGAGCACCTTCCATAGCAGTGGAGAAGTACAACTCCGAGCGTCTATGATCCTTTCCACGCACTTGAGGTGCGGCGACCATCTTGAAGGGCTCCACCTTCGACCAATGCATCATGGTTTTTGCAAAGGCCATACGAGCTCCCTCGGTGCAGATAGAGCGCTTCACAATATCGATCTATGGCGCAACAACAATCAACTTTTGCACTAAGCCAAATTAGCTGCTAAGAAGCGGCTATGTTGGCCAAAGCATGACGCAAAGATCCTTCATTGCCGGCTTTGTCATCTTGTGCATCTCCATCAGTTGTTTCAACTCATAGAAGACAAGAAGAGGTTGCTCAGGGGCTTGAAATTGTGCCCAGAAGAGCCTTTGCTAGACCTCGCACTCATGCGATGCATAGTAGTTCAAAGCATCCGCCACACTCTTTGAGAGATCTGCAATCATGTCTGGAAAATGCTACACTCGACTAAGCAATGCAAATCTTTGTCTGCCGAAAATATACTGTATATAAAGAAAAGCGCTCCCGAGGATACATGGGAATTTATGTCAAGCTACTTTTCATCATGCTCATATGATTCGCGTTCGTTACTTTGATAATTTGATATGCGGGTGGACCGGCGCTTGGGTGCTGCCCTTACTTGGACAAACCTCCCACTTATGATTAACCTCTCTCGCAAGCATCTGCAACTACGAAATATGAATTAAGGTAAATTTAACCATAGTATTAAATATATGGATCCAAATCAGCCCCTTATGAAGCAAATCATAAACTAGGGTTTAAGCTTCTATCACTCTAGCAGCCCATCATCTACTTATTACTTCCCAATGCCTTCCACTAGGCCCAAATAAGGGTGATGTGTCATGTAGTCGACATTCACATGACACCACTAGAGGAGAGACAACATATAACTTATCAAAATATTGAACGAATACCATATTCACATGATTACTTATAACAAGACGTATCCCATGTCCTCACGTACCAATCTGAGGTTTTGAGACAAAGATCAAATACAAGAGATGAACTAGGGTTTGGAGAGGAGATGGTGCTGATGAATATGTTTATGGATATTGACCCCCTCTCGATGAGAGGATCATTGGTGACGATGATGGCTTGGATTTCCCCCTCCGGGAGTGAAGTTTCTCCAGTGGAATAGCTCCGCCGGAGCTCTAGATTGGTTCTGTCAAAGTTCCGCCTCGAGACGGCGATGTCGCGTCCCGAAAGGTCTGATATGATTTTTTCTAGGTCAAAACCCTTCATATAGGAGAAGATGGGTGCCGGAGACCTGCCAGGGGGCCCACAAGCCTGGAGGGTGAGGCTACGGGGTAGGTCGCGCCCCCCAGGCTTGTGGCCACCTGGTGGGTCCCCTCCGGTACTTCTTTCGCTCATTATTTTTTATATATTACAAAACAATTCTCCGTAACTTTCCAGGACTTTTGGAGCTGTGTAGAATAGGTCTCTTAGGTTTGCTCCTTTTCTAGTCCAGAATTCCAGCTGCCCGTTGTAGCGACCCGACTTAAAACGAGTCAAGCCTCTGGTGTTTCCGTACCATCCCAAGATCATGCTGGTACACACACAGTACATAATGTATATATTCAAGAGTTCAATCACACAACTTTATTAATCGAAATCTCATAAAGAGTACTTTATTACAATAAAGGATTACAATAAAGTGGCTGAAGGCCAACTCATGAGATATCTAACGAAGACTAAGCGGAAGCATCAGGTAGACGAATCCATCCGACTCCAAGGGCATGTCGCTGAGCGTAGATCGTAGCCTCACTCCTGGTTGGAAAAGTACTCTGCAACATGATACGTTGCAGCCGTGTAGGTCAGCATATTGAATATGCCGACAAGTCATCAAAGGGAGGAGTAAAATAATAATCAACTATCTCTACATGCATATTTGGCCGGTGGAGTTAAGTTTTGCATAAAGCCAGTTTTATCCTACAACAAGAGGGGTTGAAAGCAAAATATTACTACAATGTTTGTTGTTAACGAGATGGTTCCGCCAACCAATTCTCATACCCGAATAGTTGTTAACACCCACATCATTATTAAGTTGTGTCGAGAGTTCAGGGGAAATTCAATGCCTTCGGCTCAAGTTGTCCATGACCGTGGACACGGCTAATCGATTAGGTTGGGTACTCTACAGAGTTCTGCACACGTTCCCCACAAGATTTGATCGCCTCCGGGTTTGTCCTCGCACTTCAGGGTGTTTGAAGACCGGATGATCAAAACATGGTCTTTCAACGGGTCCCTCTGAATCCCTGTCGGTGCCCATCCATTCCTACCGTTCTTCTACATCTGCTAGCACCGCCTGTCCAGAGTCGCCGTGTTGTCCAACCAAGCCAGAGCCCATAATGACTTGTGGCTATGCAGGTAAGCCTTGAGTCTTGAAGTCTCCGTCCGTCTCTTCGAGCCTGGGTGAAGCTTTCCGCAGGGTGACATGGCCTCTCCAGCATCCCGGGCATCCACTGGGTTCTCTAGGGAGCTGATCAACCGTCCTTCACCCAGAGTTGCATTGCGTCCGAGGTATTGAAAATCTTGTCTTATCCGGTCTTGATTATTTAATCAACCTCGCATCACTCGTGATATACACTCAACCGAGAACCCGTCTACTCAAGCATAACATTAAGAAATTGTCGTCCCGGGGCCAAGTATCGGGGTTGTTGTGTTCCTACCACATGATACTACAACTTATACTAAAGTTTCCAAGTAGCTAGGCAGCATGCAATTGGGCAAAGAAAGGTGATCTACCATGCATCGAAAACATAGGTAAAATAACATGATCAAAATGACTTGCCTTGATGATAGTTGTCTTGCTCGAGCGCTTCTAAGTAACACGCTTCGCACTCTGGATGATCTACCGATACAAACACAAAGCACACCATAAGCACTTCAATCAAGCAACAAGTAAAAATAACATCGCAAGTAAGTATTTGCAAATGCCTAAGTAAAGGATTCATCACGCGCCGGTATGGCAGAAACTTGTTTCTGTTGAAAACACCAGTAAAAATACTTTAAAATTTTTGAAACTTCTACCACAGTAAGATTTTATCACTAGGAAGCAGTAGCAAAAAGAATCAACTCAAAATCATTTTTTAAACTCCTGGAATAGGCAAAACAAGGTTTAAACTAAATCTGATCTAACTTTTATTTAAAAATTTCAAACAGAGACAAATTATATGTTTTTAAAAACTATAGAAACATTGGAGTCTACTGGAACAAGAATCAATGTCATTGGACTTCGGGATCAAAAGTTGTGGCCAAAACAAAACAGAAACTTTCTGTTTTTGCAATTTAGACAGAAAAACTGAAGTTAAATAGTATCTAACAGCGGGGGTACACGTGGCATGCTACTATAGGCCGAGGGGTGTGTTTGTTGCAACGTTTTGAGCAAACGGCCGAGGCTAATAAAAACTGCTGGCTAAAACATAAGTGAACTAAAAACCGCCGGTTTTCTACTCTAAACCGAAGGGGTACTATAGGATCTAATCTATACCCTACATCTAAGATCTAAGGGCTAAAAAGAAAAACAAAAGAAAACAATAGAGAGGGGGGAAGCTACCGTGGCTGGGAGGGGTTGCTACGGCGGGGAAGAGGGTCGCCGGATCGGGGGGAGCTCCGGGGGCGGTGGAGAGACGGGGAGGCGGCGGCGGGGGTGGTCCTCCTCCTCGGGGAGGCGTCGGGCGCTGCTCCAGGGGCCGAAGGTGCAGAGCCGTGCTGCTCCGGCGAGGTGGGCTCGGGCGGCGAGGGGACGGGGCGGGGTGGTGGCGAGGGTGGGAACAGGGCTGCGGCGGGGACGGGGGTATTTATAGGCCCGGGGAGGGGAGAGATAAGGAAGGAGGGGAGAGAATCGGGGAGGAATCCCGTGCTCAGCTCGGTCTCGGGCATGGAGTAAGGAAGGAGAGGGAGAGGGATGACCGACGGGAGGGAAGGCTCGGTCGCGGGGCCCATCGGGCAATGAGAGAGAGGAGGGGAAGAGTGGGGGCGTTCGGCCGAGTTTAAGGGATTCAGATCCCGGGACAGTGGGATTCGGCCCAATGGCCTAAAAAGCGCTCGGCGGCGGTTTCTAAAGAAAAAAATACCTTCCTAATTTCTAACTTTTTCCGAATCAGAAAATAAAAGCGAATAAAAAGGAAATAAATCAAAATATTAATATAGGGTATTATATACCAAAAAAATCAGAAAAATATCCTCTACCCGAATAACATTTTTACAAAGCAAAAATAAAAACTTAAAAAAAATGTTTTTTCAGAAATTCCCAAATTTGCTTTATTTCTTTTTGCCAATATTTTTGCAAATGATCCTTGGATTTTCTTGGCTCCAACATTTCAGAAATGCCCGTACTTTGGAGGGTCATTTTCCTCCGCTCTCTCTCTTGCGTGCAAGAGAGTATTTCTCCGGGCTTTTCTCGCGCGAGGAAAAATGGAAAATGCAAATCAAAAAGACGAAAGAATTCACGTGCTAAATTTTATTTCAATCAACATGCATAGATGCTTAGCTACAATGAAAAACATTCCCAATTAGGAAAATTGGGATGTTACAAACCTACCCACCTTAAGATGAATCTCGCCCTCGAGATTCGGGTTGTCTAGAAAACAGGTGCGGGTGGTCTCGATGAAGATCCTCTTCTCGTTCCCAGGTGGCTTCTTCTTCGGTGTGGTGACTCTACAACACCTTGCATAACTTGATGATCTTGCTGCGGGTAACTCTGTTAGCAGTCTCGAGAATCCTGACGGGTTTCTCCTCATACGTCAGATCACTGTCAAGCTGTATGGCCTCTAGGGGCACTGTATCTCTCAATGGAACATCGGCCATCTCAGCGTGGCATTTCTTCAACTGGGAAACATGGAAGACATCATGAACTCCGGACAATCCTTCCGGCAGTTCCAGTTTGTATGCAACTTCGCCTCTACGTTCAAGAATTTTGTAGGGGCCAATGAAACGAGGTGCTAATTTTCCTTTCACACCGAATCTCTTGATTCCTCGAAGTGGAGACACCCGAAGATATGCTCGGTCTCCCACTTCGTACGTTACTTCCTTGTGTTTGCTGTCAGCATAACTCTTCTGCCTGGACTGAGCGATCTTGAGTCGGTCACGAATAAGCTTGACCTTCTCTTCAGAATCTCGGATAAGGTCGGGACCAAAAAGTTGTCGGTCTCCAACTCCATCCCACATCAACGGTGTTCTGCACCTCCTTTCGTATAGAGCTTCGAAAGGGGCCATCTTCAGACTGGTCTGGTAGCTGTTGTTGTACGAGAACTCGGCATAAGGTAAATTGTCATCCTAACTAGACCCATAGTCTAGTGCGCAAGCTCTCAACATGTCCTCCAGAATCTGATTGACTCTCTCGGTCTGTCCATCTGTCTGCGGGTGAAAAGCTGTACTGAACTCCAATCTTGTTCCCAAGGTTTCATGCAGTTGGTGCCAAAATTTTGATGTGAATTGAGTCCCTCTATCAGACACAATGCTCTTCGGTACTCCGTGCAGACATACGATCCTCGTCATATATATCTTGGCCAGCTTGGCACTCGTGTAAGTAGTCTTCACCGGAATGAAGTGAGCTACCTTGGTCAAACGGTCGACCACAACCCAAATAGAATCATAGCCAGAACGGGTCCTAGGTAATCCTGTGATGCAGTCCTACCAAGCTTTTCCCATTTCCACTCGGGTATCGGCAGAGGTTGGAGCAAACCTGCTGGCTTCGAATGCTCGGCTTTTACTCGCTGACAAACATCGCATATTGCTACGAACTCGGCAATGTCTTTCTTCAATCCTGTCCACCAGAAACTTTCTTTCAGATCCAGATACATCTTGGTGTTGCCGGGGTGTATCGAGTATAGGGAATCATGGGCCTCCTGAAGTATCAACTTCCTGAGTTCGGGATCATTGGGCACATAGATGCGATCCTCAAACCATAAAGTTCCGTGTTCATCCTCACGAAAACCTTTAGCCTTCCCGTCTTCCATTTTCTGCTTAATCTCAGCTATCTCCTTGTCTGATTTCTGTGCTTCGCAGATCTTTTCTGTCAAAGTAGACTGAATTTCTAGAGTGGCAACAAATCCTCTTAGAACTATCTCCAATTTGAGCTCTCGGAGGTCATCGACTAACTCCTGGGGTAATCCTCCGGCTGTGAGTGTGTTCACATAACTCTTGCGGCTCAACGCATCGGCTAAAACATTTGCCTTGCCTGGGTGATAATGCAATCTCATGTCATAGTCCTTGATCAACTCTAGCCATCGCCTCTGTCTGAGGTTCAACTCCTTCTGTGTGAAGATATATTTCAGACTCTTGTGATCAGTGTAAACATCACAACTATTTCCGATCAGGAAATATCTCCAGGTCTTGAGAGCATGCACTACGGCTGCTAGTTCCAAGTCATGTGTGGCATAATTCAACTCATGAGGTCTGAGCTGTCTGGATGCATAGGCTACAACATTGCCTTCTTGCATGAGCACTCCTCCGAGTCCTTGACGAGAAGCGTCACAGTAAACCTGGAAGTCCTTCCGAATGTTCGGCAATATCAGCACTGGGGCTGTAACAAGACGTTTCTTCAGCTCTTGAAAACTGGTTTCACATTCCTCAGTCCAAATATACTTGGATTTCTTCTTCAACAACTCTGTCATGGGCTTGGCAATCTTTGAGAAATTCTCAATGAACCACCGGTAATATCCGGCAAGTCCGAGGAAACTGCGGATCTCCTTGACTGAAGTGGGTGCTACCCATTCGGTGACTGCTGCGACCTTGGCAGGGTCCACTGCTATTCCTTCTCCTGAGATGACGTGTCCGAGGAATCCGACTTCCTTCAACCAAAACTCACATTTGCTAAACTTTGCATATAGCTTATGCTCTCGAAGCTTCTCCAGAACTAGACGCAGATGTTCCTTGTGTTCCTCTTCGTTCTTGGAGAATATCAGTATGTCATCGATGAACACCACGACAAACTTGTCCAGGTATTCCATAAATACCTTGTTCATCAGATTCGTAAAATATGCCGGAGCATTAGTCAGTCCAAATGTCATGACCGTGTACTCATACAAGCCGTACCGAGTGGTGAAGGCTGTCTTGGGTATATCCTGTTCACGAATCTTCAACTGATGATACCTGGATCGGAGATTGATCTTTGAGAATACGCGAGCTCCAACTAACTGATCAAACAGATCATTGATCATCGGCAAGGGGTACTTGTTCTTGATGGTCACATCATTCAATGCACGATAATCGACAACCATCCTCAAGGACTTGTCCTTCTTTTCAACCAAGAGCACTGGGGCTCCCCAAGGTGAAGAACTTGGGCGAATATACCCTTTGTCCAATAACTCCTTAATTTGCTTCTTGATTTCTATCAAGTCATTTGCGGGCATCCGATAGGGTCTCTTAGATATCGGGGCTGTTCCGGGTAATAGCTCAATCAAGAACTCAATCTCTCTATCGGGTGGCATGCCCGGCAATTCCTCCGGAAATACATCTGGGTACTCCTGTACAATCGGTACTTCCTCCTGGACTACTCCCGTGAGAGAGTTTACTCGCTTACTCCGTGTCGGGCGCTGAGACACGTACTTAATCCGCTTCTGCTCGGGGGGTGGTCAGCAAAATAGACTTAAGGGCACAATCGATATTCCCTTCATACTTGGCCAACCAATCCATGCCTAGGATTACATCCAATCCCTGGGACTCTAATACGATGAGGTCGGTGGGAAAATTATGGTTCCCGATGTTGAGACTAAAAGCATGGCATCCTATCCCGGCTGTCATCATGCCTCCTGGGGAACTGACCTTAATAGGCTGGCTGAGGGTTCTAGTTGGCAAACTATACTTTTCCACAACTACCCTTGATATGAATGAATGTGTTGCACCAGAATCAAAAAGTACCAATACTGGACGTGAATTTAGCAAAAACTTACCAACCACAGTATCGGGGTGATCATAGACCTCTTCAACATCAATGTGGTTCACCTGAGCTCGAGGAAAAGGATTGGGCTTCTTTGCTGCAGAGTTGCCATTGCCGTTTCCATTTCCCTGCTTGTTTTGGGGACAATCAGTGGCATAGTGTCCCGTCTTCTGACACTTGAAGCAACTGATGTGAGTCAGGTCCTTTTGAGCTGGAGCTGAATGCTGCTGAGTGCCAGTACCGCCATTCTTGAAGTTGCTGTTGTTGCGGTGGTTCCCATTTCCTCCATGGTTGTGCACCGGGTGGTTATGCTGAACGTGTCCACCAAACTTACCGGATCCAGTCCCGGTATTCCCTGGATAGGGGGTGTAGCGAGGCTTCTGCTGAGTGCCGGAGTTGAACTTTCCAACCCCATACTTCCGCTTGCGGTTCTCCATCTACTGGTGTTTTCCCTCCAAGATGAGGGCCTTATCAACCAGCTCCTGGTAGTTGTTGAAGGTGGCTACAGTCAACTGAATGCTCAGCTCATCATTGAGTCCTTCCAAGAACTTTTCCTGCTTGGCCGCATCATCGGCCACATCTCCAGGTGCATAACGGGCGAGCATGCTGAATTCATCAACGTACTGGGCCACAAAGCGATTCCCCTGGCGTAAGTTGCGAAACTCACGCTTCTTCAGACTCATTGCACCAGCTGAGACATGTGCGGTGCGGAAGGCTTGCTTGAATTGCTCCCAAGTGACTCCAGCAATGGGATAAGTGGCGGTGTAGTTCTCCCACCAAGCAGCTGCAGGGCCTTCAAGTTGATGCGCGGCAAAGCGCACCTTCTGAGCTTCAGAACAACCAGCAGTGATAAGTTCACGCTCCATCTTGCGGAGCCAATCATCTGCCACAATGGGCTCAATGCTGCTGGAGAAAGTTGGAGGGTTCAACCTCAGAAAACGGGTGAGATTGTCAGCCTAGGGTGGATGATGGTTGTTGTTGTTGTTCTAGTTCTGGATGATCAGCTGCATCAGGGTGTTTTGTTGCTGGATCAACTGGGTGAGTTCCGGCGGAAAGTTGGACTCAGGGGCGCGTCTCGGAGGCATCTGATGTTTGTGGAGAGGTGAGATTAGCATAGAACAATGGTCTAAGAGTAATTACACTACCCATATGAATGCAACAAACAAGTATCACACCACACATCATTCAATATCATCACAAAGGTTCACACGAGGATACAAAATTCGATAATCCTAAACATCGGCCTAAAACGTAAAACGATAAAGTAAATTTGGTGGTCTAGTCTAAGTGTCCTCCTTAGGAAAGCATGGTAGTGGGTCCTTCGGTGGAGCTTTCTTCATAGTCCCCGTCGTTGCTGATCAAGGGGGCTACGTCTCCTTCGGGATGAAGGTTCTTGCCCATGTCCAGTTCCTCCTCCAGGTAGGCAACTCGAGTCTTCAGCTTCTCGATCCGCTCCAGAAAGTCCTTCACCTCCAGCTCATGCTCATAGTGGGCTTCCCGGGCTGCGTCTTCAAGTTCATGCTCGCGGAGTGACAGTTGCTTGATCTTCCTGGCGTCCTTGATCACATGATGCTCCAGAGTCCCGCTATGCTTCTCCAAGGTCTGGGCATAAGACAAGAGAACGTCCTTGGTCTTGCTTGAGATGATTTCTCCGTCTTCGTTTCTCCGGGATACGGTGGATAGGTCTGGAGAAATAGGGCAGCCTTTGTATTCTTCCTTGATACGTCCGAGTGCACAATGGACCGCCATGTCCCTTTTGAGAATCCAGTTGGGTGCGATGAACTTGAAATCCATCGGCTGAGTGCGCGGCTGGAATGTCCTTCCGGGAATATGCACCTCGATCCTGTAGCGTGAATCCTCCGGGTAAGACGAAGTTGGCTTCCCTGTGATAGTCGGCGGAGCAATCCTCGAATCCTTGGTGATCTGCACCAGCTCCTTTCCGAATGGCATAGTGGCGTCGGGCTGGCAAAACTCCGTGAACTTAACAGGGATGAAGGTGGCCATCTAAACATTGGAAAATCGGAGAGAAGTCAGAAATGATCAGAAGAGGAAATAGAAGATTTATAGACATAAGAGAAAATAGTTTTCTTCCTAAGGCTTTTCCATTCCTAGAGGTTACGTCCTAAGGTCAGCGTGTGCTTTGATACCATTTCTGTAGCGACCCGACTCAAAACGAGTCAAGCCTCTGGTGTTTCCGTACCATCCCAAGATCATGCTGGTACACACACAGTACATAATGTATATATTCAAGAGTTCAATCACACAGCTTTATTAATCGAAATCTGATAAAGAGTACTTTATTACAATAAAGGATTACAATAAAGTGGCTGAAGGCCAACTCATGAGATATCTAACGAAGACTAAGCGGAAGCATCAGGTAGACGAGTCCATCCGACTCCAAGGGCATGTCGCTGAGCGTAGATCGGAGCCTCACTCCTGGTCGAAAAAGTACTCTGCAACATGATACGTTGCAGCCGTGTAGGTCAGCATATTGAATATGCCGGCAAGTCATCAAAGGGAGGAGTAAAATAATAATCAACTATCTCTACATGCATATTTGTCCGGTGGAGTTAAGTTTTGCATAAAGCCAGTTTTATCCTACAACAAGAGGGGTTGAAAGCAAAATATTACTACAATGTTTGTTGTTAACGAGATGGTTCCGCCAACCAATTCTCATACCCGAATAGTTGTTAACACCCACATCATTATTAAGTTGTGTCGAGAGTTCAAGGGAAATTCAATGCCTTCGGCTCAAGTTGTCCATGACCGTGGACACGGCTAATCGATTAGGTTGGGTACTCTGTAGAGTTTTGCACACGTTCCCCACAAGATTTGATCGCCTCCGGGTTTGTCCTCGCACTTCAGGGTGTTTGAAGACCGGATGATCAAAACATGGTCTTTCAACGGGTCCCTCTGAATCCCTGTCAGTGCCCATCCATTCCTACCGTTCTTCTACATCTGCTAGCATCGCCTGTCCAGAGTCGCCGCGTTGTCCAACCAAGCCAGAGCTCATAATGACTTGTGGCTGTGCAGGTAAGCCTTGAGTCTTGAAGTCTCCGTCCGTCTCTTCGAGCCTGGGTGAAGCTTTCCGCAGGATGACATGGCCTCTCCAGCATCCCGGGCATCCACTGGGTTCTCTAGGGAGCCGATCAACCATCCTTCACCCAGAGTTGCATTGCGTCCGAGGTCTTGAAAATCTTGTCTTAGCCGGTCTTGATTATTTAATCAACCTCGCATCACTCGTGATATACACTCAACCGAGAACCCGTCTACTCAAGCATGGCATTAAGAAATTGTCGTCCCGAGGCCAAGTATCGGGGTTGTTGTGTTCCTACCACATGATACTACAACTTATACTAAAGTTTCCAAGTACCTAGGCAGCATGCAATTGGGCAAAGAAAGGTGATCTACCATGCATCGAAAACATAGGTAAAATAACATGATCAAAATGACTTGCCTTGATGATAGTTGTCTTGCTCGAGCGCTTCTAAGTAACACGCTTCGCACTCCGGATGATCTACCGATAAAAACACAAAGCACACCATAAGAACTTCAATCAAGCAACAAGTAAAAATAACATCGCAAGTAAGTATTTGCTAATGCCTAAGTAAAGGATTCATCACGCGCCGGTATGGCAGAAACTTGTTTCTGTTGAAAATACCAGTAAAAATACTTTAAAATTTTGAAACTTCTACCACAGTAAGATTTTATCACTAGGAAGCAGTAGCAAAAAGAATCAACTCAAAATCATTTTTTAAACTCCTGGAATAGGCAAAACAAGGTTTAAACTAAATCTGATCTAACTTTTATTTAAAAATTTCAAACATAGACAAATTATATGTTTTTAAAAACTACAGAAAATTGGAGTCTACTGGAACAAGAATCAATGTCATTGGACTTCGGGATCAAAAGTTGTGGCCAAAACAAAACAGAAACTTTCTGTTTTTGCAATTTAGACAGAAAAACTGAAGTTAAATAGTATCTAACAAGGGGGTACACGTGGCATGCTACTATAGGCCGATGGGTGTGTTTGTTGCAACGTTTTGAGCAAACGGCCGGAGGCTAATAAAAACTGCTGGCTAAAACATAAGTGAACTAAAAACCGCTGGTTTTCTACTCTAAACCGAAGGGGTACTATAGGATCTAATCTATACCCTACATCTAAGATCTAAGGGCTAAAAAGAAAAACAAAAGAAAACAACAGAGAGGGGGGAAGCTACCGTGGCTGGGAGGGGTTGCTCCGGCGGGGAAGAGGGTCGCCGGCGAGGGGGGGAGCTCCGGGGGCGGTGGAGAGACGGGGAGGCGGCGGCGGGGGTGGTCCTCCTCCTCGGGGAGGCGTCGGGCGGAGTGGGGCGGCTGACGGGGCGCTGCTCCAGGGGCCGAAGGTGCAGAGCCGTGCTGCTCCGGCGAGGTGGGCTCGGGTGGCGAGGGGACGGGGCAGGGTGGCGGCGAGGGTGGGAACGGGGCTGCGGCGGGGACGGGGGTATTTATAGGCATGGGGAGGGGAGAGATAAGGAAGGAGGGGAGAGAATCGGGGAGGAATCCCGTGCTCAGCTCGGTCTCGGGCATGGAGTAAGGAAGGAGAGGGAGAGGGATGACCGACGGGAGGGAAGGCTCGGTCGTGGGGCCCATCGGGCAGTGAGAGAGAGGAGGGGAAGAGTGGGGCGGTCGGCCGAGTTTAAGGGATTCAGATGCCGGGACAGTGGGATTCGGCCCAATGGGCTAAAAAGCGCTCGGCGGCGGTTTCTAAAGAAAAAAAATACCTTCCTAATTTCTAACTTTTTCCGAATCAGAAAATAAAAGCGAATAAAAAGGAAATAAATCAAAATATTAATATAGGGTATTATATACCAAAAAAATTAGAAAAATATCCTCTACCCGAATAACATTTTTCCAAAGCAAAAATAAAAACTTTAAAAAAATGTTTTTTCAGAAATTCCCAAATTTGCTTTATTTCTTTTTGCAAATATTTTTGCAAATGATCCTTGGATTTTCTTGGCTCCAACATTTCAGAAATGCCCGTACTTTGGAGGGTCATTTTCCTCCGCTCTCTCTCTTGCGTGCAAGAGAGTATTTCTCTGGGCTTTTCTCGCGCGAGGAAAAATGGAAAATGCAAATCAAAAAGACGAAAGAATTCACGTGCTAAATTTTATTTCAATCAACATGCATAGATGCTTAGCTACAATGTAAAACATTCCCAATTAGGAAAATTGGGATGTTACACCCGCATTCTCCATCTTCATGTAAATCTTTTAAAATAAGAGAGAAAAGGCACAAGTATTGTACCATACTGTGTAATAACAACCCATAATGCAATAAATATAGATATAAAAGCATGATGCAAAATGGACGTATCAACTCCCCCAAGCTTAGACCTCGCTTGTCCTCAAGCGAAAGCCAAGATCAATAAATATGCCCACATGTTTAGAGATAGAGGTGTCGATAAAATAAAATACAAACATGACGGCATCATGGTTATCTTTAGAACAACAATACACATTGACAGAGAGTACCCTATACTGAAGTAACAATTCATTCACAAGACAAAATATGCATCAGGAACTCTATTGAGAACTAACAAACTATGATTTCAGGCATTGAAGCAATTCCAATTTATCCCAACGTAGGAAAGAGTCAATATAAGAGCTTGTAAAGCAAATCCACATACTCAATCATCTTATAATCTTTCATAATTGCTAACACTCCCGCGGTACCTATGAGGTCAAAGCTTCAATCGGACATAGAGAAAGATAGGGGCTTTTAGTTTTGCCTCCCAACTATTTACCTATTTACCTCAAGGGTAATGTCAACAATAATAACTCATGATCACCCAGATCTGAGTGGATATATTTGTCTAGATCATTCCTCAACACATGATGCTTGCCAAAAGATAAAGGCGAAATAAAGGAAATAGTGAAGATCACCACGACTCTTACATAAAGGTAAATACTTAGAAAGTAAAAGTGAAAGATAGGCCCTTCATAGAGGGAAGCAGAGGTTGTCATGCACTTTTATAGTTGGATGAACAATCTCTTAATGCAAAAGAACGTCACTTTATATTGCCTCTTGTGATAAAGAACTTCATTATGCAGTCCGTCGCTTTTATTTCTTCTGTATCACAAGTTTGTATAAAGTTTATTTTCCTCGCACTAATAAACTACACATATTTAAGAAACAATTTTTATTGCTTGCACCGATGAAAACTTACTCGAATACTCAATCCATAGGTAGGTATGGTGGACTCTCAAGGCAAAACTAGGTTAAAGGTTTTTGGATGCACAAGTAGTATATCTACTTGGTGTAGGAGTTTCTTTTGGCTAATATGAGGTGGAAGCAAGCGACACATGTTGAAGGATCTACAACCATATAACTTTTATTCGGAGATAAGCAAATATAACTCATTATGTTGTCTTCCTTGTCCAACATCAACCTTTTGGCATATGTTATTTTAATGAGTGCTGAGAATCACAGAAGATGTCTAAGATAATATATTTATAGGTGAACCTATCTTTGTTTATTACTTCCTTTTAATTGCAACAATGACCAATAGCTATGTTTGTCAACTCACAACAAATTTCAATCAACATACTTTTTATATGTGAAGTCATCACTCCCCATAAGATCATTATGTATGCTCTATTGCTTTTATTCTATACTTCTTTCTATTTCTTTTTCTCATGGTCATAGCAAGCAAGCAAAGCCCTCAATTCAAAACTAATCTTTATTATATAACTCTTGGACTTGCTTACATAGGGGGGCAAAAAAAGAAAAACTCAAAACTAGATCACACTAAAACTTTATTCTACCAGATCAAGATATAACTAAAAGGACCGAATGAAGAAAGAAAAACAAAAAAAGTAAAAAGGTGTGATGATGATATGATACCTGGGCACCTTCCCCAAGCTTGGCACAAGCCTAAGGGAGTGCCCATACCCATGTGTTCAATTGTCTTCCTTCGGAGGTTGTGATGTTGGAGTTTCTAGTGAGGTTGAAAGCTTATCGAGTTTCCACTTAAGCATGAAATTTTGTTCCCTCAGATCGTCTACTTCCAGATCGAGCCTCAATATCCTTTGACACAATTCACCCTTGCTCTCCTGTAGAAAACGAGAAGGAATAAATAGCACCTAGGGTTTCCTCCTTGTATTTGGGAGGCTCCACTTCTTGAACTCCACATGCATATCTTCGGGTTGAGGCAAGGGAATCTCTTCTTCATCCGAGCTTTCTCCCGCATACTTGCATGTCTCCCGTTCCTCCTCGGAGCACAATCCATAGGGATTTAAGTCCCCGTAGAGCTTGGAATTGGCAAGATAGTGTGATACATAGCTCTCCCCATCGGAATCATGGGACGACAGCTTACTCTAGATCTGCTATAGAAACAGCCCAGAACGAAAACAAGAGATATTGTCGAGATACAGAGGTCAAAACCTTCGGGAGATTATATAATGGATTTTTGCCGACCCGAAGGAGTCTTCCACAAGAAAACGAAGTTCAGAGGGTGCATGGGGTGGCCACAAGCCGGCAGGGCGCGGCCAGGGGGATAGGTCGCACCCCCCGGGCTTGTTGCCTCCTCGTGCATTGTTCAGACTGCTTTAAATTTTCCTAATTTTTTAAATATTCCAAAACAGGTAAAAATTGCCATTGAAAACGTTTTTGAGTCGGTTTTTTTACTGTAGCACATACTTATTCCTTTTCGGGGTCCGAGGCGTTCTGATAGGACTCCCTAATGTACTCTTCCGGAGTTATGGTATTGATAATATTAGTTTCAACATTTGGGAGTACCTCAGATATAATGTTTGATTCTTTACGCATTTACCACCTTCGTATTTGTGCCTTTGGCGTTGTTGATCTTGATGGCACCAGAACGATACACTTCCTCAATGATGTAAGGTCCTTCGCATCTCGAGAGAAGTTTTCCTGCGAAAATCTTAAAGGAGAGTGGCATAGCACGACATGATACCTACATTAAATTCACGCTTTTGTATCCTTCTATCATGCCATCTCTTAAATTTTTCTTTAAACAACTTGGCATTCTCATAGGCGTGGGTTCTCCATTCATCAAGTGAGCGAATATCAAATAACCTCTTCTCACCACCAAGTTTGAAATCATAGTTAAGCTCTTTAATTGCCCAATAGGCTTTATGTTCTAGCTCTAGAGGTAAGGGACATGCTTAACCATAAACCATTTTATAAGGAGACATACCCATAGGGTTTTTGTAAGCGGTTCTATAACCCCATAACGCATCGTCAAGTTTCTTAGACCAATTCTTTCTAGATCTACTAACGATCTTTTGCAAGATCAATTTTATTTCTCTATTTCCCAATTCTACCCTCCCACTAGACTGAGGATGATAAGGAGATGAAACTCTATGATTAACATCATACCTAGCAAGCAATTTAAGAAAAGCACCATGAATAAAGTGTGAACTGATGACCCACAAGTATAGGGGATCAATCGTAGTCCTTTCGATAAGTAAGAGTGTCGAACCCAACGAGGAGCAGAAGGATCTGACAAGCAGATTTTAGCAAGGTAATAACTGCAAGCACTGAAACTAGCGGTAACAAGTGATTGTGTAGCGAGGTGAAACGTAGCAAGCAAAGAGTAACAAGTAACAAGTAGTAGCAACATTGCAGAAAGTGGCCCAATCCATTTTGTAGCAAGGGACAAGCCTGAACAAAGTCTTATAGGAGGAAAAACGCTCTCGAGGACACACGGGAATTTCTGTCATGCTAGTTTCATCATGTTCATATGATTCGCGTTCGTTACTTTGATAGTTTGATATGTGGGTGGACCAGCGCTTGGGTACTGCCATTACTTGGACAAGCATCCCACTTATGATTAACCTCTCTCGCAAGCATCCGCAACTACAAAAGAAGAATTAAGACAAAGTCTAACCATAGCATTAAACTAGTGGATCCAAATCAGCCCCTCACGAAGCAACGCATAGACTGGGGTTTAAGCTTCTGTCACTTTAGCAACCCATCATCTACTTACTACTTCCCAATGCCTTCCTCTAGGCCCAAATATGGTGAAGTGTTATGTAGTCGACGTTCACATAACACCACTAGAGGAAAAACAACATACAACATATCAATATACCGAACGAATATCAAATTCACATGACTATTATCAGCATGACTTATCCCATGTCCTCAGGAACAAAAGTAACTACTCACAAGACATAATCATAATCATGACCAGAGGTGTAATGAATAGCATCAAGGATCTGAACATAAACTCTTCCACCAAGTAATCTAACAAGCCTCAACTACAAAGAGTAATCAACACTACTAGCAACCTTACAAGTACCAATCGGAGTCGCGAGACGAAGATTGGTTACAAGAGATGAACTAGGGATTGGAGAGGAGATGGTGCTGATGAAGATGTTGATGAAGATGCCTCCCCTCCGATGAGAGGAGTGTTGGTGATGACGATGGCAACGATTTCCCCCTTCGGGAGGGAAGTTTCCCCGGCAGGATCGTCCTGCCGGAGTTCTAGATTGGATATACTCAAGTTCCGCCTCGTGGCGGCGGCGAAACCACGAAAAAGCTCCCTCTTGATTTTTTCCAGACCAGGACGCTTCATATAGCAAAGGAGGGGGGGGGCTAGTGGGCCTTCAGGCAGCCCACAAGTCTGCCCTGCGCCACCAGGGGGGTGATGACGGTGGGCAAGCTTGTGAAGCCCTGGTGGCCCCCCTCCGGTAGTTCTTTCGCCCAGTATTTTTAATATATTCCAGAAAAAATCCACGTAAATTTTCAGGGCATTTGGAGATGTGCTAAATAGTGGACTAGGATTTGCTCCTTTTCTAGTCCAGAATTCCAGCTGCCTGAATTCTCCCTCTTCAAATAATCCTTGCAAAATAAGAGAGAAAAGGCATAAATATGGTACCACAAGTAATATAACAGCCCCAAAAGCAATAAATATCAACATGAAAGCATGATGCAAAATGGACGTATCAACTCCCCCAAGCTTAGACCTCGCTTGTCCTTAAGCGAAAACCAAGTTCCATAAACATGTCCACATGTTGAGGGACGACGGTGTTGATAAAACATTATACGGACATGAGGGCATCATGATCACACATAGGACATCAATACATCATAAAGATTCTTATGGGAAAGTAACAATTGCTTCACAAAGCAAAGCATGAAGCAAAAACCTTACCTAGAAGTAACCAACAATAGTCCATAGTCATTGAAGCAATTGCAATTTATCACAACATCAGAAAGAGTCAAATAAGAGCTTGTAAGGCAAACCCACATACTCAATCATCTCTTTTGTTTTCCACAATTGTTATGACTCACGTGGTACTCATGGTGTCAAAGTTTCAGCTGGACATAGAGGAAGATAGGGGCTTATAGCTTTGCCTCCCAACGGTTTACCTCAAGGATAAAGTCAACAACAATAAAACATGAGTACGCAACTCCAAGTTGATATATGAATATAGATCTTTCCCAAGCATGTGATGGTAGCCAAGACAAAGGCAAAAAAGGGAATTGGTGATGATCACCATGACTCTTACAAGGGTAAAAAGTAAAGGTACAAGATAGGCCCTTTGCATAGGGAAGCGGAGGTTGTCATAAGCTTTTGAGGTATGAATGTGTGTCCTCTTAGTGAGGAGGAACGTCACTTTATATTGCCTCCTGTGATAAAGAACTTTATTATGCAGTCTGTCGCTTTTATGTCTTCCTCATCACAGGTTCGTACAAAGCTTATTTTCCACACACTAATAGATCATATATATTAGAGAGCAATTTTTATTTCTTGCACCGATGACAACTTACTTGAAGGATCTTATTCAATCCATAGGTAGGTATGGTGGACTCTCATGGGAAAGCTGGATTGGAGGTTTATGGATGCACAAGTAGTATCTCTACTTGGTGCGGGAGTTTTGGCTAATATGAGGTGGAAGCAATTGTCACATGCTAAGGGATCTCTAATCATATAACATTGTTTGGAACCAAGCAAACACAAATCATTATGTTGTCTTCCTTGTCCAACATCTACTCCTAGGCATGTAATAGTCTGGTGAGTGCTCACAATTGTAAAAAGTGTCTAAGATGATATATTTATATGTGAACCTCTCTTTCCTTATTACTTCTTATTAATTGCAACAATGACTGAGGTCTATGTTGATTTATTATCAACAAGTTTCAATCATCATACGTGTCAAAAGTGAAGTTATCACTTTCCATAAGATCGTCTCATGATCTTTCATGCTATCGTTCTTTTCATACTTTTGATCATGGCACAAAGCAAAGCCCTTGACTAAGAAACTCTTTATTATATAGCTCGTAAGCTCGAATACAACGGGGGAGAGACAAAAGCAAAAGACTCAAACTAAAAACCAAAGACTTATTCCTCTAAAAGAAGAAGTAAAAACTAAAAAGGAAAGAACTAAAACAAAGGTAAAAGCAGAAGATATAAAGGTGATACGATACCAGGGCAACTCCCCCAAGCTTGGCAGAAGCCAAGGGGATTGCCCATACCAATGCTTAGTTGTCTTCCTTTGGTGGTGATGGTGGTGTTGTTGTCAGAGTAGTCTGATCCTCTCACTTCCAAGGCATAGGTGCTCCATCATGGCAGGATGAACGAGTCACCGGAATCCTCAAATCTGCAGCCAACCTTATTGATTCAAATTTGTACTCATACTCACAGTTTTGATTCTGCAGGTCATAGATCTGGCCCTGAAGTTGGTCAACCCTATCGTAGAGCCTGGAGAGGTGTTTCCCAATATCAATGGCATCCATCTTGTGATTGCTAGTGAACTCCGTGATCATCGTGTGGTTGGCGTTGAGTCCACGCTCCACCATCCCTTGGCACTTGAAGAATTGTTGCTCCATTGCTTCGAGCCTCGTCTCCATGCTTCCGGTCTTCTTAGGCCCCTCAACATCACGGATGTGCAATATCCCCTCGCTCATCTTGATAGATTGAGGGTGTTTCAGCACTTCCGTGAGGTAGGGATTGATGACCTTCTCGAATATCTTGTCCTTAGGAGTGTTTGGGGAAGTCATGATGATCTAGATCTGCGGCAGAAACAAGCTGGAAACAAAAACAGAGGAAAACTGCGCGATACGGAGATCAAAACCTCCGGGCGACTATATATTGATTTTTTTCTAGGCCAGAAGGAGTCCTCCGCAGGAAAACGGAGTCCGGGACGCACACGAGGTGCCCACAAGCTTGCCCACCGCCACTAGGGGGTGGTGGTGGAGTGGGCCCTTGTGGCTGCCTCGTTCGCTCTCCGGACTGCTTTTTATTTTTCTAATTTTCCAATAATTCCAAAACGGAAGAAATTTCCTATTGGAAAAGTATCGGAGTCCAATTTCTTGCTGAAACAGATACAACTTCGTTTTCAAGGTCTGAAACAGGCTGATAAACATCCCTTATGTACTCCTCTGGAGTTATGACATTGATGATATTGATCTCAACATTTATGGGAGTACGAGAGATGTAATGCTTGATTCTTTGCCCATTTACCACTCTAGGAAAATTTCCTTCCGTGTTATTGATTTTGATGGCACCGGAACGATATACTTCCTCGACAACATAGGGACCTTCCCATTTGGAAGAAGCTTGCCTGCAAAGAATCTCAAACGAGAATTGTATAGCAAGACATAATCACCTACATTGAACCCTCGTTTCTGTATTCGTCTGTCGTGCCATCTCTTAACCTTTTCCTTGAACAACCTGGCATTCTCATATGCCTCGGCTCTCCATTCATCTAACGAGCTGATATCAAACAACCGCTTCTCACCGGCAAGTTTGAAATCAAAGTTGAGCTCTTTGATTGCCCAATAAGCTTGTGTTCCAGCTCAAGAGGTAAATGGCAGGCCTTACTGTAAACCATTTTATATGGTGTCATGCCCATGGGATTCTTATAAGCAGTCCTATAAGCCCATAGTGCATCGTCAAGTTTGCTAGACCAGTTCTTTCGAGATCTATTGACGGTCTTTTGTAGGATCAACTTGATCTCCCTATTACTCAACTCAACTTGACCACTAGACTGAGGATGATAAGGAGATGCAACTCTATGGTTGACATCATACTTAGCTAACATCTTGCGGAAAACACCATGAATGAAGTGTGAACCGCCATCAGTCATCAAGTATCTAGGGACTCCAAATCTTGGGAATATGACTTCTTTAAGCATCTTAATAGAGGTGTGGTGATTAGCATTTTTAGTGGGGATAGCTTCTACCCACTTAGTAACGTAATCCACAGCAACTAAGATGTGAGTGTACCCATTGGAACTCGGGAAGGGTCCCATATAATCAAAGCCCCAGACATCAAATGGTTCAATGACAAGTGAATAGTTCATAGGCATCTCTTGACGCTTACTGATGTTCCCTATCCTTTGGCATTCGTCACAAGACAAGACAAACTTACGAGCATCCTTGAAGAGAGTGGGCCAATAGAAACCTGATTGCAATACCTTATGGGCAGTTCTATCTCCAGCATGGTGTCCTCCGTAGGCTTCAGAATGACACTTCTGCAGGATCTGTCCCTGTTCATGTTCAGGCACACAATGTCTAATAACACCATCTACTCCTTCCTTATAAAGGTGAGGATCATCCCAAAAGTAGTGTCTCAAATCAAAGAAGAATTTCTTCTTTTGTTGAGAGGTGAATCTGGGTGGTATGTATTTGGCTACGATATAGTTTGCATAATCGGCATACCACGGTGCACTAAGTGAAGTGCGGATGACATTTATTTGCTCATCAGGAAAGCTTTCATCAATAGGTAGTGGGTCATCAAGGACATTCTCTAGCCTAGACAAGTTATCTGCTACAGGGTTATCAGCACCCTTTCGGTCAACAACGTGCAAATCAAATTCCTGTAGCAGGAGAACCCATCTGATAAGCCTAGGCTTAGCGTCCTTCTTCTCCATGAGGTACTTAATAGCAGCATGATCAGAGTGAATAGTGACTTTGGAGTCAACTATGTAAGATCTGAACTTTTCACATGCAAACACGACTGCTAAAAATTCCTTCTCCGTAGTGGCACAGTTTCTTTGGGCATTGTCTAGAGTTTTACTAGCGTAGTGAATGACATTCAACTTCTTGTCAACTCTTTGTCCTAGAACAGCACCGACAGCATAATCACTAGCGTCACACATGATTTCAAAGGGCAAGTTCAAGTCAGGTGGTTGAACAATAGGTGCGGTTATCAAAGCCTTCTTAAGTATTTCGAAGGCTTCCTCACAATCCTCATCAAAAAAAAAGGAACATCCTTCTGCAAGAGGTTGGTAAGAGGCCTAGAAATCTTAGAGAAGTCTTTAATGAACCTTCTATAGATACTAGCATGACCTAGGAAACTTCGTATACCTTTGATATCTGTGGGGCAAGGCATTTTCTCAATTGCATCAACCTTAGGCTTATCAACTTCAATGCCTCTTTCAGAAATTTTGTGTCATAAGATGATACGTTCATTAACCATAAAGTGGCACTTCTCCCAATTCAAGACGAGGTTGGTTTCTTCGCATATCTGTAAGACTCGATCAAGGTTGCTGAGGCAATCATCAAAGGAAGACCCGTAAACAGAGAAGTCATCCATGAAAACCTCGACAATATTTTCACAAAAGTCGGAGAATATAGCCATCATACATTTTTGGAAGGTGGCAGGTGCATTACATAAGCCAAAAGGCATACATCTATAGGCAAAGGTACCGAAAGGGCAGGTGAAAGTGGTTTTCTCTTGATCAGATTGTGCAACAGGTATCTGCGAGAAACCTAGCATTTGGTCGATGAACGGCAAAGGATAATGATCTTTCCTGGTTGCCTTGTTCAGTTTCCGGAAGTCTATCACCATTCTATAGCCCGTAATAATCCTTTATGGGATTAGTTCATCCTTATCATTAGGAACGACGGTGATACCTCCCTTCTTAGGTACGCAATGTACTGGACTTACCCAATCACTATGAGCAACAGGATAAATGATTCCTGCTTCGAGAAGCTTTAATATTTCTTTTCTAACGACCTCTTTCATCTTAGGATTTAATCTCCTTTGATGATCAGCAACTGGTTTAAAGTCAGGATCAGCTTTAATCTTGTGCTGACATAGAGTAGAACTAATACCCTTAAGATCATCAAGAGTATATCCAATAGCAGCGCGGTGCTTCCTCGGAGTTTTTAGTAACTTCTTCTCTTCGAGCTCTGAGAAGAGAGCACTAATAATGACAGTATATATCTCCTTATCATCAAGATAGGCATACTTAAGAGTATCAGGCAACTGTTTAAGCTCGAACACAGGATCACCCTTCGGTGGGGGAGGATCCCCAAGAAGTTCAACATGCAGATTATTCTTGAGAATAGGATATTGTTCTAAGACGATTTTATCTATCTCATCTCTCTACTCCATATGCATATCATTATCATGCTCAAGCAGATATTGCTCTAAAGGATCCGTAGGAGGTACGGCAATAGAGGCAAGAGCAATGATTTCATCCCTACCTGACGACTCTCTTTCATGGGTTTGTCTTCCAAACTTGGAGAAGTTAAATTCATGAGACACACCCTCGAAACTTAGTGTGACAGTCTGCTTAATGCAATCAATGTGAGCATTGACAGTGTTGAGAAAGGGTCTACCGAATATGATGGGAAAAAGCTATCTTGTGCAGTACCAAGGACGAGGAAATCAGTAGGATACTTCGTCTTACCACACAGGACTTCTACGTATCTCACAATTCCCAGAGGGCAGATAGTGTCTCTATTAGCTAGCGTAATAGTGACATCAATGGGTTCTAACTCAGCAGGTGCAATCTCATCTTTGATTTCATCATATAGAGAACGGGGTATTGCACTAACACTAGCTCCCATATCACATAAACCATGGTAACAGTGATCTCCTATCTTAACAGAAACAACGGGCAGGCCAACTACAGGTCTGTGTTTGTCTTTCACGTGAGGTTTAGCAATTCTAGCAGAGTCCTCACAGAATTTGATAACATGCCCGTCTATGTCTTCGACTAAGAGATCTTTGATAATAGCAACACTAGGTTCAACTCTAATCTCCTCAGGGGGTGCAAGTGGTCTAATGTAACCCCTACGTATCACAGTTGGAGCTTTAGAATAATCCTTTATCCTAGCAGGGTATGGTGGTTTCTCAGTGTAAGCACAAGGAACAAAAGGATCACTAAAACCTATGATTTTCTCCTCAACTAGATTGGTTTTGGCTATGTTGCTTTCTACAGGAGGATGATATTTAAACCACTTCTCTTTGGGAAGATCAACATGAGCAGAAAAAGATTCACATAGAGAAGCTACTATCTCAGAGTCAAGTCCATACTTAGCGCTAAAATCTCTAGAAGTGTTTGTCTCAACAAAAGATTTAACGCAATCAAACTGGAAATTCATACCTGACTCCTTACCTTCCTGCAGCTCCCAATCTTCAGAGTTGCGTTTGATTCTCTCCAATAAATTCCACTTGTGATCAGTATCCTTCTTCATAAAAGAACCGGCACAAGAAGTGTCAAGCATGGTACGATCTTCATGAGAAAGCCGAGCATAAAAGCTTTGAGTGATGATTTCTCTCGAGAGCTCATGATTGGGGCATGAATATAGCATTGATTTAAGCCTCCCCCAATCTTGAGCTATGCTTTCCTTGTCACAAGGCCAAAAGTTATAAATAAAGTTCCGATCACGATGTACTAAATGCATAGGATAGAACTTTTGATGAAATTCCAATTTCAACCGATTGTAGCCCCATGATCCAGTATCATCACATAGCCTATACCATGTCAACGCCTTATCCTTCAAAGATAAAGGAAAGACTTTCTTCTTTACCTCATCCTCGGGCAAACCTGCAAGCCTAAATAAACCACAAACTTCATCTACATAGATTAGATGCAAGTCTGGATGTGAAGATCCATCTCCTGTGAAAGGTTTAGCCAGCAGTTTCTCAAGCATACCTGAAGGAATTTCATAAAATATATTTTCAGTAAGTACCTCAGGTTGAGGAGCAACTCCTCGTGCTTCCGTTCGTGGTGAATATACCCCGAACAAACTCCTCAAAGGAATAGTTTCCATAGTGACAAGTGACAATAAATTTCAGCACAGTATATAAATGTTTCCTTACCAATTTCCACTTACCAAAGGCGCTTCACTCCCGGCAACGGTGCCAGAAAAGAGTCTTGATGACCCACAAGTATAGGGTATCAATCATAGTCCTTTCGATAAGTAAGAGTGCCGAACCCAACGAGGAGCAGAAGGCTCTGATAAGCAGATTTCAGCAAGGTAATAACTGCAAGCACTGAAAGTAGCGGTAACAAGTGATTGTGTAGCGAGGTGAAACGTAGCAAGAAAAGAGTAACAAGTAACAAGTAGTAGCAATGGTGCATCAAGTGGCCCAATCCCTTTTGTAGCAAGGGACAAGCCTGAACAAAGTCTTATAGGAGGAAAAACGCTCCCGAGGACACACGGGAATTTCTGTCATGCTAGTTTCATCATGTTCATATGATTCACGTTCGTTACTTTGATAGTTTGATATGTGGGTGGACCGGCGCTTGGGTACTGCCCTTACTTGGACAAGCATCCCACTTATGATTAACCTCTCTCGCAAGCATCCGCAACTACAAAAGAAGAATTAAGACAAAGTCTAACCATATCATTAAACTAGTGGATCCAAATCAGCCCCTCACGAAGCAACACATAGACTGGGGTTTAAGCTTCTGTCACTCCAGCAACCCATCATCTACTTACTACTTCCCAATGCCTTCCTCTAGGCCCAAATATGGTGAAGTGTTATGTAGTCGACGTTCACATAACACCACTAGAGGAAAAACAACATACAGCATATCAAAATACCGAACGAATATCAAATTCACATGACTATTATCAGCATGACTTATCCCATGTCCTCAGGAACAAAAGTAACTACTCACAAGACATAATCATAATCATGACCATAGGTGTAATGAATATCATCCAGGATCTGAATATAAACTCTTCCACCAAGTAATCCAACAAGCCTCAACTACAAAGAGTAATCAACACTAC
This sequence comes from Hordeum vulgare subsp. vulgare, assembly GCF_904849725.1. NCBI lineage: Eukaryota > Viridiplantae > Streptophyta > Magnoliopsida > Poales > Poaceae > Hordeum > Hordeum vulgare. The sequence continues at coordinate 535,594,245 of NC_058521.1, forward strand.
TAGCAACCTTACAAGTACCAATCGGGGTCGCGAGACGAAGATTGGTTACAAGAGATGAACTAGGGATTGGAGAGGAGATGGTGCTGATGAAGATGTTGATGAAGATGCCTCCCCTCCGATGAGAGGATTTTTTGTGATGACGATGGCGACGATTTCCCCCTCCGGGAGGGAAGTTTCCCCGGTAGGATCGTCCTGCCGGAGCTCTAGATTGGATATACTCAAGTTCCGCCTTGTGGCGGCGGCGAAACCACGAAAAAGCTCCCTCTTGATTTTTTCCAGACCAGGACGCTTCATATAGCAAAGGAGGGGGGGCTAGTGGGCCTTCAGGCAGCCCACAAGTCTGTCCTGCGCCACCAGGGGGGTGATGACGGTGGGCAAGCTTGTGAAGCCCTGGTGGCCCCCCTCCGGTAGTTCTTTCGCCCAGTATTTTTAATATATTCTAGAAAAAATCCACGTAAATTTTCAGGGCATTTGGAGATGTGCAGAATAGTGGACTAGGATTTTCTCCTTTTCCAGTGCAGAATTCCAGATGCCTGAATTCTCGCTCTTCAAATAATCCTTGCAGAATAAGAGAGAAAAGGCATAAATATGGTACCACAAGTAATATAATAGCCCAAAAAGCAATAAATAACAACATGAAAGCATGATGCAAAATGGACGTATCATGAACCACCATCAGTCATTAAATATCTAGGGAAAATAACTTCTTTGAGCATTTTAATAAAAGTGTTATGATCCGCACTACTAGTTGAAATAGCTTCTACCCACTTAGTAACATAATCAACAGCAACTAGAATATGAGTATACCCGTTAGATTTTGGAAAAGGTCCCATATAATCAAAAACCCAAACATCAAATGGTTCTATAAAAAGAGAGTAATTCATAGGCATTTTCTGACGTCTACTAATATTACCTATTCTTTGACATTCATCACAAGACAAGACAAACTTAGGAGCATCCTTGAAGAGAGTAGGCCAATAAAAACCAGATTGCGGTACCTTGTGTGCAGTTCTATCTCCAGCATGATGTCCTCCGTAGCCCTCCGAGTGACACTTGTGAAGGATCTGTCCATGTTCATGCTCAGGTATTCAACGTCTGGTAATACCATCTACTCCTTGTTCATAAAGGTGTGGATCGTCCCAAAAGTAATGTCTTAAATCATAGAAGAACTTTTACTTTTGTTGGTATGTGAAACTAGGAGGTATAAACTTAGCAACAATGTAATTAGCATAATCAGCATACCAAGGAGCATTGTGTGAAGCATTTGAAACGGCTAGTTGTTCATGAGGAAAGCTATCATCAATAGGTAGTGGGTCATCAAGAACATTTTCTAATCTAGACAAGTTATCTGCTACGGGGTTATCAATGCCCTTTCTATCAAAAATATGTAAATAAAATTCTTGTAGCAGAAGAACCCATCTAATAAGCCTAGGTTTAGCATCTTTATTTTCCATAAGGTACTTAATAGCAGTGTGATCAGTGTGAACAGTTACTTTGGAATCAACAATATAAGGTCTAAACTTATCACAAGCGAACACAACTGCTAAAAAATCCTTTTGAGTGGTAGCATAGTTTCTTTGAGCGTTGTCTAGAGTTTTACTAGCATAATAGATAACATTTAATTTCTTATCAACTCTTTGTCCTAGAATAGCACCAACAACAGAATCACTAGCATCACACATAATTTCAAAAGGTAGGTTCCAATCAGGTGGTTGAACAATAGATGTAGTTATCAAGGCTCTCTTAAGAATTTCAAGTGCTTCTACACAATCATCATCAAAAACGAATGGGATATACTTTTGTAAAATATTAGTGAGAGCCTTAGAAATTTTAGAGAAGTCTTTAATAAATCTCCTGTAGAAACCAACATGACGAAGGAAACTTCGTATACCTTTAATATCTGTTGGACGCTGCATTTTTTCAATAGCATCAACTTTAGCTTTATCAACTTCAATACCTCTTTCAGAGATTTTGTGTCATAATACAATGCCTTCATTAACCATAAAGTGGCACTTCTCCCAATTCAAGACAAGATTAGTTTCTTCACATCTCTGCCAAAGTCGATCAAGGTTTCTCAAGCAATCATGAAAATAAGTTTTGTAAACAGAAAAAAAATCATCCATGAAAACCTCAACAATATTTTCACAAAAGTCAGAGAATATAGCCATCATACATCTTTGAAAGGTAGCAGGTGCATTGCATAAACCAAAAGGCATACGTCTATAAGCAAAGGTACCGAAAGGGCAAGTAAAAGTGGTCTTATCTTGATCCTTTTTTGATATAGGTATTTGAGAGAAACCAGAGTAACCATCTAGAAAGCAAAAAATGTCTATGTTTGGATAATCTTTCTAGCATTTGATCAATAAAAGGTAGCGGATAATGATCTTTCCTAGTAGCTTCATTTAATTTCCTAAAATCAATTACCATTCTATATACTGTAACAATTCTTTGTGGGATCAATTCATCTTTGTCATTAGGACTAACAGTAATACCTCCTTTCTTAGGGACACAATGAACGGGACTAGCCCATCTACTATGAGCAATAGGATAAATTATACCTGCCTCCAGAAGGTTTAGTATTTCACTTCTTACCACTTCCTTCATTTTAGGATTGAATCATCGTTGGTGATCAACAATTGGTTTAGCATCGGGCTCCATATTGATTTTGTGTTGATATAGAGTGGGACTAATGCCATTAAGATCATCAAGAGTATATCCAATAGCAACTCGGTGCTTCCTCGTAGTTTTCAATAATCTATTTTCTTCATGCTCCGAAAGGTTAGCACTAATAATAACAGGATATATCTCTTTTTCACCAAGATAAGCATACTTTAGAGTATCACGTAACTGTTTAATCTCAAACACGGGATCACCCTTGGGTGGAGGAGGATCCCCGAGTATTTCAACATGCAGGTTGTGTTTCAGAATAGGCTGCTTCAAAGAAAATCCTATCTATTTCATTCATATACATACCATTTTCATGGTCTAGCAAATATTGTTCTAAGGAATTGGTAGGAGGCACAATAATAGAAGCAATACCAATAATTTCATCTTTACTGGGCAATTCCTTGTCATGGGGTTGTCTATGAAATTTAGAGAAATTGAACTCACGAGATGCATCCCTAAAACTTACAGTAACCGTTTCTTTTTCACAATTAATCTAGGCATTAATAGTATTCAAGAAGGGTCTACCGAATATAATGGGACAAAATTCATCTTGCAGGGAACCAAGAACAAGAAAATCAGTAGGATACTTTATTTTACCACACAATACTTCAACATCTCTAACAATCCCAATTGGTGAAATAGTATCTCGATTAGCAAGCTTGATGGTAACATCAATTTCCTATAATTCGACTGGTGAAATATCATTGATAATTTCTTTGTATAAGGTAAAGGGAATTGCACTCACACTAGCACCCACATCACATAAGCCATGATAGCAATGATCTCCTATTTTAATAGAAACAACACACACGCGAACAATAGGTCTATGTTTACCTTTAGTATCAGGTCTAGCAATTCTAGCGGCTTCATCACAGAAGTGAATGACATGCCCATCAATATTATCAACCAAGAGATCTTTAAGCATAGCAATGTTAGGTTCAATTTTAATTTGTTTAGGAGGTATAGGTGTTCTAGTACAACTCTTACGAACCATAGTTGAAGCTTTAGCATGTTCCTTTATCCTAATAGGAAAGGGTGGTTTCTCAATATAAGCAGTAGGAATAATAGGATCAGCATTATAAATAATAGTTTCTTCAACTTTAATAGGTTCTACCACTTTAACTTTAATGCGAGGATGATATTTAATCTCGGCATCTCTTTGTGCTTATAGTTGGAGTGAAGATACCCCAAACAAGCTCCTCAAAGGATTATTTTCCATAGTGACTAGTGACAGTTAAATTCAGCACAGTATATAATTTTTTCCTTACCAAGTTCCACTTACCAAAGGCACTTCACTCCTTGGCAACGGTGCTAGAAAAGATTCTTGATGAACCACAAGTGTAGGGGATCTATCGTAGACCTTTTGATAAGTAAGAGTGTCGAACCCAATGAGGAGCAGAAGGAAATGACAAGTGGTATTTAGTAAGGTATTCTCTGCAAGCACTGAAATTATTGGTAACAGATAGTTTTGTGATAAGGTAATTTGTAACGAGTAACAAGTAACAATAGTAACTAAGGTGCAGCAAGGTGGCTCAATCCTTTTTGTAGCAAAGGACAAGCATGTTCAAACTCTTATATAAAGAAAAGCGCTCCCGAGGACACATGGGAATTTGTTAGGGCATATTTATGCCTAAGTAATTTTGGTGATTGATGACAGTACCGCAAAGGACTAATCGTGTGTAGTAAGATTTCAGATAACACATGTCAATGGCACAAGACGACTCGACCCCCTCCATGGAACAGAAGCTCGGTGTCCTCTACGATTCTCTTTCTTTGAGTCATAGGAACGTCGTACTATTAATAGGGGACCCATAGTGGAAAGGTTTGGGTGGAATCAATTATGCACGCACACACTTTATCTCCTTTCCCTTTCCCTGCAACTTTGGAGTGGTTCCCACCTCTGGTTTATCTCCTCTAAGCAAAAAGGTCTCTCAGCGGTAGTACCACTGTCCCTAGCGGTAGTACCGCTGGTAGGGATGGCAATGGGTACCCATTACCCACGTACCCTGCAGGTAAAACCCCTATTAGGGTAAGGGTATGGGACAAAAATTTACCCATGGGTATATGAATAGGAAAATCTAAAACCCATCGGGTAGAGTGGGTATGGGTATGGGATCATATAACCCATACCCATATACCCATGTACCCATATAAAATCTATGTAAACTCAAAACTATCTCTACAATCTACACGATGTCAATAATTTATGAATTGGAAGTGTATGCCTATGTGTTGTTGTTTATGACTATATGATGTTGTTTTATAAGTATGTGTTGTAGTTATAATCTATCTTTGTAAACTATATGATACAATGCAGTTTATAACTATAAGTTTTTTAATTGAAATATGGGTAATTTTACCCGCGGGTACCCATCTACCCTGTCGGGTAACGGGTATGGGAAAAAATTGTACCCATTGACGGGTATGGGTAATGGTAATGGGTAATATCAGATGGGGCGGGTAAGGGTATGGGGAGGCTCCACCCGTACCCATACACTGCGGGTGCCATCCCTAACCGCTGGGCCTAGCGGTAGTACCGCTAGAGCTGGCGGTAGTACCACTAGCCCTAGCGGTACTACCGCTAGTGCTGGCAGTAGTACCGCTGTGCTGGCGGTAGTTGTTGGAAATATGCCCTAGAGGCAATAATAAAATGGTTATTATCATATTTCCTTGTTCATGATAATCATCTATTGTTCATGCTATAATTGTATTAACAGGAAACAGTAATACATGTGTGAATAAATAGATCACAATGTGTCCCTAGCAAGCCTCTAGTTGGCTAGCTCGTTAGTCAATAGATGATCATGGTTTCCTGATCATGGGCATTAGATGTCATTGATAACGGGATCACATCATTGGGAGAATGATGTGATGGACAAGACCCAATCCTAAGCCTAGCACTAGATCGTATTGTTCGTATGCTAATGCTTTTCTAATGTCAAGTATCTTTTCCTTCGACCGTGATATTGTGCAACTCCCGGATACCGTAGGAGTGCTTTGGGTGTATCAAACGTCACAACGTAACTGGGTGACTATAAAGGTGCACTATGGGTACCTCCGAAAGTGTCTGTTGGGTTGGTACGAATCGAGATCGGGATTTGTCACTCCGTGTGACGGAGAGGTATCTCTGGGGCCACTCGGTAGAACATCATCATGAGCTCAATGTGACTAAGGAGTTAGTCACACGATGACGTGCTACGGAACGAGTAAAGAGACTTACCGGTAACGAGATTGAACAAGGTATAGGTATACCGACGATCGAATCTCGGGAAAGTTCTATACCGACAGACAAAGGGAATCGTGTACGGGATTGATTGAATCCTTGACATCGTGGTTCACCCGATGAGATCATCGTGGAGCAAGTGGGAGCCACCATGGGTATCCAGACCCTGCTGATGGTTATTGGCCAGAGAGGTGTCTCGGTCATGTCTGCCTGTCTCCCGAACCCGTAGGGTCTACACACTTAAGGTTCGATGACGCTAGGGTTATAGGGAATTGTTATACGAGGTTACCGAAAGTTGTTCGGAGTCCCGGATGAGATCCCGGACGTCACGAGGAGCTCCGTAATGGTCCGGAGGTAAATATTGATATATAGGACGGATGGTTTCGGATACCGGAAGTGTTTCGGGCATCACCGGTAACGTACCGGGACCACCGGAGATGGCCCCGGGGGACCATCGAAGGGGGGCAACGACCCCGGGAGATAAGGTGGGCCAAGTGGGGGCGGGAACCAGCCCCTAGGTGGGCTGGTGCGCCTCCCCACACAGCCCATTGCGCAAGGGAGAGAAAAGGGGGGCAAACCCTAGGCCAGGTGGGCATAAGGCCCACCAGATGGTGCGCCACCCCCTCCTCCCCCCTCTGGCCGCCGCACCTCCCATCTGGGGGGGGGGCTGCCGCACCCCGTAGGGTGGGAACCCTCTCCCCTCCCCCTATATATATCGGGCACTTTTGGCCATTGAGACACACGGTTTTTCCCTCTCTCTCGGCGCAGCCCTGCTCTTCTTCCTCCTCCTCTCTGCCGGTGCTTGGCGAAGCCCTGCCGGGAGACCTCACCTCTCCATCGACACCACGCCATCGTGTTGCTGGAGTTCTTCCCCAACCTCTCCCTCCTCCTTGCTGGATCAAGGTGCGGGAGACATCACCGGGCTGCACGTGTGTTGAACGTGGAGGTGCCGTTGTTCGACACTAGATCGGAATCGCTACGAGTACGACTCCATCAACCGCGTTCTAGCAACGCTTCCGCTTAGCGATCTTCAAAGGTATGAAGATGCTCTTACCCCTCTCTCGTTGCTGGTCTCTCCATAGGAAGATCTGAATATGCGTAGGAAAATTTTGAATTTATGCTACGTTACCCAACAGTGGCATCCGAGCCAGGTTTTCTATGCGTAGATTCTATGCACGAGTAGAACACAAAAGTTGTAGGCGATGATTTGTCAATTTGCTTGCCTCTACTAGTCTTATTCTTTTCCGGCGGTATTGTGGGATGAAGCGGCCCGGACCGACTTTACACGTACGCTTACGTTTGAGTGGTTCCACCGACACACATGCACACCGTGCATAAAGGTGGCTAGCGGGTGTCTGTCTCTCCTACTCTAGTCGGATTGGATTTGATGAAAAGGGTCCTTATGAAGGGTAAATAGCTTTCGCATATCATTGTTGTGGCTGTCACGTAGGTAAGAAGGCGTTCTTGCTAGAAACCCAAATCAGCCACGTAAAACTTGCAACAACAATTAGAGGACGTCTAACTTGTTTTTGCAGGGTTTGACATGTGATGTGATATGGCCAAAGTTGTGATGTTGCATGTATGATGTATGAGATGATCATGTTATTGTAATAGGTTTCACGACTTGCATGTCCATGAGTATGACAACCGGCAGGAGCCATAGGAGTTGTCTTGATTTATTGTATGAGATGCGACGCCATGTGCTTACTACTTTTACTTCATTGCTAATGGTTAGCTATAGTAGTAGTGATAGTAGTAGTTGGCGTGACGAATTCACGGAGACACGATGATGGAGATCATGGTGTCACGCCGGTGACGATGATGATCATGCGATGCCTGAAGATGGAGATCGAAAGAGCAAAGATGATAATGGCCATATCATGTCACTATATGATTGCATTGTGATGTTTATCATGTTTTACATCTTATTGCTTAGAACGACGGTAGCATAATAAGATGATCCCTCTTAAAATTTCGAGAACGTATTCCCCTAAGTGTGCGCCGTTGCGAAGGTTCGTTGTCTCGAAGCACCACGTGATGATCGGGTGTGATAGATTCTAACGTTCGCATACAACAGGTGTAAGCCAGATTTACACACGCGAAACACCTAGGTTGACTCGACGAGCTTAGCATGTACATACATGACCTCGAATACAAGAGACCGAAAGGTCGAACATGAGTCGTGTGGTTGAATACGATCAGCATGGAGTTGCTCACCATGGTGACTAGTCCGTCTCACGTGATGATCGGACACGGGTTAGTCAACATGGATCATGTATCACTTAGATGACTAGAGGGATGTCGATTTAAGTGGGAGTTCATACTTAATTTGATTAAATGAACTTAATTGTCATGAACTTAGTCTAAAAGTTGTCTTTATAAATATTGTAGATGTCCAACGTCAACCTCAGTTTCAACGCATTCCTAGAGAAAAACAAGCTGAAAGATGATGGTAGCAACTATGCGGACTGGGTTCGCAACTTGAAGCTCATCCTTGAAGCAGCTAAAAAGGCTTATGTCCTTGATGCGCCGCTAGGTGACCCTCCCGCTCCCGCAGCAGCCCAGGACATTCCGAACGTCTGGCAAACGCGGAGTGATGACTACTCTCTGGTTAGGTGTGGCATGTTATACAGTTTAGAAACGGGGCTCCAAAGGCGTGTTGAGCAACACGGGGCATATGAGATGTTCCAGGAGCTGAAGCTAGTTTTTCAAGCTCATGCCCGTGTCGAGAGGTATGAAGTCTCCGACAAGTTCTTCAGCTGTAAGATGGAGGAGAACAGTTCTGTCAGTGAGCACATACTCAAAATGTCTGGGTTACACGGTCGTCTGACTTCACTTGGAGTCGAACTTCCGGATGATGCTATAATTGACAGAATCCTCCAGTCTCTCCCACCAAGCTACAAAGGCTTTGTGCTTAACTACAACATGCAAGGGATGGAGAAGACCATTCCCGAGTTGTACTCGATGCTCAAGTCTGCAGAAGTAGAAATCAAGAAAGAGCATCAAGTGTTGATGGTCAACAAGACCACTAGTTTCAAGAAAGGCAAGGGTAAGAAGAACTTCAAGAAAGACGGCAAAGCTGTTGCCGCACCCGGTAAGCCAGATGCCGAGAAGAAGAAAAAGAATGGACCCAAGCCTGAGACTGAGTGCTTCTATTGCAAGGGAAAGGGTCACTGGAAGCGGAACTGCCCCAAATACTTAGCGGACAAGAAGGCCGGCAACGTTAAAGGTATATGTGACATACATGTTATTGATGTGTACCTTACCAGCGCTCGTAGTAGCTCCTGGGTATTTGATACCGGTGCTGTTGCTCACATTTGCAACTCAAAGCAGGAACTGTGGAATAAGCGGAGACTGGCCAAGGACGAGGTGACGATGCGCGTCGGGAATGGTTCAAAGGTCGATGTGATCGCCGTCGGCACGCTACCTCTGCATCTACCATCGGGATTAGTTTTAAACCTTAATAATTGTTATTTAGTACCAGCTTTAAGCATGAACATTGTATCAGGGTCTTGCTTAATGCGAGACGGCTACTCATTTAAGTCAGAGAATAATGGTTGTTCTATTTATATGAGTGATATGTTTTATGGTCATGCTCCACTGGTGAATGGTTTATTCTTGATGAATCTCGATCGTGATGTTACACATATTCATAGTGTGAGTACCAAAAAGATGCAAAGTTGATAATGATAGTCCCACATACTTGTGGCACTGCCCCTTGGTCATATCGGCGTTAAGCACATGAAGAAGCTCCATACTGATGGACTATTAGAGTCTCTTGACTTTGAATCATTTCACACATGCGAACCGTGCCTCATGGGCAAGATGACTAAGACTCCATTCTCAGGAATAATGGAGAGAGCAACCGACTTATTGGAAATAATACATACTGATGTGTGTGGTCCAATGAACGTTGAAGCTCGCGGTGGTTATCGTTATGTTCTCACTCTCACCGATGATTTGAGTAGCTATGGGTATATCTACTTGATGAAGCACAAATCTGAGACGTTTGAAAAGTTCAAGGAATTTCAGAGTGAGGTTGAGAATCAACGTGACAGAAAAATTAAATGTCTACGATCTGATCGTGGAGGAGAATATTTGAGTCATCACGAGTTTGGCACACACCTAAGGAAGTGTGGAATCGTTTCACAACTGACGCCGCCTGGCACACCGCAGCGCAACGGAGTGTCTGAACGTCGTAATCGCACTTTATTAGATATGGTATGATCTATGATGTCTCTCACCGACTTACCGCTATCATTTTGGGGATACGCATTAGAAACTACAGCATTCACTTTAAATAGGGCACCGTCTAAATCCGTTGAGACGACATCGTATGAACTATGGTTTGGCAAGAAACCTAAGTTGTCGTTTCTTAAAGTTTGGGGCTGCGATGCTTATGTGAAGAAACTTCAACCAGAAAAGCTCGAACCCAAAGCGGAGAAATGCGTATTCATAGGATACCCTAAGGAAACTATTGGGTATACCTTCTATCTTAGATCCGAAGGTAAAACCTTTGTTGCCAAGAATGGATCCTTTCTAGAGAAAGAGTTTCTCTCGAAAGAAGTAAGTGGGAGGAAGGTAGAACTTGATGAGGTAATTACACCCCCTCTCGAACAGGAAAGTAGCGCAGCGCGGGAAGTTGTTCCTGTGGCGCCTACACCAACTGAAGAGGAAGTTAATGATGATGATCATGAAGCTTCGGATCAAGTTACTACTGAACCGCGAAGGTCCACAAGGGCACGCTCCGCACCAGAGTGGTACGGCAACCCTGTGATGGAAATCATGTTGTTAGACAACGGTGAACCTTCGAACTATGAAGAAGCAATGGCGGGCCCGGATTCCAACAAATGGCTTGAGGCTATGAAATCCAAGATAGGATCCATGTATGAGAACAAAGTATGGACTTTGGTGGACTTGCCCGATGACCGACGAGCCATAGAAAATAAATGGATCTTCAAGAAGAAGACTGATGCAAACGGTAATGTAACCGTTTACAAAGCTCGACTTGTCGCAAAGGGTTTTCGACAAATTCAAGGAGTTGACTACAAAGAGACTTTCTCTCCCGTAGCGAAGCTGAAATCAGTTCGAATCATGTTAGCAATTGCCGCCTTTTATGATTATGAAATTTGGCAAATGGACGTCAAAACAGCGTTCCTTAACGGGAACCTTAAGGAAGAGTTGTATATGATGCAACCAGAAGGTTTTGTCGACCCTAAGGGTGCTAACAAAGTGTGCAAGCTCCAGCGCTCCATCTATGGGCTGGTGCAAGCATCTCGGAGTTGGAACATTCGCTTTAATGAGGTGATTAAAGCGTTTGGGTTCATACAGGTTTACGGAGAAGCCTGTCTGTACAAGAAAGTGAGTGGGAGCTCTGTAGCTTTCCTCATACTGTATGTGGATGACATATTATTGATGGGGAATAATATAGAGATGTTGGAGAGCATAAAGGCCTATTTGAACAAGAGTTTTTCAATGAAGGACCTTGGAGAAGCTGCATACATATTAGGCATCAAGATCTATAGAGATAGATCGAGACGCCTCATAGGCCTTTCGCAAAGTACATACCTTGACAAGATATTGAAGAAGTTCAATATGGAAAACTCAAAGAAAGGGTTCTTGCCAGTTTTGCAAGGTATGAGATTGAGTAAGACTCAGTCGCCGACCGCAGCAGCAGATAGAGAGAAGATGAGTTCTGTCCCCTACGCTTCAGCCATGGGCTCTCTAATGTATGCCATGCTGTGTACCAGACCTGATATAAACCTTGCCATAAGTTTGGTAGGGAGGTACCAAAGTGATCCCGGTACGGAACACTGGACAGCGGTCAAGAATATCCTTAAGTACCTGAAAAGGACTAAGGAAATGTTTCTCGTTTATGGAGGGGACGAAGAGCTCGTCGTAAAGGGTTACGTCGACGCTAGCTTCGACACAGATCCGGATGACTCTAAGTCACAGACCGGATACGTATATGTGTTGAATGGTGGGGCAGTGAGCTGGTGCAGCAGCAAGCAAGAAGTCGTGGCAGCATCTACATGTGAAGCGGAGTACATAGCTGCTTCAGAAGCGGCTCATGAAGGAATTTGGATGAAGGAGCTCATCACCGACCTTGGAGTGGTTCCAAGCGCGTCGGGTCCTATGACACTCTTCTGTGATAACACTGGAGCCATTGCCATAGCCAAGGAGCCCAGGTTTCACCGGAAGACGAAGCACATCAAGCGCCGCTACAACTCCATCCAGGACCATGTCCAGAGTGGAGTGATAGATATTTGTAAAGTACACACGGATCTGAATATTGCAGACCCGTTGACTAAACCTCTTCCCCGAGCAAAACATGATCAACACCATAATGCTATGGGTGTTCGATACATCACAATGTAACTAGATTATTGACTCTAGTGCAAGTGGGAGACTGTTGGAAATATGCCCTAGAGGCAATAATAAAATGGTTATTATCATATTTCCTTGTTCATGATAATCATCTATTGTTCATGCTATATTGTATTAACAGGAAACAATAATACATGTGTGAATAAATAGATCACAATGTGTCCCTAGCAAGCCTCTAGTTGGCTAGCTCGTTAGTCAATAGATGATCATGGTTTCCTGATCATGGGCATTAGATGTCATTGATAACGGGATCACATCATTGGGAGAATGATGTGATGGACAAGACCCAATCCTAAGCCTAGCACTAGATCGTATTGTTCTTATGCTAATGCTTTTCTAATGTCAAGTATCTTTTCCTTCGACCGTGAGATTGTGCAACTCCCGGATACCGTAGGAGTGCTTTGGGTGTATCAAACGTCACAACGTAACTGGGTGACTATAAAGGTGCACTACGGGTACCTCCGAAAGTGTCTGTTGGGTTGGTACGAATCGAGATCGGGATTTCTCACTCCGTGTGACGGAGAGGTATCTCTGGGGCCACTCGGTAGAACATCATCATGAGCTCAGTGTGACTAAGGAGTTAGTCACACGATGACGTGCTACGGAACGAGTAAAGAGACTTACCGGTAACGAGATTGAACAAGGTATAGGTATACCGACGATCGAATCTCGGGCAAGCTCTATACCGACAGACAAAGGGAATCGTGTACGGGATTGATTGAATCCTTGACATCGTGGTTCATCCGATGAGATCATCGTGGAGCAAGTGGGAGCCACCATGGGTATCCAGACCCTGCTGATGGTTATTGGCCAGAGAGGTGTCTCGGTCATGTCTTCCTGTCTCCCGAACCCGTAGGGTCTACACACTTAAGGTTCGATGACGCTAGGGTTATAGGGAATTGTTATACGAGGTTACCGAAAGTTGTTCGGAGTCCCGGATGAGATCCCGGACGTCACGAGGAGCTCCGGAATGGTCCGGAGGTAAATATTGATATATAGGACGGATGGCTTCGGATACCGGAAGTGTTTCAGGCATCACCAGTAACGTACCGGGACCACCGGGACCACCGGAGATGGCCCCGGGGAACCATCGAAGGGGGGAAACGACCCCGGGAGATAAGGTGGGCCAAGTGGGGGTGGGAACCAGCCCCTAGGTGGGCTGGTGCGCCTCCCCACACAGCCCATTGCGCAAGGGAAAGAAAAGGGGGGCAAACCCTAGGCCAGGTGGGCATAAGGCCCACCAGATGGTGCGCCACCCCCTCCTCCCCCCTCTGGCCGCCGCACCTCCCATCTGGGGGGCTGCCGCACCCTGTAGGGTGGGAACCCTAGGGGTGGAAACCCCTCTCCCCTCCCCCTATATATATCGGGCACTTTTGGCCATTGAGACACACGATTTTTCCCTCTCTCTCGGCGCAGCCCTGCTCTTCTTCCTCCTCCTCTCTGCCGGTGCTTGGCGAAGCCCTGCCGGGAGACCTCGTCTCTCCATCGACACCACGCCATCGTGTTGCTGGAGTTCTTCCCCAACCTCTCCCTCCTCCTTGCTGGATCAAGGTGCGGGAGACATCACCGGGCTGCACGTGTGTTGAGCGCGGAGGTGCCGTTGTTCGGCACTAGATCGGAATCGCTACGAGTACGACTCCATCAACCGCGTTCTAGCAACGCTTCCGCTTAGCGATCTTCAAAGGTATGAAGATGCTCTTACCCCTCTCTCGTTGATGGTCTCTCCATAGGAAGATCTGAATATGCGTAGGAAAATTTTGAATTTATGCTACGTTACCCAACAGTAGTACCGCCCCTAGTCAGCGGTAGTACCGCTCCAGGAACTTAGTACCGCCTTCCTAGCGGCTATACTTCATCGGACTTTTTGCGAAGACTTTCTTGGCGGTGGTTGGCCCGATAGTGCATCTGCACTACCATGGGCCCAACGGTAGTACCGCTGCAGCCAGCGTTAGTACCGTTGGAGTGCCAGCGGTAGTACCGCTGGAATGCTAGCGGTAGTACCGCTGGAGCCAGCGGTAGTACCGCTAGACTCGGGCTGTGAGTGGGAAAACGGTTGGATTTTTCCCCCACTATATAAAGGGTTCTTCTTGCTCTAGAACCCTACCTTTGACCCTCCCAAGCTCCATTGTTGCTCCCTAAGCTCAAAAGTGCCCGATCTCTCTCCCTAGCCAATCAAACTTGTTGATTTTCTAGGGATTGGTTGAGAAGGCCTGCACCAAGAGAAAATTGATTCCCCCCACCAATCCCTTGCGGATCTTGTTACTCTTGGGTGTTTGAGCACCCTAGACGGTTGAGGTCACCTCGGAGCCACATTCCATTGTGGTGAAGATTCGTGGTCCTGTTGGGAACCTCCAAGCTTTGTGTGGAGTTTTCCCCAATCTTGTTTGTAAAGGTTCGGTCGCCGCCTTCAAGGGCACCTATAGTGGAATCACGGTACCTTGCATTGTGTGAGGGTGTGAGGAGAATACGGTGGCCCTAGTGGCTTATTGGGGAGCATTGTGCCTCCACACCGCTCCAACGGAGACGTACTTCCTGTCAAAGGGAAGGAACTTCGGTAACACATCCTCGTCTTCATTGGTTCCACTTGCGGTTATCTCCAACCTTTACATTGTGTATGCTTATGTTGTTGTTTACCTCTTACTTGTCTTAGTCGTCCTTGTTGGTAGCATCATATAGGTTCACCTCCTTGTTGACATTTTAGAGAACCCTTATGTTGCTAACCCTAACTTGCTAAGATTAATTAAAAAGTGGGCGTTGCCTATTCACCCCCCTCTAGTCAACCATATCGATCCTTTCAATTGGTATCAGAGCCACGTCTCTTTATTAAGGGTTTTACCACCCGAAGAATATGGAAGATGATGAGGGAGTTCCCCATGCGCAAACCGAGGCCATGGACTTGACTTCGGTCACAAGGGACGACTTGAATACGGCTATGGCCGCACTCAAGACGTCCTTGACGAACGAGGTCAAAACCATGCTTAAAGAGTTAATTGAGGGAATTAAAAGTTCTCCCAAACCAGCATTGGTGGTTAAACCCACCAACACAGATTCGGAGGCCAATTCTTCTAAGGAAATGGCTAAAGGTATGCAACCTTCCCCTCATCTCGAAAATGATGGGAATGGGACTTATGCATTTGTTCCACCACCCATGGTCTATGGAGGACCGGTTCCCACACCGCGTCTTAATCCTGTTGGTCCTCCTCCTAAGCTTGTAGAAGGTGATTTTGCTAACTGGGTATTTTCTATTAAGTCTCATTTGAATCACAGCTCAACAAATTTGCGGAGAATCATCGAGCAAGGCTACTATCCCCATGACCCAAGCAACCTCACTCCAAGAGAAGAAGCGGACAATCAATATAATCACTCCGCATTGTTTATTCTCCAGTCTGCAGTACCACCTGAAGATCTTCCTCACTTGTGTCCCTTCACTCTGGCCAATGACTGTTGGGAGCACATTATGGTGTTGTACAAGGGAAGCTCAAGCATTCAACGGTCCAACTATGAAGTGGTACTTGATAAGGCCGATGAGTTTGTGATGAAGGAAGATGAGGACCCTCGTGATCTCTATCGAAGGGTGACTGCTATTGTTGTGGCTCTCAAGGACCATGGGAGCAAGGATGTGGATGATACATGGGTCAAGCGCAAGTTTCTCAAGGCCATCATGCCTTTCAATAAAGCCATGTCATCTTTCATTCGCCAACGACCAGATTTCCACTCCTTGTCTTCCAGTGAGGTGTTGGATGAATTCATTGCAATGTCAATCATGAAGGAGACAGCTGACAATGCACTTTCTCGAGTTCTCTCAAAGACAGCTTCACACAACCTTGCATTGAAGGCAAAAGCGGCTTTTGAATAAGAAGAAGAGGATGAGGAAGAGGAGAGCTGCCGTGAAGACACGAAGTATGCTTATCATGAGCACATGGCTCTTGCGTCAAGGCAATTCTGGGGCAACAAGAGAAACTCAAGACCCACCTTTGCCAAGAAAAACTCAAGTGGGTTCAAACCCAAGCAACGAGTGAGGACATGCTATAACTGTGGGAATGTCAGTCACTTCGTGGCCGAATGTCCCTATGAGAAAAGGGAAGACAACGGGGGCAAGCTCATTCGCAAAGAAAAATACAAGTCATTCCCAAACAAGAACAACTTTGTGAAGAAACCCCACCCAAAGGGTATGGTGGCTCTTGAAGAGTACCCCTCCGATGATGATGACGATGACGATATGGTGGAAACTGCAACTGTTGCCATTGCCACCCCTTCTCCCAAGAAGGTGTCTCTCTTCAACGCCCCCAACGAGAACCACATCGCCAAGTGCCTCATGGCCAAAGGTATCGATCAGGTAACCCCCATAATTAAGACCAACATCGCTACTGCTCCTTCATTGTTGAATTGTGTTGATGATAGTGATGTTGGGGAACTTAATGAGCATGATCTTGACAAATTTCTGTGCACTATCAAGGGAGAACCCAAGAAGCACTTTGTTGCTCTCTTGGAACAACTGGGTGAGGCTAATGACCTCATCGAGTCTCATGAGGAGACCATCTCCGAGCTTCAGGGACATAGTCGTGACTATGCCGATGAGATTGTTGAACTATCTATTGCACTAGAAAAGGAGCGCACTCTTCGTTTGGCTCTTGAGGAGTCATACAATGATGACTGCGCTAAATTGCAAAAGAAACTAGATCATGCTACTGTTCTTATTCGTATGCTTAAGTCTGAAAAGGATGCTCTTGGGGTTGGCCATGACAGACTCAAAGTGGAGTTTGACACACTTGACAAGGCTCACAAGGTCTTGAAAGGTGTTCATTTCTCTCTCAAAGAGTCTCATGATCAACTCCAAGTAAAGCTTACCAAGGAAATCTCTACTTGTCCCCCCTTTGTGTTAATTGATAAGGCTTGTACAACTAACCCTTGTTGTGAGCATATACATCTTGTGGAGGAAAATGCCAAGTTAAAGGAGAGACTTGAGAAGGGCCTTGTGTCATGCATACAAGGCGAGAAGAGCCTGAACGACCTCTTGAGCAATCAAAAGGGTGTGGTAGGAAAGGAGGGACTTGGACTTACATCCAAGTCAAAAAGAAAAAGGAGGAACAGGAACAAACGATCTCCTACCCTCATGGACATCTTTGTCAAAGAGGGCGAAGGGACTCAGGAGGTGAACAGGAACAAGGTGGACGATGGTAACGTCAAGAAGGGCAAAACCATTCCTACCAACACAGCCGGCAAACTCAATCCTTCCTACGTTTATGTCGTGCTCGTGATGGGCATGTTTATGCCAGATTTGTTGGTTCTTACTATGAGTCCATTGAATGGGCTATTTGGGTTCCTAAGACCCTTGTCTCTAACATTAAAGGACCCATTCAAAAATGGGTACCTAACACCAAGCCTTGATCTATTGCACGAGTTTGCTTCCGGTAGGGTGTCATGGTTGCTCGATAGTGGAGCAACAAATCATATGACCGGAAGCAAGGACTTAGTGGTCGATGTGCATCCTTCTCCATCTATTCCCACCCATGTCCAATTCGCCGATGCACCCTCGTCAAAGGTATTGGGATTTGGTAAGGTGGTCATCTATCAAGAGTTATCTATTGAGAAGGTCATGCTTGTTGAGTCTCTTGCCTACAATTTACTTTCGGTTTGTCAACTTGCAATTATGGGTTTTCCACATTCTTTAATCTTGATACTGTGGTCCTCTTATGGAGCAAGACTCTTAAAGTAGCCTACGTTGGATATGTCGATAATGGTCTCTATGTGGTGAACTTTTCAAAGCGACCCACTAAGACTGCGACTTGTCTAATGGCTAAAGTTGATGTGGGCTGGCTTTGGCATCGCCGACTAGCTCATGTCAATATGAGATCTTTGCAAAGTCTTCTCAAAGGGGACCATATTCGTGGACTAACAAATGTGAGTTTTGCTAGAGATCGTGCTTGCAGTGCCTACATTGAAAGAAAGATTCATGAAACTGCTCATCGTCCAACGACTCTCATTTATACTAAGAGGCCATTGGAGCTCCTCCATATGGATCTTTTCGGTCCTCCATCATTTGATAGTCTTGGAGGCAGAAAGTACTGCTTGGTGATTGCTGATGACTACTCAAGATACACCTAGGTATATTTCTTCAAGAGGAAGTGTGAGACTCAACAAACTGTCATCAACTTTGCTAATGAAGCTCAACGTCAACATGAAGCAAAGATTTTGATGATTAGAAGTGACAACGGCACCGAGTTCAAGAACTACACCTTGGATGAGTTTCTAGGTGATGAGGGAATAAAACATCAATATTCAGCACCATATACCCCTCAACAAAATGGTGTGGCGGAAAGGAAGAACCGGACTTTGATGGATGCTGCAAGAACAATGATGGCAGAATTCAAATCTCCATATAACTTTTGGGCTGAGGCCATCAACACAGCATGTCATGCGTCCAATCGGCTCTATATCCGCAAAGGCTTGAACAAGAATCCATATGAGATTCTCACCGGAAACAAACCCAATCTCAAGTACTTCCAGGTATTCGGTTGTAAGTGTTTCATTCTCAAGAAAGGTGCACATTTAGCTAAATTTGATTCTAGAGCACAAGAGGGCATCTTTGTTGGTTATGCTACAAACTCTCATGCTTACCGCGTCCTCACCAAGTCCACCGGACTCATTGAGGAGACGTGTAACGTGGAGTTTGATGAAAATAATGGCTCCCAAGTGGAGCAAAGTGGTCTTTGTGATGTAGGTGATGAAATTCCTCCCCAGGCCATAAAAAGAATGGGGATTGGTCAAATACTCCCCATTGAGGAACCCCTTGTGGCCTAAGGAGAAGGACAATGCTCTACTCAAGTGGAGCCATCACCCTCACAAGCCCCACACGCTTCCGATGAACAAAGAGAAAACCCTCAACAAGTTGAACAAGCTCAAGGTCAAGATCAATTGCCCAAAGATGGTGATGTGTCCCATGATGTACAAGCACTTACCCAAGGTTCTGAACCTGCTCAAGATCAAGATCAAGTGCAACTACAAGATCCAGACCAAATAGAAGCACAATATCAAGATCAAGAGCAACCACAAGAACAAGGACAAACAAGTGAACCTGCTCAAGTCAAAAATCAAGTTGATCAAGATACTGTCTCGCAATTCCCTTCTACAGCGCCAAAAACTAATGCCAAGGGAGGCTCAAGACGCAAGGGCAATCAAAGTAATCAAGTTGATGCTCCCCAGTTATCCAATGAAGAACTTTTGGAGCGTCGACCAGCCAAGATTGCGAACAAGCTGAGAGTCAAGTCACATCTTATGAAGAATGTACTTGGCAGTTTAAAAGGGGAGTATCCACCCATCAACAGATTTGGAATTATTGTGAGCATCACGCGTTTGTTTCGTATTGTGAACCTCAACAGGTACAGGAAGCGCTCGATGATGAGGATTAGCTTATGTCCATGCATGAAGAACTCAACAACTTCGAGCGTAATCAAGTCTAGGATTTAGTGCCAAGACCAAAGAAGGAACATAATGTCATCGGGACCAAATGGATTTTCAAAAACAAGCAAGATACCAATGGGATTGTGATTCGAAACAAGGCAAGATTGGTGGCTCAAGGCTACTCCCAAGTCGAGGGTATCGACTACGGTGAAACCTTTGCCCCTATTGCTCGTCTAGAATCTATTCGCATGCTGCTTGCATTTGCTTCTCATCATAATTTCAAATTACAGCAAATGGATGTGCAAAGTGCTTTTCTTAATGGTCCTTTAATGAGTTGGTTTATGTCAAACAACCCCCGGGATTCGAACATCCCAAGCTCCCCAATCATGTGTACAAACTTAATAAGGCACTCTATGGCCTTAAACAAGCCCCACGTGCGTGGTATGAGTATCTTACTGAGTTGTTACAAGATCGCGGGTTTGAAATTGGGAAGATAGATCCCACTCTTTTTACTAAGAGGGTTAAAGGGGATTTGTTCATATGCCAACTATATGTTGATGATATCATTTTTGGTTCTCCTAACATTTCTTTCAATGAAGAATTTGTTGCACTAATGACCGAGAAATTTGAGATGTCCATGATGGGAGAGTTGAAGTTCTTCCTCGGATTCGAGATTAAATAAGGCTTAGAAGGAACGTTCATCAAACAAGCCAAGTACACTCAAGACATGCTCAAAAGGTTCGAGCTCGAAGATGTCAAGCCGGTCAAGTTCCCCATGCCAACAAGATGCAAGCTTGACAGTGATCCCAATGGTAAAGTAGTGGATCAAAAGGTATATCGCTCCATGATTGGATCCCTCCTTTACCTTTGTGCATCTAGACCAGATATTATGTTGAGTGTAGGGATTTGTGCACAGTTTCAATCCACACCAAAAGAAAGTCATTATATGGCTGTTAAGCGAATCTTTCAATATTTGGCTCATACCCCAAACTTTGGTCTATGGTATCCCAAAGGAGCGAACTTCAACCTAGTGGGCTATTCTGACTCAGATTGGGCAGGAGATTGTGTGGAGAGGAAGTCAACTTCTGGAGGATGCCAATTCCTTGTTCGCTCACTGGTAAGCTGGTCTACAAAGAGGCAGAATTGTGTCTCACTATCATCCACCGAAGCTGAGTATGTGGCAGCTCCAAGTTGTTGTGCACAGTTGCTATGGATGAGGCAAACTTTAAAGGATTACAGTGTCACTTGTGACAAAGTGCCTCTTCTATGTGACAATCAAAGTGCTATCAAGATTTCCCTCAACCCGGTGCAACATAGCAAGACCAAGCATATTGATATTTGCCATCACTTCATTCGTGAACATATCAAGCTAGGTGATATTGAGGTTCACTTCATCCACACTGAAGAGCAACTTGCAGATATTTTCACTAAGCCCCTAGATGAAGCAAGGTTCCGGGAGTTAAGGCATGAGCTAAATATCATTGATTCAAGTAATGTGGATTGAAACTAGGCACTTTGCACCTCACTATGCATTAGATCTTGTTCTAGGTGTAGGCATGGACATAGGGGGAGCGTTGTTCTCTCAATGAACTTTCCCTCCCCCCATTATGCATAAATCGATCAAATATTTCACTTTGGCCATTACTAAATGGCACTTGTGCTTCAAAGACGAGCGTTGGTCATGAACCCAAGGATAATTCTTTGCGGTGTCATACCTTTGCCTCAAACATAGGTGGCCTCGGCCACTTCCCTCGCCTTTCTCTCATATGGAAAAAAGGATACAAAATGACTAGTCAGTATACCTTGCTGGTGCTATCTTTTTATTTACACTGACTAGTCGCTGCCCACGTCTTTTCCACGAAATCCTATGTCTTGTTGTGTCATTTTGAGCGGTACGACCGCCAGGGGTAGCGGTACTACCGCCAGGACCCCAGCGGTACTACCGCCAGGGGTAGCGGTACTACCGCCAGGGGTAGCGGTACTACCGCCAGGACCCCAGCGGTACTACCGCCAGGGGTAGCGGTACTACCGCCAGGACCCCAGTCTATCACGACTTGACTAGGGCTTTTTAGGGCTGTCACAAGGGGGAGCGGTACTACCGCCAGGGGGAGCGGTACTACCGCTAGGGGAAACGGTACTACCGCTGGCCCGTACCCCTTGGGCTATATAAAGGAGGGGGAGCCCGTTTTTTCTGCCCTCTTTCTTCTTCCTCATGGCTCTTCCTTCCTCTACCCCGAACTGCCCCCATTTGGATCTCTATCTGCGGATCCCCTTCTCTCCCTTGAGTTGGAGGGTTTGCTCCACTCCTCCTTCCTCCATCAAGTGCCATGGACACCGGTAAAGCTCCTCCCTTTAATCTCTTGATTGGTGTTTTCTTGTTCTAGGGTTAGGAGCTTGGTGATGTGGATCCATGGCTATGGTTTGTGCTTTGTTCTTGGATGGAACGAAGGAGATATCCTAGGGGAGTTTAGGTTCTATGATTCATTGCTTTTATCTTGACATGCCCTAAGTTATTCATGTTTTAGATCAAGTACTTCTTCTCTTATTTCTCATTGGATTAGATCTAAAACTTGAATCCCCTTGACTAGGCATGTCTCTATCTAGATGTTCTTGAGGTTCACATGTGATTAGGGCTATGGTGTTTCTTGTAGTGATTTTATGCAGTAGCCATGGACCTCGTAAATCAAATCTAGCCGTTCTTATGGGTCTTTCTCTATTCAGATATGAAAGTCAACCCCCTAGCGGTACTACCGCCAGCCTGGCGGTACTACCGCTAGGACCCCAGCGGTACTACCGCCAGCCTGGCGGTACTACCGCTAGGACCGAGCCGTACTACCGCCAGGGGTAGAGGTACTACCGCTAGGACCCCAACGGTACTACCGCGAGGGGTAGCGGTACTACCGCCATGAGGATATGTTTCGTTATGTTTGGCAATGTGAGTTTATTCTTATGCTTCTTTTTTACCATTGCCTTGACTCCTCGTGTCGCTCTTTTTTGGTGTGTGTCTTGTGTGTCACAGGTGGTGCTTGATCTGCAATCTCTGGCATTAGCTAGACGAATGCTTATGACAACAAACATTCTCCTAAATGGCACCAGAAGAATGCTGAAAGCACTCCCCAGTAATGAGACTAGAAGAATGTTGTTGATGGTCCACCAGCGCGTGGGTTCGCAGCAGTTTTCGAGGGTAGAGTATTTGACCCAATTTGTTGATCGCCTAAAGGAGGTGAGACAATACTCTCGACTATTAGCATATGAATTTGTCAGATTCAACCACACCTGAAAGGTTAGTATCTGCAAGCACAACAATAACAGCAAAGTAATATGATAACAACGGTGTCAGAAACGATCTGTTGACGATAAACTATTCCTAACGATTGTATCAATGGCGCCTCCGTTGCCGCGTTGACGGAAGTTGTCAATTCCCGTCAACGGCCAGCGAACCAATAGTGTAACAGGTAGCAGCAGTGTAACGAGCAATAGCAGTGGCAAGGAACAGCAGTAGTGACAGCAGTAGCAAGTAGCAACAGTAGCAAGCAACAGTAGTAGCAACAGTAGCAGCAGTAGCAGCAAAGCAAGACAAGTAACAGCAGTAGCAACAGTAGTAGCAGCAGCAGCAGAGCAAGACAAGTAACAGGAGTAGCAACAGTAGTAGCAGCAGCAGAGCAAGACAAGTAACAACAGTAGTAGGACAAACTCGTAGGCAATGGGTCGGTGATTTGTTTGATGATATTCATCATGCAACAGCTATAACACGGAGAGATATGTGGCTAGCTCCCGTTCATCAATGTGATGTAGGCATGCATTCCGTGTGTCTTCATACGTGCTTAGGGAAAAGAACTTGCATGACATCTATTGTCCATCCCTCCCGTGGCAGCGGGGTCCAAAAGGAAACTACGGGATATTAAGGTTCTCCTTTTAATAAAGAACCGGACCAGCGCATTAGCCCTTGGTGAACACATGAACTCCTCAAACTATGGTCATCACCGGGAGTGGTTCCGGTTATTGTCACTCCGGGGTTGCCGGATCATAACACATAGTAGGTAACTACAACTTGCAAGATCGGATCTAAAACACACATATATTGGTGACAACATAATAATTTCATATCTGAAATCATGGCACTCGGGCCCTAGTGACAAGCATTAAGCATGGCAAAGTAGTAGCAACATCAATCTCAGAACATAGTGGATACTAGGGATCAATCCCCATCAAAACTAACTCGATTACATGATAGATCTCATCCTACTCATCACCGCCCAGTGAGCCTACAAATAGATTACTCACGAAAGACGAAGACCTTCATGGAATTGGAAAGGGAAGAAGGTTGATGATGACGATGGCGACGATTTCCCCTCTCCGGAGCCCAAGACAGACTCCAGATCGGCCCTCCAGATGAAGAACAGGTGGTGGCGGCGCCTCCGTATGGAAAACGCGACGAAAACTTCTTTTTTATTTTTTCTGGGACAAAAGGAAACTTATAGAGCTAGAGTAGGGGGCGGCAGGTGCCTGTGGGCCCCACAAGCCTGCCCACCGCCACCAGGGGGTGGTGGCGGAGCTGGGGCTTGTGGCCCACTGGCCCACCACCTGAGGTGGAACTTGGCGCAAATATTTTTGATATTTTCCAAAACTCCTACCCGTAAATTTTCAGGACGTTTGGAGAACTTTGATTTCTGCACAAAAATAACACCAAGGCAATTCTGCTGAAAATAGCGTCAGTCGAGGTTAGTTCCATTCAAACCATGCAAATTAGAGTCCAAAACAAGGGCAAACGAGTTTGGAAAAGTAGATACGATGGAGACGTATCAACTCCCCCAAGCTTAAAACCTTGCTTGTCCTTAAGCAACTCAGTTGACAAACTGAGAGAGAAAGAAAAAAACTTTGACCAACTCTGTTTGATCTTGTTGTTGCAACTATGTCTAACTCATAACCAGAATTTCAGCAAGATCACAAGTTAACCACATAAGCAAATGACACAAAGGTCTCACGGTGAACTAATATCAATGGCATAATCAGCTAACGAGCAAATAATAATGAATTTCAAATACCAACACTTCAATCAAAACAAGCATGAAGCAATATGAATAGGTGGTATCTCGCTAGCTCTTTCTGAGACCGCAAAACATAAATGCAGAGCACTTTCAAAGATCAAGGGCTGACTAAACATTGTAATTCATAGCAACGAAGATCCAGTCATACTCATACTCAATATCAATCAAAAGCAAAGCATAGAAATGAAAGAGGTGCTCTCTAATTGGTGCTTATATAAGAGGAGGATGACTCGACAGGAAAATAAATAGACAGGCCCTTCGCAGAGGGAAGCATTGATTTGTAGAGGTGCCAGAGCTCAAGCTTTCAAAACAGAGATAATAATTTTGGGTGGCATGCTTTCATTGTCAACGCAATGACCAAGAGTTCTCCATATCTTCCATGCTACTCATGCTATAGGCGGTTCCCAAACAGAAAAGTAAAGTTTTAAATCCCCCACCACCAATCAATCACACTCCACGGCTAGCCGAATCCTCGGGTACCGTCCATACTAACATCGATCCGGGGGGAGTCTTGTTTTACAGTTATGTTTTCGATTTAAGCGTGGAACTGGGCATCCCAAATACCGGCCCCTTTCTCATGAATGACTGTGAATAAACACAAGTCGAGGATAACACTCCTAGCATGGAAGATACCAATAGCCCTCTGTCACCACATGAGCGGTTCGGGCATGCAAAACAGATTTATTTCTTGAAGGTTTAGAGAGTGCACATGCAAATGTACTTGGAACGGCAGGTAGATACCGCAAATAGCTAGGTATGGTGGAATCTCATGGAAAAACTTTTGGGTTTATGGAAGTGGATGCACAAGCAGTATTCTCGCTTAGTACAAGTGAAGGCTAGCAAAAGACTGGGAAGCGACCAACTAGAGAGCGACAACAGTCATCAAGATGCAATGAGTTTGACTAACATTGAATGCAAGCATGAACAGGATATAAATCACCATGAACACGAACATCATAGAGGATATGTTGATTTTGTTTCAACTACATGCACGAACATGCGCCAAGTCAAGCCACTTGAAACATTCAAAGGAGAATACCATCCTATCATACTACATCATAGTCATCTCAAAATCTGTGTTGGCAATCAAGACAAACCATTATAAGCTCTCAGCTAAATAAGCATGGCATCAGAAACTATGATCTCTAAGTTGTCATTGCAAACATGGTTCTCTCACAACAAAGCTAAATTTGGGTAGACAAGCTAGTCATATTTACAAAAACAAAATAGATAGAGTTCATACCAGCTTTTCAGTCTCAGTCACTTCATCATATATCATCATTGTTGCCTTTCATTTGCACGATCGAACGATGTGAACAATAATAAGCGTATTGGACTAAGCTAAATCTGAAGGCAAACACAAAGGAGAAGACAAAATAATATGGCTCTTTGAAAGCTAAACAGGTAAGCATGCAAGAACCAATAAACATTGTAACCAATATCTTCTACCTTGACACAAAGAAAAACAAAACTATTTACACGGGAAAACACCCAACAAGCAAAAGAAGAAAGAAAAATCTTTTTGGGTTTTCTCAAAAGGACACAAAACAAGAAAACAAGAAAACGAAAAGAAACTAGCATGGATAAGACAGTGGCAAAGTGTAAACACCGGCTAACAGAGTGAAAGCATAAGCATGAATATAAAGTCGGTGAGAACACGTACTCCCCCAAGCTTAGGCTTTTGGCCTAGCTTGGTCTACTCCCATGGATGATCCTGGCAAAACACAAAGTCATAATGGGTGTTATACGGGAGTGCTGCAGCCACTGCCTGAATAGCTGCCTCACGTAGTCGAGCAGTCGTCGCCTCCCTCTCATACTCCTCTGCCTCTCCTATGCTTATGTAGTATCTTCGTTTTACCTGAAAGTCAAAGAAAGCAGGAGCAGGAAGGGTAATATGGAAAACACGCTGCCGGTTAAATATCAAGCGGTATAGGAGGGATCCATGATCTCTCTCAAGGAACTGGTAGCGTGTTAGAGCGACACGATCAAGGTAGGCTGTACGGAGAGGAGGGTCTTCTGGACGGATGGTTACTCCCATAAAATTTGCTAAGCGTGTATCATAAACTCCACCAAAGAAATCCCCCTTACTGGCATTTTTATTCAGCCTCCTTGCTATAATAGCTCCCATATTGAAGCTCCTGTCACATGTTACTGCGCTCTTAAGGATACTAAGGTCGGAAGCGCATAGGTGACAATGTGCACCCTTGCCGTTAATGCAGCTACCTATGAAGAGGGCAAGGTAGTGCAAGGCAGGGAAATGGATGCTTCCTATGGTGGCTTGCGTGATATCTCTGGTTTCTCCCACAGTTATACAGGAGACAAAGTCTCTGACCGAAGACTTAGGAGGATCATTAACACTACCCCCATTGGGTATCTTGCAAATCCTATTGAAATCCTCCACATCCACGGTATAGGATTTATCATACAGATCAAACAGTATGGATGATTCACGGCCAGCTAAAAATTTAAATCTACGCACGAAAGAGGCACTGAGCATAGCATACTGTTCACATTTATCTGAGAGGAATTCTTCTAACCCGGCATTGCGGACAAGTGCTTCAAACTCATCCTTGAAACCTCCTTCGATCATGAACTCATCGGAAAGCCATTCACATGGTTGTGCCGGTGCGTCCCTTAGTTGAAAAGGTTCGGGCTCCCGAAAGGAGAGACGAGGACCCTTCTTACTTGAGGAACCACCATGAAACTTCCTCCTGAACATAATTTCCTTATGCTGAAATTTTTTGAAGTCCAAGAGAAAAGTGAATAAAGACCCACCACACCTTGTAGCAACTACTCCTACTAGTGCCTAGAGACTGTATCACGCGCTAAAACTACTTGGGACCAACTAAAATCAACATTTATAGCTCAAGAACAGGGTCACCAAGGTAGCAAGAATTCGCGAAGGATAAAGCACTGGAGCAAAAACTAATTGGACCAATGGAGGAGTCACTTACCAAGGAGTAATTTCCACAAAACAGTTCGGAGAATGGTGCTTTGAGCAAGGGGATCGAAAATCACAGCCAAATGAGCAACAACATGGGTTTGAGTTGCGAAACAATTTTTTCTGGAGGTGGAAGAAGAGGCTGGGAGCTAAAATGAGTGGAGGGGTGCCTGTGGGCCCCACAAGCTTTCACCCTGCAACCAGGGGGGTAGGCGGCGGTGGGGGGGGGCTTGTGGCCCACTGGTCAGGCCCCCAGGCCACATCTCAGGCCCAGAAATTTTCAAAATTTCCAGAAACAATCATACTAAATTTTCAGGACCATCGGAGAACTTTTATTTCCGAGGTATTTTTCTCTGGGACGCTAAAACAGAAAACAGAAAAAGCTAAACTAATTCTATCATTTTTCTTCTAAGAAAAAGAAAAATCAAAACAAAGCTATGTGACTCTTTGATTCATCCGTTTCATGGTCATCGAAAGAAATTCATCAATGGAATTGATCAAGTCCTTATGACAAAACTTTCTCGAATCACAATAGAGAACGAAGAATTTTCGAATAGCCACTAAGTCACCTCAATGGGGATATGTATCTCCCCAACAAGCAAATCATACTTCATCTTGACACGAGGAATAGGGCATTCAAAGCTCCCAATGAGAATCGATGAAGTCTTTTTGATAGCATTGATGCAATGTACTGGATATCATTTCTTCGGAAAGTGCACTGTGTGCTAATTACCGTTGACGTGAAAAGTGACATTGCTTTTCTTGCAATCTATAACAGCCCACGCAGTGTTTAAAAAGGGTCTTCCGAGGATGATAGCCATGGCATTGTCCTCGGGAATATCCAAGATAACAAAGTCTGTTAAGATACTGGTGTTAGCAACCACAACAGGCACATCCTCGCAAATGCCAATAGGGAAAGCAGTTGATTTGTCGGCCATTTGCACAGAAATTTCAGTGGGTGTCAACTTATCCAATTCAAGTCTACGATAAAGAGAAAGCGGCATAACACTAACACCGGCTCCAAGGTCACATAAGGCAGTTCTTACGTAGTTTCCTTTAATGGAGCAAGGTATAGTGGGCACTCCGGGATCACCAAGTTTCTTAGGAGTTCCACCTTTAAAAGTGTAGTTGGAAAGCATGGTGGAGATCTCAAGATCTGGTATCTTCCATTTATTAGTCGCGATATCTTTCATGTACTTGGCATACGGAGACATCTTGAGCATATCAGTTAACCGCATCTGCAGAAAAACGGGTCTTATCATCTCAACAAAGCGCTCAAAATCCTCATCATCCTTTTTCTTGGATGGCTTAGGAGGAAAGGGCATAGGTCTGTGAACCCATGGATCTCTTTCTTTACCATGCTTCCTAGCAGTGAAGTCATTCTTGTCGTATTTCTTAGGTTGTGGATTATCAGGATTAACCGTAGGTTCAATCTCCACATCCTCATCATGACTAGGTTGAGCATTATTATGAACATCACTGTCCATATTGTCATCAGGTTCATGTTCATCACCTGATTGTGTTTCTGCATCAGACGCAGAGATATCATTAGGTTCTTCAGGTGTGACAGTATTTGGTGAACTGGCGTGCAGGTTTCTATCATCCTTCTTCTCCTCCTTAGGATGACTAGGTGTATCAGCATTGATTCCTTGAGAATCTTGATCAATTCTCTTAGGATGACCTTCAGGATACAAAGGTTCGTGAGTCATTTTGCCTCCTGTAGTAATGACTCTGACAGAGTTGCCATTTAATTCATTGAGCAGGTCATTCTGAGCTTTAAGTACTTGTTCTACCTGAGTAGTAATCATAGAGGCATGTTTACTCAGAAGCTTCAGAGCATTGACATTTCTGTCTACACAAGCACTTAAATGGCTAAGCATACGAGTACTTTGTTCCAAATGTCTGCTAACATAATCATTGAAACTCTGTTGTTTGGCAACAAAGTTTTCAAATTCATCAAAGCATAGGCTCGCAGGTTTATCAAAAGGAATATCACTCTCATCAAACCTACACAGAGAATTCACTTCTACTACCTGTATCGGGTTATCGAGACCATAGATCTCTTCGATAGGTGGTAAATTTTTGACATCTTCAAATCTAATGCCTTTCTCTTGCATAGATTTCTTGGCTTCTTGCATATCTTCGGGACTGAGGAATAGAATACCTCTTTTCTTAGGAGTTGGCTTAGGAGGTGGTTCGGGAATAGTCCAAGCATTATTGTTGATCAAGAGGTTATTCAGTAGGGTCTCAGCTTGTTCTACAGTTCGTTCCCTAAAAACACAACCGACACAACTATCTAGGTGGTCTCTAGAGGCATCGGTAAGTCCGTTATAGAGGATATCAAGTATCTCGTTCTTCTTAAGCTTGTGGAAGACTCTCTTCTTGGAGTTCGGCAAAGTTGTATATTTCCTGCAAGGCAGCTTGCTTCTTATGGGCAGGGAAATATTTCTCACAGAAGTAATAGACCATCTCCTGGGGACTACGCACACATCCAGGAGCAAGAGAGGTGAACCAGGCTTTAGCATCATCCTTTAGAGAGAAAGGAAACAGCTTAAGGATATAGTAGTGGCGGATCTTCTCCTCATTAGTGAAGAGGTTGGCTATTTCGGATAGTTTGGCAAGATGGGCTACGACCGTCTCAGACTCATAACCGTGAAAAGGATCAGATTCGACTAGAGAGATTATCTTAGGGTCGACAGAGAATTCATAATCCTCATCGGTGACAAAGATAGGCGAAGTGGCAAACTTCGGGTCATTTTTCATCCTAGCTTCCCGAGATTTTTCCTTCCACTTGAGAGGTAATTTCTCAGCGTCATAGGCATCCTTACACGCAAGAAAATCCTCAGCTATCTCTCCCTCCATAACGTAACCCTCAGGTATATCAGGCAATTCATATCTAGGAGAGCTAGATCTAGCAGGAGCAAAAGCAGGTTCTATCTCAATACTATCGGTAGTTTCAGAAGCATCACGAGCATTGGCAGTAACTCTAGCAATATCAAGCATAGCATCATCAGGCGTAGCATCTCTAGCAGTATCAGGCAAAATAGCATCTCTAGCATCATCAGGCAAAGCAGTATCAGGCATAGCATCTCCAGCAGTATCAAGCATAGCATCATGCATAGTATCAAGCATAGTATCATCAGGCATAGTATCAAGCATAGCATCTCTAGTAGTAGTATCACAAGCATCATCAAGCACACGCGACGAATCAAGATTTCTAGCAGGAGGTGAAGTTGCAAACTTACTCATAACTGAAGGTGAATCAAGTGCAGAGCTAGATGGCAATTCCTTACCTCCCCTCGTAGTTGAGGGCAAGATTTGGTCTTCAGATCCTTCAGATTCTTCATAGTGATCAGCAGATATAAATCCCAAATAACTCAGAGAATATAGCAATACCTCCCCGGCAACGGCGCCAGAAAAATGCTGATCTGCAATCTCTGGTGTTAGCTAGACGAATGCTTATGACAACAAACCTTCTCCTGCAACGGCACTAGAAGAATGCTGAAAGCACTCCCCAGTAATGAGACTAGAAGAATGTTGTTGATGGCCCACCAGCGCGTGGGTTCGCAGCAGTTTTCGAGGGTAGAGTATTCGACCCAATTTGTTGATCGCCTAAAGGAGGTGAGAGAATACTCTCGAGTATTAGCAGCTGAATTTGTCAGATTCAACCACACCTGAAAGATTAGTATCTGCAAGCACAATAGTAACAGCAAAGTAATATGATAACTACGGTGTCAGAAACGATCTGTTGACGGCAGACTATTCCTAACGATTGTATCAATGGCGCCTCCGTTGCCGCGTTGACGGAAGTTGTCAATTCCCGTCAACGGCCAGCAAACCAACAGTGTAACAGGTAGCAGCAATGTAACGAGCAATAGCAGTGGCAAGGAACCGCAGTAGTGACAGCAGTAGCAAGTAGCAACAGTAGCAAGCGACACTAGTAGCAACAGTAGCAACAGTAGCAGCAGAGCAAGACAAGTAACAGCAGTAGCAACAGTAGTAGTAGCAGCAGCAGCAGTAGAGCAAGACAAGTAACAGGAGTAGCAACAGTAGTAGCAGCAGTAAAGCAAGACAAGTAACAACAATAGTAGGACAAACTCGTAGGCAATGGGTCGGTGATTTGTTTGGATGATATTCATCATGCAACAGCTATAACATGGAGAGATATGTGGCTAGCTCCCGTTCGTCAATATGATGTAGGCATGCATTTCGTGTGTTGTCATACGTGCTTAGGGAAAAGAACTTGCATGACATATATTGTACATCCCTCCCGTGGCAGCGGGGTCCAATAGGAAACTACGGGATATTAAGGTTCTCCTTTTAATAAAGAACCGTACCAACGCATTAGCACTTGGTGAACACATGAACTCCGCAAACTATGGTCATCACCGGGAGTGGTTCCGGTTATTGTCACTCCGGGGTTGCCGGATCATAACACATAGTAGGTAACTACAACTTGCAAGATCGGATCTAAAACACACATATATTGGTGACAATATAGTAATTTCAGATCTGAAATCATGGCACTCGGGCCCTAGTGACAAGCATTAAGCATGGCAAAGTAGTAGCAACATCAATCTCATAACATAGTGGATACTAGGGATCAATCCCCATCAAAACTAACTCGATTACATGATAGATCTCATCCTACTCATCACCGTCCAGCGAGCCTATGAATAGATTACTCACGAATGGCGAAGAGCTTCATGGAATTGGAGAGGGAAGAAGGTTGATGATGACGATGGCGACGATTTCCCCTCTCCGGAGCCCAAGACAGACTCCAGATCTGCCCTCCAGATGAAGAACAGGTGGTGGCGGCGCCTCCGTATGGAAAACGCGACGAAAACTTCTTTTTTATTTTTTCTGGGACAAAAGGCAACTTATAGAGCTAGAGTAGGGGGCGGCAGGTGCCTGTGGGCCCCACAAGCCTGCCCACCGCCACCAGGGGGTGGTGGCGGAGCAGGGGCTTGTGGCCCACTGGCCCACCACCTGAGGTGGAACTTGGCGCAAATATTTTTGATATTTTCCAAAACTGTTCCCCGTAAATTTTCAGGACGTTTGGAGAACTTTGATTTCTGCACAAAAATAACACCAAGGCAATTCTGCTAAAAACAACGTCAGTCCAGGTTAGTTCCATTCAAATCATGCAAATTAGAGTCCAAAACAAGGGCAAAAGAGTTTGGAAAAGTAGATACGATGGAGACGTATCAGGGCCCGTCGCTCGAATCCCCCACGGGACACCCAACCGAAGCAGTATCGCACTTCAGAGGCTCTAGAGGGCTCCGCCACTTCCGGTCTGAATCCCAAAAAGAAGTCTTTCAAGAAGACAGCTCCCAAGAACTAGGGGATCAACGTTCGCACTATGCCCCCTAAGGATTTTCTGCTGTTCTGCAACCGCAATCACTATCTAGAAGACAAGGCTCAGATCAAGAACATCGAGCATGTTTGGTCACAGGATCACTGCATGATCTATCGCAACATCATCAAGCCATTCAAGAAGATTTCTGTTCCAGTGCAGTGGATTGACCTTGCTCACCTTCAGCGGAACCCGGATTACTTTGGTGAGGCTCTCTCCTTGATTGATAAGCTTGGCCTTAAATAGATCATCACCTTCAGGCAAGACTTTGACCCTGATGTTTGTAGAAGTTAATCATGTTGTTTCTTTAGGATTAGGAAATAAAGCCAAACCGAGTCCTAGTAGTATTAGGATTCCTAGTCCTAGTCTATTTTCATATTCCCTTGTGGACGTGTATAAAAGACACCCTAGGGGTGTTGATTGTAACACCAGAAAAACGAAAAGCAATACAAAGCAAAGGCTCGACACGGGCCTTTAGCCATCAAATCCATCGATCAATTTTATTCGTGTCGCTAGTTACGCAAATTCCGTCAAGTAGCCGTCCGAAGCAAGAATCGCGTAGACACGCCTGTACAGCTGCATACGCACATTCAAAAGCCAACAGTTGGTATCTACAGCCTCGACGATCTACAATCTACGATGACGGACAGCGACGCTGAGTCGGTCAAGTCCGGCAGCGGCGGTGCCAAGGTGAACAAGAACGGCAACAAGGTGAAGAAGGGCGTCAAGTCAGCAACCAGTGGTGGAGGAACGAGCGGCGCCAACGCCCAGGCACATCGCAACATCCCCATCCAGTACCCGATGCTCACCGACGCCAACTACGGCGTGTGGGCGGTGAAGATGAAGATTATTCTCCGAACCCTCCGAGTGTGGCAGGCAATCACGGACGACGATGTCGATGCGAGTCTGACGAAGGTGCCATGGCCGCCATAGCCCAGTCCGTGCCGGATTCCGTGCTGATGACATTGGCGGAGTTCGAGACGGCAAGAGAGGCGTGGAACGCACTCAAGGAGATGAGGATCGGAGAAGATCGCGTCACCAAGGCACGGGCACAAGTGCTGAAGCGCCAATTTCACAAGTTGCAGATGGAGGAAACTGAATCGGTGAATGACTACGCCATGCGTCTTACTACTTTGGTGGGAGAGATCCGCGCGCTTGGTGCAAAGCTCGATGAGACCGAGATTGTGGAGAAGTTTTTCAGTTCAGTCACTGATAAATTCACGTACATCATCGCCACGCTCGAGCAGCTTTACGACATCGACGATATGACCATAACGGAGGCGATCGGACGCCTGCGGACGTGGTAAGAGAATGCTCGTGGCTGTCGAAAAGGCAAAGGAGGAGGTAGTGACCAACTCATTTACTCACGTGCCGATTGGGAGGCCCCAAGTAGCAAAGGAAGGCGTGACGGTGGCGAAGGCTCAAGCAACATGAAGGGCGATGGACAAACCGGAAAAGGCAAAGGAAAAGGCAAACCACAAGGTCGTGGTAAGGCGGGCCAATCTAAAGAGCAGAAACCACGGAACTTGGACTTGTCCGAGGTCAAGTGCTATAACTGCAATAAGATGGGTCACTTTGCGAAGGATTGTCCAAAGCCTAACAAGCGGGAGATCAAGGCAAATTTGGCAAAGCAGGAAGACGAAGGTCCAGGTCTTCTGATGGCCGAAGTTTGTGATCTCGCTGAAACGGTGGTTGTGAAACCAAGACGGAAGGTGCTACTTCATGAGGAAAAAGTGACACCAAAGTTATCCGGTGATCAGAACGTGTCGTGGTATCTCGACACGGGTGCCAGTAACCACATGACGGGGTGCAAGGAGAAATTCCTCGAGCTGGAATACGATGTTGAAGGCTCGGTCAAGTTCGGTGATGGTTCAGCTGTGGAGATTTGCGGGCAAGGATCTGTCCTCTTTGAGGGTCTCACAGGCGAACATCGCATACTCACCGGAGTGTACTACATCCCACGGCTGTGCAACAACATCATCTCTATTGGGAAGCTTGACGAGAATGGATGCAAGGTGAATATAGAGAGCGGAGTGATGACGATCTTCGACAACCTCCGAAACGTGCTAGCTCGTGTTAATCGCACATGGAATAGGCTCTATATCCTCAACCTTGATCAATCTCAACCGGAGTGTTGGCTTGCCAAGAGTGATGATGATTCGTGGTTATGGCATGCTAGATTTGGACACGTTAACTTCTACGCCTTGAAGAAGATGTCAAAGATGGAGATGGTATCCGGGATGCCAGTTATCGACCATGTTGATCGAGTATGTGACGGGTGCTTGGTTGGAAAATAGCACCGCAGGCCATTCCCTGCTCAGTCTACCTATCATGCAAGTGATGCACTCGAGCTGCTCCATGGTGATCTATGTGGCCCTATCACCCCGGCAACTCACGCAGGAAAGAAGTATTTCTTCCTTGTGGTAGACGACTACTCGATATATATGTGGGTCATTCTCCTACGGTCTAATGATGAGGCGTTTGAAGCATTCAAGAAGCTGAAGGCTGCAACAGAGATGGAACACAAGCTGAAGGTTCGCGCTCTACGGACAGATTGCGACGGAGAGTTTACGTTGAATGAGTTCAACGACTACTGCGAGAAGATTGGCGTAAAGAAGTTCCTCATGGCACCTTACACACCGCAGCAGAATGGGGTCATTGAAAGGCGCAATCGAACCGTCGTTGACATGGCAAGGAGTTTACTCAAGAGCAAGAACCTGCCGAGGACTTTTTGGGGAGAAGCTATCTCGACGGCGGTCTATCTTCTCAACCGGGCTCCAACGAAGGCGGTGATCGGCAAGACTCCCTATGAAGCAATTTACGGACGAAAGACGAATGTGTCTCATCTAGGGACATTTGGGTGCGTGGCACATGTGAAGACGGCGGAGCCGCACCTCTCAAAGCTTGCCGATCGTAGCACCAAGATGGTGTTCATCGGATACGAGAGCAGTTCTCGCACCAAGGCATACCGTTTCTACGATCCACAAACCAAGCGTCTACGGATTTCACGCGACGTCGTGTTTGAAGAAAACCAAGCGTGGAATTGGAGCGCCGCAGCCGACGATGCTCCAAACAGTAACATATTTGCAGTTGAATTTCCAACTGATGATGATGCATGGGACGATGTCCAGGTGGTTGGCAAGACGCCCAACCAAGGTGACCACAATGGTAGTGATCATCATGGTGCCGACACCGACAACGACGTGCATAGGTCGCAAGGAGATAACGACAACGCCGCGCACGACACAGGCGGAGATCTCGACAACAACATCGACAACGAGGCGCATAGTGACGACGACAATCAAGATGATGGTCACGGTCACGACGACTACTCCGATGACACGGAGTTCGATGACACACCAGGGTCTCAGCCGTCTTCCTCAAGTGCATCAACATCGACACAATTTGTGTCGCCTCCTTCACAAGCCACAACGGATTCCTCAGGCCTCGTCGCTACAAGACCCTCAAGAAAGTCTACAAGTACACAAAGCCAGTTATGCTCGAGTACTCCGGACTATGTTTGTTCGGAGTTGAGGAGCCGGCGAACTTCGTAGAGGCGAGCAAAAGTCCTAGCTGGACGCACGCCATGGATGAGGAGATGAAGGCAATTGAGAGCAATGGCACGTGGACTTTGGTAACCCGACCTCCAAATCAAAAGACGATAGGTTTGAAGTGGGTTTACAAGTTAAAGAAGGACATGGAGGGTGCCATTGTGAAGTACAAGGCAAGACTTGTTGCAAAGGGCTACGTACAACGTCAAGGAGTTGCCTATGATGAGGTGTTTGCACCGGTTGCTCGAATCGAGACGGTGAGAGTGCTCTTAGCTTTGGCAGCACAAGAGGATTGGAAGGTTCATCATATGGATGTTAAATCCGCTTTCCTCAACGGCGATCTCATAGAAGAAGTGTACGTGGAACAACCCCTCGGCTACGAGAAGAAAGGCGAAGAAGGGAAAGTTTACAAGCTCAAGAAGGCACTTTACGGGTTGAAGCAAGCGCCAAGAGCTTGGAACTCAAAGTTAGACGAAGTCTGGTCTCGCTCGGGTTCAAGAGATGTCCCCTCGAGCATGCAGTCTATACAAAGAACTCCAAAGGCTCAAACCTGCTAGTTGGAGTTTATGTCGACGATCTGATTATCACCGGAGATAGCGTACAAGAAATTGAACGTTTCAAGGCGCAAATGAAGAACAAGTTTAGCATGAGTGATCTGGGATTACTCAGCTATTACTTGGGCATCGAAGTGAAGAAAAGCTCTAGGGAGATTTCCCTATGTCAATCGGCTTACGCGGTCAAGTTATTGGACAAGTGTGGCATGTCAGACTGCTACGCGACACAAGTTCCAATGGACCAACGTCACAAGTTAAGCAAGCGTAGCTCAAATCCGCCGGTGGACACCACAATGTATCAAAGCGTTGTGGGTAGCCTAAGATACTTGGTGCATACCCGACCTGACTTGGCTTATTCAGTCGGGACCGTGAGTCGTTTCATGGAGAATCCGACAACCGAACACATGAGCGCGGTCAATCAAATTCTATGCTATGTGAAAGGCACAATTAATATTGGTTGCACGTACAGAAAGGGAAAGGAAGGATTGATCCTTCGTGGATATTCATATAGTGACATGGCAAGTGATGTTGATGACCGAAAGAGCACAACGGGCATGGTTTTCTACCTTGGCCCGAATCCGATTAGCTGGAATTCTCAGAAGCAAAAGGTGGTGGCACTGTCTTCATGCGAGGCAGAATACATAGCGGCAAGCACGGCGGCTTGTCAAGCAGTGTGGCTGAGAAGACTCCTAGCTATTCTTGCAAAGCGGGAGGTGCAGAAGGTGTCACTGAAGATCGATAACCAAGCTGCAATCTCGTTGTGCAAAAATCCGGTTCATCACGAAAGGAGCAAGCACATAGATACCCGGTTCCACCATATCCGGGAGTGCATTGAAGAAGGGTTGATCGAGGTTCAACATGTGAACACGAAATACCAACTTGCCGATATTTTCACCAAGTCCCTCGGTCGACAGAAGTTCATCGAGATGAGGAGGAAAGCTGGAGTGCAAGAAGTGAAGTCAAGCAACAAGATTAAGGAGGTGAATGTAGAAGTTAATCATGTTGTTTCTTTAGGATTAGGAAAGAAAGCCAAACCGAGTCCTAGTAGTATTAGGATTCCTAGTCCTAGTATATTTTCATAGTCCCTTGTGGACGTGTATAAAAGACACCCTAGGGGTGTTGATTGTAACACCAGAAAAACGAAAAGCAATACAAAGCAAAGGCTCGACACGGGCCTTTAGCCATCAAATCCATCGATCAGTTTTATTCGTGTCGCTAGTTACGCAAATTCCGTCAAGTAGCCGTCCGAAGCAAGAATCGCGTAGCCACGCCTATACAGCTGCATACGCACGTTCAAAAGCCAACAATGTTGTGGCCCAATTCTATGTCACTGTTCACTTTGCACCTGATGACGTGCGCACCATGACTTGGATGACCGGTACTCAGAAGATGACATGTTCCTGGTCAGAATTCATGCAGCTTCTCAAAGTTGACTTTCAGGGAGATGAAACTCCTCTTGGGATGCGTCCTCATGCTCCGTCTTCATCTACTGCCACCCCCAAGGACAGGCTGCAACAACTTTATGTGAAGAAAGGTGTGCTCCTCAAGCATCTGGATATCATGCATCGGATCTTCCGCAACACTCTCTTTCCTTGCATTGGCAACTTTGACGAGGTGCATGGTTATCTAGCTGAGATGCTTCTGCTCTATGAGGAGGCTAGGACTAAGGAATCTTCCCCTCTCGATATTGCCCACGTGATGTTCAGTGAGCTCTGGAACTGCATAATGAACCGCAAGGTTCCCATCTACAGGCCCTACTTGTTTGCCTATATTCGCAAGAGGTGGCACGAAGTCTATCTGATAGATGAATTCCCTATTCAGGCTGATCCCTTTGTGCATGATCCTATCAAGCTCCGTATCAAAGACAAATGGGCCAACCCATCAACTTCGTCTCAGCACATGGACACTGACACGGAGACTGCTGCTGGAGGAGGGCCCGCTTCTCAGTCCCGCTCTTCTGCTATGCCATCTTGGGCAGTGAAACTGAAGGATAAAATGAAGACTCTCTTCTGTATGCAGGCCAAGGGACAATATCAGTCTCATGTGGCCCAGAAGGAGAACCATCAAAGGCACAATCGTGTCTTGAGGACCCTTGATGTTGATATGTCAAGCGGCTCAGAGGACGACATCACTCCAGAGTCTGATTGGATGCGGGCTCAAGGTTATCAGTGGACTGGGTCTGATGCAGAGGAGGAGGCGTATGAGGAGGACAATGAGGAGGAGCAGGACGATCCGGATGCCACGGACGAGTCTGGGGCTGATGAGGATGTGGAGTGACCACCTGTGTCGTTAGGTGTGCCCCTTTTTGGTGTCTTGTGCCAAAGGGGGAGAGAGTCTAGGAGCTGGATTTGCGCTTTGCTTTAGCTTTGCTTATCTTTATCGTGTTTGCTTTGCACTTGGTTTGATCTTATCTTCTATATTTGCTTTCTGTGATGTGAGACTTGGACTAGTGTGAGACTTATTTCTATCATATGCTATGAGTCATATGCTCTTCAATTATCTCTACCACTATCTTTATGTTCACATGCTATCTACTGTGCAAATCCGGTATTGTCATTAATCCACCAAAAAGGGGAGATTGTTAGGGCATATTTATGCCTAAGTAATTTTGGTGATTGATGACAGTACCGCAAAGGACTAATCGTGTGCATTAAGATTTCAGATAACACATGTCAACGGCACAAGACGACTCGACCCCCTCCATGGAACAGAAGCACAGTGTCCTCTGCGATTCTCTTTCTTTGAGTCATAGGAACGCCGTACTATTAAGAGGGGACCCGTCGTGGAAAGGTTTGGGTGGAATAAATTTTGCACGCACACACTTTATCTCCTTTCCATTTCCCTCCAACTTTGGAGTCGTTCCCGCCTCGGGTTTATCTCCTCTAAGCAAAAAGGTCTCTCAGCGGTAGTACCGCTGTCCCTAGAGGTAGTACCGCTGGGCCTAGCAGTAGTACCGCTAGAGCTGGCGGTAGTACCGCTAGCCCTAGCAATAGTACCGCTAGTGCTGGCGGTAGTACCGCTGTGCTGGCGGTAGTACCGCCCCTGGTCAGCGGTAGTACCGCTCCAGGAACTTAGTACCGCCTTCCTAGCGGTTGTACTTCGTCGGACTTTTTGCGAAGACTTTCTTGGCAGTGGTTGGCCCGGTAGTGCATCTGCACTACCATGGGCCCAGCGGTAGTACCGCTGGAGTGCCAGCGGTAGTACCGTTGTAGCCATCGGTAGTACCGCTGGAATGCTAGCGGTAGTACCGCTGCAGCCAGCTGTAGTACCGCTGCAGCCAGCGGTAGTACCGCTAGACTCGGGCTGTGAGTGGGAAAACAGTTCTTCTTGCTCTAGAACCCAACCTTTGACCCTCCCAAGCTCCATTGTTGCTCCCTAAGCTCAAAAGTGCCCGATCTCTCTCCCTAGCCAATCAAACTTGTTGATTTTCTAAGGATTGGTTGAGAAGGCCTAGATCTACACTTCCACCAAGAGAAAATTGATTCCCCCCACCAATCCCTTGCGGATCTTGTTACTCTTGGGTGTTTGAGCACCCTAGACGGTTGAGGTCACCTTGGAGCCACATTCCATTGTGGTGAAGCTTTGTGGTCTTGTTGGGAGCCTCCAAGCTTTGTGTGGAGTTTTCCCCAATCTTGTTTGTAAAGGTTCGGTCGCCGCCTTCAAGGGCACCTATAGTGGAATCACGGTACCTTGCATTGTGTGAGGGCGTGAGGAGAATACGGTGGACCTAGTGGCTTATTGGGGAGCATTGTGCATCCACACCGCTCCAACGGAGACGTACTTCCTGTCAAAGGGAAGGAACTTCGGTAACACATCCTCGTCTTCATTGGTTCCACTTGCGGTTATCTCTAACCTTTACATTGTGTATGCTTATGTTGTTGTTTACCTCTTACTTGTCTTAGTCGTCCTTGTTGGTAGCATTATATAGGTTCACCTCCTTGTTGAAATTTTAGAGAACCCTTATGTTGCTAACCCTAACTTGCTAAGATTAATTAAAAAGTGGTCGTTGCCTATTCACCCCCCTCTAGTCAACCATATCGATCCTTTTAGAATTTATGTCAAGCTAGTTTTCATCATGCTATTATGATTCGTGTTCGTTACTTTGATAATTTGATATGTGGGAGGACCGGCGCTTGGGTGCTGATCTTACTTGGACAAACCTCCCACTTATGATTAACCTCTCTCACAAGCATACGCAACTACGAAATAGGAATTAAGATAAATCTAACCATAGCATTAAATATATGGATCCAAATCAGCCCCTTACGAAGGAACACATAAACTAGGGTTTAAGCTTTTGTCACTCTAGCAACCCATCATATACTTATTACTTCCCAATGCCTTCCTCTAGGCCCAAACAATGGTGGTGTGTCATGTAGTCGACGTTCACATGACACCACTAGAGGAGAGACAACATATAACTTATCAAAATATCGAACGAATACCAAATTCACATGATTACTTATAACAAGACTTATCGCATGTCCTCAGGAACAAATGTAACTACTCACAACGTATATTCATATTCAGGATCATAGGAGTATTAATAATCATTAAGGATCTGAACATATGATTTTCCACCAAATAAACCAACTAGCATCAACTACAAGGAGTAATTAACACTACTAGCAACCCACATGTACCAATTTGAGGTTTCGAGACAAAGATCAGATACAAGAGATGAACCAGGATTTGGAGAGGAGATGGTGGTGACGAAGATGTTGATGGAGATTGAACCCCTCTCGGTGAGAGGACCATTGGTGATGACGACGGCTTCGATTTATCCCCTCGAGGAGTGAAGTTTCCCCAACGGAATAGCTCCGTCGGAGCTCTAGATTGGTTATGTCGAAGTTCCGCCTCGGGACGGCGGCGTCGCGTGCCAAACGGTCTGATATGATTTTTCCAAGTCAAAACCCTTCATATAGAAGAAGATGGGTGTCGGAGGCCTGCTAGGGGGCCCACAAGCCTGCAGGGCGCGACCACGGGGGTAGGTCGCGTCCCCCGGGCTTGTGGCCACCTAGTCGGTCCCCTCCGGTACTTCTTTCGCCCATTAGTCATTATATATTCCAAAACAATTCTCCATAACTTTTCAGGACTTTTGAGCTGTGCAGAATAGGTCTCTCAGATTTGCTCCTTTTCTAGTCTAGAATTCCAGCTACCGGCATTCTCCCTCTTCATGTAAATCTTGTGAAATAAGAGAGAAAAGACATAAGTATTGTACCATAATGTGTACTAACAGCCCATAATGCAATAAATATAGATGCAAAATGGACGTATCAGCTAGCGTCTCCTTGGACTAGTGTACGGTGAACCCGTGGACCGAAGACCCCCTTGAATCTTTTTCTTCTCTCTCTTTTGATCCTCCTTCTCCCTCGGAGCCGTTTACGGCTTCTCAACCAAGATGGCTGCCAGTAGGGGTTGATATCCCACAAGTATAGAGGATCTTCTGTAGCCTTTTCGATAAGTAAGAGTGTCGAACCCAACGAGGAGCTAAAGGTGGGACAAATATTCTCTCAAGTTCTATCAACCACTAACACAACTCTACGCACACTGAACATTTTGCAATATCTAGGAAATAAAACTAGAGTGACAATACGGGTATGAGAGAAAGCTTTGCAAGATAATAAATACAAGAAAGTAAATGTTAGTGCTGCAGCGATAAAATATACTAAGTAACCATAAACTAATAGTACCAAGAGTGTGGAAAAGTGGTGGTAATTGTGATGGATTTGTCCATGATCAAATAGTCAAATACAAGGTTGATATTCTTCTTTTATGTGGGAGAGGCAAAGCTAACAAGCTCTCACTATCCAATGATTGCAAGTACTTATGATTGGAACTCTAGCAAACATCCATAAATACTAGAAGATACATTAAGGTAAAAATACCCAACCATAGCATTAAGATCAAAAGGTCCTCTTTATCCCATATGCTTTGATCACTAGATTGGGGCTCATGTTTCTATCACTCAAGCAGCCCACCCTCTAGCTTTCTCCACATATTACAAACCCTATGATGTGATCCATGCGTGCATAAACATATGATCGGCGCCATAGGGCTGTAACAAATTCAATATATAGCTCAAACCATCCACGAAGATTCAACAATCAATCATATGACAAAAGGGAACTACACAAACATGACATAGATGCAATAGATCATCTGCAAATAATTTATAACATCAAACACCATGTTTACATAGGGGATTACAGAGGTTTGTGGGAGACTAGACCGCTGTAGCTATGGAGGAGATGATGATGGAGGTGTTGGTGAAGGCAGCATCATGGCAAAGAGCATGGAGAAGGGGCAG
This sequence comes from Hordeum vulgare subsp. vulgare, assembly GCF_904849725.1. NCBI lineage: Eukaryota > Viridiplantae > Streptophyta > Magnoliopsida > Poales > Poaceae > Hordeum > Hordeum vulgare. The sequence goes on from NC_058521.1 coordinate 535,637,683, forward strand.
CACGTGAGGTTCATGGCAGCGCCGGTGGTTGTCGGCGGCGCACGGGGCTCCTTTTGACATCCTCAGCTTTTGCTACAGTGTTGAATGTAATTAAGCTACAGTGATCCCACGCTAATGGTGCCACGTCAAGGTGATTACTATCGTTGTTCTCGCGTTTGTTCGAAACCGAGTCAAATTCGAAATTTAAAAATAAAGCCAAACAAGAGAAGTTTTATAATGTTAAAATAAAAATGTCACGGTTGTTATAAAAATTCCCTAATGAAATATAAAAGTGAATCGGGAATTTTTGAAATTATTTATAATCCCTATATATTTAAAACAGAAGCTATATATATAAAAAAGTAATTTTAAAAAAAAAAGAAACGAAAAAAAGCCCCTGGCCCAACTGGGCCAAAGTGACCCACCGGCCCATCCACTCGGGGTATTTAACCCCGAGGGCAACCCTAGCGAGCCCCTCCTCCCACTCCTCATGTCGCCGCCAGAAGGGAACGAGGGAGTGCCCCCTCGCTCCCCCACCTATCCCTCTTGTCAGCCCCCATCGCCCGTACCCACCTACCCCCGTTGCCCTGCCTCCAGCTCCCCCGCGCCTCCCATTCCCCGTCGCCCTGCACCCCTGCGTGGATCCCGTCGCCACACCCTCGTCACGTCCCGTAGCTCGCCTCACTGCCGGCCGGGCCTCCCTGGCTCTCACCCCCGTCGCCCCTCTAGCGCCACTCCACCTCACCCCCGCTCCCTACCGCGCGGTGCCGGCCCGCATCGCCTCCCTCCTCCTCGGGCCGACCCCGTCGCCAACCGGACGCCCTCCCGCGGCCCTTCACTGACCGCCTCCCTCCACCGCGATGCCCCGGCGCCGCGCACCACCACCGGCGCCACCTTCACCACCCCATCAACGTCACCGGTCGGCTCCTCCTCCTGCTTCACCTTGACACCGCCGCCACCTTGGCCCCTCCCTGAGGACTCCGGCTACACCAGGCCTTCCCGTCAACGCCGGTGAGCCCTCCATTCGGGCTCCTCCCACCACCCATTCCTTCCTTTCCTAGATCCGGTTCCGTTCCGACATTTATCGTCTCGTTCCGACGCCGATGACTTCATGTAGGTGGAGGTGGAGGTTGCCTCCTTTCTCTCTGTGTTGAGCACACACAGAGTTGAGATGTAAAGGAAATAAAAATGGTGATATATGTTTGTATGTATGTATGTATAGATGTGCATGTATGTATGAATGTATTCAGTATGTATGCATGTATGTAGAAAAAGAAAAAGAAACAAAATAATATATATATATATATATATGATTTTATTAATAAAATGAATAAATAAAAATATATATATTATTTAACTAATTAGTTAATTAATTAAATAGATAATTAAGATAATCTCTTAATTAGGATAATTAAATTATCGTATTAGAGTATGACACGTGGGTCCCACTAAATTAATCTGATTAATTAATATTTAACCTTAATTAATAAATTGTGTCAATGACATGTAGGACCCACTGGTCAGTTGACCAGTCAACTGCTGATGTCAGCATGACATCATGCTGATGTGATAATAGCATTTAATAATTAATTAAATCTGTTTTTAATTCCTAAATATTAATAAAACTTTAAAAATTAATATAAAATAAACCGTAAGTCAGATCAAAATATTTTTAACATGAAAGTTGATCAGCAGAATGAGACAAACCCGGATACGCACTCCATTCGTCTCTCACGCGTCCCTAGCATAGCAAACGTGGAACTTTTCCATCATTTTCAGTCTGACCACTAGTAGCTAGAGACCCGGGAAATATCATCTGATATTTTCACGACCCATCTATGACGGATGTTACTGCGTTAGCTCATGCCTAGCCTACATATTGCCATGTCATGTTTAGTGTTGCACCTGTTGCTATTATTTATTGTTTCTCCCCCCTCTTCTTACCGGTAGACCCCGAGACTAAAGCTGCTGCCGGGTACACCTACGACCTTGCCGACCAGCCCTTTGCCGCAGAGCAACAAGGCAAGAAAACCCCCCTTGATCATTCCTATATCGCTTATGCCTTTCTTCCTCCTGCTTGCATTAGAATTTTGCTATTGTTGTAGTTAGCTCCTATATCAGATGCATAGCCTATTTTTTATGAACTGCTACTTTCAGTATCGCACCTTAAACTGCTTAGTATAGGTGGAGCAGTCATCCCCTCTAACCCCGTAGTCCAGTTGCCCCGCTTAATTATCAAGTCTCGATCCCTGATCAACGATCCAGACCTGACACAACACTTACACCCCCTCTTAGATATGCGACGCTGCAGAGATACTATCGGGTACCGAGGGTGACACATCGCGAAGTACTCGTGATGATATCTCTGTAGTATAGCTAGTCGGTCGTGGTTATCAAGGGTGATTCCTCTTTCACCATTCCTGATGATGCCTCTGTCGTGCAACCCCTCAAGTGTGGGACCCTCGAGGGTGATTCCTCTAGTTCCACCTTGATGGATACATCGTTCGGGATCCAACGAGGGTGATGCCTCAGATCCCCCCGATGTTACAACCACACAATTACTTGACCATGTTACTGGGATCTTTGATGAATAAATGTTAGGCGGGTGGATTCTCGCGTGTTTGTGTCGATGACTTAATTAAAATGACAATGGATTTGGGTATTTGATCTGGGTTGGTCGGAAGGCCTTATTACGCCCTAACCGTCTGCGTGGGAAGAATTATGGGTACTCGACGTCGCGGTATCAACCGAATCTCTTCAGACTTCAGCGATGGAGAGGCGCACGCACAAGTGGTCCCGAGATGCATCGCTCTTGTATTAAGGGGTGCTAGGACTGACATCATCCGCCCACGCATCATGCAAGAGGGCGGAGGGAAAGTGGGCCCATGAACCCTCTGTGCTTAGGAGTTAGACCGGCGGGCTGGCCTCTCTGCTGAGCTTAGGTGGGGCTGTGACGTGTAGATATTCCGAGGCCGGGCAGGACCCAGAAAAGTGTGTCCGGCGAGAGTGTTATCGAGCGTGTCGGGGAATATATTGTGCACCCCTGCAGGGAAGAACTTATCTATTCGAATAGTCGTGTCCACGGTTATAGGATGACTTGGAGTTGTGCCTTGATCTTATACAACTACAATTGTTACTTAACTGGAATTAGTTGCCCCGGGATTGCTTCCTCGCGGGGAGTCGAGGGAGGATCTCTGGGCGTGACCTCATATTAATTTTGTTGCAACAATATGATTATAATTGTGTTACCTTGATCTACTCTCGTCTATTGCTGCAAGACCCCTGAAGATGCTAGTCTTCGATAGGACTATGCCTTCTCTCTCTTTCTGGCATTGCTGCAGTCAGTCCACATATAAACCCCTTCTTTGATACTGATGCATAATTATCATAGTTCTGATGTAAGACTTGCGAGTACTTTGGAGGAGTACTCACCGTTGCTTTGCTTCCCCCTTTGCCCCTTGATCCGTTGTTGTGACCAGATGATGGAGCCCAGGAGATGGAGTATCCCGCCGACGACGAATGCTACCCCGACGGTGCCTACTACAACGTGGAGGCCGCTGAAGACCAGGAGTAGTTAGGAGGTTCCCAGGCAGGAGGCCTCGCCTCGTTCGATCATTGTATCCTTTGTGCTAGCCTTTTCTAAGGCACCTCATGTTTTATGTATGTACTCAGATATTGTTGCTTCCGCTGACTCGTGTGTTTATCGAGCTTCTGTATTCTAGCCCTCGAGGCCTCTAGCTTGTAATATGAAGCTTGTATAGTTTTATTTGTGTCTAGAGTTGTGTTGTGATATCTTCCCGTGAGTCCTTGAGTTTGATCGTACGCATTTGCGTGTATGATTAGTGTACGATTAAATCGAGGGCGTCACACTCCTCCTGCGCCGGCCGACCATCATGGGGGAGCGCCGCCCCTTAGCCCCCTTCCTCCATGGCTTCTTGGTGTTGTAGATGAGCCCTCCCCCATGGAGATGAGGCCATGGAGGAGGCAAAATTCTTGGCTTTTGGTGGCTGCCCAGAAATCAGGGTTTTCCTCTCCTTATATGAGCTGTGACGGTCATCCTTGGCCCTCCGATGGATACCCCTTTGATCTAAGGGCTCTTTGGCACCTCTAGGACCTTCCTAGGAACCCCTCTCAGCCCTAATGAGGTCCCAAAATCGTGGCTTGGCCGAATCCATCAAATATGATAAGAGTTGGACTCAATCACGTCACCGATTCCCGTAATCCTATAATCAGATATTTGTCCTCCACTAAAACGGGCTTTCCTGGAGCGTCCGAACTCCAAATGGGCCGAATTTTATGTCTAGAATTATAAGCATAAAATTCCCCACACTTTTTCTTCTGTGTGGTTTTTTTGAGGCTGTCTTCGACCAGTAACGTGGAAATTTTTAAAAAGAGTTTTTAGACAGATTTCAGAAAAGTCTCAATTCGACTCCAACAAGATTTCCTCTTCTATTTTTGATAGTTCCTATACATAAAAGTGTAAAACAAGAACATTGTGCACTTTTGCAACTATTAATAGGTTAGTCCAAATAAATCATAAACTTAATATAACAACAATTATTAAAAGCATAAAAGTAGCATGAAACCATCAAAAACTATAGATACGTTTTGGACATATCAACATCCCCAAGCTTAGTTCCTACTCGTCCTCGAGTAGGTGAAACGATAAAAACAAAATAATTTTTGAGGTGACATGCTACCAACATAATCTTGACCATCATGTTTGTAAAAGCATCTATAACTGAGATCATAGCACTCTAAACATAGGCATGATGGATATAATTCTAACACTGAAACTTAGCAACCATGTAGCAACATGAAAGGTAACACAAACAAAAGATCATGAATAATAATGCACTTGAAAGTTGTATGTTTGTTTCGAGCATAAAGAAAATATAGCAAAGTGGTATTTCGCTTGTCCTTAAGAGTGGGGCAAAACATAAATGCCAGGACACCTTCAAAGTTCAAGTGGATGACTAGAACAAATAATATGAGAGCAAGTAATAACACATCATGAATCAATCAATAGTAAATTTTAGGACTATGCACATTAAATGACAATTATGCTCTCTTAATTGGTGCATAAAGTTAGAAGATGAAGAATCAAAATAAAAATAAAAGAAAGGCCCTTCACAAAGGGAAGCATGGATTGCTCATGTGCTAGAGCTTTTAGAGATTTTTGAAATCAATAAGATTGTAAAACAAGCTTTTGGGAGGTGCATAATTCGTCAACGAATGCTAGCAGATAGCTCAATACTTATCATGCTAGAGAAGTTTTGAGGAACGGCTCCCAAAGTGGGGACGATCACATCCCCTTAGTCTCCTTTGTTTATCACTATTCTGATTTCTCATGAACAAAGTGTGAAGGAGGTTTTGTTTGTTGCTATTATCTTTTAAGAGTTGGGCGCACTCATGACAGTCCCTCCTCGTATTAGGGGTTCGCAGATTAGACATGCAAACCCAAGATAAAGCTTGTCCAGTATGAGAAGATCATGAATTATCTACTACTTCCTCATGAGCTAAAAGAGAGGCACAAAACAGGAATAATTTTGAAAGTTTTAAAGGTAGCACATGAGAAATTTACTTGGAGTGGCGGTTAAATACCACATGTAGGTAGGTATAGTGGACACATTTGGCAAACTTTGGTTTTTGGGAGTTGGATGCACGAGTAGAGCTCATGCTCAGTACATGTCGAGGCTAGCAAAAGACTGAGAGCGACAAATTAAGAGAGAAATAATGGATATAATCATGCATAGCGACAAAAACATTATTAATAAAAACGTAAATGGTATTAAAAGTCAAAAAATAAATGATCATAGAGACTACAAGTGACTGGTTTGTAGTCATAACATGGTGTGAGCATGCGCCAAGTCAACCCAAATGAAGTAGTAAAGGAGAATACCACAATATTATGCTTCGATATGATAAAAATGACACATGATTCTTTCAATGGCACATTAAGCACTCTCAGCTATTTGAGACGGGTCATGTTACATCAATAACTACTAAGCATATAATTAATATAATATATAACATGACATGTTAATGTCTAAGCCACGGTCTAAACAAGCTTCCTATTGCACCACTATAAGCATGAAATAGTTTACTCTTCTCCAACACCAATCAACTTTCTTGAGTGTAAAATATTTCTCTCACACAACGTCTAATCACTCACTTAAGTTTTCAGGGGAGACATCTGAGACTCGTATAAACTTGGTCACCCGTCAATCCACAATGACTCCTGGATTGATCTAGATCATGGTCACCCAACAATCCACAATGCCTCTTGGATGCACTAGATCATGATGCCTAACCGTCTCGAATATCACAGTCTTCAAGTGTAACAAGTCTTCAGTTCTCTCAGAACAAAATGACTTCGGTAATGCTCGAACACTTTGGCTCTAGGTGTTTGGGTTTATCCTCATAGGATAGTTCTCTCTCAATGTCTTCGAGGTGGGTTTCTCCAAAACGACAATAGTTGTATCAACTCTGGGCAGCCACCAACTTATGGTGGAGGGGAGTGGATATTTATAGCCAACATGCAACCCTCTTTGATATGACCGAAATGACCCTAGGGCAATGGCCAACCAACACGTGTTCCAACGGTCATATTTCAAAGACACACACGGCAACATTACTTGGGCTGCAAGTAATGCCGGCTCAACCAACTCTGGAAGAGATTTCCTCTCCTTGTCTTCCTCCGAAGAAACAAAACAATGAAGGACTTCGTCTTTGTATTTCATTATCTTCAAGCGATTATCTTCACGCACCACCAATGGCTTCGGTCATCGTCAATGTCTTCGGACATTTTTGGTGGTCGTCTTCAATGTTTAAACCGAATCTCTAGGGACTTCTATGTGTGTTATCCTATGAACTCTCACAAACACATTAGTCCCTCAACCACGTGTGTCTTCAATACTCCAAAACCAACAAAGGGTGGCACTAGATGCACTTACACGAGCTCCAGATAGGGTCTCCATGGAACAGAGACTTGTGATGGTGTAAAAGGTGTATGGCGATCATATTTAGGGTTTCTGGAATATTTGTGAATTTATAGGCCAGAGAACAGAGCAAGAGGGGCCACACGGGAGTCACAAGCCATAACGGCATGACCACCCCTCCCCCCGGTCGCGCCCTATTGGCTTGTGGGCCCCTTGTGTGGCTTCAGGTCTCCTCCCGAAGCTTCTAGGTCTTCTTTTGGTCTAGAAAAAAATCATAAAGGAGTTTCGTGGCAATTGGACTTTGTTTGGTATTGAAAACCTGAAAAACAAAAACACACAGCAAACACCAACCGGCCAGGGCACTGGGTTATTAGGTTAGTGATCAAAACTAATACAAATTGGTGAATTATGACCCAAAAAGTATCCTAAGATGGTAATATAACAGCATGGAACAACCAAAAATTATAGATACATTCGAGATGTATCAGAGGCATAAAAACAATAGCGCTAGTTGGGAGGCAACGCAATAGTTTTTACTTTCTCTTTGCGTATGATAACATGATTTTTGCCTCTATAATGATTGTGTTTTATGTTTAAATTATTGTTTGTGCCAAGTAAAGCCTTTGGGGTGATTTGAATGATAATTGAATTGATGCGGTACGAAAACAGAAACTTTATCGTCTAGTGCAGAATTTCCCTGGTTGTACAAGAACGTCTTTTTGATCTTAATTTTTTGCGCAGTATTGTTATAAAATTTCTCAGGTCGTCCTAATGTTTCAAAAAAATTGGAGTTATAGAAGTATGGTACTTAATTATATCGTTATAGACTGATCTATTTTAGACAGATTCCATTTTTGCTTGCATAGTTTGCTTGTTTTGATGATGCCATGGATCGTATCGGGGGGTATAAGTCATGGAGAAATTAGAATACAGTACCTTATGCAATAATAAAATATTAATCAATTTATAATATTACCAAATTATTTGATATGTTTATTATATTAAAGAATCTCATGAAGTTTCTCTTGAGTTTTGTGTGCTAAAGTTTTCATATTTTGGGCGTTATCATGATGGATGAAGGCATAAGGAGCGGCAAGAGCCTAAGCTTGGGGATTCCCAAGGAACCCCCAAGGTAATATTCTAGGAATACTCAAGAGTCTAAACTTGGGGATGCCCCGAAAAACGTCCCCTCTTTCGTCTCAATCCATCGATATGTCACTTGGAGCTATATTTTTATTCATCACATATGAGTTTTGCTTGGAGGCGTCGTTTTCTTTAGTTTGATTTTTGTTTTATTTTTGCTTGGAGGCGTCTGAATACACCCACTTGAGAGATACACGATATCAGCATGATTTATTAGAATACTCTATGTGCTTCATTTATATCTTTTGAGCTTAGCAGTTGCTCTAGGGCTTCACTTATATCTTTTAGAGCACGGTTATGTATAAGTTTTAGAGATATAATTGCACCCTCGTTCTTCACTTATATTTGTTTGAGAGTTAACAAACAGCGATGGTAATTTTCATGGGTTATAAGACTAGTCCAAAAATAATAGGTATTTAGTGAGTGCATAATCAAAACCTCATGTAGCACATAAAAGAGAAATCATGGTTAATGATATTAATGTGGTAATATGAAAAAGCATGAGTGCATGATCATTGGTTAATATAGCTATCGTGAATTATAGGTTGTTAACTTTCTCTTCACCTAAATATTTATATGGCATGGTGATGATGTGTGAGCATACTTATTCCTCGTTGAAATCCTAGTGTTGTTTAAGTCTGGGGGCGATGTTTAACTCCTACCAACCTCCTATCTAGGGGCATGCGAGTAGTGATTTGCTTCGAGAGAGATAATAAAATATTGCAATAAGTATGTGAGTTCCTTATGACTAATGTGAATCCTTGGATATACACACTCTCACCTCCACATATTTGCTAGCCTCTTCAGTACCGTGCATTGGCTATTCTCACCTCGAGAATCGGTGCAACCTTCGTCGATGCATCCAAAACCCATGACATGATATGCTCTGTTGCACGTAGACCTCATTATATCTTCCTTAAAACAGACAGCGTACCTACCTATCATGGCATTTCCAAAGCCATTCTGAGATATATTTCCATGCAACTTCCACCCTCACATTATATGACTAGTACTTTGATTGTCATATTGATTTTCATGATCGTAAGATAGCTAGCATGATATTTACATGGCTTGTCCACTTTTTGATATCTTTCACTATGCTAGATCATTGCACATCATCGTACACTGCCAGAGGCATTCATATTGAGTCATAGTACAATTTTTCATGTTGAGTTGTTAGTAAATAAAAGTGTGATGATCATTATTATTAGGGCACTGTATCATTGAGAAAAGCATGATGGAGACAATGATTCCCCCACAAGTCGGGATGAGACTCTGGGCAAAAATGAAAAAGAAAAATGGTAAAAAATAGAAAAAGAAAAGAAAAAAAGAACAAAAAGAACAAAAATAAATAAATGAGAGAAGGTACACTCCTACTACTGCTTTTTCCACACTTGTGCCTCAAAGTGGCACCATGTTCTTCTTATAGAGAGTCTCATGTTCTGTCACTTCCATATGATAGTGGGAATTTTTTATTACAGAACTTGGCTTGTATATTCCGATGACATGCTTCCTCAAATGCCCGAGGTCTTCATGAGCAAGAAAGTTGGATGCACACCCACTTAGCTTCAGTTGAGCTTTCATACACTTATATCTCTAGTGCATCTGTTGCATGGCAATCAGCACTCCTCGCATTGTTAGCTATTAATGGGCATCTCCATAGCCCGTTGATACGCCTAGTTGATGCGAGACTTTCTTCTCCACTTTCACCCCTTTGAAACCTACCACCATATTCTATTCCACCTTTATGCTATATCCATGGTTCACGCTTATACTTATGTGGAAGTGCGTTAAAGAGTACGATCCAATTACCTGACTTGACACCATGGTGCTTAACATTCATATTTATGTGGTGAAGATGGAGCCATGCTATACTTATATGATAAAATGAATAGGGTGTGAACATTCTTTAAGGATCGTATATTTTGAAACTTGATGATTATGTTGCTTATGTTTATGAATATTACTGTGTTAATCTTCATTAGTTCATTGTTTCTCAATGATCAAACCTGTAATGGATTACATGTTGGGTAGCATGCCACATCAAAAATTCTTTTCTTATCATTTACCTACTCAAGGATGAGCAGGAATTATACTTGGGGATGCCGATAGGACTCCAACGTATCTATAATTTTTTATTGTTCCATGCTATAATATTATCATCCTAGGATACTTTTTGGGTGTTTATATACCAACTAATATTATTTTTGAGCACTAACCTATTAACCTAGTGCCCAGTGCGAGTTGCATTTTTCTGCATGTTTTTGGCTTTTCAGGTTTATAATACCAACGAAGTCCAATTGTACCTAAACTTTTTTATGATTTTTTCTAGACCAAAAGAAGACCTGGAATCTTTGGAAGGAGGTCGGAGGACACATGAGTGAGACGCCACACAACAGGTCACATCCAAGGGGTGGTCGCGCCCTGATGTGTGGTGCCCCCCCCCATGCGCCTCCTGGCGTCCCTGTTTGTTCTATAAATCCTCAGTTATACCAAATACCCTAGGAAGCCACCCAAAACACTTTTTCTGCCACCACAAGTCTCCTTTCCACTGTGTGCCCATCTGGAACCCTTTTCTGTTGTTCTGTCGGAGGGGGGATCAATCACGTAGGACCTCTACATCAACCTTGCTGCTCCCATGGTGATGTGTGTGTAGTTACCACACACCTACGGGTCCAAATTTATTACCTAGATGGCTATATCTCTCTCCCTCTTTCTTGATCTTCAATACAATGATCATCGCATCTTCCCTTTGATCTATCCCATGCAATCCTTTCGTGCGGTGCATTTGTCCAATTCGATGAATTGTGGGTTTATGTTTAGATTATTCATGATAAAGATATTAGTCTTCTCTAAATTCTAATTATGAATCTTATTTGCATGATTATGATGTTGGGGAACGTTGCATGGGAAACACAAATTTTCCTATGCTCACCAAGATCAATCTAGGAGATGCACATATACGAGAGGAGAGATTGTATCTACATACCCTTGTGGATTGCTAAGCGTAAGTGTTTAAAGAACACGGTTGAAGTAGTTGTACATCTTCGCAATCCTACCACTATCTGTCCCACGAACTCCCGATCGAGTGCCGAATGGACAGCACCTCCGCGTTCACCACACGTACATATCAATGACGTCTCTACATCCTTGTTCCAGCGAGCGAGGGAGGAGTAGTATATTTGTTATCTCGCAAGATGAGGCGTGGTGGCGTTGGTGGTGGTGCTATCTCGGCACGGCTATGTCTAGCGCTATCGAAACCGTGAACGGAGGAGAACACGATCTACAGAGAGAGAGGGGCGCCAAGGGCTTCGTGTGTGCTCTTGGGGCGCCCCTTCCCCTCTATATATAGGTGGAGGGGCGTGGGGAACATCCACTCCAAGCCCTAGGGCGCAGCCAAGGGGGGGAGGTGGAATCCTAGCCCCCCTCATTCCCTTCCATACAAAGGTGGACTTTCCACCTTTCCCAACTACATGGGCCTTGAGGGACTTGTGCGCTTGGCCCAATAAGGCCACGATGTCTCCCCTCAGCCCATGCAAACCCTTGGGACGTGGTAGAATCCTTGGCAGACTTCCGTACTCCTATGTAAGTTTCCGGAACCTTCTAGAAGCTTCTCGATACAATACCAGAAAACCGGAAACTTTTCCGTTATTCAAAATATTACTTCCCATATATAAATCTTTACCTCTGAACCATTCTGAAGCTCCTCGTGATGTCCGGGATATCATCCGGGACTCCGAACAACATTGGGTTACCATTACACATAACTCACAAATACAAAATCATCATTGAACCTTAAGTGTGCACACCCTACGGGTTCGAGAACTATGCAGACATGACCGAGACACTCTCCGGCCAATAACCAATAGTGGGACCTAGATGCCCGTATTGGCTCCTAAATATTATACAAATATCTTTATCGGTCGAACAACGATATTAAGGATCCAATCAATCTTGTATACAATTCCCTTTGTCTACCGGTATGTTACTTGCCTAGGATTCGATCGTCGATGTCTCCATACCTAGTTCAATCTCGTTACCGGCTAGTCTCTTTACCCCTTCCGTAATACAAGATCTCGTGGCTAATTCTTTAGTAACATTGCTTGCAAGCTTCTTCTCATGTTGTATTACCGAGTGGGCCCTGAGATACCTCTCCGTCACACGGAGTGACAAATCCCAGTCTTGATTCATGCCAACTCAATAAATATCCTCGGAGATACCTATAGAGCACCTTTATAGTCACCCAGTTACGTTGCGATGTTTGATACACAGAAGGTACCCCTACGGTGTTAGTGAGTTGCACGGTCTCATGGTCATAGGAATAGATACTTGGCATGCACAAAACAATAGCAATAAACTGACACGATCATAATTTTCAGACGTTTGGCTTCTGACGATTCTGAAGCCATTGAAGCTTTTCTCTTTTTAGCTTCTTTCTCAACCGCTTTGGTTTTCTTCACGTCTGATGCAGACGGAGTCACTTTCTTCACCTTTGAGGATTTTGGTGAAGGAGCAATTTCATCAGGCATTGGTTCATCAGTGTTAGGCCTGGTAGTTTCTTCAGCTGGAATATTTTGGGGAATTTCTTCAATAGCTAGTTCTTAAGTTTCATCTTCCTGAGTCAGCTGAACAGTATAACTTGGCTGAGGGTTTGTCTGTTGCTTTGGAGCGGCAGCTCTGCTATTGTATTCATCAACTGCAGCAGTTGCAGCTTTGATGAATTTCACTTTGACCCCCTGACGATCAGCGTGAAGACTTGTATAATTGTCTGTGAGGGTTTTGAGTTCAGCCTGAGTTGACATGAGTACATTGGACGACAAGTTGAGGAGATTCTTCTTGAGGAATTCCTCCTTTTTGACTTTGGCAGTCCTGGCTTGTTTGGCTTGCTGCTCTTTCCATTTAGCTTCATTTACGAAAGTAGCAACCATATGGCTAACACCGGGGGGAAGCTTCAAATCATCAATGGGAGTGTTTGGATGTTCATACCAGAGGTCGATGAAGTCCAGCAATACCTTTGGATCCATAATAAGAGGAATGGAGCTGCCAGAGGCTTGTGCAACACGTTCCTGTTTGTTTCTGATGATGGCTTCGAGTGTTTCATCATCAAATTCTTCACTTCCTTCTGATGCAGAAGGAACGTTGATGATTTTGTTTGGACTTGGCCTGGTACCTCTACCAGCAGTCATTTTAGTCTTCAACAGAATTGGTGAAGCTTTTGAAGCAGAGCCAGTAGCAGATGGCACTGAGGAACTTGGTTGTTCAGGTTGAGTCTTGCTGAGCTGCTTATGCTGTGGGGGTGAAGACTGTGTTGCAGTTGAGGATTTTGCAGCTGTTGTGACCTTCTGAGGAAATTTCTCTTTTGTTGCTGCAGTTGAAGCTTTTAGTTTCTTCAGCAGAGCCTTCTTCTAACGAATTGCAGCGGTAGAGGCATCAGCGGCTGAAGAAGTAGTAGTAGTGGTTGTAGCAGCAGAGTCTTCATTGAATTTTGTCACAACTGCTTTTGCCTTTTTATGTAATTTAGACAAGTATATGTCTTCCTCATCAAGATAGTCCTCAATACTGGCTACACTTTAGGGATGAGCTGCTTGTTGATCACCCTGTGGCAGCCTTTTGCAGGGAGGCTTGAGGGCGAACTTCTTTGCATATTTCGGAGTCACACATATGTACTCCTTCCATTCTTTAGCCCACCTGCGCTCAATCTTTTGAAGCCTTATTTTGCGCTTCGCCATGGTCTCTTTACCATGTATTTCCTCATCAGGTGTACAATAATCAACATATATTTTTTCAGGGATTTCAAAGGTTGTATTATTTTCCAGCTTCTTTCCACCTTTGTGTTTTCGGTCTTCCTCCATTTTCTACAGCCGAGGTTTTTGCTGAGGAATTTTAACTCTTGATGATTCAGAAGACATAGGTAATGTTTCTTCGAGAAATGCTGTAAATGAGTTAAGTTGACGAGAACCTAGTGATTCATCAGCTGACATTTCGTACCTGTGAACAGAGTATAGGTGCGAAGAATTTGGAGAGGTCATATGCGTTCTAAGATTTGAAGAAATTGAATTTTCAAAAGTTGAGGAATTAGACTAGTGAGTTGAGGAATTTGACTAGGCATTCTGATCTTGGGTTCCAGAGTTGTGCAGATTCGAGAATTTACACAATTGAGGAATCTCATGAACAATTTTAGTGGCTTAGTGAAATTCATCAAGTGTTTGAGGGATGAGTGTGCATGGCTGACAGACTTTCTAAGGAAAAATAGATTTGGCGAATCTAAATAGATTTAAAAGATCAACAGAGGCACTAAAACAGAATTTTATTTACCCTGTGCGTAGAACACGAAGAACTGGAGCGGTAAAAGGAAGAAGCTCTTCGGTTCAGATCTTCAACGCCCTAACTTGGCAACTGAAATCAGGTACGACGGCGGTGGAGGAAGATTTTCCGCGGTCGGCGTGAGTTCGGAGACAGCGAGGGCGAGGCAGTGAAGCTTTTCCTCACCGGCGACGAGGATGCTAGCGTTGGCGCTAGGGTTGAGCTCGAGCAGATACGACGAGAGGGCGGAAGAGTTTTGACTGAAGGGGGTAAGGGGGTAATTATAGTTCAGGTGAAAACCTATTCGGGCCAAAACTTTCGGACCAAACTGCCCTTGCCACTTCGTCTCCTCGTGACATGTGGTGCCCACGATTGAAGTGGTGGAGTTCGTAGTTATCCGATCATGAGAAGTGGGTCCGGTAACTGTGTAATGTTATAAAAACATTTTTTGAATTTTGAGGATTTTCTTGCAACGTCCTCAGCTGACAAGGATTCAGTGAGGATTTTGAACAAGTGTCAAATAGAACGCATATGAAGAATTTAGAATGGACTGGGTTGAGCTTAGAATAGAGAGGAGTTGGGTTCGATCACATTCACTTAGAGGAAATATCAAATTGAAGACTGAGCGATAAGTGAACGTTGTTGAGGACTTGAAAACTCATTATAATATATATATAGCCAAATGAAAATCATCACACATAGTTTTGAAGAAATTGATAATTTTGAAGACTTTAAAAAATTTGAGGAATTTGAAGATTTTGAAGATTTTAAAATTTTGAGAATTTTGTGATAAAGTCTGAGATTGAAGAATTTCAACTTTGAAGAAAAACCAGCTTGAAGAATTTCAAAGTTGGGTGGTGGCGTGACCCACCTTATAAGAATGATGATTTCAGGCACCGCATACAATTGTCGTAGGGCCCTAAGAACCAAATTATTCATTAATTTCTTCACACTAAGAGTGATGTTCTTCATTGATTTAAGAAAATCGTTTCTTCGTGTGTTGCACATCTAAGTCATCAATTTCGCATAAGTGTTAGGATGTGTGCATGTTTTCACAAAACATTTGAAGACTCTAGGATATTTAGCTCACACCGCAACTTGCAAAACCTTCTCTCATCCAAGGGCTTTCTGAAGATATCTGCTAGTTGATCATCAGTCTTCACATGGTCAATGATGATATTGCCCTTGAGGACATGATCACGAAGAAAATGATGACGAATCAGGATGTGCTTAGTCTTCGAGTGTTGTATTGGGTTGTAGGCGATCTTGATTGCACTCTCACTGTCGAAGTAGAGGGGCACATTCTTCATGTTGATGCCGTAGTCTCTAAGGGTTTGCTTCATCCATAGTAGTTGAGCACAGCAGGATCTAGCAGCAATGTACTCAGCTTCGGCAGTGGAGAGAGAAACACAGTTCTGCTTCTTTGAGGACCAGCAGACTAATGATCTTCCAAGGAAATGGCATGTGCCCGGTGTTGACTTGTGATCCACATGGTCACCGGCATAATCAGAATCAGAGTATCCAACGAGGTGAAGATTTGAGCCCTTGGGGTACCATAATCCTAGTGTTGGTGTGTGAGCTACGTATCGAAGAATATGTTTCACAGCCTTATGGTGTGATTCCTTCAGTTTTGCTTGAAAACGAGCACACATGCAAACACTAAGCATTATATTTGGCCTAGATGCACATAGATACAATAAAGAGCCAATCATAGAGCGATATACCTACTAATCAAAATCTTTACCATTTTCATCATTGCAAAGGTGGCCGTTGGTAGGCATAGGAATCTTGACGCCTTTGCATTCATGCATGCCGAATTTCCTCAGAACGTCCTTGAGGTATTTCTCCTCAGATATGAAGATGCCATTGCGTTGTTGACGAATTTGAAGACCTAAGAAGAATTTCAGCTCCCGCATCATAGACATTTGGTATTCTTCACTCATCATGTAAGCAAATTCAAGTGTAACATTTGTTAGTACAACCAAAGATAATGTCGTCGACGTATATTTGGCACACAAATAATTCACTGCCATAGGATTTTGTAAAAAGAGTAGGGTCAAGTGAACCAGGTTTGAAGCCTTTCTTCATGAGGAATTCCTTCAATGTATCATACCACGCCCGAGGGGCTTGCTTGAGGCCATAGAGTGCCTTTTTGAGTCTGAAGACTTTGTCTGGATGCTTCGGATCTTCAAAACCTGGGGGCTGAGCAACATGTACTTCTTACTCAAGCTTACCATTGAGGAATGCACTTTTCACATCCATTTTATATAGTGTAATATTGTGATGGTTAGCATAAACAAGCAATATTTGAATAGCTTCAAGTCTAGCAACAGGTGCAAAAGTTTCATCGAAGTCAATTCCTTCAACCTGTGTGTAGCCTTGGGCTACAAGTCGTGCCTTATTCCTCACCACTAGACCATCCTCATCTTGCTTGTTTCGGTAAATCCACTTGGTGCTGATGATATTGTGCTTCCGAGGATCTGGTCATTTTACGAGTTCCCGCACGTCATTTAGCTTGAACAGAAGAAGTTCATCTTGCATGGCTTGAATCCACTCAGGTTCCATGAAGGCTTTAGCAACTTTTGACGATTCTGTGATAGACACAAAAGCGGAATGCCCACAAAAGTTAACTAAATGTGAAGCTTTTGAGCGAGTGAGAGGACTTGGCGCATTTATGTCATCGAGGATTTTGTCAAGTTCTACTTCATTTGCAATCCTCGGATGAGCTGGTTGATGACTTTGGTTGGACTGAGGAATTTGATCTGTAGCATTTTTGTCAGGTGCACCGGTTTGAATTTTCTCAGTGTTGGGGATGACTTCTTCAACAAGGGGTTGTTCCTCACTAGGAATGATATCCTCAGTTGCCTTGAGCTTTATGGCTTCCTCGGGAGGTAATTTATCTCACACAGGAGGTAGTTGCTCTCTTTGCGAGCCATTAGTTTCATCGAACCACACATCTACAGTTTCAACAACCTTGTTGTGATAGGTGTTGAAGACTCTGTAGTGTGCGGGTCCTTTTCGTAACCAAGCATAAGACCCTCGTGTGCTTTAGGTGCAAACTTTGAGCTATGGTGAGGATCTCTAATCCAGCAGTTTGCACTGAAGACTTTGAAATAACTTACATTGGGTTTCTTGTGAGTGAGGAGTTCATATGAGGTTTTCTTGAGGAATTTTTGAAGATATACCCTGTTGATGATGTGGCAAGCAGTGTTCATTGCTTCAGGCCAGAAATGACGAGGAGTCTGATATTCTTCAAGCATAGTTCGTGCCATTTCAACCAGAGTCTTGTTCTTGCGTTCAATGACGCCATTCCGTTGAGGAGTATAAGGGGCAGATAATTCTTGAGTAATACCAAGTTCATCAAGATAATCATCAAGACCAGTGTTTTTTTAATTTTGTCCCATTATCTCTCCTGATGTGTTTGATCTTGACGTCGAAGTTCATCGAGGCCCTTGAGGAAAATAGTTTGAAGACTTCCTGCACTTCAATTTTATACAGAATGATATGTACCCAAGTATAACGAGAATAGTCATCAACGATGACAAAGCCATATAAGGATGCTGCATTGGTTAGAGTAGCATAATGGGTAGGTCCAAACAGATCCATGTGAAGCAATTCAAATGGACGAGTAGTAGTCATGATAGTCTTCGAGGGGTGTTCGGATCTGGTTATTTTTCTAGACTCACAAGCACATGAGAGATGGTCCTTGAGGAATTTGATGGATTCGATGCCAATGACGTGCTTCTTCTTCGCCAGCGTGTGCAAATTCCTCATGCCTGCATGACCAAGTCTTCGATGCCATAGTCAGCCTTCTCAGGTTTTTGCTAGTAAGCAAGTGGCTGGTTGAGGACCTGTGGAAAAATCAACAATGTACAAATCTCCTCTCCTAAAGCCTTCGAAGACTTTGGATTTGTCAGATTCCATGATGACTATGCATCTATATTTTCCAAAGATGACAACCATATCAAAATCACAAAGCATTGAGACTGACATGAGGTTAAACCCAAGGGATTCGACAAGCATGGCTTTGTCCATGTGCATGTCCTTGGAGATAGCCACTTTGCCAAGTCCCAACACCTTGCTTTTACATTTATCAACATAAGTGATTTGCTTCAGTGGTGATGGAGTCAGTGGCATATTCATCAACAAGCTTCTATCACCAGTCATGTGATTTGTGCAACCAGTGTCAAGAACCGATTCTGTGTTCTTCGGTTTGTCATCCTGTAGATGAATTAGTATAGCTTACCATCTCATATGCTTCAAACTTGAAGAATATGATATCAATTTCATTAGTCAAGTATTTCATCATAAATAGTAAATTTGAGGACGTGTGAAATGTTATCATTTCATCAATTTTAGCTTGCGTCCAATCAAGCAATTTCCTCAGGTCTCGAGCAAATTCTTCAGATGAGGACTTTCATCTGGAGACCTGACCTGCAGAAGTGATTAGTTCAATTTCTTCACCACCCACATTTGAAGGGGTGGCAAAATTTTCATCATCCTGCGAGCACCATATGAGAAAGGGGGCATTGAAGCTAATGCACTTCTTTTCACAGTAGGGGGTTAGTGTACTCAAATGAATAGGCACATAAGTTCTTTGAGGATTTATGAACATAATGATTTGAGGAAGAACACTCATATTCATATCCCTTGTAATTTCCCTGCATATCAGAAGCATTAGCACGGGTACAAGCATATTATTGACCATTTGACGATTTTGATCCTCGTGAAGACTTTGGTCCACCCAGGAATTTGTTCTGGGGTTCAAATTCTTCACAGGTGGTGTCATGAGGACATTCACCTGAAGATTTTCCAAGCAACTTTTGGGGACCCAGATTTTCCTCACGGGTGGTCCATTCTTGTAGTTAGTTCCAACATATCGAGCAAATACTTCACCACACTGATTTTTGAACAATTTATAATTAGAGTCAACTCACTCATTAGAGGAATGAGATATTTCACATGCAAAGTCTGTTAGAGTGGATGGATCGACAGGAGGTCCTTTAGCAACAACCCATGAGGTTTTGGGGTACTGCTCAGGTTTCCAGTATGATCCATCGGCATTCAATTTCCTCTCAAAGGAAATGCCTTCTTTCCTCGGGTTCCTGTTCAGAATTTGCTTTTTGAGCACATCGCAAAGGGTTTGATGCCCTTTGAGACTTTTGTATATGCCTGTCACATACAATTCCTTCAACCCTGCATTTTCGTCAGTACCATTTGTGGTTTCCTCAAGTGAAGAATTTGATACCACGGGAACAGTTGAAGAATTTGTAGCAATAGAAGCATTTGATGGTTCTGTTGAAGAATTAGTAGTTTCACACTCGATGCATTTCAGACATGGTGGAATGAATTCAACCTGAGCGGTACTGATCTTTTGAGCAAGCAATGAATCGTTTTCCATCCGAAGATCATCATGAGACATTTTCAACTTCTCAAGATCAAGCTTCCTTTGAAGAAATTCATAGGAAAGTTTCTCATGATCAGGCAAAAGTGTGCCATAACGATCTTGAAGACTATCAAACATAGAGTGAAGACTTTTCACATATTCAGTGAGGACTTGAGTATGATTCATTTCATCATTCAACATATCATCTCTTTTGTCTAGGAGTTTTTGAAGCTTTTCAATGGCACTTTGTTGCTTAGTGGCAATGTTGGCAAGTTTGTAGTAACTGGGTTTTTATACTCATCGGGTTCACAGTCACTAGAAATAGAGGAGGAAGTATGGTTTGGTACCTTTGAACCTTTTGCCACGAAGAAATAGGTTGGAGCAAAGTCATCAGCATTTTCATCAGTGTAGATAGTGTTGTCATTTTCTTCAAGGTTGAAGATTGACTTGCTGACGAATGTGGTAGCCAGTGCAAGAGTTGCCACACCAGACTCTGAATCCTCTGCAGAATCTTCCTCTTCATCACATTCCTCAGATTCTTCTTCACAATCCATTTCCTTGTCAATGAATGCCCGAGCCTTTCTGAAACTGGTCTTCTTGTGCAATGGGGACTTTGAGGATGAGGACTCTTAAGATTTCTTATTTTTCTTCGAGTCATCAGAACTTTCATCCTTGTATTTCTTCTTCTTTGATTCCTTCACCCAACGAGGACAGTCAGCAATGTAGTGACCAGATTTCTTGCATTTGTGGTACGTTCTTTTCTTGTAATCCTCGGATGAAGATTCTGATTTCCTCATATCTCTTCTTGAAGATTTTACCGAACTAGTCACGCCTTGTGAACTTCTGGAATTTCCTCACGAGCATAACAAGTTCCTATCCCAGTTCTTCAGGATCACCAATGTTGCAATCTGAGCCTTCTTCTTCAGATGAGGAAATAGCCTTAGCCTTCAGCGCACGAGGTCTTGAGTAGCTTGGTCCATACAGTTCTCCCTTTTCTTCTTGTTGGAATTCATGAGTATTGAGTCTCTTGAGTATATTAGCGGGATCAAGCATTTTTGTAGTCTCTTCGTTCTTGAATCATTAGAACGAGTGTGTCAAACGATGGGTCAAGAGATCTTAGCAGTTTCTTCACAACTTCATGGTCAGTGATGTATCTAGCTCCCAGTGCTTGCAGTTCATTTCAGATGTTAGTGAGGCGATCAAAGGTATCTTGACAACTTTCATTGTCAAGCCTCTTGAAGCAATTGAAGAGATTGCGAAGAACATCAACACGAGAGTCACGCTGCGTTGAGACTCCCTCATTGACTTTGGATAGCATGTCCCAGATAAGTTTAGAAGTGCTCAAAGCACTCACTCTACCATACTAACCTTTGCTCAGATGGCTGCACATGATATTCTTCGCTTGTGAGTCAAGTTGCTTGAATTTCTTCACATCAGCGGCACAGACAGTAGAAGCAATGGAGGGAATACCATTTTCCATAATATACCAGAGATCATTGTCAATAGCCTGAAGATGCATCCGCATCTTGGTCTTCCAGTAGGGAAAGTCCTTTCCTTCAAAGGTAGGACATCCTGCAGTAACCTTGATCATACCTGCGATCGACCTAACTAAAACTCCAAGTGGTTAAACCAAAATCACACAGAACAAGGGAGTACCTTGCTCTGATACCAATTGAAAGTGTGTTATATCGACTAGAGGGGTGGTGAATAGATGATTTTTAGAATTTCATCGCTGAGAAAATTCCTTGTGAGGAAAGTCCTCAATGATGAATTCAATGCAGCGAAAGTAGTACACGATCAGGTGTTCAAAAAATACAATAGCAGATTACTTGTTGAGGATTATGAAATTCGGTTTGCACAGTTCGCAACTACAGAGTAAGCAGGTGAGGATTAACTTAAGTGAAGAATTTGAGGTTGAGGAAATTCATAGAAAGTCTTCAGGCAAATTCTTTAAACAATGCATATGAAAGTCTTCAACATACAATTTGAAGAAATGAAGGAGTTGAAGAAATAGAACCCGTATCATGATGAAGACCGTTGTTGATGACCCAATTCCAACTGTTGTGACAGTTGTACGTCTGGTTTGGAGCGGCTTGGTATTGAAACCAAAGGACACATAGTCCCAGGACACACATTCCCTACCGTATTCTCCTTGAGCTAAGGACACATAGTCCTCGCTCAACACTCGTGGTAAGTCTTGAGGGCAGACTTCCAAACCCTCACAAACTCGGTCACTCGGCGATCCACAATTGACTGCTGGATGCTCTAGACCATGACGCCTAACCATCTAGAGGATGCACAGTCCTCAAAGGTAAAAAGGCTTTAGTTCCACATAGGAACAACTTATTTAGTGATGCTCAATCACTTGGTTTTTGGTTTGGGGTTTGGTGTTTGGGGTATTTCCTCACTTGATAATTTTCTCTCGAGGACTCTGAGGAATTTGGGTTTCTCTAAATGACAAGTGTCAGTTTCTCTCGGAGCAGCCAACCAGCAAGTGGTTGTGGGGGCGGCTATTTATAGCCTCGGAGCATCCCGACATGATTTGACATAAATGCCCTTAAATAATGTGACCGTTGGGTGGATAAGATCAGTGAGGTGGCGCGTGTCGCGGCAACGGTCGGAACTTTCAACTATGAAAGTCCTCATGTCTCTCATATTCCTCACTTTAAGGCTTTGGTAGGTTTAGGCTTGGGTTGAGCATCATGAGGAAAATCATTCTATAGTTTCGCCTCGACCCCCTTTAATAGTACGATGTTCCTATTATTCAATAGTGAAGAAAATGAAACAAAAAGAGTAAATCTTCACGCTTCAAAGTCTTCAGACTGTTCCCTTCAGGACACACCGAATTCCTCATCTTCTATATCTTCATGAGGAATATCAATTTCATCGCAATTTCTTCGCGATCAAAGTCTTCAACATAAGACCAAAGTCTTCAGCCGAAGACATACATTTTTAGGGGTCGATATTCATTGTATAAATGAAACTCCTCAGCGACTTATAGAGCCTATGTATACTCACAAACATATTAGTCACTTAACCTATAAGTCTTCAAACCACGAAAATCACTAAGGGCACTAGATGCACTTACAGGAATCATCACCGGAGGCCATCTTCATCATCCCGGCAGCCACCATGACAAGGAGGGAGTAGTCCACCCTCAAGGCTAGGGGTATGTACTAGTAGCTATGTGTTTGATCTCTCTCTCTCTCTCTTGTGATCTTGAGATGTCACAATATTGATGTATCGCGGGCTTTGTTAATATAGATGGACCATATGATATTTCTCCCCTCTCTACCTTTGTTTTGATGAATTGAATCTTTTCCCTTTGAAGGTTTGTCTTGTCGGATTGAATATTAAGATTTGAGAACACATGATATATGTCTTGCGTATAAATACTCGAGGTTGCAATGGGAGTATCATATTGATCCACTTGATGTATGTTTTGGCACTCAACTTGCGGATTCCCGAGATGATATTGGGGCAATCTATGCATCGGGGTTGATGCACGTTTTCATTATCTTTTCTCCGATAGAAACTTTGGGGTCTCCTTGTAGTTCTTTGTGTAGATTGAGTATTATTATTATGAAGTTGTTTGATGCATGTAGTAGGATCAACTCACAGATACTTGTGGTGACATTGGAGTATCTAGGTGACATTAGAGTTGGTTGATGTGTGTCATATGATGATATTTTAGTACGAACTCTAGGTCTGTTTGTGACACTTATAGGAATAGCCCAATAGATCGATCAGAAAGAATAGCTTTGAGGTGGATTCGTACCCTACAAAAAAATTCTATCTTATGTTCTCCGCTAATAGGAATTTGGGAGTGATTCTTTATTGCACTTTGAGGGAAAATCATATGATCCAATTATGTTAGCATTGTTAATATATTGCACTAGTGAAAGTATGTATCCTAGGCCTCATTTTCTATCATTGCAATACCATTTGTGCTCCGTTTTATTATTAACTACCTTGTTGTTTTTATTGTTTGCACTACAAAAACTCATATCTACTATCCATACTAAACTTTTATCATCATCTCTTTGCTGAACTAGTGCACCGATACAATTTGCCATTGTATTGGGTGTGTTGGGGTCACAAGAGATTTCTTGTATTTTATTGCAGGGTTGCTTGAGAGAGACTATATTCATCCTACGCCTCCCACGGATTGATAAGCCTTAGGTCATCCACTTGAGGGAAAATCGGTACTGTCATACAAAACTCTGTGCTTGGAGGCCCAACACGTGTCTACATGAACAAGTTGTGTAGTAGACATCATAGCTTAATCCATGTTTTCCATTGGACAACTCCTTTCAAACCACCCTATATGATTTCCACAAATTCTACATCATTTCTGATCAACAATATGTCAACCACATATACTTATCAGAAATTCTATAGTGCTCCCACTCACTTTCTTGGAAATACAAGTTTCTTCATAAACTCTATATAAACCAAAAGCTTTGATCACACATCAAAGCACTTATTCCAACTCTGAGATGCTTGCGCCAGTCCATAAATGGATCGCTAGAGCTTGCATTCCTTTTAGCATCCTTAGGATCGACAAAACCTTCCGGTTGTATCACATACAAACTTTCCTCAAGGAAACCATTAAGGAAACAATGTTTTGACATCCATCTGCCAGATTTCATAATCGAAAAATGCAGAAACTCCTAACATAATTCCAACAAACTTTAGCATCGCTACAGGTGAGAAAGTCTCATTGTAGTCAACTCCTTGACCTTGTCGGAAACCTCTTTGCGACAAGTCGAGCTTTCTAAATGGTGAAATTTACCATCATCGTTTGTCTTCCATTTAAAGATCCATTTGAACTTAGTGGACTTACAACCATCAAGTAGTTCTTCGAAAGTCCACAAGTTTTTTCATACATGGATCCTATCTCAGATTTCATGGCCTCCAGCCATTTGGCGGAATCCGAGCCCACCATCGCTTTTCCATAGCTCGTAGGTTCATTGTTGTCCAACAACATGACCTCCGAGACAGAATTACCGTACCACTCTAGAGCAGTACATGTCCTTGTCGACCTACGAGGTTGGTAGTAACTTGATATGAAGTTTCATGATCATCATCATTAGCTTCCTCTTCATTTTGTGTAGGCGCCATAGAAACATCTTTCTGTGTCGTGCTACATCCAACTGAAGTGATGGTTCAATAACCTTATCAAGTTCTACCTTCCTCCCACTCAATTCTTTCGAGAGAAACTCTTTCTCGAGAAAGGACTCGTTTTTAGCAACAAACACTTTGCCTTTGGATCTGAGATAGGAGGTATACCCAACTATTTTGGGTGTCCTATGAAGATGCATTCATCCGCTTTGGGTTCGAGCTTATCAGGTTGAAGCCTTTTGACATAAGCATTGTAGCCCCAAACTTTTAAAAAACGACAGCTTAGCTTTCTTGCCAAACCATAGTTAATACAGTGTCATCCCAACAGAATTATATGGTGCCCTATTTAAAGTCAATGTGGTTGTCTCTAATGCATAACCCCGAAATGATAGTGGAAAATCGGTAAGAGACATCATAGTGCGTACCCTATCCAATAGGGCATGACCACAACATTTGGACACACCATCACATTATGGTGTTCCAGGTGGCATGAGTTGTGAAACAATTTCCACATTGTCTTAAATGTATACCAAACTCGTAACTCATATATTCACCTCTGCGATCACATCGTAGATATCTCATCCTCTTGTCATGACGATCTTCAACTTCACTCTTAAATTGCTTGAACTTTTCAACATTTTAGGCTTGTGATTCATCAAGTAAATATACCCGTATCTACTCAAATCATTTGTGAAGTAAGAACATAACGATATCCATTGCGTGCTTCAGCACTCATTGGACTGCATACATAAAAATGTATTATTTCTAATAAGTCACTTGCTCATTCCATCTCACTGGAAAACGAGACCTTCTGTCATCTTGCCCATGTGGCATGGTTTGCATGCCTCAATCGATTCAAACTCAAGTTAGTCCAAAAGATTCATCAACATGGAGTTTCTTCATGTGTTTTACACCAATAGGCATGGTTCGCATGTCTCAAACGATTCAAAATCGAGTGAGTCCAAAGATCCATCAACATGGAGTTTCTTCATGCATTTTATTCCAATATGACCTAAGCGGCAGTGCCACAAGTAAGTGATACTATCATTACTAACTTTATATCTTTTGGCATAAATACTATGAACGTGTGTATCACTACGATCGAGATTCAATAAACCATTCACATTGGGTGCATGATCATGAAAGATATTATTCATATAAACAGAATAACCCACTATTCTCTAACTTACGTGAATAATCGTCTCGCAATAAAAAAATCAATATAATGCTCATGCTCAATGCAGACACCAAATAATATTTATTTAGGTTTACCACTAATCCCGAAGGTAGATGGAGCATGCGATGGTGATCACATCAACCTTGATCGCATCTTCAATTTGAACTATCCCATGTAATCCTTTTGTGCGGTGCATTTGCTGGGATCCGATGAATTATGAGTTTATGTTTAGATTATTCATGATAAAGATAGTAGTTGGTCTTATCTGAATTCTAATTATGATTCTTATTTGCATGATTATGATGTTGGGGAATGTTGCATGGCAAACAAAAAAATTCCTACGCACACCAAGATCAATCTAGGAGATGCACATCCACGAGAGAACAGATTGTATCTACATACCCTTGTAGATAGCTAAGTGTAAGTGTTTAAAGAACGCGGTTGATGTAGTGGTACGTCTTTTTGCGATCCAATCACGATCCGTCCCACGAACGGACGGCACCTCCGCGTTCAGTACATGTACATCTCGATGACATCTCTACCTCCTCGATCTAGCGAGCGAGGGTGGAGTAGTAGATGAGTTCTCCGGCAACATGACGGCGTGGTGGCGGTGATGGTGGTGCTATCCTCGCACGCTACACCCAACGCTACCGAAACCGCGAACGGAGGAGAACATGCTCTAGGGAGAGAGAGGGGCACCAAGGGCTTCGTGTGTGCTCTTGGGGCACCCCCTCCCCTCTATATATATAGGTGGAGGGGCATGGGGAACATCCCCTCCAAGCCCTAGGGCGCAACCAAGGGGGAGGAGGTGGAATCCTAGTCCCCCTCTTCCCTTCCATACAAAGGTGGACTTTCCACCTTTCCCAACTACATGGGCTTGAGGGACTTGTGCGCTTGGTCCAGTAAGGCCACGATGACTCCCCTCAACCCATGCAAACCCTTGGGACGTGGTAGAACCCTTGGTGGACTTCTGGACTTCTTTGGAAGTTTCCGGAACCTTCTAGAACCTTCTTGGTACAATACCGAAAAAACCCAAAACTTTTCTGGTAGCCAAAATATGACTTCCCGTATATAAATCTTTACCTCTGGACCATTCCAAAGCTCCTCGTGATGTCCGGGATCTCATCCGGGACTCCGAACAACATTCGGTTACCATCACACATAACTCACAAATACCAAATCGTCACTAAACCTTAAGTGTGCAGACCTTGTGGATTCGAGAACTATGCAGACATGACGGAGAAACTCTCTGGCCAATAACCAATAGCGGGACCTAGATGTCCATATTGGCTCCTACATATTATACGAAGATCTTTATCATTCTAACCATGATGTCAAGGATTCAATCAATCCAGTATACAATTCCCTTTGTCTATCGGTATGTTACTATGCGGGTTCGAGAACTATGCAAGCTTGTTGTGATGTTGTATTATCGAGTGGGCCTTGAGATACCTATCCGTCACACGGAGCGACAAATCCCAGTCTTGATCCATGCTAAATCAACAGACACCCTCGGAGATACCTATATAGCACCTTTATAGTCACCCAGTTACGTTGCGATGTTTGAAACACACAAGGTACTCCTCCGATGTCAGTGAGTTGCATGATCTCATGGTCATAGGAATAGATACTTGACATGTAGAAAACAGTAGTAATAAACTGACACGATCATATGCTACGTTCATAGGTTGGGCCTTGTCCATCACATCATTCTCCTAATGATGTGATCCCATTATCAAATGACAACTAATGTCTATGGCTAGGAAACCTTGACCATCTTTGATCAAGGAGCTAGTCCATTATTGGCTCACTAGGGACAGTGTGTTGTCTATGTACCCTCACATGTATTTGAGTTTCTAATCAATACAATTCTAGCATGGATAATAAACGATTATCATGAACAAGGAAATATGATAATAACTAATTTATTATTGCCTATAGGGCATATTTCCAACATATGATAGCTTCGTAAATCTCTCCGATCTATTGAAATAGTTTAGCCAACTAGATTGATATTTCTTCAGTGAGAGGGGTGCGTTATAGTGGGTTGAATCTAACGGGTTTCTATATCCTAGTGATAGAAGGGGGCAAGATATGTCTTTGTATTGTTGCCACTAAGGATAAAACGATGGGGTTAATTCATATTGATTGTGTTATATTTGTCTACATCATGTGTTACTCTGTTTACTTAACACTCTAAATGCATGTTGGATAGCGGTCGATGGGTGGAGTAATAGTAATAGGTGCAGGGAGGAGTCGGCCTATTTTCTTATGGAAGTGATGCCTATATACACATGATCATTGTCGTGAATATCACATAACTATGTCTATCAATTGCCCACCGTATGTCTACTACATGTTAGATGCTATTAGGGAAAACTACGGCTCCCGGGTCTATTCACTTATAAGTTTACGAACGCTACAATTACCCCGCTGCCTTTATTTACATTTAATTTATTTTTCAGTTACAAAATATCATCTACACACTTTACTTGCTTGCAAATAACGAGTCCAAGGGGATTGACAATCCTCTTGCCCGTGTTGGGTGCAAGTGTTTGCTTCTTTGTGTGTAGTCATTGAAGACGGGGCTGCTTGTTACTCCTATTGGTTTGATAAACCTTGGTTCTCTACTGAGGGAAATACTTACCTATATTTTGTTGTATCACCTGTTCCGCTTCACGGAAAACCCAACACATATCACAAGTATCAGTACCGCGCATTGCCCATTCTCACCTCGAGATTGGCGCATACTTCGTCGGTGCATCCAAACCCCGTGATATGATACACTCTATCACACATAAGCCTTGTTATATCTTCCTCAAAACATCCACCATACCTACTCATCATGCCATTTCCATAGCCATTCCGAGATATATAGCCATGCAACTTCAATCATTCTTATGACTTGAGCATCCATAGTCATTTTTCTTTGCATGATCATATAGCTGACATTTTATATGTGGCACAACCACCGTTCATAATTGTATGCATGTTACATTAGTATCGTTGCACATCCTGATACACCGCCAGAGGCATTCATATGTAGTCGTAGGGTCTGTTCAGTTTTATCGAGTTGTAAAGTAAATAAAAATGTATGATCATCATTTTTGGAGCATTGCCCCTTTGAGGAAAAAAGATGATGGAGACTAATGATTCCTCTGAAGAATGAGGACGAGGTTTCGTACTTAAATACCTACGGGTCCATAGCTAGTAGCTCTCTCTCTCCCTCCCTCTCCCTCCCTCTCCCTCTCTCCCTCTCCCGCTCTCCCTCTCTCTCCCTCTCTTTCTCTCTCTCTTTCCCTCCCTCCCTCCCTTCCTCCCTCTCTCTCTCTCTCTACATCAATCCCTTCCTCTTCGGGGGAAACCCCAACGCATCTACAAAGTAGCACTGACATGTGCCTCCCATACCCAACCTATATGTGCCGTAGATATGGGAACACGCACACATGTCCGTCGCGTCGGACTGATGACACCCCCCCACCACCACCATCATATCTTGAAGACGTCCCCGTCCTTGCCCGAACTTCCCTCTTTGTCTCTTCTTTTCCACCTCATCCGCACAACCGTCACCATAGCACCGCTGCCATCGTCCCTCCGTTGTTGTTCTCAACCCACAACGCCGCCAACGGAGACCTCAACCCACAACGATGCCAACGACGCCGTCACCAGACAGATTCGCTGCCATGTGACGCCGCCCGAGTACGTGCAACTCCTCAGAACATAGACCTCTCGCTTTATGTGTTTGATGAAATGTTTGAGTAGTTTTTTATCCTTTTAGTCTTCGTCGTTGAATGATGTGTGTGGAAACACGGACCTTGGCGAATTCATATAGAGAGAGTTCATCGATTCGTCGGATTCATAAAACGAAGACGCTACAATCATGATGATGAGCATCCAGGAAGAATTGGAGAAGCAAGAGGAACATGTACTGAACTTCAAGGGTTCGATAAAGGGCAAGAAAGTTATTCCCCAGGATAGGATCATTGGCACAAGGCTTCTCTACAATGACTGCTTCAAACCGAACCCAACATTCTATGAATATTTTCTCCGGCGTCGCTTCCGAGTTAGCAAAGGTTTGTTCTTGCGTACAACGAATGTCGCGGAGGAGGTTGATGACTAACTTTAAGCCGAGGAAGGTATGCTTGCTTATGGTAAGGCCGCAAAAGTCATTGATACTGAAATCCTGATAGGAGAGACCACATGCTTGAACACCACAATGGAATTTGCACGCACGTGATGAAGCTGTTTGGATCAGAGTACCTAAGAGAACCAACTATGAAGGACATGAAAAAATTATTGGTAATTGGAGCATCAAGAGGATTCACAATTACGTTCGGTTTTTGTTTATTGCATGCACTGACAATAGAAGAACTGCCCCATAACTTTGAAGGACGGGCATCGAAGGACTTGTGGATTTAACATGTTTTCTTGGCATGCCTGGTTCTAACAATGACGTTGATGTGCTCAAATCATCTCATTTTTTCAAATGACTTTGTGATGGGGAGGCTTCAGCATGGAACTACATCGTTATATGGCACAAGATGCACATGCAATCAATGATCTTGTGGAGGATATATAGATCCACACTAAAAATTATTGACTCGTGTTTTTGATATTTCAATTATGCACCATGAACAACTTATATTTTTATGTATGAATAATTTGTATTTATGTGTGTAATGATCGACATGCATGTGTTTGTATGGATTTGAGATTTCAAAAGTAAGGATTGTAGTTATAAATCGCCATATTTAAGGGTGTGGCAGCCTATAGGGGATTGGATTTGCCCATTCCAGTTGTAGACGCTCTAACCAACTATGTAGTCGCTTGTTACATAAAAAGGATCGATACATAAATTTATATCACAGTCTGACTGACTATTCGACTTTGTACCTGTTTTCAGTTCCGAGCCAATACACTGACTGCCCAGGCCCACCTACATACACACATACATAACCGTCTGTTTTGATAGCCGATGAGTTGAGAGCTATGATAGTGGAGTTTTTGGTTGCGCTTGGTTGGAGTTAAGGGCAGGGCATCCGTTGAGCGCGATGCGGCCGTTGACCTTGAGCCTTTTGGTGGTGGCATCGGATTCGGATGTTTCCTGCTGGCCTCTCTTCCTGCAATGCCGCTGCTGCTGCTTTTCTTCCTCAAACCTGCTCGGGGGCCTGAAAACTTCGGAGCAGTTTCGAGGTGCGGCTGAGGTACTAGCGTTGTTCCTCCAAGACGTAGTTTCGAGGATATCTGAGAGCCTCTTGGTCTTGGGAAACTCTCGCTCCTCCGAGCTGTCATCCGATTCCACTTCCACGTTCACCTGCTGCACACGTATCAGTTAATTTGATCCACCCTCCAATGGAAAATAATAATAAAATGTCGTGCAGATAGAACGTACGCTTAGGATTCTTTTGTAAACTATGCATTGCTTATTGTGATACATATTTCTGCTCATAAGCTAAGTAGTCACAGAAAATAAATGTGAACAGGAAAAATCAGAGGCACTGAAACAGTCCATTGCCTTTTACTATTTCTTAAAGAAAACAATTTTAAGGGTCCTAAACTTCATTGTAGCACAACAAAAGGCAAAAGATAAGGATTCAATTCGGGGAGCGGACCAAACAACTACCAAGAAAGAAAACTAGTACTCCCTCCGTTCCTAAATATAAGTCTTTTTAGAGGTTTCACTACGGGACTATATGCGGATGTATATAAACATAATTTAGAGTATAGATTCACACATTTTGTTCCGTATGTAGCCTTTTAGTGAAATCTCTAAAAAGACTTATATCTAGGAACGCAGGGAGTATGTTTAAAACATCAGGGGGCACAAGGGTTTCTTCTTATTGGAAGTACTAGCATACACTGAGTTGAAATAATTAATGCACAAGCAGAGCATGCATGGAAATCCAAAAAAGAAAAACCGGATTCCTAACCAGCCAAGGAACAGAGAGATAAAAGACCACTGGAGAAAATGGGATTACTAAAACAACAAAGACAGGGAAAATGTTGCACCTTATCATGCTTAATGTCCTTCTCATTTGCTTTTCCTATTGGTGGTGTTTTCTCCGTAGCCTTAAAGAATGCTGGTAACCCAGGTTCTTTTTTCACCTCAAATCCAGGAGGCCTTGTAATGTTGAGAGAGAACTTGATTGGGGACTTTCTCTCAGACAAAAGAGTGGAAGCACCATTTTCTGATCCAGGAGAAGGCATGGTGTCATTGGTGTTTAACCCACGATGTGCTTTTGTAAATCCAGGAGGAGCATCAAGTCCCAGTCCTGGAGTGTCCAAAGCAAGGCTGGGAGAAGAGTCCATATGCCCACGATGTGCTTTTGTAAATCCAGGAGGAGCATCAAGTCCCAGTCCTGGAGTGTCCAAAGCAAGGCTGGGAGAAGAGTCGATATGTGATTCTGCAGTTTTTCCTCGACGACGCCCGCAATGAGCTCTTGTGAAGCCAGGAGGGACATCAAGAGGAAATCCTGGAGGTGGGTCCAAAACAAGGTCTCCGCAAGCAGGAGCTCTCCTAGCAGATTTGCATTGAGAATCTGTAGTCCCTGGAAAATACAACGAAAAAACATGAATCAGCAAAAGCAAGTACAGGGGCTGCATCGCTGAAATAGCAAGGTGTACCACCCAAGCCAAAATAAAAAATAAAAAAAATTGTTACCTGCGGAGTCAGGACTACAAGATCCAGTGAAGAAAGAAACAGTGGGAGCTGCTTTACCGACCACAGCATTTGCATCAAGAGTTTTGAGCATGGGCAAACATTTGTTAACTCTGTTTGTCTCTTGCTCTCCTGTTAACTCCAATTTGTTGCCACTCTTCTCACATTTCACCCTCTCTGTCTGTTTGTCTGCTGTCATATCAAATATCTTGCCAGCCTCCTTGGGTTTGCTCGTTTCCATCTTCTTGACTTCTGTTGCATCCAGTTTCATGCCAATCTCACAATTTGTACCTCTTGTGTATTTGCCTCCTGTCATATCCAGGTCCATGCGAATATCCTCAGATATATGAGAGTCTCCCTCTGAAAGGCCAACATTGCTGATATTTGTATGAACGTCGGCTCGGTGCTGCCTCTTTCTGGGATGCTTCCAGAAAATTCCACAAAGGTAAAGTTCTCCGTCTTTCGCTGTTACAACAGATTCTACGAAAGTTAGATGATGCCCAATGAATATGACCCTGCATACTAGCTTTTCAAACATTCCAGAAATCATTTAGCAGGTATTGCCTAACTTATCAAAATATCCAGATTGCAGAAACAAAATAGAAGAGAACAGTTTCAAGCATAACATGTCAAATAAAAAACTTCACAGAAGACAATGAATATCAGCTGCATGTCATGCAATCGTAGGAGTCAAGTGGACATACTTTGATCATCTTCCGTAAGCAGCTTGGACGAAAATATAAGCAACTTCATGGTGCCAATGTCAGTCTGCAAGCCAATACGTGAAGAAACATTTTCCAGGAGATGGTAGGAGTCCATATTTGGCCTGTATAAATAGGGGAAATTTAAGCTTATAAGGCAAGCTCACACACACAGAGACTGTAATACTGTATACTCCCTCCGGTCCTAAATATAAGTCTTTTAAGAGATTTCACTAGTGGCCTACATACGGAGCAAAATGAGTGAATCTATACTCTAAAGTATGTCTATATACATCCGTATGTAGTCCACTAGTGAAACCCCTAAAAAGACTTATTTAGGAACGGAGGGAGTACAATGCAAGATCTTTGTATATGGCACCTGGCATGGCTGCAAGTAAGTCTACCATTGCTAATCCTTCTTTAATGTAAGTGGAAGCTAAGATGATAAGTGTACCTTTGACAAGAACTTATGAAGCAGAGTCCAATATCTTGAGCACAAGGTGGTTCCATCTTGAATCTTTTTGGTAACAGGCAAGAAAGAGGTAGAGCCTCTAGCTTCAATATTTCAGGCATCTGTTTTGAAGCTTCATAAACTTTGCTAGAAATTTCACGAGGGAAATAGGCTTCAAGTCCATCAC
Source organism: Hordeum vulgare subsp. vulgare (assembly GCF_904849725.1). NCBI lineage: Eukaryota > Viridiplantae > Streptophyta > Magnoliopsida > Poales > Poaceae > Hordeum > Hordeum vulgare. The sequence goes on from NC_058521.1 coordinate 535,671,733, forward strand.
AAGTGTGTGTTAGCTCTCCAGTTATTTCAAATTTGCCCCTAACGAAAGCAAATAATAATCCTGAGTGTTCGTCTGAAAGTGAGTAGACCACAGCTCTCCAGTTTGTTCACTCATTTCCGTCCGTACGTAGTCCATATTGAAATATCCAAACAATCTTATAGTATTTGTGAACGGAGGGAGCATAATATAGCTTATAGCATAAGTAATTACTGCCTATACAGCTAATTAACCGCAATACCTAGCAACCAAAGTTCAAAGCTTATAGCAGGTACTCCCTCCGTTTCGGTGTATAAGTAATCTTACAAAAATCAAATAATCCCAAAACAGCGCGATGCATTCATTTTTTCACCTCATTTCTTGTTTTTTGACATGAATAAAGGAATCAACCAATAAAAGACGTGGGGCGTGTATGTTTTTAACGACTTGAGACTAACTAGCACGACATGCAGTGGTCAATTCATTGCATGCAATGATATTAATTAGCAAATTAACATTAATTACTCTCGTTTTCCTCTCCGTCTTGGTCGCGGTGCACAACCTAAGATGAGTTATACACTGAGGCGGAGGGAGTAGTATAAATGGAGTTTCAAACCCCACACACGAGTTGCGTTTTCTCGTTTTCGTGCTTCTACTTGGGAAGGTAACCTTCTAGTATCGAGTTTGCGCTTGTGCAATGAGAAATCTTCTATTCTACTCCCTCCGTCCAGGTGTATAGGACATGCGCGTAGTTCTAGGTCGTTAATTTAACTACTTAAATATGTATTATATGTAATAAATAATATATCATTAGATTTATGGAGGGATGTAGTTTCTGAATATGTAATTTTTATCGCATATACTATATATTTAGCTAGTTAAATTGACAACCTAGAACTACGCGCATGCCCTATACACATGGACGGAGGTAGTACTAAGCCAGTAAATGTTTTGAATCATTACACTCATGCAGCAAACAAATTGCACTGGCCCTTCAAATAAGAAGATTCTAATGCGTAAAAGCAAAGTACTTACTTCCAGCAGGTCTCTGGTTGGTATGTCTTCTTGCACAGTGGTGTATGTAATATTAATGGGGCACCTGTTTCCGTGCCAAATGTTATAACAACGAATTTTCTCAAAAGAAATATTATAACAAACCATATAAGGAATAATATGTTATTTTGTATTATATCATTCTGTCCTTGCAAATGCATGCACTGAACTGTAAAACAGCACTACAGAAATATGGGAAACATAATGTACAATTTCAAAAAGGCTAAAAGTTGGGTCTTCCCATTTAATTCTTCTCTTTTCATGTATCTAATGTTAGGGCAAAAAGGAAGCAATACTCTTGAGCCCTTTCATGAGGACTGAAGTAATATTCAACATGGTAAACAAAAGAAGTTCGAAAACAAAAAGTCCAATTATTAGAACTAAGTGAAGCAAATATCATGCATACCATTTGTTTTATATACGTAGATTAAAAAAATTACAGCTAAATCATGCATCAGGATTCTGCAATGTATTACTTTCAGGATGATAACTATACCTGAAGAGATGTTACAAGTAATTGATGGTTCCTGGTTCGTTTGTCTCTCATTCCTGACAATGATCTTAGTGGAGGAAACAGCTCTCAAATCATTGGAAAGTTGAGCATATGGGGCTGGAGTTGTAGACTCTGGGCTTTTTGCTTGAGGTATGTTTGTTTCAGGCTGCGGTGAGTCCAGCTTGCATTTTTCATCAAACAAATTTAGTCTGGATGCAGACCTTGATCCAGTATCTGGACATACCTCGGTGGAACTTGAACTAAGCACAGATGTTGGGCTCATTAATGGAAGCTTCACAGTATTTTCTTTTTCCACAATAGGATCTGCATCTCTTTTTGTAGGTTGACATCTAAGTGCAGCCTGATTGCTTGTAGAGCATAACTTTTTGTTGTCAAGTGTGCTGACACTCTTAGAAGAAGGTTCTGCCTTTCTATCAAGAGGAACCTTCCTTGAATATGCAGGAGGAACATGCACAGAACTAGGATTGATGGGATTCATCTCTGACTCTTTCCGTGAAACAGATGGAGGAAATGCACCTCTCTGGACAGCCTTGTAGAGTGGTGATGGCCGATTGAGAGAAAATGGTTGCCTGTTTTCAGCTGTCTCAACTCTCTTAGGAGAAAGACACGATGCAACCGGCAGGGGAGGTGTGGTGGGCTTGGGGCTAAGAGGTCCCATGGCCTTGTGAGCTGTCTCAACTCTCTTAGGAGAAAGACACGATGCAACAGGCAAGGGTGGTGTAGTGGGCTTGGGACTAAGAGGTCCCGTGGCCTTGTGAGCTGTCTCAACTCTCTTAGGAGAAAGACACGATGCAACAGGCAAGGGTGGTGTAGTGGGCTTGGGACTAAGAGGCCCCATGGCCTTGTGAGCTGTCTCAACTCTCTTGGGAGAAAGACACGATGCAACAGGCAAGGGTGGTGTAGCATGCTTGGGACTAAGAAGTCCTGTGGCCTTGTGAGCTGTCTCAACTCTCTTAGGAGAAAGACACGATGAACCAGAAAGGGGCGGCGTCGTGGGCTTGTGAGTAGGAGGAGCCGCGGCCTTGTGAGTAAGAGGTGCCATGGCCGTGTGATTAAGAGATGCTGTGGCCTTATGAGTAAAAGGCGCTGAAGCCTTGTGATTAAGCGGTGGCATGGCCTTGGAGGTAAACAGTGGCGTAGACTTCTGAGTAAGTGGTGTTGACCTCGCAAGAGAAACTTTACGCGAACTCGGAGGAGGAGTGACACTTCGTCTGGAGTGTCTTTTCTGCAGCTTTGCTGAGCCAACTGTTCTACCAAAAGGCTTTCCATGTCGTACATAAGTGATGTCTTCTGCCGGAATCAACTTTACTCTTGCATCAGGTTTTGTATATGTACCGCCAAACGGCTTATGCATGCTGTAAAATAGAGAGGAAGTTACTATACATTGTAAAATAAATAGAATCAGAAATAACATACTAGAATCTAGATTTTGCAAGACATGAATGATATTTAAGTGCAATCCAGGCAACAGCAATGACTTACTGGTATGCCAAGAACCTAAAAAACAAAAGATGTAGCTTCCCACAAAAAATAAAAGTGATATATCATGCTTCAAATAATGTCACTTCACTAACAAGCTTTACAAAATGAAGAAGGCGTATACCATGTCTCAATGCTCACTACACTTATGCATAACCCAAATTATAGACTGAAATTACACCATGAGCCATAAAGCAACATACGGAGAAGCATTATAAATATATATCCCTTACATTTCTGCTTTTATTTTATTGTGGGGAGGTATGTTCATAGCCACAATTTTGGTCCTTGTCTGAATGATTGCCAATTTCCTGGCATGCCCATATGCAAACTTGCCAACTCTAGTTAATTTTTCTTGCCAATATTGACCAAATCATTGGCAAGCAAAACATTCGCTAAAATTTTGGCTAGCATTTTTTAGGATGGTGAATTTGGGCTCAAACTAAACATACCCTGTACTCAGAATCATCCTAGTGGTGTATGACTGAATACAGACTTCTGGAAAACAGAGTATTTGTCAGCTTACTACGTACTCCCTCCGTTCCTAAATATAAGTAGTTTTGGACATTTCACTAGAAGACTACATACGGATGTATATAGACATATTTTAGAATGTAGATTCACTCATTTTGCTTCGTATGTAGTCCACTAGTACAATCTCTAAAAAGACCTATATTTAGGAACGGAGGGAGTAGAAGATTATCAAATATCATGTTACTGGATCATGCACATTCATATTGACCTCAACCTGCGTTCCCCTGTGCAGTTTCTTTAAATGGTCTAGGGAAACCAAATAGCCATGTTTAATCATGCAAACACTCAGTCTCACTTGATAAATACATTAGATAAAAGAACTGATTAGATTCAACTGGGTATTAATAAGGTGTGTGCCTTCAAATATAACAGGCTATTACGAGATTTATCCAAGATGGGCCCCTTAAATTCCACCAAATGTGATACATTGGTCAGTCATCAGCCCAACATAAAATGGTCAATGTGCGTAGTTCGTACAATTGCCAGTGGTTTGCACTGATATGCTCCTGATCTCCATACGAATGCACGGGTCATTTCAAGTTAAATACATAAGTGTCGATAAAACCTGATACGGCATGAGTTTACCAAGTAATAGCTACGAATATTATGAATCTTATAGTCAATTGTTATTTGAACCATAATGGGCCCATGACACAGACAAGACAGAGTAGTAGACAATCCCCATGGCATGAGATTTTGGTTGCTAGACTAGGGACATGCTTCACATAAACATAAGACATTCACTACAGATAACACTTGTCACAAAGCTCCTGTTACTTTGTCTCGAAAAGGAAAACAGCAGGCATTTAACAGAAGAGTGAAACCAAAGCAGGATGACAAATGGAGAAACGATGACATGCTTCCCTTGTATATAATGCTCTATGTTGCCAGACCCAAGCACAAGTTACATAAGCATGAGAAGAACGTACGCATGGTCTGGAGGTTTTTTGCACTGCCCTGGATGGCCTCTATCGCCGCCAGAGGTATGACAAGGTGCATCCTGCAACAGTAAAACGAAACAAATAGATGTTAAACGATTTCATCGGTCTCTGTATAAAATTAATTAGCTAGGAAAGGCATGACAAGCATGCTTATCCTAATCCAAGTGCGAAAGTTGGTAAGCCTAGGCAGTTGGATCTTGGATGTATACCACTCCAGACGGCCGGACAAGATGAACAATCATGCCCGGAACAAGCATTGTCACACCGGTAACAAATTAAGTAGTACTCCCAAAATATAAGAGCGTTTTTGACAATATACTAGTGTAAAAAACGCTTTTATATTATGGGACGGAGGGAGTACCTAATAAAGAAGATAATATGGAAGTAGAGCGAGCGAATCTCGCACCGGTTACCCTACAACACGCAGTAGCTAGTGCAAACTGAGTGCCGCGTTCGATGATGAGTACAGGGCAGTCGACGAGCACAACGAAGCAGAGGGCAAAATTAAGCTCGGGATGACGAAAAGAAAAGGAAAAGGAAAAAAAAAGGCCGGAGGGGATATGCTCCAGGAAGAAATGGGGTTTTCTTTTCCCCTGCGCGAAGGAATCGACGAACATCCGAGGGCAAGAAGAAAACCCCAAAAATGCAAGAATCCATTTGGGGATAGCTGGTACGGCCCTAAGTAGCAGGAGGGCAAGCGAGCGGCGTGTACGGGACGGCAACCAAGGCAAGAGAAGTATTCGATCATCGACAAAAACCCCCGTCCCGGCGGCCGGCCCTACCCCCATTCGAGGCCGAGGCCGCCGCCGCCGCGAGTCCGTACGCGGGAAACCCTAGGCGACCGCCGGGGTGTTTGGGGGCGGGGAAAAGTAGCGGCATGCCTGCGTCGATCAATCAGAGAAAGAGAAAGGGAAAGAGGGGGCTGATCGTCACCTTGGGCGACGCGGCCCTCGGCGACGCGGCGAGGCGTCGCGCGGGCATCGGCGGCGGCACGGACCGGAACGCCGCGCAGGGGTTGGGCCTCTCCGCCCGCGCCATTGGATTCCTCTCCTCGCGGCTCACGCTCCCCACGCACGCACGCAAGCAGAGAGAGGGGCAGGGGAGAGTGAATAATGGACGGGGGTTTTGGGTTGTTGAGGCTTGAGAGTGGAGTGGAGGGGGGAGGCGGTTGCGAGCAAATAGGCCAGGCCTCCTCCGCCTCCTCCCCTTCCGTGACACCCGTTTCGGGCAAGGCCCCCTTACCCAACCGGCACCTCTCGCCACGCGGTCCGTGACGAGCCGGCCCCGCGCGCGCGGGCCCGAGGTGTCATTGAGTTATGCTGCTGAGTACTACGCGGTTTGCGTCGCGGAGGACATGCTCGGGGTTCGATGGCTGGGGACCGGGGCGGACTGGCAGCGGCTGCAGCTTTCGACGGGGCGCATCCGGCGGTACGCGTGGGGGATCGGACGGCCGGCGGGTGAGCCCGCGCGCGACAAGCCCCTGCTGCGCCCAGGTAAGCAAGCCTTGCGCCGGCCGCGTCGGGGTTTGACGCTTACTTGTGGGGCCGGTGTGTCATGGGCGGTGGGGGTGTGGGTTCGTTGGTGTGGAGTGCGGAGGCGTCGGCTTTTGCCCAGCGGATTTTGCCGGTGACCGAAGCCAGTAGTACCACTGTAGGGCCAACCGGACGACGGAACGGGGGATCGTTCCTTCCTTCGTCGATTCACACACTCGTCTGTGTGGATAAGACAAAGATTGGTTGGTTGGTTGGGTCTACACATTGTTTGAGTGGTTCATTGATTCACCATACTAGTGTAAACGTAATTATTTACCCTCCTTTTAGTGCCCAGCACCTAACTACCCCTTTCCTCAACAAGTCGGCGAAAAAATGTGAATTGAATTATTTTTACACTCTTTTTTAGATGAATGTTTTTACATTCTTTCTAAAAAATACTCCTACTCCCACTTTGTCTTTCCTTTTCTGACACAGACACGGTGCGACTATGCCCGCCTTATCCCCCTAGCCATATGAAATGCACTTGGTCGACCGGTCTTTCGCCTAACGAGGGTGAGTGCGCAGTAACGTTTGAGCCACCACATGTCGAGATTCACTCTCTCGTGAGCGCAAACCAGAGGCATAACGTGCAAGCTGTCATGTGTCGGGATTCTCTCGCCATCAAGCGCAAGCTGGAGCCTTAACGTGCAACCTATCACGTGTCGGATTCGCTCTCCATCGAACGCAAGCTGGAGCCATAACGTTCACGCGCCGGATTCACTCTCCATCGAGCGCAAGCTGGAGCCTTAACGTGCAACCTATCACGTGTCGGATTCGCTCTCCATTGAACGCAAGCTGGAGCCATAACGTTCACGCGCCGGATTCACTCTCCATCGAGCGCAAGCTGGAGCCTTAACGTGCAACCTATCACGTGTCGGATTCGCTCTCCATCGAACGCAAGCTGGAGCCACAGCGTTCACGCGCCGGATTCACTCTCCATCGAGCGCAAGTTGGAGCCATAACGTGCAAGCTGTCACGCGTAGGGATTCGCTCTCCAGCGGGCGCAAGGTGGAGCCATAACTTGCAAGATGTCACTCGTCGGGGTTCACTCTCCAGTGAGCGCAAGCTGGAATCATAACGTGCAAGCTGTCACGCGTAAGGATTCACTCTCCAGCGGAGGCAAGCCGGAGCCATAACTTGAAAGTTGTCAAGCATCCGGATTCACTCTCTAGCGGGCGCAAGCAAGAGTCATAATGTGCAAGTTGTCACGTGTTCGGCTTCACTCTCTAGCGGGCGCAAGCAAGAGTCATAATGTGCAAGTTGTCACGTGTTCGGCTTCACTCTCTAGCGGGCGCAAGCTGGAGCCATAACTTTTATATGTTTTGATGCACTTTATATGATTTATTTAGAACTAACCCGGACTGACGATGTTTTCAACAGAATTGCCATGGTGTTGTTTTTGTGCGGAAAATAAAAGTTCTCGAAATCGCCCGAAACTTTTTTATATTTTTCTAGAGGAAATAAGCAATATTGGAGCGAAGAACCACTCGAGGGGAGCCACCTGTAGGCCACAAGCCAATAGGGCGCCTCCTAGACCGCGTCCTGATAGTTTGTGGGGCCCACGTGGCTCCGTTTGGCATGATTACAACGCTCAAAAATCCCATATATACCAGAAACCCTATAAGTAAAGAAAGAACTTCTGCTCCATCATCGCAACTCTCTGTATCGACGAAAAACCCATCTAGAGCCTTTCCAGTACCATGCCAGAGAGGGGAAATCATCTCCGGTGGCCATCTTCATCATCCCAACGGAGGCCATGACGAGGAGGGAGTAGTTCACCCTTGGGGCTGAGGTTTTGTACCAGTAGCTATGTGTTTAATATTTCTCTCTCGTGTTCTTGAGATGTCATGATCTTGATGTATCACGGGCTTTGTTAATATAGTTGGATCATATGGTGTTTGTCCCTTGCTATTGTTGTGATGAATTGAATTTTTCCCTTTAAGATCTTGTTATGTTGGATTGAATATTTTGGTTTGAGAACACTTGATGTATGTCTTGCATGCAGATACCCATAGTGACATTGGGGTATTCAAGTGATTCACTTGATATATGTTATGGCATCAACTTACGGATTTCTATGACCTTGGGGATCTATGCATAGGGGTTGATTGCACATTTTCATACTATGTTCTCCGATAGAAATATTGGGGTGCTCCTTGAAGTTCTTTGTGTTGGATTGACTATGATAGATCTGAAATTGTTTGATGCATGTCGCATAATTTACCCACGAATACGTGATGTGACATTGGAGTATCTAGGTGACATTAGGGTTGATTGATATGTATCATGGGTGCTATTCTAGTACGTAGTATAGGGTTGTTTGTGACACTTATAGGAATAGCTCAAAAGATGGATCAGAAAGAATAACTTTGAAGTGGTTCTACTACCTACACCAATTTCATCTTACTATTCTACGCTAGATAGGAACTTTGGAGTGATTCTTTGATGCATGTTGAGGGATGACCATATGATTCTACTATGTTAGCATTGTTGAGAGATTGCACTAGTGAAAGTATACACTCTAAGCCTTATTTCAAAGAATTTATACTATGTTTTGCTCGCTGTTTTCCACTTGGTACCTTGCTGTTTTTATATTAAAATTACAAAAACCTATAACTACCATCCATACTACACTTGTATGACCATCTCTTCGCAGAACTAGTGCACCTATAGAATTTTTCATTGTATTGGTTGTGTTGGGAATACAAGAGATTTCTTGTATTTGATTGTAGGCTTGTTTGAGAGAGGCCATCTTCATACTACGCCTCCCCCCGAATTGATAAACCTTAGGTCATCCACTTGAGGAAAATTTGTTGTTGTCCTACAAAATTCTCACCTGGAGGCCCAGCAATGTCTACAAGAATAAAGTTGCATAGTAGACATCAAGCTTTTTTCTGACGTCATTGCCCGGGTGGTGAGTGCTTGAAGGTATATCTTTAGATCTTGCAATTAAATCTTTTAGTTTCTTGTTTTTCACTAGTTTGGTTTATAAGAGAAAACTATAGAAAATGGAATTGCCTCATTTGCTTCGTCTCTATAATGTCTTTCATGAAAATGATGGTTTGGAAAATTGTGCTCAATTGCTAGAGGAAGAATTTGTGAAAATGCTTAATGTGAAATCATTGAATGATGAGCATGATAGAAATATTGTTAGTATGAATTCTTCGAATGTACATGATGCTAAAATATTTCCTATAAGCATGTCAATTTTTGTGGAGTGAATAAAATTTGTAAAGACATGCCATATAGGGATGATAGATTTTGTAAGAAGCATAAACAAGATCAAACTAATTGGTATCTTAAAGTGATATATGAATTTGCCACAAGATTATGCTCTCTGAAAGGATCGATATGGTTGACTAGAGGGGGGGTGAATAGGCAACTACCAATTTTTAGCTTTTCTTAACAAATAAGGAGTAGCAACATAAAGGTTCTCTAAAATGACACTAGGTGAGCAACCTATATGATGCTACTTACAAAGAGTAAAGTAGCAAGTAAAAGATACTCTACAACAACAACAAATACAAAGTAAAGGTAAGAGATAACCACAAGTGTAACCGATGAAGACGAGGATGTGTTACTGAAGTTCCTTCCCTTTGACAGGATTACGTCTCCATTGAAGCGGTGTGGAGGCACAATGCTCCCCAATAAGCCACTAGGGCCACCGTATTCTCCTCATGCCCTCGCACAATGCAAGGTGCGGTGATTCCACTATAGGTGCCCTTGAAGGCGGCGACCGAACCTTTACAAACAAGGTTGGGGCAATCTCCACACAATGCTTGGAGGCTCCCAACAAGACCACCGAGCTTCACCACAATGGAATGTGGCTCTGAGGTGACCTCAACTGTCTAGGGTGCTCAACCACCCAAGAGTAACAAGATCCGCAAGGGATTAGTAGGGGGAATCAAATATCCTTTGGTGGAAGTGTAGATCAAGGCATTCTCAAGCAATCCCTAGAAAATCAACAAGGTTGATTGGCTAGGGAGAGAGATCGGGCTAAAATGAGCTTGTAGAGCAACAATGGAGCTTAGAGGGGTTGAAGGTGAGCTCTAGGAAGAAGAAGATACCTTTATATAGTAGGGGGCAGATCCACCCGTTACCCACCTACCACATAAAGGTACAAGCGGTACTACCGCTCCTGGAGCGGTACTACCGCTACCTAGAGTGGTACTACCGCTCCCGGGAGCGGTACTACCGCTCGGCTTCGCACCAACCACGGTAGTATCGGGATACTACCGTGCCAACACCTCCTTGGGGAAAAGTATGCGAGAAAAGCCCGTCAGCGCGGTAGTAAAATAATACTACCGCACTGAGGGCGGTAGTACCGCCCTTGGAGCGGTTGTAAAAAATTACTACCGCACTTTGGGCGGTAGTACCGCTCCTGGAGCGGTAGTAAAAGTTTACTACCGCACCTGGGGCGGCAGTACCGCTCCTAGAGCGGTAGTAAAAATTTACTACCGCTCTGAGAGCGGTACTATCGCTGTGCCAGCGGTACTACCACTGGTACAGCGGTACTACCGCTTACCCTTTTCGCATAGGCATAGAATACACTCATTGGGGCTCCATTGAGGCCAAAATATAGGCAGGTGCATGAAGTGTGTGCGTGAGGATTCCACCCAAGCCTTTTCGACGCGGACCCCCTCTTAATAAGAAGACTTTCCTATGACTCAAACTAGGAAGAGAAACGTAGAAGAAAGTCCGTTTTTGAGAACCTCCGAGGGGCGTCGAGTCATCTTGTGCCTAGAAGAGAATAGTCTGAAATGCTCAAGACACAAGATTAGTCCGCACAACAATTGTCATCAATCACTAAAACCACTTAGGAGAAATATGCCCTAACACTCTCCTCATCCCATTACTTGTGAACTTTGCAATAGGGTTGGTTATCTTAATTTCCAATGCATGCATTTTAATGATCGAACCGTTTCCAAATATTGTTATAATTTTCTCTCCCGTGAACTCTATAATGAACTTTGTTTATTTTTGGGGGGTGAAGAATTCTCACATAAAAATGATTGGTTTGATATATTCCTTATCACTAATGATAATGAAATTAATCTACAAGAAATCTATATGTTCTGCGTAATGAATTGCAATGAGAATGATTATATTGCCAACTATAGAAAGAATGAGAAACCAATAGAATATAAAAGGAATACTAATGAAAGGGTAAAGGTCTCCCAATACCCTCCTATTGTTTCTCGTAATGAATTAGGTTGCAAGGAGGAGCTTCCTATCTCTTCAACAATAGGCTTGGATAAATTACTTAAACCCACACATAAGGTGGTGAAGAAGAAGAAAAGAAGGAAAAGTGGAGGTAAAAAGGTATCTCTCCCAAATAATGTTGCTCCTTTGATCATTGAGAATGAATACGAAAGTAGTGTGGACGATGATACACTTGATTGTTATTTTGTTATGTCTACTACTTGTTGTGATGATGATGATTGGTAAGATAATGATACTCCTTATAATATTAAAACTTTTCAGCACCAACTTGGAAAATTATGATGATAATAATTGTTGCACTAATGGTGCTATTCATACTATTTATGGTTATGCTAATGATATGCAAACCCACAAGCTTGGGGATGCTATGTTTGATGAGAATGACATATTTGAGAATATATTTGTTGCAATTGATGTGTGTCCCAAGCTTGGGGATGATATGTGATACGACTACATCGTATCTACTTTTCCAAACTCTTTTGCCCTTGTTTTGGACTCTAATTTGCATGATTTGAATGGAACTAACCTGGACTGACGTTGTTTTCAGCAGAATTGCCTTGGTGTTATTTTTGTGCAGAAATCAAAGTTCCCCAAACGTCCTGAAAATTTACGGGGAGCAGTTTTGGAAAAAATCAAAAATATTTGCGCCAAGTTCCACCTCAGGGGGTGGGCCAGTGGGCCACAAGCCCGTGCTCCGCCACCACGCCCCTGGTGGTGGTGGGCTGGCTTGTGGGGCCCACAGGCACCTGCCGCCCCCAACTCCAGCTCTATAAGTTGCCTTTCGTCCCAGAAAAAATAAAAAGAGAAGTTTTCGTCGCGTTTTCGATACGGAGGCGCCGCCACCACCTGTTCTTCATCTGGAGGGCAGATCCGGAGTCCGTCTTGGGCTCCGGAGAGGGGAAATCGTCGCCATCGTCATCATCAACCTTCTTCCCTCTCCAATTCCATGAAGCTCTTCGTCGTTCGTGAGTAATCTATTCGTAGGCTCGCTAGGCGGTGATGAGTAGGATGAGATCTATCATGTAATCGAGTTAGTTTTGATGGGGAATGATCCCTAGTATCCACTATGTTCTGAGATTGATGTTGCTACTAATTTGCCATGCTTAATGCTTGTCACTAGGGCCCGAGTGCCATGATTGCAGATCTGAAATTATTATGTTGTCACCAATATATGTGTGTTTTAGATCCGATCCTGCAAGTTGTAGTTACCTACTATGTGTTATGATCCGGCAACCCCGGAGTGACAATAACCGGAACCACTCCCGGTGATGACCATAGTTTGAGGAGTTCATGTGTTCACCAAGTGCTAATGCGTTGGTCCGGTTCTTTATTAAAAGGAGAACCTTAATATCCCGTAGTTTCCTTTTGGACCCCGCTGTCATGGGAGGGATGGAAAATAGATGTCATGCAAGTTCTTTTCCCTAAGCACGTATGACGACACACGGAATGCATGCCTACATCACATTGACGAACGGGAGCTAGCCACATATCTCTCCGTGTTATAGCTGTTGCATGATGAATATCATCCAAACAAATCACCGACCCATTGCCTACGAGTTTGTCCTACTACTGCTGTTACTTGTCTTGCTCTGCTGCTGCTACTACTGTTGCTACTGCTGTTACTTGTCTTGCTGTGCTGCTACTGTTGCTACTACTGTCGCTTGCTACTGTTGCTACTTGCTACTGCTGTCACTACCGCTGTTCCTTGCCACTGCTATTGCTCGTTACACTGCTGCTACCTGCTACTATACTTTTTCGCTGACCGTTGATGGGAATTGACAACTTCCGCCAACGCGGCAACGGAGGCGCCATTGATACAATCGTTAGGAATAGTCTGCGGTCAACAGATCGTTTCTGACACCGTTGTTATCATATTACTTTGCTGTTACTACCGTGCTTGCAAATACTAATCTTTCAGGTGTGGTTGAATCTGACAAATTCAGCTGCTAATAATCGAGAGTATTCTCTCACCTCCTGCCTCGCGTACCAACAAATTTGGGTCGAATACTCTACCCTCGAAAACTGCTACGAACCCACGCGCTGGTGGGCCGTCAACAACATTCTTCTAGTTTCATTACTGGGGAGTGCTATCAGCATTCTTCTGGTGCCGTTGCAGGAGAAGGTTTGTTGTCATAAGCATTCGTCTAGCTAACGCCAGAGATTGCAGGATCAGCACTTTTCTGGCGCCGTTGCCGGGGAGGTATTGCTATATTCTCTGAGTCACTTGGGATTTATATCTGCTGATCACTATGAAGAATCTGAAGGATCCGAAGACCAAAGTCTTGCCCTCAACTACGAGGGGAGGTAAGGAATTGCCATCTAGCTCTGCACTTGATTCACCTTCAGTTATGAGTAAGTTTGCGACATCACCTCCTGCTAGAAATCTTGATATGTCGCCTGTGCTTGATGATGCTTGTGATACTACTGCTAGAGATGCTATGCTTGATACTTTGCCTGATGATGCTATGCTTGATACTGCTAGAGATGATATGCTTGATACTATGCCTGATGATGCTATGCTTGATACTATGCTTGATACTGCTAGAGATGCTATGCTAGATACTCCTTTGCCTAATGTTCCACTAGGACTGTTCCTTGATGCTCATATTGCTAGAGTTACTGCCAGTGCTCGTGATGCTTCTGAAACTACCGATACTATTGAGATAGAACCTGCTTTTGCTCCTGCTAGATCTAGCTCTCCTATATATGAATTGCCTGATATACCTGAGGGTTACGTTATGGAGGGAGAGATAGCTGAGGATTTTCTTGCGTGTAAGGATGCCTATGACGCTGAGAAATTACTTCTCAAGTGGAAGGAAAAATCTCGGGAAGTTAGGATGAAAAATGACCCGAAGTTTGCCACTTCGCCTATCGTTGTCACCGATAAGGATTATGAATTCTTTGTCGACCCTGAGGTAATCTCTCTAGTCGAATCTGATCCTTTTCACGGTTATGAGTCTGAGACGGTCATAGCCCATCTTGCCAAACTATCCGAAATAGCCAACCTCTTCACTAATGAGGAGAAGATCCGCCACTACTATATCCTTAAGCTTTTTCCTTTCTCTCTAAAGGATGATGCTAAAGTCTGGTTCACCTCTCTTGCTCCTGGATGTGTGCGTAGTCCCCAGGAGATGGTCTATTACTTCTGTGAGAAATATTTCCCTGCCCATAAGAAGCAAGCCGCCTTGTAGGAAATATACAACTTTGCTCAACTCCAAGAAGAGAGTCTTCCACAAGCTTGGGGGAGGCTCGTCCAGCTACAAAATGCTTTGCCTGATCACCCTCTTAAGAAGAACGAGATACTTGATATCCTCTATAACGGACTTATCGATGCCTCTAGAGACTACCTAGATAGTTGTTTCGGTTGTGTTTTTAGGGAACGAACTGTAGAACAAGCTGAGACCCTACTAAATAACCTCTTGATCAACGATAATGCTTGGACTATTCCTGAACCACCTCCTAAGCTAACTCCTAAGAAAAGAGGTATTCTATTCCTCAGTCCCAAAGATATGCAAGAAGCCAAGAAATCTATGCAAGAGAAAGGCATTAGATCTGAAGATGTCAAAAATCTACCACCTGTCGAAGAGATCCACGGTCTCGATAACCCGATATAGGTAGTGGAAGTGAATTCTCTGCGTAGGTTTGACGAGAGTGGTATTCCTTTTGATAAACATGCTAGCCTATGCTTTGATGAATTTGACAACTTTGTTGCCAAACAACAGAGTTTCAATGATTATGTTAGCACACATTTGGAACAAAGTACTCGTATGCTTAGCCATTTAAGTGCTTGCGTAGACAGAAATGTCAATGCTCTGAAGCTTCTGAGTAAACATGCCTCTATGATTACTACTCACGTAGAACAAGTACTTAAAGCTCAGAATGACCTGCTCAATGAATTAAATGACAACTCTGTCAGAGTCATTACTAGAGGAGGCAAAATGACTCAGGAACCTTTGTATCCTGAAGGTCATCCTAAGAGAATTGATCAAGATTCTTAAAGAATCAATGTTGATACACCTAGTCATCCTAAGGAGAAGAAGAAGGATGATAGAAACATGCATGCCAGTTCACCAAACACTATCACACCTGAAGAACCTAATGATATTTCTGCGTCTGATGCAAAAACACAACCTGGTGATGAACATGAACCTCGTAACAATATGGACAGTGATGTTCATAATAATGCTCAACCTAGCAATGACGAGGATGTGGAGATTGAACCTACGGTTAATCCTGATAATCCACAACCTAAGAAGTACGACAAGAATGACTTCACTGCTAGGAAGCATGGTAAAGAAAGAGAGACATGGGTTCAGAGACCTATGCCCTTTCCTCCTAAGCCATCCAAGAAAAAGGATGATGAGTATTTTGAGCGCTTCGTTGAGATGATAAGACCCGTCTTTCTGCAGATGCGGTTAACTGATATGCTCAAGATGTCTCTGTATGCCAAGTACATGAAAGATATCGTGACCAATAAACGGAAGATACCAGATCTTGAGATCTCCACCATGCTTGCCAACTATACTTTCAAAGGTGGAACTCCTAAGAAACTTGGTGATCCCGGAGTGCCCACTATACCTTGCTCCATTAAAGGAAACTACGTAAGAACTGCCTTATGTGACCTTGGAGCCGGTGTTAGTGTTATGCCGCTCTCTCTTTATCATAGACTTGAATTGGATAAGTTGACGCCCACTGAAATTTCTCTGCAGATGGCCGACAAATCAATTGCTTTCCCTATCGGCGTTTGCGAGGATGTGCCTGTTGTGGTTGCTAACACCACTATCTTAACAGACTTTGTTATCTTGGATATTCTCGAGGACGATGCCATGGCTATCATCCTCGGAAGACCCTTTTTAAACACCACAGGGGTTGTTATAGATTGCAACAAAGGCAATGTCACTTTCCATGTCAACGGTAATGAGCACAGAGTGCACTTTCCGAAGAAACGATATCCAGTACATTGCATCAATGCTATCAAAAAGACTTCATCGATTCTCATTAGGAGCTTTGAATGCCCTATTCCTCGTGTCAAGATGAAGTATGATTTGCTTGTTGGGGAGATACATATCCCCATTGAGGTGACTTAGTGGCTATTCAAAAATTCTCCGTTCTCTCTTGCGATTCGAGAAGGTTTTGTCATAAGGACTTGATCAATCCCATTGACGGATTTCTTTCGATGACCATGAGACAGATGAATCAGAGAGTCACATACCTTTGTTTTGAGTTTTCCTTTTCTGTTGCTTAGAAGAAAAATGATAGAATTAGTTTAGTTTTTCCCGTTTTCTGTTTTAGCGTCCCGGAGAAAAATACCTCGAAAATAAAAGTTCTCCGATGGTCCTGAAAATTTAGTATGATTTTTTCTGGAATTTTTGAAAATTTCTGGGCCTGAGAGCTGGTCAGGGGGCCTGACCAGTGGGCCACAAGCCCCCCCACAGCCACCTACCCCCTGGTGGCGGGGGTGCAAGCTTGTGGGGCCCACAGGCACCCCCTCCACTCATTCCAGCTCCTAGCCTCTTCTTCCACCTCCAGAAAAATTGTTTCGCAGCTCAAACCCGTGTTCTTGCTCATTTGGCTGTGATTTTCGATCTCCTTGCTCAAAGCACCATTCTCCGAACCGTTTTGGGGAAATTACTCCTTGGTAAGTGACTCCTCCACAGGTCCAATTAGTTTTTGCTCTAGTGCTTTATCCTTCGCGTATTCTTGCTACCTTGGTGACCCTACTCTTGAGCTAGAAAAGTTGATTTTAGCTGGTCCCAAGTAGTTTTAGCGCGTGATACGGTCTCTAGGCACTAGTAGGAGTAGTTGCTACAAGTTGGGTTAATCCTTATTCACTTTTCTTTCGAAGTCTCTAAAAATTTCAGAATTTTTCAGAGCTAGAAAAAGGAAAAGATGAGGAGATTCTTGAGAGGCTCTTCAAGCCGTAACACCAAGGAGGATGAGAAGAATCACCCCAAGTACGTAGTCCCTCGAGTCACAGAAGTTCGAGTGTGCGAGTGGCCAAGTGATGAATTTTTGCGCGCTGTCGGACTTTATGAAGACTTTTATTACTTGGTGGAGAACGCAGGTCTTACTACGTTTGTTGAAGATAAGTGCCCACAATACCTCCTCCTCACCAATATTTCTGTTCAAAGCTTCAACTTTTATCCGAGGAAGAATCCTCCCACGGTTGAGTTCATGATATATGATGTCCCCCAGTGCATGACGCTGCAGGATTTTTGTAATGTATGCAAATTACCTTATGTTGGGGATATCCGTGACCCTCGCCCACGGGACTTGGAGGATTTCATTGGTTCTATTGTTGTTGGAGAGGAGAGAGGAGTGTCTCGCGCTAGAATTGCTAGCATACATTTTCTTGTGCTTCGGTACTTCTCACTATTTGTGGGAAAATATTTGATTGGCCGTGGGGAGGCTGGATCACTTAGTTCTCCAGACCTTGTGGTTTTGCGCGAAGGCCTTTATAACGATAAGACTTATAGCTTGGGCGCTATAGTAGCTCAACGGTTGAACCTGAACCGTTCTAAAGGTGTTGTCTATGGAGGTATCTATGCTACCCGTCTTGCCAGACACTTTGAGATACCCATTATACTAGGAGAGGAAGGAGAGATGCTTCTCCCTGAGAGATATCTGGATTATGACAGCATGGTTTGCCATGATTTTCTGGATGGAGATGCTAGTAGACGGATGATTTATAACCTAGTGTTTAGTCAGGGTACTCGAGAGACTATTAGTTTGCGTGCTCCTTCTTTGTTTGATCTTCACGCAGACATGTACACTATTATGCCCGCGGACATCTACGCATATTGGGGCTTGTCCCAACCACAGGCGCCCGTGCCTGAGCCGCCAGTCGAGTACCAGACGCCAGTTTATTAGTGGGAGCTAGAGGAGCTCGCACAGCAGTGGCATCCACAGTCTGCTCCAGAGTATCCTGGAGCTGGTGATTTCCCACCATGGGAGTAGACCAAGCTAGGCCAAAAGCCTAAGCTTGGGGGAGTACGTGTTCTCACCGACTTTACATTCATGCTTATGCTTTCACTTTGTTAGCCGGTGTTTACACTTTGCCACTGTCTTATCCATGCTAGTTTCTTTTCGTTTTCTTGTTTTCTTGTTTTGTGTCCTTTTGAGAAAACCCAAAAAGATTTTTCTTTCTTCTTTTGCTTGTTGGGAGCTTTCCCGTGTAAATAGCTTTCTTTTCCTTTGTGTCAAGGTAGAAGATATTGGTTACAATGCTTAGTGGTTCTTACATGCTTACCTATTTAGCTTTCAAAGAGCCATATTATTTTGTCTTCTCCTTTGTGTTTGCGTGCAGATTCAGCTTAGTCCAATGCACTTATTATCGTTTTCATTGTTCGATCGTGCAAATGAAAGGCAACAATGATGATATATGATGAATTGACTGAGACTGAAAAGCTGGTATGAACTCTATCTATTTTGTTTTTGTAAATATGACTAGCTTGTCGACCCAGATTTAGCTTTGTTGTGAGAGAACCATGTTTGCAATGACAACTTAGAGATCATAGTTTCTGATGCCATGCTTAATTAGCTGAGAGCTTATAATGGTTTGTCTTGATTGCCAACATAGATTTTGAGATGACTGTGATGTAGTATGATAGGATGGTATTTCCCTTTGAATGTTTCAAGTGGCTTGACTTGGCGCATGTTCATGCATGTAGTTGAAACAAAATCAACATAGCCTCTGTGATGTTCGTGTTCAGGGTGATTTATATCATGTTCATGCTTGCATTCAATGTTAGTCAAACTCATTGCATCTTGATGACTGTTGTCGCTCTCTAGTTGGTCGCTTCCCAATCTTTTGCTAGCCTTCACTTGTACTAAGCGAGAATACTGCTTGTGCATCCACTTCCATAAACCCAAAAGTTTTTCCATTAGAGTCCACCATACCTACCTATTTGCGGTATCTACCTGCCGTTCCAAGTAAATTTGCATGTGCCACTCTCTAAACCTTCAAGAAATAATCTGTTTTGCATGCCCGAACCGCTCATGTGGTGACAGAGGGCTATTGGTATCTTCCATGCTAGGAGTGTTATCCTTGACATGTGTTTATTCACAGTCATTCACGAGAAAGGGGCCGGTATTTGGGATGTCGAGTTCCACGCTTAAATTGAAAACATAACTGTAAAACAAGACTCCCCCCGGATTGATGTTAGTATGGACGGTACCCGAGGATTCGGCTAGCCGTGGAGTGTGATTGATTGGTGGTGGGGGAGTTAAAACTTTACTTTTCTGTTTGGGAACCGCCTATAGCATGAGTAGCATGGAAGATATTGAGAACTCTTGGTCATTGCGTTGACAATTAAAGCATGCCACCCAAAATTATTATCTCTGTTTTCAAAGCTTGAACTCTGGCACCTCTGCAAATCAATGCTTCCCTCTGCGAAGGGCCTGTCTATTTATTTTCCTATCGAGTCATCCTCCTCTTATATAAGCACCAATTAGAGAGCACCTCTGTCATTTTTATGCTTTGCTTTTGATTGATATTGACTATGACTATGATTGGATCTTCGTTGCTATGAATTACAATGTTTAGTCAGCCCTTGATCTTTGAAAGTGCTCTGCATTTTTGTTTTGCGGTCTCATAAAGAGCTAGCGAGATACCACATATTCATATTGCTTCATGCTTGTTTTGATTGAACTGTTGGTATTTGAGACTCATTATTATTTGATCGTTAGCTGATTATGCCATTGATATTAGTGTACCGTGAGACCTTTGTGTCATTTGCTTATGTGGTTAACTTGTGATCTTGCTGAAATTCTGGTTATGAGTTAGACATAGTTGCAACAACAAGATCAAACAGAGTTTGTCAAAGTTTTTCTTTCTCTCTCAGTTTGTCAACTAAGTTGCTTGAGGACAAGCAAGGTTTTAAGCTTGGGGGAGTTGATACGTCTCCATCGTATCTACTTTTCCAAACTCTTTTGCCCTTGTTTTGGACTCTAATTTGCGTGATGTGAATGGAACTAACCTGGACTGACGCTGTTTTCAGCAGAATTGCCTTGGTGTTATTTTTGCGCATAAATCAAAGTTCTCCAAATGTCCTGAAAATTTACTGGGAGCAGTTTTGGAAAATATCAAAAATATCTGCGCCAAGTTCCACCTCAGGGGGTGGGCCAGTGGGCCACAAGCCCGTGCTCTGCCACCACCCCCTGGTGGCGGTGGGCACGCTTGTGGGGCCCATAGGCACCTGCCGCCCCCAACGCCAGCTCTATAAGTTGCCTTTCGTCCCAGAAAAAATAAAAAGAGAAGCTTTCGTCTCCTTTTCGATACGGAGGCGCCACCACCACCTGTTCTTCATTTGGAGGGCAGATCTGGAATCCGCCTTGGGCTCCGGAGAGGGGAAATCGTCGCCATCGTCATCATCAACCTTCTTCCCTCTCCAATTCCATGAACCTCTTCGTCGTTCGTGAGTAATCTATTCGTAGGCTCGCTAGGCGGTGATGAGTAGGATGAGATCTATCATGTAATCGAGTTAGTTTTGAAGGGGATTGATCCCTAGTATCCACTATGTTCTGAGATTGATGTTGCTACTACTTTGCCAAGCTTAATGCTTGTCACTAGGGCCCGAGTGCCATGATTTCAGATCTGAAATTATTATGTTGTCACCAATATATGTGTGTTTTAGATCCGATCTTGCAAGTTGTAGTTACCTACTATGTGTTATGATCCGGCAACCCCGGAGTGACAATAACCGGAACCACTCCCGGTGATGACCATAGTTTGAGGAGTTCATGTGTTCACCAAGTGCTAATGCGTTGGTCCGAGTCTTTATTAAAAGGAGAACCTTAATATCCCTTAGTTTCCTTTTGGACCCCGCTGTCACGGGAGGGATGGACAATAGATGTCATGCAAGTTCTTTTCCCTAAGCACGTATGACGACACACGGAATGCATGCCTACATCACATTGAAGAACGGGAGCTAGCCACTTATCTCTCCGTGTTATAGTTGTTGCATGATGAATATCATCCAAACAAATCACCGACCCATTGCCTACGAGTTTGTCCTATTACTGCTGTTACTTGTCTTGCTCTACTGCTGCTACTACTGTTGCTACTGTTGTTACTTGTCTTGCTCTGCTGCTGCTACTACTGTAGCTATTGATGTTACTTGTCTTGCTCTGCTGCTACTGTTGCTACTACTGTCGCTTGCTACTGTAGCTACTTGCTACTGCTGTCACTACTGCTGTTCCTTGCCACTGCTATTTCTCGTTACACTGCTGCTACCTGCTACTATACTTTTTCGCTGACCGTTGACGGGAATTGACAACTTCCGTCAACGCGGCAACAGAGGCGCCATTGATACAATCGTTAGGAATAGTCTGTCGTCAACAGATCGTTTCTGACACCGTTGTTATCATATTACTTTGTTGTTACTACTGTGTTTGCAGATACTAATCTTTCATGTGTGGTTGAATCTGACAAATTCAGTTGCTAATACTCGAAAGTATTCTCTCACCTCCTGCCTGGCGTACCAACAAATTTGGGTCGAATACTCTATCCTCGAAAACTGCTGCGAACCCATGCGCTGGTGGGCCATCAACAACATTCTTCTAGTTTCATTACTGGGGAGTGCTATCAACATTCTTTTGGTGCCGTTGCAGGAGAAGGTTTGTTGTCATAAGCATTCGTCTAGCTAACGCCAGAGATTGTAGGATCAATATGCATAATGGAAATGATCTTTTTAGTCCCCCTACTTCGAATGATCAATTTTTTATGATGATTGCGTGCCTCCTATTTCTAATGATTGCAATTTTTACGAAAGTGGGTTTGGAAGAGTGTCGAATTTATATGATTATTATCCCGCTATTTTGGAGGGTGTTGAATCTTATTATAATGATAAAGTGGATCTAGAAAGGTAATGACTTTATTTAGTAATGATACCACTATCTTGGAAGAGGTTTCAATTGATTATGATGAGAACAAAGTTGCTACTTATGATGACTATTGTGATGATAGATATGTAATAAAAAGTAGTAATGATTGCTATTATAAAACTTGTCATAATTATGAGTACCCTTTTTGTGAACATTACTCTTTTAATGTGGAAACAATTTTTCGTATTCAAGTTTCATATGATACTCCCACTATTATGTATGAGAAGTTTGCCTATAGGGAGAGTAATAAATTTTATATGCTTGTGGATAATGAAGATAATGCTTTATGTGATAGTTATATTATTGAATTCCTTCATGCTGCTACTGAAAATTATTATGAGGGAGGAACATATGCTTATAGGAATTACAATAATATCAAGTTTCCTCCCTATGTGTTCAAAGTTTTGAAGTCATGCTTGTTTTGCCTTCCTATGCAAGTTGATTATTGCTACAATAAATCGTTTGCTTGAAAAATCCCTATGCATAGGAGGTGGGTTAGACTTAAATGTTTTTGTCATGTGATTCATGATGCCCTCTTGCATGCCTCGGTTACTACTTTTTATACGAGCATAACTGAAACCATCATGCCTAGCTAAATGGCGCTCGTTGGGAGACAACCCAAAACTTTTACTTTTTGTTTTTGTGTGTGCACATAATTAATATAATATGTTAATCATTTTATAGCTTCTATTTCAATAACGTGCCAAGTAAAGCCTTTCGGATAGTTTGGATACTTGTTTGTTTGATTCTGTGCAAAACAAAAATTGTTACATCCAGTGCACAATTTCTCTGATTTTACCAGAGAGTTAAAAATATATGAAATGTTTTCCTAATGTTTCAGAATTTTAAGAGTCAGGGAAGTATGGTGTCCATTCAGATCTTCACAGACTATTCTGTTTTTGACAGATTCTGTTTTGCATGCATGGTTTGCTTATATTGATGTTTCCATAGCTAATATTTGGTGATATAAATTATGGGAATGATATGATACATTAGTTATTATGTGAGAACAATTATGAATCATGTCTTGACAGTACCTAAGTGAATGAGCTATATTTATTATACTAACCCATCTCACGAAGTTCCGTTAAGTTTTGTGTGATTGAAGTTTTCAAGTTTTGGGTGATATATCAATATGAGGAGAATAAGTAGAAGCAAGAGCCTAAGCTTGGGTATTCTCAAGGCAACCCCAAGGAAATAATCCAAGGAAGACTCAAGCGTCTAAGCTTGGGGATGCCCCGGAATGCATCCCCTCTTTCGTCTCTAACATTATCGGTATATCTTACTTGGAGCTATATTTTTATTCATCACATGATTTGTGGTTTGCTTGGAGCATCATTATATTTTATTTTTATCTGTTATATGTTATTTATAATCTTGTTTTTCAAATAAAACTTCCAAGAATTGCCTTTAGAATGCTTGAATTGCATGTGTGATGTGTGTTGTACAAAAGCAGAAACTTCCTTTGTAGTATTTGAATTATGAGATTTTATTGGAACGTGTAAAGTTTCTAAAATTTCGACACAGTAATATCATAAAAAATATTTATCTCATCCTAAATTTTTCATAATTTTTGTAGTTACATAAGTACACTATTTAAATAGATAGCTACAGACTGTTCTGTTTGGATAGGTTGCTGCCATAGTTTTGTCATTTACTTATACTCGAGTTTTCATGGCTTATATTAGTGGATATAAATTGTGGAAAAGATGTTATACAATACCTGATATTTAAAATTATTATGCAACTTGTTTTGGCAGTACATGAAGTGTTGATTTACTTTTATGTGTACTGACCTATCTCACGAGTTCTTTTCAAGTTTTGTGTGGATGAAGTTTTTGTGACTTAGGTTAAACTGGGATTTGAGAGGATTGAACGAGATATAAAAATTCAAGATTGGGTATGCCCAAGTCACCCCAGGTAAATATTGCAAGAAGTCTCAAGAATCTAAGCTTGGAGATGCTATGCAACCCACCTCTCTTCGTCAACAACTATCGGTTAGCCTATGTGATCCTAAGTTCTTATTTGTCCACATGATATGTGCTATCCGTGGAGTGCATTTTTATTTAGTTTTATATTTTAATAAAATACTAAGATCTGAAAACGTTTATTGAGAGCGATTCCTCACATAGCTACTTAATTGTTTGACTACTCATTGTGTTGGGGAACGTCGCAGGGAAACAAAATTTTTCCTACGCGCACGAAGACCTATCATGGTGATGTCCATCTACGAGAGGGGATGTTCGATCTACGTACCCTTGTAGACCGCACAGCAGAAGCGTTAGTGAACGCGGTTGATGTAGTGGAACGTCCTCACGTCCCTCGATCCGCCCCGCGAACCGTCCCGCGATCAGTCCCACGATCTAGTGCAGAACGGACGGCACCTCCGCGTTCAGCACACGTACAGCTCGACGATGATCTCGGCCTTCTTGATCCAACAAGAGAGACGGAGAGGTAGATGAGTTCTCCAGCAGCGTGACGGCGCTCCGGAGGTTGGTGGTGATCTTATCTCAGCAGGGCTCCGCCCGAGCTCCGCAGAAACGCGATCTAGAGGTGAAACCGTGGAGATATGTGGTCGGGCTGCCGTGGCAAAGTTGTCTCAAATCAGCCCTAAAACCTCCGTATATATAGGGGGAGGGGAGGGGAGGAGGCAGCCTCAAAACCTAAAGGTTTGGCCGAAATTGGAGGTGGAGGAGTCCTACTCCAATCCTACTTGGAGTAGGATTCCACCTTCCCACTTGGAAACTCTTTCCACCTTGTGTTTTTTCCTTCTCAAACCTTATGGGCCTTAGTGGGAACTTATTCCAGCCCACTAGGGGCTGGTTTATCTCTTCCCATAGCCCATGAGACCCCTTGGGGCGTGACACCCCTCCTGATGGTCCCCGGCACCCCTCCCGGCACTCCCAGTACACTATCGATGAGCCCGAAACTTTTCCGGTAATGCACGAAAACCTTCCGGTAACCAAATGAGGTCATCCTATATATCAATCTTCGTTTCCGGACCATTCCGGAAACCCTCGTGGCGTCCGTGATCTCATCCGGGACTCCAATCAACATTCGGTAACCAACCATATAACTCAAATACGCATAAAACAACATCGAACCTTAAGTGTGCAGACCCTGCGGGTTCGAGAACTATGTAGACATGACCCGAGAGACTCCTCGGTCAATATCCAATAGCGGGACCTGGATGCCCATATTGGATCCTACATATTCTACGAAGATCTTATCGTTTGAACCTCAGTGCCAAGGATTCATATAATCCCGTATGTCATTCCCTTTGTCCTTCGGTATGTTACTTGCTTGAGATTCGATCGTTAGTATCCGCATACGTATTTCAATCTCGTTTACCGGCAAGTCTCTTTACTCGTTCCGTGATACAAGATCCCGCAACTTACACTAAGTCACATTGCTTGCAAGGCTTGTGTGTGATGTTGTATTACCGAGTGGGCCCCGAGATACCTCTCCGTCACACAGAGTGACAAATCCCAGTCTCGATCCATACTAACTCAACGAACACCTTCGGAGATACCTGTAGAGCATCTTTATAGTCACCCAGTTACATTGCGACGTTTGATACACACAAAGCAATCCTCCGGTGTCAGTGAGTTATATGATCTCATGGTCACAGGAACAAATACTTGACACGCAGAAAACAGTAGCAACAAAATGACACGATCAACATGCTACTTCTATTAGTTTGGGTCTTGATGGGGTCATAGTCCTAGGGTAGGGTCATAGGCCTGCCATGCAGGTCCTACCCAAGGACTACCCCACACAAAGGACAAGACCCTAAGTCTACCCCGACTGAATGAAGGAATCCCCATTATCCAGTCGGCAACAGGTCCTATATCATCCAGTCGGATACTAGCATTCGGAGAATACCAAGCTAACCGACTGGATACACTCGGTACATCGTAACTTCCCTAGAGGGAAACGGTCGTACGTTTCCGGGTGCATTTATTAGCATTTAGAGCATACGTTACCTGTAACGTATGCATTCAATCCCCACTACTCCGCCCTTATACCGGAACCGTTGTGGAGGGCAACGCACTCTATATAAGCCGCCCTCCCCCACTGGTAGAAGGGTTAGCAAATCATTGTATTCCATATTACACTTGACAACAAGCTCCGAGAACACTGAGACGTAGGGCTGTTACCTCCACCGCAGAGGGGCCTGAACTCATACAACCTCGCCGTAGCTAGGACTCTGCCCATCTCATTCGTACCCTACACATCTACTGTCAGGCTTATACCCACGACAGTTGGCGCCCACCTTGGGGCAGGCATCTAAGCGACTTCCGGCGAGTTTGCGATTACTTCCTTTCGTCATGTCGTCCGGAGGAGTTTTGAGCATGGGTCACCAGATCCTCTTCGGCGCTCTCTCCTTCTTCGTCGACGATTCGGCGTGGCTTCGGGATGCGCCCCTTGACGTCGAGGCGCTTCCCCGTCGCGGGGCTACGCACTTCCGTGCCGGCGCTCGCGGCGTCCTTCTTCTTCAACAGTCGACTCCGGTGTCGACCTGCACCGCTGCCACGCGCCGCAGCAAGCGGTCTCGCCATCCGCGGCTCCAGCGTTGCGTGCAACACGCCCAGGCGCGCCAGATCGCATCTTCGCAAGTGGCAGTTCTTGAGTCCGTTGTGGTTGCCCCGTCGGCCCAGCACTCGGACTCGGTTCTGACTGAGTTTCCTTCCGAGTATGCGGGTCACGGGCCCGCAGCAGAAGTACACATGGCCAACTCCCATGAAGATCCCCATCAGGCTGGCCGGAACGAGCGCGAGATCGGCGAAACGTCCGGCGCACGTCGTCCACCTCGCCATTCTGCTAGTCGGCACACTCGGCGGAGCAACGTGGAGCTGTTCCGCACACCTCTCCTCAACTTGGCTGCAGCTGCCAAAATAGCCGATTCCCTCCAGCCGACTGATTCAGAAGCTGGCAGAGGGATCGAGCAGATCCGAGCCCTGTTGCACACGGCGCAGCAGCAGAATTCGGCAGTCTCCCAGTCGCACAACCGGATCTATAACAGCTCCGTCCACGCGAACACGCATCGGTCGGTTCACAGCCCTGGGTCCCATCAGCGCCACAGGGGAGGCAGCCGTTCCGTGATCCATGAAGATCGCCACCGCTCACGCACCCCTCCGCGGGGTGGGCCTTATGGGTCCCGACATCAGGATGATCGGCGTTCAGTCGGCGACACTTACGACCCAAGACCCGACGCAAGAGGACGTATCGCCTAGCGAAGAGTCGACAGAGGTCGAGCCCACCGCGATGGTCGCGATATGGACCGTCCGAGCGGAAGCATGGCCATCGTGTCTGGTCCCGAGTGTTTTAGTCGAGCCATCCGCTCGGCTGACATCCCGCCGAACTTCCGATTGGCGGCGGGAATCAGTAAGTTTACAGGAGAATCCAAGCCGGAAACATGGCTGGATGACTACCGAGTGGCAGTCCAGATCGGAGGAGGGGACGACCATGTCGCCATGAAGCACCTCCCTCTGATGCTCGATGGCTCGGCGCGAGCGTGGCTGAACCAGTTGGCCCCCTCAAGCATCTACAGTTGGGCAGATCTGGCCGGAGTGTTCATCAAGACCTTCGAAGGGACGTGCAAGCGCCCTGCTGGCCTTGTGGAGCTCCAGCACTGCGTCCAGAAGCAGAATGAGCCCCTGCGTGACTTCATCCAGCGTTGGACAACTCTCTACCACACGGTGGAGAACGTCACCGAGCATCAAGCAGTTTGCGCCTTCAAGGCAGGCGTACGGTACAGAGAGTTGTGCCTAAAGTTCGGTCGAACGGGCGACATCTCCATGAGCAAGATGATGGAGATAGCGGCTCGCTATGCAAACGGCGAAGAAGAAGACCGCATCCGGAGCGGCAAGCACAAGACAGTCGGCGATGTTGACGGAGGTAACACTTGGAAGCAGAAACAGAAAGCTCCGCCCACACCGCAAGCAGAAGCTGCAGCCGTGACCAATGCCAAGTTCAAGGGCAAAGGGAAGGCGCAGTTTACCCCCAAGAAGAAGCCGTTCAACAATCCCATCCTGGACCAGCCTTGTCCGGTTCACACAAAGATGGACGAAGAAGGCAACCCCATATACGCAAAGCATACCACTCGACAGTGTCGTCTCCTGATCCAGGGGTTCAGCGAGGTTCTTACTGCTCCGCTCAGTAAAGAGCCCCTTCTTCTATATATCGCGGCTACAAATCAAGTTGTCAGTACTGTTCTTACAGTCGAGCGAGAAGAAGAAGGCAAAGCATACAAAGTTCAGCGGACAGTGTACTACGTCTCCGAAGTCCTGACCCCTTCCAAGCAGAGGTATCCCCATTATCAAAAACTTATCTATGGGATCTATATGACTGCGAAGAAGGTGGCTCATTATTTCCAAGACCACTCGGTATCTGTCGTTTCTGATGCTCCGTTGTCGGAAATTTTCCAGAATCGAGACGCATGAGGCTGAGTGGCGAAGTGGGCAATGGAGATGCTGTACTGTGACATCTAGTTCGAGGCCAAGAAAGCTATTAAGTCTCAAGCCCTGGCTGACTTTATAGCAGAATGGGTAGAACAACAGCAACCGACCCACATCTACTCGGCTCATTGGACAATGTTCTTCGATGGGTCTAAGATGTTGAATGGCTCCGGCGCTGGTGTTGTGATCATATCACCAAAGGGCGACAAGCTCAAGTACGTGCTGCAGATACACTTTGATTCCTCCAACAACGAGGCAGAATATGAAGCTCTCCTCTACGGATTGCGCATGGCCATCTCACTCGGCGTCCGTTGCTTGATGGTCTACGGCGATTCGGATTTGGTGGTCAATCAAGTGATGAAAGAGTGGGACGTTAGGAACCCCACCATGACCACATACTGCAATGCAGTGAGGAAGCTGGAGAAGAAGTTTGAAGGTCTAGAGCTCCACCATGTTCCAAGACTGAAGAACCAAGCAGCTGACGAGTTAGCAAAACTCGGATCCACTCGGAGACCAGTCCCGAGTGACGTCTGCCTCGAGCACCTCCACCTCCCCTCAGTCAAAGAAGATCCTTTCACAGAGGAACCGATACAACCCAAGAGCACAACAGATCCGACTGAAGTCGATGTACCTGCTGTGGTTGATCTGGTCATGGAGATTCTGGCTGTCATTCCCGATTGGACTGTGCCGTTCATGGCATATATCTTGAGGCAAGAACTTCCAGAAGACGAAGTCCAAGCCAGGCAGATAGTCCGCAGATCGAAGTCATTCACCGTCATTGAAGGCCAATTGTACAAGGAGAGTATCTCAGGCGTTCTTCAACGATGCATCTCCCCAGAGGAGGGGCAACTGATTCTGGAGGATATTCACTCGGGGACCTGCGGTCATCACGCCTCTTCGAGAGCAATCGTAGCCAAGCCATTCAGGGCTGGCTTCTTTTGGCTGCAGGCTAACGAGATGGCTAAGGATATGGTTGATCGATGTGAGGGCTGCCAGTTCTACTCCAACAAGTCCCACAAGTCAACGTCCGCGTTGAAGACGATCCCTCTGGTGTGGCCGTTTGCAGTGTGGGGATTAGATACAGTCGGCCCGTTCAAGATAGGCCAAGGTGGATACACACATCTGTTGGTGGTAGTCGACAAGTTCACGAAATGGATCGAATCGAAGCCCATCAAGAAGCTCGACGCTTCGACAACCGTCAAGTTTGTCACGGACATCATCTTCAGATTCGGTGTACCTCATAGCATAATTACGGACAACGGGACAAACCTTGACTCGGACAGATTCAAAGGGTTCTATACAAGCCAGGGCATCCGAGTGGATTTTGCTTCCGTAGCACATCCTCAGTCCAATGGACAAGCAGAGCGGGCAAACGGGCTTATTTTGCAAGGATTGAAGCCCCGACTCCTGCGAGAGATAGGACATGCCGCTGGCGCTTGGGTTACCGAGCTACCTTCAGTGCTTTGGGGACTTCGAACAACCCCGAACAGATCTACAGGGCGATCACCGTTCTTCCTCGTTTATGGAGCAGAAGCGGTCCTTCCGAGTGACTTGCTTCACAATGCGCCAGGAGTCGAACTCTTCTCCGAAGCTGAAGCAGAACAAGCAAGGCAAGATGGAGTGGATCTTCTGGAAGAGGAGCGCGAGATGGCGTTAACTCGCTCGACCATTTATCAACAAAATCTGCGGCGTTTTCATGCACACCACTTCAGATGTCGGACGTTCCAAGCAGGCGACCTGGTGCTCCGAGTGGATCAACAAAGACCCCACAAGTAGGCTACGGCCTGGGAAGGACCCTTCATCATCTCCAAGGTGCTGAACAACGGAGCGTACAGACTCTACAACATTCAGAGGGAGACAGACGAGCCGCGCGCATGGAACGGAGACCTCCTGAAGCGCTTCTACACGTGACCTTCGACTGAAGCGATGTAACGAACATGTATTGGCAAAATAATATAAAGAAGATTGAGTTTTTTGCAGGTTCAAAGTTCTTCCGCGGTCACAGACTCCGGTCTCAAAAAAAAAACTTAGCTGCGATCCAGAATCGCCTAAGTATTAACTTTCTCCGAGTGTGTACTTAACGTCACACTCGGGGGCTTAGCTGCGATCCAGCATCGCCTAAGTGTTAACTTTCTCCGAGTGTGCACTTAACATCACACTCGGGGGCTTAGCTGCGGTCCAGCACCGCCTAAGTATTAACTTTCTCCGAGTGTGCACTACACGTCACACTCGGGGGCTTAGCTGCGATTCAGCATCGCCTAAGTACTAAACTTCTCCGAGTGTGCACTACATGTCACACTCGGGGGCTTAGCTGCGATTCAGCATTGCCTAAGTATTAACCTTCTCCGAGTGTGCACCTAACGTCACACTCGGGGGCTTAGCTGCGGTCTAGCGTCGCCTAAGTATTAACTTCTCCGAGTGTGCACTACACGTCACACTCGGGGGCTTAGCTGCGATTCAGCATCGCCTAAGTACTAAACTTCTCCGAGTGTGCACTACACGTCACACTCGGGGGCTTAGCTGCGATTCAGCATCGCCTAAGTATTAACCTTCTCCGAGTGTGCACTACACGTCACACTCGGGGGCTTAGCTGCGATTCAGCATCGCCTAAGTATTAACCTTCTCCGAGTGTGCACTACACGTCACACTCGGGGGCTTAGCTGCGATCCAACATCGCCTAAGTACTACACTTCTTCGAGTGCGCACTACACATCACACTCGAGGGCTTAGCTACGATTCAGCATCGCCTAAGTACTAAACTTCTCCAAGTGTGCACTACACGTCACACTCGGGGGCTTAGCTGCGATCCAGCATCGCCTAAGTATTAACCTTCTCTGAGTGTGCACTTCATGTCACACTCGGGGGCTTAGCAGCGATCCGGCATCGACTGTTTGCCTTTGGCTTCACCAAGAAACGCCAAACAAAAACTCGAATCAACATTGCAACAGAAGAGCAAAAATCGGATTCCAAAATCCTCGCAAAGATAGCTAACTCGCTGCGGATCAAGTTTACCCGCACCGATTTAAAAGTGTGACGGCCAACAGAAGTGGCCAAAGTACCTTACAGATAAACACTCGGCATACCGAGGATAAAGTTTCTTACGCGTCAGCTGGGCCGGCACCAGGACTGGAGGGCTGCACGAAAGTGTCCAAGTCGATTCCGTCGGCGATGTGGGTAGCACTCTCAAGGAACGTCTCCATGAAGTCTTCGAATCGAAGCTTCTTCGTGTTGGCGACCTTCAGCGTCTTCAGTTTTTCCTCACACACCTCCTTGCAATGGACTCGGACCAGGGACAGAGCAACATCTGCACCGCAACGAGCTGCAGATTTCTTCCACGACTGCACTCTGTTGGGAATCTTCGCCAGTCGG
Source organism: Hordeum vulgare subsp. vulgare (assembly GCF_904849725.1). Lineage (NCBI taxonomy): Eukaryota > Viridiplantae > Streptophyta > Magnoliopsida > Poales > Poaceae > Hordeum > Hordeum vulgare. The sequence continues at coordinate 535,703,699 of NC_058521.1, forward strand.
GTCATCAGGTTCTCCATCTCCTGCCGCGACTCATCTTCTGGCCAAAGCTCCTTGTCGATTCGGCCGACGACTTCTCTCAGTCGACCGATGAAAGGACCAACTTTGCCCACGCGGATGTGCGCACGGAGCAGATCCCGATTGGCGTCGTCGCCGAGTGGAACGTTCTCAAGAATCGAACGCTCCACGTCAGCCGCTTCAACTTCGGCGTCAAAGCAAAAATCTGCGACAATAGGACAAACAGACAATAAGCGTCGAGTGCTACGCGCATAGCACAACCACTCGGAAAAATAAGGACTTACCAGCCAGACGCGTCATCATCTGCCGAGCCGAGTCGCTCACATATTTCTCTTGTGCTCTGCATCGTTTGTTCAGCACGTCCATCTGACTCATCAGCGCAGTCCTCTGCTTCCCCATCCTTTCCACTTCCTCAGTCAACACCTTGTTCACTTCACGCGCCTGCTCCAATGACTTCTCCCATTCCGCCAGAGCTTCCTTCATGCTGACCATTGCAAGCATGGCCGCATCAAGTTCACCAGCGAACTGATTCCTCTCCGCCTTGAGAGCCTCATAGGCCGTCCCCATTCCACATGTTTTCTGCCAACAAGAAACAAGGGACAATCAGAAAGTTGAACAGTTAACAGTCTAAGTTCTTCAGACCCCTGCCGACGCAAGCAGTCGACAGCGGTCTCGGGGACTACACCCAGTGGGTTCACTAAGAGTGACCCCACTGGCATGCACCTCAAGTAGGCCTGCCCTATTGAAATGCATGTTTTCACCTACGCCTCCGAGGCCAATACTACCCGACCTAAGTACAACTTACTCTCGGGGACTCTTACCGTAAGTGCACTCCGACTGCAACAATTACTCGCACTCAGTAATCCTATTTACAGACACAACCAAACTCAAGGCAAAGTGTATAAAGACAACTGTCGATGCAAGCACTCGACAGAAGTCTCGGGGACTACACCCACTGGGTTCACTCAGAGTGAACCCATTGCAAACAACAGCTGATATTCAATAACACTCAGTGGGTTACAGGGGAAAAGTAAATACTTACTAGACCACTTACTCGAATATCATCGCGCAGCTCCAAGCTCCGCTGGTACAAGGCCGCAATGGAGTCATAGGCCCTCTTGGCTTCTCTAGTCATCAGCTCCGCCTGCACCATAGCCCCCTTGGCCGCTCCCACCAGCTCCTCCGGAAGACGCTGGATGCTGAATTGAGCATGCGACGAACCTGGAATCGTCGGAGGTTCCTGAGGCATCCCAAGGCCCGCCCCAGTCGGTTCCTCCTCCACCAGCACTGGTTCAGTCGGCGGCGGTGCCTCTGTCGGCAGCATGTCGGGGGCGAGAGCGGCAGCGGGAGGAGCAGCCTCAAGAACAGGCTCCACAGCTGGGTCGGCTCTCCCCTAGTCGCCCTCATCCAGGTAGATCGCCCCTGACAGGCCGAATGACACGAGGTCTCAGAAAAAGAAAGAAGCGATGGTATAAAACACTCGATATTCCTACAACGCACCTGGCTGAGACGAGACGACGTTGTCCGTGTCCATGGGGTCGTCTTCCTGACGCGCCGGGGAGGTGGCAGAAGTAGCAACCCTGTCGAGTGAGATCCAGTTGGCCAGTAAACAGAAGTTCACTCGGATATCAGAAAAAACTGAAAGCTGAGTACACTTACGTGGAGGTGACGGGGACAGCGACCCTCATTCGCGGCAGAGCCTTCCGAGGTTTAGGCCCACTCGGCTTGGGCGCCTTAGAAGATTGGCCCGCAGAATCAGCGGCAGCATCCCTGGTCCTCTTAGCGCTTCGAACACTCGGGACCACTGGAGCAGTAGGCGGAGCACTCGAAGACGTGGGAGGAGCTGAGGGGACAGCGGGCTCGTGTCGGCGCTTGGTCCGATGCTCCAGTCGCGGAGGTGGCGAGTCCTGCTCCTCGTCTTCGTCCTCCTCCTCGCTGGACTTTTCCTACGACTCCCCACTGTCGGAGACATATTCAACGCTCTCCATGCTGCCCTCCTGGCTGCCCTCCTCCTCCTCGGCCGAATTCCCGTTCGAGACGGGAGAAAACCAGTTGGTCCACTCCTGCATAAAATTCAGTCGGCGACATCAAACATCACACAGAGATTCAAGCAAACGACAAGATTAAGACAATTAGGAGCACTCGACAAGAGTCTCTCACCTGATTCGGCGGGGGATTATCCGCGCAGAAGGGCTTCACTCGCCGTGATCCTTTGGGATTCTCACAGGGACCCATGATTTGGAGCACCCACGAGGTCACCCTCTCCTCAGTCACGCCCACAACATTAGTCCGAGTGGAATCCTCGGGCCCCGTGTAATGCCAAATGGCATGGTCGCGAGCCTGCAGAGGCTGGATCCGCCGACCAAGGAAGATTTCCAGCAGGTCTATACCGGTGACCCCCCTCCTGACGACGTCCACGAGCGCCTCAACCAAGGGCTGGACATCGTTCTTCTCTGCCTTCGAGAGCGCGAGCTGCTTAGGCGGGGCGGGCCGGTCTAGACTAAAAGGAGGCAGACCAGTCGACGCATTCGGACAGGCGATATCCTGGCAGTAGAACCATGTCGACTGCCAGTTCCTAACCGACTCACTTAACTGGAGAGCAGGATAGGTACTCCGACTCTTCTTCTGGAATCCTAAACCCCCACAGAGCTGGAGGAGGTGCGTCTTATCATCCGACTGGCTAAGTCGTTTGATGGTTTGGGATCGGGCGGAGAAGATGTGTTTGAACAAACCCCAATGGGGAGGGCAGCCGATAAAACACTCACATAAGACTATGAAGGCAGAAAGGTGCGCGATGGCATTCGGAGGGAAATGGTGAAGTTGGGCACCGAAGTGATTCAAGATGCCCTTGAAGAAAGGATGCGGGGGCAAAGAAAAACCTCGGTGGACATGGCTGAGGCGTAGGACGCGCTCCCCCTCCCGGGGCGCTGGCTCGACCTCGTCCTCCGCCGGCAGTCTCCAGGACTTGTGCACGAGCACTCCGTGCTCCACCAGCTGCAGCAGATCTCCCTCCGTCACCGTGGAGGGGAGGAAGTCTCCTTGGATCCACCCCGCCGGCAGCGGCCGCTGCAGCCGCTGAGCAGGCGCCGCCGCCTTGCCCTTCCTCTTCCTCGCCTCCATCTTGCTGGTCTGACCCTTGGTCATGGGGGCGACGACGAACTCTCGAGAGGAAGGAGAAGGAGGGAGTGTTGGAGCGCTGGAGGTGGCGAGGAAGACGAAGCAGGCGAGAGCGAAAGATTCGGCAAGCGTAACGAAGAAGCCTCGCCGCCCAGATTTAAATAGGGTTCCGACTAGGTCACTGGCGGGTGGCCCCGAAACCTTATCCGCCCGACCGGCCGCGGCGATATCAGTGGAGGACCTGAAGGCGCGAGAATCGAGGCGTCAGGCGCTACTCGAGTGCACTGACGTCGTCCCCGCTGAGCGCACGGAACCCGAAATTTGAGATCCCGGAAAATCCACCGCTGTCAGTTGACCGGTCGCGTCAAAAGATGCCGCGGAAACACTCGGCTCCCGACAGTCGGTTCCGCAAGCACTTCCACTCGGATCGTTGGTCAGAAAAGGTAAAATGGATAGAGGCAAGCAACGCCCAAGCCGAATCTAATCCAGTCGGATCCGAACTTCAAGCACCGCTTCGTTGTTTCAACCCCAATCCATTCGGGGACTAATGATGGGGTCATAGTCACATTGCTTGCAAGGCTTGTGTGTGATGTTGTATTACCGAGTGGGCCCCGAGATACCTCTCCGTCACACGGAGTGACAAATCCCAGTCTCGATCCATACTAACTCAACGAACACCTTTGAAGATACCTGTAGAGCATCTTTATAGTCACCCAGTTACGTTGCGACGTTTGATACACACAAAGCATTCCTCCGCTGTCAGTGAGTTATATGATCTCATGGTCATAGGAACAAATACTTGACACGCAGAAAATAGTAGCAACAAAATGACACGATCAACATGCTACGTCTATTAGTTTGGGTCTAGTCCATCACATGATTCTCCTAATGATGTGATCCCGTTAACAAGTAACAACACTTGCCTATGGCCAGGAAACCTTGACCATCTTTGATCAACGAGCTAGTCAACTAGAGGCTTACTAGGGACAGTGTTTTGTCTATGTATCCACACAAGTATTGTGTTTCCAATCAATACAATTATAGCATGGATAATAAACAATTATCATGAACTAAGAAATATAATAATAACTAATTTATTATTGCCTCTAGGGCATATTTCCAACAGTCTCCCACTTGCACTAGAGTCAATAATCTAGTTCACATCACCATGTGATTTCGACGAATCCAACACCCATATAGTTCTGGGGTCTGATCACGTCTTGCTCGTGAGAGAGGTTTTAGTCAACGGTTCTGAAACTTTCAGATCCGTGTGTTCTTTACAAATCTTTATGTCATCTTATAGATGCTGCTCCTATGTGCTATTCGAAAATACTCCAAATATCTACTCTATGAATCCGTTTCACTACTCATAGTTATTCGGATTAGTGTCAAAGCTTGCATCAACGTAACCCTTTACGACGAACTCTTTAACCACCTCCGTAATCGAGAAAAAATTCCTTAGTCCATCAGTTACTAAGGATAAATTTTGACCGCTGCTAGTGATTCAATCATGGATCACTCTCTGTACCTCTCAACAGACTTTGAGTCAAGGCACACATCAGGTGCGTTACTCAGCATGGCATACTTTAGAGTCTACGGCTAAGGCATAGAAGACGACCTTCGTCTATTCTATTTATTCTGCCGTGGTCGGGTTTTGAGTCTTACTCAAATTCACACCTTACAACGCAACCAAGAACTCCTTCTTTGCTGATCTATTTTGAATTCCTTCAAAACTTGTCAAGGCATGCATCTTGTTGAAACTTCCATTAAGCGCTTTCGATGTATCTCCATCGATCTTTGATGCTCAACGTTCAAGTAGCTCAATCCAGGTATTCCTTTGAAAACTCCTTTCAAACAACCTTGTATGCTTTACAGAAATTCTACATTACTTCTGATCCACAATATGTCAACCACATATACTTATCAGAAATTCTATAGTGCTCCCACTCACTTCTTTGGAAATACAAGTTTCTCATAAACCTTGTACAAACCCAAAATCCTTGATCATCTCATCAAAGTGTATATTCCAACTCCGAGATGCTTGCACCAGTCCATTTAAGGATCGCTGGAGCTTGCATACTTGCTAGTATCTTTAGGATCGACAAAACCTCATGGTTGTATCTCATACAATGTTTGCTCAAGGAAACTGTCGAGGAAACAATGTTTTGACATTGTACATGCAATATTTCAAAAATAATGCAGCAACTACTAACATAATTCTAACAGACTTTTAGCATCGCTATGAGTGAGAAAGTCTCATCATAGTCAACTGTTTGATCTTGTCGGAAACATCTTTGTGACAAGTCAAGCTTTTCTTAATAGTGACTTATCACCATCATTGCCTGTCTTCCTTTTAAAGATCCATCTTTACTCAATAGTCCTATGACCATCAAGTAGTTCTTCCAAAGTCTACACTTTGTTTTCATACATGGATCCCCTCTCGGATTTCATGGCTTCCAGCCATTTGTCGGAATCCGGGCCCACCATTGCTTTCTCCATAACTCGTAGGTTCACTGTTGCTCAACAACATGACCTCCAAGACAGGGTTACCGTACCACTCTGCAGTAGTATGCGACCTTGTCAACCTACGAGGTTTGTAGTAACTTGGTCCGATGCTTGATGATCACCATCACCAGCTTTCACTTCAATTGGTGTAGGCGCCACAGGAACAACTTCCTGCGCCCTGCTACACACTGGTTGAAGTGATGGTTCAATAACCTCATCAAGTTCTACCACCCTCCCACTCAATTCTTTCGAGAGAAACCTTTCCTCGAGAAAGGATCCATTTCGAGAAACAAACACTTTGCTTTCGGATCTGAGATAGGAGATGTACCCAACTGTTTTGGATATCCTATGAAGATGCATTTATCCGCTTTGGGTTCGAGCTTATCGGACTGTAAATTTTTCACATAAGTGTCGAAACCCCAAACTTTCAAGAAACGACAGTTTAGATTTCTCTAAACCCCAGTCTATACTGTGTCATCTCAACGGAAATACGTGGTGCCCTATTTAAAGTGGATGTGGTTGTCTCTAATGCTTAACCCATAAACGATAGTGGTAATTCGATAAGAGACATCATAGCATGCACCATACCAAATAGTGTGTGTCTATGACGTTCAGACACATCATCACACTATGATGTTCTAGGTGGCATGAACTGCGAAACAATTTCCACATTGTCTTAACCGCGTACCAAAACTCGTAACTCAGATATTCATTTCTATGATCATATCGTAGACAGTTTATCCTCTTATTACGACGAACTTCACTCCGAAACAGAATTGAACTTTTCAGTATTTCAGACTTGTGATTCATTAAGCAAATACTCTAGTATCTACTCAAATCGTCATTGAAGTAAGAACATAATGATATCCACTGCGTGCCTCAGCACCCATTGGACTGCATACATCAAAATGTATCACTTCCAACAAGTTACTATCTTATTTCATCTCATTGAAAACAAGGCCTTGCTCATGTGGTATGATTTGCATGTCACTAGTGATTCAAAATCAAGTGAGTATAAAGATCCATCAGCCTGGAGCCTCTTCATGCAATTTATACCAACATGACTCAAGCGGCAGTGCCACAAGTAAGTGGTACTATCATCATTACCTCGTATCTTTTGGCACCAATATCATGAACATGTGTAACACTACGATCGAGATTCAATAAACCATTGAAGGTGATTATTCAAGAAAATAGAGTAACCATTATTCTCTTTAAATGAATAATCGTATTGCAATAAATAGGATCCAATCATGTTCATTCTTAACGCAAGCACCAAATAACAATTATTTAGGTTTAACACCAATCCCGATGGTAGAGGGAGCGTGCGACGTTTGATCATATCAACCTTGGAAACACTTCCAACACGTATCGTCACCTCGCCTTTAGCTAGTCTCCGTTTATGTCGTAGCTTTCATTTCGTGTTATTAATCACTTAGCAACCGAACAGGTATCCAATACCCTCATGCTACTAGGAGTACTAGTAAAGTACACATCAACATCATGTATATCAAATATACTTCTTTCGACTTTTGCCAGCCTTCTTATCTACCAAGTATCTAGAGTTACTCCGCCTCAGTGACTGTTCCCCTCATTAAAAAAGCACTTAGTCTCGGGTTTGGGTTTAATCTTGGGTCTCTTCATTAGTGCAGCAACTGTTTTGCCGTTTCACGAAGTATCCCTTCTAGGCCTTGCCTTTCTTGAAACTTAGTGGTCTTACAAACCATCAACTATTGATGCTCCTTCTTGATTTCTACTTTCGCAGTGTCAAACATCGCGAATTGCTCAAGGATCATTGTATCTATCCTTGATATGTTATAGTTCATCACGAAGCTCTCACAGCTTGGTGGCAGTGACTTTGGAGAACCATCACTATCTCATCTGGAAGATTAACTCCCACTTGATTCAAGTGATTGTCGTACTCAGACAATCTGAGCACACGCTCAACGATTGAGCTTTTCTCCTTTACTTTGTGGACAAAGAATCTTGTCGGAGGTCTCGTACCTCTCAACAAGGGCATGAGCATGAAATCACAATTTCATCTCTTTAGAACATCACTTATGTTCCGTGACGTTTCAAAACGTCTTCGGTGCCTTGCTTCTAAGCCATTAAGTATTTTGCACTGAACTATCGTGTAGTCATCAGAAACGTGTATGTCGGATGTTCACAGCATCCATAGACGACGCTCGAGGTGCAGCACACCGAGTGGTGCATTAAGGACATAACCCTTCTGCGCAGCAACGAGGATAATCCTCTTCAAAGTTTGCTACTATCAACTTTCAACTAAATTTTCTCTAGGAACATATAAAAACAGTAGAGCTATAGCGCAAGCTACTTTGTAATTCGCAAAGACCATTAGACTATGTTCATGACAATTAGTTCAATTAATCATATTACTTAAGAACTCCCACTCAAAAAGTACATCTCTCTAGTCATTTGAGTGGTACATGATCCAAATCCACTATCTCAAGTCCGATCATCACGTGAGTCGAGAATAGTTTCAGTGGTAAGCATCTCTATGCTAATCATATCAACTATACGATTCATGCTCGACCTTTCGGTCTCATGTGTTCCGAGGCCATGTCTGCACATGCTAGGCTCGTCAAGCTTAACCCGAGTGTTCTAAGTGTGCAACTGTTCTGCACCCGTTGTATGTGAACGTTGAGTCTATCACACCCGATCATCACGTGGTGTCTCGAAACGAAGAACTGTCGCAACGGTGCACAGTCGGGGAGAACACAATTTCGTCTTGAAATTTTAGTGAGAGATCACCTCATAATGCTACCGTCGTTCTAAGGAAGATAAGGTGCATAAAGGATTAACATCACATGCAATTCATAAGTGACATGATATGGCCATCAGCATGTGCTTCTTGATCTCCATCACCAAAGCACCGGCACAATCTTCTTGTCACCGGCGTCACACCATGATCTCCATAAACGTGTCGCCATCGGGGTTGTCGTGCTACTCATGCTATTACTACTAAAGCTATGTCCTAGCAATATAGTAAACGCATCTGCAAGCACAAACGTTAGTTTAAAGACAACCCTATGGCTCCTGCCGGTTGCCGTACCATCGACATGCAAGTCGATATTAACTATTACAACATGATCATCTCATACATCCAATATATCACATCACATCGTTGGCCATATCACATCACAGCATACCCTGCAAAAACAAGTTAGACGTCCTCTAATTGTTGTTGCATGTTTTATGTGGTGACCATGGGTATCTAGTAGGATCGCATCTTACTTACGCAAACACCACAACAGAGATATATGAATTGCTATTTAACCTCATCCAAGGACCTCCTCGGTCAAATCTGATTCAACTAAAGTTGGAGAAACCGACACTCGCCGGTCATCTTTGAGCAACGGAGTTACTCGTAGCGATGAAACCAGTCTCTCGTAAGCGTACGAGTAATGTCGGTCCGAGCCGCTTCGATCCAACAATACCGCAGAATCAAGAAAAGACTAAGGAGGGCAGCAAAACGCACATCACCGCCCACAAAAACTTTTGTGTTCTACTCGAGAAGACATCTACGCATGAACCTAGCTCATGATCCACTGTTGGGGAACGTCGCATGGGAAACAAAAAATTTCCTACGCGCACGAAGACCTATCATGGTGATGTCCATCTATGAGAGGGGATGTTCGATCTACGTACCCTTGTAGACCGCACAGCAGAAGCGTTAGTGAACGCGGTTGATGAAGTGGAACGTCCTCACGTCCCTCGATCCGCCCCGCGAACCGTCCCGCGATCAGTCCCACGATCTAGTGCCGAACGGACGGCCCCTCCGCGTTCAGCACACGTACAGCTCGACGATGATCTCGGCCTTCTTGATCCAGCAAGAGAGACGGAGAGGTAGATGAGTTCTCCGGCAGCATGATGGCGCTCCGGAGGTTGGTGGTGATCTTATCTCAGCAGGGCTCCGCCTGAGCTCCGCAGAAACGCGATCTAGAGGTGAAACCGTGGAGATATGTGGTCGGGCTGCCGTGGCAAAGTTGTCTCAAATCAGCCCTAAAACCTCCGTATATATAGGGCGAGGGGAGGGGAGGAGGCAGCCTCAAAACCTAAAGGTTTGGCCGAAATTGGAGGTGGAGGAGTCCTACTCCAATCCTACTTGGAGTAGGATTCCACCTTCCCACTTGGAAACTCTTTCCACCTTGTGTTTTTTCCTTCTCAAACCTTATAGGCCTTAGTGGGAACTTATTCCAGACCACTAGGGGCTGGTTTATCTCTTCCCATAGCCCATGAGACCCCTTGGGGCGTGACACCCCTCCTGATGGTCCCCGGCACCCCTCCCGGCACTCCCAGTACACTACCGATGAGCCCGAAACTTTTCCGGTAATGCACGAAAACCTTCCGGTAACCAAATGAGGTCATCCTATATATCAATCTTCATTTCCGGACCATTCTGGAAACCCTCGTGGCATTCGTGATCTCATCCGGGACTCCGAACAACATTCGGTAACCAACCATATAACTCAAATACGCATAAAACAACGTCGAACCTTAAGTGTGCAGACCCTGCGGGTTCTAGAACTATGTAGACATGACCCGAGAGACTCCTCGGTCAATATCCAATAGCGGTACCTGGATGCCCATATTGGATCCTACATATTCTACGAAGATCTTATCGTTTGAACCTCAGTGCCAAGGATTCATATAATCCCGTATGTCAATCCCTTTGTCCTTCGGTATGTTACTTGCTTGAGATTCGATCGTCAGTATCCGCGTACCTATTTCAATCTCGTTTACCGGCAAGTCTCTTTACTCGTTCCGTGATACAAGATCCCGCAACTTACACTAAGTCACATTGCTTGCAAGGCTTGTGTGTGATGTTGTATTACCGAGTGGGCCCCGAGATACCTCTCCGTCACACGGAGTGACAAATCCCAGTCTCGATCCATACTAACTCAACGAACACCTTCGGAGATACCTGTAGAGCATATTTATAGTCACCCAGTTACGTTGCCACGTTTGATACACACAAAGCATTCCTCCGGTGTCAGTGAGTTATATGATCTCATGGTCATAGGAACAAATACTTGACACGTAGAAAACAGTAGCAACAAAATGACACGATCAACATGATACGTCTATTAGTTTGGGTCTAGTCCATCACATGATTCTCCTAATGATGTGATCCCATTATCAAGTAACAACACTTGCCTATGGCCAGGAAACCTTGACCATCTTTGATCAACGAGCTAGTCAACTAGAGGCTTACTAGGGACAGTGTTTTGTCTATGTATCCACACAAGTATTGTGTTTCCAATCAATACAATTATAGCATGGATAATAAACGATTATCATGAACTAAGAAATATAATAATAACTAATTTATTATTGCCTCTAGGGCATATTTCCAACAGTCTCCCACTTGCACTAGAGTCAATAATCTAGTTCACATCACCATGTGATTTCAACGAATCCAACACCCATATAGTTCTGGGGTCTGATCACGTCTTGCTCGTGAGAGAGGTTTTAGTCAACGTTTTTGAAACTTTCAGATCCGTGTGTTCTTTACAAATCTTTATGTCATCTTATAGATGCTGCTCCTATGTGCTATTCGTAAATACTCCAAATATCTACTCTACTATACGAATCCGTTTCACTACTCATAGTTATTCGGATTAGTGTCAAAGCTTGCATCGACGTAACCCTTTACGACGAACTGTTTAACCACCTCCGTAATCGAGAAAAAATTCCTTAGTCCATCAGTTACTAAGGATAAATTTTGACCGCTGCTAGTGATTCAATCATGGATCACTCTCTGTACCTCTCAACAGACTTTGAGTCAAGGCACACATCAGGTGCGGTACTCAGCATGGCACACATCAGGTGCGGTACTCAGCATGGCATTCTGTTTGGGAACCGCCAACAATGTGATTAGCATGGAAGATATTGAAAACTGTGTTGTGACATTGACATGAAAGGCACACCACCAAAAATTGCATATTCATCTCTATTTTAAAACAATGAGCTATGGCACCTCTACAAATCCCTGCTTCCCTCTCCGAAGGGACAATCTATTTACTTTCATGTTACTTTTCATGTTGAGTCAACTTATTATTCCAACCTCAATCTATTATTTGGCAAGCACCATGTGGTGGGGATATATATCCACTCAACTATATTTTGATCATGATTCATTATTGTTGACAATTATCTTTATGGTAAATGTGTTGGGAGGCGAAACATTAAGGCCCTATCTTTCTATGTGTTCGATGGATGTTATTTGTTCTAAAAATATGCCTTGAGTATTACCAATCATAGAAGACTATATGATAATTGAGCATGTGTAGCTCTTACTTAGACTTGCTGATGCATCAAAATTGTTTGATGACAAAGAACATACTCCCTCCGTCCCAAAATAAGTGTCTCAACTTTGTACTAGCTCTAGTACAAAGTTATACTAAGTTTGAGACACTTATTTTAGGGCGGAGGGAGTCTGATGTTGAGTTTCAAGAGAATGCATTGTTTGAACCATGACATGTGAATTGATTGTTACTCAACCATGATGATTTTTATGAAAAAGTTGTTGGTTATGATGCTAGAAAAAATGATTGGAATTATCATTGATCAAACTTATATACTATGTTGGCACTCATACTTCATAAATTATACCTTATATCATTTACCTACTCAAGGAAGAGTAGGAATTAAACTTGGGGATGTTGATACGTCTCCAACGTATCAATAATTTATGAAGTATTCATGCCATGTTTGCCTATGATTACAATACTTTTATATTGTTTTGACGCACTTTATATGATTTATTTAGAACTAACCCGGACCGACGCTCTTTTCAGTAGAATTGACATAGTGTTGTTTTTTGTGCAGAAAATGAAAGTTCTTGGAATCGTCCGAAACTTTTTTATATTTTTTTCGAGAGGAAATAAGAAATATTGGAGCATATGTGGGCCACAAGCCAATAGGGCGCCCCCTAGATCGCGCCCTGATATCTTGGGGGGCACGTGGCTCCCTTTCGCGTGATTCCGACGCTGAAAAATCTCATATATACTAGAAACCCCCAAAGTAAAGGGATAACTTCCGCTCCGCCGCCGCAAATCTCTATTTGGCAGGAAAACACAAATAGACCCTTTCGAGTACCTTGTCGGAGCGGGGAAATCATCTCTGGTGGCCATATTCATCATCCCGACAGAGGCCATGATGAGGAGGGAGTAGTTCACCCTCGGGGCTGAGGTTTCGTACCAGTAGCTATGTGTTTAATCTCTCTCTCTCTCTCTCTCTCTCTCTCGTGTTCTTGAGATGTCATGATCTTGATGCATCACGGGCTTTGTTAATTGTAACATCCCAAAATTTTGGAATGTTAATAAAATTATTAGATTGTTTGTTTGTTTGTTTGAGTGATTGAACCTTGAGTGAAATTTGAAACTTATTTAAAAAAATTGAATGAGAGGGAATAAAATGACTTTCCCCTTTTCTGATGAATTCAAATTCATACATTTAAAATCAATGAGAGAAGATGACATGACTTCTTCAACTATAAAGAATTTGAATGAAGGTGGCATTAGAATTTCTTTCGATTTTGATTTGCAATTCTATTTTCCCTCCACTCAAGAAATGCCGGGAAATAATATTCTGTCAAACGAAAAAGAGAGGAGGAACATGACCCTCCAAAACCAAGGGCATTTATTAAAGTATTTTGAGCCAAGAAAACAATAATTTAATTTAGAAAATATTTGCAAAAAGAAATAAAGCATTTAGGGAATTTTGTGAAAAACATTTTTTTTTAAGTTTTTATTTTGGCCGTGGAAAAATGACCATCATTTAGATTTTATTTTTCTCATAATTTTAGTATATAGAAACTCTATATTCCGAATTTATTTGGTTTCCCTTTTATCGTTTACTTTCCGGTTTTTGAAAATAGGAAAGATATCTCTTTAAAATGGAAATAGATCACTAGCCCATTAAGACATTTCCAAAGTGTGGCCGACAACACCTTTCTTCTTCTTGTGTCTCCTTCCTCACGTTCCCACGAACTTCCTTAGCCATGCAGACAGGGAATATCTACCTTCCCGATCTCCCTCGTCCTTCCGTCTCGGCGCCTCCCGAGCCCCCTATAAGAACCCCCTCCTTCCCCTCGTTCCATTTTCCCCAATAGACGCCATCCTCATCGCCTCTAGCCGCCGACCACCTTGCCAGAGTAAGCCTGCCCCGAACTGAGTCCAGGAGCTCCATGTCGAGCCCCTGTCACACCTAGCGCCACCCCTCCATCACCTGGACCCCGCCGGCACCACCCCACCCCCCGCAGCCCTCCCCACTGTCGCTCCTCCCCACCTCCTCGCCCTGTAGCCAACGCCGGAGCCCCTGCCCAGGACCGAGCCATGAGCTTGCCCAGGAGCGCCCCACGCCAGGAGCACCACACCCCTTGCCAGGAGCCGGACCCCCCTCCTCCGCCACCCCCACCCCCGCCGGCGACATATAATTTGACTGTGTTTGGATTTATAAAATTTGAATTAGATCAGATTTGATTTAAATCTTGTTTTGCTTATACCGGAAGTTTAAAAATAGCTTTTAAATTAATTCTTTTTGCTGCTGTTTCCTATTGATCATATCTTTTAGTAGTTTAAGTTCCAATTTTTTAATTATTTTTACTTGAGGTTTTTACCAAAGCAGATTCTATTTTAGTTCTTTTAGGATTATAGCTATTTCTTTTTCTATATTTGTTTTTAAATTAGTTTCTTTTATATTTGAGAAAGCTTATATTTTGTTTTCTGTTAGTTAACAGTAGGTTTTCAACAAAAACAAAATTTTATTTTTATTTGTTATCATGAAATCAATTCTAGTTCTCTAATAACTTGTAATTGATTTCCCTACTAGATTAACTCCCATTTGAAAATACTTTCAAATAGTTTTATGAAAAAGACTTTATTTTATCTTAGTTAAATTTATATTTTATTCTATGTTATTTACTATTTTAGTGTTTTATTTTCAGTTAGAACAAAAACTATTTAGTGTTTGATGTAGTAGAAGACTCCCTAGTTTTCTTTGAAGTTTCCTTTGGATTCTTATTCGATCTTTCTTATTGTTTTGATTCCATCAACTTTTATTGTTGTTTGTTATTTTATTGCTAGTGTGAGTGCTTATGTGAATACTATGTTTGCTTATATAGATTTCATCGGAGAGTGACGAATAGTTCTATCAAGTTATTTCTCGAGAACGATAATTCTTCTTTGTCGACCTCACCACACAAGTCACGTTGATCATATTATTATTTATGTTTTATATGCACTGTAGTTCTACCTTTCTTCACCCATTTGCATGCAAAGTAGGTACTTGGAAATTTTGGATCTTGATGTAGTATTATGTGGTAGGCACCCACCCCCTTGTTACTTTGGACGGGACGATATTATGCTATGCTCCTAGTACACGGGGTTTTTGTTGAGTGTTCACCATGAGTGTTGTGAGAACTTAATAATCAGGACCTGAAGACACCAAGACTTGGAAGACCTCAGAACGAAATATACCTCTGGGTGAAGGACGGTTTAGATGGGCTCCCTGGAGAAACCAGTGTACGACCCGGGATGCATGGGGAAGCGCCATGACATCTTGCGGAAAGCTTGACCTAGGCTCAAAGACAGACGAATATTTTCAAGAACCAAGGCTTACCTGCACAGCCACAAGTCATTATGGGCTCTGGCTTGGTTGGACAACGTGGTGACTCTGGACAGGCGGTGCTACGAGATGTAGAAGAACGGTAGGATTGTATGGGCACCGACAGAGGATCAGAGGAACCCGTTGAAAGACCATGTTTTGATCATCCGGTCTTCAAACACCCTGAAGTGCGAGGACATACACGACGGCGATCAAATCTTGTGGGGAACGTCTGCGAAACTCTACAGAGTACTCAAACCTAACCGATTAGCCGTGTCCACGGTCATGGACAACTTGAGCCAAAGGAACTGAAATTATCAAGAATTCTCAATACCATTATATATATTTGATGTGCGTAATATTTATAACTTGGGTATGAGAACTGGTTGGTGGAACCATCTCATGAACAACCAACTACGTAGTAATATTTTGCTTTTATCCCCTCTCTTGTTGTGGGAGAAAACTTTGCTTTCCGCTAAAAACTTACAGCCCAACCTGCCATATATGCATATAGTATTGATAATATTTACACCTCTCTCTTTTGTGACTTGCCGGCATATTCCATATGTTGACCTACACGGCTGCAACGTCTTATGTTGCAGATAGTTTCTTCAACGAGTAAGAGTACGATTCAGGGTTACGGTCCGCACTCAACCTGCCGTTGGTGTTATTTGGGACTCCACTCCCTTTGACTGTTTCCGCTGAGATTTTGAGGTATATATATCAATTTAACGTTATTTACATGAGATTGCACTTTGATATATACATTGATGTACTGTGTGTGCCAGCATACTGATCCAGGGATGGCACAGATACACAGAGGCTTGACTCTTTTTGAGTCGGGTTGCTACAGATATGGTATCATAGCACATGTTGACTGTAGGACGTGACCCTAGAAACTGGAAATTTCTTAGGAAAGGATCTCTCAAAAATTTAATTTCAACAACACCTTTTACTTCTCATCTCTTCTGATTTCATCGAATGTTCCCTCTCACCTCAAATAGTTAGACAATACCCTTACCCCTTTGACCACATGAAGGATTAACTGAGTCCCACTTCAAAGTAAAGAGGATTTCATCATGCATTTGAAGAATTGAAGCTGCACCAATTGAAGACTCTCAAGACCCGAAGAATTCAAAGACCCTGAAGCGTTCGAATATTTATATGACCATTAGAAGTCCAAACCCCTGTTATATACCCACGTTAGATACGATGATTTGTGAGCCGTCATTGGTGTGTGTTTTCTGATGGCCACAAATAAAACCTATTCTCAAAAATATTGTTTGTATTGTGTGTATCTCCCTCTCTCTCTTACCCATCTCAAAACCTCAACCCTACCAGATGGAGTATGAAGCTGGACTTGTAATCTCTGGACCAATGACCTAGATGGAGGCTGAAATATGGATTCAGAACATGGAGAACCACTTCGGGAACACTTTGATTTCAAGGAAATATGAAGTGGCACATGCTCTTCAGTACTTTACCGAAGGTGCTGCTATTTGGTGGAAAATGCACCATGCCATACAAGGATTTAGTGGAGCAGAAACCTGGGGTGAATTCGAGAAGACTCTGTTAAGATCCCGTCTTATTCAGAAGTGCTATGATAATCCGAAGAAGAAGACTTGTGCATGCAAGATCTGTGGAGAAATAGGACACACCCAGGAGGAACACAAGGATGGATGCACTCATTGTGAAGAGAATCACCTAGCGGAGGAATGCCCAACTAGTCAGGTGACTTGTTTCTTGTGTGAAGGAACCACCCACTACCCATCCTAGTGTCACATTTACCCCAAGGTGCAACGAGTTTTCAAGCAACAAAAAGAAGCAATGGAGGAAACACTCACGAAGAAGATTTTAGAAGAACTTGTGATGAAGGAAAATATTGGAGACCCTGATGGACAGAGCCTAACCAGATTTTTCTCCAATGCTTGTTACTCATGTGGAGAGGAAGGACATTTTTCACAGGAGTGCATGAAGAAAATCCAAGAGTATCTGGGAAACTTCCCGACGGAAAAAGTAGAGTTTGATCCACTTGAAATAGAAGAACTGGCCAAAATGAAGGAGTCGGAGAGAAGAGAAAATACACCAGCCAGAGTCAAATCCCTGCACATAAGGACCTGAGTCATATCAGATGTTTCAAGTGTAAGGAGTTGGGCCACTACATCAATATGTGCCCACGAAGGAAGCAGGAAACCCAAGGAGCAAAAGCAAACACTAAGAAGCCTCGAGACTTGTCCGAACTCATTTGCTTTCGTTGCAAGGAAGCAGGACATTATGCTAGTGATTGTACACATGGGAAGAAAGCTAAAATGGAGTAGTTAAGTTTTGACAGTGGCAATAAGTGTAACCTGAAGCACTCTTGTTTTTCATGAGATTATGGAGTTGAATTTTTGTAACAGAAGCCTCTGAGATTGTAATAATTCATGAATCAATAAAATTGTTCTGTCATGATCTCCTATGTTGAAACTGTATGCGTTGTTTTCTCTACGAGCAAAGATCTGTGAACATTTATGAGGATATGAGAAAATATGGTCTATGCAGGCATGAGTATAATTCATTTTAAGTGTGGTAGTAATCAGTAAACCCACAGGATCCACTGAGTAGGAATGTACCATGCTTACCAAGGAGATACATACATTCCTCTGAGTACCTATTTTGTGACACCTGCAGATGACAACCCTCTACGAGTCATTCCTTAAGGGCCCAGAAACGATCATGACCCTTACTAGTGATCATGATTACCCAAAAATCCTGAAGGACATGATGAAGCACATTCATCTTGAAGGAGATGCTGTCTACAAAGGCTACCCGTTCATGGAAAATGGAGTGGAACTTTGGTATGTGGAAGTACACCTCCACCATGTGAAAGGAGTTTGTCCAAATACTATGGGGCAATACTTTTTCATTTCACGTGTACTACGAGCAACCTTCTTTGATGTTGATCGTGAAGCTGCCATGGAAGCCATATGCCAGATTGGAGAAATACTTGAAGCAAGACTCCGTCATACCCAGGAATACCTGAGTGAAGTGCATGCGGAGATGATGGAAATGAAGCTCATGGCCACCATGAGAAAGAAAAAGATGGATGATTTCAAGGAACACATTGGAAAGTTCCAGTGGAACTAAAGTATCTCCAAGGGAGACAAATGAATAAAGTTGGCAGAAATGCTTGACCAAACCGAACAATGTGGATGGCAGCATTTGTAATAAAGTTACTTTTGAATTTGGAGTTTTGAGAGGAAATTAAGGATGTAATAAAGGATTGAATATGAAATGAATATGATTTATGGATGAAGCAATACCTTTTATGGTAAACACACCCATGGAAAAAGGGTATCCCACAGAGTGGCGTGTGAACCAAAAATAAGTCTGAGGATTATTATTATATGATTGTTGCCCCAAGAGTATGATGGAACGAAACACCATAGGATTTAAAGGCGGAGTAATTTTAAGTATGAATTAAAGTGGTCCTGCAACCCACTGACCCCGGAACTACTAAGGATCAATCACTACCTTTATGAAGAAAGAAACTTGGAAGAAGCTATGATGGATCAGCAAACGTTTTCTTAGGAGCATACGAAAACCTGAGAGTTGTGAAGATACGATAGATATTTTGTTCAGCTTCCAGAACCAATGGATTATCCGAACTTCGTCCGTGGACAAGAGAAATTCTGCAATGCTTGTGAGGATGCCCAAGTGTTAGAATACGAGATTCACTAAACCTTGTACAAAGTAATGATTTGGGTGCGGAATGGATTGATCACCATGACGACTTACTCTTATCATTTCTCTTGCTATTCGGAATGGTAAATCTGAGAGACTTACCCATAGAGAGAGAATACGTTCTTTGAAGCTTCTGTTTAAGCCTTAGAATGGTATGATGAAGACCCATGTACATGGCACTTGTTGTCACGCGTAGGAAACTTTACGGTGAGGATGAAACCAAGACCCCTCCCTCTGTAGGATAGCCACAAATGGTAGACCACCATGAGAATAATCGATAGGTTATTTAGAATGATCACGAGACTGTCAGTTAAGAAGACCCAGTGACGGAAGGAGCTTATATCAACAGAAGAACCCTCGATTTTGTTGGAAACGTTATGAATGTAATGAAAGATGCATCAGCAAAGGAGTTAGTATGAAGAATGGAAGGAGTCATATGCCAAGACCCGAGAGGATTTCTAAAATTTGAGGGACTAGTAATCCCCATATTAAGTGTGGTAGCATCACACCTTGCCGGAGGTTGGATTTGTTAGAAGACCCCCAAACCCTAACCCTTCTTTCTAGCCTCTTCGAATATCGAAGACGAGATTCATTTTAAGTGTGGTAGGTTTGTAACATCCCAATTTTTTGGAATGTTAATAAAATTATTAGATTGTTTGTTTGTTTGTTTGAGTGATTGAACCTTGAGTGAAATTTGAAACTTTTTAAAAACTTTTGAATGAGAGGGAATAAAATGACTTTCCCCTTTTCCGGTGAACTCAAATTCATCCATTTAAAATCAATGAGAGAAGATGACATGACTTCTTCAACTATAAAGAATTTGAATGAACGTGGCATTTGAATTTCTTTCGATTTTGATTTGCAATTCTATTTTCCCTCCACTCAAGAAATGCCGAGAAATAATATTCTGTCAAATGGAAAAGAGAGGAGGAACATGACCCTCCAAAACCAGGGGCATTTATTGAAGTATTTTGAGCCAAGAAAACAAAAATTTAATTTAGAAAATATTTGCAAAAAGAAATAAAGCATTTAGGGAATTTTGTGAAAAAACATTTTTTTAAGTTTTTATTTTGGCCGTGGAAAAATGTCCATCATTTAGATTTTATTTTTCTGATAATTTTAGTATATAGAAACTCTATATTCCGAATTTATTTGGTTTCCCTTTTATCATTTACTTTCTGGTTTTTGAAAATAGGAAAGATATCTCTTTAAAATGGAAATAGATCACTAGCCCATTAAGACATTTCCAAAGTGTGGCCGACAACACCTTTCTTCTTCCTCTGTCTCCTTCCTCACGTTCCCACGAACTTCCTTAGCCATAGAGATAGGAAATCTCTAACTTCCCGATCTCCCTCGTCCTTCCATCCCGGCGCCTCCCCAGCCCCCTATAAGAACCCCTCCTTCTTCTCGTTCCATTTTCCCCAATAGACGCCATCCTCATCGCCTCTAGCCGCCGGCCACCTTGCCGGAGTAGGCCTGCCCCGGACCGAGTCCATGAGCTCCCTGCCGAGCCCGTGTCACACCTAGCGCCACCCCTCCATCACCTGGACCCCGTTGGCACCACCCAACCACCCGCAGCCCTCCCCACTGCCGCTCCTCCCCACCTCTTCGCCCTGTAGCCCACGCTAGAGCTCCTGCCCAGGACCGAGCCAGGAGCTCACCCAGGAGCGCCCCCATCCCAGGAGCACCACACCCCTCGCCAGGAGCCGGACCCCCCTCCTCCGCCACCCCCACCCCCGCCGGCGACATATAATTTGACTGTGTTTGGATTTATAAAATTTGAATTAGATCAGATTTGATTTAAATCTTGTTTTGCTTATACCGGGAGTTTAAAAATAGCTTTTAATTAATTCTTTTTGCTGCTGTTTCCTATTGATCATATCTTTCAGTAGTTTAAGTTTCAATTTTTTTTTAAATATTTTTACTTGGGGTTTTTACCAAAACAGATTCTTTTTTAGTTCTTTTAGGATTATAGCTATTTCTTTTTATATATTTGTTTTTAAATTAGTTTCTTTTATATTTGAGAAAGTTTATATTTTTTTTCTGTTAGTTAACAGTAGGTTTTCAAGAAAAACAAAATTTTATTTTTATTTGTTATCATGAAATCAATTCTAGTTCTCTAATAACCTGCAATTGATTTCCCTACTAGATTAACTCCCATTTGAAAATACTTTCAAATATTTTTATGAAAAATACTTTATTTTATCTTAGTTAAATTTATATTTTATTCTCTGTTATTTTACTATTTTAGTGTTTTATTTTCAGTTAGAACAAAAACTATTAGTGTTTGATGTAGTAGAAGACTCCCTAGTTTTCTTTGAAGTTTCCTTTGGATTCTTATCCGATCTTTCTTATTATTTTGATTGCATCAAGTTTTATTGTTGTTTGTTATTTGATTGCTAGTGTGAGTGCTTATGTGAATACTATGTTTGCTTATATAGATTTCATCAGAGAGTGACAAATAGTTCTATCAAGTTATTTCTCGAGAACGATAATTCTTCTTCGTCAACCTCACGAGGCAAGTCACGTTGATCATATTATTACCTATGTTTTATATGCATTGTAGTTCTACCTTTCTTCACCCATTTGCATGCAAAGTAGGTACTTGGAAATTTTGGATCTTGATGTAGTATTATGTGGTAGGCACCCACCCCCTTGTTACTTTGGCCGGGACGATATTATGCTATGCTCCTAGTAGACGGGGTTTTTGTTGAGTGTTTAGCATGAGTGTTGTGAGAACTTAATAATCAGGACATGAAGACTCCAAGACTTGCAAGACCTCAAAACGAAATATACCTCTTGGTGAAGGACGGTTTAGATGGGCTCCCTGGAGAAACTAGTGGACGACCCGGGATGCATGGGGAAGCGCCATGACATCTTGCGGAAAGCTTCACCCAGGCTCAAAAAGACGGATGGATATTTTCAAGACCCAAGGCTTACCTGCACAACCACAAGTCATTATGGGCTCTGGCTTGGTTGGACAACATGGTGACTCTGGACAAGCGGTGCTACAAGATGTAGAAGAACGGTAGGATTGGATGGGCACCGACAGAGGATCAGAGGAACCCGTTGAAAGACCATGTTTTGATCATCCGGTATTCAAACACCCTGAAGTGCGAGAACATACACGGAGGCGATCAAATCTTGTGGGGAACGTGTGCAAAACTCTGCAGAGTACTCAAACCTAATCGATTAGCCATGTCCACGGTCATGGACAACTTGAGCCAAAGGAACTGAAATTATCAGGAATTCTCAACACCATTATATATATTTGATGTGGGTAATATTGATAACTTGGGTATGAGAACTCGTTGGTGGAACCATCTCATGAACAACCAACTACGTAGTAATATTTTGCTTTTAGCCCCTCTCTTGTTGTAGGAGAAAACTTTGTTTTCCGCTAAAAACTTACAGCCCCACCTGCCATATATGCATATACTATAGATAATATTTACACCTCTCTCTTTTGTGA
Source organism: Hordeum vulgare subsp. vulgare (assembly GCF_904849725.1). Classification (NCBI taxonomy): domain Eukaryota; kingdom Viridiplantae; phylum Streptophyta; class Magnoliopsida; order Poales; family Poaceae; genus Hordeum; species Hordeum vulgare. The sequence goes on from NC_058521.1 coordinate 535,726,161, forward strand.
CTTGCCGGCATATTCCATATGCTGACCTACACGGCTGCAACGTCTTATGTTGCAGATACTTTCTTCGACGAGTAAGAGTACGATTCAGGGTTACGGTCCGCACTCAACCTGCCGTTGGTGTTATTTGGGACTCCACTCCCTTTGACTGTTTCCGTTGAGATTTTGAGGTATATATCAATTTAACGTTATTTACATGTGATTGCACTTTGATATATACATTGATGTACTGTGTGTGCCAGCATACTGATCCAGGGATGGCACGGATACACAGAGGCTTGACTCTTTTTGAGTCGGGTCGCTACATTAATATAGTTGGATCATATGGTGTGTTGTCCCTTGCTATTGTTGTGATGAATTGAATCTTTCCCTTTAAGATCTCGTTATGTTGTATTGAATATTTTGGTTTGAGGACACTTGATGTATGTCTTGCATGCGGATCCCATAGTGACATTGGAGTATTCAAGTGATTCACTTGATATATGTTATGGCATGAACTTGCGGATTCCGCGACCTTGGGGATCTATGCATAGGGGGTGTACATGTTTTCATACTATGTTCCCCAATAGAAATCTTGGGGTGCTCCTTGAAGTTCTTTGTGTTGGATTGAATATGATTGAACTGAAATTGTTTGATGCATGTCGCATAATTTACCCAGGGATACTTGAGGTGACATTGGAGTATCTAGGTGACATTAGGGTTAATTGTGTTGCAAATATGCTCTAGAGGCAAAAATAAATTAGTTATTATTATATTTCCTTGTTCATGATAATTGTTTATTATCCATGTTAGAATTGTATTGATTGGAAACTCAAATACATGTGTGGATACATAGATAACATACTGTTGTTGGAATTATGCCCTAGAGGCAATGATAATTAAGTTATTATTATAATTCCTGTATCAAGATAATCGTTTATTATCCATGCTATAATTGTATTGAATGAAGTCTTAGATACATGTGTGGATACATAGACAAAACACTGTCCCTAGCAAGCCTCTAGTTGGCTAGCCAGTTGATCAAGGATAGTCAAGGTCTTCTGACTATGTGCAAGGTGTTGTTGCTTCATAACTGGATCACATCATTAGGTGAATCATGTGATGGACTAGACCCAAACTAATAAACGTAGCATGTTGATCGTGTCATTTTGTTGCTACTGTTTTCTGCGTGTCAAGTATTTATTCCTATGACCATGAGATCATATAACTCACTGGCACCGGAGGAATGCCTTGTGTGTATCAAACGTCACAATGTAACTAGGTGACTATAAAGATGCTCTACAGGTATCTCCAAAAGTGTCTGTTGAGTTAGTATGGATCAAGACTGGGATTTGTCACTCCGTGTGACGGAGAGGTATCTCGGGGCCCACTCGGTAATACAACATCACACACAAGCCTTGCAAGCAATGTGACTTAGTGTAAGTTACGCGATCTTGTATTACGGAACGAGTAAAGAGACTTGCCGATAAACGAGATTGAAATAGGTATGCGGATACTAACGATCGAATCTCGGGCAAGTAACATACCGAAGGACAAAGGGAATGACATACAGGATTATATGAATCCTTGGCACTGAGGTTCAACCGATAAGATCTTCGGAGAATATGTAGGATTCAATACGGGCATCCAGGTCCCGCTATTGGATATTGACCGAGGAGTCTCTCGGGTCATGTCTACATAGTTCTTGAACCCGCAGGGTCTGCATGCTTAAGGTTCGACGATGTTTTATGCGTATTTGAGTTATATGGTTCGTTACCGAATGTTGCTCGGAGTCCCGGATGAGATCACGGATGTGACGAGGGTTTCCGGAATGGTCCGGAGACGAAGATTGATATATAGGATGACCTCATTTGATTACCGGAAAGTTTTCGGCATTACCTGGAATGTACCGGGAGTGACGAATGGGTTCCGGATGTTCACCAAGGGGGGGGGGGCGCAGCCCACCCGGGGGAAGCCCATAGGGCTTAGGGGTGCCGCACCAGCCCTTAGTGGGCTGGTGGGCAAGCCCAAGAGGCCCTATGCGCAGGAGAGAGAAAAAAATCAAAGAGAAAAAAAGGGAAGTGGGAAAATAGAGAAGGACTCCACCTTCCAATCCTAGTTGGACTAGGATTGGAGGAGGATTCCTCCTCCCCCCCTTCGGCCGACCCCATGGGGATCCCTTGAGCCTCAAGGCAAGGTCCTCCCCCTCCCTCCTATATATACTGAGGTATTAGGGCTGATTTGAGACAACTTAGCCACGGCAACCCGACCACATACCTCCACGGTTTTCCCTCTAGATCATATTTCTGTGGAGCTCGGGCGGAGCCCTGCTGAGATAGATCATCACCAACCTCCGGAGCGCCATCACGCTGCCGGAGAACTCATCTACCTCTCCGTCTCTCTTGCTGGATCAAGAAGGCCGAGATCATCGTTGAGCTGTACGTGTGCTGAACGCGGAGGTGCCGTCCGTTCGGCACTAGATCGGAGCGGATCGTGGGACGGTTCGTGGGACGGTTCGCGAGGCGGGTCGAGGGACGTGAGGACGTTCCACTACATCAACTGTGTTTCTTAACGCTTCCTGCTGTGCGATCTACAAGGGTACGTAGATCCAAATCCCCTCTCGTAGATGGACATCACCATGATAGGTCTTCGTGCGCGTAGGAATTTTTTTGTTTCCCAAGCGACGTTCCCGAACAGTGGCATCATGAGCTAGGTTCATGCGTAGATGTCATCTCGAGTAGAACACAAAAGTTTTTGTGGGTGGTGATGTGCGATTTCCTGCCCTCCTTAGTCTTTTCTTGATTCCGCGGTATTGTTGGATCGATTCGGCTCAGACCGACATTACTCATACGCTTACGTGAGACTGGTTTCATCGCTACGAGCAACCCCGTTGCTCAAAGATGACTGGCGAGTGTCTGTTTCTCCAACTTTAGTTGAATCGGATATGACCGAGGAGGTCCTTGGAGAGAGGTTAAATAGCAATTCATACATCTCCGTTGTGGTGTTTGCGTAAGTAAGATGCGATCCTACTAGATACCCATGGTCACCACGTAAAACATGCAACAACACTTAGAGGACATCTAACTTGTTTTTGCAGGGTATGCTTGTGATGTGATATGGCCGACGATGTGATGTGATATATTGGATGTATGAGATGATCATGTTGTAATAGTTAATATCGACTTGCACATCGATGGTACGGCAACCGGCAGGAGCCATAGGGTTGTCTTTAAACTAATGTTTGAGCTTGTAGATGCGATTACTATATTGCTAGGACTTAGCTTTAGTAGTAATAGCATGAGTAGGGCGACAACCCCGATGGCGACACGTTGATGGAGATCATGGTGTGGCGTCGGTGACAAGAAGATCGTGCCGGTGCTTTGGTGATGGAGATCAAGAAGCACATGATGATGGCCATATCATGTCACTTATGAATTGCATGTGATGTTAATCCTTTTATGCACCTTACTTTGCTTAGAACGACGGTAGCATTATAAGGTGATCTCTCACTAAAATTTCAAGACGAAATTGTGTTCTCCCCGACTGTGCACCGTTGCTACAGTTCGTCGTTTCGAGACACCACATGATGATCGGGTGTGATAGACTCAACGTTGACATACAACGTGTGCAAAACAGTTGCACACGCGGAACACTCGGGTTAAGTTTGACGAACCTAGCATGTGCAGACATGGCCTCGGAACACATGAGACCTAAAGGTCGATCATGAATCATATAGTTGGTATGATTAGCATAGGGATGCTTACCACTGAAACTATCCTCAACTCACGTGATGATCGGACTTGAGCTAGTGGAATTGGATCATGAACCACTCAAATGACTAGAGAGCTGTACTTTTTGAGTGGGAGTTTAGCAAGTAATTTGATTAAGTTAAACTCTAATTATCTTGAACATAGTCTAAGTCCACTTTGAAAATATTTGTGTTGTAGATCAATGGCTCACACGACAGTTGATACGTCTCAAACGTATCTATAATTTTTGATGATTTGTGTTATATCTTTTTTGGGACTAACTTATTAATTCAGTGCCAAGTGCCAGTTCCTGTTTTTTTTCCTGTGTTTTTGGCTCTTTTCAGATCTGATTTTGGAACGGAGTCCAAACGGAATAAAATCCCCGAAATAAATTTTTCCCGAAAGGAAGAAGATCAGGGGGCTTGAGGGCCAAGCCACGAGAGCTACACGGGCCCCACAAGCCTTGTAGCCGCCACCAGGGGGCGGCGGCTAGGAGGCTTGTGGCCTCCCTGGCGCCCCCTGACCTACCTCCTTTGCCTATATATTCCCTAAAATACAGAAAAAATCAGGGAATCCACGAAAACACTTTTCCGCCCCCGCAAGCTTCCGTTTCCGCGAGATCTCATCTGGAGACCCTTCCCCATGCCCTGCCGGAGGGGACTTTGGAGTTGGAGGGCTTCTACATCAACATCATCGCCCCTCCAATGACTCGTGAGTAGTTCACTTCAGACCTACGGGTCCGTAGTTAGTAGCTAGATGGCTTCTTCTCTCTCTTGGATCTTCAATACAAAGTTCTCCATGATCTTCATGGAGATCTATCCGATGTAATCCTCTTTGGCGGTGTGTTTGTCGAGATCCGATGAATTGTGGATTTGTGATCAGATTATCTATGATATATATTTGAGTCTTAGTTGATTTCTTTTATGCATGATTTGATATCCTTGTAAGTCTCTCTGAGTCTTGGGTTTTGTTTGGCCAACTAGATCTATGATTCTTGCAATGGCAGAAGTGCTTTGTTTTGGGTTCTTACCGTGTGGTGACCTTTCCCAGTGACAGTAGGGGCAGCAAGGCACACATCGTGTAGTTGCCATCAAGGGTAACAAGGTGGGCTTTTTCGTAGATATGAGATTGTCCATCTACATCATGTCATCTTGCTTAAGGCGTTACTCTGTTCTTTTGGACTTAATACACTAGATGCATGCTAGATAGCGGTCGACGTGTGGAGTAATAGTAGTAGATGCAGAAAGTATCAGTCTACTTGTTTTGGATGTGATGCCTATAGATATAATCATTGCCATGGATGATGTCACGACTTTGCGTGGTTCTATCAATTGCTCGACAGTAATTTGTTCACCCACCGTCTACTTGCTTTCATGAGAGAAGCCACTAGTGAACACTACGGCCCCCGGGTCTATTCACACCTATCGTTTCGACTTTCGCTTTTACTTCGCTTTGTTACTTTGTTGCTTTCAGTTTCACTTGGAAAACAATCTATAAGGGATTGACAACCCTTTCATAGCGTTGGGAGCAAGCTTTTCGTGTTTGTGCAGGCACTTGTGATACTCCTTCACTGGATCGATACCTTGGTTCTCAAAACCGAGGGAAATACCTACCACCGCTGCGCTACATCACCCTTTCCGCTTCGAGGGAACACCAATGCAAGGCTCCAAGGCCATGGGGGAAATCCTTTGCATATTTGCCTAGGAAGTCCCTTAAGGCATAGCCGTAGCAGAAGGATTCCTGGTGCCGTTGCTGAGGAGTATCAAGACATGAACAGTCTCCCGTCAGCACGTGTTTCTGGTGCCGTTGGAAGGTCTTTTGTTGCAGTAGCAGAAGTATTTCTGGTGACGTTGCCGCGGAAGGAGAGATCTGTCTAAGTAGGTCTCACAAACTCATCTCTTGCATTTACTTTTTTGCCACTTGCCTCTCGTTTTCCTCTCCCCCACTTCACATTTGCCGTTTTCATTTGCCTTTCTCCTTTGTTTTTTTTTCGTTTGCCTTTTTCGTTCGCCCTTTTCTCTCGCTTGCTTTCTGTTCGCTTGTGTGCCATGTGCCTTCAATATGCTTGCATCTTCGCTTGCTGAAAATCTAGTGATATGGATCCTCATCCACTTGCTAATCCCTTTAAGAGATCCAATTATGTTGATCCAATTGCTAGTAAGTTGAGTGCACTTGACTTTCTCTATGGAGTTTTGCTTGAGATGCGTGAATCTGAAAATCGTGATGAAGAAATTTATGAAATGATTCACGAGGGCTCCTTGGATGAAAAGCATGATTGCAATGATTTCACTATAAATCCTATTAGTGACAATCATGCTAAAAATATGCAAAACCCTAAGCTTGGGGGTGCTAGTTTTGCTTTGTCCACTGCTTGTTGCAATAATCATGATTGGGGTGATGATCTTTCTTATGATCTTGAAAATTTGTTCAAACCTCATGATGAATATGATATTTGCAATAATATTGAAAGTGGGTTTGGAGAAGTCATGACTTTAGTTGATGATAATCCCACTATTTTTGAAGAGCGTCAACTTTGCATGCATGAGGATCATGAAAAGAATATCCTATGTGATAGTTACATTGTTGAATTCGAATATGATCCCACATGTAATTATTATGAGAGAGGAAAATATTGTGGTAGAAACTTTCATATCACTAAATCACCTCTCGTTATGCTGAGATTGATATTGTCTCTTTCTTCTTCCTTGCATATGGTAACTATTGGTTGTCTTGACAATCTGTTTTCCTATAAAATGCCTATGCATAGGAAGTATGTTAGACTTAGATATGATTTTCACATGCTCTATGATGCTCTCGTCGTGCTTCAATTCTTGTCTTTTGTGTGAGCATCATTGAATTATCAATGCCTAGCTAAGGGCGTTAAACAATAACTCTTGTTGGGAGGCAACCCAACGAATCTATCCTTTTTCTTTTTGTTTTCTGTTCTCCACACTTCCATAATTCTGTTATGATTGTGCTTTTTGTATTTCTTTTTGCGTTTGTGCCAAGAAAAACCGTTATGATTAGTCTTGGGGATGATCGTTTGGTCATGCTGGAAAAGACATAAACTTTCTGCTAACAAAAATAATTTTCATTTTTCTTCTGTGATATCTTTTGAGTTGATTCATTTTGCTGCTGATTCTTCAGACTGTCGTAATTTTTCAGAATTTTTGAAGTACCGGAAGTATACGAAGTATACAGATTGCTACAGACTGGTTTGCTGTTAACATATTTTGTTTTTGTTGTGTTGGTTGCTTATTTTGATGAAACTATGGATAGTATAGGGGGGTATTAGCCATGGAAGATTGAAAATATAGTAACCCAACATCAACATAAGTAGAGTTTAAGTTTTCTACAGTACCTAAGGAAGTGGTGGTTTGCTTTCTTATAGTAATGTTATCACGGGTTTCTGTTTAAGTTTCGTGTTGTGAAGTTTTCAAGTTTTGGGTGAAGTTCTTATGGACAAAAAGATAACGAGTGGCAAGAGCTCAAGCTTGGGGATTCCCAAGGCACCCCAAGAGATTCAACGATGCCGTAAAATCCTAAGCTTGGGGATGCCCCGGGAAGGCATCCCCTCCTTCGTCTTCAAATCCATCGGTAACGTTACTTGGGGCAATATTTTTATTAACCACATGTTATGTGTTTTGCTTGGAGCGTCTTGTATCATAGGAGTATTTTATTTTTGTTGTGTCAGAATCATCCTTGCTGCACACCTTGATAGAGAGACATGCACTCACCGTGATTTTGTCGAGCTTCACTTATATCCTTTGATAGAAAATTCAGCTCACATGTGCTTCACTTATATCTTTTCAGCTAGTTGATTTTGCTCTATGTGCTTCACTTATATCTTTTAGAGCACGGCGGTGCGTAGCTTGGTAGTTTATATATGCTATGAAAGTAGTCTCAAAAGGGTTAGTTATCCAAAGGGATACAAAAACTTCCACCTTCATGTGCATTGAATAGTTAGAGAAGTTTGATTCATCTCAATTAGTTTTGAGTTGTGGTTATGGTAATATTGAAGTTTTGCTAGTAAGGTGTTGTGGATCTAGAAATACTTGTGTTGAAGTTAGTGATTCCCGTAGCATGCACGTATGGTGAACCACCATGTGATGAAATCTGAGCAATATTGGTCTATTCATTGTCATCCTTTGCGTGGCGGTCGGGATCGCGCGATGGTTCATACCTACCAACCCTTCCCCTAGGAGTATGCGTTGAATGCTTTGTTTCGATTACTAATAAAACTTTTGCAACAAGTATATGAGTTCTTCATGACTAATGTTGAGTCCATGGTTTAGATGCACTTTTACCTTCCACCATCCTATCTTCTTAGTGCCGTGCAATTCTCGCCGGTGCACAAAACCTACCATTAGCCTCCCTCAAAACAGCCACCATACCTACCTACTATGGCTTTTTCAAAGCCATTCCGAGATATATTGCCATGCAACTACCACCATGACATGTGCCACCACTTCTACTTTGCCATTGCATGATCGTAATATAGCTAGCATGATGTTTCCATTAATGTCTATGCCATGCTAGATCATTGTCACGGTACACTACCGAAGGCATTCCATATAGAGTCATCGTTGCTCTAAGTTTTGAGTTGAACGTGTGATGATCATCATTGATGGAGATTGTCCCATGTGAGGAAATAAAAGAGGCCAAAGATGCCCACCAAAAAAAGAGGCCAAAGAGCCCATCCAAAAAAATGAGAGAAAAAGAGAGAAGGGACAATGCTACCACTTTTCCACACTTGTGCATATTAAGCACTATGATCTTCATGATTGAGAATCTCTCGTTTTGTCACCACCATATAGCTAGTGGGAAATTTTCTTTATATAACTTGGCTTGTATATTCCAATGATAGGCTTCCTCAAATTTGCCTTAGGTCTTCGTGAGCAAGCAAGTTGGATGCACACCCACTAGTTTTCTTTAAGAGCTTTCACATACTCTTAGCTCTAGTGCATCATTTGTATAGCAATCCCTACTCATTCACATTGATATCTATTGATGAGCATGTCCATAGCTCATTGATATGCCTAGTTAATGTGATCATCTTCTCCTTGTTTGTCTTTCAACCTCCACCACACTCCACACCACTTATAGTGCTAAAACCATGGCTCACGCTCATGTATTGCGTAAGAGTTGAAAATGTTTGAGAAAGTAAAGGTGTGAAAACAATTACTTGGCCAATACCGGGGTTGTGCATGATTTAAATTCGTTGTGCAATGATGATAGAGCATACCAGACTATATGCTTTTGTAGGGATAACTTTATTTTGGACTTGTTATTTTGAAAGTTCATGATTACCTTGCTAGTTTGCTTGAATTATTATTGTTTCCACGTCAATAGCAAACTATTGTTTTAAATCTAACAGATCTGTATCTTTTTTGGGACTAACTTTTATAGAAAACATCCGAAGTTGACAAGATAATAGCATGGAACCATAAAAAATTATAGATACGTTGGAGACGTATCAAGCATCCCCAAGCTTAAATCCTGCTCGTCCTCGAGTAGGGAAGTGATAAAGAATGAATTTTTGATGTTGCATGCTACCTAGCACAGTTGTCCTTTGTAACTTCTCTCACGTGACATGAATGTTCAGATCCGTTAGATTCAAAACAATAGTTTGCTAATGACGTGGAAACAATAATAATTCAAGCAAACTAGCAAGGTAATCATGAACTTTCAAAATAACAAGGCGAAAAGAAAGTTATCCCTACAAAAGCATATAGTCTGGCTATGCTCTATCATCATTGCACAACGAATTTAAATCATGCACAACCCCAGTATTGCCAAGTAATTGTTTCACACCTTTACTTTCTCAAACCTTTTCAACTCTCACGCAATACATGAGCGTGAGCCATGGTTTTAGCACTATAAGTGGAATGGAGTGTGGTGGAGGTTGCAAGGCAAAAAAAGGAGAAGATGATCACATTAACTAGGCATATCAATAAGCTGTGGAGATGCTCATAAATAGATATCAATGTGTATGAGTAGGGATTGCCATACAAATGATGCACTAGAGCTAAGAGTATGTGAAAGCTCTTAAAGAAAACTAGTGGGTGTGCATCCAACTTGCTTGCTCACGAAGACCTAAAGCAATTTTGAGGAAGCCCATCATAGGAATATACAAGTCAAGTTATATAATGAAAATTTCCCACTAGCTATATGGTGGTGACAAAACGAGAGACTCTCAATCATGAAGATCATGGTGCTTAATATGCACAAGTGTGGAAAGGAGATAGTAGCATTGTCCCTTCTCTCTTTTTCTCTCATTTTTTTGGTGGGCATCTTTGGCCTCTTTTATTTCCTCACATGGGACAATGCTCCATCAATGATGATCATCACACTTTCAACTCAAAACTTAGAGCAATGATGACTCTATCAGAAATGCCTTCGGTAGTGTACCATGACAATGATCTAGCATGGCATAGACATTAATGGAAACATCATGCTAGCCATCTTACGATCATGCAATGGCAATGTAGACGTGGTGGCACATGTCATGGTGGTAGTTGCATGGCAATATATCTCGGAATGACTTTGAAAAGGCCATAGTAGGTAGGTATGGTGGCTGTTTTGAGGGAGGCTAATGGTGGGTTTTGAGCACCGGCGAAAGTTGCATGACACTAAGAAGATAGTGATGGTGGAAGGTGAAAGTGCATCTAAATCATGGACTTGGCATTAGTCATGAAGAACTCATATACTTGTTGCAAAAGTTTTATTAGTAATCGAAACAAAGCATTCAACGCATACTCCTAGGGGAAGGGTTGGTAGGTATAAACCATCGCGCGATCCCGACCGCCACACAAAGGATGACAATCAATAGACTAATCATGCTCAGACTTCATCACATAGCGGTTCACTATACGTGCATGCTAAGGGAATCACTAACTTCAATAAAAGTATTTCTAGATCCACAACACCATACTAATATAACTTCAATATTACCACAACCACAACTCAAAACTAATTGAGATGAATCAAACTTCTCTAACTATTCAATGCACATGAAGGTGGAAGTTTTCATATCCCTTTGGATAACTACCCCTTTTGAGACTACTATCAAAGCATAGATCAACTACCAAGCCACGCACCGCTGTGCTCTAAAATATATAAGTGAAGCACATAGAGCAAAAGTATCTAGCTCTAAAGATATAAGTGAAGCACATGTGAGGTGAATTGTCTACCAAAAGATATAAGTGAAGCTCGACAAAATCACGGTGAGTGCATCTCTCTCTCTAGGTGTGCTGCAAGGATTATTGTGACACAACAAAAATAAAAGACTCCTACGATACAAGACGCTCCAAGCAAAACACATAACATGTGGTGAATAAAAATATAGCCCCAAGTAACGTTACCGATGGATTGTAGATGAGAGAGGGGATGCCTTCCCGGGGCATCCCCAAGCTTAGGCTTTTATGGCATCCTTGAATATCTTGGGGTGCCTTGGGCATCCCCAAGCTGGAGCTCTTGCCACTCTTTATCTCTTTGTCCATAAGAACTCCACCCAAAACTTGAAAACTTCACAACACGAAACTTAAACAGAAACTCGTGATAACATTAGTATGAGAAAGCAAACCACCACTTCCTTAGGTACTGTAGCAAACTTAAATTCTACTTATGTTGGTGTTGGGTTGCTGTATTTTCACTTTTCCATGACTAGTACCCTCTGATACTATCCATAGTTTCATCAAAATAAGCAACCAACTCAACAAAAACAGAATCTGTTAACAACAGACCAGTCTGTAGCAATCTGTATACTTTGTATACTTCTGGTACTTCACAAAATCTGAACAATTACGATAGTCTGAAGAAATTGCGTCTCAATCAGCAGCAAAAAGAATCAACTCAAAAGCTCTTACATAAAAAAAATGAAAATTCTTCTCGTGAGCAGAAAGTTTCTGTCTTTTCCAGCATGACCAAACGATCATCCCCAAGACTAATCATAACGGTTTTGCTTGGCACGAACGCAAAAAGAAACACAAAAAACACAATCATAACAGAATTATGAAAGTGTGGAAAACACAAAACAGAAATAAAAATTATAGATTCGTTGGGTTGCCTCCCAACAAGCGCTATCGTTTAACGCCCTTAGCTAGGCATTGATTTCAATGATGCTCACATAAAAGGTAAGGATTGAAACACAACGAGAGCATCATGGAGCAAATGGCTAGCACATTTAAGTCTAACCCACTTCCTATGCATAGGGATTTTGTGATCAAACAATTTATTGGAGCAAGAATCAACTAGCATAGGAAGGCAAAACAAGCATAGCTTCAAAACTTTCAACATATGGAGAGGAAGCTTGATATTATTGCAATAAGTAGAAGCATATGATCCTCTCTCATAGTAATTTTCAGTAGCATCATGAATGAATTCAACAATATAAACAATACCTAAAGCATTATTTTCATGATCTACAAGCATAGGAATTTTACTACTCTCCACATAAGGAAATCTATCCTCAAGAATAGTAGTGGGAGTATCATAAAAGACTTGAGCACTACAAATAGTTTCCACAATGAAAAAGCAAGGTTTAGCAAAAGGGTTCTCAAGAGTATGACAAGTTTTATCATCCCTCTTCTTTAAAGCATAAGTATCGTCACAATAATCATCATAGATAGGGGGCATGCTTTCATCAAAATGATTTTGATCATTCAAAGTGGAAGAACTAAAAAGATCATCTTCATCAAATATAGCATCCCCAAGCTCGTGGCTTTGCATATCATGAGCATCATGGGTATTCAAAGAATTCATGCTAAAAACATTGCAATCATGCTCATCATTCACATATTCTATGCCAAGCATTCTATGTAATTCTTCTTTCAGCACTTGAGCACAATTTTCCTTCCCATCATGCTCACGAAAGACATTGAAAAGATGGAGCATATGAGGCATCCTCAATTCCATTTTTGTAGTTTTCTAGCGAAAGAACAAGAAACAAAAAGATTCGATTGCAAGATCTAAATATATACCTTCAAGCGCTAACCTCCCCGGCAACGACGCCAGAAAAGAGCTTGATGTCTACTACGGAACCTTCTCCTTGTAGACGTTGTTGGGCCTCCAAGTGCAGAGGTTTGTAGGACAGTAGCAATTTTCCCTCAAGTGGGTGACCTAAGGTTTATCAATCCGCGGGAGGCGTAGGATGAAGATGGTATCTCTCAAGCAACCCTGCAACCAAATAACAAAGAGTCTCTTGTGTCCCCAACACACCCAATACAATGGTAAATTGTATAGGTGCACTAGTTCGGCGAAGAGATGGTGAAACAAGTGCAATATGGATGGTAGATATAGGTTTTTGTAATCTGAAATTACAAAAACAGCAAGGTAACTAGTAACAAAAGTGAGCACGAACGGTATTGCAATGCGTGGAAACAAGGCCTAGGGTTCATACTTTCACTAGTGAAGTTCTCTCAACAATGATAACATAACTGGATCATATAACTAGCCCTCAACATGCAACAAAGAGTCACTCCAAAGTCACTAATAGCGGGGAACAAACGAAGAGATTATTGTCGGGTACGAAACCACCACAAAGTTATTCTTTCTGATCGATCTATTCAAGAGTTCATAGTAAAATAACACCTTAAGATACATATCAACCAAGACCCTAATGTCACCTAGATACTCCATTGTCACCTCAATTATCCATGGGCATGATTATACGATATGCATCACACAATCTCAGAATCATCTATTCAACCAACGCATAGAACTTCAAAGAGTGCCCCAAAGTTTCTACCAGAGAGTCAAAACGTGTGCCAACCCCTGTGCATAGGTTCCCAATGTCACGAACCCGCAAGTTGATCACCAAAACATACATCAAGTACTCACATGAATCCACGTGTGCCAACCCATATGCATAGGTTCCCAATTGTCACAAACCCGCAAGTTGATCATAGCAGATAGACACATGCAAGACATACATCAAGTGTTCTCAAAGACTCAGTCCGATAAGATAACTCCAAAGGGGAAACTCAATTCATTACAAGAGGGAGAGGGGGAAGAACATCATAAGATCCAACTATAGTAGCAAAGCCCATGGTACATCGAGATCAAGACATCTCAAGAACACGAGAGAGAGAGATCAAACACATAACTACTGGTACATACCCTCAGCCCCGAGGGAGAACTACTCCCTCTTCGTCATGGAGATCGCCGGGATGATGAAGATGGCCACCGGAAATGGATTCCCCCTCCGGCAGGGTGCCGGAACGGGCTCCAGATTGGTTTTTGGTGGCTACAGAGGCTTGCGGCAGCGGAACTCCCGATCTAGGTTTCTCTTGGGGGGTTTATGAATTTATAGGAATTTATGGTGGTGGAATTACGTCTGTTGGGCCCACGAGGAGGTCACAAGCCTGCTCGCCACCACCGGGGGCGGTGGTGGTGGTGGCGGCGTGAGGGCTTGTGACTCCCTCGTGGCCCATGTGGCCTTCTCCCAAAGCTTCGGGGGTCTCTTTTGGTCCAAAAAAATCATCGTAAAGTTTCATTCCATTTGGACTCCGTCTGAAAATGGGCCAAAAACACGGAAAAAAAAATAAAAACTGGCACTTGACACTGAATTAATAGGTTAGTCCCAAAAAAAGATATAAAATAGCATATTCATGCACTTAAAACATCCAAAGTTGACAAGATAATAGCATGGAACCATAAAAAATTATAGATACGTTGGAGACGTATCAGCTATCACTGATAGAATTCTTCAATCACTGCCACCAAGCTATAAGGGCTTCGTGTTGAACTATAACATGCAAGGGATGAACAAGTCACCCGGCAAGTTATTCGCGATGCTGAAAGTCGCAGAGTCAGAACTCCGTAAAGAGCATCAAGTGTGGATGGTGAATAAGACCACTAGTTTCAAGAGAAATGGCAAAGGAAAGAAGGGTAATTCAAAGAAGAGCGGCAAGCCTGTTGCCAATCCGAAGAAGAAACCCGAAGCTGGACCTAAGCCTGAAACGGAGTGCTATTATTGCAAGGGTATGGGTCACTGGAAGCGCAACTGCCCCAAGTATCTGGCTGATAAGAAAGCGGACAAGGAAAAATCAGGTATATTCGATATACATGTTATTCATGTGTACTTAACCAGCTCTCGTAGTAGTGCATGGGTATTCGATACCGGTTCTGTTGCTCATATTTGCAACTCGAAACAGGAACTGTGGAATAGGCGAATGCTGGCGAAGGATGAAGTGACGATGCGCGTGGGAAATGGTTCCAAGGTTGATGCAATCGCCGTCGGCACAGTTTCACTTCAGTTACCATCAGGATTAGTTATGAACTTAAATAATTGTTATTTAGTGCGTGCGTTAAGCATAAACATTATATCTGGATCTTGTTTATTGCGAGACGGTTACTCGTTTAAGTCAGAGAATAATGGTTGGTCTATTTCTATGAGTAATATCTTTTATGGTCATGCACCCAATGTGAGAGGATTGTTCATATTGAATCTTGATAGTGATAATACACATATACATAACATTGAGACCAAAAGAGCTAGAGTTAACAATGATAGCGCCATGTTTTTATGGCACTGCCGCTTAGGTCATATTGGTGTAAAGCGCATGAAGAAACTCCATACCGATGGACTTTTGGAGTCACTTGACTTTGATTCACTTGACACGTGCGAACCATGCCTCATGGGCAAGATGACTAAAAGTCCGTTCTCCGGAACAATGGAGCGTGCAAGTGACTTGTTGGAAATCATACATACCGATATGTGTGGTCCGATGAGTGTGGAGGCACACGACAGATATCGTTATTTTCTCACCTTCACTGACGATTTGAGTAGATATGGTTATGTCTACTTGATGAAGTACAAGTCTGAAACATTTGAAAAGTTCAAGCAATTTCAGAGTGAAGTTGAAAATCATCGTAACAAGAAGATCAAGTTCCTACGGTCTGATCGTGGGGGTGAATATCTGAGTTTCAAGTTTGGTGCTCACTTAAAACAACGTGGAATTGTTTCACAGTTGACTCCGCGTGGAACACCACAACGTAATGGTGTGTCCGAACATCATAATCGTACTTCATTAGAGATGGTGCGATCTATGATGTCTCTTACCGATTTGCCGTTATCGTTTTGGGGTTATGCATTAGAAACAACTGCATTCACTTTAAATAGGGCACCATCAAAATCCGTTGAGACGACACCATATCAGCTGTGGTATGGCAAAATACCAAAGTTGTCGTTTCTTAAAGTTTGGGGATGTGATGCTTATGTCAAAAAGCTTTAGCCTGAAAAGGTGGAACCCAAAGCGGAAAAGTGCGTCTTCATAGGTTACCCAAAAGATACAGTTGGGTATACCTTCTATCTAAAATCCGAGGGCAAAGTATTTGTTGCTAAGAATGAAGCTTTTCTCGAGAAGGAGTTTCTCTCGAGAGAATTGAGTGGGAGGAAGATAGAACTTGATGAGGTTGTCGAACCTCATATCCCTCTGGATGGTGGCGCATGGCAAGGGGAAACCCCTGTCGTTGCGACGCCGGTTGGGGAGGAAGTTAATGATGATGATCAGGAAACTCCGGATCAAGTTCCTATCGAACCTCACAGGTCGACGAGACTGCGTACTACTCCAGAGTGGTACGGTAATCCCATCTTATCAATTATGTTGTTGGACAACAATGAGCCTGCGAATTATGAAGAAGCAATGGTGGGCCCGGATTCCAACAAATGGCTAGAGGCCATGAAGTCTGAGATAGGATCTATGTATGAAAACAAAGTGTGGACTTTGGAAGTACTACCTGAAGGCCGCAAGGCTATTCAGAACAAATGGATCTTTAAGAAGAAGACGGACGCTGACGGTAATGTGACCGTTTATGAAGCTCGACTTGTGGCAAAGGGTTCTTCACTAGTTCAAGGAATTGACTACGATGATACGTTCTCACCCGTAGCGATGCTTAAGTCTGTCTGAATCATGTTAGCAATAGCTGCGTTTTTCGATTATGAAATCTGGCAGATGGATGTCAAAACGACATTCCTTAACGGTTTCCTTAAGGAAGAGTTGTATATGATGCAACCCTAAGGTTTTGTCGATCCTAAAAATGTTGTCAAAGTGTGCAAGCTCCAGCGATCCATTTATGGACTGGTGCAAGCATCTCGGAGTTGGAATAAACGCTTTTATGAGGTGATCAAAGCATTTGGGTTTATACACGTGGTTGGAGAATCCTGTATTTACAAGAAAGTGAGTGGGAGCTCTGTGGCGTTCCTAATACTATATGTGGATGACATATTACTGATTGGAAATGGCGTGGAGTTTTTGGAGAGCATAAAGGATTACTTGAATAAAAGTTTCTCTATGAAGGACCTAGGAGAAGCTGCTTACATTCTAGGCATAAAGATCTATAGGGATAGATCAAAACGCCTGATAGGACTTTCGCAAAGCACGTACCTTGATAAAGTTTTGAAGAGGTTCAAAATGGAACAGTCCAAGAAGGGGTTCTTGCCAGTTTTACAAGGTACGAGATTGAGTAAGACTCAGTGCCCAACAACTGATAAAGATAGAGAGCATATGATCACCGTCCCCTATGCTTCAGCCATAGGTTCTGTCATGTATGCAATGTTGTGCACTAGACCGGATGTTAGCCTGGCCATAAGTATGGCATGCAGGTTCCAGAGTAATCCAGGAGTGGATCACTGGACGGTGGTCAAGAATATCCTGAAGTACCTGAAAAGGACTAAGGAGATGTATCTCGTTTATGGAGGTGACAAAGAGCTCGCCGTAAAAGGTTACGTCGATGCAAGCTTTGACACAGATCCGGACGACTCTAAGTCACAGAACGGATACATATTTATTCTTAATGGGGGTGCAGTAAGCTGGTGCACTTCCAAGCAAAGCGTCGTAGCTAATTCTACATGTGAAGCGGAGTACATGGCCGCCTCGGAGGCAGCTAAGGAGGGTGTCTGGAGGAAGCAATTCATGACGGATCTTGGAGTGGTGCCGAGCGCACTGAATCCAATAACCCTGTTTTGTGGCAACACGGGTGCCATTGCCTTAGAAAAGGAACCACGGTTTCACAAGAAGACCAGACACATCAAACGATGCTTCAACATCATCCGCGACTACGTCGAGGAGGAGGACGTAAATATCTGCAAAGTGCACACGGATCTGAATGTGGCAGACCCGCTGACTAAACCTCTTCCATGGGCAAAGCATGATCAACACCATAACTGCATGGGTGTTAGATTTATTACAATGTAATTCGCATGGTGATGTGAGGGCCAGATTATTGACTCTAGTGCAAGTGGGAGACTGTTGGAATTATGCCCTAGAGGCAATGATAAATAAGTTATTATTATAATTCCTGTATCAAGATAATCGTTTATTATCCATGCTATAATTGTATTGAATGAAGTCTTAGATACATGTGTGGATACATAGACAAAACACTGTCCCTAGAAAGCCTCTAGTTGGCTAGCCAGTTGATCAAGGATAGTCAAGGTCTTCTCACTATGTGCAAGGTGTTGTTGCTTGATAACTGGATCACATCATTGGGTGAATCATGTGATGGACTAGACCCAAACTAATAAACATAGCATGTTGATCGTGTCATTTTGTTGCTACTGTTTTCTGCATGTCAAGTATTTATTCCTATGACCATGAGATCATATAACTCACTGGCACCGGAGGAATGCCTTGTGTGTATCAAACATCACAACGTAACTGGGTGACTATAAAGATGCTCTACAGGTATCTCCGAAGGTGTCCGTTGAGTTAGTATGGATCAAGACTGGGATTTGTCACTCCGTGTGACGAAGAGGTATCTCGGGGCCCACTCGGTAATACAACATCACACACAAGCCTTGCAAGCAATGTGACTTAGTGTAAGTTACGGGATCTTGTATTACGGAATGAGTAAAGAGACCTGCCGGTAAAGGAGATTGAAATAGGTATGCGGATAGTGACGATCGAATCTCGGGCAAGTAACATACCGAAGGACAAAGGGAATGACATACGGGATTATATGACATCGAATCTCGACCGATAAGATCTTCGAAGAATATGTAGGATTCAATAGGGGCATCCAGGTCCCTATGTTGGATATTGACCGAGGAGTCTCTCGGGTCATGTCTACATAGTTCTCGAACCCGCAGGGTCTGCACGCTTAAGGTTCGACGATGTTTTATGCGTATTTGAGTTATATGGTTGGTTACCGAATGTTGTTCGGAGTCCCGGATGAGATCACGGACGTCACGAGGGTTTCCGGAATGGTCCAGAGACGACGATTTATATATAGGATGACCTCATTTGATTACCGGAAAGTTTTCGACATTACCGGGAATGTACCGGGAGTGACGAATGGGTTCCGGATGTTCACCGGGGGGCCCAGCCCACCCGGGGGAAGCCCATAGGCCTTAGGGGTGCCGCACCAGCCCTTAGTGGGCTGGTGGGCAAGCCCAAGAGGCCCTATGCCTAGGAGAGAGAAAAAAATCAAAGAGAAAGAAAAAAGGGGAAGTGGGAAAATAGAGAAGGACTCCACCTTCCAATCCTAGTTGGACTAGGATTGGAGGAGGATTCCTCCTCCCCCCCTTCGGCCGACCCCTTGGGGCTCCCTTGAGCCTCAAGGCAAGGTCCTCCCCCTCCCTCCTATATATAGTGAGGTATTAGGGCTGATTTGAGACAACTTTGCCACGGCAGCCCGACCACATACCTCCACGGTTTTTCCTCTAGATCGTATTTCTGCGGAGCTCGGGCGGAGCCCTGCTGAGATAGATCATCACCAACCTCAGGAGCGCCGTCATGTTGCCGGAGAACTCATCTACCTCTCTTTCTCTCTTGCTGGATCAAGAAGGCCGAGATCATTGTCGAGCTGTACGTGTGCTGAACGCGGAGGTGCCGTCCGTTCGGCACTAGATCAGAGCGGATCGTGGGACGATTCGCAGGGCGGATCGAGGGACGTGAGGATGTTCCACTACATCAACCGCGTTTCTTAATGCTTCCTGCTGTGCGATCTACAAGGGTACGTAGATCCAAATCCCCCCTCGTAGATGGACATCACCATGGTAGGTCTTCGTAAGCGTAGGAAATTTTTTGTTTCCCAGGCGACGTTCGCCAACAACTGTCCCTAGTGATCCTCTAAGGACTAGCTCGCTGATCAAAGATGGTCAAGGTTTCCTGACCATAGACATGAGTTGTCATTTGATGATGGGATCACATCATTAGAAGAATGATGTGATGGGCAAGACCCAACCTCTGAACATAGCATGTGATCGTGTAAGTTTATTCCTACTGTTTTCTACATGCCAAGTGTGTGTTTCTATCACCATGAGATCATGCAAATCCCGAGCACCGTAGGAATGCCTTGTGTGTATCAAACGTCACAACTCATGTCTGTTGGTCTGACAGGAATCGAGACTGGGATTTGTCACTCCGTATGACGAAGAGGTATCTCTGGGCCCACTCGGTAATACAACATCACAAGAAGCTTGCAAGCAATGTGACTAAGGAATTAGTCACGGGATCTTCTATTACGGAACGAGTAAAGAGACTTGACGGTAACGATATTGAAATAGGTATAGAGATACCGACGATCAAATCTCGGGCAAGTAACATACCGATTTTGGATCGGATTTGGCGGCATGGCCAAGCGGTAAGGCAGGGGACTGCAAATCCTTTATCCCCAGTTCAAATCTGGGTGACGATGGACAAAGGGAATAGTATACATAATTGATTGAATCCTTGACATCGTGGTTCGACCGATAAAGATCTTCGTAGAATATGTAGGAGCCAATATGGACATCCAGGTCCCGTTATTGGTTATTGGCCGGAGAGTGTCTCGGTCAGGTCTGCATAGTTCTCGAACCCGCACGGTCTACACACTTAAGGTTCAGTGACGATCTGGTACTAGTGAGTTATGTGTGATGGTAACTGAATGTTGTTCTGAGTCCCGTATGAGATCCCAGACGTCACAAGGAGCTCCGAAATGGTCCGTATGTAAAGATTTATATATAGGAAGTCATCTTTTGGCAACCGGAAAAGTTTCAGGTTTCTCCGGTATTGTACAAGGAAGCTTCTAGAAGGTTCCAGAAACTTCCGAAGGAGACAGGAAGTCCACCAAGGGTTCTACCACGTCCCAAGGGTTTGTATGGGCTGAGGGAAGACATTGTGGCCTTATTGGGCGAAGCGCACAAGTCGCTCAAGGCCTATGGAGTTGGGAAAGGTGGAAAGTCCATCTTTCCATGGAAGGGAAGGAGGGTGACTAGGATTCCATCTCCTCCCCCCTTGGATGAGACCTAGGGCTTGGAGGGGCTGTTCCCTATGCCGCTCCACCTATATGTAGATGTGAGGGGATGCCCCAATAGGACACACAAAGCCCTTGGCGCCCCCTCTCTCCCTAGATCATTTCCTTCTTTGTTCGCGGTTTTGGTAGTGCTAGGCGTAGCCGTGCCGAGATAGCAACACACCCATCGCCACAATGCCGTCGTGTTGCCGGAGAACTCATCTACTACTCCACCCTCGCTCGCTGGATCGAGGAGGCGGAGACGTCATCGAGCTGTACATGTGCTTAACGCAGAGCTGCCGTCCGTTCGGCGCTCGATCGGGTGTTCGTGGGACAGATCGTGATTGGATCGCGAAGGCGTACCACTACATCAACCGCATTCTGTAAGGCTTCCGCTTAGCGATCTACAAGGGTATGTAGATACAATCTCTCCTCTCGTAGATATGCATATCCTAGATTGATCTTGGTGAGCGTATGTTTTTTTTTGTTTCCCATGCAACGTTCCCCAACAGTGGCATCATGAGCTAGGTC
The DNA here is from genome assembly GCF_904849725.1 of Hordeum vulgare subsp. vulgare. Classification (NCBI taxonomy): domain Eukaryota; kingdom Viridiplantae; phylum Streptophyta; class Magnoliopsida; order Poales; family Poaceae; genus Hordeum; species Hordeum vulgare. The sequence continues at coordinate 535,747,634 of NC_058521.1, forward strand.
TATGCGTAGATGACATCACGAGTAGAACACAAAGGAGTTTGTGGGCGTTGATATTCAGATTGCTTCCCTCCTTAGTCTTTTATTGATTCCATGGTATTGTGGGATGAATAAGCCCAGACCAACCTTACTCGTCTGCGTACGAGAGACTGGTTCCATCGACTAACATGCAACTTGTTGCATAAAGCTGGCTGGTGTGTGTGTGTGTCTCCTACTTTAGTTGAATTGGATTGAACAGAGGCGGTCCTTGGAGAAGGTTAAATAGCAACTTGTGTATCACTGTTGTGGTTTTGCGTAGGTAAGAATCGTTCTTGCTAGATACCCATAGCAGCCACGTAAAATATGCAACAACAAATTAGAGGACATCTAACTTGTTTTTGCAGGGTATGTTGTGATATGATATGGCCATGAACATGACGTTATATATTTGATGTATGAGATGATCATGTTGTAATTGTTAATATCGAGTTGCATGTCGATACTACGGCAACCGACAGGAGCCATATGATTTTCTTTTAATTTTTTGGCGCTTAGTGATGCTTTACTTTATCGCCAAATCAGTAGCAATAGTAGTACTAGCATAGTTGGCGCGACAACATCGATGGAAGCACAATGATGGAGATCATGGTGTTGTGCCGATGACGATGGAGATCATGCCGGTGCTTTGGAGATGGATATCAAAAGCACAAGATCATGGCCATGTCATGTCACTTATGATTTGCATGTGATGTTAATCCTTTTATGCACCTTTTTTTCTTAGGACGACTGTAGCATTATAAGGTGATCCCTCAATAAAATTTTAAGATAAAATTGTGTTCTCCCCGAATGTGCATTGTTGCGACAGTTCGTCGTTTCGAGACACCATGTGGTGATCGGGTGTGATAGACTCTACGTCCAGATACAACGGGTGCAAGACAGTTTTACACACGCAGAACCTCTGGTTAAACTTGACGAGCCTAGCATGTACATACATGGCCTCGGAACACATGAGACCGAAAGGTCGAACATGAGTCATATAGTAGATATGATCAACTTGGAGATATTCAACATTGAAGCCACCTCATCTCATGTGATGATCGGACATGGGTTGCTGGAATTGGATCATGTACCACTCGAATGACCAGAGGGGTCTCAATTTAAGTGGGAGTTCTTAAGTAATATGATTAGTTGAACTCATTATCATGAACATAGTCAAAATGTCTTTGCAAATTATATTGTAGATGATTAGCTTGCGCTATTGCTGTTGGGTAACGTAGCAAAAAATTTAAAATTTTCCTACGCCATATTCAGATCTTCCTATGGAGAGACCAACAACGAGAGAGGGGTGAGAGCATATTCATACCTTTGAAGATCGCTAAGCAGAAGCGTTGCTAGAACGCGGTTGATGGAGTCGTACTCGCTGCGATTCAGATCGCGGTGTGATTCCGATCTAGTGCCGAACCACGGCACCTCCGCGTTCAACACACGTGTAGCCCGGTGACGTCTCCCGCACCATGATCCAGCAAGGAGGAGGGAGAGGTTGGGGAAGAGCTCCGACAACACGATGACATGGTGGCGATGGAGCGATGAGGTCTCCCGGTAGGGATTCGCTAAGCACCGTGGGAGAGGAGGAAGAAGAGAGACAGGGCTGCGCCAAGAGAGAGAGAGAAATTCCCGTGTCTCCAATGGCAAAAAACCCCACTATATATAGGGGGAGGGGAGGGTGGCACCCCCCTTAGGGTTCCCACCCCTAAGGGGTGCGGCAACCCTAGATGGGGCTGGAGGTGGCGGCCAGGAGGGGAGGGGGGGGGGGTGGCGCACCCCTGGTGGGCCTTAGGCCCACCTAACTTAGGGTTCCCCCCTTCCCTCTCTAGGCACCTTGGGCTGGGTGTGAGGGGCGCACCAGCCCACCCAGGGGTTGGTTCCCTCCCAGACTTGGCCCATGTAGCCTCATGGGGCTTGTGGCCCCTCCCGGTGGGCCTCTGGAACCCTTCCGATGGTCCCGACACTTTGCCGGTGGTGCTCGAAACATTTCCGGAGTCCAAACCCATCCATCCTATATATCAATCTTTACCTCTGGACCATTCCGGAGCTCCTCATGACGTCCGGGATCTCATCTGGGACTCCGAACAACCTTCGGTAACCTCGTATAACATTTCCCTATAACCCTAGCGTCATCAAACCTTAAGTGTGTAGACCATATGGGTTCGGGAGGCATGCAGACATGACCGAGACACCTCTCCGACCAATAACCATCAGCGTGGTCTGGATACCCATGGTGGATCCCACATGTTCCACGATGATCTCATTGGATGAACCACGATGTCAAGGATTCAATCAACCCCGTGTACAATTCCCTTTGTCTGTCGGTATAGAACTTGCGCGAGATTCGATCGTTGGTATCCTTATACCTTGTTCAATGTCGTTACTGGTAAGTCTCTTTACTCATTCCGTAGCACATCATACCATGACTAACACCTTAGTCACATTGAGCTCATTATGATGATGTTCTACCGAATGGGCCCACAGATACCTCTCCGTCACACGGAGTGACAAATCCCGATCTCGATTCGTGCCAACCCAACATACACTTTCGGAGATACCCGTAGTGCACCTTTATAGTCACCCAGTTACGTTGTGACGTTTGATACACCCAAAGCACTCCTACGGCATCCGGGAGTTGCACAATCTCACGGTCGAAGGAAAAGACACTTGACATTAGAAAAGCTTTAACATACGAACAACACAATCTAGTGCTATGCTTAGGATTGGGTCTTGTCCATCACATCATTCTCCTAATGATGTGATCTCGTTATCAATGACATCCAATTTCCATGTTCAGGAAACCATGATCATCTATTGATCAACGAGCTAGCCAACTAGAGGCTTGCTAGGGACACATTGTGATCTATTTATTCACACATGTATTACTGTTTCCTGTTAATACAATTATAGCATGAACAATAGACGATTATCATGAACAAGGAAATATGATAATAACCATTTTATTATTGCCTCTAGGGCATATTTCCAACAGTCTCCCACTTGCACTAGAGTCAATAATCTAGTTACATTGTGATGTATCGAACACCCATAGCATTGTGGTGTTGATCATGTTTTGCTCGTGGAAGAGGTTTAGTCAAGAGTCTGCAATATTCAGATCCGTGTGTACTTTACAAATATCTATGACTCCTCTCTGGACCTGTTCCTGGATGGAGTTGTAGCGGCGTTGGATGTGCTTGGTCTTCCGGTGAAATCTAGGCTCCTTGGCTATGGCAACGGCTCCAGTGTTATCATAGAAGAGTGTCATCAGACCTGATGCGCTTGGAACGACTCCTAGGTCAGTGATGAACTCCTTCATCCAGATCCCTTCATGAGCCACTTCCGAAGCATCTATGTACTCCACTTCACATGTAGATGCTGCCACGACATCTTGCTTGCTGCTGCACCAGCTCACTGCCCCACCATTTAAAGCATACACGTATCCGGTCTGTGACTTAGAGTCATCCGGATGTGTGTCGAAGCTAGCATCTGCGTAACCCTTTATGATGAGCTCTTCGTCACCTCCATAAATGAGAAACATCTCCTTAGTCCTTTTCAGGTACTTAAGGACATTCTTGACCGTTGTCCAGTGTTCCATACCGGGATCACTTTGGTACCTCCCCACCAAACTTATGGCAAGGTTTATATCAGGTCTGGTACACAACATGGCATACATTAGAGAGCCTACGGCTGAAGCATAGGGGACAATACTCATCTTCTCTCTATCTGCTGCCGTGGTCAGTGACTGAGTCTTACTCAATCTCTTTCCTTGCAAAACTGGAAAGAACCCCTTCTTCGAGTTTTCCATATTGAACTTTTTCAATATCTTGTCAAGGTATGTGCTGTGAAAGACCTATGAGGCATCTCGATCTATCTCTATAGATCTTGATGCCTAATATGTGTGCAGCTTCTCCAAGGCCCTTCATTGAAAAACTCTTATTCAAGTAGGCCTTTATGCTCTCCAATAATTCTATATCATTCCCCATCAATAATATGTCATCCACATATAGTATGAGAAAAGCTACAGAGCTCCCACTCACTTTCTTGTACAGACAGGCTTCTCCATAAACCTGTATGAACCCAAACGCTTTAATCACCTCATTAAAGCAAATGTTCCAACTCCGAGATGCTTGCACTAGCCCATAGATGGAGCGCTGGAGCTTGCATACCTTGTTAGCACTCTTAGGATCGACAAAACCTTCTGGTTGCATCATATACAACTCTTCCTTAAGATACCCATTAAGGAACGATGTTTTGATGTCCATTTGCCAAATTTCATAATCATGAAAAGCGGCAATTGCTAACATGATTCAGACTGACTTCAGCTTCGCTACGGGAGAGAAAGTCTCATCGTAGTCAACTCCTTGAATTTATCAGAAACCCTTTGCGACAAGTCGAGCTTTATAAACGGTCACATTACCGTTTGCGTTAGTCTTTTTCTTGAAGATCCATTTATTTTCTATGGCTCGTCGATCATCGGGCAAGTCCACCAAAGTCCATACTTTGTTCTCATACATGGATCCTATCTCGGATTTCATGGCCTCAAGCCATTTGTTGGAATCCAGGCCCGCCATAGCTTCTTCATAGTTCGAAGGTTCACCGTTGTCTAACAACATGATTTCCATCATAGGGTTGCCGTACCACTCTGGTGCGGATCGTACCCTTGTAGACCTTCGTGGTTGAGTAGCAACGTTATCCGAAGCTTCATGATCATTATCATTAACTTCCTCTTCGGTTGGCGTAGGCGCCATAGGAACAACTTCCCGCGCTGCGCTACTATCTGGTTTGAGAGGGGGTGCAACTACCTCATCAAGTTCTACTTTCCTCCCACTTACTTCTTTCGAGAGAAACTCTTTCTCTAGAAAGGATCCGTTCTTGGCAACAAAGATTTTACCTTCGGATCTAAGATAGAAGGTATACCCAATAGTTTCCTTAGGGTATCCTATGAATACACATTTCTCCGCTTTGGGTTCGAGCTTTTCTGGTTGAAGTTTCTTCACATAAGCATCGCAGCCCCAAACTTTTAGAAACGACAGCTTATGTTTCTTGCCAAACCATAGTTCATACGGTGTCGTCTCAGCGGATTTAGACGGTGCCCTATTTAAAGTGAATGTTGCAGTTTCCAATGCGTATCCCCAAAATGATAGCGGTAAGTCGGTAAGAGACATCATAGATCGTACCATATCTAATAAAGTGTGATTACGACGTTTAGACACTCTGTTACGTTGCGGTGTGCCAGGCGGCATCAGTTGTGAAATAATTCCACATTTCCTTAGGTGTGCGCCAAACTCGTGACTCAAGTATTCTCCTCCACGATCAGATCGTAGACACTTTATTTTCTTGTCACGTTCATTCTCAACCTCACTCTAAAATTCCTTGAACTTTTCAAACGTTTCAGATTTGTGCTTTATCAAGTAGATATACCCATACCTACTCAAATCATCGGTGAGAGTGAGAACATAACGATAGCCACCGCGAGCTTCAACGTTCATTGGACCACACACATCAGTATGTATTGTTTCCAATAAGTCGATTGCTCTCTCCATTATTCCTGAGAATGGAGTCTTAGTCATCTTGCCCATGAGGCACGGTTCGCATGTGTCAAATGATTCAAAGTCAAGAGACTCTAACAATCCATCAGTATGGAGTTTCATCATGCGCTTAACACCGATATGACCAAGGCGGCAGTGCCACAAGTATGTGGGACTATCATTATCAACTTTACATCTTTTGGTATTCACACTATGAATATGTGTAACATCACGATCAAGATTCATCAAGAATAAACCATTCACCAGTGGAGCATGACCATAAAACATATCACTCATATAAATAGAACAACCATTATTCTCTGACTTAAATGAGTAGCCGTCTCCCATTAAACAAGACCCTGATACAATGTTCATGCTCAAAGGTGGTACTAAATAACAAATATTAAGGTTTAAAACTAATCCCAAAGGTAGATGTAGAGGCAGCGTGCCGACGCCGATCACATCAACCTTGGAGCCATTCCCGACGTGCATCGTCACCTCGTCCTTACCCAACCTCCGTTTACTCCGCAGTTCGTGCTTTGAGTTGCAAATGTGAGCAATAACACCGGTATCAGATACCCAGGAGCTACTACGAGCGCTGGTAAGGTACACATCAATAACATGTATATCACATATACCTTTGACGTTGCTGGCCTTCTTGTCCGCTAAGTACTTGGGGCAATTTCGCTTTTAGTGACCTTTTCCCTTGCAATAGAAGCACTCAGTCTCAGGCTTGGGTCCATTCTTTTTCTTCTTCCCGGCATCTGGCTTACCAGGCGCGGGAACGGCTTTGCCATCTTTCTTGAAGTTCTTCTTACCCTTGCCCTTCTTGAAACTGGTGGTCTTGTTGACCATGAACACTTGATGCTCTTTGTTGACTTCTACTTCTGCAGATTTCAGCATCGAGTACAACTTGGGAATGGTCTTCTCCATCCCTTGCATGTTGTAGTTCAGCACAAAACTCTTTTAGCTTGGTGGGAGAGACTGGAGGATTCTGTCAATTACAGCGTCATCCGGAAGTTCGACTCCAAGCTGAGTCAGACAACCGTGCAACCCAGACATTCTGAGAATGTGCTCACTAACAGAACTGTTCTCCTCCATCTTGCAGCTAAAGAACTTGTCGGAGACTTCATATCTCTCGACCCGGGCATCAGCTTGAAAAACTAGCTTCAGCTCCTGGAACATCTCATATGCCCCGTGTTGCTCAAAACGCCTTTGGAGCCCCGGTTCTAAACTGTATAGCATGCCACACCTAACCACAGAGTAGTCATCACTCCGCGCTTGCCAGATGTTCTGAACATCTTGGGCTGCCGCGGGAACAGGGGGTCACCTAGCAGCGCATCAAGGACATAAGCCTTCTTGGATGCATTGAGGATGAGCTTCAAGTTGCGGACCCAGTCTGCATAGTTGCTTCCATCATCTTTGAGCTTGTTTTTCTCTAGGAACGCGTTGAAATTGAGGTTGACATGTGTGTTTGCCATTGGATCTACAATATTTGTAAAGACAACTTTTAGACTAAGTTCATGATAATTAAGTTCATCTAATCAAATTAAGTATGAACTCCCACTTAAACTGACACCCCTCTAGTCGTCTAAATGATGCATGATCCATGTCGACTAACCCGTGTCCGATCATCACGTGAGACGGACTAGTCGTCGATGGTGAGCAACTTGATGATGATCGTATTCAACCATACGACTCATGTTCGACCTTTCGGTCTCTCGTATTCAAGGTCATGTTTGTACATGCTAAGCTCGTTGAGTCAACCTAAGTGTTTCGCGTGTGTAAATCTGGCTTACACCCGTTGTATGCGAACGTTAGAATCTATCACACCCGATCATCACGTGGTGCTTCGAGACAATTATCCTTCGCAACGGCGCACACTTAGGGGAATACGTTCTCGAAATTTTTATGAGGGATCATCTTATTATGCTACCGTCGTTCTAAGCAATAAGATGGAAAACATGATAAACATCACATGCAATCATATAGTGACATGATATGGCTATTATCATCTTTGCTCCTTCGATCTCCATCTTCGGGCATCACATGATCATCATCGTCACCGGCGTGACACCATGATCTCCATCATCGTGTCTCCGTGAAGTTGTCACGCCAACTACTAGTACTACTACTATAGCTAACCGTTAGCAATGAAGTAAAAGTAGTAAACACATGGCGTTGCATCTCATACAATAAATTAAGACAACTCCTATGGCTCATGTCGGTTGTCATACTCATCGACAAGCAAGTCGTGAATCCTATTACAAGAACATGATCATCTCATACATCACACATGCAACATCACATCCTTTGGCCATATCACATCACATGTCAAAGCGTACAAAAACAAGTTAGACGTCCTCGAATTGTTGTTTCAAGTTTTATGTGACTGATTTGGGTTTCTAGCAAGAACGCCTTCTGACCTACGTGGCAGCCACAGCGATGATATGCCAAAGCTATTTACCCTTCATAAGGACCCTTTTCATCAAATCCAATCCGACTACAGTGGGAGAGACAGACACCCGCTAGCCACCTTATGCACCTAGTGCATGTTAGTCGGTGCAACCTGTCTCACGTAATCGTACGTATAAGGTCGGTCCGGGCCGCTTCATCCCACAATACCACAGGAAAAGAATAAGACTAGTAGCGGCAAGCAATTGACAAAATCAGCGCCCATAACCTTTTTGTGTTCTACTGGTGCAAAGAATCTACGCATAGAACACCTGGTTCTGATACCACTGCTGGGTAACGTAGCAAAAAATTCAAAATTTTCCTACGCCATATTCAGATCTTCCTATGGAGAGACCAGCAACGAGAGAGGGGTGAGAGCATCTTCATACCTTCGAAGATTGCTAAGCAGAAGCGTTGCTAGAACGCGGTTGATGGAGTCGTACTCGCTGCGATTCAGATTGGGGTGTGATTCCGATCTAGTGCCGAACCACGACACCTCCACGTTCAACACACGTGCAGCCCGATGACGTCTCCTGCACCTTGATCCAGCAAGAAGGAGGGAGAGGTTGGGGAAGAGCTTTGGCAGCACAACGACATGCTGGCGATGGAGCAATGAGGTCTCCCGTCATGGCTTCGCCAAGCACCGTGGGAGAGGAGGAATAAGAGAGACAGGGCTGCGCCGAGAGAGAGAGAAATTCCCGTGTCTCCAATGGCAAACCCCCCCACTATATATAGGGGAGGGTGGCACCCCCTTAGGGTTCCCACCCCTAAGGGGTGAGGCAGCCCTAGATGGGGCTGGAGGTGGCGTCCAGGAGGGGGGAGGGGGTGGCGCACCCCTGGTGGGCCTTAGGCCCACCTGACTTAGGGTTCCCCCCACCCCTTCCCTCTCTAGGCGCCTTGGGCTAGGTGTGGGGGGTGCACCAGCCCACCCAGGGGCTGGTTCCCTCCCACACTTGTCCCATGTAGCCTCCAGGGGCTTGTGGCCCCCCCGGTGGGCCTCCAGAACCCTTCTGGTGGTCCCGACACTTTGCCGGTGGTGCCCGAAACATTTCCGGCGTCCAAACCCATCCATCCTATATATCAATCTTTACCTCCGGAGGTCCTCGTGACATCCAGGATCTCATTCGGGACTCCGAACAACCTTCGATAACCTCGTATAACAATTCCCTATAATCCTAGCGTCATCGAACCTTAAGTGTGTAGACCCTACGGGTTCGAGAGGCATGCAGACATGACCGAGACACCTCTCCGGCCAATAACCATCAGCAGGGTCTGGATACCCATGGTGGCTCCCGCATGTTCCACGATGATCTCATCGGATGAACCACGATGTCAAGGATTCAATCAATCCCGTGTACAATTCCCTTTGTTTGTCGGTATAGAACTTGCCCGAGATTCGATCGTCGGTATCCTTATACCTTGTTCAATATCGTTACCGGTAAGTCTCTTTACTCGTTCCGTAACACATCATCCCGTGACTAACACCTTAGTCACATTGAGGTCATTATGATGATGTTTTACCGAGTGGGCCCAGAGATACCTCTCCGTCACACGGAGTGACAAATCCCAATCTCGATTCGTGCCAACCCAACAGAGACTTTCGGAGATACCCGTAGTGCACCTTTATAGTCACCCAGTTACGTTGTCACGTTTGATACACCCAAAGCACTCCTACGGCATCCGGGAGTTGCACAATCTCACGGTCGAAGGAAAAGACACTTGACATTAGAAAAGCTTTAGCATACGAACAACACGATCTAGTGCTATGCATAGGATTGGGTCTTGTCCATCACATCATTCTCCTAATGATGTGATCTCATTATCAATGACATCCAATGTCCATGATCAGGAAACCATGATCATCTATTGATCAACGAGCTAGCCAACCAGAGGCTTGCTAGGGACACATTGTGATCTATTTATTCACACATGTATTACTGTTTCCTATTAATACAATTATAGCATGAACAATAGACGATTATCATGAACAAGGAAATATGATAATAACCGTTTTATTATTGCCTACAGGGCATATTTCCAATAGTTGCTCCCCTGTTTTTGGTATGTTCCTAGAGAAAACTAAGTTGAAAGATGGTAGTAGCAATTGTGCGGACTGGGTCCGTAAACTAAGGATTGTCCTCATTGCTGCACAGAAGGCTTATGTCCTTAATGCACCGCTCGGTGTGCTGCCCCAAGCATCGTGTGTGGATGTTTTGAACATCTCACATACACGTCTTGATGACTACATGATAGTTCACTGCGTCATGATTTACGGCTTAGAGTTGAGGCACCCAAATGTTTTGAACGCCACAGAACATATCAGGTGTTCCAAGAGCTGAAATTAGGATTTCCGGCTCATGCCCGTGTTGAGGGGTATGAGACCTCCGACAAGATTGTTTGCCGGCAAAGTAAAGGAGAAAATCTCAAACATTGAGTGTGTGCTCAGATTGTCTGGGTGCTACAATTACTTGAATCAAGTGGGAGTTGATCTTCCAGATGAGATAGTGATTGACACAGTTCTCCAAAATCAGTGCCACCAAGCTACTGAGCTTCGTGATGAACTATAGCATACCAGGGATGGAGATGATGATCCTTGAGCTATTCGCGATGTTTAACACCACGAAGGTAGACATCAAGAAGGAGCATCATGTGTTGATGGTTAGTAAAACCACTATTTTCAAGAAAGGCAAGGGAATGAAGGAAAACTTCGAGAATGACAAGTCAGTTGTCACTCCCATGAAGAAACCCAAGGTTAAACCCAAACCTGAAACTATGTGCTTCTATGATGAGGGGAATGATCACTTAGGCGGAACTGCCCTAGACACTTGGTATATAAGAAGGCTGGCAACATCAAGAGAAGTATATTAGGTATACGTGTTATTGATGTGTACTTTACTAGTACTCCTAGTAGCACATGGGTATTAGTTACCGGTTCAGTTGCTAAATGTTAGTAACTCGAAATAAAAGCTACGGAATAAACAGAGACTAGCTAAAGGCAAGGTGACGATGTGTGTTGGAAGTGTTTCCAAAGTTGATGTGATCACCATCGCATGCTCCCTTTACCTTCAGGATTAGTGTTGAACCTAAATGTTGTCTGGTGTTTGCATTGAGCATGAACATGATTGGATCGTCTTTATTGCAATACATTTATTCATTTAAAGAGAATAATGGTTACTATGTTTACTTGAATAAGTCCTTCAATGGTCATGCACCTAATATGAATGGTTTATTTAATCTCGGTCATAGTGATACACATGTTCATAATATTGATGCCAAACGATACAAATTATTAATGATAGTACCACTTACTTGTGGCACTTCCGCTTAAGCCATATTGGTATGAATAGCATGAAGAAGCTCCATGTTGATGGATCTTTGGACACACTCGTTTTTGAATCGTTTGAGACATGCGAACCATGCTTATTAGTGTAAACGCATGAACAAACTCCAAGCAAATGGATCTTTTGGACTCACTTGATTTTGAATCACTTGAGACATGCAAATCATGCCACATGGGCAAGATGACTCAAGGCCTCATTTTCCAGTGAGATAGAACAATCATTTTGATGTATGCAGACCAATGAGTGCTGAGGCACACAGTGGATATCGTTATGTTCTTACTTCACAGATGATTTGAGTAGATACAAGTGTATTTGCTTGATGAATCACGAGTCTGAATTATTGAAAAGTTGAAGCAATTTCAGAGTGAATTGAAGATCCTCGTGACAAGAGGATGAAATGTCTACGATGTGATCATAGATATGAATATCTACATTGCGAGTTTGCTATACATTTAATACAATGTGGAAATTGTTTGACAACTCATGTCATGTGGAACACCATAGTGTGATGGTGTGTCCGAACATCGTAGTCACACCCTATTAGAGACAACCACATTCACTTTAATAGGGCACCACGTAATTCCGTTGAGATGACACCATATGAACTATGGTTTGGAGAAACATAAGTTGTCATTTCTTAAAGTTCGGGGCTGCGATGCTTATATTAAAAGGCTTCAGCCTGATAAGCTTGAACCCAAAGCAGATAATTGCATCTTCATAGGATACCCAAAGGAATCTGTTGGGTATACCTCATTTGTCAGATCTGAAATCAAAGTGTTTGTTGATGAAAACGGGCCCTTTCTCGAGAAAGAGCTACTATCGAAAGAATTGAGTGGGAGGATGGTGGAACTTGATGAGGTTGTTGAACTGTCACTTCAAACAGAGTGTAACAGGGCGCAGGAAGTTGTTCATGTGGCGCCTACACCAAATTGAAGAGGAAGCCAATGATGATGATCATGAAGCTTCAGAACAAGTTAATACCAAACCTCGTAGGTCAACAAGGACACGTACTGCTCCATAGTGGTACGGTAATCCAGTCTTGGAGGTCATGTTGTTGGACAACAATGAACCTACGAGCTATGGAGAAGAGATGGTGGGCCTGGATTCTGACAAATGGCTGAAGGTCATGAAATCCGAGATAGGATCCATGTATGAAAACACAGTGTGGACTTTGGAAGAACTACTTGATGGTCGTAAGGCTATTAAGTACAAATGGGTCTTTAAAAGGAAGACAAGCAATGATGGTAAATGCCACCATTTAGAAAAATTGACTTGTCACAAAGAGATTTCCGACAAGTTCAAGGAGTTGACTACGATGAGACTTTCTCACTCGTAGCGATGCTAAAGTGTGTTGGAATTATGTTGGCAGTTGCTGCATTTTTCGATTATGAAATCTTGCAGATGGATGTCAAAACATTGTTTCCTCGATGGTTTCCTTGCGGAAAGGTTGTATGTGATACAACCAGAAGGTTTTGTCAATCCTAAGGATGCTAACAAGTATGCAAGCTCCAGTGATCCTTGTATGGACTGGAGCAAGCATCTCGGAGTTGGAATATACGTTCTGATGAGATGATCAAAGCTTTTCAGTATATAGAAAGTTTATGAGAAAGTGAGTGGGAGAACGATAGAATTTCTGATAAGTATATTTAGTTGACATATTGTTGATCGGAAATGATGTAGAATTTCCAGAAAGCATACAGGGTTGTTTGAAAAGTGTTTTTCAAAGGAAAACCTGGATTGAGCTACTTGAACATTGAGCATCACGATCTATATAGATAGATCAATACGCTTGACAAAACTTTGAATTAATACATACCTTGACAAGATTTTGAAGGATTTTAAAATAGATTGGTCAAAGAAGGAGTTCCTGGCTATGTTGTAAGGTGTGAATTTGAGTAAGACTCAAAGATCGACCACGACAGAAGAAAAAAAGGACGAAGGTTGTCCCTTATGCCTTAGCCGTAGGCTCTATAGTATGCGATGATGTGTACCGCACCTGATGTGTGCCTTGCCAAGAGTTTGTCAAGGGGTACAAAAGTGATCCAGGAATGGATCACTGGACAATGGTCAAAATTATCCTTAGTAACTTGAAGTCTATGGAAATGTTTCTTGATTATGGAGGTGATAGAAGAGTTCGTCGTAAAGGGTTACGTCGATGCAAGCTTTGACACCAATCTGGATGACTCTAAAGTAGAATTCCGGATTCATATAGTGGAGCAATCATTTGTAATAGTTCCAAATGAAGCATGGAAGTAGCATCTATAGGATGACATAGAGATTTGTAAAGCACACGAATATGAAAGGTTCAGACCCGTTGACTAAAACCTCTCTCACAAGCAAACATGATTAAACCCGAGAACTCACTGGGTGTGAATCACATAGTGATGTGAACTGGAATATTAACTCTAGTGCAAGTGGGAGACTGTTGGAAATATGCCCTAGAGGCAATAATAAATTAGTTATTATTATATTTCCTTGTTCATGATAATCGTTTATTATCCATGCTAGAATTGTATTGATTGGAAACTCAAATACATGTGTGGGTACATAGAGAACATAATGTCCCTAGTGAGACCCTAAGGACTAGCTCGTTGATCAAAGATGGTCAAGGTTTCCTAACCATAGACATGGGTTGTCATTTGATAATGGGATCATATCATTGTAAGAATGATATGAAGGTTTTCTACATGTCAAGTATCTGTTTCTATGACCATGAGATCATGCAACTCCCGGGCATCGGAGGAATGCCTTGTGTGTGTCAAATGTCACAACGTAACTAGGTGACTATAAAGGTGCTCTACACGCATCTCCGAAGGTGTCTGTTGGGTTGGCATGAATCGAGACTGGGATTTTTCACTCCGTACGATGGATAGGTATCTCTAGGCCCACTCGGTAATACAACATCACAAGAAGCATGCAAGAAATGTGACTAAGGAGTTAGTCATGGGATCTTGTATTACGGTACGAGTAAAGAGACTTGCCGGTAACGAGATTGAACTAGGTATAAAGATACCGACGATCGAATCTCGGGCAAGTAACATACGGATGGACAAAGGTAATAGTATACGAGATTGATTGAATTCTTGACATCGTGGTTCAGTTGATAAAGATATTCGTAGAATATATAGAAGCCAATATGGACATCCAGGTCCCGCTATTGGTTATTGGCCGGAGAGTGTCTCGGTCATATCTGCATAGTTCTCGAACCCGCATGGTCTGCACACTTAAGGTTCGGTGACGATTTGGTATTAGTGAGTTATGTGTGACGGTAACCGAATGTTGTTTGGAGTCTCGAATGAGATACCAGACGTCACGAGGAGATCCATAATGGTTCGTAGGTAAAGATTTATATATGGGAAGTCATATTTTGGCTACCGGAAAAGTTTTGGGGTTTTCCGGTATTGTATCGGGAAGCTTCTAAAAGGTTGCAGAAACTTCTGGAGGATTACGAAAGTACACAAAGGGTTCTACCACGTCCCAAGGGTTTGTATGGGCTGAGGGGAGACATTGTGGCCTTCCTAGGCCAAGCGCACTAGTCCCTCAAGACCAATGGAGTTGGGAAAGGTGGAAAGTCCACCTTTGTATGGAAGGGAAGGAGGGAGACTAGGATTCCACCTCCTCCCCCTTTATTGCGCCCTAGGGCTTGGAGGGGTTGTTCCCCACGCCCCTCCACCTATATATAGAGGGGAGGGGGTGCCCCAAGAGGACGCACGAAGCCCTTGGGGCCCCTCTCTCTCCCTAGATTATTTTCTCCTCCGTTCACGGTTTCAGTAGCGCTAGGCGTAGCCCTGCCGAGATAGCACCACCACCACCACCACGTTGCTGTGTTGCTGGAGAATTCATATAGTACTCCGCCCTCACTCGCTCGATCGAGGAGGCGGGGACTTCATCGATCTAGATGTGTGCTTAACGCGGAGGTGCCGTCCGTTCGGCGCTCGATCGGGAGTTCGTGGGACGAATCGTGATTGGATCGCGAAGATGTACCACTACATCAACAACGTCCTTTAACGCTTCCGCTTAGCGATCTATAATCTCCTCTCGAAGATGTGCATATCCTAGATTGATCTTAGTGAGCGTAGGAATTGTTTTGTTTCCCATGCAACGTTCTCCAACAAATTGATATGTATCATGGATGTTATTTTAGTACGAACTCTAGGGCTGTTTGTGACACTTATAGGAATAGCTCAAAAGATTGATCAGAAATAATTACTTTGAGGTGGTTCTACTACCTACACCAATTTCATCTTATTGTTCTCTGCTAGATAGGAACTTTGGACCGATTCTTTGTTGCATGTTGAGGGATGACCATATGATTCTACTGTGTTAGCATTGTTGAGAGATTGCACTAGTGAAAGTATGAACCCTAGGCCTTATTTCCAAGCATTTATACACTGTTTTTCTCGCTATTTTCCAAGTGCTACCTTGCTGTTTTATATTTTCGGATTACAAAAACCTATATCTACCATCTATACTACAATTGTATCACCATCTCTTCGCCGAACTAGTCCACCTACACAATTTTCCATTATATTGGTTGTGTTGGGGACACAAGAGATTTCTTGTATTTAATTGTAGGGTTGTCTGAGAGAGACCATCTTCATCCTACTCCTCCCACGGATTGATAAACCTTAGGTCATCCACTTGAGTGAAATTTGCTGTTGTCCTACAAAACTCTCACTTGGAGGCCCAACAACGACTACAAGAAGAAAGTTGCATAGTAGACATCAGTGTCACGCGCCAGGATGTAATCTCAAGTGGGCGCAAGCTGGAGCCATATTATGCAAGTTATCACACATCGGTTTCATTCTCCAATGGGCACATGGTGGAGATAATTTGCAAGTTGTCATGCATTGGGATTCACTCTCTAGTGGGCGCACGCCGAAGCCATAACATGCAAGATGTCACACATTGGGATTCACTCTCGATCAGTCGCATGATGGAACCATAACTTGCAAGCTGTCATGCATCAGGATTCACTGTGCAACAAGCGCAAGTTGGAGCCATAACGTGCAAGTTGTCACGCTTCGGGGTTCACTCTCGAGTGAGCACATGCTTGATCCATAATTTCTAAGATGTCATGCACTGGGATTCACTCTTCAGCGAGGCAAGCTGGAGCCATAACCTGCAAGCCGTCATGCTTCAGGATTCACTCTCCACAGAGCGCAGGATGAAACCATAAACGTGCAAGCTGTCACACGTCGGGATTCACTCTCAAGCAAGCGCTGGGTAGAGCCATAACGTGCAAGTTGTCATAGGTGGAGATTCACTCTCGAGCGAGGGAGAGTTCGAGTCGTATCGCAATAAGATGTCAAAATCCCCTCTTTCATCCTCATTGATCGGTTCCAAGGCCTAGCAAGAAACACCACGTTCTTGTGCAACATCCATCCCACCACATCGTTCATCGCGGTAGCCCCTCCCTCCACATGGACTGCCTCAACAATAAATTGTATGTTCTACCATAGATCGTGGAGCAGGGGTCGCCAACAAATCACCACAAACCCTCACCACTCCCTCCACCCCTCTCGGTAGCAAAGAAGAGATGCGGTCAATTTTTTTCATGTGGTTGGATCTCATGTTGCCATGTGGTTATATGCATGATGCCAACTAACATATCATTTCCATCAAGTGGCTCAAAGTTAGATTCCAACCCTGCCCTTACCCCCCCGGCCCAATTCCAGAGCCAAACTCAGTCGTCCACTTTCACATGAAGAAGTTGTCATGTGCTTGTCATCTAAGTATATATAACTTGATGTGTTATGTTGCCACCACTCCTTGACGCCAACTCCAATCCAACTCTAATTCCCCTATCAAACTCATTAGATGCATGTTCATAGAATGGAAAGGTTGGCATGCTTCACTAACTATTTGTAACCTGTGTATTTGTGCAAAGTTTCCATGGGTAAAATGGCATACTAAGTGCACATATATGCCACGTAGAAGACATAAATCTTAGTAAAATAACTTCTCAAGAATGTGTTTGAATGAAGTTGTCACACAAATGTACATTATGAAATGGCAAATAAAAGGCGCATTGGAGAATTGCCATGTAATATGTGCATATAATTGCAGCACATGACATTAGGAGAGAAAAACATGTTTGTGTATGTACAATATGAAAAGGTACTAAAAACACCAATTGCACGCTTTAGGGAATGTACATGTCATGTCCACAGCAAAATGTCACACATTAGACATAATGCCATTAAAAAGTTGTCGGACATGTTTGAAAAATGAAACTGGTATATACATGTATAGTGTGAAACGACCAATTCCACCAAAATGCACACATTGGGGAAATGTTTGTGCCATCTATACACAAAGCAACACATACTAGACACAATATCATTAAAAATTGCCATACATGTCTGAAATATGAAACTACCATGAATAGGTGATATGCGAAATGAAATACCCCCTCTGTTCCCCTATATAAGGGTATTTGTTTTTTGAAGAAATTCCATAATGTAAGGTGCATTTCTTCCAATTCCCCATAATACCCTTGTTAGCCCTCCTAAAAAAGTAAATTATCTATTTTCTGATTGTCTGTATCTCTTCTTATAGAAAAAGAGGGAAACAATATATTTGTCGATTGCA
Source organism: Hordeum vulgare subsp. vulgare (assembly GCF_904849725.1). NCBI lineage: Eukaryota > Viridiplantae > Streptophyta > Magnoliopsida > Poales > Poaceae > Hordeum > Hordeum vulgare. The sequence continues at coordinate 535,765,572 of NC_058521.1, forward strand.
TTTATCTCATACTTTTCTGGACTAATTGATTAACTTTCCACTAACCAAAAAATTTGCCAAGGGTAATTTAGTCTTAACATGTCTATAATTATGTGCCTAGGTCACCGTGTCAAAAATAATACACCTTACATAAAGGAACAGAGGGTGTATACAACTAAAATGCACACCTTGTTTTCTAAGACCCCCTCTATTAATTAAGTAAATCAATTCTTACAATCGGTCATTACATCACTCTCACAACAAGGTGGAACACTCACAACTAGAATGCGATTAGAACCACTATCAAAGCTAAAATTAGTAATATCACGCGCCACCAAAATAGCTCGTCGTTCGATTTTTATTAGTTCTAAACTTTGGGAATTCTTTGTCAATCCCAATGCTTCTTTCTTCAGATCGATGCACCCGTTGAAGATTTGTTATGTTGTATGCACACAAAATGCCACACAAGAGATGTTAGGGGGCTAAAAACCCTAGATGTTTGAACAAACCTTGCATGCAATGTACAAACAATAAGACGCACACATGGGGCAATTTTATTACCATCTCACCAAGCTATATCGGGCAAACCTCGGGTAAGGGGTCCCGAACTAGGGTTTTGAGGCTATGGTAACAGCGAAGTGAGTTTTTACTCAGGTTCGGGCTCTCCAGAAATATAAATCCATACGCCATGCTTTTGTTTTATTGCTCATGGGTGGAGTATAATGTACAAATGATCTACCTCGAGATTGTTGTGTGTCCTCTACGATCCCTAACCCTTGGGGTTTATGGCTACATCCAAGTTGGCTATATACAAAGATAACACATCGTAGATGAATTCTAACATCTCAAGGCACACGACAAGTCTTCAGGAGCCTTCCTTTTATACGCATGGGCTGCTTTTGACGTGCCCTACATGTGAACTGACCTGGGGGTCCTCGGCTCGGCCCTCGAGTGCGGGAGACGACGTGTTGAGACCCCATAGCCGAGACACCGCCGGTAGCCCGTGAACCGCTTGAAGTCTGGACGCAATCTCCATCCATCTGAATTGTGCTTCCTCTTCGGTCACTGGTCTTGAAACACATTCAATAAATCCTCCTTTCAAAGATAATCCCTGGTTTATCAGATTAAGTCTAAGGTGTCCATGGTCATCTCGGATCTTGATAAGCAGGTGTCGAGGGGATATGAGTCTTCCTTCGGGATTTGCTTGCTCATGCTCTAATAAAGAATTATGGGTCGCATGATCCTAGTGGTATTGTCGGTACACCACCGTGTCAACCAACACCACAACTTGCTACAATTGGGAGAGAGCTGTAGGGCACCCCCACCCACTTGTGATGGGTCTCCTCCCATAACTTTCCAATTACAACAATTTGTGCAAGAATTGAAAGACATGAAAAATTATAACTTCATATTCTACTCACGTAGGTTAGGTTGCCGATTTTCCTCCGATAAATCTGGTGATGACTTTATATGAGGGAGTCACGCCTATCAACTTCCAACTTGAAGAGGAAGCAACATCTATCTTTAGATCTTCAATAGATAGAAGGAGCTTGACTTGAAGCCTTCGACCAAAGAAAGGGAATCTTGGTGAAGTGAGAGGAGTTTGAGGGCGTTGCTTTCTCTCGCTCATCGATTGACAAAGTTGTCTCTCGCTTCTCAGCCTTTCTAAACGGGCCAATACATAATCACATAGGTACATGTATATTCATTTTTGGTTGTTTCGATACATTTTTTATAATTTTTTAAATCCTATAAATACATATGTTCTAAAATACTCAAAATTTTCAAAATATTCACAATATATTTGAAATTTGTAGAGAAATATCATTTTTTGTTTGTGTGATTTTAAAATGGCAAAGCACATAAAAAATGTTTATGACATTTAAGGAATGTACACACATTTCAAAAATAAATAAATTGCATTAAAAATGTGCATGCGTTACAAAAATATGTTTGTGGCACTTTTATAAAAAATTGTACAATCTAAAATAATGTTCACATAGTTTTAAGAAAATGTTTCATATATCTTGAGTATTTTTTAGTGTGCATTTGAAATTTGTTTAACACATATTCCAGATATGATAACATGCATTTGAATAATGTTAATCACATACTTGAAAAATGTTAAACACATATAAAATATAATTTGGATGTATATTAAAAATAAAAATATGTTTGAAAAAATATCAAACACATAATGTTTTTTTTCACCAACAAACACATAATATATTAGAAAACATTAATAATTCAGTTGAAAAATGTTAAGCAAGTCGATGTATAAATGATTGAACAAGACGTATGGTGAACCCAAATTAACATGTGAGTCATCATATGTCGCGATTCACTCTCTCGAGAGCACAAGTTGAAGCCATAATGTGCAAACTATCACACGCCCGGGTTTACTCACCATCAAGCGCAAGCTAGACCCATAATGTGCAAGCTCTCACATGTCACGATTCACTCTCCATCAAGCGTAAGCTGTAGCCATAACGTGCAAGTTGTCACGAGTCTGGAATCACTCTCCATCAAGTGCAACTTGGAGACATAATGTGCAATATGTCATGTGTGTTCTCCATCGAGCGTAAGTTGGAGCCACAACGTGCAAGATGTCACGCATCGCGATTCGCTCTCCATCGAGCACAACCTGGAGCCATAACATGCAAGATGTCACGCGTCGGGATTCACTCTCCACCAAGCGCAAGCTGGAGTCATAACGTGTAAGTTGCCACATGTCAGGATTCACTCTCCAGCGGGTGCAAGCTGGAGCCATAACTTGCAAGCTGTCATGCATCGGGATTCACTCTCCAGCGGGTGCAAGCTGGATTGATACCTTGCAAGTTGTCAAATCTTGGGATTCACTCTCGAACGGGCTCAAGATGGAGCCATAACTTGCAAGATGACACGCGTCGGGATTCACTCTCCAGCAGGCGCAAGGTGGAGCCATAACTTACAAGTTGTCATGCATCGGGATTCACTCCCCAGTGGGCACAAGATCGAGACATAAAATGTGCAAGGCATCACGCCTCAGGACCCACTCCCCAACGGGCGCAAGCTGGAGCCATAACTTGCAAGTTGTGATGCGTCGGGATTCACTCTTCGGTGGGCGCACGCTGGAGATAACTTGCAAGATGTCACACATCATGATTCACCCTCCAGCGGGCGCATGTTGAAGCCATAACATGAAAGTTGTCACACGTTTAGATTCACTCTCGAGCGGGCGCATGCTGGAGCCATAACTTGCAAGCTTTCATGTGTTGGCATTCACTCTCCAGCGATCACACACTGGAGCCATAATGTGCAAGTTATCACGCTTCAGGATTCACTCTCGAGAGAGCGCATGCTGGAGCCATAACGTGCAAGCCGTGACACTTCGGAATTCACTCTCCAGCGAGCGTAGGCTAGAGCCAACGTGCAAGCCGTCATCGGGATTCACTATCCAACGAGCGGAGGGTGGAGCCATAATGTGCAAGCTGTCACAGATCAAGATTCACTCTCTAGCGAGCGCGAGTTGGAGTGGTGTCGCAACAAGATTTCAAAATCCTATTTTTTGTCCTCATTAATGGGATACAAGGCCTTGCAACCAACCTCCTACGCATCTTCTTCTTCCGTGAGCAAACACCATGTTCTTGCGCAACATCCATCCCACCACATTGTTCTTCGCGTTAGCCCCTCTCTCCACACGGACCGTTTCAACAATAAATTGCATGTTCTACCATAGATCGGGGAGCCAGGCTCGCAACCAAATCACCACGAACCATCACCATTCCCTCCACCCCTCTCAATAGGAAAGAAGAGATGCGGTCAAAAAATTGTCAAGTCGTTGGATCTCATGTTGCCATGTGGTTGTATGCATAATGCCAACTAACATATAATTTCCATCAAGTGGCTCAAAGTTAGATGCCATCCCTACACTTACCCCCCTCCCAATTTTAGAACCAAACTTAGTCATCCACTTTCATAGGAAGAAGTTTGATGTGCTTGCCATCCAAGTATATAAAACTTGATGTGTTATGTTGCCATCACTCCTTGACGCCAACTCCAACCCCACTCTAATTCACCTAGCAAACTCATTAGATGCATATTCATAAAAGGGAAAGGTTGGCATGCTTTACTAACCTTTTGTAACCTATGTATTTGTGCAAAGTTTCCATGCATAAAATGACATACTAAGTACACATATATGCCATGTAGGATGCATAAAGCTGAGTAAAACAACTTATCAAGAATGTGTTTAAATGAAGTTGTCACACAAATGTAGGCTATGAAATGAAAAATAAAAGGCGCATTGGAGAATTCTCATGTAATATGTGCATAAAATTGCAACACATGACATTAGGAGAATAAAAACGTGTTTGTGTATGCACTATGTGAAAAGATACTAAAAACATCAATTGCATGCTTTAGGGAATGTCCATGTCATCTCTACAGCAAAATGTCACACATTAGACACATTGTCATTAAAACGTTGTTCGACATGTTTGAAAAATGTAACTCACATATACATGTACAATGTGAAATGAAAAAATTCACCAAAAGGCACATAGTGAGGAAATGTTCATGCCATCTATATACAAAGAAACACACATTAGACATAACATCATTAAAAACTCGCCACACATGTTTGAAATATGTAGTTGACACTAACAGATGTAGTGTGAAATGAAATATAAAACTAAAATGACACCTTGTTTTTTAGGATGCCCTATATTAATTAAGTAAAACCGTTCTTACAATCATTCATTTCATCGCTCAAACAACAAGGTGGAACACTCTCAACTAGAACATCAATAGAACGACTATCAAAGCTAAAATTAGCAATCTCATGTGCCAACGAATTAGCTTGTTGTTTGATCTTTATTAGTTCTAAACTTTGGGAACGCTTTATCAATCCCGGTGCTTCTTTCTTTAGATCGATGCACACGTGGAGGATTGGTTATGTTGTATGCACACAAAATGCCACACAAGAGACATTAGGGGGATAAAAACTTAGCCCAGATGTTTGAGTGAACTTTGCATGCAATGTACAAACACAAAAATGCAAAAACATGGAAATTTTAGTATGATCTCACTAAGATAAATAGGGCAAACCTCGGGTAAGGGGTCCCGAACTAGGGTCTTGAGACTATGGTAACACAAAAGCGAGTTTTTACTAAGGTTCACGCTCTCTTGAAAGATAAATCCCTACGTCATGCTTTTGTTTTATCGCTCATGGGTGGAGTATAGTGTATGAATGATCTACCTCGAGACCGTTGTGTGTCCTCTATGATCCCTAACCTTTGGTTTATGTAGGTACGGGGTTCTAGGGTTAAATACAAGTCATATACATACAAATATAACACATTGTAGATGACTTCCAACATCTCGTGGTATATGACAAGTCCTCGAAAGCCTTCCTTTTATACACCATGCGATGATTTTGACGTGCCCTACCTGTGAACGGACATGAGGGTCCTCGGCTCGGCCTTTGCTACCTCTTGAACTTCCGTTGGTTTTCCCTTGAAGAGGAAAGGGTAATGCAGCAAAGTAGACAAGTATTTCCCTCAGTTTATTGAGAACCAAGGTATTGATAACCCACAAGTATAGGGGATCGCAACAGTTTTCGAGGGTAGAGTATTCAACCCAAATTTATTGATTCGACACAAGGGGAGACAGAAGAATATTCTCGAGTATTAGCAGCTGAGTTGTCAATTCAACCACACCTGAAAAACTTAATATCTGTAGGAAAGTATTCTGTAGCAAATTAGTAGGGAAGTGACAGTAACGGTGACAAACGTGACAATAGCAGTTTTGTAGTAATTGTAACAATAGCAACGGAAAAGTAACTTAGCAAAGACCAATATGTGGAAAGCTCGTAGGCAATGGATTAGGATGGATAATTATGTCGGATGGCATTCACCATGCAACAGTCATAACATAGGGTGATACAGAACTAGCTCCAATTCATCAATGTAATGTAGGCATGTATTCCATATATAGTCATACATGCTTATGGAAAAGAACTTGCATGACATCTTTTGTCCTACCCTCCCATGGAAGAGGGGTCCTAATGGAAACTAAGGGATATTAAGGCCTCCTTTTAATAGAGAACTGGACCAAAGCTTTAGCACTTAGTGAACACATGAACTCCTCAAACTACGGTAATCACCAGAAAGATTGTCAACTATTGTCACCTTGGGGGATGCGGATCATAACTTGTAATATGTGTCTATAACTTGCAAGATAGGATCAAGAACACATATATATTCATGAAAACATAATAGGTTCAGATCTGAAATCAAGGCACTTGGGCCCTATTGACAAGCATTAATAATAGCAAAGTCATAGCAACATCAATCTCAGAACATAATGGATACTAGGGATCAAACCCTAACAAAACTAACTCGATTACATGATAGATCTCATCCAATCCATCACCGTCCAGCAACCCTACGATGGAATTACTCACAAACGATGGAGAGCATCATGAAATTGGTGGTGAAGGATGGTTGGTGATGACGACGGCGTCGATTTCCCTTCTCCGGAGCCAAATCAGACTCCAGATCTGCCCTCCCGAGGAAGAATAGGAGGTGGCGGCGGCTCTGTATCGTAAAATGTGATGAACTCCTCTCTCTGTTTTTTTTTCTTCGCGGATGGGAATATATAGGAGTGGAAAAAAGGTCCGTGGAGCTCCACGGGCCCCACAAGCCAGGGGCGCGACCTGGCGTGGGGCACGCGCCCTGCACGCTTGTGGCCTGGGGATGGCCCCTCTCCGGTAGATTCTTTCGGCAATATTTTTTTATTAAATCCAGAAATATTCTCCGTAAATTTTCAGGTCAATCCGAGAACTTTTATTTCTGCATAAAAATAACACCAAGGCAATTCTGCTGAAAACAGTGTCAGTCGGGGTTAGTTCCATTCAAATCATGCAAATTAGAGTCCAAAACAAGGGCAAAAGAGTTTGGAAAAGTAGATACGTTGGAGACATGTCAACTCCCCCAAGCTTAAACCTTTGCTTGTCCTCAAGCAATTCAGTCGATACACTAAAAGTGATAAAGAAAAACTTTTACAAACTCTGTTTGATCTTGTTGTTGTAAATACGTATACCTTATGTTGAGATTTTCAGCTCAGATTATAAACTAACCACATTAACAATAATATTTAGGTCTCATGTTTACTTATATCATTGGCATAATCAACTAGCGAGCAATAATAATAAGTCTCGAATGAAAACAATTTAATCAAAACAATCATAATACAATATGGTAAACGGGTATCTCGCTACCCCTTTCTGAGACCGCAAAACATAAATCCAGAGCACCTCCAAAGAATAAGGACTGACTAGACATTGTAATTTATGGTAAAAGAGATCCAGTCATACTCATACTCAACATCAATTAATAGCAAAACATACAAATGATGAGGGTGCTCTCTATCTGGTGCCTTTTTATAAGAATAAGACGACTCAACAATAAAGTAAAATAGATAGGCCCTTCGCCCAGGGAAGCATAGATTTGCAGAGGTGCCATAACTCGAGATTTTAAAACAGGGATGAATCAAATTTTTGGGTGGTATGCTTTCATTGTCAACGTAACAACTAAGAGTTCTCAATATCTTCCATGCAAAATACATTATAGGCGGTTCCCAAACAGAATAGTAAAGTTTTTACTCCCCCTCCACCAATCAATCACTTTCCACGGCGGGCCGCATCCATGGGTATCGTCCATACGAACATCAATCCTGGGGGAGTTTTGTTTCATTAAATTTGTTTTGACTTTTGAGCATGGAACTCGGCATCCCGATTACCAACCACTTTCTCGTGAATGATAGTGAATCAACACATATCTTGAGAATAACCCACCTAGCATGGAAGATACTGATATCCCCTAGTCACCACATGAGCGATTCGGGCATACAAAACATAATATTTATTTGAAGGTTTAGAATATGGCACATGCAAATTTACTTGGGATGGCAGGTGAATACCGCATATAGGTAGGTATGGTCGACTCATACGGAACAACTTTGGGTTTAGGGGATGGATGCACAAGCAGTATTCCCCCTTAGTACACGTGGAGGCTAGCAAGAGACTAGGAGGCGACCAACTAGAGAGCGACAATAGTCATAGACATGCTTTGAGACTAACCAACATTGAGTGCAAGGACGAGTATCATATAAATCACCGTGAACATAAACATCATAGAGGCTATGTTGATTTTGTTTCACCTACATGCGTGAACATGTGCCAAGTCAGGCCACTCAAATCTTTCGGAGGAGGATACCATTCTATCATACTACATCACAACCATTTTAATATATATATGTTGGCACTCAAGACAAACCATTATTCATTCCTAGCTAATTAAGCATGGCATAAGTAACTATAATCTCTAATTGTCATTGCAAACATGTTCAATTTATAATGAGTTGAATCCAAAACGACGAGCTAATCATATTTACAAAAACAAAATAGTTGAGTTCATATCAGCTTTTCTCCATCTCCATCACTTCATCATATATCGTCATTATTGCCTTTCACTTGCACGACCGAACGGTGTGAAAAGTAATAATAATAGTGTGCTTGCATTGGACTAAGCTAGAATTTGCAAGTAATAACTCGAAGGAGAAAACAAGGTAGTATGGACTCTCTAATATATAAGCTATAACGAATACGAGAGCCACTCAACATGTCATCGTGGTTTTCTACTTATGACCCAAAGAAGAAAGAAAAACTATTTACACGGGAAAGCCCGCAACAAGCAAAAGAAGAACAAAAAATATTTTTGGGTTTTTGGGTTTTCTCAAGGTTAATGAAACACACAAGAAGAAAACAAAAAGAAGAAATAAATTACTAGGGATGGTACAAGGAAAAAATATGAACACCGACAATTGGAATGAGTGTGTGAACATGAATGTAATGCTGGTGATAAATACGTACTCCCCCAAGCTTAGGCTTTTGGCCTAAGTTGGTCTAAGGCCATGGATAGGCTGGATAATATCCAAAGTCATAGTTGGGGCTGTACAGTGTTGCGGCAGCTGCCGCCTGAATGGCTTCAGTGTGGAGGCTAGCGGCCTTTTCCTCCCTCTCGTACTCGTCTGCCTCCTCTCGAGTTATAAAGTGCCTTTGTTTTTCCTGGAAATTAAAGAAGGCAGGAGCAGGAAGGGTAATATGGACAACATGTTGTTTATCAAAAATTAGCCGATAAAGGAGGTGTTGATCATTTCTCTTGAGGAACTGGTAGCGCACCATAGCCTCATAATCAAGAAAAGCAGGGGGTAGCTCAATATCATTCTCCTTTATAGGTATCCTAAGATAATTGGCTACATGGATGGCATAAATTCCACCAAAGAAATCTCCGTCCTTAGCATTTTTGTGTAGCCTCCTAGCAATAATAGCTCCTAAGTTATATTGTCTATCACCCATGACCGCACTCTTAATAATACTAAGGTCAGGTACGAAAAGGTGGCAATGTTCATGTTTACCATTAATACATCTACCTATGAAGAGAGCAAGATAATGTATGGTAAGAAAGTGAATGCTCCCCACGGTAGCATGTGTAATATTTCTAGTTTCTCCCTAGTGATGCTAGCAAGAAAATATTTAAATTCAGCTTTGTGAGGATCACTAAAGCTACCCCATTGTGGAATTTTGCATGCATGGTTAAAATCTTATAGGTCCATAGTATAAGATTCATCATAAATATTAAATAGAACGGAATGCATGTTAAGCTTGGACGAAAATTCAAACCTCCGCACGAAGGAATCAGTGAGTTGATAATATTTCTTGCACTGGTGTGAAACAAAATCTTCAAGGTCAGCATTTGGTATATACGCATAAAATTCTTCCTTGAATCCAGCGTGGACCATGAATGATTCCGATGGCCATTCACAAGGCCGCACTTGAGATTCCCTTGGGTGTTCAAGGTCGGGCTCACCTATCGCGAGTCTCGGGGTCTTCTTGCTCGAGGAACCACCTTGGTATATTTTCCTTAACATTTTACTTTTTCTCAATGGGGATATGCATGTCCCTAACAATAAGTATATCATATTTCTTCTTGGCAATAGGGAGAGGGAATTCAAAGTCTCCAATATTGAACGTTGGAATTTTTTCAATGGAGTTGATGCTATGAACTTGAGATTGTTTCTTCGGAAAGTGTACCGTATGCTCATTACCATTGACATGGAAAGTGACATTGCCTTTGTTGCAATCGATAGTAGCCCCTGCAGTATTCAACAAGGGTCTACCAAGGATGATCGACAAACTGTCGTCCTCGGGAATATCAAGAATAACAAAGTCCGTTAAGATAGTAACGTTTGCAACAACAACTGGGACATCCTCACAAATACCTTTTGGTAAAGCAGTTGATTTATTAGCCATTTGAAGAGAGATTTCAGTAGGTGTCAACTTATTCAAATCAATTCTATGATATAAAGATAACGGTATAACACTAACACCAGCTCCAAGGTCACATAAAGCAGTTTTAACATAATTTCCTTTAATGGAGCATGGTATATTAGGTACTCTGGGATCTCCTAGTTTCTTTGGTATTCCACCCTTAAAAGTATAATTATCAAGCATGGTGGAAATCTCAGCTTCATGTATCTTTCTTTTATTAGTAACAATATCTTTCGTGTACTTAGCATATGGAGACATTTTCAGAATATCACTTAAGCGCATACGTAAAAAGACAGGTCTCAACATTTCAGCAAAGCGCTCAAAATCCTCATCAGCCTTTTTCTTGGATGGTTTAGAAGGAAAGGGCATGGGTTTCTGAACCCATGGTTCTCTTTCTCTACCATGTTTCCTAGCAACAAAATCTCTTTTGTCATATCTCTTATTCTTAGGTTGTGGGTTATCAAGATCAACATTAGGTTCAATCTCCACATCATTGTCATTACTAGGTTGAGAGTCGACATGAACATCATCATTAATATTATCACTAGGTTCATGTTCATTACCAGATTGTGTCTCAACATCAGAAATAGAGATATCATTTGGGTTTTCATGTGACTCTATAACAGGTTCACTAGCAGCATGCAAAGTCCTATCATCATTCTTTTTTGTTTTTATTAGAAGAACCACGTACATCAATAATAACTCTGTGAGAATCTTGCTCAAGTCTATTAGGATGGCCCTCAAGATACAAAGGTTCCTGAGTCATCCTACCACCTCTAGTCACAACTCTAACAGGATGATCATTGTTCTTATTAGTCATCTCATTGAGAAAATCATTTTGTGCCTTAAGTACCTGTTCTACTTTAGTAGTTACCATGGAAGCATGTTTACTTATAAGCCTAAGGTCATTAAAAGTTCTACTCATATATTCACCCATGCGATCAAGCATGTAAGCATTATGTTTGAATTGTCTACTAACATAAGCATTGATTTTTTTGTTTAATACAAAATGATCAAATTCATCCAAGCATTGGCTAGCAGACTTATTATAAGGAATGTCACCTTGATCAAATCTACGAAGAGAATTTACCTCTACTACCTGTGTCGGGTTATCAAGACCATGTATTTCTTCAATAGGTGGTAGATTCTCAACATCTTGAGCTTTAATACCTTTTTCTTTCATATATTTCTTTGCCTCTTGCATATCTTAACGACTTAGGAATAGAATACCTCTTTTCTTCGGAGTTGGTTTTGGGGGTGGTTTGGGAATAGTCCAATCATTCTCATTCCTCAATATATTATTCAATAGTAGTTCAGCTTGTTCAACAGCTTGTTCCCCGAAAATACAACCAGCACAACTATCTAGGCGGTCCCTAGAAGCATTGGTTAGTCCATTATAAAGGATATCAAGTATTTAATTTCTCTTGAGAGGGTGATCAGGCAAAGCATGAAGTAACTGGAGAAGCCTCCCCCAAGCGTGTGGGAGACTCTCTTCTTTAATTTGCACAAAGTTAAATATTTCCTACAAGGCAGCTTGTTTCTTATGGGCAGGAAAATATTTTTCAGAGAAGTAGTAAATCATGTCCTAAGGACTACACACATAACCAAGAGCAAGAGAATTAAATTATATCTTAGCATCACCCTTTAATGAGAACGGAAACAGCTTAAGAATATAATAGTAACAATTTATTTCCTCTTGAGTAAATAGGGTGGATATATCATTCAATTTAGTAAGGTGTGCCACAATAGTTTCAAATTCATAACCATAAAAGGATCAAATTCTACCAAAGTAATTAACTCAGGATCAATAGCGAATTCATAATCCTTATGAGTAATAGAGATAGGTGAGGTACACTTGGGATCATATTGCATTCTAGCGTTCAAAGATTTTTCCTTCCACTTGCATAGCAATTTCTTAAGATCATCTCTATCCTTACAAGCAATAAATTCCCTAGCTACTTCTCCTTCCATAACATAACCCTCAGGTATATTAGGAAATTCATATCTAGGAGAGATAGGTCTAGTAGGTGAATCATAGTGTTCAGTTTCATCAGATTCAACAATATTATCAGTTTGAGCATTCACTCTAGCAATTTGTTCATCAAGAAATTCACCAAGTGGCACCGTAGTATCAAGAAAAATATCATCATAAGCAGCATGCATAGTAGAAGTAGCATCATCAATTACTTGCAACATATCAGATTTAGTAGCAGGTGGCGGTGTCGCAAATTTACTCATAACAGACGGTGAATCAAGTGTAGAGCTAGATGTCAGTTCCTTACCTGCCCTCGTAGTTGAGGGGTAGATCTTGGTTTTAGTGTTTTTTAGATTCTTCAATGTAATCAATAGATATAAATTCCAAGTGACTCACAGAATAGAGCTATGCTCCCCGGCAACGGCGCCGGAAAAATGTCTTGATAATCCACAAGTATAGGGGATTGCAACCGTTTTTGAGGGTAGAGTATTCAACCCAAATTTATTGAATCGACACAAGGGGAGCCAAAGAATATTCTCGAGTATTAGCAGCTGAGTTTTCAATCCAAGCACATGTGGAAAACTTAATATCTGCAACAAAGTATTTAGTAGCAAAGTAGTATGGAAGTAACGGTAATAGTGACAAACGTGACAATAGCAATTTTATAGTGATTGTAACAATAGAACCGGAAAAGTAACTTAGCAAAGACCAATATGTGGAAAGCTCGTAGCAATGGATCAATGATGGATAATTATGTCGGATGTCATTCATCATGCAATAGTCATAACATAGGGTGATATAGAACTAGCTCCAATTCATCAATGTAATGTATGCATGCATTCCATATATAGTCATACGTGCTTATGGAAAAAACTTGCATGACATCTTTTGTCCTACCCTCCCATGGCAGCGGGGTCCTAGTGGAAACTAAGGGATATTAAGGCCTACTTTTAATAGAGAACCGGACCAAAGCATTAGCACTTAGTGAATACATGAACTCCTCAAAATACGGTAATCACCGGAAAGAATCCTAGTTATTGTCACCCTGGGGGATGCGGATCATAACTCGTAATAGGTGTTTATAACTTGCAAGATAGGATCAAGAACACATATATATTCATGAAAACATAATAGGTTCAGATCTGAAATCATGGCACTCGGGCCCTAGTGACAAGCATTAAGCATAACAAAGTCATAGCAACATCAATCTCAGAACATAATGTATACTAGGGATCAAACCTAACAAAACTAACTCGATTACATGATAGATCTCATCCAACCCATCACTATCCAGCAAGCCTATGTTGGAATTACTTACGAACGGTGGAGAGCATCATGGGATTGGTGATGAAGGATGGTTGGTGATGACGACGACGTCGATTTACCCTCTCCAGAGCCCAAATTAGACTCCAGATCTGCCATCCCAAGGAAGAACGAGAGGTGGCGGCGGCTCCGTATCATAAAACATGATGAACTTCTCTCTCTGATTTTTTTCTCCCCAGATGGGAATATATTGGAGTGGAAACGAGGTCGGTGGAGCTCCAGGGCCCCCAAAACCACGGGGCGCGGCCTAGGCGGGGGGGGGGGGGGGGGCTGCACCTTTGTGGCGTGGGGGTGGCCCCTCTCCGGTAGATTCTTTCGCTGTTTTTTATTAAATCTAGAAATATTCTTCGTAAATTTTCAGGTCAATCTGATAACTTTTATTTCTGCACAAAAATAACACCAAGGCAATTCTGCTGAAAACATCGTCAGTCCGGGTTAGTTCCATTCAAATCATGCAAATTAGAGTCCAAAACAAGGGCAAAAGAGATCGGAAAAGTAGTTACGCTGGAGACGTATCAGGTATCAATCCAGTAGGAGGAACAAGCAAGGCCCCAATAGTAGTACCTACACAAATATCAAACTCTTGCACCCAATGCTAAAAAGGGGTTGTCAATCCCTTCAGAGTTATTTGCAAGGATGAGATTTGATAGAGATAGATATAAAAGATTGCAAAAACAAAAGTAAATAAATTGCACGCACATATTTTTGGTTTATAGATCTGAAAATATAATATGGAAAATAGACCCGGGGGCCACATGTTTCACTAGAGGCTTCTCTCATAAAGGAAAATAATACGATGGGTGAACAAATTACTATCGAGCAATTGATAGAAAAGTGAATAATTATGAATATATCTAAGGCAATGATTATGCATATATGCATCACGTCTGTGTCAAGTAGACCGAAACGATTCTGCATCTACTACTATTACTCCACACATGGACCGACTCCTGCCTGCATCTAGAGTATTACGTTCATGAAGAATAGAGTAACGCATTAAGTAAGATGACATGATGTAGAGGGATAAACTCAAACAATATGATGAAAACTCCATCTTTTTATCCTCGATGGCAACAGTACAATATGTGCCTTGCTACCCCTACTTTGTCACTGGGTGAGGACACTGCAAAATTGAACCCAAAACTAAGCACTTCTCCCATTGCAAGAATTACCAATCTAGTTGGCCAAACCAAACCAAAAATTCTAGGAGACTTGCAAAGATATGAAATCATGCATATAAGAATTCAGAAGAGACTCAAATAATATTCATAGATAATCTGAACATAAACTCACAATTCATTGGATCTTGACAAACACACCGCAAAAGAGTATTACATTGGATAGATCTCCATGAAGATCATGAAGAACATGTTATTGAAGATCAAAGAGAGAGAAGAAGTCATCTAGCTACTAGCTATGGACCCGTAGGTTTGTGGTGAACTACTCACACATCATCGGAGGGGCAATGGAGTTGATGTAGATGGCCTCCATGATCAATTCCCTCTCTGGTAGATTACCGGAAAAGGCTCCCAGATTGGATCTCTCGGGAAAAGAGGCTCCCGGTGGCATAAAAGTATTTTCGTGGCTCTTTTTGGTTATACGGGAATATTTGGTAATTTATAGGCCAAAGAATAGGGTTAGGAGACCTACAGGGGTCCCACAAGTGAGGGTGCGGGACGACCCCCCAGGGTGCGCCCTGCAGGCTTGTGGCCTCCTAGTAATTACCTTGCCCCTACTCCAAGTCTCCTCGGTGTCTTCTGGTCCAACAAAAATCTTTCCAGAGATTTTGTTCAATTTGGACTCTGTTTAATATTCCTTATCTGCAATACTCAAAAACGTGGAAAAAGGCAGAAACTGGCACCAGACTTTAGATTAATAGGTTAGTCCCAAAAATAATATAAAACAACGTATTAATGTACATGAAACATCCAAAACAGATAATATAATAGCATGGAACAATAAAAAATTATAGATATGCTGGTGACATATCACCCTCCAAGGCAGGAGACGACGTGTTGAGAACCCCCAACCTCGACACCCTAAACCGCTTGAATTTCGAATGCAATCTCGATCCATCTGAACTATTTTTTCTCTTGGGCCACCGATCTTGAAATAAGTTCAATGAATCGTCATAAGACAAGCCCTGCTTTATCGGATTAAGTGTGAGGTGTCCATGGCCATCTCGGCTCTTGATAAACATGTGTGGAGGGGATATGAGTCTTCATTCGGGCTTTGCCTGCTAACGTTCTAATAAATAGTGATGGCTCACATGATCCAAGTGGTAGTGTCAGTACACCACCGTGTCAATCATCACCACAACTTACTACAACTTGGAGAGAGCCGCGGAGCACCCCCACCCACTCGTGTTGGGTCTCCTTCCGTAACTTTCCAATTACAACAATGTGTGCAAGAATTCAAAGATATGAAAATTCTTACTTCATTTTCTACTCATGTAGTTTAGGTTATTGATTTCTCTCCGATAATTCGAGTGATGACTCTATGGCAGGAACTCATGCCTATGGACTTCCAACTTGAAGAGGAAGAAGCATCTCTCTTTACATCTTCAATAGATAGGAAAAATGATCTTGACTTGAAGCCTTCGACAAAAGAAAGGGAGTCTTGGTGAAGTGAGAGGAATTTGATGGGCGTTACTTTCTCTCGCTCATAGAGAGGCAAAATGTGCTCTCGCTTCTGTGCCTTCTTAAGTGGGCCAACCCATAATCACATACATACATGTATATCTGGTTTTTGTTTGTTTCTACACATTGTTTATATTTTTTTATATACTATAAATACATATGTTTAAAATACTCAAAATTTTAAAATATTCACCACATATTTGAAATTATTAGCACAATATCATTTTTTGTTAGTGTAATTTTAAAATGGAAAAGTACCTTAAAGATGTTTGTGACATTAAAAGAATGTACACACGTTTCAAAAATAAATAAATTGCATTAAAAAGTGTGGATGCGTTACAAAAAGATGTTTGTGGAATTTTTAGAAAATGTTTATATAATGTAAAATAATGTTTGCTTAGATTTAGAAAAATATTTCATATAGCTTGAATATTTTTAATGTGTATTTAAAATTTTCTTAACACATATTCAAAATATGATAACATGCATTTGAAAAATGTTAATCACGTACTTGAAAAATGTAAAACACATACAAAATATAATTTTACTGTATATTAAAAATATACAATATGATTGAAAAAATTATATCAAAATACATAATATATTAGAAAATATTAATAATGTAGTTGAAACATGAAAAACAAGTCGGTGTATAAACAATTGAACAAGATGTATGTGTTGGAAATATGCCCTAGAGGCAATAATAAAATAGTTATTATTATATTTCTTTGTTCAAGATAATCGTTTATTATCGATGCTAGAATTGTATTGAATGGAAACTCAGATACATATGTGGATACATTGGCAAAACACTGTCCCTGGTAAGCCTCTAGTTGACTAGCTCGTTGATCAAAGATGGTTAAGGCTTCCTAGCCATAGACAAGGGTTGTCGCTTGATAGCAAGATCACATCATTAGGAGAATGATGTGATGGACAAGACCCAAACTATGAACGTAGCATGTGACCATGTCGTTTTTTGCTAATGTTTTTCTGTATGTCAAGTATATGTTTCGATGACCATGAGATCATGTAAATCCCTGACACCGAAAGAAATCCTTGTGTGTATCAAATGTGACAACAAAACTGGGTGACTATAAAGGTGCACTACAGGTATCTCCGAAGGTGTCCGTTGAATTATCATGGATCGAGACTTAGATTTGTCACTCCGTATGACAGAGAGGTATCTCGGGGCCCACTCGTTAGTACAACATCACAACAAGCCTTGCAAGCAATGTGACTAAAGAGTTAGCCACGGGATTTTAAATTATTGAACGAGTAACGAGACTTGCCGGTAACGAGATTAAAATAGGTATAGAGATACCGATGATCGAATCTCGGGCAAGTAACATACCAAAGCACAAAGGGAACATTATACATGATTAACTAAATCTTGACATAGAGGTTCAACTGATTAAAGATCTTCGTAGAATATGTAGGATCCAATATGGACATCTAGGTCCCGCTATTGGATATTGACCGTAGAGTGTCTCGGTCATGTCTAGATAGTTCTCGAACCCGCAGGGTATGCACACTTAAGGTTCGGTGACGTTTCAGTATAGTTGAATTATGGATGTTGGTAACCAAATGTTGTTCGGAGTCCCGGGTGAGATCCCAGATGTCACGAGGAGTTATGGAATGGTCCGGAGATGATGATTGATATACACGAAGGGTACATTTGGCTTCCGGGAGGATTTTAGACATTACCGGTAAAGTACTATGAGTGACGAATGGGTTCCGGGGTTCCGGGGTTTGGCCCAAATAGACCCAAGGGTGGCACACCAGCCTCTGGTGGGCTGGGCGACTAGCCCAAGAGGGCATGTTTGTCCGAAGAGAGAACGAGAGAAAAGGTGGGCCAAACCGACTAGGAAGAGGACTCCTCCTCCACCAAACCAAATTGGAGGAGGACTCCTCCCTCATCCTTGTGCGCCGGCCGAACCCGGTTTTCCCTAGGGCGCCACCGCTCCCTCCCTCCTATATATAGTGGAGGATAGAGAGGCTTTTTGCGCCTCAACACACGGCGCATCCCCTCTCCCTCCACCACTTTGTGACACCCTGTAGGTTATTTCGGTACGGCTCGGCGAATCCCTGCTGGAGTAGCTCCACCATCATCACCGTCGCGTCGTCGTGCTGCTGAGAATTCAGCTACCACTTCATCTCTCTTGCTGGATCAGGAAGGCGGAGATCGTCATCGAGCTGCACGTGTGCTAAACGCGGAGGTGTCGTCCGTTCGGCGCTAGATCGTGATTGGATCACGGCATGGCTTGCGATTTGGATCGCAAAGACGTTCAACTACATCAACCACATTTCTTAACGCTTCCCGCTTAGCGATCTACAAGGGTATGTGAATCCGATCTCTCCTCTCGTATATGGTAATCACCATGGATAGATCTTATGTGTGCGTAGGAAATTTTTTGTTTTCCATGCAACATTCCCCAACAGTACGGAGAAAGTGCGGCAACATGCGAGTCATCACATGTCGGGATTCACTCTCTCACGAGTGCAAGTTGGAGGCATAATGTGCAAATTGTCCCGCGTCGGGGTTCACTCACCATCAAGCGCAAGCTAGAGCCATAATGTGCAAGCTCTCACGCGTCACGATTCACTCTTCATCAAGCGCAAGCTGGATCCGTAACGTGCAATCTATCACATGTCGGGATGCACCCTCCGTCAAGCACAGGCTGGAGCCATAACATGCAAGCTGTGACGCATCACGATCCACTGTCCATTGAGCACAAGCTCAAGCCAAACGTGCATGATGTTATGAATCGGGGTTCACTCTTCATTGAGTGCAAGATGGAGACATACCATGCAAGATCTCATGCGTCGGGATTCCCTCTCCAGCGAGCGCAAGCTAGAGTCATAACATGCAAGATGTCACGC
The DNA here is from genome assembly GCF_904849725.1 of Hordeum vulgare subsp. vulgare. Taxonomy (NCBI): domain Eukaryota; kingdom Viridiplantae; phylum Streptophyta; class Magnoliopsida; order Poales; family Poaceae; genus Hordeum; species Hordeum vulgare. The sequence continues at coordinate 535,784,740 of NC_058521.1, forward strand.
ATCAGGACGCACTCTCCAATGGTGCAAGATGGAGCCATACCATGCAAGCTATCATGCATTGGGATTCACTCCCCAGCGGGTGCAAGCTAAAGTCATAACGTGCAAGCTGTCACGTGTTGGGATTCACCCTCAAGAGGGCGCAAGATGGAGGCATAACTTGCAAGCGGTCAAGAGTCGAGATTCACTCTCCAGCGGGCGCAAGCTCTGGCTATAACTTGCAAGTTGTCACACCCCGGACCCACTCTCCAGCGGATGAAAGCTGGAGCCATAACATGCAAGGTGTCATGCGTAGGGATTCACTGTCCACTGAGTGCACGTTGGAGCCATAACTTGCAAGCTTTCACGCGTCAGGATTCACTCTCCACCGAGCATGGACTGAAACCATAACGTGCAAGATGTCACGCGTTGTGATTCACTCTCGAGCGGGTGGAGGCTATAGCCATAACGTTCAAATTGTCATGCGTCGGGATTCACTCTCCAGTGATCACATGCTGGAGCCATAACGTGCAAGTTGTCATGCTTTGGACTCACTCTCCACCAAGCGTAGTCTGGAGCCATAACTTGCAATCGGTCAAGCATTGTGATTCACTCTCTAGCGAGCACAATCTAGATCCATAACGTGCAAGGTGTCACACTTCGGGATTCACTCTCCAGCTAACACAGTCTAGAGTCGTAAACGTGCAAGCCGTCACACGTCGGGATTTACTCTCCAGCAAGCGCATGGTGGAGCCATAACGTGTAAGTTGTCATGGATCAAGATTCACTCCGGAGCGAGCGCGAGTTCGAGTCGTGTCGCACCAAGATGTCAAAATCCCTTTTTTCATCCTCCTTGATCGGATCCACGGCCTGGCAACCAACCACCTATGCAACTTCTTCCTCCGTGATCAAACACCACGTTCTTCCGCAGCATTCATCCCACCACATCATTCTTCATGTTATCCCCTCTCTCCACATGGACTATCTCGACAATAAATTGTGAGTTCTTCCATAGATCGAGGAGCCGAGGCCACCAACAAATCACCACAAACCCTCATCACTCCATCCACCCCTCTCAGTAGCAAAGAAGAGATGCAGTCCAACAATTGTCATGTGGTTGGTTCTCATGTTTCCATGTGGTTGTATGCATAATGCCAACTAACATATCATTCCCATCAAGTGGCTCAAATTAGATGCTATGCATACTAGATTCCATCCCTGCACTTACCCCCTCCCAATTCAAGAACCAAACTGAGTCATCCAGTTTCATAGGAAGAAGTTGTCATGCGCTTGCCATCTAAGTAAATAAAACTTTATGTGTTATGTTGCCATCATTCCTTGATGCCACAACCCAACTCTAATTCCCCTATCAAACTCATTAAATGCATGTTCATAAAGGGAAAGGTTGGCATGCTTTTACTAACTATTTGTAACCTATGTATTTGTGCAAAGTTTTCATGCGTAAAATGACATACTAAGTGCACATATATGCCATGTAGGACGCATAAAGCTTAGTAAAACAACTTGTCAAGAATGTGCTTTAATGAAGTTGTAAGACAAATGTACATTATGAAATTGCAAATAAAAGGCGCATTGGAGAATTGCATTGTAATATGTGCATAAAATTACAACACACGGGGGATTGGAATACTAAAAACATGTTTGCATATGTACAACACGAAAAGATACTAAAAACACCAATTGCACGCTATAGGGAATGTACGTGTCATCTCTGCAGCAAAAAATCACACATAAGACACAATGTAATTAAAAAGTTTTTAGACATGTTTGAAAAATGAAACAAACGGTATACATGTACAGTGTGAAATAAAAAAATTCAGAAAAATGCACACATTGGGGAAATGTACATGCCATATATACACAAAAAAACACACATTAGACATAAATCATTAAAAAATGCCACACATGTTTGAAATACGAAATTGCCATCAACACGTGTAGTGTGGAATGAAATATACGAATAAAATACACACCTTGTTTTGTAATACACCCCTATATTAATTAAGTAAGACTATTCTTACAACTGGTCATTGCATCATAAGAGAGCAAGGTGGAACACTCGCAACCAGAATACCATTGGAACAACTATCAAATATAAAATTAGCAATATCATGTGCCACTGAATTGGCTAGTCATTTGATTTTTATTAGTTCTAAACTTTGCGAGCGCTTTTTCAATCCCTACGCTTCTGTGTTCACATCGATGCATACGTGGAGGATTCGCTATGTTGTATGCACACAAAATGCCACACAAGAGACATGAGGGGGCTAAAAACTTAGCCTAGATGTTTGAGTGAACTTTGCATGCAATGTACAAACACTAAAATGAACACGGGGCAATTTTAGTACCATCTCACCACCTATATCGGGCAAACCTCGGGTAAGGGGTCCCAGACTTGGGTCTTGAGACTATGGTAATAGGGAATCAAGTTTTTACTGAGGTCCGGTCTCTCCGAGAAGATAAATCCGTACGTCATGCTTTTGTTTTATTGCTCATGGGTGGAATTCAATATACAAATGATCCACCTCGAGGTCATTTTATGTCGTTTATGATCCCTACCCCTTGGTTTATATAGGTAGCAGGGTCTATGGTCACCGGCCTTGAGACACGTTCAATGAATCCTCCTTTCAGAGACAAGCCCTGGTTTATAGGATTAAGTCTAAGGTGTACATGTCCATTTCGGCTCTTGATAAACACGTGTCGAGGGGATATGAGTTTTCCTTTGCACTTTGCCCGCTAACATTCTAATAATGAATTATGGCTCGCATCATCCAAGTGGTATTGTCGGTACACCACCGTGTCTCCCGGCACCACAACTTACTACAATTGGGATAGAGACACGGGGCACCCCACCCACTCGCGATGGGTCTCCTTCCATAGCTTCCCAATTACAACAATGTGTGCGAGAATTGGAAGACATTAAAATTCTCACTTCATTTTCTACTCATGTAGGTTATGTTACCGATTTTCCTCCAATAAGTTCGATGGTGACTCTATGTGAGGGACTCACGCCTACCAACTTCCAACTTTAAGAGAAAGAAACATTTCTCTTTACATCTTCAATAGATAGAAGGATCTTGACTTGAAGCCTTCAACCAAAGAAATGGAGTCTAGGTGAAGTGAGGGGAATTTGATGGGCGTTACTTTCTCTAGCTCATGGAGAGATAAAGTGTCCACTCTCTTTTCAGCCTTCTTAAATGGGCCAAACCATAACCACATAGGTACATGTATATACGTTTTTGTTTATATTCTTTAAAATACAATGGATACATATATAAAATACTCATTTTTTAAATATTCTCCACATATTTTAAATTGTTAGCAGAATATGATTTTTTATTAGTGTAATTTTAAAATGTCAAAGTACTTTAAAAAGTGTTTGTGACATTCAAGCAATGTACACATGTTTCAAAAATAAATAAATTGCATTAAAAAATGTGCAAGCATTAAAAGATGTTTGTGGCATTTTTAGAAAATGTTTATACAATGTAAAAGAATGTTCGCAAAGTTTTCAAAAAATGATTCATATAGCTTGAATATTTTTAAATTTGTATTTGAAATTTGTTTAACACATATTGAAAATATGACAACATGCATTTGAAAAATGTTAATCATGTACTGGAAAATGTGAAACACATAGAAAATATAATTTGGATCTATATTAAAAATATATAATGTATGTGAAAAAAATTATATCAAAACACATAATATATTAGAAAATATTAATAATTTAGTTGAAAAATGTTAAGCAAGCCGGTGTATGAACGATTGAACAAGATGTATGAAGAACGTGTGGTAACATGCGAGTCATCACATCTGAGGATTCACTTTCCATCAAGCGCAAGATGGAGCCATAAAGTGCAAGTTGTCACGTGTCAGGATTCACTATCCGTCAAGCGCAAGCTGGAGCCATATCTTGGAAGCTGTCATGCATAGGGATTCAATCTTGATCAAGTGCAAGCTGGAGCCATATCGTGCAAGATGTAACGCGTTAGGATTCGCTCCCCATCGGGCGCAACCTGGAGCCATAATGTGCAAGGTGTCACGCGTTGGGATTCGCTCTCCATTGAGCACAAGTTGGAGCCATAACACGCAAGATGTCACGCATCAGGATTCCCTCTCTAGCGAGTGCAAGATAAAGTCATAACGTGCAAGCTGTCACGCTTTAGGTTCACTCTCCAGCGGGCGCAAGCGGGAGCCATAACTTGCAAGCTATCACGCATCCGGATTCATTCTCCAGCGAGCGCAAGATGGCGTCATAACATGCAAGTTGTCACGTGTTGGGATTCACTCTCCAGCGGGCATAAGTTGGGGCTATAATTTGCAAGCTGTCACGCGTCGGGATTCACTCTCATGTGTGTGCAAGATGGAGCCATAACTTGCAAGTTGTCACGTGTCAGGATTCACTCTCCAACGGACGCAAGCTGGAGCAAATTGGAGCCAAAACGTGCAAGGTGTCATGTGTCAGGGTCCACTCTCCAGTGGGCGCAAGCTGGATCCATAACTTGCAAGTTGTCACGCATCGGGATTCACTCTCCAGCGGGAGCATGCTGGAGATAACATTCAAGTTGTCACGCGTCGGGTTCACTCTTCAGCAGGCACATGATGAAGCCATAATGTGCAAGGTGTCACACATTGGGATTCACTCTCAAGATGGTGTAGGCTGGAGCCATAACTTGCAAGTTGTCATGCATCGGGATTCACTCTCTAACGAGCGCATGCTGGATCCATATATGGCAAGTTGTAATGCATTGGGATTCATTCTGCATCAAGATCGCGCTAGAGCCATAATGTGCAAGTTGTCACGCTCGGGATTCACTCTCCAATGAGCGCACGATGGAGCCATAAGTTGCAAGCGGTCATGCGTAGGAATTTATTCTCCCGCGACCGTAGGCTAGAGCCATAACATGCAAGACGTCATGCTTCGGGATTCACTCTCCCTCGAGCGTAGGCTAGAGCCATAGACGTGCAAGCCATCACGCGTCGGGATTCACTCTCCACCGAGCGCTGGGTGGAGCCATAATGTGCAAGCTGTCATGGATCAGGATTCACTCTCGAGCGAGCGCGAGTTGGAGCCGTGTCACAATAAGATGTCAAAATTCCCTTTTTCGTCCTAATTGATCGGATCCAAGGCATGGAAACCAACCACCTACACATCTTCTTCCTTCGTGAGCATATAACATGTTCTTGCACAACATCCATCCAACCACATCGTTCTTTGCATTGGTTTGATACATCTCCAATGTATCTTTAATTTTTTATTGTTACATGTTGTTATATTATCATCTTAAGATACCTTTTGGGTCATAATGCACCAATTTATATTTTTTTGATAACTAACCTATTAACTCAGTGCTGAGTGTGAGTTGCTATTTTCTATGTGTTTTTTGTTTTTCAGGCTTTCTGTAACAAACGAAGTCCAATTGCCACGAAACTTTTTTATGTCTTTTCTGGATCAAAAGAAACCTCGAAGATTTGGGAGGAGACCTGAAGCCACACAAGGAGCCCGCAAGGCAATAGGGCATGACCAGCCTTGTCGCCTGATACGTCTCCAACATATATATAATTTTTTATGCTTCCATGCTATTATCTTGTCAAACTTTGGATGTTTTGTATGCCTTTTATATCTTTTTTGGGACTAACCTATTAAGTCAGTGCCAAGTGCCAGTTCCTGTTTTTCCCGCGTTTTTGACCCTTTTCAGAGGAGGATTTTAAACGGTGTCCAAACGGAATAAAACTTCCGAAAAGATTTTTTCCGGAACAGAAGATATGCACGAGACGTGAGAACCAAGGCAGGGGCCACCAGGGGACCCCACAAGCCCCCTAGGCGCGGCCAGGGGGCCCGCGCCTAGCAGGCTTGTGGTCCCCTTGTGGCTCGTCTGCCCTACCTCTTCCGCCTATAAATTCAGGAAAAATCCAAAACTGCGCGAGAGATCCACGAAAATACTTTTCCGCCGCCGCAAGCTTCTGTCTCTGCAAGATCCCATCTGGGGCACGTTCTAGTGCCCTGCCGGAGGGGGGATTCGGATATGGAGGGCTTCTTCATCAACACCATGACCTCTCCGATGATGTGTGAGTAGTTCACCATAGACCTACGGGTCCATAGCTAGTAGCTAGATGGCTTCTTCTCTCTCTTGGATCTTCAATACAAAGTTCTCCATGATCTTCATGGAGATCTATCCGATTTAATCTTCTTTTGCGGTGTGTTTGTCGAGATTCGATGAATTGTGGATTTATGATCAGATTATCTATGAATCTTATTTGAGTTTCTTCTGATCTCTTATATGCATGATTTCATAATCCTTGTAATTCTCTTCGAGTTGTGGGTTTTGTTTGGCCAACTTGATCTATAATTCTTGCAATGGGAGAAGTGCTTGGTTTTGGGTTCATACCGTGCGGTGACCTCTCCCAGTGACAGAAGGGGCAGCGAAGGACGCATCGTGTTGTTGCCGTCAAGGGTAAAAAGATGGGGTTTACATCATTGGTTTGAGTTTATCCCTCTACATCATGTCATCGTGCTTCAGGCGTTACTCTGTTCGTCATGAACTCAATACACTAGATGCATGCTGGATAGCGGTTGATGTGTGGAGTAACAGTAGTAGATGCAGAAAGTATCGGTCTACTTGTCTCGGACGTGATGCATATATTTATGATCATTGCCTTAGATATTGTCATGACTTTGTGCGGTTCTATCAATTGCTCGACAGTAATTTGTTCACCCATCGTAATATTTGCTATTTTAAGAGAATCCTCTAGTGAACACTATGGCCCCCGGGTCTACTTCACACCATATTTTCAGCCTTACACTTTTACTTCGTTGCACTTTCCGCCTTCAGATCTCACTTTGCAATCAATCTTGAAGGGATTGACAACCCCTTTATAGCGTTGGTGCAAGGTCGTTTGTGTTTGCGCACATACTCTGGACACTTGGCTTGATTCTCCTACTCGATTGATACCTTGCTTCTCAAACTGAGGGAAATAATTACTGCTCGTGTGCTGCATCCTCTTCAAGGGAAAAACTAACGGAAGCTCAAGAGGCCGTCAGGGATTCCTGGCGCCATAGCAGAAGGATTTATGGCGCCGTTGCCGAGGAGGATCAAGTCAAGAACTCATCCAAGTAAGTGTCGCAAGCTCATCTCTTGCATTTACTTTTTTTCCTCTCGTTTTCCTCTCCCCCACTTTTGAAAAACAAAAATTTACAACAATATTTGCCTTTTTCGTTTGCCTTTTTCGTTCGCCCTTTCTCTCGCTTGCTTTCTGTTCGCTCGTGTGCTTGTTTGCTTGCTGAAGTCACCATGAGTGAAAACACCAAACTTTGTGACTTCTCGAATACTAATAATAATGATTTTATTAGTACTCTGATTGCTCCCGCCACTAGTGCGGAATCATACAAAATAAATGCAGCTTTGCTAAATCTTGTTACGAAAGAGCAATTCTCCGACCTTCCTAGTGAAGATGCCGCATCCCATATTAATACCTTCATTGAGCTTTGTGATATGCAAAATAAGAAAGATGTGGATAATGATGTGCTTAAATTGAAGCCTTTTCCGTTCTCGTTGCGAGATCGAGCAAAAACTTGGTTTTTGTCTTTGCCCAAAAATAGTATTGATTCTTGGAACAAGTGCAAAGATGCTTATATATCCAAGTATTTTCCGCCGGCTAAGATTATCTCTCTCTGTAATGATATCATGAATTTTAAGCAACTTGATCATGAACATGTTGCACAATCTTGGGAGATTATGAAGTTCATGATTAGAAATTGTCCCGCTCATGGGTTGAGTCTTTGGATGATTATACAAATCTTCTACGCTGGTTTGAATTTCGCTTCTAGAAATATCTTGGACTCCACCTCAGGTGGAATGTTCATGGAAATAACATTAGGAGAAGCCACAAAACTCCTAGACAATATCATGACAAACTACTCTCAGTGGCACACTGAAAGGTCACCTACTAGTAAAAGGGTACACGCTATAGAAGAAATTAACTCGTTGAGTGCTAAGATGGATGAGTTAATGAATTTGGTTGCTAGTAGAAGTGCTCCTTTAGATCCTAATTATATGCCCTTGTCTTCCTTGATTGAGAGTAGCAACGCGAGCTTGGACGTTAATTTTGTTGGTAGGAATAATTTTGGCAACAACAATGCTTTTAGAGGAAACTATGTTCCTAGGCCTTTTCCTAGTAACCCCTCTAATAACTTTGGCAACTCCTACAACAATACTCATGGAAATTACAATAGATTACCCTCTGATCTAGAGAGTAATATCAAAGAGTTTATCAACTCGCAAAAGATTTTCAATGCGCCCATTGAAGAAAAACTACTCAAAATTGACGATTTGGATAGGAGCGTTGATAGAATGTCTAGTGATATTGGTGCTTTGAAAGTTAGATGTGCTCCTCACAAGATCAATATGGATGAAACTTCGAAATCTATGTGTGTTTCCATGAGTTAGAGCAAAGAAAGAACCGCCCAAATTCATGCTAGACATGAATGGCTTAAAAAGGTGTGTTCTCGTGATAAGAATCACGAAGATCTTAAAGTGCTTGGTGTGACTCCCATTGAATCCTTGTTTTCTAGTGTCAAACCTAATGATGATGGGGCTGGATATGAATCCACTTTGGTTGAAAAATGCCCCAATGATTCGGAGTCCATCTATCTTGATGCTAAAAGCATTAAAAGTGGAGTAGAAGATATCAAAACTTTGAGTAGTAATGAAACTACTACTTTGGATTTCAAGGAATTCAATTATGATAGTTTCTCCTTGATTGAATGCATTTCCTTGATGCAATCCATGCTAAACTCTCCACACGCTTATAGCCAAAACAAGGCCTTTACCGATCATATCGTCGAAGCTATGATAAAATCTCTTGAAGAGAAACTTGAGTTGGAAATTTATATTCCTAGAAAGCTTCATGATGAGTGGGAACCTACTACCAAAATCAAAATCAAAAACTATGAATGCAATGCTTTGTGTGATTTGGGTGCTAGTGTTTCTGCGATTCCAAAGTCTTTATGTGATGTTCTGGGCTTTAATGAGATTGAGGAGTGCTCTCTTAATTTGCATCTTGCGGATTCTACTGTCAAGAAACCCATGGGAAGGATCAATGATGTTATTATTATTGCAAATAGGAACTATGTACCCATGGATTTCATTGTGCTTGATATTGATTGCAATCCTACATGCCCTATCATTCTTGGTAGACCTTTCTTAAGGACTATTGGTGCTATCATCGATATGAAGGAAGGGAATATTAGATTCCAATTTCCTTTAAAGAAGGGCATGGAGCATTTTCCTAGAAAGAAAATAAGATTGCCTTATGAATCCATGATGAGCGCTACTTATGGTTTGAGCACCAAAGACGACGATACATGATTCCATCACCTTATGCCTAGCTAAGGGCGGTAAACAATAGCGCTTGTTGGGAGGCAACCCAATGCATTTATCTTTTTCTTTCTGTTTTGTTGCGTCCACACCATCATAATTCTGTTATGATTGTGTTTTTGTGTTTCTTTTTGTGTTTGAGCCAAGCAAAACCTTTATGACTATTTTTGGTGATGGTTATTTGATCCTGGTGGAAAAAGACAGAAACTTTTCGCTCACGAGATTATTTTTCATTTTTATTCTGAAAGAGATTTTGAGTTGATTATTTTTGCTGCTGGTTGATATGCCTTTTTCCCAGGCGGTCGTAATTTTTCAGAATTTATGAGGTACTAGAAGTATATGAAGTATACAGATTGCTACAGACTTGTCTCTTTTTGACAGATTCTGTTTTTGTTGTGTTTGTTCCTTGTTTTGATGAAACTACGGATAGTATCGGGGGGGGGGGGACTAGCCATGTAAAAGTGAGAATACAGTAACCTAACACCAGTATAAATAGAAATCAAGATTGCTATAGTACCTAAAGAGGTGGTATTTTGTTTTCTTGTGCTAATGATATCACGAGTTTCTGTTTAAGTTTTGTGTTGTGAAGTTTTCAAGTTTTGGGTGAAGTTCTCATGGACAAAGGGATAATGAGTGGAAATAGCTCAAGCTTGGGGATGCCCAAGGCATCCCAAGCCAAATTCAAGGACACCAAAAAGCCTAAGCTTGGGGATGCCCCGGGAAGGCATCCCCTCTTTCGTCTTCAATCCATCGGTAACATTACTTGGAGCTATATTTTTATTCACCACATGATATGTGTCTTGCTTGGAGCGTCTTGTATCGAGGATTCTTTTATTTTTGTTGTGTCACAATCATCCTTGATGCACACCTTTTGAGAGAGACATGCACTCATCGTGAATTTGCTAGAATACTCTTTGTGCTTCACTTATATCTTTTGAGCTAGACAATGTTGCTCTATGTGCTTCACTTAGATCTTTTAGAGCACGACGGTGCGTAACTTGGTAGTTGGCTTGTGCTATGAAAGTAGTCCCAAAGGTGATAGCTATCCAAGGAGGATACAATAAAACTTCCATCTTCATGTGCATTGAGTAGAAGAGAAGTTTGATTCCTCTCAATTAGTTTTGGGACGTGGATTTGGTAATATTAAGAGTTATGTTAGTAGGGTGTTGTGAATCTAGAAATACTTGTGTTGAAGTTAGTGATTCCCGTAACATGCACGTATGGTGAACCTCTATGTTAGGAAGACGGAGCATAATTGATCTATTGATTGTCATCCTTTGTGTCGCGGTCGAGATCGCGCGATGGTTTACACCTACCAACCCTTCCCCTAGGAGTATGCGTTTAGCACTTTGTTTCGATTACTAATAAAAACTTTCGCAATAAGTATGTGAGTTCTTCATGACTAATGTGAGTCCATGGTATAGATGCACTTTCACCTTCCACCATTGCTAGCCTCTCTAGTACCGCGCAATTTTCACCGGTGCACAAACCCGCCATATGCCTTCCTCAAAACAGCCACCATACCTACCTACTATGGCATTTTCATAGTCATTCCAAGATATATTGCCATGCAACTCCCACCGTTCCGTCTCATGACTTGTGCCGTCACTCTCATATTGCCATTGCATGATCGTAAGATAGCTAGCGAGATGTTTCAACGTCATACGCCAAGCTAGATCGTTGCACATCCCGGTACACCGTCGGAGGCATTTCCTATAGAGTCATCATCATTCTAAGCTTTGAGCTGTGAATAAATAAAAGTGTGATGATCATCATTATTAGAGCATTGTCCCATGTGAGGAAATGAAAAAAGAGGCCAATGTTTCCCACATAAAAAAGAGAGGCCAAAGAGCCCAAACAAAAAAAAGAGAGAAAAAGAGAGAAGGGACAATGCTACTATCTCTTTCCACACTTGTGCTTCATGATAGCACCATGTTCTTCATGATTGAGAGCCTCTTGTTTGGTCACCACCATATGCTAGTGGGAATTTTCATTATAATAACGTGTCTTGTATATTCCAATGATGGGCTTCCTCAAAACTGCCCTAGGTCTTCGTGAGCAAGCAATTTGGATGCACACCCACTAGTTCTCCTTTTGAGCTTTCACATACTTATAGCTCTAGTGCATCCTTTGTATGGCAATCCCTACTCATTCACATTGATATCTATTAATGGGCATCTCCATAGCCCTTTGATACGCCGAGTCAATGTGACCATCTCCTCCTTTTTTGTCTCACAACCTCCACCACACTCTATTCCACCATAGTTCTATATCCATGGCTCACGCTCATGTATTGCGTGAGAGTTGAAAAAGGTTTGAGAAAGTAAGAGTGCGAAAACAATTACTTGGCCAATACCGGGGTTGTGCATGATTAAAATTAGTTGTGTGGGGATGATGGAGCATAGCCAGACTATATGATTTTGTAGGGATAACTTTCTTTGGCGTTGTTATTTCGAAAGTTCATGATTACCTTACTAGTTTGCTTGAAGTATTATTGTTCTCATGTCAATAGCAAACAATTGTTTTGAATCTTACGGATCTAAACATTCATGTCACATGAAAGAAGTTACAAAGGACAACTATGGTAGGTATGTAGCATTCCACATCAAAAATTCAGTCTTTATCACTTCCTACCGGAGGAAGAGCAGGAGTTAAGCTTGGGGATGCTTGATACGTCTCCAACGTATCTATAATTTTTGATGGTTCCATGCTATTATCTTGTCAAACTTTGGATGTTTTGCATGCCTTTTACATCTGGGGCACGTTCTGGTGCCCTGCCAAAGGGGGATTCGAATACGGAGGGCTTCTTCATCAACACCGTGACCTCTCCAATGATGCGTGAGTAGTTCACCATAGGCCTACGGGTACATAGCTAGTAGCTAGATGGATTCTTCTCTCTCTCTTGGATCTTCAATACAAAGTTCTCCATGATCTTCATGGAGATCTATCCGATGTAATCTTCTTTTGCGGTGTGTTTGTCGAGATCCGATGAATTGTGGATTTATGATCAGATTATCTATGAATCTTATTTGAGTTTCTTCTGATCTCTTATATGCATGATTTCATATCCTTGTAATTCTCTTCGAGTTGTGGGTTTAGTTTGGCCAACTTGATCTATGATTCTTGCAATGGGAGAAATGCTTGGTTTTGGGTTCATACCGTGCGGTGACCTCTCCCAGTGACAGAAGGGGCAGCGAGGCACACATCATGTTGTAGCCATCAAGGGTAAAAAGATGGGGTTTACATCATTGGTTTGAATTTATCCCTCTACATCATATCATCTTGCTTAAGGCTTTACTCTGTTCGTCATGAACTCAATACACTAGATGCATGTTGGATAGCGGTCGATGTGTGGAGTAATAGTAGTAGATGCATAAAGTATCGGTCTACTTGTCTCGGACGTGATGCCTATATGTATGATCATTGCCTTAGATATCGTCATGACTTTGCGCGGTTCTATCAATTGCTCGACAGTAATTTGTTCACCCACCGTAATATTTTCTATTTTTCGAGAAGCCTCTAGTGAACACTATGGCCCCCGGGTCTACTTCACACCAAATTTTGAGCCTTACACTTTTACTTCGTGTAACATCCCAATTTTCCTAATTGGGAATGTTTTACATTGTAGGTAAGCATCTATGCATGTTGATTGAAATAAATTTAGCACGAGAATTTCCTTCGTCTTTTTGATTTGCATTTCCATTTTTCCTCGCGCGAGAAAAGCCCGGAGAAATACCCTCTTGCACGCAAGAGAGAGAGCGGAGGAAAATGACCCTCCAAAGTGCGGGCAAATTTCTGAAATATTTGAGCCAAGAAACCCAAAGATTATTTGCAAAAATATTTGCAAAAAGAAATAAAGCAATTTAGTGAATTTCTGAAAAAAAAATTCAAAGTTTTTATTTTTGCCTTGGAAAAATGTTATTCGGGTAGAGGATATTTTTCTGATTTTTTTGGTATATAATACCCTATATTAATATTTTGATTTACTTCCTCTTTATTCATTTTTATTTTCTGTTTTGGAAAAAGGGTATAAAATAGGAAAGCCCTGTACTCCTTTTGGCCGCCGCCCCCAAGCGTCTTATAAGCCTGGGCCGAATCCCACAGCCCCACGGATTGAATCCCTTAACTCTCGGCCGACCGAGCCTCCCTTCCCTGCCTCCCTCTCTTTGCCAGTGGCCCCCACCTGCCCGAGCCAAGCCACCGTCGGCCACCTTCTTCTTCCTCTTTCCTTACTCCAGACCGAAACCGAGCCTGCTCCCAGCCTCGGGATTCCCTGCCGATTTCCCTTCCCCTCCTTCCTTACCTCTCCCCTCCCCTGGCCTATATAAACCCCCACCCCGGTCGCCCCCGTTCCCACCCCTACCCCGACGAGCCGCCGCCCGAAGCCCCTGCCACCGCCCGTCGGAGCAGCGAAGCTGCTGCACCTTCGGCCTACTGGAGCAGCGCCCCAGCGCTCCTCTCCGCTCCGCCCGAGGCCCCCCCTTCACCGGAGAACCACCCCGCTGCCGCCTCCCCGTCTCTCCCCCCCCCCGGAGCCCTCCCTCGCCGGCGGCCATCCTCTCCCTCGCCGGAGTACCTCCACAGCACGGTAGCTTTCTTCTCCCCTCTCTGTTTTCCTTTTTTTTTCCTTAGTAGCCCTTAGATCATATTTAGATGGTGTAGATTAGATCCTATAGTACCCCTTCGGTTTAGAGTAGAAAAACCAGCGGTTTTATTTTCACTTATTCTTTTAGCCAGTAGTTTTTGCTTAGCCTCGGCCGTTTGCTCCAAGCGCTCCATCAAACGCCTCCACAGCCTATCGTAGTGCGCCACGTGTGCCCCCCAATAGTTAGCTAGTTATTTTCATTTTTCTGTCTAAATTGCAAAAACAGAAAGTTTCTGTTTTGTTTTGGGCACAACTTTTTATTCCGAAGTCCAATGATATTGATTCTTGTTCCAATAGACTCCAATTTTTCTGTAGTTGTTAAAAACATATAATTTTCTGTAGTTTTTAAATATAAGTTAGATCAGATTTAGATTAAACCTTGTTTTGCCTATTCCAGGAGTTTGAAAAATGATTTTGAGTTGATTCTTTTTGCTACTGTTTCCTAGTGATTAAATCTTACTGTGGTAGAAGTTTCAAAATTTTTAAAGTATTTATACTGGTGTTTTCAACAGAAACAAGTTTCTGCCATACCGGCGCGTGTTGAACTCCTTTACTTAGGCATTAGCAAATACTTACTTGTGATGTTATTTTTTTACTTGTTGCATGATTGAAGTGCTTATGGTGTGCTTTGTGTTTGTATCGGTAGATCATCCGGAGTGCGAAGCGTGTTACTTAGAAGCGCTCGAGCAAGACAACTATCATCAAGGCAAGTCATTTTGATCATGTTACTTTACCTATGTTTTCGATGCATGGTAGATCACCTTTCTTTGCCCAATTGCATGCTGCCTAGGTACTTGTAAACTTTAGTATAAGTTGTAGTATCATGTGGTAGGAACACAACAACCCCGATACTTGGCCCCGGGACGACAATTTCTTAATGTTATGCTTGAGTAGACGGGTTATCGATTGAGTGAATATCACGAGTGATGCGAGGTTGATATAATAATCAAGACCGGTTAAGACAAGATTTTCAAGACCTCGGACGCAATGCAACTCTGGGTGAAGGACGGTTGATCGGCTCCCTGGAGAACCCAGTGGATGCCCGGGATGCTGGAGAGGCCATGTCATCCTGCGGAAAGCTTCACCCAGGCTCGAAGAGACGGACGGAGACTTCAAGACTCAAGGCTTACCTGCACAGCCACAAGTCATTATGGGCTCTGGCTTGGTTGGACAACGCGGCAACTCTGGACAGGCGGTGCTAGCAGATGTAGAAGAACGGTAGGAATGGATGGGCACCGACAGGGATTCAGAGGCACCCGTTGAAAGACCATGTTTTGATCATCCGGTCTTCAAAGACCCTGAAGTGCGAGGACAAACCCGAAGGCGATCAAATCTTGTGGGGAACGTGTGCAAAACTCTGCAGAGTGCCCAACCTAATCGATTAGCCGTGTTCACGGTCATGGACAACTTGAGCCGAAGGCATTGAATTTCCCCTGAACTCTCGACACAACTTAATAATGATGTGGGTGTTAACAACTATTCGGGTACGAGAATTGGTTGGCAGAACCATCTCGTTAACATCAAACATTGTAGTAATATTTTGCTTTCAACCCCTCTTGTTGTAGGATAAAACTGGCTTTATGCAAAACTTAGCACCATCGGCCAAATATGCATGTAGAGATAGTTGATTATTATTTTACCCCTCTCTTTGATGACTTGCCTGCATATTCAATATGCTGACCTACACGGCTGCAACGTATCATGTTGCAGAGTACTTTTCCGACCAGGAGTGAGGCTACGATCTACGCTCAGCGACATGCCCTTGGAGTCGGATGGACTCGTCTACCTGATGCTTCTGCTTAGTCTTCGTTAGATATCTCATGAGTTGGCCTTCAGCCACTTTATTGTAATCCTTTATTGTAATAAAGTACTCTTTATGAGATTTCGATTAATAAAGCTGTGTGATTGAACTCTTGAATATATACATTATGTACTGTGTGTGTACCAGCATGATCTTGGGATCGTACAGAAACACCAGAGGCTTGACTCGTCTTGAGTCGGGTCGCTACACTTCGTCGCACTTTCTGCCTTCAGATCTCACTTTGCAATCAATCTTGAAGGGATTGACAACCCCTTTATAGCGTTGGGTGCAAGCTCGTTTGTGTTTGTGCAGGTACTCTGGACACTTGGCTTGATTCTCCTAGTGGATTGATACCTTGGTTCTCAAACTGAGGGAAATACTCACTCCTCCTGTCCTGCATCACCCTTTCCTCTTCAAGGGAAAAACCAACGCAAGCTCAAGAGGCCGTCGGGGATTCCTCGCGTCGTAGCATCGCCTCCCTGTGGCCCCTCTTGCCTCATTCTGTGGCCTATAAGTTCCCAAATATTCCGCAAACCCTAAATATATCCATGAAACAATTTTTATGTCATCACAAGTCTTTGTTCCACGGCGAACCCCATGTGGAGCTCCGTTCTGACACTCTGCCGGAGGGGGGATCGATCACGGAGGGCCTCTTCATCAACCTTGGTGCCCTTGTGATGATGTGTGAGTAGTTCACAATAGACCTACCGGTCTGTAGTTAGTATCTAGATTTCTCTCTCTCTCTCTCTCTCTCTCTCTCTATATATATATATATATATATATATATATATAGGAAAATGGCTCCATACTCCTGGGTCATCGCATCTTCGCTTTGATATATCCGATGTAATTCTTTTGTATGGTGGGTTTGTTGGGATCGAATGAATTATGGGTTTATCTTTAGATTATTCATGAAAAGTATTTGAATCTTTTATGAGTTTTATGGTTGTTATTTGCATGATCATCATAGATTCATAAATCTATCCGATCTATTGAATTGCTTTGGCCAAGTAGTTTGATCTTTCTTAAGTGGTAGATGTGCGTTGTAGTGGGTTTAGTCGGCAAATTTATATATCCAAGTGACACAATGGGACAAGATGCGTCTTTGTGTTGCTGCCTCTAAAGATAAAACGATGGGGTTTATTCATATTTGTTGAGTTTATTTTGTCTACATCATGTCGTTGTTCTCCAAGCATTACTTTGTTTTACTATTACTCTAGATGCATGTTGGATAGATGGGTGCAGTAATAGAAGTAGGTGCATGCAGGAGTCAGGCTATTGGCTTATGGACATGATGCCTATATACACATGATCATTACCATGAAAATTGCATAACTATCCGCTATTCTATCAATTGCCCAACAATAATTTGTTTACCCACCATATGTTGTTTTCATGAGAGATGCCACTAGAGGACACTATGCCCCCCGGGTCTATTCACTTATACATTCATATAACTTATAATTTCCTCACTATTACTATTTGTCTTTTATTTTGTTTTGCAAGTCACAATTATCTACACACCTCATTCGCTTGCAAATAACGAGATCAAGGGGATTGACAACCCTCTTGCCCACGTTGGATGCAAGTTGTTTGCTCTTTTGTGTGCAGCCGCTGAAGACAGTTGAAGATTGATATTCCTATTGGTTTGATAAACCGTGGTTTCTTAGTCGAGGGAAATACTTAACCGCATTTGTGGGGACCCCGACTTGTAAATCGAGATCGCTGAATGCACGTGTACAGTGATCCCAGAGATCAATGCTCACTGAACACACATAAACTGAATAACAAGAGTCTTACATCCATACATACCGTCGGGTACAAATAAGGACCATTAAGGCCAAGTCTTACATAGATAGGGACATGAAGGCCGACACACCAAACACAACTAACGGCGGGTAACTTGATTGAAAGCGTGAACCCATGCCATCATTCTTAACATACATGCATTCTCACTGGGAACGGTCCTAGTTTGCATGTTCGTCGCCGACGAACTCTTCACCAAACTCCTGCTCTTTCATGCATGGCCAATTAAATAACTAGTGGCAAGCCAATGAGTACTTTCAATGTACAAGCAAGCACCCCATGATATGGAACAAGGCAATAATGAAATATGACATAACACTAGTATGTTATTTTGCGGAAAGTAGATTTTTCCCTAGTGCAATAACATGATCAACTTCTCGTGTGGCATGCATCATAAGTGTTAGGGCATATTTTTGCCTAAGTAATTTTGGTGATTGATGACAGTACCTTAGTGGACTAATCATGTGCATTGAGCATTTCAGATAATACATGACAAAGGCACAAGACGATTCGGCACCCTCCGTGGAATAAAAGCACGGTGTGTTCTACGATTCTCTTTGGTGGTTTTGAGTCGTATGAACGCCGTACTATTAAGAGGGGATCCGTATTGGGAAGGTTTGGGTGGAATCAATCTTGCACGCACACACTTTTTCTCCATCTCCTTTCTCTTGCAACTATGGAGCTTTTCCCCTCTCTGGTCTTTCTCTTCTTGCAAAAATGTCCTCTGGCGGTAGTACTGCTGGCCCAGCGGTAGTACCGCCCCTGGTCAGCGGTAGTACCGCTCCAGGACTTTAGTACCGTCATCCTTGCGGTTGTACTACGTCGGACTTTTTCCGAAGATTTTCTTGGCGGTGGTTGGCCCGGTAGTATCTTTGCACTACCATGGGCTCAGCGGTAGTACCGCTGTAGCCAGTGATAGTACCGCTGGAGGGTCGCTGCACGTCACTCTGCATTATATCTTGTTCTAGGTGTAGGCATGGACATAGGGGGAGCGTTGTTCTCTCAATGAACTTTCCCTCCCCCCATTATGCATAAATCGATCAAGTCTTTCACTTTGGCCATTATTAAATGGCACTTGTGCTTCAAAGACGAGTGTTGGTCATGAACCCAAGGATAATTCTTCGCGGTGTCATACCTTTATCTCAAACATAGGTGGCTCCGGCCACCGCCCACTGATACGTCTCCATCGTATCTACTTTTCCAAACTCTTTTGCCCTTGTTTTGGACTCTAATTTGCATGATTTGAATGGACCTAACCTGGACTGACGCTGTTTTCAGCAGAATTGCCTTGGTGTTATTTTTGTGCAGAAATCAAAGTTCTCCAAATGTCCTAAAAATTTACGATGAGCAGTTTTGGAAAATAAGAAAAATATCTGCGCCAAGTTCCACCTGAGGGGGTGGGCCAGTGGGCCACAAGCCCTGGCTCCGCCACCACCCCCCTGGTGGCGGTGGGCAGGCTTGTGGGGCCCACACGGCTCTGCCGCCCCCAACCTCAGGTCTATAAGTTCACTTCATCCCAGACAAAATAAAAAGAGAAGTTTTCGCCGCATTTACGATACGGAGGCGCCGCCACCACCTGTTCTTCATCTGGAGGGCAGATCTGGAGTCCGTCTTGGGCTCCGGAGAGGGGAAATCGTCGCCATCATCATCATCAACCTTCTTCCCTCTCCAATTCCATGAAGCTCTTCCTCGTTCGTGAGTAATCTATTCGTAGGCTCGCTGGGCGGTGATGAGTAGGATGAGATCTATCATGTAATCGAGTTAGTTTTGATGGGGATTGATCCCTAGTATCCACTATGTTCTGAGATTGATGTTGCTACTACTTTGCCATGCTTAATGCTTGTCACTAGGGCCCGAGTGCCATGATTTCAGATCTGAAATTATTATGTTGTCACCAATATATGTGTGTTTTAGATCCGATCTTGCAAGTTGTAGTTACCTAAAATGTGTTATGATCCGACAACCCCGGAGTGACAATAACCGGAACCACTCCCGGTGATGGCCATAGTTTGAGGAGTTCATGTGTTCACCAAGTGCTAATGCGTTGGTCCGGTTCTTTATTAAAAGGAGAACCTTAATATCCCATAGTTTCCTTTTGGACCCCGCTACCACGGAGGGATGGACAATAGATGTCATGCAAGTTCTTTTCCCTAAGCACGTATGACGACACACGGAATGCATGCCTACATCACATTGACGAATGGGAGCTAGCCATATGTCTCTCCGTGTTATAGTTGTTGCATGATCAATATCATCCAAACAAATCACCGACCCATTGCCTACGAGTTTGTCTGGCTACTGCTGTTACTTGTCTTGCTCTGCTGCTACAGTTGCTACTACTGTTGCTACTTGCTACTGCTGTCACTACTGCTTTTCCTTGCCGCTGCTATTGCTCGTTACACCGCCGTTACTCGCTACTTTGCTGTTACTACTTTGCTTGCAGATACTAATCTTTCAGGTGTGGTTGAATCTGACAATTCAACTGCTAATACTTGAGAGTATTCTCTCACCTCCCGTCGTGCGAATCAACAAATTTGGGTCGAATACTCCACCCTCGAAAACTGTTGCGATCCCATGCGCTTGTGGGCCGTCAACAACATTCTTCTAGTTTCCATTGCCGGAGAGTGCTAGCAGCATTCTTCTGGTGCCGTTGCAAAGGGGAAGAACAGTTGGCATCAAGCACTTTTCTGGCACCGTTGCCGGGGAGGTATTGCTATATTCTCTGAGTCACTTGGGATTTATATCTGCTGATCACTATGAAGAATCTGAAGGATCCGAAGACCAAAGTCTTGCCCTCAACTACGAGGGGAGGTAAGGAATTGCCATCTAGCTCTGCACTTGATTCACCTTCAGTTATGAGTAAGTTTGCGACATCACCTCCTGCTAGAAATCTTGATTTGTCGCCTGTGCTTGATGATGCTTATGATACTACTGCTAGAGATGCTATGCTTGATACTATGCCTGATGATAATATGCTTGATACTGCTAGAGATACTATGCTTGATGATGCTAGAGATGCTATTTTGCCTCATGATGCTATGCTTGATACTGCTAGAGATACTCCTTTGCCTGATGTTCCACTAGGGGTATTCCTTGATGCTCATATTGCTAGAGTTACTCCCAATGCTCGTGATGCTTCTGAAACTACCGATACTATTGAGATAGAACCTGCTTTTGCTCCTGCTAGATCTAGCTCTCCTAGATATGAATTGCCTGATATACCTGAGGGTTACGTTATGGAGGGAGAGATAACTGAGGATTTTCTTGCGTGTAAGGATGCCTATGACGCTGAGAAATTACTTCTCAAGTGGAAGGAAAAATCTCGGGAAGTTAGGATGAAAAATGACCCGAAGTTTGCCACTTCGCCTATCGTTGTCACCGATAAGGATTATGAATTCTTTGTCGACCCTGAGGTAATCTCTCTAGTCGAATCTGATCCTTTTCACGGTTATGAGTCTGAGACGGTCATAGCCCATCTTGCCAAACTGCACGAAATAGCCAACCTTTTCACTAATGAGGAGAAGATCCGCCACTACTATATCCTTAAGCTGTTTCCTTTCTCTCTAAAGGATGATGCTAAAGCCTGGTTCACCTCTCTTGCTCCTGGATGTGTGCGTAGTCCCCAGGAGATGGTCTATTACTTCTGTGAGAAATATTTCCCTGCCCATAAGAAGCAAGCTGCCTTGCAGGAAATATACAACTTTGCTCAACTCCAAGAAGAGAGTCTTCCACAAGCTTGGGGGAGGCTCGTCCAGCTAGAGAATGCTTTGCCTGATCACCCTCTTAAGAAGAACGAGATACTTGATATCCTCTATAACGGACTTACCGATGCCTCTAGAGACCACTTAGATAGTTGTCCTGGTTGTGTTCTTAGGGAACGAACTGTAGAACAAGCTGAGACTCTACTGAATAACATCTTGATCAACGATAATGCTTGGACTATTCCCGAACCACCTCGTAACCAACTCCGAAGAAAACAGGTATTCTATTCCTCAGTCCCGAAGATATGCAAGAAGCGAAGAAATCTATGCAAGAGAAAGGCATTAGATCTGAAGATGTCAAAAATCTACCACCTATCAAAGAGATCCATGGTCTCGATAACCCAATACAGGTAGTATCAGTGAATTCTCTGCGTAGGTTTGATGGGAGTGATATTCCTTTTGATAAACCTGCTAGCCTATGCTTTGATGAATTTG
Organism: Hordeum vulgare subsp. vulgare; assembly: GCF_904849725.1. Classification (NCBI taxonomy): domain Eukaryota; kingdom Viridiplantae; phylum Streptophyta; class Magnoliopsida; order Poales; family Poaceae; genus Hordeum; species Hordeum vulgare. Next base: position 535,806,565 of record NC_058521.1, read on the forward strand.
ACAACTTTGTTGCCAAACAACATAGTTTCAATGATTATGTTAGCAGACATTTGGAACAAAGTACTCGTATGCTTAGCCATTTAAGTGCTTGTGTAGACAGAAATGTCAGTGATCCGAAGCTTCTGAGTAAACATGCCTCTATGATTACTACTCAGGTAGAACAAGTACTTAAAGCTCAGAATGACCTGCTCAATGAATTAAATGACAACTCTGTCAGAGTCATTACTAGAGGATGCAAAATGACTCAGGAACCTTTGTATCCTGAAGGTCATCCTAAGAGAATTGATCAAGATTCTCAAGGAATCAATGCTGATACACCCAGTCATCCTAAGGAGAAGAAGAAGGATGATAGAAACCTGCATGCCAGTTCACCAAACATTGTCACACCTGAAGAACCTAATGATATTTCTGCGTCTGATGCAGAAACACAATCTGGTGATGAACATGAACCTCGTGACAATATGGACAGTGATGTTCATAATAATGGTCAACCTAGCAATGATGAAGATGTGGAGATTGAACCTTCGGTTAATCGTGATAAATCACAACCTAAGAAGTATGATAAGAACGACTTCATTGCTAGGAAGCATGGTAAAGAAAGAGAGCCATGGGTTCAGAGACCTATGCCCTTTCCTCCTAAGCCATCCAAGAAAAAGGATGATGAGGATTTTAAGCGCTTCGTTAAGATGATAAGACCCGTCTTTCTGCAGATGCGGTTAACAGATATGCTCAAGATGTCTGTGTATGCCAAGTACACGAAAGATATCGTGGCTAATAAACTGAAGATACCAGATCTGGAGGTCTCCACCATGCTTGCCAATTATACTTTCAAAGGTGGAACTCCTAAGAAACTTGGTGATCCCAGAGTGCCCACTATACCTTGCTCCACTAAAGGAAACTACGTAAGAACTGCCTTATGTGACCTTGGAGCCGGTGTTAGTGTTATGCCGCTCTCTCTTTATCGTAGACTTGAATTGGATAAGTTGACACCCACTGAAATTTCTCTGCAAATGGCCGACAAATCAACTGCTTTCCCTATCGGCATTTGCGAGGATGTGCCCGTTGTGGTTGCTAACACCACTATCTTAACAGACTTTGTTATCTTGGATATTCCTGAGGATGATGCCATGGCTGTCATCCTCGGATGACCCTTTTTAAACACTGCAGGGGCTGTTATAGATTGCAACAAAGGCAGTGTCACTTTCCACGTCAACGGTAATGAGCACACCGTGCACTTTCTGAAGAAACGATATCAAGTACATTGCATCAATACTATTTAAGAGACTTCATCAATTCTCATTGGGAGCTTTGAATGCCCTATTCCTCGTGTCAAGATAAAGTATGATTTGCTTGTTGGGGAGATACATATCCCCATTGAGGTGACTTAGTGGCTATTCGAAAATTCTCCGTTCTCTCTTGCGATTCGAGAAGGTTTTGTCATAAGGACTTGATCAATCCCATTGACGGATTTCTTTCGATGACCATGAAACGGATGAATCAAAGAGTCACATACCTCTGTTTTGAGCTTTCATTTTCTGTTGCTTAGCAGAAAAATGATAGAATTAGTTTAGTAATTCATGTTTTCTGTTTTAGGGTCCCGGAGAAAAATACCTCGAAAATAAAAGTTCTCCGATGGTCCTGAAAATTTAGTATGATTTTTTCTCGAATTTTTGAAAATTTCTGGGCCTGAGAGCTGGCCTGGGGGCGAGACCAGTGGGCCACAAGCCCTGCCACCGCCACCTACCCCCGTGGTGGCGGGGTGCAACCTTGTGGGGCCCACAGGCACCCCCTCCACTCATTCCAGCTTCCAGCCTCTTCTTCCACCTCCAGAAAAAATTGTTTCGCAGCTCAAACCCGTGTTCTTGCTCATTTGGCTGTGATTTTCGATCTCCTTGCTCAAAGCACCATTCTCCGAACCGTTTTGGGGAAATTGCTCCTTGGTAAGTGACTCCTCCATTGGTCCAATTAGTTTTTGCTCTAGTGCTTTATCCTTCGCGTATTCTTGCTACCTTGGTGACCCTGTTCTTGAGCTAGAAATGTTGATTTTAGCTGGTCCCAAGTAGTTTTAGCACGTGATACGGTATCTAGGCACTAGTAGGAGTAGTTGGTACAAGGTGTGGTGGGTCTTTATTCACTTTTCTCTTGAACTTCAAAATTTTTAGCAAAAGGAAATTATGTTCACGAGGAAGTTTCATGGTGGTTCCTCAAGTAAGAAGGGTCCTCGTCTTTCTTTTCGGGAGCCCGAACCTTTTCAACTAAGGGACGCACCGGTACAACCATGTGAATGGCCTTCCGATGAGTTCATGATCGAAGCAGGCTTCAATGATGAGTTTGATACACTTTTCCGCAATGCCGGGTTAGAAGAATTCCTCTGAGATAAATGTGAACAGTATGCTATGCTCACTGCCTCTTTCATGCGTAGATTTAAATTCTTAGTTGGCCATGACTCATCCATACTGTTTGATCTGTACGATAAATCCTATACCGTGGATCTGGAGGATTTCAATAGGATTTGCAAGATACCTGATGGGGGTAGTGTTAATGATCCTTCTAAGTCTTCGGTTAGAGACTTTGTCTCTAGTATAACTGTTGGAGAAACCAGAGATATCACGCAAGCCACCATAGGAAGCATCTGTTTCCCTGCCTTGCACTACCTTGCCCTCTTCATAGGTAGGTGCATTAACGGCAAGGGTGCACATTGTCACCTATGCGCTTCCGACCTTAGTATCCTTAAGAGCACAGTAACAGGTGACATGAGCTTCAATATGGGAGCTATAATAGCAAGGAGGCTGAATAAAAATGCCAGTGTGGGGTATTTCTTTGGTGGAGTTTATGCTACACGCTTAGCAAATTTTCTTGGAGTATCCATCCGTCCAGAAGACCCTCCTCTCCGTACAGCCTACCTTGATCGTGTCGCTCTAAGACGCTACTAGTTCCTTGAGAGAGATCATGGATCCCTCCTATACTGCTTGATATTTAACCGGCAGCGTGTTTTGCATATTACCCTTCCTGCTCCTACTTTCTTTGACTTCCAGGTTAAACGAAGATACTACATAACCATAGGAGAGGCAGAGGAGTATGAGAGGGAGGCGACTGCTGCTCGACTTCGTGAGGCAGCTATTCAGGCAGTGGCTGCAGCGATCCCGTATAACACCCATTATGATTTTGGGTTTCGCCAGGACCATCCTTGGGAGTAGACCAAGCTAGGCCAAAAGCCTAAGCTTGGGGGAGTATGTGTTCTCACCGACTTTACATTCATGCTTATGCTCTCACTTTGTTAGCCGGTGATTACACTTTGCCACTGTATTATCCATGCTAGTTTATTTTTGTTTTCTTCTTTTCTTGTTTTGTGGCCTTTTGACAAAATCCAAAAATATTTTTCTTTCTTCCTTTGCTTGTTGGGAGTTTTCCCGTGTAAATAGTTTTCTTTTTCTTTGTGTCAAGGTAGAAGATATCGGTTACAATGTTTATTGGTTCTTGCATGCTTACCTGTTTAGCTTTCAATGAGCCATATTACTTTGTCTTCTCCTTTGTGTTTGCGTGCAGATTCAGCTTAGTCCAATGCACTTATTATTGTTTTCATCGTTCGGTCGTGCAAATGAAAGGCAACAATGATGATATATGATGAAGTGACTGAGACTGAAAAGCTGGTATGAACTCTATCTATTTTGTTTTTGTAAATATGACTAGCTTGTCAACCCAGATTTAGCTTTGTTGTGAGAGAACCATGTTTGCAATGACAACTTAGAGATCATAGTTTCTGATGCCATGCTTATTTAGCTGAGAGCTTATAATGGTTTGTCTTGAATGCCAACATAGATTTTGAGATGACTATGATGTAGTATGATAGGATGGTATTCTCCTTTGAATGTTTCAAGTGGCTTGACTTGGCGCATGTTCATGCATGTAGTTGAAACAAAATCAACATAGCCTCTATGATGTGCGTGTTCATGGTGATTTATATCATGTTCATGCTTGCATTCAATGTTAGTCAACTCATTCCATCTTGATGACTGTTGTTGCTCTCTAGTTGGTCGCTTCCCAGTCGTTTGCTAGCCTTCACTTGTACTAAGCGGAATACTTCTTGTGCATCCACTTCCATAAACCCAAAAGTTTTTCCATGAGAGTCCACCATACCTACCTATTTGCGGTATCTACCTGCCGTTCCAAGTAAATTTGCATGTGCCATTCTCTAAACCTTCAAGAAATAATCTGTTTTGCATGCCCGAACCGCTCATGTGGTGACAGGGGGCTATTGGTATCTTCCATGCTAAGAGTGTTATCCTCGACATGTGTTTATTCACCGTCATTCACGAGAAAGGGCCGGTAATTGGAATGCCCAGTTCCACGCTTAAATCAAAAACATAACTGTAAAACAAGACTCCCTCCGGATCGATGTTAGTATGGACGGTACCCGAGGATTCGGCTAGCCGTAGAGTGTGATCGATTGGTGGTGGGGGAGTTAAAACTTTACTTTTCTGTTTGGGAACCGCCTATAGCATGAGTAGCATGGAAGATATTGAGAACTCTTGGTCACTGCGTTGACAATGAAAGCATGCCACCCAAAATTATTATCTCTATTTTCAAAGTTTGAGCTCTGAAACCTCTGCAAATCAATGCTTCCCTCTGCGAAGGGCATGTCTATTTATTTTCCTGTCGAGTCATCCTCCTCTTATATAAGCACCAATTAGAGAGCACCTCTGTCATTTTTATGCTTTAGTTTTGATTGATATTGAGTATGACTATGACTGGATCTTCATTGCTATGAATTACAATGTTTAGTCAACCCTTGATCTTTGAAAGTGCTCTACATTTATGTTTTGCGGTCTTAGAAAGAGCTAGCAAGATACCACCTATTCATATTGCTTCATGCTTGTTTTGATTGAAGTGTTGGTATTTGAAACTCATTATTATCTGCTCGTTAGCTGATTATGCCATTGATATTAGTTTACCATGAGACCTTTGTGTCATTTGCTTATGTGGTTAACTTGCGATCTTGCTGAAATTCTAGTTATGAGTTAGACATAGTTGCAACAACAAGATCAAACAGAGTTTGTCAAAGTTTTTCTTCCTCTCTCAGTTTGTCAACTGAGTTGCTTGAGGACAAGCAAGGTTTTAAGCTCGCGGGAGTTGATACGTCTCCATCGTATCTACTTTTCCAAACTCTTTTGCCCTTGTTTTGGACTCTAATTTGCATGATTTGAATGGAACTAACCTGGACTGACGTTGTTTTCAGCAGAATTGTCTTGGTGTTATTTTTGTGCAGAAATCAATGTTCTCCAAACGTCCTGAAAATTTACGGGGAGCAGTTTTGGAAAATAAGAAAAATATCTGCGCCAAGTTCCACCTCAGGGGGTGGGCCAGTGGGCCACAAGCCCTGGCTCCGCCACCACCCCCTGGTGGCGGTGGGCAGGCTTGTGGGGCCCACAAGGCTCTGCCGCCCCCAACCTCAGGTCTATAAGTTCACTTCGTCCCAGACAAAATAAAAAGAGAAGTTTTCGCCGCGTTTACGATACGGAGGCGCCGCCACCACCTGTTCTTCATCTGGAGGGCAGATCTGGAGTCCGTCTTGGGCTCCGGAGAGGGGAACTCATCGCCATCGTCATCATCAACCTTCTTCCCTCTCCAATTCCAAGAAGCTCTTTGTTGTTCGTGATTAATCTATTCGTAGGCTCGCTGGGCGGTGATGAGTAGGATGAGATCTATCATGTAATCGAGTTAGTTTTGATGGGGATTGATCCCTAGTATCCACTATGTTCTGAGATGGATGTTGCTACTACTTTGCCATGCTTAATGCTTGTCACTAGGGCCCGAGTGCCATGATTTCAGATCTGAAATTATTATGTTGTCACCAATATATGTGTGTTTTAGATCCGATCTTGCAAGTTGTAGTTACCTACTATGTGTTATGATCCGGCAACCCCGGAGTGACAATAACCGGAACCACTCCCGGTGATGACCATAGTTTGAGGAGTTCATGTGTTCACCAAGTGCTAATGCATTGGTCCGGTTCTTTATTAAAAGGAGAACCTTAATATCCCATAGTTTCCTTTTGGACCCCGCTACCACGGGAGGGATGGACAATAGATGTCATGCAAGTTCTTTTCCCTAAGCACGTATGACGACACACGGAATGCATGCCTACATCACATTGACGAATGGGAGCTAGCCATATGTCTCTCCGTGTTATAGCTATTGCATGATCAATATCATCCAAACAAATCACCGACCCATTGCCTACGAGTTTGTCTTGCTACTGCTGTTACTTGTCTTGCTCTGCTGCTACTGTTGCTACTAGTGTTGCTACTTGCTACTGCTGTCACTACTACTTTTCCTTGCCGCTACTATTGCTCGTTACACCTTCGTTACTCGCTACTTTGCTGTTACTACTTTGCTTGTAGATACTAATCTTTCAGGTGTGGTTGAATCTGACAATTCAACTGCTAATACTTGAGAGTATTCTCTCACCTCCCGTCGTGCGAATCAACAAATTTGGGTCGAATACTCTACCCTCGAAAACTGCTGCGATCCCATGCGCTTGTGGGCCGTCAACAACATTCTTCTAGTTTCGATTTCTAGAGAGTGCTAGCAGCTTTCTTCTGGTGCCGTTGCAAAGGGGAAGAACAGTTGGAGTCACCCAGCTTTCTCTCTTGTTGAAGAAAGGATTCAAAATGACTAGTCAGTATATCTTGCTGGTGTTACCTTTTTGTCTACACTGACTAGTCATTGCCCACATCATTTCCACGAAGTCCTAAGTCTCTTTGTGCTTTTCTGGAGCGGTACTACCGCCAGAGGGAGCGGTACTACTACCAGGACCCCAGCGGTACTACCGCCAGGGGGAGCGGTACTACCGCCAGGAACCCAGCCTATCGTTGCTTGACTAGGGCTTTTTAGGGCTGTCTCAAGGGGGAGCGGTACTACCACCAGGATGGCGGTACTACCACTATGACCCCAGCGGTACTACCACCAGGGGGAGTGGTACTACCGCTATGACCCAGCGGTACTACCACTCCGCCCGTGACCTAAGGGCTATATTAAGGGAGAGGGGGCCGTTTTCTTGCCCCTGTTTCATCTTCTTCGTGGTGCTCTCTCCCTCTACCCGAAATCTCCCTATTTGGATCTCCTTCCGTGGAGCCTCCCCTCTGTTTCCAGTTGGAGGGCTTTCTCCCCTCCCCCTTCCTCCTTCAAGTGCCATGGACTCCGGTAAAGCTCCTCCCCTTCCTCTCTTGGTTGGTGTGTTTGTTTCTAGGGTTAGGAGCTTGTTGATTTGGAACCATGGATATGCTTTATGCTTAGTTTTTGGAGGGAACGAGGGAGAAATCCTAGGGGATTTTAGGTCTAATATTCTTCATTGCAAATATTTTGACATGCCCTAGTTCTCCATGTTTTAGAACTAGTAGCTCTTATCATACATCTCATGGATTTGATCTAAACTTGGATCCCATTGACTAGGCTTGTCTCCATCTAGATGATCTAGAGTTCCACATGTTTTAGGGCTATGGTGATTCTTGTGATAAGCTTATTTGTTAGCCGTGGATCTCTTGAAACGAATCTAGTAATTTTAGTTGCTTCAAATCTGTCTAGATCTGAAGGTCAACCCCTAGCGGTACTACCGCTAAGGAGGCAGCGGTACTACCGCCAGCCTGGCGGTACTACCGCTGAGGGGCAGCAGTACTACCGCTAGCCCCGCGGTACTACCGCTATGACCCCAGCGGTACTACCTCCAGGGCGAGCGATACTACCGCCAGGGGGCATTTTATTTTCGATTTCCCTTGGCAATGTGTGCTTCTTCTTATGATTTTTGAACATTGCCATGACTCCTTTTGTCGCTCTTTTTGTGTGTGTGTCTTATGTGTCACAGGTGGTTCTCGTCGCTCGAATCCTGTACGTAACAGCCACGCAAAGCAGTACCGCAATCCAGAGGCTCCAGAAGGTTCCGCAACTTCCAGTCTGAACCCTACAAAAAGTCTTTCAAGAAGGTTGCCACAAAGTCCAAAGGGCCCAACGTCTGCACTATGCCTCCTAAGGACTTTTTGGCACTCCGTACCCGTGATCCCTATGTTAATGAAAAGGCTCAACTCAAGGGTTGCGATCATGTTTGGTCACGGGAGCAGGCAATGATCTTTCGTGACATCGTCGTGCCCTTCAAGAAGATATATGTCCAAGTGCAGTGGATCGACCTCGCTCACCTTCGGCGGCATCATGACTACTTTGGCGAGGCTCTCTCCTTGGTTGGCAAGCTTGGCCTTATGGAAGTCATCACCTTCAGAAATGACTTCGATCCAGATCTTGTGGCCTAGTTTTATGTCGCCGTTCACTTTCAACCTGATGACGAGCGCACCATGACCTGGATGACAGCTTGTCAGAAGCTGACTCGTACCTGGGGGGAGTTCATGCAGCTCATGAATGTCGACTTCCAGGGGAAAGAAACTGTTCTTGGGCTGCGTCCTCATGCTCCAACTAAGTCTACTTCCACCCCCAAGGACAGGCTACAACATCTTTACATAAAAAGGGTGTGCTCCCCACGCATCTAGATGTCATGCATCGGATCTTCTGCAACACCCTGTTCCCTCATATTGGCAACAAGGACGAGGTGCATGGACATCTGGCTGAGATGCTTCTGTTTTGTGAGGAGGCAAGGAATAAGGACACTGCGCCTCTCGACATATCTGATGTGATGTTCTGTGAGCTCTGGAATTGCATCATGAACCGTAAGGTTCCCATCTACGGGCCTTACCTGTTTGCCTTCATTCAGAAGAAGTGGAAAGATACCTATCCAGACGAGGTCCTCCCTCTTGAAGCTGACTACTTTGTGCATGATCCTATCAAGCTGCGTCTAAAGGACAAATGGGCCAACACCTCGACTTCTTCTCAGCCCATGGAGACTGACACAGAGACTGCTGCTGGAGGAGGACCTGCTTCACATACCCGCTCTTCTGCTATGCCATCTTGGGTTGTGAAGCTGAAGAATTAGATGAAGACTCTCTTTTGTATGCAGGCAAAGGGACAGTATCAGTCTCATGTGGCCCAGAAGGAGAACTGTCAGAGGCACAAGCGTGTCTTAAGGACACTTGATGTGCAAATCTCGAGCGGCTCACAGGACGACATCACTGCAGATACTGACTGGATGAGGGCTCAAGGTTACCAGTGGAATGGGTCTGAAGCTGAGGAGGAGGTTTCTGATGAGGACATTGAGGAGGAGCAGGACGAGCAGGACCCGGATGCCACAGATGAATCTGAGGATGAGGAGTGACCACATGTGTCTTAGGTGTGCCCCTTTTTGGTGTTTTGGTGCCAAAGGGGGAGAGAGTCTAGGAGTTGGATTTGCTTGTTTTATCTTTATCGTGTTTGCTTTGAACTTGGTTTGATCGTATTTGCTATCTTTACTAGGTGTGATGTGAGACTTGTTTTTATTGTGAGACCTATTTTAATCATATGTTGTGAGTCATATACTCTTCAATTATCTCTATTAAATTATCTTTATGCTCACATGCTTTCTACTGTGCAAATCCGGTATTGTCGTCAATTCACCAGAAAGGGGGAGATTGTTAGGGCATATTTATGCCTAAGTAATTTTGGTGATTCATGACAGTACCTTAGTGGACTAATCGTGTGCATTGAGCATTTCAGATAATACATGACAAAGGCACAAGACGATTCGGCACCCTCCATGGAATAAAAGCATGATGTCTTCTACGATTCTTTTGGTGGTTTTGAGTCGTAGGAATACCATACTATTAAGAGGGGATCCGTATTGGGAAGGTTTGGGTGGAATCAATCTTGCACGCACACACTTTTTCTCCATCTCCTTTCCCTTGCAACTATGGAGCTTTTCCCCTCTCTGGTTTTTTCTTCTTGTAAAAATGTCCTCTGGTGCTAGTACCGCTGGACCTAGCGGTAGTACCGCTGGCCCTAGCAGTAGTACCGCTGGAGCTGGCGGTAGTACCACTGGGCCAGGGGTAGTGCCGCTCCTGGTCAGCGGTAGTACCGCTCCAGGACTTTAGTACCGTCATCCTTGCAGCTATACTACGTTAGACTTTTTGCGAAGACTTTCTTGGCAGTGGTTGGCCGGTAGTATCTTTGCACTACCATGGGCTCAGCGGTAGTACCGCTGCAGCCAGCGGTAGTACCGCTGGGCTCGTGCTATGAATGGGGAAAACGGTTGGATTCTTTCCCCCACTATATAAAGTGTTATTCTTTCTCAAGAACCCTACCTTTGACCCTCCCAAGCTCCATTGTTGCTCCCTAAGCTCAAAAGTGCCCGATCTCTCTCCCTAGCCAATCAAACTTGTTGATTTCCTAGGGATTGGTTGAGAAGGCCTAGATCTACACTTCCACCAAGAGAAAATTGATTCCCCCCCACTAATCCCTTGCAGATCTTGTTACTCTTGGGTGTTTGAGCACCCTAGACGGTTGAGGTCACCTCGGAGCCACATTCCATTGTGGTGAAGCTCCGTGGTCTTGTTGGGCGCCTCCAAGCTTTGTGTGGAGTTAGCCCAAACCTTGTTTGTAAAGGTTTGGTCGCCGCCTTCAAGAGCACCCATAGTGGAATCACGGAACCTTGCATTGTGTGAGGGCGTGAGGAGAATACGGTGGCCCTAGTGGCTTATTGGGGAGCATTGTGCCTCGACACCGCTCCAACGGAGACGTACTTCCTGTCAAAGGGAAGGAACTTCGGTAACACATCCTCGTCTTCATTGGTGCCACTTCTGGTTATCTCTAATCTTTACATTGTGTATGTTATTGTTGTAGACTATTTCTTACTTGCCATAGCGATTATAGTTGGTAGCATCATACAGGTTGATCACCTAGTTGTCATTTTAGAGAACCTTTATGTTGCTAACCCTAACTTGTTAAGAATAATTAAAAAGTGGTTGTTGCCTATTCACCCCCCGTCTAGTCAACCATATCGATTCTTTAAATAAGGTAAATGGTAACTAAGTGAATAGATTACAACTATCAATATCAACTGAGGGTTCAACAACCCATGTTCACCCATCATGCCAAGTCATTTGACTTAGCTCATTATTCGTACTGCCACCCCCCCCACACACACTTGGTTTAAGAGAAAACTCTTGGACATAGTTTTAGCAGCACCACCCAACTGTCCTTGACTATGGACACGGCTATTCGAATAGTTTTACACTCTGTAGAGGTTGCACACTTTACCCACAAGACTCTAGAAACTTCCGTGTCTGAACATGACTCGCGGTATTTATCATACCCGAGGTAAGTACATGGACATCACCTTTTCCATGATGATACTAGCAAAGAGTCCACTTCGTTGGTGACAGTCCCTCGTGATGTACATCACACGTATCTTCCGCAAGGGCGCGCAATGGTGTGCCCGGTGTCTGTAAAAATAGCCCATGGTTGCCCTATTCCTGGGATGACCCCATCTCGAGAGTGACCACGTCACTCCCGCCACTAGTAATGCGGGCTCTCTACTAGCCCTGACCGTAGTAATCAGCAAAGCCCCGTCCCATAAGGGGTATTGTGGTCGTACATGTAAGGTTGGGACGGTCGAAAAATCTTAAATCTAAACCGGTTTTTAGAAACCACTCACACAATTGGCCTCGGTATATCACCCCCTCATCAAGTGGTTACCTGGCTCAAAACCTCACCCTCGGGCATTAGTGGCACCCGACGGGGTTTTCATAAAACATTTGAAATCACCTCCTTTTACTATCTCCATGCGTGTACCCAATCCCATGTGTAGCACTACTAGCAACCTAACTACTTCCCACCCGCACAACCCTCATAGGAAGGTAGGGTCATGCCCAAGTGCAAGTATCAACGAGGATTTATCGCAAACAACCCACCAAGGTGGTCACCAATCTAACATGATTCAATGCATCAGAACAAAGTGCTATTTGACATGCATAAAAGTAGTTTCTTAGACATGGTCAAAGGGCCACTTACCTTGCTCAACAAAGTCTCTGGGGTCTTCAAGGTTTTCTGGTCCAAGTCCCTTGTCAGCAACGCAATCTACCGATGTAATATAAACAGGCAAAAATAAGCACTCAACTAAAAACAGGGAAAATATCCTACTCAGAAAAATGTCACACCATTTCTGTAAAATACTAGGATGAGTATAGGTTCTGTATAAAAATTTTAACGTAGAAATGGGTTTTCTATTTGGACTACAAAAGGTTGCAGAAACAATTTGGACTACAAAAGGTTGCAGAAACAATTTTAACATAGTGTTAAAATGCATATAACAAAAATGGGTTTTCTATTTGGACTACAAAAGGTTGCAAAAACAAATTTAACGTAGTGTTAAAATGCATATAACAAAGTTTTAAAATAATACAATGCATGCAACCTTTCGTAAAAGCTGGACAAGTGGCACCCTAGAATACTACTCCCTCCGTCCCAAAATAAATGTCTCAACTTTGTACTAGCTCTAGTACAAAGTTGTACTAAGCTTGAGACACTTACTTTGTGATGGAGGGAGTACATAATATTACAAGATTTCTGGTGGAGGAATATTTGAATTTGGATAAATATTCAATCATGTGGGACTTTTACAAACATAATTAAATTCAAAAAGAAAAGGGCCACAGTTCCTAGGTCAGAAAGTGCTAGACGAGTCAGCCCAGCCAGTGAACCAGCCCACACAGACCACACACGCGCACCCGCCAGGGTTTAAACCCGACAGTCGGGGCCCAGTCGCGACTGGCAGCGAGGGGAGGCAAGGGAGAGGTGAGGATGATAGGTAGCCCCCACCTGTTATCTTCAACCTTGAGACAAAGAGGGCGGCAAGCTCACTGGCGATGGCACAAGGCACGACGAGGGTAGCTAGGAGTGGAAATGTGTCCAAGGGCAAGCCACCATCCGACTGGTGGTGGAGAGAGGAGCCAGGGTGTAGGGAGTCACCAGTAACAAGGTGCCACAACGAAGACGCTTTGGAGGGTGGTCGTCGGGGCCAAATCCTACAACAAAAGAACATGGGAGAGGGGGGAGGGCATCAGAAGTTGTTGCGGTTCCATTGGAAAATAAATGAGAGAGGGAGCATCCATGTACCCGGGGATTGCGGGAATCCCGATGCGGCGGATCTGGAGATCGATCTCGATCTCAAGGGCTCCTGGAGATGAGTGGGTGGCTCAGGGGTGCAATTAGGTGTAGCAAGAGGTCGAAGGGAGGGAGCGGGAGGCTCGGGGTGGGGTTATATAGAGGGGCATGGTTCACCGAATGTTCATGTGTCGGCGAGACCATGGCGACAGCCAGGGGAGGAGAGAGGACTTGGGAACGCATGTGCGATCTTCGTGGACGCGGTCTGGGGTTGGAACAAGGTTGAGGAGGAGCAAGAGCTAGCTCTTGGCGTTCCGCGGTGGCGGGCGCCATCTGACTGAATTGCCCGACAGCAGCACACGTCGTAGGTGGGAGGAGAAGGGAAGAAAGGAGGGGCACGACGTGGCACATGGTTCCTACCGTCGAGGGGGGCTCGGGGGACAGCCGGAGGGGTCCAAAGCTGGTTGGGGCTGCCTCCGACGGTACGGGTGCACACTGTAGCGCGTCCAGAGTGCAGTTTTGGCATGACACGACATGCTAGCATGCTCTGGCACATGCCACCTTGTCCTCTAGTGTCTGGGGATGTGGGGATGCTCCAGGGATGCTTTGAAGCCTAGGGGGAGGCGGTGGTCAAAGGAAGAGAGGTAAAAGGCTTCTGCCAGGGTGGACCAGAGGGGTAACTGGGGTTGTTGTCTAACTCCACGGTTGAACCAAAGCTGGATCATGCTGCTACAAGTGAAGATTGACACTGTGGGCTTGTGGTAAAAATTTGGAGTGAAGGAGAACAGTGTAAGGGGTGAAAGTAGCAGTTTTACCAAATCACGAGAAGGTGTTTGATGCTGGTTTGAGAAATATAAACCTCACCACTTGGAGTGATAATTAACAGGATTAAATTATGAGCAAAATCAATAGGGTTCACCAAGTTTGAGATCATTTGACCAAGGTTGACAATATAGACATGAAAAAACCTAGAAATGGATAGACTCAGATTTTCTGTGGATCAAGGTGATCAAATCAACTCCGACAAATTTACAACTTGGTGTGGTATCCTTATTTGGGGGCTGGATCACTCTTTTAAAGTTTGGAATCAATTGGGTAAACCTGGCAATGTAGAGTTGCTCAAATTTCGTTCTTGACAGGGAGGGTTTTGGGATTAATAGGTGGATCAAATCAACTTGGATTGAGATGAAACTTTCCAGGATCACCACATTTATCATGCGTGACTGTAAGTGCATCTAGTGCCCCTTAGTGATTTTGGTGGTTAGAAGACTTATAGGTTAAGTATCTAATGTGCTCTTGAGTGTACATAGGATCTATAAGTCTCTGAGGAGTTTGAAATACTTGATGAATATCGACCCCTAAAAATGTATATCTTCGGTTGAAGAAATTGGTCTGAAGCTGAAGAATTGAATCGCGAAGAATCTGCGATGAAATTGATATTCCTCATGAATATCGACCCCTAAAAATGTATATCTTCGGTTGAGGGTTCCGACCGTTTCGATAGCCACGCCACATCATTGGTCTTATCCATACCAACGGTCATATTATTTAAGGGCATTAGTGTCAAATCATGTCGGGATGCTCCCAGGCTATAAATAGCCGCCCCCCACAACCATTAGTTGGTTGGCTGCTCCGTTAGAAATTGACACTTGTCATAAGAGCAACCCAATTCCTCAAAGTCTTCGAGAGTAATTCATCAGTGAGGAAATACCCCAAACACCAAACCACAAACCTAGAACCAAGTGATTGAGCATCACTGAAGAAGTTGTTCCTGTGTGGGACTGAAGCCTTTTACCTTTGAGGACTGTGCATCCTCCAGATGGTTAGGCGTCATGGTCTAGAGCAATCCAGCAGTCAATTGTGGATCGCCGGGTGACCAAGTTTGTGAGGGTTTGGAAGTCTGCCCTGAAGACTTACCACGAGTGTTGGGCAAGGACTGTGTGTTCTTAGCCCAAGGAGAACACGGTAGGGACTGTGTGTCCCGGGACTGTGTGTCCTTTGGTTTCAATACCAAGCCGCTCCAGACCAGATGTACAACTGTCACAAGAGTTGGAGCTGGGTCATCAACTACTGTCTTCGCTGTGAAACAGGTTCTAATTCCTCAACTCCGTACTTTCCTCAGATTATGTGTTGGTGACTTTCACTGTTACTGTTTGAAGAATATGCCGAAGACTTTCTCTGAAATTCCTCAACCCCAAATTCTTCACGCTAGTTAATCCTCAACTGTTTTCTGCGTGCCTGCTCACTGTGCAATCAGTTTTCACATTCCTCACATTGAAAAACTGCTGTTGTGAAACTTTGCACTTCTGATCCTTTACTGTTTCCGCTGTAAGTTATTCATCAGTGAGGAATTTCCTCAAAAGTAATTTCCTCAGTGATGAAATTCTAAAAATCTCCTATTCACCCCCCTCTAGTCGATATAATGCACTTTCAATTGGTATCAGAGCAAGGTACTCCCTTGTTCTGTGTGATTTTGTTTAAACCACCTGGAGTTTTAGTTATGTCGAATGTAGGAATGTTTAAGGTTACTACAGCATGTCTTACTTTCGAAGGAAAGAACTTTCCCTTCTGGAAGAACAAGATACAAATGCATCTACAAGCTATTGACAATGATCTCTGGTATATTGTGGAACATGGCGTCCCCATCATCTCTGCTAGTGTCTGGGCTGCGGATGTGAAGAAATTCAAACAACTTGATTCTCAAGCGAAGAATATCATCTGTGGCCAGCTAAGCCCAGGCCAGTTTGGAAGAGTGAGTGCTTTGGGCTCTGCAACACTTATTTGGGAGAGACTGTGCAAAGTAAATGATGGAGTTTCAACCTAGCGTGACTATCTTGTCGATATTCTTCGCAATCTCTTCAATCGCTTCAAGAGGCATGACAATGAAAGCTGCCAAGATACCTTTGATCGTCTCACTGACATATCAAATGAACTGCAAGCACTGGGAGCTCGAGACATTACTGATCACGAAGTTTTGAAGAAACTGCTAAGATCTCTGGATTCTTCATTTGATACTTTAGTACTGATGATTCAAGAAAGACCAGACTACAAGATGCTTGATCCAGCTGATATACTCGAAAGACTCAATACTCATGAATTCCAGCTAGAAGAAAAGAAAGACCTATGTGGACCAAGCTATTCTAGACCACGTGCACTGAAGGCTAGAGCAATTTCCTCATCTGAAGAAGAAGATTCAGATGATAGCATTGGTGACCCTGAAGAATTTGGACATGAGCTTGCAATGCTCGTGAGGAAATTCCAGAGGTTTACACAACGTGGCCAGTTCGGTAGATCTTCAAGAAGAGACATGAGGAAATCAGAATCTTAATCTGAGGACTACAAGAAAAGAACCTACCACAAATGCAAGAAATCAGGTCATTACATTGGTGACTGTCCCCGTTAGGGATAGGAATCAAAGAAGAAGAAATACAAGGATGACAGTTCTGATGACTCGAAGAAGAAGAAGAAATCTTCAAAATCCTCATCTTCAAATCCCTCATCGCACAAGAAGACTAGTTTCAGAAAGGCTCGGGCACTTATTGGCAAGGAAATGGATTCCGAGGCAGAATCAGAGGAATGTGATGAAGAAGAGGGTTCTGATGAAGACTCAGAATCCGGACAGGCTAGTCTTGCACTGGCAACCACTTTCGTCAGCAAGTCAATCTTCAACCTTGAAGAAGATGATCACACCATCCACACTGATGACTATGCTGATGACTTCGCTCCAACCTATTGCTTCATGGCAAAAGGTTCAAAGGTACCGAATGATGCTTCCTCCTCTGATTCAAGTGACTGTGAACCTGATGATTATAAAAAAACCCAGTTACAGTAAACTTGCTATCATTGCCACTAAACAACAAACTGCCCTGGAAAAGCTTCAGAAACTGCTAGATAGAAGTGATGATGTGTTGAATGATGAAATGAATCTTACCCAAATCCTCACTGAAGATGTGAAAAGTCTTCAGTCTAGATTTGATAATCTTCAAGATCGTTATGATACACTCCTCGCTGATCATGAGAAACTTTCCTATGAATTTCTTCAAAGGAAGCTTGATCTAGAGAAGCTGAGGATTTCTCATGATGATCTTCGTATGGAAAATGATTCATTACTAGCTCAACAGATCAGCGCTGCTCAAGCTGAATTCATTCCTCCATGTCTTATATGCATTGAACGTGAAACTGCTAATTCTTCACCAGAATCATCAAATGCTTCTATTGCCAGAAATTCTTCAACCACACCTGTAGTGTCTATTTCCTCACTTGAGGAAAACACAAATGTTACTGATGAAAATGCAGGGTTGAAGGAATTGTATGTGACAGGCATATACAAAAGCCTCAAAGGACATCAAACCCTTTGTGATGTGCTCAAAAAGTAGATCTTAAACAGGAACCCGAGGAAATAAGGAATTGCCTTTGAGAGGAAATTAAATGCTGATGGATCTTATTGGAAACCTGAGCAGTATCCCAATACCTCATGGGTTGCTGCTACTAGGCCTCCTCTTGATCCATCCAATCTAACTGGCTTTTCATGTGAATTATCCTATTCCTCAGATGAGTCATTTGATTCCAACTATAAACTGTTCAAAAATAAATCTGGTGAAGTACTTGCTCGATATGTTGGAACTAACTGCAGGAATGGTCCTCCCTTGAGGAAAATCTGGGTTCCTAAAAGTTGTATTGAAAATCTTCAGGTGAATGTCCTCATGACACCACCGATGAAGAATCTGAACCCCAGATCAAATTCCTCAGGAGGACCAAAGTCTTCAAGAGGATCTAAATCCTCAACTGGTCAAAATTATGCTCGTACCCGTGCTAATGTGTCTAACATGCAGGGAAACTACAAGGAATATGAATATGAGCATTACTCTTCAAATCATTATGTTCATAAATCCTCAAACCAGTTCTCTGCATATTCATATGAGTACTTTAACCCCCCTACTGTTAAGAGAAGTGCATTAGCTTCAATGCCACCTTTCTCATATGGTGCTCGCAGGATGATGAATGCTTTACCACCCCTTCAGATGTGGGTGGTGAAGAAATCGAATTAATCACTTCTGCAGGTTAGGTCTCCAAATGAAAATCATCATATGAAGAATTTGCTGGAGACCTGAGGAAATGCTTGATAAGACGCAAGCTAATATTGATGAAATAGAAATATTTCACACGTCCTTATAAATCTGTTGTGATGAAATTCTTATCTGATGAAATTGATATCATATTCTTCAAACTTGAAGCATATGAGATGGTAAGATGTACTAATTCAACTGCAGGATGACAAACCCAGGAATACTGAGTGGGTTCTTGATAGTGGCTGCACACATCACATGACTGGTGATAAAAACATACTGATGAATATGCCACTAACTCCATCACCTCTGAAGCAAATCACATATGCTGACAAAGGTAAAAGCAAGGTATTGGGACTTGGCAAAGTGGCTATTTCCAAGGATAGGCATATGGACAAAGTGATGCTTGTTGAAACCCTTGGTTTTAACCTCATGTCAGTCTTGATGCTTTGTGATCTTGATATGATTGTTATCTTTGGTAGATATAGATGTGTAGTCATCATGGAATCTGATAGATCCAAAGTCTTCGAAGGTGTAAGAAGAGGGGATTTGTACATTGTTGATTTATCTACAGGTCCTCAGCCAACCACTTGCTTACTAGCAAAAACCTCAAAAGGATGGCTGTGGCACCGAATACTAGGGCATGCAGGCATGAGGAATTTGCACACGCTCGCAAAGAAGAAGCATGTCATCGGCATCAAATCAGTCAATCCTCAAGGATCATCTCTGCGGTGCATGGGAATCTGGGAAAATGACCAAATCCAAGCATCCCTCAAAGACTATCATGACCACTACACGTCCCTTCAAATTGCTTCATATGGATCTATTTGGACCTACTCACTATGCCACACTAACCAATGCAGCATCCTTATATGGCTTCGTCATAGTTGATGATTATTCCAGATATACATGGGTGCATATCATAGTATATAAAACTGAAGTGTAGGAAATCTTCAAACGATTTTCTTCAAGGGCCTCGACGAACTTTGGCATCAAGATCAAACATATCAGGAGTGATAATGGAACAGAGTTCAAAAACACTGGTCTTGATGGACTTGGTATTACTCACGAATTATGTGCTCCTTATACTCCTCAGCCGAACAGTGTTGTTGAAAGGAAGAACATGACTCTGGTTGAGATGGCAAGAACTATGCTTGGAGAATGTCAGACTCCTCGTCGCTTTTGGCATGAAGCAATCAACACTGCATACCATATCATCAACATGGTATATCTTCACAAATTCCTCAAGAAAACCTCATATGAACTCCTCACTGATAAGAAACCCAATGTAAGTTATTTCAAAGTCTTCGGTGCAAAATGTTGGATTAGAGATCCTCACCATAGCTCAAAATTTGCACCTAAGGCACATGAGGGTTTTATGCTCGGTTATGGAAAGGACTCACAGACCTATAGAGTCTTCAACAACTATCACAACAAAGTTGTTGAGACTGTAGATGTGCGGCTCGATGAGACTAATGGTTCGCAAAGAGAGCAATTGCCTTCTGATCCAGATAAGCTGTCTCCTAAGGAAGCAATAAAGCTCAAACCTACTGAAGACATTGTTCCCACTGAGGAAATTGATGAAGAAACCATCCCCATCAGTGATGAAAATCAAGAAGATGCTCCTGAGGAAATTGCTCCAGAACCACTTCCTCAGCCCAGACGAAATCCTCAACCAGCTCATCCGAGGATTGCAAATGAAGTAGAACTTGACAAAATCCTCAACGACATCAATGCGCCAGGTCCTCTCACTCGCTCAAAAGCTTCACACTTAGTTAACTTTTGTGGGCATTTTTCCTTTGTATCTATCACAGAACCCTCAAAAGTTGCTGAGGCATTCCTGGAACCGGAGTGGATCCAAGCTATGCAAGACAAACTTCTTCAATTCAAGCTGAATGACGTATGGGAGCTCGTCAAACGACCAGATCCTCGCAAGCACAAGATCATCGGTACCAAGTTGATTTTCCGAAACAAGAAAGATGAGGACGGTCAAGTGGTGAGGAACAAGGCACGACTTGTAGCCCAAGGCTACACCCAGGTTGAAGGAATATATTTCGATGAAACTTTTGCACCTGTTGCTAGACTTGAAGCTATTGGAATACTACTTGCTTATGCTAATCATCATAACATCATCTTATATCAAATGGATGTGAAACGTGCATTCCTCAATGGTAAGCTTGAGGAAGAAGTATATGTTGCTCAGCCCCCAGGTTTTGAGGATCCAAAGAATCCAGACAAAGTCTTCAGACTCAAAAAGGCGCTCTGTGGTCTCAAGCAAGCCCCTCGGGCATGGTATGACACATTGAAGGAATTCCTGATGAAGAAAGGCTTCAAACCTGGTTCACTCGATCCAACTCTTTTCACTAAATCCTATGATCATGAGCTATTTGTGTGCCAAATATATGTCGATGATATCATATTTGGCTATACTGACAAACGATCCAGTGATGAATTTGCTTACATGATGAGTAAAGAATATCAGATGCCTATGATGGGGGAGCTGAAATTCTTCTTAGGTCTTCAAATTCGTCAACAATGCAATGGAATCTTCATATCACAGGAGAAATACCTCAAGGATGTTCTGAGGAAATTCGAGATGCATGAATGCAAAGGTGCCAAGACTCCAATGCCTACCAACGGCCATCTCGGCACAGACGAAAATGGTAAAGAATTTGATGAGCAGGTATATCGCTCTATGATTGGCTCTTTATTGTATCTATGTGCATCTAGGCCAGATATAATGCTTAGTGTTTGCATGTGTGCACGTTTTCAAGCAAAACCGAAGGAGTCACACCATAAGGCTGTGAAGCATATTCTTCGATACTTAGCTCACACACCAACACTAGGATTATGGTATCCCAAGGGCTCCAATCTTCATCTGGTAGGATATTCTGATTCTGACTATGCTGGTGATCGTGTGGATCGCAAGTCAACTTCTGGTACATGTCATTCCCTCGGAAGATCACTAGTTTGCTGGTCCTCAAAGAAGCAGAACTGTGTATCACTCTCCACTGCCGAAGCTGAGTACATTGCTGCTGGTTCATGCTGTGCTCAGTTACTATGGATGAAGCAAACCCTCAAGGACTACGGCATCAACATGAAGAATGTGCCTCTCTACTGCGACAATGAGAGTGCAATCAAGATTGCATACAACCCAGTACAACACTCGAAGACTAAGCACATCCAGATTCGTCATCATTTTCTTCGGGACCATGTCCTCAAGGGAAATATCCTCATCGACCATGTGAAGACTGATGATCAACTGGCAGATATCTTCACTAAGCCCTTGGATGAGAAAAGATTTTGCAAGTTGCGGTGTGAGCTAAATATCTTATAATCTTCAAATGTTTTGTAAAAACATGCACACATCCTAACACTTATGCAAAATTGATGACTTAGATGTGCAACACATGATGAATCGATTTTCTTCAACTAATGAAGAATATCACTCTGAATGTGAAGAAATCAACGAAGAAATTGATTCTCAGGGCCCTACGACAATTGTACGTGGCGTCTGTAATCAACATTCTTATATGGTGGGTCACGCCACCGCCCAACGTGAAATTCCTCAAGTTGATTTTCTTCAATATTCCATTTCCTCAAAATGTGTTTTTCTTCAAAACAGTTGTTCTTCATTGTGACGATTTATCACAAAATCCTCAAGTTACTCAAATCTTCAAAAAACACTTGATGACTTTCGTTTGACTAGATAGACTGTGATTTCAAGTCCTCAACAGCATTCACTTATAGCTATTTCTTCAAGTTGATATTTCATTTAAGTGAATGTGATCGGGCCCTACTTTCCCTCTATGCTATTCTCATCCAGTCTATTCGATTCTACATATGCGTTCTACTTGAAACTTTGTTCAAAATCCTCACTGTGTCCTTGTCAGCTGATGATTATGTAACAAAATCCTCAACTCTTCAAAAATGTTTATTTAATGCACAGTAAGTGAACCCCACTTCCCACGTTCGGATAACCACGATCTCCACTATCTCCACCGCCTTGCTCGGGAGCTACACGTGTCCTGCGGAGACGTAGAGGCAGGGGTTGTTTGGTCCGAATTCTTCGCGCCAACAGTAACTGCCTGGCTATAAATATGTCCTTATCCCCCTCGGCAAACACTTCTTCGCCCCATCGCTCTCCTGCTACAGCAAAAAGCACCGAACCCTAGCGCCACCGCTGGAAGTCTCGTCGTCGGCGAAGGAGAGTTTCACTGCCTCAACTTCTCCATCACCGGAACCACGCCGGAGTCGGACCATCTTCGTCCACCGCCGCCGTAGACGTCCTCTGCTACCGGGTTAGGGCGCATTGGACACGCACCGAAGAGCTTCTGTCTCCAACTTTCCTGTGTTCTTTGTGCGCGCCTTCAAGGGTAAATAAAAACCCTATTTTTACAGCAAGTTAGATCTACTATTTTACATCTCCGATGTGAAATCTGTTTTTCCTCAAGAATCAATATGCACTTGATTCCTCAAACACTGCCTATCACCACACCATTGATGAACTTCACTAAGCATCTAAGATTTTCACGAGATTCCTCAATTGTGCGAATTTTCGGATCTGTAGAACTCTGGAACCCCAGAACAGTATGCTTAGGCAAATTCCTCAACCACTCGTTAAATTCCTCAACTGTCAAACTTTTTCATTTTCTTCAAATCTGAGAACGCATATGACCTCTCCAAATTCCTTGCAACTATACTCTGTTCACAGGTACACACATGTCAGCTGATGAATCTCTCGGTTCTAATCACATTAACTCATTTGCAGTGTTTCTTGAAGAAAATCTTCAAGTCTCATCAGAATCCTCAAGAGTTCAATCTCATCAGCAAAATCCTCAGCTGAAGAAAATGGAGGATGACAGAAAACAGAAGGGAGGGAAGAAACTCGAGCAGAATACAGCTTTGGATATCCCTGAGGATATTTACATGGACTATTGCACACCTGATGAAAATGAAACAATGGACAAGGGAAAGATTCGGCTTCAGAAGATAGAACGCCGATGGGCTAAGGAATGGAAAGAATACAGATTTGTAACTGCCAAGTATGCGAAGAAATTCGCTCTGAAGCCTCCTGGCAAATGGGCCCCACTTGAGGCTCATCAGGTAGCACACCCCTCAAGCCTCAAGACCCTTGACGACTATCCTAATGAAAAGGACAAGCACTTGGCTAAGCTTAAGAAGCAGGCAGATGCTGCGGTGAGGAAATTCAATGAATCCTCAGCTGTTGCTTCAACTGCGGCTACTTCCTCTGCCGCTGAGACCTCTGGTTCAACAATTCCTCATCCAAAGTCTATGCCGTCAAAACCAAGGGCTCCAAAGCCTCAAGAGAAATCTGCTTAGGCATCAGTTACAAAACCCTCGGCACCAAAATCCTCAGCGCCAAAATCCTCAGCACCACCACCAAAGCCTCAAGAGAAACCAGAACTAAAGCCGGTCATGAAGCCACTGCCCGCTATCTCCAGCTCCTCACTCCCAATAGCAACCAGCTCGGAGACAAAGTCTGCACCACCTCCTATGAAGACTCAGGTGTCTGCTGAAAGAGGAACACAACCAAGCCCCAGCAAAATCATCACAGTCCTGTCTGCATCAGAGGGTAGTGATGAATATGATGATCAAACCCTGCAAGCTATAATCAGAAACAAGCAGGAGAGGGTAGCTCAAGCTTCTGGTAGCGCCATTCCTCTGGCCATGGACCCCAAGGTCCTCCTAGACTACATAAACATCTGGTATGAGGACCCCAACACTCCACTTGATGATAAACTTCCCCCTGGCATCAGTCACATGGTGGCCACATTCATCAACGAGGCCAAGTGGAAGGAGCAGCAAGCCAAACAGGCCAAAGTTGCTAAGCTCAAGAAGGAGAAATTCCTCAAGCAGAATCTCCTCAACTTGACGCCTGATGCACTGGTGTCAACACAGGCTGAGTTGAAGACTTTGACTGATAAGTACTCCAAGCTATCTGATTGTCAGAGTCTCAAGAGCAGTTTCATCAAATTTGCCACTAAAGCTGTTGACGACTACAACAAGAAGGCTGCCCCTCCAGCACCAACTCCTTAGCCTCTGATTGAAGAGCCAGCTGATGAATCTCCTCAAGCTGATGAAACTCCTCAAGCTGAGGAAATACCCCAAGAAAGGCATGTGGATGTATCGGCTATTGAAGAAATCACCACGGAAAATCCAGCTGATGAATCTGCTACAGCTGGTGAGACTACCCCTTATCCAGCTGCTGCATCAAAGCAAGCTGATGACTCTGCTCCAGCTGGTTCCTCAAAGCCAGCTGATGAATCTGTCGAGAGAACCCCTTCACCAAAAGCTTCAAAGGTGAAGAAGATGACTCCATCTGCATCAGACGTGAAGAAAACCAGGGCTGCTGAGAAGGAAGCCAAAAAGAGAAAGGCCTCCTCAGCAGAAGAAGAAACTGAGGCCAAGCGCTTGAAGATAATACTCCACTGGACCTTGTGCCGCTCAACGTCACTCCGTCTTATGAAATGGTCACCTTTGCAGACCAAGAGAAAGGGATAGATGAGGAAATGAAGGATGTTGTATCTGAGGAACACACTGACGAAGAAATTCGTATTGACGACAGTCCTCAGCCCTCCATTCCTCAGGAAGACACTGCACAAGGATCAGCTGCACCAGCTGATGAAACTGCCTGTGTCACCAAGCAAGATGAGGAAGAGCAAAGTGAAATTCCTCAAGGTGATGAAATTCAAAGTCCTGAGAAAAATCCTCAAGATGAGGAACAGGCTGACCCAACTCCTCCACTTGAGCAAGATCTTCACGCTAAGGCTCAGAATGAACCTATTCCTTCTCCGGAGCAGAACCCTCAACAAGATGCTCCAGTTGATGAAATTCCTCAGCCTGATGCCCAGCCTGAAGCCCAAGCTGATGAAATTCCTCACCCTGAGGACAATGCTGAGGAAAATGCACCAGACCAAGAAAATGCTTTTGTCGTGCTGAACCCAGAGACTGCAATTGTTGTCTCCCCTCCAGTTCCTCAGCAAAATCTTCAGCCAATGCAGCGTCAGCCATTCTCCAAGCAACCACAGTTTCAAAAGGAGAACTTCTTTGAAGAACGCATGTACTTCATTGGAGAGAATCTCTATGATAAGCCTCAAATGAGACATCTGATGTTTTGGACGAGGACACAACTGAATTACTATGCCTCTGTACTATGTGGAAGAAACAAGATATTCCAGCACAGGCATATTCCTCACGTTGAACTTGAAGAAATACCATGCCTAGCTCCAGTCCTAAATGTCCTTCATGAAGCTGGCCTGCTACCAATGTGCTCAGACATCTCTGATTGGAACAGTGAGCTCATTCTTCAGTTTTATGCCACTCTTCACATATCTGGCGATCCTGAAGACATTAACACCTGGATGTTTGACTGGATGACGCAAAACACTCACTACATGGCTCCTGCTACTGAACTCCTGGGTGAACTGCCAGTATCAATTCCCTCAGAGGAGGCTGTGAAGCTTTACGGTGAGCGTGAGCTGCCCAACGGGATGATGGAAGTCTTCATGAAGCCTTTGGCTAAAGGGCAACCACCGAGAAAAACCTTCCTCGTCCACGAGCTCAAATATACACCAAGGTCTGTTTACAGAACCCTCTGCAGTGTGCTTGCACCGATCAAAGGCCATGATGATG
Source organism: Hordeum vulgare subsp. vulgare (assembly GCF_904849725.1). Lineage (NCBI taxonomy): Eukaryota > Viridiplantae > Streptophyta > Magnoliopsida > Poales > Poaceae > Hordeum > Hordeum vulgare. The sequence continues at coordinate 535,832,301 of NC_058521.1, forward strand.
ATGAAGAAGATGTCGTAGACATCATGAAGAATATCCTCTTCAACATCATCCATGGTATTCCTATCAACATACATGATTTCTTCTTGAGGACTTTGGCCGACAATGCTATGTGTCCATTTGATCACAAGATATATGCCCCATGGATCATGAGATTCATCAGGACAAGGACATGCATCAACTTCCACGCTGATTTCAATAGCCATGTTGGTTATATGCCTCCTATCAGGGTCAACAAGAAGACTTTCGAGCCGGTTGAAGGAAAAGGCAAGTCAGTGATTGATGAAGGCCGTAGGCCCCTTGATGGCCAGTTCAGAGAGCCGGAAGCTTATTCTTCATGGGATGATACTGAGACTCACCCGCCAAGCCCTGTTGCTCCTCGCATGATGAATACAAGAGAGCTTCTCCTCAGTCTTCACCAGAAGGTGGATCGCAATCACAAGTGGGTCAAACGCCAGTTCGGCGCCATTCTGAAAACCCTTACTGAAACACAGAACTCTATGAAGCTTAACCATCACTATCTGCATGAGGTTATTGATCGCACTTGGGCTACACTTGCTCATCTGAAGACTCAGACAGAGCTTGAAGAATTGGACTTTGAGCGAGACTTTGACTGGTCGTGGCCGCCTAAGAAGAAGTTCAGGCCAATTCCAGTTCCAGATCTTGAAGATAGTTCCTTTTCTTCATTCCGCACTACTGAATCTGATGAAGAACAGCTCGACGCTGCCACCGGTCCAAGGAAGAAGACTACTCCCAAGAAGCATCACGCCTCTTCATCAACCGCCAAGAAATGAAGTCTTCACGGGCGATAGTCCTCAGTTTGTCCCTTTTTGTCACTTGATGAGAAAGGGGGAGAAACTTGAGAGTTAGTCTTCAAGCGGGATATTTTGGGGCTTATAAACTATATTTAAGTTACAAACTCTTGGCTCTTCTGAAGTTTTTATGTAATGAGTTGTAACTTAAGCCCGATGGTACTCTGATGCTTTTGAACATTTTTTCGCGTGCTTATTCCTCAAGTTTTAATGCACGCATGCTGGAATTCGTCAGATACCATTTGTCATCATGCATCTTCATTTTCTTCATACTATATGTTACATGTATGCATGATTTACAAGACTCAGGGGGAGATCTCCATGATATAAATCATCAATGTGCATTTGCTGTGAAAAGCAAAATCCTCAAGATATGCACATATTCAGGGGGAGTCTCTCTAAATCTTGATTTCAAATTCCTCAAATGAGTATTTACACTTCATATTTTTGATCCCCGTTGAAGACTTAACCTAATTGTCATCAACGACCAAAAAGGGGGAGATTGTAAGTGCATCTAGTGCCCCTTAGTGATTTTGGTGGTTTGAAGACTTATAGGTTAAGTATCTAATGTGCTCTTGAGTGTACACATGATCTATAAGTCTCTGAGGAGTTTGAAATACTTGATGAATATCGACCCCTAAAAATGTATATCTTCGGTTGAAGAAATCGATCTGAAGCTGAAGAATTGAATCGCGAAGAATCTACGATGAAATTGATATTCCTCATGAAGATATTGAAATTGAGGAATTCGGTGTGTCGTGAAGAAAATCATTTTGAAGACTTTGAAGCATGAAGATTTACTCTTTCTGTTTTATTTTCTTGACACTTGAGTAATAGGAACACCGTACTGTTAAAGGGGGTCGAAGTTACACTTTGGAATGAATTTCCTCATGATGCTCAACCCAAGCCTAATCCTACCAAAAGCCTCAAGTGAGGAATACGAGTGACATGAGGACTCTCACAGTTGAGGGTTCCGACCGTTTTCATAGCCACGCCACATCATTGGTCTTATCCACACCAACAGTCATATTATTTAAGGGCATTAGTGTCAAATCATGTCGGGATGCTCCCAGGCTATAAATAGCCGCCCCCCACAACCATTAGCTGGTTGGCTGCTCCGTTAGAAATTGACACTTGTCATAAGAGCAACCAAATTCCTCAGAGTCTTCGAGAGTAATTCATCAGTGAGGAAATACCCCAAACACAAAACCTCAAACCTAGAACCAAGTGATTGAGCATCACTGAAGAAGTTGTTCCTGTGTGGGACTGAAGCCTTTTAGATTTGAGGATTGTGCATCCTCCACACGGTTAGGCGTCATGGTCTAGAGGAATCCAGCAGTCAATTGTGGATCGCCGGGTGACCAAGTTTGTGAGGGTTTGGAAGTCTACCCTGAAGACTTACCATGAGTGTTGGGCAACGACTATGTGTTCTTAGCCCAAGGAGAACACGGTAGGGACTGTGTGTCCCGGGACTGTGTGTCCTTTGGTTTCAATACCAAGCCGCTCCAAACCAGATGTACAACTGTCACAACAGTTGGAACTTGGTCATCAACTACTGTCTTCGCTGTGAAACGGGTTCTAATTCCTCAACTCCTTCCTTTCCTCAGATTATGTGTTGATGACTTTCACTGTTACTGTTTGAAGAATATGCTGAAGACTTTCTCTGAAATTCCTCAACTCCAAATTCTTCACGCTAGTTAATCCTCATCTGTTTTCTGCGTGCCTGCTCAGTGTGCAATCAGTTTTCACATTCCTCACACTGAAAAACTGCTGTTGTGAAACTTTGCACTTCTAATCCTTTACTGTTTCCGTTGTAAGTTAGTCATCAGTGAGGAATTTCCTCAAAAGGAATTTCCTCGGTGATGAAATTCTAAAAATCTCCTATTTGCCCCCCCCCCCTCTAGTAGATATAATGCACTTTGAGTAACTTCCTACAATTTTCTTGGAATTTATTGAGAATATTTCCCGTGGAAATATTTCAAAAGCTTGAAATATGCAGAAATGGTTTGGAGGGGCTTTGTCTAGTATTTTGAACATGGCCATGCTTTGAAACTCTTATGTATGGAAAATATATATCCATTGAGTTTCCCTAAATTTTCTCAAATATTTTTCAGCTAGTAAATATTTTTTCCCTATGAAATACCATTTCTGGCCTTAGAAAAAAGGTATTTAAACAAAATAGGACAAATAACTTTGAAAATAATTATTTTGTGGTTTGGGGAAGTCTTTTGAATAATAGGATTCAAATAAAGTCTTTGGTGTAAAACATCCCTCCTAATTTAGGGACTTGCAATGCAAATATCAAATCAGGGGTTTTAGAGAATCTAAAATGATTAAATGCATTTTGTTAAAATAATAATTTATAAAAATGGTTTTTTGGTTCTATTCACATGGCATGATCATTAGGCAAGGGTTGGGGTCAAGGACGTAGGTTTTAGAGAGGGGAACAACTATAGTGATTCAAAAAATCAATTAGTCACACGAGCAAGTTGCAACAGAAATCAATCATCACAAATATGCAAAACATTTTAATTGGTTCCAAAAAATTTTAAACAACATGTGGCAAAAGTGGTACAAACACAAGATGTGACAGCATTGTGATGTGATAACCCGTTCCTCTTCACGGAAAACCTAACGCACATCACAAGCATCATGGCCCCTCTCTCCACATGGAGCGTCTCAACAATAAATTGTGTGTTCTGCCATAGATCGGGGATCCAGGGTCGCTAACAAATCACCACAAACCCTCACTATTGGGGTTACGTACCAGGGGTAGGGTCATGGACTAGCCATCCACGGCCCACCCGGGACCCCACGCGGCCATTAAAGTCCGAGGACTACTGATGCAACTCAGGTTCCACTCGGACCCATAGAGTCACTCGGACATCTTCCACTCAATCGGGCATGCACCATCACTCGAATGCTAGATAACAACACTCGAACAGAGAGGAGGCATGGACGACGTGGGAGACACAACGACCGAGGAACTTAACATCTCACATAAAAGCATAGTGAAGACCGGCGTTACGTGTAATGTTGTAGTTAGAGATGTTGTTACTAGTAACTTTCATAGTTATTCGCTTTAAATGCCCTTGTAATAAGATACCACGGGTCCAGGCGAACTTTATATAAGCCGCCCCAGAGCTCTGGCACAAGGGTTCAACACCTTGTTGTATTCACACACCCCTAAAGCAAACAGTAGCCTCTAGGCTCGAGACATAGGGTCTTTACCTCCTCCGAGAGGGGCGTGAACTCATAAATGTGAGTGTTACACCTGCACTGTAGCTAGGCTCCACTCTCTCATTCGTACACCTAGTACTATTGTCAAGATCGCTCCCTCAATAGTTGGCACCCACCTTGGGGCTGCATGTTTAGATAAATCCAGCGCAGGTGGAGACACATATTTTTCTGGTCATCGTGATGACACTCGACAAGGAGATTCTCTTCAGTTACATCAGCTTCATCACCGACGATTCAGCGTGGCTCCAGGAAGCTTCGCTGGCTAAAGATGTGTTGCCTGCCCATGGTGCGACACATTTCAACGCAGCGACGTACGAAGTCCTTCTCCGGCAACCGTCGGTCCCATACCGCTCAGCTTCCTGTCAACCTGTTGCGCCCATCACAAGCACTCCGGGCGCTCACGACATTAGTGTTCGATCAAGCACGTTGTGGCTCTTCAAGCCACGACGAGACACATGGTGATACTTGTGATCTATATTGGGTTTTCCATCAAAAGGAATGGGTTATCGCAGCACAAAGTGGGCAATTATTTCCCTCGGTTGTGAAACCAAGGTTTATCGAACCAACGGGAATATCAACCACAACCGCCTTCAGCGGCTAGACACAAAAGAACAAACAACTTGCACCCAACGCATGCAAGAGGATTGTCAATCCTCTTGTCTTGTTATTTGCAAGCAAGTGAGGTGTGTAGATAATTGTAGATAGCAAGATAAAATAAAAACAAGCAAATAACAACAAGGTAATTAAGGGTTTATCAATATGTTATGAATAGACCCCGAGACCATAGCTTTCCTAATGGCATATCTCATGAAAAATAGCATACGGTGGGTAAACAAATTACTGTTGGGCAACTGGCAGAAAAGCGGATAGTTATGCGATATTCATGGCAATGATCATGTGTATATAGGCATCACGTCCCTAAACAAATAGGTTGACTCCTGCCTGCACCTATTACTATTACTCCACTCAACAATCGCTATCGAGCATGCATCTAGAGTATTAAGTAAAACAGAGTGATGCATGGAGAACAATGACATGATGTAGACAAAGTAAACTCAAGCAATATGAATAAAAACCATTGTTTTATACATAGTAGCAACAACAAAAAGACGCATCTTGTCCCCTTCTATCATTGGGATATAGAAATTCGCCAGGTTGAACCTACCACAATGCACCTCTCTCACCTAGGTAATATCGATCTAGTTGGCCAAACTATTTCAATAGATTGGTGAGAATTATGAAGCTAACACAATCATGCACATAAGAATCATATAAGTATTCAGAGGAGACTCAAATATTTGTCATCAATAATCTGAACATAAACCCACAATTCATCGGATCCCAACAAACGCATCGCACAAAAGGAATTAGAACATAAACATAGGGGCTCGTTCCCATCCACTTTTGGCCGACGTAGCCCTTCGGGGCTGGTGGCCCTTCTAGGTGGACCCCCGGAACCCTTCTGTTGGTCCCGATACAATACCAACAATCCCTGAAACACTTCGCGCGATCGAATCTCCACTTCCTATATATGAATCTTTACATCCGGACCATTCCGGAACTCCTCGTGACATCCGGATGTCATCCGGGACTCCGAACAACCTTCGGTACCACATACTATTCCCATTACAATCCTAGCGTCATCGAACCTTCAGTGTGTAGACCCTACGGGTTTGGGAACCATGCAGACATGACCGAGACACCTCTCCGGTCAATAACCAACAGCGGGGTTTGGATATCCATGTTGGTTCCCACATGTTCCACGATTGTCTCATCGGATGAACCACGATGTCGGGGATTCAATCAATCTTGTATGCAATTCCCTTTGTCTACCGGTATGATACTTGCCCGAGATTCGATCGTCGGTATCCCTATACCTTGTTCAATCTCGTTGCCGACAAGTCTCTTTACTCATTCCGTAACACATCATCACGTGACTAACTCCTTAGTCACATTGAGCTCAATATGATGATGAATTACCGAGTGGTCCCAGAGATACCTCTCTGTCACATGGAGTGACAAGTCCCAGTCTCGAGTCGTACCAACCCAACAGACACTTTCAGAGATACCTGTAGTGCACCTTTATAATCACCCAGTTACATTGTGACTTTTGATACACCCAAAGCACTCATACGGTATCCGGGAGTTGCATAATCTCATGGTCTAAGGAAATGATACTTGACATGAGAAAAGCTTTAGCAGACGAATAATACGATCTAGTGCTATGCTTAGGATTGGGTCTTGTCCATCACATCATTCTCCTAATGAAGTGATCACGTTATCAATGGCATCCGATGTCCATGATAAGGAAACCATGACCATCTATTGATCAACGAGCTAGCCAACTAGAGGCTCACTAGGGACACATTGTGATCTATGTATTCACACATGTATTACGGTTTCCGGTTAATACAACTATAGCATGAATAATAGACAATTATCATGAACTAGAAAATATAATAATAACCACTTTATTATTGCCTCTATGGCATATTTCCAACAGTCTCCCACTTGCACTAGAGTCAATAATCTAGTTACATTGTGATGAATCGAACACCCATAGAGTTCTGGTGCTGATCATGTGTCGCTCATGGAAGAGGTTTAGTCAACGGATCCGCGACATTCAGATCCGTATGTAATTTACAAATATCTATATCTCCATCCTAGATGTATCCACAAATGGAGTTGAAGCGGCGCTTGATGTGCTTGGTCTTCTTGTGAAACCTGGGCTCCTTGGCAATAGGAATAGCACTAGTGTTGTCACAAAAGAGATTCATCAGGCCCGACGCACAGGGAATCACTCCTAGGTTGGTGATGAACTCCTTCATCCCGACTCATTTGTGTGCTGCTTCCGAAGCAGCTATGTACTCCGCTTCACATGTAGATGCCACCACAACGCTTTTCTTGCAACTGCACTAGCTAACTACCCCACCATTCAAAATATACACGTATCCGGTTTCTGACTTGGAGTCCTTCAGATCTGTGTCGAAGCTAGCATCGACGTAACCCTTTACGACGAGCTCTTCGGCACCTCCATAAATGAGAAACATATCTTTAGTCCTTTTCAAGTACTTTAGGATATTCTTGACCGCTATCCAGTGATCCACTCCTGGATCACTTTGGTACCTCCCTACCAAACTTATGGCAAGCTTCACATCAGGTCTGGTACACAACATGGCATACATGATAGAGCCTATGGATGAAGCATAGGGGACGGTACTCATCTTTTCTCTATCTTCTGTCGTGGTCGGGCGTTGAGTCATACTCAACCGCACACCTTGTAATACAGGCAAGAACCCCTTCTTAGCCTTATCCATATTGAACTTCTTCAATATCTTGTCATGGCATGTGCTTTGTGAAAGACCAATGAGGCGTCTCAATCTATCTCCATAGATTTTGATGCCTAATATGTAAGCAGCTTCTCCATGGTCCTTCATTGAAAAACTCTTATTCAAATAGGCCTTTATGCTTTCCAAAAGTTCTATATCATTTCCCATCAACAATATGTCATCCACATATAATATGAGAAATGCTACAGAGCTCCCACTCATTTTCTTGTAAATACAGGCTTCTCCATAAGTCTGTACAAACCCAAACGCTTTGATCACCTCATCAAAGCGAATGTTCCAACTTCGAGATGCTTGAACCAGCCCATAGATGGAGCGCTGGAGCTTGCATACTTTGTCAACATTATTAGGATCGACAAAACCTTCCGGTTGTATCATATACAATTCTTCCTTAAGAAAGCCGTTCAGGAATGCCGTTTTGACGTCCATTTGCCAGATTTCATAATCATAAAATGCGGGAACTGCTAACATGATTCGGACGGACTTCAGCATCGCTACGGGTGAGAAAGTCTCATCGTAGTCAATTCCTTGAACTTGTCGATAACCATTAGCGACAAGTAGAGCCTTATAGATGGTCACATTACCATCCGCGTTGGTCTTCTTCTTAAAGATCCATTTATTTACTATGGCTCGCCAATCATCGAGCAAGTCCACCAAATTCCATACTTTGTTCTCATACATGGATCCTATCTCGGATTTCATGGCTTGAAGCCATTTGTTGGAATCCGGGCCCGCCATCACTTCTTCAAAGTTCGAAGGTTCAGTGTTGTCCAACAACATGATTCCATGATAGGATTGTCATACCACTCTTGTGCGGAACGTGTCCTTGTGGACCTTCGAGGTTCAGTAGGAACTTGATCCGAAGATTCATGATCATCATCATTAACTTCTTCTCTAGCCGGTGCAGGCACCTCAGAAATATTTTCTTGTGCTGCGCTACTCTCCGGTTTGAGAGGAGGTACAATTACCTCATCAAGTTCTACTTTCCTCCCACTTACTTCTTTCGAGAGAAACTCTTTCTCTAGAAAGGATCCGTTCTTGGAAACAAAGATATTGGCTTCAGATCTAAGATAGAAGGTATACCCCAATAGTTTCCTTAGGGTATCCTATGAAGATGCATTTTTTCCTCTTTGGGTTCGAGCTTCTCAGGTTGAAGTTTCTTCACATAAGCATCGCAGCCCCAAATTTTCAGAAACGACAGCTTAGGTTTCTTTCCAAACCATAATTCATACGGTGTCGTCTCAACGGATTTAGATGGTGTCCTATTTAAAGTGAAAGCGGCAGTTTCCAATGTGTATCCCCAAAATGATAGCGGTAAATCAGTAAGAGACATCATAGATCGCACCATATCCAATAAAGTGCGATTACGACGTTCAAACACACAGTTACGGTGCGGTGTGCCAGGCGGCATGAGTTGTGAAACAATTCCACATTTCCTTAAGTGTGTGCCAAACTCGTGACTCAAATATTCTCCTCCACGATCAGATCGTAGGAACTTTAATTTCTTGTCACATTGATTCTCTACCTCACTCTGAAATTCCTTGAACCTTTCACAGGTTTTATACTTGTGTTTCATTAAGTAGACATACCCATATCTGCTTAAATCATCAGTGAGGGTGAGAACATAACGATAGCCACCACGAGCCTCAACGCTCATTGGACTTCATACATCAGTATGTATTATTTCCAGCAAGTTCGTTGCTCGCTCCATTGTTCCGGAGAACGGAGTCTTGGTCATCTTGCCCATGAGGCACGGTTCGCATGTGTCAAGTGATCCGAAATCAAGTGACTCCAAAAGTCCATCTATATGGAGTTTCTTCATGCGCTTGACATCGATATGACCAAGGTGGCAGTGCCACAAGTATGTGGGACTATCATTATCAACCTTACATCTTTTGGTACTCACACTATGAATATGTGTAACATCACGTTCGAGATTCATTAACAATAAACCATTGACCAGCGGGGCATGACCATAAAACATTCCACTCATATAAATAGAACAACCATTATTCTTAGATTTAAATGGGTATCCATCTTGCATCACGCGAGATCCCAATACAATGTTCATGCTCAAAGCTGGTACTAAATAACAATTATTAAGGTTTAAATCTAATCTCGAAGGTAGATGTAGAGGTAGCATGTCGATGGCGATCACATCGACCTTGGAACCATTCCCGACGCGCATCGTCACCTTGTCCTTTGCGAGCCTCTGCTTATTCCGTAGTTCCTGTTTTGAGTTGCAAATGTGAGCAACAACACCGGTATCAAATACCCAGGAGCTACTACGAGCGCTAGTAAGGTACACATCAATAACATGTATATCATATATACCTTTGACGTTGCCGGCCTTCTTATCCGCTAAGTACTTGGGGCAATTCCGCTTCCAGTGACCGTTTCCCTTGTAGTAATAGCACTCAGTCTCAGGCTTGGGTCCTTTCTTTGGCTTCTTCCCGGCAACTGGTTTACCGGGCGCGGCAACTAATTTTTCATATTTCTTGAAGTTCTTTTTACCCTTGCCTTTCTTGAAACTGGTGGTCTTATTTACCATCAACAATTGATGTTCTTTCTTCATTTCTACCTCCACTGATTTAAGCACTGAATACAACTCGGGAATGGTATTCTCCATCCCTTGCATGTTGTAGTTCATCACAAAGCCCTTATAGCTAGGTGGAAGCGACTCGAGGATTCTGTCAATGACCGCGTCATCCGAAACTTCAACTCCCAGCTGAGACAAGCGGTTGTGCAACCCAGACATCCTCAGTATGTGCTAATGACAAACCCATTCTCCTCCATCTTACAATTGAAAAACTTGTCGCAGACTTCATATCTCTCGACCCGATCATGAGCTTGAAAAACTATTTTCAGCTCCTCTAAAATCTCATATGCTCCATGTTGCTCAAAACGCCTTTGGATCCCCGATTCTAAACTGTAAAGCATGTCGCACTGAACCACATAGTAGTCATCACTTCGTAACTGCCAGGCGTTCCGAACGTCCTGTGTTGCCGCGGGAACGAGAGGGTCACCTAGCAGGGCATCAAGGACATATGCCTTCTTGGAAGCCATGAGTATGAGCTTTAAATTACAAGCCTAGTCCGCATAGTTGCTCCCATCGTCTTTCAACTTTGTTTTCTCTAGGAACGCGTTGAAGTTGAATGGGACATTTGTGTTGGCCATTGGATCTACAATATTTGTAAAGACATTTTTAGACTAAGTTCATGATAATTAAGTTCAACTAATCAAATTATTTAATGAACTCCCACTTAGATAGACATCCCTCTAGTCATCCAAGTGATACATGATCCACGTCAACTAGCCCGTGTCCGATCATCACGTGAGACGGACTAGTCATCATTGGTGAGCATCTCCATGCTGATCGTCTCATCCATATGACTCATGTTTGACATTTCGGTATCTCGTATTCCGAGGCCATGTCTGTACATGCTAGGCTCGTTGAGTCAACCTAAGTGTTTTGCGTGTGTAAATTTGGCTTACACCCGTTGTATTCGAACATTAGAATCTATCACACCCGATCATCACGTGGTGCTTCGAGACAACAATCCTTCACAACGGTGCACACTTAGGGGAATACTTATCTCGAAATTTTAATGAGGGGTCATCTTATCTTTGCTACCGTCCTTCTAAGCAATAAGATGAAAAACATGATAAACATCACATGCAATCATATAGTGACATGATATGGCCAATATCATCTTGCTCCTTTCATCTCCATCTTCGGGGAATGGCATGATCATCATTGTCACCGGCATGACACCATGATCTCCATCGTTGTGTCTTTGCGGAGTCGTCTCGCCAACTATTACTTCTACTACTATAGCTAACGATTAGCAATAAAGTACAATAATCACATGGCATTGCATCTCATACAATAAATTAAGACAACTCATATAGCTCTTGCCGGTTGTCATACTCATCCACATGCAAGTGGTGAATCCTATTACAAGAACAAGATCAATATCATACATCACATATGTAACATCACATCCTTTTGGCCATATCACATCACATAGCATACCCTGCAAAAACAAGTTAGACGTCCTCTAATTGTTGTTGCAAGTTTTACGTGGCTGATTTGGGTTTATAGCAAGAACGCTTCTTACCTACGTGACAGCCACAACGTTGATATGCCAATGCTATTTACCCTTCATAAGGACCCTCTTCATCGAATCCGATCTGACTAAAGTGGGAGAGACAGACACCCGCTAGCCACCTTATGCAACAAGTGCATGTTGGTCGGTGGAACCAGTCTCACGTAAGAGTACATGTAAAGTCGGTCCGGGCCGCTTCATCCCACGATGCCGGGGAATCAAGATAAGACTAGTAATTGCAAGAAATCGACAAAATCATCACCCACAACTTTTGTGTTCTACTCGTGCATAGAATCTACGCATAGAACCTGGCTCGGATGCGATTGTTGGGTAACGTAGTACTAATTCAAAAAAAATCCTACGTCGCACAAGGATCTATCTAGGAGAAACCATCAATGAGCAAGGGGGTAGAGCATCTTCATACCTTTGAAGATTGCTAAGCAGAAGCGTTACTAGAACGTGGTTGATGGAGTCGTACTCGCAGTGATTCAGATCGCGGAAGATTCCGATCTAAGCGCCGAACAACGGCGCCTCCGCATTCAACACACGTGCAACCCGATGACGTCTCCTACGCCGTGATCCAGCAAGGAGAGAGGAGAGGTTGGGGGTGAGCTCTAGCAGTACGACGGCATGGTGACGGTGGAGCTGCGTGGTACTCCGGCAGGGCTTCGCTGAGCGCTATGGAGGACGAGGAGGAGGGGCGGTAGGGTTGCGCCAAGGGAGGAACAACTTGTGTGTCTGCAACCCTAAACCCCTTGGGTTTATATAGGAGGAGAGGGAGGACGGTGCGCCACCACTAGTATTTCCCTAGGTGGTGTGGCTGCTGCCCTAGATGGGAGGGGCGACGACCAAGACGAGGGGGGCACCCTAGGGTGGGCTTGGTGCCCAAGGCAGCCCCCACGCCTAGGGTTTGGGCCCCTTAGCCCTCTTGTGCGCCTTGGGCCCTTGGTGGTGGCGCACTAGCCCCCCTAGGGGCTGGTTCCCATCCACTTTTGGCCCACGTAGCCCTTCGGGACTGGTGGCCCTTCCCGATGGACCCCCAGAACACTTCCGCTGGTCCCGGTACAATATCGAGAATCCCCAAAACACTTCCGGCGATCAAGTCCCCACTTCGTATATATAAATCTTTACCTCCGGACCATTCCGAAACTCCTCGTGATGTCTGGGATCTCATCCGGGACTCCGAACAACCTTCGGTAACCACATACTATTCCCATTACAACCCTAGCGTCCTCGAACCTTAAGTGCGTAGACCCTACGGGTTCGGGAACCATGCAGACATGACCAAGACACCTCTTCGGTCAATAACCAACAGTGGGGTGTGGATATCCATGTTGGTTCCCACATGTTCCACGATGGTCTCATCGGATGAACCACGATGTCGGGGATTCAATCAATCTCGTATGCAATTCCCTTTGTCTACCGGTATGATACTTGCCCGAGATTCGATCGTCGGTATCCCTATACCTTGTTCAATCTCGTTGCCGGCAAGTCTCTTTACTCGTTCCGTAACACATCAGCCCATGACTAACTCCTTAGTCACATTGAGCTCAGTATGATGATGCATTACCAAGTGGGCCCAGAGATACCTCTTCGTCACATGGAGTGACAAATCCCAATCTCGATTCGTACCAACCCAACAGACACTTTTGGAGATACCTGTAGTGCACCTTTATAATCACCCAATTATGTTATGACTTTTGATACACCCAAAGCACTCCTACGGTATCTGGGACTTGCACAATCTCATGGTCTAAGGAAATGATACTTGACATTACAAAAGCTTTAGCAGACGAATAATACGATCTAGTGTTATGCTTAGGATTGGGTCGTGTCCATCACATAATTATCCTAATGATGTGATCACGTTATCAATGACATCCAATGTCCATGACCAGAAAACCATGACCATCTATTTATCAACGAGCTAGCCAACTAGAGGCTCACTAGGGACACATTGTGATCTATGTATTCACACATGTATTACGGTTTCCGGTTAATACAATTATAGCATGAATAATAGATAATTATCATGAACTAGGAAATATAATAATGACCACTTTATTATTGCCTTGGGCATATTTCCAACAGCCACAAGCCTGTAGGGCACGCCCCTGGCTTGTGGGGCCCGTGTGGCTCCTGTGACCTCGTTTACACTTCTATATATTCCTATTAAGGGAAAAAAATAGGAGAGAAGAGTTCATCGCGTTTTACGATACGGAGCCGCCGCCACCTCCTGTTATTCCTCGGGAGGGCAGATCTGGAGTGTGATTTGGGCTCCGAAGAGGAGAAATGGACGCTATCATCATCACCAACCTTCCTACATCACCAGTTTCATGATGCTCTGCGCCGTTCGTGAGTAATTCCATCGTAGGCTTGCTAGACGACAATGGGTTGGATGGGATCTACCATGTAATCAAGTTAGTTTTATTAGGATTTGATCCCTAGTATCCACTATGTTCTGAAATTGATGTTGCTATGACTTTGCTATGCTTAATGCTTGTCATTATGGCCCGAGTGCCATGATTTCAGTTCTGAACCTATTATGTTTTCATGAATATATATGTGTTCTTGATCCTATCTCGCAAGTTGTAGACACCTATTACGAGTTATGATCCGCATCCCCACGATGACAATAACTGGGATTCTTTACGGTGATTACCGTAGTTTGAGGAGTTCATGTATTCACTAAGTGTTAATGCTTTGGCCCGGTTCTCTATTAAAAGGAGACCTTAATATCCCTTAGTTTCCATTAGGACTCCACTGCCACAGGGAGGGTAAGACAAAAGATGGCATGCAAGTTCTTTTCCATAAGCATGTATGACTATATATGGAACATTGATGAATTGGAGCTAGTTTTGTATCACCCTATGTTATGACTGTTGCATGATGAATGCCATCCGACATGATTATCCATCACTGATCCATTGCCTACGAGCTTTCCACATATTGATCTTTGCTAAGTAACTTTTCCGTTGCTATAGTTACAATCACTACAAAACTGCTACTGATACGTTTGCCACCGTTACCGTTACTTCCATACTACTTTGCTACTAAATACTTTGCTGCAGATATTAAGTCTTTCAGGTGTGGTTGAATTGACAACTCAGATGCTAATACTCGAGAATATTCTTTGGCTCCCCTTTAGTCGAATCAATAAATTTGGGTTGAATACTCTACCCTCGAAAACTGTTGCGATCCCCTATACTTGTGGGTTATCAAGACCTTTTTCTAGCGCCGTTGTCGGGGAGCATAGCTTTATTCTCTAAGTCACTTGGAACTTATATCTGTTGATCACTATGAAGAATCTAAAAGACGCTAAAACCAAGATATATCCCTCAACTACGAGGACACGTAAGGAACTGCCATCTAGCTCTGCACTTGATTCACCTTCTGTTATGAGTAATTTTGCGACACCACCACCTGCTACTGAATCTAATATGTCACAAGTAATTGACGATGCTACTTCTGCTATGCATAATGCTTATGATGGTACTTTGGTTGATACTATTGTGCCACTTGTTGAATTTCTTGATGAACAAATTGCTAGAGTGAATGCTGAAAGTGATGATATTGCTGAATCTGATGAAATTATTGAAACTGAACACTATGATGCACCTGCTAGACCTAGCTCTCCTAGATATGAATTGCCTAATATACCTAAGGGTTATGTTATGGAAGGAGAAGTAGCTAGGGACTTTCTTGCTTGTAAGGATAGAGATGATCTTAAGAAATTGCTATGCAAGTGGAAGGAAAAATCTTTCAATGCTAGAATGCAATTTGATCCCAAGTTTGCTACTTCACCTATCTTTGTTACTGATAAGGATTATGACTGTTGATCCTAAGTTAATTACTTTGGTAGAATCTGATCCTTTCCATGGTTATGAATCTGAAATTGTTGTGGCACACCTTACTAAATTTAATGATATAGCCACCCTATTTACTCATGAGGAAAAAAATTGTTATTACTATATTCTTAAGTTGTTTCCGTTCTCATTAAAGGGTGATGCTAAGATATGGTTTAATTCTCTTGCTCCTGGTTGTGTGTGTAGTCCCCGGGATATGATATTTTACTTCTCTGGAAATTATTTTTCCTGCCCATAAGAAACAATTTGCCTTGCAGGAAATATTTAATTTTTTGCAGATTGAAGAAGAGAGTCTCCCACAAGCTTGGGGGAGGCTTCTCCAATTACTTAATCCTTTGCCTGATCACCCTCTCAAGAAAAATGAAATACTTGATATCTTTTGTAATGGACTAACCGATGCTTCTAGGGACCACCTAGATAGTTGTGTTGGTTGTGTTTTTAGGGAACGAACTGTTGAACAAGTTGAACTACTACTCCCGAACCACCTCCAAAACCACCTCCGAAGAAAAGGGGTATCTTATTCCTCAGTCCCGAAGATACGCAAGAGGCAAAGAAATCTATGAAAGAAAAAGGTATTAAAGCTGAAGATGTTAAGAATCTACCACCTATTGAAGAAATACATGGTCTTGATAACCCGACACAGGTAGTAGAGGTAAATTCTCTCCGTAGATTTGATGAAGGTGATATTCCTTATAATAAGTCCGCTAGCCAATGCTTGGATGAATTTGATAAATGCTTATGTTAGTAGACAATTGAAACATAATGCTTACATGCTTGATCGCTTGGGTGATTATATGAGTAGAACTGTTAATGATTTTAGGCTTATTAGTAAACATGCTTCCATGGTAACTACCCAAGTAGAACAAGTACTTAAGGCATAGAATGATTTGCTCAATGAAATGATTAGTAAGAACAATGATCATTATGTGAGTGTTGTGACTAGAGGTGGTACAATGACCCAAGAACCTTTGTATCCTGAGGGCCATCCTACTAGAATTGAGCAAGATTCTCAGAGAGTTAATATTGATGCACCTGGTCCTTCTAATAAAAGGAAAAAAGAATGACGATAGGACTTTGCATGTTGCTAGTGAACCTGTTGTAGAGTCACATGAAAGCCCAAAATATATCACTATTTCTAATGTCGAGACAGTATCTCGTAATGAACATGAACCTAGGGATAATATTGATGATGTTCATGTCGACGCTCAACCTAGTAATGACAATGATGTGGAGATTGAACCTGTTGTTGATCTTGATAACCCACAACCTAGGAATAAGAGATATGATAAAAGATATTTTATTGCTAGGAAGCATGGTAGACAAAGAGAACCATGGGTTAAGAAACCCATGCCCTTTCCTCCTAAATCATCCAAGAAGAAGGATGATGAGGATTTTGAGCGCTTTGTTGAAATGTTGAGACATGTCTTTTTACGTATGCGCTTAACTTATATTCTGAAAATATATCCTTATGCTAAGTATATGAAAGAATATGTTACAAATAAAAGAAAGATACCGGAAGCTGAGATTTCCACCATGCTTGCTAATTATACTTTTAAGGGTGGAATATCAAAGAAATTAGGAGATCCCGAAGTACCTACTATACCTTGCTCTATTAAAGGAAATTATCTTAAAACTGCTTTATGTGACCTCGGAGCTAGTGTCAGTGTTATGTTGTTCTCTTTATATCGTAGACTTGATTTGAATAAGTTGACATCTACTGAAATCTATCTGAAAATGGTTGATAAATCAACCACTTTACTCATCCCTATTTGTGAGGATGTGCTTGTTGTGGTTGTAAACGTTACTATCCTAACAGACTTTGTTATTCTTGATATTCCCGAGGATGACAGTTTGTCGATCATCCTTGGTAGACCCTTTCTGAATACTGCAGTGGCTATTATTGACTGCAACAAAGGCAATGACACTTTTCATGTTAATGGTAATGAGCATACAGTACACTTTCCGAAGAAACAACCTCAAGTTTATAGTATCAACTCCACTGAAAAAATTCCAATGTTTACTATTGGAGACTTTGAATTCCCTCTCCCTGTTGTCAAAAAGAAATATGATATACTTATTGTTGGGGACATGCATATCCCCATTGAGGTAACCTAGTGTTATTCGAAAGTTCTCTAGTTCCGTGTCATTCGAAAAAAGATTGTCAATAAGACTTGATCAACCTTATTGATGGATTCTTTTTGACACGCATGAGATGGGTAAATCTAGAAAACTCAACCTTCTGTACCCAACTTTTATTATTTGTTCCTTAGTTTCAATTTAGTAAAAATGCTATTATTTCTCTATTTTCCGTTTTATCCGTGCAATAGAAAAATGACGTGAAAATAGAAGTTCTCAGAATGCCCTGAAAATTTAGTATGATTTTTTGTGGAATATTTAAGAATTTTTGGGACTAAGAACATATTAGGGGGCTGCACCAGTGGGCCACAAGCCTACAGGGTGCGACCACCACCCTAGGCACGCCCCATAGCTTGTGGGTCCCACATGGGGCCCCTTCAATTATTCCAGTACTCATCCACTTCGTCTTCCTCCAGAAAAAATCCCACCATTGCTCAAACCCGTGTTCTAGCTCATCTTGCTGCCATTTTCGATCTCCTTGCTTAAAGCTCCATTAGCAAAACTGTTTTAGGGGATTATTCATCGGTATGTGACTCCTCCTATGGTCCAATTAGTTTTTGTTCTAGTGCTTTATGTATTGAATTTTTGGCTGCTGTGGTGACCTTGTTCTTGAGCTTGCATGTCAAATGTGTAGGGTCCCAAGTAGTTTTGATGCATGATATAGCTTCTAGGCACTTGTGGGAGTAGTTGATACAAGTTTTGATTGAGCTTTTTTCACCCTTATTTGGAGTCACTAAAAATTTCGGATTTATTTTACAGAGAAAGAAAAGATGAGGAGATTGTTGAGAGGCTCTTCAAGCCGGGGTTTTAAAGAAAATGAAAATGACAAGCCTAGATGCAATATTCCTCGCGCGGAAGTTCGACCATGTGAATGGACAAGTGAGGTATTCTTGAGGGCGACCGGAATTTATGAAGATTTCTACTATCTAGCAGAAAATGCATGCATCACCGACTTCCTCAACGATAAGTGTGACCAGTATCTCCTACTTACTAATACTTCCGTGCAAAATTTTCACTTTTTCCTAGGAAGAATACTCCCATGGTAGAATTTCATTTATATGATGTGCCTAAGGAAATGTCACTTTATGATTTTTGCAATGTTTGCAAAATACCTTTTGAGGGCAGCATCAGTGAACCACGTCCTAGAGACATGGAGGATTTTATTTCCGCAATCATTGTAGGGGAAGAGAGAGGGTGTCAAAGGCAAGAGCGGCCAGCGTACATTTTCCTGTTCTACGTTATTATTCATTATTTGAAGGGAGATGTTTAGTTGGTCGCGGCGAGAGTGGAAGCCTTAGTGCTCCCGACCTCACTATTCTGTGCCATGCTTTACTTGCTGATAGAACTTTTAGTCTGGGCGCTATAGTGGCCCAACAGTTGAACTTAAACTGTTTGAAGGGCCCTATATTTGGAGGTATCTATGCATCTCGTTTAGCTAAACACTTTGAGATACCTATTAGGCTTGACGAGGAAGAGGAAATGCTACTTCCTATAAGATATTTAGATTATGATAGGATGGTAGCACATGATATTATTAAGAAAGACAATGATAAAAGGCTACTTTACAACTTAGTATTTAGTCAGGGTACCTATGAGATTATTGCTTTGTCTGCTTCTTCTTTGTTTGATATACATTCAGGAAGGTACACTATTATGCCCGAGGACATTTACAAATAATGGGGCCTGTCGTACCCCCAGCACCTGAGCATGCACTAGCCCTCGATCCGTATCAGGCTCCAGTTTTTCAGTAGGAGTCGTAGGAGATCACAAACGAGTGGAACCATCATTATCCTCCGGAGTATCTAGGAGAGGGTTATTTCTGGCCATGGCCCTAGACCAACTTAGGAAAAAAGCCTAAGCTTGGGGGAGTACATATTTCTCACCGACATTACATTCATGTTCACACACTCATTCCAGTTGTCGGTGTTCATACTTTTTCATTGTACCATCCGGGGTAGTTTATTTCTTATTTTTATTTTCTTCTTATGTGTTTCATTAACCTTGAGAAAGTCCAAAAAAAATAGTTCTAGCTTTACCTTCTAGTTTGTTTAGTTATAGTGTTAAAAGAAAACCCAAAAAGGTTTCTCATTCTTCTTTTTTCTTGTTTGGGGCTTTCCCGTGTAAATAGCTTTTCTTTCTCCTTTGGGTCGTAACGAGAAGACCACGATGACATGTTGAGTGGCTCTCATATGCATTATCATTTATCTATGAGAGAGCCCATATTACCTTGTCTTCTCCTCTAAGTTATTGCTTGCAGATTCCAGCTTAGTCCAATGCATGTGCACTCTTATTATTATTATTTAGACCGTTCGGTCGTGCAAGTGAAAGGCAATAATGACGATATATGATGAAGTGACGGAGGTGGAGAAAAGCTGGTGTGAACTCGATCTATTTTGTTATTGTAAATATGATTAGCTCATCATTCTAGATTCAGCTCGTTATGGATTGAACATGTTTGCAATGACAATTAGAGATTATAGTTACTTATGCCATGCTTAATTACCTATGAGTGAATAATTGTTTGTCTTGAGTGCCAACATGGATGTTAAAATGTTTGTGATGTAGTATGATAGAATGGTATCCTCCTCTGAATGATTCGAGTGGCTTGACTAGGCAGATGTTCACGCATGTACTTGAAACAAAACCAACATAGCCTCCATGATGTTTATGTTCATGGTGATTTAAATCCTACTCATGCTTGCATTCAATGTTGGTTAATCTCAAAGCATGTTTATGACTGTTGTCGCTCTCTAGTTGGTCGCTTCCGAGACTCTTGCTAGCCTCCACTTGTACTAAGCGGGAAAACTGCTTGTGCATACATTTCCATAAACCCAAAGTTGTTCCATATGAGTCCATTATACCTACATATATACAGTATTTACATGTCGTCCCAAGTAAATTTGCATGTTCCATACTCTAATCCTTCTAATAAATATTTTGTTTTGTATGCCCGAATCGCTCATGTAGTGACTAGGGGCTGTCAGTATCTTCCATGCTAGGTGGGTTATTCTCACGATATGTGTTGATTCACTATCATTCACGAGAAAGTGGGTGGTATTCGGGATGCCCAGTTCCATGCTCAAAAGTCAAATCAACGTATAATGAAACAAAACTCCCCTAGGATTGCTGTTTGTATGGACGGTAGCCGTGGATTAGGCCCGCTGTGGAGTGTGATCGACTGGTGGAGGGGGAGTAAAAACTATACTATTCTGTTTGGGAACCGCCTATAATGTATCTAACATAGAGTAAAAACTGTACTATTCTGTTTACATAACGGTCAAAGGCCTTTGATTGGACGGAAAATGTACGGAAGGGCATTTCTATAAGTGCACTTAATGGAAGAGGGGAAAAGTTGAGCACTGTTTTTCTTTAGGGGTAAAGATGAGGTCGGGCCGAAATTAGGGGGGAAAATGGAATTGGCCCCTTATAAAAGGCACCAGTTAGAGAACACCTCCATCATTTTGTATGATTTTTTATTAATTGATATTGAGTATGAGTATGACTGGATCTATTTTACCATGAATTACAATATCTAGTTAGTCCTTGTTCTTCGGAGGTGCTCTGCATTTATGTTTTGCCGACTCAGAAAGGGCTAGCAAAATACAAGTTTATCATATTGTATTATGATTGTTTTGATAAAATTGTTGTCATCCGAGACTTCTTATTATTGCTCGCTAGTTGATTGTGCCATTAATATAAGTAAATATGAGACCTAAATATTATAATGAATGTGGTTAGTCTATAATCTTAGCTGAAGATCTGAACATCAGTTAGACATATTTACAACAGCAAGATCAAACACAGTTTGTAAAAGTTTTTCTTTATCACTTTCAGTTTATCAACTCACTTGCTTGAGTACAAGCAAAGGTTTAAGCTTCAGGGAGTTGATACGTCTCCAATGTATCTACTTTTTCCAAACACTTTTGCCCTTGTTTTGGACTCTTATTTGCATGATTTGAATGGAACTAACCCGGACTGACGCTCTTTTCAGCAGAATTGCCTTGGTGTTTTCTTTGTGCAAAAAAACGTTTTTGGAGTGACCTGAAAATTTACGGAGAATATTTTTGGAATTAATATAAAATATTGGAGAAACAATCAAACGGAGAGGGGGCACCACCTGGCCACAAGCCTGCACGACGCGACCCCTTGGTTTGTGGGACCCCTGTGGCTCCTCCGACCTCGTTTCCACTTCTATATATTCCTATTCGGGGAGAAAAAATAGGAGAGAAGATTTCATCTCGTTTTACGATACGGAGCCGACGCCACCTCCCGTTCTTCCTCGGGAGGGCGGATCTGGAGTCTGATTTGGACTCCGGAGAGGGAAATCGACGCCGTTGTCATCACCAACCATCCTTCATCACCAATTTCATGATGATCTCCGTGGTTAGTGAGTAATTCCATCGTAGGCCTGCTGGACGGTGATGGGTTGAATGAGATCTACCATGTAATCGAGTTAGTTTTGTTAGGGTTTCATCCCTAGTATCCGCTATGTTCTGAGATTGATGTTGCTATGACTTTGCTATGCTTAATGCTTGTCACTAGGGTCCGAGTGCCATGATTTCAGATCTGAACCTATTATGTTTTCATGTATATATATGTGTTATTGATCCTATCTTGCAAGTTTTAGACACCTATAATGAGTTATGATCCGCATCCCCCAGGGTGACAATAACTGGGATTCTTTCCGGTGATTACTGTAGTTTAAGGAATTCATGTATTCACTAAGTGCTAATGCTTTGGTCCGATTCTCTATTAAAAGGAGCCTTTAATATCCCTTAGTTTCCATTAGGACCCCGGTGCCACAGGAGGGTAGGACAAAAGATGGCATGCAAGTTCTTTTCCATAAGCACGTATGACTATATATGGAATACATGCCTACATTACATTGATGAATTGGAGCTAGTTCTATATCACCCTATGTTATGACTGTTGCATGATGAATGTCATCCAACATAATTATCCATCACCGGTCCATTGCCTACGAGCTTTCCACATATTGACCTTTGCCAAGTTACTTTTCCTTTGCTATTGTTACAATCACTACCAAACTGCTACTGTCACGTTTGCCACCGTTACCGTTACTTCGATACTACTTTGCTACTAAATACTTTGGTGCAGATATTAAGTATTTCAAGCCTGGTTGAATTGACAACTCAGTTGCTAATATTCGAGAATATTCTTTGGCTCCCCTTGAGTCAAATCAATGAATTTGGGTTGAATACTCTACCCTCGAAAACTATTGCGATCCCCTATACTTGTGGGTTATCAGCAACATGCAGTTCACGGGTTCATCCGTGGAAAAAAGGCACAATAACTGGGCTAGATCTCTTTGAATGTTGTGTTTGGTGGGGAGATGAACTATCAGAAGGAGAGACTGGCCTTCCAAGCGGTGTTCTTCTCTAGCACCTATCACGCCATCCTGGGAAGGCCCTAATGACCCACAAGTATAGGGGATCTATCGTAGTCCTTTCAATAAGTAAGAGTGTCAAACCCAACAAGGAGCAAAAGGAAATCACAAGTGGTTTTCAGCAAGGTATTTTGTGCAGGCTCTGAAATTATCGGTACCAGATAGTTGTGTGATAAGATAATTCGTAACGGGTAGCAAGTAACAATAGTAACAAAGGTGCAGCAAGATGGCCCAATCCCTTTTGTAGCAAGGGACAAGCCTGGACGAACTCTTATATAAGGTAAAGCGCTCCCGAGGACACATGGGAATTCCCGTCAAGCTAGTTTTCATCATGTTCATATGATTCGCGTTCCCTACTTTCATAGTTTGATATGTGGGTGGACCGGTGCTTGGGTGCTGCCCTTACTTGGAAAAACATCCCACTTATGATTAACCCCTCTCGCAAGCATCCACAACTACGAAAGAAGAATTAAGACTAAGTCTAACCATAGCATTAAATTGGTGGATCCAAATCAGCCCCTTGCGAAGCAACGCATAAACTAGGGTTTAAGCTTCTCTCACTCTGGCAACCCATCATCTACTTATTACTTCCCAATGCCTTCCTCTAGGCCCAAATAATGGTGAAGTGTTATGTAGTCGACGTTCACATAACACCACTAGAGGAAAGACAACATACAACGCATCAAAATATCGAATGAATACCAAATTCACATGACTACTTATAACAAGACTTATCCCATGTCCTCGGGAACAAACGTAACTACTCACAAAGCATAATATTGTTCATGATCAGAGAGGTATTGAATAGCATTAAGGATCTGAACATATGATCTTCCACCGAGTAAACCAACTAGCATCAACTACAAGGAGTAATTAACACTACTGGCAACCTTACAAGTACCAATCGGAGTCACGAGACGGAGATTGGTTACAAGAGATGAACTAGGGTTTCGAGATGACATGGTGCTGATGAAGATGTTGATGGAGATGAGTCCCCTCCGATAAGAGGAGTGTTAGTGATGACGATGGCGACGATTTCCCCCTCCGGGAGGGAAGTTTCCCCGGCAGGACGGCCCTGCCGGAGCTCTAGATTGGTTCTGCTCAAGTTCCGCCTCGTGGCGGCAGCCTTTCTTCCCGAAAGCTCTCTCTTGATTTTTTCTGGGACGAAACCCTCCATATAGCAGAAGATGGGAGCCGGAGGGGTAATAGGGGGCCCACGAGTCCCCAGGCGCGCCCAAAGGGTGGGGCGCGCCTGGCAGGCTCGTGACCTCCTGGTGGCTCCCCTCCAGTACTTCTTCCGCCCAGTATTTTTTATATATTCCGAAATAATTCCTCGCTGATTTTCATGGCTTTTGGAGTTGTGCAGAATAGGTATCTCAAACTTGCTCCTTTCTCAGCCCAGAATTCCAGCTGTCGGCATTCTCCCTCTTCATGTAAACCTTATAAAATAAGAGAGAAAAGGCATAAGTATTGTACCATAATGTGTAATAACATCCCATAATGCGATAAATATCAATATAAAAGCATGATGCAAAATGGACGTATCAACTCCCCCAAGCTTAGACCTCGCTTGTCCTCAAGCGGAAGCCGAGATCAATAAATATGCCCACATGTTTAGAGATAGAGGTGTCGATAAAATAAAATACGGACATGCAGGCATCATGATCATATTTAGAACAGCAATATCATCATATAATCTCTTATGCTAAAGTGACAATTCCTTCACAATGTAAAGTATGGATCAAGAGCCTTATTGAGAATTAACAACCAATAGTCTTTAGTCATTGAAGCAATTGCAATTTATCATAACATCGGAAAGAGTCAAATAAGAGCTTGTAAAGAAAATCCACATACTCAATCATCTTTTAGTTTTCTACAATTGCTAAAACTCACGCGGTACTCATGAGATCAAAGTTTCAGTTGGACACAGAGAAAGATCGGGGCTTATAGTTTCGCCTCCCAACTATTTACCTCAAGGGTAAGGTCAACAATAATAATTCATGATTTCTTACTTCCAAGTTGATATATGAATATATATCTTTCCCTAGCACATGACGCTAGCCATGATAATGGTGAAATAAGGAATTGGTGTCGATCACCATGACTCTTTTAAAGATAAAAGTAAAGGTACAAGATAGGCCCTTCGCAGAGGGAAGCAGAGGTTGTCATGCGCTTTTGGGGTTTGGATGTGTGATCTCTTTGTGCGAAGGAACGCCACTTTATATTGCCTCCCATGATAAAGAACTTTATTATGCAGTCTATCGCTTTTATGTCTTCCTCGTCACAGGTTCGTACAAAGCTTATTTTCCACACACTAATAGATCTTACATATTTAGGGAGCAAATTTTCATTGCTTGCACCGATGACAACTTACTTGAGGGATCTTATTCAATCCATAGGTAGGTATGGTGGACTCTCATGGCAAAACTGGGTTAAGGGTTTATGGATGCACAAGTAGTATCTCTACTTAGTGCGGAAGTTTTAGCTGATATGAGGTGGAAGCAAGCGTCACATGCAAGGGATCTCTAGTCATATAACATTGTTTGAAACCAAGCAAACATAATTCATTATGTTGTCTTCCTTGTCCAACATCTAATTCTTAGCATGTAATAGTTTAATGAGTGTTCACAATCATAGACGGTGTCAAAGATGATATATTTATATGTGAACCTCTTTGATATGTCTCCATCGTATCTACTTTTCCAAACTCTTTTGCCCTTGTTTTGGTCTCTAATTTCCATGATTTGAATGGAACTAACCCGGACTGACACTCTTTTCAGCAGAATTGCCATGGTGTTGTTTTTGCGCAGAAATAAAAGTTCTAGGAATGACTTGGAAATTTACGAGGATTTTTTGTGGAATATATAAAAAATACTGGCGCAAGAATCAACTGGAGGGACGGAGCGAGGAGCTCACAAGCCCACCAGCCCCCCACCCCCACCCTGGCCGGGCCTGGCAGGCTTGTGAGCCCCTCGGGGCTCCGCCGCCTCGAATTCCACCTCTATATATTCTCCTTCGACCGGAAAAAAATCAGGGAGAAGAGTTCATCGCGTTTTATGATACGGAGCCGCCGCCACCACGTGTTCTTCCTCTGGAGGGCAGATCTGGAGTCTGTTCTAGGCTCCGGAGAGGGGGAATCGACGCCTTCGTCATCACCAACCATCCTTCATCACCAATTCCATGATGCTCTTCACCGTTCGTGAGTAATCTCATCGTAGGCTTGTTGGACGGTGATGGGTTGGATGAGATCTATCATGTAATCGAGTTAGTTTTGATGGGGATTGATCCCGAGTATCCACTATGTTCTGAGATTAATGTTGCTACTACTTTGCCATGCTTAATGCTTGTCACTAGGGCCCGAGTGCCATGATTTCAGATAAGAACCTATTATGTTTTCATCAATATATGTGTGTTCTTGATCCTATCTTGCAAGTTGTAGCGACCTACTATGTGTTATGACCCGGCAACCCCGGAGTGACAATAGCCGAAACCACTCTCGGAGATGACCATAGTATGAGGAGTTCATGTATTCACT
Source organism: Hordeum vulgare subsp. vulgare (assembly GCF_904849725.1). Lineage (NCBI taxonomy): Eukaryota > Viridiplantae > Streptophyta > Magnoliopsida > Poales > Poaceae > Hordeum > Hordeum vulgare. The sequence goes on from NC_058521.1 coordinate 535,858,750, forward strand.
ATGTGTTAATGTTTTGTTCTGGTTCTCTATTAAAAGGAGAACCTTAATATCCCTTAGTTTACATTAGGACCCCGCTGCCACAGGAGGGATGGACAATAGATGTCATGCAATTTCTTTTCCATAAGCACGTATGACTATATACGGAATACATGCCTACATTACATTGACGAACTGGAGCTAGTTACATATCTCCCCATGTTCTAATTGTTACATGATCAATGTCATCCGACATAATTATCCATCACTGATCCAATGCCTATGAGCTTTTCCTACTGGTCCTTGCTACGTTACTTTGTTGCTACTGTTGTCATTGTTGCTACTGTTACCGCTAGTGCTGTCACTGTTGCTACTGGTACCATTGCTACCGTTTCTATCACACTACTTTGCTATTGAAACTGCTAATACTTGAGAATATTCTTTGGCTTCCCCTTATGTCGAATCAACAAATTTGGGTTGAATACTCTACCCTCGAAAACTGTTGCGATCCCCTATACTTGTGGGTTATCAAGACTATTTTCTGGCGCCGTTGTCGGGGAAGCATAGCTCTATTCTCTGAGTCACTTGGGATTTACGTCTGTTGATCACTATGAGGAATCCGATAGATCCAAGAACTAAAGTATTGCCCTCAACTACGGGGACACGTAAGGAACTTCCATCTAGCTCTGCACTTGATTCACCTTCAGTTATGAGTAAGTTTGCGACACCACCTCCTGCTAGAAATCTTGATATGTCGCCTGTGCTTGATGATGCTATGCTTGATATTGCTTTGCAACTAGGTGCCCTTGATGCACAAATTTCTAGAGTTGTTTCTAGATGTGATGATACTTCTGAAACTGCTGATACTATTGAAGTAGAACCTGTTATTTTGCCTGCTAGAACTAGCTCTCCTAGACATGAATTGCCTGATATGCCTGAGTGTTATGTTATGGAGGGAGAGATAGTTGAGGACTTTCTTGCTTGTAAGGATAGCTATGATGTTGATAAATTACTGCTCGAGTGGAAATAAAAATCTTTGAACGCTGGGATGAAATACGACCCGAAGTTTGCTACTTCGCCTATCTTTATGACCGATAAGGATTGTGAATTCTCTGTCAACCCTGAGTTAATCACTCTGGTCGAATCTGATCCTATTCATAGTTATGAGTCTGAAACGGTTGTAGCCCATCTTACCAAACTGCACGATATAGCCACCCTATTCATGAGTGAGGAAAAGATCCGCCACTACTATATCCTCAAGTTGTTTCCTTTCTCGCTAAAGGATGATGCTAAGATCTGGTTCGCTTCTCTTGCCCCTGGTTGTGTGCGTAGCCCCCAGGATATGATCTACTATTTCTCTGAGAAATATTTCCCTGCCCATAAGAAGCAAGCTGCCTTGCAGGAAATATACAACTTTGCACAAGTTGAAGAAGAGAGTCTCCCACAAGCTTGGGGGAGGCTCGTCCAGCTGTTGAATGATTTACCTGATCACCCTCTTGAGAAGAATGAAATACTTGATATCTTCTATAATGGACTTACCGATGCTTTTAAAGACCACCTAGATAGTTGTGCTGGTTGTGTTTTTAGGGAGCGAACTGTAGAACAAGCTGAGATCCTATTGAATAATATCTTGTGCAATGAGAATGCTTGGACTATTCCCGAACCACCTCCGAAGCCAACTCCGAAGAAAAGAGGTATTCTATTCCTCAGTCCTGAAGATATACAAGAAGCTAAGAAATCTATGAAAGAGAAAGGCATTAAATCTGAAGATGTCAAAAATCTACCACCTATCGAAGAGATCCATGGTCTTGATAACCCGATACAGGTAGTAGAGGTAAGTTCTCTTCGTAGATTCGATGAGAGTGATATTCCTTTTGATAAACCTGCTAGCTTATGCCTAGATGAATTTGATAACTTTGTTGCGAAACAACAAAGTTTCAATGATTATGTTAGCACACAATTGGAACAAAATGCTCGTATGCTTAGTCATTTAAGTGCTTGTGTGGACAGAAACGTCAATGATCTTAAGCTCTTGAGTAAACATGCCTCTATGGTTACTACTCAGGTGGAACAAGTACTTAAGGCTCAAAATGATTGGCTCAATGAGTTGAAATACAATTCCATTAGAGTCATCACTAGAGGTCGTAGAATGACCCAGGAACCTTTGTATCCTGCGGGTCATCCTAAGAGAATTGAACAAGATTCTCAAGGAGTTAGCACCGAGGCACCTAGTCATCCTATGAAGAAAAAGAATGATGATAGGAACTTGCATGCTAGCAACCCTGTTGCTGTTACACCCGAGAATCCAAACGATGTCTCTGTTTCTGATGCCGAAACACAATCTCGTGATGAACATGAGCCTAGTGATAATATCGATAGTGGTGTTCATGTTGATGCTCAACCTAGCAATGATAAGGATGTGGATATTGAACATGTTGATCTTGATAACCCACAGCCTAAGAATAGGAGATACGATAAGAACGACTTCATTGCTAGCAAGCATGGTAAAGAAAGGGAACCATGGGTTCAGAAACCCATGCCCTTTCCTCCCAAACTATCCAAGAAAAAGGATGATGAGGATTTTGAGCGCTTTGTTGAAATGATTAGACCTGTCTTTCTGCAAATGCGTTTGATAGATATGCTCAAAATTTCTCCTTATACTAAGTACATGAAAGATACTGTGACCAATAAAAGGAAGATACATGCGGTTGAGATTTCCACCATGCTTTCCAACTACACCTTCAAGGGTGGAACTCCTAAGAAACTAGGTGATCCCGGAGTGCCCACTATACCTTGCTCCTTTAAAGGAAACTACGTTAGAACTGCTTTATGGGATCTTGAAGCCGGTGTTAGTGTTATGCCTCTCTCTCTTTATCGTAGACTTGAATTGGATAAGTTGACACCCACTGAAATCTCCTTGCAAATGGCCGACAAATCAACTGCTTTCCCTATCGGCATTTGCGAGGATGTGCCTGTTGTGGTTGCTAGCTTTACTATCTTAATGTACTTTGTTATTCTGGATATTCCCGAGGATGATGCCATGGCGGTCATCCTTGGAAGACCCTTTTTAAACACCGCAAGGGCTGTTATTGATTGCAACAAAGGCAATGTTACTTTCCATGTCAATGGTAATGAGCATACGGTGCACTTTCCGAAGAAACAATATCGAGTACATTGCATCAATGCTATTGAAAAAACTTCATCGATTATTAGTGGGAGCTTTGAAGGCCCTATACCTACTGTCAAGATGAAGTATGATTTACTTGTTGGGGATATGCACATCCCCATTGAGATGGATGAATATAGGAGCTCACCCAGCAGTGGCACCATCAGTACACTCCGGAGTACCCCAGAGACGGTTACTTCCCACCTTGGGAGTAGACCAACTTAGGCCAAAAGGCTAAGCTTGGAGGAGTACGTGTTTCTCACCGACTTTATATTCATGCTCACACTTTCTCCTTGTTAGTCGGTGTTCACACCTTGCCATTGTATCATCCATGCTAGTTTATTTCTTTTTCTCGCTTTCTTCTCGTGTGTTTGTTTAGACTGAGAAAAACAAAAAAAATAGTTGTAAGTTTACTTTTCTGCTTGCTTTGTGGTGTTTTAAAAAAGAAAACCCAAAAAGATTTCCCTTTCTTCTTTTGCTTGTTGGGATCTTTCCCGTGTAAATAGTTTTCTTTTTATTTGGGTCAAGGTAGAAGACCATGGTTACAATGTTTAGTGGCTCTCGCATGCATATCTGTTTATCTGTCAAAGAGCCATATTACTTTGTCTTCTCCTTTGTGTTTGCTTTTAGATTCCAGCGTAGTCCAATGCACGAGCACTCTTATTATTGTTCACATCATTCGGTCGTGCAAGTGAAAGGCAATAATGACGATATATGATGAAGTGACTGAGCCTGGAAAAGCTGGTATGAACTCGACCTATTTTGTTTTTGTAAATATGACTAGCTCATCGTTCTTAATCCAGCTTTGTTATGAGAGAAACATGTTTGCAATGACAACTTAGAGATCATAGTTTTTGATGCCATGCTTAATTACCTAGGAGCTTATAATGGTTTGTCTTGGATGCCAACATGAATTTCGGGATGATTATGATGTAGTATGATATGATGGTATCCCCCTTTGAATGATTCAAGTGGCTTGACTTGGCACATGTTCACGCATGTAGTTGAAACAAAATCAACATAGCCTCAATGATATTCATGTTCATGGTGATTTATATCCTACTCATGCTTGCACTCAATGTTGGTTAATTTCAATGCATATTGATGAATGTTGTCGCTCTCTAGTTGGTCGCTTCCCAGTCTATTGCTAGCCTTCGCCTGTACTAAGTGGGAATACTGCTTATGCATCCACTTCCATAAACCCAAAGTTGTTTCATATGAGTCCACCATACTTACCTATATGCGGTATCTACCTACCGTTCCAAGTAAATTTGCATGTGCCACTCTCTAAATCTTCAAGTAATAATCTGTTTTGTATGCCCGAACCGCTCATGTGGTGACATGGGGCGATCGGTATCTTCCATGCTAGGCGTGTTACCCTCGATACGTGTTTATTCACTATCACTCACGAGGAAGGGGTGCTGCCTATTGAGCTTGCGTTGGTTTTCCCTTGAACAGGAAAGGGTGATGCAACACAGCAGCAGTAAGTATTTCCCTCAGTTTGAGAACCAAGGTATCAATCTAGTAGGAGAATCAAGCCAAGTGTCCAGAGTACCTGCGCAAACACAAAGAGCTTGCACCCAACGCTATAAAGGGGTTGTCAATCCCTTCAAGATTGATTGCAAAGCGAGAACTGAAGGCAGAAAGTGCAACAAAGTAAAAGTGAAGGCTGAAAATATGGTGTGAAGTAGACCCGGGGCCATAGTGTTCACTAGAGGCTTCTCTCCAGATAGCAAATATTACGATGGGTGAACAAATTAATGTCGAGCAATTGATAGAACCGCGCAAAGTCATGACGATATCTAAGTCAATGATCATACATATAGGCATCACGTCCAAGACAAGTAGACCGATACTTTCTGCATCTACTACTATTACTCCACACATCGACCGCTATCCAGCATGCATCTAGTGTATTAAGTTCATGACGAACAGAGTAACGCCTTAAGAAAGATGACATGATGTAGAGGGATAAACTCAAACCAATGATGAAAACCCCATCTTTTTACCCTTGATGGCAACAACACGATGTGTGCCTCGCTACCCCTTCTGTCACTGGGTGAGGTCACTGCACGGTATGAACCCAAAACCAAGCACTTATCCCATTGCAAGAATCATAGATCAAGCTGGCCAAAAAAAACTCACAACTCGAAGAGAATTACAAGTATATGAAATCATGCATATAAGAGATCAGAAGAAACTCAAATAAGATTCATAGATAATCTGATCATAAATCCACAATTCATCGGATCTCGACAAACACACCACAAAAGAAGATTACATCGGATAGATCTGCATGAAGATCATGGAGAACTTTGTATTGAAGATCCAAGAGAGAGAAGAGACCATCTAGCTACTAGCTATGGACCCGAAGGTCTATGGTGAACTACTGACGCATCATCGGAGAGGCATGGTGTTGATGAAGAAGCCCTCCGTATCCGAATCCCCCCTCTGGCAGGGCACCAGAACGTGCCCCAGATGGGATCTTGCATAGACAGAAGATTGCGACGGCGGAAAAGTGTTTTCGAGGCTCTGCTGATTTTTTCTGGGATTTTAGGGAATATATAGGCGAAAGACCTAGGACAGAGGAGGTCCATGGAGCCCACAATCCTGGGAGGCGCAGCCCCCCTGGCCACGTCTAGGAGGCTTGTGGGGTCCATGGCGACCCTCTGCCTTGGTTCTCAAGTCTCCCGATCGTCTTTTGTTTCGGAAAAAATCTTTTTGGAAGTTTCGTTCCGTTTGGACTCCGTTTAAAATCCTCCTCTGAAAAGGGTCAAAAACAAGGAAAAAACTGGAACTCGCACTTGGCACTAGTTAGTCCCAAAAAAGATATAAAAGCCATACAAAACATCCAAAGTTTGACAAGATAATAGCATGAAACCATCAAAAATTATAGATATGATGGAGACGTATCAAGCATCCCCAAGCTTAACTCCTGCTCTTCCTCGAGTAGGGAAGTGATAAAGACTGAATTTTTGATGTGGAATGCTACCTAGCATAGTTGTCCTTTGTAACTTCTTTCATGTGACATGAATGTTCAGATCCGTAAGATTCAAAACAGTAGTTTGCTATTGACATGAAAACAATAATACTTCAAGCAAAATAGCAAGGTAATCAAGAACTTTTGAAATAACAAGGCCAAAGAAAGTTATCCCTACAAAATCATATAGTCTGGCTATGCTCCATCATCCCCACACAACTAATGTAAATCATGCACAACTCCAGTATTGGCCAAGTAATTGTTTTCGCACTCTTACTTTCTCAAACCTTTTTTCAACTATCATGCAATACATGAGCGTGAGCCATGGATATAGCACTATAGGTGGAATAGAGTGTGGTGGTGGTTGTGAGACAAAAAGGAGGATATGGTCACATTGACTCGGCGTATCAAAGGGTTATGGAGATGCCCATCAATAGATATCAATGTGAATGAGTAGGGATTGCCATACAAAGGATGCACGAGAGATATAAGTATGTGAAAGCTCAAAAGGAGAATTAGTGGGTGTGCATCCAACTTGCTTGCTCACGAAGACCTAGGGCAATTTTGAGGAAGCCCATCATTGGAATATACAAGCCAAGTTATATAATAAGATTCCCACTAGTATATGGTGGTCACGAAACGAGAGGCTCTCAATCGTGAAGAACATGGTGCTATTATGAAGCACAAGTGTGGAAAAAGATAGTAGCATTGTCCCTTCTCTCTTTTCTCTTTTTTCTTATTTGGGCTCTTTGGCCTCTATTTTTTATTTGGGCTCTTTGGCCTCTTCTCTTTTTTCCCCACATGGGACAATGCTCTAATAATGATGATCATCACACTTTTATTTACTCACAGCTCAAAACTCAGAACAATGATGACTCCTCAGGAAATGCCTCCGACAGTGTACCGGGATGTGCAACGATCTAGCTTGGCGTATGACGTTGAAACATCACACTTTTATTTTCTCTCTTTTTTTTGTTTGGGCTCTTTGGCCTCTCTTTTTTATGTGGGAAACATTGGCCTCTTTTTTCATTTCCTCACATGGGACAATGCTCTAATAATGATGATCATCACACTTTTATTTATTCACAGCTCAAAGCTTAGAATGATGATGACTCTATAGGAAATGCCTCCGACGGTGTACCGGGATGTGCAACGATCTAGCTTGGCGTATGACGTTGAAACATCTCGCTAGCTATCTTACGATCATGCAATGGCAATATGAGAGTGACGACACAAGTCATGAGACGGAACGGTGGGAGTTGCATGGCAATATATCTCGGAATGGCTATGAAAATGCCATAGTAGGTAGGTATGGTGGTTGTTTTTAGGAAGGCATATGGTGGGTTTGTGCACCGGCGAAAATTGTGCGGCATTAGAGAGGCTAGCACTGGTGGAAGGTGAAAGTGCATCTATACCATGGACTCACATTAGTCAAGAAGAACTCACATACTTATTGCGAAAGTTTTTATTAGTAATCGAAACAAAGTGCTAAACGCATACTCCTAGGGGAAGGGTTGGTAGGTGTAAACCATCGCGCGATCCCGACCTCAACACAAAGGATGACAATCAATAGATCAATTATGCTCCGACTTCCTAACATAGCGGTTCACCATACGCGCATGCTACGGAATCACGAACTTCAACACAAGTATTCCTAGATTCACAACACCCTACTAACATAACACTTAATATTACCAAATCCACGTCTCGAAACTAACTGAGAGGAATCAAAACTTCTCTTTCTACTCAATTCACATGAAGATGGAGGTTTTTGTATCCTCTTTGGGTACCTATCACCTTTGGGACTACTTTCATAGCACAAGCCAACTACCAAGTCACGCACCGCCATGCTCTAAAAGATCTAAGTGAAGCACATAGAGCAAAATTATCTAGCTCAAAAGATATAAGTGAAGCACGATGAGCATTCTAGCAAATTCACGATGAGTGCATGTCTCTCTCAAAAGATGTGTAGCAAGGATGATTGTGACACAACAAAAAGAAAAGACTCCTACGATACAAGACGCTCCAAGCAAAACACATATAATGTGGTGAATAAAAATATAGCTCCAAGTAATGTTACCGATGGATTGAAGACGAAAGAGGGGATGCCTTCTCGGGGCATCCCCAAGCTTAGGCTTTTTGGTGTCCTTGAATGGCTTGGCTGCCTTGGTCTTCCCCAAGCTTGATCTCTTTCCACTCTTTATCCCTTTGTCCATGATAATATCACCCAAAACTTGAAAACTTCACAACACAAAACTTAAACTGAAACTTGTGATATCATTAGCACAGGAAAACAAACTACCACCTATTTAGGTACTGTAGCAAACTTGAATTCTATTTATATTGGTGTTAGATTACTGTATTCTCACTTTTCCATGGCTAGTACCCCCCCCCCCCCCGATACTATCCATTGTTTCATCAAAACAAGCAACCAACTCAACAAAAACAGAATCTGTCAAAAATATACGTATGTGTAGCAATTTGTATACTTCGTATACTTCTGGTACCTCAAAAATTCAGAAAAATTACGAATGCCTCGGCAACAGTCATATCAACCAGCAGAAAAAAGAATCAACTCAAAAGCTCTTCCTGAATAAAAATGACAAATAATCTCGCGAGCGAAAAGTTTCTATCTTTTTCCAGCAGGATTGAACAACCATCACCAAGACTAGTCATAAAGGTTTTGCTTGGCTCAAACACAAAAAACACTATCACAACAGAATTATGATGGTGTGGACGCAACAAAACAGAAAGAAAAAGATAAATTCATTGGGTTGCCTCCCAACAAGCGCTATTGTTTGACGCCCTTAGCTAGGCATAAAGCGATAGAATCACGTATCGTCGTCTTTGGTGCTCAAACCATAAGTAGACCTCATCATGGATTCATAGGGCAATCTTATTTTATTTCTAGGAAATTGTTCCATTCGCTTCTTTAAAGGAAATTTAAATCTAATATTCCCTTCCTTCATATCTATGATAGCACCGATAGTCCTTAGGAAAGGTCTACCAAGAATGATAGGGCATGTAGGATTGCAATCAATGTCAAGCACAATGAAATCCACAGGTACATAGTTCCTATTTGCAATAATAAGAACATCATTGATCCTTCCCATGGGTTTCTTGACAGTAGAATCCGCAAGATGTAAATTAAGAGAGCACTCCTCAGTCTCAGTAAAACCCAGAACATCACATAAAGACTTTGGAATCGCGGAAACACTAGCACCCAAATCACACAAAGCATTGCATTCATGGTTTTTTATTTTGATTTTGATAGTATGTTCCCACTCATCATGAAGCTTTCTAGGCATAGAGACTTCCAATTCAAATTTCTCTTCAAGAGATTTTATCATAGCTTCGATGATATGATCGGTAAAGGCCTTGTTTTGGCTATAAGCGTGTGGAGAGTTTAGCATGGATTGCATCAAGGAAATGCATTCAATCAAGGAACAACTATCATAACTGAATTCCTTGAAATCCAAAGTAGTAATTTCATTACTACTCAAAGTTTTAATAGGTACTACTCCTATTTCAATGCTTTTAGCATCAAGATAGATGGACTCCGAATCATTGGGGCGTTTTTCAACCAAAGTGGATTCATATCCATCCCCATCATCATTAGGTTTGACACAAGAAAACAAAGATTCAATGGGAGTCACACCAAGCACTTTAAGATCTTCGTGATTTTTATCACGAGAACACGCCTTTTTAAGCCATGCATGTCTAGCACGAATTTGGGCGGTTCTTTCTTTGCTCTCACTCATGGAAACACGCATAGCTTTGAAAGTTTCATCCATATTGATCTTGGGAGGAGCACATCTAACTTCCAAAGCATCAATATCACTAGACATTCTATCAACGCTCCTAGCTAAATCGTCAATTTTGAGTAGTTTTTCCTCTATGGACGCATTGAAAATCTTTTGCAAGTTGATAAACTCTTTGATATTACTCTCTAGATCAGAGGGTAATCTATTGTAATTTCTATGAGTATTGTTGTAGGAGTTTCCAAAGTTATTAGATGGGTTACTAGAAAAAGTCCTAGGAACATAGTTTCCTCTAAAAGCATTGTTGTTGCCAAAATTATTCCTACCAACAAAATTAACGTCCAAGCTAGCGTTGCTACTCTCAATCAAGGAAGACAAGGGCATATCATTAGGATCTAAAGGAGCACTTCTACTAGCAACCAAATTCATTAACTCATCCATTTTAGCACTTAACGAGTTAATTTCTTCTATAGCGTGTACCTTTTTACTAGTAGGTGACCTTTCAGTGTGCCACTGAGAGTAGTTCGTCATGATATTGTCTAGGAGTTTTGTGGCTTCTCCTAACGTGATTTCCATGAACGTTCCACCTGAGGCGGAGTCCAAGATATTTCTAGAAGCGAAATTGAAGCCAGCGTAAAAGATTTGTATAATCATCCAAAGACTCAAGCCATGAGCGGGACAATTTCTAATCATCAATTTCATCCTCTCCCAAGATTGTGCCACATGTTCATGATCAAGTTGCTTAAAATTCATGATATCATTACGGAGAGAGATAATCTTAGCCGGCGGAAAATACTTGGATATATAAGCATCATTGCACTTGTTCCAAGAATCGATACTATTTTTGGGCAAAGACGAAAACCAAGTTTTTGCTCGATCTCGCAACGAGAAAGGAAAAAAGCTTCAATTTAATCACATCATTATCCACATCTTTATTCTTTTGCATATCGCAAAGCTCAATGAAGGTATTGAGATGGCATGCGACATCTTCACTAGGAAGGCCGGAGAATTGCTCTTTCATAACAAGATTCAGCAAAGCAACATTGATTTCGTATGACTCCGCACTAGTTGCGGGAGCAATCGGAGTACTAATAAAGTCATTATTTTTAGTATTCCAGAAGTCACAAAGATTGGTGTTTTCAGTCATGGTAACTTCAGCAAGCAAACAAGCACACAAGCGAACAGAAAGCAAACGAGAGAAAAAGGCAAACGAAAAAGGCAAATATTTTTGTAAATTTTTATTTTTCAGAAGTGGGGGAGAGGAAAACGAGAGGCACAAAAAAGTAAATGCAAGAGATGAGTTTGCGACACTTACTTGGATGAGTTCTTCACTTGATCCACCCCGGCAACGGCGCCAGAAATTCTTCTGCTACGGCAACAGACAATAGCGCCAGGAATTGACACGTTGACGGAGACTGGGCTTGCGTTGATTTTTCCCTTGAAGAGGAAAGGGTGATGCAGCACAGGAGCAGTAAGTATTTCTCTCACTTTCAGAACCAAGATATCAATCCAGTAGGAGAATCGCGTCAAGTCCAGAGTACCTACGCAAACACAAAAGAGCTTGCACCCAACGCTATGAAGGGTTGTCAATCCCTTCAAGATTGATTGCAAAGTGAGATCTAAAGGCGGAAAGTGCAACGAAGTAAAAGTGTAAGGCTTAAAATATGATGTAAAGTAGACCCGGGGGCCATAGTGTTCACTAGAGGCTTCTCTCAAAATACAAAATATTACGGTGGGTGAACAAATTACTGCCGAGCAATTGATAGAACCGCGCAAAGTTATGACGATATATAAGGCAATGATCATACATATAGGCATCACGTCCGAGACAAGTAGACCGATACTTTCTGCATCTACTACTATTACTCCACACATCGACCGCTATCCAGCATGCATCTAGTGTATTGAGTTCATGATGAACAGAGTAACGCCTTAAGCAAGATGACATGATGTACATGGATAAACTCTAACCAATGATGAAAACCCCATCTTTTTACCCTTGATGGCAACAACATGATGCGTGCCTCGCTACCCCTTATGTCACTGGGTGAGGTCACCGCACGGTAAGAACTCAAAACCAAGGACTTCTCCCATTGCAAGAATCATAGATCAATCTGGCCAAACAAAACCCACAACTCAAAGAGAATTACAAGGATATGAAATCATGCATAAGAGAGATCAGAAGAAACTCAAATAAGATTCATAGATAATCTGATCATAAATCCACAATTCATCGGATCTCGACAAACACACCGCAAAAGAAGATTACAATGGATAGATCTCCATGAAGATCATGGAGAACTTTGTATTGAAGATCCAAGAGAGAGAAGAACCCATCTAACTACTAGCTATGGACCCGAAGGTCTATGGTGAACTACTCACGCATCATCGGAGAGGTCATGGTGTTGATGAAGAAGCCCTCCGTATCCGAATCCCCCTCCAGCAGGGCACCATAACGTGCCCCAGATGAGATCTTGCGGAGACAAAAGCTTGCGGCGGCGGGAAAGTGTTTTCGAGGCTCTGCTGATTTTTTCTGGGATTTTAGGGAATATATAGGCGAAAGACCTAGGGCAGAGGAGGTCCAAGGATCCCACAAGCCTGGGAGGCGCGGGCCCCCCTGGCCGCGGCTAGGGGGCTTGTGGGGTCCCTGGCGACCCTCTACCTTGGTTCTCTAGTCTCCCAATTGTCTTTTGTTTTGGAAAAAATCTTTTTGGAAGTTTCGTTCCGTTTGGACTCCGTTTAAAATCCTCATGTGAAAAGGGTCAAAAACAAGGAAAAAACAGGAACTCGCACTTGGCACTGAGTTAATAAGTTAGTCCCAAAAAAGATATAAAAGGCATACAAAATATCCAAAGATTGATAAGATAATAGCATGAAACCATCAAAAATTATAGATACGTTGGAGACGTATCACCCCTCTTTCGTCTTCAATCCATCGGTAACATTACTTGGAGCTCTATTTTTATTCACCACATGATATGTGTTTTGCTTGGAGCGTCTTGTATCGTAGGAGTCTTTTCTTTTTGTTGTGTCACAATCATCCTTGGTGCACACCTTTTGAGACAAACATGCACTCATCATGATTTTGCTAGAATGATCATTGTGCTTCACTTATATCTTTTGAGCTAGATCATTTTGCTCTATGTGCTTCGCTTAGATATTTTAGAGCACGACGGTGTGTAAAAAGAGAAGTTTTGAAAGTAGTCCCAAAGGTGATAGGTACCCAAAGAGGATACAAAAACCTCCATCTTCATGTGCATTGAGTAGAAAGAGAAGTTTTGATTCCTCTCAATTAGTTTTGAGACGTGGATTTGGTAGTATTAAGAGTTATGTTAGTAGGGTGTTGTGAATCTAGAAATACTTGTGTTGAAGTTAGTGATTCGCGTAACATGCACGTATGGTGAACTGCTATGTTAGGAAGTCAGAGCATAATTGATCTATTGATTGTCATCCTTTGTGTTGAGGTCGGGATCGCGCGATGGTTTACACCTACCAACCCTTCCCCTAGGAGTATGCGTTTAGCACTTTGTTTCGATTACTAATAAAAACTTTCGCAACAATTATGTGAGTTCTTCACGACTAATGTGAGTCCATGGTATAGATGCACTTTTACCTTCCACCATTGCTAGCCTCTCCAGCGCCGCACAACTTTCGCCGGTGCACAAACACACCATATGCCTTCCTCAAAACAGCCACCATACCTACCTACTATGGCATTTTCATAGCCATTCCGAGATATATTACCATGCAACTCCCATCGTTCCGTATCATGACTTGTGCCGTCACTCTCATATTGCCATTGCATGATCGTAAGATAGCTAGCGAGATGTTTCAATGTCATACGCCAAGCTAGATCATTGCACATCTCGGTACACTGTCGGAGGCATTTCCTATAGAGTCATCATTGTTCTGAGCTTTGAGCTGTGAGTAAATAAAAGTGTGATGATCATCATTATTAGATCATTGTCCCATGTGAGGAAATAAAAAAAAGAGGCCAAAGTTGCCCACAAAAAAAACAGAGGCCAAAGAGCCCAAATAAAAAAAATAGAAAAATTGAGAAGGGACAATGCTACTATCTTTTTCCACACTTGTGCTTCATAATAGCAACATGTTCTTCATGATTGAGAGCCTCTCGTTTCTTCACCAACATGTACTAGTGGGAATCTTTATTATATAACTTGGCTTGTATATTCCAATGATGGGCTTCCTCAAAATTGCCCTAGGTCTTTGTGAGCAAGCAAGTTGGATGCACACCCACTAGTTCTCCTTTTGAGCTTTCACATACTTATAGCTCTCGTGCATCCTTTGTATGGCAATCCCTACTCATTCACATTGATATCTATTAATGGGCATCTCCATAACCCTTTGTTTCACCGAGGCAATGTGACCATCTCCTCCTTTTTGTCTCACAACCACCACCACACTCTATTCCACCTATAGTGCTATATCCATGGCACACGCTCATGTATTGCGTGATAGTTGTAAAAGGTTTGAGAAAGTAAGAGTGCGAAAACAATTACTTGGCCAATACCGGGGTTGTGCATGATTTACATTAGTTGTGTGGGGATGATGGAGCATAGCCAGACTATATGATTTTGTAGGGATAACTTTCTTTGGCCTTGTTATTTCGAAAGTTCATGATTACCTTGCTAGTTTGCTTGAAGTATTATTGTTTTCATGTCAATAGCAAACTATTGTTTTGAATCTTACGGATCTGAACATTCATGTCACATGAAAGAAGTTACATAGGACAACTATGCTAGGTAGCATTCCACATCAAAAATTCAGTCTTTATCACTTCCCTACTCGAGGACGAGCAAGATTTAAGCTTGGGGATGCTTGATACATCTCCAACGTATCTATAATTTTTGGTTTCATGCTATTATCTTGTCAAAACTTTGGATGTTTTGTATGCCTTTTATATCTTTTTTGGGACTAACTTATTAACTCAGTGCCAAGTGCCAGTTCCTGTTTTTTGCGTGTTTTTGACCATTTTCACAGGAGGATTTTAAACGAAGTCCAAATGGAATGAAACTTCCAAAAAGATTTTTTCCAAAACAGAGGGTCACCAGGGACCCCACAAGCTCCCTAGCCGCGGCGAGGTGGTCACGCGTCCCAGGCTTGTGGGCTCCCTGGGCCTCCTCTGCCCTAGGTCTTTCGTCTATATATTGCCAAAAATCCCAGAAAAAATTAAGAGAGCCACGAAAATACTTTTCCGCCGGCGCAAGCTTCTGTCTCCGCAAGATCCCATATGGGGCACGTTCTGGTGCCCTGCCGGATGGGGGATTCGGATACGGAGGGCTTCTTCATCAACACCATGACCTCTTCGATGATGCGATAGTAGTTCACCATAGACCTACAGGTCCATAGCTAGTAGCTAGATGGATTCTTCTCTCTCTTGGATCTTCAATACAAAGTTCTCCATGATCTTCATGGAGATCTATCCGATGTAATCTTCTTTTGCGGTGTGTTTGTCAAGATCCGATGAATTGTGGATTTATGATTAGATTATCTATGAATCTTATTTGAGTTTCTTCTGATCTCTTATATGCATGATTTCATATCCTTGTAATTCTCTTCGAGTTGTGGGTTTTGTTTGGCCAGCTTGATCTATGATTCTTGCAATGGGAGAACTGCTTGGTTTTGGGTTCATACCGTGCGATGACCCCACCCAGTGACACAAGGGCTAGCGAGGCACGCATCGTGTCGTTTCTATCAAGGGTAAAAAGATGGGGTTTTCATCATTGGTTTGAGTTTATCCCTCTACATCATGTCATCTTGCTTAAGGCGTTACTTTGTTCGTCATGAACTCAATACACTAGATGCATGCTGGATAGCGGTCGATGTGTGGAGTAATAGTAGTAGATGCAGAAAGTATCGGTCTACTTGTCTCGGACGTGATGCCTATATGTATGATCATTGCCTTAGATATCATCATGACTTTGCGTGGTTCTATCAATTGCTCGACATTAATTTGTTCACCCACCGTGATATTTGCTATTTTGAGAGAAGCCTCTAGTGAACACTATGGCCCCCGGGTCTACTTCACATCATGTTTTCAGCCTTACACTTTTACTTTGTTGCACTTTCTGCCTTCAGTTCTCGCTTTGCAATCAATCTTGAAGGGATTGACAACCCCTTTATAGCGTTGGGTGCAAGCTCTTTTGTGTTTGTGCGGGTACTCTGTACTTGACGCGATTCTCCTACTGGATTGATACCTTTGTTCTCAAACTGAGGGAAATACTTACTGCTCCTGTGCTGCATCGCGCTTTCCTCTTCAAGGGAAAAACCAACGCAAGCTCAAGAGACGGCAGAAGATTTCTGTCACCGTGGCAAGGTGTTATGATCAGCACTACTAGTTGGAATAGCTTCTACCCACTTAGTAACGTAATCAACAGCAACTAGTATATAAGTATACCAGTTGGACTTTGGAAAAGGTCCCATATAATCAAAACCCCAAACATCAAATGGTTCAATAACAAGTGAATAATTCATAGGCATTTCCTGACGTTTACTGATATTACCTATTCTTTGACATTCATCACAAGACAAGACAAACTTACGAGCATCCTTGAAGAGAGTAGTCCAATTAAAACCGGATTGCAATACCTTGTGTGCAGTTCTATCTCCCGCATGGTGTCCTCCGCAAGCCTCGGAGCAACACTTCTGTAGGATCTGTCCATGTTCATGCTCAGGTACACAACGTCTAATAACACCATCTACTCCTTCTTTATAATGGTGAGGATCATCCCAAAATTAATGTCTCAAATCATAAAAGAACTTTTTATTTTGTTGGTATGTGAAACTAGGTGGTATATATTTAGCAACAATAAAATTAGCATAATCAACATACCATGGTGTACTACATGAAGCATTGATGACATTCAATTGTTCATTAGGAAAGCTATCATCAATAGGTTGTGGGTCATCAAGAACATTCTCTAACCTAGACAAGTTATCTGCTACGGGGTACTCTGCACCCTTTCTATCAACAATATGCAAATCAAATTCTTGTAGCAAGAGAACCCATCTAATAAGTCTAGGTTTAGCATCTTTCTTTTCCATGAGATATTTAATAGCAGCATGATCAGTGTGAATAGTAACTTTGGAATCAATAATATAAGATCTGAACTTATCACATGCAAACACAACTGCTAAAAATTATTTTTCACTAGTAGCATAGTTTCTTTGGGCACTGTCTAGAGTTTTACTAGCATAATGAATAACATTTAATTTCTTATCAACTCTTTGTCCTAGAACAGTACCAACAGCATAATCACTAGCATCACACATAATTTCAAAAGGTAGGTTCCAATCAGGTGGTTGAACAATAGGTGCAGTTATCAAGGCCTTCTTAAGTATTTCAAATGCTTCTTCACAATCATCATAAAAACAAATGGAATATCTTTTTGCAAAAGATTGGTGAGAGGCCTAGAAATATTAGAGAAGTCTTTAATAAACCTTCTATAGAAACTAGCATGACCAAGGAAACTTCTTATACCTTTAATGTCTGTAGGGCATGGCATTGTCTCGATCGCATCAACTTTAGCCTTATTGACTTCAATACCTCTTTCAGAAATTTTATGTCCTAAGACAATGCCTCCATTAACCATAAAGTGGCACTTCTCCCAATTCAAGACAAGGTTAGTATCTTTACATCTCTGCAAAACTCGATCAAGGTTGCTCAAGCAATCATCAAAAGAAGATCCGTAAACGGAGAAATCATCCATGAAAACCTCAACAATCATTTCACAAAGGGATATTTAAATTAGTGCCCCTGGTTCCTTAATTGAGCTCACTTTTCCCCATGCTCCAAACGTTTGCTCACTTTTCCCCTCTTCCTTAGCTGAAACTCTCACAAATGCTCATAGCGACCGTTTGTTGTCTTGACCGTCCATTGACCGTTAATTGCTGACAAGTGGGGCCGAGTCTTCGGCTGACTGTTGCTTGCTGACGGGTGGGACCGCAAGGAGACACGTATTGGGCAGCTTGTCTGAATCTGAAACATATCTAGACAGGCCGCACTGCACCGCGCCGCCCGGCATCCTCCGCCGGCGTCGTGTCGCGTCCACCGCAGTTGTTTCCTCCACCCTATGCCCCTATTCCGTTCGTCGGTGACGTCGCGTCTCCGCCAGATATAGACCACCTCCCCATCTAGGATTACATGGCGATGTTGAGTGAGGACGCCCGGTATGCAGTCGCCCGTGGAGAGGATTAGGTCGAATCTGCGGCAGATAATTCATGGATTAAACCTGGGTAAGCATTGTTTCCTCTCGACTTGACGTTCTAAGTCATATTGTAGGTCGTATTTGACTTCTGTTTGCTTGAATCGTTCGAATTTGTGCTCGATTTTACCCGACTAACTGAAGCCTTTATTTCCTTCAACAAAATAGGATTGATCCCGCACTGGCTTTCCGGCTGGCGATTAGAATGGAAACTAGTGTGCTGCGTGGTACTAAACCGCATTTGATTTCATCATTTTCTATCCCAAAGTGGTAGAAACCAGCATATCTTTCAAAGATTTGCAAGCTGAGCTAAGAAACACCTATCCCTAGAGTGATGCCGATGTTGTTGAACTGAATTACTTCAGCAGTGACGAGCAAAGATTTCTCCCACTAACTTGCGACGATCATATGTCGTTGCTTTTTGCTGGGATTGCTGGCTGCCGATTCGGTAAACTCCAAATCGATGTGCTTCAGCCACGCGCGGAACGGGTGAAGGGGAAGGGAGTTCAGACATCATCTGTCTGTGCTAATAGCCAGCACCCCGGCACTCCTTGTAGGTCGACACCAAGTAAAGCAAGTGGTTCATGGAGCCACAACATGCCTGCTGCCAATTGTGGTTCCGATTCAGCTGCTGCTTCTCGTGTACCTTCTGCAGTTGGTGTAGAAGAGGATGCAGAACCTGACGAGGAAGTGCCTACAAATGATGATGAAGACGAGATGATGTTTCCTGAACTGGTCGATGTAGCCAGTCAGCAAGCAGTGGATGACGAATATATGGAGGAGCCCATCAGCCAAGCTAGGTTTGATGACACTGACGATGAAGAGAAGGTGGAGAACATGGACAACTTAATCGAGGATGAATATGATGGTGATGACATGCCAACAATTGAGTGGAACAGGGAAAAACCTGAGCTTAGTGTAGGTACCATTTTCCAATCAATGGTGGACTGTCGGAATGCAGTGACAACATGGTGCATTATATCTGAAAACACCTATAAGATTAAAAGGAGTGAGCCAGCAAGGTTCATAGTTTTTTGTCATATCCTAGGTGTAGGTGGAAGTTGCATGCATCTCATATGAGAAAGAGCAAATATATTCAGGTAATTCAAGTTCAGTTAGTAATTTAGTTTCAGATTGTTGAGTAAGGTTTCTTAACTGTTTTTTACCCTTTTATTTTGTTTCAGATAAAGAAAAACCCACACAAGCACACCTGTCCACCTGGAGGGGGAGGGGGGAAGGCCAAAACCAAGCTAGCAAAAACTAGGTGGGTGGCAGATGCTATATTGGATTGGCTCAGAGAAGAACCTGGACTTGGTCCAACAGCACTCCATGGGAAGCTTTTTGAGAAGTACAAGATAGAAATTCCTTACATGAGAATTTTCAATGCTAGGGAAAAGGCTCTTGACAGAATTAATGGTCAATGGAATGACAGTTTTCAGCTGCTTTATGTTGGGTAACGTAGCATAAATTCAAAAAATTTCCTACGCTTATTCAGATCTTCCTATGGAGAGACCAGCAACGAGAGAGGGGTAAGATCATCTTCGTACATTTCAAGATTGCTAAGCGGGAGCGTTGCTAGAACGCGGTTGATGGAGTCGTACTCGCAGCGATTCCGATCTAGTGCCGAACGACGGCACCTCCGCGTTCAACACACGTGCAGCCCGGTGACGTCTCCCGCACCTTGATCCAGCAAGGAGGAGGGAGAGGTTGGGGAAGAAGTCCAGCAACACGACGGCGTGGTGTCGGTGGAGAGACGAGGTCTCCCGGTAGGGCTTCGCCAAGCGCCGGCAGAGAGGAGGAGGGAGAGGAGCAGGGTTGCGCCGAGAGAGAGAGAGATTCAACCGTGTCTCAAACAGCCCCGAACCTCATCTATATATAGGGGGAGAGGGAGGGGCGCAGCCCTTAGGGTTCCCACCCCTAAGGGGTGCGGCAGCCCTTAGATGGGAGAGGGGTGGCGGCCAGGGCAAGGGGGAGGGGTGGAGCACCCCTCTGGTGGGCCTAAGGCCCACCTTAGTTAGGGTTCCCCCTTTCCCCTCTCTGGTGCACATGGGCTGGGTGGGGGCGCACCAGCCCACTTAGGGGCTGGTTCCCTTCCCCACTTAGCCCATCTAGCCTCCCGGGGTCGTCACCCCCCTTCGGTGGTCCCCCGGGACCACCTCCGGTGGTCTCGGTGCTCCCGGTACGTTACCTGTGATGCCCGAAACACTTCCGGTGTCCGAAACCATCCGTCCTATATATCAATCTTTACCTCCGGACCATTCCGGAGCTCCTCGCGACGTCCGGGATCTCATCTGGGACTCCGAACAACTTTCGGTAATCTCGTATAACAATTCCCTATAACCCTAGCGTCATCGAACCTTAAGTGTGTAGACCCTACGGGTTCGGGAGACAGGCAGACATGACCGAGACACCTCTCTGGCCAATAACCATCAGCGGGGTCTGGATACCCATGGTGGCTCCCACTAGCTCCACGATGATCTCATCGGATGAACCACGATGTCAAGGATTCAATCAATCCCGTATACGATTCCCTTTGTCTGTCGGTATAGAACTTGCCCGAGATTCGATCGTCGGTATACCTATACCTTGTTCAATCTCGTTACCGGTAAGTCTCTTTACTCGTTCCGTAGCACGTCATCGTGTGACTAACTCCTTAGTCACATTGAGCTCATGATGATGTTCTACCGAGTGGGCCCAGAGATACCTCTCCGTCACACGGAGTGACAAATCCCGATCTCGATTCGAGCCAACCCAACAGACACTTTCGGAGGTACCCGTAGTGCACCTTTATAGTCACCCAGTTACGTTGTGACGTTTGATACACCCAAAGCACTCCTACGGTATCCGGGAGTTGCACAATCTCACGGTCGAAGGAAAAGATACTTGACATTAAAAAAGCATTAGCATATGAACAATACGATCTAGTGCTAGGCTTAGGATTGGGTCTTGTCCACCACATCATTCTCCCAATGATGTGATCCCGTTATCAATGACATCCAATGTCCATGATCAGAAAACCATGATCATCTATTGACTAACGAGCTAGCCAACTAGAGGCTTGCTAGGGACACATTGTGATCTATTCATTCACACATGTATCACTGTTTCCTTGTAATACAATTATAGCATGAACGATAGACGATTATCATGAACAAGGAAATATGATAATAACCACTTTATTATTGCCTCTAGGGCATATTTCCAACAGTCTCCCACTTGCACTAGAGTCAATAATCTAGTTACATTGTGATGTATCGAACACCCATAGCATTATGGTGCTGATCATGTTTTGCTCGTGGAAGAGGTTTAGTCAACGGGTCTGCAATATTCAGATCCGTGTGTACTTTACAAATATCTATCACTCCACTCTGGACATGGTCCTGGATGGAGTTGTAGTGGCGCTTGATGTGCTTCGTCTTCCGGTGAAACCTGGGCTCCTTGGCTAAGGCAATGGCTCCAGCGTTATCACAGAAGAGTGTCATAGGACCCGACGCGCTTGGAACCACTCCAAGGTCGGTGATGAGCTCCTTCATCCAAATTCCTTCATGAGCCGCTTCTGAAGCAGCTATGTACTCCGCTTCACATGTAGATGCTGCCACGACTTCTTGCTTGCTGCTGCACCAGCTCACTGCCCCACCATTCAACACATATACGTATCCGGTTTGTGACTTAGAGTCATCCGGATCTGTGTCGAAGCTAGCGTCGACGTAACCCTTTACGACGAGCTCTTCGTCACCTCCATAAACGAGAAACATTTCCTTAGTCCTTTTCAGGTACTTAAGGATATTCTTGACCGTTGTCCAGTGTTCCGCACCGGGATTACTTTGGTACCTCCCTACCAAGCTTATCGCAAGGTTTATATCAGGTCTGGTACACAGCATGGCATACATTAGAGAGCCCACAGCTGAAGCGTAGGGGACAGAACTCATCTTCTCTCTATCTGCTGCCGTGGTCGGCGACTGAGTCTTACTCAATCTCATACCTTGCAAAACTGGCAAGAACCCTTTCTTTGAGTTTTCCATATTGAACTTCTTCAGTATCTTGTCAAGGTATGTACTTTGCGAAAGACCTATGAGGCGTCTCGATCTATCTCTATAGATCTTGATGCCTAATATGTATGCAGCTTCTCCAAGGTCCTTCATTGAAAAACTCTTGTTCAAATAGGCCTTTATGCTCTCCAACATCTCTATATCATTCCCCATCAATAATATGTCATCCACATATAGTACGAGGAAAGCTACAGAGCTCCCACTCACTTTCTTGTACAAACAGGCTTCTCCGTAAACCTGTATGAACCCAAACGCTTTAATCACCTCATTAAAGCGAATGTTACAACTCCGAGATGCTTGCAACAGCCCATAGATGGAGCGCTGGAGCTTGCATACTTTGTTAGCACCTTTAGGATCGACAAAACCTTCTGGTTGCATCATATACAACTCTTCCTTAAGATTCCCGTTAAGGAACGCTGTTTTGACGTCCATTTGCCAAATTTCATAATCATAAAAGGCGGCAATTGCTAACATGATTCGGACTGATTTCAGCTTCGCTACGGGAGAGAAAGTCTCTTCGTAGTCAATTCCTTGAATTTGTCGAAAACCCTTTGCGACAAGTCGAGCTTTGTAAACGGTTACATTACCGTTTGCATCAGTCTTCTTCTTGAAGATCCATTTATTTTCTATGGCTCGCAGGTCATCGGGCAAGTCCACCAAAGTCCATACTTTGTTCTCATACATGGATCCTATCTCGGATTTCATGGCTTCAAGCCATTTGTTGGAATCTGGGCCCGCCATTGCTTCCTCATAGTTCGAAGGTTCACCGTTGTCTAACAACATGATTTCCATCACAGGGTTGTCGTACCACTCTGGTGCGGAGCGTACCCTTGTGGACCTTCGCGGTTCAGTAGTAACTTGATCCGAACCTTCATGATCATCATCATTAACTTCCTCTTCAGTCGGTGTAGGCACCACAGGAACAACTTCTTGCGTTGCGCTACTTTCCTGTTCGAGAGGGGGTGTAATTACCTCATCAAGTTCTACCTTCCTCCCACTTACTTCTTTCGAGAGAAACTCTTTCTCTAGAAAGGATCCGTTCTTGGCAACAAAGGTTTTACCTTCGGATCTAAGATAGAAGGTATACCCAATAGTTTCCTTAGGGTATCCTATGAATACGCATTTTTCCGCTTTGGGTTCGAGCTTTTCTGGTTGAAGTTTCTTCACATAAGCATCGCAGCCCCAAACTTTAAGAAACGACAACTTAGGTTTCTTGCCAAACCATAGTTCATACGGTGTCGTCTCAACGGATTTAGACGGTGCCCTATTTAAAGTGAATGCTGCAGTTTCTAATGCGTATCCCCAAAATGATAGCGGTAAGTCGGTGAGAGACATCATAGATCGTACCATATCTAATAAAGTGCGATTACGACGTTCAGACACTCCGTTGCGCTGCGGTGTGCCAGGCGGCGTCAGTTGTGAAACGATTCCACACTTCCTTAGGTGTGTGCCAAACTCGTGACTCAAATATTCTCCTCCACGATCGGATCGTAGACATTTAATTTTTCTGTCACGTTGATTCTCAACCTCACTCTGAAATTCCTTGAACTTTTCAAACGTCTCAGATTTGTGCTTCATCAAGTAGATATACCCATACCTACTCAAATCATCGGTGAGAGTGAGAACATAATGATAACCATCGCGAGCTTCAACGTTCATTGGACCACACACATCAGTATGTATTATTTCCAATAAGTCGGTTGCTCTCTCCATTATTCCTGAGAGTGGAGTCTTAGTCATCTTGCCCATGAGGCACGGTTCGCATGTGTCAAATGATTCAAAGTCAAGAGACTCTAATAGTCCATCAGTATGGAGCTTCTTCATGCGTTTAACGCCGATATGACCAAGGCGGCAGTGCCACAAGTATGTGGGACTATCATTATCAACTTTGCATCTTTTGGTACTCACACTATGAATATGTGTAACGTCACAATCGAGATTCATCAAGAATAAACCATTCACCAGCGGAGCATGACCATAAAACATATCACTCATATAAATAGAACAACCATTATTCTCTGACTTAAATGAGTAGCCGTCTCGCATTAAGCAAGACCCTGATACAATGTTCATGCTTAAAGCTGGTACTAAATAACAATTATTAAGGTTTAAAACTAATCCTGATGGTAGATGTAGAGGTAGCGTGCCGACGGCGATCACATCGACCTTTGAACCATTCCCGACGCGCATCGTCACCTCGTCCTTGGCCAGTCTCCGCTTATTCCGCAGTTCCTGCTTTGAGTTGCAAATGTGAGCAACAGCACTGGTATCAAATACCCAGGAGCTACTACGACCGCTGGTAAGGTACACATCAATAACATGTATATCACATATACCTTTAACGTTGCCGGCCTTCTTGTCCGCTAAGTATTTGGGGCAGTTCCGCTTCCAGTGACCTTTTCCCTTGCAGTAGAAGCACTCAGTCTCAGGCTTGGGTCCGTTCTTTTTCTTCTTCCCGGCATCTGGCTTACCGGGCGCGGCAACAGCTTTGCCGTCTTTCTTGAAGTTCTTCTTACCCCTGCCTTTCTTGAAACTAGTGGTCTTGTTGACCATCAACACTTGATGCTCCTTCTTAATTTCTACTTCTGCAAACTTGAGCATCGAGTACAACTCGGGAATGGTTTTCTCCATCCCTTGCATGTTGTAGTTAAGCACAAAGCCTTTTTAGCTTGGTGGGAGAGACTGGAGGATTCTGTCAATGATGGCATCATCCGGAAGTTCGACTCCAAGTGAAGTCAGACGACCGTGTAACCCAGACATTTTGAGTATGTGCTCACTGACAGAACTGTTCTCCTCCATCTTACAGCTGAAGAACTTGTCGGAGACTTCATATCTCTCGACACGGGCATGAGCTTGAAAAACTAGCTTCAGCTCTTGGAACATCTCATATGCCCCGTGTTGCTCAAAACGTCTTTGGAGCCCCGTTTCTAAACTGTATAACATGCCACACCTGACCAGAGAGTAGTCATCACTCCGCGCTTGCCAGACGTTTAGAATGTCGTGGGCTGCTGCGGGAGCGGGAGGGTCACCTAGTGGCGCATTAAGGACATAAGCCTTTTTAGCTGCTTCAAGGATGAGCTTTAGGTTGCGAACCCAGTCCGCATAGTTGCTACCATCATCTTTCAGCTTGTTTTTCTCTAGGAATGCGTTGAAGTTGAGGTTGACGTTGGACATCTACAATATTTGTAAAGACAACTTTTAGACTAAGTTCATGACAATTAAGTTCATTTAATCAAATTAAGTATGAACTCCCACTTAAATCGACATCCCTCTAGTCATCTAAGTAATACATGATCCATGTTGACTAACCCGTGTCCGATCATCACGTGAGACGGACTAGTCACCATGGTGAGCAACTTCATGCTGATCGTATTCAACCATACGACTCATGTTCGACCTTTCGGTCTCTTGTATTCGAGGTCATGTCTGTACATGCTAAGCTCGTCGAGTCAACCTAGGTGTTTCGCGTGTGTAAATCTGGCTTACACCCGTTGTATGCGAATGTTAGAATCTATCACACCCGATCATCACGTGGTGCTTCGAGACAACGAACCTTCGCAATGGTGCACACTTAGGGGAATACATTCTCAAAATTTTAAGAGGTATCATCTTATTGTGCTACCGTCGTTTTAAGCAATAAGATGTAAAACATGATAAACATCACAATGCAATCATATAGTGACATGATATGGCCATTATCATCTTTGCTCTTTCGATCTCCATCTTCAGGCATCGCATGATCATCATCGTCACCGGCGTGACACCATGATCTCCATCATCATGATCTCCATCATCGTGTCTCCGTGAAGTCGTCACGCCAACTACTACTATCACTACTACTATGGCTAACCGTTAGCAATGAAGTAAAATAGCAAGCACATGGCGTTGCATCTCATACAATAAATTAAGACAACTCCTATGGCTCCTGCCGGTTGTCATACTCATCGACATGCAAGTCGTGAAACCTATTACAATAACATGATCATCTCATACATCATACATGCAACATCACAACTTTGGCCATATCACATCACATGTCAAACCCTGCAAAAACAAGTTAGACGTCCTCTAATTGTTGTTGCAAGTTTTACGTGGCTGATTTGGGTTTCTAGCAAGAACGCCTTCTTACCTACGTGACAGCCACAACGATGATATGCCAAAGCTATTTACCCTTCATAAGGACCCTTTTCATCAAATCCAATCCGACTAGAGTAGGAGAGACAGACACCCGCTAGCCACCTTTATGCACGATGTGCATGTCTGTTGGTGGAACCAGTCTCACGTAAGCGTACGTGTAAGGTCGGTCCGGGCCGCTTCATCCCACAATACCGCCAGAAAAGAATAAGACTAGTAACGGCAAGCAAATTTACAAACCATCGCCCACAACTTTTGTGTTCTACTCGTGCATAGAATCTACGCATAGAAAACCTGGCTCGGATACCACTGTTGGGTAACGTAGCATAAATTCAAAAAAATTCCTACGCTTATTCAGATCTTCCTATGGAGAGACCAGCAACGAGAGAGGGGTAAGAGCATCTTCGTACCTTTGAAGATTGCTAAGCGGAAGCGTTGCTAGAACGCGGTTGATGGAGTCTACTCGCAGCGATTCCGATCTAGTGCCGAACGACAGCACCTCCGCGTTCAACACACGTGCAGCCCGGTGACGTCTCCCGCACCTTGATCCAGCAAGGAGGAGGGAGAGGTTGGGGAAGCAGTCCAGCAACACGACGGCGTGGTGTCGGTGGAGAGACGAGGTCTCCCGGCAGGGCTTCGCCAAGCGCCGGCACAGAGGAGGAGGGAGAGGAGCAGGGCTGCGCCGAGAGAAAGAGATTCAACCGTGTCTCAAACAGCCCCGAACCTCATCTATATATAGGGGGAGAGGGAGGGGGCGCAGCCCTTAGGGTTCCCACCCCTAAGGTGTGCGGCAGCCCTTAGATGGGAGAGGGGTGGCGGCCAGGGCAAGGGGGAGGGGTGGCGCACCCCTCTGGTGGGCCTAAGGCCCACCTTAGTTAGGGTTCCCCCTTTCCCCTTTTTCTGGTGCACATGGGATGGGTGGGGGGCGCACCAGCCCACTTAGGGGCTGGTTTCCTTCCCCACTTAGCCCATCTAGCCTCCCGGGGTCGTCACCCCCCTTCGGTGGTCCCCCGGGACCACCTCCGGTGGTCCCGGTGGTCCCGGTACGTTACCGGTGATGCCCGAAACACTTCCGGTGTCCGAAACCATCCGTCCTATATATCAATCTTTACCTCCGGACCATTCTGGAGCTCCTCGCGATGTCTGGGATCTCATCAGGGACTCCGAACAACTTTCGGTAATCTCGTATAACAATTCCCTATAACCCTAGCGTCATCGAACCTTAAGTGTGTAGACCCTACGGGTTCGGGAGACAGGCAGACATGACCGAGACACCTCTCTGGCCAATAACCATCAGCGGGGTCTGGATACCCATGGTGGCTCCCACTAGCTCCACGATGATCTCATCGGATGAACCACGATGTCAAGGATTCAATCAATCCCGTATACGATTCCCTTTGTCTGTCGGTATAGAACTTGCCCGAGATTCGATCGTCGGTATACCTATACCTTGTTCAATCTCGTTACCGGTAAGTCTCTTTACTCGTTCCGTAGCACGTCATCGTGTGACTAACTCCTTAGTCACATTGAGCTCATGATGATGTTCTACCGAGTGGGCCCAGAGATACCTCTCCGTCACACGGAGTGACAAATCCCGATCTCGATTCGAGCCAACCCAACAGACACTTTCGGAGGTACCCGTAGTGCACCTTTATAGTCACCCAGTTACGTTGTGACGTTTGATACACCCAAAGCACTCCTACGGTATCCGGGAGTTGCACAATCTCACGGTCGAAGGAAAAGATACTTGACATTAGAAAAGCATTAGCATACGAACAATACGATCTAGTGCTAGGCTTAGGATTGGGTCTTGTCCACCACATCATTCTCCCAATGATGTGATCCCGTTATCAATGACATCCAATGTCCATGATCAGGAAACCATGATCATCTATTGACTAACGAGCTAGCCAACTAGAGGCTTGCTAGGGACACATTGTGATCTATTCATTCACACATGTATCACTGTTTCCTTGTAATACAATTATAGCATGAACGATAGACGATTATCATGAACAAGGAAATATGATAATAACCATACAGTTCAATTCAAAATAAAAGGGAAGTCATTTCAGAAGGAGTGCTTCAGAAGGGCTTTTGTTTGTTTCAAAGCTTGCTGGCAGGGGTTTCTAGATGGTTGCAGGCCCTATTTGGCTCTAGATGCTACACATTTGACTGGAAGATGGAGAGGACAGCTAGTAGCAGCTTCTGCAGTTGATGGACACAACTGGCTATTCCCAGTTGCATTTGGTGTGGTGGAGGCAGAGTCTGAGGAAAGTTGGGTCTGGTTTCTGCAGCAGTTGCGCAACATTATAGGCACACCCCCAGGTTTGTCTATACACATAGATGCTTGCAAGGGTTTAGAGAGTGCAGTGGAAATTGTATTCCCTGGAGTGGAGCATAGGGAATGTATGCGACACCTAGCGCATAATTTCAAAAAGAAGTTCAAAGGTAAAGTTTATGATGAGAACTTATGGCCAGCATCATACACATGCAGCAAAAGGAAGCATGAACACCATTTGAGAGTGTTGTATGCTCAAAATCCTCTTGTGAAGGAGTACATGGATGCACATCATGGTAAGGTGTGGTCAAGAAGCAAATTCGACGAAATCTGCAAAGTAGATTATGTGACCAGTAACCTTGCAGAGTGCTTCAATTCAAAGTTCAAGTCAGTGAAAGGGCTCTTGTTGTGGCAAGCATTTGACAAGATGAGGCAAATGATCATGATAAAGATGGCTCTTCGCAAAAGAATTGCAGAAACACAATATGTTGGTCATCAAATGCTCCCATCACTGATTAAGGCATTGCACTTGAAGGCAAGAGGCCTGAAGATGAAATGTATTCGATCTGGTACATATGAGGGAGAGGTTACCTATACTGACACTAAAAATAGGGTATGGAGGTATCCTGTGAACCTAAGTACTAGAGAATGTACTTGTAGGCAATGGAAAATCCGTGGGAAGCCATGCATACATGCCCTACATCTGATGACCGTTATCAGGGGTGCAGATGGTGAAGTTGATCAACATTGCTCTGAGTATTTCTCTGTTGCCAAATTTATGGCTGCTTATGCTGACAATGTGCCTGCACTATTGGGGAAAGATCAATGGAACATAGTAGATCCAGGGTTCAAACTCAACGCTCCTGTCATTACTAGACCACCAGGAAAACCAAGGAACCAGAGGATTAGAGCGGGTGAGGAGGGTCGTCTACCAAAGAAGCGTGCTTGCAAAAAGTGTGGAGTTCTGGGGCATATTGCTAGGCTTTGTACCAATGCAGTGGATGCATCATTTGGAGAGGAAGAAAGATGGACATCAGCCAATGCTGAGGAGAATGCAACAGCAATGGAGATTGAAGATGCAGTGGAGAATGCAGCAGCAATGGAGATTGAAGATGCAGTGGAGAATGCAGCAGCAAATGAAGCAGAAGATTTTGAAACCATGGCCTTTGATGGTTTTGAAGCTATAAGAGAGGAAGAGGAGGGGTAATTGTTCCAATTGTGCCTTTAAAGATTACTGAACCCATAGATGACCGTCAAATGGTCGTCAAGTGCTCGGCGAGTGGAACTACTCCATCAGCACCTC
Organism: Hordeum vulgare subsp. vulgare; assembly: GCF_904849725.1. Lineage (NCBI taxonomy): Eukaryota > Viridiplantae > Streptophyta > Magnoliopsida > Poales > Poaceae > Hordeum > Hordeum vulgare. Next base: position 535,888,625 of record NC_058521.1, read on the forward strand.
CACGGGGAAAACACCAAGTAAAGCCCAAGATCAAAAGGAACAAGAGTCTGAAAGAAAAGAGCATCTCAACTAGGGAAACCAGGAGCAAGACGGTGAAGCCAGGTGCAAACAGAAGGAGCAAGTCAAAAATTTGAATTAAGTTGTTGGAAAATGTTTGTGTTGTCAATTTGAGGGCGAGTCGATCGCTTAAAACTTGGTAGATTTGTATTAAGATGTTGGCATCTTAAAACTTGGTAGCTTTGAGCTACTGTAATAATGTTGGCATCAGTTGTAATAATGTTGGCATCAGTTGTAATAATGTTGCTTCAACTTTGGTTCCTTATTTGAGTCAAAATTCAAATTTCCATCAAAATTTGAATTTAAATCAATATTTGAATTTGGGCCAAAATTTGGATTCGAGCCAAAGTTGAAGTTGAACATTGGAGGTTCATTGCTTTGTGCGGTGTATTTGATCAAGCATTTGAAGTCCAATATTCTTAGGTGAATAGTCCGAATGAGAAATGTGCTAGAAACGAGCTCAAAAGCTAGGGTAAACAGCCCTATTTGAAATCAAGTTTTTTTTACCTTCCCTAAATGAGACATATATATTTTTATTAACACTTGTTCCATATATATAGGGTAAAAACGAAGTCTCACTATTTATTGATTAATATTCATATTACTACATTTTTTTTGAAAAATATGCTTTTAATTCAAAACCGTCAAATAACACGTTTTAGATATGAAAATGAAAAAGTAAGTTCAGATCCTTCTTATTCACTCCAAAATGAAGCTATGGAGATTTTTCTGATTTTTTTGAATTATTTTTTTCAAACCCTAAACCCTCTCTCCCTATTCTACGAACTCTGAAAATGTTCATAGGTGATAGCTCATTTTTGTGAAGGCTTTTTTCATGAAAATGACCTACACCAAGTTTATATTTTTTTTCTCATAACCTTGTCACATATGACGGCTATGTGCGCAAGAATTACAACATTTTGATTTTTTTTGAATTTTTTAAAAACATTTGAACTTTATTTCGACAGGTCACTTCAAAAAATGACTTTTCAAAAAAACGCCCCTATACCGAGTTTATATTTTTTATGGTAACTAGGTCTCATAAACAGACGAACTACGTTTGTTTTATATTTTTGCGATTTCTTCTAATTTTGTTATGGCCATTTGAAATCTGGTCAAACCCTAATAACCCCGTTGACTCGCTCATAACCCCGCAGAAATGCTCCAAACCCTAGCGTAGAACGTCCGCCGTCGGATCATATCCTAGCGCCAAACACCACCCGTCAGATGTGGGCAGGCATGCGCGATCCGCGTGATGCATCCTGATTGGCTACTACACTGTCCTTCTCGGGTTTTTACGATCTGCCCCACTTTACATATGAAATTGTATTTTTCGCACATGACCACCACATGTCAGTGTTAAGAGTTGGTTCAAATATTCAAACTGCAAAATACAATGTGGCAAATCGTCAATATAGCTTCCCCTTCTCCTCTTCTCCATGTGACAGACAAAGGCATCGAGCAGATCGAGCAATTCCTCTGTTTCTTTCCCCATCTTCTCGTTCTTCTTCCTCTCGGCCAATTCCTCTGTTTTTTCCTCTCGGGTGATATGTCGACCTCCTCGTCAGCCCCCCGTTCCACGTGGCCGGTGTACGGTCCAGTGCCGATGACTCGATGCACTGACTGCCCACGGATTGCGCCACTGAAGCGGTTGACTTCGAAGGAGGAGAAGAATAGGAACTTTGGGCGCGAGTTCGTCAAATGCGAGAGCAAGCCGGAGGGGCAGATTAGATCTGAGTTTGTCTCGCATCCTTTATCTCTGTCAGATTTGGATTTAGGTTACATGATTTCGTTTTCAGATCGTGAAGAAATGCCACCATTTCGAGTGGATGGATGATTACATCCAGAGGCTTCAAGGGTTGGGCTTGCTGGATTTGAGGGGGGATGCAATCCGCGAGTTCAATCTGCCCCATGACAGTGTTGCTCCGGCAGCAGCAGCGCGTCCGGAATACCCGACGGTGGTAGATGTCGAACTGAAGACGGAATTGAAGAAGATGAACAAGAACTTCAAGCAGCTGATTGAGTTGAAGAAGCAATCCAATCTGATAGCTTTAGGAATACTTGATCTAGGAATTTTTTACTTGATGGCCATCTCTCGTTAGAGATGTTTGTCTACTGTTGTTGCCACTGTTTAGCAATCCTCATCTGTTTATCTCAAATGCAACTCTGTTTAGTGCAACTGTCGATCTCTGAATGTATGCAGTTTACTGTTAAGTTTCGACACTTTCAGTTTCGACAGAAGACAACTACCAGTTCAGTGATAGGATTATTTTGTTAGCTAATAACCTCGAGTGTTGGGTCATATCCTAGCTCGTCAGATGACAGTAAGTAGTACTTGAGCAGCACGAGGGATATACATCAAGTTCATCTCTTCTCTCTCGCACTTGCCAAACTTTTGTCCTCGAGTTCGTCTATTCTGCTAGAAAAAAAAACCTAGTTTGCGGGCCCAAAGAGAATCAAGCTGCAATAGGCCCATAAAGGATAAATGAGGCCCAAAAACAAGTGATGTTTCTTTTTTTGTTTAGGAACAATTGCTTTGTTCTTTTTTGTTTTTGATTGCTTTTTTCATTAATTTGATTGCCCAATCTCTTCTATCTCATTGAGGAATTTTTTTGGCTTTCCTTTATGGGTCCCTTCATTTATCCTTTTGACTAAAGCCAAACATCTCAAAGTGTAGTTTTCTACATAGTGTAATTTATACTTCATGATTGGAAAAAGAGGTCCAACCATACTTCAAACATAGTGTAGTTTTCTACATATTAAAGTAGGGATTAAAGTATATAAAACTACACTTTTGACTAAAGCCAAACATCTCAAAGTATTTGATACTTCAATATTTCTGAAAACCAAAGTATTCTTGGAATACCTAAAAAATACAGAGCTCGGCAAACCGAAGCCGTGTACAAATGTACAATATGTTCTTATTTTTAGAAGGCATCTATAAACACATCATTTTTAGTTAGTTTGGTTAATTTTTCCCACGCCAATTAGTCGTGTCTAAACTTGGGACAAACAAAATACAAACACAACAAAGCATTAATATAACACACATAACTTAACTTAGATAGGGTTGCTAGGGCAACATAAGTTCTTGGGACATATAACACGACACCAATTTCTTACATAGATAATAATAATTAGGGTAGCTAGGTCGGGCAACACACACACCAAACTAGTACTACATACTAGATAGGGTAGCTAGGGCAACACCGCCATGTCTTCACCGTCTCTCCACCTTAACCGCCGGCTTCACCGTCTTCTTCACCGCCGGCTTCAGTACTCCTCCTCCTCAAGGCCGTTGTCGCTGAGGTAGTACGGGAGGTTGTGCATGCGGTCGCGAGCGAGGAAGATGCACTCGAAGTCGGTGAAGATGTTATAGGTGGTGAATGCGATGAACTCGCACCCACACCAATACACCTTTCCGAGCAGGTGGTAGGCATCGAACCTGTTGGTGAAGTGGACGACGAGCCCTACCGGTGGAGCATTGGCGTGGGGACGCTGCTCCATGAGGTTGAACATGGGCGGCGAGCCCGCCGGGAGGTGGTGGAAGCCCGCACGGAGTAACCCCCGTGCAAGCTCAATGCTACCCCTCCAGCGTGAGAACGCCCACACGTGGAGCGATTCCTCGACGACGACGTTGGCGGGGTACCACCGTTCCGGCACGGTGGGAGGCTCTTGGAACGTTGGGATGTAGAACTGCATCTTGAACGCTTCGCTGAGTGGAACCGCTCTGGCTTTTGGGGGAAGAAGAGAAGTGGGAGGCGCAGATGGATCTGTAGAAGAAGAGGCAATGAAGGGAAGTTTAAATAGCCGAGGGAGACGAAGTGGGTACACGCGCAAACGGCGTAGATCGTGACTCAGTGCTGCTGTGTGAACCGATGCGATCATCAATGTGTGAACGTGAATCGAAGCGAGCGTGCTCTGCGTTGGCGGCTCTGCTTGCTCTGCCTTGGTGGCTGCCTCCCCCTGCTGTGTTTGCGGCTGCCTGCCTCCCCTTTCTGTGTGCTTTGCATTGGCGGCTGCCCCTTCTGCATGCCCCTTCTGCCACCGGCACAACTGAATCGAGCGGCTGCCGTGTGGCGTGAACTGATGCCTCGACATATGGACGCGAGTGTGCGAGCGTGCGTGCAGCCTGCCCCTTCTGCCACCGGCACGTATGCCTGCGACACGTGAAACGACATTGCGGAACGACTGAATCCACTGGCAACCGTGCGGCACGGATCGATGCGTGCGTGTCGGCGTGCATGCATGCGTTTAGGTCTAGGTCACTAGATGCGTGCGTGGCGGTGTTCGCATGCATAGCAGGCTACATCGATGCCAAAGACGGGCATGCATAGCAGGCTGCATCCATCGATAGTAGGCTTTTTTAATTTATTACCAACAAACTAACGGGCTCGTCCTATGAACACAAACACGGCCCAACCAGCGAAGCCACACCCACAGTCAACAGAGTTCAACATGGCCCCACAAGTCAGTTAACGGCCAAGACGCCAAACACCTGTTATCAACATTTGTGAGAGTTTCAGCTAAGGGAGAGGGGAAAAGTGAGCAAAAGTTTGAAGCGTGGGGAAAACTGAGCACAACTAAGGAATTGGGGGCACAGATGGAATAATCCCTTTCACAAAAGTCACAAAATATAGCCATCATACATCTTTGAAAGGTAGTTGGTGCATTACATAAACCAAAAGGCATACGTCTATAAGCAAAGGTACCGAAAGGGCAAGTAAAAGTGGTTTTCTCCTGATCAGATTGTGCAACAGGTATTTGGGAGAAACCAGAATAACCATCTAGAAAGCAAAAGTGTGTATGTTTAGACAATCTTTCTAGCATTTGATCAATAAGAGGTAAAGGGTAATGATCTTTCTTAGTAGCTTTATTTAATTTCCTAAAATCAATTACCATCCTATAGCCAGTAACAATTCTTTGTGGGATCGATTCATCTTTAGGGACAACGGTAATACCTCCCTTCTTAGGGACACAATGCACCGGACTTGCCCAATCACTATGAGCAACAGGATAAATAATACCTGCTTCTAGGAACTTTAGTATTTCTTTTCTTACCACCTCTTTCATCTTAGGATTTAATCTTCGTTGATGATCGGCAACTGGTTTGAATCAGGATCAGTTTTAATTTTATGCTTGCATAGAGTGGGACTAATGCCCTTAAGATCATCAAGTGTATATCCAATAGCAGCACGGTGCTTCCTCAGAGTTTTCAATAATTTCTTTTCTTCATGCTCTGAAAGGTTAGCACTAATAATAATAGGATATATCTCTTTTTCGTGAAGATAAGCATACTTAAGAGTATCAGGTAATTGTTTAAGCTCAAACATAGGATCACCCTTTGGTGGAGGTGGATCTCCAAGTAATTCAACAGGCAAATTATTCTTAAGGATAGGACGTTGTGCAAAGATAACTCTATCTATCTCATTCCTTTCATCCATATGCATATCATTTTCATGTTCAAGCAGTTATTGCTCCAAAGGGTCAGTAGGAGGCAGAGCAATAGAAGCAAGAGCAATAATTTCATCCTTATTAGACAATTCTTTTTCATGAGGTTGTCTACCAAACTTAGAAAAATTAAATTCATGTGACACACCTTCAAAGCCAACAGTAACAGTTTGTTTCTCACAATCAATCTGAGCATTAACAGTACTGAGGAAAGGTCTACCAAATATGATGGGACAAAAGCTATCTTGTGTGGTAGCAAGAATGAGAAAATCAGTAGGATACTTAGTTTTACCACACAAGACTTCAACATCTCTAACAATTCCCACAGGGCAGATAGTATCTCTATTAGCAAGCTTAATAGTAACATCAATAAATTCCATCTCGACAAGTGCAATCTCATCTTTAATTTCATTATATAAAGATTGAGGCATTGCACGAACACTAGCACCCATGTCACATAAAACATGGTAACAATGATCTCCTATCTTAACAGAAACAACAGGCATGCCAACAACAGGTTTATGATTGTCTCTAGCATGAAGTTTAGCAATTCTAGCAGTAGCTTCACAGAATTGAATAACATGCCCATCAACATTATCGGCCAAGAGATATTTAATAATAGCAATACTAGGTCCCACTTTAATTTGCTCAGGGGGTGTAGGTGTTCTAATGTAGCCCTTACGTATCACAGTTGAAGCTTTAGCATGATCCTTTATTTTAACAGGGAAAGGTGGTTTCTCAATGTAAGCACTAGGAACAATAGAATCATTATAAGCAATAACTTTCTCTTCAACTGGATTGGGTTTTACTACATTGACTTCTATGGGAGGATGATATTTAAACCACTTCTCCTTAGGGAGATTAATATGAGCAGCAAATGATTCACATAATGAAGCTACTATCTCAGAGTCAAGTCCATGTTTAGCGCTAAAATCACGAAAAGTATTTGTTTCAATGAAGGATTTAACGCAATCGAACTTAAGATTCATACCTGACTCCTTACCTTCATCAAACTCCCAATCTTCAGAGTTGCGTTTAATTCTTTCCAATAAATCCCATTTGAAGTCAATATCTCTCTTCATAAAAGAACTGATACAAGAAGTGTCAAGCATGGTGCGATTATCATGAGAAGCCGAGCATAGAAGTTCTGAATAATAATTTCCCTCGAGAGCTCATGGTTGGGGCATGAATATAACATTGACTTAAGACTCCCCCAAGCTTGAGCGATACTTTCTCTATCACGAGGACAAAAACTATAGATATAATTCCGATCACGATGCACCAAATGCATAGGATAAAACTTTTGATGAAATTCCAATTTCAATCGGTTGTAGTTCCATGATCCAGTATCATCACATAGCCTATACCATGTCAATGATTTATCCCTCAAAGATAAGGGAAAGACCTTCTTCTTGACCTCATCCTCGGGCAAACCTGCAAGCTTAAATAAACCACAAACTTCATCTACATAGATTAGATGCAAGTCGGGATGTGATGTTCCATCTCCTGTAAAAGGATTAGCCAACAGTTTCTCTAGCATACCCAAAGGAATTTCATAATAAATATTTTCAGTAGGTGCAGTAGGTTGAGGAGCAATTCTTTGTGCTTCCAGTCGAGGTGAAGATACCCCGAACAAGCCCCTCAAAGGATTAGCTTCCATAGTGACAAGTGACAATAAATTTCAGCACACTATATAAATGTTTCCTTACCAAATTCCACTCACCAAAGGCGCTTCACTCCCCGGCAACGGCACCAGAAAAGAGTCTTGATGACCCACAAGTGTAGGGGATCTATCGTAGTCCTTTTGATAAATCAGAGTGTTGAACTCAACGAGGAGCAGAAGGAAATGATAAGTGGTTTTTAGCAAGGTATTCTCTGCAGGCACTGAAATTATCGGTAACAGATAGTTGTGTTATAAGATAATTTGTAACGGGTAGCAAGTAACAATAGTAACAAAGGTGCAGCAAGGTGGCCCAATACCTTTTGTAGCAAGGGACAAGTCTGGACGAACTCTTATATAAGGTAAAGCGCTCCCGAGGACACATGGGAATTTCTGTCAAGCTAGTTTTCATCATGTTCATATGATTCGGGTTCGCTACTTTGATAGTTTGATATGTGGGTGGACCGGTGCTTGGGTGATATCCTTACTTGGACAAACATCCCACTTATGATTAACCCCTCTCGCAAGCATCCGCAACTACGAAAGAAGAATTAAGACTAAGTCTAACCATAGCATTAAACTGGTGGATCCAAATCAGCCCCTTGCGAAGCAACGCATAAACTAGGGTTTAAGCTTCTGTCACTCTAGCAACCCATCATCTACTTATTACTTCCCAATGCCTTCCTCTAGGCCCAAATAATGGTGAAGTGTTATGTCGTCGACGTTCACATAGCACCACTAGAGGAAAGACAACATACAACACATCAAAATATCGAACGAATACCAAATTCACATGACTACTTATAGCAAGACTTATCCCATGTCCTCGGGAACAAACGTAACTACTCACAAAGCATAATATTGTTCATGATCAGAGAGGTATTGAATAGCATTAAGGATCTGAACATATGATCTTCCACCGAGTAAACCAACTAGCATCAACTACAAGGAGTAATTAACACTACTAGCAACCTTACAAGTACCAATTGGAGTCACGAGACGGAGATTGGTTACAAGAGATGAACTAGGGCATGGAGATGAGATGGTGCTGATCAAGATTTTCATGGAGATGAGTCCCCTCCGATGAGAGGAGTGTTGGTGATGACGATGGTGATGATTTCCCCCTCCGGGAGGGAAGTTTCCCCGGCAGGACGGCCCTGCCGGAGCTCTAGATTGGTTCTGCTCAAGTTCCGCCTCATGGCAGCGGCGTTTCTTCCCAAAAGCTCTCTCTTGATTTTTTTTCTGGGACGAAACCCTCTATATAGCAGAAGATCGGAGCCGGAGGGGTAACAGGTGGCCCACGAGTCCCCCAGGCGCGCCCAGGGGGGTGGGGCGCGCTTGGCAGGATCGTGACCTCCTGGTGGATCCCCTTCACTACTTCTTCCGCCCAGTATTTTTTATATATTCCGAAATAATTCCTCGCTGATTTTCATGGCTTTTGGAGTTGTGCAGAATAGGTATCTCAAACTTGCTCCTTTCTCAGCCCAGAATTCCAGCTGCCGGCATTCTCCCTCTTCATGTAAACCTTATAAAATAAGATAGAAAAGGCATAAGTATTGTACCATAATGTGTAATAACAGCCGATAATGCGATAAATATCAATATAAAAGCATGATGCAAAATGGACGTATCAGGCCCGCCTATGCATGTTTCCTAGGCCGCCCATGTTACATGTATCTTAACTTAAGATGCCAGGTCCTAGAGGCATGATCATGGTCCAAGGCAATTGGAGGGTCACCGAAGAGTGCTTCCAACAGGACTCCAAGATCGCCAATGAGCAAATAGCAGTGGCCGAGCTACACGAGTACAAGAAGACGGTGGACTCTGCGGACTTGCTTTAGTCAAAGAGACCGTCTACGGAGTCCAATTTTCACTCGTCCAGCGCGACCAAGCAGGTCCACATCCACCCGTCGGATGTGAGTGCATTTGCGACAAACATTTCCATGTCACTCGACGAGAAATATAAAGGTGAGATTATCTAGTTACTTCATGAGAACTAGGACATCTTTGCATGGAAGCCACATGCGAGGTGTTCCCAAGGAGTTGGCTGAGCATCGACTCCGAGTCGACCCCAAAGTCAAGCCAGTTAAGGACCATTCGCGTCGTTCCTCCGTCGAGAAGCGTAAGGCGACTGGCGAGGAGATTGCTCGGATCCTAGTTGTTGAGTTCATCCGCGAGGTGTACCACTCCAAGTAACTCACCAACGTTGTCATGGTGCCAAGAAGAAAAACTCACTCCGCATGTGTCTTGACTTCAAGCACCTCAATCGGGCCTTCCTGAAAGATCATTTCCCTTTACCCCACATAGACCAGATAGTGGATTCTACTGCTGGATGTGAATGCATGTCGTTCCTAGATGCGTACTCCGGGTACCACCAGATCCGAATGTATGGTCGTGATGAAATAAAAATGGCATTCATCACCCATTCGGCTGTTTGTGATACATGACTATGCGATTTGGTCTTAAAAACGCCGAGGCTACTTTCCAACGCATGAATCCAGAAATGCTTTCAAGAGCACATTAGTCCAAACATGGAGGCATACATGGATGACATCATGGTCAACTCTAGGAAATGTTCTGACCTCGTGACTAACCTCGCAAAACCTTCACAAACGTGCGACGCTTTGGAATAAAACTCAATCCATCCAATTGCACTTTAAGAGTGTCAGACAACAAGTTGCTCGGTTTCCTTGTTTCCAAACGTGGGATGACGCCAACCCCGACAAAATTGGTGCCATAGTCCGAATGAAACAACCAAAGTGTCTACATGACATACAAAGGCTCACGGGCTACCTTGCGGCCATGAGCCAATTCATATCAAGACTCGGTGAAAAGACACTGCCTCTTTACTGATTGATGAAAAAATCAGACAAGTTTGAGTGGAAGATCGAGGCGCAAGCCGCGTTCCAAGAACTCAAGACCTTGCTCTGTGATAACCCACAAGTACACGAGATCGTGAGAGGCTTCACGGGTAGTATTTCACCCAAATTTATTGATTCGGCACAAGGGGAGCCAAAGAATATTTGTCGGCCTTGACTGTTGAGTTGTTAATTCAATCGCACCTGGGATATCTCTCTGGAACAAAGGTTTGGTAGCACGACAAATAATGGTAGTAGCAGTAATAGTGATAACAACAACTTTGTAACAATAGCGAGAGTGACAATAACAATAGTGAGTTATCAAGATTGAGTATATGTAAAGCATAGGCCATGGTGCAGCGATGGAAACATAAGAGTTACACACTAGAGCGACATAGAACTAGCTCGAGTTCATAAATATAATGTAGGAATATATTCCATATATAGTCATACGTGCTTGCGATAAGAACTTGCGTGACATCTTTTGTCCTACCCTCCCGTGGCAGCGGGGTCCTATTGGAAACTAAGGGATATTAAGGCATCCTTTTAATAGAGAACTAGAAAAGAGTGTTAACACATGGTGAATACATGAAATCCTCAAACCACGGCAATCACCGGAAAGAATCCCAATTATTGTCACCTTGGGGTATGCGGATCAAGACATGTAATAGGTGCAAACAACTTGAAAGATAGGATCTAAAAACTTTCATATTCAGAGAGAACATAATAAATTTAGGTCTAAAATCATGGCAGTCGGGTCCTAGTGACAAGCATAGCATAAAAAAGTCATCGCAACATCAATATCACAACATAGTGGATACTAGGGATCAAGCCCCATCAACTTAACTCAATTACATGATCAAACTCATCCAAACCTCATCACCGACCAGCGAGCCTGCAAAGGAATTACTCACTCCTGATGGTGAGCATCATGGGATAGTTGATGGGGAAGGGTTGGTGATGACGACGGCGACAAATCCCCCTCTTCGAAGCCCAAAACAGACTCCACATCAACCCACTGGAGGAAGAACATGAGGTGGCAGCGGCTCCGTCTCGTAGATTGCAACGAAAACTTCTTTGTGATTTTTTATCCGAATATGTGAATATATAGGAGAAGAAATAGGGTGGGCGGAGCCTCGTGGGCCCCACCATGCAACAGGGCGTGACCTAGGAGGTGTCTGCGCCCTTCTGCCTCGTGGGCCACAAGCAACCCCCTCTGGTGGATCTTTGCTTCATAATTCCTTATAATTCCTTCAAAAATTATCAAACCAGCAGGACTCCTAGGATCAACAAGTAGGTGTCTTCCACCCTGGCGCTAGCAGAAGACGTGGACCTGCACACACAACAAATAACTTTGCTCCCAACGAGTATAGAGAGGTTGTCAATCTCTCCGGCCTTGTAGTTTGCAAAGGATCAAAACACGAGCGAGAATAGTAATAGTGATTGCAACAGAAAAGTAAATGAAAGCGGTAAATGATGGAGGAGTAAACAATGATGGTGATATGGAACGGAGTCACATGATGTTCACTAGTGATGTCTCTCTCCCAAAAGACGATAAACAACTATGCTTGGGTAAACAAATCACAATTGAGCAATTGACAGAATTATGAATGCATCGCAATGCTAATTTTGCTACTTGATAGTTAGAGGTTCATTAGTAATGGGCAGTACGCCAAGACAAGTAGACCGTTTATTCATCAGCATCTAATTACTAATCATCCACCTTGAGATATCTATCCAGAACATCTCACCGGTATTAAGTTGCGAGCACCACCCAAAGTGTAAACTCAAAGCAACGGACAACTGCATTAACGAACTATGCGTAAGGTAAACAATCCTTGCAACCGTGGTCACAAGCACCCTTGTTTTCTCCCTGGTGACAAAACGCATCCCCTAGTCTCATGTTTCTGTCACTCAAGCTAGACATTGAGGGGCATGAACCCACAATCATGCATAGCGCTCCCTCTTGGAGTTACAATCTACTACTCGGCCAAAGCAATAAATAGCAACCGAGGACATGCATGAATCACTAAGGAACATAATATAAAAGGATAATCAAAAATATAACTCATAACAATCTGAACATAATCTCATAATCCATCGGATCCCAACAAACTGAGCATAGCAATAGCAAGAAAATTACATAGATGCCTTGATCATGTAGGGCAGCTCACAAGGACTAACCATTGAAGCACAAGATTGGAGAGAAGACATCACATAGCTACTGGTCATGGACCCATGGTCCAAGGAGGACTACCCACGGCACGTCCGGGAAGCGTCCATGGCGGTGGAGAGGCTCTCAGAGGTCAATCCTCCCTCCGGCAGGGTGCCGGGAAGAGTTCTCCTGACGCTCCCGATCTCGGAAGTGTTGCGCGGTGGAACGATGGAGAAATTCGCGATTCTGGAAGTTGTGGAAGGGTTTCCTCTCGGAGGACTAAATATAGGCCAAAGAAGGGCACCGGAGGAGGTGGGGCCCACCCAGGCGGCCTCCTGGCACGGCCAGGGGGTAGGCCGTGCTAGCAGGTCGCCTGCGCAGCCCCTGGCCCCCTCGGGCCCATCTTCGATGATCAGAAGCTTCCGTTTTGCTGATTTTTTATATATTTTTCCTGGAATTTTTTGGGCTTCGGAAAATTGGGTAAAAGCCCATGCAAAATAGACATCAACAAACAGAAACTGGCACTGGGTGCACTGAGTTAGCAAGTTAGTCCAAATATGTGCAAAATGATATAAAAGTGTAGCCAAACATATAACATTGTCACCCCAAAGATCATGGAACAAGCATAAATTATAGATACGTTTGGGGCGTATCACTTGTCCTCAAGCAATTCAGTTGATAAACTGAAAGTGCTAAAGAAAACTTTTACAAACTCCATTGTTCTTGTTGCCATATATATGCTTAGCTAGTGTTCAAGTTTTTAGCATAAATCATAAATAAGCATATCCATGATAACAATTAAACACCATGTTCACTCATGGCAATATATAACCAAGTAGTAAGAAATAATGAGATATCTCACATGCCAACAATTTGTCAAAACAATCACGATATAATATTATGACATGGTATTTTGCTAGCCCTTTCTAAGACCGCAAAACATAAATGTAGAGCACCATTGAGATTCAAGTGACCACTAAACATTATAATTCAAGGTAGAAGAGATCCAGTCATGCTCACATTCAACATTAACTAGACTCAATGCATAAAAAATAGTGCTCTCTGGTATGGTGCTTTTTGTATGAAGATGTTGACTCAGGAACAACATAAAAGTAAATAAAAAAGGTCCTTCGGAGAGAGAAGCGTTGGTTTGCAGAGGTATCAGAGCTCAAATATTAAAACATAGTTGAAATTATAATTTTGGATGGTGCACTTTTCCTGACAATGTTATGACAAAGGTTTTCAATATATTCCATGCTAAACTCATTATTGGCGGTTCCCAAACAGAATTGTAAAGTTTACTCCTATCGACCATCCATACACAAACCGTGGCTGCCTGCCTACATATCAACTGTACCAAGGAGTTCTGTTTAATTAATTTTTGTTTTTGCAGGAATGGACATCCTTTTTACCAGCCTCTCTCGTGCAATGACGACAAATAAACAACCATCTTGAGAATAACTCACTTAGCATGGAAGGTACTGACTGCCCCGTAACCACACAAGCGGTACGAGTGCCCAAAACAAATGTTTGTTTGAATATCAGAGGTGGCATATGCAAATTTACTTGGAACAATGGGGTAATACCACATATATGTAGGTATTGTAGACTCATGTGGAACAACTTGGGTTTAGGAATTTGGATGCACAAGCAGCATTCCCGCTTAGTACAGGTGAAGGCTAGCAATAGATTGGGAAGCGACCAACTAGAGAGCAAAAACGATCATAAGCATACATTGTGAATAATTAATATTGAAAATTAGCATGAGTAGGATATAAGTACTCTGAACTTAAGCATCATGAAGGTTGCGTTGGTTTTGAATCAACTACATGTTTGCACATGGGCCAACTCAAGCCGCTCAAATTATCACAGGGAAATACTATAATGCCATACCACATCATAACTATTTTAATGCATGCTGACACATAAGATAAATCATTATTAACTCCTAGATTTTTAAGCATGGCATGAGAAACTATAATCTCTAATTGTCATCATAAACATGGTCACTCATGATATAGTGAATCAAGATCGAACGAGCTAAACATATTTACCAAAATGGAAAATAAGAAGAGTTCATACCAGCTTCCTTTGCCACGATCACTTCATAAAATATCATCATTATTGTCTTTCACTTGCATGACCGAATGATGTGATAACAATACTAGTGCAGGACTGTCATGGATTAAGCTAAACTCTACAAGGTATTTGTTGAAAGGAGAAGACATGGTAACATTGGCTCTTGGTTAGATCAACATTAATGCATATGAGAGCCACTCAACATTATCATCATAGTGTTCTCCTTTCGACGACTCAAAGAAAAGAAAAGAAATTCAGAAAAACACACTAAAATATTTTGGGATTTTTTGTTTTTTTTCTCAAAGAAAGCAAACAAGTAAAGGAAAAACAAAAATTAGAAAAACTACTTACACAGCAAAGATCCCAACAAGTAAAGGAAATATTTTTGGGTTTACTTTTAGTACTACAACTAATTAAGCGATAAGAAAAATAAAAAAGAAGCGAGAAATGTTTTTCGGTTTTCTAAAGTTTTTCAAACACACAAGAAGAAAGCAGAAAAGTAAAACTAACATGTATATACAATGAAAAAAGATGAACACTGATAGTTTATATGAAGTGTGTGAACATGAATGTAATGTTGGTGAAAAATACGTACTCCCCCAAGCTTAGGCTTTTGCCTAGCTTGGTGTTCACCATGGCTGGTTGGGATAATAGTTGGAGTGATACCTCGTGGAGGCGTTTTGCGCCGCCTCCTCAGCTAAGCGAATAGCCTCCACTCCATCTTTGTACTCTTGCACCTCATTCTCAAGAACATAGTATCTTCTCTTGTTCTAAAAATCAAAGAGAGCAGGCGCAGGCAACATAACATGTTTAGGTTTATATTTACCAAATGTTAGGTTGTACTCCTAACCCCTAGCACTAGTCAAAAGGAAGTCATGACGACGCCTGGCTTCAGAATCTAAATATATGTCACGCAACATGGGGTCATTAGGTTGATTCGAGACTCCTAATTTAGCAGCTACACGGGAGGTATAAATTCCTCCATACAAAACACCACTACTTGAGTTATAGTGTGGTGATACGTCTCCAACGTATCTATAATTTTTTATGGTTCCATGCCATTATCTTGTCAAAGTTTGGATATTTTGTATGCCTTTTATATCTTTTTTGGGACTAACTTATTAACTCAGTGCCAAGTGCCAGTTCCTGTTTTTTTCCATGTTTTTGACCCTTTTCAGAGGAGGATTTTAAACGGTGTCCAAACGGAATAAAACTTCTGCAAAGATTTTTTCCGGGACAGAAGATACGCGTGAGACTTCACAACAAAGGCAGGGGCCACCAGGGGACCCCACAAGCCCCCTAGTCGCGGCCAGGGGGGCCGCGCCTAGCCGGCTTGTGGGCCCCCTGTGGCTCGTCTGCCCTAACTCTTCCGCCTATAAATTCAGAACAATTCCAAAACTGACCAGGAGATCCACGAAAATACTTTCCCGCCACCGCAAGCTTATGTCTCCGCAAGATCCCATCTGGAGCACGTTTTGGTGCCCTTCTTGAGGGGGGATTCGGATACGGAGGTCTTCTTCATCAACACCATGACCTCTCCGATGATGCTTGAGTAGTTCACCATAGACCTTCGGGTCCATAGCTAGTAGCTAGATGGCTTGTTCTCTCTCTTGGATCTTCAATACAAAGTTCTCCATGATCTTCATGGAGATCTATCCTATGTAATCTTCTTTTGCGGTGTGTTTGTCGAGATCCAATGAATTGTGGATTTATGATCAGATTATCTATGAATCTTATTTGAGTTTCTTCTGATCTCTTATATGCATGATTTCGTATCCTTGTAATTCTCTTTGAGTTGTGGGTTTTGTTTGGCCAACTTGATCTATGATTCTTGCAATGGGAGAAGTGCTTGGTTTTAGGTTCATACCATGCGGTGACCTCACCCAGTGACAGAAGGGGTAGCGAGGCACGCATCGTGTTGTTGCCATCAAGGGTAAAAAGATGGGGGTTTCATCATTGGTTTCAGTTTATCCCTCTACATCATGTCATCTTGCTTAAAGTGTTACTCTATTCGTCATGAACTCAATACACTAGATGCATGCTGGATAGCGGTCGATGTGTGGAGTAATAGTAGTAGATGTAGAAAGTATCGGTCTACTTGTCTCGAACGTGATGCCTATATGTATGATCATTGCCTTAGATATCGTCATGACTTTGCGTGGTTCTATCAATTGCTCGACAGTAATTTGTTCACCCACCGTATTATTTGCTATTTTGAGAGAAGCCTCTAGTGAACACTATGGCCCCCGGGTCTACTTCACACCATATTTTCAGCCTTACAATTTTACTTCGTTGCACTTTCCGCCTTCAGATCTCACTTTGCAATCAATCTTGAAGGGATTGACAACCCCTTTATAGCGTTGGGTGCAAGCTCTTTTGTGTTTGTGCAGGTACTCTGGACTTGGCGCGATTCTCCTACTGGATTGATACCTTGGTTCTCAAACTGAGGGAAATACTTACTGATCCTGTGTTGCATCGCCCTTTCCTCTTCAAGGGAAAAACCAACGCAAGCTCAAGAGGCAGCAGAAGGATTTCTGCCGCCGTAGCAGAAGAATTTCTGGCGTCGTTGCCGGGGAGGATCAAGTCAAGAACTCATCCAAGTAAGTGTCACAAACTCATCTCTTGCATTTACTTTTTTGCCTCTCGTTTTCCTTTCTCCCACTTCTGAAAAACAAAAAATTACAAATATATTTGCCTTTTTCGTTTGCCCTTTTCTATCGCTTGCTTCCTGTTTGTTTGTGTGGGATGGTATACCTGTCCTCATGGCTAGACCCAGCGCTTCGAACGATACCCCCGAGAACGAGGTTCTCAATTAGAAACAAAATGAGGAAGAAAACTTGAAGGACGCTTGGTATAGGATTTGCAATGCTCAGAGTAGATCTACTCGTAAGCAATCTACTACCGTCCTGCTTCGCAGTTTTTATGTGGGTATTTATCCTTGGAATAGGTATATTCTTGACACCATCGTAGGCGGAAATTTCTTGGGTATCCATACCGTTGATTCTTACGGAGCTATAATAAATTTGGTAGGCTCACCCCCACTCATGGTTAATGGAACTACCTTAACTCTGGAACATATGATGCGTAGGCTGGACGTCATTGAAAATAAAGTCGCTACGATCGAACTCATTGAGAATTTGGATAAAAAGATCCACAATCAAATCACTCAGTACGGATCCAAGGTGGGAATGGTTTTGAAAATTTTAAAGGAGAAGGAACCCAAAGTTAACGAAAAACTAGGTCATGATTCCGCTAGGATTGGCAAACTAGAGGATGTTATAACCAACTTGGGTTCCGCTTTTGCTGCTGTGCAGAATACTCCAAATTTTGCCCACAATAAGGTCACCAAGTCTGTTTTTGTTCCCAAAAATAGTGGTGAATCATCTAGTAAGAAAGATGAAGACCTTAAGATGATGAGTGATCACGCTACTTATGGTTTGAGCACCAAAGACGATGATACGTGATTCTATCGCCTTATGCCTAGCTAAGGGCGTTAAACAATAGCGCTTGTTGGGAGGCAACCCAATGAATTTATCTTTTTATTTCTGTTTTGTTGTGTCCACACCATCATAATTCTGTTATGATTGTGTCTTTTGTGTTTCTTTCTGTGTTTGAGCCAAGCAAAACCTTTATGACTAGTTTTGGTGATGGTTGTTTGATCCTGCTGGAAAAAGATAGAAACTTTTCGCTCACGAGATTACTTTTAATTTTTATTCAGAAAGAGATTTTGAGTTGATTCTTTTTTATGCTGGTTGATATGCCTTTTGCACAGGCAGTCGTAATTTTCCAGAATTTTTTAGGTACCAGAAGTATACGAAGTATACAGATTGCTACAGACTGGTCTATTTTTGACAGATTCTGTTTTGGTTGAGTTGGTTGCTTGTTTTGATGAAACTATGGATAGTATCGGGGGGTACTTGACATGGAAAAGTGAGACTACGGTAATCTAACACCAATATGAATAGAAATCAAGTTTCCTACAGTGCCTAAAGAGGTGGTAGTTTGTTTTCTTGTGCTAATGATATCATGAGTTTCTGTTTAAGTTTTGTGTTGTGAAGTTTTCAAGTTTTGGGTGATGTTCTCATGGACAAAGGGATAAAGAGTGGAAAGAGCTCAAGCTTGGGGATGCCCAAGAAATCCCAAGCCAAATTCAAGGACACCAAAAAGCCTAAGCTTGGGGATGCCCTAGGAAGGCATCCCCTCTTTCGTCTTCAATCCATCGGTAACATTACTTGGAGCTATATTTCTATTCACCACATGATATGTGCCTTGCTTGGAGCGTCTTGTATCGTAGGAGTCTTTTCTTTTTGTTGTGTCACAATCATCCTTGCTTCACACCTTTTTTAGAGAGACATGCACTCATCGTGAATTTACTAGAATGCTCATCGTGCTTCACTTATATCTTTTGAGCTAGATAAGTTTTGCTCTATGTGCTTCACTTAGATCTTTTAGAGCACGGCAGTGCGTGACTTGGTAGTTGGTTTGTGCTATGAAAGTAGTCCCAAAGGTGATAGGTACCCAAAGAGGATACAAAAAACTTCCATCTTCACATGCATTGAGTATAAAGAAAAGTTTGATTCCTCTCAATTAGTTTTGAGACGTGGATTTGGTAATATTAAGAGTTATGTTAGTAGGGTGTTCTGAATCTAGAAATACTTGTGTTGAAGTTAGTGATTCCCGTAACATGCACGTATGGTGAACCGCTATGTTAGGAAGTCGGAGCATAATTGATCTATTGATTGTCATCCTTTGTGTTGCGGTCGGGATCGCACGATGGTTAACACCTACCAACCCTTCCCCTAGGAGTATGCGTTTAGCACTTTGCTTCGATTACTAATAAAAACTTTCGCAACAAGTATGTGAGTTCTTCATGACTAATGTGAATCCATGGTATAGATGCACTTTCACCTTCTGCAATTGCTAGCCTCTCTAGTACCGCGCAATTTTTGCCGGTGCACAAACCCACCATATGCCTTCCTCAAAACAGCCACCATACCTACCTACTATGGCATTTTCATAGCCATTCCGAGATATATTGCCATGCAACTCCCACCGTTCCGCCTCATGACTTGTGCCGTCACTCTGATATTGCCATTGCATGATCATAAGATAGCTAGCGAGATGTTTCAATGTCATAGGCCAAGCTAGATCGTTGCACGTCCCGGTACACTACCACAGGCATTTCCTATAGAGTTATCATCGTTCTAAGCTTTGAGCTGTGAGTAAATAGAAGTGTGATGATCGTCATTATTAGAGCATTGCCCCATGTGAGGAAATAAAAAAATAGGCCAAAGAGCCCAAAAAAATAGAAAAAAAGAGGCCAAAGAGCCCAAATAAAAAAAGAGAAAAGGAGAGAAGGGACAATGCTACTATCTTTTTCCACACTTGTGCTTCATAATAGCACCATGTTCTTCATGATTGAGAGCCTCTTGTTTTGTCACCACCATATGCTAGTGGGAATTTTCATTATATAACTTGGCTTGTATATTCCAAGGATGGGCTTCCCCAAATTGCCCTAGGTCTTCGTGAGCAAGCAAGTTGGATGCACACCCACTAGTTCTCCTTTTGAGCTTTCACATACTTATAGCTCTAGTGCATCCTTTGTATGGCAATCCCTACTCATTCACATTGATATCTATTAATGGGCATCTCCATAGCCCTTTAATACACCGAGTCAATGTGGCCATCTCCTCCTTTTTGTCTCACAACCACCACCACACTCTATTCCACCTATAGTGCTATATCCATGGCTCACGCTCATCTATTGCGTGATAGTTGAAAAAGGTTTGAGAAAGTAAGAGTGCGAAAACAATTACTTGGCCAATACCGTGGTTGTGCACGATTTAAATTAGTTTTGTGGGGATGATGGAGCATAGCCAGACTATATGATTTTGTAGGGATAACTTTCTTTGGCCTTGTTATTTCGAAAGTTCATGATTACCTTGCTAGTTTGCTTGAAGTATTATTGTTTTCATGTCAATAGCAAACTATTGTTTTGAATCTTACGGATCTGAACATTCATGTCACATGAAAGAAGTTACAAAGGACAACTATGATAGGTAGCATTCCACATCAAAAATTCAGTCTTTATCACTTCCCTACTTGAGGATGAGCAGGAGTTAAGCTTGGGGATGCTTGATACGTCTCGAACGTATCTATAATTCTTGATGGTTCCATGCTATTATCTTGTCAAACTTTGGATGTTTTGTATGCCTTTTATATCTTTTTTGGGAATAACTTATTAACTCAGTGCCAAGTACCAGTTCCTGTTTTTTCTGTGTTTTTGACCCTTTTCAGAGGAGGATTTTAAATGGTGTCCAAACAGAATAAAACTTCCGAAAAGATTTTTTCCGGAACAGAAGATACGCGTGAGACTTGAGAACCAAGGCAGGTCCACCACGGGACCCCACAAGCCCCCTAGTCGCGGCCATGGGGCCCGCGCCTAGCAGGCTTGTGGGCCCCCTATGGCTCGTCTGCCCTACCTCTTCCGCCTATAAATTCAGAAAAAATCCAAAACTGACCAGGAGATCCACGAAAATACTTTTTCGCCGCCGCAAGCTTCTGTCTCCGCAAGATCCCATCTGGGGCACATTCTGGTGCCCTGCCGGAGGGGGATTCGGATACGGAGGGCTTCTTCATCAACACCATGACCTCTACGATGATGCGTGAGTAGTTCACCATACACCTTCGGGTCCATAGCTAGTAGCTAGATGGCTTATTCTCTCTCTTGGATCTTCAATACAAAGTACTTCATGATCTTCATGGAGATCTATCCGATATAATCTTCTTTTGCGGTGTGTTTGTCGAGATCCGATGAATTGTGGATTTATGATCAGATTATTGATACGTCTCAAACGTATCTATAATGTTTGATGGTTTCACGCTGTTATCTTGTCTTCTTTGGTTGTTTTATGTACCTTTTATATTTTTTTTGGGACTAACTTATTAATTCAGTGCCAAGTGCCAGTTCCTGTTTTTTTCGTGTTTTTGACTCTTTTCAGATCTGATTTTGGAACGGAGTCCAAACGGAAGAAAAACCCCGAAATGATTTTTTCCCGAACGAAAGAAGATAAGGGGCCTTTGGGCCAAGCCAGGTGGGCTCCAGGGAGCCCACAAACCCCCATTCCACCACCAGGGGGAGGCGGCGGTGGGCAGGCTTGTGGCCTCCCTGGCCGCCCCTGAACTAGATCTTTGGCCTATAAATTCCCAAATATTCCGCAAAAAATCAGGGGAGCCTCGAAAATACTTTTCCGCCACCGCAAGCTTCCGTTTCCGCGAGATCTCATCTGGAAACCCTTCCCGACGCCCTGACGGAGGGGACTTCGGAGTTGGAGGGCTTCTTCATCATCATCATCGCCCCTCCAATGACTCGTGAGTAGTTCACTACAGACCTACGGGTCCGTAGTTAGTAGCTAGATGGCTTCTTCTCTCTCTTGGATCTTCAATACAAAGTTCTCCATGATCTTCGTGGAGATCTATCCGATGTAATCCTCTTTGGCGGTGTGTTTGTCGAGATCCGATGAATTGTGGATTTGTGATCAGATTATCTATGATATATATTTGAGTCTTTGCTGATTTCTTATATGCATGATTTTATATCCTTGTAAGTCTCTCCGAGTCTTGGGTTTTGTTTGGCCAACTAGATCTATGATTCTTGCAATGGGAGAAGTGCTTGGTTTTGGGTTCTACCATGTGGTGACCTTTCCCAGTGACAGTAGGGGCAGCAAGGCACACATCAAGTAGTTGCCATCAAGGGTAATTTATCATTGGTTTTAGATTATCCCTCTACATCATGTCATCTTGCTTAAGGCGTTACTCTGTTCTTATGTACTTAATACACTAGATGCATGCTGGATAGCGGTCGACGTGTGGAGTAATAGTAGTAGATGCAGAAAGTATCGGTCTACCTGTTTTGGACGTGATGCCTATAGATATAATCATTGCATAGATATCATCACAACTTTGCGCGGTTCTATCAATTGCTCGACAGTAATTTGTTCACCCACCGTCTACTTGCTTTCATGAGAGAAGCCACTAGTAAACACTACGGCCCCCGGGTCTATTCACATCCATCGTTTACACCTCCGCTTTTACTTTGCTTTGTTACTTTGTTGCTTTCAGTTCTCACTTGGCAAACAATCTATAAGGGATTGACAACCCCTTCATAGCGTTGGGAGCAAGCTTTTGTGTTTGTGCACGATCTTGAGATACTCCTCCACCGGATTGATACCTTGGTTCTCAAACTGAGGGAAATACTTACCACCGCTATGCTACATCACCCTTTCCGCTTCGAGGGAACACCAACGCAAGGCTCCAAGGCCATGGGGGAATCCTTTGCATACTTGCCTAGGAAGTCCCTTAAGGCGTAGCCGCAGCTGAAGGATTCCTGGTGCCGTCGACACGACTATTCCTGGCGCCGTTGCAAGGGAAGCACAGCTGACATCAGAAGTATTTCTGGCGCTGTCGCCGGGGATCTTTTTGAGGTAGCAGAAGTATTTCTGGCGTCGTTGCCGGGGAGGAGAAATCAAGATCTATCCAAGTAGGTCTCACAAACTCTTCTCTTGCATTTACTTTTGTTGCCAATTGCCTCTCGTTTTCCTCTCCCCCACTTCACATTTGCCGTTTTCATTTGCCTTTCTCCTTTGCCTTTTTCGTTTGCCTTTTTCGTTCGCCATTTTCTCTTGTTTGCCTTTCCGTTGCTTGTGTGCTATGTGCCTTCAATATGCTTGCATATTCGCTTGCTGAAAATCTAGTGATATGGATCCTCATCCACTTGCTAATCTCTTTAAGAGACCCACTTATGTGGAACGAATTGCTAGTGAGTTGAGGGCACTTAACTATCTTTATGGAGTTTCGCTTGAGATGCGTGAATCTGAAAATTGGGAGCAAGGTTTTGTGTTTGTGCATGATCTTGTGATACTCCTCCACCGGATTGATACCTTGGTTCTCAAACTGAGGGAAATACTTACCGTCACTGTGCTACATCACCCTTTTCGCTTCAAGGGAACACCAACGCAAGGCTCCAAGGCCATGGAGGAAATCCTTTGCATACTTGCCTAGGAAGTCCCTTAAGGCGTAGCCACAGCTGAAGGATTCCTCGTGCCATCGACACACCTGTTTCTGGCGCCATTGGAAGGACTTTTGTGCATTAGCATAGCTGACATCAATTATCTATGAATCTTATTTGAGTATTGTTAGGGCATATTTATGCCTAAGTAATTTTGGTGATTGATGACAGTACCATAAAGGACTAATCGTGTGCATTAAGATTTTAGATAACACATGTCAACGGCACAAGACGACTCGGCTCCCTCCATGGAACAGAAGCACAGTGTCCTCTACGATTCTCTTTCTTTGAGTGATAGGAACGTCGTACTATTAAGAGGGGACCCGTAGTGGAAAGGTTTGGGTGAAATCAATTTTGCACGCACACACTTTATCTCCTTTCCCTTTCCCTCCAACTTTGGAGTGGTTCCCGCCTCTGGTTTATCTCCTCTTGCAAAAAAGGTCTCCCAGCGGTAGTACCGCTGTTCCTAGAGGTAGTACCGCTAGTGCTGGCGGTAGTACCGCTGTGCTGGCGGTAGTACCGCCCCTGGTCAGCGGTAGTACCGCTCCCGGAACTTGGTACCGCCTTCCTAGCGGTTGTACTTCGTCGGACTTTTTGCGAAGACTTTCTTGGCGGTGGTTGGCCCGGTAGTGCATCTGCACTACCATGGGCTCAACGGTAGTACCGCTGCAGCCAGCGGTAGTACCACTGGAGTGCTAGCGGTAGTACCGCTACAGCCAGTGGTAGTACCGCTGGAGTGCTAGCGGTAGTACCGCTAGGCTCGGGCTATGAGTGGGAAAACGGTTGGATTTTCCCCCCACTATATAAAGGGTTCTTCTTGCTGTGGAACCTCATCTCTTACCCTCCCAAGCTCCATTGTTGCTCCCCAAGCTCAAAAGTGCCCGATCTCTCTCCCTAGCCAATCAAACTTGTTGATTTCCTAGGGATTGGTTGAGAAGGCCTAGATCTACACTTCCACCAAGAGAAAATTGATTCCCCCACCAATCCCTTGTGGATCTTGTTACTCTCGGGTGTTTGAGCATCCTAGATGGTTGAGGTCACCTCGAAGCCACATTTCATTGTGGTGAAGCTTCGTGGTCTTGTTGGGAGCCTCCAAGCTTTGTGTGGAGTTTGCCCCAACCTTGTTTGTAAAGGTTCAGTCGCCGCCTTCAAGGGCACCTATAGTGGAATCACGGTACCTTGCATTGTGTGAGGGCGTGAGGAGAATACGGTGTCCCTAGTGGCTTATTGGGGAGCATTGTGCCTCCACACCGCTCCAAGAGAGACGTACTTCCTGTCAAAGGGAAGGAACTTCGGTAACACATCCTCATCTTCATGGGTTCCACTTGCGGTTATCTCTAACCTTTACATTGTGTATGCTCTTGTTGTTGTTTATCTCTTACTTGTCTTAGTTATTTTCGTTGGTAGCATCATATAGGTTCACCTCTTTGTTGACATTTTAGAGAACCCTTATGTTTCTAACCCTAACTTGCTAAGATTAATTAAAAAGTGGTTGTTGCCTATTCACACCCCCCCTCTAGTCAACCATATCGATCCTTTCAATTGGTATCAGAGCCACGGTTCTTTATTAAGGGTTTCACCACTCGAAGAGTATGGAAGATGATGAGGGAGTTCCTCGTGCACAAACCAAGGCCATGGACTTGACTTCGATCACAAGGGACGACTTGAATACGGCTATGGCCGCACTCAAGACGTCCTTGACAAACGAGGTCAAGACCATGCTTAAAGAGTTAATTGAGGGAATTAAAAGTTCTCCCGAACCGGCGTTGGTGGTTAAACCCACCAACACAAATTCGGAGGCCAATTCCTCTAAGGAAACGGCTAAAGGTATGCAACCTTCCCCTCCTCTCGAAAATGATGGGAATGGAACTTATGCATCAGTTCCACCACCCATGGTCTATGGAGGACCGGTTCCCACACCGCGTCTTAATCCTGTTGGTCCTCCTCCTAAGCTTGTAAAGGGTGATTTTGCTAACTGGGTATTTTCTATTAAGTCTCATTTGAATCACAACTCAACAAATTTGTGGAGAATCGTCGAGCAAGGCTACTATCCCCATGACCCAAGCAACCTCACTCCAAGAGAAGAAGCGGACAATCAATATAATCACTCCGCATTGTTTATTCTCCAGTCCGCAGTACCACCTGAAGATCTTCCTCACTTGCGTCCCTTCACTCTGGCTAAGGACTATTGGGAGCACATTATGGTGTTGTACAAGGGAAACTCAAGCATTCAACGGTCCAACTATGAAGTGGTACTTGATAAGGCCGATGAGTTTGTGATGAAGGAAGATGAGGACCCTCGTGATCTCTATCGAAGGGTGACTGCTATTGTTGTGGCTCTCAAGGGCCATGGGAGCAAGGATGTGGATGATACATGGGTCAAGCACAAGTTTCTCAAGGCCATCATGCCTTTCAATATAGCCATGTCATCTGTCATTCGCCAACGACCAGATTTCCACTCCTTACCTTCCAGTGAGGTGTTGGATGAATTCATTGCAATGTCAATCATGAACGAGACAGATGACAATGCACTTGCTCGAGTTCGCTCAAAGACAGCTTCACCCAACCTTGCATTAAAGGCAAAAACTGCTTCTGAAGAAGAAGAAGAAGAGGATGAGGAAGAGGAGAGCTGCCCTGAAGACACGAAGTATGCTTATCACGAGCACATGGCTCTTGCGTCAAGGCAATTCTGGGGAAACAAGAGGAACTCAAGACCCAATTTCACCATGAACAACTCAAGTGGGTTCAAACCCAAGCAACGAGTGAGGACATGCTATAACTGGGGTAATGTGAGTCACTTCGTGGCCGAATACCCCTATGAGAAAAGGGAAGACAACGGGGGCAAGCTCATTCGCAAAGACAAAACCAAGTCATTCCCAAACAAGAACAACTTTGTGAAGAAACCCCACCCAAAGGGTATGGTGGCTCTTGAAGAGTACCCCTCTGATGATGATGACGATGATGATATGGTGGCAACTGCAACTGCCGCCATTGCCACCCCTTCTCCCAAGAAGGTGTCTCTCTTCAACGCCCCCAACGAGAACCACATCGCCAAGTGCCTCATGGCCAAAGGTATCGATCAGGTAACCCCCATCATTAAGACCAACATCGCTACTGCTCCTTCATTGTTGAATTGTGTTGATGATAGTGATGTTGGGGAACTTAATGAGCATGATCTTGACAAATTTCTGTGCACAATCAAGGGAGAACCCAAGAAGCACTTTGTTGCTCTCTTGGAACAACTGGGTGAGGCTAATGACCTCATCGAGTCTCATGAGGAGACCATCTCCGAGCTTGAGGGACATAGTCGTGACTATACCGATGAGATTGCTGAACTATCTATTGCACTAGAAAAGGAGCGCACTCTTCGTTTGGCTCTTGAGGAGTCATACAACGATGACAGCACTAAAATGAAAAAGAAACTAGATCATGCTACTGTTCTTACTCGTATGCTTAAGTCTGAAAAGGATGCTCTTGGGGTTGGCCATGACAGACTCAAAGTGGAGTTTGACACACTTGACAAGGCTCACAAGGTCTTGAAAGGTGTTCATTTCTCTCTGAAAGAGTCTCATGATCAACTCCAAGCAAAGCTTACCAAGGAAATCTCTACTTGTCCTCCCTTTGTGTTAATTGATAATGCTTGTACAACTAACCCTTGTTGTGAGCATGTACATCTTGTGGAGGAAAATGCCAAGTTAAAGGAGAGACTTGCGAAGGGCCTTGTGTCATGCATACAAGGCGAGAAGAGCCTGAACGACCTCTTCAGCAATCAAAAGGGTGTGGTAGGAAAGGAGGGACTTAGACTTACATCCAAGTCAAAAAGAAAAAGGAGGAATCGGAACAAACGATCCCCTACCCTCATGGACATCTTTGTCAAAGAGGGCGAAGGGACTCAGGAGGTGAACAGGAACAAGGTGGACGATGGTAACGTCAAGAAGGGCAAAACCATTCCTACCAACACAGCCGGCAAACTCAATCCTTCCTATGTTTTATGTCGTGCTGGTGATGGGCATGTTTATGCCAGATTTGTTGGTTCTTACTACGAGTCCATTGAATGGGCTATTTGGGTTCCTAAGACCCTTGTCTCTAACATTAAAGGACCCATTCAAAAATGGGTACCTAAAACCAAGCCTTGATCTATTGCAGGAGTTTTCTTCCGGTGGGGTGTCATGGTTGCTCGATAGTGGAGCAAGAAATCATATGACCGGAAGCAAGGACTTAGTGGTGGATGTGCATCCTTATCCATCTATGCCCACCCATGTCCAATTCGCCGATGCATCCTCGTCAAAGATATTGGGATTTGGTAAGGTGGTCATCTCTCAAGAGTTATCTATTGAGAAGGTCATGCTTGTTGAGTCTCTTGCCTACAATTTACTGTTGGTTCGTCAACTTGCAATTATGGGTTTTTCCACATTCTTTAATCTTGATATTGTGGTCCTCTTGTGGAGCAAGACTCTTAAAGTAGCCTATGTTGGATATGTCGAAAATGGTCTCTATGTGGTGAACTTTTCAAAGCGACACACTAAGACTACGACTTGTCTAATGGCTAAAGTTGATGTGGGCTGGCTTTGGCATCGCCGACTAGCTCATGTCAACATGAGATCTTTGCAAAGTCTTCTCAAAGGGGACCATATTCGTGGACTAACAAATGTGAGTTTTGCCAGAGATCGTGCTTGCAGTGCCTGCATTGAAGGAAAGATTCATGAAACTACTCATCGTCCAACGACTCTCATTTACACTAAGAGGCCATTGGAGCTCCTCCATATGGATCTTTTCGGTCCTCCATCATTTGATAGTCTTGGAGGCAGAAAATACTGCTTGGTGATTGTTGATGACTACTCAAGATACAACTGGGTATATTTCTTCAAGAGGAAGAGTGAGACTCAACAAACTGTCGTCAACTTTGCTAATGAAGCTCAACGTCAACATGAAGCAAAGATTTTGATGATTAGAAGTGACAACGGCACCGAGTTCAAGAACTACACCTTGGATGAATTTCTAGGTGATGAGGGAATAAAACATCAATATTCAGCACCATATACCCCTCAACAAAATGGTGTGGCGGAAAGGAAGAACCGGACATTGATGGGTGATGCAAGAACAATGATGGCGGAATTCAAATCTCCATATAACTTTTGGGCTGAGGCCATCAACACAGCTTGTCACGCGTCCAATCGGCTCTATATCCGCAAAGGCTTGAACAAGACTCCATATGAGATTCTCACCGGAAACAAACCCAATCTCAAGTACTTTCGGGTATTCGGTTGTAAGTGTTTCATTCTCAAGAAAGGTGCACGTTTAGCTAAATTTGATTCTAGAGCTCAAGAAGGCACCTTTGTTGGTTATGCTACAAACTCTCATGCTTACCGTGTCCTCAACAAGTCCACCGGACTCATTGAGGAGACGTGTAACGTAGAGTTTGATGAAAATAATGGCTCCCAAGTGGAGCAAAGTGGTATTTGTGATGTAGGTGATGAAATTCCTCCCCAAGCCATAAGAAGAATGGGGATTGGTCAAATACTCCCCATTGAGGAACCCCTTGTGGCCGAAGGAGAAGGACAATGCTCTACTCAAGTGGAGCCATCACCCTCACAAGCCCCACACGCTTCCGATGAACAAAGAGAAGACCCTCAACAAGTTGAACAAGCTCAAGGGCAAGATCAATTGCCCAAAGATGGTGATGTGTCCCATGATGTACAAGCACTTACCCAAGGTTCCGAACCTGCTCAAGATCAAGATCAAGTGCAACTACAAGATCCAGACCAAATAGAAGCACAAGATCAAGATCAAGAGCAATCACAAGAACAAGGACAAACCAGTGAACCTGCTCAAGTCGAAAATCAAGTTGATCAGGATACTGTCTCGCAATTCCCTTCTGCAGCGCCAAAAAGGACTACTGGTGCCAAAGGAGGTTCAAAATGCAAGGGCAAGCAAAGTAATCAAGTCGATGCTCCCCAGTTATCCAATGCAGATCTCTTGGAGCGTCGAGCAGCCAAGATTGCGAACAAACTAAGAGTCAAGTCACATCTTATGAAGAAAGTGCTTGGCAGTTTGAAAAGGGGAGTATCCACTCGTCAACAGATTTGGAATTATTGTGAGCATCACGTGTTTGTTTCGTATTGTGAACCTCAACAGGTACATGAAGCGCTCGATGATGAGGATTGGCTTATGGCCATGCATGAAGAACTCAACAACTTCGAGCGTAATCATCTCTGGGATTTAGTGCCAAGACCAAAGGAGGAACATAATGTCATCGGGACCAAATGGATTTTCAAAAACAAGCAAGATGCCAATGGGATTGTGATTCGAAACAAGGCAAGATTGGTGTCTCAAGGCTACTCCCAAGTCGAGGGTATCGATTACGGTGAAACCTTTGCCCCTGTTGCTCGTATAGAATCTATTCGCATGCTGCTTGCATTTGCTTCTCATCATAATTTCAAATTACAGCAAATGGATGTGAAAAGTGCTTTTCTTAATGGTCCTTTAAATGAGTTGGTCTATGTCAAACAACCCCCGGGATTCGAACATCCCAAGCTCCCCAATCATGTGTACAAACTCAATAAGGCACTCTATGGCCTTAAACAAGCCCCACGTGCATGGTATGAGTATCTTACTGAGTTGTTACAAGATCGTGGGTTTGAAATTGGGAAGATAGATCCCACTCTTTTTACTAAGAGGGTTAAAGGGGATTTGTTCATATGCCAACTATATGTTGATGATATCATTTTTGGTTCTCCTAACATTTCTTTCAATGAAGAATTTGCTGCACTAATGACCGAGAAATTTGAGATGTCTATGATGGGTGAGTTGAAGTTCTTCCTCGGATTCGAGATTAAACAAGGCTTAGAAGGGACCTTCATAAAACAAGCCAAGTACACTCAAGACATGCTCAAGAGGTTCGAGCTCGAAGATGTCAAGACGGTCAAGTCCCCCATGCCAACAAGGTGCAAGCTTGATAGTGATCCCAATGGTAAAGCAGTGGATCAAAAGGTATATCGCTCCATTATTGGATCCCTCCTTTACCTTTGTGCATCTAGAACAGATATTATGTTTAGTGTAGGGATCTGTGCACGGTTTCAATCCGCACCAAAAGAAAGTCATTATATGGCTGTTAAGCGAATCTTTTGATATTTGGCTCATACCCCAAACTTTGGTCTATGGTATCCCAAAGGAGCAAACTTCAACCTAGTGGGCTATTCTGACTCAGATTGGGCAGGAGATTGTGTGGAGAGGAAGTCAACTTCCGGAGGATGCCAATTCCTTGGTCGCTCACTGGTAAGTTGGTCTTCAAAGAAGCAGAATTGTGTCTCACTATCATCCACCGAAGCTGAGTATGTGGCAGCTGCAAGTTGTTGTGCACAGTTGCTATGGATGAGGCAAACTTTAAAGGATTACGGTGTCACTTGTGACAAAGTGTCTCTTCTATGTGACAATCAAAGTGCTATCAAGATTTCTCTCAACCCGGTGCAACATAGCAAGACCAAGAATATTGATATTCGCCATCACTTCATTCGTGAACACATCAAGCAAGGTGATATTGAGGTTCACTTCATCAACATTGAAGAGCAACTTGCAGATATTTTCACTAAGCCCCTAGATGAAGCAAGGTTCCGGGAGTTAAGGCATGAGCTAAATATCATTGATTCAAGTAACGTGGATTGAAACTAGGCACTTTGCACCTCACTATGCATTACATCTTGTTCTAAGTGTAGGCATGGACATAGGGGGAGTGTTGTTCTCTCAAACTTTCCATCCCCCCATTATGCATAAATCGATCAAGTCTTTCACTTTGGCCATTACTAAATGGCACTTGTGCTTCAAAGACGAACGTTGGTCATGAGCCCAAGGATAATTCTTCGCGGTGTCATACCTTTGCCTCAAACATAGGTGGCCTCGGCCCCCCCCCCCCACCTTTCTCTCATATGGAAGGAAGGATACAAAATGACTAGTCAGTATACCTTGGTGGTGCTATCTTTTTATTACACTGACTAGTTGTTGCCCACGTCATTTCCACGAAATCCTATGTCTCGTTGTGTCATTTTGAGCAGTACTACTGATACGTCTCAAACGTATCTATAATTTTTGATGGTTTCACGCTGTTATCTTGTCTTCTTTGGTTGTTTTATGTACCTTTTATATCTTTTTTCGGACTAACTTATTAATTCAGTGCCAAGTGCCAGTTCCTGTTTTTTTCGTGTTTTTGACTCTTTTAGGATCTGATTTTGGAACGGATTCCAAACGAAAGAAAAAACCCCGAAATGATTTTTTCCTGAACGGACGAAGATCAGGGGGCCTTTGGGCCAAGCCAGGTGGGCTCCAGGGAGCCCACAAGCCCCCACTCCGCCACCAGGGGGAGGCGGCGGTGGCAGGGCTTGTGGCCTCCCTGGCCGCCCCTTAACCTAGATCCTTGGCCTATATATTCACAAATATTCAGCAAAAAATCAGGGGAGCCTCGAAAATACTTTTCCGCCGCAGCAAGCTTCCGTTTCCGCGAGATCTCATCTAGAGACCCTTCCCGGCGCCCTGCCGGAGGGGACTTTGGAGTTGGAGGGCTTCTTCATCATCATCATCGCCCCTCCAATGACTCGTGAGTAGTTCACTTTAGACCTACGGGTCCGTAGTTAGTAGCTAGATGGCTTCTTCTCTCTCTTGGATCTTCAATACAAAGTTCTCCATGATCTTCATGGAGATCTATCCGATGTAATCTTCTTTGGCGGTGTGTTTGTTGAGATCCGATGAATTGTGGATTTGTGATCAGATTTTCTATGATATATATTGGAGTCTTTGTTGATTTCTTATATGCATGATTTGATATCCTTGTAAGTCTCTCCGAGTCTTGGGTTTTGTTTGGCCAACTAGATCTATGATTCTTGCAATGGGAGAAGTGTTTGGTTTTGGGTTCTACCATGTGGTGACCTTTCCTAGTGGCAGTAGAGGCAGCAAGGCACACATCAAGTAGTTTCCATCAAGGGTAAAAAGATGGGGTTTTTATCATTGGTTTGAGATTATCCCTCTACATCATGTCATCTTGCTTAAGGCGTTACTCTGTTCTCATGAACTTAATACACTAGATGCATGCTGGGTAGCGGTCGACGTGTGCAGTAATAGTAGTAGATGCAGAAAGTATCGGTCTATTTGTTTTGGACGTGATGCATATAGATATAATCATTGCATAGATATCATCACGACTTTGCGCGGTTCTATCAATTGCTCGACAGTAATTTGTTCACCCATCGTCTACTTGCTTTCATGAGAGAAGCCACTAGTAAACACTACGGCCCCCGGGTCTATTCACATCCATCGTTTACACCTCCGCTTTTACTTTGCTTTGTTACTTTGTTGCTTTCAGTTCTCACTTGGCAAACAATCTATAAGGGATTGACAACCCCTTCATAGTGTTGGGAGCAAGCTTTTGTGTTTGTGCACGATCTTGAGATACTCCTCCACCGGATTGATACCTTGGTTCTCAAACTGAGGAAAATACTTACCACCGCTGTGCTACATCACCCTTTCCGCTTCGAGGGAACACCAACGCAAGGCTCCAAGGCCACGGGGGAAATCCTTTGCATACTTGCCTAGGAAGTCCCTTAAGGCGTAGCCGCAGCTGAAGGATTCCTGGTGCCGTCGACACGACTATTCCTGGCGTCGTTGCAAGGGAAGCACTGCTGACATCAGAAGTATTTCTGGCGCTATCGCCGAGGATCTTTTTGAGGTAGCAGAAGTATTTCTGGCGCCGTTGCCGGGGAGGAGAAATCAAGATCTATCCAAGTAGGTCTCACAAACTCGTCTCTTGCATTTACTTTTGTTGCCAATTGCCTCTCGTTTTCCTCTCCCCCACTTCACATTTGCCGTTTTCATTTGCCTTTCTCCTTTGCCTTTTTCGTTTGCCTTTTCGTTCGCCCTTTTCTCTCATTTTCCTTTCCGTTGCTTGTGTGCTATGTGCCTTCAATATGCTTGCATCTTCGCTTGCTGAAAATCTAGTGATATGGATCCTCATCCACTTGCTAATCTCTTTAAGAGACCCACTTATGTGGAACGAATTGCTAGTGAGTTGAGGGCACTTGACTATCTTTATGGAGTTTCGCTTGAGATGCGTGAATCTGAAAATTGTGAGGAAGAAATTTATGAAGTGATTCATGAGGGCTCCTTGGATGAAAATCATGATTGCAATGGTTTCACTATAAATCCTATTAGTGAAAATCGTTCTAAAATTATGCAAAACTCTAAGCTTGGGGATGCTAGTTTTGCTATGTCCCCTACTTGTTGCAATAATCATGAT
The DNA here is from genome assembly GCF_904849725.1 of Hordeum vulgare subsp. vulgare. NCBI lineage: Eukaryota > Viridiplantae > Streptophyta > Magnoliopsida > Poales > Poaceae > Hordeum > Hordeum vulgare. The sequence continues at coordinate 535,922,231 of NC_058521.1, forward strand.
TGGGGTGATGATCTTTCTTATGATCTTGAAATTTTGTTCAAGCCTCATGATGATTATGATATTTGCAACAATACTGAAAGTGGGATTGGAGAAGTCATGACTTCGGTTGATGACAATCCCACTATTTTTGAAGAGCGTCAACTTTGCATGCATGTGGATCATGAAAAGAATATCCTATGTGATAGTTACATTGTTGAATTCGAATATGATCCCACATGTAATTGCTATGAGAGAGGAAAATATTGTGGTAGAAACTTTCATGTTACCAAATTACCTCTCGTTGTGTGGAGATTGCTATTGTCTCTTTCTTCTTCCTTGCATATGGTAACTATTGGTTGTCTTGACAATCTGTTTTCCTATAAAATGCCTATGCATAGGAAGTATGTTAGACTTAGATGTGATTTTCACATGCTTTATGATGCTCTCGTTGTGCTTCAATTCTTGTCTTTTGTGTGAGCATCATTGAATTATCAATGCCTAGCTAAGGGCGTTAAACAATAGCGCTTGTTTGGAGGCAACTCAATGAATTTATCCTTTTGCTTTCTGTTTTGTGTTTTCCACACTTTCATAATTCTGTTATGATTGTGTTTTTTGTGTTTCTTTTTGTGTTTGTGCCAAGCAAAACCGTTATGATTAGTCTTTGGGATGATCGTTCGGTCATGCTGGAAAAGACTGAAACTTTCTTCTCACGAAAAGAATTTTCAATTTTTTCTGTAAGAGCTTTTGAGTTGATTCTTTGTGCTTCTGATTTCTACGCAAATGATTCAGAATGTCGTAATTTTTCAGAATTTTTGATGTAACAAAGGTATAAGAAATATACAGATTGCTACAGACTGGTCTGCTGTTAACAGATTCTGTTTTTGTTGTGTTTGTTGCTTATTTTGATGAAACTATGGATAGTATCAGGGGGTATTAGCCATGGAAGATTGAAAATACAGTAACCCAACATCAGCACAAGTAGAATTTAAGTTTGATACAGTACCTAAGGAAGTGGTGGTTTGCTTTCTCATACTAATGTTATCATGAGTTTCTGTTTAAGTATCGTGTTGTGAAGTTTTCAAGTTTTGGGTGAAGTTATTATGGACAAAGAGATAAAGAGTGGCAAGATATCAAGCTTGGGGATGCCCAAGGCACCCCAAGAGATTCAAGGATGTTTTAAAAGCCTAAGCTTGGGGATGCCCCGGGAAGGCATCCCCTCTCTCGTCTTCAATCCATCGGTAACGTTACTTGGGGCTATATTTTTATCCACCACATGTTATGTGTTTTTGCTTGGAGCGTCTTGTATCGTAGGAGTCTTTTATTTCTGTTGTGTCACAATCATCCTTGCTGCACACCTATAGAGAGAGACATGCACACACCGTGATTTTGTCGAGCTTCACTTATATCTTTTGGTAGACAATTCAGCTCACATGTGCTTCACTTATATCTTTTGAGCTAGATATTTTTGCTCTATGTGCTTCACTTATATGTTTTAGAGCGCAGCAGTGCGTGGCTTGGTATTTGATCTATGCTTTGAAAGTAGTCTCAAAAGGGGTAGTTATCCAAAGGGATACGAAAACTTCCACCTTCATGTGCATTGAATAGTTAGAGAAGTTTGATTCATCTCAATTAGTTTTGAGTTGTGGTTATGGTAATATTGAAGTCATGCTAGTAAGGTGTTGTGGATCTAGAAATACTTGTGTTGAAGTTAGTGATTCCCGTAGCATGCACGTATGGTGAACCGCTATGTGATGAAATCTGAGCATGATTAGTCTATTGATTGTCATCCTTTGCGTGGCGGTCGGGATCGCGCGATGGTTTATACCTACCAACCCTTCCCCTAGGAGTATGTGTTGAATGCTTTGTTTCGATTACTAATAAAAATTTTGCAACCACTACTGGAAAACAGTTTTTTGCCATCTGCCTAGTCTTTGCCGTCTGCTAGCTGATGGCAAAGAGTGTCTTTGCCGTCAGCTTCAGCAAAACAGACGGCACAGTACTAGCTGATGGCATACAGTCTTTTTGCCATCTGTCACCTCTTTGCCGTCTGCTAGCGGACGGCAAATAGTCTAGGGGCAGACGGCAAAGATATAGATAGGCCCACCTGACCGCGGGGTGGCTAGGTCAAACAGGAGTCGGACCTTTGCCGTCTGCTAGCGGACGGCAAAGAGTCTAGACTCTTTGCCGTCCGCCGGCAGACGGCAAAGCGCTAACTCCGTTAACGGCTCCTCCCCCCCCCCCCACCCCGCCCCTCTCTCTCTCTGTAACGGCTCACCCCGCGCGCCCCTCGCTCTCTCTCCCCACCCCGCGCGCTCCTCTCTCTGTAACGGCCGCCAGGACCACCGTCGCGCCGCCGCCCCCGTCGCGTCGCCGCCCCTATCGCCCCTGCCGCCGCCCCTGTCGCGCCCCACTGCCGCCCCTGTCGCCCCCGCCGCCGCCCCTCTCTCTCTCCCCACCTCGCCCCCGCTGCCGCTGCCGCTGCCCCACCACCGTCGCGCCGCCGCCCCTGGCGCCCCCGGCGCCTCCCCACCACCCCCAACACCCCGGCCCCTCCACAGCCGCCCCTCTCGGTGAGCCCCCACACCCCCACCCCCACCCCCCACCCGCATTATTTTTTACTAGTTTTATTATTTTTTAGTAGTTTTAGTAGTTGTTATTGTTAGTAGTTTTAGTGGTAGATTTAGTTAGGTTAGTAGTTTTAGTTAGGTTAGTTAGTTAGCTTGGTTAGTTAGATGGAGGAGGAGAAGAGGAGAAAAGGAGGAGGAGGAGGACAAGAAGAGGAGAAGAAGAGGAGGAGGAGGAGGAGGAGGAGGAGAAGAAAAAGAAGAAGAAGAAGAAGAAGAAGAAGAAGAAGAAGAAGAAGAAGAAGAAGAAGAAGAAGAAGAAGAAGAAGAAGAGGAGAAGAAAAAAATAAGAAGGAGAAGAAGAAGAAAAAGAAGAAGAAGAGAAGAAAAAAATAAGAAGGAGAAGAAGTAAAGAAGAAGAGAAGAAGAGAATAAGAAAAAAAATAAGAAGGAGAAGAAGAGAAAAAAGAAGAAGAAGAAGTTGATTTTTTATTGTTTGGTATTTAGTGGTAGCTAGATTCTTTTTTAGTTACTTAGTGGTAGATTCTGTTTTTGTTATAGTGGTAGATTCTGTTTTTGTTATTTTTTTGCTGTTTAGTGCTATCTAGGTTTAGCGATAGGTTTAGTTAGCTTGGTTAGTTAGGTCAGTTAGTTAGTTAGCTTACTAGAAAGAATAGGAAGAAGAAGAGGAGGAGGAGGAGAAGAGGAGAAGAGGAGGAGGAGGAGAAGAAGAAGAAGAAGAAGAATAGGAGGAGGAGAACACAAAAAGAAGATCACATGTTTGGTATTTAGTTTTTTGGAATTAATTAGTAGTTTTAGTGGTAGATTCTGTTAGTTAATTAGTAGATTTAGTGGTAGATTCTGTTAGTTTATTCGCCCATCATTATTGCTTAGGTTCAAGACTACTTCAAAGAAGATAACATGTTCTTTTGTTGAAATCAAGTTTGTCAAAATAATGTATCGTCTATATTTATTGGTACCGGAGCAAAACAGGACAACTTAAATAATATTGCCATCCTCAAATGTAGAAAATATCGAAAAGTTTTATATAAACTGAAAAGTAGTATAGGTAACCTGGAAAGTCCTCTGGACCAAAAGGGAAACTTCTGGACCTGCGAACTTTGCGTGGTAGGTGCATGTCCATGCACCAGGGTAATTAACCCAACAATGACATAATTAGCCCATTTAGCTCCAAAATACCATAATAAGCTCAAAATGGCATAAGAACCTTGTTTAGCTCATGAATATTATATACTTAGCTCCAACAAGAGGAGAAGAGGAGAAGAAATAGGCAAAATGAAAAGAAAGAAGAAGAAGAAGAAGAAGAGAAGAAGGAGAAGGAGGAGGAGGAGGAGGAGAAGGCCAAGGACCTTCTATCCTTCTCCTCCTCCTCCTTCTCCTCCTCCTCCTCCTTCTTCTTGATTTCTTCTTCTTCTCCTCCTCCTCCTCTTTCTTCTCCTCTTTCATATTATCCTTGCTTTAATTAACCCAACAATGACATAATTAGCCCATTTAGCTCCAAAATACCATAGTAAGCTCAAAATGGCATAAGAACCTTGGTTAGCTCATTAATATTATATACTTAGCTTGTTTTCCTCTAAAATGGGATAATTAGCCCATTTAACTCAAAAAAGAAATAATTAGGTAATTTAGCTCCAACAAGAGGAGAAGAGGAGAAGAAATAGGCAAAATGAAAAGAATGAAGAAGAAGAAGAAGAAGAAGAGAAGAAGGAGAAGGAGGAGGAGGAGGAGGAGGAGAAGGCCAAGGACCTTCTATCCTTCTCCTCCTCCTCCTTCTCCTCCTCCTCCTCCTTCTTCTTGATTTCTTCTTCTTCTCCTTCTCCTCCTCTTTCTTCTCCTCTTTCATATTATCCTTGCTTTAATTAACTCAACAATGACATAATTAGCCCATTTAGCTCCAAAATACCATAATAAGCTCAAAATGGCATAAGAACCTTGGTTAGCTCATTAATATTATATACTTAGCTTGTTTTCCTCTAAAATGGGATAATTAGCCCATTTAGCTCAAAAAAGACATAATTAGGTAATTTAGCTCCAACAAGAGGAGAAGAGGAGAAGAATGTCACGCCCAAGATGCGACCCTATCCTCAATTTGGCACGAGGGCCTCGTCAGGGATAGAAGCGCATCTCGTCGTGTCGCAAGAATGGATATCGTTACAAGTACATGTACTGAAAAGATGAGATATATAAAGGGTTGGATTACACTCGCCACAAGCTACATCAGAGTCACATCAGTACATTACATAATCATCAAGAGTAAGAGCAGGGTTCGACTACGGACGAAAACAAACGACAAAAGAGGAACGACGTCCATCCTTGCTATCCCAGGCTGCCGACCTGGAACCCATCCTAGATCGATGAAGAAGAAGAAGAAGAAGAAGCAACTCCAAATGAAGAATCAACGCGCTCGGGTCAAGTAACCTTTACCTGTACCTGCAACTGGTGTTGTAGTAAACTGTGAGCCATAGGGGACTCAGCAATCTCATTTCCAAAGATATCAAGACTAGCAAAGCTTAATGGGTGAGGTATGGTTAAGTGGTGAGGTTGCAGCAGCGGCTAAGCACATATTTGGTGGCTAACTTACGAGTACCAGAAATATAGAGGGGAAGATCTATGCATAACGGACGTGAACTACTGTTGATCAAATGAATGATCCTGAACACCTACCTACGTCAGACATAACCCCACCGTGTCCTCGATCGGAGAAGGAACTCACGAAAGAGACAGTCACGGTTACGCACACAGTAGGCATATTTTAATTAAGTTAACTTCAAGTTATCTAGAACCAGTGTTAAACAAAGTTTCCACGTTGCCACATAACCGCGGGCACGACTTTCCGAAAGATTTAACCCTGCAGGGGTGCTCCAACTAGTCCATCACAAATTACCGCAATCCGCATAGAAATCCTCAATCACGAAGCTCGCGATCTCATCGGATTCCCTAGTGGAAAACCTCAACTCTGAGATTACCCAAAGCATCACCGGAATCCCGATGCACAAGATATCTCGTCAAAGGTAAAACTAATCCAGCAAGGCCGCCCGACGTGTCGACGATCCCGATAGGAGTCGCGTACCTCGTTCTCAGGACACGACGGATGAGCTAGACGTCGGGATCGCTAAACCTCCGGGTGACCAGAGGGGCGCCGGACATCGCTCAGGTGGGACCAACACTCATGAGGAGCACTGGCCCGGGGGTTGATTAAATTAGTCCGCGGGTGCCGGCGGGTCCCTATGCATTATTATTAGGTTATTAGGCAAATGTAGTACCAAAGTTGGGCCTTGCCAGACCAGCTTTAATCTAAAACGAATTATCAAGGGGGTCCCCATAACAACCCCGAACGTCTTAGGAGCGCTCATTTATGGAACATAACACCGGTAGTCGGAAACTAAGGGGGCAAAGGTGGAACAAAACACCAGGCTATAAAGGCCGAGCCTTCCACCTTTTACCAAGTATATAGGTGCATTAAATTAAATAGTATTTAAATATGGTGATATAACAAGGAACCCATGTTTTCACATGGAAGCATCTGCACCTGCAACTAGCAACGCTAACACAGGGTAAAGCAAGCGGTAACATAGCCAATCAGTGGTTTGCTAGGTTGAACAGGTTGAAGGTAATCATGGCATTGTTGAGAGGCTGATATTTAACGGGTGGTAGGCAACGAGACATAAGCGATAGCATCGAAATAACTAGCATGGCAATGATAGTAATGGTATCTGGGGAAATGATCATCTTGCCTGAGATCCCGCTTGGAAGAAGAACGCCTCCGTGAAGCAGATGAACCGACGTAGTCGAACGGGTCCTCACAATCCGGCACGCTGCGGAACTCTATCGAGACGGGGAAACCGGAAACAAGCATCAACACACGATATTCACCACACGATGCACTACACAAATGATGCATGAGCAGCTGAAAACAGGCAAGTCACGGCAAGTCAATCCACACAATCAAACACTACACATTAAGTGAAGTTCAATATGCAACGAGTTGCATATTGACGAAACTCCACGTTAATTATTTAGTTCTATCCCGATTAGTTACGCGGCAATATTAAATGTGGTTCAACATGGCAAGAGGTGAAGCGGAAGTTATACTACCTATCTAGACATTTTAAATGAGGTCGGAAATGACATATAGCACCTCCGAAACGACCTCACATGTTAATTTACAATTCTGTCCAGATCTGAGCTAATGCACTTAATTGGTTGTTAAACAGCAAAACAAATAGGTTCACGTGATTCTATGCGTCAAGGCAAGCAATCTACACATAAAGCACATCTCCAACGGAGCTACGGGTCAAAAGATACAAGCACCGCAAGATAAGATGGCATGAATGCAATATGTGTGCAACGACGGCTACGAGCACTTCAAAACAAACAACCAGAAAGAGAAAATGAAACTACATAAGATTCTAAGCAAGTTGCATGTAGGACACGATCAAAACGGAGCTACGGTTTGAAAACTACGAGCAAAACAAAAACACACTACAATCTGCCAAAGTCAGCCACATAGCACTTTCTACGCCTCACAACTTCGGCTACACAACTCCGATATGCCCAAGCAAAATATGGCACGGAAGAGGGCAAGAAGCACTTCTACGAACAACTAACAACAACTAGAATGGAAGCAAGGAGCACTAGGAAAAGAAGACACAAAATGGCATCTCACACACTATTTCGGACTTAGTGAAAATTACACCTCATGAAAGTGCAGTTTTCGATTTGAAGCAATATTGGCAGCAGCAAAACCTATATCTACAGGACTCCAAAAGGCATGAAACTTAACAGCATGCTAGAGAAAAATAAGGGGTACAACTAACTCCATTGGACCAACCCCAAAAGAGCTACAGATCACAAGATGCAAGCAAGACAAGACAGCAACAAAATATAACAGATTCCAGACTTAGAAATATTTCAGCTCCTCTAAAACAGCACTATTTCTAGGAACTTGCGGGCAAGCAAACAACACCCTAACATGCATTTCTATTGCAACCAAAAATACCAGGGACTAAACAAAACATCCAAGATCAACTCTCTAGTTGACAACTCCGTCAAACAACGCACGGAATAAATAGTACGAATTAAACAAAAGGGCTTCACGGCAAAATATCTCGCGAACTAACTTACTCGAAAGCCTAAACTAATTGCACAGAAAAATCCTTGGGATTTTTCTACCCCGGAAACATATATAATATGTGGGGTTTGCAACACAAAATAATGCCACACAATAATGCGGGAGAAATAAACCTAGACACGAAAAATAATCTAACGGGCAATCCCTACACGCAAAAAAATACACTTGACCGCTCTAAAATACATGGAAAATAGCTCCCTAGAGCATGGACATTTATTCTACGTCATACGAACAACCCGGACACGCGCGAAAAATAATTACGGATCGGATCCTATTGTAACAGCACGCAAAACAAAGCATTAGGCACCCTAAACGGCATTAAATAAATATGCAAGTTCTATAAACGGATGCTACGCGAAACTCTGTACCAAATACATATATAATTCACCGCGATCCGACAAACGGTTAACAAGTTACGGGCGAAACTATACTCGTCTAATTCCTGAAATAAAACTAAATCGAAAACTCCTAAATTCTAACGGGCCGAATCTGGTGGGCGCTGGACAACTAAATCTCGCACGAGCGACAAATAGAGGGGAATCTGGTCCTCACCTTGGGCCACTTGGGCCTAGCTCGGTGCAGCTCTGGTGACGGGCCGGCTTGGGGAGGCACTGGGCCGAGGCCGGCCTGGAGGAGGCGCTGTGGGAGCCGGGGCCTCGCAGGGGGAACGAGGCCGAGGGGGTGGGCCGGCCGAGGTGGGCCGCGTCGCTGGGACGGCCCAGGACGGCAGACGGGCGAGGCAGCCCCTCGTTCGGTCGGTCAACGCGCGAGGCGAGGCGCTCCCGACCCGACGAGGCGAGGGCTGGCGGCGGCGACCTCCAGGGCAATGGAGCCGACGGGTCCCGGCGAGGACGACGACTGGCGCTGGCCGGAGAAGGTTCCCCGGACCGGATCTGGCCAGATCCGGCCAGCGGCACCCTTGGCGACGGCGCAGCTACAGGGAGGGCGGCGCGGCGGCTGTTGGAGCTGGGGCTCGCAGGTCCGGGCGCAACGAGGGCTTGGGGAGGCGGTCCATGGAGATCGGGGCGGCGACGGCTTGGGGAGGCGGCCCATGGACATCGGGGCAGCGACGGCTTGGGGAGGCGGCCGCCTCGGCTCTCCGGCGAGCGGCGGCCGGAGTTGGGCTGACGGGAAGGTGCGGCTCGGGGCTGCGGCCTCGGGCACGGGCAGCCATGGACGGGGAGCTCGGGAGCTCGGCAGAACATGGGCGGCGGCGCGATGCGGGCTCGGGCGGCGGCCGGATCCGGGCCTGCTGCGGGCCTGCTGCGGGCCTCGCGGGCCGGCGGCGGCTGCGGGACAGAGAGAGGCTGTGGGGGCAGCTAGGGTTTGGTGCGGAAAACGAGGAGGGATTAGGGGGAGACTGTCCCAAAATAATAGGAGGGTCTATTTATAGACAAATGGGGGGCTCGGTTAACCGGAATCGCGATCCGGAGCCAACCGCGGGGTCGGGTTCGGACGATTCCGAACGCGGGACGAGCTACGTGGCCGTGTAGAGGGAATATTCAGAGACGAGAGGGAGAACGGGCGGCGCGGCGCGAATTTAAAACACCGACAGACGTCCGACGGTAGACCGAATACGGTGCCGCTACGGTCGACCGTTCGGGTACCAGACGAACTCCGATCGCGACGAAACTTGACAGGCGGCCTAGTTATATATAAATAATACGGCGTGACAAATTCCAGCTCGATCGGAGAAAGTTTTTATACACGCTTTAAAAACAGGGTTACGACGGTGCCGCGGGCGCATGCGTGTGCGGTCGGACTTAGAACGGACAACGACGAGGACCGGCAACTACTAGCGGTTGCAAGTTTTGAAAAACGGGCGGCAACGGAGACGCCGATGCAATGCAGATGATACGCATGATGCGATGATGATGCGGCAACTGAAAATACCCACACGACGAAAACGGAAAGAAAAGGGGAAGCTTCTGGAACGTCGGCATCGGGCTGTCACAAAGAAATAGGCAAAATGAAAAGAAAGAAAGAAGAAGAAGAAGAAGAAGAAGAAGAAGAAGAAGAAGAAGAAGAAGAAGAGAAGAAGGAGAAGGAGGAGGAGGAGGAGGAGGAGGAGGAGGAGGCCAAGGACCTTCTAATCCTTCTCCTCCTCCTCCTTCTCCTCCTTCTCCTCCTTCTTCTTGATTTCTTCTTCTTCTCCTCCTCCTCCTCTTTCTTCTCCTCTTTCATATTATCCTTGCTTTAATTTCCGCAACAATGACATAATTAGCCCATTTAGCTCCAAAATGCCATAATAACCTCAAAATGGCATAAGAACCTTGGTTAGCTCATGAATATTATATACTTAGCTTGTTTTCCTCTAAAATGACATAATTAGCCCATTTAGCTCAAAAAAGACATAATTAGGTAATTTATCTCCAACAAATGATATATAGTTCACCACACATATACTTAGCTTGTTTTCCGCTAAAAATGACATAATTAGCTGAAAAACATCATATTTTGTTCTTCTTCTAACTTTCTTATTCACATTTTTGCAGATTGGATATACTACATGCATGGAAGTTGGCATTCATGGAGTTGAACAATGTCGATGGATGAACTTTATATGTATATCATCTAGTTTTCATTTGAGTTGATGAACAATGTCGAACTATATGTATATGTATATATGGATAAACAGTGCAATACTTGGTATGTTGGTTCTTTGGATATATGGGGATGTACATTGGTGAATCATATATGTGTGGTGAATTATATATATGTGTTGGCAAGTATATGTGTGGTGAACTATATATCATATATGTGTGGTGAATTATATAAATGTGCTGTCAAATATATATATATATATATATATATATATATGCTGTGAAATAATATAAAACAAAAAAACAGGAACTATATGGTCTCTTTGCCGTCTGCCAGCTGATGGCAAAGACCTGTGCCATCAGCTGGCAGACGGCAAAGGTGCCACATGGCACCCAGCTGTGCATTCTGGGGTGTCTATGTAGTCTCTTTGCCGTCAGCCTCCAGGGTGGGCAGACGGCAAAGAAGAGGGAACAGGGGAGGGGGGAGGAGGAGGCAGACGGAAAAGAGTGGAGGGGGAGGGGAGGGGAAGAGAAGGAAGACGGCAAAGATGGACGGGGAGGCAGACGGCAAAGATGGAGGGGGAGGGGAGGGGAAGAGAAGGCAGACGGCAAAGATGGACGGGAAGGCAGACGGCAAAGATGGACGGGGAGGCAGATGGCAAAGCCTCCGTTAACCCCTAACGGAGGCAACGCCTGTCGGCTGCCGTCTCGAGCACTTTGCCGACTGCCCCTAAGGAAAGCTGACGGCAAAGAGCTTTGCCGTCCGCTTTGGTGGGGCAGACGGCAAAGAAGTTCCTATGCCGTCGTAGGCTGACGCAGAAAATTTGCCGGGCGTGAGAATCTTTGCCGTCTGTGATATTGTCTTTGCCGTCCGGGATATTGTCTTTGCCGTCTGTGATGGCAGACGGCAAAGAAGGTGATTCCTGTAGTGAACAAGTATATGAGTTCTTCATGACTAATGTTGAGTCCATGGTTTAGATGCACTTTCACCTTCCACCATCACTATCTTCTTAGTGTCGTGCAACTTTCGCCGGTGCACAAAACCCACCATTAGCCTCCCTCAAAACAGCCACCATACCTACCTACTATGGCTTTTTCAAAGTCATTCCGAGATATATTGCCATGCAACTACCACCATGACATGTGCCACCACGTCTACTTTGCCTTTGCACGATCGTAAGATAGCTAGCATGATGTTTTCATTGATGTCTATGCCATGCTAGACCATTGCCACGGTACACTATTGAAGGCATTCCATATAGAGTCATAGTTGCTCTAAGTTTTGAGTTGAAAGTGTCATGATCATCATTAATGGAGCATTGTCCCATGTGAGGAAATAAAAGAGGCCAAAGAAGCCCACCAATTTTTTTAAAAAAAAAGAGGCCAAAGAGCCCACCAAAAAAATAAAAAAAATAGAGAAAAAGAGAGAAGGGACAATGCTTCCACTTTTTCCACACTTGTGCATATTAAGCACCATGATCTTCATGATTGAGAGTCTCTCGTTTTGTCACCACCATATAGCTAGTGGAAAATTTTCATTATATAACTTGGCTTGTATATTCCAATGATAGGCTTCCTCAAAATTGCCTTAGGTCTTCGTGAGCAAGCAAGTTGGATGCAGACCCACTAGTTTTCTTTAAGAGCTTTCACTTACTCGTAGCTTTAGTGCATCATTTGTATGGCAATCCCTACTCATTCACATTGATATCTATTGATGAGCATCTCCATAGCTCATTGATATGCCTAGTTAATGTGACTATCTTCTCCTTTTTTGTCTTGCAACCTCCACCACATTCCACACCATTTATAGTGGTATAACCATGGCTCACGCTCATGTATTGCGTGAGAGTTGAAAAGGTTTGAGAAAGTAAAGGTGTGAAACAATTACTTGGCCAATACCGAGGTTGTGCATGATTTAAATTTGTTGCGCAATGATGATAGAGCATACCCAGACTATATGCTTTTGTAGGGATAACTTTCTTTTGGCCTTGTTATTTTGAAAGTTCATGATTACCTTGCTAGTTTGCTTGAATTATTATTGTTTCCACGTCAATAGCAAACTATTGTTTTGAATCTAATGGATCTGAACATTCACGTCACATAAGAGGAATTACAAAGGACACCTATGCTAGGTAGCATGAAAGCATCAAAAATTCATTCTTTATCCCTTCCCTACTCGAGGACGAGCAGGAGTTAAGCTTGGGGATGCTTGATACGTCTCAAACGTATCTATAATTTTTGATGGTTTCACGCTGTTATCTTGTCTTCTTTGGTTGTTTTATGTACCTTTTATATCTTCTTGGGACTAACTTATTAATTCAGTGCCAAGTGCCAGTTCCTGTTTTTTTTTCGTGTTTTTGACTCTTTTCAGATCTGATTTTGGAACGGAGTCCAAACGGAAGAAAAACCCCGAAATGATTTTTTCCCGAACGGAAGAAGATCAGGGGGGCTTTGGGCCAAGCCAGGTGGGCTCCAAGGAGCCCACAAGCCCCCACTCCGCCACCAGGGGGAGGCGGCGGTGGCAGGGCTTGTGGCCTCCCTGGCCGCCCCCTGACCTAGATCCTTGGCCTATATATTCCCAAATATTCAGCAAAAAATTAGGGGAGCCTCGGAAATACTTTTCCGCCGCCGCAAGCTTCCGTTTCCACGAGATCTCATCTCGAGACCCTTCCCGGCGCCCTGCCGGAGGGGACTTTGGAGTTGGAGGGCTTCTTCATCATCATCATCGCCCCTCCAATGACTCGTGAGTAGTTCACTTCAGACCTACGGGTCCGTAGTTAGTAGCTAGATGGCTTCTTCTCTCTCTTGGATCTTCAATAGAAAGTTCTCCATGATCTTCATGGAGATCTATCCGAAGTAATCTTCTTTGGCGGTGTGTTTGTCGAGATCCGATGAATCGTGGATTTGTGATCATATTATCTATGATATATATTTGAGTCTTTGCTGATTTATTATATGCATGATTTGATATCCTTGTAAGTCTCTCCGAGTCTTGGGTTTTGTTTGGACAACTAGATCTATGATTCTTGCAATTGGAGAAGTGCTTGGTTTTGGGTTCTACCATGTGGTGACCTTTCCGAGTGACAGTAGGGGCAGCAAGGCACACATCAAGTAGTTGCCATCAAGGGTAAAAAGATGGGGGTTTTATCATTAGTTTGAGATTATCCCTCTACATCATGTCATCTTGCTTAAGGCGTTACTCTGTTCTTATGGACTTAATACACTAGATGCATGTTGGATAGCGGTCGACGTGTGAGTAATAGTAGTAGATGCAGAAAGTATCGGTCTACTTGTTTTGGACGTGATGCCTATAGATATAATCATTGCATAGATATCGTCACGACTTTGCGCGGTTCTATCAATTGCTTGACAGTAATTTGTTCACCCACTGTCTACTTGCTTTCATGAGAGAAGCCACTAGTAAACACTACGGCCCCTGGGTCTATTCACATCCATCGTTTACACCTCCACTTTTACTTTGCTTTGTTACTTTGTTGCTTTCAGTTCTCACCTGGCAAACAATCTATAAGGGATTGACAACCCCTTCATAGCGTTGGGAGCAAGCTTTTGTGTTTGTGCAGGATCTTGAGATACTCCTCCACCGGATTGATACCTTGGTTCTCAAACTGAGGGAAATACTTACCACCGCTGTGCTACATCACCCTTTCCACTTCTAGGGAACACCAACGCAAGGCTCCAAGGCCACAAGTGAAATCCTTTGCATACTTGCCTAGGAAGTCCCTTAAGGCGTAGCCGCAGCTGAAGGATTCCTGGTGTCGTCGACATGACTATTCCTGGCGCCATTGCAAGGGAAGCACAACTAACATCAGAAGTATTTCTGGCGCTGTCGCCGGGGATCTTATTGAGGTAGCAAGTACCGCCAGGGGTAGCGGTACTACCGCCAGGACCCCCGCGGTACTACCGCCAGGGGTAGCGGTACTACCGCCCGGACCCCAGCGGTACTACCGCGAGGGGTAGCGGTACTACCGCCAGGACCCCAGTCTATCACGACTTGACTAGGGCTTTTTAGGGCTGTCTCAAGGGGAAGCGGTACTACCGCTAGGGGGAGCGGTACTACCGCCAGGACCCCAACGGTACTACCGCGAGGGGTAGCGGTACTACCGCTAGGTCAACGGTACTACCGCTAGGACCCCGGCGGTACTACCGCTGGCCCGTACCCCTTGGGCTATATAAAGGAGGGGGAGCCCGTTTTTCTTGCCCTCTTTCTTCTTCCTCGTGGCTCTCCCTTCCTCTTCTCCGAACTCCCCCCATTTGGATCTCTATCTGTGGAGCCCCTTCTCTCCCTTGAGTTGGAGGGTTTGCTCCACTCCTCCCTCCTCCATCAAGTGCCATGGACTCCGGTAAAGCTCCTCACTTTATTCCATTGGTTGGTGTTTTCTTGTTCTAGGGTTAGGAGCTTGGTTATTTGGATCCATGGCTATGGTTTGTGCTTGGTTTTTGGATGGACCGAAGGAGATATCCTAGGGGAGTTTAGGTTATATGACTCATTGCATTTATCTTGCCATGCCCTAGTTCTTCATGTTTTAAATCAAGCTCTTCTTCTGATACTTCTCTTGGATTAGATCTAAAACTTGAATCCCCTTGACTAGGCATGTCTCTATCTAGATGTTCTTGAGGTTCCCATGTGATTAGGGCTATGGTGTTTCTTGTAGTGGTTAATGCAGTAGCCGTGGACCTCGTGAATCAAATCTAGCCGTTCTTATGGGTTTCTTTATGTTCAGATCTGAAAGTCAACCCCCTAGTGGTACTACCGCCAGCCTGGCGGTACTACCGCTAGGACCCCAGCGGTACTACCTCCAGGGGCAGCGGTACTACCACCAGGAGGATATTTTCTTTTGTGTTTGGCAATATGTGTTTATTCTTCTGCTTCTTTTTTTACCATTGCCTTGACTCCTCCTGTTGCTCTTTTTGGGTGTGTGTCTTGTGTGTCACAGGTGGTGCTCGTCGCTTGAATCCCCCACGGAACACTCAACCCAAGCATTATCGCTCTTCGGAGGCTCCAGAGGGTTCCGCCACCTCCAATCTGTCTCGCAAGAAGAGGTCCTTCAAAAGACAGCTACCAAGAACAAATGGATCAATGTTCGCACTATGCCCCCGAGGGATTTTCTGGCATTTCGCACCCGCAATCCCTATCTTGAAGACAAGGCACAGATCAAGAACATCGAGCATGTTTGGTCACGGGATCACTGCATGATCTATCGAGACATCATCAAGCCCTTCAAGAAGATGTTTGTCCCAGTTCAGTGGATTGACCTTGCTCACCTTCAGCGGAATTCAGACTACTTTGGTGAGGCTCTCTCCTTGGTTGAAAAGCTTGGCCTAAAAGAGATCATCACCTTCAGAAAAGACATTGATCCACATGTTGTGGCCCAATTCTATGTCACTCTTCACTTTGCACTTGACGACGTGCGCACCATGACCTGGATGACCGGTACTTAGAAGATGACTGATTCTTGGGCAGAGTTCATGTAGCTTCTCAAAGTTGAATTTCAGGGGGACGGAAATGCTCTTGGGATGCGTCCTCATGCTCCTGCTCCATCTACTGCCACCCCCAAGGACAGACTGCAACAACATTACGTCAAGAAAGGTGTGCTATGCACGCATCTGGATATCATGCATCGGGTCTTCCTCAACACTCTTTTTCCCCGTATTGGCAACTTTGATGAGGTGCATGAGCATCTAGCTAAGATGCTTCTGCTATGTGAGGAGGCTAGGACTAAGGATACTGCGCCTCTCGATATTGCACATGTGATGTTCAATGAGCTCTGGAACTGTATCATGAACCGCAAGGTTCCCATCTACGGGCCCTACTTGTTTGCCTATATTCAGAAGAAGTGGCACGAGGTTTATCTGATAGATCCCTTCCCTATTCAGGCTGACTATTTTGTGCATGATCCTATCAAGCTTCCTATCAAAGACAAATGGGCCAACCCATCAACTTCTTCTCAGCACATGGACACGGACACAGAGACTGCTGCTGGAGGAGGACCTACTTCACAGTCTCGCTCTTCTACTATGCCATCTTGGGCAGTGAAACTGAAGGATCAAATGAAGGCTCTCTTCTGTATGCAGGCCAAGGGACAATATCAGTCTCATGTGGCCTAGAAGGAGAACCGTCAGAGGCACAAGCGTGTCTTGAGGACCCTTGATGTAGATATCTCAAGCGGCTCAGAGGACGACATCACTCCAGAGTCTGATTGGATGCGGGCTCAAGGTTATCAGTGGACTGGGTCTGATGCAGAGGAGGAGGCGTCTGAGGAGGACAATGAGGAGGAGCAGGATGATCCGGATGCCACGCACGCGTCTGGGGATGATGAGGATGCGGAGTGACCACCTGTGTTGTTAGGTGTGCCCCTTTTTGGTGTCTTGTGCCAAAGGGGGAGATAGTCTAGGAGATGGATTTGCGCTTTGCTTTAGCTTTGCATATCTTTATCATGTTTACTCTGAACTTGGTTTGATCTTATTTGCTATCTTTGCTTTGTGTGATGTGAGACTTGGTCTAGTGTGAACTTATTTCTATCATATGCTGTGAGTCATATTCTCTTCAACTATCTCTACCATTATCTTTATGATTCACATGCTATCTACTGTGCAAATCCGGTATTGTCATCAATCCACCAAAAAGGGGAGATTGTTAAGGCATATTTATGCCTAAGTAATTTTGGTGATTGATTACAGTACCGTAAAGGACTAATCGTGTGCATTAAGATTTCAGATAACATATGTCAACGGCACAAGACGACTCGGCTCCCTCCATGGAACAGAAGCACGGTGTCCTCTACGATTCTCTTTCTTTCAGTCATAGGAACGTCGTACTATTAAGAGGGGACCCGTAGTGGAAAGGTTTGCGTGGAATCAATTTTGCACGCACACACTTTATCTCCTTTCCCTTTCCCTACAACTTTGGAGTGGTTCCCGCCTCTGGTTTATCTCCTCTTGCGAAAAAGGTCTCCCAGCGGTAGTACCGTTGTTCCTAGCGGTAGTACCGCTAGGCCTAGTGGTAGTACCGCTAGAGCTGGCGGTAGTACCGCTAGCCCTAGCGGTAGTACGGCTAGACCTAGCGGTAGTACCGCGAGTGCTGGCGGTAGTACCGCCCCTGGTCAGCGGTAGTATCGCTCCAGGAACTTAGTACCGCCTTCCTAGCGGCTGTACTGCGTCGGACTTTTTGCGAAGACTTTCTTGGCGGTGGTTGGCCCGGTAGTGCATCTGCACTACCATGGGCTCAGCGGTAGTACCGCTGCAGCCATCGGTAGTACCGTTGGAGTGCTAGCCAGCGGTAGTACCGCTAGGCTCGGGCTGTGAGTGGGAAAACGGTTGGATTTTTCCCCCACTATATAAAGGGTTCTTCTTGCTCTAGAACCCTACCTTTGACCCTCCCAAGCTCCATTGTTGCTCCCTAAGCTCAAAAGTGCTCGATCTCTCTCCCTAGCCAATCAAACTTGTTGATTTCCTAGGGATTGGTTGAGAAGGCCTAGATGTACACTTCCACTAGGACAAAATTGATTCCCCCACCAATCCCTTGTGAATCTTGTTACTCTTGGGTGTTTGAGCACCCTAGACGGTTGAGGTCACCTCGGAGCCACATCCCATTGTGGTGAAGCTCCGTGGTCTTGTTGGGAGCCTCCAAGCTTTGTGTGGTGTTTGCCCCAACCTTGTTTGTAAAGGTTCGGTCACCGCCTTCAAGGGCACCTATAGTGGAATCACGGTACCTTGCATTGTATGAGGGCGTGAGGAGAATACAGTGGCCCTAGTGGCTTATTGGGGAGCATTGTGCCTCCACACCGCTCCAACGGAGACGTACTTCCTGTCAAAGGGAAGGAACTTCGGTAACACATCCTCGTCTTCATTGGTTCCACTTGTGGTTATCTCTAACCTTTACATTGTGTATGCTCTTGTTGTTTTTTATCTCTTACTTGTCTTAGTTATCTTCGTTGGTAGCATCATATAGGTTCACCTCTTTGTTGACATTTTAGAGAACCCTTATTTTGCTAACCCTAACTTGCTAAGAATAATTAAAAAGTGGTCGTTGCCTATTCACCCCCCCCCCTCTAGTCAACCATATCGATCCTTTCAAGTTTCTTCTGATCTCTTATATGCATGATTTCATATCCTTGTAATTCTCTTTGAGTTGTGGGTTTTGTTTGGCCAACTTGATCTATGATTCTTGCAATGGGAGAAGTGCTTGGTTTTGGGTTCATACCGTGCGGTGACCTCACCCAGTGACAGAAGGGGTAGCGAGGCACGCATCGTGTTGTTGCCATCAAGGGTAAAAAGATGGGGTTTTCATCATTGGTTTGAGTTTATCCCTCTACATCATTTCATCTTGCTTAAAGCGTTACTCTGTTCGTCATGAACTCTATACACTAGATGCATGCTAGATAGCGGTCGGTGTGTGGAGTAATAGTAGTAGATGCAGAAAGTATCGGTCTACTTGTCTCGGACGTGATGCCTATATGTATGATCATTGCCTTAGATATCGTCATGACTTTGCTCGGTTCTATCAATTGCTCGACAGTAATTTGTTCACCCACCGTATTATTTGCTATTTTGAGAGAAGCCTCTAGTGAACACTATGGCCCCCGGGTCTACTTCACACCATATTTTTAGCCTTACAATTTTACTTCGTTGCACTTTCCGCCTTCAGATATCACTTTGCAATCAATCTTGAAGGGATTGACAACCCCTTTATAGCGTTGGGTGCAAGCTCTTTTGTGTTTGCGTAGGTACTCTCGACTTGGCGCGATTCTCCTACTGGATTGATACCTTGGTTCTCAAACTGAGGGAAATACTTGTTGCTCCTGTGCTGCATCGCCCTCTCCTCTTCAAAGGAAAAAACCAACGCAAGCTCAAGAGGCAGCAGAAGGATTTCTGCCGCCGTAGCATGTGGCCTTCGGGCAACAATTGCCCGAGGTTATAATGTCTTTCACCATTCAACACAATGTGAATAAGATAAGATCAGGAGCGCACACTCCAGTGCAATCCTGTTTACCTACTACACATTTCCCACTAAACAGTGCAAACTAGCAAATAGAGGGAAACTGAATACTTTTTATTCTAGCCTGTGTCGCCCCTCTATCTTCTCATACGCAAGGAGTCTTGAGGAACATATTATAATCGGTTTTTAAAGGTTTCTCAAGTGAACCCCAAAATGGGAGTTCGCATGCGTCACAAAATTCTTCTAGAGATAAACTATAGGACTTATCATAGAGATTAAACAACACTCTAGAAGTATGAGGATGATACCAGAATCCATGCATGAACAAACGAGTAAGGTCATGTCATTGTTTGCACTTACCTGCCAGAAGTCGATGAGGCATGTGTTGTAGATGTACTAATCAAACTCCTTATTAATGCCTACACCGCTCATGAACTCATCGCATGGCCAACGACATGACTTAGCGTCGGCCAAGACTATCAAGCTTGTTCGGGGTTCGGCATAAGCTTGCCGCACCGAGCCCTCGCTCGATGATTCTCCCGAAGAACGCCTTCTTGAAGAGCTCCTCCTAAATAAATTCATCTTCCTAAGGAAATATTCCTAAATCTTTTGGACCACACAATTTTGTCAGTAAAACTTTGCAAGATTGATAGCGACTACTCATATGGATGCCTAGAGGACATATCAAGCATGCCCACTACTTCCAAAGATTTAGACATGCAAGCTCATTTTCAGTAGCACTTAGTGCAGCAAAATATGCAACATATAAACCACTAAAGCAAAAACTAATTGGAGGAATGGGTGAGTCACATACCAAGGAGAAATTCCTCAAAACAATTTCAGAAATGGAGTTCAAAGCAAAGAGATCAAAAAAATTAGTTTCAGGAGGAAGAACACATGAGAGAGAGAGAGAGCTAGGCAATTTTTGCTTGAGGTAAGGAATGTCATGGACTGAAGAGATAAGGCAGGGGGCCTATGGGCCCCACCACTAATAGGGCACACCCTAGGGGGGTGCCATGTTTCCTTGTAGCCCACAGGTGTCCCCTCATAGTGTGTTTTCAGCACCAAAAATTCTTAAATATTCCAAACAAATCATGTTAAAGTTTGAGGCATTCCAAGACATTTCATTTTTGGGCCATTTTTATTGCGTGGAAAACTTAGAAAACAGGATAATCATGGCATTTTATTTTACTTTATTTTATTCAACTAAAAATAAGAGAGAGCAAACTAATAATAGAGAGAGTTGTGCCTACTAGATTCATCGATCACATGTATTTCAGAAAGGATCCATTAAAAAGGTTGATCAAGTCTTACTAACAACCGTTTCCGATGGGCATGGAATGATTTTTTTTCATATGACACTAAGTTACCTTAATGGGGATTTGCATATCCCCAACAATAAAAGTGTAATATTTCTTCTCGGTAGTTGGAAGAGGAATTTTGAAACCTCCAATGGTGACCATACAAATTGGCTCAATGACATTAATATTATTAGCCAAAGTTTGCTTCTTTGGAAAATGCACGATATGTTGTTTGCCATTGACATGAAAAGTGACCTTGCTTTTGTTGCAATCAATAACTGTCCCTGCAGTATTTAAGAAGGGTCTACCAAGGATGATCGACATGTTGTCCTCGGGCATATCAAGAATAACGAAATCTATGAAGATAATAACATTCACAACCACAAGAGGAACATCCTCACAAATTCTAATAAGTAAAGTGGTGGATTAATCAGCCATCTGTAAATATATCTCAGTAGGTGTAAGCTTATTCAAAACAAGTCACTTATAAAGAGAGAAAGGCATAACACTAACACCAGATCCTAAATCACATAAAGCAGTTTCAACAAAATTTCTTTTAATGGGGCAAGGTATTGTGGGTATACCCGGATCACCCAACTTCTTAGGCACCCCACTATCAAAAGGGTAATTACCAAGCGGAGTAGCAATTTCAGTTTTAGGTATTTTTCTTTTGTTAGTAAAAAATATCTTTCATATACTTAGCATACGGAGGCATTATCAAAAAATTAGTCAACCGAGTGGGCAAAAAGACATGCCTAATCATTTCAGCAAAGTGCAGTCTTCCTCGTCCTTACTCTTAGAAGGCATATGAGGGAATGGCATGGGCTTTTGAACCCATGGTTCTCTTTCTTTCCCATGCTTTCTAGCAACAAATTTTTCTTCTCATAAAGTTTATTTTTAGGAGGTGGGTTATCAAGATCTTCACCGGGTTCTATTTCCACATCATCATCATTTTGTTTATTCATATCCAGTTGAGCATCTCCGTGAACATCATGATTATCATTGTTGTTTTCATTATCACTAGGTGAATGTTCACCACCACATTGTCTCTCAACATCGGAAATAGAAACATCATTATGATTCTTAGTAGTTTTCCCATAACATGTTCACTAGAAGCATGCAAAGTCCTATCATTTTTCTTTGTCTTTTTCTTCTTAGAAGTACTAGGTGTATCATCATTAATTCTCTAATAATTATGTTCTATTATTTTAGGATGACCTTCAGGATAAAGAGGTTCCTCAGTCATGCGACCTCCTCTAGTCATTACTCTAACAACATTATCATTCATATTATCATTTATCTCACCAAGCAAATCATTTTTTGACTTAGCAATTTGGTCTAGTTGAGTGTGAACCATAGAAGCATGTTTACCTAGACCCTTAACATCATTTCCAATTCTAAACATCAAGTCGCTTAAACATTCTATCATCATAGCATTACATATCAACTAATCCTTGACATAATTATTAAAATATTCTTTCTTAAAAATAAAATTATTGAATTCATTGATGCATTGACTAGGAATCTTGGTGTAAGGTACATCACTTTCATCAAAGGTACAGAGTGAATTTACCTCTACTACCTGTGTGGGGGTGTCAAGTCCATGTATTTCTTCGTTAGGTGGTAATTTCTTGACATCTTCAGTTTTAGTAACCTTTTCTGTAATATGTATTTTGGCTTCTTGCATATCTTTAGGACTGATGAATAGAATACCTATCTTCTTTTGAATAGACTCCGATGGTGGTTCGGGAAGTGTCCAATCATCATCATTTTGCATTATGTTATTTAATAGTTCTTCAGCTTGTCCAACAGTTCTTTCCCTGAAAACACAACCAGCACAACTATCTAGGAAATCCCTAGAAGCATTGGTTAGTCCATTTTAAAAGACATCAAGTATTTCATTTTTCTTAAGGGGATGATCACGCAGAGACCTAAGTAACTGAGAAGCCCCCCACCCCCACCAGAAAAAGGTCCTAATAACCCACAACTATAGAGGATCGTGATAGTCTTCACGGGTAGTATTTCACCCTAATTTTTTGATTCGACACAAGGGGGGGCAAAAAAAATATTTATTGGCCTTGATAGTTGAGTTATCAATTCAACCGCACCTGGGATATCTCTCTACAACAAAGGTTTAGTAGCACAACAGATAATGGTAGTAACAGTAACACTGATAACATCAACTTTGTAATAGTAGCGATAGTGACAGCAACAATAGTAACTTAGCAAGATTTAGTATATGTAAAGCGTAGGCTATGGTGCCGCGATTAAAAGATATGGATGCCATCAATCATGTAACAGTTACACACTAGAGCAACACAGAACTAGCTCCAATTCATCAATATAATGTAGGAATGTCTTCTGTATATAGTCATACGTGCTTGCAATGAGAACTTGCATGCCATCTTTTGTCCTACCCTCCTCTTACGATAGGGTCCTATTGGAAACTAAGGGATATTAATGCCTCCTTTTAATAGAGAACCAGAACAAAGCATTAACACATGGTGAATACTTGAACTCCTCAAACTACGACAATCACCGGAAAGAATCCCAATTATTGCCACCTTGGGGTATGAGGATCAAGACACGTAATAGGTGCATACAACTTGCAAGATAGGATCTAAACACTTCCATATTCAGAGAGAACATAATAAGTTTAGGTATGAAATCATGGCACTAGGGCCCTAGTGACAAGGATTTAGCATAACAAAGTCATAGCAACATCAATCTCACGACATACTGGATACTAGGGATCAAGCCCTCTCAACTTAACTCTATTACATGATCAATCTTATCAAAATCCCAACACCGACCAGCGATCCTAAAAAGGAATTACTCACTCCCAGTGGTGAGAATCATGGAATAATTGATGGAGAAGGGTTGGTGATAACGTCGGCGACGAATCCTCCTCTGTGGAGCCCAAAACAGACCTTCGCGGAAAGAACATGAGGTGGTGGTGGTGGCTCTGTCTCGCAATGAGAACTTCTCTCTAATTCTTTCTCCGAATATGTGAATTTATAGGACAGGAAATAGGGTCGGCAGAGCCTCGTGGGCCCCACCAAATAATAGGGCGTGGCCTAGGGGGTGGCAGCGCCGTGTTTCCTCGTGGGCCACATGCAACCCGCCTCTGGTGGATCTTTGCTTCATAATTCTTTATAATTCCTATAAAAAATTCACAAAAAGTTTTGTCCAATTTCCAGAACTTTTATTTGTGCATAAAAATAACACCAAGGTAGTTCTGTTGAAAACAACATCAGTCCAAGTTAGTTTCATTCAAATCATGCAAATTAGAGTCCAAAGCAAAGCAAGAGTGTTTGGAAAAGTAGATACGTTGGAGACGTATCTCTCTCCACCAAACCGGTGTTAGCTGCTCTGGGCAGCCGGGAGTGTATGTTCGTGTACATCGTAGCCACTATCCTTGTGATGTGTGATGACCTACAAGTGTAGGGGATCTATCGTAGTCCTTTAGATAAGTAAGAGTGTCGAACCCAACGAGGAGCAGAAGGATCTGACAAGTGGATTTCAGCAAGGTATTCTCTGCAAGCACTGAAATTATCGGTAACAGAAAGTTGTGTGATAAGATGATTTGTAGCAAGTAGCGAGTAACAATAGTAACAGTGGTGCAGCAAACTGGCCCAATCCCTTTTGTAGCAAGGGACAAGCCTAGACAAACTCTTATAGGAGGTAAAGCGTTCCCGAGGACACATGGGAATTTCTGTCAAGCTAGTTTTCATCATGTTCATATGATTCGCGTTCGCTACTTTGATAGTTTGATATGTGGGTGGACCGGTGCTTGGGTGCTGCCCTTACTTGGACAAACATCCCACTTATGATTAACCCCTCTCGCAAACATCCGCAACTACGAAAGAAGAATAAAGACAAAGTCTAACCATAGCATTAAACTAGTGGATCCAAATCAGCCCCTTACGAAGCAACGCATAAACTAGGGTTTAAGCTTCTGTCACTCTAGCAACCCATCATCTACTTACTACTTCCCAATGCCTTCCTCTAGGCCCAAATAATGGTGAAGTGTTATGTAGTCGATGTTCACATAACACCACTAGAGGAGAGACAACATACAACACATCAAAATATCAAACGAATACCAAATTCACATGACTACTTATAGCAAGACTTATCCCATGTCCTCAGGAACAAAAGTGACTACTCACAAAGCATAATAATATTCATGACCATAGAGGTTTTGAATAGCATAAAGGATCTGAACATATAATCTTCCACCGAGTAATCCAACTAGCATCAACTACAAAGAGTAATTAACACTACTAGCAACCTTACACGTACCAATCGGAGTCGCGAGACGGAGATTGGTTACAAGAGATGAACTAGGGTTTGGAGATGAGATGGTGTTGATGAAGATGTTGATGGTGATGAGTTCCCTCCGATGAGAGGGGTCTTGGTGATGACGATGGCGACGATTTCCCCCTCCGGGAGGGAAGTTTTCCGAGCAGGACGACCCTGTCGGAGCTCTAGATTGGTTCTGCTCAAGTTCCGCCTCGTGGCGGCGGCGATTCCTCCCGAAAGCCTCCACTTGATTTTTTCTGGAATGAAACCCTCCTTATAGCAAAAGAGGGGAGCCACAGGGCCAACAGGGAGCCTACAAGCCCCCTAGGCATGGCCAGGGGGTAGGCCGCGCCTCGCAGGCTTGTGACCTCCTGGTGGCTCCCCTCTGGTACTTCTTCCGCCCGGTATTTTTTATAAATTCCAAAATAATTCCTCGTTGATTTTCACGGCTTTTGGAGTTGCGCAGTATAGGTATCTCAAACTTGCTCCCTTTTCTGACCAGAATTCCAACTGCCGGCATTCTCCCTCTTCATGTAAACCTTGCAAAATAAGAGAGAAAAGGCATAAGTATTGTTCCGTGAAGTGTAATAACAGCCCGTAAAGCGATAAATAACAACATAAAAGCATGATGCAAAATGGACGTATCAACTCCCCCAAGCTTAGACTTCGCTTGTCCTCAAGCCGAAGCCGAGATCAATAAATATGCCCACATGTTTAGAGAGAGAGGTGTTGACAAAACAAGATATGGACATGCAGGCATCATGATCATAGTTAGAACAGCAATATCATCATATCATCTCTTATGCTAAAGTGATAATTCCTTCACAAAGTAAAGTATGGATCAAGAACCTTATTGAGAATTAACAACCAATAGCCTTTAGTCATTGAAGCAATTGCAATTTATCATAACATCGGAAAGAGTCAAATAAGAGCTTGTCAAGCAAATCCACATACTCAATCGTCCTTTTGTCTTCTACAATTGCTACAACTCACGTGGTACTCATGAGATCAAAGTTTCAGTCGGACACAGAGAAAGATAGGGGCTTATAGTTTCGCCTCCCAACTATTTACCTCAAGGGTAATGTCAACAATAATAATTCATGAATACTTACTTCCAAGTTGATATATGAATATAGATCTTTCCCTAGCATATGACGTTAGCCAAGATAAAGGCGAAATAAGGAATTGGTGTAGATCACCATCACTCTTTCAAGGGCAAAAAGTAAAGGTAAAAGATAGGCCGTTCACAGAGGGAAGCAGAGGTTGTCATGCGCTTTCGAGGTTTGGATGTGTGTCCTCTTAGTGTGAAGGAACGTCACTTTATATTGCCTCCTGTGATAAAGAACTTTATTATGCAGTCTGTCTCTTTTATGTCTTCCTCATCACAGGTTCGTACAAAGCTTATTTTCCACACACTAATAGATCATACATATTTAGGGAGCAATTTTTATTGATTGCGCCGATGACAACTTACTTGAGGGATCTTATTCAATCCATAGGTAGGTATGGTGGACTCTCCTGGCAAAACTGGGTTGAAGGTTTATGGATGCACAAGTAGTATCTCTACTTGGTGCGGAAGTTTTGGCTGATATGGGGTGGAAGCAATCGTCACATGCTAAAGGATCTCTAGTCATATAACATTGTTCGGAACCAAGCAAACATAATTCATTATATTGTCTTCCTTGTCCAACATCTACTTCTAAGCATGCAATAGTTTAGTGAGTGTTCACAATCATAGATGGTGCCCAAGATGATACATTTATATGTGAACCTCTCTTTCTTTATTACTTCCTATTAATTGCAGCAATGACTAAGGTCTACGTTTATCCACCCACAACAAGTTTCAATCAACATTCTTTTTATATGTGAAGCCATCACTTCCCATAAGATCATTACATGATCTTTCATGCTTTTGTTCTTTTATCATTCTTTTCTTTAGATCATGGCATGAAGCAAGGCCCTTAACTAAAACACTCTTTATTATCTGACTTACGAACTTGAATACATCGGGGGTGACACAAAGCAAAAAATCAAGCCTAAAACACTAAGAACTTTGTTCTACTAGAGAAAGATAAAACCAAAAAGGATCAAACTAAGAAAATCTAAAGGCAAAAGATGTGATGGTGATACGATACCGGGGAAACTCCCCCAAGCTTGGCACAAGCCAAGGGGATTGCCCATACTCGTGCTTAGTTGTCTTCCTTTGAAGGTGATGGTGGTGGAGTTGTTGCAGAGTTCTTGAACTTGTTTAATTTCCTCTTGAGCACAAAATTCTGCTCCTTCAGATTGTTAATTTCCTCTTCAAGCTTCAACACCCTTTGGCATAATTCTTGCTCTAAATCTGCGGCAGAAACAGGCTCGAAACAAAAACATAGGAAATTGTGTGATACGAGGGTCAGACCTTTCGGGAGAATATATAATGAATTTTTTTTCCGACCAGAAGGAGTACTCCGCAAGAAAACAGAGTCCGGGAGGCACACGAGGTGGTCACAAGCCCCCCAGGCGCGGCCAGGGAGTGGCCCGCGCCTGGCAGGCTTGTCGCCTCCTCGTGCGCTTTCCGGACTACTTTAAATATTTCTATTTTTCTAAAAATTCCAAAATGGAGAAAATTTCCTACTCGGAAAGTTTTGGAGTCGGTTTACTTACCGAATCACATACCTCTTCGTTTTCGGAGTCTGAAACAGGCTGATAAATATCCCTTATGTACTCCTTCGGGGTTATGGTATTGATAATATTGCTTTCAACATTTATGGGAGTACCTGAGATATAATGCTTGATTCTCTGCCCATTTACCACTCTCGGAAAATTACCTTCCGTGTTGTTGATCTTGATGGCACCGGAACGATATACTTCCTCAACAATGTAAGGACCTTCCCATTTAGAGAGAAGCTTGCCTGCAAAAAATCTTAAATGAGAATTATATAGCAAGACATAATCACCTACAATGAACTCACGTTTTTGTATCCTTTTATCATGCCACCTCTTAACCTTTTCTTTGAACAACTTGGCATTTTCATATGCTTGGGCTCTCCATTCATCAAGCGAGCTAATATCAAATAACCTCTTCTCACCAGCAAGTTTGAAATCAAAGTTGAGCTCTTTGATTGCCCAATAAGCCTTATGCTCTAGCTCAAGAGGTAAATGACATGCTTTACCGTAAACCATTTTGTACGGAGACATGCCCATGGGATTCTTATAAGTAGTTCTATAAGCCCACAGTGCATCATCGAGCTTATTATACCAATTCTTTCTAGACCTATTAACAGTCTTTTGCAGAATTAGTTTAATCTCTCTATTACTTAGCTCTACTTGACCACCGGACTGAGGGTGATAGGGAGATGCAATTCTATGGTTGACATCATACTTAGCAAGCGTTTTACGGAAAGCGCCATGAATAAAATGTGAACCACCATGTAGCGACCCGACTCAAGACGAGTCAAGCCTTTGTGTATCTGTGCCATCCATGGATCAGTATGCTGGCACACATAGTACATCAATGTATATATCAAAGTGCAATCACATGGAAATAGCGTAAAACTGATATATACCTTAAATATCTCAGCGGAAGCAGTCAAGGGAGTGGAGTCCCAATAAACACCAACGGCAAGTTGAGTGTAGACCGTAACCCTGAATCGTACTCTTACTCGTCGAAGAAAAATATCTGCAACATAAGACGTTGCAGCCGTGTAGGTCAGCATATTGAATATGCCGGCAAGTCACATAAGAGAGGGGTGAAAAGTAATCATCTATACTATATGCATATATGGCAGGTGGGGCTATAAGTTTTTAGCGAAAAGCAAGTTTTCTCCTACATCAAGAGAGGGTTAAAAGCAAAATGTTACTACATCGTTTGTTGTTAACGAGATGGTTCCGCCAACCAGTTCTCATACCCAAGTTATCAATATTACCCTCATAAAATATATGTAATGGTGTTGAGAATTCCAGATAACTTCCGTTCCTTTGGCTCAAGTTGTCCATGACCGTGGACACGGCTAATCGATTAGGTTTGAGTACTCTGCAGAGTTTTGCACACGTTCCCCACAAGATTTGATTGCCTCCGTGTATGTCCTCGCACTTCAGGGTGTTTGAAGACCGGATGATCAAAACATGGTCATTCAACGGGTCCCTCTGAATCCCTGTCGGTGCCCATCCAATCCTACCATTCTTCTACATCTGCTAGCACCGCCTGTCCAGAGTCGCCGTGTTGTCAAACCAAGCCAGAGCCCATGATGACTTGTGGTTGTGCAGGTAAGCCTTGGGTCTTGAAAATATCCGCCCGTCTCTTTGAGCCTGGGTGAAGCTTTCCGCAAGATGTCATGGCCGTCTCCAGCATCCCGGGTCATCCACTGGTTTCTCCAGGGAGCCGATCAACCGTCCTTCACCCAGAGTTTCATTGCATACGAGGTCTTGAAAAGTCTTGACTTAACCGGTCTTGGTTATTAAATTATTCTCGCATCACTCGTGGTAAACTCTCAACCAGAATCCCGTCTACTCAAGCATAGCAATATGAAATTTGTCGTCCCGGACAAAGTAACGGGGTTGTTGGGTGCCTACCACATGATGCTACAATATGTAACCATAATTTCCAAGTACCTAGTCAGCATGCAATTGGGCATAGGATGGTAGAACTACGATGCATAAAACATAGGTGATACATGATCAAATGACTTGCCTGGTGATGTTGACGAGGAAGAATTATCGTTCTCGAGGAATAACTTGATAGACTACTCGTCACTCTCCGATGAAATCTATATAACAACCATATCATTCACGTAAGCACTCATACTAGCAATCATTCTAGCAATCAAAACAAAAGAGAGAGCGAATAAGAATCCGAAAGAAACTTCAACTAAAACTAGGAGTCTTCTACTACATCAAACACTAGATAGTTTTTGTCTAACAGAAAATAAAATACTTAAATAACAGGGAACTAAGATATAAATTTAACTAATATGAAATAAAGTATTTTTCACAAAACTATTTGAAAGTATTTCCAAACAGGATTTGAAACAGTGAAGAAACCAATTGCAAGTTATTAGAGAACTAGAATTGATTTCATGATAACATATAAAAATAAAATCAAAACTTGTTGCAAACCTACTGTTAACTAACAGAAACAAAACATAATATTTCTGAAATATAAAAGAAAAATAATTTAAAAACAACTAAAGAAAGAAAATTAGTCACAATCCTAAAAGAAGTGAAACAGAAAGTGTTTCACCAGAAATAATGAGTTAAAATACTCAAACAATTCTGATTTTTTTTACCACTGATAAATAAGATCACTAGTGATCAGTAGCAAAAAGAATTAAATTAAAAGCTATTTTTAAACTCCCAGAATAAGCAAAACAACGTTTAAACTAAATCTGATCTAATTCAAATTTGAAAATGTCAAACATAGACAAATAATATGTTTTTGAAAACTACAGGAAAATTGTGATCTATTGGAAAAAGAATCAACCTCATTGGATCTATATAATAAAAGTTATAAAGAAAACAAAATTGAAACTGTCTCCGTTTTTAAATCTAAAACAGAAAAAGAAAAACTAACCTAACGAACAAAGGGGGTACGTGGCAGCTCCTGATTGGTGAGGGAGTCACTAACGGGCGAACAGCCGCATTGTAAACAAAAGTTCTCTGGCTAAAATCAAGTGGAGGAAAAACTGTTCGGTTTTTATTTAAAAACCAAAGGGGTAACCAGGTTCTAATCTCGCGCGTTCAAACTTGATCGGACGGCTACGGGAGGGAATCGGGGCTCACAGGGGGGCAACCAGCGATGGGTTCTCCTCCGGCGAGGCAGTGAAGGTGGCGGTGCTCGGGGAGGCTCTCCGGCGGTCACCGGCGGCGTCCGAGGTGTCCAAGGGGTGGCGGAGGAGCTCCGGCGGTCTCTGGTGGCGACGGCGAGGCGATGGAGCGTCGGGGCGAGAAGCAGGGGAGCCGGGGGGCTTCGGCTGGTGACCCAACTCCAGCGAGGAGCGGGGTGGTGGCCTGGGCGAGGGGCTCGGCGTTTGGGGGGAACGAGGTGCGGAGGGGCAGGGGGGCTCGGTTCTTATAGGGAGAGAGGAGGGGGTCTAGGGAAGAAGATCGGGGAAGGGAAGGAAAGTCTGGCGAGGCCGGAGATGAGA
The DNA here is from genome assembly GCF_904849725.1 of Hordeum vulgare subsp. vulgare. Classification (NCBI taxonomy): domain Eukaryota; kingdom Viridiplantae; phylum Streptophyta; class Magnoliopsida; order Poales; family Poaceae; genus Hordeum; species Hordeum vulgare. The sequence goes on from NC_058521.1 coordinate 535,953,159, forward strand.
GAAGGAAAGGAGGGAGCGGAGGTTGGGGGTGACCGCTGGAGGGGCGGGGTCGGACGGGGTGGGCCCCAGGCATCAGCGAGGGCGGGTAGGGGCTGGCTCAGTCGGGCGGCCGATCCGGAGGGGGAACCGGATCCCGGGCCAGGCGGGAGTGGGCCGACAGCGCTATAAAGCGCTCGGGCGCTTTATTTTTTTAGAAAATTTCTTTCCGATTTTAGTTTTTTTTTCAAAAACAGCAAGTAATAAAAATAAAAAGGAAACAAAATAAATAATAAATATAGGGGTATTATATACCAAATTTTCAGAAAAAAAATTTCCTATTTGTTTATCATTTTTCCAAGACCAAAATAAATACTTTTTAAAAATGTTTTTTTTCAGAAAAACCCATAAAGGTTTTATTTTCTTTTGTAATTATTTTCTCAATAAAGATCTGGTTTTCTTGGCTCAAAAATATTTCCAAAGATGCCCCTGATTTTTGGGAGGGTCATTTTCCTCTTCTCTTTCTTGCTTGTAAGAATTTATTTTTCGGGGTATTTCGGGGAAGAAAAATAGAGAAGCAAGGGCAAATATTTGAAAGAATTCAAATGCAAAACTCCATTCAAATTCTTTATAGTTGAAGAAGTCATGTCATCTTCTCTCTTTGCTTTTAAAAGATTGAATTTGAATTCATCGGAGAAGGGGAAACTCATTTTATTCCCTCTCATTCAAAAGTTTTTGAAAAGTTTCAAATTTCACTCAAGTTTCAATCACTCAAGCAAACAAACAAACAATATAATAATTATATTAACATTCCAAAATTTGGGATGTTACACACCATCAGTCATTAGATATCTAGGGACTCCAAATCTAGGGAAAATAACTTCTTTAAGCATCATGATAGAAGTGTTGTGATTAGCACTACTAGTTGGGATAGCTTCTACCCACTTAGTACGTAATCAACAACAACTAGGATATGAGTATACCCGTCGGATTTTGGAAAAGGTCCCATATAATCGAAGCCCCAAACATCAAATGGTTCAATGACAAGTGAATAGTTCATAGGCATTTCCTGACGTTTACCGATATTACCTATTCTTTGACATTCGTCACAATACAAGACAAACTTACGGGCATCCTTGAAGAGAGTGGGCCAATAGAAACATGATTGCAATACCTTGTGTGCAGTTCTGTCTCCCGCATGGTGTCCTCCGTAAGCCTCGGAGTGACACTTGTGTAGGATCTGTCCTTGTTCATGTTCACGTACACAACGTCTAATAACACCATCTACTCCTTCCTTATAAAGGTGAGGATCATCCCAAAATTAATGTCTCAAATCAAAGAAGAATTTCTTCTTTTGCTGGTATGTGAAACTAGGTGGTATATATTTGGCAACGATATAATTTGCATAATGAGCATACCACGGTGTACTATGTGAAGTATCGATGACATTCAATTGCTCATCAGGAAAGCTATCATCAATAGGTTGTGGGTCATCAAGAACATTCTCCAACCTAGACAAGTTATCTGCTACGGGGTTCTCAACACCCTTCCTATCAACAACATGCAAATCAAATTCTTTTAGCAAGAGAACCCATATGATAAGTCTAGGTTTAGCGTCTTTCTTTTCCATGAGGTATTTAATAGCAGCGTGAACAGTGTGAATAGTGACTTTGGGATCAACTATGTAAGATCTGAAATTTTCACATGCAAACACGACTGCTAAAAATTCCTTTTCAGTAGTAGCATAGTTCCTTTGGGCACTGTCTAGAGTTTTACTAGCATAGTGAATAACATTCAACTTCTTATCAACTCTTTGTCCTAGGACAGCACCAACAGCATAATCACTAGCATCACACATGATTTCAAAAGGTAAGTTCCAATCAGGTGGTTGAACAATAGGCGCAGTTATCAAGGCCTTTTTAAGTATTTCGAAGGCTTCCTCACAATCATCTTCAAAAACAAAAGGAATATCCTTTTGGGAGAGATTGGTAGGAGGCCTAGAAATCTTAGAAAAGTCCTTAATGAACCTTCTGTAGAAACCAGCATGACCAAGGAAACTTCTTATACCTTTGATATCTGTAGGGCATGACATTTTCTCGATCGCATCAACCTTAGCCTTATCGACTTCAATACCTCTTTCAGAAATTTTATGTCCTAAGACGATGCCTTCATTAACCATAAAGTGGCACTTCTCCCAATTCAAGACAAGGTTGGTATCTTTACATCTCTGCAAAACTCGATCAAGGTTGCTGAGGCAATCATCAAAAGAAGACCCGTAAACGGAGAAATCATCCATGAAAACCTCAACAATCCTTTCACAAAAGTCAGAGAATATAGCCGTCATACATCTTTGAAAGGTAGCAGGTGCATTACATAAGCCAAAAGACATACGTCTGTAAGCGAAGGTACCGAAAGGGCAGGTGAAAGGGGTTTTCTCCTGATCAGACTGTGCAACCGATATTTGGGAGAAACCAGAATAACCATCTAGAAAGCAGAAGTGTGTGTGTGTTTAGACAGTCTTTCTAGCATTTGGTCGATAAAAGGCAAAGGGTAATGATCTTTCCTAGTGTCTTTATTCGGTTCCCTAAAATCAATCACCATCCTATAGCCAGTAATAATCCTCTGTGGGATCAATTCATATTTATCATTAGGGACAACGGTAATACCTCCCTTCTTAGGGACGCAATGCACCGGACTTACCCAATCACTATGAGCAACAGGATAGATAATACCTGCTTCCAGGAGCTTTAGTATTTCTTTTCTTACTACCTCTTTCATATTAGGATTTAATCTCCGTTGATGATCGACAACTGGTTTGGAATCATGATCGACTTTAATCTTGTGCTGGCATAGAGTGGGACTAATGCCCTTAAGATCATCAAGAATATATCCAATAGTAGCACAGTGCTTCCTCACAGTTTTTAGTAACTTCTTTTTCACCAAGATAAGCATACTTAAGAGTATCAGGCAACTATTTAAGCTCGAGTACAGGATCACCCTTTGGTGGGGGTGGATCTCCAAGCATTTCAACAGCAAAATATTCTTAAGGATAGGATGTTGTTCAAAGATAACTCTATCTATCTCATTCCTTTCATCCATATGCATATCATTTTCATGCTCAAGCAAGTATTGCTCTAAAGGATCAGTAGGAGGCACATCAATAGAATCTAGGGCAATAATTTCATCCTTACTAGGCAACTCTTTTTCATGAGGTTGTCTACCAAACTTGGAGAAATTGAACTCATGTGACACACCTTCAAAGCCAACAGTGCCAGTTTGCTTCTCACAGTCAATATGAGCATTGACAGTATTGAGGAAAGGTCTGCCAAATATGATGGGACAAAAGTTATCTTGTGTGGTAGCAAGAACGAGAAAATCAGCAGGATACTTCGTTTTACCACACAAGACTCCAACATCTCTAACAATTCCCAAAGGGTAGATAGTATCTCTATTGGCAAGCTGAATAGTGACATCAATAGGTTCCATCTCAACAGGTGCAATCTCGTGTTTAATTTCATCATATAAAGATTGAGGTATTGCACTAACACTAGAACCCGCGTCACATAAACCATGATAAAAATGATCTCCTATCTTAACAAAAACAACAGGCGTGCCAACAACAGGCCTATGTTTGTCTCTAGCATGTGGTTTAGCTATTCTAGCAGCATCTTCACACAAGTGAATATCATGGTCGTCAACATTGTCGGACAGGAGATCTTTGATAATAGTAATGCTAGGTTCAACTCTAATTTGCTCAGGGGGTGTAGGTGTTCTAATGTAGCCCCTACGTATCACAGTTGAAACTTTAGAATGATCCTTTATCCTAACAGGGAAAGGTGGTTTCTCAATGTAAGCACTAGGAACAATAGGATCATTATAAGCGATGACTTTCTCTTCAACTGGATTGGGTTTAACTACATTGACGTCTAAGGGAGGATGATATTTAAACCACTTATCTTTAGGGAGATCAATATGAGCAGCAAATGATTCACACAATGAGGCTACTATCTCAGAGTCAAGTCCAAATTTAGCTCTAAAATCACAAAAGGTATTTGTTTCAACAAAGGATTTAACACAATCAAACTTGAGATTCATACCTGACTCCTTACCTTCATCAGACTCCCAATCTTCAGAGTTGTGTTTAATTCTTTCCAATAAATTCCATTTGAAGTCAATATCTCTCTTCATAAAAGAACCGGTACAAGAAGTGTCAAGCATAGTGCGATTATCATGAGAAAGCCGAGCATAGAAGTTGTGAATGATAATTTCTCTCGAGAGCTCATGGTTGGGGCATGAATATAACATTGGTTTAATCCTCCACCAAGCTTGAGCTATACTTTCTCTGTCACGAGGCCAAAAATTATAAATATAATTCCGATCACGATGTACCAAATGCATAGGATAAAACTTTTGATGAAATTCCAATTTCAAGCGGTTGTAGTTCCATGATCCAGTATCATCACATAGCCTATACCATGTCAATGCTCTATCCCTCAAAGATAAGGGAAAGAACTTCTTCTTGACCTCATCCTTGGGCAAACCTGCAAGCTTAAATAAAACACAAACTTCATCTACGTAGATTAGATGCAAGTCGAGATGTGATGTTCCATCTCCTGTAAAAGGATTAGCCAGCAGTTTCTCAAGCATACCCGAAGGAAATTCATAGAAAATATTTTCAGTAGGTGCAGCAGGTTGAGGAGCAACTCCTTTTGCTTCCGTTCAAGGTGAAGATACCCCAAATAAGCTCCTCAAAGGATTAGTTTCCATAGTGACAAGTGACAATAAATTTCAGCACACTATATAAATGTTTCCTTACCAAATTCCACTTACCAAAGGCGCTTCACTCCCCGACAATGGCGCCAGAAAAGAGTCTTGATGACCCACAAGTGTAGGGGATCTATCGTAGTCCTTTTGATAAGTAAGAGTGTCGAACCCAACGAGGAGCAGAAGGATCTGACAAGTGGTTTCGAGCAAGGTATTCTCTGCAAGCACTGAAATTATCGGTAACAGAAAGTTGTGTGATAAGATGATTCGTAGCAAGTAGCAAGTAACAATAGTAACAACGGTGCAGCAAAGTGTCCCAATATCTTTTGTAACAAGGGACAAGCCTAGACAAACTCTTATAGGAGGTAAAGCGCTCCCGAGGACACATGGGAATTTCTGTCAAGCTAGTTTTCATCATGTTCATATGATTCGCGTTCGCTACTTTGATAGTTTGATATGTGGGTGGACCGGTGCTTGGGTGCTGCCCTTACTTGGAAAAACATCCCACTTATGATTAACCCCTCTCGCAAGCATCCGCAACTACGAAATAAAAATTAAGACAAAGCCTAACCATAGCATTAAACTAGTGGATCCAAATCAGCCCCTTACGAAGCAACGCATAAACTAGGGTTTAAGCTTCTGTCACTCTAGCAACCCATCATCTACTTACTACTTCCCAATGCCTTCCTCTAGGCCCAAATAATGGTGAAGTGTTATGTAGTCAACATTCACATAACACCACTAGAGGAGAGACAACATACAACACATCAAAATATCAAACGAATACCAAATTCACATGACTACTTATAGCAAGACTTATCCCATGTCCTCAGGAAGAAAATTGACTACTAACAAAGCATAATAATATTCATGACCATAGACGTTTTGAATAGTATCAATGATCTGAACATATAATCTTCCACCGAGTAATCCAACTAGCATCAACTACAAAGAGTAATTAACACTACTAGCAACCTTACACGTACCAATCGGAGTCACGAGACGAAGATTGGTTACAAGAGATGAACTAGGGTTTGGAGATGAGCTGGTGCTGATGAAGATGTTGATGGTGATAAGTCCCCTCCGATGAGAGGAGTGTTGGTGATGACGATGACGACGATTTCCCCCTCCGGGAGGGAGGTTTCCCCGGCAGGACGACCCTGCCGGAGCTCTAGATTGGTTCTGCTCAAGTTCCGCCTCGTGGCGGCGGTGATTCCTCCCGAAAGCCTCCTCTTTATTTTTTCTGGAACGAAACCCTCCTTATAGCAAAAGAGGGGAGCCACAGGGCCAATAGGGAGCCCACAAGCCCCCTAGGCGCGGACAGAGGGGTAGGCCGCGCCTCGCCGGCTTGTGGCCTCCTGGTGGCTCCCCTCTCGTACTTCTTTCGCCCGGTATTTTTTATAAATTCCAAAATAATTCTTCGTTGATTTTCACGGCTTTTGGAGTTTCTGGCCAGAATTGGTATCTCAAACTTGCTCCCTTTTCTGGCCAGAATTCCAGCTGTCGGCATTCTCCCTCTTCATGTAAACCTTGCAAAACAAGAGAGAAAAGGCATAAGTATTGTACCGTGAAGTGTAATAACAGCCCGTAAAGCGATAAATAACAACATAAAAGCATGATGCAAAATGGACGTATCATTGTCTACTACGCAACTTTATTCTTGTAGACGTTGTTGAGCCTCTAAGTATTGAGTTTTGTAGGGCACCAACAAATTTCCCTCAACTGGACGACCTAAGGTTTATCAATCCGTCGGAGGTGTAGGATGAAGATGGTCTCTCTCAAACAACCCTGAAATCAAATACAAGAAATCTCTTGTGTCCCCAACACACCCAATACAATGGATAACTGTATAGGCTCACTAGTTTGGCGAAGCGATGGTGATACAAGTGTAGTATGGATAGTAGATATATGTTTTTGTAATCTGAAAATATAAAAAAAACAAGCTAGCAAGTGGAATACAATGAGCAAAACGTTGTATAAATGCTTGGAAATAAGGCATAGGGTTCATACTTTCACTAGTGCAATCTTTCAACAATGCTAACATAATAGAATCATATGATCATCCGTCAACGTGCAACAAAGAATCACTTGAAAGTTCATATTTAGTGGAGAACATAAGGTGAAATTATCGTAGGTAGTAGAACCACCTCAAAGTTACTCTTTTCGGTCAATCTATTGAGCTATTCCTATAAGTGTCACAAATAGCCCTAGAGTTCGTAGTAAAATAACACCTATGATACATATCAATCAACGCTAATGTCACCTAGATACTCCAATGTCACCACAAGTATCCGTGGGTTAATTATCTGACACACATCAAACAATTTCAGATTCATCATATCGAATCCAACACAAAGAACTTCAAAGAGTACCCCAATATTTCTATTGGAGAAAGTAGGACAGGAACGTGCATCAACCCCTATGCATAGATTACCCCATTGTCACCACGGGAATCCACCAGCCAAGTGCCAAAACATGTATCAAGTGAATAAATACAACACCCCATTGTCACCATGGGTATCCACATGCAAGACATACATACAGTAATCTCAAATCAAATATTCAACCCGACATAATGTGATCTCAAAGGGAAAGATTCAATTCATCACAACAAGATAACAAGGGACAAACACCATATGATCCAACTATATGAACAAAGCCCGTGGTACATCAAGATCGTGACATCTCAAGAACACGAGAGAGAGAGAGAGAGATCAAACACATAGCTACTCGTAAATACCTACAACCCCGAGGGTGAACTACTCCCTCCTCGTCATGCCTTCCGTCGAATGATGAAGATGGCCAACAGAGATGATTTCCCCCCTCTGACAGGGTACTCGAAAGGCTCTAGATGGGGTTTTCATCGATACAGATAATTGTGGTGTCGGAACGGAGGTCCTAGGTGAACTTTCAGAGGTTTTTGTATATATAGGAATTTTCAGCATTGAAATTATGCCAGACGGAGCCACGTGGGCCCCACTACACAACAGGGCGCAACTATGGGGTGGTCGCGCCTTCTTGCCACGTGGCCCAAGGTGGCTCCCCTCCGGTGGTTCTTCACTCCGGTATTTCTTATTTTCCCTAGAAAAAATCATAAAAAAGTTTCGGGCGATTCTGAGAACTTTTATTTTTTTAACAAAAAACAACATCGTCGTAATTCTGCTGAAAAGAGTGTGAGTTCGGGTTGGTTCTAAATAAATCAAATGAAGTGCATCAAACCATATAAAAGTATTGTAAACATAGGCAAATATGGCATGAATACTTCATAAATTATCGATACGTTGGAGACATATCACCAAGTGGTTAGCACTGTCCTCCCGTGGAGCGTGAGGAAGCAGGAAAGGAATTGAAAGTACAAAGACTCATGTACTACATCTCACAAGTTTTGACCCCTTCCAAGCAAAGGTACCCACATTACTAGAAATTGTTCTATGGCATTTACTTGATCGTGATGAAGGTGGTCCACTACTTTCAAGATCACTCGTTCACACTTATCAGTGATGCTCCCATGTCGGAGATCTTGCATAACACAAATGCCATTGGGCGAGTGGCGCAATGGGAAATTGAGCTCCTTCCATTGGAGATCAAGTTTGAAGCCAAAAAAGCAATCAAATCTCAAGCCTTGGCGGATTTCTTGGCTGAGTCAATTGAACAAGAGCAGCCGACCCCAAGCTTCCATGAGCATTGGACTATGTTCTTCAATGGATCTAATATGCTCCATGGCTCGGGGGCTAGACTGGTTATAGTTTCCCCCACGGTAGACTGACTGAGATATGTACTCCAGATTCACTTCGATTCATCCAACAATGAAGTCGAGTGCGAAGCCCTCCTGTTTCATCCCAATTTTCATCATGGTTTATCATAACCAGTGTTAAATGATTGCGATTTTCAAATCAGCTCAGGGGAAATAAATATTCTCAAAAAGCTAGTTTCTCACCTATTGCTGAGCTGTTATATTACATGTTGCTGAGCTGGCCCATCACTTATAATGTTGGTTCATCTAATTGACCGGCTCTTGGATTTCCTTAACATGTGATATGTAGTAAACTACAACACTTATGGATTTCTCACGCATATATTAGCCGGGTTGCACCACAAACCACGAGCAGGGATGTCATCTCAAGGACAATGGTATTATTCCATGATATTCGTACAAACGATAAATTACCAGGTTGCATTACAACCATGGTCAAGGATTCATTCAAGTTTGAGATAACTTTTTAAGTACATTACGATGAGTTATATTATTCTCACAAAGTCCCAAGTCACCGCACGCATGCGACCCGACACTTGGGGGCTACATTATTCAAAGCAAGATTACACAAAATATGAAAGTCTCATGTAGCGGCAAGCATGCACCATGGTACTTGGGGGGCTAATGCATAGTCATTTTGACTAGTCTCATTGAAGATCCAACCCATCAAGTAATGATAAGCCAGCCCGTGGGGGCTACCAATTGCTCCTATCAAAAATTCAAAGTGACCCGAAGCTTGGGGCCTACGTCATATGATGTTTTTACTTTTCAAAGGGAGAAGTACATGTAAGTCCCGAGTCGCTTGATACGTCTCCAACATATCTATAATTTTTTATTGTTTCATGCTATTATTTTATATGTTTTGGATGTTTTATATGCATTCATATGTTGTTTTATCTTATTTTTGGGACTAACCTATTAACCTAGAGGCTGGTGCCAGTTTCTGTTTTTTCTACATTTTTGGATATTGCACATAAGGAATATTAAACGGAGTCCAAACCGAATAAAATCTTTGGAAAGATTTTTTCTGGACCAGAAGACACGCAACAGACTTGGAGTAGGGGCAAGGAAGTTGCCAGGAGGCCACAAGCCTGTAGGGCGCGCCATGGGGGTGGCCGCGCTCCCTGGCTTGTGGCCCCCCTGCAGGTCTCCTAACCCTAATTCTTGGCCTATAAATTCCCAAATATTCCTTAAACATCAAAAAGAGCAACGAGAATACTTTTAGCCGTCGGGAGCCTATGTTCCCGTGAGATCCAATCTGGGAGCCTTTTTCGGTAATCTGCTCGAGAGGGAATTGATCATGAAGTGCATCTACATCAACTCCATTGCCCCTCTGATGATGTGTGAGTAGTTCACCACAGACCTACGGGTCCATAGCTAGTATCTAGATGGCTTCTTCTCTCTCTTCGATCTTCAATACCATGTTCTCCATGATCTTCATGGAGATCTATCCGATGTAATACTCTTTTGCGGTGTGTTTGTCGAGATCTGATGAATTGTGAGTTTATGTTTAGATTATCCATGAATATTATTTGAGTCTCTTCTGAATTACTATATGCATGATTTCATATCTTTGCAAGTCTCTTCGAATTATTTGTTTGGTTTGGCCAACTAGATTTGTAATTCTTGCAATGGGAGAAGTGGTTAGTTTTGGGTTCAATCTTGCGGTGTCCTCACCCAGTGACAGTAGGGGTAGCGAGGCATGTATTGTATTGTTGCCATCAAGGGTAAAAAGATGGGGGTTTCATCATATTGCTTGAGTTTATCCCTCTACATCATGTCATCTTACTTATGCATTACTCTGTTCTTCATGAACTTAATACTCTAGATGCAGGTAGGAGTCGGTCGATGTGTGTAGTAATAGTAGTAGATGCATAATCGTTTTGGTCTACTTGATACAGACGTGATGCCTATATGCATAATCATTGCCTTGGATATCTTCATAATTATTTGCTATTCTATCAATTGCTCGACAGTAATTTGTTCACCCACTGTATCATTTTCCTTTATGAGAGAAGCCTCTAGTGAAACCTATGGCCCCTGGGTCTATTTTCCATATCATATTTTCATATCTATAAACCAAAAATACCAAAAATATTTTGTTGCAATCTATTTACTTTAGTTTTACTTTCATATCTATCAATACTTTATACATATCTCTATCAAATCTCATCCTTTCAAATAACTCTGAAGGGATTGACAGTCCCTTTACAGCGTTGGGTGCAAGTGTTTGATTATTTGTGTAGGTACTACTATTGGAGTCTCGCTTGTTACTCCTACTGGATTGATACCTTGGTTCTCAACAAACTAAGGGAAATACTTATCTACTTCACTGCATCACCCTTTCCTCTTCAAGGGAAAACCAACGCAAGCTCAAGAGGTAGCAAGAAGGATTTCTGGTGCCGTTGCCGGGGAGGATACGTAGCAAAATCACCAAGTACCCATCACAAACTCATATCTTGCATTTACTTTATTTGTCATTTGCCTCTCGTTTTCCTCTCCCCCACTTCTAAATTTTTTTTAGAAAATACCAAAAAGATTTGCCTTTTTGATTCGCCCTTTTTCTGTTCGTCTTTTTGTTTGCTTGCTTGTGTGATAGATCTATTTGTTACCACCATGTATGAATCTGGGGTGGTTACATTGGAAAGGGTAGTAATAATCTTGAAGATAATAATTATTCCCATAGAGAACCTACTATCATTCATACAAAAAAAAACTCTGCATAGGTAGTGGCAATATCATTGGAAAAGGTGTTATTCAAGATTTCTTTACTTGTGCTAGTATGCTACCTACTTTAGGAGGGTCTATCCTCAATAAAACTAATAGTATTAAGGACGCCATATCACTTATAATACTTGAACTTGAGAGACAATTTATTCATATGCATCCTTGCATACAAAAGATTTTCCTTGAGTTCTCTAATATTCAGCTTGCTTCCGTTAAGCGTGCCGCCACTATATTTCTAGCCCACGAGTTTAGATTCATTATGAAAAAGGCTAATGAATTTTTTTATCATTATAAAATTAATGGTGGATGTCCCCCCATTGAGGAGATCCTTTTTAATCAAGAAGAAATAATGAGATTGCAGTCTCCGGATTATGTGGATCATAATGAAAATTTGAGAAAAAGGGTTCCCGGTGAGGTTTTGGTTGATAGGATTTCTGAACTCAATGATGATTTTGCTATACAAAATAATGGATTAGAGTTCATACTAAGAGATAAACTTATGACCTTCCGCCAAAGGAAAGCCTACAATGATGAATTGATCATACACTATAGAGGACCGAAGGAGGAACCTATTCCTCCTGCACTTGATCTTAATGATCCTTATCCTATTAAATTTAGCCCTTTTGATTACTTTTTCTTGCCACAAAGGAAACTTGCTGCTTAAAGAAGGGAGTATCAGAAGAGCATTGATAATCTCCCCTACTATTATGATAATACTTAGATCTGTTGCATTATGCCTAGCTAGGGGCGTTAAATAATAGCGCTTGTTGGGAGGCAACCCAATTTTATTTGTTTTGATTTTATTTTGTTTATGTTTTTGTGTTATGCACATATTATTACCTCTGTAATAATTATGTTTTATTGTTTAGTGTTTGGGCCAAGTAAGACCTTTGGGATGATTTATGGTGCTTGCAATTTAATTTTGCTTAAAAACAGAAACTTTCGCTCTCTGTCCAGGAATTTTCTAAATTCACTGGAACGTGCTTTTGATCTGAATTTTTTACACGAGATTGTTTTACAAATTTCCCAGGTCGTCCTAGTTATGCAAAATTTTTGGAGTTACAAAAGTATTCAAAGTAAACAGATTGCTACAGATTGTTCTGTTTTTGACAGATTCTGTTTTCTTTGTGTTGTTTGCTTATTTTGATGAATGTATGGGTTGTATCGGGGGGTATGAACCATGCAGAAGTTAGAATAAAGTAAATATTACATCAATATAAATTAAGAATGAGTTCACAACAGTACCTAAGTGGTGATTTATCTTTCTTATACTAACAGATCTCACGAGTTTTCTGTTGAGTTTTGTGTTGTGAAGTTTTTAAGTTTTGGGTAAAGATTTGATGGACTACGGAGTAAGGAGTGGAAATAGCCTAAGCTTGGGGATGCCCAAGGCACCCCAAGACATATTCAAGGATACCAAAAATCCTAAGCTTGGGGATGCCTCGGAAGGCATCCCCTCTTTCGTCTTCAATCCATTGGTAAATTTACTCAAGGCTATATTTTTATTCACGATATGATATGTGTTTTGCTTGGAGCTTCTTGTATGATATGAGTCTTTACTTTTTAGTTTTCCACAATCATCCTTGTTGCACACATATTTTGAGAGAGAGATACACACTGGATCGTGAATTTATTAGAATACTCTTTATGATTCACTTATATCTTTTGATCTAGGCAATGTTGCTCTAGTACTTCACTTATATCTTTTAGAGCACATCGGTGTTGTGGAATTATTAAACTCTCGTACTTCACTTATATTATTTTGAGAGTTTTTTAAACATCATGGTAATTGGTTTAGGTTATGAATTTAGTCCTAATATAATAGGCATCCAAAAGGGATATAATAAAAAATTCATATTAAGTGCATTGAATATGATGAGAAGTTTGATTCCTTGCATATAGTTTTGAGATGTGAGGATGGTGATATGGGAGTCATGCTAGTAAGTAATTGTGAATTATAAAAAATATACTTGTGTTGAAGCTTGTGATTCCCGTAGCATGCACGTATGGTGAACCGTTGTGTGATGAAGTCGAAGCATGACTTGTTTAATGATTGTCAACCTTTGTATGGAAGTCGGGATCGCACGATGATTAACTCCTACCAACCCTTCTCCTAGGAGCATGCGTCTAATGCTTTGTTTCGAACTAATAGGCTTTTGCAATAAGTATGTGAGTTTTTTATGACTAATGTTGAGTTCATGGATTATACGCACTCTCACCCTTCCACATTTGCTAGCATCTCTAGTGTCGCGCAACTTTCGCATGTACATTAAACCCACCTTTCTCAAAACAGCCACCATATATTTTCCTCAAAACAGCCACCATACCTACCTACTATGGCATTTTCGTAGCCATTCCGAGATATATTTCCATGCAACACCACCATCCCATTTTTATGACACGCACCATCACTTCCATATTGCTTGTCATACTTTGTTCTAGCTATCGAGTTGTAATCTTTTGAGTTGTAAGTAAATAAAAGTGTGATGATTTTTGCATTATTAGAGCATTGTCCCATGTGAGAAAAAGGATGATGGAAGCTATGATTCCCTCACAAGTTGGGATGAGTCTCCGGACTTTACAAAAAAAAGAGGCCAACGAAGCCCATAAAAAATAAAAGAGGCCATATAAGCCCATCGAAAAAAGAGGGAAAAAAGAAAAGAAAAATGAGAGAAAGAGAGAAGGGACAATGCTACTATCTTTTTACACACTTGTGCTTCAAAATAGCACCATGTTCTTCATAGAGAGTCTCCTATGTTGTCACTTTCATATAACTAGTGGTATACATCTTTTGCACAACCACTTAGTTTTCTTTTTGAGCTTTCATACACTTATAGCTCTAGTGCATTTGTTGCATGGCAATCCCTACTCACTCACATTAATATCTATTGATGGGCATCTCCATAGCTCGTTGATATGCCTAGTTGATGTGAGACTATCTTCTTTCTTTCTTTTTGCAACCTCCACCACATTCTATTCCACCTGTAGTGTTATATCCATGGCTCACGCTCATGTATTGCGTGAGAGTTGAGAAGGTTTGAGAACATAAAAAGTGTGAAACAATTGCTTGATTTTCACCGGGATTGTGCGTGACTTAGATACTTTGTGTGGTGAAGATGGAGCATAGCCAGACAATATGATTTTGTAGGGATAACTTTCTAAGACCATGTTATTTCAAAAGGAAGCAATTACCTTATTAGTATACTTGAAGTATTATTGTTTTTATGTCAATATAGACTTTTGTTTTGAGTCTTATGGATCTGAATATTCATGACACATTAGAGAATATTACATGGATAAATATGCTAGGTAGCATTCCACATCAAAAATTCTGTTTTTATCATTTACCTACTCGAGGACGAGCATGAATTAAGCTTGGGGATGTTGATACGTCTCCAACGTATCTATAATTTTTGAATGTTCCATGCTATTATTTTATATGTTTTGGATGTTTTATATGCATTAGTATGTTGTTTTATATTATTTTTGGGACTAACCTATTAACCTAGAGCCTAGTGCCACTTTCTATTTTTCCACGTTTTTGAATATTGAAGATAAGGAATATTAAACAAAGTCCAAACGGAATAAAATCTCTGGAAAGATTTTTTCTGGACCAGAAGATACACAACAAACTTGGAGTAGGGGCAAGGAAGTTGCTGGGAGGCCACAAGCCTACAGGGCGTGCCGTGGGGGGGTGGCCGCGCGCCCCTGGCTTGTGGGCCCCCTTCAGGTCTCCTAAGCCTAATTCTTGGCCTATAAAATCCCAAATATTCCAGAAACGTCAAAAAAGCAACGAGAATACTTTTACGCCGTCGGGAGCCTCTATTCCCGAGAGATCCAATCTCGGAGCCTTTTCCGGTAATCTGCCGAAAAGGGAATTGATCACGGAGGGCATCTACATCAACTCCATTGCCCCTCCGATGATGTGTGAGTAGTTCACCACAGACCTATGGGTCCATAGCTAGTAGCTAGATGGCCTCTTCTCTCTCTTTGATCTTCAATACCATGTTCTTCATGATCTTCATGGAGATCTATCCGATGTAATACTCTTTTGCGGTGTGTTTGTCGAGATCCGATGAATTGTGAGTTTATGTTTAGATTATCCATGAATATTATTTGAGTCTCTTATGAATTACTATATGCATGATTTCATATCTTTGCAAGTCTCTTCGAATTATTTGTTTGGTTTGGCCAACTAGATTTGTAATTCTTGCAATGGGAGAAGTGGTTAGTTTTGGGTTCAATCTTGCGATGTCCTCACCCAGTGACAGTAGGGGTAGCGAGGCATGTATTGTATTGTTGCCATCAAGGGTAAAAAGATGGGGGTTTTATCATATTGCTTGAGTTTATCCCTCTACATCATGTCATCTTACTTAATGTGTTACGTTGTTCTTCATGAACTTAATACTCTAGATGCAGACAGGAGTCGATCTATGTGTGAAGTAATAGTAGTAGATGCATAATCGTTTCGGTCTACTTGATACACACGTGATGCCTATATGTATAATCATTGCCTTGGATATCTTCATAATTATTTGCTTTTCTATCAATTGCTCGACCGTAATTTGTTCATCCATCGTATTATTTTCCTTTATGAGAGAAGCATCTAGTGAAACATATGGCCCCCGGGTCTATTTTCCATATCATATTTTCACATCTATAAACCAAAAATACCAAAAATACTTTGCTACAATTTATTTACTTTAGTTTACTTTCAGATCTATCAACATTTTATACCTATCTCTATCAGATCTCATCCTTGCAAATAACTCTAAAGGGATAAACAACCCCTTTATAGCGTTGGGTGCAAGTGTTTGATCATTTGTGTAGGTACTACTATTTGTGTCTCGCTTGTTCCTCCTACTAGATTGATACCTTGGTTCTCAACAAACTTAGGAAATGCTTATCTACTTTGCTGCATCACCCTTTCCTCTTCAAGGGAAAAGCAACGCAAGCTCAAGAGGTAGCATCGCTGCAGGCAGACGACCGGGCACTAGGGGGCTATAGTATTTGGTTGTTTAAACAAATTATAAGGTCCAAATTAAAGACCCGACCCATCACATACTGATGAGCCGGCCCTTGGGGGATGCACATGTGAAATTTAAGACATTCAACTTATATCTGGCGACTTAGATGACAACCAGGAATCCTACAAAGCTATCTATCTACAACATTTAAATACAAGTTCAAAAGTCCCAAGTAGTTGCAAGCAAAAAACAACCCAACCCTTGGGGGCTACACTGGCTGGAACTTTATAAGGTATAAGACAATTACAAGTCCAACATTGCTCCAGGCAAGACAACCCGGTACTTGGGGCTACACAACCAAGATACTTTTCTACCCGAAGCGCCAAGTCATCATGAAGTGATAAACTCAGAACTTGGGGGCTACAGGTAATGTGGAGATAAAAAGGAGAGAGGGAGAGCATCCTCAAGCGATCAGTTTTCAAGTGGAGCTGAAGCATTGGAAGACCGTCTCAACATATTTCTATCTAGTTGAAGCATTGAAAGTCCGGCTCTGCATCACACATATTTCTTTATTCCATGTAATTTTATCAAGTCCACCGGAGTGCAGTTGTTTGACCTGGGGTCACCAACAATCATGACCCGGTAGTATCAAAGATCACGACCCGAAAGAGTCTATACAATCAACCCGGCTTCACAAGTTGGAAGTGGTTTAACAACAGACAAATTTTTATTCCCAATATTTTTCATCAAAACCGAAGCAATGGAAGCCGGCTCAACTTTGTATGGTTTTCTTATCTCCAATATTTTCAGCAAGCCAAAGCATTAGAGGCTGACTCAATGACATATGGTTGTTTTATTCCCAATATTTCATTGCAAAGGACATTGACTAGCAAGATGATTGTGAATACGGCTCGAAGAAACCAGGATTTTTGAGGGGGCACTTCATTGAAATAAGTCGGCCAAGGAGCAAGCCGGTCCCTTGACATATTTATTATTCTTATTCCAGGAGCTTACCATGAATAAATTCAATCTAACCCGGGGGCTAATGTCGAGGATATACCTCACGGTTTGACCCGGCCAGGAGGTTTGACTCGGCCCATCAGCCCACGGCTCATGGGCCACCCCGCTCGACGAATCGACTTGGACAATGAGGCCCAAGGACCAATGTGCAAGTAGGCGTAAGGCGGTTCATGGAGAGGCCTGGAAGGCGGTTCACAGAGAAGGTCCAATAAGGGGAGGAATTCCCTCCAGGAGAAGCTAGTCCAAGACCTAGTAGGACTCTATGTAAAACCTACCGCTTCAACCTATATAAGGAGGGGCAGGGCACCCCGAGAAAGACAAGTCAAGTTAGGTCTAGACAAGACAAATCATTAGATAGACATATTAGAAACCCTTGAGACCAGAGGTAGCGATTCCGCGCCCTTGTAATCGAGATCATCATCTTAATCAATGAAACACAAGCATGACGTAGGCTTTTACCTCCATCGAAGGGGCCGAACCTGGGTAAACTCGTGTCTCTCGGTTCCGAACAACCCCTCTCAAGCCACCACATAGCTGTGATGGCTCCACACCTAAGCCCTTTCACGAGAATATCTATTGTGACAAAAACCACGACATCGTTGGATCGGTTTGGATCGCGATTAGATCGTGAAGAGTACGACTACATCAACCGCGTTATATACGCTTCCACTTAACAATCTACAAGGGTACGTAGACACACTCTCCCCTCTTTTTGTTATGCATCTCCATAGATTAATCTTGTGTGTGTAGGATTATTTTTGTCTCCCATGCAACATTCTGCAATAGTAGCAGACCTATGCGTAGATTATATGCACGAGTAGAACACAAAGTGTTTGTGGGCGTTGATTTTCAGATTTATTACCTCCTTAGTCTTATTTTGATTCGGCGGTATTGTGGGATGAAACGGCTCGGACCAATCTTACTTGTCCTTGCACAAGAGACCGGTTCCACCGACTGACATGCAACTTGTTTGCATAAAGGTGGCTCGCGAGTGTGTGTCTCTCCCACTTTAGTTGAATCAGATTCGATAGAGGCGGTCCTTGTAGAAGGTTAAAAGGCAACTTGAATATCACCATTGTGGCTTTGCATAGGTAAGAATGGTTCTTGCTGGTTTCCACGTAAAACTTGCAACAACAAAGTAGAGGACGTCTAACTTGTTTTTCCAGGGCATGGTGTGATGTGATATGTCCAAGACGTGATTTTATATGTGTGATGTATGAGATGATCATGTTTTGTAATAAGTTATCACGACTTGCACATTGATGAGTACGACAACCGGCAGGAGCCGTAGGGTTTTATTTAATTAATTTCATGCCATTTGCTTTACTTTATCGCTATGAGTTAGCAATAGTCGTAGAAGTAATAGTGGGCGCAGCAACAACATGATGGCGCAATGATGGAGATCATGGTGTCATGCGGGTTACGTTGGAGATCATGTCGGTGCTTTGAAGATGGAGATCGAAAGCACAACATGATGTTGGCCATATCATGTCACTTATTTGATTTTGTGTGTGATGTTTATATTTTATGCATCTTATTTTGCTTAGGAAGACGGTAGAATTATAAGATGATCCCTCACTAAAATTTCAAGATAAAATTGTCTTCTCCCCAAGTATGCACCATTGTGAAAGATCGTCATTTCAAAGCACCTAATGATAATCAAGTGTGATAGACTCTTGGTTCTCATACAACGGGTGTAAGCCAGTTTTACACACGCAGAATACTTGTGCTAAAGTTGACAAGCCTAGCATGTACAAACATGTCCTTTGAGCACATGAGACCGAAAGGTTGAACATGAGTCATATAGTAGATATGATCAACATGGAGATGTTCACGATTGAAACCACCTCATCTCATGTGATGATTGGACTTGGGTTGGTGGATTTGGATCATGTCACGCTTAGACAATGGGAGGGATGTTGATTTGAGAGGGAGTTCATTATTGATTTTATTAACTAAACTAATTATCATGAACATAGTCAAAATGTTTTTGCAGACTATGTTGTAGATCAATAGCTCGCGTTCTAGCTCCCATGTATTCTGATACTTTCCTAGAGAAAAGTAAGTTGAAAGATGATGGTACCAATAATGCGGACTAGGTCCATGCTATGAGGATTATCCTCATTGTTGCACATAAGGCTTATTCCCTTGATGCACCGCTCGGTGCGCCACCCCATCAAGCGTCGTATGTGGATGTTGTGAACATCTGACAGACACGTTTTGATGACTACTTGATAGTTCAGTGCTTCATGCATTACGACTTGGAATTGAGGCTCCAAAGACGTTTTGAATGTCAAGGAGCATATGAGATTTTCCAAGAGCTGAAATTGGAATTTCAGGCCCATGCCCGTGTAGAGAGGTATGAGACCCCCGACAAGTTCTTTGTGTGCAAGATGGAGGAGAATACCTCAATCAATGAGCATGTGCTAAGATTGTCTGGGGGCTACAATCGCTTGAATCAAGTGGGAGTTAATCTTCCAGATAAGATAGTGATTGGCAGAGTTCTCCAAGTCACTGCCACCAAGCTACTAGAGCTTCTTGACGAACTATAATATGCAAGGGATGGAGAAGATGATCCTTGAGCTATTCGCGATGTTTTACGCCGTGAAGGTAGAAATGAGGAAGGAGCATCAAGTGTTGATCGTTACTAAAACCACTAGTTTCAAGAAGGGCAAGGGCAAGAAGGGAAACTTCGAGAATGGCTAGTTTTCATTCGAGTGAAGAATCCCAAGGTTGGACCCAAACCCGAGACTGAGTGCTTGTGTTGCAAGAGGGAATGGTCACTGAAGCGGAACTGCCCCACATACTTCGAAGATAGGAAGGGTGGCAACATCAACAAAAGTATATTTGATATACATGTTATTGATGTGTACCTTACTAGTGCTCATAGTAGCCCCTGGGTATTTGATACTGGTTCAATTGCTAATATTAGTTAATCGAAACTGGAGCTAGGGAATAAATGAGACTAACTAAGAATGAGGTGACGATACACGTTGGAAGTGTCTCCAAGGTTGGTGTGATCACCATCGACACACTCGCTCTACCTTCAGGATTAGTTTTAAACCTAAATAAAAGTTATTTCGTGCCTGCGTTGAGCATGAACATTATATTGATGTTTTTTATTGCGAGACAATTATACATTTAAGTCAGAGAACAATGGTTGTTCTGTTTACATGAATAATATCTTTTATGATTATGCACCTAATGTGAATGGTTTATTGAATCTTGATTGTGGTGATACAAATGTTCATAATATTGATGTCAAAAGATGCAAAGTTAATGATGATAGTACCACTTACTTGTGGCACTACCGCTTAGGTCATATTGTGTAAAGCGCATGCAGAAACTCCATGCTGATGGCCTTTTGGAATCACTGGATTTTGAATCGCTTGATAGATGGGAACCATGCCTCATGGTCAAGATGAAAAAATACCCCGTTTTTTGAAACAATGGAGCAGGCAAGTGACTTATTGGAAATAATACATATTGATGTATACAGTCCAATGAGTGTTGAAGCACGCGATGAATATCATTATTATGTTACCTTCTGAGATGATTTGACTAGATACAAGTATATTTACTTGATGAAACACAAGTCTGACATTTTGAAAAGTTCAAGCAATTTTAGAGTAAAGTTGAAGATCATCATGACAAGAAGATAAAATGTCTATGATATGATCGTGGAGGTAAATATCTGAGTTACGAGTTTAGTATGCAAGACAATGTGAAAATTGTTTCACAACTCACGTCACCTAGAACACCTCAGTTTAATGGTGTGTACGAACGTCGTAGCCGTACTCTATTGTATGGTGCATTCTATGATGTCTCTTACCGACTTGTCACTATCGTTTTGGAGTCATGCATTAGAAACTACTACATTCACATTAAATAGGACACCATCTAAATCCATTGAGGCGACACTTATGAATTACGGTTTGGAAAGAAACGTAAGTTGTTGTTTCTTAAAGTTTGGGGTTGTGACGCTTGTATCAAAAGGCTTCAGACTGATAATCTCGAACCCAAAGCGGAGAAATGTGTATTCATAGGATACCCTAAAGAAACAATTGGGTACACCTTCTATCTCAGATCTGAAGGCAAGGTATTTGTTGCCAAGAATGGATACTTTCTAGAGAATGAGTTTCTCTCAAAATAATTGAGTGGGAGGAAGGTAGAACTTGATAAGGTTATCGATCCTTCACTTGAATTAGAAAGTAGCGCAACACATAAAGGTGTTCCTATAATGTGTACACCAATTGAAGAAGAAACTGATGATGATGATCATGAAACTTTGGATCAAGTTACTACTGAACCTCGTAGGTTGACAAGGATATGTACTGGCCCAAGTGGTACAGTGATCCTTTCTTGGAAGTCATGTTCTAGAAAATGATGAGCCTACGAACTATGAGGAAGCAATGATGGGCACGGATTCTGACAAATGTCTAGAGGCCATGTAATCCAAGATAGGATCCATGTAAGATAACCAATTATGGAATTTGGTAAACTTTCCCGATGACCGGCATGCCATTAAGGATAAATAGGTCTTTAAGAAGACAAACACTAGTAGTAATATCACAATCTCTAAGGTTGACTTGTTGCAAAGGTTTTTTTGACAAGTTCAAGGAGTTGACTATGATGAGACTTTCTCACACGTAGCGATGCTAAAGTCAGTTGGGATTATGTTAGCAGTTGCTGCAATTGTCGATTATGAAATCTTGCACATGGATGTCAAAACATTGGTTCCTTAACAATTTCGTTAAGGAAAGGTTGTATGCCAGAAGGTTTTGTCAATCCTAAGGATGTTAAAAGGCATGCGAGCTCCATTGATCCTTCTATGGACTGATGCAAGCATGTCGGAGTTGGAATATGCGCTTTGATGAGGTGATTAAAGCTTTTGGGTTTATACAAAGTTTATGAAGAAACTTGTATTTATAAGAAAGTGAGTGGGAGCACTATAGAATTTCTGATAAGTATATGTGTATGACATATCGTTGATCAGAAATGATGTAGAATTTCTGGAAATCATAAAGGGTTATTTGAAAGGAGTTTTCAAAGGAAGACCTGGATAAAGTTGCTTAAATATTGGACATCAAGATCTATAGAGATAAATCAATACGCTTGATAAGAATTTCAATGAGTACATACCTTGACAAGATTTTGAAGGAGTTCAAAATGGATCTGTCAAAGAAGAAGTACTTGCCTGTATTGTAAGGTGTGAGTTTAAAAAGACTCAAAGCTCGACCACGGAAAAAGAAAGAGAAAGGACGAAGGTCATCCCCTATGCCTTAGTTGTAGGCTTTATAGTGTATGCCATGTTGTGTACCGCATCTGGTGTGTGCCTTGACATGAGTCTGGCGAGGGGTACAAGAATGATCCAGGAGTGGATCACTCGACAATGGTCAAAATTATCCTTAGTACCCAGAGGACTAAGGAAATTATTCTTGATTATGGAAGTGATACGTCGTAAAGGTTTACGTCGATGCAAGCTTTGACGCCGATTCGGATGACTCTGGACAGCAAACCAGATACGTTAGTGGAGCAGTCATTTGGAATAGCTCCAAGTGGAGCATGGTAGCAACATTTACAGTATGACATATAGATTTGCAAAGTACAGATGAATCCGAATGTTGCACACCCATTGACTAAAACATCTTTCACAAGCAAAACATGATAAAACCCGTAACTCATTGGGTGTGAATCACATGGCAATGTGAACTAGATTATTGACTCTAGTGCAAGTGGGAGACTATTGGAAATATTTCCTACAAGCAATAATAAATTGGTTATTATCATATTTCGTTGTTCATGATAATTGTTTATTATCCATGCTAGAATTGTATTGACCAGAAACTTAAATACATGCTTGGATATATAAACAACACCATGTCCCTAGTGAGCCTCTACTAGACTAGCTCGTTGATCAAAGATGGTTAAGGTTTCTAATCATAGATATTATGAGTTTTCATTTGATAACGGGATCACATCATTAGGACAATTATGTGATTGGAAGGACCCAAACTGTAAGCATAACATTTGATTGTATCACTTAGTTTATTGGTACTGCTTCTTCATGTCGAGTATCTCTTCCTAAGATTTTGAGATCATGCAACTCCCTAACACTGGAAGAATGCCTTTTGAGTAAACGTCACTCTGTAACTGGGTGATCATAAAGGCTATAGGTATCTCTGAAGGTGTCTGTTGGGTTGGCATGGATAGAGACTGGGATTTCTCACTCTGTTTGACGGAGACGTATCTCTGGGCCCTCTCGGTAATACAACATCTAAAGATTCTTGCAAGCAATGTGACTACGGAGTTATTCACGAGCTCTTGTATTACGGAATGAGTAAAGAGACTTGCCGATAAAAAGATTAACTAGGTATGGAGACACCCACGATCGAATCTCGGGCAAGTAACATACCGTTGGACAAAGGAACCCGCATACATGATTGGTTGAATCCTTGGCATCGTGGTTCGATCGATGAAGATCTTCGTGGAATATGTAGGAACCAATATGGGCATCCACGTCCCATTATTAGTTATTGACCGGAGCGGTGTCTAGGTCACGTGTACATGATTCTCGAACCCGTAGGGTCCGCACACTTAAGGTTCAGTGACGCTAGACTATTTTTTGGGATATGTACGTTGGTGACCGAATGTTGTTCTAAGTTCCAGATGATATCCCAAACGTCACAAGGAGCTCTGAATGGTCTGGAGGTAAATATTTATATATGGGAAGTCATATTTCGGCTACCACAAAAGTTTTGGGTTTTACACGTATTGTATCAGAAAGCTTCCAGAAGGTTCCGGAGGACTCCAGAGGAGTTTGGAAGGGTCCCTCCAGCACCTAGGGCATGCATGGGCTATAGGGGGGCGCCATAGCCTTATTGGGCCAGGTGAACCAGACCCTTAAGGCCCATGCGTCTAGGGGAAGGAAAACCCTAAGGGGGAGGGCCCTCCACTTGGCTTGGTGGGAACTCCTCCCCCCTTGGTCGCCTCCCCTCCTTGGAGGAGGGGCTAGGGCTGCACCTCAAGCCCTCCAACACCCCTATATATAGTGGAGAGGAGGCGCGAGGGTTGGACACAACAATCCCCACGCCCCACGGCCTCCCCTTTCTCCCGTTCTTCCTCGTTCGTAGTTCCACAAGCGCTTGGCGAAGCCGTGCTGACATTGCTCCACCACCATCTCCATCATGTCATCATGTTGGTCGAGATCCCATCTACTACTCCGCCCTCGCTCACTGGATCGAGGAGCCGGAGACGTCATCGAGCCGCATGTGTGCTGAACGTGGAGGTGTCGTCCGTTCGGTGCTGGATCGGTTTGGATCGTGATTGGATCATGAAGCGTACGAATACATCAATCACATTATATATGCTTCCGCTTAACGGTCTACGATGGCACATAGACACACTCTCCCCTCTTTTTTCTATGCATCTCCATAGATAGATCTTGTGTGTCCATATGATTTTTCTTGTTTCCCATGCAACGTTCCCAATAACGTGGTGCAGCGTGAAGATTTTGGATGTTGGAGGAGTCGATGGAGGAGTAGACGAGGCAACTCCAAGTGAGGCTATCGCCCTTTGAGTGGTGCCCTGCACTGGAGTCGAGAGCTTGGCAGGAGAAGTCCTCGTCACTCGGGAGGGCGGAACATCCTACATCATGACATCTGTGTCGACTGAAGGGTTTGGAATGGGTGACCTTGTCATCCCGGTCAAGCTCAATCAGCTCACGCGGCCCTACAAACGATGAAGTTCACTCGGATGTTGGCGGCAGGAGAAAACATGACTTTCACATGAAATCTAAGCAAGTTCATATATTACCTTTCGAAGAGGCGACATCAACCTCGCTCTGGCTCTTCCCTCGGGCCTTGGGATCGAGTGAATTGATCGAAGTATCAGCTCTGCAACCAAGTCATTTGGAAAATCAGGTCGCTCGGTCAACCGTCCAAAAGGTCACTCAAAATGGAAATGACGCATGGCAAATGCACTTACATTGAGGCCAGAGGCACACTCACTTTGATTTGCGACCGCCTTCTCAGGATTGACAGTCATCGTCTTGGGATGCTTGGCTGCCTTTTCCAAAAATTATAAAAATATTTTTTGAAATAAACTTGACCTAAAATTATACCTGTAAGAAAAAATCCATAATTTTTTACACTTTGACTTCTTTTCAAAAAAGATAAATTTTGGGTAAAAATAGTGTGAATAGTGACCTATAATAACAAATAATTTTTGTCTTTTTGTCCAGAAGCCAATATTTTTTTCATGAAAATTTATGTAATAGTGCAAAGCAAAGTTTAGTATAATCTAAAAATACTTCAAAACTATTTTGACTTTTTAATTAGTTATTAAAAAAAAATCTTCATATAGCATGCATATCAAACCAGGAACCAAAGTGTATTTCCTCTACAATAGCTCCTAATAGACGTAATATTGGCCACATTATGCCAAGACACTATGTACAAGCGCAATGCAAAAGATATAGCGCTAGAGGTGGGCTACCGCAATAACGGCCGCATAGCGAGGTTAGAGGATGCTATTTAAAAGCTTGGATAGCTTCCTTTTTATGGTTCTTCACTCCAATATTACTTATATATTTCAGAAAAAATCATCAAAAATTTCGGACGATTCCGAAACTTCCATTTTCTATATAAAAAACAACACCATAATAACTGTACTGAAAACAACGTCAATCCGGATTAGTTCTAATTAAATCATATATGATGCATCAAACCATATAAATATATTATAAACATACTTAAGTATGACATGAAACTTTATAAATTATCGATACGTTGTAGACGTATATACAGACAGGACATTCCTTCGGTGTGAGGGAGTTGCATAATCTCATGTTCTTATAAACAAATATTTGACATGAAAAAAAATACTAACAAACTAAGTGATACGATCTATTGTTAATGCTTACGATTGGGTCTTATTCATCACATTATTCTTCTAACGACGTGATCACGTTATCAAATAACAAGTCATCTCTATGGTTAGAAAAACTTAATCATCTTTAATCAACGAGCTAATCTACATAGACTCGGTAGGGACATGATATAATTTATATATCCACACATGTATTTGATTTTTGAATCAATACAATTTTAGGATATATAATAAACATTTATAAATAACAGAGAAATGTAATATAAATATAGTTTTCAAAAATGTTTCAAATCATTTGAATATTTTTCAATGTTTACATAAATTTTGTTTTACACATATTCAAAATATGTTAGCATGCATTTAAAAATATTAATCATGTATTTAAAAATTGTTAAACATGTATAAAATATATTTTCGATGCATATAAAATATATACAATGTGTCCGGTGTAATTTATTATTTTAAATCTTACAATCGCTTTCCTTTAGTTTTACATTTTTTATAACAAGTATTTATTCATTTTTTAATAATGTTTCTGTAGCAACACGCGGGCATCATCTAGTATCTAGTTTCTCATAATAAGCGTGGCATGGGTCCGGTGTAAGAGAGCAACTAATTAATAAGCGTTTCTTTGAGAGCTTTTCGAGGATCATTTTCAGGCGCTGCCATTTGACGTATTCTCAGTCGCCGTCATGTGTCACGTTTTGAGCGTTTTCTTCAGATTGTTTTTATTTTTTGTATGCATTTTATTATTTTAGATGTTTTTTCTTTTTTCTTTTTTGGTTTTCATCGGTCTTTCTTAGTTTTTGGACGAATTTTATTTCGCATTTTCTTTTGCGTGACAAAACATGTTTTCTTTTTTTCTTTTATTAGAGACACGGGTTTATTTTCATGAGAGGTACGAATTTGCTTTCATAAAAGGCGCGGTCGTACCTTTTAAAAACAAAAAAACACGTTTTTTCTCTTTTACAAGAGGCACAGTTTTGCTTCCTTAAAAATCACGAATTTGCTTATGTGAGAGGCACAACCATGCCTCTCGAAAACGAAAAAAACATGTTTTTTCTTTCGATAAGAGATACAGATTTGCTTCTACAAGAGGCACGGCCGTGCCTCTCAGAAACGAAAAAAACATATTTTTGTTCTTTTTCGAGAGGTATGGTTTTACTTCCGCGAGATGCATGACCGTGTCTCTACGAAACAAAAAAAGTGTGTTTTTTTTCACGAGAGACATACTTTTTTATTGTTTTTTTTTTTTCTGAAAAAAAGTTTGTTAAAACCTATCAACATAAGATCTGGTTTTGACGATCTGAATGCGAGGAATTCAATGATGAAAGCGATTCGAGATTTAAACACTATTTAAGAGATAAAATAGTTTGAATAAATGAATTAAAAAACCATTTCATATTGCGATAAATAACACACATGCTGTATGTCATTTGTCACAATATGAAAAGATGGGAGTGATTTTCAAAGATATACACCTTAATTAGTGATTTCGTGTATTTGGAGCCTATATCCGGCACTGATTTTTGGGCTTCCATGGTATATTTGGTCAGCTGGGCTTGTGTCTTGCCAATAGCGGCGGCCCACACAGCCCCGGAGAGGGTAACCCCGCAGGGGAGGCAGAAGAGAGGGGAGGGCGAGGCGCACGGAAACGAAGCAGCACCAGTCCACCACCGTCCACCGGCGCAGGCGCTTCCGTGCAGCGCAAGTTTGGCGCGGGGCGTCTCCCTCCATCACCATCAGGACGGGATCCAGAGTCCAACCCAAGTCAATCACTCCCAAACGCGCATCCATCGCCTCTCCACTGCCCCCGCCGCCTCCCCCTCCCCCCCGCCCCCTCCGCCGCCGACTCGCCGAGGCGATCGGACTCCGAGATGCTGGCGCCGCTCCCTCGCCTGACGGGCTCCCTCCGCCCCCACCTCGACGCCGACCAGGCCTACCTCCTCCGCAAGGCCGCCCTCCAAGCCCGGGCCCTCCCAAGGTATCACCGCGCTTATCCCCTTCCCAGCCCAAATTTCAGTCACCCGCCCCGAATCGGCGAATCCTATGGTATCCCTGACGCTTTCGTGCTGTCTTCGCAGGCCGCATGACGAGTGGGCGCTCGCCCGGAGGTTCGTGCCCAACTGGGACGAGGGTAACTCCCCCAAAACCCTCCCCACCCGCGCTCGGCTGATAGAGCCGACGCGACGGATTTGCGTGGGTGTCTGCGTGTCTCCCTGCGTTTTACTCTCTGATTCTGATGAAGTGAAATTGCCACCCATTGTTGCAGCTCCCAGCGATGTGCGCCAGGCGTACAAGCAGTTTATCGGCGCCGTGGTGGAGTTGTTGAACGGGGAGGTGGTGTCTGAGGAACTCCAGCAGGTTGCTCAGGCTGTCTATAGGCTGTTCGGCACGGAGTCCGACACCACCCAGAAGCCCCTCCAGAGAAGGTATATGTTATTGTTTTTTTAAGTGGAGAGCCCTGAACATTAGCTGCTTTGCTATGAATGCTGCCCACCATGTTTCCGGATTTTAAACACGATTAAATTTAGAAAGAACATATGACATAGCACGTTGCAAATGATGTGGATCCTTTTTTGCCGGAATCCTCTACTCATGATTTTATCTCTCTCCGTAGGAATGAATTGGAACGACTTGTGGGCTACAGCGTGCAAGACTCAGTTCTGAAAAAGCTAGCTCAGTTAGCTCAGAAGCTCCGTTCCCTTCAACAGGGGAGCATTCAGGAATTTGTACAGGAAGACACGAATGTCGTAGATGGAGATGATACAAGTGAATTTGGGGCAAGCTTTGATTTCAAAGCACCTTCTCGTTTCGTTATTGATGTTACGCTTGATGATGACTTACCATTGGGAAGTGGTGTATTGAGTTCATTTCAAGAGGAGCAGCATGATGCCAGCACTACATCTTATAATTCAACTGCTTTTGCGGGTCCTGTGAATTTGAGGTGGCTAAAAGATCAGTGTGATCTCATAACTAGAAGTGGTGGCTCGATGCTCTCGGGAGATGAACTTGCAATGGCTTTGTGCAGAGTGCTACGTTCCAATAAAGCAGGCGATGAGGTGCTGCTGCTATAATTAGCTTCCGGTATTCCCTTTGTGTATTGGCTCAAATCATTTAATATTATAACCTTCCAACATTGCAGATAGCTGGTGAACTGCTGGACATGGTTGGGGATGGTGCCTTTGAAATAGTTCAGGATCTTCTTTCAGTAAGAGACTAACACCCTGTTATTATCTGTGTGCAGTTTATTTTGCATGGTTCTTCATACATGATACCTGGATCAAATAATTAAAATAATAATTAGCTGGATTCCTGCAACTAACTATGACTTTTACTGATATTCAACAGGATGTTGTACCTCGTAGTCCTGCATCCCCGCAACTTATTAATGTTATATAAACAAAGCATGCCTGAGGATTCAGTTACTAGCAAACCACTTTATACCTGGCTGGGCCGCATGTCCAAAGGCTAATATCCGGCTAAAATTCAGGCAGCAAACTGGCCAGGGGAAACCAGAAGTTCAGTAGACATTAATTAAGTTATTATGATTGTTGGCTACTCTTTTTTATGACTCAGTGTATTATATGGCCTTGTTCTGTTCATCTTGATAATTCTCATTCATAAGAGGAAGATTTCTACAGTCTATCCCTTGTTTATCCCTTTAATCAGTTTGACACATAATTTGTGCTTTCACTATGGCAAGAATCGAGCAGCTATAGTTAACCCAGAAGGGTTCTTAAATTTGAGGTTCCTAACTGACCTATGAGATAGGTTAATCATGATGAGGCATGACATTCCCCTTCCAGAAAATCTGTAACAGTTTACAACGTAATGACTGCTGTTACTGCCAGTCCTTGCATTAACTTGTTAAAATCTGAACCTTGAACAGATGTTTGCAAGATCTGGTAGGTTATGTTGCCCTGATACGCTATACAGTTACTATGATAAACTGTTATAGCGGTAATATATATGTACATTTAAAATTGGCCGAGCATATGAAGATATGAGAGACCATCTGCCATATGGTGCTTGAGGTGAAAAGTGAGAATGAGAGCTCCAGTGAGTAGCTATGCACATGTAGACTTGTCCTGCTCAAAATTTGGACCTTAAGGTATCGGATGTCGATTATACATTCATCTCAGATTTTGTGTAACCAGCACCTGATGTTAGATAGATCATTTGAAAATGTGGCACTGTGGTAGTGATCGTGGACTGATAGATGTTGCTGCAAATATTCCTGTGGGCCTGCCTGCTTTCATTTTTGAAGTTAGAAGTTCAAGATTTCTGGCAATGACAGAAAAGCTCCTAGTTTATCGTTGCGTTGGTCAATAACAGGCGGCTTTCATTTGTTTGTGTTAATGAGCAACTTCACTTATTTTGCCTACCATGTCTAATGCAACGGAACTGATTGGTTATGTCATCATGGTCTGCAGCATAGAAAAGAGCTAGGGGATGCAATTCAGCATGGTTTGACGATATTGAAATCAGAAAAGCTGTCTTCAAATAATCAACCGAAGATGCCAACATATGGCACGCAAGTAAGACTACTTTCTTTTTTGAATTTTCTGATGAGGTGGGTAGTCCAGTGTTAAATGACTTCTCACATCCACTATGCCTGCAGGTAACAATACAAACAGAGTATGAGCGTCAGCTTGATAAAATTAAGAGGAAAGAGGGAAGACGTGGCAAACGTGGTGCAGAAAATGGAATGAATGATTTTGGTGCTGACGATTTCTCATCTCTTCTTTTAGCAAGTGAAAGAAAGCAGCCATTTGATGACATGATTGGGACTGGAGAAGGGGAGAGTAGTTTTCAAGTAACTTCTCTTCCTCAAGGAACAACACGGAAACATATGAAGGGGTATGAAGAAGTGAAAATTCCACCAACTCCTACAGCACCGTTGGAACCCAATGAGAAACTGGTATTCCTATAGCCTCTTTATGTCATGTACATACTTTTTATGGCTCCGTGGATCCTGCCATATTTCTTCGAAAGGATTTAGTGAAAGAGGAAAAATCCTACATTACATTTAGTTTGAGGTGATTTCATGATCTCATGAAATGGTGAATGCGAAGTACAAACAAGAATCAATTTGCTCATATTTCCCTTGTGTTAGTTAATTAGTTTACTGCCTTAATCCAATTGAAATACCCATATTTGAATGCATGCAATCTTCCTTTTTTTATCTGTATTTAATTTCCATAGCGAAATGGCTTAACCTGCACCGAGTTAATTAGCCTTGAGCATTAGCAGATTTGAACAAATTGCTGACTGCGCACCGTTACTGTTTTTTGTTGATTACAACACAACTTACTTTGTTCTTTCCAGATTGAAATAAGAGAGTTGGATGATATCGCCCAAGCTGCTTTCCAGGGATTCAAGTCACTCAACCGTGTTCAGAGCCGTATTTTTCAAGCCACATACAACACCAATGAGAACATTCTAGTGCGTAACTAAATCCACTATATGTGCAGTTGCACTTTCCATGTTCAAGAAGAGATCTTGTGCCATTAAGTTTATGTGTACCACCGTTGTCATAGCTAACTTGCATAAATGTTCAGGTTTGTGCTCCGACGGGTGCTGGGAAAACAAATATTGCAATGATTGCAGTTCTTCATGAGGTATATACCTTGGTAAAACCTGGATAGTTGTTATGAAGTCTCGACTTTCTGAACCTTACAAGCGTTTCCCCCCCCCCCCCCGAATCTTGCTGACGGGCTCTGCTTATTGATAAACTCTACAGGTTAAACAGCACTTCAGGGAAGGCATTTTGCATAAAAATGAGTTCAAGATAGTGTATGTTGCACCAATGAAGGTATTCTTCTTCCTACATTCTCTGTTCTTGTTGGATGCTATCATCATAGTGACTGGATTCGTTAGACAAGGCATGGCTATCGGGGTTCCAAGCCGTTCCAGATAGAAGATGGTTCACTGTCCAATTCGTTGAGAAGATGGAACCACACTGTCCTTGCTCAACCCATGCTGCCTCCGCCACCAGCCGACCATGCTATTGCGGTGGCTGCTCAACCGTTCCAATGCGTTTGCTGTACCATGCACCTTTGATTGCAGCCGCCCTCACGTCGCCATGGACAAGATGGTTGAGGAATGAATCGGGAGAAGTAGAGTAGTGGCTGCAGCTCCAGTTCTGGAGGAAGTTGATCAGTAGAAGTACAGCAGAGTAGTGGCTGCAAATTCAAGTTTGGAGGAGGGCTGACTGCTGGAGTGCAGGGTCAGAGGCATAAAAGAGCAGCGGCAGCGGGTGGCTTTGGGTTAACAGCCAGTGAGAATGTACAGAAGGCAATTTTTTTGTTGGGTTGGGCTGGCAACCACCCAGGCGCCCCTCTGTGTTGCTATGTGTGTACAAAATCCATTGATTCCTACACATTGCTTATAAATTTTACTGATTAGCGAACCCCATGTTTGATTCGAGAATCGGAGATGTGCACCCTCTAAGTGAAGCTGATTCGTATTAGGTAACAAATTGCAAACCACAATTTTGAATTACTGATCTGCTTAGGTAGTTGGAACGTAGGGTCTCTGACAGGTAAGCTTCAGGAGGTAGTTGATACAACGGCGAGGAGAGGTGTTGATATCCTTTGCGTCCAAGAGACCAAATGGAGGGGACAAAAGGTGAAGGAGGTGGATGGTACACGGGGACGGCTGCAAACAGAAATGGAGTAGGCATCTTGATCAACAAGAGCCTCAAGTATGGAGTGGCAGACGTCAAGAGACGTGGGGACCGGATTATTCTGGTTAAGCTGGTAGTTGGGGACTTAGTTCTCATTGTTATCAGTGCGTAGGCCCCGCAAGTAAGGCCAGAATGAGAACACCAAGAGGGAGTTCTGGAAAGGCCTGGAGGACATGGTTAGGAGTGTACCGACTGGCGAGAGGCTCTTCAGAGGAGATCTCAATTGCCACGTGGGCACATCTAACACAAGTTTTGAAGGGGTGCATGGGGGCTTTGGCTATTGCATCAGGAATCAAGGAGAAGATGTCTTAAGCTCCGCGCTAGCCTACGACATGATCGTAGCTAACACCCTCTTTAAGAAGAGAGAATCACATCTAGTGACTTTTAGTAGTGGTCAACACTCTAGCCAGATTGATTTCATCCTCTCGAGAAGAGAAGACAGGTGTGCGTGCCTATATTGTAAGTTGATACCTGGAGAGTGTTGTCCCTCAGCATAAGCTGGTGGTTGCTGACTTCCGCTTTTGGATTCGTGTCCAGCGGGGCAAGCGTGCCAAAGTCACTAGAACGAAGTGGTGGAAGCTCAAGGGAGAGGTAGCTCAGACGTTCAAGGAGAGGGTCATTAAGGAGGCCCCTTGGGAGGAAGGAGGTGATGCAGACAACATGTGGATGAAGATGGCGACTTGCATTCGTAAGGTGGCCTCCGAGGAGTTTGGAGTGTTCAGGGAAGTAGAAGCGAAGCTAAATATACCTGGTGGTGGAACGATGATGTCCAGAAGGCAATTCAGGAGAAGATTGTTTCAGACGCCTATACCTGGATAGGAGTGCGTACAACATAGAGAAGTACAAGATGGCAAAGAAGGCTGCTAAGCGAGCTGTGAGTGAAGCAAGGGGTCAGGCGTATGAGGACCTCTACCAGCTATTAGACACGAGGGAAGGTGAAAGGGACATCTATAAGATGGCCAAGATCCAAGAGAGGAAGACGAGGGATGTTGACCAAATCAAATGCATCAAGGATGGAGCAGATCAACTCCTGGTGAAGAACGAGGAGATTAAGCATAGATGGCGGGAGTACTTTGACAAGTTGTTCAATGGGGAGAGTGAGAGCTCTACCATTAAACTGGACGCCTCCTTCGATGATACTAGCAGGCGTTTTGTGCGGCGAATCCGAGAGTTGGAGGTCAAGGAAGCTTTAAGAAGGATGAAAGGAGGTAAGGCGATGGGCCATGATCGTATCCCCATTGAGGTATGGAGAGGCCTCGGGGACATATCGATAGCGATAGAGTTGGGGTAAAACCGATTGATGAGAAGCTTGTCCAACATCGTCTGAGATGGTTTGAGCATATTCAGCGTAGGCCTCCAAAAGCTTTAGTGCATAGCGGATGGCTAAAGCGTGCTGATAATGGTAGAAGAGGTCGCGTTAGACCGAATCTGACATGGGACGAGTCCGTAAAGAGAGATTTGAAGGACTGGAGTATCACGAGAGAACTAGCCATGGACAGGGGTGTGTGGAAGCTTGCTATCCATGTGCTAGAACCAATCATATTCGCTGTAATGTTCGTAAATGGCTCAGAATGGTCTAAAGATAAGAATTATTGGACTATTGGAGATGGGTTCACTTCACTCGTTTGTATAACTATTGTTTTTTCACTAATGACTACTATCCCAGATACGTCATGGTATGGAATTATTTGGACTACAAGATCAAACCAAATAGTAGAACAGGGTCTCATAAATAATGTTCAACAAATTGGAATTCATTTAGCAACCGATTTTTATTTTCCGTTTGAACTCATTTCCATAATTCTTCTAGTTTCTTTAATAGGTGCAATTAGGACCTGTTTGGGACTGCTTCAATTCACCAAAATCAGCTTCATTTCATCAAATTCACTTTGGAGCAGTTTCATACAGAAGCTATAGCACTATCAAGAGAATGTTTGGCTTCCATCTAGCTCCAACTTCAAGAATAGAAAATTTGGTGGAAAGAATCTATTTGATTGGTTGAGGGGAAAGAAATGAAGGGGTATCCACTTACTGGTGGCAGTGGTGGGTAATTTCCCCCCAACTCCAGCTTCTAGAGTTTTTTGGAGTGCTCTCTCAGGAGCTTCATAAAAACTTTGAAGTTGTACCCCAGATTCTAGTTTTTTTGCGGAGCAGCATATCGTGGAGCTACCCCGTTTGGCTTGTCTTTTCTGGAGCAGAGCCGAATTTTAAGGAGCAGAGCAGTCCCAAACAGGTTCTTACTATGGCTCGACAATAAGAAAACTTAGAAAAAGTAAAAATTATAAGAATTGCAAATCTAAAATAAAGGCTTTGTTGTTGTTGTTGTTGAATTTGAATTGCGGATCAGGTAACATATCAAAATTGTGTTATGTAGGCCTTGGCTGCAGAGGTAACGGCAACATTTAGTCATCGATTGTCTCCATTGAACCTGGCTGTTAAAGAACTTACAGGCGACATGCAGTTGACCAGAAATGAGATTGAGGAAACACAGGTATTATCTTTCTTTGTTTCATTATTCAAACTTGTGTTTCTGAGCTGTACTTTTTTTTAACCTTGTGAACTGTATTTATTTGTGCATTACCCAGATGATAGTGACTACTCCTGAGAAGTGGGATGTCATTACACGCAAAAGCAGCGATATGGCACTGTCAATGCTGGTCAAGCTGATAATCATTGATGAAGTACACCTGCTAAATGATGATAGAGGGTCAGTAATTGAGACACTAGTTGCTCGAACTCTTCGCCAGGTCAGTTTAGGAGAGAAAAAATAGGAGCCCATCTATTCGCCTATTATGATCGAAGCGGTGCTTATATTTAACGATTTCAAAAAGTAAACTATAAATCTTTGTAAAAACTATAAAAAGTAAAAAATGGACAGACTTAGATTGATTACATTCTCATAGTACCATGTCATATGCCTGTTCTTCTCTAGATATTGTTTCTTGTTATGGCTGATCCATATTTGCGAGTGACCAAAATTTGACAGGTTGAGTCCATGCAATCAATGATTCGAATTGTTGGCCTATCTGCTACACTGCCTACTTACAAAGAGGTTTGTTACCTTCAGTTTCATGTCCTCTACCTGAAATGCAATTAATTATACCATGGGCTTTCTTATTTTCAGGTTGCAGAATTTTTGCGAGTTAATGTGGATACTGGCCTTTTCTACTTTGACTCGAGTTACCGTCCAGTACCTCTTGCTCAACAGTACATTGGAATCACTGAAAGGGATTACGCCAAGAAAAATGATCTATTCAATAGTATTTGCTATGACAAGGTCTCTTTTCTTTTTTATCGTAGTTCCACCTGGATTTTGTCGTTCATTCAGATCTTTTTAACACTATATCAACTTGGTAGGTTGTGGAGTCCATTAAACAAGGTTATCAAGCATTGGTTTTTGTTCATACCCGCAAGGATACAGGGAAAACCGCTAGAACCCTAGTAAGTAATACTCCCTCCTGTTAGAGTTATAATACAACTCATGTACCCTTTTATATTTATCCCAATATATAAGGGGTTTTCCTGCATATAGTCCACAACCTGTACATGTATATATATCGGCCTATGACCTCATGGGAATCTAAGTTGCTTATTCCTAACATGGTATCAGAGCCTAGGTTCTTTTTGCACGCGCAACTCGTGCTCTTCCCGATCTAATCTTTCCCAAATTCGTCTCGTCCCGCACCTCGTCGCACCGGCCCTCGTCCTGCTCGCCTCGTTCCCGCGTCACGGCGGCTTCAGATCGAGGCCCTCCCGCGCCGTGTTCCCACCACCAGCAGAGGCGGCCGCGTCCCATCTCCTTCCCGCGTCAAGGCGGCTCCAGCAGGGCGGCCGCGTCCCGCGTCCAGCAGGCTCCAGCAGAGGCGGCCGCGGCCCGTGTCAAGGCGGCTCCAGCAGGGCGGCCGCGTCCCGCGTCCAGCAGGCTCCAGCAGAGGCGGCCGCGGCCCGCGTCAAGGCGGCTCCAGCCGAGGCGGCTGCGTCCCTGCATCCCGCGTCCAGGCGGCTCCAGCAGAGGCGGCCGCGTCTCCCATCTCCATCAGCAGAGGCGCCCGCGTCCCATCCGCCCAGGCGGTTTCCACCAGTGGACGCGGCTCCTCAGATCGCGCCGCCCCTGGCCCTCGACTCCATCCGCCATCGCCAGATCGAGTCCTGTTGTCTGACGCGTTTCGTTGACTAAAAAAAATAAAAAAATAAAAAAAATGTCTGCTGCATCCGGCTACGTTGCTGTTCCTCGTTGTCCAGTGATCTTTGATATGACTCTGGAGCTTCCTTTTATATGACTTCTAATTCTTCCACTCTGTCCTCTCTTCGTTCGTTTGCTTTCCCTGTTCATGTCCTCACCGCTGATGGTACCCCCCCTTCCTGTCGTTAGTAGAGGCACTCTTACCACTCCTTATTCTGTTCCTGATGTTGCTCATGTTCCTCGACTTACCATGAATTTGTTTTCCGCTGCTCAACTTGCTGATTCTGGTTGTCGTGTCATCCTTGATCTTGACTCTTGTTCTGTCCAGGACCGTCGCACGCACACTCTGGTTGGGGCTGGCCCTCGCCGCCGTGATTCTGAGGGTCTTTGGTAGGTGGACTGGCTTCATGTTCCTTCCTCTGCCCATTCTCTCGCCAGTTCTTCCGCTTTGGTCGCCTCGGCTACTGGTTCTTTCCAGCAATGGCATCATCGACTTGGTCACCTGTGTGGTTCTCGTTTGTCGTCGTTAGTTCGTCGAGGTCTTCTGGGGTCTGTCTCAGGAGATGCCTCCTTAGAGTGTCAGGGTTGTCGTCTTGGCAAGCAGATTCAGTTACCATATCCACATAGTGAGTCAGTTTCTCAGCGTCCTTTTGATTTAGTCCATTCCGATGTATGGGGTCCGGCTCCCTTCGATTCGAAAGGGGGTCATAAATACTATATTATTTTCATAGATGACTTCTCTCGTTACACATGGCTTTATTTCATGACTTCTCGTAGTGAGGTGTTGTCCATTTATAAGCATTTTGCTGCCATGGTTCATACTCAGTTCTCTTCTCCCATTCGTGTGTTTCGTGCTGACTCCGCTGGCGAGTATATCTCTAAGATGTTGCGTGGTGTTCTTGCTGAGCAAGGGACTCTCTCTCAATTCTCTTGTCCTGGTGCTCATGCTCAGAATGGCGTGGCTGAGCGCAAGCATCGTCATCTTCTTGAGACGGCTCGTGCATTGATGATTGCTGCCTCTCTCCCGCCGCATTTTTGGGCTGAGGCCGTCTCCACCTCCACCTATCTCATCAATTTCCAGCCTTCCGCTGCCCTACAGGGTGGTGTTCCTTTCGAGTGTCTTTTTGATCGGTCTCCCGATTATTCGACGCTTCGCTTGTTTGGTTGTGTTTGCTATGTTCTTCTTGCCCCCCGCGAACGCACCAAACTGACCGCTCAGTCTGTTGAGTGTGTCTTCTTAGGCTATAGTGATGAGCATAAGGGCTATCGTTGTTGGGATCCTATCGGTCGTCGGATACGTATCTCTCGGGATGTGACCTTTGATGAGTCTCGTCCCTTCTACCCACGCTCATCTTCCTCGACTTTTTCAGTAGAGGATATCTCTTTTCTCACTTTTCCTGACACGCCTATCACACTCGTCGAGCCTTTGCCTACTCATTCTGCTCCCTCTGCTTCTCCACCTCCAGTCGATTTGTCGCCACCATCTTCCACGGTCTCCTCGTCTAGCATGTCACCGGCTTCTACACCTTCATCTCCGGTGACTTCTTCGTCGCCACTCTCCGATTCTACTTTAGCGATTCCTCCTTCCATTGTTCCATCTTTTCCTCAGTGTTACACTCGTCGTTCACGTTCTGTGGATGCTTCTCTGGATGTGCCGTCATCCTTGTCTCAGCCTACTTATGGCTTGCGTTCTCGTCCTCGTCCGCCTGTTGATCGCTTAGGCTTTTCCACCGCTGGAGCTGCTGTTCTTGAGCCGACTACTTATCATCAGGCTGTTGTTCATCCTGAATGGCAGTTTGCGATGGCTGAGGAGATTGCTGCTCTTGAACGTACAGGTACGTGGGATCTTGTTTCCCTTCCCCCTGGAGTCCGTTCCATCACTTGTAAGTGGGTCTACAAGGTAAAGACTCGCTCCGATGGTTCTCTTGAGCGTCACAAAGCTCGTCTTGTGGCTCGTGGTTTTCAGCAGGAGCATGGTCGTGATTATGACGAGACTTTTGCTCCTGTGGCTCATATGACCACTGTTCGTACACTTCTTGCCGTGGCCTCTACACGCCACTGGTCTATCTCTCAGCTTGATGTTAAGAATGCTTTTCTTAATGGTGAGCTGCGTGAGGAGGTGTACATGCAGCCTCCACCTGGGTATTCTGTTCCTGATGGCATGGTATGCCGTCTTCGTCGCTCTCTCTATGGCCTTAAGCAAGCCCCTCGAGCCTGGTTTGAGCGTTTTGCCTCTGTGGTGACTGCCGCTGGTTTTTCACCCAGTGTTCATGATCCAGCATTATTTATTCACCTTTCTCCTCGTGGTCGGACTCTTCTTCTTCTTTATGTTGATGACATGGTCATCACTGGGGATGACCCTGAGTATATTGCCTTTGTCAAGGCTCGTCTTAGTGAGCAGTTCCTCTTGGACCTCTTCGCTACTTTCTTGGGATTGAAGTCTCTTCTACCTCTGATGGCTTTTTTATATCCCAGGAAAAGTATATCCAGGATCTTCTTGCTCGTGCTGCTCTTACTGATGAGCGCATTGTTGAGACTCCTATGGAGCTCAATGTTCACCTCTCTGCTACTGATGGTGATCCCCTGCCTGACCCGACGCGCTATCGTCATCTTGTTGGCAGTCTTGTTTATCTAGCTGTCACTCGTCCGGACATTTCTTATCCGGTTCATATTCTGAGTCAGTTTGTCTCTACTCCCACATCGGTTCACTATAGTCATCTCCTCCGTGTTCTCCGATATCTTCGGGGCACAATCTCTCATCGTTTATTCTTTCCTCGCTCCAGTTCTTTACAGCTTCAGGCCTATTCGGATGCTACGTGGGCTAGTGATCCTTCAGATCGCCGTTCACTTTCTGCTTACTGTGTTTTTCTTGGTGGTTCTCTCATTGCCTGGAAGACGAAGAAACAGATTGCAGTTTCCCGTTCGAGTGCAGAGGCTGAGTTGCGAGCGATGGCTCTTTTGACGGCAGAGGTGACTTGGTTACGGTGGTTACTTCAGGATTTTGGTGTTTCTGTCACTACACCGACTCTGCTCTTATCTGACAGTATAGGTGCTATTAGCATTGCGCGCGATCCTGTGAAGCACGAGCTCACCAAGCATATTGGTGTTGATGCTTTCTATGTGCGCGCTGCTGTGCAGGATCAGGTTGTTGCTCTTCAGTATGTGCCTTCCGAGTTACAGTTGGCGGATTTCCTGACGAAGGCCCAGACTAGAGCACAACATGGCTTTCATCTCTCCAAACTCAGTGTTGTTCATCCACCATGAGTTTGAGGGGGGGGGGTGTTAGAGTTATAATACAACTCATGTACCCTTTTGTATTTATCCCAATATATAAGGGGTTTTCCTGCATATAGTCCACAACCTGTACATGTATATATATCGGCCTATGGCCTCATGGGAATCTAAGTTGCTTATTCCTAACACCTCCGTCCCAAAATAAGTGTTGCTGCTTTAGTACAAAATTTGTACTAACTTAGTACAAAATTTGTACTAAACTACTACTAAATTTGCAACACTTATTTTGGGACGGAGAGAGTAGTTTCTAATAAGTGGATTTTTGCGTGTGGTAAACGTTACTGTTTATCAAGTATCCTGGCATTGTCGTATTTCTATATCTTCAATGTCGGCGCATCCTTAAGCTTTTGTTTATCTAAAATTATCTGTTGTACTCATGGTTTACCAATATGCCAAGCTATATATCGTCCTGTGCCATGCTAACTTCCAGCAAGCCTTACTCCGTAGGTTCTTTGAATGTAATGTTATTATGCTTCCACAGTGTTATTTATGTCGAGTATTATAATACACTGTTCAGGTCCTCTTGTTTCTTTTTTTCTTGATATCTGTATTCATTTTTCAGTCGATTTCAGTTGCACATTCTTATGTCATGCCTTGCAGATTGACCTAGCTGCTAAAGCAGGGGAGGTGGAGTTATTTTCAAATGCAGACCATCCCCAATACGGATTGATCAAGGTATACTTTACCATTCTGGTTTTATTATTAGTATTAAATCTAGTAATTTTTATTTACCTAGTCTCATGGTTGCAGAAAGATGTCAGTAAAGCCAAAAGTCGTGAAGTTATAGAATTTTTTGATGCTGGATTTGGCATACATAATGCTGGAATGATGCGTACTGACCGAAATTTGATGGAGCACTTGTTTGGTGATGGTCTTTTGAAAGTAAGTTGATGGTCTCTTGAAAGTAAGTTTCTGTGCAACCTTCAGTAATTTTAGTCATGTGCTAACTTATTTCGATTAGGTCCTTGTTTGTACAGCAACATTGGCTTGGGGAGTGAACTTACCAGCTCATACAGTTGTTATAAAGGTTAGTGTCTATTTGTTTTGTTTTTTTCATGCCAAAGAAACATTTCCCTTGAAATCTACATGACTTATTTCTTAACTAAGTATTGGTAAAATAAATTACTGTCAGCCTATGTATCACTAGTTATATTTTATTTAATTCCGTCTAGTAACTTGTTTAGGGGTAGTAAACTAACTAACTATGGATACTGTTAATAGGTAAAAGTGTTATTTGGAAAAGGTCATACTAAAAAAAAACTATCAGTTTAGTGACTTGTTTAGAGGTAGTAAACTCAGTAAATATAGATACTATTAATAGATAACAGTGTTCTTTGGAAAGGTCATACTCAAATTATCTCTGCAAAGGTGATAGTAAAAAAACTTACTAGTTTAGTTGGCTTAGATGGATGCAGATCAATACCCTTCTTATGATTGTGCCATCTTGAATACATTTTTTGGCTGATCCAGGGATGTTTCCAGTTGTCTACAATCCCCCCCCCCCCCCCCCCCATGTATTGCACTGCTTGCCTGCTGCATAAAGTAATATTAATATTACCAACAAACAGGGCACACAATTATATGATGCTAAAGCTGGCGGATGGCGGGATCTGGGGATGCTTGATGTGATGCAGGTTCCTCTCTGAACTTGTGTGATTTTGCATTCCTTCATCTCTATTGCTCAAATATTATATTCTAATGCTCTTTCATTTCCTTATTAGATCTTTGGACGTGCTGGGAGGCCACAGTTTGATAAGAGTGGTGAAGGAATTATTATTACGACGCATGACAAATTGGCTTATTACTTGAGATTGTTGACTAGTCAGCTTCCAATAGAAAGCCAGGTCAGAAAACATGTGACCTTTTACAATTTAGGATATTAGAACAAGCTGTGAACGATATCAATCAAATATTCTTCTGTGTCCAGTTATAGGTTAGAAGATTGAGTTGTAGAGGCGGTGTATCCAGTGAAACTGTGATTTGGTGAAAATTCCAAAAAATAAACCTTGAAAGTTCTATTTTTCTTGAAAAATTACATGGTTTAGTGGGTGATATATTCTAGAGCTCTGCAAATTTCATGGTCAAACTCAATCAAATAGGTGGGACATGAAGAGGAGTACTTTGCTGGAATAGTGTCACTTTTTTGACTAGTATTTGTCCCGCGTATTCGATTGATTTTGGCCTTGAAAATACAGAGGACCCTCCCCTACATCTGCTATTCTTTTTCATAGAATTCTTATAAACTCGTGAGTTTGTGATAATGCAAAATTTCACCGGATTGCAATTTTGCTTGATATTTTGCAAAAGGCAAAGGGCCACATGAACCCTCCCTTCCTCCTTCCCTCTCCATCTCTTTGAGTCTGTATGGTAAGCTCTTCAGTGCACATTTTGTTGTATATAAAGCCCTTGTTTTGTGTGCTACCTTGCATCTCTTCCAAGATACTTGCAAGTTGCATCTCCTCCTCATCCCCACCTCACCAAAATCTTGGTTTGTCATGGCATTAGATACAAGTACACGGACCACTGTGGATGCTCTAATACTAATTAATTTCCTTACCAGGGTAGTTTCTTAGGACTAGTTAATACTCCCTCCGTCCGGAATTACTTGTCACAAAAATGGATAAAATGGTTGTATCTAGAACTAAAATACGTCTAGATACATCCATGTCTGTGACAAGTAATTCCTGACGGAGGGAGTAGTCACTAATACCTTAAACATTGCTAATTTGCAAAGTCAGTTTCTTATTTGCTTGTAGTCTTGGCAAGTTTTTTCTTTTTGAAATGTAGCCTTTGGCAATTTGGTTGATTGCTGCAAGTTTTTTCAAGTCCATGCTTAATTTTTCATGACCACATTTATTTTGCAGTTCCTTGGATCGTTGAAAGATAATTTGAATGCTGAGGTTGCCTTGGGAACTGTAACAAATGTCAGGGAGGCCTGTGCCTGGCTTGGCTATACATACTTATTTAGAAGGATGAAGACTAATCCTCTGGTGTATGGGATAACTTGGGAAGAGGTAATATTTCTCCCATTGTTCACACTTTATATGTAAATCAATATCACTCTTTTCAGTGGATGACAAATTTTCTATTGTGGTTTTTGATATCATCCGAGTAAAATATCTGAAAAGCAGTCCTTGTACAAAATTCTATTAACATCTGTTACACTGTCTAGTTCTTTTTAACGCATTAATGCTTTCAGAAGTAAGTCATGGTCCCTGTATTCTTACGAACAACCATTTTGTATCATGTCAGAAACAGATAATTTATTACTCTTTGAGGTGCTTCACTGCACATGTTGGTACTCAAACACTTCTTTGATTGTGACAACATTTTAACTTGTATAACCATTAAGGTGATTGGAGATCCTTCCATGGGTGCCAAGCAAAGGTCATTTATTATTGATGCTGCACGTTCACTAGACAAGGCTAAGATGATGCGCTATGATGAAAAGAGCGGCAACTTCTACTGCACAGAGCTCGGTCGAATTGCAAGTCACTTTTACCTTCAGTACTCCAGTGTTGAGACGTACAACGAGATGCTCCGTCGTCACATGAGTGAAAGTGAGGTAGGCAGTTGGTTCATCTCCTTTTGTGGTTTCTTTGTCACAGCTTGTGATGCTCATGAAGTTTTATTGACCTTTCTTGATACCTACCTCAGGTGATTAACATGGTGGCCCATTCATCTGAATTTGAAAATATTGTAGTAAGAGAAGAAGAACAAGATGAATTAGAAACACTTGCCAGGAAAGCATGCCCATTGGAAGTTAAGGGTGGACCGACTGACAAGCATGGGAAAATTTCAATTCTCATACAGGTTACTGTTGAAGAGCTGTCACTTTTTTGCATTAAGTTTGAGTCCAGGAACATTCCTAAGTTGAGGA
This sequence comes from Hordeum vulgare subsp. vulgare, assembly GCF_904849725.1. Taxonomy (NCBI): domain Eukaryota; kingdom Viridiplantae; phylum Streptophyta; class Magnoliopsida; order Poales; family Poaceae; genus Hordeum; species Hordeum vulgare. Next base: position 535,997,304 of record NC_058521.1, read on the forward strand.
ATTTGATCTATTTTCAGGTTTTTATTTCCCGTGCCTCAGTTGACAGCTCCTCCTTACACTCTGATGCCCAATACATTAGTCAAAGCTTGGGTCGCATTATGAGGGCGTTATTTGAGATTTGTCTGCGTAGGGGGTGGTCTGAGATGACATCCTTATTACTGGAATATTGCAAGGCCGTAGATCGCAAAATATGGCCACATCTCCATCCACTTAGGCAGTTCGATAGGGACATTTCTCCTGAGGTTGCTATTGGCCATTATTTTTTACCATATTGTGTTTTTCTCGTTTTCCAAATATAACTAATACTCTCTGAACTAGATATTGTGGAAACTTGAGGAAAGAAATGTGGACCTGGACCGTCTTTATGAAATGGAGGAAAATGACATTGGAGCCCTCATTCGTTTTTCTCATCAGGGAAGGGTATGTGTAGACTTAACAAGTCATGCATATATGGTAGATCCATTAGCTTGAGCTAGTGACTGTACCTGATGAAGCTAACACTTGTTTTTTCCCTACTGAAGTTGGTTAAGCAGTATGTTGGTTACTTCCCACATGTCAACTTATCTGCTTCCGTTAGTCCAATCACCAGGACTGTTCTGAAAGTAAGAGTCGATGTCAACTCAATTATTCTGATGTTTTTTTCCTCAAATTAGTTCATTATTTATGACTTACGCGATTACTATGATAATTTATAGGTGGACCTGCTTATAACTCCTGAATTTGTGTGGAAGGATCGTCACCATGGCATGTCACAACGATGGTTGATTATTGTGGAGGTGTGTTAATTTACACATATTATGTTGTTGCACCCGACACTATATCGTTTTAGAATTGTAGCAGAGTTGATAAAACTTATCTAATGTATAGTACTGGACTATGGTTAGTGTACTTACAGTTTGGTGTGATTATTTGAATATGCCGCTGATATGACTGTGCTTAGAGACTAGTAACTGCAGAGATAGACATACATCTATATACATCGTCATCATTTTAGGACTTAAGACATCAGTTCATTGTGCATGCAGTTGTATTAAGAACTGTACAGTGAATCAAATTCTGTAACTGCCATTTATGGGTGCCAATCTAATTTTGTCTCATTCAGTGTTAAGTTAGTTACTATTGGAGGCATGTATAGATGTGTGACGTTGTGTACCAGCAATTGATAAGGGCCAAAGAATTAGCTTATACTCCCTCCGTTCCAGAATATAAGGTGTATCGATTTGTGTGTAAGTCATTGTGTATGCTCGACCAAGATTATAGAATAAAATATCGACATCTACAATACAAAATAAATAAATTATGAAAATACTTTTCATGATGGATCTATTGATACAAATTTGGCACTGTAGATATTGGTATTTTTTTTTAAAAACATGGTCAAACATGAACATGTTTGACTTTTGAAAATTTGAATACACCTTATATTTTGAAATGGAGGGAGAAACAATAATATTTGTTTACAGGATTCTGAAAATGATACTATTTATCATTCGGAGCTCTTCACACTGACAAAGAAGATGGCAAGAGGTACACCTACAAAGATGTCCTTTAATATACCGATCTTTGAGCCTCATCCGCCGCAGTACTATATCCGAGCTGTATCAGACTCCTGGTTGCATGCGGAGTCAATCTTTACCGTCTCTTTTCATAATCTTACCTTGCCTCAGGTGAATTTAGCAACATCTTATGTCAGTTCCACAGTGTTTACATTCCACTGTCAAATCTTGAATTCTGCATGTGTTTCCTGCAGACACAAATAACACACACTGAACTTTTGGACTTGAAGCCTCTTCCACTGAGCGCTCTTGGCAACAAAGCATACGAAGATTTGTACAGATTTACCCATTTCAATCCGATACAAACACAGGTGCACTTTGGATTCCATTTATCTTTTATCTTGGCTGTTTCATGCTATGTTTCAGCATGCTAATGTTAGTGTATTTACACTACATAACTTTCTAGTTAAATGTTTTCGATACTTCAATTCAGTATTCCTACAGCAATTTGCCAATCTGTTTCTGTTGGAGGAAGTTGTCAAATGTTCCTTTTGCTGGATGACGGCTGGTGCATACACTGTTTATGCCGGCGGATTCCAGCTTAATGTACCTTTTCCTTTTATTTGTGGGGGAATGTACCTTTTCCTTTAATGCATATACTTTTTGTCCTGATGCTTTTGTCTTCCAGGCTTTCCATGTTCTTTATCACACTGAAACCAATGTGCTCTTGGGAGCACCAACCGGGAGTGGCAAGACAATTTCTGCAGAACTAGCAATGCTTCATCTTTTCAATACCCAACCGGACATGAAGGTTTGTTGATTGAACTCCTGTATAAAGCCAAGATATTTTTTGGCATTGATATGTTTTGACACCTTTTCAGGTAGTTTACATTGCTCCTCTAAAGGCTATAGTGCGAGAACGAATGAATGATTGGAGACATCGGCTTGTAACTCAGCTTGGGAAGAAGATGGTTTGTAGCATTCTGTCTTCTTTTCCGCCATCAATACATTATTGGGCTTAATGTAATTGAAGTGATGCTTTTGGCAGGTTGAAATGACTGGTGATTTTACACCAGACATGGTGGCCCTATTATCAGCTGATATCATAATTTCGACCCCCGAAAAATGGGATGGGATTAGTCGCAGTTGGCACAGTAGAAGTTATGTTATGAAGGTCTAATTTTTTTATTTCTATGTTGGCTAATATCTGTTTTGCTCTGTTTCTGTAAATTATATGGAGTATATAATTTTATTTTAAGTTGGTAATGACTTGTTAGCTTGCTGATAGGTTGGACTCATGATATTAGATGAGATACATCTTCTTGGAGCTGACCGTGGGCCTATTCTTGAGGTAACCCTTCCATACGCACAACTTGATAAATGCTTGTACTAAATTACAATGTAGGCTGCCTATGAACTCAGCCTTGTATGGCCTCTGAAGTAACTTCATTTACTTTGTACTACCATAACTCAACATTGTACAACTTATCGTCTTTTACATTGATTCATCTCAATACCATATGTTCTGTTGTGTTTATCCTTCTTTGAGGATGTACTCAATTGTTTACAATGGTGAAACTTCTGATTTCAGGTCATCGTATCAAGAATGCGATACATATCATCACAAACGGAGCGTTCAATTCGGTTTGTTGGTTTATCAACAGCATTAGCCAATGCTCGGTATGTTTCAAAGGGATACTTCGGCTTGTATTTCTCTCTACCCGCTATTACATCAGAATATCCTTATCTACTCTGTAATTTTATAGAACTATCTATGTGTTTTATGAGTTCTTCCCGCGTATGAACTGCAGCAACAATGTCATGTCATCATACATGCACCAGTGGTAAATCGTATTTGACCAGTGGCTCCCCTGGTTGTTGGGGGTCCTGATCAATGGATTCAATTAAGTGTACACATATTTTAAGAATAAATCCTATGACATGGATGCTAGGAGTATGCTCAATGTATTTGACAATCATAGGTATTATCATGTAGGACACGGATTTGGTGCTCTCAATAACTTGAAAGTGTTGTTTCTCATTTTTTTACTGATATGTATCGTGCAAAAACAAGTGTATGAGCAAAAAAAATCGTACAAAAGCATGTCCATTTACAAGCTCTACACGATGAATGACTAGTACAGTTAGATAACACAAAAAATCATGTTGTTGCATGAATGTTGCTAGTACACATACTTCTATGGTATGTACATCTATGTTCTTTTTCCACTTTCGAGCATGTTATGCACGTATATTCTTTTCTTCACCTTTGAGCATGTGGGCCCAGCATCAGCGCAGAATTAGGCTTGTCAGTGTTTATTTTTCGTAATGTGTATATTTATATGATCACTGGGTCACTTTCTGTGTGGGCTGACCACCTGCATCTACCATAATACTTCAGTGACTTGGCCGATTGGTTGGGCGTCAGAGATGATGGTCTGTTTAATTTCAAGCCCAGCGTGAGACCTGTACCTCTTGAAGTGCATATTCAGGTAAGGAGGATTTCAGTTGTTCTGTAAGTTCCTTGTTTGGTTCAATAACAACTGCCCATATTCTCCAGTAGAGTCACCTTCCCTCATCATGGTGGCTTTAGGCAAAAAGATACACACAACCATTCTTTTTTGAAGTTGTATTTTAAGAAATATATTCATTTATTAGTTCTTGTGCATTCTTGGATGGCACTTTTTTTAACCCGCAAGCAGATATTTAGGCAAGGTAATCTTCAGTTTTGTGTTACCTCGAGGAGAGAAAATATTTCCGGTTCCCCATTTGTGGATAGCAATTATTTATTTGAACGTTACATGTTTTGATATATCACAGCTTAAAAGAGGCTTCACAGTTTACATCATAAATTTGTATCACCTTTTTTTCCACAAACAGGGATATCCTGGGAAATTCTACTGCCCGAGAATGAATAGCATGAACAAACCAGCATATGCAGCCATATGTACTCATTCACCTGATAAACCAGTTCTCATTTTTGTGTCATCACGTCGACAGACGAGACTTACAGCTCTTGATCTCATTCAGGTAGAATGCTGCTCTGTTTTTCTGTCACTAAGAAAGTATATAGCTGGCTACTATCTTACATGTGTTGTACTCTATATTGCAGCTTGCAGCATCTGATGAGAAACCAACACAGTTCCTCAGCATGGCAGATAACTCTCTAGACATGATTCTTTCACAAGTCACTGATAGCAATTTGAGACATACACTTCAGTTTGGAATAGGTCTGCATCATGCAGGTCTAAATGATAGAGATAGGTCCTTGGTTGAGGAACTCTTTTCAAACAACAAGATTCAGGTGTGCTTTCTTTGATAACTGAATTTCTTGCTAACAGGTTCTTTGTTACACTTCAGTATGGTTATTGCAGTCTATTTTATCTGAACTTGGTCACATAGTTGAGCAAAGTGTAAGCATAATTTATTGTTTTGGCAGGTACTGGTATGCACTAGCACACTGGCTTGGGGTGTCAATCTTCCAGCTCACCTGGTCATAATCAAGGTGACATGATGCTTCACATTTTCTTCATCTTTGACGACATTTATGTGAGCACTCACTCCATTCTTTTGTAGGGCACTGAATACTATGATGGGAAAACAAAAAGATATGTTGATTATGTTATCACAGATATTCTACAAATGATGGGTCGTGCAGGTCGGCCACAATATGACCGACATGGCAAAGCTGTTATTCTTGTTCATGAACCAAAAAAGAGCTTTTATAAGAAGGTAGCATGTTACTTTGTCTACCTAACGAACAGTCCGATGCTTATTCATCTTGGGTTTAACACTCATTATTGTAATTGTTTCAGTTCTTGTATGAACCGTTCCCTGTTGAAAGTAATCTGAGGGAGCACTTGCACGATCACATAAATGCAGAGATTGTTTCGAGCACAATTGGTAATAAAGAGGAGGCAATTATCTATCTTACTTGGACTTATCTATATCGCAGACTGGTATTTATCTTGTTCTCTTTCCTAACTATGTTCTTTTAACTTATACTCCCTCGTCCCGAAATAAGTGTCGCAAATTTAATACTAAGTTAGTACAAATTTTGTACTAAAGCAGCAACACTTATTTTGGGACGGAGGGAGTACTTTATTGGACAATTTTTCATGTTCACTGTTTCAGGCTGTAATTTTCTCTGTGGTCAAAACCATAACTAACATGGATACAAAATACTTTACAATTGATGTACATATGTCGGATATATACAGCTGTCACATTTTCACGTTGGTTTAAACCTGTTACCCTTAAGCTATTGATAGAAGTCCTTCATTACATCGTTATGAAATTTTGATGTGGCTATATGCATCTATTGCAATGTCTGTTTGGCAGGTTGTTAATCCATCTTACTACGGATTGGAAGATACTGAAACATATACCTTGAATGCTTATCTCTCGAGGTGATAAACAAGGACCTCATTTAGCATAGACCTGCCACTAGCTTTAACATCACATGACAGTCTATCTATCCTGCTTTGTATAAACAGGTTAGTGGAAACTACACTAGAAGATCTTGAAGACAGTGGATGCATAAAAGTGGATGACCATTCTGTGCAGTCTTTAATTTTGGGGAAAATAGCTTCTCAATATTACCTTAGTTACCTTACCGTCTCAATGTTTGGGTCAAACATTGGTCCCAATACATCATTGGAGGTAAGTAAAATCGATGCCTTACTTATTCATAGTTCTTTATTTGGCTCTTGTAGCACCAGTTGATTTGGAACAGCTAGAAGATTAAACAGCCCAGACTATTTTTTGCAGGCCTTTGTGCACATACTGTCAGCTGCTGCAGAATTCGACGAGCTTCCTGTACGTCATAATGAGGTGAGTTTCCCTATCAACCCTTATTTTCCAAAAACCAAGCATTCCGTTTTGTCTATAGAATGATTGAACATGGAATGTAGTTCCTTTGACAAAGCCTGTCAGTCCTTGACATGAAAGTTTTAAAGGAAAAAGTGCTAAGGTCACTTTATATCCGTGGCATTTGCTCTTTGTCACCCTAATTTTTGGCTTTGCTTCTGGGAAGCGAACAAACACGAGATAGACTAGGAGACTAGAGGTGTGTATCTGCACCTATGTACCATATTGGTAGATTCTCAACGGAATGATGCATCATACCCATTTGCACACTTTGGCTTTGCATTTTGAAGAGGATCCATGGGGCTGGTCTAGCATATGCAATAGGGAGGAGGTGGCTGAAATGTCTCTTTTGCCCTTATGTGTACTGGGCATTCACACCATGTTACAGTAGCCCCAGTTGATTCGGTTGCATACTTGCATCATCTTTACCATTGCTTCCGATTGCCTAAAAAACGAAATTCTTATGATGCAAATATTCTGCCACAGCCTAGGAAAAAGGCCGGAAAACAGAACACAGATTGCGCATCATAGACTAAGGCATTTTGGTGACCGAGCTCCATGGAGCCCTTTATTTTTGAAAAAATCACAATTCAAACTTTTCGACTTCAAAAAAATTCTGAAAAGAAATATGCAACTACACAAGGATGAAATGTATATGTGTGTAAAAATTCAGGATGAAATACCTTTAAATGCGACCTGTACAAAAAAGACAAATTTTTGGACTTTAAGGATGAATAGTATCATCTATGGCTTAATGCACTTATGCATGCTACTATGTTGTCAATTGAGAGGGCACTAATGGCTCCCTCCGCTCCCTGCTCCGCCTCCACCTCCTAGCCTAGCTCTCCCGCCCCGCCCGCCGCCGTCGCCCCTGCCAGCAAGCCGCCCCCGCTCCCCTCCTCCCCCCGGCCTTGCGCCATGGGCGCCGTCGCTGCTGACCCTGCCGACCGTCGAACGACCCTCTTCGGCGAGCGCGTTTCCTACGGGGAGCGCTGGAGCAGCTCGGAGAGCGAGTCTTCGACGTGGTTGTACAGAGACGTCGCACGCACGCTACCTGCCCATCGCAGCTTCGCCGGCCGCTGCCGCCCCAGGGCGCCTCGCGCCTGCCGCTCTCCCGGCCGTCAAGGACCGCCTTGGCCCCCGCTCGGAGGTGCACCGTGTGTCGGGCGGACCCGTGCTCGATGCCGATGGCTTCCAGCAGCCCCGTCGCAGGCACCGTCGCCGACGCCTGCGTCCGGACGACTCCCCAGCCCTTCGTCCCCCCGCGCCGTCGCAGCCTGTCCCTGGAGGAGGTCGCTGGGCTCTGCTTACGATGCCTCAACCACCGGCACCGGGTGCGGGACTACCCCAACGACATTCGGTGCCGACGCTGCCTCGCCTCCGGTCACGCTTGCGTGGCCGATGCTCCGCCGATGCGCCGCCACAGCCCCCACGTGTGGACGAGGCCGCGCAGCCACGCCCCCTCGTGGCGCCGCCGCCAGGGCCTCCCCCCCCCCAGCCGCGCGTCGTCGGGTGGCTCCCCCGTCACCTCCTTCCCCTCCGGTCCCGGTTCCCACGCCGGCTCTGGCCCGACAGCCGCCCCTGGATGGCCCTGCACGGGTCATCATGGTGCAAACGGTGGAGATGGACGAGGCCGAGCTGATCCTCGCCCGAGCGATGGTGGCCTCCATCACGGGCAACTGGCCGCGGGTTTCCACGGACGAGGTGGCCGGGCTGCTTCTCAGCTCGCTGGAGCTCGCCGAGGGCGACCTCGCCGTGCATGCGCACCACCCCGAAGACTTCCTCACCATCTTCTCCCTGGCAACCATACGTCGGCTCAACGGCGAGCACTTCATCAGCTCGTCTCGCTCTGCGCTCTCGCTGCGGCCCTGGTGCAAGCTGGCTCACGCCGGCGCCGACGAGCTCAGGTACCGCGTGGAGTTGGAGCTCCGGGGCATCCCAGCCCACGCATGGCACCTCTCTACAGCCGAGCATGTGCTGGGCGAGAGCTGCTGGATCGAAAGGCTGCACCCCCGCACGCGCTCCCGCGCCGACCTGGCCGTCTTCCGCCTCTCCGGCCGTGCGCATGACCCCGTCGAGATCAGGCGCGCCGCGATCCTGGAAATCGTCGAGCAGCTGCCCTCCCGCTTGCCCACGGAGGCGCCCACCATCAGGACCCTGTCATTCCCCATCTCCATCGCGCTCACCAAGGCAGAGTTGATCAGGGTTGCTCCGGCCGGCCCTCAGGCCACCGGAGGCCTCGATGGAGACGATGCTAGCACGGGCGGGAGGAATGGCCAGGGCCATGGCCTGGGTCCCGCTCCGGGGCGCGCGCGCCGCTGCGGCCGCAAGCGTCGGCGTACTGAGGAGGCTCTGCCTGGCTGGGCTGACGACATGGCCATTGACGCGCCGGCCTGGCACGCAGATCGCCGCCACGGCGGCATTCTGGCCATGCCCGACGGCGCCGCCGAAGGCTGTGCGTCCCGCAAGGCTGAGCATGCTGACCTGGCCAGGTCAGCCGGGCACCGCAGGCCTTCGTTAGCGCGTCAGGAAAGGAAAGAAGGGGCGCGGCAAAGACCTGCCAAAGGTGGCTTTGACGGTGGCCCCAACGCACCAGCCTGCCCATTCCACGGACGGCGACAGGGCGGTTGCTGGCTCGGGGACAGCTGGCGGACTGCGGTTGGCTGACGGTGGCCACGAACCTCTGGCGATTCAAATCCGTGCGCTTTCCTCGCGCTCGAGGTGGATGCGATCGGGATCGCACCTGCGACGGCTGACCCATCGTCTTGTCGGGATCTCCACTTCCTCAGCCAGGTCCCCGACTCGCAGCCTGTGGCCCCCGCCTCGCCAGCCATGCCTGCCGCTCGGTCGGGGCAAAGCGGCGCCTCGCTCACCCCTGTCGCGCGTGATCTGCCATGCGGCCTAGACCGATCACCGCGGCCCCACGCACGCGACGTCGAGGAACGGGCGGGAAGCGGGGCTGCCTTTGCCGCTGCACCTGCCACGGTTGCTGGGCCTTCGCCCACTCCCCTGCACGTGGCTGGGCCCGTCACGCCTGGGCCGCTTCCTAATGGACCTGCCCCACCCGCACCAGCCGAGGTTGCTGTGCCTCTCGCTCGCACCAGCCCGCTCGCCCTCACCATCTTGCAGCGGCCTGAGCGCCGCGATGATCGTGGCGCCCCCACTGCCGCCTCTCGCGTGTCCATCCCAGGGCGATTCGCCTCGCCCCCGATCACCATGCGGAGACCGCGCAGCGGCCGCCCGCGAGCCAATCCTGGACGTTGGGCGAGTTCCTGGCAGCGGCTACGGAGCACATCAACGCGACCCTGCCGTCTCCTGGGAAACGACCACGACCTCTCAACTTCAGTCCCAGGCGAGGACGTTCTGCCGCCGCGACGCCCGCTGCTGCACCGCCCAGGGCGGAGAGGAGAGCCCAAGTGCAGATTCTGCGCACCCTCGGTATAGTGGGCATCAACCAGACGATTTCTCCCGCCGAGATGAAAGCCTACGACGACATGTTTGCCACCCCGATTCAGATGCCGGTCTTGCAGGCCATCGCTGCTCTGGTCGACAGGGAGATCCCTGCATGCCTGGCGCCAGCAACCCATGATGCCGTGGCCTGCGCGAGCTAGTGCCGCCGGAACGCCAACAGTCGACCTCCTGCACATGGATCATGGTTTGCAAGTTGCTCTGTGGAACGTTAGGGTCTTAACTCGCGCGCTAGGCGTTGCGCCATTCGTTCGCTTCTCTGTACCACTCGCGCGTCCATTGTGTGCCTCCAGGAAACTAAGATGGCTTTGATCTCGTCGTCTATTGTGCTGGACACCCTTGGGTCTGAATTCGATGGTTCCACTTACCTCCCGGCCGATGGCACGCGTGGAGGCATCCTTCTCGCCTGGAAAACCCGAGCTGTCACGGTCTCCGACCTCCTGTTCACGCAGTACGCTGTGACAACGAAGGTGTGCGCGCCCAGTGGCAACCCTTGGTGGCTTACCACGGTCTATGGCCCCTAAAGCGACCAGGACAAGCTGCTGTTCCTGCAGGAGCTGCACGACATTCGCGCCGCCAGCCCAGGCCCGTGGATGCTGTGCGGGGATTTCAACCTCATCTATCGAGCCTCGGACAAAAGCTCGGGTAGCCTGAACCATCGCATGATGGGTAGGTTCCGTCGCACCATCAACGACCTCGCCCTGAAGGAGGTCTATCTCAATGGGTGTCGCTTCACATGGTCAAATGAGCAATCGCCTCCCACGCTTGTGCACCTCGACCAGGTCCTCTGTACCGCGGATTGGGAGGACAGCCATGGCGAGTGTCACCTCCGCTGCCTGGCATCCGTCATGTCCGACCATTGCCCATTGCTGCTGCACTGCTCCCCTATGCCCTCGGCTCACAAGCGCTTCCATTTTGAGGAGTATTGGCTGCGCCTCGACGGCTTTCACGATACGGTGGCCACGGCTTGGGGATCGGTGACCGACCCCGATCCCTTTCGTCGGCTGGTTAGGCGTCTGCAAGCCACAGGTCGTGCCCTCAAGAGCTGGAGCGCCAAGTCTACGGGCAACATCATGGACAAACTCGCTATCTCCCGCGAGCTGATTTCGTGCTTCGACCAGGGGATGGAGGTCCGCACGCTCTCCCCCCGGAAGACTGGCTGCGCAAACAGCTCAAGATGGCCTATCTCGGCTTGGCCTCGCTCGAGCGCACGATTGCTCGGTAGCGCGCTCGCATATCCATTCTCTTGGACGGAGATGCGAACACGAGCTTCTTTCACAGGCAATGCACGTATCGCCGGCGGAAGAACGGAATGCACAACCTGCTCGTGGATGGGCAGGTGCTCTGCGAGCATGAGGAGATGGCCCAGGCGGCATTCGTGCACTTTGACGGGCTGCTGGGCACAGCCCCCGACCCGGCCCACACGCTGGACCTCGAGCAGCTCATCACGCCTGTCGACCTGGCGAGCCTGGAGACGCCATTCAGCCCAGAGGAGATCTGGGAGGCGGTCAGGCGCATGCCCGCGCATAAGGCGCCAGGGCCGGACGGCTTCACCGCGGAGTTCCTGCGCGCTTGCTGGAACATCATCAGGCAGGACATCCTCGATGTCTTCGAGCTGCTCTACGCGCTGCGCCGGCGCGGTTTCAGCAAGCTCAACCAAGCGCTGCTAACCCTCCTGCCGAAGCGCGCCGACGCCCACAGGCTTGGCGACTACCGGCCGATTTGCCTGATCCATATTGTGGCTAAGCTCTTTGCGAAGGTACTGTCATTGCGCATAGCCCCGAAGTTAGACAGCCTGGTGAGCCGCTACCAGAACGCCTTCATTGCCGGACGCACGCTCCACGACAACTTCATCCTCATCCGACAATCCCTCAAGCTGCTTCACCACCTGGGCGCGCCGAGAATTATGCTCAAGCTCGACCTCATATCCTGGCCCTTCCTCTTCGAGGTCCTGCGCCAATATGGGTTCGGAGAGAGATTCCGGGAGTGGCTGGCCATCCTCCTATCGTCGGCCAGCACCCGCGTCATGCTCAATGGTGTGCCCGCCCCCCCGATATGGCACCGCCGCAGGCTGCGCCAAGGTGACTCGACATCCCCGTAGCTCTTTGTCCTGGCTGTCGACACGCTCGGCCGCCTCATGCAGCGGGCCCTCCAGACCGGCATCCTTCGGCGCCTTCACCCGCGCCGCGATATTCCGGCTATATCAATTTACGCCGACGACGTGATGCTGTTCTGCCACGCCACGACCGATGAAGTCCTCGCCGTGAAGAGCATTTTGGGCGTCTTTGGTGCGGCCTTCGGACTTCACATGAACTACGGCAAGAGCTCCGCAACGGCGCTGCATGGTGACGAGTCGAGTGCTGACTTGCTGGAGATTCTCGGATGCTTGGCGGCGGACCTGCCTATCACATACCTTGGCATTCCGCTCACCACCCGCCGCCCTTCCGCGGCCCAGATGCAGCCGCTTGTTGAAACGGTGGCTGGACGCCTCCCGTCGTGGAAGGCTTGGCTTATGAACAAGGCCGGGCGGCTGGCGCTTGTCAAGTCGGTGCTCAGTGCAATCCCCATTCACCAGCTTCTCGCCCTTGCGCCTCCGAAGAAAACCCTGAAGCAGCTTGAGAAGATCCAGCGAGGTTTCCTTTGGGCTGGCCGCGAGGCCGCCCAAGGAGGGCACTGTCACATGAATTGGCGCCGGGTCTGTCGGCCGATCGAATATGGCGGACTGGGTGTCCGCGACCTTGAGCGCACTGGGCTCGCCCTCAGGCTCAGATGGCTATGGCTCTCGAGGACGGACACTGACCGGGCTTGGCAAGGCCTGGACTTGCAGTTCACCCCTGAGGAGAGCGGCCTCTTCCACGCCTCCACTACCATGCTGATCGGGGACGGAGCGACATCCCTTTTTTGGGAGGACCGCTGGCTCCACGGTTAGTCCATCCGCGAGCACGCACCCTTGTTGTACCTGTGCATCCCCAAAAACCAAAGGAAATCACGGACGGTGGCTGAGGGCATCGGCGGTAACGCCTGGGCGCGGGATATCCACGAAAACCTTGGCCTGCAAGAGATTGGGCAATACCTTAGGCTATGGCTGCTTGTGTCGCACACCACTCTGTCCACCGAGCCGGACAAGCTTGTCTGGAACTGGACGGCCAATGGCATCTACACGGCGCGGTCATGGTACCGGGCCACCTTCCACGGATCTATAACCTGTCGCTCGTGGAAGCTGATATGGAAGGGCTGGCCGCTGCCGAAAGTGAAGTTCTTCCATTGGCTCGCCAACCAGGACCGCTGCTGGACCGCAGAGCGGCTCGCCCGCCATGGCCTTCCTCATCATCCTCGGTGCCTCCTATGTGACCAAGAGCCGGAAACGATCCGGCACTTGTTGCTCACATGCCCATTCGCGAGGCAGACCTGGCATGAGATCCTCTCATGGCTGCGCCTGCCGGCTCCGGCGCCAGATCAGGACGCCACGTTCCAGGACTGGTGGCTTCGGGCGAGGGACGCCACGCCACACCCGCTTCGCAAAGCGCTGATCTCGGTTGCACTCTTGGTGCCTTGGATGACATGGAAGTATAGAAATGCGTGTGTTTTTGACCATGTAATCCCGTTGCTCGATGAGCTCGTTGACAAGATCAAGGATGAATCCCGATGCTGGGCAAAAGCCGGGGCTAAAGGGCTCAGGATAACCCTGCCTTCATCCTGGGACGTCCACTGATCACCTTGTAACGCTGATGTACTAGCCTCTTAGGAGGATGTAACCCCCCCCCCCCTCTCTTCAATGCAATGAAACGCATAGGCTTTGTTGCGTTTTCTCAAAAAAAAAGGATGAATAGTATCGTGTGTCAAAAGCCTCAGATTTTTTTTTCACAACCCTCATTTCAACGTATTTCGTCCTAAAAATTCACACACATGCGTGTTATGCCTCCATGTATATCTGTATTTTTTTACAGATTTTTTAAAATTGAAAAATATGAATTTTAATGAATTTTGGGTTTTTCAAAAACAGGCCTCCATGGAGCCCGAGCTCGAAAAGACATTTTCGCGCATCATAGCACTATATATATCAAAAGTGTTAGCAATTCACAGCAGATCTTTTTGTAGAACAGATGAGGCATAAAAAGCACAACCGTGTACTGCAGCATGCATCAGTCGGTCAGTCCATAGGTATAGGTTCACAAGTACGCATGCACAATGGAAAAACAGAACTTTCACGTGATCCCTCCCAAGACGAACAATATCATAGTAATTTGTGCAGCGTGTTCTGGCAAATGCATTTCAGGAAGGCCACAAATTCAGAGTGAGCAACGGCGAATCTGAAATGTCTTGTATCCAATTTCGCCACATTAGAAGAATAGAGCAAACTGGTTTTCCTTTTTACTCAAGGCAATTATCTACACCCTCCGTCTCAAAATAAGTGACTCAAAAATGACTCAACTTTGCACTAACTTTAGTACAAAGTTGCGTCACTTTTGAGTCACTTATTTTGGGACGGAGGGAGTATTTGTTTGGAGGTGGAAAATACCATACATCCAGTCCATCAAAACATTATGATCTTAGTATAATACCCTGAACTTGATTTTGTCACAATGTTATCTCTTTGATTGCACTAATGTTTTTCTCCTTTTCAGGATACCTTGAATCGAACACTCTGCGAAAAGGTCCCGTATTCAGTTGACCAGCACCACCTTGATGACCCACATGTTAAGGCTAATTTACTCTTCCAGGTAAGGGGAGTTCAACTGATGTTAAGGCTAATACGTACTTTACAATGTACAGTGAGGTGCTAAATACCTTCTTCTTTCCATGTTTGCTTTGCAGGCACACTTCTCCAGAGCAGAATTACCAATTAGCGACTATATCACTGACTTGAAGTCAATTCTTGATCAGAGCATACGTATTATACAGGCTATGATTGATGTATGTGCCAACAGTGGATGGCTTTCAAGTGCATTGACATGTATGCATCTCTTACAAATGATCATACAGGTGAATTTTGTTGATTAAGATTTTCTTTCATTTAAATGATCTGTGGTAGTTAGGTTCTGGATGGAAGGATAACATTGTACCAGTGTCAGAATTCCAAATAGGGGTTTTCTTCATCAACTGAACTTCAATTTTGTTTTATCAGGGTCTCTGGTTTGAGAGAGATTCATCACTCTGGATGTTACCATCCATGAATGATAACCTTCTAGATCATCTTAAAGGCAGAGGAGTTTCAACAGTTCTGAGCTTGCTAGATCGTTCTCGTGAAGAATTACACAAGTTGCTTCAACCATTTTCTGCTGCAGAGTTGTATCAGGTACTACTTTGGACTTCCATTGTACTGCCTTTGGATGAACACTCGTATAAAAGAACATCTGTTTCCCTCGCAATCTTAGATATCCGCTGAAATGTATGATTGGCAGTTACATATCTGTATTTCTACCTTTAGCATGGTACAGAAGTGCTTTCAAATCTGCTATTGAAATATTACTGAGAAATATTATTTGTGCTAGACTCAGCCACTTCTGCTTTTGTGTAGTGCCCAAGAGTCTCTAGCCTCATATTAACGATAGGCATACTCTGTTTGGAACAAAAATGTTTTTGAAACCTTGAGTTTTCATGTAGTGTGGTGCAAGGCCACGCTTTCCTTTTGTCCAGTTGTCTTTTACGGCTTGTTTTTTTTGGGAGGTACCTTTACAACTTGTATAACTGGATAATTTATGTCATCCATGCAATAAAGGTCATTTGGTAATATCCTCAATTCCTCGTACTGCCAGATGGAAATGAAAATCATATTTGTGAATATTATGTTTGTATTATGCAGGATCTGCAACATTTCCCTTGCCTTGATGTTAAAGTTAAGCTGCAGAATGAACACAAGGAGCAGTCAAAACCTCAAATGCTGAACATTAGAATGCAAATTAAAAATACACGTCGTTCGCCAAGAGCATTTTCCTCTAAATTCCCTAAGGTTAGTGACTATGTAAAATTGCTATGATTTATAAGTACTGCTTGCATCTTATTGTCAAACATACGGCATTGTATGATTGGATTAGACTGCTGTTACATAAGTTAAACATTGACCATTTATGACCTCAAATGCAAGATTCTGTTATAGTGCTTTTTAATGATATACTAGCGAAAGTTTCACGACCTGCAAGTCATATCTATGGTATTATCTACAGTGTCAAAAACCATCTTATTTTATGGGACAGAGGGAGTACATATAATCGAAAATATTTTACTGCATGGATCCCATAGGGACATATACTTGCAGGTGGATAGAGTAACTTTACAAAACCCTTTGACATGATAGTGGTACTTTTGAGAACTGTAATGTATGCTTCAGCGGTATTATACTTGTACTGAGTAATCTAACATGATAAATAGCCTTCCAAGTTGGTGTTTGATTTAAAAGATTGGATAAACAAATCCGCATGCAACTTTTTCGATAATTTTAAACATTTGAAATAGTATACAAAAAATTGATAGTTTTGTTGAAAGTTTCAGTGTACCAACAAGTAACTTAAGCTATCTCAGGCAAAACCCCTTTTCTCAGGCAGAAATCAATGTGCTAGGGGGCAAATAACCATAGATTAGCTCACAACTCTGATTTGCTACTGGCATTATCAAACTTGCCATGTGTTGATAATCATGAAGCCTCCCTAGAATTATTACCCTGTGCAATGAAAAAGCAGATGCATAGATTCGCCAAAGCAAATAGCAAAAAACTACTATTTCGGTAGTTTGCGAGTTTGACATTTTTACAGAGCTTTCCGGTGGTCTAAGAAACTGTTTGTATACTCCTGATATCTTGTGCTAATGCATGTTATACTTGTAACTGACTGTTACTATATTAGCTCCAATGTGTTACTCGTAAATCTTCTTTAGCTTCAGTATTATTGCCTTTTGGACTTCTTATTGATGTTCGTTCCTGAAGTTCAATAAATGCCTTTGCATTTAACTTGCCATGCTGTTTTCTGTAGGCGAAACAAGAAGCCTGGTGGCTGGTCCTGGGGAATACTACAAGCTCGGAGCTATATGGTCTGAAAAGAATTAGTTTTGCAGATCGTGTGCTTAATACTCGCATGGAATTGCCACCGATGTTAAATATCCAGGTAATAATTCCTCCACATGTGAATTGCCAGGCTAAGCAAAGCTCAGTGCGAATATATTGTTCTGCTTGAGTGACTTGACGTTTGTGCCCAATAATCGTCTAAATTTTTACTTAATGAACAATAATAATTGAGCAGCAATCTAAATGATGAGCCTTACTATGCTAGAGCCGACACCAAATTGGCAATATATTAGCTCTGCATATACTCCCTCTGTCCGGGATTACTTGTCGTAAAAATGGATAAAAGTGAATGTATCTAGAACTAAAATATATCTAGATACATCCATTCCCATGACAAGTATTTCCGGAGGGAGGTAGTACCCTTTTACCCTTGCCATGTTTGGCCATTCGCTATGCATCTGTTGTTATTCAGTGTTTTCAGTTTGTTGTATAAACATTGAATCTGAACAATATGCAGACCTAATATGTCCATCCATATTTCTTGGTGGATTCTGTCAGATTGCTGTATAAACTTGGGATCTGAGCAAATGCAGGACATATTTTTTTGTTTCCAATGAAGACTCGTATGATTTCCATGTGCTGGCGCTGTGCTTGGATAATTACACAGTCCTTTTTTTTTTTTGCATTTTTAAATGTTTTGACGAGAGGATGCTCTTTTCAGGAGGCAAAGCTGATTGTTGTGTCAGACTGCTACCTTGGGTTTGATCAGGAGGTGTCCCTTGGGCATCTAGGGAAGGTCTAATTCTTCCGCGGACTAGCAGATCTGCTTTTGTGGAACTCAGTTCCCAGGAATTCAGATATTCAAAATCAAGCAAGCTCCCATGCTCATCAGAGCCTTTCTGGATTTCGCTTTTGTATAGGTTTACTTGAGTGTAGCCAAAAACATGTCTCTTTTAATGCTTATATACACAAATCGATTGTGAGGTGGTTTTGGTCCTCATATGATTTTTACACGTCTCTTTTGGAAGCAATGAACATCTGTTATAAGTTTACTTTTCCACATGCCATAATTGATATCCTTCACCAGATCAATATTCATCGTGGCTTGTCAATGGATCACATCCAGGAGTTTGTCACCGCCCGGGAAAAGCTTACTCATATTAATCTCACCCAAGGAATTCAGGACAACATACTTGGAAATCCACTACCAATGGGGAGTAGTTGACGTCTTCGGCATACAAGGCACAATTGTTGGGCTAACCTCCACGTCCATGGATTCCACGGGAGTGATGCAGTGTTTTCAATGTATATTTTTCGCGGGGATTTTCAGTGTATATTGGGCACCCTCTCATGTACCACAATACCGTGCAACAAAAAATAGTTCATACAACAAATAGTTCATACAACAAATAAAGCTCAACCCAGTGTGGTGCACCGTTGAGCCATGATCTCATGCTGCTTTTCCATGTAACATTGTTGTTGTGGCCCAATCATAGCACCAGTGATCGACACAGTTTAGAATGATAACTTGTCAGCACTACCATCATACCGATGATGAAACTATCGTCCTGCGAGTTGTGGAAGACAACAGAGATAAGATTAGGAGTTTACTGAGGTTCAAGACCTTGAGATGGGTAATAGCCCTAGTCCTGATACGAGTGTATATTAAGGGCTCCTTTGATTCAAAGGAGCTCTATAAGATTTTTGAAGGATTGAAATCCTTAATCCTTAGGATTTTTTCCTACATTGGTCCTTTGGTTCATAGGATTGAATCCCATAGAATCTTTTCCTATGAAATCTTCTATACTACATTTCATAGGAAACCTAACATCCACTCCATTTTTTTTAATTTCTTTTTTACAATTTCTTTGTTTTTCCTATGGCATCAAACACTCCTTGCTAACCCTATAGAGTTCAAATAAACAATGCTACCCCAACCCTACAATTCTCCTATTCTTGTGTTTTTAAAATCCAGCGAATCAAAAAGGCCCTAATATGGTGTTTATGGAGTACAAGAATTAGATTGCAATATGGTGTTTATGGAGTACAAGAATTAGATTGCACCAACAAAGCCAAGTCTTACGACAATGGTGATTGTAATGTCGATGTCTTCTTTGGCGGCAAGCGGCCATGTGCCCCGAACACGATTTCCGTTTTGTGTGTGATAGCATAACACATGAGTGACCTTGTCGTCTCGCAAACTGTGCGTAATGCGTGGTCTAGGTTATGGTTGCTATGCTGAAGTGCTCGCTTTAGAAAAAAATGCTAGCATAGGGACATTGCATCGTACGTAGCCTTGCAGCACTCGCGGCCGACGCCGAAACCCAGGAAGAAGGGGCCACGCAACATGTGGGACGGAGGTGAGCAGGCACCCGGGGTGTATGACGGCGATGCGAGCGCCATGATCGCCGTCTGGAGTCCTCCGGCGGGATCTACAACCAGAGCGCGTCCGCGTATGTGCGATGTGGAGAGAGGCGGCGGAGGAGGGGAAGAATGCGATCGAATGAGTCGGGGCAGGGGCCTAATATCGCCGTGATTGCGTGGCGGTCACGCGCCTCCGAGTTCGTCCGGACGTCGGATTGGAAATGCCGAGCGTCGGATTCGAAATGCCGAGCGGCACAACACAACGCGGCGGGGACGAGCAATCGTCGGACCTAAGGCAACTTTGATCGTCCGAGTTCTTTCGGAGTCAATAACGCCACGCAACTCGTTGGAGGATTGCAGAGCTTCTGTTTTATACCTTTGTTCGATGTTACTGAACTTGGTATGCGCCCAGCCTTTGTACTTCTGTTTTGCTGTAGCTAGTGTTTGTGCTGGTGGATTGCCATTTTATTCGACAGTTGAAGAATAGAAAAGCATGTTCTTGCTAAATCAGTGAGCGCTCAAGGGCACAAACCTCTAGCTAAATGTACATTTTTCAGATGTTCTTTCCTGGTATGGGTTTCATGAAAAATTGTGTAGGTGCAGTCCTGGAGAAAGCTCGAAGATTGAAATGGTGTTGGCCGGAGATATTCACCAGAGCACCTCCCAGCCGTGCTTTCTCCCTCGCTCTGAAACTCTAACTGACAGAGGAACTCAGAGACAGGTTTTTGTGCAGCGATATCTCTACTGCTTTTCTGCTTCCTATTCCTTTTATTCTGTGAATCAAATCGTGGTGCCGCAAAGCTCACAACAACCCCGTTGTGCCCACGCCATCCCATGGGATGCGTCGTGCTGCTTGCAGGGCCGGCTCAACGATTTCGAAGGCCCCGGGGCGAACTTCATCAGTGGGCCCAACCAAGATTTTTTTCTTCGATCGATACACGAACAATTACATATATTATGAAGTCATATAGAGTAGTTATATTTCCTTAGAATCAAATATCTGATATTTTTCATGTCTTTGTTCAAACTCAAGTATCATAGAAGCTACAATGCACGAAAAGAATATAGAAATAGCATCCTAGCAAACCTCCATTAATCATGAGAAGCGAGACTTTCGTGCATTTGTTGATGCAAAATCATCTATGACAATGTCAAGATCAACACTGTCCAACATATTCCTCTCGATGTAGCACATGGCCAAACCATTCAATCTCTCTTGGGACATGGTTGACCTCAAATAATTTTTCAGTAATTTCAATTTTGAGAAACTCCGTTCAGCTGATGCAACAGTGACAGGTACAGTCAAGAGGATACGATAAGCAATTGAGACATTTGGATAACATTCCGCAGCTCTAACAAACTCAAATATCTGATCCGCTGACATGAGTGTGTGTGGCAATGTCATCTGCAGTACTTTTAGTTCAGAAACAAAATCATCTAAATCAACATCTGTGGACTTACCATGAGTGAAAGTCTTGACAAAATTAGTGCAGCATCTTCTTAGATCATTATCACCCAATAGCTTCAATTCTTTTGAGTTCAACAAGAATCCAAATATACTCCCAAATATACTCCTCCGAGATTTCTTGCCGAGACGGACACAGCGTCGGACGGGGCAGGGATAACAGGGACGAGACCAGGGCCCTGGACGAGACGGCTACTGCACGAGTAGATCAGGAGGGCGACGGGCGAGTGGATCAGTCGATCAGGAGGGCGACGGGCGAGACGCAGGAGACTGCACGGTTGCAACTTGCACGAAGGGCGAGTGGATCAGGAGACGAGCGGAGGCTGCGGAGCGATCGCTAATAAGGAACCAAAATACGATTCCCGGACGGATCAGGAGACGAGAGATCAAGGCCTGTGAGCGATCCCTGCCTTTGGTAGTTCCCAGGGCATGCGTTCCCAAGGCCCGCGAGCGATCAAGGCTTGCGCGCGATCCCTACCTTCCTGGGCAGCTGGGCTGGCTCCTGGCTGTATGTATGGGCCTTTATAGCTGCTTTATACATACGTATTCTCTATAAAATATGGGCCCCTATTTCGGCCGGGCCCCGGGCCGTCGCCCCTGTTGTCCTGGGCCAGAGCCGGCCCTGGCTGCTTGCCTAATCCCTATTAGCACGGAGCACACATCGACGTGCCCTCATGCACTAACAGAAAACCGAAAGCTTTGACTGAAGAAAAACGCTAACTGAATCTACTCTGAACAAAAACTGAACTACTGAACATCTGAAACTACTGAAAGTCTCCTACTTATTCGCGCAGCTGAAGTATCCAACAGTCTCCCCCTAATTCAGGTGCGCTCCCTGACATCGAGGATGCCAATCTTCTTGCACATCTCCTGGAACCGTATTCGTCGCAGTGCCTTGGTCAAGATATCAGCCTTCTGCTCGCTGGAACGGACGAACTCGACCACGGGAGTTCCCTTCTCAATGTGGTCTCGTATGAAATGATATCGGAGGTCGATGTATTTGCTCCTGTCGTGCAGAACATGATTCTTCCCAAGCGAGATGGCAGACTTGTTGTCAATGTAAATTGTGAATACGTCTGCACCTTTTCTGAGTAGCTCTCCAAGCATGCGCGCCAGCCATATACCCTGGCAGGCCACGGTTGATCCGGCGATGTACTCCGCCTCGCATGAGGAGAGAGCCACCACCCTTTGTTTCTGCGATTGCCAGCTGATTGGACTTCCACCGAGGAAGAAGATAGCTCCTGATGTACTCTTCCTGTCGTCCAGATCGCCGGCCATGTTGGAGTCGCTGAAGCCCACAAGCTCCACGCTGTCACCCCAGTGATAGGTACAGCCAAGGGTGAGCGTCCCGAAGATGTAGCGGAGGATGTGCTTGACAGCGGCGAAGTGCTCCGACGTTGGTGCCTCCATGAACCGGCTCGTGAGCCCCACTGCATACGTGATGTCAGGACGTGTGTGGATCAGGTATCGAAGACTGCCAATGATGCTCCTGTAGAGCGTGGCATCGGCGAGAGGAGCTGAGCTCGCCTTGCTCAGCTTGTAGTTGGGCTCGAGCGGCAAGGGCGTTGGGTTGCATCCCTTCATTTCGGCCTTCTTCAATAGTTTCTCGACGTAGGCTGCTTGACTTATGGTGATGCCGAGCGAACTCTGGTGCACCTTGAGGCCGAGGTAGTACCTCAACATCCCCAGGTCACTCATCTCAAAGAGTCTCTTCATCTCCTATTTGAATCGGTGCAGCTCTAGGGCGTTCCTTCCCGTGATGACGAGGTCATCAACATAGACGCCGACGAGTAGCTGGGATGCTCCAATGCCGCGAGTGTACACGGCGTGCTCTGTCTTGCTCCTCGTGAACCCCAGCGACACAAGAGTGTTGTCCAGCTTGGAATTCCACGCGCGAGGTGCTTGTCGAAGACCGTAGAGCGCCTTGCGAAGCTTGTACACCTTTTCTTCCTCGCCCCGCCGTGAGAAGCCGGGCGGCTGTGATACGTACACCACTTCCTCTAAGGCACCATTCAAGAATGCCGATTTCACGTCCATGTGGTGCACTTCCCACCCGCGATGCGCAGCAATGGCCAAGAGCACCCGCACCGACTCGAGGCGTGCCACCGATGCGTAGACCTCTTCAAAGTCCACGCCGGGGCGCTAGATGTACCCCTTTGCCATCAGTCTGGCTTTGTGCTTGACGATGGCGCCGGCGGCGTCCTTCTACAGTTTAAACACCCATTTCAGACCAATGGGTTTCTGGCGTGGTGGAAGATCCACCAGTGTCCATGTGTCGTTGTCAAAGATCGCCTGGAGTTCATCCATCATGGCGCGCCGCCACTTCTCATGTGGTGCTGCTTCGGCGAAGTTGCTGGGCTCCTCGCTGGCCATGAGGTGCAGTACCTCTTCCGCGAGGTCCTCATCAGGTTGAAGTGGCGCCCCCTCGCGCGTGCCAAGGAGCTCGTCCATCATGCGGTATCGATGCGGGGCATCGTGATCGTCGTCGTGTTCGAAGTCGCCATAGCGCTGCGTCGGTGGTGACACAAACACCGGGTTGCCGTTGGGCCTTGGAGGAGTCCCACCGGCGTCGCCCGCCTTGCCGGCGGGTGAGGGGGTCCTCGGACTCCCACCTGTTGTGCCCACCGTGGCCGCGACGGTGGAGCCTCGGGGCGGTGCCTGCTGGCGCGGTGCGCCATCCGCGCTCGCCTCTCTGGCCATCGGACTTTCTGCTGAATGAGCAGCTTCCTTGACATCCCTGGGCACTGAATACTGAACCAGGAATGGGCCTGCTAACGCATCGGCGCCTTCCTTGCTCCAGTCCCAGGTTGCCTCCTCATCGAAGACGATGTCACGGCTCACGTGGACACGCTTCGTCGTCGGATCGTAGACCCGATACGCCTTGCTCCCCTGCTCATAACCAGTGAAGACCATGGGAGTGCTCCGGCCCTCCAGTTTCTTCAGATGAGGCCGTGTTGTTTTGACATTAGCAATGCATCCAAACACTCGAAGGAAATGCACATCTGGCTTCCTACCAAACCAAACTTCAAATGAAGTTTTGCCGTCGATGCTGCAGGTGAAGCTGCGGTTGAGCACGAACACCGCCGTGGTCACCGCCTCCCCCCAGAAGAACGATGGCATGTTCTTGGCCTTCATCATGCTCCTTGCCATTGCCACCACTGTCTGGTTGCAGCGTTCCACAACACCGTTTGGTTGTGGTGTGTATGGAGCCGTCAGGTGGCGCTGGACGCCGTGGTTGGCGAAGTGCGCGACAAGGGTGTTCGACGTGAACTCACCCCCGTGGTCAGTACGGAGCTTGCGCGGTTTGCAGCCCGCCTCTATCTCAGCGCTTGCTTGGAAGCGCTTCAGGGTTGCCGCTATTTCGTCCTTCGAGCTGAGGAGGACCATCCACATGTAGCGGCTGTAGTCGTCGACCAGCAAGAGGAAGTGTCGCCGGCCGCTCGGTGTCGCCGGCGTGATGGGTCCGCACAGGTTGTCGTGTACCAATTCGAGCGGCTCCTCCACCCGGAACTTGGCCTTCTGTGGGAACGGGGTGCGGCATTGTTTGCCGGCAAGGCACGCCACACAGAGCTCGTTGGTGTGCTCGAGGAGTGGCAGTCCGTGCACGAGTCCACCCCACGCCATCCGCTGGATCGCCTCAAAGTGCAAATGACTCAGGCGTCCATGCCATTTCCAGGCCTCACCGTCGTGGCGTAGTGACAGACACGCGCGAGGGACATGGGTCATATCCAGCTTGTATAGACGGTTTGATGCATGGTGTACCTTGACGAGCAGCTTCTGACGCGGATCGAAGATGGCCATGCTGTTGCCGCAGAGTCGTATGTCGCAGCCGAGTTCATCCGGCTGGCCCAAGCTCACCACACTACTCTTCAACTTTGGGAAAGTAGACGTCGGTGAGGGCGCACTGCACGCCTCCGTCCACCTGGAACGCGATCGTCCCCCGCCCTTGTATCTTCACCACCGAGCCGTCGCCGAAATGCATGGTGCCGGTGATGCTCTCGCCGATCTGGGCGAAGGCGTCACGGTCCCCTGTCATGTGTGTTGGGGAACGTTGCATGGGAAACAAAAAAAATCCTACGCACACGAAGACCTATCATGGTGATGTTCATTTACGAGAGGGGGATCGGATCCACATACCCTTGTAGATCGCTCAGCAGAAAGCGTTAAGAAACGTGGTTGATGTAGTGGTACAACTTCGTGATTCAAATCATTGTCGTCTCACGATCCGTCCCACCGTCCCGATCTAGCACCGAACGGATGGCACCTCCGCGTTTAGCACACGTACAACTCGATGACGATCTCCGCCTTCTTGATCCAGCAAGAGAAACGGGGAAGTAGATGAGTTCTCCGGCAACGTGACGACGTGCCAGTGATGGCGATGATCTATTCCTGCAGGGCTCCACCCGAGCTCCGCAGAAATCCGATATACAGGAAGAACTACGAGGTATAGGTTTGAGTTGCACATGGCAAAGTTGTGTATCAAAAACACTAAAAACTCTAGTATATATAGGAGGAGGGGAGGGGCTAGCCTTGGGGCGCCGACCGAAGTGGAGAGGAGGACTCCAACTCCAATTCGGTTTGGGGAAGGAGGAGTCCTCCTCTCCCTTCCCACCTCCCTCTTTTTTTTTGGTTTTCTTCTTCTAGCGCCATAGCCCACTTGGGTTGGCCTCACCAGCCCACTAAGGGCTGGTGCGCCACCCCTGGGCCACTAGGCTCACTCCCGGGTGGGTGGGCCCCTCCCGGTGAACACTCGGAACCCATTCATCACTCCTCGTACACTGCCGGTAATGCCCAAAATCTTTTCGGAGACCAACTGAAACCATCCTATATATCAATCTTCGTTTACGGACCATTCCAGAAACCCTCGTGACGTCCATGATCTCATCCGGGACTCCGAACAACCTTCGGTCACCAAAACCTATAACTCAACTATACCGAAACGTCACCGAACCTTAAGTGTGCAGACCTTGCGGGTTCGAGAACTATGTAGACATGACCTGAGACACTCCCCGGTCAATATCCAATAGCGGGACCTGGATGTCCATATTGGATACTACATATTCTACGAAGATCTTATCGGTTGAACCTCTGTGCCAAGGATTCATATAATCCTGTATATCATTCCCTTTGTCCTTCGGTATGTTACTTGCCCGAGATTTGATCGTCGGTATCCCTATACCTATTTCAATCTCATTACCAGCAAGTATCTTTACCCGTTCCGTAATAAAAGATCCCATGACTAACACTTTATAGTCACATTGCTTGCAAGGCTTATATGTGATGTTGTATTATCGAGTGGGCCCCGAGATACCTCTTCGTCACACGGAGTGACAAATCCCAGTCTTGATCCATGCTAACTCAACAGACACCTTCGGAGATACCTGTAGAGCACCTTTATAGTCACCCAGTAACGTTGCAACGTTTGATACACACAAGGTATTCCTCCGGTGTCAGTGAGTTACATGATCTCATGGTCGTAGATGAATATTTGACACGCAGAAAACAATAGCAACAAAATGACACGATCAAATGCTACGTTTATAATTTGGGTCTTGTCCATCACATCATTCTCCTAATGATGTGATCTAGTCATCAAGTGACAACACTTGCATATGGTCAGAAAACCTTAACCATCCTTGATCAACTGGCTAGTCAACTAGAGGATTACTAGGGACATTGTTTAATCTATATATCCACACATGTATATATGCTTTCATTCAATAAAATTATAGCATGGATAATAAACGATTATCTTAAAACCGGAAATATAATAATAACTATTTTATCATTGCCTTTAGGGCATATTTCCAACAGTCTCCCACTTCCACTAGAGTCAATAATCTAGTCTCACATCGCTATGCGATTTACATTGGAATGAATCTAACACCCATACAGTTCTGGTGTTGATCATGCTTCGCTCATGGAAGAGGTTTAGTCAGCGGATCTGCAACATTCAGATCTGTGTGCACTTTGCAAATATTTGCGTCCTCTCCTTCGATGTAGTCGCGGATGAGGTTGAAGCATCGTTTGATGCGTCTGGTCTTCTTGTGAAAACTTGGTTCCTTTGCTAAAGCAATGGCACCAGTGTTGTCACAGAACATAGTTATTGGATTTAGTGCGCTTGGCACAACTCCAAGATCCTCATGAACTGCTTCATCGAGACACCCTCCTTAGCTGCCTTCGAGGCAGCCATGTACTCCGCTTCACATGTAGAATCTGCTACGACGCTTTGCTTGGAACTGCACCAGCTTACCGCACTCCTATTAAGAATAAATACGTATCCGGTTTGAGACTTAGAGTCATCCGGATCAGTGTCAAAGCTTGCATCGACGTAACCCTTTACGATGAGTTTGTCGTCACCTCCATAAACGAGAAACATTTTCTTAGTCCTTTTCAGGTACTTCAGAATATTCTTGGCCGTCGTTCAGTGATCCACTCCTGGATTACTTTGAAACCTGCCTGCCATACTTATGGCCAGGCTGACGTCCGGTCTTGTGCACAACATTGCATACGTGATAGACCCTATGGCTGAAGCATAGGGTACGGTACTCATTTGTTCTCTATCTTCCGCAGTTACTGGACACTGAGTCTTACTCAAATGTATACCTTTTAATACTGGCAAGAACCCCTTCTTGGACTGCTCCATTTTGAACTCCTTCAAAACTTTATCAAGGTATGTGCTTTGTGAAAGTCCTATTAGGCGCCTCGATCTATCCCTATAGATCTTAATGCCTAATATGTAAGTAGCTTCTCCTAGGTCTTTCATTGAAAAACATTTGTTCAAGTAATCTTCTACGCTCTCTAAAAACTCCACATTGTTTCCAATCAGCAATATGTCATCCACATATAATATTAGAAATGCTACAGAGCTCCCACTCACTTTCTTGTAAATAAAAGATTCTCCAACAACTTGTATAAACCCAAACGCTTTGATCACCTCATCAAAGCGCTTATTCCAATTCCGAGATGCTTGCACAAGTCCATAAATGGATCGCTGGAGCTTGCATACTTTGTTAGCATTCTTCGGATTGACAAAACCTTCGGGTTGCATCATATACAACTCTTCCTTAAGAAAACCATTAAGGAACGCCGTTTTGACATCCATCTGCCAGATTTCATAATCGAAACACGCACCTATTGCTAACATGATTCAGACAGACTTAAGCATTGCTACGGATGAGAACGTCTCATCGTAGTCAACTCCTTGAACTTGTTAAAAACCCTTTGCCATAAGTCGAGCTTTATAAACTGTTACATTACCATCTGCGTCCGTCTTCTTCTTAAAGATCCATTTGTTCTAAATAGCCTTGCGACCTTCAGGTAATACTTCCAAAGTCCACACTTCATTTTCATACATAGATCCTATCTCGGACTTCATGGCCTCTAGCCATTTGTTGGAATCCGGGCCCACCATTGCTTTTTCATAATTCACACGCTCATTGTTGTCTAACAACATGATAGATAAGATAGGATTATCGTACCACTCCGGAGCAATACGTGATCTTGTCGACCTGCAAGGTCCGACAATGACTTTATCCGAAGCTTCATGATCATCATCATTAGCTTCCTCCTCAACCGGTGTTGCCTCGACAGAGGTTTCCCCTTGCCCTGCGCCACCATCTAGAGGGAGCAGAGGTTCTACAACCTCATCAAGTTCTATCTTCCTTCCACTCAATTATTTCGAGAGAAACTCCTTCTCAAGAAAAGCTCCGTTCTTAGCAACAAACACTTTGCCCTCGGATCTGAGATAGAAGGTGTACCCAACTGTCTCTTTTGGGTAACCTATGAAGATGCACTTTTCCGCTTTGGGTTCCAGCTTTTCAGGCTGAAGCTTTTTGACATAAGCATCACATCCCCAAACTTTAAGAAATGACAACTTTGGCCTCTTGCCATGCCATAGCTCATATGGTGTCGTTTCAACGGATTTTGACGGTGCCCTATTTAAAGTGAAAGCAGCTGTCTCTAATGCATAACCCCAGAACGATAACAGCAGTTCGGTAAGAGACATCATAGATCACACCATATCTAACAAAGTACGATTACGACGTTCGGACACACCATTACGTTGTGGTGTTCCAGGCGGTGTCAACTGTGAAACGATTCCACATTGTCTTAAGTGAGCACCAAACTTGAAACTCAGATATTCGCCCCCTCGATAAGATCGTAGGAACTTGATCTTCTTGTTACGATGATTTTCAACTTCACTCTGAAATTGCTTGAACTTTTCAAACGTTTCAGACTTGTGCTTCATCAAGTTGATATATCCATACCTACTCAAATCATCAGTGAAGGTGAGAAAATAATGATATCCGCCGCGCACCTCCACACTCATCGGACTGCACATATCAGTATGTATGATCTCCAACAAGTCACTTGCACGCTCCATTGTTCCGGAGAACGGAGTCTTAGTCATCTTGCCCGTGAGGTATGGTTCGCACATGTCAAGTGATTCGAAATCAAGTGACTCCAAAAGCCCATCAGCATGGAGTTTCTTCATGCGCTTTGCACCAATATGACCTAAGCGGCAGTGCCACAAAAATGTGGCGCTATCATTGTTAACTCTACATCTTTTGGTCTCAATGTTATGTATATGTGTTTCATCACAATCAAGATTCAACATGAACAAACCCCTCACATTGGGTGCATGACCATAAAAGATATTACTCATAAAAATAGAACAACCATTATTCTCTGACTTAAATGAGTAACCGTCTCGCAATAAACAAGGTCCAGATATAATGTTCATGCTTAACGCAGGCACTAAATAACAATTATTTAAGTTCATAACTAATCTTGATGGTAACGGAAGTGACACTGTGCTAACGGCGATTGCATCAACCTTGGAACCATTTCCAACGCGCATCGTCACTTCATCCTTCGCCAGCCTTTGTTTATTCCGCAGTCCCTGCTTCGAGTTGCAAATATGAGCAACAAAACCGGTATCAAATACCCACGCACTACTATGAGAGTTGGTTAAGTACACATCAATAACATGTATATCACATATACCTGGTTTGGCGTTCGCCGCCTTCTTATCAGCCAAATACTTGGGGCAGATGCGCTTCCAGTGACCCATCCCCTTGCAATAATAGCACTCTGTTTCCGGCTTAGGTCCAGCCTTGGGTTTCTTCGTCGGATTGGCAACAGTCTTGCCGCTCTTCTTGGAGTTACCCTTCTTGCCTTTGCCGTTTTTCTTAAAACCAGTGGTCTTATTGACCATCAACACTTGATGCTCTTCCCGGAGTTCTGACTCTGCGACTTTCAGCATCGAGAATAACTCCCCCGGTGACTTGTTCATCCCTTGCATGTTATAGTTCAATACAAAGCTCTTGTAGCTAGGTGGCAGTGATTGAAGAATGCTGTCAGTGATAGCCTCTTGCGGGAGTTCAATCCCCACCTCAGCTAGACGGTTTGAGTACCCAGACATTTTGAGCACATTTTCACCGACACACAAATTCTCCTCCATTTGCAGGCATAGAATTTACCGGAGGTCTTATACCTCTTGATCCGAGCGTTCTTCTGAAAGATAAACTTCAACTCCTGGAACATCTCATATGCTCCATGACGTTCAAAGCGTCGTTGAAGTCCCGGTTCCAAGCCATACAAGACTGCACATTGAACTACTGAGTAGTCCTCCTTACGTGATTGCCAAGCGTTCAAAACATCTTGGCCAAACGTATCGGGTGGTTCATCTCCTAGCGCAGCATCAAGGACATAATTGTTTTTCCCAGCTTGTAGGATAAGCCTAAGATTACGAGCCCAGTCTACAAAGTTGCTACCATCATTTTTTAGCTTAGCTTTCTCTAGGAGCGTATTGAAATTCAGGGTTGCTACTGCGTGAGCCATTGATCTACAAGATAAAATATTGCAAAGTGGACTTAGACTATGTTCAAGATAAATAGAGTTTAACTAATCAAATTACTAATAAACTACCACTCAAATAGACATCCCTCTAGTTACTTGAGTGTGGCATGATCCAAATTCACTAACTCAAATCCGATCATCGCGTGGTTGATGTGGTGGAACGTCTTCGCGATCCAAATCGCCGTCGACCCACGATCCATCCCGATCTAGTGCCGAACAGACGGCACCTCCGCGTTCAGCACACGTACAACTCGATGACGATCTCCGCATTCTTGATCCAGCAAGAGAGACGGGGAAGTAGATGAGTTCTCCGGCAGCGTGATGGCGCGCCGGTGATGGTGATGATTGATGGCCCACAATTATAGGGGATCAATCTTAGTCCTTTCAATAAGTAAGAGTGTCAAACCCAACGAGGAGCAGAATGATCTGACAAGTGGTTTTCAGCAAGGTAAAATCTGCACGCACTGAAATTGTCGGTAACAAGTGATTGTGTGGTGAGATGATTCGTAGCAAACAACAAGTAACAAAAGTAGCAATGGTGCAGAAAAGTGGCTCAATCCCTTTTGTAGCAAGGGACAAGCCTGGACAAAGTCTTATAGGAGGAAAAACGCTCCCGAGGACACACGAGAATTTCTGTCATGCTAGTTTCATCATGTTCATATGATTCGCGTTCGTTACTTTGATAGTTTGATATGTGGGTGGATCGGCGCTTGGGTACTGCCCTTACTTGGACAAGCATACCACTTATGATTAACCCCTCTCTCAAGCATCCGCAACTACGAAAAAAGAATTAAGACAAAGTCTAACCATATCATTAAACTAGTGGATCCAAATCAGGCCCTTACAAAGTAACGCATAAACTAGGGTTTAAGATTCTGTCACTCTAGCAACCCATCATCTACTTAGTACATCCCAATGCCTTCCTCTAGGCCCAAATAATGGTGAAGTGTTATGTAGTCGATGTTCACATAACACCACCAGAGGAAAAACAACATACAACATATCAAATTAACGAACGAATACCAAATTCACATGACTACTATTAGCATGACTTATCCCATGTCCTCAGGAACAAAAGTTACTACTCACAAAGCATAATCATAATCATGATCAGAGAGGTAATGAGTAGCATCAAGGATCTGAACATAAACTCTTCCACCAAGTAATCCAACTAGCATCAACTACGAAGAGTAATCAACACTACTAGCAACCTTACAAGTACCAATCGGAGTCGCGAGACGGAGATTGGTTACAAGAGATGAACTAGGGTTTGGAGATGAGATGGTGCTGATGAAGATGTTGATGGTGACGAGTCCCCTCCGATGAGAGGAGTGTTGGTGATGACGATGGCGACGATTTCCCCCTCCGGGAGGGAAGTTTCCCCGATAGGATCGTCCTGCCGGAGCTCTAGATTGGTTGTGCTCAAGTTCCGCCTCGTGGCGGCGGCGAAACCACGAAAAAGCTCCTCTATGATTTTTTCCTGGACGAAACCCTGCATATAGCAAAAGAGGGGGGCCAGTGGGCTGCCCATAAGCCCCCATGGCGCGGCCTGGAGGGGTGGACGCGCCGTGCAGGCTTGTGGGCACCCCCTGGTGCCCCTCTGGCACTTCTTAGGCCCAGTATTTTTGATAAATCGGGAAAAAAATCCCCGTTTATTTTCACGGCGTTTAGAGTTGCGCGGAATAGGTATCTCAACTTTGCTCCACTTTCAGGCCAGAATTTCAGTTGCCGGTATTCTCCCTCTTCATGTAAACCTTGCAAAATAAGAGAGAAAAGGCATAAGAATAGTACCGTGAAGTGAAATAACAGCCAAAGAAGCGATAAATAACAACATGAAAACATGATGCAAAATGGACGTATCAACTCCCCCAAGCTTAGACCTCGCTTGTCCTCAAGCGAAAGCCGAGCTCAATAAATATGTCCACATGTTTAGGGAGAGAGGTGTCGACAAAACAAGATACGAACATGCATGCATCATGATCATGATGAGAACAACAATACCAACATATAATCTCTCATGCTAAAGTGATCATTCCTTCACAAAGTAAAGCATGGATCAAGAACCTTACCGAGAAGTAACAACCGATAGCCTTTAGTCATTGAAGCAATTGCAATTTATCACAACATCAGAAAGACTCAAATAAGAGCTTGTAAAGCAAATCCACATACTCAATCATTCTCTCGTTCTCTACAATTGCTACAACTCACGTGGTACTCATGAGATCAAAGTTTTAGCTGGACACACAGAAAGATAGGGGTTTATAGTTTTGCCTCCCAACTGCTTACCTCAAGGGTAATGTCAACAATAATAGTTCATGAATACTTACCTCCAAGTTGACATATGAATATAGATCTTTCCCAAGCATAAGACGGTAGCCAAGATAAAGGCGAAGAAAGGAATTGGTGAAGATCACCATGACTCTTTCTGGGACAAAAAGTAAAGGTACAAGATAGGCCCTTTGCAGAGGGAAGCAGAGGTTGTCATGCGCTTTTAAGGTTTGGATGTGTGTCCTCTTAGTGCGGAGGAACGCCACTTTATATTGCCCCGTGTGATAAAGAACTTTATTATGCAATCCGTCGCTTTTATGTCTTCCTCATCACAGGTTCGTATAAAGCTTATTTTCCACACAATAATAGATCATACATATTAGGAAGCAATTTTTATTGCTTGCATCGATGACAACTTACTTGAGGGATCTTATTCAATCCATAGGTAGGTATGGTGGACACTCAAGGCAAAACTGGTTTGAAGGTTTATGGATGCACATGTAGTATCTCTACTTGGTGCGGGGGTTTTGGCTATTGTGAGGTGGAAACAATCGTCACATGCTAAGGGATCTCTAATCATATAACATTGTTCAGAGCCAAGCAAACACAATTCATTACGTTGTCTTCCTTGTCCAACATCTACCTCTAGGCATGCAATAGCTTAGTGAGTGTTCACAATCATAGATGGTGTCAGAGATGATATATTTATATGTGAACCTATCCTTCTTTATCACTTCCTATTAATTTCAACAATGACCAAGGTCTACGTTTGTCTACCCTCAACAAGCTTCAATCCTCATTCTTTTTATATGTGAAGCCATCACTTCCCATAAGATCATTACATGATATTTCATGCTTTTGTTCTATTGTCACTCTTTTGATCATGGCAAGAGGCAAAGCCCTTTAACTAAGACACTCTATATTATATGGCTCACGAGCAAGAATACATCAGGGGTGACACAAAGCAAAACTCAAGACTAAAATACTAAGACTTTTAAACTAAAAGAGAAAGAGAAAACTGAAAAGGAAAACTAAAAGAAAGGTAAAGGCAAAAGATGTGATGGTGATACGATACTGGGGCAACTCCCCCAAGCTTGGCACAAGCCAAGGGGATTGCCCATACCAATGCTCAGTTGTCTTCCTTTGGCGATGATGGTGGAGTTGTTGCAACATGAGTTTGATCCTCCGTCTTCCAAGGCATAGGTGCTCCATCATGGAAAGATGAACGAGTCTCCTGAATCCTCAAGTCTGCAGCCAACCGTATTGATTTAAATCTATACTCATACTCACAGTTTTGGTTTTGCAGGTCATAGATCTGGCCCTGGATTTGATCAATCCTGTCATAGAGCCTGGAGAGATGCTTCCCAATGTCATTGGCATCAAACTTGTGCTTGTTGGTGAACTCCGTGATCATCATGTGGTTGGCGTTGAGTCCACGCTCCACCATCCCTTGGCACTTGAAGACTTGTTGCTCCATTGCTTCGAGCCTCCTCTCCACGCTTCCGGTCTTCTTAGGCCCCTCAACATCACGGATGTGCAACATCCCCTAACGCATCTCGATAGATTGAGGGTGTTGCAGCACTCCCGTGAGGTAGGGATTGATGACCTTCTCGAAGATCTTGTCCTTAAGAGCTTTTGGGGAAGCCATGGCGATCTAGATCTACAACAGAAACATGCTCGAAACGAAAAACAAAGGAAATCCGCGTGATGCAGGGGTCAGACCAAACGGAAGTAAATATATGTTGGGGAACGTCGCAAGGGAAACAAAAATTTTCCTACGCGCACGAAGACCTATCATGGTGATGTCCATCTACGAGAGGGGATGAGTGATCTACGTACCCTTGTAGATCGTACAGCAGAAGCGTTAGAGAACGCGGTTGATGTAGTGGAACGTCCTCACGTCCCTCGATCCGCCCCGCGAACAATCCCGCGATCAGTCCCACGATCTAGTACCGAACGGACGGCACCTCCGCGTTCAGCACACGTACAGCTCGACGATGATCTCGGCCTTCTTGATCCAGCAAGAGAGACGGAGAGGTAGAAGAGTTCTCCGGCAGCGTGACGGCGCTCCGGAGGTTGGTGATGATCTCGTCTCAGCACGGCTCCGCCCGAGCTCCGCAGAAACGCGATCTAGAGGAAAAACTATGGAGGTATGTGGTCGGGCAGCCGTGAGAAAGTCGTCTCAAATCTGCCCTAAAAGCCCCATATATATAGGAGGAGGGAGGGGGACCTTGCCTTGGGGTCCAAGGGACTCCCAAGGGGTCGGCCGAGCCAAGGGGGGGAGGACTCCCCCCCCCCCAAACCGAGTTGGACTTGGTTTGGTGGGAGGAGTCCCCCTCCCTTCCCACTTCTTCCCTCTTTTTTTTTCTTTTCCTTTGATTTCCTTCTCTTGGCGCATAGGCCCCCTTGGGGCTGTCCCACCAGCCCACTAAGGGCTGGTGTGTCTCCCCAAAGCCTATGGGCTTCCCCGGGGTGGGTTGCCCCCCCGGTGAACTCCCGGAACCCATTCGTCATTCCCGGTACATTCCCGGTAACTCCGAAAACCTTCCGGTAATCAAATGAGGTCATCCTATATATCAATCTTCGTTTCCGGACCATTCTGGAAACCCTCGTGACGTCCGTGATCTCATCCGGGACTCAGAACAACATTCGGTAACCAACCATATAACTCAAATACGCATAAAACAACGTCGAACCTTAAGTGTGCAGACCCTGCGGGTTCGAGAACTATGTAGACATGACCCGAGAGACTCCTCGGTCAATATCCAATAGCGGGACCTGGATGCCCATATTGGATCCTACATATTCTACGAAGATCTTATCGTTTGAACCTCAGTGCCAAGGATTCGTGTAATCCCGTATGTCATTCCCTTTGTCCTTCGGTATGTTACTTGCCCGAGATTCGATCGTCAGTATCCGCATACCTATTTCAATCTCGTTTACCGGCAAGTCTCTTTACTCGTTCCGTAATACAAGATCCCGCAACTTACACTAAGTTACATTGCTTGCAAGGCTTGTGTGTGATGTTGTATTACCGAGTGGGCCCCGAGATACCTCTCCGTCACACGGAGTGACAAATCCCAGTCTTGATCCATGCTAACTCAACTAACACCTTCGGAGATACCTGTAGAGCATCTTTATAGTCACCCAGTTACGTTGCGACGTTTGATACACACAAAGCATTCCTCCGGTGTCAGTGAGTTATATGATCTCATGGTCATAGGAATAAATACTTGACACGCAGAAAACAGTAGCAACAAAATGACACGATCAACATGCTACGTCCATTAGTTTGGGTCTAGTCCATCACGTGATTCTCCCAATGACGTGATCCAGTTATCAAGCAACAACACTTTGTTCATAATCAGAAGACACTGACTATCATCGATCAACTGGCTAGCCAACTAGAGGCATGCTAGGGACGGTGTTTTGTCTATGTATCCACACATGTAAATGAGTCTTCATTCAATACAATTATAGCATGGATAATAAACTATTATCTTGATACAGGAATTATAATAATAACTATACATTTATTATTGCCTCTAGGGCATAATTCCAACAGTCTCCCACTTGCACTAGAGTCAATAATCCAGCCCTCACATCACCATGTGAATTACATTGTAATAAATCTAACACCCATACAGTTCTGGTGTCGATCATGTTTTGGCCGTGGAAGAGGTTTAGTCAGCGGGTCTGCTACATTCAGATCCGTGTGCACTTTGCATATATTTACGTCCTCCTCCTCGACGTAGTCGCGGATGAGGTTGAAGCGTCGTTTGATGTGTCTGGTCTTCTTGTGAAACCTTGGTTCCTTTGCTAAGGTAATGGCACCAGTGTTGTCACAGAACAAGGTTATTGGATCCAGTGCACTTGGCACCACTCCAAGATCCGTCATGAACTGCTTCATCCAGACACCCTCCTTAGCCGCCTCCGAGGCAGCCATGTACTCTGCTTCACATTTAGAATCTGCTACGACGCTTTGCTTGGAACTGCACCAGCTTACTGCACCCCCATTAAGAATAAATACGTATCCGGTTTGCGACTTAGAGTCGTCCGGATCTGTGTCAAAGCTTGCATCGACGTAACCTTTTACGACGAGCTCTTCGTCACCTCCATACACGAGAAACATCTCCCTAGTCCTTTTCAGGTACTTCAGGATATTCTTGACCGCTGTCCAGTGATCCACTCCTGGATTACTCTGGAACCTACCTGCCATACTTATGGCCAGGCTAACATCCGTTCTAGTGCACAGCATCGCATACATGATAGAACCTATGGCCGAAGCATAGGGGACGGAGCACATATGCTCTCTATCTTCATCAGTTGCTGGGCACTGAGTCTTACTCAATCTCGTACCTTGTAACACTGGCAAGAACCCTTTCTTGGACTGTTCCATTTTGAACCTCTTCAAAACTTTATCAAGGTATGTGCTTTGTGAAAGTCCTATCAGGCGTTTTGATCTATCCCTATAGATCTTAATGCCTAGAATGTAAGCAGCTTCTCCTAGGTCCTTCATAGAGAAACTTTTATTCAAGTAACCTTTTATGCTCTCCAAAAGCTCTACGTTGTTTCCAATCAGTAATATGTCATCCACATATAATATTAGAAACGCCACAGAGCTCCCACTCACTTTCTTGTAAATACAAGATTCTCCAACCACTTGTATAAACCCAAATGCTTTGATCACCTCATCAAAGCGTTTGTTCCAACTCCGAGATGCTTGCACCAGTCCATAAATGGATCGCTGGAGCTTGCACACCTTGTCAGCATTCTTCGGATCGACAAAACCTTCGGGCTGCATCATATACAACTCTTCCTTAAGGAAACCGTTAAGGAACGCCGTTTTGACATCCATCTGCCAGATTTCATAATCGAAAAATGCAGCTATTGCTAACATGATTCTGACGGACTTAAGCATCGCTACGGGTGAGAAGGTCTCATCGTAGTCAACTCCTGGAACTTGTGAAAAACCCTTTGCCACAAGTCGAGCTTTATAAACGGTCACATTACCGTCAGCGTCCGTCTTCTTCTTAAAGATCCATTTGTTCTGAATAGCCTTGCGGCCCTCAGGTAGTATCTCCAAAGTCCACACTTTGTTCTCATACATGGATCCTATCTCGGATTTCATGGCTTCTAGCCATTTGTTGGAATCTGGGCCCACCATTGCTTCTTCATAATTTGCAGGTTCATTGTTGTCCAACAACATGATTGACAAGACGGGATTACCGTACCACTCTGGAGCAGCGCGTGATCTCGTCGACCTGCGTGGTTCAACAGAAACTTGAACTGGAGTTTCATGATCATCATCATTAACTTCCTCCTCAACCGGCGTCGCAACGACAGAGGTTTCCCCTTGCCCTGCGCCACCATCCAGAGGGATGAGAGGTTCGACAACCTCGTCAAGTTCTATCTTCCTCCCACTCAATTCTCTCGAGAGAAACTCCTTCTCGAGAAAAGTTCCGTTCTTAGCAACAAACACTTTGCCCTCGGATTTGAGATAGAAGGTGTACCCAACTGTCTCTTTTGGGTAACCTATGAAGACGCACTTTTCCGCTTTGGGTTCCAGCTTTTCAGGCTGAAGCTTTTTGACATAAGCATCACATCCCCAAACTTTAAGAAACGACAACTTCGGCCTTTTGCCATACCACAGTTCGTATGGTGTCGTCTCAATGGATTTCGATGGTGCCCTATTCAAAGTGAATGCAGCTGTTTCTAATGCATAACCCCAAAATGATAACGGCAAATCAGTAAGAGACATCATAGATCGCACCATCTCTAACAAAGTACGATTACGACGTTTGGACACACCATTACGCTGTGGTGTTCCAGGCGGTGTTAACTGCGAAACAATTCCACATTGTCTTAAGTGAGTACCAAACTTGAAACTCAAATATTCACCCCCACGATCAGACCGTAGGAACTTGATCTTCTTGTTACGATGATTTTCCACTTCACTCTGAAATTGCTTGAACTTTTCAAATGTTTCAGACTTGTGCTTCATCAAGTAGACATAACCATATCTACTTAAATCGTCAGTGAAGGTGAGAAAATAACGATATCCGCCGCGTGCCTCCACGCTCATTGGACCACACACATCGTATGTATGATTTCCAACAAGTCACTTGCACGCTCCATTGTTCCGGAGAACGGAGTCTTAGTCATCTTGCCCATGAGGCATGGTTCGCACGTGTCAAGTGAATCAAAGTCAAGTGACTCCAAAAGTCCATCAGCATGGAGTTTCTTCATGCGCTTTACACCAATATGACCCAAGCGGCAGTGCCACAAAAATATGGCGCTATCATTGTTTACTCTAACTCTTTTGGTCTCAGTGTTATGTATATGCGTATCGCTATCAAGATTCAATATGAACAATCCTCTCACATTCGGTGCATGACCATAAAAGATGTTACTCATAGAAATAGAACAACCATTATTCTCAGACTTAAAAGAGTAACCGTCTCGCAATAAACAAGATCCAGATATAATGTTCATGCTCAACGCAGGCACTAAATAACAATGATTTAAGTTCATCACTAATCCCGATGGTAGTTGAAGTGACACTGTGCCGACGGCGATTGCATCAACCTTGGAACCGTTTCCTACGCGCATCGTCACTTCGTCTTTCGCCAGCCTTCGCCTATTCCGCAGTTCCTGCTTCGAGTTGCAAATGTGAGCAACAGAACCGGTATCAAATAC
Source organism: Hordeum vulgare subsp. vulgare (assembly GCF_904849725.1). Lineage (NCBI taxonomy): Eukaryota > Viridiplantae > Streptophyta > Magnoliopsida > Poales > Poaceae > Hordeum > Hordeum vulgare. Next base: position 536,036,794 of record NC_058521.1, read on the forward strand.
CCAGGCACTACTACGAGAGCCGGTTAAGTACACATCAATAACATGTATATCAAATATACCTGATTTTTCTTTGCCCGCCTTCTTATCTGCCAGATACTTGGGGCAATTGCGCTTCCAGTGACCCATACCCTTGCAATAGAAGCACTCTGTTTCAGGCTTAGGTCCAGCTTTGGGTTTCTTCGGCGGATTGGCAACAGGCTTGCCGCTCTTCTTCGAATTGCCCTTCTTTCCTTTGCCGTTTCTCTTGAAACTAGTGGTCTTGCTCACCATCAACACTTGATGCTCTTTACGGAGTTCAGACTCTGCGACTTTCAGCATCGCAAACAACTCGCCGGGAGACTTGTTCATCCCTTGCATGTTGTAGTTCAACACAAAGCCTTTATAGCTTGGCGGCAGTGATTGAAGGATTCTGTCAGTGATAGCTTCTTGCGGGAGTTCAATCCCCAGTTCAGCTAGACGGTTTGAGTACCCAGACATTTTGAGCACATGTTCACTGACAGACGAGTTTTCCTCCATCTTGCAAGTATAGAATTTATCGGAGGTCTCATACCTCTCGATCCGGGCGTTCTTCTGAAAGATAAACTTCAACTCCTGGAACATCTCAAATGCTCCATGACGCTCAAAGCGACGTTGAAGTCCCGGTTCTAAGCCATACAAGACTGCACATTGAACTATTGAGTAGTCCTCCTTACGCGCTAACCAAGCGTTCTTAACATCCTGATCAGCCGTAGCGGGTGGTTCATCTCCTAGCGCAGCATTAAGGACATAATCCTTCTTTCCAGCTTGTAAGATTAGTTTAAGATTACGAGCCCAGACTACAAAGTTGCTTCCATCATCTTTCAACTTAGCTTTCTCTAGGAACGTATTAAAATTCAGGATGACACTTGCGTGAGCCATGATCTACAACACAAATATATTCAAAGTGGACTTAGGCTATGTTCAAGATAATTAGAGTTCAACTTAATCAAATTATATGCTAAACTCCCACTCAAAAAGTACATCTCTCTAGTCATTTGAGTGGTTCATGATCCACTTACACTATCCCAAGTCCGATCATCACGTGAGTTGAGTATAGTTTCAGTGGTAAGCATCCCTATGCTAATCATATAAACTATATGATTCATGATCGACCTTTCGGTCTCATGTGTTCCGAGGCCATGTCTGCACATGCTAGGCTCGTCAAGCTTAACCCGAGTGTTCCGCGTGCGCAACTGTTTTGCACCCGTTGTATGTGAACGTTGAGTCTATCACACCCGATCATCACGTGGTGTCTCGAAACGACGAACTGTAGCAACGGTGCACACTCGGGGAGAACACAATTTCGTCTTGAAATTTTAGTGAGAGATCACCTCATAATGCTACCGTCGTTCTAAGCAAAATAAGGTGCATAAAAGGATTAACATCACATGCAATTCATAAGTGACATGATATGGCCATCATCACGTGCTTCTTGATCTCCATCACCAAAGCACCGGCACGATCTTCTTGTCACCGACGCCACACCATGATCATCCATCAACGTGTTGCCATCGGGGTTGTCGTGCTACTTATGCTATTACTACTAAAGCTACATCCTAGCAAAATAGTAAACGCATCTGCAAGCACAAACGTTAGTATAAAGACAACCCTATGGCTCTTTCCGGTTGTCGTACCATCGACATGCAAGTCGATATTTCTATTACAACATGATCATCTCATACATCCAATATATCACATCACATCGTTGGCCATATCACATCACAATCATACCCTGCAAAAACAAGTTAGACGTCCTCTAATTTTGTTGTTGCATGTTTTACGTGGTGACCAAGGGTATCTAGTAGGATTGCATCTTACTTACGCAAACACCACAACGGAGATATATGAGTTGCTATTTAACCTCATCCAAGGACCTCCTCGGTCAAATCCGATTCAACTAAAGTTGGAGAAACCGTCACTTGCCAGTCATCTTTGAGCAAAGGGGGTTACTCGTAACGATGAAACCAGTCTCTCGTAAGCGTACGAGTAATGTCGGTCCAAGCCGCTTCAATCCAACAATACCGCGGAATCAAGAAAAGACTAAGGAGGGCAGCAAAATGCACATCACCGCCCACAAAACCTTTTGTGTTCTACTCGAGAAGACATCTACGCATGAACCTAGCTCATGATGCCACTGTTGGGGAACGTCGCAAGGGAAACAAAAATTTTCCTACGCGCACGAAGACCTATCATGGTGATGTCCATCTACGAGAGGGGATGAGTGATCTACGTACCCTTGTAGATCGTACAGCAGAAGCGTTGGAGAACGCGGTTGATGTAGTGGAACGTCCTCACGTCCCTCGATCCGCCCCGCGAACAATCCCGCGATCAGTCCCACGATCTAGTACCGAACGGACGGCACCTCCGCGTTCAGCACACGTACAGCTCGACGATGATCTCGGCCTTCTTGATCCAGCAAGAGAGATGGAGAGTTAGAAGAGTTCTCCGGCAGCGTGACGGCGCTCCGGAGGTTGGTGATGATCTCGTCTCAGCAGGGCTCTGCCCGAGCTCCGCAGAAACGCGATCTAGAGGAAAAACTATGGAGGTATGTGGTCGGGCAGCCGTGAGAAAGTCGTCTCAAATCTGCCCTAAAAGCCCCATATATATAGGAGGAGGGAGTGGGACCTTGCCTTGGGGTCCAAGGGACTCCCAAGGGGTCGGCCGAGCCAAGGGGGGGAGGACTCCCCCCCCCCAAACCGAGTTGGACTTGGTTTGGTGGGAGGAGTCCCCCTCCCTTCCCACTTCTTCCCTCTTTTTTTTTCTTTTCCTTTGATTTCCTTCTCTTGGCGCATAGGCCCCCTTGGGGCTGTCCCACCAGCCCACTAAGGGCTGGTGTGTCTCCCCAAAGCCTATGGCCTTCCCCGGGGTGGGTTGCCCCCCCCCCCCGGTGAACTCCCGGAACCCATTCGTCATTCCCGGTACATTCCCGGTAACTCCGAAAACCTTCCGGTAATCAAATGAGGTCATCCTATATATCAATCTTCGTTTCCGGACCATTCCGGAAACCCTCGTGACGTCCGTGATCTCATCCGGGACTCGGAACAACATTCAGTAACCAACCATATAACTCAAATACGCATAAAACAACGTCGAACCTTAAGTGTGCAGACCCTGCGGGTTCGAGAACTATGTAGACATGACCCGAGAGACTCCTCGGTCAATATCCAATAGCGGGACCTGGATGCCCATATTGGATCCTACATATTCTACGAAGATCTTATCGTTTGAACCTCAGTGCCAAGGATTCGTATAATCCCGTATGTCATTCCCTTTGTCCTTCGGTATGTTACTTGCCCGAGATTCGATCGTCAGTATCCGCATACCTATTTCAATCTCGTTTACCGGCAAGTCTCTTTACTCGTTCCGTAATACAAGATCCCGCAACTTACACTAAGTTACATTGCTTGCAAGGCTTGTGTGTGATGTTGTATTACCGAGTGGGCCCCGAGATACCTCTCCGTCACACGGAGTGACAAATCCCAGTCTTGATCCATGCTAACTCAACTAACACCTTCGGAGATACCTGTAGAGCATCTTTATAGTCACCCAGTTACGTTGCGACGTTTGATACACACAAAGCATTCCTCCGGTGTCAGTGAGTTATATGATCTCATGGTCATAGGAATAAATACTTGACACGCAGAAAACAGTAGCAACAAAATGACACGATCAACATGCTACGTCCATTAGTTTGGGTCTAGTCCATCACGTGATTCTCCCAATGACGTGATCCAGTTATCAAGCAACAACACTTTGTTCATAATCAGAAGACACTGACTATCATCGATCAACTGGCTAGCCAACTAGAGGCATGCTAGGGACGGTGTTTTGTCTATGTATCCACACATGTAAATGAGTCTTCATTCAATACAATTATAGCATGGATAATAAACTATTATCTTGATAAAGGAATTATAATAATAACTATACATTTATTATTGCCTCTAGGGCATAATTCCAACAATATAATGATTTTTTCCAGACCAGAAGGAGTACCCTGCACAAAAACGGAGTCCGGGAGGCGCACGAGGTGGCCACAAGCCCTCACGACGCGGCCAGGGGATGGGCCCGCCCCGTGCATGCTTGTCGCCTCCTCGCGCACTTTCTGGACTACTTCCAATTTTTGTATTTTTTCAAATATTCCAAAACGGAGAAAATTTCCTATTGGAAAAGTTTTGGACTCTGTTTACTTACCGAAACACATACCTCTTCGTTTCCGGGGTCTGAAACAGGCTGATAAGTGTCCCTTAGGTATTCTTCCGGAGTTATGGTATTGATGATATTGCTTTCAACATTTATGGGAGTACCTAAGATATAATGCTTGATTCTCTGCCCATTTACGACTCTCGGAGAATTACCTTCCGTGTTGTTGATCTTGATAGCACCGGAACGATATACTTCCTCAACAACATAGGGACCTTCCCATTTAGAGAGAAGCTTGCCTGCAAAGAATCTTAAACGAGAGTTATATAGCAAGACATAATCACCTACATTGAACTCACGCTTTTGTATCCTCTTATCATGCCACCTCTTAACCTTCTCTTTGAACAGCTTGGTATTCTCATATGCCCGAATATCAAATAACCTCTTCTTACCGGCAAGTTTGAAATCAAAGTTGAGCTCTTCGATGTAGCGACCCGACTCAAGACGAGTCAAGCCTCTGTGTATCTGTGCCATCCCTGGATCAGTATGCTGGCACACACAGTACATCAATGTATATATCAAAGTGCAGTCACATGTAAATAGCGTAAAACTGATATATACCTTAATTATCTCAGCGGAAGCGGTCAAGGGAGTGGAGTCCCAATAAACACCAACGGCAAGTTGAGTGTAGACCGTAACCCTGAATCGTACTCTTACTCGTCGAAGAAAAATATCTGCAACATAAGACGTTGCAGCCGTGTAGGTCAGCATATTGAATATGCCGGCAAGTCACATAAGAGAGGGGTGAAAAGCAATCATCTATACTATATGCATATATGGCAGGTGGGGCTATAAGTTTTTAGCGAAAAGCAAGTTTTCTCCTACATCAAGAGAGGGCTAAAAGCAAAATGTTACTACATAGTTGGTTGTTAACGAGATGGTTCCGCCAACCAGTTCTCGTACCCGAGTTGTCAATAATTACCCTCATCAAATATATTTAATGGTGTTGAGAAATCCAGATAACTTCAGTTCCTTTGGCTCAAGTTGTCCATGACCGTGGACACGGCTAATCGATTAGGTTTGAGTACTCTGCAGAGTTTTGCACACGTTCCCCACAAGATTTGATCGCCTCCGTGTATGTCCTCGCACTTCAGGGTGTTTGAAGACCGGATGATCAAAACATGGTCTTTCAACGGGTCCCTGTGAATCCCTGTCGGTGCCCATCCATTCCTACCGTTCTTCTACATCTACTAGCACCGCCTGTCCAGATTCGCCGCGTTGTCCAACCAAGCCAGAGCCCATAATGACTTGTGGCTGTGCAGGTAAGCCTTGGGTCTTGAAAATATCCGTCCGTCTCTTTGAGCCTGGGTGAAGCTTTCCGCAGGATGACATGGCCTCTCCAGCATCCCGGGCATCCACTTGGTTTTCCAGGGAGCCGATCAACCGTCCTTCACCCAGTGTTGCATTGCGTCCGAGGTCTTGAAAATCTTGTCTTAGTCCGGTCTTGATTATTATATCAATCTCGCATCACTCGTGGTATACACTCAACCGATAACCCGTCTACTCAAGCATAGCATTAAGAAATTGTCGTCCCGAGGCCAAGTGTCGGGGTTGTTGTGTTCCTACCACATGATATTGCAACTTACACTAAAGTTTCCAAGTACCTAAGGAGCATGCAAATTGGGCAAAGAAGGTGATCTACTATGCATTGAAAACATAGGTAAAATAACATGATCAAAGATGACTTGCCTGTGATGTTGACGAAGAAGAATTTCTCGAGAAAGTAACTTGATAGACTACTCGTCACTCTCCGATGAAATCTATATAGCAAACATATCATTCACATAAGCACTCATACTAGCAATCATTCTAGCAATCAAAACAAAAGAGAGAGCGAATAGGAATTCCGAAAGAAACTTCAAACAAGACTAGAGAGTCCTCTACTACGTCAAACACTAAATAGTTTTGTCTAACAGAAAATAATGACAAGGAACTAAGATATAAGTTTAACTAAGATAAAATAAAGTGTTTTTCACAAAACCTTTTGAAAGTATTCCCAAACGGAATTTCAAACAATGCGAAAACCAATTGCAAGTTACTAAGGAACTAGAATTGATTTCATGAAAACAAATAAACATAAAATAAAAACTTGTTGCAAAACTACTGTTAACTAACATAAACAAAACAATAATCTTTCTGAAATAATAAATAAAATATTTTAAAACAATTTACAGAAAAATAATAGCCATAGTCCTAAAAGAGCTAAAACAGAATCTGTTTTGGTAAAAACCCCAATTAAAAATATTTTAAAAAAATTGAAACTTAAACTACTGAAAGATATGATCAATAGGAAGCAGCAGCAAAAAGAATCAAATTAAAAGCTACTTTTAAACTCCCGGAATAAGCAAAACAAGATTTAATTCAAATCTGATCTAACTCAATTTTTATTTATCCAAACATAGACAAATTATATATCTACAGAAACTGCATAAAATTTGAGATCCAACGCAAAAAGAATCACCTAATTCGGAGTTATAGACTAATAGATATGAATTTTCTAATATTGCAATTTTCTGAAAAAACTGCAATACGGGATTTCGTGAATCTCACCGGAGTTAGTCGCCGGAGTTGGAGAAGACGACGGGAAGGTGGCTCCGGTGGCCGGCCGAGGCAGCGGAGGGGTCCAGGCGGGGGAGGAGGGCTCCGGCCGAAGGTTGGTGGTGCCGGCGAGGCGTGGGGCGACGGGAGGAGGCAGCAGGACCTCCGGCGAGTTCCTGTTGAAGATGAACTCCGGCGAGGCGGGGGCTGCGGCTAGAGGCGAGGAGAGGTATGATTCTTGGGGAAAATGGATAGAGGAGGGTGTGGGGGTTCTTATAGGGGTGACGGGAGGTGCTGCGAGGGAAAGAGCTTAGCGAATCCCGGAGGTGGGGATTCTCCTCTCCATGGAAGGAAAGGTTCTCTCACGTGGAGAAGAGATAGAGGAAGAAGATGATCTTCTTGGGCCAAATTTGGAAAGTGCTTAATTGGGCCAGCTCCTATTTCCTAATAAAAGTGATTCTATTCCTATTTTCAAAACTAGGAAACTAAAACGTTAAAAAGGAAATCAAATCAATTCGGAATAAAGAGTTTTTATATAGTAAAATTATCAGAAAAATAAAAAATAGATGATGGGCATTTTTCCACGGCAAAAATAAAAACTTCAGAAAAAATTATTTTCACAAAATTGCCTAAAAGGTTTATTTTCTTTTGCAAATAATTTTCAAATGACCCTCTAAGTTTTAGGGTTCAAACAACTTTCAAAATGCCCGTGGGTTTGAGGGTCATGTTCCTCCTCTCTTTTCTGTTTGACAGAAAGTATTTCCCGGCATTTCTTGCACGAAGAAAACAAATAAAAATGCAAGAGAATTCAAATGCAAATATCTCCGTTCAAATTCTTTATAGTTGAAGAAGTCATTTCATATTCTCTCGTTGCTTTGAAAAGATTGAATTTGAATTCACCGGAGAAGGGGAAAGTCATTTTATTCCCTCTCATTCAAAAGTTTCGAAAAGTTTCAAATTTCACACAAGTTTCAATCACTTAGGCAACCAACAAACAATCTAATAATAATTATATTAACATTCCAAAATTTATAATTTCGGGATGTTACATTCGATTTCCCAATAAGCTTTATGCTCTAGCTCAAGAGGTAAACGACATGCTTTACCATACACCATTTTGTACGGAGACATGCCCATGGGATTCTTATAGGCAGTTCTACAAGCCCACAGTGCATCATCGAGCTTCTTAGACCAATTCTTTCTAGATATGTTGACAGTCTTTTGCAGAATTAGTTTAATCTCTCTGTTGCTTAGCTCTACCTGACCACTGGACTGAGGGTGATAGGGAGATGCAATTCTATGGTTGACATCGTACTTAGCAAGCGTTTTACGGAAAGCACCATGAATGAAGTGTGAACCACCGTCGGTCATTAGATATCTAGGGACTCCAAATCTAGGGAAGATAACTTCTTTCAGCATCTTGATAGTGGTATTGTGATTAGCACTACTAGTGGGGATAGCTTCTACCCACTTAGTGACATAATCAACAGCAACTAGGATGTGAGTATACCCATTGGATTTTGGAAAAGGTCCCATATAATCAATGCCCCAAACATCAAATGGTTCAATGACAAGTGAATAGTTCATAGGCATTTCCTGACGTTTGCTAATATTACCTATTCTTTCACATTCGTCACAAGAGAAGACAAACTTACGGGCATCCTTGAAGAGAGTGGGCCAATATAAACCTGATTGCAATACCTTGTGTGCAGTTCTATCTCCCGCATGGTGTCCTCCGTAGGCCTCGGAGTGACACTTCTGTAGGATCTATCCCTGTTCATGTTCAGGTACACAACGTCTAATAACACCATCCACTCCTTCCTTATAAAGGTGAGGATCATCCCAAAAGTAATGTCTCAAGTCAAAGAAGAATTTCTTGTTTTGCTAGTACGTGAAACTAGGTGGTATGTATTTGGCAACGATATAGTTTGCATAATCAGCATACCACGGTGCACTATGTGAAGCATTGATGACATTAAGTTGCTCATCGGGAAAGCTATCATCAATAGGTTGTGGGTCATCAAGGACGTTCTCCAACCTAGACAAGTTATCTGCTACTCGGTTATCAGCACCCTTTCTGTCGACAACGTGCAAATCAAATTCTTGTAGCAAGAAAACCCATCTGATAAGTCTAGGTTTAGCGTCCTTCTTCTCCATGAGGTACTTAATAGCAGCATGATCAGTGTGAATAGTGACTTTGGAATCAACTATGTAAGACCTGAACTTTTCACATGCAAACATGACTGCTAAAAATTCCTTCTCCGTAGTAGCATAGTTTCTCTGGGCATTGTCTAGAGTTTTGCTAGCATAATGAATAACATTCAACTTCTTATCAAGTCTTTGCCCTAGAATAGCACCAACAGCATAATCACTAGCGTCACACATGATCTCAAAAGGTAAGTTCCAATCAGGTGGTTGAACAATAGGTGCAGTTATCAAAGCCCTCTTAAGTATTTCGTAGGCTTCCTCACAATCATCGTCAAAGACAAAAGGAATATCCTTTTGCAAGTGATTGGTAAGAGGCCTAGAAATCTTAGAGAATTCTTTAATGAACCTTCTATAGAAACCAGCAAGACGGAGGAAACTTCTTATACCTTTGATATCTGTGGGGTATGGCATTTTCTCGATTGCGTCAACCTTAGCCTTATCGACTTCAATACCTCTTTCAGAAATTTTATGTCCTAAGACGATGCCTTCATTAACCATAAAGTGGCACTTCTCCCAATTCAAGACAAGATTGGTGTATTTACATCTCTGTCAGACTCGATCAAGGTTGCTGAGGCAATCATCAAAAGAAGACCCGTAAACGGAAAAGTCATCCATGAAAACCTTGACAATCTTTTCACAAAAGTCAGATAATATAGCCATCATACATCTTTGAAAGGTGGCAGGTGCATTACATAAGCCAAAAGGCATACGTCTATAAGCAAAGGTACCGAAAGGGCAGGTGAAAGTGGTTTTCTCCTGATCAGATTGTGCAACTGGTATTTGGGAGAAACCGGAATAACCGTCTAGAAAGCAAAAGTGTGTGTGTTTGGACAACCTTTCTAGCATTTGGTCGATAAAGGCAAAGGGTAATGATCTTTCCTAGTGGCCTTATTCAACTTCCTAAAATCGATCACCATCCTATAGCCAGTAATAATCCTGTGTGGGATCAATTCATCATTATCATTAGGGACAACGGTAATGCCTCCCTTCTTAGGGACGCAATGCACCAGACTCACCCAATCGTTGTGAGCAACAAGATAGATAATACCTTCTTCCAGGAGCTTTAGTATTTCTTTTCTTACTACTTCTTTCATCTTAGGATTCAATCTCCTTTGATGATCAACAACTGGTTTGAAGTCAGGATCAGTTTTGATCTTGTGCTGGCATAGAGTGGGACTAATGCCCTTAAGATCATCAAGAGTATATCCGATAGCAGCATGGTGCTTCCTCAGAGTTTTTAGTAACTTCTTTTCTTCATGCTCTGAGAGGTTAGCACTAATTATGACATGATATATCTCTTTTTCATCAAGATAAGCATACTTAAGAGTATCGGGCAGCTATTTAAGCTTGAACACAGGATCACCCTTTGGTGGGGGTGGATCCCCAAGCAGTTCAACACGCAAGTTATTCTTAAGAATAGGATATTGTTCTAAGACAACTCTATCTATCTCATCCCTTTCATCCATATGCATATCATTTTCATGCTCAAGCAAGTATTGCTCTAAGGGATCAGTAGGAGGCGGCAATAGAAGCTAAGGCAATAGTTTCATCCTTACTAGGCAACTCTTTTTCATGAGGTTGTCTACCAAACTTAGAGAAATTGAACTCATGCGACACACCTTCAAAGCCAACAGTGACAATTTTCTTCTCACAATCAATATGAGCATTGATGGTATTGAGAAAAGGTCTACCAAATGTGATGGGACAAAAGCTATCTTGTGCAGTAGCAAGAACGAGGAAATCAGAAGGATACTTGTTTTACCACACAAGACTTCAACATCCCTAACAATTCCCATAGGGCAGATAGTATCTTTATTGGCAAGCTGAATAGTGACATCTATAGGTTCTATCTCAACAGGTGCAGTCTCGTCTTTGATTTCATCGTATAAGGATTGAGGTATTGCACTAACACTAGCACCCACGTCACATAAACCATGGTAACAATGATCTCCTATCTTAACAGAAACCACAGGCATGCGAACAACAGGCCTATGTTTGTCTCTAGCGTGAGGTTTAGCAATTCTAGCAGCATGTTCACAGAAGTGAATATTATGTCACTCAACTTCTTCAGACAGAAGATCTTTGATAATAGCAATGCTAGTTTCAACTATAATTTGCTCAGGGGGTGTAGGTGTTCTAATATAGCCTCTACGTATCACAGTTGAAGCTTTAGAATGATCCTTTATCCTAACAGGGAAAGGTGGTTACTCAATGTAAGCACTAGGAACCACAGGATCATTATAGGCAATGAGTTTCTCTTCAACTGGAGTGGGTTTAACTATATTGACTTCTAAAGGAGGATGATATTTAAACCACTTCTCTTTGGGGAGATTAATATGGGCAGCAAAGGATTCACACAATGAAGCTACTATCTCAGAGTCAAGTCCATACTTAGCGCTAAAGTCACAAAAAGTATTTGTCTCAACAAAGGATTTAACGAAATCAAAAGTGAAATTCATACCTGACTCCTTACCATATTCAAGCTCCCAATCTTCAGAGTTGCGTTTAATTCTCTCCAATAAATTCCATTTGAATTCAATATCTCTCTTCATAAAAGAACCTGTACAAGAAGTGTCAAGCATGGTGCGATCATCATGAGAAAGCCGAGCATAGAAGTTCTGAATGATAATTTCTCTCGAGAGCTCATGATTGGGGCATGAATATAGCATTGATTTAAGCCTCCCCCAAGCTTGAGCGATGCTTTCTCTGTCACGAGGCCAAAAATTATAAATATAATTTCGATCACGATGTACTAAATGCATAGGATAAAACTTTTGATGAAATTCCAATTTCAACCGATTGTAGTCCCATGATCCAGTATCATCACATAGCCTATACCATGTCAACGCCTTATCCTTCAAAGATAAAGGAAAGACCTTCTTGTTGACCTCATCCTCGGGCACACCTGCAGGCTTAAATAAACCACAAACTTCATCTACATAGATTAGATGCAAGTCTGGATGTGATGTTCCCTCTCCTGTAAAAGGATTAGCCAGCAGTTTCTCAAGCATACCCGAAGGAAATTCAAAGAAAATATTTTCAGTAGGTGAAGCATGTTGAGGAGCAACTCTTTGTGCTTCCTTTCGAGGTGAAGATACCCCAAACAAGCCTCTCAAAGGATTAGTATCCATAGTGACAAGTGACAACAAATTTCAGCACACTATATGAATGTTTCCTTACCAAGTTCCACTTACCAAAGGCGCTTCACTCCCCGGCAATGGCGCCAGAAAATAGTCTTGATGACCCACAAGTATAGGGATCAATCGTAGTCCTTTCAATAAGTACGAGTGTCGAACCCAACGAGGAGCAGAAGGATCTGACAAGTGGTTTTCAGCAAGGTAAAATCTGCAGGCACTGAAATTGTCAATAACAAGTGATTATGTGGCGAGATGATTCCTAGCAAGCAACAAGTAACAAAAGTAGCAACGGTGCAGAAAAGTAGACTAATCCCTTTTGTAGCAAGGGACAAGCCTGGACAAAGTCTTATAGGAGGAAAAACTCTCCCGAGGACACACGGGAATTTCTGTCATGCTAGTTTCATCATGTTCATATGATTTGCGTTCGTTACTTTGATAGTTTGATATGTGGGTGGACTGGTGCTTGGGTACCTCCCTTACTTGGACAAGCATACCACTTATGATTAACCCCTCTCTCAAGCATCCGCAACTACGAAAGAAGAATTAAGACAAAGTCTAACCATAGCATTAAACTAGTGGATCCAAATAAGCCCCTTACAATGTAACGCATAAACTAGGGTTTGAGCTTCTGTCACTCTAGCAACCCATCATCTACTTACTACTTCCCAATGCCTTCCTCTAGGCCCAAATAATGGTGAAGTGTTATGTAGTCGACGTTCACATAACACCACTAGAGGAAAAACAACATACAACATATCAAATTACCGAACGAATACCAAATTCACATGACTACTATTAGCATGAATTATCCCATGTCCTCAGGAACAAAAGTAACTACTCACAAAGCATAATCATAATCATGATCAGAGAGGTAATGAGTAGCATCAAGGATCTGAACATAAACTCTTCCACCAAGTAATCCAACAAGCGTCAACTACAAAGAGTAATCAACACTACTAGCAACCTTACAAGTACCAATTGGAGTCGTGAGACGGAGATTGGTTACAAGAGATGAACTAGGTTTTGGAGATGAGATGGTGCTGATGAAGATGTTGATGGTGACGAGTCCCCTCCGATGAGAGGAGTGTCTGTGATGACGATGGCGATGATTTCCCCCTCCGGAAGGGAAGTTTCCCCGGCAGGATCGTCCTGTCGGAGCTCAAGATTGATTCTGCTCAAGTTCCGCCTCGTGGCGGCGACGAAACCATGAAAAAGCTCCTCTGTGATTTTTTCCTGGAGGAAACCCTCCATATAGCAAAAGAGGGGGGCCAGTGGGCTGCCCACAAGCCCCCATGGCGCTGCCTGGGGGGTGGCCGCGCCGTGCAGGCTTGTGGGCACCCCCTGGTGCCCCTCTCGCACTTCTTCAGCCCAGTATTTTTGATAAATCGGGAAAAAATCCCCGTTAATTTTGACGGTGTTTGGAGTTGCGCAGAATAGGTATCTCAACTTTGCTCCACTTTCAGGCCAGAATTCCAGTTGCCGGTATTCTCCCTCTTCATGTAAACCTTGCAAAATAAGAGAGAAAAGGCATAAGAATAGTACCGTGAAGTAAAATAACAGCCAAAGAAGCGATAAATAACAACATGAAAACATGATGCAAAATGGACGTATCAATGATCTATTCCTTCAAGGCTCCGCCCGAGCTCCGCAGAAATCCGATCTAGAGGAAGAACTACGAGGTATAGGTTTGAGTTGCACGTGGCAAAGTTGTGCATCAAAAACCCTAAAAACTGTAGTATATATAGGAGTGGGGGAGGGGCTAGCCTTGGGGCTCAAGGGAGCCCCTAGGGTGCCGGCCTAAGTGGAGAGGAGGACTCCAACTCCAATTCGGTTTGGGGAAGGAGGAGTCCTCCTCTCCCTTCCCACCTCACTCTTTTTTTTCTTTTGGTTTTCTTCTTGTAGCGCCATGGCCCACTTGGGATGGCCTCACCAGCCCACTAAGGTCTGGTGTGCCACCCCTGGGACACTAGGCTCACCCCCGGGTGGGCGCGCCCCTCCCGGTGAAGACCCGGAACCCATTCGTCACTCCTGGTACACTGCCGGTAATGCCCGAATTCTTTCCAGAGACCAAATGAATCATCCTATATATCAATCTTCGTTTCCGGACCATTCTGGAAACCCTCATGGCAAAAATGATCTCATCAGGGACCCCGAACAACCTTCGGTCACCAACACCTATAACTCAACTATACCGAAACGTCACCGAACCTTAAGTGTGCAGACCCTGCGGGTTCGAGAACTATGTAGACATGACCTGAGACACTTCCGGGTCAACATCCAATAGAGGGACCTGGATGTCCATATTGAATCCTACATATTCTACGAAGATCTTATTGGTTGAACCTCTGTGCCAAGGATTCATATAATGTTCGGGAACGTCGCATGGGAAACAAAAAATTTCCTACGCGCACGAAGACCTATCATGGTGATGCCCATCTACGATAGGGGATTTCCGATCTACGTACCCTTGTAGATCGCACAGCAGGAAGCGTTAATAAACGCGGTTGATGTATTGGAACGTCCTCATGTCCCTCGATCCGCCCCGCGAACCGTCCCACGAACCGTCACGCGATCCGTCCCACGATCCGCTCCGATCTAGTGCCGAACGGACGACACCTCCGCGTTCAGCACACGTACAGCTCGACGATGATCTCGGCCTTCTTGATCCAGCAAGAGAGACAGAGAAGTAGATGAGTTCTCCAGCAGCGTGACGATGCTCCAGAGGTTGGTAGTGATCTTATCTCAGCAGGGCTTCGCCCGAGCTCCGCAGAAACTTGATCTAGAGGAAAAACCGTGGAGGTATGTGGTCGGGCTGCCGTGGAAAAGTCGTCTCAAATCAGCCCTAATACCTCAGTATATATAGGAGGGAGGGGGAGGGACCTGCCTTGAGGCTCAAGGAGCCCCAAGGGGTCGGCCGAAGTGGGCGGAGGAGGAGTCCTCCTCCAATCCTAGTCCAACTATGATTGGAAGGTGGAGTCCTTCTCTACTTTCCCACTTCCCCCTTTTTTCTCTTTGATTTTTCTTCTCTCCTGCACAAGGGCCTTCTTTGGCTTGCGCACCAGCCCACTAAGGGCTGGTGCGGCACCCCTAAGGCCTATGGGCTTCCTCCGGGTGGGCTGCCCCCCCCGGTGAACATCCGGAATCCATTCGTCACTCCCGGTACATTCCCGGTAATGCCGAAAACTTTTCGGTAATCAAATGAGGTCATCCTATATATCAATCTTCGTCTCCGGACCATTCCGGAAACCCTCGTGGCGTCCTTGATCTCATCCGGGACTCCGAACAACATTCAGTAACCAACCATATAACTCAAATACGCATAAAACAACGTCGAACCTTAAGTGTGCAGACCCTGCGGGTTCGAGAACTATGTAGACATGACCCGAGAGACTCCTCGGTCAATATCCAATAGCGGGACCTGGATGCCCATATTGGATTCTACATATTCTCCGAAGATCTTATCGGTTGAACCTCAGTGTCAAGGCTTCATATAATCCCGTATGTCATTCCCTTTGTCCTTTGGTATGTTACTTGCCCGAGATTCGATCGTCGGTATCCGCATACCTATTTCAATCTCGTTTACCGGCAAGTCTCTTTACTCGTTCCGTAATACAAGATCCTGTGACATACACTAAGTCACATTGCTTGCAATGCTTGTGTGTGATGTTGTATTACCGAGTGGGCCCCGAGATACCTCTCCGTCACACGGAGTGACAAATCCCAGTCTTTATCCATACTAACTCAAGGACACCTTCGGAGATACCTGTAGAGCACCTTTATAGTCACCCAGTTACGTTGTGACGTTTGGTACACACAAGGCATTCCTCCGGTGTCAGTGAGTTATATGATCTCATGGTCATAGGAATAAATACTTGACATGCAGAAAAAGAGTAGCAACAAAATGACACGATCAACATGCTACGTTCATTAGTCTGGGTCTAGTCCATCACATGATTCTCCTAATGATGTGATCCCGTTATCAAGTAACAACACTTGCCTATGGTGAGGAAACCTTGACCATCTTTGATCAACGATCTAGTCAACTAGAGGCTTACTAGGGACATTATTTTGTCTATGTATCCACACAAGTATTGTGTTTCCAATCAATACAATTATAGCATGGATAATAAACGATTATCATGAACAAAGAAATATAATAATAACTAATTTATTATTGCCTCTAGGGCATATTTCCAACAGTCTCCCACTTGCACTAGAGTCAATAATCTAGTTCACATCACCATGTGATTCTAACGAATCCAACACCCATATAGTTCTTGGGTCTGATCACGTCTTGCTCGTGAGAGAGGTTTTAGTCAACGGTTCTGAAACTTTCAGATCCGTGTGTTCTTTACAAATCTTTATGTCATCTTATAGATGCTGCTACTACGTGCTATTTGGAAATACTCCAAATACCTACTCTACTATACGAATCTGTTTCACTACTCATAGTCATTCGGATTAGTGTCAAAGCTTGCATCGATGTAACCCTTTACGACGAACTCTTTAACCACCTCCATAATCGAGAAAAATTCCTTAGTTCATTAGTTACTAAGGATAACTTTGACCGCTGATCAGTGATTCAATCCTGGATCACTCTCTGTACCTCTTAACAGACTTGCTGCAAGGCACACATCAGGTGCGGTACTCAGCATGGCATACTTTAGAGTCTACGGCTAAGGCATAGAATACAACCTTCGTCTATTCTCTTTATTCTGCCGTGGTCGGGTTTTTAGTCTTACTCAAATTCACACCTTACAATACAGTCAAGAACTCCTTCTTTGCTGATCTATTTTGAACTCCTTCAAAAACTTGTCAAGGCATGCATCTTGTTGAAACTTCTATTAAGCGTTTCGATCTATCTCCATGGATCTTGATGCTCAATGTTCAAGTAGCTCAATCCAGGTATTCCTTTGAAAAACTCCTTTGAAACAACCCTTTTATGCTTCACAGAAATTCTACATAACTTCTGATCAACAATATATCAACCACATATACTTATCAGAAATTCTATAGTGCTCCCACTCACTTCTTTGGAAATACAAGTTTCTCATAAACCTTGTATAAATCCAAAAGCTTTGATCAACTCGTCAAAGCATATATTCCAACTCCGAGATGCTTGCACCAATCCATAGAAGGATCGCTGGAGCTTGCATACTTGTTAGTATCCTTAGGATCAACAAAACATTCTGATTGTATCACATACAATCTTTCATCAAGGAAACCGTCGAGGAAACATTGTTTTGACTTCCTATGTGCAATATTTCACAAATAATGCAGCAACTACTAACATAATTCCAACAGACTTTTAGCATCGCTACGAGTGAGAAAGTCACATCATAGTCAACTCTTTGATCTTGTCGAAAACATCTTTGCGACAAGTCGAGCTTTTCTTAATAGTGACTTATCACCATCATCGTCTGTCTTCCTTTTAAAGATCCATCTTTAATTAATAGTGTTACTACCATCAAGTAGTTCTTCCAAAGTCTACACTTTGTTTTATACATGAATCCTCTCTCGGATTTCATGGCCTTCAGCCATTTGTCGGAATTCGGGCCCTACCATTGCTTCTCCATAACTTATAGGTTCATTGTTGCTGAACAACATGACCTCCAAGACAGGGTTACTGTACCACTCTGTAGTAGTACGCAACCTTTGTCGACCTACGAGGTTTGTAGTAACTTGATCTGAAGCTCAATGATCACCATCATCAGTTTCCACTTCAATTGGCGTAGGCGCCACAGGAACATCTTCCTGCGCCCTGCTACACACTGGTTGAAGTGACGGTTCACTAACCTCATCAAGTTCCACCACCCTCCCACTCAATTCTTTCGAGAGAAACCTTTCCTCGAGAAAGGATCCGTTTCTAGAAACAAACACGTTGCTTCCGGATCTGAGATAGGAGATGTATCCAACTGTTTTCGATATCCTATGAAGATGCATTTATCCGCTTTGGGTTCAAGCTTATCAGACTGAAACCTTTTCACATAAGCATCGCAACCCCAAACTTTCAAGAAATGACAGCTTAGATTTCTCTAAACCTCACTCTATACTGTGTCATCTCAATGGAAATACGCGGTGCCCCTATTTAAAGTGAATGTGGTTGTCTCTAATGCATAACCCATAAACGATAGTGGTAATTCGATAAGAGACATCATAGTATGCACGATATCAAATAGGGCATGGCTATGTCGTTCATACACATCATCACACTATGGTGTTCCAGGTGGCATGAAGTGCGAAACAATTTCCACATTGTCTTAACTGCGTACCAAAACTCGTAACTCAGATATTCATCTCTATGACCATATCGTAGACTGTTTATCCTCTTGTCACGACGATCTTCACTCTAAAATAGCTTTGAACTTTTCAACATTTCAGACTTGTGATTCATCAAGTAAATACCCCTGTATCTACTCAAATCGTCAGTGAAGTAAGAACATAACAATATCCACTACGTGCCTTAGCACTTATTGGACTGCACACATCAAAAATGCATTACTCCCAACAAGTTACTCTACTTGTTTCATGTGGCATGTTTTGAATGTCTCAAGTGATTCAAAATCAAGTGAGTCCAAGCGATCCATCCGCATGGAGTTTCTTCATGCGTTTTATACCAACATGCATGGTTTGTATGTCTCAAACGTTTTAAAAATGAGTGAGTACAAAGATCCATCAGCATGGAGCTTCTTCACGCATTTTACACCAACATGACTCAAGTGGCAGTGCCACAACTAAGTGGTACTATCATTATTACTTTGTATCTTTTGGCACCAATATTATGAAGATGTGTAACACTACGATCGATATTCAATAAACCATTGAGGGTAATTTATTCAAGCAAATAGAATAACTATTATTCTCTTTAAATGAATAACCGTATTGCAATAAACACGATCCAATCATGCTCAACGCAAACACCAAATAACAATTATTTAGGTTTTGCCACCAATCCCGATGATAGAGGGAGCGTGCGACATTTGATCATATCAACCTTGGAAACACTTCCAACACTTATCGTCACCTTGCCTTTAGCTAGTCTCCGTTTATTCCGTAGCTTTCATTTCGTGTTACTAATCACTTGGCAACCGAACCGGTATCCAATACCCTCGCGCCACTAGGAGCACTAGTAAAGTACACATCAACATCATGTATATCAAATATACTTCTTTCGACTTTGCCAGCCTTCTTATCTACCAAGCATCTAGGGTAGCTCCGCCTCAGTGACCGTTCCCCTCATAACAGAAGCACTTAGTCTCCGGTTTGGGTTCAATCTTGGGTCTCTTCATTAGTGCAGCAACTGTTTTGCCGTTTCACGAAGTATCCCTTCTAGCCCTTGCCTTTCTTGAAACTTAGTGGTTTTACTAACCATCAACTATTGATGCTCCTTCTTGATTTCTACTTTCGCAGTGTCAAACATCGCGAATCGCTCAAGGATCATTGTATCTATCCTTGATATGTTATAGTTCATCACGAAGCTCTCACGGCTTGGTGGCAGTGACTTTGGAGAACCATCACTATCTCATTTGGAAGATTAACTCCCACTTGATTCAAGCGATTGTCGTACTCAGACAATCTGAGCACACGCTCAACGATTGAGTTTTTCTCCTTTACTTCGTGGACAAAGAATCTTGTCGGAGGTCTCATACCTCTTAACAAGGGCACGAGCATGAAATCACAATTTCATCTCTTTAGAACATCTCTTATGTTCCGTGACGTTTCAAAACGTCTTTGACGCCTTGCTTCTAAGCCATTAAGTATTTTGCACTGAACTATCGCGTAGTCATCAGAAACGTGTATGTCAGATGTTCACAACATCCACAGACGATATTCGAGGTGCAGCACACCGAGTGGTGCATTAAGGACATAAGCCTTCTGCGCAGCAACGAGCACAATCCTCGGTTTTATAGACTCAGTCCGCAAAGTTGCTACTATCAACTTTCAACTAAATTTTCTCTAGGAACAAATAAAAACTGTAGAGCTATAGCGCAAGCTACATCGTAAATCGCAAAGACCATTAGACTATGTTCATGATAATTTGTTCAATTAATCATATTACTTAAGAACTCCCACTCAAAAAGTTCATCTCTCTAGTCATTTGAGTGGTACATGATCCAAATCCACTATCTCAAGTCCGATCATCACGTGAGTCGAGAATAGTTTCAGTGGTAAGCATCTCTATGCTAATCATATCAACTATACGATTCATGCTCGACCTTTCGGTCTCTTGTGTTACGAGGCCATGTCTGCACATGCTAGGCTCGTCAAGTTTAACCTGAGTGTTCTGCGTGTGCAAGTGTTTTGCACCTGTTGTATGTGAAGTTGAGTCTATCACACCCGATCATCATGTGGTGTCTCGAAACGATGAACTGTCGCAACAGTGCACAGTCAGTGAGAACACAATTTCGTCTTGAAATTTTAGTGAGAGATCACCTCATAATGCTACCGTCGTTCTAAGCAAGATAAGGTGCATAAAGGATTAACATCACATGCAATTCATAAGTGACATGATATGGCCATCATCATGTGCTTTTTGATCTCCATCACCAAAGCACCGACACGATCTTCTTGTCACCGGCGTCACACCATGATCTCCATCAATGTGTCGCCATCGGGGTTGTCGTGCTACTCATGCTATTACTACTAAAGCTACGTCCTAACAATATAGTAAACGCATCTGCAAGCACAAACGTTAGTTTAAAGACAACCCTATGGTCCTGCCGGTTGTCGTACCATCGACGTGCAAGTCGATATTAACTATTACAACATGATCATCTCATACATCCAATATATCACATCACGTTGTTGGCCATATCACATCACAAGCATACCTGCAAAAACAAGTTAGACGTCCTCTAATTGTTGTTGCATGTTTTACGTGGTTGCCATGAGTATCTAGTAGGATCGCATCTTACTTACGCAAACACCAGAATGGAGATGTATGAATTGCTATTTAACCTCTCTCCAAGGACCTCCTCGGTTAAATCCGATTCAACTAAAGTTGGAGAAACCGACACTTGCCAGTCATCTTTGAGCAACGGGGTTGCTCGTAGCGATGAAACCAGTCTCTCGTAAGCGTACGAGTAATGTCGGTCCGAGCCGCTTCGATCCAACAATACCGCGGAATCAAGAAAAGACTAACGAGGGAAGCAAATCGTAGATCACCGCCCACAAAAACTTTTGTGTTCTACTCGAGATAACATCTACACATGAACCTAGCTCATGATGCCACTGTTGGGGAACGTTGCATGGGAAACAAAAAATTTCCTACCCGCACGAAGACCTATCATGGTGATGTCCATCTACGAGAGGGGATTTCCGATCTACGTACTCTTGTAGATCGCACAGCAGGAAGCGTTAATAAACGCGGTTGATGTAGTAGAACGTCCTCACATCCCTCGATCCGCCCCGCGAACCGTCCCACGAACCGTCCCGCGATCCGCTCTGATCTAGTGCCGAACGGACGGCACCTCCGCGTTCAGCACACGCACAGCTCGACGATGATCTCGGCCTTCTTGATCCAGCAAGAGAGACGGAGAGGTAGATGAGTTCTCCGGCAGCGTGACGGCGCTCCGGAGGTTGGTGGTGATCTTATCTCAGCAGGGCTTCGCCCGAGCTCCGCAGAAACGCGATCTAGAGGAAAAAACGTGCAGGTATGTGGTCGGGCTGCCGTGGCAAAGTTGTCTCAAATCAGCCCTAATACCTCAGTATATATAGGAGGGAGGGGGAGGGACCTGCCCTGAGGCTCAAGGAGCCCCAAGGGGTCGGCCGAAGTGGGCGGAGGAGGAGTCCTCCTCCAATCCTAGTCCAACTAGGATTGGAAGGTGGAGTCCTTCTCTACTTTCCCACTTCCCCCTTTTTTCTTTTCTCTTTGATTTTTCTTCTCTCCTGCGCAAGGGCCTTCTTGGGCTTGCCCACCAGACCACTAAGGGCTGGTGCGGCACCCCTAAGGCCTATGGGATTCCCCCGGGTGGGCTCCCCCCCCCAAGTGAACATCCGGAACCCATTCGCCACTCCCGGTAGATTCCCGGTAATGCCGAAAACTTTCCGGTAATCAAATGAGGTCATCATATATATCAATCTTCGTCTCCGGACCATTTCGGAAACCCTCGTGACGTCCGTGATATCATCCGGGACTCTGAACAACATTCGGTAACCAACCATATAACTCAAATACGCATAAAACAACGTCGAACCTTAAGTGTGCAGACCATGCGGGTTCGAGAACTATGTAGACATGACCCGAGAGACTCCTCGGTCAATATCCAATAGCGGGACCTAGATGCCCATATTGGATCCTACATATTCTCCGAAGATATTATCGGTTGAACCTCAGTGTCAAGGATTCATATAATCCCGTATGTCATTCCCTTTGTCCTTCGGTATGTTACTTGCCCAAGATTCGATCGTCGGTATCCGCATACCTATTTCAATCTCGTTTACCGGCAAGTCTCTTTACTCGTTCCGTAATACAAGATCCCGTGACATACACTAAGTCACATTGCTTGCAAGGCTTGTGTGTGATGTTGTAGTACCGAGTGGGCCCCGAGATACCTCTCCGTCACACGGAGTGACAAATCCTAGTCTTGATCTGTACTAACTCAACAGACACCTTCGGAGATACCTGTAGAGCACCTTTATAGTCACCCAGTTACGTTGTGACGTTTGGTACACACAAAGCATTCCTCCGGTGTGGTGTCAGTGAGTTATATGATCTCATGGTCATAGGAATAAATACTTGACACGCAGAAAAACAGTAGCAACAAAATGACACGATCAACATGCTACGTTCATTAGTTTGGGTCTAGTCCATCACATGATTCTCCTAATGATGTGATCCCGTTATCAAGTAACAACACTTGCCTATGGTCAGGAAACCTTGACCATCTTTGATCAACGAGCTAGTCAACTAGAGGCTTACTAGGGACAGTGTTTTGTCTATGTATCCACACAAGTATTGTGTTTCCAATCAATACAATTATAGCATGGATAATAAAAGATTATCATGAACAAATAAATATAATAATAACTAATTTATTATTGACTCTAGGGCATATTTCCAACATATAATCCCATATATCATTCCCTTTGTCCTTCGGTATGTTACTTGCCTGAGATTTGATCGTTGGTATCCCTATACCTATTTAAATCTCGTTACCGGGAAATCTCTTTACTCGTTCCGTAATACAAGATCCCGTGACTAACACTTTAGTCAAATTGCTTGCAAGGCTTATATGTGATGTTGTATTACCGAGTGGGGCCGGAGATACCTCTCCGTCACACGTAGTGACAAATCCCAGTCTTGATCCATGCTAACTCAACGGACACCTTCGGAGATACCTGTAGAGCACCTTTATAGTCACTCAGTAACATTGCGACGTTTTATACACACAAGGTATTCCTCCGGTGTCAGTGAGTTACATGATGTCATGGTCATAGGAATGAATACTTGACATGCAGAAAACAATAGCAACAAAATGACACGATCAAATACTTCATTTATAATTTGGGTCTTGTCCATCACATCATTCTCCTAATGACGTGATCCACTCATCAAGTGACAACACTTGCATATGGTCAGAAAACCTTAACCATCTTTGGTCAACTGGCTAGTCAACTAGAGGCTTACTAGGGACATTGTTTTGTCTATATATCCACACATGTATCTATGCTTTCATTCAATACAATTATAGCATGGATAATAAACGATTATCTTGAAACAGGAAATATAATAATAACTATCTTATCATTGTCTCTAGGGCATATTTCCAACAATGTGATTCGAGGCGCCCGTGTCTAGGAACTAGGTGGTATCCCGCGGCGCGTCACGAAGTCGGGGACGATCTCCGCTTGTTGCTCGTTGAGGAAGACATGGAGTGAGGAGCTCGACTCCCCCGTGGCTAGAACCCCTGGCGCGTCCACGGGGTCTTCCGTCGCGCCGGATTCCACCATCTCCATCAGGAGGAACGCCGGGTCCGCATCCTCGTCAGCCTGCGCGAGGTGAGCTTCCTCGCACTTCTTCTTCCTGCAGTCTCGGGCCCAATGCCCCTTGTAGCCACAGTACCGACAAGTGTCCTTGTAGCCACTGCTTTTGTCGATGTTGCCGGCACCGCGTCCGCCTTGTGGACCGCCATGGCCTCCGCCGCGGCGCCCACCGCCATCGTGCCCGCCACCTCATTGGTGGTCTCCATGCACACCAGAGGATGATCCCCCATCCCCTTGGGCCACGCGCTTTCGTGCGTCCCACTCCTCCTGTGTGAGGAGCAAGCGGCCGCCGGATTATTGCTCGGTGGCGTTGTCATTGATCCGATCCTGCACGACACGCATTCGACCGGTGACCTCATCCAATGACATAGTGCTTACGTCGAGGAGGGTCTCGATCGCGACGGCGACCTGCGCGTATTCCAGAGGAACAACATGCAGGAACTTGGCGACGACGCTGGACTCGAGGACGTTTTCGCTGATGGAGCACAGGTTCACGGCGGGGGCGGAGATGCGCATTGAGAAATCATCGATCGTCTCCCCGGAACGGAACGAGATCCCTTCAAACTCGCTTCGGAGCCGCTGCGCGTTCGCCTCGCGCACATGACAAGCACCCGTGCGCTGTGTCGCGATCGCCTCCCATGCCTCCTTGGCGGTCTCCTTGGCTCCAATGGGACTCACCATGTCCGGGGGAAGAGCTCGCACGATCACAGCCATGGCCCTGCGCTTGTCGCAAAACGATGCGTCGCTAGTCTCAACGGTGTTCCACCAACCCTTGGCCTGCAGGTTTACCTTAATAAGCAGAGACCACTCTGCGTAGTTGGTGCGCGTTACCGTTGGGTAGGAGCCTGTCGAGCTTGTCGCCCGGATCACCTGCTGGTGCACCACCACCTCGCCTTCGCCGCGGCGATTTCTACTCCTGCCCGGGGCTGGAGACGGCGCCCTCGCGCGTGGAGGGGTCTCCGAACCCTGTCGGGCGTTCGAGCCAATACCGTCGGACGACATGGTCTCCTAACCTAGCTCTGATGCCAAGTGTTCGCCGGAGATACTCACCGGAGCACCTCCCAGCCGTGCTATCTCCCTCGCTCTGAAACTCTAACTGACTGAGGAACTCAGAGACAGCTTTTTGTGCAGCGATATCTCTACTACTTTTCTGCTTCCTATTCCTTTTATTCTGTGAATCAAATCATGGTGCCGCAAAGATCGCAACAACCCCGTCGTGCCCACGCCATCAATAAGCGCTCAAGGGCACAAACCTCTAGCTAAATGTATAATTTTCAGATGTTCTGTCCTGGTATGTGTTTCATGGAAAATTGTGTAGGTGCAGTCCTGGAGAGAGCTCAAAGATTGAAATGGCAGCACAGTACTGCTAATTCTCTATCATTTCTATTGATCATCCAAACGTAACAAACTATTTGTTGACAGATAATATTGGACATGTCCATACATCAGAGTGGATTAACACGTGGATTAACACAAAAGGAGATATGCTTCTTACCCTATTACTCACATATGAGTTTCTCGTATGTTTAGCAAACTCACACACATCACATTTCAGCTTGCTTTTTGTCCACACCACTCATTACATCAGGAAATGCTTGATACATTTTGTCAAAAGATGCATGGCCCATCCTACAGTGATGGATCAGTGCTCTAGTGACTAGTCTCCTTATCCTTAGGAACTTCAGCTAGCATTTGACATCCGCCTAGTCTGGCATGTTGCAAATTATGTATCAAAACCCCCTACGCCTTGTTCGAGTCCCAAGACTCATGCCCGTTGTTCTCTCCTGGATCAAGAACACAACCTTGTCAACAATTATTTGATAATCTATTAGGTCAATCAAAGCACTCAAGGACACCAAGTCCATGTGAAAAGCGGGCACATGCATTCCCAACTCCTCTTATCGACTGCAGATGTGCCACTTCGGCTAATGTAGCAACGCGGCATGCCTACCCTCAAAAGCTTGGTCTAGGCCCTTTAGAAACTACATCACATGCCCGCGCTCAACCCACTTCCTAATCATCTCCATGGATTCTTCATGTGGAAGCTCAAGTAGATCACACCGTTCGAGATCTTCCCAAAGGTGTTGCATCTCATTCACATACACCAGCACTCTTCTGTCACCTTGACGAACAACATGAATCTTGTCTTCAATTTGAGACATGAGCATCAGGTTTCCCTTACCAGAATACCTCATGGAAAACATGCTCCACATAGCATCAACATTTGAGAATGCCTCAAGATACACTGCAATGGCTGGAATCAAGGAGTTCAATGCTACCTCTTGAGCTTGCGTTGGTTTTTCCCTTGAAGAGAAAAGGGTGATGCAGCAAAGTAGCGATAAGTATTTCCCTCAGTTTGAGAACCAAGATATCAATCCAGTAGGAGTATCAAGATGAGGCACCAATGTACCTGTGCAAAAACAAACAAACTTGCACCCAACGCTATAAAGGGGTTGTCAATCCCTTCATGATTATTTGCAAGGTGAGATCTGAAGGTGAAAAGTGCAACAAAGTAATTTTGTAGATTTGAATATAGGATGTGAAGTAGACCCGGGGGCCATAGTGTTCACTAGAGGCTTCTCTCATGATAGCAAGTATTACGTGGGTGAACGAATTACTGTCGAGCAATTGATAGAATCGCGCAAAGTCATGACGATATCTAAGGCAATGATCATACATATAGGCATCACGTCCGAGACAAGTAGACCGATACTTTCTGCATCTACTACTATTACTCCACACATCGACCGCTATCCAGCATGCATCTAGTGTATTGAGTTCATAACAAACAGAGTAATGCCTTAAGCAAGATGACATGATGTAGAGGGATAAATTCATGTAATATGACATGAACCCCATCTTTTTACCCTTGATGGCAACAACACGATGCGTGCCTCGCTACCCCTTCTGTCACTAGGTGAGGACACCACACGGTATGAACCCAAAACCAAGCACTTCTCCCATTGCAAGAATTATAGATCAAGTTGGCCAAAGGAAACCCATAACTCGAAGAGAATTACAAGGATACGAAATCATGCATATAAGAGATCAGAGGAGACTCAAATAATATTCATAGATAATCTGATCATAAATCCACAATTCATCGGATCTCGACAAACACACCGCAAAAGAAAGTTATATCGGATAGATCTTCATGAAGATCATGGAGAACTTTGTATTGAGGATCCAAGAGAGAGAAGAAGTCATCTAGCTACTAGCTATGGACCCGAAGGTCTGTGGTGAAATACTCACGCATCATCGGACATGCAATGGTGTTGATGAAGAAGCCCTCCGTGTCCGAATCCCCCTCCGACAGGGCACCAGAACGGTCCCCAGATGGGTTCTTGCGAAGACAGAAGCTTGCGGCGGCGGAAAAGTATTTTCGTGGATCTCTCCTTTGATTTTGGATTTTTAGGGAATTTATAGGCGAAGGAGGTAGGTCAAAGGAGCCACGTGGGGCCCACAAGCCTGCCAGCCCCCCAGGCCGCGGCTGGGGGGCTTGTGATCTCCCCCGAAGTCTCCTGCCTTGGTTCTCAAGTCCCCTGCATATATTCTGTTATGGAAAGTCATCCCGCGGGTTTTATTCCGTTTGGACTCCCTTTAGTATTCTTCTCTTAAAAAGGTCAAAAACACGGAAAAAAAACTAGCACTTGGCACTGAGTTAATAGGTTAGTCCCAAAAATAGCATAAACAAGCATATAAAACATCCAAAGTTGACATGATAATAGCATGGAACCATGAAAAATTATAGATACGTTGGAGACGTATCAAGCATCCCCAAGCTTAACTCCTGCTCGTCCTTGAGTAGGGAAGTGATAAAGATCGAATTTTTGATGTGGAATGCTACCTATCATATTTGTTCTTTGTAACTTCTTTCTTGTGGCATGAATGTTCAGATTCGTAAGATTCAAAACAATAATTTACTAGTGACATGAAAACAATAATACTTCAAGCATACTAGCAAAGTAATCATGAACTTTTGAAATAACAAGGCCAAAGAAAGTTATCCCTACAAAATCATATAGTCTAGCTATGCTCCATCATCCCCACACAACGAATTTAAATCATGCACAACCCCGGTATTGGCCCAATAATTGTTTTCGCACTCTTACTTTCTCAAAATTTTCCGACTCTCACGCAATACATGAGCGTGAGCCATGTATATAGCACTATAGGTGAATAGAGTGTGGTGGAGGTTGTGAGGCAAAAAGGAGGAGATGTCACATCGACTCGGCGTATCAATGGGATATGGAGATGCCCATCAATAGATATCAATGTGAATGAGTAGGGATTACCATGCAATAGATGCAATAGAGCTATAAGTGTGTGAAAGCTCAAAAACAAAACTAGCTCGGTGTGCACCCAACTTGCTTGCTCACGAAGACCTAGGGCAATTGAGGAAGCCCATCATTGGAATATACAAGCCAAGTTATAAAATGAAAATTCCCACTAGTATATGGAAGTGACAAAGCAAGAGACTCTCTATCATGAAGAACATGGTGCTATTTTGAAGCACAAGTGTGGAAAAAGATAGTAGCATTGTCCCTTCTCTCTTTTTCTCTCATTTTTTTGGGATCTTTGGCCTCTTTTTTTCATTTTTTTGGTGGGCATCTTTGGCCTTTTTTTCCTCACATGGGACAATGCTCTAATAATGATGATCATCACACTCTTATTTACTTACAACTCAATACTTAGAACAATGATGACTCTATAGGAAATGCCTCCGACAGTGTACCGGGATGTGCAACGATCTAGCTTAGCGTATGACGTTGAAACATCTCGCTAACTATCTTACGATCATGCAATGGCAATATGAAAGTGACGGCACATGTCATGAGTTGGAACGGTGAAAGTTGCATGGCAATATATCTCGGAATGTCTATGAAAATGCCATAATACGTAGGTATGGTGGCTGTTTTGAGGAAGGTATATGGTAGGTTTGTGCACCGGCGAAAGTTACACGGTACTAGAGAGGCTAGCAATGGTGGAAGGGTGAGAGTGCGTACAATCCATGGACTCACATTAGTCATGAAGAACTCATATACTTATTGCGAAAGTTTTATTGGTAATCCAAACAAAGTGCTTAGCGCATACCCCTAGGGGAAGGGTTGGTAGGTGTTAACCATCGCGCGATCCCAATCGACACACAAAGGATGACAATCAATAAATCAATTATGCTGTGACTTCCTAACGTAGCGGTTCACCATACGTGCATGCTACGTGAATCACTAACTTCAACACAAGTATTTCTAGATTCACAACACCCTACTAACATAACTCTAATATTACCATATCCATATCTCAAAACTAATTGTGAGGAATCAAACTTCTCTTACTAATCAATGCACTTGAATATGGAAGTTTTTATTATATCCTCTTTGGATGCCTATCATATTTAGGACAAATTTCATAACACACGCCAATTACCAAGTTACTTAGAGAGAGCACTCTCAAAAAGATATAAGTGAAGATCGAGAGTTTTTATTTCTACAAAATATGACACCTCGTGCTCTACAAAGATTTAAGTGAAGCACTAGAGCAAAGTTATCTAGCTCAAAAGATATAAGTGAAGCACATACGAGCTAAATTGCCTAACTCAAAAGATATAAGTCAAGCTCATTGAGTATTCTAGCAAATTCACGATGAGTGCATGTCCCTCTCAAAAAGGTGTGCAGCAAGGATGATTCTGACAAAACAAAAAAGCAAAGACTCCTATAATACACGACGCTCCAAGCAAAACACACATCATGTGGTGAATAAAAATATAGCTCCAAGTAACGTTACCGATGGATTGAAGACGAAAGAGGGGATGCCTTCCCGGGGCATCCCCAAGCTTAGGATTTTTGGTGTCCTTGTATTTGGCTTGGGATGTCTTGGGCATCCCCAAGCTTAAGATCTTTCCACTCTTTCTTCCATTGTCCATAAGAACATCACCCAAAACTTGAAAACTTCACAACACAAAACTTAAACAGAAACTCGTGATATCATTAGCACAAGAAAACAAATGACCAACTCTTTAGGTACTGTAGTAAACTTGATTTCTATTTAGATTGATGTTATATTATTGTATTATCACTTTTCCATGGCTAGTACCCCCCGATACTAACCATAGTTTCATCAAAATAAGCAATCAACACAACAAAAATAGAATCGGTCAAAAACAGACCAGTCCGTAGGAATCTGTATACTTCCTATACCTATGGTATCCCAAAAATTATGAAAAAATATGACAATTAGTGCAATTCTCATATAAACCAGCAGCAAAAATAATCAACTCAAAATCTCTTTCTAGATTGGAACTAAAAATAATTTTGTGAGCACAAAGTTTCTGTCTTTTTCAGCATGATTAAACAAGTATCACCAAAACTAATCATAAAGGTTCAACTTGGCACAAACACTAAAAAAACATAAAAAATACAATCATAACAGAATTATGAAGGTGTGGACTCAACAAAACAGAAAGTAAAAAAGCAAAAATAAATTTATTCATTGTCTTGTGATCTCCCCCGAAGTCTCGTGCCTTGGTTCTCAAGTCCCCTGCGTATCTTGTGTTATGGAAAAATTCACCCCGCAGGTTTTATTCCGTTTAATATTCTTTTCTAAAAAAGGTCAAAAACACAGAAAAAACAGAAACTGGCACTTGGCACTGAGTTAATAAGTTAGTCCCAAAAATAACATAAACATGCATATAAAACATCCAAAGTTGACATGATAATAGCATGGAACCATAAAAAAATATAGATACGTTGGAGACGTATCACTCTCCACTTCGGCCGGCTCCCTAGGGGCTACCTTGAGCCCCAAGGCTAGCCCCTCCCCTCCTCCTATATATACTAGAGGTTTTAGGGTTTTTGATACACAACTTTGCGACGTACAACTCAAACCTATACCTCGTAGTTCTACATCTAGATCGGATTTCTGCGGAGCTCGGGCGGAGCCCTGTAGGAATAGATCATCACCATCACCGGTGCGCCGTCACGCTGTCTGAGAACTCATCTACTTCCCCATATCTCTTGCTGGATCAATAAGGCAGAGATCGTCATCGAGCTGTACGTGTGATGAACACGGAGGCGCCGTCCGTTCGGTGCTAGATCGGGATGGATCGTGGGACGACGGTGATTTGAATCACGAAACTGTACCACTACATCAACCGCGTTTCCTAACGCTTCCCGCTGAGCGATCTACAAGGGTATGTGGATCCTATCTCCCTCTCGTAGATGAAAATCACCATGATAGGTCTTCGTATGCGTAGGAAAATTTTATTTCCCATGCAACGTTCCCCAAAATCAGGATGGACCGGCCGCACTAGATAAAATACTAGACACGCTCTGCGAGATCCAAGGCGCCTCAAACAAGCCAGCTACCCACATCAACCATAATTGATGGGTGATAAAACAGCCCCCCCCCCCTACGGCTCCAACAACGTGGCCTTAGCCCCCTACGGAGACTACTGGACGCAGACCAAGAAGCTCGTCACCACCCACCTCCTAGTCGCGAGGAAGGTCCGCTCCAACCACGCCGCCCGTGAGCAGGAGGTACGACTGGTCTTGGCTAGGCTAAGGGCCGCGGCTGCCGTGCCGCACACATTGGTGGACGTGAGTGACATCTTCATGCACTTCACCAATGACGTGGTGTGCCAGGTCATGCTGGGAAGGCTACCCCGGGAGGTAGGCCGGAACCAGATATTCCGGGAGCTGTTGAAGATCCACTCCAAGCTATTAAGGGGATTCAACCTGTCGGACTACTTCCCAATATTGGCGAGGCTGGACATGGTGACCGCTAGGGCTGTGAAGCTAAA
This sequence comes from Hordeum vulgare subsp. vulgare, assembly GCF_904849725.1. Classification (NCBI taxonomy): domain Eukaryota; kingdom Viridiplantae; phylum Streptophyta; class Magnoliopsida; order Poales; family Poaceae; genus Hordeum; species Hordeum vulgare. The sequence goes on from NC_058521.1 coordinate 536,068,681, forward strand.
GAAAAGATGGGATGACCCTCTTGGACGACCTCATCGATAAGCATGTGAGGAAGATGGTGAAGAATGGTGAGGATGAGGAATTCATTGACATGTTGCTCTCCGTTTAGCAGGAGTACGGCCTGACCAAAGACAATATCAAGGCAATACTAGTGGTACGTACGTACAAGTTCCATTAATTAGTTTGCAATTGCACACGTTTCACACCCAAAGAACTACTCTAACTGATTGCTCAAATCTTCGTAGGACATGTTTGAAGTCGGGACAAACACAACGTACATAGCGCTCGACCATACCATGGCGGAGCTGATGCAAACCCACAGGCAATGGCCAAGTTGCAGGCTGAGGTGAGAAGGTGCACGGCCGAGGGAAAAGAGATGGTCACCGAGGACGACCTGGGAAGCATGAGCTACCTCAAGGCCGTGATGAGGGAGGCGATGCGACTGCACCGTGAAAGTGCAGTCATGCCCTTAATCATGTTTTGGTGTTGCTGACAACACACATATAGATAACTAATCACTAATCCCCTTTAAGTTGTTGTTAATGATCATGTGTTGATAAGGACAAGCTCATGTGCTAACAAGGACAAGATCAAGATAAGCATTCCTGAGCACTACATGCTTGATTCTTGTGGATGTTCACATGGTGGACAAATGAAGATGAATACATAAGCTAGGCTTTCCACATTGTGTATGGGAGAGCTACTTGAAGACTTCATCATGTCTTGCTTTCAACTAGAGCCAAGAAGGAACAACAACATAATGCTCAAGTGAAAGGGATAACTCAAAGGTATCAGTTGCTTTGACGTTAGTGGTGCGGAGTGATGATCAGCGAATAAAAATATACACTCAAGTATGGATCATCAGTACCCTTTTATGATTCTTTAGTCTTTAGGGATCCCGCACTATTAAGAGGGGATCACAGGTTTTGCGATGAACTTGCTCAAACTACATCTCTACTTTTCTGCTCATACCACATCTCCACTGCTCTGCTCTGATCTCAAAAACAGAACCAATGCCTCGCACATCCGGCTTCCTCCGGACGTCCGAGGGCCGGACGCCCGACCACTTCGGAAATCCACAACCTTATACCAGAGCCAAAGTCTCGGACATCCGGCTCCCTCCGGACGTCCGAGGGCCGGACGCCCGACCACTTCGGAAAACCGGAACCTTGCACTAGAGAAATCCAGAGTCATATAACTCGAACTTCCGGCCTCCCCCTGTCGTCCGAGGGCCGGACGTCCGACCACTTTCGAAATCCGGTGCCCTTGAACAGTGCTGAACTCTCGGACATCCCACCTTCTCTTCGGTCGTCCGGTCCCTGTTCGTCTATACAGTGATTCCTGATATCTATACATCCCTCGGACGACCGACCCCCGTCGGACGTTCGACCCCTTGTGGGCGTCCGGACATCCGAGAACTGCCGGACGTCCGACCACTGTCAGACTTAAGTGACCCCAACGGTCACTTTCCCCTCTCCACTATAAATACCCCCTCCCACTTCGTGAGTGGGGGACCAACACAGCCATATCCTCATAAGAACACATTTCTACCTCACACACATTTGCTCACACCAAATCTTAGATCCCAAGAGCATTTGTGAGCCCCTTTGAGAGTTGTTCCAATCAAAAGATAGACCGTCTCCCTCTCCTCCTCTCAACCCAAGCTATTTGAGATTTGAGCAAGTTTTGAGCATTCCCCGTGATCTTGTTACTCTTGGAGGTTGGAGACTCCTAGGCGGTAGGAGTTCTTCGGAGAGGAATCAATCCGTGTGATTACCCCCAGAAAAGTTTGTGAGGGTTTAGAAGCCAACTCAAAGGCTTACCACTAGTGGTTGAGAAACGCCTTCGTGGTGTTATCTCAAAGGGAGAATAGGGTGAGCCTTCGTGGCGTTGGTGTGCCTTCGTGGTAACATCCACCTCTCTAACGGTGACTAGCTTCCCTCCAAGGAAGTGAACATCGGGATACATCTTTGTCTCAGTGACCTTGGTTATCCTTAACCCTAACTCCTTACTTGTGGTTTACTTGTGTTACTTGAGCATACATACATTGCATATTGTTTGTGCTCATTATATTGTGTTGGCTATTTCTTTGTACAAGATTAATCGTTCAAGCATACCCTCTATATCCACACGTTCACACTTGCAGTTGTTGATATATCGTGTGCTATAGTGTGATCTAGTATCTTGTGTCGTTCACCTACTTGTCGTGTGATATAGCTCAAGTATGTTTGTGTAACTTACTTGTGCTTGTTAGTAACCGCGTTGTGTCCATCTTGGTAGATCGTTTTGTTGGTACACGTTGCGGTGCCTATTGCATTTAGGATTTGTGCTTGAAAAGTATCCTCTTAATTTATTTCCGCATTAGGCTTAAGCCAAATCCGAAGAAGTTTTTAAATAGCCTATTCACCCCCCTCTAGGCGTCATCGTGGTCCTTTCAATTGGTATCAGAGCAAGGTCGCTCTTTAATTACGTTTCACGACCTAGAGAGTATCGATGTTGACTATTGGATTAGTGCACAATGACACCTTTGACTTTGATGGCACAAATTATACCCTATGGAGAATTCGTATGCTCCATCACTTTCGGGCCATGGGCCCAAATACTTTACGAATTGTTCTTGTAGGGATTGCCAACAAAAAGGATGATGCATCTTCATCTAGTAATGAAATGTAACTTGATTGTGAGGCTTTTCTTGCCATTCATCGAACCATAAGTCCTGAAGTGTTTAAGTTTATCTCGACTTGCAAGTCAGCTCATGAAGTTTGGACTAAACTTGAAGATATATATGGTGGGTCCAATCTTGATGAAGACGATATTATGATGAAGGAGTTGGTGCATGAGCTATTCACTCTTTTTGATCATAAAGAGTCCACCACTACTTCCATATCCGATTGCTTGCACACCTCAGCATCTTCAATCTCACAAGGTAATGACATGGTGAGTGAAGAAATGTATGTTGATGAAAATGTCATAGCCTCTATGGACACGAGCATATCTAGCACCACACATAGTGTAAATTATTATGCTGATAGGTCATGCATTTCACCTAAAGATCCCTCGACAAATGTCTGTGGTGATATGCGTGCTTTCCCTTGTCCTCTTGATCAAAATATCTTGTTTCTCCCTAGTTGTCCTATGACTAATCATTTAGGGGAAATCAAGAAATATGAAGTACTTTTGACTAATGAAGAATCCGATTCACCAAAAGAATCATCATCAACTCCTCCAGTTCACATGTGCCTCATGGCAAGAGGTAATAATGAGGTATCATCTTCTCTGTGCAATAAGGATGATATTTGTGATGAGGATGATGATGATGACTTGACTGAAAATATCTATGTGATCGGTAAAATTCTTCATAAAGCTAAAAATAACGCTCTTCAAAGATTCCAAGATGTTCTTGCTTACTTTGAAAATTGTAATGATTCACTTAATCATGAACAAGCTAAAAGTGAACAACTTGAACATGAACTTGAGAAGAGTCATCAAGCATGTAGAGACTTAAGATCTTCAAAAGAAGAGATTGAAGTTGCTCATGATAAACTTAAAAAGGATTTTGAGGTCCTTCTCCTTGAATGCAATAGTGTCAAGGGAGAGCTCATCAAAACCTCTAAGATCTATGAGGAGCTTCAATCTACTCATGAGAAGTCTCTAATTGCTACTTACTCCTCTCATATTGTTGATGATACTTGTACATCTAACTCTACCTCATTTGAAGTATCAACATTGAAGGAGAATGCTGAGCTACGTGCTCAACTTGATTTACTAACTAGCAATTATGGGAAGTTGGAAGACAACCATGTAATGCTCACAATCTCTCATGTCGATCTTCTAACATCCCATAATGTGAAAAAGTTAGCTCATGAGGCTATCATCACCAAGGTAACATCAAGTGAGCCTCATGTGGAAAATGGCACTACTTCTAGTCAAAGTACTATATTTCCATGTGCTAGTCCTCGTAATTCGTCTACTCATAATGTTGCTACCTCGTGTGATGAATTACTTTCCTTGCCTTGCTGCTCTAACATTGAAGCTTACACTTCCTCTAGTACTTGCGTTGATACTAACCGTGCAGAGGAAATTGAAGAGCTCAAGTCCCAAGTCACTTCTTTGAAGAAAGACTTGGAACAGTGTCATGAAGGGATGTCCACACTCAACAACGTCCTGTGTGAGCAAACATCTCCAAATGATAAAAAAGATGTTGGAGTAAACTCAAACAAGAACAAGAGGGGCCTAGAACAAGTCAAGAATTCGGCCAAAATCATTTGCTTCAAGTGCAAACTTAAAGGGCACCATGTTAGATCTTGCCCTCTAAAGACGAAGTCTCAAAGCCACAAGCAACAAGGGAAGTGACCACAAACTCAATCACATACTCAGCTACAAGTTGAAGGAAGGTCTCTTCCCAATAAGACCCAAGCCAACACTCCCCGAGGTGAGAAATCAACTGGGAAGAAAGCAAAGGGTAGATGTTGTTACTTATGTCGTGAGAAGGGTCACGTTGCTTCGTCTTGCACGAGAGGTAACTTATCCAACCCAATCACTATTGATGATGGCTATTCCCTTGGGAAGGATAAGGTTGGCAATGTGTTTGCCAAGTTCGTTGGTACTCAAAATGGTGTCAAGAAAAGAACCATTTGGGTTGCCAAGCCTATTGTGACTAACCTCTTAGGACCCAACGTAGTTGGGGACCAACAAGCTCAAACTTGATCAATAGGTGACTATGGAGGACATTGGAGACTTGGATACACAATGAAGATTTTAGGACTCTTCATCATTTGTATTATCTCAAGCCAAGTCATTTGGATTATCAAGCCCATATCCCATATCCAATGTGCCTCTTTGCGGTAACTTGTACTTAAATTGTTTACATTGAAAGTTACCTGCCCCACTCCTTCTCATGTCTAGGTTTGGTACCTAGTATGTACTTTGACATGTTGCACCTACTAGTATGATTGTTATGTGTTATCTATCATGTGTAGGTCGTTATGTATGTCATATAGTTGTGTGTAGTCCTGATCATTACTTGCATCATAGTTGCACCATTGTGTGGGTCTTTTGAGACGTTAATAGCTCATCACATTAAGGGGGAGTGTTCTGCTCTACGCAGATCACTAACCCAAAATGTGTATATATGTATTGGGCTCCATCTAGTATTCACGGTGCAAGATTATCCAATCATTCCGTTGGATGTCAAAGCCATCCGAAGTTCAAATTGGCATCCACTTATCAGCTTAGTTGGATGATTGATTGCCTTGTATGATAAATACATGGATTATCACATTAAGGGAGTGTGATATGCTTTGTGCACGTCACATCCCCTGGTAAGATAAACATCCGATGTATGCCACTCAGAATCTACCACATGGGGTTAATCTATAGCTATGTGGCGTGTCATGCTCCACATGTCTTAATTCACATAATAACCCTGTTGGTGTCTAAATCCCTTAGATGTGCGTGAGTATGACGTTCTACTACACCAATACTCATGGCTTAGCCGCTAGATCGTACCCAAAAGAAGGGCATAGTTGATGCATGCCTTTCGAATTATTTCTCTACACTATGATCTAACTAATTGGGATGTTAACGTACGACATCTAAACATCATGCTTATGGTTGAACTCCCATATCACACTTGTTTGAGTATAAAACGATCTTTGTGCTCGTTTGGCATCTACCACCACTGATAATTCTAAATACCATTGTGTTATCTCACACATGGTATCTCTGGCTTGGTAGTGTTTTTCATGGTCATTCTATTTCGGCATTGTCTTCATTTGACCTACATAACTTGCCGAGAAATTCATGTGTCTCCCGGTAATCTGTCATGCATGTTTTTGAGCTCGTACTATTTATTTCATAATGTTGTGGGAGTTATAATCATATTACCTACACTTATACATTTACTGGGGTGAGACATGCATGTAAGGTTGTGCAAAATGCATACCTTACATGGTTTGATGCTTTGACTGGTTCATGTGTTGAACTTGGGGTGCTATCATATGTTGATTTGTCACCCTGATCCATTTTGGACGACATGAATGTTCTGTAATTGACAATTATGTGTTCATTTGTCCAAATTGTATATCCTTGGATTTTTATAGGCTTGTGTAGGCATATCTACTATGTGTAGATGCACATGCTGTGTCTATCGTATCTTTGATCCAATATATGTATATGGTAAATCAGACGTATCCATTAAAAGGTTAAGGTGTGCTTGAAAGTAAAACGTATATCTATATGCACATAATTGAGTGATCTTACCCTATATATATTGTAGTTGGACTAACTACTTCGGACCCAATAAGTTTGGGGACCATATTGTGCTTAAATGGTGGTTTAGGTACTTTGGAGAAGCATTGATATCTTGACTTATTCTCAGAAGAAGATGGTGCTGGTCACGAAGAAATTAGAGTCAAGACAGGACTCGGCTACTTCTACGCCATACCAATGCTTTTCCGGTAACAAGTATTTACTTCATACATGTATAACATTAGAGTCAACCCTGTGTAGGTTGCATCATTGCATGAACATAATACTTTTTCCACTTTGTAATTTCCTGCATGTCCTTGTCAATCACACTGATGAAATGCTTAGTGTTGGTGTTCTCTTAGCTCTTCATGGTCATATGAATGAGACAAATTTGTGCCATGGCCCTTGTGTCATGTGCCTTGCTCTTATAATAGGATAACTTGTGCATGATCCTATGCACTCATGCGTTTGATCGTATTTTGGACCCACACGTATCATAGTAATCAAGTTAGAAGATTTACATCATACCATGTCCAAAATATGTTAGTTGAGAGGCCCTTGGTTGCTACACATGAGAGAATACTCCTTATCACCTCACCATCATGAGGAAGACAGAAAATGCTTAAGTGTCCCTGTCTCGAGGTAGCACTCAAACTTGGTGGTTAAACCCACCACACACTCCATTGTTCGAGCGTTGGGAAGGTATAGTCACTATATGAAATAATGTTGGATGTTTCCTCCGCTCTATTCACTTGAACCATATCACCATCATGATTCAGCCATGTCTGCCTCCCTCTCGAACGTCCGGCACGACTCGGTCGTCCGATCGTTGACAGCTTCCGGACATCCGACGTCTATCGGTCGTCCGACCGCTGACGGCTTCCGGACGTCCGACGCCTGTCAGACGTCCGACACACCGGGAGACTCTATAAATAGAGGGGCGCGGGCTGGGCCTTGCCCTAGCCCCCACGCGCCCCCTCTTTTTTCATAGCCGCCTCCACAGCCGCCGCCAACTGCCTGAGGAGCTCGGCCCTGCGACCTCGCCGCCACAGGGGCCCTGTCCCGCGATCTGGCTGTCCTCTTTCGTGGGATCCTTCTTCCATTCCTCTCCTCTCTCGATCTGCGGGCCTTTTTTCATCATGCCCAAGATTAAGCACACTGCCCGGAAGAACTCTGCTGGCTCATCCGCTCGTGCCACTCCTGGCACGGGGTCGGATGACTCCGATGTACCACGCCGTCCCTTCAAACGGCTCGCCCGACATCCTCCTCCACAGCCCCGCTCCTTGTCTGATGGCTCTGACTTCGAGGATGAGCTTGCAGCTGAGGAATGTGCTGAATACATTGTCGTTCGGAAGACTATGCCGAAGCCGGGGACTCGCAGGCCCTCATATATGCCACCGCCTCCTCCTGAACAGCCCGAAGGTGATGATCGTCGCATCTCCCTTGAACCTCCTCCTGCTTTAGGTCGTGAAGTCAAGGACTTCACCAAGGTTCCTAAGTCTTCCTACTTTACATTCCGCCGCGATGTTAACCAATTTTCTGTTGAACGTGACTCTATGGACTCACATTTCCACACACATGTCCAAGCGGACATCTTTTCTACTGTCATCGTTCCTAAGGGTCTCTCAGTACATCATTATATTGATCTTGAGCATATTCGCACTCACCCGGCGAAATACCCGGGTGCCATTGAGCTCATTGAGTCATCGGGGCTCGCTGCCCCCTTTGCTTTTCGGTGCGATTTTAACAGTGTCGCTATTCATCAATTTTATGCCACGTGTTTCTTTGGCTCAAACAACACTGTTAGCTGGATCACTTCTGATGTTGAGTTCACAACCTCTTATGCTGAGTTTGTTGCCGCACTCGGTTTCCCCGACTCTAGCACCAAAATCCATAAGAATGATCCTAACCATGCACCTAAGCCCATTGAGGCGTGTGGCCTTCTCCTCAAACCACTTCGTGAACTTGATGCAGACGAACGGATGAAGGATCTTAACCAAGTATCCATCTGGCGCTCTCCCTTCTTTATCATATTTCAGTGTCTTATCCGCACCATCTATCCCAAGATGGGTGACAGGGGAACCTGCAGCAGCTACTGTATTGATATCATGTCACATTTACACGAGTTCCCCAAGCGCAAGATTAATGTGCCTCACTTTCTCTGGCATGAGATTCGGCTCGCTAGTCTTTAATACAAGTGAGCCTTCCCTCATGCCCCCTTCATCCAGGCCTTTATTCACCATGTTGCTGAATTCACTGTTGCTCCCACTCACACGCATCACAAGTGGGCCATTCCCAATCACATGGCGGATGACTATGCTCCTAAGAAAACCCCATCCACCTACACTCACCACACTGCTGCCCGTTCAGCAACCCCTTCATCCAGCTCAGCTCCTCTCGGTCGCTTTGCCAAATTCATTGGCAAGACACATTCTGCCATGATGAAGGCTTTCTCTTTCCAGTGCGGTCAAACTCATGATGTGGTTTCTCGCGTCATCTCCTCCAAGAATGCCCTCAAGGCTTGTCTGAGACTCGGGCGCTCTTGATGTGAGTGACAATGAGGATCTTCCTACTGCTCCTCCTTCTGACTTTGGCTTCCCATCTGGCCCTGAGAGGGCTGACTTCCTTCACGAGGCTAGTGGCGGTGGCCTGCCTGATGATGATGATGATGATGAGGGTGGTATTTGAGTATGTGGTAGCATTGCCGAGTTCCTTCCTTTTTGGTCCTTGATGCCAAAGGGGGAGAACATTATCTTATCTTAGTTTCGATTTTGGTTTCTCTCATAATGTATGGTATGATGTAATATGTTGAACTTAATGATGTGTCATCATGTAACGATACTTATGGATGATGTGCTATGCCATCACTTATGGATGATGTATTGTTAAACTATCATGTGGTGATGAGCTATCATGATATTATCGTTGTGTCATATGATGATGAGTTTTATGCTATCCTATTGATTCATATGATATGCTTTGATTCATATGATATGCTATGAACTATTGATTCATATGATATGCTATGTATTGTTGAACTATTATGGTGTAATGTTATATCATGCTATTATCTTCAAAGCATGCATTAAGGGGGAGCTCCCGTACTTACCTATTTTACTATGCATATAATCAGGGGGGGCTTCATAAGCATCGTAACAAATCTCTCCTAAGCCACACATGTTTATTACTCTTTTTGAGAGCTATATGTATGTTGTCATCAACTACCAAAAAGGGGGAGATTGAAAGTGCAGTCATGCCCTTAATCGTGTTTTGGTGTTGCTGACAACACACATATAGATAACTAATCACTAATCCCCTTTAAGCTGTTGTTAATGATCATGTGTTGATAAGGACAAGCTCATGTGCTAACAAGGACAAGTTCAAGATAAGCATTCCTGAGCACTACATGCTTGATTCTTGTGGATGTTCACATGGTGGACAAATGAAGATGAATACATAAGCTAGGCTTTCCACATTGTGTATGGGAGAGCTACTTGAAGACTTCATCGTGTCTTGCTTTCAACTTGAGCCAAGAAGGAACAACAACATCAAGCTCAAGTGAAAGGGCTAACTCAAAGGTATCAGTTCCTTTGACGTTAGTGGTGCGAGAGATGATCAGCGAATAAAAATATACACTCAAGTATGGATCATCAGTACCCTTTTATGATTCTTGAGTCTTTAGGGATCCCGCACTATTAAGAGGGGATCACAGGTTTTGCGATGAACTTTCTCAAACTACATCTCTACTTTTCTGCTCATACCACATCTCCACTGCTCTGCTTTGATCTCAAAAATAGAACCAATGCCTCGGACATCCGGCTTCCTCCGGACGTCCGAGGGCCGGACGCCAGACCACTTCGGAAATCCGGAACCTTATACCAGAGCCAAAGTCTCGGACATCCGGCTCCCTCCGGACGTCCGAGGGTCGGACGCCCGACCACTTCGGAAAACCGGAACCTTGCACCAGAGAAATCCAGAGTCATATAACTCGGACTTCCGGCCTCCCCCTGTCGTCCGAGGGCCGGACGTCCGACCACTTCCGGAATCCGGTGCCCTTGAACAGTGCTGAACTCTCGGACATCCCACCTTCTCTTCGGTTGTCCGGTCCCTGTTCATCTATACAGTGATTCCTGATATCTATACAGTGGTTCCTGATATATATACATCCCTCGGACGATCGACCCCTGTCGGACATCCGACCCCTTGTGGGCGTCCGGACATCTGAGAACTTCCGGACATCCGACCACTGTCAGACTTAAGTGACCCCAACGGTCACTTTCCCCTCTCCACTATAAATACCCCCCTCCCACTTCGTGAGAGGGGGCCCAACACATCCATATCCTCATAAGAACACATTTCTACCTCACACACATTTGCTCACACCAAATCTTAGATCCCAAGAGCATTTGTGAGCCCCTTTGAGAGTTGTTCCAATCAAAAGATAGATCGTCTCCCTCTCCTCCTCTCAACCCAAGCTATTTGAGATTTGAGCAAGTTTTGAGCATTCCCCGTGATCTTGTTACCCTTGGAGGTTGGAGACTCCTAGGCGGTAGGAGTTCTTCGGAGAGGAATCAATCCGTGTGATTACCCCCGGAAAAGTTCGTGAGGGTTTGGAAGTCACCTCAAAGGCTTACCACTAGTGGTTGAGAAACGCCTTCGTGGTGTTATCTCAAAGGGAGAATAGGGTGAGCCTTCATGGCATTGGTGTGCCTTCGTGGTAACATCCACCTCTCTAACGGTGACTAGCTTCCCTCCAAGGAAGTGAACATCGGGATACATCTTTGTCTCAGTGACCTTGGTTATCCTTAACCCTAAGTCCTTACTTGTGGCTTACTTGTGTTACTTGAGCATACATACATTGCATATTGTTTGTGCTCATTATATTGTGTTGGCTATTTCTTTGTACAATATTAATCGTTCAAGCATACCCTCTATATCCACACGTTCACACTTGCAGCTTTTGATATATCGTGTGCTATAGTGTGATCTAGTATCTTGTGTCGTTCACCTACTTGTCGTGTGATATAGCTCAAGTAAGTTTGTGTAACTTACTTGTGCTTGTTAGTGACCGTGTTGTGTCCATCTTGGTAGATCATGTTGTTGGTACATGTTGCGGTGCCTATTGCATTTAGGATTTGTGCTTGAAAAGTATCCTCTTAGTTTATTTCCGCATTAGGCTTAAGCCAAATCCGAAGAAGTTTTTAAATAGCCTATTCACCCCCCTCTAGGCATCATCGTGATCCTTTCAACCCGCCGGGGACTCTCATGATGCCGCGCCTCTCTATGTCGGACTGGAACGTAGAGGGCCACACCCTACCCTGTGGGACATGTGTGATCATCAACGTGTGGGTGATAGGCAGGGACGCTGCTAGCTGGAAGGACATACAGGAGTTCATGCCCGAGAGGTTCATGGAGGAAGCCATGGACTCCACTAGCGACTTGCAGGGGAATGACTTTTGTTTCTTTCCATTTGGGTCTGAGCAAAGGATGTGCCCAGGTGCAAGCTCTGTTGCCATCACTTTCGAGATCATTCTAGCCAACGTCATCTAGCATTTGGCTCATAGCTTCCAGAGGGGTCCCTCGGTGTTGATATGACACAGGAATTCGGTTTTGATGTGCACTGCAAGGAAAGGATGCTTCTTGTCCCACGCCATCCCCACGCTCGTGGTGTCATCCCCTCACGCTGCCAAGGTCGTCATGCGCACGTATGACCACCTGTTCGCATCCCGGCCGCACTCCACCGTGGGAGACATCGTCTCCAATGGCTCCACCAACATGGCCTTGGCCCCCTACGACGACTACTGGCAGCAGACCAAGAAGCTCGTCACCACCCACCTCCTAGCCACCAGGAAGGTCTGCTCCAATCGCGTCGCCCGCGAGAAGGAGGTGCGGCTGTTCCGGGCCAGGCTACACAACAGTGGACGTGAGTGAGATCTTCATCCACTTCGTCAATGACGTGGTGTGCCAGGCCGTACTAGGCAGGCTCCCCGAGAGGCAGGCGGGAACCAGATGTACTGGGAGCAATTGGAGATCCACTGCAAGCTATTAGGGGGATTTAACCTATCGGACTACTTCCCGATCTTGGCGAGGCTGGACATGGTGACCGCCAAGGCCATGAAGTTGAAGAGAACATGGGACGACCTGCTGGACGGCCTCATCGACAAGCACGCGCTTGAGCAAGATGCTGAAGGATGACGAGGAGGAGGACTTCATCGACATGTTGCTCTCGGTTCAGCAGGAGTACGGCCTGACCAGAGACAACATCAAGGCAATACTAGTGGTATGTACGTACCAATTACATTGATTAGTTTGCAAAAAATTCCACATGCTTTACACCCAAAGAACTACTCTAACTAATTGCTCAAATCTTTGTAGGACATGTTTGAAGCTAGGACAGACACAACGTACATAGCGCTCGACTACACCATGGTGGAGCTGATGCGAAACCCACATGCAATGGGCAAGTTGTAGGCTGAGGTGAGGGGGTGCGCGACCAAGGGAAAATAGATGGTCACCGAGGACGGCCTGGTAAGCATGACCTACCTCAAGGCCGTGATGAGAGAGACGATACGTCTGCACCTGTCGGGGCCTCTCATGATACCCCACCTCTCTATGGCGGACTGCAACGTAGATGACCACACTGTACCCTCTGGGATGCACGTGATCATCAACGTGTGGGCGATAGGCAGGGACGCCACCAGCTGGAAGGACGCAGAGGAGTTCGTACCTCAGAGGTTCATGGAAGAAGCCATGGATGCCGGTTGCGACTTGCAGGGGAACGACTTTCGTTTCTTGCCGTTTGGATCTGGATGAAGGATGTGCCCAGGTGTAAGCTTCGCCGCTATCACTTTCGAGATCATTCTAGATAACCTCATCTACCACTTTGAGTGGGAGGTGCCGGAGGGGTCCCTCGGCGTTGATATGACGGAGGAATTCGGTTTTGATGTGCACCGCAAGGAGAGGCTGCTTCTTGTCCCACGCGTGCCTCACTACATCTAGATTGCCCATTCACGTGTCATGGTGGCACCGAATACTGCAATCTCGGATCAATAATGGTAGATTTTATTTTATTGATTTCAGTCCGAATGGTCATGTCGATTTACGAAGGGAGCATTAAACGTTTCCCCCAAAAAGATGTTTTTTACGCGAGTTGAATTCGTGGATGGTTGGATCAAAATCTAACGGGTAGCTCCCGTCCTTTCTTCAACCTCCATTAGATCATCATCTTCCTCTTTCTTACCCTAATCTGCCACTCCCTATCCACTCCGAGTGGCCAGCGACGTGTGACTGCATCTGTCTCGTCCTCCCTTCAACCTCCCTCCACTGTCATGCTTGATGTCGCCCAAACCATACCCTCCGATCTTCAACGCCCCATCACCCTCGACCCGCAACAGACAAGTTTTAGACTCGCTCTTAGCCATTGATGATCGTCAGCTCCTACAAGTTCACGGCTCTCACTCGCCATGGAGTCCACTGCTCGCCGCGACCTCCCCATCTCACACTCGGCGCAAATCATTAAAGTGTGTGAGTCAAAGATTTTATTTTCCAGGTGACTGATGTTTAGCAAAACCTATTTATTTGATTTTATATATCCATACTAAGTGATTCAAAAATCTTAGCAAAACCAATGTATATATCAGGTGTCTGGAATTTAGCAAAAATCTTAACAAAACTAGTATGCTTTATATATGGTTTTTTCAGGTGCCTAATATTTAGCAAAATCAATTTTTCAGGTGCATCATGTTTAGCGAAAACCTTTTGGTATGTCTCTAGTCCAGTTGCTCCATTGTGTTGTAATTGTTGGTTTTATACTATGTCATGGGCCATTTAAGACAGAAGGATGCATTTAATTAGACAAACACAGACATTGAGAAAGCTCAGATCTAAAGATTCAAAATCCTGATATAGATCTACATCATGATACGAAATTTGTAAACAATTCTGAGATCATGATAGAAAGAAGCATATATATTAGCTCCCCTGGAAGGCCCGATGATGCATATTGACTGAATACATGAAATTCCCTTATTGTGGTTGTACAAAGAGTCACACTAAAGACAAGGAAGTGATGAATACATGACTACACGGTTGAAGACCACGAGTCCAACCATGACTTAAGCATGCTTAAGATATGCAACAAATAAAAAAGTAGGTAATTATAGATGCAAATTGGTGATCCTCGGGTGCAATCGTATAACCTTCCTTAGCTCTGAATTTTCTCTACAATTGTATTTACTTAGTCGAACTAAAAAAAGGCGAGAGAATATCCATTGAGGTACACTTTACATCCCTGTAGATAACCAGCAGGCAGATGCACAGTGGCACACTGCGCCCGTCATGGAGCGCGTCCGTGTGGTTGTGCCTTTTTTTATAGAATAAAAAATAGCAATGAATAAGCGAGCTGACAGTTGGTAATGTATAACTTAGATAAATACCGAAAGATACCAAAAACAGTTCACTCATGGTTATAGTCACTTACCTATATATCTTAAATGTTCCAGCCAAAGTTGTTCCTACCATGATAGTGAAAGTTTGTTCAACCAAAAGTTGTACGAAATGAAGCTTCCTTCGAACCAAAGGAAAATTGTTCTAGTATACATTTTATAGATCTCATTTTATAGATAATATCCCATCCTTCAACAGATGAAAATTTGTATTAGTGATCGAAGCAAGATACAGAAAAAGGAAAAACACCAGAAAAGTGAATTAATAACAATGTTATTCTTTCTTGTAATGCATATAAATTTTAGTTCACAAAACACTAAAAGATGAATGAAACCTTTGGTATTACATTACATTGACTATTTTTTTAATACACGGTATTTTGAGTAAGATTTGTTGCACCTCATAACCCTTTCTCGTGATAAATACCATGCATAAGCAACAAAATTAAAGATGCATTATCTCAAGCATAATTCTAAGAGTCTAAATAGATACTCTTTGATTTGCTTATTGTATGTTATCATGCAAAAAAAGTTGTTATGTATTGCATCATAATTAACCTAACTTTATGTAGAAGGTAGAATGAATAAATAATGGTACACCTCGTACTACTGAAAATGTTATATGGATAGGATATACATCTATGTGCATTTATAGAGATGTGTGTATATCAGCATCTGTGTTGTATGGCCTTGGAACTGTTGCTTGCATTTTTTGATTTATTTCAGGCTTTTCCATAGCGTTGTAGGGGTATGATGTGCATTCATAGAAGTGAATGTATATGATCACCTGCGTTGTATCATGTTGAAAATAATAGCAGACACAAACGAAAAATCTACTAGTAATCAAACAAAAACCACCATGTGTTAGTTCGAAATACACTCACGCCAAACTACTTCAAACACATGGCATCAACGCTAACTTAGTAGCTAACGATATTAGCGCCAATCTCAAGATATTGTATCGGGTTAGTATCTTGAAGGTTTCCGTAATTACAGGATGTGCGTACATGTGTTCTTAGGGATGAGTATATGCGCGTATATGTAAGCATTTACGTGTGAAAAAGGTAGCTAACACAAATAGAAAAAACCCAGTAATAAACAAAATAAAAAATTAGTGTGAGCATCTACGTTGGCATTGGTGCTCACATTTTAATGGATTTATTTCAAGTTCTATGGCAATATTCGTTTAGTAGAAGAAGACGTTTTTGTCGACTACAAAGACGCTCGTGATGATTTATCAATCTCAAAATATTGTGTTGGATTTGTATGTTATATATTTTCATAAGTGTAGGATATACGGACACGCGTTTATAGAATGAGTGTATATATGTGTATATATCAATATCTATTTGTACTGCATTAAAATAGTAGCAAACACAGAAAAATAGTAGCAAAAACAAGAGCCACATGTCCACACAAGAGAATGTGCTAGCTAAATTGGGAACTCATGGAAGCCACCCTTGCTTAACAGCATTAATATATAGTTATTATTATTATATGCTAACACTCTTTCTCGACTTAAAAGCCCAAAACAATTACATGGTAGGCAACATTTGCATAAAATAATCACTATGCCTTTCCTTTGCAGAATGTCACTAGAAGCCCAAAACAACCACATGGTAGGCAACATTTGCATAAAACAATCACTATGCCTTTTCTTTGTAGAATGTCACTGCTCCACACGGAATGACGTTGCAAAGATACCAACAACTCGTCCAAATTGGTTGTTTTTTCTGGTTGTTTTTTTTAGAAAAAACATAAGTCTTTTTCAAATGTAAACACTTATTTGTTAACATGAACCTTTTTACAAAACTGCATAATAAAAAATTGAAACAATTACTTAGAAATGGATGAAAACTTATATTTTTTTCTATGCATTTTAAAAACTTTCTCCTTGTTTAAAAACCCAGCATGTGTTTAAAGAATGTTCACCGTTTAAAAAAATCACTGTGCATAGGGAAAATGTACATCATTTATGAAAAAATATTCATCGTGTATTTAAGAAAATATTCAACAAGTTTTTTTAGGAGAAATACACATAGAATTGTGTTTTATACATAATAATTAACCCAAAAGATAACACCCACATGTGTGGGCGTTTGTAAACCGCCTACACGCATGGATAACCGTATGTTTGTTGTTGCACGAATCTTGACAACTGATATTCTTTGCCAGGTAGGACTGGGCTGGTGTTTGGACATTTAACCACTTCGTCCGCATGCCCTTTTTTCTCTCGTCGGATTTTTTTGGGGGGTTTTGCTTAAAAATGTTTTATCTCCTAATTAGAAAATCCAATTAAAAGTCCGTTTTCACCATTAAATCCTTCTCGGCGAGATCTTCAAAACTAGATACCATGTTGATATGTTTCGATGAATTTTTTTGGGGGCAAAAGTTGCCATCATGTTACATAGTAGTTGCCATAGAGTTTACACTATAGTTGTCATGACATGTTCTATCAATTTTTTCTTCTAGATTTAAAGCTATCATTATATTTTTCAACTACTTTTTATGGAATTTTTTATTAATTGCCCATGGTAATGTTTAGTAATTAACCACGACAAATTTAATGCATGGATCATGGCAATTTTTAGCAATTCATCATGGCAAATTTAGTTTATAGATCATGGCAATTTTTGAATTTTGACCATGATCGATGAATTCTTTTTTGACCAATAGTTTCCATGGTGTTTTAGTTGTCATAGTGGTTACACTAAAGATATCATGACATGTTCTACCTATTTTTTCTTCTATATTTAAAGCTACCGCTATATTTTCAACTACTTTAAATGAAAGATCATAATAGAAAGAAGGGAAATAAAATAAAATTAAACTAAAATGATAATAAAAAAAGAAAATGAAAGAAATGTAAAAACCAAAAAGAAACCAAATAAAACCAAGTACTCCCTCTGTTCGGTAATATAAAAGCGTTTTTTTACAGTAGCATAGTATCAAAAACGCTTTATGAAAAAATCAAATTAAAGAATGTTCACCGTTTAAAAAAATCACTCTGCATAGGGAAAATGTACATCATTTATGAAAAAATATCCATCATGTATTTAAGAAAATATTCAACAAGTTTTTTTAGGAGAAATACACATAGAATTGTGTTTTATAATAATAGTTAACCCAAAAGATAACACCCACACGTGTGGGCGTTTGCAAACCGCCTACACGCATGGATAACCGTCTGTTTATTGTTGCACGAATCTTGGCAACTGATATTCTTTGCCAGGTAGGACTGGGCTAGTGTTTGGACATTTAACCACTTCGTCCTCATGCCCTTTTCTCTCTCGCCGGATTTTTTTTGTTTTGGCTTAAAAATGTTTTATCTCCTAATTAGAAAATCCAACTAAAAGTCTGTTTTCACCATTAAATCCTTCTCGACGAGATCTTCAAAACTAGATACCATGTTGATATGTTTCGATGAAAAAGAAATTGGAGGCAAAAGTTGCCATCATGTTACACAGTAGTTGCCATAGTGTTTACACTACAGTTGTCATGACATGTTCTATCAATTTTTTCTTCTAGATTTAAAGCTATCATTATATTTTTCAACTACTTTTTATGGCAATTTTTGTTAATTGTCCATGGTAATGTTTAGTAATTAACCATGACAAATTTAATGCATGGATCATGGCAATTTTTAGCAATTCATCATGGCAAATTTAGTTTATAGATCATGGCAATTTTTGAATTTTGACCATGATCGATGAATTCTTTTTTGAC
This sequence comes from Hordeum vulgare subsp. vulgare, assembly GCF_904849725.1. Classification (NCBI taxonomy): domain Eukaryota; kingdom Viridiplantae; phylum Streptophyta; class Magnoliopsida; order Poales; family Poaceae; genus Hordeum; species Hordeum vulgare. The sequence continues at coordinate 536,087,098 of NC_058521.1, forward strand.
CAATAGTTTCCATGATGTTTTAGTTGTCATAGTGGTTACACTAAAGATATCATGACATGTTCTACCTTTTTTCTATATTTAAAGCTACCGCTATATTTTAAACTACTTTAAATGAAAGATCATAATAGAAAGAAGGGAAATAAAATAAAATTAAACTAAAATGATAATAAAAGAAGAAAATGAAAGAAATGTAAAAACCAAAAAGAAACCAAATAAAACCAAGTACTCCCTCTGTTCCATAATATAAGAGCGTTTTTTTACAGTAGTGTAGTATCAAAAACGCTTTTATTCATGTAGCTGAGTTATATTATGGTCTCATTCACGTGATGTAAATTGATGTCATGTTTTAGTAGTCCCAATCCGTTTTTAATTGTCCCTTCTTTTTCCTTCGAACCAGCACGGCCAAGTGATGGTATGTTACAATGATAATAAAAGAAGAAAATGAAAGAAATGTAAAAACCAAAAAGAAACCAAATAAAACCAAGTACTCCCTCTGTTCCATAATGTAAGAGCGTTTTTTTACAGTAGTGTAGTATCAAAAACGCTTTTATTCATGTAGCTGAGTTATATTATAGTCTCATTCACCTGATGTAAGTTGATGTCATGTTTTAGTAGTCCCAATCCGTTTTTAATTGTCCCTTTTTTTTCCTTCGAACCAGCACGACCAAGTGATGGTATGTTACAATTGTTTAGTAATTAACCATGACAAATTTAATGTTTAGTAGTCCCAATCCGTTTTTAGTAGTCCCAATCCGTTTTTAATGTTTAGTAATTAACCATGACAAATTTAATGCATGGATCATGGCAATTTTTAGCAATTCATCATGGCAAATTTAGTTTATAGATCATGGCAATTTTTGAATTTTGACCATGATCGATGAATTCTTTTTTGACCAATAGTTTCCATGATGTTTTAGTTGTCATAGTGGTTACACTAAAGATATCATGACATGTTCTACCTTTTTTCTATATTTAAAGCTACCGCTATATTTTAAACTACTTTAAATGAAAGATCATAATAGAAAGAAGGGAAATAAAATAAAATTAAACTAAAATGATAATAAAAGAAGAAAATGAAAGAAATGTAAAAACCAAAAAGAAACCAAATAAAACCAAGTACTCCCTCTGTTCCATAATATAAGAGCGTTTTTTTACAGTAGTGTAGTATCAAAAACGCTTTTATTCATGTAGCTGAGTTATATTATGGTCTCATTCACGTGATGTAAATTGATGTCATGTTTTAGTAGTCCCAATCCGTTTTTAATTGTCCCTTCTTTTTCCTTCGAACCAGCACGGCCAAGTGATGGTATGTTACAATGATAATAAAAGAAGAAAATGAAAGAAATGTAAAAACCAAAAAGAAACCAAATAAAACCAAGTACTCCCTCTGTTCCATAATGTAAGAGCGTTTTTTTACAGTAGTGTAGTATCAAAAACGCTTTTATTCATGTAGCTGAGTTATATTATAGTCTCATTCACCTGATGTAAGTTGATGTCATGTTTTAGTAGTCCCAATCCGTTTTTAATTGTCCCTTTTTTTTCCTTCGAACCAGCACGACCAAGTGATGGTATGTTACAATTGTTGCACAACTTGCTTGGGCCAAAACAAATCGTGAATAAATAAGGACCCCATGGGATCTCGATCTCACGATCCATCTCTACTAGATGCATGTTGCAAGCCACTGCAACTGATGGCCGTTGTTTCAAAAAATACATCATAAACACTAAAGAACTATCTAGCATGTCAGATTGAACAACTTTAGCACTTTTCAGATATTTCTTGACAAACTTAAAAAAAAACTTGCTAACATCTTTTGAAATTCCCCCGATTCTTTTGAATTTTAAACAAAATTGTAAACATGAATATTTCGTGAACTGGTGAACAGATTTTTTAAAAAAGGAAACATTTTTTGAATTCCCTAACATTTGAAAGCAGGAAAATTTTAAAAAATACTAAAGAAAATTTGAAAAGCGTGATAATTTATTAAAAAGGAAAATTTGAAAAAGGATAAAGAAAATGAAACACAAAAGAACAGAAGTAAAAAAAATGCTACCGGTCTTCAATTCTTTTTGCAATTGCGACTATCCTAGGGAATTTTGCATTGTGAAAACGTTCAAAAACTTGAAATAATAATTACTCTAGACTTCTAGAGAAACATGCAGCGACCGACCTTGAAAAAGTTGCAATTACGACTACCCCTCAAGAAATTTACAGTTGTGATTGGCCTTCAAAATTTTCAATTGCAGCGACCCTAGAAAAACTTGTAGTTGCGACCCGTTTTCAAAATAGTTGCAATTGCGACTATCCTCCAGAAATTTGCAGTTGTGATCGACCTTAAAAAGTTGCAATTGCGCTTACCCAAGAGAAACTTGAGGTTGCGACCGGACTTCAAAAAGCTTGCAATTGCGACTACCTAAGGGAACTTGCAGTTGCGACCAACCTTAAAAAATATGCAATTACGGCTACCCCTAGAGAAGCTTGAAGTTGCAGCCGGCCTTGAAAAGTTGCAATTACGACTACCCTAGGAAAACTTGCAGTTGCGATCGACCTTAAAAAATATGCAATTGCGGCTATTCCTAGAGAAGCTTGAAGTTGCGACCGACCTTGCAAAGTAGAGAAACTTGAGCTTGCGACCGACCTTAAAAAATATGTAATTGCGTCTACCCTTACAGAAGCTTGAAGTTGCGACCGGCCTTGAAAAGTTGCAATTACGATTACCCTAGAGAAACTTGAGGTTGCGACCGGACTTCAAAAAGCTTGCAATTGCGACTACCTAAGGGAAACTTGCAGTTGCGACCAAGCTTAAAAAATATGCAATTGCGGCTACCCCTAGAGAAGCTTGAAGTTGCAGCCAGCCTTGAAAAGTTACAATTACGACTACCCTAGGAAAACTTGCAGTTGCGATCGGCCTTAAAAAATATGCAATTGCGGCTATCCCTAGAGAAGCTTGAAGTTGCGACCGGTCTTAAAAAGTTGCAATTACGACTACCCTAGGGAAACATGCAGTTGCGACCGACCTTAAACAATATACAATTGCGGCTACCCCTAGAGGAGCTTGAAGTTGCGACCAGCCTTGAAAAGTAGAGAAACTTGAGCTTGCGTCCGACCTTAAAAAATATGTGAAAGTGCGTTATATCGACTAGAGGGGGGGTGAATAGGAGATTTTTAGAATTTCATCACTGAGGAAATTCCTTTTGAGGAAATTCCTCACTGATGACTAACTTACAGCGGAAACACTTAAGGATCAGTTGTGCAATCATTCAAGACAGCAGTATTGCAGAGTGAAGATTATGAAAACAGATTGCACAGTAAGCAGGCACGCAGAATACAGATGATGATTAACTCAAGTGAAGAATTTGGGGTTGAGGAAATTCAGAGAAAGTCTTCAGCAAATTCTTCAAACAATCACAGTGAATGTCATCAACACATAATACAGAGAATGTAAAGATTTGAGGAATTAGAACCCGATTCTTGGTGAAGACTGTTGTTGATGACCCAGTTCCAACTGTTGTGACAGTTGTACATCTGATTTGGAGCGGCTTGGTATTGAAACCAAAGAACACCCAGTCCCGGGACACACAGTCCCTACCGTATTCTCCATGAGCTAAGGACACACAGTCATCACCCAACACTCGTGGTAAGTCTTCAGGGCAGACTTCCAAACCCTCACAAACTCGGTCACCCGGCGATCCACAATTGACTGCTGGATTGCTCTAGACCATGATGCCTAACCGTCTGGAGGATGCACAGTCCTCAAAGGTAAAAGGCTTCAGTCCCACACAGGAACAACTTCTTCAGTGATGCTCAATCACTAGGTTTGGTTTGTGGTTTCGATGGGTGGTGTATTTCCTCACTGATGATTTACTCTCGAAAGCTCTGAGGAATTTGGGTTGCTCTTATGACAAGTGTCAGTTTCTAACGGAGCAGCCAACCAGCTAGTGGTTGTGGGGGCGGCTATTTATAGCCTGGGAGCATCCCGACATGATTTGACATTAATGCCCTTAAATAATATGACCGTTGGAGTGGATAAGATCAGTGACTTGGCGTGGCTTATCGAAACGGTCGGGACTCTCAACTCTGAGAGTCCTCATGTCATTCATATTCCTCACTTGAGGCTTTTGGTAGGATTTGGCTTGGGTTGAGCATCATGAGGAAATTCATTCCATAGCGTTACTTTGACCCCCTTTAACAGTACGGTGTTCCTATTCATCAAATGCGAAGAAAGTAAAACACAAAACGTAAATCTTCATGCTTCAATTTCTTCAGAACGATTTTCTTTAGGAACCACCGATCTTCTCAATATCAATATCTTCATGAGGAATATCAGTTTCATCGCAAATTCTTCGCGATTCATTTCTTCAGCTTCAGACCAATTTCTTCAACTGAAGACATATATTTTTAGGGGTCGATATTTTTCAAATATCTCAAACTCCTCAATGACTTATAGATCCTGCGTACACTTATAAACACATTAGATACTTAACCTATAAGTCTTCAAACCACCAAAATCACTAAGGGGCACTAGATGCACTTACAATCTCCCCCTTTTTGGTGGTTGATGATAATTAGGTTAAGTCTTCAACAGGGATCAAAAATATGAAGTGTAAATACTCATTTGAGGAATTTGAAAACAAGATCCACAGAGACTCCCCCTGAAGATGTGCATACCTTGAGGATTTTGCTTTTATAGCATATGCACATTGATGATTTATATCATGGAGATCTCCCCCTGAATCTTGTAAATCATGCATACATATAACATATCATATGAAGAAAATGAGGATGCATGATGGCAAATGGTATCTGACGAATTCCAGCATGCGTGCATTAAAACTTGAGGTATAAGCATGCGAAGAAAAACGTTCAAAAAGCTTCAGAGTACCATCGGGCTTAAGTTACAACTCATTACATAAAAACTTCAGAAGAGCCAAGAGTTTGTAACTTAAATATAGTTCATAAGCCCCAAAAGTAGATCCCGTTTGAAGACTAACTCTCAAATTTCTCCCCCTTTGTCATTAAGTGACAAAAAGGGACAAACTGAGGACTAACGCCCGTGAAGACTTCATTTCTTGGCAGTTGATGAAGATCCTTGGCGCTTCTTGGGTGTAGTCTTCTTCCTTGGGCCTGTTGCGGTGTCAAGTTGTTCCTCATCCGATTCGGCGGTGCGGAAGGACGAGAAGGAGCTGTCTTCAAGATCTGGCACAGGAATGGGCCTGAACTTCTTCTTGGGAGGCCACGACCAGTCAAAGTCTTGCTCAAAGTTCAATTCTTCAAGCTCAGTCTGGGTCTTCAGATGTGCAAGGGTAGCCCAGGTGCGATCAAAAACCTCATGCAGATAGTGATGATTAAGCTTCACACTGTTCTGTGTCTCAGTGAGGGTTTTCACAATGGCACCAAACTGGCGTTTGACCCATTTGTGGTTGTGATCGACCTTCTGATGAAGACTGAGAAGAAGTTCTCTGGTGTTTAGCATGCGAGGAGGAACTGGGCTTGGCGGACGAGTCTCAGTATCGTCCCATGAGGAATATGCATCGGGCTCTTTAAATTGACCATCAAGAGGCATGCTTCCTTCATCAATTACAGACTTTCCTTTTCCCTCAATGGGCTCGAAAGTCTTCTTGTTGACCCGGATAGGAGGCATATAACCAACATGGTTCTGGAAATCTGCGTGAAAGTTGATGCCAGTCCTTGTCCTGAGGAATCTCATAATCCATGGTGCATAAATTTTGTGATCATATGGGCACATTGCATTGTCAGCCAAAGTCCTCAAGAAGAAATCATGGATATTCATGGGGATACCGTGAATGATGTTGAAGAGGATATTCTTCATGAGGCCGACGACATCTTCGTCATCATCATGGCCTTTTATTGGCGCTAGCACACTGCAGAGAATGCGGTAGACAGACCGGGGTGTGTACTTGAGCTCATGGACGAGGAATGTGGTTCTTGAGGGTTTTCCTGCAGCCAAAGGCTTCATGAGGACTTCCATCATTCCATTTGGCAGCTCACGCTCACCATAAAGGTTCACTGCCCCTTCTGAAGGAATTGGTACGGGCAGTTCTCTGAGGAGTTCAGACGCTGGAGCCTTGTAGTGAGTGTTTTGGGTCATCCAGTCGAACACCCAAGTGTTGATGTCATCAGCATTGCCCGAGATGTGCAGAGTTGAATAGAACTGAAGAATTAGCTCACTATTCCAATCTGATATGTCGGAGCACATAGGGAGCAAACCTGCATCATGTAGTACACTGAGGACTGGTTCCATGCAGGGAATCTCTTCAAGTTCATCATGAGGAATGTGCCTGTGCTGGAATATCTTGTTGCGGCCACAGAGCACAGAAGCATAGTAGTTCATCTGAGTCCTTGTCCAAAACTTCAGATGCCTCATTTGAGGCTTGTCATAAGGATTCTCTCCGATGAAATACATGCGTTCCTCAAAGAAATTCTCTTTCTGAAACTTTGGCCTCTTTGAGAATGGCAGGCGCTGAACTGGATTGAGATTGTGCTGAGGAATGGGAGGGGAAACAACCATGGCAGTCTCTGGGTTGAGCACAATGAATTCATTGTCAGGGGCGGGAACATTTTCTTCAGCAGTTTCCTCAGGTTGAGGAATTTCTTGTTCTGGCTGAGCATCAGGCTGAGGAATTTCTTCTTCCTTCTCAGCTTGAGGAGTTTGGTCAGCCTGTTCAGTGGGAGGAGCCTGCTCAGACTGGACATTTTCTTCAGCTTGATTTTCATCAGCTGACTTTGTGGCAGAAGCAGATTCATCAGCTGCTGCAGCTGAAGCTTGAGTAGTCTCTTTCTGAGGAATATGAGGTTGAGGACTGTCATCAATTTGTATTTCCTCATCAGTATGCTCCTCAGAGGCAGCATCCTTCATTTCCTCATCTTCCCTTGTAGTGTGGTCACCAACGACGACCATTTCATATGAGGGTGCAACATTGAGAGGCACCGGGTCCAGAAGGGCAGATTCTTCAGTTTCCTTGAGGCGTTTTGCCTCAATCTTTTCTTCTGCTGAGGAAGCTTTTCTTTTCTTTGCTTCTTTCTCAGCAGCTCTTGTCTTTTTCGCGTCTGATGCAGACGGGATTAATTTCTTCACCTTTGAAGTTTTTGGTGAAGGTGTTTTCTCAACAGATTCTTCAGTTGGCAGTGAGGAACCAGCTGCAACAGAGTCACCAGCCTGCTTTGATGAAGCAGCTGGATCAGGAGCAGTTTCATCAGGGGTTGCAGTTTCATCAGGAGCGGTCTCGGTGATGATTTCTTCAATAGCCGGCTCATTAGCACGGCGCTCTTGGTGTTGTTCCTCAGCTTGAGGAATTTCCTCCTCATCAGGAGATGCATCTTCTGGCTGTTCAACCAGGGGCTGAGGAGTCGGTGCTGGTGGGGGGTGACGTTTGTTGTAGTCATCAACAGCACTAGTGGCTAGCTTGATGAAATTGCGTTTGATGCTTGTGCGGTCTGACAGTTTCTCACACTTGTCAGTCAAGACTTGCAGCCCTGCCTGGGTGGACACCAATGCTTCGGGCGTCAGCTTGAGAACATTTTGCCTGAGGAATTTCTCCTTTCTGGCCTTTGCAATCTTTGCCTGCTTGGCCTTCTGTTCCTTCCACTTGGCTTCGTTTATGAAGGTAGCCACCATGTGGCTGACACCAGGAGGAAGTTTCAAATCATCAATGGGTGTGTTTGGGTCTTCATACCACACATTGATGAAGTCGAGGAGGACCTTGGGGTCCATCGCGAGAGGAATAGCACTGCCTGATGCTTGTGCTACCCTTTCTTGCTTGTTCCTAATGATGGCTTCCAGAGTTTCATCATCATATTCATCACTTCCCTTTGATGCAGACGGGACTGTGATGATTTTGCTGGGGGTGGGCAGAGGTGCAGGTTCAGTAGTTGCCAAAGTCTTAACATGGGGTGTTGAAGACTTTGTCTCCGAGCTAGTTGCAGCTGGGAGTGAGGAGCTGGAGCTGGCAGTCGTAGTCTTCACGACTTTCTTCTGTACTACCTTTGGAGGTGGAGCTGAGGACTTTGGTGTAGATGAGATGGGTGCTGATGGTTTTGGCGCTGACGGTTTTGGAACCGAGGGTTTTAAAGCCGAGGGTTTTGTGACAGAACCCTGTCCAGACTTCTCTTGAGGCTTTGGAGCCTTTGGCTTTGATGGCGCAGACTTTGGTTGAGGAATCTCGGAGCCTGAGGTTTCTGCTGCTCAGGAATGAGCAGCACCGGAGGCAGCAGCTGAGGATTCATGAAATTTCTTCACTGCTGTTTCTGCTTGCTTCTTGAGCTTGGCCAGATGCCTTTCTTTTTCATATGGGTAGTCATCAAGTGTCATAAGACTTGAGGGATGAGCTACTTGATGATCCTCAAGTGGGGCCCTTCTGCCAGGAGGCTTCAAAGCGAATTTCTTCGCATATTTTGGAGTCACAAACCTGTACTCCTTCCACTCCTTTGCCCATCTGCGTTCAATTTTCTGCAGCCTAATCTTTCTTTTAGGCATAGTCTCAGGTTCATCATCAGGCGTGCAATAGTCCAGGTATATGTCATCAGGAATATCAACAGCTGTGTTCTGCTCCAGTTTCTTTCCTCCCTTCTGTTTCCTTTCTTCCTCCATTTTCTTCAGACGAGGAACTTTCTAAGGATTTTGAACTCTTCAGGATTCTGATGAGCCTTGAAGAGTTTCTTCCAGAAACGCTGCAAATGAGTTAATGTGATGAGAACCGAGAGATTCATCAGCTGACATGTGTGTACCTGTGAACAGAGTATAGTTGCGAGGAATTTGGAGAGGTCATATGCGTTCTCAGATTTGAAGAAAATGGAAAAGTTTGACAGTTTGAGGAATATAACCAGTGGTTGAGGAATTTTCTTAAGCATTCTGTTCTTGGGTTCCAGAGTTGTACAGATCCGAAAATTCGCACAATTGAGGAATCTCGTGAAAATCTTAGATGCTTACCTAGTTCATCAATGATTGTGATGATGGATAGTGTTTGAGGAATCATGTGCGCATCGTATCTTGAGGAAAAACAGATTTCACATGGGAGAGGTAAAATTTCAGATCTAATCTGTTGTAAAAATGGGATATAATTACCCTGGAAGGTGCGAACGAAGAACACAAAAAGGTGGTGTTGGAGAGGTTCTTCGGTCAAGTGTCCAATGCACCCTAACTTGGCAGCACAGGACGTCTACGGCGGCAGCGGACGTAGATGTTCCGACTTCGCGTGATCCTGGCGGCGAGAAGGTTGAGGCAATGAAGCTCTTCCTTGCCGGCGACAAGACTACCAGCGGTGGCGCTAGGGTTCGATGGAGAGAGTGATGGCAGGAGAGCGATGAGGCGAAGAAGAAGATACTGAAGGGGTTAAGGACATATTTATAGCCCAAAAGTTACTGTTTGGCGCGAAAGTTTCGGACCGAATAGCCCTTGCCTCTATGTCTCCGCAGGACACGTGTAGCTCCCGTACGATGCGGTGGAGATAGTGGAGATCGTGGTTATCCGATCGTGGGAAGTGGGGGTTCAGTTACTGTTCCTTTGAAGAAAACAATTTTTGAAGATTTGAGGATTTTTGTCACAAAATCATCAGCTGACAAGGATGCATTGAGGATTTTGAACAAAGTTTCAAGTAGAACGCATATGAAGAATTGAATAGAATGGGTAAGTATAGCATAGAGAGAAAGTAGGGTCCGATCACATTCACTTAGCAGAAACATCAATCTTGAAGAATTAGCAATAAGTGAATGCTGTTGAGGACTAGAAATCACAGTCTACCTAGGCAAATGAAAGTCATCAAGTATTTTTGAAGATTTTGTAATAGATCATCACAATGAAGAACAGTTGTTTTGAAGAAAAATGCATTGTGAGGAAATTGATCATTTGAAGAAAATCAACTTGAGGAATTTCACATTGGGCGGTGGCGTTGTCCACCATATAAGAATGTTGATTACACACGCTGCGTACAATTGTCGTAGGGCCCTGAGAATCAATTTCTTCGTTAATTTCTTCACATTCAGAGTGACTTTCTTCATCGGTTGAAGAAAATCATTTCATCATGTGTTGCTCATCTAAGTCATCAACTTTGCATAAGTGTTAGGATGTGTGCATGTTTTTACAAAACATTTGAGGATTCTAAGATATTTAGCTCACACCGCAACTTGCAAAACCTTTTCTCATCCAAGGGCTTAGTGAAGATATCAGCCAGTTGATCATCAGTCTTCACATGGTCGATGAGGATATTGCCCTTGAGGACATGGTCCCGAATAAAATGATGACGAATCTGGATGTGCTTTGTCTTCGAGTGCTGTACTGGGTTGTAGGCAATCTTGATAGCACTCTCATTGTCACAGTAGAGAGGCACATTCTTCATGTTGATGCCGTAATCCTTTAGGGTTTGCTTCATCCATAGTAATTGAGCACAGCAAGAACCAACAGCAATGTACTCAGCTTCGGCAGTGGAGAGTGATACGCAGTTCTGCTTCTTTGAGGACCAGCAAACCAATGATCTTCCGAGGAAATGGCATGTGCCAGAAGTTGACTTGCGATCCACACGGTCACCAGCATAGTCTGAATCAGAATACCCTACCAGATGAAGATTGGAGCCCTTGGGATACCATAATCCTAGTGTTGGTGTGTGAGCTAGGTATCGAAGAATATGTTTCACAGCCTTATGGTGTGATTCCTTCGGTTTTGCTTGAAAACGTGCACACATGCAAACACTAAGCATTATGTTTGGCCTAGATGCACGTAGATACAATAAAGAGCCAATCATAGAACAGTATACCTGTTGATCGAAATCTTTACCATTTTCATCAGTGCCGAGGTGACCGTTGGTAGGCATTGGAGTCTTGGCACCTTTGCATTCATGCATGTCGAATTTCCTCAGAACATCCTTGAGGTATTCTCCTGTGATATGAAGATTCCATTGCTTTGTTGACGAATTTGAAGACCTAAGAAGAATTTCAGCTCCCCCATCATAGACATCTGATATTCTTCACTCATCATATAGGCAAATTCATCACTGTATCATTTGTCAGTACAGCCAAATATGATATCACCAACATATATTTGACATACAAACAGTTCATTATCATAAGATTTTGTGAAAAGAGTTGGATCGAGTGAACCAGGTTTGAAGCCTTTCTTCATGAGGAATTCCTTCAATGTATCATACCATGCCCGAGGGGCTTGCTTGAGGCCATACAGAGCCTTTTTGAGTCTTAAGATTTTGTCTGGATTCTTTGGATCCTCAAAACCTGGGGGCTGAGCAACATATACTTCTTCCTCAAGCTTACCATTGAGGAGTGCACTTTTCACATCCATTTGATATAAGATGATGTTATGATGATTAGCATAAGCAAGTAGGATTCGAATAGCTTCAAGTCTAGCAACAGGTGCAAAAGTTTCATCGAAATCTATTCCTTCAACCTGGGTGTAGCCTTGGGCTACAAGTCGTGCCTTGTTCCTCACCAGTTGACCGTCCTCATCTTGCTTGTTTCGGAAAATCCACTTGGTGCCGATTATGTTATGCTTGCGAGGATCTGGTCGTTTGACGAGCTCCCATATGTCATTCAGCTTGAATTGAAGAAGTTCGTCTTGCATGGCCTGGATCCACTCCGGTTCCAGAAAAGCATCAGCTACTTTTGAGGGTTCTGTGATAGATACAAAAGAAAAATGCCACAAAAGTTAACTAAGTGTGAAGCTTTTGAGCGAGTGAGAGGACCTGGCGCGTTGATGTCATTGAGGATTTTGTCAAGTTCAACTTCATTTGCAATCCTCGGATGAGCTGGTTGAGGATTTTGTCTGGGCTGAGGAAGTGGTGTTGTTGCAATTTCCTCAGGAGCATCTTCTTGACTTTCATCAGCTATGGGGATTGTTTCTTCACCAATTTCCTCAGTGGGGACAATGTCTTCAGTAGGCTTAAGCTTTATTGCTTCCTGAGGAGACAGCTTATCTGGATCAGAAGGCAATTGCTCTCTTTGCGAGCCATTAGTTTCATCGAACCGCACATCTACAGTCTCAACAACTTTGTTGTGATAGTTGTTGAAGACTCTGTAGGTGTGCGAGTCCTTTCCATAACCGAGCATAAAACCTTCATGTGCCTTAGGTGCAAATTTTGAGCTATGATGAGGATCTCTAATCCAGCATTTTGCACCGAAGACTTTGAAATAACTTACATTTGGTTTCTTGTCAGTGAGTAGTTCATATGAGGTTTTCTTGAGGAATTTGTGAAGATATACCCTGTTGATGATATGACATGCAGTGTTGATTGCTTCAGGCCAGAAGCGACGAGGAGTCTGATATTCTTCAAGCATAGTTCTTGCCATTTCAACCAGAGTCCTGTTCTTTCTTTCGACGACACCATTCTGCTGAGGAGTATAAGGAGCAGACAATTCGTGAGTAATACCAAGTTCATCAAGATAATCATCAAGACCAGTGTTTTTGAACTCGGTTCCATTATCACTCCTAATATGTTTGATCTTGATGCCGAAGTTCGTCGAGGCCCTTGAAGAAAATCGTTTGAAGATTTCCTGCACTTCAGTTTTATACACTATGATATGCACCCAAGTGTATCTGGAATATTCATCAACTATGACAGAGCCATATAGAGATGCTGCATTGGTTAGTGTTGCATAGTGAGTAGGTCCAAACAAATCCATATGAAGCAATTCAAATGGACGGGTAGTGGTCATGATGGTTTTGGAGGGATGCTTGGATCTGGTCATTTTCCCAGATTCACAAGCACCACATAGATGATCCTTGAGGAATTTGACTGATTCGATGCCAATGACATGCTTCTTCTTTGCAAGTGTGTGCAAATTCCTCATGCCTGCATGACCTAGTCTTCGGTGCCACAGCCATCCTTCTGAGGTTTTTGCTAGTGAGCAAGTGGCTGGTTGAGGACCTGTAGAGAAGTCAACAATGTACAAATCCCCTCTTCTTACACCTTCGAAGACTTTGGATCTGTCAGATTCCATGATGACTACACATCTATATCTACCAAAGATAACAATCATATCAAGAACACAAAGCATCGAGACTGACATGAGGTTAAAACCCAGGGATTCAACAAGCATCACTCCATATGCCTATAAGTTAGTCATTAGTGAGGAATTTCCTCAAAAGGAATTTCCTCAAAAGGAATTTCCTCAGTGATGAAATTCTAAAAATCTCCTATTCACCCCCCTCTAGTCGATATAACGCACTTTCAATTGGTATCAAAGCAAGGTACTCCCTTGTTCTGTGTGATTTTGGTTTAACCACCTGGAGTTTTAGTTATGTCGACTGCAGGTATGTTTAAGGTGACTGCAGCATGTCCTACCTACGAGGTAAAGAATTTTCCCTTCTGGAAGAACAAAATGCAAATGCATCTACAAGCTATAGACAATGATCTCTGGTATATTGTGGAAAATGGTGTCCCCATCATTTCTGCTAGTGTCACTGCAGCTGATGTGAAGAAATTCAAGCAACTCGATTCTCAAGCGAAGAACATCATCTGTGGTCATCTGAGCCCTGGCCAGTTTGGAAGAGTAAGTGCCTTAGGCTCTGCTACACTGATCTGGGAGAGACTGTGCAAGGTAAATGAAGGAGTATCAACCCAGCGCGACTCTCGTGTTGATATTCTTCGCAATCTCTTCAATCGCTTCAAGAGACATGACAATGAAAGCTGCCAAGACACCTTTGATCGCCTCACTGACATATCAAATGAACTGCAAGCACTGGGAGCTCGAGACATCACTGATCACGAAGTTGTGAAGAAACTGCTGAGATCTTTGGATTCTTCATTTGACACTTTAGTTCTGATGATCCAAGAAAGACCACACTACAAGATGCTAGATCCTGCTGATATCCTTGAAAGGCTAAATACTCATGAATTCCAGCTAGAAGAAAAGAGAGATCTATATGGACAAAGCTATTCCAGACCACGTGCACTGAAGGCAAGAGCAATTTCCTCATCTGAAGAAGAAGACACAGATGACAGCAGTTGTGACCCTGAAGAATTTGGTCAGGAACTTGCAATACTTGTGAGGAAATTCCAGAGATTTACACGACGAGGCCAGTTCGGTAAATCATCAAGAAGAGACATGAGGAAATCAGAATCTGCATCTGAGGACTACAAGAAACGGACCTGTCACAAGTGCAAGAAATCAGATCATTACATTGCTGATTGTCCTCGCTGGGGAAAGGAATCAAAGAAGAAGAAATACAAGGATGACAGTTCTGATGACTCAAAGAAGAAGAAGAAATCTTCAAAATCCTCATCTTCAAAGTCCTCCTCACACAAGAAGACTAGCTTCAGAAAGGCTCGGGCACTTATTGGCAAGGAAATGGATTCCGAGGCAGAATCAGAAGAATGTGATGATGAAGAAGGCTCTGGAGAAGATTCAGAATCCGGACAGGCTAGTCTTGCACTAGCAACAAATTTCGTCAGCAAGTCAATCTTCAATCTTGAAGAAAATGATTGCACCATGCATACTGATGACTATGCTGATAACTTCGCTCCAACCTATTGCTTCATGGCAAAAGGTTCAAAGGTATCACATAATGCCTCCTCCTCTGATTCAAGTGACTGTGAACATGATGATTACAAAAAACCCAGTTACAGTAAACTTGCCATCATTGCCACTAAACAACAAACTGCTCTGGAAAAGCTTCAAAAACTGCTAGACAAAAGTGATGATCTGTTGAATGATGAAATGAATCTTAATCAAATCCTCACTGATGACATGAAAAATCTTCAGTCTAGATTTGATATTCTTCAGGATCGTTATGATACACTCCTCACTGATCATGAGAAGCTTTCCTACGAATTTCTTCAAAGGAAGCTTGATCTTGAGAAGCTGAGGATGTCTTATGATGATCTTCGTATGGAAAATGATTCATTACTAGCTCAACAGATCAGTGCTAGTCAAGTTGAATTTATTCCTCCATGTCTTAAATGCATTGATCGTGAAACTGCTAATTCTTCACCAGAATCTTCAAATGCTACCACTGCTACAAATTCTTCAACTGCACCTGTTGTGTCTATTTCCTCACTTGAGGAAAACACAAATGTCACTGATGAAAATGCGGGGTTGAAGGAATTGTACTTGACAGGCATGTACAAAAGCCTCAAAGGACATCAAATCCTTTGTGACGTGCTCAAAAAGCAGATCTTGAACAGGAACCCGAGGAAAGAAGGAATTGCCTTTGAGAGGAAATTGAATGATGATGGATCTTATTGGAAACCTGAGCAGTATCCCAAAACCTCATGGGTTGCTGCTACTGGGCCTCCTTTTGATCCATCTAATCTAACTGGCTTCTCATGTGAATTATCCTATTCCTCTGATGAGTCATTTGATTCCAATTATAAACTGTTCAAAGATCAATCTGGTAAAGTATTTGCTCGATATGTTGGAACTAACTGCAGGAATGGCCCTCCTCTGAGGAAAATCTGGGTTTCCAAAAGTTGTCTTGAAAATCTTCAAGTGAATGTCCTCATGACATCACCTCTGAAGAATATGAACCCGAGATCAAATTCCTCAGGAGGACCAAATTCTTCAAGAGGATCAAAATCCTCAACTGGTCAAAACTATGCTCATACCCGTGCTTATGCGTCTAACATGCAGGGAAACTACAAGGAATATGATTATGAGCGCTATTCTTCAAATCATTATGTTCATAAATCCTCAAACCAGTTCTCTGCATACTCATATGAGTACTTTAACCCCC
Source organism: Hordeum vulgare subsp. vulgare (assembly GCF_904849725.1). Classification (NCBI taxonomy): domain Eukaryota; kingdom Viridiplantae; phylum Streptophyta; class Magnoliopsida; order Poales; family Poaceae; genus Hordeum; species Hordeum vulgare. The sequence continues at coordinate 536,102,793 of NC_058521.1, forward strand.
CTACTGTTAAGAGAAGTGCATTAGCTTCAATGCCACCTTTCTCATATGGTGCTCGTAGGATGATGAACGCTTTGCCACCCCTTCAGATGTGGGTGGTGAAGAAATCAAACTAATCACTTCTGCAAGTCAGGTCTCCAGATGAAAATCATCATCTGAAGAATTTGCTGGAGACCTGAGGAAATGCTTGATAGGACGCAAGCTAATGATTGATGAAATAGAAATATTTCACACGTCCTTACATTTCTGTTATGATGAAATTAGTATCATATTCTTCAAACCTGAAGCATATGAGATGGTAAGCTATACTAATTCATCTGCAGGATGACAAACCCAAAAATACTGAGTGGGTTCTCGATAGTGGCTGCACACATCACATGACTGGTGATAAAAGCCTACCGATGAATATGCCACTAACTCCATCACCTCTGAAGCAAATCACATATGCTGATAAAGGTAAAAGCAAGGTATTGGGACTTGGCAAAGTAGCTATTTCCAAGGATAGACATATGGACAAAGTGATGCTTGTTGAATCCCTTGGTTTTAACCTCATGTCAGTCTCGATGCTTTGTGATCTTGATATGATTGTTATCTTTGGTAGATATAGATGTGTAGTCATCATGGAATCTGACAGATCCAAAGTCTTCGAAGGTGTAAGAAGAGGGGATTTGTACATTGTTGACTTCTCTACAGGTCCTCAACCAGCCACTTGCTTACTAGCAAAAACCTCAGAAGGATGGTTGTGGCACAGAAGACTAGGTCATGCAGGCAAGAGGAATTTGCACACACTTGCAAAGAAGAAGCGTGTCATTGGCATCGAATCAGTCAAATTCCTCAAGAATCATCTCTGCGGTGCTTGTGAATCTGGGAAAATGACCAGATCCAAGCATCCCTCCAAAACCATCATGACCACTACACGTCCATTCGAATTACTTCATTGGATTTATTTGGACCTACTCACTATGCAACACTAACCAATGCAGCATCTCTATATGGCTTTGTCATAGTTGATGATTATTCCAGATACACTTGGGTGCATATCATAGTGTATAAAACTGAAGTACAGGAAATCTTCAAATGATTTTCTTCAAGGGCCTCGACGAACTTCAGCATCAAGATCAAACATATTAGGAGTGATAATGGAACCGAGTTCAAAAACACTGGTCTTGATGATTATCTTGATGAACTTGGTATTACTCACGAATTGTCTGCTCCTTATACTCCTCAGCAGAATGGTGTCGTCCAAAGAAAGAACAGGACTCTGGTTGAAATAGCAAGAACTATGCTTGAAGAATATCAGACTCCTCGTCGCTTCTGGCCTGAAGCAATCAACACTGCATGTCATATCATCGACAAGGTATATCTTCACAAATTCCTCAAGAAAACATCATATGAACTTCTCACTGACAAGAAACCCAATGTAAGTTATTTCAAAGCCTTCGGTGCAAAATGCTGGATTAGAGATCCTCATCATAGCTCGAAATTTGCACCTAAGGCACATGAAGGTTTTATGCTCGGTTATGGAAAGGACTCGCACACCTACAGAGTCTTCAACAACTATCACAACAAAGTTGTTGAGACTGTAGATGTGCGGTTCGATGAAACTAATGGCTCGCAAAGAGAGCAATTGCCTTCTGATCCAGATAAGCTGTCTCCTCAGGAAGCAATAAAGCTTAAGCCTACTGAAGACATTGTCCCCACTGAGGAAATTGGTGAAGAAACAATCCCCATAGCTGATGAAAGTCAAGAAGATGCTCCTGAGGAAATTGCAACAACACCACTTCCTCAGCCCAGACAAAATCCTCAACCAGCTCATCCGAGGATTGCAAATGAAGTTGAACTTGACAAAATCCTCAATGACATCAACGCGCCAGGTCCTCTCACTCGCTCAAAAGCTTCACACTTAGTTAACTTTTGTGGGCATTTTTCTTTTGTATCTATCACAGAACCCTCAAAAGTAGCTGAGGCTTTTCTGGAATCGGAGTGGATCCAAGCCATGCAAGACGAACTTCTTCAATTCAAGCTGAATGACGTATGGGAGCTCGTCAAACGACCAGATCCTCGCAAGCATAACATCATCAGCACCAAGTGGATTTTCCGAAACAAGCAAGATGAGGACGGTCAACTGGTGAGGAACAAGGCACGACTTGTAGCCCAAGGCTACACCCAGGTTGAAGGAATAGATTTCGATGAAACTTTTGCACCTGTTGCTAGACTTGAAGCTATTCGAATCCTACTTGCTTATGCTAATCATCACAACATCATCTTATATCAAATGGATGTGAAAAGTGCATTCCTCAATGGTAAGCTTGAGGAAGAAGTATATGTTGCTCAGCCCCCAGGTTTTGAGGATCCAAAGAATCCACACAAAGTCTTAAGACTCAAAAAGGCTCTGTATGGCCTCAAGCAAGCCCCTCGGGCATGGTATGATACATTGAAGGAATTCCTCATGAAGAAAGGCTTCAAACCTGGTTCACTCGATCCAACTCTTTTCACAAAATCTTATGATAATGAACTGTTTGTATGTCAAATATATGTTGATGATATCATATTTGGTTGTACTGACAAATGATACAGTGATGAATTTGCCTATATGATGAGTGAAGAATATCAGATGTCTATGATGGGGGAGCTGAAATTCTTCTTAGGTCTTCAAATTCGTCAACAAAGCAATGGAATCTTCATATCACAGGAGAAATACCTCAAGGATGTTCTGAGGAAATTCGACATGCATGAATGCAAAGGTGCCAAGACTCCAATGCCTACCAACGGTCACCTCGGCAGTGATGAAAATGGTAAAGATTTCGATCAGCGGGTATACCGCTCTATGATTGGATCTTTATTGTATCTATGTGCATCTAGGCCAGACATAATGCTTAGTGTTTGCATGTGTGCACGTTTTCAAGCAAAACCGAAGGAATCACATCATAAGGCTGTGAAACATATTCTTCGATACTTAGCTCACACACCAACACTAGGATTATGGTATCCCAAGGGCTCCAATCTTCATCTGGTAGGGTATTCTGATTCAGACTATGCTGGTGACCGTGTGGATCGCAAGTCAACTTCTGGCACATGCCATTTCCTCGGAAGATCACTCATTTGCTGGTCCTCAAAGAAGCAGAACTGCGTATCACTCTCCACTGCCGAAGCTGAGTACATTGCTGTTGGTTCTTGCTGTGCTCAATTACTATGGATGAAGCAAACCCTCAAGGACTACGGCATCAACATGAAGAATGTTCCTCTCTACTGTGACAATGAGAGTGCTATCAAGATTGCCTATAACCCAGTACAGCACTCGAAGACCAATCACATCCAGATTCGTCATCATTTTCTTCGGGACCATGTCCTCAAGGGCAATATCCTCATCGACCATGTGAAGACTGATGATCAACTGGCTGATATCTTCACTAAGCCCTTGGATGAGAAAAGGTTTTGCAAGTTGCGGTGTGAGCTAAATATCTTAGAATCTTAAAATGTTTTGTAAAAACATGCACACATCCTAACACTTATGCAAAGTTGATGACTTAGATGTGCAACACATGATGAAATGATTTTCTTCAACCAATGAAGAAAGTCACTCTGAATGTGAAGAAATTAACGAAGAATTTGATTCACAGGGCCCTACGACAATTGTACGCGGCGTCTGTAATCAACATTCTTATATGGTGGGCAACGCCACCGCCCAATGTGAAATTCCTCAAGTTGATTTTCTTCAAATGATCAATTCCTCACAATGCATTTTCTTCAAGACAGCTGTTCTTCATTGTGATGATCTATTGCAAAATCTTCAAAAACACTTGATGACTTTCATTTGCCTAGGTAGACTGTGATTTCTAGTCCTCAACAGCATTCACTTATTGCTATTTCTTTAAGTTGATGTTTCTGCTAAGTGAATGTGATCGGACCCTATTATCCCTCTATGTTATACTTATCCAGTCTATTCAATTCTTCATATGCGTTCTACTTGAAACTTTGTTCAAAATCCTCACTACATCCTTGTCAGCTGATGATTTTGTAACGAAAATCCTCAAATCTTCGAAAAATTGTTTTCTTCAAAGGAACAGTAACTGAATCCCCACTTCCCACGATTGGATAGCCACGATCTCCACTATCTCCACCGCATCGTACGGGAGCTACACGTGTCCTGCGGAGATGTAGAGGCAAGGGCTATTCGGTCCGAAACTTTCGCGCCAAACAGTAACTTTCGGGCTATAAATATGTCCTTAACCCCCTCGGTATCATCTTCTTCGCCTCATCGTTCTCCTGCCACAGCACACCGAACCCTAGCGCCACCGCTGGTAGTCTTGTTGCCGGCAAGGAAGAGCTTCACTGCCTCAACCTTCTCGCCGCCAGGATCACGCCGGAGTCGGAACATCTACGTCCGCCGCCGCCGTAGACGTCCTCTGCTACCAAGTTAGGGTGCATTGGACACTTGACCGAAGAACCTCTCCAACACCACCTTTTTGTGTTCTTCGTTCGCACCTTCCATGGTAATTATATCCCATTTTTACAACAGATTAGATCTAAAATTTTACCTCTCCCTTGTGAAATTTGTTTTCCCTCAAGATACGATGCGCACATGATTCCTCAAACACTATCCATCACCACAATCATTGATGAACTAGCTAAGCATCTAATATTTTCACGAGATTCCTCAATTGTGCGAATTTTCGGATCTGTACAACTCTGGAACCCAAGAACATAATGCTTAAGCAAATTCCTCAACCACTGGTTATATTCCTCAAACTGTCAAACTTTTCCATTTTCTTCAAATCTGAGAACGCATATGACCTCTCCAAATTCCTCGCAACTATACTCTGTTCACAGGTACACACATGTCAGCTGATGAATCTCTCGGTTCTCATCACATTAACTCATTTGCAGCGTTTCTGGAAGAAACTCTTCAAGGCTCATCAGAATCCTCAAGAGTTCAAAATCCTCAGAAAGTTCCTCATCTGAAGAAAATGGAGGAAGAAAGGAAACAGAGGGGAGGAAAGAAACTGGAGCAGAACACTGTTGTTGATATTCCTGATGACATATACCTGGACTACTGCACACCTGATGATGAACCTGAGACTATGCCTAAAAGAAAGATTAGGCTGCAGAAAATTGAACGCAGATGGGCAAAGGAGTGGAAGGAGTACAGGTTTGTGACTCCAAAGTATGCGAAGAAATTCGCTTTGAAGCCTCCTGGCAGAAGGGCCCCGCTTGAGGATCATCAAGTTGCTCATCCCTGAAGTCTTATGACACTTGATGACTACCCAGAGGAAAAAGAAAGGCATCTGGCCAAGCTCAAGAAGCAAGCAGAAATAGCAGTGAAGAAATTTCATGAATCCTCAGCTGCTGCCTCCGGTGCTGCTCATTCCTCAGCAGCAGAAACCTCGGGCTCCGAGATTCCTCAACCAAAGTCTGTGCCAGCAAAGCCAAAAGCTTCAAAACCCCAAGAGAAGTTTGCACAGACTTCTGTCACCAAACCCTCAGCTCCAAAAACCCCGGTTCCAAAACCGACAACACCAAAACCATCAGCGCCAAAACCTTCAGCACCAATCGCATCTACACCAAAGTCCTCAGCTCCACCTCCAAAGCCAGTACAGAAGAAAGTCGTGAAGACTACGACTGCCAGCTCCAGCTCCTCACTCCCAGCTGCAACTAGCTCGGAGACAAAGTCTTCAACACCTCTTTTGAAGACTTTGACAACAACTGAACCTGCACCTCTGCCGAGCCCCAGCAAAATCATCACAGTCCCGTCTGCATCAGAGGGCAGTGAAGAATATGATGATGAAACTCTGGAAGCCATCATCAGGAAAAAGCAAGAAAGGGTAGCACAAGCATCAGGCAGTGCTATTCCTCTGGCGATGGACCCCAAGGTCCTCCTCGATTTCATGAATGTGTGGTATGAAGACCCAAACACACCCATTGATGATTTGAAACTTCCTCCTGGTGTGAGCCACATGGTGGCTACTTTCATAAACGAAGCCAAGTGGAAGGAACAGAAGGCCAAGCAGGCAAAGATTGCAAAGGCCAGAAAGGAGAAATTCCTCAGGCAAAATGTTCTCAAGCTGACGCCTAAAGCATTGGTGTCCACCCAGGCAGAGCTGCAAGTTTTGACTGACAAGTGTGAGAAACTGTCAGATCGCACAAGCATCAAAAGCAATTTCATCAAGCTAGCCACTAGTGTTGTTGATGACTACAACAGACGTCACCCCCCACCAGCACCAACTCCTCAGCCCCTGGTTGAACAGCCAAAAGATGCATCTCTTGTTGAGGAGGAAATTCCTCAAGCTGAGGAACAACACCAAGAGCACCGTGCTAATGAGCCGGCCATTGAAGAAATCATCACTGAGACCGCTCCTGATGAAACTTCAAACCCTGATGAAACTGCTACTGATCCAGCTGCTTCACCAAAGCAGGCTGATGACTATGTTCCAGCTGGTTCCTCACTGCCAGCTGAAGAATCTGTTAAGAAAACACCTTCACCAAAAACTTCAAAAGTGAAGAAGTTAATCCCGTCTGCATCAGACACGAAAAAGACAAGGGCTGCTGAGAAGGAAGCGAAGAAGAGAAAAGCTTCCTCAGCAGAAGAAAAGATTGAGGCAAAACGCCTCAAGGAAACTGAAGAATCTGCCCCACTGGACCCGGTGCCTCTTAATGTTGCACCCTCATTTGAAATGGTCGTCGTTGGTGACCACACTACGAGGGCAGATGAGGAAAGGAAGGATGCTGCCACTGAGGAGCATACTGATGAGGAAATACAAATTGATGACAGTCCTCAACCTCATATTCCTCAGAAAGAGACTACTGAAGCCTCAGCCGAAGCAGCTGATGAATCTGCTTCTGCCACAAAGTCAGCTGATGAAAATCAAGCTGAAGAAAATGTCCAGTCTAAGCAGGCTCATCCCACTGAACAGGCTGACCAAACTCCTCAAGCTGAGAAGGAAGAAGAAATTCCTCAGCCTGATGCTCAGCCAGAGCAAGAAATTCCTCACCCTGAGGAAACTGCTGAAGAAAATATTCCCGCCCCTGACAATGAATTCATTGTCCTCAACCCAGAATCTGCCATGGTTGTTTCCCCTCCCATTCCTCAGCACAATCTCAATCCAGTTCACCGCCTGCCATTCTCGAAGAGGCCAAAGTTTCAGAAAGAAAATTTCTTTGAGAAACGCATGTATTTCATCGGAGAGAATCCTTATGACAAGCCTCAAATGAGGCATCTGAAGTTTTGGACAAGGACGCAGATGAACTACTATGCTTCTGTGCTCTCTGGCCGCAACAAGATATTCCAGCACAGACACATTCCTCATGCTGAACTTGAAGAGATTCCTTGCATGGAACCAGCTCTCAGTGTACTACATGATGCAGGTTTGCTCCCTATGTGCTCCAACATATCAGATTGGAATAGTGAGCTAATTCTTCAGTTCTATTCAACTCTGCACATCTCGGGCAATGCTGATGACATCAACACTTGGGTGTTCGACTGGATGACCCAAAATACTCACTACAAGGCTCCAGCGTCTGAACTCCTCAGAGAACTGCCCGTACCAATTCCTTCAGAAGAGGCAGTGAAGCTTTATGGTGAGCGTGAGCTGCCAAATGGAATGATGGAAGTCCTCATGAAGCCTTTGGCTGCAGGAAAACCCTCAAGAACCACATTCCTCGTCCATGAGCTCAAGTACACACCCCGGTCTGTCTACCGCATTCTCTGCAGTGTGCTAGCGCCAATCAAAGTCCATGATGATGACGAAGATGTCGTCGGCCTCATGAAGAATATCCTCTTCAACATCATTCACGGTATCCCCATGAATATCCATGATTTCTTCTTGAGGACTTTGGCTGACAATGCAATGTGCCCATATGATCACAAAATTTATGCACCATGGATCATGAGATTCCTCAGGACAAGGACAGGCATCAACTTTCACGCAGATTTCCAGAACCATGTTGGTTATATGCCTCCTATCCGGGTCAACAAGAAGACTTTCGAGCCTATTGAGGGAAAAGGAAAGTCTGTAATTAATGAAGGAAGCAGGCCTCTTGATGGTCAATTTAAAGAGCCAGATGAATATTCCTCATGGGACGATACTGAGACTCGTCCACCAAGCCCAGTTCCTCCTCGCGTGCTAACCACCAGAGAGCTTCTCCTCAGTCTTCATCAGAAGGTGGATCACAACCACAAATGGGTCAAACGCCAGTTTGGTGCCATTGTGAAAACCCTCACTGAGACACAGAACAGTGTGAAGCTTAATCATCACTATCTGCATGAGGTTTTTGATCGCACCTGGGCTACCCTTGCACATCTGAAGACCCAGACTGAGCTTGAAGAATTGAACTTTGAGTAGGACTTTGACTGGCCGTGGCCTCCCAAGAAGAAGTTCAGGCCCATTCCAGTGCCAGATCTTGAAGACAGCTCCTTCTCGTCCTTCCGCACCGCCGAATCTGATGAGGAACAACTTGACACCGCAACAGGCCCAAGAAAGAAGACCACACCCAAGAAGCGCCAAGGATCTTCCTCAACCGCCAAGAAATGACGTCTTCACGGGCGTTAGTCCTTAGTTTGTCCCTTTTTGTCACTTGATGACAAAGGGGGAGAAACTTGAGAGTTAGTCTTCAAACGGGATTTATTTTTGGGGCTTATGAACTATATTTAAGTTACAAACTCTTGGCTCTTCTGAAGTTTTTATGTAATGAGTTGTAACTTAAGCCCGATGGTACTCTCACGCTTTTTTGAACGTTTTTCTTCGCATGCTTATTCCTCAAGTTTTAATGCACGCATGCTGAAATTCGTCAGATACCATTTGCCATCATGCATCCTCATTTTCTTCATATGATATGTTATATGTATGCATGATTTACAAGATTCAGGGGGAGATCTCCATGATATAAATCATCAATGTGCATATGCTATAAAAGCAAAATCCTCAAGGTATGCACATCTTCAGGGGGAGTCTCTGTGAATCTTGCTTTCAAATTCCTCAAATGAGTATTTACACTTCATATTTTTTATCCCTGTTGAAGACTTAACCTAATTGTCATCAACCACCAAAAAGGGGGAGATTGTAAGTGCATCTAGTGCCCCTTAGTGATTTTGGTGGTTTGAAGACTTATAGGTTAAGTATCTAATGCGTTTATAAGTGTACACAGGATCTATAAGTCATTGAGGAGTTTGAGATATTTGAAGAATACCGACCCCTAAAAATATATGTCTTCAGTTGAAGAAGTTGGTCTGAAGCTGAAGAAATTAATCGCGAAGAATTTGCGATGAAATTGATATTCCTCATGAAGATATTGATATTGAGAAGATCGGTGGTTCCTGAAGAAAATCGTTCTGAAGAAATTGAAGCATGAAGATTTACGTTTTCTGTTTTACTTTCTTTGCACTTGATGAATAGGAACACCGTACTGTTAAAGGGGGTCAAAGTAACACTATGGAATGGATTTCCTCATGATGCTCAACCCAAGCCAAATCCTACCAAAAGCCTCAAGTGAGGAATATGAGTGACATGAGGACTCTCAGAGTTGAGGGTCCCGACCGTTTCGATAAGCCAAGCCAAGTCACTGATCTTATCCACTCCAACGGTCATATTATTTAAGGGCATTAATGTCAAATCATGTCGGGATGCTCCCAGGCTATAAATAGCCGCCCCCCACAACCACTAGCTGGTTGGCTGCTCCGTTAGAAACTGACACTTGTCATAAGAGCAACCCAATTCCTCAGAACCTTCGAGAGAAAATTATTAGTGAGGAAATACACCACCCACCGAAACCACAAACTAAACCTAGTGATTGAGCATCACTGAAGAAGTTGTTCCTGTGTGGGACTGAAGCCTTTTACCTTTGAGGACTGTGCATCCTCCAGACGGTTAGGCGTCATGGTCTAGAGCAATCCAGCAGTCAATTGTGGATTGCCGGGTGACTGAGTTTGTGAGGGTTTGGAAGTCTGCCCTGAAGACTTACCACGAGTGTTGGGCGAGGACTGTGTGTCCTTAGCTCAAGGAGAGTACGGTAGGGACTGTGTGTCCCGGGACTGGGTGTCCTTTGGTTTCAATACCAAGCCGCTCCAAACTAGATGTACAACTGTCACAGCAGTTGGAACTGGGTCATCAACAACAGTCTTCACCAAGAATCAGGTTCTAATTCCTCAACTCTTTACATTCTCTGTATTATGTGTTGATGACTTTCACTGTAACTGTTTGAAGAATTTGCTGAAGACTTTCTCTGAATTTCCTCAACCCCAAATTCTTCACTTGAGTTAATCATCATCTGTATTCTGCATGCCTGCTTGCTGTGTAATCTGTTTTCATAATCTTCACTCTGTAATACTGCTGTTGTGAACGATTGCACAACTGATCCCTAACTGTTTTCGCTGTAAGTTAGTCATCAGTGAGGAATTTCCTCAAAAGGAATTTCCTCAGTGATGAAATTCTAAAAATCTCCTATTCACCCCCCCTCTAGTCGATATAACGCACTTTCAAGTTAGATTAGATGGATCAAAAGGAGGCCCAGTAGCAGCAACCCATGAGGTTTTGGGATACTGCTCAGGTTTCCAATAAGATCCATCAGCATTCAATTTCCTCTCAAAGGCAATTCCTTCTTTCCTCGGGTTCCTGTTCAAGATCTGCTTTTTGAGCACGTCACAAAGGATTTGATGTCCTTTGAGGCTTTTGTACATGCTTGTCAAGTACAATTCCTTCAACCCTGCATTTTCATGAGTGACATTTGTGTTTTCCTCAAGCGAGGAAATAGACACAATAGGTGCAGTTGGAGAATTTGTAGCAGTGGTAGCATTTGAAGATTCTGGTGAAGAATTAGCAGTTTCACGATCAATGCATTTAAGACATGGAGGAATAAATTCAACTTGACTAGCACTGATCTGTTGAGCTAGTAATGAATCATTTTCCATACGAAGATCATCATAAGACATCCTCAGCTTCTCAAGATCAAGCTTCCTTTGAAGAAATTCGTAGGAAAGCTTCTCATGATCAGTGAGGAGTGTATCATAACGATCCTGAAGAATATCAAATCTAGACTGAAGATTTTTCATGTCATCAGTGAGGATTTGATTAAGATTCATTTCATCATTCAACAGATCATCACTTTTGTCTAGCAGTTTTTGAAGCTTTTCCAGAGCAGTTTGTTGTTTAGTGGCAATGATGGCAAGTTTACTGTAACTGGGTTTTTTGTAATCATCATGTTCACAGTCACTTGAATCAGAGGAGGAGGCATTATGTGATACCTTTGAACCTTTTGCCATGAAGCAATAGGTTGGAGCGAAGTTATCAGCATAGTCATCAGTATGCATGGTGCAATCATTTTCTTCAAGATTGAAGATTGACTTGCTGACGAAATTTGTTGCTAGTGCAAGACTAGCCTGTCCGGATTCTGAATCTTCTCCAGAGCCTTCTTCATCATCACATTCTTCTGATTCTGCCTCGGAATCCATTTCCTTGCCAATAAGTGCCCGAGCCTTTCTGAAGCTAGTCTTCTTGTGTGAGGAGGACTTTGAAGATGAGGATTTTGAGGATTTCTTCTTCTTCTTTGAGTCATCAGAACTGTCATCCTTGTATTTCTTCTTCTTTGATTCCTTTCCCCAGCGAGGACAATCAGCAATGTAATGACCTGATTTCTTGCACTTGTGACAGGTCCGTTTCTTGTAGTCCTCAGATGCAGATTCTGATTTCCTCATGTCTCTTCTTGATGATTTACCGAACTGGCCTCGTCGTGTAAATCTCTGGAATTTCCTCACAAGTATTGCAAGTTCCTGACCAAATTCTTCAGGGTCACAACTGCTGTCATCTGTGTCTTCTTCTTCAGACGAGGAAATTGCTCTTGCCTTCAGTGCACGTGGTCTGGAATAGCTTTGTCCATATAGATCTCTCTTTTCTTCTAGCTGGAATTCATGAGTATTTAGCCTTTCAAGGATATCAGCAGGATCTAGCATCTTGTAGTGTGGTCTTTCTTGGATCATCAGAACTAAAGTGTCAAATGAAGAATCCAAAGATCTCAGCAGTTTCTTCACAACTTCGTGATCAGTGATGTCTCGAGCTCCCAGTGCTTGCAGTTCATTTGATATGTCAGTGAGGCGATCAAAGGTGTCTTGGCAGCTTTCATTGTCATGTCTCTTGAAGCGATTGAAGAGATTGCGAAGAATATCAACACGAGAGTCGCGCTGGGTTGATACTCCTTCATTTACCTTGCACAGTCTCTCCCAGATCAGTGTAGCAGAGCCTAAGGCACTTACTCTTCCAAACTGGCCAGGGCTCAGATGACCACAGATGATGTTCTTCGCTTGAGAATCGAGTTGCTTGAATTTCTTCACATCAGCTGCAGTGACACTAGCAGAAATGATGGGGACACCATTTTCCACAATATACCAGAGATCATTGTCTATAGCTTGTAGATGCATTTGCATTTTGTTCTTCCAGAAGGGAAAATTCTTTACCTCGTAGGTAGGACATGCTGCAGTCACCTTAAACATACCTGCAGTCGACATAACTAAAACTCCAGGTGGTTAAACCAAAATCACACAGAACAAGGGAGTACCTTGCTTTGATACCAATTGAAAGTGCGTTATATCGACTAGAGGGGGGTGAATAGGAGATTTTTAGAATTTCATCACTGAGGAAATTCCTTTTGAGGAAATTCCTCACTGATGACTAACTTATAGCGGAAACAGTTAAGGATCAGTCGTGCAATCGTTCAAGACAGCAGTATTGCAGAGTGAAGATTATGAAAACAGATTGCACAGTAAGCAGGCACACAGAATACAGATGATGATTAACTCAAGTGAAGAATTTGGGGTTGAGGAAATTCAGAGAAAGTCTTCAGCAAATTCTTCAAACAGTCACAGTGAATGTCATCAACACATACTACAGAGAATGTAAAGAGTTGAGGAATTAGAACCCGATTCTTGGTGAAGACTGTTGTTGATGACCCAGTTCCAACTGCTGTGACAGTTGTACATCTGGTTTGGAGCGGCTTGGTATTGAAACCAAAGGACACCCAGTCCCGGGACACACAGTCCCTACCGTATTCTCCTTGAGCTAAGGACACACAGTCCTCGCCCAACACTCGTGGTAAGTCTTCAGGGCAGACTTCCAAACCCTCGCAAACTCGGTCACCCGGCGATCCACAATTGACTGCTGGATTGCTCTAGACCATGACGCCTAACCGTCTGGAGGATGCACAGTCCTCAAAGGTAAAAGGCTTCAGTCCCACACAGGAACAACTTCTTCAGTGATGCTCAATCACTAGGTTTGGTTTGTGGTTTCGATGGGTGGTGTATTTCCTCACTGATGATTTACTCTCGAAAGCTCTGAGGAATTTGGGTTGCTCTTATGACAAGTGTTAGTTTCTAACGGAGCAGCCAACCAGCTAGTGGTTGTGGGGGGGGGGGCTATTTATAGCCTCGGAGCATCCCGACATGATTTGACATTAATGCCCTTAAATAATATGACCGTTGGAGTGGATAAGATCAGTGACTTGGCGTGGCTTATCGAAACGGTCGGGACTCTCAACTGTGAGAGTCCTCATGTCACTCATATTGTCTTTTGGTAGGATTTGGCTTGGGTTGAGCATCATGAGGAAATTCATTCCATAGCGTTACTTTGACCCCCTTTAACAGTACGGTGTTCCTATTCATCAAATGCGAAGAAAGTAAAACAGAAAACGTAAATCTTCATGCTTCAATTTCTTCAGAACGATTTTCTTTAGGAACCACCAATCTTCTCAATATCAATATCTTCATGAGGAATATCAATTTCATCGCAAATTCTTCGCGATTCATTTCTTCAGCTTCAGACCAATTTCTTCAACTGAAGACGTATATTTTTAGGGGTCGATATTCTTCAAATATCTCAAACTCCTCAATGACTTATAGATCCTATGTACACTTATAAACACATTAGATACTTAACATATAAGTCTTCAAACCACCAAAATCACTAAGGGGCACTAGATGCACTTACAATATGCAATTGCGGCTACCCCTACAGAAGCTTGAAGTTGCGACCGGCCTTGAAAATTTACAATTACGATTACCCTAGAGAAACTAAAGGTTGCGACCAGACTTCAATAAGCTTGCAATTGTGACTACCCTAGAAAGAGTTGCAGTTGCGACCGACCTTAAAAACATTGCAATTGCGACTACCCCTAAAGAAAGTTGCAGTTGCAATCGGCCTTCAAAAAACAAGAGCCAACAAAAAAAGTAGATTGAGCAATCTTACTGAAACTAAAGAAAAAAAAGAACCCAAGCTATATAGTGGAAAAAATGTTATGCAAGGCGAGGAAATTGTAAAATGGCATATGGATCAAAATGTTCAAAACAAAATAAAAATGTGATATTAATGTACAAAAATAAGAAAAACTAAAAATTAAATTGAATTACACATGCTCAAAAACTCTTAGAAAAATTGTTTTGTATATTATCACACACACAAGCTAGCAACAAACCCTCATCCAAATTTGAACCTGCGTATCAAAAATGGACACTCACAAAGCAAAAAAAAACATATCCACATAATAAACTATATTAAGAAAAACTTACCATTCACTTAATAATCGTAAGAAAATGGTTCAAGCTTCTTTTCAAGTTCGACACACATACATATATATTGAGAAACAAAAAAGGTTCTAAACACGCATGCATGCTAAAGAAAAATTGCTCCCGAAACAAATAAGTTAGCCCCCTCCCCCTAGTGTTCTTAACACAAAGATGCTACAGAAACACCGCATCCGACAACTCCTCTAGAAAATAAATATAAAATTAAAAAATATTCATTCATTCCAAAAAATACTCCCTAACACTAACTGTTCTTAAATTAAAAAACATATTCATAAATAAAAAATGTTCACAAATTGAAAATATAAAAGAAAAAGGAAAGAAAAATAGAAAAGATAGAAAAAACGAAATAAAAACTACAAAACCTGATGGAAAGCAGAAATAAAACCTTTTGTAAGCATCCCAAACTGGTAGGAAGATTCCAGAAGCTTCTCAGAACCAGATTAAAAATGGCTTCCTAGAACTGACCTTAACTTTGTTCCCGTTGTTCCCTCTCCTAATGGAAGGGTCCTACATTAGCAAGTGTGCTCGGCTGCCCCTTGAGCGAAAAAGTGGATTTAGACAACGAAAAAAAGAATATAATGCATGATGCAAGCCCATAACTGCACAATAATGAAAAGGAAAAATGAGAAACGGACCGAACGACAATAGGAGAGATCGCTACACAAGGCCTCCAGTAGCTGCACGAATCGCGACGTAAAACCTGATCTTACGGTTGAGATGGTGAATGATGCCAAACTTGAAACTCAGCTAGCTGAGCTTCAGCCGTACCGATATAAAAAACCCAAAAACAAAAGAAACAGGACACCAGAAGAAGAAAACCGAAGCGCTCTGAGTGAGCAGGGGACTACTTCCAGGCGACATGCTCTGTTTTCATAAAAATATTCAGAGGACAAGCTTCAGTTTTACCCAGCAACCATATGCTTCTCTCCGGCATTAGTAGTACATAATAATCATAGAACATGAGAGTTGTTGGGTGTCTGGGTGATTTTCACCTAATCACATATTGGAATTTGCATCTATGAGAAACAAAGGGATCCAGCCAAAATAAGAAAAACGAGAAGCAGTAACAGAGAACAATCTCCGATCTTCAACAAAAGCTCGGTACAGATAATATTCATCGACTCGTGAGCAATACAAGATTTGCCCAAGGAACAAACCAATCTATTGCTCCTATTACAATTTGCTCCTATTACAAAGAGAATCCAATCTATTGCTCCTATTACAATTTGCAAGACATATATCAATATCCCAAGGCTCGCTGTAGCTGACGTCCGCCGCGGTTGATCCGGCCGGCGCCGCTCCTCTGGTACGGATGGTGGCGGCGACGCGGTGCAGACGTGGACGACTCGGCGTCAGACACCACCAGGGGGGACGAAGGCGGCGTACTGGGCGTGTAGTCCGGCGAAGAAGCGTGCTCTGACGGCGTCAAGGGCGTGTAGTCCGGGGACGCGGCGCGCGGCGGAGACATCATCATGAAATCGAGCCGAACAGGGCTGGAGGGAGTGTACTCCAGCGACGGCCAAGGGCTTGACGGAGTGTAGTCTGGGCTCGCCGGAGTGTAGTCTGGGCTCGCCGGTGTGTAGTCGGGGCTCGCCGGAGAGTAGTCTGGGCTCGCGGGAGTGTAGTCGGGGCTCGCCGGAGTGTAGTCAGGGCTTGCGGGGGTGTAGTCTGGGGACGCGGCGCGCGGCGGAGACATCACCATGAAAGCGAGCTGAGCAGGGCTGGACGGAGTGTACTCCAGCGACGGCCAAGGGCTTGACGGAGTGTAGTCTGGGCTCGCCGGTGTGTAGTCGGGGCTCGCCGGAGAGTAGTCTGGGCTCGCGGGAGTGTAGTCGGGGCTCGCCGGAGTGTAGTCAGGCTTTGCGGGGGTGTAGTCGGGGCTCGCCGGAGTGTAGTCCGGGGACGGCAGATGGCTCGATGGAGTGTAGTCCGGCGACGGCAGATGGCTCGATGGAGTGTAGTAGTCCTTGGAGCTCCCGAGCGGCGAAGGGCTCGATGGGGCGTACTCCTCGTAGTCGCGGCCGACGCCGAAGCCCAGGAAGAAGGGGCCGCGCAGCATGTGGGACGGAGGTGAGCAAGCACCGGGGGTGTATGACGGCGACGAGCAGAACCCGTATGCGAGCGCCATGATCGCCGTCTGGAGTCCTCCGGCGGGATCTACAACTAGAGCGCGTCCGCGTATGTGCGATGTGGAGAGAGGCGGCGGTGGAAGGGGAGAATGCGATCGAATGAGTCGTGGCGGTGGCCTAATATCGCCGTGATTGCGTGGCGGTCACGCGCCTCCGAGTTCGTCCGGACGTCGGATTCGAAATGCCGAACGGCGTCAACACAATGCGGCGGTCAATAGCGCCACGCGGAGATGCTTCGTTGCCAACTCTGTTCGATGTTTTCTATACCTCTCTGTTCAGAGGATTGCAGAGCTTTGTGCCTTGATTTCTATACCTCTCCGTTCGATGTTCTTCAGTTACTGAACTTGGTATGCGCCCAGCGTTTTATGCTTCTGTTTTGCTGTAGCTAGTGTTTGTGCTTGTGGATTGCCATTTTATTCGACAGTTGAAGAATAGAGAAGCATGTTCTTTGCTAAATCAATGAGCGTTCAAGGGCACAAACCTCCGAATATTGCTTTTGGCTCCCGAGCTCACCGGAGGCCTTTAATTTCAAACTTCAAATTCAGTAAAAATTCGTATTTTAAATTTCAAAAAAATCTGAAAAAAAATACATAGATAGATGAAGGTATAATACACAAGTGTGTAAATTTTCAGAACAAAAAACGTTGAAATGAGGACTGTGTAAAAAAGACAAATCTAAAACCTTTTAACACATGTTATTATTCATCATTTCAGACCATGAATTTGTCTTTTTTGTACAGATCGCGTTTCAAAGTATTTAGACCTGAAATTTTACACGCACACGAATCATATCACTGTTTAGTTGTATATATTTTTTCAGAAAATTTAAAACTAAAATTTTCGAATTTTGAATTTTTCAAATATTTCGGCCTCCATGGCTCCCGGGAGCCAAAACGCCATTCTCACAAACCTCTAGCTAAATGTACAATTTTCAAATGTTCTGTCCTGGTATGTGTTCCATGAAAAATTGTGTAGGTGCAGTCCTGGAGAGAGCTCAAAGATTGAACCACAGTACTGCTAATTCTCTGTCATTTCTATTGATCATCCAAACGTAACAAACTATTTATTGACAGATAATGCTGGACATGTCCATACATCAGAGTGGATTAACACAAAAGGAGATACGCTTCTAACCTATTACTCACATATGAGTTTCTCGTGTGTTTAGCAAACTCACACGCATCATATTTCAGCTTGCTTTTGTCCAAAGACGCATGGCCCATCCTAGAGTGATCGATCAGTGCTCTAGTCTAGTCTCTTTATTCTTAGCAACTTTAGCTAGCATTTGACATCCCGCCTGGTCTCGCCTGCTGCGAATCATGTATCACAACCCCATACGCCTTGTTCGAGTCCCAAGACTCCTGTCCGTTGATCTCTCCTGGATCAAGAACACAACCTTATCAACAATTATTCGATAATCTATTAGGTCAACCAGAGCACTCAAGGACACCAAGTCCACGCGAAAAGCGGGCACATGCAACACTTAGGATAATTTAATACTCCCTTCGTTCCTAAATATAAATATTTTTAAAGATTTCACTAGGGGGCTACATACGAAGCAAAATGAGTGAATATATACTCTGAAGTATGTAGATTTTTAATGAAACCTCTAAAAAGACTTATATTTAGGAACGGAAGGAGTACTTGTTGTGCACTTGACTCTGCCAACACTTGTGATGGCTTTGGCTGTGCCATCTACTGCGTGAATGTTTTTCTGATGTGCAAGAGAGTGTGGAATATAAGATGTAAACTCATTCAAGTCTATGGAAACATGTTGTGATGCTCCAGAGTCAAGCACCATTCCAGAGTCAAGTCTACGAAGATTTTATCGATTGAAACTTTATGTCAAGGATTCACACAATCCTGTATATCATTACATTTGTCCTTCGGTATGTTACTTGCCCGAGATTCGATCGCCGGTATTGACATACCTATTTCAATCTCGTCACCGGCAAGTCTCTTTACTCGTTCCGTAATACAAGATCCCATGGCTAACTCTTTAGTCACATTGCTTGCAAGGCTTGTTTGTTATGTTGTATTGTCGACTGGTCCCCGAGATACCTCTCCGTCACATGGAATGACAAATTTCAGTCTTGATCCATGCTAACTCAACGGACATCTTCAGAGATACCTGTAGAGCACCTTTATAGTCACCCAGTAACGTTGCGATGTTTGATACACACAAGGTATTCCTCCGGTGTCAATGAGTTACATGATCTCATGGTCATAGGAATGTATACTTGACATGCAGAAAACAATAGCAACAAAATGACACGATCATATGCTACGTTTATAGTTTGGATATTTTCCATCACATCATTCTCCTAATGATGTGATCCCTTCATCAAGTGACAACGCTTGTCTATGGCTAGGAAACCTTAACCATCCTTGATCAACAAGCTAGTCAACTAGAGGCTCGCTAGGGACATTGTTTTGTCTATATATCCACACATGCATTTATGTTTCCATTCAATACAATTATAGCATGGATAATAAACGATTATCTTGAAACAGGAAATATAATAATAACTATTTTATTATTGCCTCTAGGGCATATTTACAACAGGGAAGATCTCGAAGATGCTTTCCGAGCTAACTTTCAAGGCACCTATATCCAGACCCGGGTTCTGATGACTTAAGCCATATCATCCAACAAGCCGGTGAGTCATCCTCGCAATTCTGGAACCGATACCTGACCAAGAAAAACCAAATCATCGATTGTTCGGACGCCGAGGCACCAGCCTCCTTCAGGAACAATATCCGGGACGAATGCCTAGCCCGGACGCTCAGTCGGGATAGGCCGAGAACAATGCAGCTCTTACCTCGCTTATGACCCGCTTTTGCGCGGGCGAGGACCACTCGCTAGCTTGTCGAAACAACCCTCCCGGAAACCCTGGAACTTTTGAAGCTCGGGATGGTAACGGGAAACCACGGCGCAACAAGAATAAGTGTCGACACAACGGTGGTGAAGCCGGACATGATAGACAATGCTGGATTCAGCAACTCAAGGTCTTGACCGCGAAAGAAGCCCTCTAAGAGGAATCGGGATGGGCTGACCGCACTAGATAAAATATTAGACAGGCCTACGAGATCCAAGGCACCTCAAACAAGCCAGCTACCCATACCAACCATAATTTTTGGGTGATAAAATAGGCCCCCCGACGGCTCCACCAACATGGCATTGGCCCCCTATAGAGACTACTGGCGACAGACCAAGATGCTCGTCACCACCCACCTACTAGTCGCCAGGAAGGTCCGCTTCAACCACGTCGCCCGTGAGCACGAGGTGTGGCTGGTCCTGGCCAGGCTAGGGGTCGCGGCCGCCGTATTGCACACATCAGTGGATGTGGGTGACTTCTTCATCCACTTCACCAACGACGTGGTGTGCCAGGTCGTGCTGGGAAGGCTACCCCGTGAGGCAGGCCGGAACCAGATGTTTCGGGAGCTGTTGGAGATCCACTCCAAGCTATTAAGCAGATTCAACCTGCCGGACTACTTCCTAATATTGGCGAGGCTGGACATGATGACCTCCAAGGCTGTGAAGCTAAAGAGAAGATGGGATGACTTGTTGGACGGCCTCATCGACAAGCACGTGAGGAAGATGGTGAAGAATGACGAGGAGGAGGACTTCATTGACGTGTTTCTCTCCGTTTAGCAGGAGTACGTCCTAACCAAAGACAACATCAAGGCAATACTAGTGGTATCTCTACTATTAAAGGGGAATCTGTCGTCATGGTGATGGTTCAACCACGCTCGATCCCCCCGTATCTTGCGATTACTGCCACTAGCACTTCCACCGATTTTTTTTCCATCCCTCCATAAATAAACCGATTAACCAGGCGATTAAATACCGAAAACATCCTCTTGGTCAACAGGGCAAACCGGTCCCTCTACCTCCCCACCTCATACGGTCAACACGGCAAAACAAAAATGTTCAAAAGAAACCCACGCACGCACGCACGCACGCCTGGTATGGACAGTGTTTTCCAATCGTCGTTGGTGCTGCCTCCCTCGCCGCTGGTGCTCACCAAAGGACCACCTTGCCGCGCCTGGTGCTGCCCTGCGCCTGGTGCTGCCTCCCTCACCTGATGCTGCCTGCTACTATCGCATCCATCGTCGGAGGCCTTCAACATGCGCCTGCTTCAACCTGCGCCTGGAGTCCGATCATCGTTGGTGCTGCCTCCTTCGCCGCTGGTGCTCACCAAAGGACCACCTTGCCGCGCCTAGTGTTGTCCCGCACTTGGTGTTGCCTCCCTCGCCTGGTGTTGCATTCTACTATCGCATCCATCGCCGAAGGCCTTCACCTGCGCCTGCTTCAACCTGCGCCTGGAGAAGGCCTTTTTCCTGCGCATGATTCAACCTGTGCTTGGAGAAGGCCTTCAACCCACCATCCATCGCCCACCTGCTGCTGCCGCATCCATCAAACCACCTGTTATTGTCACATCCATCACCGAAGGACTTCAAACAACCTGTTGTTGTTGTGCCCGCCTTTTCCCAGGTGCACCTGGCTCTCTATCTCTAATTCTTGTTCTCTGTTAGTATATAAAATAACTTGAATGATATGCACATAATTTAATAATATCATATCTTAGTTTCATTACTGTTCAATGCTCTTATTATGCACATAACAAATCAAGGTACCTTAACTCCATTGTTGTGCAATTCCTCATTACATACACTAGTTTTTATTATAGGCAGACTCTTCTAAGCTGCATTATTCTAACAAAGATTAATTTAAGGAAGTTTGCTCTGCATAATTAGTTAGATAACTAGTTACTATAAGTGCATCTAGTGTCCTTAGTGATTTTGGTGGTTTGAAGACTTATAGGTTAAGTAATTAATGTGTTTATAAGTGTACACAGGCTCTATAAGTCGCTGAGGAGTTTGAGTTATACGATGAATATCGACCCTTAAAAATGAATATCTTCGACCGAGGAAATTGGTCTAAACTTGAAGACTTTGATCGCGAATAAATTGTGATGAAATTGATATTCCTCATGAATATATTGAAGATGGGGAATTCGGTGTGTCCTGAAGAAAATTTGTCGGAAGACTTCGAAGGATGAAGACTTACTTCTTCTGTTTCGTTTTCTGTACTCTTGAGTCTTAGGATCACCGTACTATTAAAAGGGGTCGAGGTAATACTACGGAATGAATTTCCTCATGATGCTCAACCAAGCCTAAACCTATCAAAGCCTCAACGTGAGGAATATGAGAGACATGAGGACTTTCACAGTTGAAAGTTCCGACCGTTGCCGCGACACGCGCCACCTCACTGATCTTATCCACCCAATAGTCACAATAGTTAAGGGCATTTATGTCAAATCATGTCGGGATGCTCCCAGGCTATAAATAGCCACCCCCACAACCACTAGCTGGTTAGCTGCTCCAAGAGAAACTGACACTTGTCATTTAGAGCAACCCGACAACTGTCTTCATCGTGATACTGGTTCTATTTCTTCAACTCTTTCAATTCCTCAATATTGTTTGTTGAAGACTTTAATTGTCACTGTTTGAAGAATTTGCTGAAGACTTTCACTGAATTTCCTCAACCTCAAATTCTTCATAGCAGTTAATCTTCATCTGCTTATTCTGTGTGTGCATACTGTGCAAACCGATTCTCATAATCTTCACCAAGTAAACTGCTATTGTAATCTTTGCACCTCTGTTCCTGCGCTATTTCCTCTGCACGTAATTCATCAGTGAGGAATGTTCTCAAAAGGAATTGCCTCAGCGATGAAATTCTAAAATCGCCTATTCACCCCCCCCTCTAGTCGATATAACGCACTTTCAATTGGTATCAGAGCAAGGTACTCCCTTGTTCTGTGTGATTTTGGTTTAACCACCTCGAGTTTTAGTTATGTCGATTGCAGGTATGATCAAGGTTACTGTAGGATGTCCTAGCTTCGAAGGAAAGGACTTTCCCTACTGGAAGACAAAGATGCAGATGCATCTTCACACATTTGACAATGATCTCTGGTACATTGTGGAACATGGCATTCCCTCCATCGTTGCTACTGTCTCTGCCGCTGATGTGAAGAAATTCAAGCAACTTGATTCTCAAGCCAAGAATATCATCTGTGGCCATCTGAGCAAAGGTCAGTATGGCAGAGTGAGTGCTTTGGGCACAGTGAAGTTTATCTCGGATAGGCTGTCCAAAGTCAATGAAGGAATTTCAACTCAGATTGACTCTCGTGTTGATGTTCTTTGCAATCTCTTCAATCGCTTCAAGAGGCTTGAGAATGAAAGCTTCCAAGATACCTTTGATAGCCTCACTCACATCTCAAATGAACTGCAAGCACTGGGAGCTCGAGACATCACTGACCATGAAGTTGTGAAGAAACTGCTAAGATCTCTGGATCCATCATTTGATACACTGTTCTGATGATTCAAGAAAGAGCAGACTATAAGATGCTTGATTGTGATGATATACTCGAAAGACTCAATACTCATGAATTCCAACAGGAAGAAAAGAGAGATTTGTATGGACCAAGATACTCTAGACCTCGTGCGCTGAAAGCCAAAGCAATTTCCTCAACTGAAGAAGAAGAATCAGATTGCAGCATTGGTGATCCTGAAGAACTTGCACAGGAGCTTGCAATGCTTGTGAGGAAATTCCAGAATTTTACAAGGCGTGGCCAGTTTGGTAAATCTTCAAGAAGACATATGAGCAAATCAGAATCTTCATCTGAGGACTACAAGAAAAGAACCTGCCACAAATGCAAGAAATTTGGTCACTATATTGTTGATTGTCCTTGTTGGGTGAAGGAATCAAAGAATAAGAAATACAAGGATGAAAGTTCTGATGACTCGAAGAAAAAGAAGAAATCTTCAAAATCCTCATCCTCAAAGTCCTCATCGCACAAGAAGACTAGTTTCAGAAACGCTCGGGCACTCATTGGCAAGGAAATGGATTCTGAGGAAGAATTTGAGGAATGTGATGAAGAGGAAGGTTCTGAAGAAGACTCAGAGTCTGGTGTGGCAAGTCGTGCACTGGCTACCACATTCGTCAGCAAGTCAATCTTCAACCTTGAAGAAAATGACAACGCTATCTACACTGATGACTATGCTGATGACTTCGCTCCAACCTATTGCTTCATGGCAAAAGGTTCAAAGGTAACAAATGACACTTCCTCCTATAACTCAAGTGATTGTGAACCTGATGATTACAAAAAACCCAGTTACAGTAAACTTGCCAACATTGCAACATAACAACAAAGTGCCATTGAAAAGCTTCAAAAACTGCTAGACAGAAGCGATGACATGTTGAATGATAAAATGAATCATACTCAAATCCTCACTGAAGATGTGAAAAGTCTTCAGTCCAGATTTGATAGTCTTCAAGATCATTATGGCACACTCTTGGTTGATCATGAGAAACTTTCCTATGAATTTATTCAAAGGAAACTTGATCTTGACAAGTTGAAGATGTCGCATGATGATCTTCGAATGGAAAAGGATTCATTACTTGCTCAACAGATTAGTGCCGCTCAGGTTGAATTCACTCCACCATGTCTCAAATGCATCGAGTGTGAAACTGCCAATTCTTCACCAGAATCATCAAATGCTTCTATTGCGACAAATTCTTCAACTTCTCATGTGGTATCAAATTCCTCACTTGAGGAAACCACAAATGTTACTGACGAAAATGCAGGACGGAAGGAATTGTATGTGACAAGCATGTACAAAAGTCTCAAAGGGCATCAAACCCTTTGCGATGTGCTCAAAAAGCAGATTTTGAATAGGAACCCGAGGAAAGAAGGAATTGCCTTTGAAAGGAAACTGAATGCTGATGGATCATACTGGAAACCTGAGCAGTATCCCAAAACCTCATGGGTTGCTGCTAAAGGACCTCCTGTTGATCCATCCAATCTAACAGGCTTTGCATGTGAATTATCCTATTCCTCAGATGAGTCATTTGACTCCAACTATAAAATGTTCAAAAATCAATCTGGTGAAGTATTTGTTCGATATGTTGGAACTAACTACAGGAATGGACCACCCCTGAGGAAAATCTGGGTCCCCGGAAGTTGTT
The DNA here is from genome assembly GCF_904849725.1 of Hordeum vulgare subsp. vulgare. Lineage (NCBI taxonomy): Eukaryota > Viridiplantae > Streptophyta > Magnoliopsida > Poales > Poaceae > Hordeum > Hordeum vulgare. The sequence continues at coordinate 536,127,514 of NC_058521.1, forward strand.
TGGAAAATCTTCAGGTGAATGTCCTCATGACACCACCAGTGAAGAACCTGAACCCCAGATCAAATTCCTCAGGTGGACCAAAGTCTTCAAGAGGATCAAAATCCTCTACTGGTCAAAACTATGCTCGTACTCATGCTAATGCTTCTGATATGCAGGGAAATTACAAGGGATATGAATCTGAGCATTATACCTCAAATCATTATGTTCATAAATCCTCAAAGAACTTCTCTGTCTATTCATTTGAGTAATCTAACCCCATTTCTCTGAAGAGAAGTGCATTAGCTTTAATGCCCCCTTTCTCATATGGTGCTCGCATGATGATGAACTCTTTGACACCCCTTCAGATGTGGGTGGTGAAGAACTTGAACTAATCACTTCTATAGGTCAGGTCTCCAGATGGAAAACATCATCTGAAGAATTTGCTGGAGACCTGAGGAAAATGCTTGATTGGACGCAAGCTAAAATTTGTGAAATGATAACATTTCACACGTCCTCAAATTTACTTTTTATGATGAAATTCCTATCTGATGAAATTGATATCATATTCTTCAAGTCTGAAGCATATGAGATGGTAAGTTGTACTAATTCATCTGCAGGATGACAAACCCAAGAGTACTGAGTGGGTTCTTGATAGTGGTGGCACAAACCATATGACTCGTGATAAAAGCTCGATGATGAATATGCCACTAACTCCATCACCTCTGAAGCAAATCACTTATGCTGACAAAGGTAAAAGCAAGGTATTGGGACTTGGCAAAGTGGTTATTTCCAAGGACAGGCACATGGACAAACTGATGCTTGTCGAATCCCTTGGGTTTCACCTCATGTCAGTCTCAATGCTTTGTGATCTTGATATGGTTGTTACCTTTGGAAAATATAGATGTGTATTCATCATGGAATCTGACAGATCCAAAGTCTTCGAAGGCTTTAGGAGAGGAGATTTGTACATTGTTGATTTTTCCACACGTCCTCAACCAGCCACATGCTTACTATCAAAAACCTCAGAAGGATGGCTATGGCATCGAAGACTTAGTCATGCAGGCATGAGGAATTTGCACACGCTGGCGAAGAACAAGCATGTCATTAACATCGAATCGGTCAAATTCCTCAAGGACCACCTGTGCGGTGCTTGTGAGTCTAGAAAAATGACTAGATCCAAACACCCCTCGAAGACTATCATGACTACTACTCATCCGTTTGAATTGCTTCACATGGATCTGTTTGGATCTACTCATTATACTACTCTAATCAATGCAACATCCTTATATGGCTTTGTCATCGTTGATGACTATTCTCGATATACTTGGGTACATATCATTCTGTATAAAACTGAAGTGCAGGAAGTCTTCAAACGATTTTCCTCAAGGGCCTCGACGAACTTCGGAGTCAAGACCAATCACATCAGGAGTGATAACGGAACAGAATTTAAAAATACTGGTCTTGATGATTATCTTGATGAACTTGGTATTACTCACGAATTATCTTCTCCTTATACTCCTCAACAAAATGGCGTCGTTGAATGCAAGAACAAGATTCTAGTTGAAATGGCACGGACTATGCTTGAAGAATATCAGACTCCTCTTCGTTTCTAGCCTGAAGCAATCAACACTGCTTGCCACATCATCAACAGGGTATATCTTCACAAATTCCTCAAGAAAACCTCATATGAACTCCTCACTGGTAAGAAACCCAATGTAAGTTATTTCAAAGTCTTCGGTACAAAATGTTGGATTAGAGATCCTCACCATAGCTCAAAATTTGCACCTAAAGCATATGAGGGTTTTATGCTTGGTTATGGAAAGGACTCGCACACCTACAGAGTCTTCAACACCTATCACAACAAGGTTGTTGAAACTGTAGATGTGCGGTTCGATGAAACTAATGGCACGGAAAGAGAGCAATTGCCTCATGTGCGAGATAAATTATCTCCTGAGGAAGCAATCAAGTTCAAAACCACTAAAGACATTGTTCCTACTAAGGAAATTGTTGAAGAAATCGTCCCCAGCACTGATGAAATTCAAGAAGGTGCTCCTGAGGAAATTGCTCCAAATCAAATTCCTCAGCCCAGACAAAATCCTCAACCAGCTCATTCAAGGATTGCAAATGAAGTAGAACTTGACAAAATCCTCGATGACATCAACGTGCCAGGTCCTCTCACTCGCTCAAAAGCTTCACATTTAGTTAACTTTTGTGGGCATTCCTATTTTGTGTATCATAGAACCCTCAAACGTTGCTGAAGCTTTCATGGAACCTGAGTGGATTCAAGCCATGCAAGATGAACTTCTTCAATTCAAGCTAAATGATGTGTGGGAACTCGTCAAACGACCAGATCCTCGCAAGCACAATGTTATCGGCACCAAGTGGATTTTCCAAAACAAGCAAGATGAGGATGGTCAAGTGGTGAGGAATAAGACACGACTTGTAGCCCAAGGCTACACACAGGTTGAAGGAATTGATTTCGATGAAACTTTTGCACCTGTTGCTAGACTTGAAGCTATTCGAATACTACTTGCTTATGATAATCATCATAACATTACTCTATATCAAATGGATGTGAAAAGTGCATTCCTCAATGGTAAGCTTGAGGAAGAAGTATATGTTGCTCAGCCCCCAGGTTTTGAGGATCCAAAGCATCCAGACAAAGTCTTCAGACTAAAAAAGACAATCTATGGCCTCAAGCAAGCCCCTCGGGCGCGGTATGATACATTGAAGGATTTCCTCATGAAGAAAGGCTTCAAACGTGGTTCACTCGATACAACTATTTTCACTAAATCCTATGATAGTGAACTATTTGTGTGCCAAATATAAGTCGATGACATTATCTTTGGCTGTACTGACAAACGTTACAGTGATGAATTTGCTTACATGATGAGTGAAGAATACCACATGTGTATGACGGGGGAGCTGAAATTCTTCTTAGGTCTTGAAATTCGTCAACAACGCAATGGCATCTTCATATCACAGGAGAAATACCTCAAGGATGTTCTGAGGAAATTTGACATGCATGAATGCAAAGGCGTCAAGACTCCTATGCCTACCGACGGCCACCTCTACACTGACGAAAATGGTAAAGATTTCGATCAGCAGGTATATCGCTCGATGATTGGTTCTTTATTGTATCTATGTGCATCTAGGCTAGATATAATGGTTAGTGTTTGCATGTGTGCTCGTTTTCAAGCAAAACCGAAGGAATCACATACCTGTATGTTTCCTTTTTCATGTTTGTACAAAACTAAATGTAGAGAAGTATTCATTTCTCACTGAAACTTATATTTGTTTTCTATTTAAGAATGTTGATTCATAGAGCCCAAATATGCTCTTTCATTTCCTAGAAATTTTAATGTGATAAGGACCAATACAGGCAAAAAATTTGGGGCAACAGATAAGCTAGAAAGTCATGCATATCGATACTATGGAAAATCACAGTCCGGGGAGGAATCGTACGAGTGTGTGTCTACCTTGATTTACATTCTTGTTAGGCTGAAACAAGGCTTCGGTGACTATTAATCATATTAGTTCTACATGCACAATACATGAGAGGAGAGTATAGACAACTTAAAAACAAACAAGTGCATGCGAAGCTCAAAAGAGGAGGCGAAAGCACAAAAAACGGGAGGTCTCCACGCCCCACAAGCGTGCATCAGTCCATGGCGTTTATTCATGTAGTTGTTCTAAAGTTTTTTCATTGATATGTAGTTTCATGTAGATAACCTTCCAACACTAAGGATATCAATTTTAAATTGTTAAAGATAATATGTAGATTAAGTACCCATTGTTTTAAAGTAGACTGTCTCAATTCTCATGCAGGTGGACTTTCGGGGTATGGATACGATGAAGTTCCACAATGATTCTCTTAATTTCTAGGTGTCATTATCTTTTAAATTGGTGTTCAAATCATACAATTTTTGTGTCCACTTGGTTGGCTTGAATTTTGGTACATATGATTGTTAAGATCTATATATGGTCAGGATAGCGGAAATATATGGTCGCGATAGCAGAAAGGGGAGGGCCGGTTTGGGGTGAGGGGACGGTTTGTTAGCCTGTTGGAAATGGATAGTGTGCAAATATATTACTTATTCTTGGAGACTATATTTTATTCCAGATACACTTTGGGACTAAAGAGTTAGGGCAGGGTTTGAAGACATCTAACAGAAGTCATCAAAACTAAAGAGAAAAACCGGGTATACGAAATGATGGCATGACACCGGGGGGGTGGGGGTTGAAGAAACTCATAATGGCTGAAGTAGAGGAGCGAATATGCTATGCGAAGGTGGCGAGTGTGTGGGCCATGTCATTTATTTGTGCACAAGCATTTTATCTATGAATATTCTTTCTGTTTCATCACAACGCACGAACAACATATTTTTATAGAAGAAATGACCTGAGTGCCCCGCGGAGTCCGAGACTCGAACACGTTTGGGCTATGTGTGCACTAGAACAACTTACATAGTGACACTCCATTATAATTATACTAACAAAATCATTTTACCATTTGAAGAGAAACTTAAAAGAAATGATCATATTTTACTCAAAAACAGCACATTGACTCACCGATGTTATCTCGTAAGCCTGCTCTCTAGGAGAGTTGAAGCCTGCTCTCTCGTAACAGGGCCCATCTTTAGATAAAGTTTAATTAATAAAAATCATTAAACTAATTGTGCCAAAGGGTCATATGTGCTCCATTCAGGGAGACCAAGTCTACAACGCACCTTTCTTACCCACGTTCTACTCATCCAGCCACGCTCCCGCTCCCACGTTCTGCACGGTAGCGACGTGCAGGTGTAAAGCGTGCAAATTCTCGATGGTACAAACTGTAACTTGACAAATTGTTGATGCAATGTATAGGAAGCTAAAAGTTTCAAATATGTATATAATCCATTGACTCACCATGTAGATGTCTATATACCTTGAAGCATGCAACCAAAACTATATAAGCCTTTTGGAACTGTACTATAGTCTATAACCTTCATGAAACATATCCTCGTGTGTGCCTCTTCCAGGTACACTTGGCTTCATTTGAAACCTGGCCCAACAAACGAAGTTAGGTATTGATACAACATTCTGAAATATTTTATTTTCGAATTCCCAGAGTTAAGTTTAGATTGGATAGCCTTGTTGCATAACTATTTGGAAAGTAGAAGGTTATGTGCCATCTGCCAAGTATTTGATCTGCTGCTACATACTTGCTGCTATAAATGCCTGTTTGGAACCTTAAATCTTAGGAACCTAGCTCTTCTCTATCTGCTCAAGGATTTGAGTCAATTTTGTTATGTGTGGGGTTAGAGCTCAAATGTCTGGCAACAGTGTTTCTTGGCCATTGCATTGGATAATTTTCGTGATCATAATAATCAACTAAATCATGCATAAGGAGTTCAAGATGATAGACGATGTGTGGTTGGGAGTGGTCTCCTTTCCTCTTATCTTCAACAACTGATAAGATTAGTGTAGGCTGAATTCTGAAAGCATAGTAAACACCCTATGTCTACTTGTTTGATTAACATATGCTTGCCTATTTTACCTTTATCATATATATGACCTCTGTCCTATGACATATTTTAATCAGATGATTCAAGGATATTTTTTCCTTCTTTTGAGCAGAAATATGCAACTTCATTCATGAGATGTTCTAATCATCATGGTCCATTGAAGCTATTGATTATTTTTCTTCATCTAGATGTTGTTATATTTGTACGCACAACAACAAAAATTAACAGTGTTTCGAGATGTGTGAATTGAAGCCACTCACATCTCCGTTTTGCGGTTGGTATGTTTTTCCAAGCCTGGTAAACGAGAAGATTTTGACAGTGTAGAGCAAACTGCTGATAAGGAGAATTGTCCCCTTGACAACCGCCACAAGTTTTCTCACCGGTAAGTTTAACTTAGTACAAATTTTGCGACACTTATTTTGGGACGGATGGAGCGTTACTTTGTATTTTTAGTGTTTTCTTTGTACACTTGCTTTTACAATACCTCATGGATTATATGAAGATAGACTGAGACATTGTGTCATAGTAAAGGACTCTGCTAAGTTGTAACATCACCCTAGGTGTTCAACGAGGCAATACTCTGGCACTATGAAATTCAGATATAATAAAAAATCGATGTGACAAAAGGGCACACAGTTATGGGCAACTCGTCCGAGTACATAAAACTGGGCAAGGCCTCCAAAATACAAATATGATGCTTATCAAATCAGCTCAAGTAATAGAAAGTTTACACAGTATAGGACAATGCAGTTTTCTTATTGCAAAAGAGTGCATTCATTATTCATCATATTTTATCATTTTCTTATTGCAAAAGAATACAATTTTCATGAATAACATATAGGAGACAGATATGTCACAGGAAAGCGGAAATATGTATGATAAAGGAAAAAGAGGTATGTATATGCCAATCACATGTGTGCATATAAGGTATACAGTAATATTTCATAGCTTATCCTACATTAATTATTATCAGTTGTTGAATATGAGAGGACATCGAGGCGACAACCCACCATTACCCATCAACCGATGTCTGGTTTTTTCATACGCGACCAAACAGACACTACTAACAACAGTGTTTCATCTTCGGACAATGACGATAATTTGTCGACCCAGCTATGTATGATGGTTCCCATAGCCGGCAACCTCACCGCCTTTCGGCGAGTACAGCATATCGAAACCCCAAGTGTTATCGCCCTTACCCACTGACATATTTTCCGTTAGCAGTGTTACATTTCATAACCAAAGTGGTCCATAAAATGGATCTTCAGGAAATCATTCTCGTGAAGCCACCTACTATGATCATCATGCATCACTTGGAGGAACACATAGCAACACTGAGCATGATATTGTTTCATATATAGCACCAAGGCTCAACATCTCACAGACTGGTCTTCAACAACTTGCTTCAAGTGCAGTCATTACATCAGACAAAAAACAGAAAAGGTGAGACCAATATATAGCACGGCGAAATAGATTAACAGCTGAACAGAAGGAGGAAATCAATGCACGTCGCAGAGCAGCTAGAAAAACAAAAACATATGAGGAGAGAAATTCCCGTCAAAGAGAAGCCAGACAACATATGACATCAGAGGAGAAGGAACAGAGTAGCGCACTTAGAAGGGCGGCCTACCAAAATATGTCGGTCGAGAACCGGCAAGATAGGAATAGTTGTACAAGGGCCGCCTACCAAAATATGACCGCCGACGATAAGCAAGAGACAAACTCTTGCCGAAGAGCACGTGTGCAAAACATGTCACCCGAAGAGAAGCAGAATATGTGAGCTCAGCGAAATGCAAAACTCGCGGCTAGGTGCAACACACCTTGCATTGAGTCCATAGCAATGTCGCGACCAGATGCACGTACCTTAGCTGCCCCCAACCTGATGTCGACCACTCATCTGTTCGCAGTCGGGGAACCCGCCGCTTCATCTCATCCCCCCCCCCCCAGTCAGCAAGTAAGGTTGGTCACGGCTTGGAATCAGACGGTAATCCCCATCTATACACTACTTGATATGTCCATGTGTGTTCAACCAGTATTTACCGGCTAACTAACGGTGCAGGCGAGTACCTTAGTCGTACCCTCGGCGACGATGATCAACAGGAACACCACATGAATGTGTTGCAGCAAAGCAATGATCAGCGAATATACGACAACCAGAATCATGCCCATGAGTAGAGGCATGAGACCAGAGCACAACGTAGGGGTAAGCGGCGAGCTCACAAATAAGGTATGGCGGTAAAGAAGATTCAAGGGAATGCCGTAAAATGAAGAGCGTGCAGGAAGAGCATACTAGAAAGTAAGAAGTCAGCATTGCTAGATCGTCGTAATGCAAGATTTGAAGCTAAACGGAGGACTCCCCACCAAGAGGCAAGTACCTTAGATGTGAACAAAGCAGCAACAAGCTCATCCTCCCCTTCATCAAGCACGCCGTCTTACACCATACTTACCGATGGTAGCCCTCTCATCTTTACTCTCCACCATGTCACCGGTCACAGTAAACCTTCCACTCCTTCATCAAGCATGTCGTCATACCGGCTCAACAATGTTGCAGCTGATATGGAAGCCTTCCTCAGCGGCATAATGGACGATAGTGCACTATCCGATGACCTCATGGATGATGAGTACTACCTGTTTGCCGGTGAAGGTACTCTGAGGCGCCTTTCGCTTCTCGTCCATGTATACCATTCAATCATGATGTGAATCCTATCATGACATGTTATGTCTCAATGATGCTTGCAGGATTCGACGTTGATGGCACAGACATCGATCAGCCCATGGACTCCTCCAACACGGGTTCTATCAACCTTGATCCTTTCGACTATGTCTACTCGAACATCCCAGACAGCACACACATCCTGAAGCACGCGACGAACTGCGACCATTACAAGGCCAAGAAGTTCCAGTATGAGACGGTGGCTTCTGCTGTCGAAATGGGGAAATAGAGTTGGACGAACCAGAGCCTATTCCAGAGTTGATGAGGCTACGGTCTAGCACAGATGCAGACTCTCGGCACTTCCGGGAGAGCATTCGGTTCTTCAACGATCACTTCTCGTTCACTACCCTTGGTGTCATCCTAGACAACAACAGTACGAACATTAAGTCTGGAGTATAGACGTTTCGGGCACAGGGCACTATTTACCACAAAGTGCATTCATTCGGTCCAACGGCTCATCCTGGACATTTGCAGTTGTACTTCTATGACAACGACCCCAACTTAAGCCATCGCCAGGAGGTCACCGAGAAATTGGACCAACGTGTTGTCAACAAGTTAGTGGGCATACTCAGGGGCAACCCCTACTCCCAACAGTTTAGAAGTTTGGGTGCCCACAAGGAAAACCTCGAGGAGTACCGCATAGACCTAAACATTGACCAGAAGCTAGATCAACAGAGATATAACAAACTTGTGTCATCCGAGGTGGCTGCGATTTGGGTGGAGGGAAACAATCTAGCAAACAGGTTCAACCGCAGCATTACACTCTATGGTGACAATAACAAGAAGCATAGTATACATGCCACAGATGGCTGCTATGACCCGCTCTCGTATCCCCTCTTTTTCCCAAGGGGGGAGCTTGGTTTGCATCCAAATATCTTGAAGCACAATGTCCCTTGGGAGCTTGCACAACAACCAAGACGGAAACACGATAACGATTCAGGTTCGCCCGTTTGGTATGGTTTATGCAAAATACATTGTCTATCCTTCCCATATGGTACCTAACCTTCTTCTTTCATGTCTTTGCACATTCGGGAACATATGGTTGTGCGTCTCTGTCAGGGACTACTATTGTTATCGGCTACAGACGCGCCCTGCGATATTCAACCCCGTACTTCAGGGAGCACGTCTGTTCCAGCAGTGGGGTGTGGACATGTTCATCAAGATTGAGGGTTGTAGGATGAAGTGGATCAGGGACCACCAAACACAGATACATGCCGATCTATATCAAGGCCTTGTGGATAACATTACGGTTGCGGAGGTGCGAGCGAACGCTGTTGGCATGAGGATCGTGCTCCGAGGGACGCATTAGGGGAGCAACCGAGACATGAAGGGGAGGCATATGGGCGCTATAGCACTGGTGCAGACCTATCGAAAGCCTGACATCTTTTTGCTATGACTTGCAATCCTAGCTGAGAGGAGATACTGAATGAGCTGCTTCCTGGCCAGACACCCTAGGACCGACCAGATCTTGTCGCACGCGTGTTCAGGGCCAAGTTGGAGACCATGAAAGATATGTTGTTCAAGAAGCACATCATGCGTATTGTGGTAGCGCATGTGTATGTCGTAGAGTTCCACAAGAGGGGCCTCCCCCACGCGCACTTCATGTTGATCATGAATAGAGAATATAAACTAATGGTGCCAGAGAAGTATGACCACATCATATCTGCAGAGCTCCCGGACAAGCATAAGTATCCAGAGCTCTATGCCATGGTCGTGAAGCATTTGATGCACGGCCCATGCGGTAATCTAAATCCCAAAATGTGTGTATGCAAGACTTGAAGTGCAAGAGCCAATACCCACAACCATTCAACCAGAACACCTTACAGGGGAAAGATTCATACCATGTCCATCGACGGCGGGACGATGGTCGTCAGGCTAAGGTCCGCCGTCAGATGCTGGATAACATATGGGTGGTGCCTTACAACCCTTATCTGTTGCGGATGTTCAACTGCCACATAAATGTCAAGGTGTGCCGTCAAGTACCTTTACAAATACGTATACAAGGGTCACGATCGAGCTTCAATCAGCATCGACCAGCCTGACAACAAAGGGGTTGTGGGCGAGATTAAAAGGTACATCGATGCGAGATGGGTTACTCCACCGGAGGCGATGTGGAGGATATTCGGCTTCAACCTTTCCGAGAGTTTCCCGTCGGTCCTACAGTTGCCGCTTCATCTCCCAAATATGAATAGTGTCACGTTCAAAGCAGGAGAGGACCTCACCGATCTCGTCGCCCGTGATAATGCATCTAAGTCAATGCTGGCGTAGTATTTCCTCGCTAATCAGCATCATGTTTGGGCTCGAGATATCCTGTACAAGGACTTTTCGGGAAGTTGCACATGGCAGAGAGAAAAGTACTGGAGGCCGAGACAAAAGCAACACCAAGTAGGTCGAATCGTGTCAGCACATCGAGCCGAGGGGGAGCGGTACTTTCTGCGAGTGCTGCTCAACCACGTACCAGGAAAGACATCCTTCGAGGACCTGAGGACCGTGGACGGTGTGCTATGCGATAGCTTCCGTGAGTCTGCCGAGAGATTGTGCCTCATCGAGGCCGACAACACGCTTGATGAGTCTCTTACAGAGTCAACACAATTCACGGTGCCGGCCTCGCTTGGGAGGCTCTTTGCAACAATCTTGGTATTCTGGGAGCCATGTGACCTGCGCGGTCTAAGGGATAGGCACCTAAAGGCGATGTCTGATGACTACCGCCGATCACAGACCTGCTCAAATGCAGTGGAGCAGATGGTGTTGCTAGACATCAGGGGCATGCTATAGTCGATGGACAAAGACATAGCGTTGTTCCCTCTACCGGACATCGACGAGACCTATGACACTACTGGAGGCGAGGCGAGAGAAGTCAAAGAGGAGTCCACCATCGAGGTTGACGCACACGATGCTGCTTTAGCGTCCTCGCTAAACCCTGAGCAAAGGCTTGCATACGACGAGATCCTGGCAGTAGTAGATGCCGGTGATGGGGGTGTATTCTTTGTTGATGGCCCGGGAGGCACCGGCAAGACCTTCTTATACAGGGCACTTCTTGCAAAGGTTCAAGGGGAGGGCAAGATAGCGGTGGCTACAGCGACATCGGGCGTCGCGGCTTCCATCATGCCTCGAGGCAGGACACCCCACTCGAGGTTCAAGATCCCACTCAGCATTGAAGATGGGGCATCATGTAGCTTCACCAAGCAAAGTGGGACGGCCAAGCTCCTGCGCATGGCTTCCCTCATCCTATGGGACGAGGCCTCCATGACAAAGCGGCAAGTTGTTGAGACACTAGACAATAGCATGCGGGACATCATGGGACGACGGCACCAACCGTTTGGGCGGAAAACTATCGTGTTTGGTGGGGACTTCAGGTAGGTGCTTTCAGTCGTCAGGAAAGGGTCACGGGGTTAGATAATCGATGCGACCCTGTGGCGTTCTTAAATTTGGAAGGGTATGCGCCAGCTAAGGCTCGTCACGAAGATGAGGGCACATAACGACACGTGGTTCGTAGATTACTTGCTAAGGGTAGGCAACGGCACTAAAGAAACCGACGAGGAAGGCAACATAAGGCTCCCTCAATACATTTGTGTGCCGCCAACAGGAGACGGTGTTGACCTAGAGAAGATAATCGACCATGTATTTCCTGCTCTAGACCACAACATGTCCAATCCAAATTACATGACATCTCGAGCGATCCTCTCCACCAAGAACAATAACGTTGATAAGATTCCATGGCGAAGAGAAGATCTATCATAGTTTTGATAGTGCAGAGGATGATCCACACGGCTACTATGCCCCCGAGTTCCTCAACAACCTGACTCCCAACAGGTTGCCTCCGCATGCCCTCAAACTAAAGATAAATTGCCCATTATACTATTGAGAAACATAGATCCAACTAATGGGTTATGTAACAGCACAAGGCTTGTGGTCCCAGGTTTCCAGAGGAACGCCATAGACGCAGAAATCGTGCTAGGACAACATGCTAGTAGGAGGGTGTTCCTTCCTTGGATACCTCTGTGTCCATCCTATGATAATATCTTCCCTTTCAAGTTCAAGAGGAAGCAGTTCCCTATTAGGCTCAACTTTGCCATGACGATCAACAAGGCGCAAGGACAGACCATACCGAGTGTCGGGGTGTACCTATTAGACCCGATATTCTCTCACGGTCAGCTCTACGTTGCATTGTCTAGAGCCACCGCGAAGAGGAACATTAAGATTCTCGCCATCAATGACGACAGCAAGGGTAAAGGCAAGGGCAAGGAACAAAGCAAGAATTTAAAGAAGCGTAAAAGATATGAGCCCTTATTAACGACCATGAAGAACATAGTATACAAGGAAGTCCTTAGCACATAAAGTAGTCATATCAAATTATACCAACTGAAGATAAAGTATGTTCAATTCTGCATTAGAGCCACATAACTATTGTAGACCTTAATGCACACTAACCTGAGTTTTTTCTGTGTAGCACTCGAGGATGCATTGTCAGTCTTCAAAAACCATGAGTATTCCTTTCGTGACATCTGCCCATCCTATACTCGTTTTGCGACATCTTCCCATCCTATACTTGGTCAAAGCTGCACCTGTTTAAGCTGGAAATAACGAGAGACAACGTGAAGGTTCGACCAAATGCACGAGAAAGATGCATGGACAGTGACTTGATAAAGAAGAACAAAAATTCTAACTATTGTCTTGTTGCCAAAATTTAGGTTGTTTTGATATTAAGGATATATGAATCGTGTGGATCTTTATTAAAAATGCTCAGGATGTCCAAATGCATGTGTTGTTTGTAATCAAATGTGACAACAACTCAGATTGTAGCTACCATTGCTGCCTTGTAGTACTTATAGATGTCCTCCATATAGTCGACAACAGCGGGTTCATTGTGGCCGTTGAGCTTGTCGATATAATCCATGTAGGTGTCCTGCCATTAACACGCAGTCAGACTTCAAATTTGTAATATTGGTGCCCTTAAAAAATAGGCACTTTCATCTTCGAGAGGTAAGTGCATTTCCTTCGATTTAACAAAGTTTTTTTATTAACTGAAGAACCAAGCTATTAAAGTATTCTTCGAATATGTACTTCTGTCATAGCTTTGTTTCTTACGGGTTTTAAATATGTAACTATTGAGTCATAATCATGACTGAGTAGAGATATGTAATTGTGGTGCTCCAATTTGTTAGCCAAGTATCTATGGCCATCCCATGATTATGAATTTGACAATTGATAATTCTAAGAAGAATTCTCCAAACAAGAAAAGCTCTAAGAAGAACTAGGTCCACCAACTCAAGTGTATTGATTAGCAGCGGTAATAGCAGTCTATGAGCTCAACCACACCTTTAACAAAAAAAATCAGGTTTTAACCAAAAAAATACTCATGTGTACAATAGGGTCTAGGGTGTCAAAGTCAGATTTATTTAATCTGAGTTTTTTGAACTTACTCTAGGTCTAGGTCGTGCAAAACTTTATATTATGCGGTAACGCACAATATAAAATTTGGTGGTAGGTGGCTTCCAAGTTGTTAATGAAAGCTATTGGCGTGTGGGTCTATGTGTAGTAGTTGATTTTGAATGGAATAGAACATTATCTAAGTCAACTATGCTTGATAGAAATTTTTGAAATAGTGGAGAGAAAACCTTCTCTTAAAAGTTGTTGAAGATTTCCTCTGGGGAAACATTTCGCCACGGCGCGCCGGCCGAATGCTTCGTCCGGTCGCGTGTGACCCGTGCGTGAGATGATTAGGCATGCAACTTTTATCTCGTTTAAATTTGCTGTAACTAGTGTTCAAATTTGCTACAAGCATTTTCCATTTGTTACAACTGTCCACTAAAAAAGTTGCATCCATGTTTGGTTGCAACTCGAGTTCGTCGGATTTTTGGCTACAACCGGTGTTTTTGTTTGTTGCTACAACCGTGTTAATTTTTGCTACAACCGGTATCCTTTTTTTCTGCAACCGTTCACTAAAAAAGTTGCATACACGTTCATCAGAGTTGCAACCCGAGTTCACCGGATTGTTTTGCTACAACCCTTTTTTTGTTTTGCTACCACGCATCATCAGCTTCATTTTTTTTGTTACGACCACGTTGATATTTTTTTGCTACAACTATATTTTTGTTGCAGCCGTGGATGAAAATTGATGCATCATGGACGTAATTTGTTGCATCGAGAGAATTTTGCTGCATGGAGATCTAACGGTGCGGCCGGCATGCAGCTGGCGGATCGGGTGGCCCGCGTGTGGCCGGCCGAACGGTTCGGCCGGTGCGTCGGCGCAGAGCACTGCCCTTTCCTCTTGGCATGAAGTCATAAACGAGAGCTAGGCACTTCTTGTTCTGGCAATATCCTTGTAGAGTCACGAGATTCTTGTGATGAACTTTGGACAAGGTTTGCACCTGCAGCAACATATACAATTACCAATCATCCTATAGCTGAAGCCAATTGCATCATTTAATTTGATATGGACTCTGCAAGGGTTGATATCTTGCACGCTTTTGATTTAAGTTCCGTAGAAAAAATATTATAATGTTTGATAGAAATCTATTCTTTTGTGTCACTAATTAATTTCTGGTGGTTAGAGCTTTAAACGAGTTCATGTGAAACAAAATAGGCAAAAACTCCTTATCCAAACAACCTGGTCCTAACTGTATGCCGATACTACTCATCTAGCTACCTTCAAAGCGTGTATATATAAGAGAGACTCAATCTGCCATCGAGGATTTTTGCTTACCTCCAAGATCGAACTTCACCGACGATGCAGGACGCGGAGGGAGAAGGGGAGCTGTCCGTGACAAGGTAAGATCCATCCGTTCTTGCTTGGTCTCCGCCCATCCCGGCGAGCACGACTTGTTGCAGGGTGTCCTCGCGCTGCACGGCGCGTGTGAGTCGCCGGGCGTTGCCAGCAGAAGAGGCCGATCGCACGGACGCCGAACGCGCGTTAGTCGCCGGGCATTGCCAGCAGAAGAGGCCGACTGGCCTGGAGCCGCGCAGCGGGGGGGCGCGGGGCAGAAGGCGCCCCACGTGGGTGCCGCCGACTTCAGGCTCGTCTGCGAGAGCGCTGCACCCGGATCTCGCAGGACAACACGAAGTGGTGGGGGTGGGGGTGGGGGTGGAAGGCTGACGACGGCGCAGCCGCGCCATAAGGAGAGGAGGGGGTTGCACTGTTGCTCCGGAAGGTGTCAGTCACAGCGTCGGAAGGCGTGCGCCATGGCGCGCCGGCAGCAGCACAGATGAGATGGTGAGTGGATAGCACGGGAGGGGAAGGGGATGGGGAATGGGATGAGTGGTGACTGATGAGTGAAGAGAGAGTGAGATCGGGCCCTAATAAAATTGTTCCGGTTTGTTGTTTGTGGAAGAGCCGGTAGCCTTATCTTTTAAGTGTATTTTGAGTATCCTTGGCAGGCACGGGCATGAAAGGATTGTGGGCATTCAAATAAACTTGTCCTAATTTTTTCTGTAGTCGTGGGAGTTTTTGTTGTTGAGAAACTACAACTGTGAAATTGGCTCAAACATGGAAGGGACGTAGGCAGAATTGTTTAGGCCCAATTAAGCATGGCTGCTATTTTGTAGACTTGGCCATTGTGATTTTTTGCCTAAAAAAAGATCGGACAAGTCTGTAGAACTTTAGCTGAATTTTTGCCTATAGCAGTCGAACTGTACGTCTATACGTGACTGAATCATAAAAGTTCAGCTACCGCTGGATAGTTCATCGTCTGAAAATTGGAAGGGGCATGTCGTAAGTGCAGTAGTTTCGGTTGTAGAATTGTTTTTTGTTGCAAAGCTGGAGTATATATTATAACATATTAAGGTATGTCATGGCTACCAAATTTATTAGTTCTCAAACTTTTTATTCTTTTATTTTGTAAGTTGCATATGAATTATGATACTGTAACTCGAAAAAAATGATATTATATATATTTTATTTTTGCAGGATGTGTCAGTCATAGATACAGATATTGATGACCATCAAAATAAATCTACCAACAAGAACCCGAAGGTGATAGATATGGATATCGTGGACCATCAAAAAGAACATACCGATAAAAGCCCGACGAATATGTCATTGGAAGAGAACAAAAACTCAACAAGTACTATACAACATAAAGATATATCCAATACACATTATACCAAACCAAAAAGAGCAAATACAAATATTACACCACAAGGTACTTACTTTTACGGTGATTATCAACATTTTCATTATATTAGTCCTTTTTATGATCTACTAATTTGGCTTCATGTCGTCCCATGACACATTATATTTGCACCCACGCGATATTTTGATTATTAAATCAATCATGCCCTTACATTCAAATACTAAGTTGGTGCAGATCAATGATGCATTATTATCAAATGCTGAGATGAGATGCCTTACGTACGATGATGTTTTTTTGCATGATGATGTAAGTCAAACCACACAAACTCTTTTAAACTAACAGAAATGTATTCTATTTTTTGCATGATACGTGTATTAATAATATTTAAATGTATTCTATCTTCGAAACTATAGGTAATAAATGCATACATATATTGCATTAGTGCCCAGGAGCATCTACAAGATAGAGCGGGTGGAAAGGTACACATTGCAAGCACGTTTGTGTCTTTCCTGCTAAAGAAAGATGAGATAGACCCGGCAACACATCGCCACATTGTAAAATGAGTAAATACTTTTTTTGGAGCATGACATGGTCAGTCTTAACTCACTGCATTTACATATAATGATGCAGCACTTTGTTTTACGTGAGAGTCATTACGTGTTATATAATATTTATTGGTTTAGATATTCCTTCCAATTAACATTAGAAAATGCCACTGGTATCTATCGGTCCTCAATGCGAAGAAACGAGAGGTACATTTATTGGACTCGCTTGGAATTGGCATGAGCCGAAGTGACCTCACTATGACAGTAAATGTCTACTTCATGTGTTTCTTTCCCTAGACATTACATTTCATGTACCTAATACGTGGTGACTTTTTTCCATTTAGTAGATACAAGGGCTTGACAAGCACATAAAAATCGATGTGATATGCCAGAGTTTAAGAGAGGTGATAGGTGGCAGGACCTCGATATTATGAATTGCACAGTCGTAGAACAGTTCTAAGAGACACTTCAAACAGATGGGTATGATGAACATATCTCATACGCTGAATTGAATTATAGAGAAATTTATAATAGATAGAATAGTAAGTCTTGTGAATAATGAATTTTGTACACAAATATGGTCTTATTTTGTGGCCAAAACATTGAGGTAATAGATACATTTGACGATGCATGGAGACATGTACAATGAACATTATTACTTGTTTAAATACTTTATTTATATTGAGATAAGAGCCTTAAGAAATATTTCAATATTCCAGCACGTCATGTGGATGTTTATGTTAAATTTTATGGAGTATTGGACAGGAGATCTTTTGTCCGATCAATTCACTCAGGTGTCTCTTTTTTTAAAATATCGGATTTCATTTCAAATGGTGATTTTTAACGAATTATTTTTAATTGCTATATGCAGGTGGACATGAAAGAACTTTGACAAAAATTAGCTGTCATACTATTGGAGACAAAACTTAATAACTTAAAAGGAAGTCCAATATACCATCAGCCTGACAATGAAGAAAAAGTATATGATTCTGATGTTGAGTTACTCGATGATCGAAAGCGTAAGCGGCAAGATTCACCTGATGGAGCCGAATACAAAAGCCCCCTTCCGACCCCATCATGGGCATAGACCCGCATGATTTAGTTGACAAAATATGCAACGACATCATGTCAATTAATGATGTTGATTCGTTGGAGTAAGCAGCATGTCTAAAAAGTATAAAGTTACAACATACACTATTATTATGTTACAATTATTAACTGTTACCTACAGGAAGGAGTGGGTGCGTAGCTCTAAACCTCATCCGATAGGATTAAGTCTCAGAAGATTTCAAGGTATACTCCGCAGGGACCAGCCGCTAGACATTGATTGTTTCAACATAGTTATATGTATACTTGCATGTGACAAGGCCTTACTAGTGGTAGATCCTCCGATGCGCTATATGGATCTACAATTTTCTGTGAGTTACCACAATCACACATTATATTATCATTGTCACCATCATGTTTCTTAACCATTTTTCATTCAGACGGTTGTGACCGAGGCCGCTCTTGCTTTCGCACGAGATCTAGATTCGCGGATTCAACCAGATATTAAGGCGCTAGCAACATTGCTTCATAATTGGACTGAGATAGATCGTAACATCTCACCATGTAATTTGGTAAGTTTGATCTATTTTATATGGTTGTCGTGATTATTGTTTATTCTTAATGAGTGTTGATTGTACATTTTGCTTCCTCATACATTTCTTGGCCACTACATCCACTACATCTTGTTCGCGATCAACAAACATGCTCGTCAAGTATCTATTATGGACCCTCTTTTTCCATCCTTATTCTCGGAGAGATATGCACTAAAATTCCAAAGGATTTCATTCTACATGAATGATGCACTCGAATTAGCACAATCGGTTGGAAGTACGATATTTTTTTCTAGCCACGTAAATCAGCAATTGATGTTCCAACGAGCCTAGATCGGTCAGTTACTATGAAAATCACTATGCACATTCTATATTCATTGTCATTAACTCCCAAAATAATGATAGTGTATTCATCTACACGTATGAATCTGGTTATTTTGTTTTTCATTTAATGCTCTCATGGTATGGTAACAAATTTGTTCATCCAATTTGCACAGTGAGTGTTCTATAGCACATATTAATAAAAAAGTTTCAAGCATAATTGCATGCTAATGAGATACATTGCTCATGTAGGATGGTTATGGGCTGAAGAAAGAATTTTTTGATACACTTGCTCGACTATCATGTGAATGAAGCTGAAGACAACATCACATATGATGTACGACAAATTCTCAAGTGCCTCAAGTGAGAAGTTAATAATCTAGATAACAAAAATGGTCTTGTCTCTACACACCTGCGGTCAGACTGTATTTTTTATCAAAATTTATTTGTTCATCTCCATTGATTTGTTTACTGTATTTTGCCATATGTTGTGGCTATATATTTATAACATGAATTTTACATTGCAATATGTTTTGGCGAGGGGAAAAATTAATCGTTGTTATATGTAAACCTGTGTGTTGCCACGGGTAAAATAAAATACTACGAGGTTTTTACTGTACCATGGTACTCCTTACATAGACACGTGTTTGTGTCTATGGTGTTTTAACGAATGTGCTAATTCTATGAATGTTTTAGTTATTATCTACATTCAAAACAAGTTTGCCCATGCTCATAGATTGTCAATTACCTTTGACATTGTTTTCTTCATGAAATATATTCAATAAAAAATCGATGCGAATAATATCTAAAATCCATGCGATCATTTTGTCAAGGAATCTTTTCATATCATATTTCATATGTCATGGCAACGCACGCACGAACATTTAACTAGTGTGTGTACAAGTTCCATTAATTAGTTTGCCATTGCACACGTTTCACACCCACAGAACTACTCTAACTGATTGCTCAAATCTTCGTAGGACATGTTTGAAGCCGGGACAGACACGACGTACCTAGTTGTTAGAGCATATATCTCCATATGTGGTTTTGGTAATTGATGACAATTCCTATGGGCTGATGGTTGCCTTAAGTTATATTTATAGGATTTGTCCATAGGCACTTCTTGAAGTCCATCTGTTGGGTTCAAGGAGTTTATATGATGACCAAGATGGTATTCAAGGTATTATCCAAAGAATGGTCATAGAGACACTAGGTTGATCAAGATCTCAGACAAAGAGTAAATCAAGATGATCAACACACAAACCGTATAAGATGTGCCGAGAGGGATCAAGTGATCCCATGGTATGGTAAGCATTGTCCATTACGTGTTTGTGTACTAACCCATGGTCTTTGTGAGAGTCCTATGTGGGAGGTAGGTGTGCTTCCATGGGCTTGCGTCAAAAGGAAGATCTCATACAACCCATGAAGGATGACGTCAAGTGGTGATCTTCATCAAGATTGTGGTGTGCAAGTTCAAGTGGATCAGCACGAATATATCATTGAAACTATTGTTAATGATCATGTCTTGATAAGGACAAGCTCATGTGCTAACAAGGACAAGATCAAGATAAGCATTCCTGAGCACTACATGCTTGATTCTTGTGGATGTTCACATGGTGGACAAATGAAGATGAATACATAAGCTAGGCTTTCCACATTGAGTATGGGAGAGCTACTTGAAGACTTCATCATGTCTTGCTTTCAACTTGAGCCAAGAAGGAACAACAACATCAAGCTCAAGTGAAAGGGCTAACTCAAAGGTATCAGTTCCTTTGACGTTAGTTGTGCGGAGTGATGATCAGCGAATAAAAGTATACACTCAAGTATGGATCATCAGTACCCTTTATGATTCTTGAGTC
Organism: Hordeum vulgare subsp. vulgare; assembly: GCF_904849725.1. Lineage (NCBI taxonomy): Eukaryota > Viridiplantae > Streptophyta > Magnoliopsida > Poales > Poaceae > Hordeum > Hordeum vulgare. The sequence goes on from NC_058521.1 coordinate 536,148,108, forward strand.
CTTAGGGATCCCGCACTATTAAGAGGGGATCACAGGTTTTGCGATGAACTTGCTCAAACTACATCTCCACTGTTCTGCTCAGACCACATCTCCACTGCTCTGCTGTTATCTGAAAACAGAACAAATGCCTCGGACATCCGGCTTCCTCCGGACGTCCGAGGGCCGGACGACCGACTGCTTCGGAAATCCGGATTCCTATACCAGAGAAATCAGAGCCATATAACTCGGACTTCTGGCTCCCTCCAGACGTCCGAGGCCCGGACGTCCGACCAGCTTCGGAAATCCGAAACTATGCACCAGAGAAACTTGAGCCATATAACTCGGACTTCCGGCTCCCTTCGGACGTCCGAGGGCCGGACGTCCGACCAGCTTCGGAAATCCGGAGCTTTGCACCAGAGAAACTTGAGCCATACAACTCAGACTTCCGGCTCCCTCCGGACGTCCGAGGGCCGGACGTCCGTCCACTTTCAGAAATCGGGAATCTTGCACCAGAGAAGTTTGAGTTGAATAACTCGGACTTCCGGCTTTCTCCGGACGTCCGGTCCCTGTTCAACCACACAGTGGTTCCAGATATATTTACATCCCTCGGACGACCGACCCCTGTCGGACGTCCGACTCCTTGTGGACGCCCGGACATCCGTGAAGTGCCGGATGTCCGACCCCTGTCTGACTTAAAGTGTCCCCAACGACTGCTTTACTCTCCCCACTATATATTCCCCCCCCCTTCCACTTCGTGAGAGGGTGCCTAACACAGCCTTATCCTCATAAGAACACATTTCTACCTCACACACATTTGCTCACACCAAATCTTAGATCCCAAGAGCATTTGTGAGCCCCTTTGAGAGTTGTTCCAATCAAAAGATAGATCGTCTCCCTCTCCTCCTCTCAACCCAAGCTATTTGAGATTTGAGCAAGTTTTGAGCATTCCCCGTGATCTTGTTACTCTTGGAGGTTGGAGACTCCTAGGCGGTAGGAGTTCTTCGGAGAGGAATCAATCTGTGTGATTTCCCCCGGAAAAGTTTGTGAGGGTTTGGAAGCCACCTCAAAGGCTTACCACTAGTGGTTGAGAAACACCTTCGTGGTGTTATCTCAAAGGAAGAATAGGGTGAGTCGTCGTGGCGTTGGTGTGCCTTTGTGGTAACATCCACCTCTCTAACGGTGACTAGCTTCCCTCCAAGGAAGTGAATATCGGAATACATCTTCGTCTCAGTGACCTTGGTTATCCTTAACCCTAACTCCTTACTTATGGTTTACTTGTGTTACTTGAGCATACATACATTGCATATTGTTTGTGCTCATTATATTGCGTTGGCTATTTCTTGTACAAGATTAATCGTTCAAGCATACCCTCTATATCCACAAGTTCACACTTGTAGCTTTTGATATATCGTGTGTTATAGTGTGATCTAGTATCTTGTGTCGTTCACCTACTTGTCGTGTGATATAGCTCAAGTAAGTGTGTGTAACTTACTTGGGCTTGTTAGTAACTGTATTGTGTCCATCTTGGTAGATCGTGTTGTTGATACACGTTGCAGTGCCTAGTGCATTTAGGATTTGTGCTTGACAAGTATCCTCTTAGTTTATTTCCGCATTAGGTTTAAGCCAAATCCAAAGAAGTTTTTAAATAGCCTATTCACCCCCCCCTCTAGGCGTCATCGAGATCTTCTCAATTGGTATCAGAGCAAGGTCTCTCTTTAATTAGGTTTCACGACCTAGAGAGTATCGATGTCGACTATTGGATTAGTGCACAATGACACCTTTGACTTTGATGGCACAAATTATACCCTATGGAGAATTCGTATGCTTCATCACTTTCGGGCCATGGGCCCAAATACTTTAAGAATTGTTCTTGTAGGGATTGCCGACAAAAAGGATGGTGCATCTTCATCTACTAATGAAATGTATCTTGATTGTGAGGCTTTTCTTGCCATCCATCGAACCATAAGTCCTGAAGTGTTTAAGTCTATCTCGACTTGCAAGTCAGCTCATGAATTTGGACTAAACTTGAAGATATATATGGTGGGTCCAATCTTGATGAAGACGGTATTATGATGAAGGAGTTCGTGCATGAGCTCTTCACTCTTTTCGATCTTAAAGAGTCCACCACTACTTCCATATCTGATTGCTTGCACACCTGTGCATCTTCAATCTCACAAGGTAATGACATGGTGAGTGAAAAAATATATGTTGATGAAAATGCCATAGCCTCTATGGACACGAGCATATCTAGCACCACACATAGTGTAAATTATTGTGCTGATAGGTCATGCATTTCACCTAAACATCCCTCGACAAATGCATGTGGTGATATGCCTGCTTTCCCGTGTCCTCTTGATCAAAATATCTTGTTTCTCCCTAGTTGCTCTATGACTAATCATTTAGGGGAAATCAATAAATATGAAGTACTTTTGACTAATGAAGAATCTGATTCACCAAAAGAATCATCATCAACTCCTCCAGTTCACATGTGCCTCATGGCAAGAGGTAATAATGAGGTATCATCTTCCCTGTGCAATAACGATGATATTTGCGATGAGGATGATGATGATGACTTGACTGAAAATATCTATATGATCAGTAAAATTCTTCACAAAGCTAAAAATAATGCTCTTCAAAGATTCCAAGATGTTCTTGCTTACTTTGAAAATTGTAATGATTCACTTAATCATGAACAAGCTAAAAGTGAACAACTTGAACATGAACTTGAGAAGAGTCATCAAGCATGTAGAGACTTAAGATCTTCAAAAGGAGAGATTGAAGTTGCTCATGATAAACTTAAAAAGGATTTTGAGGTCCTTCTCCTTGAATGCAATAATGTCAAGGGAGAGCTCATCAAAACCTCTAAGATCTATGAGGAGCTTCAATCTACTCATGAGAAGTCTCTATTTGCTACTTACTCCTCTCATATTGTTGATGATACTTTTACATCTAACTCTACCTCATTTGAAGTATCAACATTGAAGGAGAATATTGAGCTACGTGCTCAACTTGATTTACTAACTAGCAATTATGGGAAGTTGGAAGAAAACCATGTAATGCTCACAAGCTCTCATGCCGATCTTCTAACATCCTATAATGTGCAAAAGTTAGCTCATGAGGCTATCATCACCAAGGTAACATCAAGTGAGCCTCATGTGGACAATGGCACTACTTCTAGTCAAAGTACTATATTTCCATGTGCTAGTCCTCGTAATTCGTCTACTCATAATGCCGCTACCTCGTGTGATGAATTACTTTCCTTGCCTTGTTGCTCTAACATTGAAGCTTACACTTCCTCTAGTACTTGCATTGATACTAACCGTGCAGAGGAAATCGAAGAGCTCAAGTCCCAAGTCACTTCTTTGAAGAAAGACTTGGAACAGTGTCATGAAGGGATGTCCACACTCAACAACGTCCTGTGTGAGCAAACATCTCTGAATGACAAAAATGATGTTGGAGTAAACTCAAACAAGAATAATAGGGGCCTAGAACAAGTCAATAATTCGGCCAAAATCATTTGCTTCAAGTGCAAAGTTAAAGGGCACCATGTTAGATCTTGCCCTCTGAAGACGAAGTCTCAAAGTCACAAGCAACAAGGGAAGCAGCCACAAACTCAATCACATATTCAGCTACAAGTTGAAGGAAGGCCTCTTCCCAATAAGACCCAAGCCAACACTCCCCGAGGTGAGAAATCAACTGGGAAGAAAGCAAAGGGTAGATGTTTCTACTTATGTCGTGAGAAGGGTCACGTCGCTTCGTCTTGCACAAGAGGTAACTTATCCAACCCAATCACTATTGATGATATCTATTCCCTTGGGAAGGATAAGGTTGGCAATGTGTTTGCCAAGTTTGTTGGTACTCAAAATGGTGTCAAGAAAAGAACCATTTGGGTTGCCAAGCCTATTGTGATTAACCTCTTAGGACCCAACGTAGTTGGGGACCAACAAGCTCAAACTTGATCAATAGGTGACTATGCAGGACATTAGAGACTTGGATACATAATGAAGAATTAAGGGGTCTTCATCATTCATATTATCTCAAGCCAAGTCATTTGGATTATTGAGTTTCTATCTTATATACAATGTACCTCCTTACGGTAACTTATACTTAAACTGTTTACATTGTTAGGTGCTTGCCTCTTTGCATGTTGTGGTTTTGTACCTTGCATGTGTTTGTATATGTTGTGCTTCCAACTTGCTTATCTTGAGTAATCGAGTATGTGTATGTTGGTTTGCATATCATGTACATGTGAGTCTTGTATTGAGCCTTTTTGCATCTTGTTTGTATTTTTGTTGGCTCTTGTGAGATATTAATGGATTATCCCATTGTGGGGGAGTGATGTGCTTTGCACACCTCACAATCCTATAAATGTGTATACATGGGGAATACCACTTAGTTTTGATATTTCAAGATTATCTAGTTTCTATGTGGTATGTCTTACTCATGAGAAATTCAAATTCTATATGGTCCATTAAGTATCTCTTGTTGGTTTTAATTTGCCACTTGTTAATATTGTTGGTTTATCACATTATGGGGGAGTAATATGCTATGTGCATATTACAAAACTAGAAAATGTGTACATTTGAGGTGTTGCCACTTAGTGTTGATATTGTAAATTATCTTGTTCCTAGGTGGCATGTTAGCTCTACAAGTGTCATTTGCTTGCGTTTTATGGGTAAAGATGATCTTGGATATATTTTCGATCTATCAATGAGTATCACTTCCAAAATACTTCTTGTCCTTGACAATTGGTATTCCCATCATGTGATAGGAATTGCTAATCGTCTTTACATTGGATTTTGTGTTTTGTTTGTCTTCCTTGCCTCTTATGGTTCTATTTTAACATGTCTAGTGTTTTTATAGATATAGAGAACGTGATGATCCCATCGTGTGCATTTTGTATTTAAATGCAAATTCTATATAATGCACGTCCCTTGGGGGAGCTATCCTATTTTCTTTAGAACACTCTCTTTATTCACCCATCATAAAATCATTTGATCCCCATCAAGTGTGTGTTGATGGGAGGCAAGTCTTGCTCTTTATGATGCTTTGTGCCATCATGAAAATTTGTCGAGGGCTTGGTTTGTTGGAACCTAGCTCTCTTTTGGAAATTAGATACCTCGTGTTTGTTTTCCTTCAATTGGTTTCTTGTTTCCTTTTATTTGGCATGTGTTAATGCATATCTCATTCCTTGAGGTATCTTTTAATTGATATCCTTCAAGTGATAGTTCTTTTTTTGTTTAGGATCTTATTATCACTTGATACCTTGTCTTTTGGTAACTTATCAACTTTGTGTTGAGTTGATTCTTGAGAGTCTTGAGCATGCATATCTACTATATACAACTTCTTTTGCTTGCTTTCCTTCTTTGACCCAATATATAGGGGAAACTCCACCTTGTGATAAATTGGCTAAAGTGTGCATGAAATTCAAATTCATATCTATATGCACATATGTATGTGGAGTTTGTCCTATGTATTGCTGGTTTTCTAACTCTTTGGTCCCAATGAGTTTGGGCACCATTTTGTTTGTTTTGCTGTTCCAGGAACAACTGGAGATGCATTGGATGCTCGGCTCACCTATAAGGAAGGTGTTGAGACCATGTGATTATTGGAGCCAAGTTAGGATGATCAAAGAACAACTATCTACTACATCAATCCAATGTTGTCTCGGTAATAAGTATCCACTTCATGCATTCTTTTCTTGCAAAGGCCCCAACCTATCTTTTCTTTTCCAGGTTGCATCATGGCATGAATCTCTTGATTCGTTCTTGTAGTACTTGTTTGCTTTCTCAAAGCATCCGAACGATGATGTCTTACTACTAGTTGGGATGTCTTTGATGTTCGTATGTTGGAAGTTCATATTGTACAATAAGAAAATATTAGGTCATGTGCTATGCTTCCAAGCAAAAGATCTCATTGATATATTTATGACTTCCTTTTGGATATCTAGTTTGTTCCTTCTTGTAACCATTTCGTGTGTACATCCTTCTTTGTGGATATATATCATCATGATTGTCTTCTACTTAGAATCTTTTACACATGAGAGAAGTTACATCTATAATTGATATCCTCTTTTCTTTCACGTCCATCGTTGCATTTCCTTTTTCAGTTTTTGGTGGCTTCGTGAAAGGATTTGTTTTGAGTGCGTATCTTATTTTCCTACATCTTGATGCACTCTTTGGTCGTGAAGATTATTTTTCCTCATGCTTGTCTTGATGAGGGTTTTGCCATTTCAATTAGTATCCCTCCTCTTGACAAGGTTCTTACTTCCTATCTTCACAATGGGTTGTCACAAGTGTTGGCTCTTATTTTGTTTATTAGTAAGCTTGTGAACCCATTTTCTAGTATGTGTGTGTGGGAATGATATGTCTTGCACTTTGTATCTCATTTCATCAAGACTATGTTGATGAGTAATGCTCATCCTTGTCTTAGTCTTCTCAAGTGTTTTGCCATGACTCACGCACATTACTTTGGTTGAGCCTATTCTTAAGTTGCTTCTTTTACATGTTGTTCAACCATTTGTTTTGTGCAATTGATATGCTTATTGTCTCATCTATCTTCTTGCACTCGCTGTGTGTTTTTATTCATTTTGGGGGAGCAACGATCCTATTTTGTGCACCTGTATCAAATACAAAAATCTCGTATTAGTGCACAAATCATGGGGAGCTTCTCTAGTTTTTGATAAAACACTCTATTGCCTTTATCATAATATCTTTTATTCATGTGGTTCGAAGAACCATATGATTGTTTGTTCCATCTGGAAACTTTTGATTGCTTGCCTCTATTTTTGTATGTCTTTGTGGCATACGATCCTTTTATTTGCAATCTTTGGGTCCTCAATATAGTTTGTTTTCCTCCAACTACTTATCATTGTATTTGTGTATTTCTCTGCACTCATTTGCTGAGAAGTACACACTTTTTGGAGGACCACCTACTATATTGGCTTTCTAAACTTTTCGTCCATTTTGGCAATCGATGCCAATGGGGGAGAAGTTTAGAGAGTTTACTTTGGATATGTTTAGAGGGTTTTGCTTTTATTGCGTAAGCATTTACATCTTGCACGCATGCATTATTACCTTGTATGTGTGCGCTTGGTTATGCTTATTTCCTTATATAAACTCTCTTGAAGTGGTTGTCTTCAATTACCAAAATGGGGGAGATTGTTAGAGCATATATCTCCATATGTGGTTTTGGTAATTGATGACAATTCCTATGGGCTAATGGTTGCCTTAAGTTATATTTATAGGATTTGTTCATAGGCACTTCTTGAAGTCCATCTGTTTGGTTCAAGGAGTTTATATGATGACCAAGATGGTATTCAAGGTATTATCCAAAGAATGGTCATAGAGACACTAGGTTGATCAAGATCCCAAACAAAGAGTAAATCAAGATGATCAACACACAAAGCGTATAAGATGTACCGAGAGGGATCAAGTGATCCCATGGTATGGTAAGCATTGTCCATTACGTGTTTGTGTACTAACCCAGGGTCTTTGTGAGAGTCCTATGTGGGGGTTAGGTGTGCTTCCATGGGCTTGCGTCAAAAGGAAGATCTCATACAACCCATGAAGGATGACGTCAAGTGGTGATCGTCATCAAGATTGTGGTGTGCAAGTTCAAGTGGATCAGCACGAATATATCATTGAAACTATTGTTAATGATCATGTCTTGATAAGGACAAGCTCATGTGCTAACAAGGACAAGATCAAGATAAGCATTCCTGAGCACTACATGCTTGATTCTTGTGGATGTTCACATGGTGGACAAATGAAGATGAATAGATAAGCTAGGATTTCCACATTGTGTATGGGAGAGCTACTTGAAAACTTCATCATGTCTTGCTTTCAAATTGAGCCAAGAAGGAACAACAACATCAAGCTCAAGTGAAAGGGCTAACTCAAAGGTATCAGTTCCTTTGACGTCAGTTGTGCGGAGTGATGATCAGCGAATAAAAGTATACACTCAAGTATGGATCATCAGTACCCTTTTATGATTCTTGAGTCCTTAGGGATCCCGCACTATTAAGAGGGGATCATAGGTTTTGCGATGAACTTGCTCAAACTACATCTCCACTGTTCTGCTCAGACCACATCCCCACTGCTCTGCTGTTATCTGAAAACAGCACACATGCCTCGGACATCCGGCTTCCTCTGGACGACCGACTGCTTCGGAAATCCGGAATCCTATACCAGAGAAATCACAGCCATATAACTCGGACTTCCGGTTTCCTCCAGACGTCCGACCAGCTTCGGAAATCCGGAACTATGCACCAGAGAAACTTGAGCCATATAACTCGGACTTCCGGCTCCCTCCGGACGTCCGAGGGCCGGACGTCCGACCAGCTTCGGAAATCCGGAGCTTTGCACCAGAGAAACTTGAGCCATATAACTCGGACTTCCTGCTCCCTCCGGACGTCCGAGGGCCGGACGTCCGTCCACTTTCAGAAATCCAGAATCTTGCACGAGAGAAGTTTGAGTCGAATAACTCGGATTTCCGGCTTTCTCCGGACGTCCGGTCCCTGTTCAACTACACAGTGGTTCCAGATATATTTACATCCCTCGGACGACCGACCCCTGTCGGACGTCTGACTCCTTGTGGACGCCCGGACATCCGTGAACTGCCGGATGTCCGACCTCTGTCTGACTTAAAGTGTCCCCAACGGTTGTTTTACTCTCCCCACTATATATACCCCCCCCCCTCCCACTTCGTGAGAGGGTGCCTAACACAGCCTTATCCTCATAAGAACACATTTCTACCTCACACACATTTGCTCACACCAAATCTTAGATCCTAAGAGCATTTGTGAGCCCCTTTGAGAGTTGTTCCAATCAAAAGATAGATCGTCTCCCTCTCCTCCTCTCAACCCAAGCTATTTGAGATTTGAGCAAGTTTTGAGCATTCCCCGTGATCTTGTTACTCTTGGAGGTTGGAGACTCCTAGGCGGTAGTAGTTCTTCGGAGAGGAATCAATCTGTGTGATTTCCCCCGGAAAAGTTTGTGAGTGTTTGGAAGCCACTCAAAGGCTTACCACTAGTGGTTGAGAAACACCTTCGTGGTGTTATCTCAAAGGGAGAATAGGGTGAGCCTTCGTGGCGTTGGTGTGCCTTCGTGGTAACATCCACCTCTCTAACGGTGACTAGCTTCCCTCCAAGGAAGTGAACATCGGGATACATATTCGTCTCAGTGACCTTGGTTATCCTTAACCCTAACTCCTTACTTGTGGTTTACTTGTGTTACTTGAGCATAGATACATTGCATATTGTTTGTGCTCATTATATTGTGTTGGCTATTTCTTGTACAATATTAATCATTCAAGCATACCCTCTATATCCACAAGTTCACACTTGCAGCTTTTGATATATCGTGTGCTATAGTGTGATCTAGTATCTTGTGTCGTTCACCTACTTGTCGTGTGATATAGCTCAAGTAAGCTTGTGTAACTTACTTGGGCTTGTTAGTAACTGTATTGTGTCCATCTTGGTAGATCGTGTTGTTGATACACGTTGCAGTGCCTAGTGCATTTAGGATTTGTGCTTGACAAGTATCCTCTTAGTTTATTTTCGCATTAGGTTTAATCCAAATCCAAAGAAGTTTTTAAATAGCCTATTCACCCCCCCCCCCCCCTCTAGGCGTCATCAAGGTCTTCTCAATAGTGCTCGACTACACCATGGCGGAGCTGATGTGAAACCCACAGGCAATGGCCAAGTTGCAGGCTGAGGTGAGGGGGTGCGCGACCGAGGGAAAAGAGATGGTCACCGTGGACGACCTGGGAAGCATGAGCTGCCTCAAGGTCGTGATGAGGGAGGCGATGCGGCTGCACCTGTCTGGGCCTCTCATGATACCCCACCTCTCTACAGTGGACTGTGACGTAGAGGGCCACACCGTACCCTCTGGGATGCGCGTGATCATCAACGTGTGGGCGATAGGCAGGGACGTCGTCAGCTGGAAGGATACAGAGGAGTTCGTGCCCGAGAGGTTCATGGAGGAAGCCATGGATGCCGCTTGCGACTTGATGGGGAACGACTTTTGTTTCTTACCGTTTCGGTGTGGGCGAAGGATGTGCCCCGGTGTAAGCTTCGCCGCCATCACTTTTGAGATCATTCTAGCCAACCTCATCTACCACTTTGACTAGGAGCTGCCGGAAGGGTCCCTAGGCGTTGATATGACGGAGGAATTCGGTTTTGATGTGCACCGCAAGGAGAGGCTGCTTCTTGTCCCACGCGTGCCTCACTACCTCTAGATTTCCCATTCACATGTCACCGTGGCACCAAATACTGCAATCTCAGATCAATAATGCTAGATTTTATTTTGTTGCATTCAGTCTGAATGGTCATGTCGATTTATGAAGGGGGCATTAAATGTTTCTTACGCAAGTTGAATTCGTGGATGGTCGGACGAAAATCCAACGGGTAGCTTCGGTTCTTTCTTCAACATCCATTAGATCATCATCTTCCTCTTTCTTACCCTAACCTGCCACGCCCTATCGACCGGCCCACAGTGGACAGCGGCGTGTGAATGCGTTTGTCTCCTCCTCCCCTCAACCTCCATCCACTGTCGTGCTTGACCTTGATGTTGCCCCAACCATACCCTCCGATCTTCAGCACCCCGGCACCCTCGACCTGCAACAGACAAGTTTCAGACTCGCTCTTAGCCATCGACGATCGTCAGTTCCCGCTAGTTCACGGCTCGCTCTCGCCATGGAGTCCACTGCTCGCCGCGACCTCCCTGTCTCACACTCGGGGCAAATCATTAAAGTGTGTGAGGCAAAGATTTTATTTTCCATGTGTCTGATGTTTAGCAAAACCTATTTATATATGATTTTTATATCCATACTGAGTGATTTAGAAAATCTTAGCAAAACCAATGTATATATCATGTGCCTGGAATTTAGCAAAAGTAGTATGATTTATATATGGTTTTTTCAGCCAGATATTTAGCAAAACCGATTTTTCAGGTGCATAATGTTTAGCGAAAACCTTTTGGTATGTCTCCAGTCGAGTTGCTGCATTGTGTTGTAATTGCTAGTTTTATACTATGGGACAATTAAGACAGAAGGACGCATTTAATTAGACAAACACAAGCATCGACAAAGGTCAAATCGAAAGATTCAAAATTCTGATATAGATCTGCATCATGGTACGAAGTTTGTGAACAATCCTAGGACCATGATAGAAAGAAGCATATATATTAGCTCCCCTGAAAGGCCCCATGATTCATATTGACTGAATACATGAGATGTCTTTATCGTGGTTGTACAAAGAGTCACACTAAAGATAAGGAAGTGATCGATACATGACCACACGGTTGAAGACCACGAGTCCAACCGTGACTTAAGCGTGCATAACATATGCAACAAACAAAAAAGTAGATAATTAGGGATGAAAATTTGTGATCCTCGAGTGTAATTGTATAACCTTCCTTAGCTCAGAATATTCTCTACAATTGTATTTACTTAGTCAAACTAAAAAGGGCCAGAGAATATCCATTGAGGAACACATTTGCATCCCTATAGATAATGGTAACACTCTCCCTCAACTTAAATGCCCAAAACAACCATATTGTAGGCAACATTTGCATAAAACAACCATGATGCCTTTCCTTTGGAGAATGTCACTACTCCACAGGGAATGGCGTTGCAAAGACAGCAACAACTCGCTTAGCGAGTTTGATGTCTAAACTGGTTGGTCCAGTTGATTTTTTTAGCAAAAACATAACTTTTTTTTCAAATGTAAACACTTATTTGTTAACATGAAACTTTTTCCAAAACTGCATAATAAAAAATAAAAAATTACATAAAATTGGATAAAACTTATATTTTTTTACCGTGCATTTTAAAAACTTTCAACTTGTTTAAAAACCCAGCATGTGTTTAAAGAATGTCCACCGTTTAAAAAAAACCATTGTGTATAGGGAAAATGTTCATCCTTTGTTATAAAAATATTCATCATGTATTTAAGAAAATATTCAACATGTTTCTCAAGAAATACACATAGAATTGTGTTTTATACATAAAAATTAAAAGTTCATCACGTATTTTGAAAAGATGCTCACCAGATATTTGTAAAAGTGGTCAACATGTTTTAGAAAGAAAGGCGAAAAAAGAAGGGAAATAAAATAAAATAAAATAAAACTGGTAATAAAAATTAGGGAAAAGCTTCTGGTCACCCAGTGGATCCCTCTATGTGCATCTACCGCCTCTCTGGTCGTTAGATTATTTTTTAATCAGACGATTTTAGAGCATCCTCTTTTTACAGCCTAAGTTTGCAACTGGCCCATTGTTGCAATCTTCTTTCGCGCAACTAATAGTTTGTTACAAGATTCCGTCAGGGCACATCCTTTTTTTACAGCCTAAGTTTGCCACTGACCGATTGTTGCAATCTTCTTTCCCGTAACTAGTAGTTTGTTCCAAGATTCCGGCGGGGCACACACGCCACCAGACGTGACAGCATCGGAACGAGCAAGCTTTCCTCCGTTGCCAGCCCTTCCTGCTCTCCACCTTCTCTTCCTCATCCGTCTTCGCCTCGTCGACTTGGCCCTTTCTCCTCCTCCATCTCCTTTGTTGCAAAAAAAAAAGTACAACGTAACATCTGTTACAAATATTTCTGCAACAAGATTTATGTTACAAAGGGTTCCACAACAAGACTTTTGTTGCATAAATAGAAAAGCACGCATGAATGGTATATATGCCAGATCCGGCAGCCTGTGAGGCAACGGATCTTTTTAAAAGATCTATTAAAGGTGTTTTCGCAACACGGTCTTCGTTACAGAAAATATTCTATAGCAAAGTATGTTACAAAAAAAAACTACATGTGTTTCCGCAATACGATCTTTGTTGCAGAAAATATTCTAGAATAAATTATGTTGAAAAAAAAGTATACATGTGTTTCGCAACACTATCTTTGTTGCGGAAAACATTATATAACAAACTTTGTTGCAAAAATTTACACGGGTATTTCCGCAACACGATCTTTGTTGCAGAAAATATTCTACAGCCATCCGCAGCTCTGTCAGAGCCGAAACAAAACGGTTTTTTCGTAACTGGTTTGTTGTTTCAGGACTTAATGTATCCAGAGAGGCGACCGAGCCGCATGCCAATAGTTACTGCGGACGGTTGCACGCGTAGAGATCCAACGGTTATCGTGGTGGTGGATATTTACTAAACATCTACCGGTGGATGCGTAGGGCTCCCCTAAAAATTAAGAAAAGTAAAAAAAGAAAAGTAAAAAACCAAAAGAAACCAAATAAAACCAAGTAGTAAACTGAAAAATAAAAAAACCCGGAAAAACCAGAGAATCAAGACACGAGAAGAAGAAAACCGAAGCGCACTAGCCCGGAATTGCTTGCCCCTGCTGAGTGAGCAGGGGACTGCTCCCAGGCGACATGCTCTGTTTTCATAAAAATATTCAGAGGACAAGCTTCAGTTTTACAGAGCAACCATATGCTTCTCTCAGGGCATTAGTAGTACATAATAATCACAGAACATGAGAGTTGTTGGGTGTCTGGGTGATTTTCACCCAATCACATATTGGAATTTGCATCTATGAGAAACAAAGGGATCCAGCCAAAAATAAGAAAAACGAGAAACAATAACAGAGAACAATCTCCAATCTTCAACAAAAGCTCGATACAGATAATATTCATCGATTCGTGAGCAATACAAGATTTGCCCAAGGAACAAACCAATGCATAGCAATTCGAGATTTACACAAAGAGAATCTAATCTATTGCTCCTATTACAATTTGCAAGACATCAATATCCCAAGGCACGCTGTCGCTGACGTCCGCCGCGGTTGATCCGTCCGCCGCCGCTCCTCTGGTACGGATGGTGGCGGCGACACGGTGCAGACGTGGACGACTCGGCGTGAGACACCACCACGGGGGACGAAGGCGGCGTACTGGGCGTGTAGTCCGGCCAAGAAGCGTGCTCTGACGGCATCAAGGGCGTGTAGTCTGGGGACGCGGCGCGCGGCGGAGACATCAGCAAGAAAGCTAGCCGAACAGGGCTGGACGGAGTGTACTCCAGCGACAGCGAAGGGCTTGACGGAGTGTAGTCGGGGCTCGCCGGAGAGTAGTCTGGGCTCGCGGGAGTGTAGTCGGGGCTTGACGGAGTGTAGTCTGGGCTCGCCGGTGTGTAGTCGGGGCTCGCCGGAGAGTAGTCTGGGCTCGCGGGAGTGTAGTCGGGGCTTGACGGAGTGTAGTCTGGGCTCGCCGGTGTGTAGTCGGGGCTCGCCGGAGAGTAGTCTGGGCTCGCGGGAGTGTAGTCGGGGCTTGACGGAGTGTAGTCTGGGCTCGCCGGTGTGTAGTCGGGGCTCGCCGGAGAGTAGTCTGGGCTCGCGGGAGTGTAGTCGGGGCTTGACGGAGTGTAGTCTGGGCTCGCCGGTGTGTAGTCGGGGCTCGCCGGAGAGTAGTCTGGGCTCGCGGGAGTGTAGTCGGGGCTTGACGGAGTGTAGTCAGGGCTCGCCGGTGTGTAGTCGGGGCTCGCCGGAGAGTAGTCTGGGCTCGCGGGAGTGTAGTCGGGGCTTGACGGAGTGTAGTCTGGGCTCGCCGGTGTGTAGTCGGGGCTCGCCGGAGAGTAGTCTGGGCTCGCGGGAGTGTAGTCGGGGCTTGACGGAGTGTAGTCTGGGCTCGCCGGTGTGTAGTCGGGGCTCGCCGGAGAGTAGTCTGGGCTCGCGGGAGAGTAGTCTGGGCTCGCGGGAGTGTAGTCAGGGCTCGCCGGAGTGTAGTCGGGGCTCGCCGGAGTGTAGTCCGGGGACGGCAGAGGACTCGAGGGAGTGTAGTCCGGCGACGGCAGATGGCTCGATGGAGTGTAGTAGTCCTTGGAGCTCGCGAGCGGCGAAGGGCTTGATGGGGCGTACTCCTCGTAGTCGCGGCCGACGCCCAAGCCCTGGAAGAAGGGGCCGCGCAGCATGTGGGACGGAGGTGAGCAAGCATCGGGGGTGTATGACGGCGACGAGCAGAACCCGTATGCGAGCGCCATGATCGCCGTCTCGTCTGTAGTTGGCCTGCGGGTTCTACGACCAGAGCGCGTCCGCGTACGTGCGATGTGGAAAGAGGCGGCGGAGGAGCGGAAGAATGCGATCGAATGAGTCGGGGCGGGGGCCTAATATCGCCGTGATTGCGTGGCGGTCACGCGTCTCCGAGTTCGTCCGGACGTCGGATTCGAAATGCCCGAGCTTTAGAGATCATGGCGTCAACGCAACGCGGCGGTCACGCAGGCCTCCGAGTTCTCCTCGGAGCCCATAACATAACGCGACGCGGCGGAACGAGCAGCCCGGCCGAGCCTTCCTGTCACGCATTCAGTTCAAAACGCAACTCAGAGGCCCTTATTCTTCGTCTCCTTCATTCCTTTATTTTTTTTTGATTGATTCTCTCGAGTTGCAATTCGCGTGACTTGTAAGAGTGGAGGGGGTCACTGAGATGTAGGTTCGCAAATTTAAGGTTACTTCAATTTTTTTGTGATCAATTTTGTTGTTATTTCTATGCTTTCGTCGACTTCAGATCACTGCATTTCTCTGTTTGCTGCTCGTCAGTTACGAACTTGGTATGCGCCCAGCCTTGTGCTTCTCTTTTGATGTAGAGAGTGTTTGTGCCCTCCGACAATCTTTTATACTTTAGCTAAATGAGCAAAGTTTTCAGAATTCACTTCATTTTTGGAACTTTAGTTCATTTGGTTGAACTAAAGCAGGGTCCCAAATTTGCATCCTGGGTTTGTGTTGAGCTACTCCTGGTTCAGCAAAAGACCATTCCAAAACCAAACCACATGTTAATACTTATATCATCAACAACCAATAGGATCAGGAGCGTCCTCAGACATACTTTCTCTTCTTTGTACCTAAATAATTATAGTTCAGAAAAATTAGTCTAGTTTATTTATTTATTTATTTATTTAGGAACGGAGGGAGATAGCTCCAGACATCCTTTCTGCGCCAACTTGTGCTTTAGAATATGATAAAACGGCCTCAGTGAAAATCGCACTTTAAATTTACAAGAACCCATTAGGGCTTCAACATCGCAGGGATTTATATAAGATTACAACAGTTTACAAGCGCTTTACCCGGCGTTTTTGTTCGCTCCATGAATTGCTCTCAGCACTACATAACACAAGTAATCAACTGCTGACTAACAAGTAACAACAAAGGGGGGAGGTCAGTTCGACTCTGGACACCGCTAGCCAATTTGCATCCCATTCCTAAAGGAACAAAAGAACCCAGAGGACAAGGCTCTCGTTATTATTCACCCCTCTAAACTGCCAACACTCTTTCTTCATCATCATGGATAAAAAGATGACAAGTAGCGGAAATTTCCACTAGATGTACTAAAGCTAGTAAGCATCGACTTCTCTAA
This sequence comes from Hordeum vulgare subsp. vulgare, assembly GCF_904849725.1. Lineage (NCBI taxonomy): Eukaryota > Viridiplantae > Streptophyta > Magnoliopsida > Poales > Poaceae > Hordeum > Hordeum vulgare. The sequence continues at coordinate 536,164,430 of NC_058521.1, forward strand.
CGAATTGTGAAGCTAACACCCTTCCTTCATCAGCAAAATGATGCGAGGTCCACGGTTTTTTCCCTTCATACTTTTCCACAATATACAGGGGACCTATACTTCATACAAGGGAGAAATAACAACAGCCCGCACTGAGCTTGATCGGCTGGACACATCCCTTGGCGTCTCCGTGGCATATACGACGGTTGATTTCCAAACCACCCCTGGATCTGACCGTTCTGTATAAACGCCATGCTTTGCAGGAGAAAAGGGAGCATTGGAAATCACACTTGTAGCCACACAGGTGATCTGAGAGGTTGAGGAACAATGCAAGAAACCGATGCACTAGAGTGCCAAACAGTGCACCTCTTCGGGAAGATTTCCTGGCACGGAGAAAGACATGACATGTCTATCAGGGAAAATTCTGCGAGAAACCATTTGTGAGCCAGACGAGGCCTCGACACCAGCTGCATGGTTACGGCCATGGAATCTTCCCAGACGATTTACGATTGAAATCCTTTCCAAATCCTGGCACTCCAGATGCACATCTAGCATTGAAGCTCTCTTGCTCAAGCTGCAACAAGAGGGAAAACGGTGTGTTGAGAGAACTATCATCAATTATGGGACGGAGGGAGTATCTTTCTAGCACAGTTCATACAATTATTTTTACTACACAACTATGTACATGTACAAATATTCTAACATGCTCAGATGTTCTACCAAATTATGTTGGATATTTTTGTATGCACATGTACACCTCCATAGGAGATCATAAATAAATGAAAAGCAGCAATATTGCTTTTTAAACTAGCTAGCCAATAAGCAATGTTGTGTGTGGGCGGGGTTGGGGTGGAGGGTGCTCGTACCTCAGATAGTCGTTTTCCATTTTCCTGATTCTTCCAACAAAGACTTCCACGACCTTTGATAACTTGTCTTCCATTTGCTTGGCACTTGTTCTTTGTTCAGATGGGCTGATTAATGACAGTGTAATACTCAGGACATGGATAGTTCAGCAATGAGGTTATAAAAGTAAATTTTACTTTCATGACCACAAGAGAATAAGCAAAAATGATCAGTTTACAAGGACTTACTTATTTTCATTATCTGCAAGAGCCCGAGAGTTATCTGATGAGATGATGCATGTATCTCCTAGCGTGACCATTGCGATATTGTATGTAGCACTTTCATAAGCTGATACAGCTTGTGCTCTCAGAACTCTTGGTGGTATAGCAGAGAAAACTTCCTGAATCAACTTTGTGGTCATAATTAGCCTTTTGCGTGGTAAATAAGTTACCGGGGCATCTTCCAGACTTTCTGGATCATCCTCAGACTGTTAAGAAATTTAATTGGTGTCAATAAAAACTATTTGAACCAATATGGAAGACCTAAAGTAGCTGAAATAGTATAGCTGTGCAAACCTTCTTAATTAATCTATTAGCTGCCCAAGCCCAATCCATCTCATTCGTGCTGTCCAGCAATTGAAGATGGTCACAATTGTTAGCAACATCAAAACAAAATAAGATAAACAACTCAACAAATAAATAACTGCAAGTCACATAAACTACTGGTGCTGACAGTAACAGTAAGAGGACAGAAAATATGCTGCAACACTACTGCGAACTACTGCCCTGCAAGGGGAGAAAATTCACCTTGTCTTTCTCAACTTTTGAGTGCCTTCACTGATTTTATGCCAAGAAACAAGAGCACGTTCTGTAAATTTGCGCTTCTTTGGCCTTGTCACCAAAGCTGCCTTCATATTGCTAGGCACCAAAGGCCTGGCAGCTTGGCCTGCATCAGCTCTATCCTCAAGGGAGTTATTTTCCATGCACCAAGCTTTTGGAACATTATACGGTGGAGTTGGGTTCTTCTGAGCATTAAACACTGAATGATTCTGACCATTTCTTTGATTTCCATAATGTTCAAACCAAGAGGGTGCCATTTGAGGGTTTATCCCAGGTCTCTCACTTCTTTCAATCAAACTTGATGATGCATTTGTCCCAAGAGACTGAACTTGACTTTGATGATCATTACGCACGGCCATACCATGAGAGGGAACTTCCCTAGAAGGGATCTGAGAAGCTATGCTTGTATTTCTCTCCTCATTGTTCCTTGGAGCAAAGCTTAGCATTTTCATATCTGAAGGGAATGACCCTTGGACACTAGTACTGCCAATGTTATCTATGGACGACCTGAGTGAGTTATTGGCTCCATGTGCAAACCTCTGAGCAGACTTCCAGTCACCTTGCGACGCATCAGAACTAATCTCATTTGGTTTAAGTATCTTTCCAGTTTTATTGCCTGGATCAACATCCACATGACCCATTGCTTGCATTTGATGCAGAAGAGCGAAATTTGTCTGCTGGAGGCTTGAAGGTGTTGGGTTTCCATGTAACCCAATACCACTCGTGTTAGTACCACTGTTGTGAGAAGTATTCATAACCTGAAAGTTAGCTGCAGGGTTCTCACCCTGTCTAGGGTTCATGATACCTTGCTGACGCAATTGTGCCAAGGATGAAGCAGGAATTGCAAAGTTCCCGTCTGAAGAATGCTTCTGCGGGGTTTGATTCCCTCTGTGTACAGGAGCTCCAGTCGAATCAAAATTTGCCATCTCAGAAGAGGCTAAACCTGCATCGCTGTCCACAGCTTGTTTTGTCTCTTGATTATGTGAATTGGCAGAACTTGTGGCCACATCAGGTGGTGTTGAAGCCTTCTGTCCTTGGTCTTCTGCCTTTTGCGAACCCCATAAGTTGGAATCTGGTGCGTTGTTGGAAAACATCATAGACTGGAGAATATTGGGTGTAATCTTGTTAGATTGGATACCAGCTTGACGCTGTGCCGATATGTTTGTCCATACATTCTTGAATACTGTTGCTGTGCTGCCTTGCTGAGGCATGGGTACAGAACCTGGTCTTGCGTCTGGCACAGGATATTGCTGCCCGGAACTTAACTGGGAGAAATGTGCAGCTGGTTGTCCAGTACCACCCATTTCCGAAGAATGAAATGGTGTTGGCGTTGGCTGTGAGCTTTGATGAGCAGGTGACGAATACTGGGTGGCACTGGAAGGTAGCTGGGCCTGGTGTTCTCCCCTTGCTGAGTGTTCGGGTTGCTTGCCATCAGCATTAGTGTGACTGGACCATAAATGATCTGAAGTTGGATGTCGCTGGGACGGTGGTGCTAGTCTTAATCCAAATCCTTGCAAAGAAGATTGATTAAATTGTTGCTGACTATTAGCAGCATTATCGAGAGGACTGTTGGCCATGTCAGTGAGTGCATTGCTATCTGTTGAGTTGTCCACCTTATGAAGAAGTTGCAGCATATGTTGACTACATTAAACATACATATATATTTGTCAGTTATCATAAAGAACCACAATCATAAATTTGCTAACGAAAAACTGTTGCAAGAACTAACTATGACAAAATATAATATCATGTGGTACAAACATTGTTGACTATTACTGTAATAGATTGAAGCATTGTTGGTGTGTCCTGACACATAACTTAGAATCTTACCTTATCCTACCAGACCTTTTCAGTACAATTATGATTCTCCGGACCATTTCAATACCATAACGACTCTCCAGGCCATTTCAATACATACTCCCTCCGTCCCAAAATTCTTGTCTTAGATTTTTCTAGAAATGGATGTATCAAAATACTAAAACATGACTAGATACATTAATATCTAAACAAATCTAAGACAAGAATTTTGGGACGGAGTGAGTATATGATTCTGCAACACCGATATTATCCAACAATTCTGATACTATTTGGACAACCTATACTGATATTGGTAGCCTACAAGGATGTGGCCTTTTGGGCTCACTTCATTAGTAGTAGGCATACAAGTTGAGCGAAACAAACGCACAAAATAAATTGCATAGACAAATCTTTAACACTTCAACGATGTGATATTTAGGATTTACACAGGAATAACCAGGTTAGAGTAGTTAAAAATGAAGAGGGGGAAGTACCTGTTCTGAACTGCTCTGTTCTGAGACAGGACGGCATCAGATACTCCAAAGGGTGATGCACTGGAACTGTTAGTGACACCATGTCGAGATTTAAATTGTTCATCCCCAACCAGCATTTTCTAAAAATTAAGTAGCTTCATAAGTAAGACATATTACAAGAGAACAAAAACATGTAAATAATAAAGCTTGTTTAAGCAAGATACCCATACCTCATTAACTGAAGCCATATTGGCAGCAATTTGAGAGTTGGTGACAAATCGTGGCTTCAGGTTATTTTGTCCCTGAAGTGACTGAGTGGGAAACTGATTGTTCAAAACTGGATTACCCGGAGAATGCCTAATGTTTACCCCTGTGTTGTCCATAGCATGGTTCTGCAACATGTAAGGTCCCCCTGCTTGCTGACCTGATTGACCCAGATTTTGGGATTCTTTTGCAGCAAAGAAAGGATGCCTCCTGGCAGCATGGTCACTGTTCACATGCTGCCCATGATTTAAAATGTTTCCTGGCCTATCCATATGTATTGCATTTTGGTACTCCTGGTTGCAGTCATTTGGTCTTGGCTCAGCACTTCTTCTTAAAGATTCTGAGGTTTCTGAACCCCTGCGTCCGATGTTATGGTTTATCCCACCATGCTCACCAGTTCGACCCATAACCATCTGATGCTGGTTCGGGTTCATTGTTGGCATGCTTGAGCCCATCATACTAACAACTTTACCATCAGAATTGTCCTTCTGCATTTGCGATGTGCTTATATCAGGCTTCATCTGCTGAAGCCTGTGGACTGAATTTGCATTACCTCCACTTGACTTCCAGAAGTTTCCATCACTATTAAAGACATTTTGAGTACTGCTGATGTCTTGTCCAAGGGGGCTGTTGCTTTTCCAGTCATTCTGGCTATTGCTCGACTCCTGGTTGGTATTATGATCAACAGTGTTTTGTTGTGACATCCAAAATGCATGTGTGCTTGATGGTGCACCAGTTGAGTGTGAGTTATTTCTTGGCGTTTCAGATTTCTGCTGAGCCCAATTGCCATTTGACAAGTGCACCTGTTCTTGTCTCCCATATTCATCAGACTGCTTTTGCTTCAAGCTCTGCTGGATATACCCATTACTGGCTTCTGCAGTTGACTGATGATTGGTAACAGTAGCACGAGGAGACTCATGCTGTGTTTTGTCTCTTTGCTCGTACGCACTTCTTGTAGCATGCTGAAAACTGGTAAAATCTGGATTATTCATTGTTCCATCACCATAGCTAGATGCTGACGAGGGTCGTGCATTCTGTAGTCCACCGCTTAATGCAGCAAGCTTACTCTGATCACGAGCTGGTAAAGTTGAGTTATTGGCAACTGTCTGTGTTTTCTGCAAACTGAGGCCACTCCATTCTTCCTTGGGATTATCTTTACTGGTTGAAGACTGTAACGTTTCCTGCATAAGAGCACTCCAGCTCCCACTCTGTAGAGATGGCAAAGCACCACCAAAGTTATCATTATCCAAAGAATTACCATGATCATTGTCTCCCTTCAACAAAGCTCCCCAGTTGCTATCCTCATCATCCCCAAACAAGAACTTCTCCTCAGTAGGGTCAAGGCTAGCGCCACCACTTGCTGGCGCTGCCTGCATTGTTGATTTCTCTTGCAGGCCCGCTTGGGGTTGGTTTGGCCTACCATGAAAATCTTGGAGTTGAAAACCATGTCGTAGATGATTCACTGGAACAGGGCTACCTGCCTTGTTATTATCACCTTGACTTCGTAAGGGACTATTGCTTAAGAAGCCTCCCTTTCCTCGAAAATTCTGCATAGAACTGGAGGCACCTTTCTCCTGCGGACTAGGTTCGTCCATTAACGAGCTAAATGGCCTTGATACCTTTTCAGGCTGATGTGTACCTGCCCTTGTCATTGCATTCTGGAGATCAGCTGGGATCCCTAAGAACTGGGGGTACTGGTTAACAGACCCGCCTCTGCTGGTAGCAGGTATTTGATAGAACGACTGGTTCATTTGCTGTGTAGCTAACCCCATTGGTCGCATCGGTTGACTTTGAGTATTTGGAAATACCGAACCATTCATGAAATTGCCCATGGCAGGAGCACCACCATACTGCTCCCAGTTTGTGTTACTACCTGTATTCGCCATTTGTGAGTTGCTTGGCAACCTTGGGTCACCACTAGCAAAATTTTGTGGCCACACATAAGCCGTGGCCTCGTTGTTTGGCATTTCATTTGATATCACCGGCAATTGATCAGCAGGTGCTGCTCTTGCTGGAGCTTGAAACTGTCCAAAAGAGGGCTGCATCCTGCCTCCATGATCAATCTGCTGGGCATTTTGCTGTCTCTGGAACTCCTGCAATTGCTTGTACATCATCTGTTGTTGCCACATCTGAAAATCACCATCACCCCCATGCTGTGTGTGGTGAAATTGTGACATTTCCGAAGTCCCTACGGGTCTAATGCCCGTGAAAGAGTGAACTGTCTGCAATCGGCAAATCCGAGAGTTTCATATCAAATGACAATACGACCAGATACGACTGCCTGCTGGTATGATGAATATGATTCCACTGAACTTACAGCATCCAAAGAAGGCTCACCCTGGACTGACAAGAATTTACTTCAGGCTAAACGAATCTGTAGATGTCCCTTCTATTTATCTGTAGCCTGACCATGTTGAAAAAAGTTTACATAAGAACATTGTTCAATGATTCTACAATAAATGAAGCGGTACCAGTTCAGTATATTCCACAAGGACCCGCATTCGTGATTCACGAGGACAACACTTTAAGCCTACTGAGGAAAATTCTTCAGCATCAAAAGCATGCAAAGTAATGGTGGATATGCCAAGTACCTTGACCAACCATATCTACTGTGGGGTTTGGAACTTATTCAAATTAAAGCCATAAACATGTTTGAACAGCGATAAGAAACCTAATCAAGATTATCCTTTCAAGTCTCTAGAGATGCAACTAAAAACAACCGGTGCAGATGCATTATTAGAATTAAGGGTACTCAAAATGCTTGTCTCTTAGCACAATATCAGACAAAATGCTGAGGTGGCACTTTATTTAAAGAAGAGAGAGAGTGGAGTTGTATGTTAGTGGAGGTATGGCTCTTAGCTCATTTCCTTATGCAGTGTACTCAATGCTCTGATTCGGTGTGGCTTATCTCCCTAGTTTTTAATCCGGAGGCCAAAAGGCCAGTGGAGCATGATATATTGATATCAGACAAAATCATTCCCTTCTCTCCAAAATTAGGCCACAAGGTTGAGATTCAAACATGATCCTAAACCGATTGAATGTAATATGCGATGCATTGCGGTGATTATCTCTAAAAAACTTCCACTACCTACGATAATGTGTTAAAATCCAGTGAATTGGGAGCGCCCTAAGAAGCATGGTCGATTAATTAGTGAGGACGGCTTAAATATGGGCACCCACAACCTCAAGTGTGCGCCCATTTCAGAAAATACCAATAAATACTCTTAACTAGCACAAGCAAAACCACATCTTTCATCTCGCACGAAACACTACCATTATCCAAAACCGGAACACTAGAACAGCACTGCAATCTGTAATATGAACACTAGGACAGAGACTACATCGTCTTGTTACAACCAACGGACAGCTAAATCTCATGACAGATACGTCATTTCCCTCATACGGGCAGCAAATCAAGCAAAACTAGGACAAAATGAAGCTACAATGTTTCGATGCTAGCACAAGAATCACTCCCACCTCCTCGCTGAAGCCTAAAAATCACATCTTTCTCCCACATACACCTTCTGAAGAGGGGTACAGCTGAACAAATCTCGAAAGATGCAAAAGAGACGAGAGGGAATCCGCCTGGACTCTGCCGCGGCAGCTCGGAGCTCGGAGCTCAGAGGGAAGGAGCCAGGGGAAAGTAGGTCCACGACAAAAAAAAAATGAAGGGAACAGCAGAGACCAAGCGTCGCGCATCTGCTGGAGCATCCCCAAATCCCCCCACGTCTCCCTCCCCACTAGCAGACGCCCGAATCCCGGAGCACTGAGCAAAGAGCAGCTCAAGCTAAGCTCCAACCAACGCTCGACCACGAGCACGAGCTGAGCTCAAGCTCGAATCGACCGAAACCCCCCGGCCGTCACGCGCCCCAAAAGCCAGCAGCCAATCGAGCGCGGGAGGGCGCGCGGCCCCGGGATCGACCGCCGGAGAGCTCCCAATTGGCCCACCCACGCAGATCCCCCGGGAGGAAGAAGGAAAAAAAACCCTAAAACTCCCCTCACCCGAGAACAATTCCCCCAGCTCCAGCGGCCGCCCGATTCACGCGCGGCGTACGGGCGAGCGGCGAGCGGCGGGGGCCCCCGCGAATTCCGGGCCGATTCGTGCGAGACCTACCTCGATCGGCGCGGCGGCCGGGCGGGCGGATCGGATCGGCGCGCCTGTCGGCCCCGGGCCGCGGCGCGGGGGCGGAGGCTCCGCGGGGGAGCGGCCGGCGGGGGGGCTAGGGTTAGGGTTCGGCGCGGCCAAATGGCGAGGGTTTGGGAGCTCCGCGGCGCGGGCGAGCGGGGGAGGGTGGAGGCGGAGCTGGGACTACTATCGGGCAGCAGAGCTCTCTCTCTCTCTCTCTCTCTCTCTCTCTAGCTCGCTCGCGACGGGCGAAGATAAAGCGTGGTATACTGGCCCTGCGAAGTTTTCAACGAAGCCGCCCGGCGGTGGGCCTGGGGCGGGCCGATCCGGGCCGTCGGTTGGCGGCGGGCGGGCATTTGCGCCGTCGGATTGGGGACGGGGGCGGGTAACGGCGTTAGGGGAGGAAAAGGACAGCCGCGTGGTGCGGGTGGGAAAAAGGAGGAAAGGGCGCTACGGGGATGCGAGCCCCGCCTCCACACAGAAAGAAAAGCGGTGAGTGCCAAGGGTGACTCGAGTAGGCTAGTCACACTGGTTTTTTTACTGCTCAAAGTAAGTGTGGTTGGCTATTTGCCCAAGGTAACATATAATATAATAATCCACCATAATGGCCTTTTCTAGGATAAAAAATTTAAATGTAAGAGAGTGCACCCATCACCTTGGTTTTAGGAAGAGGAGTTAAAAGAGTATTTGTTGAATTGGATAAGCCATTTTTTTTCATTCATGCTATATAGATTGTAACCTCATTTGGTTCGGTGGCATCCAATCTACCAAAGGTCATATCTCGGTATATGTTGGATGCACCTCAATTTCTGTCAGGACTTTTCATTGATTCAGAGAATACGATTTAACCCCCCAAATGAGGTGGACAGGGTGATGAGGGGTTGAGTCGGGAATAGTACTAGGCAGCGAACAAGGGAAGGGGGGTTGAATCCCCATTTGGGTTTATCCCGCGGATCCAAACAAGGCATGATTAACTAAATGACCCCTTAAATAGTATGGGAGGTTAACCTGTTATAGTTCTTTTTAACCTCTTATAGTTCTCTACACATATTGTGTTGTATTGTGGAAAAATGGTGACTTTGATAGGATGCCAATTTGGTAATAATAACCTCACATCCTATAATACGGACCAACACATGGAGAAATATACAAAAGTTATTGTACTAGAAAATTGGATGATGAAATGGGTGTTTGGATGCATTTCTACTTGTTGTGCAACACATATATGTGCGTGTCATGCACTCACGAAACAAACAGCCTATCCCTCAAAAGTTTGCAAGAATGGAAAGCGAGGTGCCCTTCCAACCTTAAGAATGACACCCAAATCGTATCATTCTTGTATATTTCATTCATTAGGTGCTCACCATGTCCATTTATAGACTGGCGCATAGAAAAAACATCATCTCTTTCACATTTTTTCTACACGCAACAACAAAAGTTGATGACCATAATTATCTCATATGTTGTGTCCCAACACATTAACATATTTCTCCTCTTTATTTGCCTATGAAGCAAGACTAAAATAAAAGTTATAATACCATGATCTACAACATATAAGTATTGCATGCATGAAGAGTATATGGAAGTATGAGTACGCCACTCCTTAAATCAAACGACCATGTTGTGAAAAAAACAAAAGGTTTCAAAAAGTATTTTAACAAGTAAATACAATAATATCATACAAAGTGTAATAGAATGACCAGCTGGATTGGCATAACCAACACAATGTATAACGGATTTGGTTTTACCTAGTTTTTATTGATGAAAGAGGAAAATGGGTTAGTTGTTCACATAACATCAATCATTAATCAATATAAGCCCAAGAAGTTAGCTACAGAAGAAAGACACTGATGAATTGAAACCTACCGCCCAAACAAGTATGACATCCTCGATTCATGATACTATAGACAAGGTATGCCATAGATGTCATAATCTACATGTCTTTTTTGTGAGCACAATCCATGATTTTAGTGGATTATATGTACAAATACCTACACATAACCATCAATACATATTTTATCCTGACAACAAGTCGCAAACGTGAAAAATTGGCATGAAACTCATTGCAAAAGAAGGCAAATCAACACTTTTAGATTGGCATCTAGGGAGGTCTACCATGTTAAGATCAAATAGATCTGAATCTACACTAAAAAATAGATCTGGATCCCCACCCCCCAAAAAATAGAGATGGATTTTATACCTCGAGATGTTGAGAAATCCGTTCAAGAAGAAGGGCGTAGACTTGATGCCACAACTCCCAACCCACTTCCTCTTCTCGCTTCCTTTCCCAATTACTTTAGGATTACCAAGGACGAGCCCTCTCTCTATCCTAGATGAGCTGCCTAGCCTTATCTTCTTCGCCGCCTAACCACGCCGCCATAGAACCAGGGTAGAGGGGTACAACACAAGGCAAGACCTATCTTGCGCCCTAGTCGTCAATTTATATTGAGGGGCATGGGGTAAGGCATAGATGGGTATTATGTTGATGGTGGGGATAAGTTGTGAGATGGTGGTTCGATAAGTTTCTTTAACTTTAAGTAGCAGTGTGCGATGTATGTCCATGATGTACATGGTTTTAATATTCCTCGGATGCATTTTCCGCATGATCTACCAGGTGTCATATGAGTTACGCGCTCGTAGTTGGAGTGTGAGGCACCATTTAGTGTGTGTCCATAGGTGGTATACTTTTGTATTATCGTTTTCGTGGAGGTTTGGGCTAGTCATAAATGATGTATTGTCATTATTGTGGTTGTAAGGGTTGGAGACAGGTGGTGTGTTGTCGTTTTGGTAACATACATTGTCATGTGTGCTTGCATTATCATTAGACAACATTTTTAGCATTTTTATGGGTGAAGTATTCCACTCGTTAACCACATAAAGACAATGTACGCGTATTTACGTTAATCAAGAGAGTATACATGATGTTACCTGCAAAAAAGGCAAATGCATCATAATGTATTTTACATTTACATGCTTACCAATGGCTAATCAACTAGGTAAAATGCTTGGTATAAGCAGAGTAAATAAATCACTCTATTTGCACTTGCAAGATTTGGTTGTATTTGATGAGTTGTGTATCTGTGTACTTTTTTTGAAGAGGGGAATATATTAATATCACAAAGATGCCAATTACTCCCAGCCTTTGCACCAACAAGATGTCTCAAGACATCCAGGATACATGCAAACCAAAAAGAAAAAAAAGTCCTCTCCACAATGATTAACTTCTTCCAACACCAGCACACAAACCACCACCAAAGACAACACGTGTAAAACATAAAAGGTCTCCAAAAGCGACGCCTTTAAGAAAGAAACAGTGCACAAGCATCGTCATCGCCTAATCCAATATCTTAGTTTTTCACTCCGAAGAAAGTTCGAGCTCTCAAAACAATACCTTGAGCAAGATAATTGACGGGCACAAATGTATCTGCATACTTAAATGTTAAATGTTGAACATGTGGATCAAAAGTAAGGAAAGAACAAGTGTTTATGGAGAGAAAGTATAGGGAAGACTCTAATTATTGTCATGAAAACACATGGGTTAATTTTTGTGGCATGTGGTTGTAGTGCATTTTCAAAGAATCCCACCATAACAAATCTCCCATTGACTTTACATACTCAACATAGGTAAGTGGCATGTTGTCCATCTTGTCACGCGTTAGAAGAATATCACCCTTACATTATCTTTACATGTGCATACAATATTGGGAGGGATATAGGTTTATCAAGTTTTATGCTAGAAGGCACAACAGATTTCCCGCAACTACAACCGGAATATAGATAACTAGATATTGATCACTCCCATGGTCTAATTAAAAGGAAAACTCTGTTGTTTATTGTTTTCTTATGTAGCACGATGCGGTTAGATTCCACCACTGACCATCAAATTCAACACCATGCACAAAAGACACGGTGATAGCATAGGAAAGAGAATGTTACATCTCATAGGGCGAGCATGCGTCAACTCACAGACTTTCTAAGAGGACCGAAGAGAGTTGAACAAACCACCCAACACTTTTGAATGATCCATGCCATAATCGCCAACTTCGCCATTCCGCATTCGCAGCCGTCCACGACGTCCACAATCGCCGTTCGGGAATCACACTCTTATGCGGAATTTTGGCCGCGGCCTGCAACAATTCACTAACGTCATCTTTTTTGCATATCCTCACATAATTCGAAAGGCACAGTACTAACATGTCAACTCAATTGGCGACCAAATCCACTTGGTCTTAAAATATATATTCATTGTTTTTAGTGTCCACATTGCCAAGGACGTGGTGAGGTCTCAGGCCACACAGGCCATGGCTTGGGGCATGACATCAACTCCCTTTGTTGACAACAACTCTTGCACCCACCGTTCACTGTTCTAGTTAAAAGTTTGTCCGGGACATCCGTTATTTCTGACCACACAACTGCATACCATCCAACGTAGGATAGCCACAAAAGTATTTTCTCAATGCTTTCGTTGGATTCAGACTAGCGCGCAAAGTGGCACAACAAAAGCATAGAGAGAAACAAGCAAGACGATCTGATGCTCCACTTGGCGCCGCCAAAAACCCTATGTATATATAACATCACCGCACCTAGAAAATAAATGAGCAATGCTCGTATGGTGTTAGAGGGAGCCACAAACGTACTGTAGTACTTATTTTTTAAGTTTCATCTAGGGACAAATATATCAAACATACGTAGTTCTACCCTAGGACACCATGGCCATCGCGAGTGGCGGAACTAGAGGATGGACATGATGGTCCATGGACCATCCTGAAATTTTCCCGTAGGCTATATATCATAGAAAAAAAATTAAACATGATTTATTTTAATAAAGAATTACAGTGTTGGACCATCCTGTCATATCGAGCTGGATTCGCCACTGGCCATCGCTCACCTTCCCTATTGCAGCCTAGTCCCCCTACCTTCGTCCCAAGTTGAAAGTGCCGATGGACGCCTGCCTTAACAGAAGGACGTGAAGCCGTCCGTGTAGACGGTCTGTTAAAGAAGGTACCAAGAGGAGGAGGAGGAGGAGTTATTATGATGACACGATCATCATCCATTCATTCCTCCTGCTACACGTGCTGTTCCCGGTGGGCACCCCCTTGCTGGTAGTATAAAGTACAGCCCTTTCCATCTCGTCATCAAATGTATCGCACGCACGCACGCACGTACTGCCGTCACATGCCATGGCATTGGGGACTATGCTATATATCCTGTCCTAGTGGAGCAGCAGCAGCAGCACCCGGCCGTTGGGGCCGGCCGTCTTTGGAACATTCCTTCCCTGCCGCTGCCGCTGCCGCTGCCACTGGCACTGTTAGCTAGTCCACGTATGCCAAAGAGGCGGCAGAATGAGAAGCAGGCATGCAGTGTGCCCCTCCACTCCACACGCTGGGTCAGTTGGTACAGGACATGGGGTGGTGATGCGTGCAGGGCGTGGCAGGCTGTGTTCCTTGCTTAACTGCGAGCGGCCCGAGCAGGAGCAAGGCCACAAAAGTAGCAGCAGAGGACAAGCAGCCGTTGCAGTCGCGAGCACAGGGCCACAGCTGCACTGCACTGCACACGTTGTAAGGAAGGAAGGTAGGAAGGAAGGAAGGTGACCGGTTCGTTGCGTTGCCCTATATATCCGGCCAGGAGCGCCCACTCGTGTCGGCTGCCTGCCTGCGAGCTAGTCAGCATGCAGCACAACGACACCAGGAGGGTCAGACTGGCTGCCAGACGTACGTGGTGGAGGTAGCAACGTCACATGCATGCACGGGCTGGATCATGCCCAGTCACAGCCCTGCTCGCTCCAAGCTTCTTGGACGGATAAGGTAAAGCGACCGAACGATCGAACAGCCTTTCCTTTCTATCTATACCAGTAGTACTACTACAAGTGTAGAACTGTACCTTGAACTGCCACGCTATTGGTCAGCACTGCTGAACGCTGATGCTTTCCTTTATGCGTGCGTGCGTGCGTGCGTTGTATAAATGCAAGCAAAAGTGGGCCATTAATTTGATATGGTCACATCATGAGCACGCCCTTTTTGTACTTTGCGTCACTCACTCACTTAGCTCGAATCGTGAGAGGATCAAATAATATCAGCCTTTTGCTGGATGGGAACCTCCTTTCTCTCCTCCAGAATTAAAACAAGACAGGAGAACGGCTGGCTAAGCCTGAGGGCTGAGGTTGACTTGAGTTGGCCGGGCCTTTTCAAGCTGACATGGACACCCTGCAGCAGCCGTGACTTCCCTTTCCCTTCCCCCACATAAACAAGGGCCGGATTCTCGCCCCCGTACGTGTCCGTGCGTGCCGCACTTTCCGATGATGACGACCGAGACCAGGACAGACATGGCACCTGGACAATGACACCCCAGGCCAGGGGATCAGGGGCAAGGCAAGTGCCACCGGTGCACTCGTGGCTGGCTGGACCTGATGCGATATCGAGTGGACTATACTAGTACTCCAGTAGTTATAGTAGTATATATAAGTACGACGAACATCGGAAAGGAAAGGGCCACATAGATACTAGATCCCCAAGTGGAGACAAGGGAACCAACGACATTCTCTTTCTCGCAGTCAGTCACAGGGTATTGATTGATTACTACTTGTACTCCACCTGCGCGGCCCGATTGACCAGCCGCCCGTGACACGGATCGCACGTTGCCACAGCCGCTGGCCGCCGCGTCCGGCATGGCATTGGCATCATTCTCCCCCACGCCCACGGAACAGAATAATGTGTCCCCTGCCTGTCTCTGCGTCTCACTGACGTGGCTGGTCATGTGAGGCATCCTTCCCATTCCCAGGGGAAAAGAAACGGAGAGAGAAACTAGGCTGTCACCAACAGGAGGAGGAGCCAAAGTGTCTTCATTTTTATTCACAAAGACGCTGCAGGTCAGGAGCCACATGGTTGACCAGTGTCCCGGGAACAGGGATGTGATCATGTGGACATTCAATTTCTTTTTCTAGTAAGTACGCCTCTCTTTAAATGGAATGGAATGGAACAGGGCAAGGGCCTGCAGCTGGCAGGCACCTGGATTGTTTCCTTCGTCCGGACGTCCACGGTGGCGGCATGGGCACGTACCACGTTGGCCAGGTTTTAAAACAGCTTTGGGGGTCCTGTGCTGTGCGCTGTTCCTGACTCCAGCCAAGCCAATCATCATGTGCTAACAACAATAAAAGTTGCTAATAAGCGGGGGCTCCTCTCTTGTCTCTTCTGCTATGTTAGCATCAGCCCCTGGGCGAGCACTGATAAATTGCTCATTCATGGCATTTTTTGCACTGGCTTGCACTATTCTGTGGCCTGGAGCAAAGTTGGTGATGGGAAGAAGAGTGCTGCTGGAAACGAGGCATCGGCACGGCAGCACCACCACCCACAACAAGGGCTGAGAGAAGCCATACATACCTTCCCCAATCCCGCAAAAAAAAAAAAAAAAAAGAGGAACACGCAGGTGGGCACATATTAAGAACTCGGACACTGGCAGAGATTTGACCTGTCCGGAAACAAATTAGTCACGAGCAGATTCTGAAATCAGCAGTTGCAGAGTCTGGGATGTCAACCAGAGACAGAGACGCAAGACGTTTAGGAATTGGTGGGCTCATGCTCAGCCCTGTTGCACAAATTGGTGGGCTCATGCTCAGCCCTGTTGCACAAATTGGTGGGCCTGGGTAACTGTATGCAGCCCAGGGACAGTGTTTACTTGCTTCAGCCTTCAGCTACCATCCATGTACTTATTCTCAAAAAAGAAAAGAAAAAAGAGCTACCATCCATGCACCAAAAAGCAGGCAGCAAACCTGTCATCCTGACTGATAGACACTGTCACACACACACATCTCTTATAAACAACGGATTTTCCCTCACAAAACAATAATATAAACAACGGATTTCATCTATATGTCCTAAAACCAACAGATTTCAATGTAACCAGGAATAAGCTGAAAACGAATACTGTACGTCAACCTAGACCAACGTCCCAAGAAATGATGGCCGGAAGCAACAAGCTTAAGGATTACACTCATGGGATGGGCTAATCAAATGTCCTCAGTCCCATGTGCAAATAAGATGGTTTTCTTGTGGTTTTAACCTTTCTTTGCTTAATTAACTTAGAAAATCTTTTCTCGGTTGTTGAGGAAAACCTAGAAAATCTTTAATACTACCAGGAGACAATTCAAGCATAACAGTAATACATTTGAGAAAAATTAGACGAGCCCTCTTTCTTAGGGCAGATCACACATGCTAATTACCCTAAATGACTTCCGTTAAGGAAAAATAGCCTCTGAAAGGGAGATGGGTCATTCCCGAATAGTTCTCACTTAAATTCTATGCATCAAAAGGGAGATGGGTCATTCCCGAATAGTTCTCACTTAAATTCCATGCATCAAAGTTTTCAGCGCAATTTGATTTGCATCTCTTCCCCAACAAGCTCAAATATTTCGTCGATTCTGAAAATAAAATCAAGAGGTCAGCACCATCACAGTCTCACCAAAACTATACGATACAGCTTATTTTCGAAATTCAAGGTGCAAATTCGGGTATCCTTATAGGTTGTTAAATCCAAAAGCTAAAGCAGATGACATAATTACCTACTCGTCTTGATGTTCACATTAGCAAGCCAAGAGGTTAAATAAACCTGTAAAATAATAATCGAAAAGATAGAACCCTTGTTAGAAAGCATGCTGACATGAGCAACACATTTGATCTAATTCAAAGATGGCGCTCTCATCCTTTATTTACATGAACCAGCTTAATGCCATCTCCACCGAACAAACAATTAAAGATATAAACACCAGGACAGAGACAGTTGTTTCTAAGGAATAAATGCAACACTATTGCAAAAATTGGACCATACCTGTAAAACCTCATGGGATGGAGCATGGCCAGGTTGCCATGCCTGCAAGACATCAACCCTCCAATTCTCAGGCAGTGGGAAGCTGTCTCCAGAGCCCAGGCCAATACTCTGAAATTTGTACAATTCCCCGTCATATAGCTCATCCGACCATTCTAAAGAAGGATCTGCACCTCCTTTTGATTTAATTGACAGGAGGTTCAAGACAATCAGTCTCTACATTAAAATGATTCCCACTGTCAGGATTTTTCCAAAAGATCAGGAGAAACAGGGATGTAAAAAGAAGCATTTTCTAAGTGCACAAGCTAAAACATAGCAGAATCATGTGACAACATACCTTCAATTGTAGCTCTGAAACAAACATCTCAACAAGCTCTTTGGCAAGGTTCTCTGAAATCAATTCGTGAATAAAAACAAATAAATATATTAGCTGTATCTTGCTGGATCAAGAAGATCTGATCTTGAGTAGCTAATTCAGAAATAATTTTTGGATGAATCACTTTGAATATAACAAGATTTTTATTCAGTCAACTTGATCTAATGTGGCAGTGCTACACTGAATAACTTTCAAATTATTTTCTAACTATATAAAACTCCCCTTGACTTCCTGACCAAGTTGGAGCTATTTCCCAAACTATACAGAATTAATTCGAAGAATGCATTTCTTGTCATGCCAAACACAAATGAAAAGAAAGTTCATCTGTCAATCCTACTATTTCAGAACAAAACTTTCTGAATCTCTAAAAATCAAGTGATGCCATGTCTAAAGGAAGGGGAAATAAAGATTATCGAACTTAATCCAGTTTTGCTTTAAAAAATGTGAGTAACCCACCAAATTCTAGCATGGACACCCATCTGTATACTGGAGCTCCCCCACCATCCCCTAAATCATTCAAATCATCCTGGCAGTCCGTAAATCGGACTAGTGGGCTGCCAGAAGATACTTTAGAGAAACACCGCATGGCATGAGAAGCTTTAACCAAGTCAGACACGGCACAGACCTATTACCAGGAAATAGGAAGAGCAGCAAAAGTCAGAACAACCATTAGTGGCTTACAGGGTCCCGACTAAAAGGACATGAACAAGGATGGCCTTTGTATAAAGCATTACCATCTCCTTGTAGGCTGATAGAAGCATCTCACGGCACTGCACCTGAACCAAGCAAGAAACATGAAAATGAGGGGATCAACAAGAAAATTAAGCCATGCTGCTGAGGAGGATTGGCTGAGTTCCTGGCAACAGCGTAGCTACCTCCTTGTGGGCCAATTTGGCGCTCGCCCTGTCGCGGATCCTGGGCATGTCCTTGAGCACTCCCAAATCCATCCCTGGCATGTAACTGACAAAGTGACAAGCCCAAGGTGCGGTCAGTAACTACATACTAAAATCTCAAAAACTCAAGCGTCGCTGAAACACAGAGCCAGAGAGGGGACAACCCATGGGAGAGGTTGGCGTTGACGAGCGCAGCAGCATGGGAGCGGCCATTGGCGGTGGCGGCCAGCCACCGGGTCTTGGCGGCAAGCAGGCGCGACCACTGGTTGCGCAGGTTGCGCTGCGCTGCTGGGCGCCACTGGCGCAGAGACAAGGGAGACGGGGTTGGGGATGGGGAGGAGGGGTCGGCAGGGCGGCGTACTGGGGTGGCTGCACAGTCCTCCATTGTTTTGCCTAATGGAGTAAAGGACTTCTCAGGTCCTAAACTATTCTGAGGCAGTGGCTGAGCCAGAAACAAATAATAGAGTGGGCCACCTACAAAAGAAATCGACATCACACAGTAATACGATATTGACCAAAAGAGCAATATGAATAGCTTAATCAAGTCTCTCACAGCATTAGAGTTAACTAAATATGTTTGAAATTTGCAAATATTACAACACAACTAGGGCAGGACAGAAAGCTCAGGGCTCGGCCCGGCTCGACTCAGAGATCTAACAAGCCAAGCTCGTCAAGCTCGCAAGCCGGCTCAAGGCTCGGTGCAAAAAAAAGATGTCATGACCTTTACTAAAAAACTAGCAATTCATTACCATATACTCCCTCCGTCCCAAAATAACTGTCTCAACTTTGTACTAGCTCTAGTACAAAATTGTACTAAGCTTAAGACACTTATTTTGGGACGGAGGGAGTACAAGATACCATAGGCATGCACTGATCAACAATTCAGAAATTCAAAAGAAAAAAGTCCAGCAAGGTCCAACATCAACGATACAACATTCATATGTGCTTTTTTATTTTGAGGAACATTCATATATGCTAGCCTACCCCAACT
Organism: Hordeum vulgare subsp. vulgare; assembly: GCF_904849725.1. Taxonomy (NCBI): domain Eukaryota; kingdom Viridiplantae; phylum Streptophyta; class Magnoliopsida; order Poales; family Poaceae; genus Hordeum; species Hordeum vulgare. The sequence goes on from NC_058521.1 coordinate 536,183,828, forward strand.
TGTTTGGGACTAAAGGCTTTGTTGTTGTTGTTGTTGAACATTCATATATGCATTTGGTCCATCAAATTGTCTCAAGTCTCTCTCAACAATGACAATTCAGAAGAAGGGACCACCACTGTATTATCTATCCTAATTCTCATTCTTTGTATTATCTTTTCCCCCATTTCTTTTAACTCTGCATCTCAGTTTTTGCAGGTCAAAATCAAAACTGTTTGTTAGCCAATAATAAATTTTGTTGGTCGAGGAACCTGCAATCCTGCATCGGGTGAAAGCAGAGGTATTTGCTTGATATGAGCCAGAATGCCACCATGAGAAACCAAACTTGCCAAAATACCACTATGAAAAACCAACTTGATAAAATGCCACTACTTTCAGTTTTCTTTAGCCAAAATACCACTAGTGCCTAACTGAGACTAACACCATCCAAAAAAGACTTCTATGCCCTTACCTCTTCACAACCCATGCACACATTTTAGCAACAAAAGGAGAAGCCACAGTGCAAGGGTTCAACAGCCAATGAACATAAAAACACCAACTCAACATAATCTTACTTTGCATCATCCAGCCGCATTTCAGCAGCATTTAGAGAACATTCCAGCAGCACTTTGACAACATTTCAGCAGCATTTCGATAGTATTTCAGCAGCATTTTGACATGAAAACATCACCAATTCAACATAATCTGACTTTGTATCATTAACCATCAATATAACAACATTTCAGCAGCATTTCAATAGTATTTTAGCAGCATTTTGACATGAAAGCAACACTTCAACAATGATACATAATGGTTTGAAATAAGATAACATAAACAACGACACATAATGGTTTAGATCAACACTTCTTCAAAGTTCAAACAAAAGATCATTGTTCTCACAGTCATCAAGAAGAACTGAACATCTACTTCAACTTTGAAATCACCCATTGAATCCACTCCGAAACACACAATCACAACAAATTCTGAATTTGCTGCACTTGCAATGAAAAAATTCCATGAAAACAGGGGGAAAGATTGTACCTTTTTTTTTGTGTGGATGTAGGCCCTGTTTGGATACTCTAACCGGGTTAGAGGTTAGAGTTAGATTCTAACCCTCAACTAACCCTGAACTAACTCTAACCCAAGAGGTGTTTGGATGAGAGGGTTAGATTGGCAATAAATGCTTTTTCCCAATCATTTGGCTACTTTTGTCCATGTTCAGTGTCGGATTTGGTGTGGCCGGTCGTTGTGTGGTTGTGGCGGAACGGCGTGGGGTGGGGTGCTGCAGACGGCGGCTGGGGCGGGGCGGGGCGGTGCTGCAGCCGGCGGGACGGGGCGCGGCGCGGCGCGGCGGCCGGCGGGCGGGGCGGGGCGCTGCGGCCGCGGGGCGGGGCGGGGCGGGGCGCGGCGGCCGGCGGGCGGGGCGGGGTGCAGCCGGCGGGGGCGGGGCGCGGCGGCCGGCGGGCAGGGCGGGGTGCTGCAACCGGCGGGGCGGGGCGAGGTGCTGCAGCCGGCGGGGCGGGGCGGGGCGGCCGGCGGGCGGGGCGGGGTGCAGCCGGCGGGGGCGGGGCGGGGCGGTGCTGCAGCCGGCTGGGGCGGGGCAGGGCGCGGCGCGGCGGCCGGCTGGCGGGGCGCGGCTGGGACGGGGCAGACGGGACGGTGAGGAGGGAGGGAGCGACGGGAGCGGGCTTGGTGGGAGGGATCTTGTGCGGTTGGATGTGAATTTTTTTTCTTTCTTTTTTGTCTCACCTAAGTCTAACCTAAAAAAGCACCTCTTGGGTGGTTAGAGTTTTTGGGTGGGTTAGATACATCTAACCAACTCTAACCCTACCTGTTTGGATTTTTGAGGGTTAGATAGCTCAACTCTAACCCAATCTAACTCTAACCCTAGGATCCAAACAGGGTCGTAGTGGAGGATTGGAGCAGACCCCTCTCGCCAAGGAGCAGCGCCGTCAGGCTGGTTCGCGCCGGCGCTGATGCGTCGGGTGCCACCACGTGCCCAGGAGCGGGAGCGCGGGCGTCTGGGCTGCCCAGGCCCGAGCCCAGGAAGAAGGAGCGCGACGCGTGGAGGGAGTTGGGGGGAGGGGATGGTCGCCGGCGAGGGTCAGGGGGAGAGGGGAGCTAGAGGGTTGCGCCGGCGGTTGCCGCAGCCATGCCCTCCTCTGCTATTCGAGGGAGAGAGGTGGGATGGATAGGGTTGGGAGGGGTAATTTTGGAATAGCCAAAAAACTGACAAGCTGCCTCTGGTTTGACTAACAGAAAATGTTTGACAACTAACAGAAGTACAGAAGTGCTATTTTGACAAGAAAAATTGAGCATACAGTGGCATTTCTGGCAAGTTGGTTTTCATAGTGGTATTTTGACAAGTTTAGTTTCTCGTAGTGGCATTCTGGCTATTGTCTCTTCACCCATCCATCTACAAATAAACTAACATCATGCATTCATCAATCAGGCAAATCATCTACATCCATTTATCCATCATGCATTCATCTATCCATCCATTGTTCCATGACAGAGAAGAATAAGCATCCACTCTTTCATATACAGAGGCTCACCGAGGTACAGGTCAAAGGCCAACAGCAGCAGGCTAGATGGCCTCGTCGCTGCCGGCGGAGGAGAGCGAGGACGGTGGTTGGAGCCGGCGGGGCGGAGGACCTCAGGGCTCGGCGGAAGGACGGTCGTAGCCGGCGGGCAGAGGACCTCAGGGGCCAGTGAGATGGTGGTCGAAGGAGGCGGCGCGGGGGCTGGTCGGAGCCGGCGTGGCAGAAGACCTCAGGGGGCCGCCGTGGACGGCGGTCGACGACCGGCGGGGCAGAGGACCTCAGCGGCCTGTACGGCGGGGGTCGGAGGGAGGCGGCACGGAGGATGGATTCGACAGGCCGGATGGGCGCGCCGGGGCCGCGCTCGTCGGCTCGGGCAGGGTTCTAAGGAGGCCGCCGGTTGTCGAAGGAGGAGGGGCGGCGGGGCCAGGAACCCCTAGAAGCCAGGATGGGAATGGGCCGACCCAGACCTGCATTGGCCCCAAGGCCAATTTGTGAGGCCAAGGGCCGACCATATAAATGATACTCACTGGTCTTGTTGGCCCGATGAATATTTTGGACCGACCTAGATTCTTACTGTACATTTCTTTGTGAACATACGAGATATTAAAATTAGGTACGGTTTAATAGAATTTGACTACTGTAAGAATTAATAAGATTTTTAATACATGGCTAAATGAAAAATCAAGCCATTAATAAGATTTCACTTAGGCCAGATTCTAAGTGGGTATTGTCAAGGACACGAGGTAGGGGAGGAGATCCGAAGTCAAGGCTTGGGGTTTCCAGGCTCACCAGATGAAGCCAAGAGCCCAATGAGGACCAGATCGCCTCGGGTATCGGCGACATAATCTAGGTCACCGAACTTGATTCCCTGACCAGGGGCGAACCCGACGATCTAGCCGAGGTAACCAGCCGCCTCAACATACAAAACAACGCTGCCGAACACAGAGAGCTGGCCGAGGGCGAAGGTATCCCCGGTGTTGATGTCATCGTTGCTGACCAAGCGAGCCATCGATCCTTCTGACGATCCTACAGTGGAACTCTCAATGAAAGCACCAATATGGGTGTCAAAACCGGCAAATCTCGGGTAGGGGGTACCGATCTGTGGATCTTGGATCGATGGGTAACAGGATACAAGGAGGACAATATTTACCCAAGTTCACGCCCTCTTGATGGAGGTAATACCCTACGTACTGCTTTGTTTGTATTTGATGATGAAATATTGAGTACAGAGTTGATCTACCTCAAGATCGTATGATATGGCCTAAAAACCTAGGAGTATTGATCTTAACGTGCCCTACGAGCTAAAGCCCTATGGTTTATATAGATGCCAGGGGTACCTAGGGTTATACAGTGCCGGTTACATCACGGAGTAAACATGCCAAATCCATCATCGAGACTTGGAGTACACGTCATGGCTTAGGAGATTTCCGTCATGGATACGACGTTGTCTTGTAGTTCGGCCCACCAATGATAATTATAGGGTGCCCATGAGTCAGGCATGTGAAGATAAGTAAACGGCTCGAGGACCCCTTAATCCCGGACTCCCTCAAAGTGAACACAATAAATAGAGCTATGCTCCCCGACAATGACGCCATAAAATAGTCTTGATAGAGGATCACAACAATCTTCATGGGTAGTATTACACCCTAATTTATTGATTTGACACAAGGGGAGCCAAAGAATATTTATTGGTCTTAGCAGTTGAGTTGTTAATTCAACCATGATACGTCTCCAACGTATCTATAATTTTTGATTGTTCCGTGCTATTATATTATATGTTCTGGATGTTTTATATGCATTAATATGCAGTTTTATATTATTTTTGGGACTAACCTATTAACCTAGAGCCTAGTGCGGGTTTCTGGTCTTTTCCACGTTTTTGAATATTACACATAAGGAATATTAAACGGAGTCCAAACGAAATAAAATCTTCGGAAAGATTTTTCTTGGACCACAAGACACGCAACAGGCTTGGAGTAGGGGCAAGGAAGTTGCCGGGAGGCCACAAGCCTGCACGGCGTGCCCTGGGGGGTGGCCACGCCCCTAGCTCGTGGCCCCCCTGCATGTCTCCTAACCTTAATTCTTGGCCTATAAATTCTCAAATATTCCAGTATCGCCAAAAAGAGCCACGAAAATACTTTTACGTCGCCGGGAGCATATGTTCCCGAGAGATCCAATCTGGGAGCCTTTTTCGATAATCTACCGGAGAGGGAATTGATCACGGAGGGCATCTACATCAACTCCATTGCCCCTCCGATAATGTGTGAGTAGTTCACCACAGACCTACGGGTCCATAGCTAGTAGTTGGATGGCTTCTTCTCTCTCTTTGATCTTCAATACCATGTTCTTCATGATCTTCATGAAGATTTATCCGATGTAATACTCTTTTGCGGTGTGTTTGTCGAGATCCGATGAATTGTGAGTTTATGTCAGATTATCCATGAATATTATTTGAGTCTCTTCTGAATTCTTATATGCATGATTTAATATCTTTGCAAGTCTCTTCGAATTATTTGTTTTGTTTGGCCAAGTAGATTGGTAATTATTGCAATGGAAGAAGTGCTTAGTTTTGGGTTCAATCTTGCGGTGTCCTCACCCAGTGAAAGTAGGGGTAGCGAGGCACGTAGTGTATTGTTGCCATCAAGGGTAAAAAGATGGGGTTTTCATCATATTGCTTGAGTTTATCCCTCTACACCATGTCATCTTACTTAAGGCGTTACTCTGTTTTTCATGAACTTAATACTTTAGATGCAGGCAGGAGTCGGTCGATGTGTGGAGTAATAGTAGTAGATGCAGAATCGTTTCGGTCTACTTGATATAGACGTGATGCCTATATGCATAATCATTGCCTTGGATATCTTCATAATTATTTGCTTTTCTATCAATTGCTCGACAGTAATTTGTTCACCCACCGTATTATTTTCCTTTATGAGAGAAGCCTCTAGTGAAACCTATGGCCCCTGGGTCTATTTTCCGTATAATATTTTTAGATCTATAAACCAAAAATACCAAAAATACTTTGTTGGAGTTTATTTACTTTAATTTTACTTTCAGATCTATCAATATTTTATAACTATCTCTATCAGATCTCATCCTTGCAAATAACTCTGAAGGGATTGACAGCCCCTTTATAGCATTGGATGCAAGTGTTTCACTACTAGAAAATGGCTATAGCTAATATGGAGACTAATGGCGCACCATGTATGTGGTAGCAGTGGCGCACCAGATACAGGTGCGCCATTATTGGCCATATTACTAATGGCGCACCTGGTGTGCGGTGCGCCATTACTAGTTTTTGTCCTGGCCCTACACCCTTCCCAGACTTAGCAGTGGCGCACCAGGGGAAAGTGCACCATTACTAGTTTTAACTAGTAATGGCGCACCACACCCACGGTGTGCCACTACTAACAATTTTTTTTCATTTTTTTTTCAAAACTAGTAATGGCGCACCACACACCAGGTGCGCCATTAGTAACCCTCGTTACCAATGGCGCATTCTTAGGAGGTGCGCCATTGCTAACCCTCCCCCCACTATAACCCCTACGAACTCTTCCCTCCCCTGTCTCCTCCCCCGAAGGTCGGCCCTAACCACTTCCCGCCGCCGCCCGGTCCTCCCCCGCCGATTGACCGAGCGCGCTAGGGTTCCTCCCCCGCTGCCCGGTCCTCGCCTCATCCCTTCGACGAGCGAGGGCCTCCTCCTTCCTTCGACCCGCGCCGACCATCGCTCGCGGACCGACCCTTGATGATTGGCGACGACAAGGCCGCCGCCTCCCCCTCCGCCTCCGGCCGCGAGGTTCGCCCCTCTCGCCCCCTCCCTCCCTTCACGCCTCCTTCGTTCCCCTAGGGTTATCTCTTAAAGAAAAAGAAAAATCACTGTTGATGCAAATTCAACAGGGTGGAAATGTTCATCTCCCACCGTATCTAAATATAAGATGTAAACTATTTTGAAAAACGGACAGAAGAAAAAGGAAACATGTATGGATCGATCTTGCATGGATGGGCCCCGGGTACGTACGTGTTCATGATCCGTCGCGACGCGTTTGACCCTCTCGTTCAAGCATGGCTGCTGCACTTGATCTTTGCAGGCGATTGAGTGCACAGTACGCACTGACGACCTTCATCTATCTACTACTGTATTTTAACATTGTTTTTGCCATTTATGGTTGTCGGTCCGTACGTCATCATGCATGACGCGATGTGATCCTATGAGCCTTCCGGTGGTGGCAGCGGGGCCTGCATGCCCCTGCTTTCACCTCGGGTAGGTGGCCGCTCGCGGGCACGACATCTCGCAGCGGCGGTCGGGAGGCTGTGCCTGTTCGGCGTTGGGTTGGCTAGTGGACGGCCAGGGTTGTGTTGGTGGCTGCTCTCCGCGGTTTCAACTGCGGCGTTGGGTATAAAGTTTATCAAATTTTATTAAACTGGACTTCACACATATCTTATACTTCAATGCCGATCGCCAAGGGAACGAGCTACGCCGTCGTCGGTCCGTCCAAAAATGAATAAGTTTTTCACCCCAGCCAACACTCACCACCATCGGACGCCACACCCCGGCTACCACACCGTCCACACGACCATGGCCACCGGACAACACCAAGCTACGGCTCTGCCCAAGAGCACCACGCTACCACCACCAGAGTCACCCCCTGGCATCCAAGACCTTGCCACCACCTCCAACGCAACCTGACACACCCCCACCAAAGAGACGGGCGAAAAGGTCCCACCTTTCGCACCCCTGGGAGACCCCCAGCGTTGAGACCTGATAGGTCGGCCACCGCTGGCCTCCATCGACCCATCTTGCAGCCTCGAGCGCGAGATGACAGTAGGCAAGTAACATACTGTGCATAAATATTTGTGTTAGAACCTTTAAATAATTCCTAAATCTGCCTAGGGTGCTTGCCATGCTGAAAGAAAACCCGAACCAATTATTATCTCACAAAGATGAAAGTAGAATGATGATGTTCTTTATTCTTGTTCATTCATGCTTTTCCTTTTTGATACTTCCCTTGCACCGAAAGAGTGCTCTTCATGTTTGGTAGCTTTGCTTGTATTTCTGAGGTTTGGTCAACTTAATGTTTTGCCGGAATGTTGATTCATTTCTGTTCCGGTAAATTTCAGGCGTTCCATATGTCCACTTTTTAGTAAATGTCATGCCCAAATTTTCTCTGTTTTAGGAAATGTCTGACGACGAATTTGTTATGTGCGAATACTGCCAAGACAAGCGCGGCCTTTGCGACACGCCTTACCTAGTTGATGAAAGGTGCTTCAGCATCATGCTGGATGAGGACTTCGAAGTGGATACAGTAAGTCACAACGACAAGTCTTTTTTCGTAATTAAGCATGACTTCTTTTGCTTCAACTTATAATTTTTATTTTTTACTATTCTACTAGCGTATCCCCTGCCATGCAAGACATTATGCGTTGGATAAGATTGGTTTCAGTACTGAAATAAATATGGAGATAAAGATAGTTCACTTGAGGACCAAGCATGGTTATACTTTTGCCGTAAAATTGTACAATGCACACACCTACTCCTTTTTTGAATGCAAAACTTGGGTAGCACTATGCAAGGCTTACGGATTTGAGCCTAATATGCTTATCACCTTTGATATTCGTCCGGAAGATGAAATTGAAGGTAATATCGACATCTGGGTCGATGTGCACACGCCTTCAGTTCTACCATTATGTGAGTTTCTCAACCACATTTATTAAGTAATTTATATTGTTTATTTAAAAATAATTGATAACTTATTTCCATTGTCAGCTTATTTTCGTTCTTCAAAAAATGAACCTAATATCTTATCTGCCTCTTCAGGAAAATGAACATCTCCGGAAAATATTTTGAGTTCCGTATGGCTTTTTTTTCTCTTCACTCGGACCAGTCCGCCTAGTCGACTTCTTGTATTTTTTGTGAGTTGTGTATCCACTCCAATAATACTATTGTCAAGTATCTTTAGGGATGAAGATCTCGGCAAGATATGAAGTTCTTGAAGAATGAAAAAAACCCGATCTACTTCTTTTTGGTATTTTAGACTAAATTCTTTTGTTCCTCGATGCTTAATCAAACCCTCTTTTTTTAAGATGGAATCTTCCTCTGGGCTCTCGTATTCGTCCTCTGAGTCTTCTTCTGAGTCTTCCTCTAAAGTACCATATTTTTCCTCACCGCTTTCCCCGGGGCTGCCATATTCGTCTTCTGAGTCTTCTTCTAAAGTTCCATATTCGTCCTCTTGGGTCCTATATTTTCTCTCTGGGTTCCCATATTCCTCTTCTGAGTCTTTCTCTAAAGTCCTATATTCGTTCTCTGGGTTCCCATATTTGTTTTCTGGGCTCCCATATTCGTTTTCTAGGGTTTCATATTCGTATTCGTCTTCTAGGATTCCATATTTGCCAAGTTCCTTAGAGAGAGTTGTCTCGCGCCCCTAGGTATTCTCTACCTACCCACCTGTGTCGGTTTCGGGTACAGGTACCCTTTTGTTGAAGGTAGTTCGAGCTTTTCCTGGGAGTATGGCATCGGTTACATACTTCAGCGTACGAAAAATGGTAGACAGAACCTATTACTACAATGATGAAGCAGAATTAACTTGTAAGGAGAAACATCATCTTGTCCAATTTATCAATGATCTTGAGAATTACAATACCTATCAGCAAACTTCCCAACATTATGGTCAACATGTGCCACTAGTGAACGTGGTGAACTACGGTAACATGCATGGAGATTGCATGGTAAGATTTTGTACTATTACGACATACATGCATCTTTTGCATAAATTCTTGTAAAACTAAACTACATTGCTAGCTACAAAGTTAATACTATGTTTTTCAACAGAAAATCCTGAAAGATTGTGTGTCTCATCTGATGTTATGAAGAGGTCGCGTTGATGTTATGATGATACGACCAACACGGCGAGGTCAGCCTAGGTATCTGATTCACTCATGTCCATACCGGATTTCTAAAACCGATGAAGTCATGACAATCAAAGATTGGAAAAAATGTATGGTCTATCGTAGAGAGCTACTTGGAAGCAACATTGTGCGTAGGCCAAGAATTGGAGACAAGATGATCTCCATTCTCCATAATGGAGAGTCAGGGCCTATCTTGTTTTATGATATTCTACCTAAGCACAGGAGTAGGTCCTAGGTACAATATGTTATTATGTGCTACAATGTGATGATGTGCTACAATGTGTTAATGTGATGATGTGCTACAATGTATTAAATAGTATTTGTGGTAATGACTATGATGATTATTATCTATTTCCGAGATGATGTGATGATGTGATACAATGTGCTAGAGTTGACGATGATGATGATGAGGAGTTGCGATTATGACTAGTGACCAACTTTTGTTATATGATGTCTCATTGACTATGATGATTACTTCCACATCACTATGTATCGCTATTTTCGAGATGATGTGATGATATTTTATGAAACTATTGTATAGAATATGTATCACTTATTTCTACATCACTTATATATGTATCACTATGATGAATTGTATTCGGAGACTAATCTTCTATTGTATTCGATAAATCTGCTGTTTATATGTTGTGATGTTTATATTATGTGTTATAATGTATTTTGTAACCTATGCAAATATCAGAAAAGCAAAAAAATAATAATTCCTAATATCCATAGTAGTGGTGCACCATCTAAAAGTGCGCCATTAGTAACCCACAGTAGTGGCGCACTTCCGGGCCTAGTAATGGCGCACGAGGTGGTGCACCACTATTATGTAGATTAACAGTGGCGCACCAGGCGTGCGCCATTACTATTTATTAGTAGTGGCGTGATAATAGTGGCGCACCTATAGTGCGCCATTAATAGGGAAAATAGGTGCGCCACTAACAACCTTTTTTGTAGCAGTGTTTGATTATTTGTGTAGGTACTACTATTGGAGTCTTGCTTGTTCCTTCTACTGGATTGATACCTTGGTTCTTAATAAATTAAGGGAAATACTTATCTACTTCGCTCCATCACCCTTTCCTCTTTAAGGGAAAACCAACACAAGCTCAAGAGATAGCAAGAAGGATTTTTGGCGCCGTTGCCGGGGAGGATACATAGCAAGATTACCAAGTACCCATCACAAGCTCATCTCTTGCATTTACTTTATTTGCCATTTGCCTCTCGTTTTCCTCTCTCCCACTTCTAAAAATATTTTCAGAAAATACCAAAAAGATTTGCCATTTTATTCGCCTTTTTCTTGCCGGATCTCTTTTTGACTACTTGTGTTACCATGTGCCTTCTATTTTCTTGCATCTTTGCTTGCTGAAAATCTATTGATATGGATCCTCATCCACTTTCTAATCTTTTCAAGAGATCCAATTATGACGAACCAATTGCTAGTGAGTTGAGTGTACTTGATTATCTCCATGAAGTTTTGCTTGAGATTCGTGAATTTGAAAATTGTGATGAAGTGATTCACGATGTTTCCTTGAATGAAAACCATGATTGCAATGATATTTTTATAAATTCTATTAATATCAATTGTGTTAATGATATGCAAACCCACAAGCCTAGGGATGCTATATTTGATGAGTTTGCCATGACCACTACTTATTGCAATGATCATGATTGGGGTGATAATGCTTCTTATGATCTTGATAATTTATTTAATACTCTTGATGATTACGATATTGAAAGTGGGTTTGTAAGAGTGTCAACTTTAGGCATCATTGATCCCACTATTTTGGAGAGTGTTCAATCTTATGCTATTTTTTTATAGAAGTGGGTTTGGAGAGGTCATGACTTTAGTTAATGATAATCCCGCTATTTTGGAAGAGTGTGAACTTTGCATGCATGTGGACAACGAAGAGAAACTTTTATATGATAGTTATATTGTTGAACTCCTTAATGATGCTACTGAAATTTATTATGATGGAGTAACATATGCTGGTAGGGATTGCAATAATATCAAGTTTCCTCTCTATGGATTTAAAGTTTTGAAGTTATGCTTGTTTTGCCTTCCTATGCTAGTTGATTCTTGTTCTCATAAATTGTTTGCTCAAAAAATCCCTATGCATAGTAAGTGGGTTAGACTTAAATGTGTTTTTCATGCTATTCATGATGCTCTTTTGCATATCTCAATTACTACTTTTTATGCGAGCATCATTGAAATCGTCATGCCTAGCTAGGGGCGTTAAATAATAGCGCTTGTTGGGAGGCAACCTGATTTAATTTTTATGCTTTTGTTTTTGCTTCTGTTTTTGAGTGTCGCACACACTATTACCTATGTAATTATTTTATTTTCTTTTTAGTTAGTGTTTGAGCCAAGTAAGACCTTTGGGATGGTCTATGGTGTTTGCAAGTTGATTTTGCTGAAAAACAGAAACTTTTGCTCTCAATTCAGGAATTTTATAAATTCACCAGAACCTTCTTTTGATCTGAGTTTTGTACACAATATTGGTTTACAAAGTTCCCAGATTATCCTCATTTTTCAGAAGTTTTGGAGTTACATAAGTATTCGAAGTAAACATATTGCTACAGACTATTCTGTTTTTGACAGATTCTGTTTTCTTTGTGTTGTTTACTTATTTTGATGAATCTATGGGCTGTATCGGGGGGTATGAACCATGGAGAAGTTAGTATACAAAAAATATTACATCAATATAAATAAAGAATGAGTCCATGACAGTACCTAAGTGGTGATTTATCTTTCTTATACTAACGGATCTCATGAGTTTTCTATTGAGTTTTGTGTTGTTAAGTTTTCAAGTTTCGGGTAAAGATTTGATGGACTATGGAATAAGGAGTGGCAAGATCCTAAGCTTGGAGATGACCAAGGCACCTCTAGTCATATACAAGGATACCAAATAGCCTAAGCTTGGGGATGCCCCGGAAGGCATCCCCTCTTCCGTCTTTAATCCATCGGTAAATTTACTCGAGACTATATTTTCATTCACCACATGATATGTGTTTTGCTTGGAGCATGTTGTGTGATATGAGTCTTTACTTTTTAGTTTGCCATAATCATCGTTGTTGCACACATCTTTTGAGAGAGAGAGAGACACTGAATCGTGAATTTATTAGAATACTCTTTATGTTTCACTTGTATCTTTTGAGCTAGGCAATGTTGCTCTAGTACTTCACTTATATCTTTTACACCACGACAGTGTTCTGGAATTATTAAAACTCTTGTACTTCACTTATATTTTTTTGAGATTTCTTTAAACAGCATGGTAATATGTTTAAGTTATGAATTTAGTCCTAATATAACAGGCATCTAAGAGGGATATAATAAAAACTTTCATATTAAGTGCATTGAATATGATGAGAAGTTTGATTCCTTGCATATAGTTTTAAGACGTGAGGATGGTTATATGAGAGTCATGCTAGTAAGTAATTGTGAATTAGAAAAAATACTTGTGTTAAAGCTTGTGATTCTCGTAGCGTGCACGTATGATGAACCGTTATGTGATGAAGTCGGAGCATGACTTCTTTAATGATTGTCAACCTTTGTGTGGAGGTCGGGATCACGCGATGGTTAACTCGTACCAACACTTCCCCTTGGAGCATGCGTGTAATACTTTGCTTCGATAACTAATAGGCTTTTGCAATAAGTATGTGAGTTCTTTATGACTAATGTTGAGTTCATGGATTATACGTACTCTCACCCTTCCACCTTTGCTAGCCTCTCTAGTACCGCGCAACTTTCGCCGGTACATTAAACCCATCTTCGTCAAAACAACCACCATATATTTTCCTCAAAACAACCACCATACCTACCTATTATGGCATTTTCATAGCCATTGAGTGATATATTGCCATGCAACACCACCGCCTCGTTTTTATTGCACGCACCATCACTTCCATATTGCTTGTAGAGTCATACTTTGTTCTAGATATCGAGTTCAAATCTTTTGAGTTGTAGGTAAATAAAAGTGTGATGATTTGCATTATTAGAGCATTGTCCCGTGTGAGAAAAAGGATTATGGAAGCTATGATTAGCTCACAAGTTGGGATGAGTCTCCGTACTTTACAAAAAATAAAAGAGGCCAAATAAGCCCACCAAAAAAACAAAAAAATGAGAGAAAGAGAGAAGGGACAATGCTACTATCTTTCCACACTTGTGCTTCAAAGTAGCACCATATGCTTTATAGAGAGTCTCCTATGTTGTCACTTTCATATAACTAGTGGTATACATCTTTTGCACAACCACTTAGTTTTCTTTTTGAGCTTTCATACACTTATAGCTCTAGTACATTTGTTGCATGGCAATCCCTACTCACTCACATTAATATCTATTGGTGGGCATCTCCATAGCCCGTTGATATGCCTAGTTGATGTGAGACTATCTTCTTCCTTTCATTTTGCAACCTCCACCACATTCTATTCCACCTATAGTGCTATATCCATGGCTCACTCTCATGTATTGCCTGAGAGGTGAAAAGGTTTGAGAACGTAAAAAGTGTGAAACAATTGCTTGATTTTCATCGAGTTGTGCAAGATTTAGATATTTTGTGTGGTGAATATGGAGCATAGCGAGATCATATGATTTTGTAGGGATAACTTTCTAAGACCATGCTATTTCGAAAGGAAGCAATTACCTTATTAGTATGCTTGAAGTATTATTGTTTTTATGTCAATATAGACTTTTGTTTTGAGTCTTATGGATCTGAATATTCATGCCACATTAGGGAATATTACATGGATAAATATGTTAGGTAGCATTCCACATTAAAAAAAATCTGTTTTTATCATTTACCTACTCGAGGACGAGCAGGAATTAAGCTTGGGGATGTTGATACGTCTCCAACGTATCTATAATTTTTTATTGTTCCATGCTATTATATTATAAGTTTTGGATATTTTATATGCATTAATATGTTGCTTTATATTATTTTTTAGGCTAACCTATTAACCTAGAGCCTAGTGCTAGTTTCTGTTTTTACATGTTTTTGAATATTGCACATAAGGAATATTGAGTCCAAATGGAATAAAATCTCCGGAAAGATTTTTCTTGGACCGGAAGACACACAACAGGCTTGGAGTAGGGGGGAAGGAAGTTGTCGGGAGGACACAAGACTGCAGGGCGCGCCCTAGGGGGGGGGGGAGGTGGCCGCACCCCTAGCTTGTGGCCCCCATGCATGTCTACTAACCCTAATTCTTGGCCTATAAATTCTCAAATATTCCAATATTGCCAAAAAGAGGCACAAAAGTACTTTTACACCGTCGGGAGCTTCTGTTCCCGAGAGATCCAGTCTGGGAGTGTTTTCCAATAATCTGTCGGAGAGGGGATTGATCACAAAGGGCATCTACATCAAGTCCATTGCCCCTCCGATGATGTGTGAGTAGTCCACCGGAGACCTATGGGTCCATAACTAGTAGGTGGATGACTTCTTCTCTCCCTTTGATCTTCAATACCATGTTCTTCATGATCTTCATGGAGATCCATCCGATGTAATACTCTTTTGCGGTGTGTTTGTCAAGATCCGATGAATTGTGAGTTTATGTTCAGATTATCCATGAATATTATTTCAGTCTCTTTTGAATTCTTATATGCATGATTTCATATCTTTGCAAGTCTCTTCGAATTATTTGTTTTGTTTGGCCAACTAGATAGGTAATTCTCTCAATGGAAGAAGTGCTTAGTTTTGGGTTCAATCTTGCGGTGTCCTCACCCAATGACACTAAGGGTAGCGAGGCACGTATTATATTGTTCCCATCAAGGGTAAAAAGATGGGGGTTTCACCATATTGCTTGAGTTTATCCCTCTACATCATGTTATCTTACTTAAGGTGTTACTCTATTCTTCATGAACTTAATACTCTAGATGCAGGCATGAGTCGGTCAATGTGTGGAGTAATAGTAGTAGATGCAGAGTCATTTCGGTCTACTTGATACGGACGTGATGCTCATATGGATAATCATTGCCTTGGATATCTTCATAATTATTTGCTTTTCTATCAATTTCTCGAGAGTAATTTGTTCACCCACCGTATTATTTTCCTTTATGAGAGAAGCCTCTAGTGAAACCTATGGCCCCCAGGTCTATTTTCCATATAATATTTTCAGATCTATAAACCAAAAATACTTTGCTACAATTTATTTACTTTAATTTTACTTTCAGATCTATCAATATTGTATACCTATCTCTATAAGATCTCATCCTTGCAAATAACTGATGACCCACAAGTATAGGGGATCTATCGTAGTCCTTCTGATAAGTAAGAGTGTCGAACCCAACGAGGAGCAGAAGGATCTGACAAGTGGTTTTCAGCAAGGTATTCTCTGCAAGCACTAAATTGTCGGTAACACATAGTTGTGTGAAAAGATGATTCGTAGCAAGTAGCAAGTAACAATAGTAACAACGGTGCAGCAAAGTGGCTCAATCCCTTTTGTAGCAAGGGACAAGCCTGGACAAACTCTTATAGGAGGTAAAACGCTCCCGAGGATACATGGGAATTTCTGTCAAGCTAGTTTTCATCATGTTCATATGATTCGCATTCGCTACTTTGATAGTTTGATATGTGGGTGGACCGGTGCTTGGGTGCTGCCCTTACTTGGACAAACATCCCACTTATGATTAACCCCTCTCGCAAGCATCCACAACTACGAAAGAAGAATTAAGACAAAGTCTAACCATAGCATTAAACTAGTGGATCCAAATCAGCCCCTTACGAAGCAACACATAAACTAGGGTTTAAGCTTCTGTCACTCTAGCAACCCATCATCTACTTACTACTTCCCAATGACTTACTCTAGGCCCAAATAATGGTGAAGTATTATGTAGTTGACGTTCACATAACACCACTAGAGGAGAGACAACATACAACACATCAAAATATCGAAGGAATACCAAATTCACATGACTACTTATAGCAAGACTTATCCCATGTCCTCAGGAACAAAAGTAACTACTCACAAAGCATAATAATATTCATGACCAGAGAGGTATTGAATAACATCAAGGATCTGAACATATAATCCTCCATCGAGTAATCCAACTAGCATGAACTACAAAGAGTAATTAACACTACTAGCAACCTTACAGGTAACAATCGGAGTCGTGAGACGGAGATTGGTTACAAGAGATGAACTAGGGTTTGGAGATGAGATGGTGCTGATGAAGATCTTGATGGTGATGAGTCCCCTCCGATGAGAGGAGTGTTGGTGATGACGATGGCGACGATTTCCCCCTCTGGGAGGGAAGTTTCCCCGGCAGGACGACCCTGCTGGAGCTCTAGATTGGTTCTGCTCAAGTTCCGCCTCGTGGCGGCGGCGATTCCTCCCGAAAGCCTACTCTTGATTTTTTCTGGAACGAACGAAACCCTCCTTATAGCAAAATAGGGGAGACAGAGGGCCAACAGGGAGCCCACAAGCCCCATAGGCACGACCAGGGGGTAGGCCGCGTCTAACAGGCTTGTGGCCTCGTGCTGGCTCCCCTCTGGTACTTCTTCGGCCCAGTATTTTTTATAAATTCCAAAGTAAATCCTCGTTGATTTTCACGGCTTTTGGAGTTGCATAGAATAGGTATCTCAAACTTGCTCCTTTTTCAGGCCAAAATTCCAGCTGCCGGCATTCTCCCTCTTCATGTAAACCTTGCAAAATAAGAGAGAAAAGGCATAAGTATTGTACCGTGAAGTGTAATAACAACCCATAAAGCAATAAATATCAACATGAAAGCATGATGCAAAATGGACGTATCAACTCCCCCAAGCTTAGACCTTGCTTGTCCTCAAGCGAAAGCCGAGATCAATAAACATGCCCACATGTTTAGAGAGAGAGGTGTCGACAAAACAAGATAAGGACATGCATGCATCATGATAATAGTTAGAACAACAATATCATCATATCATCTCTTATGCTAAAGTGATAATTCCTTCACAAAGTAAAGTATGGATCAAGAACCTTATTGAGAATTAACAACCAATAGCCTTTAGTCATTGAAGCAATTACAATTTATCATAACATCGGAAAGAGTCAAATAAGAGCTTGTAAATAAAATCCACATACTCAATCATCCTTTTGTCTTCTACAATTGCTACAACTCACGTGGTACTCATGAGATCAAAGTTTCAGTCGGACACAGAGAAAGATAGGGACTTATAGTTTCGCCTCCCAACTGCTTACCTCAAGGGTAATGCCAACAATAATAATTCATGAGTACTTACTTCCAAGTTGACATATGAATATAGATCTTTCCCTAGCATATGACGTTAGCCAAGATAAAGGCGAAATAAGGAATTGGTGTAGATCACCATGACTCTTTCAAGGGAAAAAAGTAAAGGTATAAGATAGGCCCTTCACAGAGGGAAGTAGAGGTTGTCATGCACTTTTGAGGTTTGGGTGTGTGTCCTCTTAGTGTGAAGGAACGTCACTTTATATTGCCTCCTGGGATAAAGAACTTTATTATGCAGTGTGTCGCTTTTATGTCTTCCTCATCACACGTTCGTACAAAGCTTATTTTCCACACACTAATAGATCATACATATTAAGGGAGCAATTTTTATTGCTTGCACCGATGACAACTTACTTGAGGGATCTTATTCAATCCATAGGTAGGTATGGTGGACTCTCATGGCAAAACTAGGGTTTAAGGTTTGTGGATGCACAAGTAGTATCTCTACTTAGTGCGGAAGCTTTGGCTGATATGAGGTGGAAGCAATCGTCTGATACTAAGGGATCTCTAGTCATATAACATTGTTCGGAACCAAGCAAACATAATTCATTATGTTGTCTTCCTTGTCCAACATCTACTTCTAAGCATGCAATAGTTTAGTGAGTGTTCACAATCATAGATGGTGTCCAAGATGATATATTTATATGTGAACCTCTCCTTCTTTATTACTTCCTATTAATTGCAACAATGACCAAGGTCTACGTTTGTCCACCCACAACAAGTTTCAATCAACATTCTTTTTATATGTGAAGCCATCACTTCCCATAAGATCATTACATGATCTGTCATGCTTTTGTTCTTTTATCATTCTTTTCTTTAGATCATGGCATGAAGCAAGGCCCTTAACTAAAACACTCTTTATTATATGACTCACGAACTCGAATACATTGGGGGCGACACAAAGCAAAACTCAAGCCTAGATCACTAAGAACTTTATTCTACTAGAGAAAGATAAAACCAAAAAGGATCGAACTAAGAAAAGGTAAAGGCAAAATATGTGATGGTGATGCGATACCGGGGCAACTCCCCCAAGCTTGGCACAAGCCAAGGGGATTGCCCATACCCGTGCTTAGTTGTCTTCCTTTGGAGGTGATGGTGGTGGAGCTGTCTTGTCTTTTGATTCCAAGAGGGCCATCAATCTTTGATTTATACCTTGGAGCTTTGTGATATGTTTCTCCAGCTAAACAACTTCACGAGTGAGATAAGTATTACGAACACGAGTTATTTCACATAACCTCAAGAGCTCGATCAAGATGGAGGTAAAAGGTGGAGGTAGGGTTGAAGAAAATCCTCTTCCTCAGCTTCTTCCTTGTTGAGCACAGATTGTCCTTCGTCCAACGCAGAATTCTTCTCCTTACTTTTGCCCTTAGTTTCTTTAGGTAGCCTTTCCTTTGCCTCCATGACCTCCATTCTTTTCAGATCAGCATTTACTTCTTCATAGACTTGAGGGAGATCGTTCTCCCCTACAGATTCCGGAGACGACATCTTGCTCTACATCTGCGGCAGAAACAGGATCGAAACGAAAACAGAGGGAAATTGCGTGATACGAGGGTCAGACCTTTCGGGACAATATATAGTGATTTTTTTCCGACCAGAAGGAGTACTCCGCAAGAAAACGGAGTCCGGGAGGCACATGAGGTGGTCACAAGCCCCCCAGGCGCGGCCAGGGGGGTGGCCCGCGCCTGGCAGGCTTGTCGCCTCCTCGTGCGCTTTCCGAACTACTTTAAATTTTTCAAAAAATTCCAAAACGGAGAAAAATTCCTACTGGAATTTTTTTGGAGTTTGTTTACTTACCGAATCACATACCTCTTCGTTTTCGGAGTCTGAAACACGCTGATAAATATCCCTTATGTACTCCTCCGGAGTTATGGTTTGATAATATTGCTTTCAACATTTATGGGAGTACCTGAGATATAATGCTTGATTCTTTGCCCATTTACCACTCTCAGAAAATTACCTTCCGTGTTGTTGATCTTGATGGCACCGGAACGATATACTTCCTCAACAATGTAAGGACCTTCCCATTTAGAGAGAAGCTTGCCTGCAAAAAATCTTAAACGAGAATTATATAGCAAGACATAATCACCTACATTGAACTCACGTTTTTGTATCCTTTTATCATGCCACCTCTTAACCTTTTCTTTGAACAACTTGGCATTTTCATATGCCTGAGCTCTCCATTCATCAAGAGAGCTAATATCAAATAACCTCTTCTCACCAGCAAGTTTGAAATCAAAGTTGAGCTCTTTGATTGCCCAATAAGCCTTATGCTCTAGCTCAAGAGGTAAATGACAAGCTTTACCGTAAACCATTTTGTACGGAGACATGCACATGGGATTCTTATAAGCAGTTCTATAAGCCCACAGTGCATCACCGAGCTTCTTAGACCAATTCTTTCTAGACCTATTGACAGTCTTTTGCAGAATTAGTTTAATCTCTCTATTACTTAGCTCTACTTGACCGCTGGACTGAGGATGATAGGGAGATGCAATTCTATGGTTGACATCATACTTAGCAAGCGTTTTACGGAAAACACCATGAATGAAATGTGAACCACCATCAGTCATTAGATATCTAGGGACTCCAAATCTGGGGAAAATAACTTCTTTAAGCATCCTGATAGAGGTGTTGTGATCAACACTACTAGTTGGGATAGCTTCTACCCACTTAGTGATGTAATCAACAACAACTAGGATATGAGTATACCCCTTGGATTTTGGAAAAGGTCCCATATAATCAAAGCCCCAAACATCAAATGGTTCAATGACAAGTGAATAATTCATAGGCATTTCACTACGTTTACCGATATTACCTATTCTTTGACATTCGTCACAAGACAAGACAAACTTACGGGCATCCTTGAAGAGAGTGGGCCAATAGAAACCTGATTGCAATACCTTGTGTGCAGTTCTATCTCCCGCATGGTGTCCTCCGTAAGCCTCGGTGTGACACTTCTGTAGGATCTGTCCCTGTTCATGTTCAGGTACACAACGCCTAATAACACGATCCACTCCTTCCTTATAAAGATGAGGATCATCGAAAAAGTAATGTCTCAAATCAAAGAAGAATTTCTTCTTTTGCTGGTATGTGAAACTAGGTGGAATATATTTGGCAACGATATAGTTTGTATAATCAGCATACCACGGTGTACTACGTGAAGCATTGATGCCATTCAATTTCTCATCAAGAAAGCTATCATGAATAGGTTGTGGGTCATCAAGAACATTCTCCAACCTAGACAAGTTATCTGCTACTGGGTTATCAACACCCTTCCTATCAACAACATGCAAATCAAATTCTTGTAGCAAGAGAACCCATGTGATAAGTCTAGGTTTAGCATCTTTCTTCTCCATGAGGTACTTAATAGCAGCGTGATCAGTGTGAATAGTGACTTTGGAATCAACTATGTAAGACCTGAACTTTTCACATGCAAACACGAGTGCTAAAAATTCCTTTTTCGTAGTAGCATAGTTTCTTTGGGCACTGTCTAGAGTTTTACTAGCATAGTGAATGACATTCAATTTCTTATCAACTCTTTGCCCTAGGACAGCACCAACAACATAATCACTAGCATCACACATGATTTCAAAAGGTAAGTTCCAATCAGGTGGTTGAACAATAGGTGTAATTATCAAGGCCTTCTTAAGTATCTCGAAGGCTTCCTCACAATCATCCTCAAAGACATAAGGAATATCCTTTTGCAAGAGACTGGTAAGAGGCCTAGAAATCTTACAGAAGTCTTTAATGAACCTTCTATAGAAACAACATGACCAAGGAAACTTCTTATACCTTTGATATCTACGGGGCATGGTATTTTCTCGATTGCATCAACCTTAGCCTTATCAACTTCAATGCCTCTTTCAGAAATTTTATGTCCTAAGACGATGCCTTCATTAACCATAAAGTGGCACTTCTCCCAATTCAAGACAAGATTGGTATCATTACATCTCTGCAAAACTCGATCAAGGTTGCTGAGGCAATCATCAAAAGAAGACCTGTAAACGGAGAAGTCATCCATGAAAACCTCAACAATCTTTTCACAAAAGTCAGAGAATATAGCCATTATATATCTTTGAAAGGTGGCACGTGCATTACATAAGCCAAAAGGCACACGTCTGTAAGCAAAGGTACCGAAAGGGCAGGTGAAAGTGGTTTTATCCTGATTAGATTGTGCAACTGGTATTTGGGAGAAACCAGAGTAACCGTCTAGAAAGCAGAAGTGTGTGTGTGTGTTTATACAGTCTTTCTAGCATTTGGTCGATAAAAGGCAAAGGGTAATGATCTTTCCTAGTGGCTTTATTCAATTTCCTAAAATCGATCACCATCCTATAGCCAGTAATAATCCTCTGTGGGATCAATTCATCCTTATCATTAGGGATAACGGTAATACCTCCCTTCTTAGGGACGCAATGCACTGGACTCACCCAATCACTATGAGCAACATGATAGATAATACCTGCTTCGAGGAGCTTTAGTATTTCTTTTCTTACTACCTCTTTCATCTTAGGATTTAATCTCCTTTGATGATCAGCAACTGGTTTGGAATCAGGATCGGTTTTAATCTTGTGCTGGCATAGAGTGGGACTAATGCCCTTAAGATCATCAAGAGTATATCCAATAGCAGCACGGTGCTTTCTCAGAGTTTTAGTAACTTCTTTTCTTCATGCTCTGAGAGGCTAGTACTAATAATAACAGGATATATCTCTTTTTCATCAAGATAAGCATACTTAAGAGTATCTGGCAACTGTATAAGCTTGAATACAGGATCAACCTTTGGTGGGGGTGGATCCCCAAGCAGTTCAACACGCAAATTATTCTTAAGGATAGGATATTGTTCTAAGACAACTCTATCTATCTCGTCCCTTTCATCCATATGCATATCATTTTCATGCTCAAGCAAGTATTGCTCTAAAGGATCAGTAGGAGGCACGACAATATATAGAATCTAGGGCAATAATTTCATCCTTACTAGGCAACTCCTTTTCATGAGGTTGTCTACCAAACTTGGATAAATTGAACTCATGTGACATACCTTCAAAGCCAACAGTGACAGTTTGCTTCTCACAGTCAATATGAGCATTGACGGAATTGAGGAAGGGTCTGCCAAATATGATGGGATGGTAGCAAGAATGAGGAAATCAGCAGGATACTTCGTTTTACCACACAAGACTTCAACATCCCTAACAATTCCCACATGGCAGATAGTATCTCTATTGGCAAGCTGAATAGTGACATCAATAGGCTCTATCTCAACAGGTGCAATCTCGTCTTTGATTTCATCATATAAGGATTGAGGTATTGCACTAACACTAGCACCCACGTCACATAAGCCATGATAACAATGATCTCCTATCTTAACAGAAACAAGAGGCGTGCCAACAACAGGCCTATGTTTGTCTCTAGCATGAGGTTTAGCAATTCTAGCAGCATCTTCACAGAAGTGAATATCATGTCCCTTGATACGTCTCAAACGTATCTATAATTTTTGATGGTTTCACGTTGTTATCTTGTCATCTTTGGATGTTTTATGTACTTTTATATCTTTTTTGGGACTAACTTATTAATTCAGTGGCAAGTGCCAGTTCCTGTTTTTTCTGTGTTTTTGGCTGTTTTCAGATCTGATTTTGGAACCGAGTCCAAACAGAATAAAATCCCCGAAATGATTTTTTCCCGAACGAAAGAAGATCAGGGGGATGTGAGCCAAGCCAGGAGGGCTACACGGAGCCCACAAGCCCCCACTCCGCCACCAGGGGGAGGCGGTGGTGGGCAGGCTTGTGGCCTCCCTGGCGCCCCCCGACCTAGATCTTGCGCCTATATATTCCCTAAAAATCAAAAAAAAAATCAAGGGAGCCACAAAAATACTTTTCCGCCGCCGCAAGCTTCCGTTTCCGCGAGATCTCATCTGGAGACCCTTTCCGGTGCCGTGCCGGAGGGGACTTTGGAGTTGGAGGGCTTCTTCATCATCATCATCGCCCCTCCAATGACTCGTGAGTAGTTCACTTCAGACCTACGGGTCTGTAGTTTCCACTTTCTCTTTTACTTTGCTTTGTTACTTTGTTGCTTTCAGTTCTCACTTGGCAAACAATCTATAAGGGATTGACAACCCCTTCATAGCGTTGGAAGCATGTTTTTTGTGTTTGTGCAGGCTCTTGTGATACTCCTTCACTGGATTGATACCTTGGTTCTCAAACTGAGGGAAATACTTACCACCGCTATGCTACATCACCCTTTCTGCTTCGAAGGAACACCAACGCAAGGCTCCAAGGCCACGGGGGAAATCCTTAACATATTTGCCTAGGAAGTCCCTTAAGGCGTAGCCGTAGCAGAAGGATTCCTGGTGCCGTCGACACACCTATTTCTGGCGCCGTTGGAAGGTCTTTTGTCGCAGTAGCAGAAGTATTTCTGGCACCGTTGCCGGGGAGGAGAGATCTATCCAAGTAGGTCTCACAAACTCATCTCCTGCATTTACCTTTTTTGCCAGTTGCCTCTCGTTTTCCTCTCCCCCACTTCACATTTGTCGTTTTCATTTGCCTTTCTCCTTTGCCGTTTTCTTTTGCCCGTTGCACTCTCTCTTCCTGCTCGTTTCTGTGTGAGATAGTCTATCAATGGCTAGACCCACCACTCCAAACGACACCCCTGAGAATGAAGTTCTCAATTTCAGGCAGAATGAGGAAGAAAATTTAAAGGACGCTTGGTACAGGATTTGCAATGCTCAAAGTAGATCTACTCGTAAGCAATCCACTACCGTCCTCCTTCACAGTTTCTATGTTGGGATTTCTCCTTGGAATAGGTATATCCTTGACACCATTGTAGGCGGGAATTTTCCGGGGAGCCATACCGTTGACTCCTATAGAGCTATCATGAATTTGGTGGGTTCACCCCCGCTCATGGTTAATGGAACTACCTTGACCTTGGAACACGTGTTGCAAAGGCTTGACGTTACTGAAAGCAAAATTGCCACAGTTGAACTTATTGAGGGTTTGGATAGAAAGATCCACAATCAAATTACTCAGTATAGATCCAAAATGGGAAATTTTTTGAAAAATTTAAGGGAGAAGGAACTTATAGTTAATGATTCTTCTAGAATTGGCAAATTAGAAGATGTCATAACCAACTTGGGTTCCGCTTTTGCCGCTGTGCAAAATACTCCAAATCTCACTCTCAAAAAGACCGTCAAGTCTGTTTTTGTTCCTAAAGCTAGTGGTGAGTCATCCAATAAAGATGAAGATCTTAAGATGATAAATGATCACCTACTTATGGTTTGAGCACCAAAGATGATTATACGTGATTCCATCACCTTTTGCCTAGCTAAGGGCTTTAAACAAAAGCGCTTGTTGGGAGGCAACCCAACAAATTTATCCTTTTTATTTCTGTTTTGTGTTTTCAATACTTTCATAATTATGTTATGATTGTTTTTTTTGTGTTTCTTTTTGTGTTTGTGCCAAGCAAAACCGTTATGATTAGTCTTGGGGATGATCGTTTGGTCATGCTGGAAAAGACATAAACTTTCTGCTCACGAAAATAATTTTAATGTTTTTTCTGTAAGAGCTTTTGAGTTGATTCTTTTTGCTGCTGATTTCTACGCAAATTCTTCAGACTGTCGTAATTGTTCAGAATTTTTGAAGTACCAGAAGTATACAAAATATACAGATTGCTACAGACTGGTCTGCTGTTAACAGATTCTGTTTTTGTTGTGTTGGTTGCTTATTTTGATGAAACTATGGATAGTATCGGGGGGTATTAGCCATGGAAGATTGAAAATACAGTAACCCAACATCAGCACGAGTAGAATTTAAGTTTGCTACAGTACCTAAGGGAGTGGTGGTTTGCTTTCTCATACTAATGATATCACGAGTTTCTGTTTAAGTTTCGTGTTGTGAAGTTTTCGAGTTTTGGGTGAAGTTCTTATGGACAAAGAGATAAAGAGTGGCAAGAGCTCAAGCATGGGGATTCCCAAGGCACCCCAAGAGATTCAAGGATGTCGTAAAAGCCTAAGCTTGGGGATGCCCCGGGAAGGCATCCCCTCTCTTGTCTTCAATCCATCTGTAACGTTACTTCGGACTATATTTTTATTCACCACATGTTATGTGTTTTTGCTTGGAGCGTCTTGTATCGTAGGAGTCTTTTATTTTTGTTGTGTCACAATCATCCTTTATGCACACCTAGAGAGAGAGACATGCACTCACCGTGATTTTTTCGAGCTTCACTTATATCTTTTGGTAGACAATTCAGCTCACATGTGCTTCACTTATATCTTTTGAGCTAGATACTTTAGCTCTGTGTGGTTCACTTATATCTTTTAGAGCACAGCGGTGTGTGGCTTGGTAGTTGATCTATGCTTTGAAAGTAGTCTCAAAAGGAGTAGTTATCCAAAGGGATACGAAAACTTCCACCTTCATGTGCATTGAATAGTTAGAGAAGTTTGATTCATCTCAATTAGTTTTGAGTTGTGGTTATGGTAATATTGAAGTTATGCTAGTAAGGTGTTGTGGATCTAGAAATACTTGTGTTGAAGTTAGTGATTCCCGTAGCATGCACGTATGGTGAACCGCTATGTGATGAAATCTGAGCATGATTAGTCTATTGATTGTCATCCTTTGCGTGGCGGTCGGGATCACGCGATGGTTTATACCTACCAACCCTTCCCCTAGGAGTATGCGTTGAATGCTTTGTTTCGATTACTAATAAAACTTTTGCAACAAGTATATGAGTTCTTCATGACTAATGTTGATTCCATGGTTTAGATGCACTTTCACCTTCCACCATCACTATCTTCTTAGTGCCGTGCAACTTTCGCCGGTGCACAAAACCCACCATTAGCCTCCCTCAAAACAGCCACCATACCTACCTACTATGGCTTTTTCAAAGTCATTCTGAGATATATTGCCATGCAACTACCACCATGACATGTGCCACCACGTCTACATTGCCATTGCATGATCGTAAGATAGCTAGCATGATGTTTACATTAATGTCTATGCCATGCTAGATCATTGCCACGGTACACTACCGAAGGCATTCCATATAGAGTCATCGTTGCTCTAAGTTTTGAGTTGAAAGTGTGATGATCATCATTGATGGAGCATTGTCCCATGTGTGGAAATAAAAGAGGCCAAAGATGCCCACCAAAAAAAAAGAGGCCAAAGAGCCCACCAAAAAAATGAGAGAAAAAGAGAGAAGGGACAATGTTACCACCTTTTCCACACTTGTCATATTAAGCACCATGATCTTCATGATTGAGAGTCTCTCGTTTTGTCACCACCATATAGCTAGTGGGAAATTTTCATTATATAACTTGGCTTGTATATTCCAATGATAGGCTTCCTCAAAATTGCCTTAGGTCTTCGTGAGCAAGCAAGTTGGATGCACACCCACTATTTTGCTTTAAGAGCTTTTCACATACTCGTAGCTCTAGTGCATCATTTGTATGGCAATCCCTACTCATTCACATTGATATCTATTGATGAGCATCTCCACAGCCCATTGATATGCCTAGTTAATGTGACCATCTTCTCCTTGTTTTATCTTGCAACCTCCACCACACTCCACACCATCTATAGTGCTATAACCATGGCTCACGCTCATGTATTGCGTGAGAGTTGAAAAGGTTTGAGAAAGTAAAGGTGTAAAACAATTACTTGGCCAATACCGCGGTTGTGCATGATTTAAATTCGTTGTGCAATGATGATAGAGCATAGCCAGACTATATGCTTTTGTAGGGATAACTTCCTTTTGACCTTGTTATTTTGAAAGTTCATGATTACCTTGCTAGTTTGCTTGAATTATTATTATTTCCACGTCAATAGCAAACTATTGTTTTGAATCTAATGGATCTGAACATTCACGTCACATAAGAGGAGCTACAAAGGACATCTATGCTAGGTAGCATGAAATCATCAAAAATTCATTCTTTATCACTTCCCTACTCGAGGACGAGCAGGAGTTAAGCTTGGGGATGCTTGATACGTCTCAAACGTATCTATAATTTTTTATGGTTTCACGTTGTTATCTTGTCATCTTTGGATATTTTATGTACCTTTTATATCTTTTTTGGGACTAACTTATTAATTCAGTGTCAAGTGCCAGTTCCTGTTTTTCTGTGTTTTTGGCTCTTTTCAGATCTGATTTTGGAACGGAGTCCAAACGGAATAAAATCCCCGAAATGATTTTTTCCCGAACGGAAGAAGATCAGGGGGCCTGTGGGCCAAGCCAGGAGGGCTACAGGGAGCCCACAAGCCCCCACTCGGCCACCAGGGGAGGCGGCGATGGGCAGGCTTCTGGCCTCCCTCGCGCCCCCCTGACCTAGATCTTGCGCCTATATATTCCAAAATCAGAAAAAAATCAAGGGAGCCACGAAAATATTTTTCCGCCGCCGCAAGCTTCCGTTTCCGCGAGATCTCATCTGGAGACCCTTTCCGGTGCCCTGCCGGAGGGGACTTTGGAGTTGGAGGGCTTCTTCATCATCATCATTGCCCCTCCAATGACTCGTGAGTAGTTCACTTCAGACCTACGGGTCCGTAGTTAGTAGCTAGATGGCTTCTTCTCTCTCTTGGATCTTCAATACAAAGTTCTCCATGATCTTTATGGAGATCTATCCGATGTAATCTTCTTTGGCGGTGTGTTTGTCGAGATTCGATGAATTGTGGATTTGTGATCAGATTATCTATGATATATATTTGAGTCTTTGCTGATTTCTTATATGCATGATTTGATATCCTTGTAAGTCTCTTCGAGTCTTGGGTTTTGTTTGGCCAACTAGATCTATGATTCTTGCAATGGGAGAAGTGCTTGGTTTTGGGTTCTTACCGTGTGGTGACCTTTCCTAGTGATAGTAGGGGCAGCAAGGCACACATCGTGTGGTTGCCATCAAGGGTAACAAGGTGGGCTCTGTCGTAGATATGAGATTGTCCATCTACATCATGTCATCTTGCTTAAGGCGTTACTGTGTTCTTTTGGACTTAATACACTAGATGCATGCTGGATAGCGGTCGACGTGTGGAGTAATAGTAGTAGATGCAGAAAGTATCGGTCTACTTGTTTTGGACGTGATGCCTATAGATATAATCATTGCCATAGATATCATCATGACTTTGCGCGGTTCTATCAATTGCTCGACAGTAATTTGTTAACCCACCGTCTACTTGCTTTCATGAGAGAAGCCACTAGTAAACACTACGGCCCCCGGGTCTATTCACATCTATCGTTTCCACTTTTGCTTTTACTTTGCTTTGTTACTTTGTTGCTTTCAGTTCTCACTTGGCAAACAATATATAAGGGATTGACAATCCCTTCATAGCGTTGGGAGCAAGCTTTTTGTGTTTGTGCAGGCTCTTGTGATACTCCTTCACTGGATCGATACCTTGGTTCTCAAACTGAGGGAAATACTTACCACCGCTACGCTACATCACCCTTTCCGCTTCGAGGGAGCACCAACACAAGGCTCCAAGGCCACGGGGGAAATCCTTTGCATATTTTCCTAGGAAGTCCCTTAAGGCGTAGCCGTAGCAGAAGGATTCCTGGTGCCGTCGACACACCTATTTCTGGCGCCGTTGGAAGGTGTTTTGTTGCACTAGCATCCCTCAACATTGTCGGACAGAAGATCTTTGATAATAGCAATGCTAGGTTCAACTCTAATTTGCTCAGGGGCTGTAGGTGTTCTAATGTAGCCCCTACGTATCACAGTTGAAGCTTTAGAATGATCCTTTATCCTAACAGGGAAAGGCGGTTTCTCAATGTAAGCACTGGGAACAATAGGATCATTATAGGCAATGACTTTCTCTTCAACTGGATTGGGTTTAACTACATAGACTTCTAAGGGAGGATGATATTTTAACCACTTCTCTTTAGGGAGATCAATATGATTAGCAAATGATTCACACAATGAAGCTACTATCTCACAGTCAAGTCCATACTTAGCGCTAAAATCACAAAAGGTATTTGTTTCAACAAATGATTTAACGCAATCAAACTTGAAATTCATACCTGACTCCTTACCTTCATCAAGCTCCCAATCTTCAGAGTTGCGTTTAATTCTTTCCAATAAATTCCATTTGAATTCAATATCTCTCTTCATAAAAGAACCAGTACAAGAAGTGTCAAGCATGGTGCGATCATCATGAGAAAGCCGAGCATAGAAGTTCTGAATGACAATTTCTCTCGAGAGCTCATGGTTGGGGCATGAATTTAACATTGATTTAAGCCTCCCCCAAGCTTGAGCAATGCTTTCTCTGTCACGAGGCCAAAAATTATAAATATAATTCCGATCACGATGTACTAGATGCATAGGATAAAACTTTTGATAAAATTCCAATTTCAACCGATTGTAGTTCCATGATCCAGTATCATCACATAGCCTATACCATGTCAACTTCTTATACCTCAAAGATAAGGGAAAACCTTCTTCTTGACCTCATCCTCGGGCAAACCTGCAAGCTTAAATAAACCACAAACTTCATCTACATAGATTAGATGCAAGTCGGGATGTGATGTTCCATCTCCTATAAAAGGATTAGCCAGCAGTTTCTCAAGCATACCCGAAGGAAATTCATAGCAAATATTTTCAGTAGGTGCAGCAGGTTGAGGAGCAACTATCTGTGCTTCCGTTCGAGGTGAAGATACCCTGAACAAGCCCCTCAAAGGATTAGTTTCCATAGCAACAAGTGACAATAAATTTCAGCACACTACATAAATGTTTCCTTACCAAATTCCACTTACCAAAGGCGCTTCACTCCCCGGCAACGACGCCAGAAAAGAGTCTTGATGACCCACAAGTATAGGGGATCTATCGTAGTCCTTTCGATAAGTAAGAGTGTCGAACCCAACGAGGAGCAGAAGGATCCGACAAGTGGTTTTCAGCAAGGTAATATCTGCAAGCACTGAAATTATCGGTACCAAGTAGTTGTGTGGTGAGATGATTCGTAGCAAGTAGCAACTAACAAAAGTAGCAACGGTGCAGCAAAGTGGCCCAATCCCTTTTGTAGCAAGGGACAAGCCTGGACAAACTCTTGTAGGAGGTAAAGCGCTCCCGAGGACACATGGGAATTTCTGTCAAGCTAGTTTTCATCATGTTCATATGATTCGCGTTCGTTACTTTGATAGTTTGATATGTGGGTGGACCGGTGATACGTCTCCGTCGTATCTACTTTTCCGAACTCTTTTGCCCTTGTTTTGGACCCTAATATGCCTGATTTGAATGGAACTAACCCCAACTGACGCTATTTTGAGCAGAATTGCCATGGTGTTGTTTTTGTGCAGAAATAAAAGTTCTCGGAATGTCCTGAAAATTTACGGAGATTTTTTCTGGAATAAAAGAAAAATACCTGCGCAAAGATCCACCAGAGGAGGTGGACCAGTGGGCCACAAGCCCACAGGCCGCGGCCACCCCCATGGCCTCGCCGTGAGGGCTTGTGGGGCCCACGTGGCTCCACCGCCCCCAAACTCAGCTCTATATATTCCGTCTCGCCCGGAAAAAAATATGAGAGAAGGTTTCATCGCGTTTTGGCGATACGGAGGCGCTGCCACATCCCGTTCTTCATCTGGAGGGCAGATCTGGAGTCCGTTTCGGGCTCCGGAGAGGGGAAATCGTCGCCATCGTCATAATCAACCTTTCTCCATCGCCAATTCCATGATGCTCTTCATCGTTCGTGAGTAATCTCATCGTAGGATTGCTGGACGGTGATGAGTTGGATGAGATCTATCATGTAATCGAGTTAGTTCTTGACGGGGATTGATCCCTAGTATCCACTATGTTCTAGATTGATGTTGCTACTACTTGGCTATGCTTAATGCTTGTCACTAGGGCCCAAGTGCCATGATTTCAGATCTGAACCTATTATGTTGTCGCCAATATATGTGTGTTTTAGATCCTATCTTGCAACTTGTAGTCACCTACTATGTGTTATGACCCGGCAACCACGGAGTGACAATAGCCGGAACCACTCCCGGAGATGACCATAGTATAAGGAGTTCATGTATTCACCGCGTGTTAATGCGTTGGTTCGGTTCTTTATTAAAAGGAGAACCTTAATATCCCGTAGTTTCCATTAGGACCCCGCTGCCACAGGAGGGATGGACAATAGATGTCATGCAAGTTCTTTTCCCTAAGCACGTATGACTACATACGGAATACATGCCTACATTAGATTGCCGAACGGGAGCTAGTTACATATCTCTCTGTGTTATGGCTGTTACATGATGAATCACATCCGTCACACTCATCCATCACTGATCCACTGCCTACGAGTCTTTTACTACTGGTCCTCGCTACATTACTTTGTCTAGGCTTGTCCCTTGCTACAAAAGGGATTGGGCCACTTTGCTATTGCTGTTACTGTGCTGCTGCTACTGCTGTTCCTTGCTACTTCGCTGTTACTTGTTGCAAGATCTTTTCCGACACTGTTGTTGGGGAAGAATAGTTACTCACCCACGTGCAACCTTCTGGTGCCATTGATACAACAGTTAGGAATAGTCTGCCTTGTCAACAGATCGTTTCTGGCACCATTGCTATCATACTACTTTGCTACTGATACTTTGCTTGCAGACACTAATCTTTCAGGTGTGGTTGAATCTGATAAACTCAACTGCTAATACTTGAGAATATTCTTTCGCTTCCCTTTGGCAAACCAACAAATTTGGGTTGAATACTCTACCCTCAAAAACTGTTGCGATCCCCTACACCTGTGGGTTATCAAGGCTTTTTCTGGCGCCGTTGCCGGGGAAGCCAAGTCAAGAATATTCTCCCGTCAACGTGCCTTTTTCTGGCGCCGTTGCCGGGGAGGCACAGCTATATTCTCTGAGTCACTTGGGATTTACGTCTGCTGATCACTATGAGGAATCCGAAAGATCCAAGAACTAAAATCTTGCCTTCCACTACGAGGAGAGGTAAGGAATTGCCATCTAGCTCTGCACTTCATTCACCTTCAGTTTTGAGTAAGTTTGCGACATCGCCTCCTGCTAGAAATCTTGATATGTCGCCTGTGCTTGATGATGCTACTTCTGCTGCCCATGATCCTTATGATGATGCTATGCTAGATACTATGCCTAATGATGCTATGCTTGATACTATGCCTGATACTTCTTTGCCACTAGGTGCCCTTGATGCACATATTGCTAGAGTTGCTGCTAGATGTGATGATACTTCTGAAACTGTTGATACTATTGAAGTAGAACCTGCTACTATGCCTGAATTGCCTGTTATGCCTGATACACGCTATGTTATGGAGGGAGAGATAGCCGAGGACTTTCTTGCGTGTAAGGATAGCTATGATGTTGAGAAATTACTGCGCAAGTGGAAAGAAAAATCTCTGAACGCTAGGATGAAATACGACCCGAAGTTTGCCACTTCTCCTATCTTTGTGACCGATAAGGATTATGAATTCTGTGTCGACCCTGAGTTAATCACTCTAGTCGAATCTGATCCTTTTCACGGTTATGAGTCTGAAACGGTTGTAGCCCATCTTACCAAACTGCACGATATAACCACCCTATTCACTAGTGAGGAAAAGATCCGCCACTACTACATGCTCAAGCTGTTTCCTTTCTTGCTAAAGGATGATGCTAAGGCCTGGTTCACTTCTCTAACTCCTGGTTGTGTGCGTAGCCCCCAGGATATGGTCTACTACTTCTCTGAAAAATATTTCCCTGCCCATAAGAAGCAAGCTGCCTTGCAGGAAATATACAACTTTGCTCAAGCTGAAGAAGAGAGTCTCCCACAAGCTTGGGGGAGGCTCATCCAGCTACTGAATTGTTTACCTGATCACCCTCTTGAGAAGAATGCAATACTTGATATCTTCTATAATGGACTTACCGATGCTTCCAAAGACCACTTAGATAGTTGTGTCAGTAGTGTTTTTAGGGAACGAACTGTAGAACAAGTTGAGATTCTATTGAACAACACCTTGTGCAATGAGAATGCTTGGACTATTCCCGAACCACCTCCTAAGCCAACTCCAAAGAAAAGAGGTATTCTATTCCTTAATCGTGAAGATATGCAAGAAGCCAATAAATCTATGCGAGAGAAATGCATTAAATCTGAAGATGGCAAAAATCTACCACCTATCGAAGAGATCCATGGTCTCGATAACCCGATATAGGTAGTAGAAGTAAATTCTCTGCGTAGGTTTGATGAGAGTGATATTCCTTTTAATAAACCTGCTAGCTTATGTATGGATGAAATTGATAACTTCGTTGCCAAACAACAGAGTTTCAATGATTATGTTAGCAGACAATTGGAACAGAATGCTCGTATGCTTAGTCATTTAAGTGCTTGTGTGGACAGAAATGTCAATGATCTTA
Organism: Hordeum vulgare subsp. vulgare; assembly: GCF_904849725.1. Taxonomy (NCBI): domain Eukaryota; kingdom Viridiplantae; phylum Streptophyta; class Magnoliopsida; order Poales; family Poaceae; genus Hordeum; species Hordeum vulgare. Next base: position 536,217,758 of record NC_058521.1, read on the forward strand.
AACTTCTGAGTAAACATGCCTCTATGGTTACTACTTAGGTAGAACAAGTACTTAAAGCTCAAAATGACTTGCTCAATGAGTTAAATGACAATTCCTCCAGAGTCGTCACTAGAGGCGGTAGAATGACCCACGAACCTCTGTATCCTGAGGGTCATCCCAAGAGAATTGAACACGATTCTCAAGGAGTTAGCACTAGCAACCCTGTTGCTGCTACACCTGAGAGTCCAAATGATGCCTCTGTCTCTGATGCTGAAACACAATCTGGTGATGAACATGAGCCTAATGATAATATCAATAGTGATGTTCATGAATATGCTCAACCTAGCAATGATAAGGATGTGGAGATTGAACCTAGTGTTGATCTTGATAACCCACATCCTAAGAATAGAAGATACGATAAGAGTGACTTCACTGCTAGGAAGCACGGTAAAGAAAGGGAACCATGGGTTCAGAAACCCATACCCTTTCCTCCCAAACCATCCAAGAAAAAGGATGATGAGGATTTTGAGCGCTTCGTTGAGATGATCAGACCTGTCTTTTTGCAAATGCGTTTGACAGATATGTTCAAGATGTCTCCGTATGCTAAGTACATGAAAGATATTGGGACTAATAAGAGGAGGATACCTGAGATTGAGATTTCCACCATGCTTGCTAATTATACCTTCAAGGGTGGAACTCCCAAGAAACTAGGTGATCCCGGTGTGCCCACTATACCTTGCTCCATTAAAGGCAACTACATTAGAATTGCGTTATGCGTCCTTGGAGCCGGTGTTAGTGTTATGTCTCTCTCTCTCTATTTATCGTAGGCTTGAACTGGATATGTTGACACCCACTGAAATCTCTCTGCAAATGGCCGACAAATCAACTGCTTTCCCTATCGGCATTTGCGAGGATGTGCCTGTTGTGGTTGCTAACACCATTATCTTAACAAACTTTGTTATCTTGGATATTCCCGAGGATGATGCCATGGCTGTCATCCTCGAAAGACCCTTTTTAAACACTGCAGGGGCTGTTATAGATTGCAACAAAGGCAATGTCACTTTCCATGTCAACGGTAATGAGCATACGGTGCACTTTCCGAAGAAACAATATTGAGTACATTGCATCAATGCTATCGAAAAAACTTCATCGATTCTTATTGGGAGCTTTGAATACCCTATTCCTTGTGTCAAGATGAAGTATGATTTGCTTGTTGGGAAGATACACATCCCCATTGAGGGGACCTAGTGACTATTCGAAAATTCTCCGTCTTCTTTTGCGATTCGAGAAAGTTTTGTCGAGGGGATTCGATCAACCCCATTGACGGATTTCTTTCGATGGCCATGAGATGGATGAATCAAGGAGTCACAAACCTCTGTTCCAAGCTTTCACCTTAGGTTGCTTAGAAGAAAAATGATAGATTTAGTTTAGTTTTCCTTGTTTTCTGTTTTAGCGTCCGGTAGAAAAGTACCCCAAAAATAAAAGTACTCCGAACACTGTGAAAATCAAGTATGATTTTTTCTGGATTTTTTGAAAATACTGGGACAAAGAGTCTGTCTGGGGGCCACACCAGTGGGCCACAAGCCCTAGGGGCGCGGGCACCCCCTGGCCGCGCCACCTAGGCTTGTGGGGCCCACAGGCACCCCCTCCACTCATTCTTGCTCTCATCCGCTTCTCCTACCTCAAGAAAAAATCGTTTCACGGCTCAAACCCGTGTTCATGCTCCTCTTGTTGGGATTTTCGATCTCTTTGCTCAAATCACTGTTCTCCGAACTGTTTTGGGGAAATTACTCTTTGGTAAGTGACTCCTCCATTGGTCCAATTAGTTTTTGCTCTAGTACCTTATACTCCGTGTATTTTTGCTGCCTTGGTGACCATGTTCTTGAGCTTTGCATGCTGATTCTAGCTGGTCCCAAGTAGTTTTGATGCGTAATATGGTCTCTAGGCACTTTTGGGAGTAGTTGCTATGAGTTTAGTTGAGCCTTCTTCATTTTTTCCTTTGGGTCACTGAAAATTTCAGAAGAGGAAGATGTTCAGGAGAAACTTTCATGGTGGTTCCTCAAGCAAGGGAGGTCCCCGTCTTGCGATTCGAGAGCCTGATCCTTACCAACCTGGGACGCGCACGTACAACCATGTGAGTGGGCTTCTGATGAATTTATGTTTGAGGCAGGTTTCAAAGATGAGTTTTATGCACTTGTTCACAATGTCGGACTCGAAGAATTCATCTCCGATAAATGTGAACAGTATGTTGCTCTCGCTGCCTCTTTTGTTCGTAGATTCAAATTTTCAGTTGGCCGTGAGACATCGGTACTGTTTGATCTCTATGATAAGTCGTATACCATGGATTTAGAGGATTTCGATAGAATTTGCAAGATACCTACGTGGGGTAGCCTCAATGATCCTCCTAAATCTTCGGTTAGAGATTTTTTGCTCTGGTATTACAGTTGGAGAGACTAGAGACATTACGCAAGCTACCATGGGGAGTATTCATTTTCCTCCCTTGCATTACTTTGCCCTCTTCATAGGCAGATGCATTAATGGCAAGATTGACCATTGTCACCTCTGCGCACCCGACCTTAGTATCCTTAAGAGCGCAGTGACAGGTGACAAAAGCTTCAACATGGGAGCTATTATAGCAAGGAGGCTGAATAAGAATGCAATTGAAGGGGATTTCTTTGGTGGAATCTATGCCACTCACATAGCAAATTTTCTTGGAGTACCCATCCGCGAAGGAGATCCCCCACTCCATACAGCTTTCCTTGATCGCGTCGCTTTGACACGCTACCAGTTCCTTGAGAGGGATGACGAATCCCTTCTATACCGATTGATATTTAACCGGCAGCGTGTTTTCCATATTACCCTTCCTGCTCCTGCCTTCTTTGACTTTCAGGTAAAACGGAGATATTACATAACCAGAGGAGAGGCAGAGGAGTATGAGAGGGAGGCAAAGGCTGCTCGTCTCCGTGAGGCAGCTATTGAGGTAGTGGCTGCAGCGCTCCCGTATAACCCCCATTATGATTTTGGGTTTTGTCAGGACCATCCTTGGGAGTAGACCAACTTAGGCCAAAAGCCTAAGCTTGGGGGAGTACGTGTTCTCACCGACTTTACATTCTTGCTTATGCTTTCACTTTGTTCGTCGGTGTTCACACTTTGCCAATGTATCATCCATGCTAGTTTTTTTTTCTTTTTCTCGTTTTCTTTTCGTGTGTCTGTCTAGTTTGAGAAAACCCAAAAAGATTTTCTTTTCTTCTTTTGCTTGTTGGGAGCTTTCCCGTGTAGATAGTTTTCTTTTTCTTTGGGTCAAGGTAGAAGATATTGGTTACAATATTTAGTGGCTCTTGCATGCATACCTGTTTAGCTTTCAAAGAGCCATATTACTTTGTCTTCTCCGTTGTGTTTGCGTGCAGATTCCAGCGTAGTCCAATGCACGAGCACTCTTATTATTGTTCACATCGTTCGGTCGTGCAAGTGAAATGCAATAATGACGATATATGATGAAGTGATTGAGCCTGGAAAAGCTGGTATGAACTCGATCTATTTTATTTTTGTAAATATGACTAGCTCATCATGCATGATTCAGCTTTGTTGTGAGACAAACATGTTTGCAATGACAACTTAGAGATCATAGTTGCTCATGCCATGCTTATTTAACTAGGAGCTTATAATGGTTTGTCTTGGTTGCCAACATGAATGTTGAGATGACTATGATGTAGTGTGATAGGATGGTATCCTTCTTTGAATGTTTCAAGTGGCTTGACTTGGTGCATGTTCACGCATGTAGTTGAAACTAAATCAACATAGCCTCCATGATATTCTTGTTCATGGTGATTTATGTCCTACTCATGCTTGCACTCAATGTTAGTTAATCTCAATGCATTTTGATGACTGTTGTCGCTCTCTAGTTGGTCGCTTCCCAGTCTTTTGCTAGCCTTCACTTGTACTAAGCGGGAATACTGCTTGTGCATCCACCTCCCATAAAGCCAAAGTTGTTCCATATGAGTCCACCATACCTACCTATGTGCGGTATCTACCTACCGTTCCAAGTAAATTGGCATGTGCCACTCTCTAAATCCTCAAGAAATAATCTATTTTGCATGCCCGAACCGTTCATGTGGTGACAGGGGGCTATTGGTATCTTGCATGCTAGGCGTGTTATCCTTGATACATGTTTATTCACTATCATTCACGAGAAAGGGGCCGGTAATTGGAATTCCCAGTTCCATGCTCAAATCAAAAAGATAATTGCAAACAATACTCCCCCAGGATTGATGTTGGTATGGACGGTACCCGAGGATTCGGCTAGCCGTGGAGTGTGATTGATTGGTGGTGGGGGAGTCAAAACTTTAATTTTCTGTTTGGGAACCACCTATAGCATGTGTAGCGTGGAAGATGTTGAGAACTCTTAGTCATTGCGTTGACAATGAAAGCATGCCACCCAAAATTATTATCTCCGTTTTCAAAGCTTGAGCTTTCGCACCTCTGCAAATCAATGCTTCCCTCTGCGAAGGGCCTGTCTATTTATGTTCCTGTTGAGTCATCCTCCTCTTATAAAAGCACCAATTAGAGAGCACCTCTGTCATTTTTATGCTTTGCTTTTAACTGTGTTGAGTATGACTATGACTGGATCTTCATTGCCTTGAATTACAATGTTTAGTCAGCCCTTGGTCTTTGAAGGTGCTCTGCATTTATGTTTTGCGGTCTCAGAAAGAGCTAGCGAGATACCATCTGTTCGCACTGCTTAATGTTGTTTTGATTGAAGTGTTGACATTTGAGGCTTATTATTATTTGCTCGCTAGTTGATTATGCCATTGATATGAGTTTACCGTGAGACCTAGATGTCATTTGCTTATGTGGCTTGCTTGTGATCTTGCTGAAATTCTGGTTATGAGTTAGACATAGTTGCAACAACAAGATCAAACAGAGTTCGTCAAAGTTTTTCTTTTGTCTCTTTCAGTTCGTCAACTGAATTGCTTGAGGACAAGCAAGGCTTTAAGCTTGGGGGAGTTGATACGTCTCCGTCGTATCTACTTTTCTGAACTCTTTTGCCCTTGTTTTGGACTCTAATTTGCATGATTTGAATGGAACTAACCCGGACTGACGCTGTTTTCAGTAGAATTGCCATGGTGTTGTTTTTGTGCAGAAATAAAAGTTCTCGGAATGTCCTGAAAATTTACGGAGATTTTTTCTAGAATAAAAGAAAAATACCTACGCAAAGATCCACCGGAGGAGGTGGACCAGTGGGCCACAAGTCCACAGGCCGCGGCCCCCCCTGGTCGCGCCGTGAGGGCTTGTGGGGCCCACGTGGCTCCACCGCCCCCAAACTCAGCTCTATATCTTCCGTCTCGCACGCAAAAAAATTAGAGATAAGGTTTCATCGTGTTTTGCGATACGGAGGCACCGCCACATCCTCTTCTTCATCTAGAGGGCACATCTGGAGTCCGTTTCGGGCTCCGGAGAGGGGTAATCGTCGCCATCGTCATCATCAACCTTTCTCCATCACCAATTCCATGTTGCTCTTCATCGTTCGTGAGTAATCTCATCGTAGGCTTGCTGGATGGTGATGAGTTGGATGAGACCTATCATTTAATCGAGTTAGTTCTTGACGGGGATTGATCCCTAGTATCCACTATGTTCTAGATTGATGTTGCAACTACTTGGCTATGCTTAATGCTTGTTACTAGGGCTCGAGTGCCATGATTTCAGATCTGAACCTATTATGATGTCGCCAATATATGTGTGTTTTAGATCCTATCTTGCAAGTTGTAGTCACCTACTATGTGTTATGACCCGGCAACCCCGGAGTGACAATAGCCGGAACCACTCCTGGAGATGACCATAGTATGAGGAGTTCATGTATTCACCGCGTGTTAATGCGTTGGTCCGGTTCTTTATTAAAAGGAGAACCTTAATATCCCATAGTTTCCATTAGGACCCCCCTTCCACGAGAGGGATGGACAATAGATGGCATGCCAGTTCTTTTCCCTAAGCACGTATGACTACATACGGAATACATGCCTACATTAGATTGACGAACGGGAGCTAGTTACATATCTCTCCGTGTTATAACTGTTACATGATGAATCACATCCGTCACACTCATCCATCACCGATCCACTGCCTACGAGTCTTTTACCACTGGTCCTCGCTACGTTACTTTGTCTAGGCTTGTCCCTTGCTAGAAAAGGGATTGGGCCACTTTGCTATTGTTGTTACTTTGCTGCTGCTGCTACTGATGTTCCTTGCTACTTCGCTGTTACTTGTTGCAAGATCTTTTCCGACACTGTTGTCGGGGAAGAATAGTTACTCGCCCACGTGCAACCTTCTGGCGCCATTGATACAACAGTTAGGAATAATCTGCCTTGTCAACAGGTCGTTTCTGGCACCGTTGCTATCATACTACTTTGCTATTGATACGTTGCTTGCAGACACTAAGCTTTCAGGTGTGGTTGAATCTGATAAACTCAGCTCCTAATACTTGAGAATATTCTTTCACTTCCCTTTGGCGAACCAATAAATTTGGGTTGAATACTCTACCCTCGAAAACTGTTGCGATCCCCTACACCCGTGGGTTATCAACCTGCGCTTGGGTACTGCCCTTACTTGGACAAGCATCCCACTTATGATTAACCCCTCTCACAAGCATCCGCAACTACGAAACAAGAATAAAGACAAAGTCTAACCATAGCATTAAACTAGTGGATCCAAATCAGCCCCTTGCGAAGCAAAGCATAAACTAGGGTTTAAGCTTTTGTCACTCTAGCAACCCATCATCTACTTACTACTTCCCAATGCCTTCCTCTAGGCTCAAATAATGGTGAAGTTTTATGTAGTTGACGTTCGCATAACACCACTAGAGGAGAGACAACATACAACACATCAAAATATCGAACGAATACCAAATTCACATGACTACTTATAGCATGACTTATCCCATGTCCTTAGGAACAAAAGTGACTACTCACAAAGCATAATCATATTCATGACCAGAGAGGTAATGAGTAGCATCAAAGATCTGAACATATAATCTTCCACCAAGTAATCCAACTAGAATCAACTACAAAGACTAATTAACACTACTAGCAACCTTACAAGTACCAATCGGAGTCGCGAGACGGAGATTGGTTACAAGAGATGAACTAGGGTTTGGAGATGAGATGGTGCTGATGAAGATGTTGATGGTGATGGGTCCCCTCCGATGAGGGGAGTGTTGGTGATGACGATGGCGATGATTTCCCCCTGCGGGAGTGTGACAGCCCGATGCCGACGTTCCAGAAGATTCTCCTCTCTTTCAGTTTTCGTCGTGTGTCTATTTTTATTTGTCACATCATCATCGCATCATGAGCATCATCTGCATTGCATCGGCATCTCCGTTGCCGCCCGTTTTCAAAACTTGCATTCGTTAGTAGTCGTCAGTTCTCGTCGTTGTCCGTTCCGAGCCCGACCGCACTCGCACGCGCCCGCGGCACCGTCGAAACCCTGTTTTTAAAGTGCGTTTAAAACTTTCTCTGATCGGGTTGAGATTTGACGTGCGGTCGTGAGTAGTTATCGCTAGGCCGCCTGTCGAATTTGGTCGCGATCGGAGACCGTCTGGTACGTAGCGGCACCGTCTTCGGTTATTCGTCGGACGTCTGTCGGTGTTTTAAAATTCGTGCCGCGCCGCCCGTTCTCCCTCTCATCTCCGGATATTCCCTCTACACGGCCACATACCCATCGCCCACGTTCGGAATCGTCCGAATCCGACCCCGCGGTTGGATCCGGAACGAAATTCCGGTTAACCGAGCCCCCCCGTTTGCCTATATATAGAACCCTTCTATTTTTCGGACAACCTCCCTCAAATCCCTCCTAGTTTTCCGCGCCCTAACCCTAATTCCCCACTCAGCCTCTCCCCACCAGCGCCGCCGGCCCACCCGAGCCCGCGCGCGGCCCTCCGAGGCCCATCCGACCGCCGCCTGGGTCCGGCCGCCGCCGCCCCCGTTCGAGCTCAGTGCCCCGAGCTCCTCCCTGCGCGCCGCCCTAGCTTCCCCGTGCGTGCGCCGCCCCTCGCCGGAGCCCTCGCCGCTCGCCGCCTCCCCTGTCGGGCTCGCCGCGCCATCCCCGGCCGCCGCCCACCGTCGACCGTGCCCCGGTCGCCGGAACTGGGCGCTGCAACCTCTTTCCCCCGCCCAGTTCCTGCAGCAGCTCAAGTCCCGTGCCGGAGTTGCGCCGGATCCCGCCGCCACAAAGGTTCCCCGGCCGCCGCAGCGCAGCGCGGTACCGGATCCGGCCGGCCCCCAGCGGCTGCCCTCCCTCGTGGCCAGACGAGCTTCCCATCCTGCGCGATCTCGGGAGCTCCAGCGGCCATGGCTTCCAGACCGAAGGATCGAGGCTCGGCCTCGCCTCGCTCCCACGCGTGGGCCGCAGCAGCGCCGCCTCGGCCCAGCTCGGCCTACCCCACCGACCAGGCCGACCTCCTCCCGCCGGCCCAAGCCTCCTCCAGGCCGCCTCCTCTCCTGGCCCGTTGGCCCAAGTTGAGAACCAGTGTCCCCTTTATTTGCCGCTCGTGCGAGATTTAGTTGTCCAGCGCCCACCAGATTCGGCCCGTTAGAATTTAGGAGTTTTCGATTTAGTTTTATTTCAGGATTTAGACGAATATTGTTTCGCCCGTAACTTTTAATCCGTATGTCGGATCGCGAAGATTTTTATATGCTTTTCGTGTGGAATTTCGCGTAGTATCTGCTTTTGAGACTTGCATATTTATTTGACGCCATTTAGAGTGCCTAATGCGTGGATTTATGTGCTGTCTCCATAAGTAGGTGCCCGCATTTATTTTCCTCGCGTGTTTGAATTGCTCGGATGCCATGATAGAAATGCTCGTGTGTTAGGGATCATTTTTGCACGTATTTTAGTGGGTTGAATTGTATTTTTTCGTGTAGGGATTTGCCTCTAGTTTATTTTCCCGTATATAGGTTTTTCCCGCATTAATGTGTGGCTTTATTTTGTGTTGCAAACCCCACATATTTTATATGTTTCCGAGGTATAAAATTCCCATGGATTTTTCTGTGCAATTAGTTTTAGCTTTTGAGTAAGCTAATTCGCGCGATATTTTGCCGTGATGCCCTTTTGTTTAATCCGTAGGTTTATTCCGGGCCTCGTTTGAATAAGTTGTCAACTAGGGAGTTGTTCTTGGATGTTTTGTCTAGCTCCTGGTATTTTTGGTTGCAATAGAAATGCATGTTTAGGTGTTGTTTGACTGCCCTCAAGATGCTAGAAATAGTGCTATTTTAGAGGAGCTGAAATATTTCTAAGTCTGGAATCTGTTATATTTTGTTGCTGTTTGGTCTTGCTTGCATCTTGTGATCTGTAGCTCTTTTGGGGTTGGTCCAATGGAGTTAGTTGTACCCCTTGTGTTTCTCTAGCATGCTGGGAAGTTTCATGCCATTTGGAGTCCTGTAGATATAGGTTTTGCTGCTGTCAATATAGCTTCAGGCTGAAAACTGCACTCATGAGGTGTAATTTTCACTAAGTCTGAAATAGCGTGTGGGATGCCTTTTTGAGACTTCTTTCCCTAGTGCTCCTTGCTGCCATGCTAGTTGTTGTTAGTTGTTCGTAGTAGTGCTTCTTGCCCTCTTCCGATCCATGCCTTGCTTGAGCATATCGGAGTTGTGTAGCTCGTAGTAGTGAGGCGTAGAAATTGCTATGTGGCTGATTTTGGCAGTTTGTAGTGTTTCCTTGTTTTGCTCGTAGTTTGTGAACCGTAGCTCCGTTTTGATCGTGTCCTACATGTAACTTGCTTAGAATCTCGTGTAGTTTCACTTCTCTTGCTGGTTGTTTGTTTTGAAGTGCTCGTAGCCTCCGTTGCACACATATTGCATTCATGCCATCATATCTTGCGGTGCTTGTATCTTTTGATCCATAGCTCTGTTGGAGATGTTCTTTATGTGTAGATTTCTTGCCTTGACGCGTAGAATCACGTGAACCTATTTGTTTTGCTGTTTAACAACTAATTAAAGGTGTTAATTCAGATCCGGACAGAATTGTAAATTGACATGTGAGGTCGTTTCGGAGGTGCTATATGTCATTTCCGACCTCACTTAAAATGCCTAGATAGGTAGTTTAATTTCCGCTTCACCTCTTGCATGTTTGACAACATTAATATTGCCGTGTAGATAACCGGGAGTGAACTAAATAAATAACGTGGAGTTTCGTCAATATGCAACTCGTGCATATTGAACTTCACTTAATGTGTAGGTGTGATTGTGTGATTTGTCATGCCGTGACTTGCATGTTTTCAGTAGCTCATGCATCATATGTGTTGTGCATCGTGTGGTGAATTTCGTGTGTTGATTTGTGTTTCCGGTTTGCTTCGTCTCGATAGAGTTCCGCAGCGTGCCGGATTGTGAGGACCCGTTTGACTACGTCGGTTCATCTGCTTCACGGAGGCATTCTTCTTCCAAGCGGGATCTCAGGCAAGATGATCATTTCCCCAGATACCATTACTATCATTGCCATGCTAGTTTCATCGCTTCTATCGATTATGTCTCGTTGCCTACCACCTGTTCAATATCAGCCTCTCAACAATACCATGTTAACCTTCAACCTGTTCGACCTAGCAAACCACTGATTGGCTATGTTATCGCTTGCTTAACCCTGTGTAGCGTTGCTAGTTGCAGGTGCAGTCGCTTCCATGTGATTACATGGGTTCCTTGTTTTATCACCACATTAAATGTTATTTAATTTAATGCACCTATATACTTGGTAACAGGTGGAAGGCTCGGCCTTTCTAGCCTGGTGTTTTGTTCCACCTTTGCCCCCTTTAGTTACCGACTACCGGTGTTATGTTCCATAAATGAGCGCTCCTAACACGATCGGGGTTGTTATGGGGACCCCCTTGATAATTCGTTTTAGATTAAAGCTGGTCTGGCAAGGCCCAACTTTGGTAGTACATTTTCCTAATAACCTAATAATAATGCATAGGGACCCGCCGGCACCCGCGGACTATTTTAATCAACCCCCGGGCCAGTGCTCCTCATGAGTGTTGGTCCAAAACAGAGCACTGTGCGGGGCCACCGCGAGCAAACTCGAGGTTTGGCACTTGTACGCGTCGCTTATCCGTCGTGTCCTGAGAACGAGGTACCCGACTCCTATCAGGATCGTCGACACGTCGGACGGCCTTGCTGGATTAGTTTTACCTTTGACGAGATATCTTGTGCATCGAGATTCCGGTGATGCTTTGGGTAATCTCAGAGTTGAGGTTTTCCACTAGGGAATCCGACGAGATCGCGAGCTTCGTGATTGAGGATTTCTATGCGGCTTCTGGTAATTTGTGATGGACTAGTTGGAGCACCCCTGCAGGGTTAAATCTTTTTGGAAAGCCGTGCCCGCGGTTATGTGGCAACGTGGATACTTTGTTTAACACTGGTTTTAGATAACTTGAAGTTAACTTAATTAAAACATGCCAACTGCGTGCGTAACCGTGACTGTCTCTTTCGTGAGTTCTTTCTCCGATCGAGGACACGGTGGGGTTATGTCTGACGTAGGTAGGTGTTCAGGATCATTCATTTGATCATCTGTAGTGACGTCCGTTATGCGTAGATCACCCCCCTCTTATTCTTGTACACGTAAGTTTAGCCAACAAATATAGGCTTAGCCGCTGCTGCAACCTCTCCACTTAACCATACCTCACCCATTAAGCTTTGCTAGTCTTGATACCTTTGGAAATGAGATTGCTGAGTCCCCTGTGGCTCACAGATTACTACAACACCAGTTGCAGGTACAGGTAAAGGTCACGTGACGCGAGCGCGTTGATTGTTCATTTGGAGTTGCTTCTTCTTCTTCTTCTTCATCGATCTAGGATGGGTTCCAGGTCGGCAGCCTGGGATAGCAAGGATGCACGTCGTTCTTCTTTTGTCGTTTGTTTTCGTCCGTAGTCGGACTCTGCTCTTACTCTTGATGAATATGTGATGTACTGATGTGACTCTGATGTAGCTTGTGGCGAGTGTAAGCCAATTCTATATATCTCTTCTTTTCAATACATGTACTTGTAACGATATCCGTTCTTGCAACACGACGAGATGCGCTTCTATCCCTGACGAGGCCATCGTGCCGAATTGAGGATAGGGTCGCATCTTGGGCGTGAAAAGTTGGTATTAGAGCAAGGACCGACCTAGGAGCCCTCTTGATTGATCGAACTTGGCCGAGTCGAGTCTAGTGAAAAACTAATTTGAGTCTAGTTATATATCGGAGAGTAGGATTCTTTTTGTCCTCTTCTATGCTCTGGTGAGGAATCTTGATGTAATAATTTAATTCTACTCCTCTTCTCACTCAAATTTTTTTTAGGATCACGCGAATATTTTTGAAATCTATATGATGCCGATGTGACGGAGTTCTGTCTTGGTGCCTCCTGTCTGACTTGATTTTCTTCCGGGGAGTTGAGCTCTAGGGGATTCTTGAGCACATCGTTATCATTTAGATTTCTTAGTATCTCAGAACGAAGGATGTTCGTAATTGCTTCAATAATAGTAGTGGCGAGATAACACCGATGTCCCCAGTACTGGTGCAGATTGTTCGGGAGTACTGCCATACTTTGTATCGTTGTGATCACGAGGGTCTGTTGTAGATGAAGGTCCGAGATTCTGGTTGTGTGTTGACGGATGTGATACAAGTGACGGGTTAGTATAGGAGTTGTGTGATATTACTCCTTGTATCCGTGTACCAGATTGCATGACCAAACATTTCAGGAATTCATAGGTGGGAATTCAAGTAGTTGCTTATAGGACAATCTTCTAACAAATGCATGATGTTAGGTTGGGATTCGACATCTAGTGGATTCGTTTGTTCACGGTCGACTTACAGCGGTACACGTTGTGTCTTAAAGAGTCCTTGTAGCTTGCTACGACTCGGGGACGCTTCATATGTCAGGTGCACTACCTTGCACTTGATGGCTACTGTAAAATCGAGCCCGTGCGATCCTGTCCACAAAAATATCGAACGGAAATCTTTCTCATGAGTTTGTTCTGGCTTGTTCCATAAGCCTCACCCTTTGTTTTGTTGGAATATGGTAATTCAAGTTTCTTCGATGTCAAGTGGTGATTTCAGATCTTTCCTAAGTGGTGTTCTCATATTTTTTTATGAGAGTATTAATTCTTTTGTTCATTCAATTGTCATATCAATTCTCGTCGACCGGGGTCGTCATGTCAATTCTTTTCCAACCGGTGTGTTTCTCTTCAAGTGAATTCCATCCTCTCCAATTTTCGCAAGATCGTTCTCTCATTTCATCCGGAGTTCATCTCATCTGTCCCAAGTCGTCTTTGTTTTTTTTCCCGCCCTCCCGCCCTTTTTCTTTGATGATTGGATTTCATCCAAGCGCATTCTTTTCATTGTGCTTCAGCTATCTTTTATTCCGTGTCCTATCCGGTGATTCATCGTGAAGATTCTCAGGAGCTTCATGTTCATCTTTATTCATTCTTGTCATCTTTTCCGGTGAATTCAATTTAGTTGTCCGCGTCATCATATCCATTCATCCCTGTAATTCTTTCCTATATTGGAAATTTTTCTCAGTCTATCTTCTTGTTGTCATTTCTCTCTATTCTATCCGGAGCGTGAAGTTATCTCAGAATTCTTGTTCCCAATTCTTTAATTATTTCGGGGTGCTAACCTCATCTAGTTTTCGTATTCCGGTGCAATATCCCTCTTTCTAGCAATCCTTTCAACGGTGGTTTCTTTGAGTGGGCCCATAACCCACAGGTTTTTCCCAGGATCTTATATAGCTCTGTATTTTGTCGCAGATCTTAAATCTTCTCATCTATGACGTAAGTACGATTTTCATCAGTCATATCCTTCTTCAAGATCTATTTGAGTTAATTCTCATATTTGGCTCAACCTTGCATTCTTCTTATTCCAGAATGTCTCATTAATTCTTGGTGTTGCTCTCGTCATCATTCTCAGCTTGCAAGTCGAAGGAGTGTTTTTCTCAATCTTGGTCCATTCTCTTGGAGATTCATCATTTCAGCTTTGTGCCATCATTTTGTTTATTCCCAATCATGAGTAATTCTTTTCTTCCTATCCGGTGCTTCTCTGAGTTATTTTATTTCTCGATCCTCCGAAGGCCATCATTTCAGAAGTTTCTTCGTTCTCAGCTTTCAGCTTTCATCCTCAATTCTTCTCCATTGCCGTCTCTTCGTTCGTCTCTCGGTTATTCCGACGCTTTGTTCAAGTTTTCTCTTAGGTGGTTCATGATCTCTTCATTCTCTTGCATCTCCATTAATTCTGGGTTGCCTCATTTATTCCAATTCTCACCGGTGCGTCCGTCATTTATGCCTCAAGTGGTGCTTATCTCTCTCTCTCTTCAAGATCATTTCAAAAAGAATAAGTGGTATGCTAAATCCGTTGTTTGTCATCAATTAAACTTGATGAAGGATAAGCATAACATAATTCTTATTCTTGTTCATAAGTAATCTGAATTCTTCTTCTGGAGGACTCAAGATATCAATTCTTTTCTCAAGTATTCTTTCTCTTCCATTTTCGGTGCATTTGTTCTTCCTTTATCTTTTGAGGTGGTATTATAGCATTCTTGTTAGTATAGGAGTCTCGAAGAGATTTTATTTAAAGCATGAGATAATTAAATCCACCAATTCTTTGATCATGGAGTATTTTCAACCCAGGATTTCTTCATTGAGCTATCTTGGTGTGGATTTCACCTAAAGCTTTTCCTATGGATTATGCTATCATGGTGCTTCTCATTAATCCCAGTTCTCAATGTATCCTCTCGGTGTAACAAGTTTTCATATCTTTGCTTTCATCTATCCTTGGTTCTTGTAGTGGTTGGTTGTCACCTCATAAATGTTGAGATGATTTTCATAAGACCACTACTATCTTGTTCTTTTCGTTGTGGATTTTCCAACTACTCCGTCTATTCTTCTATCCGGAGGCTCTTCAATTTGGTCGTCATGATAGTTGTCATTCTTTCTTCATTCTCTCCTTTCGCTTGAGCTAGTTCCTATTCTATTGTTCCGGAAGCTTTGTAACGTTGCTCCTTTGGGTCAATCTTGTTGTTCTACCAAGATCATGGTGTTCCCTTATTCTATTTACTTGTTTGTTGTGAATATTGTCTATTTCTTCCACCTTTCCGAATTTTTTGTCCCATTTTCCTATCGAAGTGCTGGTGAAATTTTCCGTGAATTCTGGCTTCTTTCTCATGACATTCCTCATCTCCTGGCAACCTTCAAGGATCGTTGGTTTCACTCGTTTGTCAAAGAAGCGACTAAGTTTTACCTCTTGTTCTTTCTCATCCTCTCCCCCTCTCATTCTTGGATCTCGGGGAGAGATCCTCTTGTAGTGTAGGAGAGTTGTGACAGCCCGATGCCGACGTTCCAGAAGATTCTCCTCTCTTTCAGTTTTCGTCGTGTGTCTATTTTTATTTGTCACATCATCATCGCATCATGCGCATCATCTGCGTTGCATCGGCATCTCCGTTGCCGCCTGTTTTCAAAACTTGCATTCGTTAGTAGTCGCCAGTTCTCGTCGTTGTCCGTTCCGAGCCCGACCGCACTCGCACGCGCCCGCGGCACCGTCGAAACCCTGTTTTTAAAGTGCGTTCAAAACTTTCTCTGATCGGGTTGAGATTTGATGTGCGGTCGTGAGTAGTTATCACTAGGCCGCCTGTCGAATTTCGTCGCGATCGGAGACAGTCTGGTACCCGAACGGTCGCCCGTAGCGGCACCGTCTTCAGTTATTCGTCGGACGTGTGTCGGTGTTTTAAAATTCGTGCCGCGCCGCCCGTTCTCCCTCTCATCTCCGGATATTCCCTCTACACGGCCACGTACCCATCGCCCACGTTCGGAATCGTCCGAATCCGACCCCGCGGTTGGATCCGGAACGAAATTCCGGTTAACCGAGCCCCCCCCCGTTTGCCTATATATAGAACCCTTCTATTTTTCGGACAACCTCCCTCAAATCCCTCCTAGTTTTCCGCGCCCTAACCCTAATTCCCCACTCAGGCTCTCCCCACCAGCGCCGCCGGCCCGCCCGAGCCCGCGCGCGGCCCGCCGAGGCCCATCCGACCGCCGCCGCCCCCGTTCGAGCTCAGTGCCCCGAGCTCCTCCCTGCGCGCCGCCCTAGCTTCCCCGTGCGTGCGCCGCCCCTCGCCGGAGCCCTCGCCGCTCGCCGCCTCCCCTGTCGGGCTCGCCGCGCCATCCCCGGCCGCCGCCCACCGTCGGCCGTGCCCCGGTCGCCGGAACCGGGCGCTGCAACCTCTTTCCCCCGCCCAGTTCCTGCAGCAGCTCAAGTCCCGTGCCGGAGTTGCGCCGGATCCCGCCGCCACAAAGGTTCCCCGGCCGCCGCAGCGCAGCGCGGTACCGGATCCGGCCGGCCCCCAGCGGCTGCCCTCCCTCGTGGCCAGACGAGCTTCCCATCCTGCGCGATCTTGGGAGCTCCAGCGGCCATGGCTTCCAGACCGAAGGATCGAGGCTCGGCCTCGCCTCGCTCCCACGCGTGGGCCGCAGCAGCGCCGCCTCGGCCCAGCTCGGCCTACCCCACCGACCAGGCCGACCTCCTCCCGCCGGCCCAAGCCTCCTCCAGGCCGCCTCCTCTCCTGGCCCGTTGGCCCAAGTTGAGGACCAGTGTCCCCTTTATTTGCCGCTCGTGCGAGATTTAGTTGTCCAGCGCCCACCAGATTCGGCCCGTTAGAATTTAGGAGTTTTCGATTTAGTTTTATTTCAGGATTTAGACGAATATTGTTTCGCCCGTAACTTTTAATCCGTATGTCGGATCGCGAAGATTTTTATATGCTTTTCGTGTAGAATTTCGCGTAGTATCCGTTTTTGAGACTTGCATATTTATTTGACGCCGTTTAGAGTGCCTAATGCGTGGATTTACGTGTTGTCTCCATAAGTAGGTGCCCGCATTTATTTTCCTCGCGTGTTTGAATTGCTCGGATGCCATGATAGAAATGCTCGTGTGTTAGGGATCATTTTTGCACGTATTTTACTGGGGTCAATTGTATTTTTACGTGTAGGGATTTGCCTCTAGTTTATTTTCCCGTATATAGGTTTTTCCCGCATTAATGTGTGGCTTTATTTTGTGTTGCAAACCCCACATATTTTATATGTTTCCGGGGTAGAAAAATCCCATGGATTTTTCTGTGCAATTAGTTTTAGCTTTTGAGTAAGCTAATTCGCGCGATATTTTGCCGTGATGCCCTTTTGTTTAATCCGTAGGTTTATTCCGGGCCTCGTTTGAATAAGTTGTCAACTAGGGAGTTGTTCTTGGATGTTTTGTCTAGCTCCTGGTATTTTTGGTTGCAATAGAAATGCATGTTTAGGTGTTGTTTGACTGCCCTCAAGATGCTAGAAATAGTGCTATTTTAGAGGAGCTGAAATATTTCTAAGTCTGGAATCTGTTATATTTTGTTGCTGTTTGGTCTTGCTTGCATCTTGTGATCTGTAGCTCTTTTGGGGTTGGTCCAATGGAGTTAGTTGTACCCCTTGTGTTTCTCTAGCATGCTGGGAAGTTTCATGCCATTTGGAGTCCTGTAGATATAGGTTTTGCTGCTGTCAATATAGCTTCAGGCTGAAAACTGCACTTTCATGAGGTGTAATTTTCACTAAGTCTGAAATAGCGTGTGGGATGCCTTTTTGAGACTTCTTTCCCTAGTGCTCCTTGCTGCCATGCTAGTTGTTGTTAGTTGTTCGTAGTAGTGCTTCTTGCCCTCTTCCGAGCCATGCCTTGCTTGAGCATATCGGAGTTGTGTAGCTCGTAGTAGTGAGGCGTAGAAATTGCTATGTGGCTGATTTTGGCAGTTTGTAGTGTTTCCTTGTTTTGCTCGTAGTTTGTGAACCGTAGCTCCGTTTTGATCGTGTCCTACATGTAACTTGCTTAGAATCTCGTGTAGTTTCACTTCTCTTGCTGGTTGTTTGTTTTGAAGTGCTCGTAGCCTCCGTTGCACACATATTGCATTCATGCCATCATATCTTGCGGTGCTTGTATCTTTTGATCCATAGCTCTGTTGGAGATGTTCTTTATGTGTAGATTTCTTGCCTTGACGCGTAGAATCACGTGAACCTATTTGTTTTGCTGTTTAACAACTAATTAAAGGTGTTAATTCAGATCTGGACAGAATTGTAAATTGACATGTGAGGTCGTTTCGGAGGTGCTATATGTCATTTCCGACCTCACTTAAAATGCCTAGATAGGTAGTTTAATTTCCGCTTCACCTCTTGCATGTTTGACAACATTAATATTGCCGTGTAGATAACCGGGAGTGAACTAAATAAATAACGTGGAGTTTCGTCAATATGCAACTCGTGCATATTGAACTTCACTTAATGTGTAGGTGTGATTGTGTGATTTGTCATGCCGTGACTTGCATGTTTTCAGTAGCTCATGCATCATATGTGTTGTGCATCGTGTGGTGAATTTCGTGTGTTGATTTGTGTTTCCGGTTTGCTTCGTCTCGATAGAGTTCCGCAGCGTGCCGGATTGTGAGGACCCGTTTGACTACGTCGGTTCATCTGCTTCACGGAGGCATTCTTCTTCCAAGCGGGATCTCAGGCAAGATGATCATTTCCCCAGATACCATTACTATCATTGCCATGCTAGTTTCATCGCTTCTATCGATTATGTCTCGTTGCCTACCACCTGTTCAATATCAGCCTCTCAACAATACCATGTTAACCTTCAACCTGTTCGACCTAGCAAACCACTGATTGGCTATGTTATCGCTTGCTTAACCCTGTGTAGCGTTGCTAGTTGCAGGTGCAGTCGCTTCCATGTGATTACATGGGTTCCTTGTTTTATCACCACATTAAATGTTATTTAATTTAATGCACCTATATACTTGGTAACAGGTGGAAGGCTCGGCCTTTCTAGCCTGGTGTTTTGTTCCACCTTTGCCCCCTTTAGTTACCGACTACCGGTGTTATGTTCCATAAATGAGCGCTCCTAACACGATCGGGGTTGTTATGGGGACCCCCTTGATAATTCGTTTTAGATTAAAGCTGGTCTGGCAAGGCCCAACTTTGGTAGTACATTTTCCTAATAACCTAATAATAATGCATAGGGACCCGCCGGCACCCGCGGACTATTTTAATCAACCCCCGGGCCAGTGCTCCTCATGAGTGTTGGTCCAAAACAGAGCACTGTGCGGGGCCACCGCGAGCAAACTCGAGGTTTGGCACTTGTACGCGTCGCTTATCCGTCGTGTCCTGAGAACGAGGTACCCGACTCCTATCAGGATCGTCGACACGTCGGACGGCCTTGCTGGATTAGTTTTACCTTTGACGAGATATCTTGTGCATCGAGATTCCGGTGATGCTTTGGGTAATCTCAGAGTTGAGGTTTTCCACTAGGGAATCCGACGAGATCGCGAGCTTCGTGATTGAGGATTTCTATGCGGCTTCTGGTAATTTGTGATGGACTAGTTGGAGCACCCCTGCAGGGTTAAATCTTTTTGGAAAGCCGTGCCCGCGGTTATGTGGCAACGTGGATACTTTGTTTAACACTGGTTTTAGATAACTTGAAGTTAACTTAATTAAAACATGCCAACTGCGTGCGTAACCGTGACTGTCTCTTTCGTGAGTTCTTTCTCCGATCGAGGACACGGTGGGGTTATGTCTGACGTAGGTAGGTGTTCAGGATCATTCATTTGATCATCTGTAGTGACGTCCGTTATGCGTAGATCACCCCCCTCTTATTCTTGTACACGTAAGTTTAGCCAACAAATATAGGCTTAGCCGCTGCTGCAACCTCTCCACTTAACCATACCTCACCCATTAAGCTTTGCTAGTCTTGATACCTTTGGAAATGAGATTGCTGAGTCCCCTGTGGCTCACAGATTACTACAACACCAGTTGCAGGTACAGGTAAAGGTCACGTGACGCGAGCGCGTTGATTGTTCATTTGGAGTTGCTTCTTCTTCTTCTTCTTCATCGATCTAGGATGGGTTCCAGGTCGGCAGCCTGGGATAGCAAGGATGCACGTCGTTCTTCTTTTGTCGTTTGTTTTCGTCCGTAGTCGGACTCTGCTCTTACTCTTGATGAATATGTGATGTACTGATGTGACTCTGATGTAGCTTGTGGCGAGTGTAAGCCAATTCTATATATCTCTTCTTTTCAATACATGTACTTGTAACGATATCCGTTCTTGCAACACGACGAGATGCGCTTCTATCCCTGACGAGGCCATCGTGCCGAATTGAGGATAGGGTCGCATCTTGGGCGTGAAAAGTTGGTATTAGAGCAAGGACCGACCTAGGAGCCCTCTTGATTGATCGAACTTGGCCGAGTCGAGTCTAGTGAAAAACTAATTTGAGTCTAGTTATATATCGGAGAGTAGGATTCTTTTTGTCCTCTTCTATGCTCTGGTGAGGAATCTTGATGTAATAATTTAATTCTACTCCTCTTCTCACTCAAATTTTTTTTAGGATCACGCGAATATTTTTGAAATCTATATGATGCCGATGTGACGGAGTTCTGTCTTGGTGCCTCCTGTCTGACTTGATTTTCTTCCGGGGAGTTGAGCTCTAGGGGATTCTTGAGC
Source organism: Hordeum vulgare subsp. vulgare (assembly GCF_904849725.1). Classification (NCBI taxonomy): domain Eukaryota; kingdom Viridiplantae; phylum Streptophyta; class Magnoliopsida; order Poales; family Poaceae; genus Hordeum; species Hordeum vulgare. Next base: position 536,238,248 of record NC_058521.1, read on the forward strand.
ACATCGTTATCATTTAGATTTCTTAGTATCTCAGAACGAAGGATGTTCGTAATTGCTTCAATAATAGTAGTGGCGAGATAACACCGATGTCCCCAGTACTGGTGCAGATTGTTCGGGAGTACTGCCATACTTTGTATCGTTGTGATCACGAGGGTCTGTTGTAGATGAAGGTCCGAGATTCTGGTTGTGTGTTGACGGATGTGATACAAGTGACGGGTTAGTATAGGAGTTGTGTGATATTACTCCTTGTATCCGTGTACCAGATTGCATGACCAAACATTTCAGGAATTCATAGGTGGGAATTCAAGTAGTTGCTTATAGGACAATCTTCTAACAAATGCATGATGTTAGGTTGGGATTCGACATCTAGTGGATTCGTTTGTTCACGGTCGACTTACAGCGGTACACGTTGTGTCTTAAAGAGTCCTTGTAGCTTGCTACGACTCGGGGACGCTTCATATGTCAGGTGCACTACCTTGCACTTGATGGCTACTGTAAAATCGAGCCCGTGCGATCCTGTCCACAAAAATATCGAACGGAAATCTTTCTCATGAGTTTGTTCTGGCTTGTTCCATAAGCCTCACCCTTTGTTTTGTTGGAATATGGTAATTCAAGTTTCTTCGATGTCAAGTGGTGATTTCAGATCTTTCCTAAGTGGTGTTCTCATATTTTTTTATGAGAGTATTAATTCTTTTGTTCATTCAATTGTCATATCAATTCTCGTCGACCGGGGTCGTCATGTCAATTCTTTTCCAACCGGTGTGTTTCTCTTCAAGTGAATTCCATCCTCTCCAATTTTCGCAAGATCGTTCTCTCATTTCATCCGGAGTTCATCTCATCTGTCCCAAGTCGTCTTTGTTTTTTTTCCCGCCCTCCCGCCCTTTTTCTTTGATGATTGGATTTCATCCAAGCGCATTCTTTTCATTGTGCTTCAGCTATCTTTTATTCCGTGTCCTATCCGGTGATTCATCGTGAAGATTCTCAGGAGCTTCATGTTCATCTTTATTCATTCTTGTCATCTTTTCCGGTGAATTCAATTTAGTTGTCCGCGTCATCATATCCATTCATCCCTGTAATTCTTTCCTATATTGGAAATTTTTCTCAGTCTATCTTCTTGTTGTCATTTCTCTCTATTCTATCCGGAGCGTGAAGTTATCTCAGAATTCTTGTTCCCAATTCTTTAATTATTTCGGGGTGCTAACCTCATCTAGTTTTCGTATTCCGGTGCAATATCCCTCTTTCTAGCAATCCTTTCAACGGTGGTTTCTTTGAGTGGGCCCATAACCCACAGGTTTTTCCCAGGATCTTATATAGCTCTGTATTTTGTCGCAGATCTTAAATCTTCTCATCTATGACGTAAGTACGATTTTCATCAGTCATATCCTTCTTCAAGATCTATTTGAGTTAATTCTCATATTTGGCTCAACCTTGCATTCTTCTTATTCCGGAATGTCTCATTAATTCTTGGTGTTGCTCTCGTCATCATTCTCAGCTTGCAAGTCGAAGGAGTGTTTTTCTCAATCTTGGTCCATTCTCTTGGAGATTCATCATTTCAGCTTTGTGCCATCATTTTGTTTATTCCCAATCATGAGTAATTCTTTTCTTCCTATCCGGTGCTTCTCTGAGTTATTTTATTTCTCGATCCTCCGAAGGCCATCATTTCAGAAGTTTCTTCGTTCTCAGCTTTCAGCTTTCATCCTCAATTCTTCTCCATTGCCGTCTCTTCGTTCGTCTCTCGGTTATTCCGACGCTTTGTTCAAGTTTTCTCTTAGGTGGTTCATGATCTCTTCATTCTCTTGCATCTCCATTAATTCTGGGTTGCCTCATTTATTCCAATTCTCACCGGTGCGTCCGTCATTTATGCCTCAAGTGGTGCTTATCTCTCTCTCTCTTCAAGATCATTTCAAAAAGAATAAGTGGTATGCTAAATCCGTTGTTTGTCATCAATTAAACTTGATGAAGGATAAGCATAACATAATTCTTATTCTTGTTCATAAGTAATCTGAATTCTTCTTCTGGAGGACTCAAGATATCAATTCTTTTCTCAAGTATTCTTTCTCTTCCATTTTCGGTGCATTTGTTCTTCCTTTATCTTTTGAGGTGGTATTATAGCATTCTTGTTAGTATAGGAGTCTCGAAGAGATTTTATTTAAAGCATGAGATAATTAAATCCACCAATTCTTTGATCATGGAGTATTTTCAACCCAGGATTTCTTCATTGAGCTATCTTGGTGTGGATTTCACCTAAAGCTTTTCCTATGGATTATGCTATCATGGTGCTTCTCATTAATCCCAGTTCTCAATGTATCCTCTCGGTGTAACAAGTTTTCATATCTTTGCTTTCATCTATCCTTGGTTCTTGTAGTGGTTGGTTGTCACCTCATAAATGTTGAGATGATTTTCATAAGACCACTACTATCTTGTTCTTTTCGTTGTGGATTTTCCAACTACTCCGTCTATTCTTCTATCCGGAGGCTCTTCAATTTGGTCGTCATGATAGTTGTCATTCTTTCTTCATTCTCTCCTTTCGCTTGAGCTAGTTCCTATTCTATTGTTCCGGAAGCTTTGTAACGTTGCTCCTTTGGGTCAATCTTGTTGTTCTACCAAGATCATGGTGTTCCCTTATTCTATTTACTTGTTTGTTGTGAATATTGTCTATTTCTTCCACCTTTCCGAATTTTTTGTCCCATTTTCCTATCGAAGTGCTGGTGAAATTTTCCGTGAATTCTGGCTTCTTTCTCATGACATTCCTCATCTCCTGGCAACCTTCAAGGATCGTTGGTTTCACTCGTTTGTCAAAGAAGCGACTAAGTTTTACCTCTTGTTCTTTCTCATCCTCTCCCCCTCTCATTCTTGGATCTCGGGGAGAGATCCTCTTGTAGTGTAGGAGAGTTGTGACAGCCCGATGCCGACGTTCCAGAAGATTCTCCTCTCTTTCAGTTTTCGTCGTGTGTCTATTTTTATTTGTCACATCATCATCGCATCATGCGCATCATCTGCGTTGCATCGGCATCTCCGTTGCCGCCTGTTTTCAAAACTTGCATTCGTTAGTAGTCGCCAGTTCTCGTCGTTGTCCGTTCCGAGCCCGACCGCACTCGCACGCGCCCGCGGCACCGTCGAAACCCTGTTTTTAAAGTGCGTTCAAAACTTTCTCTGATCGGGTTGAGATTTGACGTGCGGTCGTGAGTAGTTATCGCTAGGCCGCCTGTCGAATTTCGTCGCGATCGGAGACAGTCTGGTACCCGAACGGTCGCCCGTAGCGGCACCGTCTTCAGTTATTCGTCGGACGTGTGTCGGTGTTTTAAAATTCGTGCCGCGCCGCCCGTTCTCCCTCTCATCTCCGGATATTCCCTCTACACGGCCACGTACCCATCGCCCACGTTCGGAATCGTCCGAATCCGACCCCGCGGTTGGATCCGGAACGAAATTCCGGTTAACCGAGCCCCCCCCCCCCGTTTGCCTATATATAGAACCCTTCTATTTTTCGGACAACCTCCCTCAAATCCCTCCTAGTTTTCCGCGCCCTAACCCTAATTCCCCACTCAGGCTCTCCCCACCAGCGCCGCCGGCCCGCCCGAGCCCGCGCGCGGCCCGCCGAGGCCCATCCGACCGCCGCCGCCCCCGTTCGAGCTCAGTGCCCCGAGCTCCTCCCTGCGCGCCGCCCTAGCTTCCCCGTGCGTGCGCCGCCCCTCGCCGGAGCCCTCGCCGCTCGCCGCCTCCCCTGTCGGGCTCGCCGCGCCATCCCCGGCCGCCGCCCACCGTCGGCCGTGCCCCGGTCGCCGGAACCGGGCGCTGCAACCTCTTTCCCCCGCCCAGTTCCTGCAGCAGCTCAAGTCCCGTGCCGGAGTTGCGCCGGATCCCGCCGCCACAAAGGTTCCCCGGCCGCCGCAGCGCAGCGCGGTACCGGATCCGGCCGGCCCCCAGCGGCTGCCCTCCCTCGTGGCCAGACGAGCTTCCCATCCTGCGCGATCTCGGGAGCTCCAGCGGCCATGGCTTCCAGACCGAAGGATCGAGGCTCGGCCTCGCCTCGCTCCCACGCGTGGGCCGCAGCAGCGCCGCCTCGGCCCAGCTCGGCCTACCCCACCGACCAGGCCGACCTCCTCCCGCCGGCCCAAGCCTCCTCCAGGCCGCCTCCTCTCCTGGCCCGTTGGCCCAAGTTGAGGACCAGTGTCCCCTTTATTTGCCGCTCGTGCGAGATTTAGTTGTCCAGCGCCCACCAGATTCGGCCCGTTAGAATTTAGGAGTTTTCGATTTAGTTTTATTTCAGGATTTAGACGAATATTGTTTCGCCCGTAACTTTTAATCCGTATGTCGGATCGCGAAGATTTTTATATGCTTTTCGTGTAGAATTTCGCGTAGTATCCGTTTTTGAGACTTGCATATTTATTTGACGCCGTTTAGAGTGCCTAATGCGTGGATTTACGTGTTGTCTCCATAAGTAGGTGCCCGCATTTATTTTCCTCGCGTGTTTGAATTGCTCGGATGCCATGATAGAAATGCTCGTGTGTTAGGGATCATTTTTGCACGTATTTTACTGGGGTCAATTGTATTTTTACGTGTAGGGATTTGCCTCTAGTTTATTTTCCCGTATATAGGTTTTTCCCGCATTAATGTGTGGCTTTATTTTGTGTTGCAAACCCCACATATTTTATATGTTTCCGGGGTAGAAAAATCCCATGGATTTTTCTGTGCAATTAGTTTTAGCTTTTGAGTAAGCTAATTCGCGCGATATTTTGCCGTGATGCCCTTTTGTTTAATCCGTAGGTTTATTCCGGGCCTCGTTTGAATAAGTTGTCAACTAGGGAGTTGTTCTTGGATGTTTTGTCTAGCTCCTGGTATTTTTGGTTGCAATAGAAATGCATGTTTAGGTGTTGTTTGACTGCCCTCAAGATGCTAGAAATAGTGCTATTTTAGAGGAGCTGAAATATTTCTAAGTCTGGAATCTGTTATATTTTGTTGCTGTTTGGTCTTGCTTGCATCTTGTGATCTGTAGCTCTTTTGGGGTTGGTCCAATGGAGTTAGTTGTACCCCTTGTGTTTCTCTAGCATGCTGGGAAGTTTCATGCCATTTGGAGTCCTGTAGATATAGGTTTTGCTGCTGTCAATATAGCTTCAGGCTGAAAACTGCACTTTCATGAGGTGTAATTTTCACTAAGTCTGAAATAGCGTGTGGGATGCCTTTTTGAGACTTCTTTCCCTAGTGCTCCTTGCTGCCATGCTAGTTGTTGTTAGTTGTTCGTAGTAGTGCTTCTTGCCCTCTTCCGATCCATGCCTTGCTTGAGCATATCGGAGTTGTGTAGCTCGTAGTAGTGAGGCGTAGAAATTGCTATGTGGCTGATTTTGGCAGTTTGTAGTGTTTCCTTGTTTTGCTCGTAGTTTGTGAACCGTAGCTCCGTTTTGATCGTGTCCTACATGTAACTTGCTTAGAATCTCGTGTAGTTTCACTTCTCTTGCTGGTTGTTTGTTTTGAAGTGCTCGTAGCCTCCGTTGCACACATATTGCATTCATGCCATCATATCTTGCGGTGCTTGTATCTTTTGATCCGTAGCTCTGTTGGAGATGTTCTTTATGTGTAGATTTCTTGCCTTGACGCGTAGAATCACGTGAACCTATTTGTTTTGCTGTTTAACAACTAATTAAAGGTGTTAATTCAGATCTGGACAGAATTGTAAATTGACATGTGAGGTCGTTTCGGAGGTGCTATATGTCATTTCCGACCTCACTTAAAATGCCTAGATAGGTAGTTTAATTTCTGCTTCACCTCTTGCATGTTTGACAACATTAATATTGCCGTGTAGATAACCGGGAGTGAACTAAATAAATAACGTGGAGTTTCGTCAATATGCAACTCGTGCATATTGAACTTCACTTAATGTGTAGGTGTGATTGTGTGATTTGTCATGCCGTGACTTGCATGTTTTCAGTAGCTCATGCATCATATGTGTTGTGCATCGTGTGGTGAATTTCGTGTGTTGATTTGTGTTTCCGGTTTGCTTCGTCTCGATAGAGTTCCGCAGCGTGCCGGATTGTGAGGACCCGTTCGACTACGTCGGTTCGTCTACTTCACGGAGGCATTCTTCTTCCAAGCGGGATCTCAGGCAAGATGATCATTTCCCCAGATACCATTACTATCATTGCCATGCTAGTTTCATCGCTTCTATCGATTATGTCTCGTTGCCTACCACCTGTTCAATATCAGCCTCTCAACAATACCATGTTAACCTTCAACCTGTTCGACCTAGCAAACCACTGATTGGCTATGTTATCGCTTGCTTAACCCTGTGTAGCGTTGCTAGTTGCAGGTGCAGTCGCTTCCATGTGATTACATGGGTTCCTTGTTTTATCACCACATTAAATGTTATTTAATTTAATGCACCTATATACTTGGTAACAGGTGGAAGGCTCGGCCTTTCTAGCCTGGTGTTTTGTTCCACCTTTGCCCCCTTTAGTTACCGACTACCGGTGTTATGTTCCATAAATGAGCGCTCCTAACACGATCGGGGTTGTTATGGGGACCCCCTTGATAATTCGTTTTAGATTAAAGCTGGTCTGGCAAGGCCCAACTTTGGTAGTACATTTGCCTAATAACCTAATAATAATGCATAGGGACCCGCCGGCACCCGCGGACTATTTTAATCAACCCCCGGGCCAGTGCTCCTCATGAGTGTTGGTCCAAAACAGAGCACTGTGCGGGGCCACCGCGAGCAAACTCGAGGTTTGGCACTTGTACGCGTCGCTTATCCGTCGTGTCCTGAGAACGAGGTACGCGACTCCTATCAGGATCGTCGACACGTCGGGCGGCCTTGCTGGATTAGTTTTACCTTTGACGAGATATCTTGTGCATCGGGATTCCGGTGATGCTTTGGGTAATCTCAGAGTTGAGGTTTTCCACTAGGGAATCCGACAAGATCGCGAGCTTCGTGATTGAGGATTTCTATGCGGCTTGTGATAATTTGTGATGGACTAGTTGGAGCACCCCTGGAGGGTTAAATCTTTTCGGAAAGCCGTGCCTGCGGTTATGTGGCAACATGGATACTTTGTTTAACACTGGTTTTAGATAACTTGAAGTTAACTTAATTTAAACATGCCAACTGCGTGCGTAACCGTGACTGTCTCTTTCGTGAGTTCTTTCTCCAATCGAGGACACGGTGGGGTTATGTCTCACGTAGGTAGGTGTTCAGGATCATTCATTTGATCATCTGTAGTGACGTCCGTTATGCGTAGATCACCCCCCTCTTATTCTTGTACACGTAAGTTTAGCCAACAAATATACCAGGGGGAGGCCGCGCCTAGCAGGCTTGTGGTCTCCTGCTGGCGCCCCTCTGGTACTTGTTCGGCCCAGTATTTTTTATAAATACCAAAAAAATCCTCATTGATTTTCACGGCTTTTGGAGTTGCGCAGAATAGGTATCTCAAACTTGCTCCTTTTTTAGGCCAGAATTCCAGTTGCCGACATTCTCCCTCTTCATGTAAACCTTGCAAAATAAGAGAGAAATGGCATAAGTATTGTACCGTGAAGTGTAATAATAGCCCAAAAAGCGATAAATATCAACATGAAAGCATGATGCAAAATGGACGTATCACCACGTCACATAAACCATGATAACAATGGTCTCCTATCTTAACAGAAACAATAGGTGTGCCAACAAGAGGCCTATGTTTGGCTCTAGCATGTGGTTTAGAAATTCTAGCAGCATCTTCACAGAAGTGAATATCATGGCCATCAACATTGTCGAATAGGAGATCTTTGATAATAGCAATGCTAGGTTCAACTCTAATTTGCTCACGGGGTGTAGGTGTTCTAATGTATCCCCTATGTATCACAGTTGAAACTTTAGAATGATCCTTTATCCTAGGGAGGTTTCTCAATGTAAGCACTAGGAACAATAGGATCATTATAAGCAATGTCTTTCTCTTCAACTGGATTGGGTTTAAATACATTGAATTCTAAGGGAGGATGATATTTAAACCACTTCCCTTTAGGGAGATCAATATGAGCAGCAAATGATTCACACAATGAAGCTACTATCTTAGAGTCAAGTCCATATTTAGCGCTAAAATCACAAAAAGTATTTGTTTCAACAAAGGGTTTAACGCAATCAAACTTGAGATTCATACTTGACTCCTTACCTTCATCAAACTCCCAATCTTCAGAGTTGCGTTTAATTCTTTCCAATAAATTCCATCTGAAGTCAATATCTCTCTTCATAAAAGAACCGGTACAAGAAGTGTCAAGCATGGTGCAATCATCATGAGAAAGCCGAGCATAGAAGTTCTGAAAGATGATTTCTCTTGAGAGCTCATGGTTGGGGCATGAATATAACATTGATTTAAGCCTCCCCAAGCTTGAGCGATGCTTTCTTTGTCACGAGGCCAAAAATTATAAATATAATTCCAATCACGATGTACTAGATGCATAGGATAAAACTTTTGATGAAATTCCAATTTCAACCGATTGTAGTTCCATGATCCAGTATAATCACATAGCCTATACCATGTCAATGCTTTATCCCCCAAAGATAAGGTAAAGACCTTCTTCTTGACCTCATCCTCGGGCAAACCTGCAAGCTTAAATAAACCACAAACTTCATCTACATAGATTAGATGCAAGTCGGGATGTGATGTTCCATCTCCTGTAAAAGGATTAGCCAGCAGTTTCTCAAGCATACCCGAAGGGAATTCATAGCAAATATTTTCAGTAGGTGCAGCAGGTTGAGGAGAAACTCCTTGTGCTTCCGTTCAAGGTGAAAATACCCCTAACAAGCACCTCAAAGCATTAGTTTCCATAGTGACAAGTGATAATAAATTTCAGCACACTATATAAATGTTTCCTTACCAAAGGCGCTTCACTCCCCGGCAACGGCGCCAGAAAAGAGTCTTGATGACCCACAAGTATAGGGGATCTATCGTAGTCCTTTCGATAAGTAAGAGTGTCGAACCCAACGAGGAGCAGAAGGATCTGTCAAGTGGTTTTCAGCAAGGTATTCTTTGCGAGCACTTAAATTGTCGGTAACATATAGTTGTGTGAAAAGATGATTCGTAGCAAGTAGCAAGTAACAATAGTAATAAAGGTTCAGCAAAGTTTACCAATCCCTTTTGTAGCAAGGGACAAGCCTGGACAAACTCTTATAGGAGGAAAACGCTCCCGAGGACACATGGGAATTTCTGTCAAGCTAGTTTTCATGATGTTCATATGATTCGCGTTCGCTACTTTGATAGTTTGATATGTGGGTGGACCGGTGCTTGGGTGCTTCCCTTACATGGAAAAACATACCACTTATGATTAACCCCTCTCGCAAGCATTCGCAACTACGAAAGAAGAATTAAGACAAAGTCTAACCATAGCATTAAACTAGTGGATCCAAATCAGCCCCTTACGAAGCAACGCATAAACTAGGGTTTAAGTCACTCTAGCAACCCATAATCTACTTACTACTTCCCAATGCCTTCCTCTAGGCCCAAATAATGGTGAAGTGTTATGTAGTCGACGTTCACATAACACCACTATAGGAGAGACAACATACAACACATCAAAATATCGAACGAATACCAAATTAACATGACTACTTATAGCAAGACTTATCCCATGTCCTCAGGAACAAAAGTAACTACTCACAAAGCATAATAATATTCATGACCAGAGAGGTGTTGAATAGCATCAAGGATCTGAACATATAATCTTCCACCGAGTAATCCAACTAGCATCAACTACAAAGAGTAATTAACACTACTAGCAACCTTAGAGGTACCAATCGGAGTTGTGAGACGGAGATTGGTTACAAGAGATGAACTAGGGTTTGGAGATGAGATGGTGCTGATGAAGATGTTGATGGTGATGAGTCCCCTCCGATGAGAGGAGTGTTGGTGATGACGATGGCGATGATTTCCCCCTCCGGGAGGGAAGTTTCCCCGGCAGGACGACCCTGCCGGAGCTCTAGATTGGTTCTGCTCAAGTTCCGCCTCGTGGCGGCGGCGATTCCTCCCGAAAGCCTCCTCTTGATTTTTTCTGGAACGAAACCCTCCTTATAGGAAAAGAGGGGAGTCAGAGGGCCAACAGGGAGCCCACAAGCCCCCTAGGCGCGGCCAGGGGGTAGGCCGCGCCTAGCAGGCTTGTGGCCTCCTGCTGGCTCCCCTGTGGTACTTCTTCAGCCGAGTATTTTTTATAAATTCCAAAATAAATCCTCGTTGATTTTCACAGCTTTTGGAGTTGCGCAGAATAGGTATCTCAAACTTTCTCCTTTTTCAGGCCATAATTCCAGTTGCCGACATTCTCCCTCTTCATGTAAACCTTGCAAAATAAGAGAGAAAAGGCATAATTATTGTACCGTGAAGTGTAATAACAGCCCAAAAAGCGATAAATATCAACATGAAAGCATGATGCAAAATGGACGTACCAATAACTCCGAAGGGATTGACAACCCCTTTATAGCGTTGGGTGCAAGTGTTTGATTATTTGTGTAGGTACTACTATTGGAGTCTCGCTTGTTCCTCCTATTGGATTGATACATTGGTTCTCAATAAATTGAGGGGACTAATTATCTACTTCGATGCATCACCCTTTCCTCTTCAAGGGAAAACCAACGCAAGCTCAAAAGGTAGCAAGAAGTATTTCTGGCGCCGTTGCCAGGGAGGATACATAGCAAGATTACCAAGTACCCATCACAAACTCATCTCTTGCATTTACTTTATTTCCCATTTGCCTCTCGTTTTCCTGTCCCCCACTTCTCAAAAGATTCTCATAAAATACCAAAAAGATTTGCCGTTTGATTCACCTTTTTCTCGCCAGATCTTTTTTTGCTAACTTGTGTTACCATGTGCCTCCTATTTGCTTGCATATTTGCTTGCTGAAAATCTACTGATATGGATCCTCATCCACTTGCTAATCTTTTCAAGAGATCCATTTTTATGAACCAATTGCTAGTGAGTTGAGTGTACTTGATTATCTCCATGAAGTTTTGCTTGAGATTCGTGAATTTGAAAATTGCGATGAAGTGATTCACGATGTTTCCTTGAATGAAAAGCATGATTGCAATGATATTTTTATAAATTCTATTAATATCAGTTGTGCTAATGATATGCAAACCCACAAGCTTGGGGATGCTATATTTGATGAGTTTGCCATGACCACTACATATTGCAATGATCATTATTGGGGTGATAAAGCTTCTTATGATCTTGATAATTTATTTAATACTCTTGATGATTATGATATTGAAAGTGGATTTGGAAGAGTGCCAAATTTAGACATCATTGATCCTACTATTTTGGAAAGTGTTCAATATTATGATTTTTTTATAGAAGTGGGTTTGGAGAGGTTATGCCTTTAGTTAATGATAATTCCACTATTTTGGAAGAGTGTCAACTTTGCATGCATGTGGACAATGAAGAGAAACTTTTATAGTTATATTTTTGAATTCCTTCATGATGCTACTGAAATTTATTATGAGGGAGGAACATATGCTTGTAGGGATTGCAATAATATCAAGTTTCCTCTCTACGTGTTTAAAGTTTTGAAGTTATGCTTGTTTTGCCTTCCTATGCTAGTTGATTCTTGTTCTCATAAATTCTTTGCTCACAAAATACCTATGCATAGGAAGTGGGTTAGACTTAAATGTGTTTTTCATGCTATTCAAGATGCTCTTTCGCATATCTCAATTACTACCTTTTATGCGAGCATCATTGAAATCATCATGCCTAGCTAGGGGTGTTAAACAATAGCGCTTGTTGAGAGGGAACCCAATTTTATTTTTATGCTTTTGTTTTTGCTTCTGTTTTTGAGTGCTACACACATTATTACCTCTGTAATAATTGAGTTTTCTTGTTTTAATTAGCATTTGAGCCAAGTAAGACATTTGGGATGGTCTATGGTGTTTGCAAGTTGATTTTGCTGAAAAACATAAACTTTTTCTCTCGGTACAAGAATTTTATAAATTCACTGGAACATGCTTTTGTTCTGATTTTTTTACAAAATATTTGCTTACAAATTTCCCAGATCGACCTAATTTTTCAGAAGTGTTGGGTTTACAGAAATATTCGAAGTAAACAGATTGCCACACACAATTCTGTTTTTGACAGATTCTGTTTTCTTTGTGTTGTTTGCTTATTTTGATGAATCTATGGGTTGTATCGGGGGGTATGAACAATGGAGAAGTTAGAATACAAAAAATATTACATCAATATAAATAAAGAATGAGTCCACAACAATACCTAAGTGGTGATTTATCTCTCTTATACTAACAGATCTCATGAGTTTTTTGTTGAGTTTTGTGTTGTCAAGTTTTCAAGTTTTGGGTAAAGATTTGATGGACTATGGAATAAGGAGTGGCAAGAGCCTAAGATTGGGGATGCCCAAGGCACCCCAAGTCATATTCAAGTATACCAAAGATCCTAAGCTTGGGGATGCCCCGGAAGACATCCCCTCTTTTGTTTTCAATCCATTGGTAAATTTACTTGAGATTATATTTTTATTCACCACATGATATGTGTTTTGCTTGGAGCGTCTTTTATGATATGAGTCTTTACTTTTTAGTTTGCCACAATCGTTATTGATGCAACACATATTTTGATAGAGAGACACACGCTGAATCGTGAATTTATTAGAATGCCCTTTATGCTTCACTTATATCTTTTGAGCTAGGCAATGCTGCTCTAGTACTTCACTTATATGTTTTAGAGCACGGCGATGTTGTGGAATTATTAGAACTCTCGTACTTCACTTATATATTTTTTTCAGAGTTCTTTAAATATCATGGTAATTGGTTTAGGTTATGAATTTAGTCCTAATATAATAGGCATCCAAGAGGTATATAATAAAAATTGTCATATTAATTGCATTGAATATGTTGAGAAGTTTGGTTCCTTGCATATAGTTTTGAGGTGTGAGGATGGTGATATGAGAGTCATGCTAGTAAGTAATTGTGAATTAGAAAAAAATACTTTGTGTTAAAGCTTGTGATTCCCGTAGCATGCACGTATGGTGAACTATTATGTGATGAAGCCGGAGCATGACTTGTTTAATGATTGTCAACCTTTGTGTGGAGGTTGGGATCGTGCGATGGTTAACTCCTACCAACACTTCTCCTAGGAGCATGCGTCTAATACTTTGCTTCGATAACTAATATGCTTTTGCAATAAGTATGTGAGTTCTTTATGACTAATGTTGAGTTCATGGATTATACGCACTCTCACCCTTCCACCTTTGCTAGCCTCTCTAGTACCGCACAACTTTCGCCGGTACATTAAACCCACCTTCCTCAAAACGGTCACCATGTATTTTCCTCAAAACAGCCACCATACCTACCTATTATGGCATTTTCATAGCCATTCCGAGATATATTGCCATGCAACACTACCGTCCCATTTTTATGACACGCACCATCACTTCCATATTGCTTGTAGAGTCATACTTTGTTCTAGATATCGAGTTGTAATTTTTGAGTTGTGCGTAAATAAAAGTGTGATGATTTGCATTATTAGAGCATTGTCCTGTGTGATAAAAAGGATGATGGAAGCTATGATTCCCTCACAAGTTGGGATGAGTCTCCGGACTTTACAAAAAATAAAAGAGGTCAAAGAAGCCCACCAAAAAAAAGAAAAACAAGAAAAAAATGAGAGAAAGAGAGAAGGGACAATGCTACTATATTTTTCCACACTTGTGCTTCAAAGTAGCACAATGTTATTCATATGGAGTCTCCTATGTTGTTACTTTCATATAACTATTGGTATACATATTTTGCACAACCACTTAGTTTTCTTTTCGAGCTTTCATACACTTATAGCTTTAGTACATTTGTTGCATGGCAATCCCTACTCACTCACATTAATATCTATTGATGGTCATCTCCATAGCCCATTGATATGCCTAGTTGATGTGAGACTATCTTCTTCCTTTCTTTTTGCAACGTCCACCACATTCTATTCCACCTATAGTGCTATATCCATGGCTCATGCTCATGTATTGCGTGAGAGTTGAAAAGGTTTGACAACATAAAAAGTGTGAAACAATTGCTTGATTTTCATCGGGGTCGTGCATGATTTAGATACTTTGTGTGGTGAAGATGGAACATAGCGTGACCATATGATTTTGTAGGGATAACTTTCTAAGACCATGCTATTTCGAAAGGAAACATTTACCTTATTAGTATGCTTGAAATATTATCGTTTTTATGTCAATATATTCTTTTTTTGAGTCTTATGGATCTGAATATTCATGCCACATTAGAGAATATTACATGGATAAATATGTTAGGTAGCATTCCACATCAAAAATTCTGTTTTTTGTCATTTACCTACTCGAGGACAAGTATTTATTAAGCTTGGGGATGTTGATACATCTCCAACGTATCTATCATTTTTGATTGTTCCATGCTATTATATTATATGTTTTGGATGTTTTATATGCATTAATATGTTGTTTTATATTATTTTTGGGACTAACCTATTAACCTAGAGCCTAGTGCTAGTATATGTTTTCTCCATATTTTTGGATATTGCAGATAAGGAATATTAAACGGAGTCCAAACGGAATAAAATATTCGGAAAGATTTTTCTTGGACCAGAATACACGCAACAGGCTTGGAGTAGGGGGCAGGGAAGTTGCCGGGAGGCCACAAGCCTGCAGGGTGCGCCCTGGGGGGTGGTCGCGCCCCCATGGCTTGTGGGCCCCCCTGCAGGTCTCCTAACCCTAATTCTTGGCCTATAAATTCTCAAATATTCCAGTATCGCCAAAAAGAGCCATGAAAATACTTTTACTCCACCGGGAGCCTCTGTTCCCGAGAGATCCAATCTGGGAGCCTTTTCTGGTAATCTGCTCGAGAGGGAATTGATCACACAGGGCATCTACATCAACTCCATTGCCCCTCCGATGATGTGTGAGTAGTTCACCACAGACCGCGGGTCCATAGCTGGTAGCTAGATGGCTTCTTCTCTCTCTTTGATCTCCAATACCATGTTCTTCATGATCTTCATGGAGATCTATCCGATGTAATACTCTTTTACGTTGTGTTTGTCTAGAACCGTTGAACTGTGACTTGATGGTTAGATTATCCATGAATATTATTTGAGTCTCTTCTAAATTGTGAGTTATACTTTTAGATCTATCAATATTTTATACCTATCTCTATCAGATCTCATCCTTGCAAATAACTCTGAAGGGATTGACAAACCCTTTATAACGTTGGGTGCAAGTGTTTGATTATTTGTGTAGGTACTACTATTGGAGTCTCGCTTGTTCCTCCTACTGGATTGATATCTTGGTTCTCAATAAACTGAGGGAAATACTTATCTACTTCGTTGCATCATCCTTTCCTCTTCAAGGGAAAACCAATGCAAGCTCAAGAGGTACCAAACCGCACCTGGGATTTCCTTCTACAGCAAAAGTTTAGTAGCACACAAAATAGTAGTAGTAACAACAACACTAACAACACATGTTTGGTAAGGATATAATAGTAGCATCATCAATAGTAACTTAGAAAGATTAATTTGTGAAAACAATAGGCATTGTATGAGTGGTGGATAAGTATATGGGATAACATTCATCATGTAGTATTACACACTAGAGCGACACATAAGTAGCTCCAATTCATCAATGTAATGTAGGCATGTATTCCGTTTATAGTCATATGTGCTTATAATAAGAACTTGCATGGCATGTTTTATCCTACCCTCCCGTGGCAGCGGGGTCCATCAGGAAACTAAGGGATTTTAAGGTCTCCTTTTAACAGAGAACCGGAACAAAGCATTTACACATAGTGAATACATGAACTCCTCAAACTACGGTGATCACCGAAAATAATTTCAATTATTGTCACCTTGGGGTATGCGGATCATGACACGTAATAGGTGCATATTACTTGCAAGATAGGATCCAAAACACTCTCATATTCATGAAAACATAATAGGTTCAGATCTGAAATCATGGCACTCGGGCCCTAGTGAGAAGCATTAAGCATTACAAAGTCATAACAACATTAATCTCATAACATAGTGGATACTAGAGATCAAGTCCTATCAAAATAACCTCATTACATGATAAATCTCATCCAATCCCATCACCATCCAGCAAGCCTACTATTGTCTACTACACAACTGTTGGGGAGCGTCGCATGGGAAACAAAAAATTTCCTACGCGCACGAAGACCTATCATGGTGATGTCCATCTACGAGAGGGGATGAGTGATCTACGTACCCTTGTAGACCGTACAGCAGAAGCGTTAGTGAATGCGGTTGATGTAGTGGAACGTCCTCACGTCCCTCGATCCGCCCCGCGAACAATCCCGCGATCAGTCCCACGATCTAGTATCGAACGGACGGCACCTCCGCGTTCAGCACACGTACAGCTCAACGATGATCTCGGCCTTCTTGATCCAGCAAGAGAGACGGAGAGGTAGATGAGTTCTCCGGCAGCGTGACGGCGCTCCGGAGGTTGGTGGTGATCTTATCTCAGCAGGGCTCCGCCCGAGCTCCGCAGAAACGCAATCTAGAGGAAAAACCGTGGAGGTATGTGGTCGGGCTGCCGTGGAAAAGTCGTCTCAAATCAGCCCTAAAACCTCCGTATATATAGATGGGAGAGAGGGTACCTTTCCTTGGGGCTCAAGGAGCCCCAAGGGGGTCAGCCGAGCCAAGGGGGGAAGGTCTCCCCCCCCCCCAAACCGAGTTGGACTTGGTTTGGTGGGTGGGAGTCCTTCCTTCCCTTCCCACCTCCTCCTTTTTTTTTCTTTCTCTTTGATTTTTCTTCCAATGCGCATAGGGCCCTTTTTGGGCTGTCCCACCAGCCCACTAAGGGCTGGTGCGCCACCCTCAAGGCCTATGGGCTTCCCCGGGGTGGGTTCCCCCCCCCCCCCCCCGGTGAACTCCCGGAACCCATTCGTCATTCCCGGTACATTCCCGGTAACTCCGAAAACCTTCCGGTAATCAAATGAGGTCATCCTATATATCAATCTTCATTTCCGGACCATTCCGGAAACCCTCGTGACGTCCGTGATCTCATCCGGGACTCCGAACAACATTCGGTAACCGACCATATAACTCAAATACGCATAAAACAACGTCGAACCTTAAGTGTGCAGACCCTGCGGGTTCGAGAACTATGTAGACATGACCCGAGAGACTCCTCGGTCAATATCCAATAGCGGGACCTGGATGCCCATATTGGATCCTACATATTCTACGAAGATCTTATCGTTTGAACCTCAGTGCCAAGGATTTATATAATCCCGTATGTCATTCCCTTTGTCCTTCGGTATGTTACTTGCCTGAGATACGATCGTCAGTATCCGCATACCTATTTCAATCTCGTTTACCGGCAAGTCTCTTTACTCATTCCGTAATACAAGATCCCGCAACTTACACTAAGTCACATTGCTTGCAAGGCTTGTGTGTGATGTTGTATTACCGAGTGGGCCCCGAGATACCTTTCCGTCACACGGAGTGACAAATCCCAGTCTCGATTCATACTAACTCAACAAACACCTTCGGAGATACCTGTAGAGCATCTTTATAGTCACCCAGTTACGTTGCAACGTTTGATACACACAAAGAATTCCTCCGATGTCCGTGAGTTATATGATCTCATGGTCATAGGAACAAATACTTGACACGCAGAAAACAGTAGCAACAAAATGACACAATCAACATGCTACGTCTATTAGTTTGGGTCTAGTCCATCACATGATTCTCCTAATGATGCGATCCCGTTATCAAGTAACAACACTTGCCTATGGCCAGGAAACCTTGGCCATCTTTGATCAACGAGCTAGTCAACTAGAGGCTTACTAGGGACAATGTTTTGTCTATGTATCCACACAAGTATTGTGTTTCCAATCAATAAAATTATAGCATGGATAATAAACGATTATCATGAACTAAGAAATATAATAATAACTAATTTATTATTGCCTCTAGGGCATATTTCCAACAGTCTCCCACTTGCACTAGAGTCAATAATCTAGTTCACATGTCCATGTGATTCCAACGAATCCAACACCCATATAGTTCTGGGGTCTGATCACGTCTTGCTCGTGAGAGAGGTTTTAGTCAACGGTTCTGAAACTTTCAGATTTGTGCGTTCTTTACAAATCTTTATGTCATCTTATAGATGCTGCTACTACGTGCTATTCGGAAATGCTCCAAATATCTAATCTACTATACGAATCCGTTTCACTACTCATAGTTATTCGGATTAGTGTCAAAGCTTGCATCAACATAACCCTTTACGACGAACTCTTTAACCACCTCCATAATCGAGAAAAATTCCTTAGTCTATTTAGTTACTAAGGATAACTTTGACCGCTGATTAGTGATTCAATCCTGGATCACTCTGTGTACCTCTTTAACTGACTTGCCGCAAGGCACACATCAGGTGCGGTACTCAGCATGGCATACTTTAGAGTCTACGGCTAAGGCATAGAAGACGACCTTCGTCTATTCTCTTTATTCTGACGGGGTCGGGTTTTGAGTCTTACTCAAATTCACACCTCACAACGCAACCAAGAACTCCTTCTTTGCTGATCTATTTTGAACTCTTTCAAAAACTTGTCAAGGCATGCATCTTGTTGAAACTTCCATTAAGCGCTTTCGATCTATCCCCATAGATCTTTGATGCTCAACGTTCAAGTAGCGCAATCCAGGTACTCCTTTGAAAACTCCTTTCAAACAACCTTGTATGCTTTACAGAAATTCTACATTACTTCTGATCCACAATATGTTAACCACATATACTTATCAGAAATTCTATAGTGCTCCGACTCACTTCTTTGGAAATGCAAGTTTCTCATAAACCTTGCACAAACCCAAAATCTTTGATCATCTCATAAAAGTGTATATTCCAACTCCGAGATGCTTGCACCAGTCCAATGAAGGATCGCTGGAGCTTGCATACTTGCTAGTATCTTTAGGATCGACAAGACCTCCTGGTTGTATCACATACAATGTTTGCTCAAGGAAACCGTCGAGGAAACAATGTTTTGACATCCTATGTGCAATATTTCATAAATAATGCAACAACTACTAACATAATTCTAACAGACTTTTAGCATCGCTACGAGTGAGAAAGTCTCATCATAGTCAACTGTTTGATCTTGTCGGAAACATCTTTGCGACAAGTCGAGGTTTTCTTAATAGTGACTTATCACAATCACCGTCTGTCTTCCTTTTAAAGATCCATCTTTACTCAATAGTCCTATGACCATCAAGTAGTTCTTCCAAATTCTACACTTTGTTTTCATACATGGATCCTCTCTTGGATTTCATGGCTTCCAGCCATTTGTCGGAATCTGGGCCCACCATTGCTTTCTCCATAACTCGTAGGTTCACTGTTGCTCAACAACATGACCTCCAAGACACGGTTACCGTACCACTCTGTAGTAGTACGTGACCTTGTCAACCTATGAGGCTTGTAGTAACTTGATCCGATGCTCGATGATCACCATCATCAGCTTTCACTTCAATTGGTGTAGGCGCCACAGGAACAACTTCCTGCGCCCTGCTACACACTGGTCGAAGTGATGGTTCAATAACCTCATCAAGTTCTACCACCCTCCCACTCAATTCTTTCGAGAGAAACCTTTCCTCGAGAAAGGATCCGTTTCTAGAAACAAACACTTTGCTTTCGGATCTGAGATAGGAGATGTACCCAACTGTTTTGGATATCCCATGAAGATGCATTTATCCGCTTTGGGTTCGAGCTTATCAGACTGAAACTTTTTCACACAAGTGTCGAAACCCCAAGCTTTCAAGAAACGACAGTTTAGATTTCTCTAAACCTCAGTCTATACTCTGTCATCTCAACGGAAATACGTGGTGCCCTATTTAAAGTGAATGCGGTTGTCTCTAATGCTTAACCCATAAACGATAGTGGTAATTCGATAAGAGACATCATAGCATGCACCATACCAAATAGTGTGTGGCTATGACGTTCAGACACATCATCACACTATGATGTTCTAGGTGGCATGAACTGCGAAACAATTTCCACATTGTCTTAACTGCGTACCAAAACTCGTAACTCAGATATTCATTTCTATGATCATATCATAGACAGTTTATCCTCTTGTTACGACGAACTTCACTCCGAAACAGAATTGAACTTTTCAATATTTCAGACTTGTGATTCATTAAGCAAATACTCTAGTATCTACTCAAATCGTCATTGAAGTAAGAACATAATGATATCCACTGGGTGCCTCAGCACCCATTGGACTGCATACATCAAAATGTATCACTTCCAACAAATTACTATCTTATTTCATCTCAACGAAAACAAGGCCTTGCTCATGTGGTATGATTTGCATGTCACTAGTGATTCAAAATCAAGTGAGTATAAAGATCCATCAGCATGGAGCCTCTTCATGCAATTTATACCAACATGACTCAAGCGGCAGTGCCACAAGTAAGTGGTACTATCATCATTACCTCGTATCTTTTGGCACCAATATCATGAACATGTGTAACACTACGATCGAGATTCAATAAACCATTGAAGGTGATTATTCAAGAAAATAGAGTAACCATTATTCTCTTTAAATGAATAATCGTATTGCAATAAACACGATCCAATCATGTTAATGCTTAACGCAAGCACCAAATAACAATTATTTAGGTTTAACACCAATCCCGATGGTAGAGGGAGCGTGCGACGTTTGATCATATCAACCTTGGAAACACTTCCAACACGTATCGTCACCTCACCTTTAGCTAGTCTCCGTTTATGCCGTAGCTTTCATTTCGTGTTACTAATCACTTAGCAACCGAACCGGTATACAATACCCTCATGCTACTAGGAGTACTAGTAAAGTACACATCAACATCATGTATATCAAATATACTTCTTTCGACTTTTGCCAGCCTTCTTATCTACCAAGTATCTAGAGTTGCTCCGCCTCAGTGACTGTTCCCCTCATTACATAAGCTCTTAGTCTCGGGTTTGGGTTTAATCTTGGGTCTCTTCATTAGTGCAGCAACTGTTTTGTCGTTTCACGAAGTATCCCTTCTAGCCCTTGCCTTTCTTGAAACTTAGTGGTTTTACAAACCATCAACTATTGATGCTCCTTCTTGATTTCTACTTTCGCAGTGTCAAACATCGCGAATCGCTCAAGGATCATTGTATCTATCCTTGATATGTTATAGTTCATCACGAAGCTCTCACAGCTTGGTGGCAGTGACTTTGGAGAACCATCACTATCTCATCTGGAAGATTAACTCCCACTTGATTCAAGTGATTATCGTACTCAGACAATCTGAGCACACGCTCAACGATTGAGCTTTTCTCCTTTACTTTGTGGACAAAGAATCTTGTCGGAGGTCTCGTACCTCTCAACAAGGGCACGAGCATGAAATCACAATTTCATCTCTTTAGAACATCACGTTTCGTGACGTTTCAAAACGTCTTCGGTGCCTTGCTTCTAAGCCATTAAGTATTTTGCACTGAACTATCGTGTAGTCATCAGAAATGTGTATGTCGGATGTTCACAGCATCCACAGACGACGCTCGAGGTGCAGCACACCGAGTGGTGCATTAAGGACATAAGCCTTCTGCGCAGCAACGAGGACAATCCTCTTCAAAGTTTGCTACTATCAACTTTCAACTAAATTTTCTCTAGGAACATATAAAAACAGTAGAGCTATAGCGCAAGCTACATCGTAATTCGCAAAGACCATTAGACTATGTTCATGACAATTAGTTCAATTAATCATATTACTTAAGAACTCCCACTCAAAAAGTACATCTCTCTAGTCATTTGAGTAGTACATGATCCAAATCCACTATCTCAAGTCCGATCATCACGTGAGTCGAGAATAAATTTAGTGGTAAGCATCTCTATGCTAATCATATCAACTATACGATTCATGCTCGACCTTTCGGTCTCATGTGTTCCGAGGCCATGTCTGCACATGCTAGGCTCGTCAAGCTTAACCCGAGTGTTCTGCGTGTGCAACTGTTTTGCACCCGTTGTATGTGAACGTTGAGTCTATCACACCCGATCATCACGTGGTGTCTCAAAACGAAGAACTGTCGCAACGGTGCACAGTCGGGGAGAACACAATTTCGTATTGAAATTTTAGTGAGAGATCACCTCATAATGCTACCGTCGTTCTAAGCAAAATAAGGTGCATAAAAGGATTAACATCACATGCAATTCATAAGTGACATGATATGGCCATCATCACGTGCTCCTTGATCTCCATCACCAAAGCACCGGCACGATCTTCTTGTCACCGGCGTCACACCATGATCTCCATCATCATGATCTCCATCAACGTGTCGCCATTGGGGTTGTCGTGCTACTCATGCTATTACTACTAAAGCTACATCCTAGCAAAATAGTAAACGCATCTGCAAGCACAAACGTTAGTTTAAAGAAAACCCTATGGCTCCTGCCGGTTGTCGTACCATCGACGTGCAAGTCGATATTAACTATTACAACATGATCATCTCATACATCCAATATATCACATCACATCGTTGGCCATATCACATCACAAGCATACCCTGCAAAAACAAGTTAGACGTCCTCTAATTTTGTTGTTGCATGTTTTACGTGGTGACCATGGGTATCTAGTAGGATCGCATCTTACTTACGCAAACACCACAACGGAGATATATGAGTTGCTATTTAACCTCATCCAAGGACCTCCTCGGTCAAATCCGATTCAACTAAAGTTGGAGAAACCGACACTTGCCAGTCATCTTTGAGCAACGGGGTTACTCGTAGCGATGAAACCAGTCTCTCGTAAGCGTACGAGTAATGTCGGTCCAAGCCGCTTCGATCCAACAATACCGCAGAATCAAGAAAAGACTAAGATGGGCAGCAAAACGCACATCACCGCCCACAAAAACTTTTGTGTTCTACTCGAGAAGACATCTACGCATGAACCTAGCTCATGATGCCACTGTTGGGGAGCGTCGCATGGGAAACAAACATTTTCCTACGCGCACGAAGACCTATCATGGTGATGTCCATCTACGAGAGGGGATGAGTGATCTACGTACCCTTGTAGACCGTACAGCAGAAGCGTTAGTGAACGCGGTTGATGTAGTGGAACGTCCTCACGTCCCTCGACCCGCCCCGCGAACAATCCCGCGATCAGTCCCACGATCTAGTACCGAACGGACGGCACCTCCGCGTTCAGCACACGTACAGCTCGACGATGATCTCGTCCTTCTTGATCCAGCAAGAGAGACGGAGAGGTAGATGAGTTCGCCGGCAGCGTGACGGCGCTCCGGAGGTTGGTGGTGATCTTATCTCAGCAGGGCTCCGCCCGAGCTCCGCAGAAACGCGATCTAGAGGAAAAACCGTGGATGTATCTGGTCGGGCTGCCGTGGAAAAGTCGTCTCAAATCAGCCCTAAAACCTCTGTAAATATAGGTGGGAGAGAGGGGACCTTGCCTTGGGGCTCAAGGAGCCCCAAGGGGGTCGGCCGAGCCAAGGGGGGAAGGTCTCCCCCCCCCCCCCAAACCGAGTTGGACTTGGTTTGGTGGGTGGGAGTCCTTCCTTCCCTTCCCACCTCCTCCTTTTTTTTCTCTTTGATTTTTCTTCCAATGCGCATAGGGCCCTTTTTGGGCTGTCCCACCAGCCCACTAAGGGCTGGTGCGCCACCCTCAAGGCCTATGGGCTTCCCCGGGGTGGGTTGCCCCCCCCCCCCCGGTGAACTCCCGGAACCCATTCGTCATTCCCGGTACATTCCCGGTAACTCCGAAAACCTTCCGGTAATCAAATGAAGTCATCCTATATATCAATCTTCGTTTCCGGACCATTCCGGAAACCCTCGTGACGTCCGTGATCTCATCCGGGACTCCGAACAACATTTGGTAACCAACCATATAACTCAAATACGCATAAAACAACGTCGAACCTTAAGTGTGCAGACCCTGCGGGTTCGAGAACTATGTAGGCATGACCCGAGAGACTCCTCGGTCAATATCCAATAGCGGGACCTGGATGCCCATATTGGATCCTACATATTCTACGAAGATCTTATCGTTTGAACCTCAGTGCCAAGGATTTATATAATCCCGTATGTCATTCCCTTTGTCCTTCGGTATGTTACTTGCCTGAGATACGATCGTCAGTATCCGCATACCTATTTCAATCTCGTTTATCGGCAAGTCTCTTTACTCGTTCCATAATACAAGATCCCGCAACTTACACTAAGTCACATTGCTTGCAAGGCTTGTGTGTGATGTTGTATTACCAAGTGGGCCCCGAGATACCTTTCCATCACACAGAGTGACAAATCCCAGTCTCGATCCATACTAACTCAACGAACACCTTCGGAGATACCTGTAGAGCATCTTTATAGTCACCCAGTTACGTTGCGACGTTTGATACACATAAAGCATTCCTCCGGTGTCCGTGAGTTATATGATCTCATGGTCATAGGAACAAATACTTGACACGCAGAAAACAGTAGCAACAAAATGACACGATCAACATGCTACTCTATTAGTTTGGGTCTAGTCCATCACATGATTCTCCTAATGATGTGATCCCGTTATCAAGTAACAACACTTGCCTATGGCCAGGAAACCTTGGCCATCTTCGATCAACGAGCTAGTCAACTAGAGGCTTACTAGGGACAGTGTTTTGTCTATGTATCCACACAAGTATTGCGTTTCCAATCAATACAATTATAGCATGGATAATAAACGATTATCATGAACTAAGAAATATAATAATAACTAATTTATTATTGCCTCTAGGGCATATTTTCAACAACAACCTTCTTCCCGTAGACTCGTGTTGGGCCTCCAAGCGCAGAGTTTTGTAGGACAATAGCAAGTTTCCCTCAAGTGGATGACCTAAGGTTTATCAATCCGTGGGAGGCGTAGGATGAAGATGGTCTCTCTCAAGCAACCCTTCAATCAAATAACAAAGAGTCTCTTGTGTCCCCAACACACCCAATACAATGGTAAATTGTATAGGTGCACTAGTTTGGCGAAGAGATGGTGATACAAGTGTAATATGGATGGTAGATATAGGTTTTTGTAATCTGAAAATATGAAAACAGCAAGGTAACAAATAGTAAACAATGAGCAAAATGTTGTATAAATGCTTGGAAACAAGGTCTAGGGTCCATACTTTAACTAGTGCAAGTTCTCCCAACAATACTAACATAGTTGAATCATATATAAATTCCTCGTGTGCGACAAAGAGTTCACTCCAAATCCACAAATAGAGGAGAACAAACGAAGAAATTATTGTAGGGTACGAAACCACCTCAAAGTTATCTTTTTCGATCAATCTTATGAGCTATCCCTATAAGTGTCACCAACAACCCTAGAGTTCATACTAAAATAACACCTTAAGATACACATCAACCAAACCCTAATGTCACCTATATACTCCAATGTCACCACAAGTACCCATGGGCTTGATTATATGATATGCATCACAGAATTTCAGATTCATAATGTTCAATCCAACACAAAGAACTTCAAAGAGTGCCCCAAAGTTTCTACCGGAGAGTCAAGACGACAACATGTGCCAACCCCTATGCATAGGTTCCCAAGGTCACGAAACCCGCAAGCTGACCACCAAAACATACATCAAGTGGATCAATAGAACACCCCATTGTCACCACGGATATACCATCGCAATACATGCATCAAGTGTTCTCAAATCCTTAAAGACTCAATCCGATAAGAAAACTTCAAAGGGAAAACTCAATTCATCACAAGAAGATAGAGAGGGGAAAACTCCATATGATTTATCTATATTAATAAAGCTCGCGATACATCAAGATCGTGCCATCTCAAGAACACGAGAGAGAGGGAGAGAGAGAGATCAAACACGTAGCTACTGGTACATACCCTCAACCCCGAGGGTGAACTACTCCCTCCTCGTCATGGAGACAGCCGGGATGATGAAGATGGCCTCCGGTGATGGTTTCCCCCTTCGGCAGGGTGCCGGAACGGGCTCCCGATTGGGTTTTCGTGGCTCTAGAGGCTTGCGGCGGCTGAACTCCCGATCTAGGTTTCTTTCTGGAGGTTCCTTGATTTGTAGGAGTTTTTGGCATCGGTCTCACGTCAAGGCGGTGCCAGAGGGGCCCACAAGATAGGGGGCGCGCCCTTGGCTTGTGGCCAGGTGGTGTACCCCCTCCGGGGTATTCTTTCGCTAGTAATTTTTATATTTTCCAAAAATATTCTCCGTAAGTTTTCAACTCATTCCGAGAACTTCTATTTCTGCACAAAAAACAACACCATGGTAGTTCTCCTGAAAACAACGCCAGTCCGGGTTAGTTCTAATCAAATCATACCAAAATCATATAAAATTATTGTAAACATGACATGAATACTTCATAAATTATAGATACGTTGGAGACATATCACCTAAACAGGAATTACTCACTCCTGGCGGTGAGCATCTTGAATTGTTGATGGAGAAGGGTTGGTGACGATGACGGCGATGAATCCCCCTCTCCGGAGCTCCAAACGGACTCCAGATCAGCCCCCCGAAGAAGAACAGGAGGTGGCGGCGGCTCTGTCTCGTAAAACACGATGAAAACTACTCCCCAATTTTTTCTCGGAGAATAGGAATTTATAGGCTTGGAATTAGTGTGAGCGGAGCCTCGTGGGACCCACAAGGTAACAGGGCGTTCCTTGTTGCCTTGTGGATAACTAGTGGGCCCCTCCGGTGGATCTTTGCTCCAGCATTTTTTGTATATTCCATAAAAAATCTCCAAAAATATTCGTCTAATTCCGAGAACTTTTATTTCTACATAAAAACTACACCATGGCAGCTTTGTTGAAAACAACGTCACTCTGAATTAGTTTCATTCAAATCATGCAAATTATAGTCCAAAACAAGAGCAAAAGTGTTTGGAAAAGTAGATACGTTGGAGACGTATCATCGCTCACCAGAATGAAGAATGAAAAACCTGTGTTACTATTGTGATGTACCAGGGGAAACAAACCAGTCATCCATTGGGAATCGTGAATGAAGATATCATAACTTACAAGCAAAACATGCAAACAACCATTCACTTTGATGTTTGCAACTCTAGACTCACTCTACAATCGTACACTATGAGCTATGCAATCTACCACAAACGTACACCAGTCCATCTTGGGGATATGGTATAGGTTTTGAACAATTGAGAGGAGTTTCTTGTTCATCTCATCCCCACTGGCTAGGGCAAGGTACACACACGGTACAATAAGTTGGAAATACTTCTTGAACTTATCCTTATCCATTTTTCCAGGTAGCTTATCAACAAAGTGCTTAATTAGCTTTCCACTGCCTCTTGACTCTTCTCCGAATTCCTTTTCATATTTGGTTGGGTCCCTAACCTTGTGCTTGTGAGGTCCATGACGAGGCATTGGAACTTCTATCCTACCATCGAGTACTCCCAACATCCTTTTCACAATCTTCCTTATTTTTATGTGCTAGCCTATGATTGGAAGTGTTTTGTTCTTCTAATCTACCTGATCAATCAACCAAAGAGTTGTGGCTCTTGGGAGCCGGCAATTTGGCATGTCTAAAAGTGATCAAACCAAAGCTCAGCCACCCATTTTCTGTGTGTTAAATTTAGCGGTTTGAAAATTTCATGAACTTTGTGAGGCGCACACTTGAACCCAACAACCTGTAAAATATCCACATATGTTTATTACATGCATCATTTATGTTCAATTACCTAATTACAAAACAACATGAAGAGCTATTTTTTATGTTGTACATACTGATCTATGCTCAACGTTAGGTTGTCTACTAGGCTTCCTGTCCTTGCCACGCAATGATTTTTGCTTGTTCCGTCATTTCTTGTTCCTCTTTGGTTCCACTACTTCCTCGTCTATGTTGTAATCTGATTCTTCAGACTCGTAGCTAGACTCCACGATCTTGACACACTTCTTTTTTTGTATTCTTTGTCCGGTTAACATACTCATTGTGAGAACTTGGGTCATCTCTTACATCTTTCGGCTTCCTCCTTCTTTAAGTGTGGTCGCTTTATGACAGATAATCTCTTCTTTCTTTTGCCTTCCTGTCCCTTTCAAACCGTTCATCTTTTAGACTTGAAGCATGTCTCCTGGCTTTCATCTTCCTCTTTCTCTCAATGTCCTCACTCTCTAAACTTGATTGAAAATCACTGCTATCTAGCTCCGTCTTTTGCTGTGCTTTTTTTTGTTTTCCTCCTGACTTGAATGCTATCGCTTTCTAACCTGTTATTGTGCTTCCTACGATGAGCCGTGTTTCTTTTATCACGCTTGTAGTGATCTTTCTCACTTTCAAACATGTCCCCGTCGTCATATTTACCGTGCATTCTTGTTGTTTTTAGGGCTTTCTTTCTACCCGCCCTCTTCCTTTGCTTCATTATATCATGCATTGGTTCTTCATGCTCTTTTTCTGCTATTCGCTATCGAGTATATCCATTTTTCGAATTTTTGTAAATCTAGGCGATCTACATGTGCACAACTCATTCCCACAAATATTTTCTTCCATATTGTTCAGACTTCAGTGAACCTGCAATGCACCCGGTAATCCAATAATCTGCCAAACAGTAGCATTGGCAAGCAAAATTACATAATTGCTTTTGGACCTCAGTAAAAATGTAGAAATCAACAAATGACAACACCCCAAGCTTTGTGTAACTCAACCAAAATGTATAAATCAACAAATGAAAATGGCCCTGCGACATGAAGAATATCAATTCTCACTAACAACCGCTACACAATAACATGTTGTGGTGGAACAACCGGGAACATGCAACAACCAATGACCGTAGGAATTGCACTGAATCATGAGACCTCAGGACTAATTGGGATTTGAGTTCCGCCATCTAAGAAATCAAAGACGACAACATATAATAAGTGAGTTTGACTTTGTTACCTCCTGCCCTCAGATCCAATGCAGGAACCTGCTGTCCTGCCGCCCTGGTGGTTGGAGGGCCACTCCGGTTCCTTGCGGCGGTGGAAAAGGGGTGGCGGCGGCACAGCGCGGCACGGCGGGCCAACAAAATTAAAAGGCTGCTCGAAGAATACCTCGAGGCGGGTGTTAGGAATATGCAACTTGTATTCCCATGAGGGCATAGGCCGATATATATACATGTGCATGTATGGACTATATGCAGAAAACCCCTTATACAATGGGATAAATACGAAGGGGTACATGGCTATATTATATATACTCTAACACCCCCCTCAAACTCATGGTGGATGAACAACACTGAGTTTGGAGAGATAGAAGCCATGTTGTGCTCTAGTCTGGGCCTTCGTCAGGAAATCCGCCAACTGTAACTCAGAAGGCACATACTTAAGAGCAATAACCTGCTCCTGCACACCAGCACACACATAAAAAGAATCAACACCAATGTGCTTGGTGAGCCCATGCTTCACAGGATCACACGCAATGCTGATAGCACCTGTACGGTCAGATAAGAGCATAGTAGGTATAGTGACACAAACACCAAAATCCTGAAGTAACCACCGTAACCAAGTCACCTATGCAGTTAAAAGAGCCATCGCTCACTACTCGGCTTCTACACTCGAACGTGAAATTGGGGTCTTTTTCTTCGTCTTCCACGTAATGAGAGAACCACCAAGAAAAACATAGTAAGCAGAAGATGAATGGCGATCTCAAGGATCACAAGCCCACGTAGCATCAGAATAGGCGTGAAGTTGTAAAGAACTCGAGCGAGGAAAGAATAGACGGTGAGAGATCGTGCCTCGAAGATATCGGAGAACACGAAGGAGGTGACTATAGTGAACCGAGGTGGGAACGGAGACAAACTGACTCATAATATGAACCGGATAAGAGATATCCGGACGAGTGACAGATAGATAGACAAGACTGCCAACAAGATGAAGATAACGCGTCGGGTCAGGCAGGGGGTCACCATCAGTATCACGAAGGTGAACATTGAGCTCCATGGGAATCTCAACAATGCGCTCGTCAGTAAGAGCAACACGAGCAAGAAGATCATAGATATACTTTTGCTGGGATATAAAAAAGGCATCAGAAGTAGAAGAGACTTCAATCCCAAGAAAGTAACGAAGAGGTCCAAGATCAGACATAAGAAACTGCTCACTAAGGCGGGGTCATCACCAGTGATGATCATGTCATCAACATAGATAAGAAGAAGAGTCCGACCATGAGGGGAAGGTGGACAAATAATGCTGGATCATGAGCACTGGCTAAAAAACCAGCAGCAGTTACCACAGAGGAAAATCGCCCAAACCAGGCGCGGGGTTTTGCTTAAGGCCATAGAGAGAGCGACGAAGACGACATACCATGCCATCAGGAACAGAATACCCAGGTGGTTCCTGCATGTACACCTCCTCACGCAGCTCACTATCAAGAAATGCATTCTTAGCATCAAGTTGTGATACAGACCAGTGGCGAGCAGAGGCCACGACAAGAAGTGTACGAATAGTGGTCATATGGGCCACAGGAGCAAAAGTCTCATAGTAATCATGACCATGCTCCTGCTCAAAACCAAGAGCCACAAGACGAGCTTTATAACGCTCAAGAGAACCATCGGAGCGAGTTTTAACCTTGTAGACACACTTACAAGTGATGTGACGGACACCGGGGGAAAGGGAAACAAGATCCCATGTACCAGTGCGTTCAAGAGCAGCAATCTCCTCTGCCATCGCAAACTGCCATTTCAGGATGAACAACAACCTGATGATAGGAAGTCGGCTCAAGAACAGCAGCACCAGCGGTGGGAAATCCAAGGCAATCAACAGACGGACGAGGGCGAGAACGCAAGCCATAGGGAGGCTGAGACGAGAATGACGACACGGATGACGACACATCCGTAGAGGCATCCACATGACGTGAACGACGAGTGTAACACTAAGGAAAAGATGGAACAATGCAAGGAGGGATCGCCAAGGTAGAATCGGGGGGTGAAGAGAAGAAGTCACCGATGATGAAGGTGCAAAACCCGGTGACATGCTAGGGGAGGAAACCGTGGGAAATGGTGGTGGCAAATCGACAAGAGGTGGAGAAGCAGAGGTAGTAGAACGAATAGACAAAGGCTCGATGGGGGTGGGAGGTGTATCAGGAAAAGTGAGGAAAGAGATATCCTCCATTGAAAAGGTCGAGGAAGATGGGCGTGGGTAGAAGGGACGAGACTCGTCAAAAGTCACATCTCGAGAGATACGCATCCGACGAACGATAGGATCCCAACAACGATAGCCCTTATGCTCATCACTATAGCCTAAGAAGACATACTCAGCAGTCTGAGCAGTCAGTTTGGTGCGTTCGCGAGGGGCAAGAAGAACATAGCAAACACAACCAAACAAGCGAAGCATCGAATAATCAAGAGAACGATCAAAAAGACGCTCGAAAGGAACACCAACATGTAGAGCAGCGGAAGGTTGCAGATTGATGAGATGGGTGGAGGTGGAGACGGCGTGAGCCCAAAAATGAGGCGGGAGAGAGGAAACAATCATCAATGCACGATCCGTCTCAAGAAGATGAAGATGCTTTCGCTCAGCCACGCCATTCTGAGCATGAGAACGAGAACAAGAGAACTGAGAAAGAGTCCCTTGCTCAGTAAGAACACCACGCAACACATTAGAAATATACTCGCCAGCGGAGTCAGCACGAAACACACGAGTGGGCAAGAGAACTGAGTGTGAACCATGGCAGCAAAACACTTATAAATAGACAACACCTCACTACGAGAAGTCATGAAATAAAGCCATGTGTAACGAGAGAAATCATCTATGAAAATAATATAGTATTTATGACCCCCTTTCAAAGTGAAGAGAGCTGGACCCCATACATCAGAATGGACTAACTCGAAAGGACGCTTAGACACTCACTCACTATGGGAATATGGTAACTGGATCTGCTTGCCAAGACGAAAACCCTGACATTCTAAAGAGACATCTCCTGAGACAGACCCCAGAAGACCTCGACAAACTAAAGACGACAAACGAGAACCACAAAGATGACCAAGTCGATGATGCCACCGCTGGAAGGAACCAGTAGCAGAGGCGGCCGAAGCAGAGGAACTGGCGATAGTGGTGGCAACGGAAGGAACATGAAGCCAGTCTAACTCTCAAAAGACCATGAGAATCACGGCGGTGAGGGCCAGCCCCAACCAGAGTGTGCGTGCGATGGTCCTGGACAGAACAAGAGTCAACATCAAGGATGACGCGACAACCAGAATCAGTAAGTTGACCAACAGAAAACAGATTCATGGTAAGTCGAGGAACATGAGCAACATCAGGGATAGAATAAGGAGTTGTAAGATTGCCTCTACTAACGACAGAAAGAGGAGTACCATCAACAGTGAGGACATGAACAGGAGAATCAAGCGATCGAAGAGAGGACAAAGTGGAAGAATGAGAAGACATATGAAAAGAAGCTCCAGAGTCCAGAACCCATGGGGATGTACCTGACTGTGTAGAAGGTGGTTGCTCAGTGCGAGAAGCATCAGTCACAGAACCAGCAGTACCCATCGAGGAAGAACCTGAAGCAGCGAGCAGACGCTTAAGTCTCAGAATATCCTGCTCAGTCAAAGCGGTGGCTGAAGATGTCGAGGTAGTAGACGAAGTCCCTGAAGATGATGATCGCGCCTGACGCGGGTGTTTCTTTTTCCGGAAGCACTGAGACTCAACATGACCATCTAGGTTGCAGTAGCCGCAATGTGGACGGGGGCGGTCCGAGCCACCAGGGGGAGTGGACAAGAGCGGCGGTGCACTCGAGCGAGACGAAGTCGGTGCAGCATGTGGTGTAGCAGGGGCTCGAGCAGCGAGCACAGAGGGAATCTCTAGTAAACCAGCACCACGCAAGCAAGTCTCCTTAGCACGAATCTCAGAAAGCGCCTCCATGAGAGAAATACGACCACGAGCAAACAACTGAGCACGTCGGGGCTCAAACTCCTTACGGAGCCGAGACAAAAACTCGTAGACACGATGAAACTCCAAATTGACCTGCATAACCTGGCAACACAGACAAGTACGACAACCAGCACTGCGGGGAGAATCAAGCTGGCGCTAGATAGCAGAACTCTGTGCATAAAAATCATCAACAGTGGAGTCACCCTGCTGAAGAGCATGCTCCTGACGGACCACAGAGAGCTATAAGGCATCACCAGAGGGCTCATAGCGCTGACGAAGACAGGTCCACATCTCAAAGACAGTAGGAAGGCCCAGAAACTCAGAGGCAAACTGAGGGAGAACACTAGCAGTAAGAACAGCTGCAGCACAAGCATCATCATCAAGCCACTGGGTGTCAACAGACACAGCACCATGATATGCCCGAGGAGCCTCCTCATAAGTCAAAACCTGCTCATCATAAGCACGAACAACGGCCTCATCATCAATCTTAGCTGCAACCTTCACAACCTGATTAGCATCTGCAGGAAGAACCAGTGGCGTCGGCGGGGTGGGGGCCATAGGAGGAACCGGACGTGGCGGACAACGAACCTCGCCAGAAAGAACGCCCCATAGACGGATGACAGGCATATGAATGCGCATGAAAACAATGAACTCGATGTAGTTAGTATCATCAAAAATCACCGGACAACAAGGAACAACAACATAGCCCAATGCAGAAGAATTTTTTTTAAATATGTCCCGGCAGCAGAGATGTACACAGTTGGTGCGATCCGCAGCGGGGGTTAGTGCGATCCGGAGCGGGAGGCGACTGGATCGCGAAGCAGCAGGGGAGACCAGAGGACGGGCGGAGCTGTCTCGGGGATCACCGCACCAGGACGGGCGGAGGTGTCTCGGGGCCGGCTGCAGATTCGATTGGGGAATCCGCTGGATCAAGTTCGAGCGGAACGAGCGGCACACCAGAGGACGGGCGGAGCTGTCTCAGAGCGGAAGTTGACTCGATCACGACGCAACAGCACGGGAGACCAGAGGACGGGCCGGCTGCAGTTTCGATCGGGGAATCCGCTGGATCGAGTTCGAGCGGAACGAGCGGCCGACTGCAGGTTCAATCGAGAATCAGCTGGGAACGAGGCCGGCGGCTTCGATTAAGAATCCGCGGGGATCGGGGAATCCGCTGGATTGA
The DNA here is from genome assembly GCF_904849725.1 of Hordeum vulgare subsp. vulgare. NCBI lineage: Eukaryota > Viridiplantae > Streptophyta > Magnoliopsida > Poales > Poaceae > Hordeum > Hordeum vulgare. Next base: position 536,272,214 of record NC_058521.1, read on the forward strand.
GAGTGCCGACAGCTTCAATCGGGAGAGGTGTCTTCGAGCGGGACGAGCGGAACGGGCAGGAGGAGGAGATCGAGGCGGCGGCTTCGATCAATCGCACCAGTTGCAGCGTGCAGAAAATTGACCTAGCTCTAATATCACGTTAGGAATATGCAACTTGTATTTTCATGAGGCCATAAACCGACATATATACATGTACATGTCTGGGCTATATGCAGAAAACCCCTTATACAATGGGATAAATATGAATAGGTACGTGGCTATATTATGTATATTCTAACAATAGGGAGGTAAAGTATGGACAGAGTGAATTATTTACATGGTGTGGAGTCCACAATATCTATTATGTTCGAATACGCATAACAAAAAAATCATTTGGATATTGTGGATACATTAACTATCCTAAAGACAATCTTTACCTATTAATAAAGCACCTATTGCTTGTGTGGTACGTCATGTAAATTGCCCCTGAAGTTTGCATAAATTACCCACCATGCCACCGGTAATTAATAGAAAACGTTTCACAAAGCGAAAAATCTTGAAATCGGACTGCCTATGTAAAAACCTCCTATATTAGCTCTGTACCGTGGGAGAATATCTAACACATCGTATGGGCCGGCCCATGCATAGACGCAAGTTTTTTTAGTTCCGTTTATTTATTTATCTTCAGTTCCATTTTATTTTTCTATTTTAAATAATTTACAACTTCAAATAACCTTTCAACTTTTAATAAACTTAAAATTTTAAATCAACATATCTAAAAAATAAAATATTTGTGACTTCAAAAACTGCTCGGAGTTTTTGTAAAAAATGGTCGCATATACAATAAAATGTTTGCAAGTTTGAAAAAATGTTTATAAAACAAGAAAAGTCCATGATTTCAAATCAAACTCCATGTATTAAAAATTATTAAAAGCATTTAACAAACTGCTTTCTAATTCAAAATATGTTAATGCATTTAAAAAATGTCCTAAAATTTAAAAATAACTAATGCCTGTTGTGATAGTTTCTTTTGTTATTTAAAAATTTCCGTTCCATTTTTGTTTACTTCTAATTTAAATAATTTAGAATTACAAAAGCATTTCCATATTAAAAAATAGGAATTTTGAATTAAAATGTTGACGAAAAATAAAATGTTTGTGGATTCAAAAAAGGTGCCGTATTTTTATTTTTTATTTTTAAAATTCCAAAACAATGTCCGTGAATTTAATAAATATATTACTGATTTATAAAAATGTTTGTTTATCTAGAAAGACTTCATGCGTTTCAGAAATGTTTGTGAATTTAAAGTAATATCCTTCAACATAAAAAATTATGTTCGTCTTTTCTAGACTTGGTCGACAATTCAAAAGAAAATATTTAAACCCGTTTGAAATATAAAAAATATTCACGATTTCTAGTAAATGTTTGTAAATTGTAAAAAATGTTCTCGATTTTAAAAATGTTCTCATATTTGCAAAATTGTTTATGAAAGATCTAATGTATGTAGTTAAACATTAATGGTTCTAAGTCTTCGTGAAAATATACCCGTGTGATTTTTAAAGAATTAACTGTTGGATGGATCGAATTATTATTGTATGTTTTCTAAAAAAATTCTTAAAATTAGGAATAATTCTTTAAGTTACCAAGTTTTTTCACAACCATGATATTTTTTTTTTGAAAATGTAAAGATTGCTTCAACTTGTGAATCTTTACATAATAATAAAGAGGCTATTGCTTCCGTCGGAAAACCCACCGCTGCCGCTTTAAAAAAAACCTTGTCTTTTAGGTAATTAAACCGGAACGTCATGAACCCGTCCGACACGATGCTCCCGCCGCAGTCATCCCCGTCGTCGCACTCCAGGCTGTTGCCGGTCAGGTCCGCCTCCTCGTACAATACCATATGATTACAGCTTTCAACAACACCCACTCAATGCAACCCCCAATCAGATTCGAGTCTGGGCGACAGCAAAGCGGCACCGGGTCGAGCCAGCCTGATTCCAAGGTTGCCGGCCCCTGCCCTACGTAGTAACCTCCCATCGCTCTCGGAGACCCTGCTGTCCGACACGCCGCCGATCGTGAGTGGCGCCGCTTTCCCTACGTGGACAACAACACGCATCTCTCCCGTCGTGACGACGGAGGATCGGCCCCGCGGCCAGGCGAAGCGCCGACGCGGCGGCCGTAACCATTACCCAAGTGTTGGGTCGTCTCGGCCTCCGGAAAGGGCATGCAAGGGGAGATGGGAGATGCAAAGGCGAGCACGACACGGTCGCACCCAGGCGATCGACGGGCGGATTGAGGGTATCATGTGCTGCGTGTAGAATCGTCCTGATAGCATGACCCCGGGTACGTAGGTGCACGTGTCGGTCGCCCCTTGTTTCCCCCGGCGACGCCGACGTCTCGCCGCTCATGGATAGACACATGCTCCATAGACCGTCCGTCCGTCCCTGCATGCATAAGAAGACTGGGATTTGATTCCCATATACATGCATGCATGCACCCAACTGCTGAGCTGCCGTGCCGCATCGGCATGGGCAGAGGATGTGTTTGTGGCTTCAAATCGCTCGTGTGTTGCTGCTTTACCATGCCTACTTGCTCTTTTAAAACTAGATTTGACATGACATGCTTGTGTGGATTGAGATGCCCACCAGTCCGTTGGCATTAATAATTAGCCCTATCGATGTTATAGCCCACCATGTTCGACTTTTGGAAGAACATGCACCCGCCGGGTTAAAGGTGGTGTCTCGGTCGGTAAAAATTAGATTCTCACAATATATATCTCCATCTCCATTGGCTCTTTATCTCGGCGTTCTTTGGATGGAAGGAGGGAAAGATTACGATCTATACCTATTAATAAAAGAAATAGATATTTTTAATCCGTTTTGCTATTTTATTAAAAAAACGGATGTTTCTAACATTAAACCCGTAGTACATATTAAATGTTTTTAAAATAATCATATTTTCTAAACCATAACTCCAAATTTAACATATTATATATAAAATTTGATTAAAAGATATGTAGAATTTGAATATGATGTTATTTTACGTGTTAAACATTTAATAAAAATTTATCTAAGATGCAGTTTTAATAAATAATTCGTTATTTGTCTTTCTTTTATAGCGGTACTAATCCCGATTGGGGATGAACATGTCAACAAAATCTGGATTGAAGATGAAATTGAAGGTCACTTACCCGTTTCTTTATATGTATTAAATCTACATGCAAAGTGTGTTAAAATAGAAGACCCGTGGAATCTTCAACTGAATTTTTGTAGGTAAGACTATATCTGTTTGTGCCGTAACTACGAAGTCTCAGATTATAGACCGTTTTTTAATAAATTAAGAACGTATGGTTTTTCTCTCCCGTTGCAACGCACGGGCCATTTTGCTAGTAAATTTAAAAGAAGAAACATTTTTTGCATTTGTGCACAAAATTTCAAAATCAAGCGATGATGTGTAAACATAATATGGTCATCATCATTTAAAATTATGTTTTTTTTCTCCCGTTGCAACGCATGGATCATTTTGCTAGTACATTTGTACGCACGAATCGTAGGATGGATCCGACGCACAAACAGTACCCGATGAAAACCGGTAGCACCGTTAGTTTTTCATTTCGCTCGATCGCCGGGCCGGATTCATCCCAAAGTTATGTTTTTTAAACCCTACTAGTACAAATGCCCGTGCGTTGCACCGGACGAAAAGACGGACATAACCTGATTCATGTGTAATTATGCATTATTTTTATCAAATTTTAATAAACATTGATAATATGGTTAAACATGAGAATTTTTTATTCTTAATAAAAGCTAACGTTTTAGTAAAAGAGCTCGTGCATTGCAACATGTATGAAATAAATTTCAGGGTTTGTGTGTGCGTCTACTTTCCTTGACACCATCATCAGGGCTCGAACAAAGAGGCGACAACGACGATAAAGGTGACCCGTCATGCAAAGGAGCGGGACAGCCTGCTCCACAGGTTGTCGGGCATGAGTGGAGCTCCAACTCCGACCGGACAGATGGCTCCACCTCTAGCTCTGATGACGACGCTCCATCGCACGTCGACGCCTACACGGAGGAGGGGCACAACCGCGTCGATGACTCGAAGGGGAAGGGGACAACAAGGAAATGGTGATTTTCTCCACCCTTCGTCATTGTGTTTATATTTTAACTATGTTTTAGTTAGTTTGCCGATTTATTATTAGGGAGAGATATATAAGTAAATTAGTAGGTATAGATATAGATATAGATATAGATTGGTTTTTTATAAGAAAAACAACAGAGCCGTACACACGAGCTTCACTACCAGCTAGTCTTGTCTTACTTGAGCAATGGCAGCCATCATCCGCCCCGCATTAGGAAAACTAGAACGTCACCATGGCTCCATCTTCTCCCAACCCATCACCATGGGGCCTCTTCTGCCGCTCGCATTATCGCTCCTTCTCCTACCTGTCCCCTACTTGTTCTTCAGCGGCGGTAGCAACAGCTCGGCGGCCAGCCACACCGGTACTTCTAGTCGCTCACCCAGAATTACGGGCCGGTCGTGAAGGTGCAGCTCGGCCGCGTACGGATGGTCGTCGTCACGTCGCCTGAGGCAGCCAAGGAGGTTCTCCGGACAAATGACCTGCACTGCTGCAGCCGGCCGAATTCACCAGGCAAGTGTGTACTTCGAATTTGTACTTTTCTAGCTCTACAAGCGGACAATCATAACACTTCATCCGTCGTACGGTAGGCGCGAAGGGATAACGTCCGTTCCATCCTCGCGCGCGGCTGCTCCGGCCATGGCGTCCACCGCCACCTCCTCCCTCGGCGCCATCCTCCAGCGCTTCCCGCTCCTAGCGCCCCGCCCCGCCTCCCGTCGGCCCCCCACCACCCGCCGCGCCGTCGCCAACAAGATCTCCTGTATCGGATGGGTACGTACGAATACCATCACCAACGCTTGATTGTCTGCCCGGTGTTGTGCTGACCGACGCGCTTGCTCTGGGACGCACGCAGGACCCGGAGGGCATCCTGGTGCCGCCGCAGCCGGGCCACATCGTGCAGCTCGAGTTCCGGCGCCGCCTCGACAGCGCCGCCGACGCGCGCGCCGCTTTCGACCTCCAGGTCAAGGAGGAGCAGGAGCGCCGCCGCAAGGAGCGCAAGGTAATCCATATTCATTCCGTCCGCCGAGCACGGCCTGAGCTGAGCTGACACCTGACAAGATGATGCTGACAATGGCGGCGCGCGGGAGATCGAGATCGGCAGGCTCCGCCCCAGGCTCAACAAGGCCTTCTTCGACCACATCCAGCGGGAGATCGCGCAGATCAAGTTCGCCGTCACCGAGACAGTGGTCTGCACCAACTTGAGCTCCCTGTTTCCTCTCCTCTGTGTGTCAAAACTTGAAAATAGCCTGAACGAAACGTTTTTAACTTACAAAAGGGCCGTTGGTTGAATTTCAATAAACAGAGGGGCATTTTTGTAAAAAAGTCGACGACGTACGGCAGAAGCGCTCCGCGCTTTATTATTACTAGTACAAATGCCCGTGTGTTGCACCGGGCTAGAAAAAAAGCAGAGAACCTATTTATTTTGCCATTAAATGTTAAATGTAAATTATAATGTTAAATGTAAGACATCTATTTTTGGACCGAAGGAGTTTCTTTTAAAGTTTTAAAATATAATGTAATGCTTATATAAAAATTGGATTACTTTTTTAATAATAATTATCATTTTTATTGAGTGGTAATAATGTTTTGTTTTTTGATGGGTAATAGCATTTTTGTGTACAACATATTTTCAAAAAATAAATTGAACAATATATATTTTAAATTGTTTTTTGCACAACTTGCTAAGCTCTTGCAAGTGAGCTGCTCTGAGCATAGACACCAAGCCTTCGTACGAGACACAAAGCGCGTCCTCCGGAGCACTTTGCTCATCTTCTAAAAGAACGTTCTCCTCATCTTCTCAAAGAAAAACAAAGTTGTCCTTATCTCTTCACTTTGTTCCCGTCACTCGCCTCATTCCAATGGTGGCCACCCCCTTCCTTCCATTCCTTGTGGAGTTGAGCTCTCGATGTACCTTCAATGATGGCCGCCCCTCGCCGTTCATCCCTCCGCTGGCAATATTACATTTCATTTGTAATTATTTTTGCAATGTTTTTGGTATTTCTTACCAGAAAGCACTGTTCTAATGTTTTCTAAAATAAAAATTCAAGATTTTTTTTAAAGGGAAACTTATTACATTTTTTTGTAATTTTTTGCACTGTTGTTTGTGCTTATACATCCCACACGCACTCAAGGAGACAACAATCTGAAGCCCATATTTATAAAAAAAAAAACTGAATTAGTGCAATGCTTGATGCGAATCTCATATTTGTTGAAATAAAATAATAAAAATATTACATTTCATTTGTAAAAGTCATTTACAATCAACTATATGTAATTGACACAGTTGGTCTATATCCAATGAATTATGAGAAGTCCTTTCATTTGCTAGTTATCTAAAACTACCACCAGAGATGCCATCCAACAGCTAGCCAATAGCGGAGGATCTTTTTTCAGAAATAGCATGCATGTCCTGTTTGAGCAAATAGAAGTCAGTGCGATAAAACAATCAATCTTGAAAAAAGAATTTGTTATTACGAGATCTTCCAAATTGTACTATATTTACCAGATTTAAATTGATTTTGGGAGGCGCGCAGCCGTGGATGGGGTCTGGGAGGGTGAGCGGCTCCCTGGTGGCCTTCTTCTCCTTGGAGACGATCTTGGGGCCGAAGCGTGCGCCGACGCCGACGAACTCCTCGCCCTCGTGGCCGCCCACCCAGCTTTGCACTTCATACATAGTGCTAGTGTGAAAGCAAAACATACCTGCACTTTATCAATACTGATCTTAACAGCCTGCTTTTTATCTGTAAGATCAGTAACCTTGTTGTAGAATGATACAACATCAAGTAACATCTATAAACACAATGTTAGAGTGTCAGCATCTTAAGAAAAATTTCTGCATAAATAGACACAGAAGATAATTGGCACGCATATGATTCCAAGTTGACATTTCAGACACTACTTTTGATACGGCTATGAAGATTGACAAGGTCTGAATCTAAAAGTGTGCAAAATCATCGCTGACTTTCTGAAAAAAGCACAAAATGCATGGTCATGGCACAAAGGCCAGTGCTGAGAGCACAGGGAAAGGAAGAAGGTAAGAAGGGGAAATCACCTGCGCATTAGTAGCCAAGGCCGAAGCATGCTCTCAACGCCGCAGAGTAACGAAAGACCACCAGTCAAGCGGGGAACCTGTAGCAACGCCGCTGCATCGTGGCCCAATAAGAAGCACAAATAAAAACACGGACAAGAGAATTCGAAAACAACCTAAGCAGCAAGCCAGACCATGACCACCACACAGGTATAGGTATGAACAGCCAAGCATAGAATTTGGGGATTTTCAGATAATTAACCTTTAAGATTAAGATTTTCAAAGAATTGACACATACAAACTGAACAAAGGCATGCTAGGATCATTCAAAGATATGTATTTAAAATGGAGTACAAAAACAACTTTGGCATCAAACCCATCATAGGATCATGTAATTTACATGTTAACATAGCGGAAAAAAAAATGATCTTCTTCACCTTTGCATTTGGGTTCTTCTCCTTGAGGTAGTTGCCGACGCTGCTGCTTCAAATCCCGGTGGCGGAGATGTCGACCTGCATATAAATGGCGAGTCAATTCAATTGTCTTGCCATTCCAGAGAAGTTGAGCGGTACAATGCATGCATCTAAATGTAGTAGATAACTTGTCATGTTGGTGCGTGGTCCAAAGAGTGCTACTGCTACTGCTACATACAATACATAGTTGCTCTGGTTACAGTTGTATCTACCACGCAGTTTGTTTGTTCAAGGCAAGCTCCAAAGAGAAAGGAATCAGACTCTTAGTTGTGACTGTAACCATAGTCACTCATACCAAGTTAGTTGCTGCATAAATATATGGGCGGTTATTTACAGAATTAAATTGATACAATCATTCATAGCCATGCTTGTAGACTATGTGGCTCACCTGTTGGGTCACGACTCTCACTCATGCAAGCAAAGCAAGCACTGCAGTGCAAAGTTCAATGAAAAAAGATCTAGCAAGTAAAAAGCTGATCCTGACTGTAGTATGGATTAAGGAACTTTGGATATGTAGCAATCAACTCGGAATGAAAGTTACTATGAGATTTGTTTCCCTTTTGGTAGACAAACGGTAAAATGATACGTGCTTCACCTAAGGCAAGTCAAGTGTGGATGTACACTTTATTTAATTTCTGCTAAGAAAACAACAGAACAAAAAAAAGGATACACTGCTCCCTTCATAACAGGTTCAGCCATCTGCACAAAATACAGAAAGCATTAGTGTTTTCCTTGTGATGGGCAAACCAACTTAGCTATCTCCTGTCTCAATATTGATCTAGAATGATATGTAAACTACGATGACTCATCCAGAAGCATGTGTCGTGCACTTGCGAAATATTGAATTTCTAAGGTAACGAACTTCATGTACTTATAAAGGTTTATATACTAAATACATCAGAAACCTTGCAAATATGCAGGGATAATCACAACACTTTGCTTCTGTATCAGTTATGCTCTATCACAGCGAACAATCTATGGATTGATAAGATAAGGTGATGTAATCCAATCCATTTCAGCTCCGTGAAAAGTATAAATATAAATTAATGTTACCTACAATAGTGAAGGTGAGAATAAAATAGTAACGCCGCAAATCAAACAATGTAAACATTTTGTAAACATTTTACAAAGATGGCAAGGCCGACAGCATAATTCTTCATGTTGAGAATTGTTAATGTGGGTCATAAATCAAACAATTACTCGTGTTATAGGCTACAGGATGTGATGCTCTTTTTTCTCCCGGTGCAACGCACGGGCATTTTTTAAACATTATCATCACTAAGACATGTCATCGCATTGGTGCCTACTACTCCAATCATCAAAAGGGCACCTGATCATTCAAAAACAACATGCCACTGGTAACTCCTAGTTCCCATCCAGTTACAGACTCATGAAGCCTAGATTCAGATACAGGGCATACATCAAGTTCAGACACACTTCTGAACTTATGTGCTGAAATGACTAAAGAGTCTCTTTATTCTTCAGTTCTTGATTGCATATTAGTTCTGATCATTCGATTAAACCTCCTGTTCAAAGTATGTTGACTTGAGCATATTAAGGCTTCAGTCACGCAATTGTCATTGGGTCACGTTCAACCAATGACCCATATATGAATGAACATTTAATCCATTCGCATGAGAACGGAATTTGTAATTTGCCAGTTAGGTTTGTCAGGGCTCATTATGAGGCCGAGTCTGCTGAAATGTTGGCGACTGATAAGTAGATAACCCAGTTCCAATAATTCTAGTAAACCGAGACCCAGAACCAATATAAACAACAGCACTTGGCCTTGCCCAAAAGAACTAAGTTTACCATTTTTTTGGGTATGGACAACACAGACATAGCTGATTAATCAATTTAGACGGTTTAGCATTCCTGGCTAGCAGTAAAATCCGTACTTCTGAACTTATCTGGTGAAAGGCCTAAATAGTATCTTTATGCTTCAGTTCTTGTCTTCATATTAGTTCTGAGCATTTGATTGAACCTCCTACTGAAAGCATCTATTTCGTTGTACTGTCACATGGTTTTGTCCTTGAGTAACAGACTGTCTGGTGTTTCGGATCTGTAGAATCTAATAACATGTGAGGTGTTGAGAAGATGATTTTTCCTAACAACATGAAGCGACATTCTTGATAAGCTCATGAGCGCTTGGGAGGGAATCCCTTTCTCTTTTGAAGTCCCAAAATCTGTGAATGTTATTGTCCATTGTGGTTGCCATTTTTTGTTTATTATACATGGGTTATTTAGGGGCTTAGGTAGTACAGTAGTAGGTAGTTGTGGTATACCAATTTCTTTTATTTTCACTCGTCAGTTTGCTTGTCTGTAGGTGCTAAAGGAGAGGATTGAGCGAGTCAAAGCAAAGAAAAACGGTGCTTTTACATCCAAAACTGAGTTTACTGAAGAGATGTTAGAGATACGTAGAGATTTCGTGCTTATCCATGGCGAAATGATACTTCTCCAGACCTACAGCTCCCTGAACTTTGCTGGTGAGCATATGAAACCAAATTAACCAACCTTGAGTGTCCTACCAGCAGTATATTTTATAGCTAACGCCCTGACACTTGATGCATACATGGCTAGTGAAGATACTGAAGAAGTATGACAAAAGAACAGGCGGCGTGCTCAGCCTACCTTTCACTCAGCGAGCTCGCCACCAACCATTTTTCACCACTGAACCATTAACAAGACTTGTTCGAGAATGTGAGGCTAATCTTGAAATCCTCTTCCCTGTTGAAGATGAAGTGCTCGAGTCTGGTTCCTCTTCAAAGCATCAGGCTCACAATGATGCGGCTAGTCGTGACCCAGCGTCATCTTCCGACGCAGAAACCACAGAGGTGTACCAAAGCACACTCGCGGCAATGAAAGCGATAGAGGGCCTTAAGAAAGCGAGCTCTACTTACAATGCCCTGTCTCTGGCTAGGTTCTTCCATGGAGAGGATGGCGAAGCTTGTTATGGTGCCGTAACTTCTGAGAGCTCGCTGTTAGATTCCTTGACAGATTCCCAGGTTGAAGATGCATATAAGGATGATAAAGAGGTGCAATCAAAGGAGCAGAGCTCTGCTCAGACTAACCATAACGCGGAAGCGGAGCGACGCGGTGGATAATAATCAGTCTTTCCATGCTATTTTGAATCTCCCCTGATAAGTGTAAATGATAGAACTGCTATAACACCAATAATCTGGATGTTTAGCCAGTCTTTGAAATGTGTGACAGACCATAAGTCATGTTTTATTTGGATGCTTGGAGTTTTGGAGCTGTAGGCAGAAAGTGTGTGTGTCATTTAGCTGATTTGATTTGAAAGGAATTGTATACAGTCTCTCTGTTTCTTAAGGTTTTTGTATAGCCACTCATGTTCGCCTTCAGCAAACCACTCATACGGTGACTTCTTTTTTAAGTTGGCTCATACAATGAATTTGATTATGAAATTTATGTACAAAACATTCTAGTGTGGTTCAGACTCGTAGAAGTTAAAATGCAAAGGGAACTTAAAGCTCAACAATAAATAAAAAGGAGACTATACTTGTGGGAATAATCCAGATGCCAAAACCAACCATTTAACACGTAATGATTTGTTGCTCCGAACATAAAAATAATAATATGCATATGTTGCATTCACGGAGAAGCAAAATTTCAGTTGCGATGCGAATGAACAAGATGCAAAAATATACAAACATATATAACAACAACTTGCATACAACTAATCTCTGCTTATGAATTCATCCGATTAACCACTTAACTTGCCGATTAACGTACTCGTAGGATCACTGAGTAACCGACAAAATAATAAATCAGCCGATTAATTTGTTGATTAAGTGTCTAATTAGCTGATTAATCCCCTACGCATCCGCCAACCGAGCAACTGTCGGTTAACGATCTTCTCCACATTGCAACTAATATAAAATGATTTGTTCATAACAAGTTTGTGCAACTAATTAAGAACTCAACTGTTACCTAATTTAGCATTGCGAAATTGGCTAGGAATAAGCACGGGAGGGGTGGAATCACCTGGAGATGGCCTGCTCGGTCTTCTTCTGGCCGTCCTTGTGAGCCTTGTCCTTGATGTGGCGCAGCATCGTCACGATCTGCTTGAAGTCGCTGCCTCGGCGGATCCCATCGGAGCAAACACCAACAAATCACATGGCGAAATCTGTCACGAAAATCCGACACAAATCGCGTGAGAGAGAGGGATAGTGGGGGGCGGCCAAGAAACCCTCGCTCTCTCTGTCGGTCTCTTCGATCCGAGCAACCGTCGGGAGCGGGACGCACGGAGCGCAGAGCAGCGGCGCGGAGGGGAGGGGAGGGGGGAGGGGAGGCACCTGTCGAGCTCGAGCTCGGGGTCGGAGTCGTCCATGTCGCGCCGCCTTTTTTCGGACCGGGCCGCCTCGATTCTTCCTGCCGAGGCCTCCGCTGCCACCAGCCTTTAACATGGGTCTCGTGCCCGCGCCGGCGGCAAGCGGCGGCGCGTGTCCGATGGAGACGCACGGTGGTGAGACAGTCCAATAAGAGATAAGGGTTACACGCATAATTTCTAACAAATGCAATGGTTTTTACGCAAAAACGAAACGTTTTTCTAGAGTGCCACTTTAACAGGGACTGTGGGTTGAACATATAAAACCTCGAAGGTTTTTTTGCAAAACTACCACGACGACGTACGGCAGAAGCCATGCCTGCTTTATTATTACTAGTACAAATGTCCGTGCGTTGCACCGGGCAAATAATGAGGCACAACTTGCTTCATGTATCATTGTGAATCATTTTTATATTCATTTTTAATAAACATTGATCATAAGTTTAAACTTGGGAATTTCCTTATTTATAATAAAAGTTAACATTTTCATAAAAAATGGTATATACCCTTTTAAAAGAATAATTAATGTTTTGTAAAAATTAGAACATTTCTCTAAAATAACATTCTAATAGTTTTTTGTTTTTAAAGAATAATTAATGTCTTCAAAGCTGCAATCATTTTTTATGACTTTTACGCTGGCGTTGCGCGTCGTGGGCCGGCACATCAGGGCGATGCATCAAACGCAAGATGGCTTAGAGCACGCTGAAGCCGTGGTATAGGAGGTCCCCACTCGCCACCTCGGACCAAACGCTGATCTGCATCTTGCCATTTTTTGCCTTTGCATGTGGCTGGCCTATTAGAGAAGCCAAACAACGCACACATACTGCTTCATACACGACTTTAATATATGCACTACAGATTTATTATTAAAATAATCAAAGGGATTTCTGTAACAAAGTATAACCGACCAAAAATACTTATTTCTTTTATTAATAAAAAATAGGATAGGAAAATTGTCCGTGCGTTGCAACGAGAGAATACAGTAATGTGTAGCGCAATACTACTGAGAAAATGCTAGAGTGCAAGTAAAATGTATAATTGTGTTCCATTTTCACTTGGTCACGTAATATTAAAAGAAAAGTCATTCGCTTAGGAAAATAAATCAGAAGTGTGTGCTTTGATTACACTAATAGAATATATAAAGTCAGTTGAGAGATGTAGTAAGAAATATCATATTGAAACCTGAAGTTTCTGAAGTGACATGCATACACACTCTGAATATTGAACAAAAGCTGAATCGTAAGTTTGATGAACAGCAATTTGTGGCTCCAATTTAACCATCCGAGCTACTATATGAGGGATCATGAGTTTGTGAAGTAGAAATCTTTTCTGACGTAACATTATTTCGTATTGCTTTGGTTGTTGGAGACAACCAATCCAAAGAGATGTGAGGCTGGATTTTTTGGCAACACAATTGGTGAGGCAACAGGGTCTTACTCGCAAAAAAAGGCAACAGGGTCTTACTCGCAAAAAAAAGGCAACAGGGGTGTAGGTATGCATCATCCCCGGTTCTATAACTTCGCAAACGATAAACATAATCTGAAAGGCAAGACTCCATCTGTGGCTTTGATGTTGGACACAAAGTTCGATAGTGTTGACTTGACAGAAGTTGTCATGTTCAAGGCCTATGTTGTTGGTGCAAGTTTCAAAGGTATCAGAAACATAACTACACAACTTAATTTGTTATGTACGACACTGCTTTGTTCATTGTTTGATTGCTTCCAAATACCAACCCTTTCATATGTACCTTTGCATCGATCGTAGACAGACATAAAATGCTTGTTTATTCACCACACTGTATTATTGTGATTTCTCCCAACTACATACCCTTTTCAGATATACCTTTGTTGTTTCATTTTGAACATAAAGATAAACACTTATCTTTCAAATACTTTTAGGCATGAACTTCACACACGCTGCCAATTTTGAAAAAACTGATATCAAAGCTGCAAATTTAAAAACACTGTCTTGTCAGGATCAACCTTCAATGATGCTAATATGAGGGACTTTGATTTCAAGGGCATACTCACTGGCTACATTGACCTTCAGAAGCTATGCATAAGCAACAAAATCATTGAAGGCAAAAGATTGGAGCTGGGATGCACGTGATTCAATCATAGACACGTTTATGGCAGCATCGTCATCCTCCTAAAAAATAACAATAAATTCCATTACAATTTATCAAACAATACTTTTCATTTTTGTATTGTAAGAAAGAAAGTTAATACACTTCAACGACAAAGGAAGGTAGAAAATATTTTGCAAAAATAGAGGTCTGATTGTGCTTCGTCCCCGGTTTATCTCTTGAGTGTAAAGAAGTGAAGCCATTTGCCGCATGAAGCTATTTCACATTTAACACTGCCCAGACCATTTAATTTACATGAAGCAACCATCATGTATATATTGCCTTCAGTATGATCAAATTATATCGACTGTAAAAACTACACACACATGGGGTTTCCAATTGCCAAAGTCAAACGTACCATTCTTTCAGTCAGAAATGCAGAACATATATCAAATTAACAAATGAATTACTATCCCTGACGGTCGACAAAGCAAACTGCTCAGAGAACAATTCATACTCTGATATTATGGGCATATCCTAAAGCATTTTGAGAAGCATAGAATTAAGCAAAGAGACCATGAATATTTTTTGGCACCTTTCCTGTGCAACTATCACTTCAGGTATCAAAATGTTGATGTGCTATCTGGTGTCGAAAGTACATCTGAATGCTAGCATACCTGAAAACTATGCCAACATTTTTTCCTATCTGGACCTTCTTTAAGTAACTAAGTATTTTCCGGATAACAACTTTGCTTTAGCTCAAAATTGATCAACCGTTGTGCCAACAAATAGAGCTACAGAAATCAGTAAAGTATGTACTCATATACTCCTAGATTCTTGTGATTCGAACAATAAACTTCCAACGACAGGACTGCCTCTCACGTCCTCTAGCAGCAGGACTCCATCACTTAAATCCTACTGAAGTAAAATTAGAAAGTGATTACTATAGGGTAGTTATAGATTAACCACCAAGAAAAGAGGGCAAATACACAAGGAAAAATAAGCTGGAATATTTATCCATTGCTTAGTGTAAAGAGAGAGCACATGCAACGATCCATTTTTATCACTTATAGTTGTTTCTATTGTTTTCCCTTCTCCAAATAACCTGGAAAATTGTACTCATAGACTAACCATGTACTCCCTCTGTAAACTAATATAAGAGCGTTTAGATCACTAAAATAGTAATCTAAATGCTTTTATATTAATTTACAGAGGGAGTACACATTATTAATATCTCAGTTCATATCTAACACAGATCCATCGCCGACCCAATGCACCTTGAGGCAGATCTTCTTCCTTTGTTTCTTGACTGGTATGTTGTATAAAAGTAGGTTGTGTTTATGGCCAATTTGAGATGCCATTGTCCATGAACAATCAATTTAAAATACGCAGTGATAACCTGGGTTCTAATGTAACTAAAAATCCAATTATTCTGCAATTGGATACCGAAATTTAGCATGCTGCACATTTATCTCTCTTATTGTCAGTGTTCAATTTTTCCTATTCTGGCATTTTAGAATTCTTGCAGTTCAAATAGGCCCTAATATGCAAACAAAATGCAGTCATGCAATGGTGCTTTCCTAGGCTATTTACCAACAGGAAAAAATAATTCAAGATGATAATGCCACCAACCTCATCAAGCAAGGGACCTCTCTGACTTTCTGGTTTGTGGTCATAACGCCTCAAAAGCTGAAGGCATGTTGAAGTGATCAGCTTAGTTGACATATATGTCTCCCATGGAATGTCCCGCTTGAGAACCTTGAAATACAAAACAAGAATTAGATAAATAGTACAGCTTAAAAATCTCCCCTTGATGTTGTCAAGTTCAGACATAAGCAAATCATGCAGGCTGCTATTTGGGAACTGTCCTTCTATTTCTCGGTACCTACACTTACACATGGAGACATCTTCATACATTCAAGTACCATCCTCACATACTCTTAACAGATGTGATGCAACTCAAAGATCAGCATCGCTTGCAGATAATTCGTGATAAAACAATCCTAGTTAAAAGAGCAGACGACAAGCATTATGGGCCTGCTCAGAAATTGTCCGCCATACAATCAGTTGTCCATCCTTTTGACTGAATAATAAATGTTATAATCTACCTTAAATTATCACACAGAAACATGGCATATTTTAACTAACAAGAAACCAACCGTGATAGCTGCAGTCTGAACAGTACCAGGTCAATTCACTGCATCCTAGAGTAGCACAATGACATGACCAAAGAAAAAGGTTTCAACAGACTTAGATAGGCATCAACGATCAGGTTTCACGGTGAGAAGACTCACCGTAGGCGGCCAGAGAGGGCACAAATCCCAAGCAGGAGTGAGGAGGCAGCAAAGTGGTGAACATGGAAGTCTCACCATGATGCCCTTCTCTGGCCGCGACGTGCAGAACGTCGTACCCGACCTGTTCTTCGCGGCGACGCCCGTCATGGGCGTCGAGGTGCCGGAGCAGCTCCACCACCACCTCGAGGTGGCCCTTCTCCGCGGCGACCAGGAGCGGCGTCTCCCCGGCCTCGTTGGCCTCCGCGGCGACCAGGAGCGGCGTCTCCCCGGCCTCGTTGGCCTCCGCGGCGACGCTCTGGGCGTCGAGGTGCCGGAGCAGCTCCACCACCACCTCGAGGTGGCCCTTCTCCGCGGCGACCAGGAGCGGCGTCTTCCCGGCCTCGTTGGCCTCTCCGGCGACGCCCTGGGCGTCGAGGTGCCGGAGCAGCTCCACCACCACCTCGAGGAGGCCCTTATCCACGGCGGCCCGGAGCGGCGTCTCCCCGGCCTCGTTAGCCTCCGCGGCCACGGCGCAGCGGACCGCCTCCAGCCCCTCTCCTGCCTCCCCCGCCGCCATGACCAGCGTCGCCTCGTCCAACGCGCAACGCAGCGCCGCGGCGTCCCCGACCCGCGCCGCCATGTGGATCCGAACTTCCTAGCCCTCCTCGCCACGCCGGAGCCCTGCTGCGAAGCTCACATCGTCGGCCAGATCTGCGAGCTCTTTGTTTGTGCACGCGCTTAGGCAGACGAGCCCCAGCTTCAGGGAGGACCGCGGGGTAGATTTCGATAAACCTCAGGGGCTTTTTTGCAAAAACGCCGCAACGTACGACAGAAGCCGTCGGTGCTTTATTAGTAGGGACTGGCAAAAGAGCCCGTGCGTTGCAACGGGAGAAAAAATAACACGCGCTCTTATAACACAATAACCACAACTCAAGACCTTAATAGGTTCACGTCTTTTAGTTTCAAATGACATCACATTTTAAGGTCTCTCTCTCACACTCACATTATGTTAAGTATGCTTAGTTACAGAGGGAATATACGCCAACGCGATGCATATTTTATTAACAAATCAAGAAATCAAAGCATGAAAGAATATTGCGTACAGGTATTCCAAACAATTCAAATTTATGTCATGTGAACTTATATTATCAATGAACATATAATAAGTAAATATGAATATGATCTTACTTGATGTTTCAAGTTGCATGGTCTTTCTCCTCCTCGGTGAGGCCCACAAATATTTGCATTACGATAAAAATAGTGAAGTATGTTTTATTAATTAATGATAGCATATGCATAAGAGCATTTTTTTGTCTTGCTGATATAAGTGTTTGCATTTGTAATCCAAGTAAAGTCTTAATTTGGTTGAAACATATTAGACAGCTCCATTGAAAACAATCAAGTTGTAAGTACATGCATGCCAAATGTTCAAGGTTGCATATCAACATCGGATATACTTAAAAAAATCATTAGCACAACAGTTTAAAACAATATGAAAAATCAAAGCTAAGCCATTGGTTTACATAAAGTTTGTATAAGCATCATTGTTCAGTTTTTTATACTTCCTCGTTTACAAGCTTAGTACAACTTTGTATTAAAGCTAGTACAAAGTTGAGACAATTATTTTAGAATGGAGAGAGTACATTAGAAACATTTTTTTTACGGGTGACATCAGAAACATTTTATATATACACGTTTGATATTTTCAATTTCATGGTTAACATTTTTAAAACATATTTAGTTTTGATGTCAACTTTTTTTATACAGTCTACATATTTTGTATGCATCATGAACATTTTTTATATACATGTTTGACATTATTCAAATACATGATTAACATTTTCGAAAAGTTATATATTTTTATACAGTCTACATATTTTGTATGCATCATGAACATTTTTTATATACATGTTTGACATTATTCAAATACATAATTAACATTTTTGAAAAATTATAATTTTTATGTCTAATTTGTTCCATACACATTGTTTATTTTTGTATACTTATACATCGAAAACATTTTTATGCACATTTAATGTTTTTTAAGTACATGATAAATATTTTCAAAATAAAATAAAAGTATATTATTTATGATCCCTACGCACTGTACATTATTTTGTATATATATAGAAACTTTTTTGTTTATAAGTTTGACATTTCTTAAATCCATAATTAATATTTTTGCAAAGTTTATGCCAAAAGAGTAAAAAAAATATAGAAGAACAGAAAAAAGAAGAAAAAAAAAGCGCTGAAGGCAATCCCAATCGAGCAGCCATGGACCCGCCTAGTGAGAAAAGGTGGTAGAAAGAGGGTTCGAACCATGGTCTCTAGGGTGAAACCTAGAGCACCAAACTAGTTAAGCTAACCATGTGTTTGTGATGAGATAGCGGGACTGCTATTCTTGAATTAAATAGAAAAGCTGAATCAGAGTTGAAAAATCAAATCGGTGTTTTCACTTACCGGTGGCACAAGGAGTAATTCACGCAAACTTTAGGGTATCTTTTATAATGGACGACAGAAGCTATATTTGCTTTATTAATAGACTAGCAAAACGGCCCGTGCGTTGCAACGGAAGAAAAAGCATCATAATTTTCAATGATCATATCCACATACTCACATTTTCGTGAAATCATTGTTTTTTTTGAAATATTTGAAATCATGAAAAATTTCCAAGTTCGCAAACATTTTCTAAAATGAGGAATATATTTTTGCATTCATGAACATTTTAGACTATTTGCAAATATATATTCTCAAAATGTGAACATTTTTAAAATATTTTTCTTGAATCGGCGAACATATCTAGAGTCGACACACATAATAAGTCTAAATCACCATTGTTTAGTCATTTGCATTTGAAAACACATTATTTACATCTAATGTGGATTTAGACATCAAAACCTGAAAAGTAGTATAATCCAGGAAAAAAAGATACTGAAACTACAAAGCAAAGTAATAAGGAAGAAAAGGCTTCTAAATGAGGGAAGTTGGTATCGAACTGGGGTCTCCCAGGTGCAAGAGCATGGCTCAAGCCATTCGGACCCTCATGCGTACATATTGCATTTAGGTATTATTTTATATGGACCATACATGACCGCGTGAATTGAAAAGAAAACAAAACGATTCGTTTAACTCACCTACCGATGGTATAGGGGCGTAATTCCTGCGATCTTTAGGGGCAAATTCCGCGACGGACGACAGAAGCACTAATTGCTTTATTATTAGGAAAAGATAAAGATTAGGGAAAGAGAGGAGAAATTACGTGCCTAAACGATTAACAACGCTCAAGTCCGCCGCCGCCCCAAGCTTTAACTTGCACAAATAATAACAAGCCGCCAGCCTACAACGACGTTCCATATACCACGCGTGCACGGACGACGGCGTTCCGGCAGCTACCAGCCTCCTCAGCCATGCACGGCGACCAGCCACCAGCAGCTAATTCGCACCCGCCGGCGCTCGAGCCGTCCGGTTGGACGCGGCAGCAGGACAAGTTGCTGGAGCTGCTGCTCGTTCGCATGCACCCACGATGGGATCTCATCACCGTGCACCTCGGCGACAAGGCTCCGGACGAGGCGCGCCGGCGGCACGAGTCCGTGGCCGCCGAGCTTCGGCGCGTGCTTGAGGCGCCAGGGGCGGAGATGCCGCCCGAGTGGGATTTGCAGCAGGGTGCTGGTCATGCGCTGACCGGCGGCGAGCCGGCGGTAGTCGCCGTCGGCTATGGCGAGCGGACCGGTGGAAAGGAGGATGCTGGTGCACCGGCAGATGGCGAGGCTGCGTCGGCAGGGGCCGGGGTTGGAGAGGGTGCTGGCGCACGGGCGCGCTCGGCTGGCGGCGATATGCTGGGAACGACGCGGAAACGTGGAAGGAAAACGAAGGACTCTGCCCAGGAGAAAAACAGGGCCGTGCCATGGACCCCAGACGAGCACAGGTACGTAACCGGTCGTGCTACGAGACCGAATCTATTTCCCAATTGCTTGCCCTTGTCTGTTCATCGTTAGCTCTCTTTTAGGGAATTGCTTTTAAATTTGCTTCAACTCTTAGATGTTGCATGCTTTATTATCATTAATTTTGAACTCCTGGCATATATAAGAATCAAACGAAGGAATTACACACGCCCTCGACCAATGCTGATTCACCTGAATTATGATCCGCAGGCTGTTCTTGGCGGGCATCAGAGAACACGGGGTAGGCAAGTGGCAGAAGCTGGCCCGGGAGTTCGTGAAGACAAGGAACGCGTCCCAAATCGCGAGCCATTATCAAAAGTACAGCATCAGGCAGCAGAAGCTACGCCGCAACGAGTGCAAGCGGCCGAGCATTCATGACATCAATGACGAGGACACACGGAGCCTGCCGGCGAGCAGTCAGTTGCAGCTGCAGGCGAAGCTGAGAGTGGATGATGAGTCTGCAGGTGAAGACGAGGGCCGGCTTTCGGAATTTGGGCCACGGAACGAAATGCAAAACGAGGACCTAAACTTTAAAAATTGTATATAGCTATAGTTAAAATTGTACATAGCTTATTACGGACAACATTATTTTCTCACATCAATGTCTTCATTTCGTGAGGAGAAAGAAGAGTAAAAGGAGTTCGCATGTGGGTCTTAAGTCGGATATGATGAAGGGCCTGTGATATGTAGAGTGGAATTATTTGTAAGCAGTCATGGGCAAGATTGGCATTAGTCGTCACTTCATTGTTTCTTTTATGTGGTGTGTCACTTATTTATCTTTTCCGGTATCGAAAATGATAAATTTCGAATGTTCGAATTTAAGCATGGCAACCCGAACGTTTTTCATGGTAATTTTACTTCACCAATGTTGATAAACATGGCAATTTTATGACAAAAAACAAACTGGGACAAAGTTGCCATGTATTGACACCTAATGGTGTGTTTGGTTGAAATCATTAAGTGAAATGTAACGGTCCATTCCGTTCCGAAGGATCGTTCTCGTGTTTAGTGGGGTAGAGGAACCAAAACCAAGACGTTCTCCGGAACGACATATTCGCCCAAGATCCCGAACGCGCTGGTACCTCCAAATCGGAGGAACCATGGAAACGCCTCGAGTTTCATCTTTTCCCTGACTCTGTCCTCTCTCCCTCGACCAAGCTCTGCCGATAGGAGGAGGAAGGAGGCGAGCTCCGGCGGGATTTTCGGGTTGGGACAAGAAGGCGATCACTAATAGAAAAGAGGGCTTTGGTCCAGGGCCTGCAATCACATTAGTCCCGGTTCACCCACGAACCGGGACCTATGGTGTCATTGGTCCCGGTTCGTGAGGACAGGGCGCCAGCCGGGCATCATGGGTCATTGGTCCCGGTTCGTGTCAACCCTTCGGTCCCAGTTCCGGACACGCACCGGGACCAATAGGCCGGAACCGTTCGTATCCACCTTTACTCCTGGTTGGTGGGTCAAACCGGGACCAGGTGGACCGTTTGTATCCTCCTTTAGTCCCGGTTAGTATATCAAACCGGGACGAAGTGGTGGTGGCAATCGTTCGTATCACCCTTTAGTCCCGGTTGGTAGCTCAACCCGGAACTAAAGGCCCAAATGATTTGCCTCCCGCTTCGCAAAAGCACAACCAAAGCAGAGTGTGTCGCCATTTCTATGTTCTTCTCCTCTCTTCTTCCCCTCTCTTCTTCCCTTCTCTTCTTCCACCATGCCAACTCGCTACGGAGAGGTGCTCGCACATGGAAAGACCAAGTTCGATGCCGTATACACGAACGAGAGCATGGAGGTGCCGCATTTTCTTAGACAGATGAAGGGACGATGGCTTGACGCCGTGATGGATCATGAGAAGTTCTCGGGGCTTGACCTGGAGTACACGGCCGATCAACGAGGTGTTGCCATCATCCAACTATGCTTCAAACACCATGTCTTGACCTTTCAATGGGCGAGGTATGTTTTGAGGATTTCTTTGATCCAAGTGATGAAAATTGCATATATATATATATATATATATATATATATATATATATATATATATATATATATATAGTGATTTCTTTAGGTTTCATTGGACAGCAATATGCAGTTTCTATATATGTTCCATTGGATAGTTAATTGAGGGTTTCTTGATCAATTCATAGGATATGAAAATTGCATAGGATCGATTGTAATATGTTTCATTTTGGAATCCTATAAAGATCAATTTCTCTTTAGTTGTAGTGAAACAATTTTATGCGGCTTTCTTTGATCCAAGGTTATGAAAATTGCATATAGCTAGTGATCTCTCTAGGTTCCATTGGATAGCAATATGATATGTCATAGTTATGAAAATTGCATATAGCTAGTGATCTCTCTAGGCTCCATTATATAGCTAGTGATCTCTCTAGGTTCCATTGGATATATACGCAATTTTCATATATACACACACACACACACACTACAAGCAGTGGTAGTTACCACCTAAGTCTAAGCCTTCCACGTGGCAAACAAACGGGTTAGCGGATCTGCAAGTATCCACTATCGTGCAGCTAAGGGCATGTACAATGATTGATAAGATAGTTTTATTTTAAATCTTCCATGTAATTTAGAGATGACAAAAAAGAGAGTCTACAATGGGTCATCTCTTAGTCTTATCTTTTATAATTAGCTAATCTTAAAAACATGGTGAGACATATTGTGTTAAGAGATCATCTCTTGTCTTCTTTTAAATAAGAGAAGGCAAAGCCTTTTTTCGAGTTCTCTCTCCTCCACCTCATCATTTATCCTATGTGACACTCCTAAGATAACATCATTGTACATGTCCTAACTATCAATTATTATTTAATCACAAAGATAATGCAAGCTGTTGTAACAATATCTGCTACTTTGTTGCCGGTCTCCCAATTTGGAAGCAGTGAGCCGAATCGATGCGTGCTAGTCAACAATGTAGTCCCCTCAAATTTAGCTTTGTACTACACATTCAGTCAAGGAATATACGGTATGGAGTATATCTATTTGTATAAAAAAATGCAAACAAAGGGTACGTAACTAATATCTATACTCTGAAGCTATGTTACATGGTACGGGGATACGGATACGGGGATACCGAAACGGCGATACGGGAAACGACATTTTCTAAAGATAGACTTACGGGGATACGGCATGTATATGTATAAATGCATAAAAAATCAGCACCACTAAACAATAATTTTGAGGATTCTAGGTGATTTAAGTTTTGTCATCCATCGAGGAGGCCTCTTCTGATAGGCTGTAACAGTCCCGCACAGGTATATGTATAAATGTGCAGGCCTGTACATGTCCCTTCGATGGCTAGGGTAAACTGTCCCTTGTGTGTCTCAGCCATTTTCTGATTTTCCTCTTTTATTTTAATTCAGAAAATGGAATACTTAGGGATACATGTATCCCATGCGTATCTGTGTGTATCCCGCCCCGGTGCAATATCCTGCACCGATTCGGCACCTATGCACCGTATCCCTGCAACGTAGCTCTGAAGTTATGAAGTATAGGTACTTGAATTTGCATTGCCGACTTAATGCAATATTTTTTATTTTTTTTGTCACGACTTAATGCAATACTATTGACATTATTACTTTTCAGAAATCAAGGTATGGGTTATAATTTTGCACATGGATTGCGTATACATCCTTTATGAAAGGAGTATGTGGAAAATACCTCTTCAAGGCAGTATATAGTATATGTAGTTCATTCTGAAGGGAGTATGTAGTATGTCTATATATACATTCCTATGTATATGAAGTATAGGTGGGTGTATGGGACTTTTTTTCAAGTCACGGGAAAGTATGTAGAATATAATTTTTGAGGGAGTATGGAGTATATATGCTTCACCTTAAAAGGTGTATGGAGTATGTCTGTATCTAATTGAGCGTGTTAAAGTTTACGACCATGACGCATGTGTAATATATATTTATGCACTGAGGCATATTATATGTACGGATGTGTATTTGTAGCTCAAACTAATCCATATGCTTCAAGTATATATCTTACAAATTTTGTACGGAGTATGTGGATCAAGTAGTATAGGATATTTAGCAAGAGTATATCTCTTACAGAAGTAGTATGAAGTATCCACAAAATGTGGTATACAAAATAAAAAATATATACGAAAAGTTATCTACAAACACATGTCGCCCTTAATGGTTACATGTAGTAGTAGTATTTTGCAATTCATGGATGAATTTCATATGGATTCCACAGCTTCCGATTGATGCGGCCATGCCAAGTTTTTCATGCATGGAATCATGCTGGCTTGCCGCTGTCGTCGCTCGTCGGAGCGGCCAGCCATATATATGTCATAGTTAATTTACGGTTTCTTGATCAATTGACTATAGGATATGAAAATTGCATAGGATAGCAATATGTTCCATTTGAATCCTAAAGAAAATTTTCTTTTTAGTTGTAGTGAAACATTTTTCCTTGTTGCAGCAGTATGTAACATTTGTTATATTTTAATTATTGTTGTTGTAGTAGTGAGAAGCATTGTCCAGAACTCATGGACTTCCTTCGCAGCAGCATAAGTTTTGCTACCGTTGACATAAGGAACAACAAGCTGAAGATGAGGCACAACTTCGGTATTGAGATACCAGCTGATTGCCTCATTGGTCTCCAATAGGAACTCAGGCTTCGACATGACAGGACTTCGATGTCTCATATGACAGTCGACTTGATCGACGAGGAGTATGGTGATATGAAGACCAAATTTCCAAAGTCTCAGCACAGACTTTGGGAGAGGAACCCACTTGACCCTATCAACATTCAGTATGCAGCAAAAGATGCATACGTTTCATATGAGTTGTACCGCAAGATTCGAGTCGTCAACTATGGCCAGCGTCACCTCAGACTAGGTGGACATTCTGATCCAGACGATTCAGACGAGTAGTGTTCACAATGATGTTGTGAACACTTGTATATATATCTATGCTAGCTATTATTATGTACTATTTGGACTAGTATTATAATGTACTGCTTGGACCAATTTATATATGTCTAGTTTCGGTTTGTGCCATTATAGTTTCTAAATTTGAATGGTTTACCCCTTTCTAACTTCATTTGCTACTTTTGAATGGTTTAGCCCTTTCTAACTTCATGGTATCATGCATTTCGACCACATATATATACAAAAAGTCTTGAGTTCAAATAAGTTCAAAAAAATGAAATCCCTTTTGTAACAGATCTGTTTTTGATTAAAACAGTCATTTAAAATAACCTAAAACCTATCAAATTGAATATAATGATAAAAACACAGTAATATTAAATAGCAGGAAAAAGAATCACTCAAAATTCTATTTTTTAGTAAAGTTATTCACAATATAAAATAAGTAAAGTGAAAAACGAAACAAAAAAACTAGATTTTTTTTAAATGCCACCTACTGGGCCACCACGGCCTGAATACGACTAGAAACCCAATCAGAGATTTGGACGAGGATACAGGCCCGCAGAAGGCCCAATAGGCCCACATGTAGTGACAAATTAGGCCCGGAAGCCTGCAGTTGAGAGGAGTTCGAGAGGGTCAGCCCACCAGGGCATTAGTAACTGAGGTTAAGTAATGTAATTGATGAGTTATATATGCGCGCGCAGATACCATTTTATTCTGCTATCCATTGACGTTGAGAGGGCATTAGTAACTGTCTTAGATTCGAGACATAAAACCGAAGAGGATTTTGCGGACAGACTGAAAGGCTCAAGAAGTAAGTCCAGTCAATACAAGGACCATATCGGCATGCAACTTTCGTTCATGGACAGTTTAGATTACGACCTCGGCGTTCAATACCACCCCGGGAAGGCCAACATGGTAGTTGACGCCTTGAGCAGAAAGGCTTGTTTCTTTAATGATATGATCAAGGAAAGGCTACCCGCCTTGTATGAGGAACTTGAGAGCTTCGGGTTAGAGCTAGTCGCACCAGAATTTCTGGCCAACCTCAAAGCAAAGCCTACATTGATGGATGATATCAAGGAAGCTTAGAAGGGACACGAGAGCATCGAAGGCATCAAGAAGAAGATCAAGATTGGCAAGGCCCCAAAAATCTCATTGGATGAACAAGGAGTTGTATGGTTTGAGAATCACATTTGCGTACCCAACACAGTTGAGATCAAGAACCTGGTTTGGGAATCGGAGTGATGACCATTGTGTCTCAGCGGTGAGGGTGTGAAGTCGGCAGCATCCACGGTCACAGCGCCCCGAGTAGTGGGTAGATGGGCGCGGCGAATGTGAAGAAGACCAAGAGGGCTACACCTACTCCTATGCCCTCAAACGATGGTGACGACGTGGGCGGCATCGCTCCTGGAGGTGTCTAAGTCGAATGTGTAGAGGAAAATCCTTGCAGCTTCGGCATTGCCGACTTACGGTCTCCGACGGTGAGAAAATGGCTCCCGTCGAGCTAATGATGACGGCGTGGGTGACAGATTCTCTATAAATAGAGACAAACAAAGAGATGATTGTATGCTACCTCAACCGTGTGATTAATTTTTTGTTTTGACCTTTTGCCCTAACAAATTTTGAAATTGACTTTACTTCCAAAAAATAATAATTCAAATCTGACATCTTTTGGTGACGCCAACATCTCTGGCGTTTGGTTTGCATGGAAGACGCCAAGGTCCCTCGCGTCTGGTACGGTCCTGCATGACCGACTGGTCCATTGAGTCTGTGACGTAGCAAAGGGCCAGACGCCATGGCAGGGTCTGGTCCTGGACCAGACGCCAAGAACCCCGACGTCTAGTACCAAACCCCAGTGACCTTGCCTTCTCGTCCAAGCAGATCACACAAATATTTTTTTGATAATATGTGCCACGTCATCCAGACGCTAAGGTCCTTGGCTTTGGGTACCAAACGCCAGGGTTTTTGACGTCTAGTCGAGGACCAGACGTCAGGGTCTTTGGCGTGCGGTACCAAGCCACGTGAGAGACTCAACGACTGAGCTGGTCATGCTAGCCCATACGAGACGTCAGGGACATTGACGTCTCCCATGCAAACCAAACGACAGGGATGTTGACGTCATCAAAAAAATATTGAATTTGATTTTTTTTAAAGTAAGGTTAATTCTGAAATTTGTTAGGGCAAAAGGTCAAAACAGAAAAATTGTCCTCAATTGTGTTCCTCTCGGCGACGGTACCGGTGTGTGTGATGTTTCTGCTACGCGTGAGGTCGATCGGTGATGCGCACGACGGCGAGGGCGGTTGTTACATTTCTAGCTCGGTTTCGGAATTAACCATACGATTTTTCACTCCTAAAGAAATCGGCAAAAAAATTGCCTCCTTTCGAAGAAGAAAGAAAGATGAGCAACACTGAATATACGAGGAAGGCGATTCATTTTTCCGTTGCGAGGGAGTTACATTCATCAGCTTTCATGTCGATCTGGGAACGCGGGCAGGGCTTTCAAGTTTCAAATCAAATCAAATCAAAACAAACCCAACAGCGCGCCTACACGAGGACGAAGCTGGCATCCGGTCATACTACCGCGCGCATGAGTCAAAGAGATGGACAGGACATGCATGTGCATGCAGTTTCATACATGCATGTAACTGAATCCTGTCGTGCTGCTGATGACGAGGAAGGAAACGGGCCGGGGTGGAGAACGGCCGTCTGTGCTGTGTGTGGACAGAGACGTCGGAATCGAAGAAGAAGAGGACACCCGCCGGACACTGATAACCAACCAGCTCCGTCGACGGATGGCCGGACCGGAACCGGAACGGTCTATGCTGGATCAAGAATAATGAACGTGCTAGCTGCATCTCGCTAGCTACCTGCCTGCAGATGGCGCGCGTTCCTGTGCATGCATGCATGCATGACTGAACTACAGCATACAGCTTTCAAAGTTCTTCCTCCAGTCCCTGAAACTGGCCTCGGGTCTGAACCGCATGACCGCCGTCTTCTTCAATCATGCGGCCGGTTCAAACGAATTCAGACGATTCACACCACACGAATCACGGCTAGGACCTACGTACAGGCCGGGACCAGCACATTCCGTTTCATCCATCGTCACGTGATCTGCTACAGGACAGCAATAGTGCAGTGAGGAACCGCGATACGAGGAAACGTTCTACTCCACAACCGTGACGCCGTCGCTACCGGTGCCAGGCCCGGGCTACCCACGGCTAAGGCACTCAGGCTCACTCGTCCCCATCCGCCGCGACGACATGAACGTAAGCGAAAGGGAGTTTTTCACTGATGTGATTCAGGAGAGGAGATATATTTAGGGGCAAGCGTGCCGTTCCCACTTGTTGGATATGTATGTTTCGGCCTCTTGTAGGTTGTAACATCTGCCAGTGTCTGTCACGGGTAGAACAGAAGCCGCCAGTACGTACCATATGTCTAATGATGAAGCCTCTTATAGCGCTGCCTTTCATTTGATCCTGTGACCATCCGTGCACGCGACGCTTCCTGCATTTGCTTGGAGCAAAAACGTCGATCGTGCCACTACAAAAGGCCAAGAAGAAGCGTACGCCTGATTTGTAACTACAAGGACTGGGCGCACTTTGATGTGCCGTTAGATTGAAAAAAACTTAGGGGGTGTTTGGTTCATAGTCAAAGGTTGCCACGCCTAACCTTAGTCATGCTATAATACCTTAGGCATGTATTTGGTTCATTACCACACTTGTGGCTTGCACACTTTTCTAGTTATATGGTCCACATGTCATACATAATTTTTTTTACCAAATCTTGTCACATTTGTGGTGTCCATTTTGCTAGCCACACTTTTTGTGGTAGCCACACTTTGCCTAAGGTTAGTTGTGACAAAGTTAGTCATGAATCAAACAGGCCCTTAATCACTCCACTTTATAATACAATGTGTATTACTTTTTTAAAATATCAAACCTTTTCAATTTAAATAAATTTATAGATAAATATATTAAAATTCATAATATCAATTGCCATTATTAGATTCATCGTTAAATGAATTATCATATTTTTTCATTTAACATTGTGGGTGTCGATATTTTTGCTCTTAACTTAGTCAATGTTGAAGAATTTGACTTTTCAAAAAGCTAATACCCCTTATATATTAATACTAATGGAATATTTCGTTTGATATGTGGGAAAGATGACATAGTGTGTTTTATTTTAATTTATAATTCGGTAATTTGATGGGCATTTCGTGGTGTGATTCTATATTATATGTTAACCAACCTTATATATATGGGAAACATTATGGCGATGGTTGCATGAACGTGATTGATATATTTTTATAGGTCGGTTGCCGTTGATTGATTTGAAAAACTGTTAGTTTGGTCAAAATAGTAAATCAAACCCATTAAAATGCATAATGTATTTGTCTAAAGAATTGAGCGAGAGAGTTTCATGAAATTGTTGACCCGATAAAAATTAGATGACCCAATTTTAACTCGAGTCTTGAAGACCTCAATTGAATGTCACTCTTTAAAATTAAGAAATACAGTGTTATAAAGGTATAAATAAAATAATCAAATAAAAGAGCTTTGAAAAATGGTCAAGTTGAGAGCTATAGTGTTCTCATGTGTTGCAGATCAAAATTCCAGACCTACCTCTCCGTGTTCCCCTGCATTGATGACTGCGGCTTCAGATCCAGCCTCGACGCCGTAAATCCGGCACCGCAGGGGATCTTTCGAGGCCGGGGCTCGGCTCGGACCGCCGGATCCTTGCTTGTCGCCTCGTTGCGGGCCGACGCCTCTCAGATCCACGATGGTTCAGTCTCCCCCCTCCCCCCCGGTCAATGCTCCTGTCTCAGGATCACTCCCTCATGCAAGGCGGCGGAGGGGCGGGGTCTTCTTCTTCGCCGCAAATCATGCACCGGGTGAAGGGCCCCGGGGTGGGAGACTCGCCGGATCCAGCGGACCCAACAGTGATGCTTCCTCTTGGGAGGTCCATGCTTTGATCCATTGTGGTATCTCCCTCCCCCTTGCCATCTCAGGCATCGGACACGACCGGAAACATTGAAGGAGGATGGATGCAAGCTCCATCACGCAAATCCAAGCAAGCAGCCAGAGATCCGAGGCCACAGCTCGCCCACCCAGGTCTGGAGGCCTTTTTAAGTCGTTTCACGGGTCGTTGCTTCCGCTACCTCAGCAAGAGACACCGTAGAGCCGACTGCACGGATCCTCTCCGCTGCATCATCTGCAAGCGGTGTGGCCACTTCAGCAAAGAGTTCCCGCAGAATCCTAGGATTAGGCGGGGCGGGGGTGCGGTGAAGAAGAGGCTTGGGGTCGTGGAGGGCAGTGGGCGGTGCACGAGTGACTCGTCTTCCCCGACGCTGATATGGCTCCGAGTGACGCCTCCGGCTGAAAGGACCACGATGACGCCTAGAGGGGGGTGAATAGGCTATTTAAAAACTTCTTCGGATTTGGCTTAAACCTAATGCCGAAATAAACTAAGAAGATACTTTTCAAGCACAAATCCTAAATGCAATAGGCACCGCAACGTGAACCTACTACATGATCTACCAAGATGGACACAACACGGTTACTAACAAGCACAAGTAAGTTACACAAACTTACTTGAGCTATATCACACGACGAGTAGGTGAACGACACAAGTCACACTATAGCACACAATATATCAAAAGCTGCAAGTGTGAACGTGTGGATATAGAGGGTATGCTTTAACGATTAATCTTGTACAAAGAAATAGCCAACACAATATAATGAGCACAAACAATATGCAATGTATGTATGCTCAAGTAACACAAGTAAACCACAAGTAAGGAGTTAGGGTTAGGGATAACCAAGGTCACTAAGACAAAGATGTATCCCGATGTTCACTTCCTTGGAGGGAAGCTAGTCACCGTTAGAGAGGTGGATGTTACCACGAAGGCACACCAACGCCACGAAGGCTCACCCTATTCTCCCTTTGAGATAACACCACGGAGGCGTTTCTCAACCACTAGTGGTAAGCCTTTGAGGTGGCTTCCAAACCCTCACAAACTTTTCCGGGGGTAATCACACGGATTGATTCCTCTCCAAAGAACTCCTACCGCCTAGGAGTCTCCAACCTCCGAGAGTAACAAGATCACGGGGAATGCTCAAAACTTGCTCAAATCTCAAATAGCTTGGGTTGAGAGGAGGAGAGGGAGACGATCTATCTTTTGATTGTAACAACTCTCAAAGGGGCTCACAAATGATCTTGGGATCTAAGATTTGGTGTGAGCAAATGTGTGTGAGGTAGAGATGTGTTCTTATGAAGATATGGCTGTGTTGGGCCCCCTCTCACGAAGTGGGAGGGGGGTATTTATAGTGGAGAGGGGAAAGTGACCGTTGGGGTCACTTAAGTCTGACAGTGGTCGGACGTCCGGCAGTTCTCGGATGTCCGGACGCCCACAAGGGGTCGGATGTCCGACAGGGGTCGTTCGTCCGAGGGATGTATATATATCAGGAACCACTATATAGATATCAAGAATCACTTTATAGACGAACAGGGACCGGACGTCTGAAGAGAAGGTCGGATGTCCGAGAGTTCAGCCCTGTTCAAGGGCACCGGATTTCCGAAAGTGGTCGGACGTCCGGCCCTCGGACGACAGGGGGAGGCCGGAAGTCCGAGTTATTTGACTCTGGATTTCTGTGGTGGAAGGTTCTGGTTTTCCGAAGTGGTCGGGCGTCCGGCCCTCGGACGTCCGGAGGGAGCCGGATGTCCGAGACTTTGGCTCTGGTATAAGATTCCGGATTTCCGAAGTAGTCGGGCGTCCGGCCCTCGGAATTCCGGAGGAAGCCGGATGTCCGAGGCATTGGTTCTGTTTTGAGATCAAAGCAGAGCAGTGGAGATGTGGTATGAGCAGAAAAGTAGAGATGTAGTTTGAGCAAGTTCATCGCAAAACATGTGATCCCCTCTTAATAGAGCGGGATCCCTATACTCAAGAATAATAAAAAGGGTATTGATGATCCATACTTGAGTGTATACTTGTATTCAGTGATCATCACTCCGCACCACTAACGTCAAAGGAACTGATACCTTTGAGTTAGCCCTTTCACTTGAGCTTTATGTTGTTGTTCCTTCTTGGCTCAAGTTGAAAGCAAGACATGATGAAGTCTTCAAGTAGCTCTCCCATACACAATGTGGAAAGCCTAGCTTATGTATTCATCTTCATTTGTCCACCATGTGAACATCCACAAGAATCAAGCATGTAGTACTCAGGAATGCTTATCTTGATCTTGTCCTTGTTAGCACATGAGCTTGTCCTTATCAACATATGATCATTAACAACAGCTTAAAATGGGATTAGTGATTAGTTATCTATATGTGTGTTGTCAGCAACACCAAAACACGATTAAGGGCATGACTGCACTTTCAATGATATATTCGTGCTGATCCACTTGAACTTGCACACCACAATCTTGATGACGATCACCACTTGACGTCATCCTTCATGGGTTGTATGAGATCTTCCTTTTGACGCAAGCCCATGGAAGCACACCTAACCCCCACATAGAACTCTCACAAAGACCATGGGTTAGTACACAAGCACGTAATGGACAATGCTTACCATACCATGGGATCACTTGATCCCTCTCGGTACATCTTGTACGCTTTGTGTGTTGATCATCTTGATTTACTCTTTGTCTGAGATCTTGATCAACCTTGTGTCTCTATGACCATTCTTTGGATAATACCTTGAATACCATCTTGGTCATCATATAAACTCCTTGAACCCAACAGATGGACTTCAAGAAGTGCCTATGGACAAATCCTATAAATATAACTTAAGGCAACCATTAGTCCATAGGAATTGTCATCAATTACCAAAACCACATATGGAGATATATGCTCTAACAATCTCCCCCATTTTGGTAATTGATGACAACCACTTCAAGAGAGTTTATATAAGGAAATAAGCATAACCAAGCGCACACATACAAAGCAATAATGCATGCGTGCAAGATGTAAATGCTTACGCAATAAAAGCAAAACCCTCTAAGCATATCCAAAGTAAACTCTCTAAACTTCTCCCCCATTGGCATCGATTGCCAAAATGGACGAAAAGTTTAGAAAGCCAATATAGTAGGTGGTCCTCCAAAAAGTGTGTACTTCTCAGAAAATGAGTGCAAAGAAATACACAAATACAATGATAAGTAGTTGGAGGAAAACTAACTATATTGAGGACCCAAAGATTGCAAATAAAAGGATCGTATGCCACAAAGACATACAAAAATAGAGGCAAGCAATCAAAAGATACCAGATGGATCAAACAATCATATGGTCCTTCGAACCACATGAATAAAAGATATTATGATAAAGGCAACAGAGTGTTTTATCAAAAACTAGAGAAGCTCCCCATGATTTGTGCACTAATACGAGATTTTTGTATTTGATATAGGTGCACACAATAGGATCGTTGCTCCCCCAAAATTAATAAAACACACAACGAGTGCAAGAAGATAGATGAGACAATAAGCATATCAATTGCACAAAACAAATGGTTGAGCAACATGTAAAAGAAGCAACTTAAGAATAGGCTCAACCAAAGTAATGTGTGTGGGTCATGGCAAAGCACTTGAGAAGACTAAGATAAGGATGAGCATTACTCATCAACATAGTCTTGATGAAATGAGACACAAAGTGCAAGACATATCATTCCCACACACACATACTAGAAAATGGGTTCACAAGATTACTAATAAACAAAATAAGAACTAACGCTTGTGACAACCCATTGTGAAGATAGGAAGGAAGAACCTTGTCAAGAGGAGGGATACTAATCGAAATGGCAAAACCCTCATCAAGACAAGCATGAGGAAAATTAATCTTCACGGCCAAAGAGTGCATCAAGATGTAGGAAAATAAGATACGCACTCAAAACAAATCCTTTCACGAAGCCACCAAAAACTGAAAAAGGAAATGCAACGGTGGACGTGAAAGAAAAGAGGATATCAATTAGAGATGTAACTGCTCTCATGTGTAAAAGATTCTAAGTAGAAGACAATCATGATGATATATATCCACAAAGAAGGATGTACACACGAAATGGTTACAAGAAGGAATAAACTAGATATCCAAAAGGAAGTCATAAATATATCATTAAGATCTTTTGCTTGGAAGCATAACACATGGCCTAATATTTTCTTATTGTACAATATGAACTTCCAACATACGAACATCAAAGACGTCCCAAATAGTAGCAAGACATCATCGTTCGGATGCTTTGAGAAAGCAAACAAGTACTACAAGAACGAATCAAGAGATTCATGCAATGATGCAACCTGGAAAAGAAAAGACAGGTTGGGGCCTTTGCAAGAAAAGAATGCATGAAGTGGATACTTGTTACCGAGACAACATTGGATTGATGTAGTAGATAGTTGTTCTTTGATCATCCTAACTTGGCTCTAATAATCACATGGTCTCAACACCTTCCTTATAGGTGAGCCGAGCATCCAATGCATCTCCAGTTGTTCCTGGTACAGCAAAACAAAGAAAATGGTGCCCAAACTCATTGGGACCAAAGAGTTAGAAAACCAGCAATACATAGGACAAACTCCACATACATATGTGCATATAGATATGAATTTGAATTTCATGCACACTTTAGCCAATTTATGACAAGGTGGAGTTTCCCCTATATATTGGGTCAAAGAAAGCAAGCAAAAGAAGTTGTATATAGTAGATATGCATGCTCAAGGCTCTCAAGAATCAACTCAACACAAAGTAAATAAGTCACCAAAAGACAAGGTATCAAGTGATAATAAGATCCTAAACAAACAAGAACTATCTCTTGAAGGATATCAATTAAAAGATACCTCAAGGAATGAGATATCCATTGACACATGCCAAATAAAAGGAAAGAAGAAACCAATTGTGTTGGATAACGTAGCATAAATTCAAAATTTTCCTACGCATATTCAGATCTTCCTATGGAGAGACCAGCAACGAGAGAGGGGTAAGAGAATCTTCATACCTTTGAAGATCGCTAAGCGGAAGCATTGCTAGAACGCGGTTGATGGAGTCGTACTCGCAGCGATTCCGATCTAGTGTCGAACTACGGCACCTCCGCGTTCAACACACGTGCAGCCCGGTGACGTCTCCCGCACCTTGATCCCGCAAGGAGGAGGGAGAGGTTGGGGAAGAACTCCAGCAGCACGACGGCGTGGTGTCGATGGAGAGATGAGGTCTCCCAGTAGGGCTTCACCAAGCACCGGCAGAGAGGAGGAGGAAGAAGGGCAGGGCTGCGTCGAGGGAGAGGCAAACGTCTGATCTCCAATGGCCAAAAGTGCCCACTATATATAGGGGGAGGGAGGGGCTGCGCCCCCTTGAGGGTTTCCCTCTCCTGGGGGGGGAGGCAGCCCTAGATGGGGGCTGGTGCGGCGGCCAAGGGGGTAAGGAGGGGTGTGGCGCACCCCTGGTGGGCCTTAGGCCCACCTAGCTTAGGGTTTGCCCCCCCTTTCTCTTCCCCACGCATTGGGCTGAGTGGGGAGGCGCACCAGCCCACCTAGGGGCTGGTTCCCTTCCCCACTTGGCCCACCTTACCTCCCGGGGTCGTTGCCCCCCTTCGGTGGTCCCCCGGGGCCACCTCTGATGGTCCAGGTGGTCCCGGTACGTTACCGGTGATGCCCGAAACACTTCCGGTATCCGAAACCATCCGTCCTATATATCAATCTTTACCTCCGGACCATTCCGGAGCTCCTCGTGACGTCCGGGATCTCATCCGGGACTCCGAAAAACTTTCGGTAACCTCGTATAACAATTCCCTATAACCCTAGCGTCACCGAACCTTAAGTGTGTAGACCCTACGGGTTCGTGAGACAGGCACACATGACCGAGACGCCTCTCCGGCCAATAACCATCAGCGGGGTCTGGATACCCATGGTGGCTCCCACTTGCTCCACGATGATCTCATCGGATGAACCACGATGTCAAGGATTCAATCAATCCCGTATACGATTCCCTTTGTCTGTCGGTATAGAACTTGCCCGAGATTCGATCGTCGGTATACCTATACCTTGTTCAATCTCATTACCGGTAAGTCTCTTTACTCGTTCCGTAGCGCGTCATCGTGTGACTAACTCCTTAGTCACATTGAGCTCATGATGATGTTCTACCAAGTGGGCCCAGAGATACCTCTCCGTCACACGGAGTGACAAATCCCGATCTCGATTCGTACCAACCCAACAGACACTTTCGGAGGTACCCGTAGTGCACCTTTATAGTCACCCAGTTACGTTGTGACGTTTGATACACCCAAAGCACTCCTACGGTATCCGGGAGTTGCACAATCTCACGGTCGAAGGAAAAGATACTTGACATTAGAAAAGCTTTAGCATACGAACAATACGATCTAGTGCTATGCTTAGGATTGGGTCTTGCCCATCACATCATTCTCCTAATGATGTGATCCCGTTATCATTGACATCTAATGCCCATGATCAGGAAACCATGATCATCTATTGACTAACGAGCTAGCCAACTAGAGGCTTGCTAGGGACACTTTGTGATCTATTTATTCACACATGTATTACCGTTTCCTGTTAATACAATTATAGCATGAACAATAGACGATTATCATGAACAAGGAAATATGATAATAACCATTTTATTATTGCCTCTAGGGCATATTTCCAAGAGTCTCCCACTTGCACTAGAGTCAATAATCTAGTTACATTGTGATGTATCGAACACCCATAGCATTATGGTGTTGATCATGTTTTGCTCGTGGAAGAGGTTTAGTCAACGGGTCTGCAATATTCAGATCCGTGTGTACTTTACAAATATCTATCACTCCACTCTGGACATGGTCCTGGATGGAGTTGTAGCGGCGTTTGATGTGCTTCGTCTTCCGGTGAACCCTGGGCTCCTTGGCTATGGCAATGGCTCCAGTGTTATCACAGAAGAGTGTCATTGGACCCGACGCGCTTGGAACCACTCCAAGGTCGGTGATGAGCTCCTTCATCCAAATTCCTTCATGAGCTGCTTTTGAAGCAGCTATGTACTCCGCTTCACATGTAGATGCTGCCACGACTTCTTGCTTGCTGCTGCACCAGCTCACTGCCCCACCATTCAACACATATACGTATCCGGTCTGTGACTTAGAGTCATCCAGATCCGTGTCGAAGCTAGCGTCGACGTAACCCTTTACGACGAGCTCTTCGTCACTTCCATAAACGAGAAACATTTCCTTAGTCCCTTTTAGGTACTTAAGGATATTCTTGACCACTGTCCAGTGTTCCATACTGGGATCACTTTGGTACCTCCCTACCAAGCTTATGGCAAGGTTTATATCAGGTCTGGTACACAACATGGCATACATTAGAGAGCCGAGGGCTGAAGCGTAGGGGACAGAACTCATCTTCTCTCTATCTGCTGCCGTGGTCGGTGACTGAGTCTTACTCAATCTCATACCTTGCAAAACTAGCAAGAAACCTTTCTTTTAGTTTTCCATATTGAACTTCTTCAATATCTTGTCAAGGTATGTACTTTGCGAAAGACCTATGAGGCGTCTTGATCTATCTCTATAGATCTTGATGCCTAATATGTATGCAACTTCTCCAAGGTCCTTCATTGAAAAACTTTTGTTCAAATAGGCCTTTATGCTCTCTAACATCTCTATATTATTCCCCATCAATAATATGTCATCCACATACAGTATGAGGAAAGCTACAGAGCTCCCACTCACTTTCTTGTACAGACAGGCTTCTCCGTAAACCTGTATGAACCCAAATGCTTTAATCACCTCATTAAAGCGAGTGTTCCAACTCCGAGATGCTTGCACCAGCCCATAGATGGAGCGCTGGAGCTTGCACACTTTGTTAGCACCCTTAGGGTCGACAAAACCTTCTAGTTGCATCATATACAACTCTTCCTTAAGGTTCCCATTAAGGAACGCTGTTTTGACGTCCATTTTCCAAATTTCATAATCATAAAAGGCGGCAATTGCTAACATGATTCGGACTAATTTCAGCTTTGCTACGGGAGAGAAAGTATCTTCATAGTCAATTCTTTGAATTTGTCGAAAACCCTTTGCGACAAGTCGAGCTTTATAAACGGTTACATTACTGTTTGCATCAGTCTTCTTCTTGAAGATCCATTTATTTTCTATGGCTCGCCGGTCATCGGGCAAGTCCACCAAAGTCCATACTTTGTTCTCATACATGGATCCTATCTCGGATTTCATAGCTTCAAGCCATTTGTTGGAATCTGGGCCCGCCATCACTTCTTCATAGTTCGAAGGTTCACCGTTGTCTAACAACATGATTTCCATCACAGGGTTGCTGTACCACTCTGGTGCGGAGCGTGCCCTTGTGGACCTTCGTGGTTCAGTAGTAACTTGATCCGAAGCTTCATGATCATCACCATTAACTTCCTCTTCAGTTGGTGTAGGCGCCACAGGAACAACTTCCAGCGCTGCGCTACTATCCTGTTCGAGAGGGGGTGTAATTACCTCATCAAGTTCTACCTTCCTCCCACTTACTTCTTTCGAGAGAAACTCCTTCTCTAGAAAGGATCCGTTCTTGGCAACAAAGGTTTTACCTTCAGATCTAAGATAGAAGGTATACCCAATAGTTTCCTTAGGGTATCCTATGAATACGCATTTCTCCGCTTTGGGTTCGAGCTTTTCTGGTTGAAGTTTCTTCACATAAGCATCGCAACCCCAAACTTTAAGAAACGACAACTTAGGTTTCTTGCCAAACCATAGTTCATACGGTGTCGTCTCAACGGATTTAGACGGTGCCCTATTTAAAGTGAATGCTCCAGTTTCTAATGCGTATCCCCAAAATGATAGCGGTAAGTCGGTAAGAGACATCATAGATCATACCATATCTAATAAAGTGCGATTGCGACGTTCATACACTCCGTTGCATTGTGGTGTGCCAGGCGGCGTCAGTTGTGAAACGATTCCACACTTCCTTAGGTGTGTGCCAAACTCGTGACTCAAATATTCTCCACGATCAGATCATAGATATTTAATTTTTCTGTCACGTTGATTCTCAACCTCACTCTGAAATTCCTTGAACCTTTCAAATGTCTCACATTTGTGCTTCATCAAGTAGATATACCCATACCTACTCAAATCATCGGTGAGAGTGAGAACATAACGATAGCCACCGCGAGCTTCAACGTTCATTGGACCACACACATCAGTATGTATTATTTCCAAGAAGTCGGTTGCTCTCTCCATTATACCTGAGAATGGAGTCTTAGTCATCTTGCCCATGAGGCATGGTTCGCCTGTGTCAAATGATTCAAAATCAAGAGACTCTAATAGTCCATCAGTATGGAGCTTCTTCATGCGCATAACGCCGATATGACCAAGGCGGCAGTGCCACAAGTATGTGGGACTATCATTATCAACTTTACATCTTTTGGTACTCACACTATGAATATGTGTAACATCACGATCGAGATTCATCAAGAATAAACCATTCACCAGCAGAGCATGACCATAAAACATATCACTCATATAAATAGAACAACCATTATTCTCTGACTTAAATGAGTAGCTGTCTCGCATTAAGCAAGACCCTGATACAATGTTCATGCTTAAAGCTGGTACTAAATAACAATTATTAAGGTTTAAAACTAATACCGACGGTAGATGTAGAGGTAGCGTGCCGACGGGATCACATCGACCTTTGAACCATTCCCGACGCGCATCGTCACCTCATCCTTGGCCAGTCTCCGCTTATTCCGCAGTTCCTGCTTTGAGTTGCAAATTTGAGCAACAACACCGGTATAAAATACCCAGGAGCTACTACGAGCGCTGGTAAGGTACACATCAATAACATGTATATCACATATACCTTTAATGTTGCCGGCCTTCTTGTCCGCTAAGTATTTGGGGCAGTTCCGCTTCCAGTGACCCTTTCCCTTGCAATAGAAGCACTCAGTCTCAGGCTTGGGTCCATTCTTTTTCTTCTTCCCGGCATCTGGCTTACCGGGCGCGGCAACAGCTTTGCCGTCTTTCTTGAAGTTCTTCTTACCCTTGCCTTTCTTGAAACTAGTGGTCTTGTTGACCATCAACACTTGATGCTCTTTCTTGATTTCTACTTCTGCAGACTTGAGCATCGAGTACAACTCGGGAATGGTCTTCTCCATCCCTTCATGTTGTAGTTAAGCACAAAGCCTTTGTAGATTGGTGGGAGAGACTGGAGGATTCTGTCAATTGTAGCATCATCCGGAAGTTCGACTCCAAGTGAAGTCAGACGACCGTGTAACCCAGACATTTTGAGTATGTGCTCACTGACAGAACTGTTCTCCTCCATCTTACAGCTAAAGAACTTGTCGGAGACTTCATATCTCTCGACACGGGCATGAGCTTGAAAAACTAGCTTCAGCTCCTGGAACATCTCATATGCCCCGTGTTGCTCAAAACGCCTTTGGAGCCCCGTTTCTAAACTGTATAACATGCCACACCTAACCAGAGAGTAGTCATCACTCCGCGTTTGCCAGACGTTCAGAATGTCCTGGGCTGCTGCGGGAACGAGAGGGTCACCTAGCGGCGCATCAAGGACATAAGCCTTTTTAGCTGCTTCAAGGATGAGCTTCAAGTTGCGAACCCAGTCCGCATAGTTGCTACCATCATCTTTCAGCTTGTTTTTCTCTAGGAATGCGTTGAAATTGAGGTTGACGTTGGCCATCTACAATATTTATAAAGACAAATTTTAGACTAAGTTCATGACAATTAAGTTCATTTAATCAAATTAAGTATGAACTCCCACTTAAATCGACATCCATCTAGTCATCTAAGTGATACATGATCCATGTTGACTAACCCGTGTCCGATCATCACGTGAGACGGATTAGTCACCATGGTGAGAAACTTCATGCTGATCGTATTCAACCATACGACTCATGTTCGACCTTTCGGTCTCTTGTATTCGAGGTCATGTCTGTACATGCTAAGCTCGTCGAGTCAACCTAGGTGTTTCGCGTGTGTAAATCTGGCTTACACCCGTTGTATGCGAATGTTAGAATCTATCACACCCGATCATCACGTGGTGCTTCGAGACAATGAACCTTCGCAACGGTGCACACTTAGGGGAATACGTTCTCGAATTTTTTGAGAGGGATCATCTTATTATGCTACCGTCGTTCTAAGCAATAAGATGTAAAACATGATAAACATCACAATGCAATCATATAGTGACATGATATCGCCATTATTATCTTCGCCCTTTCGATCTCCATCTTCAGGCATCGCATGATCATCATCGTCACCGGCGTGACACCATGATCTCCATCATCGTGTCTACGTGAAGTCGTCACACCAACTACTACTATCACTACTACTATAGCTAACCGTTAGCAATGAAGTAAAAGTAGTAAGCACATGGCGTTGCATCTCATACAATAAATTAAGACAACTCCTATGGCTCCTGCCAGTTGTCATACTCATCGACATGCAAGTCGTGAAACCTATTACAATAACATGATCATCTCATCCATCATACATGCAACATCACAACTTTGGCCATATCACATCGCATGTCAAACCGTGCAAAAACAAGTTAGACGTCCTCTAATTGTTGTTGCAAGTTTTACGTGGCTGATTTGGGTTTCTAGCAAGAACGCCTTCTTACCTACGTGACAGCCACAACGATGATATGCCAAATCTATTTACCCTTCATAAGGACCCTTTTCATTAAATCCAATCCAACTAGAGTAGGAGAGACAGACACCCGCTAGCCACCTTTTTGCACGGTGTGCATGTCTGTCGGTGGAACCAGTTTCACGTAAGCGTACGTGTAAAGTCGGTCCGGGCCGCTTCATCCCACAATACCACCGGAAAAGAATAAGACTAGTAGCGGCACGCAAATTGACAAATCATCGCCCACAACTTTTGTGTTCTACTCGTGCATAGAATCTACGCATAGAAATCCTGGCTCGGATGCAACTCTTGGGTAACGTAGCATAAATTCAAAATTTTCCTACGCATATTCAGATCTTCTTATGGAGAGACCAGCAACGAGAGAGGGGTAAGAGCATCTTCATACCTTTGAAGATCGATAAGCGTAAGCGTTGCTAGAACGCGGTTGATGGAGTTATACTCGCAGCGATTCCGATCTAGTGCCGAACTACGGCACCTCCGCGTTCAACACACGTGCAGCCCGGTGACGTCTCCCGCACCTTGATCCAGGAAGGAGGATGGAGAGGTTGGGGAAGAACTCCAACAGCACGACGGCGTGGTGTCGATGGAGAGACGAGGTCTCCCGGCAGGGCTTCGCCAAGCACCGGCAGAGAGGAGGAGGAAGAAGGGCAGGGCTGCGCCGAGGGAGAGGCAAAAGTCTGATCTCCAATGGCCAAAAGTGCCCACTATATTGTTGGAATTATGCCCTAGAGGCAATAATAAATGTATAGTTATTATTATAATTCCTGTATCAAGATAATAGTTTATTATCCATGCTATAATTGTATTGAATGAAGACTCATTTACATGTGTGGATACATAGACAAAACACCGTCCCTAGCATGCCTCTAGTTGGCTAGCCAGTTGATCGATGATAGTCAGTGTCTTCTGATTATGAACAAGGTGTTGTTGCTTGATAACTGGATCACGTCATTGGGAGAATCACGTGATGGACTAGACCCAAACTAATAGACGTAGCATGTTGATCGTGTCATTTTGTTGCTACTGTTTTCTGCGTGTCAAGTATTTATTCCTATGACCATGAGATCATATAACTCACTGACACCGGAGGAATGCTTTGTGTGTATCAAACGTCGCAACGTAACTGGGTGACTATAAAGATGCTCTACAGGTATCTCCGAAGGTGTTAGTTGATTTAGTATGGATCAAGACTGGGATTTGTCACTCCGTGTGACGGAGAGGTATCTCGGGGCCCACTCGGTAATACAACATCACACACAAGCCTTGCAAGCAATGTAGCTTAGTGTAAGTTGCGGGATCTTGTATTACGGAACGAGTAAAGAGACATGCCGGTAAACGAGATTGAAATAGGTATGCGGATACTGACGATCGAATCTCGGGCAAGTAACATACCGAAGGACAAAGGGAATGACATACGGGATTATACGAATCCTTGGCACTGAGGTTCAAACGATAAGATCTTCGTAGAATATGTAGGATCCAATATGGGCATCCAGGTCCCGCTATTGGATATTGACCGAGGAGTCTCTCGGGTCATGTCTACATAGTTCTCGAACCCGCAGGGTCTGCACACTTAAGGTTCGACGTTGTTTTATGCGTATTTGAGTTATATGGTTGGTTACCGAATGTTGTTCGGAGTCCCGGATGAGATCACGGACGTCACGAGGGTTTCCGGAATGGTCCGGAAACGAAGATTGATATATAGGATGACCTCATTTGATTACCGGAAGGTTTTCGGAGTTACCGGGAATGTACCGGGAATGACGAATGGGTTCCGGGAGTTCACCGGGGGGGGGGGGGGGGAACCCACCCCAGGGAAGCCCATAGGCTTTGGGGGGACACACCAGCCCTTAGTGGGCTGGTGGGACAGCCCCAAGGGGGCCTATGCGCCAAGAGAAGGAAATCAAAGGAAAAGAAAAAAAAAGAGGGAGGAAGTGGGAAGGGAAGGGGACTCCTCCCACCAAACCAAGTCCAACTCGGTTTGGGGGGGGAGTCCTCCCCCCT
This sequence comes from Hordeum vulgare subsp. vulgare, assembly GCF_904849725.1. Lineage (NCBI taxonomy): Eukaryota > Viridiplantae > Streptophyta > Magnoliopsida > Poales > Poaceae > Hordeum > Hordeum vulgare. Next base: position 536,315,972 of record NC_058521.1, read on the forward strand.
TGGCTCGGCCGACCCCTTGAGGGTCCCTTGGACCCCAAGGCAAGGTCCCCCTCCCTCCTCCTATATATATGGGGCTTTTAGGGCAGATTTGAGACGACTTTCTCACGGCTGCCCGACCACATACCTCCATAGTTTTTCCTCTAGATCGCGTTTCTGCGGAGCTCGGGCGGAGCTCTGCTGAGACGAGATCATCACCAACCTCCGGAGCGCCGTCACGCTGCCGGAGAACTCTTCTACCTCTCCGTCTCTCTTGCTGGATCAAGAAGGCCGAGATCATCGTCGAGCTGTACGTGTGCTGAACGCGGAGGTGCCGTCCGTTCGGTACTAGATCGTGGGACTGATCGCGGGATTGTTCGCGGGGCGGATCGAGGGACGTGAGGACGTTCCACTACATCAACCGCGTTCTCTAACGCTTCTGCTGTACGATCTACAAGGGTACGTAGATCACTCATCCCCTCTCGTAGTTGGACATCACCATGATAGGTCTTCGTGCGCGTAGGAAAATTTTTGTTTCCCATGCGACGTTCCCCAACAGTGGCATCATGAGCTAGGTTCATGCGTAGATGTCTTCTCGAGTAGAACACAAAAGGTTTTGTGGGCGGTGATGTGCGTTTTTCTTCCCTCCTTAGTCTTTTCTTGATTCCGCGGTATTGTTGGATTGAAGCGGCTTGGACCGACATTACTCGTACGCTTACGAGAGACTGGTTTCATCGTTACGAGTAACCCCCTTTGCTCAAAGATGACTGGCAAGTGACGGTTTCTCCAACTTTAGTTGAATCGGATTTGACCGAGGAGGTCCTTGGATGAGGTTAAATAGCAACTCATATATCTCCGTTGTGGTGTTTGCGTAAGTAAGATGCGATCCTACTAGATACCCTTGGTCACCACGTAAAACATGCAACAACAAAATTAGAGGACGTCTAACTTGTTTTTGCAGGGTATGATTGTGATGTGATATGGCCAACGATGTGATGTGATATATTGGATGTATGAGATGATCATGTTGTAATAGAAATATCGACTTGCATGTCGATGGTACGACAACCGGCAGGAGCCATAGGGTTGTCTTTATACTAACGTTTGTGCTTGCAGATGCGTTTACTATTTTGCTAGGATGTAGCTTTAGTAGTAATAGCATAAGTAGCACGACAACCCCGATGGCAACACGTTGATGGATGATCATGGTGTGGCGCCGGTGACAAGAAGATCGTGCCGGTGCTTTGGTGATGGAGATCAAGAAGCACGTGATGATGGCCATATCATGTCACTTATGAATTGCATGTGATGTTAATCCTTTTTGCACCTTATTTTGCTTAGAACGACGGTAGCATTATGAGGTGATCTCTCTCTAAAATTTCAAGACGAAATTGTGTTCTCCCCGACTGTGCACCGTTGCTACAGTTCGTCGTTTCGAGACACCACGTGATGATCGGGTGTGATAGACTCAACGTTCACATACAACGGGTGCAAAACAGTTGCGCACGCGGAACACTCGGGTTAAGCTTGACGAGCCTAGCATGTGCAGACATGGCCTCGGAACACATGAGACCGAAAGGTCGATCATGAATCATATAGTTGATATGATTAGCATAGGGATGCTTACCACTGAAACTATACTCAACTCACGTGATGATCGGACTTGGGATAGTGTAAGTGGATCATGAACCACTCAAATGACTAGAGAGATGTACTTTTTGAGTGGGAGTTTAGCATATAATTTGATTAAGTTGAACTCTAATTATCTTGAACATAGTCTAAGTCCACTTTGAATATATTTGTGTTGTAGATCATGGCTCACGCAAGTGTCATCCTGAATTTTAATACGTTCCTCGAGAAAGCTAAGTTGAAAGATGATGGAAGCAACTTTGTAGACTGGGCTCGTAATCTTAAGCTAATCTTACAAGCTGGAAAGAAGGATTATGTCCTTAATGCTGCGCTAGGAGATGAACCACCCGCTACGGCTGATCAGGATGTTAAGAACACTTGGTTAGCACGTAAGGAGGACTACTCAATAGTTCAATGTGCAGTCTTGTATGGCTTAGAACCGGGACTTCAACGCCGCTTTGAGCGTCATGGAGCATTTGAGATGTTCCAGGAGTTGAAGTTTATCTTTCAGAAGAACGCCCGGATCGAGAGGTATGAGACCTCCGATAAATTCTATGCTTGCAAGATGGAGGAAAACTCGTCTGTCAGTGAACATGTGCTCAAAATGTCTGGGTATTCAAACCGTCTAGCTGAACTGGGGATTGAACTCCCGCAAGAAGCTATCACTGACAGAATCCTTCAATCACTGCCGCCAAGCTATAAAGGCTTTGTGTTGAACTACAACATGCAAGGGATGAACAAGTCTCCCGGCGAGTTGTTTGCGATGCTGAAAGTCGCAGAGTCTGAACTCCGTAAAGAGCATCAAGTGTTGATGGTGAGCAAGACCACTAGTTTCAAGAGAAACGGCAAAGGCAAGAAGGGCAATTCGAAGAAGAGCGGCAAGCCTGTTGTCAATCCGCCGAAGAAACCCAAAGCTGGACCTAAGCCTGAAACAGAGTGCTTCTATTGCAAGGGTATGGGTCACTGGAAGCGCAATTGCCCCAAGTATCTGGCAGATAAGAAGGCGGGCAAAGAAAAATCAGGTATATTTGATATACATGTTATTGATGTGTACTTAACCGGCTCTCGTAGTAGTGCCTGGGTATCTGATACCGGTTCTGTTGCTCACATTTGCAACTCGAAGCAGGAACTGCGGAATAGACGAAGGCTGGCGAAAGACGAAGTGACGATGCGCGTAGGAAACGGTTCCAAGGTTGATGCAATCGCCGTCGGCACAGTGTCACTTCAACTACCATCGGGATTAGTGATGAACTTAAATCATTATTATTTAGTGCCTGCGTTGAGCATGAACATTATATCTGGATCTTGTTTATTGCGAGACGGTTACTCTTTTAAGTCTGAGAATAATGGTTGTTCTATTTCTATGAGTAACATCTTTTATGGTCATGCACCGAATGTGAGAGGATTGTTCATATTGAATCTTGATAGCAATACGCATATACATAACATTGAGACCAAAAGAGTTAGAGTAAACAATGATAGCGCCATATTTTTGTGGCACTGCCGCTTGGGTCATATTGGTATAAAGCGCATGAAGAAACTCCATGTGATGGACTTTTGGAGTCACTTGACTTTGATTCACTTGACACGTGCGAACCATGCCTCATGGGCAAGATGACTAAGACTCCGTTCTCCGGAACAATGGAGCGTGCAAGTGACTTGTTGGAAATCATACATACCGATGTGTGTGGTCCAATGAGCGTGGAGGCACGCGGCGGATATCGTTATTTTCTCACCTTCACTGACTATTTAAGTAGATATGGTTATGTCTACTTGATGAAACACAAGTCTGAAAAATTTGAAAAGTTCAAGCAATTTCAGAGTGAAGTGGAAAATCATCGTAACAAGAAGATCAAGTTCCTACGGTCTGATCGTGGGGGTGAATATCTGAGTTTCGAGTTTGGTACTCACTTAAGACAATGTGGAATTGTTTCGCAGTTAACACCGCCTGGAACACCACAGCGTAATGGTGTGTCCGAACGTCGTAATCGTACTTTGTTAGAGATGGTGCGATCTAAGATGTCTCTTACTGATTTGCCGTTATCATTTTGGGGTTATGCATTAGAAACAGCTGCATTCACTTTAAATAGGGCACCATCGAAATCCGTTGAGACGACACCATACGAACTGTGGTATGGCAAAAGGCCAAAGTTGTCGTTTCTTAAAGTTTGGGGATGTGATGCTTATGTCAAAAAGCTTCAGCCTGAAAAGCTGGAACCCAAAGCGGAAAAGTGCGTCTTCATAGGTTACCCAAAAGAGACAGTTGGGTACACCTTCTATCTCAAATCCGAGGGCAAAGTGTTTGTTGCTAAGAACGGAACTTTTCTCGAGAAGGAGTTTCTCTCGAGAGAATTGAGTGGGAGGAAGATAGAACTTGACGAGGTTGTCGAACCTCTCATCCCTCTGGATGGTGGCGCAGGGCAAGGGGAAACCTCTGTCGTTGCGACGCCGGTTGAGGAGGAAGTTAATGATGATGATCATGAAACTCCAGTTCAAGTTTCTGTTGAACCACGCAGGTCGACGAGATCACGCGCTGCTCTAGAGTGGTACGGTAATCCCGTCTTATCAATCATGTTGTTAGACAACAATGAACCTGCAAATTATGAAGAAGCAATGGTGGGCCCAGATTCCAACAAATGGCTAGAAGCCATGAAATCCGAGATAGGATCCATGTATGAGAACAAAGTGTGGACTTTGGAGATACTACCTGAGGGCCGCAAGGCTATTCAGAACAAATGGATCTTTAAGAAGAAGACGGACACTGACGGTAATGTGACCGTTTATAAAGCTCGACTTGTGGCAAAGGGTTTTTCACAAGTTCCAGGAGTTGACTACGATGAGACCTTCTCACCCGTAGCGATGCTTAAGTCCGTCAGAATCATGTTAGCAATAGCTGCATTTTTCGATTATGAAATCTGGCAGATGGATGTCAAAACGGCGTTCCTTAACGGTTTCCTTAAGGAAGAGTTGTATATGATGCAACCCGAAGGTTTTGTCGATCCTAAAAATGCTGACAAGGTGTGCAAGCTCGAGCGATCCATTTATGGACTGGTGCAAGCATCTCGGAGTTGGAACAAACGCTTTGATGAGGTGATCAGAGCATTTGGGTTTATACAAGTGGTTGGAGAATCTTGTATTTACAAGAAAGTGAGTGGGAGCTCTGTGGCGTTTCTGATATTATATGTGGATGACATATTACTGATTGGAAACAACGTAGAGCTTTTGGAAAGCATAAAAGGTTACTTGAATAAAAGTTTCTCTATGAAGGACCTAGGAGAAGCTGCTTACATTCTAGGCATTAAGATCTATAGGGATAGATCAAAGCGCCTGATAGGACTTTCACAAAGCACATACCTTGATAAAGTTTTGAAGAGGTTCAAAATGGAACAGTCCAAGAAAGGGTTCTTGCCAGTGTTACAAGGTACGAGATTGAGTAAGACTCAGTGCCCAGCAACTGATGAAGATAGAGAGCATATGCACTCCGTCCCCTATGCTTCAGCCATAGGCTCTATCATGTATGCAATGCTGTGCACTAGACCGGATGTTAGCCTAGCCATAAGTATGGCAGGTAGGTTCCAGAGTAATCCAGGAGTGGATCACTGGACGGCGGTCAAGAATATCCTGAAGTACCTGAAAAGGACTAAGGAGATGTTTCTCGTGTATGGAGGTGACGAAGAGCTCGCCGTAAAAGGTTACGTCGATGCAAGCTTTGACACAGATCCGGACGACTCTAAGTCGCAAACCGGATACGTATTTATTCTTAATGGGGGTGCAGTAAGCTCGTGCAGTTCCAAGCAAAGCGTCGTAGCAGATTCTACATGTGAAGCGGAGTACATGGCTGCCTCGGAGGCGACTAAAGAGGGTGTGTGGATGAAGCAGTTCATGACGGATCTTGGAGTGGTGCCAAGTGCACTGGATCCAATAACCTTGTTCTGTGACAACACTGGTGCCATTGACTTAGCAAAGGAACCAAGGTTTCACAAGAAGACCAGACACATCAAACGACGCTTCAACCTCATCCGCGACTACGTCGAGGAGGAGGACGTAAATATATGCAAAGTGCACATGGATCTGAATGTAGCAGACCCGCTGACTAAACCTCTTCCACGGCCAAGACATGATCGACACCAGAACTGTATGGGTGTTAGATTTATTACAATGTAATTCACATGGTGATGTGAGGGCTAGATTATTGACTCTAGTGCAAGTGGGAGACTATTGGAATTATGCCCTAGAGGCAATAATAAATGTATAGTTATTATTATAATTCCTGTATCAAGATAATAGTTTATTATCCATGCTATAATTGTATTGAATGAAGACTCATTTACATGTGTGGATACATAGACAAAACACCGTCCCTAGCATGCCTCTAGTTGGCTAGCCAGTTGATCGATGATAGTCAGTGTCTTCTGATTATGAACAAGGTGTTGTTGCTTGATAACTGGATCACGTCATTGGGAGAATCACGTGATGGACTAGACCCAAACTAATAGACGTAGCATGTTGATCGTGTCATTTTGTTGCTACTGTTTTCTGCGTGTCAAGTATTTATTCCTATGACCATGAGATCATATAACTCACTGACACCGGAGGAATGCTTTGTGTGTATCAAACGTCGCAACGTAACTGGGTGACTATAAAGATGCTCTACAGGTATCTCCGAAGGTGTTAGTTGATTTAGTATGGATCAAGACTGGGATTTGTCACTCCGTGTGACGGAGAGGTATCTCGGGGCCCACTCGGTAATACAACATCACACACAAGCCTTGCAAGCAATGTAACTTAGTGTAAGTTGCGGGATCTTGTATTACGGAACGAGTAAAGAGACTTGCCGGTAAACGAGATTGAAATAGGTATGCGGATACCGACGATCGAATCTCGGGCAAGTAACATACCGAAGGACAAAGGGAATGACATACGGGATTATACGAATCCTTGGCACTGAGGTTCAAACGATAAGATCTTCGTAGAATATGTAGGATCCAATATGGGCATCCAGGTCCCGCTATTGGATATTGACCGAGGAGTCTCTCGGGTCATGTCTACATAGTTCTCGAACCCGCAGGGTCTGCACACTTAAGGTCCGACGTTGTTTTATGCGTATTTGAGTTATATGGTTGGTTACCGAATGTTGTTCGGAGTCCCGGATGAGATCACGGACGTCACGAGGGTTTCCGGAATGGTCCGGAAACGAAGATTGATATATAGGATGACCTCATTTGATTACCGGAAGGTTTTCGGAGTTACCGGGAATGTACCGGGAATGACGAATGGGTTCCGGGAGTTCACCGGGGGGGGGGGGGAACCCACCCTAGGGAAGCCAATAGGCTTTGGGGACACACACCAGCCCTTAGTGGGCTGGTGGGACAGCCCCAAGGGGGCCTATGCGCCAAGAGAAGGAAATCAAAGGAAAAGAAAAAAAAAGAGGGAGGAAGTGGGAAGGGAAGGGGACTCCTCCCACCAAACCAAGTCCAACTCGGTTTGGGGGGGGGAGTCCTCCCCCCTTGGCTCGGCCGACCCCTTGAGGGTCCCTTGGACCCCAAGGCAAGGTCCCCCTCCATCCTCCTATATATATGGGGCTTTTAGGGCAGATTTGAGACGACTTTCTCACGGCTGCCCGACCACATACCTCCATAGTTTTTCCTCTAGATCGCGTTTCTGCGGAGCTCGGGCGGAGCCCTGCTGAGACGAGATCATCACCAACCTCCGGAGCGCCGTCACGCTGCCGGAGAACTCTTCTACCTCTCCGTCTCTCTTGCTGGATCAAGAAGGCCGAGATCATCGTCGAGCTGTACGTGTGCTGAACGCGGAGTTGCCGTCCGTTCGGTACTAGATCGTGGGACTGATCGCGGGATTGTTCGTGGGGCGGATCGAGGGACGTGAGGACGTTCCACTACATCAACCGCGTTCTCTAACGCTTCTGCTGTACGATCTACAAGGGTACGTAGATCACTCATCCCCTCTCGTAGATGGACATCACCATGATAGGTCTTCGTGCGCGTAGGAAATTTTTTGTTTCCCATGCGACGTTCCCCAACATATATATAGGGGGAGGGATGGGCTGCCCCCTTGAGGGTTTCCCTCTCCTGGGGGGGGGGGGGCAGCCCTAGATGGGGCTGGTGCGGCGGCCAAGGGGGGAAGGAGGGGTGTGGCGCACCCCTGGTGGGCCTTAGGCCCACCTGGCTTAGGGTTTGCCCCCCCTTTTCTCTTCCCCACGCATTGGGCTGAGTGGGGAGGCGCACCAGCCCACCTAGGGGCTGGTTCCCTTCCCCACTTGTCCCACCTTACCTCCCGGGGTCGTTGCCCCCCTTCGGTGGTCCCCCGGGGCCACCTCCGGTGGTCCCAGTGGTCCCGGTACGTTACAAGTGATGCCCGAAACACTTCCGGTATCCGAAACCATCCGTCCTATATATCAATCTTTACCTCCGGACCATTCTGGAGCTCCTCGTGACATCCGAGATCTCATCCGGGACTCCGAACAACTTTCGGTAACCTCGTATAAGAATTCCCTATAACCCTAGCATCACCGAACCTTAAGTGTGTAGACACTACGGGTTCGGGAGACAGACAGACATGACCGAGACGCCTCTCCGGCCAATAGCCATCAGCGGGGTATGGATACCCATGATGGCTCCCACTTGCTCCACGATGATCTCATCGGATGAACCACGATGTAAAGGATTCAATCAATCCCGTATACGATTCCCTTTGTCTGTCGGTATAGAACTTGCCCAAGATTCGATCATCGGTATACCTATACCTTGTTCAATCTCGTTACCGGTAAGTCTCTTTACTCGTTCCGTAGCGCGTCATCGTGTGACTAACTCCTTAGTCACATTGTGCTCATGATGATGTTCTACCGAGTGGGCCCAGAGATACCTCTCAGTCACACGGAGTGACAAATCCCGATCTCGATTCGTACCAACCCAATAGACACTTTCGGAGGTACTCGTAATGCACCTTTATAGTCACCCACTTACGTTGTGACGTTTGATACACCCAAAGCACTCCTACGGTATCTGGGAGTTGCACAATCTCAGGGTCGAAGGAAAAGATACTTGACATTAGAAAAGCTTTAGCATACGAACAATACGATCTAGTGCTATGCTTAGGATTGGGTCTTGTCCATCACATCATTCTCCTAATGATGTGATCCCGTTATGAATGACATCTAATGCCCATGATTAGGAAACCATGATCATCTATTGACTAACGAGCTAGCCAACTAGAGGCTTGCTAGGGACACTTTGTGATCTATTTATTCACACATGTATTACTATTTCCTGTTAATACAATTATAGCATGAACAATAGACGATTATCATGAACAAGGAAATATGATAATAACCATTTAATTATTGCCTCTAGGGCATATTTCCAACAAATTGAAGGAAAACAAACACGAGGTATCTAATTTCCAAAAGAGAGCTAGGTTCCAACAAACCAAACCCTCGACAAATTTTCATGATGGCAGAAAGCATCATAAAGAGCAAGACTTGCCTCCCATCAACACACACTTGATGGGGATCAAAAGATTTGATGATGGGTGAATAAAGAGAGTGTTCTAAAGAAAACAGGATAGCTCCTGTCGTGGGTATAAGCCTGACAATAGATGTGTAGGGTAGGAAAAGGATGGGCAGAGCCTTAGCTACGGCGAAGTTGTATGAGTTCAGGCCCCTCTGCGGTGGAGGTAATAGCCCTACGTCTCAGTGCTCACGGAGCTTGTTGTCGAGTGGAAATATGGAATACAATGAGTTGCTAACCCCTCTACCAGTGGGGGAGGGTGGCTTATATAGAGTGCGCTGCCCTTCACAACGGTTCCGGTACAGGGGTGGAGTAGTGGGGATTGAATGCGTACGTTACAGGTAACGTATGCCCTAAATGCCAATAAATGCACCTGGAAACGTACGACTGTTTCCCTCCAGGGGGTTGCGATGTACCGAGTGGTATCCAGTCGGTTAGCTTGATATCCTCCGAATGTTAATCTCCGACTGGATGGTCGAGGACCTGTTATCGACTGGATGATCGGGACTCCTTAATTCAGTCGGAATTGACTAAGGGTCTTGTCCTTTGTGAGGGGTAGTCCTTGGGTAGGACCTACATGACAGGCCTATGACCCTACCCTAGGACTATAACCCCATCATTAGTCCCAAAATGGATTGGGGTTGAAACGACTAAGCGATGCTTGAAGTTTGGATCCGACTAGAGCGGGCTTGGCTTGGGCGTTGCTTGCCTCAATCCATTTTATCTTTTTTGACCAAAGATCCGAGTGGAAGTACTCGCGAACCAGACTGTCGGAAGCCGAGTGCTTCTGCGGTATCTTTTGACGCGACCGGTCAACTGACAGTGGTGGATTTTCCGGGATCTCAAATTTCGGGTTCCGCGCGCTCAGTGGGGATGACGCCATCGCGCTCGAGTAGCGCTTGACGCCTCGATTCTCGCGCCTTCAACCTCTCCACTAATATCTCCGCGGTGGGTCGGGGGATAAGGTTTCGGGCCCACCTGCCAGCGACCCAGTCGGAACCCTACTTAAATCTCGGCGGCGAGGGTTCTTCGTTACGCTCGCCGAATCTCTTGCCTTCGCCTGCTCCGTCTCTCTCGCCACCTCCAGCGCCTCTACACTCCTCCCTCCTCCTTCCTCCCGCAGGCTCGCAGTTTCCGCCATGACCAAGGGTCAGACGAGCAAGATGGAGGCGAGGAAGAAGAAGGGGAAGGCGGCGGCTCCTGCTCAGCGGCGGCAGCGACCGCTGCCGGCGGGGTGGATTCAAGGCGACTTCCTCCCCTCCACGGCGACGGAGGGGGATCTGCTGTAGCTGGTTGAGGACGGGATGATCGTGCACAAGTCTTGGAGGCTGCCGGCGGAGAACAAGGTCGAGCCGGCGCCCCGGGAGGGGGAGCGCGTCTTGCTGCTCAGCCACGTCTATCGAGGTCTCTCCTTGCCCCCGCATCCTTTCTTCAAGGGCATCATGAATCACTTCGGGGCACAACTTGACCACTTTCCCCCGAACGCCATTGCCCATCTCTCTGCTTTTATAGTTCTGTGCGAGTGTTTCATTGGCTGTCCTCCCCATTGGGGGCTGTTCAAGCACATATTTTCTGCTAGATCCCAAACCATCAAACGACTCAGCCAGTCGGATGATAAAACACATCTTCTCCAGCTCTGCGGGGGCCTAGGTTTCCAGAAAAGAGTCGGAGCAGTTATCCTGCCCTCCAGCTAAGTGAGTCGGTCAGGAACTGGCAGTCGACGTGGTTCTACTGCCAGGATATCGCCTATCCGAATGCTTCGACAAGGCTGCCTCCCTTTAGCTTAGATCGGCCCGCCCCACCTAAGCAACTCGCGCTCACGAGGGCGGAGAAGAACGACATCCAGCCTCTGGTCGGGGCGCTTGTAGATGTCATCAGGAAGGGGGTCACTGGCATAGACTTGCTGGAGGTCTTCCTCGGTCGGCGTATCCAACCCCTGCAGGCTCGCGACCGCGCCATGTGGCATTATACGGGGCCCGAGGATTCCACTCGGACCAACGTTGTGGGCGTGACTGAGGAGAAGGTGACCTCGTGGGTGCTCCAGATCACAGGCCCCTGCAAGAATCCCAAAGGATCTCGGCGAGTGAAGCCTTTCTGCGCGGATAATCCTCCTCCGAATCAGGTGAGTGGCACTTGTCGAGTGCTCCTAACTGTCTTAATCTTATCGTTTGCTTGAATCTCTGTGTGACGTCTGATGTCGCCGACTGAATTTTATCCAGGAGTGGACCAACTGGTTTTCTCCCATCTCGAACGGGAACCCGGCCGAGGAGGAGGAAAGCAGCCAGGAAGGTAGCGTGGAGAGCGCTGAATATGTCTCCGACAGCGGGGAGTCGGAGGAAGAGACTAGCGAGGAAGAGGAGGAAGACGAAGAGCAAGACTCGCCGGCTCCGCAAATAGAGCATCGGACCAAGCGCCGACACGAGCCTGCCGTTCCCTCGGCCCCTCCAGCATCTTCGAGTGCTCCGCCCACTGTCCCGGTGGTCCCGAGTGCTCGGAGCACCAAGAGGGTCAGGGATGCTGCCGCTGAGCCTGCGGGTCAGCCTTCCAAGGCGGCCAAACCGAGTGGGTCCAAACCTCGGAAGGCTCTGCCGCGGATGAGGGTTGCTGTCCCCGTCACCTCCACATAAGTGTATCGATCTTCTAATTTCTTCTGATATCCGAGTGAATTCCTGTTCATTGGTCGAATGGATTTCACTCGACAGAGTCACTACTTCTGCCACCTCTCCGGCGCGCCAGGAGGATGACCCCATGGACACGGACAATGTCGTCTCGTCCCAGCCAGGTGTGTTGTAGTGACTCCGAGTGTTTTATTCTATCATAGGTTCTGCCTCTTTCTTTTTCTGAGATCTTGCATCGTTCGGTCTAGCAGGGGCGATTTGCGTGGATGAGGGCGATCACGGGAGAGCTGAACAGGCTGCTGAGCCCGTTCTTGAGGCTGCTCCGCCTGTTGCTGCTCTCGCCGCCGACGTGCCGCCGACTGAACCGACGCTGGTGGTTGAGGTGCCGACTGGAGCGGACCTTGGGATGCCTCAGGAACTTCCGACGATGCCAGGCTCGTCGAATGTCGAGTTCAACATCCAGCGTCTCCCAAGGGAGCAGGTGGGAGCGGCCAAGGGAGCCATGGTGCAGGCGGAGCTGATGGCTGGAGAAGCCAAGAGGGCCTACGACTCCGTCGCGTCCTTGTACGAGCGGAGCTTGGAGCTGCGGGATGATATCCGAGTAAGTGGGCTAGTAAGTATTTACTTTTCTCTTGTAACCCACTGGGTGTTTTTGGATAGCATCTGTTGTTTGCAATGGGTTCACTCTGAGTGAACCCAGTGGGTGTAGTCCCCGAGACTTCTGTCGAGTGCTTGCACCGGCAGTTGTCTTTATACATATTGTCTTTGCTTTGGTCAGGTCTGTAAATAACATGACCGAGTGCGAGTAGTTGTGGCACTCGGAGTGCACTTACTGTAAGAGTCCCCGAGAGTAATTTGTACTCAGGTCGGGTGGTATTGGCCTCGTAGGCGTAGGTGGTAACATGCATCTCAATAGGGCGGGCCTGCTTGAGTTGCATGCCAGTGGGGTCACTCTTAGTGAACCCACTGGGTGTAGTCCCCGAGGCCGCTGTCGACTGCTTGCGTCGGCAGGGGTCTGAAGAACTTAGACTTTTGTTGTTGGATTTTCTGATTGTCCCTTGGTGTTTGCTGGCAGAAAACTTGTGAAATGGGAACAACCTATGAGACTCTCAGGGCGGAGAAGAATCAGTTAGCTGGTGAGCTTGATGCGGCGCTGCTTGCAATAGCTGGCATGAAGGATGCTCTGGCGGGACGAGAGAAGTCATTGGAGCAGGCGCGTGAAGCGAACAAGGTGTTGACTGAAGAAGTTGAAAAGATGGGGAAACAAAGGACTGCTCTGATGGGACAAATGGACGTGCTGAACAAAAAGTGCAGAGCACAGGAGAAATACGTCAGCGACTGGGCTCGGCGGATGATGACGCGTCTGGCTGGTAAGTCCTGCTTTTTCCGAGTGCTTGTGTTATGCGCGTCACACTCGGCGCTTATTGTTTGCTTGTCCTCTTGTCGCGGATTTTTGCTTTGACGCTGAAGCTGAAGCAGCTGATGTGGAGCGATGGATTCTCGAGAACGTTCCACTCGGCGAGGACGCCAATCGGGATCTGCTCCGTCCGCACATCCGTGTGGGCGAAGTTGGTCCTTTCATCGGTCGACCGAGAGAAGTCGTCGGCCGAATCGACAAGGAGCTTTGGCCAGAAGATGAGTCGCGGCAGGAGATGGAGAACCTGATGACTTGACTGGAGGAGATTCTGAACCGAGTGCAGTCGTGGAAGAAATCTGCAGCTCGTTGTGGTGCAGATGTTGCTCTATCCCTGGTCCGAGTCCATTGCAAGGAGGTGCGCGAGGAGAAGTTGAAGACGTTGAAGGTGGCCAACATGAAGAAACTTCGATTCGAAGACTTCATGGAAACCTTCCTTGAAAGTGCCACCCGCATCGCCGACGGTATTGATCTGGACACGTTCGTAGAGCCCTCCAGTCCTGATGTTAATCCAGATGATGCGTAAGAACACTTTTATCCTCGGTATGCCGAGTGTTGATCTGTAAGAAATTTGGCCACTTCTGTTGGCCGTCACATTCTTCTTTCGGTGTGGGTAAGCTTGATCCACACCGAGCCACTATCTTTGGTTGAACTTTGAATCGAATCTTTTGCTCTTCTGTTGCAATTTTGACTCGAGTTTTTGTTTGGCGTTTCTTGGTGAAGCCAAAGGCAAACATTCGGAACATGTCAATTGTCTTGACATCTGCATGAGCCTCATTGAGGGTCCGTGGAATTTCCGATTACCCGAGTGTACCTGTAGGATACAGTCGAAGGCATGTGGGTGCCTAGGCGATTCTGCATCGTAGCTAAGCCCCCGAGTGTGACGTTAAGTGCACACTCGGAGAAAGTTAATACTTAGGCGATTCTGGGTCGCAGCCAAGTCCCCGAGTGTGACGTTAAGTGCACATTCGGAGAAGGTTAATACTTAGGCAATTCTGGATCACAGCTAAGTCCTCGAGTGTGACGTTAAGTGTACACTCAGAGAAGGTTCATACTTAGGCGATTCTGGATCGCAGCTAAGTCCCCGAGTGTGACGTTAAGTGCACACTCGGAGAAAGTTTATACTTAGGCGACTCTGGATCGCAGCTAAGTCCCCGAGTGTGACGTTAAGTGCACACTCGGAGAAAGTTTATACTTAGGCGATTCTGGATCGCAGCTAAGCCTCCGAGTGTGACGTTAAGTGCACACTCAGAGAAAGTTTATACTTAGGCGATTCTGGATTGCAGCTAAGCCCCCGAGTGTGACGTTAATTGCACACTCGGAGAAAGTTTATACTTAGACGATTCTGGATCGCAGCTAAGCCCCCGAGTGTGACGTTAAGTGCACACTCGGACAAAGTTTATACTTAGGCGATTCTGGATCGCAGCTAAGTCCCCGAGTGTGACGTTAAGTGCACACTCGGAGAAAGTTCATACTTAGGCGATTCTGGATCGCAGCTAAGCCCCCGAGTGTGACGTTAAGTGCACACTCGGAGAAAGTTAGTACTTAGGCGATTCTGGATCGCAGCTAAGCCCCCGAGTGTGACGTGAAGTGCACACTCGGAGAAAGTTTATACTTAGGCGATTCTGGATCGCAGCTAAGCCCCCGAGTGTGACGTGAAGTGCACACTCGGAGAAAGTTTATACTTAGGCGATTCTGGATCGCAGCTAAGCCCCTGAGTGTGACGTGAAGTGCACACTCGGAGAAAGTTTATACTTAGGCAATTCTGGATCGCAGCTAAGGCCTCGAGTGTGACGTTAAGTGCACACTCGGAGAAAGTTTATACTTAGGCGATTCTGGATCGCAGCTAAGCTTTTTTTTTGAGACCGGAGTCTGCGACCTCGGAAGAACTTCGAACCTGCAAAAAATTCAATCTGCTTTATATTATTTCACCAATACTTGTTCTTTACATTGCTTCAGTCGACGATCACGTGTAGAAGCGCTTCAGGAGGTCTCCGTTCCATGCTCGCGGTTCGTCTATCTCCTTGTCGACGTTGTAGAGTCTGTATGCTCCATTGTTCAGCACCTTTGAGATGATGAGGGTCCTTCCCAGGCAGGAGCCAATTTGTGAGGTCTTTGCTGATCCACTCGGAGCACCAGGTCGCCTGCTTGGAACATACGACTCCTGACGTGTCGCGCGTGAAAACGCCGCAGATCTTGTTGATAAATGGTTGAGCGAGTCAGTGCCATCTCGCGCTCCTCCTCTAGAAGGTCCACTCCGTCTTGCCTTGCTTGTTCTGTTTAAGCTTCGGAGAAGAGTTCGACTCATGGAGCATTGTGAAGTAAGTCACTCGGAAGGACTGCTTCTGCTCCGTAGACGAGGAAGAACGGTGATCGCCCTGTAGATCTGTTCGGGGTTGTGCGAAGACCCCAAAGCACTGAAGGTAGCTCGGTGACCCATGCGCCAGCGGCATGTCCCACCTCTCGCAGGAGTCGGGGCTTCAAACCTTGCAAAATAAGTCCGTTTGCCCGCTCTGCTTGTCCATTGGACTGAGGATGCGCCACGGAAGCAAAATCTACTCGGATGCCTTGGCTTGTACAGAAACCTTTGAATCTGTCCGAGTCAAAGTTTGTCCCGTTATCCGTGATTATGCTGTGAGGTACACCGAATCTGGAGATGATGTCTTTGACAAATTTGACTGTTGTTGAGGCGTCGAGCTTCTTGATGGGCTTGGCCTCAATCCATTTCGTGAACTTGTCGACTGCCACCAACAGATGTGTGTATCCCCCTTGTCCTGTCTTGAATGGTCCGACTGTATCTAATCCCCAAACAGCAAACAACCACACAAGAGGGATTGTCTTCAACGCAGATGTCGGCTTGTGGGACTTGTTGGAGTAGAACTGACGGCCCTCACATCGGTTGACCATATCTTTAGCCATCTCGTATGCCTGCAGCCAGAAAAACCTAGCCCTGAATGCCTTGGCGACGATTGCTCTCGAAGAAGCGTGATGACCGCAGGTTCCCGAGTGAATATCTTCCAGGATCAGCTGTCCCTCCTCTGGGGAGATACATCGTTGGAGAACGCCTGAAATGCTCTCCTTGTACAATTGGCCATCAATGACGATGAACGACTTCGACCTGCGGACTATCTGCCTGGCCTGGACTTCGTCTTCTGGTAGTTCATGCCTCAGGATATATGCAATGATCGGCACAGTCCAATCGGGGATGACGGCAAGGATCTCCATGACCAGATCAACCACAGCAGGTACATCGACTTCAGTCGGATCCTTTGAACTCTTTGGTTGTACCGGCTCCTCTGTGAAAGGATCTTCTTTGACTGCGGGAAGGTGGAGGTGCTCGAGGCAGACGTCACTCGGGGCTGGTCTCCGAGTGGATCCGAGTTTTGCCAACTCATCAGCTGCTTGGTTCTTCAGTCTTGGAACATGGTGAAGTTCCAGACCTTCAAACTTCTTCTCAAGCTTCCTCACTGCATTGCAGTATGTAGTCATGGTGGGGTTCGTGACGTCCCACTCTTTCATCACTTGATTGGTCACCAAATTCGAATCGCCGTAGACCATCAGGCGACGGACGCCGAGTGAGATGGCCATACGCAACCCGTAGAGGAGAGCTTCATACTCTGCCTCGTTGTTGGAGGAATCGAAGTGTATCTGTAGCACGTACTTGAGCTTGTCACCCTTTGGCGATATGATCACAACGCCAGCGCCGGAGCCATTCAACATCTTGGACCCATCGAAGAGCATTGTCCAATGGGCCGAGTAGATGTGGGTCGGTTGCTGTTGTTCTACCCATTCTGCTATGAAGTCAGCCAGAGCTTGAGACTTAATAGCTTTCTTGGCCTCGAACTTGATATCACAATACAGCATCTCCATCGCCCACTTCGCCACTCGGCCTGACGCATCTCGATTGTGGAGAATTTCCGACAATGGAGCATCAGAAACGACAGACACCGAGTGGTCTTGGAAATAATGGGCCACCTTCTTCGCAGTCATGTAAATCCCGTAGATAAATTTTTGATAGTGGGGATACCTCTGCTTGGAAGGAGTCAGGACCTCGGAGACGTAGTACACTGGCCACTGAACTTTGTATGCTTTGCCTTCTTCTTCTCGTTCGACTGTAAGAACAGTACTGACGACTTGATTTGTAGCCGCGATATACAGAAGAAGGGGCTCTTTACTGAGCGGAGCAGTAAGAACCGGCTGGGTGGAAAGTAGGACTTTGAGGTCGTCGAATGCGACTTGGGCTTCGTCTGTCCACTCGAAGGTATCTGATTTCTTCATGAGTCGGTACAGAGGAAGCGCTTTCTCGCCGAGTCGACTGATGAACCTGCTCAAAGCCGCTAGGCAACCTGTGAGCCGTTGAACGTCGTGTATTATGACCGGCCTCTCCATTCAGATGATGGTCCCGATCTTTTCGCGGTTGACATTGATCCCTCATTCGGAAACGAAGAAACCGAGTAACTTTCCGCTGGGAACGCCGAATGAACATTTGGCGGGGTTGAGCTTGATATCGTACTTACGAAGGTTGGCGAATGTTTCTGCCAAGTCAGTCAGCAGGTCGGAACCTTTGCGTGACTTGACTACGATATCATTCATATATGCCTCCACATTCCGACCGATCTGGTCGAGGAGATATTTTTGGATCATGCGCATAAAGGTAGCTCCTGCATTCTTCAAACCGAATGGCATAGTGATGTAGCAGAAGCACCCGAATGGGGTGATGAAGGCTGTTTTTAACTCATCAGGACCATACAGATGGATCTGATGATAGCCTGAATAGGCACCCAGAAATGACAGACGCTCGCAACCCGCAGTCGAATCGACAATTTGATCTATGCGGGGGAGCGGAAAATGGTCCTTCGGGCAGACCTTATTGAGATGTTTGAAGTCGATGCACATTCGGAGTGACTCGGAGTGGTGAACCTCGCGAATGAAGTTGGCCGCCAGCAGCTTGGCCACCTCTTCCCCGATTGCCTTCCTCTTGTGCGCGGCGGACCGGCGGAGGCGCTCTCGGACGGGCCGAGCGGTGGAATCCACGTGCAGTCGGTGCTCGGCAAACTCCCTGGGTACACCTGGCATGTCAGAGGGTTTCCATGCGAAGATGTCCCAGTTCTCACGGAGGAATTGGGTGAGCTCGGCTTCCTATTTAGGATCGAGGGTGGTGGAGATGTTCGTCGGGGCAGCAGTGGCGTCCGTCGGGTGGATGCTGACCTTCTTCGTCTCTCCCGCCGACTGAAATGCAGACTCTGAAGCTGGCTTCTTCGAGTGCATGAGGTCGGCGGGGTCGACTGCTTTCTTGTACTCGTCCAGCTCGAGGACGGCCATCTGCTGGTCGGCAATTCTTGATCCCTGCCGCAGACACTCTTCAGCCCGCTGCCGATTGCCTGTGATGGTGATCACACCCTTCGGGCCTGGCATCTTCAGCTTCAGGTATACGTAACATGGACGGGCCATGAAACGCGCATACGCTGGGCGACCCATAATTGTGTGATAAGCACTCTGGAAGTCGACCACTTCGAACGTCAGCTTTTCCTTGCGGAAGTTCTTGTCGGAGCCGAAAACAACGTCCAACGCGATCTGGCCGAGTGACTTGGCCTTCCGTCCAGGGACGACTCCATGGAACTGCATGCTGCTCTCGCTGAGTTTGGACATTGGGATGCCCATCCCCTTGAGTGTGTTGGCGTACATGATGTTCAAACCGCTGCCGCCATCCATGAGGACTTTGCGCAGTCGGACTCCTTCTACCACCGGGTCGACGACCAGAGCCTGTCTCCTCGGGGTGGGTACATGTGCCGGATGGTCCGACTGGTCGAAGGTGATCGCAGTCTGATACCATTTGAGGAACTTGGGGTTGGTAGGGGTGGCCATGTTCACCTCTCTGTTCACCAGCTTCAGTCGGCTCTTGCTCTCGATGTCAGCGAAAGTCATGAGGGTTGCATGGACTTGGGGGAACGGATCCTCCTTATCCTCCTCATCCTGTTCATGGTCCTTCTCACTCGGTTGCCCTTCGCTGAACCCCTGGATCAGGAGGCGACACTGTCGAGTGGTATGCTTTGCATATATGGGGTTGCCCTCTTCATCCATCTTCGTATGAACCGGACATGGCTGGTCCAGGATGGGGTTATTTAACTGCTTCTTCTTGGGGGTGAACTGAGCCTTCCCTTTGCCCTTGAATTTGGCATTGGTTACGGTTGCAGCTTCTGCTTGCGGAGCGGTCGGAGCTTTCTGCTTCTGCTTCCGAGTGTTGCCCCCATCTCCATCAGCGACTGTTTTGTGCTTGCCGCTTCGGATGCGGTCCTCTTCTTCACCATTTGCATAGCGTGTTGCTATCTCCATCATCTTGCTCATGGAGATGTCGCCTGTTCGGCCGAACTTCAGGTACAGATCCCTGTACCGCACGCCTGCCTTGAAGGCGCAGACTGCTTGATGCTCGGTGACGTTCTCCACCGTGTGGTAGAGAGTTGTCCAACGCTGGATGAAGTCGCGCAGGGGCTCATTCTGCTTATGGACGCAGTGCTGGAGCTCCACGAGGCCAGCAGGGCGCTTGCACGTCCCTTCGAAGGTCCTGATGAACACCCGGGCCAGATCTGCCCAGCTGTAGATGCTTGAGGGGGCCAACTGGTTCAGCCACGCTCGCGCCGAGCCATCGAGCATCAGATGGAGGTGCTTCATGGCGACATGGTCGTCTCCTCCTCCGATCTGGACTGCCACTCGGTAGTCATCCAACCATGTTTCTGGCTTGGACTCTCCTGTAAACTTGCTAATTCCCGTCGCCAATCGGAAGTTGGGAGGGATGTCAGCCGAACGGATGGCTCGACTGAAACACTCGGGACCAGAAATGATGGTCCTGCTTCCACTCGGACGGTCAATATCGTGACCATCGCGGTGGGCTCGGCCCCTGTCGACCCTCCGCTGGGCGATATGCCCTCTTGCGTCGGGCCTTGGGTCGTAAGTATCACCGACTGAATGCCGATCATCATGATGTCGGGGCCCGTAGGGCCCACCCCGCGGAGGGGTGCGTGAACGGCGGCGATCTTCGTGATTTATGGAACGACTGCCTCCTCTGTGCCGCTGATGGGAACCTGGGCTGTGAAC
This sequence comes from Hordeum vulgare subsp. vulgare, assembly GCF_904849725.1. NCBI lineage: Eukaryota > Viridiplantae > Streptophyta > Magnoliopsida > Poales > Poaceae > Hordeum > Hordeum vulgare. The sequence continues at coordinate 536,336,227 of NC_058521.1, forward strand.
TGACCGATGCGTATTCGCATGAACAAAACTATTATAGATCCTGTTGTGCGACTGGGAGACCGCCGAATTCTGCTGCTGCGCCGTGTGCAACAGGGCTCGGATCTGCTCGATCCCTCTACCAGCCTCTGAATCAGTCGGCTGGAGGGAATCGGCTGTCTTGGCAGCCGCAGCCAAGTTGAGGAGGGGTGTGCGGAACAGCTCCACGTTGCTCCGCCGAGTGTGCCGACTAGCAGAACGGCGAGGCGGACGACGCGCGCCGGATGCTTCACCGATCTCGTGCTCGTTCCGGCCAGCTTGACGGGGGTCTTCATGGGAATTGTCCATGTGTACTTCTGCTGCAGGCCCGCGACCCGCGTACTCGGAAGGAAACTCAGTCGGAACCGAGCTCGAGCGCTGGGATGGCGGGGCAACCACAACTGACTCAAGAACCGCCACTTGTGAAGATGCGTTCTGGCGCGCCTGGGCGTGTTGCACCCAACGCTGGAGCCGCGGACGGCGGGACCGCTTGATGCGGCGCGTGACGGCGGTGTAGGTCGACACCGGAGCCGACTGCTGGAGAAGAAGAATGCCACGGGCGCCGGCACGGAAGTGCGTAGCCCCGTGACGGGGAAGCGCCTCGACGTCGAGGGGCGCATCCCGAAGCCATGCCGAATCATCGACGATGAAGGAGAGAGCGCCAAAGAAGATCTGGTGACCCATGCTCGAATCTCCACCGGACGACATGACGAAAGGAAGTACTCGCAAACTCGCCGGAACTCGCTTAGACGCCTGCCCCACGGTGGGTGCCAACTGTCGTGGGTATAAGCCTGAAAGTAGATGTGTAGGGTACGAAAAGGATGGGCAGAGCCTTAGCTACGGCGAGGTTGTATGAGTTCAGGCCCCTCTGCGGTGGAGGTAATAGCCCTACGTCTCGGTGCTCAGGGAGCTTGTTGTCGAGTGGAAATATGGAATACAATGAGTTGCTAACCCCTCTACCAGTGGGGGAGGGTGGCTTATATAGAGTGTGCTACCCTCCACAACGGTTCTGGTACAGGGGTGGAGTAGTGGGGATTGAATGCGTAAGTTACAGGTAACGTATTCCCTAAATACCAATAAATGCACCTGGAAACGTACGACCGTTTCCCTCTAGGGGGGTTGCGATGTACCGAGTGGTATCCAGTCGGTTAGCTTGATATCCTCCGAATGTTAATCTCCGACTGGATGGTCGAGGACCTGTTACCGACTGGATGATGGGGACTCCTTAATTCAGTCGGAACTGACTAAGGGTCTGGTCCTTTGTGAGGGGTAGTCCTTGGGTAGGACCTACATGACAGGCCTATGACCCTACCCTAGGACTATAACCCCATCAGCTCCCCCAAGGGACGTGCATTATATAGAATTTGCATTTAAATACAAAATGCACAAGATGGGATCATCACTTTCTCTATATCTATAAAACACTAGACATGTTAAAATAGATCCATAAGAGGCAAGGAAGACAAACGAAACACAAAATCCAATGTAAAGACGATTAGCAATTCCTATCACATGATGGGAATACCAATTTTCAAGGACAAGAAGTATTTTGGAAGTGATACTCATTGGTAGATCGCAAATATATCCAAGATCATCTTTACCCATAAAACGCAAGCAAATGACACTTGTAGAGGTAACATGCCACCTAGGAACAAGATAATTTACAATATCAACACTAAGTGGCAACACCTCAAATGTACACATTTTGTAGGTCTGTAATATGCACATAGCATATTACTCCCCCATAATGTGATAAACCAACAATATTAACAAGTGGCAAATTAAAACCAACAATAGATAATTAATAGACCATATAGAATTTGAATTTCTCATGAGTAAGACATACCACATAGAAACTACATAATCTTGAAATATCAATACTAGGTGGTATTCCCCATGTATACACATTTATAGGATTGTGAGGTGTGCAAAGCACATCACTCCCCCACAATGGGACAATCCATTAATCTCTCACAAGAGCCAACAAAGATACAAACAAGATGCAAAAAGGCTCAATACAAGACTCACATGTACAAGATATGCAAACCAACATACACATACTCGATTACTCAAGATAAGCAAGTTGGAAGCACAACATATACAAACGCATGCAAGGTACAAAACCACAACATGCAAAGGGGCAAGCAACTAACAATGTAAACAGTTTAAGTACAAGTTACCGTAAGGAGGCACATTGGATATAAGATAGAAAATCGATAATCCAAATGACTTGGCTTGAGATAATATGAATGATGAAGACCCCTTAATTCTTCATTATGTATCCAAGTCTCTAATGTCCTCCAAAGTCACCTATTGATCAAGTTTGAGCTTGTTGGTCCCCAACTACGTTGGGTCCTAAGAGGTTAGTCACAATAGGCTTGGCAACCCAAATGGTTCTTTTCTTGACACCATTTTGAGTACCAACAAACTTGGCAAACACATTGCCAACCTTATCCTTCCCAAGGGAATAGATATCATCAATAGTGATTGGGTTGGATAAGTTACCTCTCGTGCAAGACAAAGCGACGTGACCCTTCTCACGACATAAGTAGCAACATCTACCCTTTGCTTTCTTCCCAGTTGATTTCTCACCTCGGGGAGTGTTGGCTTGGGTATTATTGGGAAGAGGCCTTCCTTCAACTTGTAGCTGAGTATGTGATTGAGTTTGTGGCCGCTTCCCTTGTTGCTTGTGACTTTGAGACTTCGTCTTCAGAGGGCAAGATCTAACATGGTGCCCTTTAACTTTGCACTTGAAGCAAATTATTTTGACCGGATTCTTGACTTGTTCTAGGCCCCTCTTGTTCTTGTTTGAGTTTACTCCAACATCATTTTTGTCATTCGGAGATGTTTGCTCACACATGACGTTGTTGAGTGTGGACATCCCTTCATGACACTGTTCCAGGTCTTTCTTCAAAGAAGTGACTTGGGCCTTGAGCTCTTTGATTTCCTCTGCACGGTTAGTATCAACGCAAGTACTAGAGGAAGTGTAAGCTTCAATGTTAGAGAAACAAGGCAAGGAAAGTAATTCATCACACGCGGTAGCAACATTATGAGTAGACGAATTACGAGGACTAGCACATGGAAATATAGTACTTTGACTAGAAGTAGTGCCATTGTCCACATGAGGCTCACTTGATGTTACCTTGGTTACGATAGCCTCATGAGCTAACTTTTGCACATTATGGGGTGTTAGAAGATCGGCATGAGAGCTTGTGAGGACTACATGGTTTTCTTCTAACTTACCATAATTGCTAGTTTGTAAATCAAGTTGAGCACGTAGCTCAATATTCTCCTTCAATGTTGATACTTCAAATGAGGTAGAGTTAGATGTACAAGTATCATCAACAATATGAGAGGAGTAAGTAGCAGATAGAGACTTCTCATGAGTAGATTGAAGCCCCTCATAGATCTTAGAGGTTTTGATGAGCTCTCCCTTGACATTATTGCATTTAAGGAGAAGGACCTCAAAAATCCTTTTTAAGTTTATCATGAGCAACTTCAATCTCTCCTTTTGAAGATCTTAAGTCTCTACATGCTTGATGACTCTTCTCAAGTTCATGTTCAAGTTGTTCACTTTTAGCTTGTTCATGATTAAGTGAATCATTACAATTTTCAAAGTAAGCAAGAACATCTTGGAATCTTTGAAGAGCGTTATTTTTAGCTTTATGAAGAATTTTACTGATCACATAGATATTTTTAGTCAAGTCATCATCACCATCCTCATCGCAAATATCATCGTTATTGCACAGGGAAGATGATACCTCATTATTACCTCTTGCCATGAGGCACATGTGAACTGGAGGAGTTGATGATGATTCTTTTGGTGAATCAGATTCTTGATTAGTCAAAAGTACTTCATATTTCTTGATTTCCCCTAAATGATTAGTCATAGAGCAACTAGGGAGAAACAAGATATTTTGATCAAGAGGACACGGGAAAGCAGGCATATCACCACAGACATTTGTCGAGGGATCTTTAGGTGAAATGCATGACCTATCAGCACAATAATTTACACCATGTGTGGTGCTAGATATGCTCGTCCATAGAGGCTATGACATTTTCATCAACATATATTTCTTCACTCACCATATCATTACCTTGTGAGATTGAAGATGCTGAGGTGTGCAAGCAATCGGATATGGAAGTAGTGGTGGACTCTTTATGATCGAAAAGAGTGAAGAGCTCATGCACCAACTCCTTCATCATAATATCGTCTTCATCAAGATTGGACCCACCATATATATTTTCAAGTTTAGTCCAAACTTCATGAGCTGACTTGCAAGTCGAGATAGCCTTAAACACTTCAGGACTTATGGTTCGATGAATGGCAAGAAAAGCCTCACAATCAAGATACATTTCATTAGTAGATGAAGATGCATCATCCTTTTTGTCAGCAATCCCTACAAGAACAATTCATAAAGTATTTGGGCCCATGGCCCGAAAGTGATGAAGCATACGAATTCTCCATAGGGTATAACTTGTGCCATCAAAGTCAAATGTGTCATTGTGCACTAATCCAATAGTCGACATCGATACTCTCTAGGTCGTGAAACCTAATTAAAGAGATACCTTGCTCTGATACCAATTGAAAGGACCACGATGACGCCTAGAGGGGGGTGAATAGGCTATTTAAAAACTTCTCTGGGTTTGGCTTAAACCTAATGCGGAAATAAACTAAGAGGATACTTTTCAAGCACAAATCCTAAATGCAATAGGCACCGCAACGTGCACCAACAACACGATCTACCAAGATGGACACAACACGGTTACTAACAAGCACAAGTAAGTTACACAAACTTACTTGAGCTATATCACACAACGAGTAGGTGAACGGCACAAGATACTAGACCACACTATAACACACGATATATCAAAAGCTGCAAGTGTGAACGTGTGGATATAGAGGGTATGCTTTAACGATTAATCTTGTACAAAGAAATAGGCAACACAATATAATGAGCACAAACAATATGCAATGTATGTATGCTCAAGTAACACAAGTAAACCACAAGTAAGGAGTTAAGGTTAGGGATAACCAAGGTCACTGAGACAAAGATGTATCGCGATGTTCACTTCCTTCGAGGGAAGCTAGCCACCGTTAGAGAGGTGGATGTTACCACGAAGGCGCACCAACGCCACGAAGGCTCACCCTATTCTCCCTTTGATATAACACCACGAAGAAGTTTCTCAACCACTAGTGGTAAGCCTTTGAGGTGGCTTCCAAACCCTCACAAACTTTTCCGGGGGTAATCACACGGATTGATTCCTCTCCGAAGAACTCCTACCGCCTAGGAGTCTCCAACCTCCAAGAGTAACAAGATCACGGGGAATGCTCAAAACTTGCTCAAATCTCAAATAGCTTGGGTTGAGAGGAGGAGAGGGAGACGATCTATCTTTTGATTGAAACAACTCTCAAAGGGGCTCACAAATGCTCTTGGGATCTAAGATTTGGTGTGAGCAAATGTGTGTGGGGTAGAGATGTGTTCTTATGAAGATATGGCTGTGTTGGGCCCCCTCTCACGAAGTGGGAGGGAGTATTTATAGTGGAGAGGGGAAAGTGACCGTTGGGGTTACTTAAGTCTGACAGTGGTCGGACGTCCGGCAGTTCTCGTATGTCCGGGCGCCCACAAGGGGTCGGACGTCCGACAGGGGTCGGTCGTCCGAGGGATGTATATATATCAGGAACCACTGTATTGATATCAGGAATCACTGTATAGACGAACAGGGACCGGACGTCTGAAGAGAAGGTCGGATGTCCGAGAGTTCAGCTCTGTTCAAGGGCACCGGATTTCCGAAAGTGGTCGGACATCCATCCCTCGGACGACAAGGGGAGGCTGGAAGTCCGAGTTATTTGACTCTCGATTTCTTTGGAGCAAGGTTCCGGTTTTCCGAAGTGGTCGGGCCTCCGGCCCTCGGACGTCCGGAGGGAGCCGGATGTCCGAGTCTTTGGCTCTGGTATAAGATTCTGGATTTCCGAAGTAGTCGGGCTTCCGGCCCTCGGAATTCCGGAGGAAGCCGGATGTCCGAGGCATTGGTTCTGTTTTGAGATCAAAGGAGAGCAGTGGAGATGTGGTATGAGCAGAAAAGTAGAGATGTAGTTTGAGCAAGTTCATCGCAAAACCTGTGATCCCCTCTTAATAGTGCGGGATGCCTATACTCAAGAGTAATAAAAAGGGTACTGATGATCCATACTTGAGTGTATACTTTTATTCGCTGATCATCACTCGGCACCACTAACGTCAAAGGAACTGATACCTTTGAGTTCGGCCTTTTCACTTGAGCTTGATGTTGTTGTTCCTTCCTGGCTCAAGTTGACAGCAAGACATGATGAAGTCTTCAAGTAGCTCTCCCATACACAATGTGGAAAACCTAGCTTATGTATTCATCTTCATTTGTCCACCATGTGAACATCCACAAGAATCAAGCATGTAGTACTCAGGAATGCTTATCTTGATCTTGTCCTTGTTAGCACATGAGCTTGTCCTTATCAACATATGATCATTAACAACAGCTTAAAAGGGGATTAGTGATTAGTTATCTATATGTGTGTTGTCAGCAACACCAAAACACGATTAAGGGCATGACTGCACTTTCAATGATATATTCGTGCTGATCCACTTGAACTTGCACACCACAATCTTGATGACGATCACCACTTGACGTCATCCTTCATGGGTTGTATGAGATCTTCCTTTTGACGCAAGTCCATGGAAGCACACCTAACCCCCACATAGAACTCTCACAAAGACCATGGGTTAGTACACACGCACGTAATGGATAATGCTTACCGTACCATGGGATCACTTGATCCCTCTCGGTACATCTTGTACGCTTTGTGTGTTGATCATCTTGATTTACTCTTTTTCTGAGATCTTAATCAACCTTGTGTCTCTATGACCATTCTTTGGATAATACCTTGAATACCATCTTGGTCATCACATAAACTCCTTGAACCCAACAGATGGACTTCAAGAAGTGCCTATGGACAAATCCTATAAATATAACTTAAGGCAACCATTAGTCCATAGGAATTGTCATCAATTACCAGAACCACATATGGAGATATATGCTCTAACACCGGCGCCGATCACCTGCACCGACCGTGCAACAATCACAAGGTCATCGAGTTGACGCCGGCCATGGAAGAGCAGTTGTTCCTGCTACAGCAGCACGCGATGGTGCTGACCGTCGTCAACAAGCTACATGCCGCCAGCCTGCTTTCCGTCGGGATGGCGTTGGAGAAAGACTTCAAGATTCCACAACACCTGTTGCGCATCACCAACCACGACCAGGAAGACTTTCTGGTCTACTTCAACCTGCCAGCACACAAGGACCTGGTCGCGCGCCGAGGAACCATCTCCGTCGATGGAAACGCCTTCTTGGCGGAGACCTAGCACGAGGACGCACATGCGCTTCATCAGTCCTGGATGATGCACGCCCGGGTGGTGCTTGAGAAGATGTCGATGCACCTTTGGACCCTAGAGGGAGCAAAGGAGGTGTTGGGTGACAAAGTGATCATTGACAGGCTAGATTGGCGCACCTTCGAGCGCGTTGACACGAGGCTTTTCGCTGTCTGGGTGTGGGCATGGGAGCTGTCCCATATCCCCACTCGCCGGACGCTATGGAAGCATGCGAGAGGCGCTGGCCGTGTCGAGGAGATGCACGACTTCTCGCCCCAAGTCGTGTCATCGCGCCACCGCCGAACCTGCTACGCTTGGACGTGCTGGTCCACCTCGACCGCGTCGAGGACTAGACGCCGCCCTCACCACGTACTTCCCACTCCAGGCAAAGTGGCTTGCCATCTTCAGATGACGACGACGATTGACCTTTCCCTCGACCCCTGCTGCCAGCAACTGGCTGCACGGGATGAAGGATGGGCACCCAGGTGGTGGGGTTGCAGACTCTCGGGCTAGGGAACCGGCACGCATGGCCTCTTCGGGCTATAGAGGCATGCCTTCATCGGGAGCCAGGAGGGAGCACGACGGAGACGAACGGGAAGGCCACAAGAAGTCGTGGAAGGAAGTGTTGCTGGGGAGGAGCCGCGGCAAGGAGGCTGCTACGGCCGGCTCCTCCTCGAAGCGCCACAGGATCCGAACGCCAACCTCCCGGCACCGGCAAGGGGGGACGAGGGGCACGCGCGACCGCACCAGCGGTGCCACCAAGTCTATGGCGCGGGCGCCGGGTCACAGCAACGAGCCGGTGGGCAGGCCACCGGCGAGGCAGCCTAAGGCGGCGGCCAACACCCTCCACGCATCGTCACGCCCCCTTCAAACTGGTGTGCCGCGCAACGAGACCCCGAACCTCGTGGCAGAGTTCTTCGATGGTGAAGAAAGGGCACTGCCTGCCCCGACGCGCACCGACCCGCACGCCCTCGCCCTGGATGCGGCGACCGCAACCAAGAGTAGCAAGCCTCTCACCTTCACCGGTGATGAGGACGAGGGAAGCGGGGAGAGCACATGATGGACCTGGGACCGGCGCTATCTTTGGCAAGGCATACCCCTGGGGTGTCAACAACCCATTCCCTGCAACTGGGTGTTGTCATTGGCCAGGTCTGTCTACTGTAGATCGGGGACTCGAGCGGCTCCGGCTTGCGTTCGCAATTCGGGCAGTCGAAGGACATGGTTATCGTCAGGGAGACAGGCGACGACCACCAGGAGGAGGAGCCAGGCGCCACTGTCGACACGACGGAGCTCTTCATTGACGTCTCACCATCCGTCCTAGGGGAAGCACCGTCGCGCAGCAAAAACCCAAGGAGGACAAGGCCAATCCCCATACCGACAAGATAGAGCGCGAGACAGGCGGCCAACCAATCGATGGTCCCAGTTAGCCAGAGGGCCATGTTGCGCTTGGTTCACGGCCTCGGCGTCCTTGGACCAATGGAGAAGATGACGGTAAAAGCAAGAGAGGCCCTCATCGGGATCTTGGACGAGCCTCTGTCTGATGCTGACATTAAGGCTATCTCAAGGCTCACCAAGATGGATGTGAAGGCCCTCAAAACCGATGCTGGCATGGCCGGACCCGACGGAGCTGGCATGAAGGCCCGAGGTCTCCCATGATAGTGTTAGCACGTCCCCAAAGGCGGCGAGCGATAGGCTGGTCCGTCCTAGACCTACCTATGTGTAGTCAAAGTTGTAGGCTTGAAGGTGTGGCTGCCTGCTGGCGGGATTTGGGGCCTATTGGTGGCCGCCCGCAGCCCCTCGGCAGATCGGAAGTGTTCCTGTTTTTCCTTCTCAGTTATGGTAGATCTCGGAGACTATCTAAGTTGCCCAATGGTTGAAACCAACATCCCAATCATGAGCTGGAATGTTAGGGGGTTAAACAACCCAATCAGGCGAGAAGTAGTCAGAAACACCTTCGACTCCCACAGGATGGATATTCTACGCCTACGAGAGACTAAGTTAGAAATCTGGAACCAAGCTCTGGTGTGAGACATTGGAGGTAGTAGGCTATCCGAATGCATGGTGCTCTCGGCGTTAGGAACCAGAGGGGGGCATCGATCTTGTGGGATCAGAACATAGTAAACATCATCTCACATGAGGTAGGTCAATTCTCCATAACAGTGAGAGCTATGGTGCTTCAGTCCAACATTAGCTTCTGGCTTACCATCGTCTACGGCCCCGTCGAAAACTCGCTCAAGGATGCATTCTTAGTGGAGCTCGGGAATTTGGCTCCCCCGACCAGAGAACCATGGATCATAAACGGAGACTTCAACCTGATATACAAGACGAAGATATGGTTTGAGATGTCGCGTGGATGTTTGGCATGTTCTGTTGTTAAAAGGTGACACTAGCACTGCTGACACTACGTGGCGCTTTAAGATGAGGTTCGAAACTTGCCTGCTAAGCCGAAGACATTATCCAAGAAAGTTTATCATCCACGGCTTCGAAGACAAGTATGAGGGCTACTGATGGTATCCTGGACTAGGAGGTCCCGGCCTAGTCCATGGACCGGACTAATGACCCACTACCAAAGGAAGGACTCCAAAAGCCTCTGATATATGTTGTAGGAGCATCAGACTTCTTTAAGGACCTGGCGTGCACTCCTAGATTGTTATAGATTTGGCATGTATCTCATAGGTGGCAACCGGCCATGTGTAATCCTCGATACCCACGGTGCCTTTATAAGCCGGAGGGTTTGGTTCGTAGGGGAACAATTTATTCATCATCATCGTTAGGGTTTAGACTACAACTCAAGATCTCGAGGTAGATCAACTATGTACTTTGATACGCCCATAATACAAAACAAGAGAAGGACGTAGGGTTTTACCTCCATCGGAAGGGCCTGGACCTGGGTAAGAACACCATGTCCTTTGTCTCCCCGTTACCCATAGATTCGATCTAACAACTCAGAGCCCCCTACAAGAGGTCTACCTGTTTTGACAACGACAACCTCACACAACACAAGAAAGATGTTTGATTGGAGGAGCCGACCGTGGGGGATGAGAGGTTGACTCTGTTGGTAGGCTAATGGTACACCTTCGAAATAGGCTTTCACTCCGATTTATAGAATAAAGCAACGGTGCAAACAGCAGTCCATACAACCCACATACATGTTCAACCACAGATAACAACCGGAGCAACGGAACACTCTAGCCCATATAGAAAATAAAAGGATAATGGTACACATTATAAATTTTTTAAAAGGATTACTTATAAATTACTACACCATTCAAATTAAAACTATTTTTCTCAATCTTTGCACTAAACGAGTGACGTTTATTTTGGGACGGAATAAAAATGGTATTTTTTAAAAGACACAGACTTGGGTGAAAATGTATTTCATTAATGATTTCGATGGTCTGCATAGCTGTCGCGTGCGTCTCTCGGTAAACAAATCAAAACATCACATATGTACCGCAACCGGAATGATTGCTCAATAACAAGGTTTAAAAAGGGAAGGAAGGAAGTTGCTCCCCTCTCCTTTCTTCCCCTTCACTCTCCTGTAATGTCCCCGGCCTCCCCCAACAACCACCGTCGCTTCAGCCTCCACACTTCGCTCCCTTAAAGCAATCGCCCAGTCCAGCACGTACAGTACGCCGATGGCTGTGGCCGCTGACGCCACAACGGCGGAACCCCAACTCGCCGGCGAATTCATTCTGGGTTGGTTTATCGCTTAACCAGTGGAGGCGTGCATGCCTCATTTTCCCTGGCCATTATAAATACCCGCCCCACCCACACGCCGGCAAACACACACACACACACACACACTAGGCATTTTCCTTCTTTCTTTCTTTCTCAGCCCGTCCGTGCGTGCTCTCCGGAGCCCACGCACCACGACCTCGCTTTCTCTTTCCCCTTCTCGCTCCGGGATGGGGATAAAGCGGCCGCGGCGTGGCCAATGCGGCCGCCGCCTCGCGGCGACGGCGACGGCGACGGCGCCGCTGGCCCTGCTGCTTCTCCTCCTCTTCCTCGGCGCGCCGCCTGCGGCTGCGGGTAGCCGCGGCGGGGGAGGGCTCACGAGGGGCAGCTTCCCCAAGGGGTTCGTCTTCGGCACCGCCTCCGCCGCGTACCAGGTTCGTTGGCTGCCAGTGCCACTTCCCTCCATCTCTTCCTCTGGTCTGGGCCGCCGCGCCTCCGTACGTTCATCTTGCATGCCGGAGGTGACGGCGCCATTGATTCGACACTTGTTTCTCCATGCATCATGCATGCCGCACCGCGCGCGTCGGTTATAGTGCCATGTCGCGTCATGGAAACGACCACACATGTGTGTGTATGTGTCTAGTTTTCAAGCCGTCTCCGTCAAGCGCACGGCATTAACCGAGGCGAGGTCGTCGCCGATTTGCTTGGGACAAATTGACGAATCTTTGGTTTGGTTTGGATCGCTTACAAAAATGATAAACTAAGGTGCGTAGAGTATATGCCCCGTCATGTGATAGGAGGAAGAGGACCGTGCCCCTAAGCATCATCGGCCTTGCTCTAAGCATCACCATGGATAGGAAAGAGCCTATACAAGCCATGTGGGCAAAAAAGGGGTTGGAACAGAAGCTGTATTCTTGTCTTGTGGCCTTGGGTTTGCTTTCTGACGGTGCCATTTTGGACCCTCTCCCTCGTCTGCCTAGCTACCATCTATCGGTCGTGCATAGACCATCCACCTCAAGCATAGATTTCACAGTGGATGCGCGTACACGGCAAAGTTGCAGTAGACGAGTTTTTTTTTTTAAAAAAAGACATCATCCAGCGGCATGTTTTCCATTCTTATAAACATGCTTTTCACAGTGGATGCGCGTACACGTACGGCAAAGTTGCAGTATACGAGTTTTTTAAGAAAATGACATCATCCAGCTGCATGTTTTCCATTCTTGTAAACATGTTTTTCACTCTATGTACTACTCCCTCTGTACCGAAATATATGTGGCTAGCTAACTTTAACTACTCCAGCGAGTATATCTCTTTCTTCAAATATTGGACTCCATTAACAGCAGAGCGTTAATTGCGTTCTCGCAAAGAAAGCAAGCATTTCATGCGCGATTTTGTGTACCCGATTGATTACTGCCCAACTCATCGCCATTCACAACATGCCACGATCGTGTGTAGTGGAGTACCACAAGAGACCGATCGTCTCAATCAAGGAGCAGGAGCAGGAGCAGGTACGCATGCCTGCCTGCATGCATGCATGCTCTACCCGACCTGTCATGATCGTTCGCATATACGCCCCCTGTCCGTCGGCGCCGCGCTAGCTGCCTGCCTGCCTAGCTGGTTGACCGACTCTGGGTGGGAAACCTGACGAAAACGACCGGAAGTTTCAATGTTCACGTTCACGGGCGGCGCGCGTCCGGGGGAGAGGACGGTGCCCATTCGCGCGAGGGCGCAGTCAACCACCACTGCGCATGCGGCCGCGCCCCTCACTGTAACCGCACGTCTGACCTGTGTGTGTGTGGACGGCTGGGCGCACATGATACCAACGATCTCACGCTGGGATCAAATCAATAATGCAGAGTTGTGCTACTAAGAGCAAGGACAATTATAGGCCCGGTTTGGGACCGCTCCGCTTCATTAAAAACAGCTTCGCTACATCAAATGCATTTTGGAGCAGTTTTATGCATAAGTTGTAGTTTTTTTAAAAAGAATGTTTGGTTTTTATCCAGCTACAGCTTCATGAATGGGAAATTTAATGAAAATGATCAATTTGATGGTAGCTAGTGCCATGTCGCGTCATGGAAACGATCACACATGTGTGCGTGTGTGTCTAGTTTTTAAGGCATCTCCGTAACTCCGTTAAGCGCACGACATTAACCGAGGCGAGGTCGTCGCCTCATCGGCAACGAATTGCTTTGGACAAATTGACAATCTTTGGTTTGGATCGACAAAGCCAACATTCATGCATAGAGGGAGGCAAATTTGTTCATAGAGGGAACAAAGTTCATATTGAAGTGAATTACAACAATTACAAGTTTGGGGGGGGGGGGGGGGGGTTCTAGCCCCCTCGCCCCCCACTAAATTCGTCTGTGGGATCGCTTACAAAAATGTTTAACTACGGTGCGTAGAGTACTAGCTAGTGCGAGCGATGAGGTCGAAGAGTATATGCCCCGTCATGTCATAGGAGGAAGAGGACCGTGCCCCTAAGCATCAACATCATCGGCCTTGCTCTAAGCATCACCATGGTATGTATGGGACATGGGAGCCTAGAGGCCAAGTGGTGGAAGCCGGGACAAAAAAAAAAGGAGTTGGAACAAAGGGCTTTGCTACACGTACGTAGAGATTCTAGACAAAGTTACGTGACAGCTGATTTGTCATGATTAGATTGGATGAAAAAAAAACAGTCCAGACCCATCCCACAAAAATCATGGGGCGGTGGAGATTTAGATTATGAAGCTTAAGTAAGATTGTGTAACTATGTTACGTAGGTGTAGGATTATTATGGAACAAAAGTTGTATTGTTGTCTTGCGGCCTTGGGTTTGCTTTCTGACGGTGGCATTTTGGACCCTCTCCCTCGTCTGCTAGCCACGATCTCTGTATCCATCGGTCGTGCATAGGCCATCCACCTCAAGCATAGATTTCACAGTGGATGCGCGTGCACGGCAAAGTTGGGCGCACAAGATGTAAACGAAAGAAGACACATTAGATTTTTATATATATGAGGTTAAAAAGACATTGTCTAGCTAGACGTTTTTCACTCCTATAAACATGATCCACTCTTTGTCCCTATCCATGCATCTGTTTCTTCAAATACTATTCCTACTAAACTCCATTGACAGGACAGCATTAATTTAATTCCCGCAAGAAAGGAAATATTTCATGCGCCATTAAGTGTGGTACTTGACCCTGCCAATTTTTGCGTAGCCATTTATAATTACCATGCCAAGATTATGTGTAGTACTTACAGAAGAGCAGGAAACCGACCGGAAGTTTCAAGGTTCACGGGCGGCGGGCGGGCGGCCGGGGCAGAGGACGGATGGTGCCCATTCGCGCGCGGATGGCAGGGTACCACCACTGCACATGCCGCGCGAGGCCCCCATGCCCTCACTGTAACCGTCTTTGACCTGTGTTGTGCGGACGCACAATGCTCATGGCGACGGGATCAATACTACTACTACTACTACTACTACTACTACTGAGTACTCCAATCCAAAAAAATATAGTACCTAATACTGTAGTACATTTGATCCGGTGACGAGCTTGACTTGCATTTCATGGCTCGATCGAATAAATCTTCCGCTGTTACATGTTAATGTGTAGTACGAATGATATCCTCTTGTGCAGTACGAGGGGGCGGTGAAGGTGGACGGGAGAGGGCAGACCATCTGGGACACCTTCGCGCACACCTTCGGTACGTACTTCCTACTTACATGTATGTATGTATGTATGTATGTATGTATGTATGTATGTATGTATGTATGTATGTATGTATGTATGTGCGTATGTATGTATAATCTTCTTGTATTTATTCTATGCAAAAGAAATCTTCCTGTAGTTGTATTTACGTACGTAGTTACAGTACACGTACATACTTGACTTCCCCTGCTGATGCTATTCTCGATTGGTCTCGATCGTCCACATCCCGCATGTGCAACCCGAAGCTAGTCCTCTCAATGTTATTATAATACTGCTCATTGAAAAAATGCCATTGCAATTCTTCCATCCCCCTCTATATGTTTTTATGTTAAATTTGAGACACAAGTATCCTTGTCCTCCTTTTTCACCATACCCCCATTTTCTTCTCAATAATCGCACAAAACGGTCCGACGCACTCACATATGTCGTCGTCGTCATCTTCCGTTGGTCCATCTTCAGATCAGATTAAGGTACCAGCCTTGGTAGGTGCCTCCACCATCGACGCCACCATGACGCCAAACGACGACCTCCACCTATACGCGAGTCCATCTCCAAGCAACGAACGGAGATCCATGCTAGGATAGGGCCGCACCACCGCCGTCGCCCACCACCCACAAGCGCCACCCAACCCCAAGGTTCACAAAGCGACGCCTTCAAGAAGGGAACGACACCGTCGAACAAAGTTAAGGCTTTCGCCCGGCGCCCTCAGGCGTCGTCGTTGACGCGGCCGGCCATGGATTTCGCTCGAACTAGATCCCCGCCACCAGCAGCGTTCCGCCGCCCCGTGCGGCCGAGACGTCAGATCCACCGTCCGCACGGCTGCTAGCCTGCCGTGCCTCGCCAATGGAGGCGTCGCTCCAGATCCGGGCCTCCCCACGCAGGCCTCAGGCGGCGGCGAGGAAGGGAGGGGGAGGGGGAGGCGGCTAGGGTTAGGAGGGAGGGAGACGTGCGCTACTATACTTGATCCTCAATAAACAGAGGTATGCGTCACCTGTCAATTTTAAAAATTAAACTCGGGTCGTTAGGCTGCACAACCACATGCCCAACCATTGAGTCAAGGCTCTCTTTGCTTAATTAACTACCTCTAAATCAGCTTTTATGTAGAAACCTCACATAATATTACGTGGGTCTAGCATTTCACTTTTCTTCTACTCCCTCCATCACAGTTTATAAGGCATGTACGTATACCTAGGTCGTTAATTTGACCAACTTAATGAGACATATATTACAAAAATTATATCATTAAAATTTTTAGATGTTCTATTTTCTAATGATATAATTTTTATGTTAAACAATATATTTTATATAAGTTAAATTGACGATCTAGGTATACGTGCACGCCTTATAAACTGTGACGGAGGGAGTACCAAACTGATCTGCCATTAACCCAATTGATGACACGGTTGAAAGAATTGTAATGGCATATAGAGAAGAATGAAAGAATTGTAATGGCATTTTTTTCAACTCGTGAAAGCTATAGTGGCATAGATCCGACTAACCCTATGAAATTACCCATTTGACTTAAGTGAGTTACAATGCGTGCAAAAAAGTTTCACAAAGAGTGCCCCCTTAAGTTTTAGTGCCAAAGCATGTTCGAATGTCTGAGCGTGCAAGCCCAATCATTGGGTCGCGTCATAGTGTCATACTCAAATCGTGGAGCTCTGACCGTTCCCCTGAAGGCTGAAGTTAGTGCTTGTTTCATTCAGAACAAAAGAAGAAAAGAAGTTAGTGCTTGTTGTTTGTTGCAATGCTTCCTTTTCTTAAAAAGCGTGGATAACTAGTGGCGGAAGCAAAACACAGGGCCACAAAATCGGCAAATGCATTGTGCATGCGCCCCTGGTGTACATATCCCACCTACTACCCGCCTTGCAGAATACTCAGCAGATATATGTGCGCTCCGATCGAGTAGTGAAAGACGTCAACAAGGCAATGCTAACCTAGCACTCCGTCCCATAATGGAAAACGTTCTTTGACACCATGTCATAGTCCCTCCATTCCGAATTACTGCTCAATTGGCTAGAACCCGAGGGAGTACTCCGTCTTAAAATAAGTGTCTCAATTTTATACTAGTTTTAGTATAAAGTTAGTATGAAATAGTGGGTGAACATGCTGCATTAGGCAGCCATTACAATTAGTAGGAGCCTGTTGAGACTTCAAAACTCTGACTAATTCCACAAGACACAGCCCTAACGCAGAGGTGCTGCTGCCTCTTTCCCCCCTATTTCTCTGTGCAGGAAAGATCACCGATTTCAGCAATGCGGATGTCGCGGTGGATCAGTACCACCGTTTCGAGGTGAGCACCAGGCTCTACGCAACACCGAGTGTGTAGCATAGGAGCAATTGCACAATTCGATGTGACGCTTTGGAATGATGGCCGTTTCCTTTCTTGTCAGGAGGACATTCAGCTCATGGCTGACATGGGGATGGACGCCTACCGCTTCTCCATCGCCTGGGCGAGGATCCTCCCAAGTAGGCCGGCCATCTCCACCTGAAATTAATCAGCAGATTTTTTGTCGGTGACGCCTCTGACATATGCAAACGTTTATTTACTTTTTGTTTCAGATGGCGTTGGTCAGGTCAACCAGGCCGGCATCGACCACTACAACAAACTCATCAACGCACTGCTTGCTAAAGGTGAAAGCAATCGCAACATGTACCTTATTTGTATCCTTAAATCATCACTGACTCGAGAAATTCATGATCTTGCAGGGATTCAGCCATATGTGACCCTGTACCACTGGGACCTCCCCCAGGCCCTGGAGGACAAGTACAACGGGTGGCTCGACAGGCAGATTGTGTGAGTGACCACACACCACCCTCTTAACCCGCAGCTCTTGCAAGCTAATCAAGTGTAGATTCACGGCTTACAGCAAGCGCATGATTTCCATGACAATGATAATGTTCAAAATCCACCAAAACAACGCAGCGATGACTTCGCGGAGTACGCCGAGGCATGCTTCGCGGCGTTCGGGGACCGGGTGAAGCACTGGATCACGGTGAACGAGCCGCACACGGTGTCCGTCCAGGGCTACGACGCCGGGCTGCAGGCGCCCGGCCGCTGCTCCGTGCTGCTCCACCTCTACTGCAAGTCCGGCAACTCCGGCACCGAGCCCTACATCGTCGCCCACAACTTCATCCTCGCCCACGCCACCGTCTCCGACGTGTACAGGACCAAGTACAAGGTAATCATCCATCCATGCAACCATCCCCGTAAGCGATGCAGATTCATATCCTGATCATGTCCACCGACATTTGACACACCGTTGGAAACTGCTGCAGGCGGCGCAGAAGGGGCAGCTCGGGATGGCGTTCGACGTGATGTGGTACGAGCCCATGTCGGACGCGGCGGCCGACGTGGAGGCGGCGAAGCGGGCGCAGGAGTTCCAGCTGGGGTGGTTCGCTGACCCCTTC
Organism: Hordeum vulgare subsp. vulgare; assembly: GCF_904849725.1. NCBI lineage: Eukaryota > Viridiplantae > Streptophyta > Magnoliopsida > Poales > Poaceae > Hordeum > Hordeum vulgare. The sequence goes on from NC_058521.1 coordinate 536,354,425, forward strand.
TTCTTCGGCGACTACCCGGCCACCATGCGGAAGCGGGTAGGGGAGAGGCTGCCGAGGTTCACGCCGGAGGAGGCCGCGCTCGTCAAGGGGGCGCTCGACTTCGTGGGCATCAACCACTACACCACCTACTACACCCGGCACAACGACACCGACATCATCGTCCGCCTGCTCAACGACACCCTCGCTGACACCGGCACCATCAGCCTCCGTCAGTCACCTCTCTCTCTCTCTCTGAATCTCCCTCAAGCTTTTACTGTCCTTTTCGTGTTAGAGATGAGAATGTCGATGGTTTTTGGCGATCTGCAGCATTCAAGAACGGCAGAGCGATCGGGGACAGGGTGAGTCCGGCACACACACATCATCTCCAAGATTATCGTGTACTAGTAAACTGTAAAAAGGTATGGTGATTGAACTGAAAGTGTGATCGTGAAACGCAGGCGAACTCGATATGGCTCTACATTGTGCCGAGAGGGATGAGGAGCCTGATGAACTACGTCAAGAACAGGTACAACAGCCCACCGATCTACATCACCGAAAACGGTAAGGGCACGACGAACCTGGATCCTCATGATCATGCAGCTAAACAGGCACCAAGTTTCAGAGCTCTGACGGCGTGCGATTGCTGATGGTGGTGCTGCAGGGATGGATGACAGCAACAGCCCCTTCATTGCCCTCAAGGACGCACTCAAGGACACCAAGAGGATCAAGTACCACAACGACTACCTCACCAATCTGGCCGCCTCCATAAAGTACTGCCCTATATCCTACTACCACTTCTGAATCTGTGCTAAGTTTCACGCTGCCATGGCTGCAATTGAAGCGAAAAAGATGTATGTATGATTTGCGCAATGTTTCAGTGAGAGCCTTACGTGGTCTGGTGTGGTGGTCGAATGCAGGGAGGACGGGTGCGACGTGCGCGGCTACTTCGCGTGGTCTCTGCTGGACAACTGGGAGTGGGCGGCCGGGTACTCGTCCAGGTTCGGGCTCTACTTCGTGGACTACAACGACAAGCTCAAGAGGTACCCCAAGAGCTCGGTGCAGTGGTTCAAGAGCCTCCTCAGCTCCAGCTGAGGTCGAGCTACTAGCTGTTGGTTTGTGCTTGTGTGCATGGTGGGACTCCATGTATTTGTCATCGTGTCTGTTGCTTCCAGTGTGTTAGGGTGATATATATACACACGTCCTGGGGTTTCAGGGTTAGAGGGTGTTGTCTTCATGGATTGTATGAATAGCTTCTACTTGTGCTCCTTGGACGTTTAATCAATATCAATATATATACATACACATAAAGGCAGATCTATATGAACATATAAACTTATCAAGTCGAGTTGAGCACGTGACTCGTTAGAGCTCGTTAAGATAACTAACAGATGGAAGGTGCGGAGGCACGCCGCGTCCAAACATGAGCCCATTGTTGACTAAATTGCAGCTTAATTTGTTGGCTGCTCGTATTTATTTTCTGTTATTCAATTTTACTAAGTAGCACGAAAAGATTACCGAATTGTCGAACGGAATACAAATTGTTGGGTCGATTAGAGATTATAGTGCCAATACATACAAAGATGAATGGAGGAGTACAATGAAGCGGACATTGGACTAAAAGGTTATAGGCTTCATAAACTAAAAATAACCAGATTTTCTAGCTTGATAGGTGACAACGCATATAAGTGCATATTATCATGAACCTTTCTTTGATTTGAATTTCTGGATTTAGCAGATTAGATCATGAGCTTTTCATGCATTTGAACTGTTGGGGAACGTTGCATGGGAAACAAAAAAATTCCTATGCACACGAAGACCTATCATTGTGATGTCCATCTACGAGAGGAGATTAGATCTACGTACCCTTGTAGATCGCTAAGCGGGAAGCGTTAAGAAACGCAGTTGATGTAGTGGTACAGCTTCGTGATTCAAATCACCGTCGTTCCACGATCCGTCCCACGATCCGTTCCTATCTAGCGCCGAACTGACGGCACCTCCACGTTCAACACACGTACAGCTCGATGACGATCTCGGCCTTCTTGATCCAGCAAGAGAGACGGAGAAGTAGATGAGTTCTCCGGCAGCGTGACAACGCTCCGGTGGTGGTGATGATCTACTCCTGCAGGGCTCCGTCCGAGCTCCGCAGAAATCCGATCTAGAGGTAAAACTATGTGGTATAGGTTTGAGTTGCACGCGGCAAAGTTGTGTCTCAAAAGCCCTAAAACCACCAGTATATATAGGAGGAGGGGAGGAGCTAGCCTTGGGGCTCAAGGAGACCCTTGGTGCGCCGGCCGAAGGGAGGAGGTGGACTCCCACCCCAATTCGGTTTGGGGGAAGGAGTCCACTCCTTCCTTCCCACCTCCCTCTTTCTTTTTTTTCCTTTCCTTTGATGTTTTTCCACTTGTGGCGCCATGGCTCTATTGGCCTCGCCTCACCAGTCCACTAAGGGCTGGTGTGCCACCCTAGGGTCACTCGGCTCACTCCGGTGAATACCCGGAACCCATTCGTCACTCCTGGTACACTGTCGGTAATGCCCGAAACTTTCCGGTGACCAAATGAAACCATCCTATATATCAATCTTAATTTCCGGACCATTCCGGAAACCCTCGTGATGTCCATGATCTCATCCGGGACTCCGAACAACATTCGGTAACCACACATATAACTCAACTATACTAAAACATCATCGAACCTTAAGTGTGCAGACCCCGCGGGTTCGAGAACTATGTAGACATGACCCGAGATACTCCTCGGTCAATATCCAATAGCGGGACCTCGATGCCCATATTGGATCCTACATATTCTCCGAAGATCTTATCGGTTGAAACTCAGTGCCAAGGATTCATATAATCATGTATGTCATTCTCTTTGTCCTTCGGTATGTTACTCGCCCGAGATTCGATCGTCGGTATCCATATACCTATTTCAATCTCGTTATCGGCAAGTCTATTTACTCGTTCCGTAATACAAGATCCCGTGACTACACTTAGTTACATTGCTTGCAAGGCTTATTTGTGATGTTGTATTACCGAGTGGGCCCCGAGATACCTCTCCGTCACACGGAGTGTCAAATCCCAGTCTTGATCCATACTAACTCAACGGACACCTTCGGAGATACCTATAGTGCACCTTTATAGTCACCCAGTTACGTTGCGACATTTGATACACACAGGGTATTCCTCCGGTGTCAGTGAGTTAGATGATCTCATGGTTATAGGAATAAATACTTGACACGCAGAAAACAATAGCAACAAAATGACACGATCACATGCTACGTTTATAGTTTGGGTCTAGTCCATCACATGATTCTCCTAATGATGTGATCCAGTTATCAAGTGAAAACACTTACATATAGTCAAAAAACCTTGACTATCCTTGATCAACTGGCTAGCCAACTAGAGGCCTGCTAGGGACATTGTTTTGTCTATGTATCCACACATGTATCTGTTGGAATTATGCCCTAGAGGCAATAATAAATATAGTTATTATTATAATTCCTGTATCAAGATAATCGTTTATTATCCATGCTATAATTGTATTGAATGAAGACTTATATACATGTGTGGATACATAGACAAAACATTGTCCCTAGCAAGCCTCTAGTTGGCTAGCCACTTGATCAAAGATAGTCAGGGTCTTCTGATTATGAACAAGGTGTAGTTGCTTGATAACAGGATCACGTCATTAGGAGAATCACGTGATGGACTAGACCCAAACTAATAGACGTAGCATATTGATCGTGTCATTTTGTTGCTACTGTTTTCTGCGTGTCAACTATTTGTTCCTATGACCATGAGATCATATAACTCATTGACACCGGAGGAATGCTTTGTGTGTATCAAACGTCGCAACGTAACTGGGTGACTATAAAGATGCTCTACAAGTATCTCCGAAGGTGTTCGTTGAGTTAGTATGGATCGAGACTGGGATTTGTCACTCCGTGTGACGGAGAGGTATCTCGGGGCCCACTCGGTAATACAACATCACACACAAGCCTTGCAAGCAATGTGACTTAGTGTAAGTTGCGGGATCTTGTATTACGGAACGAGTAAAGAGACTTGCCGGTAAACGAGATTGAAATAGGTATGCGGATACTGACGATCGAATCTCGGGCAAGTAACATACCGAAGGACAAAGGGAATGACATACGGGATTATATGAATCCTTGGCACCGAGGTTCAAACGATAAGATCTTCGTAGAATATGTGGGATCCAATATGGGCATCCAGGTCCCGCTATTGGATATTGACCGAGGAGTCACTCGGGTCATGTCTACATAGTTCTCGAACCCGCAGGGTCTGCACACTTAAGGTTCGACGTTGTTTTATGCGTATTTGAGTTATATGGTTGGTTACCGAATGTTGTTCGGTGTCCCGGATGAGATCACGGACGTCACGAGGGTTTCCGAAATGGTTCGGAAACGAAGATTGATATATAGGATGACCTCATTTGATTACCGGAAGGTTTTCGGAGTTACCGGGAATGTACCGGGAATGACGAATGGGTTCCGGGTGTTCACCGAGGGGGGGCAACCCATCCCGGGGAAGCCCATAGGCCTTGGGGGTGGCGCACCAGCCCTTAGTGGGCTGGTGGGACAGCCCAAGAAGGCCCTATGCGCCATAGGAAGAAAATCAAAGAGAAAAAAAGAGGAGGTGGGAAAAGGGGGAAGGACTCCTCCTTCCAAACCTAGTTGGATTCGGTTTGGAAGGGGAGGACTCCCCCCCCTTGGCTCGGCCGAACCCCTTGGGGGTCCTTGGACCCCAAGGCAAGGCTCCCCCTCTTCCCCCTATATATACGGAGGTTTTAGGGCTGATTTGAGACAACTTTGCCACGGCAGCCCGACCACATATCTCCACGGTTTTACCTCTAGATCGCATTTCTGCGGAGCTCGGGTGGAGCCCTGCTGAGATTAGATCACCACCAACCTCCGGAGCGCCGTCACGCTGCCGGAGAACTCATCTACCTCTCCGTCTCTCTTGCTGGATCAAGAAGGCCGAGATCATCGTCGAGCTGTACGTGTGCTGAACACGGAGGTGCCGTCCGTTCGGCCCTAGATCGTGGGACTGATCGCGGGACGGTTCGCGGGGCGGATCGAGGGACGTGAGGACGTTCCACTACATCAACCGCGTTCACTAACGCTTCTGTTGTGTGATCTACAAGGGTACGTAGATCGAATATCCCCTCTCGTAGATGGACATCACCATGATAGGTCTTCGTGCGCGTAGGAAATTTTTTGTTTCCCATGCGACGTTCCCCAACAGTATCTATGTTTTCATTCATTACAATTATAGCATGGATAATAAACGATTATCTTGAAACAGGAAATATAATAATAACTATTTTATCATTGCCTATAGGGTATAGTTCCAACAGTTTCCCAGTTGCACTAGAGTCAATAATCTAGTCCTCACATCGCCATGCTATTTACATGTTAATAAATCTAACACTCATACAGTTCTGGTGTTGATCATGTTTTGCCCGTGGAAGAGGTTTAGTCAGCATATCTGCTACATTCAGATTTGTGTGCACTTTGCAAATATTTACGTCCTCTCCTTCGACGTAGTCGCGGATGACGTTGAAGCATCGTTTGATGTGCCTGGTCTTCTTGTGAAACCTTGGTTCCTTTGCTAAAGCAATGGCACAAGTGTTGTCACACAACAGAGTTATTGGATTTAGTGCGCTCGGCACAACTCCAAGATCCGTCATGAACTGCTTCATCCAGACACCCTCCTCAGCTGCCTCCGAGGCAGCCATGTACTCCGCTTCACATGTAGAATCTGCTACGATGCTTTGCTTGGAACTGCACCAGCTTACCGCACCCCCATTAAAAATAAATATGTATACGGTTTGGGGCTTAGAGACATCCGGATAAGTGTCAAAGCTTGTGTCGACATAACCCTTTACGACGAGCTCTTCGTCACCTCAATAAACGAGAAACATTTCCTTAGTCCTTTTCAGGTACTTTAGAATATTCTTGACCGCCGTCCAGTGATCCACTCCTGGATTACTTTGAAACCTGCCTGCCATACATATGGCCAAGCTGACATCTTGTCTAGTGCACAACATTGCATACATGATAGAACCTATGGTTGAAGCATAAGGGACGGAACTCATTTGTTCTCTATCTTCCGCAGTTGCTCGGCACCGAGTCTTACTCAATTTTATACCTTGTAACACTCGCAAGAACCCCTTCTTGGACTGTTCCATTTTGAACTTTTTCAAAACTTTATCAAGGTATGTGCTTTGTGAAAGTCCTATCAGGCGTCTCGATCTATCCCTATAGATCTTAATGCCTAGAATGTAAGCATCTTCTCCTAGGTCCTTCATAGAGAAACTTTTATTCAAGTAATCCTTTACGCTCCCCAAAAACTCCACGTTGTTTCCAATCAGCAATATGTCATCCACATATAATATTAGAAATGCCACAGAGCTCCGACTCACTTTCTTGTAAATACAAGATTCTCCAACCACTTGTATAAACCCAAATGCTTTGATCACCTCATCAAAGCGCTTATTCCAACTCCGAGATGCTTGCACGAGTCCATAAATGGATCATTGGAGCTTGCATACTTTGTTAGCATTCTTTGGATCGACAAAACCTTTGGGTTGCATCATATACAACTCTTCCTTAAGAAAATCGTTAAGGAACGCCGTTTTGACATCCATCTGCCAAATTTCATAATCAAAAAATGCAGCTATTGCTAACATGATTCGGACGGACTTAAGCATCGCTACCGGTGAGAACGTCTCATCGTAGTCAACTCCTTGAACTTGTGAAAACTCCTTTGCCACAAGTCGAGCTTTATAAACGGTTAAATTACCGTTCACGTCCGTCTTCTTCTTAAAGATCCATTTGTTCTGAATAGCCTTGTGGCCTTCAGGTAATACTTTCAAAGTACACACTTTGTTTTCATACATAGATCTTATCTCGGACTTCATGACCTCCAGCCATTTGTTGGAATCATGGCCCACCATTGCTTCTTTATAATTCACAGGGTCATTGTTGTCTAACAACATAATTGATAAGACATGATTACCGTACCACTCAAGCGTAGTACATGATCTTGTCGACCTGCGAGGTCCGATAGGAACTTGATCCGAAGTTTCATGATCATCATCATTAACTTCCTCCTCAACCGGCGTCGCTTCGACAGAGGTTTCCCCTTGCCCTGCGCCACCATCTAGAGGGATTAGAGGTTCGACAACCTCATCAAGTTCTATCTTCCTCCCACTCAATTCTTTCGAGAGAAACTCCTTCTCAAGAAGACCTCCGTTCTTAGCAACAAACACTTTGCCCTCGGATTTGAGATAGAAGGTGTACCCAACTGTCTCCTTTGTGTAACCTATGAAGACACACTTTTCTGCTTTGGGTTCCAGCTTTTCAGGCTGAAGCTTTTTGGCATAAGCATCACATCCCCAAACTTTAACAAACGACAATTTTGGTCTTTTGCCATACCACAGTTCGTATGGTGTCGTCTCAACAGATTTTGATGGTGCCCTATTTAAAGTGAATGCAACTATCTCTAATGCATAACCCCAAAACGATAACGGCAAATCGGTAAGAGACATCATAGATCGCACCATTTATAACAAAGTACGATTACAACGTTCGGACACACCATTGTGTTGTGGTGTTTCAGGCAGTGTCATCTGTGAAACAATTCCACATTGTCTTAAGTGAGCACCAAACGCGAAACTCAGATATTCACCCCCACGATCAGAAGGTAGGAACTTGATCTTCTTGTTACGATGATTTTCAACTTCACTCTAAAATTGCTTGAATTTCTCAAACGTTTCAGACTTGTGCTTCATCAAGTAGATATATCCATACCTACTCAAATCGTCAGTGAAGGTGAGAAAATAAAGATATCCGCCGCGTGCCTCCACACTCATCGGACCGCACACATCGGTATGTATGATTTCCAACAAGTCACCTGCACGCTCCATTGTTTTGGATAACGGATCTTAGTCATCTTGTCCATGAGGCATGGTTCGCACGTGTCAAGTGATTCAAAATCAAGTGACTCCAAAAGCCCATCGGAATGGAGGTTCTTCATGCGCTTTACACCAATATGACCTAAGCGGTAGTGCCACAGAAACATGGCGCTATCATTGTTAACTCTACATCTTTTGGTCTCAATGTTATATATATGTGTATTATCGCTATCAAGATTCAATATGAACAATCCTCTCACATTGGGTGCATGACCATAAAAGTATTACTCATAGAAATAGAACAACCATTATTCTGTGACTTAAACGAGTAACCGTCTCGCAATAAACAAGATCCAGATATAATGTTCATGCTTAACGCAGGCACTAAATAACAATTATTTAAGTTCATAACTAATCCTGATGGTAATTGAAGTGAGACTTGTAAGTGCATCTAGTGCCCCTTAGTGATTTTGGTGGTTTGAAGACTTATAGGTTAAGTATCTAATGTGTTCATAAGTGTACACAAGATCTATAAGTCATTGAGGAGTTTGAGATATTTGAAGAATATCGACCCCTAAAAATGTATATCTTCAGTTGAAGAAATTGGTCTGAAGCTGAAGAAATGAATCGCGAGGAATCTGCGATGAAATTGATATTCCTCATGAAGATATTGATATTGAGAAGATCGGTGGTTCCTGAAGAAAATCTTTCTGAAGAAATTGAAGCGTGAAGATTTACGTTTTCTGTTTTACTTTCTTTGCAATTGATGAATAGGAACACCGTACTGTTAAAGGGGGTCAAAGTAACACTATGGAATGGATTTCCTCATGATGCTCAACCCAAGCCAAATCCTACCAAAAGCCTCAAGTGAGGAATATGAGTGACATGAGGACTCTCACAGTTGAGGGTCCCGACCGTTTCGATAGCCACGCCAAGTCACTGGTCTTATCCACTCCAACGGTCATATTATTTAAGGGCATTAATGTCAAATCATGTCGGGATGCTCCCAGGCTATAAATAGCTGCCCCCCACAACCACTAGCTGGTTGGCTGCTCCGTTAGAAACTGACACTTGTCATAAGAGCAACCCAAATTCCTCAGAGCCTTCGAGAGTAAATCATGAGTGAGGAAATACACCACCCACCGAAACCTCAAACCAAACCTAGTGATTGAGCATCACTGAAGAAGTTGTTCCTGTGTGGGACTGAAGCCTTTTACCTTTGAGGACTGTGCATCCTCCAGACGGTTAGGCGTCATGGTCTAGAGCAATCCAGCAGTCAATTGTGGATCGCCGGGTGACCGAGTTTGTGAGGGTTTGGAAGTCTGCCCTGAAGACTTACCACGAGTGTTGGGCGAGGATTGTGTGTCCTTAGCTCAAGGAGAATACGGTAGGGACTGTGTGTCCCGGGACTGGGTGTCCTTTGGTTTCAATACCAAGCCGCTCCAAACCAGATGTACAACTGTCACAGCAGTTGGAACTGGGTCATCAACAACAGTCTTCACCAAGAATCGGGTTCTAATTCCTCAACTCTTTACATTCTCTGTATTATGTGTTGATGACTTTCACTGTGACTGTTTGAAGAATTTGCTGAAGACTTTCTCTGAATTTCCTCAACCCCAAATTCTTCACTTGAGTTAATCATCATCTGTATTCTGCGTGCCTGCTTACTGTGCAATCTGTTTTCGTAATCTTCACTCTGTAATACTGCTGTGGTGAACGTTTGTACGACTGATCCTTAACTGTTTCCGCTGTAAGTTAGTCTTCAGTGAGGAATTTCCTCAAAAGGAATTTCCTCAGTGATGAAATTCTAAAAATCTCCTATTCACCCCCTCTAGTCGATATAACGCACTTTCAATTGGTATCAGAGCAATGTACTCCCTTGTTCTGTGTGATTTTGGTTTAACCACCTGGAGTTTTAGTTATGTCGACTGCAGGCATGTTTAAGGTGACTGCAGCATGTCCTACCTACGAGGGAAAGAACTTTCCCTTCTGTAAGAACAAAATGCAAATGCATCTACAAGCTATAGACAATGATCTCTGGTATATTGTGGAAAATGGTGTCCCCATCATTTCTGCCAGTGTCATTGCAGCTGATGTGAAGAAATTCAAGCAACTCGATTCTCAAGCGAAGAACATCATCTGTGGTCATCTGAGCCCTGGCCAGTTTGGAAGAGTAAGTGCCTTAGGCTCTGCAACACTGATCTGGGAGAGACTGTGCAAGGTAAATGAAGGAGTATCAACCCAACGTGACTCTCGTGTTGATATTCTTCGCAATCTCTTCAATCGCTTCAAGAGACATGACAATGAAAGCTGCCAAGACACCTTTGATCGCCTCACTGACATATCAAATGAACTGCAAGCACTGGGAGCTCGAGACATCACTGATCACGAAGTTGTGAAGAAACTGCTGAGATCTTTGGATTCTTCATTTGACACTCTAGTTCTGATGATTCAAGAAAGACCAGACTACAAGATGCTAGATCCAGCTGATATCCTCGAAAGGCTAAATACTCATGAATTCCAGGTAGAAGAAAAGAGAGATCTATATGGACAAAGTTATTCCAGACCACGTGCACTGAAGGCAAGAGCAATTTCCTCATCTGAAGAAGAAGACATAGATGACAACAGTTGTGACCCTGAAGAATTTGGTGAGGAGCTTGCAATGCTTGTGAGGAAATTCCAGAGATTTACACGACGAGGCCAGTTCGGTAAATCATCAAGAAGAGACATGAGGAAATCAGAATCTGCATCTGAGGACTACAAGAAACGGACCTGTCATAAGTGCAAGAAATCAGGTCATTACATTGCTGATTGTCCCCGCTCGGGAAAGGAATCAAAGAAGAAGAAATACAAGGATGACAGTTCTGATGACTCAAAGAAGAAGAACAAATCTTCAAAATCCTCATCTTCAAAGTCCTCCTCACACAAGAAGACTAGCTTCAGAAAAGCTCGGGCACTTATTGGCAAGGAAATGGATTCCGAGGCAGAATCAGAGGAATGTGATGAAGAAGAAGGTTGTGGAGAAGACTCGGAATCCGGACAGGCTAGTCTTGCACTAGCAACCAATTTCGTCAGCAAGTCAATCTTCAATCTTGAAGAAAATGATTGCACCATCCATACTGATGACTATGCTGATGACTTCGCTCCAACCTATTGCTTCATGGCAAAAGGTTCAAAGGTATCAAATAATGCCTCCTCCCCTGATTCAAGTGACTGTGAACATGATGATTACAAAAAACCCAGTTACAGTAAACTTGCCATCATTGCCACCAAACAACAAACTGCTCTGGAAAAGCTTCAAAAACTGCTAGACAAAAGTGATGATCTGTTGAATGATGAAATGAATCTTAATCAAATCCTCGCTGATGACATGAAAAATCTTCAGTCTAGATTTGATATTCTTCAGGATCGTTATGATACACTCCTCACTGATCATGAGAAGCTTTCCTACGAATTTCTTCAAAGGAAGCTTGATCTTGAGAAGCTGAGGATGTCTTATGATGATCTTCGCATGGAAAATGATTCATTACTAGCTCAACAGATCAGCGCTAGTCAAGTTGAATTTATTCCTCCGTGTCTTAAATGCATTGAACGTGAAACTGCTAATTCTTCACCAGAATCATCAAATGCTACAAATTCTTCAACTGCACCTGTTGTGTCTACTTCCTCACTTGAGGAAAACACAAATGTTACTGATGAAAATGCAGGGTTGAAGGAATTGTATGTGACAGGCATGTACAAAAGCCTCAAAGGACACCAAACCCTTTGTGATGTGCTCAAAAAGCAGATCTTGAACAGGAACCCGAGGAAAGAAGGAATTGCCTTTGAGAGGAAATTAAATGCTGATGGAACTTACTGGAAACCTGAGCAGTATCCCAAAACCTCATGGGTTGCTGCTACAGGGCCTCCTTTTGATCCATCTAATCTAACTGGCTTCTCATGTGAATTATCCTATTCCTCGGATGAGTCATTTGATTCCAACTATAAACTGTTCAAAAATCAATCTGGTGAAATATTTGCTCGATATGTTGGAACTAACTGCAGGAATGGCCCTCCTCCGAGGAAAATCTGGGTTCCCAAAAGTTGTCTTGAAAATCTTCAAGTGAATGTCCTCATGACACCACCTCTGAAGAATTTGAACCCCAGATCCAATTCCTCAGGAGGACCAAAGTCTTCAAGAGGATCAAAATCCTCAACTGTTCAAAACTATGCTTGTACCCGTGCTTATGCGTCTAACAGGCAGGGAAACTACAAGGAATATGATTATGAGTGCTACTCCTCAAATCATTATGTTCATAAATCCTCAAACCAGTTCTCTGCATACTCATATGAGTACTTTAACCCCCCTACTGTTAAGAGAAGTGCATTAGCTTCAATGCCACCTTTCTCATATGGCGCTTGCAGGATGATGAACGCTTTGCCACCCCTTCAGATGTGGGTGGTGAAGAAATCAAACTAATCACTTCTGCAGGTCAGGTCTCCAGATGAAAATCATCATTTGAAGAATTTGCTGGAGACCTGAGGAAATGCTTGATAGGACGCAAGCTAATGATTGATGAAATAGAAATATTTCACACGTCCTTACATTTCTGTTATGATGAAATCACTGAACTGATGAAATTAGTATCATATTCTTCAAATCTGAAGCATATGAGATGGTAAGCTGTACTAATTCATCTGCAGGATGACAAACCCAAAAATACTGAGTGGGTTCTCGATAGTGGCTGCACACATCACATGACTGGTGATAAAAGCCTACTGATGAATATGCCACTAACTCCATCACCTCTGAAGCAAATCACATATGCTGACAAAGATAAAAGCAAGGTATTGGGACTTGGCAAAGTAGCTATTTCCAAGGATAGGCATATGGACAAAGTGATGCTTGTTGAATCCCTTGGTTTTAACCTCATGTCAGTCTCGATGCTTTGTGATCTTGATATGATTGTTATCTTTGGTAGATATAGATGTGTAGTCATCATGGAATCTGGCAGATCCAAAGTCTTCGAAGGTGTAAGAAGAGGGGATTTGTACATTGTCGATTTCTCTACAGGTCCTCAACCAGCCACTTGCCTACTAGCAAAAACCTCAGAAGGATGGCTTTGGCACCGAAGACTAGGTCATGTAGGCATGAGGAATTTGCACACGCTTGCAAAGAAGAAGCATGTCATCGGCATCGAATCAGTCAAATTCCTGAAGGACCATCTCTGCGGTGCTTGTGAATCTGGGAAACTGACCAGATCCAAGCATCCTTCTAAAACCATCATGACTACTACACGTCCATTCGAATTGCTTCATATGGATTTATTTGGACCTACTCACTATGACACACTAACCAATGCAGCATCTCTATATGGCTTTGTCATAGTTGATGATTATTCCAGATACACTTGGGTGCATATTATAGTGTATAAAACCGAAGTGCAGGAAATCTTCAAACGATTTTCTTCAAGGGCCTCGACGAACTTCGGCATCAAGATCAAACATATCAGGAGTGATAATGGAACCGAGTTCAAAAACACTGGTCTTGATGATTATCTTGATGAACTTGGTATTACTCACGAATTGTCTGCTCCTTATACTCCTCAGCAGAATGGTGTCGTCGAAAGAAAGAGCAGGACTCTGGTTGAAATGGCAAGAACTATGCTTGAAGAATATCAGACTCCTCGTCGCTTTTGGCCTGAAGCAATCAACACTGCATGTCATATCATCAACGGGGTATATCTTCACAAATTCCTCAAGAAAACCTCATATGAACTCCTCACTGACAAGAAACCCAATGTAAGTTATTTCAAAGTCTTCGGTGCAAAATGCTGGATTAGAGATCCTCATCATAGCTCAAAATTTGCACCTAAGGCACATGAAGGTTTTATGCTCGGTTATGGAAAGGACTCGCACACCTACAGAGTCTTCAACAACTATCACAACAAAGTTGTTGAGACTGTAGATGTGCGGTTCGATGAAACTAATGGCTTGCAAAGAGAGCAATTGCCTTTTGATCCAGATAAGCTATCTCCTGAGGAAGCAATAAAGCTTAAGCCTACTGAAGACATTGTCCCCACTGGGGAAATTGGTGAAGAAACGATCCCCATCGCTGATGAAAACCAAGAAGATGCTCCTGAGGAAATTGCAACAGCACCACTTCCTCAGCCCAGACAAAACCCTCAACCAGCTCATCAGAGGATTGCAAATGAAGTAGAACTTGACAAAATCCTCAACGACATCAACGCGCCAGGTCCTCTCACTCTCTCAAAAGCTTCACACTTAGTTAAATTTTGTGGGCATTTTTCCTTTGTATCCATCACAGAACCCTCAAAAGTTGCTGAGGCTTTTCTGGAACCGGAGTGGATCCAAGCCATGCAAGACGAACTTCTTCAATTCAAGCTGAATGACGTATGGGAGCTCGTCAAACGACCAGATCCTCGCAAGCATAACATCATCGGCACCAAGTGGATTTTCCGAAACAAGCAAGATGAGGACGGTCAAGTGGTGAGGAACAAGGCACGACTTGTAGCCCAAGGCTACACCCAGGTTGAAGGAATAGATTTCGATGAAACTTTTGCACCTGTTGCTAGACTTGAAGCTATTAGAATTCTACTTGCTTATGCTAATCATCATAACATCACCTTATATCAAATGGATGTGAAAAGTGCATTCCTCAATGGTAAGCTTGAGGAAGAAGTATATGTTGCTCAGCCCCCAGGTTTTGAGGATCCAAAGAATCCAAACAAAGTCTTCAGACTCAAAAAGGCTCTGTAAGGCCTCAAGCAAGCCCCTCGGGCATGGTATGATACATTGAAGGAATTCCTCATGAAGAAAGGCTTCAAATTTGGTTCACTCGATCCAACTCTTTTCACAAAATCTTATGATAATGAGCTGTTTGTATGTCAAATATATGTTGATGACATCATATCTGGTTGTACTGACAAAAGATACAGTGATGAATTTGCCTATATGATGAGTGAAGAATATCAGATGTCCATGATGGGGGAGCTGAAATTCTTCTTAGGTCTTCAAATTCGTCAACAAAGCAATGGAATCTTCATATCACAGGAGAAATACCTCAAGGATGTTCTGAGGAAATTCGACATGCACGAATGCAAAGGTGCCAAGACTCCAATGCCTACCAACGGTCACCTCGGCACTGATGAAAATGGTAAAGATTTCGATCAGCAGGTATACCGTTCTATGATTGGCTCTTTATTGTACCTATGTGCATCTAGGCCAGATATAATGCTTAGTGTTTGCATGTGTGCACGTTTTCAAGCAAAACTGAAGGAATCACACCATAAGGCTGTGAAACATATTCTTCGATACTTAGCTCACACACCAACACTAGGATTATGGTATCCCAAGGGCTCTAATCTTCATCTGGTAGGGTATTGTGATTCAGACTATGCTGGTGACCGTGTGGATCGCGAGTCAACTTCTGGCACACGCCATTTCCTCGGAAGATCACTAGTTTGCTGGTCCTCAAAGAAGCAGAACTGCGTATGACTCTCCACTCCTGAAGCTGAGTACATTGCTGTTGGTTCTTGCTGTGCTCAATTGCTATGGATGAAGCAAACCCTCAAGGACTACGGCATCAACATGAAGAATGTGCCTCTCTACTGTGACAATGAGAGTGCTATCAAGATTGCATATAACCCAGTACAGCACTCGAAGACCAAGCACATCCAGATTCGTCATCATTTTCTTCGGGACCATGTCCTCAAGGGCAATATCCTCATCGACCATGTGAAGACTGATGATCAACTGGCTGATATCTTCACTAAGCCCTTGGATGAGAAAAGGTTTTGCAAGTTGCGGTGTGAGCTAAATATCTTAGAGTCTTCAAATGTTTTGTAAAAACATGCACACATTCTAACACCTATGCAAAGTTGATGACTTAGATGTGCAACACATGATGAAACGATTTTCTTCAACCAATGAAGAAAGTCACTCTGAATGTGAAGAAATTAACGAAGAAATTGATTCTCAGGGCCCTACAACAATTGTACGTGGCGTCTGTAATCAACATTCTTATATGGTGGGTAACGCCACCGCCCAATGTGAAATTCCTCAAGATGATTTTCTTCAAATGATCAATTACCTCACAATGAATTTTTTTTCTCAAAATCGTTATTCTTCATTGTGATGATCTATTACAAAATCTTCAAAGACACTTAATGACTTTCATTTGCCTAGGTAGACTGTGATTTCTAATCCTCAACAGCATTCACTTATTGCTATTTCTTCAAGTTGATGTTTCTGCTAAGTGAATGTGATCGGACCCTACTTTCCCTCTATGCTATACTTATCCAGTCTATTCAATTCTTCATATGCGTTCTACTTGAAACTTTGTTCAAAATCCTCACTGCATCCTTGTCAGCTGATGATTTTGTAACAAAAATCCTCAAATCTTCAAAAAATGTTTTCTTCGAAGGAACAGTAACTGAACCCCCACTTCCCACGATCGGATAACCACGATCTCCACTATCTCCACCGCATCGTACGGGAGCTACACGTGTCCTGTGGAGACGTAGAGGCAAGGGCTATTCGGTCCGAAACTTTCGCGCCAAACAGTAACTTTCGGGCTATAAATAGGTCCTTATCCCCCTCGGTATCTTCTTCTTCGCCTCATCGCTCTCCTGCCATCACACTCTCCATCGAACCCTAGCGCCACCGCTGGTTGTCTTGTCGCCGGCAAGGAAGAGCTTCACTGCCTCAACCTTTTCGCCACCAGGAACACGCCGGAGTCGGAACATCTACGTCCGCCGCCGCCGTAGATGTCCTCTGCTGCCAAGTTAGGTTGCATTGGACACTCGACCGAAGAGCCTCTCCAACACTACTTTATGTGTTCTTCGTTCGCACCTTCCAGGGTAAATATATCCCATTTTTACAGCAGATTAGATCTGAAATTTTACCTCTCCCATGTGAAATCTGTTTTTCCTCAAGATACGATGCGCACATGATTCCTCAAACACTATCTATCACCACAATCATTGATGAACTAGCTAAGCATCTAAGATTTTCACGAGATTCCTCAATTGTGTGAATTTTCAAATCCGTACAACTCTGGAACCCAAGAACAGTATGCTTAGGCAAATTCCTCAACCACTGGTTATATTCCTCAAACTGTCAAACTTTTTCATTTTCTTCAAATCTGAGAATGCATATGACCTCTCCAAATTCCTCGCAACTATACTCTGTTCACAGGTACACACATGTCAGCTGATGAATCTCTCGGTTCTCATCACATTAACTCATTTGCAGCGTTTCTGGAAGAAACTCTTCAAGGCTCATCAAAATCCTCAAGAGTTCAAAATCATCAGCAAATTCCTCGTCTGAAGAAAATGGAGGAAGAGAGGAAACAGAAGGGAGGAAAGAAACTGGAGCAGAACACAGCTGCTGATATTCCTGATGACATATATTTGGACTATTGTACGCCTGATGAAGAACCTGAGACAATGGCCAAGAGAAAGATTAGGCTGCAGAAAATTGAACGCAGATGGGCAAAGGAGTGGAAGGAGTACAGATTTGTGACTCCAAAATATGCGAAGAAATTCGCTTGGAAGCCTCCTGGCAGAAGGGCTCCACTTGAGGATCATCAAGTAGCTCATCCCTCAAGTCTTATGACACTTGATGACTATCCAGATGAAAAAGAAAGGCATCTGGCCAAGCTCAAGAAGCAAGCTGAAACAACAGTGAAGAAATTCAATGAATCCTCAGCTGCTGCCTCCGGTGGTGCTCATTCCTCAGCAGCAGAAACTTCAGGCTCAGAGATTCCTCAAAAGCAGTATGCGCCATCAAAGCCAAAGGCTCCAAAGCCTCAAGAGAAGTCTGCACAGGCTTCTGTCACAAAACCCTCAGCTCCAAAACCCTCGGTTCCAAAACCTTCAACACCAAAACCATCAGCGCCAAAACCCTCAGCACCCATCTCATCTACACCAAAATCCTCAGCTCCACCTCCAAAGCCAGTACAGAAGAATGTCGTGAAGTCTACGACAGCCAGCTCCAGCTCCTCACTCCCAGCTGCAACTAGCTCGGAGACAAAGTCTTCAACACCACTTATGAAGACTTTGACAACTGCTCAACCTGCACCTCTGCCCAGCCCTAGCAAAATCATCGCAGTCCCGTCTGCATCAGAGGGAAGTGATGAGTATGATGATGAAACCTTGCAAGCCATCATCAGAAACAAGCAAGAACGGGTAGCACAAGCATCAGGCACTGCTATTCCTCTGGCCATGGACCCCAAGGTCCTCCTCGACTACATCAACATATGGTATGAGGACCCTAATACCCCCATTGATGATTTAAAACTTCCTCCTGGCATCAGCCACATGGTGGCCACCTTCATAAACAAAGCCAAGTGGAAGGAACAGAAGGCCAAGCAGGCAAAGATTGCAAAGGCCAAAAAGGAGAAATTCCTCAAGAAAAATCTCCTCAAGCTGACGCCTGAAGCACTGGTGTCAACCCAGGCAGAGCTGCAAGTCTTGACTGACAAGTGTGACAAATTGTCAGACCGCAAAAGCATCAAGCGCAATTTCATCAAGCTAGCCAATAGTGTTGTTGATGACTACAACAAACGACACCCACCACCAGCACCAACTCCTCAGCCCCTGGTTGAGCAGCCAGAAGATGTATCTCCTGATGAGGAGGAAATTCCTCAAGCTGAGGAACAACACCAAGAGCGTCGTGCTGATGAGCTGGCCATTGAAGAAATCATCACCGAGACCGCCACTCATGAAATTGCAACCCCTGATGCAACTGCTCCTGATCCAGCTGCTTCACCAAAGCAGGCTGATGACTCTATTCCAGCTGGTTCCTCACAACCACCTGAAGAATCTGTAGAGAAAACACCTTCGCCAAAAGCTTCAAAGGTGAAGAAGTTAATCCCGTCTGCATCAGACGCGAAAAAGACAAGAGCTGCTGAGAAGGAAGCGAAGAAGAGAAAAGCTTCCTCAGCAGAAGAAAAGATTGAGGCAAAACGCCTCAAGGAAACTGAAGAATCTGCCCCTCTGGACCCGGTGCCTCTAAATGTTGCACCTTCATATGAAATGGTCGTCATTGGTGACCAAACTACAAGGGTAGATGAGGAAATGAAGGATGCTGCCTCTGAGGAGCATACTGATGAGGAAATCCAGATTGATGAAAGTCCTCAACCTCATGTTCCTCAGACAGGGACTACTCAAGCTTCAGCTGCAGCAGCTGATGAATCTGCTTCTGCCACAAAGTCAGCTGATGAAAAACAAGTTGAAGAAAATGTCCAGTCTGAGCAGGCTCCTCCCACTGAACAGGCTGAGAAGGAAGAAGAAATTCCTCAGCCTGAAGCTCAGCCCGAGCAAGAAATACCAGCTAATGAAATTCCTCAACCTGAGGAAACTGCTGAAGAAAATGTTCCCGCCCCTGACAATGACTTCATTGTGCTCAACCCAGAGACTGCCATGGTTGTTTCCCCTCCCATTCCTCAGCACAATATCAAGCCAGTTCAGCGCCAGCCATTCTCGAAGCGTCCAAAGTTTCAGAAAGAAAATTTCTTTGAGGAGCGCATGTATTTCATCGGAGAGAATCCCTATGACAAGCCTCAAATGAGGCATCTGAAGTTTTGGACAAGGACTCAGATGAACTACTATGCTTCTGTGCTCTGTGGACGCAACAAGATATTCCAGCACAGGCACATTCCTCATGCTGAGCTTGAAGAAATTCCCTGCATGGAACCAGTCCTCAGTGTACTCCACGACGCAGGTTTGCTCCCTATGTGCTCAGATATATCAGACTGGAATAGTGAACTTATTCTTCAGTTCTATGCAACTCTGCACATCTCGGGCAACGCTGATGACATCAACACTTGGGTGTTCGACTGGATGACCCAAAACACTCACTACAAGGCTCCAGCGTCTGAACTCCTCAGAGAACTACCCGTACCAATTCCTTCAGACGGGGCAGTGAAGCTTTATGGTGAGCGTGAGCTGCCAAATGGAATGATGGAAGTCCTCATGAAGCCTTTGGCTGCAGGAAAACCCTCAAGAACCACATTCCTCGTCCATGAGCTCAAGTACACACCTCGGTCTGTCTACCGCATTCTCTGCAGTGTGCTAGCGCCAATCAAAGGCCATGATGATGAAGAAGATGTCGCCGGCCTCATGAAGAATATCCTCTTCAACATCATTCACGCTATCCCCATGAATATCCATGATTTCTTCTTGAGGACTTTGGCTGACAATGCAATGTGCCCCTATGATCACAAAATTTATGCACCATGGATCATGAGATTCCTCAGGACAAGGACAGGCATCAACTTCCATGCAGATTTCCAAAACCATGTTGGTTATATGCCTCCTATCCGGGTCAACAAGAAGACTTTCGAGCCCATTGAGGGAAAAGGAAAGTCTGTGATTGATGAAGGCAGCAGGCCTCTTGATGGTCAGTTTAAAGAGCCAGACGCATATTCTTCATGGGATGATACTGAGACTCGTCCACCCAGCCCAGTTCCTCCTCGCGTGCTAAACACCAGAGAGCTTCTCCTCAGTCTTCATCAGAAGGTGGATCACAACCACAAATGGGTCAAACGCCAGTTTGGTGCCATTGTGAAAACCCTCACTGAGACACAGAACTCTGTGAAACTTAATCATCACTATCTGCATGAGGTTTTCGATCGCACCTGGGCTACTCTTGCACATCTGAAGACCCAGACTGAGCTTGAATAAATGAACATTGAGCAAGACTTTGAGTGGTCGTGGCCTCCCAAGAAGAAGTTCAGGCCCATTCCAGTGCCAGATCTTGAAGACAGCTCCTTCTCGTCATTCCGCACCGCCGAATCTGATGAGGAACAACTCGACACCGCAACAGGCCCAAGGAAGAAGACTACACCCAAGAAGCGTCAAGGATCTTCATCAACCGCCAAGAAATGAAGTCTTCATGGGCGTTAGTCCTCAGTTTGTCCCTTTTTGTCACTTGATGACAAAGGGGGAGAAACTTGAGAGTTAGTCTTCAAACGGGATTTATTTTTGGGGCCTATGAACTATATTTAAGTTACAAACTCTTGGCCCTTCTGAAGTTTTTATGTAATGAGTTGTACCTTAAGCCCGATGGTACTCTGACGCTTTTTGAACGTTTTTCTTCGCATGCTTATTCCTCAAGTTTTTAATGCACGCATGCTGGAATTCGTTAGATACCATTTGCCATCATGCATCTTCATTTTCTTCATATGATATGTTATATGTATGCATGATTTACAAGATTCAAGGGGAGATCTCCATGATATAAATCATCAATGTGCATCTGCTATAAAAGCAAAATCCTCAAGGTATGCACATCTTCAGGGGAAGTCTCTGTGAATCTTGTTTTCAAATTCCTCAATTGAGTATTTACACTTCATATTTTTGATCCCTGTTGAAGATTTAACCTAATTGTCATCAACCACCAAAAAGGGGGAGATTGTAAGTGCATCTAGTGCCCCTTAGTGATTTTGGTGGTTTGAAGACTTATAGGTTAAGTATCTAATGTGTTCATAAGTGTACAAAGGATCTATAAGTCATTGAGGAGTTTGAGATATTTGAAGAATATCGACCCCTAAAAATGTATATCTTCAGTTGAAGAAATTGGTCTGAAGCTGAAGAAATGAATCGCGAGGAATCTGCGATGAAATTGATATTCCTCATGAAGATATTGGTATTGAGAAGATTGGTGGTTCCTGAAGAAAATCTTTCTGAAGAAATTGAAGCGTGAAGATTTACGTTTTCTGTTTTACTTTCTTTGCAATTGATGAATAGGAACACCGTACTGTTAAAGGGGGTCAAAGTAACACTATGGAATGGATTTCCTCATGATGCTCAACCCAAGCCAAATCCTACCAAAAGCCTCAAGTGAGGAATATGAGTGACATGAAGACTCTCACAGTTGAGGGTCCCGACCGTTTCGATAGCCACGCCAAGTCACTGGTCTTATCCACTCCAACGGTCATATTATTTAAGGGCATTAATGTCAAATCATGTCGGGATGCTCCCAGGCTATAAATAGCCGCCCCCCAGAACCACTAGCTGGTTGGCTGCTCCGTTAGAAACTGACACTTGTCATAAGAGCAACCCAAATTCCTTAGAGCCTTCGAGAGTAAATCATCAGTGAGGAAATACACCACCCACCGAAACCTCAAACCAAACCTAGTGATCGAGCATCACTGAAGAAGTTGTTCCTGTGTGGGACTGAAGCCTTTTACCTTTGAGGACTATGCATCCTCCAGACGGTTAGGCGTCATGGTCTAGAGCAATCCAGCAGTCCATTGTGGATCGCCGGGTGACCGAGTTTGTGAGGGTTTGGAAGTCTGCCCTGAAGACTTACCACGAGTGTTGGGCAAGGACTGTGTGTCCTTAGCTCAAGGAGAATACGGTAGGGACTGTGTGTCCCGGGACTGGGTGTCCTTTGGTTTCAATACCAAGCCGCTCCAAACCAGATGTACAACTGTCACAGCAGTTGGAACTAGGTCATCAACAACAGTCTTCACCAAGAATCGGGTTCTAATTACTCAACTCTTTACATTCTCTGTATTATGTGTTGATGACTTTCACTATGACTGTTTGAAGAATTTTTTGAAGACTTTCTCTGAATTTCCTCAACCCCAAATTCTTCACTTGAGTTAATCATCATCTGTATTCTGCGTGCCTGCTTACTGTGCAATCTGTTTTCATAATCTTCACTCTGTAATACTGCTGTGGTGAACGTTTGCATGACTGATCCTTAACTGTTTCCGCTGTAAGTTAGTCATCAGTGACGAATTTCCTCAGTGATGAAATTCTAAAAATCTCCTATTCACCCCCCTCTAGTCGATATAACGCACTTTCAAGACTGTGGCGACGGCGATTGCATCAACCTTGGAACCATTTCCTATGCGCATCATCACTTCATCCTTCGCCAACCTTCGTTTATTCCGCAGTTCCTGCTTCGAGTTGCAAATAAGAGCATAGAACCGGTATCAAATACCCAGGCACTACTACGAGAGTTGGTTAAGTACACATCAATAACATTTATATCAAATATACCTGATTTTTCCTTGGCCGCCTTCTTATCAGCCAGGGGAGTTGCGCTTCCAGTGACCCATTCCCTTGCAATAATAACACTCTGTTTCAGGCTTAGGTCCAGCCTTGGGTTTCTTCGTCGGATTGGCAACAGGCTTGTCGCTCTTCTTGGAGTTACCCTTCCTGCCTTTGCCGTTTCTCTTGAAACCAGTGGTCTTATTGACCATTAACACTAGATGCTCTTTTCGGAGTTCTGACTCTGCGACTTTCAGCATCGCGAATAACTCGTCGGGTGACTTGTTCATCCCTTGCATGTTATAGTTCAACACAAAGCTCTTATAGCTAGGTGGCAGTGATTGAAGAATTCTGTCAGTGATAGCCTCTTGCGGGAGTTCAATCCCCAGCTCAGCTAGACGGTTTGAGTACCCAGACATTTTGAGCACATGTTCATTGACAGACGAATTCTCCTCCATCTTGCAAGCATAGAATTTATCGGAGGTCTCATACCTATCGATCCAGGCGTTCTTTTGAAAGATAAACTTCAACTCCTGGAACATCTCATATTCTCCATGACGCTCAAAGCGACGTTGAAGTCCCGGCTCTAAGCCATACAAGACTGCACATTGAACTACTGAGTACTCCTCCTTACGTGTTAACGAGGCGTTCAAAACATCTTGGCTGGACGTAGCGGGTGGTTCACCTCCTAGCACAGCATTAAGGACATAATCCTTCTTCCCAGCTTGCAGGAGCAGCTTTAGATTACGAGTCCAGTCTCCAAAGTTGCTTCCATCATCTTTCAACTTAGCTTTCTCTAGAAACGTATTAAAATTCAGGGTTGCTACTGCGTGAGCCATTGATCTACAACACAAATATTGCAAAGTGGACTAAGACTATGTTTAAGATAATTAGAGTTTAACTAATCAAATTACTGATAAACTCCTACTCAAAAAGTACATCTCTCTAGTCATTTGAGTGGTACATGATCTAAATTCACTAACTCAAGTCCGATCATCACGTGAGTTGAGAATAGTTTCAGTGGTAAGCATCTCTGTGCTAATCATATCAACTATACGATTCATGCTCGACCTTTCGGTCTCATGTGTTCCGAGGCCATGTCTGCACATGCTAGGCTCGTCAAATTTAACCCGAGTGTTCCACGTGTGCAACTGTTTTGCACCCGTTGTATGTGAACGTTGAGTCTATCACACCCGATCATCATGTGGCGTCTCGAAACGACGAACTGTCGCAACGGTGCACAGTCGGGGAGAACACAATTTCATCTTGAAATTTTAATGAGAGATCACCTTATAATGCTACCGTCGTTCTAAGAAAAATAAGGTGCATAACAAGATTAACATCACATGCAATTCATAAGTGACATGATATGGCCATCATCTTGTGCTTCTTGATCTCCATCGCCAAAGCACCGGCATGATCTTCTTATCACCGGCGCCACACCATGATCTCCATAATCATGTTCTCCATCATCGTGCCGCCATCGAGGTTGTCATGCTATCTATGCTATTACTACTAAAGCTACGACCTAGCAATATAGTAAACGCATCTACAAACACAAACGTTAGTTTAAAGAAACCCTATGGGTCCTGTCGGTTGCTGTAGCATCGACGTGCAAGTCAATATTAACTATTACAACATGATCATCTCATACATCCAATATATCACATCACATCATTGGTCATATCATATCACAAGCATACCCTGCAAAAACAAGTTAGACGTCCTCTAATTTGTTGTTGCATGTTTTACATGGCTGCTATGGGTATCTAGTATGATCGCATCTTACTTACGCAAAAACCACAACGGAGATGTGCAAATTGCTATTTAACCTCTCCCCAAGGACCGCCTCGGTCAAAACCAATTCAACTAAAGTTGAAGAAACAGGCACCCGCCAGTCATCTTTATGCAACAAGTTGCATGTTAGTCGATGAAACCAGTCTCTCGTAAGCGTACGAGTAATGTCGGTCCGGGCCGCTTCAATCCAACAATACCGCCGAATCGAGAAAAGACTAAGGAGGGCAGCAAATCGAACATCAACACCCACAAAAAATTTTGCGTTCTACTCGAGATAACATCTGCGCATGAACCTAGCTCATGATGCCACTCTTGGGGAACGTTGCATGGGAAATAAAAAAATTCCTACGCACACGAAGACCTATCATGGTGATGTCCATCTACGAGAGGAGATTAGAACTATGTACCCTTGTAGATCGCTAAGCGGGAAGCGTTAAGAAATGCGGTTGATGTAGTGGTACAGCTTCATGATTCAAATCACCATCGTCCCACGATCCGTTCCAATCTAGCGCCGAACGGACGACACCTCCGCGTTCAGCACACGTATAGCTCGGTAACGATCTCGTCCTTCTTGATCCAGCAAGAGAGATGGAGAAGTAGATGAGTTCTCTAGCAGCGTGACGGCGCTCCGGTGGTGGTGATTATCTACTCCTGCAGGGCTCCGCCCGAGCTCCGCAAAAATCCGATCTAGAGGTAAAACTACGTGGTATTGGTTTGAGTTGCACGTGGCAAAGTTGTGTCTCAAAAGACCCAAAACCACCAGTATATATAGCAGGAGGGGAGGGGCTAGCCTTGGGGCTCAAGGAGCCCCTTGGTGCGCCGACTGAAGGGAGGAGGTGGACTCCCACGCAAATTCGGTTTGGGGGAAGGAGTCCACTCCTTCCTTCCCACCTCCCTCTTTCCTTTCTTTCCTTTCCTTTGGTGTTTTTCCGCTTGTGGTGACATGGCCCTATTGGGCTGGCCTCACCATCCCACTAAGGTCTGGTACGTCACCCTAGGGTCATTGGGATCACTCCCGGGTGGGTGGGCGCCTCCTAGTGAATACCCGGAACCCATTCGTCACTCCCGGTACACTGTCGGTAATGCCCGAAACTTTCCAGTGACCAAATGAAACCGGCCTATATATCAATCTTCGTTTCCGGACCATTTCAGAAACCCTTGTGACATCCGTGATCTCATCTGGGACTCCGAACAACATTCGGTAACCACACATATAACTCAACTATAATAAAACATCATCGAACCTTAAGTGTGCAGACCCTACGGGTTCGAGAACTATGTAGACATGATCCGAGACACACCTCGGTCAATATCCAATAGCGGGACCTGGATGTCCATATTGGATCCTACATATTCTCCGAAGATCTTATCGGTTGAATCTCAGTGCCAAGGATTCATATAATCTCGTATGTCATTCCCTTTGTCGTTCGGTATGTTACTTGCCCGAGATTCGATCGTCAGTATCCGTATACCTATTTCAATCTCGTTGCCGGCAAGTCTGTTTAGTCGTTCCGTAATACAAGATCCCGTGACTTACACTTAGTCACATTGCTTGCAAGGCTTATTTGTGATGTTGTATTACCGAGTGGGCCCCGAGATACCTCTCCTTCACACGGAGTGACAAATCTCAGTCTTGATCCATACTAACTCAACGGACACCTTTGGAGATACGTGTAGAGCACCATTATAGTTACCCAGTTACGTTGCGACGTCTGATACACACAGGGTATTCCTCCGGTGTCAGTGAGTTATATGATCTCATGGTCATTGGAATAAATACTTGATAAGCATAAAACAATAGCAACAAAATGACACGATCACATGCTACGTTTATAGTTTGGGTCTAGTCCATCACATGATGTTCCTAATGATGTGATCCAGTTATCAAGTGACAACACTTGCATATAGTCAGAAAACCTTCACTATCCTTGATCAACTGGCTAGCCAACTAGAGGCTTGCTAGGGACATTGTTTTGTCTATGTATCCACACATGTATTCATGTTTTAATTCAATACAATTATAGCATGGATAATAAATGATTATCTTGAAACAGAAAATATAATAATAACTATTTTATCATTGCCTCTAGGGCATATTTCCAACATGAACTATAACATATGGCAAAGTATACATTACCCTTACTATATTGTGCATAGCCTCAAGTAGTCAAAACTTTTCTGGTTACATATAACAAAGGTTTGCTTTATTGTATGCGTGAATAAAAATGGATCTCGCATACTCATCCATATCCTTAATGAAATGGTGCTCGCATATTCATCTCAATCCTTATTCAATTAGATCCTTCGAAATAACAAAAATCCATGAAGTAGCTGAAGTGGGGAAATTTGATGCTCCAGAAGAACCTCTAGTTTTGACTCAAATTCGTGCTTAGCTAGTCAACAATGAAAAGAGGTGAGTATTGAGAGCAGCGCCGAGGCTCATCTGCATATTAATTCTTTTTACAGACCCCAATTGTTTTTATTTTTTTGTAGAGAGCTATTCACATGTCCAAATGATTTGAAATTTAAAGCGCACCTCACGCACCAAATATCTATCATGGAAGTTTATGAAGCTTTTTTTTAAGTTTTTCAATATTTTTTTGTGATTTTCTTCTTAACCGGGTGCAAATGAGCCTGGACTCATAAATGGATATTCAATGAGTATTGCCCTTTATTAACCTCGCATCTTCTATTTCTAAATAGCTATTACCCACTAGCCATTTTTCCTACACATGCAACTATGCTACAAAAGCAAGCCATGCATGCAAGTCATAAATTACATTGTTTTTCCATTACTCTATGCATGCAAGCACCACACCATCAATTCATGCATGTTACTAACAAGTTATTTTTTGCATTACATATTTTATTCAAAATATATGTGTTTGCCGCTTGTTGGGGATATTACCTGTTAATGACCCGCCCTAGTTGGGCCGGGTTACCAATCAGGCGATTCACCCAAACAATTATTTGGGCCTTGTCCTGGCCGGATCAAGGTCGTATGACGGTTTATGATTTCTGGAAGGTCTCCAAGCTTTGGAAGATGGCGACTTAGAGACCACAAGGCTCACGATTTGTAGGAAGGAAAGCACCCTTGTAAACCCTAGGGGTTCGACCTTTATATAAAGGCGAGTCCCAGGGGAGGAGAGGGCAGGTTAGAAATCATCGAGTGCTAGGTTCGGCGAGTTACGCCCTCCTTGTAACCGAAACCACATCAATACAAACCAAAGCAGGACGTAGGCCTTTACCTCCTCACGAGGGGCCGAACTTGGGTAAATCGCCGTGTCTCTCCCGCTTAACCCCTTTGAGTCGCCACCATGGTGCGATGGCTCCAGTACTAAGTCCTTTCACGAGGACATATGCCGTGACAAAACCACGACGGTTGGCGCCCACCGTGGGGCCTACGCACGGTGGAGTTGAGTTCTCAAAGGGAGCCCTACCAGGGTTTGGGAGTTACGCGACGGGGCTCATGACTCGGAGCCCCCGCGGGGTAACCTACATCGACAACCAGCGATGGGGACCTGAAGCGGATTCGATTGAATCTGGTTACAGGGTCCCCTTCGGCAAGATCAACATCTTCATCGGCATGATTGGATCATCCGCGCCTGAGCCGGACATCTCCACCGACATCGTCGAGCCGGCCAAGTACGTCCGCCCAGTAATAACGCCAAATATGACTCGCCCGGTCTTTGTGGGGTTCACGCAGGGATCGGAGGAGCGAGACCGCTCGGCGACTCAGGAAACTACACCGGTCAACTCTGATGACGAATCATCCATGGGCGACTCAGATTCAATCCGGTCTCTGCATGGGGATTGTCTTGGGGGCTTATCGCTGGCCATGGACCCCGAAGTCCTTGACCGAACCCGTCGCCAGATCGCCATCTACATGGCAGGGGCGACTCAACCCACACAAAACCCTACTGGAGGCAATGGAACTGGTGAGACGTCCAGGAGCCCGGCCGCAGTCCTGGTGGATTTAGCGGCGGAGATCACAAGGCTAATGGCGACTCCCCTCACACCAGAAAACCAGGAGGAGATAAAGACGGAACTGGCGAAACTCAGGGAGGCAGTGACAAAGGCTCATCGGGATGCCGAGATAGAGTCCGCCAGGATCGAGACTCGGCAAGCTCAAATTACGGCCGAAAGGATGCGTTTAAACAGTGACAACTGGCGACTTGAAAGACAGCAGCGCGCATCCGACGCCGTCCATCAGCGGAGACACCAGGGTCGCCTGCCCCATGATCTCAACCCGACCCGCCTGTTCGACACTCCACGAACCCCTGGGGCGGGAGCCGCCCCGGGGGGAGGATCGGGCCGCCCGCCTAACCCGCCGGCTCAGCCAGTTGAGGACCACATGCTTGCTGCAACTCGCCATCTGGAGTCTCTTCCGATTCACGGCAACACCCCTGCCGAGATAGAAGCAAGGAACGCCATCGAGATGTTGAAGACGACGGTGGTTCAAAATGCCCAGTTCTCACATAGCCTCGAGAGGTTGCATTCCACCCCCAAGCAAGTTACACGAGGAGTCGGCCAGAGGACCAGCCCGCTGTAAATAGCGGACCGCGACACGTCCCATAGGACAACCCGCCTGAACCAAACCCGTCGGTCCGGGATCTCCCAAACGTCCAAAACGCCTCGGCCCCCCTCGTCGGGGGCGGAGGGCGAGTAGGAGTACCATGCTTGGCCCTCGCCCTTCGTAACGAAAGGATGCCCAAAGACTTTAAGGGGCCAAGAAAGGTGCCTAATTACACCCCGGACCTTGAGCCGGCATCGTGGATCGAGAGTTATGAAATCGCCATGGACATGCTCGATGTGAACGAGGCGGTTTGCGCTAGATACTTCACGATGATGCTCGAGGGGTCAGCACGTACTTGGTTGAAAAACTTACCTCCCAACTCCATCCAGACCTGGGTCGAGTTAAAAGAGCGTTTCATCAAAAACTTCCGAGGAACTTGCAAACGTCCGATGACGATCGTCGATCTACAGCACTGTGTTCAGCGCCCGGATGAGTCGGCTCATCATTGGTCACAGCGGGTTGCAGAAATTATCCATTCGTCAGATGGCATTACGGCGGCTCAGGCTGTGCTGATCCTCGAGCAAAATTGCCATTACGAACCCTTGGTGCAAAAATTCGGGCGACTCAAGCGAAAGGTCCAAGACATGGGAGAGCTGATGGACACCCTCACTAGGTACGCTGAGGCCGATGACACCAAAGATCCTGGTGAAGACGGTAAGGTTAATTCGCCCAAGAAGGGCGAGTCATCAAAGAATCATACCCGGTTCGAGGGACGTAACCGCCACAATCAAGGGACCAACAGCAAGCGAAGACCGCAAGAAGAGCCCTCGGATTTGGTCGCCAATATCAACGCCAACAACGGCAAGAAGAAAAACAGGGGGTTTAGCGGGAAGAGGCCGCGTAACTACGAAGAGCTACTCAAAGGCCCTTGCCCGCACCACGCCACGGCAGATGGTCCCGCGACTCACTCTTGGGAAAAATGCTTCGTAATGCGAAAGTTTTGGGCGGAGGCGATCAAGAAGAGTCAAAACGATGACCCGGACGAGCGCCAGGAGCAATTCGCCGCACCTAACCAAAGACAGAACCCTTTCGGCGGTTTTCCCGAACAGGGGGCTCAGGGAGGCCCTCAGCCAGGAGGCGGTCAATATCCGGTGCACCACCAGCAGCGGTATAACCCGCCAGGAGCCTTCCAGCAGCCACCCCCACAGGGGGCTCCGCAGGGTCAGGACGATAATGGGGGCTTCCGCAGCAACCCCCAAACAGTTGAGTAATGGGCAGTATCATGTTTTCACCACTAATGCTTGCACGCGTGATAAGAAGGTGAGTCACCGGGCGTACAGTGTATCTGAACCGGCGCTTCCCAGATACCTCCATTGGTATGAGCAAACCATAACGTGGAGCAGGGAGGATCACCCGCCGAGAGTTGATAACCCGGGCGATCTGGCGTTGGTCGTGGCTCCCCAAGTCGGGGGTTACACCCTATCAAAAGTGCTGATGGATGGTGGCAGCAGCATCAATATCCTATACTTTGACACTTTCCAAAGGATGAACCTATTGGAAAAAGACCTGATGCCTTCAACCACGGTTTTCCACGGAATCATCCCAGGCAAGTCGGCTTATCCCATAGGTCGGGTCAGGCTCACAGTGGCATTTGGAACTGCGCAGAATTATAGGTCGGAGTCACTGATCTTTGAGGCGGTCAAATTGAAAAGCCCCTACCATGCGCTGTTTGGGCGGCCGACTTACGCCCGCTTCATGGCTCGCCCGTGCTATGTATACCTCAAGCTCAAAATGCCAGGTCCTAAAGGACCCATCACGGTTGATGGAGATAGAAGGATCGCAAAGGAATGTGAAGAAGGGGACGTGGCTTATGCGGAAGTCGCCTGTGCTGCGGAAGAGCTTAAACACCATCGGGCCAATGTTGACCCGGCGGACATGTCACCCCTAAAGAAGCCGACTACAGATTCTGAGTCGCCCCTCAAGTTCAAGCCAACGGACGACACAAAGACAATTGATTTCGTGCCTGGCGATTCATCCAAGCAGTTCACCATCGGGACGGGTCTGGACCCCAAATAGGAAAGCACGCTCATCGAATTCATCCGTGAGAATCGGGACATCTTTGCATGGAAACCTTTTGACATGCCTGGTGTGTCGAGAGAATTCGCTGAGCACCATCTTAATGTTGACCCAAAGTGCAAACCCATCCAGCAGTACCTTCGCAGATTTAACGAGGAGCGACGCAAGGCGATTGGGGAAGAGGTTGCCCGTCTTTTAGCCGCCGGGTTCATCGTGGAAGTTTTTCACCCTAAATGGCTGGCTAACCCGGTTTTGGTACTCAAGAAGAATGGTACTTTTCGTATGTGCATTGACTACACAGACCTCGACAGAGCTTGTCCAAAAGATCCCTTCGCTCTTCCCCGCATAGACCAGATCATTGACTCGGTGGCGGGATGCGAACGATTGTGTTTTTTGGACGCCTACTCAGGATATCACCAAATCAAGATGGCCGTGGAGGATCAAGAGAAAACAGCCTTTATAACCCCCTTCGGGGCTTTTTGTTATGTGTCCATGCCCTTTGGACTCAAGAGTGCGGGGGCGACTTATCAACGCTGCATCCAGAATTGCCTCCGCAACCAAATCGGTCGCAACGTCCATGCCTATGTCGACGATATTGTGATTCATTACCCGCCAGGGGGAGACGCTACTAGAGGACCTCAAGGAAACGTTCGATAACCTACGGGTATATCAGATGAAGCTAAATCCCACCAAGTGTGTTTTTGGTGTGCGTGCAGGGAAATTGCTGGGTTTCCTGGTATCGGAGCGCGGCATTGAAGCTAACCCGGACAAGATCGAAGCAGTTACATCCCTTGGAAAGCCGGCGAACGTTAATCAAGTTCAACGACTGGCGGGTCGCATTGCGTCTCTAAGTCATTTTGTGAGTCGCCTGGGGGAGAAGGCGATCCCTCTTTATCACTTATTGAGGAAATCCGATCGGTTTGTTTGGACGAATGAGGCAGACGAGGCGCTCGAAGCCCTGAAACGCCAATTGGTTAACCAGCCGGTCCTGGCCGCCCCGACTGAATAAGAGCCCATGCTTCTGTATATCGCGGCAAATTCCAAAGCAGTAAGTGTGGCAGTGGTCGTTGAGAGAAAGGAGGAAGGGAAGGAATACCCAGTGCAACGCCCGGTATATTTTATCAGCGAGGTGCTAACTCTTTCCAAGCAGCGGTACCCACACTAGCAGAAGTTGGTATATGGGGTGTTTATGGCGAGTCGAAAACTTAAGCATTATTTCCATGAACACCCTATCACAGTGGTTAGCTCTGCCCCCCTTGGGGACATCATCCAGAATCGGGAGGCAACAGGGCGGATCGCCAAGTGGGCAATAGAACTTGGGCCCCATCACATACAGTATACCCCCCGCACAGCCATCAAGTCCGAGGCCTTAGTTGATTTCGTCAACGACTGGACGGAGTTACAGGCTCCGGAAGACCGGCCTGATCTCACTTACTGGACTATTTATTTTGATGGATCTAGGTAGCTGGAAGGCTCGGGGGCTCGTGTGGTGTTGGTATCCCCTCAAGGAGATAAATTCTGTTACGTTCTCCGACTCATGTTTCCGTGCACTAACAATGCGGCGGAATACGAAGCTTTGCTTGACGGCTTGCGACTCGCCAAGGAGATGAATCTAACACGAGTCAGATGCTTTGGCGACTCTGATTTGGTGGCACAGCAAGTTTCAGGTACCTGGGATTCTCGGGACCCCATGATGGCGGCTTACAGACGAGCTGTGTCTGAAGTGGCGGGTCATTTTCATGGTTATCAGGTGGACCATATTGATCGGCGCCTCAACGAGGCAGCTGACGCCCTCTCACGACTTGGCTCCCAGAGAAAGCCGGTTCCTCCTAATGTTTTTCTGGATATCTTGCATAAACCATCCGTGATTCTACCATTAGAGGAGGAATTGGCAGTACCAGATCCTGAGTCCCAGCTCGTGGCGGCTCTCCATGTCACTCCGGATTGGGTTCTTCCTTATCTGACTTATCTCGCTCGGGGCGAGTTACCAGTGGACGAAGTTTTGGCTCACCAAATCGTTCGGCGCAGCAAATCCATGGTTATCATCAATGGCGAGTTATATAAGCGGAGCGCCTCTGGAGTTTTTCAGCGATGCGTTTCCTCCGAAGAAGGATGCATAATCTTAAATGACATTCATTCCGGAGATTGTGGGCATCATGCCGGGTCACGCTCTTTGGTATCGAAGGCTTTCCGTCATGGTTTCTTTTGGCTGACGGCTCATGCAGATGCGAAAGATATAGTTCATCGGTGCGAAGGATGCCAACGTTATGGGCGGCAGGCTCATGTGCCGGCTCAAGTATTAAGAATGATCCCCATCACTTGGCCTTTTGTAGTCTGGGGGCTGGACATGGTCGGCCCTTTTAAAATGTCCTCTAACAAGAAGACCCATCTGCTGGTGGCAGTTGATAAGTTCACCAAGTGGGTTGAGGCGGAACCTATTGGAGCTTGCGATGCGGAGACAACGGTCAAATTCTTGAAAAAGTTGATTTTCCGGTTTGGGTACCCGCACAGTATCATTATTGATAATGGTACTAACTTGTCCCAAGGGGCGATGCAGGAGTTTTATCGTCGAGAACATATCCAGCTTGATGTTTCTGCAGTCGCTCACCCGCAATCTAACGGGCAGGCAGAACGGGCGAATCAAGAGGTTTTGCGAGGGATTAAGCCCCGACACATGGTTCCCCTGGAAAAAACCCCAGGGTGTTGGGTTGAAGAATTGCCTTCAGTATTGTGGAGTATCCGGACCACCCCGAACAGGTCCACGGGTTTCACCCCTTTCTTTCTGGTCTACGGAGCAGAGGTTGTTCTTCCTACTGATATAAGGCATGATTCACCTAGAGTCGCCGCATATGTGGAGCAAGACAATGAGCTGGCGCGTCAAGATTCTTTGGACGCCTTAGAGGAGGCACGTGACTTGGCTGCGTCCCGCTCGGCTATCTATCAACAAGATCTACGGCGTTATCACAACCGCCGGGTTAAAAGTCGGACCTTTCAGGAAGGCGACTTGGTTCTTCGGTTGATACAAGATCATGCAGGCCTGCATAAGTTGTCACCACCTTGGGAAGGATCGTTTGTTGTCAGTAAAAATCTCCGCAATGGCTCTTATTATTTGGCGGATCTCCGGCCTAACCGGGCAACCACGGAGGCTGAGTCAATTCGCCCCTGGAATATTGCCCACCTGCGGCCTTATTACACTTGAGCTCTTAAGCTCTACATTTTGTAAGTTTTTCAGTTTCATTATAAAGCAATAAAGTTGAATATACTCCCTGACTTCGGGGCTTCTTCATTAAAAGAACAATTTTTGTCATCCTGTTGTGACCTTATGAGCCGACAGAATCAGCATTTTAGGGTGGCGCTTAAGCTTTCTGACTCGCCCCATCTTGTCGCGACCTTATGAGCCGACGAAATTATCATCATTTTAGGGTGGCGCTTGAGCTTTCTGACTCGCCCCATCCTATCGCGACCTTATGAGCCGACGAAATCATCATCATTATAGGGTGTGTGCTCGAGCTTTCTGACTCGCCTCATCCTGTCGCGACCTTATGAGCCGACGAAACCTGCATTATAGGGTGTGTGCTCGAGCTTTCTGACTCGCCCCATCCTGTCGCAACCTTATGAGCCGACGAAACCTGCATTGTAGGGTGTGTGCTCGAGCTTTCTGACTCGCCTCATCCTATCGCGACCTTATGAGCCGACGAAACCTGCATTATAGGGTGTGTGCTCGAGCTTTCTGACTCGCCCCATCCTGTCGCGACCTTATGAGCCGACGAAACCTGCATTATAGGGTGTGCGCTCGAGCTTTCTGACTCGCCCCATCCTGTCGCGACCTTATGAGCCGACGAAACCTGCATTGTGGGGTGTGTGCTCGAGCTTTCTGACTCGCCTCATCCTGTCGCGACCTTATGAGCCGACGAAACCTGCATTATAGGGTGTGTGCTCGAGCTTTCTGACTCGCCCCATCCTGTCGCGACCTTATGAGCCGACGAAACCTGCATTATAGGGTGTGTGCTCGAGCTTTCTGACTCGCCCCTTCCTGTCGCGACCTTATGAGCCGACGAAACATGCATTATAGGGTGTGTGCTCGAGCTTTCTGACTTGCCTCATCCTGTCGCGACCTTATGAGCCGACGAAACCATCGTTTGGGTGTGTGCTCGAGCTTTCTGACTCGCCCCATCCTGTCGCGACCTTATGAGCCGACGAAATTGCTGTTTTTATTTTTGGCATAGCCTTGAGGGTTTTTAACCTTTCTTTCTGATTCCTCTTGAAAATATTTGTTATCATTTACTTGGTTTCACATATGTTGTTTTCAAAGCTTAAGTCAGGATGATGATCAGAATTACTTCGTCCATGGCGGATTAAGCATCATAAAGGATTCTCAAATGGCAGGTCAAATATTTCAAATCGCCTTAAGGGCGATATAAAGATTCTTTCGAAGAGTATCACAAAAACAGTATCGACTTATGAAACAGATCTATTACATGGCTCTCAGGCCAAATCGATGAGGTTTATTCTGTTGGCGCCTTGGGACCATTTTGCTGCGAGCATTGGCCGACCTCAATTTGCAAGTCGCCAAGTACCCAGTTGCACTTAGCCAGAGCTGCAAAGTCATCTTCATCAGTCAGGATTGATGCCAGGTCTGCTTCCAAGTCAAAAGGGTTCTTGGGTCGCCGAGGAGTTAAGCTGGTCGACACGAAGGTTGGCGGGTTGACCTTCTTATTTTTGCTGTCATAAGCCGCCTGATACTTTGATAAATCAAGACTTGCTGCGAGTTGGGTTGCTGCCAGTCGGGAGTCCTTGACAACACGTTGATAGTCCTCTTCAACGAATTCTGACCCGTCGTCTTTGAGTTGACAAAAGCCTGCCGCTACCTCTTCCGGGTTGATCTCTGGAGCATACGCCAAGCAGCAACTCAAGGCAGTCAGAACACCCTTTCGGGCGGCTGACCGAGCTAGCTCGCCAACCTGAGGGGGAAGTGTGGATAGGCAACCAAGCACCTTCTTTATGGAAGTTATAAGCTCTTTGGCACCCATCACAGCTTTAACAGTTAATACACTGCCGGTGTACAGTTGCTCTGTCAGCGTGTAAATCGCCTTTAGCATCAGCACACAATCTTCCTGAAGGTTGGCGGCTCTCGGACCTGAGTAAGGGGTCATAATAATCAGCAACTTAAGATAAGAGTTAGTTAAAAGAAAAAAGGGGCGAGAAAAGACCAAAAGTTTGAGTAAGTTTACCAAAGACGGCTTGCGTCATGTTTGAGATATGACGCTTTATGCCGGACAATTCTTGTTGCACAGTAGCCAGCCTGGCTTCAGCCTTCTCTGCTCTTTTTATGGCAGCATCCTGGTCAGCTTGAGTTCTTTTCAAATCAGCTTTGAGTTTTTCCAGTTCAGCCAAAACCAATTGATACTTCTCCTCCGACTTAGCTCAGGCATCTTGCTGACCAGATAAGTTCTTTTTTAAATCGCCAAGCGCCGATTCAGTCTGAGCGAGAGTTTCCTGCTGGAAGTACAAAAAAGGGGCAAGTCTCAGAACTATTGCAAGCAATATCCCTGACACTTGGGGGCTAATGTATAATTTTTCTTTTCAGATGAAATTATACAATATCAAGACCCGACTCATCTTTTTACTGATGACCCAGCCCTTGGGGGTTACTGGTCGCAAAGTTTTTTCTAAATTTTTCAAGACCCGGTTCATCTTTTTACTGATGACCCGACCCTTGGGGGTTACTGGTCGCAAAGTTTTTTCTAAATTTTTCAAGACCCGGTTCATCTTTTTACTGATGACCCGACCCTTGGGGGTTACTGGTCGCAAAGTTTTTTCTAAATTTTTCAAGACCCGGCTCATCTTTTTACTGATGACCCGGCCCTTGGGGGTTAATGGGAGTAATAGAGTATAACAAAACTTACCTCATGTTTGTTTTTTAACATCCGCAGCAGGCTTTTCTCCATCTCATAGCTCGCCTCCAGGCGACTTGAAAAACCAGAGCAGAGTTCCTTGAACTCCAGATTTTCATACTCAGAAAGCTTCGCCTTGGAGAGTCCAGATTCGGGAATGGCTTGAGAGGAGGATGCCACATGCCTTGACAAAACCGTCGCCGTCGGCTTAGAGAAGCCGGTACCAGTAATAACTACAGCATCCGGGTCTTCTGTTGTCATCAATGGACTTGGCGACTTAGGGGCATCCCTTGCTTCCTTGGGTGAGTCTGGAAGATCCATTTGATTTTCAGGCTCGCCTTGGTCCGGGTTGTCCTGAATCGGCATTGATTCTTTGATGGGCTCTGAAGTTGTGACAGGAGTTGATCCGCTGGTTTTCCTTTTCTTGGCCTGTGCCCTAAAAGAAGGGAGGAGCACATTAAGTAACATGAAGTTTATTACCCTCAGAATTCAAAGTAAGATTATCTAAAGACTTACCCAGGAACTCGAATCATTGGCGGAAGTGTCGACATCACTAAGTCACCAGATGTAGGAGGAGAGTTTTGCAAGAATTATACGTCAAAGATATAGGCGGGTTACAGATGTGATCCAAAGAAACATGAAGAATTGTTATTCATAAGTACCTCATTTGGTTTCCTTTTGTTCGTTGCTGGTAAGCCGGACACCAAATCACCAGAATGACTTCGGGTCTTCCGATTTGAAGTATGTTGTGCTTTCTTCAGTAGGAAATTTGGGTCCAAACAAGCATTTGGGTGTGAGAAGGAAACTTTCCCACAAACTCGCCTGGCCGGCTTAGGTGGAGAACGAGATGAATCGGAGGAAACAGAAATTACCTCAACAGAGTCCTCCTGGCTTTCGTTGTCTTCATTCTATTTCAAGAGAGACAGAGATATAAATACAAAGATTAACAGTAGTGGATGGCAAGTGAAAAGAGGATGAACTTTTACCTCCGAAAGTGCATCGCCGACTTGAGATTCATCAACTTCGGATGGCTCAACCGCAACAGCTTTGCCCTTACCCTTGGTTTTCTTTGAAGGCGGCTTAACATTTTTCATGGCTGCCCTTTTGGGCTTCCTGGACCAAAACTTATCGCCTTTCTGAAATAGCATATGTTACAAAAACCACAATACAAATGAATCATAAGAAGTAAAGAGCAAAGGAGGGTTAGATTTGTTCACCTTGGGCGCCGTGTTAATTTTGCAGAAAGGCTTGAGGCCGATTTGGCCGCATTTTCCCGTAGGCTTGCCAGTCAGCTTCTTGATAATGGTAACGATGTCCTTTTCTGTTAAAGCTGTGTGGAAATAACATTGAGGATGATCTAGGGTGCCATCAAATTCGCACATCAGAACGTCCCGGCGACTCAGAGGGAGAATACGCCATTCGACCCAGCAGCGGATTAGGTCAACCCCAGTAAGGCCGTTGTTTGTCAAGGATCTTAACTCGGACAGTACTGGGATGAATTCTGATTCCTCCTCCTCGGTAAGCTTGTCTGGAAGCTTGAAGTTCGTTGGAAGGCGATTTTTCCTGTAGCCCAGAAGCTTGTTTTCGCCTGCAGGAGAAGTCTCTTGACAGTAGAACCAAGACTCGCCCCAACCTTTGGGATGGCTGGGCATGGCGAGTGAGGGAAATGGGATATCCCTCCGGCGCTGGACATTGACACCGCCGAGTTCCAGGCTGGGGCCATTGTGAAATTCCGTTTGGCGGTTCAGATGGAAAAAGTGCCAGAATAAAGGGACAGAGGGCTCAATCCGCAGATAAGCCTCACAGAACACTTGGAATTGGCATAAGTTACTTATGGAATTGGGTCCCAAATCCTGGAGGCGGACGTTCATGAAAGCCATGGCGTCTCTAAGAAACTTCGATCCGGGCGGCTTAAAACCTCGCTCTAGGTGTTCAACGAAAACGACTATTTCCCCTTCTTTGGGGTTGGGGAGATCTTCTACGAACCCGGTACGCCAGCCGATAAGATTCTGAGGGTCCAAGTTGCCCGTTTTCACATAGTCTGCTAGTATGGTGTCATCGACCTTGGTAGGAAGCCAGTCACTTTTGAAGACAGCGCCCATGCTACAAAGAAGTAAAGTATGGATTTATACGCCTTGAACATCTACTGTAAGGGGTGAAATAAGTTCATCTAACGCGCCAAGTAATTTGTTCACGGACAGAGAGGGAAACTTGACCCGCCATATCAAGAGCCGAGCTGGGTTGCTATGGCGACTTATGAAGTCTGGTTATTTTCGGGAGCTACGTTCTAAGGATGATGGAGACGTTTGCTCAAAACATCAAAGTGTGAAGACTACAAACAACTTTTTGCAAAACAGTAGGTAAATTATGGATCTACTGGATAGATGGGAAAACATGAGAAAAATGGCTGGACGCAACAAGTTTATTACCGGGACAAGGTGACGCCCTTCGCTTGATGAAACGTTATACTAGGTTCGCAAGTAAGAGCGGATAAATGAAGATATTCGAAGCATTTGGTTATCTCGTCGGCATTTGTGCTAATCAGTTCAGGAAAGGCAACATATGCTCGCGAAGAACATCAAGAACATGGCAGTGCTGGAGCTTCAAACGAGGATTGGATCTATTCTTAAATGGGCGGTGGCCTAACCTGATGCTCTCGATCAGAGAAGGCCGACGGCGACGAAGGACGTTGGAGAAGCACGGAGGTCCTGTCGAGCGAAGAGATCTTCGACGACGGTGGAGTTCGTGGTGAACGGCGAGATGGTCGACGACGATGCGGTGGTCAAAGGCGGCGGACGGATCGGCCGCGGTGCGAAGCTTGACGACGGCGAAGGCCTATGTGCGGCACCGAAGCTTCTCGGGCGAAGGCGGAAAGTACGGTCGACGGCGGAGCCATCGGGAGGCGATGAGATTTCCTCGCTGTGATAATGGGGAGGAGATTGACGGGACTGGTAGGTGGGAAGCACCAGTCCTGTCCCCCCCCCGGTCTATTTATCAGGGCAGGCGCTGGAATCGAGGCGCCATGAGCGGGAACCGCCGGGAATAAAAAGATTAGCTATAAATGCGTTCCGAAGATTTTGGGATAACGATGCACTAAGATCCGTTGGGGTTATGTCAGTCTTCCCGAAAATCGAGGGAAAAGAAGAGGACAACAAGAAATGGTTTGTCGACTTAAAGAATTTTCGGTGCCAGATGGCGGGTTACAATTTCTGACGTATGAAGAAAAATGAGGAATGAATCGCCTTCAACTAAGCGGAAGTATTGGCGTGAAAAAGAAGTTCAAGTCAATCTGGGGCCTAATGTTGGGGATATTACCTGTTAATGACCCGCCCTAGTTGGGCCGGGTTACCAATCAGGCGATTCACCCAAACAATTATTTGGGCCTTGTCCTGGCCGGATCAAGGTCATATGACGGTTTATGATTTCTGGAAGGTCTCCAAGCTTTGGAAGATGGTGACTTAGAGACCACAGGGGTCACGATTTGTAGGAAGGAAAGCACCCTTGTAAACCCTAGGGGTTCGACATGTATATAAAGGCGAGTCCCAGGGGAGGAGAGGGCAGGTTAGAAATCATCGAGTGCTAGGTTCGGCGAGTTACGCCCTCCTTGTAATCGAAACCACATCAATACAAACCAAAGCAAGACGTAGGCCTTTACCTCCTCACGAGGGGCCGAACCTGGGTAAATCGCCGTGTCTCTCCCGCTTAACCCCTTTGAGACGCCACCAAGGTGCGATGGCTCCAGTACTAAGTCCTTTCACGAGGACATCTGCCGTGACAAAACCACGACACATAGCTTTCAAAGTTTCATCCATGTTGATCTTGGGAGGAGCACATCTAACTTTCAAAGCATCAACATCACTAGACATTCAATCAACGCTCTTAGCCAAATCGTCAATTTTGAGTAGTTTTTCCTCTATGGACGCATTGAAAATCTTTTGAGAGTTGATGAACTCTTTGATATTACTCTCTAGATCAGAGGGTAATCTATTGTAATTTCCATGAGTATTGTTGTAGGAGTTGCCAAAGTTATTAGAGGAGTTACTAGGAAAAGGCCTAGGAACATAGTTTCCTCTAAAAGCGTTGTTGTTGCCAAAGTTATTCCTACCAAAAAAAATAACGTCCAAGCTAGCCTTGCTACTCTCAGTCAAAGAAGACAAGGGCATATCATTAGGATCCAAAGGAGCACTTCTACTAGCAACCAAATTCATTAACTCCTCCATCTTAGCACTCAATGAGTTAATTTCTTCTATAGCATGTACCTTCTTACTAGTAGGTGACCTTTCAGTGTGCCACTAAGAGTAGTTCGTCATGATGTTGTCTAGGAGCTTTGTGGCTTCCCCTAACGTGATTTCCATGAACGTTCCACCTCAGGCGGAGACCAAGATATTTCTAGAAGCGAAATTCAAGCCACCGTAAAAGATTTGAATAATCATCCAAAGACTCAAGCCAAGAGCGGGACAATTTCTAATCATCAACTTCATTCTCTCCCAAGATTGTGCAACATGTTCATGATCAAGTTGCTTGAAATTTATGATATCATTACGGAGAGAGATAATCTTAGCCGGCGGAAAATACTTGGATATATAAGCATCTTTGCACTTATCCCAAGAATCGATACTATTTTTGGGCAAAGAAGAAAACCAAGTTTTTGCGCGATCTCGCAACGAGAAAGGAAAAAAGCTTCAATTTAATCACGTCATTATCCACATCTTTCTTCTTTTGCATATCGCAAAGCTCAATGAAGGTATTGAGATGGGATGTGGCATCTTCACTAGGAAGGCCGGAGAATCGCTCTTTCATAACAAGATTCAGCAAAGCGGCATTGATTTCGTATGACTCCGCACTAGTGGCGGGAGCAATCGAAGTACTAATAAAATCATTATTATTAGTATTCGAGAAGTCACAAAGTTTGGTGTTTTCGTTCATGGTAACTTCGGGAAGCAAGCAAGCACACAAGCCAACAAAGAGCAAGCGAGAAAAAGGGCGAACGAAAAGGCAAACGAAAAAGGCAAATTGGAGAAGTGGGGGAGAGGAAAACAAGAGGCAACTAGCAAACAAAGTAAATGCAACAGATGAGTTTGCGACACCTACTTGGATGAGTTCTTGACTTGATCTTCCTCCCCGGAAACGGCGCCACAAATTCTTCTTGCTACTTCTCAAACAACAGCGCCAGAAATTGACACGTTGACGGAGATTTTCTTGCGTTGGTTTTTCCCTTGAAGAGGAAAGGGTGATGCAGCAAAGGAGCAGTAAGTATTTCCCTCAGTTTGAGAACCAAGGTATCGATCCAGTAGGAGAGTCTCGTCAAGTACAGAGTACCTGCACAAACACAAACGAGCTAACACCCAACGCTTCAAAGGGGTTGTCAATCCCTTCAAGATTTATTGCAAAGTGAGATCTGAAGGCGAAAAGTGCAACGAAGTAAAAAGTGTAAGGCTGAAAATATGGTGTGGAGTAGACCCGGGGGCCATAGTGTTCACTAGAGGCTTCTCTCAAAATAGCAAATATCACGGTGGGTGAACAAATTACTGTCGAGAAATTGATAGAACCGCGCAAAGTCATGACGATATCTAAGGCAATGATCATATATATAGGCATCACGTCCGAGACAAGTAGACCGATACTTTCTGCATCTACTACTATTACTCCACACATCGACCGCTATCCAGCATGCATCTAGTGTATTGAGTTCATGACGAACAGAGTAACGCCTTAAGCAAGATGACATGATGTAGAGGGATAATCTCAAACCAATGATGAAAACCCCATCTTTTTACCCTTGATGGCAACAACATGATGCGTGCCTTGCTACCCCTTCTGTCACTGGGTGAGGTCACCGCACGGTATGAACCCAAAACCAAGCACTTCTCCCATTGCAAGAATCATAGATCTAGTTGGCCAAACAAAACCCACAACTTGAAGAGAATTACAAGGATATGAAATCATGCATAAGAGAGATCAGAAGAAACTCAAATAAGATTCATAGATACTCTGATCATATATCCACAATTCATTGGATCTTGACAAAGACACCGCAAAAGAAGATTACATTGGATAGATCTCCATGAAGATCATGCAGAACTTTGTATTGAAGATCCAACAGAGAGAAGAAGCCATCTAGTTACTAGATATGGACCCGTAGGTCTATGGTGAACTACTCACGCATCATCGGAGAGGTCATGGTGTTGATGAAGAAGCCCTGCGTATCCGAATCCCCCCTCCGGCAGGGCACCAGAACGTGCCCGAGATGGGATCTTGCGAAGGCAGAAGCTTGCGGCGACAAAAAAGTACTTTCGATGATCTCTTGGTTTTTTGTGGAATTTTTGGGGATATATAGGCGCAAAACCTAGGGCAAAGGAGGCCACGGGGCCCACAAGCCTGGGGGCCGTGGCCTCCCCCCTCGCCGTGGGAGGGGGCTTGTGGGGCCCCTAGGGACCCCGTGCCTTGGCTCTCAAGTCTCCTGATCTTCTTCTATTACGGAAAAAATCTTTTCGGGGATTTTATTCCATTTGGGCTCCGTTTCAAAATCTCCTCTGAAAGGGGTCAAAAACATGGAAAAAACAGGAACTGGCACTTGGCACTGAGTTAATAAGTTAGTCCAAAAAATATATAAAATGCATGCAAAACATCCAAAGTTTGACAAGATAATAGCATGAAACCATCAAAAATTATAGATACGTTGGAGACGTATCATGCATCCATAAACCTTCAACCCAATTTTGCCATGAGAGTCCACCATACCTACCTATGGATTGAGAAGATCCCTCAAGTAAGTTGTCATCGGTGCAAGCAATAAAAGTTGCTCCCTAAATATGTATGATCTATTAGTATGTGGAAAATAAGCTTTGTACGAACCTGTGATGAGGAAGACATAAAAGCGACAGACTGCATAATAAAGTTCTTTATCACAGGAGGTAATATAAAGTGACATTCCTTCACACTAAGAGGTCACACATCCAAACCTAAAAAGCGCATGACAACCTCTGCTTCCCTCTGTGAAGGGCCTATCTTGTACCTTTACTTTTTGTCCTTAAAAGAGTCATGGTGATCGACACCAGTTCCTTATTTCACCTTTATCTTGGATAACGTCATGTGCTAGGGAAAGATCTATATTCTTATGTCAACTTGGAAGTAAGTATTCATGAATTATTATTGTTAACATTACCCTTGAGGTAAGTAGTTGGGAGGCGAAACTATAAGCCTCTATCTTTCTTTGTGTCCAACTGAAACTTTGATCTCATGAGTACCACGTGAGTTTTAGCAATTGTAGGAGACGAAAGGATGATTGAGTATGTGGATTTGCTTTACAAGCTCTTATTTGACTCTTTCCATGTTATGATAAATTGCAATTGCTTCAATGACTAAAGGCTATTGGTTGTTAATTCTAAATAAGTTTCTTGATCTGTACTTTACTTTGTGAAGGAATTGTCACTTTAGCATAAGAGATTATATGGCGTTATTGTTGTTCTGATTATGATCATGATGCATGCATGTCCGTATTTTGTTTTGTCGACACCTCTATCTCTAAACATGTGGGCATGTTTATTGATCTTGGTTTTCGCTTGAGGACAAGCGAAGTCTAAGCTTGG
The DNA here is from genome assembly GCF_904849725.1 of Hordeum vulgare subsp. vulgare. Lineage (NCBI taxonomy): Eukaryota > Viridiplantae > Streptophyta > Magnoliopsida > Poales > Poaceae > Hordeum > Hordeum vulgare. The sequence continues at coordinate 536,399,219 of NC_058521.1, forward strand.
GGGAGTTGATACGTCCATTTTGCATCATGCTTTTATGTTGATATTTATCGCTTTACTATATCATCAAAGGCGTGCGTTGTTGCGCCCATCCTTTGCTACAGTAGAGAGGTCGAAAATTGTGACGCGAAAATAAAATTTACATGAAGTGTCTTCAAAGAAGCACATTTTGATTTTTCTTCTAAATATTAACTAACATATGGAAAATGGCTATTCAATTTGCATAATATAATAACACTAATGAAAATGAATAATTTAATCAGTTTTTTAAAAAAGATGAAAGATAATTTAATTGGTATTATTACTACAAGAAAAGGAAGACATGCATGATGCACTCTGTCAAATGATTCTCCTTTTCTTTTTTATTTCTATCACATCATCACTGGATAAGAAGATTTTTTTAGAGAAAATTGTCGTTTGGTTAATTTATCCTTTCTCATGCCCAAATCTTGGATAATAGCATAATGATGGCAACAACTATAGTTGCGGAGGAAATAATACACACGAGGAAGAATTACAAGAAAGATCCACATGAATATATAGCAGGATTCGTCTATGCACAAGAAGAAAGCTTCTATATCCTTCAAATGGCTAATGCAAATTATTGCTCTCATATATTAAAATCAAATTGCGACTACTATTTTGAAATAAATAGTTTCCTTATCACATTCATGATTAGATGCAAAACATAGAGGGGGAAATAGTGCAATATAGGAGTATATCTTCTAACAAATAGCATCTTCCACTCCTTCACAAAATTCAACTCTAATAGGAAGTTCATGTTCCCATGGATTCCACCCCTGCATTGTTGAGCACTAATGCAAATTATTTTAATGGGTCAACACAATGTGCAACACTAAAACTGCACATGTCAAGAGCCGGGCACACTCCATCATCTCAAAAACATGCAAGAACTGGGAACCATAAGCTGAGAAGTAGCAACAGATAATTCCTTGTTATTATACACATAATTGATAGTATGTAGTATCCATAGATCTAGCTTGTTTGTACAACAGAAATATAATGGATGGTACGTTGGCATATCAACAAAAGAAGTTGTATAAGATCAAACAAAGCTATTAAACTGTGTTGGCATATCGAGCTAATATAATATAAGCTCACTCTACTGATTTTGGATTTATCTATGAGTTCACATCCGTAGATTTATTATCTTGGCATATTGTAGGAGAGAAAGTCCCATATGCAACTTAAATAGCAGGTAAATTTACACTCAGGTTAGCTTGAAAAGACACACACTAGAAGTTTTTTAATCTAAAACTTCTTACAAAAGCAAGTGCATCCAAGCGAATATGGCAAACCAGTCAACTAAAATCTTTAGCTACACTTGTTGTCCGAGAGATGGAATGCCACTGTCATGCTGGGCGCATATTCTTTGTTTCTGAATAAATGGCTTTTATTCAGTAAAGAAATAGTAGATAAGCTTCGAATGGAGAATGAACAAGTAATAAACTGAAAAAAGGAAATGAATACTCAACGTGAAAAGAAGATATCATCTGATGGGAGGGACATGTCAGGCCGCTAGCTGAACCAAACTTGTATTTATGTAATATGAAATAATTTAAAATATATGCCAGAGAGAAAGAAACTACCAAGGATCGAGTAAAGAAAGCTAATGTAACCCAAAATTCCTCTTTTACTGATATTTCACAACTCTAAACCTTTTACCGACCCATCCAAGCATTGACTCCTGACGAACCAATTATTAGCAATTCAGACCACCATGCATAAGGGAATTAAGTGCAAAAGGAATTCAGTTGTGTTTATTTCCATAATAAGCAGAGCTTGAACGACAATGAACTATGCACCTGACCATTGCAATAGAAAAATGAGGGCATTAATTTTCAGTCTATTCATGAGATTATTCCAATGCACCCAAAGTAAAATTTGATAAGAGAGATATTAGCACGACCACTGTAAAATTTACAAAAATTAGTCGATGTGGATGATTTGAGACAACTATCAGTCAATTTGGAAGTTGCAGGAGAATACTCTAATGCTCCATGATAGGCCAGTTATCTCACCTTGTTGTATCCTAACAAAGAACTGACTTCTACTCGTGGTACAGTTTTGGTTCTTTTGTTGTAGGTGAATACTGAATACTATCATGCTCCATGATAAGACAGGGAACTGTAGGACTACAATTTTGTACATAACAAAGGAGAAAGAACAAAAATTTAAACCACACAGCTAGAGCAGTTCACCTTTCTACTGAAGTGGGTATGCTAGGTGGATGGCCACGGGTGGTCGGATTGCAGCAAGCAGCACTGCAGCAGCCGCATACACCATCTCTTCATCAGCGCCAGCGGATCCTCGCCCTGAATGTTGTAAACGCGCGGCCGACAAGATGGACGGTAGAAAGACGAATTACAAAGGGCATCAGGGCTAAGAGATAAAGTAAGTTGAAGAGCTAGATTTAAACACTAATACTACTGTCGCCGCCGCATCGCCGACAAGATGGACGGTAGAAAGACGAATTACAAAGGGCATCAGGGCTAAGAGATAAAGTAAGTTGAAGAGCTAGATTTAAACACTAATACTACTGTCGCCGCCGCATCCTCTTCCGCCGGTGAGCCACATATGTAACCCCTTTCTTGTCCTCCTCTGCATCGCCGAGCCGGTGACACTGCTGCCTCATCCTTCTCATCGGTTGTCGTGTTGTCACCATGGTTGTATCGACCGCTGTGGCGCCTGCATCACACAAGAACAACATGAATTAAAATTAGCACATATGCGGTCCATGAAAATGGGACGGGAAAGAAATTAAATACGAGGAAAGATGCAAAGAACAGAGAATAAATAGCATGAAGTATATGAGCCGAAGAGGTGAGGTGGACCGATCAGTTTATGTACGCCATTACCCGTTATGAATGCTTGCCTAGAAACTGAGCGGAGCAGTTTCCTGTAGGTAGATGAAGCGTCGGCCATTATCGCCAACACCCATACCTTTGTTCGTCGCAGGCGGATCGCCCAGACTGGCTAGGTTGACCGGCTTTCGATCCACCCGCATCCCGGCTTAGGCGGTCCTTGAGCGCTGGATCCCTCGTGCAGGCTCGCGTCGGCTGGATTCCCTGAACCATCCGCTCATGCGTGCGGGCTCGCTAGTTTGCTGGACGGATGCAGACGAGCATACCTGGATAGAGGATGTTGCTGCTCCAGTAGGGTGTGCATAGATACGCAGGGAGGATTATATAGTACCAATGGGCACATCAACTTTACAAGCCATGATTATGAGTTTGAAGGAGGGCAGAGAAGTTTCTAGTGGGAAAAAAGGCCATCATTGTGAGCTTGAAGGAGGGGCAGCGGTTTCCATTAGCGGAGTAATCTGCCATTACCTCGCCCTTACCTGCGCAAACTCGGTTTGGACTCGGCCGCACCGGCGCGTGCGACTGCTATCCCTCCCGCGAGGCTGGACTGGATCGATCTCGCGCCTATGCTGGAGTGGATCGACCTTCATTCCCCAACCGCATCGGCTGGACTCGATGGACGCATCGTCTGCATCCATGCCCACCAACCGCACCGTCGCATCTTGACTCGGCTACATCCATGCCCACCGCTTGCGCCGTTGCCTCGTCTGGATCCCACCGACCGCGCCTTTGCGTCGTCTGGATCCCATCGACCGAGTCGTTGCCTCGTCTGGATCACACCGCCCGCGTCATTGCCTCGTTTGGATCAATCGAGCCCTACAGCGCGTACACAGATGAGCTATCATACCAGCCCATCCAAAGCCCAATCAACCACATGCCTTCGAAAAAATCGCCAGAGTAGCAGCCCCTTAGGACATGCGGCCCAAGTCGTGGTAATCAAGTGCTGAAACGATCATCTGACGACCAGAAATAATTAAAAGAAAAATCTGACGGTCGTTAATGTTGGGAGCATGAGAGAGCTCGCTTTAGGTGCAGTTTTACTGTCCTAAATGGGCTGTTATTACACTTCACGGTACAATACTTATGCCTTTTCTCTCTTATTTTATAAGGTTTACATGAAGAGGGAGAATGCCGGCAGCTGGAATTCTGGTCTGAAAAGGGAGCAAGTTTGAGATACCTATTCTGCACAACTCCAAAAGCCGTGAAAATCAACGAGGAATTATTTTGGATTTTATGGAAAATACTGGGCGGAAGAAGTACTGGAGGGGAGCTACCAGGAGGCCACAAGCCTGCCAGGCCCGGCCTACCCCCCTGGCCGGGCCTGGGTGGCTTGTGGGCCCCCTGTTGCCCCTCCGGCACTCATCTTTTGCTATATGGAGGGTTTCGTCCCAGAAAAAAATCAGAAGGAAGCTTTTGGGAGGAGCCGTCACCGCCACGAGGTAGTACTTGAGCAGTACCAATCTAGAGATCCTATAGGGCCGTCCTGCCGGGGAAATTTCCCTCCCGGAGGGGGAAATCGTCGCCATCGTCATCACCAACACTCCTCTCGTCGGAGGGGACTCATCTCCATCAACTTCTTCATCAGCACCATCTCATCTCCAAACCCTAGTTCATCTCTTGTAACCAATCTCTGTCTCGCGACTCCGATTGGTACTTGTAAGGTTGCTAGTAGTGTTAATTACTCTTTGTAGTTGATGCTAGTTGTATTACTTGGTGGAAGATTATATGTTCAGATCCTTGATGCTATTCAATACCTCTCTGGTCATGAACATAATTATGCTTTGTGAGTAATCACTTTTGTTCCTCGGGACATGGGATAAGTCTTGCTATAAGTAGTCATGTGAATTTGGTATTCGTTCGATAATTTGATGTGTTGTATGTTGTTTTCCCTCTAGTGGTGTGAAACGTCCATTTTGCATCATGTTTTCATGTTGATATTTATTGGTTCTTTGGCTGTTATTTCACTTCACAGTACTATTCTTATGCCTTTTCTCTCTTATTTTGCAAGGTTTACATGGAGAGGGAGAATACCGGCAACTGGAATTCTGGCCTGAAAGTGGAGCAAAGTTGAGATACCTATTCTGCGCAACTCCAAACGCCGTGAAAATCAACGGAGATTTTTGTTCCCAATTTATCAACAATACTGGGCCGAAGAAGTGCCAGAGGGGCACCAGGGGGTGCCCACAAGCCTGCACGACGCGGCCACCCCCCAGGCCGCGCCATGGGGGCTTGTGGGCAGCCCAGTGGCCCACTGGCCCCCATCTTTTGCTATATAGAGGGTTTCATCCAGGAAAAAATCAGAAGGGAGCTTTTTCGTGGTTTTGCCGCCGCCACGAGGCGCAACTTGAGTAGAACCAATCTAGAGCTCCGGCAGGACAATCGTGCCGGGGAAACTTCCCTCCCGTAGGGGGAAATCATCGTCATCGTCATCACCAACACTCTTCTCATCGAGGGGACTCGTCACCATCAACATTTTCATCAGCACAATCTCATCTCCAAACCCTAGTTCATCTCTTGTAACCAATCTCCGTCTCGCGACTCCGATTGGTACGTGTAAGGTTGCTAGTAGTGTTGATTACTCTTTGTAGTTGATGCTAGTTGGATTGTTTGGTGGAAGATATTACGTTCAGATCCTTAATGCTACTCATTACCCCTCTGGTCATGATTATGATTATGCTTTGTGAGTAGTTACTTTTGTTCCTGGGGACATGGGATAAGTCATGCTAATAATAGTCATGTGAATTTGGTATTCGTTCGGTATTTTGATATGTTGTATGTTGTTTTTCCTCTAGTGGTGTTATGTGAACGTCGACTACATAACACTTCACCATTATTTGGGCCTAGAGGAAGGCATTGGGAAATAGTAAGTAGATGATGGGTTGCTATAGTGACAGAAGCTTAAACCTAGTTTATGTGTTACTTCTTAAGGGGCTGATTTGGATCCACTAGTTTAATGCTATGGTTAGACTTTGTCTTAATTCTTCTTTCGTAGTTGTGGATGCTTGCGAGAGGGGTTAATCATAAGTGGGATGCTTGTCCAAGTAAGGGCAGTACCCAGGCGCCGGTCCACCCACATATCAAACTATCAAAGTAACGAACGTGAATCATATGAACATGATGAAACTAGCATGACAGAAATTCCTGTGTGTCCTCAGGAGCGTTTTTCCTTCTATAAGACTTTGTCCAGGCTTGTCCCTTGCTACAAAAGGGATTGGGCCACTTTGCTGCATGGTTGCTACTTTTGTTACTTGTTGCTTGCTACGAATCATCTCACCACACAATCACTTGTCACCGATAATTTCAGTGCTTGCACATATTTCCTTGCTGAAAACGACTTGTCAGATCCTTTTGCTCCTCGTTGAGTTCGACACTCTTACTTATCGAAAGGACTACGATTGATCCCCTATACTTGTGGGTCATCAAGACTCTTTTCTGGTGCCGTTGCCGGGGAGAGAAGCGCCTTTGGTAAGTGGAACTTTGTAAGGAACATTCATATAGTGTGCTGAAATTTCTTGTCACTTGTCACTATGGATACTAATCCTTTGAGGGGCTTATTCGGGATTTCTTCACCTCGAACGGAAGCACAAAGAGTTGCTCCTCAACCTGCTGCACCTACTGAAAATATTTGCTTTGAATTTCCTTCCGGTATACTTGAGAAACTGCTAGCTAATCCTTTTACAGGAGATGGAACATCACATCCAGACTTGCATCTAATCTATGTAGATGAGGTTTGTGGTTTATTTAAGCTTGCAGGTGTGCCCGAGGATGAGGTCAAGAAGAAGGTATTTCCTTTATCTTGGAAGGATAAGGCGTTAACATGGTATAGGCTATGTGATGATACTGGATCATGGGACTACAATCGGTTGAAATTGGAATTTCATCAAAAGTTTTATCCTATGCATTTAGTACATCGTGATCAGAATTATATTTTAATTTTTGGCCTCGTGACAGAGAAAGCATCGCTCAAGCTTGGGGGAGGCTTAAATCAATGCTATAATCATGCCCCAATCATGAGCTCTCGAGAGAAATTATCATTCAGAACTTCTATGCTCGACTTTCTCATGATGATCGCACCATGCTTGACACTTCTTGCACCGGTTTTTTTATGAAGAGAGATATTGACTTCAAATGGAATTTATTGGAGAGAATTAAACGCAATTCTGAAGATTGGGATCTTGAAGAAGGTAAGGCGTCAGGTATGAATTTCACTTTTGATTGCGTTAAATCCTTTGTTGAGACATATACTTTTTGTGACTTTAGCGCTAAGTATGGACTTGACTCTGAGATAGTAGCTTCATTGTGTGAATCCTTTGCTGCCCATATTGATCTCCCCAAAGAGAAGTGGTTTAAATATCATCCTCCGTTAGAAGTCAATGTAGTTAAACCCACTCTAGTTGAAGAGAAAGTCATTGCCAATAATGATCCTGTGGTTCCCAGTGCTTACATTGAGAAACCACCTTTCCCCGTTAGGATAAAGGATCATTCTAATGCTTCAACTGTGATACGTAGAGGCTATATTAGAACACCTCCACCCCCTGAGCAAATTAGAGTTGAACCTAGCATTGCTATTATCAAAGATCTTCTGTCTGAAGAAGTTGAGGGACATAATATTCACTTCTGTGAAGATGCTGCTAGAATTGCTAAACCTCACGCTAGAGACAAACATAGGCTTGTTGTTGGCATGCCAGTGGTTTCTGTTAAGATAGGAGATCATTGTTACCATGGTTTATGTGACGTGGGTGCTAGTGTTAGTGCAATACCTCAATCTTTATACGATGAAATCAAAGATGAGATTGCACCTATTGAGATAGAACCTATAGATGTCACTATTCAGCTTGCCAATAGAGATAATATCTGCACTGTGGGAATTGTTAGGGATGTTGAAGTCTTGTGTGGTAAAACAAAGTATCCTGCTGATTTCCTCGTTCTTGCTACCGCACAAGATAGCTTTATTCCATCATATTTGGCAGACCCTTCCTCAATACCGTCAATGCAATATTGATTGTGAGAAGCAAACTATCACTGTTGGCTTTGAAGGTGTGTCACATGAGTTCAATTTCTCTAAGTTTGGTAGACAACCTCATGAAAAGGAGTTGCCCAGTAGGGATGAAACTATTGCCTTAGCTTCTATTGCCATGCCTCGTACTGATCCCTTAGAGCAATACTTGCTTGAGCATGAAAATGATATGCATATGGATGAAAGGGATTAGATAGATAGAGTTGTCTTAGATCAATATCCTATCCTTAAGAATAACTTGCTTGTTGAACTGTTTGGGGATCCACCTCCACCAAAGGGTGATCCTGTGTTCAAGCTTAAACAGTTACGTGATACTCTTAAGTATGCCTACCTTGATGAAAAGGAGATATATCATGTCATTATTAGTGCTAGCCTCTCGGAGCATGAAGAAAAGAAGTTACTAAAAACTCCGAGGAAGCACCGTGCTGCTATCGGATATACTCTTGATGATCTTAAGGGCATTAGCCCCAGTCTATGCCAGCACAAGATCAAAACAGATCCTGATTCAAACCAGTTGTTGATCATCAAAGGAGATTAAATTCTAAGATGAAAGAAGTAGTGAGAAAAGAAATACTAAAGCTCCTAGAAGCTGGTATTATCTATCATGTTGCTCATAGCGATTGGGTGAGTCATGTGCATTGCGTTCCTAAGAAGGGAGGCATTACCTGTTGGGGAACGTCGCATGGGAAACAAAAATTTTCCTACGCGCACGAAGACCTATCATGGTGATGTCCATCTACGAGAGGGGATGAGTGATCTACGTACCCTTGTAGATCGTACAGCAGAAGCGTTAGAGAACGCGGTTGATGTAGTGGAACGTCCTCACGTCCCTCGATCCGCCCAGCGAACAATCCCGCGATCAGTCCCACGATCTAGTACCGAACGGACGGCACCTCCACGTTCAGCACACGTACAGCTCGACGATGATCTCGGCCTTCTTGATCCAGCAAGAGAGATGGAGAGGTAGAAGAGTTCTCCGGCAGCGTGACGGCGCTCCGGAGGTTGGTGATGATCTTGTCTCAGCAGGGCTCTGCCCGAGCTCCGCGGAAACGTGATCCAGAGGAAAAACTATGGAGGTATGTGGTCGGGCAGCCGTGAGAAAGTCGTCTCAAATCTGCCCTAAAAGCTCCATATATATAGGAGGAGGGAGGGGGACCTTGCCTTGGGGTCCAAGGGACCCTCAAGGGGTTGGCCGAGCCAAGGGGGGGAGGACTCCCCCCCAAACCGAGTTGGACTTGGTTTGGTGGGAGGAGTCCCCCTCCCTTCCCACTTCCTCCCTCTTTTTTTTCTTTTCCTTTGATTTCTTTTTCTTGGCGCATAGGCCCCCTTGGGGCTGTCCCACCAGCCCACTAAGGGCTGGTGTGTCTCCCCAAAGCCTATGGGCTTCCCCGGGGTGGGTTGCCCCCCCCGGTGAACTCCCGGAACCCATTCGTCATTCCCGGTACATTCCCGGTAACTCCGAAAACCTTCCGGTAATCAAATGAGGTCATCCTATATATCAATCTTCGTTTCCGGACCATTCCGGAAACCCTCGTGACGTCCGTGATCTCATCCGGGACTCCGAACAACATTCGGTAACCAACCATATAACTCAAATACGCATAAAACAACGTCGAACCTTAAGTGTGCAGACCCTGCGGGTTCGAGAACTATGTAGACATGACCCGAGAGACTCCTCGGTCAATATCCAATAGCGGGACCTGGATGCCCATATTGGATCCTACATATTCTACGAAGATCTTATCGTTTGAACCTCAGTGCCAAGGATTCGTATAATCCCGTATGTCATTCCCTTTGTCCTTCGGTATGTTACTTGCCCGAGATTCGATCGTCGGTATCCGCATACCTATTTCAATCTCGTTTACCGGCAAGTCTCTTTACTCGTTCCGTAATACAAGATCCCGCAACTTACACTAAGTCACATTGCTTGCAAGGCTTGTGTGTGATGTTGTATTACCGAGTGGGCCCCGAGATACCTCTCCGTCACACGGAGTGACAAATCCCAGTCTTGATCCATACTAACTCAACTAACACCTTCGGAGATACCTGTAGAGCATCTTTATAGTCACCCAGTTACGTTGCGACGTTTGATACACACAAAGCATTCCTCCGGTGTCAGTGAGTTATATGATCTCATGGTCATAGGAATAAATACTTGACACGCAGAAAACAGTAGCAACAAAATGACACGATCAACATGCTACGTCTATTAGTTTGGGTCTAGTCCATCACGTGATTCTCCCAATGACGTGATCCAGTTATCAAGCAACAACACCTTGTTCATAATCAGAAGACACTGACTATCATTGATCAACTGGCTAGCCAACTAGAGGCATGCTAGGGACGGTGTTTTGTCTATGTATCCACACATGTAAATGAGTCTTCATTCAATACAATTATAGCATGGATAATAAACTATTATCTTGATACAGGAATTATAATAATAACTATACATTTATTATTTCCTCTAGGGCATAATTCCAACATTACCGTTGTCCCTAATGATAAGGATGAGTTGATCCCACACAGGATTATTACTGGCTATAGGATGGTGATTGATTTTAGGAAGTTGAATAAGGCCACTAGGAAAGATCATTACCCTCTGCCTTTTATCGACCAAATGCTAGAAAGACTATCGAAACACACACACTTCTACTTTCTAGACGGTTATTCTGGTTTCTCCCAAATACCAGTTGCACAATCTGATAAGGAGAAAACCACTTTCACCCGCCCTTTCGGTACCTTTGATTACAGACGTATGCCTTTTAGCTTATGTAATGCACCTGCCACTTTTCAAAGATGTATGATGGCTATATTCTTTGACTATTGTGAAAAGATTGTTGAGGTTTTCATGGATGACTTCTCCGTTTACGGGTCTTCCTTTGATGATTGTCTCAGCAACCTTGATCGAGTCCTACAGAGATGTAAAGACACCAATCTTGTCTTGAATTGGGAGAAGTGCCACTTTATGGTTAATGAAGGCATCGTCTTAGGACATAAAATTTCCGAAAGAGGTATTGAAGTCGATAAGGCTAAGGTTGATGCAATCGAGAAGATGCCATACCCCAGATATATCAAAGGTATAAGAAGTTTCCTTGGTCATGCTGGTTTCTATAGAAGGTTCATCAAAAACTTCTCTAAAATTTCTAGGCCTCTTACCAATCTCTTGCAAAAGGATATTCCTTTTGTCTTTGACGATGATTGTGAGGAAGCCTTCGAAATACTTAAGAGGGCTTTGATGACTGCACCTATTGTTCAACCACCTGATTGGAACTTACCTTTTGAGCTCATGTGTGATGCTAGTGATTATGATGTTGGTGTTGTTCTAGGGAAAAGAGTCGATAAGAAGTTGAATGTTATTCACTACGCTGGTAAAACTATGGACAGTGCCCAGAGAAACTATGCTACTACGGAGAAGGAATTCTTAGCAGTCGTGTTTGCATGTGAAAAGTTCAGGTCTTACATAGTTGATTCCAAAGTCACTATTCACACTGATCATGCTACTATTAAGTACCTCATGGAGAAGAAGGACACTAAACCTAGACTTATCAGATGGGTTCTCTTGCTACAAGAATTTGATTTGCACGTTGTCGACAGAAAGGGTGCTCATAACCCAGTAGGAGATAACTTGTCTAGGTTGGAGAACGTTCTGGATGACCCACAACCTATTGATGATAGCTTTCCCGGTGAGCAACTGAATGTCATCAATGCTTCACGTAGTGCACCGTGGTATGCTGATTATGCGAACTATATCGTTGCCAAATATATACCACCTAGTTTCACATACCAGCAAAAGAAGAAATTCTTCTTTGACTTGAGACACTACTTTTGGGATGATCCTCACCTTTATAAGGAAGGAGTAGATGGTGTTATTAGATGTTGTGTACCTGAACATGAATAGGGACAGATCCTACAGAAGTGTCACTCCGAGGCCTACAGAGGACACCATGCGGGAGATAGAACTGCACACAAGGTATTGCAATAAGGTTTCTATTGGCCCACTCTCTTCAAGGATGCCCGTAAGTTTGTCCTGTCTTGTGACGAATGTCAGAGAATAGGTAATATTAGCAAATGTCAGGAAATGCCTATGAACTATTCACTTGTCATTGAACCATTTGATGTCTGGGGCTTTGATTATATGGGACCTTTTCCAAAATCCAATGGGTATAGTCACATCTTAGTTGTTGTGATTACGTCACTAAGTGGGCAGAAGCTATCCCCACTAGTAGTGGTGATCAAAACACCTCTATCAAGATGCTGAAAGAAGTTATCTTCCCTAGATTTGGAGTCCCTAGATATCTAATGCCTGACGGTGGTTCACACTTCATTCATGGTGCTTTCCGTAAAACGCTTGCTAAGTACGATGCCAACCATAGAATTGTGTCTCCCTACCACCCTTAGTCCAGTGGTCAAGTAGAGCTAAGCAACATAGAGATTAAACTAATTCTGCATGTTGGGGATATTACCTGTTAATAACCCGCCCTAGTTGGGCCGGGTCACCGAATCAGGCGATTCATCTGAGCGTGATTCGGGCCTTGGCCTAGCGAGGCCGAAAGTTGTGTGGCGGTTTACAAATTCCGGAAGGTCTCCAAGCTTTGGAAGATGGCGACTTGGAGATCGTAGAGGTCACGATTTGTAGGAAGGAAAGTACCCTTGTAAATCCTAGGGACTCGACCTGTATATAATGGTGAGTCCCAGGGGAGCAGAGGGCAGGTTAGAAATCATCGAGTGCTAGGTTTGGCGAGTTACACCCTCCTTGTAATCGAAACCACATCAATACAACTCAAAGCAGGACGTAGGCTTTTACCTCCTCATGAGGGGCCGAACCTGGGTAAATCGCCGTGTCTCTCCTGCTTAACCCCTTTGAGTCGCCACCAAGGTGCGATGGCTCCAGTACTAAGTCCTTTCACGAGGACATCTGCCATGACAAAACCACGACAGTTGGCACCCACCGTGGGGCCTATGCACGGTGGAGTTGAGTTCTCAAAGGGAGCCCTACCAGGGTTTGGGAGTTACGCGACGGGGCTCATGACCCGGAGCCGCCACGGGAAGACCTACATCGACAACCAGCAATGGGGCCCCGAAGCGGATTCGATCGAATCTGGTTACAGGGTCCCCTTCGGCAAGATCAACAACTTCATCGACATGATCAGATCATCCGTGCCTGAGCCGAACATCTCCACCGACATCGTCGAGCCGGCTAGGTACGTTCGCCCAGTAGTGACGCCAAATCTGACTCGCCCGGTCTTTGTTGGGTTCACGCAGGGATCACAGGAGCCAGAACGCTCGGCGACCCAGGAAACTACACCAGTCAACTCTGATGACGAATCATCCATGGGCGATTCAGATTCAATCCGGTCTCTACATGGGGATTGTCTTGGGGGCTTGTCGCTGCCATGGACCCCGAAGTCCTTGACCGAACCCGCCGCCAGATCGCCATTTGTATGGCAGGGGCGACTCAACCCTCGCAAAACCCTACAGGAGGCGATGGAACCGGCGAGACGTCTAGAAGCCTGGCCGCTGTCCTAGTGGAATTAGCGGCGGAGATCACAAGGCTGATGGTGACTCCCCTCACACCAGAAAACCAGGAGGAGATAAACGCGGAGCTGGCGAAACTCAGAGAGGCACTGGCAAAGGCTCATCGGGATGCCAAGGTGGAGTCTGCCAGGATCGAGACTCGACAAGCTCAAATTGTGGCCGAAAGGATGCGCTTAAATACTGACAACTCGCGGCTCGAAAGACATCAGCGCGCATTCGACGCTGTCCATCAACGGAGACACCAAGGTCGCCTGCCCCATGATCTCAACCCGACCCGCCTTTTCGACACTCCACGAACCCCTGGGGCGGGAGCCGCCCCAGGGGGAGGACCGGGTCAACCGCCTAACCCGCCGGTTCAGACAGCTGAGGATCGCATTCCCCGATTCTGGACGCCTCAAGGCCAGTTTTCCAACCCGGTGGACAACGTCCTTGCTGCAACTCGCCATCTGGAATCTCTTCCGATTCATGGCAACACTCCCGCCGAGATAGAAGCAAGGAACGCCATTGAGATGTTGAAGACAGCGGTGGTTCAAAACGCCCAGTTCTCACATAGCCTAGATAGTCTGCATTCCACTCCCCAGGCAAGTTACACCAGGAGTCGGCCAGAGGACCAGCCCGACGTGAACAGCGGGCCGCGACCCGTCCCTCAGGACAACCCGCCTGATCATCAGAACCCGCCGGGTCGGGATCTCCCGAACATCCAAGTCGCCCCGACCCCTCTCGTCGGGAGCGGTGGGCGAGTGGTGGTGCCATGCTTGGCCCCCGCCCTTCGTAATGAAAGGATGTCCAAAGATTTTAAGGGACCAAGAAAGGTGCCTAACTACACCCCGGACCTTGAGCCGGCATCGTGGGTCGAGAGTTATGAAATCGCCATGGACATGCTCGACGTAAACGAGGCAGTTTGTGCCAGATACTTCACGATGATGCTCGAGGGGTCAGCACGTACTTGGTTGAAAAACTTACCTCCCAACTCCATCTAGACCTGGGCCGAGTTGAAGGAGCGATTCATCAAAAACTTCCAAGGAACTTGCAAACGTCCGATGACGATCGTCGATCTGCAGCACTGCGTTCAACGCCCTGATGAGTCGGCCCACCATTGGTCACGGCGGGTTGCGGAAATTATCCATTCGTCAGATGGTATTACGGCGGCTCAGGCTATGTTGATCCTCGAGCAGAATTGCCATTACGAACCCTTGGTGCAAAAATTGGGGCGACTCAAGCGAAAGGTCCAAGACATGGGAGAGCTGATGGACACCCTCACTAGGTACGCTGAAGCGGATGACACCAAAGATCCTGGTGAGGACGGTAAAGCTAATTCGCCCAAGAAGGGCGAGTCATCCAAAAATCATACCCGGTTCCAGGGACGTAACCGCCACAATCAAGGAGCCAATGGCAAGCGAAGGCCGCAAGAGGAGCCCTCGGATTTAGTCGCCAATACCAACGCCAACAGTGGCAACCAACGCCAGAAGAAAAACAGGGGATTTAGCGGGAAGAGGCCGCGTAACTATGAAGAGGTACTCAAAGGCCCTTGCCCGCACCATGCCACGGCAGACGGTTCGGCGACTCACTCCTGGGAGAACTGCTTCGTAATGCGGGAGTTTCGGGCGGAGGCGATCAAAAAAAGCCAAAACGATGACCCGGACCAACGCGAGGAGCAGTTTGCTGCACCCAACCAACGACAGAACCCCTTCGGCAGTTTTCCCGAACAGGGGCCTCAGGGAGGCCCGCAGCCAAGCAGCGGCCAGTATCCGGTGCACCACCAGCGGCGGTATAACCCGCCAGGAGCCTTTCAGCAGCCGCCCCCACAGGGGGCTCCGCAGGGTCAGGATGACAATGGAGGTTTCCGCAGCAATCCAAACAGTTAAGCAATGGGCAGTATCACATTTTCACCACCAATGCTTGCAGACGCGATAAGAAGGTGAGTCACCGGGCGTACAGTGTGTCTGATCCAGCGCTTCCCAGGTACCTCCACTGGTCTGAACAGACCATATCGTGGAGTAGGGAGGATCACCCGCCAAGAGTTGACAATCCTGGCGATTTAGCGTTGGTCGTGGCTCCCCAAGTTGGGGGCTACACCCTGTCCAAAGTACTAATGGATGGTGGTAGCAGCATTAATATCTTATATTTTGACACTTTCCAAAGGATGAACCTATTGGAAAAGGACCTGATGCCTTCAACCACAGTTTTCCACGGAATCGTCCCGGGCAAGTCGGCGTACCCCATAGGCCGAGTCAGACTCACAGTGGCGTTTGGAACGGCGCATAATTACAGGTCCGAGGCACTGATATTTGAGGTGGTCAAATTGAAAAGCCCCTACCATGCGTTATTTGGGCGGCCGGCTTACGCCCGTTTCATGGCTCGCCCATGCTATGTTTACCTCAAGCTCAAGATGCCAGGTCCCAAGGGACCCATCACGGTTGATGGGGATAGAAGGATTGCAAAGGAATGCGAAGAAGGGGACACGGCTTATGCGGAAGTCGCCTGCGCTGCAGAGGAGCTAAAACACCATCGGGCCAATGTTGACCCGGCGGACATGTCACCCCTAAAGAAGCCAACGACAGATGCTGAGTCGCCCCTCAAGTTCAAACCAACGGATGACACTAAAACAATCGATTTCGTTCCCGGCGATTCATCCAAGCAGTTCACCATCGGGACGGGTCTAGATCCCAAATAGGAAAGCGCGCTCATCGAATTCATCCGTGAGAATCGGGACATCTTCGCATGGAAACCTTCTGACATGCCTGGTGTGCCGAGAGAATTCGTTGAGCACCATCTTAATGTTGACCCAAAGGCAAGACCTATCCAGCAGTATCTTCGTAGGTTTAACGAGGAGCGACGCAAGGCGATCGGAGAAGAGGTTGCCCGTCTCTTAGCCGCCGGATTCATCGTGGAAGTTTTCCACCCCAAGTGGCTGGCTAACCCGGTTTTGGTACTCAAGAAGAACGGTACCTTCCGTATGTGCATTGATTACACGGACCTCAACAGATCTTGTCCGAAAGATCCTTTTGTTGGAAATATGCCCTAGAGGCAATAATAAATTAGTTATTATTATATTTCTTAGTTCATGATAATCGTTTATTATCCATGCTATAATTGTATTGATTGAAACACAATACTTGTGTGGATACATAAACAAAACACTGTCCCTAGTAAGCCTCTAGTTGACTAGCTCGTTGATCAAAAGATGGTCAAGGTTTCCTGGCCATAGGCAAGTGTTGTCACTTGATAACGGGATCACATCATTAGGAGAATCATGTGATGGACTAGACCCAAACTAATAGACGTAGCATGTTGATCGTGTCATTTTGTTGCTACTGTTTTCTGCGTGTCAAGTATTTGTTCCTATGACCATGAGATCATATAACTCACTGACACCGGAGGAATGCTTTGTGTGTATCAAACGTCGCAACGTAACTGGGTGACTATAAAGATGCTCTACAGGTATCTCCGAAGGTGTTAGTTGAGTTAGTATGGATCGAGATTGGGATTTGTCACTCCGTGTGACGGAGAGGTATCTCGGGGCCCACTCGGTAATACAACATCACACACAAGCCTTGCAAGCAATGTGACTTAGTGTAAGTTGCGGGATCTTGTATTACGGAACGAGTAAAGAGACTTGCCAGTAAACGAGATTGAAATAGGTATACGGATACTGACGATCGAATCTCGGGCAAGTAACATACCGAAGGACAAAGGGAATGACATACGGGATTATATGAATCCTTGGCACTGAGGTTCAAACGATAAGATCTTCGTAGAATATGTAGGATCCAATATGGGCATCCAGGTCCCGCTATTGGATATTGACCGAGGAGTCTCTCGGGTCATGTCTACATAGTTCTCGAACCCGCAGGGTCTGCACACTTAAGGTTCGACGATGTTTTATGCGTATTTGAGTTATATGGTTGGTTACCGAATGTTGTTCGGAGTCCCGGATGGGATCACGGACGTCACGAGGGTTTCCGGAATTGTCCGGAGACGAAGATTGATATATAGGATGACCTCATTTGGTTATCGGAAAGTTTCCGGGCATTACCGGAAAAGTTTCGGGCTCATCGGTAGTGTACCGGGAGTGCCGGGAGGGGTGCCGGGGACCATCGGGAGGGGTGTCACGCCCCAAGGGGTCTCATGGGCTATGGGAAGAGATAAACCAGCCCCTAGTGGGCTGGAATAAGTTCCCACTAAGGCCCATAAGGTTTGAGAAGGAAAAAAACACAAGGTGGAAAGAGTTTCCAAGTGGGAAGGTGGAATCCTACTCCAAGTAGGATTGGAGTAGGACTCCTCCACCTCCAATTTCGGCCAAACCTTGAGGGTTTGAGGCTGCCTCTTCCCTCCCCCTCCCTCCTATATATACTGAGGTATTAGGGCTGATTTGAGACGACTTTCTCACGGCTGCCCGACCACATACCTCCATAGTTTTTCCTCTAGATCGCGTTTCTGCGGAGCTCGGGCGGAGCCCTGCTGAGACAAGATCATCACCAACCTCCGGAGCGCCGTCATGCTGCCGGAGAACTCTTCTACCTCTCCGTCTCTCTTGCTGGATCAAGAAGGCCGAGATCATCGTCGAGTTGTACGTGTGCTGAACGCGGAGGTGCCGTCCGTTCGGTACTAGATCGTGGGACTGATCGCGGGATTGTTCGCGGGGCGGATCGAGGGACGTGAGGACGTTCCACTACATCAACCGCGTTCACTAACGCTTCTGCTGTACGATCTACAAGGGTACGTAGATCACTCATCCCCTCTCGTAGATGGACATCACCATGATAGGTCTTCCTGCGCGTAGGAAAAATTTTGTTTCCCTTGCGACGTTCCCCAACAGTGGCATCATGAGCTAGGTTCATGCGTAGATGTCTTCTCGAGTAGAACACAAAAGTTTTTGTGGGCGGTGATGTGCGTTTTGCTTCCCTCCTTAGTCTTTTCTTGATTCCGCGGTATTGTTCGATTGAAGCGGCTTGGACCGACATTACTCGTACGCTTACGAGAGACTGGTTTCATCGTTACGAGTAACCCCCTTTGCTCAAAGATGACTGGCAAGTGACTGTTTCTCCAACTTTAGTTGAATCGGATTTGACCGAGGAGGTCCTTGGATGAGGTTAAATAGCAACTCATATATCTCCGTTGTGGTGTTTGCGTAAGTAAGATGCGATCCTACTAGATACCCTCGGTCACCACGTAAAACATGCAACAACAAAATTAGAGGACGTCTAACTTGTTTTTGCAGGGTATGATTGTGATGTGATATGGCCAACGATGTGATGTGATATATTGGATGTATGAGATGATCATGTTGTAATAGAAATATCGACTTGCACGTCGATGGTACGGCAACCGGCAGGAGCCATAGGGTTGTCTTTATACTAACGTTTGTGCTTGCAGATGCGTTTACTATTTTGCTAGGATGTAGCTTTAGTAGTAATAGCATAAGTAGCACGACAACCCCGATGGCAACACGTTGATGGATGATCATGGTGTGGCGCCGGTGACAAGAAGATCGTGCCGGTGCTTTGGTGATGGAGATCAAGAAGCACGTGATGATGGCCATATCATGTCACTTATGAATTGCATGTGATGTTAATCCCTTTATGCACCTTATTTTGCTTAGAACGACGGTAGCATTATGAGGTGATCTCTCACTAAAATTTCAAGACGAAATTGTGTTCTCCCCGACTGTGCACCGTTGCGACAGTTCTTCGTTTCGAGACACCACGTGATGATCGGGTGTGATAGACTCAACGTTCACATACAACGGGTGCAAAACAGTTGCACACGCAGAACACTCGGGTTAAGCTTGACGAGCCTAGCATGTGCAGACATGGCCTCGGAACACATGAGACCGAAAGGTTGAGCATGAATCGTATGGTTGATATGATTAGCATAGAGATGCTTACCACTGAAACTATTCTCGACTCACGTGATGATCGGACTTGAGATAGTGGATTTGGATCATGTACCACTCAAATGACTAGAGAGATGTACTTTTTGAGTGGGAGTTCTTAAGTAATATGATTAATTGAACTAATTGTCATGAACATAGTCTAATGGTCTTTGCGAATTACGATGTAGCTTGCGCTATAGCTCTACTGTTTTTATATGTTCCTAGAGAAAATTTAGTTGAAAGTTGATAGTAGCAAACTTTGCAGAGGATTGTCCTCGTTGCTGCGCAGAAGGCTTATGTCCTTAATGCACCACTTGGTGTGCTGCACCTCGAGCGTCGTCTGTGGATGCTGTGAACATCCGACATACACGTTTCTGATGACTACATGATAGTTCAGTGCAAAATACTTAATGGCTTAGAAGCAAGGCGCCGAAGACGTTTTGAAACGTCACGGAACATAAGTGATGTTCTAAAGAGATGAAATTGTGATTTCATGCTTGTGCCCTTGTTAAGAGGTACGAGACCTCCAACAAGATTCTTTGTCCACAAAGTAAATGAGAAAAGCTCAATCGTTGAGCGTGTGCTCAGATTGTCTGAGTACGACAAACACTTGAATCAAGTGGGAGTTAATCTTCCAGATGAGATAGTGATGGTTCTCCAAAAGTCACTGCCACCAAGCTGTGAGAGCTTCGTGATGAACTATAACATATCAAGGATAGATACAATGATCCTTGAGCGATTCGTGATGTTTGACACTGCGAAAGTAGAAATCAAGAAGGAGCGTCAATAGTTGATGGTTTGTAAAACCACTAAGTTTCAAGAAAGGCAAGGGCTAGAAGGGATACTTCGTGAAACGGCAAAACAGTTGCTGCACTAATGAAGAGACCCAAGATTAAACCCAAACCCGAGACTAAGTGCTTCTGTAATGAGGGGAACAGTCACTGAGGCGGAGCAACTCTAGATAATTGGTAGATAAGAAGGCTGGCAAAAGTCGAAAGAAGTGTATTTGATATACATGATGTTGATGTGTACTTTACTAGTACTCCTAGTAGCATGAGGGTATTGGATACCGGTTCGGTTGCTAAGTGATTAGTAACACGAAATGAAAGCTACGGCATAAACGGAGACTAGCTAAAGGCGAGGTGACGATACGTGTTGGAAGTGTTTCCAAGGTTGATATGATCAAACGTCGCACGCTCCCTCTACCATCGGGATTGGTGTTAAACCTAAATAATTGTTATTTGGTGCTTGCGTTAAGCATGAACATGATTGGATCGTGTTTATTGCAATACAATTATTCATTTAAGGAGAATAATGGTTACTCTATTTTCTTGAATATTCACCTTCAATGGTTTATTGAATCTCGATCGTAGTGTTACACATGTTCATGATATTGGTGCCAAAAGATACGAGTTAATGATGATAGTACCACTTACTTGTGGCACTGCCGCTTGAGTCATGTTAGTATAAATTGCATGAAGAGGCTCCATGCTGATGGATCTTTGTACTCACCTGATTTCGAATCACTAGTGACATGCAAATCATACCACATGAGCAAGGCCTTGTTTTCATTGAGATGAAATAAGATAGTAACTTGTTGGAAGTGATACATTTTGATGTATGCAGTCCAATGGGTGCTGAGGCACGTAGTGGATATCATTATGTTCTTACTTCACTGACGATTTGAGTAGATACAGGAGTATTTACTTAATGAATCACAAGTGTGAAATGTTGAAAAGTTCAATTCCGTTTCAGAGTGAAGTTCATCGTAACAAGAGGATAAACTGTCTACGATATGATCATGGAAATGAATATCTGAGTTACGAGTTTTGGTACGCAGTTAAGACAATGTGGAAATTGTTTCGCAGTTCATGCCACCTGGAACATCATAGTGTGATGATGTGTCTGAACGTCATAGCCACACACTATTTGGTATGGTGCATACTATGATGTCTCTTATCAAATTACCACTATCGTTTATGGGTTATGCATTAGAGACAACCGCACTCACTTTAAATAGGGCACCGCGTATTTCCGTTGAGATGACACAGTATAGACTGAGGTTTAGAGAAATCTAAACTGTTGTTTCTTGAAAGTTTGGGGCTTCGACACTTATGTGAAAAAGTTTCAGTCTGATAAGCTCGAACCCAAAGCGGATAAATGCATCTTCATAGGATATCCAAAACAGTTGGGTACATCTCCTATCTCAGATCCGAAAGCAAAGTGTTTGTTTCTAGAAATGGATCCTTTCTCGAGGAAAGGTTTCTCTCGAAAGAATTGAGTGGGAGGGTAGTAGAACTTGATGAGGTTATTGAACCATCACTTCAACCAGTGTGTAGCAGGGCGCAGGAAGTTGTTCATGTGGCGCCTACACCAATTGAA
This sequence comes from Hordeum vulgare subsp. vulgare, assembly GCF_904849725.1. Taxonomy (NCBI): domain Eukaryota; kingdom Viridiplantae; phylum Streptophyta; class Magnoliopsida; order Poales; family Poaceae; genus Hordeum; species Hordeum vulgare. The sequence continues at coordinate 536,420,913 of NC_058521.1, forward strand.
GTGGAAGCTGATGATGATGATCATTGAGCTTCGAATCAAGTTACTACAAACCTCGTAGGTCGACAAGGTCGCGTACTGCTGCAGAGTAGTACGGTAACCCTGTCTTGGAGGTCATGTTGCTGAGCAACAGTGAACCTACGAGTTATGGAGAAAGCGATGGTGGGCCCAGATTCTGACAAATGGCTGGAAGCCAAGAAATCCGAGAGAGGATCCATGTATGAAAACAAAGTGTAGACTTTGAAAGAACTACTTGATGGTCATAAGACTATTGAGTAAAGATGGATCTTTAAAAGAAGACAGACGATGATGGTGATAAGTCACTATTAAGAAAAAGCTCGACTTGTCGCAAAGATGTTTTCGACAAGATCAAACAGTTGACTATGATGAGACTTTCTCACTCGTAGCGATGCTAAAGGTCTGTTAGAATTATGTTAGTTGTTGATGCATTATTTATGAAATATTGCACGTAGGATGTCAAAACATTGTTTTCTCGACGGTTTCCTTGAGAAAACATTGTATGTGATACAACCAGAAGGTTTTGTCGATCCTAAAGATACTAGCAAGTATGCAAGCTCCAGTGATCCTTCAATGGACTGGTGCAAGCATCTCGGAGTTGGAATATACACTTTGATGAGATGATCAAAGATTTTGGGTTTGTACAAGGTTTATGAGAAACTTGTATTTCCAAAGAAGTGAGTGGGAGCACTATAGAATTTCTGATAAGTATATGTGGTTGACATATTGTGGATCAGAAGTAATGTAGAATTTCTGTAAAGCATACAAGGTTGTTTGAAAGGAATTTTCAAAGGAATACCTGGATTGAGCTACTTGAACGTTGAGCATCAAAGATCTATGGAGATAGATCGAAAGCGCTTAATGGAAGTTTCAACAAGAAGCATTCCTTGACAAGTTTTGAAGGAGTTCAAAATAGATCAGCAAAGAAGGAGTTCTTGGTTGCGTTGTAAGGTGTGAATTTGCGTAAGACTCAAAACCCGACCACGGCAGAATAAAGAGAATAGACGAAGGTCGTCTTCTATGCCTTAGCCGTAGAATCTAAAGTATGCCATGCTGTGTACCGCACCCGATGTGTGCCTTGACTCAAAGTATGTTGAGAGGTATAGAGAGTGATCCATGATTGAATCACTAGCAGCGGTCGAAATTTATCCTTAGTAACTAATGGGCTAAGGAATTTTTCTCGATTATGGAGGTGGTTAAAGAGTTTGTCGTAAAGGGTTACGTCAATGCAAGCTTTGACACTAATCCGAATAACTATGAGTAGTGAAACGGATTCGTATAGTAGAGTAGATATTTGGAGCATTTCCGAATAGCACGTAGTAGCAGCATCTATAAGATGACATAAAGATTTGTAAAGAACGCACGGATCTGAAAGTTTCAAAACCATTGACTAAAACCTCTCTCACGAGCAAGATGTGATCAGACCCCATAACTATATGGGTGTTGGATTCGTTGGAATCACATGGTGATGTGAACTAGATTATTGACTCTAGTGCAAGTGGGAGACTGTTGGAAATATGCCCTAGAGGCAATAATAAATTAGTTATTATTATATTTCTTAGTTCATGATAATCGTTTATTATCCATGCTATAATTGTATTGATTGAAACACAATACTTGTGTGGATACATAGACAAAACACTGTCCCTTGTAAGCCTCTAGTTGACTAGCTCGTTGATCAAAAGATGGTCAAGGTTTCCTAGCCATAGGCAAGTGTTGTCACTTGATAACGGGATCACATCATTAGGAGAATCATGTGATGGACTAGACCCAAACTAATAGACGTAGCATGTTGATCGTGTCATTTTGTTGCTACTGTTTTCTGCGTGTCAAGTATTTGTTCCTATGACCATGAGATCATATAACTCACTGACACCGGAGGAATGCTTTGTGTGTATCAAACGTCGCAACGTAACTGGGTGACTATAAAGATGCTCTACAGGTATCTCCGAAGGTGTTAGTTGAGTTAGTATGGATCGAGATTGGGATTTGTCACTCCGTGTGACGGAGAGGTATCTCGGGGCCCACTCGGTAATACAACATCACACACAAGCCTTGCAAGCAATGTGACTTAGTGTAAGTTGCGGGATCTTGTATTACGGAACGAGTAAAGAGACTTGCCAGTAAACGAGATTGAAATAGGTATACGGATACTGACGATCGAATCTCGGGCAAGTAACATACCGAAGGACAAAGGGAATGACATACGGGATTATATGAATCCTTGGCACTGAGGTTCAAACGATAAGATCTTCGTAGAATATGTAGGATCCAATATGGGCATCCAGGTCCCGCTATTGGATATTGACCGAGGAGTCTCTCGGGTCATGTCTACATAGTTCTCGAACCCGCAGGGTCTGCACACTTAAGGTTCGACGATGTTTTATGCGTATTTGAGTTATATGGTTGGTTACCGAATGTTGTTCGGAGTCCCGGATGGGATCACGGACGTCACGAGGGTTTCCGGAATGGTCCGGAGACGAAGATTGATATATAGGATGACCTCATTTGGTTACCGGAAAGTTTCCGGGCATTACCGGAAAAGTTTCGGGCTCATCGGTAGTGTACCGGGAGTGCCGGGAGGGGTGCCGGGGACCATCGGGAGGGGTGTCACGCCCCAAGGGGTCTCATGGGCTATGGGAAGAGATAAACCAGCCCCTAGTGGGCTGGAATAAGTTCCCACTAAGGCCCATAAGGTTTGAGAAGGAAAAAAACACAAGGTGGAAAGAGTTTCCAAGTGGGAAGGTGGAATCCTACTCCAAGTAGGATTGGAGTAGGACTCCTCCACCTCCAATTTCGGCCAAACCTTGAGGGTTTGAGGCTGCCTCTTCCCTCCCCCTCCCTCCTATATATACTGAGGTATTAGGGCTGATTTGAGACGACTTTCTCACGGCTGCCCGACCACATACCTCCATAGTTTTTCCTCTAGATCGCGTTTCTGCGGAGCTCGGGCGGAGCCCTGCTGAGACAAGATCATCACCAACCTCCGGAGCGCCGTCACGCTGCCGGAGAACTCTTCTACCTCTCCGTCTCTCTTGCTGGATCAAGAAGGCCGAGATCATCGTCGAGTTGTACGTGTGCTGAACGCGGAGGTGCCGTCCGTTCGGTACTAGATCGTGGGACTGATCGCGGGATTGTTCGCGGGGCGGATCGAGGGACGTGAGGACGTTCCACTACATCAACCGCGTTCACTAACGCTTCTGCTGTACGATCTACAAGGGTACGTAGATCACTCATCCCCTCTCGTAGATGGACATCACCATGATAGGTCTTCGTGCGCGTAGGAAAATTTTTGTTTCCCTTGCGACGTTCCCCAACACCTTTTGCTCTTCCCGACATCGACCAGATCATTGACTCGGTGGTGGGATGCGAACGATTGTGCTTTTTGGATGCCTACTCAGGTTATCACCAGATCAAGATGGTCGTGGAGGATCAAGAGAAAATAGCTTTTATAACCCCCTTTGGGGCTTTTTGCTATGTGTCCATGCCTTTTGGACTCAAGAGTGCGGGGGCGACTTATCAGCGCTGCATCCAGAATTGCCTTCGCAGCCAAATCGGTCGCAACGTCCACGCCTATGTCAACGATATTGTGATCAAAACCCGCCAGGGGGAGATGCTACTGGAGGATCTCAAGGAAACTTTCGATAATCTGCGGGTATATCAGATGAAGCTGAATCCCACCAAGTGTGTTTTTGGTGTTCCTGCAGGGAAATTGTTGGGCTTCCTGGTGTCGGAGCGTGGCATTGAAGCTAACCCGGACAAAATCGAAGCAGTTACATCCCTTGGAAAGCCGGCAAACGTTTATCAAGTTCAACGACTGGCGGGTCACATTGCGGCTCTAAGTCGCTTTGTAAGTCGCCTGGGTGAAAAGGCGATTCCTCTTTATCTGTTACTAAAGAAATCTGATCGGTTTGTTTGGACAAACGAGGCAGACGAGGCGCTCGAAGCCTTGAAACGGCAATTGGTTAACCCGCCGGTCCTGGCCGCCCCGATTGAAAAAGAGCCCATGCTCCTGTATATTGCGGCAAATTCCAAAGCAGTAAGTGTGGCAGTGGTTGTTGAAAGAAAGGAGGAAGGGAAGGAGTACCCAGTGCAATGCTCGGTATATTTTATCAGCGAGGTGCTAACCCTTTCCAAGCAACGGTACCCACACTGGCAGAAGTTAGTGTATGGGGTGTTTATGGCGAGTCGGAAACTTAAGCATTATTTCCAAGAACACCCTATCCCAGTGGTTAGCTCTGCCCCCCTTGGGGACATCATCCAGAATCGGGAGGCAACTGGGCGGATTGCCAAGTGGGCAATTGAACTTGGGCCGCATCACGTGCAGTACACCCCCCGCACAGCCATCAAGTCTCAGGCCTTAGTTGATTTCGTCAATGACTGGACGGAGTTGCAGGCTCCGGAAGACAGGCCTGATCTTACTTACTCGACTATTTACTTTGATGGATCTAGACAGCTGGAAAGCTCGGGGGCTGTTGTGGTATTGGTATCCCCTCAAGGAGATAAATTTTGTTATGTTCTCCGACTCATGTTTCCATGCACTAACAATGCTGCGGAATACGAAGCTCTGCTTCACGGCTTGCAACTCGCCAAGGAGATGAATCTAACACGAGTCAGGTGTTTTGGCGACTCTAATTTGGTGGCGCAGCAAGTTTCGGGTACCTAGGATTCTCGGGACCCCATGATGGCGGCTTACAGAAGAGCTGTGTCTAACGTGGCGGGTCATTTTCATGGTTATCAGGTTGACCACATTGATCGGCGCCTCAACGAGGCGGCTGACGCCCTCTCACGACTTGGTTCCCAGTGAAAGCCAGTTCCTCCCAAAGTTTTTCTGGATATTTTGCATAAACCTTCCGTGATTTTACCATCGGAGGAGGAGTTGGCAATACCAGATCCTGAGTCTCAGCTCGTGGCGGCTCTCCACGTCACGCCGGATTGGTTTATTCCCTATCTGGCTTATCTTGCCCGACGCGAGTTACCAACAGACGAAGTTTCGGCCCATCAAATCGTTCGGCGCAGCAAATCCATGGTGATCATCAATGGCGAGTTATATAAGGGGAGCGCCTCTGGAGTCTTTCAACGATGCGTTTCCTCCGAAGAAGGATGCATAATCTTAAATGACATTCATTCCGGAGACTGTGGGCATCATGCCGGGTCACGCTCTTTAGTGTCAAAAGCATTCCGTCATGGTTTCTTTTGGTTGACGGCTCATGCAGATGCAGAAGATATAATTCGTCGGTGCGAGGGATGCCAGCGTTATGGACGAGAGGCTCACGTGTCGGCTCAAGAGTTAAGAATGATTCCCATCACTTGGCCTTTTGCGGTCTGGGGGTTAGACATGGTCGGCCCCTTTAAAATGGCATCCAACAAGAAAACCCATTTGCTGGTGGCGGTTGATAAGTTCACCAAGTGGGTTGAGGCGGAACCTATTGGAACTTGCGATGCGGAGACAGCGGTCAAATTCTTGAAGAAGCTGATCTTCCGGTTTGGATATCCACACAGTATCATTACTGATAATGGTACTAACTTGTCCCAAGGGGCGATGCAGGAGTTTTTTCGTCGAGAACATATCCGGCTTGATGTTTCTGCGGTCGCTCACCCACAATCTAATGGGCAGGCGGAACGGGCGAATCAAGAGGTTTTGCGAGGAATTAAGCCCCGACTCATGGTTCCCCTGAAGAAAACCCCAGGATGTTGGGTTGAAGAATTGCCTTCAGTGCTATGGAGTATCCGGACCACCCCGAACCGGTCCACGGGTTTCACCCCTTTCTTTTTGGTCTACAGAGCAGAAGTCGTTCTTCCTACTGACATAAGGCATGACTCACCTAGAGTCGCCGCATATGTGGAGCAAGACAATGAGCTAGCACGTCAAGACTCCTTGGACGCCTTAGAGGAGGCACGTAACCTGGCTGCGGCCCGTTCGGCCATCTATCAGCAGGATCTACGACGTTATCACAACCGCCGGGTTAAGAGTCGGACCTTTCAGGAAGGCGACTTAGTTCTTCGATTGATACAAGATCGTGCTGGCATGCATAAGTTGTCACCACCATGGGAAGGACCGTTCGTCGTCAGCAAGAATCTTCACAACGACTCTTATTATCTGGTGGATCTTCGGCCTAACCGGCCAACCACGGAGGCTGAGTCAACTCGCCCCTGGAATATTGCCCACTTGCGGCCTTATTACACTTGAGCTCTTAAGCTCTGCATTTTGTAAGTTTTTCGGTTTCATTATAAAGTAATAAAATTAAAATGCTTCCCGACTTGGGGGCCTCTTCATTAAAGATCAATTTTGTCATCCTGTTGCGACCTTATGAGCCGACGGAATTATTATCTTAGGGTGGCGCTTGAGCTTTCTGACTCGCCCCATCCTGTCGCGACCTTATGAGCCGACAAAACTATCATCATTTAGGGTGTGTGCTTGAGCTTTCTGACTCGCCCCATCCTGTCGCGACCTTATGAGCCGACGAAACCATCATCTTAGGGTGCGTGCTTGAGCTTTCTGACTAGCCCCATCCTGTTGCGACCTTATGAGCCGACGAAACCATCATCTTAGGGTGCGTGCTTCAGCTTTCTGACTCACCCCATCCTGTCGCGACCTTATGAGCCGACGAAACCATTATTTAGGGTGTGTGCCTGAGCTTTCTGACTCACCCCATCCTGTCGCGACCTTATGAGCCGACGAAACCATCATCTTAGGGTGCGTGCTTGAGCTTTCTGACTCGCCCCATCATGTCGCGACCTTATGAGCCGACGAAACCATCATCTTAGGGTGTGTTTGGTTGCAGACGAGGTGGAACGTAATGGAATGATTCCATGGCATTCCATTCCACTAGGTTGCATTCCTATGTTTGATTGAAACAATAGATGGAACGGGCCTACCACCGCCGCCGCACCTGCTCGGTCCGTCGCCGCCGCCACACCTGCTCGGTCCGTTGCCGTCGCCGCACCTGCTCCTCGAGCCGCCGCCGCACCTGTTCTCGAGCCACCGCAGAGGGAGAGGGAGAGGGCGGCGCCGGAGAGGTGGCGCCGGAGATGGAAAGGGAGAGGGCGGCGCACCTGCTCGGGCCGCCACGCACCTGCTCCTCGAGCCGCCGCAAAGGGAGAGGGAGAGGGCGGCGCCGGAGAGGGAGAGGGAGAGGGCGGCGCCGGAGAGGGAGAGGGAGAGGGCGGTGCTGGAGAGGGAGAGGGAGAGGGTGGTGTTGGAGATGGAAAGGGAGAGGGCGGCGCCAGAGAGGGAGAGGGAGCCGCACCTTCTCAGTTCCGCGTGGTTCCTCCGATTTGGAGGTACCAGCGCATTCCGGATCTTTGGGGAATATGTCGTTCCGGAGAATTAGTTGGTTCCGATTCCTCTACCCAACTAAACACGAGAACGACCCTCGGGAACGGAATGGACCCGTTACATTCCACTTGATGACAGTAACCAAACACACCCTTAGGGTGCGTGCTTGAGCTTTCTGACTTGCCCCATCCTGTCGCGACCTTATGAGCCGACGAAACCATCATCTTAGGGTGCGTGCTTGAGCTTTCTGACTCGCCCCATCCTGTCGCGACCTTATGAGCCGACGAAACCATCATCTTAGGGTGCGTGCTTGAGCTTTCTGACTCGCCCCATCCTGTCGCGACCTTATGAGCCGACGAAATCATTTAGGGTGTGTGCTTGAGCTTTCTGACTCGCCCCATCCTGTCACGACCTTATGAGCCGACGAAACCATCATCTTAGGGTGGCGCTTGAGCTTTCTGACTCGCCCCATCCTGTCGCGACCTTATGAGCCGACAAAACCATTATTTAGGGTGTGTGCTTGAGCTTTCTGACTCGCCATCCTGTCGCGACCTTATGAGCCGACGAAATTGCTATTTTTTATTTTCCTTCATGGCACTGCCACAAGGTTTTCCAAACCTTTTTCCTGATTCATCTTGAAAATATTTGTTGTCATTTATTTGGTTTCACATATGTTTTTTCAAGCTTAAAACAGGTTGATGATCAAAATCACTTCATCCATGGCGGACTAAGCATTATAAAGGATTTTCAAACGGCGGATCCAGTATTTCAAATCGCCTTAAGGGCGACATAAAGATTCTTTTTGAAAGTATCACAAAAGTAGTACCGATTCCTAAAAAAGACCTATTACATGGCTCTTAGGGCCAAATCAATGAAGTTTATTCTGCTGGCGCCCTTGGATCATTTTGCTGCGAGCTTTGGCCGACCTCAATTTGCAAGTCGCCCAGTACCCAGTTACACTTGGCCAGAGCCGCAAAGTCATCTTCATCGGTCAGGATTGATGCAAGATCTGCGTCCAAGTCAAAAGGGTTCTTGGGTCGCCGTGGAGTTAAGCTGGTCATCACAATGGTTGGCGGGTTGACCTTCTTGTTCCTGCTATCATAAGCAGCCTGATACTTTGATAAGTCCAGACTTGCAGCAAGTTGAGTCGCCGCCAGCCGGGAGTCCTCGACGACACGCTGATAGTCCTCTTCGACGAATTCTGACCCGTCATCTTTGAGTTGAGGAAAGCCCGCCGCTACTTCTTCCGGGTTGATCTCTGGAGCATACGCCAAGCCGCGACTTAATGTAGTTAGCACTCCCTTCCGGGCGGCTGACCAAGTCAACTCGCCAATCTGGGGAGGAAGCGTGGATAGGCAGCCAAGCATCTTCTTTATGGAGGTTATAGGCTCCTTGGCGCCCATCACTGCTTTAACAATTAGTACACTACCGGTATACAACTGCTCTGTCAGCGTGTAAATCGCCTTCAACATCAGCACGCAATCATCCTGAAGGTTGGCGGCTCTCGGACCTATGCAAGGGGTAATGATAATCAGCGACTCGGGATAAGAGTTATTGGTTTAAAAAATATCAAAGGTTTGAGTATTTTACCAAAGACGGCTTGCGCCATGTTTGAGATATGACGCTTCAAGCCGGACAGTTCTTGTTGCATAGTAGCCAGCTTGGCTTCAGCTTTCTCTGCTCGTTTGGTCGCAGCATCTTGGTCAGCTTTAGCCCTTTTAAAATCGGCCTCTAGCTTTTCCATCTCAGCTAAGACCAACTGATATTTTTCCTCCGATTTGGTTCGGGCATCTTGCTAGTCACATAAGTTTTTCTTCAAGTCGCCAAATGCTGATTCAGTCTGAATAAGAGTTTCCTGTGGAAATACATGATAAAGGGCAAGTCTCGGAACTATTGCAAGCAATATCCCTCACACTTGGGGCCTAATGTATAATTTTTTCAGACAAAATTATACAACATCAAGACCCGGCTCATCTTTTTACTGATGACCCGGCCCTTCGGGGTTACTGGTCGAAAGTTTTTCTAAGTTATCAAGACCCAGCTCATCTTTTTACTGATGACCCGGCCCTTGGGGGTTATTGGTCGAAAGTTTTTCTAAATTATCAAGACCCGGCTCATCTTTTTACTGATGACCCGGCCCTTGGGGGTTATTGGTCGAAAGTTTTCTAAGTTATCAAGACCCGGCTCATCTTTTTACTGATGACCCGACCCTTGGGGGTTACTCGTCGAAAGTTTTTCTAAGTTATCAAGACCCGGCTCATCTTTTTACTGATGACCCGGCCATTGGGGGTTACTGGTCAAAAGTTCTTCTAAATAATCAAGTCCCGACTCATCTTTTTACTGATGACCCGGCCCTTGGGGTTAATGGGAGTAATATAATATAACAAAGCTTACCTCATGTTTATTTTTTAGCATCTGGAGCAGGCTTTTCTCCGTCTCATAACTCGCCTCCAGGCGACTTTTAAAACCAGAGCAGAGTTCTTTGAATTCCAGATGTTCATATTCAGAAAGCTTAGCCTTGGAGAGTCCAGACTCAGGAATGGTTTGAGAAGATGATGGCACATGCTTTGACAAAACCGTTGTGCCGGTTTAGAGAAGCTGGTACCAGTGATAATTACAGCATCCGGGTCTTCTGCTGTTGTCAATGGACTTGGCGGCTTAGGGGCATCCATTGTTTCCTTGGGCGAGCTAGGGAGATCCATTTGATCCTCAGGCTCATCTTGATCCGGGTCTTCTTGGATTGGCGCTGATTCTTTGATGGGCTCTGAAATTATGATAGGAGTTGACCCGCTGGTCTTCCTCTTCTTCGCATGGGCCCTAAAAGAGGGGAGAAGCGCATTAAAGGACTGAAAATTTATCACCCTCAGATTCAAAATAAAATTATCAAAGGACTTACCAAGGGACACGAATCATTGGCGGAAGTGTTGACATTACTGAGTCGCCAGATGTAGGAGGAGAATTCTGCAAGAATTATATGTCAAAGATATAGGCGGGTTACAGATGCGATCCAAAGAAACATGAAGAAGTGTTATTTATGGGTACCTCATTTGGTTTCCTCTTGTTCTTTGCTGGTAAGCCGGACACCAGATCACCAAAATGACTTTGGGTCTTCCGATTTGAAGCATGTTGTGCTTTCTTCAGAAGAAAATTGGGGTCCAAACAAGCATTTGGATGTGAGAAGGGAACTTTCCCACAAATTCGCGTGGCCGGCTTAGGTGGAGAAGGAGATGAATCGAAGGAAACAAAAATTACCTCTACAGAATCCTCTTGGCTTTCGTTGTCTTCATTCTATTCAAGAGAGGCAGAGACATAAATATAAGGTTAATAGTAGCGGATGGCGAGTGAAAAGAGGATAGGTTTTTTACCTCTGAAGGTGCGTCGCCGACTTGAGATTCATCGGCTTTGGATGGCTCGGCCACAGCAGCTTTGCCCTTGCCCTTGGTTTTCTTTGGGAGCGGCTTAGCATGCTTCATGGCTGGCCTTTTGGGTTTCTTGGACCAAAATTTATCACCTTTCTGGAATGGCATATGTTATAAAAGGCCACAATTCGAATGAAACATAAGAAGTAAAAACAAAAGGCGGGTTAAAATTGCTTACCTTGGGCGCCGGATTAATTTTGCAGAAGGGTTTGAGGCCGATTTGGCCGCATTTTCCCGCAGGCTCGCCGGTCAGCTAATTGATGATGGTGACAATATCCTTTTCTGTTAAAGCCGTATGGAAATAACATTGAGGATGATCTAAGGTGCCATCAAATTCGCACATTAGCCCGTCCCGGCGACTCAAAGGGAGGATGCGCCATTCGACCCAGCAGCGGATCAAGTCGACCCTAGTAAGGCCGTTGTTTGTCAAAGATCTTAACTCGGACAATACTGGGATAAAATGTGATTCCTCCTCTTCGGTGAGCTTGTCCGGAAGCTTGAAATTTGTTGGAAGGCGATCTTTCCTATAGCCCAGAAGTTTGTTTTCGCCTGCAGGTGAGGTCTCTTGACAATAGAACCAAGACTCGCCCCAGCCTTTGGGATGGCTTGGCATGGCGAGTGAGGGAAACGGGCTATCCCTGCGGCGGTGAACATTTACACCACCAAGTTCCAGGCTGGGGCCGTTGTGAAATTCCGTTTGGCGATTTAAGTGGAAAAAGTGCCAGAATAAGGGAACTGAGGGTTCAATCCGCAGGTAAGCCTCACAGAACACTTGGAACTAGCATAGGTTACTTATCGAGTTAGGTCCCAGATCCTGGAGGCGGACGTTCATGAAAGCCATGGCGTCTCTAAGGAACTTTGATCCGGGCGTCTTAAAACCTCGCTCAAGGTGTTCGACGAAAACGACTATCTCCCCTTCTTTGGGGTTGGGGAGATCCTCTCCGAACCCGGTACGCCAACCGGTAACATCCTGAGGGTCCAAGTTGCTCGTTTTCACATAATCTGCTAGTATGGTGTCGTTGACTTTGGTAGGGAGCCAGTCACTTTTGAAGATGGTGCCCATGCTACAAAGGAGTAAAGTACGGGTGAATTTACACGCTTAAACATCTACCGTAAGGGGTGAAATAAGTTCATTTGACTCGCCAAGTAATTTGTTCACGGACTGAGGAAAAATCTTGACCCGCCATATAGAGATCCGGGTCAGGTTTCTATGGCGACTTACGAAGTTTGGCTACTCACGAGAGTTGTGCCTTAAAGCGTCGGAAACATTTGTTCAAAATGGTGAAGTGTGAAGACTACAAACAGCTTTTATGCAATGAGCGGTAAACTATGGATCTACTGGAAAGTCGAAAAAACATGAGAAAAATGACTGGGCACGGCAACTTACTACCAGGATAAGATGATGTTGTTCGTTTGATGAAATATTGCTCTAAACACGCAAATCAAGGGCGGATGAGTGAAGGTATTAAAAACATTGACTATCTCGTCGTCATTAGTACTAATCATTCAAGGACAGGTAACGGATATTCGCGAAGGCATCAAGAACATGGCGATGTTGAAACTTCGAACAGAGATGGGGATCTGTTCTTAAATGAGCGGTGATCTAACCTGATGAGTTCGGTCGGAAGTGGTCAACGGCGACGGAGGCTTTTGGAGCAGCACGAAAGTCTTGGTCGGGCGCGCAGATCTTCGGCGGCGACGGAGTGCCTAGCAACAACGAGGTGGTCGACGGTGATGAGATGGTAGATGGCGGCGAGCAGCTCGGCCACGGTACGGAGCTTGACGGCGACAAAGATCTGTGGGCGGCGCCAAAGCTTTCGGGCGATGAAAGGAACTGCGGTCGGCGGCGGAGCCCTCGGAAGGCAGTAAGGTTTCCTCGCTGTGATAATGGGGGGGAGATTGACGAGACTGGTAGGTGGGAAGCGCCAGTCCTGTCCCCCCCCCCCCACCTATTTAACAGGGCAGGTGCTGGAATCGAGGCGCCGTGAGCGGGAACCGCCAAAGGATAAAAAGATTCGCTATAATGGCGCTCCGAAAATTTTGGGATAACGATATCAAAAGATCCGTTAGGATTATGTCAGTCTTCCCGGAATCCAAGGGATAAGAAGATGCCAACAAGAAATGGTTTGGCGATTTAAGTTCTTCCGCGAGAGATGGCGGGTTAAAGTTTCTGACGTATAGAGAAGGATAAAGGATGAATCGCCTTCAACTGAGCAAAAATATTGGCGTGAAGAAAATTCAAGTCAATCTGGGGCCTAATGTTGCGGATATTACCTGTTAATAACCCGCCCTAGTTGGGCCGGGTCACCGAATCAGGCGATTCATCTGAGCGTGATTCGGGCCTTGGCCTGGCGAGGCCGAAAGTTGTGTGGCGGTTTACAAATTCCGGAAGGTCTCCAAGCTTTGGAAGATGGCGACTTGGAGATCGTAGAGGTCACGATTTTTAGGAAGGAAGGTACCCTTGTAAATACTAGGGACTCGACCTGTATATAAAGGCGAGTCTCAGGGGAGCAGAGGGCAGGTTAGAAATCATAGTGTGCTAGGTTTGGCGAGTTACGCCCTCCTTGTAATCGAAACCACATCAATACAACTCAAAGCAGGACGTAGGCTTTTACCTCCTCACGAGGGGCCGAACCTGGGTAAATCGCCGTGTCTCTCCTGCTTGACCCCTTTGAGTCTCCACCAAGGTGCGATGGCTCCAGTACTAAGTCCTTTCACGAGGACATCTGCCGTGACAAAACCACGACAGGTCTAGAAAGAATTGCTCTAAGAAGCTCGATGATGCACTGTGGGCTTATAGAACTGCCTATAAGAATCCCATGGGCATGTCTCCGTACAAAATGGTGTACGGTAAAGCATGTCATTTACCTCTTGAGCTAGAGCATAAAGCTTATTGTGCAATCAAAGAGCTCAACTTTGATTTCAAACTTGCGAGTGAGAAGAGGTTATTTGACATTAGCTCGCTTGATGAGTGGAGAACTCAGGCATATGAGAATGCCAAGCTTTTCAAAGAGAAAGTTAAGAGGTGGCATGATAAGAGGATACAAAAGCGTGAGTTCAATGTAGTTGATTATGTCTTGCTATATAACTCTCGTTTAAGATTCTTTGCACGCAAGCTTCTCTCTAAATGGGAAGGCCCCTACGTTGTTGAGGAAGTATATCGTTCTGGTGCTATCAAGATCAACAACACGGAAGGTAATTGTCCGAGAGTGGTAAATAGGCAGAGAATCAAGCATTATATCTCAGGTACTCCCATAAATGTTGAAAGCAATATCATCAATACCATAACTCTGGAAGAATACCTAAGGGATGTTTATCACCCTGTTTCAGACTTCGAAAAAGAAGAGGTATGTGATTCGGTAATAAAACAGAGTCCAAAAAATTTCCAATAGGAATTTTTCTCCGTTTTGGAATATTTGAAAAAATACAAAAATTGGAAGTAGTCCGGAAAGTGCGCGAGGAGGCGACAAGCGTGCACGGCGCGGGCCCACCCCCTGGCCGCGCCGTGAGGGCTTGTGGCCACCTCGTGCGCCTCCTAGACTCCATTTTCATGCAGGGGACTCCTTCTAGTCTGGAAAAAATCATTATATATACTTCCGTTTGGTTTGACCCCTGCATCACGCAGATTTCCACTGTTTTGCGTTTCGAGCCTGTTTCTGTTGCACATCTAGATCACCATGACTTCCCCAAAAGCTGCGAAGGACAAGATCTTCGAGAAGGTCATCAATCCCTACCTCACGGGAGTGCTGCAACACCCTCAATATATCGGGATGCGTGAGGGGATGTTGCACATCCATGATGTTGAGGGTCCTAAGAAGACCGGAAGCGTGGAGACGAGGCTCGAAGCAATGGAGCAACAAGTCTTCAAGTGCCAAGGGATGGTGGAGCGTGGACTCAACGCCAACCACATGATGATCACGGAGTTCACCAGCAAGCACAGGATTGATGCCAATGACATTGGGAAGCACCTCTCCAGGCTCTACGACAGGATTGATCAACTCCAGGGCCATATGTATGACCTGCAGAACCAAAACTGTGAGTATGAGTATAGATTTAAATCAATACCGTTGGCTGCAGATTTGAGGATTCAGAAGACTCATTCATCTTTCCATGATGGAGCACCTATGCCTTGGAAGACGGAGGATCAAACTCACATTGCAACAACTCCACCACAATCACCAAAGGAAGACAACTGAGCATTGGTATGGGCAATCCCCTTGGCTTGTGCCAAGCTTGGGGGAGTTGCCCCGGTATCGTATCACCATCACATCTTTTGCCTTTACCTTTGTTTTAGTTTTCCTTTTCAGTTTTATTTTTCTCTAGTAGTTTAAAAGTCTTAGTGTTTTAGTCTTGAGTTTTGCTTTGTGTCACCCCCGATGTATTCTTGCTCGTGAGCCTTATAATAAAGAGTGTCTTAGTCGAAGGGCTTTGCCTCTTGCCATGATCAAAAGAGTGAGAATAGAACAAAAGCATGAAAGATCATGTAGTGATTTTATGGGAAGTGATGGCTTCACATATAAAAAGAATGAGGATTGAAACTTGTTGAGGGTAGGCAAACGTAGACCTTGGTCATTGTTGCAATTAATAGGAAGTGATAAAGAAGGAGAGGTTCACATATAAATATATCATCTCTGACACCATCTATGATTGTGAAACTCACTAAACTATTGCATGCCTAGAAGTAGATGTTGGACAAGGAAGACAACATAATGAATTGTGTTTGCTTGGCTCTGAACAATGTTATATGATTAGAGATCCCTAAGCATGTGATGATTGCTTCCACCTCACATTAGCCAAACCTCCCGCACTAAGTAGTGATACTACTTGTGCATCCACAAACTTTCAACCCAGTTTTGCCACGAGTGTCCACCATACCTACCTATGGATTGAATAAGATCCCTCAAGTAAGTTGTCATCGGTGCAAGAAATAAAAATTGCTCTCTAATATGTATGATCTATTAGTGTGAGGAAAATAAGCTTTATACGAACCTGTGATGAGGAAGACATAAAAGCGACAGACTGCATAATAAAGTTCTTTATCACAGGGGGCAATATAAAGAGACGTTCCTCCGCACTAAGACGACACGCATCCAAACCTCAAAAGTGCATGACAACCTCTGCTTCCCTCTGCGAAGGGCCTATCTTGTACCTTTACTTTTTGCTCCTGAAAGAGTCATGGTGATCTTCACCAATTCCTTATTTTGCCTTTGTCTTGGCTACCGTCATATGCTTGGGAAAAATCTATATTCATATGTCAACTTGGAGGTAAGTACTCATGAATTATTATTGTTGACATTGCCCTTGAGGTAAACAGTTGGGAGGCAAAACTATAAGCCCCTATCTTTCTTTGTGTCCAGCTGAAACTTTGATCTTATGAGTACCGCGTGAGTTGTAGCAATTGTAGAGTACGAAAGAATGATTGAGTATGTGGATTTTCTTTACAAGCTCTTATTGACTCTTTGTGATGTTGTGATAAATTGCAATTGCTTCAATGACTAAAGCCCATCGGTTGTTACTTCTCGGTAAGGTTCTTGATCCAGTCTTTACTTTGTGAAGGAAATATCACTTTAGCATGAGAGATTATATGTTGGTATTCCTGTTCTGATCATGATCATGATGCATGCATGTTTGTATCTTGTTTTGTCGACACCTCTCTCCCTAAACATGTGGACATATTTATTGAGCTAGGCTTTCGCTTGAGGACAAGCGAGGTCTAAGCTTGGGGGAGTTGATATGTCCATTTTGCATCATGTTTTCATGTTGATATTTATCGCTTCTTTGGCTGTTATTTCACTTCACGGTACTATTCTTATGCTTTTTCTCTCTTATTTTGCAAGGTTTACATGAAGAGGGAGAATACCGGCAACTGGAATTCTGGTCTGAAAGTGGAGCAAAGTTGAGATACCTATTATGCGCAACTCCAAACGCCATGAAAATCAACGGAGATTTTTCCCAATTTTTCAAAAATACTAGGCCGAAGAAGTGCCAGAGGGGCACCAGGGGGTGCCTACAAGCCTGCACGGCGTGGTCACCCCCCAGGCCGCGCCATGGGGGCTTGTGGGCAGCCCACTGGCCCACTGGCCCCCCTCTTTTGCTATATGGAGGGTTTCGTCCAGGAAAAAATCAGAAGGGAGCTTTTTCGTGGTTTCGCCGCCCCCACGAGGCGGAACTTGAGCAGAACCAATCTAGAGCTCCGGCACGACGATCCTGCCGGGGAAACTTCCCTCTCGGAGAGGGAAATCATCGCCATCGTCATCACCAACACTCCTCTCATCGGAGGGGACTCGTCACCATCAACATCTTCATCAGCACCATCTCATCTCCAAACCCTAGTTCATCTCTTGTAACCAATCTCCATCTCGCGACTCCGATTGGTACTTGTAAGGTTGCTAGTAGTGTTGATTACTCTTTGTAGTTGATGCTAGTTGGATTGTTTGGTGGAAGAGATTATTTTCAGATCCTTGATGCTATTCATTACCCCTCTGATCATGATTATGATTATGCTTTGTGAGTAGTTACTTTTGTTCCTAAGGACATGGGATAAGTCATGCTAATAATAGTCATGTGAATTTGGTATTCGTTCGGTATTTTCATATGTTGTATGTTGTTTTTCCTCTAGCGGTGTTATGTGAACGTCTACTACATAACACTTCACCATTATTTGGGCCTAGAGGTAGGCATTGGGAAGTAGTAAGTAGATGATGGGTTGCTAGAGTGACAGAAGCTTAAAACCTAGTTTATCCGTTACTTCGTAAGGGGCTGATTTGGATCCACTAGTTTAATGCTATGGTTAGACTTTGTCTTAATTCTTGTTTCGTAGTTGCGGATGCTTGCGAGAGGGATTAATCATAAGTGGGATGCTTGTCCAAGTAAGGGCAGTACCCAAGCGCCGGTCCACCCACATATCAAACTATCAAAGTAACGAACGCGAATCATATGAACATGATGAAACTAGCATGACAGAAATACCCGTGTGTCCTCGGGAGCGTTTTTCCTTCTATAAGACTTTGTCCAGGCTTGTCCCTTGCTACAAAAGGGATTAGGCAACTTTGCTGCACCGTTGCTACTTTTGTTACTTGTTGCTTGCTACGAATCATCTCACCACACAATCACTTGTCACAGATAATTTCAGTGCTTGCAGATATTTCCTTGCTGAAAACCACTTCTCAGATCCTTCTGCTCCTCGTTGGGTTCGACACTCTTACCTATCGAAGGACTACGATTGATCCCCTATACTTGTGGGTCATCATGGTGTTATGTGAACATCGACTGCATAACACTTCACCATTATTTGGGCCTAGAGGAAGGCATTGGGAAGTAATAAGTAGATGATGGGTTGCTAGAGTGACAAAAGCTTAAACCCTAGTTTATGCGTTCCTTCGTAAGGGGCTGATTTGGATCCACTATTTTAATGCTATGGATAGACTTGTCTTAATTATTCTTTCGTAGTTGTGGACACTTGCGAGAGGGGCTAATCATAAGTGGGATGTTTGTCCAAGTAAGGGCAGCACCCAAGCACTGGTCCACCCACATCTATCTGTTACCGATAATTTTAGTGCTTGCAGAGAATACCTTGCTGAAAACCACTTTTCAGTTCCTTCCGCTCCTCGTTGGGTTTGACACTCTTACTTATCGAAAAGGACTACGATAGATCCCCTACACTTGTGGGTCATCAAGACTCTTTTCTGGCGCCGTTGCCGGGGAGTGAAGTGCCTTTGGTAAGTGAAATTTGGTAAGGAAACATCTATATAGTGTGCTGAAATTTATTGTCACTTGTCACTATGGAAACTAATCCTTTGAGGAGCTTGTTCGGGGTATCTTCACCTCGAACGGAAGCACAAGGAGTTGCTCCTCAACCTTCTGCACCTACTGAAAATATTTGTTATGAAATTCCTTCGGGTATGCTAGAGAAACTATTGGCTAATCCTTTTACAAGAGATGGAACATCACATCCCGACTTGCATCTAATCTATGTAGATGAAGTTTGTGGTTTATTTAAGCTTGTAGGTTTGCCCGAGGATGAGGTCAAGAAGAAGGTATTTACCTTATCTTTTGGTGATAAGTCATTGACATGGTATAGGCTATGTGATGATACTGGATCATGGAACTACAACCGATTGAAATTGGAATTTCATCAAAAGTTTTATCCTATGCATCTAGTACATCGTGATCGGAACTATATTTATAATTTTTGGCCACGTGACAGAGAAAGCATCACTCAAGCTTGGGGTAGGCTTATGTCAATGTTATGTTCATGCCCCAACCATGAGCTCTCGAGAGAAATTATTACCTAGAACTTCTATGCTCGTCTTTCTCATGATAATCGCACCATGCTTGACACTTCTTGTACCGGTTCTTTTATGAAGAGAGATATTTACTTCAAATGGAATTTACTGGAAATAATTAAACGCAACTCTGAAGATTGGGAGTTTGATGAAGGTAAGGAGTCAGGTATGAATCTCAAGTTTCATTGCGTTAAGTCCTTTGTTGAAACAAATATTTTTTGTGATTTTAGCGCCAAATATGGACTTGACTCTGAGATAGTAGCTTCATTGTGCAAATCATTTGCTGCTCATATTGATCTCCCTAAAGAGAAGTGGTTTAAATATCATCCTCCCTTAGAAGTCAATGTAGTTAAACCCAATCCAGTTGAAGAGAAAGTCATTGCTTATAATGATCCTATTGTTCCTAGTGCTTACATTGAGAGACCACCTTTCCCTGTTATAATAAAGGATCGTTCTAAAGCTTCAACTATGATACATAGGGGCTACATTAGAACACCTACACCCCCTGAACAAATTATAGTTGAACCTAGCATTGCTATTATCAAAGATCTCCTGTCCGACAATGTTGAGGGGCATGATATTCACTTCTGTGAAGATGCTGCTAGAATTGCTAAACCTCATACTAGATACAAACATAGGCCTTTTGTTAGCATGCTTGTTGTTTCTGTTAAGATAGGAGATCATTGTTATCATGGTTTATGTGACGTGGGTGATAGTGTTAGTGCAATACCTCAATCTTTATATGATGAAATTGAAGACGAGGTTGCACATGTCGAGATGGAACCTATTGATGTCACTATTCAGCTTGCCAATAGAGATACTATTTGCCCTTTGGGAATTGTTAGAGATGTTGAAGTCTTGTGTGGTAAAAGTAAGTATCCTGCTGATTTTATCGTTCTTGCTACCACACAAGATAGCTTTTGTCCCATCATATTTGGCAGACCTTTCCTCAATACTGTCAATGCTCATATTGACTGTGAGAAGCAAACTGTCACTATTGGCTTTGAAGGTGTGTCACATGAGTTCAATTTCTCCAAGTTTGGTAGACAACCTCATGAAAAAGAGTTGTCTAGTAAGGATGAAATTATTGCTCTAGCTTCTATTGATGTGCCTCCTACTGATCCTTTCGAGCAATACTTGCTTGAGCATGAAAATGATATGCATATGGATGAAAGGAACGAGATAGATAGAGTTATGTTTGAACAACATCTAATCCTTAAGAATAATTTGCCTCTTGAGCTACTTGGAGATCCACCCCCACCAAAGGGTGATCCTGTGTTTGAGCTTAAACAGTTGCGTGATACTCTTAAGTATGCCTATCTTGATAAAAAAGAGATATATCATGTTATTATTAGTGCTAGCCTTTCAGAGCATGAAGAAAAGAAATTATTGAAAACTCTGAGGAAGCACCGTGCTGCTATTGGATATACTGTTGACGATCTTAAGGGCATTAGTCCCACTCTATGCCAGCACAAAATTAAAATCGATCATGATTCCAAACTAGTTGCTGATCATCAACGGAGATTAAATCCTAAGATGAAAGAGGTAGTAAGAAAAGAAATACTAAAGCTCCTGGAAGAATGTATTATCTATCTTGTTGCTCATAGTGATTGGGTGAGTCCGGTGCATTGCGTCCATAAGAAGGGAGGTATTACCGTTGTCCCTAATGACAAAGATGAATTGATCCCACAAAGGATTATTACTTGCTATAGGATGGTGATCGATTTTTGGAAATTGAATAAGGCCACTAGGAAAGATCATTACCCTTTGCCTTTTATTGACCAAATGCTATAAAGATTGTCCAAACACACACACTTATGCTTTCTAGACGGTTATTCTGGTTTCTCCCAAATACCTGTTGCACAACCTGATCAGGAGAAAACAACTTTTACCTGCCCTTTCGGTACCTTTGCTTACAGACGTATGCCTTTTGGCTTATGTAATGCACCTGCTACTTTTCAAAGATGTATGATGGCTATATTCTCTGACTTCCGTGAAAATATTGTTGAGGTTTTCATGGATGACTTCACCATTTACGAGTCTTCTTTTGATGATTGCCTCAGCAACCTTGATCGAGTTTTGCAGAGATGTAAAGATACCAACCTTGTCTTGAATTGGGAGAAGTGCCACTTTATGGTTAATGAAGGCATCGTCTTAGGATATAAAATTTCTGAAAGAGGTATTGAAGTCGATAAGGCTAAGGTTGATGCGATCGAGAAAATGTCATGCCCTACAGACATTAAAGGTATAAGAAGTTTCCTTGGTCATGTTGGTTTCTATAGAAGGTTCATTAAAGACTTCTCTAAGATTTCTAGGCCTCTTACCAATCTCTTGCCAAGGGATATTCCTTTTATTTTTGACGATGATTGTGAGGAAGCCTTCGAAATACTTAAGAAGGCCTTGATAACCGCACCTATTGTTCAACCACCTGATTGGAACTTACCTTTTGAAATTATGTGTGATGCTAGTGATTATGTTGTTGGTGCTGTTCTAGGACAAAGGGTTGATAAGAAGTTGAATGTTATTCATTATGCTAGTAAAACTCGAGGCAGTGCCCAAAGAAACTATGCTACCATAGAAAAGGAATTTTTAGCACTCATGTTTGCATGTGAAAAGTTCAGGTCTTACATTGTTGATTCCAAGGTGACTATTCACACTGATCATGCTCCTATCAAGTATCTCATGGAAAAGAAAGATGCTAAACCTAGACTTATCAGATGGGTTCTCTTGCTACAAGAATTTAATTTGCATGTTATTGATAGGAAGGGTGCTGAGAACCCCATAGCAGATAACTTGTCTAGGTTGGAGAATGATCTTGATGACCCTCAACCTATTGATGATAGCTTTCCTGATGAGCAATTGAATGTCATCAATGCTTCACGTAGTACACCGTGGTATGCTCATTATGCAAATTATATTGTTGCCAGATATATACCACCTAGTTTCACATACCAGCAAAAGAAGAAATTCTTCTTTGATTTGAGACATTACTTTTGGGATGATCCTCACCTTTATAAAAGAAGGAGTAGATGGTGTTATTAGACATTGTGTACCTGAGCATGAATAAGGACATATCCTGTAGAAGTGTCACTCCGACGCTTACGGAGGACACCATGCTGGAGATAGAACTGCACACAAGGTATTGCAATCTGGTTTCTATTGGCCCACTCTCTTCAAGGATGCCCGTAAGTTTGTCTTGTCTTGTGATGAATGTCAAGGAATAGGTAATATTAGTAAACGTTAGGAAATGCCTATGAATTACTCACTTGTCATTGAACCATTTGATGTTGGGGGTTTTGATTATATGGGACCTTTTCCAAAATCCAACGGGTATACTCATATCCTAGTTGTTGTTGATTATGTTACTAAGTGGGTAGAAGCTATCCCAACTAGTAGTGTTGATCACAACACCTCTATCAAGATGCTTAAAGAAGTTATTTTCCCTTGATTTGGAGTCCCTAGATATCTAATGACTGATGGTGGTTCACATTTCATTCATGGTGCTTTCCATAAAATGCTTGCTAAGTATGATGTCAACCATAGAATTGCGTCGCCCTATCATCCTCAGTCCAGTGGTCAAGTAGAGCTAAGTAATAGAGAGATTAAACTAATTCTGCAAAAGACTGTTAATAGGTCTAGAAAGAATTGGTCTAAGAAGCTTGATGATGCACTGTGGGCTTATAGAACTGCTTATAAGAATCCCATGGGCATCTCTCCGTACAAAATGGTTTACGGTAAATCATGTCATTTACCTGTTGAGCTAGAGCAAAAGGCTTATTGGGCAATCAAAGAGATCAACTTTGATTTCAAACTTGCTGGTGAGAAGAGGTTATTTGACATTAGCTCACTCGATGAATGGAGAACTCAGGCATATGAAAATGCCAAGTTGTTCAAATAAAAAGTTAAGAGGTGGCATGATAAAAGGATACAGAAACGTGAGTTCGGTGTAGGTGATTATCTCTTGCTATACAATTCTCGTTTAATATTTTTTGCACGCAAGCTTCTCTCTAAATGGGAAGGTCCTTACATCGTTGAGGAAGTGTATCATTCCGGTGCCATCAAGATCAACAACACGGAAGGTAATTATCCGAGAGTTGTAAATGGGCGAAGAATCAAGCATTATATGTCAGGTACTCCCATAAATATTGAAAGCAATATCATTAATACCATAACTCCGGAGGAGTGCATAAGGGATATTTATCAGCCTGTTTCAGACTCCGAAAACGAAGAGGTATGTGATTCGGTAAGTAAACCAACTCCAAAACTTTTCAAGTAGCAATTTTCCTCCGTTTTGGCATTTTTAGAAAAATAGAAAAATTAAAAGTAGTCCGGAAAGCGCATGAGGAGGCGACAAGCCTACCAGGCCCGGCCTACCCCCTGGTCGGGCCTGGGTGGCTTGTGGGCACCTCGTGTGCCTCCCGGACTCTGTTTTCTTGCGGAGTACTCCTTTTGGTCGGGAAAAATTCATTATATATTCTCCCGAAAGGTCTGACCCTCGTATCACGCAAATTCCCTTTGTTTTTGTTTCGAGCCTGTTTCTGCCGCAGATTTAGGGCAAGGATGTCGTCTCAGGAATCTGTCGTGGAGAACGATCTCCCTCAGGTCTATGAAGAAGTAAATGCTGATCTAAAAAGAATGGAGGTCATGGAGGCCAAGGAAATGTTGCTTGAATAAACTAAGGGCAAAACTAAGGAGGAGAATCTGGCGTTGGACGAAGGGCAGTCTGTGATCAACAAGGAAGAAGTTGAGGAAGAGTATTTTCCTCAACCCTACCTTCACCTTTTTCCTCCTTCCTTGATTGAACTCTTCAGGTTATGTGAAATAACCCGTGTTCGTAATACTTATCTCACCCGTGAAGTTGTTTTGCTGGAGAAACATATCAAAGAGCTCCAAGGTATAAATCAAAGATTGATGGCCCTCTTGGAATCAAAAGACAGGACAACTCCACCATCATCACCTTCGAAGGAAGACAACTAAGCACGGGTATGGGCAATCTTCTTGGCTTGTGCCAAGATTGGGGGAGTTTCCCCGGTATCATATCACCATCATATCTTTTACTTTTACCTTTTTGTTAGTTCGATCCTTTTTGGTTTTATCTTTTTCTAGTAGAATAAAGCTCTTAGTATGTTCTAGGCTTGAGTTTTACTTTGTGTCACCCCCGATGTAATCAAGTTCGTGAGTCATATAATAAAGAGTGTTTTAGTTAAGGGTCTTGCCTCATGCCATGATCTGAAGAATAATAAAAGAACAATAGCATGAAAGATCATGTAATGATCTTATGCGAAGTGATGGCTTCACATATAAAAATAATGTTGATTGAAACTTGTTGTGGGTGGACAAACATAGACCTTGGTAAAGAGGTTCACATATAAATATATCATCTTGGGCACCATCTATGATTGTGAACACTCATTAAACTATTACATGCTTAGAAGTAGATGTTGGACAAGGAAGACAACATAAGGAATTATGTTTGCTTGGTTCCGAAAAATGTTATATGACTAGAGATCCCTTAGCATGTGACACTTGCTTCCACCTCATATTAGCCAAAAATTTCGCACTAAGTAGAGATACTACTTGTGCAGCCATAAACCTTCAACCCAGTTTTGCCATGAGAGTCCACCATACCTACCTATGGATTGAATAAGATCCTTCAAGTAAGTTGTCATCGGTGCAAACAATAAAAATTGATCCCTAAATATGTATGATCTATTAGTGTGTGGAAAATAAGCTTTGTACGAACCTGTGATGAGGAAGACATAAAAGCGATGAACTGCATAATAAAGTTCTTTATCACAGGAGGCAATATAAAGTGACGTTCCTTCACACTAAGAGGCCACACATCCAAACCTCAAAAGCGCATGACAACCTCTGCTTCCCTCTGCGAAGGGCCTATCTTGTACCTTTACTTTTTGTCCCTAAAAGAGTCATGGTGATCGACACCAATTCCTTATTTCGTCTTTATCTTGGCTAACGTCATGTACTAGGGAAAGATCTATATTCATATGTCAACTTGGAAGTAAGTACTCATGAATTATTATTGTTGACATTACCCTTGAGGTAAGTGTTGGGTAACGTAGCATAAATTCAAAAAAATTCCTACGCATATTCAGATCTTCCTATGGAGAGACCAGCAACGAGAGAGGGGTGAGTGCATCTCCATACCTTTGAAGATCGCTAAGCGGAAGCGTTGCTAGAACGCGGTTGATGGAGTCATACTCGCGGCGATTCAGATCACGGTGTGATTCCGATCTAGTGCCGAACCACGGCACCTCCGCGTTCAACACACGTGCAGCCCGGTGACGTCTCCCGCACCTTGATCCAACAAGGAGGAGGGAGAGGTTGGGGAAGATCTCCGGCAGCACGATGGCGTGGTGTCGATGGAGAGACGAGGTCTCCCAGGAGGGCTTCGCCAAGCACCGGCAGAGAGGAGGAGAAAGAAGAGCAGGGCTGTGCCGAGGGAGAGGAAGATTGGTGTCTCCAACAGCCCAAAGTGCCCACTATATATAGGGGGAGGGAGGAGTTGCGCCCCCTTGAGGGTTTCCCTCTCCTGGGAGGGGCGGCAGCCCTAGATGGGGAGGAGGTGCGGCGGCCACGAGGGGAGGAGGGGTGGCGCACCCTTCTGGTGGGCCTTAGGCCCACCTGGGCTAGGGTTCCCCCCTCTCCCCTCTTCTTGCACCATGGGCTGAGTGTGGGGCACACCAGCCCACCTACGGGCTGGTTCCCTCCCGCACTTGGCCCATCTAGCCTCCCGGGGTCGTGGCCCCCTTCCGGTGGACCCCCGGGGCCACCTCCGGTGGTCCCAGTACGTTACCGGCGACGCCCGAAACACTTCCGTCCTATATATCAATCTTTACCTCCGGACCATTCTGGAGCTCCTCGTGAAATCCTGGATCTCATCCGGGACTCCGAACAACTTTCGATAACCTCGTATAACAATTCCCTATAACCCTAGTGTCATCGAACCTTAAGTGTGTAGATTCTACGGGTTCGGGAGATAGGCAAACATGACCGAGACACCTCTGTGGCCAATAACCATCAGCGGGGTCTGGATACCCATGGTGGCTCCCACTTGCTGCACGATGATCTCATCGGATGAACCACGATGTCAAGGATTCAATCAATCCCGTATACAATTCCCTTTGTCTGTCGGTATAGAACTTGCCCGAGATTCGATCGTCGGTATACATATACCTTGTTCAATCTCGTTACCTGTAAGTCTCTTTACTCGTTTCGTAGCACGTCATCGTGTGACTAACTCCTTAGTCACATTGAGCTCATGATGATGTTCTACCGAGTGGGCCCAGAGATACCTCTCCGTCACGCGGAGTGACAAATCCCGATCTCGATTCGTACCAACCCAACAAACACTTTCGAAGGTACCCGTAGTGCACCTTTATAGTCACCCAGTTACGTTGTGACGTTTGATACACCCAAAGCACTCCTACGGTATCCGGGAGTTTTCACAATCTCACGGTCGAAGGAAAAGACACTTGACATTAGAAAAGCTTTAGCATACGAACAATACGATCTAGTGTTGTGCTTAGGATTGGGTCTTGTCCATCACATCATTCTCCCAATGATGTGATCCCGTTATCAATGACATCTAATGCCCATGACCAGGAAACCATGATCATATATTTACTAACGAGCTAGCCAACTAGAGGCTTGCTAGGGACACATTGTGATCTATTTATTCACACATGTATTATTGTTTCCTGTCAATACAATTATAGCATGAACAATAGACGATTATCATGAACAAGGAAATATGATAATAACCATTTTATTATTGCCTCTAGGGCATATTTCCAACAGTAAGTTGTTGGGAGGCGAAACTATAAGCCCTTATCTTTCTCTGTGTCCAGCTGAAACTTTGATCTCATGTGTACCACGTGAGTTTAGCAATTGTAGAAGACGAATGGGTGATTGAGTATGTGGATTTGCTTTACAAGCTCTTATTTGACTCTTTCCGATGTTATGATAAATTGCAATTGCTTCAATGATTAAAGGCTATTGGTTGTTAATTCTCAATAAGGTTCTTGATCCATACTTTACTTGGTGAAGGAATTATCACTTTAGCATAAGAGATTATATGATGATATTGTTGTTCTAATTATGATCATGATGCATGCATGTCCGTACTTTGTTTTGTCAACACCTCTATCTCCAAACATGTGGGCATATTTGTTGATCTCGGTTTCCGCTTGAGGACAAGCGAGGTCTAAGCTTGGGGGGGTTGATACGTCCATTTTGCATCATGCTTTTATGTTGATAATTATCACTTTATGGGTTATTATTACACTTCACGGTACAATACTTATGCCTTTTCTCTCTTATTTTATAAGGTTTACATGAAGAGCGAGAATGCCGGCAGCTAGAATTCTGGTCTGAAAAGGGAGCAAGTTTGAGATACCTATTCTACGCAACTCCAAAAGCCGTGAAAATCAACGAGGAATTAGTTTGGATTTTATGAAAAATACTAGGCGGAAGAAGTACCGGAGGGGAGCCACTAGGAGACCACAAGCCTGCCAGGCCCGGCCTACCCCCCTGGCCAGGCCTGGCTGGCTTGTGGGCCCCCTATTGCCCCTCCGGCGCTCATCTTTTGCTATATGGAGGGTTTCGTCCCAGAAAAAATCAGAAGGAAGCTTTCGGGAGGAGCCGCCACCGCCACGAGGCAGAACTTGAGCAGAACCAATCTAGAGCTCCGGCAGCGTCGTCCTGCCGGGGAAATTTCCCTCCCGGAGGGGGAAATCGTCGCCATCGTCATCACCAACACTCCTCTCGTCGGAGGGGACTCATCTCCATCAACATCTTCATTAGCACCATCTCATCTCCAAACCCTAGTTCATCTCTTGTAACCAATCTCCGTCTCGCGACTCTGATTGGTACTTGTAAGGTTGCTAGTAGTGTTAATTACTCTTTGTAGTTGATAACAGTTGGATTACTTGGTGGAAGATTATATGTTCAGATACTTGATGCTATTCAATACCTCTCTGGTCATGAACATAATTATGCTTTGTGAGTAGTCACTTTTGTTCCTGAGGACATGGGATAAGTCTTGCTATAAGTAGTCATGTGAATTTGGTACTAGTTCGATATTCTGATGTGTTGTATGTTGTTTTTCCTCTAGTGGTGTTATGTGAACGTCGACTACATAACACTTCATCATTATTTGGGCCTAGAGGAAGGCATTGGTAATTAATAAGTAGATGATGGGTTGCTAGAGTGACAGAAGCTTAAACCCTAGTTTATGCGTTGCTTCGTAAGGGGCTAATTTGGATCCACTAGTTTAATGCTATGGTTAGACTTGTCTTAATTCTTCTTTTGTAGTTGCGGACGCTTGCGAGAGGGGTTAACCATAAGTGGGATGTTTGTCCAAGTAAGGGCAGCACCCAAGCACTGGTCCACCCACATATCAAACTATCAAAGTAGCGAACGTGAATCATGTGAACTTGATGAAAACTAGCTTGACAGAAATCCCCATGTGTCCTCAGGAGCGCTTTACCTCTTATAAGAGTTCATCCACGCTTGTCCCTTGCTACAAAAGGGATTGGGCCATCTTGCTGCACCTTTGTTACTATTGTTACTTGCTACTCGCTACGAATCATCTTATCACACAACTATGTGTTACCGATAATTTCTGTGCTTGCAGAGAATACCTTGCTGAAAACCACTTGTCAGTTCCTTCTGATCCTCGTTGGGTTCGACACACTTACTTATCGAAAGTACTACGATAGATCCCCTACACTTGTGGGTCATCAGTCCTCGGGAGCGCTTTACCTCCTATAAGAGTTTGTCCAGGCTTGTCCTTTCTACAAAAGGGATTGGGCCACCTTGTTGCACCTTTGTTACTATTGTTACTTGCTACTTGCTACGAATCATCTTACCACACAACTGTCTCTTACCGATAATTTCAGTGCTTGCAGAGAATACCTTGCTGAAAACCACTTGTCAGATCCTTCTGCTCCTCGTTGGGTTCGACACTCTTACTTATCGAAAGGACTACGATAGATCCCCTACACTTGTGGGTCATCAAGCATCATGGAATTGGCGATGAAGGATGGTTGGTGATGACCACGGCGTCGATTTCCCCTCTCCGGAGCCCAGAACGGACTCCAGATCTGCCCTCCAGAGGAAGAACAGGTGATGGCGGCGGCTCCGTGTCGTGAAACGCGATGAACTCTTCTCTCCTAATTTTTTCTGGGCGAGAGAGAATATATAGAGCTGGAGTTGGAGGCTGCGGAGCCACGAGGGCCTCACAAGCCTGCCACACGCGGCCAGGGGGCACCTCCTGGGCTTGTGGGCTCCTGGCTCCGCGTCTCCAGGTAGTTCTTGCGCAAGTATTTTTAATATATTCCACAAAAAATCCTCGTAAATTTCCAGGTCATTCCGAGAACTTTTATTTCTGCGCAAAAACAACACCATGGCAATTCTGCTGAAAACAACGTCAGTCCGGGTTAGTTCCATTCAAATCATGCAAATTAGAGTCCAAAACAAGGGCAAAAGAGTTTGGAAAAGTAGATACAATGGAGACGTATCACTTACTTGAGGGATCTTATTCAATCCATAGGTAGGTATGGTGGACTCTCATGGCAAAACTGGGTTGAGGGTTTATGGATGCACAAGTAGTATCTCTACTTAGTGCGGAAGTTTTGGCTGATATGAGGTGGAAGCAAGAGTCGCATGCTAAGGGATCTCTAGTCATATAACATTGTTCGGAACCAAGCAAACATAATTCATTATGTTGTCTTTCTTGTCCAACATCTACTTCTTAGCATGTAATAGTTTAATGAGTGTTCACAATCATAGACGGTGTCAAAGATGATATATTTATATGTGAACCTCTCTTTCTTTATTACTTCCTATTAATTGCAACAATGACCAAGGTCTACGTTTTTCCACCCACAACAAGATTCAATCAATCATTCTTTTTATATGTGAAGCCATCACTTCCCATAAGATCATTACATGATCTTTCATGCTTTTGTTCTTTTATTATTCTTTTCTTTAGATCATGGCATGAAGCAAGGCCCTTAACTAAAACACTCCTTATTATATAACTCACGAACTCGATTACATTGGGGATAACATAAAGCAAAACTCAAGCCTAGATCATACTAAGAACTTTATTCTACTAGATAAAGATATTTCCAAAAAGGATCGAACTAAGATAAAGTTAAAGGCAAAAGATGTGATGGTGAAACGATACTGGGAAAACTCCCCCAAGCTTGGCACAAGCCAAGGGGAGTGCCCATACACATGTGTTTAATTGTCTTCCTTCAGAGGTGGTGGTGGTGGAGTTGTTGGAATCTGGGGTTGGTTCTCCGTCTTCCAAGGCATAGGTTCTCCATCATGGAAATATGATCAAGTCTCCGGAATCCTCAAATCTGCACCCAACCGCATTGCTTTAAATCTATACTCATACTCACAGTTTTGGTTCTGCAGGTCGTAGATCTGGGCTCGAAGATGATCGATTCTGTCATTGAGCTTGAAGAGGTGCTCCCCGATGTCCTTGGCATCGATCTTGTGCTTGTTGGTGAACTCCGTGATCATCATGTGGTTGGCGTTGAGTCCGCGTTAAACCATCGCTTGGCACTTGAAGACTTGTTGCTCCATTGTTGCGAGCCTCGCCTCTACGCTTCCGGTCCTCTTGGGCCCGTCAACATCACGGATGTGCATCACCCCCTCATGCATCTCGATAGATTGAGGGTGTTGCACCACCTCTGCGAGGTAGGGATTGATGACCTTCTCGAAGAACTTGTCCTTCAGAACTTTTGGGGACAACATAGCGATCTCGATCTGTCTGCACAGCAACGTGAAACGAAAACAGAGGATATTTGTGTGATACGAGGGTCGGACCTTTCGAGAGACTATATAATGAATTTTTACCGACCAAAAGGAGTATTCCACAAGAAAACAGAGTCCGGGAGACACACGAGGTGCTCACGAGCCCCCCAGGTGTGCCCAGGGGGTAGGGCGCCCCTGGCACGCTTGTCACCTCCTCGTGCGCTTTCCGGACTACTTTAAACTTTTCTATTTTTCTAAATATTCCAAAACGGAGAAAAAATGCTATTGGAAAAGTTTTGGAGTCGGTTTACTTACCGAATCACATACCTCTTCGTTTTTGGAGTCTAAAACAAGTTGGTAAATATCCCTTATGTACTCCTCCGGAGTTATGGTATTAATAATATTGCTTTCAACATTTATGGGAGTACCTGAGATATAATGTTTCATTCTTTGCCCATTTACAACTCTCGGAAAATTACCTTCCGCGTTGTTGATTTTCATGGTAGCGGAACAATATACTTCCTCAACAATGTAAGGACCTTCCCATTTAGAGAGAAGCTTGCCTGCAAAAAAAATCTTAAACGAGAATTGTATAGCAAGACATAATCACCTACATTGAACTCACGTTTTTGTATCCTTTTGTCATGCCACCTCTTAACTTTCTCTTTAAACAACTTGGCATTTTCATATGCCTAAGTTCTCCATTCATCAAGTGAGCTAATATCAAATAACCTCTTCTCACCAGCAAGTTTGTAATCAAAGTTGTGCTCTTTGATTGCCCAATAAGCCTTATGCTCTAGCTCAAGAGGTAAATGACATGCTTTACTGTAAACCATTTTATACGGAGACATGCCCATGGGATTCTTATAAGCAGTTCTATAAGCCCACAGTGCATCATCAAGTTTCTTAGACCAATTCTTTCTAGACATATTAACAGTCTTTTGCAGAATTAATTTAATTTCTCTATTACTTAACCCTACTTGACCACTAGACTGAGGATGATAAGGAGATGCAATTCTACGGTTGACATCATACTTAGCAAGCATTTTACGGAAAGCACCATGAATAAAATGTGAACCACCATCAGTCATTAAATATCTAGGGACTCCAAATCTGGGGAAAATGACTTCTTTAAGCATCTTGATAGAGGTGTTATGATCAGCACCACTAATTGGAATAGCTTCTACCCACTTAGTAACGTAATCAACATCAACTAGAATATGAGTATACCCGTTGGACTTTGGAAAATGTCCCATATAATCAAAACCCCAAACATCAAATGGTTCAATAACAAGTGAATAATTCATAGGCATTTCCTGACGTTTACTGATACTACCTATTCTTTGACATTCATCACAAGACAAGACAAACTTACGAGCATCCTTGAAGAGAGTAGGCCAATAAAAACTGGAATGCAACACCTTGTGTGCAGTTCTATCTCCCGCATGGTGTCCTCCGTAAGCCTCGGAGTGACACTTCTCTAGGATCTGTCCCTGTTCATGCTTAGGTACACAACGTCTAATAACACCATCTACTCCTTTATAAAGGTGAGGGTCATCCCAAAAGTAATGTCTCAAATCATAAAAGAACTTTTTCTTTTGTTGGTATGTGAAACTAGGTGGTATATATTTAGCAACAATATAATTAGCATAATCAACATACCATGGTGTACCACGTGAAGCATTGATGACATTGAGTTGTTCATCAGGAAAGCTATCATCAATAGGTTGTGGGTCATCAAGAACATTCTCTAACCTAGACAAGTTATCTGCTACAGGGTTCTCAGCACCCTTCCTATCAACAACTTGCAAATCAAATTCTTGTAGCAAGAGAACCCATCTAATAAGTCTAGGTTTAGCATCTTTATTTTCCAAGAGATATTTAATAGCAGCATGATCAGTGTGAATAGTAACTTTGGAATCAACAATATAAGATCAGAACTTATCACATGCAAACACAACTGCTAAAAATTCTTTTTCAGTAGTAGCATAGTTTCTTTGGGCACTATCTAGAGTTTTACTAGCATAATGGATAACATTTAATTTCTTATCAATTCTTTGTCCTAGAACAGCACCAACAACATAATCACTAGCATCACACATAATTTCAAAACGTAGGTTCCAATCAGGTGGTTGAACAATAAGTGCAGTTATCAGTGCCTTCTTAAGTATTTCAAATGCTTCTTCACAATCATCATCAAAAACAAATGGAATATCTTTTTGCAAGAGATTGGTGAGAGGCCTAGAAATCTTAGAGAAGTCTTTAATGAACCTTCCATAGAAACCAGCATGACCAAGGAAACTTCTTATACCTTTAATGTCTGTAGGGCATGACATTTTCTTGATCGCATCAACTTTAGCCTTATCGACTTCAATACCTCTTTCAGAAATTTTATGTCCTAAAACGATGCCTTCATTAACCATAAAGTGGCACTTCTCCCAATTCAAGACAAGGTTAGTATCTTTACATCTCTGCAAAACTCGATCAAGGTTGCTCAAGCAATCATCAAAAGAAGATCTGTAAATGGAGAAATCATCCATGAAAACCTCAACAATCTTTTCACAAAAGTCAGAGAATATAGCCATCATACATCTTTGGAAGGTAGCACGTGCATTACATAAACCAAAAGGCATACGTCTATAAGCAAAGGTACTGAAAGGGCAAGTAAAAGTGGTTGTCTCCTGATCAGATTGTGCAACAGGTATTTGGGAGAAACCAGAATAACCATCTAGAAAGCAAAAGTGTGTATGTTTGGACAATCTTTATAGCATTTGATCAATAAAAGGCAAAGGGTAATGATATTTCTTAGTAGCTTTATTTAATTTCCTAAAATCAATTACCATCCTATAGCCGGTAACAATTCTCTTTGGGATCAATTCATCTTTATCATTAGGGACAACGGTAAAACCTCCCTTCTTAGGGACACAATGTACCGGACTTACGCCATCACTATGAGCAACAGGATAGATAATACCTGCTTCGAGGAGCTTTAGTATTTATTTTCTTACCACCTCTTTCATTTTAGGATTTAATCCTCATTGATGATCGGCAACTGGTTTGGAATCAGGATCAGTTTTAATTTTATGCTGGCATAGAGTGGGACTAATGCCCTTAAGATCATCAAGAGTATATCCAATAGCAGCACGGTGCTTCCTCAGAGTTTTCAATAATTTCTTGTCTTCATGCTGTGAAAGGTTAGCACTAATAATAACATGATATATCTCTTTTTCATCAAGATAAGCATACTTAAGAGTATTAGGTAGTTGTTTAAGCTCAAACACAGGATCACCCTTTGGTGGAGGTGGATCTCCAAATAATTCAACACGCAAATTATTCTTAAGGATAGGATGTTGTTCAAAGATAACTCTATCTATCTCATTCCTTTCATCCATATGCATATCATTTTCATGTTCAAGCAAGTATTACTCTAAAGGATCAGTAGGAGGCACAACAATAGAAGCAAGAGCAATAATTTCATCCTTACTAGACAATTCTTTTTCATGAGGTTGTCTACCAAACTTAGAAAAATTAAATTCATGTGACACACCTTCAAAGCCAACAGTAATAGTTTGTTTCTCACAATTAATCTAAGCATTAACAGTATTGAGGAAAGGTCTGCCAAATATGATGGGACAAAAGCTATCTTGTGTGGTAGCAAGAATGAGAAAATCATTAGGATACTTAGTTTTACCACACAAGACCTCGACATCTCTAACAATTCCCACAGGGATAGTATCTCTATTAGCAAGTTGAATAGTAACATCAATAAATTCCATCTCGACAGGTGCAATTTCATCTTTAGTTTCATTATATAAAGATCGAGGTATTGCACTAACACTAGCACCCATGTCACATAAACCATGATAACAATGATCTCCTATCTTAACAGGAACAACAGGCATGCCAACAATAGGTTTATGTTTGTCTCTAGCATGAGGTTTAGCAATTCTAGCAGCATCTTCACAGAATTGAATAACATGCCCATCAACATTGTCGGCCAAGAGATCTTTAATAATAGCAATGCTAGGTTCAACTTTAATTTGCTCAGGGGTTGTAGGTGTCCTAATGTAGCCCTTACGTATCACAGTTGAAGCTTTAGCATGATCCTTTATTCTAACAGGGAAAGGTGGTTTCTCAATGTAAGCACTAGGAACAATAGAATCCTTATAAGCAATAACTTTCTCTTCAACTGGATTGGGTTCTACTACATTGACTTCTATGGGAGGATGATATTTAAACCACTTCTCCTTAGGGAGATTAATATGAGCATCAAATGATTCACATAATGAAGCTACTATCTCAGAGTTAAGTCCATGTTTAGCGCTAAAATCACGAAAAGTATTTGTTTCAGCGAAGGATTTAACGCAATCGAACTTAAGATTCATACCTTACTCCTTACCTTCATCAAACTCCCAATCTTCAGAGTTGCGTTTAATTCTTTCTGATAGATCCCATTTGAAGTCAATATCTCTCTTCATAAAAGAACCGGTACAAGAAGTGTCAAGCATGGTGCGGTTATCATGAGAAAGCCGAGCATAGAAGTTCTGAATAATAATTTCTCTCGAGTGCTCATGCTTGGGGCATGAATATAACATTGACTTAAGCCTCCCCAAGCTTGAGCGATACTTTCTCTATCACGAGGCCAAAAATTATAAATATAATTCCGATCACGATGTACCAAATGCATAGGATAAAACTTTTGATGAAATTCCAATTTCAATCGGTTGTAGTTCCATGATCCAGTATAATCACATAGCCTATACCATGTTAATGCTTTATCCCTCAAAGATAAGGGAAAGACCTTCTTCTTGACATCATCCTCGAGCAAACCTGCAAGCTTAAATAAACCACAAACTTCATCTACATAGATTAGATGCAAGTCGGGATGTGATGTTCCATCTTCTGTAAAAGGATTAGCCAATAGTTTCTCTAGCATACCCGAAGGAATTTCATAATAAATATTTTCAGTAGGTGAAGTATGTTGAGGATCAACTCTTTGTGCTTCCGGTCGAGGTGAAGATACCCCGAACAAGCTCCTCAAAGGATTAGTTTCCATAGTGACAAGTGACAATAAATTTCAGCACACTATATGATGGGGTTATAGTCCCAGGGTAGGCTCATAGGCCAGCCCTATAGGTCCTACCCAAGGACTACCCTTCATAGAGGACAAGGCCCTTAGACAGTTCTGACTGAACTAAGGACGCCCCCATCATCCAGTCGGCAACGAGCACTCGGAGCATACTTAACGTACCGACTGGAATCCACTCTGTACATCGTAACCTCCCAGGAGGGCAACGGTCATACGTTTTCATACTCCATTATTAGCATTTAAGGCTTACGTTACCTATAACTTAGGCATTTATTCGCCACTATTCCACCCTTGCCCACCGGGCCATTATGAAGGGCAGCGCAGTCTATATAAGCCGCCCTTCTCCACTGGTGCAAGGGTTGGCACTTGCTGTAATCCTATAATCCACTCGAACTAAGCTCCCAAGAGCACTGAGACGTAGGGCTTTTATCTCCACCGTAGAGGGGCCTGAACTCATACATCCTCGCCGTAGCTAAGGCTCTGCCCATCCTTTCGTACCCTACACTTCTACTGTCAGACTTATACCCACGACAGTTGGCGCCCACCGTGGGGCAGGCGTCTAAGCGACTTCCGGCGAGTTTGCGATTTCATCTTTTCATCATGTCGTCCGGTGGAGATCTATGCATGGGCCATGAGATCCTCTTCGGCGCACTCTCCTTCATCGTCGACGATTCGGCATGGCTTCGGGATGCGCCCCTCGACGTCGAGGCGCTCCATAGTCATGGGGCTACGCACTTCCGTGCCGGTTCCCGCGGCGTCCTTCTTCTCTAGCCATCGGCCCCGGTGTCGATCCTCGCCCCGGTCACGCGCCGCAACAAGCGATCTCGTCGCCCGCGGCTCTAGCGTTGGGTGCGACACGCCCAGGCGCGATAGAGCGCGTCCTCTCAAGTGGCGGTGCTCGAATCGGTTGTGGTCCCACCGCCATCCCAGTGCTTGGACTCAGTTCCGACTGAGCTACCTTCCGAGTACCCGGGTTGCGGGCCTGCAGCCGAAGTTCTCATGGCCGATTCCCATGAAAGTCCCCTCCGGACTGGTCGGAACGAGCATGAGGTCGGAGAATCATCCGGCGCTCGTTGTCAACACCATCGTTCTACCAGTCGACGCACTCGCCACAGCAACGTCAAGGTGTTCCGCACACCCATCCTCAACTTGGATGCGGCTGCCAGGATAGCCGATTCTCTCCAGCCGACTGATTCAGAGGCTGGTAGAGGGATCGAGCAGATTCGTGCCCTGTTGCATATGATGCAGCGGCAAAATTCGGCGGTCTCCCAGTCGCACAACAGGATCCACAACAGTTTTGTTCACGCGAACACGCATCGGTCGGTTTTCAGTCCCGACTCTCATCAGCGGCACAAAGGAGGCAACCGTTCCAGGGACCCAAGTCGGAATCCGCTTCCCATTCGGTCTCATCCAGAAGATCGTCACCGTTCGCCCCCCCCCCCCCCCCCCCCGCGGGGTGGGCCTTACGGGCCCCGACATCACGATGATCATCATTCAGTCGGTGACGCACATGATCCAAGGCCCGACGCAAGAGGGTACATCGCCTAGAAGAAGGTCGAAAGAAGTCGAGCCCACCGTGATGGTCACGATAGAGACCGTCCGAGTTGAAGTAGGACCGTCGTCTCTGGCCCCGAGTGCTTCAGTCGGTCCATCCGTTCAGCTGACATCCCTCCCAACTTCCGATTGGTGACGGGAATCAGCAAGTTCACAGGAGAGTCCAAGCCAGAAACTTGGTTGGACGACTACAG
The DNA here is from genome assembly GCF_904849725.1 of Hordeum vulgare subsp. vulgare. Taxonomy (NCBI): domain Eukaryota; kingdom Viridiplantae; phylum Streptophyta; class Magnoliopsida; order Poales; family Poaceae; genus Hordeum; species Hordeum vulgare. Next base: position 536,458,538 of record NC_058521.1, read on the forward strand.
AGTGGCGGTCCAGATCGGTGGCGGAGATGACCATGTCGCCATGAAACATCTTCCCCTGATGCTCGACGGCTCGGCGCGAGCTTGGCTAAACCAGTTGGCTCCGTCAAGCATCTACAGCTGGGCAGATCTGTCTCGAGTCTTCATCAGGACCTTCGAGGGTACGTGCAAACGCCCTGCTGGTCTCGTAGAGCTCCCGCACTGTGTCCAGAAGCACAATGAGCCCTTGCGCGATTTCATCCAGCGCTGGACGACCCTCTACCACACGGTGGAGAATGTCACAGAGCATCAACCAGTCTGCGCCTTCAAGGCAGGCGTGCGGTACAGAGATCTGTACCTGAAGTTCGGTCGGACAGGCGACATCTCCATGAGCAAGATGATGGAGATAGCCGCATGCTATGCAAATGGCGAAGAAGAGGACCGCATACATAGCGGCAAGCATAAGTCAGTCGCCAATGGAGATGGGAACAGCAATCGGAAGCAGAAGCAGAAAGCTCAATCCACTCCGCAGGCAGAGGCAGCAGCCGTTACGAATGCCAAGTTCAAAGGCAAGGGGAAAGCTCAGTACACCCCCAAGAAGAAGCAGTCAGGAAACTTCATCCTGGATCAACCGTGTCCAATTCACACGAAGACGGATGAAGAAGGCAATGTCATATTGCCGAAGCATACCACTCGGCAGTGTCGCCTCCTGATCCAAGGATTCGGCGACGGACAACCGAGTGAGAAGGACACCGAGCAGGATGGCGAAGAGGAGGATCCGTTCCCCTAAGTCCATGCAACGTTGATGATTTTTGCTGATGTGGAAAGCAAAAGTCGACTGAAGCTGGTCAACAGGGAGGTGAACTTGGCAACCCCATCCACTCCCACGTTCCTCAAGTGGTCATAGACTGCGATCACCTTTGATCAGTCAGACCACCCAGCACACATACACACCCCAGGGAGGCAAGCTCTGGTCGTCGACCCGGTGGTGGAAGGAGTCAGGCTGCACAAAGTCCTCATGGACGGCGGCAGCGGCTTGAACATCATGTACGCCAACACTCTCAAGGGGATGGGCATTCCGATGTCCAAACTTAGCGAGAGCAGTATGCAGTTCCACGGAGTCGTCCCAGGACGAAACGCCAAGTCACTCGGCCAGATCGCGTTGGATGTCGTCTTCGGCTCTGACAAGAACTTCCGCAAGGAGAAGCTGACATTCGAGGTGGTGGACTTCCAGAGTGCATACCATGCGATTCTGGGCCGTCCGGCATATGCGCGTTTCATGGCCCGACCATGTTACGTCTATTTGAATCTCAAGATGCCAGGCCCCAAAGGTGTGATTACGATCACAGGCAATCGGCAGCGGGCCGAGGAGTGTCTGCAGCAGGGGTCGCAGATTGCCGATCAGCAGATGGCTATTCTCGAGCTGGATGAGTACAAGAAGACCACCGACCCTGCTGACCTGATGCGTTCAAAGAAGCCAACTTCCGAGCCGCATTCCAGTCGGCGGGAGACACGAAGAAAGTCAGCATCCACCCGACAGACGACACCGCTGCCCCGACAAACATCTCCACCATCCTTGATCCAAAATAGGAAGTCGAGCTCATCCAATTCCTCCGTGAGAACTGTGACATTTTTGCATGGAAGCCCGCTAACATGCCAGGTGTACCCAGGGAGTTGGCTGAGCACCGACTGCATGTGGATCCTGCTACTCGGCTCGTCCAAGAACGCCTGCGTCGGTCCGCCGCGCACAAGAGGAAGGCAATCGGAGAGGAGGTGGCTAAACTTTTGGCAGCCAACTTCATTCGCGAGGTACACCACTCCGAGTGGCTCGCTAATGTTGTCATGGTGCCCAAGAAGGACAAGTCTCTCCGTATGTGCATCGATTTCAAACATCCCAATAAGGTCTGTCCGAAAGATCACTTCCCGCTCCCCCGCATTGATCAAATTGTTGATTCGACTGGGGTTGCGAGCGTTTATCCTTCCTTGATGCCTATTCGGGCTATCATCAGATCCGTCTGTATGGTCCGGATGAATTAAAAACAGCCTTCATCACCCCATTCGGGTGTTTCTATTACATCACTATGCCATTCGGTTTGAAGAATGCAGGAGCAACTTTTATGCACATGATCCAAAAATGCCTCCTTGACCAGATCAGTCGAAATGTGGAGGCATATATGGACGATATCGTAGTCAAGTCACGCAAATGTTCCGACCTGCTGACTGACTTGGCAGAAACATTCGCCAACCTACGTAGGTATGATATCAAGATCAACCCAGCCAAGTGTTCATTCGGCGTTCCCAGCGGGAAGTTACTCGGTTTCTTCGTTTCTGAATGAGGGATCGATGTCAGCCCCGAAAAGATCGGGACCATTGTCCGAATGGAGCGGCCGGTAAGGATACATGATGTTCAAAGGCTCACAGATTGCCTAGCGGCTTTGAGCAGGTTTATCGCTCGACTCGGCGAGAAGGTGTTACCTCTGTACCGACTCATGAAGAAGTCAGATACCTTCGAGTGGACAGACGAAGCCCAAATCGCATTCGATGACCTCAAAGCCCTGCTTTCCACCCAGCCGGTTCTTACTGCCACGCTCAGTAAAGAACCCCTTCTTCTGTACATCGCGGCTACAAATCAAGTCGTCAGCACTGTTCTGACAGTCGAACGCGAAGAAGAAGGCAAAGCATACAAGGTTCAGCGACCAGTATATTATGTCTCTGAAGTCCTGACTCCTTCCAAGCAGAGGTATCCCCATTATCAGAAGCTTATTTATGGGATCTACATGACTGCAAAGAAGGTGGCTCATTATTTCCAAGACCACTCGGTGTCTGTCATATCTGATGCTCCGTTGTCGGAAATTCTCCACAATCGGGACGCATCAGGCCGAGTGGCAAAGTGGGCAATGGAGATGCTATACTGTGACATCAAGTTCGAAGCCAAGAAAGCTATAAAGTCTCAAGCTCTGGCTGACTTCATAGCAGAATGGGTAGAACAACAGCAACCGACTCACATCTAATCGGCTCATTAGACCATGTTCTTCGATGGGTCCAAGATGTTGAATGGCTCCGACGCCGGCATAGTGATCATATCCCCAAAAGGTGATAAACTCAAGTATGTGTTGAAGATACATTTTGATTCTTCCAACAACGAAGCAGAGTACAAAGCTCTCCTTTACGGATTGCACATGGCCATCACACTCGGCGTCCGTCGCCTGATGGTCTATGGCGACTCAGATCTGGTGGTTAATCAAGTAATGAAGGAATGGGACGTAAGGAACCCCACCATGACTGCATACTGCAACGCAGTAAGCAAGCTCGAGAAGAAGTTTGAAGGTTTGGAACTTCACCATGTTCCCCGACTGAAAAACCAAGCAGCAGATGAATTGGCAAAACTTGGATCCACTCGGAGACCGGTCCCGAGTGATGTCTGCCTCGAGCACCTACACCTCCCCTCGGTGAAAGAAGATCCTTTTACAGAGGAACCAGTACAACCGAAGAGCTCAACAGATCCGACTGAAGTCGAGGTCCCCGCTGTGTTTGATTTGATCATGGAGATTCTAGCTGTCATTCCCGAATGGACTGTGCCGTTCATTGCATACATCATGAGGCAAGAGTTACCAGAAGACGAAGTCCAAGCTAGGCAGATTGTCCGCAGGTCGAAGTCCTTCACCGTCATTGATGGCCAGTTGTATAGGGAATGTGTTTCAGGCGTCCTTCAGCGGTGTATCTCCCCTGAGGAGGGACAGTTAATCTTGGAAGAAATTCATTCGGGAACCTGCAGTCATCATGCCTCCTCAAGGGCAGTCGTCGCCAAAGCATTCAGAGATGGTTTCTTCTGGTTGCAGGCAAATGAAATGGCGAAAGATATGGTCGACCGTTGCGAAGGCTGTCAGTTCTATTCAAACAAGTCCCACAAGCCAACGTCTGCGCTGAAGACAATTCCTCTTGTTTGGCCATTTGTCGTGTGGGGATTAGATACAGTCGGACCATTCAGAACGGGCCAAGGAGGATTCACTCATCTGCTGGTAGCAGTCGACAAGTTTACCAAGTGGATTGAAGCCAAGCCCATCAAGAAGATTGATCCCTTACGGCCATCAAATTTATCAGAGACATCATCGCCAGATACGGGGTTCCGCACAGCATAATCACCGACAATGGCACAAACTTCGACTCGGACAGGTTCAAAGGTTTTTGCGCAAGCCAAGGTATCCGAGTGGATTTTGCATCCGTGGCACACCCCCAAGCAAACGGGCAAGCAGAGTGGGCGAATGGACTTATTCTTCAAGGGTTGAAGCCTCGACTCCTCGAGAAGTTGGACATGCCGCCGGCGCATGGGTCACCGAGCTGCCTTCGGTGTTGTGGGGCCTCCGCACAACTCCGAATAGATCTACAGGGCGATCCCCGTTCTTCCTCGTTTATGGAGTAGAGGCAGTCCTTCCGAGTGACTTGCTTTACAACTCTCCACGAGTCGAACTCTTCTCCCAAGCCGAAGCAGAGCAAGCCAGGCAAGACGGAGTGGATCTTCTAGAAGAAGAGCGCGAGATGGCACTGATTCGTTCAACAATTTATCAACAAGATCTGCGGCGATTTCACGCGTGGCATGTCAGGAGCCGCACATTCCAATCCGGCGACCTGGTGCTCCGAGTGGATCAACAGAGACCACACAAGTTGGCTCCCGCCTGGGAAGGACCCTTCATCATCTCTAAGGTGCTGAACAACGGAGCATATCGACTCTACAACCTCGACAGGGAAACGGACGAGCCGCGAGCATGGAATGGAGATCTCCTGAAGCGTTTCTACACATAACCGCCGACGGAGACAATGTAAAGAACAAGTATCATTGAAGTAATACAAAGCAGATTGATTTCTTGCAGATTCAAAATTCTTCCGCGTTTGCAGACTTCGGTCTTAAAAAAACTAACTCCGAGTGTGCACTAAAAGTCACACTCGGGGACTTAGATGCGACCCAGAGTCGCCTAAGTACAAACTCGCTCCGAGTGTGCACTAAAAGTCACACTCGGAGACTTAGCTGCGACCCAGAATCGCCTAAGTACAGACTCACTCCGAGTGTGCACTAAAAGTCACACTCGGAGACTTAGCTGCGACCCAGAATTGCCTAAGTACAAACTCGCTCCGAGTGTGCACTAAAAGTCACACTCGGAGACTTAGCTGTGACCCAGAATCGCCTAAGTACAAACTAACTCCAAGTGTGCACTAAAAGTTACACTCGGGGAGTTAGCTGCGACCCAGAGTCACCTAAGTACAAACTCGCTTCGAGTGTGCACTAAAAGTCACACTCGAAGACTTCGCTGCGACCCAGAATCGCCTAAGTACAAACTCGCTCCGAGTGTGCACTAAAAGTCACACTCGGGGACTTAGCTGCGACCCAGAGTCGCCTAAGTAAAAAAGCTTCCTCCGAGCGTATACTCGAGATACACTCGGAGGCTTAGCAAACCCTCATTGAGGCTCATGTAGATGTGAAGACAACTGACAACTACATGAGTAACAACTCACTCCGAGTGTGCATGAAAAGTCACACTCGGGGACTTAGCCGCGACCTAGAGTCGCCTAAGTAACAACTCGCTCCGAGTGTGCACTAACAGTCACACTCGGAGACTTAGCTACGACCCAGAGTCGCCTAAGTAAAAAAAGCTTCCTCCGAGCGTATACTCGAGATACACTCGGAGGCTTAGCAAACCCTCATTGAGGCTCATGTAGATGTGAAGACAACTGACAACTACATGAGTAACAACTCACTCCGAGTGTGCACGAAAAGTCACACTCGGGGACTTAGCCACGACCCAGAGTCGCCTAAGTAACAACTCGCTCTGAGTGTGCACTAACAGTCACACTCGGAGACTTAGCTGCGACTCAGAGTTGCCTAAGTAAAAAAGCTTCGTCCAAGTGTATACTCGAGATACACTCGGAGGCTTAGCAGACCCTCATTGAGGCTCATGTGGATGTGAAGACAACTGAGAACTACATGAGTAACAACTCGCTCCGAGTGCGCACTAACAGTCACACTCGGGGACTTAGCCACGACCCAGAGTCGCCTAAGTAACAACTCGCTCCGAGTGTGCACTAACAGTCACACTCGGAGACTTAGCCGCGACCTAGAGTCGCCTAAGTAAAAGCTCGCTCTGAGTGCGCACTTGGAGGCTTAGCAGACCCTCATTGAGGCTCATGTGGATGTGAAGACAACTAACAACTACATGCTCTGCATGTTTGCCATTGGCTTCACCAAGAGACGCCAAACAAAAACCACGAGCCAAAATCGTGTCAAAAAAACTCAGCAAAAGATCCGATTCGAATTCAAGTTGGATCTACGATCACTCGGCTCGGTGTGAATCAAGATTATCCACACCGAACCACGAATGTGACGGCCAACAGCAGTGGCCAAAGTTTAATACAGATACCACTCGGCATACCGAGGTAAATGTGCATTCACCATAAAGTTTTTTCAAGCATCGCCGGGACTGGCAAGCTCCACAAAGGTGTCAAGGTCGATTCCGTCTGCAATGCGAGTGGCTGTGTCGAGGAAGGTCTCCATGAAATCTTCGAATCGAAGCTTCTTGGTGTTGGCGACCTGCAACATCTTCATTTTTTCTTTGCGGGCTTCCTTGCAGTGCACTCGGACAAGAGATAGCGCAACGTCCGCACCACACCGAGCGACAGACTTCTTCCATGCCTGCACTCTGCTTGGGACGTCCTCCAGCCGAGTCATCAACCCATCTATTTCGTTCCGGGAGTCGTCTTCAGGCCACAACTCCTTGTCGATCCGGCCGATAACTTTTCTGAGGCGGCCAATGAAAGGGCCCACCATGTTAAGGCGAGAATGCGCTTGGAGCATGTCCCGGTTGGCTTCATCGCCGAGTGGAACATTTGGAACAAGCGATCGCTCAATTTCGGATGCTTCAGCCTCAACGTCCCGACAGAAGTCTGCAAAGAAAAGACAAGCAGAAAGTAAGCACGACAGAGTGAACTCCAAAGTCAAGAAGCACTCGGCAACGACTTACCACCAAGCAGTGCGACCATCTTCCTTGCCGAGTCACTGACGTAGTTCTCCTGCGCCATGCACCGAGTGTTCATCACCTTCAGCTGGCCCATCCATTCGGATCTCTGACTCTTCATTTTTTCTACTTCGGCTAGCAATGCCTTGTTGGTCTCCCGAGACTCCTCCAAAGATTTCTCTCGGTTAGAAAGAGCCTCCTTCACACCAGCCAGGTCATTCACAGCCACCTCCAAGTCCGCAGCAAGCTGCATCTTCTCAGCCTTCAGAGCATTGTACGCAGATCCCATTTCACAAGTCTTTTGCCAAATAGACACAAAAGGAGGATCAGACGCGTTCAACAAGGAAAAAGTCTCGACAGATACGACAACACAATCAAAGCTCAAAGTTCTTCAGACCCCTGCCGATGCAAGCAATCGATAGCGGTCTCGGGGACTACACCCAGTGGGTTCACTGAGAGTGACCTCACTGGCATGAAGCTCGAACAGGTCGGCCCTATTGAGCTCCATGACAAACAAACAACACTATGAGATTACTATTACTCGACCCGAGTAACACTACTCTCGGGGACTACACCCAGTGGGTGCACTCGGAGGGCCCCCACTTGTACCATTCGGCCAGATCAGCTCTGATCTGTTCAGATTACGGAAAATACATATAAAGACAACTATTGGTGCAAGCACTCGGCACAAGTCTCGGGGACTACACCCACTGGGTTCACTCGGACTGAACCCACTGCAAAATCATCCTACTGTATCCGAGTGTTTCGCTGAAACCCCCAATGGGTAACAAGAGGAAAGTAAACACTTACTAGCGCACTTACTCGGATATCGTCCCGAAGCTCCAAGCTCTTCTTATACAGAGACGCGATGGAGTCATATGCTCCCTTGGCGTCACCCACCATCAGCTCCACCTGCACCATGGCGTCCTTGGCGGCCCCCACCTGGTCTTCCGGGAGGCGTCGGGCGTCATATTGAACAGCTGATGGACCCGGCGCGGCAGAAGACTCCCTGGGCATCCCGAGCTCCGCTCCAGTCGGTTCCGCTGTGAGGGGCACCGTCTCAGTCGGCGGCACGTTCATGGTGGGAGCGGCAATAGATGGGATAACCCCAGGGACAGGCGCCAAAGCTGGCTCCGACCCCCTTTGGTCTTCGTCCTCCAGATGGATCACCTCCGAAGGAAGCCCGACTGAACAAAATGAAGTTACAGAAAAAGGTCAAGATCAAAGACAACACTCACGAAACAATAATACAGCTCTCAGAGTCGTGACAACGTACCTTGCTGGGACGTGGCGGCATTATCCGTGTCCATGGGATCATCGTCCTGGGGCGGTAGAGAGGTGGCAGAGGTAGCAGCTCTATTGAGTGAAATCCACTCGACGGATAAGCATGAGTTCCCAAAAAGAGGAGTTCAATCGGATACTGAAGGAAGATGGAAGAACAAGGCACTTACGGTGAGGTGACAGGAACAGCGATCCTCATCCGAGACAAAGCTTTCCGAGGCTTAGGCCCACTAGGTTTGGCCACCTTGGACGGCTGGTTCACGGGCTCGGCAGCAGCGTCCCTGGTCCTCTTCACACTCGGAGCTAGGGGAGGAGCCGGCAGAGCACTCGGGGCCGCTGGAGGAGCTGGCGGAGCAGCGGGGTCATGACGACGCTTGGTTCGGTGCTCTGGTGGTGAGGGTGGCGAGCTCTGCTCCCCATCCTCCTCCTCCTCCTCCTCTTCTGTCTCCTCCTCCGTCTCCCCACTGTCGGATACATACTCGGCGCTATCCACGCTGCCCTCCTGGCTGCCCTCCTCTTCCTCGGCTGGATTCCCGTTCGAGACTGCAGAATGCCAGTTAGTCCACTCCTGCACAAAACACAGTCGGCAACGTCAGTCAATGGGACAAGAAAAGCAATAAAGCTAAGAAGATTAAAAGCACTCGACAAGATGAACTCACCTCATTCGGAGGAGGATTTTCGGCGCAGAAGGGCCTCACCCGCCGGGCTCCCACGACGTTATCACACGCGCCTGTGATGCCGCGGACCCACGCACTCATAGTCTCCCCGCTCACGTCCTCTGGATGAGACCAAGTGGAGTCCGAAGGCCCCACGTAGTGCCACATGGCGTGGTGTCGGGCCTGCAACGGCTGGATGCGCCGACCCAGAAAAGTCTCCAGCAGGTCCGTGCCGGTGACTCCCTTACGAACGACGGCTATCAGCGCGTCGACCAAAGGCTGGATCTGGATCCTTTCCCCCTTAGAGAGCGCAAGCTTCCTGGGAGGGCCCGGACGGTCTAAGCTAAAAGGTGGCAACCCACTCGAAGCATTCGGACAAGCAATGTCCTGGCAATAGAACCAGGACGATTGCCAGTTCCTGACTGACTCGGATAACTGGAGAGAGGGATAGCTACTCTTTGTTTTCTTCTGGAAACCTAAACCCCTGCAGAGCTGGAGGATATGGGTCTTATCGTCCGACTGGCTAAGCTTTTTGACGGTTTGGGATCTAGCGGAGAAGACATACTTAAAGAGCCCCCAGTGGGGAGGACATCCAATGAAGCACTCGCAGAGGGTGATGAATGCAGCAAGGTGAGCTATTGCGTTAGGAGGAAAGTGATGGAGCTGCGCCCCGAAGTAAGTCATGATACCTCGGAAGAAAGGATGGGGAGGCAAGGAGAAGCCTCTGAACACATGACTGAGCAGCAGAACGCACTCCCCCTCCTTCGGCGCCGGCTCCGTCTCGCCTTCCGGCAGCCTCCAGGACTTGTTGACGATCATGCCATGCTCCACCAGCTCCAGCACATCATTCTCCGTCACCGAGGAGGGGAGGAAATCCCCCTTGATCCAACCCGCCGGCAGCGCCCGCTGCCGCCGCTGAGTAGGGGCCGACCCCTTCTTCTTCTTCTTCTTCTGCGACTCGAGCTTGCTGGTCTGTCCCTTCGTCATGGCGAAGGCGACCGATCCGCAGAGGAGGAGGAGAAGGAGGAGGCTGGAGGTGTGCAGAGAGTTGCGGGAGGAGCGAGATTAATGCGAGGAAGAAGAGCAGCGCAACAGGAAATCCCGCCGGGGAGGCTTAAATAGGCTTCCGACTGGGTCTCTAACAGGTGGACCCAAGATCTTATCCCCCCAACCGGCCGCTGAGAGGTTAGTGGAGAAGATAAATGCGCGGTAATCGAGGAGGCAAAACCTACTCGATGGCGACATCGTCGTCTCCGCTGAGTGCGCGGCAACCGAAATTTGAGGATCTCGGAAAATCCGGCGCTGTCAGTTTGACCAGTCACGTCGAAAGATTCCGCGGAAGCACTCGGTCCCTGACGGTTCGTTTCACTGGTATATTCACTCGGATCACTGGTTGAAAGGATAAAATGGATCGAGGCAAACAACGCTAAAGTCACCTCCATACCAGTCGGTTACATACTCCAGACATCACTTCATCGTTCCAACCCCGATCCATTCGGGGACTAATGATGGGGCTATAATCCCAGGGTAGGGTCATAGGCCTGCCCTATAGGTCCTACCCAAGGACTACTCTTCATAGACGACAAGGCCCTTAGACAGTTCCGACTGAACTAAGGACGCCCCCATCATCTAGTCGGCGACGAGCACTCGAAGCATACTTAACGTACCGACTGGAATCCACTCTGTACATCATAACCTCCCAGGAGGGCAACGGTCATACGTTTTCATACGCCATTATTAGCATTTAAGGCTTACGTTACCTGTAACGTAGGAATTTATTCGCCACTGTTCCACCCTTGTCCACCGGGCCATTATGAAGGGCAGCGCACTCTATATAAGCCGCCCTTCTCCACTGGTGCAAGGGTTGGCACTTGTTGTAATCCTATAATCCACTCGACACTAAGCTCCCAAGAGCACTGAGACGTAGGGCTTTTACCTCCACCGTAGAGGGGCCTGAACTCATACATCCTCGCCGTAGCTAAGGCTTTGCTCATCCTTTCGTACCCTACACTTCTACTGTCAGACTTATACCCACGACACTATATAAATGTTTCCTTACCAAATTCCACTCACCAAAGGCGCTTCACTCCCCGGCAACGGTGCCAGAAGAGAGTCTTGATGACCCACAAGTGTAGGGGATCTATCGTAGTCCTTTTGATAAGTAAGAGTGTTGAACCCAACAAGGAGCAGAAGGAAATGACAAGTGGTTTTCAGCAAGGTATTCTCTGCAGGCACTGAAATTATCGGTAACAGATAGTTGTGTGGTAAGATAATTCGTAACGGGTAGCAAGTAACAACAGTAAAAAAGGTGCAGCAAGATGGCTCAATCCCTTTTGTAGCAAGGGGCAAGCTCGGACGAACTCTTATATAAGGTAAAGCGCTTCCGAGGACACATGGGAATTTCTGTCAAGCTAGTTTTCATCATGTTCATATGATTCGCGTACGCTACTTTGATAGTTTGATATGTGGGTGGACCGGTGCTTGGATGTTGTCCTTACTTGGACAAACATCCCACTTATGATTAACCCCTCTCGCAAGCATCCGCAACTACGAAAGAAGAATTAAGACTAAGTCTAACCATAGCATTAAACTAGTGGATCCAAATCAGCCCCTTGCGAAGGAACGCATAAAGTAGGGTTTAAGCTTCTGTCACTCTAGCAACCCATCATCTACTTATTACTTCCGAATGCCTTCATCTAGGCCCAAATAATGGTGAAGTGTCATGTAGTCGACATTCACATAACACCACTAGAGGAAAGACAACATACAACGCATCAAAATATCGAACAAATACCAAATTCACATGACTACTTATAGCTAGACTTATCCCATGTCCTCAGGAAAAAACGTAACTACTCACAAAGCATAATTATGTTCATGATCAGAGAGGTATTGAATAGCATTAAGGATCTGAACATATGATCTTCCACCGAGTAAACCAACTAGCATCAACTACAAGGAGTAATTAACACTACTAGCAACCTTACAAGTACCAATCGGAGTCGCGAGACGGAGATTGGGTACAAGAGATGAAATAGGGTTTTGTCACGCCCAAGATGCGACCCTATCCTCAATTTGGCACGAAGGCCTCATAGGGGATAGAAGCGCATCTCGTCGTGTCGCAAGAATGGATATCGTTACAAGTACATGTACTGAAAAGAAGAGATATATAATAGAATTGGCTTACACTCGCCACAAGCTACATCAGAGTCACATCAGTACATTACATAATCATCAAGAGTAAGAGCAGGGTCCGACTACGGATGAAAACAAACAAGAAAAGAAGAACGACGTCCATCCATGCTATCCCAGGTTGCCGGCCTAGAACCCATCCTAGATCGATGAAGAAGAAGAAGAAGAAGAAGCAACTCCAAATGAACAATCAACGCGCTCGCGTCAAGTAACCTTTACCTGTACCTGCAACTAGTGTTGTAGTAATCTGTGAGCCACAGGGGACTCAGCAATCTCATTTCCAAAGGTATCAAGACTATCAAAGCTTAATGGGTGAGACATGGTTAAGTGGTGAGGTTGCAGCAGCGGCTAAGCATATGTATGTATGGTGGCTAACTTACGAGTACAAGAATAAAGAGGGGGAAGATCTACGCATAGCAGACGTGAACTACTGATGATCAACTGAATGATCCTGAACACCTACCTACGTCAGACATAACCCCATCGTGTCCTCGATCGGAGAAGGAACTCACGAAAGAGACAATCACGGTTACGCACACAGTTGGCATATTTTAATTAAGTTAACTTCATGTTATCTAGAACCAGTGTTAAACAAAGTTTCCACGTTGCCACATAACCGCGAGCATGGCTTTCCGAAAAGATTTAACCCTGCAGGGGTGCTCCAACTAGTCCATCAAAAATTACCACAAGCCGCATAGAAATCCTCAATCACGAAGCTCGCGATCTCGTCGGATTCCCTAGTGGAAAACCTCAACTCTAAGAATACCCAAAGCATCACCGGAATCCCGATGCACAAGATATTTCGTCAAAGGTAAAACTAATCCAGCAAGGCCGCCCGACGTGTCGACGATCCCGATAGGAGTCGTGTACCTCGTTCTCAGGATACGACGGATGAGCTAGACATTGGGATCGCTAAACCTCCGGGTGACCAGAGGGGCGCCGGACATCGCTCAGGTGGGACCAACACTCATGAGGAGCACTGGCCCGGGGGTTGATTAAATTATCCTCGGGTTAATTACTCCCTATGCAGTTCATTAGTTATTAGGCAAATGTAGTACCAAAGTTGGGCCTTGCCAGACCAACTTTAATCTAAAACGAATTATCAAGGGGTCCCCATAACAACCCCGATCGTGTTAGGAGCGCTCATTTATGGAACATAACACCGGTAGCCGAAACAAAGGGGGCAAAGGTGGAACAAAAACACCAGGCTAGAAAGGCCGAGCCTTCCACCTTTTACCAAGTATATAGGTGCATTAAATTAAATAGCATTTATATATGGTGATATAACAAGGAACCCATGTTATCACATGGAAGCAACTACACCTGCAACTAGCAACGCTAACAACATGGTTAGGCAAGCGGTAACATAGTCAATGAGTGGTTTGCTAGGTCGAACAGGTTGAAGGTAATCATGGCATTGTTGAGAAGCTGATATTTAACATGTGGTAGGCAACGAGACATAATCGATAGCATCGAAATAACTAGCATGGCAATGATAGTAATGGTATATGGGGAAATGGTCATCTTGCCTGAGATCCCGCTTGGAAGAAGAACAACTCCATGAAGTCGGCGAACCAACGTAGTTGAACGGGTCCTCACATTTCGACACGTTTGCGGAACTCTATCGAGACGGGCAAACCGGAAACAAACATCAACACAAATATTCACCACACGATGCACAACATGATGCATAACCTACTATGATGCATGATCAGATCAAAATGCAAGGGATGGCATGGCAATTCACCTCACGGAAACACTACACATTAAATGAAGCTCGATATGCAACGGGTTGCATATCGACGAAACTCCACGATTAATTATTTAATGCACTCCCGATGATTTACACGGCAATATTAAATTGTTATCATGGCAAGTGGTGAATCGGTGATCCTACATGGCATCCTAGACGGTTTAACTCGCGGAACATAGAACGGAGCTACGACATAAGCACATGCAACACAAGATGTATATGCCATGAATGCGTCGTGCATGCGAGTTCATAACACGGGCAAGAAGGAAAAGAAACAGGTGTCGCCACAGCGAGCGAGAGGGAACCATGGCGGCAAGATGGAAACGAAGCCACGGCAACATTCCTATCTCGATAACTCGACGAGCAATCGTGCCAATGTATAGGGTGCGCGTGCGGGAACGCTAAATAAAGATGGGGTAATCTCGCTACCGGGTTCCCATGTGTCGGGCACAACATAAGAGGGACAACATGCAACGGTCAAACGTACCGTGCAAACATACATTACATCTCATACATCATATGCGTTCGGTACACGACACGTTCCCACGGTATACCTTCGACGCGTGCGTTCAGGCGGATCGGATCGGTGAAGGAGAACAACGGTCGTCGTGGTCGTCGTGGAAGTCGGGTCTCGTCGACGGTAGTCGTTCGCTCGGTGTCGTGGTCCACGGTCTTCGGCGTTGGTTCATGGTCTTCGGCGACGGTAGTCGAACTCGTTCCAGGGGTCGTCGCGGACGTCGTGGTACTCGCAGTCTTGTCGGTTCCAAGAAGGAGGGGTTGGTGCACACGGCGACGGCAGGCCACACAACAGCAACAGCAAACGGCCACGGCAAGGTAAAGCGGTAGCAGCAACAGGCAAGCTAGCAAAGCAAGGCAAGCTAGCAAGCACGACCATCAGCTAGCTCACAGCAACTAGCAGGTATTAGCAAGCAAGCAAGCAGACTAGCAACAAAGCAAGCTAGCTAAGCGGCATGCATTAGCAGCTAACAGCAAAAGCTACTAACAAATACTAGCTAGCAAAGCAGCAACATCTACAGCAACACGCAAGCAAGCAGCTAAATGCACCTAGCAGCAGCAACCTACAACAACGGCGCAACAACAACAGAGCAACAGGCAACAGCAGCGGCTCGGCAAGGCAGCACCATCAGCTAAGGCAACAGGGCAACAGCACGACAAGAGCAGCAGCAGGCGGCAGCATCAGCAAGCAACGGCGGCAGGCAAGCAAGCACAGACTCGGCGGCATAGCAACACCAGCAGCAGCCGGCAGCAGCAATAGCAGGCTACAACAACAGCACGAGCACAACAACTACGGCAGGGGAGGCCGGGGTCCTGGAGGCTACCTTGGCGACGATGCGGGGAGGCGTGCCACCGCCGGGGAACGGTGGCGCGCGGGACGGCCGGAGGGCGCAGGCGGGCAGCTCGGGGGGCGACGGGGAGACGGTGGCTGCGGCCACAACGGCGTGCAGGAACGGCGGCGCGCGGGGCTGGCAAGCTCAAGGAACAAGGAGGCGGGGAGGCCTGGAGGCGAGGCCGAGGGCGTTCCCCTCAGGAACTTGGCGGCGAACGACGCAGAGGCCACGACGGGGCGCGCGGGAACGGGGCCAACACGGGGCATGGGGAGGCCGGCGAGCGGCAGCGGGGCAGGAGCAGCTGCGAGGGGGATCGGGCGCGGCGAATCGGGACAGAGGGAGGGGGAGAAGGGGATCGGGGCAGAGAGGAAGCCACGAGGAGGATGAGGGAGAAGAGGGAGGCGCACGGGAGAAACAGGGGGGATCGAGGGGAGCTAGGGTTGGGGTAGCTGGGCTGCGGCCCAAGTGGGCCTCCTCCTCTCTCTTTGCTTTATTTTCCTCTTTTTAAAAACAAAAACTCAACCAAACAAAATAAATAGGTTTAAACAAAAATAAAAAATAAATGTTGTTGACTCCTTTGAAAAAAATATACCCCAACTATAATAACAAGTTTTTTGGGCATTTTTAAACGAATAAAAAATGAAACCTTTTTTTTAAGAATTAAAATAAAACCCTTTCACAAAAGAATAAAATTTTAACCCCTTTTGACAAGAGAATAAAATAAAACCTCTTTTATTTAAAGAATGAAATAAAATCTCTTTAAAGGGGAAAAGAAAAATGAGACGGTTTTAAAATAAAACAAGAGGAGAAATAAGAGAAAAACCCAAGGGTTGCCCCCACATTTAATAAAAGGACTTTTATTAAAAAGAAGACGAACCTTTTTAAATAGGGGTTTAAACGAAGACTTGAGCAAAACCACAAAAACGAAATAAGAGGGGAGAGGAGGGGAGAGAAGGTTTTAGGTCCGCGGTGCAACAGGGTTTGAGGTGGCTCTCACGCACCCACTCTCATCACTCCAACAAGACAACGCCACTCACAAGGCACTGACACCCAACAACACAGAGCAACAAGCAACACCGACAAAACACAGATGACATGATGCCATGCATGATGCGACGATGCAAACTAAATGATGATGCAACAAATAAAACTAATCACATGACGGAAACGGAAATAAAGGGGGAATCTTCTGGAGCATCGGTCTCAGGTTGTCACTGTTGGAAATATGCCCTAGAGGCAATAATAAAATGGTTGTTATCATATTTCCTTGTTCATGATAATCGTCTATCGTTCATGCTATAATTGTATTAACAGGAAACAGTAATACATGTGTGAATGAATAGATCACAATGTGTCCCTAGCAAGCCTCTAGTTGGCTAGCTCGTTAGTCAATAGATGATCATGGTTTCCTGATCATGGACATTGGATGTCATTGATAACGGGATCACATCATTGGGAGAATGATGTGGTGGACAAGACCCAATCCTAAGCCTAGCGCTAGATCGTATTGTTCGTATGCTAATGCTTTTCTAATGTCAAGTATCTTTTTCTTCGACCGTGAGATCGTGCAACTCCCGGATACCGTAGGAGTGCTTTGGGTGTATCAAACGTCACAACGTAACTGGGTGACTATAAAGGTGCACTACGGGTACCTCCGAAAGTGTCTGTTGGGTTGGCACGAATCGAGATCGGGATTTGTCACTCCGTGTGACGGAGAGGTATCTCTGGGCCCACTCGGTAGAACATCATCATGAGCTCAATGTGACTAAGGAGTTAGTCACACGATGACGTGCTACGGAACGAGTAAAGAGACTTACCAGTAACGAGATTGAACAAGGTATAGGTATACCGACGATCGAATCTCGGGCAAGTTCTATACCGACAGACAAAGGGAATCGTATACGGGATTGATTGAATCCTTGACATCGTGGTTCATCCGATGAGATCATCGTGGAGCTAGTGGGAGCCACCATGGGTATCCAGACCCCGCTGATGGTTATTGACCAGAGAGGTGTCGCGGTCATGTCTGCCTGTCTCCCGAACCCGTAGGGTCTACACACTTAAGGTTCGATGACGCTAGGGTTATAGGGAATTGTTATACGAGATTACCGAAAGTTGTTCAGAGTCCCAGATGAGATCCAGGACGTCACGAGGAGCTCCGGAATGGTCCGGAGGTAAAGATTGATATATAGGACGGATGGTTTCGAAGACCGGAAGTGTTTCGGGCATCACCGGTAACGTATCGGGACCACCGGGACCACCGGAGGTGGTCCCGGGGGACCACCGAAGGGGGGCTGCGACCCCAAGAGGTAAGATGGGCTAAGTGGGGGTGGGAACCAGCCCCTAGTTGGGCTGGTGCGCCTCCCCACTCAGCCCATGGCGCAAGGGAAAGGAAAAGAGGGGGGGAACCCTAACTCAGGTGGGCCTTAGGCCCACCAGAGGGGTGCGCCACCCCTCCTCCCTCATCTGGCCGCCACAAACCCCATCTCGGAGGGCTGCCGCACCCCCTAGGGTGGGAACCCTAGGGGTGGCACCCCCTCTCCCCTTCCCCTATATATAGTGGGCACTTTTGGCCTTTGGAGAACACAGTTTTCCCTCTCCCTCGGCGCAGCCCCGCACTTCTCCCTCCTCCTCTCTGCCGGCGCTTGGCGAAGCCCTGCCGGGAGACCTCGTCTCTCCACCAACACCACGCTGTCGTGTTGCTGGTCTTCTTCCCCAACCTCTCCCTCCTCCTTGCTGGATCAAGGTGTGGGAGACGTCACCGGGCTGCACGTGTGTTGAACGCGGAGGTGCCGTTGTTCGGCACTAGATCGGAATCGCCGCGAGTACGACTCCATCAACCGCGTTCTAGCAAACGCTTCCGCTTAGCGATCTTCAAAGGTACGAAGATGCTCTTACCCCTCTCTCGTTGCTGGTCTCTCCATAGGAAGATCTGAATGTGCGTAGGAAAATTTTGAATTTATGCTACGTTACCCATCAGTGGCATCCGAGCCAGGTTTTCTATGCGTAGATTCTATGCACGAGTAGAACACAAAAGTTGTGGGCGATGGTTTGTCAATTTGCTTGCCGTTACTAGTCTTATTATTTTCGGCGGTATTGTGGGATGAAGCGGCCCGGACCGACCTTACATGTACTCTTACGTGAGACTGGTTCCACCGACAAACATGCACATCGTGCATAAAGGTGGCTAGCGGGTGTCTGTCTCTCCTACTCTAGTCGGATTGGATTTGATGAAAAGGGTCCTTATGAAGGGTAAATAGCTTTGGCATATCATCGTTGTGGCTGTCACGTAGGTAAGAAGTCGTTCTTGCTAGAAACCCAAATCAGCCACGTAAAACTTGCAACAACAATTAGAGGACGTCTAACTTGTTTTTGCAGGGTTTGACATGTGATGTGATATGGCCAAAGTTGTGATGTTGCATGTATGATGTATGAGATGATCATGTTATTGTAATAGGTTTCACGACTTGCATGTCGTTGAGTATGACAACTGGCAGGAGCCATAGGAGTTGTCTTAATTTATTGTATGAGATGCAACGCCATGTGCTTACTACTTTTGCTTCATTGCTAACGGTTAGCTATAGTAGTAGTGATAGTAGTAGTTGGCGTGACGACTTCATGGAGACACGATGATGGAGATCATGATGATGGGGATCATGGTGTCACGCCGGTGACGATGATGATCATGCGATGCCTGAAGATGGAGATCGAAAGAGCAAAGATGATAATGGCCATATCATGTCACTATATGATTGCATTGTGATGTTTATCATGTTTTACATCTTATTGCTTAGAACGACGGCAGCATAATAAGATGATCCCTCTTAAAATTTCGAGAACGTATTCCCCTAAGTGTGCACCGTTGCGAAGGTTCGTTGTCTCGAAGCACCACGTGATGATCGGGTGTGATAGATTCTAACGTTCGCATACAACGGGTGTAAGCCAGATTTACACACGCGAAACACCTAGGTTGACTCGACGAGCTTAGCATGTACAGACATGACCTCGAATACAAGAGACCGAAAGGTCGAACATGAGTCGTATGGTTGAATACGATCAGCATGAGTTGCTCACCTTGCTGACTAGTCCGTCTCACATGATGATCGGACACGGGTTAGTCAACATGGATCATGTAACACTTAGATGACTAGAGGGATGTCGATTTAAGTAGGAGTTCATACTTAATTTGATTAAATGAACTTAATTGTCATGAACTTAGTCTAAAAGGTTGTCTTTATAAATATTGTAGATGTCCAACGTCAACCTCAACTTCAACGCATTCCTAGAGAAAAACAAGCTGAAAGATGATGGTAGCAACTATGCGGACTGGGTTCGCAACCTGAAGCTCATCCTTGAAGCAGCTAAAAAGGCTTATGTCCTTAATGCGCCGCTAGGTGACCCTCCCGCTCCCGCAGCAGCGCAGGACGTTCTAAACGTCTGGCAAGCGCGGAGTGATGACTACTCTCTGGTCAGGTGTGGCATGTTATACAGTTTAGAAATGGGGCTCCAAAGACGTTTTGAGCAACACGGGGCATATGAGATGTTCCAAGAGCTGAAGCTAGTTTTTCAAGCTCATGCCCGTGTCGAGAGATATGAAGTCTCCGACAAGTTCTTCAGCTGTAAGATGGAGGAGAACAGTTCTGTCAGTGAGCACATACTCAAAATGTCTGGGTTACACGGTCGTCTGACTTCACTTGGAGTCGAACTTCCGGATGATGCTATCATTGACAGAATCCTCCAGTCTCTCCCACCAAGCTACAAAGGCTTTGTGCTTAACTACAACATGCAAGGGATGGAGAAAACCATTCCCGAGTTGTACTCGATGCTCAAGTCTGCAGAGGTAGAAATCAAGAAGGAGCATCAAGTGTTGATGGTCAACAAGACCACTAGTTTCAAGAAAGGCAGGGGTAAGAAGAACTTCAAGAAAGACGGCAAAGCTGTTGCCGCGCCCGGCAAGCCAGATGCCGGGAAGAATAAAAAGAACGGACCCAAGCCTGAGACTGAGTGCTTCTACTGCAAGGGAAAAGGTCACTGGAAGCGGAACTGCCCCAAATACTTAGCGGACAAGAAGGCCGGCAACGTTAAAGGTATATGTGATATACATGTTATTGATGTGTACCTTACCAGCGCTCGTAGTAGCTCCTGGGTATTTGATACCGGTGCTGTTTCTCACATTTGCAACTCAAAGCAGGAACTGCGGAATAAGCGGAGACTGGCCAAGGACGAGGTGACGATGCGCGTCGGGAATGGTTCAAAGGTCGATGTGATCGCCGTCGGCACGCTACCTCTACATCTACCGTCGGGATTAGTTTTAAACCTTAATAATTGTTATTTAGTACCAGCTTTAAGCATGAACATTGTATCAGGGTCTTGCTTGATGCAAGAGGCTACTCATTTAAGTCAGAGAATAATGGTTGTTCTATTTATATGAGTGATATGTTTTATGGTCATGCTCCGCTGGTGAATGGTTTATTCTTGATGAATCTCGATCGTGATGTTACACATATTCATAGTGTGAGTACCAAAAGATGCAAAGTTGATAATGATAGTCCCACATACTTGTGGCACTGCCGCCTTGGTCATATCGGTGTTAAGCGCATGAAAAAGCTCCATACTGATGGACTGCTAGAGTCTCTTGACTTTGAATCATTTGACACATGCGAACCGTGCCTCATGGGCAAGATGACTAAGACTCCATTCTCAGGAATAATGGAGAGAGCCACCAACTTATTGGAAATAATACATACTGATGTGTGTGGTCCAATGAACGTTGAAGCTCGCGGTGGTTATCGTTATGTTCTCACTCTCACCGATGATTTGAGTAGGTATGGGTATATCTACTTGATGAAGCACAAATCTGAGACGTTTGAAAAGTTCAAGGAATTTCAGAATGAGGTTGAGAATCAACGTGACAGAAAGATTAAATGTCTACGATCTGATCGTGGAGGAGAATATTTGAGTCACGAGTTTGGCACACACCTAAGAAAGTGTGGAATCGTTTCACAACTAACGCCGCCTGGCACACCGCAGCGCAACGGAGTGTCTGAACGTCGTAATCGCACCTTATTAGATATGGTACGATCTATGATGTCTCTCACCGACTTGCCGCTATCATTTTGGGGATACGCATTAGAAACTGCAGCATTCACTTTAAATAGGGCACCGTCTAAATCCGTTGAGACGACACCGTATGAACTGTGGTTTGGCAAGAAACCTAAGTTGTCGTTTCTTAAAGTTTGGGGCTGCGATGCTTATGTGAAGAAACTTCAACCAGAAAAGCTCGAACCCAAAGTGGAGAAATGCGTATTCATAGGATACCCTAAGGAAACTATTGGGTATACCTTCTATCTTAGATCCGAAGGTAAAACCTTTGTTGCCAAGAACGGATCCTTTCTAGAGAAAGAGTTTCTCTCGAAAGAAGTAAGTGGGAGGAAGGTAGAACTTGATGAGGTAATTACACCCCCTCTCGAACAGGAAAGTAGCGCAGCGCAAGAAGTTGTTCCTGTGGTGCCTACACCGACTGAAGAGGAAGTTAATGATGATGATCATGAAGCTTCGGATCAAGTTACTACTGAACCGCGAAGGTCCACAAGGGTACACTCCGCACCAGAATGGTACGGCAACCCTGTGATGGAAATCATGTTGTTAGACAACGGTGAACCTTCGAGCTATGAAGAAGCGATGGCGGGCCCGGATTCCAACAAATGGCTTGAGGCCATGAAATCCGAGATAGGATCCATGTATGAGAACAAAGTATGGACTTTGGTGGACTTGCCCGATGACCGGCGAGCCATAGAAAATAAATGGATCTTCAAGAAGAAGACTGATGCGAACGGTAATGTAACCGTTTACAAAGCTCGACTTGTCGCAAAGGGTTTTCGACAAATTCAAGGAGTTGACTACGATGAGACTTTCTCACCCGTAGCGAAGCTGAAAACAGTCCGAATCATGTTAGCAATTGCCGCCTTTTATGATTATGAAATTTGGCAAATGGACGTCAAAACAGCGTTCCTTAACGGGAACCTTAAGGAAGAGTTGTATATGATGCAACCAGAAGGTTTTGTCGACCCTGAGGGTGCTAACAAAGTGTGCAAGCTCCAACACTCCATCTATGGGCTGGTGCAAGCATCTCGGAGTTGGAACATTCGCTTTAATGAGGTGATTAAAGCGTTTGGGTTCATACAGGTTTATGGAGAAGCCTATCTGTACAAGAAAGTGAGTGGGAGCTCTGTAGCTTTCCTCGTACTATATGTGGATGACATATTATTGATGGGGAATGATATAGAGATGCTGGAGAGCATAAAGGCCTATTTGAACAAGAGTTTTTCAATGAAGGACCTTGGAGAAGCTGCATACATATTAGGCATCAAGGTCTATAGAGATAGATCGAGACGCCTCATAGGTCTTTCGCAAAGTACATACCTTGACAAGATATTGAAGAAGTTCAATATGGAAAACTCAAAGAAAGGGTTCTTGCTAGTTTTGCAAGGTATGAGATTGAGTAAGACTCAGTCGCCGACCATGGCAGCAGATAGAGAGAAGATGAGTTCTGTCCCCTACGCTTCAGCCGTGGGCTCTCTAATGTATGCCATGTTGTGTACCAGACCTGATATAAACCTTGCGATAAGCTTGGTAGGGAGGTACCAAAGTAATCCCGGTGTGGAACACTGGACAGCGGTCAAGAATATCCTTAAGTACCTGAAAAGGACTAAGGAAATGTTTCTCGTTTATGGAGGTGACGAAGAGCTCGTCGTAAAGGGTTATGTCGATGCTAGCTTCGACACAGATCCGGATGACTCTAAGTCACAAACCGGATACGTATATGTGTTGAATGGTGGGGCAGTGAGCTGGTGCAGCAGCAAGCAAGAAGTCGTGGCAGCATCTACATGTGAAGCGGAGTACATAGCTGCTTCAGAAGCAGCTCATGAAGGAATTTGGATGAAGGAGCTCATCACCAACCTTGGAGTGGTTCCAAGCGCGTCGGGTCCTATGACACTCTTCTGTGATAACACTGGAGCCATTGCCATAGCCAAGGAGCCCAGGTTTCACCGGAAGACGAAGCACATCAAGCGCCGCTACAACTCTATCCAGGACCATGTCCAGAGTGGAGTGATAGATATTTGTAAAGTACACACGGATCTGAATATTGCAGACCCGTTGACTAAACCTCTTCCACGAGCAAAACATGATCAACACCATGATGCTATGGGTGTTCGATACATCACAATGTAACTAGATTATTGACTCTAGTGCAAGTGGGAGACTGTTGGAAATATGCCCTAGAGGCAATAATAAAATGGTTGTTATCATATTTCCTTGTTCATGATAATCGTCTATCGTTCATGCTATAATTGTATTAACAGGAAACAGTAATACATGTGTGAATGAATAGATCACAATGTGTCCCTAGCAAGCCTCTAGTTGGCTAGCTCGTTAGTCAATAGATGATCATGGTTTCCTGATCATGGACATTGGATGTCATTGATAACGGGATCACATCATTGGGAGAATGATGTGGTGGACAAGACCCAATCCTAAGCCTAGCGCTAGATCGTATTGTTCGTATGCTAATGCTTTTCTAATGTCAAGTATCTTTTCCTTCGACCGTGAGATCGTGCAACTCCCGGATACCGTAGGAGTGCTTCGGGTGTATCAAACGTCACAACGTAACTGGGTGACTATAAAGGTGCACTACGGGTACCTCCGAAAGTGTCTGTTGGGTTGGCACGAATCGAGATCGGGATTTGTCACTCCGTGTGACGGAGAGGTATCTCTGGGCCCACTCGGTAGAACATCATCATGAGCTCAATGTGACTAAGGAGTTAGTCACACGATGACGTGCTACGGAACGAGTAAAGAGACTTACCAGTAACGAGATTGAACAAGGTATAGGTATACCGACGATCGAATCTCGGGCAAGTTCTATACCGACAGACAAAGGGAAT
The DNA here is from genome assembly GCF_904849725.1 of Hordeum vulgare subsp. vulgare. NCBI lineage: Eukaryota > Viridiplantae > Streptophyta > Magnoliopsida > Poales > Poaceae > Hordeum > Hordeum vulgare. The sequence goes on from NC_058521.1 coordinate 536,482,694, forward strand.
CGTATACGGGATTGATTGAATCCTTGACATCGTGGTTCATCCGATGAGATCATCGTGGAGCTAGTGGGAGCCACCATGGGTATCCAGACCCCGCTGATGGTTATTGACCAGAGAGGTGTCTCGGTCATGTCTGCCTGTCTCCCGAACCCGTAGGGTCTACACACTTAAGGTTCGATGACGCTAGGGTTATAGGGAATTGTTATACGAGATTACCGAAAGTTGTTCGGAGTCCCGGATGAGATCCAGGACGTCACGAGGAGCTCCGGAATGGTCCAGAGGTAAAGATTGATATATAGGACGGATGGTTTCGGAGACCGGAAGTGTTTCGGGCATCACCGGTAACGTACCGGGACCACCGGGACCACCGGAGGTGGTCCCGGGGGACCACCGAAGGGGGGCTGCGACCCCAAGAGTGTAAGATGGGCTAAGTGGGGGTGGGAACCAGCCCCTAGTTGGGCTGGTGCGCCTCCCCACTCAGCCCATGGCGCAGGGGAAAGGAAAAGAGGGGGGGAACCCTAACTCAGGTGGGCCTTAGGCCCACCAGAGGGGTGCGCCACCCCTCCTCCCTCATCTGGCCGCCACAAACCCCATCTGGGAGGGCTGCCGCACCCCCTAGGGTGGGAACCCTAGGGGTGGCACCCCCTCTCCCCTTCCCCTATATATAGTGGGCACTTTTGGCCTTTGGAGAACACAGTTTTCCCTCTCCCTCGGCGCAGCCCCGCACTTCTCCCTCCTCCTCTCTGCCAGCGCTTGGCGAAGCCCTGTCGGGAGACCTCGTCTCTCCACCAACACCACGTCGTCGTGTTGCTGGTCTTCTTCCCCAACCTCTCCCTCCTCCTTGCTGGATCAAGGTGTGGGAGACGTCACCGGGCTGCACGTGTGTTGAACGCGGAGGTGCCGTTGTTCGGCACTAGATCGGAATCGCCGCGAGTACGACTCCATCAACCGCGTTCTAGCAAACGCTTCCGCTTAGCAATCTTCAAAGGTACGAAGATGCTCTTACCCCTCTCTCGTTGCTGGTCTCTCCATAGGAAGATCTGAATGTGCGTAGGAAAATTTTGAATTTATGCTACGTTACCCATCAGTCACAGGTTTGGAGATGAGATGGTGCAGATGAAGATGTTGATGGAGATGAGTCCCCTCCGATGAGAGGAGTGTTGGTGATGACGATGGCGACGATTTCCCCCTCCGGGAGGGAAGTTTCCCTAGCAGGACGGCCCTGCCAGAGCTCTAGATTGGTTCTGCTCAAGTTCCGCCTCGTGGCGGCGGCGTTTCTTCCCGAAAGCTCTCTCTTGATTTGTTCTGGGACGAAACCCTCCTTATAGCAGAAGATGGGAGCGGGAGGGGTAACAGGGGGCCCACGAGTCACGCACGCGCACTCAGGGGGGTAGGGAGCGCCTGGCAGGCTCGTGACCTCCTGGTGGCTCCCCGCTAGTATTTCTTCCGCCCAGTATTTTTTATATATTCCAAAATAATTCCTCATTGATTTTCACGGATTTTGGAGTTGCGCAGAATAGGTATCTCAAACTTGCTCCTTTTCCAGCCCAGAATTCCAGCTGCCGACATTCTCCCTCTTCATGTAAACCTTATAAAATAAGAGAGAAAAGACATAAGTATTGTACCATAATGTGTAATAACAGCCCATAAGGCGATAAATATCAATATAAAAGCATGATGCAAAATGGACGTATTATCAGCCGCCTCCAGCAATTGCCACGCGTCCCGGTTGCCCCTCACACCGCTCCTGCCTCCTCATCCTTATCCCCCACGTATGAAGGCACCGCTCAGCCGCATAATTCTCCAACTCGTGCATTGACCCCAGCTCCTCGTGCATCTCCTAGATCTCGCTCATTCCTCCCTCGATCGATGCTCTTTCTCCCTTCCCTGCCCCCATTTACTTCCCTAACGAATCAAGGCAGCAACCAAGCGTCATATGAGCCGTGATGGGGAGGCGCATATACCAGGCTCTTCAAAGGTGAAGGATATGTTGCAACCCCGGCAAGATGATGTAGACTCACCGGCGTTGCAAGACCTGCGGGAGCGCTACAGACGCGATGCTACCACAAGGGCTCATCACCAGCGTTGCAGCAGAGATAGCCTCGGGGTGTGTCCGGCTGCTGCAATGGCCACGCCCACCATGAGAGTTTCTACCCCAAGCCGCATGTTCTGCTCATTGGCACTTGCGGTGCTGCGATGCAGCACTCTAGTCGCTGCAAGTCTGATGGGCCGTGAGCACGCGACGCCAGAGAGCGGCACCGATGCTGAGTGATACGTCTCCGTCGTATCTACTTTTCCAAACTCTTTTGCCCTTGTTTTGGACTCTAATTTGCATGATTTGAATGGAACTAACCCGGACTAACGTTGTTTTCAGCAGATTTGCCATGGTGTTGTTTTTGCGCAGAAATAAAAGTTCTCGGAGTGACCTGGAAATTTATGAGGATTTTTTGTGGAATATATAAAAAATACTGGCGCAAGAATCAACCGGAGAAGTGGAGCGTGGAGCCCACAAGCCCACCAGACGCGCCCCCGAGGCCGCGCCTAGCAGGCTTGTGGGGCCCACAGAGCTCCACCGCCTCTAGTTCCAGCTCTATTTAGTCCCTTTCGTCCGGAAAAAACTAAAGGAGAAGAGTTCATCACGTTTTACGATACGGAGGCGCCGCCACCTCCTGTTCTTCCTCTGGAGGGCAGATCTGGAGTCCGTTCTGGGCTCCGGAGAGGGGAGATCGTCGCCATCGTCATCACCAACCTTCCTTCATCGCCAATTCCATGATGATCTTCACCGTTCGTGAGTAATCTCATCGTAGGCTTGATGTACGGTGATGGGTTGGATGAGATCTATCATGTAATCGAGTTAGTTTTGACGGGGATTGATCCCTAGTATCCACTATGTTGTGAGATTGATGTTGCTACTACTTTTCCTTGCTTAATGCTTGTTAGTAGGGCCCGAGTGCCATGATTTCAGATCTGAACCTATTATGTTCTCGCCAATATATGTGTGTTCTTGATCCTATCTTGCAAGTTGTAGTCACCTACTATGTGTTATGACCCGGCAACCCCGGAGTGACAATAGCCGGAACCACTCCCGGAGATGACCATAGTATGAGGAGTTCATGTATTCACTAAGTGCTAATGCTTTGTTCCGGTTCTCTATTAAAAGGAGAACCTTAATATCCCGTTGTTTCCATTAGGACCCCGCTGCCATGGGAGGGATGGACAACAGATGTGATGCAAGTTCTTTTCCCTAAGCACGTATGACTACATACAGAATACATGCCTACATTACATTGACGAACTGGAGCTAGTTACATATCTCTCCGTGTTATAACTGTTGCATGATGAATATCATCCGACATAATTATCCATCACCGATCCAATGCCTACGAGTTTTTCCTACTGGTCCTTCCTACTGTTACTTTGCTGCTACTGCTGTTACTGCTGCTACTGGTACATAGTCACTACTGCTACTGTTACTATTGCTACTGTTGCTATCACACTACTCTGCTACTGATACTTTTCTGCAGATACTAAGTCTTTCAGGTGTGGTTGAATTGACAACTCAACTGCTAATACTTGAGAATATTCTTTGGCTTCCCCTTGTGTCGAATCAACAAATTTGGGTTGAATACTCTACCCTCGAAAACTATCGCGATCCCTATACTTGTGGGTTATCACTGAGGCGCATCACTCGTTGATGGTTGTCCGTTGGGGTAGGCTCACCGGAGCTGCAATAAAGTACTCCTCAGCGGTCATGGAGCTGCAATGAAGCGACCTCAGCGGCCACCGGAGCTGCAATAAAGCACTCCTCGGCGACCATGGAGTCACAATGAAGCACACCTCAGTGGCCACCGGAGCTACAATAAAGCACTCCTCGACGACCACAGAGCCACAATGAAGCACGTCTCGGCGGCCACCTGAGCTGCAATGAAGCACTCAATGCCCCTCTCCCCCGCGCTGATGTTGCGGAGGGGTGCGACGCCATAGGACTGTGTTGTGATGCACCAGTTGGCGGCGGCAACCATGCTGAAATGCACGAAGGCGTGACGGGGGCACAGCGAGCTCATCTGAGTGACGAGGGCGACGATGTTATCGGAGTACCCATGCATGTTACGTTTGATGCCTCGGGAGAAATAAGCGGTGGTGCGTTGACCCCATCTAACGGGCTACATACGATCCATCAGACGGCTACCAACCCGGCTCATTTCTCCCTGGAAATCAGTCGGATGACACGTAGCATCCGCCTTCTATTATATACGTAATACATGTTTTTGTACACCTTGTTTGGTATCTCTCAACTTCACGAAGCTAGATGTGAGCCGCTCTATCAAAATGAGCTATACCCTGCTTTGTTCTCGGAGCGGAGTCGGAGGAGCGGAGAGAAACCAAATAGTCTCGAAATCAGCATGCGATTAATACTGACCATGCCATGTTCGCTAGCAGTTGAACAACACGTCGTTTTACAAAGCAAACACGAATTTGCTGCCGAAACGTCATGTGATCAGAGTGATCGAGCATTCGAGGGAGCATTTGATGTGAGATCATCAATGCCGTTGGATTTGGCTTTGCTTTGTTATGTTTCGATTTGATTTTTCACTAGCAAAAGGGCCTGTGCATTGCAACGGGAGAAAAAATACCACACGCTTTTAATCTTTTTATAATCATTTTGATTTATTAAAATAATAAGCTAACTAACTAATGTAGTCAGTCCTATCCTATTTTGTTGAGAAATCAACCCGTCCATTGTTAATTCTACCATGATGAGAAATTGAGCGGGACAAGCAAAACAAAACAAAGAGGCTACGTGAATTGATCAATGGATTGTTATCTTATTTCACTCATGGGGTAGAGAATGTGGGATCAGATGAAAAACTGAAGGTGGTGTTCCATTCTTTGTCTCTACAACAATACAATCTTACATTCAGTACATTCATTCATCAACAAACAAATTCCCACAAAACAAAAATTCTTGCCGGTGCTTGGCACACGGTTGGAGGCATGGGGAGGGGATCTCACCAGATGATGAGTTCCTGCTGGAGGAGGGGATACGATGAGGGGAGCAAGGGTTAGGCGCCTCTATCTGGCCATAAGGAGTCGTCGTTGCCGCGCCATAACCTCGGAGTTCCCCGTGTGAGCCATGGAGGGCCGCCTCCACCTGCAAGTACTTCGCTCCGCCGCGCCTTATCCGCGCGCCGCCGTCGTTCTGCATCGAGCAGACGCATCATCCCCAGTCACTGTAGCTGTCGCGTTGATTTGATCCAGAAGCTGTGCTCGAGCGCCGAAACGGGGGCAGCAAGCGGGCAGAGGTACGACCGCGGAGGCGGGTGGGTTGAGATCGACAACAGTGGTGGTTGAGGTCGGCCGCGGCGGCGAGTGGTGTGGCAGCGGCCTGGGCACAGGCCAGGGTGGACCAGGGTCGACGCGATGCGCTCGAGCGCCGCAACAGGGGTAGTGAGCGGGGAGAGGTACGGCCGCGGAGGCGGGTGGGTTGAGATCGGCAGTGGTGGCCGTTGAGGTCGGCCGCAGCGGCGAGTGGTGTGGCGGCGGCCTGGGCACAGGCCAGGGTGACCCAGGGTCGACGGGAGGAGGCGATGCGTACGGGTATAATTTTGCAGCGAATCATTTTTTCCTTTTCCGTTCCAGATAATAAATGATGGAACGCGGGTTGAATAACAAAAATTACAGGGGCTTTTTATAAAAATGCCGCGGTGGGTTTTCCGACGGAAGCAATAGCCTCTTTATTATTACTAGCAAAAGGACCTCTGCGTTGCAACGGGAAAAAAAATACCACACAATTTTAATCTTTTTTTAATCATTTTGATTTATTAAAATAATAAGCTAACTAACTAATGTAGTCAGTCCTATCCTATTTTGTTGAGAAATCAATCCGTCCATTGTTAATTCCAGCATGATGAGAAATTGAGCGGGACAAGCAAAGCAAAACAAAAAAGGCTACGTGAATTGATCAATGAACCGTTATCTTATTTCACCCATGGGGTAGAGAATGTGGGATCAGGTCATTAACTGAAGGTGGTGTTCCATTCTCTGTCTCTACAACAATACAATCTTACATTCAATACATTCATTCATCATCAAACAAATCCCCACAAAACAAAATTTATTGCCGGTGCTTGGCACACGGTTGGAGGCATGGGGAGGGGATCTCACCAGATGATGAGTTCCTGCCGGAGGAGGGGATACGAGGAGGGGAGCAAAGGTTAGGCGCCTCTATCTGGCCATAAGGAGTTGCCGTTGTCGCGCCATAACCTGGGAGTTCCCCGTGTGAGCCATGGAGGCCCGCCTCCACCAGCAAGTACTTCGCTCCGCCGCGCCTTATCCGCGCGGCGCCGCCGTTCTGCATCGAGCAGACGCATCATCCCCAGTCACTGTAGCTGTCGCGTTGATTTGATCCAGAAGCTGTGCTCGAGCGCCGAAACGGGGCAGCAAGCGGGCACCGGTACGGCCGCGGAGGCGGGTGGGTTGAGATCGACAACAGTGGTGGTTGAGGTCGGCCGCGGCGGCGAGTGGTGTGGCAGCGGCCTGGGCACAGGCCAGGGTGGACCAGGGTCGACGCGATGCGCTTGAGCGCCGCAACGGGGGCAGTGAGCGGGGAGAGGTACGGCCGCGGAGGCGGGTGGGTTGAGATCGGCAGCGGTGGCGGTTGAGGTCGGACACGGCGGCGAGTGGTGTGGCGGTGACCTCCGCACAGGCCAGGGTGGCCCAGGGTCGACGGGAGGAGGCGATGCGTACGGATATAATTTTTGCGGCGAATCGTTTTTTCCTTTTACGTTGCAGATAAATGATGGAGCGTGGGTTGAATAACAAAAATTATAGGGGCTTTTTTATAAAAATATCGTGGTGGGTTTTCCGACGAAAGCAATAGCTTCTTTATATATATATAGGGGTATAGATATGTTGTCTTATTATATTCACCTTTGTTTTTTTAGATTGACTGATGTATCGTGACAACCCCGTTGGAACTGATGCGGGCCAGCGCCACGTCTCCCCACACACCTCCCGCTCACCGTATTTACATCGGCACCCTCACTGACAGCGGTCCCCACGGCTCTGGCCCGTCATCGCAACCGGAACAAGCTGGCCCGGGATCGAGTCCGAAATCGCGGAGCGTGTTTGGAAGGAAAAACTAGCCGTTAGGCTCCTCGGCCCCCGACGCTCTCCTTTTCCTTCTCCGCCCCGTTCCCGTTCCCCTCCCACTCCCGATCTCCCACCCCCCCACCCAAACCAATCAAAAAACTCCCCGAACGCACTGCGCGATCCCAAACCCTAGCCATGGCGACCGCGGCGGCGGCGAAGACTCCGACCAAGCCACCGGCCCCCGCGGCGCCGAAGACCCCGGCCAAGCCCGCGCCCTCGGCCGCGGCGGCGGCGGCGAAGACCCCCGCAAGGCCCGCGGCGACGGCGAAGACCCCGGCCAGGTCCGTCTCGCGCGCGCGGTTCCCGCACGCCTCCGAGAACTCCGACCCCAACATCCTCGCCTCCCCTCCCCGGACCGCGTCCAAGACCCCCGCCAACGCCAAGCCCGCCGCCGCCTCCACCGTCTCCGCCTCCGTCAGGAGGAAGCGCGGCACGCCCGCCCCGCCGCCGCCGGTCCCGCAGCGCCGGTTCCTCGTGGCGAAGAAGGGCGCGCATCGTCGGAGGCAGGCCGGCGCGGGCGGTGGCGGGGGCGACTTCGACTTCGACAAGTGCCGCGAGGCCGCACGCGAGGCGCTGCGCGCGTCGCACGAGGAGTTCTTCCTCAAGGAGCGCGCGCTGTCCGCGGCCAGCGAAGAGCAGGAGTCGCGGAAGAAGGAGGGAGAGGACGATGAGGAAGCAAGCAGCGCCGCCGTTGTTGAGGAGGGGGAGGGAGCAGATGTGGTGGATTTGGAGGGGAGCGGCAAGGTGAGAGCGATTCGGAGCAGGGTCATGGCCAAGGCGATGAACAGCGTGCCAGATGCTGGGGCCGGCCGTGTCAAGCACCTGGTAAATGCTTTCGAGAGCTTGCTCTCCATCTCCGGCGCTACCGCTGATGCCGAACGGGCAGGCGAGGAGGCCTGGGTGCTGCCCGGGTTGCAGCCGTGGAAGGAGGGGAGTGAGGGCTCGCCGGTGGCGTTGTTCTCCTCGTCCGATTTCACGAACATGGGGCCAACCAGGCTTTGCAGTTCACTCGATGGCAAGAGCAACAGGTTAGTTGATACCAGCAACCAAACGAGAGAAGTAATTGCATCTAATTCTAAGGTTGTTTCTGATCAAAGTTTGTTCTTCTATTCAGATCTAGCTGGGACAGCCAGACTGGAGGACGCAGGAGCCGGCGGAACGTAAGAATGCGATAGACCTTTTTTCTGCTCTACCGTCGATCGTGTTTTGTCTCCACTCTCTAAATTCAATGTTTTATTTGCTCTTATCTGGCAGTCATCTGAATCACTAAGGAGCAGCTGGAATAAAAAGCTCAAGGTCACTAGCCAACACCCTTTCAAGCTGAGAACAGAGGTGAATAACAAAATCTTATGGCCGTGGTTCTGTTAATTAGTGAGCAAGTCAATAGGTAGTAGATTCAGCATTCACCAGTCAAAATGATCTAAAATATTGCTATATTGCCTGATGCGCGAATTGTTTTATAACAGCAAAGGGGAAGAGCCAAAGAACAACAGTTTATTCAGAAAGTACAGGAGATGCTGATTGAGGATGAGAAGAAGCGCATACATATTGCTCAAGGACTTCCGTGGACAACAGATGAGCCTGAGGTTTGTCATTCTGCATAGGCTAATTTTCTATAACAAAGCCTTGCACTTGCATGTTGTTTGGTATAACATACTAGTTCTTGGAGTTGAATAGCAAAAAGGACATAATGTCAAATTGATTAGCGAGACATTTGCTACTTGCAGACCTAAGTATGACACATTTGAAGAATGCTGGTTACCTTTGGAATATAACAGTGAATCAAATTGATTAGCGAGATATATTCGTGTGGTTTCATATACCATGGAAGGAAGATAAATATGTGCTACTTGCAGACCTAAGCTTGTTGTTTGTGCATGCTGTGACTGTTCTTATGACAACATACTAGTTCTTGGAGTTGAATAGCAAAAATGACATAATGTCAAAATTTAATATGATGTATTTGAAGAATGCTGATTTTCTTTGAAATATAATTGATTATGAAGATAAATGTGTGCTGCTTCCAGATCGAAGCTTGTTGTCTGTGCATGCTGTGACTGTTCTTATGGCAATGTACTAGTTCTTGTAATTGAATAGCAAAATGACATAATGTGCATGCTGTGACTGTTCTTATGGCAACATACTACCAATATAATTGACAGTCACAGCATGCATGCTGATTTTCTTCGAAATATAATTGATTATGAAGATAAATGTGTGCTGCTTCCAGATCGAAGCTTGTTGTCTGCGCATGCTGTGACTGTTCTTATGGCAATGTACTAGTTCTTGTAATTGAATAGCAAAATGACATAATGTCAAAATTATATAAAATATTTGAAGAATGCCGATTTTCTTTGGAATACAACAATGAACGAAATTGTTGGACATTGTGTCCATGCTGATTTCCAGATCGAAGCTTGTTGTCTGTGCATGTTGTGACTGTTCTTATGGCAATGTACTAGTTCTTGTAATTTAATAGCAAAATGACATAATGTCAAAATTATATAAAATATTTGAAGAATGCCGATTTTCTTTGGAATATAACAATGAACGAAATTGTGGGACATTGTGTCCATGCTGATAACTATGAGGCTGTTCTCCTGATTGTTCTTGAATTTATTTGCATAACTTTTGTACCTGGTTTTCTTGAGAATAACTTTTGTACCTGGTTTTCAGTTAACAAGTGATATTGTTTTAACTTTGAACCTCTATTTTCACTAGTGCTTGATTAAGCCACCAGTCAAGGAAAGGACTGAGCCCGTCGACCTTGTTCTCCATAGTGATGTGCGCGCAATTGAACGTGCTGAATTTGATCAATATGTAAGCCTCCTTACAAGTTCATTGTACATTGTACACCACACATGGTTTGAAGTCTTATTTCAGTGGTACTAGTGTGAGCCTTCTACTCTCTATTAACTATGCCTGTTTGAGATTTAGGTTTCAGAGAGGCTCAAGATGGGTGAGGAATTAAGATTGGAGCGGGAGCGCCAAGAGAAATTAGAGGAGGAAGAAATAATAAAGCAGCTGAGGAAAGAGCTTGTTCCTAAAGCACAGCCAATGCCGTATTTCGATCGTCCATTCGTCCCCAAAAAGTAAACACCTGTGCTTTATTGGAACTTGTATAGATGTTATTTCAATTTCTCTAAATCGTTGCAATAATGATTTGACATTACCTGTTTAGGTTTCACTACTTGAGAGTTGTCCCTTTACAAGTAACTAACATTTCTTTCTATCGTGCTTCTTTTAAGGTCATCAAAGACAATTACAATTCCGAAGGAGCCGAGCTTTCATCTCCGGCCTGAAAGGTTATCATGGTGAGTTTTTACAGTTCAAGACTGGATGAACAAACGCTATAATTTGTGGCAATTGACTGCCAATGGATTCATCTTTACAGTTCAAGAGTGACTGAACAAACACTACAGTTAGTAACAATTAAACAACCAATGAATTCATCTTTTACCATGCTTGGTTATGATGCATGTTGTGTTATGTTATTCTCTGTACAAAGCATGCTCACCATGCTTGGTTATGTGAATGATGGCTGACAGTTACTATCGACAGTGATGCGTGGTCACTGGAAAGCTGAAGACATGGCCCCGCAAGCAACACGAATGTCGGCTGCATCTAGCAAGAGCCGCAGAGCATCATCAACTCCCATGATTAAGATGCTCCCCATTCTTTCAAGTGCCTAGCTTCTTGTTAATGTCTCCATGTGCAACGAGCGGTCTATGTAGCTTGGGTGATCTCCGACTTTTGTTCTGTGTACATGCTTTATGAATATCAATAGCTCTGTGCTTCAGATGCATCCTCCACCCCCAGGGTTGAGACAGCTTGTTGTACAAGAGACCCCAGATGGGAAATTCAAGGATGAATTTCTGTGTTCTTGTCTAAGTTGATTGTCGAAAAACATGAAACACCAATGTGTTGATATATATGTGGATTTTGGAAAAGAAATCTCTTGCTGGATTTACTGTCAGTAGCGACCGAACTGAAAATAGTTTTGTGGCAAAGTGCGCATGGTATGGATGGAATATGGATCAAGCTTATCTGTCATGTGGCGTACAGTAACTGTATGTCTATATCTCCGAGGGATTGAGATCAGATGCGTCAAAGAAAAAAAGAGATATTATTTTCGAAAGAAAGAGAAAGTCGCTTTAAACACGACGAAAAATTCATTTTGTTTCTGGGTCAGATTCGGCAAACCAAGTCTCTGAGCTGCAACCCCACGCATACGTGGCCAAACGGGCCAGCCCGGCCCGGCCCGCCATAATCGTGCGGCCCAGGCGGGTCGTGCCGTGCCGGCCCGCGTGCCCGGGGTCCAGACCCAAGCACGGCACGTTGCCTAATCGGGCCAGCCCGTGGCACGTTTAGGCCCGCGGCACGCTAATCTTCCGTCACTGAAAAACTCCCGCGCCTCACGAAGAAACGCTGAAAAAACTCCCGTGCCTGCCTCGAGCACCGTGTCTCCCGCCTCTCCCGCGCCTGCCCCCTCAAATCTCCCGCGTGACCGCGCCTCCCCCCCCTCAAATCTCTTCGGTCTCCCGCCGTCCTGCGCCTGCCCCCTCAAATCTCCCGTGTTTCCCGCCCGCCCCGCCTGTGAATCGCCGCCTCGCTGTACTCGCTCGTCTCGTGCCGGCCTAATCGTGCCGTGCCGGGCTGGCACGCGGGCTGGGGGTGGCGTGGCGTGCTCGTGCCTGGCCCGGGCACGATTAGGCCGTGTCGGGCCGGGCCCGTCTCGTGTTTGGCCTGCGGGCAGCCTTGTCGGCCCGTCAGGCACGGCCCGTTGGCCAGGTTTGCCCCACGAAGACCCAGTAATCCCACGCCGTCTCAAAAAGAAAAACTTTCTTAGAAACAGTGCATTTCTAGAAAAAAAAGAAAAAGAAACTAGCACATTCCCTCACCGACATGTGGGTCCTCCGCAAGCCAAGCTACGAAACTAGCACATTCCCTCACCGACATGTGGGTCCTCCGCAAGCCAAGCTAGGGGCACCCAGCGCTTCTCCCCCACTTGGCAGAGGCTCCCTCCACGCCACTTCTCTATTTCTCCCCCCATCTCTTCCTCCTTGCCCGATCCATCCGACTGCAACAAACCCTAGGCAAAGCCAGATCTCCACCTCCTCCGCCGCCGGAGAGGCCGTCCACCAGATCTCCCCGATGGCGTTCCGCCGACTCCTCTCGGCCGCAGTGCGCCGCCGCTCCGCCGCGGCGGCCGCTGCGGCCGGGAACGCGCGCGAGGCCTCCACGGCCGTCGCCGCGGCCCCCGGCGCCATCGCCCCCGACGCGCCCGCCGTCCGCGCCCCCATGATGCCGTACGACCGGATCGCCGAGGCCGTCAACGCGCGCGTCCGCCGCCTCGAGCACCCGGACCCCCGCTTCCTCCGCTACGCCAGCCCCGTGCCCGCGCACGTCGACCACACGGCCATCCTCGACGCGCCGGAGACCAAGGTCACCACGCTCGACAACGGCCTGCGCGTCGCCACCGAGTCCTCGCTCTCCTCCCGCACCGCCACCGTCGGCGTCTGGATCGACGCCGGGAGCAGGTACGAGACGGAGGAGGCGGCCGGGGTCGCCCATTTCGTCGAGCACATGCTCTTCAAGGGCACGGGGACGCGCAGCGCCGCGCAGCTCGAGCAGGAGATCGAGGACATGGGCGGCCACCTCAACGCCTACACCTCGCGGGAGCAGACCACCTACTACGCCAAGGTGCTCGACAAGGACGTGCCACGCGCGATGAATGTCCTCGCCGACATTTTGCAGCACTCCAAGCTCCAAGACGACCGCATTGAACGTGAGCGGGGCGTAATTCTCCGAGAGATGGAGGAGGTTAGTTCCCTGATGTGTATATGTTTGCCTGAGTTAATCACTCCTTTCCACTGCAATACGGATCTGTTTAGATGACTTGCTGCTCATTTGATTAACCTGCCTTGGATTTATTGCATCATGTGCTCTCTAGTGTTTCATGAATATGTACTTCTTGTTTATTGTCATGTTAACTAATCTATTGAGTTCTCTGAGATAGTAAGAACTAATTTACATAGACTTGATTTCTTAGTGTTAGGAATTGTTATGAACTGCTATATGTAAGAAGAAGACATCTGGAAAATGGGCATTTGCTATCAAACTGATTAAAACCATTATGGATATTGATTTAAGAAAAAAACATGTATTGGGTGCTTGTGTTTTTTGAACTTAATTACTTAAATTTGCAAAATAGGTCCTCACAGAAAATAAGAACCGATCAAAGGCCTAATTTCTCAGTACGAGGCCTTGTTCTAGTTGTACCAATGCCGCTGCAGACTTAGATCTTAGCAGGGAAGCCAAAATTGGCATTTTATATCAAACCGTCCCAATCAAGCTGGTTAAGAGTTTGGAGCATAAGTGAATATTGTATGCCTGTGAAAAAATATTTTGAATTTGCTGAGAAGACTATTCAAGTAGAATAGAATGTTGCACGGCCATAGTGTGTTTAAATGGACCACCCTGCAAGGTTCATCATGCATCCAAGTATCCAACAGATGCTTTTCTCTGAAAAAAGTACCTTATATGGATGCAAATAACTTAATTCAATCCTTGAGTTTTATGAGCATACAAGTTTGATGTTCTGCTGTATCATTTACAGATTTCATTTTGGATTCAGTAAGTTGTTGTTAGGCATGTCAAGCTGCAACCCGGGCGTGCAACATTTCTGAGATGCTATTAATATTTGTCTTGCTGTGCTTCTTGAGCCCACATTTATTTTCTGACTCTCCTATGATGTAGGTTCAGGGACAGTCTGAGGAAGTTATATTCGATCATCTCCATGCAACTGCATTCCAGTATACTTCTCTTGGCAGGCCAATCTTGGGTTCTGCTGATAACGTCAAGTCTATCACCAAAAAGGATCTCGTAGACTACATTCAAAATCATTACACGGCTTCTAGAATGGTACTTTAGATTAAAAATCTGTGTCTGTGATACATTCGGATATCTGTCATTTTGTTGTATTGCTATTAACGTAGTAGGATGGAGTAACTCCTATTCGTAATTAACATTTGTTTTTGTTGTTTTCAGGTTATTACTGCCGCCGGTGCTGTTAAGCATGATGATATTGTACAACAGGCAAAAGAGCTGTTCAAAACGCTGCCAACTGACCCTACAACAACCAACATGTTGGTTGCTAAGCAGCCAGCCATTTTTACTGGTTCTGAGGTATGTATTTTACTGTAAATTTATTGGTGCTGTTCAAATCATTGATTATTTTATGCTACTCAATAGGTACGAATCATTGATGATGACATGCCCCTTGCTCAATTTGCTGTTGCCTTCAATGGAGCATCCTGGACAGATCCCGATTCTATTGCATTAATGGTTATGCAAACCATGCTTGGTTCCTGGAACAAGAGTGCTGGAGGAGGGAAGCACATGGGGTGGGTTCCTTCCCTATTATGCATCATTTCATCTTGTCAGTTTCCTTGCGTATAACCAAGTCCCTTTGTCAAACATCACTTCAACAGCAATCCACTGATCATATTTTACTTTGTTATCCTGATTTATTGATACAGTTCGGAGCTTGTACAGAGAGTAGCAATCAATGACATAGCTGAGAGTATAATGGCATTCAACACAAACTATAAGGACACTGGCCTGTTTGGTGTGTATGCTGTCGCTAAGGTCAGTCTTATATTTTCTTCTTTTGTATTGAGGGTTAATGAAAGCACTTCTTTCTGTATGTTTTTTGTAGTGACACATTGCTTGAAATGTAAGTCATTAGTGATGCAAACATCTACACATGACTCTAATAATTTCACAATATCACAAAATGGGTGAGAGCATGCCTAAGTTCTAGCACTGGATTCCTGTGGAAATGGTCATGCACCATGTTGCTGTTCTGTGTCAGTTGCTATTCTGGCATCTGCTTGTTTGTGACTTTCTAGCACAGTGCATCTTTTGGCAATTTGGTCTTGTGTTGTTACAGTATGAAGGAAATAATGAAATTTGACAGTTGTAGTTTCTCATATGGAAAGTAATGAAATTCATTTCTGCTGATTTTGCCTTGAAGCAGCAGTTGAAACAAAACTACAAAGGGGATTTTGCCCCCACTGAAAATATTGTAGCCCTTCTTTGGAAATGTAAACTCTGAAGGCTCAAATATCTGGACGAGAAACGAATAAGCCTGCCAACTCAAATGTCTGGATGAGGAACGAATAAGCCTGCCAATGTCAGTTCAATGCGAGCAAATAGATGTGCCTTCATTGAATTTATTGTAAATTAAAAATTGAATGCTGATCATTATTTGTGAACATGTTCCGGTGGTATATAATGATGTGTTCTGCATTTGTTTTTGCCTGATGATGTTCTTTGACCTTGTTTTGTAGCCTGATTGCTTGGATGATTTGGCTTTTGCAATTATGCAAGAGATGAGCAAATTATCATACAGGGTTACCGAAGAGGATGTTATTCGTGCACGTAATCAGGTATTTCTTTCAACGAGGCTGAATAATATGTACTAGCATATTTTGCCTTTTGTGTACTAGTTAGGAATCATAGGTGTATTCAGATATTCTGTTTCTCGATTATTGTTGAATTGGGACATATGTATCTTCCATTGAACTTCACTGTCTATTTTTCTGAGTTGACATTGCTTTGATTTGATGCTTTCAGCTGAAATCGTCCATCCAACTACACCTTGATGGCTCCACTGCTGTTGTTGAGGATATTGGACGTCAGGTATTTTGATGTAATTATGTAATGTGACATGATATTCTCGACGCGCATCCTCTGGAACTTGATCTTTGTTCTCTGTTTTGTCAGCAACTCATCTATGGCCGTAGAATTCCTATTCCCGAGCTTTTTGCGAGAATAGATGCAGTTGATCCCAGCACTATCAGGCGTGTTGCAAACCGCTTCATCTTTGACCAGGTAATTGTTGTTTTGCCAACTTGCCTTGTTTTATGTACTCCCTCCGTTCCTAAATATAAGTCTTTAAAGAGGTTTCATTAGTGGACTACATACGAATGTATATAGACATACTTTAGAGTGTAGATTCACTTATTTTGCTCCGTATGTAGACTACTAGTGAAATATCTTAAAAGACTTATATTTAGGAACGGAGGGAGTAGAATTTTGGATATTCCATTGCGTTGATAATGCCGGAAAGTGCTGTGGAAACCTAAAAGTTCACTTGCTTTAGATTACATCCTGCTTATGAGGAGGCTGTCAATTGCTACTGATAGACCTCTAATGATAAGAGTATATTTTTTCCTTTTATTGGAATATTGATATCTGGGTGATATGCTTTTGTTTTGTTGTGAATAATGCTTGCTGTACTAAATTATGAAGTACTCCCTCCGTCCCATAATATAAGACATTTTAGTTTGCATTTACTTCTTAATTGTGGCATTGATATCTTGAGGAATATTTAGTTGGAACAGTAACCTAACTTGATAATATGATAGACTGCATTCTGTATATTTTTTTGGTGCCTGAAAATATATGTGCTATATGGGAAATATTACTGTTATATTCTGTATATGTCGCATGAAGTTCAGAAGCCGTTGAAATACATTAAACTCACGTCTTACTGCTGTTCTTCTTTCTTTCTTTCTTTCTTTCAGGATATTGCCATCGCTGCCATGGGACCAATTAAGACTCTTCCAGACTACAACTGGTTCAGACGCAGGACCTACATGCTCCGTTACTAGATTCAACCAGCAGTGTACCATGTTTACAGTCTGCAAAGGCAAGATGATTGCTTGTTTTGGCATCAGTATATTATAAGGCCACATCCACGCACATATTATGTGCCGAAGTGGAGGAATTTTTTGAGTCTTCGTTTTCCTTGCCCCTGTCTTCCTTTTGCAAACCCACAAAGCTGTCAATAATGGTAGGCAAATTCGACTGACGTGTTTTATGATGATGATGAATTGTCACGATACTTTTCCATCTTTGTGTTCGGATATTGTTGTCTTTCGGCCAATAATTTTAATGAAGCTTATGTAAAGATGGTGGCTGTTAGCTTCAATATGATCTTCTGGGAACTTTACATCGTTGTAATTGTTGTGATGAGATGTCTGTTGTAGTCTAGGGACGGCGCCATCTTGTGTTGTGCTTTGTCTGTATTGCTCGTCCCTTTTCTGCTATCCTTCTCTCGATAGCTAATACTTCCTCCGTTCCTAAATATAAGTCTTTTAAGATATTTTACTAGAAGCGGAATAAAATGAGTGAATCTGTATATATACATCTGTATGTAGTCCATTAATGAAACCTCTTTAAAGACTTATATTTAGGAACGTAGGAGTAGGATTTATTCTTACATGCTAGGTTTTCCTCTTCTGAAGAATATACGATGTGAAAAACTACATCTAAAACAGCAGCGTTGACCAGCCTCTGACGATTCTTTTGCTGAGAGTGTAGTTGCTGCTCAGAGCGGCAGCACGAGCGCTAACTTTGGCGCTGGTTACCGCTTCACTTATTTTCTTTTGAGGGATGGTTACCACTTAGGAGGTGTTTGGTTGTGGTTCCGTTAATGTAAATGGTAAGGTAATGAGGTTACGCCCCATTGTGGCTGTAATGGAAATTTTGCTGGTTTTGTTTGGATCACTCTGGTAACGGTAACACAGAGTACAGAGAAGGTATACAATCAAAGATACGATGGCGGCGGCGGCGGCCGTGATGGTACAACAGCAACAGTTGTGGTGACGACGTTCGGGCGACAGTGATGGAACGACAGCAGCGGTGGTGGCGGGGGCTGCCGGCGCTCCGACAGCCGTGATGGTACGACAACAACGATGGTGCCGAGAGGCCGGCGACGCTCCGACGGCCGTGATGGTACGCCAGCAGCGGTGGTGGCGGGAGGCCGGCGGCACTCCAACGGTTGTGCTGGTACGGCAGCGGCGCTGCCATGGCCGTGTGCGAGACAGACGCAAAGACACGCAGCGAGAAAAATGGATCCGGATGGGATCGCTTAACAGCCAGGGGTGGGCGGAATCAAATTTGTATAGCACTGTAATTGGAATACACCGTATCGGATTCCATCCCAACTCAAGCAAACACCGGTAACGGTTTTGCATGGCGCTGTAATCAGGTCCCGGCTAAAAAGTCGTGAAACAAACACCTCCTTAACTTTGGTTTCAGTGACACACTTGGGAAATACCTTGAGGATACTCTCAGAGAGTGCAGATTGCCAGATAAACACTTCATCGCTTGCGCCAGGGGTTTGGCGTGTGGTTGCGTCGGGTGTGTTGGTCACCCAGTACGGGCCGTATCAGGTTTGGCGTGGCTGGCAGATGGAGCGGCCGTGTAGACATAGCTCGTATATATATTGGCAAAGAAACTTGTGTTCGGGCTTAGCTTAAGCCCGATTGCCCTAGTAGGAATCAGAATAAGGTTGAGGGTTGAGGTTTGAAGACAAGCAACTCACATCTCGGATCTTGCCATTGCCAAGAGTAAAATCGTTTTCTTGCCCACCCAGCCATAAAAGACAAAAATCATTATGAGCGGTCTTAAGCCCCCATCTCAATCTCAAAATGGAATTGAAAAGCTCCAGTTTAAATAATGATACCGGAGAAATACCCAGGGAAGAATAAGTTTGTTTGACATAAAGATAGATAAGTGACCTTACTACACACCCATGGATGAAACTCTCACTCCGATTTGATTACCAGGTTGGGATATGCAAACTACTTATCAATACATTTGTGTTGCTCTGGTGGCCATATATGGAAGAGTTGTTAGTGAAGTTAGCTAGAAAGGGTCGTCATTTCCCTACTATTCAATCTTTTACCTACTAGATTTATCGTCACTATTTTGTTATAATGGATACTAGTATCCATTGGATAAATCCCTCCGCATAACACTTCAACCCCGACTTCTATTGATAAGACGAATGTCTACTCTGTGTGGTTAACAAGCATTTTTTGAATCATCTTATACCCATCAACCTCCTGGACAAGCGCTTCTCCCGATGGACTTAAGCTCTTACGTAGTATATAGTAGTGACTGTAAGGAACAAAGCTTATGTATATTGCATATAGAGAGCAATTTAGTACAATACAAACTACAACTAGATCAAACTGGAAGGGCCACTCACTATAGAACTATAACTAGAAAAGCCCTAGCCAATAGTCTAGTTTAGTAGTCGGCCAAACCCCCATTCTCACGACATGTTCTTGATATTGATTACGTTGGAGGGAGTCACAGACTACCACAAAATCCTTTCATTGTCACCCCGGTGACCTTCACCAAAGCGTCGCGACAGTTTTCAAGACCCCTCATATAATATCCAGTGGGGATCATTCGGAGCACCTAGGAATGCACATGAACGACGTGTGTCTTGTTTTTTTTTTTTTACTTTGATTCACTATTATTTTTTTGAACATAGTTCATTCTCGGTTTCGTAGTGTTTTTAGACAACTTAGAAATAGGATGCTATAGGACCGCTAATAGCATAGTATAGCACTATAAGCAAAGGTTTGCTAAATAAATCAGTGTATAACTTCTCGCTAATAGAAAACTAATAGTGTATTTCAAAGGTGACACTATTTTACCATAGCGCTCTATTTTTTTATTGGTTTACACTAGACTAGATCTTTCTCATGGACTCCACAAATATTGTAGGTCCCGCACTATCGTTTTATCCTCTCGCATCTATCTGGCGTGACCGCGTCTTCTTCTCTTCTTCCTCCTCCTTGTTCAGATCCACCCCTCTCTATACATCAGAATCTTCAACTCTCCCCTGGTTGTCGAACGATGCCTTGCCTCTCCCCATGGCTACAAAGCACTGCACCGACCTCGCCCAATCCATCGCGCCTACCATGGCTGTCTATGGGAGCTAGCGACCTCCAGCTTGAATTTCTTGAAATGGGTTGCCTAGCATCATGGCATCGTCACACCCGACCTCACCATCACGGTCTCTCTGCCAACGCCTCTCTCTGATGGTCGCAATAGCAAGCACCACGAACTCGACGGCCTAACCGTCCTCAAGTATCCATCACCCATCGACCGAACCCCGTCGATTTCGCATACCTCGCCAACCCTACCTTGGTTGTTTCCCTGACTCCTTGACTCTAGCGCCTTGTCGATCGCCTCTACTACATCGTGACGGCCGCGTCCCCGTCTTCAACTCTGCAAACCTCTTCCTCCTATTCGATCACATGCTTTTTTCTCGCTGCTACCTATCACCCTACTCCCTACGTGTTTTCGTGCAAGTAATGTTTGTTTGATCTTAGAGGCTGCAAATTTTCAGATTTTGTAGGTATATTTAAATACAATTTTTTCCACAGAAAGAAGGTGTGCACACATGTTAAATTTGATGCTTATCCTTGTGGTATGAGTACTGATAGTTTATAGTTAGCATACAGAGGTTGCTTGGCTAACATAATTGTTTTATAATCTAAAAAATGTTGTCAAATATTACACCAATTAAAGTCCATGGGAAAAATCCTTCGAATTCCTTTCAAATTGGACCCAGCTTGAAACTATAACATACATGATAGACATTAGCTATTGCACTCAATAGAATTCGTACATTGCTCTATGTTGTATGTTGGCGCAATGGTTCAGTGGGAATTTGATTAATTAATATCTACATCCTGACTCAGAACTTTAGTTTCAACCACACAATTGGGTCGACAAAACACATGCTCCAACATAGAAAAAATAAATATGGCTCTATTACTATGAGAACTAGATGATGCCCTGGCGCGTTGCTGCGAAAAACTTGCTAAAAGAGTGCATAAAAGTTGCTAAAAAGTTATCTATAACTAATGAGAAGAAAATGCAAGTTTAAGAATGAAGGAAATAAAAAGGGTATAAAAATAAATTACTGTTAAAAGAATGTCAATGTGAAAGTAAACTACTCGTAGATATGGTGCAAGCGGTGTCGTGGTTTTGTCACGGCAGATGTCCTCGTGAAAGGACTTAGTACTGGAGCCATCGCACCTTGGTGGCGACTCAAAGGGGTTAAGCGGGAGAGACACGGCGATTTACCCAGGTTCGGCCCCTCGTGAGGAGGTAAAGGCCTACGTCCTGCTTTGGTTTGTATTGATGTGGTTTCGATTACAAGGAGGGCGTAACTCGCCGAACCTAGCACTCGACGATTTCTAACCTGCCCTCTCCTCCCCTGGGACTCGCCTTTATATACAGGTCGAACCCCTAGGGTTTACAAGGGTGCTTTCCTTCCTACAAATCGTGACCCCTGTGGTCTCTAAGTCGCCATCTTCCAAAGCTTGGAGACCTTCCAGAAATCATAAACCGTCATACGACCTTGATCCGGCCAGGACAAGGCCCAAATAATTGTTTGGGTGAATCGCCTGATTGGTAACCCGGCCCAACTAGGGCGGGTCATTAACAGGTAATATCCCCAACACTATGCGTGTTTTCATGATTGAGAGAAAAGAAAGAACCGCCCAAATTCGTGCTAGACATGAATGGCTTAAAAGGCGTGTTCTCGTGATAAGAATCACGAAGATCTTAAAGTGCTTGGTGTGACTCCCATTGAATCTTTGTTTTCTTGTGTCAAACCTAATGATTATGGGGCTGGATATGAACCCACTTCGGTTGACAAGTGCCCCAATGATTCGGAGTCCATCTATCTTGATGCTAAAAGCATTGAAAGTGGAGTAGAAGATATTAAAACTTTGAGTAGTAATGAAATTACTACTATGGATTTCAAGGAATTCAATTATGATAGTTGCTCCTTGATTGAATGCATTTATTTGATGCAATCCATGTTAAACTCTCCACACACTTATAGCCAAAACCAGGCCTTTACCGATCATATCGTCGAAGCTATGATAAAATCTCTTGAAGAGAAACTTGAATTGGAAGTCTCTATCCCTAGAAAGTTTCATGATGAGTGGGAACCTACTATCAAAATCAAAATAAAAAACTATGAATGCAATGCTTTGTGTGATTTGGGTGCTAGTGTTTCCGCGATTCCAAAGTCTTTATGTGATGTTCTGGGTTTTAATGAGATTGAAGAGTGTTCTCTTAATTTGCATCTTGCTGATTCTACTGTCAAGAAACCCATGGGAAGGATCAATGATGTTCTTATTATTGCAAATAGGAACTATGTACATGTGGATTTCATCGTGCTTGACATTGATTGCAATCCTGCATGCCCTATTATTCTTGGTAGACCTTTCCTAAGGACTATCAGTGCTATCGTCGATATGAAGGAAGGGAATATTAGATTTCAATTTCCTTTAAGGAAGGGCATGGAACACTTTCCTAGAAAGAAAATAAGATTGCCTTATGAATCCATGATGAGGGCCACTTATGGTTTGAGCACCAAAGACGACGATACGTGATTCTATCGCTTTTATGCCTAGCTAAGGGCGTTAAACAATAGCGCTTGTTGGGAGAAAAACCAATGAATTTATCTTTTCTTTCTGTTTTGTTGCGTCCACACCATCACAATTCTGTTGTGATTGTGTTTTTTGTGTTTCTTTTTGTGTTTGAGCCAAGCAAAACCTTTATGACTAGTCTTGGTGATGGTTGTTTGATCCTGCTGAAAAAAGACACAAACTTTTCGCTCACGAGATGATTTTTCATTTTTATTCATAACGAGCTTTTGAGTTGATTATTTTTGCTGCTGGTTTATATGCCTTTTGCCGAGGCAGTAGTAATTGTCCAGATTTTTTGCGGTACCAGAAGTATACGAAGTATACAGATTGCTACAGACTAGTCTGTTTTTGATAGATTCTGTTTTTGTTGAGTTGGTTGCTTGTTTTGATGAAACTATGGTTAGTATCGGGGGGGTACTAGCCATGGAAAAGTGAGAATACAGTAGCCCAACACCAATATAGATGGAATTAAAGTTTGCTACAGTACCAAAAGAAGTGGTAGTTTGTTTTCTTGTGCTAATGTTATCACGAGTTTCTGTTTAAATTTTGTGTTGTGAAGTTTTCAAGTTTTGGGTGATGTTCTCATGGACGATGAGATAAGGAGTGGAAAGAGCTCAAGCTTGGGGATGCCCAAGGCATCCCAAGCCAAATTCAAGGACACCAAAAAGCCTAAGCTTGGGGATGCCCCGGGAAGGCATCCCCTCTTTCGTCTTCAATCCATCGGTAACATTACTTGGAGCTATATTTTTATTCACCACATGATATGTGTTTTGCTTGGAGCGTCTTGTATCGTAGGAGTATTTTATTTTTTTGTGTCACAATCATCCTTGCTGCACACCGTTTTGAGAGAGAGAGACATGCACTCATCGTGATTTTGCTAGAATGCTCATAGTGCTTCTCTTATTTGTTTTGAGCTAGATACTTTTGCTCTATGTGCTTCACTTATATCTTTTAGAGCACGACGGTGCGTGATTTGGTAGTTGGCTTATGCTATGACAGTAGTCCCAAAGGTGATAGGTACACAAAGAGGATACAAAACCCTCCATCTTCATGTGCATTGAGTAGAAAGAGAAGTCTTGATTCCTCTCAATTAGTTTTGAGACGTGGATTCGGTAATATTAAGAGCTATGTTAGTAGGGTGTTGTGAATCTAGAAGTACTTGTGTTGAAGTTACTAATTCCCGTAGCATGCACGTATGGTGAACCGCTATGTTAGGAAGTCAGAGCATAATTAATCTATTGATTGTCATCCTTTGTGTTGAGGTCTGGATCGTGCGATGGTTAACACCTACCAACCCTTCCCCTAGGAGTATGCGTTTAGCACTTTATTTCGACTACTAATAAAAACTTTCGTAACAAGCATGTGAGTTCTTCATGACTAATGTGAGTGCATGGTATAGATGCACTTTCACCTTCCACCATTGCTAGCCTCTCTACTGCCGCGCAATTCTCGCCCGTACACAAACCCACCATATGCCTTCCTCAAAAAAGCCACCATACCTGCCTACTATGGCATTTTCATAGCCATTCCGAGATATATTGCCATGCAACTCCCACCGTTCCGTCTCATGACTTGTGCCACCACTCTCATATTGCCATTGCATGATCGTAAGATAGCTAGCGAGATGTTTTCAACGTCACACGCCATGCTAGATCGTTGCACATCCCGGTACACCGCCGGAGGTATTTCCTATAGAGTCATCCTCATTTTGAGCTTTGAGCTGTGCGTAAATAAAAGTGTGATGATCATCATTATTAGAGCATTGTCCCATGTGAGGAAATAAAAAAAAGAGGCCAAAGAGCCCAAAAATAAAAAAAAGAGAAAATAGAAAAGAAAAAAAAGTGGCCAAGATCCCAAATAAAAAAAAGAGAAAAAGAGAGAAAGGACAATGCAACTATCTTTTTCCACACTTGTGCTCCATAATAGCACCATGTTATTCATGATTGAGAGCTTCTTGCTTTGTCACCACCATATGCTTGTGGGAATCTTCATTATATAACTTGGCTTGTATATTCCAATGATGGGCTTCCTCAAATTGCCCTAGGTCTTCGTGAGCAACCAAGTTGGATGCACACCCACTAGTTCTCCTTTTGAGCTTTCACATACTTATAGCTCTAGTGCATCTCTTGTATGGCAATACCTACTCATTCACATTGATATCTATTAACGGGCATCTCCATAGCCCTTTGATACACCGAGTCAATGTGACCATCTCCTCCTTTTTGTCTCACAACCACCACCACACTCTATTCCACCTATAGTGCTATATCCATGGCTCACGCTCATGTATTGCGTGATAGTTATAAAAAGTTTGAGAAAGTAAGAGTGCGAAAACAATTACTTGGCCAATACCGGGGTTGTGCGTGATTTACATTAGTTCTGTGAGGATGATGGAGCATAGCCAGACTATATGATTTTGTAGGGATAACGTTCCTTGGCCTTGTTATTTTGAAAGTTCATGATTACTTTGCTAGTTTGCTTGAAGTATTGTTGTTTTCATGTCAATAGCAAACTATTGTTTCAAATCTTACGGATCAGAACATTCATGTCACGTGAAAGAAGTTGCAAAGGACAACTATGCTAGGTAGCATTCCACACCAAAAATTCATTCTTTATAACTTCCCTACTCAAGGACGAGCATGAGTTAAGCTTGGGGATGCTTGATACGTCTCCAATGTATCTATAATTTTTAATGGTTTCATGCTATTATCTTGTCAAACTTTGGATGTTTTTCATGCCTTATATATATTTTTTGGGACTAACTTATTAACTCAGTGCCAAGTGCCAGTTCCTGTTTTTCCATGTTTTTGACCCCTTTCACAGGAGATTTTGAAACGGAGTCCAAACAGAATAAAATCCCGAAAAGATTTTTTCGTAACAGAAGAAGATCAGGAGACTTGAGAGCCAAGGCAGGGGGTCCCCAGGGGCCCCACAAGCCCCCTCCCCGCGGCCAGGGGGGCGGCCGTGACCCCCAGGCTTGTGGGCCCCCTGGACCTCTTTTGCCCTAGGTTTTGCGCCTATAAATCTCCAAAAATTCCACAAAAAACCAGGAGATCATCGAAAGTACTTTTCCGCCGCCGCAAGCTTCTGTCTCCGCAAGATCCCATCTGGGCACGTTCTGGTGCCTTGTCGGAGGGGGGATTCAGATACGGAGCGCTGCTTCATCAACACCATGACCTCTCCGATGATGCGTGAGTAGTTCACCATAGACCTATGGGTCCATAGCTAGTAACTAGATGGCTTCTTCTCTCTCTTGGATCTTCAATACAGAGTTCTCCATGATCTTCATTGAGATCTATCCGATGTAATCTTCTTTTGCGGTGTGTCTGTCGAGATCCGATGAATTGTGGATTTATGATTAGATTATCTATGAATCCTATTTGAGTTTCTTCTGATCTCTCTTATGCATGATTTCATATCCTTGTAATTCTCTTCGAGTTGTGGGTTTTGTTTGGCCAACTAGATCTATGATTCTTGCAATGGGGGAAGTGTTTGGTTTTGGGTTAATACCGTGCGGTGACCTCACCCAATGACAGAAGGGGTAGCGAGGCACGCATCATGTTGTTGCCATCAAGGGTAAAAAGATGGGGTTTTCATCATTGGTTTGAGATTATCCCTCTACATCATGTCATCTTGCTTAAGGCGTTACTCTGTTCGTCATGAACTCAATACACCAGATGCATGCTGGATAGCGGTTGATGTGTGGAGTAATAGTAGTAGATGCAGAAAGTATCGGTCTACTTGTCTCGGACGTGATGCCTATATGTATGATCATTGCCTTAGATATCGTCATGACTTTGTGCGGCTCTATCAATTGCTCGACAGTAATTTGTTCACCCACTGTGATATTTGCTATTTTGAGAGAAGCCTCTAGTGAACACTATGGCCCCCGGGTCTACTCCACACCATATTTTCAGCCTTACACTTTTTACTTCATTGCACTTTTCGCCTTTAGATCTCAGTTTGCAATCAATCTTGAAGGGATTTACAACCCCTTTGAAGCGTTAGGTGCAAGCTTGTTTGTGTTTGCGCAGGTACTCTGGACTTGACGAGACTCTTCTACTGGATTGATACCTTGGTTCTCAAACTGAGGGAAATACTTACTGCTCCTTTGATGCATCACCGTTTCCTCTTCAAGGCAAAAACCAACGCAAGCAAATCTCTGTCAACGTGTCAATTTCTGGCGCTGTTGTTTGAGAAGTAGCAAGAAGAATTTCTGGCGCCGTTGCCGGGGAGGAAGATCAAGTCAAGAACTCATCCAAGTAGGTGTCGCAAACTCATCTCTTGCATTTACTTTGTTTACCAGTTGCCTCTCCTTTTCCTCTCCCCCACTTCACCTATTTGCCTGTTTCGTTTGCCTTTTCCGTTTGCCTTTCCGTTTGCCCTTTTTCTCGCTTGCTCTTTGTTCGCTTGTGTGCTTGCTTGCTTGCCGAAGTCACCATGAACGAAAACACCAAACTTTGTGACTTCTCGAATACTAATAATAATGATTTTATTAGTACTCCGATTGCTCCCGCCACTAGTGCGGAGTCATACGAAATCAATGCCGCTTTGCTGAATCTTGTTATGAAAGAGCA
Source organism: Hordeum vulgare subsp. vulgare (assembly GCF_904849725.1). Taxonomy (NCBI): domain Eukaryota; kingdom Viridiplantae; phylum Streptophyta; class Magnoliopsida; order Poales; family Poaceae; genus Hordeum; species Hordeum vulgare. Next base: position 536,509,743 of record NC_058521.1, read on the forward strand.
ATTCTCCGGCCTTCCTACTGAAGATGCCGCATCCCATCTCAATACCTTCATTGAGCTTTGCGATATGCAAAAGAAGAAAGATGTGGATAATGACGTGATTAAATTGAAGCTTTTTTCCTTTCTCGTTGCGAGATCGCGCAAAAACTTGGTTTTCTTCTTTGCCCAAAAATAGTATCGATTCTTGGGATAAGTGCAAAGATGCTTATCTATCCAAGTATTTTCTGCCGGCTAAGATTATCTCTCTCCGTAATGATATCATGAATTTCAAGCAACTTGATCATGAACATGTTGCACAATCTTGGGTGAGAATGAAGTTGATGATTAGAAATTGTCCCGCTCATGGCTTGAGTCTTTGGATGATTATTCAAATCTTTTACGCTGGCTTGAATTTCGCTTCTAGAAATATCTCGGACTCCGCCTCAGGTGGAGCGTTCATGGAAATCACGTTAGGGGAAGCCACAAAGCTCCTAGACAACGTCATGACGAACTACTCTTAGTGGCACACTGAAAGGTCACCTACTAGTAAGAAGGTACACGCTATAGAAGAAATTAACTCGTTGAGTGCTAAGATGGACGAGTTAATGAATTTGGTTGCTAGTAGAAGTGCTCCTTTGGATCCTAATGATATGCCCTTGTCTTCTTGGATTGGGAGTAGCAACGCTAGCTTGGACGTTAATTTTGTTGGTAGGAATAACTTTGGCAACAACAAAGCTTTTAGAGGAAACTATGTTCCTAGGCCTTTTCCTAGTAACTCCTCTAATAACTTTGGCAACTCCTACAACAATACTCATGGAAATTACAATAGATTACCCTATGATCTAGAGAGTAATATCAAAGAGTTCATCAACTCTCAAAAGATTTTCAGTGCGTCCACAGAGGAAAAACTACTCAAAATTGACGATTTGGCTAAGAGCGTTGATAGAATGTCTAGTGATGTTGATGCTTTGAAAGGTAGATGTGCTCCTCCCAAGATCAACATGGATGAAACTTTGAAATCTATGCGTGTTTCCATGATTGAGAGCAAAGAAAGAACCACCCAAATTCGTGCTAGATATGAATGGCTTAAAAAGGCGTGTTCTCGTGATAAGAATCACGAAGATCTTAAAGTGCTTGGTGTGACTCCCATTGAATCTTTGTTTTCTTGTGTCAATCCTAATGATTATGGGGTTGGATATGAATCCACTTCGGTTGAAAAGTGCCCCAACGATTCAGAGTCCATCTATCTTGATGCTAAAAGCATTGAAAGTGGAGTAGAAGATACTAAAATTTTGAGTAGTAATGAAATTACTACTATGGATTTCAAGGAATTCAATTATGATAGTTTCTCCTTGATTGAAATCATTTCTTTGATGCAATCCATGTTAAACTCTCCACACGCTTATAGCCAAAACAAGGCCTTTACCGATCATATCGTCGAAGCTATGATAAAATCTCTTGAAGCGAAACTTGAATTGTAAGTCTCTATCCCTAGAAAGCTTCATGATGAGTGGGAACCTACTATCAAAATCAAAATAAAAAACTATGAACGCAATGCTTTGTGTGATTTGGGTGCTAGTGTTTCTGCGATTCCAAAGTCTTTATGTGATGTTCTGGGTTTTAATGAGATTGAAGAGTGTTCTCTTAATTTGCATCTTGCTGATTCCACTGTCAAGAAACCCATGGGAAGGATCAATGATGTTCTTATTATTGCAAATAGGAACTATGTACCCGTGGATTTCATTGTGCTTGACATTGATTGTAATCCTGCATGCCCTATTATTCTTGGTAGACCTTTCCTATGGACTATCGGTGCTATCATCGATATGATGGAAGGGAATATTAGATTTCAATTTCCTTTAAGGAAGGGCATGGAACATTTTCCTAGAAAGTAAATAAGATTGCCTTATGAATCCATGATGAGGGCCACTTATGGTTTGAGCACCAAAGACGACGATACGTGATTCTATCGCTTTTATGCCTAGCTAAGGGCGTTAAACAATAGCGCTTGTTGGGAGGCAACCCAATGAATTTATCTTTTTATTTCTGTTTTGTTGCGTCCACACCATCACAGTTCTATTGTGATTGTGTTTTTTGTGTTTCTGTTTGTGTTTGAGCCAAGCAAAACCTTTATGACTAGTCTTGGTGATGGTTGTTTGATCCTGCTGGAAAAAGACAGAAACTTTTCGCTCACGAGATGATTTTTCAATTTTTTCAGAACGAGGTCTTGAGATGATTATTTTTGCTGCTGGTTTATATGCCTTTTGCCCACGCAGTAGTAATTGTTCTGATTTTTTGAGGTACCAGAAGTATACAAAGTATACATATTGCTAGAGACTAGTCTGTTTTTGATAGATTCCGTTTTTATTGAGTTGGTTGCTTGTTTTGATGAAACTATGGTTATTATCGGGGGGTATTAGCCTTGGAAAAGTGAGAATACAGTAGCCCAACACCAATATAGATGGAATTAAAGTTTGCTACAGTACCAAAAGAAGTGGTAGGTTGTTTTCTTGTGCTAATGTTATCACGAGTTTCTGTTTAAGTTTTGTGTTGTGAAGTTTTCAAGTTTTGGATGATGTTCTCATGGACGATGAGATAAGGAGTGGAAAGAGCTCAAGCTTGGGGATGCCCAAGGCATCCCAAGCCAAATTCAAGGACACCAAAAAGCCTAAGCTTGGGGATGCCCCGGGAAGGCATCCCCACTTTCGTCTTCAATCCATCGGTAACATTACTTGGAGCTATATATGTTTATTCACCACATGATATGTGTTTTGCTTGGAGCGTCTTGTATCGGAGGAGTATTTTCTTTTTGTTGTGTCACAATCATCCTTGCTGCACACCTTTTTGAGAGAGAGAGAGACATGCACACATCATGATTTTGCTAGAATGCTCATAGTGCTTCACTTATATCTTTTGAGCTAGACACTTTTGCTCTATCTGCTTCACTTATATCTTTTAGAGCACGACGGTGCATGATTTGGTAGTCGGCTTATGCTATGATAGTAGTCCCAAAGGTGATAGGTACCCAAATATCATACAAAAACCTCCATATTCATGTGCATTGAGTAGAAAGAGAAGTCTTGATTCCTCTCAATTAGTTTTGAGACGTGGATTCAGTAATATTAAGAGCTATGTTAGTAGGGTGTTGTGAATCTAGAAGTACTTGTGTTGAAGTTAGTGATTCCCGTAGCATGCACGTATGGTGAACCGCTATGTTAGGAAGTCGGAGCATAATTGATCTATTGATTGTCATCCTTTGTGTTGAGGTCTGGATCGCGCGATGGTTAACACCTACCAACCCTTCCCCTAGGAGTATGCGTTTAGCACTTTGTTTCGATTACTAATAAAAACTTTCGCAACAAGTATGTGAGTTCTTCATGACTAATTTGAGTCCATGGTATAGATACACTTTCACCTTCCACCATTGCTAGCCTCTCTAGTGCCGCGCAATTCTCGCCGGTACACAAACCCACCATATGACTTCCTCAAAACAGCCACCATACCTGCCTACTATGGCATTTTCATAGCCATTCCGAGATATATTGCCATGCAACTCCCATCGTTCCGTCTCATGACTTGTGCTGTCACTCTCATATTGCCATTGCATGATCGTAAGATAGCCAGCGAGATGTTTTCAACGTCATACGCCATGCTAGATCGTTGCACATCATGGTACACCGCTGGAGGCAATTCCTATAGAGTCATCATCATTTTGAGCTTTGAGCTGTGAGTAAATAAAAGTGTGATGATCATCATTATTAGAGCATTGTCCCATGTGAGGAAATAAAGAAAAAGAGGCCAAAGAGCCCAAAAATAAAAAAAGTGAATATAGAAAAGAAAAAAAAGAGGCCAAGAGCCCAAACAAAAAAAAGAGAAAAAGAGAGAAGGGACAATGCTACTATCTTTTTCCACACTTGTGCTCCATAATAGCACCATGTTCTTCATGATAGAGAGCTTCTTGCTTTGTCACCACCATATGCTAGAGGGAATCTTCATTATATAACTTGGCTTGTATATTCCAATGATGGGATTCCTCAAATTGCCCTAGGTCTTCGTGAGCAAGCAAGTGGGATGCACACCCACTAGTTCTCCTTTTGAGCTTTCATATACTTATAGCTCTAGTGCATCTCTTGTATGGCAATCCCTACTCATTCACATTGATATCTATTAATGGGCATCTCCATAGACCTTTGATACGCCGAGTCAATGTGACCATCTCCTCCTTTTTGTCTCACAACCACCACCACACTCTATTCCACCTATAGTGCTATATCCATGGCTCACGCTCATGTATTGCGTGATAGTTATAAAAAGTTTGAGAAAGTAAGAGTGCGAAAACAATTACTTGGACAATACCGGGGTTGTGCATGATTTACATTAGTTGTGTGAGGATGATGGAGCATAGCCAGACTATATGATTTTGTAGGGATAACTTTCCTTGACCTTGTTGTTTTGAAAGTTCATGATTACTTTGCTAGTTTGCTTGAAGTATTGTTGTTTTCATGTCAATAGCAAACTATTGTTTCAAATCTTACGGATCTGAACATTCATGTCACGTGAAAGAAGTTGCAAAGGACAACTATGCTAGGTAGCATTCCACACCAAAAATTCATTCTTTATAACTTCCCTACTCGAGGACGAGCAGGAGTTAAGCTTGGGGATGCTTGATACGTCTCCAACGTATCTATAATTGTTGATGGTTTCATGCTATTATCTTGTCAAACTTTGGATGTTTTTCGTGCCTTTTATATATTTTTTGGGACTAACTTATTAACTCAGTGCCAAGTGCCAGTTCCTGTTTTTTCCATGTTTTTGACCCCTTTCAGAGCAGATTTTGAAACGAAGTCCAAACGGAATAAAATCCCTGAAAAGATCTTTTCTATAACAGAAGAAGATCAGGAGACTTGAGAGCCAAGGCAGGGGGTCCCGAGGGGCCCCACAAGCCCCCTCCACGCGGCCAGGGGGAGGCCGCGACCCCCAGGCTTGTGGGCCCCATGAATCTCCTTTGCCCTAGGTTTTGCGCCTATAAATCTCCAAAAATTCCACAAAAAACCAGGAGATCATCGAAAGTACTTTTCCGCCGCCGCAAGCTTCTGTCTCCGCAAGATCCCATCTGGGCACGTTCTGGTGCCTTGTCGGAGGGGGGATTCAGATACGGAGCGCTGCTTCATCAACACCATGACCTCTCCGATGATGCGTGAGTAGTTCACCATAGACCTATGGGTCCATAGCTAGTAAACTAGATGGCTTCTTCTCTCTCTTGGATCTTCAATACAGAGTTCTCCATGATATTCATGGAGATCTATCCGATGTAATCTTCTTTTGCGGTGTGTCTGTCGAGATCCGATGAATTGTGGATTTATGATCAGATTATCTATGAATCCTATTTGAGTTTCTTCTGATCTCTCTTATGCATGATTTCATATCCTTGTAATTCTCTTCGAGTTGTGGGTTTTGTTTGGCCAACTAGATCTATGATTCTTGCAATGGGAGAAGTGCTTGGTTTTGGGTTAATACCGTGCGGTGACCTCACCCAATGACAGAAGGGGTAGCAAGGCACGCATCATGTTGTTGCCATCAAGGGTAAAATGATGGGGTTTTCATCATTGGTTTGAGATTATCCCTCTACATCATGTCATCTTGCTTAAGGTGTTACTCTGTTCGTCATGAACTCAATACACCAGATGCATGATGGATAGCGGTCGATGTGTGAAGTAATAGTAGTAGATGCAGAAAGTATCGGTCTACTTGTCTCGGACGTGATACCTATATGTATGATCATTTCCTTAGATATCGTCATGATTTTGTGCAGCTCTATCAATTGCTCGACAGTAATTTGTTCACCCACTGTGATATTTGCTATTTTGAGAGAAGCCTCTAGTGAACACTATGGCCTCCGGGTCTACTCCACACCATATTTTCAACCTTACACTTTTTACTTCATTGCACTTTTCGCCTTTAGATCTCACTTTGCAATCAATCTTGAAGGGATTTACAACCCCTTTGAAGCGTTGGGTGCAAGCTTGTTTGTGTTTGCGCAGGTACTCTGGACTTGACGAGACTCTTCTACTGGATTGATACCTTGGTTCTCAAACTGAGGGAAATACTTACTGCTCCTTTGCTGCATCACCGTTTCCTCTTCAAGGGAAAAACCAACGCAAGCAAATCTCCGTCAACGTGTCAATTTTTGGCGTTGTTGTTTGAGAAGTAGCAAGAAGAATTTTTGGCGCCGTTGCCGGGGAGGAAGATCAAGTCAAGAACTCATCCAAGTAGGTGTCGCAAACTCATCTCTTGCATTTACTTTGTTTGCCAGTTGCCTCTCCTTTTCCTCTCCCCCACTTCACCTATTTGCCTTTTTCGTTTGCCTTTTCCGTTTGCCTTTTCGTTTGCCCTTTTTCTCGCTTGCTCTTTGTTCGCTTGTGTGCTTGCTTGCTTGCCGAAGTCACCATGAACGAAAACACCAAACATTGTGACTTCTCGAATACTAATAATAATGATTTTATTAGTACTCCGATTGCTCCCGCCACTAGTGTGGAGTCATACGAAATCAATGCCGCTTTGCTGAATCTTGTTATGAAAGAGCAATTCTCCGGCCTTCCTACTGAAGATGCCGCATCCCATCTCAATACCTTCATTGAGCTTTGCGATATGCAAAAGAAGAAAGATGTGGATAATGACGTGATTAAATTGAAGCTTTTTTCCTTTCTCGTTGCGAGATCGCGCAAAAACTTGGTTTTCTTCTTGCCCAAAAATAGTATCGATTCTTGGGATAAGTGCAAAGATGCTTATATATCCAAGTATTTTCTGCCGGCTAAGATTATCTCTCTCCGTAATGATATCATAAATTTGAAGCAACTTGATCGTGAACATGTTGCACAATCTTGGGAGAGAATGAAGTTGATGATTAGAAATTGTCCCGCTCATGGCTTGAGTCTTTGGATGATTATTCAAATCTTTTACGCTGGCTTGAATTTCGCTTGTAGAAATATCTCGGACTCCGCCTCAGGTGGAACGTTCATGGAAATCACGTTAGGGGAAGCCACAAAGCTCATAGAAAACATCATGACGAACTACTCCGACTGGCACACTGAAAGGTCACCTACTAGTAAGAAGGTACACGCTATATAAGAAATTAACTCGTTGAGTGCTAAGATGGACGAGTTAATTAATTTGGTTGCTAGTAGAAGTGCTCCTTTGGATCCTAATGATATGCCCTTGTCTTCTTTGATTGAGAGTAGCAACGCTAGCTTGGACGTTAATTTTGTTGGTAGGAATAACTTTGGCAACAACAACGCTTTCAGAGGAAACTATGTTCCTAGGCCTTTTCCTAGTAACTCCTCTAATAACTTTGGCAACTCCTACAACAATACTCATGTAAATTACAATAGATTACCCTCTGATCTAGAGAGTAATATCAAAGAGTTCATCAACTCTCAAAAGATTTTCAATGCGTCCATAGAGGGAAAACTACTCAAAATTGACGATTTGGCTAAGAGTGTTGATAGAATGTCTAGTGATGTTGATGCTTTGAAAGTTAGATGTGCTCCTCCCAAGATCAACATGGATGAAACTTTGAAAGCTATGCGTGTTTCCATGATTGAGAGCAAAGAAAGAACCGCCCAAATTCGTGCTAGACATCAATGGCTTAAAAAGGCGTGTTCTCGTGATAAGAATCGCGAAGATTTTAAAGTGCTTGGTGTCACTCCCATTGAATCTTTGTTTTTTTGTGTCAAACCTAATGATTATGGGGCTGGATATGAATCCACTTCGGTTGAAAAGTGCCCCAATGATTCGGAGTCCATCTATCTTGATGCTAAAAGCATTGAAAGTGGATAGCAGATATTAAAACTTTGAGTAGTAATGAAATTACTACTATGGATTTCAAGGAATTTAATTATGATAGTTTCTCCTTGATTGAATGCGATCCATGTTAAACTCTCCACACGCTTATAGCCAAACCAAGGCCTTTACCGATCATATCGTCGAAGCTATGGTAAAATCTCTTGAAGAGAAACTTTGAATTGGAAGTCTCTATCCCTAGAAAGCTTCATGATGAGTGGAAACCTACTATCAAAATCAAAATAAAAAACTATGAATGCAATGCTTTGTGTGATTTGGGTGCTAGTGTTTCTGCGATTCCAAAGTATTTATGTGATGTTCTCGGTTTTAATGAGATTGAAGAGTGTTCTCTTAATTTGCATCTTGCTGATTCCACTGTCAAGAAACCCATGGGAAGGATCAATGATGTTCTTATTATTGCAAATAGGAACTATGTACCCGTGGATTTCATTGTGCTTGACATTGATTGCAATCCTGCATGCCCGATTATTCTTGGTAGACCTTTCCTAAGGACTATCGGTACTATCATCGATATGAAGGAAGGGAATATTATATTTCAATTTCCTTTAAGGAAGGGCATGGAACACTTTCCTAGAAAGAAAATAAGATTGCCTTATGAATCCATGATGAGGGCCACTTATGGTTTGAGCACCAAAGACGACGATACGTGATTCTATCGCTTTTATGCCTAGCTAAGGGCGTTAAACAATAGCGCTTGTTGGGAGGCAACCCAATGAATTTATCTTTTTGTTTATGTTTTGTTGAGTCCACACCATCACAATTCTATTGTGATTGTGTTTTTTGGGTTTCTTTTTGTGTTTGAGCCAAGCAAAACCTTTATGACTAGTCTTGGTGATGGTTGTTTGATCCTGCTGGAAAAAGACACAAACTTTTCGCTCACGAGATGATTTTTCATTTTTATTCATAACGAGCTTTTGAGTTGATTATTTTTGCTGCTGGTTTATATGCCTTTTTCCGAGGCAGTAGTAATTGTTCAGATTTTTTGAGGTACCAGAAGTATACGAAGTATACAGATTGCTACAGACTAGTCTGTTTTTGATAGATTCTGTTTTTGTTGAGTTGGTTGCTTGTTTTGATGAAACTATGGTTAGTATCGGGGGGTACTAGCCATGGAAAAGTGAGAATACAGTAGCCCAACACCAATATAGATGGAATTAAAGTTTGCTACAGTACCAAAAGAAGTGGTAGTTTGTTTTCTTGTGCTAATGTTATCACGAGTTTCTGTTTAAATTTTGTGTTGTGAAGTTTTCAAGTTTTGGGTGATGTTCTCATGGATGATGAGATAAGGAGTGGAAAGAGCTCAAGCTTGGGGATGCCCAAGGCATCCCAAGCCAAATTGAAGGACACCAAAAAGCCTAAGCTTGGGGATGCCCCGGGAAGGCATCCCCTCTTTCGTCTTCAATCCATCGGTAACATTACTTGGAGCAATATTTTTATTCACCACATGATATGTGTTTTGCTTGAAGCGTCTTGTATCGTAGGAGTATTTTCTTTTTGTTGTGTGACAATCATCCTTGCTGCACACCTTTTTGAGAGAGAGACATGCACTCATCGTGATTTTGCTAGAATGCTCATAGTGCTTCCCTTATATCTTTTGAGATAGATACTTTTGCTCTATGTGCTTCAGTTATATCATTTAGAGCACGACGGTGCGTGATTTGGTAGTTGGCTTATGCTATGACAGTAGTCCCAAAGGTGATAGGTACCCAAAGAGGATACAAAAACCTCCATCTTCATGTGCATTGAGTAGAAAGAGAAGTCTTGATTCCTCTCAATTAGTTTTGAGACGTGGATTTTGTAATATTAAGAGCTATGTTAGTAGGTGTTGTGAATCTAGAAGTACTTGTGTTGAAGTTAGTGATTCCCGTAGCATGCACGTATGGTGAACCACTATGTTAGAAAGTCGGAGCATAATTGATCTATTGATTGTCATCCTTTGTGTTGAGGTCTGGATCGCGCGATGGTTAACACCTACCAACCCTTCTCCTAGGAGTATGCGTTTAGCACTTTGTTTCGATTACTAATAAAAACTTTCGCAACAAGTATGTGAGTTCTTCATGACTAATGTGAGTCCATGGTATAGATGCACTTTCACCTTCCACCATTGCTAGCCTCTCTAGTGCCGCTCAATTCTCGCCGGTACACAAACCCACCACACGCCATGCTAGATCGTTGCACATCCCGGTACACCGCCGGAGGCATTTCCTATAGAGTCATCATCATTTTGAGCTTTGAGCTGTGAGTAAATAAAAGTGTGATGATCATCATTATTAGAGCATTGTCCCATGTGAGGAAATAAAAAAAGAGAGGCCAAAGAGCCCAAAAATAAAAGAAAAGTGAAAAGAGAAAAGAAAAAAAAGAGGCCAAGAGCCCAAATAAAAAAAAGAGAAAAAGAGAGAAGGGACAATGCTACTATCTTTTTCCACACTTGTGCTCCATAATAGCACCATGTTCTTCATGAGTGAGAGCTTCTTGCTTTGTCACCACCATATGCTAGTGGGAATTTTCATTATATGACTTGGCTTGTATATTCCAATGATGGGCTTCCTCAAATTGCCCTAGGTCTTTGTGAGCAAGCAAGTTGGATGCACACCCACTAGTTGTCCTTTTGAGCTTTCACATACTTATAGCTCTAGTGCATCTCTTGTATGGCAATCCCTACTCATTCACATTGATATCTATTAATGGGCATCTCCATAGCCCTTTGATACGCCGAGTCAATGTGACCATCTCCTCCTTTTTGTCTCACAACCACCACCACACTCTATTCCACCTATAGTGCTATATCCATGGCTCACGCTCATGTATTGCGTGATAGTTATAAAAAGTTTGAGAAAGTAAGAGTGCGAAAACAATTACTTGGCCAATACCGGGGTTGTGCATGATTTACATTAGTTGTGTGAGGATGATGGAGCATAGACAGACTATATGATTTTGTAGGGATAACTTTCCTTGGCCTTATTATTTTGAAAGTTCATGATTACTTTGCTAGTTTGCTTGAAGTATTGTAGTTTTCATGTCAATAGCAAACTATTGTTTCGAATCTTACGGATCTGAACATTCATGTCACGTGAAAGAAGTTGCAAAGGACAACTAAGCTAGGTAGCATTCCACATCAAAAATTCATCCTTTATAACTTCCCTACTCGAGGACGAGCAGGAGTTAAGCTTGGGGATGCTTGATACGTCTCCAACGTATCTATAATTTTTGATGGTTTCATCCTATTATCTTGTCAAACTTTGGATGTTTTTCATGCCTTTTATATATTTTTTGGGACTAACTTATTAACTCAGTGCCAAGTGCGAGTTCCTGTTTTTCCATGTTTTTGAACCCTTTCAGAGGAGATTTTGAAACAGAGTCCAAACGGAATAAAATCCCCGAAAAGATTTTTTTCTGTAATAGAAGAAGATCAGGAGACTTGAGAGCCAAGGTAGGGGGTCCCCAGGGGCCCCACAAGCCCTCTCCCCGCGGCCAGGGGGGAGGCCGCGACCCCCAGGCTTGTGGGCCCCCTGGAGATCCTTTGCCCTAGGTTTTGCGCCTATATATCCCCAAAAATTCCACAAAAAACCAGGAGATCATCGAAAGTACTTTTCCGCCGCCGCAAGCTTCTGTCTCCACAAGATCCCATCTGGGCACGTTCTGGTGCCCTACTGGAGGGGGGATTCGGATACGGAGGGCTGCTTCATCAACACCATGACCTCTCCGATGATGCATGAGTATTTGACCATACACCTATGGGTCCATAGCTAGTAACTAGATGGCTTCTTCTCTCTCTTGGATCTTCAATACAAAGTTCTCCATGATCTTCATGGAGATCTATCTGATGTAATCTTCTTTTGCGGTGTGTTTGTCGAGATCCGTTGAAATGTGGATTTATGATCAGATTATCTATGAATCTTATTTGAGTTTCTTCTGATCTCTCTTATGCATGATTTCATATCCTTGTAATTCTCTTCGAGTTGTGGGTTTTGTTTGGCCAACTAGATCTATGATTCTTGCAATGGGGGAAGTGTTTGGTTTTGGGTTCATACCATGCGGTGACCTCACCCAGTGACAGAAGGGGTAGCGAGGCACGCATCATGTTGTTGCCATCAAGGGTAAAAAGATGGGGTTTTCATCATTGGTTTGAGATTATCCCTCTACATCATGTCATCTTGCTTAAGACGTTACTCTGTTCGTCATGAACTCAATACTAGATGCATGCTAGATAGCGGTCGATGTGTGGAGTAATAGTAGTAGATGCAGAAAGTATCGGTCTACTTGTCTCGGACGTGATGCCTATATGTATGATCATTGCCTTAGATATCGTCATGACTTTGCGCGGTTCTATCAATTGCTCGACAGTAATTGTCGTGGTTTTGTCACGGTAGATGTCCTCGTGAAAGGACTTAAAGATGGATCCATCGCACCTTGGTGGTGACTCAAAGGGGGTGAGGGAAAGCGAGACTCAGATTTACCCTGGTTCGGCCCCTCGTGAGGAGGTAAAAGCCTACATCCTGCTTTGTGTAGATTAATGGTGGTTTCGATTACAAGGAGGGCGTAACTCGCCTGACCTAGCACTTGATTCTCTCTAACTCGCATGACCTTTCCCTGGGACTCGCCTATATATACAGGTCGAGGCCCTAGGGTTTACAAAGTCCTGCTATCCTATTCTTGGTAGTTTTCCTTATCTCTAAATCGCTGTGCTCCCCACGACCAGGAGCTTCCTTGACGTTCCATCATCCACATGGTCTTCTTGAACCACCCTACAACTCCTGGGCCACTGGACGCATGATCAAAGGTGAGTCGCCCCTTTGGTGACCCGACCTATTAAGGACGGGTTACCCACAGGTAACATCCCCAACATTAGGCCCCAGATTGTCGTGAATTCATTCGTGTCAATAAACTCCCTTCAATCTTGGGGCGACTCTCCTCATTTCCAGCCTTCGACGAACGATGAGCCGCCATCCGTGGCACTCTAACCTGAGTCGCCATACAGTATTTAAAGGGTGCTGCCTCATCTCCTCGGTTCCAGTCCCCAAACACTGTAACTGTCAGCGAATCTTTCGCCCATAATTGCTTATCCCGAAAATCTAGGCACCATCATTGCGTTTACTGACTTGTCGCCTCGATTCCCGCATTGACGGCCTTGTTTTCCGCTCTTGCTTTTTAAATAGTAAGAGAAATGGAGGGGGGAGAAACCTCGTCACCGCACACCGGCATCTCGGCACTGTCTCCGAGCTCGAGCGTCCCGGCGTCGTCCTCGGCTCCAGCGCCCCGGCGTCATCCTCGGCTCCCGGAGTCTTTCTCCATCGACCGCGGCTCTCTGGTCGGCAAGGAACACGAAGCTTCAAGCCTCTTATCCCGGCGGCGATCCCCTGTTGTCAAGTACACTCCTTCCCTCTCTTAGGTCTAGACCGAGAACTCCATGGCAGCCGCTCTCCTGCTAGCCAGCTCCATAACAGGGCGAACATCTCGAACTATTTTAGATCTGCTCTCCGTTGTAGCGATTAGCTTTAGATAGCAACAGGCATCGGCCATTTTAATCACGTCCTCTTGCTAGTTCAAACCCATGTTCTGTTGACCAACACTGTAGTTGTACTATATGCGCAGTTCATCGCCATTACTTCAGACGACGTTTTCTTATTTTAATCTGTCCGTAGATCCATAGCTTACCGCCTGTCCATAGAAACATGTTTATTCACCCATTGAGAATATCTCTAAGGACAAGAACGTTTCCGAGAGTCGCCTTTTAACTTCAGCCTTCATGGCGACTCAGTTTCATTACTGTAGTCAGGACGCCTTTCTTTCAGTCTGGAGGGCGAGTTAGAACAACCCCCGAAGGTACACTCGTAGATCACCCAGACAATGGGCAACAATGCACGTTAACTGTTGGGCGAGTTATCAAACCCTTTGTGAACACCATAGACCTGTACCAGTGGGTTTGAATATTTTCTAATCTTTTGCTAAGCCTCCTCGCACTCCGTTTTTTTGTAGTCATGGCTATTACAAAATGTGAATGGTTGCCGACGAAAGTCGATGATGCCATGCCCGAGAAATATGTTAAGGCAGGTCTCCTTGACAGTAAGGAGACTATCGGTTGGAGAACCGCCCCGGGCGAGCTGATCCCTAACCCTGCTCCAGGAGAAGTAGTGATCTTCACCGACTATCTTGAGCGTGGATTCAAACCTCCTGGGTCAAAGTTTTTCCGGGACGTCTTGCATTTTCTCAACCTCCATCCTCAAGACCTAGGACCCAATTCCATCAGCAATTTATGCCAGTTCCAGGTCTTCTGTGAAGTGTATTTGCAGAGAGAACCCATGACCCCCCTGTTCTGGAAGTTCTTCCACTTAAACCGCCAGACCGAGTTCTCCAATGGTCCCAACCACGAGCTTGGAGGAGTTAACATCCAGAGACGCCGCGAGGGTGGATTCCCGACAGTCCTTTTGCCCAGCCACCCCAAAGGATGGGCTGAGTCGTGGTTCTATTGCCGAGATACTTCTCCACCAGGCGAGAACCCTCTTTCGGGTTTCAGAGCAGACCGCTTGCCAATGTATTTCAAATTTCCTGACAAGCTCACCGAAGAAGAAGAGTCGGAGTTCATTCCACTCTTTTCAGATCTGAAATTCCTGTACAACTACGGGCTCATCGGGATCGACCTGTTCTGCTGCTGGATAGAGTGGAATATCCTTCCCTTGAGCCGCCGCGGCGGATTGGTGTATGATTATGATGGCACTTTAGAGCATCCACAGCGCGCCAGTCGCCACCAGCTTTCAGAGAGAGAAATTCTCGGCGTCATCAAGAAGTTGACCGGCGAGTCTCTGGAAGAGTGTGCCAAGATCGGCCTTAAAGGCTTCTGCCGTGCCAACCCGGTGCCACCAGTAAGAATCTAAGCCGCCAATTGTCTTGTTTATACTTAGCAACCTTTGTGGTTAAAGACCTGCCTCTGTTTATCAGAAAACCGATGTGTTTTGGCGGAGGGGTCCCAAAACCGTCCCCCAAAGTCCACCAAGGTGCCAACCAAGAAGAAGAAGACGGCGAGCAGGAAGAAAACCGCCACAAAAGATTCATCTTTTGTTGGCGACTCTCATGCAGATGAGGCACATTCTGAGGTGAGGCTTTTTCCTTGTCCCTTCTCTATATGTTCCGACTTAAGCTTATACCATATGTCTTTACATGTAGGGTGATGACGATGAGAGCAAGAATGATGCAGTCGAGGTAATTTCCATTTCTTCTGACTCACCTTCTTCTTCCCCTAGACCAGCCAGGCGGATCTGCGAAAAAGTGCCCATATCTCATCCTCATGCTTATATGGACCATGATTTCCTTTTGAAGAAAGCAAGATTCACCCCCTCTCGCAAGACCCGCAGTCGCTTTGGCGACTTGGTCACTGGACTGCCCGAGAAGACGACCGGTCAGAAACGGACTAGTGAGGTACACCTTTGTCTTGTTATATCTTTTGCCGTGTGAAATATAACCCGCCATTTTTGTGACCTTCAAGTCTTTGTCCTGTCAGACTTATCCTCCCACATCTGGCGACTCGGCCATCTCTGCTCTCCCGTCGATGGTTCGTGTACAAGGGTAAGTCTTCTCTGTTAACCCAAGCTTCCTAAACAATAACATGTGCTTTTAACCTTGGCGCTTTATTGCAGGGCACAAGCAAAGAAGAGGAAAACCAGTGACTCTCCTTCTGCACACCAAACATCTGATGCCTTAGGCACGGGCACATCTGTTCCTGAGGCTGAAGAGGAGCAAAAGGCGGCTTGCGACATTCCTGCAGGCGATATTCCCGACGCCCGGGATGACTCGCCCGTCATTTTGAAAGAGACCGCTGGCCAGAGTAACCCGCCAAGCCCTCTCAAGGCGACTGAAGATCCAGACGTCGTGGTTACCGGCTTTGGCTACTCTACTCTCCCAACTGCCGTGCTCTCCAAACATACTTCGAAGGCAAGTCGCCTTTCCCCTGATGGCGACGCAGAGCCCCTCAAACTCCCCCAATATGAGAAGATGGAATTCGACCAACTGTGCTCCGGCTTCACAACTCATCTGGAGAAGGATTTTGAGCTGAACAAAAGCCTGCTCCGCCTTATGAGGACAAAACATGAGGTATGTGGATGTATCTCCCTATACTCATTAGCCTTCCAAGGGCCGGGTCATCTTTTTTTTTTTGAAAATGAGCCGGGTCTTTGCATTTAGAAAACTTCAAGCTGTAGCCCCCAAGGGTCGGGTCATCTTTTTAGAAGATGACCCGGGTCTTGTATTAGAAAACTTCAACCTGTAGCCCCCAAGGGCCGGGTCATCTTTTTAGAAGATGAGCCGGGTCTTGCATTAGAAAACTTCAACCTGTAGCCCCCAAGGGCCGGGTCGTCTTTTAGAAGATGAGCCAGGTCTTGTATTAGAAAACTTCAACCTGTAGCCCCCAAGGGCTGGGTCATCTTTTTAGAAGATGAGCCCGGGTCTTGTATTAGAAAACTTCAGCCTGTAGCCCCCAAGGGCTGGGTCATCTTTTTAGAAGATGAGCCGGGTCTTGTGTGTGGTATGACTTTTTGATAAAAAATCATACATTAGCCCCCAAGTGTGAGGAGTATTGCTTGCAAAAACTCTGAGACTTGTCTCCCCGAATATTATGTGCAGGAATCTATGGCCCAGAGTGAGGCGGCGGTAGACGACTTGAAGAAAGACTTGGCTGGTCAGCAGGACCCTTACTCCGGGCTGGAAGCCAAATTCTGCTTGCTGCAGGCCGATTTAGAAAAAATGAAGGCTGACCATAAAACATTTGAGAAGAAAGCCAATGCTGACCAAGCCGCCATCTTGAAGCGTGCTGAGCAAGCAGAAGAGAAGCTGGAAGCCGCCCAACAGGAGCTGACTGGCTTAAAAAAGCATGTGTCCAATATGACTGTCGCCATGTTTGGTAAGCTTGACCGTTTGAATTCTTTTGACTAACCTGGCTGGGATAAAAAATCACCAAATACTTATGTCCCTTTTGCAGGTGCCCAAGCTGTCAAGCTTCCAGACGACTACATGACTAAATTGAGAGCCATATACACCTTTGCTGAGCAGCTGTACACTGGAGGCGTGTTATCAATCAAGGCAGTGATGGGCAGTAAGGGACCAACAATGATCATCAAGCAAATGCTCGACTTCTTGTCCATGTTGCCTCCGCAAGTAGAAGAATTAAAGAGATTGGCCGCCCGAACAGGTGTGTTGAACACCCTAAGTCGGTGCCTTGCGTACGCCCCGGAACTCAAAACCGAGGAAATAGTCGCCGGCTACCCTGAGCTGAAGGTCGATGGGTCAGAATTCACCGAGGTGGATTATCAGCGGACCATCGTAGAATCTCGCTATGCAGCGACTCAACTGGCGGCGAGTTTGGATCTGAAGAAGTATCAAGCCGCCTATGATGAAAACAAAAAGAAGGTGACGCCTCCTTCATATCAAATTGCTAGCTTGGTTACTAGCCGCCCCAGGAATCCTTTTAATCTTGACTTGGACCTGTCTCACTTCCTGGTTGAGGAAGACGAGTTCCTCGCCTTGTCCAAGTGTAACTGGAAACTGGGCGACTTACGAATTGAAGGCGGAGAAAGCTCAAGGCAAGGCGACTCGGCGGCGGCTTGACTCGCCCATGGATCCTTCCTTTGCTTTGGAATGATACCCCTTCTGGCCATGCGAGCCATGCAATTATCTTGCTAGTGTGTGCGAAACACTAAACATGCCATATTTTCTTTTGGATAGAACCATTTGTAGTCCTTGAATCCTATGCATGGCCCGCCTGCAACTTTTTCATAAACCAAGAAATGGCTCCAAATTTGTCCTCGTATGTTTAGGAAGACAATAGCCTGTTTCAGCAAGTGCATGTTGATACGTCCATTTTGCATCATGCTTTCATGTTGATATTTATCGCTTTATGGACTGTTATTATACTTTGTGGAACCTTACTTATGCCTTTTCTCTCTTATTTTGCAACGTTTATTTGAAGAGGGAGAATACCGGCAGCTGGAATTCTGGACTCGAAAAGGAGCAAGTCTGAGTGCTCTATTCTGCGCAACTCCAAATGTCCTGAAAATCAACGTGGATTTTTTTGGATTTTATAAAAAATAATGGGCGAAAGAAGTGTCACAGGGGAGAAACCAGGGGCCCACAAGCCTGGTTGCCGCGGCCTACCCCCTGGCCGCGGCAACAGGGCTTGTGGGCACCCTGGCGGCCCACTGGCCCCCCCTCTTTTGCTATATGAAGGGTTTTGTTCCAGAAAAAAAAAATCATTCAGGAGCTTTTTCGTGGTTTCGCCGCCGCCACGAGGCGGAACTTGAGCAGATCCAATCTAGAGCTCCGACAGGACGATCCCGCCGGGGAAATTTTCCTCCCGGAGGGGGAAATCGTCGCCATCGTCATCACCAACACTCCTCTCATCGGAGGGGAGGCATCTTCATCAACATCTTCATCAACACTATCTCCTCTCCAATCCCTAGTTCATCTCTTGTAACCAATCTCCGTCTCGCGACTCCGATTGGTACTTGTAAGGTTGCTAGTAGTGTTGATTACTCTTTGTAGTTGATGCTAGTTGGATTACTTGGTGGAAGAGTTTATGTTCAGATCCTTGATGCTATTCATTACACCTCTGATCATGATTAGGATTATGCTTTGTGAGTTGTCACTTTTGTTCCTAAGGACATGGGATAAGTCATGCCAATAATAGTCATGTGAGTTTGGTATTCGTTCGGTATTTTGATATGTTGTATGTTGTTTTTCCTCTAGTGGTGTTATGTGAACGTCGACTACATAACACTTCACCATATTTAGGCCTAGAGGAAGGCATTGGGGAGTAGTAAGTAGATGATGGGTTGCTGGAGTGACAGAAGCTTAAACCCCAGTCTATGCGTTGCTTCGTAAGGGGCTCCTTTGGATCCACTAGTTTAATGCTATGGTTAGACGTTGTCTTAATTCTTCTTTCGTAGTTGCGGATGCTTTCGAGAGGGGTTAATCATAAGTGGGATGCTTGTCCAAGTAAGGGCAGTACCCAAGCGCCGGTCCACCCACATATCAAACTATCAAAGTAACGAACGCGAATCATATGAACATGATGAAACTAGCATGACAGAAATTCCCGTGTGTCCTCGGGAGCGCTTTTCCTTTTATAAGACTTTGCTCAGGCTTGTACCTTGATACAAAAGGGATTGGGCCACTTGCTGCACCGTTGCTACTACTTGTTACTTGTTACTTTTCGCTTGCTACGTTTCACCTCACTACACCATCACTTGTTACCGCTACTTTCAGTGCTTGCAGTTATTACCTTGCTGAAAACTGTTTATCAGAGCCTTCTCCTCCTCGTTGGGTTCGACACTCTTACTTATCGAAAGGACTACGATTGATCCCCTATACTTGTGGGTCATCAAGACTCTTTTCTGGCGCCGTTGCCGGGGAGGGAAGCGCCTTTGGTAAGGAAACATTTATATACTATGCTGAAATTTATTGTCACTTGTCACTATGGAAACCGTTCCTTTGAGGAGTTTGTTCGGGGTATCTTCACCATGAACGGAAGCACGAGGAGTTGCTCCTCAACCTGAGGTACCTACTGAAAATATCTTTTATGAAATCCCTTCGGGTATGCTTGAGAAACTGTTGGCTAATCCTTTTACAGGAGATGGATCATCACATCCAGACTTGCATCTGATCTATGTAGATGAAGTTTATGGTTTATTTAGGCTTGCAGGTTTGCCCGAGGATGAGGTAAAGAAGAAAGTCTTTCCTTTATCTTTGAAGGATAATGCGTTGACATGGTATAGGCTATGTGATGATACTGGATCATGGGACTACAATCGGTTGAAATTGGAATTTCATCAAAAGTTTTATCCTATGCATTTAGTACATCGTGATCGGAATTATATTTATAACTTTTGGCCTCGTGACAGGGAAAGCATAGCTCAAGCTTGGGGGAGTCTTAAATCAATGCTATATTCATGCCCCAATCATGAGCTCTCGAGAGAAATTATCACTCAAAAATTTTATGCTCGACTTTCTCATGAAGATCGTACCATGCTTGACACTTCTTGTACCGGTTCTTTTATGAAGAAGGATATTGATCACAAGTGGAGTTTATTGGAAAGAATCAAACGTAACTCTGAAGATTGGGAGCTGGAAGAAGGTAAGGAGTCAGGTATGAATTTCCAGTTTGATTGCGTAAAATCTTTTGTTGAGACAAACACTTCTAGAGATTTTAGCGCTAAGTATGGACTTGACTCTGAGATAGTAGCTTTTCTATGTGAATCTTTTGCTGCTCATGTTAATATTCCCAAAGAGAAGTGGTTTAAATATCATCCTCCTGTAGAAAACCAATCTAGTTGAGGAGAAAGTCATTGCTTTTAGTGATCCTGTTGTTCCTTGTGCCTACGCTGAGAAACCACCTTACCCTGCTAGCATAAAGGATTATTCTAAAGCTCCAACTGTGAAATGTAGGGGTTACATTAGACCACTTGCACCCCCTGTGGAAATTAGAGTTGAACCTAGTGTTTCTATTATCAAAGATCTCTTAGCCGAAGACATAGACGGGCATGTTGCCAAATTCTGTGAGGACTCCGCTAGAATTGCTAAACCTCACGCGAAAGACAAATACGGATCTGTAGTTGGCCTGCCCGTTGTTTCTGTCAAGATAGGAGATCACTGTTACCATGGTTTATGTGATATGGGAGCTAGTGTTAGTGCAATACCCCATTCCCTATATGATGAAATCAAAGATGAGATTGCACCTGCTGAGTTAGAACCCATTGATGTCACTATTACGCTAGCTAATAGAGACACTATCTGCCCTTTGGGAATTGTGAGAGACGTAGAAGTCCTGTGTGGTAAGACGAAGTATCCTACTGATTTCCTCGTCCTTGGTACTGCACAAGATAGCTTTTGTCCCATCATATTTGGTAGACCCTTTCTCAACACTGTCAATGCTCACATTGATTGCATTAAGCAGACTGTCATGATTAGTTTCGAGGGTGTGTCTCATAAATTTAACTTCTCCAAGTTTGGAAGACAACCCCATGAAAAAGAGTCGTCTGGTAGGGATGAAATCATTGCTGTTGCCTCTATTGCCGTACCTCCTACGGATCCTTCAGAGCAATATCTGCTTGAGCATGAAAATGATATGCATATGGAGGAAAGAGATGAGATAGATAAAATTGTCTTAGAACAATATCCTATTCTCAAGAATAATCTGCCTGTTGAACTGCTTGGGGATCCTCCCCCACCAAAGGGAGATCCTGTGTTTGAGCTAAAACAGTTACCAGATACTCTTAAGTATGCCTATCTTGATGAGAAGGAGATATATCCTGTTATTATTAGTGCTCACCTCTCGGATCACGAAGAGAAGAAGTTATTAAAAACCTTGAGGAAGCACGGTGCTGGTATTGGATATACTCTTGATGATCTTAAGGGTATTAGTCCCACTCTATGTCAGCACAAGATTAAAACCGATCCTGATTCTAAGCCAGTTGCTGATCATCAACGGAGATTAAATCCGAGGATGAAAGAGGTTGTGAGAAAAGAAATATTAAAGCTTCTCGAAGCAGGAATCATCTATCCTGTTGCTCATAGTGATTGGGTAAGTCCAGTACATTGTGTACCTAAGAAGGGAGGTATCACCGTCGTTCCTAATGATAAGGATGAACTAATCCCGCAGAGGATTATTACTGGCTATAGGATGGTGATAGACTTCCGGAAACTGAACAAGGCAACCAGGAAGGACCATTATCCTTTACCGTTCATCGACCAGATCCTAGAAAGGCTATCTAAACACACACACTTCTGCTTTCTAGATGGTTATTCAGGTTTCTCACAAATACCTGTTGCACAATCTGATCAAGAGAAAACCACCTTCACATGCCCCTTCGGTACCTTCGCTTATATGCGTATGCCTTTTGGCTTGTGCAATGCACCTGCCACCTTTGAAATATGTATGATGGCTATATTCTCTGACTTTTGTGAAAAGATTGTTGAGGTTTTCATGGATGATTTCTCCATCTATGGTTCTTCCTTTGACGATTGCCTCAGCAACCTTGATCGAGTCTTACAGAGATGCAAAGATACCAACCTTGTCTTGAACTGGGAGAAGTGCCACTTCATGGTTAATGAAGGCATCGTCTTAGGACACAAAATCTTTGAGAGAGGCATTGAAGTTGATAAGGATAAGGTTGATGCAGTTGAGAAAATGCCTTGCCCCACAGATATCAGAGGTATACGAAGTTTCCTAGGTCATGCTGGTTTCTATAGAAGGTTCATTAAAGACTTCTGTAAGATTTCTAGGCCTCTTACCAACCTCTTGCAGAAGGATGTTCCTTTTGTTTTTGATGAGGATTGTGAGGAAGCTTTCGAAATACTTAAGAAGGCCTTAATAACCACACCTATTGTTCAACCACCTGATTGGAACTTGCCCTTTGAAATCATGTGCGATGCTAGTGATTATGCTGTTGGTGCTGTTCTAGGACAAAGAGTTGACAATAAGTTGAATGCCATTCATTACGCTAGTAAAACTCTAGACAGTGCCCAAAGAAACTATGCCATCACGGAGAAGGAGTTTTTAGCAGTCGTGTTTGGATGTGAAAAGTTCAGATCTTATATAGTTGACTCCAAAGTCACTATTCACTCTGATCATGCTGCTATTAAGTACCTCATGGAGAGGAAGGACGCTAAGCCTAAGCTAATTAGATGGGTTCTCCTGCTAAAGGAATTTGATTTGCATGTTGTTGAACGAAAGGGTGTTGATAACCCTGTAGCAGATAACTTGTCTAGGCTAGAGAATGTCCTTGATGACCCACGACCTATTGATGACAGCTTTCCTGATGAGCAATTGAATGTCATCCGCACTTCACATAGTGCACCATGGTATGCTGATTACGCAAACTATATCGTAGCCAAATACGTACCACCCAGTTTCACCGACCAGCAAAAGAATAAATTCTTCTTTGATTTGAGACACTACTTTTGGGATGATCCTCACCTCTATAAGGAAGGAGTAGATAGTGTTATTAGATGTTGTGTGCGTGAACATGAACAGGGACAGATCCTGCAGAAGTGTCATTCGAGGCTTACGGAGGACACCATGCTGGAGACAGAACTGCTCATAAGGTATTGCAATCAGGTTTCTATTGGCCCACACTCTTCAAGGATGCCCGTAAGTTTGTTCTATCTTGTGACGAATGCCAAAGAATAGGGAATATCAGTAAGCGTCAGGAAATGCCTATGAACTATTCACTGGTCATTGAACCATTTGATGTATGGGGCTTTGATTATATGGGACCTTTCCCGAGTTCCAATGGGTACACTCACATCTTAGTTGCTGGGGATTATGTCACTAAGTGGGTAGAGGCTATCCCCACTAAGAATGCTGATCAACACACCTCTATTAAGATACTTAAAGAAGTCATTTTCCCAAGATTTGGAGTCCCTAGATATCTGATGATTGATGGCGGTTCACACTTCATTCATGGTGTTTTCCGGAAGATGCTCTCTAAGTATGATGTCAACCATAGAGTTGCATCTCCTTATCATCCTCAGTCTAGTGGTCAAGTGCAGTTGAGTAATTGGGAGATCAAATTGATCTTACAAAAGACCGTCAATAGATCTCGAAAGAATTGGTCTAGCAAACTTGACGATGCACTATGGGCTTATATGACTGCTTATAAGAATCCCATGGGCATGTCGCCGTATAAAATGGTTTACGGTAAGGCTTGTCATTTACCTCTTGAGGTTGAACACAAAGCTTATTGGGCAATCAAAGAGCTCAACTTCGATTTCAAACTTGCCGTTGAGAAGCGGTTGTTTGATATCAGCTCATTAGATGAATGGAGGGCCCAGGCATATGAGAATGCCAAGTTGTTCAAGTAAAAGGTTAAGAGATGGCACGATAAAAGAATACAAAAAACGAGAGTTCAATGTAGGTGATTATGTCCTGCTATACAATTCTCGTTTAAGATTCTTCGCAGGCAAGCTTCTCTCTAAATAGGAAGGTCCCTACGTCGTCGAGGAAGTATATCATTCCGGTGCCATGAAAATCAATAACACGGAAGGCAATTTTCCTAGAGTGGTAAACGGGCAAAGAATCAAGCATTACATCTCTAGTACTCCCATAAATGTTGGGACCAATATCATAACTCCAGAGGAGTACATAAGGGATGTTTATCAGCCTGTTTCAGACCCTGAAAACCAGGAGGTATCTGTTTCGGTAAGTAACTGGACTCAGAAACTTTTCCAATAGGAATTTTTCTCCGTTTTGGAATTTATGGAAAATTAGAAAAATAAAAAGCAGTCCGGAGAGCGCACGAGGCGGTCACAAGCTTGGTTGCCGCGGCCTCCCCCCTGGCCGCGGCAACAGGGCTTGTGGGCAGCTCGTGTGCCTCCCGGACTCCGTTTTCTTGCGGAGCACTCCTTCTGGTCCAGAAAAAATCATTATATATACGCCCGAGGGTTTTGATCTCCGTATCGCGCAGTTTTCCTTTGTTTTCGTTTCGAGCCTGTTGTCTGCCGCAGATTTAGAGCAAAGATGTCTCAGGAATCTGTTGGGGAGAATAATCTCCCTCAAGTTCATGAAGAAGAAGATGTTGATCTGAAAAGAGTAGAAGTCACGGAAGCCAGGGACAAAACTAAGGAGAAAACCCAAGCTAGGGATGGAGTTCAACCTATGTTCAACATTGAAGACGTTGAAGGAGTAGATTTTCACCAACCCTTCCTCCACGTGTTGTCTCCATCCTTAATTGAACTCTTGAGGTTTTGTGAAACAACTCGTGCTCGCAATATTTCCCTTTTTCGTGAAGTTGTTTTGCTGGAAAACCATGCCGCATATCTCAAAGGTATAAATCAAAGATTGATAGCTCTCTTGGAATCAAAGGCAAAGACTACTTCAACAACACCACTACCATCACCACCAAAGGAAGACAACTAAGCATTGGTATGGGCAATCCCCTTGGCTTTTGCCAAGCTTGGGGGAGTTGCCCTGGTATCATACCACCTTTATATCTTTTGCTTTTACCTTTGTTTTAGTTCTTTCCTTTTCAGTTTTTATTTCTTCTCTTAGTGGAATAAGTCTTTAGTGTTTAGTTTGAGTCTTTTTCCTTATGTCTCCCCCGATGTATTCAAGCTTGCGAGCTATATAATAAAGAGTATCTTAGTCAAGGGCTTTGTTTTGTGCCATGATCAAAAGTATGAAAAGAACGATAGCATGAAAGATCATGAGATGATCTTATGGAAAGTGATAGCTTCACATATAACAAGTATGATGATTGAAACTTGTTGAGAGTAGACCAACATAGACCTTAGTCATTGTAGCAATTAATAAGAAGTAATAAGGAAAGAGAGGTTCACATATAAATATATCATCTTAGACACTTTCTATAATTGTGAGCACTCACCAAACTATTACATGCCTAGAAGTAGATGTTGGACAAGGAAGACAACATAATGAATTGTGTTTGCTTGGTTCCAAACAATGTTATATGATTAGAGATCCCTTAGCATGTGATGATTGCTTCCACCTCATATTAGCCAAAACTCCTGCACCAAGTAGAGATACTACTTGCGCATCCATAAACCTTCAACCCAGTTTTGCCATCGGTGTCCACCATGCCTACCTATGGATTGAATAAGATCCCTCAAGTAAGTTGTCATCGGTGCAAGCAATAAAAATTGCTCTCTAATATGTATGATCTATTAGTGTGTGGAAAATAAGCTTTGTATGAACCTGTGATGAGGAAGACATAAAAGCGACAAACTGCATAATAAAGTTCTTTATCACAGGAGGCAACATAAAGTGACGTTCCTCCGCACTAAGAGGACACACATCCAAACCTCAAAAGCGCATGACAACCTCTGCTTCCCTCTGCGAAGGGCCTATCTTGTACCTTTACTTTTTTCCCTTGTAAGAGTCATGGTGATCTTCACCAATTCCTTATTTAGCCCTTTTTCTTGGTGAACGTCATATGCTTGGGAAAGATCTATATTCATATATCAACTTGGAGCTGAGTACTTATGTTTATTATTGTTGACTTTACTCTTGAGGTAAATGGTTGGGAGGCAAAATTATAAGCCCCTATCTTTCTCTGTGCCCAACTAAAACTTTGATATCATGAGTACCACGTGAGTTGTAACAATTGTGGAAAACAAAAGAGATGATTGAATATGTGGATTTGCCTTACAAGCTGTCATTTGACTCTTTCTGATAATATGATAAATTGCAATTGCTTCAATGACTTTGGACTGTTGTTGGCTACTTCTTGGTAAGGTTTTTGTTTCATACTTTGCTTTGTGAAGGAATTGTTACTTTCCCATAAGAATCTCTATGATGTATTGCTGTTCTATGTGTGATCATGATGCCGTCATGTCCGTATTTTGTTTTATCGACACCTTCATCCCTAAACATGTGGACATGTTTTGGGTCTTGGTTTTCGCTTGAGGACAAGCGAGGTCTAAGCTTGGGGGAGTTGATACGTCCATTTTGCATCATGCTTTCATGTTGATATTTATCGCTTTATGGACTGTTATTATACTTTGTGGAACCTTACTTATGCCTTTTCTCTCTTATTTTGCAAGGTTTATTTGAAGAGGGAGAATACCGGCAGCTGGAATTCTGGACTGGAAAAGGAGCAAGTCTGAGTGCTCTGTTCTACGCAACTCCAAATGTTCTGAAAATCAACGTGGATTTTTTTGGGATTTTATAAAAAATACTGGGCGAAAGAAGTGTTAGAGGGGAGCAACCAGGGGCCCACAAGCCTGGTTGCCGCGACCTACCCCCCTGGCCGCGGCAACAGGGCTTGTGGGCACCCTGGCGACCCACTGGCCCCCCTCTTTTGCTATATGAAGGGTTTCGTTCCAGAAAAAATCATTCGGGAGATTTTTCATGGTTTCGCCGCCGTCACGAGGCGGAACTTGAGCAGATCCAATCTAGAGCTCCGGCAGGACGATCATGCCGGGGAAATTTCCCTCCCGGAGGGGGAAATCGTCGCCATCGTCATCACCAACACTCCTCTCGTCGGAGGGGAGGTATCTTCATCAACATCTTCATCAGCACCATCTCCTCGCCAATCCCTAGTTCATCTCTTGTAACCAATCTCCGTCTCGCCACTCCGATTGGTACTTGTAAGGTTGCTAGTAGTGTTGATTACTCTTTGTAGTTGATGCTAGTTGGATTACTTGGTGGAAGAGTTTATGTTCAGATCCTTGATGTTATTCATTACACCTCTGATCATGATTATGATTATGCTTTGTGAGTAGTCACTTTTGTTCCTGAGGACATGGGATAAGTCATGCTAATAATAGTCATGTGAGTTTGGTATTCGTTCGGTATTTTGATATGCTGTATGTTGTTTTTCCTCTAGTGGTGTTATGTGAACGTCGACTACATAACACTTCACCATATTTGGGCCTAGAGGAAGGCATTGGGGAGTAGTAAGTAGATGATGGGTTGCTGGAGTGACAGAAGCTTAAACCCCAGTCTATGCGTTGCTTCGTAAGGGGCTGATTTGGATCCACTAGTTTAATGCTATGGTTAGACGTTGTCTTAATTCTTCTTTCGTAGTTGCGGATGCTTGCGAGAGGGGTTAATCATAAGTGGGATGCTTGTCCAAGTAAAGGCAGTACCCAAGCGCCGGTCCACCCACATATCAAACTATCAAAGTAACGAACGCGAATCATATGAACATGATGAAACTAGCATGACAGAAATTCCCGTGTGTCCTCGGGAGCGCTTTTCCTCTTATAAGAGTTTGTTCAGGCTTGTCACTTGCTACAAAAGGGATTGGGCCACTTGCTGCACCGTTGCTACTACTTGTTACTTGTTACTTTTCGCTTGCTACATTTCACCTCACTACACCATCACATGTTACCGTTACTTTCAGTGCTTGCAGTTATTACCTTGCTGAAAACCGTTTATCAGAGTCTTCTCCTCCTCGGTGGGTTCGACACTCTTACTTATCGAAAGGACTACGACTGATCCCCTATACTTGTGGGTCATCACATGTCCAGGAACAAACCAGCCCACTGAATCATGGCAAGAGATAAATCAGCCCCCGGGTTAGGGAAAAATATGACCCAGGGCGAGTTATAATCAAAACCAGTTTAAAGGAAAAATTTTATCGACTCAATGAGTTTCGATAGGATAAGACGAGTCTGCATAACTCTAGTGTTACCCTTAGGAAGCTTTTTTGCAAAAGAGCCTCGTTGTTTTAGACCGGCTGATCAAGCGCGAGTCAAGCTTTTGTGAAGCAGGTTCAATGAACCGATGGTTTGTCTATTTTCCATGTGAGACTCTGGCCGGTACCCTTTATGTTTTAACCAAGACGAGTTCAGGGTCCAAATAACGGATTGACTCGCCTTGAGTACATAGGTCCATGTGGCGACTTGTTCAACACATAGTCCAGTATAACCATTTGTAATGCGGTAATTTTTCGCTAGCCAAGAGGGTATTCAGGCTGAACTCAATGAGTGGAAGCCCCCAAGTGACCTACGGTTTAGGAAGAAACCAGGCATAGGATTATAGAAGCGTATACGCTCTTACTGCAAAACGACTTGGGGACTAGTAGCCCCCAAGTAAGCCGGTTCACTTCTCAAAAACCATATAAGGCGCCTATGTTTGAACCGTGCGACATGGCAACTTTGGTCCTCTTTGGCTTACCAGTATCCAGTTTTGAAATAAGTGCAGCATGGCGACTTATGCTCTTTGATACTGATAGCGTCCATGTTTGGGCGACTTATAGAACAATAAAGACTCATGTTTTCAGAAGCTGAAACGGCAAAGGACCCCGAATTTCGTGGGTGCCGGCTTTTTTGCTTTCATAATTTATGGATTACAAAAACTTGATAAAAGAAAGAAAGAGAGCTCATGGCTCTATGTATAGTAAGGCCGCAGATGGGTTATGTTCCACGGGCGAGTTGTCTCAACCTCCGTAGTTGGCCGATCTGGACGAAGATCCATCATATAGTATGAGCCGTTCCGAAGATTCTTGCTAACGATAAACGGTCCCTCCCATGGAGGTGACAGCTTGTGCATATCGGTATGATCTTGAATGAAACGGAGCACTAAGTCGCCTTCTTGGAAAGCTCGGCTCTTGACCCGGCGGCTATGGTAGCGGCGTAAGTCCTGTTGGTAAATCGCCGACCGTGACGCGGCCAAGTCACGTTCCTCCTCCAAGGCGTCCAACGAGTCTTGTCGTGCCGACTCATTGTCCTGCTCCACGTAAGCGGCGACTCGCGGGGAATCATGTTTGATGTCACTTGGTAACACTGCCTCCGCCTCGTAGACCAGAAAGAAAGGAGTAAAACCCGTGGAGCGGTTTGGAGTCGTCCTGATGCTCCACAGAACTGATGGCAACTCTTCGACCCAACATCCTGGCGTGTGTTCCAAAGGTACCATGAGTCGAGGCTTGATCCCTCATAATATTTCCTGATTCGTCCTCTCTGCCTGTCCATTAGACTGGGGGTGCGCCACCGCGGAAACATCAAGTCGGATATGGTCTCGTGAGCAGAACTCTTGCATTGCACCTTTGGAAAGGTTAGTACCATTGTCTATAATAATACTATGTGGATATCCGAACCGGAAAATTAGCTTCTTCAAGAATTTGACGGCCTTCTCGGTGTCACAACTGCTAACAGGTTCTGCTTCCACCCATTTGGTAAATTTGTCAACCGCCACCAACATATGAGTCTTTTTATTAGAAGACATTTTGAAAGGGCCGACCATATCGAGCCCCCAGACTGCAAACGGCCAAGTGATTGGTATCATCCACAATTCCTGAGCCGGCACATGCATCTGACGCCCAAACTTTTGGCAGCCATCACATCGGCGAACGATCTCCTCCGCGTCTGCGTGAGCCGTCAACCAATAAAACCCATGTCTAAAAGCTTTAGAAACCAAGGATCGGGATCCAGAATGATGACCACACTCGCCCGCATGAATCTCATTGAGGATCATACATCCTTCCTCAGAAGAAATGCATCTTTGAAATACCCCTGAGGTGCTTCGCTTATGTAACTCACCATTGTGTATGACCATAGCTTTGCACCGGCGGACAACTTGGCGAGCTAGCAACTCGTCGGCAGGTAACTCGCCTGTGGTGAGATACGCCATGTAGGGAATCGCCCAGTCCGGAGTAGCGTGAAGAGCCGCCACGAGTTGAGATTCGGGGTCCGGTACCGCCATGTCTTCTTCCAAAGGCAGTTTTACTGAAGGGTTATGCAATATATCCAAAAAGACATTGGGGGGGAACCGGCTTACGTTGCGAACCAAGGCGGGAAAGAGCGTCCGCTGCTTCGTTAAGCCGTCGATCGATGTGATCCACTTGATAGCCACTGAAATGACCCGCCACATCTAACACATCCCGTCTGTAAGCCACCATCAAAGGGTCTCGTGAATCTCAAGTGCCAGAAACCTGCTGCGCCACCAGATCGGAATCGCCCAAGCATCTCACTCTCATGAGGTTCATCTCCTTGGCGAGTCGCAAACCATGAAGCAGAGCTTCGTATTCTACTGCATTGTTAGTACATGGAAACATGAGTCGGAGGACATAGCAAAACTTGTCACCGTGAGGCGAAGTTATCACCACGCCAGCCCCGAGCCTTCCAACTGTCTGGACCCGTCAAAAATAGATGGTTCAATATGTAAGATCTGGTCTCTCCTCAGGGATTTGTAACTCGGTCCAATCATTCATGAAGTCCACGAGCGCTTGAGACTTGATAGCTGTCCAAGGTGTATACCGAATCTGATGAGGACCCAGCTCGATGGCCCATTTAGCAATCCGTCCAGTGGCCTCTCGGTTATGTACGATATCGCCTAGGGGTGCGGAGCTGACGACCATGATCGAGTGTTCCTGAAAGTAATGCTTCAACTTTCGACTCGCCATGAATACCCCAAAAACCAAATTTTGCCAATGCGGGTAACGTTGCTTGGAGAGGGTAAGGACCTCGCTGATGAAATACACCGACCTTTGTACGGGGTATTCCTTCCCTTCCTCCTTTCGCTCGACAACTATTGCCACACTGACTGCTCTGGAATTGGCCGCAATGTATAGGAGCATAGGTTCTTTGTCTGCCGGAGCCGCCAGCACCGGCGGGTTAGCTAATTGCTGCTTCAAGGCTTCGAAAGCATCGTTGGCTTCATCTGTCCATATGAAACGATCGGTCTTCTTGATCAACTAATAGAGGGGGATGGCCTTCTCCCTAAGGCGACTTATGAAACGGCTCAAGGCCGCGATTCGACCCGCCATGCGCTGTACTTGGTTAACGTTGGCCGGTTTCCCAAGCGAAGTAATTGCTTCAATCTTTTCTGAGTTGGCCTCGATTCCTCGTTCTGACACCAAGAAACCCAATAGCTTCCCTGCCAGGACACCAAATACGCACTTGGTGGGGTTAAGCCTCATCTAGTAAACATGCAGGTTGTCGAACGTTTCTTTGAGATCCTCCAACAGCTACTCCTTGCGGTGGGATCTGACCACGATGTCATCCACGTAAGCGTGGATGTTATGGCCTATATGGCTGTGTAGGCTGTTCTGGATGCAGCGCTGGTAGGTCGCCCCGCGCTCTTAAGCCCAAACGGCATGGACACATAACAAAAAGCTTCGAAAGGGGTTATGAAGGATGTCTTTTCCTGATCCGCCAATGCCATTTTTATCTGGTGGTATCCTGAATGAGCGTCCAAGAAACACAGACGTTCACAACCCGCCGTAGAATCAATAATTTGATCAATGCGAGGAAGGGCGAACGGATCCTTCGGGCAGGCTCTATTAAGGTCCGTGTAATCGATGCACATGCGGAATGTGCCGTTATTCTTGAGTACCAAGACCGGGTTAGCCAGCCACTCTGGGTGAAAAACCTCGATGATGAACCCGACGGCAAGGAGCCGGGCCACTTCTTCTCCAATCGCCTTATGGCGCTCTTCGTTAAACCGGCGGAGGTACTGCCGTACTGGCTTAACCTTGGGGTCAGTATTGAGATGGTACTCAGCGAACTCTCTCGGCACACCCGACATGTCATAAGGTGTCCATGCGAAGATGTCCCGATTCTCACGGATGAATTCGATGAGCGCGCTTTCCTATTTGGGGTCAAGACCCGCCCCAATAGTGAACTGCTTGGTGGAGTCGCCTGGCGTAAAATCAATGACCTTGGTGTCGTTTGCTGGTTTGAACTTGAGGGGCGGCTTAGAATCAATAGTCGGCTTTTTGAGCGGCGTCATGTCTGCCGGGTCGACGCGGGATTGGTGAAATTTAAGGTCCTCGGCCGCGCAGGCTGAGTCGGCATAAGCTCATCTCCTTCTTCGCACTCTTGGGCTATTTTTCTGTCGTCGTGGACGGTGATGGGACCCTTGGGTCCAGGCATCTTGAGCTTGGGATAAAAATAGCACGGGCGGGCCATGAACTTGGCGTAAGCTGGTCGTCCAAACAGCGCATGGTAGGGGCTCTTGATCTTGACTACCTCGAACAAGAGAGACTCGCTCCTGTAGTTTGATTCCGTGCCAAAAGCCACATTAAGTTTGACCCGCCCAATGGGGTATGCCGACTTACCAGGCACAATACCATGGAAAACCGTGGACGATGGCATCAGGTCCTTCTCGAGGAGGTTCATCCTCTGGAAAGTGTCGAAGTATAGGATGTTGATGCTGCTGCCCCCATCCATAAGGACTTTGGAGAGGATGTACCCCCCTGACTTGGGGAGCCACGACCAGGGCTAAGTCGCCGGGGTTGTCGACTCGGGGCGGATGGTCTTCCCGGCTCCATGTTATGGGTTGCTCTGACGAGTGAAGGTACCGAGGGAGCGTCGGCTTAGCTACGGAAGTTCTGTGCTTCACCTTGCGGTCCCGTTTACATGCGTTAGTGGTGAACACGTGGTACTGCCCGCTGTTCAACTGCTTAGGGTTGTTTTGGAACCCGCCCCGTTCCTCCTGCCGCTGGGGGTCTCCTTGCAGGTGGACGGGGGGGGGGGGGGGGTTGTTGTTGGAATATTCCCGGTGGGTGGTACTGCTGGTTATGAACTTGGTATTGACCAGCATTGTGCTGCGACCCGCCTTGTGGTCCTTGGTTGGGGAAACCCCCGAATGTGACCTGTCGCGACCCGGACGGGCCGGCTTGCTCGTGCCGCTGGCCCTGCTCGCCGCCTTGACTCCTTTTGAGCACCTCAGCCCGAAACTCTTGCATCACATAGCAATCCTCCCATGAGTGAGTTGCCGGTCCATCAGCTGTGGCGTGCTGCGGGCACGGGCCCTTAAGCATTTCATGGTAGTTACGCGGTTTCTTCCCACTGAAGCCCCGTTTCTTCTGACGCGGGTTTGCGTTGCCAGTACTAGTATTAGCTACAAATTCCATAGGACCCTCCTGTTGCCGCTTCTTGCCGTGCCCGCCATGGTGGTTATTTCCCCGGTTCTGGAACAGGGATTGGCCCTTTTGTAACTCGCCCTTGCGGGTAGCTCCAGTTTTATCGTCGCCCTCCCCGGGATCCTTAGTGTCATCCGACTCAGCGTATCTGGTAAGGGCGTCCATAAGCTCGCCCATGTCCTGCACCTTTCGCTTAAGTCTCCCTAGCTTCAGCACCAGGGGTTCGTAATGGGAATTTTTCTCCAGGATCAACACCGCCCGAGCCAACGAAATTCCTTCCGACGAATGAATGACTTCCGCAACTCGCCGGGTCCAATGGTGGGCCAACTCATCCGGCCGCTGAACGCAGTGCTGTAAGTCGACGATGGTCATCGGGCGCTTGCAGGTCCCTCTGAAGTTCTTGATGAAACTCTCCTTCAGTTCCGCCCAAGTGTTGATGGAGTTGGGCGGCAAGTTTTTCAACCAAGTACGCGCCGTCCCTTCGAGCATCATGGTGAAGTATTTCGCGCAGACCGCCTCGCTGACGTCCAGCATATCCATCGCAAGTTCATAGCTCTCGATCCATGACCCGGGCTCGAGATCCGGGGAGTAGTTGGGAACCTTCCTGGGGTTTGCCCCCACCATCTAGGGGTGCAGGTGACGGTGGTATGTAGGCCGGACCCGCCGGCTACTGCGGTGTGACTTCTGGTGTGACTCGCTTGAGGCATAGAGTGGAGCCGATCAAGGCTATGGGAATACTGCGCGTGCCGAACCACGGCCGTTTTCAGCATCTCAATGGCGTTTCTAGCTTCTATATCGGCCGGGGTGTTTCCGTAAATCGGAAAAGACTCCAGGTGGCGGGTTGCAGCCAACACGTTGTCGACGGGGTTTGAGAAGTGACCCTGCGGTGTCTGGAATCGAGTTGCATGAGCGTCCATGGCTGACCCGGCGGCGGATTGGGTGGTGCAACCGTTCCTCCCCTCGGTGCGGCTTGCAGAGGCCGATCAGTACCCGCCCCGGGGGTGTGCGGGGTGTCAAAGAGGCGAGTTGGGTGTAAGTCGGCCGGGATGCGCCCACCGTGTCTCCTTTGATGGACGACGTCACACGCGCGTTGCTGTATCCCAAGCCGCCAGCCTTCGGTGTTCAGCCGATCGGTCTCACCGGTGATCGCAGCTCGCTATGTCTCTATCCTCGCGGCTTCCGCCTCCATGTCGCGCTGTGCTTTGGCCATTGCCCCCCGCAGTTTGGTTAGCTCGGTATTGACCGACTCCTGATTTTCAGATGTAACCGGGGTTGCCATAAGGCTGGCTATCTCCGTCATGGTTTGCGCTTGAGGCTTGGATGTTCCTCCGGTATCGTTGTTGCCAGTCGGGTTCAGAGGAGGCTGGGCTGACCCTGCCATGTAGATGGCGATTTGCCGGCGAGATCTCTCGAAGACTTCGGGATCCATCGCCAGCGATAGCCCCCTGAGTTGCCCTTCCTCAAGGGGGTGAATCGATGCCATCTCACCCATGGAAGACTCGCCATCGGAATTGGCGGGGGTGATCTCCTGGCCCGCCTCTTCGTCTTGCGCGTCGCCTCCCTGCGTAAAGCCGACGAAAACCTGGTGGCTCTTGCTCTGCCGTGTAACGGGGAGGACGTACCTGGCCGGCTCGACGATGTCAGTGGAGATGTCCGGCTAAGGAACATGCGTCCCGATCATGCCGATGAAGATGTTGATCTTGTCGAAGGGGACTCGGTAGCCAGATTCGACGGAATCGGCCTCCGACTCCCATAGTGTGTTGTCGATGTAGTACTTCCCGCGGCGGATCTTGGTCATGATGCCGACCGCATAGCTTTCTAACCCTGATAGGGCTCCCTTCGAGAACTCAACTCCACCGTGCGCTAGCCCCACGGTGGGCGCCAACTGTCGTGGTTTTGTCACGGCAGATGTCCTCGTGAAAGGACTTAAAGATGGAGCCATCGCACCATGTTGGCGACTCAAAGGGGTTGAGCGAAAGCGAGACTCAGATTTACCCAGGTTCGGCCCCTCGTGAGGAGGTAAAAGCCTACGTCCTGCTTTGTGTAGATTAATGGTGGTTTCGATTACAAGGAGGGCGTAACTCGCATGCCCTAGCTCTCGATTCTCTCTAACTCGCCTGACCTTTCCCTAGGACTCGCCTTTATATACAGGTCGAGGCCCTAGGGTTTACAAAGTCCTGCTATCCTACTCTTGGTAGTTTTCCTTATCTCTAAGTCGCCGTGCTCCCCACGACGAGGAGCCTCCTTGACGTTCCATCATCCACATGGTTTTCTTGAACCGCCCTACAACTCCTGGGCCACTGGACGCATGATCAAAGGTGAGTCGCCCCTTTGGTGACCCGACCCATTAAGGACGGGTTACCCACATGTAACATCCCCAACAGTAATTTGTTCACCCACCGTGATATTTGCAATTTTGGGAGAAGCCTCCAGTGAACACTATGGCCCCCGGGTCTACTCCACACCATATTTTCAGCCTTACACTTTTTACTTCGTTGCACTTTTCGCCTTCAGATCTCACTTTGCAAACAATCTTTAAGGGATTGACAACCCCTTTGAAGCGTTGGGTGCAAGCTCGTTTGTGTTTGCGCAGGTACTCTGGACTTGACGAGACTCTCCTACTGGATCGATACCTTGGTTCTCAAACTGAGGGAAATACTTACTGCTCCTTTGCTGCATCACCCTTTCCTCTTCAAGGGAAAAACCAACGCAAGCAAGTCTCTGTCAACGTGTCAATTTCTAGCGCTGTTGTTTGAGAAGTAGCAATGCACAAGTAGTATCTCTACTTAGTGTGGAAGTTTTGGCTGATATGAGGTGGAAGCAATCGTCACATGCTAAGGGATCTCTAGTCATATAACATTGTTCGGAACCAAGCAAACATAATTCATTATGTTGTCTTCCTTGTCCAATATGTACTTCTAAGCATGTAATAGTTTAATGAGTGTTCACAATCATAGATGGTGTCAAAGATGATATATTTATATGTGAACCTCTCCTTCTTTATTATTTCCTATTAATTGCAACAATGACCAAGGTCTACGTTTGTCCACCTACAACAAGTTTCAATCAACATTCTTTTTATATGTGAAGCCATCACTTCCCATAAGATCATTACATGATCTTTCATGCTTTTGTTCTTTTATCATTATTTTCTTTAGATCAAGGCATGAACCAAGGCCCTTAACTAAAACACTCTTTATTATATGACTCACGAGCTCGAATACATTGGGGGTAGCACATAGCAAAACTCAAGCCTAGAACACTGATACGTCTCCAACGTATCTATAATTTTTGATGGTTCCATGCTATTATCTTGTCAACTTTGGATGTTTTATATGCATGAATATGCTATTTTATATCTTTTTTGGGACTAACCTATTAACTCAGTGCCAAGTGCCAGTTTCTGTTTTTTCCGTGTTTTTGACCCTTTTTCAGACGGAGTCCAAATGGAAAGAAACTTTACGATGAATTTTTTTGGACCAAAAGAGAACCCCAAAACTTTGGAAGAAGGCTAGAAGATCCACGAGGTAGTCACAAGCCCTGAGGCCGCCACCACCCCCCCAGGCGGCGCCTACCAGGCTTGTGACCTCCTCGTGGGCCCAACCGACATAATTCCACCGCCATAAATTCCTATAAATTCAGAAACCCCCAAAAAGAAACCTAGATTGGGAGTTCCACCGCCGCAAGCCTCTGTAGACACCAAAAACCAATCTGGAGCCCGTTCCAGCACCCTATCGGAGGGGGAATCCATCTCCGATGGGCATATTCATGATCCCGGCGATCTCCATGACGAGAGGAAGTAGTTCTCCCTCGGGGCTGAGGGTATGTACCAGTAGCTATGTGTTTGATCTCTCTCTCTCATGTTCTTGAGATGTCTTGATCTCGATGTACTGTGAGCTTTGCTACTATAGTTGGATCTTATGATGTTCTTCCCCCTCTCCCTTCTTGTCATGAATTGAGTTTCCCCTTTGGAGTTATCTTATCGAATTGAGTCTTTGAGAACACTTTATGTATGTCTTGCACGTGTCTATCTGCTGTGATCAACTTGCGGGTTTGTGACAATTGGGAGCCTATGCATATGGGTTGGCACACGTGGATTCATGTGAGTACTCGATGTATGTTTTGGTGATCAACTTGCGGGTTCGTGACATTAGGAACCTATGCATAGGGGTTGGCACACGTTTTGACTCTCCGGTAGAAACTTTGGGGCACTCTTTGAAGTTCTATGTGTTGGTTGAATAGATGATTCTGAGATTGTGTGATGCATATCGTATAATCATGCCCACGGATACTTGAGGTGACAATATAGAATCTAGGTGACATTAGGGTCTTGGTTGATATGTATCTTAAGGTGTTATTCTAGTACGAACTCTATGATGGATCGAACGGAAAGAATAGCTTCGTGTTATTTTACTACGGACTCTTGAATAGATCGATCAGAAAGAATAACTTTGTGGTGGTTTCGTACCCGACAATAATCTCTTCGTTTGTTCTCCGCTATTAGTGACTTTGGAGTGAATCTTTGTTGCATGTTGAGGGCTAGTTATATGATCCAATTATGTTATTATTGTTGAGAGAACTTCACTAGTGAAAGTATGAACCCTAGGCCTTGTTTCCATGCATTGCAATACCGTTCGTGCTCACTTTTGTTACTAGTTACCTTGCTGTTTTTGTAATTTCAGATTACAAAAACCTATATCTACCATCCATATTGCACTTGTATCACCATCTCTTCGCCGAACTAGTGCACCTATACAACTTACCATTGTATTGGGTGTGTTGGGGACACAAGAGACTCTTTGTTATTTGGTTCCAGGGTTGCTTGAGAGAGACCATCTTCATCCTACGCCTCCCACGGATTGATAAACCTTAGGTCACCCACTTGAGGGAAAATTGCTACTGTCCTACAAACCTCTGCACTTGGAGGCCCAACAACGTCTGCAAGGAGAAGGTTGCGTAGTAGACATCAAACACTAAGAACTTTATGCCACTAGAGAAAGATAAAACCAAAAAGGATCAAACTAAGAAAAGGTAAAGGCAAAAGATGTGATGGTGATACGATACCGGGGCAACTCCCCCAAGCTTGGCACAAGCCAAGGGGATTGCCCATACCCGTGCTTAATTTTCTTCCTTTGAAGGTGGCGGTGGTGGAGTTGTTGTTGGAAATATGCCCTAGAGGCAATAATAAAATGGTTATTATCATATTTCCTTGTTCATGATAATCTTCTATTGTTCATGCTATAATTGTATTAACAGGAAACCGTAATACATGTGTGAATAAATAGATCACAATGTGTCCCTAGCAAGCCTCTAGTTGGCTAGCTCGTTGATCAGTAGATGATCAAGGTTTCCAGATCATGGGCATTAGATGTCATTGATAACGAGACCCAATCCTAAGCATAACACTAGATCGTATTGTTCGTATGCTAAAGCTTTTCTAATGTCAAGTGTTTTTTCCTTCGACCATGAGATTGTGCAACTCTTGGATACTGTAGGTGTGCTTTGGGTGTATAAAATGTCACAACGTAACTGGGTGACTATAAAGGTGCACTACGGGTAGCTCTGAAAGTGTCTGTTGGGTTGGCACGAATCGAGATCGGGATTTGTCACTCCGTGTGACGGAGAGGTATCTCTGGGCCCACTCGGTAGAACATCATCATGAGCTCAATGTGACTAAGGAGTTAGTCACAGGATGACGTGCTACGGAACGAGTAAAGAGACTTACCGGTAACGAGATTGAACAAGGTATAGGTATACCGACGATCGAATCTTGGGTAAGTTCTATACCGACAAACAAAGGGAATTGTATACGGGATTGATAGAATCCTTGACATCATGGTTCATCCGATGAGATCATCGTGGAACATGTGGGAGCCACCATGGGTATCCAGATCCCGCTAATGGTTATTGGCCGGAGAGCGTCTCGGTCATGTCTGCATGTTTCCCGAACCCGTAGGGTCTACACACTTAAGGTTCGATGACGCTAGGGTTATAGGGAAATGCTATACGAGGTTACCAAAAGTTGTTCGGAGTCCCGGATGAGATCCCGGACTTCACGAGGAGCTCCGGAATGGTCTAGAGGTAAAGATTGATATATAGGATGGATGGTTTTGGACACCGGAAATGTTTCGGGCGTCACCGGTAGCGTACCGGGACCACCGGGACCACCGGAAATGGTCCCGAGGGTCCACCGGGAGAGGCCACCAGGCCCAAGAGGTAGCATGGGACCAAAGGTGGAGGGCAACCAGCCCAAAGTGGGCTGGTGCGCCTCCCACAAGGGCCCCAAGGCGCAGGAGGGAGAGAGGGGGGGGGGGAACCCTAGGCGCTGGTGGGCCTAAGGCCCACCTAAGGGTGCGCCACCCCCTCCCCATGCCCTAGCCGCCGCACCTCCCATCTAAGGGGGCTGCCGCACCACCTAGGGGGGAAACCCTAGGGGTGGCACTCCCCCTCACCTCCTCCTATATATAGGGATGGGTTTGGGGCTGTTTCGTACATGTTTTTCTCTCCTCCTCGGCGCACCCCTGCTCCCCTCCTTGCTCCTCCTCTCACGGTGCTCGGCGAAGCCCTGCCGGGAGACCTCGTCTCTCCATCGACACCACGCCGTTGTGCTGCTGGAGATCTTCCCCAACCTCTCCCTCCTCCTTGCTGGATCAAGGTCGGGAGACGTCACCGGGCTGCACGTGTGTTGAACGCGGAGGTGCCGTGGTTCGACACTAGATCGGAATCACATCGCTATCTGAATCACCGCGAGTACGACTCCATCAACCGTGTTCTAGCAATGCTTCCGCTTAGCGATCTTCAAAGGTATGAAGATGCACTCACCCCTCTCTCGTTGCTGGTCTCTCCATAGGAAGATCTGAATATGCGTAGGATTTTTTTTGAATTTATGCTACGTTACCCCAACGGTGGCATCCGAGGCAGGTTTTCTATGCGTAGATTCTATGCACGAGTAGAACACAAAAGGTTGTGGGCGATGATTTGTCAATTGCTTGCCGCTACTAGTCTTATTCTTTTCCGGCAGTATTGTGGGATGAAGCGGCTCGGACCGACCTTACACGTGCGCTTACGTGAGACTGGTTCCACCAACAAACATGCACACCGTGCATAAAGGTGGCTAGCGGGTGTCTGTCTCTCCTACTCTAGTGAGATTGGATTTGATGAAAAGGGTCCTTATGAAGGGTAAATAGATTTGGCATATCATCGTTGTGGCTGTCACGTAGGTAAGAAGGCGTTCTTGCAAGAAACCGAAATCAGCCACGTAAAACTTGCAACAACAATTAGAGGACGTCTAACTTGTTTTTGCAGGGTTTGACATGTGATGTGATATGGCCAAATTTGTGATGTTGCACGTATGATGTATGAGATGATCATGTTATTGTAATAGGTTTCACGACTTGCATGTCGATGAGTATGACAATTGGCAGGAGCCATAGGAGTTGTCTTAATTTATTGTATGAGATGCAATGCCATGTGCTTACTACTTTTACTTCATTGCTAACAGTTAGCTATAGTAGTAGTGATAGTAGTAGTTGGCGTGACGACTTCACGGAGACACGATGATGGAGATCATGATGATGGAGATCATGGTGTCACACCGGTGACAATGATGATCATGCGATGCGTGAAGATGGAGATCCAAAGAGCAAAGATGATAATGGCCATATCATGTCACTATATGATTGCATTGTGATGTTTATCATGTTTTTCATCTTATTGCTTAGAACGACGGTAGCATAATAAGATGATACCTCTTAAAAATTTCGAGAACATATTCCCCTAAGTGTGCACCGTTGCGAAAGATTGTTGTCTCGAAGCACCACGTGATGATCAGGTGTGATAGATTCTAACGTTCGCATACAACGGGTGTAAGCCAGATTTACACACGCGAAACACCTAGGTTGACTCGACGAGCTTAGCATGTACAGACATGACCTCGAACACAAGAGAACGAAAGGTCGAACATGAGTCGTATGGTTGAATATGATCAGCATGAAGTTGCTCACCATGACGACTAGTCCGTCTCACGTGATGATCGAACACGGGTTAGTCAACACGGATCATGTATCACTTAGATGACTAGAGGGACGTTGATTTAAGTGGGAGTTCATACTTAATTTGATTAAATAAACTTAATTGTCATGAACTTAGTCTAAAAGTTGTCTTTATAAATATTGTAGATGGCCAACGTCAACCTCAATTTCAACGCATTCCTAGAGAAAACAAGCTGAAAGATGATGGTAGCAACTATGCGGACTGGGTCTGCAACTTGAAGCTCATCCTTGAAGCAGCTAAAAAGGCTTATGTCCTTGATGCGCTGCTAGGTGACCCTCCCGCTCCCGCAGCAGCCCAGGACATTCTGAATATCTGGCAAACGCGGAGTGATGACTACTCTTTGGTTAGGTGTGGCATGTTATATAGTTTGGAAACGGGGCTCCTAAGGCGTTTTGAGCAACACGGTGCATATGAGATGTTCTAAGAGCTGAAACTAGTTTTTCAAGATCATGCCCATGTCGAGAGATATGAAGTCTCTGACAAGTTCTTTAGCTGTAAGATGGAGGAGAACAGTTCTGTCAGTGAGCACATACTCAAAATGTTTGGGTTGCACGGTCGTCTGACTTCACTTGGAGTCAAACTTCCGGATGATGCTATAATTGACAGAATCCTCCAGTCTCTCCCACCAAGCTACAAAGGTTTTGTGCTAAACTACAACAAGCAAGGGATGGAGAAGACCATTCCCGAGTTGTACTTGATGCTCAAGTCTGCAGAAGTAGAAATCAAGAAAGAGCATCAAGTGTTGATGGTCAACAAGACCACCAGTTTCAAGAAGCGCAAGGGTAAGAAGAACTTCAAGAAAGATGGCAAAGCCGTTGCCGCGCCCGGCAAGCCAGATGCCGGGAAGAAGAAAAAGAATGGACCCAAGCCTGAGACTGAGTGCTTCTATTGCAAGGGAAAAGGTCACTGGAAGCGGAACTACCCCAAGTACTTAGCGGACAAGAAGGCCGGCAACGTTAAAGGTATATGTGATATACATGTTATTGATGTGTACCTTACCAGCGCTCGTAGTAGCTCCTGGGTTTTTGATACCGGTGCTATTGCTCACATTTGCAACTCAAAGCAGGATCTGCAGAATAAGCGGAGACTGGCCAAGGACGAGGTGACGATGCGCGTTGGGAATGTCTCCGAGGTCGATGTGATCTCTGTTGGCACGCTACCTCTACATCTACCGTCGGGATTAGTTTTAAACCTTAATAATTGTTATTTAGTACCAGCTTTGAGCATGAATATTGTATCAGGGTCTTGCTTAATGCGAGACGGCTACTCATTTAAGTCAGAGAATAATGGTTGTTCTATTTATATGACTGATATGTTTTATGGTGATGCTCCGCTGGTGAATGGTTTATTCTTGATGAATCTCGATCATGATGTTACACATATTCATAGTGTGAGTACCAAAAGGTGCAAAGTTGATAATGATAGTCCCACATACTTGTGGCACTGCCGCCTTAGTCATATCGGTGTTAAGCGCATGAAGAAGCTCCATACTGATGGACTATTAGAGTCTCTTGAATTTGAATCATTTGACACATGCGAACCGTGCATGATGGGAAAGATGACTAAGACTCCATTCTCAGGAATAATGGAGAGAGCGACCGACTTATTGGAAATAATACATACTGATGTGTGTGGTCCAATGAACGTTGAAGCTCGCGGTGGCTACCGTTATGTTCTCACTCTCACCGATGATTTGAGTAGGTATGGGTATATCTACTTGATGAAGCAAAAATCTGAGACGTTTGAAAAGTTCAAGGAATTTCAGAGTGACGTTGAGAATCAATGTGATAGAAAAATTAAGTGTCTACGAACCGATCGTGGAGGAGAATATTTGAGTCACGAGTTTGGCACACACCTAAGGAAGTGTGGAATCGTTTCACAACTGACGCCGCCTGGCACACCATAACGCAACGGAGTGTCTGAATGTCGTAATCACACTTTATTAGATATGGTACGATCTATGATGTCTCTTACCGACTTACCGCTATCATTTTGGGGATACGCATTAGAAACTGCAGCATTCACTTTAAATAGGGCACCGTCTAAATCCGTTGTGACGACACCATATGAACTATGGTTTGGCAAGAAACCTAAGTTGTCGTTTCTTAAAGTTTGGGGCTGCGATGCTTATGTGAAGAAACTTCAACCAGAGAAGCTCGAACCCAAAGTGGAGAAATGCGTATTCATAGGATGCCCTAAGGAGACTATTTGGTATACCTTCTATCTTAGATCCGAAGGTAAAACCTTTGTTGCCAAGAACGGATCCTTTCTAGAGAAAGAGTTTCTCTCGAAAGAACTAAGTGGGAGGAAAGGAGAACTTGATGAGGTAATTACACCCCCTCTCGAACCAGGAAGTAGCGCATCATGGGAAATTGTTCCTGTGGCGCCTACACCAACTAAAGAGGAAGTTAATGATAATGATCATGAAGCTTCGGATCAAGTTACTACTGAACCGCGAAGGTCCACAAGAGCACGCTCCGCACGGGAGTGGTCCGACAACCCAGTGATGGAAATCATGTTGTTAGACAACGGTGAACCTTTGAACTATGAAGAAGCAATGACAGGCCCAGATTCCAACAAATGGCTTGATGCTATGAAATCCGAGATAGGATCCATGTATGAGAACAAAGTATGGACTTTGGCGGACTTGCCCGATGACCGGCGAGCCATAGAAAATAAATGGATCTTCAAGAAGAAGACTGATGCAAACGGTAATGTGACCATTTATAAAGATCGAATTGTCGCAAAGGGATTTCGACAGATTCAAGGAATTGACTAGGAAGGGACTTTCTCTCCCATAGCGAAGCTGAAGTCAGTCCGAATCATGTTAGCAATTGCCGCTTTTCATGATTATGAAATTTGGCAAATGGACATCAAAACAACGTTCCTTAACGGGAATCTTAAGGAAGAGTTGTATATGATGCAACCAGAAGGTTTTGTCGACCCTAAGGGTGCTAACAAAGTGTGCAAGCTCCAGCGCTCCATCTATGGGCTGGTGCAAGCATCTTGGAGTTGGAACATTCGCTTTAATGAGGTGACTAAAGCATTTGGGTTCATACAGGTTTATGGAGAAGCCTGTCTGTACAAGAAAG
This sequence comes from Hordeum vulgare subsp. vulgare, assembly GCF_904849725.1. NCBI lineage: Eukaryota > Viridiplantae > Streptophyta > Magnoliopsida > Poales > Poaceae > Hordeum > Hordeum vulgare. The sequence continues at coordinate 536,554,033 of NC_058521.1, forward strand.
TGAGTGGGAGCTCTGTAGCTTTCCTCATACTATATGTGGATGACATATTATTTTTGGGGAATAATATAGAGATGTTGGAGAGCATAAAGGCCTATTTGAACAAGAGTTTTTCAATGAAGGACCTTGGAGAAGCTGCATACATATTAGGCATCAAGATCTATAGAGATAGATCGAGACACCTCATAGGTATTTCGCAAAGTACATACCTTGACAAGATATTGAAGAAGTTCAATATGGAAAACTCAAAGAAAGGGTTCTTGCCAGTTTTGCAAGGTATGAGATTGACTAAGACTCAGTCATCGACCACGGCAGCAGATAGAGAGAAGATGAGTACTGTCCCCTACACTTCAGCCGTAGGCTCTCTAATGTATGCCATGCTGTGTACCAGACCTGATATAAACCTTGCCATAAGTTTGGTAGGGAGGTACCAAATTTTGGGTAACGTAGCATAAATTCAAAAAAATTCCTACGCATATTCAGATCTTCCTATGGAGAGACCAGCAACGAGAGAGGGGTGAGTGCATCTTCATACCTTTGAAGATCGCTGAGCGAAAGCGTTACTGGAACGCGGTTGATGGAGTCGTAGTCGCGGCGATTCAGATCGCGGTGTGATTCCGATCTAGTGCCGAACTACGGCACCTCCGCGTTCAACACACGTGCAGTCCGGTGACGTCTTCCGCACCTTGATCCAGCAAGGAGGAGGGAGAGGTTGGGGAAGAACTCCAGTAGCACGACGGCGTGGTGTCGATGGAGAGACGAGGTCTCCCGGCAGGGCTTCGCCAAGCACCGACAGAGAAGAGGAGAAAAAAGGGCAGGGCTGCGCCGAGGGAGAGGGAAAAGTCTATCTCCAACAGCCCCAAAACCCCCACTATTTAAAGGAGGAGGGGAGGGGGTGCGCCACCCCTAGGGTTCCTCCCTAGGTGGTGCGGCAGCCCCAGATGGGAGAGGATCGGCGGCCAGGACAGGGAGGAGGGGTGGCGCACCCCTCTGGTGGGCCTTAGGCCCACCTGCGCTAGGGTTCCCCCCTCTCCCCTCTTCCCGCGCCATGGGCTGAGTGGGGGGGGGGGGCGCACCAGCCCACCTAGGGGCTGGTTCCCTTCCCCACTTGGCCCATCTAGCCTCCCGGGGTCGTTGCCCCCTTTCGGTGGACCCCGGGGCCAGCTCCGGTGGTCCCCGGTGGTCCCGGTACGTTATTGGTGACACCCGAAACACTTCTGGTGTCCGAAACCATCCGTCCTATATGTCAATCTTTACCTCCGGACCATTCCGGAGCTCCTCATGACGTTCGGGATCTCATCCGGGACCCTCGTACAACTTTTGGGAACATCACGAGGAGCTCTAGAATGGTCCGGAGGTAAAGATTGATATATAGGATGGATGGTTTTGGACTCCGGAAATGTTTCGAGCATCACCTGTAGCGTACCGGAACCATCGGGACCACCGGAAATGGTCCCGGGGGGTCCACTGGGAGGGGCCACCAGGCCCAAGAGGTAGCATGGGCCAAAAGGTGGAGGGCAACCAGCCCAAAGTGGGCTCGTGCGCATCCCACAAGAGGCCCAAGGTGCAAGAGGCAGAGAGGGGGGACCCTAGGCGCTGGTGGGCCTAACGCCCACCTAAGGGTGCGCCACCCCCTCCCCCTGCCCTAGCCGCTGCACCTCTCATCTAAGAGGGCTGCCGCACCACCTAGGGGGGAAACCCTAGGGGTGGTACCCCCCTCCCCTCCTCCTATATATAGGGAGGGGTTTGGGGCTGTTTCGTACATGTTTTTCTCTCCTGCTCGGCGCAGCCCTGCTCCCCTCCTTCCTCCTCCTCCCACAGTGCTTGGTGAAGCCCTACCGAGAGACCTCGTCTCTCCATCGACACCCCGCTGTCGTGCTGCCGGATTCCTCCCCAACCTCTCCCTCCTCCTTGCTGGATCAAGGTGCGGGAGATGTCACCGGGCTGCACGTGTGTTGAACGCGGAGGTGCCGTGGTTCGACACTAGATCGGAATCACATCGTGATCTGAATCACCGCGAGTACGACTCCATCAACTGCGTTCTAGCAATGCTTCCGCTTAGAGATCTTCAAAGGTATGAAGATGCACTCACCCCTCTCTCGTTGCTGGTTTCTCCATAGGAAGATCTGAATATGCGTAGGATTTTTTTTGAATTTATGCTACGTTACCCCAACAGTTGTTGCAACCTGGGTTTGATCCTCTGTCTTCCAAGGCATAGGTGCTCCATCATGGAAAGATGATCGAGTCTTCGGAATCCTCAAATCTGCAGCCAACCATATTAATTTAAATCTATACTCATACTCACAGTTTTGGTTCTGCAGGTCATAGATCTGGGCTTGGAGGTGATCAATTCTGTCATAGAGCTTGGAGAGGTGCTTCCCGATTTCATTGGCATCGATCTTGTGCTTGTTGGTGAACTCCGTGATCATCATGTGGTTGGTGTTGAGTCCGCGTTCCACCATCCCTTGGCAATTGAAGACTTGCTGCTCCATTGCTACGAGCCTAGCCTCCACGCTTCCGGTCTTCTTGGACCCCTCAACATCATGGATGTGCAGCACCCCCATGATACGTCTCCAACGTATCTATATTTTTTGATGGTTTCATGCTATTATCTTGTCAAACTTTGGATGTTTTCTTTGCCTTTTATATCTTTTTTAGGACTAACTTATTAACTCAGTGCCAAGTGCCAGTTCCTGCTTTTTCCATGTTTTTGACCATTTTTAGAGGAGGATTTTAAACGGAGTCCAAACAGAACGAAACTTCCAAAAAGATTTTTTCCAAAACAGAAGAAGATCGGGGAACCTAAGAACCAGGGCAGGGTGCCACCAGGGACCCCACAAGCCCCCTAGCCGTGGCCAGGGGCCCCGCGCCTCCGAGGCTTGTGGGCTCCTTGGGCCACCTCTGCCCTAGGTCTTTCGCCTATATATTCCCAAAAATTCCAGAAAAAATCAGGAGATCATCGAAAGTAATTTTCCACCGCCACAAGCTTCTGTCTCCGCAAGATCCAATCTTTGGCACGTTCTGGTGCCCTACCGGAGGGGGATTTGGATACGGAGGGCTTCTTCATCAACACCATGACCTCTTTGATGATGCGTGAGTAGTTCACCATAGACCTACGGGTACATAGCTAGTAGCTAGATGGCTTCTTCTCTCTCTTGGATCTTCAATACAAAGTTCTCCATGATCTTCATGTAGATCTATGCGATGTAATCTTCTTTTGCAGTGTGTTTGTCAAGATCCGACGAATTGTGGATTTATGATTAGATTATGTATGAATCTTATTTGAGTTTTTTCTGATCTCTTATATGCATGATTTCATATCCTTGTAATTCTCTTCGAGTTGTGGGTTTTGTTTGGCCAACTTGATCTATGATTCTTGCAATGAGAGAAGTGCTTGGTTTTGGGTTCATACCGTGCGGTGACCTCACCCACTGATAGAAGGTGTAGCGAGGCACACATCGTGTTGTTGCCATCAAGGGTAAAAAGATGGGGTTTTCATCATTGGTTTGAGTTTATCCCTCTACACCATGTCATCTTGCTTAAGGCGTTACTCTGTTCGTCATGAACTCAATACACTAGATGCATGCTGGATAGCGGTCGATGTGTGGAGTAATAGTAGTAGATGCAGAAAGTATCGGTCTACTTGTCTCGGACGTGATGCCTATATGTATGATCATTGCCTTACATATCGTTATGACTTTGCGCGGTTCTATCAATTGCTCGACAGTAATTTGATCACCCACCGTAATATTTGCTAGTTTGAGAGAAGCCTCTAGTGAACACTATGGCCCCCGGGTCTACTCCACACCATATTTTCAGCCTTACTCTTTTACTTCGTTGCACTTTCTGCCTTCAGATCTCACTTTGCAATCAATCTTGAAGGGATTGACAACCCCTTTATAGCGTTGGGTGCAAGCTCGTTTGTGTTTGCGCAGTGACTCTGGACTTGACGAGATTCTCCTACTGGATTGATACCTTGGTTCTCAAACTGAGGGAAATACTTACTGCTCCTGTGCTGCACCACCCTTTCCTCTTCAAGGAAAAAACCAACGCAAGCCCAGTCTCCGTCAACGTGTCAATTTTTGGCGCTCTTGTCTGTTGTCGTAGCACCCCTCACGCATCTTGATAGATTGAGGGTGTTGCGGCACTCCCGCGTGGTAGGGATTGATGACCTTCTCGAAGAACTTGTCCTTTGAAACTTTTGGGGATGCCATAGCGATCTAGATCTGTCTGCACAGTAGCTCGAAACGAAAATAGAGGAAATTTGCGTGATACGAGGGTCAAACCTTTCGGGAGAATATATAATGAATTTTTCCCAACCAGAAGGAGTACTCCGCAAGAAAACAGAGTCTAGGAGGCACACGAGGTTCCCACAAGCCCCCTAGGCGCGACCAGGGGGGTAGAACCCAACGAGGAGCAGAAGGAACTGCGAGGTGGTTTTCAACAAGGTATTCTCTGCAAGCACTAAAATTATCGGTAGCAGATAGTTGTGTGATAAGATGATTCGTAGCGAGTAGCAAGTAACAATAGTAACAAAGGTGCAGCAAGATGGCCCAATCCCTTTTGTATCAAGGGACAAGCATGTACGAACTCTATCAAGCTAATTTTCATTAAGTTCACATGATTCGTGTTCGCTACTTTGGTAGTTTGATATGTGGGTGGACCAGTGCTTGGGTGCTGCCCTTACTTGGACAAACATCCCTCTCGCAAGTGTCCGCAACTACGAAAGAAGAATTAAGACAAGTCTAACCATAGCATTAAACTAGTGGATCCAAATTAGCCCCTTACGAAGCAACACATAAACTAGGGTTTAAGCTTCTGTCACTCTAGCAACCCATCATCTATTTATTACTTCCCAATGCCTTCCTCTAGGCCCAAAGAATTGTGAAGTGTTATGTAGTCGACGTTCACATAACACCACTAGAGGAAAGACAACATACAACACATCAAAATATCGAACGAATACCAAATTCACATGACTACTTATAGCAAGACTTATCCCATGTCCTCGGGAACAAAAGTGACTACTCACAAAGCATAATTATGTTCATGACAAGAGAGGTATTGAATAGCATCAAGGATCTGAACATATAATCTTCCACCAAGTAATCCAACTAGCATCAACTACAAAGAGTAATTAACACTACTAGCCACCTTACAAGTACCAATCGGAGTAGCGAGACGGAGATTGGATACAAGAGATGAACTAGGGTTTGGAGATGAGATGGTGCTGATGAAGATGTTGATGGTGATAAGTCCCCTCCGATGAGAGGAGTGTTGGTGATGACGATGGCGATGATTTCCCCCTCCGGGAGGGAAGTTTACCCGGCAGGACGACCCTGCCGGAGCTCTAGATTGGTTATGCTCAAGTTCCGCCTTGTGGCGGCGGCGATTCCTCCCGAAAGCCTCCTCCTGTTTTTTTCTGGAACGAAACCCTACTTGTAGCAAAAGATGGGATACAGAGGGGCAACAGGGAGCCCACAATCCCCCTAGGCGCGGCCAGGGGGGTAGGCCGCGCCTAGCACGCTTGTGGCCTCCTGGTAGCTCCCCTCTCGTACTTCTTCCGCCCAATATTTTTTATAAATTCCAAAATAATTGCTCTTTGATTTTCACGGCTTTTGAAGTTGCGCACATGCCAGAATTCCAGCTGCCGGCATTCTCCCTCTTCATGTAAACCTTGTAAAATAAGAGAGAAAAGTCATAAGTATTGTACCGTTAAGTGTAATAACAACCCATAAAGCGATAAATATCAACATAAAAGCATGATGCAAAATGGACGTATAAATGCTCTTCACCGTTCGTGAGTAATCTCATCGTAGGCTTGCTGGACGGTGATGGGTTGGATGAGATCTATCATGTAATCGAGTTAGTTTTGATGGGGTTTGATCCCTAGTATCCACTATGTTCTAAGATTGATGTTGCTACTACTTTGCTATGCTTAATGCTTGTCACTAGGGCCCGAGTGCCATGATTTCAGATCTGAACCTATTATGTTTTAATCAATATATGTGTGTTCTTGATCCTATCTTGCAAGTTGTACTCACCTACTATGTGTTATGACCCAGCAACCCCGGAGTGACAATAACCGGAACCACTCCCGGAGATGACTATAGTATAAGGAGTTCATGTATTCACTATGTACTAATGCTTTGTTCCGGTTCTCTATTAAAAGGAGACCTTAATATCCCTAAGTTTCCATTCGGACCCCGCTGCCACGGGAGGGATGGACAATAGATGTCATGCAAGTTCTTTTCCCTAAGCACGTATGACTAAATACGGAATACATGCCTACATTACATTGACGAACTGGAGCTAGTTACATATCACCCCATGTTACAACTTTTACCTGATGAATGTCATCCGACATAATTATCCATCACCGATCCAATGCCTAAGAGTCTTTTCCTAATGGTCCTTGCTAAGTTACTTTACCGCTACTCCTGTCACTAATGCTACTGTTACTGCTGCTACCGTTACTATCGCACTACTTTGCTACTGAAACTTTGCTGCAGATACTAAGTCTTTGAGGTGTAGTTGAATTGAAAACTCAACTGCTAATACTCGAGAATATTCTTTGTCTTCCCCTTGTGTGGGGACTCTGACTTACTAGTCGAGATCGCCGTGCTCAGTGATCCCAGAGATCCATGCTCACTGAACACAGATACCGATTAAAAGAGGCTTACATCCAAGTACCGATTATTACAACACATGACCGAAGGGTCAAGTTCACAAGACAGGGCCTAAGGCCAAATCACTCAGATACACTAGTAGCGGAAAACATAGGGCTAAGCGGGTGCCCATTCCATCAAGCCTACACCGACATGCATTCTGACTCGGAAGCGTCCTAGTTCGCAGGGGTGTCTCCGAAGACGTACTCATCTCCAAACTCCGGTCCTTCCATGTATGGTCAATAACATAACGAGTGGCAAGCCAATGAGTACTTTGAATGTACTCGCAAACAGCTCATGATATAATCAACGAAAGTGAAGGATACCAATATCATGCATCTTTAGTGTAACTCATCTGTGTGGAATGATCATGAATATGCATCAAGTTAAAGAATTACTCTTGAAGAACAAGTTACATATATCAATATCTCTGTCGAGGGTTGAACCATCCGGGTTCACCCTATATGCCAAGTCACCAAACTTGGTCATATCATTACTGTCACGACAACACCTTTTTCAACACCACACACACAATCACACTTGGTTTATGCGGAAATAACTGGAGGTAGTTTAAGTAGGATTACCCAACTGTCCTTGATCGTGGACACGGCTATTCGAATAGTTCACACTCTGCAGAGGTAGTACGCTGGACCTACGAGATCCGGGAAACTTCCGTGTCATCCACGACTTGCGGTATATCACATACCCAAGGTAAGTACCCGATCAATGCCTTTCCCCTAACGATACTAGACAAAGAGGTCCACTCGATTGGTACCCGGCCCACATGTTGTACGTCTTACGAGCATCAACTCTGGACAGTACGAACCATGCGGGGACCAACGGTGTGACTGGAACTCATAAAAATGGCATAGTCGTCCTACCTGGCACGACCCATCACGAGAGTGACCACACATCACTCCCGCCACTAGTAATGTGGCTCTTTGCTAACACCGACCAGAGTAATTAACATAGCCCCGTCCCACGAGGGGTAACGTGGTCGTACTCGTAAGGTTGGGATGGTCGTCACATCATAAATCTAATCCCGTTTCCGAAACCATACTCACACAAATACTGGGTGCATCACTTCACTGAAAGTGACCACCTAACTCATCATCACCCTCGGGCATTAGTGGCACCCGACGGGGTTTTAGTAAACTCTTGCTTTATGTCAACAACGTGCTCATGATAAAACCACTTCTATCTTTACTTGTCAACATGGTATTAGCATGACCCTCAATAGGTAGAGTCAAGCTCAATGCATGTGCTCTGGGGGAGCCTTCGGTAAAATTATGTCAAATGATTACCGGCACTTATGATCATATGCAACGAGAATACTTGCTATTTTAACATGCAAAGTAACATATGCTCAGTCATGGTCAAAGGGCTGCTTGCCTTGGTCAGCTAAGTATCCGGGGTCTTCGAGGTCTTCCGCTCCGATTCCCTCTTCACACAGATTTTCTATCGTCGATAAAACAATAAATAAGAAATAGCTCACACAGAAACAAACCACAAAGTTATTTAATTTTTTTCTTTATTACTGATAAATCTAAGGTATTATTTTAAAAAATTTGCCTTAATTTTCCTTGAAGGAATATTTTTGAAATCAACCGAACAGGAGCAAAACTATTTCCATTTAGTCCTTTTTATTAGTGTAAAATAGAATAGTTGTTGGAAAATTCATCCAAACATATTATTAAATACTACACATTTTTAGAAGAATAACAGTGGAAGAATTATATTTTTACACTGGTTAAATGTTTTTATAAAAATCTTAGAAACCAGGGTTTTAAAAATAAAAGAAAACCGGCTAAACTCCCGGCCTGGTTCGGCCCAGAGCTGGGCTGGCCCATGGCTAGCCGACAGCCTGCCCAGGCGCATGCGCTGTCAGGTTTGAACCTGATGCGTGGGGCCCTGCGGCTAGCGGCTGAGGACAGCGTGGGGGAGGAGGTTGGGCCACCGACAGGTGGGGCAGACCTGTACGGGTCGTCTCCTACCTCTGGCCAGAGAGGAGGAGGAGGACGCCGGCGAGGTTGCCGACGCTCTCATGTCCCAACGAGTACTGGAATGGGTTCGCCTTACTGTCGGCTACCTGCTGGTGGTCGGAATAACGACAGGGAGGCAGGGGTTCGCCGGCGACGAGGAGGCCGTGGGGGAGGAGTTTCGGGAGGTGGTCGAGGGGGTGGCTAGAGGCACGGAAATGCTCGGGCGAGTTGGGGGAAAGCTTCCTGGGATCGAGAGGGTTAGTTTGGTGGGTCGAGGGGCGCAGGAGCCATCGTTTAGCCGGAGATCGACCGGAGCTCTGAGGCGGAGGGGCCTCGGTCGATCTCGAGCACCGGGGCTCTGCTAGGTTGCTGGGGTGGCTAGGGAGGTACTAGTGATCGTGGTGAAGCTATCTGAGGGGTGCTGGAGCGAGGGGGAGGGCTATTTATAGGCCCGCGACCATGAGCAGATTCGGGAGCGCCGGTGACTCATCGTGGCGCGCATGGCGTGTAGAGAGAGGCTGGGGTCGAAACCACGGTCTCAGGATGTGGTTTTGGACTGCCCGAACCATCTGCAACAGAGGGAGAGAGAGGGGAGTCGAGCATTCATGGCCGCGCAACCTTGGCCGGTTCTGGTGCGCACGGGCACGCGTCGCGCGAGCTCTAGCATGGGAGAGGAGGGGCCCTGAGGCTTTCTCGACATAGAAGGGTTGTCGGGGGAGAGGTTGGACATCTCGGGGGAGGCTGGAACTGGCCGAGGGCATCGCCCCCACCTCGGTGACTCGCTGTAACGCGCTCAGAGTGCAGTTTTGGCATGCCACGGCATGCTGGCGCGCTTTGAGGCACTTTGGACGTGTCTAGCATGTCCTGGCATTGGCTGGGGGTGTAGCTAGCCGTTTGGTTCTTGTGGGAGCTTCGGATGGTCAAGGGAGGCAAGAAATACTGGTGCTGTCAGTCAAGAACTGAGATCTAAATTGGCTTTTTTGGCCTTTCCACTTTGAACCAGTGAGGGCCCAGTTGACTGGAGTTAGACACAGGTAATGGCTACTTAATCTATGAGTTTGAGGCAAAGGGGTTTGGTTTAGCTGTGGCTAAGGTGGCTTTTTCCTAACTGTCAGAAGGTGTTCGACAGTGGCTTAATGGGGTTGCACCCCACCAATGGTGCTGCAACTTAACAGGTTTGGCTTCGGTGGTAAACCATGGGGTTTCACCAAATTTGAGCTCCAAAGGAGAAGTTTAGCTTTGTAAACTTGAAAATACTCCAATATGACCAGATCTGTCCCTTCCAAACGGAGTGTGGGTAAACTAAGTCCCACAAATCCCATTTTTGGTGTGGAACCCTCATTTGAGGTATTAGGCACTCCTGCAAAGTTTTAGCATCATTGGACAAACTTTGCTATGTAGAGTTGCTCTAACTTGATTTTGGACAAAGAGGGTTTTTGGGTTATTTGGGGTCCTTATTCACCTTTGATCAAGGTGAAACTTTATGTGGACACCAAACAGGGCTTAGGGATATCACTGGAATTTTCTAGGAATTTATTCAGAATATTTCCTTTGGAAATATTTCAAAATGCCAAAACAGACAGAAATAGCTTTCATAGTTTTATTCAATAAATATAAGATAAAATGGGGTTTAAAATCCTATGTATGGAAAATATATGTCCTTCTATTCATCTCCAAATTTAATCAGATTTTTCTAAGGCAGAAAAGTATTTTTCCATGTTGGAATACCAATTCTGGCTTCAGAAATGGACATGTTATTTAATTAGGAAAATAATCAAAAAAACAATTATTTTTGTGGTTCTGAAATAAAAAGATAGGTTAAAATCAGATTACCAAATATGAGTAGAAGCACTGCTTGCTATCAAGGACATGTAGTGCAACTTAAGGTAGTTTTACCTTGATCACAAATAAGCTAGGGTTTTTGGAAATCAGTGTTATCCCAAAAGAATTTAGGGTTTTAATCCTCACATGATCAAGCATACAAGTATACAATGTCAATCATGGCACTCACAACATTAGTTTTTGAAAAAGTTTTAACAAGCTGAGAATTTCACAATACACACAAGTGATAGCAAAAACAGGGTGTGACAGACCTATCCCCTTACAAGAATCTCGTCACCGAGATTCCTAAGCTAGGTGCTAAAAAGGTCTGGAAACTCAGATCGGAGATAGTCTTCACGCTCCCATGTAGCTTCGGCTTCGGTGTGGTTGCTCCATTGAACCTTGAAGTACTTGATAGTGCGGCTTCTGGTGCATCGCTCTGCTTCCTCCAGAATGCAGATTGGCCTCTCGCGGTAGGTGAGACCAGACTGAAGGTCAATGGCCTGGTGATCAATGCCCTTGTAAGGATCGGAACGACTTGGCGCTTGGAGACACTTCTGAAGTTGTGACACGTGGAAGACGTTGTGCACACCCGAAAGTTCCGGAGGTAACTCCAATTGATAAGCGACCTCTCCATGCCTTGCCGTGATCTTAAATGGCCCAATGAACCTTGGAGCGAGTTTCCCCTTAACGTGGAAACGCTTGGCTCCCTTGAGAGGCGTGGCACGGAGGTACACTAGGTCTCCAGGATTGAACTCCACATTCTTGCGGCGAGAGTCCGCATAACTCTTTTGTCGTGACTTGGTTGCTTTCAGATTTTCTTGGACTAGTTGCACCTTCTCTTCTGCCCAGTGCAAAACTTCTGGTCCGAAAATCAGCCTGTCTCCGGTTTCAGACCAGTTGAGCGGGGTGCCGCATTTCCGTCCGTACAGTACTTCGAACGGGGCCATCTGGAGACTGGACTAGTAGCTGTTGTTGTATGAAAACTCAGCGAACGGCAGACATTCTTCCCATTTGGCTCCGTGCGCTAGGACGCATGCGCAGAGCATATCTTCGAGTATCTGATTCACCCTTTCTGTTTGTCCTCCCGTTTGCGGGTGGAAGGCGGTGCTAAAAGAGAATTTGGTACCGAGGGCCTCTTGTAGTTTCCTCCAAAACCTTGAGGTGAACTGCGTGCCTCGATCAGATACAATCTCCTTGGGAACTCCAAGAAGGCTTACTATACGCTCAATATAGAGACTAGCCAACTTGTTCCCGTCATAAGTGGTGTTGACAGGGATGAAATGGGCCACTTTGGTCAAATGGTCGACAACAACCCATATCGAGTTATGGCCCCTGCTAGACCTTGGTAAGCCGGTAATAAAATCCATCCCTACTTTGTCCCACTTCCATTCCGGCACCTTGAGAGGTTGTAGCAGCCCTGCGGGTCGCTGATGCTGAGCCTTAACTTGCTGGCACACAACGCACTTGGCCACATACGTCGCGATTTCCCTCTTCATGCCGTGCCACCAGAATCTTCCTCGAAGATCTTGATACATCTTGGTACCACCTGGGTGAATGGAGTAGGGTATATCATGTGCTTCCCGTAAGATTAAATCCTTGAGTTCAGCCTTGTTGGGTACGCATAAACGTTTCCCAAACCACACCACTCCTTGATCATCCTCCAAGAATCCTTGGGGCCTTGCCTTCTTGAATCTTCTTCTTGATACCTTCAATGCTCTTGTGACCCTTCTGGCTCGCTTGATGTCGTCTTCCAGCGTTGGTTTGACTTCGAGGTTATCTAGGAATCCAGATTCCACTAGTTCCAACCATAAGTTCTCCAATTCTTCATATAAGGCGGGCTGCCTTTCCTTAAGCATGACGTTTAAGGTGCTGGTCTTCTGGCTCAAGGCATCAGCCACTACGTTAGCCTTACCGGGGTGATATTGAATGCTGAGGTCGTAGTCCTTGATTAACTCTAAGCATCTCCGTTGCCTCATATTCAATTCCCTTTGGGTGAAGATATACTTTAGACTCTTGTGGTCAGTGTATATTTCACATCGCTTCCCTGGAAGGTAATGTCGCCATGTCTTCAGATCATGCACTACTGCCACCAACTCGAGATCTTGGGTGGCATAGTTCTCCTTATGCGGGCGCAGTTGCCGTGACAAGTATGCCACGACTCTGCCATCCTGCATTAGAACCCCACCTAGCCCGGTCCTTGAGGCATCGCAATATATCACGAACTCCTTGCTGATATCTGGAGTGGCCAATACTGGGGCGGTGGTTAGCCTCTTCTTCAACTCTTGGAAGCTTGCTTCACATTCCGGCGTCCATTCAAACTTCTTGCCTTTCTTCAATAGTTGAGTCATAGGTCGTGCGATGCGGGAGAATCCTTCTATGAACTAGCGGTAATATCCCGCGAGTCCGAGGAAGCTCCTGACTTCCTTCACGTCGATTGGCGATTCCTAGTTGGTTACCGTGGTAATCTTAGAGGGATCAACTGCCAATCCACTTGCTGTCATGGTATGACCCAGGAATCCAACTTCGTTCAGCCAAAACTGGCATTTGCTGAACTTGGCATACAGTTGGTGCTCTCGAAGCTTCTCCAATACTAGCCTCAAGTGTTGCTCATGCTCTTCTTCAGACTTGGAAAAGATTAATATGTCATCAATGAATACGACGACCAACTTGTCCAGGTATTCCATGAAGACCTTATTCTTGAGGTACATGAAGTAAGCTGGGGCATTAGTCAATCCAAAAGACATGACAGTGGATTCGTACAGACCATATCGGGTCACAAATGTTGTCTTCGGTATGTCTTCGGGTCGAATCTTTAGTTGGTAATATCCAGACCGGAGGTCGATCTTGGAGAATACCTTAGCTCCATTTAGCTGGTCGAACAAGCCTTCGATCTTGGGGAGTGGGTACTTGTTCTTGATCGTGACCTCATTGAGAGAATGGTAATCGACGCAAAGTCTGATTGTCCCATCCTTCTTGGACACGAAGAGAACAGGTGATCCCCAAGGTGACGCACTCGGACGAATAAACCCTTTCCTGAGTTGCTCATCCAGTTGCTTCTTCAACTCCGCTAGCTCTTGGGATCCCATCCTATAAGGCTTCTTATAGATAGGACTTGATCCGGGCATGAGTTCGATGATGAACTCGATGTCTCGGTTAGGAGGCATCCCTGGTAGCTCATCGGGAAAGACGTCCGGGTATTCACAGACTATTGGCACTCGGTCGAGTCCTTCCTCTGACAGGCTGTTAACTCGTGGTACTCGAGTGGGTACTGGCTCAGAGACATTCTTGACTTTGACCCCTTGGTCACTTGTCATGGTAATGACCCTGTTGGCACAGTCCAAGATGCTTTGATGCTTGGCCAACCAGTCCATGCCGAGAATTAGTTCTAGGCCTTGCGACTTAAGCACAATGACATCCGCTGAGAAGCTCGTCCCATTGATAACTATCCCGACCTTCCTACACCCTAGGTTGGTCCTCAAAACTGCTCCCGGGGTTTGAATTGCCATATGCCCACGAAGCAAGGTAGGCTCTAGACCACACTTTTCTGCAAACTTTTGCATAACAAAAGAATGCGAAGCACCACAATCAAACAATACTGTTGCTGGGGTAGAGTTGATGAGGAACGTACCCAGAATGCAGTCCGGGTCTTCCTGTGCCTCTTCTGCGAAAATGTGATTAATCCGCCCCTTGCTATGATACTGCTGATTGCGGGGAGCCTCGTTCCTACCTGGTGCTCCTTGGCCTGGATTTGGCGCATTGGGGCGCAGAGCATCGGATTTCTTGTTGGGGCACTGCTTGGAATAGTGCCCTGTTTGTCCACACCCGAAACAGGTAACTTGCGTTGGAAGGTTGGTCTTGCCCCCACTGTCGTGGGTATAAGCCTGACAGTAGATGTGTAGGGTACGAAAGGATGGGCAGAGCCTTAGCTACAGCGAGGTTGTATGAGTTCAGGCCCCTCTACGGTGGAGGTAAAAGCCCTACGTCTCAGTGCTCTTGGGAGCTTGTTGTCGAGTGGAATATGGATTACAGTGAATTGCTAACCCTTGCACCAGTGGGGAAGGGTGGCTTATATAGAGTGCGCTGCCCTTCACAACAGTTCGGTGCACAGGGGTGGAGTAGTGGCGAATAAATGCCTACGTTATAGGTAACGTATGTCTTAAATGCTAATAAAGGCACAGGGAAACATATGACCGTTTCCCTCCAGGGGGGTTACGATGCACAGAGTGGAATCCAGTCGGTTAGTTTGATATACTCCGAATGCTCATCTCCGACTGGATAGTGGAGGATTCGTTACCGACCTGATGATGGGAGGTCCTTAATTCAGTCGGAACTGACTAAGGGCCTTATCCCTTATGAAGGGTAGTCCTTGGGTAGGACTTATAGGGCAGCCCTATGACCCTACCCTAGGACTATAACCCCATCATTAGTCCCCGAATGGATTGGGGTTGGAACGACGAAGCGATGCTTGGAGTACGGATCCGACTGATATGGATGTGACTTTGGCGTTGCTTGCCTCGATCCATTTTATCTTATTTGACCAACGATCTGAGTGGATGTATTTGTGAAACGAACTGTCGGGGACCGAGTGCTTCCGTGGTATCTTTTCACGTGACCAGTCAACTGACAGCGGCGGATTTTCCGGGATCCTCAAATTTCGGTTGCCGCGCGCTCAGCGGGGATGACGACATCGCACTCGAGTAGTACCTGATGCCTCGATTCCCGCGCCTTCATCCTCTCCATTAATATCGTAGTAATCGGCCGGGGGATAAGATTTCGGGGCCACTTGCTAGTGACCCAGTCGGAACCTTATTTAAACTTCTGCGGCGAGGGTTTTTCGTTACACTCGCCGGATAACTTGCATTTGCCCCGCTTCTCTCGCCATCTCCTGCGCATCCCAAGCTCCTTCCTTCTCCTTCTCCCTCGCGGGTCTGCAGCCTCCGCCATGACAAAGGGGCAGACTAGCAAGCTAGAGGCGCGGAAGAAGAAGGGGAAGGCGGCGGCTCCTGCTCAGCGGCGGCAGCGAGCGCTACCGGCGGGGTGGATCCAGGGGGATTTCCTCCCCTCCACGGTGACGGAGGAGAACTTGCTGGAGTTGGTGGAGCATGGAATGATTGCGCACAAGTCGTGGAGGTTGCCGGCGAAGGGCGAGACCGAGCCGGCGCCCCGGGAGGGGGAGCGCGTCTTGCTGCTCAGCCACGTGCACCGAGGTTTCTCTCTGCCTCCTCATCCCTTCTTCAAAGTTATAATGAACCACTTCGGGGCGCAGCTCCACCATTTCCCCCAAACGCCATAGCTCATCTCTCTGCCTTCGTCGTGTTGTGCGAGTGTTTCATCGGCTGTCCTCCCCATTGGGGGCTTTTCAAACACATCTTCTCTGCTAGATCCCAAACCATCAAACGGCTTAACCAGACGGATGATAAAACTCACCTCCTCCAGCTCCGCGGAGGCTTAGGCTTCCAAAAGAAGAGTAAAAGTAGCTATCCCGCTCTTCAGTTGAGTGAATTTGTTAGGAACTGGCAGTTGACATGGTTCTACTGCCAGGACGTTGCTTGCCCGAATGCCACGATAGGACTGCCTCCTTTTAGCTTAGACTGACCGGCTCCGCCTAAGTAGCTCGCGCTCACGAAGGCGGAGAAGATCCATATCCAGCCTCTGGTCGATGCGCTTGTAGATGTCATCCGAAGGGGAGTCACCGGCATAGATTTGCTGGAGGTTTTTCTGGGTCGGCGTATCCAGCCTCTGCAAGCTCGACACCACACCATGTGGCACTACACGGGGCCTGAGGACTCCACTCGGACTAACGTCGAGTGCATGACCAGGGAGAATGTAGCGTCGTGGGTCCTCAACATCACAGGCGCCTGCGAAAACCCCCAGAGGGGCCCGGCGAGTGAAGGCCTTCCGCGCGGACAACCCCCCTCCGAATGAGGTGAGTACAATTTGTCGAGTGCACACAATTGTCTTAGATTTATCGCTTTCTTGAATCACTGTCTGACGTCTGATGTTGTGGACTGTATCTCGTGCAGGCGTGGACCAACTGGTTTTCTCCTGTCTCGAACGGGAATCCGACCGAGGAAGAGGAAGGTAGCCAGGAGGGCAGCATGGAGAGCGTCAAGTATGTCTCCGACAACGGGGAGACGGAGGAGGAGTCCGAAGAAGAAGAGGAGGAAGATGAGGAGCAGAACTCGCCACCCCACCGCCAGAGCTTCGAACCAAATGCCGTCATGAACCCGCGGCTCCTTCGGCCCCTCCAGCATCCTCGAGTGCTCCGCCAACTGCTCTTGTGGTTCCGAGCACCTCGCCAACCATTCCCGTGGTTCCAAGTGCTCGGAGCACCAAGAGGACTAGGGATGCTGCTGCTGAGACTATGGGTCAGCCCTCTAAGGTGGCCAAACCGAGTGGATCTAAGCCTCGGAAGGCTTTGCCACGGATGAGGGTCACAGTTCCCGTCACCTCAACATAAGTGCATTGTTCTTCTATCTTCTTCCGGTATTCGATTGAACTCCTGCTTATTGGTCGAATGAATTTTACTCGACAGAGTTGCCACCTCTGCCACCTCTCCGGCACGCCAGGGGGACGATCCCATGGACATGGACAACGTTGTCACATCCCAGCCATGTGCGTCGTGGTGATTCCGAGAGTTTACATTATTGCATCACGAATTCTGTCTTTGGTCTTGCCTTTTTCCTGTGGTCTCACGCCATTCGGTCGGGTTTCCCTCAGGGGTGATTTATGTGGAGGAGGGCGACCAGAGGAGGTCTGAGCAAGCTGTGGTGCCTGTCCTTGAGGCTGTTCCGCCGGTTACTACTCTCGCCATGGACGCGCCGCCGACTGAGATGATGCCGTCGACTGAAACGGCGCTGATCGCTGCTGAACCAACTAGAGCAGGTCTTGGGATGGCCAAGGAGTCTCCTACGATGCCAGGTCCGTCGACTGTCCAGTACAACGTCCAACGCCTCCCGGAAGATCAGGTGGGAGCTGCCAAGGGGGCCATGGTGCAGGCAGAGCTGATGGCGGGAGAGGCCAAGAGAGCGTACGACTCCATCGCGTCCGTGTACGATATCCGAGTAAGTGGGCTAGTAAGTATTTACTTTCCTCTTGTAACCCAGTGGGTGTGAGCAAGGCCCTCGGATAGAGTATGATTATTTTGCAGTGGGTTCACTCTTAGTGAACCCAGTGGGTGTAGTCCCCGAGACTTCTGTCGAGTGCTTGCACCGGCAGTTGTCTTTATACACATTTCCTTTAACTTGATCAGACCAAAAACTAATCAGTTCGAATGTTACCGGTGGGGGCACTTCGAGTGCACCTACTGGATGAGTCCCCGAGAGTAATTTTACTCAGGTCGGGTAGTAGTAACCTCATAGGTTTGTTTGTTGTCATGTATCTCAATAGGGCTGACCTGTTTGAGCTTCATGCCAGTGAGGTCACTCTTAGTGAACGAACTGGGTGTAGTCCCCAAGACCGCTGTCGACTGCTTGCGTCGGCAGGGGTCTGAAGAACTTAGAATTTTTATTGTTGTCCGTGTTGAATTTGTCTGATCGTCTCTTGGCGCTGACTTGCAGAAAACTTGCGAGATAGGAGCAGCGTACGAGACTCTGAGGGCTGAAAAGGTTCAGTTTGCTGGGCGACTGGATGCAGCAATGGTTGCCTTGGCTGGTATGAAGGATGTTCTGGCTGAACGAGAAAAATCCTTGGAGGAGGCCTGTGAGGCAAACAAGGCGTTGGCGGCTGAAGTGGAAAAAATGGGGAAACAGAGGACCGAGCTGATGGGACAGATGCAAGTGTTGAACAGGCGGTGTATAGCATAGGAAAATTACGTCAGTGACTGGGCCCGGAAGATGATAGCGCTTCTCGGTGGTAAGTTCCGTTTTTCCGAGTGCTTGTGGAGTGTGCATTACATTCTGCGCTTACTGTTTGCTCGTCCTGCCTTTGCAGATTTTTGCATGGACGCTGAGGCTGAAGCAGCTAACGTTGAGCGGTAGATTCTTGCGAACGTTCCACTCGGCGAGGACGCCAATCGAGATATGGTCCGAGCGAACATTCGTCTGGGCAAAGTGGGACCTTTCATCGGTCGACTGAGAGAAGTCGTCGGCCGAATCGACAAGGAGCTTTGGCCTGAAGATGAGTCTCGGCACGAGATGGAAGGCTTGATGGCTCGGCTGGAGGAGGTCCCGAACCGAGTGCAGGCGTGGAAGAAATCTGCGGCTCGTTGTGGTGCGGACGTCACTCTGTCGCTTGTCCGAGTGCACTGCAAGGAGGCTCGCGAAGAGAAGCTGAAGGCGTTGCAAGTCGCCAACACCAAAAAGCTTCGATTCGAAGATTTCATGGAGACCATCCTTGAGAGTGCCACTCGCATCGCAGACGGGATCGACCTCGACACATTTGTGGAGCCTGCCAGTCCCAGTGCCAGTCCTGACGATGTTTAAGAAAACTTTTACCTCGGTATGCCGAGTGTTGGTTGTAACAAACTTTGGCCACTGCTGTTGGCCGTCACATTTGTGGTTCGGTGTGGATAAGCTTGATCTACACCGAGCCACCTATCCTTAGGCGAACTTTGAATTTGAATCGAATCTTTTTCTCTTCTTTTGCCAAAGAGTTGTTGACACGATTTTGGCTCGTGGTTTTTGTTTGGCGTTTCTTGGTGAAGCCAATGGCAAACATGCGGAGCATGTAATTGTCAGTTGTCTTGACATCTGCATGAGCCTCACTGAGGGTCTGCAGAGTCTCCGAGGGGATCTGCAGGATACACTCGAAGGCAATTGAGTACTTAGGCAATTCGTGATCGCGGCTAAGTCTTCGAGTGCGACTGTAAGGTCATACTTGGAGCGAGTTGTTACTCATGTAATTGTCAGTTGTCTTGACATCTACATGAGACTCAATGAGGTTCTGCTAATCATGTAATTGTCAGTTGTCTTGACATCTACATGAGTCTCACTGAGGGTCTGCTGAGTCCCCGAGTGTATCTGTAGGATACACTCGAAGGCAATTGAGTACTTCGGCGATTCGTGATCGCGGCTAAGTCTTCGGGTGCGACTGTAAGGTCATACTTGGAGCGAGTTGTTACTCATGTAATTGTGAGTTGTCTTGACATCTACATGAGCCTCAATGAGGTTCTGCTACTCATGTAATTGTCAGTGGTCTTGACATCTACATGAGCCTCAATGAGGGTCTGGTAAGCCTCCGAGTGTATCTGTGAGATACACGTGAAGGAAGCTTTTTTATTTAAGCGATTCTTGATCGCAGGCAAGTCCTCGAGTGCGACGTTAAGTGCACACTCGGAGAAAGTGCGTAGTTAGGCGATTCGTGATCGCAGCTAAGTCCCCGAGTGTGACGGTTAGTGCACACTCGGAGAAAATTTGTACTTAGGCGATTCGTGATCGCAGCTAAGTTCCCGAGTGCGACGTTAAGTGCACACTCGGAGAAAGTTAATACTTAGGCGATTCTGGATCGCAGCTAAGTCCCCGAGTGCGACGTCAAGTTCACACTCGGAGAATGTTTGTACTTAGGCGATTCTTGATCGCAGCTAAGTCTCCGAGTGCGACGTTTAGTGCACACTCGGAGAAAATTTGTATTTAGGCGATTCTTGATCGCAGCTAAGTCTCCGAGTACGACGTTTAGTGCACACTCGGAGAAAGTTTGTACTTAGGCTATTCTTGATCGCAGCTAAGTCCCCGAGTGCGACGTTTAGTGCACACTCGGAGAAAGTTAATACTTAGGCGATTCTGGATCGCAGCTAAGTCCCCGAGTGCGACGTTTAGTGCACACTCGGAGAAAGTTAATACTTAGGCGATTCTGGATCGCAGCTAAGTCCCCGAGTGCGACGTTTAGTGCACACTCGGAAAAAGTTAATACTCAGGCGATTCGTGATCGCAGCTAAGTTTTTTTTGAGACCGGAGTCTGCGACCGCGGAAGAATTTTGAATCTGCAAAAACTCAATCTGCTTTGTATTATTTCACCGATACTTGTTCTTTACATTGCTTCAGTCGATGGTCACGTGTAGAAGCGCTTCAGCAGATCTCCATTCCATGCTCGTGGCTCGTCCGTCTCCCTGTCGATGTTGTAGAGTCGGTATGCTCCGTTGTTCAGCACCTTGGAGATGATGAAGGGTCCTTCCCAGGCGGGAGCCAACTTATGAGGTCTCTGCTGATCCACTCGGAGCTCCAGGTCGCCTGCTTGGAATGTACGACTCCTGACGTGTCGCGCGTGAAAGCGCCGTAGATCTTGTTGATAAATGGTTGAGCGAGTCAGTGCCATATCGCGCTCCTCCTCTAGAAGATCCACTCCATCTTGCCTTGCTTGTTCTGCTTCAGCTTCGGAGAAGAGTTCAACTCGTGGAGCGTTGTGAAGCAAGTCACTCGGAAGGACTGCCTCTGCTCCGTAAACGAGGAAGAACGGGGATCGCCCTGTAGATCTATTTGGGGTTGTGCGGAGACCCCAAAGCACCGAAGGCAGCTCGGTGACCCATGCGCCGGCGGCATGGCCCACTTCTCGCAGGAGTCGAGGCTTCAAACCCTGCAGAATAAGTCCATTCGCCCACTCTGCTTGCCCGTTTGTTTGGGGATGCGCCACAGATGCAAAATCCACTCGGATACCTTAGCCTGTACAGAAACCTTTGAATCTGTCCGAGTCAAAGTTTGTTCCATTGTCAGTGATTATGCTGTGAGGTACCCCGAATCTGGAGATGATGTCCCTCACAAACTTGATGGCCGTAAGGGCGTCGAGCTTTTTGACGGGCTTGGCTACAATCCACTTTGTGAACTTGCCGACTGCCACCAACAGATGTGTGAATCCCCCTTGACCTATCCTGAATGGACCGACTGTATCTAATCCCCATACTGCAAACGGCCAAACAAGAGGGATCGTCTTCAACGCAGATGTTGGTTTGTGGGACTTGTTAGAGTAGAACTGACATCCTTCACATCGGTCGACCATATCTTTCGCCATTTCATTCGCCTGCAGCCAGAAGAAGCCAGCTCTGAATGCTTTGGCGACGATTGCTCTTGAAGAGGCATGATGATCGCAGGTTCCCGAGTGAATTTCTTCCAGGATTAACTGTTCCTCCTCACGGGAGATGCATCGTTGAAGGACGCCTGAAACACTTTCCTTGTACAACTGGCCGTCGATGACAGTGAACGACTTTGACCTGCGGACGATCTGTCTGGTTTGGACTTCGTCTTGTGGTAATTCTTGCCTTAGTATGTATGCAATGAATGGCACAGTCCACTCGGGGATGATAACAAGAACTTCCATGATCAAATCAACCACAGCAGGGACCTCGACTTCAGTCGGATGTGTAGAGCTCTTTGGTTGTACTGGTTCCTCTGTGAAGGGATCTTCTTTAACTGAGGGAAGGTGGAGGTGCTCGAGGCAGACGTCACTCGGGACAGGTCTCTGAGTGGATCCGAGTTTTGCCAACTCATCAGTTGCTTGGTTTTTCAGTCGCGGAACATGGTGGAGTTCCAGACCTTCAAACTTTTTCTCGAGCTTCGTCACTGCATTGCAGTACATGGTCATGGTGGGGTTCCTGACGTCCTACTCCTTCATCACTTGATTGACCACCAAATCCTAATCACCATAGACCATCAGGCGACGGATGCCGAGTGAGATGGCCATGCGCAGTCCATAAAGGAGAGCTTCATACTCTGCCTCGTTGTTGGAGGAATCAAAGTGTATCTGCAGCACATACTTGAGCTTGTCGCCCTTTAGCGATATGATCACAACGCCAGCGCCGGAGCCATTCAACATCTTGGACCCATCGAAGAACATTGTCCAATGAGCCGACTAGATGTGGGTCGGTTGCTGTTGTTCTACCCATTCTGCTATGAAGTCAGCCAGAGCTTGAGACTTTATAGCTTTCTTGGCCTCGAAGTTGATGTCGCGGTACAACATCTCCATTGCCCATTTCGCCACTCGGCCCGATGTTTCCCGATTGTGGAGTATTTCTGACAATGGAGCATCAGAAACGACAGACACCGAGTGGTCTTGGAAATAATGAGCTACCTTCTTTGTAGTCATGTAAATCCCGTAGATAAGTTTTTGATAGTGGGGATACCTCTGCTTGGAAGGAGTCAGGACTTCGGAGACATAATACACTGGCCGCTGAACTTTGTATGCTTTGCCTTCTTCTTCTCGTTCGACTGTGAGAACAGTGCCGACGACTTGATTTGTAGCCGCGATGTAGAGAAGAAGGGGCTCTTTACTGAGCGGAGCAGTAAGAACCGGCTGGGTGGAAAGTAGGACTTTGAGGTCGTCGAACGCGACTTGGGCTTCGTCTGTCCACTCGAAAGTATATGATTTCTTCATGAGTCGGTACAGAGGAAGCGCCTTCTCGCCGAGTCGACTGATAAACCTGCTCAAAGCTGCTAGGCAACCTGTGAGCCTTTGAACATCCCGGCCGCTCCATTCGGACGATGGTCCCGATCTTTTCGGGGTTGACATCGATCCCTCGCTCGGAAACGAAGAAACCGAGTAACTTTCCGCTGGGAACACCGAATGAACACTTGGCTGGGTTGAGCTTGATATCGTACCTACGAAGGTTGGCGAATGTTTCTGCCAAGTCAGTCAGCAGGTCAGAACCTTTGCGTGACTTGACTATGATATCATCCATATATGCCTCCACATTCCGACCGATCTGGTCGAGGAGGCATTTTTGGATCATGCGCATAAAGGTTGGTCCTGCATTCTTCAAACCAAATGGCATAGTGATGTAGCAGAAGCACCCGAATGGGGTGATGAAGGCTGTTTTTAATTCATCGGGGCCATACAGACGGATCTGATGATAGCCCGAGTAGGCATCAAGGAATGACAACCGCTCGCAACCCGCAGTCGAATCGACAATTTGATCGATGCGGGGGAGTGGAAAATGGTCTTTCGGGCAAACCTTATTGAGATGCTTGAAGTCGATGCACATTCGGAGCGACTTGTCTTTCTTGGGCACCGTGACAACATTGGCGAGCCACTCGGAGTGGTGTACCTCTCGAATGAAGTTGGCTGCCAAAAGTTTAGCCACCTCTTCTCCGATTGCCTTCCTCTTGTGCGCGGCGGACCGACGCAGGCGTTCTCGGACAGGCCGAGCGGCGGGATCCACATGCAGTTGGTGCTCAGCCAACTCCCTGGGTACACCTGGCATGTCAGAGGGCTTCCATGCAAAGATGTCCCAGTTCTCACGGAGGAATTGGATGAGCTCGGCTTCCTATTTAGGATCGAGGGTGGTGGAGATGTTCGTCGGGGCAGCAGTGTCGTCCGTCGGATGGATGCTGACCTTCTTCGTCTCTCCCGTCGACTGGAAAGCGGACTCCGAAGCTGGCTTCTTCGAACGCATCAAGTCAACGGGGTCGACTGTTTTCTTGTACTCGTCAAGCTCGACGACAGCCATCTGCTGATCGGCGATTCTTGATCCCTGCTGCAGACACTCCTCGGCCCGCGGTCGATTGCTTGTGATAGTGATCACACCTTTTGGGCCTGGCATCTTCAGCTTCAAGTACTCGTAACATGGACGGGCCATGAAACACGCATACGCCAGGCGGCCCAGAATTGCGTGGTACGCGCTCTGGAAGTCCACCACCTCGAACGTCAGCTTTTCCTTGCGGAAGTTCTTGTCGGAGCCGAAGACGACGTCCAACGCGATCTGGCCGAGTGACTTGGCCTTTCGTCCGGGGACGACTCCGTGGAACTGCATGCTGCTCTCGCTAAGTTTGGACATCGGAATGCCCATCCCCTTGAGAGTGTCAGCGTACATGATGTTCAAACCACTGCCGCCGTCCATGAGGACTTTGCGCAGTCGAACTCCTTCCACCACCGGGTCGACGACCAGAGCCTGCCTCCCTGGGGTGGGTACGTGTGCTGGATGATCCGATTGGTCAAAGGTGATCACAGTTTGAGACCATTTGAGGAATGCGGGGTTGGTCGGCGTGGCCATGTTCACCTCCCCGTTCACCAGCTTCAATCGACTCTTGCTCTCAACGTCAGCAAAAATCATCAGTGTTGCATGGACTTGGGGGAGCGGATCCTCCTTGTCCTCCTCATCCTGTTCATTGCCCTTTTCACTCGGTTGCCCTTCGCCGAACCCCTGGATCAGGAGGCGACATTGCCGAGTGGTATGCTTTGGATATATGGCGTTGCCCTCTTCGTCCATCTTCGTGTGAATCGGACATGGCTGGTCCAGGATGGGGTTACTGAACTGCTTCTTCTTGGGGGTGAATTGAGCCTTCCCGT
The DNA here is from genome assembly GCF_904849725.1 of Hordeum vulgare subsp. vulgare. Lineage (NCBI taxonomy): Eukaryota > Viridiplantae > Streptophyta > Magnoliopsida > Poales > Poaceae > Hordeum > Hordeum vulgare. Next base: position 536,578,715 of record NC_058521.1, read on the forward strand.
TGCCTTTGAACTTGGAATCGGTAACAGCTGCGGCTTCTGCATGCGGAGTGGACGGAGCTTTCTGCTTCTGCTTCCGAGTGTTATTCCCATCTCCATCGGCGACTGCTTTGTGCTTGCCGCTATGGATGCGGTCCTCTTCTTCGCCATTTGCATAGCGTGCTGCTATCTCCATCATCTTGCTCATGGAGATGTCACCTGTTCGACCAAACTTCAGGTACAAATCTCTGTACCGCACGCCTGCCTTGAAGGCGCAGACTGCTTGGTGCTCTGTGACGTTCTCCACCGTGTGGTAGAGGGTCATCCAACGCTGAATGAAATCGCACAGGGGTTCATTCTGCTTCTGGACACAGTGCTGGAGCTCCACGAGGCCAGCAGGGCGCTTGCACGTCCCTTCGAAGGTCCTGATGAAGACTCGGGCCAGATCTGCCCAGCTGTAGATGCTTGAGGGAGCCAACTGGTTCAGCCACGCTCGTGCCGAGCCCTCGATCATCAGAGGGAGGTGCTTCATGGCGACGTGGTCGTCCCCTCCTCCGATCTGGACTGCCACCCGGTAATCGTCCAGCCTCGTTTCCGGCTTGGATTCTCTTGTAAACCTGCTGATCCCCGTCGCCAATCGGAAGTTGGGAGGGATGTCAGCCGACTCGATGGCTTGACTGAAACACTCGGGACCAGAGACGATGGTCCTGCTTCCACTCGGACGGTCCATATCGTGACCATCGCGGTGGGCTCGGCCCCTGTCGACCCTCCGCTAGGTGATATGCCCTCTCGCGTCGGGCCTTGGATTGTAAGTGTCACCGACTGAACGCCGATCATCATGATGTCGGGGCCCGTAGGGCCCACCCCGCGGAGGGGTGCTCAAACGACGACGATCTTCGGGATTTATGGAACGGCTGCCTCCCCTGTGTCGCTGATGAAAACCAGGGCTGTGAACTGACCGATGCGTGTTCGCATGAACAGAACTATTGTGGATCCTGTTGTGTGACTGGGAGACCGCCGAATTTGGCTGCTGCGTCGTGTGCAGCAGGGTGCGGATTTGCTCGATCCCTCTGCCAGCCTCTGAATCAGTCGGCTGGAGAGAATCGGCTATCTTGGCGGCGGCAGCCAGGTTGAGGACGGGCGTGCGATACACCTCCACGTTGCTCCGCCGAGTGTGCCGACTGGCAGAACGACGGTGCTGACGGCGAGCGCCGGATGTTTCGCCGACCTCGTGCTCGTTCCGGCCAGATTGGCGGGGACTTTCATGGGAGTTGGCCATGTGCACTTCTGCTGCAGGCCCGCGACCCAAGTACTCGGAAGGAAACTCAGTCCGAACCGAGTCCGAGTGCTGGGACGGCGGGGCAACCACAATCGACTCTAGGACCGCCACTTGTGAAGACGTGTTCTGGCGCGCCTGGGCGTGTTGCACCCAACGCTGGAGCCGCGGACGGCGGGACCGCTTGTTGCGGCGCGCGATGACGACATAGGTCGACACCGGAGCCGATTGCTGGAGAACAAGAATACCGCGGGCGCCGGCACGGAAGTGCGTAGCCCCGCGGCTGGGGAGCGCCTCGACGTCGAGAGGGGCATCCCGGAGCCATGCCGAATCGTCCACGATGAAGGAGAGAGCGCCGAAGAGGATATCGTGACCCATGCTCAAATCTCCACCGGATGACGTGATGAAAAGATGTAGTCGCAAACTCACCGGAAGTCGCTTAGACGCCTGCCCCATGGTGCCAGAAATCCTTCTGCTACGGCAACGAAAGACCTTCCCCGACAACGGCGTCAGAGGTCCTTCTGCTGCTGGCTATGCCTACAGGGACTTCCTTGGCAAATATGCAAAGGATTCCCCCGCGGCCTTGGAGCCTGGCGTTGGTGTTCCCTTGAAAAGGAAAGGGTGATGCAGCAGAGAAGCAGTAAATATTTCCCTCAGTTTGAGAACCAAGGTATCGATCTAGTAGGAGGATCGCGTCAAGTCACAAGTACCTGCACAAACAAAGGATTCCCCCGCGGCCTTGGAGCCTGGCGTTGGTGTTCCCTTGAAAAGGAAAGGGTGATGCAGCACAGAAGCAGTAAATATTTCCCTCAGTTTGAGAACCAAGGTATCGATCTAGTAGGAGGATCGCGTCAAGTCACAAGTACCTGCACAAACACAAAGAGCTTGCACCCAACGCTATGAAGGGGTTGTGAATCCCTTATAGATTGTTTGAAAAGTGAGAACTGAAAGCAAAAAGTAAACAAAGCAAAGTAAAAGTGAAAGTGGAGATGATAGTTGTGAATAGACCCCGGGGCCATAGTCTTCACTAGTGGCTTCTCTCATGAAAGCAAGTAGACGGTGGGTGAACGAATTACTATCGAGCAATTGATAGAACCGTGCAAAGTCATGACGTTATCTATGGCAATGATCATATCTATAGGCATCACGTCCAAAACAACTAGACCAATACTTTCTGCATCTACTACTATTACTCCACACGTCTACCGCTATCCAGCATGCATCTAGTGTATTGAGTTCATAAGAACAGAGTAACGCCTTAAGCAAGATGACATGATGTAGATGGACAATCTCAAATGTATGATCAAAGCCCATCTTTTTACCATTGATGGAAAGAACACAATGCGTGCCTTGCTGCCCCTTCTGTCACTGGGAGAGGTCACCGCACGGTATGAACCCAAAACCAATCACTTCTCCCATTGCAAGAATCATAGATCTAGTTGGCCAAACAAAACCCAAGACTTGGAGAGACTTACAAGGATATCAAATCATGCAAATAAGAAATCAGCAAAGACTCAAATATAATTCATAGATAATCTGATCACAAATCCACAATTCATCGGATCTCGACAAACACGCCACCAAAGAGGATTACATCGGATAGATCTCCATGAAGATCATGGAGAACTTTGTATTGAAGATCCAAGAGAGAGAAGAAGCCATCTAGCTACTAACTACGGACCCGTAGGTCTGAAGTAGACTACTCACGAGTCATTGCAGAGGCGATGATGTTGATGTAGAAGCCCTCTAACTCCAAAGTCCCCTCCGGCAGGGCACCGGGAAGGGTCTCCACATGAGATCTCGCGGAAACGGAAGCTTGCGGCGGCGGAAAAGTGGTTTCGTGGATGCCGTGATATTTCTGGGATTTTAGGGAATATATAGGCCAAAGAGCTAGGGCAGGGGAGCGCCAGGGAGGCCACAAGCCTGGTCGCCGCGGGCCCCCCTGGCCGCGGCGTCAGGGCTTGTGGGCTCCCTGTGGGCCTCCTGCCTTGGCCCTCAAGTCCCCCGATCTTCTTCTGTTCTGGAAAAATTTATTTCGGGGATTTTATTCCGTTTGGACTCCGTTCCAAAATCAGATCTGAAAAGAGTCAAAGACACAAAAAAAACAGGAACTAGCACTTGGCACTGAATTAATAAGTTAGTCCCAAAAAAAGATATAAAAGGTATATAAAACATCCAAAGTTGACAAGATAACAACATGAAACCATCAAAAATTATAGATACGTTTGAGACGTATCACATACTATGCCTGATGATGCTATGCTTGATACTATGCCTGCTATGCCTGATACTGCTTTGCCACTTGGTGCATTCCTTGATGCACATATTGCTAGAGCTGCTGCTAGATGTGATGATACTTCTGAAACTGCTGATACTATTGAAGTAGAACCTGCTACTACGCGTGAATTGCCTGTTATGCCTGTTACGCGCTATGTTATGGAGGGAGAGATAGCTGAGGACTTTCTTGCGTGTAAGGATAGCTATGATGTTGAGAAACTTCTGCGCAAGTGGAAAGAAAAATATCTGAATGCTAGGATGAAATACGACCCGAAGTTTGCCACTTCGCCTATCTTTGTGACCGATAAGGATTATGAATTCTCTGTCGACCCTGAGTTAATCACTTTGGTCGAATCTGATCCTTTTCACGGTTACGAGTCTGAAACAGTTGTAGCCCATCTTACCAAACTGCACGATATAGCCACCATATTCACTAGTGAGGAAAAGATCTGCCGCTACTACATGCTCAAGCTGTTTCCTTTCTCGCTAAAGGATGATGCTAAGACATGGTTCACTTCTCTTTCTCATGGATGTGTGCGTATCCCCCAGGATATGGTCTACTACTTCTCTGAAAAATATATCCCTGCCCATAATAAGCAAGCTGCCTTGCAGGAAATATACAACTTTGCTCAAGATGATGAAGAGAGTCTCCCACAAGCTTGGGGGAGGCTCATCCAGCTACTGAATGCTTTGCCTGATCACCCTCTTGAGAAGAATGAAATACTTTATATGTTCTATAATGGACTTACCGATGCTTCCAAAGACCACCTAGATAGTTGTGTCGGTTGTGTTTTTAGGGAACAAACTGTAGAACAAGCTTAGATTCTACTAAATAACATCTTGTGCAATGAGAATGCTTGGACTATTCCCGAACCACCTCCTAAGCCAACTCCGAAGAAAAGAGGTATTCTATTCCTCAGTCCTGAAGATATGCAAGAAGCCAAGAAATATATGCGAGAGAAAGGCATTAAATGTGAAGATGTCAAAAATGTACCTCCTATCGATGAGATCCATGGTCTCGATAAACCAATACAGGTAGTACAAGTAAACTCTCTACATAGGTTTGATGAGACTGATATTCCTTTTGATAAACCTGCTAGCTTATGCCTGGATGAATTTGACAACTTTGTTGCCAAACAACAGAGTTTCAACGATTATGTTAGCAGACAATTGGAACAGAACGCTCGTATGCTTATTCATCTAAGTGCTTGTGTGGACAGAAATGTCAATGATCCTAAGCTCTTGAGTAAACATGCCTCTATGGTTACTACTCAAGTAGAACAAGTACTTAAACCTCAGAATGACTTGCCCAATGAGTTGAATCACAATTACGTCAGAGTCGTTACTAGAGGCGGTAGAATGACCCAGGAACCTCTATATCCTTAGGGTCATCCGAAGACAGTTGAACAAGAGCCTCAAGGAGTTAGCACTGATGCACCTAGTCATCCTAGAAAGAAGAAGAAAGATGATAGGGACCTGCACGCTAGCAACCCTGTTGCTCCTACCCCTGGGAGTCCGAACGATGCCTCTATCTCTGATGCTAAGACACAATCTGGTGATGAACATGAGCCTAATGATAATATCAATAGTGATGTTCATGAAGATGCTCAACCTAGCAATGATAAGGATGTGGAGATTGAACATGTTGATCTTGATAACCCACATCCTAAGAATAGAAGATATGATAGGAATGACTTCACTGCTAGGAAGGATGGTAAAGAAAGGGAGCCATGGGTTCAGAAACCCATGCCCTTTCCTCCCAAACCATCCAAGAAAAAGGATGATGAGGACTTTGAGCTATTCGTTGAAATGATCAGACCTGTCTTTCTGCAAATGCGTTTGACAGATATGCTCAAGATGTCTCTGTATGCCAAGTACATGAAAGATATTGTGACTAATAAGAGGAGGATACCTGATCTTGAGATCTCCGCCATGCTTGCCAATTATACCTTCAAGGGTGGAACTCCTAAGAAACTAGGTGATCCCGGTGTGCCCACTATACCTTACTCCATTAAAGGTAACTTTGTTAGAACTGCGTTATGTGACCTTGGAGCCGGTGTTAGTGTTATGCCTCTCTCTCTCTTTATCATAGACTTGAGCCGGATAAGTTGACACCCACTGAAATCTCTCTGCAAATGGCCGACAAATCAACTGCTTTACCTATCGGCATTTGCAAGGATGTGCCTGTTGTGGTTGCTAACACCACTATCTTAACAGACTTTGTTATCTTGGATATTCCCAAGGACGATGCTATGGCTGTCTGTAACGACCAAGATGCGGTCCTTTCCGATCTGGGGGTCAAGGCCCCCGAATAGGAAAGAAGCACATCTAAGCATTTCGCAAGCAAGTAACATAGCACAAATAATAATAAAAGTAGACAATTCGGGATTCAACTGTCTTCTTATTAATAACTCAGAGTACATCACAGATGCAATCAAGGTAGTTCCGCTACGGACTACAAAACATGGAAAATGCTATGCTACCCCGTTGCAGGCCCACGATCACGACCACGCCTGAGTCCTCTGATAGTTCACGTAGAGTCGGTCTGTCTCCTCGTTGTACTGCCACGCCAGCTGGGTGCCGTCGGGATCATCTGTCTCTGGGGTACCTGTACCTGTACCTGCTAGGAGTTTCGGAGGAATCCGTGAGCCACGGGGACTCAACAATCTAAGACCTTGGTGCCAGAACTAGTCATGTTATTAGGTAGGGATTAGGGTGAAGTGTATAAGGCTGCAGCATCCTATGCTTGATTAAGTGGCTAACTTACGCAAATAGAAGTGAAGGTGGTCTACGCTAGTGGTCGGGATTACTTGATCACTAAGTGATCCTGAACACCTACCTACGACATTCATAACCCCACCATGTTCCCGATCGAAGAAAGATCTTCGAAGGGACAGTCACGGTTACACACGCAGTTGGCAGTTTTATTAGCTTAAGTTTAAGTTCTCTAATACCGGATGTTAACAAAATATCCCAAGTTGCCACATAACCGCGGGCACGGATTTCCGAAAGATTAAACCCTGCAGGGGTGCTCCAACTAGTCCATCAGAAATGAACACAGGCCGCAAAGGCATCCTCTATCCCGAATCTCGTGATCTCGTCGGATTCCTTAGAGGAAAACCTCAACTCTGGGGGAAACCAAAGCTTCACTGGGATTCCTATACGCGAGATATACCGCTAAGGTAAGGCAAGGCTAGCAGGACCTCCCGACATGTCGACGACCTCGATAAGAGCCGCGTATATCAGTCTCAGGACACGCCGGATGAGCTACGCGTACAGTGGCCTGATAGAAATCTCTCAAGTTGCCCTGAGTTGGCCCCGCACAGTGCTCAGATTGGACCAACACTCATGAGGAGCACTGGCCCGGGTTGTTGATTAAAGTCCTCGGGGTAGCTAATCCCTATGCAGTTTATTATTAAGTGATTAGCAAATTCACACCAATGTTGGGTCCTGCCGGACAAGCCTTAGCACTACGCGATTTATCGAGGGGGTCCCCATAACAACCCCGAACGTGTTAGGAGCGATCATTATGGAATCAAACACCGGTAACCGGTAACTAAGGCGGCAATAACGGAACAAAGCACCCGGCAAAAGGGCTAGGCCTCCCGTCATTTACCAAGTATATAGGTGCATAAATTAAATAACAGAAGTTAAGATAATGATATCAAGCTCATGTTATCACATGAGTCAAAGCACCTGCAACTAGCAATGCTAACATTAGTAGCTGAGCAAGCCTACTTAGCCATACAAGTTTTGCTAGGAAGGAGAACGGTGTTTGGGCTCATGGCATATGAAGAGGCAATTTAATTTTAGTGGTAGGCAGCAAGCACTAAGACATGGAAACGAAGACTAGCATAACAAGTCTAGAGATGGAATCAAGGTCATATCATCTTGCCTGTGATATCCTCAGCTTGGAATGGTTCTGGTTCGTCCTGCACGTACTCTCCTGACTCCACGTATTCGTTCTCCGATCCCGGTGCTACCCAACATGAGAATAACAACCAATGAACAGCAGCACCACAAGATACAACAATCACATGATGCATGAGATGAAAAATGGGCATGCCTCACTAATTCTATCACTAGCACAAGCAAAATAAACTTCTGCAAGTTTCTGGACAGAACTGCACACTAAGCTATTTTTACATGCATTAGAATGACATGAACAGATGCGGCTCGTGAAAACGATGCAAAACCATATAAAGAACTTTGTAAACGGAGCTACGGATCAACGGGAATCAACGAAACAAGATATGAAGCTCTACGTGGAAGATTCAACACCACACTCACAATTGGCACAAATCTGGTATTCCCAGGTTGCCAAGACATATAACAACCCAACATGAATGGATTGGAGCAAGGAAGAACACCACAACATCAACTAGCACACACATTGATCAACATGACTATACTACATAATCTGCCACAATCTGCATCTTAGCTCTTTGGGAGCTACATGCAACATAGCTACAGGCCTCCAAACATGACAAATAATATATGTGGCTGTTTCCAACCAAGAACACTACAAGCACCAGCAAGAATCACAGCAAAAGGAATTAAACTCTAGAAGATACAAGGCCACAAACTTTCCCAAAACCATCAGATCTCACGGACTTGGTGAAAATTCCTGCACCTGAGTTTCTGTCTCTGTTCAGAAGCCTTTTGTAAGCAAACAAAACACAACCTACTGGACTCCGAATGATTTGAAATTTTACAGGGAGCTTCACAAACATACCAGGTTCAAATTCCTAGCACTGAACTAAGGCTAGTTCGCAATACAATGACCAGCACATCCTCATCTATAAGAGAAGAAAATGTTTCCAGAATACCAGACTTAGTGAAAATTTCAGATTTCACTAATCTGGAATTTTTCAGCCACATGCCCACTTTGTCTAGGCATAGTTTGCACATACATAACACCAAGTGATAAATGACACCACTATAGTGTATAGAAAAACCCCTACTACTATCACACAAAAACTCATGCCCTTGGGCTCCACCTATTCCATGGAATCAAAGATCAAACTTGCAACAAATCTGAATATGTCAACTCCATAAAGTTTCCCAATGACAAAAGTAACTTCACCACTGGATTCCTTGGGAGTTTCTACCCTAAGATCATATATAAAATGTGGGCACCTACTTGGGACAAGTGAGCACAAGTTAAGGAAGAGGAAACTACTCCAAATCATGCTAGGGAATGGGCATCATTTCATGTAGTTCCTACTAAGACAACAACTACAAAGGTGGAGCTCATGTGCACAAAGACAAAGTGACATGGGGATTTGAACCCCATGTTTGTTTCATGCACATAAACAACACAATTACTTCTCACAAGTCACCTCCACACTCACAACACCATGCCCTCTCACATATGGACATGTGAAGGTGCATAGTTTGCAAAGGTGGGAAGTCCCACACACACACACATATATCATCACCACAAACCCCTCACAAGCACTTAAACCCAAGAACAACATGAGGGGGTAAACTACTATGTAAGTAACATGGAAGCATCACCTCTCAAACACTTCTAGTAGGTACCACATGTGGTGTGCACTCACTACACACATATCTCCATACCTACACCATCATCTTCACTTACAACTCCTATGCACACATGCCTACTTGCAATCACACCATCAACATAAACTATCAAGATCACATACACACATATCACTTAAGCCACATTCACACACACATATCACTATTCTAGTGTGTGCAAAACACACACACAAATACAACCTGCACCCAGCTACACTAGCTGGAAAAGAATTAAAAGGCCACCTTGATGTCTATGCATAAGAAAAAGAAATATAAAATAAAAGAAAAGCAAAAAAATATGCATCAGGGGCTCCTGGGAATCGAACCCAGTACCTCTGGTGCACAACAACATCACCAAGCCACTACACCACTGCCACTTTGTCGACAGGGTAGGGGAAGTAAACAGGGTAACCTGTCCCTGTTGCTACTGTGCAGTTTAAATCAGCAAAAACAAAAGAGGGCCAAGGGGGGGGATCGAACCCGCACCCTCTCAACAGGCACGCCATGCTAGTTACCACTGGGCTACGATACGGTACTTGTCTATATAGGAGCAGCAACCCTGGAGTTGTATCCCTACTGCTACTCTGCTGCCGACGGCTTGCCGGAACAGGGGAGGGACCTCGTCGGCGATATGCTAGCAATTGATCTACGGCTACTGGATGGAAGGATGCAGAAGCACCCACGGTTCCATTCCTGCACCCAACTACGCCCGAGGGGCTCTACAATGGCGTGACGACGGTGATCGGCGGCTCCGGCGACAGAGATCATGCACACAACGATTCTACGGCTACGGTGCTCAATCTAGCACAGGGAGGAGGGAGGAGGAGTACTACCTCACATACGAGTCGAGGAAGAAGCGCCCGTAGAGGAAGTAGCAGGAAGAAGAGCGCGATGCGGCGGAGCTCGTCGGAGATGCGTTGCCGTCGGGAAGTAGTGGAAGCAGAGCGGGGAAAGGCGATCCAGCGGCGGGAACGGGCTCCTGGAGATGCCCTCGAACTGCTGGCATCTTCGAAGAGGAAGCACGGGTAGCAGAACGACGGCGGCGACGATCTTCACCCGTCGGCCATGGCGGACCCGAGCTCCTCCTACCTTGCTGCGACGAGAGAGGGAGAGGGGGTCGAGATCTGGGTGGAGCGGCGGCGGAAGGGGGAACCCTAGCCGAGGCACGGACGCCAAGGCTCTTTATAGGGCGAGAGGGGAAGCGAGGGGCGCGCGGTGGCCATGTGCGCGTGCTCTCTCCGGTGGAACAGAGGGGAACAGGAGAGAGAGGATGACAGGCGGGACCCGCTGCCTCGTTGGAAAGGAGGTGGACGACGACGGGCGCGCGACGGGCTGCGAGGGGGAAGGAGAAATGGGCCGCTAGGTGGGAGGGAGCCCACTTAGCGCGCCAGATAGGGAAATAGAGCCCCCTGTCTATTTCCTTTTAAAAAATAAAACAGAGAAAGAAAAATAGGCACATGACAAAATAAAAGGGATAAAATCAAATGAAAAATTTCCCTGGACCTGAAAATGAACCAGCTATTTAAATAAAATACTTCCAGCATTTATGGGGCTACTTTCATAAATCCAAAACAACATTTATTTATTCTGTTTTGTGATTTATATTCACCCTCAAGACCAAGAATAAAACTCCAAATCATCACATCATCATCTCCACAATAACCTCTAAACACAAGACATTTTAAAACAGCTTTTGGGAAGATGGAATTTTGAACATGAGATAATAGGAAAGGGAAAGGGTTTGAAATTGCAATGAGCTTTGAAAATACCTAGCAACCACTCCTACACACCACACACCATCATCACATGGCATCAACACATGAAATTACAAGACCCACTCTAAGACATGGCAAGGTATAGATGCAGGCAACACAAGGCATGGTAAGAATGGTATGACATGGATGCATGCATGCAAAATAAGAAATACAAGGTGACACATGAAATCATACATGCATAGATAGCTCTCATGACAAAGTCAAGGTGGTCCCACATGTAAGGTTACAAAAAGGGAAAGCTTAACACTTGGGGCACTACACTGTCATCCTCGGAAGACCCTTTTTAAACACAGGAGGGGTTGTTATAGATTGCAACAAAGGCAATGTCACTTTCCATGTCAACGGTAATGAGCATACGGTGCAATTTTCGAAGAAACAATACCAAGTACATTGCATCAATGCTATCGAAAAAACTTCATCGATTCTTATTGGAAGCTTTGAATGCCCTATTCCTCGTGTCAAGATGAAGTATGATTTGCTTGTTGGGGAGATACACATCCCCATTGAGGTGACTTAGTGACTATTCGAAAATTCTCCGTTCTCTTTTGCGATTTGAGAAAGTTTTGTCGAAGGGATTTGATCAACCGCATTGACGGGTTTTTTTTCGATGACCATGAGATGGATGAATCGAGAAGTCACAAACCTCTGTTCCAAGCTTTCACTTTAGGTTGCTTACAAGAAAAATGATAGATTTAGTTTAGTTTTCCCTATTTTTGTTTTAGCGCCCTGTAGAAAAATACCCCAAAAATAAAAGTTCTCCGGACGCTGTGAAAATCTAGTATGATTTTTTCTCGAATATTTGAAAAATACTCGGACAAAGAATCTGTCTGGGGGCCACACCAGTGGGCCATAAGCCCTAGGGGCGCGGGCACCCCCCTGGCCGCGCCACCCAGGCTTGTGGGGCCCACAAGCACCCCCTCCACTCATTCTCGCTCTTATCCGCTTGTCCTAGCTCCAGAAAAAATCGTTTCACAGCTCAAACCCGTGTTCTTGCTCCTCTTGCTAGGATTTTCGATCTCTTTGCTCAAATCACCATTCTCTGAACTATTTTGGGGAAATTACTCCTTGGTAAGTGACTCCTCCATTGGTCCAATTAGTTTTTGTTCTAGTGCCTTATACTCCACGTATTTTTGCTGCCTTGGTGACCATGTTCTTGAGCTTTGTATGCTGATTCTAGCTGGTCCCAAGTAGTTGTGCGTAATATGGTCTCTAGGCACTTGTGGGAGTATTTGCTACGAGTTTCGTTGAGCCTTATTCACTTTTCCTTAGAATCACTAAAAATTTCAGAAATTTTCAGAGATAGAAAAGGGAAAAGATGTGGAGGTTCTTGAGAGGCTCGTCATGCCGTGACCCCAAGGATGATGGGAGTGAGAAGAAGCCCAAGTATCTGGTCCCTCAAGTCACGGAAGTTCGAGCATGCGAGTGGCCAAGCGACGTGTTCTTACGCGCCGCTGGAATTTATGAGGACTTTTATCACTTGGTGGAAAACGCAGGCCTTATCACCTTCGTTGAAGATAAGTGTTCACAATACCTCCTACTCACTAATATCTTCGTACAAAACTTTAACTTCTATCCGAGGAAGAATCCTCCTATGGTTGAGTTTAAACTTTAAGATATCCCCCAGCGCATGTCACTCCAGGACTTTTGCAATGTTTGCAAATTACCTTACGTTGGGGATATTCATGAACCTCGTCCCCGGGACTTGGAAGCTTTTATCGATACAATTGTTGTAGGAGAGGAGAGAGGAGTGTCCTGCGCTAGAGCTGCTAGCATTCATATTCCCGTGCTTCGGTACTTCTCACTTTTTGTGGGAAAATGTTTGATTGGTCGTGGGAAAGCTGGGTCACTTAGTTCCCCAGATCTTGCGGTATTGCGTGAAGCCCTTTATAACGATAAAACTTATAGCTTGGGCGCTATAGTAGCTCAACGGTTGAACCTGAACCGTTCTAAAGGTGTTGTCTATTAGGTATCTATGCTACCCGTCTTGCCAGACACTTTGATATACCTATTAGACCGGAGGAAGAAGAAGAGGTTCTTCTTCCCGAGAGATATCTAGATTAGGATAGCATGGTTCGCCATGACTTTCTTGATAGAGATATAAGTAGAAGGATGATTTATAACCTGGTATTTAGTCAGGGTACTCGTGAGACTATTACTTTGCCTGCTCCTTCTTTGTTCAATCTTCATACAGGCAGGTACACTATTATGCCCTCGGACATCTACGCATATTGGGGCCTAGCCCAACCACAGGTGCCCGTGCCCGAGCCGCCAGTCGAGTACGAGACGCCAGTTTATCAGTGGGAGCCGGAGGAGCTCACACAGCAGTGGCATCCACAGTCCACTCCGGAGTACCCCGGAGCTGGTTATTTCCCTCCTTGGGAGTAGACCAAGTTAGGCCAAAAGCCTAAGCTTGGGGGAGTACGTGTTCTCACCGACTTTACATTCTTCCTTATGCTTTCATTTTGTTAGCCGGTGTTCACACTTTGCCACCGTATCATCCATGCTAGTTTATTTTCTTTTTCTCGTTTTCTTTTCGTGTGTCTGTCTAGTTTGAGAAAACCTAAAAAGATTTTCTTTTCTTCTTTTGCTTGTTGGGAGCTTTCCCGTGTAATTAGTTTTTCTTTTTCTTTGGGTCAAGGTAGAAGATATTGGTTACAATGTTTAGTGGCTCTTGCATGCATACCTGTTTAGCTTTCAAAGAGCGATATTACTTTGTCTTCTCCTTTGTGTTTGCCTACAGATTCAACTTAGTCCAATGCACGAGCACTCTTATTATTGTTCACAATGTTCGGTCGTGCAAATGAAAGGCAATAATGATGATATATGATGAAGTGACTCAGACTGAAAAGCTGGTATGGACTCTATCTATTTTATTTTTGTAAATATGACTAGCTTGTCGACCCAGATTCAGCTTTGTTGTGAGAGAACCATGTTTGCAATGACAACTTAGAGATCATAGTTTCTGATGCCATGCTTATTTAGCTAGGAGCTTATAATGGTTTGTCTTGATTGCCAACATAGATTTTGAGATGACTATGATGTAGTATGATAGGATGGAATTCTCCTTTGAATGTTTCAAGTGGCTTGACTTGGCACATGTTCATGCATGTAGTTGAAACAAAATCAACATAGCCTCTATGATGTTCGTGTTCATGGTGATTTATATCCTGTTCATGCTTGCATTCAATGTTAGTCAAACTCATTGCATCTTGATGACTGTTGTCGCTCTCTAGTTGGTCGCTTCCCAGTATTTTGCTAGCCTTCACTTGTACTAAGCGGAATACTGATTGTGCATCCACTTCCATAAACCCAAAAGTTTTTCCATGAGAGTCCACCATACCGACCTATTTCGCGGTATCTGCCTGCAGATTCTAGCTTAGTCCAATGCACGAGCAGTCCTATTATTGTTCACATCATTCGGTCGTGCAAGTGAAAGGCAATAATGACGATATATGATAAAGTGACTGAGCCTGGAAAAGCTGGTATGAACTCGATCTATTTTATTTTTGTAAATATGACTAGCTCATCATGCCTGATTCAGCTTTGTTGTGAGAGGAACATGTTTGCAATGACAACTTAGAGATCATAGTTGCTTATGCCATACTTATTTAGCTAGGAGCTTATAATGGTTTGTCTTGGTTTCCCACATGAATGTTGAGATGACTATGATGTAGTATGATAGGATGGTATCTGATACGTCTCAAACGTATCTATAATTTTTGATGGTTTCATGCTGTTATCTTGTCATCTTTGGATGTTTTATGTACCTTTTATATCTTTTTTGGGACTAACTTATTAATTCAGTGCCAAGTGCCAGTTCCTATTTTTTTTCTGTGTTTTTGGCTCTTTTCAGATCTGATTTTGGAACGGAGTCCAAACGGAATAAAATCCCCGAAATGTTTTTTTCCCAAACGGAAGAAGATCAGGGGGATTGTGGGCCAAGCCAGGAGGGCTACAGGGAGCCCACAAGCCCCCCATCCGCCACCAGGGGGCAGTAGTGGGTAGGCTTGTGGCCTCCCTGGCGCCCCCTGACCTAGATCCTTGGCCTATATATTCCCGAAAATACAGAAAAAAATCAAGGGATCCACGAAAATACTTTTCCGCCGCCGCAAGCTTCCGTTTTCGTGAGATCTCATCTGGAGACCCTTCCCGGTGCCCTGTCGGAGGGGACTTTGGAGTTGGAGGGCTTCTAGATCAACATCATCGCCCCTCCATTGACTCGTGAGTAGTTCACTTCAGACCTACGGGTCCATAGTTAGTAGCTAGATGGCTTCTTCTCTCTCTTGGATCTTCAATACAAAGTTCTCCATGATCTTCATGGAGATCTATCCGATGCAATTCTCTTTGGCGGTGTGTTTGTCGAGATCCGATGAATTCTAGATTTGTGATCAGATTATCTATGATATATATTTGAGTCTTTGCTGATTTCTTATATGCATGATTTGATATCCTTGTAAGTCTCTCCGAGTCTTGGGTTTTGTTTGGCCAACTAGATCTATGATTCTTGCAATGGGAGAAGTGCTTGGTTTTGGGTTCTTACCGTGTGGTGACCTTTCCCAGTGACAGTAGGGGCAGCAAGGCACACATCGTGTAGTTGCCATCATGGGTAACAAGGTGGGCTCTGTCGTAGATATGAGATTGTCCATCTACATCATGTCATCTTGCTTAAGGCGTTACTCTGTTCTTTTGGACTTAATACACTAGATGCATGCTGGATAGCGGTCGACGTGTCGAGTAATAGTAGTAGATGCAGAAAGTATCGGTCTACTTGTTTTGGACGTGATGCCTATAGATATAATCATTGCCATAGATGACGTCACGACTTTGCACGGTTCTATCAATTGCTCGACAGTAATTTGGTCACCCACCATCTACTTGCTTTCATGAGAGAAGCCACTAGTAAACACTACGGCCCTCGGGTCTATTCACACCTATCGTTTCCACTTTTGCTTTTACTTTGCTTTGTTACTTTGTTGCTTTGAGTTCTCACTTGCCGAACAATCTATAAGGGATTGACAACCCCTTTATAGTGTTGGGAGCAAGCTTTTTGTGTTTGTGCAGGCACTTGAGATACTCCTTCACTGGATCGATACCTTGGTTCTCAAACTGAGGGAAATACTTACCCCCGCTGCGCTACATCACCCTTTCCACTTCGAGGGAACACCAACGCAAGGCCGCAAGGCCACGGGGGAAATCCTTTGCATATTTTCCTAGGAAGTCCCTTAAGGCGTATCCGTAGCAGAAGGATTCCTGGTGCCGTCAACGCACCTATTTCTGGCGCCGTTGGAAGGTCTTTTGTTGCAGTAGCAGTATCCTCCTTTGAATGATTCAAGTGGCTTGACTTGGCGCATGTTCACGCATGTAATTGAAACAAAATCAACATAGCCTCTATGATGTTCATGTTCATGGTGATTTATGTCCTACTCATGCTTGCACTCAACATGTTAGTTAATCTCAATGCATTTTTGATGACCGTTGTCTCTCTCTAGTTGGTCGCTTCCCAGTCTTTTGCTAGCCTTCACTTGTACTAAGCGGGAATACTGCTTGTGCATCCACCTCCATAAACCCAAAGTTGTTCCATATGAGTCCACCATACCTACCTATGTGCGGTATCTACCTGCCGTTCCAAGTAAATTTGCATGTGCCACTCTCTAAACCTTCAAGAAATAATCTGTTTTGCATGCCTGAACCGCTCATGTGGTGACATGGGGCTATTCGTATCTTCCATGCTAGGCGTGTTATCCTCGATATGTGTTTATTCACTATCATTCACGAGAAAGGGGTCGGTAATTGGAATTCCCAGTTCCATGCTCAAATCGAAAAGATAATTGCAAACAAAACTCCCCCAGGATTGATGTTGGTATGGACGGTACCCGAGGATTCGGCTAGCCGTGGAGTGTGATTGATTGGTGGCGGGGGAGTCAAAACTTTACTTTTCTGTTTGGGAACCGCCTATAGCATGTGTAGCATGGAAGATGTTGAGAACTCTTAGTCATTGCGTTGACAATGAAAGCATGCCACCCAAAATTATTATCTCTATTTTAAAAAGCTTGAGCTCTGGCACCTCTGCAAATCAATGCTTCCCTCTGCGAAGGGCCTGTCCATTTATGTTCCTGTTGAGTCATCCTCCTCTTACAAAATCACCAATTAGAGAGCACCTCTGCCATTTTTATGCTTTTCTTTTAACTGTGTTGAGTGTGACTATGACTGGAGCTTCATTGCCTTGAATTACAATGTTTAGTCAGCCCTTGGTCTTTGAAGGTGCTCTACATTTATGTTTTGCGGTCTCAGAAAGAGCTAGCGAGATACCATCTATTCGTACCGCTTCATGTTGTTATGATTGAAGTGTTGACGTTTGAGACTTATTATTATTTGCTCGCTAGTTGATTATGCCATTGATATGAGTTTACCGTGAGACCTAGATGTCATTTGCTTTTGTGGTTTGCTTGTGATGTTGCTGAAATTCTGGTTATGAGTTAGACATAGTTGCAACAACAAGATCAAATAAAGTTCATCAAAGTTTTTCTTTTGTCTCTTGCAGTTTGTCAACTGAGTTGCTTGAGGACAAGCAAGGCTTTAAGCTTGGGGGAGTTGATACGTCTCCATCGTATCTACTTTTCTGAACTCTTTTGCCCTTGTTTTGGACTCTAACTAGCATGATTTGAATGGAACTAACCCGGACTGACGCTGTTTTCAGCAGAATTGCCATGGTGTTGTTTTTGTGCACAAATAAAAGTTCTCGGAATGTCCTGAAAATTTACGGAGATTTTTTCTAGAATAAAAGAAAAATAACTGCACAAAGATCCACCGGAGGGGGCGTGCCAGTGGGCCACAAGCCCACAGGCCGCGGCCACCCCCTATGGTCGCGCCGTGAGGGCTTGTGGGGCCCACGTGGCACCACCGCCCCCAAACTTAGCTCTATATCTTCCGTTTCACGTGGAAAAAAATCAGAGAGAAGGTTTCATCGTGTTTTGCGATACGGAGGCGCTGCCACGTCATGTTCTTCATCTGGTGGGCAGATCTGGAGTCCGTTTCGGGCTCCGGAGAGGGGAAATCGTCGCCATCGTCATCATCAACCTTTCTCCATCGACAATTCCATGATGCTCTTCATCATTTGTGAGTAATCTCATCGTAGGCTTGCTGGACGGTGATGAGTTGGATGAGATCTATCATGTAATCGAGTTAGTTCTTGACGGGGATTGATCCCTAGTATCCACTATGTTCTAGATTGATGTTGCTACTACTTGGCTATGCTTAATGCTTGTCACTAGGGCCCGAGTGCCATGATTTCAGATCTGAACCAATTATGTTGTCGCCAATATATGTGTGTTTTAGATCCTATCTTGCAAGTTGTAGTCACCTACTATGTGTTATGACCCGGCAACCCCGGAGTGACAATAGCCGGAACCAGTCCCAGAGATCACCATAGTATGAGGAGTTCATGTATTCACCACGTGTTAATGTGTTGGTATGGTTCTTTATTAAAAGGAGAACCTTAATATCCCGTAGTTTCCATTAGGACCCCGCTGCCACGGGAGGGATGGACAATAGATGTCATGCAAGTTCTTTTCCCTAAGCACGTATGACTACATACGGAATAAATGCCTACATTAGATTGACGAACGGGAGCTAGTTACATATCTCTCCGTGTTATAGCTGTTACATGATGAATCACATCCGTCATACTCATCTATCACTGATCCACTACCTACGAGTCTTTTACTAGTGCTTCTCGCTATGTTACTTTGTCTAGGCTTGTCCCTTGCTACAAAAGGGATTGGGCCGCTTTGCTGCTACTGTTGCTATTGCTGTTACTTTGCTGCTGTTGCTACTGCTGTTCCTTGCTACTCTGTTGTTGCTTGTTGCAAGACTTTGTTGGAGCCGTAGCCGGGGAAGCATTCTTCTCAAGAATAATCCCCCGTCAACGTGTTGGCGCCACTGATACAACAATTAGGAATAGTCTGCCGTCAACAGATCATTTTTGGCACCGTTGCTATCATACTACCTTGCTACTGATACTTTGCTTGTAGACACTAATCTTTCAGTTGTGGTTGAATCTGATACATTCAGCTGCTAATACTTGAGAATATTCTTTCGCTTCCCGTCTTGGCGAATCTACAAATTTGGGTAGAATACTCTACCCTCGAAAACTGCTGCGATCCCATACACTTGTGGGACATCATCTTCCAACATAAGAGCCTTATTAACCAGGTCACTGAAGGTCGAGCATTCACAAATAACCAGCTGATACTGGAGTGACTGCTGCAGTCCTTCCATAAAGCGTTCCACTTTGGCAGCCTCAGTGCTGACGTCTTCAGGTGCGTATCTTGATAGGAGGTTGAACTTCTGCAAATAGTCCTTGACAGATCCTCTGCCTTGCCTTAAGGCTCGGAATTCTCGCTTCTTAATGCTCATCATTCCCGGAGGAATGTGAGGAGCGTGGAATCCATCCTTGAACACGGCCCAAGTGATGACTTGCCCGGCTCGCATGATCTGAAATCCGTCCCACCAGGCTCTGGCTGTGCCTCCGAGACAGTGAGTTGCATAGAGGACTTTCTCGTGGTCATCAGTGCACTTGACCAGTGCGAGAAGTCTTCAATAGTGCGGATCCAGTCATCGGCATCCAAGGGTTCAGTCTCTCGGTGAATATGGGTGTATTAGTTCGCATAAACTCAGAGAGAGTTGAGCGACTGTTGCCATTCTCGTTCTGTGGTGGGTGGTTCACCAGGGTTTGAGCCAGCTGCCGGATAGCGGCATTGTTGGCTTGACGCTCCTCTCGAAGAGCTTGAAGGAACTGAGGCATGGTCAAGCTTTCAGGAGGAGGCGGTGGCGGTGGAACATCGTCTTGCTGCGCGTGGTGATCTCCAGCTTGAGCTTCCCCTCTGGTTCGCCGCTGTTGTCCTGAAGAGACAGAGTCAGGGTTGCCGAAGGTGCTGTTGCGAGTTGCATTCACCATCCTGTCAGGGGAGCAGACAGGTCAATTTTGCCGAACTGGTTGTACTCAAAAGGGATGATGTTCTAGTAAAGAGGGGGTCAAGTGTCGTGCTGGTGTGCAAGATTTTTATGACAATGGTTTTGAAAAGAACTACTGCATTAAATTTAAAACAAGTGATGTAGTCGCTCACAAGCTGCCTAAGGCAGAATGCGACGTGCATCCAACAGGTTTACACAACATCCGGGGTCATAAAATTTTGATACAAGAACTCCTATGCTCAGTACATCCTACGCTGCTAAGCGATCGACTGCGCGGTCTCATAAGCCGGCTCTGTGGGATCTTCGTCTTCATGTTCCTCTCTATCTTCATCTTCATTAGTGCTTCCCTTCCTTGAGGGAGTAGGGGAAGGAAGCGGACCATCTCGACGTCTCTTGGTTGGCGAGGTAGCGAAGAGTTCGGTGTACTCTTCTGCGGTTAAGCGACGACTCTGAAGAGGAACGGCCTAAAGCGGGGGTATTCCTCCTCGGAAAGCAAAGCCAGGTGATATTATGGGTGCTCCTTCTTTCTTCACCTTGCGGTTCTTCATCTTCTCCATACTAAGTAGGTCCTTGACTTAGTGCAGCTCTTGGCGGATCCTAGCCGACTCCTTGATCAAAAGATGTGTCAAGGTGTCTGAGGAGAGACTGAAGTAGGTATGAAACCTCAATGGCGTCCCGTCCTCAGATGAGGGGTTGAGTGTCCAACTCCCGTCTACCTTATCTTTAACAAATGATAGGTGATGAGTAGCTGCCTCGTCAGCCATCTCAGGAAGGATGTCGCAGAGTCGCACGAGTGCCTCTCGTACTGCAGTCTCCACGGTCAACATCAGATCCTCCATCTATGGCCCTTCAAAGAACCAGCTAGTTGGGGACTCGTTAGCCTTCACTATCACGTCCACGTTATACTCCTTGGTGTCGGCGTTGACCCAGTGTTTGTGGTAGAGGAAGATGGGCGTGCGACGTACTTGACACTTCTCGAGGCTATCGCTCAAAAGCAGAGGGAAGCCCGTTTCCAGAAGCATCTCAGGTACGGCGACCATCTACAAGGTGTAGAGGAGAGGGTTAGAAATATTTAGTGGGTGTGGTTCTCGGGTCAATCTTATGTGCACTAATCGTTTCGTCTATCATCCATGCTACCTAAGCCTTCCTATGGTTAGGATGGCTCTGATACCAGCTCTGTGGGGACCCCGACTTACTAGTCGAGATCGCCGTGCTTAGTGATCCCAGAGATCAGTGCTCACCGAACACAGATACCGATTAAAAGAGGCTTACATCCAAGTACCGATTATTACCACACATGACCGAAGGGTCAAGTTCACAAGACAGGGCCTAAGGCCAAATCACTCAGATGCACTAGTATTGGAAAACATAGGGCTAAGCGGGTGCCCATGCCATCAAGCCTACACCGACAGGCATTCTAACTCGGAAGTGTCCTAGTTCGCAGGGGCGTCTCCGAAGACGTACTCATCTCCAAACTCCGGTCCTTCCATGTCTGGTCAATAACATAACCAGTGGCAAACCAATGAGTACTTTGAATGTACTCGCAGACAACCCATGATATAATCAACGAAAGTGAAGGATAACAATATCATGCATCTTTAGTGTAACTCATTTGGCTGGAATGATCATGAATATGCATCAAGTTAAAGAATTACTCTTGAAGAACAGGTTACATATATCAATATATCTGCCGAGGGCTGAACCATCCGGGTTCACCCTATATGCCAAGTCACCGAACTTGGTCATATCATTACTGTCACGACAACACCTTTTTCAACACCACACACACACTCACACTTGGTTTATGCGGAAATAACTGGACGTAGTTTAAGCAGGATTACCCAACTGTCCTTGACCGTGGACATGGCTATTCGAATAGTTTATACTCTCCAGAGGTAGTATGCTGGACCCACGAGATCCGGGAAACTTCCGTGTCATCACGACTCGCGGTATATCACATACCCGAGGTAAGTACCCGATCAATGACTTTCCCCTGACGATACTAGGCAAAGAGGTCCACTCGATTGGTACCCGGCCCACATGATGTACGTCTTACGAGCACCAACTCTGGACAGTACCAACCATGCGGGGACCAACGGTGTGACTGGAACTCATAAAAACGGCATAGTCGTCCTACCTGGCACGACCCCATCATGAGAGTGACCACACATTACTCCCGCTACTAGTAATGTGGCTCTTTGCTAGCACCGACCAGAGTAATTAACATAGCCCCGTCCCACGAGGGGTAACGTGGTCGTACTGGTAAGTTCGGGATGGTCGTCACATCGTAAATCTAATCCCGTTTCCGAAACCATACTCACACAAATACTGGGTGCATCACTTCACCGAAAGTGACCACCTAACTCATCATCACCCTCGGGCATTAGTGGCACCCGACGGGGTTTTAGTAAACTCTTGCTTTATGTCAACAACGTGCTCATGATAAAACCACTTCTATCTTTACTTGTCAACATGGTATTAGCATGACCCTCAAGGGGTAGAGTCAAGCTCAATGCATGTGCTCCGGGCGAGCCTTCGGTAAAATCATGTCAAATGATTACCGACACTTATGATCATATGCAACGGGAATACTTGATATTTTAACATGCAAAGTAACATATGCTCAGTAATGGTCAAAGGGTTGCTTTCTTTGGTCAGCTAAGTATCCAAGGTCTTCGAGGTCTTCTGCTCCGATTCCCTCGTCACACCGATTTTCTATCGTCGATAAAACAATAAATAAGAAATAGCTCACATAGAAACAGACCACAAAGTCATTTAAAAAATGTTCTTTATTACTAATAAATCTAAGGTATTATTTTAAAAATATTTGCCTTAATTTTCCTTAAAGGAATATTTTTGAAATCAACCAAACAGGAGCAAAACTATTTCCATTTAGTCCTTATTATTAATGCAAAATAGAATAGTTGTTGGAAATTCATCCAAACATATTATTAAATACTACACATTTTTAGAAGAATAACAGTGGAAGAATTATATTTTTACACTAGTTAAATGTTTTTATAAAAATCTTAGAAACCAGGGTTTTAAAAATAAAAGAAAACCGGCTAAACTCCCGGCCTGGCTTAGCCCAGAGCTGGGTTGGCCCATGGCCAGCCGACGGCCTGCGCATGCGCGCGCGCCGTCAGGTTTGAACCTGACGCGCGAGGCCCTGCGGTCAGCGGCTGAGGACAGTGCGGGGGAGGAGGCTAGGCCACCGACAGGTGGGGCATACCTGTCGGGGTCGTCTCCTACCTTTGGCCACAGAGGAGGAGCAGGACGCCAGCGAGGTTGCCAATACTCTCATGTCCCAACGAGTACTGGAAAGGGTTCGCCTTACTGTCGCCTACATGCTGGTGGTCGTAATAACGACGGGGAGGCAAGGGTTGATACTTCTCCAACGTATCTATAATTTTTGATGGTTTCATGCTATTATCTTGTCAAACTTTGGATGTTTTGCATGCCTTTTATATATTTTTGGGGACTAACTTATTAACTCAGTGCCAAGTGCCAGTTCCTGATTTTTCCATGTTTTTGACCCCTTTCAGAGGAGATTTTGAAGCGGAGTCCAAACGGAAGAAAATCCCCGAAAAGATTTTTTTGGAACGGAAGAAGATCGGGGAACTTGGGAGCCAAGCCAGAGGAGCTCCACGGGCCCCACAAGCCCCCACCTGCTACTAGGGGGCGCGCCATCCAGGCTTGTGGCCCCCCTGGAGGTCCCCTGACCTAGGTCTTTCGCCTATATAATCCCATGAATTCCAAAAAAAATTAAGAGATCATCATCGCAATTACTTTTCCGCCGCCGCAAGCTTCTGTCTCCGCAAGATCCCATCTAGGGCACGTCCTGGTGCCCTGCCGGAGGGGGGATTCGGATACGACTTATTCATCAACACCATGATCTCTCCGATGATGCGTGAGTAGTTCACCATAGACCTACGGGTCCATAGCTAGTAACTATATGGCTTCTTCTCTCTCTTGGATCTTCAATACAAAGTTCTCCATGATCTTCATGGAGATCTACCCGATGTAATCTTCTTTTGCGGTGTGTTTGTCGAGATCCGATGAATTGTGGATTTATGATCAGATTATCTATGTATCTTATTTGAGTTTCTTCTGATCTCTCTTATGCATGATTTCATATGCTTGTAATTCTCTTCGAGTTGTGGGTTTTGTCTGGCCAACTAGATCTATGATTCTTGCAATGGGAGAAGTGCTTGGTTTTGGGTTCATACCGTGCGGTGACCTCACCCAGTGACAGAAAGGGTAGCAAGGCAGGCATCATGTTGTTGCCATCAAGGGTAAAAAGATGGGGTTTTCATCATTGGTTTGAGATTACCCCTCTACATCATGTCATCTTGCTTAAAACGTTACTCTGTTCATCATGAACTCAATACACTAGATGCATGCTTGATAGCGGTCGATGTGTGGAGTAATAGTAGTAGATGCAGAAAGTATCGGTCTACTTGTCTCGGACGTGATGCATATATGCATAATCATTGCCTTAGATATCGTGGTGACTTTGCGCGGTTCTATCAATTGCTCGATAGTAATTTGTTCACCCACCGTGATACTTGCTATTTTGAGAGAAGCCTCTAGTGAACACTATGGCCCCGAGGGTCTACTCCACACCATATTTTCAGGCTTACACTTTTTACTTCGTTGCACTTTCCGCCTTCAGATCTCACTTTGCAAACAATCTTGAAGGGATTGACAACCCCTTTGAAGCGTTGGGTGCAAGCTTGTTTGTGTTTGCGCAGGTACCCTGGACTTGACGAGACCCTCCTTCTCGATCGATACCTTGGTTCTCAAACTGAGGGAAATATTTACTGCTCCTGTGCTGCATCACCCTTTCCTCTTGAAGGGAAGAACCAATGCAAGCCCAGCCTCTGTCAACGTGTCAACTTCTGGCGCTGTTGTCTGTGGAATTGCAGGGGTTCGTCGGCGAGGAGGAGGTCCTCTTGAAAGTTTTAGCATCATTGGACAAACTTTGCTATGTAGAGTTGCTCTAACTTGATTTTGGACAGACAGGTTTTTTGGGTTATTTGGGGTGCTTATTCACCTTTGATCAAGGTGAAACTTTATGTGGACATCAAACAGGGCTTAGGGATATCACTGGAATTTTCTAGGAATTTATTGAGAATATTTCCTTTGGAAATATTTCAAAATGCCAAAATAGACAGAAATAGCTTTCATAGTTTTATTCAATAAATATAATATAAAATGAGGTTTAAAATCCTATGTATGGAAAATATATGTCCTTCTGATCATCTCCAAATTTAATTAGATTTTTCTAAGGCAGAAAAGTATTTTTCCATGTTGGAATAGCAATTCTGGCTTGAGAAATGGACATGTTATTTAATTAGGAAAATAATCACAAAATAATTATTTTTGTGGTTTTGAAATAAAAAGATAGGTTAAAATCAGATTACCAAATATGAGTAGAAGCACTGCTTGCTATCAAGGACATGTAGTGCAACTTAAGGTAGGTTTTACCTTGATCAGAAATAAGCAAGGGATTTTGGAAATCAGTGTTATACCAAAAGAATTTAGGGTTTTAATCCTCACATGATCAAGCATACAAGCATACAATGTCAATCATGGCACTCAGAGCATTAGTTTTTGAAAAAAGTTTTAACAAGCTCAGAATTTCACAATACAAACAAGTGAAAGCAAAAATAGGGTGTGACACCTTGTGTCGAATCAACAAATTTGGGTTGAATACTCTACCCTGGAAAACTGATACGATGCCCTATACTTGTAGGTTATCAAGACCTTTTTCTGGCGCCGTTGCCGGGGAGGCATAGCTCTATTCTCTAAGTCACTTAGGATTTACGTCTGTTGATCACTATGAGGAATCCGAGAGATCCAAAAACTAAAATCTTGCCCTCAACTACGAGGACATGTAAGGAACTGCCATCTAGCTCAGCACTTGATTCACCTTCTGTTATGAGTAAATTTGCGACACCACCACCTATTGGTAATTCTGATATGTCGCATGTGCTTGATGCTGCTGCTTCTGCTATCCATGATGCTTATGATGATGCTTTGCTTTATAATGATATGCCAGTAGGTGCATTTCTTGATGCACAAATTGCTAGAGTTGCTGCTGAATGTGATGATACTTCTAAAAGTGATGACATTATTGAAATGGAACCTACTGTTACATCTGTTAGACCTAGCTCTCCTAGATATGAATTGCCTGATATACCTAAGGGTTATGTTATGGAGGGAGAGGTAGCTGGAGACTTTCTTGCTTGTAAGGATAGCTATGATCTTTAGAATTTATTGCGCAAGTGGAAAGAAAAATCTCCGAATGCTAGAATGAAATATGATCCTAAGTTTGCTACTTCCCCCATCTTTGTTACTGATAAGGATTATGAATTCTCTGTCGATCCTGAGTTAATCACTTTGGTCGAATCTGATCCTTTTCATGGTTATGAATCTGAAACGGTTGTAGCACATCTTACTAAGCTGAATGATATAGCCACCCTATTCACGAATGAGGAAAAAACTCGCCATTATTATATCCTTAAGTTGTTTCCTTTCTCACTAAAGGGTGATGCTAAGACTTGGTTTACTTCTCTTGCTCCTGGTTGTGTGCGTAGTCCCCAGAATATGATCTACTACTTCTCTGAGAAATATTTTCCTGCCCATAAGAAACAAGATGCCTTGCAGGATATATATAACTTAGTGCAAGCTGAAGAAGAGATCCTCCTACAAGCTTGGGGGAGGCTTGTCCAGCTACTTAATGCTTTGCCTGATCACCCTCTTGAGAAAAATGAAATACTTGATATCTTTTATAATGGACTCACCGATGCTTCTAGGGACCACCTAGATAGTTGTGCTCGCTGTGTTTTTAGGGAACGAACTATGGAACAAGATGAAATTCTATTGAATACTATCTTGAGCAATGATAATGCTTGGACTATTCCCGAACTACCTCCGAAGCCAACTCCGAAGAAAAGAGGTATTCTATTCCTCAGTCCTGAAGATATGCAAGAAGCCAATAAATCTATGCAGGAGAAAGGTATTAAATGTGAAGATGTTAAGAATCTACCACCTATTGAAGAAATACATGGTCTTGATAACCCGACATAGGTAGTAGAGGTAAATTCTCTTCATAGATTCAATGAGAGTGATATTCCTTATGATAAACCTGCTAGCTTATGCTTAGATGAATTTGATAACTTTGTTGCCAAACAACAAAGTTTCAATGATTATGTTAGCAGACAATTGAGACAAAATGCTCGTATGATTGATCATATAAGTGCTTGTGTGGATAGAAATGTCAATGATCTTAAGCTTTTGAGTAAACATGCCTCTATGGTCACTACTCAAGTAGAACAAGTACTTAAGGCTCAAAATGACTTGCTCAATGAGTTGAATGACAATTCTGTTAGGGTTGTCACTAGAGGTGTGATACATCCATTTTGCATCATGCTTTCATGTTGATATTTATCGCTTTTTGGGCTGTTATTACACTTCACGGTACAATACTTATGCCTTTTCTCTCTTATTTTGCAAGGTTTACATGAAGAGGGAGAATACCGGCAACTCGAATTCTGGCCTGAAAAAGGAGCAAGTTTGAGATACCTATTTTGCGCAACTCCAAAAGCCGTGAAAATCAATGAGGATTTTTTTAGGATTTATAAAAAATACTGGGCCGAAGAAGTACCGGAGGGGCGCTAGCAGGAGGCCACAAGGCTGCTAGGCGCGGGCCCCCCTGGCCGCGCCTAGGGGGCTTGTGGGCTCCCACTTGGCCCTCTGGCTCCCCTCTTTTGCTACAAGAAGGGTTTCATCCCGAAAAAAATCAAGAGGAGGCTTTTCGGGGGATTCGCCGCCGCCACGAGGCGGAACTTGAGCAGAACCAATCTAGAGCTCCGGCAGGACAATCCTGCTGGGGAAACTTCCCTCCCGGAGGGGGAAATCATCGCCATCGTCATCACCAACACTCCTCTCATCGGAGGGGACTCATCACCATCAACATCTTCATTAGCACCATCTCATCTCCAAACCCTAGTTCATCTCTTGTAACCAATCTCCGTCTCGCGACTCCGATTGGTACTTGTAAGGTTGCTAGTAGTATTAATTACTCTTTGTAGTTGATGCTAGTTGGATTACTTGGTGGAAGATTATATGTTCAGATCTTTGATGCTACTCATTACCTCTCCGGTCATGAATATGATTATGCTTTGTGAGTAATTACTTTTGTTCCTGAGGACATGGGATAAGTCATGCTATAAGTAGTCATGTGAATTTGCTATTTGTTCGATATTTTGATGTGTTGTATGTTGTTTTTCCTCTAGTGGTGTTATGTGAATGTCGACTACATAACACTTCACCATTATTTGGGCCTAGAGGAAGGCATTGGGAAGTAGTAAGTAGATGATGGGTTGCTAGACTGACAGAAGCTTAAACCCTAGTTTATGTGTTGCTTCGAAAGGGGCTGATTTGGATCCACTAGTTTAATGCTATGGTTAGACTTTGTCTTAATTCTTCTTTCGTAGTTGCGGATGCTTGCGAGATGGGTTAATCTTAAGTGGGATGCTTGTCCAAGTAAGGGCAGTACCCAAGCGCCGGTCCACCCACATATCAAACTATCAAAGTAGCGAACGTGAATCATATGAACATGATGAAAACTAGCTTGACAGAAATTCCCATGTGTCCACAGGAGCGTTTTACCTCCTATAAGACTTTGTACAGGCTTGTCCCTTGCTACAAAAGGGATTGGGCCACTTTGCCGCACCGTTGTTACTTTTGTTACTTGCTACTTGCTACGAATCATCTTGTCACACAACTACTTGTTACCGATAATTTTAGTTTTTGCAGATATTACCTTGCTGAAAACCACTTGTAAGATCCTTCTGCTCCTCGTTGGGTTCGACACTCTTACTTATCAAAAGGACTACGATAGATCCCCTATACTTGTAGGTCATCAAGACTCTTTTCTGGCGCCATTGCCGGGGAGTGAAGCGCCTTTGGTAAGTGGAATTTGGTAAGGAAACATTTATATAGTGTGCTGACATTTATTGTCACTTGTCACTATGGAAACTAATCCTTTGAGGGGCTTGTTCGGGGTATCTTCACCTCGAACGGAAGCGCAAAGAGTTGCTCCTCAACCTGCTGCACGTACTGAAAATATTTTCTATGAATTTCCTTCGGGTATGCTTGAGAAACTGCTGGCTAATCCTTTTACACGAGATGGAACATCACATCCAGACTTGCATCTCATCTATGTAGATGAAGTTTGTGGTTTATTTAAGCTTGCAGGTTTGCCCGAAGATGAGGTCAAGAAGAAGGTCTTTCCCTTATCTTTGAGGGATAAGGCGTTGACATGGTATAGGCTATGTGATGATACTGGATCATGGAACTACAATCGGTTTAAATTGGAATTTCATCAAAAGTTTTATCCTATGCATCTAGTACATCATGATCGGAATTATATTTATAATTTTTGGCCTCGTGACAGACAAAGCATCGCTCAAGCTTAGGGGAGGCTTAAATCAATGTTATATTCATGCCCCAATCATGAGCTTTCGAGAGAAATTATCATTCAGAACTTCTATGCTCGGCTTTCCAATGATGATCGCACCATGCTTGACACTTATTGTACCCGTTCTTTTATGAAGAGAGATATTGACTTCAAATGGAATTTATTGGACAGAATTAAAGGCAACTCTGAAGATTGGGAGCTTGATGAAGGTAAGGAGTCACGTATGAATTTCAAGTTTGATTGCGTTAAATCCTTTGTTGAAACTTTTTGTGATTTTTGCGCTAAGTATGGACTTGACTCTGAGATAGTAGCTTCATTGTGTGAATCATTTGCTGCTCATATTGATCTCCCCAAAGAGAAGTTGTTTAAATATCATCCTCCCTTAGAAGTCAATGTAGTTAAACCCAATCCAGTTGAAGAGAAAGTCATCGCCTATAATGATCCTATTGTTCCCAGTGCTTACAATGAGAAACAACCTTTCCCTGTTAGGATAAAGGATCATTCTAAAGCTTCAACTATGATACGTAGGTGCTACATTAGAACACCTACACCCCCTGGGCAAATTAGAGTTGAACCTAGCATTGCTATTATCAAAGATCTCCTGTGCGACAATGTTGAGGGACATGATATTCACTTCTGTGAAGATGCTGCTAGAATTGCTAAACCACACGCTAGAGACAAACATCGGCATGTTATTGGCACGCCTGTTGTTTCTGTTAAGATAGGAGATCATTTTTATCATGGTTTATGTGACGTGGTTGCTAGTGTTAGTGCAATACCTCAATCCTTATATGATGAAATCAAAGACAAGATTGCACCTGTCGAGATAGAACCTATTGATGTCACTATTCAGCTTGCCAATAGAGATACTATCTTCCCTATGGGAATTGTTAGGGATGTTGAAGTCTTGTGTCGTAAAATGAAGTATCCTTCTGATTTCCTCGTTCTTGCTACCACACAAGATAGCTTTTGTCCCATCATATTTGGTAGACCTTTTCTTAGTACTGTCAATGCTCATATTGATTGTGAGAAGCAAACTATCACTGTTGGCTTTGAAGGTGTGTCACACGAGTTCAATTTCTCCAAGTTTGGTAGACAACCTCATGAAAAAGAGTTGCCTAGTAAGGATTAAACTATTGCCCTAGCTTCTATTGTTGTGCCTCCTACTAATCCTTTAGAGCAATACTTGCTTGAGCATGAAAATGATATGCATATGGATGAAAGGGATGAGCTAGATAGAGTTGTCTTAGAACAATATCCTATCCTTAAGAATAATTTGCATGTTGAACTGCTTGGGGATCCACCCCCACCAAAGGGTGATCTTGTGCTCGAGCTTAAATAGTTGCCAGATACTCATAACTATGCTTATCTAGATGAAAAATAGATACATCCTGTTATTATTAGTGCTAGCCTCTCAGAGCATGAAAAAAAGAAGTTACTAAAAACTCCGAGGAAGCACCGTGGTGCTATTGGATATACTCTTGATGATCTTAAGGGCATTAGTCCCACTCTATGCCAGCACAAGATTAAAACGGATCCTGATTCCATACCAGTTGCTGATCATCAAAGGAGATTAAATCCTAAGATGAAAGAGGTAGTAAGAAAAGAAATCCTAAAGCTCCTGGAGGCTGGTATTATCTATCTTGTTGCTCATAGTGATTGGGTGAGTCCGGTGCATTTCGTCCCTAAGAAGGGAGGTATTACCGTTGTCCCTAATGATAAGGATGAATTGATCCCACAGAGGATTATTACTAGCTATAGGATGGTGATCGCTTTTAGGAAATTGAATAAAGGCACTAGGAAAGATCATTACCCTTTGCCTTTTATCGACCAAATGATAGAAAGACTGTCTAAACAGACACACTTCAGCTTTCTAGACGGTTATTCTGGTTTCTCCCAAATACCAGTTGCACAAGCTGATCAGGAGAAAACCACTTTCACCTGCCCTTTCTGTACCTTTGCATATAGACGCATGCCTTTTGGCTTATGTAATGCACGTGCCACCTTTCAAAGATCTATGCTGGCTATATTCTCTGAGTTTTGTGAAAAGATTGTTGAGGTTTTCAGGGATGACTTCTGAGTGTATGGGTCTTCTTTTGATGATTGCCTCGGCAATCTTGATCGGGTCTTGCAGAGATGTAAAGATACCAATCTTGTCTTGAATTGGGAGAAGTGCCACTTTATGGTTAATGAAGGCATCGTCTTGGGACATAAAATTTCTGAAAGAGGTATTGAAGTCGATAAGGCTAAGGTTGATGCGATCGAGAAAATGCCATGCCCCATAGATATCAAAGGGATAAGAAGTTTCCTTGGTCATGCTAGTTTCTATAGAAGGTTCATTAAGGACTTTTCTAAGATTTCTAGGCCTCTTACCAATCTCTTGCAAAAGGATATTCCTTTTGTTTTTGATGATGATTGTGAGGAAGCCTTCGAATGACTTAAGAAGGCCTTGATAACTGCAACTATTGTTCAACCACTTGATTGGAACTTACCTTTTGAAATCATGTGTGATGCTAGTGATTATGCTATTGGTGTTGTTCTAGGGCAAAGAGTTGACAAGAAGTTGAATGTTATTCACTACACTAGTAAAACTCTAGACAGTGCCCAAAAAACTATGCTACTACGGAAAAGGAGTTTTTAGCAGTCGTGTTTGCATGTGAAAAGTTCAGGTCTTACATAGTTGATTCCAAAGTCACTATTCACACTGATCATGCTGCTATTAAGTACCTCACGGAGAAGAAAGACGCTAAACCTAGACTCATCAGATGGGTTCTCTTGCTACAAGAATTTGATTTGCATGTTGTCGACACGAAGGGTGCTGATAACCCCGTAGCAGATAACTTGTCTAGGTTGGAGAATGTTCTTGATGACCCACAACCTATTGATCATAGCTGTCCTGATGAGAAATTGTATGTCATCAATACTTCACGTAGTGCACTGTGGTATGCTGATTATGCAAACTATATCGTTGCCAAATATATATCACCTAGTTTCACATACTAGCAAAAGAAGAAATTCTTGTTTGACTTGAGACATTACTTTTGGGATGATCCTCACCTTTATAAGGAAGGAGTAGATGGTGTTATTAGACGTTGTCAACCTGAACATGAACACGAACAGATCCTACAGAAGTGTCACTCTGAGGCCAACGGAGGACACCATGCGGGAGATAGAACTGCACACAAGGTATTGCAATCAGGTTTCTATTGGCCCACTCTCTTCAAGGATGCCCGTAAGTTTGTCTTGTCTTGTGACGAATGTCAAAGAATAGGTAATATGAGTAAACGTCAGGAAATGCCTATGAATTATTCACTTGTCATTGAACCATTCGATGTTTGCAGCTTCGATTATATGGGACCTTTTCCAAAATCCAACGGGCATACTCATATCCTAGTTGGTGTTGATTACGTCACTAAGTGGGTAGAAGCTATCCCAACCAGTAGTGCTGATCACAACACTTCTATCAGGATACTTAACGAAGTTATTTTCCCTAGATTTGGAGTCCCTAAATATCTAATGACCGACGGTGGTTCACATTTCATTCATGGTGCTTTCCATAACACGCTTGCTAAGTACGATGTCAACCATAGAATTGCGTCTCCCTATCACCCTCAGTCCAGTGGTCAAGTAGAGCTAAGCAATAGAGAGGTTAAACCGATTATGCAAAAGACTGCCAATAGGCCTAGAAAGAATTGGTCTAAGAAGCTCGATGATGCACTGTGGGCTTATAGAACTGCCTATAAGAATCCCATGGGCATGTCTCCGTACAAAATGGTGTACGGTAAAGCATGTCATTTACCTCTTGAGCTAGAGCATAAAGCATATTGGGCAATCAAAGAGCTCAACTTTGATTTCAAACTTGGTGGTGAGAAGAGGTTATTTGATATTAGCTCACTTGATGAATGGAGAACTCAAGCATATGAGAATGCCAAGTTATTCAAAGAAAAGGTCAAGAAGTGGCATGATAAAAGGACACAGAAACATGAGTTCAATATAGGTGATTATGTCTTGCTATATAATTCTCGTTTAAGATTTTTTGCACGCAAGCTTCTCTCTAAATGGGAAGGTCCCTATATTGTTGAGGAAGTATATCGTTCCGGTGCTATCAAGATCAACAACACGGAAGGTAATTTTCCGAGAGTGGTAAATGGGCAGAGAATCAAGCATTATATCTCAGGTACTCCCATAAATGTTCAAAGCAATATTATCAATACCATAACTCCGGAGGAATACCTAAGGGATATTTATCAGCCTGTTTCAGACTCCGAAAACGAAGAGGTATGTGATTCGCTAAGTAAACAGACTCCAAAACTTTTCTAGTAGGAATTTTTCTCCGTTTGGAATTTTTGAAAAAATAGAAAAATTTAAAGCATTCCAGAAAGCGCACGAGGAGGCGACAAGCCTGCCAGGCGCGGGCCACCCCCCTGGCCGCGCCTGGGGGGCTTGTGGCCACCTCGTGTGCCTCCTGGACTCCTTTTTCTTGCGGAGTACTCCTTCTCGTCTGGAAAAAATCATTATATATTCTCCCGAAAGGTCTGACCCTCGTATCACGCAATTTTCCTCTGTTTTCGTGTCGAGCGTGTTTCTACGGTAGATCTAGATTGCTACGACATCCCCAAAAGCTCTGAAGGACAAGATCTTCGAGAAGGTCATCAATCCCTACCTCGCGGGAGTGCTGCAACACCTTCAATCTATTGAGATGCGTGAGGGGATGTGATACGTACATGGCACACGAGCGAATAGAAAGCAAGCGAGAGAAAAGGGCGAACGAAAAAGGCAAATGTGAAGTGGGGGAGCGGAAAACGAGAGGCAACTGGCACAAAAAGTAAATGCAAGAGATGAGTTTGCGAGACCTACTTGGATAGATCTCTCCTTCCCTGGCAACGGCGCCAGAAATACTTCTGCTACTGCAACAAAAGACCTTCCAACGGTGCCAGAAATAGGTGTGTTGACGGCACCGGGAATCCTTCTACTACAGCTACGCCTTAAGGGACTTCCTAGGCAAATATGCAAAGGATTTCCCCCGTGGCCTTGGAGCCTTGCGTTGGTGTTCCCTCGAAGCGGAAAGGGTTATGTAGTGCAGCGGTGGTAAGTATTTCCCTCAGTTTGAGAACCAAGGTATCGATCCAGTGAAGGAGTATATCAAGTGCCTGCACAAACACAAAAAGTTTGCTCCCAACGCTATAAAGCGGTTGTCAATCCCTTATAGATTATTCGCCAAGTGAGAAGTGAAAGCAACAAAGTAACAAAGAAAAGTAAAAGCGAAAGTGGAAACGATACGTGTGAATAGACCCAAGGGCCGTAGTGTTTACTAGTGGCTTCTCTCATGAAAGCAAGTAGACTGTGGGTGAAAAAATTACTGTCGAGCAATTGAGAGAACCACGCAAAGTCGTGACGTCATCTATGGCAATGATTATATCTATAGGCATCACGTACAAAACAAGTAGACCGATACTTTCTGCATCTACTACTATTACTCCACACGTCGACCGCTATCCAGCATGCATCTAGTGTATTAACTCCAAAAGAACAGAGTAACGCCTTAAGCAAGATGACATGATGTAGATGGACAATCTCATATCTACGACAGAGCCCACCTTGTTACCCTTGATGGAAACTACACGATGTGTGCCTTGCTGCCCCTACTGTCACTGGGAAAGGTCACCACATGGTAAGAACCCAAAACCAAGCACTTCTCCCATTGCAAGAATCATAGATCTAGTTGGCCAAACAAAACCCAAGACTCGGAGAGACTTACAAGGATATCAAATCATGCATATAAGAAATCAGCAAAGACTCAAATATATATCATAGATAATCTGATCACAAATCCACAATTCATCGGATCTCGACAAACACACCGCCAAAGAGGATTACATCGGATAGATCTCCATGAAGATCATGGAAAACTTTGTATTGAAGATCCAAGAGAGAGAAGAAGCCATCTAGCTACTAACTACGGATCCGTAGGTCTGAAGTGAACTACTCACGAGTCATTGGAGGGGCGATGATGTTGATGTAGAAGCCCTCCAGCTCCAAAGTCCCCTCCGGCAGGGCACCGGGAAGGGTCTACAGATGAGATCTCGCAGAAACGAAAGCTTGTGGTGGCGGAAAATATATTTTCGTGGATCCCTTTATTTTTTCTGTATTTTAGGGAATATATAGGCAAAAGATCTAGGTCAGGGGGCGCCAGGGAGGCCACATGCCTGCCCACCGCCGCCCCCTGGTGGCGGATGGGGGGCTTGTGGGCTCCCTGTAGCACTCCTGGCTTGGCCCATAAGCCCCCTGATCTTCTTCCGTTCGGGAAAAAATCATTTCGAGGATTTTATTCCGTTTGGACTCCGTTCCAAAATCAGATCTGGAAAGAGCCAAAAACACAGAAAAAACAGGAACTGGCACTTGTTACTGAATTAATAAGTTAGTCCCAAAAAAGATATAAAAGTTACATAAAACATCCAAAGATGACAAGATAACATCATGAAACCATCAAAAATTATAGATACGTTTGAGACGTATCAAGCATCCCCAAGCTTAACTCCTGCTCGTCCTCGAGTAGGGAAGTGATAAAGAATGAATTTTTGATGCTTTCGTGCTACCTAACATTGATTTCCTTTGTAACTCCTCTTATGTGACGTGAATGTTCAGATCCATTAGATTCAAAACAATAGTTTTCTATTGACGTGGAAACAATAATAATTCAAGCAAACTAGCAAGGTAATCATGAACTTTCAAAATAACATGGCCAAAAGAAAGTTATCCCTACAAAAGCATATAGTCTGGCTATGCTCTATCATCATTGCACAACGAATTTAAATCATGCACAACCCCGGTATTGGCCAAGTAATTGTTTCACACCTTTACTTCCTCCAACCTTTTCAACTCTCACGCAATACATGAGCGTGAACCATGGTTTTAGCACTATAAGTGGTGTGGAGTGTGGTGGAGGTTGCAAGACAAAATAACGAGAAGATGATCACATTAACTAGGCATATCAATGAGCTGTGGAGATGGTCATCAATAGATATCAATGTGAATGAGTAGGGATTGCCATACAAATGATGCACTAGAGCTAAGAGTATGTGAAAGCTCTTAAAGAAAACTAGTGGGTGTGCATCCAACTTGCTTGCTCACGAAGACCTAAGGCAATTTTGAGGAAGCCTATCATTGGAATATACAAGCCAAGTTATATAATGAAAATTTCCCACTAGCTATATGGTGGTGACAAAACGAGAGACTCTCAATCATGAAGATCATGGTGCTTAATATGCACAAGTGTGGAAAAGTGGTAGCATTGTCCCTTCTCTCTTTTTCTCTCATATTTTTTTTGGTGGGCTCTTAGGCCTCTTTTTCTTTTTCTTTTTTTTGGTGGGCATCTTTGGCCTCTTTTATTTCCTCACATGGGACAATGCTCCATTAATGATGATCATCACACTTTCAACTCAAAACTTAGAGCAACGATGACTCTATGTGGAATGCCTTCGGTAGTGTACCGTGGCAATGATCTAGCATGGCATAGACATTAATGGAAACATCATGCTAGATATCTTACGATCATGCAATGGCAATGTAGACGTGGTGGCACATGTCATGGTGGTAGTTGCATGGCAATATATCTCGGAATGACTTTGAAAAAGCCATAGTAGGTAGGTATGGTGGCTATTTTGAGGGAGGCTAATGGTGGGTTTTGTGCACCGGCGAAAGTTGCACATCACTAAGAAGATAGTGATGATGGAAGGTGAAAGTGCATCTAAACCATGGACTCAACATTAGTCAAGAAGAAATCATATACTTGTTGCAAAAGTTTTATTAGTAATCAAAACAAAGCATTCAACGCATACTCCTAGGGGAAGGGTTGGTAGGTATAAACCATCGCGCGATCCCGACCGCCACGCAAAGGATGACAATCTATAGAGTAATCATGCTCAGATTTCATCACATAGCGGTTCACCATACGTGCATGCTACGGGAATCACTAACTTCAACACAAGTATTTCTGGATCCACAACACCTTACTAGCATAACTTCAATATTACCATAACCACAACTCAAAACTAATTGAGATGAATCAAACTTCTCTAATTATTCAATGCACATGAAGGTGGAAGTTTTCGTATCCCTTTGTATAACTACCCCTTTTGAGACTACTTTCAAAGCATAGATCAACTACCAAGCCACGCACCACTGTGTTCTAAAATATATAAGTGAAGCACATAGAGCCAAAGTATCTAGCTCAAAACATATAAGTGAAGCACATGTGAGCTGAATTGTCTACCAAAGGATATAAGTGAAGCTCGACAAAATCACGGTGAGTGCATGTCTCTCTCTAGGTGTGCAGCAAGGATTATTGTGACACAACAAAAAAAATAAAAGACTCCTACGATACAAGATGCTCCAAGCAAAAACACATAACATGTGGTGAATAAAAATATAGCCCCAAGTAACGTTACCGATGGATTGAAGACGAGAGAGGGGATACCTTCCCGGGGCATCCCCAAGCTTAGGCTTTTACGGCATCCTTGAATCTCCTGGGGTGCCTTGGGAATCCCCAAGCTTGAGCTCTTGCCACTCTTTATCTCTTTGTCCATCAGAACTTCACCCAAAACTTAAAAACTTCACAACACGAAACTTAAACAGAAACTCGTGATAACATTAGTATAAGAAAGCAAACCACCACTTCCTTAGGTACTGTAGCAAATTTAAATTATACTTATGCTGATGTTGGGTTACTGTATTTTCAATCTTCCATGGCTAATACCCCCCGATACTATCCATAGTTTCTTCAAAATAAGCAACCAACACAACAAAAACAGAATCTGTTAACAGCAGACCAGTCTGTAGCAATCTGTATATTTCGCACACTTCTGGTACTTAAGAAATTCTGAAAACTTACGACAGTATGAAGAATTTGCATAGCAATCAGCAGAAAAAAGAATCAACTCAAAATCTCTTACAGAAAAAAAACGAAAATTCTTTTCGTGAGCAGAAAGTTTCTGTCTTTTCTAGCATGACCAAACGATCATCCCCAAGACTAATCATAACGGTTTTGCTTGGCACAAACACAAAAAGAAACAAAAAAAACACAATCATAACAGAATTATGAAAGTGTGGAAAACACAAAACTTAAATAAAAAGGATAGATTCGTTGGGTTGCCTCCCAACAAGCGCTATTGTTTAACGCCCTTAGCTAGGCATTGAAAATTCAATGATGCTCACACAAAAGACAAGAAGTGAAGCACAACGAGAGCATCATGATGTTGGGGAACGTCGCATGGGAAACAAAAAATTTCCTACGCGCACGAAGACCTATCATGGTGATGTCCATCTACGAGAGGGGATGAGTGATCTACGTACCCTTGTAGATCGTACAGCAGAAGCGTTAGTGAACGCGGTTGATGTAGTGGAACGCCTCACGTCCCTCGATCCGCCCCGCGAACAATCCCGCGATCAGTCCCACGATCTAGTACCGAACGGACGGCACCTCCGCGTTCAGCACACGTACAGCTCGACAATGATCTCGGCCTTCTTGATCCAGCAAGAGAGACGGAGAGGTAGAAGAGTTCTCCGGCAGCGTGACGGCGCTCCGGAGGTTGGTGATGACCTTGTCTCAGCAGGGCTCCGCCCGAGCTCCGTAGAAACGCGATCTAGAGGAAAAACCGTGGAGGTATGTGGTCGGGCTGCCATGGAAAAGTCGTCTCAAACCAGCCCTAAAACCTCCGTATATATAGGTGGGAGGGAGGCGAGGAGGCAGCCTCAAAACCTAAAGGTTTGGCCGAAATTGGAGGTGGAGGAGTCCTACTCCAATCCTACTTGGAGTAGGATTCCACCTTCCCACTTGGAAACTCTTTCCACCTTGTGTTTTTTCCTTCTCAAACCTTATGGGCCTTAGTGGGAACTTATTCCAGCCCACTAGGGGCTGGTTTATCTCTTCCCATAGCCCATGAGACCCCTTGGGGCGTGACACCCCTGCCGATGGTCCCCGGCACCCCTCCCGGCACTCCCGGTACACTACCGATGAGCCCGAAACTTTTCCGGTAATGCACGAAAACCTTCCGGTAACCAAATGAGGTCATCCTATATATCAATCTTCGTTTCCGGACCATTCCGGAAACCCTCGTGACGTCCGTGATCTCATCCGGGACTCCGAACAACATTCGGTAACCAACCATATAATCCAAATACGCATAAAACAACGTCGAACCTTAAGTGTGCAGACCCTGCGGGTTCGAGAACTATGTAGACATGACCCGAGAGACTCCTCGGTCAATATCCAATAGCGGGACCTGGATGCCCATATTGGATCCTACATATTCTATGAAGATCTTATCGTTTGAACCTCAGTGCCAAGGATTCATATAATCCCGTATGTCATTCCCTTTGTCCTTCGGTATGTTACTTGCCCGAGATTCGATCGTTAGTATCCGCATACCTATTTCAATCTCGTTTACCGGCAAGTCTCTTTACTCGTTCCGTAATACAAGATCCCGCAACTTACACTAAGTCACATTGCTTGCAAGGCTTGTGTGTGATGTTGTATTACCGAGTGGGCCCCGAGATACCTCTCCGTCACACGGAGTGACAAATCCCAGTCTTGTTCCATACTAACTCAACGAACACCTTCGGAGATACCTGTAGAGCATCTTTATAGTCACCCAGTTACGTTGCGACGTTTGATACACACAAAGCATTCCTCCGGTGTCAATGAGTTATATGATCTCATGGTCATAGGAACAAATACTTGACACGCAGAAAACAGTAGCAACAAAATGACACGATCAACATGCTACGTCTATTAGTTTGGGTCTAGTCCATCACATGGTTCTCCTAATGATGTGATCCCGTTATCAAGTGACAACACTTGCCTATGGCCAGGAAACCTTGACCATCTTTGATCAACGAGCTAGTCAACTAGAGGCTTACTAGGGACAGTGTTTTGTCTATGTATCCACACAAGTATTGTGTTTCCAATCAATAAAATTATAGCATGGATAATAAACGATTATCATGAACTAAGAAATATAATAATAACTAATTTATTATTGCCTCTAGGGCATATTTCCAACAGTCTCCCACTTGCACTAGAGTCAATAATCTAGTTCACATCACCATGTGATTTCAACGAATCCAACACCCATATAGTTATGGGGTCTAATCACGTCTTGCTTGTGAGAGAGGTTTTAGTCAACGGTTCTGAAACATTCAGATTCGTGCATTATTTACAAATCTTTATGTCATCTTATAGATGCTGCTACTACGTGCTATTCGGAAATGCTCCAAATATCTACTCTACTATACGAATATGTTTCACTACTCATAGTTATCCGGATTAGTGTCAAAGCTTGCATTGACGTAACCCTTTACGACAAACTCTTTAACCACCTCCATAATCGAGAAAAATTCCTTAGTCCATTAGTTACTAAGGATAAATTTCGACTGCTGCTAGTGATTCAATCATGGATCACTCTCTGTACCTCTCAACATACTTTGAGTAAGGCACACTTCAGGTGCGGTACACAGCATGGCATACTTTAGATTCTACGGCTAAGGCATAGAAGACGACCTTCGTCTATTCTCTTTATTCTGCCGTGGTCGGGTTTTGAGTCTTACTCAAATTCACACCTCACAACGCAGCCAAGAACTCCTTCTTTGCTGGTCTATTTTGAACTCTTTCAAAAACTTGTCAAGGCATGCATCTTGTTGAAACTTCTATTAAGCGCTTTCGATCTA
Organism: Hordeum vulgare subsp. vulgare; assembly: GCF_904849725.1. Taxonomy (NCBI): domain Eukaryota; kingdom Viridiplantae; phylum Streptophyta; class Magnoliopsida; order Poales; family Poaceae; genus Hordeum; species Hordeum vulgare. Next base: position 536,619,750 of record NC_058521.1, read on the forward strand.
TCTCCATAGATCTTTGATGCTCAACGTTCAAGTAGCGTAATCCAGGTACTGCTTTGGAAACTTCTTTCAAACAACCTTGTATGCTTTACAGAAATTCTACATTACTTCTGATCCACAATATGTCAACCACATATACCTATCAGAAATTCTATAGTGCTCCCACTCACTTCTTTGGAAATACAAGTTTCTCATAAACCTTGTACAAACCCAAAATCTTTGATCATCTCATCAAAGTGTATATTCCAACTCCAAGATGCTTCACCAGTCCATTGAAGGATCACTGGAGCTTGCATACTTGCTAGTATCTTTAGGATTGACAAAACCTTCTGGTTGTATCACATACAATGTTTGCTCAAGGAAACCGTCGAGAAAACAATGTTTTGACATCCTGCGTGCAATATTTCATAAATAATGCATCAACAACACACATAATTCTAACAGACTTTTAGCATCGCTACGAGTGAGAAAGTCTCATCATAGTCAACTGTTTGATCTTATTGAAAACATCTTTGCGACAAGTCGAGCTTTTCTTAATAGTGACTTATCACCATCATCGTCTGTCTTCTCTTAAAGATCCATTTTTACTCAATAGTCCTATGACCATCAAGTAGTTCTACCAAAGTCTACACTTTGTTTTCACACATGGATCCTCTCTCGGCTTTCATGGCTTCCAGCCATTTGTCGGAATCTGGGCCCACCATCGCTTTCTCCATAACTCGTAGGTTCACTGTTGCTCAACAACATGACCTCCAAGACAGGGTTACCATACTACTCTGCAGCAGTACGCGACCTTGTCGACCTACGAGGTTTGTAGTAACTTGATTCGAAGCTCAATGATCATCATCATCAGCTTCCACTTCAATTGGTGTAGGCGCCACATGAACAACTTCCTGCGCCCTGCTACACACTGGTTGAAGTGATGGTTCAATAACCTCATGAAGTTCTACTACCCTCCCACTCAATTATTTCGAGAGAAACCTTTCCTCGAGAAAGGATCCGTTTCTAGAAACAAACACTTTGCTTTCGGATCTGAGATAGGAGATGTACCCAACTGTTTTGGATATCCTATGAAGATGCATTTATCCGCTTTGGGTTCGAGCTTATCAGACTGAAACTTTTTCACATAAGTGTCGAAACCCCAAACTTTCAAGAAACGACAGTTTAGGTTTCTCTAAACCTCAGTCTATACTGTGTCATCTCAACGGAAATACGCGGTGCCCTATTTAAAGTGAGTGCGGTTGTCTCTAATGCATAACCCATAAACGATAGTGGTAATTCGATAAGAGACATCATAGTATGCACCATACCAAATAGTGCGTGGCTATGACGTTCAGACACATCATCACACTATGATGTTCCAGGTGGCATGAACTGCGAAACAATTTCCACATTGTCTTAACTGTGTACCAAAACTCGTAACTCAGGTATTCATTTCCATGATCATATCGTAGACAGTTTATCCTCTTGTTATGACGAACTTCACTCTGAAACAGAATTGAACTTTTCAACATTTTAGACTTGTGATTCATTAAGTAAATACTCCTGTATCTACTCAAATCGTCAGTGAAGTAAGAACATAATGATATCCACTGCATGCCTCAGCACCCATTGGACTGCATACATCAAAATGTATCACTTCCAACAAGTTACTATCTTATTTCATCTCAATGAAAACAAGGCCTTGCTCATGTGGTATGATTCGCATGTCACTAGTGATTCGAAATCAGGTGAGTACAAAGATCCATCAGCATGGAGCCTCTTCATTGAATTTATACTAACATGACTCAAGCGGCAGTGCCACAAGTAAGTGGTACTATCATCATCAACTCGTATCTTTTGGCACCAATATCATGAACATGTGTAACACTACGATCGAGATTCAATAAACCATTGAAGGTGATTATTCAAGAAAATAGAGTAACCATTATTCTCTTTAAATGAATAATCGTATTGCAATAAACACGATCCAATCATGTTCATGCTTAACGCAAGCACCAAATAACAATTATTTAGGTTTAACACCAATCCCGATGGTAGAGGGAGCGTGCGACGTTTGATCATATCAATCTTGGAAACACTTCCAACACGTATCGTCACCTCGCCTTTAGCTAGTCTCCGTTTATGCCGTAGCTTTCATTTCGCGTCACTAATCACTTAGCAACCGAACCGGTATCCAATACCCTCGTGCTACTAGGAGTACTAGTAAAGTACACATCAACATCATGTATATCAAATACACTTCTTTCAACTTTTGCCAGCCTTCTTATCTACCAAGTATCTTGAGTTGCTCCGCCTCAGTGATTGTTCCCCTCATTACAGAAGCACTTAGTCTCGGGTTTGGGTTTAATCTTGGGTCTCTTCATTAGTGCAGCAACTGTTTTGCCGTTTCACGAAGTATCCCTTCTAGCCCTTGCCTTTCTTGAAACTTAGTGGTTTTACAAACCATCAACTATTGATGCTCCTTCTTGATTTCTACTTTCGCAGTGTCAAACATCGCGAATCGCTCAAGGATCATTGTATGTATCCTTGATATGTTATAGTTCATCACGAAGCTCTCACAGCTTGGTGGCAGTGACTTTGGAGAACTATCACTATCTCATCTGGAAGATTAACTCCCACTTGATTCAAGCGATTGTCGTACTCAGACAATCTGAGCACATGCTCAACGATTGAGCCTTTTCTCCTGTGCTTTGTGGACAAAGAATCTTGTCGGAGGACTCGTACCTCTTAACAAGGGCACAAGCATGAAATCACAATTTCATCTCTTTAGAACATCACTTATGTTCCGTGACGTTTTACAACGTTTTCGGCGCCTTGCTTCTAAGCCATTAAGTATTTTTGTACTGAACTATCGGGTAGTCATCAGAAACGTGTATGTCGGATGTTCACAGCATCCACAGACGACGCTCGAGGTGCAGCACACCGAGTGGTGCCTTAAGGACATAAGCCTTCTGTGCAGCAACGAGGACAATCCTCGGTTTTACAGACTCAGTCTGCAAAGTTTGCTACTATCAACTTTCAACTAAATTTTCTCTAGGAACATATAAAACAGTAGAGCTATAGCGCAAGCTACATCGTAATTCGCAAAGACCATTAGACTATGTTCATGACAATTAGTTCAATTAATCATATTACTTAAGAACTCCCACTCAAAAAGTACATCTCTCTAGTCATTTGAGTGGTACATGATCCAAATCCACTATCTCAAGTCCGATCATCACGTGAGTCGAGAATAGTTTCAGTGGTAAGCATCTCTATGCTAATCATATCAACTATACGATTCATGCTCGACCTTTCGGTCTCATGTGTTCCGAGGCCATGTCTGCACATGCTAGGCTCGTCAAGCTTAACCCGAGTGTTCCGCGTGCGCAACAGTTTTGCACCCGTTGTATGTGAACGTTGAGTCTATCACTCCCGATCATCACGTGGTGTCTCGAAACGACGAACTGTAGCAACGGTGCACAGTCGGGGAGAACACAATTTCGTCTTGAAATTTTAGTGAGAGATCACCTCATAATGCTACCGTCGTTCTAAGCAAAATAAGGTGCATAAAAGGATTAACATCACATGCAATTTATAAGTGACATGATATGGCCATCATCACGTGCTTCTTGATCTCCATCACCAAAGCACCGGCACGATCTTCTTGTGACCGGCGTCACACCATGATCTCCATCAACGTGTCTCCATCGGGGTTGTCGTGCTACTCATGCTATTACTACTAAAGCTACGTCCTAGCAAAATAGTAAACGCATCTGCAAGCACAAACGTTAGTTATAAAGACAACCCTATGGCTCCTGCCGGTTGCCGTACCATCGACGTGCAAGTCGATATTATCTATTACAACATGATCATCTCATACATCCAATATATCACATCACATCGTTGGCCATATCACATCACAAGCATACCCTGCAAAAACAAGTTAGACGTCCTCTAATTTTGTTGTTGCATGTTTTACGTGGTGACCATCGGTATCTAGTAGGATCGCATCTTACTTACGCAAGCACCACAATGGAGATATATGAGTTGCTATTTAACCTCATCCAAGGACCTCCTCAGTCAAATCCGATTCAACTAAAGTTGGAGAAACCGACACTTGCCAGTCATCTTTGAGCAACGGGGTTACTCGTAGCGATGAAACCAGTCTCTCGTAAGCGTACGAGTAATGTCGGTCCAAGCCGCTTCAATCCAACAATACCGCGGAATCAATAAAAGACTAAGGAGGGCAGAAAAACGCACATCACCGCCCACAAAAACTTTTGTGTTCTACTCGAGAAGACATCTACGCATGAACCTAGCTCTGATACCACTGTTCGGGAACGTCGCATGGGAAACAAAAATTTTCCTACGTGCACGAAGACCTATCATGGTGATGTCCATCTACGAGAGGGGATGAGTGATCTACGTACCCTTGTAGATCGTACAGCAGAAGCGTTAGTGAAGGCGGTTGATGTAGTGCAACGTCCTCACGTCCCTCGATCCGCCCCGCGAACAATCCCGCGATCAGTCCCACGATCTAGTACCGAACGGACGGCACCTCCGCGTTCAGCACACGTACAGCTCGACGATGATCTCGGCCTTCTTGATCCAGCAAGAGAGACGGAGAGGTAGAAGAGTTCTCCGGCAGCGTGACGGCGCTCCGGAGGTTGGTGATGACCTTGTCTCAGCAGGGCTCCGCCCGAGCTCCGCAGAAACGCGATCTAGAGGAAAAACCGTGGAGGTATGTGGTCGGGCTGCCGTGGAAAAGTCGTCTCAAATCAGCCCTAAAACCTCCGTATATATAGGTGGGAGGGAGGGGAGGAGGCAGCCTCAAAACCTAAAGGTTTGGCCGAAATTGGAGGTGGAGGAGTCCTACTCCAATCCTACTTGGAGTAGGATTCCACCTTCCCACTTGGAAACTCTTTCCACCTTGTGTTTTTTCCTTCTCAAACCTTATGGGCCTTAGTGGGAACTTATTCCAGCCCACTAGGGGCTGGTTTATCTCTTCCCATAGCCCATGAGACCCCTTGGGGCGTGACACCCCTGCCGATGGTCCCCGGCACCCCTCCCGGCACTCCAAGTACACTACCGATGAGCCCGAAACTTTTCCGGTAATGCACGAAAAACCTTCCGGTAACCAAATGAGGTCATCCTATATATCAATCTTCGTTTCCAGACCATTCCGGAAACCCTCGTGACGTCCGTGATCTCATCCAGGACTCCGAACAACATTCGGTAACCAACCATATAACCCAAATACGCACAAAACAACGTCGAACCTTAAGTGTGCAGACCCTGCGGGTTCGAGAACTATGTAGACATGACCCGAGAGACTCCTCGGTCAATATCCAATAGCGGGACCTGGATGCCCATATTGGATCCTACATATTCTACGAAGATCTTATCGTTTGAACCTCAGTGCCAAGGATTCATATAATCCCGTATGTCATTCCCTTTGTCCTTCGGTATGTTACTTGCCCGAGATTCGATCGTTAGTATCCGCATACCTATTTCAATCTCGTTTACCGGCAAGTCTCTTTACTCGTTCCGTAATACAAGATCCCGCAACTTACATTAAGTTACATTGCTTTCAAGGCTTGTGTGTGATGTTGTATTACCGAGTGGGCCCCGAGATACCTCTCCGTCACACGGAGTGACAAATCCCAGTCTCGATCTATACTAACTCAACAAACACCTTCGGAGATACCTGTAGAGCATCTTTATAGTCACCCAGTTACGTTGCGACGTTTGATACACACAAAGCATTCCTCCGGTGTCCGTGAGTTATATGATCTCATGGTCATAGGAACAAATACTTGACACGCAGAAAACAGTAGCAACAAAATGACACGATCAACATGCTACGTCTTTTAGTTTGGGTCTAGTCCATCACATGATTCTCCTAATGATGTGATCCCGTTATCAAGTGACAACACTTGCCTATGGCCAGGAAACCTTGACCATCTTTGATCAACGAGCTAGTCAACTAGAGGCTTACTAGGGACAGTGTTTTGTCTATGTATCCACACAAGTATTGTGTTTCCAATCAATACAATTATAGCATGGATAATAAACGATTATCATGAACTAAGAAATATAATAATAACTTATTTATTATTGCCTCTAGGGCATATTTCCAACACATGAAACATGTGAAAATCACATCTAAGTCTAACATACTTCCTATGCATATGCATTTTGTAGGAAAACAAATTATCAAGACAAGCAATAACTGCCATATGCAAGGAAGAAGAAAAAGACAAGAGCAATCTCAACATCATGAGAGGTGATTTGGAAATATGAAGGTTTCTACCACAATATTTTCCTCTATCATAGCAATTACATATGGGATCATATTCAAATTCAACAATATAGCTATCCCATAGGATAATCTTTTCATGATCCACATGCATGCAAAGTTGACGCTCTTCAAAAATAGTGGGATTATCATCAACTAAACTCATGACTTCTCCAATCCCACTTTCAATATTGTTACAAATATCATATTCATCATGAGATTTGAATAAATTTTCAAGATCATAGGAAAGATCATCACCCCAATCATGATTATTGCAACAAGTAGTGGACATAGCAAAACTAGCATCCCCAAGCTTAGGGTTTTGCATATTTTTAGCATGATTGTCACTAATACAATTTATAGTGAAACCATTGCAATCATGCTTTTCATCCAAGGAGCCCTCGTGAATCACTTCATAAATTTCTTCCTCGCAATTTTCAAATTCACGCATCTCAAGCAAAACTCCATAAACATAGTCAAGTGCCCTCAACTTACTAGCAAGTGGATCAACATAATTGGATCTCTTAAAGAGATTAGCAAGTGGATGAGGATCCGTATCACTAGATTTTCAGCAAGTGAAGATGCAAGCATATTGAAGGCACATGGCACACGAGCAAACATAAAGAAAGTGAGAGAAAAGGGCGAACGAAAAAGGCAAATGTGAAGTGGGGAAGAGGAAAATGAGAGGCAACTGGCACAAAAAGTAAATGCAAGAGATGAGTTTGTGAGACCTACTTGGATAGATCTCTCATTCCCCGGCAACGGCGCCAGAAATACTTCTGCTACTGCAACAAAAGACCTTCCAACGGCGCCGGAAATAGGTGTGTTGACGGCACCAGGAATCCTTCTGCTACGGCTACGCCTTAAGGGACTTCCTAGGCAAATATGCAAAGGATTTCCCCCGTGGCCTTGGGGCCTTGCGTTGGTGTTCCCTCGAAGCGGAAAGGGTGATGTAGCGCAGCGGTGGTAAGTATTTCCCTTAGTTTGAGAACCAAGGTATCGATCCAGTGAAGGAGTATATCAAGTGCCTGCACAAACACAAAAAGCTTGCTCCCAACGCTATAAAGGGGTTGTCAATCCCTTATAGATTGTTCGCCAAGTGAGAACTGAAAGCAACAAAGTAACAAAGCAAAGTAAAAGCGAAAGTGGAAACGACAGGTGTGAATAGACCCAGGGGCCGTAGTGTTTACTAGCGGCTTCTCTCATGAAAGCAAGTAGACGGTGTGTGAAAAAATTACTGTCGAGCAATTGATAGAACCGCGCAAAGTCGTGACGTCATCTATGGCAATGATTATATCTATATGCATCACGTCCAAAACAAGTAGACCGATACTTTCTGCATCTACTATTACTCCACACGTCGACCGCTATCCAACATGCATCTAGTGTATTAAGTCCAAAAGAACAGAGTAACGCCTTAAGCAAGATGACATGATGTAGATGGACAATCTCATATCTACGACAAAGCCACCTTGTTACCCTTGATGGCAACTACACGATGTGTGCCTTGCTGCCCCTACTGTCACTGGGAAAGGTCACAACATGGTAAGAACCCAAAACCAAGCACTTCTCCCATTGCAAGAATCATAGATCTAGTTGGCCAAACAAAACCCAAAACTCGGAGAGACTTACAAGGATATCAAATCATGCATATAAAAAATCAGCAAAGACTCAAATATATATCATAGATAATCTGATCACAAATCCACAATTCATAGGATCTGGACAAAAACACCGCCAAAGAGGATTACATTAGATAGATCTGCATGGCGATATGGAGAACTTTGTATTAAAGATCCAAGAGAGAGAAGAAGCCATCTAGCTACTAACTACGGACCCGTAGGTCTGAAGTGAACTACTCACGAGTCATTGGAGGGGCGATGATGTTGATGTATAAGACCTCCAACTCCAAAGTCCCCTCCGACAGGGCACCGGGAAGGGTCTCTAGATGATATCTCGCGGAAACGGAAGTTTGCGATGGCGGAAAAGTATTTTCGTGGATCCCTTTATTTTTTTCTGTATTTTAGGGAATATATAGGCGAAAGATCTAGGTTAGGGGGGCGCCATGGAGGCCACAAGCCTGCCCACCGTAGCCCCCCTGGTGGCGAATGGGGGGCTTGTGGGCTCCCTGTAGCCCTCCTGGCTTGGCCCACAAGCCCCGTGATCTTCTTCCGTTCGGAAAAAAATCATTTCGGGGATTTTATTCCGTTTGGACTCCGTTCCAAAATCAGATCTGAAAAGAGCCAAAATCAAAGAAAAAATAGCAACTGGCACTTGGCACTGAATTAATAAGTTAGTCCCAAAAAAGATATAAAAGGTACATAAAACATCCAAAGATGACAAGATAACAGCATGAAACCATCAAAAATTATAGATACATTTGAGACGTATCAAGGGGCGCCACCTGGAGGCCACAAGCCTGCTAGGCCCCGCCTACCCCCCTGGGCGGGCCTGGAGGGTTTGTGGGCCCCCTGTTGCCCCTCCGGCGCTCATCTTTTGCTATATGAAGGGTGTCGTTCGGAAAAAACATAGAAGGGAGCTTTTCGGAGGATTCGCCGCCGCCACAAGGCGGAACTTGAGGAGAACCAATCTAGAGCTCCGGCAGGACGATCCTGCCGGGGAAAATTCCCTCCCGGAGGGGGAAATCGTCGCGATCGTCATCACCAACACTCCTCTCATCGGAGGGGACTCGTCACCATCAACATCTTCATCAGCACCATCTCATCTCCAAACCCTAGTTCATCACTTGTAACCAATCTCCGTCTCACGACTCCGATTGATACTTGTAAGGCTGCTAGTACTGTTAATTACTCTTTGTAGTTGATGCTAGTTGGATTATTTGGTGGAACAGTTTATGTTCAGATCCTTGATGCTACTCATTACCTCTATGGTCATGAATATGATTATTCTTTATGAGTAGTTAATTTTGTTCCTGAGGACATGGGATAAGTCATGCTAATAGTAGTTATGTGAATCTGGTATTCGTTCGATATTTTGATGTGTTGTATGTTGTTTTTTATATTGGTGTTATGCGAACGTCGACTACATAACACTTCACCATTATTTGGGCCTAGAGGAAGGCATTGGGAAGTAGTAAGTAGATGATGGGTTGCTAGAGTGACATAAGCTTAAACCCTAGTTTATGCGTTGCTTCGTAAGGGGCTCATTTGGATCCACTAGTTTAATACTATGGTTAGCCTTTGTCTTAATTCTTCTTTCGTAGTTGCGGATGCTTGTGAGATGGGTTAATCGTAAGTGGGATGCTTGTCCAAGTAAGGGCAGTACCCAAGCGCCGGTCCACCCACATATCAAACTATCAAAGTAACGAACGTGAATCATATGAACATGATGAAAACTAGCATGACAGAAATTCCCGTGTGTCCTTGGGAGCGTTTTCCCTCCTATAAGACTTTGTCCAGGCTTGTCCCTTGCTACAAAAGGGATTGGGCCACTTTGCTGCACCGTTGTTACTTTTGTTACTTGCTACTTGCTACGAATCACCTCACCATACAATCACTTGTTACCGATAATTTTAGTGCTTGCAGATATTACCTTGTTGAAAACCACTTGTCAGATCCTTCTGCTCCTCGTTGGGTTCGACACTCTTATTTACCAAAAGGACTACGATAGATCCCATATACTTGTGGGTCATCAAGACTCTTTACTGGCGCCGTTGCCTGGGAGTGAAGCGCCTTTGGTAAGTGGAATTTGGTAAGGAAACATTTATGTAGTGTGCTGAAATTTATTGTCACTTGTTGCTATGGAAACTAATCCTTTGAGGGGCTTGTTCGGGGTATCTTCACCTCGAACGGAAGCACAGATAGTTGCTCCTCAACCTGCTGCACCTACTGAAAATATTTGCTATGAATTTCCTTCGGGTATGCTTGAGAAACTGCTGGCTAATCCTTTTACAGGAGATGGAACATCACATCCAGACTTGCATCTAATCTATGTAGATGAAGTTTGTGGTTTATTTAAGCTTGCATGTTTTCCCGAGGATGAGGTCAAGAAGAAGGTCTTTCCTTTATCTTTGAAGGATAAGGCGTTGACATGGTATAGGCTATGTGATGAAACTAGATCATGGGACTACAATCGGTTGAAATTGGAATTTCATCAAAAGTTTTATCCTATGCATTTAGTACAAAAATCCAATTTATAATTTTTGGCCTCGTGACAGAGAAAGCATCGCTAAAGCTTGGGGAGGCTTAAATCAATGTTATATTTATGCCCCAATCATGAGCTCTCGAGAGAAATTATCATTCAGAACTTCTATGCTCGGCTTTCTCATGATGATCGCACCATGCTTCACACTTCTTGTACCGTTTCTTTTATGAAGGGAGATATTGACTTCAAATGGAATTTATTGGAGAGAATTGAAGAAAACTCTGAAGATTGGGAGCTTGATAAGGTAAGGAGTCAGGTATGAATTTCCAGTTTGATTGCGTTAAATCCTTTGTTGAAACAAATACTTTTTGTGACTTTAGCGCTAAGTATGGACTTGACTCTGAGATAGTAGCTTCATTGTGTGAATCATTTGCTGCTCATGTTTATCTCCCCAAAGAGAAGTGATTTAAATATCATCCTCCTTTAGAAGTCAATGTAGTTAAACCCAATCCAGTTGAAGAGAGAGTCATTGCCTATAATGATCCTGTTGTCCCCAGTGCTTACATTGAGAACCACCTTTCCCTGTTAGGATAGAGGATCATTCTAAAGCTTCAACTGTGATATGTAGAGGCTACATTAGAACACCTACACCCCCCTGAGAAAATTAGAGTTGAACCTAGCATTGCTATTATCAAATATCTTTTGTCCGACGATGTTGAGGGACATAATATTCACTTATGTGAAGATGCTGCTAGAATTGCTAAACCTCACGCTAGAAACAAACATAGGCCTCTTGTTGGCACGCCTGTTGTTTCTGTTAAGATAGGAGATCATTGCTATCATGGATTATGTGACGTGGGTGCTAGTGTTAGTGCAATATCTCAATCCTTATATGATGAAATCAAAGATGAGATTGCACCTATTGAGATAGAGGCTATTGATGTCACTATTCAGCTTGCCAATAGAGATACTATCTGCCATGTGGGAATTGTTAGGGATGTTGATGTCTTGTGTGGTAAAACGAAGTATCCTGCTGATTTCCTCGTTCTTGCTACCACCCAAGATAGCTTTTGTCCCATCATATTTGGAAGACCTTTTCTTAATACCATCAATGCTCATATTGACTGTGAGAAGCAAACTGTCACTGTTGGTTTTGAAGGTGTGTCACATGAGTTCAATTTCTCCAAGTTTGGTTGACAACCTCATGAAAAGGAGTTGCCTAGTAAGGATGAAACTATTGCCTTAGCTTCTATTGTCGTGCCTCCTACTGATCCCTTAGAGCAATACTTGCTTGGGCATGAAAATGATATGCATATGGATGAAAGGGATGAGATCGATAGAGTTGTCTTAGAACAATATCTTATCCATAAGAATAATCTGCGTGTTGAACTGCTTGGGGATCCACCCCCGCCAAAGGGTAATCTTGTGTTGGAGCTTAAATAGTTGCCTGATACTCTTAAGTATGCTTATCTTGATGAAAAAGAGATATATCATGTTATAATTAGTGCTAGCCTCTCAGAGCATGAAGAACAGAAATTACTAAAAACTCTGATGAAGCACTGTGCTTCTATTGGATATACTCTTGATGATCTTAAGGGCATTAGTCCCACTCTATGCCAGCACAAGATTAAAACTGATCCTGATTCCAAACCATTTGCTGATCATCAAAGGAGATTAAATCCTAAGATGAAAGAGGTAGTAAGAAAAGAAATACTAAAGCTCCTGGAGGCAGGTATTATCTATCATGTTGCTCATAGTGATTGGGTGAGTCCGGTGCATTGCGTCCCTAATAAGGGAGGCATTACCGTTGTCCCTAATGATAAGGATGAATTGATCCTGCAGAGGATTATTACTGGCTATAGGATGGTGATCGATTTTAGGAAATTGAATAAAGCCACTAGGAAAGATCATTACCCTTTGACTTTTATCGACCAAATGCTATAAATATTGTCTAAACACACACACTTTTGCTTTCTAGACGGTTATTCTGGTTTCTCCCAAATACCAGTTGCACAATCTGATCAGGAGAAAACCACTTTCACCTGCCCTTTCGGTACCTTTGCTTATAGACGTATGCCTTTTGGCTTATCTAATGCACCTGCCACCTTTAAAAGGTGTATGGTGGCTATATTCTCTAACTTTTATGAAAAAATTGTTGAGGTTTTCATGGATGACTTCTCCGTTTACGGGTCTTCTTTTGATGATTGCCTCACCAACCTTGATCGAGTCTTCCAGAGATATAAAGACACCAATCTTGTCTTGAATTGGGAGAAGTGCCACTTTATGGTCAATGAAGGCATCGTCTTAGGACATAAAATTTCTGGAAGAGGTATTGAAGTCGATAAGGCTAAGGTTGATGCAATCGAGAAAATGCCATACCCCATAGATATCAAAGGTATAAGAAGTTTCCTTGGTCATGCTGGTTTCTATAGAAGGTTCATTAAAGACTTCTCTAAGATTTCTAGGCCTCTTACCAATATCTTGCAAAAGGATATTCCTTTTGTTTTTGACGATGATTGTGAGGAAGCCTTCGAAATACTTAACAGGGCTTTGATAACTGCACCTATTGTTCAACCACCTGATTGGAACTTACCTTTTGAAATTATGTGTGATGCTAGTGATTATGTTGTTGGTGTTGTCCTAGGGCAAAGAGTTGATAAGAAGTTGAATGCTATTCATTATGCTAGTAAAACTCTAGACAATGCCCAAAGAAACTATGCTACTACAGAAAAGGAATTTTTAGCAGTCGTGTTTGCATATGAAAAGTTCAGGTCTTACATAGTTGATTTCAAAGTCACTATTCACACTGATCACGCTGCTCTTAAGTACCTCATGGAGAAGAAGGACGCTAAACCTAGACTTATCAGATGGGTTCTCTTGCTAGAAGAGTTTGATTTGCACGTTGTCGACAGGAAGGGTGCTGATAACCCCGTAGCAGATAACTTGTCTAGGTTGGAGAACGTTCTTGATGACCCACAACCTATTTATGATAGCTTTCCCGATGAGCAATTGAATGTCATCAATGCTTCACGTAGTGCACCGTGGTATGCTGATTATGCAAACTATATCGTCGCCAAATATATACCACCTAGTTTCACGTGCGAGCAAAAGAAGAAATTCTTCTTTGACTTGAGATATTACTTTTGGGATGATCCTCACCTTTATAAGGAAGGAGTAGATGGTGTTATTAGACGTTGTGTACCGGAACATGAACAGGGACGGATCCTACAGAAGTGTCACTCCGAGGCCTACGGAGGACACCATGCGGGAGATAGAACTGCACACAAGGTGTTGCAATCAGGTTTCTATTGGCCCACTCTCTTCAAGGATGCCCGTAAGTTTGTCTTGTCTTGTGACGAATGTCAAAGAATAGGTAATATCAGTAAACGTCAGGAAATGCCTATGAACTATTCACTTGTCATTGAACCATTTGATGTTTGGGGCTTTGATTATATGGGACCTTTTCCAAAATCCAACGGGTATACTTATATTAGTTGCTGTTGATTATGTCACTAAGTGGGTAGAATCTATCCCCACTAGTAGTGCTGATCACAACACCTCTATCAGGATGCTTAAGGAAGTTATCTTCCCTAGATTTGGAGTCCCTAGATATCTAATGACCGATGGTGGTTCACATTTCATTCATGATGCTTTCTGTAAAACGCTTGCTAAGTACTATGTCAACCATAGAATTGTGTCTCCCTATCACCCTCAGTCCAGTGGTCAAGTAGAGCTAAGCAATAGAGAGATTAAACTGATTTTGCAAAAGACTGTCAACAGGTCTAGAAAGAATTGGTCTAAGAAGCTCGATTATGCACTATGGCTTATAGAACTGCCTATAAGAATCCCATGGGCATGTCTCCATACAAAATGGTGTACGGTAAAGCATGTCATCTACCTCTTGAGCTACAGCATAATGCTTATTGGGTAATCAAAGATCTCAACTTTGATTTCAAAATTGCTGGTGAGAAGAGGCTATTTGACATTAGCTCGCTTGATGAATGGAGAACTCAGGCATATGAAAATGCCAAGTTGTTCAAAGAAAAGGTTAAGAGGTGGCATGATAAGAGGATACAAAAGTGTGAGTTCAATGTAGGTGATTACGTCTTGCTATATAATTCTCGTTTAAGATTCTTTGCAGGCAAGCTTCTCTCTAAATGGGAAGGTCCCTATATTGTTAAGGAAGTGTATTATTCCGGTGCTATCAAGATTAACAACACGGAAGGTAATTGTCCAAGAGTGGTAAACGGGCGGAGAATCAAGAATTATATCTCACGTACTCCCATAAATGTTGAGAGCAATATTATCAATACCATAACTCCTGAGGAGTACATAAGGGATCTTTATCAGCCTGTTTCAGACTCCGAAAACGAGGAGGTATGTGTTTCGGTAAGTAAACTGACTCCAAAACTTTTCCCGTAGCAATTTTCCTCCGTTTTGGAATATTTGAAAAAATAGAAAAATTTAAAGTAGTACGGAGAGTGCACGAGGAGGCGACAAGCCTGCTAGGCCCGGCCTACCCCCCCTGGGCGGGCCTGGAGGGCTTGTGGCTACATCGTGCGCCTCCCGGACTCCGTTTTCGTGCGGAGTACTCCTTCTGGTCTGGAAAAAATCATTATATATTCTCCCGAAAGGTCTGACCTCTGCATCACGCAAATTTTCTCTGTTTTTGTTTCGAGCTTGTTTTCTGCCGCAGATTTAGAGCAAGATGTCGTCTTAGGAATCTGTGGGGGATAACAATCTCCCTCAAGTCTATGGAGAAGTATATGCTGATCTGAAAAGGATGGAAGTCATGGAGGCCAGGGAAAGGCTACCTAAAAAACCAAGGGCAAAACTAAGAAGAAGTGTCAGGCATGGGACGAAGTGCAATCTGTGCTCAATAAGGAAGAAGTTCAAGAAGTGGATTTCCTCCAACCCTACCTCCACCTACTGTCTCCATCCTTGATTGAACTCTTGAGGTTTTTTGAAACAACTCGTGCTCGCAATACTTATCTCACTCGTGAAGTTGTTTTGCTGGAGAAACATATCACAGATCTCCAAGGTATAAATCAAAGATTAATGGCCCTCTTGGAATCAAAGATTGCAACAACTCCACCACCATCACCTCCAAAGGAAGACAACAGAGCATGGGTATGGGCAATCCCCTTGGCTTGTGCCAAGCTTGGGGGAGTTGCCCCGGTATCGTATGTGACATCCTCAACTTTTGCTAGAGTGATGATTGTAATTAAGCGACAGTAATCCCGCGCTAATGATGCCACGTCACCGTTCATTATATCAATGATCTCGTGTTGGTTGAAACCGAATCATAATTTGAAGCTTTAAGATAAAGTCAAAACAGAAAAGATTTCGGTTGTGAAAATAAAAACGTCGGGGAGTTATAAAATTCCCTACCAGATTATAATATTAAATCGGGCACTTTAGGAATTATTTGTAACCCCTGTATATTTAAAAGTGGAGATTTGAATAAAATAAATAAAGGAAATATAGTAAATGAAAAGAAATAAATAAAAGAAAGTATTAAAAGTATATATAATAAATTGTAAAACAAAGTAAATAAAATGAAAATAATAAAAAGAAATAATAAAAAAATGAAAAGAATCCCGTGGCCGAATTGGGCCTACGAGGCCACCCCTATTTCGGCCCACCATCCCTAGGGTATAAAGCCCCCCAAGGAGGACAAACCCTAGTCGGCAGAACCCTCCCCTCACTCCCCCTGGCCGCCGCCGCCACCCCACTCGCTCGATCGCCAGCCCCCCCACCTGCCCCTCGATCGCTAGGCCCCCCACCAACCCCCACCGAGAGACCGAGCCCCCCCCCTCTCTCGGTACCCCCCACCACCGAAGCCTCTCTCTGTCGGTCGCCCCCGATCCCCACCAACCCCCAGCACATCGACCCCCCCCACCTAATCCCCACGAGAGAACCCCTCCTCTCTCTCTCTCGGTACACCCACCCCACCTACCACCGAGGCCGACCCCTAGATCCCCCACCTGCCTCCGCTCCCTCGCCCCAGGCTCCCCCCACCTCCCATCGGCCTTCCTCCCCGTCCTAGAGACCGAGGCCCCCTGCCACCCCCTCGAGCGACCAGCCCCCCACCTGGCCGAGCCCATCCCGTCGGCCCCAACTCCCCTGGAGACCGAGCCGCCAGCCCCCACCAGATTCGGCCGAGGCCTCCCCCGCGGTCCCTCCCGTTGGCCACCCCATGCCGGCGACCCTCCTCCTCAGCCCCTGCACCGGCCGGAGCCCCTCTCGGTGGCTCCATCCTCGGGGACCCCTCCTCATCGGGGCCCCTCTCGGCGACCCTCTGGCCGGCCACTTTATTGTAATCCATTATTGTAATAAAGTACTCGATATGAGATTTCGATTAATAAAGCTGTGTGATTGAACTCTTGATATATACATTGATGTACTGAGTGTGTACCAGCATGATCTTGGGATGGTACAGAAACACCAGAGGCTTGACTCGTCTTGAGTCGGGTCGCTACATCCTCTCTCTGTGGAGGTTGACAGTTTGATAGTCTGTGTTAACACAAAGAGTTAAGAGATGAGATGAGAAAGAGAAATAAAAATAAAACGATGTATTTGCATATGTATGTATGTATTAGATGTCGTACGTATTTTGTATGTATGAGATGCACATATGTATGTATTTATGTATGTAGGTATGTGGAGAATACGTGTATGTAGGAAAAATGTGTATGAGGCCTAAGCCACTTACCGGTGGGGCCAACTCACCCCGCTGTCTATGACAAGGAGGCCCCACACCCTCTTTTGAGAAAAAGTGAAAATTAAAATATAAAAATAAAAATATGTTTTCTATTAAATAAATAAATAGATATATTATTTAATTAATTAATTGGGTAATTAGAATAATTAGAGTATGACACGTGGGTCCCCCACCAAATTAATCTGATTAACTACTATTTAATCTAAATTAAAAACTTGTCTCTATGACGCTCAGGACCCACTCGTCAGTTGACCAGTCAACTTTTGATGTCAGTGTGACATTATGCTGATGTCATGATAGCTTTTAATTAAATTAATTAAATCTATTTTTAATTCCTAATTATTGAATAAAACTTTAAAAGTTAATATAAAATAATCCGTAAGTCAGATCAAAATAGTTTCATCATGAAAGTTAATCAGCAGAACGAGACGAACCCGGATACACGGTCGATTCGTGTGTCACGCGTCCCTAGCATAGCAAACATGGAACATTTCCATCGTTTCCACTCTGACCGGTAGTAGCCCGAGACCCGGAAAATATCGACAGATATTCTTCCGACCCGTCTATGACGGATGTTGCTGCGTTAGCTCATGTCTAGCCTGCATCTTGCCATGTCATGCATTGTCTTGCACCATTGCTATTATTTATTGTTTCTTCCCCCTCTTCTTACCGGTAGACCCCGAGACTGACGCTGCTGCCGGCTACATCTACAACCCTGTCGATCAGTCCTTTGCCGCACAGCAGTAAGGCAAGCAAACCCACCTTGATCATTCCTATATCGCCTATGTCTTTCTTCCTACTACTTGCATTAGTATTTCGCTACTGTTGTAGTTAGCTCCTATATCTGATGCATAGCCTATTTTTCATGAACTGCTACTTTCAGCACTATACTTTAAATCTGCTTAGTATAGGTGGAGCAGTCATCCCCTTTGACCCCGTAGTCCAGTTGCCCCGCTTGTTTTCAAATCTCGATCCCGGATCGACGAGCCAGACCCGACACAGCACATACACCCCTCTTAGTTGTACGACACTACAGAGATACTATCGGGTACCGAGGGTGACACCTTGCTAAGTACTCCTGATGATATCCTTGTAGTATAGCTAGTCGGTCGTGGTTATCGAGGGTGATTCTTCTTTTACCATTCCCGATGATGCCACTCTCGTGCAACCCCTCAAGTGTGGGACCCCCAAGGGTGATTCCTTTTTTACCATTCCCGACGATGCCTTTGTCTTGCAACCCCTCAAGTGTGGGACCCTCGAGGGTGATTCCTCTAATCCCACCTTGACGGATACATCGTTCGGAATCCAACGAGGGTGATACCTCGGATTCCCCCCGATGTTACAACCACACAGTTACTCGACCATGTTACTGGGATCATTGGTGATTAGTTGTTAAGACGGTTGGATTCCCGCGAGATTGTGTCGATGGCCTAATTAATGTTAATGGATTTGGGTATTTGATCTAGGTTGGTCGGAGACCTTTTCGCACTAACCGGCTACGCGGGAAGAATTATGGGTACTCGGCGTCGCGGTATTAGCCGAAGCTTTTCAGATGTCAGCAACGTAGTGGCGCGCGCCCGAGTGGTCCCGAGATGCATCGCGCTTGTGATTAAGGGATCCTAGGACTGACGTCGTCCGCCCTCGCATCATGCGGGAGCGCGGAGGGGAACTGGGCCCATGAACCCTTTGCGCTTAGGATTTAGACCGGCGGGCTGGCCTCTTTGATTAGTCTTAGGTGGGGCTGCGACGTGTCGATATTCCGAGGCCGGGCAAGACCTAGAAAAGTGTGTCCGGACAAATTGTTATCGAGCATGATGGGACATGTGGTGCACCCTTGCAGGGATGAAAATTAACTATTCGAATAGTCGTGCCCACGTTTACAGGACGACTTGGAGTTGTGCCCTAATCTTATTCAAATACAATTGTTACTTAACTGGAATTAGTTGCCTCGGGATTGCTTCCTCGCACGGAGTCAAGGGAGGATCTCTCGGCGTAACCTCAATTTAATAATGCTGCAACAATATGACTATTATTTGTGTTACCCCCTGTTCTATTCTCGTCTATTGCTACAAGACCCTGAAGATGCTAGTCTTTGGTAGGACTAGGCCTTCTCTCTCTATTCTCGCATTGCTGCAGTCAGTCCACATATAATCACCCCCTTCTTTGGTACTGATGCATACTTAGAATAGTTCTAATGTAAAACTTGTGAGTACTTTGGATGAGTACTCACCGCTGCTTTGCTCCCCCTTTGCCCCCTTGATCTGTGCTGCGACCAGATGATGGAGCCCAGGAGATGGAGGTCCCTGCCGACGACGACTCCTACCCCGACGGTGCCTACTACTACGTGGAGGCCGCTGATGACCAGGAGTTGTTAGGACGTTCCCAGGTAGGAGGCCTCGCCTCGTTCGATCATTGTATCTTTTGTGCTAGCCTTCTCTAAGGCACCCCATGTTTTATGTATGTACCCAGATATTGTTGCTTCCGCTGACTCGTGTGTTTATCGAGATTCCGTATTCTAGCCCTCAAGGCCCCTGGCTTGTAATATGAAGCTGATGTTGCTTTATTTGTGTCTTGTGTTGTGTTGTGATATCTTCCCGTGAGTCCTTGGGTTTGATCGTACGCATTTGCGTGTATGATTAGCGTACGATTAAACCGAGTGCGTCACAAGTTGGTATCAAAGCCGACTGCCTGTATGTAGCCCCCTTTCCCACTCCTTGGCCGAAGTTGAGTCTAGTGTTTGAAAAACTTTACTAACACTGATGTTGTGGCTTACGGGCCCACATCTCAATTGGGTGGTATTAGTATCTTTTACTCCTTTCCTATACTCTGGGTTCTAGTCTCTCTTCTCTTTCGGGTTAAAGATTTTACTAACTCTAACATGAGGTTCTCGTTATCACATCGACCCGGAGCGCTGGACTATCTACTATTTTCTCCTGAATATATATTACACACACTGTCATTTGACATCCGTCAATCTTATTTTCAGATGCGTCCCACAACACAGCATGTGCGCCTGACCCAGGCCACTGACTCGACTGGGTTCCCGGCCATTTTGGTCGACCTCCTAACCAGGCTAGGATATCGCTGGTACCCCGAGTACACTGTGTACGAGGACTTCCGCGAGTACAACCAGTACCAGTACCAGGCTGAGGTTCGCATCTTCGACCAGATGGACGGCGAGACCCTCGAGCGCCACGTCTTCTGTGGTATTGGAGTGTCGGTCGAGATGGTCGTCCATGATGCAGCCTACATCACTATCACCCGCCTACGTGGAGCGTACCCTCACCTGGAGGAGAGCCCTTTCAGATACAACCCGCATGCTCCTGCTAGGGATGAGACTGGGTCTGATCTCACTGCCTACACTATTGACGTTCGGGAGCGCAGCGACCGATCCTACGTCGCTGTTTGCGCCCCCTATGTGACGCGTCTCTACGACGCGCGGGTTCTGGTGCAGTACACTGAGGCTCTGACTGTGGAGCTGTATGCTACGCGTGCTCGTCTTTATGATGCATTGACAGAGCTGCATCCAACACACTGCCCGAGGGTTCCCCCTATACGCATCCGCGAGCCGAGCAGGACAGAGCTACCATCAGTTCTCGAGTGGACTGATGTTGGGGGTAGAGCCCCTACACTTGGACCTCAGCTCCTCGAGTGGATGCGGTGCCATCACCAGAGTCACAACGGGACACAGGGTCATGTTCCTACCTTCTATCACCGCCAGCTACCAGGATTCGTTCGTCCTCTCCGACGTTGATGTAGCCTTATCGCTATATCTTGTTGTGGTACTCTTCCACCGCATGCCTGCGTGCCGCCTAGTGAGTCCAGGGTATCGTCTAATGCGTCCAGGCTATCGCCAAATTTCGAATTTGTGATCATTAGTCTGTATTCGAACTTATGTATGTGTCCGTATGTCGAACTCAACTACTATGAAGTATCTATCGCATTTCCCTTTCATCATGCTTGATTATTTCATGAATGCGTGCGATGCCTTCGCAATTACTTTAAGCTAAACTACCCCTGTTGAATATTTAACAGGATGGTTAGACCAGTTGGCCGCCCGCGTGGCCCTGCCAACGATGCACCACCCCCCCTCCTGAGTATATGGCGGGGATGATCCAACAGTTTGAGCTGAACCGCCAGTTTATGCAAGGGCTCATGGATCAGTTCCAAAGGTCGAGCATGAACCAACAGCAAGGCGTGACACTACAAGACTTCTGCCGCCTCAACCCTGTGATCTACCACAGTTCAACTCAGCCTCTTGATGCTGATGACTGGCTCCGTGACATTTCTTATGAGCTTGAGTCTGCCAATTAGCCCCTGGCGAGCTATGCCAACTTTGCCGCCTACTTCCTGAAGGGTCCCGCAGCTCAATGGTGGGACAGCCACAGGCGCTCTCAGCCCGATGGAACTATCGTCACTTGGATAGAGTTCAATGCTGCTTTCCGTGATCGCTACATTCCTCAGGGAATCATGTACCGGAAGAAGCGTGAGTTATGCAACCTGGTCCAGGGCAACAAGACTGTGGATGCTTATCAACAGGAATTTCTGGACTTATCTCGCTATGTTGAAGAAGACATTGCAACTGATGCACGCAGATAGGAGAAGTTTCGTGAAGGCGTCCACCCCGATATCAAGCTGACACTCCTCGTTCAGGACTATGCTGATTTCGCCACCCTGGTGAACAAGGCTATTCAGGTTGAGACTGGTCTGCAGGAATACAAGGATAGCAGCAAGTGCAACCATGACATGGGCTCATCTTCGGGCTCATCTGCACAGAAGCGGAAGATCTGGATTCCCAACAACATGTACCATGCACCTGCTCCTGCTCCGAGGCCGTCCTATGCTGCACCTCGCCTGCCTCCTCCACCAACTAGGCAGCCGAGGCTTCCAGCTCCACTGCCTCAAGTTCCTCCTTCTCGTCCTGAGGACGGGCTGTGCTTCAAGTGTGGCCGTCCAGGTCACCGTGCTAGAGACTACAGGCAGAATCCGAATCAGCTGACACTTCCCTCAACTAGGAGTGGCAACAACCAGAACCGCAACTTCAATGCTAAGCCTGCTTATGTTCGTGGTCAGGCCAACGGCATTGATATGGGTCAAGCTCAAGAACAGCCTGCTACCGTGATGGGTACACTTCTCGTTAACTGACTATCTGCTTTTGTATTGTTTGATACAGGAGCATCACATTCCTTTATGTTGGAAAAGTTTGCATTCATGCATGGCATTAAGTACGAAGAGGTGGACGTCCCAATAGTGGTAAGCACCCCCTCGGGTCAATGCCGACCCTCCATGGTCTGCCCCAATGTCCCCATTGAAATTGAAGGATTGGAATTCCTTGCCTCTCCCATGTTATTGAGTTCTTCCAACATTGATCTCATACTGGGGATGGACTGGTTGAAAGCTCATACGACATCGGTTGTTTGTGCCACCAAGATCGTCCACCTCCTACACCCTTCAGATGAATTAATAATCTACCATGCTCATCTCGTCCGAAATGTTGAGGCACGGCCATATGCCTTGAATGCATTAAATGTTTCGCCTCTTGAAGGGATTGAAAACATTCCAGTGGTCTGAGAATTCCAAGATGTCTTCCCAGAAGAACTTTCGGGGATTCCCCCTGCTCGAGCTGTCGAGTTTGTCATTGACTTGGTACCCGGTACCACTCCTATTGCCAAGCGTCCTTATAAAATGCCGCCACATGAACTTCTTGAACTTAAGCAAGAAATTGACAACTCGCTCTGTCTGGGTTTCATCCGTCCGAGTTCCTTTGCTTGGGGAGCACCTTCTCTCTTTGTTAAGAATAAGGATGGGACAAATCGATTGGTTCAAGACTATTGTCCTATCAATCAGGCCACTATTCAAAACAAATATCCTCTCCCTCGGATAAATGATCTGTATGATCAACTTGCTGGTTCTACTGTCTTCTCTAAGCTCGACTTGAGATTGCGATACCACCAGATCCGTGTTCGCAAAGAGAATATTCCAAAGACCGCCTTTGTTACTCGTTATGGATCATACGAGTACACCGTCATGTCCTTCGGCTTAACCAATGCACCGGCAACCTTCTCTCGATTGATGAACTATATATTCATGGACGTGGTATATCTGGATGATATTTTGGTATTTTCGAAGAATAAAGAGGAACATGCCGAACATCTTCGTCTTGTACTGCATAAGCTTCGGGAGCATAAACTCTATGCGAAGTATTCCAAATGTGAATTCTGGCTAGACGAAGTGACTTACCTTGGTCATGTGATTTCCAAGGATGGTGTTGCAGTCAACCCCGAACGAATTCAAGCTATTCTTGACTGGACTCCCCCGAAGAATGTCAAGCAAGTCAGAAGTTTTCTCTGACTCGCCAGCTATTGCCGTCGATTCGTCGAGAACTTCTCCAAGATTGTGAAGCCCTTAACCAACCTACTTCACAAAGGTGTTAAGTATGAGTGGACTGATAAATGTCAGGAAAGTTTCCAGGCACTCAAGGAGAAACTGACATCCGCTCGAGTACTTGCTCCTCCGGATATGAAAAGGGATTTTGTCATATACTGTGACGCTTCTCGTCAAGGAATAGGTTGATGCAGGATCGCAAGGTGATTACTTATGCTTCACGTCAACTGCGTGCTCATGAAGAGAACTACCCAGTTCATGATCTCGAGCTTGCCGCAGTTATACATGCACTGAAAGAATGGCGACAATACCTTGTCGGTAATCGCTGTGAAATCTACACCGACCATCAAAGTCAGAAGTACTTGTTCACTCAATCGGAGCTGAATCTACGTCAAAAAAGATGGATGGAGTGTATAGCAGATTTTGACTGTAGTATATCATATACCCCTGGCAAGGCTAACGTAATGGCTGATGCCTTGAGTCGCAAGTCATACTGCAACCATCTCCAGGTTCATAAGGTTCACGATCGTCTGCAAGAGGAATTCAGTAAGCTGAACCTCCATATTGTTCCTCAAGGTTACCTCGTTCCCCCTCCTAAAGAGTGTCAAAAGATGAACCTTCGTGTTGTTAATCAGGGTTCCCTCAGTAACCTAGTTGTTGAACCAGATCTTGTGGGCTCCATAAAGAATCTGCAAGGCTTTGACGATGATGTTGACAGGATTAAGAGCTATATTGCAAAGGGTAAACCCTCCTTTTTCACTCTTGCTGAAGATGGCGCCTTATACTTCAAGGGTCGCCTATTCGTCCCAAATAAGAAGGAAAATCTCAGGATGACCGGGAAGGTGATGAAAGAAGCTCATGACACACCATTGTCTATTGACCCGGGTAGTACCAAGATGTACCAAGACATCCGGCAAAGATTCTGGTGGCCCAATATGAAGCAGGACATTGCACGCTATGTGGCAGAATGTGATATATGTCAGCGTATCAAAGCAGAACATCAAAAGCGTGCGGGAACTCTACAACCTATCTCTATTCCTGAGTGGAAATGGGACCATGTTGAAATGGACTTTGTCACTGGTTTTCCCAAATATCAGAAAGGTAATGATGCTATTCTTGTCCTCATCGACCGATTGTCCAAAGTTGCACATTTCCTAGCCGTCAAAGAAACAATTAATGCTATTCAGCTGGCAGATCTTTATATGTCAAGAGTTGTTTCACTTCACGGTATATGGTTGGTAATCAGTTCGGACCGTGGCGGCTTGTTCACTTCAAAATTCTGGGAAAGTTTTCAGAAGGCTACGGGGACTCATCTGTCCTTCAGCACTGCATTTCATCCTCAATCCCAGGGACAAGTTGAATGAGTCAACCAAATTCTCGAGGACATGCTTCGAGCTTGTGTCATTTCTTTCGGTATGAAATGGGAGGAATCTGTCCCGTATGACGAGTTCTCTTACAACAATAGCTATCAAGCTAGTCTGAAGATGGCCCCTTTTGAAGTATTGTATGGATGATGGTGTCGGACTCCTCTGAATTGGTCAGAAACTGGGGAACGATTACTCTTCGGTCCAGATATTATTCAACATGTCGAAGATCAAGTCTGCATTATTCATGAGAATCTGAAGGCTGCTCAGTCTCGTCAGAAGAGTCAGTATGACCGTCATCATCAAGATATGGTCTATCAACCTAGCGAAAAGGCTTATCTTCATGTCACACCAATGAGAGGTGCACACCGTTTTGGGATCAAGGGCAAGTTAGCTCCTCGCTATATTGGTCCTTCCACTGTTCTCGAAAGGCTTGGAAGAGTGGCTTATCAATTGGAACTGTCGGCGAACCTTTCTCAGGTTCACGATGTCTTCCATGTTTCTCAGCCCCGCCTCTGCTTCAAGGATCCTATTCGAGCAGTGGATCATGGTATGCTTGAGCTCTAACAAGACCTCTCCTATAAAGAGTATCCGGTCCGCATTCTCGACCAAGCTAAACGTAAGACTCGTCGCAAGGTCACAAAGTTCCTTAAAGTGCACTCGTCAAATCATTCTGAAGATGAAGCCACTTGGGAACGCGAGGATCATCTTCGTGATGAATACCCCGAGCTCTTTCCTTCTACCTCTTAATTCTCAGGACGAGAATTCTTGTTAGTAGGGGAGAATTGTGACATCCTCGACTTTTGCTACAGTGATGATTGTAATTAAGCGATAGTAATCCCGCGCTAATGATGCCACGTCACCGTTAATTATATCAATGATCTCGTGTTGGTTGAAACCGAATCACAATTCGAATCTTTAAGATAAAGTCAAACGAGAAAAGATTTCGGTTGTGAAAATAAAAATGTCGGGGAATTATAAAAATTCCCTAGCGGATTATAATATTAAATCGGGCACTTTAGGAATTATTTGTAACCCCTATATATTTAAAAGTGGAGCTTTCAATAAAATAAATAAAGGAAATATAGTAAATGAAAACAAATAATTAAAATAAAGTATTAAAAGTATATATAATAAATTGTAAAATAAAGTAAATAAAATTAAAATAATAAAAATAAATAATAAAAATAATAACAATAAATGAAAAGAACCCCCCTAGCCAAATTAGGCCTACGAGGCCACCCCTATTTCGGCCCACCATCCCTAGGGTATAAAGCCCCCCACGAAGGGCAAACCCTAGTTGAGAGAACCCTCCCCTCGCTCCCCCTGGCCGCCGCCGCCACCCCACCCACTCGATCGCCAGCCAACCCCCCACCTACCCCTCGATCGCCAGGCCCCCCACCAACCCCCACCGAGAGACCGAGCCCCCCGTCTCTCTCTCTCTCGGTACCCCCACCACCGAAGCCTCTCTCTCTCGGTCTCTCCCGATCCCCACCAACCCCCACCACACCAAGCCCCCCACCTAATCCCCATGAGAGAAGCCCTCCTCTCGATCTCTCGGTACACCCCAACCCACCTACCACCGAGGCCGACCCCCAGATCCTCCACCTGCCTCCGCTCCCTCGCCCCAGGCTCCCCCCACCTCGTGTCGGCCTCCCTCCCCCTCCTGGAGACCGAGGCCCCCTGCCACCCCCTTCCAGCGACCATCCCCCCACCTGGCCGAGCCCATCCCGTCGGCCCCAACTCCCCTGGAGACCGAGCCGGCAACCCCCACCAGATCCGGCCGAGGCCTCCCCGTGGTCCCTCCCGTCAGCCAACCCACGCCGGCGACCCTCCTCCTCAACCCCTACACCGGCCAGAGCCCCTCTCGACGGCTCCATCCCCGGGGGGCCCTCCTCACTGGGGCACCTCTCGTTGACCCTCCGGCCGGCTCTTCTCGCCGGCACCATTCTCACCGGAACCGCACCACCATCGTCACCGCCTCGTCCTCCTCCTCGCCGTCTCCTCCGCCTCCCGAGAACTCCGGATTCACCGGGCCCTCTCGTCAACGTCGGTGAGCCCTTCTTCGGGCTCCTCCCACCATCTCCTTCCTCGCGTCGTCCCGGTTCCATTCCGGCAAACGGCGCTCCGTTCCGACGCCGTTAGGATCGTGGAGGCGATGTTGGAGATGTTCCTTTCTCTGTGGAGGTTGAGAGTTTGAGAATCTGTGTTAACACACACTGTTAAGAGATGAGATGAGAAAGAGAAATAAAAATAAAACAATGTATTTGCGTATGTATGTATGTATTAGATGTCGTACGTTTTTTTGTATGTATGAGATGCACATATGTATGTATTTATGTATGTAGGTATGTGGAGAATACGTGTATGTAGGAAAAATGTGTGTGAGGCCTAAGCCACTTACCGGTGGGGCCAACTCACCCCGCTGTCTATCACAGGGAGGCCCCACACCCTCTTTTGAGAAAAAGTGAAAATTAAAATATAAAAATAAAAATATGTTTTCTATTAAATAAATAAATAGATATATTATTTAATTAATTAATTGCGTAATTAGAATAATTAGAGTATGACACGTGGGTCCCCCACTAAATTAATCTGATTAATTACTATTTAACCTTAATTAAAAACTTGTCTCCATAACGCTCGGACCCACTGGTCAGTTGACCAGTCAACTGCTGATGTCAGAGTGACATCATGATGATGTCATAATAGCTTTAATTAAATTAATTAAATCTTTTTTTAATTCCTAATTATTGAATAAAACTTTAAAAATTAATATAAAATAATCCGTAAGTGAGATCAAAATATTTTCAACATGAAAGTTGATCACCACAACGAGACGAACCCGGATACACAGTCCATTCGTTTGTCACGCGTCCCTAGCATAACAAACATGGAACATTTCCATCGTTTCTAGTCTGACCGGTAGTAGCCCGAGACCCAAAAAATATCGTCAGATATTCTTCCGACCCGTCTATGACGGATGTTGCTGCGTTAGCTCATGTCTAGCTTGCATCTTGCCATGTCATGCATTGTGTTGCACCGTTGCTATTGTTTATTGTTTCTTCCCCCTCTTCTTACCGGTAGACCCCGAGACTGACGCTGCTGCCGGGTACATCTACGACCCTGCCGATCAGTCCTTTGCCGTAGAGCAGCAAGGCAAGCAAACCCCCCTTGATCATTCCTATATCGCCTATGTCTTTCTTCCTACTGCTTGCATTAGTATTTTGCTACTGTTGTAGTTAGCTCCTATATCTGATGCATAGCCTATTTTTATGAACTGCTACTTTCAGCATTGTACTTTAAATCTGCTTAGTATAGGTGGAGCAGTCATCCCCTCTGACCCTGTAGTCCAGTTGCCCCGCTTGTTTTCAAATCTCGATCCCTGATCGACGAGCCAGACCCGACACAGCACATACACCCCCTTAGTTGTACGACGCTACAGAGATACTATCGGGTACAGAGGGTGAGACCTCGCTAAGTACTCCTGATGATATCTATGTAGTATAGCTATTCGGTCATGGTTATCGAGGGTGATTCCTCTTTTACCATTCCCGACGATGCCTCTGTCGTGCAACCCCTCAAGTGTGGGACCCCCGAGGGTGATTCCTCTTTTACCATTCCCGACGATGCCTCTGTCGTGCAACCCCTCAAGTGTGGGACCCCCGAGGGTGATTCCTCTAAGCCCACCTTGACGGATACATCGTTTGGAATCCAACGAGGGTGATACCTCGGATCCCCCCCCCCCCCCCCCGATGTTACAACCACACAGTTACTCGACCATGTTACTGGGATCATTGGTGATTAGTTGTTAAGACGGGTGGATTCCCGCGAGATTGTGTTGATGGCCTACTTAAAATGTTCATGGATTTGGCTATTTGATCTAGGTTGGTCGGAGACCTTTTCGCACTAACCGGCTGCGCGGGAAGAATTATGGGTACTCGGAGTCGCGGTATCAACCGAAGCTTTTCAGATGTCAGCAACGTAGTGGCGCGCGCCCGAGTGGTCCCGAGATGCATTGCGCTTGTGATTAAGGGATGCTAGGACTGACGTCAGCCGCCCTCGCATCATGCAGGAGCGCGGAGGGGAACTGGGCCCATGAACCCTTTGCGCTTAGGATTTAGACCGACGGGCTGGCCTCTTTGATTAGTCTTAGGTGGGGCTGCGACATGTCGATATTCCGAGACCGGGCAAGACCAAGAAAAGTGTGTCCGCCAGAGTGTTATCGAGCGTGACGGGACATGTGGTGCACCCCTGCAGGGATGAAAATTAACTATTCGAATAACCGTGTCCACGGTTACAGGACGACTTGGAGTTGTGCCCTGATCTTATAGAACTACTATTGTTACTTAACTGGAATTAGTTGCCTCGGGATTGCTTCCTCGCAGGGAGTCGAGGGAGGATCTCTGGGCGTGACCTCACTTTAATAATGCTGCAACAATATGACTATTATTTGTGTTACCCCCTGTTCTATTCTCGTCTATTGCTGCAAGACCCTGAAGATGCTAGTCTTCAATAGGACAAGGCCTTCTCTCTCTATTCTCGCATTGCTACAGTCAGTCCACATATAATCACCCCCTTCTTTGATACTGATGCATTCTTAGAATAGTTCTGATGTAAAACTTGCGAGTACTTTGGATGAGCACTCACCGCTGCTTTGCTCCCCCTTTGCCCCCTTGATCCGTGCTGCGACCAGATGATGGAGCCCAGGAGATGGAGGTCCGCGCCGACGACGACTGCTACCCCGACGGTGCCTACTACTACGTGGAGGCCGCTGATGACCAGGAGTAGTAAGGAGGTTCCCAGGCAGGAGGCCTCGCCTCGTTCGATCGTTGTATCTTTTGTGCTAGCCTTTTCTAAGGCACCCCATGTTTTATGTTTGTACTCAGATATTGTTGCTTCCGCTGACTCGTGTGTTTATCGAGCTTCCGTATTCTAGCCCTCGAGGCCCCTGGCTTGTAATATGAAGCTGATGTTGTTTTATTTGTGTCTAGTGTTGTGTTGTCATATCTTCCCGTGAGTCCTTGGGTTTGATCGTACGCATTTGCGTGTATGATTAGCGTACGATTAAACCATGGGCGTCACATCGTATCACCATCATATCTTTTGCCTTTACCTTTGTTTTAGTTTGTTCCTTTTCAGTTTTCTCTTTCTCTAGTAGAATAAAAGTCTTAGTGTTTTAGGCTTGAGTTTTGCTTTGTGTCACCCCCGATGTATTCGAGCTCGTGAGCCATATAATAAAGAGTATCTTAGTTGAAGGGCTTTGCCTCTTGCCATGATCAAAAGATCGAGAAAGAACAAAAGAATGAAAGATCATGTAGTGATCTTATGGGAAGTGATGGCTTCACATCTAAAAAGGATGATGATTGAAACTTGTTGAGGGTAGACAAACGTAGACCTTGGTCATTGTTGCAATTAATAGGAAGTGATAAAGAAGGAGAGGTTCATATATAAATATATCATCCTTGACACCATCTATGATTGTGAACACTCACTAAACTATTACATGCCTAGAAGTAGATGTTGGACAACGAAGACAACATAATGAATTGTGTCTGCTTGGTTCCGAACAATGTTATATGATTAGAGATCCCTTAGCATGTGACGATTTCTTCCACCTCATATTAGCCAAAACTCCCGCACCGAGTAGAGATACTACTTGTGCATCCACACACCTTCAACCCAGTTTTGCCATGAGAGTCCACCATACCCACCTATGGACTGAATAAGATCCCTCAAGTAAGTTGTCATCGGTGCAAGCAATAAAAATTGCTCCCTAATATGTATGATCTATTAGTGTGTGGAAAATAAGCTTTGTACGAACCTGTGATGAGGAAGACATAAAAACGACAGACTGCATAATAAAATTCTTTATCACAGGAGGCAATATAAAGTGGCGTTCCTCCGCACTAAGAGGACACGCATCCAAACCTCAAAAGCGCATGACAACCTCTGCTTCCCTCTGCCAAGGGCCTATCTTGTACCTTTACTTTTTGTGCTTGAAAGAGTCATGGTGATCTTCACCAATTCCTTGTTTCGCATTTATCTTGGCTAACGTTACATGCTAGGGAAATATCTATATTCTTATGTCAACTTGTAGGTAAGTATTCATGAATTATTATTGTTGATATTACCTTGAGGTAAGTAGTTGGGAGGCAAAACTATAAGCCCCTATCTTTCTCTGTGTCCAGTTGAAACTTTGATCTCAGGAGTACCACGTGAGTGGTAGCAATTGTAGAGAACGAAAAGATGATTGAGTATGTAGATTTGCTTTACTAGCTCTTATTTGACTCTTTCTGATGTTGTGATAAATTGCAATTGCTTCAATGACTAAAGGCTATCGGTTGTTGTTTCTCGGTAAGGTTCTTGATCCATGCTTTACTTTGTGAAGTAATTGTCACTTTGGCATGAGAGATTATATGTTGGTATTGTTGTTCTAATCATGATCATGATGCCTGCATGTTCGTATCTTGTTTTGTCGACACCTCTCTCCCTAAACAATTGGGCATGTTTATTGATTTAGGCTTTCGCTTGAGGATAAGCGAGGTCTAAGCTTGGGGGAGTTGATACGTCCATTTTGCATCATGCTTTCATGTTGATACTTATCGCTTTTTGGGCAGTTGTTTCACTCCACGGTACAATACTTATGCCTTTTCTCTCTTATTTTGCAAGGTTTACTTGAAGAGGGAGAATGCCGGCAGCTGGAATTCTAGCCTAAAAAGGAGCAAGTTTGAGATGCCTATTCCGTGCAACTCCAAAAGCCGTGAAAATCAACGGGGAATTATTTTGGATTTTATGAAAAATACTGGGCGGGAGAAGTATGAGAGGCCACAAGCCTGCGAGGCCCGGCCTACCCCCTGGTCGGACCTGGGGGGCTTGTGGGCCCCCTATTGCCCCTCCGATGCTCATCTTTTGCTATATGAAGGGTTTTGTCCAGAAAAAAAAATCAGAAGGGAGCTTTTCGGAGGATTCGCCGCTCCCACGAGGCGGAACTTGAGCAGAACCAATCTAGAGCTCCGGCAGGACGATCCTGCAGGGGAAAATTCCCTCCCGGAGGGGGAAATCGTCGCCATCGTCATCACCAACACTCCTCTCATCGGAGGGGACTCGTCACCGTCAACATCCTCATCAGCACCATCTCATCTGCAAACCCAAGTTCATCACTTGTAACCAATCTCCATCTCAGGACTCCGATTGGTACTTGTAAGGTTGCTAGTAGTGTTAATTACTCCTTGTAGTTGATGCTAGTTGGATTATTTGGTGGAAGAGTTTATGTTCAGATCCTTCATGCTACTCATTACCTCTCTGGTCATGAATACGAATATGCTTTGTGAGTAGTTACTGTTGTTCCTCAAGACATGGGATAAGTCATGCTAATAGTAGTTATGTGAATCTGGTATTCATTCGATATTTTGATGTGTTGTATGTTGTTTTTCCTCTAGTGGTGTTATGTGAACGTCGACTACATAACACTTCACCATTATTTGGTCCTAGAGGAAGGCATTGGGAAGTAGTAAGTAGATGATGGGTTGCTAGAGTGACAGAAGCTTAAACCCTAGTTTATGCGTTGCTTCCTAAGGGGCTGATTTGGATCCACTAGTTTAATGCTATGGTTAGACTTTGTCTTAATTCTTCTTTCGTAGTTGTGGATGCTTGCGAGAGGGGTTAATCATAAGTGGGATGCTTGTCCAAGTAAGGGCAGTACCCAAGCGCCGGTCCACCCACATATCAAACTATCAAAGTAACGAACATGAATCATATGAACATGATGAAAACTAGCATGAGAGAAATTCCCGTGTGTCCTCGGGAGTGTTTTCCCTCCTATAAGACTTTGTCCAGGCTTGTCCCTTGCTACAAAAGGGATTGGGCCACTTTGTTGCACCGTTGTTCCTTTTGTTACTTGCTACTTGCTATGAATCACCTCACCATACAATCACTTGTTACCGATAATTTTAGTGCTTACAGATATTACCTTGCTGAAAACCACTTGTCAGATCCTTCTGCCCCTCGTTGGGTTCGACACTCTTACTTATCGAAAGGACTATGATAGATCCCCTATACTTGTGGGTCATCAGGATGTTGCACATCCGTGATGTTGAGGTGCCCAAGAAGACCAGAAGCATGGAGGCGAGGCTCGAAGCAATGGAGCAACAAGTCTTCAAGTGCCAAGGGATGGTGGAGCGTGGACTCAACGCCAACCACATGATGATCACGGAGTTCACCAACAAGCACAAGATCGATGCCATTGATATCGAGAAGCACCTCTCCAGGCTCTATGACAGAATTGATCACCTCCAAGCCCAGATCTATGACCTGCAGAATCAAAACTGTGAGTATGAGTATAGATTTAAATCATTTCGGTTGGCTGCAGCTTTTAGGATTCCGGAGACTCGTTCATCTTTCCATGATGGAGCACCTATGCCTTGGAAGACGGAGGATCAAACCCATGTTGCAACAACTCCACCACCATCACCTCCAAAGGAAGACAACTAAGCATGGGTATGGGCAATCCCCTTGGCTTGTGCCAAGCTTGGGGGGAGTTGCCCCGGTATCGTATCACCATAACATCTTTTGCATTTACCTTTTCTTAGTTTGTTTCTTTTTGGTTTTATCTTTCCCTAGTAGAATAAAGTCCTTAGTGTTTTAGGCTTGAGTTTTGCTTTGTCTCACCCTCGATGTATTCGAGCTCATGAGACATATAATAAAGAGAGTTTTAGTTAAGGGCCTTGCCTCATGCCATGATCAAAAGAATGAGAAAAGAACGAAAACATGAAAGATCATATAATGGTCTTATGGGAAGTGATGGCTTCAGATATAAAAAGAATGATGATTGAAACTTGTTGAGGGTAGACAAACGTAGACCTTGGTCATTGTTGCCATTAAAAGGAAGTGATAAAGAACGAGAGGTTCACATATAAAAATATCATCTTTGACACCATCTATGATTGTGAACACTCACTAAACTATTACATGCTTAGAAGTAGATGTTGGACAAGGAAGGCAACATAATGAATTGTGTTTCCTTGGTTCCGAACAATGTTATATGACTAGAGATCCCTTAACATGTGACGATTGCTTCCACCTCATATCATCCAAAACTTCCGCACTTAGTAGAGATACTACTTGCGCATCCATAAACCTTCAACCCCAGTTTTTGCCATGAGAGTCCACCATACCTACCTATGGATTGAATAAGATCCCTCAAGTAAGTTGTCCTCGGTGCAAGCAATAAAAAAATTGCTCCCTAATTATGTATGATCTATTAGTGTGTGGAAAATAAGCTTTGTACGAACTTGTGATGAGGAAGACATAAAAGCGACATATTGCATAATAAAGTTCTTTATCACAGGAGGCAATATAAAGTGACGTTCCTCCACACTAAGAGGTCGCACATCCAAACCTCAAAAGTGCATGACAACCTCTGCTTCCCTCTGCGAAGGGCCTATCTTGTACCTTTACTTTTTGCCCTTGAAAGAGTCATGGTAATCTTCACCAATTCCTTATTTCGCCTTTATCTTGGCTAACGTCATATGCAAGGGAAAGATTTATATTCATATGTCAACTTGGAGGTAAGTATTCATGAATTATTGTTGTTGACATTTGATACGTCCATTTTGCATCATGCTTTCATGTTGATATTTATCGCTTTTTGGGTTGTTATTTCACTTCACGGTACAATACTTATGCCTTTTCTCTCTTACTTTGCAAGCTTTACATGAAGAGGGAGAATGCCGGCAGTTGGAATTCTGGCCTGAAAGTGGAGCAAGTTTGAGATACCTATTCTGCGCAACTCCAAACGCCGTAAAAATCAATGATGATTTTTTTTCTGGATTTATAAAAAATACTGGGCCGAAGAAGTGCCACAGGAGCGCAACCACGGGGCCACACGCCTGGTAGGCGCGGCCACCCCCTGGCCGCGCCTAGGGGGCTTGTGGGCTCCCTGCTGGCCCACTGTCCCCCCCCCCCCTCTTCTGCTATATGAAGGGTTTCGTCCAGAAAAAATCTGAAGGAGGCTTTTTCGAGGATTCGCCGCCGCCACGAGGCGGAACTTGAACAGAACCAATCTAGAGCTCCGGCAGGACGATCCTGCCGGGGAAACTTCCCTCCCGGAGGGGAAATCATCGCCATCGTCATCACCAACACTCCTCTCATTGGATGGGACTCGACACCATCAACAGCTTCATCAGCACCATCTCATCTCCAAACCCTAGTTCATCACTTGTAACCAATCTCCATCTCACGACTCCGATTGGTACTTGTAAGGTTGCTAGTAGTGTTGATTACTCTTTGTAGTTGATGCTAGTTGGATTACTTGGTGGAAGAGTTTATGTTCAGATCCTTGATGCTACTCATTACCTCTCTGGTCATGAATATGATTATGCTTTGTGAGTAGTTACTTTTGTTCCTCAGGACATGGGATAAGTCATGCTAATAATAGTCATGTGTATTTGGAATGCGTTCGATATTTTGATGTGTTGTATGTTGTTTTTCCTTTAGTGGTGTTATATGAACGTCGACTACATAACTCTTCACCATTATTTGGGCCTAGAGGAAGGCATTGGGAAGTTGTAAGTAGATGATGGGTTGCTAGAGTGACAGAATCTTAAACCCTAGTTTATGCGTTGCTTCATAAGGGGCTTATTTGGATCCACTAGTTTAATACTATGGTTAGACTTTGTCTTAATTCTTATTTCGTAGTTGCGGATGCTCGCGAGAGGGGTTAATCATAATTGGGATGCTTGTCCAAGTAAGGGTAGTACCCAAGCACCGGTCCACCAACATATCAAACTATCAAAGTAACGAACGCGAATCATATGAACATGATGAAAACTAGCATGACAGAAATTCCTGTGTGTCCTCGGGAGCGTTTTTCCTCCTATAAGACTTTGTCCACGCTTGTCCCTTGATAACAAAGGGATTGGGCCACTTTGCTGCACCATTGCTACTTTTGTTACTTGTTGCTTCCTACGAATCATCTCACCACACAATCACTTGTTACCGACAATTTCAGTGCTTGCAGATTTTACCTTCCTGAAAACCACTTGTCAGATCCTTCTGCTCCTCGTTGGGTTTGACACTCTTACTTATCGAAAGGACTACGATTGATCCCCTATACTTGTGGGTCATCAAGACTCTTTTCCGGCGTCGCTGCCGGGGAGTGAAGCGCCTTTGGTAAGTGGAACTTGGTAAGGGAACATTCATTTAGTGTGCTGAAATTTATTTTCACTTGTCACTATGGAAACTAATCCTTTGAGGGGCTTGTTCGGGGTATCTTCACCTCGAACGGAAGCACAAAGAGTTGCTCCTCAATCTGCTGCACCTACTGAAACTATTTGCTTTGAATTTCTTTCGGGTATGTGATACGTCCATTTTGCATCATGCTTTCATGTTGATATTTATCGCTTTATGGACAGTTATTATACTTTTTGGTACCATACTTATGCCTTTTCTCTCTTATTTTGCAAGGTTTATTTGAAGAGGGAGAATATCGGCAGCTGGAATTCTGGACTGGAAAAGGAGCAAGTTTGAGTCCTCTACTCTGCGCAACTCCAAATGCCCTCAAAATCAACGTGGATTTTTTTAGGAATATATAAAAATACTAGGTGAAAGAAGTGTCAGAGGGGAGCTGCCAGGGGCCCACAAGCCCGGTGGTCGCGGCCTTACCCCCTGGTCGCGGCAACAGGGCTTGAGGGCACCCTGGTGGCCCACTAGCCCCCCTCTTCTGCTATATGAAGGGTTTCGTCCGGAAAAAAATTAGGGCGGAGCTTTTTCGTGGATTCTCCACCGCCACGAGGCGGAACTTGAGCAGAACCAATCTAGAGCTCCGGCAGGGCGATCCTGCCGGGGAAACTTCCCTCCCGGAGGGGGAAAGTTGTGGATGCTTGCAAGAGGGGTTAACCATAAGTGGGATGCTTGTCCAAGTAAGGTCAGTACCCAAGCGCCGGTCCACCCACATGTCAAACTATCAAAGTAACGAACGTGAATCATATGAACATGATGAAACTAGCATGGCAGAAATTCCCGTGTGTCCTCGGGAGCGTTTTTCCTCCAATAAGACTTTGTTCAGGCTTGTCCCTTGCTACAAAAGGGATTGGGCCACTTTTCTGCACCGTTCCTACTACTTGTTACTTGTTACTTTTCACCTGCTACGTTTTACCTCACTACACCATCACTTGTTACCGCTACTTTCAGTGCTTGCAGTTATTACCTTGCTGAAAACCGTTTATCAGAGCCTTCTGCTCCTCGTTGGGTTCGACACTCTTACTTATCGAAAGGACTACAATTGATCCCCTATACTTGTGGGTCATCAAGACTCTTTACTGGCGTCGTTGCCGGGGAGTGAAGCGCCTTTGGTAAGTGGAATTTAGTAAGGAAACATTTATATACTGTGCTGAAATTTATTGTCACTTGTCACTATGGAAACTGTTGCTTTGAGGAATTTGTTCGGGGTATCTTCCCCACGAACGGAAGCACGAGGAGTTTCTCCTCAACCTAAAGTACCTACTGAAAATATCTTTCATGAAATTCCTTCGGGTATGCTTGAGAAACTGCTCGCTAATCCTTTTACACGAGATGGATCATCACATCCAGACTTGGATCTAATGTATGTAGATGAAGTTTGTGGTTTATTTAAGCTTGCAGGTTTGCCCGAGGATGAGGTAAATAAGAAAGTCTTTCCTTTATGTTTGAAGGATAAGGCGTTGACATGGTATAGGCTATGTGATGATACTGGATTATGGGACTACAATCGGTTGAAATTGGAATTTCATCAAAAGTTTTATCCTATGCATTTAGTACATTGTGAT
Organism: Hordeum vulgare subsp. vulgare; assembly: GCF_904849725.1. NCBI lineage: Eukaryota > Viridiplantae > Streptophyta > Magnoliopsida > Poales > Poaceae > Hordeum > Hordeum vulgare. The sequence continues at coordinate 536,657,412 of NC_058521.1, forward strand.
CGGAATTATATTTATAACTTTTGGCCTCGTGACAGGGAAAGCATAGATCTAGCTTGGGGGAGGCTTAAATCAATGCTATATTCATGCCCCAATCATGAGCTCTCGAGAGAAATTATCACTCAAAACTTTTACGCTCGCCTTTCTCATGAAGATCGTACCATGCTTGACACTTCTTGTACCGGTTCTTTTATGAAGAAGGATATTGACCACAAGTGGAATTTATTGGAAAGAATCAAACGTAACTCTGAAGATTGGGAGCTTGAAGAAGGTAAGGAGTCAGGTATGAATTTCTAGTTTGATTGCGTTAAATCTTTTGTTGAAACAAACACTTCTAGATATTTTAGCGCTAAGTATGGACTTGACTCTCAGATAGTAGCTTCTCTATGTGAATCTTTTGCTGCTCATGTTGATCTTCCCAAATATAAGTGGTTTAAGTATCATCCTCCTGTAGAAGTCAACATAATTAAACCCAATCTAGTTTACGAGAAAGTCATTGCCTATAATGATCCTATTGTTCCTTGTGCCTACACTGAGAAACCACCTTACCCTGCTAGGAAAAAGGATTATTCTAAAGCTCCAACTGTGATACGTAGGGGTTACATTAGACCACTTGCACCCCCTGAGGGAATTAGAGTTGAACCTGGTGTTGCTATTATCAAAGATCTCTTAGCCGAAGACATAGACGGGCATGTTATCAAATTCTGTGAGGACTCCGCTAGAATTGCTAAACCTCACGCGAAAGACAAGTACGGACCTGTAGTTGGCCTGCTCGTTCTTTCTGTCAAGATAGGAGATCACTGTTATCATGGTTTATGTGATATGGGTGCTAGTGTTGGTGCAATACCCCGGTCCCTTTATGATGAAATCAAAGATGAGATTGCACCTGCTGAGTTAGAACCCATTGATGTCACTATTACGCTAGCTAATAGAGACGCTATCTGCCCTGTGGGAATTGTGAGAGACGTAGAAGTCCTGTGTGGTAAGACGAAGTATCCTACTGACTTCCTCGTCCTTGCTACTGCACAAGATAGCTTTTGTCCTATCATATTTGGTAGACCCTTTCTCAACACTGTCAATGCTCATATTGATTGCATTAAACAGTCTGTCACTTTTAGTTTCGAGGGTGTGTCTCATGAATTTAACTTCTCCAAGTTTGGAAGACAACCCCATGAAAAAGAGTCGTCTGGTAGGGATGAAATCATTGCTCTTGCCTCTATTGTCGTGCCTCCTACGGATCCTTTAGAGCAATATCTGCTTGAGCATGAAAATGATATGCATATGGATGAAAGAGATGAGATAGATAAAATTGTTTTAGAACAATATCCTATTCTTAAGAATAATCTGCCTGTTGAACTGCTTGGGGATCCTGTGTTCGAGCTAATACAGTTACCAGGTACACTTAAGTATGCCTATCTTGATGAGAAGGAGATATATCATGTTATTATTAGTGCTCACCTCTCGAATCAGGAAGAGAAGAAGTTATTAAAAACTTTGAGGAAGCACCGTGCTGCTATTGGATATACTCTTGATGATCTTAAGGGTATTAGTCCCACTCTATGTCAGCACAAGATTAAAACCGATCCTGATTCTAAGCCAGTTGTTGATCACCAACGAAGATTAAATCCTAGGATGAAAGAGGTCATGAGAAAAGAAATAGTAAAGCTTCTGGAAGCAGGAATCATTTATCCTGTTGCTCATCGTGATTTGGTAAGTCCAGTACATTGCGTACCCAAGAAGGGAGGTATCACCGTCGTTCCTAATGATAAGAATGAACTAATCCCACACAGGATTATTACTGGCTATAGGATGGTGATAGACTTCCGGAAACTGAACAAGGCAACCAGGAAAGACCATTATCCTTTGTCGTTTATCGACCAAATTCTAGAAAGGCTATCTAAACACACACACTTCTGCTTTCTAGACGGTTATTCAGGTTTCTCGCAAATACCTGTTTCACAATCTGATCAGGAGAAAACCACTTTCACCTGCCCCTTCGGTACCTTTGCTTATAGGCGTATGCCTTTTGGCTTATGCAATGCACCTGCCACCTTTCAAAGGTGTATGATGGCTATATTCTCTGACTATTGTGAAAAGATTGTTGAGGTTTTCATGGATGATTTCTCCGTTTATGGTTCTTCCTTTGATGATTGCCTCAGCAACCTTGATCGAGTCTTACAGAGATGCAAAGATACCAACCTCGTCTTGAACTGGGAGAAGTGCCACTTCATGGTTAATGAAGGAATCGTCTTAGGACACAAAATCTCTGAGAAAGGCCTTGAAGTTGATAAGGCTAAGGTTGATGCAGTTGAGAAAATGCCTTGCCACACAGATAACAGAGGTATACGAAGTTTCCTAGGTCATGCTGGTTTCTATAGAAGGTTCATTAAAGACTTCTCTAACATTTCTAGGCATCTTACCAACCTCTTGCAGAAGGATGTTCCTTTTGTTTTTGATGAGGATTGTGAGGAAGCTTTCGAAATACTTCAGAAGGCCTTGAACCACACCTATTGTTCAACCACCTGATTTGAACTTGCCCTTTGAAATCATGTGCGATGCTAGTGATTATGCTGTTGGTGATGTTCTAGGACAAAGAGTTGACAAGAAGTTGAATGTTATTCACTACGCTAGTAAAACTCTAGCCAGTGCCCAAAGAAACTATGCTACTACGGAGAAGGAATATTTAGCAGTCGTGTTTGCATGTGAAAAGTTCAGATCTTATATAGTTGAATCCAAAGTCATTATTCACTGTGGTCATGCTGCTATTAAGTACCTTATGGAGAAGAAGGACGCTAAACCTAGGCTAATCAGATGGGTTCTCCTGCTACGGGAATTTGTTTTGCACGTTGTTGACCAAAAGGGTGCTGATAACCCTGTAGCAGACCACTTATCCAGGCTAGAGAATGTCCTTGATGACCCACGACCTATTGATGACAACTTTCCCGATGAGAAATTGAATGTCATCCGCACTTCACATAGTGCACCGTGGTATGCTGATTACGCAAACTATATCATAGCCAAATACATACCACCCAGTTTCACCTACCAGCAAAAGAAGAAATTCTTCTTTGATTTGAGACACTACTTTTGGGATGATCCTCACCTTTATAAGGAAGGAGTAGATGGTGTTATTAGACGTTGTGTGCCTGAACATGAACAGGGACAGATCCTGCAGAAGTGTCATTCCGAAGCCTACGGAGGACACCATGCTGGAGATAGAACTGCTCATAAGGTATTGTAATCAGGTTTCTATTGGCCCACTCTCTTCAAGGATGCCCGTAAGTTTGTCTTGTCTTGTGACGAATGCCAAAGAATAGGGAACATCAGTAAACGTTAGGAAATGCCTATGAACTATTCGCTTGTCATTGAACCATTTGATGTCCGGGGCTTTGATTATATGGGACCCTTCCCGAGTTCCAATGGGTATACTCACATCTTAGTTGCTGTTGATTACGTCACTAAGTGGGTAGAAGCTATCCCCACTAGAAATGTTGATCACCACACCTCTATTAAGATGCTTAAAGAAGTCATTTTCCCAAGACTTGGAGTCCCTAGATATCTGATGACTGATGGCGGTTCATACTTCATTCATGGTGTTTTCCTCAAGATGCTCGCTAAGTATGATGTCAACCATAGAGTTGCATCTCCTTATCATCCTTAGTCTAGTGGTCAAGTGGAGTTGATTAATAAGGAGATCAAATTGATCTTACAAAAGACTGTCAATAGTTCTAGAAATAATTGGTCTAGCAAACTTGACGATGCACTATGGGCTTATAGGACTGCTTATAAGTATCCCATGGGCATGTCGCCGTATAAAATGGTTTACGGTAAGGCATGTCATTTACCTCTTGAGCTAGAACACAAAGCTTATTGGGAAATCAAAGAGCTCAACTTCGAATTCAAACTTGCTGGTGAGAAGCGGTTGTTTGATATCAGCTCATTAGATGAATGGAGGGCCGAGGCATATGAGAATGCCAAGTTGTTAAAGGAAAAGGTTAAGAGATGGCATGATAAAAGAATACAAAAACGTGAGTTCAATGTAGGTGATTATGTCCTGCTATACAATTCTCGCTTAAGATTCTTCGCAGGCAAACTTCTCTCTAAATGGGAAGGTCCCTACATTGTCCAGGAAGTATATCGTTCTGGTGCCACCAAAATCAATAACATGGAAGGTAATTTTCCTAGAGTGGTAAATGGGCAAAGAATCAAGCATTATATCTCTGGTACTCCCATAAATGTTGAGAGCAATATCATCAATATCATAACTCCAGAGGAGTACATAAGGGATGTTTATCAGCCTGTTTCAGACTCTCAAAACAAAGAGGTATGTGTTTTGGTAAGTAATTGGACTCCAAAACTTTTCCAGTAGGAAATTTTCTCCGTTTTGGAATTTATGAAAAAATAGAAAAATAAAAAGTAGTCCAGAGAGCGCACGAGGCGGCCACAAGCTTGGTCGCCGCGGCCTGCCCCCTGGCCGTGGAGACAGGGCTTGTGGGCACCTCGTGTGCCTCCCGGACTCTGATTTCTTGCGAAGCACTCCTTCTGGTCCAGAAAAAGTCATTACAATACGTCCGAGGGTTTTTATCTCCGTATCACGCAGTTTTCCTCTGTTTTCATTTTGAGCCTGTTTCTGCTGCACATCTAGACTGCTATGGCGTCCCCAAAAGCTCCGAAGGACAAGGTCTTTGAGAAGGATATCAATCCTTACCTCGCGGAAGTGTTGCAGCACCCTCAATCTATCAAGATGAGTGAGGGGATGTTGCACATCCGTGATGTTGAGGGGCCTAAGAAGACTGGAAGCATGGAGATGAGGCTCGAAGCAATGGAGCAACAAGTCTTCAAGTGCCAAGGGATGGTGGAGCATGAACTCAACGCCAACCACATGATGATCACGGAGTTCACCAACAAGCACAAGATGGATGCCAATGACATTGGGAAGCACCTCTCCAGGCTCTATGACAGGGTTGATCAACTCCAGGGCCTGATCTATGACCTGAAGAACCAAAACTGTGAGTATGAGTATAGATTTAAATCAATACAGTTGGCTGCAGATTTGAGGATTCCGGCGACTCGTTCATCCTGCCATGATGGAGCACCTATGCCTTGGAAGATGGAGGCTCAGACTCATGTTGCAACTCATCCACCACCACCAAAGGAAGACAACTGGGCATTGGTATTGGCAATCCCCTTGGCTTTTACCAAGCTTGGGGGAGTTGCCCTGGTATAGTATCACCGTTATATCTTTTGCTTTTACCTTTGTTTTAGTTTATTCTTTTCAGTTTTTACTTTTTTTCTCTTAGTGGGATAAGTCTTTAGTGTTTAGTTTGAGTCTTTTGCTTTGTGTCTCCCCCGATGTATTCGAGCTTGCGAGATATATAATAAAGAGTATCTTAATCAAGGGCTTTGTTTTGTGTCGTGATCAAAAGTATGAAAAGAACGATAGCATGAAATATCATGAGATGATCTTATGGAAAGTGATAGCTTCACATATAACAAGTATGATGATTGAAACTTGTTGAGAATAGACCAACATAGACCCCAGTCATTGTTGCAATTAATAAGAAGTAATAAGGAAAGAGAGGTTCACATATAAATATATCATCTTAGACACTTCTTTACAATTGTGAGCACTCACCAAACTATTACATGCTTAGAAGTAGATGTTGGACAAGGAAGACAACATAATGAATTGTATTTGCTTGATTCCAAACAATGTTATATGATTAGAGATCCCTTAGCATGTGACGATTGCTTCCACCTCATATTAGCCAAAACTCCGACACCAAGTAGAGATACTACTTGTGCATCCATAAACCTTAAACCCAGTTTTGCCTTGAGTGTCCACCATACCTACCTATGGATTGAATAAGATCCCTCAAGTAAGTTGTCATCGGTGCAAGCAATAAAAATTGCTCTCTAATATGTATGATCTATTAGTGTGTGGAAAATAAGCTTTATACGAACCTGTGATGAGGAAGCCATAAAAGCGACAGACTGCATAATAAAGTTCTTTATCACAGGAGGCAATATAAAGTCACGTTCCTCCGCACTAAGAGGACACGCATCCAAACCTCAAAAGCGCATGACAACCTCTGCTTCCCTCTGCGAAGGGCCTATCTTGTACCTTTACTTTTGTCCTTGTGAAAGTATTGGTGATCAACACCAATTCCCTATTCCGTCTTCATCTTGGTGAACGGCATATGCTAGGGAAAGATCTATATTCATATATCAACTTGGAGATGAGTACTTATGCTTTATTATTCTTGAATTTACCCTTGAGGTAAATGGTTGGGAGGCAAAATTATAAGCCCCTATCTTTCTCTGTGTCCAACTGAAACTTTGATACCATGAGTACCACATGAGTTCTAACAATTGTTGAAAACAAAAAGAGATGATTGAGTATGTGGATTTACTTTACAAGCTCTTACTTCGCTCTTTCTGATGTTATGATATATATCTTGATGAAAAAGTTACTAAAAACTCTGAGGAAGCATCGTGCTGCTATTGGATATACTCTTGATGATCTTAAGGGCATTAGTCCCACTCTATGCCAGCACAAGATCAAAACTGATCCTGATTCCAAACTAGTTGCTGGTCGTCAAAGGAGATTGAATCCTAAGATGAAAGAGGTAGTAAGAAAAGAAATACTAAAGCTCCTGGAAGCAGGTATTATCTATCCTGTTGCTCATAGTGATTGGGTGAGTCCGGTGCATTGCGTCCCTAAGAAGGGAGGCATTACCGTTGTCCCTAATGATAAGGATGAATTGATCCCACAGAGTATTATTACTGTCTATAGGATGGTGATTGATTTTAGGAAATTGAATAAATCCACTAGGAAAGATCATTACCATCTGCCTTTTATCGACCAAATGCTAGAAAGACTATCTAAACACACACACTTCTGCTTTCTAGACGGTTATTCTGGTTTCTCCCAAATACCAGTTGCACAATCTGATCAGGAGAAAACCACTTTCACCTGCCCTTTCGGTACCTTTGCTTATAGACATGTGCATTTTGGCTTATGTAATGCACCTGCCACCTTTCAAAGATGTATGATGGCTATATTCTCTAACTTTTTGACAAGATTGTTGAGGTTTTCATGTATGACTTCTCCATTTACGGGTCTTCTTTTGACGATTGCCTCAGCAACCTTGATCGGGTCTTGCAAAGATGTAAAGATACCAATCTTGTCTTGAATTGGGAGAATTGCCACTTTATGGTTAATGAAGGCATCATCTTAGGACATAAAATTTCTGAAAGAGGTACTGAAGTCGATAAGGCTAAGGTTGATGCAATCAAGAAAATGCCATACCCCACAGATATCAATGGTATAAGAAGTTTCCTTGGTCATGTTGGTTTCTACAGAAGGTTCATTAAAGACTTCTCTAAGATTTCTAGGCCTCTTACCAATCTCTTGCAAAAGGATATTCCTTTTGTTTTTGACAATGATTGTGAGGAAGCCTTCGAAATACTTAAGAAGGCTTTGATAACTGCACCTATTGTTCAACCACCAAATTGGAACTTACCTTTTGAGATCATGTGTGACGTAGTGATTATGTTGTTGGTGCTATCCTAGGGCAAAGAGTTGATAAGAAGTTGAATGTTATTCACTATGCTAGTAAAACTCTAGACACTGCCCAAAGAAACTATGCTACTACGGAAAAGGAATTTTTAGCAGTCGTGTTTGCATGTGAAAAGTTCAGATCTTACATAGTTGATTCCAAAGTCACTATTCACACTGATCACGCTTCTATTAAGTACCTCATGGAGAAGAAGGACGCTAAACCTAGACTTATCAGATGGGTTCTCTTGCTACAATAATTTGATTTGCACGTTGTCGACAGCAACGGTGCTGATAATCCCGTAGCAGACAACTTGTCTAGGTTGGAGAACGTTCTTGATGACCCACAACCTATTGATGATAGCTTTCCCGATGAGAAATTGAATGTCATCAATGCTTCACGTAGTGCACCGTGGTATACTAATTATGCAAACTATATCGTTGCCCAATATATACCACCTAGTTTCACATACCAGCAAAAGAAGAAATTCTTCATTGACTTGAGACATTACTTTTGGGATGATCCTCACCTTTATAAGGAAGGAGTAGATGGTGTTATTAGACGTTGTGTACGTGAACATGAATAGGGACAGATCCTACAAAAAGTGTCACTCTGAGGCCTATGGAGGACACCATGCGGGAGATAGAACTGCACACAAGGTATTGCAATCAGGTTTCTATTGGCCCACTCTCTTCAAGGATGCCCGTAAGTTTGTCTTGTCTTATGACGAATGTCAAAGAATAGGTAATATCGGTAAATGATAGGAAATGCCTATGAACTATTCACTTGTCACTGAACCATTTGATGTCTGGGGCTTTGATTATATGGGACCTTTTCCAAAATCCAATGGGTATACTCATATCCTAGTTGTTGTTGATTACGTCACTAAGTGGGTAGAAGCTATCCCCACTAGTAGTGCTGATCACAACACCTCTATCGAGATGCTTAAAGAAGTTATTTTCCCTAGATTTGGAGTCCCTAGATATCTAATGACCGACGGTGGTTCAGATTTCATTCATGGTGCTTTCCGTAAAACGCTTGCTAAGTACGATGTCAACCATAGAATTGCGTCCCCCTATCACCCTCAGTCCAGTGGTATAGTAGAGCTAAGCAAAAGAGAGATTAAACTGAGTCTGCAAAAGACTATCAATAGGTCCAGAAAGAATTGGTCTAAGAAGCTCGATGATGCACTGTGGGCTTATAGAACTGCCTATAAGAATCCCATGGGCATGTCTCCGTACAAAATGGTGTACGGTAAAGCATGTCATTTACCTCTTGAGCTAGAGCATAAAGCTTATTTGGCAATCAAAGAGCTCAACTTTGATTTCAAACTTGCTGGTGAGAAGTGGTTATTTGACATTAGCTCGCTTGATGAATGGAGAACCCAGGCATATGAGAATGCCAAGTTGTTCAAAGAGAAGGTTAAGAGGTGGCATGATAAGAGGATACAAAAGCATGAGTTCAATGTACATGATTATGTCTTGCTTTATAACTCTCGTTTAAGATTCTTTGCAGGCAAGCTTCTCTCAAAATGGGAAGGTCCCTATGTTGTCGAGGAAATATATCGTTCCGGTGCTATCAAGATCAATAACACGGAAGGTAATTGTCCGAGAATTGTAAATGGGCAGAGAATCAAGCATTATATCTCACGTACTCCCATAAATGTTGAAAGCAATATTATCAATACCATAACTCCGGAAGAATACCTAAGGGACATTTACCAGCCTGTTTCAGACTCCGAAAACGAAGAGGTGTGTGATTCGGTAAGAAAACAGACTCCAAAACTTTTCGAGTAGGAAATTTTCTCCGTTTTGGAATATTTGGAAAAATACAAAAATTGGAAGTAGTCCGGAAAGCGCGCGAGGAGGCGACAAGCCTGCCAGGCGCGGGCCCACCCCCTGGCCGCGCGTGGGGGCTTGTGGCCACCTCGTGCGCCTCCTGGACTCCGTTTTCTTGCAGAGTACACCTTCTGGTCGGAAAAAAATCATTATATATTCTCCCGAAGGGTCTGGTCTTTGTATCACACATATTTCCTCTGTTTCCATTTCGAGCCGGTTTCTGTTGCAGATCTAGATCGCTATGACGTCCCCAAAATCTCGGAAGGACAAGATCTTCGAGAAGGTCATCAATCCCTACCTCTCGGGAGTGCTGCAACACCCTCAATCTATCGAGATGCGTGAGGGGATGTTGCACATCCATGATGTTGAGGGGCCCAAGAAGACCGGAAGCATGGAGGCAAGGCTCAAAGCAATGGAGCAACAGGTCTTCAAGTGCCAAGGGATGGTGGAGCGTGGACTCAACGCCAACCACATGATGATCACGGAGTTCACCAACCAGCACAGGATTGATGCCAATGACATTGGGAAGAACTTCTCCAGTCTCTATGACATGATTGATCACCTCCAGGCCCAGATCTATGACGTGCAGAACCAAAACTGTGAGTATGAGTATAGATTTAAATCAATACGGTTGGCTGCAGATTTGAGGATTCCGGAGATTCGTTCATCTTTCCATGATGGAGCACCTATGCCTTGGAAAACGGAGGATCGAACTCATGTTGCAACAACTCCACCACCATCATCTCCAAAGGAAGACAACTGAGCATGGGTATGGGCAATCCCCTTGGCTTGTACCAAGCTTGGGGGAGTTGCCCCGGTATCGTATCACCATCACATCTTTTGCATTTACCTTTGTTTCAGTTTATTCCATTTCAGTTTTCTCTTTCTCTAGTAGATTAAAAGTCTTAGTGTTTTAGTCTTGAGTTTTGCTTTGTGTCACCCCCGATGTATTCGAGCTCGTCAGCCATATAATAAAGAGTGTCTTAGTTGAAGGGCTTTGCCTCTTGCCATGATCAAAAGATTGAGAAAAGAACAAAAGCATGAAAGATCATGCAATGATCTTATGGGAAGTGATGGCTTCACATATAAAAATAATGATGAATGAAACTTGTTGAGGGTAGACAAACGTAGACCTTGGTCATGGTTGCAATTAATAGGAAGTGATAAAGAAGAAGAGGTTCACATATAAATATATCATCTTTGACACCATCTATGATTGTGAACACTCACTAAACTATTACATGCCTAGAAGTAGATGTTGGACAAGGAAGACAACATAATGAATTGTGTTTGCTTGGTTCCGAACAATGTTATATGATTAGATATCCCTTAGCATTTGATTATTGCTTCCACCTCATATTAGCCAAAACTCCCGCACCAAGTAGAGATACTACTTGTGCATCCATAAAACTTCAACCCAGTTTTGCCATGAGAGTCCACCATACCTACCTATGGATTGAATAAGATCCCTAAAGTAAGTTGTCATCGGTGCAAGCAATAAAAATTGATCTCTAATATGTATGATCTATTAGTGTGTGGAAAATAAGCTTTGTACGAACCTGTGATGAGGAAGACATAAAAGCGACAGACTGCATAATAAAGTTCTTTATCACAGGAGGCAATATAAGGTGACGTTCCCCCGCACTAAGAGGACACACATCCAAACCTCAAAAGCGCATGACAACCTTTGCTTCCCTCTGCGAAGGGCCTATCTTGTACCTTTACTTTTGCCCTTGAACGAGTCATGGTGATCTTCACCAATTCCTTATTTCGCATTTATCTTGGCTAATGTCATATGCTTGGGAAAGATCTATATTCATATGTCAACTTGGAAGTAAGTATTCATGAATTATTATTGTTGACATTACCCTTGAGGTAACCAGTTGGGAGGCAAAACTATAAGCCCCTATCTTTCTCTGTGTCCAGCTGAAACTTTGATCTCATGAGAACCACGTGAGTTGTAGCAATGGTAGAGAACGAAAGGATGATTGAGTATGTGGATTTGCTTTACAAGCTCTTATTTGACTCTTTCTGATGTTGTGATAAATTGCAATTGCTTCAATGACTAAAGGCTATCGGTTGTTACTTCTCGTTAAGGTTCTTGATCCATACTTTACTTTGTGAAGGAATTGTCACTTTAGCATGAGAGATTATATGTTGGTATTGTTGTTCTGATCATGATCATGATGCTTGCATGTTCGTATCTTGTTTTGTCGACACCTCTCTCCCTAAACATGTGGACATATTTATTGAGCTAGGCTTTCGCTTGAGGACAAGCGAGGTCTAAGCTTGGGGGAGTTGATACGTCCATTTTGCATCATGCTTTCATGTTGATATTTATCACTTTTTGGGATGTTATTTCACTTCACGGTACAATACTTATGCCTTTTCTCTCTTATTTTGCAAGGTTTACATGAAGAGGGAGAATGCCGGCAGCTGGAATTCTGGCCTGAAAGTGGAGCAAGTTTGAGATACCTATTCTGCGCAACTCCAAACGTCGTAAAAATCAACGGTGATTTTTTTCTGGATTTATAAAAAATACTGCGCCGAAGAAGTGCCAGAGGAGTGCAACCAGGGGGCCACAACCCTGGTAGGCGCGGCCACCCCCCTGGCCGCCCCTAGGGGGCTTGTGGGCTCCCTGCTGGCCCACTGGGCCCCCTCTTCTGCTATATGAAGGGTTTCGTCCGGAAAAAAATTAGGAGGAGGCTTTTTCGAGGATTCGCCGCCGCCACGAGGCGGAACTTTAGCAGAACCAATCTAGAGCTACGGCAGGACGATCCTGCCGGGGAAACTTCCCTCCGAGAGGGGGAAATCGTCACCATCGTCATCACCAACACTCCTCTCATCCGAGGGGAATCGTCACCATCAACATCTTCATCAGCACCATCTCATCTCCAAACCCTAGTTCATCATTGTACCCAATCTCCGTCTCGCAACTCCGATTGGTACTTTTAAGGTTGCTAGTAGTGTTAATTACTCCTTGTAGTTGATGCTAGTTGGATTACTTGGTGGAAGAGTTTATGTTCAGATACTTGATGCTACTCTTTAACTCTCTGGTCATGAATATGATTATGCTTGGTAAGTAGTTACTTTTGTTCCTGAGGACATGGGATAAGTCATGCTAATAATAGTCATGTGAATTTGGTATTCGTTCGATATTTTGATGTGTTGTATGTTGTTTTTCCTCTAGTGGTGTTATGTGAACGTCGACTACATAACACTTGACCATTATTTGGGCCTAGAGGAAGGCATTGGGAAGTAGTAAGTAGACGATGGGTTGCTAGAGTGACAGAAGCTTAAACCCTAGTTTATTTGTTGCTTCGTAAGGGGCTGATTTGGATCCACTAGTTTAATGTTATGGTTAGACTTTGTCTTAATTCTTCTTTCGTAGTTGCAGATTCTTGCGAGAGGGGTTAATCGTAAGTGGGATGTGCTACGGCAACAAAAGTCCTTCCCCGGCAACGCTAGGTATTCTTCTTGCTACTTCTCTTGCTTGCGTCGGTTTTCCCTTGAAGAGGAAAGGGTGATGCAGCACAGGAGCAGTAAGTATTTCCCTCAATTTGAGAACCAAGGTATCAATCCAGTAGGAGAATCTCGTCAAGTCCAGAGTACGTGCGCAAACACAAAAGAGCTTGCATCCAACGCTATAAAGGGGTTGTCAATCCCTTCAAGATTGATTGCAAAGTGAGATTTGAAGCAGAAAGTGCAACGAAGAAAAAGTGTAAGGCTGAAAATATGGTGTGGAGTAGACCCGGGGCCATAGTGTTCACTAGAGGCTTCTCTCAAAGTAGCAAGTATTACGGTGGGTGAACAAATTACTGTCGAGCAATTGATAGAACCGCACAAAGTCATGACGATATCTAAGGCGATGATCATACATATAGGCATCACGTCCGAGGCAAGTAGACCGATACTTTCTGCATCTGCTACTATTACTCCACACATCGACCACTATCCAGCATGCATCTAGTGTATTGAGTTCATGACGAACAGAGTAACGCCTTAAGCAAGATGACAGGATGTAGATGGATAAACACAAACCAATGATGAAAACCCCATCTTTTTACCCTTGATGGCAACAACACGATGCGTGCCTCGCTACCCCTTCTGTCACTGGGTGAGGTCACCGCACGGTATGAACCCAAAACCAAGCACTTCTCTCATTGCAAGAATCATAGATCTAGTTGGCCAAACAAAACCCACAACTCGAAGAGAATTACAAGGATATGAAATCATGCATAAGAGAGATCAGAAGAAACTCAAATAAGATTCATCGATAATCTGATCATAAATCCACAATTCATCGGATCTCGAAAAACACACCGCAAAAGAAGATTACATCGGATAGATCTCCATGAAGATCATGGAGAACTTTGTATTGAAGATCCAAGAGAGAGAAGAAGCCATCTAGTTACTAGCTATGGACCCATAGGTCTATGGTGAACTACTCACGCATCATCGGAGAGGTCATGGCGTTGATGAAGAAGCCCTCCGTATCCGAATGCCCCTCCGGCAGGGCACCCCACCGTGCCCCAGATGGGATCTTGCGCAGACAGAAGCTTGCGGCGGCGGAAAAGTACTTCGATGATCTCCTGATTTTTTATGGGATTTTAGGGAATATATAGGCGCAAAACCTAGGGCAGAGGTGGCCCAGGGAGCCCACAAGCCAGGGAGGCGCAGGACCCCCTGGCCGCGCCATGAGGGCTTGTGGGGTCCCTGAAGGCCCCCTGCCCTGATTCTCCGGCTTCCCGATCTTTTTCTGTTTCAGAGAAAATATTTTTGGCCGTTTCATTCCGTTTGTACTCCGTTCAAAATCCTCCTCTGAAAGGGGTCAAAAACATGGAAAAAACAGGAACTGGCAATTGGCACTGAGTTAATAAGTTAGTCCCAAAAAATATATAAAAGGCATGCAAAACATCCAAAGTTTGACAAGATAATAGCATGAAACCATCAAAAATTATAGATACGTTGGAGACGTATGAAGCATCCCCAAGCTTAACTCTTGCTCGTCCTCGAGTAGGGAAGTGATAAAGACTGAATTTTTGATGTGGAATGCTACCTAGCATAGTTGTCCTTTGCAACTTCTTTCGAGTGACATGAATGTTCAGATCCATAATATTCGAAACAATAGTTTGCTATTGACATGAAAACAACAATACTTCAAGCAAACTAGCAAGGTAATCATGAACTTCCAAAATAACAAGGCCAAGGAAAGTTATCCCTACAAAATCATATAGTCTGGCTATGCTCCATCATCCTCACACAACTAATGTAAATCATGCACAACCCCGGTATTGGCCAAGTAATTGTTTTCGCACTCTTACTCTCTCAAACCTTTTATAACTATCACACAATACATGAGCGTGAGCCATGGATATAGCACTAAAGGTAGAATAGAGTGTTGTGGTGGTTGTGAGACAAAAAGGAGGAGACGGTCACATTGACTCGGCGTATCAAAGGGCTATGGAGATGCCCATTAATAGATATCAATGTGAATGAGTAGGGATTGCCATACAAGGGATGCACTAGAGCTATAAGTATGTGACAGCTCAAAAGGAAAACTAGTGGGTGTGCATCCAACTTGCTTGCTCACGAAGACCTAGGGCAGTTTTGAGGAGACCCATCATTGGAATATACAAGTCAAGTTATATAATGAAGATTCCCACTATCATATGATAGTGACAAAGCAAGAAGCTCCCAATCATGAAGAACATGGTGCTATTATGAAGCACAAGTGTGGAAAAAGATAGTAGCATTGTCCCTTCTCTCTTTTTCTCTCCTTTTTTGGGCTCTTAGGCCTCTCTTTTTTTTCTTTTCTCTTTTATTTTATTTTTGGGCTCTTTGGCCTCTCTTTTTTTATTTCCTCACATGGGACAATGCTCTAATAATGATGATCATCACACTTTTATTTACTCACTGCTCAAAGCTTAGAAATGACTCTATAGGAAATGCCTCCGGCAGTGTACCGGGATGTGCAACGATCTAGCTTGGCGTATGACGTTGAAACATCTCGCTAGCTATCTTACGATCATGCAATGGCAATATGACAGTGACGGCACAAGTCATTAGACGGAACGGTGGGAGTTGCATGGTAATATATCTCAGAATGGCTATGAAAATGCCATAGTAGGTAGGTATGGTGGCTGTTTTGAGAAAGGCATATGGTGGGTTTGTGCTCCAGCGAGAATTGCGCGCCACTAGAGAGGCTAGCAAAGGTGGAAGGTGAAAGTGCATCTATACCATGGACTCACATTAGTCATGAAGAACTCACATACTTGTTGCGGAAGTAATTATTAGTAATCGAAACAAAGTGCTAAACACATACTCCTAGGGGAAGGGTTGGTAGGTGTTAACCATCGCGCGATCCCAACCTCAGCACAAAGGATGACAATCAATAGATCAATTATGCTCCGACTTCCTAACATAGCGGTTCACCATACGTGCGTGCTACGGGAATCACTAACTTCAACACAAGTATTTCCAGATTCACAACACCCTACTAACATAGCTCTTAATATTACCAAATCCACGTCCCAAAACTAATTGAGAGGAATCAAGACTTCTCTTTCTACTCAATACACATAAAGATGGAGGTTTGTTTTGGTATCCTCTTTGGGTACCTATCACCTTTGGCACTATTTTCATAGCATAAGCGAACTACCAAGTCACGCACGGCCGTGCTCTAAAAGATATAAGTGAAGCACATAGAGCAAAATTATCTAGCTCAAAAGATATAAGTGAAGCACTATGAGCATTCCAGCAAAATCACTATGAGTGCATGTCTCTCTCTCTCAAAAAGGTGTGCAGCAAGGATGATTGTGACACAACAAAAAGAAAAGACTCCTACGATACAAGACGCTCCAAGCAAAACACATATCATGTGGTGAATAAAAATATAGCTCCAAGTAATATAACCGATGGATTCGAGACGAAAGAGGGGATGCCTTCTCGGGGCATCCCCAAGCTTAGGCTTTTGGGTGTCCTTGAATTTGGCTTGGGATGCCTTGGGCATCCCCAAGCTTGAGATCTTTCCACTCCTTATCTCTTTGTCCATGAGAACATCACCCAAAACTTGAAAACTTCACAACACAAAACTTAAACAGAAACTTGTGATAACATTAGCACAAGAAAACAAACTACCACTTCTTTTGGTAGTGTAGAAAACTTGAATTCTATCTATATTGGTGTTGGGCTACTGTATTCTCACTTTTCCATGGCTAGTACCCCCCGATACTAACCATAGTTTCATCAAAACAAGCAACCAACTCAACAAAAACAGAATCTGTCAAAAACAGACTAGTCTGTAGCAATCCATATACTTCGTATACTTCTGGTACCTCAAAAATTCTGAAAAATTACGAATGCCTGGGCAAAAGGCATATTAACCAGCAGCAAAAAGAATAAACTCAAAAGCTCTTTCTGAATAAAAATGACAAGTCATCTCATGAGCGAAAAGGTTCTGTCTTTTTCCAGCAGGATCAAACAACCATTACCAAGACTAGTCATAAAGGTTTTGCTTGGCTCAAACACAAAAGGAAACACACAAAAAACACAATCACAATAGAATTATGATGGTGTGGACGCAACAAAACAGAAATAAAAAAGATAAATCCATTGGGTTGCCTCCCAACAAGCGCTATTGTTTAACGCCCTTAGCTAGGCATAAAAGCGATAGAATCACGTATCGTCATATTTGGTGCTCAAACCATAAATAGCGTGATCACTTATCATCTTAAGGTTTTCATATTTATTGCTAGATGATTCACCACTATTTTTGGGAACAAAAACAGACTTGGTGACCTTATTGTGGGCAAAGTTTGGAGTATTCTGCACAGCGGCAAAAGCGGAACCCAAGTTGGTTATAACGTCCTTTAGTTTGCCAATCCTAGCGGAATCATGACCTAGCTTTTCGTTAACTGTGGGTTCCTTCTCCTTTAAATTTTTCAAAACCATTCCCACATAGGATCCGTACTGAGTGAGTTGATTGTGGATCTTTTTATCCAAATTCTCAATGAATTCGATCGTAGCAACTTTATTTTCAATGACGTCCAGCCTACGCATCACATGTTCCAGAGTTAAGGTAGTTCCATTAACCATGAGTGGGGGTGAGCCTACCAAATTTATTACAGCTCCATAAGAATCAACGATATGGCTACCCAAGAAATTTACACCTAAGATGGTGTCAAGAATATACCTATTCCAAAGAGAAACACCCACATAAAAACTGCGAAGCAGGACGGTAGTGGATTGCTTATGAGTAGATCTACTCTAAGCATTGCAAATCCTATACCAAGCGTCCTTTAAGTTTTCTTCCTCAATTTGTTTGAAATTGAGAACTTCGCTCTCGCGAGTATCATTCAAAGTGGTGGATCTAGCCATGAGGACAGGTAGACTATCCCACACAGACGAACAGAAAGCAAGCGAGAGAAAAAGGGCGAACGGAAAGGCAAACAAAAAAGGCAAATTGTGAAGTGGGGGAGAGGAAAACGAGAGGCAACTCGCAAACAAAGTAAATGCAAGAGATGAGTTTGCGACACCTACTTGGATGAGTTCTTAACTTGATCCTCCCCGGCAACGGCGCTAGAAATTCTTCTGCTACGGCAACAAAAGTACTTCCCCGGCAACGCGAGGAATTCTTCTTGCTACTTCTCTTGCTTTGTCGGTCTTTCCCTTGAAGAGGAAAGGGTGATGCAGCACAGGAGCAGTAAGTATTTCCCTCAGTTTGAGAACCAAGGTACCAATCCAGAAGGATAATCTCGTCAAGTCCAGAGTACCCGCACAAACACAAAAGAGCTTGCACCCAACGCTATAAAGGGGTTGTCAATCCCTTCAAGATTGATTGAAAAGTGAGATCTGAAGGCGGAAAGTGCAACAAAGAAAAAGTGTAAGGCTGAAAATATGGTGTGGAGTAGACCCTGGGGCCATAGTGTTCACTAGAGGCTTCTCTCAAAATAGCAAGTATTATGGTGGATGAACAAATTAGTGTCGAGCAATTGATAGAACCGCGCAAATTCATGACGATATCTAAGGCGATGATCATACATATAGGCATCAAGTCCGAGACAAGTAGACCGATACTTTTTGCATCTACTACTATTACTCCACACATCGACCGCTATCCAGCATGCATCTAGTGTATTGAGTTCATGACGAACCGAGTGACGCCTTAAGCAAGATGACATGATGTAGAGGGATAAACTCAAACCAATGATGAAAAGTCCATCTTTTTACCCTTGATAGCAACAACATGATGCGTGCCTCGCTACCCCTTCTGTCACTGGGTGAGTTCACCGCACGGTATGAACCCAAAACCAAGCACTTATCCCATTGCAAGAATCATAGATCTAGTTGGCCAAACAAAACCCACAACTCGAAGAGAATTACAAGGATATGAAATCATGCATAAGAGAGATGAGAAGAAACTCAAATAAGATTCATAGATAATCAGATCATAAATCCACAATTCATCGGATCTCGACAAACACACTGCAAAATAAGATTATATCGGATAGATCTCCATGAAGATCATGGAGAACTTTGTATTGAAGATCCAAGAGAGAGAAGAGACCACCTAGTTACTAGCTATGGACCCATAGGTCTATGGTGAACTACTCACGCATCATCGGAGAGGTCATGGTGTTGATGAAGAAGCCCTCCGTATCCGAATCCCCCTCCGGCAGGACACCAAAACGTGCCCAGATGGGATCTTGCGGCGACAGAAGCTTGCGGCGGCGGAAAAGTACTTTCGATTATCTCCTGATTTTTATGGGATTTTAGGAAATATATAGGCGCAAAACCTAGGGCAGAGGTGGCCCAGGGAGCCCACAAGCCAGGGAGGCACGGGCCCCCCTGATCGCGCCATGAGGGCTTGTGGGGTCCCTGCAGGCCCCTGCCCTGATTCTCCGGCTTCCCGATCTTTTTCTGTTTCGGAAAAAATCTTTTTGGCAGTTTCATTCCGTTTGGACTCCGTTCAAAATCCTCCTCTGAAAGGGGTAAAAAACATGGAAAAAACAGGAACTGGCACTTGGCACTGAGTTAATAAGTTATTCCCAAAAAATATATAAAAGGCATGCAAAACATCCAAAGTTTGACAAGATAATAGCATGAAACCATCAAGAATTATAGATACGTTGGGGACGTATCAGGATGCTTGTCCAAGTAAGGGCAGTACCCAAGCGCCGGTCCACCCACATATCAAACTATCAAAGTAACGAACGTGAATCATATGAACATGATGAAAACTAGCATGACAGAAATTCCCGTGTGTCCTCGGGAGCGTTTTTCCTCCTATAAGACTTTGTCCAGGCTTGTCCCTTGCTACAAAAGGGATTGGGCCACTTTGCTGCACCATTGCTACTTTTGTTACTTGTTGCTTGCTACGAATCATATCACCACATAATCACTTGTTACCGACAATTCAGTGCTTGCAGAATTTACCATGCTGAAAACCGTTTATCAGAGCCTTCTGCTCCTCGTTGGGTTCGACACTCTTACTTATCGAAAGGACTATGATTGATCCCCTATACTTGTGGGTCATCAACATTACCCTTGAGGTAATTGGTTGGGAGGCGAAACTATAAGCCCCTATCTTTCTCTGTGTCCGACTGAAACTTTGATCTCATGAGTACCACATGAGTCAATTGTAGAAGACAAAAGGATGATTGAGTGTGTGGATTTGCTTTACAAGCTCTCATTTGACTCTTTCTGATGTTATGATAAATTGCAATTGATTCAATGACTAAAGGCAATTGGTTGTTAATTCTCAGTAAGGTTCTTGATCCATGCTTTACTTTGTGAAGGAATTGTCACTTTAGCATAAGAGATGATATGATGGTATTGTTGTTCTGACAATGATCATGATGCCTGCATGTTCGTATCTTGTTGTGTTGACACCTCTCTTCTCTCTAAATATGTGGGCATATTTATTGATCTCGGCTTTCGCTTGAGGACAAGCGAGGTTTAAGCTTGTGGGAGTTGATACGTCCATTTTGCATCATGCTTTCATGTTGATATTTATCGCTTTTTGCGCTGTTATTAAACTTCACGGTACAATACTTATGCCTTTTCTCTCTTATTTTGCAAGGTTTACATGAAGAGGGATAATGCCGGCAGCTGGAATTCTGGCCTAAAAAAGGAGCAAGTTTGAGATACCTATTCTGCGCAACTCCAAAAGCCGAGAAAATCAACGAGGATTTTTTTTGGGATTTAAAAAAATACTGGGCCGAAGAAGTACCGAAGGGGCGCTAACAGGAGGCCACAAGCCTGTTAGGCGCGGGCCCCCCTGGCCGCGCCTAGGGGCTTGTGGGCTCCCACTTGGCCCTCTGGCTCCCCTCTTTTGCTACAAGAAGGGTTTTGTCCCGAAAAAAGTCAATAGGAGGCTTTTCAGAGGATTCGCCGCTGCCACAAGGCGGAACTTGAGCATAACCAATCTCGAGCTCCGGCAGGAAGATCCTGCAAGGGAAACTTCCCTCCCGCAGGGGGAAATCGTCGCCATCATCATCACCAACACTCCTCACATCGGAGGGGACTCATCACCATCAACATCTTCATCAGCACCATCTCATCTCCAAACCCTAGTTCATATCTTGTAACCAATCTCCATCTCGCGACTCCGATTGGTACTTGTAAGGTTGCTAGTAGTGTTAATTACTCTTTGTATTGATGCTAGTTGGATTACTTGGTGGAAGATTATATGTTCAGATCTTTGATGCTACTCATTACCTCTCTGGTCATGAATATGATTATGCTTGTGAGTAGTTACTTTTGTTCCGGAGGACATGGGATAAGTCATGTTATAAGTAGTCATGTGAATTTGGTATTCGTTCGATATTTTGATGTGTTGTATGTTGTTTTTCCTCTAGTGGTGTTATGTGAACGTTGACTACATAACACTTGACCATTATTTGGGCCTAGAGGAAGGCATTGGGAAGTAGTAAGTAGATGATGGGTTGCTAGAGTGACAGAAGCTTAAACCCTAGTTTATGCGTTGCTTCGTAAGGGGCTGATTTGGATCCACTAGTTTAATGCTATGGTTATACTTTGTCTTAATTCTTCTTTCATAGTTGCGGATGCTTGCGAGAGGGGTTAATCATAAGAGGGATGCTTGTCCAAGTAAGGGTAGTACCCAAACGCCGGTCCACCCACATATCAAACTATCAAAGTAGCGAACGCGAATCATATGAACATGATGAAAACTAGCTTGATAGAAATTCCCATGTGTCCTCGGGAGCATTTTAGCTCCTATAAGACTTTGTCCAGGATTGTCCCTTGATACAAAAGGGATTGGTCCACTTTTCCGCACCGTTGTTACTTTTGTTACTTGCTACTTGCTATGAATCATCTTGTCACACAACTACTTGTTACCGATAATTTCAGTGCTTGGAGATATTACCTTGCTGAAAACCACTTGTCAGATCCTTCTGCTCCTCGTTGGGTTCGACACTCTTACTTATTGAAAGGACTACGATAGATCCCCTATACTTGTGGGTCATCAAGGTGGTAGAATGACTCAGGAAGCTTTGTATCCTGAGGGCCATCCTAAGAGAATTGAACAAGATTCTCAAGGAGTTAACACTGATGCACCTAGTCATCCTGGTAATAGGAAGAAAAAGAAAGATGATAGGAACTTGCATGCTAGCAAACCTGTCGTTGTTACACCCGAGAATCCAAATGATGTCTTTGTTTTTGATGCCGAAACACAATCTGGTGATGAACGTGAGCCTAGTGATAATATTGATAGTGGTGTTCATGTTGATGCTCAACCTAGTAATGATAAGGATGTGGAGATTGAACCTGATCTTGATAACCCACAACCTAAGAACAAGAGATATGATAAGAACGACTTTATTGCTAGGAAAATGGTAAAGAAAGAGAACCATGGGTTCAGAAACCCATGCCCTTTCCTCCCAAACCATCCAAGAAAAAGGGTGATTAGGATTTTGAGCGCTTTGTTGGAAAGATTACACCTGTCTTTTTGCAAATACGTTTGACAGATATGCTCAAAATGTCTCCTTATGCTAAGTACATGAAAGATATTGTGACTAATAAAAGGAAGATACCTGAGGTTGAGATTTACACCATGCTCGCTAATTACACCTTCAAGGGTGGGACTCCTAAGAAACTAGGTGATCCCGGAGTGCCCACTATACCTTGCTCCATTAAAGGAAATTATGTTAGAACTCCTTTATGTGACCTTGGAGCCGGTGTTAGTGTTATGCCTCTCTCTTTATATCGTAGACTTGAATTGGATAAGTTGACACCTACTGAAATGTCTTTGCAAATGACCGACAAATCAACTGCTTTTCCTATCGGCATTTGCGAGGATGTGCATGTTGTGGTTGCTAATGTTGCTATCTTAACGGACTTTGTTATTCTGGATATTCCCGAGGATGATGCCATGGCGGTCATCCTTGGAAGACCCTTTTTAAACACTGCAGGGGCTGTTATTGATTGCAACAAAGGCAATGTCACTTTCCATGTTAATGGTAATGAGCACACGGTGCACTTTCCAAAGAAACAATATCGAGTTCATTGCATCAATGCTATTGAGAAATCTTCAACAATTCTTATTGGAAGCTTTGAATGCCCTGTACCTATTGTCAATATGAAGTATGATTTACTTGTTGGGGATATGCACATCCCCGTTGAGGTAACCTTGTGATTATTCAAAAATTCTCCGGTTTTATGTGATTCGAAGAAAGTTTGTCAAGGAGACTTGATCAACTTCATTGACGGATTTCTTTTGAAGACCATGAGATGGATGAATTTAGAAGTCACAACCTTCTGCTCCCAACTTTTACTTTCTGTTGTTTAGAAGGAAAATGATAAATTTAGCTTTATTTTCCTGTTTTCTGCTTTTCCCGTCCCTTGGAAAAGTGACCCGAAAATAAAAGTTCTTCAAATGCCATGAAATCCAAGTATGATTTTTTCTGGAATTTTTGAAAATTTCTGAGATAAAAAGCTAGTCAGGGGGATGCACCAGTGGGCCACAAGCCCAGGAGGCGCGGCCACCCCCCTGGTCACGCCTGACAGGCTTGTGGGTCCCACGTGGCCCCCCTCCACTTATTCGAGCTCCCATCTTCTTCTCCTACCTCGAGAAGAAATCATTCCACAGCTCAAACCCGTGTTCTTGCTCTTCTTGCTGCATTTTTCGATCTCCTTGTGCAAAGCTCCATTCACCAAACTATTTTGGGGAATTGTTCCTTGGTATGTGACTCCTCCATTGGTCGAATTAGTTTTTGCTCTAGTGCTTTATTCGTTGCGTATTTTTGCTGTCTTGGTGACCCTGTTCTTGACCTTTGCATGTTAATTTTAGTTGGTCCCAAGTAGTTTTGATGCATGATATGGCCTCTAGGCACTTGTAGGAGTAGTTGCTATGAGTTTTGTTGAGCCTTGTTCACTTTTCTTTTGAGTCACTAAAAATTTCAGAAAAGAAGATGTTCAGGAGAAACTATCATGGTGGTTCTTCAAACAAAAGGGGTCCCCGTCTCGCGATTCGGGAGCCCGGTCCTTATCAGTCGAGGAACGCACAAGTACAACCATGTGAATGGCCTTCCGATGAATTCATGATTGATGCAGGTTTCAAGGACGCGTTTGATACATTTGTTCACAACATCGGGCTCGAAGAATTCCTCTCCAACAAATGTGAACAATATACTTCACTCACTGCCTCTTTTGTTCGTAGATTCAAATTTTCAGTTGGTCGTGACACATCCATACTGTTTGATCTTTATGACAAATCGTATACCATGGATTTAGAGGATTTTAATAGAATTTGCAAGATACCTGATTGGGGTAGTCCCAATGATACTCCTAAGTCTTCAGTTAGAGATTTTATTTCTAGTATAACTGTTGGAGAAACTAGATATATTACGCAGGCTATCTTGGGGAGCATTCATTTTCCTGCCTTACATTATTTTGCCCTCTTCATAGGTAGATGCATTAACGGCAAGATTGAGCATTGTCACCTCTGCGCACCTCACCTTAGTATTCTTAAGAGCGCAATAACAGGTGATAGAAGTTTCGACATGGGAGCTATAATTGCAAGGAGGCTAAATAATAATGCTAATGAAGGGGATTTCTTCGGTGGGATCTATGCCACTCGCATAGCAAATTTTCTTGGAATACCCATCCGCGCAGGAGATCCCCCGCTCCATACAGCTTTCCTTGATCGCGCCGCTATGATACGTTATCAGTTCCTTGAGAGGGATAATGAATCCCTCCTATACCGGTTAATATTTAACCGACAGCGTGCTTTCCAAATTACCCTTCCTGCTCATGCCTTCTTTGACTTTCAGGTAAAACGGAGATATTACATAACCAGAGGAGAGGCAGAGGAGTATGAGAGGGAGGCGAAGGCTGCTCGCCTCCGTGAGGCAGCTATTCAGGCGGTAGCTGCCGCGTTCCCCTACAACCCCCATTATGATTTTGGATATCTCCCGGACCAGCCTTGGGAGTAGACCAACTTAGGCTAAAAGCCTAAGCTTGGGGGAGTACGTGTTTCTCACCGACTTTATATTCATGCTCACACTTTCACTTTGATCGTCGGTGTTCACACCTTGCCATTGTATCATCCATGCTAATTTATTTCTTTTTCTCGCTTTCTTATCGTGTGTTTGTTTAGATTGAGAAAAACAAAAAAAAAACTAGTTGTAAGTTTACTTTCCATCTTGCTTAGTGATAATAAAAAAGAAAACCCAAAAACATTTCCCGTTCTTCTTTTGCTTGTTGGGAGCTTTCCCGTGTAAATAGTTTTCTTTTTCTTTGGGTCAAGGTAGAAGACCATGATTAAAATGTTTAGTGGCTCTCATATGCATAATTGTTTATCCATCAAAGAGCCCGTATTACTTTGTCTTCTCCTCTGAGTTTGCTTGAAGATTCCAGCTTAGTCCAATGCACGAACACTCTCATTATTATTCACATCATTCGGTCGTGCAAGTGAAAGGCAATAATGACGATATATGATGAAGTGACTGAGCCTGGAAAAGCTGGTATGAACTCGACCTATTTTGTTTTTGTAAATATGACTAGCTCATTGTTCCTAATTCAGCATTGTTATGAGAGAAACATGTTTGCAATGACAACTTAGAGATCATAGTTTCTGATGCCATGCTTAATTAGCTAGGAGCTTATAATGGTTTGTCTTGGATGCCAACATGAACTTCAAGATGATTATGATGCAGTATGATAGGATGGTATCCTCCTTTGAATGATTCAAGTGGCTTGACTTGGCACATGTTCACACATGTAGTTGAAACAAAATCAACATAGCCTCTATGATATTCATGTTTATGGTGATTTATATCCTATTCATGCTTGCACTCAATGTTTGTTAATTTCAATGCATATTGATGATTGTTGTTGCTCTCTAGTTGGTCGCTTCCCAGTCTTCTGCTAGCCTTCACTTGTACTAAGCGGGAATACTGGTTGTGCATCCACTTCCATAAACCCAAAGTTGTTCCATATGCGTCCACCATACCTACCTATATGCGGTATCTACCTGTCGTTCCAAGTAAATTTGCATGTGCCACTCTCTAAATCTTCAAATAATAATCTGTTTTGTATGCCCAAACCGCTCATGTGGTGACAAGGGGCGGTCAGTATCTTCCATGCTAGGCGTGTTATCCTCGATACGTGTTTATTCACTATCACTCACGTGAAAGGGGCCGGTAATCGGAATGCCCGGTTCCATGCTCAAATTGAAAAAATAATTGCAAACAAAACTCCCCTGGATTGTTGTTGGTATGGATGACACCCGAGGATTCGGCTAGTCGTGGAGTGTGATTGATCGGTGGTGGGGGAGTCAAAACTTTACTTTTCTGTTTGGGAACCGCCTATTGTGTGTAGCATGGAAGGATGGTGAAAACTCTTGGTCATCACGTTGACAATGAAAGCATGCCACCCAAAATTCTTTATCTCTATTTTAAAAGCTTGAGCTCTGGCACCTCTGCAAATCAATATTTCCCTCTGCGAAGGGCCTATCTATTTACGTTTCTGTTGAGTCATCCTCTTCTTATTAAAAGGCACCAATTAGAGAGCACCACCGTCATTTTTATGCTTTGCTATTAATTGATATTGAGTATGACTGTGACTGGATCATCTTTGCCATGAATTACAATGTTCAGTCAGCCTTTGGTCTTTGAAGGTGCTCTGCATTTATGTTTTGCGGTCTCAGAAAGGGCTAGCGGGATACCATCTATTCATATTGTTTTCATGTTTGTTTTGATTGAAGTGTTGACGTTTAAAACTTATTATTATTGCTCGCTAGTTGATTATGCCATTGATATGAGTATACCATGATACCTAAATGTCATTGCTTATGTGGCTAGCTTCTGATCTTGCCGAAAATATGAATATGAGTTAGACATAATTACAACAACAAGATCAAACAGAGTTCATAAAAGTTTTTCTTTTGTCTCTTTCAGTTTGTCAACTGAATTGCTTAAGGACAAGCAAGGCTTTAAGCTTGGGGGAGTTGATACGTCTCCATCATATCTACTTTTCCAAACTCTTTTGCCCTTGTTTTGGACTCTAGTTTGCATGATTTGAATGGAACTAACCAAGACTGACACTGTTTTTAGAAGAATTGTCATGGTGTTGTTTTTGCACAGAAATAAAAGTTCTCGGAATGACCTAGCAATTTATGAGGATTTTTTGTGGAATATATAAAAAATACCGGCGCAAGAACTACCTGGAGAAGCGGATCCAAGAGCCCATAATCCCAGGAGGCGCACCCCCCTGGTCGCGCCTGGCAGGCTTGTGAGGCCCTCGTGGCTCCGCAGCCTCCAACTCTAGCTCTATATATTCTCTCTCGCCTAGAAAAAAATTTGGAGAGAAGAGTTCATCGCGTTTCACGACACGGAGCCGCCGCCACCACCTGTTCTTCCTCTGGAAGGCAGGTCTCGAGTCCGTTCTGGGCTCCGGAGAGGGGAAGTCGACACCGTCGTCATCACCAACCATCCTTCATCGCCAATTCCATGATGCTCTTCACCGTTCGTGAGTAATCTCATCATAGGCTTGCTGGACGGTCATGGGTTGGATGAGATCTATCATGTAATCGAGTTAGTTTTGATGGGGTTTGATCCCTAGTATCCACTATGTTCTAAGATTGATGTTGCTACTACTTTGCTATGCCTAATGCTTGTCACTAGGTCCCGAGTGCCATGATTTCAGATCTAAACCTATTATGTTTTCATCAATACATGTGTGTTCTTGATCCTATCTTGCAAGTTGTAGTCGCCTACTATGTGTTATGACCCGGCAACCCCGGAGTGACAATAACCGGAGCCACTCCCGGAGATGACCATAGTATGAGGAGTTCATGTATTCACTATGTGCTAATGCTTTGTTCCGGTTCTCTATTAAAAGGAGACCTTAATATCCCTTAGTTTCCATTAGGACCCCGCTGCCACGGGAGGGATGGACAATAGATGTCATGCAAGTTCTTTTCCCTAAGCACGTATGACTAAATACGGAATACATGCCTACATTACATTGACGAACTGGAGCTAGTTACATATCACCCCATGTTATAACTGCTACATGATGAATGTCATCCGACATAATTATCCATCACCGATCCAATTCCTACGAGTATTTTCCTACTGGTCCTTGCTAAGTTACGTTACCGCTACTGTTGTCACTACTGCTACTGTTACCGCTGCTACCGTTAATATCACACTACTTTGCTACTGAAACTTTGCTGCAGATACTAAGTCTTTCAGGTGCGGTTGAATTGACAACTCAACTGCTAATCCTTGAGAATATTCTTTGGCTTCCCCTTGTGTGGAATACAAAAATTTGGGTTGAATACTCTACCCTCGAAAACTGTTGCGATCCCCTATACTTGTGGGTTATCAGTAAGTTGTCATCGGTACAAGCAATAAAAAATTTGCTCCCTAAATATGTATGATCTATTAGTGTGTGGAAAATAAGCTTTGTACGAACCTGTGATGAGGAAGACATAAAAGCGACAGACTGCATAATAAAGTTCTTTATCACAGGAGGCAATATAAAGTGACGTTCCTCCGCACTAAGAGATCACACATCCAAACCTCAAAAGTGCATGACAACCTATGCTTCCCTCTGCGAAGGGCCTATCTTGTACCTTTACTTTTTATCTTTAAAAGAGTCATGGTGATCAACACCAATTCCTTATTTCGCCAATTATCTTGGCTAGCGTCATGTGCTAGGGAAAGATCTATATTCATATATCAACTTGGAAGTAAGTAATCATGAATTATTATTGTTGACATTACCCTTGAGGTAAATAGTTGGGAGGCGAAACTATAAGCCCCTATCTTTCTTTGTGTCCAACTGAAACTTTGATGTCATGAGTACTGCATGAGTTTTAGCAATTGTAGAAGACTAAAAGATGATTGATTATGTGGATTTGCTTTACAAGCTCTTATTTGACTCTTTCCGATGTTATGATAAATTGCAATTGCTTCAATGACTAAAGACTATTGGTTGTTAATTCTCAATAAGGTTCTTGATACATACTTTACATTGTGAAGGAATTGTCACTTTAGCATAAGAGATTATATGACGATATTGATGTTCTAATTATGATCATGATGCATGCATGTCCGTATTTTAGTTGATCGACACCTTTATCTCTAAACATGTGGGCATATTTATTGATCTCGGCTTCCACTTGAGGACAAGCAAGGTCTAAGATTGGGGGAGTTGATACGTCCATTTTGCATCATGTTTTATATTGATATTTATCGCATTATGGGCTGTTATTACACATTATGGTACAATACTTATGTATTTTCTCTCTTATTTTATAAGGTTTACATGAAGAGGTAGAATGTCGGCAGCTGGAATTCTGGGCTGGAAAAGGAGCAAGTTTGAGATACCTATTCTGCGCAACTCCCAAAGCCGTGAAAATCAGCGAGGAATTATTTTGGAATATATAAAAAATACTTGGCGAAAGAAATACTAGAGGGGAGCCACCAGGAGGTCACGAGCCTACCAGGCGCGCCCTACCCCCGTGGGCGCGCCTGGGTGACTCGTGGGCCCCCTATTACCCCTCCGGCTCCCATCTTCTTCTATAAGGAGGGTTTCGTCCCAAAAAAAATCAAGAGAAAGCTTTCGGGAAGAAATGCCACCGCCACGAGGCGGAACTTGAGGAGAACCAATCTAGAGCTCCGGCAGGGCCGTCCTGCAGGGGAAACTTCCCTCTCGGAGGGGGAAATCCTCACCATCGTCATCACCAACACTCTCTCATCGGAGGGGACTCATCTCCATCAACATCTTCATCAGCACCATCTCATCTCCAAACCCTAGTTCATCTCTTGTACCCAATCTCTGTCTCGCGACTCCGATTGGTACTTGTAAGGTTGCTAGTAGTGTTAATTACTCCTTGTAGTTGATGCTAGTTGGTTTACTCGGCGGAAGATCGTATGTTCAGATCCTTAATGCTATTCAATACCTCTCTGATCATGAACATAATTATGCTTTGTGACTAGTTACGTTTGTTACTGAGGACATGGGATAAGTCTTGCTACGAATCATATCACCACATAATCACTTGTTACCGACAATTCAGTGCTTGCAGAATTTACCATGCTGAAAACCGTTTATCAGAGCCTTCTGCTCCTCGTTGGGTTCGACACTCTTACTTATCGAAAGGACTATGATTGATCCCCTATACTTGTGGGTCATCAACATTACCCTTGAGGTAATTGGTTGGGAGGCGAAACTATAAGCCCCTATCTTTCTCTGTGTCCGACTGAAACTTTGATCTCATGAGTACCACATGAGTCAATTGTAGAAGACAAAAGGATGATTGAGTGTGTGGATTTGCTTTACAAGCTCTCATTTGACTCTTTCTGATGTTATGATAAATTGCAATTGATTCAATGACTAAAGGCAATTGGTTGTTAATTCTCAGTAAGGTTCTTGATCCATGCTTTACTTTGTGAAGGAATTGTCACTTTAGCATAAGAGATGATATGATGGTATTGTTGTTCTGACAATGATCATGATGCCTGCATGTTCGTATCTTGTTGTGTTGACACCTCTCTTCTCTCTAAATATGTGGGCATATTTATTGATCTCGGCTTTCGCTTGAGGACAAGCGAGGTTTAAGCTTGTGGGAGTTGATACGTCCATTTTGCATCATGCTTTCATGTTGATATTTATCGCTTTTTGCGCTGTTATTAAACTTCACGGTACAATACTTATGCCTTTTCTCTCTTATTTTGCAAGGTTTACATGAAGAGGGATAATGCCGGCAGCTGGAATTCTGGCCTAAAAAAGGAGCAAGTTTGAGATACCTATTCTGCGCAACTCCAAAAGCCGAGAAAATCAACGAGGATTTTTTTTGGGATTTAAAAAAATACTGGGCCGAAGAAGTACCGAAGGGGCGCTAACAGGAGGCCACAAGCCTGTTAGGCGCGGGCCCCCCTGGCCGCGCCTAGGGGCTTGTGGGCTCCCACTTGGCCCTCTGGCTCCCCTCTTTTGCTACAAGAAGGGTTTTGTCCCGAAAAAAGTCAATAGGAGGCTTTTCAGAGGATTCGCCGCTGCCACAAGGCGGAACTTGAGCATAACCAATCTCGAGCTCCGGCAGGAAGATCCTGCAAGGGAAACTTCCCTCCCGCAGGGGGAAATCGTCGCCATCATCATCACCAACACTCCTCACATCGGAGGGGACTCATCACCATCAACATCTTCATCAGCACCATCTCATCTCCAAACCCTAGTTCATATCTTGTAACCAATCTCCATCTCGCGACTCCGATTGGTACTTGTAAGGTTGCTAGTAGTGTTAATTACTCTTTGTATTGATGCTAGTTGGATTACTTGGTAGAAGATTATATGTTCAGATCTTTGATGCTACTCATTACCTCTCTGGTCATGAATATGATTATGCTTGTGAGTAGTTACTTTTGTTCCGGAGGACATGGGATAAGTCATGTTATAAGTAGTCATGTGAATTTGGTATTCGTTCGATATTTTGATGTGTTGTATGTTGTTTTTCCTCTAGTGGTGTTATGTGAACGTTGACTACATAACACTTGACCATTATTTGGGCCTAGAGGAAGGCATTGGGAAGTAGTAAGTAGATGATGGGTTGCTAGAGTGACAGAAGCTTAAACCCTAGTTTATGCGTTGCTTCGTAAGGGGCTGATTTGGATCCACTAGTTTAATGCTATGGTTATACTTTGTCTTAATTCTTCTTTCATAGTTGCGGATGCTTGCGAGAGGGGTTAATCATAAGAGGGATGCTTGTCCAAGTAAGGGTAGTACCCAAACGCCGGTCCACCCACATATCAAACTATCAAAGTAGCGAACGCGAATCATATGAACATGATGAAAACTAGCTTGATAGAAATTCCCATGTGTCCTCGGGAGCATTTTAGCTCCTATAAGACTTTGTCCAGGATTGTCCCTTGATACAAAAGGGATTGGTCCACTTTTCCGCACCGTTGTTACTTTTGTTACTTGCTACTTGCTATGAATCATCTTGTCACACAACTACTTGTTACCGATAATTTCAGTGCTTGGAGATATTACCTTGCTGAA
Organism: Hordeum vulgare subsp. vulgare; assembly: GCF_904849725.1. Classification (NCBI taxonomy): domain Eukaryota; kingdom Viridiplantae; phylum Streptophyta; class Magnoliopsida; order Poales; family Poaceae; genus Hordeum; species Hordeum vulgare. The sequence goes on from NC_058521.1 coordinate 536,689,342, forward strand.
AACCACTTGTCAGATCCTTCTGCTCCTCGTTGGGTTCGACACTCTTACTTATTGAAAGGACTACGATAGATCCCCTATACTTGTGGGTCATCAAGGTGGTAGAATGACTCAGGAAGCTTTGTATCCTGAGGGCCATCCTAAGAGAATTGAACAAGATTCTCAAGGAGTTAACACTGATGCACCTAGTCATCCTGGTAATAGGAAGAAAAAGAAAGATGATAGGAACTTGCATGCTAGCAAACCTGTCGTTGTTACACCCGAGAATCCAAATGATGTCTTTGTTTCTGATGCCGAAACACAATCTGGTGATGAACGTGAGCCTAGTGATAATATTGATAGTGGTGTTCATGTTGATGCTCAACCTAGTAATGATAAGGATGTGGAGATTGAACCTGATCTTGATAACCCACAACCTAAGAACAAGAGATATGATAAGAACGACTTTATTGCTAGGAAAATGGTAAAGAAAGAGAACCATGGGTTCAGAAACCCATGCCCTTTCCTCCCAAACCATCCAAGAAAAAGGGTGATTAGGATTTTGAGCGCTTTGTTGGAAAGATTACACCTGTCTTTTTGCAAATACGTTTGACAGATATGCTCAAAATGTCTCCTTATGCTAAGTACATGAAAGATATTGTGACTAATAAAAGGAAGATACCTGAGGTTGAGATTTACACCATGCTCGCTAATTACACCTTCAAGGGTGGGACTCCTAAGAAACTAGGTGATCCCGGAGTGCCCACTATACCTTGCTCCATTAAAGGAAATTATGTTAGAACTCCTTTATGTGACCTTGGAGCCGGTGTTAGTGTTATGCCTCTCTCTTTATATCGTAGACTTGAATTGGATAAGTTGACACCTACTGAAATGTCTTTGCAAATGACCGACAAATCAACTGCTTTTCCTATCGGCATTTGCGAGGATGTGCATGTTGTGGTTGCTAATGTTGCTATCTTAACGGACTTTGTTATTCTGGATATTCCCGAGGATGATGCCATGGCGGTCATCCTTGGAAGACCCTTTTTAAACACTGCAGGGGCTGTTATTGATTGCAACAAAGGCAATGTCACTTTCCATGTTAATGGTAATGAGCACACGGTGCACTTTCCAAAGAAACAATATCGAGTTCATTGCATCAATGCTATTGAGAAATCTTCAACAATTCTTATTGGAAGCTTTGAATGCCCTGTACCTATTGTCAATATGAAGTATGATTTACTTGTTGGGGATATGCACATCCCCGTTGAGGTAACCTTGTGATTATTCAAAAATTCTCCGGTTTTATGTGATTCGAAGAAAGTTTGTCAAGGAGACTTGATTAACTTCATTGACGGATTTCTTTTGAAGACCATGAGATGGATGAATTTAGAAGTCACAACCTTCTGCTCCCAACTTTTACTTTCTGTTGTTTAGAAGGAAAATGATAAATTTAGCTTTATTTTCCTGTTTTCTGCTTTTCCCGTCCCTTGGAAAAGTGACCCGAAAATAAAAGTTCTTCAAATGCCATGAAATCCAAGTATGATTTTTTCTGGAATTTTTGAAAATTTCTGAGATAAAAAGCTAGTCAGGGGGATGCACCAGTGGGCCACAAGCCCAGGAGGCGCGGCCACCCCCCTGGTCACGCCTGACAGGCTTGTGGGTCCCACGTGGCCCCCCTCCACTTATTCGAGCTCCCATCTTCTTCTCCTACCTCGAGAAGAAATCATTCCACAGCTCAAACCCGTGTTCTTGCTCTTCTTGCTGCATTTTTCGATCTCCTTGTGCAAAGCTCCATTCACCAAACTATTTTGGGGAATTGTTCCTTGGTATGTGACTCCTCCATTGGTCGAATTAGTTTTTGCTCTAGTGCTTTATTCGTTGCGTATTTTTGCTGTCTTGGTGACCCTGTTCTTGACCTTTGCATGTTAATTTTAGTTGGTCCCAAGTAGTTTTGATGCATGATATGGCCTCTAGGCACTTGTAGGAGTAGTTGCTATGAGTTTTGTTGAGCCTTGTTCACTTTTCTTTTGAGTCACTAAAAATTTCAGAAAAGAAGATGTTCAGGAGAAACTATCATGGTGGTTCTTCAAACAAAAGGGGTCCCCGTCTCGCGATTCGGGAGCCCGGTCCTTATCAGTCGAGGAACGCACAAGTACAACCATGTGAATGGCCTTCCGATGAATTCATGATTGATGCAGGTTTCAAGGACGCGTTTGATACATTTGTTCACAACATCGGGCTCGAAGAATTCCTCTCCAACAAATGTGAACAATATACTTCACTCACTGCCTCTTTTGTTCGTAGATTCAAATTTTCAGTTGGTCGTGACACATCCATACTGTTTGATCTTTATGACAAATCGTATACCATGGATTTAGAGGATTTTAATAGAATTTGCAAGATACCTGATTGGGGTAGTCCCAATGATACTCCTAAGTCTTCAGTTAGAGATTTTATTTCTAGTATAACTGTTGGAGAAACTAGATATATTACGCAGGCTATCTTGGGGAGCATTCATTTTCCTGCCTTACATTATTTTGCCCTCTTCATAGGTAGATGCATTAACGGCAAGATTGAGCATTGTCACCTCTGCGCACCTGACCTTAGTATTCTTAAGAGCGCAATAACAGGTGATAGAAGTTTCGACATGGGAGCTATAATTGCAAGGAGGCTAAATAATAATGCTAATGAAGGGGATTTCTTCGGTGGGATCTATGCCACTCGCATAGCAAATTTTCTTGGAATACCCATCCGCGCAGGAGATCCCCCGCTCCATACAGCTTTCCTTGATCGCGCCGCTATGATACGTTATCAGTTCCTTGAGAGGGATAATGAATCCCTCCTATACCGGTTAATATTTAACCGACAGCGTGCTTTCCAAATTACCCTTCCTGCTCATGCCTTCTTTGACTTTCAGGTAAAACGGAGATATTACATAACCAGAGGAGAGGCAGAGGAGTATGAGAGGGAGGCGAAGGCTGCTCGCCTCCGTGAGGCAGCTATTCAGGCGGTAGCTGCCGCGTTCCCCTACAACCCCCATTATGATTTTGGATATCTCCCGGACCAGCCTTGGGAGTAGACCAACTTAGGCTAAAAGCCTAAGCTTGGGGGAGTACGTGTTTCTCACCGACTTTATATTCATGCTCACACTTTCACTTTGATCATCGGTGTTCACACCTTGCCATTGTATCATCCATGCTAATTTATTTCTTTTTCTCGCTTTCTTATCGTGTGTTTGTTTAGATTGAGAAAAACAAAAAAAAAACTAGTTGTAAGTTTACTTTCCATCTTGCTTAGTGATAATAAAAAAGAAAACCCAAAAACATTTCCCGTTCTTCTTTTGCTTGTTGGGAGCTTTCCCGTGTAAATAGTTTTCTTTTTCTTTGGGTCAAGGTAGAAGACCATGATTAAAATGTTTAGTGGCTCTCATATGCATAATTGTTTATCCATCAAAGAGCCCGTATTACTTTGTCTTCTCCTCTGAGTTTGCTTGAAGATTCCAGCTTAGTCCAATGCACGAACACTCTCATTATTATTCACATCATTCGGTCGTGCAAGTGAAAGGCAATAATGACGATATATGATGAAGTGACTGAGCCTGGAAAAGCTGGTATGAACTCGACCTATTTTGTTTTTGTAAATATGACTAGCTCATTGTTCCTAATTCAGCATTGTTATGAGAGAAACATGTTTGCAATGACAACTTAGAGATCATAGTTTCTGATGCCATGCTTAATTAGCTAGGAGCTTATAATGGTTTGTCTTGGATGCCAACATGAACTTCAAGATGATTATGATGCAGTATGATAGGATGGTATCCTCCTTTGAATGATTCAAGTGGCTTGACTTGGCACATGTTCACACATGTAGTTGAAACAAAATCAACATAGCCTCTATGATATTCATGTTTATGGTGATTTATATCCTATTCATGCTTGCACTCAATGTTTGTTAATTTCAATGCATATTGATGATTGTTGTTGCTCTCTAGTTGGTCGCTTCCCAGTCTTCTGCTAGCCTTCACTTGTACTAAGCGGGAATACTGGTTGTGCATCCACTTCCATAAACCCAAAGTTGTTCCATATGCGTCCACCATACCTACCTATATGCGGTATCTACCTGTCGTTCCAAGTAAATTTGCATGTGCCACTCTCTAAATCTTCAAATAATAATCTGTTTTGTATGCCCAAACCGCTCATGTGGTGACAAGGGGCGGTCAGTATCTTCCATGCTAGGCGTGTTATCCTCGATACGTGTTTATTCACTATCACTCACGTGAAAGGGGCCGGTAATCGGAATGCCCGGTTCCATGCTCAAATTGAAAAAATAATTGCAAACAAAACTCCCCTGGATTGTTGTTGGTATGGATGACACCCGAGGATTCGGCTAGTCGTGGAGTGTGATTGATCGGTGGTGGGGGAGTCAAAACTTTACTTTTCTGTTTGGGAACCGCCTATTGTGTGTAGCATGGAAGGATGGTGAAAACTCTTGGTCATCACGTTGACAATGAAAGCATGCCACCCAAAATTCTTTATCTCTATTTTAAAAGCTTGAGCTCTGGCACCTCTGCAAATCAATATTTCCCTCTGCGAAGGGCCTATCTATTTACGTTTCTGTTGAGTCATCCTCTTCTTATTAAAAGGCACCAATTAGAGAGCACCACCGTCATTTTTATGCTTTGCTATTAATTGATATTGAGTATGACTGTGACTGGATCATCTTTGCCATGAATTACAATGTTCAGTCAGCCTTTGGTCTTTGAAGGTGCTCTGCATTTATGTTTTGCGGTCTCAGAAAGGGCTAGCGGGATACCATCTATTCATATTGTTTTCATGTTTGTTTTGATTGAAGTGTTGACGTTTAAAACTTATTATTATTGCTCGCTAGTTGATTATGCCATTGATATGAGTATACCATGATACCTAAATGTCATTGCTTATGTGGCTAGCTTCTGATCTTGCCGAAAATATGAATATGAGTTAGACATAATTACAACAACAAGATCAAACAGAGTTCATAAAAGTTTTTCTTTTGTCTCTTTCAGTTTGTCAACTGAATTGCTTAAGTACAAGCAAGGCTTTAAGCTTGGGGGAGTTGATACGTCTCCATCATATCTACTTTTCCAAACTCTTTTGCCCTTGTTTTGGACTCTAGTTTGCATGATTTGAATGGAACTAACCAAGACTGACACTGTTTTTAGAAGAATTGTCATGGTGTTGTTTTTGCACAGAAATAAAAGTTCTCGGAATGACCTAGCAATTTATGAGGATTTTTTGTGGAATATATAAAAAATACCGGCGCAAGAACTACCTGGAGAAGCGGATCCAAGAGCCCATAATCCCAGGAGGCGCACCCCCCTGGTCGCGCCTGGCAGGCTTGTGAGGCCCTCGTGGCTCCGCAGCCTCCAACTCTAGCTCTATATATTCTCTCTCGCCTAGAAAAAAATTTGGAGAGAAGAGTTCATCGCGTTTCACGACATGGAGCCGCCGCCACCACCTGTTCTTCCTCTGGAAGGCAGGTCTCGAGTCCGTTCTGGGCTCCGGAGAGGGGAAGTCGACACCGTCGTCATCACCAACCATCCTTCATCGCCAATTCCATGATGCTCTTCACCGTTCGTGAGTAATCTCATCATAGGCTTGCTGGACGGTCATGGGTTGGATGAGATCTATCATGTAATCGAGTTAGTTTTGATGGGGTTTGATCCCTAGTATCCACTATGTTCTAAGATTGATGTTGCTACTACTTTGCTATGCCTAATGCTTGTCACTAGGTCCCGAGTGCCATGATTTCAGATCTAAACCTATTATGTTTTCATCAATACATGTGTGTTCTTGATCCTATCTTGCAAGTTGTAGTCGCCTACTATGTGTTATGACCCGGCAACCCCGGAGTGACAATAACCGGAGCCACTCCCGGAGATGACCATAGTATGAGGAGTTCATGTATTCACTATGTGCTAATGCTTTGTTCCGGTTCTCTATTAAAAGGAGACCTTAATATCCCTTAGTTTCCATTAGGACCCCGCTGCCACGGGAGGGATGGACAATAGATGTCATGCAAGTTCTTTTCCCTAAGCACGTATGACTAAATACGGAATACATGCCTACATTACATTGACGAACTGGAGCTAGTTACATATCACCCCATGTTATAACTGCTACATGATGAATGTCATCCGACATAATTATCCATCACCGATCCAATTCCTACGAGTATTTTCCTACTGGTCCTTGCTAAGTTACGTTACCGCTACTGTTGTCACTACTGCTACTGTTACCGCTGCTACCGTTAATATCACACTACTTTGCTACTGAAACTTTGCTGCAGATACTAAGTCTTTCAGGTGCGGTTGAATTGACAACTCAACTGCTAATCCTTGAGAATATTCTTTGGCTTCCCCTTGTGTGGAATACAAAAATTTGGGTTGAATACTCTACCCTCGAAAACTGTTGCGATCCACTATACTTGTGGGTTATCAGTAAGTTGTCATCGGTACAAGCAATAAAAAATTTGCTCCCTAAATATGTATGATCTATTAGTGTGTGGAAAATAAGCTTTGTACGAACCTGTGATGAGGAAGACATAAAAGCGACAGACTGCATAATAAAGTTCTTTATCACAGGAGGCAATATAAAGTGACGTTCCTCCGCACTAAGAGATCACACATCCAAACCTCAAAAGTGCATGACAACCTATGCTTCCCTCTGCGAAGGGCCTATCTTGTACCTTTACTTTTTATCTTTAAAAGAGTCATGGTGATCAACACCAATTCCTTATTTCGCCAATTATCTTGGCTAGCGTCATGTGCTAGGGAAAGATCTATATTCATATATCAACTTGGAAGTAAGTAATCATGAATTATTATTGTTGACATTACCCTTGAGGTAAATAGTTGGGAGGCGAAACTATAAGCCCCTATCTTTCTTTGTGTCCAACTGAAACTTTGATGTCATGAGTACTGCATGAGTTTTAGCAATTGTAGAAGACTAAAAGATGATTGATTATGTGGATTTGCTTTACAAGCTCTTATTTGACTCTTTCCGATGTTATGATAAATTGCAATTGCTTCAATGACTAAAGACTATTGGTTGTTAATTCTCAATAAGGTTCTTGATACATACTTTACATTGTGAAGGAATTGTCACTTTAGCATAAGAGATTATATGACGATATTGATGTTCTAATTATGATCATGATGCATGCATGTCCGTATTTTAGTTGATCGACACCTTTATCTCTAAACATGTGGGCATATTTATTGATCTCGGCTTCCACTTGAGGACAAGCAAGGTCTAAGATTGGGGGAGTTGATACGTCCATTTTGCATCATGTTTTATATTGATATTTATCGCATTATGGGCTGTTATTACACATTATGGTACAATACTTATGTATTTTCTCTCTTATTTTATAAGGTTTACATGAAGAGGTAGAATGTCGGCAGCTGGAATTCTGGGCTGGAAAAGGAGCAAGTTTGAGATACCTATTCTGCGCAACTCCCAAAGCCGTGAAAATCAGCGAGGAATTATTTTGGAATATATAAAAAATACTTGGCGAAAGAAATACTAGAGGGGAGCCACCAGGAGGTCACGAGCCTACCAGGCGCGCCCTACCCCCGTGGGCGCGCCTGGGTGACTCGTGGGCCCCCTATTACCCCTCCGGCTCCCATCTTCTTCTATAAGGAGGGTTTCGTCCCAAAAAAAATCAAGAGAAAGCTTTCGGGAAGAAATGCCACCGCCACGAGGCGGAACTTGAGGAGAACCAATCTAGAGCTCCGGCAGGGCCGTCCTACAGGGGAAACTTCCCTCTCGGAGGGGGAAATCCTCACCATCGTCATCACCAACACTCTCTCATCGGAGGGGACTCATCTCCATCAACATCTTCATCAGCACCATCTCATCTCCAAACCCTAGTTCATCTCTTGTACCCAATCTCTGTCTCGCGACTCCGATTGGTACTTGTAAGGTTGCTAGTAGTGTTAATTACTCCTTGTAGTTGATGCTAGTTGGTTTACTCGGCGGAAGATCGTATGTTCAGATCCTTAATGCTATTCAATACCTCTCTGATCATGAACATAATTATGCTTTGTGACTAGTTACGTTTGTTACTGAGGACATGGGATAAGTCTTGCTATAAGTAGTCATGTGAATTTAGTATTCGTTCTATATTTTGATGCGTTGTATGTTGTCTTTCCTCTAGTGGTGTTATGTGAACGTCGACTACTTGACACTTCACCATTATCCTGGCCTAGAGGAAGGCATTGGGAAGTAATAAGTAGATGATGGGTTGCTAGAGTGACAGAAGCTTAAATCCTAGTTTATGCGTTCCTTCGCAAGGGGCTGATTTGGATCCACTAGTTTAATGATGTGGTCAGACTTAGTCTTAATTCTTCTTTCGTAGTTGCGGATGCTTGCGATAGGGGTTAATCATAAGTGGGATGTTTTTCCAAGTAAGGACAGCACCCAAGCACCGGTCCACCCACATATCAAACTATCAAAGTAGCGAACGCGAATCATATGAACATGATGAAAACTAGCTTGACAGAAATTCCCATGTGTCCTCGGGAGCGATTTACCTTATATAAGAGTTCGTCCAGGCTTGCCCCTTGCTACAGAAGGGATTGGGCCATCTTGATGCACCTTTGTTACTATTGTTACTTGCTACCCGTTACGAATTATCTTATCACACAACTATATGTTACCGATAATTTCAATGCGTGCAGAGAATACCTTGCTGAAAACCACTTGTCGTTTCCTTCTGCTCCTCGTTGGGTTCGACACTCTTACTTATCGAAAAGAGTACGATAGATCCCCTACACTTGTGGGTCATCAGCTGACACCCATCGAGTAATCATCCGCCTGATTTAAAGACTTTTCCATAATAGAAACATCTACACATATAGTTAATGTTGTTAAAATAGAAATAAGCAGGAGCGGAATAAACGAGTTACCCTCCATTATAATAGGAAGAAGCCGCGACGGCAGCGGTCTCCTCGATGAGCTTCTTGGCACAACGGTGTTAGCGATCCTTCATGGTTGGGCCGTGGACCAGCATACGAGGAGTGGGCTAAACGCCAGGCAATGCAAGTCAACTACTACAAAATATCACAAGGATGGCATCGAGCAAGTTATCCGAGCTTGGATCACGACTCGAACGAAGGCAACTTCCTCTACTAGCTATGGACAAGCTCCTTTTCAAGGAGGGAGGAGCTTCGTGATCCTCGTCGCCTTCGTTGACCATAAATACTACCTCGACGTTGTCCTCAATCTGGTTCCTACCAGCCATGAAGACTACCCTGGCCATGTGCGAGTCAACGCGGGGGCTAGGATTACAAAGCCTACCAAGGCGGCCGCTAGCAAGATCAAGGAGCTTCACGCGCCATGGGACCCTCGCAAGCTAGCCTTTCAGCCTTCAATGAAGCTTCGGCTTGGGGTCAAGCCGAGTTTCAAGGAGGGAGGAGTGTTAGCGACCCTCCATAGTTGGGCCTTAGCTCAGCGGTGTTAGCGACCCTCTATGGTTGGGTGTTGTGTGAGCATACGAGGAGTGGGCTAAACGCCACGCAATGCAAGTCAACTACTACAAATAGCACAAGGAGTTCCAAATGCCCTGAAACATGTTCTTCAGAGTTCCTAATGCCCTTAAACATGTTCTTCAGAGTTCCAAATGCCCTTAAACCTGTTCCTCAGGGTGGAATGGCTTCTGATCCAGGATCTTAAACCTGTTTTTCAGAGTTCCAAATGCCCTTTCAACAGTTACCTTAAGGCTAGAGTGTCTGAGATTGAACAACTCATGTGGAGTGTTAGGAAAGTCCCTACCACAGAACTCATTCAGATGGTACCTGGTTTTCCTGAAGGGTGGAAGAACACGTGGCCAACAAGCATAGCCAGCATCTCCTAGGTAGAACTTGCCATCTGGGATGTTGATGCCATCAGGTCTACGCATGCTGTCACCGAGAATGTTAGCATCGTGTGGTAATCCTTCCCATCCAGCCAAGGCATATGTAAACTTAAGATCAAAGTCAACGGCGGCAAGCACATTCTTGCTTGTGTTCTTATTTCTCCCTCTATATGATGCATCTTATGACCTCGGCACTCTGGCGGTGACATGAGTACCATCTATTGCGCCAATGCAATCATGGAATGGCATTACAAGATGGTGTTATTGCCAGAACAAGAACAAGAATAGCATATGAAGGTATTAACAACATACTGTCAGTGCTCACCTGGAAGTATCGATACCATCTTGGGCTAGTACGAATCTTGGTAGGAGTCCGTCCGCTTGGTGACACGATCATCTCTCCTCTAAGTTCCCCAATAGCATACGACACTTGCTTGAAGTACCCGGAGATGGTCTCCATTGATCTCCTGAACATGTTGTGGATAACCCTGAACCTGTGGTTATGGACAACAATGTGAAGGAACAAGGCCACTTTCTCTTCATCATTGGTATGGATGCTATCTTCTAGCAGCCCCCTGCCCCTGAAGGTCTGGACAAGTCTTGTAAATTGTGCTCTTTTCATTATAAGCATCCAGAGAGCCTATGTGTCGTTGCAGTTGTAGATGTAGTTCAGATTCACTATCCTCTCACTATCCCGAATTAGCGTCGGACCATACTGGATGAGATATCTCTCATTTCGACCTAGAGCTCTCTTATGGATCAACAGGATCCAGACCTGAACCACAACTATCAGTGATGCTGCCTGAACTAGAAGCTTCATGTGTTCATCGACAACCTAAGCGACATCCATGAACGGTCCTAGCAGAGGAGGGGGAGGGGTACCTTACCAACTTCCAGGTCGGGGGAGACATGCCACAGACGAGGAAGGCCGGGCGGAGTCGAAGAAGAAGGGGAGAATTAGTGTCGAGGAGTGTTGCTCCAGCCACCAACGCCGCCGCCGCCTTATATTTGAGTCGTCGCCGCCGCCGATGACAATAATAAAGGATGGCTTGTCCTAGAGCTATGGGTGAGCGAGTAAATGAGGTGATGAGCGTATATTTCGCGCCATCCCGCCTCCTTAGATTTCCCCTCTTTCGCCACCTCCGACCCAATCCCCCCTTAGCCCGCGCTATGCACTGTTCTCCTTTTGCAACCAACTTAGTCTGTCTCGCTCGAAACGGCCGATTCGAGCGTTTCGAGCGAGCCAGGTTCTAAGGTGTTTTTATTTTCGTGCAGATGTAAGATAAACCAAACAAACAATTTTCATTCTGTCGGGATCTGGTTGGGCTCTGTGGAGACAAACAAACGCGTCCTACATGAATCTTCCAGCCGAACGATGTGGAGCACGGCACTGAAACATTTCAGCAACTCTGCTTTCGTCCCTCACCTCGGCCATCAGGATTCATGGAGATTCATGCCCCGCCAACAAGAAACATGTTACATTACAGTAACACACGGATGGATACACAGAGAGAAAGGGCAACAGCATGGCAGTCCGCACCGGCGCGCGCCGCTCACCGTCAGCTGCCTCCTCCTCGGCGGGGCCCGCCGAGGAACGCGCGCTTGATCTTCCCGAGGAGCACCTTGGGCACGGCGAGCCAGCCCCCGACCGAGGTGCTGCGCGGCGCCCTCCGCCTCGGGCGGTCCCCGTGCATCAGCAGCCGGTTCAGCCGCACCACCATGGCGTTGAGCTCGAACGAGTCGTACAGCGTGCTCCGCTGCTGCACCACGCCCCGCCCGACGCCCACCGGGACATCACCGCAGGGCGCCGCCGTCACACCCACACCGCCGCGCTCGTCGTCCGGGGCGCCCCTTGGTTCCTCCGGCAACATTCCGTGCCCCACGAGCCGTGCGCCTCGTGGCTCTGTCGACTGCAGGGCGGCGCGAGGGTGGCTACCCGAGCACAAGGAGGACGAGGCCGCGTGGGTTTCGACGTCGCAGGGCGTCAACTCCCAGGAGCCGATCCGTCCGGAGAGCAGACGAGGGTCCGTCCAACCAAGCACGGGTGCTTCCATGCTCCAACGACACAGCGCATAAATAAACAGGCGTGCCACATCTTATATATATTCAGACCAACGGGAACAGCCAGTCAGCCACGGCCGGTCGCATCGTTCGCAGCCCGTTCCTACGGCAGCTGCGTCCAACCCCTCTGCATAAATACGAATAAATCGACACAACGGCAGGATGGGTACGCGCAGCTACTACCAGACTTATCCGTGTCACGCAATTTTCACCAGCATGATCAATCAAGGGACACAATCGAGTGGAATCAGAATTTACTCGGCAAGCTCAGCATACAAGTTCCAGTTTCAGGGATCAATCAAGTATAGTACTATAGTTTCGGGCAAATCTTCCGGCACACTTGGGCGCCGGCTCGGTTAAAGATTTTCGCAGAGCTGTTACATAAAAATTAGGCTGTGATGCAACGACCTTCTACAGAGAAGAGGATGGCCAAGTGGATAGTTCTGTCGGCTGTGCCTAAGAAATCTAGAGTCTACCCATCAGTTGTTCTGGGAGTGCCCAATTTCATCTTCAGTTTGGTCTGAAGCAGCGGCTGCACATGGATGCAGCTACCTGCAACCAAACACTTGGCAGAGCCACAGGAAGACAGCTGAGATCACAAAAGCGATGAACAGCAAGGCAGACCGGAGCATAGAAAGGCAATCGAAAGAAGTCCACATACCCCCGAACTCTTGGATTTCGAACACACCACCCCCCCCCCCCCCCCCCAAAACTGGAAAACATGAATCTTAATCCTCTGAACTCTCAAATACCAGACAAGTCAACTCTTGATGGTGTTTTGGGTGGTTTGAGACGCCGGTTTTGCATACGTGGCTGCCACGTCAGGAATAGTTTGTGGATGCAGTCTACTGCACACCCCGCCTTGCCTCGAGCGCTCCGCGTTGCCTTTTCACCTTCCACTCCCCTCTCCTCTGTCTCTGACGAAACGGCGACCACTGAGGCGACCACGGCGGCGCGGACGATGATCAACACCATGTTCTAAACAACTCAACGGGCGGCCACGATCACATATGTGCGCTCAACCTTTGTGCTAAAAATCTTGCTTTTTGCCCAAATTGGGGCCATCAGTTTGGGGTTTTCAGGGGATTTGATTTGGGGGCTAGGGTTTAGTTCAAATTTTTAAGAGAATGGTGGAAGCAGTTATTAGACGGGCTCTTATTACGGACTGTTGTAGTTCAAATTGTTGTGCATATGCTCTTATATGATGAGATGATCTAGGGTTTGGTTGATTTGAAGAAAAAGACATTTTTTCCAGAAACATTCAATCCATTAAACTGAAGATTTACTTATTTTGCTTCTCACTTAGGCTTGTTAATTGTCTCATGTTTTGTTTAGGGTACAACCATGGACCCCCTTGATTACCTGTCTCTCAGATTCAACTATGGATTTCACTATGGAGGTGACTTTGAGCATGATGGAAATGATTAGATTTACTTTGGAGGAAAAACTGGGATGCCAGCAATTGAATTTCCCAAGCTGTCAGTGTCTGAGCTTAAGAAGAACCTTGCAAATTTTGTTTCATGTTCTGATTTAGCCCTGGAAAATGCTAAACTGCATTGGAAATATCTAGATGGTGATATAGCAAATGCTTTGCTTGTACTGGAGGATCAAAATTCAGTGGAGATGATGGCTAAACATGTAACTGATGCTGGTGTTATTGATATACTAGATCGTTGATGGCGCGCGTTGCTGCGTCCGTCTATTTTGTCTCTTAGTTATTAATGATATACAATAATTTGTATATTTTTGTTTGGAATACTTGTATTGTGCTTTCTTGTAGCTTATGCATGTCTCCTTCATTTGACCAAAATAATGGTATGTAAATGAAGGATATGATAAATTGTCAAGAAAGTAGCGTGCTTTTTTCTTATTAGGTAGAATAGATTAGTTTGAGCTTCGGTTTCGGCTGTATGTGCTTCAAATTAGGACAGTTCATGCATATTTTGCGAAAAAACGTTGCCTCTTTTGTCTTTTGATGTCCCAACGTGTAGTGTTTTGAATTACGATGGTTGATGGATACATGTCTACCACACGCCTCTATTCTTTCGATAGTGGTAAAGAGTATTGAGAATATATGATGACATGAAACTTATATTAGTTAAAATACATCTAAAGTTGTTAGAAGTCCCGTAACAATGATGAATTTAATTTTGTATTTTCTATATCAACAAAAAATAGCATAACATTTTTTTAGACGATAGTATGACTCTTGTTCTTTGTAGGATAATGCAACAAAACATAAGTATGATAAATATGTCTAAATAACAGATAATTGTGCGTATAGGATGAAATGTACGCAACCTCCAAAGCAGCTAATAAAACAAGTGTATATTAGTCAATGTTAAGAGGTAGCATTACAATCATTCGATGTCACTCTCAACACGTACGCTGGAGATCTTGCAACACACCAACACTCAACACCTCTCTAGTCTCTACTATTCCAGACTGTGTGCAATTTAATTACCTTTTATGTTAATCTTCACCACCCTTGGCCAGGTAGCTGCCTTAGTTGTCTTGTTTTCTTGTTTTTCTAATGACCTTTGATGTTAATGTTCACCACCCTAAGCCATTGAAAATCTGCTGGTCTATATGTTTTCAGATCCTCGACAACGGTAGCACGCAGAAAAAATTTGATTGGGGTGAAGCTATTGTACTACAGAAAACCTCATGTAATTGATATGTTTTGTGGGATAAAATGCAACTGCGAGAAGATTCCACTATAATATGCAGACAAATTGGATAAACAGATTACTGAGAAAGAAGCTACTTAGCATACCTACACCTGTTAATAGATTACATAGCAATAAACAAACTACTACAACAACTCACAGCAAGCCCTCGAAGGTTGTCACGATTCTTCATGGGGTATATTATGATGGATAAGAGTTTTTTTTTTGGAGAGGTACGATGGATAAGAGTTCTTACAGCAAGACTCAACTATATAATTACAGGATAAGGGTGCAGTCAATCTTCAAAGGCGGAGTGGAATACACAACACTACATGATTGGAAAACTTCATAAATTTTGCATTACAAACTGTGGTATATTATGATGGAATATGCAGATCATTAATTTCTTGAAAGTAAAAAATACAAATAGAAATCTAAATATTAGTTGGGAGATCAAATGAATGTCTGGAATAATTGCCAAGCTAAGCTACTATAGTGTGTAATATTAAAGTTTATGAACAATACCTTTTTAGAGGTTAGGCTGCATTACTATGAGATGAGACTGTCTGAGGTGTATGAAGAGAAGCTACCTAAAATGGACAATATCTTCAAAAGTTAAACCAATTTCTTGACAAAGTAGGCGAGTAGTTTAACAATGGTAGCAACTCGTTTTCTCAAAAGTAACGTATATCCTCAACTTCTTGAGAACAATGATAGACCCAAGGAACAAACCCTTGCAAAGGGATTTCATTTGAGAGAAATTTCTTGTGAATAGATGCATCAATAGTGCCAGCTTCGTCTGATTATGAACAATCCATTATCAATTTTTCATGTAATCAAAAATAGTATGAATTCTCTTCTAGTCTTCTCCAAATAGATTGTCTGAAAAGTTATAAGGAAATGTCATACAACAGAAAGTAGCACCATGATATGAAAAAACACATAAACATATAGTCTAAACAGTACAATTGAAGTAATTACCTATCCAGAAAAAATGATTTATCCTTGTGATTTGGCAATATAAATTTCACAGTGCATTTTATTCCACAAAAATTACGTGTGCTGACATCATTTTCTAACCTCGGTAGAGTCCATTCCATTCAAATCAAACTTAGAATGCAAAAATGCATTCATTCAACATTATACAAACAAATAAGAGTCAATAGTGTCAATATTAAATCGCACTTGAATAACATATGGTTAGTACAACCTGATCATTTAACTACGTATATGAATCACAGATCATGTAATCAAAGATTTATGGAAAATGTTATCTGTAACTTTTGCTTATGTGTGGATAATTCACATCAATGCATAGCCACATGGACACAAATACACTCACCAGCAAGCAAATTTCTCAACAAACGACCATTACCTCTCCATCAAGAACAGAAAGTGACGACAATGATGGCCCTCCTTGATATGAGAATTCATTGCAACCCTCATGTAAAGATGATGCTTATGTATAACATTGCAAATAAATTAATATGTTGTAGTGTATCCATAATAACATTAATAACAACATGAATCTAACCTATTTTTTTAAGAAGCATGTCATTATCATCGAGCATGCCAACTTGGAGTGGGGGAGTTTTGTTCTACGTTTTACATTCAAAGGCATCCGTAACTACACTATATAAATTGCACAAATAAAATTTCCAATCTTCCACAGTCATACAATAACAAGGATGTAAGAAGTACCAACACAAAACCAATCACACCGTGGCACGAAAGTGAATAGAAGTTTGGCATATTATTGTTACAATCCAACATTTATTCATACATAAATGAAGGGGAATCTACATGATAATGGTAGTGTTTTACACCATGGAAGATATTAATTATGTAAAGCAAACGAAAACAAGATTCATTCCCAACTTGCGGTACAAAAAAGTAAGAAATATACTGATTTGCTACATCCTGAGTGACTTGGAATCTTATATCCTAGTGCACGGAATTATAAGACAACTGAATACTTAAATAGGAAATTCAACAGGATAAGATGGGATAAGAAATCTGAGTAGGCAAGGTAGTTGGCATTAACGAAGAGTTGTGGTGCAGTTCTTTTGCTACTATTGTTTCAAGGATCAAGGACATTAGCTAATAACAGGAGTGACAGGGAGAACGGAAGATGCATTATTCTGTGCCTTGAACTAAAACAACCACAAAGGGAGAAATGCTAATATTCTGTACCATGCACAATTATTAGAAAACATTTGCTAGTTTATTTTTAGTTCCACACAGAAAAGACCAGGCAATTAATCTTCACTATAGCTGATTTTAGTGGCCATTCTACTGGAACGGCTTCAACTGGCTTAAGCCAGACTCGGCAAGCATGCCAGACTACTGGTCAAGCCCCCAGCACACCAAGGTCGTTTTTGTTCTGAAAAAGCTTTGTTCTAGTAGCCGGTGGATATACTAAGACCCTGTTTGGTAATCCTCCAGCTCCAGAATCCGAGGAGTTAGAAAACTGCAGCTCCGTCTTTTTCAAATGCAGCGCCATCAGCTTCGGGAGCAGAGTTGGGGAACGGCGGGATACCCAACAGGGTCTAAATCAAGGGTATACAGTGAATATTGACTGTACAAGATATACTATGAATTTCAGAGTTAAGAAATCTTACATAATACGGTAGCACACAAAATTTCAGAAGAAGAATTCATTACCACTTGTACTGCGCACAAAAATTAGATTATGAATTGTAAGCATACTAACTAATGATTTCAGCCCACCCTCCATTCATATTCAAGATTAGCCACTGGTTAATTTAGTACCGGGTACGCACGAACCACCTAATACCAAAATCAAGAGAAAGACACAAGGAGGGGGAAAAGATCCAGTCAGAATTCGTGGCAGAGAGAAAGCAACGAGACGATAGTTTACCGAGGATGGAGGTAGTCCTTTTGATACGGTTGCCAGATTTGAAGACCGACGATGTCGTCGCCACAATGATTTAAACGATGCAGATCAGCTGAATTTCCTTGGGTACGGCGGCTAGATCCCGTCAGAAGACCGATCGCCCGCGTAGGCCGCATCGTGTGCGCCTCAATTGGATCCACTCGAAGGATCCCCTCCGGTTCTACGGGGCGACTGGATCCCCTTCTCGCTACGCGAGCGGCTGGATCCCTTTCTCTCTATCGTGTGTTGTCACTGCTGAGTCGAGCGAATGTGTTTTCTTTCTGGGAAAAGGCTGCACATCATTTAGCCTACTGGGCTGGCACAAGCGGCCCAGTTTACCAGAATGCTCCGTTTTTTTCTCCTGGAGCAGCAGCCCTAGGACAGTGGGCCAGGAAACCATAGATCTGACGGCCACTATCGCTTCAATCACTTAAATCGACGGCCGGAAATGAAGAATGCGTGAGAGGACTTGGATTAGGCTCAGTTTTACTGTCCTAAATATGCTATCATTCCTACTGATGAAAGTCATGAAGGTAGTGATTCGGGGTTTGATTTGAAGAGCAGTTTGAGGTAGTGCATAGAGAGGAAGGTCAGGCGGAGGAGGTGCATGCAGAGGTTTGTTATGCAGAGCAAGTTCATGCAGATGAAGAGCATAGAGAGGAGTTGCAGACAGAGCGAAGAAATTCAGAGGATGTACAATCTAGGCCCAAAATGCAAGTGCTCAGGGCTGCAAGTTCAGGTGTTGCAACTCAGGAAATCCTTGATCATTTTGATCTTGTCTGAAATTTGAAAAGAAAGAGACGAATGCACCTTCAGAGCCAAGCATGCAAGCCAGATCAATATAACAGGGGCCATCTGGAACACCTTTGAATTGTGACGGCAAGAAGGAGACACGTTTTTTGAGCTCCCATTTAGAGACCCTCCATCAAAATTAGACCTTTGGTCTTTTGTCGAAGGGCCTTTTCCTTCTTCCTTTTTTATCTCCTTGATCGTATGATCAATCTCCACCCTTTTGTATTCCCATTTGCTCTCTGCTATCTGAAAGTGCGTTATATCGACTAGAGGGGGTGAATAAAAGATTTTTAGAATTTCATCACTGAGGAAATTCCTTTTGAGGAAATTCCTCACTGATGACTAACTTGCAGCGGAAACAGCAAAGGATCGGGAGTGCAAAGTATCACTACAACAATTTTCAAGGTGAAGAATATGAAAAGCAGTTTGCACAGCATGCAGGCTTGGAATAACTCGCGTGAAGAATTTGGGGTTGAGGAATTTCAGAGAAAGTCTTCAGCAAATTCTTCAAACAGTGACAATGAAAATCTTCAACATACAATATGAGGAATTGAAAGAGTTGAAGAAATAGAACCCGTTTCGCAGTGAAGACATTGGTTGATGACCCAGTTCCAACTGATGTGACAGTTGTACATCTTGTTTGGAGCGGCTTGGTATTGAAACCAAAAGACACACAGTCCTGGGACACACAGTCCCTACCGTATTCTCCTTGGGCTAAGAACACACAGTCCTCGTCCAACACTCGTGGTAAGTCTTCAGGGTAGACTTCCAAACCCTCACAAACTTGGTCACCTGGCAATCCACAATTGACTGCTGGGTTGCTCTAGACCATAACGTCTGACCGTCTGGAGGATGCACAGTCCTCAAAGGTAGAAGGCTTCAGTCCCACACAGGAACAACTTCTTCAGTGATGCTCAATCACTTCGTTTTGGTTTGTGGTTTGGTATTTGGCGTATTTCCTCACTCATGATTTGCTCTCGAAGACTCTGAGGAATTTGGGTTGCTCTTATGACAAGTGTCAGTTTCTAACGGAGCAGCCAACCAGCTAATGGTTGTGGGGGCGGCTATTTATAGCCTGGGAGCATCCCGACATGATTTAACATTAATGCCCTTAAATAATATGACCGTTGGTGTGAATAAGATCAGTGATTTGGCGCGAATTGCGGTAACGGTCGGGACCCTCAACTGTGAGAGTCCTCATGTCTCTCATATTCCTCACATGAGGCTTTTGGTAGGATTAGGCTTGGGTTGAGCATCATGAGGAAATTCATTCCAAAGTGTTACCTCGACCCCCTTTACCAGTACGGTGTTCCTATGACTCAAAAGTGAAGAAAATAAAACAGACAGAATAAATTTTCATGCTTCAAAGTCTTCAGATTGATTTTCTTCAGGACAAACCGAATTCCTCATCTTCAATTTCTTCATGAGGAATATCACTTTCATCGCAATTTCTTCGCGATTCAATTCTTCAGCTTTAGACCAATTTCTTCAGCCAAAGATATACATTTTTAGGGGTCGATATTCATCGAATAATTCAAACTCCTCAGCGACTTATAGTTCCCGTGTACACTCATGAACACATTAGATACTTAACCTATAAGTCTTTAAACCATCAAAATCACTAAGGGACACTAGATACACTTACACTATCAATCAACACAAGCGAGCCATCAGCTGGATATTTCAGTATGTGTAGGTGTGAAGGAAAATCTTGCAGTGAATGGCATGATGCATAAATGCCTCTGCAGTTTATTAACGTGCAAGCGAATATCACGTCTTCTGAACATATATACCTTGTTAGAAATGGTTAAGATGTTGGAATTACTGCCTCAGAAAATGAAACGTACTCTATGTGTCTTAGGATTTGGGATTTAAATCTGAACAAGCATAAGACACTTCATCTTGACTGCTATAAGCTTGGCTAATTTTCGCGCAGAAGGTGGTGTCCCTCCTTTTCATCCCGCCAACATTGCTCGATGTTTTCTATTGTCCCGCTTGATACATGTTTTTGTTAAATTAGGTTACTTAAATCTAGTTTGCTCTGGTAGTATGGAGCACGAGGTAATTTAGAATGTATTTCTCTCTTTGTTACGAGGAGCTTTGTCGAAGGATGGAGCAGAAATACAGGAGGGGGAATACATGTTTTTCGATTTCCTCGACGTAATTGGTTATTGGAAACGATTTAGGCTCCCTGTAATTAGAAGTATCATATATTAGTATCATGCATATGATATTATTGTATAATAATACTTCCATAATGCATAGTATCATAGTATCATAATAGGGAGTATCTAGATTGTCTTATTAATTACCATGCATGACACAAAGTAGTATTACTTCCTCCGTTTCTAAATATTTGTCTTTTCAAAAAATTTACTATGAAATATATACGGTCGTATATAAACGTAATAGGTATAGATTCATTTATTTTGCTTTCTATGTAGTTCATAGTTGAATCTCTAAAAAGATAAATATTTAAAAAACGAAGGGAATACAACATTTAATATGAACCGTATCATAATATGATATCACATCTTTCTTTTCTCATTTAATGGTGTGTCATATTATTAAATAAGCTTAGTTGGCATATATGATACTGTTTATGATGCTTTCATTATGATCAACCTTATACAAATGCCAGATGACGTATTTCTTCTGCCAAATAAACCATCTCAAACAACGAAAAATAGCTCAAACATACATTATTATCACGTTTTTCCGAGGTCAAACATACATTATTCTCACTTTTTCTTGAGACAAATACATTATTATCGCGTGATCGCAAGCTAATTAGTCAGCATCAATGAACTAGTTTCACTCAAAGAAAAAGGCATCAATGAACAATTTAGGACTCACTGCTGCGCCCTTCGATGGCGCACGGCCTCCTGCTCTTGCTCGGGCCTTTTCCCCTGGTCCACCCTCTGAGCTTGCGGAGCAATCGCGGCCGTCCGATTCCTATCGTGCAGCCCGCCAGCCCCATGCACGACTCCTCTGCTGCGCCGCACGACGACGTCTTGCAGAGCTTCACCTCGTTGCTCGGCCCGGCCGCCGCCACCATCTTCACCCCCTTCTCGCGCTGCCCCTCCGCCGCCGGGATAGTGTCACTGTCGTCGTCTCCTTTCACCGCTGTGCCCTTGGCGTTCCTGCCCTCGCCATCCCTGGCCAGGAGGTCGTGCTGCAGCCACGCCGTGATCCAGCCGAGGTAGATCAGCTCCTCCATGTCCGCCGCCCACCGGTCCCGGAGCACCTCCAGCAGGTCCTTGCTGCTCGACATCTTCCGCATGCTCCCCTCCACGACGACCTCCGCGTTCTATGCCGTGCGTGCACACAACAAAGGAAATCCTGACCAGACGGAAATGGAAGGAAATGACAATGAAGCCAAGAAGAAACTTCGTACCTCACTGTTTGTTCCATTCTCCTTCTGTAGCTCCAAAACCAGCTGCTTCATCTCCTCCATGGGTTGCTCAAATCCCTGGCACCTCATCGCCACCTCTGCTTCCCGGGCATCCAGAGCCAGGATCCTTCCGTCAATGGCGTTGAATTCTTGCCTGCTCTTCTTGGTAACTTTCCTGAATTTGCTCTGCAGCGCGTCGAGATTCGCGCGCGTCACGGCGAACTCTTCAGCGGCTGCCCGGATCTCCGTGGCACCTGCCTCAAGCCGCTGGTTCTGGGACTCCAGCAGCTCCAGCTTCATCCCCAGGCACATGATCTGCATCTTCTGGTACGTCGACTCCTGCTCCTGCATGTCACAGTAGTCGTGGAACCGCGACTCGATGCCGGCGGCCTGCTCTTCGAGAGCTGACACCATGCGCTTCAGGCTCTCGACCTCTTCGTTGCCGGCGGACGTTCCCTGAACATCTCGGTTGTTGACCGAAACTTGTGATGAACTCTCGGTGGCCTGCGCCGCCGTGATTTCTTCAGTAAGAGAAGTCTGCCTTGCATGTCCACCACTGATAAGCCTCCCGGTGCTGCAGGGGGTCTCTGCTTGCAGAAACTTTCCCGCTGCCCGACTCGGGGACTCCATTTCTTCTCCTTCCTCTTCTCCTTGAATCAAACTCGAACGGTATGATGATGATTGATCCAATTGGATTGAGTTATCAGATGAGTATAGGCCACTGTGCCTATTTGCTCTATCTGTTATGAGGCCACAGATAAAAGAACCTGCCAGGGAAAAGCCAAGGGAATTATCATCTTCAGAAGGAGATTCTTGATATCCTGTGCTGTCTTGCTTCTCATTTAGAAGGTTTCATCATTCCTTCAGTCTCCATGAAACAAGCTATTTAGAACTATATCTAGTGCCCGGCCCACCCCAAAAGTTCTGACTTGCTTTGCCTTCAGGGCTAAACTATGCGAAGTTCCTACAGGTCTGTAAGCCATGAACAGTTGTTTGGCTAACCTCTTGGACGAGAGTTCAAGACACACAAAACTTTGCTTCTTCTGTGTAATTTAACACTATTGAACATATTAACTGTTGGAGATCGTAACCAATTGGAATTTTCATCTTTGCCTTGCAAGGCAAGATTAGTATTGTTCCGTTTCTTGCGTAAGAGAAGAAAGCACAACCTTAGCACGCACCAGATGCAAAGGCTTCCCAGTTTGTTTGAACTATCCTACAATCATCTACGGGCATCGAGAAACCTTCCCTAGTTCTTTCGTTGGGTCTTCCTTCAGGATATATATTACTGCTGGATTACCGATAAGCTGCCTAATCACCACCTGCCTAAACAAGCAGGGACAGTTGGCTGCAGTCCCGGTGCTCTCGGATTCAGATAACAGGGACAGTTCGCTGCAGTCTCGGTGCTCTCAGATCCAAAGGATTTTGTAAGACCGTGACATCGAGGTTGAGAAGAAAATAAAGAGAAAAGAAGAGGCATGTCCAAATACCACGAATTTTGGCACCGGCATCACGCATTGGAGGCTGGAGCATCTTGCATGCAAAAAACCAGAAATTTATTATATTATTATTTGCTATAATTTTTTACTGTTCATTTGCATTAGAATCTGGACCTGGGAGGTGGGAGCTAAATCGCTGCGTCCAAAATTTGCACTCCCTCTGTAAACTACTCCCTCCGTTCCTAAATATAAGTCTTTGTAGAGATTTTACTAGTGGACTACATACGAATGTATATAGACATACTTTAGAGTGTACATTCAATCATTTTGCTCCATATATAGACATCTAGTGAAATCGCTTAAAAGACTTATATTTAGGAACGGAGGGAGTAATATAAGAGCATTTAGAATATTACTACTTTAATAATCTAAACACTCTTATATTAGTTTACAGAGGGAGTAGTATCCTATTTACCATGCTCTAGTCGACCTCTCAATTCTTTCAATTGTTATCAGAGACTTTACCGTCTAAAAAGGATGATTGATCAAAAAGACAAGGATGTGGACCTACCGTAAGGTGGGGGAACCAAGTTGTTCTCCCAAGCAGCCCCAAAATCATGTTGCTCTGCAAACTGATTGCTACGTTGACTGTAGCAGACTTCGCCTCGACGACGTTGGAATTCAAAAAATGTTGTTGAAAGAAGACCGTTAAGAATGAGGTGGATGCGCGCTCTAACGCATCTTCATGCACGGAGTATTTAACCAAAAACTACCGCATTTCGCGGAAACGTACCTAGAAACTATCACTTTACAAATTTGTGCCGAAAACTACCTCTTTTTTCCTAATCTGTGGCAAAGAACTACCATGTCACATAACCGCCACCTTCGCCCACTCTATGCACGCTTCTAACCGGTTGGGCCAAATCAGGTGCCACCGTAGCCAACCGTTCACACCCGCATGTTAACGACGCGTTTGCGGTCGGGATGCGGCCGTCGATGGTCAAATAGGTCGTGGCCCAATCTGAGCTCAGTCACTCTCTCCCTGCTCGCTCCGTCATCCTCTCCCTCTCCCTCTTGTTCGGCCGTAGAACTTGAGGATGCCTTCGTGGAATGACGAGGAGAGCTTGGACGAGAACATATGCGTGGTTTCCATGGATCAACAGCTATTTGTAAGTACATAATGGTGGAATAGAGTTAGGGTTAGGGTTAGGTCATCCAAATTCGAGATTCCAAGTTTCTTTAGGTTTAAATGTTTGATTCCAAGTTTCTTTTGGTTAAAATGTTTGCAGGAAACCTCCGATAGTGTGATGGATACATCTTTTTGTGGTTTTGTCACTGAATCTGAACCAAAGTGCATGATGCATCGTGAGATGCCCAAGAAGATGGTAGCTTTCGAAGATACTTTGACTCGGATGTGATTCCTCGGTTGTTGTATGCAGGTATTTAATCTTCAACCCTTACATGTTTTGCTCGTAGAACAGAAACTGCAATGTGAATGTGTTTTGAGTTGTGCAATGTGAACACCTAAATTCAGTTAAGTCAATCCAGTTAACTGTTAACTAGATTTATCTCTGTTGCACTGAATCTAGTAAACTGAATACATTTACATGAATTAAATGATGTTAAATGAATTTAACTGAATTAAGTTTATGACTTCAGTTAAATGAATTAAGTAAGTAAGTAAGGTGCTTTGTACCGTGGAAATGGTCTGAATTTGTGCTTACTTTATAAAAGTTACTTATGTAGGATGAAGGTGTGAACTGTGGGGTGGTGGAGTGGGTGGATGTCCCTTGGCCAGAGATCCTACAAAGGTGCCTAGCAAGGATTTGGGACATGTACCATGAGCAGAACTTGGGTAGGGTGAATGACAAACAAGCTCACGAGAAAGGGGTTGGCAAGGTAAAGAAGGAAATTGACTTCCTCGCACACGGCTACAACTACTTGGTGAACGATGTATCCAACCTATTTGACTATCAAGATGGCAAGATGTCTCATGACATGGACACTACAAGTCAGGCAATGAATGAGCTAAATGAAAAGAAGAAACAACTTGAGGATCAGGCAAACATTGAGATACAGATGGAGAAGCTGAAGCTCGCCAAAGAACAAAGGTGCATTCTTCAAAGCCAAGCAGTTATCATTCAGAACATGAGGAAGGCCATGAAGGAAGTGGAGGGAGGAGGGACCTACTTAAGCAAGAGAAGAAGAAGCTGGAGTATATGATTGCTCATCTGCTCAAGGCTGGGCATGGCGTCAAAGATAAAATGGAGAGGGTCAAGTCAATCATGGATGAGTGAATTGCTTGATATGTTGGTTAAGTAATTATTATACCTATATATATATATAGTTGGCCTTGGAATGTCCTGCATGTTAGGTGTATATTTTGGGAATGTGTTATGTGGTTTCTGAACATGAATCTATGATGTAATGACTTTTATGATAAGACCTACTATGCGATGTTAATATCTATGATGTAGTGACTTTTCTGTTAAGACCTACTATGCTATGTTACTAGTTGGGGTCTATTTAATGGTTAAATTTGCGTGATTCAAAGGTGTTTGACTGCAACTATTGATTCATAGGAACATTTCACACATTCAAGTAGCACAAACCAAATTCAGATATTCAAGTTCAACATTCAGTAGCACAAATTCAACATTCAAGTTCAGTAGCACAAATTTAGTAACACAAATTCAGTGGCACACATTCAACAACACAAGTTGAGTAGCACAAATTCAGCAGCACAAATTCAACATTCATCAGTTTCAATGATTTCCACTTCAAGTGAAATAGGCCTCCCACTTGTTAGTAGGTTTCCTATTTCTCTTACATCTTAATATCTCAGCTCCTCCAATGGATGTTATAGGTGCATTGAATCCCCTTACTGCGTTTGGAGATATTGTTGATGCTGATCTTCTTAGGGGTGCTGGTGTTGAACCACTTGTTGATGGTCCTCTTGAAAATGTTGATCCTGAACCTCTTGGGGGTGCTCGAGAAGACTTGGGTGGTACTGCTGTTTTTCTATACCTCTTTGCTTTAGGAGGAAGTGGTGGAGCAGATGAGGCTGGGTTACTTGAAATCTGGTGTTGATGTGGTTGTTGTGGGGGTGGATGTGTAGCACTTGAGGAACCCATGAAAATTTCTCTATTCTCTTGCATGTCCAAATTACAACAATTATTAATTTGACCACATAAAAAATAATCATACATAGAATATACACTCTGAAATCACGTGGTGTAAGTTCTTTCTCATCTCAAGACTTGTCTTCAAAGGTGTCCCACAGTTTGTATATCTATAGCCTTGTAGAGCACAATTGATGCATGTAATTGTTCCCATCGTGCAGGTGTCCTTTGGTGCACGCACCTCAAATTGGCCCTTCCTCCTAACTGCATCTTTCTTGCCTGGTTTTTCTCTAAACACTATGGGGTCAATACCCTGGATGTGGGTGTCAGGCCAGAATTTAGGACCAGGGACAGGATACACCATGTCTTTATATGCTTCAATATATAGTGGCTTTTTGAAAAATTCATGCACAAAGTCCTCTGGGTGCATATGAAGCTTGCTCATTTCTGCTAATGCATGACTGCATGTCACACCTGTCATGTCCCACCTCCTGCAGTCACATGATTTAGTACCTATATTCACACAGTATTGTTTCTCACCACTTGACACTTGCCAAATGCCAGGACTAGCCCTATCTGCCTGGCAAAATTTGGCATACTTCTTATTCTCCTCCAGTTTCTCTGGATAGTTGGGTGTGATCATCCACCTGCTGGTCTCTGTCTTTTCCCTAATCTTTTGCCTTTTGATCATCTGCTTAGTCATAATTCCTTCAAACATTGTCCAAATTGGTTTGGCCCTAACATCAAGGATCATTTTGTTGAAAACCTCACTCAGGTTGTTCACAACAAGATCAATTTTGCAATTATAATCCATTACAGACCTACACCATGTCTCCTTAGGAATTTTTTAAGCCACTTCCACGCATCCTCACACTCTGCTTTCAACTCTGCCATTGCTAATTCATGGCCATGTTTTGTGAATGAGTAGGTAGCCTAATCTACGAGCTTCTTTATTTCCTGTCCTCTGAATCCAGGTGACTGAAAATTTGCATATGTGTGCCTAAGGCAATATCTCTGAGGGGAATCAGGGAACACTTCATTTATAGCCTTAAGAAGACCCTAGTGATCATGAACCAAAATAAATTTTGTGTCAAAGAAATAATGATACATACTTTACCTGAATATGCACAGATAGGGCGCATACCTTTTTTCCTATCAGAAATAATGGTGTAGGTTCAAAATTTGCTTCCACTTCCAATGTAACATCTTAGCTGGGTAAGGAACCATGTCCAGCTATCAGAATCTTCCTTGTCAACCACGCCAAAGGCTATGGGGTAGATGTTGTTGTTGCCATCTCTTCCTATGGCTGCAAGAATTTGTTGTCTAGTGGTTAGCTTGATGAACCAACCATCAAGCCCTGCATTCATGCCCAAATTAGCTACCATAATTTTGTAAACAAGATATTTTGAATAAAATACAGTTGTAAATTTACCTATAAAGGGCCTACAACAATTAAGAAATCTTGCTTTCATGCATGGAAGCAATAGAAGATGTACTTAAATCTTGGAGTTGGTGCAGGGTTTTCTGGTTCCTCAAATGTTGTAATTATACACCTGCTACTAGGGTTTGTATCCATAACTTCTTGTATGAGAGAAAGAAGCAAGGAATCCTCTTTTCGACTCTGACTCCCCCACTCCAGTCGTTGCTTTTTTCTGTTACTTCGAAAATAGCTGCTTCAGCTTCAGCCACGCTAATTCTCGATATTCCTTTTTTATTTCTCATCAAATGAATGTCATCTTCTTCTGGAAATCCTAGCTATTCTTAGCATGATTTTAGGGAAGGTAGTCCCTCGGTCTATAGTACTGCTCCTTCTGGTCACCTTGCACTACCTTAATAGCCTTCATCCTTGCCATATAGGCCACACTCCTTAATACATCAAATAAAAACTTGACTTTGCTATTTTTAATTAGTGAATCTACATGTGCTCTAGGATCTGCTATAAGAGAAGGCGCAACTGCTTTGGAAAGGCACTTAGTAATAACCTTTGTGTTCTCTGCTGATGTTGGACAAGTGTGCTACATGTTACACTTCTTAATGCAAAAAAAGTTCTTTCATGAGCTATCCTGGAGGCACACATGTAAAATTCACATCCATGCTCTATGTGTGAACACCAAACAATAATTCTTGTTGGGGAGTTCCTGTGGTAGTGAAAAGACCTCAAAGTCCTTATATGAAAATCCCTTAATGCTTCTCTGAATTGGTAAACAGACTCAAAACACAAGCTCTTGCATAATAGTAAATGTGAATTAGGACTTGAGGGGTCAAACCATACCATATCCTTCATCTTTTTCTTCTTACTCACTGGCTTCTTCAGGATGTATGGTAGTCCAACTTCATCTTCATCTTCCTCATCACTAATGCCTAAATCACCAGCAAAACAAAACTCATCTCCTTCAGGAAATCAATCTTGATTTTGTTTATGCTCAACCTCATTGTGACATCTGCTTGTTGGACTAGGATTCTTCACATGTTTCACAACAAGTGTGTTTGCAGTTAATTCCAATGCTCTTTCCTCTTCAGAGGCACACTCTACTTCCATTTCAACAGCTTCAACACTCCTATCTGAATGAACTGAATCATCAGAACAAATTCAGACGTACACTTCAATATCTCCTTCAAAATGATTCAAATCTACCTCTCTTTGAATCTTGCTCCTCTCAAGATGAGCATTTCTATCATTTATCATATTATGAAGCTCAGATTGCTCCACGACCTTTTTCACATTACAGCTCTCTTGAGTGTTCATATAATTCTCAATAGCATGTGTACTACTTGCAGGTTGAACACCTTTCACAACGTTTATGTTCAGAACCTTGACATGATGATAAACATCCAACATTTCCTGGACACTAGCTTCATTACCTAAATACTTTACTCCTTCAAATCCAATTTCCTCCTCCTTCACATAGTACATGTAATCACTCTCCCCACAAACCTCACTAGCAATGAGTGATTGTGAAGTAAGAAAAGAAATATCTCTCTCATAAATACCCATTTTCATAGGGTTTCTTCCATTGAAATGAAACCATATGCCCCACTTCTCATCAGCCAAACTGCATAAATAAGTGCTCATGAACTTAATCAAAATTAACACACCTACACAGTGCAATACAATTGAAATGAATTGAAATATTTGTTTACACATCTTAATTAAATAGATGATATACCCATATCTGCAACCCATGAAGACCTAGGTGTCGACGATGACTGGACGAGCGGAGCCTCTGGCTACTGCAAACCTGGGTTTGTCGCGTAACTAGTGCTTCCCAACCAGTTATCGACTTCAAATAAAGAGCCAACACCGTCCAAACAAGTGCCACTGGCATCGCCGTTGCCGAAATAGCCGCTGCCACCCATATCACTAACGCCCCCATCTGGAATGACCGACGCCATGGTGGCCGCCACCTATGTCAGAGAGAGGGAGAGGAGGGAGAGAGTGAACTGCAAGAGGGGAATGGCTCAGATCTTGACCGCACCCCAATCAACGGTCGCGTCCCAACCGCAAATGTGTCGTTAACACGCGGCTATCGACAGTTGGCCACGGTGGCACTTGATTTGTGGGCCCAACCTGTCAGAAGTGTGCTTAGAGTGGGCGAAGCGGGCGGTAATCTCACATGGTAGTTTTTTAACACACATTAGGAAAAAAGTGGTAATTTTCACCACATATTTGTAAAGTGGTAGTTTCTGGGCACGTTTCTGCAAAATGTGGTAGTTTTTGGTTAAATACTCTCATCGACATCCTCTTCATTTTCTCCAATTGAGGTTCTCAATGCGGATGGAACCAAAGAAACACTTTTCCCACCCACGACACAAATCATGACCACATATAATATGGTCGAACATTCCTATGCTCCTCAACCTATCCATCGTACGCATATTAATCTTTTCGTGCACCGCCTCATTTAAGAATTAATCAATTTGCTAAGTGGAAATTATGTATGGAGTCTCGCATTTCCATTGCCTCAATGCAACTTTGGTGGGTTATTGTCCATCGCTTCAAGCCCAAGGAGCCTTCAAGTGTTACTTCAAGGGAAGCGATGGATGATCAACTCAATGTTTCCACACTCCACATGTTTTGACCCGACGTCACAAAAGAGAATATCAACTCCATTGCTCATTCTAAGACCGCCAAGGAAGTGTGGTAATGACTTGATGACATGTTCCAAGGTGGTGAACACATTCAAAGATCTAAGTTGGCCTTGCTCAAGAAAGTGGTCGACTTGTTTGTGAAGAATGATGTTGAGACTGAGAAGGAGGTGTGTTGGAAATTGAAGTCGCTTGTGTTGGATTTCAAGCACTTTGGTTGTTCATGAGCGAATCATTCTTTCACCAAGGACAAGTTTCTTGGGGCCATGGTTTTGAGTGACCATACCATGGTTATGATGATTCACCAACATCACGACTACAACACCATGTCCCCCAGTGAAGTTATGGCTACCTACATTGATGATCTCTTGAAGACTAAGTCAAAGAAAACCCTTGCCATTGTTCGGCGAACAAAAACTCCAACCTTGAATTGATGTCCAAGAAGGTTGTAGTGTGTGCTCCATAAGAGGAAGTTCAAGAAGAAGAGGATACTTGATTACCTTTTATCCTAATTCGTATGTTGATAGTTTCCTTTCCCCCCTTGACTAAACATAGGTTATAGACCCCACGGCAAGTGATTCTTTTAGAAGATATTTTTTTGCAAGAACATGTTAACAAAAGAGTCCTAGTTTTCCGCTCTAGATCGCACTGTTTGTAGAAATACTATGAAGAAGAAATATATCAGGGCTAAAGGTTTTACCCGAAACTATATACTTGCGCTTGGGATCCTATCAAGATAATCAACATGACACTGGTAAACACTATTACGTATATGTAGTCAATTTTTTTTGTGGGAGATGCGTCCAAATAACCCACAACTGACGACCGACGCAACGAGGTTATGTTGTCCAACTAAGGCCCTTACAACCGTGCAGGGTTACCTCGTTTATTAAGAAATAACCCGACCAATGCATTGGATGTTTAATGAATAAGCCATTGTCCAAGCTATTGTACCAATCTTACTCTCACCAACGTTCAATCTTCGGTATCGTGGTTACATGCAAGGCCTTCAATCAAGGTGGATACAAGATACAAGTTGGTGGTGTAACACATAGGAATGTTTTTATTATTAAAGTAAACCAACAATCCCTCTGCACGAGTACATGGGGCTTCGAGGCTAGGCCTCAACCCTTAGCCGAAAAGGACTACCTGCATGCCACAAATAACTCACAAGCAAGAGACACTCCAGAAATTGGTACTTGAAGATGAATGTATAAGTCTAACAATGTCACTCAATGCGACTTACTCTCACTTACAAGTATAATGGCTAATGAAGATGGAGGCTATAAAGGTGGAGACCACGAGATGACTATGGATATGGTGGTGAATGCTATACATGAGAATGGTGACGGCTGTTTCGAATGGTTGACTTCATGGATGAGTGACTTCGTTCGTCGACGGGGTCTCCAATCCTTTATGTGCCATAGGTGGGTGGAATAGGGTTTCGGGGCACCTCCGATGAGAATGGACGAAAGTGCCTTCATAGAATTTGTCAAGGATGACATCACACAGTTGGTGGCACCTGGTACGAGCGCAAGTGATCGTACCAAGCGTCGTCATCTCTTCTGGACTCTATTGTTCACCTTATATTAATTAGGGTGGATCATCACTCCTATCCATATATGACTTGATCATTAACACGCTATGCAGAAAATGAGGGGCCAAAATGAGCCATTCGGTTCGAACATCCGATCATTTTGTTTGTTTGATGGATGCAAAAATTGTGAAACTTGTTGCATTTAAACATCACGCACTTTTGGTTGCATTTTTTTGCATGTACTAAATGTATCTTCCAATTGTTATTAACATCAAGAAAATTTGACTTAATGAGAAGAAAAAACTCAAACATATGCAGGATATTTGAAATATGGCGAGGGTGACATTTGGTGATGTTCATTTGATGACCACTGATGGAGATGCCCTTAAAACATCTACAACCGGTATTGGCAAAGTTGGCACCCTATACATCCGGAGACGCATCCACGCATAATGACGGCGCCCTCCCTCTTCTTCGCGTCTAAAACCGTCCTCCTCAAATATACGCCCGCAAATTCATATAATCGATGCAGTATGATCATCAATTACGCATATAACTTTTAAACATAGCAACAACAAACATATATAAGGGGATAACAAGTTTCATCATCACATAGATAGAACTGGACATAAAAGTTTCATCACCTAAATATAATAAAATGATGGATTAAACTAGTTAGATACTTGTGGAGGAGGAGGGTGTCAAAGTTCACCACTTCCTCGTGAGTTGCTTCCCGTTGGGGTCTTCGGAGCGGAGGCTGTAGTCCACAACGTAGGCGTAAGCGCCCAAACGGGCTTCATCGTAGTTGGATGTGGTTCCGCTATCGAAGGAGGAGCGTGTTGGGGAACGTTGCCTGGGAAACAAAAAAAATCCTATGCACACGAAAGACCTATCATGGTGATGATCATCTATGAGAGGGGAAACCGGACCCACATACCCTTGTCGATCGCTAAGCGGGAAGCGTTAAGAAACGCGGTTGATGTAGTCGAACATCTTCGTGATCCGAATCGCAAGCGTCCCACGAACTCCATCCCGATCTAACGCCGAACGGACGGCACCTCCGCGTTCAGCACACGTACATCTTGATGATGATCTTCGCCTTGTTGATCCAGCAAGAGAGACTGAGAGGTAGCTGAGTTCTCCGACAGCACGACGGTGAGGCTATGAAGGTGGTGGAGCTACTCCGACAGGGCTTCGTCATGCTGTACCGAACTAGCTACGGGGTGTCACGAAGTGGTGGAGGGGGAGAGGGTTGTGTTGGAATTATGCCCTAGAGGCAATAATAAATATAGTTATTATTATAATTCCTGTATCAAGATAATCGTTTATTATCCATGCTATAATTGTATTGAATGAAGACTTATATACATGTGTGGATACATAGACAAAACACTGTCCCTAGCAAGCCTCTAGTTGGCTAGCCAGTTGATCAAAGATAGTCAGGGTCTTCTGATTATATACAAGGTGTTGTTGCTCGATAACTGGGTCACGTCATTAGGAGAATCACGTGATGGACTAGACCCAAACTAATAGACGTAGCATGTTGATCGTGTCATTTTGTTGCTACTGTTTTCTGCGTGTCAAGTATTTGTTCCTATGACCATGAGATCATATAACTCACTGACACCGGAGGAGTGCTTTCTGTGTATCAAACGTCGCAACGTAACTGGGTGACTATAAAGATGCTCTACAGGTATCTCCGAAGGTGTTCGTTGAGTTAGTATGGAACAAGACTGGGATTTGTCACTCCGTGTGACGGAGAGGTATCTCGGGGCCCACTCGGTAATACAACATCACACACAAGCCTTGCAAGCAATGTGACTTAGTGTAAGTTGCGGGATCTTGTATTACGGAACGAGTAAAGAGACTTGCCGGTAAACGAGATTGAAATAGGTATGCGGATACTCACGATCAAATCTCGGGCAAGTAACATACCGAAGGACAAAGGGAATGACATACGGGATTATATGAATCCTTGGCACTGAGGTTCAAACGATAAGATCTTCGTAGAATATGTGGGATCCAATATGGGCATCCAGGTCCCGCTATTGGATATTGACCGAGGAGTCACTCGGGTCATGTCTACATAGTTCTCGAACCCGCAGGGTCTGCACACTTAAGGTTCGACGTTGTTGAGTTATATGGTTGGTTACCGAATGTTGTTCGGAGTCCCGGATGAGATCACGGACGTCACGAGGGTTTATGGAATGGTCCGGAAACGAAGATTGATATATAGGATGACCTCATTTGATTGCCGGAAGGTTTTCGGAGTTACCGGGAATGTGCCGGGAATGACGAATGGGTTCCGGGTGTTCACCGGGGGGGCAACCCACCCCGGGGAAGCCCATAGGCTTTGGGGGTGGCGCACCAGCCCTTGGTGGGCTGGTGGGACAGCCCAAGAAGGCCCTATGCGCCGAAGGATAAGAAATCAAAGAGAAAGAAAAAAAGGGGAGGTGGGAAAGGAGAGAAGGACTCCACCTTCCAATCCAAGTTGGATTCGGTTTGGAAGGGGAGGACTTCCCCCCTTGGCTCGGCCGACCCCCTTGGGGCTCCTTGAGCCTCAAGGCAAGGCCCCTCCCCTCCCACCTATATATACAGAGTTATTAGGGCTGATTTG
Source organism: Hordeum vulgare subsp. vulgare (assembly GCF_904849725.1). NCBI lineage: Eukaryota > Viridiplantae > Streptophyta > Magnoliopsida > Poales > Poaceae > Hordeum > Hordeum vulgare. The sequence goes on from NC_058521.1 coordinate 536,723,831, forward strand.
AGACAACTTTTGCCACGGCAGCCCGACCACATACCTCCACGGTTTTTCCTTTAGATCGCGTTTCTACGGAGCTCGGGCGGAGCCCTGCCGAGATCAGATCACCACCAACCTCCGGAGCGCCATCACGCTCCCGGAGAACTCATCTACCTCTCCATCTCTCTTGCTGGATCAAGAAGGCCGAGATCATCGTCGAGCTGTACATGTGCTGAACGCGGAGGTGCCGTCCGTTCGGCACTAGATCGTGGGACGGATCGCGGGACGGTTCGCGGGGCGGATCGAGGGACGTGAGGACGTTCCACTACATCAACCGCGTTCACTAACGCTTCGGCTGTGCGATCTACAAGGGTACGTAGATCGGAAATCCCCTCTCGTAGATGGACATCACCATGATAGGTCTTCGTGCGCGTAGGAAAATTTGTGTTTCCCATGCAACGTTCCCCAACAGGTTGCACAATGGCTTGGGGTACAAAAAGCCTCTCAAACCTCCACTATATATAGGTGGAACAAGAGGGAGGGTTGCCTTGCAGTAGGAGGGTTCGGCCGAACAAAGAGGGAGGAGTCCTCTGATACGTCTCTGTTGTATCTACTTTTCCAAACTCTTTTGCCCTTGTTTTGTACTCTAATTTGCATGATTTGATTGGAACTAACCCGGACTAACTTTGTTTTCAGCAGAATTGCCATGGTGTTGTTTTTGCGCAGAAATAAAAGTTCTCGGAATGACCTGGAAATTTACGAGGATTTTTTGTGGAATATATAAAAAATACTGGCGCAAGAATCAACCGGAGGGGTGGAGCGAGGAGCCCACAAGCCCAACAGGCGCAGGACCCCCCTGGCCGCCCCTAGCAGGCTTGTGGGGCCCTCGGAGCTCCACCGCCTCCAACTCAAGCTCTATTTAGTCCCTTTCGTCCAGAAAAAAAATCAAGGAGAAGAGTTCATCGCGTTTTATGATACGGAGGCGCTGCCACCACCTGTTCTTCCTCTCGAGGGCAGATGTGGAGTCCGTTCTGGGCTCCAGAGAGGGGAGATCGTCGCTATCGTCATCACCAACCTTCCTTCATCGCCAATTCCATGATGCTCTTCACCATTCGTGAGTAATCTCATCGTAGGCTTGCTGGACGGTGATGGGTTGGATGAGATCTATCATGTAATCGAGTTAGTTTTGATGGGGATTGATCCCTAGTATCCACTATATTCTGAGATTGATGTTGCTACTACTTTGCCATGCTTAATGCTTGTCACTAGGGCCCGAGTGTCATGACTTCAGATCTGAACCTATTATGTTCTCGTCAATATATGTGTGTTCTTGATACTATCTTGCAAGTTGTAGTCACCTACTATGTGTTATGACCCGGCAACCCCGGAGTGACAATAGTCGGAACCACTCGCGGAGATGACTGATACGTCTCCAACGTATCTATAATTTTTTATGGTTTCATGCTATTATCTTGTCAAACTTTGGATGTTTTGCATGCCTTTTATTTATTTTCTCGGACTAACTTATTAACTCAGTGCCAAGTGCTAGTTCCGGTTTTTTCCATGTTTTTGACCCCTTTCAGAGGAGATTTTGAAACAGAGTCCAAACGGAAGAAAATCCCCGAAAAGATTTTTTCTAGAACGAAAGAAGATCAGAGAGCTTGGGGGCCAAGCCAGAAGATCCCCACAAGCCCCTACCCCGCAGCCAGGGGGCCATGCCATGCAGGCTTGTGGGGCCCCTGGAGGTCCCCTGACCTAGATCTTGCGCCTATAAATTCCCAAATATTCCCAAAAAATCAGGGGAGCATTGTAATCACTTTTCTGCCGCCGCAAGCTTGTGTCTCCGCAAGATCCCATCTGGGGCACGTCCTGGTGCCCTGCCGGAGGGGGGATTCGAACACGGAAGGCTTCTCCATCAACACCATGACCTCTTCGACAATGCGTGAGTAGTTCACCATAGACCTACGGGTCCATAGCTAGTAACTAGATGGCTTCTTCTCTCTCTTGGATCTTCAATACAAAGTTCTCCATGATCTTCATGGAGATCTATCCGATGTAATCTTCTTTTGCGGTGTGTTTGTCGAGATCCGATGAATTGTGGATTTATGATCAGATTATCTATGAATCTTATTTGAGTTTCTTCTTATCTCTCTTATGCATGATTTCATATACTTGTAATTCTCTTTGAGTTGTGGGTTTTGTTTGGCCAACTAGATCTAGGATTCTTGCAATTGGAGAAGTGCTTGGTTTTGGGTTCATACCGTGTGGTGACCTCACCCAGTGACATAAGGGGTAGCAAGGCACGTATCGTGTTGTTGCCATCAAGGGTAAAATTATGGGGTTTTCATCATTGGTTTGAGATTATCCCTCTACATCATGTCATCTTGCTTAAAGCTTACTATGTTCGTCATAAACTCAATACACTAGATGCATGCTGGATAGCGGTAGATGTGTGGACTAATAGTAGTAGATGCAGAAAGTATCGGTCTACTTGTCTCGGACGTCATGCCTATATGCTAGATCATTGCCTTAGATATCTTCATGACTTTGCGCGGTTCTATCAATTGCTCGACAGTAATTTGTTCACCCACCGTAATATTTGCTATTTGGAGAGAAGCCTCTAGTGAACACTATGCCCCCCAGGGTCTACTCCACACCATATTTTCAGCCTTACACTTTTCACTTCGTTGCACTTTCTGCCTTCAGATCTCACTTTGCAAACAATCTTGAAGGGATTGACAACCCCTTTGAAGCGTTGGGTGCAAGCTTGTTTGTTTTTGCGCACGTACTTTGGACTTGACGAGGCCCTCCTTTTGGTTCGATACCTTGGTTCTCAAACTGAGGGAAATACTTACTGCTCCTGTGATGCATCACCCTTTCCTCTTCAAGGGAAAAACCGACGCAAAGAAGAGAAGTAACAAGAAGAATTCCTACGCGCCAGGGAAGGACTTTTGTTGCCGCAGCAATGACCATAGTATGAGGAGTTCATGTATTCACTGAGTGCTAATGCTTTGTTCCGGTTCTCTATTACAAGGAGAACCTTAATATCCCGTAGTTTCCATTAGGACCCCGCTGCCACGGGAGGGATGGACAATAGATTTCATGCAAGTTCTTTTCCCTAAGCACGTATGACTACATACGGAATACATGCCTACATTACATTGACGAACTGGAGCTAGTTACATATCTCTCCATGTTATAACTGTTACATGATGAATGTCATCCGACATAATTATCCATCACTGATCCAATGCCTACGAGTTTTTCCTACTGGTCCTTGCTACGTTACTTTGTTGCTACTGTTGTCATTGCTGCTACTGTTACTCTGTCGCTACTGCTGTCACTGCTGCTACTATTACTGTTGCTATCACAGTACTTTGCTACTGATACTTTGCTGCAGATACTAAGTCTTTCAGGTGTGGTTGAATTGACAACTCAACTGCTAATACCTGAGAATATTCTTTGGCTTCCCCTTGTGTCGAATCAACAAATTTGGGTTGAATACTCTACCCTCGAAAACTGTTGCGATCCCCTATACTTGTGGGTTATCAAGACTATTTTCTGGCGTCGTTGCCGGGGAGGCATAGCTATATTCTCTGAGTCACTTGGGATTTACGTCTGCTGATCACTATGAGGAATCCGTGAGATCCAAAAACTAAAGTCTTGCCCTCAGCTACGAGGACAGGTAAGGAACTGCCATCTAGCTCTGCACTTGATTCACCTTCAGTTATGAGTAAGTTTGCGACACCACCTCCTGCTAGAAAATTTGATGTGTCGCATGTGCTTGATGATGCTACTTCTGCTATCCATGATACTTGTGATGATGCTTTACTTAATACTGCTTTGCCACTAGGTGCATTCCTTGATGCACAAATTGCTAGAGTTGCTGCTAGATGTGATGATACTTCTGAAACTGCTGAGGTTATTGAAGTGGAACCTGCTCTTTCGCTTGTTAGAACTAGCTGTCCTAGATATGAATTGCCTGATATGCCTGAGGCTTATGTTATGGAGGGAGAGATAGCTGAGGACTTTCTTACTTGTAAGGATAGCTATGATGTTGAGAAATTACTGTGCAAGTGGAAAGAAAAATCTTTGAACGCTAGGATGAAATACGACCCGAAGTTTGCTACTTCGCCTATCTTTGTGACCGATAAGGATTATGAATTCTCTGTCGACCCTGAGTTAATCACTCTGGTCGAATCTGATCCTTTTCATGGTTATGAGTCTGAAACAGTTGTAGCACATCTTACTAAGCTGCACGATATAGCCACCCTGTTCAAGAGTGAGGAAAAGATCCGCCACTACTATATCCTTAAGATCTTTCCTTTCTCGCTAAAGGATGATGCTAAGACTTGGTTCACTTCTCTTGCTCCTCGTTGTGTGCGTAGCCCCAGGATATGATCTACTACTTCTCTGAGAAATATTTTCCTGCCCATAAGAAGCAAGCTGCCTTGCAGGAAACATACAACTTTGCGCGAGTTGAAGAAGAGAGTCTCCCACAAGCTTGGGGGAGGCTCGTCCAGCTACTGAATGCTTTGCCCGATCACCCTCTTGAGAAGAATGAAATACTTGATATCTTCTATAATGAACTAACCGATGCTTCTAAGGACCACCTAGATAGTTGTGCTGGTTGTGTTTTTAGGGAACGAACTATAGAACAAGCTGAGATCCTATTGAATAATATATTGTGCAATGAGAATGCTTGGACTATTCCCGAACCACCTCCGAAGCCAACTCCCAAGAAAAGAGGTATTCTATTCCTCAGTCCTGAAGATATGCAAGAAGCTAAGAAATCTATGAAAGAGAAAGGCATTAAATCTAAAGATGTCAAAAATCAACCACCTATCGAAGAGATCCTTGGTCTTGATAACCCGACACAGGTAGTAGAGGTAAATTCTCTTCATAGATTCAATGGGAGTGATATTCCTTTTAATAAACCTGTTGGCTTATGCCTCGATGAATTTGATAACTTTGTTGCCAAACAACAAAGTTTCAATGATTATGTTAGCATACAATTGGAACATAATGCTCGTATGCTTAGTCATTTATGTGCTTGTGTGGATAGAAACGACAATGCTCTTAAGCTTTTGAGTAAACATGCCTCTATGGTTACTACTCAAGTAGAACAAGTACTTAAGGCTCAAAATGACTTGCTCAATGAGTTGAATGACAGTTCTGTCAGAGTCGTCACTAGAGGCGGTAGAATAACCCAGGAACCTTTGTATCCTGAGGGTCATCCTAAGAGAATTGAACAATATTCTCAAGGCGTTAGCACTGATGCACCTAGTCATCCTAGGAAGAAGAAGAAATATGATAGGAACTTGCACGCTAGCAACCCTGTTGCTGCTACACCAGAGAATCCAAACGATATCTCTGTTTCTGATGTCGAAACACAATCTGGTGATGAACATGAGCCTAATGATAATATCGATAGTGATGTTCATGTTGATGCTCAACCTAGCAATGATAAGGATGTGGAGATTGAACCTATTGATCTTGATAACCCACAACCTAAGAATAGGAGCTACGATAAGAACAACTTCACTGCTAGGAAGCATGGTAAAGAAAGGGAACCATGGGTTCTGAAACCCATGCCCTTTCCTCCCAAACCATCCAAGAAAAAGGATGATGAGGATTTTGAGCGATTTGTTGAAATGATTAGACCTGTCTTTCTGCAAATGCGTTTGACAGATATGCTCAAAATGTCTGTGTATGCCAATTACATGAATTATATTGTGACTAATAAGAGGAGGATACCTGAGGTTGAGATTTCCACCATGCTTGCCAATTACACCTTCAAGGGTGGAACTCCTAAGAAACTAGGTGATCCCGGAGTGCCCACTATACCTTGCTCCATTAAAGGCAACTAAGTTAGAAATGCTTTATGCGATCTTGGAGCCGGTGTTAGTGTTATGCCTCTCTCTCTTTATCATAGACTTGAACTGGACAAGTAGACACCCACTCAAATCTCTGTGCAAATGGCCGATAAATCAGCTGCTTTCCCTATCGGCATTTGCGAGGATGTACCTGTTGTGGTTGCTAACGTTACTATCTTAACGGACTTTGTTATTCTGGATATTCCCGAGGATGATGCCAAGTCATCCTTGGAAGACCCTTATTAAACACTACAGGGGCTGTTATCGATTGCAACAAAGGCAATGTCACTTTCCATGTTAACGGTAATGAGCACACGGTGCACTTTCCGAAGAAAAAATATCGAGTACATTGCATCAATGCTATCGAAAAAACTTCATCGATTCTTATTGGGAGCTTCGAATGCCCTATACCTACTGTTAAGATGAAGTATGATTTGCTTGTTGGGGATATGCACATCCCATTGAGGTAACCTAGTGACTATTCAAAAATTCTCCGTTCTTTTTTATGCGATTTGAAAAAGTTTGTCAAGGAGACTTGATCAACCTCATTGATGGATTTCTTTCGATGAACATGGGATGGATGAATCGAGGAGTCACAACCCTCTGTTCCAAGCTTTCACCTTAGGTTGCTTAGAAGAAAAATGATAGATTTAGCTTTAGTTTTCCCTGTTCTCTGCTTTTTGCGTCCCGTAGAAAAATACCCCGAAAATAAAAGTTCTCCGAATGCCGTGAAAATCAAGTATGATTTTTTCCGGAATTTTTGAAAAATTCTGAGATGGAGAGCTAGTCAGAGGGCTGCACCAGTGGGCCACAAGTCCTGGAGGCGCGGGCACCCCCCTGGCCGCGCCTACCAGGCTTGTGGGGCCCACTTGTCCCCCCTCCACTTATTCCAGCTTCTATCTCCATCTCCTACCTCCAGAAAAAATCGTTTCGCAGCTCAAACCCGTGTTCTTGCTCTTCTTGTTGTGATTTTCGATCTCCTTGTGCAAAGCCCCATTCACCAAACTGTTTTGGGGAAATTGCTCCTTGGTATGTGAATCATCCATTGGTCCAATTAGTTTTTGCTCTAGTGCCTTATACGTCGCGTATTTTTGCTGCCTTGGTGACCCTGTTCTTGAGCTTTGCATGCTAATTTTAGCTGGTCCCAAGTGGTTTTGATGCGTAATATGGCCTCTAGGCACTTGTAGGAGTAGTTGCTATGAGTTTCGTTGAGCCTTGTTCACTTTTCCTTTCAGTCACTAAGAATTTCAGAAATTTTCAGAGTAAGAAAAAGGAAAAGATGAGGAGGTTCCTAAGAGGCTCTTCAAGTCGTGACCCCAAGGATGATGAAAATGAGAAGAAGAAACCCAAGTATCCGGTCCCCCGAGTTGCAGAAGTTCGAGCGTGCGAGTGGCCAAGCGATGTGTTCTTATGCGCCGCCGGACTTTATGATGACTTTTACTACTTGGTGGAGAACGCAGGCCTTACCGCCTTCATTGAAGATAAGTGTCTGCAATACCTCCTCCTCACTAATATTTTTGTGCAAAGCTTTAACTTCTATCCAAGGAAGAATCCTCCAATGGTTGAGTTCAAGTTATATGATATCCCCCAGAGCATGTCACTTCAGGATTTTTGCAATGTTTGCAAATTACCTTATGTTGGGGATATTCATGAACCTCGTCCACGAGACTTGGAGGCTTTCATTGATACTATTGTTGTAGGAGAGGAGAGAGGAGTGTCTTGTGCTAGAGCTGCTAGCATACATTTTCCTATGCTTCGGTACTTCTCATTATTCATGGGAAAATGTTTGATTGGTCGTGGGAAAGCTGGGGCCCTTAGCTCCCCAGATCTTGCGGTTTTGCGTGAAACCCTTTACAATGATAAAACTTATAGCTTGGGCGCTATAGTGGCTCAACGGTTGAACACAAACCGTTCTAAAGGCGTTGTTTATGGAGGTATCTATGCTACCCGTCTTGCTAGACATTTTGAGATACCTATTAGACTACACGAGGAAGAAGAGATTCTTCTTCCTAAGAGATATCTAGATTATGATAGCATGGTTCGCCATGACTTTCTTGATAAAGATATAAATAAGAGGATGATTTATAACCCGGTATTTAGTCAGGGTACTCGTGAGACTATTACCTTGCATGCTCCTTCTTTGTTCAATCTTCATCTAGGCATGTACATTATTATGCCCTCGGACATCTACGCATATTGGGGCATAGCACCACCACAGGCGCCCGTGCCCGAGCTACGAGTTGAGTACCAGACGCCAGTTTATCAGTGCGAGCCAGAGGAGCTCACACAACAGTGGCACCCTCAGTACACTCCGGAGTACCCCGGAGACGGTTATTTCCCTCCATGGGAGTAGACCAACTTAGGCCAAAAGCCTAAGCTTGGGGGAGTACATGTTTCTCACCGACTTTATATTCTTGCTCACACTTTCACTTTGTTAGTCGGTGTTCACACTTTGCCACTGTCATCCATGCTAGTTTATTTCTTTTTCTCGCTTTCTTCTCGTGTGTTTGTCTAGTTTGAGAAAACCCAAAAAGATTTCTCGTAAATATTTTGCTTGTTGGGAGCTTTCCCGTGTAAATAGTTTTCTTTTTCTTTGGGTGAAGGTAGAAGACCATGGTTACAATGTTTAATGGCTCTCGCATGCATATCTGTTTATCTGTCAAAGAGCCATATTACTTTGTCTTCTCCTTTGTGTTCGCTTGCAGATTCTAGCTTAGTCCAATGCACGAGCACTCTTATTATTGTTCACATCATTCGGTCGTGCAAGTGAAAGGCAATAATGACGATATATGATGAAGTAACTGAGCCTGGAAAAGCTGGTATGAACTCGATCTATTTTGTTTTGGTAAATATGACTAGCTCATTGTTCCTGATTCAACTTTGTTGTGAGAGAAACATGTTTGCAATGACAACTTAGAGATCATAGTTTCTGATGCCATGCTTAATTAGCTAGGAGCTTATAATGGTTTGTCTTGGATGCCAACATGAATTTCGAGATGCTTATGATGTAGTATGATAGGATGGTATCCTCCTTTGAATGATTCAAGTGGCTTGACTTGGCGCATGTTTATGCATGTAGTTGAAACAAAATCAACATAGCCTCTATGATATTCATGTTCATGGTGATTTATGTCCTACTCATGCTTGCACTAAATGTTGGTTAATCTCAATGCATTTTAGTTGGTCGCTTCCCAGTCTTTTGCTAGCCTTCACTTGTACTAAGCGGGAATACTGCTTGAGCATCCACTCCCATAAACCCAAAGTTGTTCCATCTGAGTCCACCATACCTACCTATATGCGGTATCTACCTGCCGTTCCAAGCAAATTTGATTGTGCCATTCTCTAAACCTTCAAGAAATAATCTGGTTTGCATGCCCGAACCGCTCATGTGGTGACAAGGGGCGATCAGTATCTTCCATGCTAGGCGTGTTATCCTCGATATGTGTTTATTCGCTATCACTCACGAGAAAGGGGTCGGTAATTGGAATGCCCAGTTCCATGCTCAAATCGAAAAGATAATTGCAAACAAAACTCCCCTGGATTGTTGTTGGTATGGACGGCACCCGAGTATTCGGCTAGTCGTGGAGTGTGATTGATCGGTGGTGGGGGAGTCAAAACTTAACTTTTCTGTTTGGGAACCGCCTATAGTATGTGTAGCATGGAAGATGGTGAAAACTCTTGGTCATTGTGTTGACAATGAAAGCACGCCACCCAAAATTATTTATCTCTGTCTTCAAAGCTTGAGCTCTGGCACCTCTGCAAATCAATGCTTCCCTCGGTGAAGGGCCTGTCTATTTATGTTTCTGTTGAGTCATCCTCTTCTTATAAAAGCACCAATTAGAGAGCACCTCTGTCATTTTTATGCTTTGCTTTTAATTGTTATTGATTATGATTGTGACTGGATCTTCCTTGCCATGAACTACAATGTTCAGTAAGCCCTTGGTCTTTGAAAGTGCTCTGCATTTATGTTTTGCGGTCTCAGAAAGAGCTAGCGAGATACCATCTGTTCATACTGCTTCATGATTGTCTTGATTGAAGTGTTGACGTTTGAAACTTATCATTATTGCTCGCTAGTTGATTATGACATTGATATGAGTTTGCCATGAGACCTAAATGTCATTGCTTATGTGGTTAGCTTATGATCTTGCTGAAAATCCGAATATGAGTTAGACATAATTGCAACAACAAGATCAAACAGAGTTCGTAAAAGTTTTTCTTTTGTCTCTTTCAGTTTGTCAACTGAATTGCTTGAGGACAAGCAAGGCTTTAAGCTTGGGGGAGTTGATACGTCTCTGTCGTATCTCCTTTTCTAAACTCTTTTGCCCTTGTTTTGTACTCTAATTTGCATGATTTGAATGGAACTAACCCGGACTAACGTTATTTTCAACAGAATTGCCATGGTGTTGTTTTTGCACAGAAATAAAAGTTCTCGGAATGACCTGCAAATTTACGAGGATTTTTTGTGGAATATATAAAAAATACTGGCGCAAGAATCAACCGGAGGGGTGGAGCGAGGAGCCCACAAGCCCACCAGCCGCGGCCCCCCTCGCCGCGCCTAGCAGGCTTGTGGGGCCCTCGGAGCTCCACCGCCTCCAACTCCAGCTCTATTTAGTCCCTTTCATCCGAAAAAAAATCAAGGAGAAGAGTTCATCACGTTTTACAATACGGAGGCGCCGCCACCACCTGTTCTTCCTCTGGAGGGCAGATCTCGAGTCCGTTCTGGGCTCCGGAGAGGGGAGATCGTCGCCATCGTCATCACCAACCTTCCTTCTTCGCCAATTCCATGATGCTCTTCACCGTTCGTGAGTAATCTCGTCGTAGGCTTGCTGGACGGTGATGCGTTGGATGAGATCTATCATGTAATCGAGTTAGTTTTGATGGGGATTGATCCCTAGTATCCACTATGTTCTGAGATTGATGTTGCTACTACTTTGCCATGCTTAATGCTTGTCACTAGGGCCCGAGTGCCATGATTTTAGATCTGAACCTATTATGTTCTCGTCAATATATGTGTGTTCTTGATCCTATCTTGCAAGTTCTAGTCACCTACTATGTGTTATGACCCCGCAACCCCGGAGTGACAATAGCCGGAACCACTCCCGGAGATGACCATAGTATGAGGAGTTCATGTATTCACTCAGTGCTAATGCTTTGTTCCGGTTCTCTATTAAAAGGAGAACCTTAATATCCCGTAGTTTCCATTAGGACCCCGCTGCCACAGGAGGGATGGACAATAGATGTCATGCAAGTTCTTTTCCCTAAGAACGTATGACTACATTGTTGGGGAACGTCGCATGGGAAACAAAAAAATTCCTACGCGCACGAAGACCTATCATGGTGATGTCCATCTACGAGAGGGGATGTTCGATCTACATACCCTTGTAGACCGCACAGCAGAAGCGTTAGTGAACGCGGTTGATGTAGTGGAACGTCCTCACGTCCCTCGATCCGCCCCGCGAACCGTCCCGCGATCAGTCCCACGATCTAGTGTCGAACGGACGGCACCTCCGCGTTCAGCACACGTACAGCTCGACGATGATCTCGGCGTTCTTGATCCAGCAAGAGAGAAGGAGAGGTAGATGAGTTCTCCGGCAGCGTGACGGTGCTCCGGAGGTTGGTGGTGATCTTATCTCAGCAGGGCTCCGCCCGAGCTCCGCAGAAACGCGATCTAGAGGTGAAACCGTGGAGATATGTGGTCGGGCTCCCGTGGCAAAGTTGTCTCAAATCAGCCCTAAAACCTCCGTATATATAGGGGGAAGAGGGAGAGCCTTGCCTTGGGGTCCAAGGACCCCCAAGGGGTTCGGCCGAGCCAAGGGGGGGAGTCCTCCCCTTCCAAACCGAATCCAACTAGGTTTGGAAGGAGGAGTCCTTCCCCCTTTTCCCACCTCCTCTTTTTTTTTCTCTTTGATTTTCTTCCTATGGCGCATAGGGCTTTCTTGGGCTGTCCCACCAGCCCACTAAGGGCTGGCGCGCCACCCCCAAGGCCTATGGGCTTCCCCGGGATGGGTTGCCCCCCCCCCCCCGGTGAACATCCGGAACCCATTCGTCATTCCCGGTACATTCCCGGTAACTCCGAAAACCTTCCGGTAATCAAATGAGGTCACCCTATATATCAATCTTCGTTTCCGGACCATTCCGGAAACCCTCGTGATGTCCGTGATCTCATCCGGGACTCCGAACAACATTCGGTAACCAACCATATAACTCAAATACGCATAAAACAACGTCGAACCTTAAGTGTGCAGAACCTGCGGGTTCGAGAACTATGTAGACATGACCCGAGTGACTCCTCGGTCAATATCCAATAGCGGGACCTGGATGCCCATATTGGATCCTACATATTCTACGAAGATCTTATCGTTTGAACCTCAGTGCCAAGGATTCATATAATCCCGTATGTCATTCCCTTTGTCCTTCGGTATGTTACTTGCCCGAGATTCGATCGTCAGTATCCGCATACCTATTTCAATCTCGTTTACCGGCAAGTCTCTTTACTCGTTCCGTGATACAAGATCCCGCAACTTACACTAAGTCACATTGCTTCCAAGGCTTGTGTGTGATGTTGTATTACCGAGTGGGCCCCGAGATACCTCTCCGTCACACGGAGTGACAAATCCCAGTCTCGATCCATACTAACTCAACTAACACCTTCGGAGATACCTGTAGAGCATCTTTATAGTCACCCAGTTACGTTGCGACGTTTGATACACACAAAGCATTCCTCCGGTGTCAGTGAGTTATATGATCTCATGGTCATAGGAACAAATACTTGACACGCAGAAAACAGTAGCAACAAAATGACACGATCAACATGCTACGTCTATTAGTCTGGGTCTAGTCCATCACATGATTCTCCTAATGATGTGATCCCGTTATCAAGTGACAACACTTGCCTATGGTCAGGAAACCTTGACCATCTTTGATCAACGAGCTAGTCAACTAGAGGCTTACTAGGGACAGTGTTTTGTCTATGTATCCACACATGCAATGTGTTTCCAATCAATACAATTATAGCATGGATAATAAACGATTATCATGAACTAAGAAATATAATAATTACTAATTTATTATTGCCTCTAGGGCATATTTCCAACAGTCTCCCACTTGCACTAGAGTCAATAATCTAGTTCACATCACCATGTGATTCCAACGAATCCAACACCCATATAGTTATGGGGTCTGATCACGTCTTGCTCATGAGAGAGGTTTTAGTCAACGGTTCTGAAATTTTCAGATCCGTGTGTTCTTTACAAATCTTTATGTCATCTTATAGATGCTACTACTATGTGCTATTCGGAAATACTCCAAATATCTACTCTACTATACGAATCCGTTTCACTACTCATAGTTATTCGGATTAGTGTCAAAGCTTACATCGACGTAACCCTTTACGACGAACTCTTTAACCACCTCCATAATCAAGAAAAATTCCTTAGTCCATCAGTTATTAAGGATAAATTTTGACCGCTGCTAGTGATTCAATCATGGATCACTCTCTGTACCTCTCAACAGACTTGCTGCAAGGCACACATCAGGTGCGGTACTCAGCATGACATACTTTTGAGTCTACGGCTAAGGCATAGAAGACGACCTTCGTCTATTCTCTTTATTTTGCCGTGGTCGGGTTTTGAGTCTTACTCAAATTCACACCTTACAACGCAACCAAGAACTCCTTCTTTGCTGATCTATTTTGAACTCCTTCAAAACTTGTCAAGGCATGCATCTTGTTGAAACTTCCATTAAGCGCTTTCGATCTATCTCCATATATCTTTGATGCTCAACGTTCAAGTAGCTCAATCTAGGTATTCCTTTGAAAACTCCTGTCAAACAACCTTGTATGCTTTACAGAAATTCTACATTACTTCTGATCCACAATATGTCAACCACATATACTTATCAGAAATTCTATAGTGCTCCCACTCACTTCTTTGGAAATACAAGTTTCTCATAAACCTTGTACAAACCCAAAATCCTTGATCATCTCATAAAAGTGTATATTCCAACTCCGAGATGCTTGCACCAGTCCATTTAAGGATCGCTGGAGCTTGCATACTTGCTAGTATCTTTTAGGATCGACAAAACCTCATGGTTGTATCTCATACAATGTTTGCTCAAGGAAACCGTCGAGGAAACAATGTTTTGACATCCTACATGCAATATTTCATAAATAATGCAGCAACTACTAACATAATTCTAACAGACTTTTAGCATCGCTACGAGTGAGAAAGTCTCATCATAGTCAACTGTTTGATCTTGTCGGAAACATCTTTGCGACAAGTCGAGCTTTTCTTAATAGTGACTTATCACTATCATCGTCTGTCTTCCTTCTAAAGATCCATCTTTACTCAATAGTCCTATGACCATCAAGTAGTTCTTCCAAAGTCTACACTTTGTTTTCATACATGGATCCTCTCTCGGATTTCATGGCTTCCAGCCATTTGTCGGAATCTGGGCCCACCATTGCTTTCTCCAGAACTCGTAGGTTCACTGTTGCTCAACAACATGACCTCCAAGACAGGGTTACGGTACCACTCTGTAGTAGTACGCGACCTTGTCAACCTAAAAGGCTTGTAGTAACTTGATCCGATGCTCGATGATCACCATCATCAGCTTTCACTTCAATTGGTGTAGGCGCCACAGGAACAACTTCCTGCGCCCTGCTACACACTGGTCGAAGTGATGGTTCAATAACCTCATCAAGTTCTACCAGCCTCCCACTCAATTTTTTCGAGAGAAACCTTTCCTCGAGAAAGGATCCGTTTCTAGAAACAAACACTTTGCTTTCGGATCTGAGATAAGAGATGTACCCAACTGTTTTGGATATCCTATGAAGATGCATTTATCCGCTTTGGGTTCGAGCTTATCAGACTGAAACTTTTTCACATAAGTGTAGAAACCCCAAACTTTCAAGAAACGACAGTTTAGATTTCTCTAAACCTCGGTCTATATTGTGTCATCTCAACGGAAATACGTGGTGCCCTATTTAAAGTGAATGCGGTTATCTCTAATGCTTAACCCATAAACGATAGTGGTAATTCGATAAGAGGCATCATAGCATGCACCATACCAAATAGTGTGTGGCTATGACGTTCAGACACATCATCACACTATGATGTTCTAGGTGGCATGAACCGCGAAACAATTTCCACATTGTCTTAATTGCGTACCAAAACTCGTAACTCAGATATTCATTTCTATGATCACATCGTAGACAGTTTATCCTCTTGTTACGACGAACTTCACTCCGAAACAGAATTGAACTTTTCAATATTTCAGACTTGTGATTCATTAAGCAAATACTCTACTATCTACTCAAATCGTCATTGAAGTAAGAACATAATGATATCCACTGCGTGCCTCAGCACCCATTGGACTGCATACATCAAAATGTATCACTTCCAACAAGTTACTATATTATTTCATCTCAATGAAAAACAAGGCCTTGCTCAGGTGGTATGATTTGCATGTCACTAGTGATTCAAAATCAAGTGAGTATAAAGATCCATCAGCATGGAGCCTCTTCATGCAATTTATACCAACATGACTCAAGCGGCAGTGCCACAAGTAAGTGGTACTATCATCATTACCTCGTATCTTTTGGCACCAATATCATGAACATGTGTAACACTACGATCGAGATTCAATAAACCATTGAAGGTGATTATTCAAGAAAATAGAGTAACCATTATTCTCTTTAAATGAATAATCGTATTGCAATAAACACGATCCAATCATGTTCATGCTTAACGCAAGCAACAAATAACATATATTTAGGTTTAACACCAATCCCGATGCTAGAGGGAGTGTGCGACATTTGATTATATCAACCTTGGAAACACTTCCAACACGTATCGTCACCTCGCCTTTAGCTAGTCTCCGTTTATGCCGTAGCTTTCATTTCGTGTTACTAATCACTTAGCAACCGAACCGGTATCCAATACCCTCATGCTACTAGGAGTACTAGTAAAGTACACATCAACATCATGTATATCAAATATACTTCTTTCGACTTTTGCCAGCCTTCTTATCTACCAAGTATCTAGAGTTGCTCCGCCTCAGTGATTGTTCCCCTCATTACAGAAGCACTTAGTCTCGGGTTTGGGTTTAATCTTGGGTCTCTTCATTAGTGCAGCAACTGTTTTGCCGTTTCACGAAGTATCCCTTCTAGCCCTTGCCTTTCTTGAAACTTAGTGGTTTTACAAACTATCAACTATTGATGCTCCTTCTTGATTTCTACTTTCGCAGTGTCAAACATCGCGAATCGCTCAAGGATCATTGTATCTATCCTTGATATGTTATAGTTCATCACGAAGCTCTCACAGCTTGGTGGCAGTGATTTTGGAGAACCATCACTATCTCATCTGGAAGATTAACTCCCACTTGATTCAAGTGATTGTCGTACTCAGACAATCTGAGCACACGCTCAACGATTGATCTTTTCTCCTTTACTTTGTGGACAAAGAATCTTGTCGGAGGTCTCGTACCTCTCAACAAGGGCACGAGCATGAAATCACAATTTCATCTTTTCAGAACATCACTTATGTTCCGTGACGTTTCAAAACGTCTTCGGTGCCTTGCTCCTAAGCCATTAAGTATTTTGCACTGAACTATCGTGTAGTCATCAGAAACGTGTATGTCGGATGTTCACAGCATCCACAGACGACGCTCGAGGTGCAGCACACCGAGTGGTGCATTAAGGACATAAGCCTTCTGCGGAGCAACGAGGACAATCCTCTTCAAAGTTTGCTACTATCAACTTTCAACTAAATTTTCTCTAGGAACATATAAAAACAGTAGAGCTATAGCGCAAGCTACATCATAATTCACAAAGAGCATTAGACTATGTTCATGACAATTAGTTCAATTAATCATATTACTTAAGAACTCCCACTCAAAAAGTACATCTCTCTAGTCATTTGAGTGGTACATGATCCAAATCCACTATCTCAAGTCCGATCATCACGTGAGTCGAGAATAGTTTCAGTGGTAAGCATCTCTATGCTAATCATATCAACTATACGATTCATGCTCGACCTTTCGGTCTCATGTGTTCCGAGGCCATGTCTGCACATGCTAGGCTCGTCAAGCTTAACCCGAGTGTTCTGTGTGTGCAACTGTTTTGCACCCGTTGTATGTGAACGTTGAGTCTATCACACCCGATCATCACGTGGTGTCTCGAAACGAAGAACTGTCGCAACGGTGCACAGTCGGGAAGAACACAATTTCGTCTTGAAATTTTAGTGAGAGATCACCTCATAATGCTACCGTCGTTCTAAGCAAGATAAGGTGCAAAAAGTATTAACATCACATGCAATTCATAACTGACATGATATGGCCATCATCATGCGCTTCTTGATCTCCATCACCAAAGCACCGGCACGATCTTCTTATCACCGGCGTCACACCATGATCTCCATCATCATGATCTCCATCAACGTGTCGCCATCGGGGTTGTCGTGCTACTCATGCTATTACTACTAAAGCTACGTCCTAGCAATATAGTAAACGCATCTGCAAGCACAAACGTTAGTTTAAAGACAACCCTATGGCTCCTGCCGGTTGCCGTACCATCGACGTGCAAGTCGATATTAACTATTACAACATGATCATCTCATACATCCAATATATCACATCACATCGTTGGCCATATCACATCACAAGCATACCCTGCAAAAACAAGTTAGACGTCCTCTAATTTTGTTATTGCATGTTTTACGTGGTGACCATGGGTATCTAGTAGGATCGCATCTTACTTACGTAAACACCACAACGGAGATATATGAATTGCTATTTAACCTCATCCAAGGACCTCCTCGGTCAATTCCGATTCAACTAAAGTTGGAGAAACTGACACCCGCCCGTCATCTTTGAGCAACGGAGTTACTTGTAGCGATGAAACCAGTCTCTCGTAAGCGTACGAGTAATGTCGGTCCGAGCCGCTTCGATCCAACAATACCGCAGAATCAAGAAAAGACTAAGGAGGGCAGCAAAACGCACATCACCGCCCACAAAAACTTTTGTGTTCTACTCGAGAAGACATCTACGCATGAACCTAGCTCATGATAACACTGTTGGGGAACGTCGCATGGGAAACAAAAAATTTCCTACGCGCACGAAGACCTATCATGGTGATGTCCATCTACGAGAGGAGATGTTCGATCTACATACCCTTGTAGACCGCACAACAGAAGTGTTAGTGAACGCGGTTGATGTAGTGGAACGTCCTCACGTCCCTCGATCCGCCCCGCGAACCGTCCCGCGATCAGTCCCACGATCTAGTGCCGAACGGACGGCACCTCCGCGTTCAGCACACGTACAGCTCGACGATGATCTCGGCCTTCTTGATCCAGCAAGAGAGACGGAGAGGTAGATGAGTTCTCCGGCAGCGTGACAGCGCTCCGGAGGTTGGTGGTGATCTGATCTCGGCAGGGCTCCGCCCGAGTCCGCAGAAACGCGATCTAGAGGTGAAACCGTGGAGATATGTGGTTGGGCTGCCGTGGCAAAGTTGTCTCAAATCAGCCCTAAAACCTCCGTATATATAGGGGGAAGAGGGGGAGCCTTGCCTTGGGGTCCAAGGACCCCCAAGGGGTTCGGCCGAGCCAAGGGGGGAGTCCTCCCCTTCCAAACCGAATCCAACTAGGTTTGGAAGTAGGAGTCCTTCCCCCTTTTCCCACCTCCTCTTTTTTTTCTTTTCTCTTTGATATTCTTCCTATGGCGCATAGGGCCTTCTTGGGCTGTCCCACCAGCCCACTAAGGGCTGGTGCGCCACCCCCAAGGCCTATGGGCTTCCCCGGGGTGGGTTCCCCCCCCCCCCCCCCGGTGAACATCCGGAACCCATTCGTCATTCCCGGTACATTCCCGGTAACTCCGAAAACCTTCCGGTAATCAAATGAGGTCACCCTATATATCAATCTTCGTTTCCGGACCATTCCGGAAACCCTCGTGACGTCCGTGATCTCATCCGGGACTCCGAACAACATTCGGTAACCAACCATATAACTCAAATACGCATAAAACAACGTCGAACCTTAAGTGTGCAGAACCTGCGGGTTCGAGAACTATGTAGACATGACCCGAGTGACTCCTCGGTCAATATCCAATAGCGGGACCTAGATGCCCATATTGGATCCTACATATTCTACGAAGATCTTATCGTTTGAACCTCAGTGCCAAGGATTCATATAATCCCGTATGTCATTCCCTTTGTCCTTCGGTATGTTACTTGCCCGAGATTCGATCGTCAGTATCGGCATACCTATTTCAATCTCGTTTACCGGCAAGTCTCTTTACTCGTTCCGTGATACAAGATCCCGCAACTTACACTAAGTCACATTGCTTCCAAGGCTTGTGTGTGATGTTGTATTACCGAGTGGGCCCCGAGATACCTCTCCGTCACACGGAGTGACAAATCCCAGTCTCGATCCATACTAACTCAACTAACACCTTCGGAGATACCTGTAGAGCATCTTTATAGTCACCCAGTTACGTTGCGACGTTTGATACACACAAAGCATTCCTCCGGTGTCAGTGAGTTATATGATCTCATGGTCATAGGAACAAATACTTGACACGCAGAAAACAGTAGCAACAAAATGACACGATCAACATGCTACGTCTATTAGTTTGGGTCTAGTCCATCACATGATTCTCCTAATGATGTGATCCCGTTATCAAGTGACAACACTTGCCTATGGTCAGGAAACCTTGACCATCTTTGATCAACGAGCTAGTCAACTAGAGGCTTACTAGGGACAGTGTTTTGTCTATGTATCCACACGTGCACTGTGTTTCCAATCAATACAATTATAGCATGGATAATAAACGATTATCATGAACTAAGAAATATAATAATAACTAATTTATTATTGCCTCTAGGGCATATTTCCAACATACATACGGAATACATGCCTACATTACATTGACGAACTAGAGCTAGTTACATATCTCTCCATGGTATAACTGTTACTTGATGAATGTCATCCGGCATAATTATCCATCACCGATCCAATGCATACGAGTTTTTCCTATTGGTCCTTGCTACGTTACTTTGTTACTACTGCTGTCACTGCTGCTACTGTTACTCTGTCGCTACTGCTGCTACTATTACTGTTGCTATAACACTACTTTGCTACTGATACTTTGCTACAGATACTAAGTCTTTCAGGTGTGGTTGAATTGACAACTCAACTGCTAATACTTGAGAATATTCTTTGGCTTCCCCTTGTGTCGAATCAACAAATTTGGGTTGAATACTCTACCTTCGAAAACTGTTGCGATCCCCTATACTTGTGGGTTATCATCCTCCTCCAATTCGGTTTGGTGGAGGACTCCTTCCCCACTTGTCCACCTCCTTCCTTTTTTCCTTTTCCTTTTTATTTTTGGTTTGGCTGAAATAGGTTATTGGGTTGGCCTCACCAGCCCACAAAGGGCTGGTGCGCTACCCATAGGCCTATTAGGTCCTCTCCCGGGTGAGTGGCCCCTCCCGGTAAAACCCCGGAACCCATTTGTCACTCCCGGTACTTTATCGGTAATGCCCGAAATCTTTTCGAAAGCCAAATGCAACATTCTTATATATCAATCTTCGTTTCTGGACCATTCCGGAAACCCTCGTGACGTCCGAGATCTCATCCGGGACTCTGAACAACATTCAGTTACCAACATCAATAATTCAACTATACCGAAACATCACTGAACCTTAAGTGTGCAGACCCTACGGGTTTGAGAACTATGTAGACATGACCAAGACACTCTATGGTCAATATCCAATAGCGGGACCTGGATGCCCATATTGGATCCTACATATTCTACGAAGATCTTAACGGTTGAACCTCTATGTCAAGGATTCAGTTAATCCCGTATAATATTCCCTTTGTCCTTCGCTATGTTACTTACCCGAGATTCGATCGTTGGCATCTCTATACCTATTTCCATCTCGTTATCGGCAAGTCTCTTTACTCGTTCCGTAATACAAGACCTCGTGGCTAACTCTTTAGTCACATTGCTTCCAAGGCTTGTTTGTGATGTTGTATTACCGAGTGGGCCCCGAGATACCTCTCCGTCATACAGAGTGAAAAATCCCAGTCTTGATCCATGCTAACTCAACGGACACCTTTGGATATACCTGTAGAGCACCTTTATAATCACCCGATAACGTTGCGACGTTTGATACACACAAGGTATTCCTCCCGTGTCAGTGAGTTACGTGATCTCATGGTCATAGGAATGTATACTTGACATGCAGAAAACAATAGCAACAAAATGACACGATCACATGCTACGTTTATAGTTTGGGTCTTGTCCATCACATCATTCCCCTAATGATGTGATCCCGTTATCAAATGACAACACTTGTCTATGGCCAGGAAACCTTAACCATCTTTGATCAACAAGCTAGTCAACTAGAGGCTCACTAGGGACATTGTTTTTTCTATATATCCACACATGCATTTGTGTTTCCATTCAAGACAATTATAGCATGGATAATAAACGATTATATTGAAAGAGGAAATATAATGATAACTATTTTATTATTGCCTCTAGGGCATATTTCCAACAGATCGGGTCTTGCTCAAATGTTGGGTTGCACGAGCATGCTCCCCCATGACCGACCGGCTTTCTCCTTGGCATCCGCCTTCTCCCTCGCGAGGCGCTCAGACTCGTCGATTCCAATGTGAAGGGTCATCAAATTTTTGCAAAGGATCATTGCATTTTTGCAGCGACACCGGCGGGGCTCCATCTCCACCGAGCTGAAGGTCCCATGGATGACCTCGTCGAGGATCTCGTCGATGGCGGTGGGTGGTTGGAGAAAGCGGCCCCAACCCAGATTTTCATGACCCATAGTCGGACCGGCTGGATCGGCCGCCGTCTAACTTGCATAGCGATAGGCTGGCGCATCTGACTCAAGCAACTGTAGGCTTGAGATGCGGGCATGAGAACACAATGCCACCAAGGAGGAGCGGAGGCTGGAGGTGTCACACGCCATCTGTAGCCCCGCTACGTGACCGAGGAAGGCACGGACCATGATGTGCGGCCGCGACCCGACACGAAGCTACATATGCCCCTCCGGACCCAAGCTCACACTTTTGACCATTTGTGACCAGCGGAGCGCGAGCATCTTGACAAACATAATGCCGCACAGGAGGAGCACGTGCTAAGGTGTCACACGCCATATGTAGCCCCGCTACATGATCGGGGAAGGCACGGACCACGGCGTGTGACCATGACCCGACATGAAGCTACATATGCCCCTCCGGACCCTCGAGCTCACACTTTTGACCATCCGTGACCAGCGGAGCGCGAGTTTCTTGACAAGCTAGAATCTACCTTGATGAGCTTCGCTGAGTCGATTGAATCGGATTCGTTGTCTAAACAAGCAATGATAGAGGGGATGGGAGGGAGGAGACAACATTGGAGACGAAGCAGTCGAGAGTAATGAGGAATTTAACTAGTACTCCCTCCGTAAAGAAATATAATAGCATTTATATCACTAGTTTAGTTATCTAAACACTTTTATATTTCTTTTCGGAGGGAGTATTTGATATAGACGTATTGTTTGTGGGAGCATAATAGGGGCACAGTGTGCAACCATGGGTTAAATCTGACTCTCCCATATCTATCCTAGATATGGGTTGGGTATGGGGTGTCGAACAACCTGATCGTTTGGGTTGGGTATGCATGGTCCGAAATTGGCAATTTGTTGAACAGAAAGATCGCACGGACGTTTGAGGATGATAAATCCCTCTTTGTACTCTGGTGAGTTCAAAATTAGTTAAACAAGCTGTGCTAGGTCGGACGGCCCGTTAGCACACATGCGCGATACGGGCTATGCTTGGGATGCTCGGCATACATACCGACACGGCATGGTTCATTTACTTGTTTTTTTATTTAGAATTTATATGTGTATATGTGGCCTAAAAAATAGTTCAATAAACCAAAAATGACTTAAAAAAAACCTAGAACACCGAACAACAAATTAGCCGAGGGGTTGTGCGTGGATTGTTAGGCGCAGCATGCGGGCTTCCATGCGTGACTGGCCGGCGGGCCAGTATGATTAGTCGAGGGTTTGTGCATGAATTGCTAGGCGCAACATGTGGGCCGACCCATTTAGCCAGCTCTAACTGATTTGTACTCCCTTCGTTCTAAAATAAGTAAATTAAAAATGATTTAATTTTATACTAAAGTTAGTATAAAATTGAATCATTTTTGAGTCACTTATTTTGAGACGGAGGAAGTATTTTTCAGAGCTGACGGTCATTGGCTAGTGAGGCTGGTTGTAATAGAAGTATCATAGATAGTATAATGCATGTCAGCTATCGAGTTCTCATAAGATGGCATAAAATTAATTGAAGAAAAAGATAGTTGAGTATCATACTTTCTACCTTTCTAAATATGAGACATTTCAGGAATTTCATTATGGACTACATACGAAGAAAAATGAATGAGTCTATATTCTATAATATGTCAATATACATCCGTATATAGTCTATGGTGGAATGTATAAAGGGTCTAAAAATAAGTTAAGAAGTTCAATACGGACTACATACGAAACAAAATGAATGAATCTACATTTTAAAATATGTCTCTATACATCCGCATATAGTTTGTATTGGAACTCTAAAAAGACTTGTTTTAAGAACGAAGGAAATATGTAGCATACATGATAATAAATAAATTATCCTATGATATACACTATAAATACAGTATCTTACAATATCATACTAATATCATATGTATTACACAATGAACCTTTAGAGCAACTCCAACGCGCCGACCCAAATAGACGGCGTCGGCGGAGTCCGTACCTTGGCAAATTGTCGAACAGTTTGCGGGCGTCGTCGAAGGAGCTGGCAGGTGAAGAGACGCGCGCCTCCCTTGGACCAGATGGTTGGCCTAGAGATGTCCCGACGGCGAGACCGTGATGGCGGCGAGGTGGCGACGTTGGGGGAGGTGTGTCGGCACCGGTAAATGAGAGGCGATGACGACGCGACGGAGGTGGCGAGGGTTTGTTGTTGATATGGGGTGAAAGAGGATGACCAATGTGCGACCAACTAGCGGGCGAGGGGAAGGAGTAAGTGGGCGCCGCGCGTGTCCTTCTCGTGTTCGCGCCGATGCAAATAAGGCTCAAAAATGGGTGGAGAATGGGCTGACAGCCGGACGAAAAGCGGACGCTTGTCCATTTGGATCGGCGCGTTGGGTCGACTCTTTTGTCCACCACGATTCAAATGGACGCGCACAGACGAAATGGATCGGCGTGTTGGAGCTGCTCTTACGCTCACTTGCTCACCTACCGCTGGGGGAACAAATTCACGGTTTTGACCCTTTTTGGTAACTGTAGTCCGATCTAATCTCGTTTGCAAAAAAAAGATCGGATTCTTTTTCCTATCGTCACCGGCTGTTACGGTGGATATACACACCCTACCGTCACAGGTAGTGACGATAGGCTCGGATCAATACGGATGATATTTTTTTTGGATCACCGGAGCTAAACGCCCCTACCACCACTGTCTATGGCGATAAAATGTGTATGCATACCGCTAGGGTGGGCGGTCCGATAAAAAAATCAGACAAAAAAAGCTAAACTATGTAAGGCCAACTCCACCGCGCGACCCCAAACGGACGTCCGTTTTGCCCGGATTCTGTCCGTCTGGGTAGGGTGATGGGGTCGTGTTCGGGCCTGTTCTAGGATGCGGTGGTCGTGCGCCCAGCGCGCGGCTGCATCCTTTTGCCCCATCCTGTCCGCTAGGGCCTAAAATGCCCATATTTTCGTATCAAAACAAGTTTGCACATCAACCCAATCGAAATTGTCTCTAAATAAAATAGTTTTACAACCAAATCGAAATTGTCTTGTATGAACATAAAATAAACCAATACATCTATTGGTTGCCAATATGTTCCCACATGTGCTCAACCAAGTCATTTTGAAGATTCAAATGAGTGTGTCAATCACGCATCACACGATGGAACTGGACAAATTGTTGAAACGTGGTCGGTTCTTGGTGTAGGGGCTCAATATTTTCACCTTGATAATCAAATCCTTGGTCGAAGATACTGTCATCACGCTCGTCCTTGACGATCATGTTGTGCATGATCACACAAGCAGTCATCACCTCCCAAAGCTTCCTTTCATCCCATGACAGTGCGGGGTTTCGAAGGATACCCCATCGGGATTGAAGCACACCAAAAGCACGTTCCACATCCTTTCTAGCACACTCTTGCATTTGGGCAAATTTCTTTCTCTTCTCATCTTGGGGGTCCGAGATAGTCTTCACAAAAGTTGACCACCAAGAATATATACCATCAGCTAGATAGTATCCCTTGTTGTACTGGTGGCCTTTGATCTCAAAGTTGACAGGGGAGTGGCCTTCTGCAAGCCTTGCGAAGACTGGAGAACGCTGCAATACGTTGATATCATTGTGAGAACCTGCCATGCCGAAGAAAGAATACCATATCCAAAGATCATGCGAAGCCACCGCTTCTAATATGACAGTGCGCGCTTTGACATGCCCC
Source organism: Hordeum vulgare subsp. vulgare (assembly GCF_904849725.1). Taxonomy (NCBI): domain Eukaryota; kingdom Viridiplantae; phylum Streptophyta; class Magnoliopsida; order Poales; family Poaceae; genus Hordeum; species Hordeum vulgare. The sequence continues at coordinate 536,749,186 of NC_058521.1, forward strand.
TTGTACTGGCCCTGCCAAGCAAATGGACAGTTCTTCCACTCCTAGTGCATACAATCTATGCTGCCAAGCATGCCTGGAAAGCCTCTAGCTGCGTTGGTCGCCAATAATCTCTCTATATCAGCGGCAGTTAGCTGCCTCAAGTACTCAGGGCCAAACACCTCGATCACAGCCTGGCAGAACTTGTACATTGACATCAGACATGTTGTCTCACTCATACGCACGTACTCATCCACCAGATCGCCTGGAATTCCATATGCAAGCATGCGGATGGACGCGGTGCATTTCTGATAAGAGGAGAATCCTAGCTTGCCAAGGGCATCCGTCTTGCATTGGAAGTATGGGTCATGAGCAACCACTCTCTCTCGGATACGATTGAACACATGCCTTGCCATACGAAAACGGCGACGGAATTTATCCGGCTTGAAGAGCGGTGTGTTCGCAAAGTAATCGACATAGAGCAGGGCCTGGCCTCTCTCCCTGTTGCGGTTCAGGTTGGGAGCGCGGCCAGGGAATGACCCCCTGTACCGAGGAAACTGTCGTTGAATGTGGTCGTGAACCATCACTGCAGCCACCACAATATCTTCATCATCGGATGACGAATCGTCCGATGAATAAATGAAGTGATGGACGAAAAATTCATCACCACTGTCCATACCTTTGCGGACAAAGTGTCGAACACCTTGCGCTCGTGGTGGCAAAGAGGCCGCGATAGTCACCTCGATGCAGGGGTGGTTGGTGGCCGGCTACTGGCCGCTCTGAAGCACTCGTCGGAAGCTGCCGTGGCCGCCGTGGTACGTCGCGTGCGGCCGTATCCACTCTGCCGCCGGCTACGACGGCGACGGCCAAACCTCCTTCGATCGACGCCCAAACTACGACGAAAGCACGGGCGTGGTGGCGGCCATGGCGAGGACGGGTTTGCTATGGACGGCCGGGGGATGAGGTGGCCGGAGAATAGCGGCGACGCCGTCGGCGGGGCGGGGCGGGAGAGTGGGTGTATGTGTTGGAATTTCTGGAAGTACTTGTGTCCCCGACACGCGGACCACGGGCGGACAAGGGCGTGCGGCGAACGCGTCCGCGCGATGTCAGTATCCCCAAACTAGGCGCAAGTTTGGATCGGGGATGGATCGAAAAGAACAAAATCCGAACATTTGTCCATTTAGGTGCGTTGGACCACGGTATTCGTTCGTTCTACCCGAAACGCGCCGACAAAATGATGTCGGGCAGTGGAGTTGGCCTAAAAAGTCAAAACAGTGAAATCGTCCCCGCTCGGCACACCCATGGCACCAGCAGGCATAGTAAAGTCAAGACGACCGACCATCCACGTCGCCCTTACTACCTGCGTTGTTGGGTGACGATTGACGAGAACCACTGAACCTGCAAAGATGATCCGTCCACACCACCGACGCAGTAAAATGGGCGCAATACTTCCAGGGCCCACTAGTTTATTAAAAGAAGGGTGGCAGGAAGCAAAGCATCCAAAGCTCCAACGGCTCGGCGGCGTCCAAGAAGGAAGCGACAAGGAGGTGCACGCGACGACTCACCGCCGCTCAATCTCTCTCCCCATCCTCTGCGGATCCCTCTCATGTGCGGCCAACGATTGATCAGGCTAAACAAATGAACCACTTGCGTGTCTTCCCAAAAAGAAAAAAAGGCATTTGCTTGCCGATATCCATGCATGTGACTGGGTTAGATAGATTGTTTGGCTGCGTCTATCTTCATACGGTACCATCTCGTCCCGACTAGGTACGGGGTTTGTTTTTCAGCAGAAAGCTCGATGTTAGAAGTGCAGGCATATTGGTCAAAAAAGCGGAAAGGTAACGGATTCTGGAGAGCAAGTCTTTTTTTTTTTTGCGGGAAAAGTCTATTCCACAGACTTCCTCTTGAACGAAAAGAATAAAGAAAAAAAAAGTCTGTTCTAGAAAGCGGAGAAGTCGTAAGCGGAGCAAGGAATCGGCATCAACGTGCAAGGAACGCTGTCTCTGAGGGCACCTCCTTGGCATGGGGCAACCGCTCTATTCAGTGTCCGTCCACGCGTTTATATTTCTCTACGTTCTTTCTCGGGCCGAAAAGAGTTAGTACTAGCGAACGAGATCCTTTCAGATATTTTTTGAACGGGAATGAGATCTTTTCACTTCATAGAGGGAATAGCATATTATTTTATCGTGGCAGGGAGGTAGTAAAGTGCCTGCCGTCTGTCTGCATCTGCAGGTCTGCCTCCCCCCGGCGCGGCGCACCCGAACCGGGCGGAGCACGGGAGAAGCCCACCTCCCGTCAACATTGCCCGAGACGAGAGTAGTATCGCGGCGGGGCCCCGCGGATATCGGGACGACGACGCGTCCGTCGCCACCCACCGCACAGACGCCACGGCCGTTCACAGCACCCATCCATCCCGCTCCCGCGGTGACGGGAAACAAACGTGCGGGGATGGGGACAGCTCGACGCTCGTCTCGCACGTACTATTTAGAATCCTATGTTCCTTCCTTGGTGCCGCGAAGTTACTGGTAGGTGGTAGCACCATGGTCCGATTTCATTAAGCGAACCGGTCGTACAATTTTATTTCATTTGGAAAGCATCAAAGCAGTTGAAGAAATTGCGCACCGTCCGGCTGCGTCGGTGCCTCCCCCTGTTGCGCCCCGCACCACACCCACCGCGCACGGCAGCAGCGAGCCGGCTTTCCAAGTACGTACTCCATCGGGAGGGGGAGGGTGGGGGCCCGGCAGATCTTGCGACCTGCGGTTGCCACGCGCCCATCGAGGACGGCGGAGGAATGGGGTTCGATCTTCGGTATCTTGGAGTAGGATTTTGCTGTTCCATTGCGCCGCTTGTGCCTTTCCTTTACAATGTTATTAAAAACGGGTCAAAAAAATGTTATTAAAAAGCAACGAAAATGGTAGAAATAAAGAGAGGGGCTCTTGTTGTGAGCAGCCTCTCCCGATTAAATTACGTTGGCAAAATAATCCAAACGGGGATAAGAAATTCAATCAACGATTTCAACATGGAAGGCAAAAAAAAGCAACCACAAATCAAACAAATTTCTAGATCCATCCATTAAATCTTTTTTTTTTGCGAGAACCATTCAATCTCCCTCTCCTCGGAAATAAATAAAAAGTAGAAGTAGAATAAAACAAGATAGCATCTCTCTTTCTTTCATGACAATGGCAGGAGGCATCCGGGATGAGCATTCAATCTCCCTCTCCTCGGAAATAAATAAAAAGTAGAAGTAGAATAAAACAAGATAGCATCTCTCTTTCTTTCATGACAATGGCAGGAGGCATCCGGGATGAGCGCAGCAGCAACCGGCCTGACTTGAAATCGTAGGACTTAAGGAAAATCTGCAGTGCTTCTAACTTAAAAGTAAAAATAAAGACAGATGCTCGGTTCCTGTTGTGTTGTGAGCAGACTATCCCAATCACGCTGGAAAAAATATCGAAAGGGAGCAAGAGATTAAGGCAACGATTTCAACAAGAATCACAAAAACGCGTCAGAAATCGAACGAATTTAACTCGCAAACTCTTCAATCCATTCATTCATTCAATCAATCGAACATTCTCTTAGTCATTTCATTTCCCTCTCCTCGAAAACAGAAACAAAACTAAAATAAAAGATAGCATCTCTCTTTCTCCCTCTCTCTCTTGAATGGCGGATACATCCGGACGAGCCGAGCACAGCGGCAGCCGGCCTAGACGACGGTGTAGAGGATGATCTCCGTGGCGTCGACGGCGGCGCGCTGCTGCCTCTTCATCATGGCCACGGCGCCGGCGGCCGCGCCTCCCGCAGGCACCATCCCGCCGCCGTCGCCGGCGCCGGGGGCGGACGAGGAGGCGGGAGGGTGGTAGTAGAGCCGGGCCGTCTGCGGGCAGTGGGAGTGGAACCGCGCGGCGATGCGCACCCCCATGTCCAGCAGCTCCACGTACTTCCCCATGGATCTCGCTCGAATCTGGCCTCCTTCCTCTCTCTCTCTCTGCTCGACGAAGATTGATGGCCGGGACGGACGGACGGAGAGGACTGGGAAGGACGGCGGAGCGGTCGGCAGTGCTAGGCGGTGGTCTCGTGGAACGGGGAGGCCCAGGAACTGGGGGCGGCCATGGGAGGGGTGGAGGAGAGCAGGGGAGGGGAGCTCATGCTTGGGGAGGCTATGGAGGACCTGGGCGGGCGTTTTATAGGAGGAAATGAATGTGGGGATTTTTCTCTAATTATTATTATTATTTCCTTGGCCTGGCTGGCCGTATTTACTTCTTTTTTTAGGCAGCTGGCCGTATTAATTGATTGTTTTTAGGCATTGCCGTGTTTTGGTGGGTTAGGTTTCCGTGCTTGACACAAGCACAGACGCGTCGGCGGTTCGCTTCGTAGAGCCTTTTGTTGCCTTCTCATGCTCATTTCCTTCTTCACATGCTTTAAATTGGAGCGAAAACGACTCTTTGGCGTGTCATCCTAGCAACGCGGCTACGGAGACCACGCCACAAAAAAACACACTCGCCCATCCCTTCCTCCTTGATTTTGAAGTGATGCTTTGCGTCGGTCAACCGGCCGAGCACAAGATCGGTCACCTTATGGGCCATCTCATCGGGCCGGCTCGAACGATTCATGTCTTAGCACTTGTCACGCCCCTTCATCTTCGTCGCCCCCTTTCCCATCATCATCGATGACGACAGACATCGGGTTAAGCCTGTGCGGCTAACGGTGGCGACGGGACTTCATTCCTTGCGCGGCGGTTGACGACGCAAGCCTTTCATCACCATGTGGCGGAATCTTCACCTGCTGCAGATCAACAGACCTAGACGTCGAGGTGCACGTGAAGGAGACGAACATGCGGCGACGGCTTCGGTCTTCTTCGGTGACCGTTATGGCCGCAAGGGCGGCACGACGCTTGGTTTGGGGGACTTGGCGCGGCTAAGTGCCTCATCTCCGCATGGTACAGGTGGTGATGGTGGTGTCCGCTCAAATCTTTGACCTACTGTTGGGAGCCAACGGGCGAAGGCGTGGGGGCGTCGTTCTGCCCAAAGGGTTCCTCTCGCGTCAAGACGAGGATCTGCTTGATGCTTGTCCTTAATTCTGCCGGAGTGTCAAGTTTCGGATGGCTCTGCCGACGAACTCCCTTGGACGCCTCATGTCTAGAGATTGCTGGATCGGATGAGATACGGTCGTGCACACCCATATTTTTTTGACCGTTTTGTTTCTGGAGGGAGCGGTGCGACACTATGATATTTATTGCCATCATGGGACATGTCTTTTTCGTTCCATGATGAAGTGAGAGGGAAAGAATGTCATGGAAATCGTGATGTGAGGAATATTATGGTGGCTTGAGTCCTTGCGGTGACGAGGAATTTGTTTGGTGTTTCGGGACTCGTAGCTGCAGCATACAAGTGGGGCGACAACACAGGAGAAGTTCAAGGTCTTACCTTTTCAGGGTGAAAATCCAAGGCGCTGCCTTGATTGGTTGTGACTAGCAATGGTCTTTTTGAAGACATTGTTTTGAGGGCATGGACTTCCTTCAAGATGAAAATCTATGATCTATGATCGAGCAATGACTGTGCTTGTGCACTGTTTTTTTTAGGCATCACTTTTGAAGAATCTAGAATTCAGCTCTTGTTTTTATGGTGTTTGCACTGCTGCTTGAAGGACTAGATCACTATAGTGGGACTTTTCTTTTGTTCTAGCTTCTTCTTCCTTTTTTGGTTGTGTGCATGTGTAGTGTCATTAAGGTATTGCACTGTGGTGGAGGTTGGGTGTAATTGTTATCTCCGTGATATTAATATATTTCCCTTGTAAAAAAAATAGAATAAAATAATGGAGAATTCTAAATATTTTCTGGACCTGGCTGACCGTATTAACCGATTAATTATTTTAAGTATTTTTCGTGTTTTTGTGGATTGATAGCCTTTTTGGTTGCCATGAAGCATTACATAGATAAATAGATAAGTCATGAAAAGGTATAATTATATTATAGTGGTGGCACAAAGGGATAACTATTTTTGTTGAAAATGATTCACGACAAAAGATTCACATTGTTTTCATGGATATGAAAAGGAGTTTAAGACCAACCCTCGCTTCGTCATCAACGTCATCTTGGTTGTATAGGGTTGTCTTTTGCACCAACGGCATCTTGGTTTTCATTAATGTGGACATCTTTAGCACCGCAATCTTAAGTATCATCACAATCCACATCTTGAGGAGCTGCGCCGTTGTTGCCTACAACAACACCTGTGACTCCGCCTTCTCGAGACAATGTTGCATACGATGTCTCTCACAAAGGTCGAAACTGCACGCCATACAGTAAAATAAGAAAAACAAAAAAGTGACGACACAATCGATATAAAAACAAAACTGGAAACAAAATTCTGCAAACGGACGAGGAAGGAAAACTCACACGACACTTCCCGAACTAGGCTTTGCCCAAAGATAGCTTGTTCTTGAGATATTCCAACACAAGACCAAAGTCGATCGGATGAACAAAGCATGCCCTTGGGAGAGAATAGTTCAATTGGTGCTTGTTGATCGCACCGTGAGGAAAAGTCAAATGATCCATGTAAATAACCTGGTAACACAACACATAATATCTTAGACAGAAAGAAATGTGATCATAAAAAACCAAAAACATATTGTGAGGTGATTGAAAACTTCCAAGAAGAAAAGACATATACTGCTAACATAGGGAAGCAGCCCCCAACCCAGAATTTGGTGATATCATGTGATTTAATCTTCTCGTGGCACTTCTTGACCTCATTCATTGCAACGCTTAAAACATGCTCATCCCAAGCGAATTCACTGACCTTGTCAATTTCTTCATGGCTCTTCAAGCACTCCAAGGGCACCATGTTACCAGTGCCACAAGTTAAAACTGTTGGGAGCGCCAAGAGCACCCAGGACCTCTTGGTAGTATCACGATCATCATTCCTTGCTTTGTCGAACACATCCACTGTATGTGCAATTGGAGCCCTACCATTTTTGTGATAAACGTTGCAGAGAACACACTTCTCATGTCTCTTGTAAAGCTCAACTGTTATGTTGCTCTCTTGTAATAACAATAACCTCATTTCGGTTCAGCCTAAAACCCATGGAATGTATTAAAATGTGTTGGAATTATGCCCTAGAGGCAATAATAAATGTATGGTTATTATTATAATTCCTGTATCAAGATAATAGTTTATTATCCATGCTATAATTGTATTGAATGAAGACTCACTTACATGTGTGGATACATAGACAAAACACCGTCCCTAGCATGCCTCTAGTTGGCTAGCCAGTTGATCGATGATAGTCAGTGTCTTCTGATTATGAACAAGGTGTTGTTGCTTGATAACTGGATCACGTCATTGGGAGAATCACATGATGGACTAGACCCAAACTAATAGACGTAGCATGTTGATCGTGTCATTTTGTTGCTACTGTTTTCTGCGTGTCAAGTATTTATTCCTATGACCATGAGATCATATAACTCACTGGCACCGGAGGAATGCTTTTTGTGTATCAAACGTCGCAACGTAACTGGGTGACTATAAAGATGGTCTACAGGTATCTCCGAAGGTGTTAGTTGATTTAGTATGGATCAAGACTGGGATTTGTCACTCCGTGTGACGGAGAGGTATCTCGGGGCCCACTCGGTAATACAACATCACACACAAGCCTTGCAAGCAATGTAACTTAGTGTAAGTTGCAGGATCTTGTATTACGGAACGAGTAAAGAGACTTGCCGGTAAACGAGATTGAAATAGGTATGCGGATACCGACGATCAAATCTCGGGCAAGTAACATACCGAAGGACAAAGGGAATGACATACGGGATTATACGAATCCTTGGCACTGAGGTTCAAACGATAAGATCTTCGTAGAATATGTAGGATCCAATATGGGCATCCAGGTCCCGCTATTGGATATTGACCGAGGAGTCTCTCGGGTCATGTCTACATAGTTCTCGAACCCGCAGGGTCGGAACACTTAAGGTTCGACGTTGTTTTATGCGTATTTGAGTTATATGGTTGGTTACCGAATGTTGTTCGGAGTCCCGGATGAGATCACGGACGTCACGAGGTTTTCTGGAATGGTCCGGAAACGAAGATTGATATATAGGATGACCTCATTTGATTACCGGAAGGTTTTCGGAGTTACCGGGAATGTACCGGGAATGACGAATGGGTTCCGGGAGTTCACCGGAGGGGGCAACCCACCCCGGGGAAGCCCATAGGCTTTGGGGAGACACACCAGCCCTTAGTGGGCTGGTGGGACAGCCCCAAGGGGGCCTATGCGCCAAGAGAAGGAAATCAAAGGAAAAAAAGGGAGGAAGTGGGAAGGGAAGGGGACTCCTCCCACCAAACCAAGTCCAACTCGGTTTGGGGGGGGGGGGGGAGTCCTCCCCCCCTTGGCTCGGCCGACCCCTTGAGGGTCCCTTGGACCCCAAGGCAAGGTCCCCCTCCCTACTCCTATATATATGGGGCTTTTAGGGCAGATTTAAGACGACTTTCTCACGGCTGCCCGACCACATACCTCCATAGTTTTTCCTCTAGATCGCGTTTCTGCGGAGCTCGGGCGGAGCCCTGCTGAGACGAGATCATCACCAACCTCCGGAGCGCCGTCACGCTGCCGGAGAACTCTTCTACCTCTCCGTCTCTCTTGCTGGATCAAGAAGGCCGAGATCATCGTCGAGCTGTATGTGTGCTGAACGCGGAGGTGCCGTCCGTTCGGTACTAGATCGTGGGACTGATCGCGGGATTGTTCGCGGGGCGGATCGAGGGACGTGAGGACGTTCCACTACATCAACCGCGTTCTCTAACGCTTCTGCTGTACGATCTACAAGGGTACGTAGATCACTCATCCCCTCTCGTAGATGGACATCACCATGATAGGTCTTCGTGCGCGTAGGAAAATTTTTGTTTCCCATGCGACGTTCCCCAACAGTGGCATCATGAGCTAGGTTCATGCGTAGATGTCTTCTCGAGTAGAACACAAAAGTTTTTGTGGGCGGTGATGTGCGTTTTGCTGCCCTCCTTAGTCTTTTCTTGATTCCGCGGTATTGTTGGATTGAAGCGGCTTGGACCGACATTACTCGTACGCTTACGAGAGACTGGTTTCATCGTTACGAGTAACCCCCTTTGCTCAAAGATGACTGGCAAGTGACGGTTTCTCCAACTTTAGTTGAATCGGATTTGACCGAGGAGGTCCTTGGATGAGGTTAAATAGCAACTCATATATCTCCGTTGTGGTGTTTGCGTAAGTAAGATGCGATCCTACTAGATACCCTTGGTCACCACGTAAAACATGCAACAACAAAATTAGAGGACGTCTAACTTGTTTTTGCAGGGTATGATTGTGATGTGATATGGCCAACGATGTGATGTGATATATTGGATGTATGAGATGATCATGTTGTAATAGAAATATCGACTTGCACGTCGATGGTACGGCAACCGGCAGGAGCCATAGGGTTGTCTTTATACTAACATATGTGCTTGCAGATGCGTTTACTATTTTGCTAGGATGTAGCTTTAGTAGTGATAGCATAAGTAGCACGACAACCACGATGGCAACACGTTGATGGATGATCATGGTGTGGCGCCGGTGACAAGAAGATCGTGCCGGTGCTTTGGTGATGGAGATCAAGAAGCACGTAATGATGGCCATATCATGTCACTTATGAATTGCATGTGATGTTAATCCTTTTATGCACCTTATTTTGCTTAGAACGACGGTAGCATTATGAGGTGATCTCTCACTAAAATTTCAAGACGAAATTGTGTTCTCCCCGACTGTGCACCGTTGCTACAGTTCGTCGTTTCGAGACACCACGTGATGATCGGGTGTGATAGACTCAACGTTCACATACAACGGGTGCAAAACAGTTGCGCACGCGGAACTCTCGGGTTAAGCTTGACGAGCCTAGCATGTGCAGACATGGCCTCGGAACACATGAGACCGAAAGGTCGATCATGAATCATATAGTTGATATGATTAGCATAGGGATGCTTACCACTGAAACTATACTCAACTCACGTGATGATCGGACTTGGGATAGTGTAAGTGGATCATGAACCACTCAAATGACTAGAGAGATGTACTTTTTGAGTGGGAGTTTAGCATATAATTTGATTAAGTTGAACTCTAATTTTCTTGAACATAGTCTAAGTCCACTTTGAATATATTTGTGTTGTAGATCATGGCTCACGCAAGTGTCATCCTGAATTTTAATACGTTCCTAGAGAAAGCTAAGTTGAAAGATGATGGAAGCAACTTTGTAGACTGGGCTCGTAATCTTAAGCTAATCTTACAAGCTGGAAAGAAGGATTATGTCCTTAATGCTGCGCTAGGAGATGAACCACCCACTACGGCTGATCAGGATGTTAAGAACGCTTGGTTAGCACGTAAGGAGGACTACTCAATAGTTCAATGTGCAGTCTTGTATGGCTTGGAACCGGGACTTCATCGTCGCTTTGAGCGTCATGGAGCATTTGAGATGTTCCAGGAGTCGAAGTTTATCTTTCAGAAGAACGCCCGGATCGAGAGGTATGAGACCTCCGATAAATTCTATGCTTGCAAGATGGAGGAAAACTCGTCTGTCAGTGAACATGTGCTCAAAATGTCTGGGTACTCAAACCGTCTAGCTGAACTGGGGATTGAACTCCCGCAAGAAGCTATCACTGACAGAATCCTTCAATCACTGTCGCCAAGCTATAAAGGCTTTGTGTTGAACTACAACATGCAAGGGATGAACAAGTCTCCCGGCGAGTTGTTTGCGATGCTGAAAGTCGCAGAGTCTGAACTCCGTAAAGAGCATCAAGTGTTGATGGTGAGCAAGACCACTAGTTTCAAGAGAAACGGCAAAGGCAAGAAGGGCAATTCGAAGAAGAGCGGCAAGCCTGTTGCCAATCCGCCGAAGAAACCCAAAGCTGGACCTAAGCCTGAAACAGAGTGCTTCTATTGCAAGGGTATGGGTCACTGGAAGCGCAATTGCCCCAAGTATCTGGCTGATAAGAAGGCGGGCAAAGAAAAATCAGGTATATTTGATATACATGTTATTGATGTGTACTTAACCGGCTCTCGTAGTAGTGCCTGGGTATTTGATACCGGTTCTGTTGCTCACATTTGCAACTCGAAGCAGGAGCTGCGGAATAGACGAAGGCTGGCGAAAGACGAAGTGACGATGCGCATAGGAAACGGTTCCAAGGTTGATGCAATCGCCGTCGGCACAGTGTCACTTCAACTACCATCGGGATTAGTGATGAACTTGAATCAGTTATTTAGTGCCTGCGTTGAGCATGAACATTATATCTGGATCTTGTTTATTGCGAGACGGTTACTCTTTTAAGTCTGAGAATAATGGTTGTTCTATTTCTATGAGTAACATCTTTTATGGTCATGCACCGAATGTGAGAGGATTGTTCATATTGAATCTTGATAGCGATACGCATATACATAACATTGAGACCAAAAAAGTTAGAGTAAACAATGATAGCGCCATATTTTTGTGGCACTGCCGCTTGGGTCATATTGGTGTAAAGCGCATGAAGAAACTCCATGCTAATGGACTTTTGGAGTCACTTGATTTTGATTCACTTGACACGTGCGAACCATGCCTCATGGGCAAGATGACTAAGACTCCGTTCTCCGGAACAATGGAGCGTGCAAGTGACTTGTTGGAAATCATACATACCGATGTGTGTGGTCCAATGAGCGTGGAGGCACGCGGCGGATATCGTTATTTTCTCACCTTCACTGATGATTTAAGTAGATATGGTTATGTCTACTTGATGAAGCACAAGTCTGAAACATTTGAAAAGTTCAAGCAATTTCAGAGTGAAGTGGAAAATCATCGTAACAAGAAGATCAAGTTCCTACGGTCTGATCGTGGGGGTGAATATCTGAGTTTCGAGTTTGGTACTCACTTAAGACAATGTGGAATTGTTTCGCAGTTAACACCGCCTGGAACACCACAGCGTAATGGTGTGTCCGAACGTCGTAATTATACTTTGTTAGAGATGGTGCGATCTATGATGTCTCTTACTGATTTGCCGTTATCATTTTGGGGTTATGCATTAGAAACAGCTGCATTCACTTTAAATAGGGCACCATCGAAATCCGTTGAGAGGACACCATACGAAGTGTGGTATGGCAAAAGGCCAAAGTTGTCGTTTCTTAAAGTTTGGGGATGTGACGCTTATGTCAAAAAGCTTCAGCCTGAAAAGCTGGAACCCAAAGCGGAAAAGTGCGTCTTCATAGGTTACCCAAAAGAGACAGTTGGGTACACCTTCTATCTCAAATCCGAGGGCAAAGTGTTTGTTGCTAAGAACGGAACTTTTCTCGAGAAGGAGTTTCTCTCGAGAGAATTGAGTGGGAGGAAGATAGAACTTGACGAGGTTGTCGAACCTCTCATCCCTCTGGATGGTGGCGCAGGGCAAGGGGAAACCTCTGTCGTTGCGATGCCGGTTGAGGAGGAAGTTAATGATGATGATCATGAAACTCCAGTTCAAGTTTCTGTTGAACCACGCAGGTCGACGAGATCACGCGCTGCTCCAGAGTGGTACGGTAATCCCGTCTTATCAATCATGTTGTTAGACAACAATGAACCTGCAAATTATGAAGAAGCAATGGTGGGCCCAGATTCCAACAAATGGCTAGAAGCCATGAAATCCGAGATAGGATCCATGTATGAGAACAAAGTGTGGACTTTGGAGACACTACCTGAGGGCCGCAAGGCTATTCAGAACAAATGGATCTTTAAGAAGAAGACGGACGCTGACGGTAATGTGACCGTTTATAAAGCTCGACTTGTGGCAAAGGGTTTTTCACAAGTTCCAAGAGTTGACTACGATGAGACCTTCTCACCCGTAGCGATGCTTAAGTCCGTCAGAATCATGTTAGCAATAGCTGCATTTTTCGATTATGAAATCTAGCAGATGGATGTCAAAACGGCGTTCCTTAATGGTTTCCATAAGGAAGAGTTGTATATGATGCAACCCGAAGGTTTTGTCGATCCTAAAAATGCTGACAAGGTGTGCAAGCTCCAGCGATCCATTTATGGACTGGTGCAAGCATCTCGGAGTTGGAACAAACGCTTTGATGAGGTGATCAAAGCATTTGGGTTTATACAAGTGGTTGGAGAATCTTGTATTTACAAGAAAGTGAGTGGGAGCTCTGTGGCGTTTCTAATATTATATGTGGATGACATATTACTGATTGGAAACAACGTAGAGCTTTTGGAGAGCATAAAAGGTTACTTGAATAAAAGTTTCTCTATGAAGGACCTAGGAGAATCTGCTTACATTCTAGGCATTAAGATCTATAGGGATAGATCAAAGCGCCTGATAGGACTTTCACAAAGCACATACCTTGATAAAGTTTTGAAGAGGTTCAAAATGGAACAGTCCAAGAAAGGGTTCTTGCCGGTGTTACAAGGTACGAGATTGAGTAAGACTCAGTGCCCAGCAACTGATGAAGATAGAGAGCATATGCGCTCCGTCCCCTATGCTTCAGCCATAGGTTCTATCATGTATGCGATGTTGTGCACTAGACCGGATGTTAGCCTGGCCATAAGTATGGCAGGTAGGTTCCAGAGTAATCCAGGAGTGGATCACTGGACAGCGGTCAAGAATATCCTAAAGTACCTGAAAAGGACTAAGGAGATGTTTCTCGTGTATGGAGGTGACGAAGAGCTCGCCGTAATACGTAGATGCAAGCTTTGACACAGATCCGGACGACTGTAAGTCGCAAACCGGATACGTATTTATTCTTAATGGGGGTGCAGTAAGCTGGTGCAGTTCCAAGCAAAGCGTCGTAGCAGATTCTACATGTGAAGCAGAGTACATGGCTGCCTCGAAGGCGGCTAAGGAGGGTGTCTGGATGAAGCAGTTCATGACGGATCTTGGAGTGGTGCCAAGTGCACTGGATCCAATAACCTTGTTCTGTGACAACACTGGTGCCATTGCCTTAGCAAAGGAACCAAGGTTTCACAAGAAGACCAGACACATCAAACGACGCTTCAACCTCATCCGTGACTACGTCGAGGAGGAGGACGTAAATATATGCAAAGTGCACACGGATCTGAATGTAGCAGACCCGCTGACTAAACCTCTTCCACGGCCAAAACATGATCGACACCAGAACTGTATGGGTGTTAGATTTATTACAATGTAATTCACATGGTGATGTGAGGGCTAGATTATTGACTCTAGTGCAAGTGGGAGACTGTTGGAATTATGCCCTAGAGGCAATAATAAATGTATGGTTATTATTATAATTCCTGTATCAAGATAATAGTTTATTATCCATGCTATAATTGTATTGAATGAAGACTCATTTACATGTGTTGATACATAGACAAAACACCGTCCCTAGCATGCCTCTAGTTGGCTATCCAGTTGATCGATGATAGTCAGTGTCTTCTGATTATGAACAAGGTGTTCTTGCTTGATAAGTGGATCACGTCATTGGGAGAATCACGTGATGGACTAGACCCAAACTAATAGACGTAGCATGTTGATCGTGTCATTTTGTTGCTACTGTTTTCTGCATGTCAAGTATTTATTCCTATGACCATGAGATCATATAACTCACTGGCACCGGAGGAATGCTTTGTGTGTATCAAACGTCGCAACGTAACTGGGTGACTATAAAGATGCTCTACAGGTATCTCCGAAGGTGTTAGTTGATTTAGTATGGATCAAGACTGGGATTTGTCACTCCGTGTGACGGAGAGGTATCTCGGGGCCCACTCGGTAATACAACATCACACACAAGCCTTGCAAGCAATGTAACTTAGTGTAAGTTGCGGGATCTTGTATTACGGAACGAGTAAAGAGACTTGCCGGTAAACGAGATTGAAATAGGTATGCGGATACCGACGATCGAATCTCGGGCAAGTAACATACCGAAGGACAAAGGGAATGACATACGGGATTATACGAATCCTTGGCACTGAGGTTCAAACGATAAGATCTTCGTAGAATATGTAGGATCCAATATGGGCATCCAGGTCCCGCTATTGGATATTGACCGAGGAGTCTCTCGGGTCATGTCTACATAGTTCTCGAACCCGCTGGGTCTGCACACTTAAGGTTCGACGTTGTTTTAGGCGTATTTGAGTTATATGGTTGGTTACTGAATGTTGTTCGGAGTCCCGGATGAGATCACGGACGTCACGAGGGTTTCCGGAATGGTCCGGAAACGAAGATTGATATATAGGATGACCTCATTTGATTACCGGAAGGTTTTCGGAGTTACCGGGAATGTACCGGGAATGACGAATGGGTTCCGGGAGTTCACCGGGGGGGGGGGGGCAACCCACCCCGGGGAAGCCCATAGGCTTTGGGGAGACACAACAGCCCTTAGTGGGCTGGTGGGACAGCCCCAAGGGGGCCTGTGCGCCAAGAGAAGGAAATCAAAGGAAAAGAAAAAAAAAGAGGGAGGAAGTGGGAAGGGAAGGGGACTCCTCCCACCAAACCAAGTCCAACTCGGTTTGGGGGGGGGAGTCCTCCCCCCTTGGCTCGGCCGACCCCTTGAGGGTCCCTTGGACCCCAAGGCAAGGTCCCCCTCCCTCCTCCTATATATATGGGGCTTTTAGGGCAGATTTAAGACGACTTTCTCACGGCTGCCCGACCACATACCTCCATAGTTTTTCCTCTAGATCGCGTTTCAGCGGAGCTCGGGCGGAGCCCTGCTGAGACGAGATCATCACCAACCTCCGGAGCGCCGTCACGCTGTCGGAGAACTCTTCTACCTCTCCGTCTCTCTTGCTGGATCAAGAAGGCCGAGATCATCGTCGAGCTGTACGTGTGCTGAACGCGGAGGTGCCGTCCGTTCGGTACTAGATCGTGGGACTGATCGCGGGATTGTTCGCAGGGCGGATCGAGGGACGTGAGGACGTTCCACTACATCAACCGCGTTCTCTAACGCTTCTGCTGTACGATCTACAAGGGTACGTAGATCACTCATCCCCTCTCGTAGATGGACATCACCATGATAGGTCTTCGTGCGCGTAGGAAATTTTTTGTTTCCCATGCGACGTTCCCCAACAAAATGTTGTTGTCACAACATGATGTGAAGAATGTACATGATGGAGACATGCTGACAGACAAAAACAAATAAGACAAGGTGGGGTTCAATACCTGAGCTCACGTTTGCCGTTGTCGATGTTCATTGCCAACCTGTGACAGCCCGATGCCGACGCTCCAGAAGATTTCCCTTTTAATTCGTTGTCGCAATGTGTTTTATTTTGTTTGTTGCATTCATCATGCATCATGCATCATCTTCATCATCTCTGGTGTGATTGCTTCCCTTGTTGTGTTCGTTTGTTTTTTCCCTCTTCTCCTAGCCACTCCTTGATCCTTTCCTTTTCCCTTTGCTTTCATTTATTTTAGTTGCAGATTTAAGTGCTCAAATAAATGTTTCGGTTGAGGCCATAAATAATATCTATTGTATAGGGTCACCATCTGAAATCTTAGTCCATTTGGTGTTGGTTTGGTTATGGTTTATAATTTAGGCAAGTTTGAAATAAATTCAAAACTTGTTCGAATTTATATTCTGTAAAAATCCCCAAACCAATTTTATTAAATCCTCCTTATTTTTCTGGCTCCGGGGAAATATCTCTTTTGTTGGAATTCCTCCAACATCCATCGTTTTTGTTTCTTTGCAAGTTGTTGTAAAAGAATTAAAACAAGAAAGAGGTGGAAAAGAGAGAAGCCCAGCTATGACAGGCCGACCCAAGGCCCACCGGGCTCCCTCCAACCCTAGCGATAGGGAGTCAGGGAGAGCGTCCCTCCTCCCGATCCCTCTTGTCTCCCCTGCACCGTCTTCCTCTCGTTCCTCCTCCCGATTCTCCCCTCTCCCTCGCCACCTCGCTCGCGCCAGGGAGCAGCTCCCCTGCCCGAGACGGTCGCCGTTCTCGCCCACGGAGGTTCCCCTTGTCGCGCCGCTACCTGCCGGCCTACCGGTCGCCGCCGAGCCCCGTTGTTGGCCTCGCTCGCCCAGGGAGGAGCTCCCCTGACGGAGTTCGCCATCGCCGCGCCATGGGGTTCCTCTGATGTTGTTGCGTCGTCGCCTGCTGCTGCGTCACCCTGCCGCAAGGACCCGCCGCCGCCTCCCTGCGAAGCCGAGCACACCGAGCCGCCCTTGGCCTTCTCCCCGCTGCCGGCTTGCCCAGCACCGCCGCCTTTGGCCTCCAATCGCCTCTGCCGGCGCCATGTCGTTCCAGCTGGAGCTTGTCCCCTGCTGTGTTGATGCTGTCGCCGCTTGCTGTTGCTGACTGCTGCTTGCGATGCATGTCGCTGTTGCTGTGCTTGCTGCCGCTATGTTGCGTGCTGCTGTCGCTGTTAGTTGATGCGTGCAGCTGTTGTCTGCTGCTTGCTGCTGCCGACTGCTGCTTGCTGCTGCTAGGCTGCTTGTTGATGCTGTCGCTGTTGCTTGTTGTGGCCTGCTAGTTGCTGCTGATGCTTGCTGCTGATGCTTGTTGCTGTCGCCCTTGCTTGCTGTCGCTGATGCTTGTTGTTGTCGCTAGTCTGCTTGCTTGCTTGCTTGCCTGCTTGCTGTAGCCGCTGCTGCACCGTGCCTGCCAGTAGGACATCGAGATCGCCACTTCCGTTGTTTCGGTGGCCCGTGCCCAAGCTTCCACCACGACTCGAATGGACATCGGACTCATCAAGTCCTTCGCGAATAGTGTATGACTACAGAAGCCGAAGACCCGTGTACCACTACGCCAAGAGTACGACTACCGTCGACAAGAACCGTGTACCACTTCTTCCACGACGACCTATGTTCACACTGCAACAACCCGATCCACTCCGTTTTGCACGCTTCGAAGGTATACCGTTGGAACGTTGTCGTGAACCGAGTGCATGTGATGTATGAGATGTAACCGTATGCTTGCGCCTTATATGTTGCCCGTTGCATGTTGTCCCTCTTTTGTTGTGCCCCCGACACATGGGAACCGATAAACGGGATCACCCCATCATTATTTGGCATGACCCGCATGCGCTCCCTATTCGTTGGCACCGATATCTCGTTGAGTTATCGGGATAGGAACGTTGACCTGGCTTCGTTTCTGTCTTGCCACCATGGTACCCTTTCGTTCGCCAGGGCGACACATGCTTCTTTTTCTTCATGGCATAATTCCCTGTGTTGCATGTTTCTTGTAAAGTAGCGACTTTCAAAGTCCCGTGTATTAAGCGACTAGGATGACATGTAGAATCACCTGCTTCACCCCTTGCCATGTTAAAAACATTTAATAGAGTGAATTCAATAATTAAACGTGGAGTTTTGTCGATATGCAACTCGTTGCATATCGAGCTTCACTTAATGTGTAGTGTTTGCGTGAGGTGAATTCCCATGCCATGCCTTGCATTATTGAACAGATCATGCATCATATTAGGTTGTGCTTCATGTCGTGCATTTGCCGTGGTGAATATCTGTGTTGATGCTTGTTTCCGGTTTGCTCCGTCTCGATAGAGTTCCGCAAGCGTGTCGGAATGTCAGGACCCGTTCGACTACGTTGGTTCGCCGACTTCACGGAGTCATTCTTCTTCCAAGCGGGATCTCAGGCAAGATGACCATTTCCTCGGATACCATTACTATCAATGCCATGCTAGTTTTACCGTTTCTACCATTTATGTCTCGTTGCCTACCACATGTTAAATATCAGCCTCTCAACAATGCCATGAAAACCTTCAACCTGTTCAGCCTAGCGAACCACTGATTGGTTATGTTACCGCTTGCTTAATCATGTTGTTACCGTTGCTAGTTGCAGGTGCAGTTGCTTCCATGTGATAACATGGGTTCCTTGTTATATCACCATCTTAAATGATATTTAATTTAATGCACCTATATACTTGGTAAAAGGTGGAAGGCTCGGCCTTTCTAGCCTGGTATTTTTTTCCACCTTTGCCCCTTAGTTTCGGCTACCGGTGTTATGTTCCATAAATAAGCGCTCCTAACACGATCGGGGTTGTTATGAGGACCCCCTTGATAATTCGTTTAAGATTAAAGCTGGCCTGGCAAGGTGTGACGCCCTCGGTTTAATCGTACGCTAATCATACACGCAAATGCGTACGATCAAACCCAAGAACTCATGGGAAGATACCACAACACAACACTAGACACAAATAAAATAACATCAGCTTCATATTACAAGCCAGGGGCCTCGAGGGCTAGAATGCGGAAGCTCGATAAACACACGAGTCAGCGGAAGCAACAATATCTGAGTACAGACATAAAACAAGGGGTGCCTTAGAGAAGGCTAGCACAAAAGATACAACAATCGAACGAGGCGAGGCCTCCTGCCTGGGAACCTCCTAACTACTCCTGATCATCAACGGCATCCACGAAGTAGTAGGCACCGTCGGGGTAGCAGTCGTCGTCGGCAAGGACCTCCATCTCCTGGGCTCCATCATCTGGTCGTAGCAAACGGATCAAGGGGACAAGGGGGAAGCAAAGCAGCGGTGAGTACTCATCCAAACTACTCGCAAGTATTACATCAGAACTATTCTAAGTATGCATCAGTATCAAAGAAGGGGGGAGGGTTATATGTGGACTGACTGCAACAATGCGAGAATAAAGAGAGAAGGCCTAGTCCTATCGAAGACTAGCATCTTCAGGGTCTTGCAGCAATAGACGAGAGTAGAACAGGGGGTAAAACATTAATAGTCATATTGTTGGAGCAATATTAAAGTGAGGCCACGCCTAAAGATCCTCCCTCGACTCCGTGCGAGGAAGCAATCCCGATGCAAACTAATGATCCAGTTAAGTAACAATTGTAGTTGTATAAGATCGGGGCACAACTCCAGGTCGTCCTGTAACCATGGACACGGCTATCCGAATAGTTAATTTTCATCCCTGCACGGGTGCACCACATGTCCCGTCACGCTCGATAACACTCTGGCCGGACATACTTTTCTAGGTCCTGCCCGGCCTCGGAATATTGACACGTCGCAGCCCCACCTAAGACTAATCACAGAGGCCAGTCCACCGGTCTAACTCCTAAGCACAAAGGGTTCGTGGGCCCAGTTCCCCTTCGCGCTCCTGCACGTGGCGTGGGCGGCCGACGTCAGTCCTAGCATCCCTTAATCACAAGAGTGATGCATCTCGGGACCACTCGGGTGCGCGCCGCTACATTGCTGGCATCTGAAAAGCTTCGGCTGATACCGCGACGCCGAGTACCCATAATTCTTCCCGCGTAGCCGGTTAGTGCGAAAAGGTCTCCGACCAACCCAGATCAAATACCCAAATCCATTAACATTTTAATTAGGCCATCAACACAGTCTCACAGGAATCCACCCATCTTACAATTAATCACCAATGATCCCAGTAACAATGGTCGAGTAACTGTGTGGTTGTAACATCGGGGGGAATCCGAGGTATCACCCTCGTTGGATTTCCGAACGATGTACCCGTCAAGGTGGGCTTAGAGGAATCACCCTCGGGGTTCCCACACTTGAGGGGTTGCACGGCAGAGGCGTCGTCGGGAATGGTGAAAGAGGAATCACCCTCGATAACCACGACCGACTAGCTATACTACACAGATATCATCATGAGTACTTAGCGAGGTGTCACCCTCGGTACCCGATAGTATCTCTGTAGCCTTGTACAACGAAGGGGGTGTATGTGATGTGTCGGGTCTGGCTCGCTGATCAGGGATCAAGATTTGAAAACAAGCGGGGCAACTGGACTACGGGGTCACAGGGGATGACTGCTCCACCTATACTAAGCAGATTTAAAGTACATGACTGAAAGTAGCAGTTCATCAAAAATAGGCTATGCATCAGATATAGGAGCTAACTACAACAGTAGCAAAATACTAATGCAAGCAGTAGGAAGAAAGACATAGGCGATATAGGAATGATCAAGGGGGTTTGCTTTGCCTTGCTGCTGTGCGGCAAAGGACTGATCGGCAGGGTCGTAGATGTACCCGGCAGTAGCGTTAGTCTCGGGGTCTACCAGTAAGAAGAGGGGAAGAAACAATAAATAATACTAAAGGTGCAACACAAAGCATGACATGGCAAGATACAGGCTAGACATGAGCTAACGCAGCAACATCCGTCCTAGACGGGTCGGAAGAATATCTGACGATATTTTCCGGGTCTCGGGCTACTACCGGTCAGACTGGAAACGATGAAAATGTTCCATGTTTGCTATGCTAGGGACGCGTGACAAACGAATGGACCGTGTATCCGGGTTCGTCTCGTTCTGCTCATCAACTTTCATGTTGAAAATATTTTAATCTGACTTACGGATTATTTAATATTAATTTTTAAAGTTTTATTCAATAATTAGGAATTAAAACAGATTTAGTTAATTTAATAACATGTTATTATGACATTAGCATGATGTCATGCTGACATTAACAGTTGACTGGTCAACTAACCAGCGGGCTCCGAACGTCATAGGCACAAGTTTTAATTAAGATTAAATATTAGTTAATCAGATTAATTTAGTGGGGGACCCACGTGTCATATTCTAATTGTTCTAATTAATTAATTAACTAATGTATATATTTATTTATTTAATAAAAACATTATTTTTATTTTTATATTTTAATTCTCACTTTTCTTTAAAAGGGGTGTGGGGCCTCCCTGTCATAGACAGAGGGGTGCGTTGGCCCCACCGGTAGGTGGCTTTAGGCCGAAAACATATTTTTATTCACAAATACATAACCATACAAATATTGTATTCCTCCACATACCTATATACGCAAATACATACATAAATATGGGCATTAAATACATACATACATACATACATATGGAATACATCATTTGTTTTTTTTCTTTCTAACTCTCATCTCTCAATCAACTCTCTTTGTTAAGAGAAGAGAAGAGACAACACACAGTTCTCTCTACTAACTCAACATAGAAGAACAAAATCTTCAATCCTTCCTACCGGTCTCTACCGTCAACGGATCGAAGCCCCGTTTGCCGGAATGGAACCGGGACGGCGAGGAGAACAAGATGGTGGGAGGAGCTCGAGGAGGGGCTCACCGACGTTGACGAGACGACCCGGTGAAGCCGGAGTTCTCGTGAGGCGGAGTAGACGAAGAGGAGGAAGACGATGCGGTGACGGTGGTGGCGCGGTGGTGGTGATGCCGGTCACCAGAGAGGCCTCCCGAAGGTGGCCAACCGGCGTGACGAGGAGGAGGGGGATCTCCCTGCTCGGTCCCTCCTGGACCGAACGGGAGGAAGGGGCCGGTGAGACGGGGTGATGTTGGTCGGCCGACGGAGCTCCTTGGGGCCTCTGCCGACGGGGGGGGGGGGGGGAGGGACCAGGAGGGCTCGGTCGACCTGGGAGGCAGGAGGGGCGAGGTGGTTCTCGGGTGGATGCGGTGCCGCAGGGAGAGGGCCTGACGGGAGGAGGCAAGGTGGGAGGTAGGCTGCGGTGGGGATCTGGGGGGGTCTCCCGGGGCGTCGGTGGGGTGAGAGAGGCTCGGGGAGAGATGGGAGGCCGAGGGAGATGGGAGTCTCTCGGTCTCCACGGGAGAGGAGGGACCGATGGGGGGAGGAAGAGGAGCGCTCGGGAGGGGAAAGTGTCGATGGGGTGGGTTGGGGGTAGGTGCGAGATCGAGAGAGGCCAAGCGGGCTCGGGCGAACAGGTGGGTGGCGAGGCCACGACGAGCTAGGAGCAGGAGGGGGGCCCTCGAGGGGGTGGTGCGGTACCGAGGGAAAGGATCCCCCTGGCAGCGGCGGGGGAGTTGGGGAGCCAGCGGGGCGCCCCCTAGGGTTCCCAAGCGGGACTAATGGGTGGCCTGGCCAGCTGGGCCACTAGGCCCAGTTGGGCCAGGGGGTGGGGGGTTCTTTTCCTTTTTTTGTTTTTTATTATACTTTCTTTTTATTATTTATTCTAATTCCTTTTATTATTCAATTCTATTTACTTTCTTTTATAATTTATTATATATACTCTTAATTCTTTCCTTTATTTATTTGTTTTCATTTACTATCTTTCTTTTACTTATTTTGTTTAAACCTCCTTTCTTAAATATATATTCCAAAAGTGCTTGGTTCATTTTTATACTTCGCTAGGTAATCTTTATAACTCCCGTGACATTTTCATTTCATCAACCGAATTCTTTCCTCGTTTTACTTCATCTTAAAGCATCGAATTTTGATTCGGTTTCAACCAACACGAGATCATTGATATAACTAATGATGACGTGGCATCATTAGCGCGGGATCACTGTTTCTTAATTACAATTCATCACTATAGCAAAAGTCGAGGATGTCACAATTCTCCCCTACTAACAAGAATTCTCGTCTCGAGAATTAAGAGGTAGAAGGAAAGAGCCCGGGGTATTCATCACGAAGATGATCCTCGCGTTCCCAAGTGGCTTCATCTTTAGAATGATTTGACCACTCCACTTAAAGGAACTTGGTGACTTTGCGACGAGTCTTACGTCCAGCTTGGTCGAGAATGCGGACCGGATGCTCTTTATAAGAGAGGTCTTGTTGCAGCTCAAGCATATCATGATCCTTTACTCGAATATGATCCTTGAAGCAGCGGCGGAGCTGAGACACGTGGAAGACATCGTGAACCTGAGAAAGGTTCGCCGGCAGTTCCAATTGACAAGCCACTCTTCGACGCCTTTCGAGAATAGTGAAAGGACCAATATAGCGAGGAGCTAACTTGCCCTTGATCCCTAAACGGTGTGCACCCCCTCATTGGTGTGAAACGAAGGTAAGCCTTTTCGCTAGGTTGATAGACCATATCTTGATGATGACAGTCATACTGACTCTTCTGACGAGACTGAGCAGCCTTCAGATTCGCATGTATAATGCGGACTTGATCTTTAGTATGTTGGATAATACCCAGACCGAAGAGCGATTGGTCCATTGAACGATGGCTCTGGAACTCCACATGAAGTCAAGCGTAAAGGGTACTTTGGAGTCAAAGATGTACAGGAGAGCCAGGTTTCAATCCTGTGGAACTTTGAGTTATGGGTCCACCACGTGGACCGAGAGTAGATAGAGGGGTGGCACATTATACGGTCTTGGTAGCAAGACATGTCAGAGGGTAGTCTGTCAGTTATGTTGGCAACAACGTCGGTACCAAGGGCGGGGGACGAATAGAACCATTTTCCTGCTCGTTGAAACGAGGCGGACCAATAGGCAAAGTTCTCGTCCACCGGCGGCTACCGGAATGTTATCCACAATATTAACGGGGTCTTACCGACAAAGTTGTATACCGAGATTTTTACCTAAGCAGGGAATTAACACTGCTTAGATAAGTTATGCCACAAGAAAGATCAAACAAACCAATGAGAATGAGAATGCGTGCACACACACAAGAATTTAAAGTATACCATTCCTGAGGAGAACATAGAGTATGGTATACATGATATGTCATCAAGTACTTAACCATTTAAATAAAGAGGCAAGAAGAATCATCATGTTTATCCATACCATGCGATTTGGATAATTGATCAGGAACAATTTAGCATCGCGCTTCCAATGCTCCTGTTGAAATCTAAAGTACCACATCCGTGCTTCGGGGTAGCATCGACATGGTCATCAGGTAAGGGTTGGACTCATGGGTATACAAAGAGGATTCATGAGGAACAACTTATGAAATAAGTCATATAGTTTCCACATGAAAGGATGGCGGATCTTACATATGGGAGAGTTTATAACAATAGGTCCTTTGGCCCGGTGTGCCAGACAAGACATCACCGTACCGGTTACATAAAGGCCAAAGTTATAATTATTGGGAAAATGTCCCAACCATCATATCTGCCCGAGATTCAGATCTGATTGGTGTCGGGACACCTCAGACTCAAGATTCCTGAGAAGAAAAATGAAGACGCAAGATTCTCATGATATGAACTACACAAGCAATTCTTGAAATATGAGTGTGATGGTAAGGCACATGAACACCATGTCAAGACATTCGTGCCCACGTGAAATTCTTATCTCAAAAGGCAACTGGGTTCTTCTCATTTTGGGAACCATCATCGAGGATGACAAGGTTCCATGTGTAAGTCTGGATTGGATCTTATGAAGGAACTTCTTTTCCCTCGATCAAATCAGTCAGTGGCTTGGCATGCTAAGAGAAGTTATATGAAGTGAAGATAACAAATCTTCAAAACATATAACACTTTGCACATGCAAGAATGAATTGGTATTTCCCGAGAGAAAGCTAAACAAAAATTTCACATATTCGCGGCGGAAAGAGTGCACGTGAACTTTGGGCAAACACTTCTTATACCAAACATACCCTCCATGAGCTAGGCACAAAGATAGTGCTTTCAAAAGCTTCATCACGAACCATGGAGAACTTGAGGGTGCGACCGATGGGTTCAGCAACAATCCCTCAAGATTTTGACAGGGACGAATTACCAAAATTATAATATCAAAGAGATAGCATTGGTCAAATCAAATGGTATAATGTCGTATGCTCGAGGGAACAACAACAATTAACATTGGTAAAAGGGTGCACTCGGAATTACTGAGTGAGTAGCAGGAAAAATGCTAAAATGATGAGTCAACACCCAACACACTAAGAATGAAACAATCAGTTGTTAACCTCAAGGCAACAGGGTTGCGAGAAGTATTGGATTCACACAACAGAGTTGACTTGTTGCTATCCCGGTTTGAAACAACACGGGACCAAGAAATGAATGCTGATGTCGAGAAGTATCACTATATCAAGAATTCTTAAGAGGTGCAATGATGCTCACCACATTCTTGACATAAAGATGGTAATACTCCAAGGTAGAAGATAACACAAGCTGGATAGCAAGGAACTTAAGTGACAACACAAAACATGAACACTTTTGTGTTGGAGGGAAGGCAAACAAGGATGTCGATGATAATGCAAAACATCAAGGGTGCAAGGATGGTATTTCTCATCATGCATTCGATTGATACCCTGCAAGAGCTCGGAATGCTGATGATGATCACAACACGATTGTCGAGAACTTCACGAAGATGTAATCGATCAGCGACGACATCAAGCAAGGAAATGATGAAGCCAGAGGTTGTCGAAATCACAGATAAGACTGCTAGCTTAGAATTGAGATTGCCTTTCAGGACAACCAACATGATGTGGAAAGCTCGATGCAATCTTAACGCACAGTTGGAATTGTGTTCCAGGGATGAAGGGTATAGATAGAGGGTCAAGTTCCATCATGACGATGATGATGTAGCGTGACAGCTTGGAACGACATGATCAAGTACAAACTTGTAAGCCAAGGAAATTACTAAAAGTTGTTGGATCACAAAGCGTACTCGATTCAGTTATCGATGTACTTGCGTGCCCAATGATTCAAAGTACGAGGAAAAACTGTAATAAATGAAAATATCATAGTTGATGAGGAGCTCACAAGATGTTATATCGCTCCGCGATATCCTCGAGCTACAAGGAATAATACTCGGAGGTAGATCAACTTTAAGGTTTGGACCGATGTATTGATCTGAAGAATACAAGTACTTTAACTCGTCTGAGCATCAAATTAAGGTAGGACAACATGATCGGAACCACGATTACAAAGGACAAGATCACCGATACCAGATTAAACCACAGAATGAATGATTATTGATACGAGAAGTTTTTATGATAGGATCAACGTCGCTTCCATGGGCATGAACACAAAGTTCAAGGTCGACTCCCACTTCATCAATGCATCACCTGCCATTTACTCCTCGCCTCTGATCAGGTTGTAGCCTTGAAATAATATCCGACAAAACACCAGAAGAGTAAGACTCATGAAAACTTTTCGAGTCATATGGATTTAGGAAGGCATAGGTTCAACCCATCGGGCATCTTAGGAACATATACCATAAACTCCAAGAGTAATTAACATATTGAAAAGACCTCGATGACGCCTAGATGGGGGGGTGAATAGGCTATTTAAAAACTTCTTCGGATTTGGCTTGGAACTAATGCGGAAATAAAATAAGAGGGTACTTGTCAAGCACAAATCCTAAATGCACTAGGCACTGCAGCGTGTATCAACAACACGATCTACCAAGATCGACACAATACAGTTACTAACAAACACAAGTAAGTTACACAAACTTACTTGAGCTATATCACATGACAAGTAGGTGAACAACACAAGATACTAGATCACACTATATCACACGATATATCAAAAGCTGCAAGTATGAACGTGTGGATATAAAAGGTATGCTTGAATGATTAATCTGGTACAAGAAATAGCCAACACAATATAATGAGCACAAACAATATGCAATGTATGTATGCTCAAGTAACACAAGTAAACCACAAGTAAGGAGTTAGGGTTAAGGATAACCAAGGTCACTGAGACGAAGATGTATCCCGATGTTCACTTCCTTGGAGGGAAGCTAGTCACCGTTAGAGAGGTGGATGTTACCACGAAGGCACACCAACGCCACGAAGGCTCACCCTATTCTCCCTTTGAGATAACACCACGAAGGCGTTTCTCAACCACTAGTGGTAAGCCTTTGAGGTGGCTTCCAAACCCTCACAAACTTTTCCGGGGGTAATCACACGGATTGATTCCTCTCCGAAGAACTCCTACCGCCTAGGAGTCTCCAACCTCCAAGAGTAACAAGATCACGGGGAATGCTCAAAACTTGCTCAAATCTCAAATAGCTTGGGTTGAGAGAAGGAGAGGGAGACGATCTATCTTTTGATTGGAACAACTCTCAAAGGGGCTCACAAATGCTCTTGGGATCTAAGATTTGGTGTGAGCAAATGTGTGTGAGGTAGAAGTGTGTTCTTATGAGGATAAGGCTGTGTTGGGCAACCCTCTCACGAAGTGGGAGGGGGTATTTATAGTGGGGAGAGAAAAACAGCCGTTGGGGACACTTTAAGTCACACAGGGTCCGGATGTCCGACAGTTTCTGGAAGTCCGGGCGTCCGCGAGGGGTCGGACGTCCGACAGGGGTCGGTCGTCCGAGGCCTGAAGATATTACTGAAAAATACTATGAATTGAACAGCGACCGGACGTCCGGAGAAGGCCAGAAATCCGAGTTATTCGACTCAACTTCTTCTGGTGGGAGGTTCCGGATTTCCGAAAGGGGACGGGTGTTCGGGCCTCGGACGTCCGGAGGGAGCCCGAAATCCGAGTTATAGAGCTTATGTTCTTCTGGTGCAGGGCTCCGGATTTCCGAAGCCTGTCGGTCGTCCGACCCTTGACCGGCCCTCGGACGTTCGGAGGGAGCCGGAAGTCCGAGTTATATGGCTTCAAGTTTCTCTGGTGCATAGTTCCGGAATTTCGAAGCTGGTCAGATATCCGGGCCTCGGATGTCCGGAGGGAGCCGGAAGTCCGAGTTATATGGCTCTGATTTCTCTGGTATAGGATTCCGGATTTCCGAAGTAGTCGGTCGTCCGGCCCTCGGACGTCCGGAGGAAGCCGGATGTCCGAGGCACTGGTTCTGTTTTCAGATAACAGCAGAGCAGTGGAGATGTGGTCTGAGGAGAACAGTGGAGATGTAGTTTTAGAAAGTTCCTGGCAAAACCTGTGATCCCCTATTAATTGTGCAGGATCCCTAAAGACTCAAGAATCATAAAAGGGGTACAGATGATCCATACTTGAGTGCATACTTTTATTCACTGATCATCACTCCGCACAACTAACGTCAAAGGAACTGATACCTTTGAGTTAGCCCTTTCACTTGAGCTTGATGTTGTTGTTCCTTCTTGGCTCAAGTTGAAAGCAAGACATGATGAAGTCTTCAAGTAGCTCTCCCATACACAATGTGGAAAGCCTAGCTTATGTATTCATCTTCATTTGTCCACCATGTGAACATCCACAAGAATCAAGCATGTAGTGCTTAGGGATGCTTATCTTGATCTTGTCCTTGTTAGCACATGAGCTTGTCCTTATCAACACATGATCATTAACAATAGTTTCAGTGATATATTCATGCTGATCCAGTTGAACTTGCACACCACAATCTTGATGACGATCGCCACTTGACGTCATCCTTCATGGTTTGTATGAGGTCTTCCTTTTGACGCAAGCCCATGGAAGCATACCAAACCCCCACATAGGACTCTCACAAAGACCATGAGTTAGTACACAAACACGTAATGGACAATGCTTACCATACCATGGGATCACTTGATTCCTCTCGGTACATCTTATACGCTTTGTGTGTTGATTATCTTGATTTACTCTTTGTCTAAGATCTTGATCAACCTAGTGTATCTATGACCATTCTTTGGATAATACCTTGCATACCATCTTGGTCATCATATAAACTCCTTGAACCCAACAGATGGACTTCAAGAAGTGCCTATGGACAAATCCTATAAATATAACTTAAGGCAACCATTAGTCCATAGGAATTGTCATCAATTACCAAAACCACATATGGAGATATATGCTCTAACAATCTCCCCCATTTTGGTAATTGAAGACAACCACTTCAAGAGAGTTTATATAAGAAATAAGCATAACCAAGCGCACAGATACAAGGTAATAATGCATGTGTGAAGACGTAAATGCTTACGCAATAAAAGCAAAACCCTCTAAACATATCCATAGTAAACTCTCTAAACTTCTCCCCCATTGGCATCGATTGCCAAAATGGACAAAAAGTTTAGAAAGTCAATATAGTAGGTGGTCCTCCAAAAGGTGTGTACTTCTCAGCAAATGAGTGCAGAGAAATACACAAATACAATGATAAGTAGTTGGAGGGAAACAAACTATATTGAGGACCCAAATATTGCAACTAAAAGGATCATATGCCACAAAGACATACAAAAATAGAGGCAAGCAATCAAAAGAGTCCCGATGGAACAAACAATCATATGATCCTTCGAACCACTTGAATAGAAGATATTATGATAAAGGCAAGAGAGTGTTTTATCAAAAACTGGAGAAGCTCCCCATGATTTGTGCACTAATACGAGATTTTTGTATTTGATACAGGTGCACAAAATAGGATCGTTGCTCCCCCAAAATTAATGAAAACACACAATGAGTGCAAGAAGATAGATGAGACAATAAGCATATCGATTGCACAAAACAAATGGTTGAGCAACATGTAAAAGAAGCAACTTAAGAATAGGCTCAACCAAAGTAATGTGTGTGAGTCATGGCAAAGCACTTGAGAAAACTAAGATAAGGATGAGCATTACTCATCAACATAGTCTTGATGAAATGAGATACAAAGTGCAAGACATATCATTCCCACACACACATACTAGAAAATGGGTTCACAAGCTTACTAATAAACAAAATAAGAACCAACGCTTGTGGCAACCCATTGTGAAGATAGGAAGTAAGAACCTTATCAAGAGGAGGGATACTAATTGAAATGGCAAAACCCTCATCAAGACAAGCATGAGGAAAAATAATCTTCACGGCGAAAAAGTGCATCAAGATGTAGGAAAATAAGATACGCACTCAAAACAAATCTTTTCACGAAGCCACTAAAAACTGAAAAAGGAAATGTAACGATGGACGTGAAAGAAAATAGGATATCAATTAGAGATGTAACTTCTCTTATGTGTAAAAGATTCCAAGTAGAAGACAAACATGATGATATATATCCACAAAGAAGGATATACACACAAAATGGTTACAAGAAGGAACAAACTAGATATCCAAAAGGAAGTCATAAATATATCAATGAGATCTTTTGCTTGGAAGCATAGCACATGGCCTAATATTTTCTTATTGTATAATATGAACTTCCAATATACGAACATCAAAGACATCCCAACTAGTAGTAAGACATCATCGTTCGGATGCTTTGAGAAAGCAAACAAGTACTACAAGAACGAATCAAGAGATTCATGCTATGATCCAACCCGCCTTTGCAAGAAAAGAATGCATGAAGTGGATACTTGTTACCGAGACAACATTGGATTGATGTAGTAGATAGTTGTTCTTTGATCATCCTAACTTGGCTCCAATAATCACATGGTCTCAACACCTTCCTTATAGGTGAGCCGAGCATCCAATGCATCTCTAGTTGTTCCTGGAACAACAAAACAAACAAAATGGTGCCCAAACCCATTGGGACCAAAGAGTTAGAAAACCAGCAATACATAGGACAAACTCCACATACATATGTGCATACAAATATGAATTTGAATTTCATGCACACTTTAGCCAATTTATGACAAGTTGGAGTTTCTCCTATATATTGGGTCAAAGAAGGAAAGCAAGCAAAAGAAGTTGTATATAGTAGCTAGATACGCATGCTCAAGACTCTCAAGAATCAACTCAACACAAAGTTGATAAGTCACCAAAAGACAAGGTATCAAGTGATAATAAGATCCTAAAACAAAAGAACTATCACTTGAAGGATATCAATTAAAAGATACCTCAAGGAATGAGATATCCATTGACACATGCCAAATAGAAGGCAACAAGAAACCAATTGAAGGAAAACAAACACGAGGTATCTAGTTTCCAAAAGAGAGCTAGGTTCCAACAAACCAAGCCCTCGACAAATTTTCAAGATGGCACAAAGCATCATAAAGAGCAAGACTTGCCTCCCATCAACACATACTTGATGGGGATCAAAAGATTTTATGATGGGTGAATAAAGAGAGTGTTCTAAAGAAAATAGGATAGCTCCCCAAGGGACGTGCATTATATAGAATTTACATTTGAATACAAAACGCACACGATGGGATCATCATTTTCTCTATATCTATAAAAACACTAGACATGTTAAAATAGATTCATAAGAGGCAAGGAAGACAAACGAAACACAAAATCCAATGTAAAGATGATTAGCAATTCCTATCACATGATGGGAATACCAATTGTCAAGGACAAGAAGTATTTTCGAAGTGATACTCATTGGTAGATCACAAATATATCCAAGATCATCTTTACCCATAAAACGCAAGCAAATGACACTTGTAGAGCTAACATGCCACCTAGGAACAAGATAATTTACAATATCAACACTAAGTGGCAATACGTCAAATGTACACATTTTCTAGGTTTGTAATATGCACATAGCATATTACTCCCCCATAATGTGATAAACCATCAATATTAACAAGTGGCAAATTAAAACCAACAAGAGATACTTAATGGACCATATAGAATTTGAATTTCTCATGAGTAAGACATACCACATAGAAACTAGATAATCTTGAAATATCAAAACTAAGTGGTATTCCCCATGTATACACATTTATAGGATTGTGAGGTGTGCAAAGCACATCACTCCCCCACAATGGGATAATCCATTAATCTCTCACAAGAGCCAACAAAAATACAAACAAGACGCAAAAAGGCTCAATACAAGACTCACATGTACATGATATGCAAACCAACATACCGATACTCGATTACTCAAGATAAGCAAGTTGGAAGCACAACAGATACAAACGCATGCAAGGTACAAAACCACAACATGCAAAGGGGCAAGCACCTAAAAATGTAAACAGTTTAAGTATAAGTTACCGTAAGGAGGCACATTGGATATAAGATAGAAACTCGATAATCCAAATGACTTGGCTTGAGATAATATGAATGATGAAGACCCCTTAATTCTTAATTATGTATCCAAGTCTCTAATGTCCTCCATAGTCACCTATTGATCAAGTTTGAGCTTGTTGGTCCCCAACTACGTTGGGTCCTAAGAGGTTAATCACAATAGGCTTGGCAACCCAAATGGTTCTTTTCTTGACACCATTTTGAGTACCAACAAACTTGGCAAACACATTTCCAACCTTATCCTTCCCAAGAGAATAGATATCATCAATAGTGATTGGGTTGGATAAGTTACCTCTTGTGCAAGACCAAGCGACGTGACCCTTCTCACGACACAAGTAGCAACATCTACCCTTTGCTTTCTTCCTAGTTGATTTCTCACCTTGGGGAGTGTTGGCTTGGGTCTTATTGGGAAGAGGCATTCCTTCAACTTGTAGTTGAATATGTGATTGAGTTTGTGGCCGCTTCCCTTGTTGCTTGTGACTTTGAGACTTCGTCTTCAGAGGGCAAGATCTAACATGGTGCCCTTTAACTTTGCACTTGAAGCAAATGATTTTGGCCGAATTCTTGACTTGTTCTAGGCCCCTCTTGTTCTTGTTTGAGTTTACTCCAACATCATTTTTGTCATTCGGAGATGTTTGCTCACACAGGACGTTGTTGAGTGTGGACATCCCTTCATGACATTGTTCCAAGTCTTTCTTCAAAGAAGTGACTTGGGCCTTGAGCTCTTCGATTTCCTCTGCACGGTTAGTATCAATGCAAGTACTAGTGGAAGTGTAAGCTTCAATGTTTAAGCAACAAGGCAAGGAAAGTAATTCATCACACGAGGTAGCAATATTATGAGTAGACGAATTACGAGGACTAGCACATGGAAATTTAGTACTTTGACTATAAGTAGTGCCATTGTCCACATGAGGCTCACTTGCTGTTACCTTGGTGATGATAGCCTCATGAGCTAACCTTTGCACATTATAGGATGTTAGAAGATCGGCATGAGAGCTTGTGAGCATTACATGGTTTTCTTCCAACTTCCCATAATTGCTAGTTAGTAAATCAAGTTGAGCACGAAGCTCAATATTCTCCTTCAATGTTGATACTTCAAATGAGGTAGAGTTAGATGTACAAGTATCATCAACAATATGAGAGGAGTAAGTAGCAAATAGAGACTTCTCATGAGTAGATTGAAGCTCCTCATAGATCTTAGAGGTTTTGATGAGCTCTCCCTTGACATTATTGCATTCAAGGAGAAGGACCTCAAAATCCTTTTTAAGTTTATAATGAGCAACTTCAATCTCTCCTTTTGAAGATCTTAAGTCTCTACATGCTTGATGACTCTTCTCAAGTTCATGTTCAAGTTGTTCACTTTTAGCTTGTTCATGATTAAGTGAATCATTACAATTTTCAAAGTAAGCAAGAACATCTTGGAATCTTTGAAGAGGGTTATTTTTAGCTTTATGAAGAACTTTACTGATCACATAGATATTTTCGGTCAAATCATCATCATCATCCTCATCGCAAATATCATCGTTATTGCACAGGGAAGATGATACCTCATCATTACCTCTTGCCATGAGGCACATGTGAACTGGAGGAGTTGATGATGATTCTTTTGGTGAATCAGATTCTTCATTAGTCAAAGGTACTTCATATTTCTTGATTTCCCCTAAATGATTAGTCATAGAGCAACTAGGGAGAAACAAGATATTTTGATCAAGAGGACACGAGGAAGCACGCATATCACCACACACATTTGTCGAGGGATCTTTAGGTGAAATGCATGACCTATCAACACAATAATTTACACTATGTGTGGTGCTAGATATGCTCGTGTCCATAGAAGCTATGACATTTTCATCAACATATATTTCTTCACTCACCATGTCATTACCTTGTGAGATTGAAGATGCTGAGGTGTGCAAGCAATCGGATATGGAAGTAGTGGTGGACTCTTTAAGATCGAAAAGAGTGAAGAGCTCATGCACCAACTCCTTGATCATAATACCGTCTTCATCAAGATTTTGCCCACCATATATATCTTCAAGTTTAGTCCAAACTTCATGAGCTGACTTGCAAGTCGAGATAGACTTAAACACTTCAGGACTTATGGTTCGATGAATGGCAAGAAAAGCCTCACAATCAAGATACATTTCATTAGTAGATGAAGATGCATCATCCTTTTTGTCGGCAATCCCTACAAGAACAATTCGCAAAATATTTGGGCCCATGGACCGAAAGTGATGAAGCATACGAATTCTCCATAGGGTATAATTTATGCCATCAAAGTCAAAGATGCCATTGTGCACTAATCCAATAGTCGACATCGATACTCTCTAGGTCGCGAAACCTAATTAAAGAGAGACCTAACTCTGATACCAATTGAAAATACCTCGATGACGCCTAGAGGGGGGGGGGTGAATAGGATATTTAAAAACTTCTTCGGATTTGGCTTGGAACTAATGCGGAAATAAACTAAGAGGGTACTTGTCAAGCACAAATCCTAAATGCACTAGGCACTGCAGCGTGTATCAACAACACGATCTACCAAGATGGACACAATACAGTTACTAACAAGCACAAGTAAGTTACACAAACTTACTTGAGCTATATCACACGACAAGTAGGTGAACAACACAAGATACTAGATCACACTATATCACACGATATATCAAAAGCTGCAAGTATGAACGTGTGGATATAGAAGGTATGCTTGAATGATTAATCTTGTACAAGAAATAACCAACACAATATAATGAGCACAAACAATATGCAATGTATGTATGCTCAAGTAACACAAGTAAACCACAAGTAAGGAGTTAGGGTTAAGGATAACCAAGGTCACTGAGACGAATATGTATCCCGATGTTCACTTCCTTGGAGGGAAGCTAGTCACCGTTAGAGAGGTGGATGTTACCATGAAGGCACACCAACGCCACGAAGGCTCACCCTATTCTCCCTTTGAGATAACACCACGAAGGCGTTTCTCAACCACTAGTGGTAAGCCTTTGAGGTGGCTTCCAAACCCTCACAAACTTTTCCGGGGTAATCACACGGATTGATTCCTCTCCGAAGAACTCCTACCGCCTAGGAGTCTCCAACCTCCAAGAGTAACAAGATCATGGGGAATGCTCAAAACTTGCTCAAATCTCAAATAGCTTGGGTTGAGAGAAGGAGAGGGAGACGATCTATCTTTTGATTGGAACAACTCTCAAAGGGGCTCACAAATGCTCTTGGGATCTAAGATTTGGTGTGAGCAAATGTGTGTGAGGTAGAAGTGTGTTCTTATGAGGATAAGGCTGTGTTGGGCAACCCTCTCACGAAGTGGGAGGGGGGTATTTATAGTGGGGAGAGAAAAACAGCCGTCGGGGACACTTTAAGTCACACACGGTCCGGACGTCCGACAGTTTCCGGAAGTCCGGGCGTCCGCGAGGGGTCGGACGTCCGACAGGGGTCGGTCGTCCGAGGCCTCGAGATATTACTGAAAATAACTGTGAATTGAACAGCGACCGGACGTCCGGAGAAGGCCGGAAATCCGAGTTATCCAACTCAACTTCTTCTGGTGGGAGGTTCCGGATTTCCTAAAGGGGACGGACGTCCGGGCCTCGGACGTCCGGAGGGAGCCGGAAATCCGAGTTATAGAGCTTATGTTCTTCTGGTGCAGGGCTCCGGATTTCCGAAGCCTGTCGGTCGTCCGACCCTTGACCGGCCCTCGGACGTCCGGAGGGAGCCGGAAGTCCGAGTTATATGGCTTCAAGTTTCTCTCGTGCATAGTTCCGGAATTCCGAAGCTGGTCGGATATCTGGGCCTCGGACGTTCGGAGGGAGCCGGAAGTCCGAGTTATATGACTCTGATTTCTTTGGTATAGGATTCCGGATTTCCGAAGCAGTCGGTCGTCCGGCCCTCGGACGTCCGAGGAAGCCGGATGTCCGAGGCACTGGTTCTGTTTTCAGATAACAGCATAGCAGTGGAGATGTGGTCTGAGCAGAATAGTGGAGATGTAGTTTGAGCAAGTTCATCGCAAAACCTGTGATCCCCTCTTAATAGTGCGGGATCCCTAAAGACTCAAGAATCATAAAAGGGGTACTGATGATCCATACTTGAGTGTATACTTTTATTCACTGATCATCACTCCGCACAACTAACGTCAAAGGAACTGATATCTTTGAATTAGCCCTTTCACTTGAGCTTGATGTTGTTGTTCCTTCTTGGCTCAAGTTGAAAGCAAGACATGATGAAGTCTTCAAGTAGCTCTCCCATACACAATGTGGAAAGCCTAGCTTATGTATTCATCTTCATTTGTCTACCATGTGAACATCCACAAAATCAAGCATGTAGTGCTCAGGGATTCTTATCTTGATCTTGTCCTTGTTAGCACATGAGCTTGTCCTTATCAACACATGATCATTAACAATAGTTTCAATGATATATTCGTGCTGATCCACTTGAACTTGCACACCACAATCTTGATGACGATCGCCACTTGACGTCATCCTTCATGGGTTGTATGAGATCTTCCTTTTGACGCAAGCCCATGGAAGCATACCTAACCCCCACATAGGACTCTCACAAAGACCATGGGTTAGTACACAAACACGTAATGGACAATGCTTACCATACCATGGGATCACTTGATTCCTCTCGGTACATCTTATACGCTTTGTGTGTTGATCATCTTGATTTACTCTTTCTCTAAGATCTTGATCAACCTAGTGTATCTATGACCATTCTTTGGATAATACCTTGAATACCATCTTGGTCATCATATAAACTCCTTGAACCCAACAGATGGACTTCAAGAAGTGCCTATGGACAAATCCTATAAATATAACTTAAGGCAACCATTAATCCATAGGAATTTTCATCAATTACCAAAACCACATATGGAGATATATGCTCTAACACACATGCTATGGGAGCATGGCTGTCAAAGCATAGGATACAATTCTATCAGAGGGAGAAGACACAATTTACTAATGGCATCATGTGTCAGGGGAAGCATCACAAGAATTTTCGAAAGCAAAGGATGCGGTTGGATAATAGCACAGAATGAGTCTGGCAGTACACAAAATATCTTATGTGAGTATCAGTGCTCAATCAGAGGGAGATAGGATGCAATGCATCGGGTTATAGAACATCTGAAAAATATCGATACTTAATTACAAACGGAATTATGATTTCCAGGTTGGTGTATCATAATCAGATGCTCCGACCAAAATACCAATAAGTTGAATGGACTTAGATGGACAACCAATCAAAGTTGATTTGTCGAGAACCATCTCTGTTTGAAAGGAAGTCTGAGTCGGAAAGATAATTTATAAGTATCATCAGATGATTGTGTTCATTCACACATAGGTTGAATCAATAAGATCACAAGAAAATCACAAAGGATTTTAATGAATGCTTCTAGACATATCGATTTAACCATAATGCAAGCAGAGGAGAAAAGTCAAGAGCAATAGGCTATAGGGTATTCCGAAAGATCAAATAGTAATTCAAAGAACTTTTGAAACCCATGACAACTGACGACGGACGAATCCTCGATAAGATAATCCGTTGCATCTCGTAAAAACAAGAGCATTTGGAAATAAAATATGAATGTCATTTGTATGCAGTCATCCACAGGGGTTGAAGGAGTAAGCAAACTCGCAAGAGCGATGGGCACAAGTTCTCGAGAGAAACGTCAGAGAGTACTATCGAAGTCTTCTGACGGATTAAGCCATCGTCTGGAATTACGGGGCTCTCTGGGTAGATGTGATTCTGAGAACCTAATGTTAGAGTTAGTAAAATCTTTAACCCGAAAGAGAAGAGAGAGTAGAGCCTAGAGTATAGGAAAGGAGTAAAAGATACTAATACCACCCAATTGAGATGTGGGCCCGTAAGCCACAACATCAGTGTTAGTAAAGTTTTTCAAACACTAGACTCAACTTCGGCCAAGGAGTTGGAAAGGGGGCTACCTAAAGGTAATCGGCTCTGATACCAACTTGTGACGCCCTCGGTTTAATCGTACGCTAATCATACACGCAAATGCGTACGATCAAACCCAAGGACTCACGGGAAGATATCACAATACAACACTAGACACAAATAAAATAACATGAGCTTCATATTACAAGCCAAGGGCCTCGAGGGCTAGAATACGGAAGCTCGATAAACACACGAGTCAGCGGAAGAAACAATATCTGAGTACAGACATAAAACAAGAGGTTCCTTAGAGAAGGCTAGCACAAAAGATACAACAATCGAACAGGCGAGGCCTCCTGCCTGGGAACCTCCTAACTACTCCTGATCATCAGCGGCCTCCACGAAGTAGTAGGCACCGTCGGGGTAGCAGTCGTCGTCGGCGGGGACCTCCATCTCCTAGGCTCCATCATCTGGTCGCAGCAAACAGATCAAGGGGACAAGGGGGAAGCAAAGCAGCGGTGAGTACTCATCCAAAGTAGTTGCAAGTCTTACATCAGAACTATTCTAAGTATGCATCAGTATCAAAGAAGGGGGGGGGGTTATATGTGGACTGACTGCAGCAATGCGAGAATAAAGAGAGAAGGCCTAGTCCTATCGAAGACTAGCATCTTCAGGGTCTTGCAGCAATAGACGAGAGTAGAACAGGGGGTAAAACATTAATAGTCATATTGTTGCAGCAATATTAAAGTGAGGTCACGCCTAAAGATCCTCCCTCGACTCCCTGCGAGGAAGCAATCCCGAGGCAAACTAATGATCTAGTTAAGTAAAAACTATAGTTGTATAAGATCGGGGCACAACTCCAAGTCGTCCTATAACCGTGGACACGGCTATCCGAATAGTTAATTTTCATCCCTGCACGGGTGCACCACATGTCCCATCACGCTCGAGAACACTGTGGCCGGACATACTTTTCTGGGTCCTGCCCGGCCTCGGAATATCGAGTTCGTGGGCCTAGTTCCCCTTCGCGCTCCTGCACGTGGTGTGGGCGCCCGACGTCAGTCCTAGCATCCCGTAATCACAAGAGCGATGCATCTCGGAACCACTCGGGCGCGTGCCGCTACATTGCTGGCATATGAAAAGCTTCGGCTGATACCGCGACGCCGAGTACCCATAATTCTTCCCGT
This sequence comes from Hordeum vulgare subsp. vulgare, assembly GCF_904849725.1. Lineage (NCBI taxonomy): Eukaryota > Viridiplantae > Streptophyta > Magnoliopsida > Poales > Poaceae > Hordeum > Hordeum vulgare. Next base: position 536,788,624 of record NC_058521.1, read on the forward strand.
GTAGCCGGTTAGTGCGAAAAGGTCTCCGACCAACCCAGATCAAATACCCAAATCCATTAACATTTTAATTAGGCCATCAACACAGTCTCACGGGAATCCACCCGTATTACAACTAATCACCAATGATCCGAGTAACATGGTCGAGTAACTGTGTGGTTGTAACATCGGGGGGAATCCGAGGTATCACCCTTGTTGGATTTCCGAACGATGTACCCGTCAAGGTGGGCTTAGAGGAATCATCCTCGGGGTCCCACACTTGAGGGGTTGCACGACAGAGGCGTCATCGGGAATGGTGAAAGAGGAATCACCCTTGATAACCACGACCGACTAGCTATACTACAGAGATATCATCAGGAGTACTTAGCGAGGTGTCACCCTCGGTACCCGATAGTATCTCTGTAGCCTTGTACAACGAAGGGGGTGTATGTGATGTGTCGGGTCTGGATCGTCGATCAGGGATCGAGATTTGAAAACAAGCGGGGCAACTGGACTACGGGGTCACAGGGGATGACTGCTCCACCTATACTAAGCAGATTTAAAGTTCAGGACTGAAAGTAGCAGTTTATCAAAAATAGGCTATGCATCAGATATAGGAGCTAACTACAACAGTAGCAAAATACTAATGCAAGCAGTAGGAAGAAAGACATAGGCGATATAGGAATGATCAAGGGGGTTTGCTTGCATTGCTACTCTGCGGCAAAGGACTGATCGGCACGGTCGTAGATGTACCCGGCAGCAGCGTCAGTCTCGGGGTCTACCAGTAAGAAGAGGGGGAAGAAATAATAAATAATAGCAACGGTGCAACACAAAGCATGACATGGCAAGATGCACGCTAGACATGAGCTAACGCAGCAACATCCGTCATAGACGGGTCGGAAGAATATCTGACGATATTTTCCGGGTCTCGGGCTACTACCGGTTAGACTCGAAATGATGAAAATGTTCCATGTTTGCTATGCTAGGGACGCCTGAGAGACGAATGGACCGTGTATCCGGGTCCGTCTTGTTCTGCTCATCAACTTTCATGTTGAAAATATTTTAATCTGACTTATGGATTATTTAATATTAATTTTTAAAGTTTTATTCAATAATTAGGAATTAAAACAGATTTAATTAATTTAATAAAATGTTATTATGACATCAGCATGATGCCATGCTGACATCAACAGTTGACTCGTCAACTCACCAGCGGGCCCCGAACGTCGTAGGCACAAGTTTTAATTAAGATTAAATATTAATTAATCAGATTAATTTAGTGGGGGACCCACGTGTCATATTCTAATTAATAAATTAACTAATATATATTTTTATTTATTTAATAAAAACATTATTTTTTATATTTATATTTTAATTTTCACTTTTCTTTAAAAGGGGTGTGGGGCCTCCCTGTCATAGACAGCAGGGTGCGTTGGCCCCACCGGTAAGTGGCTTTAGGCCAAAAACATATTTTTATTCACATATACATAACCATACAAATATCGTATTCCTCCACATACCTATATACGCAAATACATACATAAATACGGGCATCAAATACATACATACATACATACGGAATACATCATTTGTTTTTATTTCTTTCTAACTCTCATCTTTGTGTCAACTCTGTGTGTTAAGAGAAGAGAAGAGACAACACAAAGTTCTGTGTGCTAACTCCACATAGAAGAACAAAATCTTCAATCCTTCCTACCGGTCTCTACCATCGACGGATCGAAGCCCCGTTTGCCGGAACGGAACCGGGACGGCGAGGAGAACAAGATGGTGGGAGGAGCCCGAGGAGGGGCTCACCGACGTTGACGAGACGGCCCGGTGAAGCCGGAGTTCTCGTGAGGTGGAGTAGACGAAGAGGAGGAAGACGATGCGGTGACGGTGGTGGCACGGTGGTGGTGATGCCGATCACTGGAGAGGCCTCCCGAAGGTGGCCAACCGACATGACGAGGAGGAGGGGGATCTCCGTGCCCGGTCCCTCCTGTACCGAGCGAGAGGAAGGGGCCGGAGAGACGGGGTGATGTTGGTCGACCGGCTAGGCTCCTTGGGGCCTCGGCCGACGGGGGGGGGGGGGGGGAAGACCAGGAGGGCTCGGTCGACCTGGGAGGCAGGAGGGGCGAGGTGGTTCTCGGGTGGATGCGGTGCCGTGGGGAGAGGACCTGACGGGAGGAGGCGAGGTGGGAGGTAGGCTGCGGTGGGGATCTGGGGGGTCTCCTGGGGTGTCGGTGGGGTGAGAGAGGCTCGGGGAGAGATGGGAGGCCGAGGGAGATGGGAGTCTCTCGGTCTCCAGGGGAGAGGAGGGACCGATGGGGGGGAGGAAGAGGAGCGCTCGGGAGGGGAAAGTGTCGATGGGGGTGGGTTGGGGGTAGGTGCGGGATCGAGAGAGGTCAGGGTGGCTCGGGCGAACAGGTGGGTGGCGAGGCCACGGCGAGCTAGGAGCAGGAGGGGGGGCCCTCGAGGGGGTGGTGCGGTACCGAGGGAAAGGATCCCCCTGGCGGCGGCGGGGGAGTTGGGGAGCGTGCGGGGCGCCCCCTAGGGTTCCCAGGCGGGACTGATGGGTGCCCTGGCCGGCTCGGCCACTAGGCCCAGTTGGGCCACGGGGTGGGGGGTTCTTTTCCTTTTTTTTTATTATACTTTCTTTTTATTATTAATTCTAATTCCTTTTATTATTCAATTCTATTTACTTTCTTTTATAATTTATTATATATACTCTTAATTCTTTCCTTTATTTATTTGTTTTCATTTACTATCTTTCTTTTACTTATTTTGTTTAAAGTCCTTTCTTAAATATATATTCCAAAAGTGCTTGATTCATTTTTATACTTCGCTAGGTAATCTTTATAACTCCCCTGACACTTTCATTTCATCAACAGAATTCTTTCCTCGTTTGACTTCATCTTAAAGCATCGAATTTCGATTCGGTTTCAACCAACACGAGATCACTGATATAACTAACGATGACGTGGCATCATTAGCGCGGGATCACTGTTGCTTAATTACAATTCATCACTTTAGCAAAAGTCGAGGATGTCACACAAGGCCCAACTTTGGTACTACATTTTTCTAATAACTAATGAAATCCATAGGGAGTAATTAACCCGAGGAATTTAATCAACCCCCAGGCCAGTGCTCCTCATGAGTGTTGGTCCCACCTGAGCGATGTCTGGCGCCCCCCTGGTCACCCAGGGTTTTAGCGATCCCGACGTCTAGCTCATCCGTCGTGTCCTGAGAACGAGAGACGCGGCTCCTATTGGGATCGTCGACACGTCGGGTGGCCTTGCTGGATTAGTTTTACCTTTGACGAGATATCTTGTGCATCGGGATTCCGGTGATGCTTTGGGTAATCTCAGAGTTGAGGTTTTCCACTAAGGAATCCGACGAGGTCGCGAGTGTCGTGGTCGAGGATTTCTATGTGAAAGGACATGGATGTCACCTAGAGGGGGGGTGAATAAGCGCTTTAAAATAATTACGGTTTAGGCTTGAACAAATGCGGAATAAAACTAACGTTTAATTTGTCAAGCACAAAACCTACAACAACTAGTCTCACCTATGTGCACCAACAACTTATGCTAAGCAAGATGAACAACTAAGTGATAGCATGATATATGACAATAAACAATATGACTATCACAAAGTGAAGTGCATAAGTAAAGGGTTCGGGTAAGAGATAACCTAGGCACGCGGAGACGATGATGTATCCCGAAGTTCACACCCTTGCGGATGCTAATCTCCGTTGGAGCGGTGTGGAGGCACAATGCTCCCCAAGATGCCACTAAGGCCACTGTAATCTCCTCACGCCCTTGCACAATGCAAGATGTCGTGATTCCACTGAGGGACCCTTGAGGGCGGTCATCGAACCCGTACAAATGGCAACCCTTGGGGCGGTCACCGAACCCGTACACGTGGCAACCCTTGGGGGCGGTTACTGGTACCCGTACAAATTGCTCGGGGCAATCTCGACAACCTAATTGGAGACCCCGACGCTTGCCCGGAGCTTTACACCACAATGATTGAGCTCCAAGACACCACCAAGCTTCTAGGACGCCAAAGCATCCATGAAGAACAAACTCTAGGGTACTAAGTACCAAAAGGTAATAAGCTTCTCAAACTTCACTTCCACGTATCACTATGGAGAACTCAAACCGATGCAAATAATGCAGTGGCAAGAACACACGAAGTGGTCAAGTCCCTCACACTCAAATCCCCCCACAACAACAAAAGCTATGGAGAAATATGAGAGGAAAAACAAGGAGCTCACAAAGAACTCCAAGATCTAGATCCAAGGGGTTCCCCTCACATAGAGGATAAAGTGATTGGTGGAGATGTGGATCTAGATCTCCTCTCTCTTTTCCCTCAAGAACAAGCAAGAATCATTGGAGGGATTGAGAGCTAGCAAGCTCTAAGAAGGTCAACAATGGGGGAAGAACACGAGCTCAACGGATAGATAAGACCAAGGGGGAAGAAGACCCCCTTTATATAGTGGGGGAAGAAATCAGACAGTTACCCCCACTTACAGCCCGGGCCCACCTGTACTACCGCTGGCTACAGCGGTACTACCGGTGATCCTCCAGCGGTACTACCGCTAGCTACAGCGGTACTACCGCTGATCCTCCAGCGGTACTACCGCTGGCTACAACGGTACTACCGCTGAGCCCATGGTAGCGGAAAGATACTACCGGGCCAACCACCGCCAAGAAAGTCTTCGCAAAAAGTCCGATGTAGTAGAGCCGCAAAGATGACGGTACTAAAGTCCTGGAGCGGTACTACCGTTGACCAAGGGCGGTACTACCACTGGGCCAGTGGTGCTACCGCCAGCTCTAGCGGTACCACCGCTAGGGCGAGCGGTACCACCGCCAGCACTAGCGGTACTACCGCTAGGGCGAGCGGTACTACCGCTAGGTCCAGCGGTACTACCGCTCGCCACTGAAACAACCATAATTTTTGCATACGAGCTCCGAATCGAGCAAACGCAAGCTTGTTGGATTCAGGACGACAAGAGCTATCCAAACAACGATGAAAATGCCAATGATATAGAGATGTGAGACCTCTATGAATGAAGAACCGGCAAAAACTCCAACATCAAAAACATCATAGTAGATGCATATGGACTCCGTTTTCGATGAACTCGAGCTTGTCATGAAGATGACCATAAGCTCTAAAGCTCACAAAGAGAAACACCAAATAAGAACTAAGAAGTATGATGCAAGGATGGAACTGGTTTGAGTTCTCAACGAACGATACGATCGAGCTACTCACTTGAGAGCCCCCCTTGACAGAACGACAATCTATCCTAAAACAGAAAACCTATCAAGGGCAAACCTATACCTTGCACCTCGTCCTCTTGAGCTAGATGATGATGATCTTGGCTTCCTCAAGATGTACCACCTTTCTTGATTGCGTTGGCTTGATGAAGACTAATTGATTGCTCCCCCATACTCACTATGGGCGAGCCACTCTTCAGCATATCTTCACAAGTCCATTGCCACCACAATGGACGGCAAGCTTCAAGCATGATATATTCATGCTGATCCACTTGAACTTGCACACTGCAATCTTGATGACGATCACCACTTAACGTCATCCTTCATGGTTTGTATGAGATCTTCCTTTTGATGCAAGCCCATGGAAACACACCTAACCCCCACATAGAACTCTCACGAAGACCATGGGTTAGTACACAAACACGTAATGGACAATGCTTACCATACCATGGGATCACTTGATCCCTCTTGGTACATCTTGTACGCTTTGTGTGTTGATCATCTTGATTTACTCTTTGTCTCAGATCTTGATCAACCTTGTGTCTCTATGACCATTCTTTGGATAATGCCTTGAATACCATCTTGGTCATCATATAAACTCCTTGAACCCAACAGATGGACTTCAAGAAGTGCCTATGGACAAATCCTATAAATATAACTTAAGGCAACCATTAGTCCATAGGAATTGTCATCAATTACCAAAACAACATATGGAGATATATGCTCTAACACTATGCGGCTTGTGGTAATTTGTGATGGACTAGTTGGAGCATCCCTGCAGGGTTAAATCTTTCGGGAAGTCGTGCCCGCGGTTATGTGGCAACGTGGAAGCTTTGTTTAACACTAGTTCTAGATAACTTGAAGTTAACTTAATTAAAATATGCCAACCGTGTGCGTAACCGTGACTGTCTCTTTCGTGAGTTCCTTCTCCGATCGAGGACACGGTGGGTTATGTCTGACGTAGGTAGGTGTTCACGATCATTCATTTGATTAACCGTAGTTCATGTCCGCTACGCGTAGATCTTCCCCCCTCTTATTTCTTGTACTCGTAAGTTTAGCCACCAAATATATGCTTAGACGCTGCTGCAACCTCACCACTTAACCTTACCTCACCCATTAAGCTTTGCTAGTCTTGATACCTTTGGAAATGAGATTGCTGAGTCCCCTGTGGCTCACAGATTACTACAACACGAGTTGTAGGTACAGGTAAAGGTTACTTAACGCGAGCGCGTTGATTGTTCATTTGGAGTTGCTTCTTCTTCTTCTTCTTCATCGATCTAGGATGGGTTCCAGGCCGGCAACCTGGGAAAGCAAGGATGGACGTCGTTCTTCTTTTCTCGTTTGTTTTCGTCCGTAGTCGGACCCTGCTCTTATTCATGATGACTATGTATTGTACCGATGTGACTCTGATGTAGCTTGTGGCGAGTGTAAGCCAATTATATATATATATCTCTTCTTTTCAGTACATGTACTTGTAACGATATCCATTCTTGCAAAACGACGAGATGCACTTCTATCCCTGACGAGGTCCCCATGCCAAATTGAGGATAGGGTCGCATCTTTGGGCGTGACACAACCACTCCATGAGATCATGTGGCGCTATAAAAGGTGAGATGCTTTTGAGATCACCAAAGCCAGTTTCATTTATGTATTTTCTCTTGGTAGGATTGAGTTTAGTGTTGGCAATTTCATGCAAACGTTTTGCTACGGAACGTTGGCTAAATACACCATCAGGCTCCATTGCTTCTTCGTCTTGTAGGTAGCTGCAATCTTTTAAAAAATGTATTGGGTACAACACAAAAGATGCAAAATACTAGTAGGTCAAACAAAAATATATGATAAACAAGTTTATAAACAACCATTACATCATGCAACTCAATTACAAAACGATGTGATGGTCATTTCAATTCAGTTCAACATAGCTAAAAAAAGCTGAATATCTGCATGCAACAAAAATACAGTAAGATGTTAATCTTGTAATAAACATGTGACTACATTACATTCCAAATACAAAATTCTAGTTGTAACACGCATTGGAGCAAGTAGGATGCAACATGGCTAGGCTGACAAAAAAAGTAGCATCAGTAACTCATAAAAATCATTCCTGCCTCTAAAACCTCAACAACACATCTAGAATCTCGTCCCCCTACTACAACAACTCCACTAGAAACCCTAGAAACAACTAGGCACATGAACCATGAGATCTAGCCGAAACCCTGCAACAATTGGGGCCCATGAAGGGGTGGCGGCTGAAGGCACAAAATCAACGAGAAAAATGGAAGACTACGATTACCTACCAAATCTACTCTTCCAATGTGAGAAACTAACAGTAATGGCCATGAAACGAAGGTCATGTTTGCATGGGAGGGAAATGGTGACCATACCTGTCGCTCGGGTCGCCCCGCTCGTCGATCTGGCCAATAACGCTCGTCGTTGATCGATCCTCTGCTTCCCTTGCCGTCCCCACAACATCCAGCTGCCCCTCCCCCTCCATGATTTGAGATCTGGCAGTGCCGCATACCTGTCGCCCAGGTCGCCCCGTCATCCATAGTTTAAAAATACAGACCGGACCGGCATCCAGACCGGAAAAAACCAAAACCGACGCCCCTTTGTTTTTAAGCTAAAAAGAGTGACGTGCAATTGGACCGAAGAAACCATGTAAAGCAGTCGGTTTTTGCATGAACCGAAGATATAAAACAAAGCGGTTCAACCAGTGCAACACACAAAAATAGTCAAATAACATGTGTCAAAGGGAATTCAAACACATGATGCTAGGATATAGGTGTGTAAGTTGCACCTTTTGCCTAATAACCATCTTGGCTTGCCAAATTCATTGTCAAGTTGAAGTAAATGATTGTATTTTGCATCTATTTAGTATGACGCTAGTACACAAAATCTATTATTTATGTACAAAAACTAGACAACGAATCGGTTCACCGACGGTCCGAACGATAAAAATCTAAACCAACGACCTTGCCGGTTTGGTTTTTTGAACTATGGGGTCACCTGTGTTGCCTGGGTCACGACGTGGAGGTGGAAGTAGAGAGTTCAAAGCAAAACGCGGTGCTGAAAAAAGCCTGGAAATACACTTGGAGGGGACCTGGTCAGGACGGACGAGGCTCGTCCGATCTCGCGCGATTGATGACGAGATGATGTATATACTTCTCGCCCCTCGTTGGTTACCTCAAGTGAAAGGTGGAGATGTAGTCAGCAAAAATTTCCCTTACACGGAGACTGTAAGGTTTATCGAACCAGGAGGACTCCTAGGCTCAACAAGTAGGTGTCTCCTGTCCTGGTCAGCAGAAGACGTGGACCTGCACACACAACAAATAACTTTGCTTCCAACGAGTACATAGAGGTTGTTAATATCTCCGGCCTTGTAGTTTGCAAAGGATCGAAACACAAGCGAGAAGGTAATAGTGATTGCAATGGAAAACTAAATGAAAGTGGTAAATGATGGAGGTGTAAACAATGATGGTGATATGAACCGGAGTCACATGATGTTCACTATTGATGTCTCTCTCCCAAAAGACGATAAACAACTATGCTTGGATAAACAAATCACAGTTGGGCAATTGACAGAATTATGATCGCACCGCAATGCTAATTATGCTCCTTGATAGTTAGAGGTTCAATAGTAATGGGCAGTACACCAAGACAAGTAGACCGTCTATTCATCAACATCTACTTATTAATCATCCACCTTGAAATATCTATCCAGAACATCTCTCCGGTATTAAGTTGCGAGCCCTACCCAAAGTGTAAACTCAAAGCAACGGACAACTGCATTAACGAACTATGCGTAAGGTAAACAATCCTTGCAACTGTGGTCACAGGCACCGTTGTTTTCTCCCTGGTGGCAACAAGCACATCCCCTAGTCTCATGTTTGTGTCACTCAAGCTAGACATCGAGGGGCCTGAACCCACAATCATGCATAACGCTCCCTCTTGGAGTTACGATCTACTACTTGGCCAAAGCAATAAAAAGCAACGGAGAACATGCAAGAATCACTAAGGAACATAATATAAAAGGATAATCAAATATATAACTCATAAAAATCTGAACATAATCTCATAATCCATCGGATCCCAACAAACCGAGCATAGCAAAAGCAAGAGAATTACATAGATGCCTTGATCATGTAGGGCAGCTCACGAGAACTAACCATTGAAGCACAAGATTGGAGAGAATACATCACATAGCTACTGGTCATGGACTCATAGTCCAAGGAGGACTACTCACGGCACGTCCGGGAAGCATCCATGACGGTGGAGAAGCTCCCGGAGGTCAATCCTCCCTCCGGGAGGGTGCCGGGAAAAGGTCTTGTGACGCTCCCGATCTTGGAAGCGCTGCGGTGGCGGAACGATGGAGAAATTCGCGATTTCACAAAGTGTGCGAGGGTTTCCTCACGGAATACTAAATATAGGCCAAAGGAGGGCACCGGAGGAGGTGGGGCCCATCCAGACCGTCTGGGAGGCCCCTGGCCCTCCTTCTATGATCCTGAAGCTTCTGTTTCGCTGATTTTTTAATATATTTTTCTGGATTTTTTCGGGCTTCGGAAAAATAGGTAAAAGCCCATGCAAAATAGACATCAGCAGACAGAAACTGGCACTAGGTCTGGGTGCACTGAGTTAGCAGGTTAGTCCAAATATGTGTAAAATTATATAAAATTGTAGCAGAACATATAACAATGTCACCCAAAAGATCATGGAAGAAACAGAAATTATAGATACGTTTGGGATGTATCAGCGATCGAGCAAACTGTAGGGATCCCGATCCCAAGTCATAAGAACCCAGCCTGTAACACAACACATCGCTTTGCGGCCTCACGCGCGGTTAACTCCACGGCTGCCACCTTACCCGGGTCGAGACCGTTTGCGTCTTTGGGCTCACATATGTGTATATGTCGCCAGCATTTGAACGACAGAAAATCCGGGTCGACATGAGTAGTTATAAACCCAAGTGGCACATCCGTACATGGACATATATACATAACCCAACAAAGCAGGTATCGGTCAACAACGTGTGTAGACGAATCGTAGCAAGCTACACGGACTCCATTACACCGCGTGATATTTCCCCCGAAAGGATAAACACAACAGCAAAGAAGGATACATGTTGGTCAATCAATGTGTCCGAAGCAATAGCAAGCTATCAGGACTCGATGAAAACACAAAGAGTCATTTCCCCATAAAGAAGGCTACTAAAGGCATATAACTAGGTATCGAATCCCACACATATAATGCATTCAAAACATACACACAATATGCACGATATGTATAGATACAACTTGACATCACAACATATCTCTACGACACAAGCATTTATTAAAGACCCATAAGAATCAACATAGTATGATATTACAAACAAGGGTCACATGAGGACATCTCCAATGGTTGTAAGATAGTCGTTGGTAATTTTGACACATAGGATTTTTGATGATGTGTCTTGCAATAAATGAGAAAAGAGAGTAAGGTTGTATGTAAATTAACCAACATCCTTGCACAAGCTCCAATGTAAAATGAGAGAGCACTTTATTTATTACCTCACATTTTATTAGGCAAACTAGATACAATCCATTGTAGTAGTTGTATGTTAAGATGTTGGCTGATGACATGGCATATTTTTACTAACAAGCTAACCAACAAACCGTTAGAGATGCCCTGACCCAACACTCAAATCATACAAGGCCCTGACCTAACACTCAAATCATACAAGCATCTAACGAAAGCATAACATGTATGAATACAGTCTTCTACTAAAAGCACGCGGACAGATGAAACGAAGCGTTTTCCTTGTTCTTTCGCCAATAGAGGAAACGGAGATTCTTTGCTACAGAATGCATATAATTTCCAACCTCGGTTACATTTTCAGGCCCCTTTCACACATAACTGGAAAACGGCTTTGGAGCTTATGAAAAGCACGCGGGCGGATGACAGGAAGAAAATATTACAGCAGCAAAACATACATGTCAAAAAAGAAGGTGGAAAAAAGAAGATGCAACTGACCTAGTTGTCATACAACCCAAGAAAAATCAGTAAAAATCAACATACTAATACAATATGCCCCAATACAATACAAGAGTATGACTATTTGCCAAAAAGAACAACAGTTATGAAAATAGGAATATAGCAGCAGAAACACACTATAGGCTCCACGGCATAGTCAAAATTAGCTGTCAAAGGCATGGGCACAGTGGTTCCACACAGGCTGACTCCTACTCTGGTATCACTTCCCAAGCAACCGACGACCCCGTTGGTTCGCCCCTTTGACTCTGAAGTTCAGCTCATCAACATCGTCACTGAAAGTATCCAGTGATTTGTTTTGCCTGCAGCAAGGAATGGTCTCCATCAAATCTTGTAAGAACAGAGTAAATGTATATGCAAGAGACGCATTTTTTTTACCATGCCCAATTGAAGATATATTTTAAAGAGGTAGTACCTATCGATTTCTGTACCCATATCCAGTGCCATATCCTTCAGGCCTCCCAATATGTTACTCAAGTCTGCAAATGCATCGTCCTGCCTTGCTTTCTCAGCCTAATAAAATAAAACAATGCTTAGCTTCAGAACACACTGGCCCAGTTGTCCCTTCACCCTTTCTATAGTTTTCCTGTGAACTAACAAGACATACCTTAACTTTGTCCATCTCGGTTGCAGGCGCACTATGTACAGAACTGGGAGATTTTTGAGGCGTTGAGGCAATTCCAAGCTTCTGCCTCTGCTCCATCTCGTTTGATGTACTCTTGAAAGAGCTATCTGCAATAACCCAAAAGGATCAGCTGAGGAAACATAAACAGTCCCTGAAATTATGCAGAATCTGCAGCACCATACTCTCTGAAACAGGTCCTTTTATATGCTGATTTCTTTTTGGCCTCCATGTCTTCGAAAATAGTCCTCCTAGACTTCCCAAAAGCTTCTCGCTCTGAAGAAAATTATAAATTTTTCAGTTAATGTTCAAAACAAGACAAAAATGCTAACGCTACAGGAAGAGATTCCCAAAAGCAACTTAAACCTGTGTAGCTGTAGAGGTTCACTCAAAAAGTTGAATGACATTAATTACTCTGAATCAGAAAGTTAAATTTCCACGCAGGAAGACCATCTAAACTAATATCTACTCCATCCGTTCCTAAATATAAGACCTTTTAGAGATTCCACTATGGACTACATACGGATGCATATAGACATCTTTTAGAATGTAAATTCACTCATTTCGCTACGTATGTAGTCCATAGTGGAATCTCTAAAAGGTCTTATATTTAGGAACGGAGGAAGCAATCAATAGGATGCAGAACCCTAATATGCACAGAGCTATTCTTATAAGTGGATTACAAAGCTATTCATCTCTAGTGTTTGATGAGGTGATGACTGAAGTTAGGATCAAAATATATGGAAATTCTAGAAATCTTAACCCCATTGTCTGAGCAGTACCCAGAAGCCAATATCATAGAACTTACCATGGTAAGGTCGTGCTCGATGTCAGCCGCTACTCGATGAGTGTGAGTGATCTGTTCACCTTGTCGATGCAAAGTCAGCAGGATTTGTGTCGCATCTTCCCTAATAGCTTCGGCTGCCCTAACACAATCATTTACTTTGCTTGAGGTTTCTTCTGCTTTACGTAGAGTGTAATCTTCCAATTCTTGCACAGATTGGTTGGTGTGCTGTGTTGGAGCTGATTGTGCCCTTAATGGTCTTGAGGGCACTTCAGTATCAGAGTCAGAATCAAAGGGATTTGTCGTCCTACGGATAGGAGTGCTGACTGTGTTTTGCCTCATATTCATTGATACTGACATCTCAGTTTATTGACTACACACACTGGAGCAATGGGTAGATCTCTGGTATGAAAAGCAAATGAAAAGGGAAGCATCAGCAAGCGTTAGAGTTGTGAGGTGACTGTATTCTAACAGTCTCAACCAGAAAATTATTTACTACAAAAATGATCTGATATAGAAGATATACAATGAAGGGTCACCATCCAAAGGCACATACAAAAGACCACAATGAATTAGAAATATAGCATCATACTGTAAATGAGCTCATCCAACAGATGTTTAGTAAACCAAGATGTATTTGCAAAGAATTTTAGGCTCACGGATGTAATCATCTTATAAAGAGAATTATGAATCAGAGAGGTAAGAGAGAATAAAGAAAGCCCAGACTTGTTTAACTACTCTTTCTGATGCAAGGCCAATAAGTTCCACAAAGCAGGAGCAATAAATTATGACTAGAAGACTGCTAAACTTATCATAAAATTAAAACTCTACATCATGATTATGGGCTTCTACAAAAAGTATTAACTCCTTCCCAGTAACAAAACTTCAACTGTTCTTTATGTACAACCTATGAAACTAGCCAGGTCATATAAAATGTCAATCTGTAGGTAAGGCAATGTGAATCTCAAGAAGTACATATGTGGTATTCCTAAGTCCTAACAGAGCATCAGAATAAATATCCTGTGACATAGAGTTTACTGGGTTTCTTGCATTCATACACTGAAGACATGTAATATTGTCATCAGCTGTCGAACAGTTGACAAAGGAGATAACAGTAAGCTCTGAATAATTGCATCAAATGTATGGGCATCTGCAAGTGTCGAATCGATCAAACATCTAAGCAGACACACGAACTGCAAATGTTTTTGCCGCCCTGCACGTTACTCACGACTACAGCATCACGGAACGGAATGGTCTTGTAAATAAGCAACCCACATTTCTGAAGTTAAAAAATATATAACCCATATTTCCCATAGAAATAGAAGTGAAGTACCGCAGCAGTTACCCCCAATCGAAATCTGAAGTCGAGCGACAGCTACCGCTAAAACTGGATCACAGATTCACCGCAAGCAAATCGTACCACGGGCTCGAGTGGGGAGGAGCAGCAGGAGGAGGGCGGCGGCACCTCACCTTGCTAGGCCGGTTCGTCGGATCGGATCAGATCTCGCCGGTAGCGTTTCGCCGCCGGTTATCGGAACCCTAGCTCTGCCTGACTGCCTCGTCTCCGCGGGGCGGGGGCAATGCTGCGTTGCGCGGCCCGGGGACGGGGACAAGGGGAGAGGACAGGAGGCAGGACCGCGGCGGAGAGAGGCCGGCGGCGAGATATCAGGTGGGCGGCGGTGCTAGGGTTACGCGGCGCGGGAGACGAGTAGGGGAGCGCCTCCTGTTGTGCGATGGATCGAAGAAGGGAGCAGACTAGAAGAGACGGATGAGATCGAGACGAGAGGAATATGACCGTTGGGTTGGGAGCCACAGCCTGCCCTTCACGTGTCCTATCGTGTGGTTCACGGGATTTTTTCTTCTTCAGCTTTTTTTTTAACTGATCTGTGCTGGCGTGTCGGCCAAAACTTTCGACAGGCCTAACGTCCGATCTAGCGCGTGTAAAGGGTACTGATTAGCAATTTCGGGGTAGTAGCAAATATCGGTAATGGTTGTAACAAAAAATGTCTCGGATGTTAAAAAAATCGACCTCACACGCTCCAGCATAAAGAACCCCGCTGGTCATAGCATGGTCGTTTGGTTGTATCATTTTGTGCCTCCGATTGTAGCAAATATTTACAACGGATTGCAGCAAAAATATCATTGCCTTTGACTATAGTTGGTTGTGCATGCCGTTTCTTCGGTTAAAGCTTTTCAAAAACAACATTGCAGCAATCTTGCAAATGATTGCAGCATTTTAGGTACTGTTTGCAGCTCCTTTGTTTTTTTATGGTTCCAACAAAAAAAGTTCGCCGGTAGTAAGAAAAACCAATTATGGTTGCAGTAAATCGTCGTCGCGAGGTCGCAGCTATGCCTTGATAAATGTAACAAAAAAGTTCATCGATACTAGCAAAAGTCAAGTACGATTGCAGCAAAAATCACCACCATCGCGATGTTGCAGCTTCTGCTTGATGGATGTAGCAAAAAACTTGACCTATAATAGCAAAAAACAAGTACGGTTGCAACAAAAATCATCGTCATGGGCCCGACAAATGGCCACATGGGCCCACGAACAACGCTGCATGCCAAGGCGTCCGGCGAAACGGTTTGACCGACGCGCTGTTTATAAACGTTTCTCTTTTTTGGCAGGTTGCTATTGTTTAGACAAAACCGATACACACAAGCACACACGCACACAAGATTGATTTTTAGGTGAGATCATGAGACCAGTATTAAAAAAACATATTGAGACATTTCAAAAAATCTGAAATTATTTGATAACATTCATGTGGGGTTATGTCTACAGCTTAAAAAGATTAGCTCAAAACTCAATGTACATTTAGAGATTAAAAAAACAATTTCGAATGTGAATACTAGCAATTTTGGATGAATACATTAGTATTTTGACACTATCCACATCTGATTTTGTCTTTTTTATTTCTGTTAATGTAAGTTAAATTTGGAGCTCATACTTTTTGAGGTTGTACTTGTGCATCAAACATTAATGTGTGTCTATAAGTTTTTTGAGAATGCTTGAACATGTATTTAAAAAAAATCAATCTCATAGATCTCACCTAATGTGAAATCTCACACAAGTCTACCCCACTTATACATTACCCACCGAGCTTCAAGATTAGTGAAGTCGTCCCAATCAAAATATCATTGACTGAAATAATAACCCGTGTTGACGAGACAATGAATACATGTATTTCTAGTTTTCATCCTAAGATAAAGGTTTAGAATTTGACCAACTTCAAGAAAAAGAGTAATGTTCAGTGAAAGAAGACGCTCCATCGACTTTAAAGACGTGTGTGGTGATTTCGTCAATCTTAGATATCCGACTCAATATATCAAAGATGCTTATAGGAATAGAGTGTGCATGGATTCACAAGGATGAATGTATGTTCGTATCTGTGTTTGTACTGCTTTTATAAGAACATAACTTAGAAAAGCTAAACACATATATTGTATGGCTGATGTTTGTAGATGATAAAAATAGCTGCAAAAGTTGCCATCCATGACAATTGACAAGTTACTGCACCACGGCAACACTATACTATTTTTCATGGATGTAAACTTTCCAAGGTCCGGTAAAAGTAATTTGCCATAGTCTTAAATTTTAATTTGCCATCACATCTAAAATTCAATGTAAGAGAGAAAAAAGTTGTAAACTGTCGTGAATGTCAACACAAAAATGTGGTATACCACGAAAAATTCCCATGATATGAGGCATAAAACTACCATGTTAAAAAGAAACTAAATATGGAGTTGTCATGGTGGACTGCCTAGATTTGTCAGCAAGCTAATGAATGGTTTGCGGCGTCATACGTAGAGAAAAAAGTAGAGTTCACTGGATTTAGTAAAAAAATAAAAAATCGCCAGGTATATCTCAAATCTCTAAAAAAAATAGCTATCATATAACTGAATTTATGAAAAAGAGATTGTTGTTGATTATTACAAAAAAAAACAGATTGTCCCGCTGGTAGTACAAAATAAAATCCTATTTTTAATACATTTTATCATGATTGAATAGAATAAAACCTTTGACAATTTGCCATTTGACCATCCATGTGTTTAGAAAAACAAAACAAAAAAAATTAAATTTGCCATGTCTTAAAATTACCATGATCTAGGAAAATAATAATGTAAAGTTGTCATGTGATGAGCGCCATGAAATATCTGCCATGACTTATAGAACAAAGTTCCTAAAAATTACCATGGTGTGTACATATGCCATGTCGTACTAAAAATCATAATCTTTTTGCTATGTGAACATTGCAAATTTGATTAAAAATTGCCACCATATTAGGGAAGGGGGGACGAAAAAAATTAATTTGTCATGTGATCATTACAAATAATTTATTGAAAATTTATGAATATGCAATATTTCGGGTATACAGTTTTTTGAATTTTGCCATGCGAGTTTCCAATTTTTGCCATGCCACTTAACAGAAAATGTCTTGTTTAGATCATTTTCTCTTACTTTTGCCATGTTTGAGCACACAAAAAATGAATTTTGCATGTCAATTTTTAAAAAGTTGCCATGTTACTTTGAATAAAAAATGTCATGTTACTATGAACAGTTTTTCTTAATTTTACCATGTGTCATATACTTACATTTTCATAATTTGCAATGTTTTGTGGTATTTTTATTATCCTAAGCAAACGATCTTTAGATTTGCCATAGTCTAGTATCTAGAAATGCCACTGAGTTAAAGTCTATTTGCGAATGCATTCAGAAAGCAGAAAATCTAAATAAGAATTTTGAATTTGCATGGTCTAGTATCTACAATTGCTAGTGAGCTAAAAGAGTGATTTGCCATTACTTACAAATATAATTTACCATGGGGCAAAAAACCTAGAAGAGTTTTGTAAGGTGGAGTATACTAACACTTTCAGAATTTGAGATTGCTATTACCGAGAGTGATAGTGTTACGACTCACGACTACATCACCTTACCGGAAACCAGCCTAACTAGGACGACCTAGGGCCCCCTTTGGCCGGTTATGTCATGGGATAATCAACTCGTCCCATGCCCCTATGACGTGATGAGCCCGAAAGACTTAGAGTACAAGATAATGCAATCGACATTTGGAGGAATCCCCTCAACTAGCTTGAAACATGTAACCCTAGGCCTCGCTACCCTTTTAAGCCGAGGTCACCCTAGTTGCATGGATACAATATGTACCTAGAGCTTTGCTTAATCCCTCAACCTTTCTAACCCAAATACAATCAATATACACGAGCATGAGTGGGGTATTACCTCGTCTACTGAGGGTCTGAACCTGGGTAAACTCTTTACTTGTTGCCATCTGATCTACTCGTTTGGCTGAATACCATACCGAGAGGGAACACATCGGTTTGTGAAGGAAAACTGGGCCCCATTACACCGTTGACGTTGAAACTTATTATGTGCTCAACAGAGTCCATTCCATGGCACATGCCACGTCCTTGCCTTTTTGGAGGCACCTATCATATTTTGGTCATTTATTTTTTAGGATTTAATACCGGAAATTCAAGATCTGAGTTGCAACACAACAAATTAGGGCCATGAACAGGCTGGAAGTCCCTATTTGCGGTCTTTGGTCCATGACCACTTCCTGTGCACCTGACTAAGAGGGAGGGATAGTCCCCAGGGGCAAAGGAGAGGCCACCGATGTTCGGCCTGTTGTCGTTTAAATCCACAAAATTCACGGGAGGACGAATAAACACGGACCTGGCGTGGTGTTATCACACGCCCCCTAGAGGGTGTGATAAAAGTTCGAGGGTGTTCACAAAAACCTTCATTGAGGTTACGTGAAAACATGAGTTTCTCTCAAAAAAGATATAGCTTCTGAGAGGGAATATGTCCGGTTTGCGAAGGGGGAGGAGGGCGGGTCCGTTCCTCGGTTGTCCTAGAAACCAACGAGAGCCAAGCATAAAATATATAATAAATCTATATCTATAGCTAACATTAAAGGACAGTGTGTTTCACTGAATTTTTGGTCCGTCCACCTACCCTAAGATACCATGAAGTTGAAGTAAATTACCCACCATGTTGTCGTAAGTGATTTTTTTTGTGTTAATCGCTTCTATGTTTTTATGCGCATGTCATTGAAACTGTCCCTAAACTTTACATAAATTACCCACCCTCCCACCTGTAGATGAAAAAAACTCTTTGTTATTTGTTTCTCTAAATTTTCCGTCTGTATTCCAAATGTAACGACCAAGATGCGATCCTATCCTTATTTTGGCATGAGGGCCTCGACAGGGATAGAAGCGCATCTCGTCGTTTCACAAGAATGGATATTGTTACAAGTACATGTATTGAAAAGATGAGTATAAGGAATTGGCTTACATTCACCACAAGCTACATCAAGATCACATCAATACGACCACATAATCAATCATCATGAAGAAGAGCAGGGTCCGGCTACGGACGAAAATAAATGATAAAAGAACGACATCCTTCCTTGCTATCCCAGGATGTCGGTCTGGAACCCAACCTAGATCGATTAAGAAGAAGAAGAACTCCAAATAGAACAAACATCACGCTCATGTCAAAGTGACTCTTACTTGTACCTGCAACTGTTGTTGTAGTAATCTGTGAGCCACAAGGAGTTAGCAATCTCATTTCCAAAGATATCAAGACTAGCAAAGCTTAATGGGTGAGATATGGTTAAGTGGTGAGACTGCATCAACCGTCTAAGCATTTATTTGAGGTGGCTAACTTACGAGTACAAGAATAAAAGAGGGGGATGATCTACCATAGCGGACGTGAACTACTAATGATCAAATGAATATCCTGAACACCTACTTACGTTAGACATATCCCCATCGTGTCCTCTTCCACGTACAGAACTCACGAGAAGAGACAATCACAGTTGCGCACACAGTTGTCAAGTTTTTAATTATACTTTAAGTTATCTAGAACTGGATGTTAAACAAACTTTCCAAGTTTTCCACATAACCGCGGGCATGACTTTCCAAAAGATTTAACCTTGCACGGGTGCTTCAACTAGTTCATCACAAACTACCACACGCTGCGCCCGGAATGACCTCGATCAGGGAAAACCCGTGATCTCCTCAGGTTCCTATTGGAAAACCTCAACCTCGAGAAGTATCCTCGGAATACCACGCACGAGACGCTCGAGAAAGGTAAAACAAGGCCAACAAGGCCGCCCGATGTGTCGACGATCCCGACAGGAGTCGCTATCTCGTTCTGAGGACACGACGGATGAGCGATGTGTACAGTGGTCTGACAGAAGTCTCTCGAGTTGCCCCGGGCTGGTCCCACACAATGCTCTGTTTAGGACCAACACCATTAGCATTGGCCCTCCCTGTATTATGTTGAATTACTCCTCAGGTTCATGAGACCCTATGTTTTTCAGTATTATTATGTTGGAAAAATATAGTACCAATGTTGGGCCTTGCCAGACGAATTTTATCCCAAAACGGAAGTCAAGGGGGTCCCCATAACAACCCCAAGCATGTTAGGAGCGCACATTTATGAAACATAACACCGATATCCGAAACAAAGGCGGCACAGGTGGAACAAAATTCCAGGCTAGAAGGCCAAGCCTTCCACCTTTTACCAAGTATATAGGTGCATTAAATTAATTAGCAATAATATGGAACCCATGTTTTCACATGGAAGCAACTGCACCTGCAACTAGCAACGCTATCAAAAGGCTGAGCAAGCGGTAACATAGCCAAACACTGGTTTGCTGGGTTGTGGAAAATGTTAGAGGTTTTCATGACAATGTTGGGAGGCTGACATTTAACAGGTGGTAGGCAGCAATACATAGCGATAGAAACAAAACAACTAGCATGTCAATGATAGTAATGGTATCTAGGGAAATGGTCATCTTGCCTGTGATCCTGCTTGGAAGAAGAACGAATCTGTGAAACAGACGGACCAATGTAGTCGAACGGATCCTCACATTCCGAAGCGGTTTGGAACTCTATCGAGAAGAAGCAAACCGGAAACAAGAATCAACACAAGATATTCACCACGACACATGCAAGACATGATGCACAACACATATGATGCATGACCAGTTTAATTATGCAAGGCATGTCACGACAATTCACAACAAACTAATACTAGATCAATATGCAACGAGTTGCAAATTGACGAAACTCGACATTCAAATATTTAGTTCACTCTAGTTTAGGTACACGACAATATTAAATGTTGTGAAACATGGCAAGAGATGAAGCATAAATAAACTACCTATCTAGGCATTTTAAATGAGGTCGGAAACAATTTATATCATCTCCAAACTGACCCCATGTGTTACTTTTGAAATCTGTCCAAATTTGTCCAAAACACATTTTATGTTTGTTAAACGGTAAAATAAAGTTGAGCACATGAAACTACACGCCATTCTAGTCGGTTTACATACATAGCTCATCTCCAACGGAGTAACGGTTAACTAGCTACGAATTAAACCGTTTTTAACACGTTGTCACGCAAGCCAATGCAAACAACACGTTAAACATTTTTAAATATGCATGAGAGTTAAACAATATTTAATGTACATGAAATTCTACATGTTTAATGTATCTAACTTATTTCAATCCGAAGCACGATTTAAAAGTTACAGACGTTTTGAAATAGGCATCTAATATGAAATTCTACGATAATTAGACAAATTCGCCCGACTAGAAAAAACCGACTATGTGCAGAATCTGCACTATTGAGCCTAACCGAGGCATGGGCGCAAGATAATATATGGCGCCACGAGCGCTAGATAGGGCAGATGGGTCGGCTCACCTGAGCGGGCCATGGCCCAAGTCGATGGAGTGGCTCGGGGACGCGGTGTGGACTGGATCGGTGGCTGGAGCGAGCTTGGGCCATGGCTGGGCCTGGTCGGGGCAGTCGGCCTAGGAGCGAGGCGAGCGGCTGGGCCTGGCTCGCTAGATATGGCCCGTGCACTGGCACCGAGCGGCGCGGTCAACGCCCGATTGGATCGGGGCGCTGGCTTCGATCAGCTTCGGCACGCGAGCGAGGGCGGCCGAGGGAGGCGATAACAGGTCTATCCAGACGAGGGGCCGTGAGCGGAGGTCAGCGGTGTTTCGTGCCCTGTGGTGGAGCCCCACGATGACATGGTGTGCCGGCGAGGAGGAGAGAGGCCGACGAGTTCGGAGCTTGCGGCGGCGATGGGGTCCGATGGCAGCTCCATGGCATCGGGGCGGCGCGGTCCGGCGACGATGCTCCGACGATCGGCCGACGGGGTGGCCGGTGCCAACGGTGGCGGATCAAGGGGGGCTGCGGCATGGGGGCGACTGGAGTAGAAGCTGGCTCGGGGGAGGCGCGAAAGCTTCGGGCGGCTGGAGACGGCGCGACCCGGGCCCGGGGAGGGCCGGATCTGTACGACAATTTAGAAATCCTCCATCGTGAGATAATAAGGAATCTGAATGATAACGATGTGCTCAAGAATCCCGTGGAGCTCAACTCCCCGGAAGAAATCAAGTCAGACAGGAGGCACCAAGACAGAACTCCGTCACATCGACATCACCCGAGGAGGTCCGGATTTGAGCCCGGATGGGCCTGGCGGCTGAGGGAGGACGAGAGGCTGCGCGGCTAGGGTTTCGGCGCAGATATCGAGGAGGGGGTGAGATTGCTGTCTATTTATAGAAAAAACAGGGCTAGGGTTAGGGGATTTGCTCCATTTTCGGACCGTTGGATCGCGATCGGACGACTTCGATCGGAGGGTGTTTGCTAGGTGGGTTATTGGGTTGTGTAGAGGGGTTGTGGGCTAAGAAGAGAGGGAGGTTTGCGGTCCGGCATAATATTTTCAACACTGAAAAACGTCCGATGATAACTGATGACGGTGTCGCTACGGTCGACCGTTTGGGTATCAAACGGACTCCGATTGCGATGAAATTTGGCACGCGGCCTACCTACACTAAAGCAAGACCGCACGCCAAGTTTCAACCTAATCCGAGAATAGTTTATACACACTTTTAAAAACAATATTTAAATGATGTCGGGGGCGCGTGCGTGTGTGGTTGGTCTCAAAACGGTGAATGACTAATCATAGATGCATGTTTTGAAAGCTGGCGGCAATGGAGTGCCGATGCAATGCAGATGATGCGCATGATGCGATGATGAATGCAACAAACAAATGATTAACACGTCGACAATGGAATAAAAGGGGGATCTTCTGGAGCCTCGGCTGTTACAACTGTCCTACACTAACAGGAGATCTTGCCTCGATATCTAAGAATGAAGAGGGGAAGAGGAAGAGAAAGAGCAAGAGGTAAAACTTAGTCGCCTATTTGAAAAACGAGTGAAAGCAACGATCCTTGAAGGTTGCAACAAGTTGACGAATGACATGAGGAACAAGC
This sequence comes from Hordeum vulgare subsp. vulgare, assembly GCF_904849725.1. Classification (NCBI taxonomy): domain Eukaryota; kingdom Viridiplantae; phylum Streptophyta; class Magnoliopsida; order Poales; family Poaceae; genus Hordeum; species Hordeum vulgare. The sequence continues at coordinate 536,811,620 of NC_058521.1, forward strand.
AAGAATTCAATAGAAATTTTGGAACCACTTCGGTAGGAAATTGAGGATAAAATTTGATAAGATGGAAAGATCTTGACAAGATTCACAACAAACCAATTAAATTGATAAGCAAGGAAAGAACGTGAAAGGAGATACAACGCTCCGTTTAAATGAATAAGAAAGGAAAGAACACGATCTTGACAAAACTAGATAATGGATAAAAGAGAGCAACATCACAACAACTCCGCAACAAGAAAATATAAACTAGATCATAGGGAAGAAAAGAACGGATAAGAAAATGACAACTTCTACCAGAATTGCATTTCGCAAGCATCCTTGCAAGAAGAATTGAACAGAGTTGTTGGAAAACCAACAACGACAAGAACAAGCTTGTAATGGACTTATGAAAACCATCTCAAATAATGAGGTGACAACCAACCACTAACGAAAATGAGGATTGATTGAGAGCAACAAGATAGGCACAACTTCTTACACCAAGAGGATACGTTGAGAACTTGGATCAACGATAATCACCATAATAGCAACAATCCTTAGGAAAAGCTTTAGGTGAAATCTAAATCCAGATAACTCCATGAAGAAACCATGGGTTAAAAATATTTCATGATCAAATGATTTGGTGGGTTTTCATATTTCATTCTTGAAACAACTTCTCTTCGAGACTCCTCCACTAACAAGAACGCTATAACACCACCTCAAGGATAAAGGAGGAAGAGTTGCTCTTTGAAATGCAAGAGAAAGAATACTTGAGGTTCTCCAACAAGAATCTTAAAGAACACTTGAGAATGAATAAAATCCTTGAAGAACCACCATGAAAATCACTTGAAGAACACCAGAATGAAAGTATGAAATAATAAGATTATGGCCTTGCAAATAATTAGATGGAACTTCACGAAGAGAAAGTTGAGAAAAACTTTACCTCCGGAAAAGAAAGATGAAGCACTTGAGATAAAGAATTTGATATCATGAGCCACTCCGGAAGAAGAATTAAAATCAGCTTGAATAAACAAGAATAAGAATTATGTAGTGCATATCCTTCGTCAAGTTAAATTGATGACAAGCAACGGATTTAGCATACCACTTATTCTTCTTGAAAAGATTGGAGATAGAGAGAAAGAGTACAAACTAGAAAAAATGTTGAAAGAACCACCGGTAAGAATTTGTACTAAAAGTGGATAAAACAAATGAAGTGGGCTACATGAGGACAACGAGAGCATGATTCGATTAGAGAATGCTTGAACAAGGCACCGATAAGAATTGCAAATGAATGGGAATACCATGAATCAATAAGGATACATGAGAACAAAGAGATCTTCTGAAATGATGGCCTTCAGAGGATCAAGAAAAGAAACAACTCTACAAAGCACCGAATAGATATGGAAGGAATTACTCATGATTGGAAACAATTGAGAAGATAACACGAAGCTGAGATGACAATCTTCAAAAGAATGGACAAGATTTAAGAGAAACTCTCCTTCAGTCTGCCAAGACGAGAATGATGAGAAGAACACCACCAAGAATTACTGAGACACTCTGATACGTCTCCAACGTATCTATAATTTTTGATGCTTTCATGCTATTATCTTGTCAAACTTTGGATGTTTTGTATGCCTTTTATATCTTTTTTGAGACTAACCTATTAACTCAGTGCCAAGTGCCATTTCCTGTTTTTTCCATGTTTTTGACCCCTTTGAGAGGAGGATTTTAAACTGAGTCCAAACGGAACGAAATTACCAAAAAGATTTTTTCCGAAACAGAAAAAGATCGGGAAGACTGAGAATTAGGGCAGGGGGCCACGAGGGACCCCACAAGCTTCCTAGCCGCGCCAGGGGGCCCGCGCCTCCCACACTTGTGGGCTCCCTGGGCCTCCTCTGCCCTAGGTCTTTCGCCTATAAATTCCCTAAAATCCCAGAAAAAAAATCAGGAGATCATCGAAAGTACTTTTCCGCCGCTGCAAGCTTCTGTCTCCGCAAGATCCCATGTGGGGCACGTTCTGGTGCCCTGCCGAAGGGGGGATTCGGATACGGAGGGCTTCTTCATCAACACCATGACCTCTCCGATGATGCGTGAGTAGTTCACCATAGACCTACGGGTCCATAGCTAGTAGCTAGATGGCTTCTTCTCTCTCTTGGATCTTCAATACAAAGTTCTCCATGATCTTCATGGAGATCTATCCGATGTAATATTCTTTTGCGGTGTGTTTCTCGAGATCCGATGAATTGTGGATTTATGATCAGATTATCTATGAATCTTATTTGAGTTTCTTCTGATCTCTCTTGATTTCATATCCTTGTAATTCTCTTCGAGTTGTGGGTTTTGTTTGGCCAACTAGATCTATGATTCTTGCAATGGGAGAAGTGCTTGGTTTTGGGTTCATACCGTGCGGTGACCTCACCCAGTGACAGAAGGGGTAGCGAGGCACGCATCGTGTTGTTGCTATCAAGGGTAAAAAGATGGGGTTTTCATCATTGGTTTGAGTTTATCCCTCTACATCATGTCATCTTGCTTAACACGTTACTTTGTTCGTCATGAACTCAATACACTAGATGCATGCTGGATAGCGGTCGATGTGTGGAGTAATAGTAGTTAATGTAGAAAGTATCGGTCTACTTGTCTCGGACGTGATGCCTATATGTATGATCATTGCCTTAGAAATCGTCATGACTTTGCGCGGTCCCATCAATTGCTTGACAGTAATTTGTTTACTCACCGTGATATTGCTATTTTGAGAGAAGCCTCTAGTGAACACTATGGCCCCCGGGTCTACTCCACACCATATTTTCAGCCTTACACTTTTTCTTCGTTGCTCTTTTCGCCTTCAGATCTCACTTTGCAACCAATCTTGAAGGGATTGACAACCCCTTTATAGCGTTGGGTGCTAGCTCTTTGTGTTTGTGCAGGTACTCTGGACTTGACGAGATTCTCCTACTGGATTGGTACCTTGGTTCTCAAACTGAGGGAAATACTTACTGCTCCTGTGCTGCAGCACCCTTTCCTCTTCAAGGTAAAAAACCAACGCAAGCAAGTCTCCGTCAACGTGTCAAATTTTGGCGCTGTTGTTTGAGAAGTAGGAGAAGAATTTCTGGCACCGTTGCCGGGGAGGATCAAGTCAAGAACTCATCCAAGTAAGTGTCGCGAACTCATCTCTTGCATTTACTTTGTTTGCCAGTTGCCTCTCGTTTTCCTCTCCCACACTTCACCAATTTGCCTTTTTCGTTTGCCTTTTCGTTCGCCCTTTTTCTCGCTTGCTCTTTGTTTGCTTGTGTGCTTGCTTGCTTGCCGAAGTCACCATGACTGAAAACACCAAACTTCGTGACTTATCGAATACTAATAATAATGATTTTATTAGTACTCCGATTGCTCCCGCCACTAGTCCGGAGTCATACGAAATCAATGCCGCTTTGCTGAATCTTGTTTTGAAAGAGCAATTTTCCGGCCTTCCTAGTGAAGAAGTCGCATCCCGTCTTAATACCTTCATAGAGCTTTGTGATATGCAAAAGAAGAAAGATGTGGATAATGATGTGATTAAATTGAAGCCTTTTCCTTTCTCGTTGCGAGATCGAGCAAAAACTTGGTTTTCGTCTTTGCCCAAAAATAGTATCGATTATTGGGATAAGTGCAAAGATGCTTATATATCCAAGTATTTTCCGCCGGCTAAGATTATCTCTCTCCGTAATGATATCATGAATTTTAAGCAACTTGATCATGAACATGTTGCACAATCTTGGGAGAGAATGAAATTGATTATTAGAAATTGTCCCGCGCATGGCTTGAGTCTTTGGATGATTATACAATTCTTCTACGTTGGCTTGAATTTCGCTTCTAGAAATATCTTGGACTCCACCTCAGGTGGAACGTTCATGGAAATGATGTTAGGAGAAGCCACAAAACTCCTAGACAATATCATGACGAACTACACTCAGTGGCACACTGAAAGGTCACCTACTAGTAATAAAGTACACGCTATAGAAGAAGTTAACTCGTTGAGTGCTAAGATGGATGAGTTAATGAATTTGGTTGCTAGTATAAGTGCTCCTTTAGATCCTAATGATATGCCCTTGTCTTCCTTGATTGAGAGTAGCAACGCTAGCTTGGACGTTAATTTTGTTGGTAGGAATAATTTTGGCAACAACAATGCTTTTAGAGGATACTATGTTCCTAGGCCTTTTCCTAGTAACTCCTCTAATAACTTTGGCAACTCCTACAACAATACTCATGGAAATTACAATAGATTACCCTCTGATCTAGAGAGTAATATCAAAGAGTTTATCAACTCGCAATTTTTTCAATGCGTCCATAGAGGAAAAACTACTCAAAATTGACGATTTGGCTAAGAGCGTTGATAGAATGTCTAGTGATATTGACGCTTTGAAAGTTAGATGTGCTCCTCCCAAGATCAATATGGATGAAACTTTGAAAGCTATGCGTGTTTCCATGATTGAGAGCAAAGAAAGAACCGCCCAAATTCGTGCTAGACATGAATGGCTTAAAAAGGCGTGTTCTCGTGATAAGAATCACGAAGATCTTAAAGTGCTTGGTGTGACTCACATTGAATCTTTGTTTTCTTGTGTCAAACGCAATGATGATGGGGCTGGATATGAATCCACCTTGGTTGAAAAACGCCCCAATGATTTGGAGTCCATCTATCTTGGTTCTAAAAGCATTAAAAGTGGAGTAGAAGATATTAAAACTTTGAGTAGTAATGAAATTGCTACCTTGGATTTCAAGGAATTCAATTATGATAGTTGCTCCTTGATTGAATGCATTTCCTTGATGCAATCCATGCTAAACTCTCCACACGCTTATAGCCAAAACAAGGCCTTTACTGATCATATCGTCGAAGCCATGATAAAATCTCTTGAAGAGAAACTTGAATTGGAAGTCTCTATCCCTAGAAAGCTTCATGATGAGTGGGAACCTACTATCAAAATCAAAATCAAAAACCATGAATGCAATGCTTTGTGTGATTTGGGTGCTAGTGTTTTCGCGATTCCAAAGTCTTTATGTGATGTTCTGGGTTTTAATGAGATTGAAGAGTGTTCTCTTAATTTGCATCTTGCGGATTCTATTGTCAAGAAACCCATGGGAAGGATCAATGTTCTTATTATTGCAAATAGGAACTATGTACCCGTGTATTTCATTGTGCTTGACATTGATTGCAATCTTACATGCCTATTATTCTTGGTAGACCTTTCCTAAGGACTATCGGTGGCATCATCGATATGAAGGAAGGGAATATTAGATTTCAATTTCCTTTAAAGAAGGGAATGGAGCACTTTCCTAGAAAGAAAATAAGATTGCCTTATGAATCCATGATGAGGGCCACTTATGGTTTGAGCACCGAAGACGATGATACGTGATTCTATCGCCTTATGCCTAGCTAAGGGCGTTAAACAATATCGCTTGTTGGGAGGCAACCCAATGAATTTATTTCTTTTTCTTTCTGTTTTGTTGCGTCCACACTATCATTATTCTATTATGATTGTGTTTTTATGTTTCTTTTTGTGTTTGAGCCAAGCAAAACCTTTATGACTAGTCTTGGTAATGGTTGTTTGATCCTGCTAGAAAAAGACAAAAACTTTTCGCTCACGAGATGATTTTTCATTTTTTTTAAGAAATAGTTTTGAGTTGATTCTTTTTGCTTCTGGTTGATATGCCTTTTTTGCAGGCAGTCGTAATTGTTCAGAATTTTTGAGGTACCAGAAGTATACGAAGAATACATATTGCTACAGACTGGTCTGTTTTTGACAGATTCTGTTTTTGTTGAGTTGGTTGCTTGTTTTGATAAAACTATGGATAGTATCGGGGGGGGGGGGGGGTACTAGCCATGGAAAAGTGAGAATACAGTAGCCCAACACCAATATAAATATAAATGAAGATTGCTACAGTACCTAAAGTTGTGGTAGTTTGTTTTGTTGTGCTAATGTTATCACGAGTTTCTGTTTAAGTTTTATGTTGTGAAGTTTTCAAGTTTTGGGTGATGTTCTCATGGACAAAGAGATAAGGAGTGGAAAGATCTCAAGCTTGGGGATGCCCAAGGCATCCCAAGCCAAATTCAAGGACACGAAAAAGCCTAAGCTTGGGGGTGCCCCGGGAAGGAATCCCCTCTTTTGTTTTCAATCCATCGGTAATGTTACTTGGAGCTATATTTTTATTCACCACATGATATGTGTTTTGCTTGGAGCGTCTTGTATCGTAGGAGTCTTTTCTTTTTTTTTGTGTCACAATCATCCTTGCTGCACACCTTTAGAGAGAGACATGCACTCATTGTGATTTTGCTAGAATGCTCATTGTGCTTCACTTATATCTTTTGAGCTAGATAGTTTTGCTCTATGTGCTTCACTTAGATCTTTTAGAGCACGGCGGTGCGTGACTTGGTAGTTGGCTTATGCTTTGAAAGTAGTCCCAAAGGTGATAGGTACCCAAATAGGATACAAAAACCTCCATCTTCATGTGCATTGAGTAGAAAGAGAAGTCTTGATTCCTCCCAATTAGTTTTGAGACGTGGATTTGGTAATACTAAGAGTTATGTTAGTAGGGTGTTGTGAATCTAGAAATACTTGTGTTGAAATTAGTGATTCCCGTAGCATCCACGTATGGTGAACCGCTATGTTAGGAAGTCGGAGCATAATTGATCTATTGATTGTCAGCCTTTGTGTTGAGGTCGGGATCGCGCGATGGTTAACACCTACCAACCCTTCCCCCGGAGTATGCGTTTAGCACTTTGTTTCGATTACTAATAAAAACTTTTGCAACAAGTATGTGAGTTCTTCATGACTAATGTGAGTCCATGGTATAGATGCACTTTCATCTTCCACCATTGCTAGCCTCTCTAGTGCCGCGCAACTTTCGCCGGTGCACAAACCCACCAAATGCCTTCCTCAAAACAGCCACCATACCTACCTACTATGGCATTTTCATAGCCATTCCGAGATATATTGCCATGCAACTCCCACCGTTCCGTCTTATGACTTGTGCCGTCACTCTCATATTGCCATTGCATGATCTAAGATAGCTAGCGAGATGTTTCAATGCCATAGGCCAAGCTAGATCATTGCACATCCCGGTACACTGCCGGAGGCATTTCCTATAGAGTCATTTCTAAGCTTTGAGCTGTGAGTAACTAAAAGTGTGATGATCATCACTATTAGAGCATTGTCACATGTGAGGAAATAAAAAAAAGAGGCCAAAGAGCCCAAATAAAAAAAATAAAAGAAAAAAAGGAGGCCTAAGAGCCCAAACAAAAAAAGAGAAAAAGAGAGAAGGGACAATGCTACTATCTTTCTCCACACTTGTGCTCCATAATAACACCATGTTCTTCATGTTTAAGAGCCTCTAGCTTCGTCACCACCATATGCTAGTGGGAATCTTCATTGTATAACTTGGCTTGTATATTCCAATGATGGGATTCCTCAAATTTTCCCTAGGTCTTCGTGAGCAAGCAAGTTGGATGCACACCCACTAGTTCTCCATTTGAGCTTTCACATACTTATAGCTCTAGTGCATCCTTTGTATGGCAATCCGTACTCATTCACATTGATATCTATTAATGGGCATCTCCATAGCCTTTTGATATGCCGAGTCAATGTGACCATCTCCTCCTTTTTGTCTCACAACCACCACCACACTCTATTCCACTTATAGTGCTATATCCATGGCTCACGCTCATGTATTGCGTGATAGTTATAAAAAGTTTGAGAAAGTAAGAGTGCGAAAACAATTACTTGGCCAATACCGGGGTTGTGCATGATTTACATTAGTTGTGTGAGGATGATGGAGCATAGCCAGACTATATGATTTTGTAGGGATAACTTTCTTTGGCCTTGTTATTTTGAAAGTTCATGATTACCTTGCTAGTTTGCTTGAACTATTATTGTTTTCATGTCAATAGAAAACTATTGTTTTGGATCTTACGGATCTGAACATTCATGTCACATGAAAGAAGTTGCAAAGGACAACTATGCTAGGTAGCATTCCACATCAAAAATTCATTCTTTATCACTTCCCTACTAGAGGACGAGCAGGAGTTAAGCTTGGGGATGCTTGATACATCTCCAACGTATCTATAATTTTTGATGGTTTCATGCTATTATCTTGTCAAACTTTGGTCGTTTTGTATGCCTTTTATATCTTTTTTGAGACTAACCTATTAACTCAGTGCCAAGTGCCAGTTCCTGTTTTTTCCATGTTTTTGACCCCTTTGAGAGGAGGATTTTAAACGGAGTCCAAACGGAACGAAACTGCCAAAAAGATTTTTTCGGAAACAAAAAAAGATCGGGAAGCGTGAGAATCAGTGCAGGGGGCCACCAGGGACCCCACAAGCCCCCTAGCCGCGGCCAGGGGGGCCGTGCCTCCCAGGCTTGTGGGCTCCCCGGGCCACCTATACCCTAGGTCTTTCACCTATAAATTCCCTAAAATCCTAGAAAAAATGAGGAGATCATCGAAAGTACTTTTCCGCCGCCGCAAGCTTCTGTTTCCGCAAGATCCCATCCGGGGCACGTTCTGGTGCCCTGTCGGAGGGGGGATTCAGATACGGAGGGCTTCTTCATCAACACCATGACCTCTCCGATGATGCGTGAGTATTTCACCATAGACCTACGGGTCCATAACTAGTAGCTAGATGGCTTCTTCTGTCTCTTGGATCTTCAATACAAAGTTCTCCATGATCTTCATGGAGATCTATCCGATGTAATCTTCTTTTGCGGTGTGTTTGTCGAGATTCGATGAATTGTGGATTTATGATCAGATTATCTATGAATCTTATTTGAGTTTCTTCTGATCTCTCTTATGCATGATTTCATATCCTTGTAATTCTCTTCGAGTTGTGGGTTTTGTTTGGCCAACTAGATCTATGATTCTTGCAATGGGAGAAGTGCTTGGTTTTGAGTTCATACCGCGCGGTGACCTCACCTAGTGACAGAAGGGGTAGCGAGGCACGCATCATGTTGTTGCCATCAAGGGTAAAAAGATGGGGTTTTCATCATTGGTTTGAGTTTATCCCTCTACATCATGTCATCTTCCTTAAGACATTACTTTGTTCGTCATGAACTCAATACACTAGATGCATGCTGGATAGCGGTCGATGTGTGGAGTAATAGTAGTATATGCAGAAAGTATCAGTCTACTTGTCTCGGACGTGATGCCTATATGTATGATCATTGCCTTAGATATTGTCATGACTTTGCATGGTTCTATCAGTTGCTTGACAGTAATTTGTTTACCCACCGTGATATTTGCTATTTTGAGAGAAGCCTCTAGTGAACACTATGGCCCCCGGGTCTACTCCACACCATATTTTCTGCCTTACACTTTTTCTTCGTTGCTCTTTTCACCTTCAAATCTCACTTTGCAATCAATCTTGAAGGGATTGACAACCCCTTTATAGCGTTGGGTGCAAGCTCTTTGTGTTTGTGCACGTACTCTGGATTTGATGAGATTCTCCTACTGGATTGATACCTTGGTTCTCAAACTGAGGGAAATACTTACTGCTCATGTGCTACATCACCCTTTCCTCTTCAAGGGAAAAACCAACGCAAGCAAGTCTCCGTCAACGTGTCAAATTCTGGCGCTGTTGTTTGAGAAGTAGCACACTCCAGAACAATGAACAAGGAAAAGTTGAGCCAATGATGAGAATTTTTTTTGAAGCGATCTTGAAGAAGGAATATGACTGATGGGATTCATACTTACGTCATAATTAAAAAGAATTAGAGATTTCCAAAAAAGAATAGAAGAGCCAGGTAAGATCCTGGGAAAACCTGTGGGTTATGGGCCACTCAAAAGAAACCACCGTTGAAACAATTGCTAAGGAAGAGACATATTGCACCGGTACAAATGAAAACTCGATGAGGTGAGAACCTCAAAATAATTGAACAGATAGAAAACACGAAACTTCTGATATACCTTCAACACTCCGGATAGAACATAGATGGATGAATAACAAGAGAAGCTTGATGAGAATTTGAACATGGAAAATCATTTACATGATGAAAAGAACATGATGATTACTGTCAATTTGAATTGAATTTACCGGAAAAGAGAACAAGAATGCAAAATGATGAACTTAGAACTCCTCAGAATCTGCACAATGAATCACCGGATACGAGATGGACGAGAAGATAGCGAAAGCATCATGAAAAGAAATGCACTTGGATGAAATCTAATCATTGAAGAAAAGGGTGAGAGGGCGGGGAAAACAAAGACAACTTGGGACATATGAGATGAACTCCGACAAGAAATGAGAGATTGATCTTGCAAATATTTGAAGAGGATTGAATTAACTTGAAGAGAAGCACTCCGGTTGGAAAAGAATTGACATGATGACTCCTCTTGGAAAGAATTGATAAGACAACTTGATTGAGAAAAAGAATTAGCATTCCCATAGAAATATGAGATCACCACTTAGAAAAGATATGAAATCACCACTTAACATCGAAGCAACTCGAATTACCATACTACAACAAAACAAAGGATGCGGCTTACAAAACAAGCCAGAACAAATTCATGACAGACATTTCGTCCGATATTTTCGTAGTAAGGTTCGCACGGGCTCTATCCTATAGTAGCCATCATGTACAAGGCAGTGCAGACGACATACGAAGCGTCCCCGAGTCGTAGCAAGCTACAAGGACTCTTTAAGACACAACGAGAAACGCTGTAGAAAGACCGTGAACAAACAAATCCACTAGATGTCGAACCCCAACCTCACATCATGCATGTGTTGGAAGATTGTCCTATAAGTAACTACTTGAATTCCCACCTAAGAACTCCCGAAATTTTCTGGTCATGCAATCGGGTCCACGGATACAAGGAGTAAAATCCATTACTCAACTCCTAGCAATAACACTACCCGTCTAGTGTATCACATCCGTCAACACATAACCAAAGATCTCAAAAACCCATATATCCCACACCCTCGAAAACACAACGATACTAAGTATGACAGTACATCCGGATGCTCCCCACCAGTACTTGGGATGCCAGACTCCTCTCGCCACTACTAGTATTCAAGCAATTTCGAATGTCCTCCATCGTGAGATACTAAGGAAACTGAATGATAACGATGTGCTCAAGAATCCCCTCGAGCTCAACTCCCTGGAAGAAATCAAGTCAGATAAGAGGCACCAAGACAGAACTCCGGTACATCGACATCACCCGGGGAGGGCCGGATCTGGGGCCGGATGGTCCTGGCGGCTGAGTGAGGAGGAGAGGCTGCGCAGTTAGGGTTTCTGCCCGGAAATCGAGGAGGGGCTGAGATTGGTGTCTATTTATAGAAAAACAGGGCTAGGGTTAGGGGATTTGCTCCATTTTCGGATCGTTGGATCGCGATTCGATGGCTCCGGTCGGAAGGGGTTTGCTAGGTGGGTTAGTTGGTCGTGTAGAGGGGTTATGGGTTATAAAGAGAGGGAGGTTTTGTTGGGGAACGTCGCATGGGAAACAAAAATTTTCCTACGCGCACGAAGACCTATCATGGTGATGTCCATCTACGAGAGGGGATGTGTGATCTATGTACCCTTGTAGACCGTATAATAGAAGCGTTAGTGAAAGCGGTTGATGTAGTGGAACGTCCTCACGTCCCTCGATCCGCCCCGCAAACCGTCCCGCGATCAGTCCCATGATCTAGTGCCGAACGGACGACACCTCCGCGTTCAGCACACGTACAACTCGACGATGATCTCGGCCTTCTTGATCCAGCAAGAGAGACGGAGAGGTAGAAGAGTTCTCCGGCAGCATGACGGTGCTCCGGAGGTTGGTGATGATCTTATCTCGGCAGGGCTCCGCCCGAGCTCCGCAGAAACGCGATCTAGAGGTAAAACCGTGGAGATATGTGGTCGGGCTGCCGTGGCAAAGTTGTCCCAAATCAGCCCTAAAACCTCCGTATATATAGGGGGAGGAGGGGGAGCCTTGCCTTGGGGTCCAAGGACTCCCAAGGGGGTCGGCCGAGCCTAAGGGGGGAACCCTCCCCTTCCAAACCAAGTCCAACTAGATTTGGAAGGAGGAGTCCTTCCCCCTTTTCCCACCTCCTTTTTTTTTCTTTTCTCTTTGATTTTTCTTCCTATGGCGCATAGGGCTTTCTTGGGCTGTCCCACCAGCCCACTAAGGGCTGGTGCGCCACCCCCAATGCCTATGGGCTTCCCCTGGGTGGGTTGCCCCCCCGGTGAACTCCCAGAACCCATTCGTCATTCCCGGTACATTCCCGGTAACTCCGAAAACCTGCCGGTAATCAAATGAGGTCATCCTATATATCAATCTTCATTTCCGGACCATTCCGGAAACCCTCGTGACGTCCTTGATCTCATCCGGGACTCCGAACAACATTCGGTAACCAACCATATAACTCAAATACGCATAAAACAACGTCGAACCTTAAGTGTGCAGACCCCGCGGGTTCGAGAACTATGTAGACATGACCCGAGAGACTCCTCGGTCAATATCCAATAGCGGGACCTGGATGCCCATATTGGATCCTACATATTCTACGAAGATCTTATCGTTTGAACCTCAGTGCCAAGGATTCATATAATCCCGTATGTCATTCCCTTTGTCCTTCGGTATGTTACTTGCCCGAGATTCGATCGTCAGTATCCGCATACCTATTTCAATCTCGTTTACCGGCAAGTCTCTTTACTCGTTCCGTAATACAAGATCCCGCAACTTACACTAAGTCACATTGCTTGCAAGGCTTGTGTGTGATGTTGTATTACCGAGTGGGCCTCGAGATACCTCTCCGTCACACGGAGTGACAAATCCCAGTCTCGATCCATACTAACTCATCGAACACCTTCGGAGATACCTGTAGAGCATCTTTATAGTCACCCAGTTACGTTGCGACGTTTGATACACACAAAGTATTCCTCCGGTGTGAGTGAGTTATATGATCTCATGGTCATAGGAACAAATACTTGACATGCAGAAAGCAGTAGCAACAAAATGACACGATCAACATGCTACGTCTATTAGTTTGGGTCTAGTCCATCACGTGATTCTCCTAATGACGTGATCCAGTTATCAAGCAACAACACCTTGTTTATAATCAGAAGACACTGACTATCTTTGATCAACTGGCTAGCCAACTAGAGGCTTTCTAGGGACAGTGTTTTGTCTATGTATCCACACATGTATATAAGTCTTCATTCAATACAATTATAGCATGGATAATAAACGATTATCTTGATACAGGAATTATAATAATAACTATATTTATTATTGCCTCTAGGGCATAATTCCAACAGTCTCCCACTTGCACTAGAGTCAATAATCTAGCCGTCACATCATCATGCGAATTACACTGTAATAAATCTAACACCCATACAGTTCTGGTGTTGATCATGCTTTGCCCGTGGAAGAGGTTTAGTCAGCGGGTCTGCTACATTCAGATTCGTGTGCACTTTGCATATATTCACGTCCTCCCCTTCGACGTAGTCGCGGATGATGTTGAAGCGTCGTTTGATGTGTCTGGACTTCTTGTGAAACCGTGGTTCCTTTGCTAGGGCAATGGCACCCGTGTTGTCACAGAACAAGGTTATTGGATTCAGTGCACTTGGCACCACTCCAAGATCCGTCATGAACTGCTTCATCCAGACACCCTCCTTAGCCGCCTCCGAGGCAGCCATGTACTCTGCTTCACATGTAGAATCTGCTATGACGCTCTGCTTGGAACTGCACCAGCTTACCGCACCCCCATTAAGAATAAATACGTATCCGGTCTGCGACTTAGAGTCGTCCGGATCTGTGTCAAAGCTTGCATCGACGTAACCTTTTACGGCGAGCTCTTCGTCACCTCCATACACGAGAAACATCTCCTTAGTCCTTTTCAGGTACTTCAGGATATTCTTGACCGCCGTCCAGTGATCCACTCCTGGATTACTATGGAACCTACCTGCCATACTTATGGCCAGGCTAACGTCCGGTCTAGTGCACAACATTTCATACATGATAGAACCTATGGCTGAAGCATAGGGGACGGTGCTCATATGCTCTCTATCCTCATCAGTTGCTGGGCACTGAGTCTTACTCAATCTCGTACCTTGTAAAACTGGCAAGAACCCTTTCTTGGACTGTTCCATTTTGAATCTCTTCAAAACTTTATCAAGGTATGTGCTTTGTGAAATTCCTATCAGGGGTTTTGATCTATACCTGTAGATCTTAATGCCTAGAATGTAAGTAGCTTCTCCTAGGTCCTTCATAGAGAAACTTTTATTCAAGTAATCCTTTATGCTCTCCAAAAACTCTACGTTGTTTCTAATCAGCAATATGTCATCCACATATAATATTAGAAACGCCACAGAGCTCCCACTCACTTTCTTGTAAATACAAGATTCTCCAACCACTTGTATAAACCCAAATGCTTTGATCACCTCATCAAAGCGTTTGTTCCAACTCCGAGATGCTTGCACCAGTCCATAAATGGATTGCTGGAGTTTGCACACCTTGTTAGCATTCTTAGGATCGACAAAACCTTCGGGTTGCATCATATACAACTCTTCCTTAAGGAGACCGTTAAGGAACGCCGTTTTGACATCCATCTGCCAGATTTCATAATCAAAAAATGCAGCTATTGCTAACATGATTCTGACGGACTTAAGCATTGCTACGGGTGAGAATGTCTCATCGTAGTCAACTCCTTGAACTTGTGAAAAACCCTTTGCCACAAGTCGAGCTTTATAAACGGTCACATTGCCGTCAGCGTCCGTCTTCCTCTTAAAGATCCATTTGTTCTGAATAGCCTTGCGGCCCTTAGGTAGTACTTCCAAAGTCCACACTTTGTTCTCATACATGGATCCTATCTCGGACTTCATGGCTTCTAGCAATTTGTTGGAATCTGGGCCCACCATTGCTTCTTCATAATTTGCAGGTTCATTGTTGTCTAACAACATGATTGACAAGACGGGATTACCGTACCACTCTGGAGCAGCACGTGGTCTCGTCGACCTGCGTGGTTCGACAGAAACTTGAACCGGAGTTTCATGATCATCATCATTAACTTCCTCCTCAACCGGCGTCACAACGACAGAGGTTTCCCCTTGCCCTGCGCCACCACCTAGAGGGATGAGAGGTTCGACAACCTCATCAAGTTCTATCTTCCTCCCACTCAATTCTCTCGAGAGAAACTCTTTCTCGAGAAAAGCTCCATTTTTAGCAACAAACACTTTGCCCTCGGATTTGAGATAGAAGGTGTACCCAACTGTCTCTTTTGGGTAACCTATGAAGATGCACTTTTCCGCTTTGGGTTCCAGCTTTTCAGGCTGAAGCTTTTTGACATAAGCATCACATCCCCAAACTTTAAGAAACGACAACTTTGGCCTTTTGCCATACCACAGTTCGTATGGTGTCGTCTCAACGGATTTTGATGGTGCCCTATTTAAAGTGAATGCAACTGTTTCTAATGCATAACCCCAAAATGATAATGGCAAATCGGTAAGAGACATCATAGATCGCACCATCTCTAATAAAGTACGATTACGACGTTCGGACACACCATTACGCTGTGGTGTTCCAGGCGGTGTGAACTGTGAAAAAATTCCACATTGTCTTAAGTGAGCACCAAACTCGAAACTCAGATATTTACCCCCACGATGAGACCGTACGAACTTGATCTTCTTGTTACGATGATTTTCAACTTCACTCTGAAATTGCTTGAACTTTTCAAATGTTTCAGACTTGTGCTTCCTCAAGTAGACATAACCATATCTACTCAAATCATCAGTGAAGGTGAGAAAATAACGATATCCGCCACGTGCCTCGACGCTCATCGGACCACACACATCGGTATATATGATTTCCAACAAGTCACTTGCACGCTCCATTGTTCCGGAGAACGGAGTTTTAGTCATCTTGCCCATGAGGCATGGTTCGCACGTGTCAAGTGAATCAAATTCAAGTGACTCCAAAATTCCATCGGCATGGAGTTTCTTCATGCGCTTTACACCAATATGACCTAAGCGGCAGTGCCATAAAAATATGGCGCTATCATTTTTAACTCTAACTCTTTTGGTCGCAATGTTATGTATGTGTGTATCACTATCAAGATTCAATATGAACAATCCTCTCACATTGGGTGCATGACCATAAAAGATGTTACTCATAGAAATAGAACAACCATTATTCTCTGACTTAAAAGAGTAACCGTCTCGCAATAAACAAGATCCAGATATAATGTTCATGCTGAACGCAGGCACTAAATAACAATGATTTAAGTTCATAACTAATCCTGATGGTAACTGAAGTGAAACTGTGCCGACGGCGATTGCATCAACCTTGGAACCATTTCCTACGCGCATCGTCACTTCATCTTTCGCCAGCCTTCGTCTATTCCGCAGTTCCTGTTTCGAGTTGCAAATATGAGCAAAAGAACCGGTATCGAATACCCAGGCACTACTACGAGAGCCGGTTAAGTGCACATCAATAACATGTATATCAAATATACCTGATTTTTCTTTGGCCGCCTTCTTATCAGCCAGATACTTGGGGCAATTGCGCTTCCAGTGACCCATACCCTTGCAATAGTAACACTCTGTTTCAGGCTTAGGTCCAGCTTTGGGTTTCTTCGTCGGATTGGCAACAGGCTTGCCGCTCTTCTTTGAATTACCCTTCTCGCCTTTGCCGTTTCTCTTGAAACTAGTGGTCTTATTCACCATCAACACTTGATGCTCTTTATGGAGTTCAGACTCCGCGACTTTCAACATCGCAAACAACTCGCCGGGAGACTTGTTCATCCCTTGCATGTTGTAGTTCAACACAAAGCCTTTATAGCTTGGCGGCAGTGATTGAAGGATTCTGTCAGTGATAGCCTATTGCGGGAGTTCAATCCCTAGCTCAGCTAGACGGTTTGAGTACCCAAACATTTTGAGCACATGTTCACTGACAGACGAGTTCTCCTCCATCTTGCAAGCATAGAATTTATCGGAGGTCTGATACCTCTCGATCCGGGCATTCTTCTGAAAGATAAACTTCAACTCCTGGAACATCTCAAATGCTCCATGACGCTCAAAGCAATTCCCGGTTCTAAGCCATACAAGACTGCACATTGAACTACTGAGTAGTCCTCCTTACGTGCTAACCAAGCGTTCTTAACATCCTGATCAGCCGTAGCGGGTGGTTCATCTCCTAGCGCAACATTAAGGACATAATCCTTCTTCCCAGCTTGTAAGATTAGCTTAAGATTACGACCCAGTCTACAAAGTTGCTTCCATCATCTTTCAACTTAGCTTTCTCTAGGAACGTATTAAAATTCAGGGTGACTGTCGCGTGAGCCATGATCTACAACACAAATATATTCAAAGTGGACTTAGACTATGTTCAAGATAATTAGAGTTTAACTTAATCAAATTACTCCCTAAACTCCGAGTCAAAAAGTACATCTCTCTAGTCATTTGAGTGGTTCATGATCCACTTACACTAGCTCAAGTCCGATCATCACGTGAGTTGAGTATAGTTTCAGTGGTAAGCATCCCTATGTTAATCATATCATCTATATGATTCATGATCGACCTTTCGGTCTCATGTGATCCGAGGCCATGTCTGCACATGCTAGGCTCGTCAAGATTAACCCGAGTGTTCTGCGTGCGCAACTGTTTTGCACCCGTTGTATGTGAACGTTGAGTCTATCACACCCGATCATCACGTGGTGTCTCGAAACGACGAACTGTAGCAATGGTGCACAGTCGGGAGAACACAATTTTGTCTTGAAATTTTAGTGAGAGATCACCTCATAATGCTACCTTCGTTCTAAGCAAAATAAGGTGCATAAAAGGATTAACATCACATGCAATTCATAAGTGACATGATATGGCCATCATCACGTGCTCCTTGATCTCCATCCCCAAAGCACCGACACGATCTTCTTGTCACCGACGCCACACCATGATCTCCATCAACGTGTCGCCATCGGGGTTGTCGTGCTACTCATGCTATTACTACTAAAGCAACATCCTAGCAAAATAGTAAACGCATCTGCAAGCACAAACGTTAGTATAAAGACAACCCTATGGCTCCGCCGGTTGCCGTACCATCGACGTGCAAGTCGATATAATCTATTACAACATGATCATATCATACATCCAATATATCACATCACATCGTTGGAATATCACATCACAAGCATACCCTGCAAAAACAAGTTAGACGTCCTCTAATTTTGTTGTTGCATGTTTTACGTGGTGACCATGGGTATCTAGTAGGATCACATCTTACTTACGCAAACACCACAACGGAGATATATGAGTTGCTATTTAACCTCATCCAAGGACCTCCTTAGTCAAATCCGATTCAACTAAAGTTGGAGAAACTGACACCCGCCAATCATCTTTGAGCAACGGAGTTACTCGTAGCGATGAAACCAGTCTCTCGCAAGCGTACGAGTAATGTCGGTCCGAGCCGCTTCGATCCAACAATACCGCGGAATCAAGAAAAGACTAAGCAGGGCAGCAAAACGCACATCACCGCCCACAAAAACTTTTGTGTTCTAGTCGAGAAGACATCTACGCATGAACCTAGCTCATGATGCCACTGTTGGGGAACGTCGCATGGGAAACAAAAAATTTCCTACGCGCACGAAGACCTATCATGGTGATGTCCATCTACGAGAGGGGATGTGTGATCTACATACCCTTGTAGACCGTACAGCAGAAGCGTTAGTGAACGCGGTTGATGTAGTGGAACGTCCTCACGTCCCTCGATCCGCCCCGCGAACCGTCCCGCATCAGTCCCATGATCTAGTGCCGAACGGACGGCACCTCCGCGTTCAGCACACGTATAGCTCGACGATGATCTCAGCCTTCTTGATCCAGCAAGAGAGACGGAGAGGTAGAAGAGTTCTCCGGCAGCGTGACGGCGCTCCGGAGGTTGGTGATGATCTTATCTCGGCAGGGCTCCGCCCGAGCTCCGCAGAAACGCGATCTAGAGGTAAAACCGTGGAGATATGTGGTCGGGCTGCCGTGGCAAAGTTGTCCCAAATCAGCCCTAAAACCTCCGTATATATAGGGGGAGGAGGGGGAGCCTTGCCTTGGGGTCCAAGGACTCCCAAGGGGGTCGGCCGAGCCTAAGGGGGGAACCCTCCCCTTCCAAACCGAGTCCAACTAGGTTTGGAAGGAGGAGTCCTTCCCCCTTTTCCCACCTCCTCTTTTTTTTTCTTTTCTCTTTGATTTTTCTTCCTATGGCGCATAGGGCTTTTTTGGGCTGTCCCACCAGCCCACTAAGGGCTGGTGCGCCACCCCCAATGCCTATGGGCTTCCCCGGGGTGGGTTGCCCCCCCGGTGAACTCCCGAAACCCATTTTTCATTCCCGGTTAATCCCGGTAACTCCGAAAACCTTCGGGTAATCAAATGAGGTCATCCTATATATCAATCTTCGTTTCCGGACCATTTCGGAAACCCTCGCGACGTCCGTGATCTCATCCGGGACTCCGAACAACATTCGGTAACCAACCATATAACTCAAATACGCATAAAACAACGTCGAACCTTAAGTGTGCAGACCCTGCGGGTTCGAGAACTATGTAGACATGACCTGAGAGACTCCTCGGTCAATATCCAATAGCGGGACCTGGATGCCCATATTGGATCCTACATATTCTACGAAGATCTTATCGTTTGAACCTCAGTGCCAAGGATTCTTATAATCCCGTATGTCATTCCCTTTGTCCTTCGGTATGTTACTTGCCCGAGATTCGATCGTCAGTATCTGCATACCTATTTCAATCTCGTTTACCGGCAAGTCTCTTTACTCGTTCCGTAATACAAGATCCCGCAACTTACACTAAGTCACATTGCTTGCAAGGCTTGTGTGTGATGTTGTATTACCGAGTGGGCCCCGAGATACCTCTCCGTCACACGGAGTGACAAATCCCAGTCTCGATCCATACTAACTCAACGAACACCTTCGGAGATACCTGTAGAGCATCGTTATAGTCACCCAGTTACGTTGCGACGTTTGATACACACAAAGCATTCGTCCGGTGTGAGTGAGTTATATGATCTCATGGTCATAGGAACAAATACTTGACACGCAGAAAACAATAGCAGCAAAATGACACGATCAACATGCTACGTCTATTAGTTTGGGTCTAGTCCATCACGTGATTCTCCTAATGACGTGATCCAGTTATCAAGCAACAACACCTTGTTTATAATCAGAAGACAGTGACTATCTTTGATCAACTGGCTAGCCAACTAGAGGCTTTCTAGGGACAGTGTTTTGTCTTTGTATCCACACATGTATATAAGTCTTCATTCAATACAATTATAGCATGGATAATAAACGATTATCTTGATACAGGAATTATAATAATAACGATATTTATTATTGCCTCTAGGGCATAATTCCAACAGGTTTGTGATACGTCTCCTAAGTATCTATAATTTTTTATGGTTCCATACTATTATCTTGTCAAACTTTGGATGTTTTGTATGCCTTTTATATCTTTTTGGGACTAACTTATTAACTCAGTGCGAAGTGCGAGTTCCTGTTTTTTCCGTGTTTTTGACCTTTTTCAGAGGAGAATAACAAACGGAGTCCAAACGGAATAAAACCTCCGAAAAGATTTTTTCTGGAACAGAAGATACGCAGGAAGCTTGAGAACCAAGGCAAAGGGTCCCGGGGGAGGCCACAAGCCCCCTAGTCGCGGCCTTGGGGGGGGGGCACCTAGCAGGCTTGTGGGCACCCCCGTGGCTCCTTTGCTCTACTTCTTCTGCCTATAAATCCCCGAAAATCTGAAACCACGGGAGAGAGCCACGAAAATACTTTTCCGCCGCCGCAAGCTTCTGTCTCCGCAAGATCCCATCGGGGGCACGTTCTGGTGCCCTGCCGGAGGGGGGATTTGGACACGGAGGGCTTCTTCATCAACACCATTGCCTCTCTGATGATGCGTGAGTAGTTCACCATAGACCTTCGGGTCCATAGCTAGTAGCTAGATGGCTTCTTCTCTGTCTTGGATCTTCAATACAAAGTTCTCCATGATCTTCATGGAGATCTATCCGATGTAATCTTCTTTTGCGGTGTGTTTGTCGAGATCCGATGAATTGTGGATTTATGATCAGATTATCTATGAATCTTATTTGAGTTTCTTCTGATCCCTTATATGCATGATTGTAATTCTCTTCGAGTTGTGGGTTTTGTTTGGCCAACTCGATCTATGATTCTTGCAATAGGAGAAGGGCTTGGTTTTGGGTTCATACTGTGCTGTGACCTCACCCAGTGACAGAAGGGGTAGCGAGGCACGCATCCTGTTGTTGCCATTAAGGGTAAAAAGATGGGGTTTATATCTATTGCATGAATTTATCCCTCTACATCATGTCATCTTGCTTAAGGCGTTACTCTGTTTGTTATGCACTCAATACACTAGATGCATGCTGGATAGCGGTCGATGTGTGGAGTAATAGTAGTAGATGCAGAAAGTATCGGTCTACTTGTCTCAGACGTGATGCCTATATGTATGATCATTGCCTTAGATATCGTCATGACTTTGCGCGGTTCTATCAATTGCTCGACAGTAATTCGTTCACCCACCGTAATATTTGCTATCTTGAGAGAAGCCTCTAGTGAACACTATGGCCCCCGGGTCTACTTCACATCATATTTTCAGCTCCACACTTTTACTTTGTTGCACTTTCCACCTTCAGATCTCACCTTGCAATCAATCATGAAGGGATTGACAACCCCTTTGTAGCATTGGGTGCAAGTTTGGTGTTTTTGCGCACGTACTTTGGAGACTTGGCTTGATACTCCTACTGGATTGATACCTTGGTTCTCAAACTGAGGGAAATACTTACTGCTACTATGCTGCATCACCCTTTCCTCTTCAAGGGAAAAACCAACGGAAGCTCAAGAGGTAGCAAGACGAATTTCTGGCGCCGTTGCCGGGGAGGAGGATCAAGTCAAGAATAGTCTCCCGTCAACGTGCCAATTTCTGGTGCCGTTGCCGGGGAGCATCAAGTCAAGAGTAGTCTTCCTCCAACGTGTCAATCTCTGGCACCGGGGATTATTCTAAGTGAAGCTTATCCAAGTAACCGTCGCAAACTCATCTCTTGCATTTACCTTTTTTGCCTTTTCCTCTTGTTTTCCTCTCCCCCACTTCTGAATTTTTTTTACAAAAATATTTGCCTTTCCTTTGCTTGTGTGCTATGTGCCTTCAATATGCTTGCATCTTCGCTTGCTGAAAATCTATTGATATGGATCCTCATCCACTTGCTAATCTCTTTAAGAGATCCAATTATGTTGAACCATTTGCTAGTGAGTTGAGTGCACTTGACTTTCTCTATGGAGTTTTGCTTGAGATGCGTGAATCTGAAAATCGTGATGAAAAATTTATGAAGTGATTCACAAGGGCTCCTTGAATGAAAAGCATGATTGCAATGATTTCATTATAAATTCTATGAATGACAATCATGCTAAAAATATGCAAAACCCTAAGCTTGGGGATGCTAGTTTTGCTCTGTCCACTACTTGTTGCAATAATCATGATTGGGGTAATGATTTTTCTTATGATCTTGAAAATTTGTTTAAGACTCATGATGAATATGATATTTGCAATACTATTGAGAGTGGGTTTGGAGAAGTCATGACTTTAGTTCATGATAATTCCACTACTTTTGAAGATCGTCAACTTTGCATGCACGTGGATCATGAAAAGAATATCCTATGTTATAGCTATATTGTTGAATTTGATTATGATCCCACATGCAATTATTATGAGAGAGTAAAATATTGTGGTAGAAACTTTCATGTGACTAATTCACCTCTCGTTATGTTGAGATTGCTATTGTCTCTTTCTTCTTCCTTGCATATGGTAACTGTTGGTTGTCTTGACAATTTGTTTCCCTATAAAATGCCTATGCATAGGAAGTATGTTAGACTTAGATGTGATTTTCACATGCTTTATGATGCTCTCGTTGTGCTTCAATTCTTGTCTTTTGTGTGAGCATCATTTAATTATCAATGCCTAGCTAAAAGGCTTTAAAGAAAAGGGCTTGTTGGGAGGCAACCCAATGAATTTATCTTTGCTGTTCGCTTTCTGTTTTGTTGCGTCCACACCATCATAATTCTGTTATGATTGTGTTTTTTGTGTTTCTTTTTGTGTCTGGGCCAAGTAAAACCTGTATGACTAGTTTGGTGATAGTTGTTTGATCGTGCTGAAAAAGACAGAAACTTTTCGCTCACGAAACTATTTTTCATTTTTATCCAGAAAGAGATTTTGAGTTGATTCTTTTTGCTTCTGGTTTATATGCCAATTTCCCAAATGTTCGTAATTGTTCAGAATTTTTGAGATACCAGAAGTATACGAAGTATATAGATTTCTATAGACTGGTCTGTTTTTGACAGATTCTGTTTTTGTTGTGTTGATTGCTTATTTTAATGAAACTATGGATAGTATGGGGGTACTAGCCATGGAAAAGTGAGAATACAGTAATCTAAAACCAATATAAATAGAAATCAAGTTTGCTACAGTACCTAAAAAGGTGGTAGTTTGTTTTCTTGTGCTAATGATATCACGAGTTTCTGTCTAAGTTTTGTGTTGTGAAGTTTTCAAGTTTTGGGTGATGTTCTCATGGACAATGGGATAAAGAGTGGAAAGAGCTCAAGCTTGGGGATGCCCAAGGCATCCCAAGACAAATTCAAGGACACCAAAAATCCTAAGCTTGGGGATGCCCCGGGAAGGCATCCCCTCTTTCGTCTTCAATCCATCGGTAATTTTACTTGGAGCTATATTTTTATTCACCACATGATATGTGTTTGCTTGGAGCGTCGTGTATTATAGGAGTATTTTCTTTTTGTTGTGTCACAAT
The DNA here is from genome assembly GCF_904849725.1 of Hordeum vulgare subsp. vulgare. Taxonomy (NCBI): domain Eukaryota; kingdom Viridiplantae; phylum Streptophyta; class Magnoliopsida; order Poales; family Poaceae; genus Hordeum; species Hordeum vulgare. Next base: position 536,835,394 of record NC_058521.1, read on the forward strand.
CATCCTTGCTGCACATCTTTTGAGATAGACATGCACTCATCGTGAATTTGCTAGAATACTCGTTGAGCTTCGCTTATATCTTTTGAGTTAGGCAATTTAGCTCACATGTGCTTCACTTATATCTTTTGAGATAGATAATATTGCTCTAAGTGCTTCACTTAGATCTTTTAGAAGCATCGTGGTTTCATATTTTGGAGAAATAAGAACTCTCGATCTTCACTTATATCTTTTTGAGAGTGCTCTCTCTGAGTAACTTGGTAGTTGGCTTGTGCTATGAAAGTAGTCCTAAAGATGATAGGCATCCAAAGAGGATACAATAAAACTTCCGTATTCATGTGCATTGTTTAGAAAGAGAAGTTTGATTCCTATCAATTAGTTTTGAGATATGGATTTGGTAATATTAAGAGTCATGTTAGTAGGGTGTTGTGAATCTAGAAATACTTGTGTTGAAGTTAGTGATTCCCATAACATGCACGTATGGCGAACCGCTATGTTAGGAAGTCGGAGCATAATTGATTTATTGATTGTCATCCTTTGTGTTGTGGTAGGGATCGCGCAATGGTTAACACCTACCAACACTTCCCCTAGGAGTATGCGTTTAGCACTTTGTTTCGATTACTAATAAAAACTTTAGCAATAAGTATGTGAGTTCTTCATGACTAATGTGAGTCCTTGGTATAGATGCACTTTCAACTTCCACCATTGCTAGCCTCTCTAGTGCAGTGCAACTTTTGCCAGTACAGAAAACCACAATAGACCTTCCTCAAAACAACCACCATACCTACCTATCATGGCCTTTTTATAGCCATTCCGAGATATATTGCCATCCAACTCGCACCATTCCGTCTCATGACATGTGTTTTCACTTTCATATTGCCATTGCATGATCGTAAGATAGCTAGCGAGTCATACGCTAAGCTAGATCGTTGCACATCCCGGTACACTGCCGGAGGCATTTCTTATAGAGTCATCATTGTCCTAAGCATTGAGCTGTGAGTAAATAAAAGTGTGATGATCATCATTATTAGAGCATTGTCCCATGTGAGGAAATAAAAAAAAGAGGCCAAAGTTGCCCACAAAAAAATATATGGAAAGAGGCCAAAGAGCCCAAACAAAAAAAAGAGAGAAAAAGAGAGAAGGGACAATGCTACTATCTTTTTCCACACTTGTGCTTCACAATAGCACCATCTTCTTCATGATTGAGAGTCTCTTGTTTTGTCACCACCATATACTAGTGGGAATCTTCATTATATAACTTGGCTTGTACTCCCTCCGTTCCTAAATATAAGACGTTTTAGATATTGCACTATGAACTATATACGGATGTACATAGACATATTTTAGAATGTAGATTCATTCATTTTGCTCCGTATGTAGTCTCCTAGTGTAATATCTAAAAGGTCTTATATTTTGAAACGGAGGGAGTATATTCCAATGATGGGCTTCCTCAAAATTGCCCTAGGTCTTCGTGAGCAAGCAAGTTGGATGCACACGCACTAGTTCTTCTTTTGAGCTTTCACACACTTATAGCTCTAAGTGCATCCGTTGCATGGTAATCCCTACTCTTTCACATTGATATCTATTGATGGGCATCTCCATAGCCCTTTGATACACCGAGTCAATGTGACCATCTCCTCCTTTTTGCCTCACAACTTACACCACACTCTATTTCAAATATAGTGCTATATCCATGGCTCACGCTCATGTATTGCGTGAGAGTTGAAAAAGGTTTGACAAAATCAGAGTGCAAAAACAATTACTTGTCCAATACCGGGGTTGTGCATGATTTAAATTCGTTGTGTGGGGATGATGGAGCATAGCCAGACTATATGATTTTGTAGGGATAACTTTCTTTGGCCTTTTTATTTCGAAAGTTCATGATTACCTTGCTAGTTTGCTTGAAGTATTGTTGTTTTCATGTGAATAGCAAACTATTGTTTTGAATCTTACGGATCTGAACATTCATGTCACATGAAAGAAGTTACAAAGGACAAAAATGCTAGGTAGCATTCCACATCAAAAATTCTGTCTTTATCACTTCCCTACTCGAGGACGAGCAGGAGTTAAGCTTGGGGATGCTTGATACGTCTCCAAAGTATCTATAATATTTGATGGTTCCATGCTATTATCTTGTCAAACTTTGGATGTTTTGTATGCCTTTTATATGTTTTTTGGGACTAACTTATTAACTCAGTGCCAAGTGCCAGTTCCTGTTTTTTCCGTGTTTTTGACCTTTTTGAGGGAGAATATCAAACGGAGTCGAAACGGAATAAAACCTCCGAAAAGATTTTTTCCGGAATAGAAGATACGCAGGAAGCTTGAGAACCAAGGCAAAGGGTCCCGGGGGAGGCCACAAGCCCCCTAGCCGCGGCCTGTGGGGCGGGGGGGGGGGGGGGGTGGGGGCGCCTAGGAGGCTTGTGGGACCCCCGTGGCTCCTTTGCCCTACTTCTTCCGCCTATAAATCCCCGAAAAATCTGAAACCACGGGAGAGAGCCACGAAAATACTTTTCCGCCGCCGCAAGCTTCTGTCTCCGCAAGATCCCATCTAGGGCACGTTCTTGTGCCCTACCGGAGGGGGGATTCGGACACGGAGGGCTTCTTCATCAACACCATTGCCTCACCGATGATGCGTGAGTAGTTCACCATAGAGCTTCGGGTCCATAGCTAGTAGCTAGATGGCTTCTTCTCTGTCAATACAAAGTTCTCCATGATGTTCATGGAGATATATCCGATGTAATCTTCTTTTGCGGTGTGTTTGTCGAGATCCAATGAATTGTGGATTTATGATCAGATTATCTATGAATCTTATTTGAGTTTCTTCTGATCTCTTATATGCATGATTTCATATCCTTGTAATTCTCTTCGAGTTTTGGGTTTTCTTTGGCCAACCTGATCTATGATTCTTCCAATAGGAGAAGTGCTTGGTTTTGGGTTCATACCATGCGGTGACCTCACCCAGTGACAGAAGGGGTAACGAGGCACACAACATGTTGTTGCCATCAAGGGTAAAAAGATGGGGTTTATATCTATGTCATCTTGCTTAAGGCGTTACTCTGTTTGTTATGAACTCAATACACTAGGTGCATAATGGATAGCGGTCGATGTGTGGAGTAATAGTAGTAGATGCAGAAAGTATCAGTTTACTTGTCTTGGACGTGATGCCTATATGTATGATCATTGTCTTAGATATCGTCATAACTTTGCGCGGTTCTATCAATTGCTCGACAGTAATTTGTTCACCCACCGTAATATTTGCTATCTCAAGAGAAGCCTCTAGTGAACACTATGGCCCCCGGGTCTACTTCGCATCATATTTTCAGCTCCACACTTTTACTTTGTTGCACTTTCCACCTTCAGATCTCACCTTGCAATCAATCGTGAAGGGATTGACAACCCCTTTGTAGCGTTGGGTGCAAGTTTGCTGTTTTTGCGCACGTACTTTGGAGACTTGGCTTGATACTCATACTGGATTGATACTTTGGTTCTCAGACTGAGGGAAATACTTACTGCTACTGTGCTGCATCACCTTTCCTCTTCAAGGGAAAAACCAACGCAAGCTCAAGAGATAGCAGTTTGCGGCTCGACACAATATTTTAAATACTGAAAAACGTCCGACGATAACCGATGAAGATGTCACTACGGTCGACCGTTCGTGTATCAAACGGACTTCGATTGTGATGAAATTTGCCATGGGGCCTACCTACACTAAAACTAGACCGCACACCAAGTTTCAACCAAATCGAGAATATTTTATACACATTTTTAAAAACAATATTGAAATGATGCCGCGGGTGCGTGCGTGTGTGGTTGGTCTCAAAACGGTCAACGATGAAAACGGGGAGAACCAGCAACTAATAACACTTGCAAGTTTCGAAAGCTGGCGGGAACAGAGTGCCGATGCAATGCAGATGATGCGCATGATGCGATGATGAATGCAGCAAACAAATAATTAACACGGCGGCAATGGAATAAAATGGGAATCTTATGGAGCGTCGGTCTCGGGCTGTTACACCAAACCACCACTAAATTTAAAGTAAATTACCCATCTTGCCACCCGTAAAAGTGAAAAAATGAGTGTTCCTCCGAATTATTCGTACTTCATTGGGATCTTCAGTTTTTCATCCATCGTGGGACTAGCCTTTTTCTTTTCCTTATCATACACACATCAAGAATGCATTAAAAACCACGCATCAAGGATCAAGTCCAACATAGACTCATTGTGCGCATGTTCGAATGGACGTGTATTATACGTCTGCATGTGCATCGGCTGATGCACAAATATTTAAATACATGTATATATATGGAGTGTGAATATTTGAAACTTGATCTGAAGATCACGATTTTATTATTTTGTTGCAACGCACGGGCCTTTGTGCTAGTAAAGATAAGAAATGAACACACCAAGTGACCGTGATGTGGTGCTCGGCAAAGTTCGTGCCTTTGTTGAGTTCTCTTGTGTTGGCAGTTGAAAAATGTCATGTGTGAGTGACTTAGCAAAACACTCGGACACACCCTTATTTCCCAAATCCAAAGCAAAATTCCCCACCACCCACCCCACATGGTTGCTCTGTCATTTCCTCCTCGCCAAAATCCCACCGATGACCTTCACTCGACATCGACACCGAGCAATCCACCATCGCGGCACCCCCTCCAAATCGGTGGCGTCGTCCCCCTTCACCTTGATGAGATGTGGACACCTTGCTCCACCTTTTTAATTATAGGTTAACTGCTATAGTTTGTTATAAGAATTTTATTAGTAATTGCTATAATTTTGTTCGAGGAATTGATTGTTTACAGGCTAATGCTACATGTTGATTGATATAGTTTTGTTATAGGTCTGCATCAGCTGCCACCATCCCCGTTCACGTAGGCCATCGCCCTTTCCTTCGATGCAGAGCCCGTGAAGCCCATCGTTGCGGCACCCCTCCATCCGACGTGAATGCTGAGCAATCCACCATCGCGACACCCCCCTCCACTCGGCCGACGTCGTCCCCGTCCACCCTCATTAGATGTGGCCGCCTTGCTCCACCTTTTTTAATTATAGGTTAACTGCTAAAGTTTAGTTATAGGAATTTTATTAATTTCTATAATTTTGTTCGAGGAATTAATTTGTTGTAGGCTAATGCAACATGTTAATAATTTTTTAGAGGCTAATTGCTATAGTTTTGTTATAGGTCATTTTAATTAATAGGTTAATGAATTTGCTGTAGGTTAATGATTTTTATATGTTAATCATTTTCCATAGGAATTATGTTACATGTTATTTAATTTGCTATAATTTCCTATAGGTAATTTATTTATTAGGTTAATGAATTTTGTCATAAGAATTTGTTATAGGTTAATGAATTTTGTCATAGGTTAATGAATTTGCTATATGAATTGTATTATAGGTTAATTACTTTGCTATATGTTAAATTGCTATGGTTTCCTATTGGTCATTTTAATTTATAGGATAATTTGTTATATGAATGTTGCTACATATATCATTTTTGTGTAGTTCGAGGGAACCTTCGCCTTTGCAGCACCGCGGGGTTCGACTCCGCGAGTCTATCTGCTACGGTTTTTCTACGAATGGAAGAAGTTAGATCTATGTTATGGACGAAGTTACAACTACTTGCCAAGCTTCGAGTTATTCACAATCCTACTCTCATATTCCTTCAAGACAGATGAAGGGATCCAACAAGATAGTAAGGGTTCTTTGAACAACAAACCATCGATCGTCTTGACAAGCTCAAGTTGATTCTGTGACTACCCACCGACTTGTCGTGCCCCAACATGTCACAGATTTGGTGACTAACATGAGCTGATCCAGTGTTCGTTTGTAACTCTACAAACACTGAGTTAATAGACTTGCGAACTACTATGATTTATACTAGAACTCTTTGATCTACCATGTGACCATACCTAATGATGTCACCAGGTTAACCTATTTTACTAGGTTAACTTCTACACTGCTGGTGGCAATGAAAATCATCAAGACTGAATTGTGCAACGAGATGTTTGGTGGTTGGCTTTATGGTTTGAAGGTGTGTTAGATTGAGCGAGGGATATTTAAAATTACTGAGTTTGGTAAAATTTAGGAAGATATTCACAAAGAGGGTAGTACACTGCCATTTCCTTTATCTTCAAGATGCGAGTGAAAGATTCATTATGAGTGTGTTTTAGATTTTTCTATTTAATTATCTTTACATTTTCATTGTATTTGGTTATTCTGTTGAATATCACACGAAAATATTATAGAAATTTGTTGGTGTGTATTCACTATTACGGTTTTGCATAAAAAAAGTTTACTTAGAAGTTCGTCCTGCCTTAAAAAATCACCCTTCACCACTACTCCAAGTGTGTGCTAAAAGAGAAGAGTAATCACGAACTAGGTTAGGGTGGAAGCCAAATCGGATTGCGTTGTGACAGCCCGAGACCGACGTTCCAAAAGATTCCCCTTTTATTCCGTTTCGTCGTGTGATTATTTTTTATTTGTCGCATCATCATCGCATCATGCGCATCATCCGCATTGCATCGGCATCCAGTTGCCGCCAGTTTTCAAAAGTTACATCCGTTATTAGTTGTCGGTTCTCTCCGTGTCAGTCGTTGCCTGTGTTGAGCCCGACCACACACGCACGCGCCCGCGGCATCGTTTAAATCCTGTTTTTAAAAGTGTGTATAAAACTTCCTTTGATTTGGTTGAAACTTGACGTGCGGTCTTAATATAATATAGGTAGGCCGCCTGCCAATTTTCGTCGCAAACGGAGTCCGTCTGGTACCCGAACGGTCGGCCGTAGTGGCACCCTATTCGGTCTATCGTCGGACGTTTTTTGGTGTTTCTAAAAATTACGTTGTCGGGTGCCCGTTTCCCTCTCATCTCCGGCTAGCCTACTCTACACGGACACTTAGCATTTCCCTCGTTCGAAACCGTCTGATTCCGATCGTGCGGTTGAAACCGGGGTGAAATTCTGCTAAACCAAGCCCCCCCATTGTTATAAATAGACCCCCATGCCATTATTTAGATAGCCACTCTCTCTCCCCCCTCGAAATCCGCGTCGCCCCTAAACCTAGCACAGCCACCTCCTCCCTCTGTCTCCTCCTCAGCGCTCCAGGCCCGCCGAGCCCAGATCGGGCCCAGCCGAGCCCATCTCACCGCCGCGCCGCCGCGTGGGAGCCAGCCGGCCTCCCTGCCCCGAGCTCCTGCCTTGAGCCGCCCGCTCGCCCGCGTCTCCTGCCTCTGTGCCCCGTCGGTGCCTCCCGCGGGAGCAGCAACCGCCGCCACCTCTGCTCGCCAGATCGAGAAGGAGGCTCGATCCAAGCGTCGGTGCCCTAGCCGCGCTGCTGGGCCGCGTCGGTGCCGCGCGAGCAGGCCCAGCTCGGCTCCTTCCCTTCGGCCTGCCTCCTCTCCAACCAGGCCAGGCCCGAGGTGAGAACCCCCTGGCCCCTCTAATGCGCGCCCCGAGCGGGATTTAATATATTGCGCTGCCCCTATTCGGCCCACTAGCTGCAGATTCGGCCCGAGGATTTATTTAGGATATTCTGCGATTTAATTAATTTCAGGAAAATATAGATGTTTCAAACGCCCGTAGAATTTAATCCATATGTCGGATCAGAACAAATTATATATGAAACTTGTGTAGTTTTTTGTGTAGAACATTATTTTGCAACATGCATGCATGTTTGAAGTGGTTTGACTTGCCATATGCCTAGAAACGCGTGCTGTCCTATTATGCTTTTTGCCCCGTATTAATTTGTGTGCGTGTACGGATTGCTCAAACCCCATAGATGAAATGCTCATGTTTTTAGGGACCATTTTCCATGTATTTTAGAGTAGTTGTTTGTATTTTTGCATGTAGGATTCCGTCGCTAGTTGGCTATATCATGTTTAGGACATATTCTCGCATATTCGTGTGGCGTTATTTTGTTTTGCAACCCCACATGTTATATATGTTTTAGCGGTAGAAAAATCCATAGAATTTAACTGTGCATTTAGTTTTAGCTTTTGAGCAAGTTAGTGTGCGTGATATTTTGACATGTTGCCCTTTTGTTTATGTTGTGGGATTTAATCCGTGCATGATGTGAATGAGTTGTCAACTAGAGATATGCCCTTGGATATGTATGCTAGCCTCTAGTAATTTTGCTTGCAATAGAAATCCATGTTCAGGTGTTATTGGCTTGCTTTCAACTTGCTAGAAAATAGTGCTGATTTGGAGATGCTGAAATATTTCTAAGTCTGATATCTATTATATATTATGTTGCTCTCTTCCCATGAGTTTATCTGGTAATCTGTAGCTCTTTTGAGGTTGGTGCAATGGAGTTAGTTGTAGTCCTTAAGATTCTCTAGCATGCTGTCAATTTTCATGCCATTGGGAGACCTGCAGCATATAGTTTTGTAGCTGTCAATATGCCTTCAGATCGAAAACTGCACTGTCTAAAACTGATATTTTCACTAAGTCTGAAACTGCATGTGAGCAACCATTTAGTGAGTTCTTTTCCTAGTGATCCTTGCTGCCATGCTAAACATTATTAGTAGTATGTAGCAGTGCATCTTGCCCTCTACTGTCTCATGCCTTGTTTGAGCATTTTGGATTTGTCTAGCTAGTTGTTCGAGGGCGTAGAAAATGCTATGTGACTGATTTTGGCAGATTGTAGTGATTTCTTGTTTAGCTCGTATTTATTGAACCGTTGCTCCGTTTTGATCGTGTCCTGTATGAAACTTGCTTAGAACCTCGTGTAGTTTCATATTATCTTACTGGTTGTGTGTGCTGAAATGCTTGTGACTGTCATTGCACACATATTGCATTCATGCCATCATATCTTGCGGTGTTCGTATCTTTTGAACCGTAGCTCCGTTGGAGATGTTATCTACATGTAAATTTATTGTAACAACGCGTAGAATCACGTGAACCTATATATTTTTCTGTTTAACAAATATTTAAATGTGTTAGTTAAGATCTGGACAGATTTATAAATTAACGCATGAGGTCATTTCGGAGATGCTATATGTCGTTTCCGACCTCATTTAAAATGCCTAGATAAGTAGTTTAATCATGCTTCACCTCTTGCCATGTTTAACCAACATTTAATATTGTCGTGTTCCTAATCGGGATAGAACTAAATAATTCGAATGTGGAGTATCGTCAATATGCAACTCGTTGCATATTGAACTTCACTTAATGTGTAGTGTTTGATTGTTGTGAGTTGACATGCCATGTCTTGCTTATATTCAACTGATCATTTATCATATGTGGATTGCATCTTGTCGTGCATGTGTCGTGGTGAATATCTGTGTTGATGCTTGTTTCTGGTTTGCTTCGTTGATACGTCTCAAACGTATCTATAATTTTTGATGGTTTCACGCTGTTATCTTGTCATCTTTGGATGTTTTATGTACCTTTTATATCTTTTTTCGGACTAACTTATTAATTCAGTGCCAAGTGCCAGTTCTTGTTTTTCTGTGTTTTTGGCTCTTTTCAGATCTGATTTTGGAATGGAGTCCAAATGAAATAAAATCCCCGAAATGATTTTTTCCCGAACGAAAGAAGATCAGGGGGCCTGTGGCCCAATTCAAGAGGGCTACAGGGAGCCCACAAGCCCCCACTCCACCACCAGGGGGGAGGCGGCGGTGGGCAGGCTTGTGGCCTCCCTGGCACCCCCCTGACATAGATCTTGCGCCTATATATTCCCTAAAAATTAGAAAAAAAATCAAGGGAGCCTCGAAAATAATTTTCCGCCGCCGCATGCTTCCGTTTCCGCGAGATCGCATGTGGAGACCCTTCCCGGCACCCTGCCGGAGGGACTTTGGAGTTGGAGGGCTTCTTCATCATCATCGCCCCTCCAATGACTCGTGAGTAGTTCACTTCAGACCTATGGGTCTGTAGTTAGTAGCTAGATTCCTTCTTCTCTCTCTTGGATCTTCAATACAAAGTTCTCCATGATCTTCATGGAGATCTATCCGATGTAATCTTCTTTGGCGGTGTGTTTGTCAAGATCCGACGAATTGTGGATTTGTGATCAGATTATCTATGATATATATTTGAGTCTTTGCTGATTTCTTATATGCATGATTTGATATCCTTGTAAGTCTCTCCAAGTCTTGGCCAACTAGATCTATGATTCTTGCAATGGGAGAAATGCTTGGTTTTGGGTTCTTACCACGTGGTGACCTTTCCCAGTGATAGTAGGGGCAGCAAGGCACACATTGAGTGGTTCCCATCAAGGGTAACAAGGTGGGCTCTGTCGTTGATATGAGATTGTCCATCTACATCATGTCATCTTGCTTAAGGCGTTACTCTGTTCTTTTGGACTTATTACACTAGATGCATGCTGGATAGCGGTCGACGTGTGGAGTAATAGTAGTAGATGCAGAAAGTATCGGTCTACTTGTTTTGGACGTGATGCCTATAGATATAATCATTGCCATAGATGACGTCACGACTTTGCGTGGTTCTATCAATTGCTCGACAGTAATTTGTTCACCCACCGTCTACTTGCTTTCATGAGAGAAGCCACAAGTAAACACTACAGCCCCCGGGTCTATTCACATCTATCGTTTACACCTCCGCTTTTACTTTGCTTTGTTACTTTGTTGCTTTCAGATCTCACTTTGCGAACAATCTATAAGGGATTGACAACCCCTTCATAGCGTTGGGAGCATGTTCTTTGTGTTTGTGCAGGCACTTGTGATACTCCTTCACTGGATCGATACCTTGGTTCTCAAAACTGAGGGAAATACTTACCACCGCTGCGCTACCTCACCCTTTCCGCTTCGAGGGAACACCAACGCAAGGCTCCAAGGCCACGGGGAAATCTTTTGCATATTTTCCTAGGAAGTCCCTAAAGGCGTAGCCGTAGCAGAAGGATTCCTGGTGCCATTGCTGAGGAGAATCAAGACAAGGACACTCTCCCGTCAGCACGTGTTCTGGCGCCATTGGAAGGTTTTTTGTTGCAGTAGCAGAAGTATTTGTGGCGCCGTTGCCGGGGAAGGAGAGATCTATCCAAGTAGGTCCCATAAACTCATCTCCTGCATTTACATTTTTGCCAGTTGCCTCTCGTTTTCCTCTCCCCCACTTCACATTTGCCGTTTTCATTTGCCTTTCTCCTTTGCCGTTTTCTTTTGCCTTTGTCGTTTTCCTTTGCCGGGTTTCTTGCTTGCTTGTGTGCTTGTTTGTTTGTTGAAGTCTGAAAACACCAAACTTTGCGACTTCTCGAGCACTAATAATAATGATTTTATTAGTACTCCGATTGCTCCCGCCACTAGTGCGGAATCGTATGAAATCAATGCAGCTTTGGTGAATCTTGTTATGAAAGAGCAATTCTCTGGCCTTCCTAGGGAAGATGCCGCATCTCATCTCAATACCTTCATTGAGCTTTGTGATATGAAAAAGAAAAGAGATGTGGATAATGACGTGATTAATTTGAAACTTTTTTCCTTTCTTGTTGCGAGATCGCGCAAAAACTTGGTTTTCTTCTTTGCCTAAAAATAGTATCGATTCTTGGGATAAGTGCAAAGATGCTTACATATCCAAGTATTTTCCGCCGGATAAGATCATCTCCTTATGTAACGATATCATGAATTTCAAGCAACTTGATCATGAACACGTTGCACAATCTTGGGACAGGATGAAGCTTATGATTAGAAATTGTCCCGCTCATGGCTTGAGTTTGTGGATGATTATACAAATCTTTTACGCTGGTTTGAATTTTGCTTCTCGCAATATCTTGGACTCCGCCTCAGGTGGAACGTTCATGGGAATCACGTTAGGAGACGTTACAAAACTCCTAGACAATATCATGACCAACTACTCTCAGTGGCACACTGAAAGGTCGCGTGCTAGCAAAAAGGTACACGCTATAGAAGAGATTAACTCGCTTAGTGCTAAGATGGATGAGTTGATGAATTTGGCTGCTAGTAGAAATGCTACTGTAGATCCTAATGACATGCCACTATCTTCTTTGATTGAGAGTAGCAACGCTAGTTTGTACGTGAACTTTGTTGGTAGAACAATTTTGGCAACAACAATGCTTTTAGAGGAAACTATGTTCCTAGGCCTTTTCCTAGTAACTCCTCTAACAACTATGGCAATTCCTACAACAAAACTTATGGAAATCACAACAAATTACCCTATGATTTAGAGAGTAATATCAAAGAGTTCATCAACTCTCAAAAGATTTTCAATGCGTCCATAGAGGAAAAACTACTCAAAATAGGCGATTTGGCTAAGAGCGTTGATAGGATATCTTGTGATATTGGTGCTTTGAAAGTTAGATGCGCTCCTCCCAAGGTCAACTTGGATGAAACTTTGAAAACTATGTGTGTATCCATGAATGAGAGCAAAGAAAGAACCGCCCAAATTCGCGCTAGGCATGAATGGTTTAAAAGGGTGCGTTCTAGTGATGAAATCACGAAGATCTTAAAGTGCTTGGTGTGTCTCCTCTTGAATCTTTGTTTTCGCATGTCAAACCTATTTATGGAGGGGCTGTATATGAATCCACTTTGGTTGAAAAACACCCCAATGATTCGGAGTCCACCTATCTTGATGATAAAGGTGTGGAGAGTGGAGTAGAAGAAGTCAAAATTTTGGGTAGTAATGAAACTCCCACTTTGGATTTTAAGGAATTCAATTATGATAATTTCTCCTTGTTTGAATGCATTTCTTTGATGCAATCCATTACAAACTCTCCACATGCTTATAGCCAAAGCAAAGCCTTTACCGCGCATATCGTAGATGCTATGATGAGATCTCTTGAAGAGAAGCTCGAACTAGAAGTCTCTATACCTAGAAAACTTCATGATGAGTGGGAACCTACTATCAAAATAAAGATAAAAAACTATGAGTGCAATGCTTTGTGTGATTTGGATGCTAGTGTTACCGCGATTCCAAAGTCTTTATGTCATATTCTTGGTTTTCATGAGATTGAAGAGTGTTCTCTTAATTTTCATCTTGCGGATTCTACTGTCAAGAAACCCATGGGAAGGATCGATGATGTTCTTATTGTTGCAAATAAGAACTATGTACCCGTGGATTTCATTGTACTTGACATAGATTGCAATCCTTCATGTCCCATTATTCTTGGTAGACCTTTCCTAAGGACTATCGGTGCTATCATCGATATGAAGGAAGGGAATATTAGATTTCAATTTCCTTTAAAGAATGGCATGGAGAACTTTCCTAGAAAGAAAATAAGATTGCCTTATGACTCTATGATGAGGGCTACTTATGGTTTGAGCACCAAAGATGACTATACGTGATTCCATCACCTTTTGCCTAGCTAAGGGCGTTAAACAGAAGCGCTTGTTGGGAGGCAACCCAACGAATCTATCCTTTTTCTTTCTGTTTTGTGTTTTACACACTTTCATAATTATGTTATGATTGTGGTTTTGTGTTTCTTTTTGCGTTTGTGCCAAGCAAAACCATTATGATTCGTCTTGGGGATGATCGTTTGGTCATGCTGGAAAAGACATAAACTTTCTGCTCACGAAAATAATTTTCATTTTTTTTCTGTAAGAGCTTTTGAGTTGCTTCTTTTTGATTCTGATTTCTACACAAATTCTTCATAGTGTAGTAAGTTTTCAGAATTTGTGAAGTACCAAAAGTATACGAAATATACAAATTGCTACAGACTTGTCTGCTGTTAACAGATTCTGTTTTTGTTGTGTTGGTTGCTTATTTTGATGAAACTATGGATAGTATTGGGGGGTATTAGCCATGGAAGATTGAAAATACAGTAACTCAACATCAGCACAAGTGGAATTTAAGTTTTCTACAATACCTAAGGAAGTGGTGGTTTGCTTTCTCATACTAATGTTATCACAAGTTTCTGTTTAAGTTTCGTGTTGTGAAGTTTTCAAGTTTTGGGCGAAGTTCTTATGGACAAAGAGATAAAGAGTGGCAAGAGCTCAAGCTTGAGGATGCCCAAGGCACCCCAAGAGATTCAAGGATGCCATAAAAGCCTAAGCTTGGGGATGCCCCAGGAAGGCATCCCCTCTCTCGTCTTCAATCCATCGGTAACGTTACTTGGGGCTATATTTTTATTCACCACATGTTATGTGTTTTTGCTTGGAGCGTCTTGTATCGTAGGAGTCTTTTATTTTTGTTGTGTCACAATCATCCTTTCTGCACACCTAGATAGAGAGACATGCACTCACCGTGATTTTGTCGAGCTTCACTTATATCTTTTGGTAGACAATTCAGCTCACATGTGCTTCACTTATATCTTTTGAGCTAGATACTTTTGCTCTTTGTGCTTCACTTATATCTTTTAGAGCACAGCGGTACGTGGCTTGGTAGTTGATCTATGCTTTGAAAGTAGTCTCAAAAGGGGTAGTTATCCAAAGGGATACGAAAACTTCCACCTTCATGTGCATTGAATAGTTAGAGAAGTTTGATTCCTCTCAATTAGTTTTGAGATATGGTTGTGGTAATATTGAAGTTATGCTAGTAAGGTGTTGTGGATCTAGAAATACTTGTGTTGAAGTTAGTGATTCCCGTAGCATGCACGTATGGTGAACCGCTATGTGATGAAATCTGAGCATGATTAGTCTATTGATTGTCATCCTTTGCGTGGCGGTCGGGATCCGCGATGGTTTATACCTACCAACCCTTCCCCTAGGAGTATGCGTTGAATGCTTTGTTTCGATTACTAATAAAACCTTTGCAACAAGTATATGAGTTGTTCATGACTAATGTTGAGTCCATGGTTTATATGCACTTTTACCTTTCACCATCACTATCTTCTTAGTGCCGTGCAACTTTCGCCGGTGCACAAAACCCACCATTAGCCTCCGTCAAAACAACCACCATATCTACCTACTATGGCTTTTTCAAAGTCATTCCGAGATATATTGCCATGCAACTACCACCATGACATGTACCACCACATCTACATTGCCATTGCATGATCGTAAGATAGCTAGCATGATGTTTCCATTAATGTCTATGCCATGCTAGATCATTGCCACGGTACACTACCGAAGGCATTCCATATAGAGTCATCGTTGCTCTAAGTTTTGAGTTGAAAGTGTGATGATTATCATTGATGGAGCATTGTCCCATGTGAGGAAATAAAAGAGTCCAAAGAAGCCCACCAAAAAAGAGAGGCCAAAGAGCCCACCAAAAAAAAGAGGCCAAAGAGCCCACCAAAAAAAATAAAAAAAATAAAAAAAATGAGAGAAAAAGAGGGACAATGTTACCACTTTTCCACACTTGTGCATATTAAGCACCATGATCTTCATGATTGAGAGTTTCTCGTTTTGTCACCACCATATAGCTAGTGGAAAATATTCATTATATAACTTGGCTTGTATATTCCAATGATAGGCTTCCTCAAAATTGCCTTAGGTCTTCGTGAGCAAGAAAGTTGGATGCACACCCACTAGTTTTCTTTAAGAGCTTTCACATACTCTTAGCTCTAGTGCATCATTTATATGACAATCCCTACTCATTCACATTGATATCTATTGATGAGCATCTCCACATCTCATTGATATGCCTAGTTAATGTGACTATCTTCTCCTTTTTGTCTTGCAACCTCCACCACACTCCACACCACTTATAGTGCTAAAACCATGGCTCACGCTCATGTATTGCGTGAGAGTTGAAAAGGTTTGAGAAAGTAAAGGTGTGAAACAATTACTTGGCCAATACCGGAGTTGTGCATGATTTAAATTCGTTGTGCAATGATGAAAGAGCATAGCCAGACTCTATGCTTTTGTAGGGATAACTTCCTTTTGGCCTTGTTATTTTGAAAGTTCATGATTACCTTGCTAGTTTGCTTGAATTATTATTCTTTCCATGTCAATAGCAAACTATTGTTTTGAATCAAATGGATCTGAACATTCACATCACATAAGAGGAGTTACAAAGGACATCTATGCTAGGTAGCATGAAAGCATCAAAAAATCATTCTTTATCACTTCCCTACTCGAGGACGAGCAGGAGTTAAGCTTGGGGATGCTTGATACGTCTCAAACGTATCTATAATTTTTGATGGTTTCACGCTGTTATCTTGTCATCTTTGGAGGTTTTATGTACCTTTTATATCTTTTTTGGGACTAACTTATTAATTCAGTGCCAAGTGCCAGTTCCTGTTTTTTCTGTGTTTTCGGCTCTTTTCAGATCTGATTTTGGAACGGAGTCCAAACGGAATAAAATCCCCGAAATGATTTTTCCCGAACGAAAGAAGATCAGGGAGCCCACAAGCCCCCACTCCGCCACCAGGGGGGAGGCGGCGGTGGGCAGGCTTGTGGCCTCCCTGGCGCCCCCTAACCTAGATCTTGCACCTATATATTCCCTAAAAATCAGAAAAAAAATCAAGGGAGCCTCGAAAATACTTTTCCGCCACCGCAAGCTTCCGTTTCCGCGAGATCTCATCTGGAGACCCTTCCCGGCACCCTGCCGGAGGGGACTTTGGAGTTGGAGGGCTTCTTCATCATCATCATCGCCCCTCCAATGACTCGTGAGTAGTTCACTTCAGACCTACGGGTCCGTAGTTAGTAGCTAGATTGCTTCTTCTCTCTCTTGAATCTTCAATACAAAGTTATCCCTGATATTCATGGAGATTTATCCGATGTAATCTTCTTTGGCGGTGTGTTTGTCCGATGAATTGTGGATTTGTGATCAGATTATCTATGATATATATTTGAGTCTTTGCTGATTTCTTATATGCATGATTTGATATCCTTGTAAGTCTCTCCGAGTCTTGGCCAACTACATCTATGATTCTTGCAATGGGAGAAGTGCTTGGTTTTGGGTTCTTACCATGTGGTGACCTTTCCCAGTGACAGTAGGGGCAGCAAGGCAAACATTGAGTGGTTGCTATCAAGTGTAACAAGGTGGGCTCTGTCGTTGATATGAGATTGTCCATCTACATCATGTCATCTTGCTTAAGGCATTACTCTGTTCTTTTGGACTTAATACACTAGATGCATGCTGGATAGCGGTCGACGTGTGGAGTAATAGTAGTAGATGCAGAAAGTATCGGTCTACTTGTTTTGGACGTGATGCCTATAGATATAATCATTGTCATAGATGACGTCACGACTTTGTGCCATTCTATCAGTTGCTCGACAGTAATTTGTTCACCCACCGTCTACTTGCTTTCATGAGAGAAGCCACTAGTAAACACTACAGCCCCCGGGTCTATTCACATCTATCGTTTACACCTCCGCTTTTACTTTGCTTTGTTACTTTGTTGCTTTCAGATCTCACTTTGCGAACAATCTATAAGGGATTGACAACCCCTTCATAGCGTTGGGAGCAGGTTCTTTGTGTTTGTGCAGGCACTTGTGATACTCCTTCACTGGATCGATACCTTGGTTCTCAAAACTGAGGGAAATACTTACCATCGCTGCGCTACATCACCCTTTCCGCTTCGAGGGAACACCGACGCAAGTCTCCAAGGCCACGGAGATATCCTTTGCATATTTGCCTAGGAAGTCCCTAAAGGCTTAGCCGTAGAAGAAGGATTCGTGGTGCCGTTGCTGAGGATAATCAAGACAAGGACAGCCTCCCGTCAGCACGTGTTTCTGGCCGTTGGAAGGTCTTTTGTTGCATTAGCATTCGTCTCGATAGAGTTCCGCAAGCGTGTCGGAAAGTGAGGACCCGTTCGACTACGTCGGTTCGTCTGCTTCATGGAGTCGTTTTTCTTCCAAGCGGGATCTCAGGCAAGATGACCTTTACTATCATTCCAATGCTAGTTTTACCGTTTCTATCGCTATGTCTCGTTGCCTACCACCTGTTAAATATCAGCCTCCCAACATTGCCATGAAAACCTTCAACCTGTTCACAACCTAGCAAACCACTGGCTGGCTATGTTACCGCTTGCTTAACCATGTGCTAGCGTTGCTAGTTGCAGGTGCAGTTCCTTCCATGTGACAACATGGGTTCCTTGTTATATCACCCTATTAAATGCTATTTAATTTAATGCACCTATATACTTGGTAAATGGTGGAAGGATTGGCCTTTCTAGCCTAGTGTTTTGTTCCAGCTTTGCCCCCTTAGTTTCGGCTACCGGTGTTATGTTCCATAATTGAGCACTCCTAACACGATCGGGATTGTTATGGGGACCCCCTTGATAATTCGTTTTAGGATAAAGCTCGTCTGGCAAGGCCCACCAACATAATAATTTTGTTAATACTGATAAACAAAGGGCGTCATGAACCCAAGGAGTAATTCTACATATTACAGGGGGCCAGTGCTGAAGGTGTTGGTCCCACACGGACTGCCTGCGGGGCCACCGCGAGGAAACTCGAGGTTTGGTTCTCGTAGCTAGTTTCATATGGTCGTGTCATGAGAACGAGATACGCGGCTCCTATCGGGTTCGTCGACACGTCGGGCGGTCTTGCTGGGTTAGTTTTACCTTTGGCGAATGTCTTGTACATCGGGATTCTGGTGATGCTTTGGGTTTATCTCGGAGTTGAGGTTTTCCACTAAGGAGTCCGACGAGATCGCGAGCTTCGTGATCGAGGATTTCTATGCGGCTTGTGGTAACTTGTGATGGATTAGTTGGAGCACCCCTGCAGGGTTAAATCTTTCGGGAAGCCGTGCCCGAGGTTATGTGGCAACGTGGAAACTTTGGTTAACACTGGTTCTAGATAACTTGAAGTAAACTTAATTAAAATATGCCAACTGAGTGCATAACCGTGACTGTCTCTTTCGCGAGTTCCTTCTCCGATCGAGGACATGGTGGGGTTATGTCTAACGTAAGTAGGTGTTCAGGATCATTCTTTTGATCACCAGTAGTTCACGTCCCCTATGCGTAGATCTTCCCCCTCTTTATTCTTGTACTCGTAAGTTAGCCACCAAATAAATGCTTAGTCGCTTGCTGCAACCTCACCTCTTAATCATACCTCACCCATTAAGCTTTGCTAGTCTAGATACCTTTGGAAATGAGATTGCTGAGTCCTCTGTGGCTCACAGATTACTACAACACCAGTTGCAGGTATAGGTAAAGATTACTTGATGCGAGCACGTTGATTGTTCATTTGTAGTTTCTTCTTCTTCATCATCGATCTAGGATGGGTTCCATGCCGGCAGCCTGGGATAGCAAGGATGGACGTCATTTTATTTGTCTTGTTTGTTTTCATCCGTAGTCGGACCCTGGTTTTCTTCATGATGTTTACGTATTGTACTGATGTGACTCTGATGTAGCTTGTGGCGAGTGTAAGCCAATTCCATATATCTCATCTTTTCAGTACATGTACTTGTAACCATATCCATTCTTGCGAAACGATGAGATGCGTTTCTATCCCTGATGAGGCCCTCGTGCCAAATTAAGGATAGGATCGCATCTTGGGTGTTACAAGTTGGTATCAGAGCAGTACCTGTTGGGGAACGTCGCATGGGAAACAAAAATTTTCCTACGCGCAAGAATACCTATCATGGTGATGTCCATCTACGAGAGGGGATTTGGATCTACGTACCCTTGTAGATTGCACAGTAGGAAGCGTTAAGAAACGCGGTTGATGTAGTGGAACGTGCTCACGTCCCTCAATTCGCCCCGAGAACCGTCCCACGAACCGTCCCGCGATCCGTCCCACAATCTGCTCCGATCTAGTGCCGAACGGACGGCACCTCCGCGTTCAGCACACGTACATCTCGACGATGATCACGGCCTTCTTGATCTAGCAAGAGATACAAAGAGGTAGATGAGTTCTCCGGCAGCGTGACGGCGCTTTGGAGGTTGGTGGTGATCTTATCTCAGTAGGGCTCCACCTGAGCTCCGCAGAAACGCGATCTAGAGGAAAAACCGTGGAGGTATGTGGTCGGGCTTCCGTGGCAAAGTTGTCTCAGGTCAGCCCTAATACCTCAGTATATATAGGAGGGAGGGGAGGGACCTTGCCTTGAGGCTCAAGGAGCCCCAAGGGGTGGGCCGAAGTGGGGGGAGGAGGATTCCTCCTCCAATCCTAGTCCAACTAGGATTGGAAGGTGGAGTCCTTCTCTATTTTCCCACTTCCTTTTTTTTCTCTTTGATTTTCTTTCTCTCCTGCGTAGGGGCCTTCTTGGGCTTGACCACTAGCCCACTAAGGGCTGGTGCAGCACCCCTGAGGCCTATGGGCTTCCCCGGGGTGGGCTGCCCCCCGGTGAACATCCAGAACCCATTCGTCACTCCTGGTGCATTCCCGATAATGCCGAAAACTTTCCGGTAATCAAATGAGGTCATCCTATATAACAATCTTCGTTTCCGGACCATTCCGGAAACCCTCGTGACGTCCGTGATCTCATCCGGGACTCCGAACAACATTCGGTAACCAACCATATAACTCAAATACGCATAAAACAACGCCGAACCTTAAGTGTGCAGACCCTGCGGGTTCAAGAACCATGTAGACATGACCCGAGGGACTCCTCGGTCAATATCCAATAGCGGGACCTCGATGCCCATATTGGATCCTACATGTTCTACGAAGATCTTATCGTTTGAACCTCAGTGCGAGGGATTCATATAGCCCCGTATGTCATTCCCTTTGTCCTTCGGTATGTTACTTGCCCGAGATTCGATCGTCAGTATTCGCATACCTATTTCAATCTCGTTTACCGGCAAGTCTCGTTACTCGTTCCGTAATTCAAGATCCCGTGACTTACACTAAGTCACATTGCTTGCAAGGCTTGTGTGTGATGCTGTATTACCGAGTGGGCCCCGAGATACCTCTCCGTCACACGGAGTGACAAATCCCAGTCTTGATCCATACTAACTCAACGGACACCTTCGGAGATACCTGTAGAGCATCTTTATAGTCACCCAGTTACGTTGTGACGTTTGATACACACAAAGCATTCCTCCGGTGCCAGTGAGTTATATGATCTCATGGTTATAGGAATAAATACTTGACACACAGAAAACAGTAGCAACAAAATGACACGATCAACATGCTACGTCTATTAGTTTGGGTCTAGTCCATCACATGATTCACCCAATTGTGTGATCCAGTTATCAAGCAACAACACCTTGTACATAGTCAAAAGGCCGTGACTATCCTTGATCAACTGGCTAGCCAACTAGAGGCTTGCTAGGGACAGTGTTTTGTCTATGTATCCACACATGTATCTAAGTCTTCATTCAATACAATTATAGCATGGATAATAAACGATTATCTTGATACATGAATTATAATAATAACTTATTTATCATTGCCTCTAGGGCATAATTCCAACAGTACCGACCTAGGAGCCCCTTGATTGATCGAACTTGGCTGAGCTGAGTCTAGTGAAAAACTGCTTTGAGTCTAGTTATATATTTGAGATTAGCATTTTTTTTCTCCTCTTCTATGCTCTCGTGAGGAATATTGACGTAATAATTTTAATTCTACTCCTCTTCTCACTTATAAAAATTTTAGGATCACGCGGATATTTTTGGAATCTATATGATGTCGATGTGCCGGAGTTCTGTCTTGGTGCCTCTTGTCTGACTTGATTTCTTCCGGGGAGTTGAGCTCTAGGGGATTCTTGAGCACATCGCTATCATTCAGATTTCTTAGTATCTCAGGATGAAGGATGTTTGAAATTGCTTCAATACTAGTAGTGGCGAGAGGAGTCCGGCTTCCCCAGTACTGGTGCAGAGAGTTCCAGATGTATCGCCATACTTCGTATCGTTGTGATTACAAGTGTCTGAAATAGGTGAGGTTCTGAGATACTGGTTATGTGTTGACGGATGTGATACACTGGACGGGTTAGTATAGGAGTTGAGTGATATATTACTCCTTGTATCCGTGGACCAAATTGCATGACCAGAAATTTCGGGAGTTCTTAGGTGGGAATTCAAGTAGTTACTTATAGGACAATCTTCCAACAAATGCATGATATTAGGTTGGGGTTCGACATCTAGTGGATTCGTTTGTTCACGGTCAACTTAAAACAGTTCTCGTTGTGTCTTAAAGAGTTCTTGTAGCTTGCTACGACTCGGGGACGCTACGTATGTCATGTGCACTGCCTTGTACATGATGGCTATTCTAAGGATCGAGCCCGTGCGATCCTGTCCACGAAAATATCAGACTAAATCTCTCTCATGAATTTGTTCTGGCTTGTTTCATAAGCCTCACTCTTTGTTTTGTTGGAATATGGTAATTCGAGTTGCTTCGACGTCAAGTGGTGAATTCATATCCAAGAGGTGTTCTCGTATTTTATGGGAATGCAAATTCTTTTGCTCAAACCAACCTGTCTTTTCAATTCTTGTCCGGAGTCGTCATATCAATTCTTTTCCAACCAGTGTGCTTCTCTTCAAGTGAATTCAATACTCTCTAATTTTGCAAGATCAATCTCTCTTTTCTTTGCGGAGTTGTCTCATCTATCCCAAGTTGTCTTTCTTTTCCCCGCCCTCCCACCACTTTTCTTTAATGTTTCAGTCATCGTCCAAGTGCCTTTATATTTAGTGATGCTTCCGATATCTCTTCTTCCTTTTGTAGCCAATGATTCTTGTGAAGATTCTCAGGATCTTTGTGTTCATCTTTATTCAATCTTGTTATCTTTTTCGGTGAATTCAATTCAGTTGTCCATGTCATCATATCTTCTTCATCTTTCAATTCTTTCCTATGTTGGAAATTCTTACCCGCCTATCTTGTTTATTCATTCCTCTCTTCTCCATCTGGAGTGTTGAAGATATCTCAGAAGTTTCTTGTTTTCAATTCTTTCAATTATTTCGAGGTGCTAACCTCATATAGTATTCTTTATACCGGTGCAATATCTCTCTTTCTGAGCACTCTTTTCAACGGTGGTTTCATTGAGTAGGCCCATAACCCACCGGTTTTTCCCAGGATCTTATCTGGCTCTTGTAATCTTTTCCGGAGATCTCTAATTCTTTTCAACTATGACGTAAGTATGAATTTCATGAGTCATATTCCTTTCGTCAAGATCGCTTCAAATTTATTTTCGTCATTGGCTCAACTTTTCCTTGTTCTTATTCTGGAGTGTCTCAATTAGTTCTTG
Organism: Hordeum vulgare subsp. vulgare; assembly: GCF_904849725.1. NCBI lineage: Eukaryota > Viridiplantae > Streptophyta > Magnoliopsida > Poales > Poaceae > Hordeum > Hordeum vulgare. Next base: position 536,858,298 of record NC_058521.1, read on the forward strand.
GTGGTGTTCTCCTCATCTTGTTCAGCTTGGAAGACTAAAGGAGTATTTCTCTCATATCTTGGTCCATTCTCTTGAAGATTCATCATTTCAGCTTTGTGGCATCATCTTGAAATATTCCCAATCATGAGTAATCTCTTTCTTGATCTCCAGTGCTTTTCTGAGTTGTTTTGATTCTTGATCCTCCGAAGGCCATCATTTCAGAAGATTTCTTCGTTCTCAGCTTTCAGCTTTCATCCTCAAATTCTTCTCAATTGTTGTCTCTTCGTTCGTCTCTCAATTATTCCGGTGCCTTGTTCAAGCTTTTCTCTCAGGTGGATCATGATCTCTTTATTCTCATGTATCTTCATTCATTCTTGTAATCCCGACCCGTTCCAATTCTTACCGGTGTCTCCTTCAAGACTTCTTCAAGTTTGTGCTCATATCTCTCCTCAATCATTTCTAGAAGAATAAGTGGTACGCTAAATCCGTTGCTTGTCATCAATTAAACTTGATGAAGGATAAGCTTAACATAATCCTTATTCTTGTTCATAGTATTTTGAATTCTTCTTCCGGAGTGGCTCATGATATCAATTCTTTGTCTCAAGATGTTCTTCAAGATTCTTGTGGTAGTAGTTCTCATTTTCTTCTTCGCTCTTTTCTTGCCAAGATATAATTTCTATTCTTTCTAACGGAGGTTTGTGATGTTGCTCTCTTCAATCTATCTTCTTGTCCTATCGAGATCATGTTGTTCCCTTGCTCAATTTAGTTGTTTGTTGTGAATCTTGTCTAGTTCTCCTATCTTATCGAATTTTTGTTCCCCTTTTCCTACGGAAGTGCTGCCGAAATTTTCTGTGAATTCTTGCTTATTCCTCATATCATTCCTCATCTCTTTGCAATATTCAAGGATCGTTGGTTTAACTTGTTTGTCTAAGAAGCGACTAAGTTTTACCTCTTGCTTTCTCATCCTCTTCCCCTTTCATTCTTGGATCTTGGGTCGAGATCCTCTTGTAGTGTAGGAGAGTTCTGACAGCCCGAGACCGACGTTCCAGAAGATTCCCCTTTTATTCCGTTTTCGTCGTGTGATTATTTTTTATTTGTCGCATCATGCGCATCATCCACACTGCATCGGCATCCCGTTGCTGCCAGTTTTCAAAAGTTGCATCCGTTATTAGTTGCTGGTTCGCTCCGTGTCCGTCGTTGCCCGTGTTGAGCCCGGCCACACACGCACGCGCTCGCAACATTATTTAAATCCTGTTTTTAAAAGTGTGTATAAAACTTCCTCTGACTCGGTTGAAACTTGACGTGCGGTCTTAATATAATATAGGTAGGCCGCCTGCCAATTTTCATCGCAATCGGAGTCCGTCTAGTACCCGAACGGCCGGCCGTAGCGTCACCGCATTCGGTCTATCGTCGGACGTTTATCGGTGTTTTAAAAATTACGTTGTCGGGTGCCCATTTCCCTCTCATCTCTGGCTAGCCTACTCTACACGGCAACTTAGCCTTTCCCCCATTCGAAACCGTCCGACTTCGATCGCGCGGTTGAAACCGGGGCAAAATTTTGCTAAACCTAGCCCCCCATTGTTATAAATAGACCCCCATGCCATCATTTAGACAGCCACTCTCTCTCTCTCCCTCGAAATCCACGCTGCCCCCTAACCCTAGCAGAGCCACCTCCTCCCTCTCTCTCCTCATCAGTGCTCCAGGCCTGCCGAGCCCAGATCGGGCCCGGCCGAGCCCATCTGGCCGCCGCGCCGCCGCCTGGGAGCCAGCCAGCCTCCCTGCCCCGAGCTCCTCCCTCGAGCCGCCCGCTCGCCCACGTCTCCTCCCGAGCGCCTCGCGGTCGCCAGCTCCTCGCGCCGCCAGCCTCCGGCAGCAGCAGTTCCCTGCCCCGCCGCCGGCCGGAAGTCGCCGCGCCGCCCTAGCGCGTCTCCGCCACCTCCTGCCTCTGTGCCCCGCCGGCGCCTCCCACGGGAGCAGCAACCGCCGCCGCCTCAGCTCGCCAGATCGAGCAGGAGGCTGGATCCAGGCGTCGATACCTTACCCGCGCTGCTGGGCCGCGTCGGTGCCGCGCCAGCAGGCCCAGCTCGGCTCCTTCCCTTTGGCGTGCCTCCTCTCCAACCGGGCCAGGCCCAAGGTGAGAACCCCCTGCCCCCTCTAATGTGCGCCCTGAGCGGGATTTAATATATTGCGCTGCCCCTGTTCGGCCCACTAGCTACATATTCGGCTCGAGGATTTATTTAGGATATTTTGCAATTTAATTAATTTCAGGAAAATGTAGATGTTTCAAACGCCCGTAGAATTTAATACGTATGTCGGATCGGAACGAATTATATATGAAACTTGTGCAATTTTTTGCGTAGAACATTATTTTGCTACTTGGATGCATGTTTGAAGTGGTTTGACTTGCCATATGCCTAGAAACGCGTGCTGTCCTATTATGATTTTTGCCCCGTATTAATTTTTGTGCGTGTCAGGATTGCTCAAACCCCGTAGATGAAATGGTCATGTTTTTACGGACCATTGTCCATGTATTTTAGAGTAGTTGTTTTTATTTTTGCATGTAGGATTCTGTCGCTAGTTTGCTATATCATGTTTAGGACATATTCTCGCATATTCGTGTGGCGTTATTTTGTTTTGCAACCCCACATGTTATATATGTTTTCGGGGTAAAAAAATCCATAGAATTTAACTATGGTTTTTAGATTTAGCTTTTGAGCAAATGAGTGCGCGTGATAGTTTGACATGTTGCCCTTTTGTTTATTTTGTGGGATTTAATCCGTGCATGATTTGAATGAGTTGTCAACTAGAGATATGCCCTTGGATATGTATGCTAGCCTCTGGTAATTTTGGTTGCAATAGAAATCCATGTTTAGGTGTTATTGGCTTGCTCTCAACTTGCTAGAAAATAGTGCTGATTTGAAGATGCTGAAATATTTCTAAGTCTGATATCTGTTATATTTTGTTGCTGTCTTCCCATGAGTTTATCTGGTGATCTGTAGCTCTTTTGAGGTTGGTGGAATGGAGTTAGTAGTAGTCCTTAAGATTCTCTAGCATGCTGTTAATTTTCATACCATTTAGAGACCTGTAGCATATAGTTTTGTTTCTGTCAATATGCCTTCAGATCGAAAACTGCACTGTCTAAAACTGATATTTTCACCAAGCCTGAAACTGCGTGTGAGCAACCATTTTGTGAGTTCTTTTCCCAGTGATCCATGCTCCCATGCTAAATGTTATTAGTAGTATGTTGCAGTGCATCTTGCCCTCTACTGTCTCATGCCTTGTTTGAGCATTTTGGATTTGTCTAGCTAGTTGTTTGAGGGCGTAGAAAATGCTATTGGTAGTTTAATCACGCTTCACCTCTTGCCATGTTTAACCAAAATTTAATATTGCCGTGTACCTAATCGAGATAGAACTAAATAATTCGTATGTGGAGTATCGTCAATATGCAACTCATTGCATATTGAAGTTCACTTAATGTGTAGTGTTTGATTGTTGTGAATTGACATCTCATGTCTTGCTTATATTCAACTGATCATGCATCATATGTGGATTGCATCTTTTCGTGCATGTGTCGTGGTGAATATCTGTGTTGACGCTTGTTTCCGGTTTGCTTCGTCTCGATAGAGTTCCGCAAGCGTGTCGGAAAGTGAGGGCCCGTTCGACTACGTCGGTTTGTCTACTTCACGGAGTCGTTTTTCTTCCAAGCGGGATCTCAGGCAAGATGACCATTTGCCCAGATGCCGTTACTATCATTGCCATGCTAGTTTTACCATTTCTATCGTTATGTCTCGTTGCCTACCACCTGTTAAATATCAGCCTCCCAACATTGCCATGAAAACCTTAAACCTATTCACAACCTAGCAAACCACTGACTGGCTATGTTACCGCTTGCTTAACCATGTATTAGCGCTGCTAGTTGCAGGTACAGTTGCTTCCACGTGACAACATGGGTTCCTTGTTATATCACCCTATTAAATGCTATCTAATTTAATGCACCTATATACTTGGTAAAAGGTGGAAGGCTTGGCCTTTCTAGCCTAGTGTTTTGTTCCACCTTTGCCCCCTTAGTTTCGGCTACCGGTGTTATGTTCCATAACTGAGTGCTCCTAACACGATCAGGGTTGTTATGGGGACCCCCTTGATAATTCGTTTTAGGATAAAGCTCGTCTGGCAAGGCCCAACATTGGTACTATATTTGCCCAACATAATAATTTTGTTAATACTGAAAAGAATAGGGCGTCATGAACCCAATGAGTAATTCTACATATTACAGGGGGGGCCAGTGCTGAGGTGTTGGTCCCAAACGGACTGCCTGCGGGGCCACCGCAAGGAAACTCGAGGTTTGGTTCTCGTAGCTAGTTCCATACGGTCGTGTCATGAGAACGAGATACGCGGCTCCTATCGGGTTCCTCGACACGTCGGGCGGTCTTGCTGGGTTAGTTTTACCTTTGACGAATGTCTTGTGCATCGGGATTCCGTGATGCTTTGGGTAATCTCAGAGTTGAGGTTTTCCACTAAGGAGTCCGACGAGATCGCGAGCTTCGTGATCGAGGATTTCTACGCGGCTTGTGGTAATTTGTGATGGATTAGTTGGAGCACCCCTGCAGGGTTAAATATTTCGGAAAGCCGTGCCCGCGGTTATGTGGCAACGTGGAAACTTTGGTTAACACTGGTTCTAGATAACTTGAAGTAAACTTAATTAAATTATGCCAACTCAGTGCGTAACCGTGACTGTCTCTTTCGCGAGTTCTTTCTCCGGTCGAGGACATGGTGGGGTTATGTCTGACGTAAGTAGGTGTTCAGGATCATTCTTTTAATCACCAGTAGTTCACGTCCGCTATACGTAGATCTTCCCCCCTCTTTATTCTTGTACTCGTAAGTTAGCCACGAAATAAATGCTTAGTCGCTTTCTGCAACCTCACCACTTAGTCATACCTCACCCATTAAGCTTTGCTAGTCTTGATACCTTTGGAAATGAGATTGTTGAGTCCCCTGTGGCTCACAGATTACTACAACACTAGTTGCAGGTACATGTAAAGATTACTTGATGCGAGCGCGTTGATTGTTCATTTGGAGTTTCTTCTTCTTCTTCTTCATCAATCTAGGATGGGTTCCAGGCCGACAGCCTGGGATAGCAAGGATGGACGTCGTTTTATTTTTCTCGTTATTTTTTCGTCCGTAGTCGGACACTGCTCTTCTTCATGATGTTTACATATTGTACTGATGTGACTCTGATGTAGCTTGTGGCGAGTGTAAGCCAATTCCATATATCTCATCTTTTCAGTACATGTACTTGTAACAATATCTATTCTTGCGAAACGATGAGATGTGCTTCTATCCCTGACGAGGCCCTAGTGCCAAATTAAGGATAGGATCACATCTTGGACGTTACATGAGTGGTGTTGCTTTTGTAATCTGATCGCATGTAACATGTATTGGCCACATTATGGTTTAGTTACTACTTGAGATTTGTTATGATGCTTGTGTGGATCATATATGATGTAACATGAGCTTGATGAAATGTATGTGATTTGACTATAATGTGGTACTATTTGTGATATGTGGTTAGAGATATAATTACTACAAATTTTGTTGCATGGCTAATTGAAAAATAATTATAAAGAAAGTTGTTGCAGATGTTTTGTCGAGTGCAGAACTCGGCAAAACACGTAATGCAGAGAGTCGAAATCTGCCACGCGTCGTTCTCCGGTGACTCACACGACGGCCTTGTGTGTGTTCAATTTTTCCAAGTAGAATTGGATGGAGCTCGACAAACCCATGTGCCATGTGGCACCTGTCGTCTCCACCCGACCCGTCAAGTTCATTTATTATGTCGAGTGTCATATTTAGCCCTCGATAGTATTTGTCGAGTACCCTATAGAGGAACTCGATAAATCGCCCTTGCCTTAAGGGTGTAAGAGGAATACCCTACACTGAGAGGTGAACTCCATAAAGTGTTTGCCGTGTATTAATTTCCTTTTGCTGAGTTTTATGGGCGCTCGGCAAAGACCATAATTCCAATACTGTCAAGGATGTTGTTTCATTCCTTTTTGAGTACTTAGCTCAGCTGTGCTTTTTTTCGAAACAGAGACAAAAGTTTGGCTCGTTGATTAATTAAGTAGAAGAGAATTGCCGAGTTAATTTAAGAAAATCCAGACAAAAACCATTACATCCGGAACATAAACGGACTACTCACATGGCATGAAACCCCACAACGAACAACTCATATGGCATGAAACCACACAACGACCCACCAAACTCTCAAAGTACACAACATTCACAAACCCCAACACTGTTACTGCGCCAAGTGACTCCCGACAAGAACACCCCGACACAAGACATCAAGCACCTCCCGACGCACAACGACAACCCAATCCAATAGAACGGGTCGGGAGACTGAAGTTCATGCATCAAGTCTCCAAAGACGCCTTGCCTTTTGCGCCACTCTTACCTTTGCCCAACTTTGTTTTGTTTGCCCCTTATTGGTGTCCGCGTCAGGAGGAAAGCAATCGACCTGCCCAAACCAGGACTAGCAACCTCCACGCTGGCTAGCAAGTCACAAAGTTCCTTCGCGAAGAGAGCATTTGGATTTGGAGGAGGTGCCAATAGAAGTGCCTCAATTGTCATGCAGTCACACGCATCACCTGCCCGATGGCCGCAGACGAGGGAAGGGTAGCAACATCTAAAACTCCGCTCTCTATGACGCTGAGAGGTAAGTTGTTTGACGCCTCACACGGCTCCACGAGGGGTGGTGAGGACATCAGGCACACATATGAAGTTTGGAGAGAGCCCATCTGGAGTTGCTCCAGCGACAGAGGCGAAACGAGTTCCTCACACAACACGTGCATCTCTGGCATGATCTGCAGCATCGTAGATACAACCTTAGCTAAGGTCTCATCCTCAATGTCCGACAACATAGGGGGCGTCTAACTAGGCCCAACAAGGGACGAGAAGCTACCAAAGAGCTCCACACCCGCCTCATCCACGAATCCAACAACAAACTCAACCATGGGATCTGATGCAAGAAGGAGTCCATCCTTGAAGCTAGTATGAGACACATCAAACTGACGTGATACATGAGCGGCTTGCGGTACTGGCGGTGACAAGGAAAGCGTGTCTAGTGCAGCCTCGGCTCGCTGCAGGAAGTTTCCCATACGCACCATCCAACTTTGCATGGAGTCAACAACATCGCGAAGGGGTTGGGCTGTCTCCTCAAGCTAGAAGGAAGCCATGCCAAGTAGCTCAAATCCCAACATCCCGGCCTGCCCTTCCAAGGCGGACCCCAGTAGCATATCTGGCAATATCACAGAGCCATCAGGAGGAGAAACAATCGACGCCCAAGAATCACAACGAAATGTCGTGGAGAGTAGTGGGGAGCTTGCAAGGAGCGAGGCTTCTTCCTGGACCTTGCAAGGAGCTGGAGCTTGTTGGTGCCTGATGGGGAGGCGTGGCAATGGCGACATGGTAGGGCTTCCCAAGAAGCTGAGGGGACGCGAGGCATTACGGCACTCACGTGCTCGATGACCATTCTCAAGGCACCGAGAACAACTAAAAGGATCTCGACAAACCATTGGACGGTGACCAGGAAGAAGGCATTTACAACATCTACCACGAAGCCGAGCAGGAACTGAACGGGGAGCCAATGATGGGACTAGTGAGTCCGGACGTTGCACATTGCGCCGCAGCAGTATTTCCTTCCAACCTTCACACGGATCCACATCACACGGCACGCACGACCGAGTAGCTAGATCTGAGGATTTGGTAGCCACTGACGGTGTCTGCGGAGCCAGATCATCATCCTCATCTTCTTCTTTGGCGGCAAGGGAGCTCCACAAAACAGATCGGTCCATCTCCAGACCCAAAGCAATGCCGACAGAAGTTGAGGATGGCATTGCATCTAGAATAGTCGAGGATGATGTAGCGCAACCAGTAGAAGTCGTGGACGATGCTTTAGCGGTAGCAGCCAGGGGTGATGATGGGGCTTCCGCATGGTCCAGGAGCGATGTAGCATCGTCGGCAGTAGTCGGGGTTGATGCGCCCACAACCGCAGTGAGCGTCGGGGTTGACGTAATGACGCATGCAGAAACAACACCAACAGAGCCCGGGGACGGCAGGGACCCAAGCCGTGGTGACAGCAAGGACCCAAGCCCACAATCCATTAGGCCAAGGACATGCGGGTCTGAAGCAGCATGAGTTGTGTCCCAGGTGGACAACGCGGCGACGACCGGTGGGGGACGATGCGCTGTCAGAGATGCTGCCACAACCGGCCTCGACGGGAGGCCAGTGCTTGTGCGGGATAAACGTCTACTAGCTGCAGGCTGCCTTGCGTGAGGCAAGATCATCCGCGGCCATGATAGCGGCGGTAGTCGAGGCGACTGACGAAGTCAGAGAAGACGATGCAGTCGTGAGCGCCATGGAGAACACGCGAGAGCCTGGCAGGGAGAGGGGGTGCAGCCGAGAGAGGACGCATAGAGTAGTCAAGATCTGGTCTTAGTGGTTGGAGCGATGGATGAATGAAGGAGATCAAGACGCCGCCGCTGGCCGCGTGGTCGCAGGAGCCATCAGAACATCCGGGGCTCCGCTTTTTATGGGCAAATAGCTCCTATGCGATGTTTATGTGAATTGGAAGGAGTGCGACGTCTTTCATCTGAATTGCCTCGGTGCGACATTTCTGAATGAGGAAATATCCCACAGACGACATGGCCCTTAATCTGAACTGATGCCCTCATTAGCTATTAGGAGCTGGACCCACAACTTATCCACGTAAGCACGGGCCCTACTTGGCAGTGCATCTAGTTACATGCCCCACTTGTCAGTGCATAAGGTCAAACGTGTCCCCGTGCCTCTCCGAATGGGTATCCCTGTCTGAAGCTGTGTTGCTCCCTCCTCTTCCTTTCAGGTGGTGAGCCAACGGCGGTGGCGGAGCTTTTGTTCTGGGTGACAACAGCGGCGACGCTTTCGTTCTCGGCGACGTCGGCGGCTGTGGTGAGAGACGTGTCCTGTTCTGGTACTCGTCCTGTTCTCCTCCGTGTTGAGTTAGATATCACCGCATCGCCTCAGCCCCCTCTGTTTCCCTCTGTTTTTGGTCGATTTGATCCAGATTGCTGGTTAGACAATGGAAATCTTCAAGGATTGTGACACCGACAAGATGAAGGGCATGACTATACCTATCAAAGCCACTTTTGTAAGTCCTTACTCCTCATGCCTTTGAACTCTGATGATGCACTTCAATGGTTGTAAAATATATTTGTATACGCAACACCGCAATAATTTGTTGCCAATCAGAGCGTTGGGTCACCGCATGGTGCACCTTTCCTCATGGTCGGGGACAACGGGCCACCGGACTAGGTACGATGAGTAGAAACATCGTCAGAGTCAAAGACAACGAGAAAGATGGAAAAAATGAAGAAAAAACTTGCAGCAACTCACCTGCCCGTGAATTGGTGATCCCGATGATATTACAAAACTAAACAAAGGTATGATACAATATCAAGCCTACACCTTGTAGAAGCAAGATCCCAAAAGTAGAAGGAGAAACCTCAGATATTTTCTTCATCAAGCTCTTCACGCATCCGGGACATAAGTATATAGAAGGTGGTTAAACCCTCGGCCTCTGCATCAATCGATGCATATGGTCATCTTCATTTATTATTCCACGAAGGTATGAAAAGAACATATATCAAGCCATCCAAAGTCACCACTCACATCTGCAAACTTGATAATGGAGAATGCTCTCACTTCAACAGAGAAGGAATAAGGGCAAAGCATCATGTCTGGGAGGTTTAGGGTAGGAAGGACTACAATCCTGTGAAATTTGAGGAGCACAGGATCAATATTTAATAGGGTTGCTTTGGAACTAGCTAATCTGGTCCAAAATAGAGATTTTGATGTGGCACTCACATACTGGCTTGGATGGAGCTGAAACTTGGAGGATATGAATATTTTAGGGTTATGAAGATGCTGTATAAATTTCATGTGATCTTGATAAGCCAAAGTGGCACTTCCTTCACACAGCATCCTGCTGGACAGAATCTTAGAAGAATGACTGGGAATAATTGGCTAAACAAAATGAGCTCAAAATTGGTTTAGAGAGGGTTGACAGGTAGGAGAATGTCCTAGTAAAATTTCAGAATTTATGGAGCAAGATAAAACATAGTTGCTTCACAATCCAAAATAATGACCAGAGACAAAGATTTGATGCTATGGTCACATGGTTGAAGGATGATGCTAAAATTTGGATAAGCGGCATTATTTGAGCATTTTGAGATGATGGAAAAGTTTCAACGCATTTGAACACTCCTAGCTAGCACTTTCTTCACAAAGCTTCCTCTGGATCAGAAAATTTGGAAATTTGCCAAGAAATATTTACTAGCTAAATTGAGTTGAATTTTGGCATGCGGCAATGATATGGATAGGAAAGAGTGCCCAAAATTTTTGAGAGCAATCAAGTAAATAAAAAGGCTACTTGCTTCACAACTTGACAGATAGGGCAGAATCAGAAAGGAATATTTGAGGAATATTTTTTAACATGGCAAGGAAATATTTTGTCATATCTGAGGAAGATATGAGCCAAGCGATTTATGAGAATTATTTGGGAATTTTTGTAATGATAGAAATGGGGGTTGCTTCACAACTATTACAATGAAACTTGGTTTCGGTGGAGCTAGGCCGACCAATGAAAGCGCAGCCTGCGGATCGCTGACGTAGCCCTACTTCCTGATCCAGACAGTCCATTCACGGTGATCCAATGGTTCGGACAGGTGCAGGGTTTTGATGGGGTTTTGAGGGGGTTTTGATGGGGTTTTGAGAAGTTTTCAAACGTTAGGGTTGAGCATAAGTAATTCAAAAAAAATCAAAAAAATAGGAAACTTGTGGCAATCATCATTCTATGTGACTAACTCCATAGAAAAAAATAAGAAATCTGGACTATGGAGTTTTTCATTGAAAAACCTTCACAAACTTGGCTATCACGAACGAGGTTGTACGGTTTTCAAAGATTAGAGTTGAGCATAAGTAATTCGAAAAAATTCAAAAAAATAGGAAACTTCTCGCAATCATCATTCTATATGACTAACTGCATAGGAAAAATAAGAAATCTGGACTATGTATTTTTTCATGAAAAACCTTCACAAACTTGGCTATCACGAACGAGGTTATACGGTTTTCAAAGATTAGGGTTGAGCATAAATGATTAAAAAAATCAAAAAAATAGAAAACATGTGCCAATCATAATTCTATGTGACTAACTCCATAGGAAAAATAAGAAATCTGGACTATGAAATTTTTCATGAAAAAACCTTCACAAACTTGGCTATCACGAATGAGGTTGTACGAGTTTCAAAGGTTAGGGTTAAGCATAAGTAATTCAAAAAAATAAAAAAATTAGAAAACTGGTGCCAATCAATTTGAGTTGTTAGTATATGGCAAAGTAAGAACATGTGTACTGGTTTTCCAATATTTTTTTTTATTTTTTATGCTCATTTCAAAATTGGTCAAACCTAAGTTTGGCAAACATTTAAACAAGTTTCAAACATGAAAATGACAAACCAAGCCTGGATCCTTCTTAGTCACTCAAAAATGAAGCTTTTGTGATGTTTTTGAAAGTTTGAAGTTCAACATCCAAAACCACTTGTCTTCACACATGAATTTCAAATTAGCTCCAAAGGGGGTAAATACCCCATTTCTAAACAAGTTTGTTTGTCCACCATGTTTAAAACAACCAAATCAATTTGAGTTGTTATTATATGACAAAGTAAAAACATGTATACTGGTTTTCCATTTTTTTTAATTTTTTATGCTCATTTCGAACTTGGTCAAACCTAAGTTTGACAAACATTTAAACAAGTTTCAAACATGAAAATGACAAACCAAGCCTGGATCCTTCTTAGTCACTCCAAAATGAAGCTTTTGTGATGTTTTTGAAAGTTTGAAGTTCAACATCCAAAACCACTTGTCTCCACACATGAGTTTCAAATTAGCTCCAAAGAGGGCAAATACCCCATTTCTAAACAAGTTTTTTTGTCCACCATGTCTAAAAAAGCCAAATCAATTTGAGTTGTTAGTATATGACAAAGTAAGAATATGTGCATTGTTTTTCCAATATTTTTTTTTATTTTTTTATTTGTTATGCTCATTTCAAACTTGGTCAAACCAAAGTTTGACAAACATTTAAACAAGTTTTAAACATGAACAAGTTTCAAACATGAACAAGAGAAGTTTCAAACATGAACAAGAGAAGTTTCAAACATTTAAACAAGGATATGCAGAAAAGATGATGGCTCAACTGAAAACAGGGCAACGTTCGAAAACGTTCGAAAGAGAGCAGGGGTTGACCGGTCAATCTGACCCATGGGCCAGGGAAGTCAGTGGGCGTCACATCAGTGTCGCACCCGAGCTACTTATACAGTGAAATGTGTCGTACCCTAGCTATTTCCAGATCTGTGCCGCTCTCGCCCCCTCTCTCCCCTCGCCGCCGGCGACCCCACCAAAACCATGCAATCCAGCCCCGCCGCAGATCAAGCGCCACTGTGCGACGATCATGAGGCCAGGATCTTCCAGCTTGCGCGGCGGCCATTCCAACGGCGGAAACCGGAGGGCGAAGCGGCCGGCGCCTGACACCCCTGACTCTGACCGTGAACGAGCGACGCGGGTTGCTTCCGACGCTGCTCGAAAGCGCGGCGCGTGAAGGTACACCAACTGGGGGCTCGCGTCACCGTGTGCGTTCGCTCGGGGCGAGGTGGAGGAGTACGACCGCCAGATGGTGGCAGCGGTGGGCTCCTCTGCCGCGAGCTCCTCTGTAGCGAGCTCCGCCATTGCACCCGCACTGTTGCCGCCTCCGAACAGGGAGGGGGAGGAGCAGGGCTTTCTGCCAGAAGACTACGTCGACGACGGCGACCTCGACGGCGTCATCGCCGAGGTTATGGAGCGCACCAAGGAAGAGGCTCAGCAAGTCGCCGCGCGCCGGCAGAGGGAAGAGGAGCTCGACGAGATCCGCCTCCGCCAAGCCATCGAGGAATCCCGCGCCGACAGGGGGTGGGGCGCCTCCGACTCCGACTCCGACCGACCAGCGCCGCCGCCTCGTCGGGGCCGCACCCCTGGGGCTGAGGTGAGCCCACTTTTGGAGATATAGTAGGGGTGAGGTAGGAGCTTAGGGGGGCGAGCTTAGGAGCCCGTGTAATCGAAGGACGAACCTGTAATCGTCTTAGGAATATTGCTCCGACAAGCCCTTGTAATCGAACCCTATCTATGTTTGTTTCTGGAATGTTTGGTGGGAAAATGGATCTATGTTTGTTTGAATTCGGTCAATTTGTTTTTAAATGCTTGTATATTTGCTTTTCTGAATCGGAGCTTGCCGGCGTTGCCGTGCTTCGTCGTCGGAGAAGAAGAAGAGGGAGGATGCACGCGTAGGGAAAAATTGTTTGACAGTAGTCGCCGCCATCTGGGTCCCATGCCTACGTGGATAAACTATGGGTCCCGCCCGGCTCCACCTAATCCTGATAGATATTATGTTTAAGGGCCATGTCGCGCTTGGGCTATTTGTGCGCATGGAGGTGTCGTAGGATAGCCATTCTTGCCAACGATACCGGTTTGCAGCCATTTCATATCAAAAACGTCCCACATGAGCAATTGACCCGCTTTTTATTTGCATATGGAGAATTTGATGATGGTGATTATTACATAAATTTTCCATCCCGGTTCAAAAATATTAATTTACCATCAGGAGCGATTATATTATATTTGTCGACAGACATAGAGAAGTTTCTAAGTCGTCATGCATACCCAAGATAAAAACATTCGCCATATCCCGACGTCACTTGATTCACCGGTGCGTGTGTTAACATTGAGAAAATTCAACGGATCGATTCAAATTGTACGTTTCGCAATCAAAGGTCAGAGCGTACAGCGTAGATCATTCCTTCTGCATGCAAAAGTTTGATAAAAATGACGCTGTAGCACTGAGTTGTTGGTGAAACTGGTGCCACCCATCCCTATCATCATGAGGGATTAACAAGATGCATGCCACTCATCCTGTTTTAAAAAGCCACAATCTCAACAAGAACAAATTCATCATCCAGCTTCACTCTCTAGTTACCCACCCTGCCAGTAGCACCATCTCCATCAGTCGAGCTACCAAGAATGAAGAATTAAGGTCTTACAATTATTGTTAAGCAAGCATAATAACGCAGTGAGTGGTGCCGGCCGATGGCCACGGACGAGGTCACGCCGGCCAACCAGGCTGATGAACCGGAGGCCTCAGACGACGTAGCCGCCGTCTCGCTTCCTCACCTCCACCTTGAGAAGGTGGGTGTCGCCGGCGCCGCCGTCGCCGAGAGCTCGGAAGAAGCAGGTGTCGCCGACACCGAGGCCGTTGTCGACACAGAACTGGTGCCACCCGTACCTGAGCGACGCACGGGGCCTGCCACGGTTCCGGGGGCTGTGCTTCAGGTTCACGGACCACGACTTGCCGCGCATCCGCAGCTCCACTTTCGTCCTCTCCCCGTATCCGTGCGCGTTCTGGAAGTCCGCCGGCACGTTCTGCACAGCACACGCCCGGCGAGCAGCGGATGGGGTCAGTGACACGCTCGACTAGCAGTGCTCGAGCAGCCATGAACGACGACTCACAAGGTACTGCTTCTGCCTCACGCCTAGGTTGCTTTCCCTCAGCATGACGGTGAACTGCGACGTCGGCCCGTCGTCGATCCCCATCGTCGCCACCATGCCGCTGATGTTCCCGCCGCCGCTGTCGCCGACGCTGCCGTTGTTGCTCCCACTGTCGCCGTCGCTGCTGCTCCCACTGCCTGGCAAAATAATGCGAACACCATCCTTCTTTAATTCTTACAGGTTACAACCACCGTACTGACACGAAGACAATGAAGAGGAAGAAGATGTGCGTACTGGCATCGCCGTCATGCTGGTAGTGCCTGCGGCACATGCTCACGTCGAACACCTTGACGGTGAGCACGGCATCCCCGTCGTAGCTGAACACGAGGAAGTAGCCGAGCCGCAGATCGTGCGCACGGGCGAACTGCTCCCAGCCGCGCCCTAGATACATGTGGCCGTCGGCGTCCAACACCACCTTCACGCCCCAGAAGCGACGCCCGTGGCCGGCCTCCCGCAGCTTCACTTCCTTGGGCTTGAAGCCGTCTAGTAGCACCCTCGTAAACTTGTCAGGCAGTCTCTGCAGCGAGGGCCAAGCAGTGATTTGATCCGATCAAACACTAGACAGCAGAGCGATAAAGAAATGTGCACAAAGGGAAGGGAGATCTTGTAGTATATACCAGCCTGCTGGAGGGGTTCTCAAGGATGATCTCGAAGAACTCGAAACCTTCCAAGCCGTCCATCTCACGCGTCTCTGCATACATGAATATTTTGCTTAGATGGTGAGGATTGGAACCGAATTCACCTCCTACAGCATTTTGCTAGGGCGCTTTCTCAGAGTTGATGCAAGATTTGGGGAAGAACAGATGGAGAATGATACAGTATAGCAGCCAAGAACAGGGGGGTACGTAAGAGCAAGAACAGATGCCGCCCATTTTGCCCAGTTCACAATCACAAGGATAGCGTCTGTTAGACGGATCCTAACAACCTACTATGGCATGAATTCCATGGCTCCCTGCATTCACTAAAGCTCTAACACCAAATCCACGAACACAAAGAAAGAATGACAGACGTTTCGAGCTCATCTCACCTTGCCTGGTGGAAGCGGCGTCGTAGGGCGCAGCCGGCGGTGGCGACCTTACGCCCTCTTGGCAGCGGCAGCCTGCGAGCGACGGTGGACTGCTGCTTGGGGTTCTGGCCGAGTGAGAGCAAAGCGGGGTGTAGGAGGAACCAGCTTGTGGAAGGAAGAAAGGGACCGCGCAATTATCACTGTACCATGTTCCATTTTTGGCCTGCTGGTGCTCTGGCCGAGGGTGAGCAAAGCGGGGTGTAGGACGAACCAGTTTGTAGAAGAAAGAAAGGGACAGCCGCATTGATCACCTGTACCAAGCTCCAGTTTTGGGCTGTTGGATTACCTCGAACTCGCAGTGGTGCATGTGAAGCAACTGATGCATAGTGCCCAAAAGTGTAAATGCATTCGGCCAGATTAATCGTTACCTCTTCGTAATAAAGGGTAGGATGATCGTATTCATGTATACAATGTATTTTTTTCATACGTACACGTCCTCTTTTGCTGGGTAGGCAAGTTCATGTTTTCTCTATTTTTTAAACCGTCAAAAACCAATGTGAGAAGCATGATTCAAACCATGCACCTTAATGTATTATCACAGCTGCAATAACCATTTGGCAACAAGACCTCATGTGCTAAAATTGTTTTTTACTCTAATAAAAGACTCCACGAACGCAGTATTCTCTGTTTTGTTTTCTTTTTCTCTTTATTTTTTCTTTTTCTTTTTTTATTTTCTTTTTCTTTCTAAATGCGTTAGCTTTTTAAACCTCGCACCATTTGTTTTTCTAAAATGATGATTTTTTCAAGTTAGTCAATTTTTCTTCAAAATAGGTGATTTTTTTCACAAATTGATGAAGTTTTTTCTAAAATCATGAACTATTCCTCAAATAGGCGAACTTTTCCTGAAAGTTAATAAACTTTTTATAAAGTAGATGATCAGTTATTTTAAAAATTCCGGAGAACGACGTTTCAGCCACCATGTCCAGGAGCAGCCGGATGCTCATGACATGTTGCTAGGGCGTGCCATGAGGGCCGCAAAGCTTTGAGACGTTGAGACGACTACAGGTATGTCAGTCGATCCTACTGCTTCAATATTGCACTTTTCTGATTCAGAGATCATTTAGAATGCTAGCGGCATAGGTATTTCTCTAGGAACCTCGGGTAAACAAATAGCTAAATCTACAAATGATATTCTTGACTTAGAAGCAGACAGAACCATAGATTTTATTCAAAACTTAGCAGCATTGAAACCTATGAATGAATCAGACATAAATGATTTAGGAGGCACAAAATTACAGAATTTGTGCGAGGACTGTTGGAAATATGCCCTAGAGGCAATAATAAATTAGTTATTATTATATTTCTTAGTTCATGATAATTGTTTATTATCCATGCTATAATTATATTGATTGGAAACACAGTGCATGTGTGGATACATAGACAAAAGACTGTCCCTAGTAAGCCTCTAGTTGACTAGCTCGTTGATCAAAGATGGTCAAGGTTTCCTGACCATAGGCAAGTGTTGTCACTTGATAACGGGATCACATCATTAGGAGAATCATGTGATGGACTAGACCCAAACTAATAGACGTAGCATGTTGATCGTGTCATTTTGTTGCTACTGTTTTCTGCGTGTCAAGTATTTGTTCCTATGACCATGAGATCATATAACTCACTTACACCGGAGGAATGCTTTGTGTGTATCAAACGTCGCAACGTAACTGGGTGACTATAAAGATGCTCTACAGGTATCTCCGAAGGTGTTCATTGAGTTAGTATGGATTGAGACTGGGATTTGTCACTCCGTGTGACGGAGAGGTATCTCGGGGCCTACTCGGTAATACAACATCACACACAAGCCTTGCAAGCAATGTGACTTAGTGTAAGTTACGGGATCTTGTATTACGGAACGAGTAAAGAGACTTGCCGGTAAACGAGATTGAAATAGGTATACGGATACTGACGATCGAATATCGGGCAAGTAACATACCGAAGGACAAAGGGAATGACATACGGGATTATATGAATCCTTGGCACTGAAGTTCAAATGATAAGATCTTCGTAGAATATGTAGGATCCAATATGGGCATCCAGGTCCCGCTAGTGGATATTGACCGAGGAGTCTCTCGGGTCATGTCTACATAGTTCTCGAACCCGCAGGGTCTGCAGACTTAAGGTTCGACGTTGTTTTATGCGTATTTGAGTTATATGGTTGGTTACCGAATGTTGTTCGAAGTCCCGGATGAGATCACGGACGTCACGAGGGTTTCTGGAATGGTCCGGAAACGAAGATTGATATATAGGATGACCTCATTTGATTACCGGAAGGTTTTCGGAGTTACCGGGAATGTATCGGGAATGACGAATGGGTTCCGGGAGTTCATCGGGGGGGGGGGGGGGGGCAACCCACCCCGGGGAAGCCCATAGGCATTGAGGGTGGTGCACCAGCCCTTAGTGGGCTGGTGGAACAGTCCAAAAAAGCCCTATGCGCATTGGAAGAAAAATCAAAGAGAAAAAAAAAGGAGGAGGTGGGAAAGGGAAGAAGGACTCCACCTTCCAAACCAAGTAGGACTCGGTTTGGGGGGGGGAGACCTCCCCCCTTGGCTCGGACGAAGCCCTTAGGGGTCCTTGGACCCCCAAGGCAAGGCTCCGCCTCTTCCCCTTATATATACGGAGATTTTAGGGCTGATTTGAGACAACTTTGCCACGGCAGCCCGACCACATATCTCCACGGTTTTACCTCTAGATCGCGTTTCTGCGGAGATCGGGCGGAGCCCTGCCGAGACAAGATCATCACCAACCTCCGGAGCGCCGTCACGCTGCCGGAGAACTCTTCTACCTCTCCGTCTCTCTTGCTGGATCAAGAAGGCCGAGATCATCATCGAGCTGTACGTGTGCTGAACGCGGAGGTGCCGTCCGTTCGGCACTAGATCGTGGGACTGATCGCGGGACGGTTCGCGGGGCGGATCGAGGGACGTGAGGACGTTCCACTACATCAACCGCGTTCACTAACGCTTCTGCTGTACGGTCTACAAGGGTACGTAGATCACACATCCCCTCTCGTAGATGGACATCACCATGATAGGTCTTCGTGCGCGTAGGAATTTTTTTGTTTCCCATGCGACATTCCCCAACAGTGGCATCATGAGCTAGGTTCATGCGTAGATGTCTTCTCGACTAGAACACAAAAGTTTTTGTGGGCGGTGATGTGCGTTTTGCTTCCCTCCTTAGTCTTTTCTTGATTCCGCGGTATTGTTGGATCGAAGCGGCTCGGACCGACATTACTCGTACGCTTAAGAGAGACTGGTTTCATCGCTACGAGTAACTCCGTTTCTCAAAGATGACTGGCGGGTGTCAGTTTCTCCAACTTTAGTTGAATCGGATTTGACCGAGGAGGTCCTTGGATGAGGTTAAATAGCAACTCATATATCTCCGTTGTGGTGTTTGCGTAAGTAAGATGCGATCCTACTAGATACCCATGGTCACCACGTAAAACATGCAACAACGAAATTAGAGGACGTCTAACTTGTTTTTGCAGG
This sequence comes from Hordeum vulgare subsp. vulgare, assembly GCF_904849725.1. Taxonomy (NCBI): domain Eukaryota; kingdom Viridiplantae; phylum Streptophyta; class Magnoliopsida; order Poales; family Poaceae; genus Hordeum; species Hordeum vulgare. Next base: position 536,877,483 of record NC_058521.1, read on the forward strand.
GTATGCTTGTGATGTGATATGGCCAACGATGTGATGTGATATATTGGATGTATGAGATGATCATGTTGTAATAGATAATATCGACTTGCACGTCGATGGTACGGCAACCGGCAGGAGCCATAGGGTTGTCTTTATAACTAACGTTTGTGCTTGCAGATGCGTTTACTATTTTGCTAGGATGTAGCTTTAGTAGTAATAGCATGAGTAGCACGACAACCCCGATGGCGACACGTTGATGGAGATCATGGTGTGGCGCCGGTGACAAGAAGATCGTGCCGGTGCTTTGGTGATGGAGATCAAGGAGCACGTGATGATGGACATATCATGTCACTTATGAATTGCATGTGATGTTAATCCTTTTATGCACCTTATCTTGCTTAGAACGACGGTAGCATTATGAGGTGATCTCTAACTAAAATTTCAAGACGAAATTGTGTTCTCCCCGACTATGCACCGTTGCTACAGTTCTTCGTTTCGATACACCACGTGATGATCGGGTGTGATAGACTCAACGTTCACATACAACGGGTGCAAAACAGTTGCACACGCGGAACACTCGGGTTAAGCTTGACGAGCCTAGCATGTGCAGACATGGCCTCGGAACACATGAGACCGAAAGGTCGAGCATGAATCGTATAGTTGATATGATTAGCACAGAGATGCTTACCACTGAAACTATTCTCGACTCACGTGATGATCGGACTTGAGATAGTGGATTTGGATCATGTACCTCTCAAATGACTAGAGAGATGTACTTTTTGAGTGGGAGTTCTTAAGTAATATGATTAATTGAACTAATTGTCATGAACATAGTCTAATGGTCTTTGCGAATTACGATGTAGCTTGCGCTATAGCTCTACTGTTTTTATATGTTCCTAGAGAAAATTTAGTTGAAAGTTGATAGTAGCAAGCTTTGCAGACTGAGTCTGTAAAACCGAGGATTTTCCTCGTTGCTGCGCAGAAGGCTTATGTCCTTAATGCACCACTCGGTGTGCTGCACCTCGAGCGTCGTCTGTAGATGTTGTGAACATCCGACATACACGTTTCTGATGACTACACGATAGTTCAGTGCAAAATACTTAATGGCTTAGAAGCAAGGCGCCGAAGATGTTTTGAAACGTCACGGAACATAAGTGATGTTCTAAAGAGATGAAATTGTGATTTCATGCTTGTGCCCTTGTTAAGAGGTACGAGACCTCCGACAAGATTCTTTGTCCACAAAGTAAAGGAGAAAAGCTCAATCGTTGCGCGTGTGCTCAGATTGTCTGAGTACGACAATCGCTTGAATCAAGTGGGAGTTAATCTTCCAGATGAGATAGTGATGGTTCTCCAAAGTCACTGCCACCAAGCTGTGAGAGCTTCGTGATGAACTATAACATATCAAGGATAGATACAATGATCCTTGAGCGATTCGCGTTGTTTGACACTGCGAAAGTAGAAATCAAGAAGGAGCATCAATAGTTGATGGTTAGTAAAACCACTAAGTTTCAAGAAAGGCAAGGGCTAGAAGGGATACTTCGTGAAACGGCAAAACAGTTGCTGCACTAATGAAGAGACCCAAGATTAAACCCAAACCCGAGACTAAGTGCTTCTGTAATGAGGGGAACGATCACTGAGGCGGAGCAACTCTAGATACCTGGTAGATAAGAAGGCTGGCAAAAGTCGAAAGAAGTATATTTGATATACATGATGTTGATGTGTACTTTACTAGTACTCCTAGTAGCACGAGGGTATTGGATACCGGTTCGGTTGCTAAGTGATTAGTAACACGAAATGAAAGCTACGGCATAAACGGAGACTAGCTAAAGGCGAGGTGACGATACGTGTTGGAAGTGTTTCCAAGGTTGATATGATCAAACGTCGCACGCTCCCTCTACCATCGGGATTGGTGTTAAACCTAAATAATTGTTATTTGGTGATTGCGTTAAGCATGAACATGATTGGATCATGTTTATTGCAATACGATTATTCATTTAAAGAAAATAATGGTCACTCTATTTGCTTGAATAATCACCTTCAATGGTTTATTGAATCTCGATCGTAGTGTTACACATGTTCATGATATTGGTGCCAAAAGATACGAGGTAATAATGATAGTACCACTTACTTGTGGCACTGCCGCTTGAGTCATGTTGGTATAAATTGCATGAAGAGGCTCCATGCTGATGGATCTTTATACTCACTTGATTTTGAATCACTAGTGACATGCAAATCATACCACATGAGCAAGGCCTTGTTTTCATTGAGATGAAACAAGATAGTAACTTGTTGGAAGTGATACATTTTGATGTATGCAGTCCAATGGGTGCTGAGGCACGCAGTGGATATCATTATGTTCTTACTTCAATGACGATTTGAGTAGATACAAGCGTATTTACTTAATGAATCACAAGTCTGGAATATTGAAAAGTTCAATTCTATTTCGGAGTGAAGTTCGTCGTAACAAGAGGATAAACTGTCTACGATATGATCATAGAAATGAATATCTGAGTTACGAGTTTTGGTACGCAGTTAAGACAATGTGGAAATTGTTTCGCAGTTCATACCACGTGGAACATCATAGTGTGATGATGTGTCTGAACGTCATAACCACGCACTATTTGGTATGGTGCATGCTATGATGTCTCTTATCGAATTACCACTATCGTTTATGGGTTATGCATTAGAGACAACCGCATTCACTTTAAATAGGGCACCGCGTATTTCCGTTGAGATGACACAGTATAGATTGAGGTTTAGAGAAATCTAAACTGTCGTTTCTTGAAAGTTTGGGGCTTAGACACTTATGTGAAAAAGTTTCAGTCTGATAAGCTCGAACCCAAAGCGGACAAATGCATCTTCATAGGATATCCAAAACAGTTGGGTACATCTCCTATCTCAGATCCGAAAGCAAAGTGTTTGTTTCTATAAACGGATCCTTTCTCGAGGAAAGGTTTCTCTCGAAAGAACTGAGTGGGAGGGTGGTGGAACTTGATGAGGTTATTGAACCATCACTTCAACCAGTGTGTAGCAGGGCACAGGAAGTTGTTCTTGTGGCGCCTACACCAATTGAAGTGAAAGCTAATGATGGTGATCATCGAGCATCGGATCAAGTTACTACAAACCTCGTAGATTGACAAGGTCACGTACTACTGCAGAGTGGTACGGTAACCCTGTCTTGGAGGTCATGTTGTTGAGCAACAATGAACCTACGAGTTATGGAGAAAGCAATGGTGGGCCCGGATTCCGACAAATGGCTGGAGGTCATGAAATCCGAGAGAGGATCCATGTATGAAAACAAAGTGTAGACTTTGGAAGAACTACTTGATGGTCGTAGGACTATTGAGTAAAGATGGATCTTTAAAAGGAAGACAGACGATGATGGTGATAAGTCACTATTAAGAAAAGCTCGACTTGTCGCAAAGATGTTTCCGACAAAATCAAACAGTTGACTATGATGAGACTTTCTCACTCGTAGCGATGCTAAAAGTCTGTTAGAATTATGTTAGTAGTTGGTGCGTTATTTATGAAATATTGCACATAGGATGTCAAAACATTGTTTCCTCGACGGTTTCCTCGAGCAAACATTGTATGTGATACAACCAGGAGGTTTTGTCGATCCTAATGATACTAGCAAGTATGCAAGCTCCAGTGATCCTTCAATGGACTGGTGCAAGCATCTCGGAGTTGGAATATACACTTTGATGAGATGATCAAAGATTTTGGGTTTGTACAAGGTTTATGAGAAACTTGTATTTCCAAAGAAGTGAGTGGGAGCACTATAGAATTTCTGATAAGTATATGTGGTTGACATATTGTGGATCAGAAGTAATGTAGAATTTCTGTAAAGCATACAAGGTTGTTTGAAAGGAATTTTCAAAGGAATACCTGGATTGAGCTACTTGAACGTTGAGCATCAAAGATCTATGGAGATAGATCGAAAGCGCTTAATGGAAGTTTCAACAAGATGCATGCCTTGACAAGTTTTTGAAGGAGTTCAAAATAGATCAGCAAAGAAGGAGTTCTTGGTTGCATTGTAAGGTGTGAATTTGAGTAAGACTCAAAACCCGACCACGGCAGAATAAAGAGAATAGACGAAGGTCGTCTTCTGTGCCTTAGCCGTAGACTCTAAAGTATGCCATGTTGAGTACCACACCTGATGTGTGCCTTACAGCAAGTTTGTTAAGAGGTACGCAGAGTGATCCAGGATTGAATCACTGATCAGCAATCAAAGTTATCCTTAGTAACTAAATAGACTAAGGAATTTTTCTCGATTATGGAGGTGGTTAAAGAGTTCGTCGTAAAGGGTTACGTCGATGCAAGTTTTGACACTAATCCGAATAACTATGAGTAGTGAAACGGATTCATATAGTAGAGTAGATATTTGGAGCATTTTCGAATAGCACGTAGTAGCAGCATCTATCAGATGACATAAAGATTTGTAAAGAACGCACGGATCTGAAAGTTTCAGAACCGTTGACTAAAACCTCTCTCATAAGCAAGACGTGATCAGACCCCAGAACTATATGGGTGTTGGATTTGTTGGAATCACATGGTGATGTGAACTAGATTATTGACTCTAGTGCAAGTGGGAGACTGTTGGAAATATGCCCTAGAGGCAATAATAAATTAGTTATTATTATATTTCTTAGTTCATGATAATTGTTTATTATCCATGCTATAATTGTATTGATTGGAAACACAGTGCATGTGTGGATACATAGACAAAACACTGTCCCTAGTAAGCCTCTAGTTGACTAGCTCGTTGATCAAAGATGGTCAAGGTTACCTGACCATAGGCAAGTGTTGCCACTTGATAACGGGATCACATCATTAGGAGAATCATGTGATGGACTAGACCCAAACTAATAGATGTAGCATGTTGATCGTGTCATTTTGTTGCTACTGTTTTCTGCGTGTCAAGTATTTGTTCCTATGACCATGAGATCATATGACTGACTTACACCGGAGGAATGCTTTGTGTGTATCAAACGCCGCAACGTAACTGGGTGACTATAAAGATGCTCTACAGGTATCTCCGAAGGTGTTCGTTGAGTTAGTATGGATTGAGACTGGGATTTGTCACTCCGTGTGATGGAGAGGTATCTCGGGGCCCACTCGGTAATACAACATCACACACAAGCCTTGCAAGCAATGTGACTTAGTGTAAGTTATAGGATCTTGTATTACGGAACGAGTAAAGAGACTTGCCGGTAAACGAGATTGAAATAGGTATACGGATACTGACGATCGAATCTCGGGCAAGTAACATACCGAAGGACAAAGGGAATGACATACGGGATTATATGAATCCTTGGCACTGAGGTTCAAACGATAAGATCTTTGTAGAATATGTAGGATCCAATATGGGCATCCAGGTCCCGCTATTGGATATTGACCGAGGAGTCTCTCGGGTCATGTCTACATAGTTCTCGAACCCGCAGGGTCTGCACACTTAAGGTTTGATGTTGTTTTATGCGTATTTGAGTTATAAGGTTGGTTACTGAATGTTGTTCGGACTCCCGGATGAGATCACGGAGGTCACGATGGTTTCCGGAATGGTCCGGAAACGAAGATTGATATATAGGATGACCTCATTTGATTGCCGGAAGGTTCTCGGAGTTACCGGGAATGTATCGGGAATGACGAATGGGTTCCGGGAGTTCACCGGGGGGGGGGGGGCAACCCACCCCGGGGAAGCCCATAGGCATTGAGGGTGGCGCACCAGCCCTTAGTGGGCTGGTGGGACAGTCCAAAAGATCCCTATGCGCATTGGAAGAAAAATCAAAGAGAAAAGAAAAAAAAGGAGGAGGTGGGAAAGGGAAGAAGGACTCCACCTTCCAAACCAAGTAGGACTCTGTTTGGGGGGGGGGGAGACCTTCCCCCTTGGCTCGGCCGAAGCCCTTAGGGGTCCTTGGACCCCCAAGGCAAGGCTCCCCCTCTTCCCCCTATATATACGGAGATTTTAGGGCTGATTTGAGACAATTTTGCCACGGCAGCCCGACCACATATCTCCACGGTTTTACCTCTAGATCGCGTTTCTGCGGAGATCGGGCGGAGCCCTGCTGAGACAAGATCATTACCAACCTCCGGAGCGCCGTCATGCTGCCGGAGAACTCTTCTACCTCTCCGACTCTCTTGCTGGATCAAGAAGGCCGAGATCATCGTCGAGCTGTACGTGTGTTGAACGCGGAGGTGCCGTCCGTTCGGCACTAGATCGTGGGACTGATCGCGGGACGGTTCGCGGGGCGGATCGAGGGACGTGAGGACGTTCCACTATATCAACCGCGTTCACTAACGCTTCTGCTGTACGGTCTACAAGGGTACGTAGATCACACATCCCCTCTCGTAGATGGACATCACCATGATAGGTCTTCGTGCGCGTAGGAAAATTTTTGTTTCCCATGCGACTTTCCCCAACAAGGACTTATTGCATTTAGAGGGAGATGAGGAGGAAGTGGATGACATGGGATCGGAGGGGTGTATGGCCCCTTTGATTGACGGTTGTCATCCACGAGTGATTAATACACAAAGTAGTTCAGAACTCATTCAGGACAAACCAAAGAGGCCTTGGAAAAGGATGGTTTTTCCTGAATCAACAGTCAGGAGAAGTGCGAGAGTGAAGCAAAAGAAAAAATTTCATGATGAAATATGAAAGGAATCTTTTGGAATAGTAGAGGTGTGGCAGACTTGGCTAAAAGGAGGTTCCTTTGAGAGGCATCGCTCGAATATAAGCTTGACTTTATGGCATTGCAAGAAACTGGTAGAGATAACTTCACACCACAATTCCTTAATACTTTATCAGGAGGGGTTGAATTTGATGGGCATTGTTTACCACCAAGAGGTAGATCAGGTGGAATCTTACATGGGGTTAAGTGTAAGACTTTAGAGGTGATGAGTGTGGTTTATGGTGAATTCAGTGTCAAATTTCGTGTGAGGTCGAAAATTGACGGTTTCAGGTGGGCTCTGGTGGCCGTAGATGGGGCGGCTCAACCGGAACTTAAACCTGATTTTCTCGCAGATCTTGTAAGGATTTGTGGAGAAGATAGACTTCCAATAATGGTGGGGGGAGACTTTAATATCATTAGGAGACAAGAAGAAAAAACAATGATAACTTTGATGCACGTTGGTCACTTATGTTCAACATGGTCAGTGAGAGTCTCGATTTGAAGGAGATTGATCTCACTGGTAGACAATTCACATGGGCGAACTCATTACTGGTACCAACATATGAGAAGTTGGACCGGGTGCTCACCAGTGTTGAATGTGAACAGAAGTACCCGCTGGTCACAGTGCAGTCTTTACAAAGAGCCATCTCAGACCACACACCACTTTTAGTTGACTCCAGGGAGGCCAACCATGTGGTAATAGAAATGTCTTCTCATTCGAATTAAGTTGGTTCGAACGAGAAGGTTTCTTAGATCTTATAGCCAGTGAATGGGCTAGGATTTGGGTGGAACAACGAATGTAGAAAGATGGCAAAACAAAATCGACATTTACGTCAATTCTTGAGAGGATGGGCGAAAAATCAGAGCGGTATATATAAACTGGAAAAAGAAAGACTCATTCGTCTAATTGATGAATTAGATGTCAAAGCTGAGTCTGCTTAGCTAAATATAGCTGATAGGAATAATAAGATTGAAGCTGAGAAGAAGTTGCAAAAGCTTTTGAGAGAAGAAGATATGAAATGAGCACTTCGAGCCAAGGTGACAAAGGTGGTTCATGGGGACGACAATACTAAATTCTTTCACATGATTACAAATGGCAAACATCGAAAGAAGAAAATAACCCAACTTGAGCAAGATGAAGGAACAATACTCGGCCACAAGAACTTACAACTATATATGTTCGAATATTACAAAAAGTTATTTGGTGTACCAGAGGAGATGGTGGTCTCTGTGGAGGAAAGCATTACTCATGATATACTTCAACTCAATGCAGATGAGAACGAGGTGTTATCAGCTCCATTTACAGAGAAGGAGGTGTATGACTCAATAGCACAAATGAAACTATATAATGCACCGGGGCCGGATGGGTTTCCGGCAGAATTTTATAAGAAATGCTGGCATATAATTAAGGGGGACCTGATGCCTATGTTCCAGGATTTATTCAATGGCCAGTTGCAGCTGTTCCACCTTAATTTTGGGACAATTACGTTGTTGCCAAAAAAGGCGGAGGCTATACGAATTGAACAGTTTAGACCGATATGTCTTCTCAATGTCAGCTTCAATTTTTTACAAAAGTTGCCACTAATAGATTGTCAAAGATAGCTCATTTAGTAGTGCAACCGACACAAACTGCGTTCATGCCTGGGAGACACATCTTAGAGGGTGTCGTTGTCCTACGTGAAACGTTGCACAAAATTCATACAAAGAAACTAGATGGGGTTATCTTTAAAGTGGATTTCGAGAAGGCTTATGATAAAGTCAAATGGCCTTTACTTCAATAGGCCTTACATATGGAAGGATTTAATGAAGGCTTATAAGGATTCTTTCATTAAGAAAGGTAGTGTAGGTGTTAAAGTTAATGATGACATATGTCATTTTTTTCAAACAACAAGGGACTAAGGCAAGGTGATTCTATGTCACCCGTATTGTTCAATATAGTAGCAGACATGTTGACAATACTAATTTCTAGAGCCAAAGAAAAGGGCCAAGTAGGAGGCCTCATTCCACATCTGATAGAGGGGGGAGTATCCATACTACAATATGCGGATGATACAATTATTTTCATGGAACACGATATGGCCAAAGCGAGGAATATGAAATTATTATTGTGTTTATTTGAACAACTTTCCGGGCTGAAAATTAATTTCAACAAAAGCGAAATTCTTTGCTTCAGGAAGGCAAAAGAAGAGCAAGATGCTTATAGACAGCTATTTGGATGTGAAATGGGATTACTAACATTTAGCTATCTCGGGATTCCTATTCATCATAGGCGGCTGACGAATAAGGAATGTAAATGTATTGAAGATAGATTTGAAAAAAAACTAAGTTGCTGAAAGGGCAAGCTTATGTCATACGGAGGGAGGCTAATATTAATAAATTCTGTGTTAACAAGCCTACCCATGTTTCTCTTGTCTTTTTTTTGAAATACCAGTAGGGGTACGAAAAAGACTAGATTTTTATAAATCTCTTTTCTTCTGGCAAAGTGATGATGCTAAGAAGAAATACAGACTAGCACGTTGGGATATTATATGTAGACCGAAAGACCGGGGGGCTTGGGAATTGAAAACTTAGAAGTGAAGAACATATGCCTGCTTAGCAAATGGCTTTTCAGGATATCCACGGAGACCGAAGGAATGTGGTTACAAATTCTGAAAAAAATACCTACATACAAAAATTTTAGCCCAGGTTACATCTAGACCAAATGACTCACCTTTCTGGAAAGGGTTAATGAAGATAAAGGTGACCTTTTTCCAGTGGGTGAAGTTTGTAGTGGGTGATGGTGGCTCAACAAGATTTTGGGAGGATACTTGGCTTGGAGACACACCTTTAGCACTAAAATACACCATGCTCTATAATATTGCACAACATAAGGAGGACTATGTGGCGTCCGTACTACAATTGGTACCTCTTAACATGCAGTTCAGGCGAGCTCTAGTGGAGCACGCTGGAATTCATGGCTGCATCTGGTAAGAAGACTTATGGAGGTTCAGTTAACGAACCAGACATATAGTGTTCGTTGGATATTGGTTGCTAATGGGGTATTCTCAGTAAAATCCATGTACGCGGATCTCATAAACACCGGACCGTTATCCAGATCATTGCATATTTGGAATATCAAAGTGCCCTTCAGGATTAAAATTTTCATGTGGTTTATACACAAAGGTGTGGTATTAATCAAAGATAACTTAATAAAACGAAATGGAGAGGCAGGTCAAATTGTTGCTATTGTGAGCAGAATGAAACAATAAGACACCTCTTTCTTGAATGCTCACTTGCAAAACTTCTATGGCACACCATTCAAATTGCTTTTAACGTTAACCCACATATATGTATTAATTCTCTATTTACAACTTGGCTCAATGGAGTGGAGGTTGAAATAGCGAAACTTATCAGGATTGGGATTTACGCGTTATTTTGGGCTATATGGAATACCAGGAACGACATGATTTTTAATGACAAGAAATTCAACAACTTTTTGCAGGTTATCTTTTGAGCAACGTCTTGGATCCATACGTGATCGTTACTCAGTCATGCGGCCTCCAGGGAGCTTATGGATATTGGGTGCAACGGATGGGAGATGGTCGTATGGGTTATCTTCAACCGATTTGGATGACATGCTACTAATAGGCTAGGTGTATAGGCATCGTAGTCTGCTTTTAGCTATGCCGGATGTGGATTTATTTGCATTTCATTTTTGTTTTCATCTTTACTTCAAGCTGCACGGCTTGGTGGACCTGAGACACTATTTTAAACTATTTTAAATAAGATGGCTGCATGCATCAATTGATGCAGAGGCCGGGGGCTTGTTTCCTCCTTATCAAAAAAAAAGTTCCTTTAATTGGGGTAATCCGGGGGCCGATGGAAACGGTGAGCGAGCGGGAGTGGCTACCGCCGGATTTGCAGGGGTGAGGGCAAGGGCACTAGGCGGCCAGCCGTTGGCAACCCACAGGGGCGCGGTCGGTCCAGAGAACGGGCAGGAAGGAGAGGCGCGGCTCCGTCAGAGCCTCGTGGGCGGCTAGGCTCCAGGCTCTGGGCTCCGGTGAGAGGCGAGCGGAGAGGTTGCGAGGAACGTCGATGGTGAGGCAGCTGAGCGGAGAGGTCGATGGTGAGGCGGCTGAGCGAAGAGGTCGCGAGGGCATCGCCGCGTGGGGACGAAGGGTGTGGCTGCGTGGGCCGATTTTTTTACTGTAGCGCAGTTAGGCTGGTCCAAAATCCCGGGGTGGGCCGGCCCACCTTGGCCACCCTGTATGTACGCCTACAATACGATACGACAGGTGGGTATACGTTTCTTTTCGTATGATCATTATGTCCTTCTACGTTTTATGAAAGAGGGTGTACTGAAGCATTGTTCAAACTTTTAATGTATTCATCTTTAATCTTGATAATACAGTAAATATTAGATACAATAATATTACATTCGGATTCATAGATCACCTTGCAAAAATGTAACATGCTCGTCTATGTCTCTTAATGATATGCATGTTCTTGAAGAAAACACATCTCGTAAACAGAACAAAACATGTGGTTATGTGCGGTTATCTCAACCCCAAAACATGTGGACATTGGGACGCTGTGATCAGATCAAACTGTGGTGTCCCTATTCGTTGGACGTATCTCACAGAAGTCATGCCCCTCCAACTCCAGCACGGCATGAATAATGAGTCACCCATCGTACGCACGTACCTTGTGAGTCAACCAGACTGGGAGAGAATTTGCAAAACCAGGACGCCGTCGAACCAACTTGAGGCCAGCTCCATCCATCATTTCAGCTAGTACCACGGCCAGCTTTGGAAATATGTGTAGTTGCGTACACACATCGAATTCACATGTTCATATTTTCCCTTTATCATCCCTGATCTATTTGGGAGAAAAAATCGACATCGATGAGAATTCAGTACTTGCTTCCCAGCCCCCCACGCAGGGTGCAACTTGTCGATGCTTGCTCTATAAATAGAGAGAGCAATATTGCAATATAGCATTCGAACCATTGCAACTGAAAATCGCTAGCTAGCCTGTTGTCATATACCAGCCGATACGGACATACATGGCTGCGAGCAAGCCTGCTGCTACTGCGGATCCTCCCAAGCAGGAGATTGGCGACTTCGAGCCCTGCGTGTGGGGCGACTTCTTCGTCACCTACAACCCTCCCCTCTCACAGGTCAGTCATACACTCTCAGATAGTCAGATGGGTCGCCGGCTCTATATACCTCTCTTGAATTTACGTGTGTGACCTGTGATGTATAGAGCTCGGAGAGGAGCATGCGCGAGAGGGCGGAACAGCTCAAGGACCAAGTGCGCGCCCTGTTCGAGAATGGCAATGACAGGAGCGTGGCTGATGTGGTGACACTGGTGGAAACGCTCGAGCGACTCGGCATCGACAACCACTTCCACGGGGAGATCGGCACCGCCTTACAGCATGTTCTGAACGAGGAGCCCGAGTTTCGAGCTAGCTCCTCCCACGACCTCCACGTTGCCGCTCTTCGGTTTCGTCTACTTAGGCAGCATGGCTTCTGGGTATCTGCAGGTAATATATACTCCCTCAAGTTTAAACTATAAACGACTAAATAAATAATTTAAAACGTTTTATATTAGTTTACGAAGGAAGTATATTTTTATTTATAAAGACAAAAGGTGCTCTACTCAACAAAAAATATATAAAAAGACAAGCATGTAGAATTTGTGTTTAAAGTTTCACTTCGTACACCCCTCCTAAACACAAGGACGGTCCAGATTAATTGATATCTCTTCATAATAAAGGGCTAGGATGATCATATTCACGTATACACTGTATTTTTTTTCATACGTACACGTCCTCCTCTGCTGGACAGGCATGTTCATGTTTTCTTTATTTTTAAACCGTCAAAAAAATAATGTGAGAAGCATGATTCGTTAAACCGTCAAAAAAATAATGTGGGAAGCATGATCTAAACCATTTAGGCATGCACCTTAAGGTATTATCACACCTGCAATAACCATCTAGGCAACAAGACCTCATGTGCTATAATTGTTTTTACTCTAATAAACAAGTATTCTCTGTTTTGTTTTCCTTTTCTCTTTATTTTTTTTCCTTTTTTGATTTCCTTTTCCTTTCTAAATGCGTTAGCTTTTTAAACCTCGCACCATTTGTTTTTTAAAATGATGATTTTTTTAAGTTCGTCAATTTTTCTTCAAAATAGTTGATTTTTTTCACAAATTGATGAAGTTTTTTTCTAAATTTGTGAACTATTTCTCAAATGGGCGAACTTTTCTTGAAAGTTAATAAACTTTTTATAAAGTTGATGTTCTGTTATTTTAAAAACTGATGAACTATTACTTAAACCATAATTTTGGTATTCTAAACCCTAAATTGTTGGGAACTTGTTAAGAACTTTGGAAAATGTGCAGAACTTTATTAAAAAATCGTACATAATTTGAAATTCCAAAATTGTGCACAAACTAAAATTGGGTCCATTTCATGACTCGGAGTAACATCATCACATTATAACACCCCTTTCGTCCTTACCAACATCCGTTCGTTTCACATGATGTGCATGCATACGTTTATCAAATATATCCAATTTTTGCCAGCAAGTGAGAATGAACATACAAATGACCCATGTAAAATTTAAACTATTACTTAAATCGTAATTTTGGTATTCTTAACTATTTTTCAATTTATAGAATAAGTTGCAAAAGCATAATAAATATCAAAAGGAGAAAATGGATTTAAGAAAAGTTCAAGATATTTAAAATTCACAAATTTAAAAAATGAAAATAGGGTGAAAAAGAAATACGAAAGAAAAAGGGGCTGACAGGCAAAATTTAAACCAAAAATTACGAAATGTGGTACATATATAGGGAAACCGCTGTGGATTTTATATAAGAGAAATATCATACTTGGATTTGTCACATCTAGTAATGTTTCCTGTTGGTCGCTGCCCCTTGCATGGTGACTACTCCCTCCTTTTCAGTTTATAGGGCTCAAATCTGAAATCTCATCAACCAAGGTGAATTGTGAGTGGATGACACTAGTTCTAACTAGCCAATGAAATGTTTCTCACATATTCAATTTCCAAGGCAATAAATGTAGCATCCTTACTTTCATTTAACTTGCATGATGCATGTAGAAAAAGATGCATGCATGACCACTAATTTGCTTTCCTTTATCTCTATGAATTAAATATGGTGTGAGACTCAAAGCACTTTAACTCAACTAGACTCAAAATGAGCCTAGTAACTAGACTCAAAGCACATAGTAGGTAACTACAACTTGCAAGATCGGATCTAAAACACACATATATTGGTGACAACATAATAATTTCAGATCTGAAATCATGGCACTCGGGCCCTAGTGACAAGCATTAAGCATGGCAAAGTAGTAGCAACATCAAATCACAGAACATAATGGATACTAGGGATCAATCCCCATCAAAACTAACTCGATTACATGATAGATCTCATCCTACTCATCACCGCCCAGCGAGCCTATGAATAGATTACTCACGAACGGCGAAGAGCTTCATGGAATTGGATAGGGAAGAAGGTTGATGATGACGATGGCGACGATTTCCCCTCTCCGGAGCCCAAGACGGACTCCAGATCTGCCCTCTAGATGAAGAACAGGTGGTGGCGGCGCCTCCGTATCGAAAACGCGACGAAAACTTCTCTTTTTTTTCTGGGACGAAAGGCAACTTATAGAGCTGGAGTTGGGGGCGGCAGGTGCCTGTGGGCCCCACAAGCCGGCGCACCGCCACCAGGGGGGTGGTGGCGGAGCACGGGCTTGTAGCCCACTGGGCCACCCCCTGAGGTGGAACTTGGCGCAGATATTTTTGATATTTTCCAAAACTGCTCCCCGCAAATTTTCAGGACGTTTGGAGAACTTTGATTTCTGCACAAAAATAACACCAAGGCAATTCTGCTGAAAACAGCGTCAGTCCAGGTTAGTTCCATTCAAATCATGCAAATTAGAGTCCAAAACAAGGGCAAAAGAGTTTGGAAAAGTAGATACGATGGAGACGTATCACTATCATGCTCATCATTCAAGGATTTCACATTAAGCATTTTCATAAATTCTTCCTGTAGCAATTGAGCACATTTTTCTGAACCATCATTTTCACGAAAGACATTATAGGGACGAAGCAAATGAGGTAACCTAAATTCCATTTTTTGTAGTTTTCTTTTATAAAACCAAACTAGTGAAAAACAAGAAACTAATAGATTTAGTTGCAAGATCTAAAGATATACCTTCAAGCATTTACCTCCCCGGCAACGATGCCAGAAAAGTGCTTGACGTCTACTACACAACTTTATTTCTTATAGACTATGTTGGGTTTCCAAACGCAGAGTTTTGTAGGATAGTAGCAATTTTTCCTCAAGTGGATCACCTAAGGTTTATCAATCGATGAGAGGTGTAGGATGAATACGGTCTCTCTCAAACAACCATGCAATCAAATAAAAATATCTCTTGTGTCCCCAATACCCCCAATACAATGGCAAATTTATAGGTGTACTAGTTCGGCGAAAAGATGGTGATACAAGTGTAGTATGGATAGTAGATATAGGTTTTTGTAATATGAAAATATAAAAAATAGAAAGGTAGAAAGTGTAAAACAGCAAGCAAAACATTGTATAAATGCTTGGTAATAAGGCCTAGGGTTCATACTTTCACTAGTGCAATCTCTCAACAATGCTAACATAGTAGAATTGTATGATCATCTCTCAACGTGCAACAAAGAATCACTCCAAAGTTCCAATCTAGTGGAGAACAATAAGATGAAATTGGTGTAGGTAGTAGAACCACCTCAAAGTTATTCTTTCTGATCAATGTTCTGAGCTTGTACTAGAATAACACCCATGATACATATCAATCACCCCTAATGTCACCTAGATACTCCGATCTCACCTCAAGTATCCGTGGGTAAATTATGAGACATGCATCAAAAAATTTCAGATCTATCATATTCAATCCAACACAAAGAACTTCAAGGAGCACCCCAAGATTTCTACGAGAGAACATAGTATGAAAACGTGCAATCAACCCCTATGCATAGATCCCCAAGGTCACCGGAATCCGCAAGTTGATGCCATAACATATCAAGTGAATCACTTGAATACCCCAATGTCACTATGGGTATCCACATGCTTGACGTTCTTAAACCAAAACATTCAATCCAACATAACAAGATCTTAAAGGGAAAGATTCAATTCATCACAACAAGATAGCAAGGGAAATAACATCAGAAGATCCAACTAGATTAACAAGACCTGTGATACATCAAGATCGTGCCATCTCAAGAACACAAGAGAGAGAGAGAGAGAGAGAGAGAGATTGAGCACACAGTTACTGGTACATACCCTCATCCCCGAGGGTGAACTACTCCCTCATCATCATGGCCTTTGTCGAATGGTGAAGATGGCCACCGGAGATGATTTCCCCTCTCAGGCAGGGTACTAGAAATGCTCCAGATAGGTTTTTCATTGAAATAGGGAGTTGCGGCGGCAAAGCGGAAGATTTTTCTTTTTTGGGGGGGTTTCTGGTGTATATAGAAATTTTCAGCCTTGGAATCATGCGAGACGGAGCCACGTGGGCCCCATTAGCCACCACGGCATGGCCTAGGGGGAGGGTAGTTGGCTTGTGGCCCACAAGTGGCTCCCCACCGGTGGTTCTTCACTCCAATATTGTTTATTTCCTCCAGAAAAATTATAAAAAGTTTTGGGCGATTCCGAGAACTTCAATTTTCTGCACAAAAACAACACCATGGTAATTCTGTTGAAAAGAGCGTCAGTCTGGGTTAGTTCTAAATAAATCATATAAAGTGCATCAAATCCATGTAAAAGTATTGTAAACATAGGCAAAAATAATATGAATACTTTATAAATTATCAATATGTTGGAGACGTATCAGGGAGGGTGGGAGGGAGAGAGAGGGAGAGAGGGAGGGGGATGGAGAGGGAGGTCCGGAGAGAGGGACAGGGAGGGGGGAGATGGAGATGGTGAGATGGGGAGAGAATGAGAGATGTGAAGAGAGGGGGAGAGAGGGAGAGAGAGGGGGAGAGGGAGGGAGAGAGAGGGAGGAAGGGAGGGAGAGAGAGGGGGGACAGAGAGAGGGGGAGAGGGGGAGAGGGAGAGGGAGAGGGAGACAGAGAGAGAGAGAGAGAGAGAGTTGACCTAGCCGCGCCGAGGTGCATGGGGAATCGCCGGGAGGAGCTACCCCCATCTTCTATCGAGCACCAACAATGACACGGGGTGGTAGGCTTCTATCTAGGTGAACTCTACGATGGCTCCTCTTTGTACTCGACAAGAGCTCCTCTTTGAACTCGATGGCGGCTCCACCTTCTACCTCTACGGCGGCTCTTGTAGCCCCTCGCTGCCGCCAAGGAGATCCACGATGGCGGTGCGCTAGTGATTTCCGTCGTCATGCCAATCGATCGGCGATGACGTAAGGACCAACGATGGCGGGTGTGGCTAGGTCCCGTCGTTGCTTCCATGCGATCGAGGGATGGCTCGCGACAGGTTTGCTATTGTTTCCATGTGCGGGGTGGGGCGATGATGCGATCGAGAGATGCCTCGCTACATGTTCGTTGGAATTTTCGCGTGCGGGGAGGCGATGGTTTCTTTTACGAGGGGTGATCACCTAATCGGTACGTGCATGAGGGAATCATTAGGTGGAGGTGGCAGGAGAGATGAAAAAACCCAAACAAAGATGGAAGAAGAGACGAAAATAAATCATGAACGCTGGCTACCAACTCCTCCTTTAGGAGTAGAGAAGATTCTCCCACCCTTTCTTTATTTTTGGTTTTTACACCGGCTAAGTGGCGTCATTTATTGACTTACTGAATAAAATTTGGTTTTCTTTGGCAATGAACAAGTGTTTATACCAAATAAAATCATGTTTTTACTACACATACACAATTGCATTAGTATTTATATTATAAATCATGAGGCGACGTATTAGAATTCCATTGCAACACACGGTCAATTGTGTGTTAAAGATGAGGAATACCCACTCCAAAACTTTAAATTAGTGCAAAGAAGCTTAGCCAAGAGGAGGCTCATCTCCAACAACAGCAGGAGGCATACTCGTACATAAGAGAATCTACAGCCTATTAGAGTTGTATCGAGTATTATTGTATGACGTAGGTTACAGTTGGACTTGGAGTCATACAATGTGTAAACAAGGTAGAAGTCGTGTCCTATTAGGACACCTGTACCCTTATGCCTCTTATATAATGAGAGGGTAGACACACGATGTAACATATGCCAACATAATAGCACAGGCATGCGGAGGAGTCGGCGGCGTGTGCCGGCGCCCATGGCGGCCAGGGTGCGGTATTGTGACGGTGTAACGGGGAGGAGCGCCCGTAGTCATGCCCCGGGGATGTAGCCATATCGGTGAACCTCGTTAACAAATCTCGGTGTCGTGCTCGTGTGATTGCTTGGTCCTCGGATAATTGACGGAGTGCCTCGGATTTATTCTAACAAGTGGTATCATGAGCAAGGTTAAAGAGGTTGCGGATTCGTTGATTTAGAGGATGGATTGTCGTAAAGTTCGGCACAAAGACAATGCGCGGAAGATTTGTTCTGCGGAAATCATCAGGTGCGCTCTCGGCGAGATCAGAGAAGGCAATTGACAAGAGCGGTGGCAGAATCGCGCAATAGCCAGGAGTCTCGCGAGATTCGGAAATAGCGTGTGCGGCACAACAGGGTCTGAAGCGTCGTGCTCGTGCGGCCGCCGGCAGATCTGATCGATCGGCCGTGTTGTCCTAATGCGCGTGAGTTCAGGCACCTGGATCCAGCGGGCAGGCAGTGCCAGGTGGGCCGCTTGGCTGGGTAGCCAACTGGTGTGGCCCAAGGTTCGTGCACGGAATCTCAGGAGTGGCCTAGTGTTTGGGTATCAAGGTGTAGGCCTGGTGCAGCCTTTGCACGGGAGTGAACAACGTGTCAGGAACTTGTGCATAAGGGCTTTGGCTGGCAAAAGGCAATATGTGAGATTTGTTTGAAAAGAGCTCGGTTCTTGAAAGTGTTGTAACGTGTTGGGACATGGGATTCATTGGCTGCCATGACATGTTGATCTCGTGCGGGGAGAAGGATAAAAGAAGAAAATTAGTCTGTAAATCATATGCTGCTACTGGTGTGGATGAACCTGCTGAGTTGGTTGCACACGTACGAGAGACTGCATGGACTACTTTTGGGTTCTTGGCTTCGTATGCTAAGGAGATGGTGGCATGGAAGCAGTGATGTTGTTCGACTGGCAGTCAAATGGGAATCGAGGATGACGGCGTGCGTATAAGGCTCGGAGGAGTCTGGAGCGCGTCGTGTCGAGATCATGCATACATAAGGCGTCAAGCAATGCACAAAGATGTGCGGGGCGGACATGACGCAAGGTGGAGCATGGTTGCAGCCAGATAATTTTTGGCTGAGTCGGACTGGACAGTCTGACGGATCGACGGGGATGTCGGTCAAAGCAGAAGACCGTGGTGATTTCAGCGACGACGACATAGGAGTGTGATGCAGATGGTGGCCAACTTCCGGGGTGTGGAAACACGTGGTGCAGGCCTAAGGGCTTGTGTGGCTTCGACAAGACTATGATGCGGGGTTGATTCAAGGTAGTGTACACATGAGAGGTTGAAGTCAACAGGGCGTGGGGTAGCACGGCCAGCTACATGGATTCATGTTGAAGGCGGAGCTGGACTCTAGCGGAAGACTTCACTCTATGCTGATGGAGGGGCTACGGTGTAAGTTAACAAAGAGTCGAAGCCTATTTCAGCGGGATATCGAGAGACACGTGGATTGGACTGGGTACCAATGGTTTGATGGAGGCGTGATACTCGGCATCAGTCGGTGATGATCGGTGGTTCTATAAAGTGGGGGTTGAGGCAGTGTGGGCTAGCTACCCGGGAGACTCGACCATGACAGTAGAGGCTCGACGCGGTTATAGCGGCGAGGCGTGCGGTAAGCACGGGACACAATGACAGACCAAGGCACTAGTGGTCAGACATGTTGTCAGACAAAGTGTGTAAAGGGTGCTGAAGCAGTGTTGATGAGTACCAGATTGAAATTGGTGACTGGGTCAATCGGTGCTAGTTGATGGACATGAGTTGACCATGGAGAATCTAACAAAGTGACGGGAAGTCTGAATTGTCATAAGTGGAGAGTACATGGTTGTATATTCTGTGGGGTTCAGTGCACATGGCAAAGTGCGGATGACAAGTACAGAAGGAGGCGGAGTGCTATAGCTGTAGGACATGTCAGAGACTATCCGGGGAAAAGGGTGAGATAACTGCGAATTTGACTCAGGGTGACAGAAGGCGACGGTGAAATTCCTTCATGTTTCAAAGCGACGGCCAAAGAAGAGCGATGATGTTGAGTTCAGGTAACTTTTATATGTGGCATCCAATATGTGGTTTGTTCACTTTCACGCAGGTAAGTGATCAGGTTGTGATGGCGTTGAACAGATACTCCGAAAGTTGGAAGCACAAACTAGAGTAATGAGAAACTTAATTTTGCTGGAGTGTTGGTTGTGATGAAGACGAGAAGGGACTACAGTTGCAGGTGAAGTCACATGGATTCTGAGAGTAGCAGTGGTTCTCATGGTGTGTATCTCAAGTCCAATGTACATGGAGGTTCGACGCATGGCCGAATCCAAGGTGGTGGAGTATATTCGCCAAGGTGGAGTTTGTTAGAGTTGTGTCAAATATTATTTTACGAGGTAGGTTACAGTTGGACTTGAAGTCGTACGGTGTGTAGACAAGGTGTCGTGTCCTATTAGGACACATGTACCCTTATGCCTCTTATATAATGAGAGGGTAGACACACGATGTAACCTATGCCAACATAACAACACAGGCACGCGGAGGAGCCGGCGGCGTGTGCCGGCGCCCAAGGCAGCGAGGGTGTGGTATTGTGACGGTGTCACGGGAAGGAGCGCCCGTAGTCATGCCCCGGCCGGGGATGTAGCCATATCGGTGAACCTCGTTAACAAATGTCGGTGTCGTGCTCGTGTGATTGCTTGGTCCTCGATTGACGGAGTGCCTCGGATTTATTCTAACACAGCCGAACATTAAAAATATGACCCCCTAAGCATCCGCGGACGCGTCTAGTTAGTGATAGGGCATGCGTGTTCCCTATTCGTCCGTTCGCGCAGCCACATTCCTCATTTTATTTTCATATGTCTGATCACTTGCATGTGATTGATGGAGAGGAAGAGAAAGAAAAATAATAATGAATAAAGAAAATAAAAGGATGGTCCGGGATGGGGTCGCATCATATGTCGCGGACTGACCAGACGTGTCTGGACGCGTCCGCGAGCCCTTATATCCTCTCCATATTTGAGATGGATATGATGGTTCGCGGATAGGCCGGGCATATAGGAACGAGACGAGGGGTCGAGTTGAGTAATTTTTTTTACTTTTATCTCCTGTCCGGTGAGCTCGCTCACCGGACGCATCCGCAGGTGTATGAGAGATCATTTAAGGGGTCCGGCTGTAGATCCTTAAAACAACACAAAAAAAGTGTACAACATATATTTTGTGAAACTGCATACTGATAAGAGAAGTATAAGTGCGCAAATTCATTTAGCATTACAGCAAAGCTAGTGGTTTCCGGGTGGATATATGAAGCAAGGAAGCCTAACTATATGGCTCTAAGGCAAGCGTTGTTGGAAGGCGACCGGGAAGTAAGTATGTGACTTTCTTAGTTTTGAGTCTTTGAGTTTAGTTGCATTGATATTTTGTACATTGAAATTCTGTAAGAATTGCTATCAAAGTTGGTTTGGCTTAAGTCTCATTAAATGAAAGTATTCGTGTGCTCAAAATTACTCCATTCGTTTTAAAATAAGTGTCTCTATTTTATACTAACTCTAACACAAAGTTATACTAAGTTTGAGATACTTATTTTGGAATGGCGGGAGTATATATGTGGTATATTTGTTCGGTTAGATCTTCTCATTTGTTAGAACTAAGAGCAACTCCAACGCAGCAACCCAATTTGTTCGTCCGCGTCCATTTGGGTCGGCAGGGACAAAAATGAAGGCCTAATGCGTCAACCTAAACCCAAAACGTGTCTACACAGACCCATTTCCGGCTCAAAATTGCATCTGAAATGTGTCAGCGCGGACACGGCGCACACCTTCTCTTGTCCGCGCTCGTCCAAACGTGACACCCGGTCAAAGCCAACGTCATCTTTATTAAGGACGACCGTCCACCATGGGTCCACACGTCAGCGATCCACAGACGTCCTTTTTAATTTGAGCGTGCGGGGAAGGGAGGGCTCAACCTCTTCTAGAAGTCGCCCCAAGCCACATCTAGCCACCCGCTGCTTCCCCCGTCGGCCGAAAAACCCTAGCCACTATGGGTTTCTTCTCCAGCAAAGAAAAGGGCAAGTCCCAGATGCTCCCGCCACCGACATCTTCCTCCCATCCGCCCGCATCGGAGGGTGAGCGTACCAGTGCACCAAGTGAGGTGGCACTGGAAGCACCTCGTCCCCCTCCCCTACCCCGATGTCACGTTGTCGCACGAGTGGCATTTGGATCCGAAGAGGATTCCAGTGCCAGCAGTGCCGCAGTTGGTGCGAGCGCATGCGGAGGAGGTGAGGCACAAGGCCGGAGCTAAGGCGAAGGAGCGACGTGTTGCCCAGCGAGCGTTGGTGCAACCACCGGCGGACAACGTCGCCCGCCGCCTGGCAGACGGCCTTCCCCTGGGCTGGCCCGGCACCGACGCTCGTTGACCTCACCGCTCCGATGACGATGACGGTGAGGATGCCTAGAACAACACGCCTCCTCGTATTTAGTTTATGAAATTTTTATGTTTAACGCAATGTGGATTATCACTCGTCTTTCAGGCCAGCATTGAATGGTTAATTAATGCTTCCTGTATTTTTAAAATATTTATTATGTTTTCCGTACCGCTTAAAAATGAACGTGACTACGTTGGACGCAAACGTCAACGCCATTACAAGAATGGACACGGATGTTCGTTGGATTGGACGGACTCAAACAAACAAAATGCGAACATAACGTACGTTTGTTTGGATCGATCGGCTAGACTTGCTCTAACCTCTGGGATAAAAGAAGGAAAATCTTGATGAAACATAACAAAAAGAAGTCATTCAGAGGCTAAGACGTACATCGCCTAGCACGGGCAACCAGAGGTCGTACCAAAGGAGGAGAGGCTGCTCAAACATGTCCAGAGCGTTTGACGGCGCGTGGTATGGGAGTTACACGCTCGAACATGAGTAAACAAAAGGTCTAGAAAAATTAGACGGCGTGTGGTACAATCGCGAGCGGCCGTACTGCTGCTCGTATCGCATTCCGCCCAAAAGCAACATAAACTTCAGTTTTCCAAGACAGTGTGTCGCACGACATTTTATTTTGAAGAACATGCAACCCGCTGTTGCATGTCTTTTCAATTAAGGTGAAGATGAAGTCCGAGTACATAGGTGATTAGGTGATTACAGATCATATTCGTCATCAAGGCCCATTGCCCACGCGCGCTCTAGTAAATCTGAAGGCTCAGATCACCTTCATATTCGTCATTAAGGTGAAGATGAAGTCCGAGTACATTGGTGACCATCCTCTACCCTAGCATGAGTCTGTAGGCTCAGCTCAGCTCTAATTAGAGCGACAGTGTCTACCGGCTAGGGCGCCTTGCATTCGAAGACACGGCTGTTGCGCTCAAGCGAGATGAATCATAGTGTAGCCATGGTGATGGTGTTTGTTTGCCTTCTTTGCCTTGTCGGCGCCGCATCCGTCATCCCTGGCCACCAATCTGCAAGACACTTTATGTCATCTGGTGTGAAACGATATAACATCAGGGGAAGTAGCATGTTGTACCAAACCACGCAAGTGTAGGGGTAGCCAAGAAGCATGTCTGTGGTGTCTTTGTCTTGCTGGCAGCATAACTGACAGATCCGTGTGTGAGATAAATTCCTCCGTGCAAGCCTGTCAGCCGTCCATAGCCTAGCCCGCACCGCGAGTCAAGCGAAGGTTTTCACCTTAAGGGAAGCCCATGACCGCCAAATCTCATCGGCACAAGGTGCGAACTCCCTATCGAGGAAGAATGAAGTGTAAGTGTCCCGGGAGGAGTACCTGCTGACCGCGCCGAGCTAGGCGCCAGGAGAAAGAGTCCGGCGAGTCGAAGATGGTAACCGCTTGCACCTCCTCCCATATGTCAAGGAACTCAGCGATGGCTGGCACCATTGGAGAGCCACTTATCGCGTCCACCCATGCGTGGCCATGTAAAGCCTTGTCCACGCTCAGCCTTTTGCCCGCCGGTCGAACGTAGGCGAGCAGGTTGGGCGCCCTCTGGCCTAGAGGGCGGCTGTCTAGCCATGGGTCGAGTGAGAAGCTGATTTTGTGCCCATCCCCAATCGTGCATCGTAGCGCCGCGAGGCCAAGGCCCGCGGTCTTTTCTAAGACGAAGACATCTAAGCTGTTTCAGGGCTTGTCCAGCACCGTCTTCTACAGTGAGAGCTAGCGCAGTCATAGGGCTTGATTCAACAGCCGTAGATTGAGGACGCCCAACCCCAAGTATGGTTTGGGAGAGCAGACGGCATGCCATGCCACAAGGCAGCATGCCCATTGGCGTCCTCCATCCCTCGCCAAAAGAAGCCCCTCCTTAGTTTCTCGATGCACTTGAAGAACCACGATAGTAGATGGAGGGTCATCATGTGAAAGGTTTGCATTGTCGAGAGCTTGCAGTTCATTAAAGTCAGCCTACCTGCTCGGTGGAGAAGGGCAGCCTTCCGGGTTGGCAACTAGGCCACGATCCGGTCGACAAGAGGTTGCTGGTACCGTTGGATGCTGATGATGTGTGCCACACCAGAACAAATGACAGCGGATGATACGACTGAGAACGATTGTACTCATGCTCGTATCAAGGTACGAGTGAAGATCAATGGGCTATATTTTAGCCATCCGTTTGCACTTTAATAATTACTCCCTCTGTTTTATATTGAGTGTTTTTTTATTGTTTATTGTTTTTGAGATAGCTCATCATCCATGTTGAATGGTATACTAAGTGTTGTTAAACGAATATATTTAAACATATTTCAATGCCAGATATATTCATTTAAGCAACACTTAGTATGACACGGTGAAAGTGATATTTAACTTCGAAGCCTCCCAACCAATCATTTTTTATAACTCTTCATGTTTTGGGAAGCGGCGATATGGCTCCCGAGCTCAGCCGCATCTGCGTCGACGATAAAAATCAAAATAAATAGTAGAAAAAATTAATATATTTTAAAAACAAAATGTATAATAGATAATTTGATGCGTGAGGTCCTCTCTGAATTTTAACTTATTAAGACATCTGAGGAGCTCTCATCAAAAAGACAAATTAGGATCTATAAAAAAGATTAGCTGTTCAAGAACTGTTCTGACTCAATTTGTTTTTTTATCGAGAGCTGCTCAGATGTTCAAATAAATTAAAATTTAAAGCCGACCTCACACATCAAAATATCTACCACATAAAAAAATTGGATTTTTAAAATTGTTTTAGTATTTGTTTTAATTTTTTCATGACCGGGAGCACATGAGCCCGGAAGCTGACTTGGATTTTTGCATGTTTTGTCTTTTACTTATACCCGGTTGCGTATATAAACCATGTTTGTATGCCGAATCGTGTTTTCTAATCTTGTGTGTTATTTTTGCAAAGGTTTTGAACTCTAGTGTGGATACATGTACAGTATGGTGCCAGCTGTATGCAAACCCGTACAAACCGCTCGGTCGGTACGATTCGATAGAATTTTCAACTACAAGTGCCATGTTCCACCGTACCATATCGAAGAACATTTCACGAAGCGTAGGTACATGTCCGCTAAATAGAAGTGAATAAATGGAATTCAAATTTAAATTTGAATTTCCAGTTTGGAAACTTGAAGTTTGAATTGTCATATTTACATTTGGAATATTGTTGCATTGTAATATTTGTGTTTGAATTATTTAAATGTCAAGTCTAAAAATTGTGCTTTAGTAAAACGAAAAGAGGAGAGGATGAGGTGGGCAAGAAATTGGATGTGTTGACAAATAGGGGAGGGGGGATGTAAGAGCATCTCTAGTAGACCCCGTATAATGTCCCGACCCATAAAATAATCGTGAAAATACAGGCCAGGGAGAAAAAAGCTGTCAGAGTAGACCCCGCAAACGCGTCCAGTCCGTAAAAAATTTTGCGGGGCGCGGCAAAAGTTTGCCCTCAACCTTCAGATTCACGGGGTAGGAGGCCGACCCGAGCTCGCCCCTTATCCGCCACGAGATTTGGCGCGAGGGCAATTTCCACACCGTTCCCCCCGCCCCCTCTCCCCGGCAGCCGTTGCCCCGCCCACCACGTGCTACGGACCTTCTTCCCCGCCATTTCTTCGCCGACATGGAAGCCTTCCAGCCGTCGGATCTCATCACCGTAGAGGTCGCCCCCGCTCTGGGGGATCTCACCGGCCATGTTGGCCCGCTCCCGCTGTCGCCAACGCGCTAGCCCGCAAGCGGCACGGCAACATTGTCGTGCAGGACGGCATTCCGGGTGGCCCAGCCGGAAGGGAATGCTCGTCGGGCGCTGTCGCCGCTGTGCGATCTGCCTGACCGCCTGCGGGGAAGATGAACAAGGTTTTGGGCGTGAAGCGGAAGAAGGTTTCTACAAATAAACCTCCGACCACTCCATACGCCCCGGCGAGACGTTCCCCAACGGTGCCTTCCTACGGCGCTGCTTCCACCGCAGGCGAGCTGTTTGATGAAAGGGCCGAAAGGTATGCTTTTTCTCTCACTTATTTTTTCTTTGATTATTTGCCCATCGTGATGTGCTTTCACTCGATGTAGCCGTGGTTCAAAAAATGCCACTGTCGAGTTCGTGCACTTGTTGGCCACCAACGCAGTCGACATCGATCAAGCCCCGATCGGTGCTTTCGGTTACAACGAACTAGAGTGTGGCATTGATGACCACGGTGGTGAAGAAGAGGTGGAGGAGATATATGAGGGGACATATCAACAATCGCAAGGAAAAAAAGCATGAGATAAAAGTATTACATGGTCTTGGAAGATCAAACACTACTGAAATTCAGAAATTTGCCGTCTACCACGACGGACGGCAACGAGGGGAACCACGGACGGCAAAGGCTTTGCCGTCGGTCAACAGACGACAAACTAGACGGTAAAAAAAATCCGGTGAAGAGGTTCTTTGCCGTGTGCTTTTGTAAAGCAGACGGCAAAGAATCTTTGCCATGAGGGGGCAGACGGCAAATTAACTGGGACGACATATACTGCAACGGCCCCGTTAAGTGTTAACGGCAGGCCTCCTCTCTTTGCCGTCTGCCATCCCACCCTTTGCCATGTGGGGGCACACGGCAACGAGGGGAGAGAGGGGGGGGCTGATTCACCCCTTTGCCGTCTGCCCACCCCCCTTCGCCATGTGGGGGCAGACGGCAAAGAGGGGAGAGAGAGGGGGTTGATTGACCCCTTTGCCGTCTGCCCACCCCCCTTTGCCATGTGGGGGCAGACGGCAAAGAGGGGGAGAGAAGGGGCAAAGAGGGCAATCTGCCCCATTTTAATTTATTTTTTATTATATCCAGCATTTTTAACAATAATCAGTATATATATATATATATATATATATATATATATATATATATATATATATTTGACATAAATAAATTTATTTCCGTACTCATAACAATATTAAAATAACTCTCATCCATAGTGCATACATATTATGCAAGTTGCATCCGTACCAAACCATATATTACACCAGTTTCATTCACATGCATACAAAGTTTCGTATATATCCATATACTACAATAGTTTCAATACAAGCCATGGTACAAGAAATCATCTTCAAGCATTCCATCAATATAATCTAAGCTTCCCGTGAAGTGAATGTAATCTGCAAAATGACAAATAAGAAAGTTAGAAGAATAATACTAGATGAAGACGTGTATATATAGGTTATTTCAGAGAGAATTAGCTAAGTATAGACCATTTAGGAGCTAACTAAGCTAATTATGTCATTTAGGTGGAACCCTAGCTAACTATAGGTCGTTTCGGAGCTAACTTGGGTAAAATAGGTCATTCCGGAGCAAACTATGCTTATTAAGTCATTTTGGATCTAGCTAGGCTAATTATAGGCCATTTAATACCTAAGTTAGGGGGAATAGGTCATCTTATAGCTACGTAAGCCTTATTATGTCATTTAGGAGAGAACTTAGCTAACTGTAGGTCATTTTTTATTAAATAGGTCATTTTGGAGCAAACTCAGCTAATTATGTCATTTCGTAGGATAATAAGCCAATTTAGCCTTTCTTGGATGAGTCTAAGCTACGTAGAAGAAGAGAAAGAGAAGAAGAAGTATAAGAAGGAGGAGGAGGAGAAGGAGAAGGAAGAGGGGAAGAAGAAGAAGAAAAGAAGAAGGAGAAGGAGAAGGAGGAAGAAGGAGGAAGAAGAAGGAGAAGGAGGAGCTCCTTCTCCTTCTTCTCCTCCTTCTTCTCCTTCTTCTTATCCTCCTCCCTCTCCTTCTTCTTCTCCTCTTCTTCTTCTTCCTTCCTTTCATTTTTCCTCTTTCTTCTCCTCTTGTCCCCTTCTTCGGGCTAAATTGGCTTAGAATGCCTTTTTGGAGCTAATTATGTCATTTCGAGGATAATTACCTAAGTATAGGTCATGTTTTATTAAATAGACCATTTATGAGCCAACTAAGCTAATTATGTCACTCGGGTGGAACCCAAGCTAACTATACGTCGTTTCGGAGCTAACTTGGATAAAATAGGTCATTCCAGAGCAAACTATGCTTATTAAGCCATTTTGGATCTAGCTAGGCTAATTATAGGCCATTTAATACCTAAGTTAGGGGGAATAGGTCATCTTGCAGCTACGTAAGCCTTATTATGTCATTTAGGAGAGAACTTAGCTAGCTATATGTCATTTTTCATTAAATAGGTCATTTTGGAGCTAACTAAGCTAATTATGTCATTTCGTAGGATAATAAGCCAATTTAGCCTTTCTTGGATGAGTCTAAGCTGCGTAGAAGAAGAGAAAGAGAAGAAGAAGTAAAAGAAGGAGGAGGAGGAGAAGGAGAAGGAGAAGGAAGAGGAGAAGAAGAAGAAAAAAAGAAGGAGAAGGAGAAGGAGGGAGGAGGAAGAAGAAAGAGAAGGAGGACCTCCTTCTCCTTCTTCTCCTCCTTCTTCTCCTTCTTCTTATCCTCCTCCCTCTCCTTCTTCTTCTTCTCCTCTTCTTCTTCTTCCTTCCTTTCATTTTTCCTTTTTCTTCTCCTCTTGTCCCCTTCTTCG
Source organism: Hordeum vulgare subsp. vulgare (assembly GCF_904849725.1). Lineage (NCBI taxonomy): Eukaryota > Viridiplantae > Streptophyta > Magnoliopsida > Poales > Poaceae > Hordeum > Hordeum vulgare. Next base: position 536,906,369 of record NC_058521.1, read on the forward strand.
GGCTAAATTGGCTTAGAATGCCTTTTTGGAGCTAATTATGTCATTTCGACCAAAATTAGCTAAGTATAGGTCATGTTTTATTAAATAGACCATTTAGGAGCTAACTAAGCTAGTTATGTCATCTAGGTGGAACCCTAGCTAACTATACGTCGTTTCGGAGCTAACTTGGGTAAAATAGGTCATTCCGGAGCAAACTATGCTTATTAAGCCATTTTGGATCTAGCTAGGCTAATTATAGGCCATTTAATACCTAAGTTAGGGGGAATATGTCATCTTGGAGCTACGTAAGCCTTATTATGTCATTTAGGAGAGAACTTAGCTAACTGTAGGTCATTTTTTATTAAATAGGTCATTTTGGAGCTAACTAAGCTAATTATGTCATTTCGTAGGAAAATAAGACAATTTAGCCTTTCTTGGATGAGTCTAAGCTACGTAGAAGAAGAGAAAGAGATGAAGAAGTAAAAGAAGGAGGAGGAGGAGAAGGAGAAGGAAGAGGAGAAGAAGAAGAAAAGAAGAAGGAGAAGGAGAAGGAGGAAGAAGAAGGAGAAGGAGGAGCTCATTCAACTTCTTCTCCTCCTTCTTCTCCTTCTTCTTATCCTCCTCCCTCTCCTTCTTCTTCTCCTCTTCTTCTTCTTCCTTCCTTTCATTTTTCCTCTTTCTTCTCCTCTTGTCCCCTTCTTCGGGCTAAATTGGCTAAGAATGCCTTTTTGGAGATAATTATGTCATTTCGAGGATAATTAGCTAAGTATAGGTCATGTCTTATTAAATAGACCATTTAGGAGCTAAATAAGCTAATTATGTCATCTAGGTGGAACCCTAGCTAACTATACGTCGTTTCTAAGCTAACTTGGGTAAAATAGGTCATTCCGGAGCAAACTTTGCTTATTAAGCCATTTTGGATCTAGCTAGGCTAATTATAGGCTATCTAATACCTAAGTTCGGGTGAATAGGTCATTTTGCAGCTACGTAAGCCTTATTATGTCATTTAGGAGAGAACTTAGCTAACTGTAGGTCATTTTTTATTAAATAGGTCATTTTGGAGCTAACTAAGCTAATTATGTCATTTCGTAGGATAATAACACAATTTAGCCTTTCTTGGATGAGTCTAAGCTACGTAGAAGAAGAGAAAGAGAAGAAGAAGTAAAAGAAGGAGGAGGAGGAGAAGGAGAAGTAAGAGGAGAAGAAGAAGAAAAGAAGAAGGAGAAGGAGAAGGAGGAGGAAGAAGGAGGAAGAAGAAGGAGAAGGAGGAGCTCCTTCTCCTTCTTCTCCTCCTTCTTCTCCTTCTTCTTATCCTCCTCCCTCTCCTTCTTCTTCTTCTCCTCTTCTTCTTCTTCCTTCCTTTCATTCTTCCTCTTTCTTCTCCTCTTCTTCTTCTTCCTTCCTTTCATTCTTCCTCTTTCTTCTCCTCTTGTCCCCTTCTTCGGGCTAAATTGGCTTAGAATGCCTTTTTGGAGCTAATTATGTCATTTCGGGGATAATTAGCTAACTATAGTTCATGTTTTATTAAATAGACCATTTAGGAGCTAACTAAGCTAATTATGTCATCTAGGTGGAACCCTAGCTAACTATACGTCATTTTGGAGCTAACTTGGGTAAAATAGGTCATTCCGGAGCAAACTATGCTTATTAAGCCATTTTGAATCTAGCTAGGCTAATTATAGACCATTTAATACCTAAGTTAGGGGGAATAGGTCATCTTGCAGCTACGTAAGCCTTATTATATCATTTAGAAGAGAATTTAGCTAACTGTAGGTCATTTTTTATTAAATAGGTCATTTTGGAGCTAACTAAGCTAATTATATCATTTCGTAGGATAATAAGCCAATTTAGCCTTTCTTGGATAAGTCTAAGCTACGTAGAAGAAGAGAAAGAGAAGAATAAGTAAAAGAAGGAGGAGGAGGAGAAGGAGAAGGAAGAGGAGAAGAAGAAGAAAAGAAGAAGGAGAAGGAGGAAAAAGGAGGAAGAAGAAGGAGAAGGAGGAGCTCCTTCTCCTTCTTCTCCTCCTTCTCCTTCTTATTATCCTCCTCCCTCTCCTTCTTCTCCTCCTCCTCTTCTTCTTCTTCCTTCCTTTCATTTTTCCTCTTTCTTCTCCTCTTGTCCCCTTCTTCGGGCTAAATTGGCTTAGAATGCCTTTTTGGAGCTAATTATGTCATTTCAAGGATAATTAGCTAAGTATAGGTCATGTTTTATTCAATAGACCATTTAGGAGCTAACTAAGCTAATTATGTCATCTAGGTGGAACCCTAGCTAACTATACATCGTTTCGGAGCTAACTTGGGTAAAATAGGTCATTCCGGAGCAAACTATGCTTATTAAGCAATTTTGGATCTAGCTAGGCTAATTATAGGCCATTTAATACCTAAGTTAGGGGGAATAAGTCATCTTGCAGCTATGTAAGCCTTATTATGTCATTTAGGAGAGAACTTAGCTAACTATAGGTCATTTTTTATTAAATAGTTCATTTTGGAGCTAACTAAGCTAATTATGTCATTTCGTAGGATAATAAGCCAATTTAGCCTTTCTTGGATGAGTCTAAGCTACATAGAAGAAGAGAAAGAGAAGGAGAAGTAAAATAAGGAGGAGGAGGAGAAGGAGAAGGAAGAGGAGAAGAAGAAGAAAAGAAGAAGGAGAAGGAGGAAGAAGGAGGAAGAAGGAGAAGGAGGAGCTCCTTCTCCTTCTTCTCCTCCTTCTTCTCCTTTTTCTTATCCTCCTCCCTCTCCTTCTTCTTCTTCTCCTCTTCTTCTTCTTCCTTCCTTTCATTTTTTCTCTTTCTTCTCCTCTTGTCCCCTTCTTCGGGCTAAATTGGCTTAGAATGCCTTTTTGGAGCTAATTATGTCATTTCGAGGATAATTAGCTAAGTATAGGTCATGTTTTATTAAATTGACCATTTAGGAGCTAACTAAGCTAATTATGTCATCTAGGTGGAACCCTAGCTAACTATACGTCGTTTCGGAGCTAATTTGGGTAAAATAGGTCATTCCGAAGCAAACTATGCTTATTAAGCCATTTTGGATCTAGCTAGGCTAATTATAGGCCATTTAATACCTAAGTTAGGGGGAATAGGTCATCTTGCAGCTACGTAAGCCTTATTATGTCATTTAGGAGAGAACTTAGCTAACTATAGGTCATTTTTTATTAAATAGGTCATTTTGGAGCTAACTAAGCTAATTATGTCATTTCGTAGGATAATTAGCCAATTTAGCCTTTGTTGGATGAGTCTAAGCTAATTATGTCATTTGGAGGGAAGTCTAGCTTTTTTTATTAAAACACTAGAAATAACATACCATTATCGTCATCACAGCGGTGAAGCACGGTGGCTCTGGCTTGTTTCAACTGGAGAAGGCTGCCTTGGAGAAGGCTCCATTGTAGAAGGGTCGTGCGATGCGTTTCGGGAGATATTCTGCACCAAACATCGTTCGCAATGTGTAGTTAGCATGAGGACACTCTTAAGATCACTGCATTGAAATGAAACTCATCGTCCCCGCCATGTTAATGACTAGCATCGATGGAGGGACTTGGCCGTTCTTCTCGCACATAGACTGTACATTTGGTTTCACAAGTCAAACTTTTTATTTATTAATGAAACGGACATCCAAATGCAAGATTTGAAATAACGTGAAGAAGAAACTTACCACGAAGAGCTCGTATATGGCCCTGTTAGACGCATCATTCCGTGCCCTCTCCGCTTCCACCAATGCAGTCGTCCTCTCCTCCAGCTCCCTAATTTCCTTATCCTTCTCCGCCATAGCCGCCTGCATTGCCTCTCTCTCTTTCTGAATAGCAGCCTGCAACACAACTCATTGTTAGCAATATAATCATATTGGTTCCAACGCACAACATAATGCGGAAAGATAGTTGAGTCCATTAAACTAACCTCGATGGCGAGCTCGACTGGCCGTGGACGACGTGTTATCTCCGGACAAGAGCTCTTTTGGCGTGCCTTTATCTGCCGGAGAGTGCTAGGACAACGTATAAGGCCGTATCCAATGGCGATCGAGCCATGGGGCCTCCCGTTGCCAGCTATCATCACCAGCTCTGGATCAATAGGCCCCTCGCTCGGGTTAAAGTCCTCCCCTTTCCTCGCCTTCCCGTGATCTCTGTACTTCATGAGCTTGTGGTGGGAGGAGATGTTGGTGAAGTTTTCTGGATGCTCGAGCTCAGACTCAGAGAATGCCTTGACCTTCTTGTACGAGGCAGTATGGGCCATCGCATACAGGTCGTACATCTGTGGCGCCTCCGTCTTATTGTGACGCGCCTAAAAGAGAGAGATAGAGAGGAAAATTGTATTAGTAAAGGGCTCAAGATAGCATTAAGAATGAATTGCATGAGGCATGAAGCAAACCACATACCCAGTTCTCGCCAAATTGGATTAAGTTGACGCTACCTTGATGGTGTGGCATGCCAACCATTTTGCCACGCCTCTCCTTGGCGTTGTTGTGGCTGGCCTACCACATTTCGGAGAACCACTCATCCACCAAGGCCTCCCAACAATCCATCTTATCCACACACCATCTCGGGGGCACCTAAGTTAATAAAGAGAAATTTGAGCGCGTAAGAACCAAATCAAGGAAACTAACTACAAAGCCTTAATAATATGTAATTACCTTCATGTAATGCTCCTTCTCCATCTTAGCATCACGGCACTTCGCCTTGTCAATCCTAATACGCCGTGTGCCATAGTAGTCTCGAACAGCTTGCACCCGAGCCTCGTGCCGAAAATTTTGAAGTAGGCGGCGACATTCGGTTTCGATAACCTTTGCCGTGTCCTCCTCGTATCCCTCCTCACACCTGTAGTAGGTCTGCAAACAAGACAACACCGATTAGTACAATAAATAGCTATGGTTGATTTATAATTGTGTGAAGGAGAAATTACCCAGAACTTTCGGATCACCATGTCCGCCCTCGTGTCGCACAAAACACCGTCGATCTCCACCTCCGGCGGGGCCGGGGCACCCAAGTAGTGCTCCCAGGTCATTCCTACCTCTCGCTCCCGATCGGGCAACGTAACAAACCCTGGGAAGTTTTTACGCCAAAGAACACCAAGGATGTTGTTGGGCTTGCGGACACCCTTGGCAACAATCCAACCCCTACAGTATGACAAATTAAAGCGAAAACATTAGATATTTGAGAAAAACGCGAAGGCAAAAGGTTAAATAAGAGTAAATTAACTTACTTGTCCCTATTTGGCCTAATCGACCACCTCTGCTCGGGGGTCGCTAGCACGAGCGGGAGCCCCGAACTACCACGCTGGTAGACGGTAGCCCCCTCACCCAGCTCCTCGTCGCTACTAGCATGGCCACTTGGCTCAGCCCAGGTATCCCACTGGGTCTCTTGGGATGTACCCTCATCCCTGGTTTGCTCCGGAGTCGCCTGGAAGGAAGCCTCTGGGACATGAGTCTCGTGGGTCGAAGGCTCGTCGACCCGAGGCTCGTGAACCGGAGACCATGTAGCCTCCACCTCAGACGAATCCACCTTAGAAGTCTTGTGCTCAGGTGAATCAGCTTGGGGTGGTGGCGGAGACCGTGTAGCCGCCACCTCAGAAGGCGTGGCAGCCACCGCCTTACCTCTCCCGCGGCCACGTGTACCTTTAGTACAACATAAATACCAATATGAGTAATAAAATGTATATAAATACCAATATGCATACAACATGAGTACAACATAAATACCAACATGAATACAACGTGTACCTTTAGTGCCTCTCGGCTTCGCGGGGGGTCGACCTCCTCTCACAGGGGGTGCTCCTTGCATAGTAGAGAGCAACACTCTCCGAAGAGGCGAGGCAGGAATGGAAGTACCCATCCCATCACCCGCCGACGAAGAAGGAGCCGCGGAGTGCTTTCGACCCTTTCCCACCATCTTTCAACACGTGTCATGACAAAGAGTAAATGAAGTTAGTACAACATAAATACCAACAGGACTAATAAAATGTATATAATTTAAGTGTATCTTCATCATAAATACCAACATGACTAATAAAAATTGAATACCTAAGATGAACTCAAAAATTATATATAGTATAATAGTTGAATACCTGACATGAACTAATAACAATCATGCTCGTCTATATATGCTTCGGGGTCAATAAATGCATCATGATCATCACTATCATCAATAAATGCATCATCATCATCACTATCACGAAGAACATGTGGAAGGCCACCATTATGTAATCGGTCAAGAAGTGACAGGTCATCCACAACAGTAACCTCTTCTTCTTCCAGCTCTTCTTGTTCGGGCTCAGGGGTTAAGACGGATTCACTGTCGCTGTCTACTTCAATGTTCTGGGGTGAAGTAGAGCGATTCTTGAAACGTTTCTTGGACATACGTGTTTCTTGGAAGAATTCTCCTTCATATGTGTTTGGGTTAATGTGAGGTTCGTAATCCTCTTCATTGAGGGTAGGTGGTCTAAAATGTGGTGGCACTTCATAAACGACATCCCAACCTTTGAGATTTGGATCAGTTTGGCAGGCCCACGGTAGATAGAAAACTTGTGTCACCTGTTGAGCCGTAATATAGACATCGGGAACATCTAAGTGGGTGTTTTGGTTGATTTCGACTAGTCCTATATGTTCATGAGTCCTTCTAGTCTCCCTTGGCTCAAACCAATAACATTTGAAGACTACGACGGTCGGTGGGTTTTCACCATAGAATAGAAGTTCATAAATTGCTTCAACTCTTCCATAATACTCGGTGTCGCCTTCGCCGATAGCAGAGACAGAACAATTTGTAGACTTGAGGTCGGGCATAGATAGCTCTTTGCCAAAGGTACGAAAGTGATACCCGTTGATGTTGTATTTGTCAAATGAACGGACCTTATAGTCAAAACCATTAGCGACTTGTCTCAACTCGGCGTCCATAGACTCTGCATCAGCCTACAAGTTAAATACGAAAGAATGGATGCATTAGCCGCAAATTAGACCAAGAAATCAAATGGGCCCTTAATGGTAATTAATTACCCTTTGTTTGAACCAAGAGATGAAACCGGGACAGTCGCCTCCATGCTTTGCGAGAAGCTCATATTCTTCGACGGAATCCTTTTCGATGACCGCTCCATCCGAGAATTCGGCGACGTATCGACTATATCAAATATCCGGGAATAAGAGTAGTTCAAAGCAATTAGAAGTTGCGGAACAATAAATTACCGAGAACTTACTCGATGTACGGCCGCACTTCTGTTAGGTTGGTGAAGATATACAATGAAATGGTCCGCAATTCTTCGACATTGGCCATTCGGGGGTCAGTGGTGTCGGGCGTCGGGGGTCGGGGGTCGGAAGTCGGCTGTCAGTGGTGTCGGGGGTCGGGGGTCGAGGGTCGGGGGTTGGTGGCGTCGGGCGTCGAGGGTTGGTGGCATCGGGCGTCGGGGGTCGGGAGTCGGGTGTCGGGGGTCAGTGGTGCCGGGTGTCGGGGGTCGGGAGTCGGGTGTCAGTGGCGTCGGGGGTCGGGGGTCGAGGGTCAGGGGTTGGTGGCGTCGGGCCTCGGGGGTTGGTGGCGTTGGGCGTCGGGGGTCGTGGGTGGGGGGTCGGGGGTCGGGGTCCTTTTCTTTCTTCTTCTCCTCTCTCCTCTTTTTCTTCTTCTTCTTCTTCTTCTTCTTCTTCTTTCTCCTCCTCCTCCTCCTCTTCTTCTTGTTCTTCTTCTTCATCTTCTTCTTCTTCTTTTCTCTCCTCTTCCTCTTCCTCTTCCTCTTCCTCCTCTTCTGCTTCTTCTTCTTCTTCTTCTTCTTCTTCTTCTTCTTCTTCTTCTTTCTCCTCCTCCTCCTCCTCCTCTTCTATTTCTTGTTTCTTTTCTCTTTCTCCTCCTCTCCTCTTTCTTCTTCTTCTTCTTCTTTTTTCTTCTAAGTTTTTTCTTTTCTATCTATTTTTTATATTATTTCTTTTCTATCTACTTTATTCGTTCTATTATTTTCTTCTAAGTTTTTTTCTTTTCTATCTATTTTTTTCAATCTACTTTATTATACCTAATAAACTAACTACATAATTTAACAGAAAAAAAGAAAAAAAACGTACGGGCGGCGTAGGGGGCGGGGCGGCGCAGGGAGGAGGGGCGGGCGGTGCAGGGTGGTGGCGGAGCAGGGAGGGGCGGCGCAGGGTGGTGGCGGCGCCGGGTGGGGGAGGCACCGGGTGGTGGCGGCGCAGGGTGGTGGCGGCGCCGGGTTGGGGCGACGCAGGGTGGTGGCGGCGCAGGTTGGTGGCGGCGGCGGGTGGGGGCGGCGCAGGTTGGTGGCGGCGCCGGGTGGGGGAGGGGCGGGCGTGCGGGAGAGGTCGTGTGGGATCCGGGAGGAGGGCGAAGCCGTGCGGGAGGTAGTGGGGGCCGGCACCCGTTATTGGGGTGGGGCCGCCGTCCCCTTTGCCGTCCGCCGTGCTCCAGGCAGACGGCAAAGGAGTCCCAGGCATACGGCAAAGGGGCGGGTGGGTGGGGGTGGGTTTCGGCCGTTTGGGTGGGGGCTTTGCCGTCTGCCAAACCTTTGCCGTCCGCCAGCGGACGGCAAAGAGATGGCCGACAGCAAATTAAAACTTTGCCATGCGTCAGCAGACGGCAAAGGCAAGGCAGACGGCAAAATTCTGAATTCCAGTAGTGAAATGTTGATCAAGGCTTGGAGTTCGGTGTCTATGGATCCTTGCACTGGTGTGTCTTAAACCGGCAAGACGTATTGGCAAAGAATTGAAGATCCATATTTACATTTGATGGCCAAGTATCCCAACAGGACAGCACGAACCTTTCAATCACTCTACGGTCGTTGGGACGTGATCAAGCCGACTTGTAGCCGTTGTTGGGCAGCTTGCTTGGAACAAGTTTACAATCCTCCTCCAAGTGGAACCGTCGAAGCCGACTACGTGAGTTGATTGCAATAAAATGGTTCCATTAGTTTGCACAATGTATAATGGTTCCATCGGTTTGATTTTGTTTTTATTGTGTAGGAAAAAAATGCCCAACAACGGTAGAAAGACATGGATGCTTCCGAAGACAGATTTTTTAAACTAGAGCATTGTTGGGAATTGCTCAAAAACTGCGACAAGTGGGTGTTGATTGACAAAAAATCCCCACCGAAGAGAGGTTCACTTACGGACATGGATGAAGATGAAGATGAAGATGGCCCAAGAAACTTGAACAAACCCGATGGTGACAAAAAACGAAGGAGAATATGAAAAGGGAACGCGAAGCATCGACCTCGCGGGACAAGATAAAGTCCATGCTGCAATCAAATGAGGTATTGCTAGCAAAGTCTTTGGATGCAAAGGTAGAGATGATCGAGAAGAAGGCACGAGAGAAACAAGAGAGATGGAAATTGCTGAAGGAAGTTGAGGAGAGAAAAGCACGTGCCGCTGAGAACAAAACCATGGTCAACCTTCTTGCCGAAGAGAATAGGATCATGACTTTGAACCGCAATGACATGGACGACATCAGCAAAAAACGGCATGATATGACAAGGAGAGAAATCTTGAAGAGGAGGATGCTTGCTCTTATGGTGGTGATGGTTTATCCATTGGAATCGGAACCGATGATTTTGGTGCCGGAGTAGGGACAAGTGCCGGAGTAGGAACAAGTGCAGGCAATGGATTTGGGGGAGTCGATGGATCTGGGGGCGGCGATGAACTTGATGGTGCAGACTAAAGAACGACGATGATGCATGAAGTCCTTTTGTTTTTGTCTTTCAAACTATGCTCTCATTTCGCGCGCAAACTATGCTTTATTGTTTACATTCGAACTTATTTGTCGGAATCGCTGTCAAATTGCAACTATGTTTTATCGCGTGGTTTTCCGGTTTGCGGGTCTCCGCAGTGGCGCCCTAACAGACCCCGTATTGTAGACTCGTATAACAACATCTTCTGCGAATATGCTTTTATGCGGGTCCGTTTTGAAGAGTGTGCATGTGCCCGCACATGCGCCGGTACGTAAAACCCATTTTTTGCGATCTGTAAATGGCATTTGCGGGTCGGCAATATACAGGGTCTGCTAGAGATGTTAAGGTTTGCGTGTTCGTCCGACCTTACCTCTCCCTATTTTTGATTTATTTTTTGGTTCCGTCTTGGTTGTTTACCAGACAATCGCATTAGTATTTATATTTTCATAAATCACGAGGTAATGTATTAGAATCCCGTTGCAACACACATGATCAATTGTGCATTAAAAAAGAGGAATACCCACGAAAAAAACTTTAAATTAGTGAAAAGAGTGTTTTTTTAGAAAAAGAGGATTACTTCCGGCCTCTGCATCAGCACGATGCATACGACTCCTTTATTAATAAAAATTCAAACAAAGCGTGGTTCCACATAGAGGGTGTTTGTTTCCAGGGACTTATTGGTTTAGGGACTTAAAAAAGTCTCTATAAGTCCCACCTAAACCAAACACAAGGGACTTATTGTGGTGATTTCGGACTTATCAAATAAGACTCTCAGGGAGGAGCTTATTGGGACTTATCCCGGGCTGGACCTACCCCGCGTCGCTCCAGGCTCGTTCCCCGCACGCCGCCCCGCCTGTCGGTCCAATCGCCACCGCCGCCCCGTCGCCGCCCCGCCTCGGTTCGTTCTGCCTCGGTTCGTTGCAGCGGTGCCTCCAATCGCCGGACATGCCCTCTCCTGAGCCTCGTTGTAGCGGTGCTTATCCTGTGTGCCGTACGCGTTGGCTGATGACGATTCATATGAACAAGTGTATTATTAGGTGCAACATGGACTTAATAAGTCCGTGTAAACAAACATGTAGGGACTTGGGACTTATAAGTCCCTATGAACAAACAAATAGGGACTTATGACTTATAAGTTGGGACTTAAAAAAGTCCTAGGACTTATGAAACAAACATGACCATAGTCTCCGACAAATGAAAGTAAATGCAAAGGTAAAGGAAAAAAGTGTCACAAAAATAGGCCTAGATGTCTACTCATCTATTATATTACTGGACTGCCATCCAAACCGGTTGAAGATATCACGCGTTACCGTCTTCCATCGGGTAGACCTAGTAAGCAAAGGCTCCCTGGTTTCCGCAGGAGTGAGTAATGACCATGTACGGATTAATGCCGCAGCTCTGTGTAGTACGTGCAAAAAAATGTATGTTCGTATGTCTGTCAAAAACCACATCTTTCCTATAGTTCCATATAGCCCACAAAAGTTCACAAACTCCAATACGAATGTGTCTAGCAATAATCGTATCAACCCCATCTAGCCATGTTTCAAATAACGTGTTAATACTATCCGGAGGTATAATATTAAAGGCTATACGAACCGTGTGTCAAAGAACTCTCGCAAGTGGGCAGTGGAGAAAGAGGTGTGTGATGTTCTCCTTGTTATCACAGAATGTACACCAAGTGCTACCCTTCCCCCACCCTCCAATTTCGTTTAGCCAAGTTATCCTTAGTTAGAATCACCTTCTTGTGCACAAACCATACGAAGACCTTGATCCTTAAGGGTACCTTGACTTTCTAAATATTCCTGGACTTGGGGATACTAATGGTGTCAATAAGATTGAGATACATCGATTTGACTTGCGGCTGATAAGATCATGTGTTTACAAGACAATTGCATTAGTATTTATATTTTCATAAATCACGAGTTAACGTATTAGAATCCCGTTGCAACACACATGATCAATTGTGCACTAAGAAAGAGGAATACCCACGACAAAAACTTCAAATTAATGGGAAGAGTGTACAGTATATCTTTTTTGGAAAAAGAAATTCCAATCAACAGCAGGTTTTTTTTGTGGGAACAGCAAGAAACTTGAATGAATTGATCGATAAGAACTTGGATTCTCATTTTTAAGAAAAAATCTGCAGGAGGCATTAGAGTAACTTCAATGGAACGATCTATTTCGTCCGTCGCCATCCGTTTGGGTCGGTGTGGAACAAAAGGCGGCCCAGCGCGCCGACCTAAATGGACATGCGTTCGCTTTTCGTCCGCGGGCGACCCATTTCCGACCCATTTTTGAACCGAATTTGCGTCGGCGCGGACATGCAACAGACGCGCGCACGCTCGCCTTCTCCTCCATCGGGTCCGCTTGTCGGTGGCACATTGGCATCCCCATCCACCAGCAACCCTCGCCCGCCTCCTTCGTCGCCGACGCCGCCGATTTTTCCCGGCGACTCTGCCAGCTGTCGGCGCCTCCACATCCGCCCAGCAACGCCGCCCACTCCCACGTGGCCGGCCGCCCAATATCCGCGCTCCCGACCAAGAAGTCGTCTCGCCGTCCAACCTGAACCTCACCGGCAGGGACGTGCACGCCGACCCACCCCACTCACCGGCAGGGCAGCTAGATGGTCCGTGCACGTCGGGACTCGCTTCGCCGGCCCACGCTCACTCGCCGGCAGAGAAGAGAAAAAGATTTGCCCAAGAGCAAGAGAGTGCTAGAAAGGATGTCAAGCGTGCCTTTCGTGTTTTGCAATCTCGATGGAGCATCGTTCTGTATCCTGCTAATACCTGGAGCACGCAGAAACTGTGGGAAATGATGACTGCTTGTGTGATCATGCATAATATGATCGTAGAAGACGAACGCCCGAAACGTCTGTACGATCAAGGGTTTCAGTTTCAGGTTGAGAATGTTGTGCCTGAGCATGGAGCAGCGGCAACGTTTGAAGAGTTAACCCAATTTCATCAAGACATGCGTGATTGAAAAACTCACGTGCAACTGCAAAATGATTTGGTTGAAGATACATGGGCTCATGTTGGTAATCAATAGATGTTATCTTCTTTTATTCGTTTGCAAAACTATGTAAGAATTATGTGAGATATTTTTATTTTTATTCGGTTTGTAGTGGCCATAACTATGCTATTTTATTCTGTCCAAGATTAAAAAAACTATGAAAATGCATGTAAAAAGGATGGTCAGCCCGTCATGCCAGCACATATGGGTCGACGCGTTGGACGCGCTGCCGATCCATATATAAAACAGGACGGACGACGGACGGGCGACCGAGCCAAACGGACAAAAAAGGGTTGTCGTCCGTTTGGGTCGGCGCGTTGGAGTTGCTCTTAGTCGCTACATAATCAGCTCATAAAGATTGTACAGTATAAATTTTGTGAAAACTTTATATACTGAAAGTATGCAAATACAGTCAACATTAAAGCAAGGCTAACAGAGTTAATGAGCAAAATCCATTCAACATTACAGCAAAACACTTCTCTCTAGCGTTGTGAAACTTTATATACTGAAAAGTATGCAAATCCATTCAACATTACAGCAAGACTAACAGAGTTAATGTACAAAATCCATTCAACATTACAGCAAAACAATTCTTTCTAGCTCTGGTAGCACAGGTCTGAATAATCACTGCAGAGAGTCCATCTCAAATTGACACATTCGAACAGACTCGGAACTCGGTAGAATATGATAGAGCACGACCCTTCTGCGGGCCGGAGCACGCCGGCGGCAGTGCAGATCCGTAAAGCAGGTGTAGTACCTGATCTCGAAGACTTCCGTGGGTTCAAGAACGTGATCGCTCTGCTCGCGGACAACGAACCTGGTTGACCTGTGGCAGTAAAAGTTGTTCTCCTCGTCTAAATCGACGACACTTGGATCCAGGATTCCCGGGGCTCCGTCCGCGGTACAGCGGCCGTGCTTCTCTCTGTATCCAACCTCCAAACAAGGCGAGCAAAGGTGTGCCCGCAGCACGACAGCGCCCAATGAGCAGCGGCCTGGCAATTGCCGCATGCTGATGCTGGCCTGCGCAGGCTCCGGCGACGCGGGGCGAGAACGGACTCCAGTGGACGCCTGACTCCATCGCACCCTGCCTGCCTGTTCCATCCTGGAGAAGTGGCGAGCAGGGACTTGAGCAAGTGCGACTCCCCTTCCATGTCCTGCACGTCAGTGACGGCGCTGATGCTGCTGCTGCAGACAATGCAGCCGCCGCCACACAAGCTGCAGGTGCAGATGTGGAGGAGAGGCTTCTCTATCTCCCTTCCGGGGCGCTCCCTGCATCTCCAGCAGTAACCTGCAGGCTTGTAGCTGCTGCTCCGGCCCTGCACCTGTGTGCTGGCTCGAGCCCGAGCTGCCCCCTTGGGGTTGACACAGCCGGAATCGGTTGAAGCAGAGTCTTCCGCTTCCCACTCTTTTCTTCTAGTCGCCCATCTCCTTTTAAGCGCCTCAGAACGGCGGAGCTGAAGAATAAAGAACAAGAACACCAGTCGATGTCGATCAATTGCAAAAAAAAGAAAGAAAAAAATTGCAAGTAATCCAACCAAGCCGGATAACAGATAAAATGCAGATTCACCCTTATCCAATTCACCATTTTCTAAGTATCGCCGTGCGCATTTGAGAACGTAGAACAAAAATCAATCCAACACTATTGATATGAAACCCCACCCGATTCGTCCTACTAATATAAACCAACAACACGCCTTTATTCGCACCCTGGAGTCAAGTATCCAACGGAAAAGAACAGGCACACTCATGTTCGACACAAGTTCTTTTACCTTCTTGGCCGCGCTGGGGTATCCTTCCTCCCCCTCGAACTGACTCCTTGCCTCCGGGATCACCAGATCAGAGTCGTAAACTGCTGCGGGAGCACGGGCCGCGCCGCCACCGCCGGGCGTGGAATTGCGGCGGCCACGGTCCACAGAGGGGTCCTTCAGTTCCACATTTGGGATGAAACAAAATGTAATCAAAATCAGCAAGCCAAGAACTCGCCCCCAACAAAAAAGAATCAACTTCTGTTCCAAGAAGAACTCAGAACGGACCTTCCCCTGTGCCGGATACGGATGGCATGGCTTCTTGCGCGCCCTCGTCCGATCTCGGCCTCGCCGCTCCCCGCGCCGGGGGACTCTGCCTCTCCCCCGACCGGCCTCCTCCCGCCGGGGGACGCGTCCCCTGTCCCGGCCGGCCTCCTCGCGCGAGGGGACACCTCACCGGAGTCTCCAAACGATGCGGGAGATCGGAATCGACTGCCAACGCCACCGCCACTGCCCGGCGTGGGCTCGTCGCGCCCCCGCTGCACGGGGAAGCTCTGCTTCCCTCCAAAAGGCATTGCTGCCTCGTCGGTCTTTTCACGTGGTGGTGGTTACCTCCAAACCCTCTGATTTCTCAGGAATTAGGTATTCCTGGACTTGGTTGCTGATTCTGCAGTTTAATGATGACACGGGGGGGTCAAAGCAATATATAAGGAGAGATGGAAGGCCGGCTCAGCAGCGCCGCCACCCTGAAACCCTCGCCAGATGGGCCACCGCAGCTCACGGGAGGCCACAGCCCAGTTAGCGGAAGCATTTAAAAAAACACTGATTTGTAAATTATGCATTTTTAGCAGCTTAAAATGATTTTTTGTATGTTTTTTTTACTTTGCACCATGCAAAATTAATGTGTTTTTGCTACAATTAACATGCAAAATTACCCGCTGTGAATTTTTAGTTTTTGAATATGGATAACTTTTCCTCCTGTTGTTCCTAAGATGGCAAAAGTTTTTGATTTTTTTTTCTTAAAAGGTGAAGAGGCTAGGATGCGTATTTAATGGGATGGACGGTCCCTGGTTCGTCATGGGGTGGTTCTGGGTTCTCTCGATCGAAATCCCCCTAAAAACATTCTCCAGTTTTTGGCGTCTAAACAATTTTAGACAATTGGGATATGGACGCCCCCTAAAACCGTCACTATAAAGTACACTCAGTAATGTTACAACTACGAATTACGCAAGGAATGTGGAAAGAATATATCAAAAAACACTTAATCTCCATATAAGTACAGAAAAACGTCTATCGGAAAGCACACGGAGTAAACTTTCGTGGATTCAATTTTCTGGAAGAACACATTGATCATACATGAACGACCCCGTTGAGTAAGAACTAATTTAGAAACAACTAGCTATATACACTAAGGGCTATATGTTCTACCCGGCAAGAGTTCGGGTCGGAAATCAACACCAATAAGTTGTGAAGATGAAGATGCATCAAGTGATCAAGATGATGAGAAAAAGCAAACTCTCAACTCCGTTGCCTGTTCAAGTAAGCTGGTTGATGGAAGGAAGTATGCAAAACATAACAAAGGGAAGAAGGCGATGGGAGTTGAGAGGCTATGTTTCACGTACTTTGTCCTACGATTTTTTGTCTCTATTGATACACTTTGATTGTGGTTTGCATTTGAACTCGATATGTCGATTTGAGTTGAACTTCTATCTGGATTTTGAAGCTCAATCTGATATATGCGGCGATGCCACTATTGCCAGAGCCGATTTTCCGGGATATAAAATTTCCAGCAAATGACCCTTGCACCCTCTTCAGCCCCAGGGTTAATGTTCACTGGTGGATACTTCCTTGATACAGAATTTTTAAGCAATTAAATTTTTTGGGTACATGACCATGAAGGTTTCTGGAGTACAACAAGAATTTCCGGTGGCTGATAGCGGATGCGGTTCGTGGTTCTCCAGCGTCTATGGGACCCCATTCCCACACAAACAACTGACCTAGATAACTCCTATCTCGGGGCTGCTATCTTTGATGCCTAGGTTGCAGGTTGTTATCATCGTGCTCCTCTCCAAATACGTGATCTGGTCAAGACAATAGCCAGGGACAAGTTAGTAAATACGTTTGAATGTACTGGCAAACATCATAAAAATAGACATAATAAAGCATGTGAATTGTATGAGCTAGAATTTTAATGATATTCAAAATGCCATAAGATTAATTCATGAATGCAAGTTTGTAGATAATTCATCCATACCAAGAATAAATAAATAACGAAGGAATGTAAAATAAAAATGGAACATCGGGCGGTAGTCCTCCCGAGGATTCCAAGAAAATAACATGTGCCAATTGGGTGTCTGAAACGACACCTCGAAATGTGTCGTGGTTTTGTCACGACAGATGTCCTCGTGAAAGGACTTAGGTGCGAGGCCATCGCAACTAGGTGATGGCTTGAAGGGGCTAGTCGGTTAAGGAGAGACGCGGGTTTACCTAGGTTTGGCCCCTCTGATGAAGGTAAAAGGCTACATCTGATGATGATGATCTCGATTACAAAGGTGCGGAATCACTAACCAAGCTCTTGAGGATTTCTAACCTATCCTTTCGACCTCAGGGGCTCCCCTTTATATATATATATAGGTGGATGCTCTGAGATTACAACAGTGTCCGGGTCATATTAAAACCCGTGACTTACTTTATCTTTTACTAACTTGGGCGAGGGAGAACCTTCATGTTTCCCTCAATGAGCCCGCCCGTCAGGTGATGGGCCATGAGTCGGCCTTGTGGTGAGCCGCCTCCTAGATCTTTGCGCATATGGCCCCCCTGCCCAAGTTATGGCCGAGGTGGGTTATTCCCATGGCGGGTTAACCCGTGGGGTATATCCCCAAAATTAGCCCTCGATTTAATTTGAATTTATCCATGTTAAACTCCATCCCGAAAAACATAGAAAAAGTCTCAAAGATGAAGATTAGTATGAGTCGCCTTTTGAGCTGGTAATCTCCCTCTAAGGAACGTATTTTCCCCACGTGAGCTTTTTGCCGGGTCATCTGTCTTATTAAAGACTTAGTGCTTTTGTCAACTATCGTAGTTATGATGACATCCTACTCGCTGCTGAAATCATCTAGTCGTAATAGCGAATCTTTTCCCAGCAGTGTTCAAATCCCTGTCAGGCACGAAAATCGAGGCATCCTCTTCGACACAAATTACTCCATTTTTTGCTACACCGCTTCTGGTCTTATTCTTATTAAAAATAGACCAGCCAGGTTTACTTTTAACCTCTTCTTCTTCCTCTCGGTCCTAGCACCTTCTCTCGAACTCCATCAGCACCACTCGTTCTCACTCGACTTCATCCCTTAACATCTGTCACCGGAGTTCATCATAGCTAATTGCGGCGGTCTCCTCGACGCGGCCATCCATAGTCCTCCTCTATTGCGAATCCTGGTAAGCTCCCCATTGTCACTTTAGGTCATCGCCGCCATTCATAGTTCATCCAAAGTTCGTTATACACACTATAGGTTGTAGTCGTAGATCTCTTGCCTTTCATATGTGCATTTGGTGCGATTTCTCCACCGCTGTTGTCTGGCAGTTTTTGTAAATCCATAGCAGGCTCATCTTAGCTTCATGTAGATGCCTTGCTTCGGCAATACCGCCATTAAAGTGTCGTGGTATTTTCGAGACAGATGGCATGGGGTGGCTTAACTCATGGTTTGGGGCCGATGGGCACCGACGACGTGTGGGAACGGGTGTAGGCGCAACACACATGACGTCGGTTTACCCAGGTTCAGGGCCCTCCGATGAGGTAAAACCCCTAGTCCTGCCTGTGTGACTATATGGAAATCACAATATAAAGGTTGCTCCTTGAGCTGTTCGTTAGGAGGGAGACAGAGCGCTGGCTGCCGGTCTCGCTGCGTCAAATGGTGTTCTATGTGTGTCTGGTGTCTCTCTCTCTATGCATACATATCTTGTTGTTCGTCGTCTGTGTGAACCTCTATCTCCTGCCGAATCTGCCTCTCTCGATGGGCAGGGGGTGTGGCTTTATATTATAGCCAGGATGATACAATGGTAAGGGTAGGACAGGAGGTGGGGCCGGCTGCGAGCCTCTTAGGCCGGCAATGGGTCTCACCAGATGTCGCATCTTGGCGCGGGGCCCGCCGGCCGTGTGCATCAGCAGCCGACGCGCCAAGCTGTCAAGGCGCAGGCGACAGGGGGGAATGTGGCTACACGAGCGTCTCGCCCGGTCAGGGTCGACAATGATGGGGGCCCTCTAGCCTCGCTCACCCTCCCATCATCACGCCACATCATGTTGAGTGTGTCAGCGAGTAATGCTACAACGATTGCCTTTGATCATTCGTCTTGTCTTGTCTGCGTATGGTGGTACGACCGGATGGGACAGGAGACGCCCATCTGGCTAGCGGCTGGTCAGCTGGCCGGCAGAGCCCCGTCAGGCGGCCGGGCACACGTTGTATAATTGGGATGGCTATCTCCAGCCGACCGAGCATGTATGTGCCAGAGGGGCTGGCTATCGCTAGCCGGCCAGACTTGTGTTGGCCGAATGGGCCAGCTATCGCCAGCTGGCCGGACTCGTTGGCCGAACGGGCCTGCTATCGCTAGCCGGCTTCGGGGGGGGGGGGGGAGACGACCCCCAAATGTCTTGGAGATGGCTAATCATCGCTCTTGGTATACGAAGGGGTAATATCCCCGTTAGTACCCCCGAAACCGTTGGGGTCCGAAGGCCTCCAGGCGAGGGGGCCAGCGGTTCCTCCCTCCCCCCTCCGCACCTACAGGAATCTTCAACGTTGGCCGGCCAGCCAATGCCAGCGGGCGGCAAGGCTCCGGGCCGGCAAGAGTGGCAGCCGGCCAGGGTCGTGGCCGGCCGCACCCCAGCCGGCTGCCGCGGCACCTCGGGTTCCCTGCATCGCCTCGGGTCCCCCCGTGTCATCTTGGTTCCAGCGCCATCTGGAAGGCGCCACATGCAGGCCAACGGTTGGCGGCGGGCCCGCCACTTTCTACGCGACAGGACGGTGCTACAGGCCGAGCCTCGCGCGCCTCGGCCCAAACGCGGATTCATTGGGGTCATGGGCCGTCGGTTGGAGTTCCCAACGCATTTTAATGCGCTGAGTTCATGGGTGAGTGGGGGTCATTGGCACAACGGATCCGTGCGCCCCCGTCTTCTCTGGCTTTAAAAGCGGGAGAGGGGAGGCGGAGGCCGCCATTGTCTCGCCAGTGCCTACCGCTCCTCTCGCGCTGCGCTCTTCGTCTCCTTCCTTCCTCCTCACGCCTGCATCGCCTCTCCACCTCCTTCCTTCCTCCTCCCGCTGGGAGACGTGTCCCCTGACCCAGTCGGCCTCCTCGCGCTAGGGGACACCTCACCGGTGTTAGAGCATATATCTCCATATGTGGTTTTGGTAATTGATGACAATTCTTATTGACTAATGGTTGCCTTAAGTTATATTTATAGGATTTGTCCATAGGCACTTCTTGAAGTCCATCTGTTGGGTTCAAGGAGTTTATATGATGACCAAGATGGTATTCAAGGTATTATCCAAAGAATGGTCATAGAGACACAAGGTTGATCAAGATCTCAGACAAAGAGCACATCAAGATGATCAACAGACAAAGCGTACAAGATGTACCGAGAGGGATGATACGTCTCCAACGTATCTATAATTTTTTATGGTTCCATGCTATTATCTTGTCAACTTTGGATGTTTTGTATGCGTTTTCTATCTTTTTTGGTACTAACCTATTAACTTAGTGCCAAGTGCGAGTTCCTATTTTTTCCGTTTTTTTACCCTTTTCAGAGAAGAATATTAAACGGAGTCCAAACGGAATAAAATCTTAAAAATGATTTTTTCCATAATAGAAGATACGCAAGGAACTTGAGAACCAAGGCAAAGGATCCCGTGGGAGGCCACAAGCCCCCTAGCCGCGGCCTGGGGGAGGCGCTGATACGTCCATTTTGCATCATGTTTTCATGTTGATATTTATCGCTTCTTGGACTATTATTTCACTTCACGGTACAAATACTTATGCCTTTTCTCTCTTATTTTGCAAGGTTTACATGAAGAGGAAGAATGCCGGCAGCTGGAATTCTGGCATGAAAATGGAGCAAGTCTGAGATACCTATTTTGCGCAACTCCAAACGCCGTAAAAATCAACGATGATTTTTTTTCCGGATTTATAAAAAGTACTGGGCCGAAGAAGCACCAGAAGGGCGCCAGCAGGTGGCCCCAAGCCTGCTAGGCGCGGCCACCCCCTGGCCGCGCCTAGGGGGCTTGTTGGCAGCCTGCTGGCCCATTGACCCCTCTCTTCTGCTATATGAAGGGCTTCGTCCAGAAAAAAATCAGGGAGGGGCTTTTTTGTGGATTCGCCACTGCCACGAGGCGGAACTTGAGCAGAACCAATCTAGAGCTCCGACAGGACGATCCTGCCGGGGAAACTTCCCTCTCGGAGGGGGAAATCGTCGCCATCGTCATCACCAACACTCCTCTCATCGAAGGGGCTCGTCACCATCAACATTTTCATCAGCACCATCTCATCTCCAAACCCTAGTTCATCACTTGTAACCAATCTCCGTCTCGCGACTTCGACTGGTACTTGTAAGGTTGCTAGTAGTGTTGATTACTCTTTGTCGTTGATGCTAGTTGGATTACTTGGTGGAAGAGTTTATGTTCAGATCCTTGATGCTACTCATTACCTCTCTGGTCATGAATATGATTATTCTTTGTGAGTAATTACTTTTGTTCCTGAGGACATGGGATAAGTCATGCTAATAGTAGTCATGTGAATTTGGTATTCGTTCGATATTTTGATGTGTTGCATGTTGTTTTTCTTCTAGTGGTCTTATGTGAACGTCGACTACATAATACTTCACCATTATTTGGGCCTAGAGGTAGGCATTGGGAAATAGTATGTATATGATGGGTTGCTAGAGTGACAGAAGCTTAAACCCTAGTTTATGCGTTGCTTCGTAATGGGCTGATTTGGATCCACTAGTTTAATGCTATGGTTAGACTTTGTATTTCTTCTTTCGTAGTTGTGGATGCTTGCGAGAGGGGTTAATCATAAGTGGGATGCTTGTCCAAGTAAGGGCAGTACCCAAGCGCCGGTCCACCCACATATGAAACTATCAAAGTAACGAACGCGAATCATATGAACATGATGAAAACTAGCATGACAGAAATTCCCGTGTGTCCTCAGGAGCGTTTTTCCTCCTATAAGACTTTGTCCAGGCTTGTCCCTTGCTACAAAAGGGATTGGGCCACCTTGCTGCACTGTTGCTACTTTTGTTACTTGTTGCTTGTCGGGGAACTTCGCATGGGAAACAAAAAATTTCCTACGCGCACGAAGACCTATCATGGTGATGTCCATCTACGAGAGGGGATTTCCGATCTACATACCCTTGTAGATCGCACAGCAGAAGCGTTAAGAAACGCGGTTGATGTAGTGGAACGTCCTCACGTCCCTCGATCCGCCCCGCGAACCGTCCCACGAACCGTCCCGCGATCCGTCCCACGATCCGCTCCGATCTAGTGCCGAACGGACGGCACCTCCGCGTTCAGCACACGTACAGCTCGACGATGATCTCGGCCTTCTTGATCCAGCAAGAGAGACGGAGAGGTAGATGAGTTCTCCGGCAGCATGATGACGCTCCGGAGGTTGGTGGTGATCTAATCTCAGCAGGGCTCCGCCCGAGCTCCGCAGAAACGCGATCTAGAGGTAAAACCGTGGAGGTATGTGGTCGGGCTGCCGTGGCAAAAGTTATCTCAAATCAGCCCTAAAACCCCACTATATATATAGGAGGGAGGGAGGGGAGGAGGCAGCCTCAAAACCTAAAGGTTTGGCCGAAATTGGAGGTGGAGGAGTCCTACTCCAATCCTACTTGGAGTAGGATTCCACCTTCCCACTTGGAAACTCTTTCCACCTTGTGTTTTTTTCCTTCTCGAACCTTATGGGCCTTAGTGAGAACTTATTCCAGCCCACTAGGGGCTGGTTTATCTCTTCCCATAGCCCATGAGACCCCTTGGGGCGTGATACCCCTCCTGATGGTCCCCGGCACCCCTCCCGGCACTCCCAGTACACTACCGATGAGCCCGAAACTTTTCCGGTAATGCACGAAAACCTTCCGGTAACCAAATGAGGTCATCCTATATATCAATCGTCGTTTCCGAACCATTCCGGAAACCCTCGTGACGTCCGTGATCTCATCCGGGACTCCGAACAACATTCGGTAACCAACCATATAACTCAAATACGCATAAAACAACGTCGAACCTTAAGTGTGCAGACCTGCGGGTTCGAGAACTATGTAGACATGACCCGAGAGACTCCTCGGTCAATATCCAATAACGGGACCTAGATGCCCATATTGGATCCTACATATTCTACGAAGATCTTATCGTTTGAACCTCAGTGCCAAGGATTCATATAATCCCGTATGTCATTCCCTTTGTCCTTCGGTATGTTACTTGCGTGAGATTCGATCGTCAGTATCCGCATACCTATTTCAATCTCGTTTACCGGCAAGTCTCTTTACTCGTTCCGTAATACAAGATCCCGCAACTTACACTAAGTCACATTGCTTGCAAGGCTTGTGTGTGATGTTGTATTACCGAGTGGGCCCGAGATACCTCTCCGTCATATGGAGTGACAAATCCCAGTCTTGATCCATACTAACTCAACGAACACCTTCGGAGATACCTGTAGAGCATCTTTATAGTCACCCAGTTATGTTGCGACGTTTGATACACACAAAGCATTCCTCCGGTGTCAGTGAGTTATATGATCTCATGGTCATAGAAACAAATACTTGACACGCAGAAAACAGTAGCAACAAAATGACACAACCAACATGTTACGTCTATTAGTTTGTGTCTAGTCCATCACATTATTCTCCTAATGATGTGATCCCGTTATCAAGTAACAACACTTGCCTATGGCCAGGAAACCTTGACCATCTTTGATCAACGAGCTAGTCAACTAGAGGCTTACTAGGGATAGTGTTTTGTCTATGTATCCACACAAGTATTGTGTTTCCAATCAATACAATTATAGCATGGATAATAAACGATTATCATGAACAAAGAAATATAATAATAACTAATTATTATTGCCTCTAGGGCATATTTCCAACATTGCTTGCTATGAATCATCTCACCACTTGTCAGATCCTCCTGCTCCTCGTTGGGTTTGACACTCTTACTTATCGAAAGGACTACAATTGATCCCCTATACTTGTGGGTCATCAAGACTCTTTTCTGACGCTGTTATCGGGGAGTGAAGCGCCTTTTGTAAGTGGAACTTGGTAAGGAAACATTCATATAGTGTGCTGAAATTTATTGTCACCTGACACTATGGATACTAATACTTTGAGGGGTTTGTTCGGGGTATCTTCACCTCAAACGGAAGCACAAATAGTTGCTCCTCAACCTGCTACACCTGCTGAAAATATTTGCTTTGAATATCCTTTGGGTATGCTTGAGAAACTGCTGGCTAATCCTTTTACAGGAGATGGAACATGACATCCAGACTTGCATCTAATCTATGTAGATGAAGTTTGTGGTTTATTTAAGCTTGCAGGTTTGCCCGAGGATGAGGTCAAGAAGAAGGTATTTCCCTTATCTTTGAAGGATAAGGGTTGACATGGTATAGGCTATGTGATTATACTGGATCATGGGACTACAATCGGCTGAAATTGGAATTTCATCAAAAGTTTTATCCTATGCATTTAGTACATCGTGATTGGAATTATATTTATAATTTTTGGCCTCGTGACATAGAAAGCATCGCTCAAGCTTGGGGGAGGCTTAAATCAATGTTATATTGATGCCCCAATCATGAGCTCTCGAGAGAAATTATCATTCAGAACTTCTATGCTCGGCTTTCTCATGATGATCGCACCATGCTTGATACTTCTTGTACCGGTTCTTTTATGAAGAGAGATATTGACTTCACATGGAATTTATTGGAGAGAATGAAACGCAATTCTGAAGATTGGGAGGTTGAAGAAGGTAAGGAGTCATGTATGAATTTCGAGTTTGATTGTGTTAAATCCTTTGTTGAGACAAATACTTTTTGTGACTTTAGCGCTAAGTATGGACTTGAGTCTGAGATAGTAGCTTCATTGTGTGAATCATTTGCTGCTCATATTGATCTCCCCAAGGAGAAGTGGTTTTGTATATCATCCTCCTTTAGAAGTCAATGTAGTTAAACCCACTCAAGTTGAAGAGAAAGTCATTGCCTATAATGATCCTGTTGTTCCGAGTGCTTACATTGAGAAACCACCTTTCCTTGTTAGGATAAAGGATCATTCTAAAGCTTCAACTGTGATACGTAGAGGCTACATTAGAACACTTACACCCCCTGAGCAAATTAGAGTTGAACCTAGCATTGCTATTATCAAAGATCTCCTGTCCGATGATGTTGAGGGACATAATATTCACTTCTATGAAGGTGCTGCTAGAATTGCTAAACCTCACGCTAGAGCCAAACATAGGCCTATTGTTGGCACGCCTGTTGTTTCTGTTCAGATAGGAGATCATTGCTATCATGGTTTATGTGACGTGGGTGCTAGTGTTAGTGCAATACCTCAATCCTTATATGATGAAATCAAAGACGGGATTGCACCTGTTGAGATAGAGCCTATTGATGTCACTATTCAGTTTGCCAATAGAGATATTATCTGCCCTGTGGGAATTGTTAGGGATGTTGAAGTCTTGTGTGGTAAAACGAAGTATCCTGCTGATTTCCTCGTTCTTGCTACCGCACAAGATAGCTTTTGTCCTATCATATTTGGTAGGCCTTTTCTCAATACCGTCAATGCTCATATTGATTATGAGAAGCAAACTGCCACTGTTGGCTTTGAAGGTGTGTCACACGAGTTCAATTTCTCCAAGTTTGGTAGACAACCTCATGAAAAGGAGTTGCCTAGTAAGGATGAAACTATTGCCTTAGCTTCTATTGCCGTACCTCCTACTGATCCCTTAGAGCAATACTTGATTGAGCATGAAAATGATATGCATATGGATGAAAGGGATGAAATAGATAGAGTTGTCTTAGAACAATATCCTATCCTTAAGAATAACTTGCGTGTTGAACTGCTTGGGGATCCACCCCCACCAAAGGGTGATCCTGTGTTCGAGTTTAAATAGTTGCCTGATACTATTAAGTATGCTTATCTTGATGAAAAAGATATATATCATGTTATTATTAGTATTAGCCTCTCAGAGCACGAAGAAAAGAAGTTACTAAAAACTCTGAGAAAGCACCGTGCTGCTATTGGATATACTCTTGATGATCTTAAGGGCATTAGTCCTACTCTATGTCAGCACAAGATTAAAACTGATCCTGATTCCAAACCAGTTGCTGATCATCAGAGGAGATTAAATCCTTAGATGAAAGAAGTAGTAAGAAAAGAAATACTAAAGCTCCTGGAAGCGGGTATTATCTATCCTGTTGCTCATAGTGATTGGGTGAGTCCGGTGCATTGCGTCCGTAAGAAGGGAGGCATTACCGTTGTCCCTAATGATAAGGATGAATTGATCCCTCAGAGGATTATTACTGGCTATAGGATGGTGATCGATTTTAGGAAATTGAATAAAGCCACTAGGAAAGATCATTACCCTTTGCCTTTTATCGACAAAATGCTAGAAAGACTGTCTAAACACACACACTTCTGCTTTCTAGACGGTTATTCTGGTTTCTCCCAAATACCAGTTGCACAATCTGATCAGGAGAAAATCACTTTCACCTCCCTTTCGGTACCTTTGCTTATAGATGTATGCCTTTTGGCTTATGTAATGCACCTGTCACCTTTCAAAGATGTATGATGGCTATATTCTTTGACTTTTGTGAAAAGATTGTTGAGGTTTTCATGGATGACTTCTCCGTTTACGGGTCTTCCTTTGATGATTGCCTTAGCAACCTTGATCGAGTCTTGCAGAGATGTAAAGACACCAATCTTGTCTTGAATTGAGAGAAGTGCCACTTTATGGTTAATGAAGGCATCGTCTTAGGACATAAAATTTCTGAAAGAGGTATTGAAGTCGATAAGGCTAAGGTTGATGCAATCGAGAAAATGCCATACCCCACAGATATCAAAGGTATAAGAAGTTTCCTTGGTCATGCTGGTTTCTATAGAAGGTTCATTAAATACTTCTCTAAGATTTCTAGGCCTCTTACCAATCTCTTGCAAAAGGATATTCCTTTTGTTTTTGACGATGATTGTGAGGAAGCCTTCGAAATACTTAAGAGGGCTTTGATAACTGCACCTATTGTTCAACCACCTGATTGGAACTTACCTTTTGAAATCATGTGTGATGCTAGTGATTATGCTATTGGTGCTATCCTAGGGCAAGGAGTTGATAAGAAGTTGAATGTTATTCACTATGCTAGCAAAACTCTAGACAGTGCCCAAAGAAACTATGCTACTACGGAAAAGGAATTTTTAGCAGTCGTGTTTGCATGTGAAAAGTTCAGGTCTTACATAGTTGATTCCAAAGTCACTATTCACATTGATCACGCTGCTATTAAGTACCTCATGGAGAAGAAGGACGCTAAACCTAGACTTATCAGATGGGTTCTCTTGCTACAAGAATTTGATTTGCACGTTGTCGACATGAAGGGTGCTGATAACCCTGTAGCAGATAACTTGTCTAGGTTGGAGAACGTTCTTGATGACCCACAACCTATTGATGATAGCTTTCCCGATGAGCAACTGAGTGTCATCAATGCTTCACGTAGTGCACCGTGGTTTGCTGATTATGCAAATTATATCGTTGCCAAATATATACCACCTAGTTTCACATACCAGCAAAAGAAGAAATTCTTCTTTGACTTGAGACATTACTTCTGGGATGATCCTCACCTTTATAAGGAAGGAGTAGATGGTGTTATTAGACGTTGTGTACCCGAACATGAACAGGGACAGATCCTACAGAAGTGTCACTCCGAGGCCTACGGAGGACACCATGCGGGAGATAGAACTGCACACAAGGTATTGCAATTAGGTTTCTATTGACCCACTCTCTTCAAGGATGCCCATAAGTTTGTCTTGTCTTGTGACGAATGTCGAAGAATAGGTAATATCAGTAAACGTCAGGAAATGCCTATGAACTATTCACTTGTCATTGAACCATTTGATGTATGGGGCTTTGATTATATGGGACCTTTCCCAAAATCCAATGGGTATACACATATCCTAGTTGCTGTTGATTATGTGACTAAGTGGGTAGAAGCTATCCCCACTAGTAGTGCTGATCACAACACCTCTATCAAGATGCTTAAAGAAGTTATTTTCCCTAGATTTGGAGTCCCTAGATATCTAATGACCGACGGTAGTTCACATTTCATTCATGGTGCTTTCCGTAAAACGCTTGCTAAGTATGATGTCAACCATAGAATTGCGTCTCCCTATCACCCTCAGTCCAGTTGTCAAGTAGAGCTAAGCAACAGAGAGACTAAACTAATTCTGCAAAAAACTGTCAACAGGTCTAGAAAGAATTGGTCTAAGAAGCTCGATGATGCACTGTGGGCTTATAGAACTGCCTATAAGAATCCCATGGGCATGTCTCCGTAAAAAATGGTGTACGGTAAAGCATGTCATCTACCTCTTCAGCTAGAGCATAAAGCTTATTGGGCAATCAAAGAGCTCAACTTTGATTTCAAAATTGCCGGTGAGAACAGGTTATTTGACATTAGCTCACTTGATGAATGGAGAACTCAGGCATATGAGAATGCCAAGTTGTTCAAAGAGAAGGTTAAGAGGTGGCATGATAAGAGGATACAAAAGAGTGAGTTCAACGTAGGTGATTATGTCTTGCTATATAACTCCTCGTTTAAGATTCTTTGCAGGCAAGCTTCTCTCTAAATGGGAAGGTCCCTATGTTGTTGAGGAAGTATATCGTTCCGGTGCTATCAAGATCAACAACACGGAAGGTAATTGTCCGAGAGTTGTAAATGGGTAGAGAATCAAGCATTATATCTCAGGTACTCCCATAAATGTTGAAAGCAATATCATCAATACCATAACTCCGGAAGAATACCTAAGGGACATTTATCAGCCTGTTTCAGACTCCGAAAACGAAGAGGTATGTGATTCGGTAAGAAAACCGAGTCCAAAACTTTTCCAGTAGGAAATTTTCTCCGTTTTGGAATATTTGAAAAAATACAAAAATTGGAAGTAGTCCGGAAAGTGCGTGAGGAGGCGACAAGCCTGCCCGGCGCGGACCCACCCCCTGGCCACGCCTGGGGGGCTTGTGGCCACCTCGTGCGCCTCTCGGACTCCGTTTTTGTGCGGAGTACTCCTTCTGGTCTGGAAAAAATCAATATATATTCTCCCGTGAGGTTTGACCCCTGCATCATGTAGATTTTCTTTGTTTTTCGTTTCGAGCCTGTTTGTGTTGCAGATCTAGATCGCTATGACTTCCCCAAAAGCTCCGAAGGACAAGATCTTCGAGAAGGTCATCAATCCCTACCTCACTGGAGTGCTGCAACACCCTCAATCTATCGAGATGCGTGAGGGGATGTTGCACATCCGTGATGTTGAGGGGCCAAAGAAGACCGGAACCATGGAGACAAGGCTCGAAGCAATGGAGCAACAAGTCTTCAAGTGCCAAGGGATGGTGGAGCGTGGACTCAACGCCAACCACATGATGATCATGGAGTTCACCAGCAAGCACAGGATTGATGCCAATGACATTGGGAAGCACCTTTCCAGGCTCTATGACAGGATTTATCAACTCCAGGCCCATATCTGTGACCTGCAGAACCAAAACTGTGAGTATGAGTATAGATTTAAATCAATACGGTTGGCTGCAGATTTGAGGATTCCGGAGACTCATTCATCTTTCCATGATGGAGCACCTATGCCTTGGAAGACGGAGGATCAAGCCCATGTTGCAACAACTCCTCCACCATCACCACCAAAGGAAGACAACTAAACATGGGTGTGGGCAATCCCCTTGGCTTGTGCCAAGCTTGGGGGAGTTGCCCCGGTATCGTATCACCATCACATTTTTTGACTTTACCTTTGTTTTATTTTGTTCCTTTTCAGTTTTCTCTTTCTCTAGTAGATTAAAAGTCTTAGTGTTTTAGTCTTGAGTTTTGCTTTGTGTCACCCTTGATGTATTCGAGCTCATGAGCCATATAATAAAGAGTGTCTTAGTTGAAGGGATTTGCCTCTTGCCATGATCAAAAGAGTGAGAAAAAAACAAAAGCATGAAAGATCATGTAATGATCTTATGGGACGTGATGGCTTCACATATAAAAAGATTGATGATTGAAACTTGCTGAGGGTAGACAAACGTAGACCTTGGTCATTGTTGCAATTAATAGGAAGTGATAAGGAAGGAGAGGTTCACGTATAAATATATAATCTCTGACACCATCTATGATTGTGAACACTCACTAAACTATTACATGCCCAGAAGTAGATGTTGGACAAGGAAGACAACATAATGAATTGTGTTTTCTTGGTTCCGAACAATGTTATATGATTAGAGATCCCTTAGCATGTGACGATTGCTTCCACCTCATATTAGCCAAAACTCCTGCACCAAGTACATATACTACTTGTGCATCCATAAACCTTCAACCCAGTTTTGCTATGAGTGTCCACCATACCTACCTATGGATTGAATAAGATCCCTCAAGTAAATTGTCATCGGTGCAAGCAATAAAAATTGCTCCCTAATATGTATGATCTATTAGTGTGTGGAAAATAAGCTTTGTACGAACCTGTCATGAGCAAGACATAAAAGCGACAGACTGCATAATAAAGTTCTTTATCACAGGAGGCAATATAAAGTGACGTTCCTCCGCACTAAGAGGACATGCATCCAAACCTGAAAAGCGCATGACAACCTATGCTTCCCTCTGCGAAGGGCCTATCTTGTACCTTTCCTTTTTGTCCTTGAAAGAGTCATGGTGATCTTCACCAATTCCTTGTTTCACCTTTATCTTGGCTAACATCATATGCTAGGAAAGATCTATATTCATATGTCAACTTGGAAATAAGTATTCATGAATTATTATTGTTGACATTACCCTTGAGGTAAGTAGTTGGGAGGCAAAACTATAAGCCCCTATCTTTCTCTGTGTCCAGCTGAAACTTTGATCTCATGAGTACCACGTGAGTTGTAGCATTTGTAGAGAATGAAATGATGATTGAGTATGTGGATCTGCTTTACAAGCTCTTATTTGACTCTTTCTGATGTTGTGATAAACTGCAATTGCTTCAATGACCACATGCTATCGGTTGTTACTTCTTGGTAAGGTTCGTGATCCATGCTTTACTTTGTGAAGGAATTGTCACTTTAGCATGAGAGATTATATGTTGGTATTGCTGTTCTGATCATGATCATGATGCATGCATGTTCGTATCTTGTTTTGTCCACACCTCTCTCCCTAAACATGTGGACATATTTATTGAGCTCGGCTTTCGCTTGAGGACAGCGAGGTCTAAGCTTGGGGGAGTTGATACGTCCATTTTGCATCATGTTTTCATGTTGATATATATCGCTTCTTGGGCTATTATTTCACTTCACGGTACAATACTTATGCCTTTTCTCTCTTATTTTGCAAGGTTTACATGAAGAGGGAGAATGCCGGCAGCTGGAATTCTGGCTTGAAAATGGAGCAAGTCTGAGATACCAATTCTGCGCAACTCCAAACGCCGTAAAAATCAATGATGATTTTTTTTCTAGATTTATAAAAAATACCAGGCCAAAGAAGTGCCAGAAGGGCGCCAGCACGTGGCCACAGGCCTGCTAGGCGCGGCCACCCCCCTGGTCGCACCTCGGGGGCTTGTGGACAGCCTGCTGGCCCACTGGCCCACTGCCCCCCTCTTCTGCTATCTGAAGGGTTTCGTCCAGAAAAAAAATCAGGGAGGAGCTTTTTCGTGGATTCACCGCCGCCACGAGGCGGAAATTGAGCAGAACCAATCTAGAGCTCCGGCAGGACGATTCTGCCGGGGAAACTTCCCTCCCGGAGGGGGAAATCGTCGCCATCGTCATCACCAACACTCCTCTCATCGGAGGGGACTCGTCACCATCAACATCTTCATCAGCACCATCTCATCTCCAAACCCTAGTTCATTACTTGTAACCAATCTCCGTCTCGCGACTCCGATTGGTACTTGTAAGGTTGCTAGTAGTGTTGATTACTCTTTTTAGTTGATGCTAGTTGGATTACTTGGTGGAAGAGTTTATGTTCAGATCCTTGATGCTACTCATTACCTCTCTGGTCATGAATATGATTATGCTTTGTGAGTAGTTACTTTTGTTTCCGAGGACAAGGGATAAGTCATGCTAATAGCAGTCATGTGAATTTGGTATTCGTTCGATATTTTGATGTGTTGTATGTTGTTCTTCCTCTAGTGGTTTTATGTGAACGTCGACTATATAACACTTCACCATTATTTGGGCCTAAAGGAAGGCATTGGGAAAGTATTAAGTAGATGATGGGTTGCTAGAGTGACAGAAGCTTAAACCCTAGTTTATGTGTTCCTTCGTAAGGGGCTGATTTGGATCCACTAGTTTAATGCTATGGTTAGACTTTGTCTTAATTCTTCTTTCGTAGTTGTGGATGCTTGCGAGAGGGGTTAATCATAAGTGGGATGCTTGTCCAAGTAAGGACAGTACCCAAGCGCCGGTCCACCCACATATCAAACTATCAAAGTAACGAACGCGAATCATATGAACATGATGAAAACTAGCATGACACAAATTCCCGTGTGTCCTCGGGAGCATTTTTCCTCCTATAAGACTTTGTCCAGGCTTGTACCGTGCTACAAAAGGGATTGGGACACCTTGCTGCACCGTTGCTACTTTTATTACTTGTTGCTTGCTACGAATCATCTCACCACACAATCACTTGTTATCGATAATTTCAGTGCTTGCAGATATTTCCTTGCTGAAAACCACTTGTCAGATCCTTCTGCTCCTCGTTGGGTTCGACACTCTTACTTATCAAAAGGACTACGATTGATCCACTATACTTGGGGGTCATCAGGCGCCTACCAGGCTTGTGGGCCCCCCATGGCTCCTTTGCCCTACTTCTTCCGCCTATAAATTCCATAAAAATCTGAAACCACGGGAGAGAGCCACGGAAATACTTTTCCTCCGCCGCAAGCTTCTGTCTCCGCAAGATCCCATCTGGGGCACGTCCTGGTGCCCTACCGGAGGGGGGATTCGGACACGGAGGGCTTCTTCATCAACACCATTGCCTCTCCGATGATGCGTGAGTAGTTCACCACAGACCTTCGGGTCCATAGCTAGTAGCTAGATGGCTTCTTCTCTCTCTTGGATCTTCAATACAAAGTTCTCCATGATCTTCATGGAGATCTATCCGATGTAATCTTCTTTTGCGGTGTGTTTGTCGAGATCCGATGAATTGTGGATTTATGATCAGATTATCTATGAATATTATTTGAGTCTCCTCTGATCTCTTATACGCATGATTTCGTATCCTTGTAATTCTCTTCGAGTTGTGGGTTTTGTTTTGCCAACTTGATCTATTATTCTTGCAATGGGAGAAGTGCTTGGTTTTGGGTTCATACCGTGCGGTGTCCTCACCTAGTGACAGAAGGGGTAGCGAGGCACGCATCGTGTTGTTTCCATGAAGGGTAAAATGATGGGGTTTATATCTATTGCATGAATTTATCCATCTACATCATGTCATTTTGCTTAAGGCGTTACTCTGTTTGTTATGAACTCAATACACTAGATGCATGCTGGATAGCGGTCGATGTGTGGAGTAATAGTAGTAGAAGCAGATAGTATCGGTCTACTTGTCTCGGACGTGATGCCTATATGTATGATCATTGCCTTAGATATCATCATGACTTTGCGCAGTTCTATCAATTGCTCGACAGTAATTCGTTCACCCACCGTAATATTTGCTATCATGAGAGAAGCCTCTAGTGAACACTATTGCCCCCGGGTCTACTTCACTTCATATTTTCAGCTCTTCACTTTCACTTTTTTGCACTTTCCGCCTTCATATCTCACCGTGCAATCAATCGTGAAGGGATTGACAACCCCTTTATAGCGTTGGGTGCAAGTTTGTTTGTTTTTGTGAAAGTACTTTGGAAACTTGCCTTGATACTCCTACTGGATTGATACCTTGGTTCTCAAACTGAGAGAAATACTTACTGCTACTGTGCTACATCACCCTTTCCTCTTCAAGGGAAAAACCAACGCAAGCTCAAGAGGTAGCAAGAAGAATTTCTGGCGCCGTTGCCGGGGAGGATCAAGTCAAGAATAGTTTCCCGACAACGTGCCAATTTCTGGCACCGTTGCCGGGGAGTATCAAGTCAAGAATAGTCTTCCTTCAACATGTCAATTTCTCGCATCGGGGACTATTCTAAGTAAATCTTATCCAAGTAACTATCGCAAACTCATCTCTTGCATTTACTTTTTTGCCTCTCGTTTTCCTCTCCCCCACTTCTGAAAAACAAAAATTTACAAAAATATTTGCCTTTTTTGTTTGCTTTTCCTTTGCTTGTGTGCTATGTGCCGTCAATAGGCTTGCATCTTCGCTTGCTGAAAATCTATTGATATGGATCCTCATCCACTTGCTAATCTCTTTAAGAGATCCAATTATGTTAAACCAATTGCTAGTGAGTTGAGTGCACTTGACTATCTTTATGAAGTTTTGCTTGAGATGCGTGAATCTGAAAATTCTGTTGAAGAAATTTATGAAGTGATTCACGAGGGCTCATTGAATGAAAAGCATGATTGCAATGATTTCATTATAAATTCTATTAATGACAATCATGCTAAAAATATGCGAAACCCTAAGCTTGGGGATGCTAGTTTTGCTATGTCCGCTAGTTGTTGCAATGATCATGATTGGGGTAATGATTTTTCTTATGATCTTGAAAATTTGTTTAAGCCTCATGATGATTATGATATTTGCAATAATATTGAAAGTGGGATTGGAGAAGTCATGAATTTAGTTGATGATAATCCCACTATTTTTGAAGAGCGTCAACTTTGCATGCATGTGGATCATGAAAAGAATATCCTATGTGATAGCTATATTGTTGAATTTCAATATGATCCCACATGTAATTATTATGAGAGAGGAAAATATGGTTGTGGAAATTTTTATATCACTAAATGACCTCTCGTTATGTTGAGATTGCTATTGTATCTTTCTTCTTCCTTGCATATGGTAACTATTGGTTGTCTTGACAATGTGTTTACCTATAAAATGCCTATGCATAGGAAGTATGTTACACTTAGATATGTTTGTCACATGTGTCATGATGCTCTTTTCGTGTCCGATTGTTATCTTTTATGTGAGCATCATTGAAATCGCCTTATGCCTAGCTGAGGGCGTTAAAAATAGCGCTTGTTGGGAGGCAACCCAATGAATTTATCTTTGCTTTTTTGCTTTCTATTTTGTTGTGTCCATGATGTCCCACAAGCGTATGGGATCGCAGCAGTTTTCAAGGGTAGAGTATTCAACCCAAATTTATTGATTCGCTCACAAGGGGAAGCTAAAGGATATTCTCAAGTATTAGCTGCTGAGTTGTCAATTCAACCACACCTTAAAGATTAGTGTCTGCAAGCAAGGTATCAGTAGCAAGGTAGTACGATAGAAACGACACCAGAAAAAGCTTTGCTAATTCCCAGCAACGGCGCTAGAAAAGGCCTTGTTGACGGGATGTTAGCGCCAACGAAGTCTTGCAACAAGTAACAACGGAGTAGCAAGGAACAGTAGTAGCAGCAGCAGCAAAGTAACAAGTAACATCAGTAGCGAAAGCAGCAGCAAAGTAACAAGTAACAGCAGTAGCGACAACAGCAGCAAAGTAACAGCAGCAAAGTGGCCCAACCCTCTTGTAGCAAGGGACAAGCCTACGCAAAGTAACGTAGCGAGGACTAGTAGTAAAAGACTCGTAGGCAGTGGATCGGTGATGGATGAGTGTGACGGATGTGATTCATCATGTAACAGCTATAACACGGAGAGATAAGTAACTAGCTCCCGTTCTTCGATCTAACGTAGGCATGTATTCCATATGTAGTCATACGTGCTTAGGGAAAAGAACTTGCATGACATCTATTGTCCATCCCTCCCGTGGCAGCGTGGTCCTAATGGAAACTACGGGATATTAAGGTTCTCCCTTTAATAAAGAACCGGACCAACGCATTAACACGCGGTGAATACATGAACTCCTCATACTATGGTCATCTCCGGGAGTGGTTCCGGCTATTGTCACTCCGAGGTTGCCGGGTCATAACACATAGTAGGTGACTACAACTTGCATGATAGGATCTAAAACACACATATATTGGCGACAAC
Source organism: Hordeum vulgare subsp. vulgare (assembly GCF_904849725.1). Taxonomy (NCBI): domain Eukaryota; kingdom Viridiplantae; phylum Streptophyta; class Magnoliopsida; order Poales; family Poaceae; genus Hordeum; species Hordeum vulgare. The sequence goes on from NC_058521.1 coordinate 536,942,045, forward strand.
ATAATAGGTTCAGATCTGAAATCATGGCACTCGGGCCCTAGTGACAAGCATTAAGCATAGCCAAGTAGTAGCAACATCAATCTAGAACATAGTGGATACTAGGGATCAATCCCCGTCAAGAACTAACTCGATTACATGATAGATCTCATCCAACTCATCACCGTCCAGCAAGGCTACAATGAGATTACTCACGAACGATGAAGAGCATCATGGAATTGTTGGTGGAGAAAGGTTGATGATGACGATGGCGACGATTTCCCCTCTCCGGAGCCCGAAACGGACTCCAGATCTGCCCTCCAGATGAAGAACAAGATGTGGTGGCGCCTCCGTATCGCAAAACGCGATGAAACCTTCTCTCTGATTTTTTTCCAGGCGAAACGGAAGATATAGGACTGAGATTGGGGGCGGTGGTGCCATGTGGGCCCCACAAGCCCTCATGGCGCGACCATAGGGGGTGGTCGCGGCCCAAGGGCTTGTGGCCCACTGGCACGCCCCCTCACGTGGATCTTTGCGCATGTATTTTTCTTTTATCCCAGAAAAAATCTCCGCAAATTTTCAGGACATTCCGAGAACTTTCATTTCTGCACAAAAACAACACCATGGCAATTCTGCTGAAAACAGTGTTAGTCCGGGTTAGTTCCATTCAAATCATGCAAATTAGAGTCCAAAACAAGGGCAAAAGAGTTCGGAAAAGTAGATACGATGGAGACGTATCAACTCCCCCAAGCTTAAAGCCTTGCTTGTCCTCAAGCAACTCAGTTGACAAACTAAGAGAGACAAAAGAAAAACATTGACGGACTCTGTTTGATCTTGTTGTTGCAACTATGTCTAACTCAAAACCAGAATTTCAGCAACATCACAAGCAAACCACATAAGTAAATGACATCTAGGTCTCACGGTAAACTCATATCAATGGCATAATCAACTAGCGAGCAAATAATAATAAGCCTCAAGTGTCAACACTTCAATCAAAACAACATGAAGCAGTACGAATAGATGGTATCTCGCTAGCTCTTTCTGAGGCCGCAAAACATAAATGCAGAGCACCTTAAAAGACCAAGGGCTGACTAAACATTGTAATTCATGGCAATGAAGATCTAGTCATAGTCACACTCAACATAGTTAAAAGCAAAGCATAAAAATGATAGAGGTGCTCTCTAATTGGTGCTTTTTGTAAGAGGAGGATGACTCAACAGGAACATAAATAGACAGGCCCTTCGCAGAGGGAAGCATTGATTTGTAGAGGTGCCAGAGCTCAAGCTTTGAAAACAAAGATAATAATTTTGGGTGGCATGCTTTCATTGTCAAAGCAATGACTAAGAGTTCTCAATATCTTCCATGCTACACATGCTATAGGCGGTTCCCAAACAGAAAACTAAAGTTTTTACTCCCCCACCACCAATCAATCACACTCCACGGCTAGCCGAATCCTCGAGTACCGTCCAAACCAACATCAATCCCGGGGGAGTTTTGTTTGCAATTATCTTTCTGATTTGAGCATGGAACTGGGAATTCCAATTACCGGCCCCTTTCTCGTGAATGATAGTGAATAAACACATATCGAGGGTAACACGCCTAGCATGGAAGATACCAATAGCCCCCTGTCACCACATGAGCGGTTCGGGCATGCAAAACAGATTATTTCTTGAAGATTTAGAGAGTGGCACATGCAAATTTACTTGGAACGGCAGGTAGATACCGCACATAGGTAGGTATGGTGGACTCATTATTGCCTTTCACTTGCAGGACCAAACGATGTGAACAATAATAACCGTGCTCGTGCATTGGACTATGTTGGAATCTGCAGGCAAACACAAAGGAGAAGACAAAGTAATATGTCTCTTGAAAACTAAACAGGTATGCATGCAAGAGCGACTAAACATTGTAACCAATATCTTCTACCTTGACCCAAAGAAAAAGGAAACTATTTACACGGGAAAGCTCCCAACAAGCAAAAGAAGAAAAAGAATTTTTTTTTTTCAAACTAGACGGACACACGAAAAGAAAACAAGAAAAAGAAAATAAGCTAGCATGGATGATACAGTGGCAAAGTGTGAACACCGGCTAAGAAAGTGAAAGCATAAGAGATAATGTAAAGTCGGTGAAAACACGTACTCCCCCAAGCTTAGGATTTTGGCCTAACTTGGTCTACTCCCAAGGAGGGAAATAACTAGCTCCTGGGTACTCCAGAATGGACTGTGGATGCCACTGCTCTGTGAGCTCCTCTGGCTCCCACTGATAAACTGGCGTCTGGTACTCGACTGGCGGCTCGGGCACGGGCACGTGTTGCTGGGCCAAGCCCCAATATGCGTAGATGTCCGAGGGCATAATAGTGTACCTGCCTGCATGAAGATTGAACAAAGAAGGAGCAGGCAAAGTAATAGTCTCACGAGTACCCTGACTAAATACCAGGTTATAAATCATCCTTCTACTTATATCTCTATAAAGAAAGTCATGGCGAACCATGCTATCGTAATCTAGATATCTCCCGGGAAGAAGCATCTCTTCTTCCTCCTCCAGTCTAATGGGTATCTCAAAGTGTGTGGCAAGACTTGCAGCATATATACCTCCATAGACAACACCTTTAGAACGGTTAAGGTTCAACCTTTGGGCTACTATAGCATCCAAGCTATAAGTTTTATCGTTATAAAGGGCTTCGCGCAACACCGCAAGATCCGGGGAACTAAGTTACCCAGCTTTCCCACGGCCAATAAAACATTTTCCCACAAATAGTGAGAAGTACCTAAGCACGGGAAAATGAACGCTAGCAGCTCGAGCGCAAGACACTCCTCTATCCTCTCCTACAACAATTGTACCGATAAAAGCTTCCAAATCCCTACTCATTCACATTGATATCTATTGATAGGCATCTCCATAGCCCTTTGATACGCCGAGTCGATGTGACCATCTCCTCCTTTTTGCCTCACAACCTCCACTACACTCTATTCCACCTATAGTGCTATATCCATGGCTCACGCTCATATATTGCATGAGAGTTGTAAAACTTTGAGAAAGTAAGAGTGCGAAAACAATTACTTAGCCAATACCGGGGTTGTGCATGATTTAAATTCGTTGTGTGGTGATGATGGAGCATAGCCAGACTATATGATTTTGTAGGGATACCTTTCTTTGGCCTTGTTATTTCGAAAGTGCACGATTACCTTGCTAGTTTGCTTGAAGTATTATTGTTTTCATGTCAATAGCAAACTATTGTTTTGAATCTTACGGATCTGAACATTCATGTCACATGAAAGAAGTTACAAAGGAAAAATATGATAGGTAGAATTCCACATCAAGAATTCAGTCTTTATCACTTCCCTACCCGAGGACGAGCACGAGTTAAGCTTGGGGATGCTTGATACGTCTCCAACGTATCTATAATTTTTGATGGTTCCATGCTATTATCTTGTCAACTTTGGATGTTTTGTATGCATTATATATATTTTTTGGGACTAACCTATTAACTCAGTGCCAAATGCTAGTTCCTGTTTTTTCCATGTTTTTGACCCTTTTCAGAGAAGAATATTAAACAGAGTCCAACCGGAATAAAATCTTCGAAATGATTTTTTCCATAACAGAAGATACGTAGGGAACTTGAAAACCAAGGCAAAGGATCCAGGGGGAGGCCACAAGCCCCCTAGCCGCGGCCTGGGGGGGGGGCGCCTAGCAGGCTAGCCCCCCCCCCCCCCGTGGCTCCTTTGCCCTCCTTCTTCCGCCTATAAATTACCTAAAAATCTTAAACCACGTGAGAGAGCCACGAAAATACTTTTCCGCCACCGCAAACTTCTGTCTCCACAAAATCCCATCTGGGGCACGTTCTGGTGCCCCGCTGGAGGGTGGACTCGGACACGGAGGGCTTCTTCATAAACACCATTGCCTCTCCCATGATGCACGAGTAGTTCACCACAAACCTTCGGGTCCATAGCTAGTAGCTATATGGCTTCTTCTCTCTCTTGGATCTTCAATACAAAGTTCTCCATGATCTTCATGGAGATATATCCGATGTAATCTTCTTTTGCGGTATGTTTTCGAGATCCGATGAATTGTGGATTTATGATCAGATTATCTATGAATATTATTTGAGTCTCCTCTGATCTCTTATATGCATGATTTCGTATCCTTGTAATTCTCTTCGAGTTGTGGGTTTCGTTTGGCCAACTTGATCTATAATTCTTGCAATGGGAGAAGTGCTTGGTTTTGGGTTCATACCGTGCGGTGTCCTCACCTAGTGACAGAAGGGGTAGCGAGGCACGCATCGTATTGTTGTCATCAAGGGTAAAACGATGGGGTTTATATCTATTGCATGAATTTATCCCTCTACATCATGTCATCTTGCTTAAGGCGTTACTCTGTTTGTTATGAACTCAATACACTAGATGTATGCTGGATAGCGGTCGATGTGTGGAGTAATAGTAGTAGATGCAGACAGAATCAGTCTACTTGTCTCGGAGGTGATGCCTATATGTATGATCATTGCCTTAGATATCATCATGACTTTGCACGGTTCTATCAATTGCTCGACGGTAATTCGTTCACCCACCGTAATATTTGCTATATGAGAGAAGCCTCTAGTGAACACTATGGCCCCCGGGTCTACTTCACTTCATATTTTTAGCTCTACACTTTCACTTTGTTGCACTTTCCGCCTTCAGATCTCACCTTGCAATCAATCGTGAAGGGATTGACAACCCCTTTATAGCGTTGGGTGCAAGTTTTTTTGTTTTTTGCGCAGGTACTTTGGAAACTTTCCTAGATACTCCTACTGGATTGATACCTTGGTTCTCAAACTGAGGGAAATACTTACTGCTACTGTTCTGCATCACCCTTTCCTCTTCAAAGGAAAAACAACACAAGCTCAAGAGGTAGCAAGGGATCAAGTGATCTCATGGTATGGTAAGCATGTCCATTATGTGTTTGTGTACTAACCCATGGTCTTCGTGAGAGTTCTATGTGGGGTTAGGTGTGTCTCCATGGGTTGTGTCTAGAGGAAGATCTCATTCAACCCATGAACGAGGACGTCAAGTGGTGATTGTCATCAAGATTGCGGTGTGCAAGTTCAAGTGGATCAGCACGAAGATATCATGCTTGAAGCCTGCCGCCCATTGTGGTGGCAATGGACTTGTGAAAATATACTGAAGAGTGGCTCACCCATGTTGTGTATGGGGGAGCAATCAACTAGTCTTCATCAAGCCAACGCAATCAAGAAGGTGGTCCATCTTCCGGAAGCCAAGATCATCGTCATCTTGCTCGAGAGGACGAGGTGCAAGGTATAGGTTTGCCCTTGGTAGGTCTACTGTTTTAGGATAGATTGCTGTACTGTCAAGGGGGGCTCTCAAGTGAGTAGCTTGATCGTATCGTTCGTTGAGAGCTCAAACCATTTGCATCCTTGCATCATACTTCTTGGTTCTTGTTTGGTGTTTCTCTTTGTGAGTTTTAGAGCTTATGGTCATCTTCATGACGAGCTCGAGTTTATCGAAAATGGAGTCCATATGCATCGTGTATGATGTTTTCGATGTTGGGAGTTATTACCGGTCTTATTCGAAGAAGGGTTCTCACCATTTTCTTATGGTACTTTTCTAACTTTCTTCTTATTGTTATTTCTATCAATATTGTGTTATCCCATGATGTTAGCTTTCCAACAAACTTGGTTTCATTGAAATCGGAGTCCGTATGCGAAAGTTAGAGCAGATTTAGTATCCAGCGGTAGTACCGCTCCTCGTGCCAGCGGTAGTACCGCTCGTGTAGCGGTAGTACCGCCCCCGGAGCTGTAGTACCGCCTCCGGAGCGGTAGTAATTTTTTACTACTGCTCCCTAGCAGTAGTACCGCTATAGGAGCGGTAGTACCACTCCGGGAGTTACAAAGGACATCTATGCTAGGTAGCATGAAAGCATCAAAAATTCATTCTTTACCACTTCCCTACTCGAGGATAAGCAGGAGTTAAGCTTGGGGATGCTTGATACGTCTCAAACGTATCTATAATTTTTGATGGTTTCATGATGTTATCTTGTCATCTTTGGATGTTTTATGTACCTTTTATATCTTTTTTGGGACTAACTTATTAATTCAGTGCCAAGTGTCAGTTCCTGTTTTTCTGTGTTTTTGGCTCTTTTCAGATCTGATTTTGGAACGGAGTCCAAACGGAATAAAATCCCCGAAATGATTTTTTCCCGAACGGAAGAAGATTAGGGGCCTTGTGGGCAAGCCAGGAGGGCTACAGGGAGCCCACAAGCCCCCACTCCGCCACCAGGGGGCGGCAGTGGGAAGGCTTGTGGCCTCCCTGGCGCCCCCCTAACCTAGATCTTGCGCCTATATATTCCCTAAAAATCAGAAAATATAAAGGGATCCACGAAATTACTTTTCCGCCGCCGCAAGCTTCCGTTTCCGCGAGATCTCATCTCGAGACCCTTCTCGGTGCCCTGCCGAAGGGGACTTTGGAGTTGGAGGGCTTCTTTATCATCATCATCGCCGCTCCAATGACTCGTGAGTAGTTCACTTCAGACCTACGGGTCCGTAGATAGTAGCTAGATGGCTTCTTCTCTCTCTTGGATCTTTAATACAAAGTTCTCCATGATCTTCATGGAGATCTATCCGATGTAATCTTCTTTGGCGGTGTGTTTGTCGAGATCCGATGAATTGTGGATTTGTGATCAGATTATCTAAGATATATATTTGAGTCTTTGCTGATTTCTTATATGCATGATTTGATATCCTTGTAAGTCTCTCCGAGTCTTGGGTTTTGTTTGGCCAATGAGATCTATGATTCTTGCAATGGGAGAAGTGCTTGGTTTTGGGTTCTTACCGTGTGGTGACCTTTCCCAGTGACAGTAGGGGCAGCAAGGCACACATCATGTAGTTGCCATCAAGGGTAACAAGGTGGGCTCTGTCGTAGATATGAGATTGTCCATCTACATCATGTCATCTTGCTTAAGGCGTTACTCTGTTCTTTTGGACTTAATACACTAGATGCATGCTGGATAGCGGTCGACGTGTGGAGTAATAGTAGTAGATGCAGAAAGTATCGGTCTACTTGTTTTCGACGTGATGCCTATAGATATAATTATTGCCATAGATGACGTCACGACTTTGCGCGGTTCTATCAATTGCTCGACAGTAATTTGTTCACCCACCGTCTACTTGCTTTCATGAGAGAAGCCACTAGTAAACACTACAGCCCCCGGGTCTATTCACACCTATCGTTTCCACTTTCGCCTTTACTTTGCTTTGTTACTTTGTTGCTTTCAGTTCTCACTTGGCGAACAATCTATAAGGGATTGACAACCCCTTCATAGCGTTGGGAGCAAGCTTTTTGTGTTTGTGCAGACACTTGTGATACTCCTTCACTAGATCGATACCTTGGTTCTCAAACTGAGGGAAATACTTACAACCGCTGTGCTACATCATCCTTTCCGCTTCGAGGGTACACCAACACAAGGCTCCAAGGCCACGGGGGAAATCCTTTGCATATTTACCTAGGAAGTCCCTTAAGGCGTAGCCGTAGCAGAAGGATTCCTGGTGCCGTTGCTGAGGAGTATCAAGCAACACTCCTATTTCTGGCGCCATTGGAAGGTCTTTTGTTGCAGTAGCAGTCACCCCCGTCAATTCTGACGGCGAGTCATCCATGGGCGAGACAGATTAAATTCATCCCCTTCACGAAGGACAACTCGGAGGGTTGTCTATGGCGATGGACCCCGAGATCCTTGAAAGATCCCGTCGACAAATCTCCATCTAGATGGCAGGGGCGGCTCAACCTCAGCAAAACACGGCCGACAACAATGAGACTGGCGAGACGTCGAAAACCCCGACTCAAGCCATGGCGGACTTAACGGCGGAGGTCACCAGGTTCATGACAACCGCTGTGACACCAGAGAATCAGGAATCAATCAACGCCGAGCTGGCGAAGCTGCAGGAGGCGATGGCCAAAGCCCAGCGGGACGTGGAAACGGAAGCCGCCAGGATGGCGACACAACATGCCATGATCACTTTAGAGACGGAACGGCTGAACACCGAAGGCTGGCGGCTCGAGAGACAACAACGCGCGTCCGATGCTATTCACCAAAGGAGGCATCACGGGCGCCTCCCGGCCGACTTACATCCAACTCACCTCTCCGACACCCCGCGCACTCCTAGGGCGGAACCTGGTCGACCATTACAAGCCGCTCCAGGGGGAGGTCCGGTTCAACCACCTAACCCGCCACCGCCTCAACCAATGGATTCCCACGGAACTCGCTTCCAGACACCACGAGGCTACTTCTCAAATCCCGTGGATAATGTGCTGGTGGCAACCCACCACCTGGAGTCCCTCCCGATCTATGGAAACTCCCCGACCGAGGTAGAAGCAAGAAACACCATTGAGATGCTGAAGACAACAGTGGTCCAACATGCGCAATACTCACACAACCTTGACCGGTTACACTCCACGCCCCAGGCGAGTCACACCAGGAGTGGCCACGAGGACTAACCCACAGTGACCAGCGGCCAACGGCGTATGCCTCAGAACAACCCACTCGGGGTGCCTGATATGCGAGCCCAAGACATTGTGGATGCAGCGCGAGCCGTGCGTCAGATGGAGACGGCAGCCGCGGCCGGTCAGGGTTATCCGACTTATACCCAGGCACCTCCCGCCCTGCTCGATGCCGGAGGCAAGCACATTGGGGTGTCGTGTCTCATGCCCGCTCTACGCAATGAGCGGATGCCGAAGGATTTCAAAGGACCAAGGAAGGTACCCAATTACACGCCAGATCTCGAACTAGGGTCATGGATTGAAAGTTACGAATTTTCGATGGACATGCTCGACGTAAACGAGGTGGTTTGCGCCAAGTATTTCACTATGATGCTTGAAGGAATGGCGTGTGCGTGGTTGAAAAACCTGCTGCCTAACTGCATGAACACTTGGGCAGTGTTAAAGGAGCGCTTCATCAAAAATTTCAGAGGGACTTGCAAACGCCCGATGACCATCGTCGACTTACAACACTGCGTTCAACGACCAGACAATTTGGCCCATCATTGGACATAACGTGTTGCGGAGGCCATTCATTCGTTTGACGGCATCTCGGCGGCTCAGGCAGTGCTGATTCTGGAGAAAAATTGCGATTACGAGCCTCTGGTGTTGAAGCCGGGGCAACTTAAGCGTAAGGTGCAGGATATGGGCGAGCTGATGGACACCCTCACCAGATACACCGAGGCAGATGAGACCAAGGATCCTGGAGAGGACGATGACAAGGTTAGCACCGCCAGGAAGGGCGAGTCATCAAAGGGTCACTCCCAGTTTCAAGGACGGGGTAACCACAACCATGGCGGGCAAGGTAAAAGAAGACAACACGAAGGTCCCGCCGACTTTGTCGCTAATACCAATAACGGCAATGGAAACCAGCGTCAGAAGAAGCGGGGTGATACGTCCATTTTGCATCATGCTTTCATGTTGATATTTATCGCTTTATGGACGGTTATTATACTTTGTGGTACTATACTTATGCCTTTTCTCTCTTATTTTGCAAGGTTTATTTGAAGAGGGAGAATACCGGCAGCTGGAATTCTGGACTGGAAAAGGAGCAAGTCTCAGTCCTCTATTCTGCGCAACTCCAAATGCCCTGAAAATCAACGTGGAATTTTTTGGGAATATATAAAAAATATTGGGCGAAAGAAGTGCCAGAGGGGAGCTGCTAGGGGCCCACAAGCCTGGTGGCCGCGGCCTGCCCCCCTGGCCGCAGCTACACGGCTTGTGGGCACCCTGGTGGCCCACTGCGCCCCTCTTCTGCTATATGAAGGGTTTTGTCCGGAAAAAAAATCAGGGCGGAGCTTTTTCGAGGAGGCGCCGCCGCCATGAGGCGGAACTTGAGCAGAACTAATCTAGAGCTCTCGCAGGACGATCCTGCTGGGGAACTTCCCTCCCGGAGGGGGAAATCGTCGCCATCGTCATCACCAACACGCCTCTCATCGGAGGGGACTTGTCTCCATCAACATCTTCATCAGCACCATCTCATCTCCAAACCCTAGTTCATCACTTGTAACCAATCTCCGTCTCGCGACTCCGGTTGGTACTTGTAAGGTTGCTAGTAGTGTCGATTACTCTTTGTAGTTGATGCTAGTTGGATTACTTGGTGGAAGAGTTTATGTTCACATCCTTGACGCTACTCATTACACCTCTGATCATGATTATGATTATTCTTTGTGAGTAGTTGCTTTTGTTCCTGAGGACATGGGATAAGTCATGCTAATTATAGTCATGTGAATTTGGTATTCGTTCGGTATTTCGATGTGTTGTATGTTGTTTTTCCTCTACTGGTGTTATGTGAACGTCGACTACATAACACTTGACCATTATTTGGGCCTAGAGGAAGGCATTGGGGAGTAGTAAGTAGATGATGGGTTGCTAGAGTGACAGAAGCTTAAACCCCAGTCTATGCGTTGCTTCGTAAGGGGCTGATTTGGATCCACTAGTTTAATGCTATGGTTAGACATTGTCTTAATTCTTCTTTCGTAGTTGTGGTTGCTTGCGAGAGGAGTTAATCATAAGTGGGATGCTTGTCCAAGTAAGGGCAGTACCCAAGCGCCGGTCCACCCACATATCAAACTATCAAAGTAACGAACGTGAATCTTATGAACATGATAAAACTAGCATGACAGAAATTCCCGTGTGTCCTCGGGAGCATTTTTCCTCCTATAAGACTTTGTTCAGGCTTGTCCCTTGCTACAAAAGGGATTGGGCCACTTTGCTGCACCGTTGCTACTACTTGTTACTTGTTACTTTTCACCTGCTACGTTTCACCTCACTACACCATCACTTGTTACCGCTACTTTCAGTGCTCGCAGTTATTACCTTGTTGAAAACCGTTTATCAGAGTCTTCTGCTCTTCGTTGGGTTCGACACTCTTACTTATCAAAAGCATTATGATTGATCCCCTATACTTGTGGGTCATCAAGACTCTTTTCTGGCGCCGTTGCCGGGGAGTGAAGCACCTTTGGTACGTGGAATTTGGTAAGGAAGCATTTATATACTGTGCTGAAATTTATTGTCACTTGTCACTATGGAAACTATTCATTTGAGGAATTTGTTCGGGGTATCTTCACCACGAACGGAAGCACGAGGAGTTTCTACTCAACCTAAGGTACCTACTGAAAATATCTTTTATGAAATTCCTTCGGGTATGGTTGAGAAACTGCTGGCTAATCCTTTTATAGGAGATCGATCATCACATCGAGACTTGCATCTAATCTATGTAGATGAAGTTTGTGGTTTATTTAAGCTTGCAGGTTTGCCCGAGGATGAGGTAAAGAAGAAAGTCTTTCCTTTATCTTTGAAGGATATGGCGTTGACATGGTATAGCCTATGTGATGATACTGGATCATGGGACTACAATCGGTTGAAATTGGAATTTCATCAAAATTTTCATCCTATGCATTTTGTACATCGTGATCGGAATTTTATTTATAACTTTTGGCCTCATGATAGGGAAAGAATAGCTCAAGCTTGGGGGAGGCTTAAATCAATGCTATATTCATGCCCCAATCATCAGCTCTCGAGAGAAATTATCACTCAAAACTTTTATGGTCGGCTTTCTCATGAAGATCGTACCATGCTTGACACTTCTTGTACCGGTTCTTTTATGAAGAAGGATATTGACCACAAGTGGAATTTATTGGAAAGAATCAAACGTAACTCTGAAGATTGGGAGCTTGAAGAAGGTAAGGATTCAGGTATGAATTTCCAGTTTGATTGCATTAAATCTTTTGTTGAAACAAACACTTCTAGAGATTTTAGCGCTAAGTATGGACTTGACTCTGAGATAGTAGCTTCTCTATGTGAATCTTTTGCTGCTCATATTGATCTTCCCAAAGAGAAGTGGTTTAAGTATCATCCTCCTGTGAAAGTCAACATAGTTAAACCCAATCTAGTTGAAGAGAAAGTCATTGCCTATAACGACCCTATTGTTCCTTGTGCCTACACTGAGAAACCACCTTACCCTGCTAGGAAAAAGGATTATTCTAAAGCTCCAACTGTGATACGTAGGGGTTATATTAGACCACTTGCACCCCCTGAGGAAATTAGAGTTGAACCTAGTGTTGCTATTATCAAAGATCTCTTAACCGAAGACATAGACAGGCATGTTATCAAATTCTGTGAGGACTCCGCGAGAATTGCTAAACCTCACGCGAAAGACAAATACGGACCTGTAGTGGGCCTGCCCGTTGTTTCTGTCAAGATAGGAGATCAATGTTATCATGGTTTATGTGATATGGGTGCTAGTGTTAGTGCAATACCCCGGTGCCTATATGATGAAATCAAAGATGAGATTGCACCTGCTGAGTTAGAACCCATTGATGTCACTATTACGCTAGCTAATAGAGACACTATCTGCCCTATGGGAATTGTGAGAGATGTAGAAGTCTTGTGTGGTAAGACGAAGTATCCTACTGATTTCCTCGTCCTTGCTACTTCACAAGATAGCTTTTGTCCCATCATATTTGGTAGACCCTTTCTCAACACTGTCAATGCTCATATTGATTGCATTAAACAAACTGTCACTGTTAGTTTCGAGGGTGTGTCTCATGAATTTAACTTCTCCAATTTTGGAAGACAACCCCATGAAAAAGAGTCGTCTGGTAGGGATGAAATCATTGCTCTTTCCTCTATTGCCGTGCCTCCTACGGATCCTTTAGAGCAATATCTGCTTGAGCATGAAAATGATATGCATATGGATGAAAGAGATGAGATAGATAAAATTGTTTTAGAACAATATCCTATTCTTAAGAATAATCTGCCTGTTGAACTGCTTGGGGATCCTCCGCCACCAAAGGGTGATCCTATGTTCGAGCTAAAACAGTTACCAGATACACTTAAGTATGCCTATCTTGATGAGAAGGAGATATATCTTGTTATTATTAGTTCTCACCTCTCGAATCACGAAGAGAAGAAGTTATTAAAAAATTTGAGGAAGCACCGTGCTGCTATTGGATATACTCTTGATGATCTTAAGGGTATTAGTCCCACTCTATGTCAGCACAAGATTAAACCCGATTCTGATTCTAAGCCAGTTGCTGAGATCAACGGAGATTAAATCGTAGGATGAAAGAGGTCGTGTGAAAAGAAATATTAAAGCTTCTGGAAGCAGGTATCATTTATCCTGTTGCTCATAGTGATTGGGTAAGTCCAGTACATTGCGTACCCAAGAAGGGACGTATCACCATCATTCCTAATGATAAGAATGAACTAATCCCACAGAGGATTACTACTGGCTATAGGATGGTGATCGACTTCCGGAAACTGAACAAGGCAACCAGGAAAGACCATTATCCTTTGTCGTTTATCGACCAAATGCTACAAAGGCTATCTAAACACACACACTTCTGCTTTCTAGACGGTTATTCAGGTTTCTCGCAAATACCCGTTGCACAATCTGATCAGGATAAAACCACTTTCACTTGCCCTTTCAGCACCTTTTCTTATAGACGTATGCCTTTTGGCTTATGCAATGCACCTGCCACCTTTCAAAGATGTATGATGGCTATATTCTCTGACTTTTGTGAAAAGATTGTTGAGGTTTTCATGGATGATTTCTCCGTTTATGGTTCTTCCTTTGAGATTGCCTCAGCAACCTTGATTGAGTCTTACAGAGATGCAAAGATACCAACCTCGTCTTGAACTGGGAGAAGTGCCACTTCATGGTTAATGAAGGCATCGTCTTAGGACACAAAATCTGTGAGAAAGGCATTGAAGTTGATAAGGCTAAGGTTGATGCAATTGAGAAAATGCCTTGCCCCACAGATATGAGAGGTATACGAAGTTTCCTAGGTCATGCTGGTTTCTATAGAAGGTTCACTAAGGACTTCTCTAAGATTTCTAGGCCTCTTACCAACCCCTTGCAGAAGGATGTTCCTTTTGTTTTTGCTGAGGATTGCGAGGAAGCTTTCGAAATACTTAAGAGGGCCTTGATAACCGCACCTATTGTTCAACCACCTGATTGGAACTTGCCCTTTGAAATCATGTGCGACGCTAGTGATTATGCTGTTGGTGCTGTTCTAGGACAAAGAGTAGACAAGAAGTTGAATGTTATTCACTACGCTAGTAAAACTCTAGACAGTGCCCAAAGAAAGTATGGCACTACGGAGAAGAAATTTTTAGCAGTCGTGTTTGCATGTGAAATGTTCAGATCTTATATAGTTGACTCCAAAGTCATTATTCACTCTGATCATGCTACTATTAAGTACCTTATGGAGAAGAAGGACGCTAAGCCTAGGCTAAACAGATGGGTTCTCCTGCTACAGGAATTTGATTTGCACGTTGTTGATCGAAAGGGTGCTGATAACCCTATAGCAGATAACTTGTCCAGGCTAGAGAATGTCCTTGATGACCCACGACCTATTGATGACAGCTTTCCCGATGAGCAACTAAATGTCATCCGCATTTCACATAGTGCACGGTGGTATGCTGATTATGCAAACTATATCGTAGCCAAATACATACCACCCAGTTTCACCTACCAGCAAACGAAGAAATTCTTCTTTGATTTGTGACAGTACTTTTGGGATGATCCTCACCTTTATAAGGAAGGAGTAGATGGTGTTATTACACGTTGTGTGCCTGAACATGAACAGGGACAGATCCTGCAGAAGTGTCATTCCGAAGCCTACGGAGGACACCATGCTGGAGATAGAACTGCTCATAAGGTATTGCAATCAGGTTTCTATTGGCCCACTCTCTTCAAGCATGCCCGTAAGTTTGTCTTGTCTTGTGACGAATGTCAAAGAATAGGGAACATCGGTAAACGTCAGGAAATGCCTATGAACTATTCACTTGTCATTGAACCATTTGATGTCTGGGGCTTTGATTATATGGGACCCTTCCCGAGTTCCAATGGGTATACTCACATCTTAGTTGCTGTTGATTATGTCACTAAGTGGGTAGAAACTATCCCCACTAGAAATGTTGATCACCACACCTCTATTAAGATGCTTAAAGAAGTCATTTTCCCAAGATTTGGAGTCCCTAGATATCTGATGACTGATGGCGGTTCACACTTCATTCATGGTGTTTTCCGCAAGATGCTCGCTAAGTATGATGTCAACCATAGAGTTGCATCTCCTTATCATCCTCAGTCTAGTGGTCAAGTGGAGTTGAGTAATAGGGAGATCAAATTGATCTTACAAAAGACTGTCAATAGATCTCGAAAGAATTGGTCTAGCAAACTTGACGATGCACTATGGGCTTATAGGACTGCTTATAAGAATCCCATGGGCATGTCGCCCTATAAAATGGTTTACGGTAAGGCCTGTCATTTACCTCTTGAGCTAGAACACAAAGCTTATTGGGCAATCAAAGAGCTCAACTTCGATTTCAAACTTGCCGGTGAGAAGTGGTTGTTTGATATCAACTCATTAGATGAATGGAGGTCCCAGGCATATGAGAATGCCAAGTTATTCAAGGAAAAGGTTAAGAGATGGCACGATAAAAGAATAAAAAAACATGAGTTCAATGTAGGTGATTATGTCCTGCTATACAATTCTCGCTTAATATTCTTCGCATGCAAGCTTCTCTCTAAATGGGAAGGTCCCTACGTTGTCGAGGAAGTATATCGTTCCGGTGCCATCAAAATCAATAACACGGAAGGTAATTTCCCTAGAGTGGTAAATGGGCAAAGAATCAAGCATTATATCTCTGGTACTCCCATAAATGTTGAGACCAATATCATCAATATCATTACTCCAGAGGAGTACATAAGGGATGTTTATCAGCCTGTTTCAGACTCTGAAAACGAAGAGGTATGTGTTTCGATAAGTAATTGGACTCCAAAATTTTCCAGTAGGAAATTTTCTCTGTTTTGGAATTTATGGAAAAATAGAAAACTAAAAAGCAGTCCGGAGAGTGCACGAGGCGGCCACAAGCTTGGTAGCCGCGGCCTCCCCCTGGCCGCGGCTACAGGGCTTGTGGGCACCTCGTGTGCCTCCCGGACTCCGTTTTCTTGCGGAGCACTCCTTCTGGTCTAGAAAAAATGATTATATATAGGCCCGAGGGTTTTGATCTCCGTATCGTGCAATTTTCCTCTATTTTTGTTTCGAGCCTGTTTCTGCTGCAGATCTCGACTACTATGGCTTCCCCAAAAGCTCCGA
This sequence comes from Hordeum vulgare subsp. vulgare, assembly GCF_904849725.1. NCBI lineage: Eukaryota > Viridiplantae > Streptophyta > Magnoliopsida > Poales > Poaceae > Hordeum > Hordeum vulgare. The sequence continues at coordinate 536,958,150 of NC_058521.1, forward strand.
AGGACAAGGTCTTTGAGAAGGTTATCAATCCTTACCTCGCGGAAGTGTTACAGCACCCTCAATCTATCAAGATGAGTGAGGGGATGTTGCACATCTGTGATCTTGAGGGGCCTAAGAAGACCGGAAGCGTGGAGACGAGGCTCGAAGCAATGGAGCAACAAGTCTTCAAGTGCTAAGGGATGGTGGAGCGTGGACTCAACGCCAACCACATGATGATCACGGAGTTCACCAACAAGCACAATATGGATGCCAATGACATTGGGAAGCACCTCTCCAGGCTCTATGACAGGGTTGATCAACTCCAGGGCAAGATCTATGACCTGCAGAACCAAAACTGTGAGTATGAGTATAGATTTAAATCAATACGGTGGGCTGCAGATTTGAGGATTCCGGCGACTCGTTCATCCTGCCATGATGGAGCACCTATGCCTTGGAAGACAGAGGATCAGAATCATGTTGCAACTCCACCACCATCACCACCAAAGGAAGACAACTAAGCATTGGTATGGGCAACTCCCTTGGCTTGTGCCAAGCTTGGGGGAGTTGCCCTCGTATCGTATCACTTCTATATCTTTTGCTTTTACCTTTGTTTTAGTTATTTCCTTTTCAGTTTTTATTTCTCCTCTTAGTGGAATAAGTCTTTAGTGTTTAGTTTGAGTCTTTTGCCTTGTGTCCCCCCGATGTATTCGAGCTTGCGAGCTATATAATAAAGAGTTTCTTAGTCAAGGGCTTTGTTTGTGCCGTGATCAAAAGTATGAAAAGAACGATAGCACGAAAGATCATGAGATGATCTTATGGAAAGTGATAGCTTCACATATAACAAGTATGATGATTGAAACTTGTTGAGAATAGACCAACATAGACCCAAGTCATTGTTGGAATTAATAAGAAGTAATAAGGAAAGAGAGGTTCACATACAAATATATCATCTTAGACACTTTTTACAATTGTGAGCACTCACCAAACTATTACATGCTTAGAAGTAGATGTTGGACAAGGAAGACAACATAATGAATTGTGTTTGCTTGATTCCAAACAATGTTATATGATTAGAGATCCCTTAGCATGTGACGATTGCTTCCACCTCATATTAGCCAAAACTCCCGCACCAAGTAGAGATACTACTTGTGCATCCATAAACCTTCAAACCAGTCTTGCCATGAGTGTCCACCATACCTACCTATGGATTGAATAAGATCCCTCAAGTAAGTTGTCATCGGTGCAAGAAATAAAAATTGCTCTCTAATATGTATGATCTATTAGTGTGTGGAAAATAAGTCTTTTACGAACCTGTGATGAGGAAGACATAAAAGTGACAGACTGCATAATAAAGTTCTTTACCACAGGAGGCAATATAAAGTGACGTTCCTCCGCACTAAGAGGACACACATCCAAACCTCAAAAGCGCATGACAACCTCTGCTTCCCTCTACGAAGGGCCTATCTTGTACCTTTACCTTTTGTACTTGTGAAAGTCATGGTGATCAACACCAATTCCATATTCCGTCTTCATCTTGGTGAACGTCATATGCTAGGGAAAGATCTATATTCTTATATCAACTTGGAGATGAGTACTTATGCTTTATTATTGTTGACTTTATCCTTGAGGTAAATGGTTGGGAGGCAAAATTATAAGCCCCTATCTTTCTCTAAGTCCAACTGAAAGTTTGATGCCATGAGTACCACGTGAGTTGTAACAATTGTGGAAAACAAAAGAGATGATTGAGTATGTGGATTTGCTTTACAAGCTCTTATTTGACTCTTTCTGATGCTATGATAAATTGCAATTGCTTCAATGACTATATTATGTTATTATGTCAAATTGCATCTGATGCTATTTGACTCTTTTGGCTACTTCTCGGTAAGGTTTTTGATTCATACTTTGCTTTGCGAAGGAATTGTTACTTTCCCATAAGAATCTTTATGATGTATTGCTGTTCTATGTGTGATCATGATGCCCTCATGTCCGTATTATGTTTTATCGAAACCTTCATCCCTAAACATGTGGACATGTTTATGGATCTTGGTTTTCGCTTGAGGACAAGCGAGGTTTAAGCTTGGGGGAGTTGATACGTCCATTTTGCATCATGCTTTCATGTTGATATTTATCGCTTTATGGACTGTTATTATACTTTGTGGTACTATACTTATGCCTTTTCTCTCTTATTTTGCAAGGTTTATTTGAAGAGGGAGAATACCGGCAGCTGGAATTCTGGACTGAAAAAGGAGCAACTCTGAGTCCTCTATTCTGCGCAACTCCAAATGCCCTAAAAATCAACGAGGATTTTTTGGGAATATATAAAAAATATTGGGCGAAAGAAGTGCCAGAGGGGAGCTGCCAAGGGCCCACAAGCCTGGTGGCCGCGGCCTACCCCCCTGGCCGCGGCTACAGGGATTGTGGGCACCCTGTGGCCCACTGGACCCCTCTTCTGCAAATGAAGGGTTTCGTCCGGAAAAAAATCAGGGCGGAGCTTTTTCGAGGAGGCGCCGCCGCCACGATGCGGAACTTGAGCAGAACCAATCTAGAGCTCCGGCAGGACGATCCTGCCGGGGAAACTTCCCTCTCGGAGGGGGAAATCGTCGCCATCGTCATCACCAACACTCCTCTCATCGAAGGGGCTCGTCACCATCAACATTTTCATCAGCACCATCTCATCTCCAAACCCTAGTTCATCACTTGTAACCAATCTCCGTCTCGCGACTCCGATTGGTACTTGTAAGGTTGCTAGTAGTGTTGATTACTCTTTGTCGTTGATGCTAGTTGGATTACTTGGTGGAAGAGTTTATGTTCAGATCCTTGATGCTACTCATTACACCTCTGATCATGATTATGATTATGCTTTGTGAGTAGTTACTTTTGTTCCTGAGGACATGGGATAAGTCATGCTAATAGTAGTCATGTGAATTTGGTATTCGTTCGGTATTTTGATATGTTGTATGCTGTTTTTCCTCTAGTGGTGTTATGTGAACGTCGACTACATAACACTTCACCATTATTTGGGCCTAGAGGAAGGCATTGGGGAGTAGTAAGTAGATGATGGGTTGCTAGAGTGACAGAAGCTTAAACCCCAGTCTATGCGTTGCTTTGTAAGGGGCTGATTTGGATCCACTAGTTTAATGCTATGGTTAGATGTTGTCTTAATTCTTCTTTTGTAGTTGCGGATGCTTGCGGGAGGGGTTAATCATAAGTGGGATGCTTGTCCAAGTAAGGGCAGTACCCAAGCGCCGGTCCACCCACATATCAAACTATCAAAGTAACGAACGCGAATCATATGAACATGATAAAACTAGCATGACAGAAATTCCCGTGTGTCCTCGGGAGCGTTTTTCCTCCTATAAGACTTTGTTTAGGCTTGTCCCTTGTTACAAAAGGGATTGGGCCACTTTGCTGCACCATTGCTACTACTTGTTACTTGTTACTTTTCACCTGCTACGTTTCACCTCACTACACCATCACTTGTTACAGCTACTTTCAGTGCTTGCAGTTATTACCTTGCTGAAAACCATTTATCAGAGCCTTCTGCTCCTCGTTGGGTTCGACACTCTTACTTATAGAAAGGGCTACGATTGATCCCCTATACTTGTGGGCATCATGGGGTTTCAGTGGGAAGAAGCCGTGCAACTATCATGAAATGCTCAAGGGCCCCTTCCCACAGCATGCTACGGCCGAGGGGCCGGCGACCCATTCTTGGGAGGATTGCTATGTGATGCAAGAGTTCCGAGCTGAGGCGCTCAAGAAAGGCCAAGCAGGTAACCAGGGCCAGCGACAGGAACAGTTCGGCACGCCCGAGTCACGCCAAAGCCCGTTCGGCGGCTTCCCTAACCCGGGTCCACAGGGCGGGTCACAGCCCAACAGTGGACAGTACCAAGTTCACAACCAACAACAGTATAACCCGTCGGGGGTGTTTGAGCAACCACCCCCGCAAGGAGATCTCCAGCAACAGGATGATCATAGCGGTTTCCAGAATAACCCTAAGCAGCTGAACAGTGGGCAGTATCATGTGTTCACCACCAGCACCTGTAAACGGGATCAGAAGGTGAAACATAGAACTTTCAGTGTGGCTGAGCCGACGCTCCCCAGGTACCTTCATTGGTCTGAACAGCCCATAACCTGGAGTAGGGAGGATCACCCGCCCCGAGTTGATAACCCTGGCGACTTGGCTTTGGTCGTGGTTCCCCCAGTCGGAGGATACACCCTTTCCAAAGTCCTTATGGATGGAGGCAGCAGCATTAACATCCTGTACTTCGATACCTTGTGAAGGATGAATCTCTTGGAGAAAGACTTGATGCCATCATCCACGGTTTTCCACGGCATTGTTCCGGGTAAGTCAGCGTATCCAATTGGGCGGATTAAACTTAACGTGGCTTTTGGCACATAGTCCAATTACATGAGCGAGTCTCTCATGTTTGATTGGTCAAAATCAAGAGCCCTTACCACACATTGTTTGGAAGGCCGGCTTACGATCGATTTATGGCTCGCCCATGTTATGTTTATCTCAAGCTCAAGATGCCCGGTCCTAAGGGGCCCATTACGATCAATGGAGATAGGAAGATAGCCCAAGAGTGCAAAGAGGGAGACACAACTTATACCGAGACGGCTTGCGCGTCCGAGGAGCTGAAGTTTCACCAAGCCAATGTTGACCCGGCAGACATGATGCCGCTCAAGAGGCCAACAATCGACTCTGAGCCGCCCCTCAAGTTTAAGCCCATGGATGATACCAAGGTTATAGACTTCACGCCTGTCGACTCAACAAAGAAGTTCACTACTTGGACGGGTCTGGATCCCAAATAGGAAAGCGCGCTCATCGAATTCATCTGTGAGAATCGGGACATCTTCGCGTGTAAACCTTCTGACATGCCAGGTGTACCAAGAGAATTCACTGAGCATCATCTTAATACTGATCCCGAAGTAAAGCCAGTTCGGCAGTACCTTCGCAGTTTAATGAGGAGCGACGTAAGGCGATTGGATAGGAAGTCGCCTAGCTTTTGGCCGCCGGGTTCATCATCAAGGTTTTCCATCCGGAATGGTTGGCTAACCTGGTCCTGGTGCTCAAAAAGAACGGCACTTTCCGCATGTGCATCGACTACACCGACCTCAAGAGAGCCTGTCCGAAGGATCCCTTCGCCCTTCCACGCATTGATCAAATCATTGACTCAACGGCGGGTTGCGAGTGTTTGTGTTTCTTGGATTCTTATTCAGGATACCACCAGATCAAGATGTCGGTAGCAAACCAGGAGAAACATCCTTCATAACCCCCTTCGGAGCCTTCTGTTACGTGTCTATGTCGTTCGGGCTCAAGAGTGCGGGGGCGACTTATCAGCGTTGCATCCAAAATTGTTTGCATAACCAGATCAGACATAATGTCCACGCTTATGTTGACAACATCGTAGTTAGATCTCAGAAGAAAGAGTCGGTCTTGAAGGATCTCAAGGAGACTTTTGACAATTTGCGCGTATACCAGATGAGGCTTAACCCCACCAAGTGCGTGTTTGGTGTCCCTGTAGGAAAGTTATTGGGTTTTCTGGTGTCATAACACGACATTGAAGCTAACCTGGACAAAATTGAAGCGATCACTTTGCTAGGAAGGCCGACCAATATTAACCAAGTCCAGCACATGGCGGGTCGTATTGCGGCTCTAAGTCGTTTTATAAGTCGCCTTGGGGAGAAGGCAATTCCTCTTTATCAGCTGCTCAAGAAAACTGATCAATTCATATGGACGGATGAAGTCAATGAAGCCTTTGAAGCCTTGAAGCGACAACTGGCTAAGCCACGAGTGCTGGCGGCTCCGATGGACAAGTAGCCCATGCTCTTGTACATTACGGCTAATTCTAAGGCAGTGAGCGTGGCAGTGGTTGTCGAGCGGAAGGAAGAAGGGAAGAAATATCCGGTTCACCGACCAGTATATTTTATCAGCGAAGTCCTGACCCTCTCCAAACAACACTACCCACATTTGTAGAAGCTAGTCTTTGGGGTGTTTATGGCAAGTCAGAAGCTGAAGCACTACTTCCAAGAGCATCCTATCACAATGGTCAGTTCTGCCCCCTTGGTGACATTATACAAAATCGAGAAGCAACTGGAACAAATTGCTAAGTGGGCCATCGAGTTAGGGCCTCATCACGTACGATACACTCCCCGTACGGCCATTAAGTCTCAAGCACTAGTGGATTTCATCAACGACTGGACCGAGTTGCAGATTCCAGAAGATAGGCCCGATCACACATATTGGACCATTTGTTTCGATGGATCTAGGTAGTTGGAAGGCTCGGGGCCTGGCGTGGTGTTAACTTCGCCTCAGGGTGACAAATTCTTCCATGTCCTTGGCTCATGTTTCCATGTACCAATAATGCAGCAGAGTATGAAGCCCTGCTGCACGGGTTGCGACTCGCCAAAGAGATGAATCTCACGCGAGTGAGATGTTTGGGCGACTCAGATCTGGTGGCACAACAGGTTTCTGGCACCTGGGATTCTAGAGATCCCTTGATGGCGGCTTACAGGCAAGCTGTGTCGGACGTGGCGGGTCACTTTCATGGTTATCAAGTGGATCATATCGACCAGCGACTTAATGAGGAAACAGATGCTCTTTCCCGTCTCGGTTCACAGCGTAAGCCGGTTCCTCCCAATGTCTTTTTGGATGTATTATATAACCCTTCGGTGAGGCTGCCTTCAGAGGAAGATTTGGCGGTACCAGACCCCGAGTCTCAACTTGTGGCGGCTCTTCGTGCTACCCTAGATTGGTCGATTCCCTACATGGCGTATCTCAGACGAGGTGAGTTACCCAGGATGAGTTATTGACTCGCCAAATCGTTCGTCGGTGCAAATCCATGGTCATACACAACGGCGAGTTACATAAGCAAAGCACTTGAGGGGTATTCCAAAGGTGTGTCTCTTCCGAAGAAGGATGTATGATACTCAATGAAATTCATGCGGGCGGCTGTGGTCATCATGTCGGGTCATGCTCCTTGGTTTCTAAAGCCTTTAGGCATGGGTTTTTATTGGTTGATGGCTCATGCAGACGCGGAAGAGATTGTTTGTTGATGTGATGGTTGCCAGAAATTTGGACGCCAGATGCATGTGCCGGCTCAGGAGTTACGGATGATTCCAATCACTTGGCCATTTGCAGTCTGGGGGCTGGACATGATTGGCCCTTTCAAGATGTTGTCCAATAAAAAGACTCACCTATTGGTGGCGGTCGACAAGTTCACTAAGTGGGTTGAAGTAGAACCTGTTAGTAGCTGCGATGCAGATACGGCTGTCAAATTCTTGAAAATTCTGATTTTCGAATTTGGGTACCCTCATAGTATCATTACTAACAATGGTACTAATTTATCAAAGGGCGCAATGCAAGAGTTTTGCGGCCGAGAGCATATCCGGCTTGACGTTTCTGCAGTCGCGCACCACTAGTCTAATGGGTAGGCAGAAAGGGCAAATCAGGAAATCTTTTCGAGGAATAAAGCCCCGGCTTATGGTACCGTTGGAGGGTACTCCGGGATGCTGGGTGGAAGAGTTGCCCTCAGTATTATGGAGCATCTGGACCACCCCAAACCACTCCAAAGGTTTTACTCCTTTCTTTTTGGTCTATGGGGCCGAGGCGGTGTTGCCAAGTGACATCAGACATGATTCACCGCGAGTCGCCGCCTATGTGGAACAAGACAATGAGTTGGCATGAAAAGATTTTTTGGATGCTTTGGAGGAAAAGCGAGACCTGGCGCCGTCGCGATTGGCGATCTACCAACAGGACTTGCAACGCTATCACAGCCGCCGTGTGAAGAGCCGGACTTTTCAAGAGGGCGACTTAGTGCTCCGGTTGATTCAAGACCACACTGTTATGCACAAGTTATCACCTCCATGGGAAGGACTGTTTGTTATCAGCAAGAATCTTTGAAACAGCTCATACTACTTGGTGGATCTTCGCCCAGATCGGCCAACTACAGAGGTTGAGACAACTCGCCCCTGGAATATAGCCCACCTGCGGCCTTATGATACGCCTCCAACGTATCTATTATTTTGATGGTTTCAAGCTATTATCTTGTCAAACTTTGGAAGTTTTGTATGCCTTTTATTTATTTTTTGGGACTAACTTATTAACTCAGTGCCAAGTGCCAATTCCTGTTTTTTCCATGTCTTTGACCCCTTTCAGAGGAGATTTTGAAACGGAGTCCAAACGGAAGAAAATCCCCAAAAAGATTTTTTTTGGAACGGAAGAAGATCGGGGAACTTGGGAGCCAAGGCAGGGGAGCCCCAGGGGCCCCACAAGCCCCCACCCCACGGCCAGGGGGGGCGCCATCTAGGCTTGTGGCCTCCCTGGAGGTCCCCTGACCTAGGTCTTTCGCCTATATAATCCCAAAAATTCCGGAAAAAAATCAAGAGATCATCGAAAGTACTTTTCCACCGCCGCAAGCTTCTGTCTCCGCAAGATCCCATCTGGGGCACGTTCTGGTGCCCCGCCGGAGGGGGGATTCGGACACGGAGGGCTTCTTCATCCACACCATGACCTCTCCGATGATGCGTGAGTATTTCACCATAGACCTACGGGTCCATAGCTAGTAACTAGATGGCTTCTTCTCTCTCTTGGATCTTCAATACAAAGTTCTGCATGATCTTCATGGAGATCTATCCGATGTAATCTTATTTTGTAGTGTGTTTGTAGAGATCCGATGAATTGTGGATTTATGACCAGATTAGCTATGAATCTTATTTGAGTTTCTTCTGATCTCTCTTATGCATGATTTCATATCCTTGTAATTCTCTTCGAGTTGTGGGTTTTGTCTGGCCAACTAGATCTATTATTCTTGCACTGCGAGAAGCGCTTGGTTTTGGGTTCATACCGTGTGGTGACCTCACCCAATGACAGAAGGGGTAGCGCGGCACGCATCATGTTGTTGCCATCAAGGGTAAAAAGATGGGGTTTTCATCATTGGTTTGAGATTATCCCTCTACATCATGTCATCTTGCTTAAAGCGTTACTCTGTTCGTCATGAACTCAATACACTAGATGCATGCTGGATAGCGGTCGATGTGTGGAGTAATAGTCGATGTGTGGAGTAATAGTAGTAGATGCAGAAAGTACCGGTCTACTTGTCTCGAACGTGATGCCTATATGTATGATCATTGCCTTAGATGTCGTCATGACTTTGCGCGGTTCTATCCATTGCTCGACAGTAATTTGTTCACCCACCGTAATACTTGCTATTTTGAGGCCTCTAGTGAAAACTATGGCACCCAGGGTCTACTCCACACCATATTTTCAGCCTTACCCTTTTTACTTCGTTGCACTTTCCGCCTTCAGATCTCACTTTGCAAACAATCTTGAAGGGATTGACAACCCCTTTGAAGTGTTGGGTGCAAGCTTGTTTGTCTTTGCGCAGGTACTTTGTACTTGACGAGGCCCTCCTTCTGGATTGATAACTTGGTTCTCAAACTGAGGGAAATACTTACTGCTCCTGTGCTGCATCACCCTTTCCTCTTCAAGGGAAAAACCGATGCAAACCAGAGAAGTAACAAGAAGAATTCCTACGCGCCACGGAAGGACTTTTGTTGCCACAGCAGAAGAATTTCTGGCGCCGTTGCCGGGGAAGAAGATCAAGTCAAGACCTCATCCATGTAGGTGTTGCAAACTCATCTCTTGCATTTACTTTGTTTTCCAGTTGCCTCTCATTTTCCTCTCCCCCACTTCACCAATTTGCCTTTCTTGTTCGCCTTTTCGTTCGCCCCTTTTTCTCACCTCCTCTTTGTTTGCTTGTGTGCTTGCTTGCTTGCTGAAGTCACCATGAATGAAAACACCAAACTTTGTGACTTCTCGAATACTAATAATAATGATTTTATTAGTACTCCGGTTGCTCCCGCCACTAGTGCGGAGTCATACGAAATCAATGTCGCTTTGCTGAATCTTGTTAGGAAAGAGCAATTCTCTGGCCTTCCTAGTAAAGATGCCGCATCTCATCTCAATACCTTCATTGATCTTTGCGATATGCAAAAGAAAAAAATATGTGGATAATGACGTGATTAAATTGAAGCCTTTTCCTTTCTCGTCGCGAGATCGCGTAAAAACTTGGTTTTCTTCTTTGCCCAAAAATAGTATCGATTCTTGGGATAAGTGCAAAGATGCTTATATATCCAAGTATTTTCCGCCGGCTAAGATCATCTCTCTCCGTAATGATATCATGAATTTTAAGAAACTTGATCGTGAACATGTTGCACAAGCTTGGGAGAGAATGAAATTAATGATTAGAAATTGTCCCGCTCATGGCTTGAGTCTTTGGATGATTATTCAAATCTTTTACGCTGGCTTGAATTTTGCTTCTAGAAATATCTTGGACTCCGCCTCAGGTGGAACATTTATGGAAATTACGTTAGGGGAATCCACAAAGCTCTTAGACAACATCATGACAAACTACTCTCAATAGCACACTGAAAGGTCACCTACTAGTAAGAAGGTACACGCTATAGAAGAAATTAACTCGTTGAGTGCTAAGATGGACGAGTTAATGAATTTGGTTGCTAGTAGAAGTGCTCCTTTGGATCCTGATGATATGCCTTTGTCTTCTTTGATTGAGAGTAGCAACGCTAGCTTGGACGTTAATTTGTTGGTAGGAATAACTTTGGCAACAACAATGCCTTTAGAGGAAACTATGTTCCTAGGCCTTTTCCTAGTAACTCCTCTAATAACTTTGGCAACTCCTACAACAATACTCATGGAAATTACAATAGATTACCCTCTGATCTAGAGAGTAATATCAAAGAGTTCATCAACTCTCAAAAGATTTTCAATGCGTCCATAGAGGAAAAACTACTCAAAATTGACGATTTGGCTAAGAGCGTGGATAGGATTTCTTGTGATGTTGATGCTTTGGAAGTTAGACGTGCTCCTCCGAAAATCAACATGGATGAAACTTTGAAAGCTATGCGAGTTTCCATGATTGAGAGCCAAGAAAGAACCACCCAAATTTGTGCTAGACATGAATGGCTTAAAAAGGCGTGTTCTCGTGATGAGAATCACGAAGATCTTAAAGTGCTTGGTGTGACTCCCATTGAATCTTTGTTTTCTTGTGTCAAACCTAATGATTATGGGGCTGGATATGAATCCACTTTGGTTGAAAAGTGCCCCAATGATTCAGAGTCCATCTATCTTGATGCTAAAAGCATTAAAAGTGGAGTAGAAGACGTTAAAACTTTGAGTAGTAATGAAATTACTACCGTGGATTTCAAGGAATTCAATTATGATAGTTGCTCCTTGATTGAATGCCTTTCTTTGATGCAATCCATGTTAAACTCTCCACACGCTTATAGCCAAAACAAAGGCTTTACCGATCATATCGTTGAAGCTATGATAAAAGCTCTTGAAGAGAAACTTGAATTGGAAGTCTCTTTCCCTAGAAAGCTTCATGATGAGTGGGAAACTACCATCAAAATCAAAATCAAAATCAAAAACTATGAGTGCAATGCTTTGTGTGATTTGGGTGCTAGTGTTTCTGCGATTCCAAAGTCTTTATGTGATGTTCTGGGTTTTAATGAGATTGAAGAGTGTTCTGTTAATTTGCATCTTGCTGATTCTACTATCAAGAAACCCATGGGAAGGATCAATGATGTTCTTATTATTGCAAATAGGAACTATGTACCCGTGGATTTCATTGTGCTTGACATTGATTGCAATCCTACTTGCCCTATTATTCTTGGTAGACCTTTCCTAAGGACTATCGGTGCTATCATCGATATGAAGGAAGGGAATATTAGATTTCAATTTCCTTTAAGGAAGGGCATGGAACACCTTCCTAGATAGAAAATAATATTGCCTTATGAATCCATGATGAGGGCCACTTATGGTTTGAGCACCAAAGACGACGATACGTGATTCTATCGCTTCTATGCCTAGCTAAGGGCGTTAAACAATAGCGCTTGTTGGGAGGCAACCCAATGAATTTATCTTTTTATTTCTATTTTTTTGCGTCCACACTTTCATAATTTTGTTGTGATTGTGTTTTTTGTGTTTCTTTTCGTGTTTGAGCAAAGCAAAGCCTTTATGATTAGTCTTGGTAATGGTTGTTTGATCTTGCTGGAAAAAGACAGAAACTTTTTGCTCACGAGATGATTTTTCATTTTTATTCAGAAAGAGATTTTGAGTTGATTCGTTTCGATGCTGATTGATCTACTTTTTTCTCAGGCCTTTGTAATTTTTCAGATTTTTTGAGGTACCAGAAGTATACGAACTATACCGATTGCTGCAGACTGGTCTCTTTTTGATAGATTCTGTTTTTGTTGAGTTGGTTGCTTGTTTTGATGAATCTATGGTTAGTATCGGGGGGTACTAACCATGGAAAAGTGAGAATACAGTATCCCATCATCAATATAGATGGAATTCAAGTTTTCTACAGTACCAAAAGAAGTGGTAGTTTGTTTTCTTGTACTAATGTTATCACAAGTTTTTGTTTAAGTTTTGTGTTGTGAAGTTTTCAAGTTTTGGGTGATGTTCTCATGGACAAAGAGATAAGGAGTGGAAAAAGCTCAAGCTTGGGGATGCCCAAGGCATCCCAAGCCAAATTCAAGGACACCAAAAAGCCTAAGCTTGGGGATGCCCCGGGAAGGCATCCCCTCTTTCGTCTTCAATCCATCGGTAACATTACTTGGAGCTATATTTTTATTCACCACATGATATGTGTTTTGCTTGGAGCGTCTTGTATCATAGGAGACTTTTCTTTTTGTTGTGTCACAATCATCCTTGCTTCACACCTTTTTGAGAGAGAGAGACATGCACTCATCGTTTTGCTAGAATGGTCATTGTGCTTCACTTATATCTTTTGAGCTAGATACTTTTGCTCTTGTGCTTCACTTATATCTTTAGAGCACGGCGGTGCGTGATTTGTGTTGGAGAATGTCGCATGGGAAACAAAAATTTTCCTACGCGCACGAAGACCTATCATGGTGATGTCCATCTACGAGAGGGGATGTGTGATATACATACCCTTGTAGACCGTACAGGAGAAGCGTTAGTGAACGCGGTTGATGTAGTGGAACGTCCTCACGTCCCTCGATCCGCCCCGCGAACTATCCCGCGAACAGTCCCACGATCTAGTGCCAAACGGACGGCACCTCCGCGTTCCGCACACGTACAGCTGGACGATGATCTCGGCCTTCTTGATCCAGCAAGAGAGACGGAGAGGTAGAAGAGTTCTCCGGCAGCGTGACGACGCTCCGGAGGTTGGTGATGATCTCGTCTCAGCAGGGCTCCGCCCGAGCTCCGCAGAAACGCGATCTAGAGGTAAAACCGTGGAGATATGTGGTCGGGCTGCCGTGGCAAAGTTTTCTCAAATCAGCCCTAAAACCCCACTATATATAGGAGGGAGAGGGGGGAGCCTTGCCTTGGGGTCCAAGAACCCCCAAGGGGTCGGCCGAGCCAAGGGGGGAAGGTCTCCCCCCCCAAACCGAGTCCTACTTGGTTTGGAAGGTGGACTCCTTCTTCCCTTTCCCACCTCCTCCTTTTTTTTCTTTTTCTCTTTGATTTTCTTCCCAATGCGCATAGGCCCCTTTTGGGCTATCCCACCAGCCCACTAAGGGCTGGTGCGGCACCCCCAATACCTATGGGCTTCCCCGGGGTGGGTGGCCCCCCCGGTGAACTCCCGGAACCCATTCGTCATTCCTGGTACATTCCCGGTAACTCCGAAAACCTTCCGGTAATCAAATGAGGTCATCCTATATATCAATCTTCGTTTCTGGACCATTCCGGAAACCCTCGTGACGTCCGTGATCTCATCCGGGACTCCGAACAACATTCGGTAACCAACCATATAACTCAAATATGCATAAAACAACGTTGAACCTTAAGTGTGCAGACCCTGCGGGTTCGAGAAGTATGTAGACATGACCCGAGAGACTCCTCGGTCAATATCCAATAGCGGGACCTGGATGCCCATATTGGATCCTACATATTCTACGAAGATCTTATCGTTCGAACCTCAGTGCCAAGGATTCATATAATCCCGTATGTCATTCCCTTTGTCCTTCGGTATGTTACTTGCCCGAGATTCGATCGTCAGTATCCGTATACCTATTTCAATCTCGTTTACCGGCAAGTCTCTTTACTCATTCCGTAATACAAGATCCCGCAACTTACACTAAGTCACATTGCTTGCAAGGCTTGTGTGTGATGTTGTATTACCGAGTGGGCCCCGAGATACCTCTCCGTCACACGGAGTGACAAATTCCAGTCTTGATCCATACTAACTCAACGAACACTCTCGGAGATATCTGTAGAGCATCTTTATAGTCACCCAGTTACGTTGCGATGTTTGATACACACAAAGTATTCCTCTGGTGTTAGTGAGTTATATGATCTCATGGTCATAGGAACAAATACATGCAGAAAACAGTAGCAATAAAATGACACGATCAACATGCTACGTCTATTAGTTTGGGTCTAGTCCATCACGTGATTCTCCTAATGACGTGATCCAGTTATCAAGCAACAACACCTTGTTCATAATCAGAAGACACTGACTATCGTTGATCAACTAGCTAGCCAAGTAGAGGCTTGCTAGGGACAGTGTTTTGTCTATGTATCCGCACATGTATATAAGTCTTCATTCAATACAATTATAGCATGGATAATAAACGATTATCTTGATACAAGAATTACAATAATAACTATATTTATTATTGCCTCTAGGGCATAATTCCAACAGCCTCCTACTTGCACTAGAGTCAATAATCTGGCCCTCACATCATTATGCGAATTACATTGTAATAAATCTAACACCCATACAGTTCTGGTGTTGATCATGCTTTGCCCGTGGAAGAGGTTTAGTCAGCGGGTCTGCCACATTCAGATCCGTGTGCACTTTGCATATATTTACGTCCTCCCCTTCGACGTAGTCGCGGATGAGGTTGAAGCGTCGTTTGATGTGTCTGGACTTCTTGTGAAACCGTGGTTCCTTTGCTAGGGCAATGGCACCCGTGTTGTCACAGAACAAGGTTATTGGATTCAGTGCGCTCGGCACCACTCCAAGATCCGTCATGAACTGCTTCATCCAGACACCCTCCTTAGCCGCCTCCGAGGCAGCCATGTACTCCGCTTCACATGTAGAATCTGCTACGACGCTCTACTTGGAACTGCACCAGCTTACCGCACCCCCATTAAGAATAAATACGTATCCGGTTTGCGACTTAGAGTCGTCCGGATCTGTGTCAAAGCTTGCATCGACGTAACCTTTTACGGCGAGCTCTTCGTCACCTCCATACACGAGAAACATCTCCTTAGTCCTTTTCAGGTACTTCAGGATATTCTTGACCGCCGTCCAGTGATCCACTCCTGGATTACTCTGGAACCTACCTGCCATACTTATGGCCAGGCTAACGTCCGGTCTAGTGCACAACATTGCATACATGATAGAACCTATGGCTGAAGCATAGGGGACGGAGCGCATATGCTCTCTATCTTCATCAGTTGCTGGGCACTGAGTCTTACTCAATCTCGTACCTTGTAAAACTGGCAAGAACCCTTTCTTGGACTGTTCCATTTTGAACCTTTTCAAAACTTTATCAAGGTATGTGCTTTGTGAAAGTCCTATCAGGCGTTTTGATCTATCCCTGTAGATCTTAATGCCTAGAATGTAAGCAGCTTCTCCTAGGTCCTTCATAGAGAAACTTTTATTCAAGTAATCCTTTACGCTCTCCAAGAACTCTACGTTGTTTCCAATCAGCAATATGTCATCCACATATAATATTAGAAACGCCACAGAGCTCCCACTCACTTTCTTGTAAATACAAGATTCTCCAACCACTTGTATAAACCCAAATGCTTTGATCACCTCATAAAAACGTTTGTTCCAACTCCGAGATGCCTGCACCAGTCCATAAATGGATCGCTGGAGTTTGCACACCTTTTTAGCATTCTTAGGATCGACAAAACCTTTGGGTTGCATGATATACAACTCTTCCTTAAGGAAACCATTAAGGAACACTGTTTTGACATCCATCTGCCAGATTTCATAATCGAAAAATGCAGCTATTGCTAACATGATTCTGACGGACTTAAGCATCTCTACGGGTGAGAATGTCTCATCGTAGTCAACTCCTTGAACTTGTGAAAAACCCTTTGCCACAAGTCGAGCTTTATAAATGGTCACATTGCCGTCAGCGTCCGTCTTCCTCTTAAAGATCCATTTGTTCTGAATAGCCTTGCGGCCCTCAGGTAATACTTCCAAAGTCCACACTTTCTTCTCATACATAGATCCTATCTCGGACTTCATGGCTTCAAGCCATTTGTTGGAATCTGGGCCCACCATTGCTTCTTCATAATTTGCAGGTTCATTGTTGTCTAACAACATGATTGACAAGACGGGATTACCGTACCACTCTGGAGCAGCACGTGGTCTCGTCGACCTGCGTGGTTCGATAGAAAGTTGAATCGGAGTTTCATGATCATCATCATTAACTTCCTCCTCAACCGGCGTCGCAACGACATAGGTTACCCCTTGCCCTGCGCCACCATCCGGAGGGATGAGAGGTTCGACAACCTCGTCAAGTTCTATCTTCCTCCCACTCAATTCTCTCGAGAGAAACTCCTTCTCGAGAAAATCTCCGTTTTTAGCAACAAACACTTTGCCCTCGGATTTGAGATAGAAGGTGTACCCAACTGTCTCTTTTGGGTAACCTATGAAGATGCACTTTTTCGCTTTGGGTTCCAGCTTTTCAGGCTGAAGCTTTTTGACATAAGCATCACATCCCCAAACTTTAAGAAACGACAACTTTGGCCTTTTGCCATACCACAGTTCGTATGGTGTCGTCTCAACGGATTTTGATGGTGCCCTATTTAAAGTGAATGTAGTTGTTTCTAATGCATAACCCCAAAATGATAATGGCAAATCGGTAAGAGACATCATAGATCGCACCATCTCTAATAAAGTACGATTACGACGTTCGGATACACCATTACGCTGTGGTGTTCCTGGCGGTGTCAACTGTGAAACAATTCCACATTGCCTTAAGTGAGCACCAAACTCGAAACTCAGATATTCACCCCCACGATCTGACCGTAGGAACTTGATCTTCTTGTTACGATGGTTTTCAACTTCACTCTGAAATTGCTTGAACTTTTCAAATGTTTCAGACTTGTGCTTCATTAAGTAGACATAACCATATCTACTCAAATCGTCAGTGAAGGTGAGAAAATAACGATATCCGCCGCGTGCCTCTACGCTCATCAGACCACACACATCGGTATGTATGATTTCCAACAAGTCACTTGCACGCTCCATTGTTCCGGAGAACGGAGTTTTAGTCATCTTGCCCATGAGGCATGGTTCGCACGTGTCAAGTGACTCCAAAAGTCCGTCGGCATGGAGTTTCTTCATGCGTTTTACACCAATATGACCTAAGCGGCAGTGCCACAAAAATATGGCGCTATCATTGTTAACTCTAACTCTTTTGGTCTCAGTGTTATGTATGTGTGTATCACTATCAAGATTCAATATGAACAATCCTCTCACATTGGGTGCATGAGCATAAAAGATGTTACTCATAGAAATAGAACAACCATTATTCTCTGACTTAAAAGAGTAACCGTCGCGCAATAAACAAGATCCATATATAATGTTCATGCTCAACGCAGGCACTAAATAACAATGATTTAAGTTCATAACTAATCCTGATGGTAACTGAAGTGAAACTGTGCCGACGGCGATTGCATGAACCTTGGAACCATTTCCTACGCGCATCGTCACTTCATCTTTCGCCAGCCTTCGTCTATTCCGCAGTTCCTGTTTCGAGTTGCAAATATGAGCAACAGAACCGGTATCAAATACCCAGGAACTACTACGAGAGCCGGTTAAGTACACATCAATAACATGTATATCAAATATACTTGATTTTTCTTTGGCCGCCTTCTTATCAGCCAGATACTTGGGGCAATTGCGCTTCCAGTGACCTATACCCTTGCAATAGTAACACTCTGTTTCAGGCTTAGGTCCAGCTTTGGGTTTCTTCGTCGGATTGGCAACAGGCTTGCCGCTCTTCTTTGAATTACCCTTCTTGCCTTTGCCGTTTCTCTTGAAACTAGTGGTCTTATTCACCATCAACACTTGATGCTCTTTACGGAGTTCAGACTCTGCGACTTTCAGCATCGCAAACAACTCGCCGGGAGACTTGTTCATCCCTTGCATGTTGTAGTTCAACACAAAGCCTTTATAGCTTGGCGGCAGTGATTGAAGGATTTTGTCAGTGATAGCTTCTTGCGGGAGTTCAATCCCCAGCTCAGCTAGACGGTTTGAGTACCCAGACATTTTGAGCACATGTTCACTGACAGACGAGTTTTCCTCCATCTTGCAAGCATAGAATTTATCGGAGGTCTCATACCTCTCGATCCGGGCGTTCTTCTGAAAGATAAACTTCAACTCTTGGAACATCTCAAATGCTCCATGACGCTCAAAGCGACGTTGAAGTCCCGGTTCTAAGCCATACAAGACTGCACATTGAACTACTGAGTAGTCCTCCTTACGTGCTAACCAAGCGTTCTTAATATCTTGATCAGCCATAGCGGGTGGTTCATCTCCTAGCGCAGCATTAAGGACATAATCCTTCTTCCCAGCTTGTAAGATTAGCTCAAGATTACGAGCCCAGTCTACAAAGTTGCTTCCATCATCTTTCAACTTAGCTTTCTCTAGGAACGTGTTAAAATTCAGGGTGATTGTCGCATGAGCCATGATCTACAACACAAATATATTCAAAGTGGACTTAGACTATGTTCAAGATAATTAGAGTTTAACTTAATCAAATTACTCGCTAAACTCCCACTCAAAAAGTACATCTCTCTAGTCATTTGAGTGGTTCATGATCCACTTACACTAACTCAAGTCCGATCATCACGTGAGTTGAGTATAGTTTCAGTGGTAAGCATCCCCATGCTAATCATATCATCTATATGATTCATGATCGACCTTTCGGTCTCATGTGTTTCGAGGCCATGTCTGCACATGCTAGGCTCGTCAAGCTTAACCCGAGTGTTCCGCGTGCGCAACTGTTTTGCACCCGTTGTATGTGAACGTTGAGTCTATCACACCCGATCATCACGTGGTGTCTCGAAACGACGAACTATAGCAACGGTGCACAGTCGGGGAGAACACAATTTCGTCTTGAAATTTTAGTGAGAGATCACCTCATAATGCTACCGTCGTTCTGAGCAAAATAAGGTGCATAAAAGGATTAACATCACATGCAATTCATAAGTGATATGATATGGCCATCATCACGTGCTCCTTGATCTCCATCACCAAAGCACCGGTACGATCTTCTTGTCACCGGCACCACACCATGATCTCCATCAACGTGTCACCATCGGGGTTGTCGTGCTACTCATGCTATTACTACTAAAGCTACATCCTAGCAAAATAGTAAACGCATCTGCAAGCACAAACGTTAGTTATAAAGACAACCCTATGGCTCCTGCCGGTTGCCGTACCATCAACGTGCAAGTCGATATTATCTATTACAACATGATCATCTCATACATCCAATATATCACATCACATCGCTGGCCATATCACATCACAAGCATACCCTGCAAAAACAAGTTAGACGTCCTCTAATTTTGTTGTTGCATGTTTTACGTGGTGACCATGGGTATCTAGTAGGATCGCATCTTACTTACGCAAACACCACAACGGAGATATATGAGTTGCTATTTAACCTCATCCAAGGACCTCCTTGGTCAATTCCGATTCAACTAAAGTTGGAGAAACTGACACCCGCCAGTCATCTTTGAGCAACGGAGTTACTCGTAGCGATGAAACCAGTCTCACGTAAGCGTACGAGTAATGTCGGTCCGAGCCGCTTCGATCCAACAATACCGCGGAATCAAGAAAAGACTAAGGAGGGCAGCAAAACGCACATCACCGCCCACAAAAACTTTTGTGTTCTACTCGAGAAGACATCTACGCATGAACCTAGCTCATGATGCCACTGTTGGAGAACGTCGCATGGGAAACAAAAATTTTCCTACGCGCACGAAGACCTATCATGGTGATGTCCATCTACGAGAGGGGATGTGTGATCTACGTACCCTTGTAGACCGCACAGCAGAAGAGTTAGTGAACGCGGTTGATGTAGTGGAACGTCCTCATGTCCCTCGATCCGCTCCGCGAACTATCCCGAGAACAGTCCCACGATCTAGTGCCGAACGGAGGGCACCTCCGCGTTCCGCACACGTACAGCTCGACGATGATCTCGGCCTTCTTGATCCAGCAAGAGAGACGGAGAGGTAGAAGAGTTCTCCGGCAGCATGACGGCCTCCAGAGGTTGGTGATGATCTCGTCTCAACAGGGCTCCGCCCGAGCTCCGCAGAAACGCGATCTAGAGGTAAAACCGTGGAGATATGTGGTCGGGCTGCCGTGGCAAAGTTTTCTCAAATCAGCCATAAAACCCCACTATATATAGGAGGGAGAGGGAGAGCCTTGCCTTGGGGTCCAAGAACCCCCAAGGGGTCGGCCGAGCCAAGGGGGGAAGGTCTCCCCCCCCCCAAACCGAGTCCTACCTGGTTTGGAAGGTGGAGTCCTTCTTCCCTTTCCCACCTCCTCCTTTTTTTTCTTTTTCGCTTTGATTTTCTTCCCAATGCGCATAGGCCCCTTTTGGGATGTCCCACCAGCCCACTAAGGGCTGGTGCGGCACCCCCAATACCTATGGGCTTCCCCGGGGTGGGTGGCCCCCCCGGTGAACTCCCGGAACCCATTCGTCATTCCCGGTAACTCCGAAAACCTTCCGGTAATCAAATGAGGTCATCTTATATATCAATCTTCGTTTCCGGACCATTCGGAAACCCTCGTGACGTCCATGATCTCATCCGGGACTCCGAACAACATTCGGTAACCAACCATATAACTCAAATACGCATAAAACAACGTCGAACCTTAAGTGTGCAGACCCTGCGGGTTCGAGAACTATGTAGACATGACCCGAGAGACTCCTCGGTCAATATCCAATAGCGGGACCTGGATGCCCATATTGGATCCTACATATTCTACGAAGATCTTATCGTTCGAACCTCAGTGCCAAGGATTCATATAATCCCGTATGTCATTCCCTTTGTCCTTCGGTATGTTACTTGCCTGAGATTCGATTGTCAGTATCCGTATACCTATTTCAATCTCGTTTACCGGCAAGTCTCTTTACTCGTTCCGTAATACAAGATCCCACAACTTACACTAAGTCACATTGCTTGCAAGGCTTGTGTGTGATGTTGTATTACCGAGTGGGCCCCGAGATACCTCTCCGTCACACGGAGTGACAAATCCCAGTCTTGATCCATACTAACTCAATGAACACCCTCGGAGATACCTGTAGAGCATATTTATAGTCACCCAGTTACGTTGCGACGTTTGATAAACAAAAAGTATTCCTCCGGTGTTAGTGAGTTATATGATCTCATGGTCATAGGAACAAATACTTGACACGCAGAAAACAGTAGCAATAAAATGACACGATCAACATGCTACGTCTATTAGTTTGGGTCTAGTCCATCACGTGATTCTCCTAATGACGTGATCCAGTTATCAAGCAACAACACCTTGTTCATAATCAGAAGACACTGACTATCGTTGATCAACTGGCTAGCCAACTAGAGGCTTGCTAGGGACAGTGTTTTGTCTATGTATCCACACATGTATATAAGTCTTCATTCAATACAATTATAGCATGGATAATAAACGATTATCTTGATACAGGAATTATAATAATAACTATATTTATTATTGCCTCTAGGGCATAATTCCAACAATTTGGTAGTTGGCTTATGCTATGAAAGTAGTCCCAAATGTGCTAGGTACCCAAAGAGGATGCAAAAACCTCCATCTTCATGTGCATTGAGTAGAAAGAGATGTTTCTGTTCCTCTCAATTAGTTTTGGGACATGGATTCGGTAATATTAAGAGTTATGTTAGTAGGGTGTTGTGAATCTAGAGATACTTGTGTTGGAGTTAGTGATTCCCGTAGCATGCACGTATGGTGAACCGCTATGTTAGGAAGTCAGAGCATAATTGATCTATTGATTGTCATCCTTTGTGTTGAGGTCGGGATCGCGCGATGGTTTACACCTACCAACCCTTCCCCTCGGAGTATGCGTTTAGCACTTTGTTTCAATTACTAATAAAAACTTCCACAACAAGTATGTGAGTTCTTCATGACTAATGTGAGTCCATGGTATAGATGCACTTTCACCTTCCACCATTGCTAGCCTCTCTAGTGCCGCGCAATTCTCGTCGGTACACAAACCCACCAAATTCCTTCCTCAAAACAGCCACCATATCTACCTACTATGGCATTTTCATAGCCATTCCGAGATATATTGCTATGCAACTACCACCGTTCCGTCTCATGACTTGTGCCGTCACTCTCATATTGCTTTGCATGATCGTAAGATAGTTAGGGAGTTGTTTTCAACGTCATACGCCATGCTAGATCGTTGCACATCCCGGTACACTGCAGGGGGCATTTCCTATGGAGTCATCATCATTGTGATCTTTGAGCTGTGAGTAAATAAAAGTGTGATGATCATCATTATTAGAGCATTATCCCATGTGAGGAAATACTAATAATAAAAAAAGAGGCCAAAGAGCCCAAAAACAAACAAAAAAAGGGGAGAAAAGAGAAAAAAAAGAGGCCTAAGAGCCCAAATGAAAAAAAAGAAAAGAGAGAAAAAGAGAGAAGGGACAATGCTACTATGTTTTTCCACACTTGTGCTTCATGTTAGCACTATGTTCTTCATGATTGAGAACTTCTTTCTTTTTCATTACCATATGCTAGTGGGAATCTTCACTATATAAGTTGGCTTGTATATTCCAATGATGGGCCTCCTCAAAGTTGCCCTAGGTCTTCGTGAGCAAGCAAGTTGGATGCACACCCACTAGTTTTCCTTTCGAGCTTTCACATACTTATAGCTCTAGTGCATCTCTTGAATGGCAATCCCTACTCATTCACATTGATATCTATTAATGGGCATCTCCATAGCCTATTGATACACCGAGTCAGTGTGACCATCTCCTCCTTTCTTGTCTCACAACCACCACCACACTCTATTCCACCTATAGTGCTATATCCATGGCTCGCGCTCATGTATTGCGTGATAGTTATAAAAAGTTTAAGAAAGTAAGAGTGTAAAAACAATTACTTGGCCAATTCCGGGGTCGTGCATGATTTACATTAGTTGTGTGAGGATGATGGAGCATAGCCAGACTATATGATTTTGTAGGGATACCTTTCTTTGGCCTTGTTATTTTGAAAGTTCATGATTACTTTGGTAGTTTGCTTGAAGTATTACTGTTTTCATGTGAATAGCAAACTATTGTTTTGAATCTTATGGATCTGAACATTCATGTCACGTGAAAGAAGTTGCAAAGGACAACTATGCTAGGTAGCATTCCACATCAAAAATTCATTCTTTGTCACTTCCCTACTCGAGGACGAGCAGGACTTAAGCTTGGGGATGCTTGATACGCCTCCAACGTATCTATAATTTTTGATGGTTTCATGCTATTATCTTGTCAAACTTTGGACGTTTCATATGCCTTCTATTTATTTTTTGGGACTAACTTATTGACTCAGTGCCAAGTGTCAGTTCCTGTTTTTTCCATGTTTTTGACCCCTTTCAAAGGAGATTCTGAAACGGAGTCCAAACGAAAGAAAATCCCCGAAAATATTTTTTTGAACGGAATAAGATCGAGGAACTTGGGAGCCAAGGCAGGGGAGCCCCAGGGGCCCCACAAGCCCCCACCCTGCGGATAGGGGCGCCATCCAGGCTTGTGCCCCCCCTGGAGGTCCCCTGACCTAGGTCTTTCGCCTATATAATCCCAAAAATTCTAGAAAAAATCAAGAGATCATCGAAAGTACTTTTTCGCCGCCGCAAGCTTCTGTCTCTGCAAGATCCCATCTGGGGCACGTTCTGGTGCCCTGCCGGAGGGGGGATTCGGACACGGAGGGCTTCTCCAGCAACACCATGACCTCTCCGATGATGCGTGAGTAGTTCACCATAGACCTACGGGTCCATAGTTAGTAACTAGATGGCTTCTTCTCTCTCTTGGATCTTCAATACAAAGTTCTCCATGATCTTCATGGAGATCTATCCGATGTAATCTTCTTTTGCAGTGTGTTTGTCGAGATCCGATGAATTGTGGATTTATGATCAGATTATCTATGAATCTTATTTGAGTTTCTTCTGATCTCTCTTATGCATGATTTCATATCCTTGTAATTCTCTTCGAGTTGTGGGTTTTGTCTGGCCAAGTAGATCTATGATTCTTGCAATGGGAGAAGTGCTTGGTTTTGGGATCATACCATGCGGTGACCTCACCCAGTGATAGAAGGGGTAGCGAGGCACGCATCGTGTTGTTCCCATCAAGGGTAAAAAGATGGGGTTTTCATCATTGGTTTGAGATTATCCCTCTACATCATGTCATCTTGCTTAAAGCGTTACTCTGTTCGTCATGAACTCAATACACTAGATGCATGCTGGATAGCGGTCGATGTGTGGAGTAATAGTAGTAGATGCAGAAAGTATCGGTCTACTTGTCTCGGACGTGATGCCTATATGTATGATCATTGCCTTAGATATTGTCATGACTTTGAGCGGTTCTATCAATTGCTCGATAGTAATTTGTTCACCCACCGTAATACTTGCTATTTTCAGAGAAGCCTCTAGTGAAAACTATGGCCCCCAGGGTCTACTCCACACGACATTTTCAGCCTTACACTTCTACTTCGTTGCACTTTCCGCCTTCACATCTCACTTTGCAAACAATCTTGAAGGTATTGACAACCCCTTTGAAGCGTTGGATGCAAGCTTGTTTGTGTCTACGCAGGTACTTTGGACTAGACGAGGCCCTCCTTCTAGATCGATACCTTGGTTCTCAAACTGAGGGAAATACTTACTGCTCCTGTGCTGCATCACCCTTTCCTCTTCAAGGGAAAAACGGACGCAAACCAGAGAAGTAACAAGAAGAATTCCTACGTGCCAGGGAAGGACTTTTGTTGCCGCAACACCTTACTACACCTAGAGCCATGGGCTCCTTTCTTTTCTGCAAATTCTTCGAACTTCTAATCTTTTATTTATAAAGCAATAAAGCAGGCACCCGCGAACTTCGGAGTCCTTTAACATTTCAATTTATGGAAAGCATGAGTCTTTGTTGTTCTCTGAGTCGTCCAAGCATGGACGCTATCAGTACCAACGAGCATATGTCGCCACGCTGCACTTATTTCAAAACTGGGTACTGATAAGCCAAAGAGGACCAAAGTTACCACGTTGCATGGTTCAAACATGGTCGCTTTATATGGTTTTGAGAACTATGTCGGCTTACTTGGGGGCTACTAGCTCCCAAGTCGTTTTGCAGTAAGAGCATAAAACGCTTCTGCAATCCTATGTTCGACTTTTCCCTAATCATAGGTCACTTGGGGGCTTCCACTCATCGAGTTCAGCCTGAATACCTCTTGGCTAGCGAAAAATTACCGCATTACAAATGGTTATACTGGACTATGTGTTGGACGAGTCGCAAATATGGACACATGTACTCTTGGCGAGTCACTACGTTTTTTGGACCCTGAACTCGCCATGGTTAAAACATGAAAGAAACCGGCCAGAGCCACACATGGAGAATAGAGAAACCATTGGTTCAGTGAACCTGCTTCACTGAAGCCTGACTCGCGGCTGATCAGCTGGTCTAAAAACTTGGGGGCTATTGCACAAGCCTTCCTCGGGTAGCACTAGAGTTTTGCAAACTCGTCCTATCCCGTCGTAGCTCATCGAGCCGATGAACTTTTAGGACTATCTTCGTTCCATTGCCACAAGGTTTCGTAAATTTTTATATATGACTCGCCGCGACTCACTGAGCCGGCTCGTTGCTTATAACTCGTCATGACTTATTGAGTCAACCGATGGCGTTTTTTCCTTGATAAACAGGTTGAAGAAGCTCTCTCTCGTCGACATATGACACTTCTTAAACTATGAAGTACCAAGATTGGTAAAGGCGACTCATGATTCGCATAAAGGATAAACTATTCAGCAATGTCAAGAAAAAGGCATGGATGGAAGATTGTTTCCCTAAAAACTAGTACATGGCTCGCACGGCCATACCGGGTATCATCTCCCGGTCAAAGAAAAATCTAATTGTTCTTCAGCACTTTGGTTAAAACTTAAGCCGCCTACGGGTCACCTTGCTTTGAGCTCTCTCCATCTTTAATTTGTAAGTCACCAAGTTTCCAGTTGCACTTGGACAAGGCGACGAACTCATCTTCGTCGTCCAGAAAGATAGATAAGTCCGCTTCAAAATCGAAGGGATTCTTTGGTCGGCGAGGAGTTAGACTAGTGATTCCAAATGAAGGAGGAGTCAATTTTTGGTTATTGTCATCATACGCAGCCTGGTATTTGTTCAACTCCAAACCGGCCGCCAGCTGAGTCGCCACGGGACGGGACTCTTTCACAACCCGGTGGTAATCATCTTCTGTCAACTCTGATTCGTGATCCTTCAGCTCAGGGTAACCAGCTGCTACTTCCTCTGGTTGAGTTCAGGGGTATACGCTAGGCACCGACTTAGGGTGGTCAGAGCTCCCTTGCGGGCGGCTGACCTCTTTAGCTCCTCTACTTGTGGTGGCAACGTTGACAAGCAACCCAGCATAGTCTTGATGGACTTGATTGGCTCCATGTTGCCCATCACTGTGTTCATCGTCAGCATGCTCCCTGTATACAGCTGCTCCATGAAGGTGTAAATCGCCTTCAGCTTCAGGATGCAATCCTCCTGGAGATTGGCAGCTCGCGGACCTACAAAGGATAAATAATGACAATCAGTATTTGCGAAGTAACTAATCACTTCTTTTTCCAAACAAGGGAATTGTTTTTTTACCAAAGATGGCTTGGGTCATGTTGGCAACGTGCTTTTTCAACCCGGAGAGCTCCTGTAGGGTGGCTTCAAGTTTTGTCTCGGCCTGTTCTGCTCGGTGGAGGAGGGCGTCTTGGTCAGCATTATCTTTCTTCTCATATTTTTTGTGGTTGGCTTTCATGTTCTCCATGTCAGCCAGAGCCAACTGATATTTTTCGTCAAACGCTGTCCGAGCATCCTGCTGTTCAGCTAAGCTTTTCTTTAAGTGAGCAAGAGATGACTCGGCCCGGGTCACAGATTCCTGCAAACCAATTTTGGGGAGAAAAGTTTCAGCACTATTGCAAGCAACATCCCTGACACTTGGGGGCTAATGTATGATTCTATTCGAAGTCATACTAAGTACAAGACCCGACTCATCTTTCAAAAGATGACCCGACCCTTGGGGGCTACAGGTTGAAGTTTTTCCTCTAAATACAAGACCCAACTCACCTTTCAAAAGATGGCCCGGCCCTTGGGGGCTACATGTTGAAGTTTTTCCTCTAAATACAAGACCCGACTCATCTTTCAAAAGATGACCTGGCCCTTGGGGGCTATATGTTGAAGTTTTTGCCTCTAAATACAATACCGGGCTCATCTTCCAAAAGATGACCCGACCCTTGGGGGCTACAGGTTGAAGCACTGCACCGTGCAAGGCCTTTGGTCCCAGTTCGTGGCACCAACCGGGACTAAAGGGGGGCATTGGTACCGGTTGGTGCCACCAACCTGGACCGAAGGCCTCTGCTTCCCGCCCTTCGGGCTGCTGAAAAGAGACCTTTGGTCCCGGTTGGTGACACCAACCGGTACCAATGCCCCCCTTTAGTCCGGGTTGGTGCCACCAACCAGGACCAAAGGCCTCTGCTTCCCACCCTTCGGGCTGTGGAAAAGAGACCTTTAGTCCCGGTTGGTGACACCAACCGGGACCAATGCCCCCCATTAGTCACGGTTGGTGCCACCAACCGGGACTAAAGGTGGGGCTATATAAGCAACAATTTAGAAATTTTGATCTCTCCTCCTCTCTTCATTCGATCCCGACGCCGACGCCGCCCCTGCCCCCGATGCTGCCAGGCTGTCGGAGTCACTACCGCCCCCGAAGCCGTTCTCGTCGTCGTCGCCACTTACGCCGGCCGCGTGCGCCTCCTCCATCTGCCCGCCAACGAGCAGCCCGACCCTCCTCTGCTTCCCACGGTAGATCCGCCGCCACTCGTCCCTCTCCTCCTCTAGCTCCGGCCGCCACTCCTCCCGTCGCTCTCCTCTAGCTATGCCGACGCCGCCTCTGCCCCCTAATGATTCATTATGATTGGGATGAAAATGTCTTTGAATCTTTGGTTGTATTAGCTGATAAAATGGTGTTTGTTCTTGAAATGATGCTCATGTTCTGTATCTGGAGGGTAATCGGAAGCTATTGGATGTTGTACTTATCTTTTTTTGTATTAGTTATGCGCAAGATGTTTTGTTGAGATAAAAAAAAGGATAGGTGACTATATATCAAATTTGACCAAGTTTGATCAGAAGCATCAAACATTAATCTGGTGTTTACTCTTTGTTTTGTCACGGACCAACTTCAATCAATTATGATTCTTGATTCTACTTCTTTAATTTATGGGAGAAGTTGGTGATATATAAGGAAGAAGAAGAAAAATAATGAGCGGAAAAAGGAAAATAAGAAGAGGAAGAAAGGAGAAGAAGAGGAGAGGAAGAAGAGGTGAAATAAATAAGAAGAGGAAAAAAGAAGAAAAAGAAGAGGAGAAGAAGAAAGGAATAGAGAAGAAGAAGGAAAAAATAGAAAATATTCTATTTTCTTCTTCTTCTTCTCTATTCCTTTCTTCTTATCCTTTTTCTTCTTCTTTTTTTCTTCGATCGCTTCTCTTCTATTCCTTTCTTCTTCTCCTCTTTTTATTTCTTCTTTTGTCTTGTTATTTTTTATCGGGTATGTCATTGTCGATATACCCCCTCCCGATGATAACTTCAACACGAGGGGGGTGTCGATATACCCCCTCCCCGATAAAATTATTTTCCCATGTATGTATGTTGTCGTTGTCGATATAACCCCCTCCCGGATAACTTCGACATGAGGGGCAGTCGATATATATATACCCTCTCGACCGTGATAACTTATACCACGGGGGCACCCCCCGGCCCTCTCGCTCGACCAAAACTCTCGAGGACACCCAAACCCTAGAAAAAATGATGTTGGTCTCCTACCCCCTCCCGCCGCGCCCCTACCCGACAAACTCTCTCGAAGAATGAGCTGAAAACGTTTGTCGACAAAGAAATTACACCAGAATTCACTGGCCGGTTTGAGAAGATCAGAGATCATTGGCCCGCATTTGTGGCCCATAAGACATCAGAAAAGAGTAAGAAGATGTCAACGACAAACAAGAAAAATGCTGCGAAGAAGCAACATTTCCTTCGCACGGGGTCATGTGGCTACCTGAGGCCCGACCTTTGTGGGACAAGGCTGAGAATGACCTGATTGCTAAAGGGGTCGAACCACGGACATTGAACTGGCCAGAACCTTCCCGGACTTGGTTCTTCGGGGTTGGCGGAACCTTGGACCCTGTATCAGGGAAGTGCGTTGGGACGGAAGAGCAACTGCGAATACCCGTCACGAGGCTTAAGGAGTATATCGAGAAAGCACAGCAAGAGACGTTCGTTCCAGACAGACAGAAGGACGAGCTCACAATGGCCCTCGGGAATCCTGAGCACCCTGGACGGACATGAGGCACGCCAGGCTCCGTTCCGTGGAAGGTTGGGTTTCCGGACGTAGGGGGTTACAAATGCCAGGAGAGGAGGAAGAAAGTAGAGCATAGCCAACTGCAGGCGCTGCACGAAAGGGTACAAGGGCTAGAGGAACGAGAAGCATATCGCAGCAAACGACCTGCCGAAGCTTCCCTTGAAGCTACCCTGCTATCTCAGTGGAGAAGCAACGTGGCTTCCACCGAGTAGACTCAGCAGCTGGAGCCTGTCTTCACGGCTCCTGCTAGCTACCCCGTGGATGCTATCACGGAGTCTCAACATTGCCACCTTATGGCGCGATGGATGACATTGAAAGTCAAGGCGGCTGTTGGAGCTGTTTTACCTACTGAACCTGGCACAACCTACCACGGCCGATCGATTCCAGAAGGATATGCTAGGGTGATGGTGTATCAAATAATGGACGAATTTGAGGACCTTGAGCTTGACCACCCTACGGGTGAAGGGGAGATTCGGCTGGGTTCTCCTCTGAAGACTTCATGCCTATGGAGGATGGAGCTCATCAACCTTCCGAACTGGACGCCTTCGCCTCCTCCTCCTCCGGCGAGTCAGGTCACTCCGCCTCCTCCTCTGGCGAGTGATTAGGGCACTCTGTCTCCTTCTCCTCCTCTGCCTCCTCCTCCGATGAGTGATCAGGGCACTCAGCTCCTTCTCCAGCACGTGGCGGCACTCCGCCTCCTTCTCCGCCTGCGCCGGCGCGCCCGAGCAACCAGCCTCCTCCTTCTCCGCCTCATCAACAAGGGCGAAAGAGACCCGCCGCCGCTCCGGCTGCTCCGGCGCGTCGTCCTTCTACTCCGCCTCGTAAGAAAGGAAAGACAGCCGCAGCCGCTCCGTCTGCTCCGGCGTCTAGCAGTACATCCCGAGGCAGGCAATACAAATACGGTCCTTCTCTGAAGACTGCAGAGAAGTTACCATACGAGAGGAGCCAGGAGGAAAACGCGAAGATCGTGCAAGCCGAAGTGAAAAACTTGTTTGAAGGGGTGAAAGCAAAGAATCATCCACCTCCGGAGGAGAAGATAGATCCGGTAAAAGCGAAGCGTACTCTGGCTGCCCTGAAGAAACCACCAAACGAAAGGAAACTATGAGCGCATTATTACAAAGTCATTTATCGAAGAAGAGCGGTCGGGAAGTACTGTCAGTGGTCAAAGGTTAGCAGAACGATGAGCTGGGTAAAAAGTTGCCCAGCTCGGCGAACGAGCGAACCAATCGTTCCCCCCCGCTCAAGGTGTGTAGCAATAGCGTCGCTAATCATCCGGGGATCTTGTTGCCCGGTACCAATCCTGCAGATTACCTGCCTGACGATGCACATTTTGATTTATTGGAGGTGGACGGACACAAATACGTGTACGGGAAGCCGCTCGTCAAAGATGAAAGATCTCTAACAACGATGATGCAAAGATTCCATGATTGGTACATGAAAACCTGCAAAGAGTCTGAGGGGAGTAATATTTTGACGCTGAGAGTTAGAGAGGAGCATGACCTCGTTGGAATTCAAGTGTTGAATGTTCGATTTGAGGAGTTCTTCCCGTTTTTAATCTCCTGGCCCTCGATAAATTAATGATCACTTGCTACTGCCTGTAAGTAGTACTAGTTCTATCATTAAGTCTCTATATATAGGTCACCTCTTTCATTGCATGTATTTTTCATTATCCTCACTATATTATATGTAGATTGAAGATCGTCAAATTGAAGAAAAGATAAATCAGTGATATTTTGTTAATTAACACAAATCTCGTAGATGCATTTATGATTGAATTTCAGGCCAAAGATACCGAGGGCAACTTGCTACAATTGTTTCTATTGAATCAAAACAAAGCTATAATACTCTTCCCTTACGAATTCCAGTGAATGTTACTCTCTTGTGCATATTCGGTTTCCCTTATTAGTCAAGGTTATAGTAATGGAATTGATGAGTTATGCATGCGTGCGTAGCTTCCACTATATTCTCCTAGAGATTAAGCTTGAGCAGGGACTAGTAACCGTCTTAGACTCGAGACGAAAAGATCTCACGGAGTATGCGGGCATGATTGAAATTCTACAGAACTAAGTTAAATCGATCATTATCGCATCATATCGGCAACTTTGTTCATTTCCTGATATCAAGTAATTGTTTTCTTTGTCTGGCAGGTTTTGTAAAAAGTTCACCTCAAAAACTCCGGGACTGCCGAAGAAGCTGCAATTTAGACACCCGAAAGTAAGTACTATAGTAGCATGTTCCACGCATCTCCTAGTGATTCAAGCGCTAGTTTCATCAATACCATTTAGCATGCTTGCTAACTATCAGTTTGATTGACCTTTATTTCTTGAAAGTGGTTGTGGTAGGAACCAGGGATTGATTACTGTGGATGCTACATTTGCGAGTCCATCCGCCACACGACGTGTGAGCGGGGCTACTCTGACAAACAATATGAAGTGCGTAAATAATAATATTCACAATTTTATTTTATTACCATCATTGTGTTCAATTTCATTTATTCATATATATCTATTGACCCCCTTCTTCAAATTAGATATTTCGGATGCGGAATGAACTCCTACCAGAAGATCGTATGCGAGGAATTCAAGAGGAATTGGTGGCATTCTTTCTTGACCACGTGATCGCTAAAGACGGAGAATACCATGTGAACCCTAATTAGTTGAATTTTAATTAGGAGATTATATTGTAAGAGATAATTATATTGTATATATGTAGCCGGTAGCGTCGGATAGATATAAGAGAACTTGTTGTTCAACCAATCTCTCAGAGAAGGACAGGTGGTCGATATCACTTCTCTCTGTATGCATATGTTCATGACAATCTTCTGTTTCCTTCATTTGCTTACTAGCTAGCGTGTCTAGTACTCTCTATATGTATAGTATGTAGCGTCGACCAAGCACGGAGATAAGAGAGGACACTTCTCTCTATTAATTAGCTAGCTAACACAATATATGAAACACCTAAATTAACCCCCCCAAAACCCCCTAACCCCCCTCACAAAAACCCCAGCACCTGAAATGCTGACACGTGGATGCTTATTGGTCCCGGTTGGTGCCACCAACCGAGACCAAAGGGCCTCCTGCCTGGGATCACCGCACCGGCCACGTGGAGGCCCATCTGTCCCGGTTCGTGTAAGAACCTGGACTAAAGGCCAAGGGCATTAGTAACGACCTTTTCGTCCCAGTTCCGAAACCGGGACAGAAGGCCCTTACGAACCAGGACAAAAGGCCCTTTTTCTACTAGTGACATATCATTGGGAAATAGTATGTAGTGTTGAGAACCATGTTTAAGTAGAGAGTAATAGTGGGAAAAGAGGTGGCACACCACTGCATAGCGGGGGATAGATTAGGTGCTGATGGCGGCAAGATTGTTGATGTAGATCGCCGTCACGCTCCTAGCCTCGATGGCACTCTAGGGACACCGAGAGAGAAGGGAGAGAGCCCGCTCCTTCTTCTTCTTCCTTGGACTCCCCCTAGATGGGAGGAGAGTTCCCCATCTTGTCCATTGCCTCCATGGCGGCGGATAGGTGGGAGTCCCTCCGAGATTGCATCTCTCCCTATGTTATCTTCTATTTCGCGTTCGTGGGTTTTGTCCCTTCACCATTTCTAAAATTACCGGAGATCTGTAACTCCGATTAGGCTGAAATTTTTGCATGATTTGTTTCCATAAATTATCTTTCTTGCACCTTAAGTAGGGCCGCAAATGACTTACGGAGTGGCCACTAACCACCACCGTGCACCACGGGGCATGAGTCGCGCCCTCGTATCTAGTGGAGGTCTTGGGCCTCCGTTGATGCTAATTCAAACTCCCAAAAATCACATATATTCCAAAATAATTTTGTGTAAATTTTTATCGCGTTTGGACTTCGTTTGATATGGATATTTTGCAAAAAATATACAACAAACAGGAACTGACACTTGCTACTGGGTCAATATGTTAGCCCAATAAATCATATAAAATGTTTCCAAAAATATGTGAAAGTTGTATAATATTGGCATGGAAAAAAATAAAACATTATAGATACGATAGAGACGTATCAGCATGCCCAAGTTTAATTCCTGCTCGTCCTCTAGTATGTAAATGATAAAAAGATAATTTTTGATGTGGAACGCTACCTAACATAGTTTTGAACAAATGTCTAATCATTGCATGAATATTAAGATACAAGTGATTCAAGGC
The DNA here is from genome assembly GCF_904849725.1 of Hordeum vulgare subsp. vulgare. Taxonomy (NCBI): domain Eukaryota; kingdom Viridiplantae; phylum Streptophyta; class Magnoliopsida; order Poales; family Poaceae; genus Hordeum; species Hordeum vulgare. The sequence continues at coordinate 536,991,938 of NC_058521.1, forward strand.
AATAGTCTATCATTTGACAAAAAGACATCCGTACTCAGGTTTACTAACAAATAAGCATATCCTTTCAAAATAACAATGCTTGAAGAATGGTTTCCTTACAAAATCATATAGCTTGTCATGCTTGGTCTTCCTAGCATAAGGTATAATCATGAGCGCCCCGATGTCAAATCAAGCAATTGGATCGTACTTTTTAACGTGCTTCAACTTTTTACTACTCACTCAATACATGAGCGTGAACCATGGATATGGCACTATGGGTGGAATAGAATATCATGATAGGGCTAAATATTGAGAAGAAGAAAATTATAAGGAAGTCTCACATCGACACGGCTAATCAATGGGCTATGGAGATGCCCATCTATTGATATCAATGCGATGAGTAGGGATTGCCATGCAACGGATGCACTAAGAGCTATAAGTGTATGAAAGCTCAAGATGAAAACTAAGTGGCTGCGCATCAAACTCTATAATGAAAAATTCCCACTAGTATATGAAAGTGATAACATAGGAGACTCTCCATATGAAAAACATTGTGCTGCTATGAAGCACAAGTGTGGAATTTGCATGCCCCTTCTCTCTTTTCTCTCATTTTTTCATTTTTTCATTTTTTTTCTTTTTATCCGAAGTCTCATCCTGACTTGTCAGGGAATCATAGTCTCCATCAAACTTTCCTTACTAGTACAATGCTCTAATAATGAATAATTATGATCATTACATGTCTATTTACTTACAACACAATATTACAACTCGATACCCAGAACAAAGTATGACTCTATATGAATGCCTCCTACAGTCTATCAGGATGTGCAATGATCTAGCTTAGCACGAACATAAAAAACAGACAAGCCATGGAAATATCATGCTATATATCTTGTGATCATGCAAACAATATGATAATGAATGCTCAAGTCATCAAAACATAACACTACAGGAAAATAGACCTTTGGTAACACCGTCTTGTGTTACTACAGGCCCAAAAGTGTGTTACTAGGTCAGAGAGTAACACAATTTGAAATGTGTTACATTATCCCATGTTACTAAATGATGTCAACTGTTACACATAGTAATTGTTACCATATGTTAAAAATAATGTTACAATTATAATATAGTAACACGCATATTATGTGTTAGCAAAAACAGTGGTAACACATTTTTATAGTTATAGTAACACCCAGAGTAACATATTTGCACAGACGTACAACATTGGTGGTAACATATTTTTCTAACTCTAGTAACACAAGCGGTACACGTCAACTAGTAACATAATATCGGACTATTGTAACACTATGATTTATAGTTGTTAAGTACTGTAGTAACAAAATTTTGTAACTATAGTAACACTACTATATCAATATGGTAACGTAATTGGTGTATTTTTTATTATTAATCACAAAATTCAGTACCACTTTTATGGAATATAAATTTATTTAATAAAGTGGATGCAATTGCGCAAGTGGTTGATCATTTTATCATTATGCCGGCAACATCAAAATGGTATAGAAATAAAAGCACAACACACATAGAAATCCTTAATATGAAGATACTCATTAAGAATATACAAGTGTATGATACATATGCATTACAATAAAGATATCATTCATATCATTTTGAGCATAGGAAACACAACTATGAAGAATATTACACCATAGAATTTGCATCAACTGGACGAAAGAAAAAGATCTTGTGGTTCATATTACATTTTTCAATCTATCAGTGTAAACTACGACTATTGGTAGATAAAATCTTCAGATTTTATTTGCTTCCACATCCAAGAATTCAACCGTAACTCAATTATCCTTCTCTCGAATCTGTAAAATAAAATTGCACGTTAGATATATGTGATTAAATGCACACAAATATGATTTGAGAATGTTGAAGAGAAGATTTAACTTACAAAAGCTGAAGGCCATGCAATTAAGTATCCTGAAGAGAATGCTTCACCAATTGTCTTGCAATCAGAAACTTCCCTTACCAACTCCTCATTATCAAGCAAAGGTTGATCTATGCGCACAAGGGCAAATTCAGCACCTAACTCAATACCACACGCCTTAGTTCTTGGATCAGTACTACGAATAGTACCATACGCAATATTCCTCTTGTTGGGATATGTTGAAGTCTTCAAAACTACTTTGGAACCAGCCTATATTATGATCAATATTAGCATTCAATGACAATGATATTATAATTTACATGAACAATGTGAACACTTTTTAATGTCAGCCCAGCTTTTTGGAAATAACTAGCATGATGCCCGTGCTTTGCAATGGAGCTATGAAAAAATAGAAAAGTAACTTGCATGTATTTTTATTATGGAGCAATGCAAAAAAAAAACATGGCTTCCCAAGTATAAACACTGCCAATGCATAAACAGTAACATCCTACGGGATGAATAGTAGCATCCTATTTACCCATAAAAAATCTACTGCCACAATTTTTTATACGTGTGCCATGCCATAGTAGTCAGGATGTAAGTGGCAGTGGACACCACTTGTCCCACATACGCCGTCCATTAAAAACAGCCTAAATGGCGTATTTGGCTGCCCACCTAAACTAGATGGAAAATGTGGTCAGTCCACCAAAGCTCACGGAACCCAGCGGCCCCGAGTGCATTTTCTCGCGTTGTTTTCTGGCCATGTGCCTCCGTCATCCGCGCACTCATGGGGGCCAACAACCTGCAGCTCCTAGCTCCTTCAGTTTTTACCTCTTCGTTGATGATGTCCATGCAACTCACCTCCACGATTGTCTTCTCTGTCGCCATCGTCCATCACCAGCTCACCTTTATCAACCCCAACACCGTCGTCCTCATGACGTCCTGCTCGTCGCACTCCGGTCGGGCGGTGCTGGCCAGAGCCTATTCAGGAAGGGGTACATCATCAGCTTCTTCATGACGCTCGACGCTGCCTATCTGTCAGTGATGGAGCTGCTATACTGGGAGGTGGTCTCCCGCGGGTTCATATTGGTCGTTGAGGTGCATGTCATGATGCTGGCCATGGCATCCGTCATGGCACCATCGATGCTCTCGGCATCCGGTGGCTTCGGCAATGGCGTGGTGTACTGGAAAGGGTCCATTTATTCATCTTGTACAGTGACACTCTATATGGATTGTGCGCCACAGCATGTGCTGATGTCTAGTGGATGAACCTCTATGATAAATAAATGGTCATTGGTGGACGCCATATAAACAACCTAAATATTAAATGGGCTTTGACATAATCCCGCATGTTGACTAGTGGTTGATGCGGGCATGTCCCGTAATGCCCACCGATCTGTCCAGTTACATCCTGACATAGTAGTAAAGATATAGTTTGTTGGAAAAAAATTGGTATTAAATACTTTGAAGTGTTTTGGCTTAAAAACTTATTGTATTTTAAGTTACTGTGGTATATCTTATACTGAAGTTTTCTAAAACAGAACCAAGAGAAATCATTGGGGCGAGATTGGCCTGTTGACGTCTCCGTGTACGTGCAATTCAGAAAATTCTACAAATTATTTAGTTGCTGATTACTTTCTGAAAATCTTGAACCATATACCATACTTGCATATAGCACATCAAACAAATACATTGGCTTTTTAAAAACTGTGTTCCAAACTAAGCCTTACTTGCATATAGCAGATCCAACAAAACTTGTAAGAAAATCAAGTTGCAAGCAGGCATGATAACGTGGTTTGGGTTGGGAATTTGGCTGCAGTAAACTATGGCCCTTAGCGGATCTTTACCTTGATGGTAGAAGTATGCCTTTTTCTTGAGCGAGCGTGCGGATGTTCAGTTCTAGTACCATGCTGGTTCTGTCTTGAAAAAGATTCACCCGTAGGATCCCTCATTTTCCTCACCTATCAAGAGACAATATATTAGATGGAAGGGTATTGATATCTTGAAGCTACAGAAACTTGCAACTTCAAACTCAAAAGCACACACAAAAATAACCTCTGGCACGGAATCAATAACAAGGTCCTGCGGCAATGATGAATTTTGTTGAATTTGCAATTGGGTAACATCATGGTCGCCAGCCTAGTTCCATGATACAACAACGGTAAGCAAGTAACTATCTTATATTCTATCTTTGTGATATTAGTGGGAGTAAGTGTAGGTATAACCTGTTCGTGCAAACGAGATAAATTATTATCCTCAGAAATGTCGTCTTGCATAGACGAACGCGCCTCAACAAGTTCATTGCATTGTATTCTCTACAAATTGAAATATTAATACAAAGGTTTCAATTGACAAGCAATGATATAGCCATGTATTAACATTACCTTTCTTTGACCATGTAGTATTGGTAACCGAGAAATACCATTAGCATTTGATTGGAGGTTTTCCTACAGAACTAACAAATCTGAGTAAACTATTGACAGAAATGCATACAAAAGGTGGGATAAAGAAGTCCTTTACCTCTTCGGCTTCATTATTCACATGGCCTTCTTTGTTTTTCATATGTTCAATAATTTGGTCTTGCCTTTTAATATGTTCCTTCATCTTTGCTATTTCCTCCCAAACATCATGTTCAACTTCATATGGTGATCCATCAGTTGTAGTCATATTGATGTTCTTTAGATACCGTGGTGTCCAACCATATACTTGCTTAGGAGTTGGAAGCAAACCCATGCCATGCACTTGTCCAATCTTTTCTTTCCCTAATACTTCCTGCAGGGCATCACCTTCCCATGCAACTCTTCCATTCAGATTTTGTGCCAACTCTGGTCGCTCAGTTATTAGATTCTTCAATCGATCCTATAAGACAAGAATCATTCATATACTGCTTGTTAGATTGAAATGTAAGTTGATCCCAAGAGCAATTAGATAATTTCTATATTAATTCTGTACCAGACGCTCATTTCTATCTATATTTTCAGCATTAGCATCATCCTTCTTCTTGTGAGTTGCTAAATAAACCTGTGATCTGTGTGGTCGTTTCTTTTCAGGATCAGCTTGCCTCTACAAAACAGAAAGAACACCCATATGATAAAAGAGACAGAGAAAAACAATTCAATAATGAAGATTACTCACCATGTCTTCACTCCAACAGGCAAAACTCTTTGTGCCAGCATTATGTGAATTCTTCACGAGGGAACGACTAATTATGTTCTTCTCAGCAAGGGCCTGTTACGATGCAATCATATCATAAGTGCAACTTATGTGATCAGCCCAAGAACTCACATTCAAATTTCAAAACAGGAAAGTACAGTATCGCATTCATTACCCGTCCTTTTTTCGACTTCCAAAATTTAACAAGCCCACGCCATTGATCGATGTCCACATCTTCTGGACAAAGCTTATACAAAGCCTTACGCTTGATGTTTGGATTTTTTTCAATGGCGGGTTTGAAGAAAGCATCTTTCAAACTAGACTTATATTTCCTCCAGTCTCTTCCAATCGATTTGAGTATCCATTTTTCACATGACCTAGGATATACAAACTTTGTCTGAAAGTACAAAATAAAGAATGAATGTAAATAGACATGTAGACCACATTACAACTAAAGTGGACAAATTAGATTTAAATAGAAGGACAACAAATAGCATATTTCTTTCCTTGTCAATTGTGAAGTACCTGTACACACTGAAGTATTGTTTCCTCACCACTATTCTTCTTGACATCACTCCAATCATTTATGTTTAGTGGGCAAAATCCTCCGTTTCTAGCTATCGTGCCTAGAAACTTCCCCAAGATTGCACCTTCATCTCCTATAGGCTGGCTATTTTCATTGCATTTTACAACTATTCTTTGCCCCTTTGGCATGTTCCAGACAATTGGCAAGCTTGTTCTCTTGCGCTTGCGTACTTCCTTGTCTACTACAAGATTAATGAAGAAAAGTACTAATTAAATGACGCTCGCCATTTATTCTTTAGATACTCAGCATATACAAGTTAATTAATAGAAGTAAAATATGTAATAGGTAGTTACCTTGATTTTCATCTTGACCCTGTTCATTGTCCAATGCTTCTGATTCATGACCTGGTGCAAATTGCTCACCATTGTTGCAGTCCCCATCGTCATCATCACACTGGTCTGTAACCTGAATCACATTCAACCTTTTTGACCTACGCAACGGTCCTGTAGAACAACCATTCAACTTTTATTCCAACAATTATAAAAGTCAATACAGATATGTAATAAATATGGTTCAAGAGGGATACTTTGCGGCCTTTTCAAAGTAAGTTGCCCTGCCCCTTCCCCTTCAGCATAGACACCACCTTCCTGTAAGAGAACACTCTCATTCGGATGGTTAGATGGAGCAATATCAAATTGCTTGCTAGGTGGAGCAACATCATCACCAGCCTTCTCCTTAGACACATACAGATGGACATCTTTCACAATCTCTGGGTCAGACAACATCTTCATTAGATGACCTTGATCATACATGTGAACAAAGTAGGGGCTGCCTAGACGGGTTTTTTTCACATAATACAGAAAATCAATTTCCTGAAAGCCAACTTCCTCGATCATCAAGATTAAGTCATAATACGAGACATCACGCCTCATCATGGATCTTTGTAAAATTTTGGATTTCTGATTTGCATCTTCATAGTGCAGGTATATGGCCAACATGTCCCTCGCCATCCTAGATATATATTAACATGCCAATCAAAGGAACTCAAAAAAGCTTGCATCAGTACAGCTAGAAATAATCAGTACAGGAAAAATAACAATTCTGAATGGGACATGTGTTCAGTTTTAATTCAGATAACTATTGTTTATGCTGTCTTCAATGTACATTTCACTCTTTAGTAGCAGCATTCGCTTAACACGATATTGTTTTTCCTTAGTTTGCCTTGTGGCTGAACATGCTACAAAAATAATCATCTTCAGTCTTCACAACTTAAAAAATGAGATGGTTATAGTAACCATTTTATTGATTTCGTAGAATATATATGTACAAGTAAATTTAATGTACTGAAGTAAAGCATGTGGCTGAAATTTGTCATTGATACTTTTATGAGGAAGCTACTACTAGAACTTTTGCGATGGTGCAAGTATTAAGCATTTTTTCTGTTCCTAATTTCAGTCATTTGATCTAATGGTTTAATTTACACAAGCAAAACTGTTGCAGTAGATCGTGTTTTTTAGGAAATTTACACAAGCAAAACTGTTGCGGCCGCCCGCCAAACAGCAAAGCGGGAGCCAGCTTTTCCAGTGGCCACCGCATCTGCTCGTCTATTAGCCCGCTTAACTTTTAGCGGACAGCGCGGCAACCCGCATGTGTCCGCAGAGACCCACCAGGCACAGTCCCAATAGTGTATTACAACACAAAATGTACAGCAAGAAAACTCTCTGGATTCTCTAAAACGGAAATAAGTTGCTCATTCAAGCAAGTAGTATGTAAAGCCAACATCAATTCTCTGTAAGACAGTGTACAACTTTGTGCAAACTAGTATGTACAACAATATAACCCTCTGAAACAAGGTGTTCTTGAGACTGTATATCACAGGAACGCAAGTAACCTTTGATATAACACAAGAATAGACAACGAGATAATCCTTCATAGCTAGTATTTGCAAGTGTAGTATTAGATTGGAAGAACTACTTATTTGCCTGTGGATAGTGAGAACTGAAAATTCAGATAATGACATACAATAGAAAATTACTACTACTACTACTTGGTTCAGACCACCTTCTTTTTCAGTCAAAAATTCAGATAATGACATTCGCTCGGTCTTCCTTTCTTATTATAAATCAAGATTTACCTTATCCTAGATATTAACCAGTTCCTCAAATTGATTCAGATTCGAATTGCATCAACGACCAATGAGAGGAGAAGAGAAGAGAAGGGGAGGGAACCTGCAGTGGAGAAGAGAAGGGGAGGGGACCTGGCCGTGGACAAGGAGGTGGTCAACGCCGGGCGGGTGGGTAAAGGAGGGGCTTCAGGTGGGTGAAGGCGGCGCCGGAGCTTTTGCCATCGGTAGGAAGGAAAGGAAGTGTTCGAGGATATGCGGGATATGTGGAATCCGCTGGACACAGCGGCGTGACCGCTTACACCCGTTAAACATGACGTGGCCAGCCCAACGACGACTTGCGGGATTCTTTTGCAGGGCGGCGTCTCGGCCGGGCGGGATATCCCGCGCCGCTTACAGCAAAGCGCCCCAAGCGCCCAACGGAAAGCTGGAGCAGCAAGCAATCGGCGATTGAGGTTAGGGGGAGCGAGCACGTACGCACGGAGGAGGCGGAGAGCGAGCCCCGGACGGATCACGGACGATCCTCGGTCGCAGGAAAGAAAGCAGCGGCGGCGGCGAATTCTCGGCGGACGGATCACGGACGATCCTCGGTCCCGCGCCTCTGTTCGCCTCCTCTGCCGCAGATTGAGGAAGCGGCCCCGATGTGTGGGTTGAGGTTGGGGTGGGAGGGGCGTTGCAGGTGGCGCTGAACGTGGATGGATTTGAGACACAACTTATATAGCGTTTTCTAGTTAATTGGAGGGAAAGTAGGCGCCATAGGTAGAATTTTTGTGTAAAGGACATCGAAAGCTGGAGGGAAAATTGGATCTATTTTATTTTTCCAAGGAGAATTAGAGGGATTTTTTCCCGTAAAGTGTTGTTGACATTGAAAAATAAAGTATATTTTATATTTTATTTATTATTGATTGAATGGTAAATTAGATATATTAAATAGTAATGAATTTACAAAAGCATCGAGCTTGTATGTGTACGGACATTGATTCAAAAATTAGATAACATGTGCTAAATAACCTATAACATGATTTTCCTTGGATAACTAGTTGATAAAAAAGCTGATTTTCCTTGGATAACTAGTTGATAAAAAAAGCATCGAGCTTGTCGCGTACGAACATTCGTAGACACCCACGGTTCAAAAAACCGATTGTATCACAAAAAGCAAACTTGCGACCTCGTACGTTGGTTTGACCCATCGATAATGCTATCATGATAGATATGAGAGTTTGGCCCATTGAACCAGTCCCCTTCTTTCTTCCGCTTCCATGGCGGGGAGAATTAATGAATCGGAAGCTAGGCATCCGTCAACCAAGTCCATGGACGGAAGCTAGGCAGCTGTCAGGATTATGAGTCATGGCAACCATCTCTTCGTGGACCTTAGTTTAAAAAAGGACCAAAACCAGAACCAATAACCTAGACAGTTAGACTAAACTCCATGCACCGTCTGCACAATCCATGTGAATAATTTACGGGTTTATCCCGAATCGGTGGACGTTCATCTACTTTCGTCCCTTCCGTCGCCGCCTTTGCTTCCACTAACACACACAATTGCCCTTTCCGCGATGGTCATCGCTATGTCTCGCGTTCAGTAAGTCGAGCCTTCCGACTCACAGAATGAGCGAGCATATGGGCCGGTCCAAGCGCGCGGGAAGCACCTGCCTGTTTCCTTTTTTTTGCGGGCCGGGGCGGGATGCGGTGTCTGATCGGGCAGGTTTTTTCGCCCCGATCCGCATTTTGACGGTTATGTTGTATGTCTTTCATCTGAACTTTGTCAGATAATGATAAGTCTAAAAAATGTTGAATAAGTATAAAAATATTAAGAAAGAATTTCAAAAATGTTGACCAAGTATTTCACAATGTTTAATAAATAAAAGGAAAACCAGAGAGTAAATTAAAAAATCAAACGGGACGATCGAGCCACGCAGTTACAGTAATTGTGATTTATTTCCATACCGACTCGTTAGTTTCCATGTCAAGAGCGATTTCAACGGAACGATCTATTTCGTCCGTCGCCGTCTGTTTGGGTCCGTACGGATAAAAAGTAGGTCGAACGTGCCACCCAAATGGACGCACGACCAGACTCGGTGTCTCCCTGCCCCAGTTAAATCGATCCCCTTTTTTTCTAACCTATCTGCTAGCTCCCTCCGCCGATTTAGACTCCCTCGCCTCATCCCTCGGTCCGGCTCAGGCGGCCAGGCTGGCCATCTCCTAGCTCCCTCGCCTCGCCCCTCAGTCCCCTCCTCTCCGTATGTAGTTTTCTAATGAAACTTTTAAAAAACTTATATTTAGGAACGGAGGAAGTAGTCCATAATGAAATCCCTAAAAAGACTTATACTCCCTCCGTCATAATTTTTTGTCTTATGTTTCTTTAGAAATAGATGTATCGAGATAATAAAACGTGACTAAATACATTTATTTGTAGATAAATTTAAGACAATAATTTTAGGACGGGAGGGTATTTACAAACGGAGAGAGTACATGGTTATTTAAAAAAACGTTGAATCGGTGTCTCCAGAAAATCGTCGTCGGATTTATTTTTAGTGGCCTCAAAGAATCGGTGGATAAGCTGGTATTTGTCCCGAATCGGTGGCCGCTTTCGCATCCACCATGCACATCCACCATCCCCTTCAGCCGCCGCTTCATCCATCCACCATCTCCTTCCAGCTCAGGCTAGCTCCCTCCCCTGATCTAGCAGTTAGCTCTCTCCCCTGATCCAGCCTCCCTCGCCTCGTCCCTCGGTCCAGCTCAGGCCCTCCCCTGCCCCTTCGGCCCTTCGCCCCTTCGGCCCGCCCTACCCCGGTGCTGCGACGCCACGCCGTGCCGCCGCTTCCAAAATCAGCCGCCGCTGCCCCTCCGCCCCTTCTGCCCGCCCTAGCCTGGTGTTGCGACACCGCCCCGCGCCACCAGGAGCCGAAGACCAACACGCCGGCGCGCCGCGCCACCAGGAGCTCAGGACCAGGACGTTCCTCCGCTCCAACCTTCCTCCGCTCCTGACCAGGACGTTGGTATATGAACTCTCTTTTCTTAACTGCATCTTTATGTCATATGTCAACTTGTGAAGTTTGTCAACTACTAGAATTAGAGAGATCAGGGAAAGGAACTAGAGATTATTAGTGTACATGATGAATAACGCTGCTGGTTACTCTGTATTTTATTACAAATTTTTTTATCTATTGATTGGAGTGTTAATTAGTAATATGGCTTAATAAGTCTGTTTAAGGAATTGTAGGAATACATGTTAAATTTATCCCTTGTCAATCAGAGCAGAAACTGAATATCTTTTTGTTACACAGTATATCGATGGATTTAGAATCTATAAAGGAGCTACTGCTTTCTCCTAGACCAAGTGAGGAATACTTGGCTGGTGTAGCTGGTTTTCTTGACTTTGCGTACATTGGAAAAAATTCTGATGCCAAGATCCGTTGCCCATGCTTCATATGTGTCAATGGATCGTTATTGAAGCGGGAGGACGTGTACGATCACTTGGTTTGTAACGGAATTTCACCTGGATATACTGTTTGGGGTTGCCATGGGGAAACAACATCATTTATCTCTGCTAACAAACAAGGTAAAACTCCAACACACATGAGAACTAACAAAAGGCTACGATCACAGTTTGAAGGAACAAAATCTAATATGCATCAATTAGTGGAAGATGTTTTTTGTGAAGCTCCAACGATAGAACCTGAAACCCAAAATCCATCTAAACCAGGACGAGACTCTGAATCCCAAGCTTTTTATGACCTTTTGAGAGATGCAGATCAACCTTTATGGCCAGGCTGTGAACTATCCATACTTTCTTTTATTGTTATTCTCTTTAACATAAAAGCCACTAACAAGTGGAGCAATAAATCTTTAAATGATTTGCTACCACTTCTGCCGAAAGCAATTCCTAATGGTAAGAATTTACCTAGTACATTTTCTGATGCTAAAAAGATCATTGGAAAGCTTGGGCTTAGTTATGTGAGAATTCATTCTTGTGAAAATAACTGCCAACTTTATCGAAAAGAGAAAGCTAGCGATGATTTTTGTTCAGAGTGTGGTACTTCAAGGTGGAAGAACATAAAACTACTTTGACTAAGAAGGAAAGAAGGAAGGCAATCCCAAGGAAGGTGTTATGATACTTTCCAATTAAGCCGAGGCTTAAGAGGCTTTTCATGCACAAAGATACAGCCACAACTTTAAGATGGCATGACGAAGAGCGCACAAAGGATGGAGCATTGCGTCATCTAGCCGATTCAGAGGCTTGGAAGGCCATTGATACTAAGTATAAACACATCGCGTCTGACTCCCGAAACATGAGGTTTGGACTAGGATTTGATGGGTTCAATCCATTTGGGAATATGAGTTCCAAACATAGCTGTTGGCCCGTGGTCTTAGTGCCCTATAATCTTCCTCCATGGTTATGCATGAAAGCCTCCTCTCTTTTGCTTACTTTGATTATTCTAGGTTACCCTGGAAAGAACTTCCATGTATTCATGGAGCCAGTTTATGAGGAACTAGCTGAGTTGTTTGAAGTTGGAATGTCAACATATGATGCATCTCGAGATGAGACGTTCCAACTCTATGTTGTTCTGTTGCATACTGTGAGTGACTACCCTGGGCTTGCAATTGCTTCAGCACATAGCACCAGTTCTGAGTCCGGTTGTTTCCCGTGTAGTGATGAAACTTGGTCTTTACGCTTGAAACATGGGGGGAAGTTCTGTTTCATGGGACATCGCCGATTTCTACACCCAGATCACGAGTTCCGTTATGAATCTGACTTATTTGATGGATTTGAGGAACACAGAACAGAGCCAACTCTTTATTCTAAAGCTGGAGTTTTAGATAAGATAAAATCAATTAAGTGCTTTGATGATTCCAAAACTTGGAAGTTTGTTAATGGGTTTTTCTCCCATTTGACTTATTGGGACTCCAATTTGCTCCGCCACAATCTTGATATTATGCACATTGAAAAGAATGTATGTGAAAATATATATGGGACACTTTTCGGCATAGAGGGCAAGTCAAAGGATAATTTAAAGGCACGACTAGACCTGCAAGACATGAAAATCAGGCCAGAGCTACATCCTCAAAAAAACAATGACAAGTATTTTCTTGCTCCTGCTTCTTATACCTTGTCAAAGAAACAGAGGCAACAGTTTTGCAAAGTACTTCATGCAAGTGTACCAGATGGTTATTCGTCGAACATCTCAAGATGTGCAAACATTTCTGAAGGGAAACTTTCAGGCCTTAAAAGCCATGATTGTCATGTTCTGATGCAACAACTATTACCTGTTGCATTGAGAGGTTTACTTCCAGATAATGTCACATCTGTCTTGTTTGATCTATGTGCATATTTTAGAGAAGTTAGTGCAAAGGTTCTTCATGTGAGAGATCTTGAGAAGTTAGAGGAAAGAATAAAGATAACATTATGCCGTATGGAGATGATATTTCCACCTGGATTTTTTACTGTCATGGTGCATTTGGTTCTTCATTTAGCAACAGAGGCAAAAATAGCTGGTCCTGTGGCCTACCGTTCAATGTGGTTTTTGGAAAGGTAATCTTTCAAAAAGGAGACATTAGATTTTCTAATTATTGCAGCACTACATTCATTAACACTTTTTGTCTTATTTTTTCATCTTTTATTTATGTAGATATCTCTGTGTCTTGAAGTCGTATGTGCGAACAGAGCACATCTAGAAGGATCTATTGCAGAAGCATATCTTGCAGACGAGTGCATGACGTTTTGTTCAAGATATATTGATGGTTTCGCCACCAAGCATAACCAGACTTCAAGAAATGACGATGATGATGACAATGAGGTGGATGATGTCGAACAAGGATCAACTCTCTTTCCTTTTGTAGGAAAACAACTAGGAAAGGGTGGCAATTATGTTCTTAGAGGTTTGGCTAAATTCCAAGCACATAGATATGTGTTGTTCAACTGCTTAGATGTCAACCTATTCCTTCGGTAATACCTCAATCCTCTAAACAATTTCAGTTTTTTTCTGACATGTTTGCACAACTCTTTCTTTGACTTCAAAACTAACTATAAAATTACTTTGCAGAGCTCACGCTGATGAGCTCAATAGCGAGCGTGATGTCTCCTCAAACACAGTCGAGTCCATCCAGCATGTTAAGTTCAACGACTGGTTCAAAGCTCATGTAAGTCCATATTTCATATCCTTCATACGTGAAACTGAAGCCATTTACTAAACAACTACTTAATCTGTAGATGATTAAATTGGAGAAAGAAAATGGTATTGGCAGTATTAACAATGATGCTAGATGGCTAGCACGTGGCCCGGTTGATGCAGCAAAAAGGTATCGTGCTTACAACTCAAGAGGATATCGGTTTCGGGCTAAACGCTTAGACAGGGTGAGTCAAAATAGTGGAGTAATGGTACGTGCCAAAACATCTACATATGCTGCACCAAGTGATGCGACCCCTGTTTTAGGCGATGTGACTTACTATGGCAGGATAATTGATATTATTAAGTTGAACTACTCTGGACAATTTTCGGTGGATATATTTAAGTGTGAATGGGTTGATGTATCTGTGAAAGGAATTAAAAAGGACAAGTATGGCTACACACTTGTTAACTTCTCACATTTGATGCACAAAGGAGACAAGATTGAACATGAGCCTTTTATTTTGCCTAACCAAGCCGAACAAGTCTTTTACATAGAGGACGAACTGAACCCAGGTTGGTCAGTGGTGATGCAGAATAACCTACCTAAAGATAGATGTGACATTGGAAATGATGAATGCACACGAGACGTAGACGCTGAGCCATTCCATGTTTCTCACCTTACGGATATGTTTAAAAAGAAAAGGAAAGATCAACATTGGGTAAGATCCGATATTGAGGGAACAATTGTGGATGCTACTGATAATGCTTTGATCAATGAAGAATAGTGGACGGAAACCATATAAAGGTATTTCTTTGTTCTAGCAGCATTTTCATGATTATATATACACTATAGTTTTACCTGAACTCGATTTTTGTATGTTTGATGTTGGTGTCCATCAGACTTTGATTCAGATCCATCTTTGCGTTTCATTTACTCTCTTTATCTCTGTTAAGATAGGAGTATAGGACCTCTGGAGGAGTTCTACGAGCTGCTGCTTGCCGGTGGCTGCTTGACCTGCGTCAAGGTGCTCAGATGCTCCCGGCTCTTCATGAAGAAGCTGCGTGGTGAGGGCACCCTGCCACACCTTTTCCATCGGCACATTCTAATTATCCCTGCTTCCTATCTAATCAAGACTGTTTTGCTATTGCAGATGTTGTCGCTGATATGCTGAACAGGGAACTTATCGCGAAACGATTGGTGTTATCCTTCCATTTGAACTGCAAGAGGCGTTCCCGCTCGCGGACATACTGATTTACATCGTTGACAAGGTTGTGTGCAATAGGAAGAAGCAAGAGATCGAGGTGGGTGTGATTTGGTAGGATTGGTATGTTTTGTAGTTTTCTCATGCCATTAGTTTATCAGTACTGAAAAGAGAGTTAACTGATGTATGTAGTGAGAAGGATTTAATGACAGACCTGGCAAATTCTTTCCACTATTGCGTAGATTCGATAACCATTATAGATGTCAGATATAATATTCAACACCTTCATATGTTGTGATATATTTCAATAACTATTATATCAGATGTTACCTATAATCTTCCGCACCTTCTATATGTCCCAAATGGTATGTTCCTTTTTGCCAATTCATTTTCCATGCATTACCTGGCTCACGGTCTTTAGTTAACTCAGCTCACAATGATCGATGATTTATCAATATCAACATGATTTTATTTTCAGTTTATAGGGGAACCTACTAGATTATTGGATGTTTGGATGGTCGATATATGTCACTCTATTCCTTCTTTGCATCATTATACTATAATGTTTAATGATGTTTTCCTGGAGCTTCCTTTTCTAGAGATACATGTTGTTTTCCTGATATATTTGATGCACGATGATATTTTTGCTGGCCCTCTTGTGTTTCTAGTTTGTACGGTTAGGCGTATCTGTGCTAGATCATACATGTTATCTGTACTTGACAAATATGAACTTAGTGCCAACTAAGAAATCTCATGTTCTACTGTAAAGCACTAATTTAACAGTATATTATAATTACAGTCCATATACGTATTGAATTGAATTTGAATCTTCTAATTTGTAATGAACTTATGCTCACGCGCTTTAGTGAATCTTATTTTGCAGGAAATTTTGCTAGTGGAGATGAATGATTGTTCTAAATTGATGGATGAAGCTATGTGTTCTTTGAGTGGGCTTTTATATGTTTGCACAATTTTTGCTCTTCAAACTTAAGCTTCATGTATGACAGATTGTCATTGGAAATAGATAAACTGTTCTCAAAGAAGTATTATGCTAGATTTACCGTCTTGTAAACTAAGCTTATGTCTGTTTCAAATTGACATTTTGACTAATGTGGGATTTTTGTTTGGTGTCAAGACCTGGACGTGTGATTCAACGCTTTGTTGTTGTGAACCATCCTTTGCGTGTGTGACTTCTGTGTGTTGCACTTGTGTGTGTGACTTTTGTTGATTGCACTTGGAGCTGGTCGCTAGCCATCTTGCCACCCAGTCACTTAGGTGATGTACGTTGCCTAACTACTGCTTGTTTGCTTACCGGGCGATTCTTGTGTTATACTGGCTGGAGTGTGTTGGTGTTCCTCTGAAAAAAGAGCTGGGGGTGTGTGGGTGTTCTTTTGGAAAAAATATTACTAGAACATGAACTTTCTTTTCTAGGTTTCATGCTAGTACAACACTTGTCTACTAGACTGCCGATTAGTGCTTGATTGATGCTATGGTCGTACGACCATACAATTCAAAAGCATAGTTTAAAAGCTTGGACTGACAATTAAATCGTTTAGGCTACCAATTTAAGTTTTTTCCGGTAAGAACGCCGGTTCAACTCGTTTCATAGGGGGAAAATCCAGAATATTTAAGTTATTTTTTCTTGAAAATTAACCTCTAGCCAAATGAGTCACTTACTATTGGTTGTACAGTATTACATTATCAGACCACAAATTGCACCTAGCCGAGTTGGTATTGGGCCGTTGGGTGTGCTTCGGCTCAAAGTCAACGGTTCAATTCCTAGTTTACAAACGATATTTTTTATTAAAAGAGTGACACACCAAATAAAACAGAACGATCCGGTTTCTAAAATTATGTTCAGAAGTTAAGCTCTCACTTGTTGTTGATCTTCCACCCCTTCATGAGTACCGACGTCAAATACTTAATTTTATATGATCATTTTAAAATATGCATTTGGCATTCATGGTCATAGAGTCATCCTAAAATTCACATGAAAGTATGGTTAATATGATATTCCCTAGAACCATGCCAAAATAATTTGGTAGGAGTATTTAGCACATAATTAATTGCATTGATTTTTTTTGTAGCATATGGACCAAGGAATGAAACTTTATTTACCAAAACAAAAACATATTTATAGAAAAATCACGTTGACACGTGGGTTCTATGTGTGAAGGTATTGGTGATCTCTGTATGCACTATTAGTTCTTCTATTTCCTCATATAATAGAACTTGTAACACTATGCATCGACACATGATTATGTGTTACTAGCACTAAATTACGTAACACATTCTCGCCAACACATATTTATATGTTACTTTGCCAAAATATATGTAACACATTTCACTCACACATATTCATTTGTTACTATCACAATATTCCTGTAACACAGTTTAAGGCCTTATGGGGTATGTGTTACTGCCCGTCATTCAACATAAAATAATGTGTTACTATGGTTTTCCTTGTAACACACTTTTATATGTGTTACATGATTGTGTTACTTAAAGTCTGTTTTGTTGTAGTGTAAGATATGGAAGTTGCATGGCAATATATCTCAGAACAGCTATGGAAATGCCATAATAGGCACGTATGGTGGATGTTTTGAGGAAGATATAATAAGGCTTATGTGTGAGAGAACATATCATATCACGGTGTTTGGATGCACCTGTGAAGTTTGCACCTAGTCCCAAGGTGAGAAAGGGCAATGCACGGTACCGTAGAGGCTAGCAAACTATAGAAAAGTTAAGAGTGCGTATAATCCATGGATTCACATTAGTCATAAAGAACTCACATACTTATTGGAAGATTTTATTATATCTCTTTCAGAAAATCACTACCCGCATGCCCCGAGGAAGAAGGTTGGGAAGAGTTAACCATCGTGTGACTCCGATTATAACTGCACAAAGGATTTCCATCAAGGATAAATTATGCTCCAACTTCATCGCATAACCAGAGACTATACGTGCATGCTTTAGGAATCACAAACCTTAACATCAATATTCTTACTAATCCACAATCTTCAACTACATCACCAACATATACTATCATAATGTCACAAAAGTATTGCATGGAATCAAACATATCATACTCAGTGATCTACAAGTTTTATGTAGGATTTTATGACTCATCATGTAAATAGGTATACCTGAAGCATGATAGTTTAATTATTTCTACAAAATACCACTCTATAATAAATATAAGTGAAGCAGAAGAGCATTATACAAATAACATTTTTCTATATGTAGAGAAACAGACAATCCAAACTTCAATTGATATAAGTGAAGCACATCAATCATTCTATAAAACCATACTCAAAAGATATAAGTGAATCACAGGAAGCATTCTATAAAACCATACTCAAAAGATATAAGTGAAGTGCAATGAGCATTCTATTAATCAACCATGGAATATCTCATTGTCGGGACCCGGATCTTAAGCCATAGGAATCCAGCATGTAACACATCACATCACTTTGCGGTCTCACGCAGGTTAACCCCACGGCTGCCACCTTACCTTAGCCGGGACCGTTTGCGTCTTTTGGCTCATGTATGCAATTGTGTCGCTAGCATTCCAATGTCAAAGAATCTAGGTCGACATAACTAGTCATAAACCTAAGTGGCACATCCGTACATAGACAGGCATACATAACCTAGCAAAGTAGGTGTCGGTCATCAGCGTGTGTAAATGAGTCATAGCAAGCTACAAGGACTCCATTATGATGTGTGACATTAAAGTCGTCACTGCACGTAGACGAGTCATAGCAGGCTACATGGACTCCATTACACTACGAGACATTTCCCCGTAGGGACAGATACAACAACAAATAAGGATACATGTCGGTCAACCAATGTGTCCGGAGCAGTAGCAAGCTACCAAGGCTCAGTGGAATCACAAAGGAGCATTTCTTTGTAAAGAGTACTACTAGAGGCGCACGACTAGGTGTCGAACCCCATACATATAGCAGCACACCACACATACGCATGACATATTCAATATGCATAGATACAACAATGGCATCACAACATAACCATACAACAACACAACAATTATTAAGAAGGCTCAGAAGGCCTTGCATAATAAGTTCATACAGGTAGGGGTCACATGACCCGACACTCAAGTCATACACACAAAGTTATACAAACCAAGCGAAAGCATTAAAGCTGTTTGAGTACAGAATGTTGAAAGATAAGGCATAAAGCCTGACTATCAACAGTTCCCATCCAAGGGCGAGATCGTAGCTGGGACACCAACTACTCGTCATCGTCAACATCTTGATAGAACCAATCAAACATGAGTACAAAAGTACTCAACAAGACTTTAAATCAGATCTATCAACTCATGCACATGTATCAATAAAGGGGGTTGTGGGGTTTCATGCAGCAAGCCAGCTTTGACTTTTGGCTAACCTGTACGACTACGATTACTTTTAATAAGTTTTGAGAAGTCGTACACGAGTCCACTATCTCCACAACAATACACCACCATGTATCCTTTAACGTCTCCCTACAAGAATGCCATCCATGGTACTCACGCTGGTCTTGATAATTTTATGAGCAGCCATTAAAGTTATCTATGAACAACATATGTTTCCAAGCAGTCCATATCCAAGGACGCGACTATTCGAATAGACCATAACCCTGTTGGGGTGTAATTGTTCAAACACGCTCTCGCCACTTATCGCTATGTGCACTTCATGCACCTCGGCAACCTTCAAGCAGAAGTCCAGCAAGGGAGTCGGCCACGACCGTTAACCACACTAACACCTAGTGCAAGTTTATCCCCTATTTGAGAGTGAACCCGCACGGAAGTCCGGCCTAAGTTTCCGCTACGACCCCAAAAGATATGTGCAGGATTCCCAAGCCCACCATCCGGGTTCCACTTGGTACACAGTGCCACTGCCTACCACGTCACAGTCCACCTCTAAGGTCAGCAATATGCACGACCTCCAGCATATGATATAAACACCAGAAACTACTAGCAACTCCTGGACTGAGTATTAGACGATTAAAAAGCTGAGAGGGGTCGAGTTACCATAACCCAATGTGTGGTAGTATCTAGTATCGGATCACATACCCGGAACTCAGTTCCAAAGAATGGTTCCAATGAGACAACCCGCCATGTACTCCTACATAGCCTCTCATCGTTAGCTTTACGAAATCAGGTTCAACAAATAACCTTTTGTCACTAGAACACATTCATTCACTCGAGTTCATGAACCAGATGAAACAACCCTGATACAACTCTAAGCATAGCAAGCATAGCAGGATAAAGCACATCATGGCTCAAGCAACTACCAGGTATGCTAGGTTGCAAGGTTTAGCTATTTACTATGACAACGATGGGTCATGTAGGGGCTTGGGTTCAACTACCGAAGAAAAAGCATTTGAAACATTGTGTCCTAATGAAATAAATGAGAGCAGGAGCAAGAACATGGGATTTTATCGGGATGTTCAAAGGGGTGCTTGCCTTGTGGATCAACAGAGGGATACACTCCTTCAGTTGGATACTCCAGGGTATCGTGTGGAGCGGAGCCTACCGCAACAAACAATCACAATCAATATCCGACAAGTGCAGCAATATGATGCATGATCATGACATGACATGAATATAATGGATGAGCTAATGCATCTTTAAATAAGTTGGTTGAAGCTCGTTTGAATCAAAGATTCAAATTCCACTTCAAAGAAGGTATTTTCATATACACTTTTAATTGATTTGACCTTCTTCTCAGGTATAAGTTTTTCTATCATGCACGAAAATAGCACCATTGGATTGTTTGGTTTTTTCAGATAATTTTTCATATATAATTCATTTTAATCTGAGTTACAAATTAATATCTATGATTT
Source organism: Hordeum vulgare subsp. vulgare (assembly GCF_904849725.1). NCBI lineage: Eukaryota > Viridiplantae > Streptophyta > Magnoliopsida > Poales > Poaceae > Hordeum > Hordeum vulgare. Next base: position 537,012,768 of record NC_058521.1, read on the forward strand.
TTAGAAGTTTTTAACTAATTCTGGAATTTTATTAATCAGAAAATTCCAATTATTGCACCAGCATGACATTAGCATTCCATGAGGTGGTCAATTTGGCCGTTGCTGGTCAAACCTGACGAGTGGGGTCCACTGATCAGTGTCTCAGACACTAACTGAGATTAAAACTAAACTAATAAGTTAATTAACAGGGCTGGGCCCACTAGTCAGTGAATAGTAAGGGTTTAAATAATTATATTATTTAATTAGGTTAATGTTTGATTAAGCAGAGGTTGGCCCCACGTGGGAGTGACCCACGGAGGTCAAACCCCTGGTCGATGGGTGATACGTCCCTAACGTATCTATAATTTGTGCATGTTCCATGATCTTTTGGGTGACATTGTTATATGTTGTGCAACACTTTTATATCATTTTACACATATTTGACTAACCTACTAACTTAGTGCACCCAATGCTAGATTCTGTCTGTTGATGTCTTTTTTGCAGGGACTTTTACCCAATTTTCCAGAGTCCCAAAAATCCCAAGAAATATATATAAAAATCAGTGTGACGGAAGCTTCTAGATCACTGAAGAAAGGCTAGAGGGGAGCCAGGGGCTGGATAGACGGCCACCCTGCGTGGCCTGGCCCCTAGTCGCGCCCACAGGTCGCTTGGGTGGGCCCCACCTCCTCTGACACCCTCCTTTGGCCTATATTTACCCTTCCAAGAGAAAACCCTCGTACCGTATCTGGAATCGTGAATTCCTCCACTGTTCCACCGCCGCAGCACTTTCAAGGAAGGCAGCGTCAAGAGACCTGTTCCCGGCACCCTGCCGGAGGGAGGATTGATTTCCAGGAGCTTCTCCACCACCATGGACGCTTCCTGGACATGCCATGAGTAGTCATCCTTGGACCATGAGTCCATGACCAGTAGCAATGTGATGTCTTCTCTCCAATCTTGTGCTTCAATGGTTAGTCCTTGTGAGCTGCCCTACATGATCAAGGCATATATATAATCATCATGTTGTTGCTATGCTGAGTTTGCTGGGATCCGATGGATTATGAGATTATTTCAGATTGTTATGAGTTCTATATTTGGTTCTCCTTTTATATTATGTTCTTTGTTGATTCATGCATGTTCTCCACTGCGATTTATTGCTTTGGCCGAGTTGTAGATTGTAACTCCAAGAGGGAGCATTATGCATGATTGTGGGTTCAAGCCCCCTGATGTCTAGCTTGAGTGGCAGAAACATGAGACTAGGGGATGTGTTGTTGCCACCAGGGAGAAAACAATGGTGCTTGTGACCACGGTTGCAAGGATTGTTTACCTTACACATAGTTCGCTAATGCAGTTGTCTGTTGCTTTGAGTTTACACTTTGGGTGGGACTCGCAACTTAATTCAAGCGAGATGTTCTGCATAGATATCTCAAAGTAGATGATGATGAATAAACGGTCTACTTGTCTTGGCATATTGCCCATTACTTTTGAGACTCTAACAATCAAGGAGCATGATTAGCATTGTGGTGCGTTTATAATTCTGTCAATTGCCTAGCTGTAATCTGTTTACCTCGCATAACTGTTCATCGTCTTTTGGGAGAGAGACATCACTAGTGAACATCATGAGACTCCGGTCCAAATTTCCACCATTGTTTACACGTGCACCATTTACTGCTTTATTTCCTTTTCCGTTGCTATCACCATTACTATTCCCGCTTGTGTCTTGATCCTTTGCAAACTACAATGCCGGAGAGATTGACATCCTCTCTGTACTCGTTGGGAGAAAAGTTATTTGCTGGGTGTGTAGGTCCACGTCTTTTGCTAGTGCCAGAGTAGCAGACACCTACTTGTTGAACCTCGGAGTCCTCTTGGTTCGATAAACCTTACAGTCTCCGTTTAAGGGAAATTTGTTGCTGACTACATCTCAACCTTGCACTTGGGGTAACCAACGAGGGGGCGAGAAATATATACATTCTCTTGTCATCAAGCAAAGTTTCTCGCGCCGTTGCCGGGGACTCCAGTCCTCAAGATAGGGGAGTTGCACACCATCCTTTACCTTTGCTTTTCAGTCTTGGTAGTTTGCTTGGTAGTTTTTGCTTTAGAGTCTTATACCAGAAAACACAAAAAAATAGTTGCTTTGTTCTTGCTTGCTGCTGCTGCTATGGGTTCCACTGAGAACACCAAGTTCTGCAACTTCACTAGTCACAACAACAATGACTTTATCTTCACTCCTATTGCTGCTCCCGCCACTGAGGCGACGTCCTATGAGATTAAACCTGCTTTACCGAACCTTGTTATGAAAGATCAATTCTCCGGTGCTGGAGATGATGCTGCTTTGCACTTTAATAATTTTGTTGAGATCTGTGATATGCAAAATTACAAAGAAGTAGATGGTGATATTGTTGAACTTAAGCTTTTTCCTTTCTCCTTGAGAGGCGGAGCTAAAGTGTGGCTTCAATCTTTGCCTAGGAATAGCATAGATTTTTCGGATAAGTGCAAAGATGCTTTTATTGGGAAGTATTATCCGCTTGCTAAGATTATCCAGTTGAGAAGTAATATTATGAATTTTAGGCAACTAGATAAAGAACACGTTGCCCAAGCTTGGGAACATATGAAATCTCTTGTTAAGAATTGCCCTACTCATGGTTTGACTACTTGGATGGTTATCCAAACTTTCTATGCAGGATTGAACTTTACCTCGCGGAATCTGTTAGACTCGGCCGAGGGAGGAACCTTTATGTCAACTACATTTGGTGCAGCTAGAAAACTATTGGATGAGATGATAACAAATTATTCTCAATGACACACTCAGAGAGCTCCAAGAGGTAGGAAGGTAAACTCTGTTGAGGAGATTTCCTCCCTTAACGATAAGGTTGACATGATCATGAATTTAGTTACTAAGCAAGCTCCTATTTATTCTAGTGATGTTCCTTCGAATTATTTTGTTTCTCAATAAGGAGAGCAAGTTGATGTTAATTTTATCTCAAGGAACAACTTTAACAATAATGCTTATAGGAGTAATTTTGGTAGCAATCCTAGACCGTTTATCTCCAACTATGGGAACACCAACACTTATCCAAGCACCAACAACTCCACTACTGAATTAGAGAGCATGCTTAAGGATTTTATCACTTCTCAAAGATCCTTCAACAAGTGTAGAAGAGAAATTAGAAAAATTAGATAATCTCTCTTTGAAGGTGGACAACATAGCTCATGATGTAGAGATGCTTCAAATTACAACTTCCCCCCTTGAGGAAAGGAAGACCACACCCATGAATGCTATCCAATTCCAAATTAATGAGAATATTATAATGCTAGCCAAACTTAAGGAAAGATGGGATAGAGAAAAAGAAGAGGAACATAGGATTAGGAACCTTCCTACACACACTACCCTTTCTACTATACATGTTGTTGAGGATATCAAAAGTTTTAGCAACCATCATATCCCTAGTACCAATGGACCTATTAATGGTGATGCTAATACCTCAACTTTAGGACAAGTAGGTCCTTCAAACTTAGAGACTACTCAAAGAATGAGCTTAAATGACATCACTACCACTTTAATTAATGGTAGTAATCCTGATTTTGACAATTGTAGTCTCTCTGAAGTCTTCACCTTTTTGCAAAGAATGACTAAAGACCCCCACACTAGTACACTCAATATTGCCTTCACCAAGCATATTACCAATGCTCTTATCAAAGTTAGGGAGGAGAAGCTCAAGATAGAGACTTCTATTCCTATAAAACTAGAAGATGGTTGGGATCCTATGGTCAAAATTATAATGAATAATTTCTCTTGCTTTGCTTTGTGTGATGTTGGATTTAGTGCCTCCCTTATGCCAAAAAGAATGTATGATATGCTTAATTTGAAACCTTATGATCCATGTTCTTTTGGTGTTCTTCTTGTTGATTCTACCATAAATAAACCTGTATGGAGAATTGATGATATTCTTATTGTTGTCAATGATAATTATGTTCTCGTTGATTTTCTTATTATTTTGGGACGTCCTTTTCTCCGCACCGTTGGTGGTATCATTGACATGAAAGAGGGAACCATTAGATTCCAATTTACCCTTAAAAAGGGAATGGAACACTTTCCTAGAAAAAAGATTAAGTTACCTTGTGGGTCCGTTACACGGGCAAGTTATTCTTTTGGAGTTGATATAACTTCATCTTTTGCATTATGCCTAGCTCAAAGGCATAAAAGAAAGCGCTTGTTGGGAGGCAACCTAAATTTTATTTACTTTCAGTTTTAGTGGTCTTGACGTTTTTTACTACAGTAGAAACATCATTATATCTTTATTTTCAAGCTTTGTGCCAAGTTTTTGTTGGGTAAGATAGTAAATTCAAAATTTTCTACGCCATACAAGGATCTATCTATGGAGAGACCAGCAATGAGAGAGGTTGTAGAGAATCTTCATACCTTTGAAGATCGCTAAGCGGAAGTGTTACTATGAACGCAGTCGATGGAGTCGTACTCGCAGCAATTAAGATCGCAGTCGGTTCCGAACTATTTGCCGAATCACGGCACCTCCGCGTTCCTAACACGTACAGCCCGGTTATGTCTCCCACGCCTTGATCCAGCAAGGAGGAGGGATAGGTTGAGGGAGAGCTCCGGCATCACGAGGGCATCGTGGCGGTGGAGCTACGAGGTCTCCCGGAAGGGCTTCACCAAGCACCGTGGGAGAGGAGAAAGAGGAGAAGCAAGGCTGCGCCCAGAGAGAGATTTCGTGTGTCTCAGATCAGCCAAAACCTCCACTATATATAGGGGGAGAGGGAGGAGGCGCCCCCTTTAGGGTTACCACCCCCAAAGGGTGCGGCAGCCCCATCTAGGGCTGGTGGTGGCGGCCAGGGCAAGAGAGAGGGGGTTGACGCACCCTAGATGGGCCTTAGGCCCATCTTCACTAGGGTTTCCCCGCCTTCCCTCTCTTTTGGCGCCTTGGGCCTAGGTGGGAGGCGCACGAGCCCACTCTGGGCTGGTTCCCTTCCACCTTTTGGCCCATGCTAGACTTTGGGGCTGGTGGCCCCTCCCGGTGGACCCCCTAAACCCTTTCGATGGTCCCGGTACATTACCGATGTCGCCCGAAACAATTCCGGCGACCAAATCCTCACTTCCTATATATAATTATTTACCTCCGGAATATTCCGGAGCTCCTCGTGACATCCGAGATCTCATCCGGGACTCCGAACAACCTTTGGTAACCTCGTACAACAATTCCCTATAACCCTAGCGTTATCGAACCTTAAGTGTGTAGTCCCTACGGGTTCGGGTGGCATGCAATCATGACCGAGACATCTCTTCGGCCAATAACCATCAGCGGGGTCTGGATACCCATGGTGGATCCCGCATGTTCCATGATGATCTCATCGGATGAACCACGATGTCAAGGATTCAATCAGTCCCGTATACAATTCCCTTTGTCTACCGGTATAGAACTTGCCCGAGATTCGATCGTCAATATCCCCAAACCTTGTTCAATCTCGTTGCGGCAAGTCTCTTTACTCGTTCTATAGCACATCATCTCGTGACTAACTCCTTAGTCACAATGAGCTCATTATGATGATGTTCTACCGAGTGGGCCCAGAGATACCTCTCCGTCACACGGAGTGACAAACCCTGATTTCGATTCGTACCAACCCAACAGATACTTTCGGAGATACCCGTAGTGCACCTTTACAGTCACCCAGTTACGTTGTAATGTTTGATACACCCAAAGAAATCCTACGTATCCGGCAGTCGCACAATCTCAGTGTCAAAGGAAAACATACTTGACATTAGAAAAGCTTTAGCATACGAACAACATGATCTAGTGCTATGCTTAGGATTGGGACTTGTCCATCACATCATTCTCCTAATGATGTGATCCTGTTATCGATGACATCCAATGTCCATGATCAGGAAACCATGATCATCTATTGATCAACGAGCTAGCCAACTAGAGGCTTGCTAGGGACACATTGTGATCTATTTATCCACACATGTATTACCGTTTCTTGTTAATACAATTATAGCTTGAACAATAGACGATTATCATGAACAAGGAAATATGATAATAACCATTTTACTATTGGCTCTAGGGCATATTTCCAACAGTCTCCCACTTGCACTAGAGTCAATAATCTAGTTCATATCACTATGTGATTGCAATGAATTCAACACCCATACATTTTTGGGGTTCGATCATGTCTTGCTTGTGAGAGAGGTTTATAGTCAATGGGTTTGAACCTTTCAGATCCGTGTGTGCTTTACAAATCTCTACGTCATCCTATAGATGCTACTACGCCCCATCTGGAACCATTCCAAATGATTGCTCCACTATACGAATCCGGTTTACTACTCATAGTCCTCCGGATTAGTGACAAAGCTTGCATCGACGTAACTCCTTTACGACGAACTCTTTAATCACCTCCATAATTGAGAAAAATTCTTTAGTCCATTTGTTACTAAGGATAACTTCGACCGCTGTCCACTGATCCATTCATGGATCACTCTTGTACCCCACGACTGACTCATGGAAAGGCACGCTTTAGGTGCGGTACACAACATAGCATACTTGTAGAGCCTACGGCTGATGCATAGGGGACGACATTCGTCCTTTCTCTTTCTTCTGTCGTGGTCGGGCTTTGAGTTGTACTCAAATTTACACCTTGCAACATAGCCAAGAACTCCTTCTTTACTGATCTATTTTGAACTCCTTCAAAAACTTTTCAAGGCATGCATTTCCTTGAAAGTTCCATTAAGCACTTTGATCTATCTTTATAGATCTTGATGCTCAACTCTCAAGTAGATACATCTAGTTTTTCCTTTCAAACAACCCTTTATGCTTTGCAGAAATTCTACATTATTTCCGATCAACAGTATGTCCACATATATTAATCAGAAATTCTATAGTGCTCCCACTCACCTTTTGGAAATACAAGTTTCTTATAAACTTTGTATAGAACCAAAAACTTTGATCATCTCATCAAAGTGTATATTCCAACTCTGAGATGCTTGCTCCAGTCCATAGAAGGATCGTTGGAGCTTTGCATACTTGTTAGCACCTTTTAGGATCGACAAAATCTTCTCGTTGTATCACATACAACCTTTCCTCAAGGAAACCGTCGAGGAAACAATATTTTGACATCCTATCTGCAATATTTCACAAATGATGCAGCAACTGCTAACATAATTTTAACAGACTTTGAGCATCACTACGAGTGAGAAAGTCTCATCATAGTAAACTCTTTGAACTTTGTCGAAAACACCTTTGCGACAAGTAGAGCTTTCTTAATGTTGACTTTTCACCATCATCGTCTGTCTTCCTTTTAAAGATCCATTCATAGTTAATAGTCTTATGACCATCAAGTGGTTCCTCCAAAGTCTATACTTTATTTTTCATACATGGATCCTCTCTCGGATTTCATGGCCTTCAGCCATTTTTGGAATCCGGGCCCACCATCGCTTCTCCATATCTCGTAGGTTCATTGTTGTCCAACAACATGACCTCTAAGATATACTTACCATACCACTCTATAGTAGTATGCATCCTTGTCCACCTACGAGGGTTTTGGCAGTGACTTGATCCGAAACTTCATGATCACCATCATAAGCTTCCACTTCAATTGGTGTAGGCGCCATAGGAACAACTTCCTGCGCCCTGCCACACACTGGTTGAAGTGATGGTTCAATAACCTCATCAAGTAGCCACCATACTCCCACTCAACTCTTCCGAGAGAAACCTTTCCTCGAGAAAGGACCCGTTTCTAGAAGCAAACACTTCTGCTTTCGGATCTGAGATAGGAGGTATACCCAATTGTTTTGGGTTCCTTATGAAGATGCATTTATCCGCTTTTGGGTTCGAGCTTATCCGGCTGAAACTCTTTCACATAAGCATCGCAGCCCCAAACTCTTAAGAAAAGACAGCTAAGGTTTCTCTAAACCATAGTTCATACGGTGTCATCTCAACGGAATTGAGTGGTGCCCTATTCAAAGTGAATGCGGTTGTCTCTAATGCCTAACCCATAAAGGATAGTGGTAATTTGATAAGAAATATCATAGTATGCACTATATCTAATAGTGCACGATTATGACATACGGACACACCATCAGACTATGGTGTTCCAGGTGGCATGAGTTGTGAAACATTTTTCACGTGAAACATTTTTCACCTTGTCTTAAACGTTTACCAAACTCGTAACTCAGATATATATTATTACCTCCATGATCACATCGTAGACATATTATCGTCTTGTTATGATGATCTTCAACTTCACTCATAAATTACTTGAACCTTTTTCAATAATTCAGACCTGTGTTCATCAAGTAAATACACTAGTATCTACTCAAATCATTTGTGAAGTATGAACATAATGACATCCACTGGGTGCCTGAATACTCATCGGACTGCACACATCAAAATGTATTACTTCCAACAAGTTACATTATTGTTCCATCTCACTGGAAAAACAGGTCTTCAGTCATCTTGCCCATGTGGTATGATTTGCATGGCTCAAGTGATCCAAAAATCAAGTGAGTCAAATGATCCATTCGCATGGAGTTTCTTCATGCATCTATACCAACAGGCATGGTTTGCATGTCTCAAACGTTTCAAAAATGAGTGAGTACAAAGATCCATCAGCATGGAGCTTCTTCATGCATTTTATACCAATATGATTCAAGCAGCAGTGCCACAAGTAAGTGGTACTATCATTACTACTTTGTATCTTTTGGCAACAATATTATGAACATGTGTATCACCACGATTGAGATTCAGTAAACCATTCATTCTTGGTGCAAGACCATTTAAGGTATCATTCAAGTAAACAGAATAACCATTATTCTCTTTAGATGAATATAATCGTATGTGCCATTAAGATAATCCAATCATGTCTATGCTCAATGCAATCACCAAATAACAATTATTAGGTTTAACACTAATCTCGATGGTAGAGGGAGCGTGCGATGTGTGATCATATCAACCTTGGAAACACTTCCAACACACATCGTCACGTCGCCTTTAGCTAGTCTCTATTTTTCCATAGCTTTTATTTCGAGTTACTAACACTTAGCAACCGAACCGGTATCTAATACCCTGGTGCTACTAGGAGTACTAGTAAAGTACACATCAATATCATGTATATCCAATATAATTTTGTCGACTTTGCCAGCCTTCTCATCTACCAAGTGTCTAGGGTAGTTCCTCTTCAGTGACTGTTCCCCTCATTACAAAAGCACTTAGTCTTGGGTTTGGGTTCAACCTTGGGTCTCTTCACTAGAGCAGCAACTGGTTTGCTTTTAATGAAGTATCCCCTCATGCCCTTTCCCTTCTTGAAACTAGCGGTTTCACAAACCATCAACAAATGATGCTCCTTTTCGATTTCTACTTCCGCGGTGTCAAACATCGTTAATAGCTCAAGGATCATCGTATCCATCCTTGATATGTTATAGTTCATCACGAAGCTCTAGTAGCTTGGTGTCAATGACTTTGGAGAACTATCACTGTCTCATGTGGAAGATCAATTCCCACTCGATTCAAGCGATTGTAGTACTTAGACAATCTGAGCACATGCTCAATGATTGAGATCTTCTACTTTACTTTTGCAGACAAAGAATCTTGTCGGAGGTCCCATACATCTCAACAAGGGCACGAGCATGAAATCCCAATTTCATCTCTTGGATCATCACGTATGTCCTGCGGCGTTTGGAACGTCTTTAATGCCTTAGTTCTAAGTTGTTCAAGCAATATGCACTGAACTATCATGTAGTTATCAAAAACGTGTATGTCGGATGTTCGCAACATCCATAGATCACTCTTGGGGTTCAGCACACCGAGCGGTGCGTTAAGGACATAAGCCTTCTGTTTAGCAATGAGGACAATCCTGAGTTAACGGCCCGAGTCCGCATAATTGCTATTTCTATCTTTCAACCATATTTTCTCTAGGAACGTATCAAATACCGTAGAGCTATAGCGTAAGTTACAACATAATTTGCAAAGACCTATTTGACTATATCCATGATAATTAACTTCATCTGATGAACTCCCACTTAGATCGACATCCCTGTAGTCATCCAAGTGTTACACGATCCACGTCGACTAGCCCATGTCTGATCATCAAGTGATATGGACTAGTCATCAATGGTGAGCATATCCATGCTGATCGTATCAACCATACAAATCATGTTCGACCTTTAGGTTTCCTGTATTCGAGGCCATCTCTGTACATGCTAGGCTCGTCGAGTCAACCTAAGTGTTATGCATGTCTAAACTGCCTTACACCCGTTGTATGCGAACGTTAGAATCTATCACACCCGATCATCACGTGGTGCTTCGAGACAACGATCCTTCACAATTGTGACAGCTCGATGCCGACGTTCCAGAAGCTTCCCCTTTTCTTTCCGTTTTCGTCGTGTGGGTATTTTCAGTTGCCGCATCATCATCGTATCACGCGCATCATCTGCATTGCATCGGCATCTCCGTTGTCGCGAGTTTTCCAACGTTGCATCCGTTGTTAGTTGCCGGTTATCGTCGTTGTTCGTTCCGAGCCCGACCGCACTCGCACGCGCCCGCGGCACCGTCGTAACTCTGTTTTTAAAGCGTGTATAAAACTTTCTCCGATTGAGCTGGAATTTGTCGTGCGGTTTCAATTATATATAGGTAGGCCGCCTGTCAAATTTCGTCGCGATCGGAGACCGTCTGGTACCCGAACGGTCGCCCGGAGCGGCACCGTATTCGGTCTACCGTCGGACGTCTGTCGGTGTTTTAAAATTCATGCCGCACCGCCTGTTCCCCTCTCGTCTCCGGATATCTACACAACACGGCCACGTAGCACGTCCCGCGTTCGGAATCGTCTGAATCCGACCCCGCGGTTGGATCCGGATCGCGATTCCGGTTTACCGAGCCCCCCCGTTTGTCTATATATAGCCCCATGCCTGAATTAGAGAGGCCTCCCTAATTCCTCCTCGGGATCCGCGCCGTCCCGAAACCCTAGCGCTCTCTCTCTCCTCCCTCCCTCCACTCCGCAGCCGCCGGCCCGCCCCAGCCCAGATTGGGCCCTCCCGGGCCCATCTGGCCGGCCGCCGCCGTCTGCCGGGCACCAGCAGCCCGAGCCCCGCTCCTCCCGAGAGTTGCGCCTCCCCTGCGCCTGCGCGCGCCGCCGGTATCTCGCCGGGGCCCCGCGCCTCCCTCCGGCCGCCAGGCGAAGCCTCGCATCGTCGTCGCCCGCCGCCTCCGCGTCGCTGGCCGCCGGCGCCCAGCCCCGAGCGCCTCGCGCCGTTCCCCGCAGATCCTCGCTGGCCGCCGCCTCGAGCGCTCGCCGGAGCACCGGCCGCTCCTTCCCCCCTCCAGATCCGGTGGATCCCGGCCGGATCCACTCGTCCCCGGGGTCCCTCCGTGCCGCCGGTCCTCGCCGTCGAGGTGGCTCTCCGCCGGTCGGCCGCCGCCGGGGCTCGTGTGTGGGGCGAGCAGGAGCACTCGATCCCCTCCACGTCGGGTGCCTGGGCCTCCCAGTGCCAGCACTTGGGCCGCAGCGCCCCAGCCCGCGAGGAGCAGCGCAGCCTGGCCAGCGCCCTGGTCCAGCAGCTCCCCCCTTCGGCCCAAGCGCCTCCCTAGCCCGGCTGTGCAGGCCCGCAACACTCTCCACCGACTTGGCCCATGGCCCCATGGTAAGCCCCGCCCCAGCACCATTTTAGTTATGTTGCGACACAGTCCGGCCAATTAGACAAATAGGAATTTTTTCGGATTTATTAATAATCCCAGTAAATAGTCGGACATTAAAACCCCCGTAACTTTTTTTCCGTTAGTCGGATCGAGGTGATCTTTATATCGTTTTGGTCTAGAATTTCGCGTAGTATCCGTTTTTGCAACTTCCATAATTATTTGACGTAGTTTTATGTGCCAAACGCCTAGTCTAATGTGCTGTCCTATATTGTTTCGTCCCGTATTTATTTTTTCTTGCGGTCCGGACTGCCCGTATACCGTAGATTAAATGTCCATGTTTTAGGAATCATTTTTGCATGTATTTTAGAGCGGTCATTTGTATTTTTGCGTATAGGGAATTGCCTCTAGTTTATTTTCCCGTATATAGGGTATTTTCCCGTATTTATGTGCGGCATAATTTTGTGTTGCAAACCCCGCATATTTTATATGTTTCCGGGTTAGAAAAATCCCATGGATTTTTCTGTGCAATTAGTTTTAGCTTTCGTGTAAGTTAGTTCGCGAGATATTTTGCTATGTTACCCTTTTGTTTAATTCGTAGGATTTATTCCGTGCGTCGTTTGACGGAGTTGTCAACTAGAGAGTTCTTCTTAGATGTTTTGTTTAGTCCCTGGTATTTTTAGTTGCAATAGAAATGCATGTTTAGGTGTGTTTTGCTTGCTCTCAAGTTGCTAGAAATAGTGTTGATTCGGACGTGCTGAAATATTTCTAAGTCTGGAATCTGTTATATTTTTGTTGTTGTCTTGTCTTGCTTCTAGCTTGTGATATGTAGCTCTTTTAAGGTTGGTACAACGGAGTAAGTTGTAGCTCTTGTGTTTCTCTAGCATGCTGTGAATTTTCATGCCATTTGGAGTCCTGTAGCTATAGGTTTTGCTGCTGTCAATATAGCTTCAGATTGAAAACTGCACTTTCATGAGGTCTAATTTTCACTAAGTCTGAAATAGTGTGTGGGAAGCCATTTTGTGACTTCTTTCCCTAGTGTTCCTTGCTGCTATGTTAGTTATTGTTAGTTGTTTGTAGTAGTGATTCTTGACCTCTTCCATTCCATGCCTTGCTTGAGCATATCGGAGTTGTGTAGTCGTAGTTGTGGGGTGTAGAAAATGCTATGTGGCTGATTTTGGCAGATTGTAGTGAGTTCTTGATTTGCTCGTATCTTTTGAACCGTAGCTCCGTTTTGATCATGTCCTACATGAAACTTGCTTAGAATCTCGTGTAGTTTCATTTTCTTTTGCTGGTTGTATGTTTTGAAGTGCTCGTGACCGCCGTTGCACACATATTGCATTCATGCCATCATATCTTGCGGTGCTTGTATCTTTTGAACCGTAGCTCCGTTGGAGATGTTCTTTATGCGTAGATTGCTTGCCTTGACGCGTAGAATCACGTGAACCTATTTGTTTTGCGGTTTAACAACAATTTAAATGTGTTAATTCAGATCCGGACCCGTGTGGTGAATTTCGTGTGGTGAATTTCGTGTGATGATTGTGTTTCCGGTTTGCTTCGTCTCGATAGAGTTCTGCAAGCGTGTCGGATGTGAGGACCCGTTCGACTACATCGGTTCGTCTGCTTCACGGAGGCATTCTTCTTCCAAGCGGGATCTCAGGCAAGATGATCATTTCCCTACATACCATTACTATCATTGCCATGCTAGTTTTACCGTTCCTATCGTTTATGTCTCGTTGCCTACCACATGTTAAATATCAGCCTCTCACCAATGCCATGAAACCTTCAACCTGTTCGACCTAGCAAACCACTGATTGGCTATGTTACTGCTTGCTTAACCCTGTGTTGGCGTTGCTAGTTGCAGGTGCAGATGCTTCCATGTGAAAGCATGGGTTCCTTGTTATATCACCATATTAAATGCTATTTAATTTAATGCACCTATATACTTGGTAAAAGGTGGAAGGCTCGGCCTTTCTAGCCTGGTGTTTTGTTCCACCTTTGCCCCCTTAGTTACCGGCTACCGGTGTTATGTTCCATAATTGAGCGCTCCTAACACGATCGGGGTTGTTATGGGGAACCCCTTGATAATTCGTTTTAGATTAAGACTGGTTTGGCAAGGCCCAACATTGGTACTACATTTGCCTAATCACCTAATAAAATTGCATAGGGACCCGCCGGCACCCGTGGACTATTTTAATCAACCCCCGGGCCAGTGCTCCTCATGAGTGTTGGTCCAAAACAGAGCAGCTTATTAACGCTACCCGGGGCAACTCGGCGTTTGGCGTGGTAACCATCGCTCATCCGTCGTGTCCTGAGAACGAGGTACGCGACTCCTATCGGGATCGTCGACACGTCGGGCGGCCTTGCTGGATTAGTTTTACCTTTGACGAGATATCTTGTGCATCGGGATTCCGGTGATGCTTTGGGTAATCTCAAAGTTGAGGTTTTCCACTAGGGAATCCGAGGAGATCGCGAGCTTCGCGATTGAGGATTTCTATGTGGCTTGTGGTAATTTGTGATGGACTAGTTGGAGCACCCCTGCAGGGTTAAATCTTTCGGAAAGCCGTGCCTGCAGTTATGTGGCAACGTGGAAACTTTGTTTAACACTGGTTCTAGATAACTTGAAGTTAACTTAATTAAAACATGCCAACTGTGTGCGTAACCGTGACTGTCTCTTTCGTGAGTTCTTTCTCCGATCGAGGACACGGTGGGGTTATGACTGACGTAGGTAGGTGTTCAGGATCATTCATTTGATCATCTGTAGTTCACGTCCGCTATGCGTAGATCTTCCCCCTCTTATTTCTGGTACTCGTAAGTTAGCCACCAAATATATGCTTAGTCGCTGCTGCAACCTCACCACTTAACCTTACCTCACCCAATTAAGCTTTGCTAGTCTTGATACCTTTGGAAATGAGATTGCTGAGTCCCCTGTGGCTCAGAGATTACTACAACAGCAGTTGCAGGTACAGGTAAAGGTTACTTGACGCGAGCGCGTTGATTGTTCATTTGGAGTTGCTTCTTCTTCTACTTCATCGATCTAGGATGGGTTCCAGGCCGACAGCCTGGGATAGCAAGGATGGACGTCGTTCTTCTTTTGTCGTTTGTTTTCGTCCGTAGTCGGACCCTGCTCTTACTCTTGATGATTATGTAATGTACTGATGTGACTCTGATGTAGCTTGTGGCGAGTGTAAGCCAATTCTATATATCTCTTCTTTTCAGTACATGTACTTGTAAAGATATCCATTCTTGCGACACGACGAGATGCGCTTCTATCCCTGACGAGGCCCTCGTGCCAAATTGAGGATAGGGTCGCATCTTGGGCGTGACAACAATGGTGCACACTTAGGGGAATACTTTCTCGAAATTTTCATGCGGGATCATATTATCTTTGGTACCGTCATTCTAAGAAATAAGATGTAAAAAACATGATAAACATCACATGCAATCATATAGTGACATGATATGGCCATTATCATCTTGCTCCTTTGATCACCATCTTCGGGGCACCATGATCATCATCGTCACCGGCATGACACCATGATCTCCATCATCATGATCTCCATCATTGTGTCTCTATGAAGTCGTCACACCAATATATTACTTCTACTACTATAGCTAACATTTAGCAATAAAGTAAAGTAACCAACATGGCGTTGCATCTCATACAATAAATTAAGACAACTCCTATGTCTCCTGCCGGTTGTCATACTCATCGACATGCAAGTCGTGAATCCTATTACAAGAACATGATCAATCTCATAAATCACATATGCAACATCACATTCTTTTGGCCATATCACATCACATACCATACCCTGCAAAAACAAGTTAGACGTCTTCTAATTGGTGTTGCAAATTTTATGTGGCTGATTTGGGTTTCTAGCAAGAACGTTTCTTACCTACGTGATAGCCACAATATTGATATGCCAATGCTATTTACCCTTCATAAGGGCCCTCTTCATCGAATCCGATCCGACTAAAGTGGGAGAGACAGACACCCGCTAGCCACCTTATGCAACTAGTGCATGTCTGTTGGTGGAACCATTCTCACGTAAGAGTACGTGTAAATTCGGTCCGGGCCGCTTCATCCCACGATGCCTCCAAATCAAGATAAGACTAGTAACAACGAGCAATTGACAAAATCAGTGCCCACAACTTTTGTGTTCTACTCGTGCACAGAATCTATGCATAGAACCTTGGCTCAGATGCCCTGTTGGGTAACGTAGTAAATTCAAAGTTTTCCTACGCCATACAAGGATCTATCTATGGAGAGACCAGCAATGAGATAGGTTGTTGAGCACCTTCATACCTTTGAAGATTGCTAAGCGGAAGCGTTACTATGAACGCGGTCGATGGAGTCGTACTCACAACGATTTAGATCGCGGTCGGTTCCGATCTATGTGTCGAATCACGGCACCTCCGTGTTCAACACACATACAGCCCGGTGGCGTCTCCCGCGCCTTGATCCAGCAAGGAGGAGGGAGAGGTTGAGGGGGAGCTCCGGCATCACGAAGGCATGGTGGCGGTGGAGTTACGAGGTCTCCCGGTAGGGTTTCACCAAGCACCATGGGAGAGGAGAAAGAGGAGAAGTAGGGCTGCGCCGAGAGAGAGAGAGAGATTTCGTGTATCTCAAATCAGCCAAAACCTCCACTATATATAGGGGGAGAGGGAGGGGGCGCCCCCTTTAGGGTTCCCAGCCCCAAAGGGTGCGATAGCCCCATCTAGGGCTGGTGGTGGCAGCCAGGGCAAGAGAGATGGGGTTGACGCACCCCAGATGGGCCTTAGGCCCATCTGCACTAGGGTTTCCCCCCTTCCCTCATTGTGGCGCCTTGGGCCTAGGTGGGACGCACTAGGGTTTCCCCCCTTCCCCCACACTGGGCTGGTTTTCTTCCACGTTTTGGCCCATGCTAGCCTTTGGGGCTGGTGGCCCCTCCCGGTGGACCCACTAAACCCTTTCGGTGGTCCCGGTACATTACCGATGTCGCCCGAAACAATTCCGGCGACCAAATCCTCACTTCCTATATATAATTCTTTACCTCCGGACTATTCTGAAGCTCCTCCTGACGTTCAGAATCTCATCCGGGACTCCGAACAACCTTTGGTAACCTCGTACAACAATTCCCTATAATCCTAGCGTTATCGAACCTTAAGTGTGTAGACCTTACGGGTTCGGGAGGCATGCAGACATGACCGAGACATCTCTTCGGCCAATAACCATCAGTGGGGTCTGGATACACATGGTGGCTCCCGCATGTTCCACGATGATCTCATCTGATGAACGCCGATGTCAAGGATTCAATCAATCCCGTAGAGAATTCCCTTTGTCTACCGGTATAGAACTTACCTGAGATTCGATCATCGGTATCCCCATACCTTGTTCAATCTCGTTGCCGGAAAGTCTCTTTACTCGTTCTATAGCACATCATCACGTGACTAAATCCTTAGTCACATTGAGCTCATTATGATGATGTTCTACCGAGTGGGCCCAGAGATATCTCTCTGTCACACGGAGTGACAAATCCCGATCTCGATTCGTACCAACCCAATAGTTACTTTCGGAGATACTCGTAGTGCACCTTTATAGTCACCCAGTTACGTTGTGACGCTTGATACACCCAAAGCACTCCTATGGTATCCGGGAGTTGCACGATCTCACGGTCGAAGGAAAAGATACTTGACATTAGAAAAGCTTTAGCATACGAACAACACGATCTAGTGCTATTCTTAGGATTGTGTCTTGTCCATCAAATCATTCTCCTAATGATGTGATCCCGTTATCGATGACATCCAATGTCCATGATCTGGAAACCACGATCATCTATTGATCAACGAGCTAGCCAACTAGAGGCTTGCTAGGGACACATTGTGATCTATTTATCCACACATGTATTACTGTTTCCTGTTAATACAATTATAGCATGAACAATAGACGATACCATTTTATTATTGCCTCTAGGGCATATTTCCAACAGTTTTAGCCTCTGATTGCAAGAAAGTGCAAAAGTTGTGACATGCTGTCCAGAAACAGATTGTGTCTGCCTGATAGGAAAATTCGCCTAAAATCACCAGTTCATCTTTTTGATCTGAATGTTTTTGACAGTATGCTCTATATAATTGTGTTTCTGGCATCAGTTCTGAGTCTTTTGATTTTATTTGTAGAAGTGCCCCGACAAAATTATTTACTACATGCTGGTCTGTTGTTCCCAGATTCTGCCCTGCTTTGCGTTTTCATTGTTTTGCAAAGCTTAAGCTTGCTTTTTTTGCAAAAACATTTTGGAAATCTTTAGAAACATAATCTCTTCCTTAAAATATTTATTTTTAGTAGAGAGTGAATTATTTTATTAAGGGAACTCTAATTAGCTTATGATGAGTTGCGTATGAAGGGAGTTTTCAAGTATGCGATGGATGATGATGAAAGAAGATCCAAGAGTGTCAAGCGCTCAAGCTTGGGGATTCCCCCATGCACCCTCAAGAAATATTCAAGGAGACTCAAGCGTCTAAGCTTGGGGATTCCCCCGTGCATCCCCTTCTCCATCTGCAATCATCAGTTCGTCCTTCTCCATGCTATATTTTATGTGCTATGCTTGGAGCGTCCCCCTCTTTATTTTTTATTTTGTTTTAATTTTTCTTGATGTTCATAACAAGTTGGACCCTAGCCTTCTTTGTTTGGGAGAGAAGCACGCTTCACTCCACCATAGAACACAACATGAATTTTCATGCTTATCCTTTTTGTGTGCTCTTTATCTTTTCATAGCTGCTGACTTGCTTAGCTCTTAGTTTTCATGCTTATATTTTAAGAGGTTTTATTTAGGTTAATTTTGAAACTCTCTTGAACTATCATATCTTGTTTAGAGAGTTGGCTTGTTGCATTGAGTTGTGTGTCTTGCATGAGTAGGTAATTAAGGTTGCTATTTAAGTATAATAGTAACTTGCAATAGTTTTGAGGTGTTGATTTGAGTAATGTTTGGACTATTGGTGCCAAGAGAGCTTGAGACTATTAGTGATAGGTGCCGTATTTTGGGAAATCCGTGTCTTCTTCAAAAACTAAAAAATTAGTTGAGAACTCTAGCTATTGAATGGATCGCTAACCTCTTGAGGGGTTGGAATTATAGAGTACCCTAACGTTACCATGGGTCGAGGATGCACAAGGATAACCAAACCCCCAAACACTCCTCCTCGGGGTGCTTGTCTCTTTGTGAATTTCCCGATTAGATAGAGAGTTATCGATAATAAGTGCATGACTTCTTTGGACTAATGTGAGTATTCGATTATTGGCACTTCCACCATCCATATTTTGCTAGCCTCTTCCGTACTGTGCATTGCCCTTTCTCACGTTGAGACTTGGTGCAAACTCCGTTGGTGCATCCAAACCCTTGGCATGATACGCTCTGTCATCATAAGCCTCATTATATCTTTCCTCAAAACAACCACCATACCTACCTATTAAGGCATTTCCATAGCCTTTCCGAGATACATTGCCATGCAACATCCACCATCTCATGACTTGATCTTCATGTCATACATGCTTTTGCTTGGTGAGGAGCCGCATGTTAGTTGGGCTTGCCCTTATTATTATTGCTGCATGACGCGCTAGTATCATTGCATATCCTGCTACACTGTTAGAGGCATACATTTGCATACATCATGACAGTTTTCATTGTTCTTTATGTTGAGTACTTCTTATAAAGTGTGAAGATTTTTCTTTATATTCTTGTAAAAAATAGAATGTTGCCCTTAAGTGAGTAAATGAGGGATAAATGATCCCAAAGAGGACAAAATGAAATGATCCCAAAGAGAACAAGTGAGGGATAAATAGAAAGAGCCAAATAGGCCACAAAAAAAGGAAAATAAAAAGAAATAAAAAGAGAGAAGGGGGCAACACTACTGTTCCTTTTGAAAGATCCACACTTGTACTCCATTGTTATATTTCTGCTCCATAGAGATTATCATTCATGCGTAACTATGTCGGGACCTTTACACCATAGAACTTGGCTTGTACATTCCAATGATGAGCCTCCTCAAATGAGCTCTAGGTCTTCATGAGCAAGCAAGTTGGATGCACCCCCACTAGTTCCATTGGAGAGATTACCATAACTCATATGTCCATCCGTTGCTTGGCAATCCCTACTCGTCACATCATATTTATCATTTGGTTTTCTCTCACGTATGATTGTCCTCATTGATGTAAGCCTTTCACACCTTTTTTTGTCTTCCTTCCCCATCATTATTCTCTTTGCGATCCTAAGTGCCAATATATCTTGCTTATGCTCATCCATTGCATGAGTGCTCAAAGTCAAAAGGGAGAGGATCATTTTGAATTGTGCCTGACTAGTGGTCTGGGGATGAGTCAAAATAAGAAACTGAAGGAGACCAAGTGTGAAATTTTAGTAGATTGAGTTCTCAATAAAAAAATATTTTTATGCTCTCAACCTATCTCCCACTCCTTGCACGCAAACACCATTTGGAGACCTTCTAGTCACGGACAGCGAGAGCTCTTGCATCTTTATGTTCTTACTTTGCTATTTTCAATACTAGATATAGACTCTTGCTTGTTATTGTCTTGACTTGAATTGCATATCTTGCTTGCCTTACTTTGCACTTCTTATATGTGTGTTAGTATGTCATCACAGAAATTATTTCTGTTATCATTTACCTACTCGAGAACGAGCATGAATTAAGCTTGAGGATGTTGATACGTCCCTAACGTATCTATAATTTTTTCTTGTTCCATGATCTTTTGGGTGACACTGTTATATGTTGTGCAACACTTTTATATCATTTTACACATATTTGGCTAACCTACTAACGCAGTGCACCCAGAGCTAGTTTTTGTCTGCTGATGTATTTTTTATAGGGACTTTTACCCAATTTTCAAGAGTCCCAAAAATCCTGAGAAAAAATATATATATATATCAGCGTGATGAAAGCTTCCAGATCACTGAAGATGGGCCAGAGGGGAGCCAGGGTTTGCCCAGGCGACCACCCTGCGCGGCCTGGCCCCTGGCCGTGCCCACAAGTCGCCTGGGTTGGCCCCACCTCCTCTAACGCACTCGTTTGGCCTATATTTACCCTTCCGAGAGAAAACCCTCGTACCGTATCCAGAATCGAGAATTCCTCCACCGTTCCGCCGCTGCAGCGCTTTCGAGATCGGGAGCGTCACGAGACCTCTTCCCGACACCCCGCCGGAGGGAGGATTGATCTCCGGGAGCTTCTCCACCACCATGGACGCTTCCCGGACGTGCCGTGAGTAGTCCTCCTTGGACCATGAGTCCATGACCAGTAGCAATGTGATGTCTTCTCTCCAATCTTGTGCTTCAATGGCTAGTCCTTGTGAGCTGCCCTACATGATCAAGGCATATATGTAATCATCATGTTGTTGCTATGCTGAGTTTCTTGGGATCTGATGGATTATGAGATTATGTTCAGATTGTTATGAGTTATATATTTGGTTCTCCTTTTATATTATGTTATTTAGTGATTCATGCATGTTCTCCGTTTCTATTTATTGCTTTGGCTGAGTAGTAGATTGTAACTCCAAGAGGGAGCGTTATGCATGACTGTGGGTTCATGCCCCTCGATATCTAGCTTGAGTGACAAAAACATGAGACTAGGGGATGTGTTGTTTCCACCAGGGAGAAAACAACGGTGCTTGTGACCTGGGTTGCAAGGATTATTTACCTTACACATAGTTCATTAATGCAGTAGTCCGTTGCTTTCAGTTTACACTTTGGGTGGGACTCGCAACTTAATAGCAGCGAGATGTTCTGGATAGCTATCTCAAGGTGGATGATTAGTAGGTAGATAATGATGAATAAACGGTCTACTTGTCTCGGCATACTGCCCATTACTTTTGAGCCATTAACAATCAAGGAGCATGATTAGCATTGCGGTGCGTTTATAATTGTGTCAATTGCCTAGCTGTAATTTGTTTACCTCGCATAGCTGGTTATCTTCTTTTGGGTGAGAGACATAACTAGAGAACATCATGAGACTCCGGTCCAAATTTCCACCACTGCTTACACCTCCACCATTTACTGCTTTCTTTCCTTCTCCGTTGCTATCACCATTACTATTCCCGCCTGTGTTTTGATCCTTTGCAAACTTCAAGGCCAGAGAGATTGGTAACCTCTCTGTACTCATTGGGAGCAAAGTTATTTGTTGTGTGTGCAGGTCCACGTCTTCTGCTAGTGCCAGAGCAGCGGACACCTACTTGTTGAACCTCGGAGTCCTGCTAGTTCGATAAACCTTACAGTCTCCATGTAAGAGAAACTTGTTGCTGACTACATCTCAACCTTGCACTTGGGGTAACCAACGAGGGGGCGAGAAGTATATACATTCCCTTGTCATCAATGGGGTCAAACCCATCGGCGGTGAGCCACCGGAAGCTCGAGGGACGACGAGGGGATCGAAAAGCCTCCTCCGGTGACCAAATGGACGGCTGAGACCACGAATGGGTCAACCTCTCACCCGTGCATCTAAAGGAGCAAGCCAGAGGGGCTGTAATGGTCGGAAACATCGCCGGCAACAAGCTCGACGGCTGCCGGAACTCAGGCTTCATCAAGATCAATGTGGCTGCGCGCGAAAGAGCCGGAGCTAAGCACCTACAACACCTACATGACGGTGCAAAGCTTCTGGTGGACTCAGTTGGGCTTGAGGATCACCGGAACCTCACCGGCGATGAGCTCCCGCGGTGGAGCTCGTTGGTCGTCGGTGGAATCGCAGTTACGACTCGAGATCGAAGGGGAAAAAGAGGGGAATGGATTCTACACCTCATGAGGAGTGAAGTGGCATCGAAAGCGAGCTTAGTGTCAGGAGGATAACCCCGGGGTGGGCTCATCGAGCCTACGCCTTCGCCTTTTACCATGAAGGAACAACATGAATCATTCTACAAAGCCCAAGTGCCCCTGGCCAGCTAGGAAGCACCTGTCGGCTGGGGGCGAGACAGCCAACTGTCTGGCCGGCCAGGAAGCCCTTGCCGGCTAGAGGCGAGACGGTTACCTCCCTCTGGCCATCTAGGCCAAGCCGACCGGCTAGAGGCGAGGCGGCCGTGCCCAGGCCGGCTAGTTAAGCGACTAGCCGGCTAGGGAGCTCAAGTCACATCAGGTCGTAGGTCATGACGAGACCCTACGGTTAAAGGTGGCTACGCGTCAGCCAAGGTACTAGATTGGGGTGAACGGTAGGTGCAGCGTTGGCGGCCATGCCGCTGACCTCCTCCGGCTCTGATCCATCATCCTCCATAGTGTCGGCCCGTGAAACTCCCACTCCATTACTGCACTCGGCGTGGGAACAGTGGAGACGACCGTACTGGTGGCCCATGACGAATCTCGCTGGACGACGCGGGACGTACCACATGTGTCATGTGTCAACCTTACGCGAGAACCTTACTGGCTAGCCGGTGGATCCCATAGCCAGACGGGACCTCACAGCCGGCGGGCCCCTCCAGCGACAATACAAGACCCCGGCGGGTCCCCTGGCCAGCCGGTGAGACTGCGAGCCGGGTCCCACTCTTGTACTTTTATCCTCATTGTAGGCCGGTGGGTTCGTATATAAAACCCCCGCCCACGCTCCATGCAGAGGGTCGATGAACTTCATACACATACAACACACAGGAGAGGTAGACGCGAGCCCGCTGCTCCTACTTCCTCCTCCACAGAACAGCTCAAGGAGCACATTGTAGTCTCACTGATACATCATACACTCTGGCAGGATTAGGGGTGTTATCTCTACGGAGAGCCCTGAACATGGGTACATGGTGTGTTCCATGCTTGTACCATCCCCGTTCCCAGCGCCCTCCGGTGCCACTTCGGTTCCCACCATCTTTAACCTACCCATGGCTTATGTTGTGAGTAAACACCGACATTTGGCGCCCACTGTGGGGCCGTCCGCGGCATCGGCCAGATTTACGTGATGGGCGGGGCCCTGCGCTTACACTGCCAGATGCATCATGTCCGGACCGATCAGCATGCCCATGGAGCCTGCTCTTGATGAGGCTTCGCCGATGTTGATTGACGTCCCAGTCCGTCATGCAGATTCTGATGGGGAGTCTGACGACGAGTCACTCCCCAGCGTCGTCATTGCTGCTGTTGAGAACCTTAGTGTTCTCTTCAGCGACTTGCGCCTCAACGATGGCCGTCACTACCCTGGCGAGGACTTCGACGTCGAGGCGTTGTGCGCCAGCTTGAGTAGGATCTCCCTCGTGGAGACGCCTACATTTGATGAGTATCCCAGCAACATGCTCATCTTCGATGGTCCACCGTCGTCCGCGGGGTTCCTTACCCCGTATCACGCCGCCGTCGTCTCCAACATCGTGGAGGTGATGGTCATCGGTGTCGGCACCAGCACGGCTCATGGCAAGGCGTCAGCTGACGCTGGTGATCCTGCTGCGCTTCAGGCCGCCCTTGCCGTCTTGAAGACACCCATCGCCACCTCGACAAATCCCACAGACGCGTGGGCCTCGCTGGAGGAGGCTCGCAGGCAGATCTTGGAGGAGGGCATTGCCATCGCCGCGGCTAAACGCCGGATGGAAGCAATGCAGCGCGAGTATAACTCCTCTTACAGCCTCACTCCGGTTTCCGAGGGTCCTAGCTGGCTTGGCACGGTCCACGACCGCGGCCGGGTCATTGCTGAGATCCTAGACGGCAAGCTGCCCATCTACGAGACTTCTGCGGCCAACTTACGGGCTGCACTGGCGGCCATGGCAGAAATGCCAGACTTGGAGGGCGAGGAGCGCGTCCTTTAGGAGAAGAGGGTCAAGGATCTCCTTCATGCTGCCAACGAGCAGCAGACACGGCTTCACCCTGGTCAGGCACAGTCGGAGTCTCCGGGACCCAATCCCGGAGCGCGCCGTAACCCCAGCGGTCATCACCAAGTCGAGGGATCTTCCTCGCATCGCACTTCCACCCGGAAGGGCAAGGGAAGCCACGATAGGCGTTCTCAGCGCTAGAGAGAGCCGACTTCGAGCCGGCATCGCAGAGATGATGAGAGTGACTCGGTGTATGAGATTCCTCGTCCGGGGAGGGCCCATGCCACCGGCTCACAAGACACACTTCCGATCATGGCTCGGATCGTCCCTCGCGTCCCACACAGCAACAACGATGCTCGCAAGCGCCTCAATGCCCTGGCACAGTCATCTCTTCTAGAGGAGGACGACCCCATTGGTCCGCCGTGCTTCGGCCCCAGATCCGAGGGGAGCCGTTTCCCCGAGGCTTCACTCTCCCTCAGGACACCCCCAAGTATAATGGCACTGCCAAGCCAGAAGACTGGCTGATCGACTACACCACAGCCGTCGGCATTGCTCGAGGCAACAAGCGCGTAGCCGTCCGCTATGTGCCACTCATGCTGGGCTTGGACATGGCTTAACAGCCTTCCAGCCGGCAGCGTCAACTCTTGGGTTGACTTCTAGGAGGCGTTCGTCCGCAACTTCACTGACACCTACAAGCGCCTTGGTCGGCCTCACGAGCTGGCCATGTGTGTCCACAGGCCCAACAAACCCCTTCGTGACTACGTCACGCGTTGGACGGAGCTACAAAACTCCCGCGAGGGAGTGCATGAGGTACAGGCCATCTAGTACTTCATCGACGGCTGCCGATACGACACTCTCCTCAAGCACAAGCTCATGTGCTCCGAGCCCACCTCTCTGGCAGTGCTCATGGCCGACTCCGCGATGCGAGTTAGGGTGACCGCCTCGGACAAAGTTGTCCCCATGCCGACTACTCCCAAGCCGACTGGGGACAATCGAGGCGGCCAGAACAACAACAAGCGCAAGGCGGATCAACTCGATTCACGCTCCAACAACAAGCTAGTGGCCAACGTGGAGGGAGATGCGCCGGCTACTTAAGCCGGCTCTCAACAGACTGGCAGCGCAAGCTCAGCTTCGAGCAAATGCTTGACGCGCCCTGCAAGATGCACTCTGGGTGAAGCCCTCTACCCATACCCTTTGACAGTGCAGCTTTGCACGACGACTATCGCAAGGAGAGGGCCTGCCGGCTCCCCCAGGTGCAGCTGCAGCGCCTCATCCTTGGGCTCCTGGTCCAGCTCCGGCTCCACCGTCGCCACCTCACAATGAAGGCCGTCTCCACAATGACTACCCCCATCAAGACGGAGCATTCGTTATCTTCACCAGCGAGGGTGACGACAAGCACAGCCAGCGCCAGCACCGACGTGAGGTCAACGCCACGGTCCCCTCGGTTCCCCATTACATGCATTTGTTTGAAAAGCCAATTACATGGAGCCGGGTTGAACATCCTGCGGTGATGCCAAATCCTGGCTCATACGCACTCGTCCTTAACCCCACTTTCGCCTCCTAGAGGCTCACCTGCCGGTTCTCCCGGGTGTTGGTCGACGGCGGCAGCAACATTAACATCCTCTACCTCGACACCTTGCTCAAGCTTGGGCTCAAGGAGAAGGACCTCCACCCGACCAACACTGTCTTCCACGGCATTGTGCCGGGACAGTCCTGCTCGCCAATCGGCAAAATCCAGCTGGATGTCCTTTTCGGTGACAAGGCTCACTTCCGCCGAGAGTCGATATGGTTCGAGGTGGTGGATCTCAGCAGCCCGTATCACACGCTGTTGAGCAGGTCGGCTCTGGACAAATTCAGGCCATCTCCCACTATGCCTACCTCAATATGAAGATGTGGGGTCCAAAGGGAATCGTCACCATCGCTGGCGACTACAAGAAGTCGCTCGAGTGGGCATAGGACAGCAGCCGTCTGGCCGACACCCTGGTGATTGCTGAGGAGGAAAGGCAGATCGACCGGCTCGTCGCTCAGGCTACCGAGCCACCGGTGATCCCTACTCCACCATCCCAGTCAGCCAGCGAAGGCTCCTTCAAGCCGGCCAAAGAAACCAAGCAGGTGCCACTCGACCCTGCGAACCCCAAGCAGTGCGTCACCATCGGGGCTAACCTCAGCCCCAAATAGGATGGCGAGCTCGTCGACTTCTTCCGTGAGAATCGGGACATCTTTGCATGGTCTCCAAAAGACATGCCAGGGGTTCCGAGGAAGTACGCCGAGAACAAACTTCATGTGCGGCTGGATGCAAAGTCGGTGAAATGACCTTTGCGTCGTTTCGCCGAGGGGAAGCGGCGCACAATTGGAAAAGAGATTGCACGGCTCCTTGCAGCCGACTTCATCATGGAGGTTTTCCACCCGGACTGGTTGGCCAATCCAGTCCTGGTGCTGAAGAAGAACAACACATGGCGAATGTGTATCGACTACACGAGCCTGAATAAGGTGTGCCCAAAAGACCCTTTCGCCCTGCCCAGGATAGATCAAGTGATCGACTCCACAGCCGGCTGCGAACTGCTGTCGTTTCTGGACGCATATTCAGGCTACCATCAAATCAAGCTGGATCCAGCTAATCACCTGACGACCTCCTTCATCACGCCCTTAGGGGCCTACTTCTACACCACCATGACGTTCGGTCTAAAGAACGCTGGTGCGACATTCCAACGCTGCATGCAGCAGTGCCTCCTACCACAGATTGGCAGAAACATCCACGTCTATGTGCATGACATCATCGTCAAGACCAAGCAACACTTCAGTCTCCTTGACGACTTGTGGGAGACATTCGCCAACCTGCACGAATACACGATCCTGCTCAATCCGGAGAAGTGCGTGTTTGGAGTTCCAAGCGACAAGCTCTTGGGGTTCTTCGTGTCCGCTCGTGGCATTGAAGCGAACCCTGAGAAGATCGGAACCATTGAGCGGATGGTGAAGCCGGCTCAAATCCTTGACGTCCATAAGTTCGCGGGCTGCCTGGCGTCCCTTAGCCGGTTCGTCAGCCGGCTCGGCAAGAAGGCGCTTTGATACATCTCCAACGTATATATAATTTTTTTGGTTCCATTCTATTATCTTGTCAAACTTTGGATGTTTTGTATGCCTTTTATATCTTTTTTTGCACTAACTTATTAATTTAGTGCCAAGTGCGAGTTCCAATTTTTTTGGTGTTTTGACCCTTTTCAGAGGAGAATATTAAACGGAGTCCAAACAGAATAAAACTTCCGAAAAGATTTTTTCCGGAACAGAAGATACACAGGGGGCGTGAGAACCAAGGCAGAAGCCACCAGGGGAGGCCACAAGCCCCCTAGGCGCGGCCAGGGGGGCCGCGCCTAGCAAGCTTATGGCCCCCCTAGGGCTCATCTGCCCTACCCCTTCCGCATATAAATTCACGAAAAATCCAGAACTACGTGATAGATCCACGAAAATACTTTTCCGCCTCCGCAAGCTTCTGTCTCCGCAAGATCCCATCTGGGGCACGTTCTGGTGCCCTATCGGAGGGGGGATTCAGATATGGAGGGTTTCTTCATAAACACCATTGCCTCTCCGATGATGCGTGAGTAGTTCACCATAGACCTTCGGGTCCATATCTAGTAGCGAGATGGCTTCTTCTCTCTCTTGGATATTCAATACAAAGTTCTCCATGATCTTCTTGGAGATCTAGCCTATGTAATCTTCTTTTGCGGTGTGTTTGTCGAGATCCGATGAATTGTGGATTTATGATTAGATTATCTATGAATCTTATTTGAGTTTCTTCTGATGTCTTATATGCATGATTTCATATCCTTGTAATTCTCTTCGAGTTGTGGGTTTTCTTTGGCCAACTTGATCTATGATTCTTGCAATGGGAGAAGTGCTTGGTTTTGGGTTTGTACCATGCGGTAACCTCACCCAGTGACAGAAGGGGTAGCGAGGCACGCATCATGTTGTTGCCATCAAGGGTAAAAAGATGGGGTTTATATCTATTGCATGAATTTATCCCTCTACATCATGTCATCTTGCTTAAGGTATTACTCTGTTTGTCATGAACTCAATACACTAGATGCATGCTGGTCGATGTGTGGAGTAATAGTAGTAGATGCAGAAAGTATCGGTCTACTTGTCTCGGACTTGATGCCTATATGTATGATCATTGCCTTACATATCGTCATGACTTTGCGCGGTTCTATCAATTGCTCAACAGTAATTTGTTCACCCACCGTAATATTTGCTATTTTGAGAGAAGCCTCTAGTGAACACTATGAACCCCGGGTCTACTTCACATCATATTTTCAGCCTTACACTTTTACTTTGTTGCACTTTCCGCCTTCAGATCTCACTTTGCAATCAATCTTGAATGGATTGACAACCCCTTTATAGCGTTGGGTGCAAGCTCGTTTGTGTTTGCGCAGGTACTCTGGACACTTGGCTTGATTCTCCTACTCGATTGATACCTTGGTTCTCAAAGTGAGGGAAATACTTACTGCTACTGTGCTGCATCACCCTTTCCTCTTCTAGGAAAAAACCAACGCAAGCTCAAGAGGCAGCAAGAAGAATTTCTGGGGCCGTTGCCGGGGAGGATCAAGTCAAGAATAGTCTCCCGTCAACGTGTCAATTTCTGGCACCGGGGATTGTTCTACGTGAAGCTTATCCAAGTAAGTGTCGCAAACTCATCTCTTGCATTTACTTTTTTGCCTCTCGTTTTCCTCTCCCCCACTTCTGAAAAAACAAAAATTTACAAAAATATTTGCCTTTTTCGTTCGCCCTATTATTTCGCTTGCTTTCTGTTCTCTTGTGTGCTTGTCTACTTGCTGAAGTCACCATGACTGAAAACACCAAACTTTGTGACTTCTAAATTACTAATAATAATGATTTTATTAGTACTCCGATTTCTCCCACCACTAGTGGGGAATCATACGACATCAATGCTGCTTTGTTGAATCTTGTTATGAAAGAGCAATTCTCAGGCCTTCCTAGTGAAGATGCCGCAACACATCTTAATACCTTCATTGAGCTTTGCAATATGCAAAAGAAGAAAGATGTGGATAATGATGTGAGTAAATTGAAGCTATTTCCATTCTCGTTGCGAGATCGAGCAAAAACTTGGTTTTCATCTTTGCCCAAAAATATTATTGATTCTTGGAACAAGTCAAAGATGCTTATATATCCAAGTATTTTCCACCGGCTAAGATTATCTCTCTCCGTAATGATATCATGAATTTTAAGCAACTTGGTCATAAACATGTTGCACAATCTTGGGAGAGAATGAAATTGATGATTATAAATTGTCCCGCTCATGGCTTGAGTCTTTGGATGACTATACAAATCTTCTATGCTGGTTTGAATTTCGCTTTAGAAATATCTTTGACTCCGCCTCAGGTGGAACGTTCATGGAAATCACATTATGAGAAGCCACAAAACTCCTGGACAATATCATGACAAACTACTCTCAGTGGCACACTGAAAGGTCACCTACTAGTAAAAAGGTACACGCTATAGAAGAAATTAACTCGTTGAGTGTTAAGATGGATGAGTTAATGAAATTGTTTGCTAGTAAAGGTTCTCCTTTAGATTCTAATGATATGCCCTTGTCTTCCGTGATTGAGAGTAGCAATGATAGCTTGGACGTTAATTTTGTTGGTAGGAATAATTTTGGCAACAACAATGCTTTTAGAGGAAACTATATTCCTAGGCCTTTTCCTAGTAATCCCTCTAATAACTTTGGCAACTCCTACCACAATGCTCATGGAAATTACAACAAATTACCCTCTGATCTAGAGAGTCATATCAAAGAGTTCGTCAACTCGCAAAAGAATCTCAATGCGTCCATATAAGAAAAACTACTAAAAATTGATGATTTGGCTAGGAACGTTGATAGAATGTCTATTGATATTGATGCTTTAAAAGTTAGATGTGCTCCGCCCAAGATCAATATGGATGACACTTTGAAAGCTATGCGTGTTTCCATGAATAAGAGTAAAGAAAGAACCGCCCAGATTCGTGCTAGACATGAATGGCTTAAAAAGGCGTGTTCTCGTGATGAGAATCACGGAGATCTTAAAGTGCTTGGTGTGACTCCCATTGAATCCTTATTTTCTAGTGTCAAACCTAATGATGATGGGGCTGGATATGAATCCACCTTGGTTGAAAAACGCCCCAATGATTCGGAGTCTATCTTTCTTGATGCTAAAAGCATTGAAAGTGGAGTAGAGGATATCAAAACTTTGAGTGGTAATGAAACTACTACTTTGGATTTCAAGGAATTAAATTATGATAGTTGCTCTTTGATTGAATGTATTTCCTTGATGCAATCCATGCTAAACTCTCCACACGCTCATAGCCAAAACAAGGCCTTTACCGATCATATCGTCGATGCTATGATAAAATATCTTGAAGAGAAACTTGAGTTGGAAGTTTCAATTCCTAGAAAGCTTCAAGATGAGTGGGAACCTAATATCAAAATCAAAATCAAAAACTATGAATTCAATGCTTTGTGTGATTTGGGTGCTAGTGTTTCCGTGATTTCAAAGTCTTTATGTGATATTCTAGGCTTTAATGAGATTGATGAGTGCTCTCTTAATTTGCATCTTGCGGATTCTACTGTTAAGAAACCCATGGGAAGGATTAATCGTGTTCTTATTATTGCAAATAGGAACTATGTACCCGTGGATTTTATTGTGCTTGATATTGATTGCAATCCTACATGTCCTATCATTCTTGGTAGACCTTTCCTAAGGACTATTGGTGCTATCATCGATATTAAGGAAGGGAATATTAGATTTCAATTTCCTTTAAATAAGGGCATGGAGCATTTTCCTAGAAATAAAATAAGATTGCCTTATGAATCCATGATGAGGGTTATTTATTGTTTGAGCACCAAAGACTACGATACGTGATTCTATCACCTTATGCCTAGCTAAGGGCGTTAAACAATAGCGCTTGTTGGTAGGAAACCCAATGAATTTATCTTTGATTTTTTGCTTTCTGTTTTGCTGCATCCACACCATCAAACTTCTGTTATGATTGTGTCTTTTGTGTCTCTTTTTGTGTTTGAGCCAAGTAAAACCTTTATGACTAGGTTCGTGATGGTTGTTCGATCCTGCTGGAAAAAGACAGAAACTTTTTGCTCACGAAATTATTTTCCATTTTTATCCAGAAAGAGCTTTTGAGTTGATTCTTTTTTGCTTCTGGTTGATATGACGTTTTCCCAAACTGTCGTAATGTTTCAGAATTTTTGACATACCATAAGTATACAAAGTATACAGATTGCTACAGACTGGTCTTTTTTTTACAGATTCTGTTTTTTGTTGTGTTGGTTGCTTGTTTTGATGAAACTATGGATAGTATCGGGGGTACTAGCCATGGAAAAGTGAGAATACAGTAATCTAACACCAATATAAATAGAAATCAAGTTTGCTACAGTACCTCAAGAGTTGGTAGTTTGTTTTCTTGTGCTAATGATATCACGAGTTTCTGTTTAAGTTTTGTGTTGTGAAGTTTTCAAGTTTTGGGTGATGTTCTCATGGACAAAGGGATAAAGAGTGGAAAGAGCTCAAGCTTGGGGATGCCCAAGGCACCCCAAGCCAAATTCAAGGACACCAAAATGCCTAAGCTTGGGGATGCCTCGGGAAGGCATCCCCTCTTTCGTCTTCAATCCATCGGTAACATTACTTGGAGCTATATTTTTATTCACCACATGATATATGTTTTGCTTGGAGCGTCTTGTATCATAGGAGTCTTTTATTTTTGTTGTCTAACAATCATCCTTGCTGCACACTTTTTGAGAGAGACATGCACTCATCGTGATTTGGCTAGAATATTCTTTGAGCTTCGCTTATATCTTTTCAGTTAGGCAATTTAGCTCACATTCGCTTCACTTAGATCTTTTAGAGCACGGCGGTGTCATATTTTGGAGAAATAAGAACTCTCAATCTTCACTTATATCTTTTTGAGAGTGATCTCGCTGAGTAACTTGGTAGTTGGCTTGTGCTATGAAAGTAGTCCCAAAGGTGATAGAAATCCAAAGAGGATACAATAAAATTCCATCTTCATGTGCATTGATTAGAAAGAGAAGTTTGATTCCTCTCAATTAGTTTTGAGATATGGATTTGGTGATACTAAGAGTTATGTTAGTAGGGTGTTGTGAATCTAGAAATACTTGTATTGAAGTTAGTGATTCCCGTAACATGCATGTATGGTGAACCGCTATGTTAGGAAGTCGGAGCATAATTGATCTATGGATTGTCATCTTTTGTGTTGCGGTCGGGATCGCGCGATGGTTAACACCTACCAACCCTTCCCCTAGGAGTATGCGTTTAGCACTTTGTTTTGATTACTAACAAAAACTTTCACAATAAGTATGTGAGTTCTTCATGACTAATGTGAGTCCATGGTATAGATGCACTTTCACCTTCCACCATTGCTAGCCTCTTTAGTGCCGCACAACTTTCGCTGGTGCACAAATCCACCATATGTCTTCCTCAAAACAGCCACCATACCTACCTACTATGGCATCTTCATAGCCATTCCGAGATATATTTCCATGTAACTCCCACCGTTCCGTCTCATGACTTGTGCCGTCACTTTCATATTTCCATTGCATGATCGTAAGATAGCTAGCGAATCATACGCAAGCTCGATCGTTGCACATCCTATAAGAGTCATCATTGTTCTAAGCATTGAGCATTGAGTGTATTAAGGTGTGATGATCATCATTATTAGAGCATTGTCCCATGTGAGGAAATAAAAAAAGAGAGGCCAAAGTTGCCCACAAAAAAATATATGGAAAGAGGCCAAAGAGCCCGAACAAAAAAAAGAAAAGAAAAAAAGAGAGAAGGTACAATGCTACTATCTCTTTCCACACTGTGCTTCATAATAGCACCATGTTCTTCATGATTGAGAGTCTCTTGATTTGTCACCACCATATTCTAGTGGGAATCTTGTTTATATAACTTGGCTTGTATATTCCAATGATGGGCTTCCTCAAAATTGCCCTAGGTCTTCGTGAGCAAGTAAGTAGTTCTTCTTTTGAGATTTCACATACTTATAGCTCTAATTGCATCCGTTGCTTGGTAATCCCTACTCTTTCACATTGATATCTATTAATGGGCATCTCCATAGCCCTTTGATACGCCGAGTCGATGTGACCATCTCCTCCTTTTTTGTCTCACAACCTCCACCACACTCTATTCCACCTATAGTGCTATATCCATGGCTCACAATCATGTATTGCGTGAAAGTTGAAAAAGGTTTGAGAAAGTAAGAGTGCGAAAACAGTTACTTGGCCAATACCGGGGTTGTGCATGATTTAAATTAGTTGTGTGGGGATGATGGACCATAGCCAGACTATATGATTTTGTAGGGATAACTTTCTTTGGCCTTGTTATTTCGAAAGTTCATGATTACCTTGCTAGTTTACTTGAAGTATTATTGTTTTCATGTCAATAGAAAACTATTGTTTTGAATCTTACGGATCTGAACATTCATGTCACATGAAAGAAGTTACAAAGGACAAACATGTTAGGTAGCATTCCACATCAAAAATTCAGTCTTTATCACTTCCCTACTCGAGGACGAGCAGGAGTTAAGCTTAGGGATGCTTGATACGTCTCCAACGTATCTATAATTTTTGATGGTTCCATGCTATTATCTTGTCAAACTTTGGATGTATTATATGCCTTTTATATCTTTTTTGGGACTAACTTATTAACTCTGTGCCAAGTGCCAGTTCCTGTTTTTCCGTGTTTTTGACCCTTTTTAGAGGAGAATATTAAACGGAGTCCAAACAGAATAAAACTTCCAAAAAGATTTTTTTACGGAACAGAAGGTACACAGGGGGCGTGAGAACCAAGGCAGAGGGCACCAGGGGAGGCCACAAGCCCCCTAGGCGTGGCCCGGGGGGCCCGCGCCTAGCAGGCTTGTGGGCCCCCTGTGGCTCGTCTGCCCTACCTCTTCCGCCTATAAATTCCCCAAAAATCCAAAACTACGCGAGAGATCCACAAAAAAATACTTATTCGCCGCCACAAGCTTCTGTCTCCGCAAGATCCCATCAGGGGCACGTTCTGGTGCCCTGTCAGAGGGGGGATTCGGATACGGAGGGCTTCTTCATCAACACCATTGCCTCTCCGATGATGCATGAGTAGTTCACCATAGACCTTCGGGTCCATAGCTAGTAGCTAGATGGCTTCTTCTCTCTCTTGGATCTTCAATACAAAGTTCTCCATGATCTTCATGGAGATCTATCCGATGTAATCTTCTTTTGCGGTGTGTTTGTCCAGATCCGATGAATTGTGGATTTATGATCGGATTATCTATTAATCTTATTTGAGTTTCTTCTGATCTTTTATATGCATGATTTTATATCCTTGTAATTCTCTTCCAGTTGTGGGTTTTGTTTGGCCAACTTGATCTATGATTCTTGCAATGGTAGAAGTGCTTGGTTTTGGGTTCATACCGTGCGGTGACCTCACCTATTGATAGAATGGGTAGCGAGGCACGCATCGTATTGTTGCCATCAAGGGTAAAAAGATGGGGTTTATATCTATTGCATGAATTTATCCCTCTACATCATGTCATCTTGCTTAAGGCGTTAATCTGTTCGTCATGAACTCAATACACTAGATGCATGCTGGATAGCGGTCGATGTGTGGAGTAATAGTAGTAGATAAAGAAAGTATCGGTCTACTTGTCTCAGACCTGATGCCTATATGTATGATCATTGCCTTAGATATCGTCATGACTTTGCGCGGTTCTATCAATTGCTCGACAGTAATTTTTTCACCCACCTTAATGTTTGCTATTTTGAGAGAAGCCTCTAGTGAACACTATGGCCCCCGGGTCTACTTCACATCATATTTTCAGCCTTAGACTTTTACTTTGTTGCACTTTTCGCCTTCAGATCTCACTTTGCAATCAATCTTGAAGGGATTGACAACCCCTTTATAGCGTTGGGTGCAAACTCGTTTGTGTTTGCGCAGGTACTCTGGACACTTGGCTTGATTCTCCTACTGGATTGATACCTTGGTTCTCAAACTGAGGGAAATACTTACTGCTACTATGCTGCATCACCCTTTCCTCTTGAAGGGAAAAATCCAACGCAAGCTCAAGAGGTAGCACGCTTCTAATCTACCGACTGATGAAGAAAACAACCAAGTTCGAGTGGAGTGAACAGGCAGAGAAGCCTTCTGCGACCTCAAGCACGTCATCTCAAGCCTGCCAATCTTGGCAGCACCGGCTGAAAGGGAACCCATTCTCATATACATTGCAGCGACCACCCGCATGGTTAGTGTAGTGTTGGTAGTAGATCGCAAGGAGGAGGGCAAGGTACTGTTAGTGCAACGCCATATCTATTACCTCAGCAAGGTCTTGTCCGCCTCCAAGCAAAACTACCCCCACTGCTAGAAAATGTGTTATGGTGTTTACCTTGCCGCAAAGAAGTTGAAGCAATACTTCCAAGAGCATGCCATCACTGTGGTGAGCACTGCTCCACTTTCATAAATCATGGGCAACCTTGATGCAACTGGCCAGATTGCCAAGTGGTCCATCTCCATGGCCGACCACGAGATCCGCTACGAGCCACGCACTGCTATCAAGTCCGAGGTGGTGGCCAACTTCCTTGTTGATTGGGCCGAAACCCAATTCGAGCCGCCACCTCTAGACTCCACTCATTGATGGATGCGAAATGGTCTGGGACCCGGCGTTGTCTTGACGTCTCTGAAAGGGGACCAGCTCAAGTATGCTCTCCAGATTCACTTTGCTGCCTCCAACAACGTCGCCGAGTACGAAGCCCTCACTCATGGCCTCCGGCTTGCCAAGGAGATTGGCATCCAGCGGCTCCTTTGCTTCGGCGACTCGGATCTTGTGGTGCAGCATGTCTTTGGCGAATGGGACACCAGGGATGCCAACATGGTGAGCTACCGCTTCCTCATCCAGCAGCTCAGCGGCCCTTTCGGGGTTGTGAGTTTCACCCCATTCCCAGGGCGGACAACGAGGCGGCTGATACATTGGCCAAGATCGGCTCTACAAGACAAGCAATTCCAGCCGGCGTCTCCCTCGAACAGCTGCACAAGCCATCCATCAAGCCATCTCTCGAGTTGGCGGTAATTTTTGTGCCGGCAGATCCCTTAGTACCAGCGCCGTCGGCTACGCCAATTGTGCCGACTACAACTCCTGTGCCGGCTACACTGGCTTTGCCGACTCCAATTGTTGTGTCGGCTACAACTACTTTGCCGGCTATGACGACTTCGCCGGCTACAAGAACAAATCCGGCTGCGCCAAGCCTCGAATCATGTCGTTTCGACACCAAGTGGGTGGACGTCATGGAGGTAGACGGCGAGCCGGCTGCCATGACGGCATGAGAGACAGAGAGTATCGAGCCTACGACTGCTTCATCAAGCTCGGGGCTGCATAAGCCCTTGATACTCAGGTCGAGACGGAGCCAGTCCTTGTGTCGGCTCCGTCATGGGCTCAACCCATCTTGGCCTTCCTTCTTTGCGGTGAGCTTCCTCAGGACGAGGCGGAGGCAAGGCAGATTCAACGCAGATCAGCAGCCAACGCCATCATCAATCGCGAGCTAGTTCGGCGTAGCGTGACTGGCGTGTTCCAGCGCTGCGTTGAATCAGAAAAGGGGCAAGAGATCCTCAGAGACATACACCAGGGTGAGTGTGGGAATCATGCCGCCTCTAGAACCCTGGTGGCCAAGGCATTCCGCCACTGATTCTATTGGCCCACGGCCCTCTAGGAGGTCGTGGACATGTTCAACAAATGCGAAGGCTGCCAACACTTCGGCGTGCAGAGCCACATGCCTCCTTCAGCCCTCAAAACCATCCCCGTGTCATGGCCGTTTGCCGTCTGGGGGTTGGATATGGTGGGGTCATTCAAGACCGCTCGAGGCGGCATGACGCATCTCTTGGTGGCCATCGACAAGTTCACCAAGTGGATCAAGGCTAGGCCCATCAAGAAGCTTGATGGCCCCACGCCCGTCAGGTTCATCAAAGACAGTGTTGTCCGCTATGGCGTCCCCCACAACATCATCAATGACAACAGCACCAACTTCGCCAAGGGTGCTTTGGCACTCTACAGCTCCAAGGAAGGCATCCAGCTCAACTTGTCATCGGTGGCACACCCGCAATCCAACGATCAGGTGGAGAGGGCCAACGGCTTGATCCTGGCCGGCATCAAGCCATGACTTGTGGCGCCACTCGTCACGTCAGCCGGAAGCACGATCGAAGAGCTGCCGGCAGTGTTGTGGAGCCTCCGCACAACGCCGAACCAGTCAACCGGCTTCACACCATTCTTTCTGGTATATGGGTCCGAGGCAATCATCCCCACGGATGTCGAGTTCGACTCACCTCGGGTCACCCTATACATAGAGACAGAAGCGAAGGAGGCAAGAGAAGACGACCTTGATCTACTCGAGCACGCACGGGATCTAGCCTTGAGCCGGACGGCCATTTATCAGCATAAGCTGAGGTACTACCACAACAAGAAGATCAAGCCTCTCTCCTTCAGGGAGGGGGACTTGGTGCTCACAAGAATCCAGCGAACAGCCGGCCAGCATAAGCTCTCATCCCCATGGGAGGGGCTCTTCATCATTAGTCGGGCACTACATAACAATGCACACTACCAGATCGACGCCCAGAAGCCAAGGAAGCGCAAGAGAGATGACTCCGGCCAGGAGACGGAGCGTCCATGGAACGCGGCATTGCTTCGCTCGTTCTATTGCTAGAATACAAGCAAGAAAAATGAAAAGAGCATGTACGTATGTATCTTTCTCCCTCTTCGGGATTTCCAAATGAATGCAATGGGTGTTTCAAGCCAAGGCTTGGGGCACGCCTCTTTTGGATTGATATCCAGAGTCTTCACTCATTTGTGAGTCCCTTGGCCTGGCTCCACGGGCTCGGGGGCTCGCTAGCCGGCCCGAACGATTTCCTTAGTTGTACATGAGCGTATAGTGTACGCCGGGTTGAACCCTGGCCGTCTTGTAACAACTACAGACCGGTGATACGTCTATTTTGCATCATGTTTTCATGTTGATATTTATCGCTTCTTGGGATAATATTTCACTTCACGGTACAATACTTATGCCTTTTCTCTCTTATTTTGCAAGGTTTACAAGAAGAGGGAGAATGCCGGCAGCTGGACTTCTAGCCTGAAAATGGAGCAAGCCTGAGATACCTATTCTGCGCAACTCCAAACACCGTAATAATCAACGATGATTTTTTTTGGATTTATAAAAAATACTGGGCCGATGAAGCGCTAGAGGGGCGCGAGCAGGTGGCCACAAGCCTGCTAGGCGCGGCCACCCCTGGCCGCGCCTAGGGGACTTGTGGGCAGCCTGCTGGCCCACTGGCCCCCTCTTCTGCTATATGAAGGGTTTCGTCCAGAAAAAAAATCAAGGAGGAGATTTTTCGTGGATTTGCCGCCGCCACGAGCCGGAACTTGAGCAGAACCAATCCAGAGCTTCGACAGGACGATCCTAACGGGGAAACTTCCCTCCCGGAGGGAGAAATCTTCGCCATCGTCATCACCAACACTCCTCTCACCGGAGGGGACTCGTCACCATCAACATCTTCATCAGCACCATATCATCTCCAAACCCTAGTTCATCACTAGTAACCAATCTCCGTCTCGCGACTCCGATTCGTACTTGTAAGGTTGCTAGTAGTGTTGACTACTTTTTGTAGTTGATGCTAGTTGGACTACTTGGTGGAAGAGTTTATGTTCAGATCCTTGATGCTACTCATTACCTCTCTGGTCATGAATATGATTATGCTTTGTGAGTAGTTACTTTTGTTGCTGAGGACATGGGATAAGTCATGCTAATAGTAGTCATGTGAATTTGGTATTCGTTCGATATTTTGATGTGTTGTATGTTGTTTTTCCTCTAGTGGTGTTATGTGAACGTCGACTACATAACACTTCACCATTATTTGGGCCTATAGGAAGGCATTGGGAAGTATTAAGTAGATGATGGGTTGCTAGAGTGATAGAAGCTTAAACCCTAGTTTATGTGTTGCTTCCTAAGGGGCTGATTTGGATCCACTAGTTTAATGCTATGGTTAGACTTTGTCTTAATTCTTCTTTCATAGTTGCAGATGCTTGCGAGAGGGGTTAATCATAAGTGGGATGCTTTTCCAAGTAAGGGCAGTACCCAAGCACCGGTCCACCCACATATCAAACTATCAAAGTAACGAACGCGAATCATATGAACATGATGAAAACTAGCATGAGAGAAATTCCCATGTGTCCTCGGGAGCGTTTTTCCTCCTATAAGACTTTGTCCAGGATTGTCCCTTGCTACAAAAGGGATTGGGCCACCTTGCTGCACCGTTGCTACTTTTGTTACTTGTTGCTTGCTACGAATCATCTCACCACACAATCACTTGTTACCGATAATTTTAGTGCTTGCAGATATTTCCTTGCTGAAAACCACTTGTGAGATCCTTCTGCTCCTCGTTGGGTTCGACACTCTTACTTATCGAAAGGACTAGGGTTGATCCCCTATAATTGTGGGTCATCAAGACTCTTTTCTGGCGCCGTTGCTGGGGAGTGAAGTGCCTTTGGTAAGTGGAACTTGGTAAGGAAACATTCATATAGTGTGCTGAAATTTATTGTCACCTATAAGTATGGATACTAATCCTTTGAGGGGTTTGTTCGGGGTATCTTCACCTCGAACGGAAGCACAAATAGTTGCTCCTCCACCTGCTGCACCTACTGAAAATATTTTCTTTGAATTTCCTTTGGGTATGCTTGAGAAACTGCTGGCTAATCCTTTTACAGGAGATGGAACATCACATCCAGACTTGCATCTAATCTATGTAGATGAAGTTTGTTGTTTATTTAAGCTTGCAGGTTTTCTCGGGGATGAGGTCTAGAAGAAGGTCTTTCCTTTATCTTTGAAGGATAAGGCGTTGACATGGTATAGGCTATGTGATGATACTGGATCATGGGACTACAATCGGTTGAAATTGGAATTTAATAAAAAGTTTTATCCTATGCATTTAGTACATCGTGAAAGGAATTATATTTATAATTTTTGGCCTCATTACAGAGAAAGCATCGCTCAAATTTGGGGGACGCTTAAATCAATGTTATATTCATGCCCCAATCATGAGCACTCGAGAGAAATTATCATGCAGAACTTCTATGCTCGGCTTTCTCATGATGATCGGACCATGCTTGATACTTCCTGTACCGGTTCTTTTATGAAGAGACATATTGACTTCAAATGGAATTTATTGGAGAGAATTAAACGCAACTCTGAAGATTGGGAGCTTGAAGAAGGTAAGGAGTCAGTTATGAATTTCCAGTTTGATTGGGTTAAATCCTTCGTTGAGACAAATACTTTTTGTGACTTTAGCGCTAAGTATGGACTGAGATAGTAACTTCATTGTGTGAATCATTTGCTGCTCATATTGATCTCCCCAAGGAGAAGTTGTTTAAATATCACCCTCCTTTAGAAGTCAATGTAGTTAAACCCACTCCAGTTGAAGAGAAAGTAATTGCCTATAATGATCATGTTGTTCCCAATGCTTACATTGAGAAGCCACCTTTCCCTGTTAGGATAAAGGATCATTCGAAAGCTTCAACTGTGATACGTAGAGGCTACATGAGAACACCTACACCCCCTGAGAAAATTAGAGTTGAACCTAGCATTGCTATTATCAAAGATCTCCTGTCCGATGATGTTGAGGGACATAATATTCACTGATGTGAAGATGCTGCTAGAATTGCTAAACCTCACGCTAGAGACAAACATATGCCTGTTGTTGGCACAC
The DNA here is from genome assembly GCF_904849725.1 of Hordeum vulgare subsp. vulgare. NCBI lineage: Eukaryota > Viridiplantae > Streptophyta > Magnoliopsida > Poales > Poaceae > Hordeum > Hordeum vulgare. The sequence continues at coordinate 537,053,912 of NC_058521.1, forward strand.
CTATTGTTTCTGTTAAGATAGGAGATCATTACTATCATGGTTTATGTGACGTGGGTGCTAGTGTTAGTGCAATACCTCAATCCTTATATGATGAAATCAAAGACGAGATTGCACCTATTGAGATAGAGCCTATTGATGTCACTATTCAGCTTGCCAATAGAGATACTATATATCTGCCCTGTGGGAATTGTTAGGGATGCTGAAGTCTTGTGTGGTAAAACGAAGTATCCTGCTGATTTCCTCGTTCTTGCTACAACACAAGATAGCTTTTGTACCATCATATTTGGTAGACCTTTTCTCAATACCGTCAATGCTCATATTGATTGTGAGAAGCAAACTGTCACTGTTACCTTTGAAGGTGTGTCAAACGAGTTCAATTTCTCCAAGTTTGGTAGACAACCTCTTGAAAAGGAGTTGCCTAGTAAGGATGAAACTATTGCCTTAGCTTCTATTGCCGTACCTCCTACAGATCCCTTAGAGCAATACTTGCTTGAGCATGAAAATGATATGCATATGGATGAAAGGGATGAAATAGATAGAGTTCTCTTAGAACAATATCCTATCCTTAAGAATAACTTGCCTGTTGAACTGCTTGGGGATCCACCCCCACTAAAGGGTGATGTTGTGTTCAAGCTTAAATAGTTGCCTGATACTCTTGAGTATGCTTATTTTAATGAAAAAGAGATATATCCTGTTATTATTACTGCTAGCCTCTTAGAGCACGAAGAAAAGAAGTTACTAAAAACTCTGAGGAAGCACCGTGCTGCTATTGGATATACTCTTGATGATCTAAAGGGCATTAGTCCCACTCTATGCCAGCACAATATTAAAACTGGTCCTGATTCCAAACCAGTTGCTGATCATCAACGGAGATTAAATCGTAAGATGAAAGAAGTAGTAAGAAAAGAAATCCTAAAGCTTCTGGAAGCTCGTATTATCTATCTTGTTGCTCATAGCGATTGGGTGAGTCTGGTGCATTGCGTCCCTAAGAAGGGAGGTATTACCGTTGTTCCTAATGATAAGGATGAATTGATCCCGTAGAGGATTATTACTGGCCATAGGATGGTCATCGATCTTAGGAAATTGAATAAAGCCACTAGGAAAGATCATTACCCTTTGCCTTTTATCGACCAAATGCTAGAAAGACTGTCTAAACACACACACTTATGCTTTCTAGATGGTTATTCTGGTTTCTCCCAAATACCAGTTGCACAATCTGAACAGGAGAAAACCACTTTCACATGCCCTTTTGGTACCTTTGCTTATAGACGCATGCCTTTTGGCTTATGTAATGCACGTGCCACCTTTCAAAGATGTATGATGGCTATATTCATTGACTTTTGTGAAAAGATTGTTGAGGTTTTCATGGATGACTTTTCCGTTTACGGGTCTTCCTTTGATGATTGCCTCAGCAACCTTGATGAAGTCTTGTAGATATATGTAAAGACACCAACCTTGTCTTGAATTGGGAAAAGTGCGACTTTATGGTGAATGAAGGCATCGTCTTAGGACATAAAATTTTTGAATGAGGCATTGAAGTCGATAAGGCTAAGATTGATGCAATCGAGAAAATGCCATACCCCACAGATATCAAAGGTATAAGAAGTTTCCTTGGTCATGCTAGTTTCTATAGAAGGTTCATTAAAGACGTCTCTAAGATTTCTAGGCCTCTTACCAATCTCTTGCAAAAGGATATTCCTTTTGTCTGTGATGATGATTGTGAGGAAGCCTTTGAAATACTTAAGAGGGCTTTGATAACTGCACCTATTGTTCAACCACCTTATTGGGACTTGCCTTTTGAAATCATGTGTGATGCTAGTGATTATGTTATTGGTACTGTTCTAGGGCAAAGAGTTGATAAGAAATTTAATGTTATTCACTATGCTAGTAAAACTCTAGACAGTGCCCAAAGAAACTATGCTACTACAGAAAAGGAATTATTAGCAGTCGTGTTTGCATGTGAAAAGTTCAGGTCTTACATAGTTGACTCCAAAGTCACTATTCACACTGATCATGCTACTATTAAGTACCTTATGGAGAAGAAAGATGCTAAACCTAGACTTATCAGATGGGTTCTCTTGCTACAACAATTTGATTTGCACGTTGTCGACAGAAAGGGTGCTGATAACCCCGTAGCAGATAACTTGTCTAGGTTGGAGAACATTCTTGATGACCCACAACCTATTGATGATTGCTTTCCTAATGAGCAATTGAATGTCATCAATGCTTCACGTAGTGCACCGTGGTATGCTGATTATGCAAACTATATCGTTGATAAATATATACCACCTAGTTTCACATACCAGCAAAAGAAGAAATTCTTCTTTGACTTAAGACACTACTTTTGGGATGATCATCACCTTTATAAGGAAGGAGTAGATGGTGTTATTAGACGTTGTGTACTGCTACGGCAACAAAAGTCCTTCCCCGACAACGCCAGGAATTCTTCTTGCTACTTCTCTTGTTTGCGTCGGTTTTTCCCTTGAAGTGGAAAGGGTGATGCAGCACAGGAGCAGTATGTATTTCCCTCAGTTTGTGAACCAAGGTATCGATCCAGTAGGAGGGTCTCGTCAAGTCTAGAGTACCTGCGCAACCACAAACGAGCTTGCACCGAACGCTTCAAAGGGGTTGTCAATCCCTTGAAGATTGTTTTCAAAGTGAGATCTGAAGGCGGAAAGTGCAATGAAGTAAAAGGTGTAAGGCTAAAAATATGGTGTGGAGTAGATCCGGGGGCCATAGTGTTCACTAGAGGCTTCTCTCAAAATAGCAAATATCACGGTGGGTGAACAAATTACTGTCGAGCAATTGATAGAACCACGCAAAGTTATGACGATATCTATGGCAATGATCATACATATAGGCATCACGTCCGAGACAAGTAGACCGATACTTTCTACATCTACTACTATTACTCCACACATCGACCGCTATCCAGCATGCATCTAGTGTATTGAGCTCATGACGAACAGAGTAACGCCCTGAGCAAGATGACATGATGTAGAGGGATAATTTCAAACCAACAATGAAAACCCCATCTTTTTACCCTTGATGGCAACAACACGATGCGTGCCTTGCTACCCCTTCTATCACTGGGTGAGGTCACCGCACGGTATGAACCCAAAACCAAGCACTTCTCCCATTGCAAGATTCTTAGATCTAGTTGGCCAAACAAAACCCACAACTCGAAAAGAATTACAAGGATATGAAATCATGCATAAGAGAGATCACAAGAAACTCAAATAAGATTCATAGATAATCAGATCATAAATCCACAATTCAGCGGATCTCGACAAACACACCGCAAAAGAAGATTACATCGGATAGAACTCCATGAAGATCATGATGAACTTTGTATTGAAGATCCAAGAGAGAGAAGAAGCAATCTAGTTACTAGCTATGGAATCGTAGGTCTATGGTGAACTACTCATGCATCATCGGAGAGGTTGCTACGTCAATAAAAGTCGTTCCCCGGCAGTGGTGCCAGAGATCCTTCTGTCGTTTCTTGAGCTTGCGTTGGTTTTTCCCTTAAAGAGGAAAGGGTGATGCAGCACAGGAGCAGTAATTATTTCCCTCAGTTTGAGAACCAAGGTATCGATCCAGTAGGAGGGTCTCGTCAAGTCTAGAGTATATCGCAACCACAAACGAGCTTGCACCGAACGCTTCAAAGGGGTTGTCAATCCCTTGAAGATTGTTTTCAAAGTGAGATCTGAAGGCGGAAAGTGCAACGAAGTAAAAGGTGTAAGGCTGAAAATATGGTGTGGAGTAGACCCGGGGGCCATAGTGTTCACTAGAGGCTTCTCTCAAAATAGAAAATATCACGGTGGGTAAACAAATTACTGTCGAGCAATTGATAAAACTGCGCAAAGTCATGAAGATATCTAAGGCAATGATCATACATATAGGCATCACGTCTGATACAAGTAGACCGATACTTTCTGCATCTACTACTATTACTCCACACACCGACCGCTATCCAGCATGAATCTAGTGTATTGAGTTGATGACAAACAGAGTAACGCCTTAAGCAAGATGACATGATGTAGAGGGATAATCTCAAACCAATGATGAAAACCCCATGTTTTTACCCTTGATGGCAACAACACGATGTGTGCCTCGCTACCCCTTCTATAACTGGGTGAAAGTCACCGCACGGTATGAACCCAAAACCAAGTACTTCTCCTATTGCAAGAATCATAGATCTAGTTGGCCAAACAAAACCCACAACTCGAAGAGAATTTCAAGGATATGAAATCATGCATAAGAGAGATCAGAAGAAACTCAAATAAGATTCATAGATAATCTGATCATAAATCCAGAATTCATCGTATCTCGATAAACACACCGCAAAAGAAGATTACATCGGATAGATCTCCATGAAGATCATGGAGAACTTTGTATTGAAGATCCAAGAGAGAGAAGAAGCTATCTAGTTGCTAGCTATGGACCCGTGGGTCTATGGTGAACTACTCACGCATCATCGGAGAGGTCATGGTGTTGATGAAGAAGCCTTCTGTATCCAAATCCCCCCTCCGACAGGGCACCAGAACGTGCCCCAGATGGGATCTTGCGGAGACAGAAGCTTGCGGAGGCGAAAAAGTACTTTCGATGATCTCCTGATTTTTTTGGGATTTTTAGGGAATATATTGGCGCAACCCCTAGGGCAAAGGACGTCTAGGGGGCCCACAAGCCTGTGGGCCGCGGCCTCCCCCTGGCTGCGGGGTAGGGGCTTGTGGGGCCCCTGGGCCCGCCTGCCTTGGCTCTCAAGTCTCCTTATCTTCTTTCATTATGGAAAAATTCTTTTCGAGGACTTTATTCCGTTTGGATTCTGTTTAAAAATCTCCTCTGAAACGGGTCAAAAACATGGAAAAAAGGAACTGGCACTTGGCACTGAGTTAATAGGTTAGTCCCAAAAACATATAAAAGGTATGCAAAACATCCAAAGTTTGACAACATAATAGCATGAGACCGTAAAAAATTATAGATACGTTGGAGACGTATCAAGCATCCCCAAGCTTAACTCCTGCTCGTCCTCGAGTAGGGAAGTGATAAAGAATGAATTTTTGATCTGGAATGCTACCTAGCATAGTTGTCCTTTGCAACTTCTTTCACGTGACATGAATGTTCAGATCCGTAAGATTCGAAACAATAGTTTTCTATTGACATGAAAACAATAATACTTCAAGGAAACTAGCAAGGTAATCATGAACTTTCAAAATAACAAGGCCAAGGAAAGTTATCCCTACAAAATCATATAGTCTTGCTAAGCTCCATTATCCTCACACAACTAATGTAAATCATGCACAACCCCGGTATTGGACAAGTAATTGTTTTCGCACTCTTACTTTCTCAACCTTTTATAACTATCACGCAATACATGAGCGTGAGCCATGGATATAGCACTATAGGTGGAATAGAGTGTGGTGGTGGCTGTGCGACAAAAAAGGAGGAGATGGTCACATTGACTCCGAGTATCAAAGGGCTATGGAGATGCCCATTAATAGATATCAATGTGAATGAGTAGGGATTGCCATACAAGAGATGCACTAGAGCTATGGGTATGTGAAAGCTCAGAAGGAGAACTAGTGGGTGTGCATCCAACTTGCTTGCTCACGAAGACCTAGGGCAATTTTGAGGAAGCCCATCATTGGAATATACAAGCCAATTTATAAAATGAAGATTCCCACTAGCATATGGTAGCGACAAAGCAACAACCTTTCAATCATGAAAAACTGTTGGGGAACGTGGCATGGGAAACAAAAAATTTCCTACGCACACGAAGACCTATCATGGTGATGTTCATCTACGAGAGGGGATTTCCGACCTACGTACCCTTGTAGATCGCACGGCAGAAGCGTTAGTGAACACGGTTGATGTAGTGGAACGTCCTCACGTCCCCCGATCTGCCCCGTGAACCGTCCCATGAACCGTCCCGTGATCCGTCCCACGATCTAGTGCCGAACGGACGGCACCTCCGCGTTCAGCACACGTGCAACTCGACGTTGATCTCGGCCTTCTTGATCCAACAAGAGAGACGGAGAGGTAGATGAGTTCTCTGGCAGCGTGACGGCGCTCCGGAGGTTGGTGGTGATCTGATCTCGGCAGGGCTCCGCCCGAGCTCCGCAGAAACGCGATCTAGAGGTAAAACCATGGACGTATGTGGTCGGGCTGCCTTTGAAAAGTTGTCTCAAATCAGCCCTAATTGCTCCATATATATAGGAGGAGGGAGGCGAGGCTTTCCTTGAGGCACAAGGAGCCCCTAGGGCTGCGCACCAAGGGGAGGAGGAGTCCTCCTCCAATCCTAGTCCAACTAGGATTGGAAAGTGGAGTCCTTCTCTCCTTTCCCACCTCTTTTTTTTCTTTCTCTTTGATTTTCTATCCTTGGCGCATAGGGCCCTCTTGGGCTGTCCCACCAGCCCACCAAGGGCTGGTGAGCCACCCCCAAGGCCTATGGGCTTCCTCGGGGTGGGTTGCCCCCCGGTGAACACCCGGAACCCATTCGTCATTCCCGGTACATTCCCGGTAACTCCGAAAACCTTACGGTAATCAAATGAGGTCATCCTATATATCAATCTTCGTTTCCGGACCATTCCGGAAACCCTCGTGACGTCCGTGATCTCATCCGGGACTCCGAACAACATTCGGTAACCAACCATATAACTCAAATACTCATAAAACAACGTCGAACCTTAAGTGTGCAGACCCTACGGGTTCGAGAACTATGTAGACATGACCCGAGTGACTCCTCGGTCAATATCAAAGAGCGGAACCTGGATGCCCATATTGGATCCCACATATTCTATGAAGATCTTATCGTTTGAACCTTAGTGACAAGGATTCATATAATCCCGTATGTCATTCCCTTTGTCCTTCGGTATGTAAATTGCCCGAGATTCGATCGTCAGTATCCGCATACCTATTTCAATCTCGTTTACCGGCAAGTCTCTTTACTCGTTCCGTAATACAAGATCCCGCAACTTACACTAAGTCACATTTCTTGCAAGGCTTGTGTGTGATGTTGTATTACCGAGTGGGCCCCGAGATACCTCTCCGTCACACGGAGTGACAAATCCCAGTCTCGATCCATACAAACTCAAAGAACACCTTCGAAGATACCTGTAGAGCATCTTTATAGTCACCCAGTTACGTTGCGACGTTTGATACACACAAAGCATTCCTCCGGTGTCAGTGAGTTATATGATCTCATGGTCATAGGAACAAATACTTGACACACAGAAAACAGTAGCAGCAAAATGACACGATCAACATGCTACGTCTATTAGTTTGGGTCTAGTCCATCACGTGATTCTCCTAATTACGTGATCCAGTTATCAAGCAACAACACCTTGTATATAATCAAAAGACCATGACTATCTTTGATCAACTGGCTAGCCAACTAGAGGCTTGCTAGGGACAATGTTTTGTCTATGTATCCATACATGTATATAAGTCTTCATTCAATACAATTATAGCATGGATAATAGACTATTATCTTGATACAGGAATTATAATAATAACTATATTTATTGTTGCCTCTAGGGCATAATTCCAACAGTCTCCCACTTGCACTAGAGTAAATAATCTAGCCCTCACATCATCATGCGAATTACATTGTAATAAATCTAACACCCATACAGTTCTGGTGTTGATCATGCTTTGCCCGTGGAAGAGGTTTAGTCAGCGGGTCTGCTACATTCAGATCCGTGTGCACTTTGCATATATTTACGTCCTCTCCTTCGATGTAGTCGCGGATGAGGTTGAAGCGTCGTTTGATGTGTCTGGTCTTCTTGTGAAACCGTGGTTCCTTCGCTAAGGCAATGGTACCCGTGTTGTCACAGAACAAGGTTATTGGATTCAGTGCGCTTGGCACCACTCCAAGATCCGCCATGAAATGCTTCATCCAGACACCCTCCTTAGCCGCCTCTGAGGCAGCCATGTACTCTGCTTCACATGTAGAATCAGCTACGACGCTTTGCTTGGAACTGCACCAGCTTACTAGACCCCCATTAAGAATAAATACGTATCCGATCTGCGACATAGAGTCGTCCGGATCTGTGTCAAAGCTTGCATCGACGTATCCCTTTACGGCGAGCTCTTCGTCACCTCCATACACGAGAAACATCTCCTTAGTCCTTTTCAGGTACTTCAGGATATTCTTGACAGCCGTCCAGTGATCCACTCCTGGATTACTCTGGAACCTGCCTGCCATACTTATGGCCAGGCTAACGTCCGGTCTAGTGCACAACATTGCATACATGATAGATCCTATGGTTGAAGCATAGGGGACGGTGCTCATATGCTCTCTATCTTTATCAGTTGCTGGGCACTGAGTCTTACTCAATCTCGTACCTTGTAAAACTGGCAAGAACCCTTTCTTGGACTGTTCCATTTTGAACCTCTTCAAAACTTTATCAAGGTATGTGCTTTGTGGAAGTCCTATCAGGCGTTTCGATCTATCCGTGTAGATCTTAATGCCTAGAATGTAAGCAGCTTCTCCTAGGTCCTTCATAGAGAAACTTTTATTCAAGTAATCCTTTATGCTCTCCAAAAACTCTAGGTTGTTTCCAATCAAGCAATATGTCATCCACATATAATATTAGAAACACCACAGAGCTCCCACTCACTTTCTTGTAAATACAAGATTCTCCAACCACTTGTATAAACCCAAATGCTTTGATCACCTCATCAAAGCGGTTGTTCCAACTCCGAGATGCTTGCACCAGTCCATAAATGGATCGCTGGAGCTTGCACACCTTGTTAGCATTCTTAGGATCGACAAAACCTTCGGGTTGCATCATATACAACTCTTCCTTAAGGAAACCGTTAACGGACGTCGTTTTGACATCCATCTACCAGATTTCATAATCGAAAAATGCAGCTATTGCTAACATGATTCTGACGGACTTAAGCATCGCTACGGGTGAGAATGTCTCATCGTAGTCAACTCCTTGAACTTGTGAAAACCCCTTTGCCACAAGTCGAGCTTTATAAACGGTCACATTGCCGTCAGCGTCCGTCTTCTTCTTAAAGATCCGTTTGTTCTGAATAGCCTTGCGGCCCTCAGGTAGTACTTCCAAAGTCCACACTTTGTTTTCATACATGGATCCTATCTCGGACTTCATGGCCTCCAGCCATTTGTTGGAATCTGGGCCCACCATTGCTTCTTCATAATTTGCAGGTTCATTGTTGTCTAACAACATGATTGACCAAACGGGATTACCGTACCACTCTGGAGCAGCACGTGGTCTCGTCGAAATGCGTGGTTCGATAGGAACTTGAATCGGAGTTTCTTGATCATCATCATTAACTTCCTCCTCAACCGGCGTCGCAACGACAGGGGTTTCCCCTTGCCCTGCACCACCATCCAGAGGGATGAGAGGTTCGAAAACTCATCAAGTTCTATCTTCCTCCCACTCAATTCGCTCGAGAGAAACTCCTTCTCGACAAAAGCTCCGTTTTTAGCAACAAACACTTTGCCCTCGGTTTCGAGATAGAAGGTGTACCCAACTGTCTCTTTTGGGTAACCTATGAAGATGTACTTTTCCGCTTTGGGTTCTAGCTTTTCAGGCTGAAGCTTTTTGACATAAGCATCACATCCCCAAACTTTAAGAAACGACAACTTTGGCCCTTTGCCATACCACAGTTCGTATGGTGTCGTCTCAACGGATTTTGATGGTGCCCTATTTAAAGTGAATGCAGCTATGTCTAATGCATAACCCCAAAACGATAACGGCAAATCGGTAAGAGACATCATAGATCGCACCATCTCTAATAAAGTACGATTACGACGTTCGGACACACCTTTACGCTGTGGTGTTCCAGGCGGTGTCAACTGTGAAACAATTCGACATTGTCTTAAGTGAGCACTAAATTCGAAACTCAGATATTCACCCCCTACGATCAGACCATAGGAACTTGATCTTCTTGTTACGATGATTTTCAACTTCACTCTGAAATTGCTTGAACTTTTCAAATGTTTCAGACTTGTGCTTCATTAAGTAGACATACCCATATCTACTCAAATCGTCAGTGAAGGTGAGAAAATAACGATATCCGCCGCGTGCCTCCACGCTCATCGGACCGCACACATCGGTATGTATGATTTCCAATAAGTCACTGGCACGCTCCATTGTTCCGGAGAACGGAGTTTTAGTCATCTTGCCCATGAGGCATGGTTCGCACGTGTCAAGTGAATCAAAGTCAAGTGACTCCAAAAGTCCATCGGTATGGAGTTTCTTCATGCGCTTTACACCAATATGACCTAAGCGGCAGTGCCACAAAAACATGGCGCTATCATTGTTAACTCTAACTCTTCTGGTCTCAATGTTATGTATATGTGTATCACTATCAAGATTCAATATGAACAATCCTCTCACATTGGGTGCATGACCATAAAAGATGTTACTCATAGAAATAGAACAACCATTATTCTCTGACTTAAAAGAGTAACCGTCTCGCAATAAACAAGATCCAGATATAATGTTCATGCTCAACGCAGGCACTAAATAACAATTATTCAAGTTCATAACTAATCCCGATGGTAACTGAAGTGAAACTGTGCCGACGGCGATTGCATCAACCTTGGAACCATTTCCTACGTGCATCGTCACTTCATCTCTCGCCAGCCTTCGCCTATTCCACAGTTCCAGTTTCGAGTTGCAAATATGAGCAACAGAACCGGTATCGAATACCTAGGCACTACTACGAGAGCCGGTTAAGTACACATCAATAACATGTATATCAAATATACCTGATTTTTCTTTGGCCGCCTTCTTATCAGCCAGATACTTGGGGAAGTTGCGCTTCCAGTGACCCATACCCTTGCAATAGTAGCACTCTGTTTCAATCTTAGGTCCAGCTTTGGGTTTCTTCGTCGGATTGGCAACAGGCTTGACGCTCTTCTTTGAATTGCCCTTCTTGCCTTTGCCGTTTCTCTTGAAACTAGTGGGCTTATTCACCATCAACACTTGATGCTCTTTACGGAGTTCAGACTCTGTGACTTTCAGCATCGCAAACAATTCGTCGGGTGACTTGTTCATCCCTTGCATGTTGTAGTTCAACACAAAGCCCTTATAGCTTGGCGGCAGTGATTGAAGAATTCTGTCAGTGATAGCCTCTTGCGGGAGTTCAATCCCCATCTCGGCTAGACGGTTTGATTACCCAGACATTTTGAGCACATGTTCACTGACAGACGAATTCTCCTCCATCTTGCAAGCATAGAATTTATCGGAGATCTCATACCTCTCGATCCGGGCGTTCTTCTGAAAGATAAACTTCAACTCCTGGAATATCTCATATGCTCCATGACGCTCAAAGCGGCGTTGAAGTCCCGGTTCTAAGCCATACAAGACTGCACATTGAACTACTTAGTAGTCCTCCTTACATGTTAACCAAGCGTTCTTAGCATCCTGGTCAGCCGTAGCGGGTGGTTCATCTCCTAGTGCAGCATTAAGGACATAATCCTTCTTCCCAACTTGTAGGATCAACTTAGCTTTCTCTAGGAACATATTAAAATTCAGGGTGACTGTCGCGTGAGCCATGATCTACAACACAAATATATTCAAAGTGGACTTAGACTATGTTCAAGATAATTAGAGTTTAACTTAATCAAATTACTTGCTAAACTCCCACTCAAAAAGTACATCTCTCTAGTCATTTGAGTGGTTCATGACCCACTTACACTAGCTCAAGTACGATCATCACGTGAGTTGAGTATAGTTTCAGTGGTAAGCATCCCTATGCTAATCATATCAACTATATGATTCATGATCGACCTTTCGGTCTCATGTGTTCCGAGGCCATGTCTGCACATGCTAGGCTCGTCAAGCTTAACCCGAGTGTTCCGCGTGTGCAACTGTTTTGCACCCGTTGTATGTGAACGTTGAGTCTATCACACCCGATCATCACGTGGTGTCTCGAAACGACGAACTGTAGCAATGGTGCACAGTCGGGGAGAACACAATTTCCTATTGAAATGTTAGTGAGAGATCACCTCATAATGCTACCGTCATTCTAAGCAAAATAAGGTGCATAAAAGGATTAACATCACATGCAATTCATAAGTGACATGATATGGCCATCATCACGTGCTCCTTGATCTCCATCACCAAAGCACCGGCACGATCTTCTTGTCACCGGCGCCACACCATGATCTCCATCAACGTGTTGCCATCGGGGTTGTCGTGCTACTCATGCTATTACTACTAAAGCTACATCCAAGCAAAATAGTAAACGCATCGGCAAGCACAAACGTTAGTTTAAAGACAACCCTATGGCTCCTGCCGGTTGCCGTACCATCGACGTGCAAGTCGATATTATCTATTACAACATGATCATCTCATACATCCAATATATCACATCACATCGTTGGCCATATCACATCACAAGCATACCGTGCAAAAACAAGTTAGACGTCCTCCAATTTTGTTGTTGCATGTTTTACGTGGTGACCATGGGTATCTAGTAGGATCGCATCTTACTTACGCAAACAACACAACGGAGATATATAAATTGCTATTTAACCTTATACAAGGACCTCCTCGGTCAAATCCGATTCAACTAAAGTTGGAGAAACTAAGACTTGCCAGTCATCTTTGAGCAAGGGGGTTACTCGTAGCGATGAAACCAGTCTCTCGTAAGTGTACGAGTAACGTCGGTCCAAGCCGCTTCAATCCAACAATACCGCGGAATCCAGAAAAGACTAAGGAGGGCAGCAAAACGCACATCATCGCCCACAAAAACTTTGGTGTTCTACTCGAGAAGACATCTACGCATGAACCTAGCTCATGATGCCACTGTTGGGGAATGTCGCATGGGAAACAAAAAATTTCCTATGCGCACGAAGACCTATCATGGTGATGTTCATCTACGAGAGAGGATTTCCGATCGACGTACCCTTGTAGATCGCACAGCAGAAGCGTTAGTGAACGCGGTTGATGTAGTGGAACGTCCTCACGTCCCTCGATCTGCCCCGCGAACCGTCCCACGATCTAGTGCCGAACGGACGGCACCTCCGCGTTCAGCACACGTGCAGCTCGACGATGATCTCGGCCTTCTTGATCCAGCAAGAGATACGGAGAGGTAGATGAGTTCTCTGGCAGCGTGACGGCGCTCCGGAGGTTGGTGGTGATCTGATCTCGGCAGGGATCCGCCCGAGCTCCGCAGAAACGCGATCTAGAGGTAAAACCGTGGAGGTATGTGGTCGGGCTGCCTTTGAAAAGTTGTCTCAAATCAGCCCTAATTTCTCCATATATATAGGAGTAGGGAGGGGAGGCTTGCCTTGAGGCTCAATCCTAGTCTAACTAGGATTGGAAAGTGGAGTCCTTCTCTCCTTTCCCACCACTTTTTTTTCTTTCTCTTTGATTTTCTATCCATGGCGCATAGCGCCGTCTTGGGCTGTCCCACCAGCCCACCAAGGGCTGGTGCTCCACCCACAAGGCCTATGGGCTTCCCCGGGGTGGGTTGCCCCCCCCCCCCCCCGGTGAACACCCGGAACCCATTCGTCATTCCCGGTACATTCCCGGTAACTTCGAAAACCTTCCGGTAATCAAATGAGGTCATCCTATATATCAATCTTCGTTTCCGGACCATTCTGGAAACCCTCGTGACGTCCGTGATCTCATCCGGGACTCCGAACAACATTCGGTAACCAACCATATAACTCAAATACGCATAAAACAACGTCGAACCTTAAGTGTGCAGACCCTACGGGTTCGAGAACTATGTAGACATGACCCGAGTGACTCCTCGGTCAATATCCAATAGCGGGACCTGGATGCCCATATTGGATCCCACATATTCTACGAAGATCTTATCGTTTGAACCTTAGTGCCAAGGATTCATATAATCCCGTATGTCATTCACTTTGTCCTTGGGTATGTTACTTGGCCGAGATTCGATCATCAGTATCCGCATACCTATTTCAATCTAGTTTACCGGCAAGTTTTGGGTGAGAGCACGATGGATGAAGGAATAAGGATAGGTAAGAGCCTAAGCTTGGGGGTGCCCGACGCACCCCAAGGTAATATTCAAGGAAGACTCAAGCGTCTAAGCTTGGGGATGCCCCGGAAGGCATCCCCTCTTTTGTCTACAATCTATCGATAATTTTACTTGGAGCTATATTTTAATTCGTCACATGATATGTGCAAATGTTTGGAGCATATTTTGTGTTTATTTTTCCTTTTTCTTTTATGCACCATGCTGGTTTGAGATAGTCCTCGGTTGGCTTTATAGAATGCTTCTTGTGCTTCACTTATATCTTTTGAAGTTTGGATTGCCTGTTTCCCTACACATAGAAAACCGCCATTTGTAGAATGCTCTTTTGCTTCACTTATATTTGTTAGAGCGGGGCATGTCTTTTGTAGAAAGAATTAAACTCTCATGCTTCTCTTATACCTATTTAGAGAGTTAACAGGAGTTGGTCATTCACATGGTTAGTCATAAAATCCTACATAAAACTTGTAGATCACTGAATATGATATGTTTGATTCCTTGCAACAGTTTTGTGACATGAATATGTGATATTAGAGTCATGCTAGTGAGTAATTGTGTTTTTTTAGAAATACTTGTGTTAAGGTTTGTGATTCCCGTAGCATGCACGTATGGTGAACTGTTATGTGATGAAGTCGGAGCATGATTTATTTATTGATTGTCATCCTTTGTGTGGTGGTCGGGATCGCGCGATGGTTTACTCCTGCCAACCTTTCCCCTAGGAGCATGCGTGTAGTACCTTGTTTCGATGACTAATAGACTTTTGCAATAAGTATGTGAGTTCTTTATGACTAATGTTGAGTCCATGGATTATAAGCACTCTCACCCTTCCACCATTGCTAGCCTCTCTAGTACCGGGCAACTTTCGCCAGTGCATTACACCCATCATATAGCCTCCCTCAAAACAACCACCATACCTACGTATTATGGAATTTTCATCGCCATTCCGAGATATATTTCCATGCAACTACCACCGTACCGTCTCATGACATGAGTCACCACTTCCATATTGCCATTGCATGATCGTAAGATAGCTAGCATGATGTTTCCATGGCTTGTACGTTTTTTGATGTCATTGCTATGCTAGATCATTGTCACGGTACACTACCGAAGGCATTTCATATAGAGTCATCATTGCTCTAAGTATTGAGTTGTAAGTGTGGTGATCATTATTAATAGAGCATTGTCCCATGTGAGGAAATAAAAGAGGCCAGCGAAGCCCATTTACAAAAAAGAGGACAAAGGTGCCCACCAAAATAAAAAAATATAAAAAAAGAGGCCAAAGTTCCCACACAAAATATGAGAGAAAAGAGAGAAGGGACAATTGCTACTATCCTCTTTCCACACTTGTGCTTCAAATAGCACTGTGATCTTCAAGACAGAGAGTCTCCTATGTTGTCACTTCCATGTACTAGTGGGAATTTTTCATTATATAACTTGGCTTGTATATTCCAATGATGGGCTTCCTCAAAATTGCCCTAGGTCTTCGTGAGCAAGCAAGTTGGGTGCACATCCACTAGTTTCTTTTGTGAGCTTTCATACACTTATAAGCTCTAGTGCATCCGTTGTGTGGCAATCCCTACTCACTCACATTGATATCTATTGATGGGCATCTCCATAGCCCGTTGATACGCCTAGTTGATGTGAGACTGTCTCCTCCTTTTTTGTCTTCTCCACGACCACCATAGTGCTATGTCCATGGTTCACGCTCATGTATTGTGTGAAAGTTGAAAAGGTTTGAGAACACTAAAGTATGAAACAATTGCTTGGCTAAAACCGGGGTTGTGCATGATTTAAATACGTTGTGTGGGGAAGATGGAGCATAGTTAGACTATATGATTTTGTAGGGATAACTTTCTTTGGACATGATATTTTGAGAAGACATGATTGCTTTGTTAGTATGCTTGAAATATTATTGTCTTTATGTCAAATGATAGACTATTGCTTCGAATCACTCGTGTTTTAGTATTCATGCCATGATTAGATTAAATGATCAAGATTATGCTAGGTAGCATTCCACATCAAAAATTATCTTTTTTATCATTTACCTACTCGAGGACGAGTAGGAATTAAGCTTGGGGATGCTGATACGTCTCCGTCGTATCTATAATTCTTGATTGTTTCATGTCAATACTCTACAACTTTCATATACTTTTGGCAACTTTTTATACTATTTTTGGGACTAACATATTAATCCAGTGCCTAGTGCCAGTTCCTGTTTGTTGCATGTTTTTTGTTTCACAGAGTATCCATATCAAACGAAGTCCAAACGCAATTAAAATTTACGGGGATTTTTTTTGGAATATTTATGATTTTTGGGAAGAAGAATCAATACGAGATGGTGCACGGTGTGCCCACAAGCCCACCAGCCGTGGCTAGGGGGTGGGCCCGCGGCTGGCAGGCTTGTTGCAACTCCTTAAGGCGGTTGGTGTCCTTCTTTCGCCACAAGAAAGATAATATCTGGAAGAAAATCGTGTTAAAATTTCAGCCCAATCGGAGTTAAGAATCTCCAGGAATTTAAGAAACGGTGAAACGCAGAATCTGGGAGCGCAGAAGCAGAAGGACACAGAGAGAGATCCAATCTCGGAGGGCCTCTCGCCCCTCAGCCGCCATGGAGACCATGGACCAGAGGGGAAACCCTTCTCCCATCTAGGGAGGATGTCAAGGAAGAAGAAGAAGGAGGGGGGCTCTCTCGGCCCCCTCTCTCCCGACGGCGCCGAAACGCCGCCCGGGACATCATCGTATGACGGCGATCTACACCAACACCTCCGTCATCTTCACCAACATCTCCATCATCTTCCCCCATCTATATTCAGCGGTTCACTCTCCCGCAACCCGCTGTACCCTCTACTTGAACATGGTGCTTTATGCTACATATTATTATCCAATGATGTGTTGCTATCCTATGATGTCTGACTAGATTATCGTTGTCCTGTCGGTGATTGATGAATTGCTATGATTGGTTTAATTTTCTTGTGGTTATGTTGCTGTCCTTTGGTGCCCATCACATGATCGCGCACGTGGATCACACCATAGGGTTAGTTGTATGTTGATAGGACTATGTATTGGCAGGCTAGAGTGACAGAAGCTTCAAACCTAGCATAGAAATTGATGCATATGGGATTGAAGGGGGACCAATATATCTTATTGCTATGGTTGGGTTTTACCTTATTGAACGTTAGTAGTTGCGGACGCTTGCTAATAGTTCCAATCATAAGTGCATAGAATTCCAAGTAAGGGATGACATGATAGCAGAGGCCTCTCCCACATGATACTTGCTATCGATCTAGTAACGTAGTCAATTGCTTAGGGACAATTCCGCAACTCCTACCACCACTTTTCCATACTCCTTAGACACTCGTAGTTGTTTCTTTATCTAACCAGCCCCTAGTTTTATTTACGTGTTTTTACTATCTTGCAAGCCTATTGATACGTCTCCATCGTATCTACTTTTCCAAACGCTTTTGCCCTTGCTTTGGACTCTAATTTGCATGATTTGAATGGAACTAACCCGGACTGACGCTGTTTTCAGCAGAATTGCCATGCTGTTGTTTTTGTGCAGAAATGAAAGTTCTCGGAACGTCCTGAAAATTTACACAGAATTTTTCTGGAAAATATGAAAAATACCTACGCAAAGATCCACCAGAGGGGGTGGGCCAGTGGGCCACAAGCCCTGTTGCCGCGGCCACCCCCCTCGCCGCGGCAACCAAGCTTGTGGGGCCCACGTGGCTCTGCCGCCCCCAATCTCAGCTCTATAAATTTACTTTCGCCCAGAAAAAAAATCCGAAGAGAAGATTTCGTCGTGTTTGCGATACGGAGGCGCCCCCACATCCTCTTCTTCATCTGGAGGACAGATCTGGAGTCCGTTTTGGGCTCCGGAGAGGGGAAATAGTCGCCATCGTCATCATCAACCTTCTTCCCTCTCCAAGTCCATGAAGCTCTTCATCATTCATGAGTAATCTATTCGTAGGCTCGCTGGGCGGTGATGAGTAGGATGAGATCTATCATGTAATCGAGTTAGTTTTGATGGGGATTGATCCCTAGTATCCACTATGTTCTGAGATTGATGTTGCTACTACTTTGCCATGCTTAATGCTTGTCACTAGGGCCCGAGTGCCATGATTTCAGATCTGAAATTATTACATTGTCACCAATATATGTGTGTTTTAGATCCTATCTCGCAAGTTGTAGTTACCTACTATGTGTTATGACCCGGCAACCCCAGAGTGACAATAACCGGAACCACTCCCGATGATGATCATAGTTTGAGGAGTTCATGTGTTCACCAAGTGCTAATGCGTTGTTCCGGTTCTTTATGAAAAGGAGAACCTTAATATCCCATAGTATCCTTTTTGACCCTGCTGCCACGGGAAAGATGGACAATAGATGTCATGCAAGTTATTTTCCCTAAGCATGTATGACTACAAACGGAATGCATGCCTACATCACATTCACGAATGGGAGCTAGCCACATATCTCTCCCTGTTATAACTGTTGGATGACGAATATCATCCAAACAAATCACCGACCCATTGCCTACGAGTTTGTCCCACTGCTGCTGTTACTTGTCTTGCTCTGCGGCTACTGCTGTCACTACTGTTGTTCCTTGCCACTGCTATTACTCGTTACACTGCTGCTACCTGCTACAATTTTGATACGCTGGTCGTTGACGGGAACAGACAATTTCCGTCAACGAGGCAACTTATGGCGCCATTGATACAATCGTTAGGAATAGTCTGCCATCAACAGATCGTTTGTGACACCGTTGTTATCATACTACTTTGCTGCTGACTCTTTGCTTGCAGATACTAATCTTTTAGGTGTGGTTGAATCTGATAAATTCAGCTGCTAATACTCGAGAGTATTCTCTCACCTCCTGCCTGGCGATCAACAAATTTGGGTCGAATACTCTACCCTCGAAAACTGTAGCGATCCCACGCGCTGGTGGGCCGTCAACAACATTCTTCTAGTTTCATTAGCGGGGAGTGCTATCACCATTCTTCTGGTGCCGTTGTAGGGGAAGGTCTGTTGTCACGGAATCAGCATTTTTGTGGCGCCATTGCCAGGGTGGTATTGCGATATTCTCTGAGTCGCTTGGGATTTATATCTGTTGATCACTATGAAGAATCTGAAGGATCCAAAAACCAAAGTCTTGCCCTCAACTACGAGGGGAGGTAAGGAACTGCCATCTAGCTTTGCACTTGATTCACCTTCAGTTATGAGTAAGTTTGCGACATCACCTCCTGCTAGAAATCTTGATATGTCGCTTGTGCTTGATGATGCTTATGATGCTACTGCTAGAGATACTATGCCTGATGCTATGTCTGACACTGCTAAAAATACTATGCCTGATGATGCTAGAGATACTATGCCTGATGTTGCTAGAGATGCTATGCTTGATACTGCTTTGCCTGATGATGCTAGAGATGCTATTTTGCCTGATGATGCTATGCTTGATACTTCCAGAGATGCTACTTTGCCTGATGTGCCACTAGGAGTGTTCCTTGATGCTCATATTGCTAGAGTTACTGCCAATGCTCGTGATGCTTCTGAAACTGTCGATACTAATGAGATAGAACCTGCTTTTGCTCCTGCTAGATCTAGCTCTCCTAGATATGAATTGCTTGATATACCTGAGGGTTACGTTATGGAGGGAGAGATAGATGAGGATTTTCTTGCGTGTAAGGATACCTATGACGCTGAGAAATTACTTCTCAAGTGGAAGGAAAAATCTCTGAAAACTAGGATGAAATACGACCCAAAGTTTGCCACTTCACCTATCTTTATCACCGATAAGGATTATGAATTCTCTGTCGATCCTGAGATAATCTCTCTAATTGAATCTGATCCCTTCCACGGTTATGAGTCTGAAACGGTTGTAGCCCATCTTACCAAACTACACGATATAGCCACCCTTTTCACTAGTGAGGAGAAGATCCGCCACTACTATATCCTTAAGCTGTTTCCTTTCTCTCTAAAGGATGATGCTAAAGTCTGGTTCACTTCTCTTGCGCCTCGATGTGTGAGTAGTCCCTAGGATATGATCTATTACTTCTGCGAGAAATATTTCCCTGCCCATAAGAAGCAAGCTGCCTTGCAGGAAATATACAACTTTTCTCAACTCAAAGAAGAGAGTCTCCCACAAGCTTGGGGGAGACTCGTCCAGCTACAAAATGCTTTGCCTGATCACCCTCTTAAGAAGAACGAGATACTTGATATCTTCTATAACGGACTTATCAATGCCTCTAAAGACCACCTAGATAGTTGTGTCGGTTGTGTTTTTAGGGAACAAACTGTAGAACAAGCTGAGACTCTACTGAATAACATCTTGATCAACGATAATGCTTGGACTATTCCCGAACCACCTCCTAAGCTAACTCCAAAGAAAAGAGGTATTCTATTCCTCAGTCCCGAAGATATGCAAGAAGCCAAGAAATCTATGCAAGAGAAAGGCATTAGATCTGAAGATGTCAAAAATCTACCACCTATCTAAGAGATCCATGGTCTCGATAACCCGATACAGGTAGTAGAAGTAAATTCTCTGCGTAGGTTTGATGAGAGTGATATTCCTTTTGATAAACCTGCTAGCCTATGCTTTGATGAATTTGAAAACTTTGTTGTGAAACAACAGAGTTTCAATGATTATGTTAGCAGACATTTGGAACAAAGTACTCGTATGCTTAGTCATTTAAGTGCTTGTGTAGACAAAAATGTCAATGATCTGAAGCTTCTGAGTAAACATGCCTCTATGATTACTACTCAGGTAGAACAAGTACTTAAAGCTCAGAATGACCTGCTCGATGAACTAAATGACAACTCTGTCAGAGTCATTACTAGAGGAGGCAAAATGACTCAGGAACTTTGTATCCTGAGGGTCATCCTAAGAGAATTGATCAAGATTCTCAAGGAATTAATGCAGATGCACCCAGTCATCCTAAGGAGAAGAAGAAGGATGATAGAAACCTGCATGTTAGTCCACCAAATACTATCACACCTGAAGAACCAAATGATATTTCTGTGTTTGATGCAGAAACACAATCTGGTGATGAACATGAACCTGGTGACAATATGGACAATGATGTTCATAATGATGCTCAACCTAGAAATGATAAGGACGTGGAGATTGAACCTATGGTTAATCCTGATAATCCACAACCTAAGAGATATGATAAGAATGAATTCACTGCTAGGAAGCATGGTAAAGAAAGGGAGCCATGGGTTCAGAGACCTATGCCCTTTCCTCCTAAGCCATCCAAGAAAAAGGATGATGAAGATTTTGTGCGCTTTATTGAAATGATAAGACCCGTCTTTCTGCAGATGCGGTTAGTTGATATGCTCAAAATGTCTCCGTATGCCAAGTACATGAAAGATATCATGACCAATAAACGAAAGATACCAGATCTTGAGATTTCCACCATGCTTGCCAATTACACTTTCAAAGGTGGAACTCCTAAGAAACTTGGTGATCCCGGAGTGCTCCATTAAAGGAAACTACGTAAGAACTGCCTTATGTGACCTTGGAGCCAGTGTTAGTGTTATGCCTCTCTTTCTTTATCGTAGACTTGAACTGGATAAGTTGACACCCACTGAAATCTCTCTGCAAATGTCCGACAAATCAACTGCTTTCCCTATCAGCATTTGCGAGGATGTGCCTGTTGTGGTTGCTAACACCACTATCTTAACAAACTTTGTTATCTTGGATATTCCTGAGGACGATGCCATGGCTCTCATCCTCGGAAGACCCTTTTTAAACACGACAGGGGCTGTTATAGAGTGCAACAAAGGCAATGTCACTTTCCATGTCAACGGTAATGAGCACACAGTGCACTTTCCGAAGAAACGATATCAAGTACATTGCATCAATGCTATCGAAAAAACTTCATCGATTCTTATTGGGAGCTTTGAATGCCCTATTCCTCGTGTCAAGATGAAGTATGAATTGCTTGTTCGGGAGATTCATATCCCCATTGAGGTGACTTAGTGGCTATTCGAAAATTCTCCGTTCTCTCTTGCGATTCGAGAAAGTTTTGTCATAAGGATTTGATCAACCCCATTGACGGATTTCTTTCGATGACCATGAAATGGATGAATCAAAGAGTCACATACCTCTGTTTTAAGCTTTCACTTTATTTTGCTTAGAAGAAAAATGATAGGTTTAGTTTAGTTTTTCCTGTTTGTTGTTTTAGCGTCTCGGAGAAAAATACCCCGAAAATAAAAGTTCTCCAATGGTCCTGAAAATCTAGTATGATTTTTTCTGGAATATTTGAAAAATACTGGGACAGAGAGCTGGCCTGGGGGCCACCCCAATGGGCCACAAGCCCTGTCACCGCGGGGTACCCCCTGGCTGCGGGGAGCAAGCTTGTGGGGCCCAAAGGGGCCCCCTCCACTCATTCCAGCTCCTATCCTCTTCTTCTTCCTCCAGAAAAAATTGTTTCGCAGCTCAAACCCGTGTTCTTGCTCATTTGGCTGTGATTTTCGATCTCCATGCTCAAAGCATCATTCTCCGAACCGTTTTGGGGAAATTGCTCCTTGGTAAGTGACTCCTCCATTGGTCCAATTAGTTTTTGCTCTAGTTCTTTATCCTTCGCGTATTCTTGCTACCTTGGTGACCCTGTTCTTGAGCTTGAAATGTTGATTTTAGCTGGTCCCAAGTAGTTTTAGCGCGTGATACGGTCTCTAGACACTTGTAGGAGTAGTTGCTACGAGTTGTATTAATCCTTACTCACTTTTATTTCCAAGTCTCTAAAAATTTCAGAATTTTTCAGAGCTAGAACAGGAAAAAGATGAGGAGATTCTTGAGAGGCTCTTCAAGCCGTAACCCCAAGGAGGATGAGAAGAACCACCCCAAGTATGTGGTTCCTCGAGTCACAGAAGTTCGAGCGTGCGAGTGGCCAAGTGATGAATTTTTACGCGCCGCCGGGCTTTAAGAAGACTTTTATCACTTGGTGGAGAACGCAGGTCTTACCGCGTTCGTTGAAGATAAGTGCTCACAATACCTTCTCCTCACCAATATTTTCGTTCAAAGCTTCAACTTTTATCCGAGGAAGAATCCTCCCATGGTTGAGTTCATGTTGTATGATATCCCCCAGTGCATGACACTACAGGATTTTGGCAATGCATGCAAATTACCTT
This sequence comes from Hordeum vulgare subsp. vulgare, assembly GCF_904849725.1. Taxonomy (NCBI): domain Eukaryota; kingdom Viridiplantae; phylum Streptophyta; class Magnoliopsida; order Poales; family Poaceae; genus Hordeum; species Hordeum vulgare. Next base: position 537,077,030 of record NC_058521.1, read on the forward strand.
ATGTTGGGGATATTCATGATCCTCGTCCACGGGACTTGGAGGATTTCATAAGTACTATTGTTGTTGGAGAGGAGAGAGGAGTGTCTCGCGCTAGAATTGCTAGCAGACATTTTCCTGTGCTTCAGTACTTCTCATTATTTGTGAGAAAATGTGTGATTGTCCGTGAGAGGCTGGATCACTTAGCTCTCCAGACCTTGCGGTTTTGCGCAAAGGCCTTTATAGCACTAAGACTTATAGCCTAGGTGCTATAGTAGCTCAGCAGTTGAACACAAACCGTTCCAAAGGTGTCATCTATGGAGGTATCTATGCTACTCGTCTCGCTAGACACTTTGAGATACCCATTCGACTTCGCGTGGAAGAAGAGATGCTTCTTCCTGAGAAATATCTGGATTATGACAGCATGGTTCGCCATGATTTTCTGGATAGAGATGCTAGTAGACGGATGATTTATAACCTGGTGTTTAGTCAGGGTACTCGAGAGACTATTACTTTGCCTGCTCCTTCTTTGTTCGATCTTCATGCAGGCAGGTACATTATTATGCCTTCGGACATCTACACGTATTGGGGCTTGGCTCAACCACAGGTGCCCAAGCCCGAGACGCCAGTCGAGTACCAGACGCTAGTTTATCTGTGGGAGCCAGAGGAGCTCACACAGCAGTGGCATCCACAGTCTGCTCCTGAGTATCCCGGAGCTGGTTATTTCCCGCCTTTGGAGTAGACCAAGCTAGGCCAAAAGCCTAAGCTTGGGGGAGTACGTGTTCTCACCGACCTTACATTCATGCTTATGCTTTTACTTTGTTCGTCGGTGTTCATAGTTTGCCACTGTATTATCCATGCTAGTTTATTTTCGTTTTCTTGTTTTCTTGTTTTGTGTCCTTTTGAGAAAACCCAAAAATATTTTCCTTTCTTCTTTTGCTTGTTGGGAGCTTTCCCGTGTAAATAGTTTTCTTTTTCTTTGGGTCAAGGTAGAAGATGTTGCTTACAATGTTTAGTGGCTCTTGCATGCATACGTGTTTAGCTTTCAAAGAGCCATATTACTTTGTCTTCTACTTTATGTTTGCCTGCAGATTCAGCTTAGTCCAATGCACGAGCACGCTTATTATTGTTCAGACCGTTCGATCGTGCAAATGAAAGGCAATAATGATGATATATGAGGAAGTGACTGAGACTGAAAAACTGGTATGAACTTTATCTATTTTGTTTTTGTAAATATGACTAGCTTGTCGTCCCAAATTCAGCTTTGTTGTGAGAAAACCATGTTTGCAATGACAACTTAGAGATCATAGTTTCTGATGCCATGCTTATTTAGCTAGGAGCTTATAATGGTTTGTGTTGAATGCCAACATAGATTTTGAGATGACTATGAAGTAGTATGATAGGATGGTATTCTCCTTTAATGATTCAAGTGGCTTGACTTGGCGCATGTTCATGCATGTAGTTGAAACAAAATCAACATAACCTCTATGATGTTCGTGTTCATGGTGATTTATATCCTGTTCATGCTTGCACTCCATGTTAGTCAAACTCATTGCATCTTGATGACTGTTGTCGCTCTCTAGTTGGTCGCTTCCCAGTCTTTTGCTAGCCTTCATATGTACTAAGCGGAATACTGCTTGTACATCCACTTCCATAAACCAAAAAGTTTTTCCATGAGAGTCCTCCATACCTACCTATTTGCGGTATTTACCTGCCGTTCCAAGTAAATTTGCATGTGCCATTCTCTAAACCTTCAAGAAATATTCTGTTTTGCTTGCCCAAACCGCTCATTTGGTGACAGGGGGCTATTGGTATCTTCCATGCTAGGCGTGTTATCCTCGACATGTGTTTATTCACTGTCATTCACGAGAAAGGGGCCGGTAATTGGAATGCCCAGTTCCACGCTTAAATCGAAAACATAACTGTAAAACAAGAGTCCCCCTGGATTGATGTTAGTATGGACGGTACCCGAGGATTCGGCTAGCCGTGGAGTGTAATTGATTGGTGGTGGGGGAGTTAAAACTTTACTTTTCTGTTTGGGAACAGCCTATAGCATGAGTAGCGTGGAAGATATTGAGAACTCTTGGTCATTGCGTTGACAATGAAAGCATGCCAACCAAAATTATTATCTCTGTTTTCTAAGCTTGAGGTCTCGCACCTCTGCAAATCAATGCTTCCCTCTGCGAAGGGCATGTCTATTTATTTTCCTGTTGAGTCATCCTCTTGTTATATAAGCACCAATTAGAGACCACCTCTGTCATTTTTATGCTTTGCTTTTTATTGATATTGAGTATGACTATGACTGGATCTTCGTTACTATTAATTACAATGTTTAGTCAGCCCTTGATCTTTGAAAGTGCTCTGCATTTATGTTTTGCGGTCTCAGAAAGAGCTAGTGAGATACCACCTATTCATATTGAGTCATGCTTGTTTTGATTGAATTGTTGGTATCTGAAACTCATTATTATTTGCTCGCTAGCTGATTATGCCATTGATATTAGTTTACCGTGAGACCTTTGTGTCACTTGCTTATGTGGTTAACTTGTGATCTTGCTGAAATTCTGGTTACGAGTTAGACATAGTTGCAACAACAAGATCAAGCAGAGTTTGTCAAAGTTTTTTTTCTTTCTCTCTCAGTTTGTCAACTGAGTTACTTGAGGACAAGCAAGGTTGTAAGCTTGGGGGAGTTTGATACGTCTCCATCGTATCTACTTTTCCAAACTCTTTTGCCCTTGATTTGGACTCTAATTTGCATGATTTGAATGGAACTAACCCGGACTGACGCTGTTTTCAGCAGAATTGCCATGGTGTTGTTTTTGTGCAGAAATGAAAGTTCTCGGAACGTCCTGAAAATTTACGGAGAATTTTTCTGGAAAATATGAAAATACCTGCGCAAAGATCCACCACAGGGGGTGGGCTAGTGGGCCACAAGCCCTATTGCCGTGGCCACCTCCCTGGCCGCGGCAACCAAGCTTGTGGGGCCCACGTGGCTCTGCCCCCCAATCTCAGCTCTATAAATTTACTTTCGCCCAGAAAAAAATTAGATCAGAAGATTTTGTTGCATTTGCGATATGGAGGTGCCGCCACATCCTGTTCTTCATCTGGAGGACATATTTGGAGTCTATTTTGGGCTCTGGAGAGGGGAATCGTCGCCATCGTCATCATCAACCTTCTTCCCTCTCCAATTCCATGAATCTCTTCATCGTTCGTGAGTAATCTATTCGTAGGCTCGCTGGGCGGTGATGAGTAGGATGAGATCTATCATGTAATCGAGTTAGTTTTGATGGGGATTGATCCCTAGTATCCACTATGTTCTGAGATTGATGTTGCTACTACTTTGCCATGCTTAATGCTTGTCACTAGGGCCCGAGTGCCATGATTTCAGATCTGAAATTATTATGTTGTCACCAATATATGTGTGTTCTAGATCCGATCTTGCAAGTTGTAGTTACCTACTATGTGTTATGACCCGGCAACCCCGGAGTGAAAATAACCGGAACCACTCCCAGTGATGATCATAGTTTGAGGAGTTCATGTGTTCACCAAGTGCTAATGCGTTGTTCCGGTTCTTTATTAAAAGGAGAACCTTAATATACCGTAGTATCCTTTTGGACCCCGCTGCCACGGGAGGGATGGACAATAGATGTCATGCAAGTTCTTTTCCCTAAGCACGTATGACTACACATGGAATGCATGCCTACATCAGATTGACGAACGGGAGCTAGCCACATATCTCTCCGTGTTAGAACTGCTACTTCTGTCACTACTGTTGTTCCTTGCCACAGCTATTACTCGTTACACTGCTGCTACCTGCTACAATTTTGATACACTGGTCGTTGACGGGAACAGACAATTTCCGTCAACGGGGCAACTTCTGGCGCCATTGATACAATCGTTAGGAATAGTCTGCCGTCAACATATCGTTTCTGACACCGTTGTTATCATACTACTTTGCTGCTGACTCTTTGCTTGCAGATACTAATCTTTCAGGTGTGGTTGAATCTGATAAATTTAGATGCTAATACTCGAGAGTATTCTCTCACCTCCTGCCTAGCAATCAACAAATTTGGGTCGAATACTCTACCCTCGAAAACTGTTGCAATCCCACGCGCTGGTGGGCCGTCAACAACATTCTTCTAGTTTCATTACCGAGGAGTGGCATTCTTCTGGTGCCGTTGCAGGGGAAGGTTTGTTGTCACGGAATCACCTATCCTATCACTCCTACAAAATACTTCTAGTTTCATACTTGTTCTAGGTAAAGCAAACGTAAAGTGTGCGTAGAGTTGTATCGGTGGTCGATAGAACTTGAGGTAACATTTGTCCTACCTTTAGCTCCTCGTTGGGTTCGACACTCTTACTTATCAAGAAAGGCTACAATTGATCCCCTATACTTGTGGGTTATCTGCTACCATCAACTCAAGCTAGATCCAGCTGATCGCCTGAAGACCTCCTTCATCACGCCCTTCGGGGCCTACTGCTAGACCACCATGACGTTCGGTATGAAGAACGCTGGTGCGACGTTCCAGCGCTGCATGCAGCAGTGCCTACTGCCACAGATCGGTAGAAACATCCATGTCTATGTGGATGACATCGTCGTCAAGACGAAGCATCACTTTAGCCTCCTCGACGACCTGCGGGAGACGTTCGCCAACCTGCGCGAGTACAAGATCCGGCTCAACCCGGAGAAGTGCGTCTTTGGGGTTCCAGGCGGCAAACTCTTGGGGTTCTTCGTGTCCGCTCGCGGCATCGAGGTAAATCCTGAGAAGATCACCACCATTGAGCGGATGGTGTGGCCGGCTCGAATCCTAGACGTCTAGAAGTTCGCCGGCTGCCTGGCGTCCCTTAGCCGGTTCGTCAGTCGGCTTGGCCAGAAGGCCCTTCCACTCTACCAGCTCATGAAGAAGAAGACGAAGTTCGAGTGGAACGACCAGGCGGACGAACCCTTCCGCGACCTCAAGCGGATCATCTCAAGCCTGCCAATATTGGCAGCGCTGGCTGAAACGGAACCCATACTCATATACATCACTGCGACCACTCGCGTGGTTAGTGTAGTGTTGGTAGTTCAGCGCAAGGAGGAGGGCAAGGCACTGCCAGTGCAGCGCCCTGTCTACTACCTTAGCGAGGTCTTGTCCGCCTCCAAGCAGAACTACCCACATTACCGTAAAATGTGTTATGGTGTTTACCTTGCTGCAAAGAAGTTGAAGCAATACTTCCAAGAGCATGCCATCACTATGGTGAGCACTGCTCCAGTTTCAGAGATCATGGGCAACCGTGATGCCACGGGCAGGATTGCCAAATGGTCCATCGCATTGGCGGACCATGATATTCGGTACGAGCCTCGTACCGCCATCAAATCTCAGGTGGTCGCCGACTTCTTGGTCGACTGGGCCGAGACACAGTTCGAGCCGCCGCCTCCAGACTCCACGCATTGGCGGATGCACTTCGACGACTCGAAGATGCGGACGGGTCTGGGAGCCGGCATTGTCTTGACGTCTCTAAAAGGACACCAGCTCAAGTATGCTCTCCAGATCCACTTCGCTGCCTCCAACAACGTCGCCGAGTACGAAGCACTGGCTCACGGCGTCCGGCTCACCAAGGAGATTGGCATCTGGCGGCTCATATGCTTCAGCGATTCAGACTTGGTGGTACAGCAAGTTTCTGGCGAATGGGATGCCAGGGACGCCAACAAGGCAAGCTACCGCTTCCTCATCCAGCAGCTCAACGGCCCCTTCGAGGACTGTGAGTTCCACCCCGTTCCCAGAGCAGACAATGAGGCGGCTGATACACTAGCAAAGATTGGCTCCATGAGACAGGTTATCCCAGCCGGCGTCTCCCTCGAGCAACTCCATAAGCCGTCTATCGGGCCGTCTCCCGAGTCAGCATCGATCTCCGTGCCGGCTGACTCTACGGTGCAAGCGTCGTCGGCTCCACCAGCTACGCCGGCTACAGCTCCTGTGCCGGCTATGCTGGCCACACCGACTCCAATAGGGGCACCGGCTGAGTCCATGGCGCAAACGTCGTCGGCTCCACCAGCTACAGCTCCCGTGCCGACTACGCTGGCCGCGCCGACTCCAACAGCGGCACCAGCTACAACAACAACAACCTCGTCTCGAGCCTACGACCGCTGCTCCACCAAGCTCGGGGGCTGCAGAAGCCCCCAACAGTCAGGTCGAGGCGGAGCCAGCCCTTGTGTCGGCGTGTTCCAACACTGCGTCAAATCAGAAAAGGGACAGGAGATCCTCAAAGACATTCACCAGGAGGAGTGCGGGCATCATGCCGTCTCTAGAATCCTGGTGGCCAAGGCGTTCCGCCACGGATTCTACTGGCGTACAGCCCTCGAGGAGGCCATGGATCAGGTCGACAAATGCGAAGGCTGCTAGTTCTTCAGCGCAAAGAGCCACATGTCGCCTTTGGCCCTCAAAACCATCCCCCTATCGTGGCCGTTCACCGTCTGGGGACTGGACATGGTAGGGCCCTTCAAGACGGCTCGTGGTGGAATGACCCATCTCTTGGTAGCCGTCAACAAGTTCACCAAGTGGATTGAAGACAGACCTATCAAGAAGCTTGATGGCCCCACGGTCGTCAAGTTCATCACGGACATCTCTGTTCGATATGGCGTCCCCCACAGCATCGTCACCGACAACGACACCAACTTTGCCAAAGGCGCTCTGGCGCTCTACTGTTCCAAGCTAGGCATCCGACTCGACTTGGCATCAGTGGCACATCCCCAGTCGAATGGCCAAGCGGAGAGGACCAACGGCCTGATTCTGGCCAGCATCAAGCCAAGACTGGTGGCACCACTTCTTAGATCGGCCGGCTGCTGGATCAAAGAACTGCCAGCTGTGTTATGGAGCCTCCGCACCACGCCCAACCAGTCGACCGACTTCACTCCGTTCTTCCTCGTGTACGGGTCCGAGGCTATTATTCCCACGGATATCGAGTTCGACTCGCCTCGGGTCACCCTATACACAGAAACATAGGCGAAGGAAGCAAGAGAAGACAGTGTGGACCTCCTCGAGGAAGCAAGGGATTTGGCATTGAGCCGGACGGCCATCTATCAACAGAAGCTGAGATACTTCCACAGCAAAAAGATCAAGCCTCTCTCTTTCAGGGAGGGAGATTTGATTCTCAGAAGAATCCAGCACACTGCCGCCAGCACAAGCTCTCATCCCCATGGGAGGGACCCTTCATCATGAGTAGGGCGTTGCACAACAACGCTTACTACTTGATCGATGCCCAAAAGCCAAGGAAGCGCAAGAGGGACGACTCCGGCTAGGAGACGGAACGTCCATGGAATGCGGCATTGCTTCGCCCGTTCTATTGCTAGAAGGCAAGTATCAAACAATGGAGAGAGCATGCATATGTATCTTTCTCCCTCTTCCGGGAATCTCAATGAATGCAATAAAAAGAACATGCCTCATGCTTCTTTTTATCGAGAGTGCTCACTCAGTCTACGCCCCTTGCCGGCTTCAATAAGCCCTGTTGCTACACTGTGTACGCCCCTTGCTAGCTTCAATAAGCTCAGGGGCTACGCTGCGTACGCCCCATGTTGGCTTTAACAAGCTCGGGGGCTCGCTCGCCGCTCGGACGCTTTCCCTATATTGTAGAAGAACACATAGTGTAAGCCGGACCGATCCCTGGTCACCTCGTACGGGCCTGCGGACTAGCCCCGGCCGTCAGGCTTGCGAGGCAACGCCAGGTAAGGCCGGATGCATGCAAAGTTCGACTACAAAAGGGCCGCCGGCTCAGGTTGGATCGATCAAATTTACGATCTCATTCAGGCCGGCCTCTGCTGGTTTATGTCTTAATCTTTAAGTATTGATGGCTTCAAAAAAATCTAAGTCTTGTGTTCTAAGGCCAGAAACCTCGACTTAGTCACAGACCGGCTCTTGGTTGTCGGGCTGTTGGGGTGGAAACTTAGGAATACAAGGATTGGAGAAAAAGGAGTCAACCAGGAATCAAAAGATAAAGATATAAAACAGCACACATGGCAATACGAATATAATGCTGAATACATACATTCAAAATGCATTGGCCCACAGCCGACGTTCATTACATCCCCCAGTGGGTGCAACAACAGGACACCGGCTACGGGGCTACGGCCTCATCGGTCGCCCCGGCCGCTGCTCCTAAAGTGGTGGCTTCACCATCCCCGGATGCTCCTGAGGCGGTTGCGTCATCTCCCTCGCGAGGGCTCCCGGCTCCGCCCGCACCGGAGTCGGCGTACGCCGCACAGCTGGAGGCGGCAGCAGAATCCACAGCATGGGCCGCCTCGGCGGAGCTGCCATCGGGGTCATAAGGCTGAAGGCCGTGTAGATCTTCAGGGATCACACCGCCATCTTCACCCCGCTCCAAAACAAAATCGTCCCAAGTGGCGTACTCGGCAATTCCGCTGGCCCTCACGCGCAGCGCCTCCTCCACGGCCTGCAGCACCGCCTCCGAGCTGTCGCACTGAGCGACGAGCTTGCCCAAGTCCAGGTTTCGATACCAGGACTTGGCCAAGCGCAGGGCCATGTAAGCTCCAGCGCGCGCGGCAGAGGCGCGCCAGGCATCCAGGCGTACTTCGCCAGCTGCAAGCCAGTGGGCGAGTCGTGTCATCGACGTCGGCTCCATGCCATCTGGCCACAAGGCCGCCACCATCGACAAGCCCCGAACCTGGAACTGAGCCACAATCTTGCCCAGGGCATGCAGGCGGGCCCGGAGGCCCACCCCGATCTCCTCCGCACTCCAGCTGGAGGTAGTATCTATTGAGGAACGTTGCATGGGAAACAAAAAATTTCATACGCGCACGAAGACCTATCATGGTGATGTCCATCTACGAGAGGGGATTTCCGATCTACGTACCCTTGTAGATCGCACAGCAGAAGCGTTAAGAAACGCGGTTGATGTAGTGGAACGTCCTCACGTCCCTCGATCCGCCCCGCGAACCGTCCCGCGATCCGTCCCACGATCTAGTGCCGAACGGACGGCACCTCCGCGTTCAGCACACGTACAGCTCGACGATGATCTCGACCTTCTTGATCCAGCAAGAGAGACGGAGAGGTAGATGAGTTCTCCGGCAGCGTGACGGCGCTCCGGAGGTTGGTGGTGATCTAATCTCAGCAGGGCTCCACTCGAGCTCCGCAGAAACGTGATCTACAGGTAAAACCGTGGCGGTATGTGGTCGGGCTGTCGTGGCAAAAGTTGTCTCAAATCAGCCCAAAAACCTCCGTATATATAGGTGGGAGAGGGGGGGCCTTTCCTTGGGGCTCAAGGAGCCCCAAGGGGGTCGGCCGAGCCAAGGGGGGAGTCCTCCCCTTCCAAACCGAATCCAACTAGGTTTGGAAGGAGGAGTCCTTTCCCTTTTTCCCACCTCCTCTTTTTTTTCTCTTTGATTTTCCTCCTATTGCGCATAGGGCCTTCTTGGGCTGTCCCACCAGCCCACTAAGGGCTGGTGTGCCACCCCCAAGGCCTATGGGCTTCCCCGAGGTGGGTTGCCCCCCCCCCCCCCCGGTGAACACCCGGAACCCATTCGTCATTCCCGGTAACTCCGAAAACCTTCCGGTAATCAAATGAGGTCATCCTATATATAAATCTTCATTTCCGGACCATTCCGGAAACCCTCGTGATGTCCGTGATCTCATCCGGGACTCCGAACAACATTCGTTAACCAACCATATAACTCAAATACGCATAAAACAACATCGAACCTTAAGTGTGCAGACCCTGCGGGTTCGAGAACTATGTAGACATGACCCGAGAGACTCCTCGGTCAATATCCAATAGCGGAACCTGGATGCCCATATTGGATCCTACATATTCTACGAAGATCTTATCGTTTGAACCTCAGTGCCAAGGATTCATATAATCCCGTATGTCATTCCCTTTGTCCTTCGGTATGTTACTTGCCCGAGATTCGATCGTCAGTATCCGCATACCTATTTCAATCTCGTTTACCGGCAAGTCTCTTTACTCGTTCCGTAATACAAGATCCCGCAACTTACACTAAGTCACATTGCTTGCAAGGCTTGTGTGTGATGTTGTATTACCGAGTGGGCCCCGAGATACCTCTCCGTCACACGGAGTGACAAATCCCAGTCTCGATCCATACTAACTCAACGAACACCTTCGGAGATACCTGTAGAGCATCTTTATAGTCACCCAGTTACGTTGCGACGTTTGATACACACAAAGCATTCCTCCGGTGTCACTGAGTTATATGATCTCATGGTCATAGGAACAAATACTTGACACGCAGAAAAAAGTAGCAACAAAATGACACGATCAATATGCTACGTCTATTAGTTTGGGTCTAGTCCATCACGTGATTCTCCTAATGACGTGATCCAGTTATCAAGCAACAACACCTTGTTCATAATCAGAAGACCCTGACTATCTTTGATCAACTGGCTAGCCAACTAGAGGCTTGCTAGGGACAGTGTTTTGTCTATGTATCCACACATGTATATAAGTCTTCATTCAATACAATTATAGCATGGATAATAAACGATTATCTTGATACAGGAATTATAATAATAACTATATTTCTTATTGCCTCTAGGGCATAATTCCAACAGTCTCCCACTTGCACTAGAGTCAATAATCCAGCCCTCACTTCATCATGCGAATTACATTGTAATAAATCTAACACCCATACAGTTCTGGTGTTGATCATGCTTTGCCCGTGGAAGAGGTTTGGTCAGCGGGTCTGCTACATTCAGATCCGTGTGCACTTTGCATATATTTACGTCCTCCCCTTCGACGTAGTCGCGGATGAGGTTGAAGCGTCGTTCGATGTGTCTGGTCTTCTTGTGAAACTGTGGTTCCTTTGCTAAGGCAATGGCACCCGTGTTGTCACAGAACAAGGTTATTGGATTCAGTGCGCTTGGCACCACTCCAAGATCCGTCATGAACTGCTTCATCGAGACACCCTCCTTAGCCGCCTCCGAGGCAGCCATGTACTCCGCTTCACATGTAGAATCTGCTACGATGCTTTGCCTGGAACTGCACCAGCTTACCGCACCCCCATTAAGAATAAATACGTATCCGGTCTGCGACTTAGAGTCGTCGGGATCTGTGTCAAAGCTTGCATTGACGTAACCCTTTACGGCGAGCTCTTCGTCACCTCCATACACGAGAAACATCTCCTTAGTCCTTTTCAGGTACTTCAGGATATTCTTGACCGCCGTCCAGTGATCCACTCCTGGATTACTCTGGAACCTGCCTGCCATACTTATGGCCAAGCTAACGTTCGGTCTAGTGCACAACATTGCATACATGATAGAACCTATGGCTGAAGCATAGGGGACGGTGCTCATATGCTCTCTATCCTCATCAGTTGTTGGGCACTGAGTCTTACTCAATCTCGTACCTTGTAAAACTGGCAAGAACCCTTTCTTGGACTATTCCATTTTGAACCTCTTCAAAACTTTATCAAGGTATGTGCTTTGTGAAAGTCCTATCACGCGTTTTGATCTATCCCTGTAGATCTTAATGCCTAGAATGTAAGCAGCTTCTCCTAGGTCCTTCATAGAGAAACTTTTATTCAAGTAATCCTTTATGCTCTCCAAAAACTCTACGTTGTTTCCAATCAGCAATATGTCATCCACATATAATATTAGAAACGCCATAGAGCTCCCACTCACTTTCTTGTAAATACAAGATTCTCCAACCACTTGTATAAACCCAAATGCTTTGATCACCTCATCAAGGCGTTTGTTCCAACTCCGAGATGCTTGCACCAGTCCATAAATGGATTGCTGGAGCTTGCACACCTCGTTAGCATTCTTAGGATCAACAAAACCTTCGGGTTGCATCATATACAACTATTCCATAAGGAAACCGTTAAGGAACGCTGTTTTGACATCCATCTGCCAGATTTCATAATCGAAAAATGCAGCTATTGCTAACATGATTCTGACGGACTTAAGCATCGCTACGGGTGAGAATGCCTCATCGTAGTCAACTCCTTGAACTTGTGAAAAACCCTTTTCCACAAGTCGATCTTTATAAACGGTCACATTGCCGTCAGCGTCCGCCTTCTTCTTAAAGATCCATTTGTTCTGAATAGCCTTGCGGCCCTGAGGTAGTTCTTCCAAAGTCCACACTTTGTTCTCATACATGGATCCTATCTCGGACTTCATGGCCTCTAGCCATTTGTTGGAATCTGGGCTCACCATTGCTTCTTCATAATTTGCAGGTTCATTGTTGTCTAACAACATGATTGACATGACGGGATTACCGCACCACTCTAGAGGAGCACGTGGTCTCGTTGACCTGCGTGGTTCGACAGGAACTTGAACCAGAGTTTCATGATCATCATCATTAACTTCCTCCTCAATCGGCGTCGCAACGAAAGAGGTTTCCCCTTGCCCTGCGCCACCATCTAGAGGGATGAGAGGTTCGACAACCTCATCAAGTTCTATCTTCCTCTCACTCAATTCTCTTGAGAGAAACTCCTTCTCGAGAAAAGCTCCGTTTTCAGCAACAAACACTTTGCCCTCGGATTTGAGATAGAAGGTGTACCCAACTGTCTCTTTTGGGTAACCTATGAAGATGCACTTTTCCGCTTTGGGTTCCAGCTTTTCAGGCTGAAGCTTTTTGACATAAGCATCACATCCCCAAACTTTAAGAAACGACAACTTTGGCCTTTTGCCATACCACAGTTCGTATGGTGTCGTCTCAACGGATTTTGATGGTGCCCTATTTAAAGTGAATGCAGCTGTGTCTAATACATAACCCCAAAACGATAATGGCAAATCGGTAAGAGACATAATAGATCGCACCATCTCTAATAAAGTACGATTACGACGTTCGGACACACCATTACGCTGTGGTGTTCCACGCGGTGTCAACTGTGAAGCAATTCCACATTGTCTTAAGTGAGCACCAAACTCGAAACTCAGATATTCACCCCCACGATCAGACCGTAGGAACTTGATCTTCTTGTTACGATGATTTTCAACTTCACTCTGAAACTTCTTGAACTTTTCAAATGTTTCACACTTGTGCTTCATTAAGTAGACATAACCATATCTACTCAAATCGTCAGTGAAGGTGAGAAACTAACGATATCCGCCGCGTGCCTCTACGCTCATCGGACCGCACACATCGGTATGTATGATTTCCGACAAGTCACTGGCACGCTCCATTGTTCCGGAGAACGGAGTTTTAGTCATCTTGCCCATGAGGCATGGTTCGCACGTGTCAAGTGAATCAAAGTCAAGTGACTCCAAAAGTCCATCGGCATGGAGTTTCTTCATGCGCTTTACACCAATATGACCTAAGCGGCAGTGCCACAAAAATATGGCGCTATCATTGTTAACTCTAACTCTTTTGGTCTCAATGTTATGTATGTGTGTATCACTATCAAGATTCAATATGAACAATCCTCTCACATTGGGTGCATGACCATAAAAGATATTACTCATAGAAATAGAACAACCATTATTCTCTGACTTAAAAGAGTAACCGTCTCGCAATAAACAAGATCCAGATATAATGTTCATGCTCAACGCAGGCACTAAATAACAATGATTCAAGTTCATAACTAATCCTCATGGTAACTGAAGTGAAACTGTGCCGACGGCGATTGCAACAACCTTGGAACCATTTCCTATGCGCATCGTCACTTCATCTTTCGCCAGCCTTCGTCTATTCCGCAGTTCCTGTTTCGAGTTGCAAATATGAGCAACAAAACCGGTATCGAATACCCAGGCACTACTACGAGAGATGGTTAAGTACACATCAATAACATGTATATCAAATATACCTGATTTTTCTTTGGCCGCCTTCTTATTAGCCAGATACTTTGGGCAGTTGCGCTTCCAGTGACCCATACCCTTGCAATAGTAGCACTATGTTTCAGGCTTAGGTCCAGCTTTGGGTTTCTTCGTCGGATTGGCAACAGGCTTGCCGCTCTTCTTTGAATTACCCTTCTTGCCTTTGCCGTTTCTCTTGAAACTAGTGGTCTTATTCACCATCAACACTTGATGCTCTTTACGGAGTTCAGCTCTGCGACTTTCAGCATCGCAAACAACTCGCCGCGTGACTTGTTCATCCCTTGCATGTTGTAGTTCAACACAAAGCCTTTGTAGCTTGGCGGTAGTGATTGAAGGATTCTGTCAGTGATAGCCTCTTGCGGGAGTTCAATCCCCAGCTCAGCTAGACGGTTTGAGTACCCAGACATTTTGAGCACATGTTCACTGACTGACGAATTCTCCTCCATCTTGCAAGCATAGAATTTATCGGAGGTCTCATACCTCTCGATCCGGGCGTTCTTCTGAAAGATGAACATCAACTCCTGGAACATCTCATATGCTCCATGACGCTCAAAGCGACGTTGAAGTCCCGGTTCTAAGCCATACAAGACTGCACATTGAACTACTGAGTAGTCCTCCTTACGTGTTAACCAAGCTTTCTTAACATCCTGGTCAGCCGTAGCGGGTGGTTCATCTCCTAGCGCAGCATTAAGGACATAATCCTTCTTCCCAGCTGGTAAGATTAGCTTAAGATTACGAGCCCAGTCTACAAAGTTGCTTCCATCATCTTTCAACTTAGCTTTCTCTAGGAACGTATTAAAATTCAGGGTGACTGTCACGTGAGCCATGATCTACAACACAAATATATTCAAAGTGGACTTAGACTATGTTCAAGATAATTAGAGTTTAACTTAATCAAATTACTTGCTAAACTCCCACTCAAAAAGTACATCTCTCTAGTCATTTGAGTGGTTCATGATCCACTTACACTAGCTCAAGTCCGATCATCGTGTGAGTTGAGTATAGTTTCAGTGGTAAGCATCCCTATGCTAATCATATCATCTATATGATTCATGATCGACCTTTCGGTCTCATGTGTTCCGAGGCCATGTCTGCACATGCTAGGCTCGTCAAGCTTAACTCGAGTGTTCCGCGTGTGCAACTGTTTTGCACCCGTTGTATGTGAACGTTGAGTCTATCACACCCGATCATCTCATAATGCTACCGTCGTTCTAAGCAAAATAAGGTGCATAAAAGGATTAACATCACATGCAATTCATAAGTGACATGATATGGCCATCATCACGTGCTCCTTGATCTCCATCACCAAAGCATCGGCACGATCTTCTTGTCACCGCCGCCACACCATGATCTCCGTCAACGTATCGCCATCGGGGTTGTCGTGCTACTCATGCTATTACTACTAAAGCTACATCCTAGCAAAATAGTAAACGCATCTGCAAGGACAAACGTTAGTTTAAAGACAACCCTATGGCTCCTGCCGGTTGCCGTACCATTGACGTGCAAGTCGATATTATCTATTACAACATGATCATCTCATACATCCAATATATCACATCACATCGTTGGCCATATCACATCACAAGCATACCCTGCAAAAACAAGTTAGACGTCCTCTAATTTTGTTGTTGCATGTTTTACGTGGTGACCATGTGTATCTACTAGGATCGCATCTTACTTACGCAAACACCACAACGGAGATATATGAATTGCTATTTAACCTTATACAAGGACCTCTTCGGTCAAATCCGATTCAACTAAAGTTGGAGAAACTGACACTTGCCAGTCATCTTTGAGCAACGGGGTTACTCGTAGCGATGAAAACAGTCTCTCGTAAGCGTACGAGTAATGTCGGTCCAAGCCGCTTCAATCCAACAATACCGCGGAATCAAGAAAAGAGTAAGGAGGGCAGCAAAACACACATCACCGCCCACAATTTTTTTTTTATTCTACTCGAGAAGACATCTACGCATGAACCTAGCTCATGATGTCACTGTTGGGGAACGTCGCATGGGAAACAGAAATTTTCCTACGCGCACGAAGACCTATGATGGTGATGTCCATCTACGAGAGGGGATTTCCGATCTACGTACCCTTGTAGATCGCACAGCAGAAGCGTTAAGAAACGCGGTTGATCTAGTGGAACGTCCTCACGTCCCTCGATCTGCCCCGCGAACCGTCTCGCGATCCGTCCCACGATCTAGTGCCGAACGGACGGCACCTCCGCGTTCAGCACACGTACAGCTGGACGATGATCTCGACCTTCTTGATCCAGCAAGAGAGACGGAGAGGTAGATGAGTTCTCCGGCAGCGTGACGGCGCTCCGGAGGTTGGTGGTGATCTAATCTCAGCAGAGCTCCGCCCGAGCTCCGCAGAAACGGGATCTAGAGGTAAAACCGTGGAGGTATGTGGTCGGGCTGCCGTGGCAAAAGTTGTCTCAAATCAGCCCTAAAACCTTCGTATATATAGGTGGGAGAAGGGGGGCCTTGCCTTGGGGCTCAAGGAGCCCCAAGGGGGTCGGCCGAGCCAAGGGGGGGAGTCCTCACCTTCCAAAATGAATCAAGCAACAAGGTGTCAGTGAGTTATATGATCTCATGGTCATAGGAACAAATACTTGACACGCAGAAAACAGTAGCAACAAAATGACATGATCAATATGCTACGTCTATTAGTTTGGGTCTAGTCCATCACGTGATTCTCCTAATGACGTGATCCAGTTATCAAGCAACAACACCTTGTTCATAATCAGAAGACCCTGACTATCTTTGATCAACTCGCAAGCCAACTAGAGGCTTGCTAGGGACAGTGTTTTGTCTATGTATCCACACATGTATATAAGTCTTCATTCAATACAATTATAGCATGGATAATAAACGATTATCTTGATACAGGAATTATAGTAATAACTATATTTATTATTGCCTCTAGGGCATAATTCCAACAGTATCTACCTCCTGCCCAGCCGCGCGGCGCTCCTCACGGCTCACCTCGACGGCAGTGTCGGCTGCGACCTGGGTCGCAGGGAAGAGACCTGAGACAGGAAAACAAAGGCGCAGAAGCGAGTAAGAAGAGGAAACGTCCAAGAAAGCTCAAGAGAAAACAAAAGAGAGAGACTCCGGATGGAAGGCGCCATCGGTCTTATGGGCGCTCTCCAGGACCTCGAGCTCCCGCACCTTGCTCGCATGAGTAAGGCGGGCAACCTCCTCCTCGAGAGCTGCCGGAGAGTCCAAGGCCTTGGCCAGCAGCGACTGCTTCTGGACAAGGGCCTCCTCCTTCTCCCTCAAGGCGGCGTCCTTGAGGGCCATCTCCCTGAGATGAACCGAGGCAAGGCGATCCACGTCGGCAGAGTAGGAGGCCTCCTTATCCTGGAGCGTGTCGCGCAGCTGCTCCAGCTCGACTCGGCTGGCCGCCTCGAGCTCCTTCTTCTCCGTCTCGAGAAGAGCCAGCTGCTCCTGGAGCCGGTTGCCGGCACCACGCAGAGCATCCCGCTCCATGGCAACTTCGCCCAGCCGGGCTTCAAGCGTGGCGATATGGCAATCAGCGGCCCGATGCTCAGTCTGCAGCTCATTATAAGCGTGCGCTTGAGCATCATAAAGCTCCTGCCAAAAAGCAAAGAAGAAGCAGGATTAAGATTCGGCCTGGTTAAAACCTAACCATCCCGATTCTCGGGGGCTACACCAGTGGGTGCGCTAGCGCGCCCCAACTAAAGAAGCAAAACAAGAAAAAGAAGCTCAAAGAGATTCGGCCCGGCCGATGATCGACCGACCCGATTCTCGGGGGCTACACCCAGTGGGTGCGCTGTCGCGCCCCCACTGACGCAAAAAGAAGAAAAAGGATAAATTCAAACCCAAGATGAGGCACTTACCCTGGTGCGGGCCTCCAGGCGCTCCATGTCACTGCACACCACGCGAGCTGGCAGCTCCACCTTGGACCGGCCGCTGGAAAACAGCGACACCAGCTCCGGGATGCCGGTGAGCGCAGCACCGGCGGGCAGTCGTGCGGGCGCCGAGTTGGTCGCCCTCCATGTCTTCATGGGCCGGTTCCCGACCCGGCCTCCAGCTCCCGGCGCAGCTGGACCGTGGTGGGGAACAACGATGGCGCGGGCTCCAGGTGCCGGCTCGGCGGTCGGCTCGGCCATCATCCCGGTCGGCGCTGCCTCCTCAGCGGGAGGTGGATGGGCCGCATCCGGCGCATCCATGGCCACCCCTGGTGCATCAGGGGCCATGTCGGCTCGTCCAGGATCAGTTCCTGCGCGTCGGGCGCCGCCTCGGCCGTGGGGGAGTCGGGGATCTTCTCCAAGTCCATCGGCGCCGAGGCATCCGGTTCGGAGGGATGACACCCCTCAGCTCTCGGGGCATGCCTCGAAGCCGTCTCGCTAGGTGGCTCCTCCACGCGAGCATGCACGGAGGGGCCATGTCTAGCCTTCGCACGCTTCTCCGCCGGCTTCTCGGCCCGGCTGGGGCGCGACTGGCCCACGACCGTCTTCCCCGTGGCCGCGTCACACCGGCGCTTTGACTGCTCCTCAAGCTCCCTCTAGGGCAGCATCGGCTGCTGCCCAGCCAGCCCGCTTAGCTGCGAAGGCGGTGTCTTCCTCCACATCCTCCGCCTCCCTGTCGAGAGAAGTTTTTAAGGAACGAAGCTTCCCACAAGATAAACGAAGAAAAGGGGGAGGGAATCTTACCCCGCGACCATCGACACCTGCCTTCGGCCAGCACCACGGCGCTTCTTGGCGCCGCCTGCCTATGCTGTGGCTGGAGGACCCGGTGCATGCCGCTTAGGAGCTGGCCTGGATGCTGTGGCACCCTTTCCCTTCCTCCCGGCCGCCTCGTCGGCGGCGGTTTCCCCGACCCTTTGACGCCGGCCGCACGCCAATGGCGGGCTGGTAACCTCCTCCACCCCGTCAGAGTCCTCCTGGAAGGCTGCACCAGAGAAGAATGAGGGAGTCTCGTCGTCATCCGTCCAGTCTACGACGGAGGGCCGTAAGTACTCACCAGACGGCTCTGTCCCTTCCGACTCCAGGGCGTTCTCCGAGCCTGCGGAGGAGTCCGAGCGGGATCCAATCATGCCTTCGTCCTCAATCTCCGAGGCATAGGACACATCCACGTCGGGAGCGGGCGGATGAAGGGATCCCTGCAGCTTCTCGAACAGCTGCGAAAAAGGATTCGATCGCCGACTGAGCAAGATGGTCGTTTGCAAGACGAACAACGAAGAACAAAGAAGCCACTTACCATTGGAGGCTGACGGGACCTATTGAAGGGGGTCATCCCCCACGACCAGTTCCCGCTGTCGTCCATGCGGGCAGTGGAGATTAGGTTCACCCTTCGCGCTACCACGCTGGGGGGGGAACCTCTTGGTGGACAGCCTGCAAGGATCATGCCGGCCGCTCATCTGGCAGACCATATGTGGCCGCCTCTGCAGCAGCAGGACCCGGCGGGTCACCATAGTGGTGAGCAGGTCATGGCCGAGGAGGCCGCTCTTCTCCAGGATCTCGAGGTGGGCAGAGATCAGGGCCACCTCGGGAATCGGCTTGGGGGTCTTCGCTGCCCAGTTCAACCTCGTCGGCGGGTCGATGTTGAACGGGGCATGTTGAGGGCGTCCTGGGCAGGGTCGGTGTTCTTCACATAGAAGAAGCCCCTCTGCCACTGCTTGATGGACTCCTGCAGCGGCATTTGGGGGAAGCCCGATTTCGAGCGATGGTGCACCAGCGCGGCTCCGCACGGCGTCATCGGGCGTGGTCTGGTGAGCTTCTCCACCTCGGACTTCTCCATGGCGATGGATTGCTGCTTGAAGAAGAACAAGCTGCACCATAGATCGACGCGGGGCTCGATCCCCACAAAGCCCTCACACAGAATCACAAAGGCTGACAGCTGCAGTATGGCGTTCGGCGCTAGGTAGTGCGGCTGCAGGCCAAAGAAGTGAAGCCACTCAGAGAAGAAGGCACTGACTGGAAGCCCGAAGCCCCAGTAGAAATGCTCGTTGAAGACCACGACTCCTCCCACGGCGGGTGTGGAGCGGTCTCGGCGCCAGGGAGCCGCACCAGCACCTGGGAGGCTGGGGGCAGCAGCCGGTGATGACGGAGCACCTCGATGTGCTCTTCGCCGATCTCGCTACCCAGCCAGGCTCCCTGCGACGAGGACCTTTTCGAGGAAGAGCCGCCGGCCATGGCTGCGGGCGGCTAAAACTCGAAGGGGCTGGTGGCTTTGCGGCAAAAAAGGCGAGGAAGACGAAGAAGGCGAGCTCTTTCTCTCTGGGCTCAGGGAGGAAGAGGGCGTGGATGCGGGGCAAGAAGGGGGGAGAATGGCCTCCTCGGAACCCCTGCATCCCATTTAAACCCCACGAAGCATCGTGGGGAGGAAATCCAGTGCGCGCGGGATCCCCTCTAAGCCCCTGTATTACGGGCGGTAACGCTTCCCTAAGTCCAACCGTCGCGGAGTAAATCCGCAGAGGATCTCTCGCGCGGAGGCCGAGGGGGCGTCATGGCGGGACCCATGGCCCAGGCCCGGTCCCGTCACCACTAATCACCATCATTACGTCAGGCGGGGCCTGACACCTGGCGCTCTCTGGGTGACCTACGACGAAGCGGAGGCGTCGCTTCAAAGCCAGCCGGTTTCGGACCCGGCGCTCCCCGTCACGAATGGCGGCAGAAATACCAAGGCAAATCATCAAGCCGGTGAGGCCGCCCGCCCACAGGCGGCAGGCCTCTCCAGCTTCGGGGACTACTGTCAGGGGGACAACCCCGAGGTAGGCTCATCGAGCCTGCTCCTTCATTTCCTGCCCAAAGGATATGAACAAACACAGTTTCCCAAGGCCCAAGTCTTCCGGCCGGCTAGGCCGCGCCTACCAGCTGGAGCACGAGGCGGCCATCTCTTTGGCCGGCCAGGCAACCCCTACCGGCTAGAGTCGAGACGGCTACCTCTTCCTGACCGGCTTGGTCAATCCAGCCGGCTAGGAACGAGGCGGCCGTGCCCAAGCCGGCTAACCAAACAGGCTAGCCGGCCGAGGATCACAAGTCACATCAGATCATAGGTCAGGATGAGACCTTACGATTGAAGTGTTGGAATTATGCCCTAGAGGCAATAATAAATATAGTTATTATTATAATTCCTGTATCAAGATAACCGTTTATTATCCATGCTATAATTGTATTGAATGAATACTTATATACATGTGTGGATACATAGACAAAACACTGTCCCTAGCAAGCCTCTAGTTGGCTAGCCAGTTGATCAAAGATAGTCAGGGTCTTCTGATTATGTAGAAGGTGTTGTTGCTTGATAACTGGATCACGTCATTAGGAGAATCACGTGATGGACTAGACCCAAACTAATAGACGTAGCATGTTGATCGTGTCATTTTGTTGCTACTGTTTTCTGCGTGTCAAGTATTTGTTCCTATGACCATGAGATCATATAACTCACTGACACCGGAGGAATGCTTTGTGTGTATCAAATGTCGCAACGTAACTGGGTGACTATAAAGATGCTCTACAGGTATCTCCGAAGGTGTTCGTTGAGTTAGTATGGATCGAGACTGGGATTTGTCACTCTGTGTGACGGAGAGGTATCTCGGGGACCACTCGGTAATACAACATCACACACAAGCCTTGCAAGCAACGTGACTTAGTGTAAGTTGCGGGATCCTGTATTACGGAACGAGTAAAGAGACTTGCCGGTAAACGATATTGAAATAGGTATGCGGATACTGACGATCGAATCTCGGGCAAGTAACATACCGAAGGACAAAGGGAATGACATACGGGATTATATGAATCCTTGGCACTAAGGTTCAAACGATAAGATCTTCGTAGAATATGTGGGATCCAATATGGGCATCCAGGTCCCGCTATTGGATATTGACCGAGGAGTCACTCGGGTCATGTCTACATAGTTCTCGAACCCGCAGGGTCTGCACACTTAAGGTTCGACGTTGTTTTATGCGTATTTCAGTTATATGGTTGGTTACCGAATGTTGTTCGGAGTCCCGGATGAGATCACGGACGTCACGAGGGTTTCCGGAATGGTCCGGAAACGAAGATTGATATATAGGATGACCTCATTCGATTACCGGAAGGTTTTCGGAGTTACCGGGAATGACGAATGGGTTCCGGGTGTTCACCGGGGGGGGGCAACCCACCCCGGGGAAGCCCATAGGCCTTGGGGGTGGCGCACCAGCCCTTGGTGGGCTGGTGGGACAGCCCAAGAAGGCCCTATGCGCCATAGATAGAAAATCAAAGAGAAAAGAAAAAAAAAAGGAGGTGGGAAAGGAGAGAAGGACTCCACTTTCCAATCCTAGTTGGACTAGGATTGGAGGAGGACTCCTCCTCCCTTTGTGGCGCAGCCCTTGGGGCTCCTTGAGCCTCAAGGCAAGCCTCCCCTCCCTCCTCCTATATATATGGAGCAATTAGGGCTGATTTGAGATAACTTTTCCAAGGCAGCCCAACCACATAACTGCACGGTTTTACCTCTAGATCGCGTTTCTGCAGAGCTCGGGCGGAGCCCTGCCGAGATTAGATCATCACCAACCTCCGGAGTGCGGTCACGCTGCTAGAGAACTCATCTACCTCTCCGTCTCTCTTGCTGGATCAAGAAGGCCGAGATCATCGTCGAGCTGTACGTGTGCTGAACGCGGAGGTGTCGTCCGTTCAGCACTAGATCGTGGGACAGATCGCGGGACGGTTCGTGGGACGGTTCGCGGGGCGGATCGAGGGATGTGAGGACGTTCCACTACATCAAACGCGTTCACTAACGCTTCTACTGTGCGATCTACAAGGGTACGTAGATCGGAAATCCCCTCTCGTAGATGAACATCACCATGATAGGTCTTCGTGCGCGTAGGAAAATTTTTATTTCCCATGCGTCGTTCCCCATCAGTGGCATCATGAGCTAGGTTCATGCGTAGATGTAATCTCGAGTAGAACACAAAAAAAATTTGTGGGCGGTGATGTGCGTCTTGCTGCCCTCCTTAGTCTTTTCTTGATTCCGCGATATTGTTGGATTGAAGTGGCTTGGACCGACATTCCTCGTACGCTTAAGAGAGACTGGTTTCATCGCTACGAGTAACTCCGTTGCTCAAAGATGACTCGAAAGTGTCGATTTCTCCAACTTTAGTTGAATCGGATTTGACCGAGGAGGTCCTTGGATAAGGTTAAATAGCAATTCATATATCTCCATTGTGGTGTTTGTGTAAGTAAGATGCGATCCTACAAGATACCCATGGTCACCACGTAAAACATGCAACAACAAATTAGAGGACGACTAACTTGTTTTTGCAGGGTATGCTTGTGATGTGATATGGCCAACGATGTGATGTGATATATTCGATGTATGATATGATCATGTTGTAATAGATAATATCGACTTGCACGTCGATGGTACGGCAACCGGCAGGAGCCATAGGGTTGTCTTTAAACTAACGTTTGTGCTTGCAGATGCGTTTACTATTTTGCTAGGATGTAGCTTTAGTAGTAATAGCATGAGTAGCACGACAACCCCGATGGCGACACGTTGATGGAGATCATGGTGTGGCGCCGGTGACAAGAAGATCGTGCCAGTGCTTTGGTGATGGAGATCAAGGAGCACGTGATGATGGCCATGTCATGTCACTTATGAATTGCATGTGATGTTAATCCTTTTATGCACCTTATTTTGCTTAGAACGACGGTAGCATTATGATGTGATCTCTCACTAAAATGTCAAGACGAAATTGTGTTCTCCCCAACTGTGCACCGGTGCTACAGTTCGTCGTTTGGAGACACCACGTGATGATCGGGTGTGATAGACTCAACGTTCACATACAACAGGTGCAAAATAGTTAGACACGCGGAACACTCGGGTTAAGCTTGACGAGCCTAGCATGTGCAGACATGGCCTCGGAACACATGAGACCGAAAGGTCGATCACGAATCATATAGATGATATGATTAGCATAGGGATGCTTACCACTGAAACTATACTCAACTCACGTGATGATCGGACTTGAGCTAGTGTAAGTGGGTCATGAACCACTCAAATGACTAGAGAGATATACTTTTTGAGTGGGAGTTTAGCAAGTAATTTGATTAAGTTAAACTCTAATTATCTTGAACATAGTCTAAGTCCATTTTGAATATATTTGTGTTGTAGATCATGGCTCACGTGACAGTCACCCTGAATTTTAATACGTTCCTAGAGAAAGCTAAGTTGAAAGACGATGGAAGCAACTTTGTAGACTGGGCTCGTAATCTTAAGTTGATCCTACAAGCTGGGAAGAAGGATTATGTCCTTGATGCTGCGCTAGGAGATGAACCACCCGCTACGGCTGACCAAGATGTTAAGAATGCTTGGTTAACACGTAAGGAGGACTACTCAGTAGTTCAATGTGCAGTCTTGTATGGCTTAGAGCTGGGACTTCAACGTCGCTTTGAGCGTCATGGAGCATATGAGATGTTCCAGGAGTTGAAGTTTATCTTTCAGAAGAACGCCCGGATCGAGAGGTATGAGACCTCCGATAAATTCTATGCTTGCAAGATGGAGGAGAATTCGTCTGTCAGTGAACATGTGCTCAAAATGGCTGGGTACTCAAACTGTCTAGCTGAGCTGGGGATAGAACTCCCTCAAGAGGCTATCACTGACAGAATTCTTCAATCACTGCCGCCAAGCTATAAGGGCTTTGTGTTGAACTACAACATGCAAGGGATGAACAAGTCACCCGGCGAGTTGTTTGCGATGCTGAAAGTCGCAGAGTCTGAACTCCGTAAAGAGCATCAAGTGTTGATGGTGAATAAGACCACTAGTATCAAGAGGAACGGCAAAGGCAAGAAGGGTAATTCAAAGAAGAGCGGCAAGCCTGTTGCCAATCCGACGAAGAAACCCAAAGCTGGACCTAAGCCTGAAACATAGTGCTACTATTGCAAGGGTATGGGTCACTGGAAGCGCAACTGCCCCAAGTATCTGGCTGAGAAGAAGGCGGCCAAAGAAAAATCAGGTATATTTGATATACATGTTATTGATGTGTACTTAACCAGCTCTCGTAGTAGTGCCTGGGTATTCGATACCGGTTCTGTTGCTCATATTTGCAACTCGAAACAGGAATTGTGGAATAGGCGAAGGCTGGCGAAAGATGAAGTAACGATGCGCGTAGGAAATGGTTCCAAGGTTGATGCAATCGCCGTCGGCACAATTTCACTTCAGTTACCATCAGGATTAGCTATGAACTTGAATAATTGCTATTTAGTGCTTGCGTTGAGCATGAACATTATATCTGGATCTTGTTTATTGCGAGACGGTTACTCTTTTAAGTCAGAGAATAATGGTTGTTCTATTTCTATGAGTAACATCTTTTATGGTCATGCACCCAATGTGAGAGGATTGTTCATATTGAATCTTGATAGTGATGATACACATATACATAACATTGAGACCAAAAGAGTTAGAGTTAACAATGATAGCGCCACGTTTTTGTGGCACTGCCGCTTAGGTCATATTGGTGTAAAGGGCATGAAGAAACTCCATACTGATGGACTTTTGGAGTCACTTGACTTTGATTCACTTGACACGTGCGAAGCATGCCTCATGGGCAAGATGACTAAAACTCCGTTCTCCGGAACAATGGAGCGTGCCAGTGACTTGTTGGAAATCATACATACTGATGTGTGCGGTCCGATGAGCGTGGAGGCACGCGGCAGATATCGTTATTTTCTCACCTTCACTGATGATTTAAGTAGATATGGTTATGTCAACTTAATGAAGCACAAGTCTGAAACATTTGAAAAGTTCAAGCAATTTCAGAGTGAAGTTGAAAATCATCGTAACAAGTAGATCAAGTTCCTACGGTCTGCTCGTGGGGGTCAATATCTGAGTTTCGAGTTTGGTGCTCACTTAAGACAATGTGGAATTGTTTCACAGTTGACACCGCCTGGAACACCACAGCGTAATGGTGTGTCCGAACGTCGTAATCGTACTTTATCAGAGATGGTGCGATCTATGATCTCTCTTACCGATTTGCCGTTATCGTTTTGGGGGTATGCATTAGACACAGCTGCATTCACTTTAAATAGGGCACCATCAAAATCCGTTGAGACGACACCATACGAATTGTGGTATGGCAAAAGGCCAAAGTTGTCGTTTCTTAAAGTTTGGGGATGTGATGCTTCTGTCAAAAAGCTTCTGCCTGAAAAGCTGGAACCCAAAGCGGAAAAGTGCATCTTCATATGTTACCCAAAAGAGACAGTTGGGTACACCTTCTATCTCAAATCCAAGGGCAAAGTGTTTGTTGCTAAAAACGGAGCTTTTCTCGAGAAGGAGTTTCTCTCGGGAGAATTGAGTGGGAGGGAGATAGAACTTGATGAGGTTGTCGAACCTCTCGTCCCTCTGGATGGTGGCGCAGGGCAAGGGGGAACCCCTGTCATTGTGACGCCGGTTGAGGAGGAAGTTAATGATGATGATCATGAAACTCCGGTTCAAGTTCCTATCGAACCACGCAGGTTGACGAGACCACGTGCTGCTCCAGAGTGGTACGGTAATCCTGTTTTGTCAATCATGTTGTTAGACAACAATGAACCTGCAAATTATGAAGAAGCAATGGTGGGCCCAGATTCCAACAAATGGCTGGAGGCCATGAAGTCCGAGATAGGATCCATGTATGAGAACAAAGTGTGGACTTTGGAAGAACTACCTCAGGGCTGCAAGGCTATTCAAAACAAATGGATCTTTAAGAAGAAGACGGACGCTGACGGCAATGTGACCGTTTATAAAGCTCGACTTGTGGCAATGGGTTTTTCACAAGTTCAAGGAGTTGACTACGATGAGACATTCTCACCCGTAGCGATGCTTAAGTCCGTCAGAATCATGTTAGCAATAGCTGCATTTTTCGATTATGAAATCTGGCAGATGGATGTCAAAACGGTGTTCCTTAACGGTTTCCTTAAGGAAGAGTTGTATATGATGCAACCCGAAGGTTTTGTCGATCCTAAAAATGCTAACAAGGTGTGCAAACTCCATCGATCCATTTATGGACTGGTGCAAGCATCTCGGAGTTGGAACAAACGCTTTGATGAGGTGATCAAAGCATTTGGGTTTATACAAGTGGTTGGAGAATCTTGTATTTACAAGAAAGTGAGTGGGAGCTCTGTGGCGTTTCTAATATTATATGTGGATGACATATTGCTGATTGGAAACAACGTAGAGTTTTTGGAGAGCATAAAGGATTACTTGAATAAAAGTTTCTCTATGAAGAACCTAGGAGAATCTGCTTACATTCTAGGCATTCAGATCTACACGGATAAATCGAAACGCCTGATAGGACTTTCACAAAGCACATACCTTGATAAAGTTTTTAAGAGGTTCAAAATGGAGCAGTCCAAGAAAGGGTTCTTGCCGGTTTTACAAGGTACGAGATTGAGTAAGACTCAATGCCCAGCAACTGATAAAGATAGAGAGCATATGAGAACCTTCCCCTATGCTTCAACCATAGGATCTATCATGTATGCAATGTTGTGCACTAGACCGAACGTTAGCCTGGCCATAAGTATGGCAGGCAGGTTCTAGAGTAATCCAGGAGTGGATCACTAGACGGCGGTCAAGAATATCCTGAAGTACCTGAAAAGGACTAAGGAGATGTTTCTCGTGTATGGAGGTGACGAAGAGCTCGCCGTAAAGGGTTACGTCGATGCAAGCTTTGACAGAGATCCGGATGACTCTAAGTCGCAGACCGGATACGTATTCATTCTTAATGGGGGTGCGGTAAGCTGGTGCAGTTCCAAGCAAAGCATCGTAGCAGATTCTACATGTGAAGCGGAGTACATGGCTGCCTCGGAGGCGGCTAAGGAGGGTGTCTGGATGAAGCAGTTCATGACGGATCTTGGAGTGGTGCCAAGCGCACTGAATCCAATAACCTTGTTCTGTGACAACACGGGTGCCATTGCCTTAGCAAAGGAACCACGATTTCACAAGAAGACCAGACACATCAAACGACGCTTCAACCTCATCCGCGACTATGTCGAAGGGGAGGACGTAAATATATGCAAAGTGCACACTGATCTGAATGTAGCAGACCCGTTGACTAAACCTCTTCCACGGGCAAAGCATGATCAACACCAGAACTGTATGGGTGTTAGATTTATTACAATGTAATTCGCATGATGATGTGAGGGCTAGATTATTGACTCTAGTGCAAGTGGGAGACTGTTGGAATTATGCCCTAGAGGCAATAATAAATATAGTTATTATTATAATTCTTGTATCAAGATAATCGTTTATTATCCATGCTATAATTGTATTGAATGAAGACTTATATACATGTGTGCATACATAGACAAAACACTGTCCCTAGCAAGCCTCTAGTTGGCTAGCCAGTTGATCAAAGATAGTCAGGGTCTTCTGATTATGTACAAGGTGTTGTTGCTTGATAACTGGATGGACTAGACCCAAACTAATAGAGGTAGCATGTTGATCGTGTCATTTTGTTGCTACTGTTTTCTGCGTCTCAAGTATTTCTTCCTATGACCATGAGATCATATAACTCACTGACACCGGAGGAATGCTTTGTGTGTATCAAACGTCGCAACGTAACTGGGTGACTATAAAGATGCTCTACAGGTATCTCCGAAGGTGTTCGTTGAGTTAGTATGGATCGAGACTGGGATTTGTCACTCTGTGTGACGGAGAGGTATCTCGGGGCCCACTCGGTAATACAACATCACACACAAGCCTTGCAAGCAACGTGACTTAGTGTAAGTTGCGGGATCCTGTATTACGGAACGAGTAAAGAGACTTGCCGGTAAACGAGATTGAAATAGGTATGCGGATACTGACGATCGGATCTTGGGCAAGTAACATACCGAAGGACAAAGGGAATGACATACGGGATTATATGAATCCTTGGCACTGAGGTTCAAACGATAAGATCTTCGTAGAATATGTAGGATCCAATATGGGCATCCAGGTCCCGCTATTGGATATTGACCGAGGAGTCACTCGGGTCATGTCTACATAGTTCTCGAACCCGCAGGGTCTGCACACTTAAGGTTCGACGTTGTTTTATGCGTATTTGAGTTATATGGTTGGTTACCGAATGTTGTTCGGAGTCCCGGATGAGATCACGGACGTCACGAGGGTTTCCGAAATGGTCCGGAAACGAAGATTGATATATAGGATGACCTCATTTGATTACCGGAAGGTTTTCGGAGTTACCGGGAATGTACCGGGAATGACGAATGGGTTTCGGGTGTTCACCGGGGGGGGCACCCACCCCGGGGAAGCCCATAGGCCTTGGGGGTGGCGCACCAGCCCTTGGTGGGCTGGTGGGACAGCCCAAGAAGGCCCTATGCGCCATAGATAGAAAATCAAAGAGAAAAGAAAAAAAAAGAGGTGGGAAAGGAGAGAAGGACTCCACTTTCCAATCCTAGTTGGACTAGGATTGGAGGAGGACTCCTCCTCCCTTGGGGCTCCTTGAGCCTCAAGGCAAGCCTCCCCTCCCTCCTCCTATATATATGGAGCAATTAGGGCTGATTTGAGATAACTTTTCCAAGGCAGCCCGACCACATAACTCCACGGTTTTACCTCTAGATCGCGTTTCTGCAGAGCTCGGGCGGAGCCCTGCCGAGATTAGATCATCAGCAACCTCCGGAGCGCCGTCACGCTGCCGGAGAACTGATCTACCTCTCCATCTCTCTTGCTGGATCAAGAAGGCCGAGATCATCGTCGAGCTGTACGTGTGCTAAACGCGGAGGTGCCGTCCGGTCGGCACTAGATCGTGGGACGGATCGCGGGACGGTTCGTGGGACGGTTCGTGGGGCGGATCGAGGGACGTGAGGACGTTCCACTACATCAACCGCGTTCACTAACGCTTCTGCTGTGCGATCTACAAGGGTACGTAGATCAGAAATCCCCTCTCGTAGATGAACATCACCATGATAGGTCTTCGTGCGCGTAGGAAAATTTTTGTTTCCCATGCGACGTTCCCCATCATAAAGGTAGCTACGCGTCAGCAAAGGTACTGGATCGCAGCGTCTGGCAGGTACGAGCATCGGCGGCCACGCCGCTGACCTACCCCGGATCTGATCCATCACCTAGCATAGTGTCGGACCGTCACACTCCCACTCCATTACTGCACTCGGCGTGGGGAACAGTGGAGGCGGTCGTACTACCTACCCATGACGAATCTCGCTGGATGACGCTCGACGTACAGCACGTGCTCGGCGTCAACCTTACGCGAGAGATCCATTGGCCAGCCGGCGGGTCCCACAGCCAATCGAGACCATGCAGCCGGCGGGCCCCTCAAGCGACAAGACAAGACTCTCGTGGGTCCCTGGTGAGCCGGCGAGGCTGCCAGCCGGGTCCCACACTTGTACCCTTTATCCATATTGTAGGCCGGTGGATTCGTCTATAAAACCCCCCGGTCACCCTCCATGCAAGGGGATGGATCATTCCACGGTCGAACAACACTTCACACCCACCAACCACATAGAGAGAGGCAGAGACGAGCCGGCTGCTCCCCTCTTCTTCCTCCCAACACAGCTCGAGGAGCGACATTGTAATCCATTCACACACATCAAACACTCCGGCAGGACTAGGGGTCCTATCTCTACGGAGAGCCCTAACCTGGGTACATCATGCGTTCCGTGCTTGTACCAACCTCGTTTCCAATGCCCTCCCTTGCCCCTTCGGTTCTCACCGACTTTAGCCTACCTATGGCATATGTTGTGAGTATTCACCGACAATTTTAGTGGCTTTTGTGAGGTATTTAAAATGTCAAAAGTGATTTAAAATAGAATTCATCCCTATAATGTTATTGCCAACATTTAACAGAAAAGATGAACATTTTTTAAAGCCATTTTGGGTTCATTAAAAATCACACTTAGTTGGAATTCTTATATTACAGTGAGGTGCTAGGGTTTTCCTTATTCCCCATTTCACTTTAATTCAAAAATAAGACATGATGCACACTCTAGCTAGGCACCAAGAAATGAAATCCAGGGATGTGACAATCATACCAGCATGGTGCATAAAATAAAAGGTAAAACTAAACACAAAAGACCCTACAAGATTTACGCATCTCATGCGAACGAAACACATAAGAAAACATATCAATACTTGTTCTGGAAAGATGGGATGGCTTCAAGGGAATCCCCAAGCTTAGGCGCTTGAGTCTCCTTGGATATTTACTTGGGATGCCTTGGGCATCCCCAAGTCCGAACTCTTGCCTCTCCTCCTTCTCCTTAAATCGAGACCTCCTCGATCTTCGAACATTTCATCCACACAAAACTTAACAGAAAACTCGTGAGATCTCTTAGTATAATAACTTCTCCACGGCTTATACCACCCATACAATCGATAGTTTCATCAAAACGACCAAAACAATGCATGAAAAATAGAATCTCTAAAAAACAAGACAGTTTGTAGTAATCTGAACATTGATCATAATTATATAATATTAAAAATTCTGAAAAATTAGGAATAAATAATTGTTTACATAGAGTTACCTTGTAAAATTGTCAGAAACTTTCGATGTTCTAGTAAAAAAATGTAAATTTACGCACTACAGACAAAGTTTTCGTTTTTGCATCACACATACTTATAAGCAATCTAATCATCCTAAAGGCAAATCTTCACACGTTATTTTAATAATACAATGGATTTGTACAAGCGGATAATTATTATTTTTGAAATTTTTCAATAAGCAAGACTCACAAAGTTTCCATGGGCATGAACGAAGTTCAAGGACGTCCCCCGCTTCAACGGTGTTCGTCTTTCTCACTTTCACTTGCATTTTTCAAAAGTTTTAGGTTTCCCTATATATTTTTTGTTTTGAAACTTTATAAAAACACACAACATAAATAAATGACTCTTTAAAACTTCCGGATTGTCTCCCCGACAACAGTTTCATTAAATCCATTAAGCTAGACATAAAGTGCTCAAGTAATGGATCCATCCAGATCCCAAGGTATATCAAAGCCAATCTATCTATATATCTATCTATCTATATATATATCTACCTACCTATCTATCTATCTATTGTATACTAAAAGGAAAATACGTATCAAAAGTAGAGAAATGTGCTGGAAAATCTCACAATAATCAGAAACATTTGGCCATTGATTTGGTGGAACCTTCATTAATAAGTAAACATAACCCCACTAGTAGAAAAAGACCTTTAATCTAGGTTCGAGAGGCCCTTTAGTCCCGGTTCTGCAACCGGGACTAAAGGGCCTCCCCTTTAGTCCGAGTTGCATTATGAACCAGGACTAAAGGCCCTCCACGTGGCAGCTTTCTGGGGCGGGGTAGGGAGGACCTTTAGTCCCGGTTGTTGTTACCAACCGGGACTAAAGGCTCCACCTTATTTTTAGAAAAAAAATGTTTTTTTTATTTTTTAAAAAAATAATTTTTTGATTTGTTTTTATGTTTTATTCCATTTTTCAAATCTTTGAATTATTAGACAATTTAATCTATAATTACCCGGCCTCCTCTCACTGCTTCACCCCTATCATGCTTAACTTCCTGACTCTATCACCCCTAGGTTTCCAAGTCTCCATTTGTTGTTTTTCTCACAATTTTAAGCTATCAATCATATTAACCCTTAGGTCTTGATGTCACATAATTTATTTTTCGGAATTCTAAAAAACTATTAAAATAAACAAAATAAGTAATAATATTATTTTATTCATTTTTGCCATTTATTTATTGAATATGGCATAATTAATATATTCAAATATGTAAACTGAAATTCAACAAATAATGTATCTATTATTATCAAAAAAATGTGAGGAATCCAAATATGACATCATTTATTTGTAAATAACTTTTTTTTAAAATATATATTTTTAATTTTTTTGGAAAAATATTCTTTTTGAAATAACTTTTTTTACATTTATAATTTTGAGAATGTGAGAAAACTTTGTCGGGTAAACCCGGGTGAAAATGGCTCCCCATTTTTCTATATTAAACTTTTTTTTGACGTCGTATGCAAAAGTTATATCCGTTTTACATTTTTCCCCATTTTTGTCTAAAACTAGCAAAATTCATATTTCAAAATTTCTATACCAACTAGACCCTAAAACCTAACTACATCTCAAAGGATCTTATTTTTTAAAGATTTTATCATTTTTGTTCATTTTCTACAAAACAAAAAAGGCGGGCGACAGGGGGTGGGGGCGGTTAGAGTTTGAAAATTTCAGAACCCCTTTAGTCCGGGTTGGTGTCCATCCAATCATACCGTCAACTACATCTGCTAGCACCGTCTCAGCCAGAATCACAACTAAGGTTAACCAAGCCACAGTTAACCCTTTCTAACTTCATTTGCTATTTTTCATGCATTTAATGATGTTTTTTGAGATAAATGACCCTTAAATTGAAAACGCACTACAAATGAACTATGAAAAGGTTGAAACTTGACATGGTATCATCATTTCACCCACATAGTTTGTGCTAAAAATTTGAGAAGGTTACGGAAAAACTAGATGCACTGCGTGTATAAATTGGACCATCTCCTTCGAAGTATCAAGGTTTCGGACGAAAACCCATCTGTTACAAAGGCATTTCATTTTTTTAACTTATTTCAACTACAGCCTTTTTTACATTTTGTGCATTCAATATGCACCATTCAAAGCATCATCCTCAAATTTCACCTCTTTCTAACTTCATTTGCTATTTTTCATGCATTTAATGATTTTTTTGAGCTAAATAATCCTGAAATTGAAAAACTCTACAAATGAACTCTGAAAAGGTTGAAACTTGGCATGGTATCATCATTTCACGCACATAGCATGTGATACAAAGTTGAGAGAGTTACGATAAAAACTGGATGCACTTCGTTTACAAACTAGACCATCTCCTTCGAAATATCAATGTTTCACACGAAAACTCGTCTATTACAAAGGCATTTTATTTTTTTTAACTTATTTCAACTCCAGAATTTTTGTGTATTCAATATGCACCATACTATAACATGTTAAAATCTACAACAAGAACTAACTAAAAAAATAAAAAAACAACAATTAAATGACTAAAACAACTATATAAGCAAAACAAAATTGTTTTAATTAAAATGTTAATTTAAATTATTTTAAAAATAACCAAATAAATTGTATTGTGACAACAATCTAACACGTGACTAAGAGCAAAAAGAAATTTAAATAAAAACTATTTCTAAACTCAAGTTATTCATAATCTAGGGTTTGAAGCAAATTTGAACAAAATCAAATTTAAACCATTCAAATTTGAAAACTAATGGCACAAACAGAAACTAGCCAAAATTTTGAATTCAATGCAAAGAGAATCACTCAAAAACATCAAATATCCTAAAAGATATATGCAATTTAAAACAGAAACTAAAAACAGAAAACAAATGTAGAAACAGAAGAAAAAACTTTGAGAACCTTTTAGTCTCGGTTGGTGTGATTGAAACTCTCAACCCCTTTAGTCTTGATTTGTGTCTCCAACTAATACTAAAGATTTCATTTAAACCGGGACTGATGCCCGACCGACGCCCTAGCCGCTCGAATCGGGACTAATGCTTACATTAATCCTGATTCGTAATGCAAACGGAACTAAGTGTAAATTAAGCTGAGACGAAAGCCCTTTGGATGTTCATAACTAAAGCCAACCCACACAATGTTTAGTTCCGAACGTCGTGCCCATCAAAAGAAAAATAAATAGCTGAAACGTCCTGATCAAGGACTCTTAATTATTATTTTTATTTCAACCAGTCTTTATTTATTCAATATTGACAGGTATTTCCGCAGAGAGAACATGCAATGTACAGTCCGGGAGCTTTGGTCCTGGACTAGGACTCTTCATATAACTTTACAGCAAAGGAGTAGGTCCTACTGATATAAAAAAAAAGGAACACGGACTGCCGCAATAAAAATGAATAAAAAGCGGAAGCAACAAGCAAATTTCTTATTTCTACCGCAGGTCTGAGAAACAAGATACGGACTACAACTTTTTTGCTTGAGATTGTTTCTCCATGATGGAAAAAGAATTAGATGTCATGTTGGCTAATTTCATCTGTGTGAAGAAAATAGCATGCTACAATATATAGCTCTTCCTTTCTTTCGGTGCTACACATTTTATAACGTGATAATAAAATGCTATATATTAAAATAATATCTTAAAATTTTTCAAATATATCACCTAAATTAAGGATTTCAGAAGCAAAAAAAATGTCAAAAATCACACTTTTAGCACTGAAGTAGCGCGCTATGACGTGATTAGCGCCCTTGTGCGTCCGTTTCGGATACACTATAGCAACACTAAAACGTCAAAATAGGATGCTATTTTTAGCATATCATGGCTACAGTATATCCATGTACATATCATTTTTTTAGTTGGCCGTGCCATACATATTTAGTTGGGCAAACCAAGAATGGATGACAAAGCGATAATCAAATCCGCTCGGGTCACAGCAAAGGAGCATGCATTGTTGCTATCAAAAAAAGAGAGCAAGGGCAGCTACAAGGGAAATTTCTTATTTCTCCCACATTTTTAGGAAACAAGATACGCTCAATTTTTTGCTTGAGAACATTGCTTCAGAATGGAAAAATAAATATATGATGGCATGTTGGCTAATTCAATTAATGGTGGCTAGACTGCAACCCTACTTTGGTTTTTGTATGTGGCCCTCCCATAAATAATTAGTGGGGTAAACAAAGAATAAATTACAAAGTGATAATCACATTAAAGTTACACAATGAAAGCCATAGTGTTTACCATGTCCTATATAGCCACTGAAGCAAGGTGAAGTGCTAATTTGACATATGGATCCTCTAGAAATGCAACCAAGTGTAAGCGATAAGTACATGGCTGTGAATCAACACATTAGCAGAACCGCCATGACCAATTATTTTGTTAAAAAGTTATTTGTTATAATATAAACCGACTTTTTATCTACACTAGGACCTCTCATGTGAACTATGCATAAATGATTCTGATGGAATGTATTAATTAGTTTCGGGTCCCAAAAAGAACGGAGTATTCCTTGTACACGGACTTGAATATATCAAGCAGACCATGAGATTGGATGGGAGAAGCACGGGCTTGAGCACATGCTCATCATGTTGAAAATATGCCCTAGAGGCAATAATAAATTAGTTACTATTATATTTCCTTATACATCATAATCGTTTATTATCCATGCTAGAATTATATTGATTGGAAACTCAAATACATATATGGGTCCATAGACAAAACATTGTCCCTAGTGAGCCTCTAACGACTAGCTCGTTGATAAAAAATGGTCAATGTTTCCTGGCCATAGACATGAGTTGTCATTTGATAACAGGATCACATCATTAGGAGAATGATGTGACGAAGAAGACCCAAACTTTGAATGTAGCATATGATCGTGTTTGTTTATTGCTACCGTTTTCTGCATGTCAAGTATCTGTTTCTGTGATCATGAGATCATGCAACTCCCGGGCACCGGAGGAATGCCTTGTGTATATCAAACATCACAATGTAACTGGGTGACTATAAAGATGCTCTACAGGTATCTCCAAAGGTGTGTGTTGGGTTAGCATGGATCAAGACTGGGATTAGTCACTCCATGTGACAGAGAGGTATCTCGGGGCCCACTCAGTAATACAACATTACAACAAGCCTTGCAAGCAATGCGACTAAAGAGTTAGTCATGGGATTTTGTATTATAGAACGAATAAAGAGACTTGCGTGCAACGATGTTGAACTAGGTATAGAGATACCGACGATCGAATCTCAGGCAAGTAACATACCGATAGACAAAGGGAATAATATACGGGATTGATTGAATCCGTGACATCGTGGTTCGACCGATAAAGATCTTCGCAGAATATGTAGGAGACAATATGGACATCCAGGTCCCCCTATTGGTTATTGGCCGGAGAGTGTCTCAGTCATGTCTGCATAGTTCTCGAAC
Organism: Hordeum vulgare subsp. vulgare; assembly: GCF_904849725.1. NCBI lineage: Eukaryota > Viridiplantae > Streptophyta > Magnoliopsida > Poales > Poaceae > Hordeum > Hordeum vulgare. The sequence continues at coordinate 537,113,632 of NC_058521.1, forward strand.
CCGCACGGTCTGCACACTTAAGGTTTGGTGACGATTTGGTATTAATGAGTTATGTGTGGTATTAACCAAAAGTTGTTCGGAGTCCCAAATGAGATCCTGGATGTCATGACGTGCTCCGGAATGGTTCGTAGGTAAAGATTTATATATGGTAAGTCATATTTTGGCTACCAGAAAATTTTTGTGTTTTTCCAGTATTGTACCGGGAAGCTTCTATAAGGTTCCGGAAACTTCTGGAGAAGTCCGGAAGTCCATGAAGGGTTCCACCACGTCCCAAGGGTTTGCATGGGCTGAGGGGAGTCATCGTGTCCTTATTGGGCCAAGCGCACAAGTCCCTCAAGGCCCATGCAGTTGGGAAAGGTGGAAAGTATACCTTTGTATGGAAGGGAAGGAAGGGTACTAGGATTCCACCTCTTGCCCCCTTGGGTGCGCCCTAGGGCTTGGAGCGGCTCTTCCCCACGCCCCTCCACCTATATATAGAGAGGAGGGGGCACCCCAAGAGGACACACGAAGCCCTTGGCGCCCCTCTCTCTCCCTAGACCGATTTCTCCTCTAGTTTTTCCGGTAGTGCTTAGGCGAAGCCCTGCCGGGACAACACCACCACCGCCGCCATCACACAGTCATGCTGCTAGGGAATTCATCTACCACTCCGCCCTCGCTTGCTGGATCGAGGAGGCGGAGACGTCGTCGAGCTGTACGTGTGCTGAAGGAGGAGGTGTCGTCCGTTCGGTACTTGATTGGGAGTTCGCGGGATGGATCGTGATAGGATCACGAAGACGTTCGACTACATCAATTGTGATTCTTAATGCTTCCGCTGAGCGATCTACAAGGGTATGTAGATACAATCTCTCCTCTCATAGATGTGCATCTCCTAGATTGATCTTGGTGAGCATAGGAAATTTTTTGTTTCCCATGCGACGTTCCCCAACAGTGGTATCAGAACTAGCTAGGTCTATGCGTTGATGACATATCGAGTAGAACAAAAAGGAGTTTGTGGGTGTTGATTTTCAGATGGCTTCTCTCCTTATTATTTTTTGATTCAGCAGTATTGTTGGATGAAGCGGCCCGGACCAACATTACTCGTACGCTTGCGAGAGACCGGTTCCATCGACTGACATGCAACTTGTTGCATAAGGATGGTTGGTAGGTGTTTTCTTCTCCTACTTTAGTTGAATCAGATTTGACAAAGGCGGTCCTTGGAGAAGGTTAAATAGCAACTTGTGTGTCACCGTTGTAGTTTTGCGTAGGTAAGAACCCTTGTTGCTAGATACCCATAGCAGCCACGTAAAACATGCAACAACAAATTATAGGACGTCTAACTTGTTTTTGCAGGGTATGCATGTGATGTGATATGGCCAACGACACGATGTGATATATTTGATGTGTGAGATGATCATGTTGTAATAGTGAAATATCGGCTTGCATGTCGATGCTACGGCTACCGGCAGGATCTATAGGGTTGCCTTTAATTTATGTTGGCGCTTGGTGATGCTTTACTTTATTGCTAGTTCAGTACCTTTAGTAGTACAAGCATAGATGGTGCAACAACCTTGATGGCAGCACAATGATGGACATCATGATGATCGAGATCATGGTGTGGCACCGATGACGATGGAGATCATGCCGGTGCTTTGAAGATGGAGATCAAAAAGTACAAGTTCATGGTCATATCATGTCACTTATGATTTGCATGTGATGTTAATCCTTTTTATGCACCTTATTTTTCTTAGGTCGCCGGTAGAATTATAAGGTGATCCCTCACTAAAATTTCAAGATAAATTTTTATTCTCCCCGAGTATGCATCGTTGCGAAAGTTCGTCGTTTCGAGACACCACGTGATGATCGGGTGTGATAGAATCTACGTTCGCATACAACAGGTGCAAGACACTTTTGCACACGCGGAACACTCGAGTTATACTTGACGAGCCTAGCATGTTCAAACATGGTCTTATAACACAAGAGACCGAAAGGTCGAACATGAGTCATATAGTAGATATGATCAACATGAAGATGTTCACCATTGAAGCCACCTCATCTCACATGATGATCGTACATGGGTTGGTGGATTTGGATCATGTACCACTCGAATGACCAAAGGGATGTCAATTCAAGTGGGAGCTCTTAAGTAATATGATTAATTAAACTCATTATGAACATAGTCAAAATGTTTTGCAAATTATGTTGTAGATGATTAGCTCGCATTGTAGCTCCCTGTTTTTGATATGTTCCTAGAGAAAACTAGGTTGAAATATGATAGTGGAAGTTATACGGACTCGGTCCTTAAACTAAGGGTTGTCCTCATTGTTGCACGGAAGGCTTAGGTCCTTAATGCACCGCTCGGTATGATACCCCCCGAGCATCGTCTTTGGATGTTGCGAACATCTGACATACACGTTTTTTATGACAACATGATAGTTCAGTGCCTCATCCTTTATGGCTTAGAATTTAGGCGCCCAATACGTTTTGAATGTCAAAGAACATATGAGATGTTCCAAGAGCTGAAATAAGGATTTCAGGCTTGTGCCCGTGTTGAGAGGTATGAGACATCCGATAAAATTCTTTGCCTACAAAGTAAGGGAGAAAATCTCAATTGTTGAGCATGTGCTCACATTGTCTGGGTGCTACAATCACTTGAATCGAGTGGGAGTGGATCTTCCAGATAAGATAATGATTGACATAGTTCTCCAAAGTCACTACCAACAAGCTACTAAGCTTCGTGATGAACTATAACATATCAGGGATAGAAATGATGATCCCTGAGCTATTCACGATGTTTGACACCGCGAAGGTAGAAATCAAGTAGGATCATCAAGTGTTGATGGCTAGTAAAACCACTAGTTTCAAGAAGGGCAAAGGGAATGAAGGGAAACTTCGAGAACAACAAGTCAGTTGTCACTCAAAGAATAAACCCAAGGTTGAACACAAACCCGAGACTAAGTGCTTCTATGATGAGGGGAATGATCACTATGGCGGAACTACCCTAGACACTTGGTAGATAAGAAGGCTGACAACGTCAACAGAAGTATATTGGATATACATGTTATTGATGTGTACTTTACTAGTACTCCTGCTAGCACATGTGTATTAGATACCGGTTCAGTGTCTAAATGTTAGTAACTCTAAATAAAAGCTACGGAATAAGCGGAGACTAGCTAAAGGCAAGGTGATGATGTGTGTTGGAAGTGTTTACAAGGTTGATGTGATCACCATCACACGCTCTCTCTACCTTCGGGATTAGTGTTAAACCTAAAATATTGGTTGGTGTTTGCGATGAGCATGAACATGATTGGATCGTGTTTATTACAATATAGTAATTATTTAAAGAGAATAATGGTTACTCTGTTTACTTGAATAAAACCTTCAATGGTCATGCACCTTATATGAATGGTTTATTGAATCTCGATCGTAGTGGTACACATCTGCATAATATTGATGCCAAAAGATACAAAGTAGTAATGATAGTACCACTTACTTGTGGCACTGACGCTTGAGTCATATTGGTATAAAACACATGAAGAAGCTCCGTGCTGATGGATCTTTGGACTCACTCATTTTTTGAATCGTTTGAGACATGCGAACCATGCATATTGGTGTAAATGCATGAAGAAACTCCATGCAGATGGATCTTTTGGACTCACTTGATTTTGAATCACTTGAGACATGCAAATCATGCCACATAGGCTAGATGACTAAAGGCCTCATTTTCTAGTGAGATGGAATGAGAAAGTGACTTATTGGAAATAATACATTTTGATGTTTGCAATCCAATGAATGCCGAGGCACGTAGTGTTATGTTCTTAATTCACAGATGATTTGAGTAGATACATGTGTACTTATTTGATGAATCACGAGTCTGAATTATTGAAAAGTTTAAGAAATTTCAGAGTGATGTTGAAGATCGTCTTGACAAGTGGATGAAATGTCTACGATGTGATCATAGAGATGAATACCTGAGTTGCGAGTTTGGTGTACATTTAACACAATGTGAAATTTTTTCACTGCTCATACCACGTGGAACACCATAATATGATGGTGTGTCCGTACATCGTAGTCGCGCCCTATTGGATATGGTGCATACTATGATGTCTGTTATCAAATTACCACTATCATTTTGGGGTTATGCATTAGAGACAACTACATTCACTTTAATAGGGCACCACGTAGTTCCATTGAGATGACACCATATGAACTATGGTTTGGAGAAACCTAAGCTATCGTTTCTTAAATTTTGGGGCTACGATGCTTATGTCAAAAGGCTTTAGCCTGATAAGCTCGAACCTAAAGCGGATAAATGAATCTTCATAGGATACCCAAAACAGTTGGGTACACCTCCTATCTCAGATCCAAAAGCAAAGTGTTTGTTGCTGAAAATAGGTCCTTTCTCGAGAAAGAGTTTCTCTCAAAAGAATTGAGTGGGAGGATGGTGGAACTTGATGAGGTTGTTGAACCGTCACTTCAAACGGAGTGTAGCAGGGTGCAGGAAGTTGTTCCTATGGCGCCTACACCAAATTGAAGAGGAAGCCAATGATGATGAACATGAAGCTTCGGATCAAATTACTTCCAAACCTCGTAGGTCGACAAGGACACACACTACTCTAGAGTTATACGGTAATCCTGTCTTTGATGTCATGCTGTTGGACAGTAATGAACCTACGAAATATGGAGAAGCGTTGGTGGGCCTGGATTCCGACGAATGGTTGGATGCCATGAAATCCAAGATAGGATCCATGTATGAAAACAAGGTGTAGACTTTGGAAGAACTACTTGATGGTTGTAAGGCTTTTAAGTAGAAGTGGATCTTTAAAAGGAAGACATACCATGATGGTGAATGTTACCATTTAGAAAGATCGACTTGTCGCAAAGAGGTTTCCGACAAGTTAAAGGAGTTGACTACTATGAGACTTTCTCACTCGTAGCGATGTTAAAGTCTGTTGGAATTATGTTAGCAGTTACTGCATTTTTCAATTATGAAATCTTGCAGATTGATGTCAAAACATTGTTTCCTCGAGTGTTACTTTGAGAAAAGGTTGTATGTGATACAACCAGAAGGTTTTGTTGATCCTAAGGATGCTGACAAGTATGAAAGCTCCAACGATCCTTCTGTGCACTGGAGAAAGCATCTCGGAGTTGGAATATACGCTTTGATGAGATGACCAAAGCTTTTGGGTTTATGCAATGTTTATGAGAAACTTGTATTTCCAAGGAAGTGAGTGGGAGCAATATAGAATTTCTGATAAGTATATGTGGTTGACATATGGTTGATCGGAAATTAAGTAGAATTTATGGAAAGCATATAGGGTTGTTCGAAAGGTGTTTTTAAAAGGAAACCCTATAGTAAACTACTTGAAAATTGAGCATCAAGATCTATGGAGATAGATGAAGGCACTTGATACAACTTTCAATGAATACATACCTTGACAAGTTTTTGGAAAGAGTTCAAAATAGATCAGTCAAAGAAGGAGTTCCTGGCTGTGTTGTATGGTTTGAATTTGAGTAAAGACTCAAAGCGCGACCACAGTAGAAGAAAGAGGAAGGACGAAGGTCGTCCCCTATGCCTTAGCCATAGGCTCTATAGTATGACATGTTGTGTATTGCACCTGATGTGTGCCTTGCCATGAGTTTGTCAAGGGGTACAAAGAGTGATCCAGGAATGAATCACTGAACAACTGTCAAAGTTATCCTTATTAACTAGTGGACTAAAGATTTTTTTTCTCGATTATGGAGGTGATAAAAGAGTTTGCCGTAAAAGGTTATGATGATGCAAGCTTTGACACTAATCCGGATGACTTTGAGTCGAAAACTGGATTCGTCTAGAGGAGCAGTCGTTTGTAATGGTTCCAAATGGCGCATGGTAACAACTTCTATAGGATGACATAGAGATTTGTATAGCACACACGGATATGAAAGGTTCAAACACATTGACTCAAAACCTCTCTCACAAGCAAACATGATAAACCTGAGAACTTATTGGGTGTGAACCACATAGTGATGTGAACTAGATTATTGACTCTAGTGCAAGTGGAATACTGTTGGAAATATGCGCTAAAGGCAATAATAAATTATTTATTATTATATTTCCTTGTTCATGATAATCATTTATTATCCATGCTAGAATTGTATTGATTGGAAACTCAAATACATGTGTGGGTCCATAGAGAACACACTGCACCTAGTGAGCCTCTAAGGACTAGCTCATTGATCAAAGATGGTCAAGGTTTCCTAGCCATAGACATGAGTTGTCATTTGATAACAAGATCACATCATTAGGAGAATGATGTGATGGACAAGACCCAAACTATATATGAACGTAGCATATGATCGTGTTAGTTTATTGCTACTGTTTTCTGCATGTCAAGTAACTATTTCTGTTACCATGAGATCATGCAACTCCCGGGCAAAGTGCCTTGTGTGTATCAAACATCACAATGTAACTGAGTGACTATAAAGATGCTCTACAGGTATCTCCGGAGGTGTCTGTTGGTTTGGCATCGATCAAGACTCGGATTTGTCACTCCGTGTGATGGATTGGTATTTTGGGGCCCATTCGGTAATATAACATCACAACAAGCCTTGCAAGCAATGTGACTAAATAGTTAGTCATGGGATTTTGTATTACGGAACGAATAAAGAGACTTGCGTGCAATGATGTTGAACTAGGTATAGAGATACCGATGATCGAATCTCGGGCAAGTAACATACCGATAGACAAAGGGAATAATATACATGATTGATTGAATCCCTGATATCGTGGTTCGACCGATAAAGATCTTCACAGAATATGTAGGAGACAATATGGACATCCAGGTCCCCCTATTAGTTATTGGCCGGAGAGTGTCTCAGTCATGTCTGCATAGTTCTCGAACCCGCAGGGTCTACACACTTAAGGTTTGGTGACGATTTTGTATTAATGAGTTATGTGTGGTAGTAACCAAAAGTTGTTAGGAGTCCCGAATGAGATCCCGGATGTCATCACGAGCTCCGGAATGGTCCATAGGTAAAGATTTATATATGGTAAGTCATATTTTGGCTACCGGAAAAGTTTCGTGTTTTTACGGTATTGTATTGGGAAGCTTCTAGAAGGTTCCGGAAACTTCCGGAGGAGTCTGGAAGTCCACCAAGGGTTCTACCACATCCCAAGGGTTTGCATGGGCTGAGGGGAGTCAGCGTGGCCTTACTGGGCCAAGCGCACAAGTCCCTCAAGGCCCATGCAGTTGGGAAAGGTGGAAAGTGCACCTTTGTATGGAAGGGAAGGAAGGGTACTAGGATTCCACCACCTGCCCCCTTGGGTGCGCCCTAGGGCTTGGAGGGGTTGTTCCCACGCCCCTCCACCTATATATAGACAAGAGGGGCGCCCCAAGAGGACACACGAAGCCCTTGGCGCCCCTCTCTCTCCCTGGATCGATTTCTCCTCTAGTTTATCCGGTAGTGCTTAGGAGAAGCCCTTCCGGAACAGAAACACCACCACCTCCGTCACGCCGTCGCGCTGCCGGGGAATTCATCTAACACTCTGCCCTCGCTTGCTGGATCGAGGAGGCGGAGACGTCATCGTGTTTTACGTGTGCTGAACGCGGAGGTGTCGTCCGTTCGGCACTTGATCAGGAGTTCGCAGGATGGATCGTGACAGGATCGCGAAGACGTTAGACTACATCAACTACGTTTCTTAACGCTTCCGCTAAGCGATCTACAAGGACTGATGCAGGAAAATATGGTTTGTTGGATATACGTTGTTCACACAAATGTATTGATCATGTGACATAACACAAGATATACATGTGAAAAGAGGATATATGATGTGTGGATTGGATAGCAGTGAGAGACTGAAAGAAAATTTATAAAAATAATACTACATGTGCAAGTGTGTACGAACAGAGGTAACAACCATGAATGTGTGTCATCAAATTTTTATATCTGAATATGCATGTATTAAGATATCAGTTAGAACAACCAAACAAAAATAATATGATTATAATTTTCATGAAAAATAACTGCACCATCAACAATCTTATTTTGTATCAATATATATTCATGTACAAAATAAATATCAGACATATCTTTTGGTGATCTAACCATTTCTAGAACACCGTACATTTTCGAACATGTGAGTAAATGAGAAGAATTCAATTCATTCTTTATTTTTCCAAATAGTCAACAAGAAAGGATTATTTTTGTTTTATTCACTTCATAAACCAATCATTTTTGTTATTTGATTGGAAATATCATGTAAATATTTGTATGGTATTATAAGCACTAAAATAAACGTTCATATATTTTCCATCATGATATTATAATCTTACATTATGCTCTCATATATTTTCATAACACAACATGTTTATTCTAAATTATAAAGACATACGATCAGACATAAAACACAATCATCCCACACTTACCACAAGAAATCAAAATACAAAGACATCAATTTTGTAGTGCACATGGATGATGGATCCTCACAACTGAACCTAAACTCCTTACTACTATCCCATTTACCTTCTTTTTAATGACCACATGTATATATTATTAATTAGATATAAACATATACCTGTGAAGACTTCAACCAGGTTGGGTCGTACTTTCACATCCCTAACTAAGCGAACTCGGCAGACTCACATCTTGGCGGGATCGATTTGTTAACTGACTGCACAACACAGATATGCATCAAAGTATTTACATTTGTCACCCTTAGCAAATAAAACCATTATAGTTTGCTAGAGAATAGAGAAGACTGACGACGATGTGTGTACTTTGTGCCATCGTCCTAAAGCATTGCCAAATTCACTACTAACACTAGTAAAAAAAGGGTCTTTAGCTCCGGTTCGTTTGGGCCATTAGTCTGGTTCAGGAACTGGGACTAATGCTAGCCCCGATTCGGCCCCGAACCGGGGCTGATGGCTCTCCACGTGGCGGGCCTGGGAACAAGGGGGAGGGAGGACCTTTAGTCCCGGTTCTAGTTATGAACCGGGACTAAATGATCCGTCTGTTTATTTTGTTTGTTTGACCCAAAAAGTTAGTTTTTTTAAAAAAAAAATCAACTTTTATTTTTGAATGTTTTTTGATTTATTTTTATGTTTTATTCCAATTTTCAAATAATTGAATTATTTGACAATTTAATCTCTAATCACGCATCCTCACTTCTCTTGCGTGGATCACTCATTCCAAATCGTCTAACTTCTCGCCCGGTCAACCATCCTCTCACTACTTCAGCCCGAGCACGCTTAACTTTCTGGTTTTATCGCCCCTAGTTGCCAAGTCTATACTTGTTGTTTTCCTCACAATAGTAAGCTATCAATCCTAAACAACCTGGTGTCTTGATGTCATGTCACATGATTTAATTTTGTGAATTCAAACAATTATTAAAATAAACTATCTAGGTAATAATAATAGTGAATTTCAATGAAAACAACCTAATATTTTTAAATAAAATAATTTTTTCATATGTTTTTGAAAAAACTTCTTTGTAAAATATCTTTTTTTACATTTGGAATTTTGAGCATCTCAGAAAACTTCACCGGCCAAGCCTCGGTGAAATTGAATCCGGATTTTTCTCTAGTTTTTTTTCATATATTAAACTTTTTTTTCGTCGTCGTATGCAAAAGTTATGGCCGTATCACATTTTTTTCTTTTTTGGAAAACTGTCAAAATTCATATCTCAAAATTTGTATACCAACTAGGCACTAAAACCTAACTACATCTCAAAGGATTTTATTTTTTGAAGATTTTATCATTTTTGTTTATTTTCTACAAAACTAAAAAATAGGGGGGTAGAGTTTGAAAAATTCAGAATCCTCTTCTAGCCAAGAGTCCAATCATACCAGTCGACTACATTTGCTAGCACCGTCCTCGTCAGTCATAACTAAGGTTAAGCAAGCCAGATTTAATCCTTTCTAACTTTATTTGCTATGTTGACCTAAATGACCGTGAAATTGAAAAGCCCGACAAATAAACTCTGAAAAAGTTTAAACTTGGCATGGTATCATCATTTCACCCACATAGAATGTGCTAAAAAGTTGAGATGGTTACGACAAAAACTGGAGACACTTCGTGTATAAAATGGACAATCTCTTTCGAAATTTCACGGTTTTGAACAAAAACTCATCTCTTCCAAAGGGATTTCATTTTTTGATATAATTTGAACTCCATACTTTTTGTGTGTTCAAAATACACCATTTAGAGCCACGTCATAAATTTTCAACATTTTCTGATTTCATTTGTTATTTTTCATGCATTTACTTATTTTAACTCCAGACTGTTTATGCATTCAATATGCACCATACTATAACATGTTAAAATCTACAGAAAGAACTAACTAAAAATAATTAAAAAAACATCAATTAAATGACTAAAACAACTATATAAGCAAAACAATATTGTTTTAATTAAAATCCTAATTCCAATTATTTTAAAAATAACCAAATAAATCTTACTTTAACAACAATCTAACAGATGACTAGGAGAAAAAAGAATTAAATAAAAAACTATTTGTAAACTCAAGTTATTCACAATTTGGCTTTGAAGCAAATTTTAATTCAAATTTAAACCATTCAAATTTGAAAACTAATTGCACAAACAGAAACTAGACAAAATTTTCAATCTAATGCAAAAATAATCACTTAAAAAGATTAAATATGCTAAAAGATATAAGCAATTTAAAACAGAAACTACAAACAGAAAATAAATTTAAAAACAAAATAAAATAAAAATTCACAACCCCTTTAGTCCCGGTTCGTGTCTCGAACCGGGACTAAAGGTCTACCCTTTAGTCCCGGTTCAAGACACGAACCGGGACTAAAGGTCTACCCTTTAGTCCCGGTTCAAGACACGAACCGGGACTAAAGCCTCCAAACCCTTTAGTCCCGGTTCGAGACACGAACTAGGACTAAAGGTCCCATTTGAACCGGGACTAATGACCGACCGGCGCCCTTGCCGCTCGAACCGGGACTAATGTGTAAATTGAGCTGGGACGGAAGCCCCCTTTTCTACTAGTGTAAGGAGTCTTGTTAACTGAATGGAGAAGATTTTGAATCCGCATGAAATAATGGAAATTATTTCGAGAACAAAAAGAAGTAGTAAAATAATAACTGATGAAGGAATGTAGTGATCATGTGACATAAAAATATATACATGTGAGAGAGGACATAGTGTCGTGGTTTATCACGGCATATGTCCTTGTGCAAGGACTTAGGTGTGAGGCCATCGCACTATGTGGCGGCTTGAGAGGGGTTGGTCGGAATCGAGAGACGCGAGTTTACCCAGGTTCGGCCCCTCTGATGGAGGTAAAAGCCTATGTCCTGCTTGTGTTTCATTGATGAAGACGACGATCTCGATTACAAGGGCGCGGAGTCCCTACCTCTAATCTCGAGGGTGTCTAATTTTTCTATCTCGAATGACTTGAACATGTCATGGCTCAATCTAAATTCTCCCTCTTGGGGTGCCTTACCACTCCTTATATAAGTGCAAGGGGTAGGTTTACATGTAGAGTCCTACTAGGAGTAGGAACATGAGTAGTCTCTCTTGAATCATAATCCGGGTCTCGTTTCCTTATCGGGGGAATGTTTCCTTTTCTTGGGACTTCTCTGTGAGCCGGCCCTCCTGACCTCTCTATGAGTCGCCTTATGCCAGGGTGTACGCCAGGCCTTGGGCCTTTTGTCGTTTGTGTGAGTCGCCTGCGGGACCAAATATGAATTGCCCGCCAGGTCACTGTTGAGTCGCGGTGAGTTGCCAAGTCCCAGCAGGGTCATACTTCAAGCCGAGTTACACCGCGGGGTATATCTCCAACACATATGACTTGTGGATTGAAGATCAGTGAGATAGTGAAAGAAAATAGATCAAAATAAAACTAATAGTGTAAGTGAGTTCAAACATAGATAACAACCATGATCCTTTTTCATCAAATTTTTATACTCGTAATATCCATGAATTAACACATTAGTAAGAACAGTCAAACAAAAATAATATGTTCATAACTTCCATGAAAATAACTACACTACATAATCAATATACATATTTGAGATATGCATCTAAAAGCATGTACAAATACAACATCATGTCCTAGTTCGACAATTTTGAAATGGTGATTTGTTAATATGAACTCATTACGAAGATGCCCTCGCATTTACGAGGGATATCTTGCTAGTTTTAATTAACAATGATTTGTAATTTAGTAGTGAGCATAAATCAACATATATCATGCAATGACAAAGTCTAACTCTCTTCATATGCATCGACATGTCACAAAAGAACAATTCATGCACATCACGTAAAGGCCAATACATAGCATAAGTAGTTTCTTGGAATCTTATCGTGTCGGAAACATAAAGTGGTGGAGATGTAGTTCCTCTCTCATAATAATTGCAAGTAGGAGCAGCAAGCACATGCATATTATATCCATGTAAATCATCATGTGTAATGGTAAAATACCACCCATCAATATAATCTGTAATAAGAGCAAACTTCTTCGAAATAGTGTAGTTGGGAGAATTCAAAAAGATAATAGGACTGTCATATGTGGGTGCAATAGCAACAACTTCATTCTTAACATAAGGAACTATAACAAGTTCATCTTCACAAGCATAATTCATATTGGTATCTTGTCCACAAGCATAGCAAGCATCAATTTCATCAAAAATGGATATTTCAAAAGAATCAACGGGATCATAACAGTTATCATAGCATTCATCCTTCGGTAAGTGCAAAGGGAAATTAAACAATGTATGAGTTACAGAGTTACCCTCATTTGAAGGTTGGCACGGGTAGCTAATCCGCTCTCCCTCCTTTTGTTCTTCACTCTCCTCATCATCTTTTTCATCCAATGAGCTCACAGTTGCATCAATTTCTTCTTCCATAGACTCATGCAAAATATTAGTGTGTTCTTGCACACTTGAGGTGTCCTCAGTATATAGTTTAACAGAAGCATTAGAAGCATAGTTTTCATAGCTATATTTAAGTATGGAAAAATTTCAGTTTTGTAAAGAGTAGCATCATACTTTTCAATCAAAGAAGCAATTTCGTAAGAACCCTTAAAAACAACAAATTCTTCAATTTGTTCAATGTCATAATAACTATAAACACCTTTAGCATAAGAAGATAAGATTCCATTATCACTAAACTCACATCGGTAGGGAAGGTGTTTCCTAGGTTCTTCAGAACAACAAGTCAAATCATATATTTCACATAAATTCCAAGCATAGCAATGCAAAGTATTAATATGATGCCATAAAAGTTTCGCTTTTTGGGATAAGAGATGCCACACATAATAAGCATGCTCATCTAATGATTTCCCCTCAACTAAACTAGTTGGGGTTTCACCACGAGAACATAGGGACTAAAGATGATCCAAGTAAAAATCTACAGTAGTATGATAGATTTTGGTGGTTCTTCAACCATTGGTTCGATAGGTATGAATATTTTTTTGGGTACTTTGTGTCTCCTATCCATAATTAAAGATATAAAACAAGAAAATAAAATAAAAACTAATTAGCGATAAAGCAAACAACCACACACGAGAATATTCATCCCATGCTATCACTAGTGCAGAATCAGGCAGTAGTCCCGGTTCGTCAGGACCTTTAGTGTCGGTTCTGCAACCGGCACTAAAAGGTGGGGACTAAAGGTCACCCTTTAAGTGCGGGTTCATCACAAACCAGGACTGAATGCCCACCACGTGGCACGAGCAAACGCCGGGGGCCTGGGGGGCCTTTATTCCCGGTTGGTTACACCAACCGTGAGTAGAAGTTTTAGGGGTTTTGGGTTTCTCGTTTATTTTTCCTTTCAATTTTGTGTTTTCCATTAATTATTTTCATTTCAAATATATCTTACGCTACTACATATTGTGCAGGTTATGCATATATAAAAATAGATTTTCTCATTGAACCGATCATATACATATATAATATATATATATATATGTGTGTGTGTGTGTGTGTGTGTGTATCGAATTTCTTGCACGAACATTCACACGTACACACATATATATACAATTTCTCCTACAATTTGCAGATCATTGCATGGAGTCTTTACAACTTGTAATGGTATTCTCCTTTGGAATCTATGACCTCGTCGAGCAAAAATCCCGCTATTTCCTCTTGAATTACTCGTACGCAATCCGTTGGTAGGAGCTGATCCTGCAATCCGTTAGTTGTCTATCACTTTTAGACCTTTTTGACGTCATTATGCGAATGTTCTTGCAAACGTAGTATGCACATAAATTATTCCCCGGCGCGTGCCTCACACACTTTACAAGAATAGAATTCAATCAGGTAATAGTTAATCAAGCATGATAATGGTATTGAAATTAGAATTAAAGAGATGGTAGCTAGCTAGTACCACTTAATTAATTATGTACCCTTGATCGCACCCATTTCAGTTTTTGTTTCCATGAGACTTCAACCTGTTTGATGAACTTTTCCCAAGCCCTGCCCGCCGGCAAAGAAAATTAAAAAAGGAGTTATTAATTAGTTGATAACAGGAAATGAACTAAAGAGGCCAACATATAGTTCGATATTGATTGAAATTACGTGTCGACCATCCCCTTCACGGTTGCGTAGTCTCTATCCTCTGTAAGTAGTGAGTCATGTACTAGAACTTTTCCCTCATCAACTTCAATGATTAGTAGGATCCGGTGAAAACTGCATGCGCACATGTTTGTATAATTAAGTGGGAATGTGCATAATTCATCAACTACACTTATTAAAATCTAGTAAGCAAAAACAGAATTTGTAGTACAAAACAGTGTCACTCACCCGAAGTTGTAACGAAGTAGTATTTCTGGTAGGGTATTTAGTCACACAAAGAACTCTAGCAAGCTTTTCTCTGTCTCTTTTCGTTCCCATTTACGCGTTCATATCTCTTCATTAATGGTATTTGGGTCAATGAACCCAATGCCATAGCGTTCATCTTTTTTCATTTCATGCATATTCAATATGCATAATACCACAGAAAAGAATATATAGTGAGGATAATTACAGGTAATGAATGAGCACTACAACTAGGGAGAGACTTAAATTACAGAAATAAATCACTTACACAATAGAAACCGACGACAGATTTGTCGGTTGCATCTTGATTGAGTAACTGAAATACTTCTTGATACTCAACCCACAAATCTTTTTTATGGTAGTAATGCTCTGCCTCGAATTTCACCATGAGGGACTCTCGATCGATAGTCTTTACTACTCTGAGGTACCATTGATGCAATTCATACATTCTCGTTGATAGAAGAGGGATCTACTCAGGCTTGACCATAGGTTGGCCACAAACATATTACCCTTATAGTTGCTTCCCTGTAACGTTTGGAAGTCCTCGATCCAAAGGAGTTGTTCTACACTGACACTGGTATTTTTAGCCTGCCTTCTATGATCGTCGGTCATTTCCACCAGTTGATCGGTGGTACTCACATGTGTTTGTAGCGGGGGGATTGATTGCACTTCCTATTCTCCCAGCTGGGGAACAATTTTCCTGCATTTTTTGCCAGCTGCTTGGCTCGAGCTCGAGCTCGACTCCTTTTTTGTGCTTTATATAACTTATTCATAGAGCGGTCATAGTCTGAGCCAATATGCTTGACAGCTGGTTGAGCATGATCAATAAAGTGTTGTATGACATGCTCAGGTATGACCTCCTTTGGTGGTGGGGGCGGTTTCGGTCCAAAATGGGGCTTCACTTGCTCTTGCACTTTGGTTGTGTTTTCCTCAGCACTCAGGTGGTAAGGAAACCTTGGAAGAGGCTTGAGGGTTGGACCATATCTGAATTTCTTGCCTCCTGTTGTAACGCTAGCCGATGTAGCTACGACGCCTCTCTTCTGCTATTGCTGAGGCGGCAGAGCCCGCTGAGGCAGCGGAGATGGCTAACGCGGTGCCTGACTTGGAGGAGGAGTCGGCTGACGCGGTGCCGGACTTGGAGGAGGAGGAGTCGGTTGACGCGGTGCCGAACTTGGAGGAGGAGGAGTGGGCTAACGCGGTGGCAGACTTGGAGGAGGAGCCTGCTGACGCGGTGTCGGTGGCCTTGGAAAGACAATGCAATCCTTTCTCTATAGAATGATATGATGTATGTCCTCTCCTAGTGTGTGCTCGTCGCCACCTCCACGAATGTCAAGCTCTAGCCCCAAATATCCTGCCACCACTTCATCAACCCCGAGATGAGCATAGCCAGCTGGGATCAAATTGCAATGGAAGGTTGTTTCAGGGGCATTTGTAGATGCATAGCCGTCCTCCACCTTCATGGATATATTCTTAACTTTTATGTGTAGCTCACAAGTTGTCACATCCCTAGTTATACCTTGCTTGAAGAGCATTCATGCATGCATTTTGTTTTTCTTTGAACTTGAAGTGAGGAAGTGATCAAGCCTCAAGAACCAAATTTTGGGAAATAAGCAAGATAAAAACTGCTTCAAAATGATCCAAGAAAATGTCCCTAGCTTTCCAATAAATTATAGGCATGATATAAAAATTTCAACCAACATTTTTGAATCAAAGAAACATTTTACATTGGATTTTTGAATTAATGAAACAATTTTTTGAAATGGAATTATATTTCCTATATATAAAATATAGTTTCATAAATTCTAGAAATAATATGTGGCATTGGATATTATATTTATGTTACATAATAATATTTTCAGGGTTTTATACAAATGATTTGAATTATTTACAAATCAAAACAAATGTGAGAAAAATAAATAAAAGAAACAAAATAAAACAGGAGAAAATACTTACCTCGCGCTCACCTAGCAGGCCCAGCCCACCAGCGACCACCCTTGTCGTCTTCCTCCTCTTGCCAGAAGGCAGAGGAGAAACAGGGGACGGCGCTCGCCGTGTGGCAGTCACCTCCACCCTGCCTCCACCCTTGTCGTCTTCCTCCTCTTGCCAGAAGGCAGAGGAGAAACAGGGGACGGCGCTCGCCGTGTGGCAGTCACCTCCACCCTGCCTCCCTAGGCCAGCGTGAAGACGGGGATGAGACCCCCAGAGTCGTCACGATCCCCTCCTCCCCTCCATTCCTCCCCTCACCTGCTCGAGCTCACCGACGGCCTCTCCGGCCACAACAACGCCTCCCCGAGCAGCGATCTCCTCCGCATAGACGAATCGCTCCTCCATGCCAGAGGAATCGAGCCGTAAGCCCCACAACGCCGTCGTCGCCGCTGTTTCCAACTCCGGCCACCGGAGCTCGTCCACGTCGATTCGCCGGCTAGAGGACGACTCCGACCTCTCCGTCACCTCCAATCGCACCACCGTGAGCCCCTGCATCTTTCCCCTCTCTCTCCTGCCTGAAACCCCTCTAGAGCTGCAGCCCCGTTGAGCCCGAGCCGCAGCCGCCGCAAGAGCTCGTCGCCGACACCTTCTCCGACGTCTTTGCGACCAACCACACCTGCCACTACATGAGGCGCTTATCCAGCTTTCGACAGCCGCAAACCGCGCGCCAAAGGGACCAGTTTAGCGCATTTTAGGCAACTCCGGTGAGCCTCCGCCGCGGCTATGGTCGCCGACGACCACCCTCCGGAGGAGTTGACGTGGCACATCCATTAGGTCTTAACCCCACCTCATTAGCCACTAACGATGGGCCGTGGAGGTGGGTCAAACCCGAATTAGGGGCTGGTCAATGCGGGTTTAGCCCTGGGTCACTGACCAGTGGCCCCCACTGGTCAGGTTTGACCTCGACCGGCTGGTTGACCTGTTGACACACGGATGACATCAGCGTGGCGCAATAATTCATTTCTGGGTTTTAAATAATTCCAAAAGAATAGCAAAACTTCAAAAATTCATAGAAAATAAAATATAAGTCTAATGAAAATAATTTATATATCTCTCCCTAATAATAAAGCATCGATGGCTTCTCTCGTCCGTCGTGGCAGTTTTGCAAAAAAAGTCCTCCTCTTTTATCGATATCAATCCACAGTCCTTCATTAAGTGGAAAAAAATGCTTCGTTTTTTCAAAAAATCCCCTGTCCTTCACTGGTAGCTTATCCGTTCGCGTTCTCCACCACCGGGCGTAAGCACCGCCGGTGGACGAGCCAAGGCGTCCCGGGCGTTGGCTGCGATGGGCGTGGTCGAGGTGAAGAACGGAGGCGCCGGTACCAGGGGAGGATGGGGGCGACAGAGCGTCGCGGAAGGACGGCGGCACCGGTACCAGGGGAGGATGGGGGCGCCGGCACGTTGCAGCGGCCGTTCGCTACGTCCCACATGGGCGAGGCGAGGGACGGTGGCGCCGGTCGTAGGGGACGACCGGGGCGCCAACAGTTGGCGAACTCGGAGCCACGCGTTCCCTCACCGGCTTCTTCTACGGCAGCAGTGCCAGCACCATGGGCCAGCGGTGTCTGGAGCTGCCCTTCCGCTACACCAGCCTCTCGGGGGACCGACGTCGCGCTCCGCTCGGCGCCTCCTTCACCTTCCTGTCCAACCACCACCTACCCGTCGATCTTCTCGACTCTTGCAACGGCCTCCTCCTCTGCCGCTCTTACTACGTCTCCCATGCGGTCGCCCCGTTCCGTTACATCGTCTGCAACCCCGCCACCGACAAGTGGGCTGTGCTGCCCAACTCCGACAAGGATAGCAGGAAGGTCGCCACCACGTCTCTGGGCTTCGACCCAGCCGCATCACCGCATTTCCATGTGTTTGAGCTGGTAGTCGAGCACAATTATAGTCGAGACATCGAGCTTTGCGGAGTGGCGGTGTATTCGTCTGAAACCGGAGAGAGTGGATTTACAAGGACAAGACATGGAACAGAACTGCTCGGGACTCCTCCGCCGCGGTCTTTCTCGATGGCCTTCTATTTTTTAGTACCCTTGACCTTGAATATCATGATTGCGTAGCTACGGTGGACACCAAGGGGGAGACATGCCTGATATGCAGGATCCCTGGTGGTCAGGCTCATGATTTTGGTTAGGCTGATGGTTTTGTTCAGCAGGTGTTACTCAGGGGTTGTGATGGTCAGTTTGATGATTTTGGTTTGGCTCATGCTTTTATTCAGCGCTCGCAGGGCTCCTTGCATTTTGCCAATTTTCAAAGGGATCAAGATGGTGCCGCCATTCGATTGGTAGCAAGTTCTCAAGGACTATCAAGGCGAACAATGGAAATTGAAGCATATCATTAAAACCTCAGAAATATGTGGATGGACAGATTTATGGCTTGATGCAGATTTTGATTTCGTTTTGATTCATCCAGATGCAACTTTTTTTCTTCGTTGCGGGGGGTGTCACATTAATGTGTTGTATTATGGATAATCGGCAAGTCAAAGTGATCTCCTATCTTGGAGGTGCCAAGCCGCTATTTCTGCCTTATGTGCTGTTGTACATAGAGTCACCATCATTGCACATCTGAAATCAATATAAAAATGTTGGTGCCTTTATAAGAAGTGGATATCTTATCGGAGTCGATTCCTTTATGCTATGGAGCAGATGGCTTGGTATGTCAGCTTGAATATGGCTGTCATTTTCTCTGACTGATGGAAACATATTTTTCCGGTTTGGAGCAATGGTGGTTCAGTATGGAGGAAATTTGACTGATTTCTCTGTGATCAGTTATCCAAATTTGCTCTAAACTTTTTGTCATACGTCCTGGTCTCTGGTTTAGTGAACTTCTACGTGTATGCATTGCTTAACCTTGTGTAGTGTTTGCTTAAGGTACTATGATCTATTATGTGAAAGACATGGGCAACGGTTATCATGCAGCAAAACTTTTCTTAAACATCATCCCGAGGCTTAAATGTTTATATTCTATTTGCAGGCATGGAAAATATAAGCATCTTATTCAGAGTGATTTTAGTATACGACCACTTGTCTGCTAACGATATGGTGTGTTAAATTCTGCTGATGATCTAATGCGGCAAATCATATATCTTTTTTCTTTCCTGTGAGTGGTTTGAAAAATAAAATCCTTGCTGATATCTGTTAGTATAACACTTGGATGAATACATGTCACTTCTTTTCATTACTTTGTTAGAGGTTTTCTTATTAGAACACAAAGTGGTCTCTGTTTGTCGGTGTTGTTCTGTTACGTAGCCTAAAGGAGTTTGAAATAAGTTTAAAGTGCAAGTTTGTACTAAAGCAAATTCATCTTTTTGATCTGCAAACAAATTTCAGTCATAATATATGCCATTCAAGTGGAAACTTAACTGTTAAGAATATTAAGTCGTTCACTATTTGATATTTTTTTGAGTGATGAACTCCATGCCAATTGCCCCTTTGCACAATCAAAATATGAGAGCATCACTTTATTTTTTGTTCAGTCACAGAAAATGGATCACAACTTTGAACCAATCAGTGTTGCCTGTAATATTAGCTGGAAACTAGATATATGGATTAGAGAAATCCATGTTAAGCATTGATCTAGAGATTGGATGTCCGATCCACTAACTTAACTGCAAAACTGTGATATTTTTGTCACGTTGCAACGCACGGGCATTTGTCCTAGAAAAATAATTATATATGAAAATTTATCAGAAAAATGCAAGGAATCTAATGGTGACATTTTAATGCAGGTTTAAACAACTTAAACTTGATGAATAGAGCAATTTCACAATAGGCATATAAATGCTTATATTTGGAGTTTAGAATTGATCTATATTGATCAAAATAACCCCAATTAACTTGTGGTCACTTGCATTAGACAAAAGCGACATCATGTTAACATGCCATGCTGATGCATCATTGTGAAGCATTTGCCGTGTTTAATTTGTTCCTTGTTTTTTCTGGTCGATAGATTTGCAAGACGTAGTTTTCGACGACATCGAAGAACAACTGAGTTCTTTTGATCAACACGCAAGCAAACCCGTTGAGCATTCTGATACAATCCCTATCTCTCGCTCTTGCTCTTATTTCAATGCATTAGGACACAATGATTCAACTACTACTTATGTTTCGGTAGATGAACCCATTCCTTTGCATGACATGTCTTTGTCAGAGTAAATAGCTAAATCAAGCAACCACGCATACCTGGTAGATGCTTGAGCCATGTTGTGCCATTACCCTGATATGCTTGCTATGCTATGAGTTGAGTTGGTCTGATCATCTGGATGATGAATTGGAATGAACATGTCCTAGTGATGAGAGTTAAGTATGTGAAACTGTTTTGGTAAAGGTATGTTGGGACCCCGATCCTAAGTCATAAGAACCCAGCCTGTAACACATCACATCACCTTGTGGCCTCACGCACGGTAAACTCCATGGCTGCCACCTTACCTTGGCCGGGACCGTTTGCGTATTTTGGCTCACGTAGGTGAATGTATCGCTAGCATTCGAACGACGAAGAACCCGGGTTGACATGACTAGTTATAAACCCAAGTGGCACATCCGTACAGGGACAGTCATACATAACCCAGCAAAGCAAGTGTCGGTCATCAACGGGTGTAGACGAGTCGTAGCAAGCTACATGGACTCCATTACACCGCGTGAAATTTCCCCGAGGGGACAGACACAACAGCAAATAAGGATACATGCCGGTCAATCAATGTGTCCGGAGCAGTAGCAGGCTACCAAGGCTCAACGGAGGCACAAAGAGGCATTTCCTTGTAAAGAGTACTACTAAGGGCACATAACTATGTGTCGAATCCCACACATATAATGCATTTCATAACATACACACAATATGCACGATATGTGTAGATACAACATGGCATCACAACATAACTCTATGACTCAAGCTTTTATTAAAGACTCATAAGAGTCAACATAGTATGATATTACAAATAGGCGTCACAAGACCCAACACTCAATTCATACAAACAACAAACGGAAGCAACATGTCTGGGTACAGACATCTAGAAAGTAAAAGGCTGAGAAAGCCTGTCTATCTACAAGACCCTCCATAGGAACCAGACCTTTGTCTGGGATTCCCAAGCTACTCAGTCAACATCGATCTTAGTGTCGTTACCACTAGCGAGACTGGGGTCTCCTCTGCAAAAACATAAATTAAGCAACAATGAGTACAGAGCTACTCAGCAAGACTTACATTAGAACTAACTACAAATGCATCAATGTGAAAAGGGGATGGTGGGGTTCAATGCAGCAAGCCAGCTTTAACTCTGTGGCTATCATGTACTACGATTACGAGTAGTTCAATAATGTGAGAAAGCACACACGAGTCCACTAACTAATCTCCACAACAATACACCACCATGGTTCCACTCCCGTCTCCCTACGAGAGAGCCATCCATAGCACTCACACTTGTCTTGAATATTTTATAGTATCCGTTCAAGTTGTCTATGGCCATATAAATTTCCAAGTAGTCCATATCCGTGAACACGGCTATTCGAATAGTTTAGATTACCCTGGTAGGGGTGTACTTCTTCACACACGCTCCCACCACTTATCACCATATGCATGTCATGCATCTCAGCAACCTTCAAACGAAAGCACTGGCGTGGGTGTCAGCCACGACCTAACTAACCACACAAGACTCTAGTCCAGGTTTATCGCCTATTTGAGACTGAACCCGCAAGGAAGTCCGACCGAGGTTTCCTCTACGACCCCAAACGATGTGTACAGGGTTCCCAAGCCCACCTCGACGGATGGTACTACGCTTGGTACACCAGGCCACGATGCCTAGTCTGTCCCAAGCCCACTGATACGTCTCCATCGTATCTACTTTTCCAAACTCTTTTGCCCTTGTTTTGGACTCTAATTTGCATGATTTGAATGGAACTAACCTGGACTGACGCTGTTTTATGCAGAATTGCCTTGGTGTTGTTTTTGTGCAGAAATGAAAGTTCTTGGAACGTCCTGAAAATTTACGGAGGATATTTCTGGAAAATACGAAAATTACCTGCACAAAGATCCACCGGAGGGGATGAGCTAGTGGGCCACAAGCCCTGTAGCGGCCACCCCCTGGTGGCGGCTAGCAAGCTTGTGGGGCCCACGTGGCCCTGCCGCCCCCAAAATCAGCTCTATAAATTCACTTTCGTCCCAGAAAAAATCAAGAGAGAAGATTTCGCCGCGTTTGCGATACGGAGGCGCCGCCACATCCTGTTCTTCATCTGGAGGGCAGATCTGGAGTCCGTTTTGGGCTCCGGAGAGGGGAAATCGTCGCCATCGTCATCATCAACCTTCTTCCCTCTCTAATTCCATGAAGCTCTTCATCGTTCGTGAGTAATCTATTCGTAGGCTCGCTGGGCGGTGATGAGTAGGATGAGATCTATCATGTAATCGAGTTAGTTTTGACGGCGATTGATCCCTAGTATCCACTATGTTCTGAGATTGATGTTGCTACTACTTTGCCATGCTTAATGCTTGTCACTAGGGCCCGAGTGCCATGATTTCAGATCTGAAATTATTATGTTGTCACCAATATATGTGTGTTTTAGATCCGATCTTGCAAGTTGTAGTTACCTACTATGTGTTATGACCCGGCAACCCCGGAGTGGCAATAACCGGAACCACTCCCGGTGATGACCATAGTTTGAGGAGTTCATGTGTTCACCAAGTGCTAATGCGTTGGTCCGGTTCTTTATTAAAAGGAGAACCTTAATATCCCGTAGCTTCCTTTTGGACCCCGCTGCCACAGGAGGGATGGACAATAGATGTCATGCAAGTTCTTTTCCCTAAGCACGTATGACGACACACGGAATGCATGCCTACATCACATTGACGAACGAGAGCTAGCCACATATCTCTGTGTGTTATAACTGTTGCATGATGAATATCATCCAAACAAATCACCGACCCATTGCCTACGAATTTGTCCCACTTCTGCTATTACTTGTTTTGCTCTGCTGCTGTTACTACTGTTGCTGCTACTGTTACTTGCTCTGCTGATATTTGCTACTGTTGCTACTTGCTACTGCTGTCACTACTTCTATTCCTTGCCACTGCTGCTACTCGTTACACTGCTGCTACCTGCTACAATACTGGTTTGCACGTCGTTGACGGGAAAGAATATTTCCCGTCTACCGACAACTTCTGGCGCCATTGATACAATCGTTAGGAATAGTCTGTCGTCAACAGATCGTTTCTGACACCGTTGTTATCATACTACTTTGCTGTTGATACTTTGCTTGCAGATACTAATCTTTCAGGTGTGGTTGAATCTGACACATACAGCTACTAATACTTGAGAGTATCCTCTCACTTCCTGACTAGCGAATCAACAAATTTGGGTCGAATACTCTACCCTCGAAAACGGCCTCGATCCCACGCGCTGGTGGGTCATTGCAAGACAATTTCTAATTGTTGAGCAATCGAGAATAGCATTTGTCTAGCCATTGCCACAGATCTGCTAAATAGCATTTTTATGGCGCCGTTGCCTGGGAGGCGGTTGCTATATTCTCTGAGTCACTTGGGATTTATATCTGCTGATCAGTATGAAGAATCTGAAGGATCCAAAAACCATAGTTTTGCCCTCAACTACGAGGGGAGGTAAGGAATTTCCATCTAGCTCTGCACTTGATTCACCTTCAGTGATGAGTAAGTTTGCGACATCACCTCCTGCTAGAAATCTTGATATGTCGCCTGTGCTTGATGATGCTTATGATGCTGCTATGCCTAATACTGCTAGAGATGCTATGCCTGATGATGCTAGAGATGCTATGCCTGATACTGCTTTGCCTAATACTGCTAGAGATGTTATGCCTGATACTGCCTTGCCTGATGATGCTATGCTTGATATTGCTAGAGATACTACTTTGCCTGATGTTCCACTAGGGGTATTCCTTGATGCTCATATTGCTAGAGTTACTGCCAATGCTCGTGATGCTTCTGAAACTGCCGATACTATTGAGATAGAACTTGCTTTTGCTCCTGCTAGATCTAGCTCTCCTAGATATGAATTGCCTGATATACCTGAGGGTTATGTTATGGAGGGAGAGATAGCTGAGGATTTTCTTGCGTGTAAGGATGCCTATGATGCTGAGAAATTACTTCTCAAGTGGAAGGAAAAATCTCTGAAAGCTAGGATGAAATACGACCCGAAGTTTGCCACTTCACCTATCTTTATCACCTATAAGGATTATCAATTCTCTGTCGACCCTGAGATAACTCTCTAGTCGAATCTGATCCTTTCCACGGTTATGAGTCTGAGGCGGTCGTAGCCCATCTTACCAAACTACACGATATAGCCACCCTTTTCACTAGTGAGGAGAAGATCCGCTACTACTATATCCTTAAGCTGTTTCCTTTCTCTCTAAAGGATGACGCTAAAGCCTGGTTAACTTCTCTTGCTCCTGGATGTGTGAGTAGTCCCCAGGATATGGTCTATTACTTTTGTGAGAAATATTTCCCTGCCCATAAGAAGAAAGCTGCCTTGCAGGAAATATACAACTTTGCTCAACTCCAAGAAGAGAGTCTCCCACAAGCTTGGGGGAGGCTCATCCAGCTACAAAATGCTTTGCCTGATCACCCTCTTAAGAAGAACGAGATACTTGATATCTTCTATAACGGACTTACCGATGCTTCTAGAGACCACCTAGATAGTTGTGCCGGTTGTGTTTTTAGGGAACGGACTATCGAAAAAGCTGAGATCCTTCTGAATAACATCTTCATCAACGATAATGCTTGGACTATTGCCGAACAACCTCCTAAGCCAACTCCTAAGAAAGGAGGTATTCTATTCCTCAGTCCCGAAGATATGCAAGAAGCCAAGAAACCTATGCAAGAGAAAGGCATTAGATCTGAAGATGTCAAAAATCTACCACCTATCGAAGAGATCCATGGTCACGATAATCCGATACAAGTAGTAGAAGTGAATTCTCTGCGTAGGTTTGATGAGAGTGATATTCCTTTTGACGAACCTGCTAGCCTATGCTTTGATGAATTTGACAACTTTGTTGCCAAACAACAGAGTTTCAATGATTATGTTAGCAGACATTTGGAACAAAGTACTCGTATGCTTAGCCATTTAAGTGCTTGTGTAGACAGAAACGTCAATGATCTGAAGCTTCTGAGTGAGCATGCCTCTATGATTACTACTAAGGTAGAACAAGTACTTAAAGCTCAGAATGACATGCTCAATGAATTAAATGACAACTCTATCAGAGTCATTACTAGAGGAGGCAAAATGACTCAGGAACCTTCGTATCCTGAAGGCCATCCTAAGAGAATTGATAAAGATTCTCAAGGAATTAATGCTGATACACTGCTACTGCAACAAAAGACCTTCCAACGGCACCAGAAACAAGCGTGCTGATGCGAGACTATTCTTGTCTTGATTCTCCTCAGCAATGGCACCAGGAATCCTTCTGCTACGACTACGCCTTTAGGGACTTCCTAGGCAAATATGCAAAGGATTCCCCCGTGGCCTTGGAGCCTTGCGTTGGTGTTCCCTCGAAGCGGAAAGGGTGATGTAGCACAACAGCGGTAAGTATTTCCCTCAGTTTTGAGAACCAAGGTATCGATCTAGTGAAGGAGTATCACAAGTGCCTGCACAAAACAAAGATCTTGCTCCCAATGCTATGAAGGGGTTGTCAATCCCTTATAGATTATTTGCCAAGTGAGAAATGAAAGCAACAAAGTAACAAAGCAAAGTAAAAGAAAAAGTGGAAACGATAGGTGTGAATAGACCCGGGGGCCACAGTGTTTACTAGTGGCTTCTCTCATGAAAGCAAGTAGATGGTGGGTGAACGAATTACTACCGAGCAATTGATAGAACCGCGCAAAGTCGTGACGATATTTAAGGCAATGATTATATCTATAGGCATCACGTCCAAAACAAGTAGACCAATACTTTCTACATCTACTACTATTACTCCACACGTCGACCGCTATCCAGCATGCATCTAGTGTATTAAGTCCAAAAGAACAGAGTAACGCCTTAAGCAAGATGACATGATGTAGATGGACAACCTCATATCTACGACATAGCCCATCTTGTTACCCTTGATGGCAACTACACGATGTGTGCCTTGCTGCCCCTACTGTCACTTGGAAAGGTCACCACACGGTAAGAACCCAAAACCAAGCACTTCTCCCATTGCAAGAATCCTAGATCTAGTTGGCCAAACAAAACCCAAGACCCGGAGAGACTTACAAGGATATCAAATCATGCATACAAGAAATCAGCAAAGACTCAAATATATATCATAGATAATCTGATCACAAATCCACAATTCATCGGATCTCGACAAACACACCGCCAAAGAGAATTACATCGGGTAGATCTACATGAAGATCATGGAGAACTTTGTATTGAAGATCCAAGAGAGAGAAGAAGCCATCTAGCTACTAACTACGGACCCGTAGGTCTGAAGTGAACTACTCACGAGTCATTGAAGGGGCGATGATGTTGATGAAGAAGCCCTCCAACTCCAAAGTCCCCTCCGACAAGGCACCAGGAAGGGTCTCCAGATGAGATCTCGCGGAAACGGAAGCTTGCGGCGGCGGAAAAGTGTTTTCTTGGACGCCATTATTTTTTCTGGATTTTTAGGGAATTTATAGGCCAAAGACCTAGGGCAGGGGGACGCCAGGGAGGCCACAAGCTTGGTTGCCGCGGCCTCCCCCCTGGCCGCGGCAACAGGTCTTGTGGGCTCCCTGTGGGCCCACTTGCTTGGCCCTCATGCTACCTAGTATAGATGTCCTTTGTAACTCCTCTTATGTGATGTGAATGTTCAGATCCATTAGATTCAAAACAATAGCTTGCTATTGACGTGGAAACAATAATACTTCAAGCAAACTAGCAAAGTAATCATGAACTTTCAAAATAACAATGCCAAAAGAAAGTTATCCCTACAAAATCATATAGTCTCGCTATGCTCTATCATCATTGCACAACGAATTTAAATCACGCACAATCCCGGTATTGGCCAAGTAATTGTTTTCACACCTTTACTTTCTCAAACTTTTTCAACTCTCACGCAATACATGAGCGTGAGCCATGGTTTCAGCACTCTAAGTGGTGTGGAGTGTGGTGGAGGGTGCAAGAAGAACAAGGAGAAGATGGTCACATTAACTAGGCATATCAATGAGCTGTGGAGATGCTCATCAATAGATATCAATGTCAATGAGTAGGGATTGCCATACAAATGATGCACTAGAGCTAAGAGTATGTGAAAGCTCTTAAAGAAAACTAGTGGGTGTGCATCCAACTTGCTTGCTCACGAAGAGCTAAGGCAAATTTGAGGAAGCCTATCATTGGAATATACAATCCAAGTTATATAATGAAAATTTCCCACTAGCTATATGGTGGTGACAAATAGAGAGACTCTCAATCATGAAGATCATGGTGCTTAATATGCACAAGTGTGGAAAAGTGGTAGCATTGTCCCTTCTCTCTTTTTCTCTCATTTTTTTGGATGGGCTCTTTGGCCTCTCTTTTTTTGGTGGGTATCTTTGGCCTCTTTTATTTCCTCACATGGGACAATGATCCATCAATGATGATCATCACACTTACAACTCAAAACTTAGAGCAACGATGACTATATATGGAATGCCTTGGGTAGTGTATTGTGACAATGATCTAGCATGTCATGGATATTAATGGAAACATCATGCTAGCTATCTTACGATCATGCAATGGAAATGTAGACGTGGTGGCACATGTCATGGTGGTAGTTGCATGGCAATATATCTCGGAATGACTTTGAAAAAGCCATAGTAGGTAGGTATGGTGGCTGTTTTGAGGGAGGCTAATGGTGGGTTTTGTGCACCGGCGAAAGTTGCACGACACTAAGAAGATAGTGATGGTGGAGGGTGAAAGTGCATCTAAACCATGGACTCAACATTAGTCATGAAGAACTCATATACTTGTTGCAAAAGTTTTATTAGTAATCGACACAAAGCATTCAACGCATACTCCTAGGGGAAGGGTTGGTAGGTATAAACCATCACGCGACCCCAACGGCCAAACAAAGGATGACAATCAATAGACTAATCATGCTCAGACTTCATCACATAGCGGTTCACCATACGTGCATGCTACGGGAATGACTAACTTCAACACAAGTATTTCTAGATCCACAACACCTTACTAGCATAACTTCAATATTACCATAACCACAGCTCAAAACTAGTTGAGATGAATCAAACTTCTCTAACTATTCAATGCACATGAAGTTGGAAGTTTTCATATCCCTTTGGATAACTACCTATTTTGAGACTACTTTCAAAGCATAGATCAACTACCAAGCCACACACCGCCGTGCTCTAAAAGATATAAGTGAAGCACAAAGAGCAAAAGCAACTAGCTCAAAAGATATAAGTGAAGCACATGTGAGCTGGATTGTCTACCAAAGGATATAAGTGAATCTCGACAAAATCACGGTGAGTGCATGTCTCTCTCTCTAGGTGTGCAACAAGGATGATTGTGACACAACAAAAATAAAAGACTCCTACGATACAAGACGCTCCAAGCAAAACACATAACATGTGGCGAATAAAAATATAGCCCCAAGTAACGTTACCGATGGATTGAAGACGAAAGAGGGAATGCCTTCCCGGGGCATCCCCAAGATTAGGCTTTTACGACATCCTTGAATCATCTTGGGGTGCCTTGGGCATCCCCAAGCTTGAGCTCTTGCCACTCTTTATCTTTTTGTCCATAAGAACTTCACCCAAAACTTGAAAACTTCACAAAACGAAACTTAAATAGAAACTTGTGATAACATTAGTATAAGAAAGCAAACCACCACTTCCTTAGGTACTGTCGCAAACTTGAATTATACTTATGTTGATGTTGGGTTACTGTATTTTCAATCTTCCATGGCTAATACCCCCGATACTATCCATAGTTTCATCAAAATAAGCAACGAACACAACAAAAACAGAATCTGTTAACAACAGACCAGTCTGTAGCAATCTGTATACTTCGTATACTTCTCGTACTTCAAATATTCTGAAAAATTACGACAGCCTGAAGAATTTGCGTAGCAATCAGAAGAAATAAGAATCAACTCAAAAGCTCTTACAGAAAAAAAATGAAAATTATTTTTGTTAGCAGAAAGTTTTTGTCTTTTCCAGCATGACCAAACGATCATCCCCAAGACTAATCATAACGGTTTTGCTTGGTACAAACGCAAAAAGAAACACAAAAAACACAATCATAACAGAATTATGAAAGTGTGGGAAACACAAAACAGAAAGAAAAAGGATAGATTCGTTGGGTTGCCTCCCAACAAGCGCTATTTCTTAACGCCCTTAGCTAGGCAAAAGGTGATGGAATCACGTATAGTCATCTTTGGTGCTCAAACCATAAGTAGTGTGATCATTTATCATCTTCAGATCTTCATCTTTATTGGATGACTCACCACTAGCTTTAGGAACAAAAACGGACTTGACGGTCTTTTTGAGAGTGAGATTTGGAGTATTTTGCACAGCGGCAAAAGCGGAACCCAAGTTGGTTATGACATCTTCTAGTTTGCCAATTCTACAAGAATCATTAACTATAAGTTCCTTCTACCTTAAATTTTTCAAAAAGTTTCCCCCACTTTGGATCCGTACTGAGTAATTTGATTGTGGATCTTTCTATCCAAACCCTCAATAAGTTCAAGTGTGGCAATTTTGTTTTCAATAGCGTCAAGCCTTTGCATCATGTGTTCCAAGGTTAAGGTAGTTCCATTAACCATGAGCGGGGGTGAGCCTTAAAAAATCATGATAGCTCCATAGGAGTCAACAGTATGGCTCCCCAAAAAATTCCCGCCTACAATGGTATCAAGGATATACCTATTCCAAGGAGAAATTCCAACATAGAAACTGCGAAGAAGAATGATAGTGGATTGCTTACGAGTAGATCTACTTTGAGCATTGCAAATCCTGTACCAAGCGTCCCTTAAATTTTCTTCCTCATTCTGCCTAAAATTGAGAACTTCATTCTCAGGGGTATCGTTTGGAGTGGTAGGTCTAGCCATTGATGGACTATCTCACACACAAACGAGCGGGAAGAGGGAGAGTGAAACGGGCAAAAGAAAAACGGCAAGAGAGAAAGGCAAAAAGGCAAAATAGAAAGGCAAATGAAAATGGCAAAGGAGAGAGGCAAATGAAAACGGCAAATGTGAAGTGGGGGAGAGGAAAACGAGAGGCAACTGGCAAAAAAAGTAAATGCAAGAGATGAGTTTGTGGGACCTACTTGGATAGATCTCTCCTTCCCCGGCAATGGCGCCAGAAATTCTTCTTGCTACTGCAACAAAAGACCTTCCAACGGCGGCATAAATTCTTCTTGCTACTGCAACAAAAGACCTTCCAACGGCGCCAGAAACAAGCGTGCTGACTGGAGACTATTCTTGTCTTGATTCTCCTCAGAAACGGCACCAGGAATCCTTCTGCTACGGCTACGCCTTTAGGGACTTCCTAGGCAAATATGCAAAGGATTCCCCCGTGGCCTTGGAGCCTTGCGTTGGTATTCCCTCGAAGCGGAAAGGGTGATGTAGCACAGCAGCGGTAAGTATTTCCCTCAGTTTTGAGAACCAAGGTATCGATCCAGTGAAGGAGTATCACAAGTGCCTGCACAAACACAAAGAGCTTGCTCCCAACGCTATGAAGGGGTTGTCAATCCCTTATAGATTGTTTGCCAAGTGAGAACTGAAAGCAACAAAGTAACAAAGCAAAGTAAAAGCGAAAGTGGAAACGATAGGTGTGAATAGACCCGGGGGCCGTAGTGTTCACTAGTGGCTTCTCTCATGAAAGCAAGTAGACGGTGGGTGAACGAATTACTGTCGAGCAATTGATAGAACCGCGCAAAGTCTTGACGATATCTAAGGCAATGATTATATCTACACGCATCACGTCCAAAACAAGTAGACCGATACTTTCTGCATCTACTACTATTACTCCATACGTCGACCACTATCCAGCATGCATCTAGTGTATTAAGTCCAAAAGAACAGAGTAACGCCTTAAGAAAGATGACATGATGTAGATGGACAACCTCATATCTACGACATAGCCCATCTTGTTACCCTTGATGGCAACTACACGATGTGTGCCTTGCTGCCCCTACTATCACTGGGAAAGGTCACCACATGGTAAGAACCCAAAAGCAAGAACTTCTCCCATTGCAAGAATCATAGATCTAGTTGGCCAAACAAAACCCAAGACTCGGAGAGACTTACAAGGATATCAAATCATGCATATATATAAGAAATCAGCAAAGACTCAAATATATATCATAGATAATCTGATCACAAATCCACAATTCATCGGATCTCGACAAACACACCGCCAAAGAGAATTACATCGGATAGATCTCCATGAAGATCATGGAGAACTTTGTATTGAAGATCCAAGAGAGAGAAGAAGCCATCTAGCTACTAACTACGGACCAGTAGGTCTGAAGTGAATTACTCACGAGTCATTGGAGGGCGATGATGTTGATAAAGAAGCCCTCCAACTCCAAAGTCCCCTCCGGCAGGGCACCGGGAAGGGTATCCACATGAGATCTCGTGGAAATGGAAGATTGCGGCGGCGGAAAAGTGTTTTCGTGCACGCCCTGATTTTTTCTAGATTTTTAGGGAATTTATAGGCCAAAGACATAGGGCAGGGGGCGCCAGGGAGGCCACAAGCTTGGTTGCCGCGACCTCCCCCCTGGTTGCAGCAACAGGGCTTGTGGGCTCCCTGTGGGCCCACTTGCTTGGCCCTCAAGCCTCCCGATCTTATTCTGTTCTGGAAAAAATCATTTTGGGGACTTTATTCCGTTTGGACACCATTCCAAAATCATATCTGAAAAGAGTCAAAAACACAGAAAAAACAGGAACTGGCACTTGGCACTGAGTTAATAAGTTAGTCCCAAAAAAGATATAAAAGGTAAACAAAACATCCAAAGTTGACAAGATAACAGCGTGAAACCATCAAAAATTATAGATACGTTTGAGACGTATCATACGCCAAGTCATCCTAAGGAGAAGAAGAAGGATGATGGAAACCTACATGCCAGTTCACCAAATACTGTCACACCTGAAGAACCTAATGATATTTCTGCGTCTCATGCAGAGACACAATCTGGTGATGAACATGAACCTGGTGATAATATGGATAGCGATGTTCATAATAATGCTCAACCTAGCAATGATGAGGATGTGGAGATTGAACCTACGGTTAATCCTGATAACCCACAACCTAAGAGATACGATAAGAATGACTTCACTACTAGGAAGCATGGTAAAGAAAGGGAGCCATGGGTTCAGAGACCTATGCCCTTTTTTCCTAAGCCATCCAAGAAAAAGGATGATGAGGATTTTGACCGCTTCGTTGAGATGATAAGACCCGTCTTTCTATAGATGCGGTTAACTGATATGCTCAAAATGTCTCCATATGCCTAGTACATGAAAGATATCGTGACTAATAACCGGAAGATACCAGATCTTGAGATCTCCACCATGCTTGCCAATTGCACTTTCAAAGGTGGAACTCCTAAGAAACTTGGTGATCCCGGAGTGCCCACTATACCTTGCTCCATTAAAGGAAACTACGTAAGAACTGCCTTATGTGACCTTGGAACCGGTGTTAGTGTTATGATGCTCTCTCTTTATCGTAGACTTGAATTGGATAAGTTGACACACACTGAAATTTCTCTGCAAATGGCCGACAAATCAACTGCTTTCCCTATCGGCATTTGCGAGGATGTGCTTGTTGTGGTTGCTAACACCACTATCTTAACATACTTTGTTATCTTGGATATTCCCGAGGACGATGCCATGGCTTTCATCCTCGGAAGACCCTTTTTAAACACGGAAGGGGCTGTAATAGATTGCAACAAAGGCAATGTCACTTTCCATGTCAATGGTGATGAGGTTATAGTCCCAGGGTAGGGTCATAGGCCTGCCCTATAGGTCCTACCCAAGGACTACCCTTCATAAAGGACAAGGCCCTTAGACAGTTCCGATTGAACTGAGGACCTCCCCTCATCTAGTCGGTGACGACTCCCCATCATCCAGTCGGTGACGAGCATTCGGAGCGTATTAATCGTACCGACTGGATTCCATTCTCTATATCGTAACCTCCCTGGAGGGCACCGGTCATACGTTTTCGTAAACCATTATTAGCATTTAAGGCATACGTTACCTGTAACGTAGGCATTTATTCGCCACTACTCCACCCCTGTCCACCGGACCGTTGTGAAGGGCAGCGCACTCTATATAAGCCGCCCTTCCCCACTGGTGCAGGGGTTGGCATTTACTGTAACCCCATATTCCACTCGACACTAAGCTCCCAAGATCAATGAGACGTAGGGCTTTTACCTCCACCGTAGAGGGGCCTGAACTCATACATCCTCGCCGTAGCTAAGTGTGGGGACCCCGACTAGCAAGTCGAGTTTGCCGTGCCCAGTGACCCCAAGGATCAATGTTCACTGAACACAGATACTGAATAATAGAGTCTTACATCCAGGTACCAAATTATTACATCAAATTACCAGAAGGTCGGGTTCAAGAGCAAGGCCTAAAGCCAAATAAAGGGATACATCGAGTAGCGGAAACTCGTAAGGGCTAAGCGCTGCCCATGCCATCAAGCCTACACCGACAGGCATTCTGACTCGGAAGCGTCCTAGATCGCAGGTCCGTCTCCGACGGCGTACTCATCGCCAAACTCTGGTCCTTCCATGTCTGGTCAATAACATAACCAGTGGCAAGCCAATGAGTACTTTGAATGTACTCGCAAACAGCCCATGACATATATATGGTAATGAATAACAGTAACAGTTATCTTGAATGGAATGCGAGGAGGTCGTATGATCAGGTATATGCATCAGGTTAAAGAATTACTTGTGAACATCAGGTTACAGATATTGACATATCCGTAAAGGGTTGAACACACCGGATTCACCCTAAATGCCAAGTCATCGGACTTGTCATAATCTCAAGGTATTAATGAGGGCTAAACCATCCGGGTTTACCCTATATGTCAAGTCACCGAACTTGATCATATTATTGTGATTATCATGATTATAAAAACACCTTTTTAACACCACGCAGACACACTTGGTTTATGCGGAAACACAGGACGTAGTTTAAGCAGCACCACCCAACTGTCCTTGACCGTGGACATGGCTATTCGAATAGTTTACACTCTGCAGAGGTAGTACGCTGGACCCACGAGAAACGGAATACTTCATTGTCATCCACAACTCGCAGTATATCACATATACCCGAGGTAAGTATCCGATCATCATCTTTCCCCTGACGATACTAGACAAAGAGATCCACTCGATTGGTACCCAGCCCACATGTTGTACATCTTACGAGAACCGACTCTGGACTGTATCAACCATGCAGGGACCAACGGTGTGCCTGGAACTCATAATAATGGCATAGTCGTCCTACCTGGCACGGCCCCATCACGAGAGTGACACCGATCACTCCCGCCACTAGTAATGTGGCTCTTTGCTAGCACCGACCAGAGTAATCAACAAAGCCCCGTCCCATAAAGGGGTATCGTGGTCGTACTGGGTAAGGTTGGGACGGTCGACACATCATAAATCTAATCCATTTCCGAAACCATACTCACACCAAAATCACCGGTGCATCACTTCACCAAAAGTGATCACCTACTCATCATCACCCTCGGGCATTAGTGGCACCCGACGGGGTTTTCATTAACTCTTTATTTAACTCATCATCATGCTCATGACAAAATGCTCTATTATTATTACTTGTCACCATGGTATGACATCATGATAAAATCATGACCCTCACGGGGTAGGGTCAAGCTCAATGCAGTGATTATACTCTACTAGCCAACATGACAGTAGCATGATCCTTGTAGATGATAGGGTCAGCTCATCATGTTTGTGCTCCGAGGAGCCATGTGAATATCACTACTATAAATGTAAGTGCTTCGAAGAAGCCTTCGGTACCATCACATCAATGATGAACCGGCATCGTGATTACATGCAACGGAAAATACTTGCTATTCTAGCATGCATCATTTTAATTACTTAAGTCATGGCAAAAGGACATGCTTGCCTTGGTCAGCTAGGTATCCGGGGTCTTCGAGGTCTTCCGCTCCGGATCCTCTGTCACTCGTAACTCTACCGTCAAGAAAGGAATAAATAAATACTAGCTTTTACTAAAACAGTTCACAAAGTGCTTTTAAAAATGTTGCAAGGCTTGAATAAATTCAGGTTAAATTCAGGTTATTATTTTGAAAAATGTTCCCTACTGTTTTATTAGCTAAGAATATTTATTTAAAAGCAAACAGAAGCAAATAAGTGCTTTTTAATATCATTTTATTATACCAAAATAGTTTCTGTTATTGATAAATGTCAACTATCACAGAATCAAATACTACTCATTTTTAGAAAAATACTGGTGGAAGAATTATATTTTTCTACTGGCTAAATCTTTTTATAAAAAGCATTTAGTTTTGCTGGATTAAAACAAAAGAAAAAGGCCAGGGAAACAGATCCAGTCGGTCCAGCGAGTAGGCCTGGCCACCAGGCGCGCGCGGGCCAGGTTCAAACCTGACCTGCGGGCCCCTGGGGTCAGCGTCAGCGGCTACACGCGCTGGCTGCCCCAGGACACCGATAGGTGGGCTCCACCTGTCGGGTCCTTCTCCTACCTCTGGCCAGAGAGGTGGAGATGGACACCGGCGAGGCTGCCGTTGTCCTCAGGCATAGCTAGGAACGGGAACGGGTTCCTCGTGCCTCCGCCTACCTGCTCGTGGTCGGGACGTCACCGGAGGTGGTCTGGGTCGCCGGCGACGAGGTGCTCATGGCGGAAGGGTTTCGGGTTCGTGTTGAACTAGGGGCTAGAGGTATGGATTTGCTCGGGAGAGTTAGGGGAAACGTTCCTGGTGTCGAGGGGAGTGTAATGAGAGGTCGGGCAGCGCATGAGCCGACGTGTAGCCGGAGATTGACCGGAGCTCCGAGGCGGAGGGGCCTCGGTCGATCTCGAGCACCGGGGCTCTGCGAGCTCGATTGGGTGGCTAGGGAGTGTCTACTGGTTGTGCTGAAGCTACTTGGAGGGTGCTGGAGTGCCGGGGGGGTCTATTTATAGGCCAACGACGGTGACCCGACTCGGGCACGCCAGTGACTCACCGTGGCCCGCGTGCAAGCACAGTGAGGTGCTGGTCGCGAAACCACGGGTTCGGGACGTGGTTTGGGGCCTCCTGATGCAACGGCCACAGAGGGAAAGGGAGTGGGGACGAGCTGCAGCGACCGTGCATGCTCGGCCGCGTCGGGCGCGCACGGGCACGCGTTGCCTGAGCTCTTGCGCGAGGGGGAGAGGGTCCCTCGGGTAGCTTTGCACTGAGGGGCTGTCGGGGGAGTGCTTGGACACAACTGGGGAGGCTGGGACCGGCCGGAGCGTCGGCCCCTTGCGGGTGGCTCTCTGCAGCGCGCCCAGAGCACAGTTTTTGCATGCCACGGCATGCTGGCTCGCTCTGGGGTACTTGGGACGTGTCCTCCATGTCCTGAGTGTTGCTGGGAGTGTGCCTAGCTGCTGTGGCTTAGTGGAAGCTCGAGCTGGTCAAGGGAGCAAGGAACACTAGTGTAGCCAGTACTGTCCTGCAGCTTAGATTGGAGTTCTTGTCACTTGTGCTTGGAATTGGGGAGGGGCTGGTTCACTGGGTGTTCAGGGTGTTCTGGTGCTCTAACCCACCAAGTTTGGGGCCTTGACATTGGGTAAAACAGTGGCTATGAAGGTTTTTACCTTCCTGTCAGTAGGTGTTCGACAGTGACTTGGGGTGCTTCCACTCCACCACTGTAAATGAAACTTAACAGGTTTGGTCTTGGGGTAAAAACATGGGGTTCCACCAAATATGAGCTCCATTGAACAAGTTTGGCCTTGCAAACTTGAAAATGTCTCAAAGTGACCAGTACTGTCCCTTACAAAGGAAGTGTGGTCAAACAAAGTCTCACAAATTCCATTTTTGGTGTGGAGTCCTCATTTGGGGTGCTAAACACCTTTGCAAAGTTTCAGCTCCATTGGAGAAACTTTGCAATGTAGAGTTGTTCCAACTCTACTCTGGACACATAGGGTTTTGGGCTCTCTAAGTGCACTTACCCACCTTGGATCAAGGTGAAATTTTAGGTGAGAACCTAATAGGGTTTGGGAGGGCTCTTGTAATTTTATGGGAATTTACTGAGATAGTTTCCTTTGGAAACATCTCAAAAAGCTAAAACAGACAGAAATGGTTTTCAGGGTTTTACTCAAATAATATTAATATAAAATAGGGTTGAAAATCTTATGTATGGAAAATATATGTCCTTCTGAGCTCCCATGAATTTACTCAGAATTTTCTAAGGCAGGAAAGTAATTTTCCTTGTGGAAATATCATTACTCGCCTCAGAAATAGACATAGATATAAAATAGGAAAATAATATTTTAAATCACCAAATAATGATTTTAATAAATGAAAATGATATTAGGATCAGATCACCAACTTTAGTTGGAAGTGCCACTTGGCTTCATGAGCTAGTAGTGCTTCCCCAACATGATGAAGGTGATCTTGATATAAAGGAAAAAGGGTTTTTGATGAGAGCAAAATAATAAGTTTTTCATGGGTTTGAGTCATCACACAAGCAAGCATACACTCAAACAAGGGTTGACATTGCACTCACAACATTATTTGAAAAAGTTTTAACAAGCTCTGATTTTTGCAACACAGAAAACTTGGAATGAAAAATAGGGTGTGACACTAAGGCTCTGCCCATCCTTTCGTACCCTACTCATCTACTGTGAGACTTATACCCACGAGAGTTGGCGCCCACCGTGGGGCAGGCATCTAAGCGACTTCCGGCGAGTTTGCGACTTCATCTTTTCATCACGTCGTCTGGTGGAGATTTGTGCATGGGTCATGAGATCCTCTTTGGCGCACTCTCCTTCATCATCGACGATTCGGCATGGCATCGGGATGCGCCCCTCGACGTCGAGGCGCTCCCAGTCGTGGGGCTACACACTTCCATGCCGGTGCCCGCGGCGTCCTTCTTCTCTAGCAATCGGCTTCGGTGTCGATCTTCGCCCCCGTCACGCGCCGCAACAAGCGGTCCCGCCGTCCGCGGCTCCAGCGTTGGGTGCGAGACGCCCAGGCGCGCCAGAACGCGTCCTCTCAAGTGGTGGTCCTCGAGTCGGTTATGGTCGCACCACCGTCCCAGTGTTTGGACTCAGTTCCGACTAAGTTGCCTTCCGAGTACTTGGGTCGCGGGCCCACAGCCAAAGTTCTCATGGCCAAATCCCATGAAAGTCCTCGCCAGATTGGTCGAAACGAGCACGAGGTCGGCGAGTCATCCGGCGCTCGCCGTCAACCCCGCCGTTCTGCCAGTCGACGCACTCGTCAAAGCAACGTGGAGGTGTTCCGCACACCCGTCCTCAACCTGGCTGCCGCTACCAAGATAGCCGATTCCCTCGAACCGACTGATTCAGAGGCTGGTAGAGGGATCGAGCAGATCCGTGCCCTGTTGCACACGGCGCAGCATCAGAATTCGGCGGTCTCCCAGTCACCCGATAGGATCCACAACAGTTATGTTCACGCAAACATGCATCCGTCGGTTTACAGCCTCGATTCTCATCAGCCACGTAGAGGAGGCAGCCGTTCCATGAATCCCGAAGACCATCGCCGTTCACGCACCCCTCCGCGGGGTGGGCCTTATGGGCCCCGACATCATGATGATCAGCGTTCAGTCGGTGACACATATGATCCAAGGCCCGAGGCAAGAGGGTACATCACCCAGAGGAAGGTCGACAGAAGTCGAGCTCACCGTGATGGTCACGATAGAGACCGTCCGAGTGGAAGCAGGACCATCGTCTCTGGCCCCAAGTGCTTCAGTCGGGCCATCCGTTCAGCTGACATCCCTCCCAACTTCTGATTGGCGACGGGGATCTACAAGTTTACAGGAGAATCCAAGCCAGAAACGTGGCTGGATGACTACCGAGTGGCGGTCCAGATCGGTGGCGGAGATGACCAGGTCGCCATGAAACATCTCCCCCTGATGCTCGACGGCTCGGCACGAGCGTGGTTGAACCAGTTGGCTCCTTCAAGCATCTACAGCTGGGCAGATCTGGCCCGAGTCTTCATCAGGACCTTCGAGGGCACGTGCAAATGCCCTGCTGGTCTCGTGGAGCTCCAGCACTGTGTCCAGAAGTACAATGATCCCCTGCGCGATTTCATCCAGCATTGGACGACCCTCTACCACAAAGTGGAGAACGTCACAGAGCACCAAGCAGTCTGCACCTTCAAGGCAGTCGTGCGTACAGAGATCTGTACCTGAAGTTCGGTCGGACAGGCGACATCTCCATGAGCAAGATGATGGAAATAGCCGCACGCTATGCAAATGGCGAAGAAGAGGACCGCATACGTAGCGGCAAGCATAAAGCAGTCGCCTATGGAGATGGGAACAGCACTCGGAAGCAGAAGCAGAAAGCTCCATCCACTCCGCAGGCACAGGCAGCAGTCGTTACCAATGCCAGGTTCAAGGGCAAGGGGAAAGCTCAGTTCACCCCCAAGAAGAAGCAGTTCGGAAACTCCATCCTAGATCAGCCATGTCCAATCCACACGAAGATGGATGAAGAAGGCAACGCCATATTCCCGAAGCACACCACTCGGCAATGTCGCCTCCTGATCCAAGGGTTCGGCGAAGGGCAGCCGAGTGAAAAGGACAATGAACAGGATGATGAGGACAAGGAGGATCCGTTCCCCCAAGTCCATGCAACACTGATGATTTTTGCTGACGTGGAAAGCAAGAGTCGACTGAAGCTGGTGAAGAGGGAGGTGAACATGGCCACCCCAACCAACCCCACGTTCCTCAAATGGTCTCAGACTGCGATCACCTTTGATCAGTCGGATCATCCAGCACACGTGCCCACCGCAGGGAGGCACGCTCTGGTCGTCGACCCGATGGTGGAAGGAGTCCGACTGCGCAAAGTCCTCATGGACGGCGGCAGAGGCTTGAACATCATTTACGCCGACACTCTCAAGGGGATGGGCATTCCGATGTCCAAACTTAGCGAGAGCAGCATGCAGTTCCACGGAGTCGTCCCTTGGCGAAAGGCCAAGTCACTCGGCCAGATCGCGTTGGACATTGTTTTCGGCTTCGACAAGAACTTCCGCAAGGAAAAGCTGACATTCGAGGTGGTGGACTTCCAGAGTGCATACCATGCGATTCTGGGCCGTCCGATGTTGCGCGTTTCATGGCCCGTCCATGTTACGTGTATCTGAAGCTGAAGATGCCGGGTCTCAAAGGTGTGATCACTGTCACAGGCAATCGGCAGCGGGCCGAGGAGTGTCTGCAGCAGGGGTCGAGGATCGCCGATCAGCAGATGGCTATCCTCGAGCTTGACGAGTACAAGAAGACAGTCGACCCCGCTGACTTGATGCGTTCGAAGAAGCCAGCTTCGAAGTCCGCATTCCAGTCGGCGGGAGACACGAAGAAGGTCAGCATCCACTCGATGGACGACACCGCTGCCCCGACGAACATCTCCACCACCCTCGATCCAAAATAGGAAGCCGAGCTCATCCAATTCCTCCGTGAGAACTGGAACATTTTCGCATGGAAGCCCGCTGACATGCCAGGTGTACCCAGGGAGTTGGCTGAGCACCGACTGCATGTGGATCCTGCTGCTCGGCCCGTCCGAGAATGCCTGCGTCGGTCCGCCGCGCACAAGAGGAAGGCAATCGGAGAGGAGGTGGCTAAATTTTTGGCAACCACCTTCATTCGCGAGGTACACCACTCCGAGTGGCTCGCCAATGTTGTCATGGTGTCCAAGAAGGACAAATCTCTCCGAATGTGCATCGACTTCAAGCATCTCAATAAGGTCTGCCCGAAAGACCATTTCCCGCTCCCCCACATTGATCAAATTGTTGATTCGACTGCGGGTTGCGAGCGTTTTGTCATTCCTTGATGCCTACTCGGGCTATCATCAGATCCGTATGTATGGTCCCGATGAATCAAAAACAGCCTTCATCACCCCATTCGGGTGCTTCTGCTACATCACTATGCCTCCTTGACCACATCGGTCGAAATGTGGAGGCGTATATGGATGATATCGCAGTCAAGTCATGCAAAGGTTCCGACCTGCGGACTGACTTGGCAGAAACATTCACCAACCTTCGTAGGTACGATATCAAGCTCAACCCTGCCAAGTGTTCATTCGGTGTTCCCAGCGGAAATTTACTCGGTTTCTTCGTTTACGAACGAGGGATCGATGTCAACCCCGAAAAGATCGGGACCATCGTCCGAATGGAGCGGCCGGTCAGAATACATGATGTTCAAAGGCTCACAGGTTGCCTACCGTCTTTGAGCAGGTTTATCAGTCGACTCGGCGAGAAGGCGCTACCTCTGTACCAACTCATGAAAAAAATCAGATACTTTCGAGTGGACACACGAAGCCCAAATTGCATTCGACGACCTCAAAGCCCTGCTTTCCACCCAGCCGGTTCTTACTGCCCCGCTTAGTAAAGAACCCCTTCTTTTGTACATCGCGGCTACAAATCAAGTCGTCAGCACTGTTCTCACAGTCGAACACGAAGAAGAAGGCAAAGCGTACAAGGTTCAGTGGCCAGTATATTATGTCTCTGAAGTCCTGACTCCTTCCAAGGAGAGGTATCCTCATTATCAAAAGCTTATTTACGGGATCTACATGACTTCGAAGAAGGTGGCTCATTATTTCCATGACCACTCGGTGTCTATCGTTTCTGATGCTCCGTTGCCGAAAATCCTCCATAATCGAGACGCATCAGGCCGAGTGGCGAAGTGGGCAATGGAGATGTTATAATGCGACATCAAGTTCGAAGCCAAGAAGGCAATAAAGTCTCAAGCTCTGGCTAACTTCATAGGAGAATGGGTAGAACAACAGCAACCGACTCACATCTACTCGGCTCATTGGACTATGTTCTTCGATGGGTCCAGGATGTTGAATGGCTCCGGCGCTGGCGTAGTGATCATATCGCCAAAAGGTGATAAACTTAAGTATGCGTTGCAGATACATTTCGATTCCTCCAACAACGAGGCAGAGTATGAAGCTCTCCTTTATGGATTGCGCATGGCCATCACACTCGGCGTCCATCGCCTGATGGTCTACGGCGATTCGGATTTGGTGGTTAATCAAGTGATGAAGGAGTGGGATGTAAGGAACCCCACCATGACTGCATAGTGCAACGCAGTAAGGAAGCTCGAGAAGAAGTTTGAAGGTCAGGAACTTCACCATGTTCCGCGACTGAAAAACCAAGCAGCCGATGAATTGGCAAAACTTGGATCCACTCGGAGACCAGTCCCGAGTGATGTCTGCCTCGAGCACCTACATCTCCCCTCGGTGAAAGAAGATCCTTTTATAGAGGAACCAGTACAACCGAAGAGCTCAACAGATCCGACTGAAGTCGAGGTCCCTGCTGTGGTTGATTTGATCATGGAGATTCTTGCTCTCATCCCCGATTGGACTGTGCTGTTCATTGCGTACATCCTGAGGCAAGAATTACCAGAAGACGAAATCCAAGCTAGGCAGATCGTCTGCAGGTCGAAGTCGTTCACCGTCATTGATGGCCAGTTGTACAAAGAAAGTGTTTTAGGCGTCCTTCAGCGTTGCATCTCCCCTGAGGAGGGACAGTTAATCCTGGAAGAAATTCACTCGGGAACCTGCGGCCATCATGCCTCTTCAAGAGAAATCGTCGCCAAAGCATTCAGAGCTGGCTTCTTCTGGTTGCAGGCGAATGAAATGGCGAAATATATGGTCGACCGATGCGAAGGCTGTCAGTTCTATTCGAACAAGTCCCACAAGCCAACATCCGCACTGAAGACAATCCCTCTTGTTTGGCCGTTCGCAGTGTGGGGATTAGATACAGTCGGACCATTCAGAACAGGCCAAGGGGGATTCACTCATCTATTGGTAGCAGTCGACAAGTTCACCAAGTCGATTGAAGCTCGACGCCCTTACGGCCATCAAGTTTGTCAGAGACATCATTGCCAGATTCGGGGTTCCGCACAACATAATCACTGACAATGGCACAAACTTTGACTCGGACAGATTCAAAGGTTTTTGCACAGGCCAAGGTATCCGAGTGGATTTTGCATCTGTGGCGCATCCCCAAACAAACTAGCAAGCTGAGCGGGCGAATGGACTTATTCTTCAAGGGTTGAAGCCTCGACTCCTGCGAGAAGTTGGACATGCCGCCAGT
Source organism: Hordeum vulgare subsp. vulgare (assembly GCF_904849725.1). NCBI lineage: Eukaryota > Viridiplantae > Streptophyta > Magnoliopsida > Poales > Poaceae > Hordeum > Hordeum vulgare. The sequence continues at coordinate 537,157,563 of NC_058521.1, forward strand.
GCATGGGTCACCGAGCTGCCTTCGGTGTTGTGGGGCGATCCCCGTTCTTCCTCGTTTATGGAGCAGAGGCAGTCCTTCCGAGTGACTTGCTTCACAACTCTCCACGAGTCGAACTCTTCTCCGAAGCCGAAGCAGAGCAAGCCAGGCAAGACGGAGTGGATCTTCTAGAAGAAGAGCGCGAGATGGCACTGACTCGCTCAACAATTTATCAACAAGACCTCCGGCGTTTTCACGCGCGGCACGTCAGGAGTCGCACATTCCAAGCAGGCGACCTGGTGCTCCGGGTGGTTCAGCAAAGACCTCACAAGTTGGCTCCCGCCTGGGAAGGACCCTTCATCATCTCCAAGGTGTTGAACAACGGAGCATATCGACTCTACAACCTCGACAGGGAAACGGACGAGCCGCGAGCATGGAACGGAGATCTCCTAAAGTGTTTCTACACGTGACCGCCGATGGAGGCAATGTAAAGAACAAGTATCATTGAAGTAATACAAAGCAGATTGATTTCTTGCAGGTTCAAAGTTCTTCCGCGTTTGCAGACTCCGGTCTAAAAAATTCGTTCCGAGTGCGTACTAAAAGTCGCACTTGGAGGCTTAGCTGCGACCCAGAGTCGCCTAAGTACAAACTCTCTCCGAGTGCGCACTAAAAAACGCACTCAGGGACTTAGCTGCGACCTAGAGTCGCCTAAGTACAAACTCTCTCTGAGTGCGCACTAAAAGTCGCACTCGGGGACTTAGCTGCGACCCAGAGTCTCCTAAGTAAAAAACTCGCTCCGAGTGCGCACTAAAAGTCGCACTCAGGCACTTAGCTGCGACCCAGAGTCGCCTAAGTACAAACTCACTCTGAGTGCGCACTAAAAGTCGCACTCGGGGACTTAGCTGCGACCCAGAGTCGCCTAGGTACAAACTCTCTCCGAGTGTGCACTAAAAGTCGCACTCGGGGACTTAGCTGCGACCCAGAGTCGCCTAAGTACAAACTCTCTCCGAGTGTGCACTAAAAGTCGCACTCGGGGACTTAGCTGCGACCCAGAGTCGCCTAAGTACAAACTCTCTCCGAGTGTGCACTAAAAGTCGCACTCAGGGACTTAGCTACGACCCAGAGTCGCCTAAGTACAAATTCTCTCCGAGTGTGCACTAAAAGTCGCACTCGGGGACTTAGGTGCGACCCAGAGTCGCCTAAGTACAAACTCTCTCCGAGTGCACACTAAAAAACGCACTCGGGGACTTAGCTGCGACCCAGAGTCGCCTAAGTACAAACTCTCTCCGAGTGCGCACTAAAAAACGCACTCGGGGACTTAGCTGCGACCCAGAGTCGCCTAAGTACAAAATCGCTCCGAGGGCGCACTAAAAGCCGCACTCGGGGACTTAGCTGCGACCCAGAATCACCTAAGTACAAACTCGCTCCGAGTGCGCTCTAAAAAACGCACTCGGGGACTTAGCTGCGATCCAGAATCGCCTAAGTAAAAAAGCTTCCTTCGAGTGTATCCTAGAGATCCACTCGGAGGCTTAGCAGATCCTCATTGAAGCTCATGTGGATGTGAAGACAACTGACAACTACATGAGTAGCAACTCGCTCCGAGTGCGACCTTACAGTCGCGCTCGGGGACTTAGCTGCGATCCAGAGTCCCCTAAGTAAAAAAGCTTCCTTTGAGTGTATCCTAGAGATCCACTCGGAGGCTTAGCAGACCCTCATTGAGGCTCATGTGGATGTGAAGACAACTGACAACTACATGAGTAACAACTCGCTAAGAGTGTGCACTAAAAGTCGCACTCGGAGACTTAGCCGCGATGAAGCGTCGCCTAAGTTAAAGCTCGCCCCGAGTGGGCACTCGGAGACTTGACAGACCCTCATTGAGGCTCATGTGGATGTGAAGACAACTGACAACTACATGCTCTGCATGTTTTCCATTGGCTTCACCAAGAAACGCCAAACAAAAACCACGAGCCAAAATCGTGTCAAAAAAATTGGCGAAAGAAGAGCAAAATATTCGATTCGAATTCAAAGTTGGATCTACGATAGTCGGCTCGGTGTGGATCAAGCTTATCCACACCGAACCACGAATGTCAAGGCCAACAGCAGTGGCCAAAGTTTGATACAGATACCACTCGGCATACCGAGATAAAGTTTTTCAAGCTCACCAGGACTGGCACCGGGACTGGCAGGCTCCACAAAGGTGTCAAGGTCGATCCCGTCTGCGATTCGTGTGGCTGTCTCGAGGAAGGTCTCCATGAAATCTTCGAATCGAAGCTTCTTGGTGTTGGCGACCTGCAACGCCTTCAACTTTTCTTCACGAGCTTCCTTGCAGTGCACTCGGACCAGCGATAGCACCACGTCCGCACCACAACGAGCGGCAGACTTCTTCCATGCCTGCACTCTGTTCGGGACGTCCTCCAGCCGAGTCATCAACCCTTCTATTTCCCGCTGGGAATCATCTTCGGGCCACAACTCCTTGTCGATCCGGCCGATGACTTCTCTCAGGCGGCGAATGAAAGGTCCCACTCTGCCAAGGCGAATATGCGCTCGGAGCAAGTCCCGATTGGCTTCGTCGCCGAGTGGAACGTTCGGAATAACCGACCGCTCAATGTCAGCTGCTTCAGCCTCAGCGTCGAGACAAAAATCAGTGAAGACAAGATGAGCAGAAAGTAAGCGCAGAATGAACTACAAAGTCAAGAAGCACTCGGCAAAAAACTTACCACCGAGCAGTGCAATCATCTTCCTTGCCCAGTCGCTGACGTACTTCTCCTGCGAAATGCACCGACAGTTCATCAACTTCATCTGACCCATCAGTTCAGTTCTTTGCTTGCCCATTTTCTCAATTTCGGCCACCAATGCCTTGTTGGTCTCCCGGGACTCCTCCAAAGACTTCTCTCGGTCAGCAAGAGCCCCCTTCACACCAGCCAAGTCACTCACAGCCGCCTCCAATTCCGTAGCAAGCTGAATCTTTTCAGCCTTCAGAGCATTGTACGCGGATCCCATTTCGCAAGTCTTCTGCCAAATCAGCGCAAAGGAAAGATCAGACACATTCAACAAGGAAAACAATAAAAGCTCAAAGTTCTTCAGACCCCTGCCGACGCAAGCAGTCGACAGCGGTCTCGGGGACTACACCCAGTGGGTTCACTAAGAGTGACCCCACTGGCATGAAGCTCGAACAGGTCGGCGCTATTGAGCTACATGACAAATAGACAAGCCTATGAGACTACTATTACCCGACCTGAGTAAAACTACTCTCGGGGACTACATCCAGTGGGTGCACTCGGAGTGCCCCAACTGGTACCATTCGGACAGATCAGCTCTGATCCGATCAAGTCACGGAAAATGCATATAAAGACAACTGTCGGTGCAAGCACTCGACAGAAGTCTCGGGGACTACACCCACTGGGTTCACTCAGAGTGAACCCACTGCAAAATAATCCTACTGTATCCGAGTATATCACTTAAACACCCAGTGGGTTACAAGAGCAAAGCAAACACTTACTAGCGCACTTACTCGAATATCGTCCCGGAGCTCCAAGCTTCTCTTGTACAAAGACGTGATGGAGTCGTACGCTCCCTTGGCGTCACCCACCATCAACTCCACCTGCGCCATGGCCTCCTTGGTGGCTCCCACTTGGTCTTCCGGGAGGTGTCGGGCATCGTACTGGACGGTCGACGGACCCGGCATGACAAAAGACTCCTTGGGCATCCCAAGTCCCGCTCTAGTCGGTTCCGCCGCGAGGGGCACCACCTCAGTCGACGACATCGTCTCGGTCGGCGGCGCGTCCATGGTGGGAACAACAGCAGATGGAACAGCCTCAAGGACAGGCGCCAAAGTTGGCCCTGGCCCCTTTTGGTCGTCCTCCTCCAGATGAATCACCTCCGAAGGAAGCCCGACTGAACAACATGAGATTACAGAAAAAGGGCAAGATTAAAGACATCACTCGCGAAACAATAATGCAAACTCTCGGAGTCATCACAACGTACCTTGCTGGGATGTGGCAGCGTTATCCGTATCCATGGGATCGTTGTCCTCGCATGGCAGAGAGGTGGCCGAGGTAGCAGCTCTGTCGAGTAAAATCCACTTGACCGATAAGCATGAGTTCAATCAAATACCGAAAGAAGATAGGAGAACAAGACACTTACGCTGAGGCAACTGGAACATCGATCCTCATCCAAGGCAAAGCTTTCCGAGGCTTGGACCGACTCGGTTTGGCCACCTTGGAACGTTGGTTCGTGGGCTCGGCAGCAGCGTCCCTGGTCCTCTTCACGCTCCGAGCACTCAGAGCCATGGGAGGAGCTGGCGGGGCACTCGGGGCCGCTGGAGGAGCCGACGGAGTCGCAGGTCCGTGATGGTGCTTAGTTCGAGGCTCTCATGGTGGAGGTGGCGAGCTCTGCTCCCCAACCTCCCCCTCCTCCTCTTCGGTCTCCTCCTCTGTCTCCCCACTGTCGGAGACGTACTCGGCGCTGTCCATGCTGCCCTCCTGGCTGCCCTCCTCTTCCTTAGCTGGATTCCCGTTCGAGATGGGAGAATACCAGTTGGTCCACTGCTGCACAAAATACAGTCGACAATGTCAGACGTCAGGCGGTGGTACAAGAAAAAGCGATAAATCTAAGAAGATTGAAAGAAGTCGACAAGATGTGCTCACCTCATTCGGAGGAGGATTGTCAGTGCGGAAGGGCTTCACTCGCCGGGCTCCTCTGGGGCTATCGCAGGCGCCTGTGATGCCGCGGACCCACGCCGTCACAACCTCCCCGGTCACGCATTCTGGATGAGTCCGAGTGGAGTCCTCAGGCCCGATGTAGTGCCACATGGCGTGGTGCCGGGCTTGCAGCGGCTGGATGCGCCGACCCAGAAAAGTCTTCAGCAAATCTGTGCCGGTGACCCCCTTGCGGACGACATCAATCAGTGCGTCGACCAGAGGTTGGATCTGGATCTTCTCCACCTTTGTGAGCGCAAGCTTCCTGGGAGGGGCCGGACGGTCTAGGATAAAGGGTGGCAACCCAGTCGCGGCATTCGGACAAGCTATGTCCTGGCAGTAGAACCAGGTCGACTGCCAGTTCCTAACCGACTCGGACAACTAGAGAGAGGGGTAGCTACTCTTCGTTTTCTTTTGCAAGCCTAAGCCCCCGCAGAGCTGGAGGAGATGGGTTTTGTCGTCCGACTGGCTAAGCTTTTTGACATTCTGGGACCTAGCGGAGAAGATGTACTTAAAGAGCCCCCAATGGGGGGGGGACATTCGATAAAGCACTCGCAAAGGGTGACGAATGCGGCGAGATGGGCTATCGCGTTTGGAGGAAAATGATGGAGCTGCGCCCCGAAGTGGTTCATAATACCTCTGAAGAAGGGGTGGGGAGGCAGAGAGAAGCCCTTGTACACGTGGCTGAGCAGCAAGACACGCTCTCCTTCTTGCGGTGCCGGCTCCGTCTCGCCCTCCACCGGCAGCCTCCACGACTTGTTGGAAATCATGCCTTGCTCCACCAGCTCCAGCAGGTCGTCCGCCGTCACCGTGGAGGGGAGGAAATCCCCCTGGATCCAACCCGCCGGCAGTGCCCGCTGTCGCCGCTGAGCAGGGGCCGCCGCCTTCTTCTTCTTCTTCTGCGAATCGAGCTTGCTCGTCTGCCCCTTTGTCATGGTGGAGGCAGCAGATCCGCAGAGGAGGAGAGGAAGGAGGAGGCTTGGAGCGCGCACGAAGCTACGGGAGAAGCGAGGCGAGTGCGAGTAACCAGGGCAGCGCAACAAGAAACCCCCGCTGGAGAGGCTTAAATATGCTTCCGACTGGGTCACTAACACGTGGCCCCAAAATCTTATGCCCCGACCGGCTGCTGCGGTATTAGTGGAGAAGATAAAGGCGTGGTAATCGAGGCGACAGAAACTACTCGATGACGATGTCGTCATCCCCGCTGAGCGCGCGACAACCGAAATTTGAGGATCCCAGAAAATCCGCAGCTGTCAGTTGACCGGTCACATCGAAAGATTTCGCGGAAGCACTCGGTCCCTGACGGTTCGTTGCACGGATATATTCACTCGGATCACTGGTCGAGAGGATAAAATGGATCGAGGCAAACAACGTCAAAGTCACATCCATACCAGTCGGATCCGTACTCCAGGCATCACTTCGTCGTTCCAACCCCGATCCATTCGGGGACTAATGATGGGGTTATAGTCCTAGGGTAGGGTCATAGGCCTGCCCTATAGGTCCTACACAAGCACTACCCTTCATAAAGGACAAGGGCCTTAGACAGTTCCGACTGAACTGAGGACCTCCCCTCATCCAGTCGGTCACGACTCCCCCATCATCCAGTCGGTGACGAGCATTCGGAGCGTATTAATCGTACCGACTAGATTCCATTATGTACATCGTAACCTCCCTGGAGGGCAACGGTCATACGTTTTCGTACACCATTATTAGCATTTAAGGCATACGTTACCTGTAACATAGGCATTTATTCGCCACTACTCCACCCCTGTCCACCGGACTGTTGTGAACGGCAGCGCACTGTATATAAGCCGCCCTTCCCCACTGGTGCAGGGGTTGGCATTTACTGTAACCCCATATTCCACTCGACACTAAGCTCCCAAGAGCACTGAGACGTAGTGCTTTTACCTCCACCGTAGAGGGGCCTGAACTCATACATCCTCGCCATAGCTAAGGCTCTGCCCATCCTTTCGTACCCTACTCATCTACTGTCAGACTTTTACCCACGACAAACGGTAATGAGCACACAGTGCACTTTTCAAAGAAACGATATCAAGTACATTGCATCAATGCTATCGAAAAAGACTTCATCGATTCTTATTGGGAGCTTTGAATGCCCTATTCCTCGTGTCAAGATGAAGTATGATTTGCTTGTTGGGGAGATACATATCCCGAAAAGCATTTTAAATGAACTCTGAAAAGGTTCCAAGTTGGCGTGGTATCATCATTTCACCCACATAGCATGTGCGAGAAAGTTGAGAGGGTTACGGTAACAACTGGATGCACTTTGTGTACAAAACGAACAATCTCTTTCGAAGTATGAGGGTTTCATATGGAAACACGTCTGTTACAAAGGGATTTCATTTTTTTGAACTTATTTGAACTCCATAGTTTTTCTGTCTTCAAAATGCACCATTCAGAGCCACATCATCAATTTATAACCCTTTCAGACTTCATTTGTTATTTTTCATTCATTTACTCACTATTTTGAGCTATAAGACCATGAAATTGAAAAGCATTTGAAATGAACTCTGAAAAGGTTCCAAGTTGGCATAGTATCATCATTTCACCCACATAGCATGTGCGAGAAAGTTGAGAGGGTTACGGCAAAAACTGGATGCACTTCGTGTACACAACGGAAAATCTCTCTCGAAGTATCAGGGTTTCATACGGAAACTCGTCAGTTACAAAGGGATTTCATTTTTTTGAACTTATTTAAACTCCATAGCTTTTCTGTGTTCAAAATGCACCATTCCAAGCCACATCATCAATTTACAACCCTTTCTGACTTCATTTGTTATTTTTCATGCATTTACTGATTATTTTGAGCTATAAGACCATCAAATTGAAAAGCATTTGAAATGAACTCTGAAAAGGTTCCAAGTTGGCATGGTATCATCATTTCTCCCACATAACTTGTGCGAGAAAGTTGAGAGAGTTACGGCAAAACTGGATGCACTTCGTGTACAAAACGGACAATCTCTTTCGAAGTATGAGGGTTTTATATGGAAACTCGTGTGTTACAAAGGGATTTCATTTTTTTTGAACTTATTTGAACTCCATAGTTTTTCTGTGTTCAAAATGCACCATTCAAAGCCACATCATCAATTTACAACCCTTTCTGACTTCATTTGTTATTTTTCATGCATTTACTGATTATTTTGAGCTATAAGACCATGAAATTGAAAAGCATTTGAAATGAACTCTGAAAAGGTTCCAAGTTGGCATGGTATCATCATTTCACCCACCTAGCATGTGCGAGAAAGTTGAGAGGGTTACGGCAAAAACTGGATGCACTTCGTGTACAAAACGGACAATCTCTTTCGAAGTATCAAGGTTTCATACGGAAACTCGTCTGTTACAAAGGGATTTCATTTTTTGAACTTATTTGAACTCCATAGTTTTTCTGTGTTCAAAATGCACCATTCAAAGCCACATCATCAATTTACAACCCTTTCTGACTTCATTTGTTATTTTTCATGCATTTACCGATTATTTTCAGTTATAAGACCATGAAATTGAAAAGCATTTCAAATGAACTCTGAAAAGGTTCCAAGTTGGCATGGTATCATCATTTCACCCACATAGCATGTGCGAGAAAGTTGAGAGGGTTACGGCAAAAACTGGATGCACTTGGAGTACAAAACGGACAATCTCTTTCGAAGTATCACGGTATCATACGAAAACTCGCGTGTTACAAAGGGATTTCATTTTTGAACTTATTTGAACTCCATAGTTTTTCTGTGTTCAAAATGCACCATTCAAAGCCACAGCATCAATTTACAACCCTTTCTGACTTCATTTGTTATTTTTCATGCATTTACTGATTATTTTGAGCTATAAGACCATGAAATTGAAAAGCATTTGAAATGAACTTTGAAAAGGTTCCAAGTTGGCATGGTATCATCATTTCACCCACATAGCATGTGCGAGAAAGTTGAGAGGGTTACGGAAAAAACTAGATGCACTTCGTGTACAAAACGGACAATCTCTTTCGAAGTATCAGGGTTTCATACGGAAAATCGTTTGTTACAAAGGGATTTCATTTTTTTGAACTTATTTGAACTCCATAGTTTTTCTGTGTTCAAAATGCACCATTCAAATCCACATCATCAATTTACAACCCTTTTTGACTTCATTTGTTACTTTTGATGCATTTACTGATTATTTTGAGCTATAAGACCATGAAATTGAAAAGCATTTGAAATGAACTCTGAAAAGGTTCCAAGTTGTCATGGTATCATCATATCACCCACATAGCATGTGCGAGAAATTCGAGAGGGTTAAGGCAAAAACCGGATGCACTTCGTGTACAAAACGGACAATCTCTTTCGAAGTATCACGGTTTCATACGGAAACTCGTCTGTTACAAAGGGATTTCATTTTTTGAACTTATTTGAACTCCATAGTTTTTCTGTGTTCAAAATGCACCATTCAAAGCCACGTCATAAATTTACAACCCTTTCTAACTTCATTTGTTATTTTTCGTGCATTTACCGATTATTTTGAGCTATAAGACCATCAAATTGAAAAGCATTTGAAATGAACTCTGAAAAGGTTCCAAGTTGGCATGATATCATCATTTCACCCACATAGCATGTGCGAGAGAGTTGAGAGGGTTATGGCAAAAACTGGATGCACTTCGTGTACAAAACGGACAATCTCTTTCAAAGTATCAGGGTTTCGTATGGAAACTCGTCTGTTACAAAGGGATTTCATTTTTTTGAACTTATTTGAACTCCATAGTTTTTCTGTGTTCAAAATGCACCATTCAAAGCCACATCATCAATTTGCCAGAAAGACGCATATTCTGTCCCATCCCGCGAAACCCTTGATGAGAAATCACGAAATCCAATGTCAACCGAAAATCCAAATCGACTTACCTCACTGTCTGCGGAGGAGCTTGCAGACGACATTGCAAACGTACACATGCACGTGCACCAGTGGTGAAAATGGGGACGGGGCGTGATGGACCGCTAAATCTTGAAAAATCTCGGGAAAAATGGAGCTCCGAGGTCGAGGTTCGAGAGGAGAAACCATAACTAGTGTGGCTCGAGCATTTCATCGAACACCTCATGTGCATAGGAGGTGAGCTAGAGCACCCAAATGCCCTCCCCTCGCCGGCCAGAAAAAACAAAGTGCTCTGCCCCAGCGATGGGTATATATAGGCAAATTATTTGTCCCGGTTCGAGGCATAAACCGAGGCTAAAGCCCCCCCTTCTAAACTGGTTCGAGGCACGAACCGGTACCAATGGATGTGGTTCAGGAGCGCGACCCATTGGTCCCGGTTCGTGCCTAGAACCGTGACAAATGGGTCCAGACGAACTGGTAACAATGCCCACGAGGCCCCGACCGGCCCCCTGGGGTCATGAACCGGGACTAATGCCGCCCATGGGTCCCGGTTCGTGAAGAACCGGGACTAATGGGCTGGCCAGGCCCGAACCAAAGCCATGTTTTCTACTAGTGGTAGGAGTACATGGTGTGTTGTCTCATTGACACCGCACTTAGGACCCGAGATCTTCTGTTGGTGTTCCAAGACTAACTACTACCTGATACGTCTCCGTCGTATCTACTTTTCCGAACTCTTTTGCCCTTGGTTTGGACTCTAATTTGCATGATTTGAATGGAACTAACCCGGACTGACGCTGTTTTTAGCAGAATTGCCATGGTGTTGTTTTGTGCAGAAATAAAAGTTCTCGGAATGTCCTAAAAATTTATGGAGATTTTTTCTGGAATAAAAGAAAAATACCTGTGCAAAGATCCACCGAAGGGGGCGTGCCAGTGGGCCACAAGCCCACAAGCTGCGGCCACCCCCTATGGTCGTGTCGTGCAGTCTTGTGGGACCCACGTGGCACCACCGCCCCCAAACTCAGCTCTACATCTTTTGTCTCGCCCGGAAAAAAAATCAGAGAAAAGGTTTCATCTTGTTTTGCGATACGGAGGCGCCACCACATCCTGTTCTTCATCTGGAGGGCAGGTCTGGAGTCCGTTTCGGGCTCCGGAGAGGGGAAATCGTCGCCATCGTCATCATGAACCTTTCTCCATCGACAATTCCATGATGCTCTTCATCGTTCGTGAGTAATCTCATCGTGGGCTTGCTGGACGGTGATGAGTTGGATGAGATCTATCATGTAATCGAGTTAGTTCTTGACGGGGATTGATCCCTAGTATCCACTATATTCTAGATTGATGTTGCTACTACCTGGCTATGCTAATGCTTGTCACTAGGGCCCGAGTGCCATGATTTCACTTCTGAACCTATTATGTTGTCGCCAATATATGTGTGTTTTAGATCCTATCTTGCAAGTTGTAGTCACCTACTATGTGTTATGACCCGGCAACCCCGAAGTGACAATAGCCGGAACCACTCCCGGAGAAGACCATAGTATGAGGAGTTCATGTATTCACCGCGTGTTAATGCGTTGGTCCGGTTCTTTATTAAAAGGAGAACCTTAATATCTCATAGTTTCCATTAGGACCCCGCTGTCACGGGAGGGATGGACAATAGATGTCATGCAAGTTCTTTTCGCTAAGCACGTATGACTACATACAGAATACATGCCTACATTAGATTGACGAACGGGAGCTAGTTACATATCTCTCCGTGTTATAGCTGTTACATGATGAATCACATCCGTCATACTCATCCATCACCGATCCACTGCCTACGAGTCTTTTACTACTGGTTCTCGCTACGTTACTTTGTTTAGGCTTGTCCCTTGCTACAAAAGGGACTGGGCCACTTTGCTGCTGCTGTCACTACTTTTGTTACTTGTTACTTTGCTGCTGCTGCTATTGCTTTTCCTTGCTACTTCTCTGTTACTTGTCGCAAGACTTTTCTGGAGCCGTAGCCGGGGAAGCATTCTTCTCAAGAATAATCCATCGTCAACGTGCTGGCGCCATTGATACAACAGTAAGGAATAATCCCCTGTTAACGTGCTTTTTACTGGCACCGTTGCTATCATACTACTTTGCTACTGATACTTTGCTTGCAGACACTAATGTTTTAGGTGTGGTTGAATCTAACACATTCAGCTTCTAATACTTGAGAATATTCTTTCGCTTCCCGTCGTGCAAACCAACAAATTTGGGTTGAATACTCTACCCTCGAAAACTGCAGCGATCCCATACGCTTGTGGGACATCAAGGCTTTTTCTGGCACCGTTGCCAGGGAAGCACAGCTATATTCTCTGAGTCACTTGGGATTGACGTCTGCTGATCACTATGAGGAATCCGAAAGATCCAAGAACTAAAATCCTAGTTTCCACTACGAGGAGAGGTAAGGAATTGCCATCTAGCTCTGCACTTGATTCACCTTCAGTTCTGAGTTAGTTTGCGACATCACCTCCTGCTAGAAATCTTGATATGTCGCATGTGCTTGATGATGCTACTTCTGCTGCCCATGATGCTATGTTTGATACTATGCCTGATGATGCTATGCTTGATACTATGCCTGATGATGCTATGCTTGATACCATGTCTGATGATGCTATGCTTGATACTATGCCTGCTATGCCTGATACTTCTTTGCCACTAGGTGCATTCCTTGCTGCACAAATTGCTAGAGTTGCTGCTAGATGTGGTGATACTTCTGAAACTCCTGATACTATTGAAGTAGAACCTCCTACTATGCCTGAATTGCCTGTTATGCCTGATACGCGCTATGTTATGGAGGGAGAGATAGCTGTGGACTTTCTTGCATATAAGAAAAGCTATGATGTTGAGAAACTTCTGCACAAGTGGAAAGAAAAATATCTGGACGCTAGGATGAAATACGACCCGAAGTTTGCCACTTCGCCTATCTTTGTGACCGATAAGGATTATGAATTCTGTGTCAACCCTGAGTTAATCACTCTGGTCGAATCTGATCCCTTTCACGGTTATGAGTTTGAAATGGTTGTAGCCCATCTTACCAAACTGGACGATATAGCCACCCTATTCACTAGTGAGGAAAAGATCCGCCACTACTATATGCTCAAGCTGTTTCCTTTCTCGCTAAAGGATGATGCTAAGACCTGGTTCACTTCTCTTGCTCCTGGTTGTGTGCGTAGCCCCAAGGATATGGTCTACTAATTCTCTGAAAAATATTTCCCTGCACATAAGAAGCAAGTTGCCTTGCAGGAAATATACAACTTTGCTCAAGCTGAAGAAGAGAGTCTCCCACAAGCTTGGGGGAGGCTCATCCAGCTGCTGAATGCTTTGCCTGATTGCTGCTGGCTATGCCTATAGGGATTTCCTTGGCAAATATGCAAAGGATTTCCCCGCGGCCTTGGAGCCTTGCGTTGGTGTTCCCTTGAAGAGGAAAGGGTGATGTAGCACAGCGGCGGTAAGTATTTCCCTCAGTTTGAGAACCAAGGTATCAATCCAGTAGGAGGATCGCGTCAAGTCACAAGTACCTGCACAAACACAAAGAGCTTGCACCCGACGCTATGAAGGGGTTGTCAATCCCTTATAGATTGTTTGCAAAGTGAGAACTGAAAGCAAAAAAGTAAACAAAGCAAAGTAAAAGTAAAAGCTGAGATGATAATTGTGAGTAGACCCGGGGGCCGTAGTGTTCACTAGTGGCTTCTGTCATGAAAGCAAGTAGACGGTGGGTGAACGAATTACTGCCGAGCAATTGATAGAACCGTGCAAAGTCATGACGTTATCTATGGAAATGATCATACATATAGGCATCACGTCCAAAACAAGTAGACCGATACTTTCTGCATCTACTACTATTACTCCACACGTCGACCGCTATCCAGCATGAATCTAGTGTATTGAGTTCATAAAAACAGAGTAACGCCTTAAGCAAGATGACATGATGTAGATGGACAATCTCAAATCTATGGTGAAAGCCCATCTTGTTACCCGTGATGGGAACAACACGATGCGTGCCTTGCTGCCCCTTCTGTCACTGGGAAAGGTGACCGCACGGTATGAACCCAAAACCAAGCACTTCTCCCATTGCAAGAATCATAGATCTAGTTGGCCAAACAAAACCCAAGACTCGGAGAGACTTACAAGGATATCAAATCATGCATATAAGAAATCAGCAAAGACTCAAATATAATTCATCGATAATCTGATCACAAATCCACAATTCATCGGATCTCGACAAACACACTGCCAAAGAGGATTACATCGGATAGATCTGCATGAAGATCATGGAGAACTTTGTATTAAAGATCTAAGAGAGAGAAGAAGCCATCTAGCTACTAACTACGGACCTGTAGGTCTGAAGTAAACCACTCACGAGTCATTGGAGAGGCAATGATGTTGATGTAGAAGCCCTCCAACTCCAAAGTCCCCTCCGACAGAGCACCGGGAAGGGTGTCCAGATGAGATCTCGCGGAAACGGAAGCTTGTGGCGGCGGAAAAGTGGTTTCGTGGACGCCCTTATTTTTTCTGGGATTTTAGGGAATATATAGGCCAAAGAGCTAGGTCAGGGGAGCGCCAGGGAGGCCACAAGCCTGGTAGCCACGGGCCCCCCTGGCCGCGGCTACAGGGCTTGTGGGCTCCCTGTGGGCCTCCTGCCTTGTCCGCAAGTCCCGTGATCTTCTTCTGTTCTGGAAAAATTCATTTCGGGGATTTTATTCCGTTTGGACTCCGTTCCAAAATCAGATGTGAAAAGAGTCAAAAACACAGAAAAAACAGGAACTGGCACTTGGCAGTGAATTAATAAGTTAGTCCCAAAAAAGATATAAAAGGTATATAAAACATCCAAAGTTGACAAGATAACATCATGAAACCATCAAAAATTATAGTTACGTTTGAGACGTATCAAGCATCCCCAAGCTTAACTCCTGCTCGTCCTCGAGTAGGGAAGTGATAAAGAATGAATTTTTGATGCTTTCATGCTACCTAGCATAGATGTCCTTTATAAATCCTCTTATGTGACAAGAATGTTCAGATCCGTTAGATTCAAAACAATAGTTTGCTATTGACGTCGAGACAATAATACATTTGTCATAGTCATCGTCCTCATCGGAGAGGTACTATTCGTGAGCCACCAACACCTTTTGGGGCACCTTGTTGGAGAAGTTGTTCTTGCTCGGGAAGGACTTGGCCTTGTCTTTGCGAATAAGTTTGCCACCATTGTCTTCCTCTTGTCATAAGGACAGTCTGCCACAAAGTGACTCACATTTCCACAATTGTAGCAAGTCCTCACGCGTTGCTTGCCCTTGTACCCACTTGAGTTGTTCTTAGAGAAGTCAGACCTTGAGTTTCTCTTGTTGCCCCAAAATTGCCCTCATGCAAGAGCCATGTGCTCGTGGTAAGCATATTTGGTGTCTTCGGGACAACTTTCCTCTTCTTCTTCATCTTCCACTTCTTCATCTTCCTCCAAAACAGCCTTGACTTTCAAAGCAATGTTGGAGGAGTCTTTTCTAGACCGTTGAACATGAGCAAGAGTATTTTTGGCGGTCTTGTTTAGTATGTTCATTGCTATGAACTCATTGAACACACCACTTGATGACAATGAGTGAAAGTCCGGCCTTTGCCGGATGACGGAAGACATGGCCTTGTTGAAGGCATGATAACCTTGAGAAACTTCCGCTTGATCCAATTGTAATCCACATTCTTGCTTCCATGATCTTGCGGCTACAGGGCTTGTGGGCTCCCTGTGGACCTCCTGCCTTGCCCCGCAAGTCCCCTGACCTTCTTCTGTTCTGGAAAAATTCATTTCGGGGATTTTATTCCGTTTGGACTCCGTTCCAAAATCAGATCTGAAAAGAGTCAAAAACACACAAAAAACAGGAACTAGCACTTGGCAGTGAATTAATAAGTTAGTCCCAAAAAAGATATAAAAGGTATATAAAACATCCAAAGTTGATAAGATAACAGCATGAAACCATCAAAAATTATAAATACGTTTGAGACGTATCAAGCATCCCCAAGCTTAACTCTTGCTCGTCCTCGAGTAGGGAAGTGATAAAGAATGATTTTTTGATGCTTTCATGCTACCTAGCATAGATGTCCTTTGTAACTCCTCTTATGTGACATGAATGTTCAGATCCCTTAGATTCAAAACAATAGTTTGCTATTGATGTGGAGACAATAATACTTCAAGCAAACTAGCAAGGTAATCATGAACTTTCAAAATAACAAGCCCAAAAGAAAGATATCCCTACAAAATCATATAGTCTGGCTATGCTCTATCATCCTTGCACAACGAATTTAAATCATGCACAACCTCGGTATTGGCCACGTAATTGTTTTCACACCTTTACTTTCTCAAACTTTTTCAACTCTCACGCAATACAAGAGTGTGAGCCATGGTTTTAGCACTATAAGTGGAATGGAGTGTGGTGGAGGTTGCAAGGCAAACAAGGAGAAGATGGTTACATTGGCTAGGCATATCAATGAGTTATGAAGATGCTCATCAATAGATATCAATGTGAATGAGTAGGGATTCCCATACAAATGATGCACTAGAGCTAAGAGTATGTGAAAGCTCTTAAAGAAAACTAGTGGGTGTGCATCCAACTTGCTTGCTCACGAAGACCTAAGGCAATTTTGAGGAAGCCCATCATTGGAATATACAAGCCAAGTTATATAATGAAAATTTCCCACTAGCTATATGGTGATGACAAAACGAGAGACTCTCAATCATGAAAATCATGGTGCTTAATAAGCACAAGTGTGTAAAGATAGTAGCATTGTCCCTTCTCTCTTTTTCTCTCTTTTTTTGGTGGGCTCTTTTGCCTCTCTTTTTTGTGGGAATCTTTGGCCTCTTTTTGTAAATGGGCTTCGGTGGCCTCTTTTATTTCCTCACATGGGACAATGCTCCATCAATGATGATCATCACACTTACATCTCAAAACTTAGAGGAATGATGACTCTATATGGAATGCCTTCGGTAGTGTACCGTGACAATGATCTAGCATGGCATAGACATCAATGGAAACATCATGCTAGCTATCTTATGATCATGCAATGGCAATGTAGAAGTGGTGGCACATGTCATGGTGGTAGTTGCATGACAATATATCTCGGAATGGCTTTGAAAAAGCCATAGTAGGTAGGTATGGTGGCTGTTTTGAGGGAGGCTAATGGTGGGTTTTATGCACCGGCGAAAGTTACACGGCACTAAAGAAGATAGTGATGGTGGAAGGTGAAAGTGCATCTAAACCATGGACTCAACATTAGTCATGAAGAACTCATATACTTGTTGCAAAAGTTTTAGTAGTAATCGAAGCAAAGCATTCAACGCATATTCCTAGGGGAAGGGTTGGTAGGTATAAACAATCGCGCATCCCAACCGCTACACAAAGGATGACAATCAATAAACTAATCATGCTCAGACTTCATCACAGAGCGGTTCACCATACGTGCATGCTAGGAGATATTGTATATATATATATACATATGTGTGTGTGTGTGCATGGTCGTTCGAGGAATTCTATGATATATGCTTGGTCGTACAAGAAATTCTATTATATATGCATAACATGTACAGTATATGTAGTACCATACAATATCTTTGAAATGAAAAAGAATTAAATAAAAAACACAAAATGAAAACAAAAAATAACCATAAACCTAAAAGCCTAAACCCCTAGACCCCTAAAGCCCTAGTCTTGGTTGGTTTCACCAACTAGGACTAAAGGTCCCTAGCCCCCGGCGCGTGCTAGCTGCCACGTGGTGGGACTTTTAGTCCCGGTTCGTGGCCAACCTCGACTATGGGGGGGTTTTAGTCTCTAATTATTAGTCTCGGTTGGTGAACCAGGAATAAAGGCCCTTCCCAACCGGGACTAAGGCCATGTTTTCTACTAGTGCTTGGACACGTATCAACTCCCCCAAGCTTAACTCATTGCTGGTCCTCAAGAATTCAGTTGATGAACTGAAAGTGATATAGAAAACTTTTACATACTCTTTTGTTCTCGTTATTATACACATGCTTAGCTAGTGTTCAAGTTTTTAGCATAAATCATAAGTAATTGTATCCATGATAACATTTAAGCATCATATTCAATCATTGCAATACATAACCACCTAGCAAGAAATAATAATATATCTCACATGCCAACAATTTGTCAAAATAATCACGATGTAATATAATGACATGGTATTTCACTAGCCCTTTCTCAGACCGCAAAACATAAATGTAGAGCATCTCTGAGACTCAAGTAGTGACTAAACATTATAATTCAGGTTAGGAAAGATCCAGTCATGCTCTCACTCAACATTAACTAGACTCAATGCATAAGAATGACAATAGATATCTCTCATCTCGTGCTTTTTATAAGAGGGTGATGATTCAACATAAAAGTAAATATATAGGCCCTTCGTAGAGGGAAGCATTGATTTGCCGAGATGCCATAGCTCAAGTTTTAAAACAGATTTGGACATATGGTTTTGGGTGGTGTACTTTTATTGTCAACGTTACGACAAAGGTTTTCAACATCTTCCATGTTAAACTCATTATTCGCAGTTCCTAAACAGAACTGTAAAGTTTACTCCTTTCCACCATCCATACAGAAACCATGGCTAGTCGAATTTACGGGTGCCCTCCAACATATCAACTTGTCCCAAGGAGTTTTGTTTAGTTAAATTTAGATTTTGCACGACCATAATCCTTTTTACCAGCCTCTCTCATGCAATTATGGCGAATAAACAACCATCATGATAATAACTCATTTAGCAAGGAAGATACCAACCGCCTCGTTGCTACATGAGCAGTATGAGTGCACAAGACAAATGTATATTTGAATATTTAGGGGTGGCACGTGCAAATTTAGTTGGAATGGCAGGGTAATACCGCATAGAGGTTGGTATGGTGGACCCATGTGGAATAACTTGGTTTCAGGATATTGGATGCACAAGCAGCATTCCCGCTTAGTAGAGGTGAAGGCTAGAAATAGGTTGAGAAGCGACCAGCTAGAGAGGAGAATGGTCATAAGCAAGCATTGTGAATAATTAACATTCAACATTAGCATGAGTAGGAACTCTCTGGATTTAAACATCATAAAGTTTGCATTGGTTTTGAATCAACTAAATGTTTGCACATGGGCCAAGTCAAACCACTCGAATTACTTAGAGGGAAATACCATACTACCATATCACATCATAACCATTTTAATGCATGTTGACGCACAAGATACATCATTATCCATTCCTAGCTATTTAAGCATGGCATTATGAACTATAATCAGTAATTGTCATCATAAACATGTTTACTAATGATATACTGAGTCAATATCGAATTGGCTAAACATATTTACAAAAAACAAAACACAAGAAGAGTTCATACCAGCTTCCTTTGCCATGACCATTTCATCAAATATCATCATTATTGTCTTCCATTTGCACAACCGGATATTGTGATAATAATAGTGCAAGAATACCGTGGACTAAGTTGGAATCTGCAGGGCAGTTTCATACAAAGGAGAAGACAATGTAATATCGATTCATTGTTATACTAAAAATAAGGCATACATGAGACACTCAACACTTTCATCGTGATCTTCTCCTTTCACAACTCAACAAAGATGAAAAGAAATCAGAGAAACATAATGAAATAGTTTTGGAGTTTTTGTTTTTCTCAAGCAAGAAGAATAAACTAAGGGAAAAAAAGACCGAGAAAACTATTTACGCGGGAAAGCTCCCAACAAGCAATAAGAAATCTTTTTGGGTTTTCTAATAATACTATGACTAGTCAAACTGGGAAGAAAAAATGAAAAGAAGCGAGAAATATTTTTGGGTTTTGTAAAGTTTTTCAAACACATAAGAGGAATGCGGAAAAATAAAGCTAACATGGATTTACAATGAAGGAGTATGAACACCGACAATTTGTATGAAGTGTGTGAGCATGAATGGAATGTCGGTGAGAAATACGTACTCCCCCAAACTTAGGCTTTTGCCTAGCTTGATGATCACCACTGGTAATAGCCATCCGGTTCAGGAAAGTATTTCTGTGGACGCACCTGAGCATCCCAATCCTGGGCCTCGGCCTCCTCTAGCATATGATGGTGTACCCGTTGCTAGCATGAAAGTCAAACAAAGAGGGTGCAAGCAACACAATAATATCATGAGTAATCTCGTTGGATATATACTAAGTTATAGTGGATGCCCTGCGGTAATTAAGTTGCGTGAGTGAATTGATGTTCTAGCCTAGATTGGTGGTCAAGATAAACCAGGGGCAACAAATAATTAGTAGGGATTGGCCTCGGGGGGCGCCCTGTTGGCTTGTGGCCCCCTGGCACTTCTCCTCTAGCAGGTCTTCATTCCATAATTCCTTATAAATCCTACAAATAATTCATAAAAGTTTCCTCTGATTCCGCAAACTTTTATTTCTGCACAAAAATAACACCAAGATAGTTCTGGTGAAAACAACGTCAGTCCGGGTTAGTTTCATTCAAATCATGCAAATTAGAGGTCAAAACAAGAGCAAAAGTGTTTGAAAAAGTAGATACCTTGAAGATGTATCAGTCATCATGTGGACGGGAGTCCCGTCCTCATCATAACAGTACCAGCAGTCCATTGTCGTATGCCCGAGTTTACCACAGATCCGACACTTGGGAGCATCGGACCGAGACTTGCCACGATCACCAGATCCACCGCACCGCACCTTAGTGTTGTTGGAGGAGGGGTGCCTGTCCTCAGTGTTGCCGCCCTCTGCACTGCCCTTTTCGCGGGAGTGGAAGCCGCCGCGACCGCGAGAAGGGGTGTTCGCGGAGGATTTGAAGCCGCCTTGATCCCTGGAAGAGGGCGACTCGTTAGTCGAAATTTCTCAACATAGAGAAGAGCTCATCCAGGGAGACGGGGGTGGTTCGGGCATCGAGGACCAAAACCAGGGGATGATACTCCATGTCCAGTCCATTGACGATGTGGAGACGAGCTCAACATCAGGAAGGGGCTTACTGGCCACGGCGAGCTCATCAGCCAGGCCACGCATGTGGGCGAAGAACGTGGTCACCGGCTGGGTGCCCTTCTGTGCTTGTAGTAGAGTAGCACAGATGTTGCGGCTCATGGATTGCAACGAGAACATTCCCACGAGCATTGTCCACAGCGCGTGCGAGGTGATGACCGCGGTCACCTGCACCAACACCTCCTTGGTGAGGTTGTTGAGCAAGTACCTGAGCACCTATTGGTCCTCCCAAACCCATAGTCGGTGGAGAGGGTTGGTATCGAATTGATCCTTCCCGTCCTTGTGCTTGGTGGTGGCTGAGAAGTTTGGCCGGCTCTGGTGTAGTGCCGTCGGCATAGCCAAAGTCCTCGAAACAGGCTTTCGCCCCACTTTATAGATAAAGCACAACGACCAGAATCCAACACACATGTCCGAACAAAGAAAATGAAAAAAAGAGAGTCCGCTCGGGCAACAGCACAATCCAGCCCAATAGAAAGAGAAGAAACAAAAAATGCCCACTCGGGGGCAAGCTAGGCAGCAAGCAAGGGAGAGGAGAGCCGTCGGGCGGCCGCCATCAACGCGTCCAGGTAGTGCTGAAGCCGGCCCCGGTCCCGGGTCCTAACGAGTGGATGCCAATGTTGTAAGAAGGCAATGAATTTGAAGAACGAGTCAAAAGCACACCGCGGAAATATCTTCTAAATCACCATTTTCTTGCGAGTAGTCCAAAGGGTCCACGTCATAGCCGTGAAGACCAACCAAAATAGTCGACGTTTATGGCCGACCTGGGTGGCCCGCACCTGCAGAAAATTTGCAAGGTCGGAGGCCTCTCAATCCGGTCCTAGAGCCTCGCGTACAAAGCACCATAGTGTCTGTGCTGCAACGCATGAGAACAGAATGTGAGAGCCAGTCTCCGGGACATGGCACAGGGGACAAATGCCGTTACCCGGCCCATGGCGTTTCAGCACCTCGGTCCGTGAAGGTAAACGGTCTCGGAGAAGCTGCCAAACAAAATCCTTGATCTTCAAGGGCAGCGGGGCCTTCCAGAGTGGGGATAACCACGAGAGGACCGGCATCCTGCATAGGGCCAGGTATGCCGAACTAATAGAGAATTCTCCCGAGGGAGAGAGGCTCCAAGAGACACTATCACTGGCCGCCGAGGTCTGGAGGGGAATCACTGCCAAGAGTAATTCCCAGTCCAGGACCTCAATAGGGCCCAGGGGACGGCGGAATGCAACATGCCAACCGCCTTCGAGAGCAGCTGCAGAAACAAGGACAACACGGTCGACGCAAATAGCAAAGAGCCTCGGGAAACGGAATCGTAAAAGCTCTCCTTCCAACCAGGGATCTAACCAAAACTGGGTCCCAAATCCGTCGCCCACCGAGATCCGCAAACCCAACCTAATCTCGTGCTTAATGCTCTGGATAGACTTCCAGAACTGCAAACCATTCGCAAGAGAGCATGCCAAGAGTGGTCTGCCTCGAAGGTATTTGGCCTCAATCAATTGAAGCCACAAACCCCCATCTCCCTGCAGAATCCGCCAAACCCACCGGAGCATCAGGGCCACGTTCATGCCGCGGGACGCAGGAATGCCTAGGCCCCCTCGGTCTTTTGGCAAGAAGATGTATGCCCATTTCACCATGTGATACTTGGGCCTACCATTCCCTGCCTGCCAAAAGAATCTAGCCAGTTCCTTGTCAAAGGCGCTGTGCACACCTTCGGGCAGGATATACATCCCCATCATATACATGGGGAGGCTTCCGAGGTTAGAGCTAATGAGGATGGATTTGCTACCTTTAGATGTGAACCTGCCGCACCAGGGTTCCGCACGGGACGCTCCTCGTCCCACAAGCGGATTAAACCCGCTAACGAGAATCCTGGATTCCGCGAGGGGCATTCCCAAATACGAGATAGGAAAAGAAGCCAGCTTGCAGTTAAGGTTGTCCGCAATCCTGTGCTTCTCAGCCTCGTAGTAGCCGAGGACCACCAACTCACTCTTATCAAAGTTAATCTTAAGGCCAGACATTTCTTCGAAGCAGAGCAAAAGGAACTTAAGATTGGCAAATGTCCGAGTCCGAGCCTGAGACCATGATCATGGTGTCGTCTGCATACTGGAGGTGGGAAACCCCAGCCCCCGGGATGAGGTGGCCAACCACCCCCTGGATATGCCCGGCTAATCTCACCTTATCCAGGATGCCAACAAGGGCGTTCATGGCGAGATTAAACAGCAGGGGGGAGGTAGGGTCCCCTTGCTTTACCACCCTGGAAGCCCGAAAAAAGGGGCCTACTTCACCATTGATATTGATGGCGGTGCTACCAGATCGAACCAGCTGCATGATCCAGGTGCACCACCTCTCGTCAAATCCGCGCCGCTGCAACACTAATATCAGGAAGGACCAATCAAGACGGTCATACGCCTTCTGGAAGTCCAATTTGAGAAAGACCCCCTTCAGTCCCTTAGACGCCACCTCATGGACAAGCTCGTGAAGGGCAAGAATCCCATCATGAATCTTCCTACCGTTCAGGAATGCAGACTGAAGGGGGTGCGCAATCCGTTCGGCCACAGGGGACAGACAAGTGGCGCAGACTTTAGCAAAAATATGCGCCACCACGTTAATCACCGTAATAGGCCTGAATTGCCGGATCTCTGCAGCCCCAACTAATCTGGGGATGAGGGCAATGACTCCATAGTTAATCCTGCCCATGTCCAGTGTGCCTATATAAAATTCATGGAACATGGGCATGATAACCGGGCGCACGGTCTCCCAGAATCGCTGGAAAAAAACCACCGGGAGGCCGTCTGGCCCCGGGGCCGAGCACTCCTTCATAGAAGCGATTGCCTGGCCAACTTCCTTCGAGGAAAAAGGGAGAGTGAGTTCCGCATTCCCTACGTCGGACACCTGATCAGCTAGCGGCCAGAAGTCCTCACAGAGAGAGGAGCCTCCCCACATATCAGCCGAGAATAACTCCTTATAGAAGGAGTAAATATGGGATGAGATGTCTTCTGGGTTTTCCAGAAGAGCATCCCCATCCCGGAGGAAAGGGATGACACATTTCCGCCTTCGGCCGTTGGCGATGGCCTGAAAGTACGTGGTGTTAGCGTCCCCCTTGAGGAGCCAGTTCTGGCCACCTCGACGTTGCCAGAACAGTTCGTCGGAGCTGAAGATGCCCATGAGCTCGGCATCGAGGTAGTATCTCCGGATCCAGTCATCCGGGGACAAACCCGTACCGTCCGCCAAGTCATCTAGGGTCTTAATCTGGCCTAGCAGGGCCCCTTTACGGGCCCGGAGATCAGCGCCCAAGTTAGAATCCCAGCCCTTCATGGCCTGGAGCGCCATCTTGGCACAGTGATGCCAAATGTCCACCGCACAGTAGACACGCGGCGGGGAAGCGGCAGCCCGATGCCAACGGTCGCGGACCAACTCGCAGAAACCAGGCTGATCCAGTTAGAAAGTCTCAAAGCGAAAGCGCCGTGATCTAGGGGGGGAACCTTCCCCCGACGAGAAGAGCAGAGGCGTATGGTCTGAGCCAATCTGTGTGATGGCCCTAAGCCCACACAGGGGGAACATCACTTCCCAATGAGTCAACACAACGACCCAATCTAGAACACTCCGGATGGGGTCCGCCTGCTTGTTCGACCACGTGAACCTGGCCCCTACGCGGGTTATCTCACGTAGCGCGAAGTCCGCAATGCAGTCATTGAAAAGACGCATCCGGGGTCGATCACATTCGGAGAGCTTTTATCAAAAGCCCACCTAATGAGATTAAAATCACCGGGCACCACTACAGGGGTGGTGCACCTATCCACTTTATTCTTAAGCTCGGCGAGGAATTCTGCCGAGCGGGCATGGTCTGCCGGGCCATAGAAGATAATCACCTCCCAACTGAGGTGGGTACGTCGGTCGGTGATGGCCATGCTCACAAAGAACTCCCCCCGGTCCATGTCCTCCATCGAGAACGCCTCCTCCCGAACACCAAGCAGGATTCCCCCAGAGTGGCCCGATGCAGGGAGCCACTGCCAGGAGAACTGGTGGCGGGAGAGCCTCTGAAGCTCGAGCATGCTAAAGTCCCGCCGAATCGTTTCTTGCAGACCTACTATGTCAATCTCTTCCTGACGCAAATACTCAACAAGCTGCCGCCGCCAGCCAGGGAGGTCGAAGCCCCTAATGTTCCAACATAGGAGCTTCATTTAACAACCTCGTCTGGATTCCAAGGCCCCGCAAGCGGGGCCGAACTAGCCCGTCCGTCAACCTCGGGGCGGGGAGAGCCTTAGATGGTCGACCCCGGCGTCCCCGAGAAGAGGGGACATCGGAGGTCGCCGGGCCAGAGGAGGGAGCTCTGGGGCCTGACACACGCTCCTCACCACGGGTCTCAGTGGGGTTGAGACGGGTAGGCAGCCGCCCCCTGGGCTTCCGGACAAAGGGGAGCCCACCTATGGGCGGCACAGGACCAACTGCAACCGCTGCCGGAGGTGCGCCACCAGCCCTGGTCTCTCTATGACCAGGACCGGCATGCGCCGAGGGAGAAGGGGAGTTGGAGCGTGCGACGAGACAGCGGACTTCCGCTAACGCCCCCTCAAGCCTCTCTTTCGCACAGAGGGCGGAGATCTGCTCAAGAGGGGGACCTTTCTCCCCCCGAAACACAATACCACTATCTGCAGCCACAACAGCCAAAAGGGGCACCAAATCGCTAGAGAGAATAGAAAACCGAGATCCAGAACCAGAAGGGGGGAGGACACGAGGCGTACCTGGGAACAGATCGTGGGCCGCAGCACGCCGGGCCGCCAGCTCAGGGATCGTCGAGACGCGGCCATCCTGAAGAGTCCGGGACTGGCTGATCCGAGCGCTCTGACGAGCCGCCATGACGGGGGAAGTGCCCTCCCGAGGCCGAGAGCGGGGCACGGGAGGGGACTCGGGCACCCAACCAGGGTCGACGGCCACCGGACGGCGCGGATCCGGGGATCCCAAGGTCGGGGAAGGGGGGAACCCGGAGAGCGCGAGTAGCAAACCACCCCTGGAGAGCGCGGGGACGAAGCAGGGCAGACGTCCATACCCGCACTCACCTCCTCCTCAGCAGCGACCACGGGGATAGGGGAGGCAGCGAGAGAGATCTCCGTGCCTACCACCACCACTGGCGCCAAAGTACCCACCGTGGAGCCTCCTGCGAGCCCCGACTGACCAGCACCCGAGGGGGCGGGGATGCGCCGACCGTCAGACGGCTCGGGCGGCGCCCCGACCGTATCATCGTCCCCCTTAGAAGAAGACCCCTCCTCCGACGAGCCCCCTCCTCGTCAAGCCCCCTGTCTGTAGGCTCCGGCCCAGCCAGGACCGGATCTAGCTGAACCGCTGAAGCCGAGGACTCGAGCTCGAAGGTCAGACGCCTGCCCTTGGACCCAAAGTAGAAGACCAAAGACAGCACATCAATCTCAGCAGGAGCCGGGCAAAGAATCTCAATGCGGGTAGGGCCATCATCCTATAAATACGCCAGGTCGGCGGTGATCAGTTTGCCCACGGGTTCGGAGATGGCTTTCAGAATATGAGTGAGCTTGCCACCCCGCGGAGCCGCACTACCCCCCCTTGGGAGGCCATAGACGAGGACCCAGACCTTCTCCAAGGGAGGGACGGGGTCAGGCTCAGACGTGGCCGCCTGGACGCTGATCAGGAGCTGGTTGAGGGGGCACCGGATAGGACCATGCGAGCAGACCCGGAGTAGCTCGGCCGAGGGAAAGGGGGCCGAGAAGACCAGGGGAGCCGTCTCAGTCACCTCCCAAGCGAACTTAGAACCGCGAAAGTCGCCAATGTAGGCCGCAAGCTCATCCCGGATGAGATCAGACGAGATCACCAGGCCATCTGGGATAGGATGCTCGGGCTCCAAGGTGACCGTCGCTAGGTGCGGCCGAGCAGCAACCTCCTCGATCTCCACATCCACGAAGTAGAAGCTTCCCCGCTCACTGTCATACCCAAGATAGGCAAGAGTAGTGGGGCACCATGGGGGAGCCTCACACTCCGAGCGGTAGTGTCCGACGCACCCGCAGTTGATGCACATCGTGTCCTCACGGGAACGCTGGCGGTTAGCCCGAGCAGGGGGGTCCAGAGCCTCGTACTTAGGAGCCCCCTGAGCTCCTGGCGGCGTCAGGCCGCCAGCACTGCCAACAACCTTCTTCTTCTTCGACTTCTTCTTTTACTTTGCCGGGGCCGGGGCAGGGAGCGGAGCAGCAGGCAGGGTATCTGAGGACACGTGCCTAGAAGGCTCGTCGTCCCGGTGCCAGTCCGCACCCTCCGCCCGAGAGGACCGCCAGTCAGCCCGACGTCCATCATCACCGCGCCGCATCGGCGGCCCGCCCCACCGCTCCCCCAGCGGTGATCGTGGCGATCACGCCACCAGGAAGGCGCTGCGGGGCGGTGAGCGAGGTCCCGAGCCGGGGGATCGCGGGGCATTGCTCCTCACGCGGCAGAGATGCCGGACTGGGACGAGCAACCAACTCCGCATGCAGAGTCGCTTCCCAGTCCAGGTCTGCCGCGCGGGCGGCCTCCAGGCGGCGATTGTCCCCCGGTCATGGGCAGCGGGCAGCGCCTCCGCCTCAGCGCGAGCCTGGTCACGAGAGGTCGGCGCAGGGAGGAGCCCCTGCCCAGCCGGGAGAGGCCGCTTCGGCCGGGCCTGGCCGTCCCCGGCGTGGCGTGTCATGAGCACGTCCCGGTAGGAGCGCCGCGAGGAGGGGATGGGTAGCAGGTCCGGGCGCTGGGCAGCAGCAGGGGGCTCGTCACCGGTTGTGCTCGTGAGGAGGGACGAGACGGGACGGGGCGAGCGCGGCCTGGGGGACGTCCGACGGGACGGGGCGAACGGGGCCTGGGGAACGGCGGGGACGACCGCACCAGACGGGAGATAGCGAGAGGCACGGGAGCGGGAGCCCGACGGGAGAGATCGAGAGGGACGGGAGCGGGACGATGCGAGGCTGCGATGTGGCGGTGGCGCTCGTTGGGCAGGGTAAACCCTAGCCCCGAGCCGGTCCGCCCGACGCAGGCCTGGGCTGGGACGCGAGCGCTGGGGAAGGCCCAGGTGGGCATCGGCCCACTGCCGGTTTACCCTTGCGAGGACACGGGAGACGCGGCGGGAGGCCCAGGTCATCTCGCTAGCTGAGATGGGCCCAGGCCCCGTTCGCAGCAGCCCATGGGGAGCGTCGGCCCGTCCGTTCGCCAGCCGGCCCGGGGGGTTAGGGCACGGGGGAGGGGACTGGCGAGGAGCACGGGCACCTCCCGCCGTCGCCGGCACCGACGCCGCCACCACAGGAGGCAGGGCACCAGCGCCTGGTCGGGGATCGCGGGGGCCCTCATCGGCGGCCGCCACGGGGGACAACCTAGGCACCAAACCGGCTCGGGCCAAGGAGGGGAGAGGGGGAACCACAGGGGGGCAGTGCACCGGCAACCGCCGCCCGGCCTCCTTCCCCGGCCGCCGGCGGGCATGGCGTGCCGCAGCCAGGAACGAGCCGAGCAGCGGCGGCGCCAGAGACACCGGAAGCTCCAGCAAGCCGTCGCCATCCGAAGAGGCATCCCCGTCATCCAAGTCGGGATCGTCTTCCCAGTCCGCCCATCGTCACGCCGATCGGGGGAAGCAGAGGGAGGGGCCCCCTGGCGGGGGAGGCGGAGGCATCGGGCGCAGGCAGCACGCCGGCCGGCCGCCGTCAGCGGGCACCGAGAAGCTTCAGGTCTCGGCCGCCGGAGAGGAGCCGCCCATCAGTTCGCCCGGGAGATTCCTTGGAAGACCAACAATTGCTGATCCGCATAGCCAAAGTCTCCCGCACCTCTCAGCTGCGGGGTGATTTGCGCACGCGAACATAGTTGATGCGAGAAAGTTTCTCCGTGATCTAGCCATTGAGAGCGATCTGGGAAGAATCGGAGGAAGACATAGCTGGGCACTAATGGAGATTGGATGACAGGGAAGAGGAGGCTCTCACTACCATGTGCGATAGCAGAAAACTTCTTAGAGCATCTCCAACAGGCGCGCTATACAAGCGCCGCACCGTAAAAAAGGTTGTTTTTAGCGCGCGCGCGACGCGGCGGCAGCTCCAGCGGGCGCGCAAAAACGGCGCGCGCGCCATTTCCAATTGAGCGCGCTGGCCGAAACTCAATCCCGCGTCCAATATTTGCTGCGCCGGCTCCCTCGCGCGCGACTCTCCCGCGCTCGCTCCTGCTTTCTTCTGCGCTCTCTCCTGCTCTCTCCTGCGCTGGTTGTGCACTCTCTGCGCTCGCTCTGCACTCTCGCGACCGCCCCCATCCGACCGCGCCGCCGCCGCCGCTCGCGCCACCGTTCGGCGCTGCCCCGGCCTATCCCTGAGCCGCCCGCGCCCGCCGGCGCTTCCCGGCCTCTCTCCGCTGCGGCCGCCACCCGCGCCCCCCGTTCAGGCGCTTCCCCGGCCTCCCCGCGCCGCGCCGCTTCCGCCCCACCCCTCCTAGTCCGGCCAGCCCTCGCGCGCCTCCGACGTCCGAGGAACAGCGCCCGAGCGCTCGCTGCCGCGCCGCGCCCGCAAGGTGTTCGACAAAACGCCTACAAGGTATGTATTGCTTCAAATTTATGAATTTGGTGCATGTTTTGAATTGTAGTTTTTATAGTATAGTATTGAACATTGTAGATGAGTTCGTCGTATGATTCTTCCGAAGAAGAATTTGATATGGAAGAGGAGGAGGATCTTGCAATGACCATAGCTATGCATATCAATAAAAAACCGAAGCACGGTGGTTCGGTAATGGGTCGGGAAAAAATTTGGAGAGATAGGATTGATGCCCATAACAGATTGATGAAGAACTATTTCGTGGAGAATCCCACATACCCGGAGTCGTATTTTCGTCGCCGGTTTAGGATGAGCACAGACTTGTTCAAGCGCATTGCAGAGAAACTAGCGAGCCATGACCGGTTTATCCAGCAAAGGAGGAATGCCGCCGGAGAGCTCGGGCATAGCACCTTTCTGAAGGTGACAGCCGCTTTGCGTATGTTGGCATACGGTATCCCGGCTGATTTAGTTGATGATCACTTGGCTATGGGTGAGAGCCAAGCCATCATGTGTGTCAAGCGCTTTGCAGTGGGAATTGTGCAAGTGTTTGGCGAGGAGTATTTGAGATCTCCCACTGTTGAAGACGCCGCAAGGCTATTAGCGATGAAAAAATCTCGCGGCTTTCCTGGCATGCTTGGCTCAATAGATTGCATGCATTGGAGTTGGAAGAATTGTCCAAAGGCATGGCATGGGCAATTCCACGGCCAAAAAAAGGGTTCCACTATAATCCTTGAAGCGGTGGCCGATCATGAGACTTGGATTTGGCATGCATTCTTTGGAATGCCTGGATCTTTGAATTGCATCAATGTTGTCAACCGGTCACCACTGATGAATAAGATTGCGAATGGTGAGTTGCCACCGGTGCAGTTTGTAGCAAATGGTCGTACGTACAACTATGGCTATTATCTAGCGGATGGCATCTATCCAAAGTGGCAAACCTTCGTGAAGCCGTTGAAAAAGCCAGAAGGTAAGAAAAATCTTGATTTTCACAATGCTCACGCGGCTGCTAGAAAAGATGTGGAGAGAGCATTTGGGATTTTACAAGCCCAATTTGCTATTGTGAGAGGACCGGCTAGATTTTGGGATCAAAAAATGCTTTGGTACATCATGCACGCTTGTGTGATCATGCACAACATGATCATCGAGAATGAGCGTGGCCAAGATGTAGACTACTCACAGTATGAGCTCTTGGGACATCCCGTGCGAGTGCGACGGAGGGTTGAAAGGGTTGCCCGTTTTGTTGCCTCGTATCATGCCATTCGGCGTCCCGCAACACACAATGATCTTCAGAAGGATCTGATTGAAGAGTGGTGGGCATGGCATGGACGACAAAGAGCATGATTTGATTGCATTATTTGTATTGTATTGTTCATGAACTATTGGTTGTGTTTATTGCATCATTTGTTGTACTGAACGATAAACTATTTGTTTGAGTTGTAATAACTATTTATTGTTGATTTATTTTGTTTGTTTGATCGTTTTTCTCACTATTTTTTGAAATGTATATGTGCCTGCTGCGCGCGCTGCATTTTTGGGCACTGCTGGAACGCGGCGTGCGCTGCATTATAACGCGGCTGTTGGAGCCAGCGCCTATCCCTGCGCTAAACCAGCCGGCGCGCGCTGTAAAAACATTTTTTAGGCGCGGCGCGAAGCGCGGCTGTTGGAGATGCTCTTACCTCGTATGAGGGGACGTCTTGTTGTTATATAGTAGGGATGCAATAACCCTGTAGCGCATCCAATGGTTAGGATTCTCTTGAAGAGATTATAACTTGGAGAAGAAGGGATAAGGAGATAAAAGAGACGCGGTTACAAAGGAGAAGATAGACGCCTTGGTCATAGATTCCAGTTGGCGTACTCTAACAATCTATACAACTCTACAACTCCAATATAGCACGGTGCTTCACAACGCCATCGTTGAATCCAGCTGAAGCGGCTTACGTATGATGCGTTCGCCACCTGCTGCCATTGTTGCTCGCCTCCTCCCGTCAACGACGCCGAGGCTCGGCCCATCTGCTAGCATGGGGCGCGGCCGACGAGAAGGGTCGATCGCAGCGAAGGGGCCCAAACCAGAAACGACACCCTAAGAATTAGGTAGGGGACGACTTCCTCCGGGCGTGGCTGTTCGCCCTCCCCGCCTCCACATGCAATTTGACCACTGGCGCAACCAGGCTAGTCCTCTTCTGCAATGAGGACGATGTGGGTGAGTGGAAGAGATGTGGCGGTGTGGACGACGGGAAAAGGAGGAAAAGACGAGCGTGGGGGTTGGTCCTCGGCAGTTGGGTTGGACGCTGCTGCAGCAGGCCGGCGTCGTCGCGGGGGGCAGCGACAGGGAGGAAAAGAATATTTTGAGGGGAGAGGAGGCTAGGTCGTGCCCTAGGTATACGTATACCCAGCTCGGTTATAATGAATCAAAATAATGTTAAGCATTACGCCAGAAACGCATAAAAATGAATCAAAATACACTAAAGCCGCAGAGAAGTACATAAAAAAGTCTATTGAAAACTATAAAAAGTAATAATTCGTGGCTTCAGTTTATGGAAATACACACTGATCTTACATGCACGCCCCAGTGGGTAAGAAACAAATAGCAATATACACTAAGGTCTATTTTTAAACGGACGGATCAAGCTTTCTTTGGATAGTACTGGAATAACCTCCAAGCCATACAAGCGTTGTCCAATGGGACAAATGGTGGTGAGTGTCCTTGTCCTTGGATAGTAATATCCTAACTCCTTGCCTGTGTTGAGAAATATCCAGTCACCTTGGGGATCAAGAGCCAATGGTGTAGCTTCGTCCGACGAGCACTCGTCACCGAGCTCGATCCGATGACCCAAGAACCAATCTACTCCTTCCTCCAAGGTCCATATATCAATAGCGTTGGTTCTGTTGTCGGAGCACACAACACAAATGTTGCCTAGGAGCTCTACGATGGATGTAACACGCTCATAGTTGCATCGAGGTCCCTGCAACACCTGGAATTCTTTGGTGCTAACGTCCAACGCCAACACCTCGCATCGTCCTCCTGAAAGCTCTGTGCAAATATCAGGATCCACCATCCAGTAGAGTTTACCTCGAGCGTATGCTGGCTGCATGTCGGCGACCGGCCTCGGCGGGGTGCTGATCAGAGTCCAGAGACACGAGGTATCAATGAGCTGGACAAAGCATTCGAGCTGGTAGGTTCGAGTTGCAAAGTTTCTCTCTCGGTAGACGAGGAGCACTGGCACGTGCTTCTTCGTCCTTGCATCGTACCCCAACCCGATCCTTCCAGGAAAGAAGGATTCATCTTCCTCGTCGTACTCTTGAGATATGGACTTGTAATAACCAACTCTTGGATTGCAGATGAAATCCCATGAACTGCCCTTCCCGTCGATGCAGCTGCCGACGACTAGACCGTGCACTGGTTTGGTGGAACATACCACTCTGCGATTAGAAGGTGGTTGTTGGTGCTTGTCCATTGGCTCTAGAGGAAAGAAGGTGCCAAGGTAAGGCTCCAGGAGCACCACTTCCAGTTTCCGGTCTGCGTCGTGGAGTTGTGCGTGCAGTTGCACGAATCTGTCGCTCTTGATCAGTGCATGCCAGTCTTTGCACACATGGCTCAGTGAGGCAACAGAACGGGCCGGCAACCACTTGAGCACATCCGACCAAGCCTTTCTCCACGGCGACGAGAAGATCATCTCCTCGTTCGTGCGGCCTGGGGACACCAGGCTCTCCTCCAAGAGTCCCACCGTATGGTGGCTGTCGCTTTCCATGATTGCATCGTCGACGTCGCTGCCCAGCATCACCGGCGAGAACACAATCTCCGGGTCCGCCGCCTTGCGGTCGAGGTCCACCACAAAAACAGTCGACACACCTGCGGCAAACATGATCTTCTTGTTGTGGCCGTCGTCGTGGTATATTTCGAGCGGATAGACCCATCTTGACGGCGGCAGCAGGGCAGGCCAAGCTTGTCGCTGGATGCAGCAGAGCTGCTCCCACTGCCCAGTTGCTCTCACGAGCCGCGAGATATAGAATGGGTCGTCGCCATTCAGAGGAAGTCCATTATAGTGAGCGCAGAGGCATCCATCCAACACGGCCAACCCAAATGGAACATTCTCTAGTCCTGGCGGCGCCGGCAACGAACTGAAGGACTCGTCGGAGACGTCGAAAGTGGTAATGACGACCTGGCCCTGGTGGTGGTGCTGGAGAAAGTGCAGATGTCCATTGAAGAAGACGGCTGCCACTGGCCACGCAATGGAGGCATGATAAGTATTGCACGAGGCGGCCGGCTGGTGAGCGGCCGGCCTCCAATGCACGGACACGCCGTCGAGCGGCAAGACATCGCAGCTTGCCGTTCCTTCATCATGCAAGGAGATGAGACGTACGACTTTATGTTGCTTGGCTTTCGAGCTGTAACCCAGGCCGTAGGCCACTAGGCTGTTGTTGATGTGGCGCCGCCGCGGCCCGAACATGATCTTGGACGGCATGTCGCTGTCCGGGAGAAGCGAGAGCTGACCGGTACACGGGTTGCACAAGTAGTGGCCACGGAAGTACTTGCGGCGGAGGAGGACGAGGCCGTGGCATGGCTTGACGGTGAGCACCTCGACGGCGCGGGCCGGCTCTAGTCGTGGGAGAGGCAGGACGCCGGCAGTCAGCCGCTCCGCCGCCACGGAACCTGCGCCGTGCCGCCACGCGTGGAAGCGGTACTGCGCGGTCGTGAACAGGAGCTTGGGCGGGCCTTCACGTTGGTTCGCTCGCTCGAGGTGGAGGTCGGCGAAGGAGGACGATGAGAGCGTGGCAGACCACGAGCGTGACAGGCAGCGGAGGCGGCGCGCCGACTTGGCCGGCAGACGAGCAAAGATCTCCTCCAGCAGCTCCTCCGGCAACGACGAATCTTTTGTCTGATTATGCCTCTTCGGCGTTGGTTGCTCCATATATGACGTCTCGTGAATCGTGATTGATTGATGGATTGGCATGGAACAAGCTAGACTATATATATAGTCTCCCTGTCCCTGTTGGAACTCTGTCGGGGTTCTGCTCTCACTCGGATGCGGAGAGCTATCTGGTTACTCGTTCCATTTTTCGGCGGGAAAGGAAAGCTGATAGAACTCGATCGAGTTATGCTCTGAGTCGGATACGGAGTTTGACCAGCTGAGACGGCCGGATTTTTTTATTTGTTTTAGGTCCTGTTTGTTTCATAAGTCATAGGTCTTTTTTAAGTCTCAACTTATAAGTCCCGAGTCCCTACCTGTTAGTTTACACGGACTTCTAAGTCCATGTTACTCCTAATAATAAAACACTTGTTCACATAACCCTTATTCATAGACCGGTTGCGGCCTCCTCCGCCCTGGGGCACGGGCCTCCCACGACCAGGTCCAACCAGAGGAAGGCCATGACCGGCCGATTGGTCGAAGAGGAGTTGCTGGTACGAGCCCAACTCCGGAATGACGTCGACGTTGCTGTTGAAATCCAAGAAACCCATTCCCTTTCCGAAATTTCCGCCGGTGGATGAGCCTTGGGTTGCCTGTTGATGCGAGGGGAACTGAGAGAAGAAGGGGATCTGGTCCTCCTCATCATCGGCCATGGCGGCGGCGGTTGAGGGTGCCGGCGGCGGCGATTGGAGCGAGGCGGGGAAGGAGCGAGGCGAGGAGGCGGGAAATGAGCGAGGCGGGGTAGGTGCGGGCCGATCGATAAGTCCCAATAAGTTTCTCCATGAGAGTCTTTTTTGATAAATCCCAGCTGACCACTATAAGTCCCTATAAGTCCCTCCTGTTTGGTTTAGATGGGACTTATAGGGACTTTTTTAAGTCCCTAAATCAATAAGTCTGTGGAAACAAACACCCTCTTAATACAACTGAGACGGCCGGGTTCATAATTCCTTTTTCCTAAACGCTTTCTCACGCGCGCGTGATCTGGTGGCATGCAGCGGCCGAACGAGGGTCGTCGATCCCCGAAAATCGACAGCGACACGTGGCGAGGGGGAAAACAGACAGCGCTGGCGGCACGGCTAGTTTTGTCCGTTTCGAACATTTTGGGAGTCGCGCCGTCCTCAGATTCCCCTCCCCTCACTCTCTCACGGGGGGACAGAAAATCCCTAGCTCCCGGAAACTCGTCGCCGACGGAAGAGCCACCGTCGACGGGAGAGCTTCTCCAAATCGATCCACGCTCGATGGAAGAGTAGAGGGGGAAGGCAGCTTGCACGCGCGGGGCGGCTGGTCGACGGGGATCCAAGTCGTGTCCGCCGCATCTAGATGATGGTGCTGGTCAGTAGTCCCTGTACACGCCCTCGTCGAGGGCTTCGATCGACAGGCAGGAGTTGAACACTGTTCAAAGGAACTCCATGTCAGTTTTAGTTCAACAAGTCGTATTGTGATCTCGAAGAGCTCCCTCAGCAGAGCCATGGCTGAATGCCTGAATCTGAATGTACCAGGGGAAAAGAGAGAGAGGGGGGAGATGGGTTGACATGGATTTGAAGAAGAAGGAAGGAAAGCTACGTGCGGGGATGGATGTTTGGCGCGCGCGAGTGCGGGGCGACAACTTCTCACTAGTTGTTTGGTAGGCAACTCAATCAGGCGTCCAACATGCACGCAGGCAACTGTCGGTTTTTTAAGTGTCATATTAAGTGGGGAAGCATGTGTGTATGTATCTTGTGATATTGATGCTTTGAAAGTTAGATGCGCTCCTCCCAAGGTCAACTTGGATGAAACTTTGAAAGCTATACGTGTCTCCATGAATGAGAGAAAAGAAAGAACCGCCCAAATTCGTGATAGGCATGAATGGTTTAAAAAGGCGCGTTCTAGTGATGCAAATCACGAAGATCTTAAAGTGCTTGGTGTGTCTCCTCTTGAATCTTTGTTTTCGCGTGTCAAACCTTTTGATGGAGGGGCTGGATATGAATCCACTTTGGTTGAAAACTGCCCCAATGATTCGGAGTCCACCCATCTTGATGATAAAGCTGTGGAGAGTGGAGTAGAAGAAATCAAAATTTTGGGTAGTAATGAAACTCCCACTTTGGATTTCAAGGAATTCAATTATGATAATTGCTCCTTGTTTGAATGCATTTCTTTGATGCAATCCATTGCAAACTCTCCACACGCTTATTGCCAAAGCAAAGCCTTTACCGCGCATATCGTAGATGCTATGATGAAATCTCTTGAAGAGAAGCTCGAATTAGAAGTCTCTATACCTAGAAAACTTCATGATGAGTGGGAACCTACTACCAAAATCAAGATAAAAAACGATGAGTGCAATGCTCTGTGTGATTTGGGTGCTAGTGTTTCCGCGATTCCAAAGTCTTTATGTGATATACTTGGTTTTCATGAGATTGAAGAGTGTTCTCTTAATTTGCATCTTGCGGATTCTACTGTCAAGAAACCCATGGGAAGGATCGATGATGTTCTTATTGTTGCAAATAAGAACTATGTACCCGTGGATTTCATTGTACTTGACATAGATTGCAATCCTTCATGTCCCATTATTCTTGGTAGACATTTCCTAAAGACTATTGGTGCTATCATCGATATGAAGGAAGGGAATATTAGATTTCAATTTCATTTAAAGAAGGGCATGGAGCACTTTCCTAGAAAGAAAATAAGATTGCCTTATGAATCTATGATGAGGGCTACTTATGGTTTGAGCACCAAAGATGACTATACGTGATTCCATCACCTTTCACCTAGCTAAGGGCGTTAAACAAAAGCGCTTGTTGGGAGGCAACCCAACGAATCTATCATTTTTTCTTTCTGTTTTGTGTTTTTCACACTTTCATAATTCTGTTATGATTGTGTTTTTTGTGTTTCTTTTTTCGTTTGTGCCAAGCAAAACCATTATGATTAGTCTTGGGGATGATCGTTTGGTCATGCTGGAAAAGACAGAAACTTTCTGCTCACGAAAAGAATTTTCATGTTTGTTATGTAAGAGATTTTGAGTTGATTCTTTTTTGTTCTGATTTCTACGTAAATTATTCAGACTATCGTAATTTTTTAGAATTTTTGAAGTACGAGAAGTATACGAAATATACAGATTTCTACAGACTGGTCTGGTGTTAACAAATTCTGTTTTTGTTGTGTTGGTTGCTTATTTTGATGAAACTATGGATAGTATCGGGGGGGGGGGGTATTAGCCATGGAAGATTGAAAATACAGTAACCCAACATCAGCACAAGTAGAATTTAAGTTTGCTACAGTACCTAAGGAAGTGGTGGTTTGCTTTCTCATACAAATGTTATCACGAGTTTCTGTTTAAGTTTCGTGTTGTGAAGTTTTCAAGTTTTGGGTGAAGTTCTTATGGACAAATAGATAAAGAGTGGCAAGTTCTCAAGCTTGGGGATGCCCAAGGAACCCCAAGAGATTCAAGGATGCCATAAAATCCTAATCTTGGGGATGCCCCGGGAAGGCATCCTCTCTCTCGTCTTCAATCCATCGGTAACGTTACTTGGGGCTATATTTTTATTCACCACATGTTATGTGTTTTTTGCTTGGAGCGTCTTGTATCGTAGGAGTATTTTATTTTTGTTCTGTCACAATCATCCTTGCTGCACACCTAGAGAGAGAGACATGAACTCACCATGATTTTGTCGAGCTTCACTTATATCTTTTGGTAGACAATTCAGCTCACATGTGCTTCACTTATATCTTTTGAGCTAGATACTTTTGTTTTATGTGCTTCACTTATATCTTTTAGAGCACAGCGGTGTGTGGCTTGGTAGTTGATCTATGCTTTGAAAGTAGTCTCAAAAGGGGTAGTTATCCAAAGGGATACGAAAACTTCCACCTTCATGTGCATTGAATAGTTAGAGAAGTTTGATTCCTCTGAATTAGTTTTGAGATATGGTTGTGGTAATATTGAAGTTATGCTAGTAAGGTGTTGTGGATCTAGAAATACTTGTGTTGAAGTTAGTGATTCCCGTAGCATGCACGTATGGTGAACCGCTATGTGATGAAATCTGAGCATGATTAGTCTATTGATTGTCATCCTTTGCATGGTGGTCGGGATCGCGCGATGGTTTATACCTACCAACCCTTCCCCTAGGAGTATGCGTTGAAGCTTTGTTTCGATTACTAATGCATTCAAAGTCATTCCGAGATATATTGCCATGCAACTACCACCATGACATGTGCCACCACGTCTACATTGCCATTGCATGATCGTGAGATAGCTAGCATGATGTTTCCATTAATGTCTATGCCATGCTAGATCATTGTCACGGTACACTACCGAATGCATTCCATATAGAGTCATCGTTGCTCTAAGTTTTGAGTTGAAAATGTGATGATCATCATTAATGGAGCATTGTCCCATGTGAGGAAATAAAAGAGGCCAAAGATGCCCACCAAAAAAAAGAGGCCAAAGAGCCCACCCAAAAAAAATGAGAAAAAAAGAGAGAAGGGACAATGCTACCACTTTTCCACACTTGTGCATATTAAGCACCATGATCTTCATGATTGAGAGTCTCTCGTTTTGTCACCACCATATAGCTAGTGGGAAATTTTCATTATATAACTTGGCTTGTATATTCCAATGATAGGCTTCCTCAAAATTGCCTTAGGTCTTCGTGAGCAAGCAAGTTGGATGCACACCCACTAGTTTTCTTTAAGAGCTTTCACATACTCTTAGCTCTAGTGCATCATTTGTATGGCAATCCCTACTCATTCACATTGATATCTATTAATGAGCATCTCCAGAGCTCATTGATATGCCTAGTTAATGTGATCATCTTCTCCTTTTTGTCTTGCAACCTCCACCACACTCCACACCATCTATAGTGCTATAACCATGGCTCACGCTCATGTATTGCGTGAGAGTTGAAAAAGCTTGAGAAAGTAAAGGTGTGAAACAATTACTTGGCCAATACCGGGGTTGTGCATGATTTAAATTTGTTGTGCAATGATGATAGAGCATAGCCAGACTATATGCTTTTGTAGGGATAACTTTCTTTTGGCCTTGTTATTTTGAAAGTTCATGTTTACCTTGCTAGTTTGCTTGAATTATTATTGTTTCCACGTCAATAGCAAACTATTGTTTTGAATCTAATGGATCTGAACATTCACATCACATAAGAGGAGTTACAAAGGACATCTATGCTAGGTAGCATGAAAGAATCAAAAATTCATTCTTTATCACTTCCCTACTCGAGGACGAGCAGGAGTTAAGCTTGGGGATGCTTGATACGTCTCAAATGTATCTATAATTTTTGATGGTTTCACGATGTTATCTTGTCATCTTTGGATGTTTTATGTACCTTTTATATCTTTTTTGGGACTAACTTATTAATTCAGTGCCAAGTGCCAGTTCCTATTTTTTGTGTGTTTTTGGCTCTTTTCAGATCCGATTTTGGAACGGAGTCCAAACGGAATAAAATCCCCGAAATGATTTTTTCCCGAACGAAAGAAGATTAGGGGCCCTGTGGGACAAGCCAGGAGGGCTACAGGGAGCCCACAATACCCCACTCCGCCACCAGGAGAGGCGGCGGTAGGGAGGCTTGTGGCCTCCCTGACGCCCCCTGACCTAGATCTTGCGCCTATATATTCCCTAAAAATCAGAAAAAAATCAAGGGAGCCTCGAAAATACTTTTCCGCCGCCGCAAGCTTCCGTTTCTGTGAGATCTCATCTGGAGACCCTTCCCGGCGCCCTGCCGGAGGGGACTTTGGAGTTGGAGGGCTAATTCATCATCATCATCGCCCCTCCAATGACTCGTGAGTAGTTCACTTCAGACCTACGGGTCCGTAGTTAGTAGCTAGATGGCTTCTTCTCTCTCTTGGATCTTCAATACAAAGTTCTCCATGATCTTCATGGAGATCTATCCGATGTAATCTTCTTTGGCGGTGTGTTTGTCGAGATCCGATGAATTGTGGATTTGTGATCAGATTATCTATGATATATATTTGAGTCTTTGTTGATTTCTTATATGCATGATTTGATATCCTTCTAAGTCTCTTTGAGTCTTGGGTTTTGTTTGGCCAACTAGATCTATGATTGTTGCAATGGGAGAAGTGCTTGGTTTTGGGTTCTTACCGTGTGGTGACCTTTCCCAGTGACAATAGGGGCAGCAAGGCACACATTGTGTAGTTGCCATCAAGGGTAACAAGGTTGGCTCTGTCGTAGATATGAGATTGTCCATCTACATCATGTCATCTTGCTTAAGGCGTTACTCTGTTCTTTTGGACTTAATACACTAGATGCATGCTGGATAGCGGTCGACGTGTGGAGTAATAGTAGTACATGCAGAAAGTATCGGTCTACTTGTTTCGGACGTGATGCCTATAGATATAATCACTGCCATAGATATCATCGCGACTTTGCGCGGTTCTATCAATTGCTCGACAGTAATTTGTTCACCCACCGTCTACTTGCTTTCGTGAGAGAAGCCACTAGTAAACACTACGGCCCCCGGGGTCTATTCACATCTATCGTTTCCACTTCCGTTTTTGCTTTGCTTTGTTACTTTGCTGCTTTCAGTTCTCACTTGGCGAACAATCTATAAGGGATTGACAACCCCTTCACAGCGCTGGGAGCAAGCTTTTTGTGTTTGTGCAGGCTCTTGAGATACTCCTTCACGGGATCGATACCTTGGTTCTCAAACTGAGGGAAATACTTACCACCGCTGTGCTACATCACCCTTTCCGCTTCAAGGGAAGACCAATGCAAGGCTCCAAGGCCATGGGGGAAATCCTTTGCATATTTGCCTAGGAAGTCCCTTAAGGGTCAGCCGTAGCAGAAGGATTCCTAGTGCCGTTGCTGAGGAGTATCAAGCAACACTCCTATTTCTGGCGTCGTTGGAAGGTCTTTTGTTGCAGTAGCAGCTGGGTGGAGTTGCTGATGTTCAGTAGGCTCGTGGGGGGGGAGTTGCTGATGTTAAGTAGGCTGGGGGAACTCTGGAACCACACGTATTTCCAGTTCATTTTACATTCACATAGGTTGAGCCTCGAAAAAATTTCTCTGTCTTTTCGCGGTTGATGTTTTCAGTAATTTCGCTGAATTATCGCTATCAGTGACCGTCCTTCTTTTTTTTCCTTTTTATGAGGCAACATTTTTAATATTGGTTTTAAGATGGAGGATTTCATAGAAGAAAATGATAGCGAGGTACAGACCACATTATCCTTTTTCCCTTTTTCTCCTTTTTTTACTTTTGCTGCATTTTTACATGTATTAGGCAGACAATTAGTCAACACCACTAACATGCACGTATGGTATTCAGTTCTCCTTTCATGTATTAGGCAATCTCACACATTTTTCGCTCTCTTGCTTTGTCTATAGGGAACAAAAAGAAGTGGTGGCATGGGTAGGAACGATATTGAGGTTTTACAAGGTCGTAGGCGCCCTAGGAGAAAGCAAGTTTAGGAAGGGAGGAACAGAGTGTCGCCTGCAAGGTTGGTTAAGCTCAACAAAAGCCTGGTGCGGGAACAGAAGGATCTGATCAAAACATACTCACTAGGAGGATTACTAAAGATCGAGGCTTCAACTAGGCCTGCAGATTTGAGCAGATGGGTGCTTCAGAGATACAACCAAGACAGCGAGTCCATAGTAGTGCCAGGTAGGGGTGAGATCCCTATAACAGCGGAAAGCGTCCACCAGACCTTGGGTCTACGGAATTCAGGGGAGGAAGTGTTTTATGTGTGGGATGCATAAGCAATCTCATTCATTAACAACAGGTATGGGTTCGAGAGTGGAATGGCTCCAGAGATAACAACTTTCTGCAACCTTATCAAAGACATGAATGGAAGAGCAGATGATTATTTCATGCGCGCTTGGTTGATTGTGGTAGTTAGCTGTTTCATATGCCCCACGACGAGTCTGAATGTCAGCCCGCGATGCTACCCAATCGTCGCTGACTTGGAGAGAGTAAAGAGGCTGAACTTCTATTCATTCACAGCAAAACATATTAGGTCTTCATTGTGCAAAACTACGAGGAAGAAGGTCGTAAAATGCTGCGTGCACCACATGGTGGTAAGTACCTTTTGGGTCTTTTTTCCTTTTTTGGGTTTCCTTTATTTTAGTGGACAAACAGAGAGGCATTACCACTCAGAGCATGGAAAATGCAAAAAAACATAGGTGTTGTATGTAGATTCGTTGGTTGTTGACATTCACGTGCCAGATTGTCAAATTCGGGCAAAGCATGGGACATCAAGCTTATAGGGAAAGTTGCAAAAGCAGACAGGAAACCCGAGGGTGGATACAACAAGCTGAGTGTGAGTTACTATTTTTTTCTCTTTTTTTCAAGCAACTTTTTTATGTATGGCTAATTACAGTACATTTTCATATATATCTCCCATCCTTTTTTCTGATCCATCTATTTCTTCTCACCTCCCTTTTAAAAAACCTAGATGAAGACAATATTCAGAAGTAATAGGGGGGATGGCCTTTTTGTTGGATATGACCAGATTGAGAATTTTGTTTCGTCAAAGTTGCCATCATAATTACAACAGAAAGGTATGTACATGCTTTTTTTAGTTTTCCTAATTGCTTGTTTTTGTTTTCTTTGTTGCATATGCTTCATTTTTTAATATGTGTTTTTTTGTTTTAACTTTTACCTTTTATAACACGCTTTTTCTTTTAATCTTACATAGAACAAGAGGAAGATTGCATCAATGCTCAGCACATTGTGCTCAGAAATTTCAGATAAGATGGGTAGTTTTGTGGAGGTTATTGGCAAGTTGGACGAGAACGATGTGGGAGTTCAGGAAGCTTTTTGCATAAGACAAAACGTCGCAAGGATGCAGGTCACCAAGGGACAAAAGCTGAGGAGCATGAGCACGACAAGGGTACCGCGGAGGACGATGCAGAGTACTTGCCAAGCTCAGAGTCAGGTGAAGGTGAAGAAGCAACAAGCTCTGACAGCGGCTCTGATGCTTTTGTTGTCACAAGGGGCCAAGTTCAAAAGCAAAACAAACTCAAAGAAAAGTCAAAGGCTCCGAGGGACAGGGGAAACATGAATATGAAGGGGAGGACAACAAGCGAGGTTGAGCCGGTCAGGGAGTGCGCAAAGCCAGAGGGTAATGCCAATGTGACAGGCAAGGCAAACCAAGGGGGCAACAATTACATCAGTTTAGAAGGAGAGCAAGGTCAACAGACAGTGTACCTGCACGGGGAAAGGCAAAATGGGCACAAGATCATTGTGATTGAGGACAACAAAGCTTCAGGCTCAAGTGGCAAGCACACAAAAATTCATGATGTCACCCCAATCTCATCAGTGCCATCTATCGTCCATTTTGTGACTTAGGGGGCAGCTCAACAGACACCAAGCCAAGATATCAGTGTCCCAAACATGGTTACCTCCAACAACCATAAAAAATCATCACCACCTACAGTAGCAGACAAGTCGATACGGTGCGGAGACCATGGGGCCAACTAGACACCTGCCACCACAAAATATTGCCCAGCCCCTGATGGCAACCAGAAGAGAAAGGGAACACCAACACGGGAGCAATCTACAAAGGTGCAAGAAACACAGGGGGCATGTGCAGGTTCCGGGAAAACCTTTGCTTGGGGCCTTTGGCGCAACAACAAGCACTGCAACATGCACAAGTTGCACCCACACTGACGTGCTCTACACCATCAATCTTCAACCATCACCAACAGGCAGAAAAGAATGGTTCTCCATCACACGACTTGAACAGGAGCTTCCACGGAGATGAGGACACAAACAGAGACTTGCCCACACCACTTAATCCATGCAACTTGGATGCTAACATG
This sequence comes from Hordeum vulgare subsp. vulgare, assembly GCF_904849725.1. NCBI lineage: Eukaryota > Viridiplantae > Streptophyta > Magnoliopsida > Poales > Poaceae > Hordeum > Hordeum vulgare. Next base: position 537,201,278 of record NC_058521.1, read on the forward strand.
GAAGAAAGCAAAGATGACTGGGGTTTGGACCCAGAAGAGCTGTAGAAAGTGTGTGTTGAGGCAGAAGCCCAGTTTGCAAAGAAAAAACATAAGGAAAAGTTGGATACAGAGGAGAGGTCTGTAAACAAAGAGCGAATAAACGATCAAGATGAAAGAACACCAACCACAGAGACAACACTAGTAGCAGTATCACATGTTGCTAGCTCATCAAGAACACCAGCCGCTCTCAGGCATGAACAGAGAGTTGTAAGGGCGCGAGCACAACTCAGGTCACCGTTCATTGACCCTAGAAACGCAGATCCGTTCTACAACTCCAAGGAAGTGTGTGATATATATGATGCTATGTGTCAGATCGGCAACGCTGCTTCCCCAACAACTAGGAGGAGGGCAGTACAAACTGACACTAGGCAAGAACAACACAAATCAAGATCTTCGTTCTTTCTTCTTTTTTCATCATTGAACTAACAATTTTCCAGCTTTTCCCCCTCCATCCTATCCGAAAAGCAGCAAACCAATCATAAACTATGACGAGTTCTTCATTACCTACACTAAACTTGCAAATTCTATGGCGGCTGGACGGAAGATGGATAGCATAGTGGCTGAGGTTGCAATAATTGCGTTGAGGTAACCAGGGCTCAAGACAAAGAAGAGTATAATGCCACTGCGAATAACTGTAAGAATATTTTTCTTTTTTTTACTAATCCCTTTTTCTTGTTTTTATTGCACACACAAAAAACCACAACTAGAAACACAATAGGTGACAACATGCAGATTCGAGACTGAACTAAAAAACTTACTAATCCCCTTTACCTTCCTCTTTTCCTTTTTTTCACCATGCGGATTCAGACATTCTTGCAGAACAATAATCTCAATAGGAATGAGATAGACAAACATTTCGACAACAGGACGGAGGCTGAGTCGGTGCGAATCAGTAAGGCGAAAACACTTTTCTTAGTTTTTATTCACAAAATCCCTTTCCTTTTTTGCTACAGTTTTTCCCCTCGTGGGTTGCTCTGTGTCATTTTCTTTTTATGTCCATCTCACAGAAAACTATCTCATGCATGACCACATTTTGTTCCCAACGCTCGAGATTCTTGACAACGAAAATCCAAAGGAGACGGGGCACTACTGGCTGCTAGTGCTGAACATCAGGGACAAGCAGTTCGAGGTGTTAGACTCGTCAAGGACGCTGAAAGACAAGTCTTTTCTTGCTACTGCAAACAAAATCATCGAGGGGATAAAAGCAAACTCGGGGAGGCACTACGCAAGCTCAAGCATGCAGATTCAAGACTGGGGACTCCAAGAAATAAAATGTCCAAAGCAGGACAACATGCAAGTCTCCCCCCACACTATCTGTTTTTTTCCCGCCATAAGCAATGGACTATGATCATTTTTTTCTCTCATGCTACTTCGGTAGGCACGCACACACAAAACCAGCAGTCCCAACAGCAACAAAAAGTTAGTCCATACCACCTACCGAAATCAGATACGTAGGTGGCCTAGGTCGCCTCGCCCCGTTCGACCAAATTGACCAAAAAAACCAGGGGGGACGCCCACATAATGGCGAGGGAGGGGGGTCAACACTCGCACACCCAGGGTGCCTGGGGGGCACCTCGTAAGGGGGGCGATCCTGTTTTTTACCCAAAAAAATACTCGCTTACCATGCTGCCTAGGCCGCCTCGCACGGGCAACCAAAGTCGCCCAAAAAAATACTCGCCTACACAGGGGGCCTTGGTCGCCTGAAACAGCGACCAACTTTGCCCAAAAAGTTTACTCGCCTACCCATGGGTCTTGGTCACCTCGCGAGGACGACCAAGTCGCCACACGAAACTACTCGCCTAACCAGGTGATCTAGGTCGCCTTTGCACGATAGACCAAGTCGTCAACACAAAAATACTCGCCTTCCCAGGAGGCCTAGGTCGCCTCACACGGGGCAACCAAGTCGCCACAAAGAAATACTCGCCTACTCAGGGGGGTCTACGTCGCCACAGATGGGCGATCAACTTGCCCAAAAAAAACTACGTGCCTACCCAAGGGGTCTTGGTCGCCTTGCCGCCCACAGGGAAAATACTCGCCTACCCAGGTGGTTCTAGGTCGCCTAGCACGGTCGACCAAGTTGCCCAAAAAAAGCGCCCACCCAGGGTGCATAGGTCGCCTAGCACGAACGACCAAGTCGCCCACACACAAAAAAACTCGCCTACCTAGGTGAGCTAGGTCGCCTAGCACGGACGACCAAGCCGCCCACACAAACAAAAAACTGGCCTATCCAGGATGCCTAGGCCGCCTAGCACGGGCAGCCAAGCCGCCCACAGAAAAATAGTCGCCTACCGAGGGTGCCTAGGTCGCCTAGCACGGACGGTCAAGCCGCCTACACAGAAAAATAGTATCGCCTACTGAGGGTGCCTAGGTCGCCTAGTACGGACGGCCAAGCCGCCCACACAGAAAAATACTATCGCCTACCCAGGGTGCCTAGGTCGCCTCGCGCGGGCGGCTAAGTCGCCCACACAGAAAATACTTGCCTACCTAGGTGAGCTAGGTCGCCTTGCGCGGGCGGCCAAGCCGCCCACAGAAAAATAGTCGCTTATCCAGGCTGCATAGGTCGCCTAGCACGGACAACCAAGTCGCCCACACACAAAAAACTCGCCTACCCAGGGTGCCTAGGTCGCCTAGCACGGTCGACCAAGCCGCCCACAGAAAAATAGTCGCCTACCCAGGGTGCATAGGTCGCCTAGCACGGACGACCAAGTCGCCCACACACAAAAAACTCGCCTACCCAGGATGCCTAGGTCGCCTAGCACGGTCGACAAAGATGCCCACAGAAAAATAGTCGCCTACCCAGGGTGCCTAGGTCGCCTAGCACGGACGACCAAGTCGCCCACACACAAAAAACTCGCCTACCTAGGTGAGCTAGGTCGCCTAGCACGGTCGACCAAGTCGCCCACAGAAAAATACTATCGCCTACCCAGGGTGCCTAGGTCGCCTCGCGCGGGTGGCCAAGTCGCCCACACAAACAAAAAACTCGCCTACCTAGGTGAGCTAGGTCGCCTTGCACGGTCGGTCAATCCGCCCACAGAAACTCCATTAAGTTGCGGGGGAGCCGCCCACAGAAATTCCATTAAGTTGCGGGGGAGCCGGTGACTATGCATTTTTAGCTACCTTTTAGCTAATGGAGAGACACTACTTTAATAATGGAAATACCTGTAACCTCTGTACATATTGCATCACTGTTTTTTTGGAAATTCTCTAAAGATCTTTTACTTTTTTTTTGAAATTATATGAGTTCTCATTTTTTGTAGTACCTTTTTTCCCTGGACTACAAAAGCAGTCCAATACGAAAAATCACTAATGGAACAACTAGGTGACTGATCTTTTCTGGTTTAATTTTCTAGGGCGGACTGCAGCATGTACATGATGTATAATGTGGAACACTGGGACGACACACATGTCTTGGAGTACGTGCAAAAAGACATACTCAGCATGAGGAAGATCCTAACAAAAAAATGTTAAAAAGCTACCATAACGACGTCAACTGGGCGAAGATGCTCAACATCAAGAAGGTAAAATTCATTTCTGTTCAAACTAGAGGGTAAGCAACTCAATGTCATGTTTTTCTTTTCCACACACCATACATAGTCTACTTTTTTTGTAGGAGAGAACATAAATAACATGGTCTACATATCATTAGATGGCCTTTTTCCTCAAAATTAAAAACATTCGAATCTGGGTACTTTTCTGGCAGCCATACTATTTTTCTATCTTCTCTTTTTTCGTACTTTTTTTGCTCGATGAACCACTCAAGCACTTCGGATCAGACCAGACGTGCAAGTGGCACAATTATGCCCTAACTCCTTGCAGTACGCACACTTAGTCTTCTTCTTCGGGTGCAACTCAATGCCCGAGTAGTACCTCTTGTCTCTTTTCCTCCCCTTAGTCGATGACTTTGGCGGGTTACGCAAAGGAGTTTTTGTAACTCCCCAACAGACACTTCAGTTGGACCAGATGAGGCTGGCGGTTGGACCTGTGCCGCTGACTTCTTCTTCTTCTTCTTCCTTGATTTGTAAAGTTGGTTCAGTTCAGTCTCCAATGCACGGCCATAGGACCTGCACAAATCTGCTCCTGCATCGGACATACTCCCCAGTTTAGATATTTTGCCAAACATAGTATTCATGGAAACGTGCCTTATTTGCTGCAGAGACTCTTACGACATGGGATGAGGGACTTGTGCGTTAGGGGGCAAATTAGCAAGGAATGCATTTTGAGTCCATCTATGCAGTATGTAGTGTTCAGAGATCTCATCAACGCCAAGATGGGTGAACACTTTCAAGATGTGTAGGCACAACAGCCCATCTCTATAAAACCTGCAGCACTCACACCCATACTCTTGCTGCTCAACTAGTGCTGACACCATGTACGTTCTACGAACATAAACCCCGGCATAAATTATGTTAGGCTCAAGCAGGTACATGTTGCCACCTTGATGCCTAACGTTATACATGCCAATCATAGAAAACTCATGTTGAAACCTGTAGTATATATCCCTTGTGTAAACTCGCAAAGCTTGCTTCTCAAGTGGGAACGTGGACCAAAGCCTTGGCTCCAGCTCTTCCGTTCGGTAGTCATTACCTCCTTCTTTCACCAAGATCTTGTCGTTTATCTTCTCATATTGCTTCACAAAGTTGAGCACATAATTCTGTGGGTTCACATACCTTTTTAGGACAGCATTGAAGCCTTCACTCCGTTGAGTCGATTGGAGGAATGGGAAGAAACATTTCTTGAAGTAGCAAGGAACCCAAAGGTGCTTTATTGCATATAGATCATCAAAGCGTTTGTCTTCAGCAATACCATGTGTAACAACCATAGCAGCCCACCTTGTCTCCAACTCCCCGGGAGTCATGCTCAAGTCTATAACCTCATTGAATTCTTTAGCTAGCTCAAGATGCCTACCCAAGAAACCACCCAACTTCTCTCGGGCTTTCTTAACGATATGCCAGCGGCAACAACGGTGAACCGCGTGTGGAAACATGTTTTCTATTGAATTCCTCATCGCCTGGTCCTGGTCAGTTATGATGTTGAGTGGGGCAACACCATGCATTGCTTCAACAAAGGCCCCAAACAACCAGTCAAAAGTAGTCTCAAGCTCCTGACGCAAGAAGCCACACCCCAGCATAAAGGATTGCCCATGCCTGTTCATCCCGATAAATGGAACAAACGGCATGTTGTACATGTTTGTCGAGTAGGTTGTGTCAAAAGAGATACTGTCATTGTAAGCCTTTAGGTATGCGTCTCGAGCCCTCCCATCCACCCAAAACAAGTTCTCAGCTCTGCCTATTCCATCTTTCTTCACTTTAAAAAAGAAACCAGGGTCTTCTTCCTGCCTTTGCTCGAAATAGGAATTTGTCTCAGCCAATTCACCATCATTTGCCTCAGTAGTGTGAAGGCTAGTTCGCATGTTGCTTATAGATTTCGTGTTGTACGACACAATAGAGGCATGCCCATAAAATTTAAACATAACAGCCATCATCTGACATGTTTCCATATTGCACCTATGCAATATTTTCAAGAACTCAACCTCCTCCGGCGGGATGCCCTTGTGACAGCAGAGACACTTAATTAGAGATGGCTTGTCAATCAGTTTGTGATCATGGTCAGGAACAACACCAATGACCACCCACTTTCTACCAATTAACTTGACAATCATCTTCGCTGCACAGTTGTTTGCTTGATAAACTCTCGTCTCCTCTTCTTAACAAGCCCACTAGGAGTTTTATAAGAGCTACAACCTGCTCTCTTACTGCCATCATATTGCCCATCAACAGGGTAATCGGAGTCTGAACTAAGTTTTTCAAACACAAGGATGTAGGCATCATCATTGATTTTAGGATTTCCTGACTTGTTGCAACATAAAGTCTGTTTCTCAAGCTCATTGGTATATCCAGACCTCCTAGAGGTGTTGGCTTTCATCGAGAAGCCCATTTTGAGAGAGTAAGCTTTGTAGTGCGCCTTAGCACCTTCAAGTGTGTCAAACTCCATGCTAATATAGGGTTCCTGTGGACTAGACCGCACCACTCACACAACCTTGCTCACCATTGCTACGCAGAGTTGCACCTGGGCTGAACATGGCAGGGGCAGGAGTTGTAGATTCAGTACCCGTAGCATCAGCTGCAACGGCAGTAGTAGCTGCAGCAACACAGAATCGCACACCCATGACATCTTGTTTAGGAGAAGTTCCTAACTCCGGCGACTCACCCACCCCCTCAATAGAGACAGGAACTTTGTCAGGTTGGACTTGCATGCAGAACAGTGGAACGCTATCACAGCCAGCAAAATCTTCAAGAAGCTCATTGAGATCAATCCCAGCCAACTGAATTTTTCGTAATATAGAAATTAGAATGGATCATACGTGCAAGCATTTTTGTCTTCAAATGTAAGATGAAAACAACAATCATGTACAGCATGCAGATATGTAGATTTGATCTCCATATCTAAACTTTGCACCATATTAAGCTCTCTGTTTTTGCACCATATATTAACACAGCAAGTGATGGCATATTAGCAGCAATCAAAATACAACAAACATAAGCTCTCTGTTTTTTGCACCATATATTTAACAGAGCAAGTGCTGGCATATTAACAACAATCAAAATCTACTATTTGGTGCCTGTCTTTCACAGTTTTTTCTCAAGATCCCAGATTTTTAACATGAGGTATCTATTTGTTTTTTGCAGAAACCAGCAACAAAACAATATCAAATACTACCATCTTGTACAGAAGGAAGGAGGTGCAGGCAAGAAACAAAGCCTGGGAAGTGCATATCTTTGATGCTGGCTTTTGGATCCTAACTCTGATGGCAAAAACATGCATAGCACATGCAGTTAAATAGGGAGAGGTCTAGAACGAAGTTCAATGCAAAATTTTCTGGGAAACTTGGCATACCTTCTCCCTGATCTGGATGGTGTTTTTTTTGCATAGTTTCACTATTATTTTGCTTGGCAGAAACAAAATAGTTGCAGTCCCTCTGATCCTTTTTTGCCTACTTTTTTGTTTTTCCTCTTATTTTCTTGCTTCTGGACGGGGAGGGGTTCCACGCCGCTAGGCCATGGCCTCCCGGCGACGGCCGGGGGATGGGGAAGAGAGAGGTTAGTACTGGGGGGATGGGGAGAGGATCTGTGCGGGGCGTAGGGTTTTTGCTTGGAGGAGGTGGAATCACGTGACGAGAGGGAAAAAAGATACCATTTTCGGAAGCACATGGAGGTCCCCCTACAGGGACTTACCTTTCCTGGCGGCATCGACATGCAGCCGCACAGCGCGCGGGCGCTATGTAGCATCGTCCTTCTTTCTTTCTCTTCTTTCTGCTGTTTTGTAGTGTTGTTTCTCCCCGATTCCTTTTTTTCTTTTTGCGAAATAACTCTTATATTACTCAATCATTGCTGATTACAATCTCGTGAGACAATACATAAAACTTCATCTGGAGCCGAGCCGAGCCAAACCATGGCTCGGCCATGCCTTCCACCAAAACTAGCCATAGTATGACTAACACAATTACCTGAACGACGGATATGAGTACTAGAAGTGACACGTCCCCCCATACTTTGCTTAATCTCTCCAATTAGAAAAGCATATCTTGATAAGTTGCACCCTTCGTCCTTTGCCATTGCAACAGCCTCAAGGCAATGAGACTCCACATCTATAGGTAGAGAGCTCCATTGCAGCACCAACCCGAGACCCTCCCGGATAGACAGGATCTTAGACTCAAGCACGTCATCGCAATCATCAACAAATCTGCAAGCACTGAAGATAAAGTTGCCATCAGGATCCCGCAAGACCATGCCAGTTCCAGCACTCCCGTTCAATACAGATCCATCAGTATTTAACTTCAATCTTTCGTCGCTTGGGGGAATCCAAAAGCTACAGATGTCTATCGGTACAGCATCGACATCTCTCAGTAAGGAAAGCGATGGGTAGCAACCATCTTACCTTTGACGTAATCAGCGTCTGGATCAGCTCTCAAGTTTGCCAAGGAATCATAATAGCTCGCAAGGAACCGAACTGATGCATCAACTGGAGGGGTCGGCTTTGAATGCACAACTTCATTTCTAACATGTCAAATCCTCCATAGGAGCATAAGTAAACGGACACGCCGCTGTTCATTGGCTTCACACACCACATGGATAAACGAGTCGTCATGCCGTTTTATATCAGTAAGTCTAGGCAGCTCGCAGACACACGCCATCGTTTCCAACAGCTATTGCGCCTTATCACATGCACACATGACATGAAACGAGTCCTCCACTTCACTACCATAGATAGGGAAAGTGTCCCGTTCCTCTAAAGTTCTCCGCTTCTTGTTCTTCCAAGTCGCCAGGGAATTCATCGCTACTTGCCCGGCAAACGACAGAACCTTTGGTGGATCCGGACAAGACCAAATAAGCTTCCACACGTCACTGCTACTATCTTGGGCATAACTCGACGAAGGAATAGATGCTCCAAGTATTTCATTTGCAGCAAGCCAGTAAGCACTCTTAACGGAGAAGTTTCCACTCCATTCTGGTGCCCATGACAAAAAGTCTTCCCCTAACTGGGGTGAAAGTCTTATCTTGCAAATCTATACCACCTCAACTGGCAAAAAGAATTGTTGTAGCCTCTGCATATCCCAATTACCATTGTGATCAAGCAGTTTGGACACCCATTTGAAACGACATCGACCTCTACTTGAAAGCAATGAATTAGTGTTTCGTCGCATCAGCCACTGATCTTGCCATATTCTCACATTTTGCCCATTTGCTATGCGCCACACAAGCCCTTCCTTCAAAATTTCAAGACCATGACAGACCCCTTGCCAAGACTGAGAGGGGTTACCTAAAAATACTATGTCCTCCAACCGCCCGTTTGGATAATATTTAGCCTTAAGTAACCTTGCAGAAAGACTGTCAGGATGAATTAGCACACGCCAAGCTTGCAAGAGCAACGCTTGGTTGAAAATTCTAAAATCCCTAAACCAAAGCCCTCCTTGTGCTTTTGCTCGCAACAGTTTCTCCCAAGCAAACCAATGAGTTTTCCGCTTCCCTTTCTCCGAGCCCCAAAAATAATTTCGGATCATGCGGTTCAAATCATCACACACTCCCAGCGGGATCTTGAACACACTCATAATGAAGGTAGGGATCGCTTCGGCTAGAGACTTTATCAAAGTTTCCTTCCCAGCCTGTGTTGGGTGCCCATCAAAAGAAAACAATCTTTTACTAACCTTTTCTTGCAGATTTTGAAGCTTGCCCTTAGTAAGCCGGCCATCCGGAGTGGGTAAGCCCAAGTACGTCTCCTCAAATCCAGAACTGATCACCCCCAAGACACCCTTGATTTCAGCTACAATAGCCTCCAGACAAGATTCTCCAAAAAGAACAGCGGACTTTTCTGGATTCAACAATTGACCAGTGGCTTGCTCATAAGTCTTGAGAATTTGCTTGACAATATTCGCCTGCTGCCTAATGGCCTTAAAAAATAAAAGAGTGTCATCTGCGAATAGGAGATGTGATATTCCACGAGCTCGTCAAGTTATCTTCAACGGGGACAAATCAGTTGAATTTGTACCCTTCTTGAATAGAATAGAGAGACCATCAGCCACAAACAGAAATAAGTATGGGGATAATGGATCACCTTGTCGTAGTCCACATGACGGTGCAAATGAATCCGAGATGGCTCCATTGACTTTTACTGAATATCTCACCAAGGTTACACACGACATAACCCAGTAAACCCACCGATGAGCGAAGCCAAGCTTTTGCATCATTTTCTGAAGGTAATTCCAATCAACTCTATCATAAGCTTTGGATAGATCTAGCTTGTAGGCACATAAACTCCTTGTGGGGTCCTTTTCCTGCTTAATATGGTGAATACACTCAAAAGCAATCAAAGAGTTATCAGTGATATAGCACTTTGCGTTGGAGAAATAATCCTATCCAACACCGGCCTCAATCGGTTAACAAGGCACTTAGAAACCACCTTATGAATAACATTATAGAGGGTAATTGGACGAAAATCTGTAATCTTAACGGGGTTCTGCATTTTTTGGGATCAGCACTATATTAGTACTGTTGACCCCTGCCGACATTACCCCTGTTCGAAAAAACTCCTGGACCGCCGCCACAATACTCTCCTTAATAATGCCCCAATTCCTCTGAAAGTACCGCGAAGGAAAACCGTCCGGGCCCGGTGCCTTAAGAGGCCCGATATGAAACAAAGCGTCTGAAATCTCCTTCTCGGTAAAATCAGTGCAGAATGATGCATTTCTATTATCATCTATAACAGCTTATCCTAGATTAACAATGGGGCTTGGATCCACCGAAGGAACTGCAGAGAAGATGTTTTTAAAATAGTCCACGGCCGCTCGCCTCATCGCTTCATCACCCGTGAAAACCCGACCACTTGTTTCTTCGAGTTTTTTGATACGGTTCTTCCTAGCCCTCCACACAACATTTGACTAAAAAAAATTCGTATTTCAGTCCCCTTCCTTGAGCCAAGTGATACGGAATGTTGCACCCACATTAACTCTTCTCTATATAGAAGCTCCTTCATTTTATCTGTTACCTTCCGGATCTCACATCCGTTAAGGTGTTTCACGTGTTGACAAATTGTTCTAATGTCACATAAGAGCTAATTATGAGCTATATGTAATGATAAATACATCTTTTGTTTTGTGGGAATGATGAATACTATCTGAGTATAGCGCATGGCAAAATAATTTGTAAGAATAGTTCCCCGGAAAAAAAAAGAATTGTTAAACAAAAATATTGTCCAAAAAAATCTATAAGAATCAGCACATGGCAAACAAAAAAAATCCGTACAGTCGCATGACCACTTTTACAAATCTTTCGTCGTTTCTTCTTTCTTATGGACTCCCAAGTAAAAAAAATATCAGCAGCCGCCAGCCCCCAACCTCCTCGATCCCCTCCCCCCCCCCCCCCCACCGCTGCCGGAGTGCGCGGCTGGGCAAAGCCCGGCAGGTGGCGGCTGGCTCTGTACACGTTTCATGCAAGGATGCTGGCGCGGGGCGGTCTCCTTGGGGGATTGTGCTGCGTTGGGTCATATATTTTGAACAAAAAATATGTGTACATTCTTTTTTCATATTTGAATTCCTAAGCACAAAATCTTTCAAACAATACCAATGTTGGATATATTTCAAACTACGTGTAACTAATTTTCGTAATGTGTGAAATTGATTATTTCAAATAAAAATATATCAAACTGGCCCTTTCAATCATGTGTTGTCGATTTCAGTGTGTTTGTGAAGCTGATTTGTGTCACTTTACTAGTATTTGTGAAATGATTGTGTATGAAGCTGATTTCAAATATATTTTTTCAACATTTTTGTCTCACGGATGTGAAGATGTGAAATAGGACTAGTAATCTGTCATTTGAAAATGAGGGAATTCATATTTTCTAAATGAGTGAAATTGTGCTTTTGAAATGAGTGAAATCAGTTTTTAAACATTCGTGAAATCTCTTACATGAAATGAGTGAAATCATTTTTTGAAATTAATGAAATCAGTTTTCCAAAATGGGTGAAATATGTTTTTGAAATGAAAGAATTTTTTTAACGCAACAAAATCAAAATTTTAATGCATGAAATATGTCATTTGAAATGAGTGAATTAAAATTTCCATGGAAATGAGCGGATTGGTCCACTAATTTTCATGGTGAGCGCAATTGTGACGGGAAATTCAGTCCACTAAACTTAACCTGTTTGTGGAAAAGATGATGGAATCGGTCCACAAGCTTGGGCAAAACACAGTTCGGATCACTTTACACTATGATGATCTTCATAAATGTACATGTGTTGGAATCTGCTTAGAAGGCCCACATTCATTTTGATATTGATTTTGATCTCCAGTTAGATCAATAAGATATGAGTTGTATGTTATAAAAATCGTATCATTGTGGAAAAATCAAATAGAATCTAGTTATATTTAAAAAATGGTACTGCATCAGACAATACAGCTTTAAAAAAGGACGCGTAACGACAAATATAGTACGTGTCTGACATGCAAAGAACAAGAAAATCAGAGGAAGAATATTGTTTTTGAAAGACCAAGAGAGAATTGTAGCTGGTGGGATTCGAGCCACATCATAGAATTCTCACAACGAAACTACAACCACTTACATAAAAAAAAGGTAGCCGCTAGGCATCAGACTAGTGCCATTTGCTACCTATCACACTAGTTTGTGGCCATCGGATTGGAAGCATGCTCATCGTCCGATTCTGTAGCAGAACAGTCTGCGTGAGTCAGTTTGCATGCAGGATTTGGCATTAATTATGATTATTATTTCTTTCTATTTTTTCCCAATAATTTCTCCCCAAATCTAGGGATGGTTAACTAGCTATCTTACTTGTTTCCATTCGTGAGGACCAATGCTTCCTAAACAAGATTGTTATTTGTCAAAAAAAATTGGATTTGCTTCCTAAATCTGCTTAATAATTTTGGAAGTATGATTTTTTTTCACAATAAAATCTGGCAGTTAATTATGATAATTTTTAGATGTATTTTTTTACTGATCGTACGATAATTTTTATGCAATGGAACCATTCTTCTTGATGCATTGAAGCATCATTTTGGGAATGATGTAATATCCCATTTTATGAGGAAATAATTTAGAAAAGTACAATTATTTGTCACAATCATATTGGGCAACTACTTATGATATTTTTAAGATGTGTTTCTCTGTAGATGGCAACATGATTGTATACCACACAAGCATTCTTCCAGTGCACGGAAGCATCATTTCCTTGTGTATATAATAGGAACAAACTCTCTATAGATGTAAGGAATCACCATTTTGTAGTTTGATGGAACATAGTAATAGAAAAAATAACAGTGCGGAGGCAAAAGAAGCACATCGAATTAAAACAAAACCACTGGTATGAATTATTTTTTACAACTTTTCTATTTGATAAAAATGGAATAATATTATAATGACACTACTTCTGTTTTCATCCAATCGTCGTCGCACTAAATGGGCTCATCAATAAAAACACTATACACACCATAAGCTCCCTCTCGCAAACACAATAGTCGTTGGTGAATAGCAGTGTGAGGTCCCGTTCACCATGCTCTACATCAACATAGCCTCATTGGCATTGTGTAGAAACAAGAAGCATGCCTGAAGTCGGGTGCCTAAAAGTACCGATAAGTAGACAATATTCAGAAGCAAGAAAGTGTGCATTTACAATGGAATGTATTTTGATAACAAAAACGTATGTACAACAAAATCTACAAGAAACTATGGCTCGAAGTGGTTGAAACACTCATGGTTCCACAGAATATGTATGTACAATAAGAAACATACAATGGCAGTGGTCGATGCAAAATCTCACCATAACAGATATACATGTGTTAATAAACCACGAAGCATAGTTGCATGCAGTGGGTATGTGAACAACAATCTTAGCCTTATTGTCAAAACATAGGATTATCCATGATGATAATTAATGGAAGCTGATACTCACGGCGGTTGCCGTCGAAATTGGAAACCACAAAAACATATGCAAGAAATAATGAAATATTGTGGAAAATATTTGAAATAGATGAGAAGACAAGGAAATGTGCAAGAAATAAAACAAGCACACATTGGTAATGGTAGAAGCACAATTTAATTACCAGCAAGATAAACACTTGAACCATAGAAACATGTCAGGTAAGGAAGATATCACTGCAAGCAACAAAACATCTATACAACAGAGGCTTGCATAGAAACCAATGGAAGCATGGCCGTTGGAATAAAAAAGCGAGAAAGAATGAAGCATGCTTGGTAGTGGTTGACCCAAATTTATGAAGCTACACAAATATAAGATTGGATGGTACCGTGCTGCAACTTTAGGACACACACAATGCAGATATGTATGACTGAGTACTCGACATCGGCAAAAAAGATGGAAGCAAACTACATAAACAAAAGAAGCACTTGAACTAGATTCAGATGCTCGCTGGAAGCATGAAATATGTACAGTATATGAATCTGGCTTCTCTTTTGAGGTATAGAATATCAAACATAGAAACGAACTAAGTGCGGCAATATGGGGATGCATGTTTGGTGTTACCTACATACAAATTTCACTAAGTTTTGTCTATCTATGGAAGCATACTCTCCCACCAAGTAGCATATGTATTATAATTTGAAATCACCATGGATAAGAAGCATGAAGAGACTATGTTCAGAACATAATTTGTTTTAACTGGAAGCATGATTATGGCAGAGCCCAAGGCGACGAGGGGGCATGTGAGGTCAAGAAACTGCGTCACTTGTTGGCTGCATTGTCTGCTAAAACAAGATTATCAACAAAGTGAGGACCCTGATGCAACCAATTAGTCAAGTAACATTGTTCCACAAGAATAAACACAATCTAAGGATGACAGAATCGTTCCAAATAAGAGTATTGATTGCTTAAAGTAAAATTGACAAGAAATCAGATTTGAAGAAGATCAACGACGTTTGGCTGGTCTCACGTTGGAGTCTTACCAGACTATAGATACAAAGCGTTTCCCTAAAAAAAACTACAGCCACTTACCTCAAAAAAACTTCTCCACGGCAACAACGTGGAATTCTCACAACGAAACTACAACCACTTACCTAAAAAAACTGCAACCACTTTGATTGATACTCATCTTTACTTGTAAACCGATTTATCCCCACACAAAGTCCATACATTTTACTACATTTGTGAAAATTTACATGGGTCATATCTTTTGAACAAAACATATGTTTATGGTTTTTTTGTATATTTGAATTCCTCGCGATGAAATCTTTCAAACAGTACCATTGTTGGATACATTTCAAACTATGTGAAATTAATCATTGTAATGTATGAAATTGGTTATTTCAAATAAAAATCTAACAAACTGATCATTTCAATAAGGTGTGGTCGATTTCACTGTGTTTGTGTAGCTGATTTGTGTCATTTTACCATGATTTGTGAAATGGTTGTGTGTTTCCAAAGCTGATTTCAAATGTATTTTTCAACATTTGTGTCTCAGCGATGGGAAGATGTGAAATAGGAATTGTAATCTGTCATTTGAAAATGAGTGAATTCATTTTTTTAAATGAGTGAGATCGCACTTATGAAATGAGTGAAATGAGTTTTTAAACATTCGTGAAATCTAATTTTTGAAATGAGTGAAATCTCTTATACGAAATGAGTGAAATCAGTTTTTTGAAATTAATGGAATCAGTTTTCAAAAGTTGGTAAAAAAAATGTTTTAACAATGTGTGGAATTTTAATGCAACAAAATCAACTTTTTAGTGCGTGGAATCTGTCATGGGCGACCCTACGCGTCAGCCGGTGGATCTTTACTCCTAATGGGGGTGGCCTGGTACTCTTGTTTTATTCTGGTATTCAGTTTTATATTCGTCCCACCTCTCACTCCCATTGGTTTATTTTCTCCCTCTCATTAAAACATCAAATCCATCATTAAAGGGGAAGATCTTGTTTTTTGCTTGTTTTGGCAGGCGATGATTCAATTTAATCATGTAAATAATAGGGTAATTTAGAATTCGGAAATCATAACATATATGTGAGATCACCTTCCAAGTAGACATACATAAGTTTTTTTATTGATAACCTTCCAAAAAGTATATTCCTCAAGGTGATGCGGTTTATTGTTATTAATATCTGCAACTAAATGCAATCACAACTTTCATAATACAACAAAAATGACATATTTAATATCTTATCCTTTTTTAACTTGTGGAATTGCATATTTCTACTCGACATTGGCTAGCCTCCACGGGGCAGTTGGTACGTGTTAGTGTCAAAACCAGCAGAACTCGAGTAGGGGATCCCAAACTGTGGATCTTGAATCGATGGGTAATAAAAGACAAAGGAGACGATGTTTACCCAGGGTCGAGCCCTCTTGATAGAGGTAAAACCCTACGTCTTGCTCTTGTTTATATTGATGGTGAAGTATCGAGTACAGAGTTGATCTACCGCGAGATCGTATGTTGTGATCTAAACCCTAGAAATAATGATCTTAACTTTCCCTACGGGCTAAAATCCTCCTCTTTATATAGATACCAGGGATACAAGGTTTACACAATGTCATTTACACCAAGGAAAAAACATGCCGATTATCATCCTGTCGTGGGGCGGACACCAAGTCTTCGGAAGAGTCTGTCATGGATACAACATCTCCTTAGCTATCCGGGATCCAAAGATAATTACAAGACTGCCGAGGAGTTCGGCCCATAGAAATAGGTAACCGGCCTAAGGACCCCTTAATCTCGTACTCCCTCAGTAGCCCCCGAACTGGCCTCCAATGCCATAGTATTGATTTCCACCTGCTTCTTTCATCCTAGGTCCTCGTCTTGCATGGCGAGTTCTCCTCCGCTTTTATATTCAACCGATAATAGTTCGAGCACCAATGACTCCCCTGTTTCAAAACAATGTTTATATAAAGATATAACTTAGCCTCAAAGGCCAACCACTCGATCGCGAACAACATATTTGTCTAACCACTTTTTTAAGAAAGGTCGCGGCTGGTCAAGACCAGTGACCCGTTACAGATACTTGGTTTGAGGCAGTTTTCTTATTGACACGTTACATCAACATGGAGATCGTGTCCCGCCCTTTAAGGGACATGTATTATGATTTGGGCTATCCCGTGCGCACTTAACTCCACGGTTCATCGGGAAATGGTGAAGTTCATGGCGCGTTGGAGGGGCTCTTGGCATTAGAGCAGCTTATAAGAAAGGAAACTTCCACCACCGCCTCCTTACGCTTTCCAGATCTCACATCGCTGTTACCTTTCCCAATCCTCAGAGCTCGAGCTTCCAAGCTGCATCCTTTCCCCAATCACCTCGAACCCCTTCGCTAGTTCGACCATGGCTCGGTAGAGCTCGAAAGGCAAGTGGGAGGCTTCCTGTGTCACTAAAAAGGGCATCTTGGAGTTGAAGACCGCCGTCTATTGATCAGCAGACATCGTCCACCTTGCTACGAAGGAGGGCCAAGTCATCCCCATGCCTAAAGAAGGTGATAGGGTGATTTTTATCCCTCACTTTATTCTGGGCCTTGGATCTGCTCTCCACCCCTTTGTTCGAGGCATAATGTTTTACTATGGGTTAGACTTTCATGATCTTCCCCCAAATTCCTTCTTGCATATTTCGGCTCTCATTGTCGTCTTTGAACCCTTTTTGCGGGTCCAATCCAACTTCGGCTCATGGTTGAATGTCCTCAACGTTAAGCCAAAGGTAGTCAACGGCGAGCAGATAGACTGCAGGGGGGCAATAATTAGAAAGCTCCCCCTGGTTTAATGGCCGGATGGTTCCTTCATAAACACCGTCAAGGTCGGGCAACGGGAACGGTTTTATATCACCGAGCCCCGCGACGAGGGGTGGGAAGCACCCCCACCCCAGATTTAGATTCGAACCTCCCACCCGATTAGTGTCCTGGATGGAGAAGTCGCTCGATTGGGGGGGGGGAATCACGGAGGTGGAGGCGCTGCAAAGGTACATCCCATCTTGCTATAGTAGAAGATCGAGCTAACCAACGTAGTTCAGGTCATGCTATGTCATTGCCTTCTCATTATTTTCATCAAACTCCACGTTACACATCTCCGCAATGAGTCCATTAGACTTATTAAGACACGATAAGCACGAGTGTTTGTAGCATAACCAAAAAATATGCCCTCTTGAGCTCTAGGTTCAAATTTAGACAAATGAGCACCTTTCTTGAGAATGAAACACTTACAACTGAACACCCAGAAATACTTGAGGTTGGGCTTGTTACCGGTAAGAATTTCATAACGAGTGGTGTTCAAACTTTTGCGGAGGTAGAGCCGATTAGATGTATGACATGCGGTGTTGATGGCTTCGACCCAAAAGTTATACGGAGATTTAAACTCCTCCATCATGGTCCTTGTCACGTCCATCAACGTTTGGTTCTTCCTTTCCGCTACACCATTTTGTTGAGGGGTATACGGTGCAGAGTATTGTTGCTTGATCCCCTCGTCACAAGGAAACTCATTCAAGGTGTAGCTCTTGAATTCGGTGCCATTGTCACTTCTAATCATCAGTATCTTTGCCTCATGTTGACGTTGAGCTTCCATGGCCAAGTCATGGACAGTTTGTTGGTCTCACTCTTCCTCTTGAGAAGTATACCCAAGTATATCTTGAGTAATCATCCACTATCACCAAGCGATACTTTCTTCCCCCAAGACCATCGAAAGATGGAGGGCCAAATAGATCCATGTGGAGGAGCTCCAAGGTCCACTTTGAGTATATAGTAGTCATGGGACGGTGAGCTGTCTCATGTAGCTTTCCTTCAATACAAGCACTGGATGCACGATCTCTGGCAAAACTCACATTTGTTAGTCCAAGAATGTGATCCCCTTTAAGGATACTTTGCAAAGATCTCATATTGACATGGTCTATTCGGCGATGCCAAATCCATCCGACATCAACTTTAGCCATTAGAAAAGTCGCGGTCTTAGTGGATCGCTCCGAGAAGTTAACCACATAGAGATCATTCTGATCATACCCAACAAAGACTACTTTAAGAGTCTTGCACCACAAAAGGGCCACAGAGTCAACATCAAATAATTTACTAAAACCCATGAGTGCAAGTTGATGAACGGAAAGTAAATTCTATGCAAGGGTCTCAACAGGAATGACATTCTCAATGGAAAGTTCCGGAGAGATTACCACCTTGCCAAGACCCAATATCTTTGAAACCGCATCATCACCAAATGAGACTTGGATGGCCACAGATGGGTCGGTATGAAGGTCCACCACCAAGTCCTTGCTTCCGGCCATATGATTTGTTTCTCCACTATCAAGCAACCATGGCACTCCACCAGAAGAAAACTCCTTCATAAGATCAATGCTTGGATTTAGGTATCCATTCTTTAATGTGTCCTTTCAGGTTATTAGTAACAAGGATCTTAGGAACCCAAGTAGACCATTCAATGTACTCATAAGGAGAACCAACAAATTTAGCAAAGCCATTTCCATCACTAGTACGACATAAAACATAAGAGGGGTTAAAGTCACCGGCATCGTTGAGATGGAGGGTTTTGCCCTTCTTTGCATTACCACCCTTAGTTGTGTCCTTCTCCTTCTCATGAGTACCCTCCCCGGCTTTAACAAAGGTTTCCTTAAGCGGGGGAGGTTGTTTGGTCTTGATCATCTTGTTCTTCTTGGACTTGGGCGCAAACCTAATGAACCACAAGTGTAGGGGATCTATCGTAGACTTTTTGATAAGTAAGAGTGTCGATACCAATGAGGAGTAGAAGGTACTGACAAGTGATCTTGAGCAAGGAATAACTGCAAGTAGTGAAAGGTAACTTTTTATGGGTTTTCTAGTATAAGCAACAAGGAAATAAATGCAAGTAAAGTAAATGGTGCGGAGGTGCAGCAAGTGTCCCAATCCTTTTGAACACAAAGGATAAGTCGAGGGACTGAACTTATAAAGACTAGGGCGTTCCTGAGGACACACGGGAGATAGTCAAGTGCTTTCGCCATACTCTGTCTAGTACTATGTTTTGTATTGATAAGTGTTATGTGGGTGGATCCTAACTAGTGCACCGTCTAGGCTAAGACAAGTACACTCTTATGATTAATCCCTCTTGCAGGCATCCGCAAATACAAGAGAGAAATTAAGGCTAAGCCTAACCATAGCAATAAGCTTTAGGACCCAATACTCCCTCATGCAAAAGTATGCGAACTGGGGTTTAGGTTTCTGTCACTCCGGCAACCCACCATAAGCATTCTTTATAAACAATGCATCCCCCTAGGTCCTTAAAAAGGTGAAGTGTTATGTAGTCGACGTTCACATAACACCACTAGAAGAATAACACCATAACTTAAATATCAATCAACACATATTACTTCAACATCATATGACTACTAGCATCTAGACTTTTCCCATGTCCTCAAGAACTAACGGGACTACTCACAAGCCATAAAAGTGATCATGATCATAGTTGATGAAAATATGATTAACAATCTGGTCATAACAATAATTCTCCTACAAAACTCAATAGCATTCACCACAAAAGAGTAATCAACACCGGTAGAGTAGAGGGGATGAATAGTGCAATGTACAACTCTGATTGCAATGGCGAAGTAGATGGGATGAAGGTGGAGATGGTGCTGGTGTTGGTGATGATGGTGATGATGATCTCGATGATGCCCGTGATGATGGTGATGACGATGAGGACGATCTCCCCTTCCGGGAGGAGTTCTCCCCCGCGGAATCTGCCCGCCAGAAAGGTCTTTTCTTCTCCGTAGGTTCCCATCACGGAGCGGTGGTGGAACTGCGAAAATTATTCTGTCCCCGTCAGTTTTAGGTCAAGAGGGACATATAGGCCAAAGGTGAGCACCGGAGGTGGGACCCACCACCCAGATGGCCTCCTATTACGGCCTAGGGGTGGCCCGTGCCAGCAGGTCGCCTGGGTGAACTGTGGTCCCGCTCTGGCCCTTCTTTGGCCTGTCTTAGGGGTCTGTTCGGAAACTTCTTCCATCAAATTTTCAGCGCAGTTAGAGATGTTCTGATTTGGTAACTCTTCGTGCTATTTTCTCCGCAGAATCCTGCTTGTGCTGTTTCGGCACCGGAAAGTTGTAAACTATGGAAAATTGGCCAAAACACTATAAGTACATCATCATAATGTGAAATATATCAATGAATAGAGACAAATTATGATACAAAATAGTGATGCATTTTGGATGTATCAACTCCCCCAAGCTTAGACCTCGCTTGTCCCCAAGCGAATACTGAGCTCGGCAAACCTGTCCACAAGTTTAGAGAGTGAAGTGTCGATAAATAAGAATACGGACAAGAAGCATCATAATTTCTCGACTAAACTCGACCATCTCAACAACAATCTCAACTCATAAGTCCCTTATGAAAGAGTAATATCAATTACAATCAAATGTAGAGCTAAGAAAACTCATCAAACCGTGGCAAGCATGTCCTTGGTCAAAGAACAACTAATAAATTTTAACTTTTGCTCTTCCTCTTATATTTTGATGAGATTAATTGAAGCTTTTTTTAAAGAACATGTTATTAGTCAAGAAGTGAAAATGCTAACACAAAGGAAGATGTTTGCTTTAGCTAAGCTTTTACAAACAACTTACTTATCTTAATGCTAACATCAACAAAGGTGTAATATGACAACTCTATATGAAACAATATAAATGCATGCATCTTTGTCAACATAAAGTGTCTGCTCTTTTCAGGATAGAGGGAAGTAGGTTTACTAACTCAACATAAAATTAAAAGATTGGCCCTTCGCAGAGGGAAGTAGGGAAAACTCATGTGCTAGAGCTTTTTAGAGATTTTGAAATCAACAAAATTGTAAAACAAGCTTTTGAGAGGTGCATAATTTGTCAACGAGTGCTAGTAGATAGCTCAATACTTCTCATGCTAGACAAGTTTTGAGGAACGGCTCCCAAAGTGGGGACGATCACATCCCCTTAGTCTTCTTTGTTTATCACTACCAAATTTTTCTGATTTCTCATCAACAAAGCGTGAAGGAGGTTTTGTTTGTTGTTATTATCTTTTACGAGCTAGGCGCTCTCACGCGAGTCCCTTCTGGTGTTAGGGGTTCACAGATTAGACATGCAAACCCAAGATAAAGCTTGTCCAGTATGAGAAGATCATGAATTACCTACTACTTCCTCATGAGCTAAACCAGAGGAACAAAACAGGGAGTAATATTTGAAGGTTTAAAGATAGCACATGAGTAATATACTTTAGGAGTGGCGGTGAAATACCACGTATAGGGACGGTATGGTGGACTCTTGGAAAGGTTGAGGTTTCACGGTATGAATGCACAAGTAGTATTCCCGCTTAGTGCAAGGGCTGGCTAGCAAAGGCTTTTGAGAGCAGACAAATAATGTTGACTTGGATGCACTACAATATAAAGTTTAACATAAAGAATTGGCACAAAAACATCAAGTTGTCTTCCTTGTCAGCATAACACTTCAATCATAAGAACATAAAGATTTTGGCTATGTCGCTACTAGGAAAACTCATGCTTGTTGTTATGACCAATGCTATGTTTGCCAAGGTTAAATAAAGTTTTCCAAGCCATACCTGATATGTAAGATCAGTAATCCCATAAGAATCAGCATATAAGATCGATTGCATGAAGAGAATACCAAGTGCAGCAAAGAAACCAATAGACTTCTCATTAATATTCCATCATAGACACTGCACGCTCACGGATACAAGACTCTCCACAAAGGACTGATAGACCTCAATGCAAACACCTATTTCATAAGATAACTTCCCTAGACATGATACGACACTAAACTCGGCCATAAAAGGTAAAGGATAAAAATTAAGATATCAGGCACTCCCCCAAGCTTGGAACAAGCTAAGGGAATGCCATTACCCATGAAGATTTCACTTTTCATCCTACTTGTTGTTCTTCAAAGTCCGCTATTATGCGCCGAAGGGTTTTGTTTTTAGCTTCCAATATGTCCACCTGTACTTTAAGCACACGGAAGTCTTCACAGAATTGGTTAGTGAATCTGTAAGCTTCGGATATAGTAGATGACATAGGTGGAGCTCCCAGTGAAGGGACAGTTTCTGAAAGGTTCAGAGAAAGATCATCTTGAGGGTTAATAAAAGCCACGATGATGGGGTTATTGGAGTTGGATCCTCATGATGAAGGATCTCCTTCTTGCTGGGTGGTGACCATCTTGACTTCCTCTCTCACGAAGTGCTCCATCTCCGCTTGTCTTGCGGCTATCTCTTCATTAGTAGCCCATCCGCTGAACTTCCCTTGGTTGATATCTTGCTGGACACGGCGAAGACGACGACCCGTGTAGTCTTCCCCGCTTGAGTCGGAAGAAGACATATCAACCAATAGCTTCTTAGCCTGGCAGAATAAAAATCAAAAGAGAAAACACACGGAATCGCAAGATATAAAGCCGGGACGAACCGGGAAATATATAGCAAAAATTTCTACACCAAAAGGAAGGTAACAAGCCAAAGTAGAGTCGGAGACAGACTCCGGGTGGTCCAGGCGGCCTCCTGGCGCGGCCAGGGGCTGGCCCGCGCCACCAGGTCGCCTGGGTGACCTAGAGCCCCTCTCTGACTCCGCTTCGGCTCGGAATTTTCCTAATTTTGCAAAAACACATAATACGGAACTTTTATTGATGTTCACGAAGTTTCCTTACCGTAATTCATACCTATTCTTATTCTGCTTCTGCCTGTGTCTGATACATTGTTGCAATATGTTCTTCGTGAGTGGCTACCTGTATCACATCCACCTCTACATTGATGGGGTCTCCAGCCATGTAATGCTTGAGTCTTTGCCCATTCACAACATGTGGTTTTGTGCCTTCAAAATTATTAATCTTGATTGCATTCGAGCGGTAGACTTCTTCAATATGGTATGGTCCTTCCTACTTGAAAAGTAATTTACCTGGAGAAAACCTGAAAAGAGATCTATACGACAAAACTTTGTCACCAACATTAAATTCAGGTTTCAAAATTCTCTTGTCATGCCACTTCTTTACCTTTTCTTTGAACATTTTTGCGCTCTCGTAAGCTTCACTTTTCCACTCATCTAAAGAAGTCAAGTTCATGAGACACTTTACACCAGAAATCTTTGTGCTCTAACTCTAGAGGTAGATGACATGCCTTGCCATAAACCATCTTATACGGAGACATCCCCATGGTATTTTCATAGGCAGTTCTATACGCCCACAAGGCTTCTCCTAGCTTATTGGACCAGTCCTTTGTAGGACTGTTCACTATCTTTTGCAAGATCAACTTTATCTCTCTATTTGTGAGATCAACTTGCCCACTTGTTTGAGGGTGGTAAGGTGAAGCAATTCTATGATTAACATCATATTTGGCTAGAGCTTTTCTAAAACCACCATGTGTAAAATGTGATCCTTGCTAATGCAACAAAAGTCCTTCCCCGGCAGTGGTGCCAGAGATCCTTCTGTCATCTCTTGAGCTTGCGTTGGTTTTTCCCTTGAAGAGGAAAGGGTGATGCAGCACAGGAGCAGTAAGTATTTCCCTTAGTTTGAGAACCAAGGTATCAATCCAGTAGGAGCATCTTGTCAAGTCCAGAGTACCTGCGCAAACACAAAAGAGCTTGCACCCAACGCTTCAAAGGGGTTGTCAATCCCTTCAAGATTGTTTGCAAAGTGAGATCTGAAGGCGGAAAGTGCAATGAAGTAAAAAGTGTAAGGCTGAAAATATGGTGTGGAGTAGACCCGGGGGCCATAGTGTTCACTAGAGGCTTCTCTGAAAATAGCAAATATCACGGTGGGAGAACAAATTACTGTCGAGCAATTGATAGAACCGCGCAAAGTCATGACGATATCCAAGGCAATGATCATACATATAGGCATCACGTCCGAGACAAGTAGACCGATACTTTCTGCATCTACTACTATTACTCCACACATCGACTGCTATCCAGCATGCATCTAGTGTATTGAGTTCATGATGAACAGAGTAATGCCTTAAGCAAGATGACATGATGTAGAGGGATAATCTCAAACCAATGATGAAAACCCCATCTTTTTACCCTTGATGGCAACAACATGATGCGTGCCTCGCTACCCCTTCTATCACTGGGTGAGGTCACCGCACGGTATGAACCCAAAACCAAGCACTTCTCCCATTGCAAGAATCATAGATCTAGTTGGCCAAACAAAACCCACAACTCGAAGAGAATTACAAGGATATGAAATCATGCATAAGAGAGATCAGAAGAAACTCAAATAAGATTCATAGATAATCTGATCATAAATCCACAATTCATCAAATCTCGACAAACACACCGCAAAATAAGATTACATCGGATAGATCTCCATGAAGATCATGGAGAACTTTGTATTGAAGATCCAAGAGAGAGAAGAAGCCATCTAGTTACTAGCTATGGACCCGTAGGTCTATGGTGAACTACTGACGCATCATCAGAGAGGTCATGGTGTTGATGAAGAAGCCCTCAGTATCCGAATTCCCCCTCCGGCAGGGCACCAGAACGTGCCCCAGATGGGATCTTGCGGAGACAGAAGCTTGTGGCGGCAGAAAAGTACTTTCGATGATCTCCTCATTTTTTGTGGAATTTTTGGGGATATATAGGTGCAAAACCTAGGGCAAAGGAGGTCCAGGGGGGCCACAAGCCTGGGGGCCGCGGCCTCCCCCCTGGCCACGGGGAGGGGGCTTGTGGGGCCCCTGGGGGCCCCGTGCCTTGGCTCTCAAGTCTCGTGATCTTCTTCCGTTACGGAAAAAATCTTTTCGGGGATTTTATTCCGTTTGGACTCCGTTTCAAAATCTCCTCTGAAAGGGGTCAAAAACATGGAAAAAACAGGAACTGGCACTTGGCACTGAGTTAATAAGTTAGTCCCAAAAAATATATATAAAAGGCATGCAAAACATCCAAAGTTTGACAAGATAATAGCATGAAACCATCAAAAATTATAGATATGTTGGATATGTATCAAGCATCCCCAAGCTTAACTCCTGCTCGTCCTCGAGTAGGAAAGTGATAAAGAATGAATTTTTTGATGTGGAATGCTACCTAGCATAGTTGTCCTTTGCAACTTCTTTCACGTGACATGAATGTTCAGATCCGTAAGATTCAAAACAATAGTTTGCTATTGACATGAAAACAATAATACTTCAAGCAAACTAGGAAGGTAATCATGAACTTTCAAAATAACAAGGCCAAGGAAAATTATCCCTACAAAATCATATAGTCTGGCTATGCTCCATCATCCTCACACAACTAATGTACATCATGCACAACCCCGGTATTGGCCAAGTAATTGTTTTCGCACTCTTACTTTCTCAAACTTTTTATAACTATCACGCAATACATGAGCGTGAGCCATGGATATAGCACTATAAGTGGAATAGAGTGTGATGGTGTTTGTGAGACAAAAAGGAGGAGATGGTCACGTTGACTCGGCGCATCGAAGGGCTATGGAGATGCCCATTGATAGATATCAACGTGAATGAGTAGGGATTGTCATACAAGAAATGCACTAGAGCTATAAGTATGTGAAAGCTCAAAAGGAGAAAAAGTGCATCCAACTTTCTTGCTCCCAAGACCTAAGGCAATTTTGAGGAAGCCCATCATTGGAATATACAAACCAAGTTATATAATAAAGATTCCCACTAGCATATGGTAGTGACAAAGCAAGAAGCTCTCAATCATGAAGAACATGGTGCTATTATGAAGCACAAGTGTGGAAAAAGATAGTAGCATTGTCCCTTCTCTCTTTTTCTCTCTCTTTTTTTATTTGGGCACTTGGGCCTCTTTTTCTTTTCTCTTTTTTTTATTTGGGCTCTTTGGCCTCTTTTTCCCCTCAAATGGGAGAATGCTCTAATAATGATGATCATCACACTTTTATTTACTCACAGCTCAAAGCTCAAAATGATGATGACTCTATAGGAAATGCCTCCGGCAGTGACCGGGATGTGCAATGATCTAGCATGCGTATAAAGTTGAAAACATCTCACTAGCTATCTTACGATCATGCAATGGCAATATGAGAGTGAAGGCACAAGTCATGAGACGGAATGGTGGGAGTTGCATGGCAATATATCTCGGAATGGCTATGAAAATGCCATAGTAGGTAGGTATGGTGGAAGTTTTGAGGAAGGCATATGGTGGGTTTGTGCACCGGCAAAATTTGCGCGGTGCTAAAGAGGCTAGCAAAGGTGGAAGGTGAAAGTGCATCTATACCATGGACTCACATTAGTCATGAAGAACTCACATACTTGTTGCGAAAGTTTTTATTAGTAATCGAAACAAAGTGCTAAACGCATACTCCTAGGGGAAGGGTTGGTAGGTGTTAACCATCGCGCGATCCCGACCTCAACACAAAGGATGACAATCAATAGATCAATTATGCTCCGACTTCCTAACATAGCGGTTCACCATACGTGCATGCTATGGGAATCACTAACTTCAACAGAAGTATATCTAGATTCACAACACCCTACTAACATAGCTCTTAATATTACCAAATCCACGTCTCAAAACTAATTGAGAGGAATCAAGACTTCTCTTTCTACTCAATGCACATGAAGATGGAGGTTTTTGCATCCTCTTTGGGTACCTATCACCTTTGGGACTACTTTCATAGCATAAGACAACTACCAAGTCATGTACCGCCGTGCTCTAAAAGATATAAGTGAAGCACATAGAGCAAAAGTATCTAGCTCAAAAGATATAAGTGAAGCACTATGAGCATTCTAGCAAAATTACGATGAGTGCATGTCTCTCTCTCTCAAAAAGGTGTGCAGCAAGGATGATTGTGACACAACAAAAAGAAAAGACTCCTACGATACAAGACGCTCCAAGCAAAACACATATCATGTGGTGAATAAAAATATAGCTCCAATTAATGTTACCGATGGATTGAAGACGAAAGAGGGGATGCCTTCCCGGGGCATCCCCAAGCTTAGGCTTTTTGGTGTCCTTGAATTTGGCTTGGGATGCCTTGGGCATCCCCAAGCTTGAGATCTTTCCACTCCTTATCTCATCGTCCATGAGAACATCACCCAAAACTTGAAAACTTCACAACACAAAACTAAAACAGAAACTGTGATAACATTAGCACAAGAAAACAAACTACCACTTCTTTTGGTACTGTAGCAAACTTGAATTCCATCTATTTTGGTCTTGGGCTAAAGTATTCTCACTTTTCCATGGCTAGTAGCCCCCGATACTAACCATAGTTTCATCAAAACAAGCAACCAACTCAACAAAAACAGAATCTGTCAAAAACAGACCAGTGTGTAGCAATCTGTATACTTCGTATACTTCTGGTACCTCAAAAAATCTTAAAAAATACGACTGCCTGGGAAAAAGGCTTATCAACCAGAAGCAAAAAGAATCAACTCAAAAGCTCTTTCTGAATAAAAATGAAAAATCATCTCATGAGCGAAAAGTTTCTGTCTTTTTCCAGCAGGATCAAACAACCATCACCGAGACTAGTCATAAAGGTTTTGCTTGGCTCAAACACAAAACAAAACACAAAAAACACACTCACAACAGAATTGTGATGGTGTGGATGCAACAAAACAGAAAGAAAAAGATAAATTCATTGGGTTGCCTCCCAATAAGCGCTATTGTTTAACGCCCTTAGCTAGACATAAAAGCGATAGAATCACGTATCGTCGTCTTTGGTGCTCAAACCATAAGTGGCCCTCATCATGGAGTCATAAGGCAATCTTATTTTCTTTCTAGGAAAGTGTTCCATGCCCTTCCTTAAAGGAAATCGAAATCTAATATTCCCTTCCTTCATATTGATAATAGCACCGATAGTCCTTAGGAAAGGTCTACCAAGAATAATAGGGCATGTAGGATTGTAATCAATGTCAAGCACAATGAAATCCACGGGTACATAGTTCCTATTTGCAATAATAAGAACATCATTGATCCTTCCCATGGGTTTCTTGACAGTAGAATCAGCAAGATGCAAATTAACAGAACACTCTTCAATCTCATTAAAACCCAGAACATCACATAAAGACTTTGGAATCGCAGAAACACTAGCACCCAAATCACACAAAGCATTGCACTCATAGTTTGTGATTTTGATTTTGATAGTAGGTTCCCACTCATCATGAAGCTTTCTAGGGATAGAGACTTCCAATTCAAGTTTCTCTTCAAGAGATTTTATCATAGCTTCGACGATATGATCGGTAAAGGCCTTGTTTTGGCTATAAGCGTGTGGAGAGTTTAACATGGATTGGATCAAAGAAATGCTTTCAATCAAGGAGCAACTATCCTAATTGAATTCCTTGAAATCCACGGTAGTAATTTCATTACTACTCAAAGTTTTAACATCTTCTACTCCACTTTCAATGCTTTTAGCATCAAGATAGATGGACTCCGAATCATTGGGGCACTTTTCAACCAAAGTGGATTCATATCCAGCCCCATAATCATTAGGTTTGACACAAGAAAACAAAGATTCAATGGGAGTCACACCAAGCACTTTAAGATCTTCGTGATTCTTATCACGAGAACACGCCTTTTTAAGCCATTCATGTCTAGCACGAATTTGGGCGGTTCTTTCTTGACTCTCAATCATGGAAACACGCATAACTTTCAAATTTTCATCCATGTTGATCTTGGGAGGAGCACATCTAACTTTCAAAGCATCAACATCACTAGACATTCTATCAACGCTCTTAGCCAAATCGTCAATTTTGAGTAGCTTTTCCTCTATGGACGCATTGAAAATCTTTTGAGAGTTGATGAACTCTTTGATATTACTCTCTAGATCAGAGGGTAATCTATTGTAATTTCCATGAGTATTGTTGTAGGAGTCGCCAAAATTATTAGAGGAGTTACTAGGAAAAGGCCTAGGAACATAGTTTCCTCTAAAAGCATTGTTGTTGCCAAAGTTATTCCTACCAACAAAATTAACGTCCAAGCTAGCGTTGCTACTCTCAATCAAAGAAGACAAGGGCATATCATTAGGATCCAAAGGAGCACTTCTACTAGCAACTAAATTCATTAACTCGTCCATCTTAGCACTCAACGAATTAATTTCTTCTATAGCGTGTACCTTCTTACTAGTAGGTGACCTTTTAGTGTGCCATTGAGAGTAGTTCGTCATGATGTTGTCTAAGATCTTTGTGGCTTCTCCTAACGTGATTTCCATGAACTTTCCACTTGAGGCGGAGTCCAAGATATTTCTAGAAGAGAAATTCAAGCCAGCGTAAAAGATTTGAATAATCATCCAAAGACTCAAGCCATGAGCGGGACAATTTCTAATCATTAATTTCATTCTCTCCCAAGATTGTGCAACATGTTCATGATAAAGTTTCTTGAAATTCATGATATCATTACGGAGAGAGATAATCTTAGCCAGCGGAAAATACTTGGATATATAAGCATCTTTGCACTTATCCCAAGAATTGATACTATTTTTGGGCAAAGAAGAAAACCAAGTTTTTATGCGATCTCGCGACGAGAAAGGAAAAAGCTTCAATTTAATCACATGATTATCCACATCTTTATTATTTTGCATATCACAAAGCTCAATGAAGGTATTGAGATGGGATGCGTCATCTTCACTAGGAAGGCCGGAGAATTGCTCTTTCATAACAAGATTCAGCAAAGTGGCATTGATTTCGTTTGACTCCGCACTAGTGGCGGGAGCAATCGGGGTACTAATAAAATCATTATTATTAGTATTCGAGAAGTCACAAAGTTTGGTGTTTTCATTCATGGTGACTTCGGCAAGCAAGCAAGCACACGAGCGAACAATGTGCAAGCGAGAAAAAGGGCGAACGAAAAAGGCAAACGAAAAAGGCAAATTGGTGAAGTGGGGGAGAGGAAAACGAGAGGAAACTGGCAAACAAAGTAAATGCAAGAGATGAGTTTGCGACACCTACTTGGATGAGTTCTTGACTTGATCCTCCCCGGCAACAGCGCGAGAAATCCTTCTGCTACGGCAACAAAAGTCCTTCCCCAGCAGTGGTGCCAGAGATCCTTCTGTCGTCTCTTGAGCTTGCGTTGGTTTTTCCCTTGAAGAGGAAAGGGTGATGCAGCACATGAGCAATAAGTATTTCCCTTAGTTTGAGAACCAAGGTATCAATCCAGTAGGAGAATCTCGTCAAGTCCAGAGTACCTGCGCAAACACAAAAGAGCTTGCACCCAACGCTTCAAAGGGGTTGTCAATCCCTTCAAGATTGTTTGCAAAGTGAGATCTGAAGACGAAAAGTGCAACGAAGTAAAAAGTGTAAGGCTGAAAATCTGGTGTGGAGTAGACCCCGGGGGCCATAGTGTTCACTAGAGGCTTCTCTCAAAATAGCAAATATCACGGTGGGTGAACAAATTACTGTCGAGCAATTGATAGAACCGCTCAAAGTCATGACGATATCTAAGGCAATGATCATACATATAGGCATCACGTCCGAGACAAGTAGACCGATACTTTTTGCATCTACTACTATTACTCCACACATCGACCGCTATCCAGCATGCATCTAGTGTATTGAGTTCATGACGAACAGAGTAACGCCTTAAGCAAGATGACATGATGTAGAGGGATAATCTCAAACCAATGATGAAAACCCCATCTTTTTACCCTTGATGGAAACAACATGATGCGTGCCTCGCTACCCCTTATATCACTGGGTGAGGTCACCGCACGGTATGAACCCAAAACCAGGCACTTCTCCCATTGCAAGAATCATAGATCTAGTTGGCCAAACAAAACCCACAACTCGAAGAGAATTACAAGGATATGAAATCATGCATAAGAGAGATCACAAGAAACTCAAATAAGATTCATAGATAATCTGATCATAAATCCACAATTCAGCGAATCTCGACAAACACACCGCAAAATAAGATTACATCGGATAGATCTCCATGAAGACCATGGAGAACTTTGTATGGAAGATCCAAGAGAGAGAAGAAGCCATTTAGTTACTAGCTATGGACCCGTAGGTCTATGGTGAACTACTCACGCATCATCGGAGAGGTCATGGTGTTGATGAAGAAGCCCTCTATATCCGAATCCCTCCTCCGACAGGGCACCAGAACGTGCCCCAGATGGGATCTTGCACAGACAGAAGCTTGCGGCGGTGGAAAAGTACTTTCGATGATCTCGTCATTTTTTGTGGAATTTTTGGGGATATATAGGCGCAAAACCTAGGGCAAAGGAGGTCCAAGGGGCCCACAAGCCTGGGGGCCGCGACCTCCCCCTAGCCGCGGGGAGGGGGCTTGTGGGGCCTCTGGGAACCCCCTGCCTTGGATCTCAAGTCTCCTGATCTTCTTCCGTTATGGAAAAAATCTTTTCGAGGATTTTATTCCGTTTGGACTCCGTTTCAAAATCTCCTCTGAAAGGGGTCAAAAACATGGAAAAAACAGGAACTGGCACTTGGCACTGAGTTAATAAGTTAGTCCCAAAAAATATAAAAGGCATGCAAAACATCCAAAGTTTGACAAGATAATAGCATGAAACCATCAAAAATTATAGATACTTTGGAGACGTATCAATCCTCCGTCGGTCATGAGGTACCTAGGTACACCAAACCTAGGGAAGATTACATCCTTGAGCATTTTCGAAGATGTCTTGTGATTAGCACTTTCAGTGGAGTTGCTTCAACCTACTTGGTCACATAATCAACAGCTACTAAGATGTGAGTGTACTTGTGTGAAGGAGGGAAAGGACCCATAAAATCAAAACCCCAGCAATCAAAAGGCTCAATGACTAGAGAATAATTCATAGGCATTTCATTTTTCCTACTAATATTACCAACTCTCTGGCACTTATCACAAGATAAAACATAATTTCTAACATCTTTAAAAAGAGTAGGCCAATAAAAACCAGACTCGAGAACGTTGTGTGCGGTCCTCTCACCGACATGATGTCCTCCATAAGGACTCCTATGACATTGTCTCAAGATATCCTTCTGCTCATGCTCCGGTATGCATCTCCTCGCAATTCCATCCGCACCTTCTCTAAAAAGATGTGGGTCATACCAAAAGTAATACCTCAAGTCGTGGAAGAACTTCTATCGCTGCTGGAATGTTAAACCTGCAAAATCTGCATACCATGGATCTGAATTAGATTTGGCCTGCAAAACAGCTAACTGTTCATCAGGAAAACTATCGTTAATTGGAATAGGATCATGTGGTATGTCCTCCATCCTGGAAAGGTTGTCTGCTACAGGGTTGTCTGCTCCTTTCCTATCAACAATCTGCAAATCAAATTCTTGAAGAAGAAGGACCCATCTGATAAGCCTTGGTTTGGCATCCTTCTTTTCCATAAGATAGTTAATATTAGCATGTCAGTATGAATGATGACTTTAGAATCAACAATGTAAGGCCTAAACTTATCACAAGCAAACACTACCGCTAAAAATTATTTCTCAGTAGTAGCGTAATTCTTTTGAGCACTATCAAGGCTTTTGCTAGCATAATGGATAACATTTAATTTCTTATCAACCCTTTGTCCTAGCACAGCTCCAACAGCAAAACCACTAGCATCACACATGATTTGAAAAGGCAAATTCCAATCAGGTGGTTGGACTATAGGGGCGGTTATCAAGGCTTTCTTAAGAACTTCGAAGGCTTCCTTATAATCTTCATCAAACACAAAAGGAATGTCCTTTTAGAGAAGATTAGTGAGGGGTTTCTAAGTCTTAGAAAAGTCTTTAATAAATCTTCTATAGAAACCAGCATGACCGAGGAAACTACGAATACCTCTAATGTCCTTTGGATAAGGCATTCTCTCGATCGATTCAACCTTTGCCCTGTCCACCTCGATTCCTTTTTCAGAAATCTTGTGGCCAAGAACAATTCCCTCATTGACCATGAAGTGGCCCTTCTCCCAGTTCAGTACCAAGTTCGTCTCCTCACATCTCTGCAAAACTTTATTAAGGTTGTGGAGACAATGGTCAAAAGAGGTTCCATAGACGGAGAAATCGTCCATGAAGACCTCCACAATTTCATCACAAAAACCATGAAAGATAGCGGACATACACCTTTGAAAATTAGCAGGACCATTGCATAAACCAAAAGGCATACGTCTATAAGCATAAGTACCAAAGGGACAAGTAAAAGTGGTCTTCTCTTGATTGGCACTGTTAATATGAATTTGAGGGAAAGCAGAATACTCATCAAGATAGCAAAAATGAGTGTTTTTGGATAACCTTTCAAGCATTTGGTTGATGAACGACAGCGGGTAGTGGTCCTTCCTGGTTGCCTTGTTCAGCTTCATGTAATCAATACACATTCTATATCCAATAATAATTATTTGAGGTATTAGTTCATTCTTATCATTAGGAACCACCGTCGTACCTCCTTTCTTGGGAACACAATGTACCCACTTACTATTAGCTATAGGGTAGATAATACCCGCGGCTAGAAGCTTGAGGTTTTCAGTCCTCACAACATCCTTCATCTTCGGGTTCAACCGTCGTTGATGATCAACAACCGGTTTAGCATGAGGCTCAAGATTGATAGTATGCTGACAAATAGATGGACTAATCCCCTTAAGATCATAAAGGGTATATCCAATAGCGCCTCGGTGTTTACGAACGACTTCCAATAATCGCCCTTCTTCATATCCTGAAAGGTTAGAATTGATAATAACAGGATATACTTTCTTTTCATCTAAATAAGCATACTTGAGCGTATTGGGAAGAGGTTTAAGATCAAACACCGGATCTTCTTTTGGTTTCGATAAAATTCCCAAAGGCTCAACCGGAAGGTTGTGCTTCAGGATAGCAGGTTGTCTCAAGAATATGTCATCTAGCTCATTCCTTTCCTGCATATGCATATCATTCTCGTGGTCCTCCATAAATTTCTGCAAAGGATCATTAGGAGGAATAGCAATAGAAGCAATCTCTCCAATAAATTTATCGTTACTAGGTAGATCAGTACCACTAGTTTGCTTCGAGAATTTAGAAAAGTTAAATTCATATGGCTCACCATTAAATTCAACAAATGCTTTTCCTTTCCTGCAATCTATAATAGCTCCACAAGTTTTGAGAAAAGGCCTACCAAAGATAATAGTGCAAAAATTATCTTGTACTAAACCAAGTACTAGAAAGTCGGTAGGATATTTTACCTTTCCATATAAAACTTCAACATCTCGCACAATTCCAAAAGGAGATATAGTTTCTTTGTTTGCAAGATGAATAGTAACACTGACTTCTACAATTTCACATGGTACAATATCATTCATGATCTCTTGATAAAGTGAAAAAGGAATAACACTAGCACTGGATCCCAAATCACATAGCCCATAATAATTATGATCTCCTATTTTAACAGATACAACTGGAGTACCTGAAATTGGGCCTTTATTCTTGGTTGTAACAAGGTTAGTAGAAACAGCACAAAAATTTATATTAGAATCCTCAATATTACTAGTAACAAGATCCTTGACTAATGCAACTTGAGGATCGACTTTAATCAGGTCCTCATGCTCATCAGGCATTCTTTCACTTCTATTCATGATGCGTGTGACAAAACAATGCTCCCTCATCCTTGCAGGAAAAGGGGGCTTTTCATATTCAACTGCAGGCAAGATAGGGTCAACAACATTAATATCAACAGGTAATTCCTTAAAAGGTTTATGGTGTTATCCTCCTTCTTCTTAGAAGAGTCAATATGAGAGGCAAAGTCTTTGCAAAAATCAATTAGAAGCTGGGAATCAAGATCAATCTTAGCACAAAAGGTATTGAAGTAATCAGTTTTCACGTAGGTCTCAATGTAATCACGCTCATAATTTATAACGGGTTCAATACCATTATCAATCTCCCAATCTTCAGTGTTCTTTTAGACCCTTTCAATAAGATCCCACTTAGCTTCAGTGCTTTTGTTGGAGAACGCCCCACTAGAGGAAGCATCAAGCATCTCTTTATCTTGACGAGAAAGCCTTGCATAAAAATTTGTAAGAATAATTTCTTTAGAGAGCTCATGATTGGGACATTTGAGCATTAAGGACTTCAGTCTCCCCTAAGCTTGAGCGATGCTTTCTCCATCACGGGACCAAAAGTTATAAATATAATTCCTATCTCGATGTATTTCATGAAGAGGATAAAACTTTGCATAAAAGAGAGGCATAAGATCTTGCCAATTTAGTAAATGAGAGTCATCAAGAAGCCTATACCAATCCAAAGCCTTATATTTTAATGATAGAGAGAATATCTTTCTCATAACAAAATCCATTCATATACCTGCAAGCTTAAATAAGGAGCATAGTTGTGAAAGATATAGCAAGTGTTCACCTGGATGTCTATCTCCTGCATATCGATTAGCCAAAACACAATCAATAATACCAGTTGGTATTTTAAAGCGCACAATTTCAGTAGGTGGGGGAGGCTTCTCCACAACAATAGCATTGGGGCGGTTCCCCACAAGCAACAAACCAAGAGCAGAGTTGTCCATAGGGACAAAAAAACTGAAACAGTAAAACAAAAACAGCACGTACAACGTAAAGGTTTCCTTACCAATTTCACTTACCAATAGCGCTACACTCCCCAGCAATGGCGCAGGAAAATGGTCTTGATGACCCACAAGTGTAGGGGGTCTATCGTAGAATTTTCAATAAGTAAGAGTGTCAAACCCAACAAGGAGCAGAAGGTACTCACAAGTAATCTTGAGCAAGGAATAACTGCAAGTATTGAAAGGTAACTTTTTATGGATTTTCTAGTATAAGAAACAAGGAAATAAATCAAGTAAAGTAAACGGTGCCGAGGTGCAGCAAGTGGCCCAATCCTTTTGAACACAAAGGATAAGCCGAGGGACTAAACTTATAAAGATTAGGGCGTTCCTGAGGACACACGGGAGATAGTCAAGTGCTTTTGCCATACTCTGTCTAGTACTATGTTTTGTATTGATAAGTGTTATGTGGGTGGATCTTAACTAGTGCACCGTCTAGGCTAAGACAAGTACACTCTTATGATTAATCCCTCTTACAAGCATCCACAAATACAAGAGAGAAATTAAGGCTAAGCCTAACCATAGCAAAAAGCTTTAGGATCCAATACTCCCTCATGCAAAAGTATGCGAACAGGGGTTCAGGTTTCTGTCACTCCGGCAACCCACCATAAGCATTCTTTATACAAGATGCATTCCCCTAGGTCCTTAAAAAGGTGAAGTGCTATGTAGTCGATGTTCGCATAACACCACTAGAAGAATAACACCATAACTTAAATATCAATCAACACATATTACTTCAACATCTATGACTACTAGCATCTAGACTTTTCCCATGTCCTCAAGAACTAACGGAACTACTCACAAGACATAAAAGTGATAATGATCAGAGGTGATGCAAATATGATTAACAATCTGGTCATAACAGTAATTCTCCTACAAAACTCAATAGCATTCACCACAAAATAGTAATCAACACCCGTAGAGTAGAGGGGGTGAATAGTGCAAGGTACAACTCCGATTGAAATGGTGAAGTAGATGGGATGAAGGTGGAGATGGTGCTGGTGTTGGTGATTATGGTGATGATGACCTCGATGATGCCCGTGACGATGGTGATGACGATGAGGATGATCTCCCCTTCTAGGAGGAGTTCTCCCCGGCGGAATCTGCCTGCCAGAAAGGTCTTTTCTTCTATGTAGGTTTTCGCAGCGGAGCAGCGGCGGAACTGTGAAAACTCTTCTGTCCCCATCACTTTTAGGTCAAGAGGGACATATCGGCCAAAGGAGGGCACCGAAGGCGGGACCCACCACCCAGGCGGCCTCCTGGCGTGGCCTATGGGTGGCCCGCGCCAGCAGGTCGCCTCGGTGACCTGTGGCCCCCCTCCGACCCTTCTTTGGCCTGTCTTCGGGATCTGTTCGGAAACATCTTCCTCAAATTTTTAGTGCAGTTGGAGATGTTCTGAAATGGTAACTATTTGTGTTATTTTCTCCGCTGAATCCTGCGTATACTGTTTCGGCACCGAAAAGTTGTAAACTGTGTAAAATAGGACAAAACACTATAAGTACATCATCATAATGTGAAATATATCATTGAATAGAGACAAATTATGATACAAAATAGTGATGCATTTTGGACGTATCAAAACCCAACTCCTTCCTTTGCAACCACTTCCTTTTGATTGCTCAAAAGGTCATTAAGATTCTTTTCATCTTGGATGCATGTCACAAGGTGTTTCTCAAGTTGCTCTTATAATTTGGCATTCTCCTCCATCATATGCACATGCTCACAACATGGGTTAGTAGCATGGGCATTATCAATTAATACAAAAAGAGAACATGTGGCTATTTCCTTAGTTAAGTTTACTTGGAGTTGAACATGAGACTCTTTTAAAGAAGCATGAACACTCTTCAAAGCCTTGTGAGCCTTGTCAAGTGTGGCAAACTCTTACTTGAGTCTATCAAGGTCGATCCCATGTGCAACCTTTTCGGATTGGAGCACAGAAGTAAGAACAAGAGCATGCTCATGATCCTTTTGTAATTTAGCAAGGTCACCATTGCATTACTCCTCAAGAGCCAAACAAATACTTCACTTTCTCAAGAGCAATGGAAAGATCCGCTATCTCATCGGCATAGTCACGACTATGTCTTTGTAACGTAGAAATAGTTCCTTCGTGAGTTTCAATGAGGTCACTAGGCTCTACTAGTAGTTCCAAGAGAGAAACAAAATGCTTCTTGGTTTTACCCTTGACCTTACTCATGAATCTATCAAAGGAATTTTCCTCAAAATTTACCTTCCCTTTTTCATCTCCAATATCCATAGGAGAAGGGATAGTGGAAATGGTAGTTTTGATGTTTGAGGTTACCTTGTTGGTTGCCTTGGCCATAAGGCACTTGGCAATGCGGTTCTCATTGGGGGCGTCGAAGAGGGACACCTTTCTTGGAGAAGAGGATGCAATGGCCATCGTGGCCATTCCCATTACTTCAGCACTTCCGTCATCGTCATCATCCTCATCGGAGAGGTACTATTCTTGAGCCACCATAACCTTTTGGGGCACCTTGTTGGAGAAGTTGTTCTTGTTGGGGGAGGACTTGGCCTTGTCTTTGCGAATAAGTTTGCCACCATTGTCTTCCCTCTTCTCATAAGGACAGTCTGCCACAAAGTGACTCACATTGCCATAATTATAGCAAGTCCTAACGCGTTGCTTCCCCTTGTACCCACTTGAGTTGTTCTTGGAGAAGTTGGGCCTTGAGTTTCTCTTCTTGCCCCCAAAATTGCCTTAATGCAAGAGCAATGTGCTTGTGGTAAGCATATTTGGTTTGTTCGGGACAACTTTCCTCTTCTTCTTCTTCATCTTCCTCCAAAACTGTAACACCCAAGATGCAGTCATATCCTTATTTTGGCGCGAGGGCCTCGACAGGATAGAAATGCATATCATCATTTTGCAAGAATGGATATCATACAAGTACATGTACTGAAAAGATGAGTATAAAGAGTTGGCTTACACTCGCCACAAGCTACATCAGAGTCACATATGTACAATACATACAATCATCATGAAGAAGAGCAGGGTTCAGCTACAGACAAAAATGAACTATAAAATAATGACGTCCATCCTTGCTATCCCAGGCTGCCGGCCTGGAACCCATCCTAGATCAATCAAGAAGAAGAAAAAGAAACTCCAAATGAACAATCAACGCGCTTGCGTCAAGTAACTCTCTACATGTACCTGTGATACGTCCATTTTTGCATCATGCTTTCATGTTGATAAGTATTGCTTTATGGGCTGTTATATTACTTTGAGGTACCATATTTATGCCTTTTCTCTCTTATTTTGCAAGGTTTATTTGAAGAGGGAGAATTTAGGTAGCTGGAATTCTGGACTGGAAAAGGAGCAAATCTTAGTCCACTATTCTGCACATCTCCAAATGCCCTGAAAATTTATGTGGAATTTTTTGGGATTATATAAAAAATACTAGGCTAAAGAAGTACCAGAGGGGGGCTACCAGGGCGCCACAAGCCCTGCCACCGCCACCCCCCTGGTGGCGGATGGCAAGCTTGTGAGCTCCCTGACGGCCCACTAGCCCCCCTCTTTTGCTATATGAAGGGTTTCGTTCCAGAAAAAATCAATCGGGAGCTTTTTCGTGGTTTCGCCGCCGCCACGAGGTGGAACTTGAGCAGATCCAATCTAGAGCTCCGGCAGAACGATCCTGTCGGGGAAACTTCCCTCTCGACGGGGGAAATCGTTGCCATCGTCATCACCAACATTCCTCTCATCGAAGGGGAGGCATCTTCATCAACATCTTCATCAGCACCATCTCCTCTTCAATCCCTAGTTCATCTCTTGTAACCAATCTTCGTCTCACGACTCCGATTGGTACTTGTAAGGTTACTAGTAGTGTTAATTTCTCTTTGTAGTTGATGCTAGTTGGATTACTTGGTGGAAGAGTTTATGTTCAGATCCTTGATGCTATTCGTTACACCTCTGATCATGATTATGATTATGCTTTGTGAGTAGTTACTTTTGTTCCTGGGGACATGGGATAAGTCATGCTGATAATAGTCATGTGAATTTGATATCTGTTCGGTATTTTGATATGTTGTATGTTGTTTTTCCTCTAGTGGTGTTATGTGAACGTCGACTACATAACACTTCACCATACTTGGGCCTAGAGGAAGGCATTGGGGAGTAGTAAGTAGATGATGGGTTGCTGGAGTGACAGAAGCTTAAACCCCAGTCTATGCGTTGCTTCGTAAGGGGCTAATTTGGATCCACTAGTTTAATGCTATGCTTAGAGGTTGTATTAATTCTTCTTTCGTAGTTGCAGATGCTTGCGAGAGGGGTTAATCATAAGTGGGATGCTTGTCCAAGTAAGGGAAGTACCCAAGCGCCGGTCCAGCCACATATCAAACTATCAAAGTAACGAACGTGAATCATATGAACATGATGAAACTAGCACGACAGAAATTCCCGTGTGTCCTCGGGAGCGTTTTTCCTCCTATAAGACTTTGTTCAGGCTTGTCCCTTGCTACAAAAGGGATTGGGCCACTTGCTGCATCGTTGCTACTACTTGTTACTTGTTACTTTTTGCTTGCTAGGTTTCACCTCACTACACCATCACTTGTTACCGCCACTTTTAGTGCTTGCAGTTATTACCTTGCTGAAAACCGTTTATCAGAGCCTTCTGCTCCTCGTTGGGTTCGACACTCTTACTTATCGAAAGGACTATGATTGATCCCCTATACTTGTGGGTCATCAACCTGCAACTGGTGTTGTAGTAATCTGTGAGCCACAGGGACTCAGCAATCTCATTTCCAAAGGTATCAAGACTAGCAAAGCTTAACGGGTGAGGTATGGTTAAGTGGCGAGGCTGCAACAACCACTAAGCATTTATTTAAGGTGGCTAACTTACGAGTACAAGAATAAAGAGGGGGTGATCTACGCATGAACGAACGTGAACTAGTAATGATCAAATGAATGATCCTGAACACTTACTTACGTCAGACATAACCCCACTATGTCCTCGATCGTAGAAGGAGCTCACGAAAGAGATAGTCACGGTTAAACACTTGCTAGAAGTCCCCGGCAACGACACTAGAATAATGTTGATGACGTGTTCCTGACTTGATGCCTCCACGGCAACGGAGCCAGAATTGCTCCCAGTTGCTCAACAACTAACAATTGTCTTGCAATGGCCCACCAGCGTGTGGGTTCGCGACAGTTTTCGAGGGTAGAGTATTCGACCCAAATTTGTTGGTTCGCCCGACGGGAAGTGAAAGGATACTCTCAAGTATTAGCAGTTGAATGTGTCACATTCCACCACACCTAAAAGATTAGTATCTGCAAGCAAAGTAGTATGATAGCAACGGTGCCACAGACGATCCGTTGACAAGGCAGACTATTCCTAACAGTCGTACCAATAGCGCCAGAAGTTGACCGTGGACGGTAAATATTCTTTCCCGTCAACGGCGCGAGAAAAAGTATTGTAGCAGGTAGCAGCACTGTAACGAGTGAC
This sequence comes from Hordeum vulgare subsp. vulgare, assembly GCF_904849725.1. NCBI lineage: Eukaryota > Viridiplantae > Streptophyta > Magnoliopsida > Poales > Poaceae > Hordeum > Hordeum vulgare. The sequence goes on from NC_058521.1 coordinate 537,242,670, forward strand.
AACAATGGCAAGGAACAACTGTAGTGATAGCTGTAGCAAGTAACAGAAGTAGCAAGTAGCAGCAGAGCAAAGCAAGTAACATTAGCAGCAACAGTAGTAACAGCAGCAGTGGGACAAACTCTTAGGCAATGGGTCGGTGATTTGTTTGGATGACATTCATCATGCAACAGTTATAACACGGAGAGATATGTGGCTAGCTCCCGTTCGTCAATGTGATAAAGGCATGCATTCCGTGTGTCGTCATACGTGCTTAGGGAAAAGAACTTGCATGACATCTATTGTCCATCCCTCCCGTGGTAGCGGGGTCCAAAAGGATACTATAGGATATTAAGGTTCTCCTTTTAATAAAGAACTAGAACAACGCATTAGCACTTGGTGAACACATGAACTCCTCAAACTATGGTCATCACCGGGAGTGGTTCCGGTTATTGTCACTTCGGGGTTGCCGGATCATAACACATAGTAGGTAACTACAACTTGCAAGATCGGATCTAAAACACACATATATTGGTGCAACATAATAATTTCAGATCTGAAATCATGGCACTCGGGCCCTAATGATAAGCATTAAGCATGGCAAAGTAGTAGCAACATCAATCTCAGAACATAGTGGATACTAGGGATCAATCCCCGCCAAAACTAACTCGGTTACATGATAGATCTCATCCTACTCATCACCGCCCAACGAGCCTACGAATAGATTACTCACGAACGATGAAGAGCTTCATGGAATTGGAGAGGGAAGAAGGTTGATGATGACGATGGCGACGATTTCCCCTCTCTGGAGCCCAAAACGGACTCCAGATCTGCCCTCCAGATGAAGAATAGGATGTGGCGGTGCCTCCGTATCGCAAACACGACGAAATCTTCTCTCTTGATTTTTCTGGGACGAATATGAATTTATAGAGCTGAGTTTGGGGGCGGCAGAGCCACGTGGGCCCCACAATCTTGGTAGCCGCCGCCAGGGGGGCGGCGGCTACAGGGCTTGTGGCCCACTGGCCTATCCCCTCCGGTGGATCTTTGCGCAGGTATTTTCATATTTTCCAGAAATATTCTCCGTAAATTTTCAGGACGTTCCGAGAACTTTCATTTCTGCACAAAAACAACATCAAGGCAATTCTGCTAAAAACATCGTCAATCCAGGTTAGTTCCATTCAAATCATGCAAATTAGAGTCCACAACAAGGGGAAAAGAGTTTGGAAAAGTAGATACGATGGAGACGTATCAACTCCCCCAAGCTTAAAACCTTGCTTGTCCTCAAGCAACTCAGTTGACAAACTGAAAGAGAAGAAAAACTTTGACAAACTCTGTTTGATCTTGTTGTTGCAACTATGTCTAACTCATAACCAGAATTTCAGCAAGATCACAAGTTAACCACATAGTCAAGTGACACAAACGTCTCACGGTAAACTAATATCAATGGCATAATCAGCTAGCGAGCAAACTAATAATGAGTTTCAGATACCAACAATTCAATCAAAACAAGCATGAAGCAATATGAATAGGTGGTATCTCGCTAGCTCTTTCTGAGACCGCGAAACATAAATGCAGAGCACTTTCAAAGATCAAGGGCTGACTAAACATTGTAATTCATAGCAACGAAGATCGAGTCATAGTCATACTCAATATCAATCAAAAGCAAAGCATAAAAATGACAGAGGTGCTCTCTAATTGGTGCTTATACAAGAAGAGGATGACTCAACAGGAAAATAAATAGACAGGCCCTTCGCAGAGGGAAGCATTGATTTGCAGAGGTGCCACAGCTCAAGCTTTGAAAACAGAGATAATAATTTTGGGTGGCATGCTTTCATTGTCGCAATGACCAAGAGTTCTCAATATCTTCCACGCTACCCATTCTATAGGCGGTTCCCAAACAGAAAAGTAAAGTTTTAACTCCCCCGCCACCAATCAATCACACTCCACGACGAGCCGAATCCTCGGGTATCGTCCATACTAACATCAATCCGGGGGGAGTCTTGTTTTATAGTTATTTTTCGGTTTAAGCGTGAAACTGGGCATTCCAATTACCGGCCCCTTTCTCATGAATGACAGTGAATAAACACATGTCGAGGATAACACGCCTAACATGGAAGATATCAATAGCCCCTGTCACCACATGAACTGTTCGGGCATGCAAAACAGATTATTTCTTGAAGGTTTAGAGAATGGCACATGCAAATTTACTTGGAACGGCAGGTAGATACCGCAAATAGGTAGGTATGGTGGACTCTCATGGAAAAACTTTTGGGTTTATGGAAGTGGATGCACAAGCAGTATTCCGCTTAGTACAAGTGAAGGCTAGCAAAAGACTGGGAAGCTACCAACTAGAGAGCGACAACAGTCATCAAGATGCAATGAGTTTGACTAACATTGAGTGCAAGCATGAACAGGATATAAATCACCATGAACACGAACATCATAGAGGCTATGTTGATTTTGCTTCAACTACATGCATGAACATGCGCCAAGTCAAGCCACTTGAATCATTCAAAGGAGAATACCATCCTATCATACTACATCATAGTCATCTCAAAATCTATGTTGGCATTCAAGACAAACCATTGTAAGCTCTCAACTAATTAAGCATGGCATCAGAAATTATGATCTCTAAGTTGTCATTGCAAACATGATTTTCTCACAACAAAGCTGAATCTGAGACGACAAGCTAGTCATATTTACAAAAATAAAATAGATAGAGTTCATACCAGCTTTTCCAGTCTCAGTCACTTCATCATATATCATCATTATTGCCTTTCACTTGCACGATCGAACGATGTGAACAATAATAAGAGTGCTCGTGCATTGGACTAAGCTGAATCTGCAGGCAAACACAAAGGAGAAGACAAAGTAATATGGCTCTTTGAAAGCTAAACAGGTATGCATGCAAGAGCCACTAAACATTGTAACCAATATCTTCTACCTTGACCCAAAGAAAAAGAAAACTATTTACACGGGAAAAATCCCAACAAGCAAAAGAAGAAAGGAAAATCTTTTTGGGTTTTCTCAAAAGGACACAAAACAAAAAAACAAGAAAACAAAAATAAACTAGCATGGATAATACAGTGGCAAAGTGTAAACACCGACTAAGAAAGCGAAAGCGTAAGCATGAATGTAAGGTCGGTGAGAACACATACTCCCCCAAGCTTAGGCTTTTGGCCTAGCTTGGTCTACTGCCATGGACGCGAAACCCAAAATCATACTGGGTGTTATACGGGAGTGCTGCAGCCACTGCCTGAATAGCTGCCTCACGAAGACGAGCAGTCGTCGCCTCCCTCTCATACTCCTCTGCCTCTCCTATGGTTATGTAGTATCTCCGTTTTACCTGAAAGTCAAAGAAAGCAGGAGCAGGAAGGGTAATATGGAAAACACATTGCCGGTTAAATATCAAACGGTATAGGAGGGATTCATCATCCCTCTCAAGGAACTGGTAGCGTGTTAGAGCGACACGATCAAGGTAGGCTGTACGAAGAGGGGGATCTCCTGAACGGATGGGTACTCTAAGAAAATTTGCTAAGCGCGTAGCATAAATTCCACTAAAGAAATCCCCATAAATGGCATTATTATTCAGCCTCCTTGCTATTATAGCTCCCATGTTGAAGCTCATGTCACATGTTACTGCGCTCTTAAGGATACTAAGGTCGGATGCACATAGGTGACAATGTGCAACCTTGCCGTTAATGCATCTACCTATGAAGAGGGCAAAGTAGTGCAAGGCAGGGAAATGAATGCTTCCTATGGTAGCTTGCGTGATGTCTCTAGTTTCTCCAACAGTTATACTAGAGACAAAATCTCTAACCGAAGACTTAGCAGGATCATTAGGACTACCCCCATCGGGTATCTTGCAAATCCTATTGAAATCCTCCAAATCCATGGTGTAGGATTTATCATACAGATCAAACAGTATGGATGAGTCACGGCCAACTGAAAATTTAAATCTACGCACGAAAGAGGCAGTGAGCATAGCATACTGTTCACATTTATCTGGGAGGAATTCTTCTAACCCGGCATTGCGAACAAGTGTATCAAACTCATCCTTGAAGCCTGCTTCGATCATGAAGTCATCGGAAGGCCATACACATGGTTGTACCGGTGCGTCCCTTAATTGATAAGGTTCGGGCTCCCGAATAGAAAGACGGGGACCCTTCTTACTTGAGGAACCACCATGAAACTTCCTCTTGAACATAATTTCCTTTTGCTGAAATTTTTGAAGTTCAAGAGAAAAGTGAATGACGACCAACCACACCTTGTAGCAATTACTCCTACTAGTGCCTAGAGACCGTATCACGCGCTAAAACTACTTGGGACCAGCTAAAATCAACATTTCAACAAGGTCACCAAGGTAGCAAGAATACGCGAAGGATAAAGCACTAGAGAAAAAACTAATTGGACCAATGGTGGAGTCACTTACCAAGGAGTAATTTCCCCAAAACGGTTCGGAGAATGGTGCTTTGAGCAAGGAGATCGAAAATCTCAGCCAAATGAGCAAGAACACAGGTTTGAGCTGCGAAACGATTTTTTCTGGAGGTAGAAGAAGAGGATGAGAGCTGGAATGAGTGGAGGGGGTCCCTGTGGGCCCCACAAGCTTGGTAGCCGCCACCAGGGGGTGCGGCGGCTACAGGGCATGTGGCCCACTAGTGTGGCCCCCAGGCCAGCTCTCGGTCCCAGTATTTTTCCAAAAACCCAGAAAAAATCATACTAGATTTTCAGGACCATCGGAGAACTTTTATTTTCGGGGTATTTTTCTCCGGGACGCTAAAACAGAAAGCAGGAAAACTAAACTAAATCTATCATTTTTCTTCTAAACAACAAAAAGTGAAAGCTTAAAACAGAGATATGTGACTCTTTGATTCATCCATTTCATGGTCTTCGAAAGAAATCCGTCAATGGGGTTGATCAAATCCTCATGACAAAACCTTTTCGAATTGCAAGAGGAAATGGAGAATTGTCGAATAGCCACTAAGTCACCTCAATGGGGATATGTATCTCCCCAACAAGCAAATCATACTTCATCTTGACACGAGGAATAGGGCATTCAAAGCTCCCAATAAGAATCGATGAAGTTTTTTCGATAGCATTGATGCAATGTACTTGATATCGTTTCTTCGGAAAGTGCACTGTATGCTCATTACCGTTAACATGGAAAGTGACATTGCCTTTGTTGCAATCTATAAAAGCCCCTGCAGTGTTTAAAAGGGTCTTCCGAGGAAGACAGCCATGGCATCGTCCTCAGGAATATCCAAGATAACAAAGTCTGTTAAGATAGTGGTGTTAGCAACCACAACAGGCACATCCTTGCAAATGCCGATAGGGAAAGCAGTTGATTTGTCGGCCATTTGCAGAGAGATTTCAGTGGGTGTCAACTTATCCAGTTGAAGTCTACGATAAAGAGAGAGCGGCATAACACTAACACCGGCTCCAAGGTCACATAAGGCAGTTCTTACGTAGTTTCCTTTAATGGAGGAAGGTATAGTGGGCACTCCGGGATCACCAAGTTTTTTAGGAGTTCCACCTTTGAAAGTGTAATTGGCAAGCATGGTGGAGATCTCAAGATCTTGTATCTTCCGTTTATTAGTCACGATATCTTTCATGTACTTGGCATATGGAGACATTTTGAGCATATCAATTAACCGCATGTGCAGAAAGATGGGTCTTATCATCTCAACAAGCGCTCAAAATATTCATCATCCTTTTTCTTGGATGGCTTAGGAGGAAAGGGAATGGGTCTCTAAACCCATGGCTCCCTTTCTTTACCATGCTTCCTAGAAGCGAAGTCATTCTTATCGTATCTCTCAGGTTGTGGGTTATCAGGATTAACCGTAGGTTCAATCTCCACATCCTTATCATTGCTAGGTTGATCCTCATTATGAACATCGCTGTCCATATTGTCACCAGGTTCATGTTCATCACCAGATTGTGTTTCTGCATCAGACGCAGAAATATCATTTGGTTCTTTAGGTGTGACAGTATTTGGTGAAATGACATGTAGGTTTCTATCATCCTTCTTCTTCTTAGGATGACTGGGTGCATCAGCATTAATTCCTTGAGAATATTGATCAATTTTCTTAGGATGGCCTTCAGGATACAAATGTTCCTGAGTCATTTTGCCTCCTCTAGTAATGACTCTGACAGAGTTGTCATTTAATTCATTGAGAAAGTCATTCTGAGCTTTAAGTACTTGTTCTACCTCAGTAGTAATCATAGAGGCATGTTTACTCAGAAGTTTTAGATCATTGGCATTTCTGTCTACACAAGCACTTAAATGACTAAGCATACGAGTACTTTGTTCCAAATGTCTGCTAACATAATCATTAAAACTCTGTTCTTTGGCAACAAAGTTGTCAAATTCATCAAAGCATAGGCTAGCAGGTTTGTCAAAAGGAATATCATTCTCATCAAACCTACGCAGAGAATTCACTTCTACTACCTGTATCGGGTTATCGAGACCATGGATCTCTTCGATAGGTGGTAGATTTTTGACATCTTCAGATCTAATGCCTTTCTCTTGAATATATTTCTTGGCTTCCTGCATATCTTCGGGACTGAGTATTAGAATACCTCTTTTCTTAGGAGTTGGCTTAGGCGGTGGTTCGGGAATAGTCCAAGCATTTTTGTTGATCAAGATGTTATTTAGTAGAATCTCAGCTTGTTCTCTAGTTTGTTCCCCAAAAACACAACCGGTACAACTATCTAGGTGGTCTCTAGAAGCATCGGTAAATCCGTTATAGAAGATATCAAGTATCTCGTTCTTCTTAAGAGAGTGATCAGGCAAAGCATTCTGTAGCTGGATGAGCCTCCCCCAAGCTTGTGGGAGACTCTCTTCTTTGAGTTGAGAAAAGTTGTATATTTCCTGCAAGGCAGCTTGCTTCTTATGGGCAGGGAAGTATTTTCACAAAAGTAATAGACCATATCCTGGGGACTACTCACACATCCAAGAGCAAGAGAAGTGAACCAGGCTTTAGTGTCACCCTTTAGAGAAAAAGGAAACAGCTTAACGATATAGTAGTAGCGGATCTTCTCCTCACTAGTGAAAAGGGTGGCTATATCGTGTAGTTTGGTGAGATGGGCTACGACCGTCTCAGACTCGTAACCGTGAAAAGGATCAGATTTGACTAGAGAGATTATCTTAGGGTCGACAGAGAATTCATAATCCTTATCGGTGATAAAGATAGGTGAAGTGGCAAACTTTGGATCGTATTTCATCCTAGCTTTCAGAGATTTTTCCTTCCACTTGAGAAGTAATTTCTCAGCATCATAGGCATCCTTACACGCAAGAAAATCCTCAGCTATCTCTCCCTCCCTAACATAACCCTCAGGTATATCAGGCAATTCATATCTAGGAGAGCTAGATCTAGCAGGAGCAAAAGGAGGTTCTATCTCAATAGTATCGGCAGTTTCAGAAGCAACACGAGCATTGGCAGTAACTCTAGCAATATGAGCATCAAGGAATACCCCTAGTGGCATATCAGGCAAAGCAGTATCAAGCATAGATAGCATCATCAGGCAAAATAGCATCTCTAGCAGTATCATCTCTAGCATCATCAGGCAAAGCAGTATCAAGCATAGCATCTCTAGCAGTATCAGGCATAGTAGCATCACAAGCATCATCAAGCACAGGCGACATATCAAGATTTCTAGCAGGAGATGGTGTCGCAAACTTACTCATAACTGAAGGTGAATCAAGTGCAGAGCTAGATGGCAGTTCCTTACCTCCCCTCGTAGTTGAGGGCAAAACTTTGGTTTTTGGATCTTTCAGATTCTTTATAGTGATCAGCAGATATAAATCCCAAGTGACTCAGAGAATATAGCAATCCCTTCCTCGGCAACGGCGCCAGAAAAAATGCTGCTAGCAGTCCCCGGCAACGACACTAGAATAATGTTGTTGACGTGTTCCTGACCTGATGCCTCCGCGGCAACGGAGCCAGAACTACTCCCAATTGCTCAACAATTAGCAATTATCTTGCAATGGCCCACCAGCACGTGGGTTCGCGGCAGTTTTCGAGGGTAGAGTATTCAACCCAAATTTGTTGGTTCACCCGACGGGAAGTGAAAGGATACTCTCAAGTATTAGCAGCTGAATGTGTCAGATTCAACCACACCTGAAAGATTAGTATCTGCAAGCAAAGTAGTATGATAGCAACGGTGCCAGAAACGACCTGTTGACAAGGCAGACTATTCCGAACTATCGTATCAATGGCGCCAGAAGTTGACCGTGAACGGAAAATATTCTTTCCCGTCAACGGCGCGAGAAAAAGTATTGTAGCAGGTAGCAGTAGTGTAACGAGTGACAACAATGGCAAGGAAGAGCAGTAGTGACAGCAGTAGCAAGTAACAGCACTAGCAAGTAACAGGAGCAGCAATAGTAGTAACAGCAGCAGTGGGACAAACTCGTAGGCAATGGGTTGGTGATTTGTTTGGATGACATTCATCATGCAATAGTTATAACACGGAGAGATATGTGGCTATCTCCCGTTCTTCAATGTGATGTAGGCATGCATTCCGTGTGTCGTCATACGTGCTTAGAGAAAAGAACTTGCATGACATCTATTGTCCATCCCTCCCGTGGCAGCGGGGTCCAAAAGGATACTATGGGATATTAAGGTTCTCCTTTTAATAAAGAACCGGAACAACGCATTAGCACTTGGTGAACACATGAACTCCTCAAACTATGGTCATCACCGGGAGTGGTTCCGGTTATTGTCACTCCGGGGTTGCCGGATCATAACACATAGTAGGTAACTACAACTTGCAAGATCGGATCTAAAACACACATATATTGGTGACAACATAATAATTTCATATCTGAAATCATGGCACTCGGGCCCTAGTGACAAGCATTAAGCATGGCAAAGTAGTAGCAACATCAATCTCACAACATAGTGGATACTAGGGATCAATCCCCATCAAAACTAACTCGATTACATGATAGATCTCATCCTACTCATCACCGCCCAACGAGCCTACGAATAGATTACTCACGAACGATGAAGAGCTTCATGGAATTGGAGAGGGAAGAAGGTTGATGATGACGATGGCGACGATTTCCCCTCTCCGGAGCCCAAAATGGACTCCAGATCTGCCCTCCAGATGAAGAATGGGATGTGGCGGCGCCTCCGTATCGCAAACGCGATGAAATCTTCTCTCTTGATTTTTTCTGGGACGAAAGTGAATTTATAGAGCTGAGTTTGGGGGCGGCAGAGCAACGTGGGCCCCAAAAGCTTGGTAGCCGCCGCCTGGGCGGCGGCTACAGGGCTTGTGGCCCACTGGCCCATCCGCTCCGGTGGATCTTTGCGAAGGTATTTTTCATATTTTCTAGAAATATTCTCCGTAAATTTTCAGGACGTTCCGAGAACTTTCATTTCTGCACAAAAACAACACCAAGGCAATTCCGCTGAATACAGCATCAGTCCAGGTTAGTTCCATTCAAATCATGCAAATTAGAGTCCAAAACAAGGGCAAAAGAGTTTGAAAAAGTAGATACGATGGAGACGTATCAACACTCAGTTGGCAAGTTTTTAATTAAGTTTACTTCAAGTTATCTAGAATCAGATGTTAAACAAAGTTTCCACATTGTCACATAACCGCGGACAAGACTTTCTGAAAGATTTAACCCTGGAGGGATGCTCCAACTAGTCCATCACAAACTACCACACGCTGCAATGGAATGACCTCGATCAGGGAAACCCATGATCTCCTCGGGTTCCTATTGGAAAACCTCAACCTCGAGCTAACCCAAAGCATCCTCAGAATCCCTCGCACAAGACACTCGAGAAAGGTAAAACAAGTCCAGCAAGGCCGCCCGACGTGTCGACGATCCCGATAGGAGTCGCGTATGTCGTTCTCAGGACACGACGGATAAGCTAGTGTATAGGGCCTGATAGAAATCACACGAGTTGCCCCAGATTTGCCCCGCATAGTGCTCTGTTTTGGACCAGCACTGGCCCTCCCTCTATTATGTTGAATTGATCCTTGGGTTCATGATGCCCTATGATTTTCAGTATTATCAGAATTATTATGTTGGGAAAATATAGTACCAATGTTGGACCTTGCCAGACGAGCTTTATCCCAAAACGAGAATCTAGGGGGTCCCCATAACAACCCCAAGCATGTTAGGAGCGTTCATTTATGGAACATAACACCGGTAGCCGAAACTAAGGTGACAAAGGTGGAACAAAACACCAGGCTAGAAAGGCCGAGCCTTCCACCTTTTACTAAGTATATACGTGCATTAAATTAAATAGCATTAATATGGTGATATAACAAGGAATCCATGTTATCACATGGAAGCAACTGCACCTGCAAATAGCAACACTAACACATGGTTAAGCAAGCGGTAACATATCCAATAAGTGGTTTGCTAGGTTATGATCACGTTGAAGGTTTTCATAGCAATGTTGTGAGGCTGATATTTAACAGGTGGTAGGCAGCGAGACATAACGGTAGAAATGAAACAACTAGCATGGCAATGATAGTAATGATATCTGGGGAAATGATCATCTTGCCTGAGATCCCGCTTGGAAGAAGAACTACTCCGTGAAGCACACGAATTGACGTAGTCGAGCGGATCCTGACATTACGACACGCTTGCGAAACTCTATCGAGACGAAGCAAACCGGAAACAACAATCAACACACGATATTCACCACGGCACATGCACAACATGATGCAAAACACATATGATGCATGATCAGTTTCAAATATGCAAGGCACGGCATGGCAATTCACAACAGTCAAACGATACACATTAAGTGAAGCTCAATATTCAACGAGTTGCATATTGACGGAACTTCACGTTTAATTATTTAGTTCACTCCCATTTTTTACACGGCAATATTAATTGTTGTTAAACATGGCAAGGGGTGAAGCACAAATTAAACTACCTATCTAGGCATTTTAAATGAGGTCGGAAATGACATATAGCATCTCTGAAATGACCCCACGCGTTAACTGTGTAATCTGTCTAGATTTGTCCTAATCACATTTTATGTTTGTTAAACGGCAAAACAAATTGGTTCATGTGATTCTACACGTCGTTCTAGTCCACTTATATATGACATATCTCCAACAGAGCTACGGTTAAATAACTACGAACTAAACCATTTTAACACGTCGACACGCAAACCGATGCAAACAACATACTAAATAGTTTTAAATATGCCTGTGAGTTGGTAAATATTATTCTATGCAAAATTCTATACGTTCTACGTATAAAACTTAATCTGATCCGACGCACGGTTTAAAAGATACGGGCATTTTAAAATATGCATCTTTGTGTAAAATAATTAAATCGTCGGTTAATAGAAAACAAACTACTCGGGCTGAATCTGCTACTATGGGCTGAACAGAGCATGCGCACTATAACTATAATGCGCCAGGGGCGGGGGATAGAGGCTCAGGGGTGCTCACCTAACTGTGCTCGGCCCAGGTGGAGCAGAGGCGAGGCTGGGCTGGAGCCCACTTGGCTCGCGGCTAGGTGGGCCTGCTCGCGACAGGAGAGGCCGCGCGGGCGGACTTGGCTGGTGTTGCTGGGCCGGCTCGGGGCGATCGGGGATGGTGGCCTCTGTCTCCCTCCCGTGCTCATGCACGAGCAGGGTACATGGCGACGGACATGCTCGATGGTGCAGCTGTAGCTGAGCGCGGGGCCGGCGGGAGGCTCCGGGGACGATCGATTTGACGGGGCGCCGGCCAGATCCGATGGTTGGGGCGGTGCTGGTGCCCGTTGGCGAGGCATAAGGCGGCAGGGAACTCGGCCGGTGATGGAGGAACTCGGGGCCGGCGAGGTTCGACTCCGAGCTACGACGAGGGGGCGGTTGACTGACGGCGCTCGAGCGAGGGGGCGAAGCTCCGGCGGCTGCGGGGCATCGGGCGGCCGGCGCGGTCCATTGGAGCTCCGGTGACCGGCTCGGTTGCGCTATGGCGGATGCGGCCACAGGAGGCTCCATTGCCGTGTGGTCGCCCGGACATGTCCGAGTTGGCCGCGGACATGTCCGGTAAGTGGGATTTGGGGCTATTCTCAACCATTAGATGGAAATCCAATGGCCAGATTTGGTTAGAGGGTTTGGTCAGCGGGGTTTGGAGGAGGTGGAGCTAGCAGGTGGGGTTTTTTGTAGGGGGTGGCTGCAAATGGCTAGGTGGAAACCCTAGTGGAGTGAGAGAGCTCCACCATGGGGTGGTTCTTATATAGGGTTGGGATATGGTGGGGTGGACCTCGTCCGACCAATTGCGATCCGACGACCATGAATAGGGGAAGTGGCTAGGTGAGGTTTAGTGGGCTATGTAGTTGGGCTACGTAGGGATGAGAGGGAAATGGTACGGACCGTGACAGAGTTTTTGAAACACCGAATGTCCAACAATTAAACCGGCTATAGTGCCACTATATAATAAACGGTACGAGTATCAAACGAACTCCGATTGCGACGAAATTTGGCACGCGGCCTACTTACACTAACATAAGACCGCATGCCAAGTTTCGACCAATCCAAGAATATTTTATACACCCCTTTAATAACAAGATTTTAACGATGTCGCGGGCGCGTGCAAGTGTGGTTGGTCTCAACACGGTCAACGACAAAACGGAGAGAACCGAGAGCTAATAACGGATGCAAGTTTTGAAAACTGGCGGCAACAGAGTGTTGATGCAATGCAGATGATGTGAATGATGCGATGATGAATGCGGCAGACAATCTAATCGCACGGCGGCAACGAAATAAAAGGGGAATCTTCTGGAGCGTTGGTCTCGGGTAGGTATTGCCCCCGCTCGTTCCTTGAGGCAGCTTATTCTTATCACTACTAGCATTCTCCTTCTCAGAGTTGGCCTCCGACTCCAAAGCTGTGGGATTAACCACATGCAACGGACCGGTAGGAAGCTCGAGGCCTTCAAGGAAATCTTTAAGCATGGATTTGACCTTGAAATCCACTTAGAATCTAAGAGAGGAAATGGCCTCATTTAGATCCTCTCGGGTGACCGACTTAACAACCCCGGCCTCGGGAAATTCCACAACCCGATCCCCGTCGTTAGCCATACTCTTTGGATGGTGAAACCCTTAACAAAGATACGTAGCTCTGGTACCAATTTTGGGTGGCGAAAGCCTTAGCAAAGAGACGTAGCTCTGGTAAACCCTCGATATGGTTGACTAGAGGGGGGGTAAATAGGCAACTACCAATTTTAAGGTTTTCTTTAAAAATTAAGTTTAGCAACAAATAGGTTGTCTAGATATGCAACTAAGTGAGTAACCTATATGATTCTAACAACAACGATAACAAACAATGAAAAAATACAAGTAAAGGCAAGAAGTAACCACAACTGGAACCGGTGAAGATGAGGATGTGTTTCCGAAGTTACTTCCCTTTGAGGGAAAGTATGTCTCCGTTAGAGCGGTGTGGAGGCACAATGCTCTCCAAGATGACACTAAGGCCATCATATTCTCCTCATGCCCTCACACAATGCGAGATCTCGTGATTCCACTAGTGGTGCCCTTGAAAAGGGCGACCCAACCTTTACAAACAAGGTTGGGGTTATCTCCACAACTGAATTGGAGGCTCCAAACGAAACCACGAAGCTTCACCACAATGTACTATGGTTTCGATGTTAACTCTTCCGTCTAGGGTGCTCAAACACCCATGAGTAAAAAATCCACACAATAAAGTATGGGGGAATCAAGTTTCCTTTGGTGGAAGTGTAGATCTAGATCTCCTCCTTCAATCCCAAGCAAATCAATAAGTTTGAGTGGCTAGGAGAGAGATCGGGTAAGAAAGCTTGGAGGACATCAATGGTGGAGAGAGAGAGAGAGGTAATAGATGAGTGGTAGGTGGAAGAAGAACCACTATATATAGTGCCCCCACATTTCCAGTTGTTACAACCCTTTTTCCAAGGGGCGGTACAATAAGTCGTCAGGGCGGTAGTACCGGTCATCACAGAGCACCGAAACAACCACCCTAACACCGCCCAACAACTACTTGAAAACAAAGAGGAATCACCCTCGAGCATTGTTGGGGCGGTGGTTGCCACAGTGCAATCGCTAGGAGGGATACAAGGATTCGGCTAAGTGCTACTTCTCAAACAACAATGCCAAAAATTGACACGTTGACGGAGACTTGCTTGCGTCGGTTTTTCCCTTGAAGAGGAAAGGGTGATGCAGCACAGGAGCAGTAAGTATTTCTAGTTTGAGAACCAAGGTATCAATCCAGTAGGAAAATCTCGTCAAATCCAGAGTACCTGCGCAAACACAAACAAGCTTGCACCCAACGTTGTAAAGGGGTTGTCAATCCCTTCAAGATTGATTGCAAAGTGAGATCTGAAGGCGGAAAGTGCAACGAAGTAAAAGAGTAAGGCTGAAAATATGGTGTGGAGTAGACCCGGGGGCCATAGTGTTCACTAGACGCTTCTCTCAAAATAGCAACTATTACGGTGGGTGAACAAATTACTGTCGAGCAATTGATAGAACCGCGCAAAGTCATGACGATATCTATGGCAATGATCATACATATAGGCATCAAGTCCGAGACAAGTAGACCGATACTTTCTGCATCTACTACTATTACTCCACACATCGACCACTATCCAACATGCATCTAGTGTATTGAGTTCATGACGAACAGAGTAACGCCTTAAGCAAGATGACATGATGTAGAGGGATAATCTCAAACCAATGATGAAAACCCCATCTTTTTACCCTTGATGGCAACAACATGATGCGTGCCTCGCTACCCCTTCTGTCACTGGGTGAGGTCACCGCACGGTATGAACCCAAAACCAAGCACTTCTCCCATTGCAAGAATCATAGATCAAGCTGGCCAAAAAAAACCACAACTCGAAGAGAATTACAAGGATATGAAATCATGCATATAAGAGATCAAAAGAAACTCAAATAAGATTCATAGATAATCTGATCATGCATCCACAATTCATCGGATCTCGACAAACACACCGCAAAAGAAGATTACATCGGATAGATCTCCATGAAGATCATGGAGAACTTTGTATTGAAGATCCAAGAGAGAGAAGAAGCCATCTAGCTACTAGCTATGGACCCGTAGGTCCATGGTGAACTACTCACGCATCATCGAAGAGGTCATGGTGTTGATGAAGAAGCCCTCCGTATCAGAATCCCCCCTCCGACAGGGCACCAGAACGCGCCCCAGATGGGATCTTGCGGAGACAGAAGCTTGCGGCGGCGGAAAAGTACTCTCAATGATCTCCTGATTTTTTCTGGAATTTTTGGGAATATATAGGCGAAAGAACTAGGGCAGAGGTGTCCCAGGGAGCCCACAAGCCTGGGAGGCGCGGGGCCCCCGTGGCCGCGGCTAGGGGCTTGTGGGGTCCCTGGTGGCCCCCTGCCCTGATTCTGAGGCTCCCCGATCTTCTTCTGCTTCAAAAAAAATCTTTTTGGAAGTTTTGTTCCGTTTGGACTCCGTTTAAAATCCTCCTCTAAAAAGGGTCAATAACACGGAAAAAAATAGGAACTGGCACTTGGCACTGAGTTAATAAGTTAGTCCCGAAAAAGATATAAAAGGCATACAAAACATCCAAAGTTTGACAAGATAATAGCATGAAACCATAAAAAATTATAGATACGTTGGAGACGTATCACTAAGTCATGGGCGGTACAACCGCCCTTGACACTGGTAATACCGATCAATAAATCATGACTGGAACTACCGTCCTGCAACCGCCCAAGTACATCACCACAACAGAACCGAGTACGGTGGTGGGGCGGTACTAGGCTCAGGCAACCGCCTGGGCTGTACAACCGGACAAGGCACCGGTAGTACCGGTCAATTAGTCATGAAAGGAACTACCAGCCTGCAACCGCCCAAGTACAACACCACAACATAGCCGAGTCCGGTGGCCGGTACAACCCCTTTCTTCCGCCACTCGAGGGTTAGCCTGATTGTGGTCCAAACGCCCGGAGGTAGAGGTATAACCGTTGGGCAGGACCATTAGATCAACAATTCTAGGGTTTTACCCCTGGAGTGGCAGTTACACCAAACATCCCCATCCTAACGGTACAACCGTTGGAACCAGCGGTACAACTTCTAGGAGAGAAAAAGACTGACTGGATAGGAAGTGAGGACCTCTCTCAAAGATCGGAGGGAATCTTGGGGGGAGATAAAGGATGTGTACGTGCATTGATTTACCAACTACCTTCCAATGAGAATTACCTCTTAATAGTACGGGTTCCCTATGACCAAAGAAATAAACACGTCGAGAACATCGTCTTTGTTCTTCTCCATCCGAAGGGAAATCCCAATCATCTTGTGTCCAAAGTGTGGTGCCTACAATATTTGACACACAATTAGATCACCTAATGAATTGTCATCATCACCAAAACACTAAGGCTTCGTTCGGTTACCAAAAAATGAATCCAGGTGTGGTTTCTAACCTCTTAGAGAACGGGTGATCTCCGTCATGTCACCCAACCCCCACCATTCCCCATACATACGATGTACATAACATGTTCGGTTGCTCCTCTTCTAATCCATACAGAAAGACAGTGCTGCTAGAGAGAGAGAGAGAGTGGGAGGGGGGAAGAGAACTAACCAGAGATCTCGTTGCATGTAGCAACCACTTCTCCGAAGCTAGGGTTCCGGCCATGGCAATGGGGCGGCGAGGGAGATGGGACAATCGAAGGCTAGGGTTCTGGTAGGTCTTCGTGGCAGCTCGTCGAACCAAGGGGGCGCCCTCCTCCTCCGTGTAGGTTGCGCCGCCGCTGCAGCCTTCCGCTTCTGTCGCCTCAGCTCGGGAGAGACAATGCGAGCACTTCGCTCGGGGATTGCTTCCACGGGGTGCCAGGAGATGTTTTTTCGGCATGGGTTTGGAGAGGTTTGGGCTGGGGAAATACCACACGGGGCTCAACCGAACGGAAAAAACTGGATGAGCCCGGTTTATTCCCCGGCTAGGGAAATCCCTGCCGACCCGCATGGATTAAACCCAAAACCTCACGGGGTCGGGCTTAACCGAACGATGCCTAAGGTAGGAAAATACCCTAACAACATCCATGCTCCAACAAGAACTAAGAAGCCAACCGGTGACTAGGACTCGGGATTGCCATGGGAGGAGATGAGATTGGGGCAGGGTAATTTTTCGTACGTGGTGGCTAGCGTCTAGCGCCGACGTCAGGGAGAAACGGACGGGTCCGGGCGGCGTGAGCAAGCAGCTCGATTGGGGTGGCGGCCATCCTCGATCTGTGGCAGCGTGAGGAGATCGGTCTAGGCGGAGGTCCTCCTCGATCTGCGGTGACGCTCCTCCCAGACCCTATTGCATCGCAGCAGCATATCCCTAGCCCGCGGGGGCACTCCTCCCTCGACCTCATGGACGCACGATGTTGCTACCCTCCGCGGCGGCTTCTCCGAGCCGGCTCTTCGCGGCGAAGCGCGCGAAAGCAGGGGACGGTGGCGCCAAGCCATCCTTTTCCCCACCAAGATTTTGTGCAGGACGTGCCGCTCGGAAATAGGCCCAGACGCTTTTTTTTCTTTGGTTCAATATTGTCCCTTGGATGTTGTTTGAACGGTAGATTAGAGGGGGCAGTTACAACGTGACTTGCTAGAGACAAGTCACTGGATCTCAGACCCGCGAATGGTGGCCTTGATGACTTTCTGGAGGACGTGGCACACCTGGGATGAAATCAGACATGACAAGATTCCACCACCTATTGTAGCCTCCGAGAAGTTCCTACACAACTATATCATGTTGTTTTTGTGTCTGCAACAATATCCAAAGGGGGACATGGTGAATGGGAAATGGTCTTGTGCAACCCTGCTTGCCACACTGTTCAGCTTGCTGGGCCTTGACGGCATAGGTACAGGGTGGATGCTGGTAAACCTAAGAATGATTTCATACTTGAACCATACCTGAACCATACCCATACATTTATCTCTCAAACCATACTTAAACCGTACCCATTTGATGTCATTTTCAGTCCAACCAAAACTAAACCCATTATTTTTTCCACCCAAACCAACTTAAACCCAATACATAACTATGGGTTTAAAACCAATACATAACTATGGATTTGTTTTAATATACATATAATTGCACAAATTGAGAAGTTAAGAAGCAAATCAGATAGAAAAGGCATAAGTGCATCTACAACAGTTTAAGAACAAAGTTATCCTTGAGATACAGTCAACACACAGCAAAAGGCAAAAAAATGCCCACGTGTGAATAGCTCACTAACAAGTGTATTAAAACAAAATTACTTAGCCAAAGCACAAGGAAACACTTTCGATTTTCATGTGGTATTTCTCCATAATACATAATTACATAGTGCATTAAAACATGCATGCGGATCAAAGATATTCGTTTTCGGTCATCGTTGGTTATTGCACATAACCAAACTGGTTTGGATCCATAGTTTATAATCGTTTATAACCAAACTGTTTAAACCCATAACCAACTATACCCAAACTAGTTTCTCCGCATACCCAAACCGAAACCAAACTAAAAAAAAGCTCAACCCAATAAAACCTAAACCAATCAAACCCAAAGTAATAACCTAACCGTTACACCCGGTTTTCTAATAACCATTCCTAGGTTTAGATGCTGGTTCGCGTGAGAGCTGGACGCCACCACCGACAGGGTGGATGAAACTGAATGTTCATGGTGCTTACTTGGAGGGAGAAGGATAACGGTGGCACAAGTATATAGTATGACACGAGACGAGGTGTGCAAAATCATCTTCACATCATGTAGACACCTTTTCACGTGCAATAACGACCGAGCTGGAGGCGAGCAGGGAAGGAGTTTCCATCATGCTTGAGTGGAGCTCGTTGCCTGTTATTCCGGAGATAGATAACATGGAAGCTGCGACCATGATTAATAGGGAGGATACTAATAGATCTCAGCACACCCTAATAATAAACCACGAAGTGCTTCTGTCGTCCGTCATGGTTATTTTATAAAAAATACCTTGTCATTTTTGTTAATCAACCCGCGGTCCGTCTTTAAATGAACATGAACCGTTATTTTCGTATTTTACATAAAACCCCCTGACAATAGCGCTAAATAACCCACAGTCCATCTTTTAGTCACAGCGAATCGTTTTATATATTTTGATGTAAACCCTCGTGACATATGTGTTAATAACCCCGGAGTCTATTCCGAATAAATATGTATTTTCAAATAACAGTATCTTTTAAACCGTAAATCTAATTTAAACATGTTATATATGAAATTTGATTAAAAAATGTGTAGAGTTTGAATATATTGTTATTTTACATGTTAAATAATTTTAATAATCCCAGAATCTATTCAGAATAAAAACGTAATTTCAAATAACAATATTTTTTAAAACTGTAAATTCGATTTAAACATGTTATATATCGAATTTGATTAGGAAAAAGTGTAAAGTTTGAATATGTTGTTATTTTATATTTTCAAATACTATGTAGGGTACAATGTAAATCAATATATTATAAATCTTTACTACCCGTTGCTCATATAGGCACATATCAAATCTTAATCAACATAATTATTGTCCCGATTCATTGGTATTCGACATGCAGCGGCATATAGGCCCATGTTTGATGCTCATAGGCATAAGCATGCAACCATGTTTTAGATCCAAAGTAAAGTGTTCAGCCTATATATGCATCTCTTTTGGGCCAGCGCCTATAGAATTTATTTTTAAAAAAACTCGTGCTTCAAAATGTAATTTTAAATAGTGTTCCAACTTTATTAAAATGTTTAAACATTTGAATTTTTTTGTTTTTAAAGGTAAAAAATATTTATGTTTCCCCTTGCTACGCACAAACATATTTATGCAACCTGGTGCTAGAATTGTTATGTTGCAAGTTTTTTTTTCCTTTCTCGTTGCAATGCACGGGCATATTTTTTATATGATAAAAAACATGTTCACAAAATCAAGGGTTTTGACTAATGTTTATTCAAATCATTTATATGTATTATTCAATATTAGGTCATTTTAAAAAAAATCAATTAACTAAGCTAGAGGCATGAGAGGTTTTTGTTCTTCCGTTGCAACCCACGGGCCTTTTCCTAGTGATATAAAAACCTTGAATGCAGGAGACATGAAGTTTGATGTGCATACGGCACAAAGAGGAAAGAACAAGGTTAGCCATGACCTTGCCAGGATAGCGTGTGTTGATGTAAAAATTGTAGTTTGACTCCCTTCAAGCTCGGAAAAGATTGTAAGACTTTGTGATCTGAACTTCTCTACTCCAGGTTTATTTAATATAAATTCCTTTACCCCGTAAAGAATAGGATTCCACATCTCAAGGAGTTAATTCTTCTAAAGTTCTATTCCAATTTTTGTTTCTAAAGTCCTAATCTTTGCAAAAAGAAATAGTTTATTTTAAACCCTGAACTCGTAGATGTTCGATGAAACGAACCTTCAAATCTAAATCCTTATTGATTGCACTCTAAACTATGCAATTTTGGTCCAAACTGAACCTTGACATTTTGGTCTAAATTGCACACCCTGTCCCTCCTAAAATAGAGGCAGGCCTGCTTTAGTTTTTTCGTTTAAAAACATAAAATAAGCTCACACACCTTGCTCCCCACTAATCTGGCCTGCTTGAATTATTTTTTGGTTTTCAAAAGAATAAGCGTGTGCGACGGCTCAACCCCAATACCTCTTGTTATCGATCGACGCAAGTAACCACGAGGGACACCACACATGCTATGTTCACTTCCTCCCTTTTCTCTTTCTTTCCTATTTATTTTTATTTTATTTTTAATTGTCTTGTTTTTTCTTCTTAAATTTGTGAACTTTTTTTGAAATCGTTGGAATTTTTCAAGTTTTGCATATTTTTCCAAATGTCATGATTTTTTTAAAATAATTTAATGCTCAAATTATTTTAAACTACATAGAAACATATGGACACCTTAGTAGGCAATAACAAACAAAAAATGAACCTCGTGAATTAGATTTTCACAGAAAAAAGTTCACAAATTTTTTAAGAAGGTTCATGGATTTAGAAAAAGTTCAACAATTTTGGAAACAAGATCACGGATTTAAAAAAAAGGCATGGATTTTGGAGAAAATATTGTAAAATTTTAAAAGAGTTTGTTTATTTAAAAAGCTCATAGATTCAAAAAAGTCCATGAGCTTTGTAAAATTCTTCATGAATTTGACAAATTTTAAAAAGTTTCACGTATTGTATAAAATGAAAAATATGTATAAGGAACTTCCAAGGACAAAATAAAGAAGAAAAGAAGAAAAATGAATAAAGTATTCACTTGGGCTGAGGTGACCTCGTTGGTTAGTGCAATTTGCATCGAAAGAGGAGGTCACAAGTTCGAACCACCTTGTTGAAAGAGCATGGTGCCTCATTGTTTGTTTTTTAATTGATGGCAATCTCTATGGACTAATGGTTGCCTTGAGTTATAGTTGATGAGTTTGTGTACAAGCTTTGCTTGAAACCATTTGTATGTTTCAAGGTTATTAAAAGAACATTATGTGTTGACCAAGGTGTTATTCAAGGAATTATCTAAATACTGGTCAAATATAAAGTTGACCAAGAAGACTAGGTAGAAAGACTGATTCAAGTTGATCAACACACATATTGTATAAGATGTACCAAGTAGGATCAAGTGATCCCATGGCATGTTAAGTGTTGTCCATTACACTTTATGCACTAACCCATGATCTATGTGAGGGTTCTATGTGGTGTTAGGTATCTTTCCATGGGCTTAAATCAAAAGGAGGATCTTATACAACCCATGGAGGATGACATCAGGTGGTGATCGTCATCAAGGTTGTGATGTGCAATTTCAAGTGGAGCATCACAAAGAAATCACATGATTGTATCTTGCCGTCCATTATGATGATCATGAACATGTGAATAAGTGCCAAAGAGAGGCCCACCCATAGTGAAGTATGGGGGAGTAGTCTACTAGCGAGTGTTCATCGAGCCAACACAATCAAGAAAGGTGTTCCATCTTGAGGAGGACAAGATCGTTATCATCTAGGTCAAGTGGACTATGTGCAAGGAAAAGGTTTGTCCTTCTTAGGTTTTCTATTTTACCGGTCTCATGGTGTTATTTGTGAGACCAGGTTATAGTATCGATTGCCATACTATTAAGGGGGGCTCTCGAGTGAGTAGCTTGATTGTATCGTTCATTGAGATCTCAAACCATTGCATTCTTAGCATCATCATCTTTCTTCGTTCGTGTTTGGTATTTCCCTATGTGAGTTTTATAGCTTATATTCTTCGTCCTTACAAGCTCAAGTTCATCGAAAATGGATTTTGTATGCGTCATCTTTGTGTTTTCGGAGTTGGAGATATTGTCGCATCAATTTTGGGAAGCTTATATTCATTATATGAATGAAATTTATTCTCCATTGCTTCTTCTTAATATAATCAGCAAGCTTCTCGTCATCTATCAGACAAGCTTGAGTTTGCTCAATTCAGATCTCGTATGTAGAAGTTATGGCAGTTTTTGTTTCATGATTGTTTGCTTGTGCTCAGGCGGTAGTACCGCTTGTCCAACGGTAGTAGGACTCATGTGGTACTTCTGTTGTGTAATACCCCTACTACTTTCGCTTATTTTTGCATTTTGTAAGCCTGCTCTTAACTCACGGTAGTAGCACAGTAGTAGGGCGGTAGTACTGCCCTCGGAATACTATCGCACGCTAGTACCACTTCTACTATCGCTTATTTGAAGCTTTTGTTGCCCTTTGTAGCTTATGTGGTACTATCGCTACTACCCATGTGGTACTATCGCTTATTGTAGCAGTACTACCATATAACTACCGCTTTCATGGTACTACGAGCGGTAGTTATATGGTAGTACCGCTTCTTGCGGCACTTCCGATCTCGCGCCTCTCAGTACCGCTGTTTCTCTCTACTAAGTGACCTAAGCGGTAGTACCGCTAATGGGGGACGGTAGTACCGCTCCCATACTTAACATTCTCACTCTGCTACACCTAAAACAACCGCGTTAAGTGGTAGTACCGCTCCTACGAGTGGTAGTATCGCTTTACTGCGGGTTGGGGCATAATGGTTGGATTTTTTCCACTTATGAAAAGGGGTCTTCTTCCCCAATGGATCTTATACTTTGTGCTCATGTTTGCCCCCCATTATTGACCCTATTTAATCTTGTTAACTCTCAGTCTCTCCAATGATTCTTGCTCCGTCTTGAGGGAAAAGATAGAGGACATCTAGATCCACATTTCCACCGATCACGTTCTCCTCTTTGTGAGGGGAACTCCTTGGATCAAGATTTTGGAGTTCTTTGTGTTCTTCTTGTTCTTCCTTTCAAATTCCTTCATAGCTTTTGTTGTTGTGGTTGCATTTGGGAGTGAGGGACTTGACCACTTTATGTGTTATTGCCATCGCATTAGTTACAACGGTTTGAGTTCTCCACGGTGATACATGGACATAAAAAGTTGATAAGCTTATTATTCTAGGGTGTTTGGATATCCTAGAGCTTGCGCCTCTTGGGTGCTTGGGCATCCTAGACGGTTGGTTGTGTCTCGGAGCATAATCATTATGGTGCAAAGCTCTCGGCAAGCGTCGGGGTCTCCAACTAAAATTTGAAGACTGTCCTGAGCAATTTGTACGGGTTCCGGTGATGCCCCCACAGGTTGCCAATTGTACGGGTTCAGTGACCACCCTTAAGTGTCATCATTCGTACGTGTTTGGTGACCGCCCTCAAGGGTCCTTAGTGGAATCACGACATCTTTCATTTGCGAACGCGTGAGGAGATTACGGTGACCCTAATGGCATCTTGGGGAGTATTATGCCTCCACAATGCTCCAAACAGAGATTAACATCTCCAAGGGTGTGAACTTTGAGATACATCATCGTCTTCGCGTGCCTCAGTTATCTCGTACATGAACCCTATACTTATGCACTTTACTTTGTAATTGTCATAGTGTTTCATGTTATATCTTGCTATCACTTAGTTGTCTATCTTGCTTAGCATAATTTGTTGGTGCATATAGGTGAGTCTAGTTCATTTATGTTTTGTGCTTGACAAATTAAACGCTATTTTTATTCCGTATTTATTCAAGTCTAAATCACGTGTTCAACCCCCACCCGCAAGGCAACATCAACATCATTTCACTTGTGTGCACTTTTTTTAGCAATGTAACAGAAAAAGTCAATTATTTTGGGAGACAAAAGGACAAATGGGCTGGCCGAGCACACGGGATGTGCACGCACGAGCGAGTTTCAATCACCTTGTGTGAAATCACTAATAAAGAAGTATTCCTTTCAAAAATCACTTTCATCTTCGTCAGTTGTGACAAATGATGTACTACATGTGTGCCACTTGTTATATCCTACGGATTTTTCCCTTTTTCGTACATGTGTTATTTCAAACTGTTTTATCTCTTAAACCGTGCGTCCAAATCTCGAAGCATTTTCACCGTTGGATTCCTCATGTTGAAATCTTCAAAATTAGATTCCATATTAATATGTTTTGATAAACTTTTTTCATGAAAAAACCGGACGAAAAAATCGAGCCTCCCGTGGAAGAAAAAACAAGAAAACGTGTTTTTTCGTTTCCGAGAGGCACGGCCGTGCTTCTCTCGGAATCAAGTCGGTGCCTCTCGTGAAAGAAAAATCGTGCCTCTCGCGGAAGGGGGAAAAACGTGTGTTTTCTTTTTTTTCGGGAGGCAAGGTCGTGTCTCTCACGAAAGCAAAACCATGCTTCTCGAGGAAGAAAAAAGAAGGTACCGTGTTTTTTTTTTCTTTATCGAGATGCACGATCATGCCTTTGGCGAAAGCAAATCCAAGCTTTTCACGGAAGCAAAGCCATGGCCCGCACGGAAGCAAATCCATGCCTATCACGGAAGCAAAGCCATGCTCTCGAAAAACTAAAAAGAAAAAAAAACACTTTTTCGTGTATTTTTCTAAAAAAAAATCTGTCCAAAAGCCAGGAAATACCGATGAAAAAACTAAACTCTAAAAAAACCCATATAAAAATGTCAAAAATACGTGTAAAATAATCCAAAAAACACCCAAATCAAGACATATGGCGGTGGCTGAAAATGCGTCAAATAAGGACGCCTCATAATGACCC
Source organism: Hordeum vulgare subsp. vulgare (assembly GCF_904849725.1). Lineage (NCBI taxonomy): Eukaryota > Viridiplantae > Streptophyta > Magnoliopsida > Poales > Poaceae > Hordeum > Hordeum vulgare. The sequence continues at coordinate 537,267,658 of NC_058521.1, forward strand.
TTGGTAGGCTCCCAAAGAATACTCCTCGGGTAGTTGCTTGTGTGCATTTTTTTTCTTATGAGCATAACAGAAAAAGAACACCTTTTAACAGACAAAAAAAGGCAAATGGTTTGCCCAGCGCGGGAGGACGTGCGTGCGCCGTGGTTAACACTAAAGCTCCCTGGTCTATGAGTAGAATCCTGTTGACATTTGACACGTCAGCGTTTCTATACCTCGTACGATGTTAAGGTTTTTCTTTTGAAAGAAAGGGGCTCCCCTGCTCTATTTTTATTAATAAAGCAACAAAGCCAGCAAATATCTTACAGACCCAGCAAGAAAAGTAAAGACAGACCCAAAACAAGGCCTAACAACATAAATCTCCATCAGCTTTTACAGCTAAAACAAAACACATATCCAAACATAGCCTTTCTACCACAGTTTTTCACCATGCAATACGTAACAATTCCCTTCTCTTTTTATCCAGCTTAGAGATGAATTGATGCAGCACTAGCTCCTGAGTAACGTCGGAGAGAACAACCCATTGTCGTAGGAAGAGCCTTAGCTTCATGAACACGCAGTCCAAACTTTTCCACGTTCGACCCTCGAAGCAAAATTTATTTCTCAATCGCCAGATACTCCATAAGGAGGCAGCCACAACCATGTTATGTACAGGTTTCTTTGTGTAAACCAGCCACAAGACATAAATATCATTAAAGCAGGAAATTGTAATGTGAAACACCTCCTCAAATAACTTCCAAATACATGTAGCAACAGTACAATCAAAGAAAAGATGTTGAACAATCAAAGAAAAGATGTGGCGTATATGGGAGCGCCACGGCCACGCATCACGCTCACCATATACGCGTGCAAAGAATGAAGGACGTGTTGGTATTTGATCTAAGGCCCAACGGGCTGCAGAGAAAAGAAAGAAAGAAAAAAAAGGCCAAAGGAAAAACATGAAAGAAACGAGAAAGAGAGGGCCACGATCCAACGAACGTGCCCTCGTCACAACAGAAGCGCCCTGATCGGGGGCACCCTAACCAACGTGGTTTTGGTCCCCTGTCGCCAGCGCACATAAAAGGGTTGGGGGCAGCCGGCACCTGCGTGTGAGATCCTATTCGCGTACGGACTACTGCTGCCCCCTACATCCCTAAAACCCTAACCGATCTGGGGGAGCGCTGCACGACGGGAAGACCATCACCAAGCTCTGCCCCTGTTCCAGGGCAGTGCCGGTGGCGCCCAGAGGGACGCCGCTTCCCGCCACGATCCTCTACCCCGAGCCTGCATCACGCCTGCATCGAGCAGGCACGGGACATCGCATCGGCTACACCAATGGCCTCAACCATTGGTGGTAAGAACCAATCTCTCTCTCTTATATTGTTTAGGTGGTCTAATTACTTGGCATAAGATCCAGTCATATGAATCCTACGGGATTACATCTAACAATGGTATATTGAGCCGTTTAAGCCTAGATTAGATCCCTAAGATCGATCTGGTTCTTGATTATTGGTGTTTTAATGCCACGGGACAGTGCTAGTTTTCCCAAGAATGATTAAACCATGTTCTGTTAATGTGTTTATGTCACGTTTCCGCGCTACGTTTTGATCTCTAGGCACTGTTTTCGGATCATGACTAAGAAAATAGAAGGAGGGGAGTCAAATGTTTCAAAGAAATCATGCCAAAATCCCAAATCAGAGGCAAAGTTTTTGTCTCACCTATTAACGTCGGCTTTCGGATCCGCGCGGCCGTCGCCGTGCGTGCATCCATGGCCGAAACGCCGCTGTCCTCCGGGACGGCGTGCGGGAGGATGCGTGGGGCGGCTGCATCGCATGGCTCTGCGCCTTGCACGTCGCCGTCGCCGTCGCCGATTAGATGCACCACCGGAGCCACGCTCGACGGAGGAGCGCGCGGGACGAAGTCCCCTGCACGCTGCTCCGGCGAGCGCAGCTGCCGCGGCGCCACACCGTGCGCAGCTCCGGCGAGCGAGGCTGCGAGCCGCAAAGGCTGCTGCCGCGGCGCTGAACCCGCCGTCACTGCCGCGTGTTGCGCGACGCGAGGGAATGGGGAATGGGGCTAGGGTTCCACCCCTGTCCCGGTTTTCCCTCTGCTGGGATCGATCCGAGCCGCTCGCTCGATCGGACGGTCCTGGCAGAGCGGTGCCCAGACAGGCCTTCGGCCGCTCAACGGGCCGGTAGCGCGCATGGGCTTCGGCGGCCAGACAGGCCTTCGGCCGCCTAACGAGCCGGTTGCGCGCATAGGCTTCGGCCCGAGTTGTTTTAGGCCACAATAAGATTCTGCGCATTTTCTGTTTTACTCAGTGCATTTTCTAAAGTTGTTCTAAAAATGTTTTTTGCACTGTTGTAAATAGAAAATTAACAGAAGAATAATGTTGACAAATTATGTTTAAGCTTTCTGAAAAAAATGGAACCAACGAGAAATTTTATTTGGAAATTTTTTATGAAAATAATGTCTATGTCATTTATGGCATATTAATGTGATGTTTTCTTTTTGTAATACAACCAACGTTGTTTAACAATTCTGATTCATATATATTTTATTTTATGTTAATTCCTTATTATTTTCTGCCCAACGGTGATATATTTTGGAATTAAATTTTTGCATGAAAATTGATCAACCAACGTAGGTTAATTTTTCTGCAATTTAATTTAGTTATGATGTTCTTTCCCTTTACTTATGATATTTTGAAATTATGACAGCTTCCGGTCCTCGTGGTTTCGAAAACATCGAGCCACTAACAGGAAACAACTTCCAAACATGGAAGGACTCGTTGCTATTGCACTTAGGTTGGCATGAGGTTGACCTCGCGCTTAGAGAAAGTAAACCAGAGGAACCTCCAAAGGGTGCCACTGGGTATGCTGAGCTTAAGAAAGCCTATGACACTAAAGTTGAGCAGTGGGAGAGGTCGAACAGAATGGCACTCCTAATTATGAACTTCTCCATCTCAACTGAGATTAAAGGGGCTATTCCCACTAAAGAAAATGCCGCCGAATATTTGAAATCGGTGGAAGAACAATTTAAGGGCTCAGAGAAAGTGTATGCTGATGAGCTTTTACACAAATTGCTTGCAAAATATGATGGGCAAGGAAGTGTGAGGGAACACATATTAAGTATGAGCAATGCCGCGGCAAAGCTTAAAACCATGAAGTGTGACTTGAACGAAGAGCTTCTTGTGCTCCTTGTTTTTAGGTCACTACCCTCACAGTTCAATCCATTTAAGATAAATTACAACTCTCTTGAAACTAAATGGAAACTACCTGAGCTCATTGCACATTGTGTTTAGGAGGAAGAGAGAATGAAAAGTGAACAAAAGGATCAAGTTTTCCATGTTAACTCTGGAAAAAGGAAGGAGGAGAACAATGCTCCTGGCAATAATGTGCCCAACAAAAAGCAGTTTTTCAAAAAGACTCCTCCAAAACCTAAGCAATGGAATGAGGCAAGCTGTTCACGTCTCGCTCCTCCAGCGGCTGCTCCACTCAATCTCAAAAATGCCGCTGGAGAAATGATTTGCAACTTTTGCAAAGAGCCTGGTCATGTCAAGGCAGACTGTCCTGGTTTTCTCAAGTGGCTGAATAAAAAAGGTAAAGATGAGATCACTCTCGTAGATGAATCTCTATATGTTGATTTTTCTGAATCTACATGGTGGATTGACTCAGGAGCGACTGTGCATGTCGCTAATTCCTTGCAAGGATTCCATACAAGCCATACCCTAAGAAGGGGTTCAAGAAGACTTAATGTCGCAAATGGAAAGGAGGCTGAAGTTGAAGCTGTGGGCTCCCTCACCTTGAAGTTGCACACTGGTTTCCTACTTCAGCTCCAGGACGTACTTTATGTACCTACATTAAGTAGGAATTTGATTTCAGTTTCATGTTTAGATGATTATGGTTTTGATTGTTCTTTCGGGAAGAAACAATGTTTCTTAAAATATTGTAATAAGGATGTTGGTCTCACCGTTCGACGAGGCAAACTTTATATGTTGAATCTTTTCGAATATCCTATATGTGTGAATCTCTGTGAGCTGAATATGAATGTATGCAATCATGAAAAAAAAATGGGAGAAGTACCAATCCTTCTTCGAAATTGTGGCACCGTCGCTTAGGCCACATTTCGAGGGGGAGAATGGAACGATTGATTAAAGTAGAAATACTTCCTCCACTATATTTATCTGACGCGGGCAATTGCATTGACTGCATTAAGGGAAAGTATGTAAAAACAATTAAGAAAGGAGCAGTAAGAGCCACAAGGGTCCTTGAACTTATTCATACTGATATATGTGGACCTTTTAACGTAAAATCTGTGGATGGTTTTGATTCTTTCATTACCTTTACGGATGATTTCTCTCGCTATGGCTATATTTACCCCATACGTGATCGGTCCGAAGCTTTGGACAAATTTAAGATTTATAAAGCAGAGGTTGAAAACCAACTCGATCTAAAGATCAAGGTAGTACGATCTGATCGTGGGGGAGAATATTATGGCAGGCATGCTCCTTATGGGCAAATTCCAGGACCGTTTGCTAAACATCTTGCTGAAAATGGAATTATTGCCCAATATTCAATGCCCGGTGAACCTCAGCAAAATGGTGTAGCTGAGCGTCGCAACCGCACCTTGATGGATATGGTACGAAGCATGCTTAGTCATGCAAGCTTACCAGTAAACCTTTGGATGGAGGCATTGAAAACAGTTGCACACATCCTGAATCTTGCTCCAACTAAGTCAGCACCGAGCACACCTTATGAGATGTGGACGGGAAAGAAACCGAGCATGAATTACTTGTGTGTGTGGGGCTGCCCAGCTGAAGCTAAAGTATTCAATCCACAAATTAAGAAGTTGGACCCAAAGACAATTAGTTGTTTTTCATTGGGTACCCTCATAGAGGAAAAGGATACCGTTTTTATTGCCCAGGTCACACCACCAAGTTTGTGGAAACCAGGCAAGCGGTATTTTTTGAGGATAATGAAATCACTGAGGTTAGGGCAATTGATCTTGAGGAGAAGCGGGTGTATGTCCCATCCCCGACTATCCGAGAGAGCTTTATCCCTATGACTATCACGCACGAGACACCGGCTGGTGATCCCGAACCTGAAGTGGATCCTCAATCTGACGAGGAGCCTCAGCACAATGAAGATCCTCCTCAGGACGAGGACTCCCAACCAAATGTTGATCCTCAACCTTCTCGGGCAAGAAGAAACACGCATACTAATGAGCCCGTGAGAAGATCGCAACGAGATAAGAAAAAGGCCATCCCAAATGATTATGTCACTTTCATGTGTGAGGATGAAAATGACATCGGGAAGGCACAAGATCCGACCTCATATAAAGAAGCCACTAAAAGTGAAGACGCGTCCAAATGGATGGTTGCCATGGAAGATGAATTGAAATCTATGAGCTCGAATGATGTTTGGGACTTAACAGAAGTTCCCGATGGAGCCAAAAGGGTAGGCTGCAAATGGGTCTACAAAACCAAATATGACTCCAAAGGGAACGTTGAAAGGTTCAAAGCGAGACTTGTAGCAAATGGTTTTACACAGAGAGAAGGGATCGACTATATCGAAACCTTCTCACCTGTCTTGGCAAAGGACTCCTTCAGAATAGTCATGGCACTTGTAGCTCATTATGATTTAGAGCTGCATCAAATGGATGTCAAGACGGCATTTCTGAATGGTGACTTGAAAGAAGAAGTCTACATGACTCAACCTGAAGGTTTTGTCATGGAAGGAAAAGAACATATGGCATGTCGTTTAAAGAAATCCATATATGGCTTGAAGCAGGCTTCAAGACAGTGGTACCTAAAGTTCGACAAGGTTATTAGAACTTTTGGTTTTAAAGAAAATGAAGTGGACAACTGCATATACGTTAAGTTCAAAGGCAGTAGGTTCACAATTTTAGTCCTATATGTGGATGACATTCTGTTGGCTTGCAGTGATAAAGATATGCTGCAAGAGACCAAGAGATTTTTGTCCTCGAATTTTGACATGAAGGATCTCGGTGAAGCCTCGTATGTCCTTGGCATTGAGATTCATCGAGATAGGTCCAACGGAACAATAGGACTATCACAGAAGGCATACCTTGAGAAAGTACTAAAGAAATACAATATGCATAAGTGCTCTTCTACACCTACCCCCATAGTCAAGGGTGATAAGTTTGGGACATTCCAATGTCCAAGGAACCAAAATGAAGCTGATCAGATGAAGTCGGTTCCCTATGCTTCGGCTGTCGGAAGCATCATGTATGCTCAAGTGTGTACACGCCCTGACTTAGCTTTTGTAACCGGGATGCTTGGCAGATTTCAATCTAATCCAGGACCGGACCACTGGAAGGCCGCAAAGAAAGTCTTACGTTATATGCAAGGCACTAAAGATTTCATACTTACATATAAGAAGTCCGATAACCTGGAAGTTATTGATTACTCAGACTCTGATCTTGCCGGGTGTGTGGATAGCAAGAAATCCACGTCAGGTTATATATTCACACTCGCCGGTGGAGCCATATCGTGGAAAAGCTCCAAGCAAATGATAGTTGCCTCATCTACGATGCAGGCAGAGTTTATAGCATGTTTTGAGGCCACTGGGCAGGCTGTATGGCTAAAGAATTTTCTTCCCGGAATTAAGGTGGTTGACAGCATTTCCAAACCACTCACATTGTACTGCGATAATGAACCCGCAGTTTTCTATGCCAATAACAACAAGTCAAGTGTTGCTGCCAGGCACATTGACCTAAAGTATCGTGTTGTTCAACATAGAATCCAGGATCAAACCATTAATGTTAAGCATATCAGTACGACACGTATGCTTGCGGATCCGCTCACTAAAGGCTTACCACCCAATATATTTCGTGAGCATGTAGCCGGCATGGGATTATTGGAAGCCTCTTGATTCTGGAATAATGGGACCACTAATATAACCACTCCCCATTAAGTAATATGTATTCCGTTTTGAGATAGGATGAGTGCTATGAGTATGGCAGTTCAATGGCATGACATTTTGTCGTTGTAACACCTTACTCTGGTACATCATTCCTATGGAGAATGGACAAATGTTAATGAGCCTAACGATCAAGGGGGAGAATGTTGGTATTTGATCTAAGGCCCAACGGGCTGTAGAGAAAAGAAAGAAAGAAAGAAAAAAAGGTCAAAGGATAAACATGAAAGAAACGAGAAAGAGAGGGCCACGATCCAACGAACGTGCCCTCGTCACAACAGAAGCGCCCTGATCGGGGGCACCCTAACCAACGTGGTTTTGGTCCCCTGTCGCCAACGCACATAAAAGGGTTGGGGGCAGCCGGCACCTGCGTGTGAGATCCTATTCGCGTACGGACTACTGCTACCCCCTACATCCCTAAAACCCTAACCGATCTGGGGGAGCGCTGCACGACGGGAAGACCATCACCAAGCTCTGCCCCTGTTCCAGGGCGGTGCCGGTGGCGCCCGGAGGGACGCCGCTTCTCGCCACGATCCTCTACCCCGAGCCTGCATCACGCCTGCATCGAGCAGGCACGGGACATCGCATCGGCTACACCAATGGCCTCAACCATTGGTGGTAAGAACCAATCTCTTTCTCTTATATTGTTTAGGTGGTCTAATTACTAGGCATAAGATCCAGTCATATGAATCCTACGGGATTACATCTAACAGGACGGTCTCGGGGCGGCACCGCAACAGAAGCAAGGAGGCAGCAGGCACGCATCATAAATGGCACGCACGAGGCACCGGAGCGCGCTTGGCTTGGCACGGGCGAGGACGAGCAATGGAGGATTCAGGGGTCCTGCATGCGCCCGCCGTCGTCGTGTAGCTCCCTCGCGCTGAACAATAACTCCTGCTCCACACGCAGGTACATACGCTCATCCCTCCGTCTTCCTCCTCTGTCTCTACCCGTGTCCGCTCCATTAAGGAACTCTGCATCCGTCAGAGCTCTGACGACGAGCGGCCGGCCGGACGACCCTGTCATTACTCCCTCCGGCCGGTACGCGTCTCGTGCTCACGGCCGGTGACCAGGGCGATCCTCACGAGGCCTCCCTCCCCGTCTCAAATTCTCGCCGTACCTCCCCCCCCCCCCCCCCCCCCCCGCGCGCCCGCGCGCCACTCCCCGGCGCTGCCGCTTCAAATAGCACCGCGCATTCCGGTGATTCCCACTTCTTCATCTCCCGCCCCCGAACCACCGTTGCAAACCAAAGCTTAGATTGGTAGCCATCAAGAGACACGAGCCATGGGTTTCTACCACCTGTTCACCTCCCACGTGGTGGTGTCCCTCTTCCTCTCCTCCTCGTCGGTGTATCTTCATGGAGCCGCCGCGGCTCAGGAGGAGGCTCTGCAGACCTACATTGTGCAGCTGCACCCACGCGGACCTACCGGCGGCGGCGACCCAACCTCCTCCGAGCACGACTGGCACCTCGCCTTCCTCCTCAAATCCGTGCCTTCTTCCGAGGAGCAAGATGGCAAGCGGCTGCTCTACTCTTACCACACCGTGTTCGACGGCTTTGCGGCGCGGCTCACGGCGGCGAGGCGACGGCGCTGCGGGCGCTGCCGGGCGTCGCGTCGGTGCGGGAGGACCGCCGGGTCGAGCTGCACACCACGTACTCGTACCGGTTCCTCGGCCTCAACGTTTGCCCGACCGGGGCGTGGGCACGCGCACGCTACGGCCGCGGCGTGGTCGTCGGGGTGCTCGACACGGGCGTGTGGCCGGAGAGCCCGAGCTTCGACGACCGCGGGATGCCGCCGGTGCCGGACCGGTGGCGGGGCGTGTGCGAGACCGGGGAGCGGTTCAACGCGACCAACTGCAACCGGAAGCTCGTCGGCGCGCGATTCTACTCCAAGGGCCACCGTGCCAACTACCCGACGGACCCATCGGACGCCGCAGCGCGGACGCGGGAGTACGCTTCGCCACGGGACGCGCACGGACACGGGACTCACACGGCGTCGACGGCCGCGGGGAGCGCCGTGGCCGGAGCCAGTGTCCTCGGCGCCGGGGCCGGGGAGGCGCGCGGCGTGGCTCCCGGCGCGCACGTCGCTGCGTACAAGGTCTGCTGGTTCAACGGTTGCTTCAGCTCCGACATCCTCGCCGGGATGGACGATGCAGTGCGCGACGGCGTTGATGTGCTATCCCTCTCCCTCGGCGGCTTCCCCATCCCGCTCTTCGAGGACAGCATCGCCATCGGCAGCTTCCGTGCCACGGTGCGCGGCGTCTCGGTCGTGAGCGCCGCCGGTAACAACGGGCCGGAGCCGAGCTCCGTGGCAAATGAGGCGCCCTGGATGCTCACCGTCGGTGCCGCCACACTGGACCGCCGCTTCCCGGCCTACGTCCGGCTCGGCAACGGCCGGGTCCTGTACGGTGAGTCCATGTACCCCGGAAAAGTCGATTTGAAAAATGGCGGGAAGGCGCTCGAGCTGTTCTACGCCGCCGGTGGGTCCCGGGAAGGGATGTACTGCATGAAGGGGTCCCTCTCCGTGGCCGACGTCGCCGGGAAGATGGTGGTATGTGACCGAGGAATCACCGGACGGGCAGACAAAGGCCAGGCGGTGAAGGAAGCGGGCGGCGCGGCCATGGTGCTCACGAACTCCGAGATCAACCGGCAGGAGGACTCTGTCGACGTGCACGTCCTCCCCGCGACGCTAGTCGGCTACGAGGAGGCCGTCGAGCTCAAGAACTACATCAGCTCGACTCCGCGGCCGGTGGCTAGGATCGTGTTCGGCGGCACGCGGATCGGGCGAGCGCGCGCGCCGGCAGTGGCGCTGTTCTCGGCGCGCGGGCCGAGCGTGACGAGCCCGTCAGTGCTGAAGCCGGACGTGATCGCGCCCGGGGTGAACATCATCGCGGCGTGGCCGGGCAGCGTGGGCCCGTCGGGGCTGGACGGCGACGCGCGGCGGTCCAACTTCACGGTGCTGTCGGGGACGTCGATGGCGTGCCCGCACGTGAGCGGCATCGCGGCGCTGGTCAGGTCAGCGCACCCGTCATGGAGCCCGGCGATGGTGCGGTCGGCGATCATGACGACGGCCGACGTGAAGGACCGGCAGGGCAAGCCGATCACCGACGGCGACGGTGGCGAGCGCGCCGACGCGTTCGCCATGGGCGCCGGGCACGTGAACCCGGCCCTGGCCGTCGACCCGGGCCTCATCTACGACATCGAGCCGGCCGACTACGTGACGCACCTGTGCACGCTGGGGTACACGCAGAGGGAGGTGTTCAAGATCACGCACAGCGCCGTCAACTGCAGCGAACTGCTGCAGGACAACCCGGGGTTCACGCTCAACTACCCGTCGATCGCGGTGGCGTTCAAGCACGGCGGCGGCGAGGCCTCAGCGGTGCTCCGGAGGACGGTCACCAACGTGGGCGCGCCCAACTCGACGTACACGGCGCGGGTGGCCGCGCCGCCGGGGGTCAAGGTCACGGTCGCGCGCGCGCCCACGACGCTGGCGTTCGCCGAGTTCGGCGAGAAGAAGAGCTTCCAGGTGTGGGTGGACGCGTCGGCCGCGGCGGGGAAGGACAGCGCGGAGGGGTGCCTTGTGTGGAAGCAGCGGAGCGCGGGGCAGGGGAGGCGGCGCACGGTGAGGAGCCCCATTGCCGTGACCTGGCCCGTGGAGTAGAGGCGCAATTTGGCAGGCGATCAGGCACGATCAGCAGCTTGCTGGTAGCTAGTGCAGTGCCTGGTTCTTCTCTCTCCAGTTTGCTGTATCCAGGATCGGATGATATTATTCCGTAGTTCCCCTCCGAACTATAGCGGGCAGGGAGGACTTGTGTTAGAGAGCCAACACCTGGTTGGTTTATCGAGATGGATTCCCTAAGAACAAAACTCCAAATCATCTCAATTAGACAAACTAGTCATCAACACGTGCCCCGCACGGGCTAGCCTACAATTTAGATAGATGTTTCTGAGTTATAGTTTTATAAACATTTGCTGCATTCAGTATTTCTAAGAACTGTATTTTGAAATGATAATTATTATTAAAGTTTAAATTATTGCAAGCATTGAGCAATGCATATTCTCTATTGTACGAAAAAAAGATATATTATTTTCAACAATTTCATGGTCGTATATTTTACATATTATATGCTTCACATAATTATGTTGCAAAAATGTTGTATTGTGTCTTCATAATGAATAGATATAGTACACGACAACATGGCAATATTCACCAATATATTCATCGGTATATTTACTAATTGAGTGTCCTCAAGACCCAAGTTATTACTCCCTCCGTTCCTAAATATAAGTCTTTTTAGAGAGTTCACTAGGGGGCTACATACGGAAGAAAATGAGTGAATCAACGCTCTAAAATATGTCTATATACATCCGTATGTAGTCTCCTAGTGAAACATCTAAAAAGACTTATATTTAGGAACGGAGGGAGTAGTTAAGATACTTTAGAAAGGATATTTTTTTTCAAAGACAGAAAATATATTATCTTTTTCCTATCATTAATAGTATGATCTGAAATCTTATGTGCTTGCCACACCAATTTTCTAAAACACAATGACACTAATGTATCATGATATCATGTAGAAACCCCAAGTTTCCTAAAAATGTACTTGTAGATATGTACTCCCAAACTTTACACCATATCATAAAATATGTTTAGTTGTATGTTACACTTGAAGACCAATCCATGCACGTTTTTATCTACTACTCCCTCCGTTCCTAAATATAAGTCTTTTAAGCAATTTCACTAGTGGTCTACATACGGGACAAAATGATTGAATGTACACTCTAAAGTATGTCTATATACATTCGTATGTAGTCCACTAGTGAAATCTCTACAAAGACTTATATTTAAGAACGGAGGTAGTATTTGATATTTCGCATCCACAATAAGTAGTTTTGTTCCATAACTCGCAAATACTCCCTCCGTCCCAAAATTCTTGTCTTAGATTTGTTTAGATATGAATGTATCTAGTCAAGTTTTAGTATTTAGATACATCCATTTTTAGACAAAGCTAAGACAAGAATTTTGAGACGGAGGGAGTATAATATTGTTTTAGTTGAATGTTTTTTAGGGGATTTTAGTCGAATGTTACATATACGTGGACATTTGCATGTTGGAAAAATCTGGATTTTCCATATTTAACAAAGGGATTTCCTTTTTTATATGTTTTGGATAAGCCTGGTAGAAAGAAAATTGCACTTTATATGGTGTTACAATTTTTTTATGAAAGCTAATGAACAAAAATAATATGAAAAGTTAATGTGGAAAGAAAAATATTCATCAAAAAAATGTCATCATGTGTTTCTTCTGCATTAATAACAACACAATCTAATTTCAATTATGCCCAATTAAATTGTAAAAAATGACAACCTCCCATCATCCTAGATTATTGAGATGCAATATAAATTATAAGGAAAAAACTACCCGCTTTAACAAAGCGTGAGTAGTTGTTTTTTTTTCATCCAAATCATGCCCGGTGTGTCCTCCACATGTTCATTTCTTTGTTTCTAATTTGCGAAATAATTTGTAGGCTTGTAATCATGAAGTATTTGCATACGTGGTTGATTAATTTGTTCAATTACGTTCATATATTCTTTTTTAATAAGGGTTCATTTGCACATCGCATCCGTATATAGCTATGAGGCACACATGTACTACTACTACTTAACATGCATCGTACTCCCTCCGTCTTAAAATAAGTGACTGAAAAATGACCCAACTTTACACTAACTTTAATACAAAATTGAGTGATTTTTGAGTCACTTATTTTGAAACAGGAGGGAGTAATGAAGAGCGAGAATGTGTGGCTGAGTGCCAACCATATCAACATACACGACGGTGTCATAGCTGGACAAAAAAATGATTTGTTCTTACTGTTGTTTCGCTAGCAATATATACGGCAGCAATCCGAGCAGTAGCAATTAGCGAAGTACTGCTTTTCTCCGGCGATGAGATGTGCTTGCGATCCTCTTGTACTCCGTATGTCCAATAAGTAGGAATTTGCGTATCTGCACAATGTCCGCCTGACAAAACTGAAATCATTGTGTTTAGCACAGTAGTAAAAAGAGAACGGGAGAGACGAAAATTGTCAAGAGAGAGAGAGAAAGAAAGGACTGCTGGCAGTGGCAGCCAAGCAGACTTCCCAAGCAGCAGGTTAATCGAGTCCGACTGAAAGAGAAGCAGCACTTCAGTTCCGCACGTAGATTGAGCGGCTCCTACCACACGCCGATGAGAACACACGAGGCGCGTTTGGTTGCTCCATGAGGCCCAACCAGACCCGCGCGGAAAGTAAACGGGTTGTTTGGTTGGCTGCATACATTGTTGGGCATGTATGACACGATGTTTAAAGCATTTCTGGGCCTGGCTCTCTGGAAACGTTCAAATCGTTAGTTTATTCACAGTCAGGCCCGAGTGGTGCACGTGGGCGGCGGCGGCTGCACGCGCGCAGCCACTCTCGAGAAGTCGCGTTGCTTCCGGAAGCACCGACAGTTATTAGCCTCACCATCCCCACCGCTCCCTCTCCCCACTCTCCCTCACTCTCCCAACTCTCGCCGACGGCGGCGGATCGGAGGAGAGCAAGAAGATCACCGGACTCCATCACCGACGAGCGGATCATCACCTGGCCCACGGCAATGGCGGTAAGCACTTTTCTGTTCGTGAGGCACTACTTTTTTATGTTCGATCCAACGGTAGATTCTATCCATGGCGGAGAAGGGAATGGGGAATAGAGGTAGATAAACACGGCACTTCATTTCAGTTCATACTTGTTCATACGGGTTCATACTAGTTCATAGTGGCTAACCGCGCCGTTGAGGCGTAGAGAGCGGCGGGTCGAGTGGCTGGCCTTGATCTTCTTGTCCATCACCGTGCGGGCGGCGGGTCGTCGTCGTCCTCGGCGGAGTCGAGGTCGATCTGCCAGCTACGACTGCCTGCCTCCGGCGCCCTCACTGGCATCTGCACCGGATCTTCATCCTCCTTAGGCTCTCCACCGATGACCGCCGGTGGCACGATTGTCGTCTCCTAGTACACTGTGGCACGGCGGTCATTAGGAGCCCAATAGTTCTTGTACTTGGACCACATCTTCCTCTGTTTAGCGTCGTTGGAGGCGGCCTGATTCATGGCCCAGCGAATGATGTCGACTGCCATCGCGCCCTTCGCTGGGTTAGGAATCAACATCTTCAACTTTTGCATGTCAGGCATGGAGCCGAAGTTCGAACACACCTCCATGATGTTCTTAAACTTGGTGTGGTCACCATTCGACCACCCGAGGAAGAAGGCCCTCCAGCCAATACCCCAAGGGAAGGGGTTGGCGTTGGAGCTGGAGCTGGAGCTCATGGCGATGGAGAGGAGAAGGTTGATATGAGAGAAGAGAGGGGTGGGTAAGTAGTGGTGGTCTGGTTGAGTAAATATAGGCGTGATGGAGAAGAGGAAGAGTGACAGTCATGCCGTTTTAACTACATGCTCTTCAATGAGCCATGCACTCTGTCTGTGCCCGACTCCATGAATTGTGAGAGCAATGAGATGGGCACGGAGGTGCTCCCGGCCGTTGACAAGAAGGGCAAGCCGACGATTCATCCAATGTCCGAGGTGGTGTTGCCGCTCACCGCCGAGGAAGAACCGAAGACGCGCGATGACGAGCGCATGGAGGATCCCCCAACGGCAGGCGCCACAACTACGACCACTACCATGAGGAGGGTGGCCCAACTCAATTCTGCAAGGTCATCCTTGCACCGAAGCTTGAGTGCATCCCCATGCCCCTGGACTTCACCAAGCACTTCGCCGCGGTGCCGACGGAGTCCAAGCTGAAGAACAACACCGGCTGCTCTTGGAGGGTGATGGTCAAGCGGATGAACGGCAGGGTGACCCTGGATCAGGATTGGGCCACCTTCACCGCCGTTCATCAGATCAATATCGGCTACATGGTGACGTTCAAGCTCCTGACTCCCGACACCCTCAAGGTCATCATCTTCGACGATGACGATGGCATTGAGGTGGTCAACAAGTGCCGGAAGCACGACGAAGCCTTCTCCGCTAGGGACTAGGGCCGGGGCACCTCCTTCCTAAGTACTATCGAGTCTGCTTGAACTATGGTTTATGCGTTGAACTGTTTGAACTACCGTTGTGAACTATTCTGTTAAGTAGTTGAAGCTCTGTTTATGCTCTGCTCTGCTTATGATGTGTGGTACATGGTTGTGCCAAAGTGTGTTGGTAACCTCACCAACTAGCCAAAGAGGTTACCACACACGAGGTGTTGCATACAACCAAAAACCATGCCTTGGGTTTGTCCACTAACATGTAGGCAACCAAACACGAGGCAATGTGGTTCAACTCATGCAGACAAGAGGGCATGCAGGCAACCAAACAACTTGCAGATGGTGCATTTAAGGCTGTTTTTGCTCAACCAGGCTGAGTTGAGAAGGCTATGCAATGTAGCTACTGTAGACTAAAGGAACCAAACACGCCCACGCCCATGATTGATGGCAACAGTACTATGGTAGTATTGACGTGCGGCATTGGCTTCTGAATGGTAATGGTTTTTTTAAAGGAGGATGACCCCCGGCCTATGCAACTGGGTTATGCATGCAGTCATTTTATTATTCACAAAGACCTTACAAACTAATATTCCCTCTGTATTTAAATACTTGTAGTTGGGGAAAACTAGACTAGTTCTCCCTAACTACAAGTATTTAGGTACGGAGGGAGTACATTAATAAATCTAAAGCCACCATCTTGATAACATCTTTCGTTGTTACTCCTATCCAGCTAATGAAGGGGTGTCGATAGTCCGAGCCGAATACCAAACATACCTCGCACGAAAGCTTAACATTTAAAGCCGGAGGCCCCAACCAAGCCGCTTGACGAGTCTGGGGCACACACCGGTCTCGCACATTCTCAGAGTCCGTCGTCGCCATCTTCCACACATCCATCTTCAAAGAAGGTATTGACGCATCGACCATGCCACGCCTATTATCGACATCACCATGGCGCCACACAGCGCCACCTTCCTACGCACGTCCATCAAGACGCGTCCAACACCAAGACTCTGTTGCACCATGTTGCCGGGACCCGCCATCATCGACGTGGTAGATGCCATGTCGCACCACCCCCTGATCAAGATTGCCTCCAATGCCAATCAAATAGTGTCCACCAGCCACATAGCTCCCAAGGAGGCACCTTCAATAAGGGAATGACACCAATGACGTCGTCGCTGCCCACCGCAATTAGGGATTTCACCCGGAAGACAAAAGGGCGTGGTGGAGGTATAGACAGATCCGACGAACGTCTCCTTGGAGAAGAAATGGCGCCTTCGGGCATCGCCGCCGTCGTCGCCGACTAGGGCTGGCAAAGGATTTCTCTCGACCTGAATCCCACCTCCAGCTCCATCTGCATTGAGCACCAGCGCGACCCAGATCCGTACAAAGAAAAGCACACCGAGCATGGGGGAGGAGGCGCCTGGATCCACTACCATCCGTGTCACATGTCGCTGCCGCGATCCAGATATATCCTCCCCCTACCTGAAGGCCCGACCACGACCAACATACCCCACTCAAGAGATCACGCAGCCGCCCCGCGGCCGATCCCCGCGCCCAACTCGGTGCCCGTGTTGGCTAGCAGCAACCCGCAGCGCCGCCACCAAGCGAGGAGGGCAGAAGATCCCCGCCGCTGCTAACACCACCAGCCGGGCATCGCTCGGCGATGCGCCCAGGCGGCAGCAAGGGGGGGAGAAGGCCGAGGGAGAGGAAGGAGGTCGGGGGAGAGAGGCTCATCCGGCCATCGCGCGGGGGCGACGCGGACGAGCAGGAGGAGGGAGATGCGATCTGCAAAGTAGCTTGATTCCTCCTTGAGGAGATTCTGCATGAGGCTTGTCCTGCAAGATCCACATGTCGAAGACAACCTCCATTGAACTAACGATTTGATAGAAGTCGGCAACAGCGACGACGACAACGTCGGATTGACACACGAATATACTATATCACTAAATCCCGCAGAATTGGAGGCCTCTCATTCAATTAAGGTCACCAATATAAAATTGGGTCACGATTTTGACCAGATCAACAATTTCTCACTCAATTATTTTAATCCTCTCTAACTCTAAGCTCTCTATTTTTAAGGTTTGGCAATCAATTGCGCTCTCAATATAAAGTTGGGTCATCCAAATTTGACTAAATCAACAATTACACAATGAGCTCTCTCATTCACTTTTAATACACCATGCTCCCTCTTTTTTAAGCTTTTTTCGTCAACCCTTGATTTTGACTCCGTCAATCCTTTGTTGTGGCAATAAAATCTCTAACTTCGTTAAGCTATCTCATTTTAAAGCCCCTCATTCAACTCTTTAATTTTGATTGGATGCATAATTGATTGGGTCGTTCATCCTCGCTTCATAATGGGATCTCTTAATGAATGAGTGATAAAACAGAAATGTCGTCCATGACACAGTTAGCATCAGCATAACAGATAAGTCACACGGCGTAAGTAACTTTCACATGCTTTTGTACTAACTAAAAGACGTCCTATCACACGGTCAAAAAAATTCACCCAAACACCATTGTAAAAAAAATAAAAACGATACACTCATGAACGATTTGCTATGGATTGGTAATACGAGACATTGTCCCACTAATCAGTTCCCCGATTTGCATCGTTAGTCCACTTTTCCCCTAATCTTTGATCACAAATTAACACATTCATCTATAAGCATGATTCCGTAAAATATGTCCATAGAAGTAGCATATCTGATAAAAAAATTGCACTTTGTTGTATCTCCCACCCGCTAAACCAACTAATCAAAATATTTTTTAGAACTTTAGATAAATTACATGAAACATGTATAACCCCAAGAATACAAACGGCACAGCAAAGCACACACTTCCCTTCTAGTAAGAGAGATATCGGATAGAGATTCCGGGGCCATCATCATAGTGCCTTGGGGCATTGGCATGTGCTTGGTGATGAAGCAAGCTAGCTTGATTATACCTTCCCGATGTGATTCTCCATTAAGCTTGTCCGGCAAGATCAACACGTAGAAGCCAGCCTTGATTGACCAAACGATTTGATAGAAGTCAGCATCAGAGACATGAATAAGGGCCAGTTCTTTTCCAGCTTATTGTAAAAATAAGCCAAAAGCCCAAAAAAACTCAATTTGTATAAGCTAGCTTAACTTATTTTCATAGGAGTTCCCTTTGCAATGGAAAAAAGCTGGGGGTGACCAGCTTCCCACAGAAGCTTACTTAAAAGCCAAGGGGTATAGCCCATTGCCCCTGGTTTTCTCACTTATTACAATGAGTTTGCCACCGAGCCCAACCCCTCGTCCCACCGTAGAAAACCGAATCGAGCCGCTCCCGATTCCCTCCGCCGTCGCTGGTCCCGGTCCTTCTTTGTGCCATCATCGCCCTTCCCTCCGACGTCGCTGCTCCCGGTCCTTCCCTCCATCGCCACTCCCAGTCCTTCTCTCTGCCGCCTCCGCTTCCTGCCCTTCTCTCCATTGCCGCCGCTCCTGGCCCTTGCCTCGATCACCCTTGATTCTCCAGCTAGCCGCCACCACCGGACCCCAGCTCCTGGACGCGGTCGTCTCCGTTGACATGTCCGGCGGGTAGGCCTCCCGTCGCTGCTCCTTTCCTCCCTCGGGTGCGACTCCGCCCTTCTCCACGACCTAGCAGCAACAGCTCCACTTTGGCGGACAGCCGGGGCTCTACTCCGACGGACGACGTCCAACTCCGGCCGACGACCCACTCTAGTGAAGAACCCCCATCCCTTGCCCTACTTTGGCCGACGACCCACTCCAACTCCACTTCAAGGATATTATAGACTTTTAACTACTCATACCATATATAAGCTGGAAAAACACTCACCAAGAACTGGCTAGCTTATTATCTGGAGCTTATTTTCACACGAGCTTATTTGGAGTTTATTCTCACAGTAGCTTATTTTCACACGAGAGCTCAAAAGAACTGGCCCTAAGAGAGATGTCAAATAGAGATAGATATTTGACACCGTTATGGACTTCTTGGAATATCTCTACTCCTAAAGGAGCAGTCTGTATGTGGTTCCGTTCGTTCGTACCCTCATCCCATCGATCAATCCAAGCCTCCTCCCACTAATTTATTTAGCCCAATCCTCCCTACCAAATTTTCTCTCTCATCCTATGGTCTTTTTTTCCTGTTGGTCGGCCGCCGCTTGTAGGGTTTCACCTCTCCCACGAGCGATCGAACCCTAGATGGCCGTCGCTCCCAACAGCGCCTCCCACTCACCTCTTCCGCCTCCACCACCTCCCTTCCACTTTCGCCTCGCCGCGCTGTCAACCCTCTGTTGGGGAACGTAGTAATAATTCAAAATTTTCCTACGTGTCACCAAGATCAATCTAGGAGTTGCTAGCATCGATAGAGAGGGAGAGCATCTTGATACTGTTGAAGATCGCTAAGCGGAAGCGTTGCAATGAACGCGGTTGATGGAGTCATACTCGCGGCGATTCAAATCACGGAAGATCCGATCCAAGCACCGAACGAACGGAGCCTCCGCATTCAACACATGTACAGCCCGGGGATGTCTCCTCCTTCTTGATCTAGCAAGGGGGAAGGAGAAGTTTAGGGAGAGCTCTGGCAACACGACAACGCGATGGCGGTGGAGCTTGTGGTTCTCCGGCAGGGCTTCGCCAAGCGCCGCGGAGGAGGAGAAGTGGAGGGGTAGGGCTGCGCCAAGGGGGAGGGTTAAGGTGTAGTCACAGCCCTCCCAACCCTCCTCTATTTATAGGAGAAAGGGAATAGGGGGGCGGCCACCCTAGGAAATCCTAGGAGGGGGCGGTGACGGCCAAGGGGGTGGCTTGCTTCCCAGTTGGTCGGAGGTAGCCCCACGCCCTAGGGTTTCAGCCCTAGGCGCCTTGGGCCCATTTGGTGGTGCGCACCAGCCCACCAGGGAGCTAGTTCCCTCCCACTTTCGGCCCATGTGGCCCAACGGGATAAGTGGCCCCTCCCGATGGACCCCCGGTACCCTTTCGGTGGTCCTAATACAATACTGATAAACCCTGAAACCATTTTGGTGACCGGAACTGGACTTCCCATATATAAATCTTCACCTCCGGACTATTCGGAACTCCTCTTGATGTCCGGGATCTCATCCAGGACTCCGAACAACTTTCGGTAACCACATATACAATTCCCATTACAACTCTAGCGTCACCGAACCTTAAGTGTGTAGACCCTACGGGTTCAGGAACCATGCACACATGACCGAGATGCCTCTCCGGCCAATAACAAATAGCGGGATCCGCATACCCATATTGGCTCCCACATGTTCTACGATGATCTCATCGGATGAACCACGATGTGGGGGATTCGATTAATCCCATATACAATTCCCTTTGTCTATCGGTATCATACTTTCCCGAGATTTGATCGTCGGTATCCCTATACCTTGTTCAATGTCGTTACCG
The DNA here is from genome assembly GCF_904849725.1 of Hordeum vulgare subsp. vulgare. Taxonomy (NCBI): domain Eukaryota; kingdom Viridiplantae; phylum Streptophyta; class Magnoliopsida; order Poales; family Poaceae; genus Hordeum; species Hordeum vulgare. Next base: position 537,288,000 of record NC_058521.1, read on the forward strand.
GCAAGTCTCTTTACTTGTTCCATAACACATGATCCCGTGGCTAACTCCTTAGTCACATTTAGCTCATTATGATGATGTATTACCGAGTTGGCCCAGAGATACCTCTCCGTCACACGGAGTGACAAATCCCAGTCTCGGTTCGTACCAACCCAACAAACACTTTCGGAGATACCTGTAGTGCACCTTTATAATCACCCAATTACGTTGTGACGTTTGATACACCCAAAGCATTCCTTACTGTATCCACGAGTTGCACAATCTCATGGTCTAAGGAAATGATACTTGACATTAGAAAAGCTCAAGCAAACGAACTACACAATCTTGTGCTATGTTTAGGATTGGGTCTTGTCCATCACATCATTCTCCTAATGATGTGATCCCGTTATCAACGACATCCAATGTCCATGGTGAGGAAACCATGACCATCTATTGATCAACGAGCTAGTCAACTAGAGGCTCACTAGGGACATGGTGTGGTATATGTATTCACATATGTATTACGGTTTCCGGTTAATACAATTATAGCATGAACAATAGACAATTATCATGAACAAGGAAATATTATAATAACCATTTTATTATTGCCTCTAGGGCATATTTCCAACAGTCTCCCACTTGCACTAGAGTCAATAATCTAGTTACATTGTGATGAATCGAACATCCATAGAGTTCTGGTGCTGATCATGTTTCACTCGTGGAAGAGTTTTAGTCAACGGATCTACGACATTCAGATCCGTATGTACTTTACAAATATCTATATCTTCGTCCTAAATGTATCCACGAATGGAGTTGAAGCGGCGCTTGATGTACTTGGTCTTCTTGTGAAACCTGGGCTCCTTGGCAATAGCAATAGCTCCAGTGTTGTCACAGAAGAGAGTCATCGGGCCCAACGCATTGGGAATCACTCCTAGGTCGGTGATGAACTCCTTCATCCAGACTCCTTCATGCGCTGCTTTCGAAGCAGCTATGCACTCCGCTTCATATGTAGATGCTGCCACTACACTTTGCTTGCAACTACACCAGCTGACTGCCCACCATTCAAAATATACATGTATCATGTCTGTGACTTGGAGTCATCCGGATCTGTGTCGAAGCTAGCATCGACGTAATCCTTTACGACGAGCTGTTCGGCACCTCCGTAACCGAGAAACATATCTTTAGTCCTTTTCAGGTACTTAAGGATATTCTTGACCGATGTCTAGTGATCCACTCCGGGATCACTTTGGTACCTCCGTACCAAACTTATGGCAAGGTTCACATCAGGTGTGGTACACAACATGGCATACATAATAGAGCCTATGGCTGAAGCAGAGGGGACGGTACTCATCTTTTCTCTATCTTTTGTCGTGGTCGGGCATTGAGTTGTGCTCAATCTCACACCTTGCAATACAGGCAAGAACCCCTTCTTGGACTTATCCATATTGAACTTCTTCAATATCTTGTCAAGGTATGTGCTTTGTGAAAGACCAATGAGGCATCTCGATCTATCTCTATAGATCTTGATGCCTAATATGTAAGCAACTTCTACAAGGCCCTTCATTGAAAAACACTTATTCAAGTAAGCCTTTATGCTTTCCAAAAGTTCTATATCATTTCCCATCAACAATATGTCGTCCACATATAAAATGAGAAATGCTACAGAGCTCCCACTCACTTTCTTGTAAATACAAGCTTCTCCATAAGTCTGTACAAACCCAAATGCTTTGATCACCTCATCAAAGTGAATGTTCCAACTCCGAAATGCTTGCACCAGCCCATAGATGGAGCGCTGGAGCTTACATACCTTTATAGCATTTTTAGGGTCAACAAATCCTTCCGGCTGCATCATATACAATTCTTCCTTAAGAAAGTTGTTAAGGAATGCCGTTTTGATGTTCATTTCCCACATTTCATAATCATAAAATGTCGCAACTGTTAACATGATTCACACGGACTTCAACATTGCTACGGGTGAGAAAGTCTCATCGTAGTCAATTCCTTGAACTTGGCGATAACCCTTAGCGACAAGCCAAACCTTATAGACGGTCACATTACCATCCGCGTCGGTGTTCTTCTTAAATATCCATTTATTTTCTATGGCTTGCCGATCATCGGGCAAGTCCACCAAAGTCCATACTTTGTTCTCATACATGGATCCTATCTCGGATTTCATGGCTTCAAGCCATTTGTTGGAATCCGGGCCCGCTATCGCTTCTTCATAGTTCGAAGGTTCACCGTTGTCTAACAACATGATTTCCAGGACAGGGTTGTCGTACCACTCTAGTGTGCAATGCATCCTCGTGGACCTAGAAGTTCAGTAGCAACTTGATCCGAAGTTTCATGATCATCATCATTAACTTCCTCTCTAGTCGGTGCAGGCACCCAGAACCATTTTCCTGCGTTGCAGTACTCTCCGGTTCGAGAGGGGGTACAATTACCTCATCAAGTTCTACTTTCCTCCCACTCACTTCTTTCGAGAGAAACTCTTTCTCTAGAAAGGATCCATTCTTGGCAACAAAGATCTTGCCTTCGGATCTGAGATAGAAGGTATACCCAATAGTTTCCTTAGGGTATCCTATGAAGACTCACTTTTTCGATTTGGGTTCGAGCTTTTCAGGTTGAAGTTTCTTGACATAAGCATCGCATCCCCAAACTTTCAGAAACGACAGCTTAGGTTTCTTCCCAAACCATAATTCATACGGTGTCGTCTCAACGGATTTAGATGGTGCCCTATTTAAATTGAATGTGAGATCTCCAATGCATATCCCCAAAATGATAGCGGTAAATTAGTAAGAGACATCATAGATCGCACCATATCTAATAGACTGCGATTACGACGTGTAGACACACCGTCACGCTGAGATGTCCCAGGTGGCGTGAGTTGTGAAACAATTCCACATTTCCTTAAGTGTGTGCCAAACTCATGACTCAAATATTCTCCTCCACGATCAGATTGTAAGAACTTTATTTTCTTGTCGCGTTGATTCTCTACCTCACTCTGAAATTCCTTGAACCTTTCAAAGGTCTCACACTTGTGTTTCATTAAGTACACATACCCATATCTGCTTAAGTCATGAGTGAGGGTGAGAACATAACGATAGCCACCGCGAGCCTCAATGCTCATTGCACCGCATACATCGGTATGTATTATTTCCAACAAGTTGGTTGCTCGCTCCATTGTTTTGGAGAACAGAGTGTTAGTCATCTTGCCCATGAGGCATGGTTCGCACATTTCAAATGATTCAAAATCAAGAGACTTCAAAAGTCCATCTGTATGGAGTTTCTTCATGCGTTTGACACCGATATGACCAAGGCGGAAGTGCCACAAGTATGTGGGACTATCATTATCAACCTTACATGTTTTGGTACTCACACTATGAATATATGTAACATCACATTCGAGATTCATGAAGAATAAACCATTGACCAGCGGGGCATGACCATAAAACATATCTCTCATATAAATAGAACAACCATTATTCTCAGATTTAAATGAGTAGCCATCTCGCATCAAACGAGATCCGGATACAATGTTCATACTCAAAGCTGGTACTAAATAATAATTATTAAGGTTTAAAACTAATCCCGAAGGTAGATGTAGAGGCAGCGTGCCGACGACGATCATATCGACCTTGGAACCATTCCCGACGCGCATCGTCACCTCGTGCTTCGCCAGTCTCCGCTTATTCCGCGGCTCCTGTTTTGAGTTACAAATGTGAGCAACTACACCGGCATCAAATACCCAGGAGCTACTATGAGCGCTGGTAAGGTACACATCAATAATATGTATATCATATATACCTTTGACGTTGTCGGCCTTCTTATCCCCTAAGTACTTGTGGCAGTTTCGCTTCCAGTGACCGGTTCCCTTGCAATAATACCACTCAGTCTTAGGCTTGGGTCCATTCTTGGGCTTCTTCCCGGCAACTAATTTACCGGGCGCGGCAACTGCTTTACCGTCCTTCTTGAATTTCTTCTTACCCTTGCCTTTCTTGAAACTGGTGGTCTTATTCACCATCAACACTTGATGTTCCTTTTTTATTTCCACCTCCGCTGATTTCAGCATCGAATATAACTCGGGAATGGACTTCTCCATCCCTTGCATATTGTAGTTCATCACAAAGCTCTTGTAGCTAGGTGGAAGCAACTGGAGGATTCTGTCAATAACCGAGTCATCCGGAAGATTAACTCCCAGCTGAGACAAGCGGTTGTGCAACCCACACATTTTGAGTATATGCTCGCTAACAGAACCAGTTTCCTCCATCTTACAACTGAAGAACTTGTCGGAGACTTCATATCTCTCGATCCGGGCATGAGCTGAGAAAACTAGTTTCAGCTCTTGAAACATCTCATATGCTCCATGTTGCTCAAAATGCTTTTGGAGCCCCGGTTCTAAACTGTAAAGCATGCCGCACCTAGCGTCTTGAGCTGCTCGGAAAAAGGTTGCGTCACCTAGCGGTGCATCAAGGACATATATTTTCTTGGAATCTATGAGGATGAGCCTCAAGTTACGGACCCAGTCCGTATAGTTGCTTCCATCGTATTTCAGCTTGGTTTTCTCTAGGAACGCGTTGAAGTTGAGGGGAACATTATCGTGGGCCATTGGATCTACAATATAGATTGTAAAGACAATTTAGACTAATTTCATGATAGTTAAGTTAATCTAATCAAATTATTTAATGAACTCCCACTCAGATAGATATCCCTCTAGTCATCTAAGTGATACATGATCCATATCGACTAGGCCGTGTCCGATCATCACGTGAGACGGACTAGTCATCAATGGTGAACATCTCCATGTTGATCGTATGTACCAAACGGCTCATGTTCGACCTTTCGGTCTCTCGTGTTTCGAGGCCATGTTTGTACATGCGAGGCTCGTCAAGTCAACCTAAGTGTTTCGCGTGTGTAAATCTGGCTTACACCCATTGTATGCGAATGTTAGAATCTATCACACCCGATCATCATGTGGTGCTTCAAAACAACGATCCTTCGCAACGGTGCACACTTAGGGGGAACACATTTCTTGAAATTTTAGTGAGGGATCATCTTATTTACTACCATCGTTCTAAGCAAACAAGATGTAAAAACCTAATAAACATCACATGCAAATCATAAAGTGACATGATATGGCCAATATCATCTTGCGTCTTTGATCTCCATCTTCGGGAAGCGGCATGATCACCACCATCACCGGCACGACACCATGATCTCCATCATCGTGTCTTCATGAAGTTGTCTCGCCAACTATTACTTCTACTACTATGGCTAACAGTTAGCAATAAAGTAAAGTAATAATATGGCGTTTTGATTGACACGCAGGTCATATAATAAGTTAAGACAACTCCTATGGCTCCTGCCGGTTTTCATACTCATCAACATGCAAGTCGTGAATCCTATTACATGAACATGATCAATCTCATACATCACATATATTTCATCACATCCTTTTGTCCATATCACATCACATAACATACCCTACAAAAATAAGTTAGACGTCCTCTAATTGTTGTTGCAAGTTTTACGTGACTGCTATGGGTTTCTAGCAAGAACGTTTCTTACCTACGTTACAACCACAACGGTGATATGCCAATTGCTATTTACCCTTCATAAGGACCCTCTTCATCGAATCCGATCCGACTAAAGTGGGAAAGACAGACACCCGCTAGCCACCTTATGCAACAAGTGCGTGTTAAGCGGCCGGACCAGTCTCACGTAAGCGTACGTGTAAAGTCGGTCTGGGTCGCTTCATCCCACAATGCCGCCGAATCAAGATAGGACTAGTAACGGTAAGCAAATTGACCAAATCATCGCCACAACTTACTTGTGTTCTACTCGTACATAGAATCTACGCATAAACCTGGCTCTGATACCACTGTTGTGGAACGTAGTAATAATTCAAAATTTTCCTACGTGTCACCAATATCAATCTAGGAGATGCTAGCAACGAGAGAGAGGGAGAGCATCTTCATACCGCCGAAGATCGCTAAGCAGAAGAATTATGTTGGTTCATCTCTAATTGTGTACAATATACTTCTATGTAGCACCATCAACATTTTTCCTCCTTCACCCACGCTCTCTTCGTCCCTCCCTCTCCTCAACCCCATAGAATTACACTCCATCGTACCCTCACAATGGAGCATCTAAACTGCAATCTCTTCCACCTCCACCCTTACACTCTTTGATTTTCAAACACAAAATCGTGTAGTTTGGATATACTTCATGTTGTGGTAAACCCCTCTTTCTATCTCTCTCCCTCCCACCATCCCCACTCCATCGCCCTCTCCCTCTCATTCTCTTTCAATTTTCAGTTTTCTTCAATTCACATCATAATGCTTAACTTGACTATCCATATTTTCTAGCATAATACATCTGAAAGTCAATACAACTAATTTGCTTGCTGGAATATTTGAAGTTTGAACACATAGTTGTTGGAGCATATATCATCACCATAAAAGTAATAGAAAGAAAGTAATTCTGATTTTTTTAGAATAAAAAATTGAAATGGTGTCAAACAGTACCAAGTCTTGCAATTTACTTACAATACTTAGTGGTATTATAATCTTGCAATTTTGATGTATATATACAATCTTGCAATTTGCTTATACAATTTTAATGGTGAGCATATATCATGCAGTTTGATGTATATATACAATCTTGCAATTTACTTATAATAGTGACAAACATTTTAACGACCGTTGCTACATGATTCTCTTATGAACTGGATCAATGGTTTAGTCTTCAAAGAAAAGGAAATCAATGATCGCACAAATAAGGTAACTAATCCATCAAGTATTAAGATGTATTTAACATACCTAGTGGTATTTTGAGCAAAGCTACATGGATATGAATTTCGAGAGGAAATTTGCGAAAAAGAGGTAAAAAAACGAGATCAGTTTATAGCCTTTGCCGACAATTATGGATATTAAACAACATTTTAGTCTAAATATGTGTATTGAGATGAAGAAGAACCATCTCCTCACTGTGACCTTGGGAAAAATACAATACCAAACTACCATCTGTGGGATACAAGACAAGCGTCCTACCACAAGTGTGCCACAACTATGGATTTAGGCACTTGTTCTCTTCTAATTCTGAAATCAAAATATATGATCTTGCTTTCCATCTATATTTTATAGCATCGAAACTCCCTAAATAATATTAAATTGCCATTAGCCACGAATTAGAAAGGCTACACTAAATAAGCTAATCTTAGTATATAATGCTAGTGGGCTATCATAATTTTCAAACTCATGAAATATCATATGTTCAACAGTTCCAGATGAGGACCTCCCTTCTAGCCTATCTAAAAATGTCATTCTGGTTTTATCTAGAATACTCAAAGAATAGTATATAGTCATAATTATCCAAAAACAAAAATACAGCATTAGATGCTAGAGGAGCAATCTTCCATTATCTAAAAGAGAAGTTAAGCATATGAATTGAACAAGAGGACATTTTGAAGCCATGGCCATTGGTGAAATCTCGTGTCATTGCGAACTTCACACAGTTCACGATGGCAGAAACTACAATAGCATTTCGAGGGATAATTTTTAGGCACTGAAGCATGCTAATAAAATTTAGTACTCCAGAACAAAGGTAGGCGGTTTTGTAATAGAAACATTCAAGTTGACATTTCATATTTATCCATGGAGCAACCATAGCAACAAACTATATGTCGATGGAGTAACCACAATAATAACATCCAATGGAAAGTAGCTAGCAAGGGAGAAAGCAGCAAACCTGAAATAGTTTTGTCGAGCCATGGGAATTGCCTTGTGAGGTTTGCGGTTGTCGAACCACCATGTGTATTGAAGCTCCTTCTGAACATCCTTTGAATTACCTTTAGCAATCACAAATAAGCACAAACTGACTATGTTATAACAAATGGATATTGCTTGAAGAGCAAACTAACTTGCATCACAGTTCTACGAATAGATAAGATGTAAAAAACCAATAGGAGAATACTTGGAACAACTGAAGTACATGGAGACTGAAAATGCAATCCTCACGTGTTCTTCGCAGGAGAGAATTTTAGTTATTTCTTCTAAAGCAAACTTACTATGTACTGAACCAAACCAAACTAAAGTATATTAATTATATCTGAACTAAACCACACTCTTCCAACCATGATATTAGGAAACAACTTCAAAATATACAAATTTGATCAATCTGAACAGTTTACTTGTTAGTCATAATGGATACAAATTTCAACTTGATTTCAAGAAATAAGGCTATCTCCACCGCGCGACCCCAAATCATCCGGGTGTGTTCGTTTGAGGTAAAACGGTCAAAATAGACGACCCACAACACGGGAGCATACCCACTTTTTGCCATGTCCGTGTCTGTTTCTACCCTATTTCCAGACCAAAGTCGGTCTGGGTTTGGGGCCAAAGCGGACAGAAAACGTCCGCCTTCGTGTCCTCTTCGTCCGCCTGTGTCCGCGTCTGGCCCACATGTCACCCTCTCTCCCATCTTCTCTCCCATGACCACCATGCCCGCATGTGTTGTCCTCCGCCGCACGCGCTGCCCTCGCCCTGCCCGTGTCGCCCTCAGCTGCCGCTCGTGCACCTCGGCTGGTGCTCGCACTAGAGCAGGCAACAGGAGTGCGGTCGGGTGCGTGCATGCGGCGTGGGCGCGAGCGCGGCGCGACGAGGCTGGGGTGCGTGTGTGGGCGAGGCTGGGGTGCGTGTGTGGGCGCAGCTAAGCGCGAGCGCGGGCACGGGCGCAGGCGCGGCTGGGGCGGGTGAGCGCGCGCGGGGTTGCGGCAAGGGCGGGCGAGCGCGGGCGCGGGCGAGGCGGGGGTGTGGGTGTGCGGCGTGGGCGCGGCTGAGCGCGAGCGCGGCGGGGGTGCGTGCGTGCGGCGTGGGCGCGGCGAGGCTGGGCGCGGCCTGCTACGTGTTCAAGAAAATGACGAGCTGAACATCTGGTGAAATGGGTTAGAAATGGGGTAGCAGCGCTGGATGGAAGGACTTTGTCCGGCCTCTGTCCAGCGTCCGCTGTCCGTTTTTCTACCCCAAATGGACAAAATCCGGACGAAACCTGACGTCGGTCTGGGGTCGTGCAGTGGAGTTGGCCTAATATCATGGTACATCTATGCGTTGTGTTGAAGAAGTGTCGCTAATGGTCGAATATATTAAACTTGATCGAGAAACTTCACAACATCGGAGCAACTATTTTTATGATGCCATCTTGAATTTCACACATAAGTGTCCCACACAACTATCCAACTGTATCAACATGCATATCAGGAAAAAAATGCATCGCATACTCACTGCATTCCTAGATTTAAAGTGTTATCAAGGAATGAGCTTAGCTGAAACACGTACACGAGTAACAAGTTCTGGTGCCCGCTAGGATATAATCATAATCCACACACCACATGAGGGATATTTGTTTGTTTGACATTCTACATTCAAATGAGCAGAACAAGCTCTTGAATGGGTTGTGGCTAAAAACCTTAAACGATATTCAACAAAGATTAAGATAATAAGATAAAATTATTATGCATGCTTATTCTCTGCAATTGTTGTTAAAAGAATGGTTTATAATTATGGGTATCCCACATTAACCCGTTTAATACTATGCACCGGAAAGAGTAAATCTGCAATACATAAGATTTACAAGTATTGAGTCAATTGATATCAAATAAATATTTGAAGAACAATTCATGCTAGTCTAGTACCAAAAGACCAGCTTACAAGACGTCAACATATCAAGTGGCATATCAGGAGCTCGCTGCTGAAAAAGGTAGGAGTATAATCTTTCTCTAATAGATATCTTTCTACAAGTGATGATAGACTATCTTACTAACTAAACAGCAGCTTCATGTATATTATCGCACCTTCAGATGTCAAATCGACATACAATATAGGAATCATAAGTGAAAAGTTACCATGTCCCCTAATCCTTTAGCACACGCTTTGTATTTAATTAACACATTGGTAGGTCTCATAGCATTTCAATAAAGTCCATATTCTGATGAACCACTTATATAAACAGATTCACCTATACCCTGGTGTTCCAATAAAATATTTTCCACTCTTACGTGTAGAAACATGCTTAGTAAATAATAAAGACCATTTTGCTTAGCCTCGATATGAACCAAATCTAATTCTTTGTAGCCTCGACAAAAGAGACATATATTGGTTTCTCCCCTCCCTCCACTATGCTCTCTTGGTTCATGATTAATCTAACAATAGCATGGGGTACTCCTCATCTGAATATACTAGAGGAAAGCAAACAAGCATACGCTGATTAAGTAATAACGCATTGGTTAAGAACACAACTAAAGACAAGAAGAGTGCAGTTCAAGAAAAAATCAGATAACTGTAGGATAATCAAGCCTGCATTTCGACTACGCCATTTGAGCAAAAGTTTGGCTTCCATGAAATCCGTAGCGTGAACCTAATGTGTGCCCCTAAACTTACTTATGGTAGTTTACTTTCGCATCGACTGGAACTTGCCTTGATACCTAGTAATAGTAACTTAGGATGTGCATTCAAACTTAGGCCAACGATCTCAGCATCAACGATACGTGGAGGCGAGCCGTGTTGCGGTGTTGGTGTAGCCATCCAGTGAGAAATACTCTCTCCGTTCCTAAATATAAGTCTTTCTAGAGGTTTTATTAATGAACTACATACGGATGTATATAAACCTATTTTAGAGTGTATATTCATTCATTTTGCTCCGTATGTAGACCTCTAGTGAAATTTCTTAAAAGACATATATTTAAGAACGGAGGGAGTAGAAGGCAAGATCATGCTGGAGAGTAACACATCGAGCATGGCTAGGATGGGAGGGAGGGGTGGTGATGGTATAGGGGAAGGACAGTGGCATGCAATAGTGGAGTGAAAGGTCAGGACACACCAGCAAGCATGCTTCTACACCTTACAGGATAGCCTGCATCTACGCCATATCGCGAGCGCGCGCGCACACACACACACACACACACACACACACACACACACACACACACACACACACACATATATATATATATATATATATATATATATATATATATATATATATATATATATATATCCCCTCTCCCGATCGCTTCTGTCGTCCGGCGTGGCCATTTTACAAAAAAGTCCCTGTCTTTTGAAGTAATTAACCTGCAATCCTTCTGCAAGTCAGGTTGAACCGTTTTTTACGTTTTATGCAAAACCCCTTAGGTTTAATCCGAATTAACCCGCGATCCCTTCGTCATCTCCAGTGGAGGCAGATCCAACGACGGCTCATCAAATTCGGCAACGGGAGGAGCTGCTTGAGGCGGATCGAGGTAGAGGAGCTCCTCTCCTGGCGTGGTTGGAGGAGGCACAGAGGCAGCGGGCGCCCAGAACCCGCAGGTGCTGGTCGGCTAGAAAAACATAGCAACCGCCTTGCCCCCGGCCTGCTCCATCGCCGGAGACCACCACGGCAGGCCGCCGCCCCGCGACGCGCGTGCAGATCGGCGTTGGAGGCGAGGCTGCTGGCTGGATCCAGGAGCACGGGGCCCATGACTGGGCGGATGGCCAGATCGGGCAACGCCAGAGGAGAGCTCGAGGACGCCATGGTCCTCTCTGGGGTTCCTCACTGACAGGGAATGTTGTGCTGGTTGGCTAGCCACGAGCGGCCACAACTTGGGTGGATGGAGAAGAGGATAAGGAATTTGTGGATACAAAGCATGTAGGTGGACGGTGCCCTTTTTTAATGAAATTGGTCTAGAAGCTACTAACCGTGGTAGCACCGATTGCAAATATTTTATTTGTAAAAAAATAATTAATTGCGTTGTTTGTTGTTACATTCTCGGCTATAATAATTGCAATACTGGAAATATTTTAGGAAGAAAATATTTGGAGCTCATTGGTACACCGATTGCAAATATTTTATTTGCAAAAAAGAAATTACTTGATGTTGTTTGTTGTTACATTCTCAGCTATAATAATTCTAATATTGGAAATATTTTAGAAAGAAAATATTTGGGGCTCATTGGTACTTATTAACCAACAAAATATTCCTTAACTCTAGATGTCGATGATGTCGTTGATGAGACCGAGAGGAGAGAGGAAGGGATGAAAAGTAGAGATAGTGTGACACGGTGCATCTTGTTCCCGTCATGTTTCCCCCTGGACAGGGGAGCACTACCCTCCATTGTAATTTCTTCACTTCTCCGGCATCATAATTTTGAAGTGGAAAGTATAGATATGAATAAATATGAATAGGGTTGTAGATATATGAATTAATATATGATGTATTTAATGTAGTTACAGTTATGCGTGTGATGCACAATTACTTTCTCATCGAAGGAGTATCTGTTGTTCTATCGGTTCGATAAATTTTGGATTTATGTAATTATATTACATAAGGGTTGTCTAATATCAACAACTTATTACAAATAATTCAATTTCTTTACAGAAACTTTGAGGAAGTTGGTTTTATTAGCAGAGAACCAGATAACAAGGTTTTGGAATACAATGAGATCATTATAAAGTGGATTGTTATGAGTCTTACAATCAATTTAATTGAAAAACTTATTATTCGTCATGACATGTAAACTCTCGAATACCAAATGAAGTTTCAGATTTATTACCCGTTGCAACGCACGGGCTCTTTTGCTAGTATATATATATATATATATATGTATATATATATATATGTCTTAATCCTCAATTCCCTAAGAGCTCTGTCGATAACCTTTCCACCATGCACATCGTTATCTCAAGCCTCTACACGAATAGAACAACTCCGTGAAGCCCTCTACTTTGTAATGTTATGGCCCTGTTTGGGACCGCTCTGCTCTATCAAAAGCAGCTCCGCTCCATCAAATCCACTTTGGAACAGTTTCATACGGAAGTTGTAGCTCTTTTAAAGAAAACGTTTGACTTTTATCCAACTCCAGCTTCACGAATGGAAAATTTGGTGGAAAGGATCTATTTGATTGGATGAGAGGGGAGAAACGAAGGGGTATCCACTTACGGGTGGAAGTGGTGGGTAATTTTGCTCCAACTCTAGCTTCTACAATTTTATGGAGCACCTCATAGAGAGCTTCATAAAAAACAGGAAGTTGGACCCTAGATTCTAGTTTTTTGTGGTCGTGAAGCTACCCCGTTTGGCTTATGTTTTCTAGAGTGGAGCTGAATTTTCTGGAGTAGAGCTGTCCCAAACAGGCCTTATATATACACTGGAATAGTACCGGAGTTCACCCAAGGAAAGTGATGAGACATTTAAATACCTAGATTTAACAAGGGGTAGATGGCTGATGATCTTGCACGTGTGTGGTGGCCTCAGTGCTCTCGACATGTTGGACATGACCTTGGCCACGACAAGGACTTCATCATCGCCGTTCATGAGATTCACATAAGGGAGAGATGGGTATGAGATGCTAAGGAATCGGCGTGGAAATCAGGGCGTGTTGCGCTGGTGGATAGCACCAAGTCTCCTCGGCTGCGACGCGGTAGAGCAACCCGAAGGACCCGGCGCCACTGGCGCAGGTGGTGGGGACGGCATCGCCTATGGCTGCAATGCCAGCAATGACAAGGGCGAGCGCAACCACAGGGTTAGAGAGGTTAACACAATGTGGGCGGGTCCACAGCCGACGATGCACTAGTAGGATGTGAGGAGTAGTCGAGATGGTGGCATGGATCGAAGGCTCGAGTCGGAGGCGCGCCCAAGGAAGTGAGGGACATGCTAGGGGATGGGTGTGTTGTGGGCTGCCTCATGGGGCTGGGCTTGGCCCATGTGCTTGGTAACGCGGGAATGCGGAGGAGCGGGCATCGTCATTAGATCGAGTACGAGACGAAGCGAAACAACCTACCAACTCCACTTTAGGAGTAGAGATTAATTAATACGATTGAGTGATATATGAAGATGTTAACTAATGTGAATGAGCGACGTATGATAAGATTAATTAATTTAGATTTGATGTTTAAAAATTGACCCTCATTGATTCTTCCCCATAGTCACTATTAAATAACTTGTACCCACATGAAAAGTTTGGATACGTTAGAGTTTTGCAAGTTATAAAATTCGATATGACAAACGGAAAGGTGCGGTTCAGTTGAGAAAAAAATGACGGAAACATGCAAGGGTAAAAAACCAACATGAAAAAGATGGTGGAAGGTGGGACGAAAATAAACCAGCGAGGCAAACATAAACTACATGTAATGGCCTACCAACTCCCCCTTTAAAAGTACAGATTTGCGATGCATGGTAATATTAATTAATATAATTTTAATGATGTATAAAATTATTAATTAATGTGATTAAGCGGCGTATGATAATGTTAATTAATTTATATTTGGTCTTTAAAGATTGATTAAAGATTGACCTTGATTGATTCGTTCCCACAAATACATTACTAAATAACTTGCGTTCACATGAAAAGTTCTGAAATATTCACATTACGAGCTTCCTTAGTTATTGTCCATTGGTTTGGCAAAAAAGGTAATGACAACCAGATTGAGGTGGGATTTGCATTAAAAAAATCTAGGGGTATGAGACAAACGACGTACCAACTCCCTTTTTAGAAGTAAAAATTGTTCGCACGAAAAACAAGTTGCTATTTTTTTTATTAAAATATGTTCTTAGATTCTAAAACAGTTCAAGAATTTGAGAATTTTATGAAACCGAAAAAAGTTTCATAAATTTAGAAGAATATCATGAATAGAAATGGTCACTAATTGGCGAAATATTCATGAATTTAAAAATAGTTAAATTGAAATATACCAGGATTTTCAAAATAATGTTCATGAATTTCAGAATCCATGTATTTTCTAGAAGTTCATGAATTTCAAAGAATCGTTGAAAATCTCACTAATAATTATCATGTATTTGAAAAGGTACACATATCTGAAAAAATATATAATTTTTTAAACTTTAACAAATTATTACCAAAAATAGTTCATGAAAATTTAGAAGTTACTTAATTCGGTCAAAAAGTTCAAAAACTCGAAAAGAGTAAACGAATTTGGGAGAACTGTTTAAAAATTTGAATAACTTCAAAAAATTCAGTTTTTTTTGTCGAAAAGTTCATGAATTTGAGAAAAACGGTTTATGAATTTGGGAATTTACGAAACTAGAAAAGATACATAGATTTGGAAGAATATCACGAATTGAAAATGTCACTAATTAGCAAGAAAGTCATAATTTTGAAAAAAGTTCACAAAATTCAAAGATTTCAAGATTTTCAAATTAAAGTTCACCAATTTTATAATTCATATATTTTAAGAAGTTCATCAATTTCAAAAATCTTCGAAAATCTAACTATTAATTTTCATGAATTTGAAAAAGTACACATATTTCAAGAAAAAATCAGTTTAAAAAAATTTCACAAAATTCTGCCAAAATAGTTCACATATTTGAGTAGAAAAGTAAAATAATAATTCAAAAGAGTACTTGAATTTGAGACAAAATTTCTAGAATTTGACTAACTTAAAAAATCTTTGAAACAATTTTAGGAATAGTTCATGAATTTGAGAAAACATTTTGTGAATTTGGGAAGTTTAAGAAACAGAAAAAAGTTTCATAGATATGCAAGAATATAACGAAATAAAAAGGTTACTAATTGGCAAAATATTCATGAATTCAATAAAAAGGTCACATAATTCAAAGAGTTCAAGATTTTCAAATTATACTTCACGAATTTTAGAATTCATATATTTTTAGAAGTTCATGAATTTAGAAAATCTAAAAAAATATGACTAATAGCTTTCATGAATTTGAAAAAGACACGTTTTTGAGGAAAAATGTAATTTTAATTTTTTTTCCTAAATTTCTAATGAACCAGTTCAGAAAATTAAAAAGTTGGCATATTTGAGCCAAAAAGTTCAAAAACTTGAAAAAAGTATACGAAGTTGAGACAAAATTTTCAAGAATTTGAATAACTTTAAAAAACTGAGAAACAATACTTGAAAATGTTCATGAATTTGAGAAAATAGGTTTATGAATTCGGGAAAATGACATTAATATGAAAATAAAATCTGCTCGAAACTTTAAAATGGAAAATATAAATAGAAAGAAAAATTCTCCTAATATCCGTGATAAATCAAACAGGAAAAAGGTCAACCAAAAAAAAGTAAGGAGACTAAGACCATTCCTACTGTGCTTAGGCCGTGTTTGTGTTGTGCTTTTGCTTCTGATTTTGCAGCATTTTCAATTTGGGCAAAAGCTATAAAAGCTTCTAAATATGTGATTTTGGAGATTTTATGACTTTGATGGATCATTTAAGAATATTTATCTTCAAAAATCATAAAAGCTCCAAAAACACCTATTTAAGAGCTTTTATGCCTTTTTTATATTCAGCATATAAAGCCATAAAAGCTCCAAAATATCTATTTAGAAGCTTTTTTGACTTTTAGATAAAAATAAAAAATTGTAAAAGAAAAGGCCAAAGCCTAAACAAATAGAGCCTTAATAGGTTGGCCTTTTTGTATCACGTTATTCTGCCACGTACCAAATACATCTATTTGGGGGAATACCCTATTTGACGTGCTTTGCGTGAAACTGCCGGCAATTCACACAGGCGAGCGATCGACCAGTAACGCGATGGGCCAACCGAGTTTTGCATAGACACTGCATGTACAACCGCAACTGGCGAGCCGGCTTTGGGAACCTTTTGTTTTTTCTCTGTATTTCTTTTTTTTTCTTTTTTTACGCTTCTTCTTTTTTACTTTTTTTTAAAATAATTTCAAATAATTGTAGTTTTTCAAAAACTATCCATAACTTTCAAAATTCAGGATTTAAAAAATGTTCGTCATTTCAAAAAATGTTATTGTTTTTCAACAAATGATGTGAATGTTTTTTTGTACTTTGTATAAAAGCATTTTGAAAAAACTATTCGGGCATTTCAGAAAATTATTCGCATTATTAAAAAATATCATATTGAAAAAAATATTTAGTTCACAAGTTTAATAAATTCAAATAATGTTCCCATTTAGAAAAATAATTGGGCATTTCAAGAAATGTTCTTATTTAAAAAAATTAAGGGTTTGTATTCAATATATTCAGAACTTTTCAACTAATGAGTGGGATTTAAAAAATGTTCTTATTTTCTTAAATTGTTTGCAAATTCAAAATATGTTCTTGTTTTTAAATTTTTGATCACGTAATCTAAAGTTGTTTTCGTTCTTTTAATTTTGTTAACAAATTCGAAAAATGTTCAAATGTTTTGGGAAAAAAATTGGTTTCATTTTTTTGTTTACCTATATACTCCTAATATTTTTTTCACTTCCAAAAAAATCAGGATTTCCCAATTGTTCTTGGTCTAAAATTTTGTTCGGAATCTAAAAGTTGTCCCCATTTTCAATTTTTGTTCTCCAAGTTAAAAAATATTCACATTTGTGAATTTATTATGGGATTCTGAAAATTTTATGCATTTAAAACAATGTTTTGAAAATTTGATATTTTTTTGAGTTTTAAATAAATTATGTAAATTCCAACTGATGTTCAATTTTTGGAGTTTTCTTTACGAATTCGAAAAGTGTTCATGTTTTCAAAAAAATGTTTGGGAAGTTGAAGATTTCATCATAGATTCGAATGATGATGTGAAATTTTAAAATTTGGTCGTTTTTGTTAAAATTACTCCTAACTTAATTAAAGTGTTTGAAATTCGAAATATTGTTTGCAATGTTTTAAGTAATGTTTAGTTTACACCGCAAAATTTAGTACTTTATAGTTCACTCTGCTCATTATGTCAACAATGTTCAATAGGTGGAATGGTTAGTCGGACTCATGGACAAGCATGAAGTTTGTACTTTGATTCTCATCTTGCACAACACAATGTTAGTTTTATTTTTTCACGTGACAGCTCGATTTGTTTAACCTAAAATAGCCGGCCTAGTCGGATGCCCCCATGCAAAGGGAGGTCTGTTTGCCGCATAATGCAGCCAATAGGAACTCCCTCTAATTTGCATTGAAGGCACAAAATACGATTCCGAAATCACAAACTAAGGAGTACTCCATACAAAGATCACTGCCACCATCCTAGAATGGGACAAATAGTGAACCGCATATGTGTCACTTATCGCAACATGAGAGTTTTCCATATTTAAAAAATGTTTTATCTCTTAAATCATGCATCCAAGTCCTCGGTTTTGATGATTTTTTTTCACAAAAAAATGAAACAAAAAAACTGTGTCCCCCACGATAGAAAAGAAAAACAGAAAATACGTTTTTTCCATTTTTGAAAGGCATGGCTGTGCCCCTCGTGAAGGAAAAATCGCGTCTTTCGTGAAAGCAAAACTGTGCCTCTCATAAAAAAACGAATTTTTTCGTTTCCGAGAGGCACGGTCGTGCCTCACCCGAGAAAAAACATTTTTGTTTTTGTTTTTCAGAGACACGACCATGCCTCTCGCAAATGCAAAACCGTGTCTCTCACGAAAGCAAAACCATGCCTCTCACGGAAGCAAAACCATGTCCTTGCAAAAAAAGATGTGTATATATTCATGCAAATTTTTAAAAAACATTTCCTTTCGAAAAGCTAAGAAAAACCAATGAAAACCCGAAACACCAAATATATACTTGAAAAAACCAATTAAAAAACCAAAAACGTGTTTGAAAAATAATAAAAAAAGAAATCCGGAGAGAACACTCAGAACATGGCAAGTGGTTGTGGCTGAAACACGACAAGTGGCAACATGTGAGAGTAATCGTACGAAGGCTCCGAAAATAGTGCTCGCTAACTAATTGCTCTCCTACCATTCACGCGCTTCCAGTGGGCTGGACCGAACATCCACTTGCCTAATGGACCGCTCCAGTGGGCTGGCAAACTAGGGAGTTGTTTGCTCTGTTTTGTTTCCTTTCGGTTGCCGTTTTCCCTCTTTCTTTTTCTAAATTTTATACTTCTATTTCAAAATATTTGATATATATATACAATGTAAAAAATAATTTATCTTGAATTTTCAAACCTTTAACCGTTTCAGAAAACTTTAAGACAAACATTTTTTGGATAATTTCATTTTTTAATGTTTGTAGCATTAAAAACATATTCCTGACTTTTAAGAAATGTTCATGTGTTTCAAAAAATATTGAGGATATTTTATGAAAAGTAGTTATTCAATGTAAAACGATTGTTCATGCACTTTTGAAAAACAAATTCCTGTCATTCAAGAAAATGTTTGTAACATTTATGGAAAGTGTTCATGAATATCAAAAAAATGTTCATGATATTTTAGAAAAATGTTCACAGAATATTATAAAAAATAATTATTTTGTTTAAAAATCTTACCATTACAATTACGTATGTGACATTTATAAAATATTCATGTTTTGAATATATATTCGTGATATTAGGAAATGTCATTTTTTTTAAAAGATGTTAGCAAAATATCACATAACACTTTCATACTGTTCCAAAAGAAAGTTCAATGCATGTGTTAAAATGTACAAACATGTATTTGAACAACTGTTCGTCTTATATTAGATAAATATTCAACACATATCAATAAAGTGTGATGTGTATATATGGAAACATACATTATGTATTGAATAAGGTCGAGTCAAATAACTAAAAATGAAGCAAAGGAAAAACTAAAGAAAGAAAAACCAAAGAAAACCAATGATAAAACATTGAAAAATATGAAGACACACGCATGGAAGGTTCAAGAACCTGCCCAAACTGGTGTAAAGAACTTTCCCAGATCTGCCTTAGAGCATCTCTAGCAGACCGTGTATAATGCTCAAATCCGTAAAAAAATGATGTGTTTACAGTTAAAAGCGGTGCCTAGCAGACCCCGTAAAACTTGTTCAATCCATAAACTTTTTAAAGGTCACGGTAAATCCATCCGCGAAAACATTATATGTGCAGTTTTGGAGACAGTATATAGTTCATCCCGTAAACTGGTCAATCCTTGTCGGAGCAAACGCGCCGCTGTGGAATTGGCCGAAATCTACCTGAAACTCATCGGAATCCATCGCCGCATGTCGTAAGAAGCCGCCGCACGCCGGAATTTGTTGCCTTCGATCCGAATTGCGGCCAGCATGACCTCCACTGCCGAGGTGAGGCCGTCCACGGACAGGATGGAGCAGGCCACTCGCAGTGTGAATCAGGACGGGGCGGCACCGGAGAAGAGCGAGGCAGGGTGGGGGAGCTCGCACGGCCATGATGGGTAACGTACGCATGGCGGAAGGTAATGTCGAGCTCAATCGGGGACGGGCAGTGCCGAGTTCAATCGGGGGCGAGTGGTGCACGGCTCCTCCACTTCATGCATGGCCGGAAATGTTTATTAAACCAGGGTTGTTTATTAAAACATGTTATTATTACTGTTGACTCATAGTGTCACCTACTATGAACTGGGTCCATATCTGTGGGCGCGGCTATCGATAGTTATACATTCTGCAAAGGTTAATATATTGTACCCACACCATGGAACGCAAGGCCTCCTGCTCCCATTCGGGTGGACCAGCGGCATTCCAAAAAACCGATTTATTGTATGGCACTCTCCCGGACACTCCGACAAACTCCCCTTTGGCCTAAGTCATGGATGGCCTCGATGCCACTCTGGATATCTCCTCGCCACCGTTGCCGCAAAACAAAAACGGTCCCAAACGGGGACAAAGGCGCCTACAACAACTATGGGCACACAAGGTTATCGCCGCCTACCGGGACAAGATAGCGCGCGTGCATAACCTTCCCTAGTTAGCGGCACCGACGAGAGGCATACCAATAGACCGCATTAAGGCCTTCCCATATAGGCAAGTGTGGCTGCACTGGCCAGCTCGACTCGATGGCACTATGACTCAACCAAGAAGTGCTCAAGTTCAATTAATATCCGGTTAAACTTGAAAAGTAACAAATCGAGTCATAATAAAAATAAAAAGATGCAATGACAACGCATATGAGCATGATATCAGCATAAACATGGAATGAAAGTATAACCATTTAACATGAGAAGCATTAGCATCAACAATAATAAAGCACTTAGTCTAGTGGATGCACATGAACATGGCATAGCGATGATCATGCATATCACATGTAATTTTCATAAGTGACGATAATCATGCATCATATGAACACTATTATCACCAACATGTACTAGCATGACATATGAGAATAATATTAAGAAGTAATCACCTAACTAAGAGGGTGCATAAGAGCATAGCATGATGATAAGCATGGATTCACAAGCATAGCTAAAACAGGAATACGAGTAGTAACTGAGCAGACAATTATTAAATATTCAAGTGGAAACCATGGCTACTGCAAGGCCATCATGCAAGTGGTTGTCGTGGCTTTCCTAGGATGAAGGAACCATCGGAGAGAAGTGCGAGGAACTCACGGAATGATTCACTGGAAAACTTTCTCTCTCGGAGGGGCTAAATGAGGGCAAGGGATAAATGGTCATTTTCAGAATGTGACAACATCACCAACAGAATGTGCTCGACGAGACGAAAACAAGGGCTTTAGAGTCACCTGAATCGGAGCTACGGGAGCGAGGATATGGACGACTAAAGATTAGGGACTAATCTATTAAATAAATATCTACAAATGAGCCCCTAACTAATAATACATAAAGCGCCTTCCAGGGAAATACACCTTCTCCAAAAGAAAATACATTTTCACCCATGGAAGAACAAGAATGCGCTTTCTAACTTTGAAAGTGTATTTTTGAAAATACGTCTCCACTTATCCACGCGGGCCCGGGGCTTCACTCGCTGACACACGAGGCCCGAGTTAACTTATCTCTCTCCTTCCCACTCCTTCTTCTCCTTCCCAATGGGGGCAGAGGAGAGGCGAGGCAGAGCGCGAGCCGACGCTAGCCCCGGTGCTTCGGCCATCTCCGACCAAGTGGAGGGCACCATCGGGATCGGGGCAGAGCGTCGCGTCCATCCTGCACAGGCACAAACGCCGAGGGGGAATGGAGAGGGACCTCCTTTGATCTTGGCGAACAGCCGGCTGGAGCGGCATGGGGGTGCACAACTCGGTTGTGGAGAGGAGGCGTTGGGGTCGGGGTGGCTTTGGGGGGGGGGGGCTAGGCCACAACCCTGGTGGGTCTAGGAGGGAAAGGGTAGGCCTGGGGAAGGGATCGACCATGGGGATCGACGACGGCTGCTTCGGCCATTCGGCAATGGGGACCTTGGGAGGGCTTGGGGAGGGACTTGAGGGGCTGGCGAGACGCAAAGGAGGCAGGGAAGATATTTAAAGCGACGGGGAGAGCTCGGGAAGGCTTTGGCGAGCTTGGGAGACAAGCCATGGCGCAACAGGGGCGGCCAGGTCACGGACATAGCTGCTAATGCTTGATGACAGCGAGATGGAAAGGGGACAAGGTAGAGACGGGACTGCTCGATCACGGGGAAGCTCCATGACACGACGAGGCTTCGAGAGGAGGTGGAAATAGACGAAGTCGAGGGCTCCACTTCACAGAGCGCGCGCATTGGCATGCAAGACACATGGTCACCGCGTGAACACGATGGTGGCACGCGCTCTGGTCAACCCGACCTTGTCTACTCGAAGGTTCATTCAGCACAGAGTGCCAAAGTGCAATTGGGCAAGCACAGTAGCCCCTCATGTGACCACACAGTGGTTGAAGACAACAGAACAACAAGGTGTTGGTTGCTTCGTGAGAAAGATAGTCCTGGGTAGAGACTATGATCTTTGGCTAAGAGTGATCAATCACTAAGATGATCATCAATGCGAATTTTCAGCTCAAAAGGATGAATCTAGATAGAAGTTGCTGTACAATGTACAATGTACCCCAGTGGGCAGAAATGCAAAATATGAAGCACTCACATGCTTGATTGGATTGAGATGACATTTGGAGGAGATGAATTATTTGGGAGTATGGATGCACTGCAAAACTTTCATACCAACTAGATACACCAAAATGGTACTTCCTTCACAATGCATCTCTCTCGACACAAACTAAGAAAAAAATCTGTAGAAATATTGGCTGAAAGAAATGATCCCAAATTTGGAGGAGACAAAATATATGGGAAATATAAGTTCATTGCAAGTTTTCAGCAATAATGAAGCAATATAAAATATAGTTGCTTCACAAACTGAAAATCTGACTAGAGACTAAGATGTGATGCTGGGCTCACATGGATGATGGAGAAATGCTCAAATTTGGAGGAGAGCTACTATTTGAGCATATGAAGGTCAAGTCAAAATTTCAAATCATTTGGATATGCCTAGCTAGTACCTCCTTCACAAAGTTCCTTTCTGGACAGAAACTTTGGAAATTAGTTGAGGAAAAATTACTAGGAAAATGAAGCTGGATTATGGCATGATGCCCTAATGTGGATAGCAAAGAGTCCACAATTTTTTTTAGGCAAAACTAAAATGTAAAATGACACTTCCTTCACAAAGTGCCATTCAGGGCAGAATAGGAAAAGGAACATTCTTGAATTATTTTTGAACTAGACAAGGAAATATTTCGACATTTTGAGGAAGATATGATCCAGCAATTTATTAGAATTATTTGGGAATTTTGGGAGAGACAGAAATATAGGTTGCTTCACAACCTAGAGCAACTAGGGTTATTCCTTTAATAGAAAAAGGAATATTCCGACCACAAAGAATTTGGCTTAGGGATAAGATGGAAAATGACATGATCTTGGGATGGATTTGAGAATGACAAGCCACTTTGAAGACTAGGAAAAGATAATGTTCCCAAGTTTCCAGACCACAGAGCTGCAGAAAAAGAAATCTCAAGCAAAATCCAAAGAAATCAAAAGAAAAAGAAAGGGCTAAATCTAGGGTGTCACAATGCCCCCGACTATACAATATATCAATATATTCTATTGTAGGCATATAGAAACATAGACAAGAGGTAAAACTGATAATCCTCATGCATCCAAACCTACAAAATCTCAAAATTGAAAATTATCAATTAAAAAATTAAATTTGTCCACATACTTGTCAACATACAACCACACATTATGCTACAAATAACAAACCCAAATTAACAGTTCTATTCACTAAGCTATTGAGGCGCGGGAGGGATGGGAGGGATTGTGGGCTAAAAGTTTGGACTTTGTTTGCCCGCTAGTTAACAGTCCAATAGCGATTAATCGACCTGATAAGCAATTCATCAGTCTAATAGGCCATCTAATCATCCTGGCAAATTAACGCAACGAATATGTGATATTCGAGTTGTCAACCCTACGCCTAGCGATTAACTGATCCGTTAACTTATTAATCAGACGAATTCCTAAACAGTGAACCTTTCGAGTCGGGTGCAAATCTTAGACTTAGCACGAGTGTTTTCATTTTCCTGAATGTATCCCAATCCCAAACGAAACAAATGTGGTAACTTAGTCATTCTAAAGATTTACCGCTTAGTCTTTCAAAGATACCAGTACATGTAGACTATGTGTGTGTGCGTTTTATAAAAATGAGTGTAAGCATCTGATATGATGTGGCTAATGAGTTTAGGGCGCTCCAAATACTAATATCTTAGCATGAGTTCATAGGTAAAATGCATATGTGGCACATCAACTAAAGAAGAAAGAGAAGATAAGCGTGTGTTGGTGGAGATACGACTCTTAGCGCGAAAGTACCCTTCTACTCCCCAACTTATTTGACCTCGGGTGAACCGTAAATTCTAGAAAAAAAAGGACTACTTTTGACTGCAAACTTTGATAAATGTTTTCAGCGCTTGCAAAATTTCACCCCGAAATGAAATTTGTGGGAGTTGTTGCAAAAAAAAAAAACAGAAACCCAACATGTTTTAAAAAATAGCATTTTTGAAGTATCAATTTTGTTTTTTTACCACGGCTTCCACAAATGTTATTTCGGGATGAAAATTCGCACGCATTGAGAACATTCTTTTAGATTTTATTGTTTATGAGGAAACATATGATCTCAGGAGTAGATATTCCGCATCCCTGTGTGTTTCTTTACATAGTTTAATTATTGCTCTAATTTGGTGTGGTAATTTTTCTACGTTTCTCTTCTTTTCTTCTCTTTCTACGACCAGGCCACAATATTGAGAAGCATGTATTTTTTGGAAAAAAAGTTCAAACCCTTAGTCTCTGTATTAATCGATGCATACAATTATCTTTATTAATTATTTAATAAAGATCAGATAAGAACATACATCAAGCCATCTGAAGCCATCACTCACACCTATAAACTCGATAATGTGAAATGCACTCATCCCTCACATCTAAAAATCGGTGTCGTCGTCGATCCACCCGCATAACGTATCGGAAGCTATAACCGGTGCAACAAACCTAAAGCGTATACTACATGCACACATTTGGAAAGTAGCCATCATCATCGAACCACTGACTCATCTTCAGGTAAGAGATCCGCATCATCCTTGCCAGTCCAGTCATCTGTCGACGCCACCATGGCGCCCAATGGCACCACCTTCCTATGGGCAAACTGTGAGCATGTCACGGTCGTTGCCGGTACACCGAAGCACCTTGCCGCCAAGTACCATCAGCCGACACAGCTTGAAGTCTCTGAAAGATCTGTCGTGTGTAACACATGTCGAACATGCATGACACAACATATCACCTGTTGGCTAGACATGACTTTCTCCACCGAAGCTCCATGAAAGATGAAGCCGCTTCACCTCGTGTCTCTGTCGTCCAACGCTACTCCATAAATGATGTTTCCAAAAGAGAAACGAAAATACAATGTCGCTATCGTCCGATTTGAAAGATTAGATCCTAGGATTTCTTGGAAACAACAGGAATCCCATACGATCCCTAATCTAATTAAATGCAACATCACTTAGAAGCAACCTTAGAGATAATGCATTGTGGTGCTTGTCTCTAATAATTTAACGCCACCTGGTTGATGAATTAATCCGCAACAAAAAGGATGACGAATTAAGAGCCAATGCATTGGGAGCATCCTTAGATAATCATCAGCACACTTAGTAGTAAGAACTTACCCTACTGTCACACAGGATCGAGAAGAAGCCATCCAGCCCAAGGGGGAACACAAAGAATCATCCGGATGCACCTTTGATGATCCTCACATGTCCCATAGATCCAAATCAGCTCTTGCTTTTGTTCCATTTCTTTCTGCATATCAATAAGTTCATCCCTTTCGAGTTGACAAAGTTGCATACAACACGCTGGCATGCACCACGCCTCCAATGCTTTTCCTTCTTCGGTTCAGATAGGCGGTTGAGATATATAGCAGCCGATCGAGATCGTTCGAACTGTTCCACTTTCCGCACTGCAGATCCGTGCTGTCCTGCTTAGATATAGCAAATATATAGTGTTCTATCTGCACTTGTTCCCTAATTAGCCGTATCAGTTATCTATATATCATTGCACCGTCTATTTATTTATTTTTCCGAGAAAATTTCCGATCTACTCCCTCCGTCCTAAAATAAGTGTCGTAAAATTTCTATCAAGTTAGTACAAATTTTATACTAGATCAACGATATTTATTTTAAAACAGGAGCGAGTATTCACTACCTGTCAAGATAGTACAAAGAGCATTGAAACTAAAATTCACATCCAAGTTTGCAGACGAGCTAGCAACAACTACAAACACTGAAATAAACCAAAGACGCGTCACCGTCATCGCTCCTCCCTCGTTGGAGCCGGACAAATATTACTATAGTAGATAGTCAAAAATCATTGTGCTAAGGTCCCATAAAACCAACGCAACAGAACAACAACCGCTGTCGATGAACAAAAGTGTAGATCGAAAGAATTCAACCTACAGACACTCATACGTAGACGAACGAAGACCGGATCCAAACGGATCTACCGAAGACAAACGTCGACCAAGAGTTTGAAGCATTATCGAGACAAGAGACTTTTTTGACAAAGAGTCGATTTTATTGATTCAAAATAAAGCATTGAGAGAATACAAATATAATGAACATACACCCAACCGTTGCATAGCTAGGATGCACACAATTAATATCAACGCACACACACAAGACACATCAACAAATAGTAAAGACATTCAAGACCAAAGCTACGTGTAGGTGATAAGAAAAAAAAACATAGCGATCAGATCCGCAATCGTCAAACTACATCAATGACCATATCCACAATCAGAACAAAGACTAGACGGAAAGAACATTATTTCATCATCAAGAAGCCGCCATCATCTCGTCTTCTTGAACATGAGAAATCCTAACAAAACTTAAAAATACACCTAAAAACAGAGCCCTCCAGCACGCACCGACCTTGATCCACGCGCCTCCATGGTCCAAGGACCATAGTAGACGAGCTGAAACGGCGATGGTGCCGATGAGAGGCAGGGAACCCTAGATTTGAGTTTACAGTGCACTAGGGCAGGAGCGAAGGGGTAAGCAAGTGAAGTTGGGCAGGAGCGAAGGGGTAAGCAAGTGAACTAGGGCAGGAGCGAAGGGGTAAGAGCATCTCCAGCCGTTCGCCCCCCAGGGTCGTGAAACAGAGGCGCCTGGGGGCGCGCCGGCGAAAAAATCGCCGTAAGGAGCTCGGGTTCGCAGTCCCCCCCCCAAAGGTCGTCCGAAAAGTTTTAAAAATTTAAAGTCATCCCAAATTCGACCAAAAACGAATCAAATTCAAACAAAATTCATATTTTGCATTAAAGTTTGTATATAAAGTGAAATTAAAACATAATTAAACATTAAACTAAGCTAAAACTAGATTATTCTGCCGCTGCCCCTGCCGCCGCCGCCTTCTACATGCCGAGAAGCTTGTAGAAGTTGGTGTTGTCGCCGTCGCCGTCGTCGTCGTCGTTGCCGCCCGCTCCACCGCCGTCCTTGCTGCACCCCTGCCGTGGGCCGCCGTGGCGAATAGGGTTCGAAGGCACCGGCACCTCCTCGTCGCCCTCGTCGAGGATAATGACGCCGCCCTCCTCGCAGCTGCGGTGACAAGCGGCGATCTCCTCCAGGGTGCGGCGCCGCTGCTCCATTTCGTCCCAGACATAGTCATCCCGCGCCCATTTTAGGGCGGCCTCGTCGACGGCGGCCATGGCGAGGTGCTCCTTCTTGACGGGGAGGAGCCCCGGCTCCGTCTTCGGCTTGACAAGGCGGGAGGAAGCGTCGGGCTCATTGATGACGATGACAGTGTTGCGCGTGCGCCGCCCAAGTGGCGTCTCCTGCGGCTCCAGCTTGACAGGAAGCAATGCCGGCGATCCAGAGCGGGGACGGGAGCCGGACGACGAGACATCACCGTTTCCACCCGCCTCGGCGTCCAAGAGCTGTCGCGACGGCGGGAGAAGGCTGACTACGGTGGATAGTCGTACCTGGGCGTGTTGCCGACCTCGATGCGCTCGAGGACGACCTCCAAGGTGCGGTCGGGGACGCCCCACCATCGTCGGCGCCCCTCGGAGTTGTGGCGGCCGTAGGGTTAGACCCTGTTGGTGGCGGCGAGCTGGTCGGCGTGACAGCGATCGAAGTACACCATCCACAACGTGTTGTTGTGAGGGGCGTATCGCGGGAGGTTGTGCGAGCTCTCCGACAGCCCGAATCGGATGCGCGCGATCTCCGCCCGTCGGTCAGCTCTGGTGGGCGGTGGTGGCACCGGGACGCCACCGACACTCAGCCTCCAGGACCCCGGTACCCGTATGTCCGGCGGCACCGGGTAATCCGCCTCGTAGGGGAGGCGGGGCTCGTCTTCGTGGAGGTGCCGGCGGCTGAAGCCATTGGCAGCCGCTCCGTCGCCGGGGTAGTGTTCGGCCATAATTTTTAGGGAGAAGAGGGAGAGAAGGTGCCGGTGACGAAGAAGAAGAGGAGAGAGCGTCGGCGGAAGAGGTGTGTGGCCACCGACGGGGGTAGTTCGCCTTATATAGCCGTGGGCGGGCGGGCACACGGAGCGGCGGCGTGTGAACGCGTGACAGGAATCGACGAAACGTGTGTTGCCGGGACGCGCATCGCCGCGTCTTCACTGCGCCAGCCGTGAACCAAGGAAAAGCTGACCGGCGACGCAGCCTTCGCATTGATTCTTACAGGAACGAGGCGATGAAGACGACGATCGCACGCTCAGTCGCTGACTTGGCGGGTCCATCATTTTTTTACGCCAAAAACCATTCCGCCGGCGCCCCCGAACGACCCCAACGCGCTGGGTTTGGCATGGGATCAACGGGGGCAATTTGAATTTGAACCGGCGAAAAACGGCTCCTCGAACGCGACTCAATCGTTTTCCCCGTTGACGGGAAAAATGGTCGGGAGGCTGTTGGGGACACGCTTGAGATGCTCTAAGCAGTCGATGAACATATCATTGCATTGTTTCTTTGATGAGCGGAACAGGTGGCTCCGCCCAAGGTCGATATTAGTAAACATCGTTTCATTGTAAGTTGGCATGCCGAAGATGCTACCCCCTGCTTTGGAGTCACATCCCCATTGCCGCAGAACAGATAACAAGTGGCTTCAAAGTGAGATTCTGCACCTGTGGCGCACGTTCCGTCTGTCTCTGCTGCCAAATCCAAATGATTCGTCAGCCGCTGTTGTGCCCGCCCAACGCCATCTTCTCTGCTGCTGCTGTTTACTACAGTAACTTTTCTGTACAAGGAACTAAGTAAACTGACCCAAGATCTCCTCGTGAAACACGCGCCGTCAAACGCTGTGGCGCCAACAGGCAACGGGGGGCTACATGTCCCTCTCTGTTTTGATTTGAGTTTTACTAATCCCAAATAATAAGTGCCGCAGATGCGTGGCCCTCCGGCCCTTACTAACTAACTAACTAGGTGGAGAGCGTTTGCTAGTTTTCTGGCTCGAGATCTAGTTCACTGCCCACCAGATTCAGACACCTTCCGCTGCACAGTTCTAGTAACGATAGACCCCGATTAAATTAGCACCTAACAAGGACATGATAAACTTCGCAAAAAAAAGAAAAAGGACATGACAAGGTGCGCGTCTTATTATTTCACTCACTACGGAGCACGGCATTTTAGGTCCGCACAGCCTAGAGAGCCCCTTGTTTGCATGAATATTTTGTTTCATTTCTTCTCAGTGGACCTACAAAAATACTCCTACTTGACACTGTCCGCGTCTCAATTATTCGGCAAAACCATCATGCGTGACGTGCCCCGTGCAATAATCAGAACATTAAGCTACTTGTCCAGAAACAGTGCAATGATTTGTGTTCAAAAGCAAAGTAAAGAGGAGACGAAGTGCCATGACATGACGACGAAGTACCTTGAAAACCCCTGAATAGCAGTGCTGTTGCTTGATTTCGTAACGTGGGTGGTGTCTATTATACAGAAACAAATAGTGGATGGCCTGTGAGTGTGACCTTTAAATTCCAGCAGCGGTCGAGGCGTGACCCTCACCTCGCCTGGCAGCCGCTCCCTTCATTTCCTCTCTACTGTGGGCTGTAGCAATGACAAGCGAGTGTCGCCAGCACTGCAAGGCTCTCTCCGTTGCTCGGTCAGTGGCGTGGCCCCGCCGTCGCCGAGGCGCGAAGATCGTCGTCGTCCACACCGCCTGAGACTCGTGTGGATGGCGTCTGCGCTGCTCCCCTGCGCAGGGGCGCGAGGTGCAAGAAGAGAAAGAGCTGATCGGTCCACGGGTTAACAGATCCGTTGAAGCTCTGTGCAAGTGCGCATTTCGTCGGCAAGTCTAATGCTTGGCTGTTGTGTTTGGTTCCGCCGTGCGTATTCTCTGAGGCTGGTATATTAGAGCTCCTTGGTTTCCCTCGTTGCTTTTGGGCTACTAGTTGGCTTGATGATTATGGTCCTGCTGCTTGGTTGGTTGATGTTTACAAAATCAATCTCCGTGAGAGTGATAGCAGGCTGTGTATCAACATGACATTGGTACATAGGGCTGGTTCAAATATTGGCTCAGTTTGATCTAGTTACCAAAAAATCCGCATCACCTATGATAAAATTTCGGATCATTACCTCCTTGTTTCATCTTGAGTTAATAAATTTGCTCGCTCCGGCAACCAAGCCTATAATCATTGGAAAAGTTGAAGTAGCAAAGTACTTCTCAGTTATAGTCGCAGTCTCCTGATGCAAGCCACCAAGAACAAATGTTTTTTAATTAATTAATTATTATGAATTTTATGCATCTTCAAGTTCTCCTTGCATTGAAGAATTTTTCTTTGGTTATCTGAATGTGAAAGATGCTATGGATTACTAGACAAGAACTGTTTTATATTCTATAAGAGGAATTGAAGAGTCTTGACCTCAGTGCGAATAATATGAGAGGCCATGGATATGATGATGTGTCGAATATCTCGAAACACGCTTTCGTCCTGCTTTATATATAAATCAACAACCAACAAAGTCTACAGCGAAACGATACAAGATGGTGGAGCGGCTCTCATGCAATGCTGGCCCATGATAACCGGAGCACAAACACTGTCGGACAATAACACAAAGTAGAACCGAGTACACCACCACACTATGTCCTAACACACGTGAGCTCCATCACAATGCCCTCAGGAGGCAGAACGACGCAAATCATCGTTGTTGCCGAGTTCAGAATGAACAAGGGTCTTCATTGTGAACCCTAACACAGAAACAAGCACCTCGATAACGTCTTCACAAAGAAAGCGGCGCCCTCGAACGCTGCCGTCGTCAGCCCCAAAGCACGGAGTTTTCACTCGGTAACTCCGTCGGGCGCCACAAGGTCTTCAAGACAAGCGCGGAGAGACTAGTTCCCTAGGTCCAGCTTGGGGCATCGTTACAGAAAACACACGCCGAGCCACCCGCCGCTACCTCTCTTGCCACCCACACGACCAAAAGTGATAGCCACCATCACCACCATAGAGCCCGCCAGAGAGCCACCCATGTGGACCACCATACGGAGCTGCCGCTCTGACATCCATGTCTAAGAAACTGCCAACTATCCCCAATCCAGCATACCAACCACAGTAGAAAGAGCGAAAGACGCCTTCTTTCACTCCTAGCCCGACATCAGTCCGGAGCCTGGATCGACACTCCACCATAGGAGGCGTCTACGCCTACATCCCCAGCTAGTCCATGTAGAACCAGGGGACACGATCCGGGGACTACCGACGACCGTCGTCGAGCGAGCTCGCACAACGTCATGCCCGTATCCACGGACGCTAAGCTAGATAACCGCGAAGTGGAATCCCGACCACCGCCGACTCCCACCCCGGAGTCTCATGCTACCTCTTGTTGGGGAACGTTGCATGGGAAACAAAAAATTTCATACGCACACGAAGACCTATCATGGTGATGTTCATCTACGAGAGGAAGATCGGATCTACATACCCTTGTAGGTCGCTAAGCGGGAAGCATTAAGAAACGCGGTTGATGTAGTGGAACAACTTCGTGATTCAAACCACCGTCGTCCCACAATCCGTTCCGATCTAGCGCCAAACAGACGGCACCTCCGCGTTCAGCACACGTACCGCTCGATGGCGATCTCCGCCTTCTTGATCCAGCAAGAGAGACAGGGAAGTAGGTGAGTTCTCCGGCAGCGTGACGGCCCGCCGGTGATGGTGTTGATCTATTCCTGCAGGGCTCCGCCCGAGCTCTGCAGGAAACCGACCTAGAGGAAGAACTAGGAATTATAGGTTTAGGGTTGCACATGGCAAAGTTGTGTCTCAAAAGCCCTAAACCTCAAGTATATATAGGAGGAGCCAAGGGGTGGGGCTTGCCCTAGGGGCGCCAGCCAAAGGGAGGAGGGATCCTCCTCCAAGTCGGTTTGGAGGGAGGAGTCCCTTCCTTCCTTCCCACCTCCTCTTTTTTTCCCTTTTTTTCTTTCTCCTTTGATTTTTTCTTCTTAGCCGAAATAGCCCACTTGGGCTAGCCTCACCAGCCCACTAAGGGCTGGTGCGCCACCCTTGGGCTATTAGGTTCACTCCCGGGTGGGTGGCCCCCTCCTAGTAAAAACCCGGAACCCATTCTTCACTCCCGGTACACTACCGGTGATGCCCGAAATCTTTCCGGAGGCCAAATGAAACAATCCTATATATCAATCTTCGTTTCCGGACCATTTCGGAAACCCTCGTGACGTCCGTGATCTCATCCGGGACTCTGAACAACCTTCGGTCACCAACACCTATAACTCAACTATACCAAAACGTCACCGAACCTTAAGTGTGCAAACCCTGCGGGTTCGAGAACTTTGCAGACATGACCTGAGACACTCCCCGGTCAATATCCAATAGCAGGACCTGGATGTCCATATTCGATCCTACATATTCTACGAAGATCTTATCGGTTGAATCGATGTGCCAAGGATTCATATAATCCCGTATACCATTCCCTTTGTCCTTCGGTATGTTACTTGCCCGAGATTTGATCGTTGGTATCCCTATACCTATTTCAATCTCATTACCGGCAAGTCTATTTACTTGTTCCGTAATACAAGATCCCGTGACTAACACATTAGCCACATTTCTTGCAAGGCTTATATGAGATGTTGTATTACCGAGTGGGTCCCGAGATACCTCTCCGTCACACGAAGTGACAAATCCCAGTCTTGATCCATGCTAACTCAACGAACAACTTTGGAGATACATGTAGAGCACCTTTATAGTCACACAGTAACGTTGCGATGTTTGATACACACAAGGTATTCCTCCGGTGTCAGTGAGTTACATGACCTCATGGCCATAGGAATGAATATTTGACACGCAGAAAACAATAGCAACAAAATGACACGATCACATTCTACGTTTATAGTTTGGGTCTTGTCCATCACATCATTCTCCTAATGATGTGATCCAGTCATTAAGTGACAACACTTGCATATGGTCAGAAAACCTTAACCATCCTTGATTAACTGGCTAGTCAACTAGAGGCTTACTAGGGACATTGTTTTGTCTATATGTCCACACAGGCATTTATGTTTTCATTCAATACAATTATAGCATGGATAATAAACGATTATCTTGAAACAGGAAATA
Source organism: Hordeum vulgare subsp. vulgare (assembly GCF_904849725.1). Classification (NCBI taxonomy): domain Eukaryota; kingdom Viridiplantae; phylum Streptophyta; class Magnoliopsida; order Poales; family Poaceae; genus Hordeum; species Hordeum vulgare. Next base: position 537,321,693 of record NC_058521.1, read on the forward strand.
TAATAATAACCATTTTATCATTGTCTCTAGGGCATAGTTCCAACAGTCTCCCACTTGCACTAGAGTCAATAATCTAGTCTCACATCGCTATGCGATTTACATTGGAATGAATCTAACATCCATACAGTTCTGGTGTTGATCATGCTTTGCTCGTGGAAGAGGTTTAGTGAGTGGATCTGCAACATTCAGATACGTGTGCACTTTGCTAATATTTACGTCCTCTCCTTCGACATAGTCGCGGATGAGGTTGAAGCGTCATTTGATGTGTCTGGTCTTCTTGTGAAACCTTGGTTCCTTTCCTAGAGCAATGGCACCAGTGTTGTTACATAACATGGTTATTGGATTTAGTGTGCTCGGCACAACTCCAAGATCCGTCATGAACTGCTTTATCCAGACACCCTCCTTAGCTGCCTCAGAGGTAGCCATGTACTCCGCTTCACATGTAGAATCTGCTACGACGCTCTGCTTGGAACTGCACCGGCTTACCGCACCTCGTTAAGAATAAATACGTATCTGGTTTGAGACTTAGAGTCATCCGGATCAGTGTCAAAGCTTGCATCGACGTAAGCCTTTACGACGATCTCTTCGTCACCTTCATAAACGAGAAACATTTCCATAGTCCTTTTCAGGTACTTCAGAATATTCTTGACCGCCGCCCAGTGTTCCACTCCTAGATCACTTTGAAACTTGCTTGCCATACTTATGGCCAGGCTGACGTTCGGTCTCGTGCACAACATTCCATACATGATAGACCCTATGGCTGAAGCATAGGGGACGATACTCATCTTTTCTCTATCTTCCACAGTTACTGGACACCGAGTCTTACTCAACTTTATACCTTGTAACACTAGCAAGAACCCCTTCTTGAACTGCTCCATTTTGAACTTCTTCAAAACTTTATCAAGGTATGTGCTTTGTGAAAGTCCTATTAGGCGCCTCGGTCTATCCCTATAGATATTAATGCCTAAAATGTAAGAAACTTCTCCTAGATCTTTCGTTGAAAAACATTTGTTCAAGTAATCCTTTACGCTCTCTAAAAACTCCACATTATTTCCAATCAGCAATATGTCATCCACATATAATATTAGAAACGCTACAGAGCTCCCACTCACTTTTTGTAAATACAAGATTCTACACCAACTTGTATAAACCCAAATGCCTTGATCACCTCATCAAAGCGCTTATTCCAACTCCGAGATGCTTGCACCAGTCCATAAATGGATCGCTGGAGCTTGCATACTTTGTTAGCATTCTTTGGATCGACAAAACCTTCGGGTTGCATCATATACAATTCTTTCTTAAGAAAACCATTAAGGAACACCGTTTTGACATCCATCTGCCATATTTCATAATCAAAAAATGCAGCTATTGCTAACATGATTCAGACGGACTTAAGCATCGCTACCGGTGAGAATGTATCATCGTAGTCAACTCCTTGAACTTGTGAAAAAACCTTTGCGACAAGTCGAGCTTTATAAACAGTCACATTACCGTCCGCGTCCGTCTTCTTCTTAAAGATCCATTTGTTTTGAATAGCCTTACGACCTTCACGTAATACTTCCAAAGTCCACACTTTGTTTTCATACATAGATCCTATCTCGGACTTCATGGCCTCAAACCATTTGTTGGAATCCGGGCCCACCATTGCTTCTTCATAATTCACACGCTCATTGTTGTCTAACAACATGATAGATAAGACATGATTACCGTACCACTCACGAGCAGTACGTGATCTTGTCGACCTGCAAGGTCCAATAGTAATTTGATCCGAAGCTTCATGATCATCATCATTAGCTTCCTCCTCAACCGGTGTTGCCCCGACAGAGATTTCCCTCTGCCATGCGCCACCATCTAGAGGGAGCAGAGGTTCCACAACCTCATCAAGTTCTATCTTCCTCCCACTCAATTATTTTGAGAGAAACTCCTTCTCAAGAAAAGCTCCATTCTTAGCAACAAACACTTTGCCCTCGGATCTAAGATAGAAGGTGTACCCAACTGTCTCTTTTGGTAACCTACGAAGACGCACTTTTTCGCTTTGGGTTCCAGCTTTTCAGGCTGAAGCTTTTTGACATAAGCATCGCATCCCCAAACTTTAAGAAACGATAACTTTGGCATCTTGCCATGCCATAGCTCATATGGTGTCGTCTCAATGGATTTTGATGGTCCCCTATTTAAAGTGAATGCAGCTGTCTCTAATGCATAACCCCAAAATGATAATGGCAAATCGATAAGAGACATCATAGATCGCACCATATCTAACAAAGTACAATTACGACGTTTGGACACACCATTACGCTGTGGTGCTCCAGGCGGTGCCAACTGTGAAACGATTCCACATTGTCTTAAGTGCGCACCAAATTCGAAACTCACATATTCACCCCTCGATCAGATCGTAGGAACTTGGGGTGCGTTTGGATCCTAGGCAAGGCATGTCCCTAGCCTTGCTCGGCAAGGATAGTCGTTTGGTAAGATAAATTGAGCTAGCTTTTAAGGGCAACCTAGCCTGCAACTGCCACAAAAAACTTGACGATGGAGGCGAGCCAATTCGGCTCTCCCGCACGGGCAAGAGAAGAGATCGTGGGTGCTTTGGACAATTAACACTTAATTTGCTTCTCTTCCAAATAGTAAGACTTGCTTTTGACAGCCCTAGCCGGAATGGGCTACAAAAACCTAGCCCACCAAAGCTAGGTGAGCTAGCAAACCAAACGCACCCTTGATCTTTTTGTTATGATGATTCTCAACTTCACTCTGAAATTGCTTGAACTTTTCAAATGTTTCAGACTTGTGCTTAATCAAGTAGATATAGCCATACCTACTCAAATCATCAGTGAACGTGAGAAAATAACGATATCCGTCACGCGCCTCCACACTCATTGGACCGCACACATCAGTATGTATGATCTCCAACAAGTCACTTGCACGCTCCATTGTCCCGGAGAACAGAGTCTTAGTCATCTTGCCCATGAGACATGGTTCGCACGTGTCAAGTGATTCGAAATCAAGTGACTCCAAAAGTCCATCAGCATGGAGTTTCTTCATGCGCTTTACACCAATATGACCTAAGCGGCAGTGCCACAAAAAGGTGGCGCTATCATTGTTAACTCTACATCTTTTGGTCTCAATGTTATGTATATGTGTGTCATCACAATCAAGATTCAATATGAACAAACCCCTCACATTGGGTGCATGAGCATAAAAGATATTACTCATAAAAATAGAACAACCATTATTCTCTGACTTAAATGAGTAACCATCTCGCAATAAACAAGATCTATATATAATGTTCATGCTTAACGCAGGCACTAAATAAAAATTATTTAAGTTCATAACTAATCCTGATGGTAACTGAAGTGAGACTGTGCCGACGACGATTGCATCAACCTTGGAACCATTTCCCACGCGCATCGTCACTTCATCCTTCGCCAACCTTCGTTTATTCCGCAGTTCCTGCTTCGAGTTGCAAATATGAGCAACAGAACCGGTATCAAATACCTAGGCTCTACTACGAGAGTTGGTTAGGTACACATCAATAACATGTATATCACATATACCTGGTTTGGCGGTGGCCGCCTTCTTATCAGCCAAATACTTGGGGCAGTTGTGCTTCCAATGACCCATCCCCTTGCAATAATAGCACTCAGTTTCCGGCTTAGGTCCAGCCTTGGGTTTCTTCGTCGGAGGAGCCACAACTTTGTCGCTCTTCTTGGAGTTACCCTTCTTGCCTTTGCCGCTTTTCTTGAAACCAATGGTCTTATTCACCATAAACACTTGATGTTCTTTCCGGAGTTCTGACTCTACGACTTTCAGCATCGCGAATAACTCGCCGGGTGACTTATTCATCCCTTGCATATTATAGTTCAACACAAAGCTCTTGTAGCTAGGTGGCAGTGATTGAAGAACTCTGCCAGTATAGCCTCTTACCGGAGTTCAATCCTGAGCTCAGCTAGACGGTTTGAGTACCCAACCATTTTGAGCACATGTTCACTGACAGACGAATTCTCCTCCATTTTGCAAGCATATAATTTATCGGAGGTCTCATACCTCTCGATCCGAGTGTTCTTCTGAAAGATAAACTTCAACTCCTTACGTGCTTGCCAAGCGTTCAAAACATCTTGATCAGACGTAGCGGGTGGTTCATCTCCTAGCGCTGCATCAAGGACATAATTCTTTTTCCCAGCTTGTAAGATGAGCCTTAGATTACGAGCCCAGTCTACAAAGTTGCTACCATCATCTTTCAGCTTAGCTTTCTCTAGGAACGTATTGAAATTCAGGGTTGCTACTGCGTGAGCCATTGATCTACAACATAAAATATTGCATAGTGGACTTAGACTATGTTCAAGACAATTAGAGTTTAGCTAATCAAATTACTAATAAACTCCCACTCAAATAATCATCCCTCTAGTTACATGAGTGTGGCATGATCCAAATTCACTAACTCAAGTCCGATCATCACGTGAGTTGAGTTGCACATGCTAGGCTCGTCAAGTTTAACACGAGTGTTCCGCGTGTGCAACTGTTTTGCACCCGTTGTATGTAAACGTTGAGTCTATCACACCCGGTCATCACGTGGTGTCTCGAAACGACGAACTATCGCAACGGTGCACAGTCGGGGCGAACACAATTTTAACTTGAAATTTTAGTGAGGGATCACGTTATAATTCTACCATCGTTCTAAGCAAAATAAGGTGCATAAAAGGATTAACATCGCATGAATTCATAAGTGACATGATATGGCCATGATCTTTTGCTTCTTGATCTCCATCACCAAAGCACCAAGATGATCTTCATCGTGACCGACGCCATTCCATGATCTCCATCATCGTGCCGCCATCGAGTTTGTCGTGCTATCTATGCTATTACTACTAAAGCTACAACCTAGGAATATAGTAAACGCATCTGCAAACACAAACATTAGTTTAAAGACAACCCTATGGCTCCTGTCGGTTGCCCTAGCATCGACGTGCAAGTCCATATTTAACTATTACAACATGATCATCTCATACATCCAATATATCACATCATGTATTTGGCCATATCACATCACATGCATACCCTGCAAAAACAAGTTAGACGTCCTCTAATTTGTTGTTGCATGTTTTACGTGGCTGCTATGGGTATCTAGTATGATGCATCTTACTTGCGCAAGATGCTATTGCTATTTAACCTCTCTCCAAGGACCGCCTCGGTCAAATCCAATTCAACTAAAGTTGAAGAAACATGCACCCGCCAGTCATCTTTATGCAACAAGTTGCATTTTAGTCGATGAAACCGGTCTCTCGTAAGCGTACGAGTAATGTTGGTTCGGGCCGCTTCAATCCAACAATACCGCTGAATCGAGAAAAGACTAAGGAGGGCACCAAATCGAACATCAATGCCCACAAAAACTTTTGTGTTCTACTCGAGATTACATCTACGCATGAACCTAGCTCATGATGCCACTATTGGGGAACGTTGCATGGGAAACAAAAAATTTCCTACGGACACAAAGACCTATCATGGTGATGTTCATCTAGCATAGGGAGATCGGATCTACATACCCTTGTAAATCGCTAAGCGGGAAGCGTTAAGAAACGCGGTTGATGTAGTGGAACAACTTCATGATTCAAATCACTGTCGTCCCACGATTAGTTCTGATCTAGCGCCGAACGGACGACACCTCCGTGTTCAGCACACGTACAACTCAATGACGATCTCCGCCATCTTGATCCAGCAAGAGAAACGGGGAAGTAGATGAGTTCTTCGACAGCGTGACGGCGTGCCGGTGATGGTGATGATCTATTCCTGCACGGCTCCGCCCGAGCTCCGCAGAAAACCGATCTAGAGGAAGAACTACGAAGTAGAGGTTTAGGGTTGTGATACGTCTCCAACGTATCTATAATTTTTGATGGTTTCATGCTATTATCTTGTCAAAATTTGGATGTTTTGCATGCCTTTTATATATTTTTTGGGACTAACTTATTAACTCAGTGCCAAGTGCCAGTTCCTGTTTTTTCCATGTTTTTGACCCCTTTCAGAGGAGGATTTTGAACAGAGTCCAAACGGAATGAAACTGCCAAAAAGATTTTTTCCGGAACAGAAAAAGATCGGAGAGCCGGAGAATCAGGCCAGGGGGCCACCAGGGACCCCACAAGCCCTCACGGTGCGGCCAGGGGGGGCGGCCCCCTGGCTTGTGGGCTCCCTAAGGCTCCTTTGCCCTAAGTTTTGCGCCTATATATTCCCTAAAAATCCATAAAAAATCAGGAGATCGTCGAAAGTACATTTCCGCCGCCGCAAGCTTCTGTCTCCGCAAGATCCCATCCGGGGCACGTTCTGGTGCCCTGCCGGAGGGGGGATTCGGATGCGGAGGGCTTCTTCATCAACACCATGACCTGTCCGATGATGCGTGAGTAGTTCACCATAGACCTACGGGTCCATAGCTAGTAACTAGATGGCTTCTTCTCTCTCTTGGATCTTCAATACAAAGTTCTCCATGATCTTCATGGAGATCTATCCGATGTAATCTTCTTTTGCGGTGTGTTTGTCGATATCCGATGAATTGTGGATTTATGATCAGATTATCTATGAATCTTATTTGAGTTTCTTCTGACCTCTCTTATGCATGATTTCATATCCTTGTAATTCTCTTCGAGTTGTGGGTTTTGTTTGGCCAACTAGATCTATGATTCTTGCAATCGGAGAAGTGCTTGGTTTTGGGTTCATACCGTGCGGTGACCTCACCCAGTGACAGAAGGGGTAGCGAGGCACGCATCATGTTGTTGCCATCAAGGGTAAAAAGATGGGGTTTTCATCATTGGTTTGAGATTATCCCTCTACATCATGTCATCTTGCTTAAGGCGTTACTCTGTTCGTCATGAACTCAATACATTAGATGCATGCTGGATAGCGGTCGATGTGTGGAGTAATAGTAGTAGATGTAGAAAGTATCGATCTACTTGTCTCGGACGTGATGCCTATGTGTATGATCATTGCCTTAGATATCGTCATGACTTTGCGCGGTTCTATCAATTGCTCGACAATAATTTGTTCACCCACCGTGATATTTGCTATTTTGAGAGAAGCCTCTAGTGAACACTATGGCCCCCGGGTCTACTCCACACCATATTTTCAGCCTTACTCTTTTTCTTCGTTGCACTTTCTGCCTTCAGATCTCACTTTGCAAACAATCTTGAAGGGATTGACAACCCCTTTAAAGCGTTGGGTGCAAGCTCTTTTGTGTTTGCGCAGGTACTCTGGACTTGAAAAAATTCTCCTACTGGATTGATACCTTGGTTCTCAAACTGAGGGAAATACTTACTGCTCCTGTGCTGCATCACCCTTTCCTCTTCAAGGGAAAAACCAACGTAAGCCTAGTCTCCGTCAGCGTGTCAATTTCTGGCGCTATTGTCTGTTGGCGTAGCAGAAGAATTTCTGGCAGCATTGCCTGGGAGGATCAAGTCAAGAACTCATCCAAGTAGGTGTCGCAAACTCATCTCTTGCATTTACTTTGTTTGCCAGTTGCCTCTCGTTTTCCTCTCCCCCACTTCACAATTTGCCTTTTTCATTTGCCTTTTTCGCTTGCCTTTTCGTTCGCCCTTTTTCTCGCTTGCTCTTTGTTCGCTTGTGTGCTTGCTTGCTTGTCGAAGTCACCATGAATGAAAACACCAAACTTTGTGACTTCTCGAATACTAATAATAATGATTTTATTAATACTCCGATTGATCCCGCCACTAGTGCGCAGTCATACAAAATCAATGCCGCTTTGCTGAATCTTGTTATGAAAGAGCAATTCTCTGGCCTTCCTAGTGAAGATGCCGCATCCCATCTCAATACCTTCATTGAGCTTTTGCGATATGCAAAAGAAGAGAGATGTGGATAATGACGTGATTAAATTGAAGCTTTTTCCTTTCTCGTTGCGAGATCGCGCAAAAACTTGGTTTTCTTCTTTGCCCAAAAATAGTATCGATTCTTGGGATAAGTGCAAAGATGCTTATATATCCAAGTATTTTCCACCAGCTAAGATTATCTCTCTCCGTAATGATATCATGAATTTCAAGCAACATGATCATGAACATGTTGCACAATCTTGGGAGAGAATGAAATAAATGATTAGAAATTGTCCCGCTCATGGCTTGAGTCTTTGGATGATTATTCAAATCTTTTACGCTGGCTTGAATTTCGCTTCTAGAAATATCTTGGTCTCCGCCTCAGGTGGAACGTTCATGGAAATCACGTTAGGGGAAGCCACAAAGCTCCTAGACAATATCATGACGAACTACTCTCAGTGGCACACTGAAAGGTCACCTACTAGTAAGAAGGTACACGCTATAGAAGAAATTAAGTCGTTGAGTGCTAAGATGGATGAGTTAATGAATTTGGTTGCTAGTAGAAGTGCTCCTTTAGATCCTATTGATATGCCCTTGTATTCCTTGATTGAGAATAGCAACGCTAGCTTGGACGTTAATTTTGTTGGTAGGAATAACTTTGGCAACAACAATGCTTTTAGAGGAAACTATGTTCCTAGGCCTTTTCCTAGTAACTCCTCTAATAACTTTGGCAACTCCTACAACAATACTCATGGAAATTACAATAGATTACCCTCTGATCTATAGAGTAATATGAAAGAGTTCATCAACTCTCAAAAGATTTTCAATGCGTCCATAGAGGAAAAACTACTCAAAATTGATGATTTGGCTAAGAGCGTTGATAGAATGTCTAGTGATGTTGATGCTTTGAAAGTTAGATGTGCTCCTCCTAAGATCAATATGGATGAAACTTTGAAAGCTATGCATGTTTCCATGATTGAGAGCAAAGAAAGAACCACCCAAATTCGTGCTAGACATGAATGGCTTAAAAAGGCGTGTTCTCGTGATAAGAATCACGAAGATCTTAAAGTGCTTGGTCTGACTCCCATTGAATCTTTGTTTTCTTGTGACAAACCTAATGATGATGGGGCTGGATATGAATCAACTTTGGTTGAAAAGTGCCCTAATGATTCGGAGTCCATCTATCTTGATGCTAAAAGCATTGAAAGTGGAGTAGAAGATATTAAGACTTTGAGTAGTAATGAAATTACTACTATGGATTTCAAGGAAATCAATTATGATAGTTGCTCCTTGATTGAATGCATTTCCTTGATGCAATCCATGTTAAACTCTCCACACGCTTATAGCCAAAACAAGGCCTTTACCGATCATATCGTCGAAGCTATGATAAAATCTCTTGAAGAGAAACTTGAATTGGAAGTCTCTATCCCTAGAAAGCTTCATGATGAGTGGGAACCTACCATCAAATTCAAAATCAAAAACTATGAATGCAATGCTTTGTGTGATTTGGGTGCTAGTGTTTCCGCGATTCCAGAGTCTTTATGTGATGTTCTGGGTTTTAATGAGATTGAAGAATGTTCTCTTAATTTGCATCTTGCGGATTCTACTGTAAGAAATCCATGGGAAGGATCAATGATGTTCTTATCATTGCAAATAAGAACTATGTACCCGTGGATTTCATTGTGCTTGACATTGATTGCAATCCTACATGCCCTATTATTCTTGGTAGACCTTTCCTAAGGACTATTGGTGCTATCATCGATATGAAGGAAGGGAATAATAGATTTCAATTTCCTATAAGGAAGGGCATGGAACACTTTCCTAGAAAGAAAATAAGATTGCCTTATGAATCCATGATGAGGGCACTTATGGTTTGAGCGCCAAAGACGAGGATACGTGATTCTATCGCTTTTATGCCCAGCTAAGGGCGTTAAACAATAGCGCTTGTTGGGAGGCAACCCAATGAATTTATCTTTTTCTTTCTATTTTGTTGCGCCACACCATCATAATTCTGTTGTGATTGTGTTTTTTGTGTTTCTTTTTGTGTTTGAGCCAAGCAAAACCTTTATGACTAGCCTTGGTGAGGGTTGTTTGATCCTGCTGGAAAAAGACAAAAACTTTTCGCTCACGAGATGATTTTTAATTTTTATTCAGAAAGAGATTTTGAGTTGATTCTTTTTGCTTCTGGTGTATATGCCTTTTTTACCACGCAGTCGTAATGTTTCAGAATTTTTGAGGTAGCAGAAGTATACGAAGTATACAGATTGCTACAGACTAGTCTGTTTTGACAGATTTTGTTTTTGATGAGTTGGTTGCTTGTTTTGATGAAACTATGGTTAGTATCAGGGGGTACTAGCCATGGAAAAGTGAGAATACAGTAGCCCAACACCAATATAGATAGAATTCAAGTTTGCTACAGTACCAAAAGAAGTGGTAGTTTGTTTTCTTGTCCTAATGTTATCACGAGTTTCTGTTTAAGTTTTGTGTTGTGAAGTTTTCAAGTATTGGGTGATGTTCTCATGGACGATGAGATGAGGAGTGGAAAGAGCTCAAGCTTGGGGATGCCCAAGGCATCCCAAGCCAAATTCAAGGACACCAAACAGCCTAAGCTTGGGGATGCCCCGGGAAGGCATCCCCTCTTTCGTCTTCAATCCATCGGTAACATTACTTGGAGCTATATTTTTATTCACCACACGATATGTGTTTTGCTTGGAGCGTCTTGTATCGTAGGAGTCTTTTCTTTTTGTTGTGTCACAATCATCCTTGCTGCACACCTTTAGAGAGAGACATGCAGTCATCGTGATTTTGCTAGAATGCTCATAGTGCTTCACTTATATATTTTGAGCTAGATACTTTTGCTCTATGTGCTTCACTTATATCTTTTAGAGCACGGCGGTGCGTGACTTGGTAGTTGGCTTATGCTATAAAAGTAGTCCCAAATGTGATAGGTATCCAAAGAGGATGCAAAAACCTCCATCTTCATGTGCATTGAGTAGAAAGAGAAGTTTTGATTCCTCTCAATTAGTTTTGAGACGCGGATTTGGTAATATTAAGAGCTATGTTAGTAGGGTGTTGTGAATCTAGAGATACTTGTGTTGAAGTTAGTGATTCCCGTATCATGCACGTATGGTGAACCACTATGTTAGGAAGTCGGAGCATAATTGATCTATTGATTGTCATCCTTTGTGTTGAGGTCGGGAACGCGCGATGGTTAACACCTACCAACCCTTCCCCTAGGAGTATGCGTTTAGCACTTTGTTTCGATTACTAATAAAAACTTTCGCAACAAGTATGTGAGTTCTTCATGACTAATGTGAGTCCATGGTATAGATGCACTTTCACCTTCCACCATTGCTAGCCTCTCTAGTGCCGCGCAATTCTCGCCGGTACACAAACCCACCATATGCCTTCCTCAAAACAGCCACCATACCTACCTACTATGGCATTTTCATAGCCATTCCGAGATATATTGCCATGCAACTCCCACCGTTCCGTCTCATGACTCGTGCCGTCACTCTCATATTGCCATTGCATGATCGTAAGATAGCTAGCGAGATGTTTTCAACGGCATACGCCATGCTAGATCATTGCACATCCCGGTAGATTGCCGGAGGCATTTCCTATAGAGTCATCATCGTTTTCAGCTTTGAGCTGTGAGCTGTGAGTAAATAAAAGTGTGATGATCATCTTTATTAGAGCATTGTCCCATGTTAGGAAATAAGAAAAGAGAGGCCAAAGAGCCCAAATAAAAAAAAGAGAAAAAAGAGGCCTAAGTGCCCAAATAAAAAAAAGAGAGAAGGGACAATGCTACTATCTTTTTCCACACTTGTGCTTCATAATAGCACCATGTTCTTCATGATTGAGAGCTTCTTGCTTTGTCACTACCATATGCTAGTGGGAATTTTCATTATATAACTTGGCTTGTATATTCCAATGATGGCTTCCTCAAAATTGCCCTAGGTCTTCGTGAGCAAGCAAGTTGGATGCACACCCACTAGTTCTCCTTTTGATCTTTCACATACTTATAGCTCTACTGCATCTCTTGTATGGAAATCCCTACTCATTCACATTGATATCTATTGATGGGCATCTCCATAGCCCTTTGATACGCCGAGTCAATGTGACCATCTCCTCCTTTTTGTCTCACAACCACCACCACACTCTATTCCACCTATAGTGCTATATCCATGGCTCGCGCTCATGTATTGCGTGATAGTTATAAAAAGTTTGAGAAAGTAAGAGTGTGAAAGCAATTACTTGGCCAATACCGGGGTTGTGCATGATTTACATTAGTTGTGTGAGGATGATGGAGCATAGCCAGACTATATGATTTTGTAGGGATAACTTTCTTTGGCCTTGTTATTTCAAAAGTTCATGATTACTTTGCAAGTTTGCTTGAAGTATTATTGTTTTCATGTCAATATCAAACTATTGTTTTGAATCTTACGGATCTGAACATTCATGTCACGTGAAAGAAGTTGCAAAGGACAACTATGATATGTAGCATTCCACATCAAAAATTCAGTCTTTATCACTTCCCTACTCGAGGACGAGCAGGAGTTAAGCTTGGGGATGCTTGATACGTCTCCAACGTATCTATAATTTTTGATGGTTTCATGCTATTATCTTGTCAAACTTTGGATGTTTTGCATGCCTTTTATATATTTTTTGGGACTAACTTATTAACTCAGTGCCAAGTGCCAGTTCCTGTTTTTTCCATGTTTTTGACCCCTTTCAGAGGAGGATTTTGAACAGAGTCCAAACGGAATGAAACTGCCAAAAAGATTTTTTCCGGAACAGAAAAAGATCGGAGAGCCGGAGAATCAGGCCAGGGGGCCACCAGTGACCCCACAAGCCCTCACGGCGCGGCCAAGGGAGGGGCCCGCGGCCCCCTGGCTTGTGGGCTCCCTGAGGCTCCTTTGCCCTAGGTTTTGCGCCTATATATTCCCTAAAAATCCATTAAAAAAATCAGGAGATCATCGAAAGTACTTTTCTGTCGTCGCAAGTTTCTGTCTCCGCAAGATCCCATCTGGGGCACATTCTGGTGCCCTGCCGGAGGAGGGATTCGGATACGGAGGGCTTCTTCATCAACACCATGACCTGTCCGATGATGCGTGAGTAGTTCACCATAGACCTACGGGTCCATAGCTAGTAACTAGATGGCTTCTTCTCTCTCTTGGATCTTCAATACAAAGTTCTCCATGATCTTCATGGAGATCTATCCGATGTAATCTTCTTTTGCGGTGTGTTTGTCGAGATCCGATGAATTGTGGATTTATGATCAGATTATCTATGAATATTATTTGAGTTTCTTCTGATCTCTCTTATGCATGATTTCATATCCTTGTAATTCTCTTCGAATTGTGGGTTTTGTTTGGCCAACTAGATCTATGATTCTTGCAATGGGAGAAGTGCTTGGTTTTGGGTTCATACCGTGCGGTGACCTCACCCAGTGACAGAAGGGCTAGCGAGGCACGCCTCGTGTTGTTGCCATCAAGGGTAAAAAGATGGGATTTTCATCATTGGTTTGAGATTATCCCTCTACATCATGTCATCTTGCTTAAGGCGTTACTCTGTTCGTCATAAACTCAATACACTAGATGCATGCCGGATAGCGGTCGATGTGTGGAGTAATAGTAGTAGATGCAGAAAGTATCGGTCTACTTGTCTCGGACGTGATGCCTATATGTATGATCATTGCCTTAGATATCGTCATGACTTTGCGCGGTTCTATCAATTGCTCGACAGTAATTTGTTCACCCACCATGATATTTGCTATTTTGAGAGAAGCCTCTAGTGAACACTACGGCCCCCGGGTCTACTCCACACCATATTTTCAGCCTTACTCTTTTTCTCCGTTGCACTTTCCGCCTTCAGATCTTACTTTGCAAACAATCTTGAAGGGATTGACAACCCCTTTAAAGCGTTGGGTGCAAGCTCTTTTGTGTTTGCGCAGATACTCTGGACTTGACGAGATTATCCTACTGGATTGATACCTTGGTTCTCAAACTGAGGTAAATACTTACTGCTCCTGTGCTGCATCACCCTTTCCTCTTCAAGGGAAAAACCAACGCAAGCCCAGTCTCCGTCAACGTGTCAATTTCTGGCGCTGTTGTCTGTTGCCATAGCAGGTTGCACATGGCAAAGTTGTGTCTCAAAAGCCCTAAACCTCAAGTATATATAGGAGGAGCCAAGGGGTGGGGCTTGTCCTAGGGGCACCGGCTGAAGGGAGGAGGGATCCTCCTCCAAGTCGGTTTGGGGGGAGGAGTCCCTTCCTTCCTTCCCACCTCCTCATTTTTTTCCTTTTTTTTCTTTGTCCTTTGATTTTTTCTTCTTAGCCGAAATAGCCCACTTGGGATGGCCTCACCGGCCCACTAAGGGCTGGTCCGCCACCCTTGGGATATTAGGTTCACTCCTGGGTGGGTGGGCCCCTCCCGGTAAAAACCCGGAACCCATTCGTCATTCCCGGTACACTGCCAGTAATGTCCGAAATCTTTATGGAGGCCAATTGAAACAATCCTATATATCAATCTTCGTTTCTGGACCATTCCAGAAACCCTCGTGACGTCTATGATCTCATCTTTGACTTCGAACTATCTTCGATCACCAACACCTATAACTCAACTATATCGAAACGTCACCGAACCTTAAGTGTGCAGACCCTGCGGGTTCGAGAACTATGCAGACATGACCTGAGACACTCCCCGGTCAATATCCAACAGCGGGACCTAGATGTCCATATTGGATCCTACATATTCTACGAAGATCTTATCGGTTGTACCTCTGTGCCAAGGATTCATATAATCCCGTATACCATTCCCTTTGTCCTTCGGTATGTTACTTGCCCGAGATTTGATCGTCGGTATCCCTATACCTATTTCAATCTCGTTACCGGCAATTCTCTTTACTCGTTCCGTAATACAAGATCCCGTGACTAACACATTAGCCACATTGCTTGCAAGGCTTATATGTGATGTTGTATTACCGAGTGGGCCCCGAGATACCTCTCCGTCACACGGAGTGACAAATCCCAGTCTTGATCCATGCTAACTCCACAAACACCTTCGGAGGTACCTGTAGAGCACCTTTATAGTCACCCAGTAACGTTTCGACTTTATATATACACAAGGTATTCCTCCGGTGGCAGTGAGTTACATGACCTCATGGTCATAGGAATGAATACTTGACACATAGAAAACAATAGCAACAAAATGACATAATCACATGCTACGTTTATAGTTTGGGTCTTGTCCATCACATCATTCTCCTAATGATGTGATCCAGTCATCAAGTGACAACACTTGCATATGGTCAGAAAACCTTAACCATCCTTAATCAACTGGCTAGCCAACTAGAGGCTTACTAGGGACAATATTTTGTCTATATATCCAGACATGCATTTATGTTTTCATTCAATACAATTATAGCATGGATAATAAACGATTTTCTTGAAACAGGAAATATAATGATAACCATTTTATCATTGCCTGTAGGGCATATTTCCAACACCTCTGGCCCATCACGAGCACCACAAGTGTCGATCCCACTCCGGTCACGGCAGCAGCCGCAGATCAGAGCCCAAGAGTAGAGGAGCAGGGAGAGATCAAACTCATGTCAGTGTGCCACAACCTCCACCAACCGAGAAGGCCATGACACAGACCACCACACGCAACCCAAGTTGCACCCAGCCCGCGCTGCTACAAGGCCAGGACCGTCCAAACAGTCGCTGCTTGGGTGTCGTCCCTCGACCCCCTGCACACACCTCTGCCATGGCGTCCGACCTGTAGTAGCGACGTCGTGCCATCCACAGGACAACCGATCTAGGAAGAACCCAGGACGATGTTGCATCCCTTCCCGGCTGGGACCCCTATAGAACCACGCCGCCAGCCATGTCGCCAAGACGACGTCGGCGGTGAGAAGTGATACGTCTCAAACGTATCTATAATTTTTGATGGTTTTACACTGTTATCTTGTCAACTTTGGATGTTTTGTTTACCTTTTATATCTTTTTTGGGACTAACTTATTAATCCAGTGCCAAGTGCCAGTTCCTGTTTTTTCTGTGTTTTTGACTCTTTTCAGATCTGATTTTGGAACGGAGTCCAAACGGAATAAAATGCCCGAAATAAAATTTTCCAGAACGGAAGAATATCGGGAGGCTTGAGGGCCAAGGCAGTGGGCTCACAGGGAGCCCACAAGCCCTGTTGCCGCGGCCAAGGGGGAGGCCGCGACAACCAAGCTTGTGGCCTCCCTGGGGCTCCCCTGCCCTAGGTCTTTGGCCTATAAATTCCCTAAAAATCCAGAAAAATTCAGGGCATCCACGAAAACACTTTTCCGCCGCCGCAAGCTTCTGTTTCCGCGAGATCTCATCTGGAGGCCCTTCCCGGTGCCCTGCCGGAGGGGACTTTGGAGTTGGAGGGCTTCTACATCAACATCATCGCCTCTTCAATGACTCGTGAGTAGTCTACTTCAGACCTACGGGTCCGTAGTTAGTAGATAGATGGCTTCTTCTCTCTCTTGGATCTTCGATACAAAGTTCTCCATGATCTTCATGGAGATCTATCCGATGTAATCCTCTTTGGCGGTGTGTTTGTCGAGATCCGATGAATTGTGGATTTGTGATCAGATTATCTATGAGTTATATTTGAGTCTTTGCTGATTTCTTATATGCATGATTTGATATCCTTGTAAGTCTCTCCGACTCTTGGGTTTTGTTTGGCCAACTAGATCTATGATTCTTATAATGGGAGAAGTGATTGGTTTTGGGTTCATACCGTGTGGTGACCTTTCCCAGTGACAGAAGAGGCAGCAAGGCACGCATCATGTTGTTGCCATCAAGGGTAACAAGATGGGCTTTATGGTAGATATGAGATTGTCCATCTACATCATGTCATCTTGCTTAAGGCGTTACTCTGTTCTTTTGGACATAATACACTAGATGCATGCTGGGTAGCGGTCGACGTGTGGAGTAATAGTAGTAGATGCAGAAAGT
Organism: Hordeum vulgare subsp. vulgare; assembly: GCF_904849725.1. NCBI lineage: Eukaryota > Viridiplantae > Streptophyta > Magnoliopsida > Poales > Poaceae > Hordeum > Hordeum vulgare. The sequence goes on from NC_058521.1 coordinate 537,338,485, forward strand.
ATTAGTCTACTTGTTTTGGACGTGATGCCTATAGATATAATCATTGCCTTAGATAACGTCACGACTTTGCGCGGTTCTATCAATTGCTCGACAGTAATTCGTTCACCCACCGTCTACTTGCTTTTATGAGAGAAGCCAGTAGTGAACACTACGCCCCCCGGGTCTATTCACAAGTATCGTTTCCACTTTCACGTTTACTTTGCTTTGTTACTCTTTGCTTTCAGTTCTCACTTTGCAAACAATCTATATAAGGGATTGACAACCCCTTCATAGCATTGGGTGCAAGATCTTTGTGTTTGTGCAGGTACTTGTGAACGCTCCTCCTACTGGATTGATACCTTGCTTCTCAAAACTGAGGGAAATACTTACCGCCGTTGTGCTACATCACCCTTTCCTCTTCAAGGGAACACCAATGCAAGGCTCCAAGGCCGCGGGGAAATCCTTTGCATATTTGCCAAGGAAGTCCCTATAGGCGTAGCCACAGCAGTAGGATTCTTGGCGCCGTTACCAGGGAAGGTCAGTTGTCGCAGTAGCAAGAAGCACCGGCGCGCCACCGTGCTGCATCCATGCGAAGCCGCCCCATCCCGACCGTGCAGCTCAGTACACTGAATCTAGTGGCAAGATCACAATAGAAAGCAATTGAAAAGTCTAGACTATATGCAATATGACTTTGTGGCTCTATGTCAGAGTTTTTGCATAAATGTTGGTTTTATTTTCCCTACCACCATGGAGACTAACGCTATAGTTTCTTTATTATGTTCTCCAAAAGTAATTATCTTTGCTAGTAAATATTTACTAAAACACTTTCAGTTAGGTATTTTTTTATGTTTTAGTTGTTGTTGATACTAGTTTATTCGTAGGGAAAACTATGCTTGGTTGGTGAAAGCACAATTTCTCCCTAGGGCGGTTTTGATAATTGATCACAACATATGCATCATTAGACTAATATGTTTTTCCAAGTATATTTCAGAAAATTTCAAAAGATGCTTTGGCTAAAGGCTTATGTGGTGATGCCCCTTGATGCAAGAAAGGAATAAGTTTGGCTCAAGCTTCAAGCTAGAAGACTTTTCATTATATATTTCTGAGAAATCACTTTTGAGTCCATAGGAAAGCCAATACTATTAAAAGTGGGTGAGGTAGTAAAATGAGCTGGTTGCTCAAGTGCTCAAAGTTAGCCACCAAAACACATAGTCATTTTTCCCACATAACCATTCTGTTCAGTTCCACATACTCAAATTCGGTGCCACCAACTTTCACATTTCGGCCTGACCCAGCTTGACCTCATACAGAAACCCTAGACGTTCCCACCAAATTGGTGCAACTGAATCCATATCGATGCTACCGAGTTCAGGGTGACCAACTTTCCGTTGCCTCGGTACACAAAATCAGAATTTCCGAGTTTGAGTATCGGTGACACCGAGTTTGGTTATCTGACCGTTAGCCACCTTTTCGGTGCCACCAAGTTGTGTATATCGGTCCCACCTAGATTGAAAAGTTGTTGCCTTTTGTGCGAATCGGTACCATCGAGTTTATGACTTCGTCATCACCGAGTTTGCCACTTTAGGTGTAATGGTTGGATTTTGTGTGCTGCCTATATATACACCTTCACCCACCTCTCATTCGTGAGAGAAGCACTCAGAACACACACTTCATTTCCAGATCCATTTTCTGAGAGAGAACCACCTACTCATGTGTTGAGACTAAGATATTCCAATCCAATCATTTGAAACTTGATCTCAGGCCTCCCCAAACTGCTTTCCACCAAATCAATCTCTCCTACCCATGCCTATTCTGTGAGAGAGTGATTTTGTGTTGAGTGGATTATCTTTAGAAGCACAAGAGCAAGGAGTTCATTGATCTACCACATCTATTACCTTTTGGAGGGTGGTGTCTCCTAGATTTGTTACGTGTCGTTTGGGAGCCTCCTAGTTCGTGTTGTGGAGTTGAACCAAGACGTTTGTAAGGGTAAAGAGATCGCCTACTTCTTGAAGATCTACCGTGAATAAGGCTAGTCGTTCGTGGGCGGAAGTCGTGGTGGAATAGACAAGGTCGCTTCTTCTTGGACCCCTTGTAGGTGGAGCCCTCCGTGGACTCTCGCAATTGTTACCCTTCGTGGGTTGAAGTCTCCACTAACATGGACGTATGATAGCGCCACCTATCGGAACCATGCCAAAAATTGCCGTGTCAACCTCATGCGTTTGATCTCCCTACCTTACTCCTTTACTTTACACTTGCGTGTTTTACATTCCGCTGCTACACTCTTAGAACTGCTTGTGTAGGGTGTACTTGACTTGCCATAAGTTCCAAAACTACCCCTCAACTAAAATTGGGAAAAGGCAAAAACATTATCTTGTCAAGTAGTCCAATCACCCCCTCTAGACATACTTTTGATCCTATAGTTGGTTTGACAGAGTTTCATGGTTTTAAATTTTGTTTTAAGTATTTTCTTCATCTTCTCACTAGTGTGTTTGGTACTTGCTTTTGCTTCTCGTTTGTTAGTATTGATTGATAGAATTGTTTTCTTATGTGAATACTATGTTTGCTCATACAGATTTTCTCGGAGTGACGAATAGTTCTAACAAGTTTTTATTCTAAGAGCGACATTATCTTCATCAACTTACCAGGCAAGTGCACTTTGATCATCTTACAATACCAATGTTTTATTTGCATTAGAATCAATCTTTTCACCATACATCTAGTAGGATATTGAGCTTGAATTTGTGGTAGTATCATGAGGTAGAAAAAAACCAACACCATGTTACTATTACCCGGGAAGGGATATTACTTCATATTTGCTACGCTTTAGTGGACGGGGTTTGGTTGTGAGATTTAGGAGTGTTATGAGGTTAAATATTTCAAGACCTGCATGATGATCAAGATTTCAAGGACTCAATATACCTATGGGTGGATTGTACATGCATCTGGCAGCCTGATATCTATCATGGTTATGCCCGAGAATCCTGGTATCTATCCTGATCATCCCAATGGAATGACACTCGAGATAAAGAGATGGATGGATACTTCAAGGCCGAAAAGCTTACGTGTGCAACCATAAGTCATTATGGCCTCTAACTTGGTTGACCTTAGTCGTGACTCTGGTAGGTCAGATTGCTACGAGATGTAGTAGAACAATGGGATTAGATGGGCATTGGCTTTCTACTGGAGGATCGCTTTGGAAGACCATGTTTCGATCGTCCCGTTCTCAAACACCAGGAAGTGCAAGGACGTAATGGGAGTGATCAAATCTTGCGGGTAAAGTGTACAAGACTCTGTAGAGTAACAAATCTAATCGATTGGTTGTGTCCCCACTTACGGACATCAACCAGTCTTAGCACAATTAAATATAATGAGTTGGTTTATTAAGAATTTTATGATATGAGAATTGGTTGGGAGAACCATCTCATTAACAACCAATTTTTTTAGTGTAAAGAACATAAGTTTTTGTCCTAATAAGCTCAACAGCAAGAAAACACAAAAAATAAACAAATAACAGAAAAGAAAATATAAAAACAACTAAATTAACACAAAGTATTTGTCATAAAACTTTACTAGTTAAATAAAGTAATTGAAAAGCTTTTATTAAACTCTAATTATGATCAAAACAAGATTAACCTTGAACTAAACCAAAAACAATTTAAACTTTAATACAAATGGTTTCTTATCTAAATTAAAGTTAACATAAAATAGAACTTATAAAATAATTTATAGAAAGTATTTTTCCAAAAGAATTTAATTAGCATTGAAATCAATTCCAAGTTATTTATTGAACTAGAATTGACTCCATGCAGAACAAGCTTAGAATAAGACAAACTAAAATAGAATAATTTTGTTGAGAAGCTACTGTTTACTAACAAAAACTTAAAACAATTTGTCACAAGTGACAAAAGGAATTAAATTAAAACTATTTAACATAAAAAAATAAAGGCTAAAAACAATCCTATTTTTGTTGTAAACACCTAATTTACAACATTCTAAAATTTCTCAAATTAAACCTAGTGTTAAATAAAGTCACGAGTGACTAGTAGCAAAAACGAATCAACTCAAAAGCTATTTATAAACTGAAATTATCCACAAAACAAGGTTTGAAGCAAATTTGTTTGAATTGAAATTTGATGTATTCAAACATAACCAAACATTATATATACAGAAACTACATAATTTTCTTAACCCTGCGCAAAAAAGAATCACTCAAAAATAAATAAAAACCTAAAAGATAAAGCAATTCTAAAAACATAATCAATTTTGTTAAACAAATTAAAACAGAAAAAGAAACAAATCCTACTGAACGGAGAGGGGGCTACGTGGTGTGCTCCGGTTGGCTGGAGGGTGTGCGTGTTCGAAGCAAACGGGCGGACGGTCGCAAAATAAAATAAAAATGATTCAACTAAATTGAAACGCGGAAAAACTGTTTGGTTTAATAAAAATAAACCAAAGCGGTACATGATAACCCACAAGTATAGGGGATCAATTGTAGCCTTTCTCGATAAGTAAGAGTGTCGAACACAACGAGGAGCTAAAGGTAGAACAAATATTCCCTCAAGTTCTATCGACCACCGGTACAACTCTACGCACACTTTATGTTCGCTTTACCTAGAACAAGTATGAAACAAGAAGTACTTTGTAGGAGTGATAGGATAGGCTGGCAAGAAAGTAAAGAACACGTAAATAAAACTAGGGGCTGGTTAGATAAACAAACAACTACGAGTGTCTAAGGAGTGTGGAAAAGGGGTGGTAGGAGTTGCGGAATTGTCCCTAAGCAATTGACTACGTTACTAGATCGATAGCAAGTATTATGTGGGAGAGGCCTCTGCTAGCATGTCATCCCTTACTTGGAATTCTATGCACGTATGATTGGAACTATTAGCAAGCGTCCACAACTACAAACGTTCATTAAGGTAAAACCCAACCATAGCAATAAGATATATTGGCCCCCTTCAATCCCATATGCATCAATTTCTATGCTAGGTTTGAAGCTTCTGTCACTCTAGCCTGCCAATACATAGTCCTATCAACATACAACTAACCCTATGGTGTGATCCACGCGCGCGATCATATGATGGGCACCAAAGGACAACAACATAACCACAAGCAAATTAAACCAACCATAGCAATTCATCAATCACTGATAGGACAACGGTAATCTACTCAGACATCATAGGATAGCAACACATCATTGGATAATAATATGTAGCATAAAGCACCATGTTCAAGTAGAGGGTACAACGGGTTGCGGGAGAGTGAACCGCTGAATATAGATGGGGGGAGATGATGGAGATGTTGGTGAAGATGACGGAGGTGTTGGTGTAGATCGCCGTCACACGATGATGTCCCGGGCGGCATTCCGGCGCCGCCGGGAGAGAGGAGGAGAGAGCCCCCCCTCCTTATTCTTATTCCTTGACCTCCTCCCTAGATGGGAGAAGGGTTTCCCCTCTGGTCCATGGTCTCTATGGCAGCGGAGGGGCGAGAGCCCCTCCGAGATTGGATCTCTCTCTGTGTGTCCTTCTGTTTCTGCGCTCCCAGATTCTGTGTTTCACCGGTTCTTAAATTTTTAGAGATCCGTAACTCCGATTGGGCTGAAATTTTAACACGATTTTCTTCCGGATATTACCTTTCTTGCGACGAAAGAAGGGCTCCAACCGCCTTAAGGAGTGGCCACAAGCCTGCCTGCCGCGGGCCCACCTCCTGGTCGCGGCGACAGGGCTTGTGGGCACTCCGTGCATCACCTCGTGTTGATTCTTCTTCCCAAAAATCATAAATATTCCAAAAAAAATCCCCGTATGTTTTTATTACGTTTCGACTTTGTTTGGTATGGATATTCTGCGAAATAAAAAACATGCAACAAACAGGAACTGGCACTGGGCACTGGATCAATATGTTGGTCCCAAAAATAGTACAAAAAGTTGCCATAAGTATATGAAAGTTGTAGAATATTGGCATGAAACAATCAAAAATTATAGATACGACGGAGACGTGTCAGTACACACTTCAAATCTACACCGTACAAAGAGATCGAACGGTGGAGATAAACTCTGATGGCTTACACACGGGAAAAGAGCTCCGACGAGGTCGACGCTAGGGCAGATGTGGCGGGGTGCACTGGGCGACGCTCCGGTGGTCCTCTGGCGACGACGAAGGCACGACGCAACGTAGATGAACTCTGACGGGGAGTTCGATGATGGCCTCGAGGACGGCTAGGGATGACGGAGACTATGGCGGTGAGCTCGGGCGCGGCGAGGGTGTTCGAACGTCGACAGCGAGAGCATTTGAGTTCTTTTAGGCTCGAGCGAATGGGTGTGGAGGTGCAGTGGAGCAAGGAGAGGCATATGGTGGTGGTGACGAGGGTTAGGGGTGTTGGGTTTGAGTAGAGCGAGCATCGGGGTGCCGACGGAGGTTCGTGTCTGCGACAAGAGATTCCGGAGAGAGGAGGGGCTTTAGGGTTAGGGCTTCGGGTGAAAACAGGGTGCATGGCTCTTCCTTTTATAGGGGGCTCGACTTGGAGCAGGGGCAGGCTAGAATAGGCAAGATATCGGCGATGCGATCGGATCAGGTGAAGGAAGGAAAGAAATCGGGAGGAAGCAGAAAGGAAGGAGGAGATTGGGTCGGTCGATGGGGCCTCCGTGCGAGTGGGAGAGAAAAACGGGAAAGGGATCGATGGCCGATTCTAGAGGGATTTGATCACGCACAAGGTGGGGCTCGGGCGCGCTGGATGGGCCATTTTGCTGGATTCGGTAATTTTCAAACAAAAGACTTTTTTTTTCTTTTTTTTGAAAAGATAAAACAAAAAAGAAAGTATTAAAATAAAATAAAATTTTATAGAGCCATATTATATACCATTTTTTCTAGAAAAAGATTTCCCACAACCTAAACATCTTTTCAAAGTCAAACAATGTTCACAAAAATCAAAGAGTACTACTTTACGATAAAATAAATGAAAAATATTTTTCAAATACCAAAAATGATTTCAAATTCATTTTTCTCCATTTTTCTATTGAAGTGAATAATTTGACCCTATTTTACATATATTTAATTTTTGGGAAAAAATAATTTTAAAAACAACTCCAAAATGACTTTAAATTTGAATATTCAAATCTTTTCCAAATTATTTTCTGTTTTTGTCAAATATATTTCAATCCCCTCTGAAAATTTGGAGTGTCATGTTCCTCCTTTCATTTTGAATAACTTCGAGGGGTTTTTAAATTTTGAAATTCAAATAACTCCAAAATGAAAGCTTGCGTTTCATAAAACTTTCAAAGGGCTTTCAAATTCATTTCTGTGAAACTTCCAACTCCCTTTCTTTTGATTTGAAGAAATCATCTTATCTCCTCTCTTCAAACTCCTTTAGTTGCATAAACTTTCTGAAATTGAAATTTTTCCAAAATGGAATTCACATCTTTTTAAAGCCCTTCTTAAAAATGGGACAAGTCATTTAATCTTCTCTCTAGGGTTTTGAAATGGATTTGAATATAAGAGGACAAATACAAAGTGTAAATGATTGGGAAAGTCCTCTTATTCCCTCTCATTCAAAAGTTTCAAATTTCACTCAAATTCAATTAGTCAATCATTCAAATAATTAATATGACATTCCAAAATTTGCGATGTTACATACATCTATAATTATAAGTTCCAAAAGGGCGAGTAAAAGTAGTTTTCTCTTTATATTCTTTTGACACAGCTATTTGAGAGAAATTAGAATACATGCATGAAGAAAGCAAATGTGTGCATTCTTACATAATCTTTCTAACATTTGATCAATAAAAGGCAAGGGATAATGATCTTTCTAGTAGCTTTGTTTAGTTTCCCGAAATCAATTACCATACTATAACCAGTTACAATCTTTGTGGGATAAGTTCGTTTTTATCATTATGAACAACATTTATACATCCTTTCTTAGGACTACAATGAACATGACTTACCCATATAATATCAACGAAAGGATAAATTATACCTACCTTCAGAAACTTTAATATTTCACTTCTTACCACTTACTTCATTTTGGGATTTAGTCGGCGTTGATCATCAACAACAGGTTTAGTATCTCGTTCCATATTAATCGTGTGCTGACATAGAGGGGGGCTAATCCCCTTATGATCATCAAGAGTATATCCAATAGAAGCCTGTTGTCTCCTCATGGTTTTCAGTAATCTCTTTTCTTCATGTTGTGAAAGGTTAGCACTAATAATAAGATGATATATCTTCTCTTCGTTAAGAGGTAGTTTCTTTAATTGAAACAAAGGATCTCCCTTATGTGGTGGAGGATATCCTAGAATGTCAAAATGCAAATTGTTTATAAGGTAGGTACTTTCTTAAAGGATATCCCATCTATTTAATATAATTCATTAATATGCATATCATTTTCATGACCTAGCAAATATTGTTGTAAACAATTAGTAGGAGGCTCGACAATAGAAGAAAGGCCACTATTTCATACTAGATAATTCTCTCTCATGTGATTTTCTACCAAACTTGGAGAAACTAAATTCATGAGACACATCACCAAAACTCACTTTAACCTTTTCTTTATCACAATCAATTTCATCATTAACGGTATTCAAAAAAGGTCTACCAAATATAATGGGACAAAAATTATCTTGTAGTGAAGCAAGTACTAAGAAATCAATAGGATATTTTATTTTCCACAAAAAGACTTCAACATCTCTAACAATCCCAAGTGGTGAAATAGTATCTCTATTTGCAATTTTAATAGTGACATCAATATCTTCAATCTGAGAGGGTGATATATCATTAATAATTTCTTGATATAAGGTAAAAGGTATATCACTCACACTAGCACCCATATCACACAAGCCATGATATCAATGATCTCCAATTTTAAGAGAAACAACAGGCATACCAACCACCGTTTTATTCTTATGCAACTCATCATGTTTGTTTCTAACAGGTTTTTCCATTCTAGTAGCCTCACCACAGAAGTAAATAACATGGCCATAAATATTATCAACCAGGAGATCCTTCACCACAACAATATTAGGTTCTACATTTATTTGTTCAGAAGGTTTGGGTGTTCTAACATTACTTTTATTAACCACATTTGTAGCTTTAGCATGCTCCATAATCCTAACAGGAAAAGGTGAGTTCTCATTGTAAATAGTAGGCACAACTGGATCCACATTATAAATAATTGTTTCATCTTTAACATTAATAGGTTCCTCTAATAATTCTTTAGTAGGTGGATAAAATTTAAACCAGTTTTCCTTAGGGAGATCAAAATGAGTAGAAAATGATTCAAAGAAGGAAGCTACTACATACCTGAGAGTAATGTCCGTATTAGTACTAAACTTATGAAAAACATCAGTTTCCATAAAAGACATACAGAATCAACCTCAAACTTTATACTTGACTCTTAACCTTTTTCGAGTTCCCAATGTTCATAGTAGCGTTTAAATCTTTCCAGAAGATTCCATTTGAATTCAATAGTTCTCTTCATAAAGTAACGAGTAGAAGAAAAAAAATCATCAATTGATCACCATAAGAAAGCCGAGCTAAAATGTTTGTATAATTATTTTCTTGTGAGCTCATGGTTGGGGCATGTGTGCATCATTGAATTAAGCCTCCCCAAGATTGAGCGATACTTTATCCTTCACAATGTCAAATTTTATATATGTAATTCCGATCATCATAAACGAGATGCATAGGGTAAAACTTATGGTGAAATTCCAGCTTCAATCAATTCCAGTCCCTTGTTTCGGCATCATCCAATAGCATGTACCAAATGAATGCCTTCCCCTCCAAATATAAACAGAATACCTTCTTCTTAACTCCATCTTTGGATAAACCCGCCAGCTTAAGTAACCCACAAATTTCAGCTATATATATGAGGTGCAAATGAGGGTGAGTTGTTCTATCTCCTGCATAAGGATTAGCTAGAACTTTCTCTAACAAACCCGAACAATTTCATTGTAAATATTTCTAGTAGGTTCAGTAGGTTCCTTTTCACACTTCTGGTTGAGGTGAAGATTGATCCTTGTGATATCCGTTGGGTTTTCCCCGAAGAGGAGGGGATGATGCAATAGAGTATAGATAAGTATTTCCCTCAGTGAGAACCAAGGTTATCGAACCAATAAGAAGACCACACAATTTCCCTTCTTCACCACCTACACACAGAAGAGCACATGCTTGCACCGCGAGCAAGAGGGTTGGCAATCCCCTTGAACTCGTTACTTGTAAATTTAAAAATAAAAGGAAAACAAATAAATGGAAGCAAGATATTTATAACATTTGAAATATATTTGTGAATAGGCCCAGGGGCCATAGTTTTCACTAGAGCCTTCTCTCTCATAGAAAGCATACGGTGGGTAAACAAATTACTTTTGGCCAATTTATAGAAAAGCGCATAGTTATGCAATATTTATTCATGGTAATGATCATTACATATAGCCATCACATCCGAAAGCAAGTAGACCGACTCTTGCCTGCATCTATTGCTATTACTCCACGCATCAACCGCTATCCGACATGCATCTAGAGTATTAAGTGAAACAAGAGTAATGCTTGGAGAACAATTGCATGATGTAGACAAATAAAATGCAATTAATATGAATCAACCCCATCGATTTATCCTTAGTGAGAGCAATTCAAATACGTGTCTTGTCCCCTACTTTGTCACTGGGATATAGAGCACCGCAAGATTGAGTCCACTCCAACGCACCTCTCCCACTGAACATAAATCAATCTAGTAGGCCAAACTACATTGATAGATCAGAGAGAATTACAAAGCTATCATAATCATGCACATATATGAAAGACCAGCAAGTAACTCAATATAATCTCATAAATAATCTAAAGAGAAACGCACAATTCATCGAATCCCACAAATGCAACGCACAAGAGTGATTACAAATGATAGTTCACCGCGGGAATCGCGGTAATCTTGTGAATGAAGAACATAGAGAGGGATAACCATCTTGGTACTAATGATGGTCATGTAGTTCTATGGTGAACTACTCACACATCACCATGGGAGCAACAAGGTTGATGTAGAGGCACTATGTGATCGATCCCCCCTCCGGTAGGGCACCGGAACATGGCTCCGGATGGGCACAAGGTGGAACGGAAACTTGCGGTCGTGGAAAAAGTGTTTCGGGAGGCTCTCTAGGGTTTTGGGAATTAATGTGAATTTATAGGATAGAGAGGAATGACGGACGCCAAGGGAGGTGGCCCCAAGCGATCACGGCGAGGCCACCCCTACGGCACGCCCTATTGGCTTTACACCACACCCCCGTGGAGTGCCCTGTAGGCTTGGCGCCACCCCGTGGGGCCTTCGGTCTCTTCCCGAAGTATTCAGGTCTTTATTTTGTCTAGAAAAAAAATTCAAAAAATTTCACGTTATTTGGACATCGTTTGGTACAGTATTTCTCAAAAGGCAAAAACATGCAGAAAACAACAACTCACACTTGGCGTTGGGTTAATAGGTTAGTGCTAAATAATAATATAAATTAGCAAGTAAATGCCTAAAAAGCATCCTAGAATTATAATATAATAGCATAGAACAATAAAAAAATTATTGATACATTGGAGACGAATGAGCATCCCAAGCTTAATTCCTAGTCGTCATCGAGTAGGTAAATGATAAAAATAGAATTTTTGATGTGACATGCTACCGAACATGTAATCTATTGCAGGTATGATCATTGAGAAATGATGAATTAACAAACATCAACTTGTTAATATCCATAAACATAAGTAACATAAAAAATTAATGTTCAAAATGTATGATCCTTAAAGGATGTTAACCCCCCATTCATTTTCTCATATTAGAATGGCATGGCTCCAGCTTCACTAAATAAATACAAATGTCAAGCATCATAGTGATAAGCCATGCAATTGGATCGTACTTTTTAACATGCATCAACTTTTTATTACTCACTAATACATGAGCATGAACAATGGACATAGCATATAGGTGGAATAGAATATGGTGGTAGGTTTCAAAGGGTAAAGTGGAGAAGAAAGTCACACACCAACTAGGTGGATCAACAGGCTATGGAGACGCCCATCAATAGATATTAATGTGAGGAGTAGGGATTGCCATGCAAGGAATGCACTAGAGCTATAAGTTTATGAAAGCTCGACTGAAGCTAAGTGGGTGTGCATTGCTACTTGTAAACTGCGTTGGATTTTTATCCCTGAAAAGGAGAGGATGATGCAGCCTAGTAGAGTAAGTATTCCCCTCAGCTAAGAAACCAAGGTTATCAATCCACTAGGAGAACAAAGCAACACTGGCACGTGCACACACAAAGTAAACCTTCGCAACCAACGCAGATGAGAGGTTGTCAATCTCTGGCAGTCAAGAAGCGAGATTAAATGATATATGATAGATTAATTAATAAATAAAAGATAAAAAGTGCAGAAAGTATTTTTGGTATTTTTGTATAAGTAAACGAGATTGATCTTATAATAAAAGTAGACCCAGGGCCATAGGATGCACTAGTGGCATCTCTCTAAAGAAAATAGCATACGGTGGGTAAACAAATTACTGTTGGGCAATTGATGGAAAACACTACCGGAAAACAGTTTTTTGCCATCTGCCTAATCTTTGTCGTCTGCTAGCTGATGGCAAAGAGTGTCTTTGCCGTCAGCTTCAACAAAGCAGACGACAAAGCACTGACTGATGGCATAGAGTGTTTTTGCCATCAGTCACATCTTTGCCGTCAGCTAGCAGACGGCAAAGAGTTTCACAGCGGACGGCAAAGATGTAGATGGGCCCACGTGACTGCGGGGTGGTTAGGTCAAACTGGAGTCCCTTCTTTGCCGTCTGCTAGCGGACGGCAAAGAGTCCGGAGGCAGACGGCAAAGAGTCTAGACTCTTTGCCGTCCGCCGGCACACGGCAAAGAGCTAACTCCGTTAACGGCTCTTTCCCCCCACCCCGCCCCTCTCTCTCTCACCCACACTGTGTAACGGCTCACTCTGCCCCTCTCTCTCTCTCCCAATCCCCGACGCCCACCGACCGCCACCACCACCGTCGCGCCGCCGCCCCCGTCGCCCACGCCACCGCCCCCGTCGCCCACGCCGCCGCCCCCGCCGCCATCGTCGCGCCACCACCACCGTACCGCCGCTACCCCACCTTGCCTCCGCTGCCGCTGCCCCACCACCATCGCGCCGCCGCCCCTGGCGCCCCCGGCGCCGCCCCGCCACCCCCAACACCCCTGGGCCCGCCACAGCCACCACTCCCGGTGAGCCCCCCCCCCCCCGCACCCGCATTATTTTTTGGAATTAGATTATAACCCGGCATGATTTTTTATTGTTGTTGTAGTAGTTGTTCTTGTTAGTAGTTTTAGTGGTAGTAGTTTTAGTAGTTGTTCTTGTTACTAGTTTTAGTAGTTTTTCTTGTTACTAGTTTTAGTCGTTTTAGTAGTTGTTCTTGTTAGTAGTTTTAGTGGTAGATTTAGTTAGTTGGTAGATTTAGTAGGTAGTTTAGTGGTAGATTTTGTTTTGTTAATTAGTGGTAGCTTGTTAAATTAGTTAGGTTAGTTATTTATCTTGGTTAGTTAGGTGGAGGAGGAGAAGAGGAGAAGAGGAGGAGGAGGAGGACGAGAAGAGGAGAAGAAGAAGAGGAGTGGGAAGAGGAGGAGAAGAAGAAGAAGAAGAAAAAGAAGAAGAAGAAGAAGAAGAAGAGAAGAAAAAAATAAGAAGGAGAAGAAGAAGAAGAAGAAGAAGAAGAGAAGAAAAAAATAAGAAGGAGAAGAAGTAAAGAAGAAGAGAAGAAGAAGAGAAGAAGAGAATAAGAAAAAAAAAGAAGGAGAAGTTAGTTAGCTTGGTTAGTTAGCTAGATTCTTTTTTAGTTACTTAGTAGTAGATTCTGTTTTTGTTATATTTTTGGTGTTTAGTGCTATCTAGGTTTAGCGATAGGTTTAGTTAGCTTTGTTAGTTAGGTTAGTTAGTTAGTTAGCTTAATAGAAAGAATAGGAAGAAGAAGAAGAGTAGGAGGAGGAGAAGAGGAGGAGGAGGAGGAGAAGAAGAAGAAGAAGAAGAAGAGGAGGAGGAGTAGAAGACAAAAATAAGAAGGAGAAGAAGAAAAGAAGAAGAGAAGAAGAAGAGAAGAAGAGAAGAAGAATACCTTCTCCTCCTTCTCCTTCTTCTCCTCCTTCTTCTCCTCCTCCTCCTTCTCCTTCTTCTCGATTTCTTCTTCTTCTCCTCCTCCTCTTTATTCTCCTCTATCTTATTCTCCTTACCTTATTTTCCCCAACAATGAGATAAAATGGCATAAAAACCTTGGTTAGCTCATGAATATTATCCTTAACTTGTTTTCCTATAAAATGACATAATTAGAATATTTGTGTTGATTGGGTAGATTTACATGTGATAATTGTCTCGTGGCTGTGAGGTCTGTTGTGCGAAGACATCCCCCTGCGTTGTACGAGCTCCGCCCCTGCATTCGTGGGTCAGTACAAGTTTCATCTCCTCCCCGCCCCTTCATTTACTGTGGCTCGGTTTCCGGATGAAACTTTCTAGATTTAGGTAATTAAATTAATTTATCAGTATGCGTGACCAATATGCATCTCCCGTTCGAAAGGGCGACATCTATAAATATGCATGTCTTTGCATATTTATAACCGCCATCCTTTTGAATTGTCCAACATTATCCATGGACAACCCGAGTATGTGTAGATTGGGTTCGTTTTCCCGTATGCTGTGCTCTGGATCCGATGCGGAATTTCATCAGTGCCTCCCTGTTGTTCTCCGGATGCACATCCTCTCTGTTTATTGCGGAGATGTGTATCAGGAGAACAGCGGGGAGGTGCTGCCGAAATTTTGCGTTGGATCCGGAGCAGAGCATGGGAAAACGAACCCAATCTACACATACTCAGGTGGGATTAGGACCTATCTTTACCTATTAGCGTGTAGGTTTCCTGGACGTAATAAAAATGGCGAACCTGATTAACCGATGAATATAAATGCTAAATTATATATAAATATATTTCTTCTGTCTTTAGTAGCTAGGCAAGATGAGTGATCGTGCGTGGATGTATACCGGTCACCCTAGTCAGAAAGAGATGACGAAAGAATGGTTTGTAAAAACAAAGGTATTTGTGAAAGCCGCATTCGCAAATGGCGAGGAAAGAAACTATTGCCCCTATCCTGGATGCGACAACTATAAAAAGACGACAGAGGCTGTAATGATTAAACACCTGCAGAGGAGGGGTTTTAAGCCTAATTATACGGTGTGGACATTTCATGGTGAGTCTATACAACGCACAAGAGCTAAGGTGCTCCGTCGTCGCACGGACGAGCATGGTACCGGGATCGAAGACATGGTGCAAGACTTTGATGATGCTCGGGATTCGAAAGGTGAGATGGAGGAATCTGCAAAGGCCTTTTATGAAATGTTGGAGTCTTCAAAACGTCCTCTCCATGAGCACACTGAGCTCTGTCAGTTGGATGCAATTGCACAAGTAATGTCTCTGAAGGCTCAGTTCAACTTGGGAAGAGAATGCTACGACGCGATGATGACACTATTTGGATGCTTCCTACCCAAAGGCCATGTCATGCCTGCAAACCTGTACCAGTCGGACAAAATACTTCGTGTACTTAAGATGCCCTATGAGAAGATAGATGCATGTGAGAAAGGATGTGTCTTATTTAGGAAGGAGTATGCACACTTGGACTATTGTCCCAATTGCGAGTCTTGCAGGTATCTTGTGGTAGACAACGATATGGGTGAGAAGAGACAGACCAAAATTGCAGTTAGTGTTCTTCGGTATATGCCAATCGTACCAAGACTTCAACGTCTTTTCATGGTCGAAGAGACACCCAGACAGATGACATGGCACAAATTGGGCAAAAGAACCGAACTAGATGCGGATGTGAATAAGATGGTGGTACACACATCGGATGGGGAAGCGTGGATACATTTCGATGGATTGCATCAGGATAAAGTGGCAGATCCAAGGAATCCTCGAGTCTGCATCGCCACGGATGGTTTTAATCCCTTCGGCATGACGGCAACCAAATATAGTTGTTGGCCTGTATTTGTCATTCCACTCAATCTCCCCCCCCCCCCGAACAGATTATGCAAAGAAAGAACATATTTCTGACGTTGATAATTCCAGGGCCCAATTATCCAGGGAAGAATATGAATGTGTACCTGCAGCCGCTTAAGGATGAATTGGAATACGTTTGGGATAATGGGGTCAAGACATACGATGCCGCTAGAAAACAAAACTTCAAAATGCATGTGTGGTACATGTACTCTATGCATGACTTGCCGGCGTATGCACTATTCTCTGGATGGTGTGTGCATGGAAGGTTCCCGTGCCCCCCAATGCAAGGCAGCTCTTCAGTTTCATTGGTTGCAGGAGGGTCGGAAGTATTCTTGCTTTGACTTGCATAGACATTTCCTGGATCCTGACCATCAGTTCAGAAAAGACAAAAAGAACTTTACCAAAGGTAAAGTTGTCAAAAACTTGGCACCACCTGCATTGACAGGCCAACAGATCCTGGATCAGTTAAATGGCCTCGAGCCTGATCCAGAGCATCCAGGGTATTTCAAGGGGTATAATTCAAAACACGCCTGGACTCACAAGCCATGCTTCTGGGATATGCCTTACTTCAGAGACCTCCTTCTTCCACATAATATCGACATGATGCACACTGAAAAGAATATGGGAGAGGCTATTTTTGGTACATTGTTCGACATAGATGGGAAGACAAAGGATAATACTAAGGCTAGAGTCGATCAAGAGACACTATGTCATAGACCGTTACAAAACATGCGAGAAGGCAAAGGAAAGCAGAAGTGGTGGAAGCCAAAGGCCTGGTTCAATCTTGGAAGGCCAACTATGAGGGAAATTATCTTGTGGGTCACAATGCACTTGATGTTCCCCGATGGGTATGCAGCGAATCTAAAGAGGGGAGCGAGTCTTGAAAAATTAAAAATCTTTGGTCTCAAGAGTCATGATTGGCACATATTGCTAGAGCGGGTAATGCCGGTGATGTTACGTGGCTTTATTCCTGAGCATGAATGGCTAGTACTGGTGGAGCTGAGCTATTTCTTCTGTGTTCTTTGTGCGAAAGAATTGTTGCCTGGCGTGGTAGAATACATGGAGGAGTTTGCACCGGAGTTGTTGTGCAAGTTAGAGAAGATCTTTCCACTGGGCTTCTTTAATCCAATGCAGCATTTGATTTTACATCTACCGACCGAGGCAAGATTGGGTGGGCCCGTGCAAGATCGTTGGTGCTATGCAACTGAGAGGATGCAGAAGACCCTTCGAGCTAAATGTAAAAATAAGCGTAGAATTGAAGCATCGAAGGCTGATGCATTAATTACTGAGGAGGTGGCAAACTTTGTGACAGCACACTACGAAGCCAAAAAATCTTCATTTGCATAATCTGAAGCCTCGGCACAATGATGCAGACCCTAAAAAGGTGGTCCAACCTCAGCCTATTCAAAGGGAAGCTCGCACCAGCCGGTGCTTCGAAACCAATAACGTTGGATGTCAAAGAATGGCGGAACATTTCGTTGTATATCTTCAACAACCTAACAGAAGTGCGGCCGTACATCGAGTGAGTTCTCGGCACATTTTCCCGTAACTTCTAATTCCTTTGATCTGCTCTTATTCCCGGATATTTCAAATAGTCGTTACGTCGCCAAATTCTCGGATGGAGCGGTGATCGAAAATGATTTCGTCGAAGAGTATGAGCTTCTGTCAAAGACACGAGGCGGCTATCCCGGTTTCATCTCTTGGTTCAAACAAACGGTAATTATCAATAATGGACCATTTCATTTCTTGTTCTAACTTGCGGCTAATGCAACAATCGTTTCGTATTAAACTTGTAGGCTAATTCAGAGTCTATGGACGCCGAATTGAGACAAGTCGCTAATGGTTTTGACTATAAGGTCCGTTCATTTGAGAAATACAACATCAACGGGTATCTCTTTCGTACCTTTGGCAAAGAGCTATCTATGCCCGACCGGAAATCTAGAAATTGTGGTGTCTGTGCTATCGACGAAGGTGTTCTCGAATATTATGGAAGAGTTGAAGCAATTTATGAACTTCAATTCTACGGTGAAAACCCAGCGAACGTCGTAGTCTTCAAATGTTATTGGTTCCAGCCGAAGGAGACTAGAAGGACTCATGAACATATAGGACTAGTCAAAATCAATCCAAACACCCATTTAGATGTTCCCGATGTCTATATTACGGCTCAACATGCGACCCAAGTTTTCTATCTACCGTGGGCATGCCAAACGGATAAGAATCTGGAAGGTTGGTATGTTGTTTATGAAGTGCCGCCACATGTCAGACCACCTCTCCCAAATGAACAGGATTATGAACCTCACATTAACCCAGACACATATGATGGAGAATTCTTCCAAGAAACACGTCTTTCCAAGAAACATTTCAAGAACGCCGTGCTTCACCCAAGAACATGGAAGTAGACAGCGACAATGAATCCGACTCCACCCCTGAGCCGGAACCAGAAGACCTGGAACTCGTAGAGGTTACTGATGCGGATGACCTGTCAATGCTTCAACGATTAAAGAAAGGCCTTTCACAACTTCACGCCGTTGAACCCGACGAGCACGTCATTCATGAATACATGCGTGATAGTGATGATGATGATGCATTTATTGATGATGATTATTAGTTGTAAGATTCACAACTTAAATTATATATATTTTAATCTTTATTATTCATGTACATATTATTATTCATGTTAGTGATTCAATTTTTTTATGTTGTACTAATTTCTTTTAATCTTTATCATGGCAGGTCACCACGTGTTGAAAGATGGTGGGCGCTGGTCCAGAGCGCTCGACGGGTTCTTCCCAGCCGCCCCGCACGAGGGGTGGTACTTCCCTTCCACCCCTATGTCTTCGTAGAGCCTTTGCAGACAGTCTGTCGACACCACCCGTGGGTTCTTCTTCGTCGGCGGCATTGCCCACTGGGAGAGGTGCTGGTCGGGTAGGGAAGAAGGGGAAGGGTACAGGGAGAGGTGGTGGCCGCGGAAGATCCAGGAGGACTGTTGAGCCGTCCTCGCCACCACCACCAGCTCATTCACCCGAGCATAGGACTACTATGGTCGACCCGTTTGCGGAGGAGGCTACGGGGACTTCGGTCCAGGAGCCTGGTGTTGACGGGCATTCGTCCCATGAGACTCCGGTCCAGGATCAGCCTCGGGTCGAGGTGCATTCGGCCCACGAGACTACGGTTCCAGAGGCTTCACCCGACGTGGAGAGGCCCGGATGGGATACCTGGCCGGATCGGACCGAGTTGCCGGATTGGACCGAGGGTCCGGCTGGCTCAGGGGGCGGGGATGGCGGGGATGAGTTTACGGATAGTGAGGGCGATGTGCAGGTGGATGGGGCCACCGTTTACAAGCGTGGTAGTACACGACTCCCGGTCATGCCGGCTACCCGCGAGCAGAGGCCGGTGATTAAACCTGAAGGAGATAGGTAAGTACATTTACTCTTTTTTTAGCTTTTGCCTTCAAGTTTGTTCAAATATCTATTGTGTTGACCTTATCATACTGCAGGGGATGCGTACACCCTCTTGGAGTCCGCAGGCCGAACTCCGTCCTTGGTGTGCTTTGTCGAACAAATTTCCCGGGGTTTGTCACGTTGCCTGGTGAGGGTCAGGTTCCTACACTAGGATTTTCCTGGGAGCACTACCAGGCTGTGCAGGCCCCGCCGGAGGAGATTATAGATGGTATCTTGTGCCACACGGGGGGCGAGATGGTGATCAAGAGCTTTTGGGTAATTTATCCTTTTACACAATCTAAAATTAACAATATAGCTAATTATTGTACTAATCGGTGTTTTCACGTTTGATTGCAGACCTTCTATAGGTGTGAGGATGGATATGAGGAGGAGGCGGTCAAGGTTCTCGAGGCCGAGTGTAGGCGGTTACTATAGAACTTAAGCCACGAGGCTCGGCCGCAGGCTATTCGAGACTACTACGCCATGCGTGGTATTAAGAAGCAGAAGAAGGATTGCCGCGGAAAGTTTCTGAAGAAGGAGCAATACATGAAGGTAATTACCTATTCTTAAGTCCTTCTACGTAGTTTTCTTGATTTCTTTCATAGGCATAGCGCTCAAAATTCTTTCTAATAACTTATAGGTGCCCCCGAGATGGTGTGTGGATAAGATGGATTGTTGGGAGGCGTTGGTTGATGAGTGGTGCACAGGCAGCTGGCGAGCCGTCCACGAGAATGCGAAGGATCGGCGTAGCCAAATGGTTGGTGTGCCACACCATCAAGGCAGCGCCAACTTACTTCAGTTCGGACGAAACTGGGTATGTGATTTGCTTCATGATTCATGCAATTCATTCTTCATTCTAATATTTTGTTCCTCTCTTTTAGGCGCATCACAATAAGACGGAGATGCCACACTTGTACGACCTTTATGGCATGGCCATACTACCTCGTACAAGAAGGCGAAGGCATTCTCTGAGTCTGACCTGGATGATCCCAATAACTTCACCAACATATCATCCCACCACAAGCTCGTGGCATACAGGGACGCGGGGAAGGCTACAAAAGGGGATGACTTTAACCCTAGCCAGGAACCTTTGGATCCAGAGCTGGTGATGATATCTGGTGGCAGGAGGCCCCATGGCTCGATAGCCATTGGAGATGGGGTAATACGTTGTCCACTCACTCTCCCGGAGATCAAGGCACGCCAGTCGAGCAGCTGTCCTGAGATAAAGCGTCGTCCACGGCCAGTCGATCTTGCCATCGAGGTTAGTTGTACGGACTAAGAACACTTTCATCCATTTCATTATGTGTGTCACCATAGGTCATTACTATGGTAACGAGGAATGGTGTTTCAGGCTGCTCTTCAGAAAGAGAGATTGGCAAACCAGGCTGCTCTTGAGAAAGAGAGATTGGCAAACCAGGCTGCTCTTGAGAAAGAGAGATTGGCAAGCCAGGCTGCTCTTCAGGCTGCTCTTGATGAGAGGGACCAGACCACGACACGGTTGATTGAGGAGGAGAGGTCCCGGAATGGGGCGGGTCAACGGGCCCTCTACGAGCTTTTTGTGGTAAGTTTTTTTTCACATTAGCCAAATCATGTGTGTAATGTTGGTTTCATTACTAACTAATACGACCCACTCTTCAGGGTTTGTGCGAGAAGAACGGTCAAGTCCCTCCGCCGATGCCCGTCTTCTCTTCGATTGGCACGGTGAGTTTCATTATAAACTAGTATTAATAATTGAGTGTCATCATGCTAAATAAGACATTGCAAAATGTCTATTCTGCAGAATAACTCCCGAGCGGCATCGCATGACCCTTCTCCAGGTGTTTCTCCTCCTTGATGACCACTACGGTAAGTTTCTCTTCTCCTCTTTCATATTCTCCTTGCCTTAATTTCCCCAACAATGACATAATTAGCCCATTTAGCTCCACAAAGACATAGTTAGCTAATTTAGCTCCAAGAAGAGGAGAAGAGGAGAAATGAAAAGGAAGAACAGAAAGAAGAAGAGAAAGAGAAGAGAAGGAGAAGGAGAAGAAGGAGGAGGAGAAGAAGGAGAAGGAGGAGGAGGAGGAGGAGGAGAGGGAGGAGAAGGCCAAGGACCTTCTAGTCCTTCTCCTCCTCCTCCTCCTTCTCCTCCTTCTTTATTTATTCTTCTTCTCCTCCTCCTCCTCTTCTTCTCCTCTTTCATATTCTCCTTGCCTTAATTTCCCCAACAATGACATAATTAGCCCATTTAGCTCCAAAATGCCATAATAACCTCAAAATGGCATAAGAACCTTGGTTAGCTCATTAATATTATATACTTAGCTTGTTTTCCTCTAAAATGGGATAATTAGCCCATTTAGCTCCAAAAAGACATAGTTAGCTAATTTAGCTCCAAGAAGAGGAGAAGAGGAGAAGAAATAGGAAAAATGAAAAGAAAGAAGAAGAAGAAGAAGAAGAAGAGAAGGAGAAGGAGGAGGAGGAGGAGAAGGCCAAGGACCTTCTAGTCCTTCTCCTCCTCCTCCTCCTTCTCCTCCTTCTTCTTTATTTCTTCTTCTTCTCCTCCTCCTCCTCTTTCTTATCCTCTTTCATATTCTCCTTGCCTTAATTTCCTCAAAAATGACATAATTAGCCAATTTAGCTCCAAAAAGACATTATAAGCTCAAAATGGCATAAGAACCTTGGTTAGCTCATTAATATTATATACTTAGCTTGTTTTCCTCTATAATGACATAGTTAGCTAATTTAGCTCCAAGAAGAGGAGAAGAGGAGAAATGAAAAGGAAGAACAAAAAGAAGAAGAGAAAGAAAATAGAAGGAGAAGGAGAAGAAGGAGGAGGAGAAGAAGGAGAAGGCGGCGGAGGAGGAGGAGGAGAAGGAGGAGAAGGCCAAGAACCTTCTAGTCCTTCTCCTCCTCCTCCTCATTCTCCTCCTTCTTCTTTATTTCTTCTTCTTATCCTCCTCCTCCTCTTTATTGTACTCTTTCATATTATCCTTGCCTTAATTTCCCCAACAATGACATAATTAGCCCATTTAGCTCCAAAATGCCATAATAACCTCAAAATGGCATAAGAACCTTGGTTAGCTCATTAATATTATATACTTAGCTTGTTTTCCTCTAAAATGGGATAATTAGCCCATTTAGCTCCAAAAAGACATAGTTAGCTAATTTATCTCCAAGAAGATGAGAAGAAATAGGAAAAATGAAAAGAAAGAAGAAGAAGAAGAAGAAGAGAAGAAGGAGAAGGAAGAGGAGGAGGAGGAGGAGGAGGAGGAGAAGGAGGAGAAGGCCAAGGACCTTCTAGTCCTTATTCTCCTCCTCCTCCTTCTTTATTTCTTCTCCTCTTTCATATTCTCCTTGCCTTAATTTCCCCAACAATGACATAATTAGCCAATTTAGCTCCAAAAAGACATTATAAGCTCAAAATGGCATAAGAACCTTGGTTAGCTCATTAATATTATGTACTTAGCTTGTTTTCCTCTATAATGACATAGTTAGCTAATTTAGCTCCAAGAAGAGGAGAAGAGGAGAAATGAAAAGGAAGAACAAAAAGAAGAAGAGAAAGAGAAGAGAAGGAGAAGGAGAAGGAGGAGGAGAAGAAGAAGAGAAGAAGGAGAAGGAGGAGAAGGAGCCCTCCTTATTCTCCTTTTGATTCCCTCCTTCTTCTCCTCTTCTTCTTCAATTTATCTTATTTTCCCCAACAAAGACATACTTAGCCAATTATCATCCAAAATGACATAATTAGCTTAGTTAGGTAAAACATCATAAGAACCTTGGTTAGCTCAATAAAATGACTAATTAAGCTCCTAAAAGACATAATAAGCTCAAAATGGCATAAGAACCTTGGTTAGCTCATTAATATTCTATACTTAGCTTGTTTTCCTCTAGAATGACATAATTAGCCCATTTAGCTGCAAAAATACATAGTTAGCTAATTTAGCTCCAAGAAGAGGAGAAGAGGAGAAATGAAAAGAAGGAAGAAGACGAAGAAGAAGAGAAGAAGAAGAAGAGAAGAAGAAGGAGAAGGAGAAGAAGAAGGAGAAGGAGGAGAAGAAGAGAAGAAGAAGGAGAAGGAGGAGAAGGAGCCCTCCTTCTTCTCCTTCTTCTTCTCTCCTCCTTATTCTCCTCCTTCTTCTCCTCCTTCTTCTCCTTCTTCTTCTCTTCTTCTTTTTTCTTCTTCTCCTCCTTCTTCTCCTTCTCCTTCCCCTCCTCCTCCTCCTCCTCCTGCTCCTTCTTGTTTTTCTTCTCCTTGTTCTCTTCTTGCTTCTTCTCTTTCTTCTTCAATTTAGCATATTTGTCATATATATGTTGTTGTTGTTCTTCTTCTGACTTTCTTATTCCCATTTTGCAGATTGGATGCACTACATGCATGGAAGCTGGCATTGGAGTGCTTTAGTTCCCGTTTTTATTTGAGTTGATGAACAATGTGGAACTATATGTATATGTATATATGGATGAACAATATATGTGTAACTATATGTATATATATATGGATGAAACTTTGTATGTGTTGGTTCTTTTGATATATGGGATGTACGTTGATGAACAAATGGCATGGATGAGCTT
This sequence comes from Hordeum vulgare subsp. vulgare, assembly GCF_904849725.1. Taxonomy (NCBI): domain Eukaryota; kingdom Viridiplantae; phylum Streptophyta; class Magnoliopsida; order Poales; family Poaceae; genus Hordeum; species Hordeum vulgare. The sequence continues at coordinate 537,362,466 of NC_058521.1, forward strand.
TATATGTATATCATATATGTGTTGTGACCTATTTATCATATATGTTCTATGAATTATATATATATGTGATGTGAAATAGAAAAAATAAACAAAAATGTGACAATATAGGCTCTTTGCCGTCTGCCAGCTGATGGCAAAGGCCTTTGCCATCAGCTGACCGACGACAAAGGTGCCATGTGGCGCCGAGCTGTGCAACCTCGGTAGCAGCAGTTGGCCATATAGTATCTTTGCCGTCTGCTTCCAGGGGGGCAGACGGCAAAGAAGAGGGCACAGAGGAGGGGGAGGAGGTGGTGGAGGCTGACGGCAAAGAAGAGGGGGAGGCAGACGGCACAGAAGAGGGGGAAGGCAGACGGCAAAGAAGAGGGGGAGGCAGACGACACAGAGGAGGGGGGAGGAGGAGGGGGAGGCACACGGCAAAGAAGAGGGGGGAGGCAAACGACACAGAAGAGGGAAGGCAGACGGCAAAGCCTCCGTTAGCCCCTAACGGAGGCAACGCCTGCCGGCTGCCGTCTCGACATATTTGCTGACTACTCTCATGGAAAGCTGACGGCAAAGCTCTTTGCCGTCCACTTCGGTGAGGCAGACGGCAAAGAAGCTACAATGTCGTCGTAGGCTGACGCAGAAATTTTGCTGACAGTGAGATTCTTTGCCGCCTGTGATATACTCTTTGCCGTATGTGATATACTCTTTGCCGTCTGTGATGGCAGACGGCAAAGAAGCTAATTCCTGTAGTTAAAGCAAATAATTATGACGCTATCCAAGGAAATGATCATGATATAGGCATCATATCCAAATCAAGTAGACCGACTCATGCCTGCATCTACTACTATTAGTTCACACATCAACCACTATCCAGCATGCATCTAGTGTATTAAGTTCATAAGAACGAAGTAATGCATTAAGAACGATGACATGATGTAGTCAAGACAAAAGCATATAAGAATTCATCCCAACTTGTTATCCTTAATGGCAACAACACATGCGTATGAACTCCCCTTCTGTCACTAGGACTAAACACCGCAAGATCGAACCCATTACCGAGCACCTCTTCCCATTGCAAGAAGATCTAATCTAGTTGGCCAAACCAAACCAAAACTTCGGAGAAGAAATACAAGGCTATACTAAATCATGCATAAAAGAGATTAGAAAAGAACTTAAATAAAACAAGGATATATCTTATCATAAACTCACAATTCATCGGATCCTAACAAACACACCACACAAAGTCATTACATCGAATGGATCTCCATGAAGATCATGGAGACTGTTCTATTGAGATACAAAGAGAGAGAGAGAGAGAGAGAGAGAGAGAGAAAGAGAGACATCTAGCTACTACCTATGGACCCATAGGTCTGTGGTGAACTACTCACGCATCATCGGAGAGGCATCAAGGTTGATGTAGAGCCCCTCCGTAATAAGTTCCCCCTTTGGTGGAGTACCGAAAAAGGCCTCTAGATGGGATCTGGCAAGAACACAGGCTTGCAGCGGCGAAAAGGTATTTCATGGACTCCCTCGAGGGTTTTGGAATATTGTTGAATTTATAGTGGAGGAGGTAGGGAAAATGGACCGTGAAGGGGCCCACACAACATGAGGGCGCCCCCTAGGGCGTGCCCTGGTGTTGCGTGGGACCCTTTGGCAAGATCTTCCTTTGCCTCCAAGTTCCAGGTGATCCTTATTTTCAATAAAAAAATCCTCAAAAAGTTTCGGGACGATTTGATCTTTCTGATATTGATTTCCTCTAAAACAAAAACAGGGTAGAAAACAAGAACTAACACTTGGCACTAAGTTAATAGGTTAGTCCCTAAAAATGACATAAAAGGTATAAAATGATAATAAAAACATCCAAGAATAATAATATCATAGCATGGAACAAGAAAAAATAATAGATACGTTGGAGACGTATCAAGCATCCTCAAGTTTAACTCATGCTCGTCCTCGAGTAGGAAAGTGATAAAACATATTTTTTATTGTGGAATGCTACCCAAAATACTTCAAGTTATTTTCATAGCATAGACATGAGGACTTAGATGATTCAAAGCAATAGTCTATGTTCGACATGAAGACATAGATACTCAAGTGATGCTAACAAGAAACCATGCCTTTCAAAATAACAATGCTAAAGTAAATTATCCCTAGCCCATTATGTTCAATCATTGATCGATTCATGATGCACACTCGAATATCAATCATACTCCATGCACACACATAACCACATGACCCCCTAGTTGGTGCTTTTAAAGAGAACAATGAGACTCAACATAAAAATTAAATAGAAAGGCCCTTCGCAGATGGAAGCATTGATTTACAGAGGTGCGGCAACTTAAGTTTTAAAAGATATGAAAATATTATTTTGGGTGGCATGCTTTTCTCATCAACGAGGACGACTTAAGGTTACCAACACTTCTCACATTGGATATATCATAGGCGGTTCCCAAACGGAAAGTAAATATATTTTGTATCTCTATTCCCTCATCATCGTTTCACTATCATCAAGACTTTGGTCTTTCTACTGTCACATCCAAGAGAATATTTTTTTTTTGCTTCCACCGTTACTTTTCACACAAAATCCATGGCTAACCAAATTCACCCGCGCCTTCCGTACCATCACATTCCATTTAATTCTGGGATTGGGCATTCCTTTTACTGCCACACTCTCGTGCAATGACAAGTGAATAAACACTCATCGTGAGAATGACATATTCAACAGAAAAAATATTAGCCACCCTCACCACTTCATGAGCGTTACGGGCATACAAAAGAGAAAATATTTTTGAGATTTTTTAGAGATGGCACATGCAAATTTACTTGGAACGGCAATAAAATACCTCATATAGGTAGGTATGGTGGACACAAGTGGCAAAACAAGGTTTACGGATAATGGTTGCAAAAGCAGTATTTCCGCTTAGTACAAATGAAGGCTAGCCAAAAGATTCAGAAGCGCCCAACTAGAAAAACATAATGACGCACATGCATAGTTAAAACATAACCAACATTGAACAATACACCACAAGTAGAGTATAACTTGATTGCATAACTATTGACTTTTCGTGCTTGCATAGGGAACCATAAACCTTAACATCCATATTCACACTAGAAAATAATTGGCTCACTAACATATCTCAGATATTAGCATCTACATATCTCAAAACTATTACAAAGAATCAAGTTTTTCATGTGCCATAAAAAAATTGTACGCTAGGTTTCATTATTCTACTTAAATATTCATCACAAAGGGACCAAGCATCATATCTTGTACCAATTACCAAGACTATTTTCACACTATCAAAAAGATATAAGTGAAGCAAGAGAGTGAATTTCTTCAAAATTTCTAACATTCTCAAAAAGATATAAGTGAAGCAAGAGAACAAGTTTCTTCAAAACATATAGCATTCTCAAAAAGATATAAGTGAAGCATGAGAACAAGTTTCTTCAAAACATTCGCACCACCGTGCTCAAAAAGATATAAGTGAAGCACTAGAGAAATCGCCTAGCTTAACAAATTTAAGTGAAGCACAAGAAGAAATTCTAACAAATTATGATGACGTGCACAAGAAGAAATTCTAACAAATTATGATGGCGTGAGTCCATCTCAAGAAAATGTGTTCAGAGGCTATGCTTGTGAAAAACTAATAAGCAAAGACTCATATCATACAAGATACTCCAAGCAAAACACATATCATGTGACGAATAAACATATAGCCTCAAGTGTGTTACTCATAGTCGTTAGAAGAAAAGAGGGGATGCCTTCCGGGGCATCCTCAAGCTTAGACGCTTGAGTCTCCTTAGATATTACCTTGGGGTGCCTTGGAAATCCCCAAGATATGGATTTTGCATCTCTTCATTCCTTCATCCATCGACGTCACACCCAAAACTTGAAAACTTCAATCACACAAAACTCAACAAAACCTTCGTGAGATCTGTTAGTAACCAAACAAATTAATACTATAAGTACTATTGCAAACCCTTTCAAATTTTATAATTACATTATAGGTACTGTATTCTAACTCCCATGGCTTGAACCCCCGATACAATCCATAGATTCATCAAAATAAGCAAACAATGGAACGAAAACAGAACCTGTCAAAAACAAAACAGTTTGTAGCAATCTGTCGAAAAGCCATACTTCCAAAACTCCAAAAATTCCGAAACATTACGACAACGTGGGCAATTTGTATATCAATCGCACGTAAAAAATTCACACACATTCGAGTCCTGGATTGGGCGTCAAAGTTTCTGTTTTTCACATAATTGCATTCACAAGCATCCATATCATCCCAAAGGTCTTACTTGGCACAAACACTAAATAAAACGTAAAAACGCAATAATAACATAAGAATAATTGTTTAAACACTCAATAACAGGAATGAAAAGATAAAAATAAATTTTATTCATTGGGTTGCCTCCCAACAAGCGCTATCGTTTTATGCCCCTAGCTAGGCATGATGATTTCAATGATGCTCACATAAAGGTAAAGAATTGAAACATAAAGAGAGCATTATGAATCACATGGAAAGCATATTTAAGTCTAACCCACTTCCTATGCATAGGGATTTTGTGAGCAAACAAATTATGGGAACAAGAATCAATTAGCATAGGAAGCTAAAACAAGTATAACTTCAAAATTTCAAACACATAGAGAAGAAACTTGATATTATTGCAATATGTAAAAGCATATGTTCCTCTCTCATAGTAATTTTTAGTAGCATCATGAATAAATTAAACAATATTACTATCAAATAAAGTATTATTTTCATGATCCACATGCATAAAAGTCTTACAATCTTGCAAGGTAGTGGGATTCACATTAACTAAAGTCATGACCTCTCCAAAACCACTTTTATGAAAAAATTCATAAGATTGAACACTCTCCAAATATGTGGGATTCTTTTTACCTAAAGTTGACACTCTTCCAAACCCACTTTCGATACTATTGCAAACAATATTATCAATAACATATTCATCATGAGGATTAAATAAATTTTCAAGATCATAAGAAGCGTCACCCCAATCATGATCATTACAATTAGTAGTGGACATGACAAAATTATCATCCCCAAGATTGTAGTATTGCATATCATTAACATAATTTACATTAATAGAATTTATAGTACCCTCAATACAATCATGCTTTTCCATCAAGGAGCTATCATGAATCACTTTATAATTTTCTTGTTTCAACACTTCATCCAAATTTTCAGATTCATGATTTTCAAACAAACCAATCTAGAAGAGATCACTCTACATAAGGTAATAAATGTTATGTTTATGATGAACTCCTAGCTCTTTTACTTCAAAATATAGTCACATCAAAACTCAATCACTCTCTCACAGTATTTGGCTTGCTAGAAGAGGATGATTGGGTGGAAAACAACTTGAGAAGGCTAGAAAACAAGGATCTATTGGTTGGAGTGGAATCCCTTGATCTCAACACATGAGTGATTGGTTATCTCTTAGAAAATGAATGGTGAAAGTGTATTTTCCTTCCGAGGGCTCACACTTAGAGAAGCGGTGGTCAAGGGGTATATATAGGCTTCACCAGAAATCCAACCATTACAACATTATTGCAACTCGGTGACAACGAAGATAAATCTGGTGGTACCGACCAGTGCAAAAGGTTGCAACTTTTGGCTTTTTGGTGAGACCGAAGCAATCGACCTGGAGAGACCGATTCATTTCACCTAGAGATGCCCCCAATGACTTGGATGTTCCGATCATTTCATCTCGGAGATTATGAGATTAATACAATCGATTCCAGCAACTTGATCACTGCTTTTCGATTGCATCGAGTACAGTCTCGGTGGTCCCAGAAGTTAAGGTTTGGCTTAGGGGCTATGTCATAGATGACTCGTGACCAAAAGGAAGTCTTATATGGGACCGATTTAACTTTAGGGTTTTGGACGAAAGTTGTGTAAGACTTTTTGAAGGTTTTTGGTAGCAAATCTCTAAGCACATGAACAACCAGATCGTCATCAATGCCTCATCCCTTTCAAGAGTATTGTCTTTCCTATGGACTCAATATGATCAAGATCACTTAAAGCAAAATGGAGAGTCTTGAAGCTTTTGCCAGCATGTTTCCTTTGCATCATAGTGGTTCCACATCACACATCCTAGCCATGCCAGTCATTGAACTTCTCTGAAATGTACTTCAGAGAAATATTAGTTCAATGATATACATATACATATATATATATATATATAGGTAAATATATATATATATAGTTATTAATTACCAAAACCATCAAGAAATTAAATGCACTTTCACATTACTCTTTCACTTTACTTAACCTTATGGAACAATCAATAATATATCATAATTATGATGTTGGATATCCGTCGATACTGAGGTAGGAGTCCTTTCCTCGTTTTCAAAAAGGGTGTGTCTCATATTAGTCGAGTGACGTCAGCGTAGTTGTCGTGCTTAGATCAACACGACTACGATGAAAAAATATTGTAAAGGTTGTACAAGTAACACCAATATATGCTACAACCGCTCTCACTAAAATGCTACAACCGTCAATGAAGGATGTTGTGACCAGTGAGATGACATGCTACAATTCATGAGGAATGACATGCTCTAACCAACAAGATAGATGGTGCAACCGGTAAGAAGAAATATTGCAAACAATGGAACATAATGTTGCAAGGTTGAGTGAGACTTGATTAAATCTTAGTCGACTGAGTTTTAGCAAAACCGTTTCAAAAAAGAAATACAAGGTTAAGAAGAAGTCGCAATCGAAGGTTAACTTGAGGTGGGTGTTTGCTTTTGCCGTGTGTGAGGGTGTCATTAACGTCGGGACTTAGGCCATTTGTCGAAAAAAAAAATTAGAAACGCTAAAAATCCGATGTAAGATTTTAAGCCATTGCAAATCTGACATTTTTCATGGTAATTTATATTGATGCAACGATGACAAGTTTAATTTGCAAGCACGACAATTTCCTGATGAAAAATAAACTGAAACGGTTTTGCCATGTTCGCCAACTATTCTCAACTAGCATAATTTGCCATAGAAAGCGTTCAACTTGCCATGATAAAAATCCGACATCAGATTTATAGTAAAGTCAAAAAAAATGAACGTGAGGTGGCACGGAGTCACCCCATGAATCGCGCAACACTGCGTCTTTGATGATCCTCACTTGTCCTAGAGATCCAAAGCGGCTCTGCTTGAGAGTGTGGCGTTGCAGAGGCCGGTCTCCAGGCAGCGCGGTATCGTGGTCGTGGGTTTCTGCTTCGTGATCCGGTGGTGGCAGGCTTTTACATGGAATACGATCGCGTATACACGCTCATGAATAGTACCCCCGTATGTCCTTCGCCCATCGTCATAAATAGTTGCCCATGTATAACTAATGGGGCTCTGTACGGACGGTTGTTCCATGATGTTCAGACAGCATGAACCATGGCAGTACTGTCTGCCAGTGGCTAGTTTGCAGGTGCAATAACTACTGCCTCAAGAAAACGCTAGGCCTCTATTCGTTCCCCTCTGTTCTTCTCTTTCATATCGAGCTCAGCGTGCGGCCATGGCGGTCGAAGCACAACAGCAAACCAGGTGTGACTAGCTGTGATTCCCCTTTAAACATTGAGGCCTATGCGTCTGTTTGATTTCTGATTGAACTTTCTCGTTCTATGTTAGCAGTTGGTCGGCGACCATTGGTGGAACTGGTGGTAATGTGGTTGCAGCTGCATCTGGGTTGAACACAGTAATTTTGCGGAGGAGTGTTGACGGGTGTGGTAATACAACTGGGAACCACATCCCCAACGATGTCGGATACGAAGTGTGTTCTGAGGCAACATCTGGGTGGACACGAAGGTTAGACCTTAATTCAGCACGCATCAAAACATGATGCATAGATTTGGTTTTAGCACGTTTGTTCTTGGTTGGCTCATGTTAGAATGAATGTTCGTCCTGAGATGATAATTACCTGAGCGAACCGTACATCCTAACCTTCTATAATATGTTTTGGTTTGTAAGTACTGAACTTGTCCGTCATAATACTTTTTGGTACTGAAGGGTCCGCATTGATAGAGCGCCAGCGAAAAGGGAGCCAAACCCGGATAGGAAATCTTCTCTAGAGTTAGCACTGAGAGCATACGCTGAGAAACAAGATGGTGTTGTTGTCAAGCCAGAGATTGGGACATCTTTTGATTCGCTTGATGAGGGATTTCAATTTTACAACCTGTATTCTTGGAAAGTAGGATTCGGTGTACGCTTTGCCAAGAGTAGGTTAAATGTTGAACGCAGGAAGTGCATGCAGGAAATCGTCTGCACTTGTGCGGTCAGTAATTTGAAACACACATTCAGCTGTTCAAAAACTTTCTGTATGCGCTTTTACATTGGTGGGAAATGTGTTTTTTCGTTTTGCAGGGTGCGTCGCTGAAGGAGAATAGTAGGTCGATAAGGACTGGTTGCACGGCCATGATCAGGTTTTTGCGTTCAGCGGATAATGGGTGGTACATTTGCGATCACAAGTCTGATCATAACCATCAACTACCGTTGACTTGTGGGGAAAAGTCTCATAAGCACATTGACAAGTACATGAAGGATATAGTGAAGCAGCTCCGACAAAACAATGTCAGCCTGGGAAAAGTGTATAGTATAATTGGCAGTTTGTTTGGAGTAGCTGAAAATGTCCCGTTCACGAAGAGGTCGCTGAAAAATTTGTGCAGAAAAATGAATAAGGAGCAATCAGACGGTGATGCCACGAAGACAATGGAGATCTTGCCTGAAATGAAAGCAAATGATCCAGAATTCAATTACGCAGTCCAGGTTGATGAGGAGAGCCGTATCAAGACACTTATGTGGGTGACAGGTCGTGGGTGTGACCAGTATCGATGTTTTGGGGATGTTATCACGTTTGATACGACATATCGTACAAACCTGTATGACATGCCCTTCGGTCTGTTTGTTGGTGTGGACAATCACTTCCAAAGCATAATTTTTGGAGGTGTGATGGTTCGTGATGAGAAAGTCGACACGTTCAAGTGGGTATTTAGAGAATTCATCCGCATGGTTGGAGGAAAACACCCAAAAACTATACTAACCGGTAAGTGGTGTTGACATGAATGTCCTTTAGAAAACATCAAACATGTGAACTACTCTTACATGTTTCCCTGCGTTTTCCAGATCAGGCAAGGTCGATGGAGATAGCAATAGAGGAGGTGCTTCCAAACACGGTTCACAGATGGTGGAAATGGCATGTACTGAGGAAGGCGAAGGAATCTCTAGGTACACTATGGACAAAGAATCCAAACTTCAGGAGTGAATTCCACAAACTTGTTCATCACATGATCACAGTAGATGAATTCGAGTGTGGATGGAATCTCATGCTGGACAAATATAAGTTGAAGAAACACCCTTTCCTTACGCAGGTGTACGAGGTGAGGCATAAATGGCCAAAGCCCTTCTTTATGGGCGTGTTTTGCGCTAAGATGACAAGTACACAACGAAGTGAAAGCGCAAACCATCTCCTAAAAGGATATGTACCCCCCAGGTGTCCAATGCATCTATTTCTCCGTCAGTTCGAGAAGCTACAGTTTGATAGGGAATCAGAAGAGAGTTATCAAGAGAAAAGGACATCAGTGGTAAGTCTAATCATATGATCAATCTTACTGCTCATTTACCGTATCCATTTGCGTGGATGTGATAACTAATTTGCATGAGCCATAATCTGACTACAGGGTGGTGTTGTACTCAAGTTGAACATACCACTCGAGAGGCACGCTAGCAAACTATATACGCGGGCAATGTTCGAACAATTTGGTGATGCATTGTACAGATCATGGTCATATGTAATTGAAGAGCTTGAACCGGCCAAAGTATACTTGCTAACCCATCGGGATGCAGCTGCTCGAGAAACGTGGAGCAAGGTGAATTATAAAGTGATTGTGCACGAGGACAAATGTTTCTTTGAGTGTGAATGTGGAAGTTTTGAGCATGCTGGGATGATATGCTGCCATGCCTTGAAGGTTAGTTCGTGCTGCTTGATAAATGTTATGTAACGAAGTAAACCATATTGAAGGAAAAAATGTTGTTCATTTCTTGACACACTATTTTTGACTCAGGTTATGGTGCACTTGGATATTGCAGAGCTACCGGAGAAGCACGTTCTGAAGCGTTGGACAAGGAATGCAAGGGATGTTCTACCAGAAAATTTGCAGCGATACCAGAAAGACAATGGACCGCCTAGGCATACGACATATAGGCACACGAAAATGTATTTCAAGGCTCTAGAGTGTGTTCAGCTTGGTGATAGCAATGTTAAGTGCTACGAAGTTTTTATAGCCATGATGAGCCAGGTGGAAGTCAACAATATTTGTGTATGCTTGTGGTTGTTTTAATTGGTACGGCGATGCAAAAATAGTTGGGACTGATAGAGAACTTGTCGAAATGCATAATTGTGTTATGCATTATTATTTTTTGTGTAGGATTGTCGTCGAAAAATATAAGATGAGAAAAGTGGAGTCGCTAGCAGAACGAGTGGGAAACTTGTGACGATCACTTAAGAAGAGAGCGTAGATTAGTTTTTGTGGAACGCATAAAATGATCAGAAAAGGAATATTGCACTTCCGTGAAGTATTAATTTATTACGGCCACGCAGTGGTACGTAGCGTGCCTAATCAAGATTGTCTCATTGAATCGGATGAACACCATAATAGATGATGGCAACATTCTTGAACACGGTCGGTTGCGATTGATAGGTTTTACGCATGATCGGAATACTATCAATGCCTACATTGTCCGGACTATGCTTGCGACATGTTCCTTCGTCCGGGAGCTTGTCAACGATTAACTTATTTAAAAAAATGCCGTTTAAAATGTTTGTGCCATTCCAAGAAACACGAACGCGCAAACTGAATAGACTTAACGAAATATCATTTCAATCTGTTTTAAATTTGCATGGTACAAAAATAGTAGTTTTTTGATCATGCGATTTATGACAAAAAATTCTCACAATTTGTATTTCACAAAATCTATGTATTTATATTGCAGAATTTTCGGTGGGTATATGTGTATGTGTTCAGATATTTCTATTCATATTTTTATGAGTACAAAATAAATGTGTCGATAGCAAAAGTACAGTCCCAAGGGCTGCGGTGTAGCGTGACAGTAATTATTAATTAAGCGGGATTGGAGAAAGGAGTGCAGCTGAACCGCAAACCGTGTAGCCAGACGATTATTTCGGGTGCGAGTTAAACCTGTACTAGTGGGATGGGGTGGGTGAGAGCGTGCGAGCGTACCGGCCGGCAGCTCTTCTAACGATGCAACGCTGCAGTGAACGAACTGTCCATGTGAGCAAGCCTTGTGTGGAGTATTTAACGTCTGATGGGACAACACACAGCGGTGCACTGTGCGTAGTTGTGCTTGCTTGCCGGCCCAGTTGGGCTAGTACTGCATGCAGGGCTACGATGTGTGACAACACGTAGCCGGGCAGCTGATGCTCGCGTGCTCGTCGTTACGGTGATGATTTTTTCCTGCGGTGATAGCTGTTGAGATAGAACAAATATTGAATTTATAAAGGAATCTTTGTCTACTTCTGATTAAAAATTTTAGATTATCGTTAAGTTATGGTTATGGCTTGTAAAATTATTTTTGTGTCTAAAGTACTACAACCTAAGTACCAAAACCTACATAACTATTTAAAACACACCTCGAACATGTCTTCTTTCGTGTACAACACCGTAATTACATTTATGACATTATTAGGATGCTAATCTGATGTATCATGCGGTAAGTATAAGGCGCGTCCGGCCAACTCATCATCAATCCATGCGACAGTGCCGACCTGCTATATAGACTAATGGGCCACCTACACTCTGCCGGGTTTTCAGGATAGGATTCACGCTAGCCCAGGTTCGATACATGTTCCTCGAATGCTGGCCAACAGTAGAATACGATGATATATCGGATGCTGGTATTTGAAATACGACTGACAACACATATCCCCATGCAGTCGGGCGGGATAGATTCCGCGCTGCCTGGAGACCGGCCTCTGCAACGTTTTATCGCTTCCCCCCTGCAGCAAAGCTCATCCCTTTCGAGTTGACAAAGTTGCAGACACGCTAGTCGGGCACTGACACACACTGGCACGCACCACTACACCACACATGCAATGCTGGCTTTCCCCCCTGCTTGCTGGCTGGTGCAACAGAGCTCTCCATGCATGTACACGATCCATGGAGGTCACCAGCAGGTCCTACCTAGGTACCGATTAGCAGCAGAGACCTGCGCAGCTGGTTCGACTTTCTGCGGAGCAAATCCCATGATATCTTTCTTAGAGAAAACGGGGAACATAAGCACATCTAATGTTCTACTCCCTCCGTCTCAAAATAACTGTCTTAAGTTTAGTATAATTTTGTACTAGAGCTAATACAAAGTCAAGACAATTATTTTAAAATGGAGGGAGTATTATCTACACTTATTTTTCCTCTGCTTAGCTCTGCTTTAAAGCCACACCTCCATGCCACAAATTAGCAGTGCATTCACCCACCTTCTGTCTTCGTTGCCACAAAATTAAGCAGCCAGCTGCAGCTCCCACTGTTGTTGTTGTTGCTGCTGATGGAAACCTTGTGGAACACATGCCATCGCTGTCGGAAACGGATAACGGCCACAGAGCCTACCCCAGCCACCTGCCTCTCTGATGTGAGGTTTACCACCTAGCTTATTATTATTATTATTATTATTTAGAAAAAGAGGATGACCCCAGGCCTATGCATCTGGAAGATGCATGCAGCCATTTTATTAATTATTCATAAAAATCTTACAAAACAATACATTAATATATCTGAAGCCGCTCTCTTGACAATATATGTCGCTACTCCTATCCAATGATGAAGGGGTGCAGAAAGTGTGAGTCACATACCCAAACCTCTCACCCCGACCGAGCCACATACCGGGTCAGGGGCACAAACAGGTCCAACGCACCCTCATAGGTCGTCGCCGCCGCTTTTCATCAATCCATCTTTAGAAGAGTTACTGACGCATCGATCCTCAATAAATGGAAGAAAACTTCCTGTACATCACCTGTTAATTTTAGAAATTAAACTCGGGTTGTTGGGCTGCACAACGGCATGCCCAACCAGTCAAGGCTCTCTTTGCAATTACCAGCTAGCTAGCCAGATAACAATCACCATTCGACGGTTTAATTTTTTCTTACTCGAGATCATGCACTCGGCACCAGATCCAGACACGTCCTGCTGCACAGTGCCCGTACCGATAATGATGAGCCCGATCCAATTAGCACCTAACAAAGGACGTGACGGGACGTGCGAGATTTTATTATCCCATTCACTAGGGAGCGCGAGGTTTTAGGTAGGCACAGCCTCTCGCTTCAGTATTGTCATTTCATTTCAGGTACAAGTTGCTCCTTTTCTTTCCCTTCCTTTGGAGTGGATGGATGGCAGTGCTGACCTGCAAACACTTGTCGCTGTTCGAGTCTTGGTGACCAATTATTTGGCCAAACCGTCATGCATCTTTCACGTACAAACTTATACAACCATGTCCCAAATTAGGTGTCTTAAAATTATCTACATAGAGATATATCTAGACATGTTAGATTTTCGAAAACGGGCGCTTTATATTTCTGAAAAGATTTAAGTATTACATCCAATTTCTACATAACTAAGATGCACAGATCCAAATAAGGTCCTCTTACTGAAAAGAAAAATAAAACGCGAAATACAGAAAGACATGTAGAGTACGTATAACGCCTAAAACTTAGGTGGGCCAATCCTAAGATTATGCTGGCATCCATGTTGGATAAAAATATCCCTCGTCGTAGCCTCCAACCATGTACACACCTTCATAAACAGGTCTCAATTCTCCACATGTTGTAGAGAGGACCACAAACGAAGAGTCTCGGTACATCTGTAGATAACCTACATCAGAGAAGTAATTTTATCATTAAAACCTTATTATTTTTACATAGCAAAAGCGACCAAATAACGGCAAACGCTCCCATCCTGAAAGAATTCTAAACATGTGCTCAATCCCATGTAACCAGTCGTCAAATACGTTAGAAACACTACAAATAGGATACAAGGCAGAAACTATTTGGATGGCTGGCCATATAGAACGAACCAATTTGCATTGGAAGAATAAATGTTTTATTGTCTCATCATGGTGACAAAAGACACATTTCGTACTTCCATCTAATTCTTCTTAATAAGGTTTGGAGTTGAATGCTTTGTTTCGATTACTAATAAAACTTTTGCAACAAGTATATGAGTTCTTCATGACTAATATTGAGCCCATGGTTTAGATGCACTTTCACCTTCCACCATCACTATCTTCTTAGTGCCGTGCAACTTTCGCCGGTGCACAAAACCCACCATTAGCCTCCCTCAAAACAGTCACCATACCTACCTACTATGGCTTTTTCAAAGTCATTCCGAGATATATTGCCATGCAACTACCACCATGATATGTGCCACCACGTCTACATTGTCATTGCATGATCGTAAGATAGCTAGCATGATGTTTCCATTGATGTCTATGCCATGCTAGTTCATTGTCATGGTACACTACCGAAGGCATTCCATATAGAGTCATAATTACTCTAAGTTTTGAGTTGAAAGTGTGATGATCATCATTATTGGAGCATTGTCCCATGTGAGGAAATAAAATAGGCCAAAGAAGCCCATAAAAAAGAGGCCAAAGAGCCCACCAAAATAAAATACAATAAATGAGAGAAAAAGAGAGAAGGGACAATGCTACCATTTTTTCACACTTGTGCATTTTGAGCACCATGATCTTCACGATTGAGAGTCTCTCGTTTTGTCACCATCATATAGCTAGTTGAAAATTTTCATTATATAACTTGGCTTGTATATTCCAATGATAGGCTTCCTCAAAATTGCCTTAGGTCTTCGTGAGCAAGCAAGTTGGATGCACACCCACTAGTTTTCTTTAAGAGTTTTCACGTACTTATAGCTCTAGTGCATCATTTGTATGGCAATCCCTACCCATTCACATCGATATCTATTGATGAGTATCTCCACAGCTCATTGATATGCCTAGTTAATGTGACTATCTTCTCCTTTTTGTCTTGCAAACTCCACCACATACCACACCATCTATAGTGCTATAACCATGGCTCACGCTCATGTATTGCGTGAGAGTTGAAAATGTTTGAGAAAGTAAAGGTGTGAAACAATTACTTGGCCAATACCGGGGTTGTGCATGATTTAAATTCGTTGTGCAATGATGATAGAGCATAGCCACACTATATGCTTTTGTAGGGATAACTTTCTTTTGGCCTTGTTATTTTGAAGGTTCATGATTACTTTGCTAGTTTGCTTGAATTATTATTGTTTCCACGTCAATAGCAAACTATTGTTTTGAATCTAATGGATCTGAACATTCACGTCACATAAGAGGAATTACAAAGGACACCTATGCTAGGTAGGATGAAAGCATCAAAAATTCATTCTTATCACTTCCCTACTCGAGGACGAGCAGGAGTTGAGCTTGGGGATGCTTGATACGTCTCAAACATATCTATAATTTTTGATGGTTTCACGCTGTTATCTTGTCTTCTTTGTATGTTTTATGTACCCTTTTTATATCTTTTTGGGGACTAACTTATTGATTCAGTGCCAAGTGCCAGTTCCTGTTTTTCCGTGTTTTTGACTCTTTTCAGATCTGATTTTGGAACGGAGTCCAAACGGAATAAAATCCCCGAAATGATTTTTTCCCGAACGAAAGAAGACCAGGGAGCCTTTGGGCCAAGCCAGGTGGGCCCCAGGGAGCCCACAAGCTTGCACCACGCCACCAGGGGGAGGCGGCGGTGGGCAAGCTTGTGGCTTCCCTGGCCGCCTCCTGACCTAGGTTTTGTGCCTATATATTCCCAAATATTCCGCAAAAAATAAGGGGAGCCTCGAAAATACTTTTCCGCCGCCGCAAGCTTCCATTTCCGCGAGATCTCATCTGGAGACCCTTCCCGGCGCCGTGCCGGAGGGGACTTTGGAGGTGGAGGGATTCTTCATCATCATCATCGCCCCTCCAATGACTCGTGAGTAGTTCACTTCAGACCTACGGGTCCGTAGTTAGTAGCTAGATGGCTTCTTCTCTCTCTGGGATCTTCAATACAAAGTTCTCCATGATCTTCATGGAGATCTATCCGATGTAATCTTCTTTGGCGGTGTGTTTGTCGAGATCTGATGAATTGTGGACTTGTGATCAGATTATCTATGATATATATTTGAGTCTTTGTTGATTTATTATATGCATGATTTGATATCCTTGTAAGTCTCTCCGAGTCTTGGGTTTTGTTTGGCCAACTAGATCTATGATTCTTGCAATGGGAGAAGTGCTTGGTTTTGGGTTCTGCCATGTGGTGACCTTTCCCAGTGACACTAGGGGCAGCAAGGCACACATCAAGCAGTTGCCATCAAGGGTAAAAAGATGGGGTTTTTATCATTGGTTTGAGATTGTCCCTCTACATCATGTCATCTTGCTTAAGGCGTTACTCTGTTCTTATGGACTTAATACACTAGATGCATGCTGGATAGCGGTCGACGTGTTGAGTAATAGTAGTAGATGGAGACAGTATCGGTCTACTTGTTTCGGACGTGATGCCTATAGAAATAATCATTGCATATATATCGCCACGACTCTGCACAGTTCTATCAATTGCTCGACAGTAATTTGTTCACCCACCGTCTACTTGCTTTCATGAGAGAAGCCACTAGTAAACACTACAGCCCCGGGTCTATTCACATCCATCGTTTACACCTCCTCTTTTACTTTGTTGCTTTCAGTTCTCACTTGGCAAACAATCTAAGGGATTGACAACCCCTTCATAGCGCTGGGTGCAAGCTTTTGTGTTTGTGCAGGATCTTGAGATACTCTTCCGCCGGATTGATACCTTGGTTCTCAAACTGAGGGAAATACTTACCACCGCTATGCTACATCACCCTTTCCGCTTCGAGGGAACACCAACGCAAGGCTCCAAGGCCACGGGGGAAATCCTTTGCATACTTGCCTAGGAAGTCCCTTAAGGCGTAGCCGCAGCTGAAGGATTCCTGGTGTCGTTGCTGAGGAGTATCAAGCAACACTCCTATTTCTGACGCCATGGAAGGTCTTTTGTTGCAGTAGTAGCTGGCAACGTCAACATTAGTATATTACATATACGTGTTATTGATGTGTACATTACTAGTACTCCTAGTAGCACCCCGGCTATTAGATACCGGTTCAGTTGCTAAATGTTGGTAACTCAAAATAAAAGCTACAGAATAAATGAAGACTAGCTAAAGGCGAGGTGACAATGTGTGTTGGAAGTGTTTCCAAGGTTGTTGTGATCACCATCGCACACCCTCTCTACCTTCGGGGTTAGTAATGAACCTAAACAAATGTTGTTTGGTGTTTGCGTTGAGCATGAACATGATTGGATCGTGTTTATTGCAATACGGTTATTCATTTAAGTCAAAGAATAATTGCTATTCTATTTACATGAATAATACCTTCAATTGTCATGCACCTAATGTGAATAGTTCATTGAATCTCAATCATAGTAATACACATGTTCATAATATTGATGCCAAAAGATACAAAGTTAGTAATGATAGTACCACTTACTTGTGGCACTGTCGCTTAAGTCATATTGGTGTAAACACATGACGAAACTCCATGCTGATGGATCTTTGAACTCACTCGATTTTGAATCATTTGATACTTGTGAACCATGTCTATTGGTATGAACGCATGAAGAAACTCCATGCAAATGGATCTTTTGGACTCACTTGATTTTGAATCACTTGAGGCACGCAAACCATGCCACATGGGCTAGATGACTGAAGGCCTCGTTTTCCAGTGAGATGGAACGAGAAAGTGACTTATTGGAAATAATACATTTTGATGTATGCAGTCCAATGAATGTTGAAGCACGCAGTGGATAACGTTATGTTCTTACTTCACAGATGATTTGAGTAGATGTTGATGTATTTACTTGATGAATCACGAGTCTAAAATACTGAAAAGTTCAAGTAATTTCAGAGTGAAGTTGAAGATCATGGTGACAAGAGGATAAAATATCAATGATGTGACCGTAGAGGTGATATATCTGATTCACGAGTTTGGTATACATTTAATACATCATGAAAAACTGTTTCACAACACATGTTGCGTGGAACACCATAGTGTGATGGTGTGTCCGAACGTCGAAGTGTCTGAACGTCGTAGTTGTACCCTATTGGATATGGTGCGTTCTATGATGTCTCTTATCAAATTACCACTACCATTTTGGGGTTATGCATTAGAGACAACCACATTCACTTTAAATAGGACACCACATTATTCCATTGATATGACACCGTATGTACTATAGTTTAGAGAAACCTAAGCTGTCGTTTCTTAAAGTTTGGGGCTATGGTGTTTATGCCAAAAGGCTTCAGCCTGATAAGCTCGAACCCAAAGCGGATAAATGGATTTTCATAGGATACCCAAAACAGTTGGGTATACCTCCTATCTCAGATCTGAAAGCAAAGTGTTTGTTGCTGAAAACGGGACCTTTCTCGAGAAAGAGTTTCTCTCGAAAGAATTGAGTGGGAGGATGGTGAAACTTGATGAGGTTGTTGAACCGTCACTTCAAACAGAGTGTAGCACGGCGCAGGAAGTTCTTCCTGTGGCACCTACACCAAATTGAAGAGGAAGCCAATGATGATGATCATGAAGCTTCAGATCAAGTTACTACCAAACCTCGTAGGTCGACAAGGACACATACTACTCGAGAGTGGTACGATAATCCTGTCTTGGAGGTCATGTTATTGGACAAAAATGAACCTACGAGCTATGGAGAAGCGATGGTGCGCCTGGATTCCGACGAATGGATGGAGGCCATGAAATCCAAGATAGGATCCATGTATGAAAACAAAGTGTAGACTTTAGAAGAACTACTTGATGGTCGTAGGGCTATTAAGTACAAATGGATCTTTAAAAGGAAGACTGGCGATGATGGTAAATGTCACCATTTAGAAAGCTCGGCTTGTCGCAAAGAGGTTTACGACAAATTCAACGAGTTGACTACGATGAGAATTTCTCACCCGTAGCGATGCCAAATTCTATTGCAATTATGTTAGCAGTTGCTACATTTTCCGATTATTAAATATTCCAGATGGATGTCAAAACATTGTTTCCTCGAAGGTTTCCTTGAGGAAAGGTTGTATGTGATACAACCAGAAGGTTTTGTCGATCCTAAGGATGCCAACAAGTATGCAAGCTTTAGAGATCCTTCTATGGACTGGATCAAGCATCTCAGTGTTGGAATATATGCTTTGATGATATGATCAAAGCTTTTGGGTTTATACAAAGTTTATGAGAAGTTTGTATTTCCAAGAAAGTGAGTGGGAGCACTATAGAATTTCTGATGAGTATATGTGGTTGACATATTGTCGATCGGAAATGATGTAGGATTTCTGCAAAGCATATAGGGTTGTTTGAAAGGAGTTTTTCAAAGGAAATCCTAGATTAAGCTACTTGAACATTGGGCATCAAGATCTATAGAGATAGATCAAGACGCTTGATAAAACTTTCAGTGCATACATACCTTGACAAGTTTTTTGAAGGACTTCAAAATAGATCGGTCAAAGAAGAAGTTCTTGGTTCTATTGTAAGGTGTGAATTTGAGTAAGACTCAAAACCCCACCACGACATAAGAAAGAGAAAGGACGAAGGTCGTCTCCTATGCTTTAGTCACAGGCTCTATAGTATGCCATGTTGTGTACCACACCTGATGTGTGCCTTGCCATGAGTCTTTCAAGGGGTACAAGAGTGATCCAGGAATGGATCACTGGATAGCGGTCAAAATTATCCTTAGTAACTTGAGGACTAAAGAATTTTTTTCTCGATTATGAAGGTGATAAAAGAGTTTGCCATAAAGAGTTACGTCGATGCAAGCTTTGACACCAATTCAGATGGCTATTAGTAGCAAAATGGATTTGTATAGTGGAGCAGTCATTTGGAATAGTTCCATATGGAGCGTGGTAGAAGCATCTACAGTATGATACAGAGATTTGTAAAGCACACACGGATCTGAAAGGCAAGCCTATTGACTTAAAGCCTCTCTCACAAGCAAATCATGATCAAACCCAGAACTTATTGGGTGTGAATCACATGGTGATGTGAACTAGATTATTAACTCTAGTGCAAGTGGGAGACTATTGGAAATATGCCCTAGAGGCAATAATAAATTACTTATTATTATATTTCCTTGTTCATGATAATCGTTTATTATCCATGCTAGGATTGTATTGATTGGAAACTCAAATACATGTGTGGATGCATAGACAACACACTATCCCTAGTGAGCCTCTAAAGGACTAGCTCGTTGATCAAAGATGGTCAAGGTTTCCTGGCCATAGACATGAGTTGTCATTTGATAATGGGATCACATCATTAGGAGAATGATGTGATGGACAAGACCCAAACTATGAACATAGCATATGATCGTGTGAGTTTATTGCTACTGTTTTCTGCATGTCAAGTATTTGTTCATACGACCATGAGATCATGCAACTCTCGGACACCGGAGGAATATCTTGTGTGTATAAAACGTCACCACGTAACTGGGTGACTACAAATGTGCTCTATAGGTATATACAAGGGTGTCTGTTGGGTTGGCATGAATCGAGACTGGGATTTGTCACTCCGTATGACGGAGAGATATCTCTAAGCCCACTCGGTAATACAACATCACAACAAGCTTGCAAGCAATGTGACTAAGGAGTTAGTCATGGGAGCTTGTATTACGTAACAAGTAAAGAGACTTGTCGATAACTATATTGAACTAGGTATAGAGACACCGACGATCGAATCTCGGACAAGTAACATATGATGGACAAAGGGAACAACATATGGGATTGATTGAACCCTTGACATCGTGGTTCGACCGATAAAGATCTTCATAGAATATGCAGGAGCCAATATGAGCATCCAGGTCCCGCTATTGGTTATTGACCGGAGAGTGTCTCGGTCATGTCTGCATAGTTCTCAAACCCGCACGGTCTACACACTTAATGTTCGGTGACGATTTGGTATTGTTGAGTTATGTATGTTGGTGACCGAAGGTTGTCCGAAGTCCCGGATGAGATCCCGGACGTCAGGAGGAGATCCTAAATGGTCCGGAGGTAAATATTTATATATAGGAAAGTGGTATTCGGGTTCCGGAATGGTTTCGGGTGTTTCCGGTAGTGTACCGGTAGTGGCGAAAGGGTTTCGGGGGGTCCATCAGGAGGGTCCGACCCACCCCAGGAGGCACATGGGCCTGAGAGGTTGCGCACAAGCCCCTAATGGGTTGGGCAGATGACCCCTAAAGGGCCCATGCACCCAAGGTGGTAGGTCGGGGCCTTGGAGAGGAGGGAGTCATCCCTAGGGCTTCCACCTCCCTTGTGGGAGGTGGACTCTTCCACATCTTGGCCGGCCGACCCCTCCTTGGAGGAGGGGCTAGGGCTGCACCCAACCTACCCTCTCCTCCTATAAATAGAGAGGGAGGGAGAGGGCAGCAACACCCCAAGGCATAGGTGCAGCCCTCCACTCTCCCTAGATATGTTTCTCCTCCAAAACGCATATGCGGCAGCGCTTGGCGAAGCCCTGCTCAGATTGCTCCACCACCAATGCCACCACGTTGTCGTGATGTCAGAGAACTCATCTACCAATCTTTCCTCGCTTGTTGGATCAAGGAGGCGGAGAACATCATGGAGTTGTACGTGTGCTGAACGCGGAGGTGTCGTCCGTTCGGTACTAGATCGGGATGGATTGTGATGGGATCGCGGGACGGATCTTGGTGGAATAGCCGGACAGATTGCGATTTTGATCACGAATACATTCAACTACATCAACCGCATTATATACGCTTCCGCTTAGCGTCTACAAGGGTATGTAGATGCACTCTGCCTCTCGTAGATGTTAGTCTCCATAGATTGATCTTGGTGAGCGTAGGAAAATTTTTGTTTCCCATGTGACGTTCCCCAACACAAGCACCCAAGAGTAATAAGCTTCTCAAACTTCACTTCCACGTATCATCGTGGAGAACTCAAACCAATGCCACTAATGCAATGGCAAGAACACACGAAGTAGTCAAGTCCCTCACACTCAAATCCCTCCACAACAACAAAAGCTATGTAGGAATATGAGAGGAAGAGCAAGGAGCTCACAAAGAACTCCAAGATCAAGATCCAAGGGGTTCCCCTCACATAGAGGAGAAAGTGATTGGTGGAAATGTGGATCTAGATCTCCTCTCTCTTTTCCCTCAAGAACTAGCAAGAATCATTGGAGGGATTGAGAGTTAGCAAGATCTAAGAAGGTCAACAATGGGTAGAAAATACAAGCTCAACAGATCAAAAACCATTGGGGAAGAAGACCCCCTTATATAGAGGTAGAAAATCTGATCGTTTTCTGCTCATAAGTCGTGCAGGAGAGGTAGTACCGCTCGGGGGAGCGGTACTTCCGCTTGCATGGAACTACAGGTCGGGAAGCCAACAGACAGGCGACAGGGGGAGCGAAAGTTCCGCTGGAGCGGTACTACCGCTCCAACCAGCGGTACTACCGCTACTCACTGACAAGCAAGAAATAGAGGAGGAGTACCGCCCAGGACGGTACTTCCTCTACAAACTTCTGCTCGGAAATAATTGCTAAGCAGAATTGAAAAATTGGAAACATAAGCGGAAGTGAGGCCGCAAGTAGGGAGCGGCAGTATCGCCTAAGCGGTAGTACCGCTCTACTCCCATAGGTACTTCCGCCCAAGTTGTAGTACCGCTCTACTCTGAGCGATACTTTCGCTTACCAAGAATAAAGAGGACACCTCCAGCACTAAAACTGTCATAATTTTCGCATACGAGCTCCGAATTGAGCAAACTCAAGCTTGTTGGATTCAGGAAATCTTAAGAACATGCAGTTTTGAAAATGCCAATGATATAGAGATGTGAAACCTATATGAATGAAGAACCGGAAAAAACTCCAACATCGGAAACATCATAGAAAATGTACATGAACTTCGTTTTCGATGAACTCAAGCTTGTCATAAACATGACCATAAGATCTAATACTCACAAAGAGAAACACAAACAAGAACCAAGAAATATGATGTAAGGATGCAAATTGTTTGAGATCTCAACGAATGATACGATCAAGCTACTCACTTGAGAGCCCCCCTTGACAGTACGACAATCTATCATAAAATATAAAAACCTATGTACCTTGCACATAGTCCACTTGAGTTAGATTATGAAGATCTTGACTTCCTCAAGATGGATCGCCTTTCTTGATTGAGCTGGCTTGGTGAAGACTAGTTGATTGCTCCCCCATACTCATTATGGGTGAGCCACTCTTCAGCAAATCTTCATTACTCCATTGCCACCACAATGGACGGCAAGGTTCAAGCATGATATCTTCGTGATGCTCCACTTGAACTTGCACACCGCACTCTTGATGACGATCACCACTTGATGTCATCCTTCATGGGTTGAATGAGATCTTCCTCTTGACGCAAGCCCATGAAAACACACCTAACCCTACATAGAACTCTTACAAACACCATGGGTTAGTACACAAAAGTGTAATGGACAATGCTTACAATACCATGGGATCACTTGATCCCTCTCGGTACATCTTGTACGCTTTGTGTGTTGATCAACTTGATTTACTCTTTGACTTAGTCTTGATCAACCTTTCTCTTTATGACCATTCATTCGATAATACCTTGAATACCATTTGGTCATCATATAAACTCCTTAAAACCAACACATGGACTTCAACAAGTGCCTATGGGCGAATCCTTCGAATATAACTTAAGGCAACCTTAGTCCATAGGGATTGTCATCAATTACCAAAACCACATATGGAGAAATATGCTCTAACACAGGGCCGCCAAGCAGTCGCACGAGCCGTCTCCCGCTGGACAAGGTCGCCAGTAAAGAAGCTGGGGTGCTCCTGCCTTCAGCCCGCCGAAGTCGTGCCGCATGACCACCAGGGGCCGAGCCTCTCCAACCACCTGCACGCACCGAGGCGCCGCCCACGCGGCCACCGCAGCCGTCACCACCGCAGAGCGAGTCCGGGGCCGCCGCCCCGGCGCCCAGCCTCGCCGAGCGCGTCGCGCCATCCAGGGCCGACCCCAGAGTGCATCCGCGCGAGAGAGGCCTGCCGTCGCCGTCTACTGCGCGGGCTTTGCTCAGATGCCCGTTGGCGGCTAGGAGGGGGAAGGAGCGGGTGGGGTGGCGACGGCGGCGCTAGGTCACGCTCGGGCCGCTCCCTTGGAGAGCGACGCGAACGGATAGGAACCTTTCTTCTAGTTTTATGGCGCACAAAATGATTCTGACATACATAGGGGGTACGTCGCGCCACCAGGCGCTCGACCCTCGAGAGGACCATAGAATGTTACATATTCATATGTATAAGGATCGTATTGCAATGTTTCTTGACTTCGGGGACCAAATCATAGTGTGATAGAGAGTTCAGGAACAAAACATGTAATTTTCTCTATGAGTGCGGTGGTGCCTACCTCATCACCAAAATTATCAGGTCCTGCTCAAAATCCACCCGCTGGTTCAAGGATCAAGCAGTAGTGATTTGCTAGTAACAAAAGAGAGAAAGAGAAGGATTCATGCAGCCCGTGAGTGGTGGTGACGGGTCGACAAAGCATTGCAGGTTGAATCATCAAACAGCCATAGGAGCTGGCCGTAGCTCTATCTCTTTACTGAAAGCGGCGCCGTCGTGTCGCCGTCCTCATCTCGGGTTTGCATCAGCTCACTTTGCTCAAAATGGATCCTGATTTGAATGCGGATGTGAGCTAGCGAGGAGGCCAGTTCCATCTTCTTTTTCGTTGTGTCCGGTTGCTGCCCCATCTCATCTCGTAGGTTAGTTCAACGGATTTGATCGTGGTGGACGAAAAAATTCAGACTACTCTCCGTCTCTTGTTTGTAAAACAGAAGTAAGATGGCCTTACTTTACAGCCAACATTCTGCAAAGATGACAATTCAAGGCAAGAAACCAAGCGAACAATTTCATCATATTTGCACACGGGCAGGCAGAGAGTCAGGCGGTTTATTCATCATATTACTGGTAGCACGATTCAGAAGTCACTGACCCAGGATTCAGAACATACAAACACAGACCAACCGGAAGCTAAGCCACTGTTGAAAACACTAAAGAACTCCATTCTCCTGAGCATTGTACCATGCCGATGCCAGTGATGAGCACGCCAACACGGCTGATGGCAACGAACCGCCGGTGCCCATCAGTCCACGAAGGAGCCGTCTAGCTTGCGGACCTGCACCTTGAGCTCGTGGTCGTCGCCGTCGTCGCCGCCGCGGCCGGCGTTGTTCCCGCGGAGCGCGCGGAAGAAGCAGATGTCGCCGACCTTGAGTCTGTTGTCCACCAGAAACTGGTGCCACCCGTACCTGAAAGTGGAGCGGGTCTTGCCACCCGCCCGCTTGTTGTGCTTCAGGTTCACGGCCCAATCCATGCCGCGCATCCGCAGCACCACCTTGCTCCTCTTGGCGTACCCGTGCGCCTCATGGAACTCCAGCGGCACGTTCTGCACCACCCCGCGAGACTAAATTAGTTGGCACTTGGCAGTGACACACAAGGACGCGTGACGAGTAGGGATCGAGCAAGCACGAATGTCGAGTGCTCTCACCAGATACTGCTGCTGCTTGCCGAGGAAGTGGCAGACACTCAGCGTCACCGCGAACTGCGACGTCGGAGCGTCGTCGACGTCCATCTCTGCCGACCTGCTGCTGGTGCTGTCACTGCTACTGTCGCTGCTGCTCCCACTGCCTGCCCAAATGCAACAAAGTTTTCTTCATTTTTTTCTTGCCAATAGTTGCGAACAGAGACTAAGGGCGGAGGAGAGGACCGAGCGTACTGGTATCGTCTTGATAGTGCCTGCGACACATGCTCAGGTCGAACACCTTCACGGTGAGCACGGCGTCGCCGTCATAGCTGAAGACGAGCAAGTGCCCGAGCCGTAGGTCGTGGGCACGGACGAACTGCTTCCGGCCGCGCTCTAGGTACATGTGGCCGTCGGCGTCGAAGACCACCACCACGTCCCACAGGCTGCCACGCCCGCTGCCGGCCTCCCGCAGCTTCACTTCGCGGGGCTCACGGCCGTCGAGCAGCTTTGCAAATTTGTCTGGCAGCCTCTGCAGCGAGGGTCAAGTCAAGCAGTGATTGAGCCGATCAAGCACTAGACAGCAGCGTGATGATAAAGAGATGGGCGAAGGAAAGATCTCGTCTTGTAATATACCTGACTGCTGAAGGAGTTCTCAAGTATGATCTCGAAGAACTCGAAAACTTCCAAGACGTCCATCTCACTTGGCGTGGCAGAGCCGCAGAGGGGTGGCGGCCTCTCCCTTCTCTGCAGCGGCTGGCTGCAAAACCCTCCTCCTCTTCTTCTTCTTCTTCTTCTTGCATCTGCCCTTTCCTCTCAAATGTGAAGCAATTATACTGGGAAAAGCAGCGATGTAACAAACAGATTCCTCTGCTTTACTCACGCGTAGAAAGATGGCAACAATCTTTTGCTTGTTGGACTACTTCAGGAGCATCACTAGCCAGCCCTTACGTGTCGGGCTCCAGTGGTGAGCTCCGAATTAACAGGAGTAGCTTGGTTTGTTTGATTGGATAAATAGTCATCTGTTGTCCATGTACAACATGAATTGTCGATCTGGAATGAAGTAATTAAGCAAATTGCAACCGCTGAGTGACAAACAAAAATCTGTTTGCGACAACTGCAGCTATGCAAGCTTCCAATATGCTGATTACCTATTTTTTTGGAATAGGAGATCAAAATCCGGCCTCTACATGAATCGATGCATACGGTCATATTTATTAATTATTTAACAAAAATTTGTTAAGAACATGCGTGAAGCCATCCGAAGTCATCACTCACACCTACAAAATCGATAATGCGAAATGCATTCATTCCGCGTATCTAAAACCAGTGTCGTCGTCGATCCATCCTTATAACGTATCAGAATCTACAGTCGATGAAACAAACCTAAAGCGTACATCATCATCGAGCCATTTATGGAGCATCGCTGAAAAACAGAGGCGGGAGGTGATGCTTCCAAAAGAAAAACGACACCATAGTGCCGCCATCGTCCGGTCCCATGGGTTGCTTGTTAACTCTGTCCCGTACTGCATGGCGTATGCTGTAATGAATGATTGTAATAATCTTTTGTTTGCTTCATTAATACAAAGAGTGTTTTTTTTAAATCCTAGGGTTTTTCCCCGAGCAACATGAGTGGGTCGGCAATAGATCCATAATGATGCAGGTAGATGCTAATTAACTTCTCCATCAAACCAACTCAACCTACTCAATCTTGAGTTGTGCTTCAGTAGTAGATTGATTAGTTAATGGGAAACTATATAAATCATCCGGCAAATCGCACACTTCGTGTCCTTCCTGTTCTATGCATGCCACGTCACTTATGACCATCATCATAAGTTTTTGCAACTAGCATATTATTGCAATTTCTGATCACAACAATGACTCCGTTGCAGGATCTGGAATACAACAGTACAATTGCAACGACGTGACTTAGAATACAACAGTACAATGATTTAACGTTTCTGCAACATAATCTTAGTTGCAAAAAAAAAAAACTGCAACAAGACCTCAGTTGCAAAAAAAAAATCTGTAACAATTACCTTCGTTACAAAAAAAACTGCAACAATATCCTAGTTGCAGAAAAAACTGCAACATGACTTAAGTTACAAAAATGAAAAAGCATCTCTGTCGTTCCATGCGTCCGATCTGACGGCTGGCGAGCCGACGGATATTCTATAAAAATCCACCGCCTGACGCGTAGCAGGCCCCTTAGTTAATTAGCATAATTAAAATCTTCAGTTATGTAGATTGAGTTGGTTCTCTGCCCATTCTAATAATACTCTCACCACTTGAAATCCATGTAATAGCACATCTGGTCATTAGTCGTGCGATGTTTTCGTGTGGTGTTAACATGGATTAATTTGAGATGAGCTTTTTGTCTGAATATTCAGATGTTGTTTGCTTTGGGTATGCCTTCTTATTTTCTTATACTGTACTCCCTCCTTTCAGAAATATTTGTTCTAGAAATAAATGTATCTAGATTTATTTTAATTATAGATACATCCATTATATTCATTTTTAGGACAAGTATTTCCAGACGGAGGTAGTAGTATTTTTGCATGCTATGATTGTCATAATTCTGTGTACGCATCTGGTGAGACCGGCAAGTATTTTCCGTAGCACAAGACACAGGAGCTCTGCTACTTGACAGAGCGGGAAATACTTTGTACCTGGACGGAGGCAACTTGGGAATCTATCGGTTCTCGTGGGTTCTAAATTCAGTTTTGCATATGGACAACTTTGTAATCTTCGGTACTCCTTAGGGTGCATGTAATTCTTCAAAGTCTTTGTAAATATGTAATCGAGTTTGATTCGAGAATAAATTGCATATAGATGTTTACAGGGTAGACTACTACATACACATTATGTGATAGACATAAGTACCATGCCCAAAAAGGCGTAGAACGAATCTGGTGCACAAAAGCTTGTGGTGTACCAGGTCTTTGTATTTCTCTTAATTTAGTAATCCCTCCGTTTTAAAATAGGCGACTCAACTTTGTATTAACTGTAGTATAAAGTTAGTAGTATAAATTTGAATCATTTATTTTGAAACGGAGGAAATAGCTCTGAAGATGTACGAAAATTTGTGAGGATATAGATGTTACACATATCAACAATAGTGCAAAATTAATTGCAAATTCAAAAGGACATCTTCAGAAGAAATAAAGTAAAATCATGACATGAACATTAGTTAATGTAAAGTGGGTTCTGAATTGGCCCCTTTTATTTATCATCATTGAATTTATCATTTTTATTTTTGAACTTGTGGTCTAAGTTTAATTTCATAATATTAGGCATTATAGCAAAAAAACACGTATAAATAGGAAACTTAGGTGTGGTGCATTGAGTGCACCACAAGACCCCGTGCATGGGATACTTCTCAAAGAAGGTGCTAGTACATCAAAGGCGGTACCTAACACCGACTTGTTTACAACCCCCACCATAGGGCTATATTTTTAAAAAAATGATTTTTTTATTGAATTTGAAAAATATTGCATCCTGTTGAAAAAATCCAAAAATGTAACAGCCTCGGCCTGACCGAAGCCGACTGGCTCCAGTCAGCCTTGTCGGAGCCGAATACCTCCTGTCGGTGTTGGTGTGGCCAATTAGCGCCCAGTCGGCCATGTGGTGGCCGACGATTGGTTGGGCCACGTCGCTCGCGCCCACTCGGCCTGGAGTGGAGCCAGCCGGCTTCGGCGCAGCCGTAGGCCTTTCGGCCCTAGCACAGCCAATAAGAGACCGATCTGCCTCGGCCAGCTCGCTCCCCCTCCCCTTCTTCCTCCTCCTTATCTCTTTCTTTCTCTTCTTCTCCTCTTTCCTTCTCTCTCCATCCGAAAATTCTCTCATCTCTACACTAAATCTGAGCCATTTTTCTCTCATTTTCCACCGTAGTTGTATTATAGAAGGTTAGGGCAGCCAAGCCATCCGTCCCACTCGCGATGGGGTAATTCATGGTGGTGGTGTTGAACATTTTTTTGGTGGTGGTGGTGGTGGTGGAGATTGAGGTGGAGGTGGTGGTGATGGTGGTGGTGGAGTTGTGGGTGGAGGTGGTGGTAGTGGTGGAGTTAGAGGTGGAGGTGATGGTGGTGGTTGCTGCGTTCGTCGTTTTTCTCGGTGTTCGTCGTTCATCGTTCGTCGTTTCTTCGCACGCTTCAAGGGTAAAATTCAACATTCGTTTTTGTAGAGTTGCCTAATAAATTTAGGTGTGTGTGAAATATTATGTTTATTTATTTATTTTGGTGCTACCGTAGATTTGGATATATTTACGTATGTGAATTAAGTTGTTTAAATATTTTTAGGTGCTCCGGTAGCTTTGGGAAATATATTTAGGTCTTCGATTTTTTAGTTGATTCGGAAATAATTTATGTTTGTCCTTCTTCTAAAATTTGTCCTTATTGAATAATTTTTTAGGTCATCAGAGATGTCTGATTTAGTGAAGTTAGGTTTTCATTCTGGTCCTGATATTGTTCAAACAAATGAGATGGGACCTGATCTGGGTGAATTTCAGTATATTGAGGTGCGAGTGGCTTCCCCTGAAACATGGCGTGTTAATCAGTTAACAAAATGGTTGACCCGATGTTTAGGGTTTAATATTGAAACACACACTGTTGGTGTTCATGCATTATGGACCCGGTCCAATTCAAATATTTACTTTTATTTGAAGCATATAGAGCGGGACGACGAGTGGGTGCACTGATTAAAAGCTTGCGAGCGTAGGGGATGTAATCATGTCGCCTTACCACTCCCCGTGCTGAAGTCGGTGAGTGCACCTGAAGCCGAATGTAGTTACGATTATGGTCAGAGTAGCGACGGGATGCATGAGTCACAGTCAAATTATGCGTCCCATGCTAGAGATAATGTTTACGAAGTAGGCCAGAGCAGTCAGGCAGAAGGAGGAAATGTAGATGATTATGTCAGTGGCGAGGCGGATGCTGACGAGATAGACGGGCACATGCAAAACCAGATGCATGAAGAAGATAGAGAAGGTGATATTGCCGATGATTCCGCCAAGTCAGAAAGAAGAGAACGCACATGAAGCCCCTATTCCTGCATCATGGAATCAAGACTTCTCATCTGCAATGATCGTGAACGATGGTCATGATTCTACCTGGCAGTATCACCAGAACAACATTGCGAAAGGTGCCCTGTATCCAAACAAACAAGCTCTGAAGACGCAATCATTGATTGGGCAATGTCCACGCAAAGGGTTTTTATAGCTGATGTTTCAAGTCCGAAAAACTTGACAATGGTATGCATAAATCAGGGTTGTCCCGCAAGGGTGCATGGCTATCTCCCTAAGTATGGCACAAGCTGGGTCATAAGTGACATAGTTCATCATACTTGTGTTATTCCATGTATACATCAAGATCATCCTAACCTTACTTCCACGGTCATTGCTCGCTTGCTTTACAGCGAGATAGTGGAGAGCAAACCAATGGAAGTTAAGGCTATCCAGACAAAAGTCTTCGTCGGGTTCAAGTACAACATTTCTTATGGCAAGGCTTGGAGGGCTGAGCAGAAGGCACTTGAGACCAGATTTGGTTCGTATTTCGATGCATATGACTCTGTTGTTCGGCTCCTCCACACACTACAGAACCGGAATCCTGGCACCTATGTCGACATCCAAGACTTGTACCTGCCAGAGTGCCCAACTGTGAGGGTGTTGCACCGGTTGTTCTTGTCTTTCGGTATCTGTATCGAAGCTTTCAGACATTGTCGACTGGTGATATGTGTAGATGGCACTTTTCTCACTAACAAGTACAAGGGTCAGATCCTCATAGCCATAGGTCAAGATGGCCAAAATCAAGTCTCCCCACTTGCATTTGCTTTTGTGGAGAGCGAGAACATCGAGAGTTGACATGGTTCTTCAGGCAGTTGAAAATAGTAGTTGTGCATGATAAGCCGAATGTGTGCATCCTTCATGACAGACATGCATGTTTACTCAGCACGATCAATACAATGTCAAACCCTAGTCCCGATGAACAAACTCCATGGCAGGACATGCAGAGACGTTGGTGCATGCGCCATCTTGGGGCAAATTTCTTCTCGCAGTTAAGAAATAAGAACCTCATGAATCTATGCAAGAAACTCTGCAAGCAGAACCAACAATGTAAGTACGAGTTGATACGTAACAAACTAAATGTTTGCACACAGAAACATGTTAGGGATAGGAGAGCTGCAAGAGATGTAGTTGTGAGGGCACATGTTGGAGCAGTAGCTGCACAGCTAGAAACGGGATCTGTTGCCGTGGAGGAAGAGCCGGTTGGGCTTTGTGACTTGCCAGGATTTGACCCTCCTGGTACAAGGAGAAGGCTTGTGAGGACGATTAAAACCTTTGGTCAGTGGATAGAGCATGAGCCTTTGGAGAGGTGGTCTCTGTTGCATGACACACATGGAGCAAGGTACGGTGTCATGACTACCAATCTGGCTAAAACATATAACTTTGTCCTCGGAGGAAAGAGGGCTTTGCCACTTACAACGATTGTGGAGGGCATTTTTATGGCACAGTGAAGTATTTCCGAGAAAGACGTCAAAGCGATGCGCTGCATATCACTAACAACCCGAACACAAGTTACTGTGAAAGGTTATTAAGTACATGGATGAAAAGACGAAGAAAGCCCGGTCACAAAGTGTTATCGTCATTGGAAATCTATTTCTATGCTCAGTTGGTTTAGCGGGGATAACACTTATACTACCAACAACTTGAGATTACAAACTGATACTACAGAATACATCTGAATTAAAAGGCACGACTAAGCTACATGAAGGCGTCATTTGTTGGGTAACGTAGCATAAATTCAAAAAAAATCCTACGCATATTCAGATCTTCCTATGGAGATACCAGCAACGAGAGAGGGGTGAGTGCATCTTCATACCTTTGAAGATCGCTAAGCGGAAGCATTGCTAGAACGCGGTTGATGGAGTCGTACTCGCGGCGATTCAGATCGCAGTGTGATTCTAATCTAGTGCCGAACCACGGCACCTCCGCGTTCAACACACGTGCAGCCCGGTGACGTCTCCCGCACCTTGATCCAGCAAGGAGGAGGGAGAGGTTGGGGAAGATCTCCGGCAGCACGATGGCGTGGTGTCGATGGAGAGACGAGGTCTCCCGGCAGGGCTTCGCCAAGCACCGTGGGAGAGGAGGAAGCACAGGAGCAGGGCTGCACCGAGGGAGAGGGAAAACCGTGTGCAAAACAGCCCCAAAACCCCCACTATATATAGGAGGAGGGGAGGGGGTGCCACCCCTAGGGTTACCACCCTAGGTGATGCGGCAGCCCCCCCAGATGGGAGGTGCGGCGGCCAGGGCAGGGAGAGGGGTGCACTACAAGAAATATGTCAACTAACGACCTTTTGTCAGTGACGCTGGAAGGAATGGTCTTAAATTTATGACCATTTGACATCATTTGGTCGTAAGCTGTCTGGAGGGGTCCTAGCCCCAAAAACCAATGACCATTGTCCTCAGAAAGGTCATCACTTGCTTACTGGAAAAGGTCATAAAGCGGACAACACCTGGCACTGCCTTATTTCTAGGTGATAATGACCAATATGAATGGTCGTTAATAAATAGTTCGAATGCACTAGGCTGGTGACCAGCGGTGGTGGTGCTGACGCCACGACCACCTCACCCATCGGCAGTTGTTGATGTTGCTGTTGCTATCTACATCAGAGAGCTGAATTGAGATGTTGCTTGTTGCTAACCAGTCGACCATAACATCCTGCCATAACATGAGTGAAGCAAAATAGAAGCAACCATAACATCCTGCCATAACATCAAAAGTAGAACACATTCCAACACAGTTCACAACAACCTGCCGATAACATCAGTGCGCAAAAGTACAACAGTTCACAACAACATCGATAAACCGAGGATCATGGAGGGTGACTAAATGGGACCTAGAGCCTTTCAGGAGGGATGCATGCTCTGCCCTGGTCTTGATGTCTTCAGCACTCCTCGGTAAACCGCGTGCATGCGACATAAGGTGTTCATAAATCCCATCCCTGGGCTTTGCCTTTGTGGTGCAGTATGGGCATCTGAATATTCCCCTCCTGAAGTACGCCGCCTTCCCCTTCTCCCTGATCTTATGGGCTTCCTTCTCAATGAAGGACTCTTTGTTGCCGTCCTCCATGTCATCTTCAGAGTTATACTGCACACATAAATTAATTGCGCACACATTATGCACTCATATAGGCATTATGGAGCCAGAATACACACTTCTGATTCAGAATGATGCAATGAACAAACATCAGATAATTCCCATTTACCAAATTTTAATGAACAAACAAAGAAAAAAGTCATGTACGGTAATCTAATTAAACAAACAACATTAAAACACTCTCTACATCAATTTCATTAAAAAGCCCACCAACATGCATTCATATAGTGCTTACGCTGAACTAAAATAATTGGGATTACCTCATACTGTCCGTCGTTGTCATAGTCAGAGTCATACGGGCTCTTGAACCCAGTATTGGCGAGCTTCCTCTTCATGCCTACAGCTTCCTTTTCCTACAATATAAGTAATTCGATTAGTATAAACTATGTAACATAGTATTCAAAAGGTCAAGCATTCAACAATGTGCTTCTAATTACATTCATAGTGTTGCTACATCAGCCATCCTATTCTCTGCACTAGGTCTGTCCTTTGTGCATTTCACTTATACAATCTTTCGATCCTTCATACAAAGATTTAAATGTCCTTTCAAAAAATCAAACTGTACTCTGTAACTATATGTTATGTATACACTTCTTTTGTCAGGACATGTGCTGGATGTCACAATGAAATTGGCCATGGACGTTTTCTTAGTTGCATGGGAGCTGTTTGGCATCCAGAGTGCTTTTGCTGCCATGTTTGTAATCAGCCAATATATGACTATGAGGTAGCTCTTTGTTGTTTTGTGTACTAATTAAGCAGTTGCATTGGTATTGACTTTACCAACAAAAACATGCAGTTCTCCATGTCAAGAAACCATCCATACCATAAAACTTGTTACAAGGAGCGCTTTCATCCAAAATGTGATGTCTGCAAGCAATTTGTAAGTATCACTTCATTATCTTTTCTTATCTGTTTGCATAAGACGATTCTCTCTGTTCTGCATTTTATATAGCAGAACATTGCACTATTGGGCTGCTCAGCCCCTGTCGTGCCCCAGTGAGGGGATAACCACAACAAATCTATCAACATATCCGACACATAATAAAATCTAAGCACATGCAGCAATCAAGATCCCAATTCAAAACCTAAATCTTATTAAATCCTTACTAATAATCCCAATAAAATGCAAGAGAGGGGGCAGACCTAGGCGAAATTTAGGAATGGGTGTTCGTATATATCAAGCACAGTACTTAGGTGAAATCTTTACTAATAAGAGAAAGATTTCGTTGATTCAAGCCAACAAAATGCAAAAGTTCGCCAACACATGCAAGAGCAGAGTGTGTTCTGCTCTCTGAATATATGCTAAATCTCCTGCTTATCAACAATAACTATGAAAGCAGGGGAACGGGAAGCATTACCACATCCACATGCACAAATCAAGATTGAAATTAAAGAAATTCAAGTCTCAATAAATCTATGTAGCATTCAAGCACGAATCAACTATAAAAAAACCAGAAAACCCTATCTAAAAAACCCACCTCATCGTCGGCAGCACCGCTCGAGGTCGTGTCCTCCTGCTTGGGCACCTCCTTAAGATCCGCAGCGGCGACAGCGGTTGCGGTCGTGTTCTCCTTCTTCGGCACAGGCACCTCCTTCTCAAGTTCCGCAGCGGCAGCGACAGCGGTTGCGGTCGTGTCCTCCTGCTGCTTCGGCACCTCAAGCAGATCCGTAACGGCGATGGCGCGACGAGCGCCCTCCATTGGGTGTGGGAGACGAGGCGACGAGGGAGACGGTGCGACGAGGGAGAAGAGGGAGATGAAGTGGGAGACGAGGCGATGAAGTGGGAGACGAGGGAGACGAGGGAGACAAAGTGGCAGTTCCCTCTTTATACGATGTGACAGTTCCTGCAACGTCCTATACGCCACGTGCCGTCCGGGACATCTTACAAAAAAACAAATGGCATAGACACCTTCAAAAAAAGAAATGGCCCGCTCGAACCTGGTCGGCATGAACCGGTTCGGTCGGTCGCTCGAACCTGGTCGACCGAGCCAGTCTACTCTGCTCGCGCTCTGCCCCCCTCGTCGTCGAAGCTCGTCGGCCGCCACCACCTCCGCCGCGCCATGGTTTACGAGGATGAGAGTAGCAACGACCTATCGAGCCTGGACATCAGCTCTTCCTCGGACGGCATGATGTACCGGGTAATTTGTAGAGCTAGGGTTAGGTTTAGGGTTTCGTTTTCTTCACATTGGGGATTTATCTCTGTTTCTTGGTTCTTCTTTAGATCCCTGCTTGCATCGACGACGAAGACTACATGGGCATCGAGAATTCTGCCCTGGATGTTTGCTTGGAGCATGGGCTGCCGCCTGAGCGTCGCGTAGCATTCGAAGGATTTGAGACAGGGAGAAGATTTTTAGTGTGTGCTCAGCCGGTTAGTTCTATCTTCTTTAGTGTTAGACATGCATGAAGTTGCTTCTGTTTTTTCTATCTGGCTCAAAAGATTCAGACTGTCGGTGTTTACTACATCACTGTCATTGTTTGTTTAGCTCAAATATTCAGACTCCCATTGTTTATTACAGCACTATCATTGCTAGTTTAGCTAAAACATTCTGGCTTGTTACAGCACTGTCATTGCTTGTTTATTACAGCATTGTCATTGCATGTTTATTACAGAATTCTGGCTTTTTATTTTCTGGTTATTTTGTATTTCTGAAGTACTGGTTATTTTGTATTGCAGCCACCTCAAAACTGTGGTTTTGTTGGTTGGGTAGACCAAGAGTGGCCTCCTACAATGCAAAATGCATTGTTAAAACTGTGGGAAATGTTGGAAGACAGCAAGAGTGCTAGCAGGGATTATAATTTGGAGAATTCACTGAAAATTCACCACCTCACAGAGGAGAAAAGAAATCTTGATGCAAACTATGACAAACTAGTAGAAGATGTGAATCAACTGCTTAACCTTGCAGAAGCTCAAGGCGGGGTCATTAGGACCCAGAAGGCAAATCATTTGAAGGAGAAGGACAAACTTAATGATGAAATTTTGGTGCTCAACCTTCACATTGATGGTCTGAAGAAAGGAATTGAGAATCTGATTAAACGCAGGATTGAGCTGAAGATCCAGATTGCTGATCAGTTGAAGGCATTGGAGAAGAACCAAGAGAAGTTGAAGATGATCAGGGACATTTTGGATGGATGAGTTGATCAGATGAAGATGAAGTCCACTATGCTATGGTTGATGTGTTGTTGTGTTGTTGTGTTGCTATTTTGTACCAATGTTGTAATGCAAGATGATCAGAATCTCTATATTATGTATGATTAAGTGACTCCACTATGCTATGTTTGTAACTGTACTATGCTATTGTTGGTGTGTTGCTCTTTTGTAGCAATGTTGTAATGCAAGATGAGAAGAATCTCTTAATTATGTATGATTAAGTGACTTTATCTTTGTTCAACCCAAGTATGTTGATAGACTGGTTGATCTTACTTGTTGTATCTTATTTGGTCATAGATTGGTTTAAGTGACTTCTTATTTGTTGCAAATGTCTTTCAAGCCACACAAATGAGCTATCATGTGTGAAGATTCACGGCTTTCGAGCCACATGATCAATCTCATGGCCATATTCATGGCATAGTTTGTTTAAATGGTATCATATTTTTCATAATGGTGCATGTTGGAATGACAAACAATGTTGATTAAGGAAGTTTTCATCTTCCTTGTATGAAAAAAATCATTTTTCATTTTCCAAGTGCCCGAAATGAGTTTTTTTGTGAAGGACCTACCATATATTTGTTTCAAAATTGGTCCAAATCATTTTTCTAACATACTAGGCCATATTTAATGTACAATTGACAAAATGGTTGGGTGTCAA
This sequence comes from Hordeum vulgare subsp. vulgare, assembly GCF_904849725.1. NCBI lineage: Eukaryota > Viridiplantae > Streptophyta > Magnoliopsida > Poales > Poaceae > Hordeum > Hordeum vulgare. The sequence continues at coordinate 537,400,018 of NC_058521.1, forward strand.
AAGTTGTTATCCATCTCTCGTGAAAAAGACAAATCTATGTCGAATTAGTTGGAAGCGGGTCAAATTTGAACTGCGGCTGCCTTATAGTTTGCTCTTTATTTTTTCCAAAAATCATTTCTAGGTACACAAGTATCTATTTAATCATAGAAACACCAAAAAGTTTCCAAGATTCAACCACTAGGTAGGAACGGTCATGCCCGCCGTTTCGACCACATTTTGAAACGGCCATGAAAAAATCAAAAATAAATCAAAAAAATGGGAAACCTTTGCATTATGTCATCATATGTGATAAAGTTACCATGTAAAATAATAAACTTGTAATACGACAATTATTTTAAAAAGTGTTCACACAAATGAGCTATCATGTGTGAAGTTTCATGACTTTCAAGCCACATGATCAATCTCATGGCCATATTCATGGCATAGTTTCTTGAAATGGTCTCATATTTTGCATAATGGTGCATGTTGGAATGACAAACAATGTTGATTAAGGAAGTTTTCATCTTCCTTGTATGAAAAATTCATTTTCATTTTTCAAGTGCCCGAAATGAGTTTTTTTATGAAGGACATACCATATATTTGTTTCAAAATTGGTCCAAATCATTTTTCTAACATACTAGGCCATATTTGATGTACAATTGACAAAATGGTTGGGTGTCAAAAGCTTTTATCCATCTCTCGTGAAAAAGACAAATCTATGTCGAATGAGTTGGAAGCGGGTCAAATTTGAACTACGGCTGCCTTATAGTTTGCTCTTTATTTTTTCCAAAAATAATTTCTAGGTACACAAGTATCTATTTAATCATAGAAACACCAAAAGGTTTCCAAGATTCAACCACTAGGTAGGAACGGTCATGCCCGCCGTTTCGACCGCATTTTGAAATGACCATGAAAAATTCAAAAAAAAAAATGGGAAACCTTCGTGTCGCATCAGCACATGTGACCTGCCAACTAGAAAAGATATATAAATTTGAGTACCGATGTATTCTTGAACTCGGTATGATTTTAACCATTATTTCTACAATGTTTATAAAAAAGAAAAAGAAAAAGTCTGCCTCCAAACCCCAAAAAACTAGTGAAAATTTTCCCTCCCACCCCACCAAAATTTCCCTCCACTCCCTCTCCCACTACCACGCGGGACCCACCACTCCCTCTCCCACTCCCCTCTCCATTCCACTCCCCACTACCCACGCGGGATCCATTCCACTCCCCACTCCGCCGCCCCTCCCCTGCTCCGCGCCGCCCCGCCGCCCCTCCCGTGCTCCGCGCCGCCCCTCTCCCCTCTCCCCGATGACGACTACATCGACGACGTCGACGGCTACATCTACATCGACGATGACTACATCGACGACGTCGACTGCTACATCTACATCGACGTCGACGGCTACATCTACATCGACGTCGACGGCTACGACTACATCGACGACGACATCGGGTACATCTACATAATCAACAGTCGACGACGATAGGTACCTCTCCCCTCGACCCATATCCCGTTGATAGATCCCCTTATGTGTTATTCTAGTAGATCTTCTAGGGTTTGATAGATCCCCCTCATGTGTTCTTCTAGGGTTCATGGGGCTGGATCAATTGGGATGGTTCGGTACATTCATGGGGTTAGGGTTAGGGTTCATGGTGTTAAGGTTAGATTCATGGGGTTAGGGTTGTAGTTGTCATGGGGCTGGATCAATGGGGCTGGATCATGGGGTCCTGCATTTGTGATGGGTAACAAATGGAGGTACATTCCCCACCTGGTCGATCTAGGGTTAGGATTCAGTCAATCTAGGAGCTCCTTGAGGTTCTTGTTCATGTTCATGGGATTTATTCCTAGTGGTTCGTTATATCCCCCTCTGGTAGTCTGCTTCATGGGGTTAGGGTTCATGTTCATGTTGCTTGACTACTATGGCTTGCTTGCTTGCTAGCATACATGGTTAATTAGAGTTTCCATCAGCAATGCTTGCTTGTATCAGTAGCACTTGGAGAAGAAGCTACTAGGGTTGGTATCAACAGTACTTGCTTGCTTGCTCCTCTTCAATTTTCTTCCTTGCTTGCTTGTTTCTATCAGTAGCACTATGCTTGTTTCTATCAGTAGCACTTCTTTTGCTTGCTTGTTTGCTTGTATTAGTAGCACTTATGCACTTTGCTTGCTTGCTTGCTTGTATTAGTAGCACTTATGCACTTTGCTTGCTTGCTTGCACACTGCTTGCTTCTTTATTCACCAAATGTTGGGCAACCAGTTGCTATGAATGCATATGTTTGCCTCCATTAGGGATACAGTTGAGTAATTACTTTGCTTATAGATGATTGCATGTACATGGATAAAATTGCAAGTTAAAACATAAAAGTAATTGTTGTAAATAGTTAATGCATTGCTTCACATATATAGTTTTCTTCAACTATCAATTTAGTACATTACTACCTCATGTTTCACATGTTTTAATACTGATGCATTGCTACACTTGTATGTGCCTGCTAGTCCAAGTGCTTCAATTTAGTTGCTTGCTTCAACTGTCAGTTTAGTACTGATGCATTAACTATATGTGCATTGCTACACGTGTATGTGCATGCTGGTCCAAGTGTTTTACATGTATTAGTACTGATGCATTAACTACATCACTATATTGTTGATCCAACAAGTTTGCTAGCTTCACATGTATTACATGTATGTGCATGCTCGTCTAAATGCTTTCCTTTATTGATATAAGTGCATCATTTTACTTTATCCCTGTTGTATCTGATTGTTGTTTATTATATTTTGCAAGCACCACCTCAAGATCATCCATGCCAAGGATGACAAGGTCAAACCCGAGGTCAACCAGTGGTATGCAAGTTGCTCCTTGTGGTTATTGCTACTGCAACAAAAGACCTTCCAAAGGAGCCGGAAATAGGTGTGTTGACGGCACCAGGAATCCTTCTGCTACGGCTACACCTTAAGGGACTTCCTAGGCAAATATGCAAAGGATTTCCCCCGTGGCCTTGGAGCCTTGCGTTGGTGTTCCCTCGAAGTGGAAAGGGTGATGTAGCGCAGCGGTGGTAAGTATTTCCCTCAGTTTTGAGAACCAAGGTATCGATCCAGTGAAGGAGTATCACAAGTGCCTCCACAAACACAAAAACTTGCTCCCAATGCTATGAAGCGGTTGTCAATCCCTTATAGATTGTTTGCCAAGTGAGAACTCAAAGCAACAAAGTAACAAAGCAAAGTAAAAGCAAAAGTGGAAACGATAGATGTGAATAGACCCGGGGGCCGTAGTGTTTACTAGTGGCTTCTCTCATGAAAGCAAGTAGACGGTGGGTGAACAAATTACTGTCGAGCAATTGATGGAACCGCGCAAAGTCGTGACGTCATCTATGGCAATGATTATATCTATAGGCATCACGTCCAAAACAAGTAGACCGATACTTTCTGCATCTACTACAATTACTCCACATGTCGACCGCTATCCAGCATGCATCTAGTGTATTAAGTCCAAAAGAACAGAGTAACGCCTTAAGCAAGATGACATGATGTAGATGGACAATATCATATCTACGACAGAGCCCACCTTGTTACCCTTGATGGCAACTACACGATGTGTGCCTTGCTGCCCCTACTGCCACTGGGAAAGGTCACCACGCGGTAAGAACCCAAAACCAAGCACTTCTCCCATTGCAAGAATCATAGATCTAGTTGGCCAAACAAAACCCAAGACTCGGAGAGACTTACAAGGATATCAAATCATGCATAAAAGAAATCGGCAAGACTCAAATATATATCATAGATAATATGATCACAAATCCGCAATTCATAGGACCTCGACAAACACACCGCCAAAGAGGATTACATCGGATAGATCTCCATGAAGATCATGGAGAACTTTGTATTGAAGATCCAAGATAGAGAAGAAGCCATCTAGCTACTAACTACGGACCCGTAGGTCTGAAGTGAACTACTCACGAGTCATTGGAGGGGCGATGATGTTGATGTAGAAGCCCTCCAACTCCAAAGTCCCCTCCGGCAGGGCACCGGGAAGGGTCTCTAGATGAGATCTCGCGGAAACGGAAGCTTGCGGCGGCGGAAAAGTATTTTCGTGGATCCCTTGATTTTTTTCTGTATTTTAGGGAATATATAGGCGCGGGATCTAGGTCTGGGGGCGCCAGGGAGGCCACAAGCCTGCCCACCGCCGCCCCCTGGTGGCGGATGGGGACTTGTTGGATCCCTGTAGCCCTCCTGGCTTGGCCCACAAGCCCCCCGATCTTCTTCCGTTCGGGAAAAAATCATTTCGGGGATTTTATTCCGTTTGGACTCCGTTCCAAAATCAGATCTGAAAAGAGCCAAAAACACAGAAAAAACAGGAACTGGCACTTGGCACTGAATTAATAAGTTAGTCCCAAAAAAGATATAAAAGGTACATAAAACAACCAAAGATGACAAGATAACAACATGAAACCATCAAAAATTATAGATATGTTTGAGACGTATCAAGCATCCCCAAGCTTAACTCGTGCTCGTCCTCGAGTAGGGAAGTGATAAAGAATGAATTTTTTATGCTTTCATGCTACCTAGCATAGATGTCCTTTGTAACTCCTCTTATGTGACGTGAATGTTCAGATCCATTAGATTCAAAACAATAGTTTGCTATTGACGTGGAAACAATAATAATTCAAGCAAACTAGCAAGGTAATCATGAACTTTCAAAATAACAAGGCCAAAAGAAAGTTATCCCTACAAAAGCATATAGTCTTGCTATGCTCTATCATCATTGCACAACGAATTTAAATCATGCACAACCCCGGTATTGGCCAAGTAATGGTTTCACACCTTTACTTTCTCAAACCTTTTCAACTCTCACGCAATACATGAGCGTGAGCCATGGTTTTAGCACTATAAGTGGTGTGGAGTGTGGTGGAGGTTGCAAGACAAAACAAGGAGAAGATGGTCACATTAACTAGGCATATCAATGAGCTGTGGAGATGCTCATCAATAGATATCAATGTGAATGAGTAGGGATTGCCATACAAATGATGCACTAGAGCTAAGAGTATGTGAAAGCTCTTAAAGAAAACTAGTGGGTGTGCATCCAACTTGCTTGCTCACGAAGACCTAAGGCAATTTTGAGGAAGCCTATCATTGGAATATACAAGTCAAATTATATAATGAAAATTTCCCACTAGCTATATGGTGGTGACAAAACGAGAGACTCTCAATCAGGAAGATCATGGTGCTTAATATGCACAAGTGTGGAAAAGTGGTAAGATTGTCCCTTCTCTCTTTTTCTCTCATTTTTTTGGGTGGGCTCTTTGGCCTCTTTTTTTTATTTTGGTGGGCATCTTTGGCCTCTTTTATTTCCTCACATGGGACAATGCTCCATTAATGATGATCATCACACTTTCAACTCAAAACTTAGAGCAACGATGACTCTATATGGAATGCCTTCGGTAGTGTACCGTGGCAATGATCTAGCATGGCATAGACATTAATGGAAACATCATGCTAGCTATCTTACGATCATGCAATGGAAATGTAGACGTGGTGGCACATGTCATGGTGGTAGTTGCATGGCAATATATCTTGGAATGACTTTGAAAAAGCCATAGTAGGTAGGTATGGTGGCTATTTTGAGGGAGGCTAATGGTGGGTTTTGTGCACCGGTGGAAGTTGCACGGCACTAAGAAGATAGTGATGGTGGAAGGTGAAAGTGCATCTAAACCATGGACTCAACATTAGTCATGAAGAACTCATATACTTGTCACAAAAGTTTTATTAGTAATCGAAACAAAGCATTTAACGCATACTCCTACGGGAAGGGTTGGTAGGTATAAACCATCGCGCGATCCCGACCGCCACGCAAAGGATGACAATCAATAGACTAATCATGCTCAGATTTCATCACATAGCGGTTCACCATACGTGCATGCTACGGGAATCACTAACTTCAACACAAGTATTTCTAGATCCACAACACCTTACTAGCATGACTTCAATATTACCACAACCACAACTCAACACTAATTGAGATGAATCAAACTTCTCTAACTATTCAATGCACATGAAGGTGGAAGTTTTTGTATCCCTTTGGATAACTACCCCTTTTGAGACTACTTTCAAAGAATAGATCAACTACCAAGCCACGCACCGATGTGCTCTAAAAGATATAAGTGAAGCACATAGAGCAAAAGTATCTAGCTCAAAAGATATAAGTGAAGCACATGTGAGCTGAATTGTCTACCAAAGGATATAAGTGAAGCTCGACAAAATCACGGTGAGTGCATGTCTCTCTCTCTAGGTGTGCAAAAAGTATGATTGTGACACAACAAAAATAAAAGACTCCTACGATACAAGACGCTCCAAGCAAAAAACACATAACATCTGGTGAATAAAAATATAGCCCCAAGTAACGTTATCGATGGATTGAAGACGAGAGAGGGGATGCCTTCCCGGGGCATCCCCAAGCTTAGGCTTTTACGACATCCTTGAATCTCTTGGGGTGCCTTGGGCATCCCCAAGCTTGAGCTCTTGCCACTCTTTATCTTTTTGTCCATAAGAACTTCACCCAAAACTTGAAAACTTCACAACACGAAACTTAAACAGAAATTCGTGATAACATTAGTATGAGAAAGCAAACCACCACTTCCTTAGGTACTGTAGCAAACATAAATTCTACTTATGCTGATGTTGGGTTACTGTATCTTCAATCTTGCATGGCTAATACCCCCCCCCCCCGATACTATCCATAGTTTCCTCAAAATAAGCAACCAACACAACAAAAACAGAATCTGTTAACAGCACACCAGTCTGTAGCAATCTGTATATTTCGTATACTTCTGGTACTTCAAAAATTCTGAAAAATTACGACAGTCTGAAGAATTTGCGTAGAAATCAGCAGTAAAAAGAATCAACTCAAAAGCTCTTACAGAAAAAAATGAAAATTCTTTTCGTGAGCACAAAGTTTCTGTCTTTTCCAACATGACCAAATGATCATCCCCAAGACTAATCATAACGGTTTTGCTTGGCACAAACGCAAAAAGGAACACAAAAAACACAATCATAACAGAATTATGAAAGTGTGGAAAACACAAAACACAAATAAAAAGGATAGATTCGTTGGGTTGCCTCCCAACAAGCGCTTTTGTTTAACGCCCTTAGCTAGGCATTGATAGATCAATGATGCTCACACAAAAGACAAGAATTGAAGCACAACGAGAGCATCATAAAGCATGTGAAAATCACATCTAAGTCTAACATACTTCCTATGCATAGGCATTTTATAGGAAAACAAATTGTCAAGACAACCAATAGCTGCCATATGCAAGGAAGAAGAAAGAGACAAGAGCAATCTCAACATCACGAGAGGTGATTTGGTAACATGAAAGTTTCTACCAAAATATTTTCCTCTCTCATAGAAATTACATGTGGGATCATATTCAAATTCAAGAATATAGCTATCCCATAGGATATTCTTTTCATGATCCACATGCATGCAAAGTTGACGCTCTTCAAAAATAGTGGGATTATCATCAAATAAAGTCATGACTTCTCCAATCCCACTTTCAGTATTGTTGCAAATATCATATTCATCATGAGGTTTGAACAAACTTTCAAGATCATAAGAAAGATCATCACCCCAATCATGATTATTGCAACAAGTAGTGGTCATAGCAAAACAAGCATCCCCAAGCTTAGGGTTTTGCATATTTTTAGCATGATTGTCACTAATAGAATTTGTAGTGAAACCATTGCAATCATGCTTTTCGTCCAAGGAGCCCTCGTAAATCACTTCATAAATTTCCTCATCACGATTTTCAGATTCACGCAACTCAAGCAAAACTCCATAAAGATAGTCAAGTGCACTCAATTCACTAGAAATTCGTTACACATAAGTGGGTCTCTTAAAGAGATTAGCAAGTGGATGAGGATGCATATAAATGGATTTTTAGCAAGAAAATATGCAAGCTAAAAGAAGGCACATGGTAACACAAGCAAAGGAAAGGCAAACGAAAAAGGCAAACGAAGAAAAGGTCAAAGGAGAAAGGCAAATGAAAACGGCAAATGTGAAGTGGGGGAGAGGAAAACGAGAGGCAACTAGCAAAAAAGTAAATGCAGGAGATGAGTTTGTGAGACCTACTTGGATAGATCTCTCCTTCCCCGGCAACAGCGCCAGAAATACTTCTGCTACTGCAACAAAAGACCTTCCAACGACACCAGAAATAGGTGTGTTGACGGCACCAGGAATCCTTCTCTTACGGCTACGCCTTAAGGGACTTCCTAGGCAAATATGCAAAGGATTTCCCCCGTGGACTTGGAGCCTTGCATTGGTGTTCCCTCGAAGCGAAAAGGGTGATGTAGTGCAGCGGTGGTAAGTATTTCCCTCGGTTTTGAGAACCAAGGTATCGATCCAGTGAAGGAGTATCACAAGTGCCTGCACAAACAGAAAAACTTGCTCCCAGCGCTATGAACGGGTTGTCAATCCCTTATAGATTGTTTGCCAAGTGAGAACTGAAAGCAACAAAGTAACAAAGCAAAGTAAAAGCGAAAGTGGAAACGATAGATGTGAATAGACCCGGGGGCCGTAGTGTTTACTAGTGGCTTCTCTCATGAAAGCAAGTAGACGGTGGGTAAACAAATTACTGTCAAGCAATTGATAGAACCGCGCAGAGTCGTAACGTCATCTATGGCAATGATTATATCTATAGGCATCACGTACAAAACAAGTAGATCGATACTTTCTGCATCTACTACTATTACTCCACATGTCGACCGCTATCCAGCATACATCTAGTGTCGCCTTAAGCAAGATGACATGATGTAAATGGACAATCTCATATCTACGACAGAGCCCACCTTGTTACCCTTGATGGCAACTACACAATGTGTGCCTTGATGCCCCTACTGTCACTGGGAAAGGTCACCACACAGTAAGAACCCAAAACCAAGCACTTCTCCCATTGCAAGAATCATAGATCTAGTTGGCCAAACAAAATCCAAGACTCAGAGAGACTTACAAGGATATCAAATCATGCATAAAAGAAATCGGCAAAGACTCAAATATATATCATAGATAATCTGATCACAAATCCACAATTCATCGGATCTCGACAAACACACCACCAAAGAGGATTACATCGGATAGATATGCATGAAGATCATGGAGAACTTTGTATTGAAGATCCAAGAGAGAGAAGAAGCCATCTAGCTACTAACAACGGACCCGTAGGTCTGAAGTGAACTACTCACGAGTCATTGGAGGGGCGATGATATTGATGTAGAAGCCCTCCAACTCCAAAATCCCCTCCGGCAGGGCACCGGGAAGGGTCTCTAGATGAGATCTCGCGGAAATGGAAGCTTGCGGCGGCGAAAAAGTATTTTCGTGGATCCCTTGATTTTTTCTGTATTTTAGGGAATATATAGGCGCAGGATCTAGGTCGGGGGGCGCCAGGGAGGCCACAAGCCTGCCCACCGCCGCCCCCCTGGTGGCAGATGGGGGGCTTGTGGACTCCCTGTAGCCCTCCTGGCTTGGCCCACAAGCCCCCTGATCTTCTTCCGTTCAGGAAAAAATCATTTCGAGGATTTTATTCCGTTTGGACTCCGTTCCAAAATCAGATCTGAAAAGAGCCAAAAATACAGAAAAAACAGGAACTGGCACTTGGCACTGAATTAATAAGTTAGTCCCGAAAAAGATATAAAAGGTACATAAAACATCCAAAGATGACAAGATAACAACATGAAACCATCAAAAATTATAGATACGTTTGAGACGTATCAGTTATACTGTCAGATTTATTAAATGTGTCTTAATATGCTAAGTGAAATGTAATATGCTAAGTAAAATATCTTGGAGGCTGGTGATGTAAAATACTGTCAGATTTTTAGTATGCAAATGTATTGTTGTAATCTGAATTAGCTGGCTTAGTTGTGCCTGTGTGCTGTTACTCTTCCTTAGCTGAATAAGTAGGATTAAATGATAATAAAATATCATAAGATATGTTTGGCTGGCTGTCCATGCATTCCAACAATTAACCTAATAATTATGTTTACTTTGCCTTGCAAAGATGAGCATCCTCTCACCGAGTACGAGAAGGTTAGGGCTAGAAATATGATGAGGAACAATCGGATATTCCAGTCCCTTGGCATTGATGCAATAGCGTCAATGATTAGGAAAACAAATGATGTACAACGAGGTACAACTAATGGGGTTCAAGAAGGTAGTGGAGTTATCAGTGATGACCCAAAGTACAATCCTAAGGAGGATGAAGTTGTAGTGCAGAAGACTGTTAAGGTGCAAACTTTGTCTTGCTTGGAGGGTTCGGGTTCTTGTATGCTCTGTGTTTCCTTGTGCTCACATATTTATCTTGTGATCTAATTTTTTTCTGTGCTATTTATACAAGGCACTGAAGACAGCCAGCAAGAAGAGGAAGAGCTCAGAAGCATCTGCTGCAATGCCTCCAGGAACGGTGATGGCCCCACCTCCAGGACAAACAAAGAGGATCCTGGAACCTGATGAACCTGATAGAGTCACAAAGCAGAAAGCAACTATGGCGGCTACGACGGACCATCAGGAAAGTCCGATGGGCATGGACTTTGAGAGCTCGGTGGAAATGCGTGATGAGTTTTTGTGAAGCTGTGCACCTGTGAAGTTGTCAATTATTTAAGTGATTGGTCATTCTGGTGATGAAACAATGTATTGCTCTATTTGAACCTGTGAACCTGATGAAGTATTTTGTGAAGTTGTCAATTATTTAAGTTTTGTTTGGACCATTTTGTTTGGGCACTAAAGTTAGTTTGGACAGCAAAAAGGTCGAGGCCCAAACAAGAAATAGACTAAGAAGGCTTGGGCCTACAAAAAGAGTAGGCCAAGGCCCAAATTAGAATTTGTCTAAAAAAGCTTGGGCCTAAAAAAAGAGTAGGCCAAGGCCCAAAAGAAAAGTGGACTAATAAAAAACCTTCTCAGTAAAAGATTCTATCCCAGAAAATAAAAGGCCAAATTATTGGGCCCGGCCCATGTAGACGACCGGAATGGACCGGGCTGAATCTTATTTACTTCCTTTTCATTTGGTTATAATTCTGCCACGTCAGCCTGCCATGGTGGCTCTGATGTGGTGCGGGCAGATTGCTAGTGACCAAATCATTTGGTCGTTAAACCTACGACCTTCTGTTTGGTCATAAAATCCTACGACCAATCCACAAAAAGGTCGTTATAGTTCATTAAAGACCCTCAGCTTTAGACCTTCTGTTTTTGGTCATAAAAAGGTAACAAATGGAAATCAATGACCATTCAGTGACCAATATTGAAGGTCGTTAGTTGACATATTTCTTGTAGTTGTGGCGCACCACTAGGTGGGCCTTAGGCCCACCATCGCCTAGGGTTTCCCCACCTCTCCACCTCCTGCGCCTTGGGCCTCTTTGTGGGAGGCGCACCAGCCCACTTTGGGCTGGTTGCCCTCCCCCTTTTGGCCCATGCTACCTCTTGGGCCTGGTGGCCCCTCCCGGTGGACCCCCGGGACCATTTCCGGTGGTCCCGGTGGTCCCGGTACGCTACCGGTGACGCCCGAAACATTTCCGGTGTCCAAAACCATCCATCCTATATATCAATATTTACCTCCGGACCATTCCGGAGCTCCTCGTGACGTCCAGGATCTCATCCGGGACTCCGAACAACTTTCGGTAACCTCGTATAACAATTCCCTATAATCCTAGCGTCATCGAACCTTAAGTGTGTAGACCCTACGGGTTCGGGAAGCATGCAGACATGACCGAGACGTTCTCCGGCCAATAACCATCAGCGGGATCTGGATACCCATGGTGGCTCCCACATGTTCCACGATGATCTCATCGGATGAACCACGATGTCAAGGATTCAATCAATCCCGTATACAATTCCCTTTGTCTGTCGGTATGCCCGAGATTCGATCGTCGGTATACCTATACCTTGTTCAATCTCGTTACCGGTAAGTCTCTTTACTCGTTCCGTAGCACGTCATCGTGTGACTAACTCCTTAATCACATTGAGCTCATGATGATGTTCTACCGAGTGGGCCTAGAGATACCTCTCCGTCACACGGAGTGACAAATATCGATCTCGATTCGTACCAACCCAATAGACACTTTTAGAGGTACCCCTAGTGCACCTTTATAGTCACCCAGTTACGTTGTGACGTTTGATACACCCAAAGCACTCCTACGGTATCCGGGAGTTGCACAATCTCACGGTCGAAGGAAAAGACACTTGACATTAGAAAAGCTTTAGCATACGAACAATACGATCTAGTGCTATGCTTAGGATTGGGTCTTGTCCATCACATCATTCTCCCAATGATGTGATCCCGTTATCAATGACATCTAATGCCCATAATCAGGAAACCATGATCATCTATTGACTAACGAGCTAGCCAACTAGAGGCATGCTAGGGACACATTGTGATCTATTTATTCACACATGTATTACTGTTTCCTGTTAATACAGTTATAGCATGAACAATAGACGATTATCATGAACAAGGAAATATGATAATAACCATTTTATTATTGCCTCTAGGGCATATTTCCAACAGTCTCCCACTTGCACTAGAGTCAATAATCTGGTTACATTGTGATGTATCGAACACCCATAGCATTATGGTGTTGATCATGTTTTGCTCGAGGAAGAGGTTTAGTCAACGGGTCTGCAACATTCAGATCCGTATGTACTTTACAAATCTCTATTACTCCACTCTGGACATGGTCCTGGATGTAGTTGTAGCGGCGTTTGATGTGCTTCGTCTTCCGGTGAAACCTGGGCTCCTTGGCTATGGCAATGGCCCCAGTGTTATCACAAAAGAGTGTCATTGGACCCGATGCGCTTGGAACCACTCCAAGGTCGGTGATGAGCTCCTTCATCCAAAATCCTTCATGAGCCGCTTCTGAAGCAGCTATGTACTCCGCTTCACATGTAGATGCTGCCACAACTTCTTGCTTGCTACTGCATAAGCTCACTGCCCCACCATTCAACACATATACGTATCCTGTCTGTGACTTAGAGTCATCTGGATCTGTGTGGAAGCTAGCATCGACGTAACCCTTTACGACGAGCTCTTCGTCACCTCCATAAACGAGAAACGTCTCCTTAGTCCTTCTCAGGTACTTAAGGATATTCTTGACCGTTGTCCAGTGTTCCATACCGGTATCACTTTGGTACCTCCCTACCAAACTTATGGCAAGGTTTATATCAGGTCTGGTACACAACATGGCATACATTAGAGAGCCTACGGCTGAAGCGTAGGGGACAGTACTCATCTTCTCTCTATCTGCTGTCGTGGTCGGTGACTGGGTCTTACTCAATCTCATACCTTGCAAAACTGGCAAGAACCCTTTCTTTGAGTTTTCCATATTGAACTTCTTCAATATCTTGTCAAGGTATGTACTTTGCGAAAGACCTATGAGGCGTCTCGATCTATCTCTATAGATCTTGATGCCTAATATGTATGCAGCTTCTCCAAGGTCCTTCGTAGAAAAACTCTTGTTCAAATAGGCCTTTATGCTCTCCAACATCTCTATATTATTCCCCATCAATAATATTTCATCCACATAGAGTATGAGGAAAGCTACAGAGCTCTCACTCACTTTCTTGTACAGACAGGCTTCTCTGTAAACCTGTATGAACCCAAACGCTTTAATCACCTCACTGAAGCGAATGTTCCAACTCCGAGATTCTTGCACCAGCCCATAGATGGAGCGCTGGAGCTTGCACATTTTGTTAGCACCCTTAGGGTCGACAAAACCTTCTAGTTGCATCATATACAACTCTTCCTTAAGATTCCCGTTAAGGAACGTTGTTTTGACGTCCATTTGCCAAAATTCATAATCATAAAAGGCGGCAATTGCTAACATGATTCGGACTGATTTCAGCTTCGCTACGGGAGAGAAAGTCTCTTCGTAGTCAAATCCTTGAATTTGTCGAAAACCCTTTGCGACAAGTCGAGCTTTATAAACGGTCACATTACCGTTTGCATCAGTCTTCTTCTTGAAGATCCATTTATTTTCTATGGCTCACCGGTCATTGGGGAAGTCCACCAAAGTCCATACTTTGTTCTCATACATGGATCCTATCTCGGATTTCATAGCCTCAAGCCATTTGTTGGAATATGGGCCCGCCATTGCTTCTTCATAGTTCGAAGGTTCACCGTTGTCTAACAACATGATTTCCATCACAGGGTTGCCGTACCACTCTGGTGCGGAGCGTGCCCTTGTGGACCTTCGCGGTTCAGTAGTAACTTGATCCGAAGCTTCATGATCATTATCATTAACTTCCTCTTCACTTGGTGTAGGTGCCACATGAACAATTTCCCGCGTTGCGCTACTTTCCTGTTCGAGAGGGGGTATAATTACCTCATTAAGTTCTACTTTCCTCCCACTTACTTCTTTCGAGAGAAACTCTTTCTCTAGAAAGGATCCGTTCTTGGCAACAAAGGTTTTACCTTCGGATCTAATATAGAAGGTATAAACAATAGTTTCCTTAGGGTATCCTATGAATACGCATTTCTCCGCTTTGGGTTCGAGCTTCTCTGGTTGAAATTTCTTCACATAAGCATCGTAGCCCCAAACTTTAAGAAACGACAACTTAGGTTTCTTGCCAAACCATAGTTCATATGGTGTCGTCTCAACGGATTTAGACGGTGCCCTATTTAAAGTGAATGCTGTAGTTTCTAATGCGTATCCCCAAAATGATAGCGGTAAGTCGGTAAGAGACATCATACATCGTACCATATCTAATAAAGTGTGATTACGACGTTCAGACACTCCGTTGCGTTGTGTTGTGCCAGGCGGCGTCAGCTGTGAAACGATTCCACACTTCCTTAGGTGTGTGCCAAACTCGTGACTCAAATATTCTCCTCCACGATCAGATCGTAGACACTTAATTTTTCTGTCACGTTGATTCTCAACCTCACTCTGAAATTCCTTGAACTTTTCAAGCGTCTCAGATTTGTGCTTTATCAAGTAGATATACCCATACCTACTCAAATCATCGGTGAGAGTGAGAACATAATGGTAGCCACCGCGAGCTTCAACGTTCATTGGACCACACACATCAGTATGTATTATTTCCAATAAGTCGGCCGCTCTCTCCATTATTCTAGAGAATGGAGTCTTAGTCATCTTGCCCATGAGGCACGGTTCGCACGTGTCAAATGATTCAAAGTCAAGAGACTCTAATAGTCCATCAGTATGGAGCTTCTTCATGCGCTTCACACCGATATGACCAAGGCGGCAGTGCCAAAAGTATGTGGGACTATCATTATCAACTTTACATCTTTTGGTACTAACACTATGAATATGTGTAACATCACGATCGAGATTCATCAAGAATAAACCATTCACCAATGGAGCATGACCATAAAACATATCACTCATATAAATAGAACAACCATTATTCTCTGACTTAAATGAGTAGTCGTCTCGCATTAAGCAAGACCCTGATACAATATTCATGCTCAAAGCTGGTACTAAATAACAATTATTAAGGTTTAAAACTAATCCCGACGGTAGATGTAGAGGTAGCGTGCCGACGGTGATCACATCGACCTTGGAGCCATTCCCGACGCGCATCGTCACCTCGTCCTTGGCCAGTCTCCGCTTATTCCGCAGTTCCTACTTTGAGTTGCAAATGTGAGCAACAACACCGGTATAAAATACCCAGGAGCTACTACGAGCGCTGGTAAGGTACACATCAATAACATGTATATCACATATACCTTTAACATTGTCGGCCTTCTTGTCCGCTAAGTACTTGGGGCAGTTCCGCTTCCAGTAACCTTTTCCCTTGCAATAGAAGCACTCAGTCTCAGGCTTGGGTCCATTCTTTTTCTTCTTCTCGGCATCTGGCTTACCGGGCGCGGCAACGGCTTTGTCGTCTTTCTTGAAGTTCTTCTTACCCTTGCCCTTCTTGAAACTGGTGGTCTTGTTGACCATCAACACTTGATGCTCTTTCTTGATTTCTACTTCTGCAGACTTGAGCATCGAGTACAACTCGGGAATGGTCTTCTCCATCCCTTGCATGTTGTAGTTCAGCACAAAACCTTTGTAGCTTGGTGGGAAAGACTGGAGGATTCTGTCAATTATAGCATCATCCGGAAGTTCGACTCCAAGTGAAGTCAGACGACCGTGTAACCCAGACATTTTGAGTATGTGCTCACTGACAGAACTGTTCTCCTCCATCTTACAGCTAAAGAACTTGTCGGAGACTTCATATCTCTCGACGCGGACATGAGCTTGGAAAACCAGTTTCAGCTCTTGGAACATCTCATATGCACCGTGTTGCTCAAAACGCCTTTGGAGCCCCGTTTCCAAACTGTATAACATGCCACACCTAACCAAAGAGTAGTCATCACTCCGCGTTTGCCAGACGTTCAGAATGTCCTGGGCTGTTGCGCGAGCGGGAGGGTCACCTAGCGGCGCATCAAGGACATAAGACTTTTTAGCTGCTTCAAGGATGAGCTTCAAGTTGCGAACGAGGCCGCATAGTTGCTACCATCATCTTTCAACTTGTTTTTCTCTAGGAATGCGTTGAAATTGAGGTTGACGTTGGCCATCTACAATATTTATAAAGACAACTTTTAGACTAAGTTCATGACAATTAAGTTCATTTAATCAAATTAAGTATGAACTCCCACTTAAATCGACATCCCTCCAGTCATCTAAGTGATACATGATCCATGTTGACTAACCCGTGTCCGATCATCACGCGAGACGGACTAGTCATCATGGTGAGCAACTTCATGCTGATCGTATTCAACCATACGACTCATGTTCGACCTTTCGTCTCTTGTATTTGAGGTCATGTCTGTACATGCTAAGCTCGTCGAGTCAACCTAGGTGTTTCGCGTGTGTAAATTTGGCTTACACCCGTTGTATGCGAACGTTAGAATCTATCACACCCGATCATCACGTGGTCCTTCGAGACAACGATCCTTCGCAACGGTGCACACTTAGGGGAATACGTTCTCGAAATTATTAAGAGGGATCATCTTACTATGCTACCGTCGTTCTAAGCAATAAGATGGAAAACATGATAAACATCACAATGCAATCATATAGTGACATGATATGGCCATTATCATCTTTGCTCTTTCGATCTCCATCTTCAGGCATCGCATGATCATCATTGTCACCGGCGTGACACCATGATCTCCATCATCGTGTCTTCGTGAAGTCGTCACGCCAATTACTACTATCACTACTACTATAGCTAACCGTTAGCAATGAAGTAAAAGTAGTAAGCACATGGCGTTGCATTTCATACAATAAATTAAGACAACTCATATGGCTCCTGCCGGTTGTCATACTCATCGACATGCAAGTCGTGAAACCTATTACAATAACATGATCATCTCATACATCGTACATGCAACATCACAAATTTGGCCATATCACATCACATGTCAAACCTTGCAAAAACAAGTTAGACGTCCTCTAATTGTTGTTGCAAGTTTTACGTGGCTGATTTGGGTTTCTAGCAAGAATGCCTTCTTACCTACGTGACAGCCACAACGATGATATGCCTAAGCTATTTACCCTTCATAAGGACCCTTTTCATCAAATCCAATCCGACTAGAGTAGGAGAGACAGACACCCGCTAGCCACCTTTATGCACGGTGTGCATGTGTGTCGGTGGAACCAGTCTCACGTAAGCGTACGTGTAAGGTCGGTTCGGGCCGCTTCATCCCACAATACCGCTGGAAAATAATAAGACTAGTAGCGGCAAGCAATTGACAAATCATCGCCCACAACCTTTTGTGTTCTACTCGTGCATAGAATCTACGCATAGAAAACCTGGCTCGGATGCCACTGTTGGGTAACGTAGCATAAATTCAAAAAAAATCCTATGCATATTCAGATCTTCCTATGGAGAGACCAGCAACGAGAGAGGGGTGAGTGCATCTTCATACCTTTGAAGATCGCTAAGCGGAAGCGTTGCTAGAACGCGGTTGATGGAGTCGTACTCGCGGCGATTCAAATCGCGGTGTGATTCCAATCTAGTGTCGAACCACGGCACCTCCGTGTTCAACACACGTGCAGCCCGGTGACGTCTCCCGCACCTTGATCCAGCAAGGAGGAGGGAGAGGTTGGGGAAGATCTCCGGCAGCACGACGGCGTAGTGTCGATGGAGAGACGAGGTCTCCCGGCACAGCTTCGCCAAGCACCGTGGGAGAGGAGGAAGGAGAGGAGCAGGGTGCGCCGAGGGAGAGGAAAAACCGTGTGCAAAACAGCCCCAAAACCCCCACTATATATAGGAGGAGGGGAGGGGGTGCCACCCCTAGGGTTCCCACCCAAGGTGGTGCGGCAGCCCCCCAGATGGGAGGTGCGGCGGCCAGGGCAGGGGGAGGGGTTCGCGCACCCCTAGGTGGGCCTTAGGCCCACCAGCGCCTAGGGTTTCCCCCGCCCCCTCTCCACCTCCTGCGCCTTGGGACTCTTTGTGGGAGGCGCACCAGCCCACTTTGGGCTGGTTGCCCTCCCCCTTTTGGCCCATGCTACCTCTTGGGCTAGGTGGCCCCTCCCGGTGGACCCCCGGGACCATTTTCGGTGGTCTCGGTACGCTACCGGTGATGCCCGAAACATTTCCGGTGTCCAAAACCATCCATCCTATATATCAATATTTACCTCCGAACCATTCTGGAGCTCCTCGTGATGTCCGGGATCTCATCCGGGACTCCTAACAACTTTCGGTAACCTCGTATAACAATTCCCTATAACCCTAGCGTCATCGAACCTTAAGTGTGTAGACCCTACGGGTTCGGGAAGCATGCAGACATGACCGAGACGTTCTCCGTCCAATAACCATCAGCGGGATCTGGATACCCATGGTGGCTCCCACATGTTCCACGATGATCTCATCGGATGAACCACAATGTCAAGGATTCAATCAATCCCGTATACAATTCCCTTTGTCTGTCGGTGTAGAACTTGCCCGAGATTCGATCGTCGGTATATCTATACCTTGTTCAATCTCGTTACCGGTAAGTCTCTTTACTCGTTCCGTAGCACGTCATCGTGTGACTAACTCCTTAGTCACATTGAGCTCATGATGATGTTCTACCGAGTGGGCCCAGAGATACCTCTCCGTCACACGGAGTGACAAATCTCGATCTCAATTCATACCAACCCAACAGACACTTTCAGAGGTACCCGTAGTGCACCTTTATAGTCACCCAGTTATGTTGTGACGTTTGATACACCCAAAGCACTCCTACGGTATCCGGGAGTTGCACAATCTCACGGTCGAAGGAAAAGACACTTGACATTAGAAAAGCTTTAGCATACGAACAATACGATCTAGTGCTATGCTTAGGATTGGGTCTTGTCCATCACATCATTCTCCCAATGATGTGATCCCATTATCAATGACATCTAATGCCCATAATTAGGAAACCATGATCATCTATTGACTAACGAGCTATCCAACTAGAGGCTTGCTAGGGACACATTGTGATCTATTTATTCACACATGTATTACTGCTTCCTGTTAATACAATTATAGCATGAACAATAGACGATTATCATGAACAAGGAAATATGATAATAACCAATTTATTATTGCCTCTAGGGCATATTTCCAACATCATTGTCATCCTCTGTCGATGCAGAGCTCTTGCCCTTCGATGATGTAGAGCTCTCGTACTTCGTCGACGCAGAGCTCTTGCCCTTCGATGATGAGGTAGTCTTGTCCCTCGTACTCGGCATGAAGATATCGTCTTCGTCCTCGCTGTCGTCCATCCATAAAAATGGATGTTTTACTACACCGTGTATGTGTTGGCCTTTCTTCTTCCATCTTTCATTCAACGTGATAAGTTCTTTCTGTATCTCCTCAAATGTCCTTGGAGGCCACCCTTTCCTAGCTAATGCATGGACAACCTCATTCAGTAGCGTGTCACTACTGATGAGTTCGTCCCATGAAACTATTCTATTGTCTATCTTGAAATTACTAGATAAGCACAGAAGACATTCGGACATACCAGAGTGAAAACTACGGTCAAAAGGATAATGGGACATCTTGACGAGCTACCGGACTACACTACTATCCCACCTTAGTGTGGAGGGGAGTTTTATAGGTGCCTGAGAGCGAGGCGGGAAAGAAATGGCGGGAAAGCGAGGCGGGGAAGAAATGGCGGGAAAGAAATGGCAGAAAAGATATGGCGGGAAAGATATGGCCGGAAAACTTAACATGTTCAAACTAAGATACAACTTGCTGAAATTAAGATACAACTTGTTGAAGTATTCAATAATTTTAGGATACAATAACATAAATCTACTGAGTCCAACGTGGATATTTACCTTTTCCATCACCAGCTTCTTTTGTTGCCTTGGCCGCACGAGCCATTTCTTTCTTTCTCTGCGTCTCAGCATCACGGGCCTCCTGTCGCTCTCTGTAAACCTCCTTCAATCGAAGTTCCTCTTCTCGGTTTTTCTTTTCATCTCATCAATCATAGCCCTCTGCTTCACACAGTACTCTTGCCACTCTCTCTTCTCCTCTGCTTTCTCCTCTGCTTCGGCCTTCTCGCGGCGCTCTTCCGCGTACAAACTAGCCTATGCATGATGACCTCTTTCACGAATCTTGGTCACCGTTGAAAGGACGTGGATGTTGCCTAGAGGGGGGTGAATAGGCGCTTTAAAATAATTACGGTTTAGGCTTGAACAAATACGGAATAAAACTAACGTTTAATTTGTCATGCACAAAACCTACAACAACTAGGCTCACCTATTTGCACCAAGAACTTATGCTAAGCAAGATAAACAACTAAGTGATAGCAAGATATATGACAATAAACAATATGGCTATCACAAAGTAAAGTGCATAAGTAAAGGGTTCGGGTAAGAGATAACCGAGGCACACGGAGACGATGATGTATCCCGAAGTTCACACCCTTGCGGATGCTAATCTCCGTTGGAGCGGTGTGGAGGCACAATGCTCCCCAAGATGCCACTAAGGCCACCGTAATATCCTCACGCTCTCACACAATGCAAGATGTCGTGATTCCACTAAGGGACCCTTGATGGCGGTCACCGAACCCGTACAAATGGCAAACCTTGGGGGCGGTCACCGATACCCGTACAAAATTGCTCGGGGCAATCTCCACAACCTAATTGGAGACCCCGACGCTTGCCCGGAGCTTTACACCACAATGATTGAGCTCCGAGACACCACCAAGCTTCTAGGACGCCAAAGCATCCACGAAGAACAATATCTAGGGTACTAAGTACCAAAGGTAATAAGCTTCTCAAACTTCACTTCCACGTATCACCGTGGAGAACTCAAACGATGCAACTAATGCAATGGCAAGGGCACATGGAGTGCCCAAGTCCTTCTCTCCCAGATCCCACCAAAGCAACTAATGCTAGGGAGGAAAATGAGAGGAAGAACGAAGAAGAACACGAAGAACTCCAAGATCTAGACCCAAGGGGTTCCCCTCACTTAGAGGAGAAAGTGATTGGTGAAAATGTGGATCTACATCTCCTCTCTCTTTTCCCTCAAGAACTAGCAAGAATCATTGGAGGGATTGAGAGTTAGCAAGCTCGAAGAAGGTCAACAATGGGGAAGAACACGAGCTAAAGAGATAAGGTTCAATGGGGAAGAAGACCCCTTTTATAGGTGGGGAAAAATCCAACTGTTATGCTTCACAGCCCGCACAGAGCGGTACTACCGCTCATGGGAGCGGTACTACCGCTCGGTAGGTTCACCAACCATGCCGAGGCCACGAAAAACAGTCCGATGAAGCGGTACTACCGCTAGGGAGCGGTAGTAAAAAATTACTACCGCTCCGGGGCGGTACTACCGCTGGCACGAGGAGCGGTACTACCGCTGGATACTGAAACTGCTGTAACTTTCGCATACGGACTCCGAATTCAACAAAACCAAGTTTGTTGGAAAGCTAACGACATGGGCTGACACAATATTGATAGAAATATCAATAAGAAGCAAGTGAGAAAAGTCCCATAAGAAAACGGTGATAACCCTTCTTCGAATAAGACCGGTAAAAACTCCCAACATCGAAAACATCATAGAAGATGCATATGGACTCCGTTTTCGATGAACTCGAGCGTGTAATGAAGATGACCATAAGCTCTAAAACTCACAAAGAGAAATACCAAACAAGAACCAAGAAGTATGATGCAAGTATGCAAATGGTTTGAGCTCTCAACGAACGATACGATCAAGCTACTCACTTGAGAGCCCCCCTTGACAGTACAACAATCTATCCTAAAACAGAAAACCTATCAAGGGCAAACCTAGACCTTGCACCTCGTCCTCTTGAGCTAGATGACGATGATCTTGGCTTCCTCAAGATGGACCACCTTTATTGCTTTCGTTGGCTTGATAAAGACTAGTTGATTGCTCCCACATACACACTATGGGTGAGCCGCTCTTCAGCATATCTTCACAAGTCCATTGCCACCATCCTCCACCACTTGACGCCATCTTCCATGGGTTGTATGAGATCTTCCTCTTTGACGCAAGCCCATGGAAACACACCTAACCCCACATAGAACTCTCAAGAAGACCATGGGTTAGTACACAAATACGTATTGGACAATGCTTACCATACCATGGAATCACTTGATCCCTCTCGATACATCTTGTACGCTTTGTGTGTTGATCATCTTGATTTACTCTTTGTCTGACGATCTTGATCAACCTTGTGTCTCTATGACCATTCTTTGGATAATACCTTGAATACCACCTTGGTCATCGTATAAACTCCTTGAACCCAACAGATGGACTTCAAGAAGTGCCTATGGACAAATCCTATAAATATAACTTAAGGCAACCATTAGTCCATAGGAATTGTCATCAATTACCAAAACCACATATGGAGATATATGCTCTAACAACCGTCCAGTCCGACATTTCCGTGTCAATCCAACGATAGTACATGCACAGAGGAGGAGGAGACTACAAAAAAGATAAATATAAATATCAAGTAAACAATAATATCAACAATGTGTTTATTCTTGATGACTTGAGCATACTAGAGGCATGATGTACGGAGAAATAGAAACGGGTGGATCTTCCTCATAATTGGCGCACATGAAAAACTTCATGCCCAACCAATCTGAAAAAACTGCCACCTCCTTCACCTTGCAGAGATCACCGCACCAACAATGCACTACTTCCACCCCCCGAGGCAAACTCGCACTCTTCATTTTCCTTGGCCTAATGCTTTGATCCGAGCAAGGCAAACTCATAATGACTAGAGTGTTTGTGTTTTCAAGTGTGGCTGGACGATGGAGGAAGACAGTCCAATGCCTCCTTTTATAGACTCAGATGACAAGGGCAATGGTGGGGGAACGATGCGAGAAAGAAATGGCGGGAAAGAAATTGTCGGGAAAGAAATGGCGGAAAACGAGTCGGGAAAGAAATGGCGGGAAAGAAATTGTCAGGAAAGAAATGGTGGGAAATGAGGCGCGAAAGAAATGGCGCGAAAGCCTGGCGGAAAATGGAGGCGAAATTTTTTTATAGAAGGGCAATTTTGATATCGGGCATAAAAAATTATGCATTACGTGGCAAAAAAATATCCATGCATTTATTGACTTTGCCAACACCAATTAATACTAATTGGTTGCGGCTAGGTCAATTAATACTAATTGGTCGCGGCTAGGCCGATTAGTAATAATTCATCGCGGCTAGGCTGATTAGTACTAATTGAACAAGGTCGATAAGTGCTCACTTCAAAAGCCGACAGGCCTGTGGGCCTAGCCGTAGCTGATTGGGACTAATTGGCCTTAGGCCGACATGATCACATTTTTGAAATAAAATAAGATGACGTAATATTTTTCAAATTCAATAAAGAAAAGCAGTATTTAAAAAAAAAATAGTCACCTAAGTATTCTTAATCATCCGGAATACAGGAATCCGCATGGCGGGACATACCCAAATAACAAACCAACAGATTTAAAATTGAAACTAAACTTAGCAATCTCATGTGTTGCTCTATTTTCGTCTCTCAGATCTTAAGAGAAATAGAGAGATCATTTGCAATCAGGACTACTGTCTCCTTGCCCATTCGGAAAGATAGTAGACCAAGGCTTCGAAGGCCAGCTGTATGAAGACTAAAATGTTTTTTTCACCATCATAGGATTCCAGACAAATCTTGCTGCCACTAAAAGTGTTCAGCCAATGGAAGATGTTGTAGGCTTAGACAGGAGAGTACATAGTATGTTGATAGTCAACGACTGTAGATCCACATGACAGAGGTGGTCCACTCATTTTTCGTATGTTTTGTACTGTATTTATTGATTTCTTTACCAAATCAGATTGTCAAGAGACTGATATATATACAACTTTACAATTAATTCCGACTAATGAGGAAAAAAAAATGAGTTAACCCAAGTTTCCCCCCTGCAAAACTAACGTAAATCAATGCCTTCATCCAGGGCTGTGGAGCTCATCATCACATTTGAATCGATTTGCTTGTCGAATTTCTTCCTTCTGCGTGCTTCAAATTCAGCGAATCCATCCATCTGCGACAAATGAGAAAGGGAATTAAAATAGTGTTGATTAAGTTGCAGGAATCTATGGTGGCCTGAGGTCACTAACTTGCTGGAACTGGTCCATAGAGATTGGGTTGTTGTGCAGTGACAAGTTCTGAAGAGCCTTGCAATCCTTCAATAAGTTTTGGGGAAGCTGCAGCCCAAAGAGAGTTTGAGAATGGGTGGCTCCTTAAGTGCTTCTTGTTTCATAACGGCATGGACAATATATACATAGAGCGCACAAGATAGTCAAAGATGCCAAATAAATTCACTGGCACATACCTGACGAATTTTGTTTCCGTTCAATGATAAAGATTTGAGGCAAGCAAGGTTGCAAATTGACGAGGGCACGTCTTCGATTGCATTTCCTGAATATTTAGCATGAAGGTTAGCTGTAGGTAAGACGATGCTTTCAAATAAAAACCTAGCGATCTAAACAGAGGACGGGGCAGCTTTGCTCAACGAACGAATAGCATTATCCTACATGGTAATGATTTGACATCCCAAAATTATTTGCAGACTAGCAAATGGTAATCCTGACTAAACCAACATTTAACTTTCTGGATGATTGTAGACAAGAAGGCAAGATAACATTCCCAGCATAGTAACGTTACTAAATCGACATTTGAAGTCTTTCAGGCTCTGAGAAGAAGGAAATGTCGATGATCCCTACCAAATGTCGATTTAGCATTGATTTTTCAGCTGTGACAGTTGCCTTGCCTTCTCCAGTTATAATATTTTTCTTCTTTCTATCTATTGCTAAGTGTTAAAGTTATTAGGTACAAATGTACCTTGTCTATCTTTTATGGACAAATTATCAAAATCGTATCATTTTATGTTTCTTATATCGTGTATTTACAAATAATGGAAGATGTACCATTTCCATGTTTCATGTGCTTCGTATTAGTCAGGACGTGCCTTGCATGGCCGCGATTACTAGTGCAAGCAAAAAGAGGAGAACATGAAACTCAAATTATATAGTACTAGTAGTGTTGCAGAAACAAGCGGGTTTACCATTTGCCTGCAATTCTTCCAGGGACTTGCAGCCTCCAATTGATTCAGGAAGGGCATTTAGTTTGTTATCAGATACATTAAGTAGCAGCATCTGCATGAGTCAAACACAAAATGATGTTAAGTTATTGACAACAATACAAAATAGCTCCTAAAAAAGGATAACACAAAATTGATGGAATGCAGACTGGATAAATTTCATAAAATTAACTTATTTGGACAAAACAGAAAACAAATAATTCTTCTGTTGTGAAACAAAAATCAGTACTGACTGCGCCTTTATGATTTTCAGAAATTAGACATTCCTTTTGTGCTGGGAAACAAGTCTTTTGCAGAGATAGGATAAGCCTGGAATACTGAACCAAATAAAAACCTTACATTGGACAAATCTCCAACACTTTTAGGTAGGCACAGTAAAGAATTCTGAGAAAGTGTAAGCTGCTGAAGATTTGATAGAGAACACACTGTATGGAACAAAAGATCATGTGAGAAAATGGAGGCAACAGTTAGTAGAATAATGTTATGAAAGTCTAACTCTGTACTAACTCCTTGTGGGTAAGGTTTTAGACTAGAGCCTTAGCCACCTTTGTTATGTAAATAATAAAATAATAAACATATGGTAATATTTTGCTTGTTTCACTTCAATTCTTACAAAAATATAGACATGATCGGATGAACTAACATTCTTCAGGCAAGACAGTGATCCTATTTCTGTCAAGCGTCAGGATTTTAAGGTTCCTCAGGTATCCAATATTGGCTGGAATGTTTTCAATCAAATTACCAGCCAAAACCTACAGGAATAAAAGGAGAAAACATCACTATCAAGCAACCATTATTGATAAAGAAAGAAAGGAAGTACCGTTGCATGCAAATACACATCTCTAAAAAATCCAAGATGATATTTACTAAGAAGAATGCTTACCAGTCTTTGCATATGCACTATGGTACCAACTTCCTGGGGAATCTCAACTGCAAAATTAAAAGAAAGAATTTTCATTGCTCAAGAGAAATAGAATTATACAAACATCAAAGATGTTCAAACAGCTTATGCGGTTTCATAACTGGCTAAGTTGGTAGGAAGTTAGATTCAGAACAGGGAATTCTACCCAAGTAAGATGCTTAAGTAATCTTGCCCG
Source organism: Hordeum vulgare subsp. vulgare (assembly GCF_904849725.1). Lineage (NCBI taxonomy): Eukaryota > Viridiplantae > Streptophyta > Magnoliopsida > Poales > Poaceae > Hordeum > Hordeum vulgare. Next base: position 537,426,637 of record NC_058521.1, read on the forward strand.
GCATGGGTTTTGGATAACTTCTATCCGCAAACTGATAGAAAAAGGAAGGCAAGAAAATAAGTGTCCAATTGTAGCAAGTTGGCTTGAAAAATAGCACTTGCTCACATTGGAAAGTGAAAAATATATGTGCAGATAACTTCCAACAAGTTTCTTTCTGACTAAGTACAAGAAAAAGAGACAATAGCAAGCATTAATGTCTATCACCCTGAATGGAGATAAGTACTTGAAACTTCTGATTACCTATCTTGTTGTTTGTCAAATCCAGAGTTCTAAGGGTATTTCCCACTTGTAAAACTTCATTAGGTACTGCCTGCATGGAACGATGTTAAGCAATTCCGGAAGAGAAGCGCAACGTTACAGTAAGAAATACAGGAAGGCACCCTTTTTCACTTATTTGCTAACTATCTGGAATATGAGAACCATCTAATAGAAAATATTTATACAAGGACAAACAACTGAGTAAGCACCATATGGATTTCATTTAGTGAACCAGTAACGATATCAAGCTCCCGCATGCACGCACACGCACCCAAAAAGAAGAGAGAAAAAACACCAAAATCTTACAAGTTGACCAGTGCCACTCATACCTATTTGCCCAGTCAATGCAAATAAAATAAATTAGAACCGTCCATGACACACCTGGACAAATAGCCCTTGGCTGCTGACCTGAGGAGCCGTATGTCCTCTGGCTCCTTGCTGGATCTCAGAAGGCCATGGACAGCGGTTCAGAAGGTAGCGCTCACACAGACACCACCTTCTGTTGGAAGTCCACACTTCACACACATGCGAGTATTACTCGCCATCTTCGGCATACAAAAATCAGTTCCTAGGCTTAATGAGAGGCTGAGATTTTAAAGCTCTTGGCACCAGCAGAGTGATACAGACAGCAGACCGGCTGCTAGCAAACCAATAGCCCTCTATGCATCCGAAAACTGTTTACCCACCTGTGTACTAGAAACCAATTGGCGTGGCAGTTATGGGACAAGCTAGCGCTGCTATGGCGGCTTCACTCCTTCAGGGAAAATTACCTGGCATCCTGGAGGTTTGCTTCTTAGCTGGTTTAAACGCCCAACCGATGGGCTAAATTCAACTGGCGATAAGCCCTTTCGGTCCTGTTAATGCTTGTAGTTTGGGGAGTTTCGAGCAGAGAAATAGCATATTATTCAAGCAAAAGAAGCTTTCATCAATGTGGTTTTCGACAATTCAAAGAAAAAAAGACAAGGCAGAGCCTGGCTGTTGGCTGGGGCACGACACCTGCCAACACAAGTAGGGCCTCTGTGTGGCTGGGTGAAACCACTCGTGCTTATCTTGCTAGCCTCACCATTTTGGTTTTATCTGCCTTTTTTTTCTAGAATATGCACGAGCGTGCATATGATATTTGGTTTCATCTGCTTTCAAGCTTCAGTTGCTTACCTGTAGTTTGTAACTGTATTTTCTCGTCATCTATCACTGAAATCGTCAGATAGCCTATTTAGTCTTATAAAATGCTAACTGAGAAGCACATCGTTGCAGGCTTGCAGCAGTAACCTCAGTACACATTGAGGCGTCGAAAGCAAGACAGTTATTCATAAACACTTTTAGGCATAACCTTAACACTGCTCTAGAGTTCCTAGAATGCTTAATTTTGCAGTGGCAAGTATGATAATCTTCCTAAGGTTGCATTTCTTTTATTACAATGACGAAACCAGTGATTAAAAGGTGGCAAGTTAAATGCTTATCTGTCTATCGCGTCAGCCAAAAAGTCATTTCAGACAAAAGAAAGGCAACACAGTTCCAAGTTAGTGCATCACCACATACTACTACACAGGATGGCATACTTTTAACTTTTATATCGGCGAAACTGCGCTTTCCTTCCACCTAGGAATCCTCCATAGGCACTCAACCAGTTAATCAAACGGCGACGTGCCATCACTGACTGGGAAAAGAATCGTCGCTCGTACTCTCAACGTATAGGCATCCGGGATTCAGGGGCGCTGATACGGCGGACGCCCCCCAAAATGACCATCTACAGGAAAGGGGAGCTGGGGCAGTGGGCAATAAGAACCTTCAATCTGGCGTCCCGGAGGGCGACGATCCCGGTGGAGCGCCAGCGCGTGACGCGGCTGGCCGGCGAGTCCGAGCTCCGGCTGCTGCAGCAGCCCATCTCCCCCCCGCCGCGGGCCGCCCGCGCGAAGGCGAAACTCGCAGATACTTTTCCACCTCCGATTCTGGAAGAGATTTTGTTTCAGGGGGAGGGCGACGACTTCGGTGCGGAGGCAGTTGGGGGCGGCCGGCGGGATCTGCCTTGACCTCGTCCACCCACTGTCAGCTGGGGCCACCGGTGGGTGCCTCTCCTCGCTGGGCTGCGGGTCCGGTGCAGCTTACCTGGCATCTCGATTTTATCAAATGGTTATCTACTCCCTCCTTTTCGGTTTATAAGCCTCAAATCTAAAATCTCATCAACCAAGGTAAAATATGAGTGGATGACACTAGTTTAACTAGCCAATAAAATATTTCTCACATGTTTAATTTCTGAAGCAATAAATGTAGTATCTTTTTTCATTGAACTTGCATGATGGATATAAAAAACGATGCATGCATAGCCACTTTTTTTTTTAAAACTTTATGAATTAAATATGACGTGGGATCCAAAGCATTTTAACTCATAGACTTAAAATGAGTCTAATATATGAAAAACTGAAATTTTTAAGAATTATATAAACCAAAAAGAGGGGAGTATGAGTCTGACAGTGACAGGCAAACGGATCAGTTTCTTTTAAGCATTTAGAGACCGGCAAATTTAGGGACGTTTTATCCGCTTTCATTCGTTTGCATTAGCTTATCTTTTTTACGTTCGTACTCCAACATACAGGCGCATTTTTGTCCTTATAGCTGGCCTTTGTCCATTATTATTTTCTTACAAACATATACTCCCTTCATAAACTAATATAAAAGCAATGACCTGTTCCACATAATTTAAACGAAAAATAAATACTTCATAATTTCACAAGTAAATAAAATATCTTATAATTTACAAGCTAAATAAAAATTAAATTATTTTAAATATATTTTTTTAAAAGATGGTCAATACATCTATTGGTTGTCAACGTGAGTTCACATATGCTCAATCAAATCATCTTGGAGCTGAATGTGGGTTTTTCAATCACGCATTTGATGATGAAATTTGATGAACTGTGCAAACGTTGCCGCTCCTCCACAATCATCTTGAAGCTGAATGTGGGCACAACATTGTCACCCTGAAACTAAAACACTTGGTCACATAAATGTTTTGGACGCTCATCCTCTATAATCATATTATGCATGATCACACAAACAAGTATCACCTCCCACAACTTCTTGGTGCTACAGGTTCTAGCAGGATACAGAACGATATCACATCGAGATTGAAGAACAGCAAAGGCACACTCCACATCCTTCCTATCACTCTCTTGCTCTTGGAAAAATCTCTTCCTCTTCTCTCTTGCGGGATTGGGGATTGTCTTTACAAGAGTAGTCCACTGAGGATAGATATCGTTAGCTAGGTAGTACCCTTTGTTGTAGTGGTGGTCATTGATCTCAATATTTACCTCCAGACAATTGCCTTCTGCAAGCCTTGCAGACATCAGAGAGCGTTGAAGCACGTTGATATCGTTGTGAGATTTGTCCATGCCAAAGAAAGAGTGCCAAATCCAGAGACCTGGCCAAGCCACGACCTCGAGTATGGCAGTGCAAGCTTTGACATGGCCTCTATATTGTCTCTGTCAAGCCGAAGGACAATTCTCCCACTCCCAATGCATACAATCAATGCTACTAAGCATCCCCGAAAAGTCCTTGTTGGCATTCATCGCCAACAACCGGGTTGTATCTGCAACATTTGCCTCTCTCAAGTACTATGGGTCAAACACTGCTACCACAGCCTTGCAAAACTTGTACATGGAGCCTAGGCACGTGGACTCGCTCATTCAGACATACTCATCAATGAGATCCCCAGGAACTCTGTATGCAAGCATTCGAATAACTGCAGTGCATTTCTGATAAGAGAAGAAGCCAATCTTTCTGAGGGCATCCTCCTTGCACTCAAAATACTTGTCGTATGCCACCACCCCCTCCCGGATACAGTTGAACACATGTTTTTCCATAGGAAAATGGCAACGGAGTAGATGGGGTGGGAAGAGCGGTTTGGGGTTTTTGAAGTAGTCCTTCCAAAGTAACAAATGACCACTCTCGCGGTTGTGATAAAACTCTGGAGTGTGTCTCGGGATCGAGCCCATGAACATCGATCGATGCCTACTAACGTGGTCATGGAAGACCAACACAACATCCACAAGCTCCTCATCATCGAAGGAAAAATCATCCGGGTCGCAAAGGAAATAATGGAAAAAGAACTCATCAGTGAAGTCCATTTGTACCTTGCAGACAAACCGCCGAACAGCTTGCGGGCGTGCAAGCGTTGTCGAAGAAGTTTGGCCGGTTGGCGTCCGGCGAACGTGGTGGCGGCCAGCGAGTGAGGTCGCTGCGCTTTGATGCTGTAGGCGGGGGGCGCCAGGAGGTGCCGGCGATGTCGATGGATTATGCGGCGCCGGTTGGACAAGGCTGCGGTGGTAACAACGTCGAAAGGTGACATTGTAACGCCCCGGACATACCCGTCGGTGGTCATTACTCCTAACGGGATCTAGACTGGCCTCACATATCAATACTAGTCTTTCATGCATACTTTGTCCTCACTCGTGCGCATCCGTGACCAACTTCCCGATAGACCACCCATCATAGAATTACTTCAAGCTAAACACGGTTAACTTAGGAGTTTTTTTTTAATGGGCTTCCGAAAAAGAAAAATCTTTTATTGATATGAGTAGTCTATCATCCCTAATAAGATAGGCTATCACATGCATATTGCGGCCGGAGGTACGTGGGCGTGGATGGCTGGCCTGGGCACCGGAACTAGGCCGCGGCGATGACCGGTGGGACGGCCGGGTGTGCTGGTCGTCGACGGGGGGAAGATTGAATGGCCAGTGTGCCATCGAGATGTGGGCTAGGGGAGGATGAGGCAGGCGCACACTTTCGTTTATTGTCCATGGTGTATCAAACGCGGCCCAAATTTAGCCCTGAAATGGGTCGTACAACGGACATAAAGCGGTTGTGCGTCCATTTGTTAAAATATTGGGCCGATTTTTTTGTCTGTTTCGACCCAAACAAACACGCACGGAGGAAATGGGTCGACGCATTGGAGTTGCTCTTAGGCCCTCAAACACCCACGGACGCGCCTGTCGATAGTGACTGGATATGCCTTCACTTTTATCATTTGCAACCACAAACCCTATTTTCAAAACAACAAATATATGCAAACGATGATCATCACGTCTATGTTGGGCAATGCTGTCAAGAAAACACCGAATAAAATTCTATACTTACGATTTTCACATCTATATTGGGCTAGCGGGTTTCAGATGCTTTTAGTCCCACCTCATCGTGTGAGGAGCTAATCGACCGGCTTAAATAGTTAATCGTCCAGACGCAATGGGTTTGAGTCATTATTGTATCCTTTGTGGAATAAATGGACTATTACTCTGAACCTTCTTTGCTTACTAAAGAGAAGATCCATAATCATGATCTATCTCCTTCATAAATGGAACATTGATGTTTACATGTCTCATTTTGAATCATAAAATAAAAAAACTCTTTTGTACTAGTAGGGCTATCAATGTATATGAATGAAATAAACTTGACACTCGATGAACAATCAACAGTTGATGAAATGCAATCCAGTGTCAAGATACCTCATTCGTAATCGACCTATGCAATTAACAGAGAATATTATCGATGAGAGAGGAATATGATGGCTACAGATGAGAGAGGAATGAGCTTTGGGTAGCTACAGATGGGACCGCTACGCAAGGGTCTGATTGGGTTAACTTTTTTTAACTGGACACTGATTGACAGACGTTGCAAACGTTTAAGAAAGAAATATGATGGCCTCAATTTTAGACCACAGCTCCACTGCAGCATATAAGTACTGTGATTTTCAGACGTGTGTATAAGTACTGTGATATGGTTGAGTATTCATGAAAACAACAGCTTACGGATGCCTCCACAGCTCCACTGCTCAGATTCATTCCGCTTCACCTTCACAAATCAAAACCTATGATTGTCACAAGCTACAGACTTTTCACCTCTGCCCAGTGTAAGTCGTTCAACATGGAAACAATGCAGAAACTTCAAATCAAGAGGTCGTACTGTGAAATCTGAATAAAAGCGACGTACAGCGAGCATCGCCGCTTCAACTGAAATCTGGCACGTTATTTTACTCGTACCTACGAAACAAAAGGGCATCTTGTCAGCAAGTACGGTTTTTTTTTCCCTGAGACGAGGGCAAAAGCTTTGCCTATTCATTAACTAAGAAGAGTACAGAACCGGTAACCGACCCACAAAGTATTACTATAGCGGCATGATCGAACTATTTGCGCCCGCTACAACCCATGTTTGTCCTCCTCCTTAATCTTACCAATTTTTACACTTGGCAGAGATGAAATGCTCCTATAAACTCTCGCATTACGCTCATTCCATGCTTCCCACGAGACAAGCATGAGGAGGGAAACAAGCCCCTTCCTAACAGCACCACCATTGTCGTTGATATTAGCCATGGCGCACCCCCATTCTTGCCCGAAGTGAAAATGCACCACTCATCCGAGTGCAGCTCAACAAGGTCCAATAGGGTTGGAAACAGAGATATCCAGGGTAGTAAGTCACCTAGAACAAGATATGAGATAAGATGGCATGCGATTTTGGGTTAGGCAACAATCATATCAACGGACTAGCACATTTAATTCATTCTTACGGGTACAGCACACATGAGCAAAAGCTAGCTAATTACAATGTGGCCTGAGAATTGTCAATACTTTTCCAGGAGCCAGAATGCAGACAAGCTTATCTAGAATTTCTAGAACTAAATAATCATTTAAATGTTATTAGACCCTAACCAAGCATATTTGCAGAAATAGCCTTTTTAGCTACACAAAATGGTCTTACGTTGCAAAAGAAACACTACTGCACCATGATTTTAGACCTGGGTCGATGCATAAAAAGACACTCTCTGTTCCTAAATATAAGACGTTTTTGCAGTTTAAATTGAACTGAAAAAACGTCTTATATTTAGAAACAGAGGTAGTAGCTACCAAGCTTTCTAGAAACAGAGGTAGTACCTACCAAGCTTTCTGGCCATCCAAACCCATCAATAGTGATGGAGGGACCCATAGGGCCGGGTAGGGCAGCCACCCGACCTAACATGTCTAGCAAATATTCCCTACTATTCTGCTTATATGCCATGGCCACAGGCCAGCTTGAGCTCAGGATGGCGATATTGCTGACTCGAAGGTCACAAGGACACAAAGACCGGGAGGACAACCAATGAGTGAAGTGGCATTTAGGCCTGAGCAGCTGGCTTTACACGTTTAAGGCCATGAGAGTTAATCAGGCCAGGCTTTACTGACATTTCCTTTACGCTTAACATCAACGAAGCTTTCATATAGTTGATACTACTAAACCATGGGTGTGGCTAAAAAATGGGAGAAAATACTAATCCATGGGTGATCTGTTCACTTACACAAATTAAACATTGATAAAATGTCAAAAACATTGTTGTAAAAACTCGGTGAGGTATTTTTCCATGCCCTACTTTCATTTCAATATGTTTCTACACAGATTTGTTCTAACATCAATACTCTTATTAGTATGTATAAAACTACGATTGTGATTTCATCCTATTAAAATTTCATACTGTCTTCTGCCACTGCCCATCGACATGGCCAAAATGGTTAGTTTGTCAACAGAAGTTTGGTGATATGGCATCATGTTTATTTAAAATAATAGTTACATAATAGAAAAAGCATTTAATGTTGAGGAAAATATAGTCGAGCTTTCAAGCACCAATCAACTACTCCCTCTATCCCATAATATAAGAGCGTTTTTACGCTAGTGTAGTGTCAAAAACGCTCTTATATTATGGGACGGAGGGAGTATAAGATAATTAATTTCCCTCCCATAAGAGACTTCTTTTGTTCATTAAACGGAATAATGGTCAGGAATTCAATGCACCTAAAGCTTCAGCCATACATGGTAGTCCAAACTGTGTATGTACTTGATGACATAGATGAAGACAGTCAATTTACTGACATACTCCCTCTGTTCCTAAATATAAGACCTTTTAGAGATTTCACTAAGGACTACATACGGATGCATATAGACACATTTTGAAGTGTGGATTCATTCATTTTGCTTCGTATGTAGTCCATAGTGGGATCTCTAAAAGGTCTTATATTTAGGAACGGGGGGAGTAGTAATTATCAGTACAAATAAAACAGCTAGTGACCTTTTAAGTCCTAAATGAATCGAAGTTGTCAAAAGAACTCCAGTGGTAAGAGAGAACACCAGAAACAAGGGTTCCTAAAAATTTGGTCTGACCAAATGTTGCTCTAAACAGTGCACTAGTAGCTTTGGTGGTAAGGGGAGTCACAAGAGAATCCATAAAAAAATAAGATTCTCTGGCTTGTGGATAATTTGGTAAGTGGGAATATTACCATCCAAGCTCAACAATACTGAATTTACCTTTTTATTTGTACTGCACACGTTTGATAACATTTTCCCTCTAATTTTACTGGAAGAAGTCTTTTGATTACTCTGGTTAGTTCTGCAGACAGTTGCAATGATAACTTCACGATTTTACTTTGCACGCCCATGGAAATTATGAAACAGAAACTTCAGTTAGTCAAACTCTGAAGAATTATAGCCGCCTTAATGTTTGTGTTGTCACTTGCTCAGGACTCATGAGCTGTATGACAAGGAAACAAATGTGTATCTCATATGCTTACCTTTTAGTGACGGAATGCTAGGATGACCGCAATGATGAAAAGTACCAACAGAGCAGCATTCCCACCAGGCAAAATATCTTCACATGAACCAGGTGACCTGGAGGATGAAGAACCAAACAAAAAATGTTGAACAGAATGAAAGTTTACAGTTTAGATACTCGAAGTATTTATGCTAACCTAATCTTTTTATATGATAAATTATACTATCATCCTTCACAAGATTAAATATTTCTTGCACATAAAATGACCGCTATCACATAAATTAGTACTCCCTCCGTAAAGAAATATAAGAGCGTTTAGATCACTAAAGTAGTGATCTCAACACTCTTATATTTCTTTACGGAGGGAGTATATCACATGATTCTACTCACACACGCAATGACAAAAAGGCCATTGTGTGCTCAGAAAGCTAGAGGCAAAAAATCCACACTTTTGACAATGAAGACAAACGGTCACTTAACTGAAACAGATAAAACTAGGTTAGTGGTTCCACAAACAATACAGTGTCCATTTGGAAGAATGACATGTTCATATCCAGAAAAGAGGTAGAGGTAAAGGGGCTGGAGAAGTGTGTGCTTGCATTATGCAAGAAATTGAGATGTCTAATTGTCAGAATAATCTGAGTAGTAATAAATGCCCTGTAGAAAATGTTAACGAAAGGGGCAGCATGGTTTCAGACAAAAAGTGTAGCAGTGTTGAACTACGTTGTTTGTTGGTCAAGCTTGAGGGTCTGGGCACAGACAATTTCCTATTTATAGCCTTATACTTTTACTATCTACATAAATTTATCTTCACAAATCACGTATACTGAAAACAAACTCAGATAATATAGCCAGAAAGTTTCTATGTTACACCAAATTTTGATGGTCGTCTTGACATTCAAACAGCTGCAGACCTACTATGTTAAGTTGAACATATAAAGTCATATCATGAAAAGAAGTAACTGTAGCTATGTAGAAACTCAACAGGTCCAGAGTATTCATACTTCCTTTGCAAGTTATAGAACCAGTCACTCTCCAACTTTATACGCAAATGTTACTAGAGGACATGTCAAACTTATCTAATTAATACAGAAGGAACACAGCAGTTATAAGGATTTTCCTGTGGAAACAAGGATGGCACAAAACAGAAAGTCTCGAAACATATAAAAGTATAAAAGGGGACTAGCGCCAATCAACAGTTCATCTTTACTGATAAGAATTGGAGCCATTTGAGTCAGTCAAACAAACACGGAACTGTTGAACATCAGACAATTGTGAGCACTTCAAGAAAGGCTTAATTACGCTACTTAGTCCTCATTCAGCAATGCCGATGGATATTAGCCAAGGCATTGAGCGTAAGTTAGCACCCCTGATTACATATTTAAGTACTCTACACTTCGTTTTCCACTATTTGAGCATGTATATAAGACCATTGGTGGTTGGTTTGGATTTTATGTTTAACTATATACAGTAGTATATATATTATTCTTTAAAAGAAATATGGCCTAGTGAACATTACCTCTTTTTCTGTGACCGATGAATCCACGCCATTGCAGGAGGCAGAATCCCAAACAAAAAGCAGTTTGCATAAACCCCGGCGAAATCTAATGCCTTGGCAAACGCTGTTGAAAAGAATGATACAATAAATATGGGAATGATCAGCACTGCCAATGTAAGAGCCACCTCGTTCCTGCCATGACCACCACCAGCATCGGACAACTCCACACTTCCTTGCTTCAGAGAAAATCTCTTAACAATCAACTGCAAAGTGTCTTGCAACTGCTTCGGGAAGCTGACTGCATATCCTATCAAGCTCGTCGCCAATGCAGCAAATGCAAAGCCTCGAACGGGAGCCAATGCCGCTGGATTCACCGAGAGAAGAAGCTTAATAGGGTCCTCGAACCTTGCACTGCCAGCCGCGCCTGCCAATCCGAGAATGACCGCATTCCATGACAAAACCATGACCAATGGTACAGCACCCCCAATGAGAATTGCCCTGCGTGCATCATACACCGAGTCACCTACAATGTTGCAGATGAATGGCGTGATTACGTGGAACCCAAGCGTGAGCACGGTGACCGGAATGGCCGGCAAGATGGCACTGGGGCTCCAGCACGCGAAGCCAAGCGAATTCAGCATGCTGCTCCGGCCGACAGAGACGCCTGTCACCACTAGCGACGTGATCGAGACGAGCATCAGGCCGCAGAGCACGCGGTTGACGCCATCGACAGCCTTGAACGGGAAGAACGCGATGAGCACCGCGGCGAAGCACGGGAAGAGCGCGTTCGCCAAGACCGGATTCACCGCGGGGAAGAGCTGAGAGACCAGAGATCCGATGCCGGCTACGCACGCGACCATCAGGGAGAAGCTCAGCGCAGCGTAGACGACGGCGACGACGCCACCAAAGGTTGCCCCCAAGGTGCTCGACGCAAGTCCCGTGAAGCTGACCTCGTCCACGCCCCCGCTTTCCATGGCCGCGAAGCTGAGCTCGGCGACAAGGACGATGGAGGACACGACGTAGGCCCAGGAGAGCAGGATGGCCACGGTGGAGGGGACCGGGCCGGAGAGGATGGTGGCCGACGGCAGCGCCAGCATGCCCGGCCCGACCGCCGTGCCGATGATGAGACTCACCGCCGCCCAGAAGCTCTTCTTCTCGCCGCCGCCGGAGACACTGGCCTCGACGAGGGGTGGCGGTTGGACGGCATCGGCGCTGCTGCACCGCCACCGCCATTGCCGCCTTGGCAGTGGCCACGGCCGTGGTGGGGGGTTCTTGGATGCTAGGATTGGGGCTCTGGGCGTTCTTGGCTTGAGAGGGCGGTGTCCACTGGGAGAGGGGACGGCGGCGGCGAGCGGTGAGAAGGTAAGGTGGCGGCGGCAGCAGAGGAACATGGCTGTTGTAACTTGGCAGGTCAAAGGTAGGTTTTTTCCGCAATGGCAATGTGAAACATTGTGGCTTGAAGACACTCACAAAGAGGGGTGGGGAAGGCAGGTTTTTTTTCTTTTTAAATCAGAGATCTCCATGCTTCTGTGCTGTTAGAATAAATCGGAGGCCCATAATCGATCATTCAAGGACCAATTAATCGAACAAACATGATATTAAAATTTATTAATAAGGTTTATCGGTCCTCTCTGTGACGCTGTCATAATAATGTACCTTGGTCATTCGGGTGCCGGCACACACCGTGGTCTTCCTCTGCGTGTATGTATTATTATATTGACATATATTTCATCGTGTGTTTAACCCCAGTATATATAAGAGGCGTATGATACATGTCTTCTATTTGAACATGACTTCATATCCTATCTAAACATAATATAACAAGTTCAATTGTAACCTATTTTGTACACAATATTCGACACAACTTCAACATGTAGTGTACTCCTTATTTGGAAGGTTTGGCCGGCCGATGTTTTCTAAGAGTGGCAATGATTTTTATGTTTTTGACTGGACGATGTCGTGCCTACAATATGTACTATGGCACAGTGCGACCAAAAGCAAGGTATAAGTATAGTAGGACTAGTAGGTGCGGAGCTAGAAGGTTTCCTAGAGGTGGCATAATTATGGATGAGTGGCGAGTGATCCGTTTCGATAGCTTAGAGGGGTTGTGCAGTGGATTTCGTGTGGCCTTCGTGTAGGCATGTCATGTAAAACATATCATTAGGGCTCTTTTCCTTTCTTCTATAATATTTGATACGCACACTCGTACATATCAAGAGAAAAAAAACTTCGGTGAAAACTGAGCAAGGCATTTGCCATTGCGGGCAACAACGAGTTTGTGGACGTTGTTCTCTTCCTCGGAGGGGTTGCTTCCATGCCCATCATCTTTAGGTCTTCCTGTTGGAAATATGCCCTAGAGGCAATAATAAATTGGTTATTATTATATTTTATTGTTCATAATAATCGTTTATTATCCATGCTAGAATTGTATTGATTGGAAACTCAAATACATGTGTGGATACATAGACAACACACTGTCCCTAGTGAGCCTCTAGTTGACTAGTTTGTTGATCAAAGATGGTCAAGATTTCTTCGCCATAGGCAAGTGTTGTGACTTGATAACGGGATCACATCATTAGGAGAATGATGTGATGGACAAGACCCAAACTATAAACGTAGCATATGATCGTGTCAGTTTATTGCTATTGTTTTCTGCATGTCAATGTATCTGTTCCTATGACCATGAGATCATGCAACTCCCGGACACTGGAGGAATACCTTGTGTGTATCAAACGTCGCAACGTAACTCGATGACTATAAAGGTGCTCTACAGGTATCTCCGAAGGTGTCTGTTGGGTTGGCATGGATCAAGACTGGGATTTGTCACTCCGTGTGACGGAGAGGTATCTCGGGGCCCACTCGGTAATACAACATCACAACAAGCCATGCAAGCAATGTGACTAATGAGTTAGTTACGGAATCATGTATTACTTAACGAGTAAAGAGACTTGCCAGTAACGAGATTAAACTAGGTATGAAGATACCGATGATCGAATCCCGGGTAGGTAACATACCGAAGGACAAAGGGAACATCATACGGGATTAACTGAATCCTTGACATAGAGGTTCAACCGATAAGATCTTCGTAGAATATGTAGGATCCAATATGGGCATCCAGGTCCCGCTATTGGATATTGATCGGAGAGTGTCTCAGGTCATGTCTGCATAGTTCTGGAACCCGCGGGGTCTGCACACTTAAGGTTCGGTGACGTTTCGGTATAGTTGAGTTATAGGTGTTGGTAACCGAAAGTTGTTCGGAGTCCCGGATGAGATCCAGGACGTCACGAGGAGCTCTGGAATGGTCCGGAGGTAAAGATTAATATATAGTAAGTCATGTTTTGGTCACCGGAAAAGTTTCGGGCTCATCGGTAGTGTAGCGGGAGTGCCGGGAGGGGTGCCGGGGACCATCGGGAGGGGTGTCACGCCCCAAGGGGTCTCATGGGCTATGGGAAGAGATAAACCAGCCCCTAGTGGGCTGGAACAAGTTCCCACTAAGTCCCATAAGGTTTGAGAAGGAAAAAACACAAGGTGGAAAGAGTTTCCAAGTGGGAAGGTGGAATCCTACTCCAAGTAGGATTGGAGTAGGACTCCTCCACCTCCAATTTCGGTCAAACCTTGAAGTTTTGAGGCTGCCTCCTCCCCTCCCTCCCTCCTATATATAGTGGTGATTTAGGGCTGATTTGGGACAACTTTTTGCCACGTGCAACTCAGATCTAGACACCATAGTTCTTCCTCTAGATCGTATTTCTGCGGAGCTCGGGCGGAGCCCTGCAGGATTAGATCGTCACCACCACCGGAGCGCCGTCACGCTGCCGGAGAACTCTTCTACCTCTCCGCCCCCTCTTGCTGGATCAAGAAGGTGGAGATCGTCATCGAGCTGTACGTGTGCTGAATGCGGAGGTGTCGTCCGTTCGGCACTAGATCGGAACGGATCATGAAGATGGATCGCAAGATGGTTCGTGAGACGGATCACGCGACGGTTCATTGGACGGATTGTGAGACGGATCGCGGGACGGTTCATGGGACGGTTCATGGGGTGGTTCGAGGGACATGAAGACGTTCCACTACATCAACCGCGTTTCTTAACGCTTCCTGCTGTGCGATCTACAAGTGTACGTAGATCCAAATCTCCTCTCGTAGATGGACATCACCATGATAGGTCTTCGTGTGCGTAGGAAATTTTTTGTTTCCCATGCAAAGTTCCCCAACAGTGGCATCATGAGCTAGGTTCATGCGCAGATATTATCTCGAGTAGAACACAAAGGGTTTTGTGGACGGTGATGTTCGATTTGCTGCCCTCCTTAGTCTTTTCTCGATTCAGCAGTATTGTTGGAGTGAGGCGGCCTGGACCGACATTATTCGTACGTTTACGAAAGACTGGTTTCATCGATTGACATGCAACCTCGTTGCATAAAGATGACTGGCGGGTGTCGGTTTCTTCAACTTTAGTTGAATTGGTTTTGACCGAGCCGGTCCTTGGAGAGAGGTTAAATAGCAATTTGCACATCTCAGTTGTGGTTTTTGCGTAAGTAAGATGTGATTATACTAAATACCCATAGCAGTCACGTAAAACATGCAACAGCAAATTAGAGGACGTCTAACTTGTTTTTGCAGGGTATGCTTGTGATATGATATGACCAATGACGTGATGTGATATATTGGATGTATGAGATGATCATGTTGTAATAGTTAATATTGACTTGCACGTCGATGGTACGGCAACCGGCAGGAGCCATAGGGTTGTCTTTAAACTAACGTTTGTGTTTGCAGATGCGTTTACTATATTGCTAGGATGTAGCTTTAGTAGTAATAGCATAAGTAGCACGACAACCTCGATGGCGACACGTTGATGGAGATCATGGTGTGGCGCCGGTGACAAGAAGATCGTGCCGGTGCTTTGGTGATGGAGATCAAGAAGCACAAGATGGTGGCCATATCATGTCACTTATGAATTGCATGTGATGTTAATCCTTTTATGCACCTTATTTTGCTTAGAACGACAGTAGCATTATGAGGTGATCTCTCACTAAAATTTCAAGACGAAATTGTGTTCTCCCCGACTGTGCACCATTGCGACAGTTCTTCGTTTTGAGACACCACGTGATGATCGGGTGTGATAGACTCAACGTTCACATACAACGAGTGCAAAACAGTTGCACACACAGAACACTCGGGTTAAACTTGACAAGCCTAGCATGTGCAGACATGGCCTTGGAACACAAGAGACCGAAAGGTCGAGCATGAATCGTATAGTTGATATGATTAGCATAGAGATTCTTACCACTGAAACTATTCTCAACTCACGTGATGATCGGACTTGAGTTAGTGGATTTGGATCATGTACCACTCAAATGACTAGAGAGATGTACTTTTTGAGTGGGAGTTTATTAAGTAAATTTGATTAGTTAAACTCTAGTTATCATGAACATAGTCAAAAGGTCTTTGCGAATTATGATGTAGCTTGCGCTATAGCTCTACTGTTTTTATATGATCCTAGAGAAAATTTAGTTGGAAGCTGATAGTAGCAACTTTACGCACTAAGTCTGTAAAACTGAGGATTGTCCTCATTGCTGCGCAGAAGGCTTATGTCCTTAATGCACCACTCGGTGTGCTGCACCTCGAGCGTCGTCTGTGGATGTTGCGAACATCTGACATACACGTTTTGATGACTACGTGATAGTTCACTGCGTGATACTTAATGGCTTAGAAGCAAGGCGCCGAAGACGTTTTGAAACGTCGAGGAACATAAGACATGTTCTAGGAGATGAAATTGAGATTTCATGCTCGTGCCCTTGTTGAGAGGTGTGAGACCTCCAACAAGATTCTTTGTCTAAAAGGTAGAGGAGAAAAACTTAAATTATTGAGCATGTTCTCAGATTGTCTGAGTACGAAAATCGCTTGAATCAAGTGGGAGTTAATCTTCCACATGAGATAGTGATGGTTCTCCAAAGTCACTGCCACCAAGCTGCTAGAGCTTCGTGATGAACTATAAACATATCAAGGATAGATATGATGATCCTTGAACGATTCGCAGTGTTTGACACTACAAGAGTAGAAATCAAGAAGGAGCATCAATTGTTGATGGTTAGTAAAACCACTAGTTTCAAGAAAGGCAAGGGCTAGAAGGGATACTTCATGAAACGACAAATCAGTTGCTGCTCTAATGAAGAAACCCAGGATTGAACCCAAACCCGAGACTAAGTGCTTCTGTTATGAGGGGAACGGTCACTGAGGCGGAGCTACCCTAGATGCTTGGTTTATAAGAAGGCTGGGAAAGTCGATAGAAGTATATTTGATATACATGATGTTGATGTGTACTTTACTAGTACTCCTAGTAGCACGAGGGTATTGGATGCCGGTTCGGTTGCTAAGTGATTAGTAACTCGAAATGAAAGCTACGGTATAAACGGAGACTAGCTAAAGGCGAGGTGACGATAAGTGTTGGAAGTGTTTCCAAGGTTGATGTGATCAAACATCGCACGCTCCCTCTATCATCGGGATTGGTGGTAAAACCTAAATAATTGTTATTTGGTGTTTGCATTGAGCATGAACATGATTGGATCGTGTTTATTGCAATACAATTATTCATTCAAAGAGAATAATAGTTGTTCTATTTGCTTGAATAATTACCCTTCAATGGTTTATTGAATCTCGATCGTAGTGCTACACATGTTCATAATACTGGTGCCAAAAGATACAAAGTAATAGTGATAGTACCACTTACTTGTGGCACTGCCACTTGAGTAATGTTGGTATAAAGGCATGAAGAAGCTCCATAGAGATGGATCGTTTGGACTCACTTGATTTTGAATCACTTGAGACATGCAAATCATGCCACATGAAACAAGAGAGTAACTTGTTGGGAGTAATACATTTTTGATGTGTGCAGTCCAATGAGTGCCGAGGCACGTAGTGGATATCGTTATGTTCTTACTTCACTGACGATTTGAGTAGATACAGGAGTATTTACTTGATGAATCACAAGTCTGAAATATTGAAAAGTTCAAAGCTATTTCAGAGTGAAGATCATTGTGACAAGAGGGTAAACTGTCTACGATATGATCATAGAGATTAATATCTGAGTTGCGAGTTTTGGTACACAGTTAAGACAATGTGGAAATTGTTTCCCAATACATGCCACCTAGAACACCATAGTGTGATGGTGTGTCTGAACGTCGTAGCCACGCCCTATTTTGATATGTTGCATACTATGATGTGTCTTATCGAATTGCCACTATCGTTTATGGGTTATGCATTAGAGACAACCGCATTCACTTTAAATAGGACACCGCGTATTTTCGTTGAGATGAAACAGTATAGACTATGGTTTGGAGAAACCTGAGATGTCGTTTCTTGAAACTTTGGGGCTGCGACGCTTATGTGAAAAAGTTTCAGTCTGATAAGCTCGAACCCAAAGCGGATAAATGCATCTTCATAGGATATCCCAAACAATTGGATACATCTCCTATCTCAGATCCGGAAGCAAAGTGTTTGTTTCTAGAAACGGGTTCTTTCTCGAGGAAAGGTTTCTCTCGAAAGAATTGAGTGGGAGGGTGGTGGAACTTGATGAGGTTAGTGAACCGTCACTTCAACCAGTGTGTAGCAGGGTGCAGGAAGATGTTCCTGTGGCGCCTACACCAATTGAAGTGGAAGCTGATGATGGTGATCATTAGAGCTTCGGATCAAGTTACTACAAACCTCATACGTCGACAAAGGTTGCGTACTACTACAGAGTGGTACGGTAACCCTGTCTTGGAGGTCATGTTGTTGAACAACAATGAACCTACGAGTTACGGAGAAGCAATGGTGGGCCCGGATTCCGACAAATGGCTGGAGGCCATGAAATCCGAGAGAGGATCCATGTATAAAACAAAGTGTAGACTTTGTAAGAACTACTTGATGGTAGTAAGACTATTAAGTAAATATGGATCTCTAAAAGGAAGACAGACGATGATGGTGGTAAGTCACTATTAAGAAAAGCTCGACTTGTCGCAAAGATGTTTTCGACAAGATCAAAGAGTTGACTATGATGTGACTTTCTCACTCGTAGCGATGCTAAAAGTCTGTTGGAATTATGTTAGTAGTTGCTGCATTATTTGTGAAATATGGCACATAGGAAGTCAAAACATTGTTTCCTCGACGGTTTCCTTGAGGAAAGATTGTATGCGATACAATCAGAAGGTTTTGTCGATCCTAAGGATACTAACAAGTATGCAAGCTCCAGCGATCCTTTTATGGACTGGTGCAAGCATCTCGGAGTTGGAATATACGCTTTGATGAGGTGATCAAAGCTTTTGGGTTTGTACAAGGTTTATGAGAAACTTGTATTTCCAAAGAAGTGAGTGGGAGCACTATAGTATTTCTGATAAAGTATATGTGGTTGACATATTGTTGATCAGAAGTAATGTAGAATTTCTGTAAAGCATAAAGGTTGTTTGAAAGGGGGGTTTCAAAGGAAAACCTGGATTGAGCTACTTGAACATTGAGCATCAAGATCTATGGAGATAGATCGAAACGCTTAATAGAAGTTTCAATAAAATGCATGCCTTGACAAGTTTTTGAAGGAGTTCAAAATAGATCAGCAAAGAAGGAGTTCTTGGCTATGTTGTAAGGTGTGAATTTGAGTAAGACTCAAAAGCCCGACCACGGCAGAAGAAAGAGAAAGGACGAAGGTCGTTCCCTATGCCTTAGCCGTAGACTCTACAGTATGCCATGTTGTGTACTGCACCTGATGTGTGCCTTGTCACAAGTCTGTTAAGAGGTACGGAGAGTGATCCAGGATTGAATCACTGAACAACTGTCAAAGTTATCCTTAGTAACTAATAGACTAAGGAATTTTTCTCGATTATGGAGGTGGTTAAAGAGTTCGTCGTAAAGGGTTATGTTGATGCAAGCTTTGACACTAATCCGAATAACTATGAGTAGTAAAACAGATTCGTATAGTAGAGTAGATGTTTGGAGTATTTCCGAATAGCACGTAGTAGCAGCATCTATAAGATGACATAAAGATTTGTAAAGCACACACGGATCTGAAAGATTCAGAACCGTTGACTAAAACCTCTCTCACGAGCAAGACGTGATCAGACCCCAGAACTATATGGGTGTTGGATTCGTTGAAATCACATGGTGATGTGAACTAGATTATTGACTCTAGTGCAAGTGCGAGACTGTTGGAAATATGCCCTAGAGGCAATAATAAATTGGTTATCATTATATTTCCTTGTTCATAATAATGTTTATTATCCATGCTAGAATTGTATTGATTGGAAACTCAAATACATGTGTGGATACATGGACAACACACTGTCCCTAGTGAGCCTCTAGTTGACTAGTTCATTGATCAAAGATGGTCAAGATTTCCTGGCCATAGGCACGTGTTGTCACTTGATAACAGATCACATCATTAGGAGAATGATGTGATGGACAAGACCCAAACTATAAACGTAGCATATGATCCTGTCAGTTTATTGCTACTGTTTTCTGCATGTCAATGTATCTATTCCTATGACCACGAGATCATGCAACTCCCGGACACTGGAGGAATACCTTGTGTGTATCAAACGTCGCAAAGTAACTGGGTGACTATAAAGGTGCTCTACAGGTATCTCTGAAGGTGTGTGTTGGGCTGGAATGGATCAAGACTGGGATTTGTCACTCCATGTGACGGAGAGGTATCTCGGGGCCCACTTGGTAATACAACATCACAACAAGCCTTGCAAGCATTGTGACTAATGAGTTAGTTACGGGATCTTGTATTACGTAACAAGTAAAGAGACTTGCCAGTAACGAGATTGAACTAGGTATGAAGATACCGACGATCGAATCTCGGGTAGGTAACATACCGAAGGACAAAGGGAACATCATACGAGATTAACTGAATCCTTGACATAGAGGTTCAACCGATAAGATCTTCGTAGAATATGTAGGATCCAATATGGGCATCCAGGTCTCGCTATTGGATATTGATGGGAGAGTGTCTCAGGTCATGTCTGCATAGTTCTCGAACCCGCAGGGTCTGCACACTTAAGGTTCGGTGACTTTCGGTATAGTTGAGTTATAGGTGTTGGTAACCGAAAGTTGTTCGAAGTCCCGGATGAGATCCAGGACGTCATGAGGAGCGCCAGAATGGTCTGGAGGTAAAGATTAATATATAGGAAGTCCTGTTTTGGTCACCGGAAAAGTTTCGGGCTCATCGATAGTGTACCGGGAGTGCCGGGAGGAGTGTCGGGGACCATCGGGAGGGGTGTCACGCCCCAAGGGATCTCATGGGCTATGGGAAGAGATAAACCAGCCCCTAGTGGGTTGGAATAAGTTCCCACTAAGGCCCATAAGGTTTGAGAAGGAAAAAACACAAGGTGGAAAGAGTTTCCAAGTGGGAAGGTGGAATCCTACTCCAAGTAGGATTGGAGTAGGACTCCTCCACCTCCAATTTCGGCCAAACCTTGAGGTTTTGAGGCTGCCTCCTCCCCTCACTCCAACCTATATATAGTGGTGATTTAGGGCTGATTTGGGACAACTTTTTGCCACGTGCAACTCAGATCTAGACACCATAGTTCTTCCTCTAGATCGTATTTCTACGGAGCTCGGGCGGAGCCCTGCAGGATTAGATCGTCACCACTACCGAAGCGCCGTCACGCTGCCGGAGAACTCTTCTATCTCTCTGCCCCTCTTGCTGGATCAAGAAGGTGGAAATCATCATAGAGTTATACGTGTGCTGAACGCGGAGGTGCCGTCCGTTCGGCACTAGATCAGAATGGATCATGAAGACGGATCGCAAGACGGTTCGTGAGACGGATCGCGGGACGGTTCGTTGGACGGATCACGGGACGGATTGTGAGACGGATCGCGGGACGGTTCATGGGACGGTTCGTGGGGTGGTTCGAGGGACGTGAAGACGTTCCACTACATCAACCGCGTTTCTTAACGCTTCCTGTTGTGCGATCTACAAGTGTACGTAGATCCAAATCTCCTCTCGTAGATGGACATCACCATGATAGGTCTTCGTGTGCGTAGGAAATTTTTTGTTTCCCATGCAACATTCCCCAACACTTCCGACAACCTCGTTTTCTATTTGGCCGCCCTCCCTAGACGTCCACCTGTGTGGTGCCCTTGTGTGCAACTATGTAAAGGTTCGCTCTAGGGTTCTCGTGTGTTAAACTGTACTGTCATTATATGTAACCTGTGTATCTCCTAGTATTTAGGATCTACAGCACCCGTGGCCTGGGTGCCTATCTTCCCGGGGTTCCCTTACTCTCTATCCAGTACATAAGGCACATCTCTGTAACAGTTTATGATCAAGGAAGATAATTACTCTCCAACTTGGTATGAGTTTCCAAGAACCTCATGGTTGACACCACTGCTCCCCTTCCTCCTCCGCCACCCTTGGCTCCACCAGCTCATCGGGCTCCCTCTCGTACCTGGTGCCGGGCGCGGCCACCGCCTCGGCCACCTCCGCGGCTTCCACTCTGCCCTTTGTTTTTGGTACTGATCTATCCCTCCACATTGTCCCCTCCGTTGCCTCTAGATATCAGTTTCCCCCCCTCCTCTAATCTATTGTCCCTCCGGTGCCGCTGCCGCCCATCCCTCGCCATCCCACTTTTAGCGATCACATTACCAACCAATCAAGTTTCTCCTAGATCCCTCCGCCCACAACTATCATAAGTGGAAGTAGTTCTTCCTCATGGTGCTCCTTCATTATGGCGTAACTTTTCTCATTGAGCTCCCTCTACCAACCAATGCCATCCCTCATCTTCTTGGGTTGGACACCCACGTCGCCCTCTGTATCTACGCCACTCTTGTCGACCATGTCGTCGAAGCCACCACTACCTACACCCTGTTGACGCTCAAAAGTGGCACAATCGTAAAAGTTGCTTAAAGCTATGTCAAGATTAATTCAAACTTATGATTGGAAGTCACCATGGGATTTCTTTCTTCGGGAAGATCAAGATGGATATGAAGATGGTCTAAAACGGAGCTCGGATGCAAAAGTTTTGACAAACTCGGATATGCTCATATTGACACCAGATTAAAGCATGGCATGACTCTCGATTAAGATGGCCTGTGATGGAAAATGTTTCAACATAAAAGTTGTGTGTCTCGTCAAAATGGTTGATTTCAATATAAAGGTCGTCTCAATCAGAGGGCATATACAACCTGTGGAGCCAAAACAAAATCAACAACACAAGGTGCAGAGTCATTTCGGATCCACCGAGTTTTTTGACTCGGTGTCACCGAGTTGACTCGGTAATTCCGAGAAAGATCACTCGGAAATTCCAAGATATGCAGAAGATTACAGAATGTTGGCCACGTTAATTTGGTGGGACTGAGAAAAATCACTTGGTGGCTTTGAATTGGTCCGAAAGATTGCTAAAGTTTCCTGTCCGAGTTAGGTTAGGGTTTTTGACGTTTTGGGCAAGATTTCTAGGCCTTTTGTTGTACGGCAAGTCCAACCGCCTCATATATATATAGGAGGTGATGGCCAATTGAAACAACACACAATCGAACAAATCAATCTACTACTTTTTACCCTAGTTTGTACATCTCTCCCTTGTTCTTTCTCTCTCGTTCTTCGCTTGTTCTTCGTATTGGAGAGAAGCAATCCTCGAGGCCCTAGGGGCGGGCAAACCAACCTAGGGCCACCCATACCCGCGGTGCATCCATACGGGGTCCCTCCCGGGTGCCTGGGGTTTCGGGTCTTCAAAAGCGCCCGCCGACTGTCTTGCGTATCGCCTGTCGGTCGGGTCTCCTTCGACCTGAGTTGCGGTGCATCACCCCGGCGTCGAGGGTACACGTGATGTGTTTGTGTGCGAACACACTTTTTGGCGACTCCGGTGGGGACTAAAGATCAAGAATCATCATCAACCATGTCTAATCTCCCCAAGCCCTCAGAAGTTGACGCCGATAACATCATTAAGCCCAGTCTTGATGAACTATCGGAGGAATATCGCCAAGCCTACAAAACGCGCAAGAAGCAGCATGAAGAGGCTTTTGAAGCACTTAAGAAGAAGCACGAGGAGGAGGATTTGGAGGCATTTCTTGCAAGTTTCAAGAAAGACCGTCAAGGCAAGATCACTCCGGTTGAAAATGTCAAATTTTCTCCCCTCATTGACGAACAAGATGTAATCACTGTGAGTAAAGTTTTTTATCCAGAGCAAGTGGCTGTGATTGAAAGTCTTGTTAGTAAGGGTAATGTGATGATGTACAATTCTTTTGTGGAAAATACTAATGCTAAGAAAAACATGCCTCCGTCATCTAGTGGTACTGTTGGTGTATCTGAAAACCCTAGTCCAACTTTACCTATTTCATCGTCACCTCCTATGCAACAACAATATAGTATGCCGCTGAATTTTTACCCTAGTCAAACCAACGAGCTTGTGGCTGCACCTACATACCCTAACCCTTTTATGAGTGTGCCCAATTCGGCGTCAACGCCGAATCACTTTGCCACACCACCCATAGGCGCAAGCATGTTTGCTCTTCCACCGAATTATGGTTCGGCGCCCATCCCACAAGTTGCACCACTAGCTAGTACTCAGGTTACTCCTATGTCATTGCCACAAACATCTTCATCTACCTCAGATCCAATTTTAGCTAAATTAAGGGAGGAGTTGCATAAGATGTTTCTAGAAACTTCCAGAAACGAGCTGAAAGTAAAGGGTCGTGTGTACCAAAAGCCTTATCCTGAACACTTTGATGGAGTTTTGTACCCTCAAGGCTATAAGGTTCCTGATTTTATCAAATTTAGTGGAGAGGGCACGAAAACAACATGGGAGGATTTTAGTCAGTATCTAGCGCAGTTGGGTGAAGCAGGATCCATAGAAGAACTAAAAGTGCGTTTATTTCCATTATCTTTAACTGGTACCGCATTATCATGGTTTGCTGCTTTACCACATGGTTCAATTCTCTTATGGTCGCAATTAGAGCGAAAGTTTCATGATCACTTTTATAGCAGCGATAATGAGCTTAAGTTGTCACATCTTACATCGGTTAGGCAAAAACATGATGAATCGGTCACCTATTGTGTCAAGAGATTTAGAGATATAAAGAACCAATGTTATAGCTTAGTGATACCTGAGAGAGACATGGCGGATCTTGTTCTTAATGGTTTAAAAACTCACATGAAAGAGAGGCTAGAAAGTTATGTGTTTTTGAATATTAACCAATTCTTGCAAAAAGCTTTGGCTCAAGAGAGTCGAAGTAAAGAGGTTCATAGGTCTACAGCCGATCGTCCTAGAATGCATATGGTTGAATACAATGATGATAATTTGGACGATGAGGTTGATGTCTACATTACTGAGTTTGTTTGGTCCTCAAAGGCCAAACCCTATACTTGCAATGCACTTAAGTCGATTCGCAAGAATCAGATGAGGAGATGAAGTTTACTTTTGATATATCTAAGTGTGATAAAATATTTGATGCTCTCTTGCAAGATAAGATGATTAGAATACCACACACCATACCGCCATTTGACGAGCTGAAACGGCATGCTTCTTGCAAGTATCATAACTCATTTTGTCATGCTACTAACGATTGCAATGTTTTTCGGTGACAGATACAATCGACAATTAATGATGGACGATTGAATTTTGGTGAGATGCAAGTTGATAAACAACCCTTCCCTATAAATATCATGGACTGGGAAGGAAAGAAAATGTTAATTCGGCCAAGCATAGCCGAATATGCTAATAAAGATAATGTTGTTAGTGGTGAACCCGGGAAAGGCAAGGAGGGAAACAAAGTCTTGGGAAGAGAGGTTGTGCTTGATAAGCAACCCGATGGCAAGGAAGTATTGAAGATCACCATAAAAAATCCTGCACTCGGGGGGCAACGACAAGTACAAGAAGATGCTCATGTTAAATTTATCAAGCCCAAGAATTCAGAAGTTGGCAAGTGGGAAAAGAGTGAAGCTAAGCACAAGCAAATCAAGCCAACTTTTGATATGCTGCTATCCAAATATGCAAGTCAAGCGGTCGGTTCTAGATTTAATCGGCCATCACATTCAAAGCATTCAAGATCGCGTCCGGAGCAAGAGTTTCGACGCTATGCAAGGCCATATGGGTCATGGGTGTGACAGCCCGATGCCGACGTTCCAGAAGATTCCCTTTTTCTTTCCGTTTTTGTCGTGTGTCTATTTTATTTTGTCGCATCATCATCGCATCATGCACATCATCTGCATTGCATCGGCATCTCCGTTGCCGCTAGTTTTCAAAAGTTGCATTCGTTGTTAGTTGCCGGTTCTCGTCGTTGTCCGTTCTAAGCCCGACCGCACACGCACGCGCTCGCGACATCGTCGAAACCCTGTTTTTAAAGTGTGTTGAAAACTTTCTCCGATTGAGCTGGAATTTGTCGTGCGGTTTTATCTATATATAGGTAGGCCGCCTGTCAAATTTCGTCGCGATCGGAGTCCGTCTGGTACCCGAACGGTCGACCGTAGCGGCACCGTAATCGGTCTACCGTCGGATGTCTGTCGGTGTTTTTAAAAAATCGCTGCCGCGCCGCCCATTTTCCCTCTCGTCTCCAGTAAACCACTCTACCCGGCCGCGTACCCGTTCCCACATGCGGAATCGTTCGAATCCGACCCCGCGGTTGGAACCGGGTCAAAATTTCGCTAAACCTAGCCCCCCATTTGTCTATATATAGTTCCCCGTGCATTTTAGACAGCCTCTCCTTAATCCCTCCTCGTTTTCCGCGCCACCCCACCAAACCCTAGCCTCCCTGTCTCCCTCCTCCAGCCGTCGGCCCGCCCAGGCCCGAACCAAGCCCGTCGAAGCCCATCTGGGCCCGACCCCGAGTTCCCTGGCCGCACCTCCCATGGCAGCCTCGAGCTCGCCCCGGCCCTCCTCCGTGCCTCTGCTCCACCTCCTGGCCGCTCCGCCGCACCTCCCCGTCGGCCCACCTCCGGCCGCCGCTCGCCGGAGAGCTCAGGCGGCCGCCTCCCCCAAGCCGCCGCCGCCCCCGATCTCCATGGCGACGGCTCCACGGCTCGTCGCGCCCGGACCTGCGAGCCCCACCTCCTGCAGCCGTCAGCCGCCGCCCTTGCCCAGATCCGGTGGCCGCGGACCGGATCCGGCACTCCCCCGCGCCACCTCGGCCCCCGGCGCTTGCAGAGCCAGCCGCCCCTGCAGCGCTCGAGCACGAGCAGCGACAGGAGGACGACGACCGAGCGTTCCAGCGCTCCCGCCTGGGCCTCCCCCGCGTGCGGCCCAGCATCGGCCTCCCCAGCGCCCCAGGCCGCCTCCGCCTCCTACTGCATGGGCCGAGCCCACTCGGTGAGATCCTCTCTACGCACCGCCCCCAGCGCGCCTTAGTTCATTGCGCACGCCTGTTGAGCCCATTAGCTGTTTGGCCCATTTAGATTATTTAGGTTATTTTCGGTTTAATTATTCCAGGAATTAGATGAATATTCGTTTGCCCATAACTTTTTATCCGTAAGTCGTATCGAGGCGTATTTTATATGGTTTTGGGGTAGTTTTGCGAGTAGAATACGATTTCATAACTTGCATATTTGTTTGACGTTGTTTAGCGTGCCTAACACCTACTTTAGCGTGCTGTCCTATTTTGTTTGCGTCCCGTAATATTTTTCGCGCGTGTCCGGATAGCCCGTATGCCTTAGATAAAATGCCTATGTTTTAGGGGCTATTTTTCCATGTATTTTAGAGCGGTCATTTGTATTTTTGCGTGTAGGGATTGCCGGTAGATTATTTTCCCGTGTATAGGTTATTTTTCTCGCATTTATGTGTGGCTTTATTTGGTGTTGCAACCCCACTTATATTATATGTTTCCGGGGTAGAAAAATCCCATGGATTTTTCTGTGCAATTAGTTTTAGCATTAGAGCAAGTTAGTTTGCGCGATATTTTTGCCGTGATGCCCTTTTGTTTAATTCGTAGGATTTATTCCGTGCTTCGTTTGTCGGAGTTGTCAACTAGAGAGTTGATCTTGGGTGTTTAGACTAGCCCCTGGTATTTTTGGTTGCAGTAGAAATGCAAGTTTAGGTGTGTTTTGATTGCTCTCAAGTTGCTAGAAATAGTGTTGTTTTAGAGGAGCTGAAATATATCTAAGTCTGGAATCTGTTATATTTTGTTGCTGTCTTGTCTTGCTTGTATCTTATGATGTGTAGGTCTTTTGAGGTTGGTCCAATGGAGTTAGTTGTACCCCTTGTGTTTCTCTAGCATGCTATGAAGTTTCATGCCATTTGGAGTCTTGTAGCTATAGGTTTTGCTGCTGTCAATATTGCTTCAGATCGTAAACTGCACTTTTATGAGGTGTAATTTTCACTAAGTCTGAAATAGTGTGTGAGATGCCATTTTGTGACTTCTTTCTCAAGTGATCCTTGCTGCCATGCTAGTTGTTGTTAGTTGTTTGTAGTAGTGCTTCTTGCCCTATTCCGTGCCATGCCTTGCCTGGGCATATCGGAGTTGTGTAGCCGTAGTTGTGGGGCGTAGAAAATGCTATGTGGCTGATTTTGGCAGATTGTAGCGATATCTTGATTTGCTCGTATCTTTTGAACCGTAGCTCCGTTTTGATCGTGCCCTACATGAAACTTGCTTAGAATCTCGTGTAGTTTCATTTTCTCTTGCTGGTTGTATGTTTTGAAGTGCTCGAGACCGTCGTTGCACAGATATTGCATTCATGCCATCATATCTTGCGGTGCTTGTATCTTTTGATCCGTAGCTCCGATGGAGATGTTCTTTATGTGTAGATTGCTTGAAATGACGCGTAGAATCACGTGAACCTATTTGTTTTGCTGTTTAACAACTAATTAAATGCATTAGTTCAGATCTGGACAGAATTGTAACTTAACTTGTGAGGTCGTTTCGGAGGTGCTATATGACATTTCCGACCTCATTTAAAATGTCTAGATATGTAGTTTAATTTCCGCTTCACCTCTTGCATGTTTGACAACATTAATATTGCCGTGTAAATAACCGGGAGTGAACTAAATAATTCATATGTGGAGTTTCGTCAATATGCAACTCGTTGCATATTTGACTTCACTTAATGTGTAGTATTTGATTGTGTGAATTGTCTTGCCGTGTCTCGCATGTATTCAGCTGTTCATGCATCATATATGTTGTACATCGTGTGGTGAATATCGTGTGTTGATTTGTGTTTTCGGTTTGCTTCGTCTCGTTAGAGTTCCGCAACGTGTCGGATTGTGAGGACCCATTCGACTACGTCGGTTCATCTGCTTCATGGAGGCATTCTTCTTCCAAGCGGGATCTCAGGCAAGATGATCATTTCCCCAGATACCACTACTATCACTGCCATGCTAGTTTATCGCTTCTATCATTTATGTCTCGTTGCCTACCACCTGTTAAATATCAGCCTCTCAACAATGCCATGATTACCTTCAACCTGTTCGACCTAGCAAACCACTGATTAGCTATGTTACCGCTTGCTTAACCCTATTGATAGCGTTGCTAGTTGCAGGTGCAGATGCTTCCATGCAAAAGCATGGGTTCCTTGTTATATCACCATATTAAATGCTATTTAATTTAATGCACCTATATACTTGGTAAAAGATGGAAGGCTCGACCTTTTCTAGCCTGGTGTTTTGTTCCACCTTTGCCCCTTAGTTTCCGGCTACCGGTGTTATGTTCCATAATCGAGTGCTCCTAACACGATCGGGGTTGTTATGGGGACCCCCTTGATAATTCGTTTTAGATTAAAGCTGGTCTGGCAAGGCCCAACATTGGTACTACATTTGCCTAATCACCTAATAAAATTGCATAGGGACCCGCCGGCACCCGCGGACTATTTTAATCAACCCCTGGGCGAGTGCTCCTCATGAGTGTTGGTCCAAAACAGAGCAGCTTATTAACGCTACCCGGGGCAACTCGGCGTTTGGCGTGGTAACCATCGCTCATCCGTCGTGTCCTGAGAACGAGGTACGCGACTCCTATCGGGATCGTCGACACGTCGGGCGGCCTTGCTGGATTAGTTTTACCTTTGACGAGATATCTTGTGCATCGGGATTCCGGTGATGCTTTGGGTAATCTCAGAGTTGAGGTTTTCCACTAGGGAATCCTACGAGATCGCGAGCTTCGTGATTGAGGATTTCTATGCGGCTTGTGGTAATTTGTGATGGACTAGTTGGAGCACCCCTGCAGGGTTAAATCTTTTCGGAAAGCCGTGCCCGCGGCTATGTGGCAACGTGGAAACTTTGTTTAACACTGGTTCTAGATAACTTGAAGTTGACTTAATTAAAACTTGCCAACTGTGTGCGTAACCGTGACTGTCTCTTTCGTGAGTTCCTTCTCCGATCGAGGACACGGTGGGGTTATGTATGACGTAGGTAGGTGTTCAGGATCATTCATTTGATCATCAGTAGTCACGTCCGTTATGCGTAGATCATCCCCCTCTTTATTCTTGTACTCATAAGTTTAGCCACCAAATATATGCTTAGCCGCTGCTGCAACCTCACCACTTAACCATGCCTCACCCATTAAGCTTTGCTAGTCTTGATACCTTTGGGAATGAGATTGCTGAGTCCCCTGTGGCTCACAGATTACTACAACACCAGTTGTAGGTACAGGTAAAGGTTACTTGACGCGAGCGCGTTGATTGTTCATTTGGAGTTGATTCTTCTTCTTCTTCTTCATCGATCTAGGATGGGTTCCAGGCCGGCAGCCTGGGATAGCAAGGATGGACGTCGTTCTTCTTTTGTCGTTTGTTTTCGTCCGTAGTCGGACCCTGCTCTTACTCTTGATGTTTATGTAATGTACTGATGTGACTCTGATGTAGCTTGTGGCGAGTGTAAGCCAATCCTATTATATCTCTCTTCTTTTCAGTACATGTACTTGTAACGATATCCATTCTTGCGACACGACGAGATGCACTTCTATCCCTGACGAGGCCCTCGTGCCAAATTGAGGATAGGGTCGCATCTTGGGCGTGGCAATGGGCACCGACACCATGGATGTCACAACCCCCCTATGTGACATATTACATGGGAGACTTCAATGGAAGATGGGAGCGGCCCCCAATGGCTCATTATGCTTTTCATATGGGGTGGGCAACACCTAGAACGCCTGCTCGCAAGGGGCTTTATTATCCCACACAAGTCCGTTTGAGCTATGGTGCTAATCGGTAAACATTTTTTTCTAGAAGGCTAATAAACAAGTGTGGCGTATTAAGTCACCTAATGCGGAAATTTCAGAACGCGACACGTTAAAGGAGGTCAAAAAGCTGATTGTTGCTAATCTGGCTAATTCAAATGGTGATATTGTTATTGTTCAGCAGGGTTCCATGGTTAATGATCATGAGGCTAGCACAAGCAAGGCCAAACCTAGGGATCCCAAATATACCCAACCTAAGTGGTGTCATCCCGGTTTAACTAAGAAAATGAAAAGGAGATTACAACGTCTGAGGAACCATGAGAAGGTAGACCGCAAAGAAGAGAAGCAAATGGACGAATTGTTCCATGAAATTCGGCCCATGGCACTCACAAAACAAGTGTGGAGGCCTAAACAAAAATAAAACACATATGCTTCTACATTAGCTACATCAAAACCTTCACCACCAAAATAGGATGATGCGACCCTTATTACATCGTCCACGCCACCTGAAACATCCCCTTTAGTTGAGGAAACTTTAAACCCAATATACACGTTGGGAGATGAAGATGAGATGGTGGATTACGAATCTACACCACTTTGGGAAGGTATGGATATTAATATGGTGTATTACTTACCTGTCGAGTTTCGTGCTATAGGTGGAGAAGAGAAGGTGCCCAAGTTGGATTTTGGTCCTAAGAACGCTATCTTCGCGAAGCCGAAAGAACCGACAAAACACTTGAAGCCATTGTTCCTCAAATGTCATATTAGCGGATTTTCGGTTGCTAGGATGCTCACTGATCGTGGTGATGTGGTAAATCTTATGCCCTATTCGGTCTTCAAGAAGTTGGGTTACATGATGACGCATTGATCAAGACCAATATGGTACTTAACATATTTTAGGGTAAAGAAAAGATAGAGGCCAAAGGTGTGATGTGCATGGAACTCACTATGTGAAGAAAAACTTTGGCCACCACATTCTTCATCGCCGAGGTGCAAGGTAACTATAATGTTATATTAGGCCATGATTGGGTTCATGCTAACCAATGCGTGCCATCTACCATGCACCAATTCTTTATACAATGGGTTGATGATGAAGTAGAAGTCATTCACGCTGATAATTCGGCTTGTGTTGCTTTGGCCGACGTGTCGGTGGATTGGAATCATCTCGATGTTACTTTCTTAACAGGGTGTGACCTCGGAGTTTGATTTCCTTAGTGCCGCAAGGAACGGTTCATTCCCATCTCTTTAAAACCGATTGGTGGTAATCGGTTCCAAGGCATGAAATAAGAAGTTGAAATCAATGGCCGATATATAATTATAGCCCCAAGCATGAACGTGGATGATATAGATTTATCGCCCTAAGCACATATAAATGGCCTATGCAATGTTGACATCGTTCTTAGAAAAAATATGGTATCGGTTATTTTTCGGCACACTAGATTTACCCAAAAACAGGGGGGCCTGTGTTGACGCTCAGAAGTGGCACAACCGTAAAAGTTGCTTAAAGCTATGTCAATATTAATTCAAACTTATGACTGGAAGTCACCATGGGATGGTTTTCTTCAAGAAGATCAAGATGGATATAAAGATGGTCTAAAACGGAGCTCAGATGCAAAAGTTTTGACAAGCTCAGAGATGCTCATATTTACACCAGATTAAAGAATGGCATGAAACTCGATTAATATGGCCTGTGATGGAAACTGTTTCAACATGAAAGTTGTGCGTCTCGTCGAAACAGTTGATTTTTATATAAAGATCGTCTCAGTCAGAGGTCGTATGCAATCTGTGGAGCCAAAGCAAAATCAACAACAGAAGCCGCAGAGTCATTTCGGATCCACCGAGTTTTTTGACTCAGTGTCACCGAGTTGACTCGGTAATTCCGAGAAAAATTACTCAGAAATTCCGAGTGAGATGCATAAGATTACAAATAGTTGGCCACGTTAACTCAGTGGGACCGAGAAAAATCACTTGGTGTCTCCGAGTTGGTCTGGAAAATTGCTAAAGTTTCGTGTCCGAGTTAGGTTAGGGTTTTTGAAGTTTTGGACAGGATTTGATGTTCCAGCCGCCTCATATATATATTGGAGGTGATGGCCGATTGAAACAACACACAATTGAACAAATCAATCCACTACTTTTTACCCTAGTTTTTACATCTCTCCCTTGTTCTCTCTCTCTCTCGTTCTTTGCTTGTTCTTCGTATTGGAGAGCAGCGATCCTCGAGGCTCTAGGGGCGGGTGAACCGACCTAGGGCAGCCCATACCCGCCGTGCGTCAAAACGGGGTCCCTCCCGGGCGCCTATGGTTTCGGGTCTTCAAAAGAGCCTGCCGACTCTCTTGCGTATTGTGCTGTCGGTCGGGTCTCCTTCGACGTGAGCTGCGGTGCATCACCCCCGACGTCGAGGGTACACGTGACGTGCTCATGTGCGAACACACTTTTTGGCGACTCTGGTGGGGACTAAAGATCAAGAATCATCATCAACCATGTCTAATCCCCCAAGCCCTCAGAAGTTGACGCTGATAACATCATTAAACCCAGTCTTGATGAACTATCGGAGGAACATCGCCAAGCCTATGAAACGTGCAAGAAGCAGCGTGAAGAGACTTTTGAAGCGCTTAAGAAGAAGCAGGAGGAGGAGGATTTGGAGGCGTTTCTTGCAAGTTTCAAGAAAGATCGTCAAGGCAAGATCACTATGGTTGAAAACATTATTTTTCCTCCCCTCATTGACGAACGAGATGTAATCACTGTGAGTAAAGTTTTTTCTCCAGAGCAAGTGGTGTGATTGAAAGTCTTGTTAGTAAGGGAAATGTGATGACGTACAATTCTTTTGTGGAAAATACTAACGCTAAGAAAAACATGCCTCCGTAATCTAGTGGTATTGTTGGTGTATCTGAAAACCCAAGTCCAACTTGATCTATTTCATCAGCACCTCCTATGCAAAAACAATATAGTATGTCATTGAATTTTTACCCTAGTCAAACCAATTAGCTTGTGGCTGCACCTACATATCCTAACCCTATTATGAGTGTGCCCAATTTGACGTCAATGCCGAATCACTTTGCCACACCACCATAGGCAGAATCATGTTTGGTCTTCTGCCGAATTATGGTTCCGCGCCCATCCCACAAGTTGCACCACTAGCTAGTACTCAGGTTACTCCTATGTCATTGCCACAAACATCTTCATCTACCCCAGATCCAATTTTAGCTAAATTAAGGGAGGATTTGCATAAGATCTCTCCGTTATCTAGCACGCGCGCTACATGAAACTTCTCACCGACGGCCTCGCCGATATCGATTGCGTCGTCGCCAAAGTGGACCTCACAATACAGTTCCTCCATGGCCTCGAAAAACGCATGGACACGATTCGGGTCATTCTGGGTGACCAGGCACTCCGTTCGGCATGGTCCTCTCTAGTGTCATTCTCACAGAGGAATCCATGGAGCACCGTGCTGCCAGTGAGAGCGCCCCGGTCTTCACTCCCTCCGGGGGTGGCTCGTCTAGTGGCGCTGGCTCTAGCGGTTCCAGTCGCCACGAGCCTAACCACGGCGACCGCTCCAAGGACCGCGCCTCTGATTGGCCCCGAGGACATCCGCATCTCCACCAAGAACCATCCAACCGCGCTCAGGGAGACCACGGCGGCAATGGCGGTAACCATGACCGTGGGCATGGTTGTGGCTGTGGCGACTACGGTGGTCGTTGCCAACCCTCCCAACCGTAGTTCTCACCATTCATCGGCTACTTCGCTCCCTATGGCATGGCGCTGCCGTCCCCAAGCTCCGATTGGGTTCCACCCAACGCCGCCGGTGTGCTGGGTTCGCGCCCCAGCTCCCATGCGTAGGCCTACCCCATGTTCCCGACCAACCTCCTACTCCCGCTTCACTCTACATCCCACATATACCATCATGGGAGCACGCCGATATGCTCAACACGGTGTACAACAATGTCGGCTTCCCCTCCAACCCCGCCCCGGAGTGGTTTCTAGATAGCGGTGCTTCTTCGCACGTGACAGGCAATCCAAGTATCCTGTCTAAGTCCAGTTCTTCATTAAAGCATGTACCGTCTAGCATACTTGTTGGCAATACGCAACACTTACCGATCACCGCCACCGGCTCCACCACCCTCTCCCCTAATGATTTTCGCCTCACCGACGTGCTTGTCTCTCCTCATGTCATCACTAGTTTAATTTTTGTTCACCGCTTTGCTCGTGACAACTCTTGCTCCGTTGAATTTTACCATAGTGGATTTCTTGCGAAGGATCTGCGAATGCGGAAGGTGCTCATGATCTCCCTTAGTAGCGGGGATCTCTACCCATTCACTAGCACTACCCTCACTCAGCCATCCTTTCTTCTAGCTACTACCTCCTTGCCGAACTTGTGGCACCGTCGTCTTGGACACTCTCGATCTCATACTATCTCTACTTTAGCTCATGATTTCCTTAGTGATTGTAATAAGGCCACCCATTCTCCCTATAGTGCATATCAATTAGGTCAGCAACCTAGCCTCCCCTTTTCTTCCTCCTTTAGGAAACCTATGCACCTTTTGATTTAATCCATTGTGATCTATGGACATCGCCCATCGTCAGTTTTTGGGGTTTCAATATTATTTGGTTATTTTGGATGACTTCACTCATTTCTCGTGAACTTTTCCGTGTGTGCAAGTCCGGCACCTCCACCATTCTCCAACGATTCTTCCAATATGTTCACACACAATTTAACATAATCATCAAATGCATGCAATGTGACAACGGTGGCGAGTTCATCAATGCTTCCCTTCATTCTTTATTCACCGCAAATGGCATCGTCTACTGTTTCTCTTGTCCTCGTACGTCTCCCCAAAATGGCAAGGCCGAACGACTCATCTGCACTACCAATGATATTGTACGCA
Organism: Hordeum vulgare subsp. vulgare; assembly: GCF_904849725.1. Lineage (NCBI taxonomy): Eukaryota > Viridiplantae > Streptophyta > Magnoliopsida > Poales > Poaceae > Hordeum > Hordeum vulgare. The sequence goes on from NC_058521.1 coordinate 537,461,900, forward strand.
CTCTTCTCCAACAAGCAAACCTACCACCACATTTTGGGTCGAAGCACTTCACACCGCCACTTACCTCCTCAACCGTTGCCCCTTTCGCGCCATAGCCAATCACACACCCTACTTCCGCCTCTATAGTCTTCACCCCACATACGATCATTTATACATTTTCGGATGACTTTGCTTCCCCAACACATCAGCCACCATGACACACAAACTCTTGCCATGCTCCACCCGGTGTATTTTCCTTGGCTACCCACTCGAACACAAGGGGTACTGCTGTTACAACCTGACCTTGCGTCGTGTCATCGTCTCTAGGCATGTTGTTTTTGACGAAATATTGTTCCCCTATGGATCCTCCACACCCGGGCCTCCACGTCCCATGTCCACACAAAATCCAGCTCGCCCACTACTACCCCCGCCGGATCTCTTGGATCCCCCACCCACACCCACCTTGGATGCGTCGAACCCACCACATCCACCCAGCTTTCCTCGGTCCACTACCCCGACAACCTCGTCCCCACCCATTGGCCCGTATGGATTGCCCGATTCGCGTGATCGCTTCTCCTGGACTGCCAAGCCCATCACCACTATGATACGTCTCCGTCGTATCTACTTTTTCGAACTCTTTTGCCCTTGTTTTGGACTCTAATGTGCATGATTTGAATGGAACTAACCCGGACTAATGCTGTTTTCAGTAGAATTGCCATGGTATTGTTTTTGTGCAAAAATAGAAGTTCTCGGAATGTCCTGAAATTTACGGAGAATTTTTCTGGAATAAAAGAAAAATACCAGCGCAAAGATCCACCGGAGGGGGCGTGCTAGTGGGCCACAAGCCCCTGGGCCGCGACCACCCCCTAGGCCGTGCCGTGAGGGCTTGTGGGGCCCACGTGGCACCACCGCCCCCAAACTCAGATCTATATCTTCCGTATCGCCCGGGAAAAAAATCAGGGAGAAGGATTCATCGCGTTTTACGATACAGAGGCGCCGCCACCTCCTGTTCTTCATCTGGAAGACAGATCTGTAGTCCGTTTTGGGCTCCGGAGAGGGGAAATCGTCGCCATCGTCATCATCAGCCTTCCTCCATCGACAATTCCATGATGCTCTTCATCGTTCGTGACTAATCTTATCGTAGGTTTGCTGGACGGTGATGAGTTGGATGCGATCTATCATGTAATCGAGTTAGTTTTGACGGGGATTGATCCCTAGTATCCACTACGTTCTAGATTGATGTTGCTACTACTTTGCCATGCTTAATGCTTGTCACTAGGGCCCGAGTGCCATGATTTCAGATCTGAACCTATTATGTTGTCGCCAATATATGTGTGTTTTAGATCCTATCTTGCAAGTTGTAGTCACCTACTATGTGTTATGACCCGGCAACCCCGGAGTGACAATAGACGGAACCACTCCCGGAGATGACCATAGTATGAGGAGTTCATGTATTCACCGCGTGTTAATGTGTTGGTCTGGTTCTTTATTAAAAGGAGAACCTTAATATCCCGTAGTTTCCATTAGGACCCCGCTGCCACGGGAGGGATGGACAATAGATGTCATGCAAGTTCTTTTCCCTAAGCACGTATGACTACATATGGAATACATGCCTACATTAGATTGACGAACGAGAGCTAGTTACTTATCTCTCCGTGTTATAGCTGTTACATGATGAATCACATCCGTCATACTCATCCATCACCGATCCACTACCTACGAGTCTTTTACTACTGGTCCTTGCTACGTTACTTTGTCCTGGCTTGTCCCTTGCTACAAAAGGGATTGGACCACTTTGCTGGTACTGTTGCTACTACTGTTACTCTGCTGCTGCTCCTATTGCTGTTCCTTGCTACTTCGCTGTTACTTGTTGCAAGACCCTTTTCCGACACCGTTGTCAGGAAAGAATAGTTACTCGTCCACGTGCAACTTACTGGCGCCATTGATACAACAGTTAGGAATAGTCTGTCGTCAACTGATCTTTTCTGACACCGTTCCTATCATACTACTTTGCTACTGATACTTTGCTTGTAGACACTAATCTTTCAGGTGTGGTTGAATCTGACAAACTCAGCTGCTAATACTTGAGAATATTCTTTCGCTTCCCCTTGTGAGTGAATCAATAAATTTGGGTTGAATACTCTACCCTCGAAAACTGTTGCGATCCCCTACACTTGTGGGTTATCAAGAACTTTTTCTGGCACCGTTGCCGGGGAAGCACAACAATATTCTATGAGCCACTTGGGATTTTCGTTTGTTGATCACTATGAGGAATCCGAAAGATCCAAGAACTAAAATCTTGCCTTACACTACGAGGAGAGGTAAGGAACTGCCATCTAGCTCTGCACTTGATTCACCTTCAGTTTTGAGTAAGTTTGCGACATCACCTCCTGCTAGAAATCTTGATATGCCGCCTATGCTTGATGATGCTACTTCTGCTGCCCATGATGCTATGCTTGATACTATGCTTGATGATGCTATGCTTGATACTATGCCTGATGATGCTATGCTTGATACTGCTTTGCCACTTGGTGCATTCCTTGATGCACATATTGCTAGAGTTGCTGCTAGATGTGATGATACTTCTGAAACTGATGATACTATTGAAGTAGAACCTGCTACTATGCCTGAATTGCCTGTTATGCCTGATACGCACTATGTTATGGAGGGAGAGATAGCTGAGGATTTTCTTGCGTGTAAGGATAGCTATGATGTTCAGAATTTACTGCGCAAGTGGAAAGAAAAATCTCTGAATGCTAGGATGAAATACGACCCGAAGTTTGCCACTTCGCCTATCTTTGTGACCGATAAGGATTATGAATTCTCTGTCGACCCTGAGTTAATCACTCTGGTCGAATCTGATCCTTTTCACGGTTATGAGTCTGAAACGGTTGTAGCCCATCTTACCAAACTGCACGATATAGCCACCCTATTCACTAGTGAGGAAAAGATCCGCCACTACTATATCCTCAAGCTGTTTCCTTTCTCGATAAAGGATGATGCTAAGACCTGGTTCACTTCTCTTGCTCTTGGTTGTGTGTGTAGCCCCCAGGATATGGTCTACTACTTCTCTGAAAAATATTTCCCTGCCCATAAGAAGCAAGCTGCCTTGCAGGAAATATACAACTTTGCTCAAGCTAAAGAAGAGAGTCTCCCACAAGCTTGGAGAGGCTCATCCAGCTACTGAATGCTTTGCCTGATCACCCTCTTGAGAAGAATGAAATACTTGATATCTTCTATAATGGACTTACTCATGCTTCTAAAGACCACCTAGATAGTTGTGCCGGTAGTGTTTTTAGGGAACGAACCATAGAACAAGCTGAGATTCTGTTGAATAACATCTTGTGCAATGAGAATGCTTGGACTATTCCCGAACCACCTCCTAAGCCAACTCCGAAGAAAAGAGGTATTCTATTCCTCAGTCCTGAAGATATGCAAGAAGCTAAGAAATCTATGCGAGAGAAAGGCATTAAATCTAAAGATGTCAAAAATCTACCACCTATCGAAGAGATCCATGGTCTCGATAACCCGATACAGGTAGTAGAAGTAAATTCTCTGCGTAGGTTTGATGAGAGTGATATTCCTTTTGATAAACCTGCTAGCCTATGCATGGATGAATTTGATAACTTAGTTTTCAAACAACAGAGTTTCAATGATTATGTTAGCATACAATTGGAACAGAATGCTCGTATGCTTAGTCATTTAATTGCTTGTGTGGACAGAAATGTCAATGATCTTAAACTTCTGAGTAAACATGCCTCTATGGTTACTACTCAGGTAGAACAAGTACTTAAAGCTCAGAATGACTTGCTCAATGAGTTGAATGACAATTCCGTTAGAGTCGTCACTAGAGGCGGTAGAATGACCCAGGAACCTTTGTATCCCGAGGGTCATCCGAAGAGAATTGAACAAGATTCTCAAGGAGTTAGCACTGATGCACCTAGTCATCCTAGAAAGAAGAAGAAAGATGATAGGAATCTGCACGCTAGCAACCCTGTTGCTGCTACACCTGAGAGTCCAAATGATGTCTCTGTCTCTGATGCTGAAACACAATCTGGTGATGAACATGAGCCTAATGATAATATCAATAGTGATGTTCATGAAGATGCTCATCCTAGCAATGAAAAGGATGTGGAGATTGAACCTGATCTTGATAACCCACAGCCTAAGAATAGAAGATATGATAAGAATGACTTCGTTGCTAGGAAGCATGGTAAAGAAAGGGAACCACGGGTTCAGAAACCTATGCCCTTTCCTCCCAAACCATCCAAGAAAAAGGATGATGAGGATTTTGAGCGATTCATTGAGATGATTAGACCTGTCTTTCTGCAAATGCGTTTGACGGATATGCTGAAGATGTCTCCGTATGCTAAGTACATGAAAGATATTGTGACTAATAAGAGGAGGATACCTGATCTTGAGATCTCCGCCATGCTTGCCAATTATACCTTCAAGGGTGGAACTCCTAAGAAACTAGGTGATCCCGGTGTGCCCACTATACCTTGCTCCATTAAAGGCAACTACGTTAGAACTGCGTTATGTGACCTTGGAGCCGGTGTTAGTGTTATGCCTCTCTCTCTTTATCGTAGGCTTGAACTGGATAAGTTGACACCCACTAAAATCTCTCTGCAAATGGCCGACAAATCAACTGCTTTCCCTATCCGCATTTGCGAGGATGTGCCTGTTGTGGTTTCTAACACCACTATCTTAACAGACTTTGTTATCTTCGATATTCCCGAGGACGATGCCATGGGTGTCATCCTCGGAAGACCCTGTTTAAACACTGCAGGGGCTGTTATAGATTGCAACAAAGGCAATGTCACTTTCCATGTCAACGGTAATGAGCATACGGTGCACTTTCCGAAGAAACAATATCGAGTACATTGCATCAATGCTATCAAAAAAACTTCATCGATTCTTATTGGGAGCTTTGAATGCCCTATTCCTCGTGTCAAGATGAAGTATGACTTGCTTGTTGGGGAGATTCACATCCCCATTGAGGTGACCTAGTGACTATTCAAAAATTCTCCGTCTTCTTTTGCGATTTGAAAAGTTTTGTCGAGGGGATTTGATCAACCCCATTGATGGATTTCTTTCGATGACCATGAGATTGATGAATCAAGGAGTCACAAACCTCTGTTCCAAGCTTTCACTTTAGGTCGCTTAGAAGAAAATTGATAGGTTTAGTTTAGTTTTCCCTGTTTTCTGATTTAACGTCCGGTAGAAAAGTACCCCAAAAATAAAGGTTCTCCAAACGTCCTGAAAATCTAGTATGATTTTTTCTGGAATTTTTGAAAAATTCTGAGACAAAGAGCTTGTCTGGGGGCAGCACCAGTGGGCCACAAGCCCTTGGGGCGCGGGCACCCCCTGGCCATGCCACACAGGCTTGTGGGGCCACATGCACCCCCTCCACTCATTCTTTCTCTCATCTGGTTCTCCTACCTCCAGAAAAAATCATTTCGCAGCTCAAACCCGTGTTCTTGCTCCGCTTGCTGGGATTTTCGATCTCTTTGCTCAAATAACCATTCTCCGAACTGTTTTGGGGAAATTACTCCTTGGTAAGTGACTCCTCCATTGGTCCAATTAGTTTTTGCTCTAGTGCCTTATACTCCGCGTATTTTTGCTACCTTGGTGACCCTGTTCTTGAGCTTTGCATGCTAATTTTAGCTGGTCCCAAGTAGTTTTGATGCGTAATATGGTCTCTAGGCACTTGTGGGAGTAGTTGCTACGAGTTTTGTTGAGCCTTGCTCACCTTTCCAGGATTTTTGCAATGTTTGCAAATTACCTTTTGTTGGGGATATTCATGAACCTCGTCCACGAGACTTGGAAGCTTTCATCGATACAATTGCTGTAGGAGAGGAGAGAGGAGTGTCTTGCGCTAGAGCTGCTAGCATTCATTTTCCCGTGCTTCGGTACTTCTCATTATTTGTGGGAAAATGTTTGATTGGCCGTGGGAAAGCTGGGTCACTTAGTTCCCCAGATCTTGCGGTCTTGCGCGAAGCCCTTTATAACGATAAAACTTATAGCTTGGGCGCTATAGTAGCTCAACGGTTGAACCTGAACCGTTCTAAAGGTGTTGTCTATGGAGGTATCTTTGCTACTCGTCTTGCTAGACACTTTGAGATACCTATTAGACTGGAGGAGGAAGAAGAGATTCTTCTTCCCGAGAGATATCTAGATTATGATAGCATGGTTCGCCATGACTTTCTTGATAGAGATACAAATAGAAGGATGATTTATAACCTGGTATTTAGTCAGGGTACTCGTGAGACTATTACTTTGCCTGCTCCTTCTTTGTTCAATCTTCATGTAGGCAGGTACATTATTATGCCCTTGGACATCTACGCATATTGGGGTTTAGCCCAACCACAGGTGCCCGTGCCCGAGCCACCAGTCGAGTACCAGACACCAGTTTATCAGTGGGAGCCAGAGGAGCTCACACAGCAGTGGCATCCTCAGTCCACTCCGGAGTACCCCGGAGCTGGTTATTTCCCTCCTTGGGAGTAGACCAACTTAGGCCAAAAGCCTAAGCTTGGGGGAGTACGTGTTCTCACCGACTTTACATTCTTGCTTATGCTTTCACTTTGTTAGCCGGTGTTCACACTTTGCCACTGTATCATCCATGCTAGTTTATTTTCTTTTTCTCGTTTTCTTTTCGTGTGTCTGTCTAGTTTGAGAAAACCCATTTTTTTTTCCTTTTTCTTCTTTTGCTTGTTGGGAGATTTCCCGTGTAAATAGTTTTCTTTTTCTTTGGGTCAAGGTAGAAGACCATGGTTACAATGTTTAGTGGCTCTTGCATGCATACCTGTTTAGCTTTCAAAGAGCCATATTACTTTGTCTTCTCCTTTGTGTTTGTCTGCAGATTCCAGCTTTAGTACAATGAACGAGCACTCTTATTATTGTTCACATCGTTCGGTCGTGCAAGTGAAAGGCAATAATGACGATATATGATGAAGTGACTGAGCCTGGAAAAGTTGGTATGAACTCGATCTATTTTGTTTTTGTAAATATGACTATCTCATCGTGCCTGATTCAGCTTTGTTGTGAGAGAAACATGTTTGCAATGACAACTTAGAGATCATAGTTGCTTATGCCATGCTTACTTAGCTAGGAGCTTATAATGGTTTGTCTTGGTTGCCAACATGAATGTTGAAATGACTATGATGTAGTATGATAGGATGGTATCCTCCTTTGAATGATTCAAGTGGCTTGACTTGGCGCATGTTCACGCATGTAGTTGAAACAAAATCAACATAGCCTCTATGATATTCATGTTCATGGTGATTATGTCCTACTCATGCTTGCACTCAATGCTAGTTAACCTCAATGCATTTTGATGACTGTTGTCGCTCTCTAGTTGGTCGCTTCCCCAGTCTTTTGCTAGCCTTCACTTGTACTAAGCGGGAATACTGCTTGTGCATCCACTTCCATAAACCCAAAGTTGTGCCATATGAGTCCACCATACCTACCTATGTGCGGTATCTACGTGTCGTTCCAAGTAAATTTGCATGTGCCACTCTCTAAATCTTCAAGAAATAATTTGTTTTGCATGCCCGAACCGCTCATGTGGTGACAGGGGGCTATTAGTATCTTCCATGCTAGACGTGTTATCCTTGATACGTGTTTATTCACTATCATTCACGAGAAAGGGGCCCGTAATTGGAATTCCCAGTTCCATGCTCAAATCGAAAAGATAATTACAAAAAAAACTCCCCTAGGATTGATGTTGGTATGGACGATACTCGAGGATTCGGCTAGCCGTGGAGTGTGATTGACTGGTGGTGGGGGACTCAAAACTTTACTTTTCTGTTTGGGAACCGCCTATAGCATGTGTAGCGTGGAAAATGTTGAGAACTCTTAGTCATTGCGTTGACAATGAAAGCATGCCACCCAAAATTATTATCTCTATTTTAAAAGCTTGAGCTCTGGCACCTCTGCAAATCAATGCTTCCCTTTGTGAAGGGCCTGTCTATTTATATTCCTGTTGAGTCATCCTCCTCTTACAAAAGCACCAATTAGAGAGCACCTCTGTCATTTTTATGCTTTGCTTTTAACTGTGTTGAGTATGACTGGATCTTCATTGCCATGAATTACAATGTTTAGTCAGCCCTTGGTCTTTGAAGGTGCTCTGCATTTATGTTTTGCAGTCTCAGAAAGAGCTAGCGAGATACCATCTGTTCGTACTGCTTCATGTTGTTTTGATTGAAGTGTTGACGTTTGAGACTTATTATTATTTGCTCGCTAGTTGATTATGCCATTGATATGAGTTTACCGTGAGACCTAGATGTCATTTGCTTATGTGGTTTGCTTGTGATCTTGCTTAAATTCTGGTTATGAGTTAAACATAGTTGCAACAACAAGATCAAACAGAGTTCGTCAAAGTTTTTCTTTTGTCTCTTCCAGTTTGTCAACTGAATTGCTTGAGGACAAGCAAGGCTTTAAGCTTGGGGGAGTTGATACGTCTCCGTCGTATCTACTTTTCCGAACTCTTTTGCCCTTGTTTTGGACTCTAATTTTGTGGGGACCCCGACTTACTAGTCGAGAATCGCCGTGCTCAGTGATCCCAGAGATCAATGCTCACCGAACACAGATACTGAATAAAGAGTCTTACATCCAAGTACCAATTATTACAACACGTGACCGAAGGGTCAAGTTCATAAGACAGGGCCTAAGGCCAAATCACACGGATACACTAATAGCGGAAAACAAAGGGGCTAAGCGGGTGCCCATGCCATCAAGCCTACACCGACAGGCATTCTGACTCGTAAGCGTCCTAGTTCGCAGGGGTGTCGCCGAAGACATACTCATCTCCAAACTCCGGTCCTCCCATGTCTGGTCAATAACATAACTAGTGGCAAGCCAATGAGTACTTTGAATGTACTCGCAAACAACCCATGATATGAATAATGAAAGTGAAGGATAACAATATCATGCATTTCTAGTATAACTCATCTGGGTAGAATGATCATGAATATGCATCAAGTTAAAGAATTACTCTTGAAGAACAGGTTACAGATATCAACATATCTGTTGAGGGCTGAACCATCCGGGTTCACCCTATATGCCAAGTCATCGAACTTGGTCATATCCTCAATGTATCAGTTGAGGGCTGAACCATCCGGGTTCACCCTATATGCCAAGTCACCGAACTTGGTCATATTATTACTTTCATAACAACACCTTTCTTAACACCACACACACACTCACTCACTCATGCTTGGTTTATGCGGAAATATCAGGACGTAGTTTAAGCAGGATTACCCAACTGTCCTTGACCATGGACACGGCTATTCGAATAATTTACACTCTGCAGAGGTAGTACGCTGGACCCACGAGATCCGGGAAACTTCCGTGTCATCCATGACTCGCGGTATATCACATACCCGAGGTAAGTACCCGATCAATGCCTTTCCCCTGACGATACTAGACAAAGAGGTCCACTCGATTGGTACGTGTCGTGGTTTTGTCACGGCAGATGTCCTCGTGAAAGGACTTAGTATCGGAGCCATCGCACCTTGGTGGCGACTCAAAGGGGTTGAACGGGAGTGAGACGGCGATTTACCCAGGTTCGACCCCTCGAGAGGAGGTAAAAGCCTACGTCCTGCTTTGTGTTGTATTGATGGAGTTTCGATTACAAGGAGGGCGTAACTCGCGAGACCTAGCACTCGATGATTTCTAACCTACCTCCTTCTTCCCTGGGACTCGCCTTTATATACAGGTCGAGTCCCTAGGGTTTACAAGGGTACTTTCCTTTCTACAAACCGTGACTCTTACGATCTCTAAGTCGCCACCTTTCCAAAGCTTGGAGACCTTCCCCGTCGTGGACTCCTTCCGGAAGTTGTAAACCGCCATACAACCTTCGGTCTTGCCAGGCCAAGGCCCGAACCATATTTTAGATGAATCGCCAGATTTGGTGACCCGGCCCAACTAGGGCGGGTTATCAATAGATAATATCCCCAACATTAGGCCCCAGATTGACTTGAATTTCCTTCATGTCAATATCCTTACTCAGTTAAGGGCGATTCATTTTCATCCCCTTTTATACGCCATGAACTTAACATGCCATCTGTTGCGGAAAAAATTGAGTCGCCAAACCATTTCTTGTTGGTACCTTCTTATCCCTTGAATTCCGAAAAAGATAATGACGTAATCCCCAACGGATCCGTCGGTATCGCTATCCCAAATTTTCGGGGCGTCATCATGGCGAATCTTTATCTTTTGGTGGTTCCCGCTCGTGGCGCCTCGATCCTAGCGCCTGCCCTGTTAAATAGGCGGGAGGAAGGGGCTGGGCGCATTCCACCTACTAGTCTTGTCGCCCTTCTCCTCCCCATTATCGCAGCGAAAACCCTCATCGTCTTCCGAGAGCTCCGCCACCACCCGAGGACCTCGTCGTCGTCCGAAAGCCTTGGTGCCGCTCGAGGACTTCGCCGCCGTCAAGCACTTCGCCGTGGCCGAGCAGTTCGCCGCCATCAACCGTCTCGCCTTCGTCGAGCACCTCATCGTCGCCGAACACTCCGTCGCCGCCCAAGGTTTTCGCGCCCGTCCGAAAGCCTTCATCGCCGTCGACCATCTCCAGCCGAATCCACCAGGTTAGGTTTGTGTCATTCAAGAGCAGATCCCAGTTCCTTTTCGAAGTTCATCACTGCCACGTTCTTGGTGCTTCCTGAATAGCTTTTACTTGTTCCCAATTAATTGGCGGCGACGATGACGAGAAAATCAATGTCTTTGATACCTTTGTCTGTTCGGCCTTTACTTGCACACTTAGAGTAGGGCTTCACCAAATCAACAGTATTGTCCCATCTTAGTCGTAGGTTGCCATATCCAGTCATTTTCCGCATTCATTTCTGTCGGCCCAGTAGATCCATAATCCACCGCTTGTTATGTGAAAACTGTTTGTAGTCTCATACTTCACCATTTTTGGAAAAATAGCACTGATGCCTTGAAACACTGCTCCCTTAAGTAGCAAAAGTTTCATAAGTCGCCCTGGCAACCTGACCCGGGCCTTCGTTGGCGGATCAAAAAATTTCCTCAGCCAGCGGGCAAATTATTTGGCGAGTCAAATGAAATTGTTTCACCTCTTTCAGTAGATGTTTTGGCGTGTCAATTCACCCGTTATTTTATCCCTTTGTAGCATGGGCGCCGTTTTCAAAAGTGACTGGCTCCCCACCAAGGTTAATGATGCCATACTAGAGGATTATGTGAAAACAGGAAATTTGGACCCTCAGGATGTTATCGGTTGGCGCACCGGGTTAGGAGAAGAAATCCGCAATTCCAAAGAAGGGGAAATAGTTGTTTTCGTTGAACACCTTGAGCGGGGTTTTAAGCCGCCTGGATCGAAGTTCCGCACAGACGCCATGGCTTTTATGAATGTCCGCCTCCAAGATCTAGGGCCCAACTCGATAAGCAACCTATGCCAGTTCTAGGTGTTTTGTGACGCTTACTTGCGGATGGAACCCTCAGTTCCCTTATTCTGGTACTTCTTCCACTTAAATCGCCAAACCGAATTTCACAATGGCCCCAGCCTGGAGCTTGGTGGTGTAAATGTTCAGCACCGCAGGGATAGCCCATTTCCGTCACTCGCCATGCCAAGCCACCCCAAAGGCTGGGGCGAGTCTTGGTTCTATTGTCAAGAGACCTCGCCTCAGGGCGAAAACAAACTTCTGGGTTATAGGGAAGATCGCCTTCCAACGAATTTCAAACTTCCAGACAAGCTCATCGAAGAGGAGGAGTCAGATTTTATCCCAGTATTGTCCGAGTTAAGATCTTTGACAAACAACGGCCTTACTGGAGTTGACTTGATCCGCTGTTGGGTCGAATGGCGCATCCTCCCTTTAAGTCGCCGGAACGGGTTAATGTGTGAATTCGACGGCACCCTAGATCATCCTGAGTGCTACTTCCACACGGCTCTGACGGAAAGTGACATTGTCACCATCATCAAGAAGCTGACTGGCGAGCCCGCGGGAAAATGCGGCCAAATAGGTCTCAAACCTTTCTGCAAGATTAACCCGGCACCTAAGGTAAGCAACTTTAACCCGCCTTTTTGTCTTTTACTTCTTATGTCTTATTCGAACTACGACCTCTTATAAAATATGCCATTTCATAAAGGTGATAAATTTTGGTCCAAGAGGCCAAAAAAGTCAGCCATGAAGCAAGCTAGGCCGCCTCCAAAGAAGAAATCCAAGGGCAAGGTCAAAGCTGCTGTTACCGAACCATCTGAGGCCGATGAATCCCAAGTCGGTGACGCACCTTCGAGGTAAAAAACCTATCCTCTTTTAACTCGCCATCCATTACTGATAATTTTGTATTTACACCTTTGCATCTCTTGAGTAGAATGAAGACAATGAAAGCCAGGAGGATTCCGTAGAGGTAATTTCTGTTTCCTCTGATTCATCTCCTTATCCACCTAAGCCGGCCAGGCGAATTTGTGGGAAAGTTCCCCTCTCACACCCAAATGCTTGTTTGGATCCAAATTTTCTTCTGAAGAAAGCACAACACACTTCAAATCAGAAAACCCGAAGTCATTCTGGCGATCTGGTGTTCGGTTTACCAACAAGGAACAAGAAAAGGCCAAATGAGGTATCCTTTAACAACACTTCTTCAGGTCTTTTTGGATCACATTTGTAACTTGCTTATATCTTCGAAGTACAACTTTTGCAGAGTTCTCCTCCTACATATGGCGACTCAGTAATGTCAGCACTTCCACCGATGATCCGTGTCCCTGGGTAAATCTTTGATAATATTTACTTTTAGTCTGATGGTGATAAATTTTCAGTCCTTTAAACGCACCCCTTCTCCTTTCAGGGCACATGCGAAGAAAAGAAAAACTGGGGGGTCAACTCCCATCACAACTTCGGAGCCTATCGAAAAGTCGACGCCGATCCAAGATAACCCGGACCAAGACAAACCTGAAGATCAAGTGGATCTCCCTAGCTCTCCCAAGGAAATCATGGATGCACCTAACCCGCCAAATCCATTGACAACAGCAGAAGACCCGGACGCTGTAATTATCACTCGTACTAGCTTCTCTAAACCGGCCACCATGGTTTTATCGAAGCATGTATCATCATCAGCTCAAACTCTTCGTGAGCATGAACTCTCCAAGGCTAATATCTCTCAATATGAACATCTGGAATTCAAAGAACTTTGCTCTGGCTTTGCAAGTCACCTGGAGGCGAGTTATGAGATGGAGAAGAGCCTGCTTCGGATGATGAAAAACAAACATGAGGTACGTTTTGTTGTACACTATATTATCCCCATTAACCCCCAAGGGCCGGGTCATAATAAAAAGATGAGCCGGGTCTTGATGATTTGAAATTTTTTCGACCAGTAACCCCCAAGGGCCGGGTCATCAGTAAAAAGATGAGCCAGGTCTTGATGATTTGAAAAACTTTCGACCTGTAACCCCCAAGGGCCGGGTCATCAGTAAAAAGATGAGCCGGGTCTTGATGATTTGAAAAACTTTCGACCTGTAACCCCCAAGGGCCGGGTCATCAGTAAAAAGATGAGCCGGGTCTTGATGATTTGAAAAACTGTCGACCTGTAACCCCCAAGGGCCGGGTCATCAGTAAAAAGATGAGACGGGTCTTGATGCTGTATAATTTTGTCTGAAAAATTATACATTAGCCCCCAAGTGTCAGGTATGTTGCTTGCAACAATTCTGAGACTTGCCCCTTAACTATATGCTTCAACAGGAATCTCTTATCCAAACTGAATCAGCACTTGGCGACTTGAAGAAATGCTTATCTGATCAGCAGGATGCCCGGGCCAAATCAGAGGAGAAGTACCAACTGGTCTTATCTGAGATGGAAAAGCTAAAAGCCGACTTAAAAAGGGCTCAAGCTGATCAAGATGTTTTAACAAAGCGAGCAGAAAAGGCTGAAGCCAAGTTGGATACTGTGCAACAGGAGCTGTCCGGCTTAAAGCGACATATCTCAAACATGGCGCAAGCCGTCTTTGGTAAAAACCAACTCTTGACCTTTGTAAACAAATAACTTTTATCTAAGTCGCTGATTATCATTACCCCTTATACAGGTCCGAGAGCCGCCAACCTTCAGGATGATTGCGTCCTGACGCTGAAGGCGATTTACACGCTGACGGAGCAGCTATATACCGGGAGTGTACTGACTGTGAAAGCGGTGATGGGCGCCAAGGAACCTATAACATCAATAAAGAAGATGCTTGGCTGCTTATCCACTCTTCCTCCCCAAATTGGCGAGTTAACTCGGTCAGCCGCCCGGAAAGGGGCGCTGACTACACTGAGTCGGTGCTTAGCATATGCTCCAGAGATAAACCCAGAAGAAGTAGCGGCGGGCTTTCCACAACTCAAGGATGATGGATCAGAATTCGCCGAAGAGGACTACCAGCGTGTTGTCAAGGACTCCCGTTTGGCGGCGACTCAGCTTGCTGCAAGCCTGGACTTATCAAAATACCAAGCCACCTATGACAACAAGAACAAGAAGGTTAACCCGCCAACTTTTGTGACGACCAGCTTAACTCCGCGTCGACCCAATAATCCTTTTGACTTGGACGCGGATCTCTCATCAGTCCTGACCGATGAAGATGAATTTGCCGCATTATCCAAGTGTAACTGGGTACTGGGCGACTTGCAAATTGAAGTCGGCCAAAGCTCGCAGCCGACTGATCCAAGGGCATCAGCAGAATAAAATTTCATTGATTTGGCCATGAGAACCATGTAATAGGTCTCTTTAGGAACCAAAACTGCTTCTGTGACACCTTTAAAAAATCCTTATGTCGCCCTTAAGGCGTTTTGAAATGATTGATCCGCCGTTTGAGGATTTTTAACATAATACTTGACCCGCCATTGAGGCCTTTTTATGATGCTTAATCTACCATGGCTAGAGTGATTTTGATCATCAACCTGTTCTAAGCTTGAAAACATATATCAAACCATCTTAGTAAGTAATGGGTGATAACAAATAGCAGTCGCCCCAAAATATTTTGAGGCGAGTCAGAAAAAGTCTAAAAAACCTTGTGGCAGTGCCAGGGAGGTAAAAAATAGCAACTTCGTCGGTTCATAAGGCCGCGACAGGATAGGGCGAGTAAAACAAGCTCAAGCACCACCCAAAATAATAATTTCGTCGGCTCATAAGGTTGCGACAGGATAGGGCGAGTCAAACAAGCTCGAGCGCCACCCAGGATAGTAATTTCGTCGGCTCATAAGGTCGCGACAGGATAGGGCGAGTCAAAACAAGCTCAAGCGCCACCCAAGGGAGACTTTTGTATCAAAAGCCCAAGCATTTAGACCGGCTAATCAGGCACAAGTCAAGCTTCAGTGAAGTTGGTTCAATGAACCAATGGTCTCTCTATTTTCCATGTGAGGCGCTTGCCGGTACCAGACATGTTTTAACCAAAGCAAGTTCAGGGTCCATTAGAGGAATAACTCGCCAAGAGTTCATGGGTCCATATGGCGATTCGGCCAACACACAGTCCAGTATAACCATTTGTAATGCAGTAACTTTTCGCAGGCCAAATGGGTAATAAAATTGATCTCAATGAGAGGAAGCCCCCAAGTCGGGAGGCGTTTAATTTTATTGCTTTATAAGAAATGAAAAACTTACAAAATGTAGAGCTTAAGAGCTCAAGTGTAATAAGGCCGCAAGTGGGCAATATTCCAGGGGCGAGTCGACTCAGCCTTCGTGGTTGGTCGGTTAGGCCGGAGATCCACCAGATAGTAAGACCGTCTTGAAGAGTTTTGCTGACGACGAACGGTCCTTCCCATGGTGGTGATAACTTATGCATGCCAGCGCGATCTTGTATTAGCCGAAGAACTAAGTCGCCTTCCTGAAAGGTTCGGCTCTTGACCCGGCGGCTATGATAACGCCGTAAGTCCTGCTGATAAATAGCCGATCGGGCTGCAGCCCAATCACGCGCCTCCTCTAAGGCGTCCAAAGAGTCTTGACGCGCCAATTCATTGTCCTATTCCACATAAGCAGTGACTCTAGGTGAGTCATGCCTTATGTCAGTGGGAAGAACAACTTCTGCTCCATAGACCAGAAAGAAAGGGGTAAAACCCGTGGACCGGTTCGGGGTGGTCTGGATGCTCCATAGCACTGAAGGCAACTCCTCAACCCAACATCCCGGGGTTCTTTCCAAGGGAACCATGAGTCAGGGCTTGATTCCCCGTAAAACTTCCTGGTTCGCCCGCTGCGCCTGTCCATTAGATTGTGGGTGAGCAACCGCAGAAACATCAAGCCGGATATGCTCTCGACGGCAAAACTTCTACATCGCCCCTTGAGACAGATTAGTGCCATTGTCAGTAATGATACTGTGCGGATATCCAAACCAGAAAATCAACTTTTTAAGAATTTGACCGCCGTCTCCGCATCGCAAGCTCCAACAGGCTCTGCCTCAACCCACTTGGTGAATTTATCAACCGCCACCAGCAAATGGGTTTTCTTGTTGGATGACATTTTAAAGGGGCCAACCATGTCCAACCCCCAGACTGCGAAAGGCCAAGTGATGGGAATCATCCTTAATTCTTGAGCCGGCACATGAGCTTGTCGCCCATAACGCTGGCATCCATCGCATCGACGAACTATCTCCTCTGCATCTGCATGAGCCGTCAACCAAAAGAAACCATGACAGAACGCCTTTGAAACCAAAGAACGTGACCCGGCGTGATGCCCACAATCTCCGGAATGAATGTCATTTAGAATTTTGCACCCTTCTTCTGAGGAAACACATCGTTGAAAAACCCCGGAGGTACTTCGCTTATATAATTCGCCGTTGATGATCAACATGGATTTGCTTCGCCGAACAATTTGGCGGGCCAAAACTTCATTTGTTGGTAACTCGCCTCGGGCGAGATAGGCTAGATAGGGAAGAACCCAATCCGGCGTAACGTGGAGAGCCGCCACGAACTGAGACTCAGGATCTGGTATCGCCAACTCCTCCTCTGATGGCAAACTCACGGAGGGATTATGCAAAGTATCCAGAAAAACATTGGGGGGAACCGGCTTTCGCTGGGAACCGAGGCGCGAAAGGGCATCAGCCGCCTCGTTAAGGCGCCGGTCAATGTGATCAACCTGATAGCCATGGAAATGACCCGCCACATCGGACACAACCCTCGTGTAAGTTGCCATCACGGGGTCTCGAGAATCCCAAGTGCCTGAAACTTGCCGAGCCACCAAATCAGAGTCGCCAAAACATCTGACCCGCGTAAGGTTCATCTCCTTGGCGAGTCGCAGGCCGTGAAGTAAAGCTTCGTATTCTGCCGCATTGTTGGTGCACGGAAACATGAGTCGGAGGACATAATAGAATTTGTCTCCTTGAGGGGATACCAGTACCACACCATCCCTCGAGCCTTCCAACTGTCTGGATCCGTCCAAATAAATAGTCTAGTATGTAAGATCAGGCTTGTCTTCCGGGGCGTGTAACTCGGTCCAATCATTGACGAAATCAACCAAGGCTTGAGATTTGATGGCCGTGCGAGGGGTGTATCGTACGTGATGCGGCCCAAGTTCAATCGCCCACTTGGCAATCCGCCCCGTTGCCTCCTGATTCTGGATGATGTCCCCGAGGGGGGCGGAACTAACCACTGTGATGGGATGTTCTTGAAAATAATGTTTGAGCTTCCGACTCGCCATAAACACCCCATATACTAATTTCTGCCAATGTGGGTACCGTTGCTTGGAAAGAGTTAGCACTTCGATGAAAAAATATACCGGGCGCTGCACTGGGTATTCCTTTCCTTCCTCCTTCCTTTCAACGACCACCGCCACACTTACTGCTTTGGAGTTTGCCGCAATATAGAAAAGCATGGGCTCTTTTGTCAGTCGGGGCGGCCAAGACCGGCGGGTTTACTAGTTGCCGTTTCAAGGCTTCGAAAGCTTCATCAGCTTCATCTGTCCAAGCAAAATGGTCAGATTTCTTTAGCAATTGATACAGGGGAATCGCCTTTTCTCCGAGGCGGCTTATGAATCGACTTAAGGCCGCAATGTGACCCGCCATCCGTTGAACTTGGTTAACATTTGCTGGCTTCCCAAGGGAAGTAACTGCTTCGATTTTGTCCGGGTTAGCTTCGATGCCACGCTCAGACACCAGGAAGCCCAACAATTTCCCTGCAGGAACACCAAAAGCACACTTGGTGGGATTTAGCTTCATCTGATATACCCGCAGATTATCAAAAGTTTCCTTGAGATCTTCCAATAGCGTCTCTCCCTGGCGGGTTTTAATCACAATGTCATCGACATAGGCGTGGACGTTGCGTCCGATTTGGCTACGGAGGCAATTCTGGATGCAGCGCTGATAAGTCGCCCGTGCACTCTTGAGTCCAAATGGCATGGACACATAACAAAAAGCCCCAAAGGGGGTTATAAAAGCTGTTTTCTCCTGATCCTCCACGGCCATCTTGATTTGGTGATATCCAGAGTAGGCATCCAAGAAGCACAAACGTTCGCATCCCGCCACCGAGTCAGTAATCTGGTCGATGCGGGGAAGAGAGAAATGATCTTTTGGACAAGCTCTGTTGAGGTCCGTGTAATCAATGCACATACGAAAGGTACCATTCTTTTTGAGCACCAAGACCGGGTTAGCCAACCATTTGGGGTGAAAAACTTCTACGATGAATCCGGCGGCCAAGAGATGGGCAACCTCTTCCCCGATTGCCTTGCGTCGTTCCTCGTTAAACCTACGAAGATACTGCTGGACAGGTTTTGCCTTTGGGTCAACATTAAGATGGTGCTCAGCGAATTATCTCGGCACACCAGGCATGTCAGAAGGTTTCCATGCGAAGATGTCCCGATTCTCACGGATGAATTCGATGAGTGCGCTTTCCTATTTGGGATCCAGACCCGTCCCAATGGTGAACTGTTTGGTTGAGTCGCCAGGAACGAAATCAACCGTTTTAGTGTCATCCGTTGGTTTGAACTTGAGGGGCGGCTCAACATCTGTCGTTGGCTTTTTTAAAGGCGACATATCAGCCGGATCAACATTGCCCCGATGATATTTGAGCTCCTCTGCGGCGCAGGCAACTTCGCGTAAGCCGCGTCCCCTTCTTCACATTCCCTTGCAATCCTTCTATCACCGTCAACCGTGATGGGTCCTTTAGGACCAGGCATCTTGAGTTTAAGGTAAACATAGCATGGGCGAGCCATGAACCGGGCGTAAGCCGGCCGCCCAAACAGCGCATGGTAGGGGCTTTTCAATTTGACCACCTCAAACATCAGCGACTCACTCCTGTAGTTAGATGCTGTTCCAAATGCAACTGTGAGTCTGACTCGGCCTATGGGGTACGCCGATTTACCTGGGACGATTCCATGGAATACCGTGGTTGAAGGCATCAAATCTTTTTCCAACAGGTTCATCCTTTGGAAAGTGTCAAAATACAAAATATTGATGCTGCTGCCACCATCCATTAGTACTTTCGACAAGGTATACCCCCCAACTTGGGGAGCCACGACCAACGCTAAATCGCCGGGATTGTCTACTCTTGGCGGACGATCCTCCCTACTCCATGATATGGTCTGCTCGGACCAGTGGAGGTACCTGGGGAGTGCCGGCTCAGACACACTGTACGCTCGGTGACTCACCTTTTTATCATGCCTGCAAGCATTGGTGGTGAAAACGTGGTACTACCCATTGCTTAACTGTTTGGGGTTGTTGCGGAAGCCGCCGTTGTCATCCTGGCCCTGCGAAGCCCCCTGTGGGGGTGCTTGCTGAAAAACTTCGGGCGGGTTATACCGTCGTTGGTGATGCACCGGATACTGGCCGCTGCTCGGCTACGAGCCACCATGAGCCCCTGGTTCGGGAAAACCGCCGAAGGGGTTCTGACGTTGGTTGGGTGCACCGAACTGTTCCTGCCGTTGGTCCGGGTCACCACTTTGCCCCTTTTTGATCGCCTCCGCCCGAAATTCCCGCATCACGTAACAGTTCTCCCAGGAATGAGTCGCCGGTCCGTTTGCCATGGCGTGGTGCGGGTAGGGGCCCTTGAGTAACTCTTCATAGTTGCACGGCTTTTTACCACTGTATCCCCTGCTTTTCTTCTGGCGTTGGTCTCCATTGTTGGTGTTGGTATTGGCAACTAAATCTGAAGATTCTTCCTGCTGCCTTCTCTTGCTATTCGCCGCCTGATTGTGGCGGGCGCGTCCCTGGAACCGGGTATGATTTTTGGATGACTCGCCCTTCCTTGGCGAGTTAGCTTTACCATCCTCACCGGGATCTTTGATGTCGTCCGCCTCGGCGTACCTAGTGAGGGTATCCATTAGCTCCCCCCATGTCTTGGACCTTTCGTTTGAGTCGTGCCAACTTCTGTACCAGAGGTTCGTAGTGGCAATTCTTCTCAAGGATTAGCACAACTTGAGCCGCCCTAATACCATCTGATGAGTGAATGATTTCCGCGACCCGCCGTGACCAGTGGTGGGCCGACTCATCGGGGCGCTGAACGCAGTGCTGCAGATCGACAATCGTCATTGGACGTTTGCAGGTTCCTTGGAAGTTTTTGATGAAGCGCTCTTTCAATTCAGCCCAGGTCTGGATGGAGTTGGGGGGGGGGGGGGTAAGTTTTTTAACCAAGTACGCGATGTCCCTTCGAGCATCATTGTGAAGTATCTGGCGCAAACTGCTTCGTTTACGTCAAGCATGTCCATGGCGATTTCATAAATCTCGACCCATGACGCCGGCTAAAGGTCCGGAGTGTAGTTAGGCACCTTTCTTGGTCCTTTAAAATCCTTGGGCATTCGTTCTTTGCGAAGGGCGGGGGCCAAGCACGACACCCCCACTCGTTCGCCGCTCCCGACAAGAGGGGCTGGGGCGACTTGGATGTCCGAGAGATCCCGGCGTGGCGGGTCTTGATGATCGGGCAGGTTGTCCTGGGGGATGAGCCGCGGTCCGCTGTTTACAGCGGGCTGGTCCTCTGGCCGACTCCTGGTGCAGATTGTTTGGGGGGGTGGAATGCAGCCTATCTAGGCTATGTGAGAACTGGGCGTTTTGAACCACCGCCGTCTTCAACATCTCAATGGCGTTCCTTGCCTCTATCTCGGCAGGAGTATTGCCGTGAATCGGAAGAGATTCCAAATGGCGAGTTGCAGCAAGGACATTGTCCACCGGGTTGGAGAAGTGACCTTGAGGTGTCCGGAATAGGGGGACGCGATCCACAACTGGTTGGAACGGCGGGTTAGGCGCCTGACCCGGTCCTCCCCCCGGGGCGGCTCCCGTCCCGGGAGTTCGCGGAGTGTCGAACAGGCGGGTCGGGTTGAGATCAGGGGGCAGGCGACCCTGGTGCCTCCGCTGATGGACGGCGTCAGATGCGCGCTGGTGCCTTTCGAGCCTCTAGTTGTCAGTATTTAAGCGAGTTATCTCAGCGGTAATTTGGGCTTGCCGGGTTTCGATCCTGGCGGACTCCACCTCGGCATCCCGTTGAGCCTTTGCCACTGCTTCTCTTAGTTTCGTCAATTCCGTGTTTACTGCCTCCTGGTTTTCCGGTGTGATGGGGGTCGCCATGATCCTTGTAATTTCCGCTGCTAATTCCACCAAGACAGCGGCTGGGCTTGTAGATGTCTCTTCAGTTCCATCTCCGCCTGCCGGGTTTGGCGAGGGTTGGGTCGCCCCAGCCATGTAAACGGCGATCTGACGACGGGTTCGGTCAAGGACTTCGGGGTCCATGGCCAGCGACAAGCCCCCAAGACAATCCCCATGTAGAGACCGGATTGAATCCGAATGCCCATGGACGATTCATCATCAGTGTTGACCAGCGTGGTTTCCTGGGTCGCTGAGTGTTCTGGTTCCTCAGATCCCTGCGTGAATCCAACAAAGACCGGGCGAGTTAGATTTGGCGTCACCACCGGGCGGACGTACCTGGCCGGCTCGACGATGTCAGAGGAGATGTCCGACTCAGGCACGGACGATCCAATCATGCCGATGAAGACGCTGATCTTGCCGAAAGGGACCCTGTAACCAGATTCGATCGAATCCGCCTCGGGTCCCCATAGCAGGTTGTTGATGTAGTACTTCCCACGGTGGCTCCGAGTCATGAGCCCCGTCGTGTAGCTCCCAAACCCTGGTAGGGCTCCCTTTGAGAACTCAACTCCACCGTGCGCAGGCCCCACGGTGGGCGCCAACTGTCGTGGTTTTGTCACGGCAGATGTCCTCGTGAAAGGACTTAGTATTGGAGCCATCGCACCTTGGTGGCGACTCAAAGGGGTTGAACGGGAGTGAGACGGCGATTTACCCAGGTTCGGCCCCTCGAGAGGAGGTAAAAGCCTACGTCCTGCTTTGTGTTGTATTGATGGAGTTTCGATTACAAGGAGGGCGTAACTCGCCAGACCTAGCACTCGATGATTTCTAACCTACCTCCTTCTTCCCTGGGACTCGCCTTTATATACAGGTCGAGTCCCTAGGGTTTACAAGGGTACTTTCCTTTCTACAGACCGTGACTCTTACGATCTCTAAGTCGCCACCTTTCCAAAGCTTGGAGACCTTCCCCGTCGTGGACTCCTTCCGGAAGTTGTAAACCGCCATACAACCTCCGGTCCTGCCAGGCCAAGGCCCGAACCATATTTTAGATGAATCGCCAGATTTGGTGACCCGGCCCAACTAGGGCGGGTTATCAATAGATAATATCTCCAACAGTACCCAGCCCACATGTTTTACGTCTTACGAGCACCAACTCTGGACAGTACCAACCATGCACGGACCAACGATGTGACTGGAACTCATAAAAATGGCATAGTCGTCCTACCCTGCACGACCCCATCACGAGAGTGACCACATATCACTCCCGCCACTAGTAATGTGGCTCTTTGCTAGCACCAACCAGAGTAATTGACATAGCCCCGTCCCATAAGGGGTAATGTGGTCGTACTGGTAAGGTTGGGATGGTCGACACATCATAAATCTAATCCCATTTCCGAAACCTTACTCACACAAATACCGGGTGCATCACTTCACCAAAAGTGACCACCTAACTCTTCATCACCCTCGGGCATTAGTGGCACCCGACGGGGTTTTCATAAACTCTTGCTTTATGACAACATCATGCTCATGATGAACCTACATCTATCTTTACTTGTCAACATGGTATTAGCATGACCCTAAGGGGTAGAGTCAAGCTCAATGCATGTGCTCCGGGGGAGCCTTCGGTAAAATCATATCAAATGATTACCGGCACTTATGATCATATGCAACGGGAATACTTGCTACTATAACATGCAAAGTAACATATGCTCAGTCATGGTCAAAGGGCTGCTTGCCTTGGTCAGCTAAGTATCCGGGGTCTTCGAGGTCTTCTGCTCTGATTCCCTCGTCACACGGGTTTTCTATCGTCGATAAAACAATAAATAAGAAATAGCTCACACAGAAAGAGTCCACAAAGTCATTTTAAAAATGTTCCCTATTACTGATAAATCTAAGTTATCATTTAAAAAATATTTGCCTTAATTTCCCTTGAAGGAATATTTTTAAAAACAACCAAGCAGAAGCAAAGCAATTCCATTTTAACCCTTTTTAATATTGTAAAATAGATTAGTTGCTGGAAAAAATTCATCTAAGCATATCATTAAATACTATACATTTTTAGAAGAATAACAGTGGAAGAATTATATTTTTACACTGGTTAAATGTTTTTATAAAAATCTTACAAATCCAGGTTTAAAAATAAAAGAAAAATAGGCCAGCTCCTGGCCTGGCTCGGCCCAGAGTTGGGGTGGCCCATGGCCAGCCGACGGCCTGCCTAGGTGCGCGTGCCGTCAGCTTTGAACCTGACGCGCAGGGCCGTGCGGTCAGCGACCGAGGCCAGCGCGGGGGAGGAGGCTGGGCCACCGACAGGTGGGGCACACGTGTCGGGGTCGTCTCCTACCTCCAGCCAGAGAGGAGGAGGAGGACGCCGACGAGGCTGCCAACGTGCTCATGCCCTAAGGAACACGGGAATGGGTCCGCCTGACCGTCACCTACCTGCAGGTGTTCGAAACAACGATGGGGAGGCAGGGGTTCGCCGGCGACGAGGAGGCCGTGGCGGAGGGGTTTCGAGAAGTGGTCGAGGGGGTGGCTAGAGACACGGAAAAGCTCGGGCGAGTTAGGGGAAAGCTTCCTGGGGTCAAGGGGGTCAGTTTGGTGGGTCGAGGGGCGCAGGAGCCGTTGTGTAGCCGGAGATCGACCGGAGCTCCGAGGCGGAGGGGCCTCGGTCGATCTCGAGCACCGGGGCTCTGCTGGGTTGCTGGGGTGGCTAGGGGGATGCTAGTGGATGCGGCGAAGGTATCTGAGGGGTGCTGGAGCGAGGGGGAGGGCTATTTATAGGCCCGCGACGGTGAGCAGACTCGGGAGCGCCGGTGACTCACCGTGGCGCGCATGGGGGCGCAGAGAGGCGTTGGGGTTGAAACCACGGTCTCAGGACATGGTATTGGACTGCCCGAACCGTCTGCTGCAGAGAGAGAGAGAGAGAGAGAGAGAGAGAAGAGCCGTGCATTCGTGGTCACGCAAGCTTGGCCGAATCTGGAGCACGCGGGCACGCGTCCCGCGAGCTCTAGCGCAAGAGAGGAGGGGCCCTGAGGCTTGCCCGACGTAGAGGGGCTGTCGGGGAGGAGGTTGGACATCTCGGGGGAGGCTGGAACTGGCCGAGGGCGTTGCCCCCACCTTGGTGACTCCCTGTAGCGCGCCCAGAGCGCAGTTTTGGCATGCCACGGCATGCTGGTGCGATCTGAGGCACTTTGGACGTGTCTAGCATGTCCTGGCACTTGCTGGGGGTGTGGCTAGCCGTTTGGTTTTAGTGGGAGATTCGGCTGGTCAAAGGAGGCAAGAAATACTGGTGCTGTCAGTCATGAACTGAGGTCTAAATTGGGTTTTTTGGCCTTTTCACTTTGAACCAGTGAGGGGCCAGTTGACTGGGGTTAGATACATGTGCTGGCTGTTTAATCTAAGAGTTTGAAGCAAAGGAGTTTGGTTTAGCTGTGGCTAAGGTGGCTTTTTCCTATCTGCCAGAAGGTGTTCGATAGTGGTCACAGGGGGTTGCACCCCACCACTCGTGCTGAGACTTAACATGTTTGGTTTTGGTGATAAACCATGGAGTTCCACCAAATTTGAGCTCCAATGGACAAGTTTAGCTTTGTAAACTTGAAATCACTCAAATATGACCAGATCTGTTCCTTCCAAAGGGAGTGTGGGCAAACTAAGTCCCACAAATCCCATTTTAGGTGTAGAACCCTCCTTTGAGGTATTAGGCACTCCTGCAAACTTTTAGCCTCATTGGACAAACTTTGCTATGTAGAGTTGCTCTAACTTGATTCTGGACACACAAGTTTTTTGGGTTATTTGGGGTCCTTATCCACCTTTGATCAAGGTGAAACTTTATGTGGACACCAAACAAGGCTTTGGGACATCACTGGAATTTTCTAGGAATTTATTGGAAATATCTCAAAATGCCAAAACAGACAGAAATAGCTTTTATAGTTTTAATCAATAAATATAATATAAAATGGGGTTTAAAATCCTATGTATGGAAAATATATGTCCTTCTGATCATCTCTAAATTTAATCAGATTTTTCCAAAGTAGAAAAGTATTTTTCCATGTTGGAATACCAATTCTGACCTTAGAAATGGACAGGTTATTTAATTAGGAAAATACTCACAAAAATAATTATTTTTGTGGTTTTGAAATATATGGATAGGTAAAAATCAGATTACCAAATATGAGTAGTAGCACTTCTTGCTATCAAGGACATGTAGTGCAACTTAAGGTGGTTTTACTATGGTTATCAAAGGTTTTTGGAAATCAGCAAAATACCGAAAAGGAATTTAGGGTTTTGAAACCTCACATGATCAAGCATACAAGCATACAATGTCAATCATGGCACTCACAATATTAGTTTTGAAATAGTTTTAACAAGCTCGGAATTTTACAACACAAACAGGTGATAGCAAAAATAGGGTGTGACAAATTTGCATGATTTGAATGGAACTAACTCGGACTAACCCTGTTTTCAGCAGAATTGCCATGGTGTTGTTTTTGTGCAGAAATAAAAGTTATCGGATTGTCCTGAAAATTTACGGAGAATTTTTCTGGAATGAAAGTAAAATACTTGCGCAAAGATCCGCCGGAGGGGGCGTGCGAGTGGGCCACAAGCCCGTGGGCCGCGGCCACCCCCTAGGACGCGCCGTGAGGGCTTGTGGGGCCCACGTGGCACCACCGCCCCCAAACTCAGCTCTATATCTTCCGTCTCGCCCGGAAAAAAAATTAGGGAGAAGGATTCATCGCGTTTTACGATACGGAGGCGCCGCCACCTCCTGCTCTTCATCTGGAGGACAAATCTGGTGTCCGTTTTGGGCTCCAGAGAGGGGAAATCGTCGCCATCGTCATCATCAACCTTCCTCCATCGACAATTCCATGATGCTCTTCATCGTTCGTGAGTAATATCATCGTAGGCTTGCTGGACGGTGATGAGTTGGATGAGATCTATCATGTAATCGAGTTAGTTTTGACGGGGATTGATCCCTAGTATCCACTATGTTTTAGATTGATGTTGCTACTACTTTGCCATGCTTAATGCTTGTCACTAGGGCCCGAGTGCCATGATTTCAGATCTGAACCTATTATATTGTCGCCAATATATATGTGTTTTAGATCCTATCTTGCAAGTTGTAGTCATCTACTATGTGTTATGACCCGGCAACCCCGGAGTGACAATAGCCAGAACCACTTCCGGAGATGACCATAGTATGAGGAGTTCATGTATTCACCGCGTGTTAATGCGTTGGTCTGGTTCTTTATTAAAAGGAGAACCTTAATATCCCGTAGTTTCCATTAGGACCCCGCTGCCACGGGAGGGATGTACAATAGATGTCATGCAAGTTCTTTTTCCTAAGCACGTATGACTACATACGGAATACATGCCTACATTAGATTGACGAACGAGAGCTAGTTACTTATCTCTCCGTGTTATAGTTGTTACATGATGAATCACTTCCATCATACTCATCCATCACCGATCCACTGCCTACGAGTCTTTTACTAATGGTCCTTGCTATGTTACTTTGTCCTGGCTTGTCCCTTGCTACAAAAGGGATTGGGCCACTTTGCTGCTACTGTTGCTACTGCTGTTACTCTGCTGCTGCTGCTACCGCTGGTCCTTGCTACTTCGCTATTACTTGTTGCAAGACCCTTTTCCAACACCGTTGCCGGGAAAGAATAGTTACTCGTCCACGTGCAACTTACTGTCGCCATTGATACAACAGTTACGAATAGTCTGCCGTCAACAGATCTTTTTTGACACCGTTGCTATCATACTACTTTGCTACTGATACTTTGCTTGCAGACACTAATCTTTCAGGTGTGGTTGAATCTGACAAACTCAGCTGCTAATACTTGAGAATATTCTTTCGCTTCCCCTTGTGAGCGAATCAATAAATTTGGGTTGAATACTCTACCCTCGAAAACTGTTGCGATCCCCTACACTTGTAGGTTATCACACTACTTCCCACCAATCCCCCCTCCTCGCAGCCCGCGCCTGCCAGCCCTGTGTTACAAACACCCGAATCTGCATCATGGCCCTCACTTATTGGATATGCCTCCCCTCTTGTTGGCCGACCCATCGCATCCACCTCGCTTTTCATGTCGCCCACTACCCCATTGCCACGTCTGCTCCATCACGCTATTTTGGCAGAGCCAAGCCAAAATTTACACCACATGTCCACACGAGCTAAATCTGGTTTTATCATGCCTAAACAACCTTTTCTAGCTAGCTCCACTTTGACCGCCCTTTCCCCTATTCCACCCACGTACAAATCCGCCCAAAAGGACCCAAATTGTCTATAAGCTATGCAAGATTAATTTCATGCTTTAACGAATAACTTCACTTGGTCTTTGGTGCGTGATACGTCTCAAACGTATCTATAATTTTTGATGGTTTCATGCTGTTATCTTGTCAACTTTGGATGTTTTATATACCTTTTATATCTTTTTGGGACTAACTTATTAATTCAGTGCCAAGTGCCAGTTCCTGTTTTTTCTATGTTTTTGACTCTTTTCAGATATGATTTTGGAACGGAGTCCAAACGGAATAAAATCCCCGAAATGAATTTTTCCACAACAGAAGAAGATCGGGGGACTTGAGGGCCAAGGCAGGAGGCCCACAGGGAGCCCACAAGCCCTGACGTCGCGGCTAGGGGGGGCCGCGGCCACCAGGCTTGTGGCCTCCCTGGCGCTCCCCTGCCCTAGCTCTTTGGCCTATATATTCCCAAAAATCCCAGAAAAAATAAGGGCGTCCACGAAACCACTTTGCCGCTGCCGCAAGCTTCCGTTTCCGCGAGATCTCATCTGGAGACCCTTCCCGGTGCCCTGCCGGAGGGGACTTTGGAGCTGGAGGGCTTCTACATCAACATTATCGCCTCTCCAATGACTCATGAGTAGTCTACTTCAGACCTACGGGTCCGTAGTTAGTAGCTAGATGGCTTCTTCTCTCTCTTGGATCTTCAATACAAAGTTCTCCATGATCTTCATGGAGATCTATCCGATGTAATCCTCTTTGGCGGTGTGTTTGTCGAGATCTGATGAATTGTGGATTTGTGATCACATTATCTATGAATTATATTTGAGTCTTTGCTGATTTCTTATATGCATGATTTGATATCCTTGTAAGTCTCTCCGAGTCTTGGGTTTTGTTTGGCCAACTAGATCTATGATTCTTGCAATGGGAGAAGTGCTTGGTTTTGGGTTCATACCGTGCGGTGACCTTTCCCAGTGACAGAAGGGGCAGCAAGGCACGC
The DNA here is from genome assembly GCF_904849725.1 of Hordeum vulgare subsp. vulgare. Lineage (NCBI taxonomy): Eukaryota > Viridiplantae > Streptophyta > Magnoliopsida > Poales > Poaceae > Hordeum > Hordeum vulgare. The sequence continues at coordinate 537,490,590 of NC_058521.1, forward strand.
ATCATGTTGTTGCCATCAAGGGTAACAAGACGGGTTTTCATCATAGATTTGAGATTGTCCATCTACATCATGTCATCTTGCTTAAGGCGTTACTCTGTTCTTATGAACTCAATACACTAGATGCATGCTGGATAGTGGTCGACGTGTGGAGTAATAGTAGTAGATGCAGAAAGTATCGGTCTACTTGTTTTGGACGGGATGCCTATAGATATGATCATTGCCATAGATAACATCATGACTTTGCGCGGTTCTATCAATTGCTCGACAGTAATTCGTTCACCCACCGTCTACTTGCTTTCATGAGAGAAGCCACTAGTGAACACTACGGCCCCCGGGTCTATTCACAACTATCATCTCAGCTTTCACTTTTACTTTGCTTTGTTTACTTTTTGCTTTCAGTTCTCACTTTGCAAACAATCTATAAGGGATTGACAACCCCTTCATAGCGTTGGATGCAAGTTCTTTGTGTTTGTGCAGGTACTTGTGACTTGACGCGATCCTCCTACTGGATTGATACCTTGGTTCTCAAACTGAGGGAAATACTTACTTCTTCTATGCTGCATCACCCTTTCCTCTTCAAGGGAACACCAACACAAGGCTCCAAGGCCGCGGGGGAATCCTTTGCATATTTGCCAAGGAAATCCCTATAGGCGTAGCTAGCAGCAGAAGGACCTCTGACGCCGTTGCCGGGGAAGGTCTTTTGTTGCCGTAGCAGTGCCTAAGCCTGCAGTTATGAATATCTTCACGGGAAAATGGATACTTTGGGACAAATTCTATGCGGATGTCATGTTGGATCACTACAAGGCACGATGGGCTGTGCGCGGATTCACTCAATAGGAAGGTGTTGACTACAACGAGACCTTTAGCCCCGTGGTGAAACCAGCAATAATTCGGGTTGTGCTCAGTCTTGCCACCACTCATGCTTAGCCTATTCATCAATTGGATGTCAAGAATGCCTTCTTACATGGAGATCTCAAGGAGACCGTCCACTGTTCTCAACCTGCCGGGTTTGTGGATCGCTGATGCCTAGATCATGTTTGTATACTGTGCAAGTCCTTATATGGGCTCAAACAGGCTCCCCGGCAATGGTTTCTCAAGCTCAAAAGATTCCTCCTCGCCATTCGTTTTTGCGCTTCCAAGACTTATTCTTATATGTTAATTCTCCACCAAGGCACCGCTATTGCTTATCTACTCGTTTACATCAACGATATCATACTCACCGCCAGTTCCCCTACCAAACTTCACTCCATCACCACCTCTCTCAAGTCTGAATTCTCCACATCAGACCTTGGTGAGTTGCACCACTTTCTCAGCATCAATGTCACACCTAACACCTCAGGTCTCTTTCTCTGCGAGCAGCAATACACTCTTGAGGTCTTATATCTGGCAAAGATGCTCAATTACAAGCCAATTTCTACTTTGATCGACACCAGCTCAAAACTCTCCTCCGCGGATGGCCACCTCCTCTCCAGTCCAACCCATTATGGGTGTCTCGCAGGTTCCCTCCAGTACCTCACTCTCACACGGCCCGACATCACCTATGACATGCAACAGATGTGCTTGTTCATGCACGTTCCCCGCGACACACACATGCAATTGATCAAGTGGATCCTTTGGTATCTTCGAGGTACTTCCCACAATGGCATACAATTTTACAAATCCTCCTCCAAGGATGTGGTGGCATATAAAGATGCGGATTGGGCCGGCTGTCGTGACACCCATAAAGCCACATCTGGGTTTTGCGTTTTTCTCAGCTCCAACCTCGTGTCATGGTCCTCAAAACATCAACCCACTGTTTCACGATTCAATGCAGAAGCTGAATACAGAGGAGTTGCCAACTGTGTCACGGAGTCTTGCTGGCTACGACAGCTGCTGCTTGAGCTCAAGCACCCGCCACCTTGTGCTACACTAGTCTACTTCCACTACTGCAGGAAGGCTTAGCAGTGGCGGGCGCAAAATGGCCATCACTGGCGGGCTAGGGGCCAGGCAAGCCCGCCATTGACCTCCCGCCACTTCTAAAAGGCCACCAGTGGAGGGCACTAACTAGCACCCGCCACTAGTAATTGGATGCACCAGAACCCTGCACCTCACCCACGCATGGCCATGCCTTTACCACTGCGCTGCTGCGCTGCTACTAAACAAACAGGCGCAAAATACCAGCTAAACCTGACCTGCTATTGAATCCACACACGAAAGCATTAAACCGAAAAACAAAAGGGCCAGGGGGAAACTCGAACCCCAGACCTGCCACGCGAGAGGTGGTTCTGATGCCACTGCGCCGCGCTTCGGACACTGACCCATACGAGGAATCAATCTAGGTAACCTCTTACTGGCGCTACTACAACAAGGAAGGAAAAACATATAGGTTTAAAAAGGGGCGCTTGGGGAGGATCAAACCCACGCCCACCTGCACTCCATGCACGCACGCTGCCACTATGCTATGCCATCGTTGCCCTTTTGGACAGGCCCCTCTGACTGTGCATCTACCGCGGCGGCCGAAACAGGGGAGGCACACCGGCGAACACTTCGATGCCTATCCCACAATCTAACCACCAGCGAGGGATGCGGGGTCCCTGAAGGATCCATTCCCGGGGATAACCCACTTGGAGGTAGCCCACGACGGCGGCGCGACGGGGCTGCTGCATCGGGCCAAGCAGAGCTCGACGCCGGCGACGAACACGCGCAGATAGGAGATCCTATGCGCGGGGAAGGAAGAGGAGGAGATGGCGCTCACCCGGGGGGGGGGGGGGGGTTCGGAGACGAGCGCGGGCGCCGAGAAGAGAAGAAGAGGCGGGGCGGCCTGCGACGACCCGCTGCTCCTCTCCAGCGATGTCGACGTGGACGAGACGACGGGGAGGGGGAGTTTCCCTCTTAGCGACGGGAATGGAATGAGGATGCCTCCTGCATTCTCGTTCCCAACTTGGCCTCCACGGGGAGTTGCCGACGAGAGGGGAAACGGCGGCGACGACGGCTTGACACCCTCTGAACCTACTGAAGCCTCTGCTCTCTAGATCTCACCTTGCAGAGGGGAACGAAGGAGGGGGAAAGATGTGGCGGTGGGGAGAGGGAACCCTAGGAAGGCACGCATGCCGATGAGGCTTAATAGGCGACGGGGCTGATGGCCTCGACGTCCGTGAAGGTGCCACGCGACACCCACTCTCTCACGTGTCCCTGCTATTGACGGAAAAGGGCGGGAAGGGAAGGAACAGTGTCAGGGACGAGAAAGGAGAGGGAGGTGGGCTACACAAGGGAGAAAGGGAAGATGGGCCAGGAGGAGAGGTACTAGCCCAGGCCTCTCTCTCACTTACACAAAAATAGGCAGGCCTTAAAAAAATAAATCCAAACGAGTTTGAATTAAAACCAGGAGAAAAGAAGAGATTTTTCCCAAAGCATAAATTCATAGACATTCAAAAATGATCCCCCTATTTATAAAAATAGGTGGGGCATTTTTGAGCAAGCAAAATAAATTGGTTTCATAGAAATTGGCCCTGTTTTTAAAATAAAAAGAAAGGAATAATAATTCAAATAGGTGAGTGTTGCCACCCACAAATAATTAAAAGGTTTTCCAAAGATGTTGAACATTTTTAATGGGCCAAAACAGAAACTTCAATTCTGCCCCAAGTTAGAAAAGAGAGAGGGGCTTTATTTGGTCCATGGTGCAACTAAGATTTTTTGAAGGGCTCTTGTTGCACCCACACCACACTCCACAAGAACATCACAAGACACATGCAATCACATATTACCAGGGTGGCACAACACACAAGATCAAGGACGAAGCAAAAGGAACAATATGATATGCATGATGCATGAGATGCACATGAAATGACAAAGCCACAACCTCAACTCCATAACATTGCCTCGACATGGTTGCCACATATGGAAAAGCTTACAAAAGGGGAAAGAAAGCACTTGGGCTGTTACACATTCTTCACACGTGTTTGCAGACCTCCCAAGGAGCGCGACAAATGCTTGAAGGCACTATGCGTCCTAGGAGGGGGATGCTGAGCAGAGGCTATTCTGGGCACAGTTCCAACCCCCGAGCAACCTCTCCTTGTCCCCGATCAGCTGAGACAATTGATTAAGCTTGAAAGGATCGATATGGTTGACTAGAGGGGGGGGGGCTGAATAGGCAACAACGAATTTTAAGCTTTTCTTTAGCAAATTACGTTTAGTAACAAATGGGTTGTCTAGATATCCAACTAGGTGAGCAACCTATACGATGATAACAATAAAAATAATAAACAAGTAACAAATACAAGTAAAGGTAAGAAGTAAACACAAGTGGAACCGATGAAGACGAGGATGTGTTTTCGAAGTTCCTTCCCTTTGAGGGGAAGTACTTCTCTCTTAGAGCGGTGTGGAGGCAGAATGCTCCCCAATATGCCGCTAAGGCCATCACATTCTCCTCACGCCCTCACATAATGCGAGATTCCATTATTCCACTAGCGGTTCCCTTAAAGGCGGTGACCTAACCTTTACAAACAAGGTTGGGGCAATCTCCACAACAGAGTTGGAGGCTCCCAACGAAACCACGGATCTTCACCATAATGGAATATGGCTTCAAGGTGACCTCTTCGTCTAGGGTGCTCAAACATCGAAGAGTAACAAGATCCACAAGGGATTAATGGGGGGAACAACTTTTTTCTTGGTGGAAGTGTAGATCAAGGCCTTCTCCTCCATACTCTAGAGCATCAACAAGAATCAATGGTTAGGGAGAGAGATTGGGCAAGATTAAGCTTAGGAGCAACAATGGAGCTTTTTGAGGAAGAAAGGTGGGGTCTCTTGGGGGAAGAAGACCTACTTATATAAGAAGAACAATCTGGCCGTCGCGCATAAGCAGTAGTACCGCTTAGGGGAGCGACACTTCTGCTTGCACGGAAGTACCGGGCATCACAGTCAATTGGACACAGTCCGAGAGGCGGTAGTTCCTTGGAGCGATACTACCATTCCCGCCAGTGGTAGTTCCGCTTTGCACTGATGGACGCCCGAACATAGCATAAATGAGGAGCTACACGTCAGTACCATCCAGAGCGGTACTTCCGCGTATTACTATCGCTTTAAAACTGCTCGAGTGCAAAAGACAATAGAGAGATAAAATAAGCGGAAGTGGGGCTAGAAGAGGAGGCGGTAGTACCGCCAGAGCGGTACTACCGCTCCACTCCTAGCGGTACTTACGGTCAAAATGGGCAAATGCATTGAATTAAGTCACCAGAATTAAAATATAAACGGAAGTGGGACCGGAACTGGAGGTCAGCACTACCGCTCGGGCGGTACTACCGCTCTTCAGCATGGTACTTCCGATTATATGACTTTGAGGGACTTTGGGAGGGGGGGGGGGGGCAGAAACGAGGCTCCAAAGTGCCAGGAACCGAATGGGGTGCAAATGTATACGTGTTTGTTCCTCCCAACCTTTCCAAATGCCAATCCGCTTTTGATAGTACGGATTTTTTCCTATGACTCAAGTCTACCAACACTAAATCGATAGAAAAACACCATCTTATCTTTTAACCACCAAGGGGATAATAATCGTCTCGTGCCACCTCATAATCTCTGAAAGCTTTATGCACACAACTAGTCTGCAAGGGCATCGTCATCAACCACTAAAACTACTTAGGATAAATTATGCTTTTACAGTCTCCCCCCTTTTGGTGGGTTGATGACAATACGGGATTTTCCATTTCAAGAATAAACAGAAAGACTTAGGCAAACCCAATATCTAGAAAATATATATAGGATCACCTAGATGTGTGCTCTATTTGAATAAGCTTTTGGAATGCAAAAAGCAGACACTAGTATCAACGCTCCCCCTATATTTTATAGACACGACCATACTTGCACATACAGGAAATGAGTTAAACATGGATGCAAGCATAGGCAATATAATCTCACATAATACCTAAAGTTGACATAACAAAGTAGGAGAGTTAACATATGTCTTACACCATACTTTAGTTCATATAAGTCTGGACAACACAAACCAAAGCAAGCAAATAAATTGAGTTCACGAGAGGAAATAGCAGATAGAAGATAAAGCACTCGTGACTCGGCAAATCCAGCCCGAACACTCGTCCCCCTTTGGAATTGAGACACCAAAAGGGGCATAGAGGACTAAAACAAGCCAAAGTGATTGTGAGCTCATTCCTCCTTATCATCATCTCCCTCGGACTCGTCAGAAGTGTTGGGGAATTTTGCATGGGAAACAAAAAAAATTCCTACGCGCACATAAGATGTATCCATGGTGATGACAATCTACGAGGGGAGAGAGTGCATCTACATACCCTTGTAGATTGCTAAGAGGAAGTTTATATAACGCGGTTGAGGTAGTCCAACATCTTCGCGATCCAAATCGCAATCCGTCCTGCGATCCCATCATGCTCCGTCCCAGGAACTCATCACAATCCGTCCCGCGATATCATCACGATCCCTCCCTCAATCTAGTGCTAAACAGGCGACACCTCCACGTTCGGCACACATATAGTTCAATGACAATCTCCGCCTTCTTGATCCAGCAAGAGGGAGCGGAGAGGTAGCTGAGTTCTCCGTCAGCCTAACAGCATGGCGGCGATGGTGGTGGAGTTGATCCGGCAGGGCTTCGTCGTGCACTGCATAACCTATTCTAGAGGAGGAACGAACTAGAGGGAGGGAAAGGGGATGTGCCTTGGAATAAGGTGTTGGCTGCCCTCTCTCCCCTCTAGTATATATAGGAGGAAGGGGAAAGGGAGGCGCACCAAGAAGGAGGAGTCCTCTTCCACTAAGGGAGGTGGAGTCCTACTCTTAGTAGGATTCCCTTCCACTTGGCCTCCTCCCACCTCCTTGGCGCGAGGGCTTTCGGGGGCTGGCTGACCAGCCCACTAAGGGCTGGTGTGCGACCTCTTAGGCCCATGTGCCCCCGGGTGGGTGGACTTCTCCCGATGGACCCCCGGGACCCATTCGCCATTACCGGTACACTACACTATCGGAAATGTCTGAAACCATTTCGGAGCCCAAATACCCTCTTCCTATATATCAATCTTCATCTACGGACCATTCCGGAACTCCTCGTGACGTCGGGGATCTCATCCGGGACTCCGAACAACCTTCGGTCACCAACATACATAACTCAACTATACCGAAACGTCACCAAACCTTGAGATTGCAGACCCTGTGGGTTCGAGAACTATGAAGACATGACCGAGACACTCTACGGTCAATAACCAATAGTGGGACCTCGATGCCCATATTGGCACCTACATATTCGACGAAGATCTTTATCGGTCGAACCTCTATGTCAAGGATTCAGTTAATCCCGTATACTATTCCCTTTGTCCATCGGTATGTTACTTGCCCGAGATTCGATCGTCGATATCTCTATACCTATTTCAATCTCGTTACTGGCAAGTCTCTTTACTCATCCCGTAATACAAAACCCCGTAACTAAATCCTTAGTCACGTTGCTTGGAAAGGCTTGTTGTGATGTTGTATTACCGAATGGGCCCCGAGATACCTCTCCGTCACACGGAGTGACCGAGTGACAAATCCCAATCTTGATCCTTTCCAACCCAAGAGACACCTTCGGAGATACCTGTAGAGCACCTTTATAGTCACACAGTTACATTGTGACATTTGATACACACAAGGTATTCCTCCGGTGTCCGGGAGTTGCATGATATCATGGTCATAGGAATAGTTACTTTGACATGCAGAAAATAGTAGCAATAAACTCATACGATCATATGCTACGTTCATAGTTTTGGTCTTGTCCATAACATCATTCTCCTAATGATGCATCATGTTATCAAACGACATCTCATGTCTATGGTCAGGAAACCTTGACCATCTTTGATCAATGAGCTAGTCCTTCAAAGGCTCACTAGGGACACTGTGTTGTGTATGTATCCACACATGTATTTGAGTTTACAATCAATACAATTCTAGCATGGATAATAAACGATTATTATAAACAAGGAAAGATAACAATAACCAATTTATTATTGTCTCTAGGGCATATTTCCAACAAGAAGAAACAACCACCGCCTCCTCAAACTCAGTCCACGGACAATGCGCCTTGATACAGTCCTTCTCATTAGTGATCTTGTCCTCAGACCTGCTCTGGACATCTAGGCCAATCTTCCTCATGATGAGCTTGTCGCGACTGTGCACCTTCTTGGCCTCTACATGTGCCTTATACTGTCCCTTAACCTAGAAGCATAGAAGATTCTTCATCTTTGTCTTGAGCTTGGATGCCCATGAAGGTTCAGTCTGAGACCTTGGTACAAACTCATAGTGTGGCTGTCGCTCATCATGAGAGTCAGTGGGGGTAATCTCAGGAACCGCAGGTGGAATGCCCCAATTCTCCTTCACACGGAGCTTAAGGATACCATGATGCAACAAATGGCCAGTCTCAAGAGGCTCGTTGGGGAATGTAGCAATCCAGGTATCCTCAATCAGCTTAAAGAGATAAGGGCCATAGATAGGCACCTTCCTGTCAAACATGGCTTAACACATCTCCATCCACATGATGAGGGAAACATCAAAAGTAGACTCATGGCCCTTCTCCTTTATGCACAAAAGTAGCAGGTTCACGAGATAAGAATGAACCTGGTCCTTGTTCCAAATGCGAGGAAACAGAGAGTTGTGAAAGATCCTGTGCATGATGTCCACAAAGGGAATGAGCTCAATGTGGTCACCCTTGGCAGTCTTCACAACCCTGGAGTAACAGATAAGCTTGGACTTGTGAATAGCTTGAACTCCCTCAGTGTCTGGCCTTACTGCAATAGACTCCTCGAGACCTCGATCAGCATAGCCTAGAGAGTTCAGGAAGGTCTTCCAGTTGGAGCGTAACACACGACCACTAGTCATCCTTGGTAAGCTTCTATCTTCACCCCGGTGAAAGTGAACGATGGCATACAATTGAGCCACAATCTCGCTGTCAAAGTCCTTGTTGAATCCGATGATGGGAAAAAGACCCCACTGCAGACAGAGAGCACAAGCTTCAGCCAAATATTTGGTGTGAGGATGGGTCCCAATGTTCCCTGTATCAGTAGACTTGACATCCACATAGAGGTTTGTCTTGTGTTTGGGAACCCCCGCATAAATGAGTGTCTGGGTCTTGTTCCAAAAAGGACGCCCAACAAGAGCCTCGTCCTGAGGCAGGCGATATGGATTACATTCACGAAAAGCTAGAAAGTCTTGGGCATTCATATCTTGAGGATCTGTGGGAGTCTTCTTTTTTCTAATAGTTTTCTTCTCATACCGCCGTTGAGGTTGAGCACTAGAACCAGCCTATGCATCGTTAGATGTGCAAAAATGCTTGGAGCCACGGCGAGGGTTCATGCGACTAGCAGCAGGAGCAGACCTACCATCATCTGGAATGCACAAAAAGAGTGGCGAGGAAAAACAGGTGTAAAAGAACTGCATAAGCCAAGGGAAAAATGAGAATAGAGAGAAGCACAGAGAAGACTTGTATTCTGTGGCTCAAGCGGTAGTACCGCAGGTGCATGACTGGTACTTCCGCCACAATGGTAGTACCGGTCATGCACGAGCGGTAGTACCGCCCAGAATGCATTAGAACTTCCACGACATGGGGACGACAATACCGAATCCGTAAGGCCCAACACTTCAGGTGACCATCTACTCTACTCAAACTAACATCCATTTCACATCCATCCCAAGCCAAGATAATGCGAAAGAACGTGGAAACCGCATGCATTGCCCTAGATCTAAGATCCAAAAGTTTAAACCAAAGATAAGATGATCGAGGGAAATACCGGTGTCCATGGGACAAGGGATACGGGGGGAATAATCCCACCGGACGGAAATGCGAAGGACGACACGGAATGGGAGATCCGGAGTCGGCCTCTGGTGGTGTTCTTGGTCGCCACAAGGAGAAACTGAAGGGGAGGAGGAGTGAATGGGTATGGGGGAGTTAGAACTCCCCGTGCCCACCACTTTAACCGTCTAGGAGTCCCGGAAGCGGTAGTACCGCGGTCGAGTACGGTAGTACCCGCCTGCGAGCATTAGTACCACTTGCAACCAACAAACATCCCACCAGCAATACAAAACCAAGACCTATGCATCTATTCAGTTTGAGAGAAAGATAAAACCTAAGAAGGAGATTCACAAAAACATTCAGTGTAATAAAAGATACTCCAACTTAAAAGAGTCCAAACATGAAGAAAGAAACCTTGGAGTGACTGATGTCAGCTGTGCTTCCCCGGCAACGGCGCCAGAAATGCTTCTGCTACTACAACAAAAGACCTTCCAATGGCGCCAGAAATAGGCACGTCGACGGGAGAATACTTGGCTTGATCCTTCTGCTGCGGCTACGCCTTAAGGGACTTCTTGGGCAAGTATGCAAAGGATTTCCCCCGTGGCCTTGGAGCCTTGCGTTGGTGTTCCCTCGAAGCGGAAAGGGTGATGTAGCGTAGCGGTGGTAAGTATTTCCCTCAGTTTGAGAACCAAGGTATCAATCGAGTGGAGGAGTATCTCAAGATCCTGCACAAACACAAAAGCTTGCTCCCAACGCTATGAAGGGGTTGTCAATCCCTTATAGATTGTTTGCCAAGTGAGAACTGAAAGCAACAAAGTAACAAAGCAAAGTAAAAGCGGAGGTGTAAAGGATGGATGTGAATAGACCCGGGGGCCGTAGTGTTTACTAGTGGCTTCTCTCATGAAAGCAAGTAAACGGTGAGTGAACAAATTACTGTCGAGCAATTGATAGAACCGCGCAAAGTCGTGACGGTATCTATGCAATGATTATATCTATAGGCATCATGTCCAAAACAAGTAGACCGATACTTTCTGCATCTACTACTATTACTCCACACGTCGACCGCTATCCAGCATGCATCTAGTGTATTAAGTCCATAAGAACAGAGTAACGCCTTAAGCAAGATGACATGATGTAGAGGGATAATCTCAAACCAATGATAAAAACCCCATCTTTTTACCCTTGATGGAAACTACTTGATGTGTGCCTTGCTGCCCCTACTGTCACTGGGAAAGGTCATCACATGGTAGAACCCAAAACCAAGCACTTCTCCCATTGCAAGAATCATAGATCTAGTTGGCCAAACAAAACCCAAGACTCGGAGAGACTTACAAGGATATCAAATCATGCATAAAAGAAATCAGCAAAGACTCAAATAAATATCATAGATAATCTGATCACAAATCCACAATTCATCGGATCTCGACAAACACACCGCCAAAGAAGACTACATCGGATAGATCTCCATGAAGATCATGGAGAACTTTGTATTGAAGATCCAAGAGAGAGAAGAAGCCATGTAGCTACTAACTACGGACCCGTAGGTCTGAAGTGAACTACTCACGAGTCATTGGAGGGGCGATGATGATGATGAAGAAGCCCTCCAGCAGGGCGTCGGGAAGGGTCTCAAGATGAGATCTCGCGGAAACGGAAGCTTGCGACGGCGGAAAAGTATTTTCGAGGCTCCCCTAATTTTTTGCTGAATATTTGGGAATATATAGGCCAAGGATCTAGGTCTGGGGCGGCCAGGGAGGCCACAAGCCCTGACACCGCCACCTCCCCCTGGTGGCGGAGTGGGAGTTTGTGGGCTCCTTGGAGCCCACCTGGCTTGGCCCAGAGGCCCCCTGTTCTTCTTCCATTCGGGAAAAAATCATTTTGGGGTTTTTATTCCGTTTGGACTCCGTTCCAAAATCAGATCTGAAAAGAGTCAAAAACATAGAAAAAACAAGAACTGGCACTTGGCACTGAATTAATAAGTTAGTCCCAAAAAAGATATAAAAGGTACATAAAACATCCAAAGAAGACAAGATAACAGCATGAAACCATCAAAAATTATAGATACGTTTGAGACGTATCAATCATCCCCAAGCTTAACTCCTGCTCGTCCTCGAGTAGGGAAGTGATAAAGAATGAATTTTTGATGATTTCATGCTACCTAGCATAGATGTCCTTTGTAATTCCTCTTATGTGACGTGAATGTTCAGATCCATTAGATTCAAAACAATAGTTTGCTATTGACGTGGAAACAATAATAATTCAAGCAAACTAGCAAGGTAATCATGAACTTTCAAAATAACAAGGCCAAAAGAAAGTTATCCCTACAAAAGCATATAGTATGGCTATGCTCTATCATCATTGCACAAGGAATTTAAATCATGCACAACCCCGGTATTGGCCAAGTAATTGTTTCACACCTTTACTTTCTCAAACCTTTTAAACTCTCACGCAATATATGAGCGTGAGCCATGGTTATAGCACTATAGATGGTGTGGAATGTGGTGGAGGTTGCAAGACAAAAAAGGAGAAGATAGTCACATTAACTAGGCATATCAATGAGCTGTGGAGATGCTCATCAATAGATATCAATGTGAATGAGTAGGAATTGCCATACAAATGATGCACTAGAGCTACGAGTATGTGAAAGCTCTTAAAGAAAACTAGTGGGTGTGCATCCAACTTGCTTGCTCACGAAGACCTAAGGCAATTTTGAGGAAGCCTATCATTGGAATATACAAGCCAAGTTATATAATGAAAATTTCCCACTAGCTATATGGTGGTGACAAAACGAGAGACTCTCAATCATGAAGATCATGGTGCTTAATATGCACAAGTGTGGAAAAAGTGGTAGCATTGTCCCTTCTCGCTTTTTCTCTCATTTTTTTATTTGGTGGGCTCTTTGGCCTCTTTTTTTGTGGGCTTATTTGGCCTCTTTTATTTCCTCACATGGGATAATGCTCCATTAATGATGATCATCACGCTTTCAACTCAAAACTTAGAGCAACTATGACTCTATATGGAATTCCTTCGGTAGTGTACCGTGGCAATGATCTAGCATGGCATAGACATCAATGGAAACATCATGCTAGCTATCTTACGATCATGCAATGTCAATGTAGACATGGTGGCACATGTCATGGTGGTAGTTGCATGACAATATATCTTGGAATGACTTTGAAAAAGCCATAGTAGGTAGGTATGGTGGCTGTTTTGAGGGAGGCTAATGGTGGGTCTTGTGCACCAGCGGAAGTTGCACGACACTAAGAAGATAGTGATGGTGGTAGGTGAAAGTGCATCTAAACCATGGACTCAACATTAGTCATGAAGAAGTCATATACTTGTTGCAAAAGTTTTATTAGTAATCGAAACAAAGCATTCAACGCATACTCCTAGGGGAAGGGTTGGTAGGTATAAACCATCGCACGATCCCGACCGCCACGCAAATGATGACAATCAATATACTAATCATGCTAAGATTTCATCACATAGCGGTTCACCATACGTGCATGCTACGGGAATCACTAACTTCAACACAAGTATTTCTAGATCCGCAACACCTTACTAGCATGACTTCAATATTACCATAACCACAACTCAAAACTAATTGATATGAATCAAACTTCTCTAACTATTCAATGCACATGAAGGTGGAAGTTTTCGTATCCCTTTGGATAACTACCCCTTTTGAGATTACTATCAAAGCATAGATCAACTACCAAGCCACTCACCGCTGTGCTCTAAAAGATATAAGTGAAGCACACAGAGCAAAAGTATCTAGCTCAAAAGATATAAGCGAAACACATGTGAGCTGAATTGTCTACCAAAAGATATAAGTGAAGCTCGACAAAATCATGGTGTGTGCATGTCTCTCTCTCTAGGTGTGCAGCAAGGATGATTGTGACACAACAAATATAAAAGACTCCTATGATACAAGACGCTCCAAGCAAAAACACATAACATGTGGTGAATAAAAATATAGCCCCAAGTAACGTTACCGATGGATTGAAGACGAGAGAGGGGATGCCTTCCCGGGGCATCCCCAAGCTTAGGCTTTTACGACATCCTTGAATCTCTTGGGGTGCCTTGGGCATCCCCAGGCTTGAGATCTTGCCACTCTTTATCTCTTTGTCCATAAGAACTTCACCCAAAACTTGAAAACTTCACAACACGAAACTTAAACAGAAACTCGTGATAACATTAGTACAAGAAAGCAAACCACCACTTTCTTAGGTACTGTAGCAAACTTAAATTCTACTTGTGCTGATGTTGGGTTACTGTACTTTCAATCTTCCATGGCTAATACCCCCCGATACTATCCATAGTTTCATCAAAATAAGCAACCAACACAACAAAAACAGAATTTGTTAACAGCAGACCAGTCTGTAGCAATCTGGTACTTCAAATATTCTGAAAAATTACGATAGTCTGAAGAATTTGCGTAGAAATCAGCAGCAAAAAGAATCAACTTAGAAGCTCTTACAGAAAAAATGCAAATTCCTTTCGGGAGCAGAAAGTTTCTGTCTTTTCCAGCAAGACCAAACGATCATCCCCAAGACTAATCATAACGATTTTGCTTGGCACAAACGCAAAAAGAAACACAAAAAACACAATCATAACAGAATTATGAAAGTGTGAAAAACACAAAACAGAAAGAAAAAGGATAGATTTGTCGGGTTGCCTCCCGACAAGCGCTTTTGTTTAACGACCTTAGCTAGGCATTGATTTCAATGATGCTCACCTAAAAGACAAGAATTGAAGAACAACGAGAACATCATAAAGCATGTGAAAATCACATCGAAGTCTAACATACTTCCTATGCATAGGCATTTTATAGGAAAACAAATTGCCAAGACAACCAATAGCTGCCATATGCAAGGAAGAAGAAAGAGACAAGAGCAATCTCAACATCACGAGAGGTGATTTGGTGGTATGAAAGTTTCTACCACAATATTTTCCTCTCTCATAATCATTACATGTGGGATCATATTAAAATTCAACGATATAGCTATCCCATAGGATATTCTATTCATGACCCACATGCATGCAAAGTTGACGCTCTTCAAAAATAGTGGGATTATCATCAAATAAACTAATGACTTCTCCAATCCCACTTTCAGTATTGTTGCAAATATCATATTCATCATGAGTTTTGAACAAATTCTCAATATCATAAGAAAGATCATCACCCCAATCATGATTATTGCAACAACTAGGGGACATAGCAAAACTAGCATCCCCAAGCTTAGGGTTTTGCATAATTTTAGCATGATTGTCACTAATAGAATTTATAGTGAAACCATTGCAATCATGCTTTTCATCCAAGGAGACCTCGTGAATCACTTCATAAATTTCTTCCTCACAATTTTACAGATTCATGCATCTCACGCAACACTCCATAAAGATAGTCAAGTGCCCTCAACTCACTAGCAATTCGTTCCACATAAGTGGGTCTCTTAAAGAGATTAACAAACGAAGATGCAAGCATATTGAAGGCACATGGCACACAAGCGAACATAAAGCAAGCGAGAGAAAAAGGGCGAACGAAAAAGGCAAAAGGCAAAAGAAAACGGCAAAGGAGAAAAGCAAATGAAAACGGCAAATGTGAAGTGGTGGAGAGGAAAACGAGAGGCAACTGGCAACAAAAGTAAATGCAAGAGAAGAGTTTGTGAGACCTACTTGGATAGATCTTGATTTCTCCTCCCCGGCAATGGCGCCAGAAATACTTCTGATGTCAGCTGTGCTTCCCCGGCTACAGCGCCAGAAATGCTTCTGCTACTGCAACAAAAGACCTTCCAATGGCGTCAATAATAGGCACGTTGACAGAAGAATACTTGGCTTGATCCTTCTGCTGCGGCTACGCTTAAGGGACTTCCTGGGCAAGTATGCAAAGGATTTCCCCCGTGGCCTTGGAGCCTTGCGTTGGTGTTCCCTCAGTTTGAGAACCAAGGTATCAATCCAGTGGAGGAGTATCTCAAGATCCTGCACAAACACAAAAGCTTGCTCCCAACGCTATGAAGGGGTTGTCAATCCCTTATAGATTGTTTGCCAAGTGAGAACTGAAAGCAACAAAGTAACAAAGCAAAGTAAAAGCGGAGGTGTAAACGATGGATGTGAATAGACCCGGGGGCCGTATTGTTTAATAGTGGCTTCTCTCATGAAAGCAATTAGACGGTGGGTGAACAAATTACTATCGAGCAATTGATAGAACCGCGCAAAGTCGTGACGATATCTATGCAATGATTATATCTATAGGCATCAGGTCCAAAACAAGTAGACCGATACTTACTGCATCTACTACTATTACTCCACACGTCGACCGCTATCCAGCATGCATCTAGTGTATTAAGTCCATAAGAACAGAGTAACGCCTTAAGCAAGATGACGTGATGTAGAAGAATAATCTCAAAACAATGATAAAAACCCCATCTTTTTACCCTTGATGGCAACTACTTGATGTGTGCCTTGCTTCCCCTACTGTCACTGGGAAAGGTCACCACATGGTAGAACCCAAAACCAAGCACTTCTCCCATTGCAAGAATCATAGATCTAGTTGGCCAAACAAAACCCAAGACTCGGATAGACTTACAAGGATATCAAATTATGCATAAAAGAAATCAGCAAAGACTCAAATATATATCATAGATAATCTGATCACAAATCCACAATTCATCGGATCTCGACAAACACACTGCCAAAGAAGATTACATCGGATAGATCTCCATGAAGATCATGGAGAACTTTGTATTGAAGATCCATAGAGAGAAGAAGCCATCTAGCTACTAACTACGGACCCGTAGGTCTGAAGTGAACTACTCACGAGTCATTGGAGGGGCGATGATGATGATGAAGAAGCCCTCCAACTCCAAAGTCTCCTCCGTCAGGGCGCCGGGAAGGGTCTCCAGATGAGATTTCGCGGAAACGGAAGCTTGCGGCGGCGGAAAAGTTTTTTCGAGGGTCCCCTAATTTTTTGCTAAATATTTGGGAATATATAGGCCAAGGATCTAGGTCAGGGGGCAGCCAGGGAGGCCACAAGCCCTGACACCGCCGCCTCCCCCTGGTGGCGGAGTGGGAGCTTGTGGGCTCCCTGGAGCCCACGTGGCTTGGCCCAAAGACCCCGTGATCTTCTTCCATTCGGGAAAAAACATTTTGGGGTTTTTATTCCGTTTGGACTCCGCTCCAAAATCAGATCTGAAAAGAGTCAAAAACATAGAAAAAACAGGAACTGGCACTTGGCACTGAATTAATAAGTTAGTCCCAAAAAAGATATAAAAGGTACATAAAACATCCAAAGAAGACAAGATAACAGCATGAAACCATAAAAAATTATAGATACGTTTGAGACGTATCAGTGACCTAACACACGAATAAGCTCTCAAAAGGAAATGCCTGACTTGTAGGGGGCGGTGGCCGAAGCCACCTATGTTTGAGTCAATTAGTATGGCACCGCGAAGATTTTAACCTTGCGACCATGACCAAAACTCGTCTTTGAAGCACAAGTGTCATCTAAGATGACTAATGTGAAAGACTTGATTGATTTTTTCATAATAGGGGAAGGGAGAGTTCATTGAGAGAACAACACTCCCCCTAAATCCATGCCTACATCTAAATAAGGTAGTATGATGAGAGTGGTGGGGTGTGCCTAAAATCAATCCACATTTCTTGAATCAATGATATTTAGCTCATGCCTCAACTCGCAAAATCTTGCTTCATCCAATGGCTTTGTGAAAATATATGCAAGTTTTTCATTAGTGTTGAGGTGAATAAGATCAATATCCCCACACTTGTTATGATCCGGGATGAAATGATGACGAATATCAATGCGCTTCGTCTTGCAGTGTTGAACCGGGTTGTTGGAGAACAAGATTGCACTTTCATTATCACAATAAAGAGGCACTTTGTCACAAATGACACGATAACCCTTTAAAGTTTACCTCATCCAAAGTAATCGAGCACAAAAACTTGCAGGAGCTACATACTTAGCCTTGGCGGACGAGAGAGAAACATAGTTTTGTTTCTTTGAAGACCAACTTACCAGAGAGCGACCAAGGAATTGGCAATCTATGGAAGTTGACTTACTCTCCACATGATCTCCCATCCAATCCGTGTATGAGTATCTTATGAGATAAAATAAAGCACCTTTGGGATACCATAAGCCAAAGTTTGGGTAATGAGCCAAATATCGAAAGAATCGCTTGACAGACACCAAGTGACTTACCTTTGGTGCGGATTGAAATCATGCACAAATTCCCACACTCAACATATTATATTATCTAGATGCACAAAGGTAAAGCAAAGATCTAATCATAGAATGATATACTTTTTGATCCACATTAGAATGATATACTTTTTGATCCACAACTTTACCATTGGTATCTATGTCAAGTTGGCATTTGAGTGGCATGGGAGTGTTTGCCTTGGCCGGTTTGAGTTCATCCATCTTGAACCTCTTGAGAATGTCATGAGTCTATTTTTCTTGGTTGATGAAGGTACCTTGGCTTTGTTGCATGACTTAGAATCCAAGGAAGAACTTCAACTCTCCAGTCATAGGCATTTCAAACTCTTTGGTCATTAGTGCAACAAATTCTTCATTAAAAGCTTTGTTAGGAGAACCAAAGATATGATCAACATATAGTTGGCATATGAACAAGTTCCCTTTGACCTTCTTCGCAAAAAGAGTGGGATCAATTTTCCCAATTTCAAACCATGATCTTGCAACATCTTGGTAAGGTGCTCATACCATGCACGTGGGGCTTGTTTAAGGCCATAGAGTGCCTTATGGAGAACGTATACATCATTGGGGAACTTGGGATCCTCGAACCACGGGGATGGCTTGACATATACCAACTCCTTAAGAGTACCATTAAGAAATGCACTCTTCACATCCATTTGATGAAGTTTTAAATTATGACGAGATGCATATGCAAGCAACAAGAAAATAGATTCAAGGCGAGCAACGGGAACAAAAATTTCATCGTAGTTGATACTCTCGACTTGGGAGTATCCTTGTGCCGTGAATCTTGCCTTGTTGCGAATGATGACACCATTTGCATCTTGCTTGTTCTTAAAGATCCATTTGGTCCCAATGACATCGTGATTCTCCTTGGGTCTTGGAACTAAATTCCACACTTTGTTGCACTCGAAGTTCTTGAGTTCATCATGCATGGCATAAAGCCACTCCATTGTTGGGGAACGTTCCATCAGAAACAAAAAATTACCTACGCTCACCAAGATCAATCTATGGAGATCAACATCTACGAGAGGGGGAGTGGATCTACATACCCTTGTAGATTGCTAGCGGAAGAATATATAATGTGGTTGATGTAGTCGAACATCTTTGCAATCCAATCACGATCCGTCCCGCGATCTCATCATGATCCGACCCGCGATCCCATCACGATCCGTCCCGATCTAGTGCCGAATGTACGACACCTCCGTGTTTAGCACACATACAACTCGATGATGTTCTCCACCTCCTTGATCCAACAAGAGAAGGTGGAGAGGTATATGAGTTCTCCGACAGAATGATGACATGGCGGCTTTGGTGGTGGAGCTGTTCCGGCACGGCTTCGCCAAGCAATATCGAAACCAATGTAGTGGAGAAAACTGATCTATGGGACAGATAGGGCTGCACCATTGCGTTAGATTTCTCCAGCCCTTCTCCCCTCTCCACTATATATAAGGGAAGGGAGGAGAGGCTGCATCCTAGTGTTCCCCCTAGGAGGGGGGGGGGCAGCCAAGAGAGGGAGGGGCCGCTGCGCTAGGGGTGGCTTGCCACCCAAGTTAGGGTTTCGCCACCTCCTTGGGTTGGCCCTCCACTAGCCCAACCGCATGGGCCTTAGGTGGGGTGGTGTGCGTAGGCCACCAGGGGTTTGTGCGCATCCCTCACAACCCATGTGGCCCCTCCGGGGCTGGTGGACCCCCAGAACCCTTCCGGCACTCCCGGTACGTTACCAGTAACGCCCAAACTTTTTCCGGTGACCAACTCGAAACTTCCCATATATCAATCTTTACCACCAGACCATTCCGGAGCTTCTTGTGACGTCCGGGATCTCATCCGGGACTCTAAATAACCCTTGGTCACCATCATTCATAACTCAACAATACCAAATCGTCACCGAACTTTAAGTGTGCAGACCCTGCGGGTTTGAGAACTATGCAGACATGACCTAAGACACTCTCCGGTCAATAACCAATAGCGGAACCTGGATGCCCATATTGGCTCCTACTAATTCTACGAAGATCTTTATCGGTCGAACTATGATGTCAAGGATTCAACCAATCCTACATATTGTTCCCTTTGTCCATCGATATGTTACTTGCCCGAGATCCGATCATCGGTATTTCCATACCTAGTTCAATCTCATTACCGACAAGTCTCTTTACTCGTTCCATAATACAAGATCTCGTGACTAAATCCTTAGTCACATTGCTTGCAAGCTCATTGTGATGTTATATTGTCGAGTGGGCCCAGAGATACCTCTCCGTCATACGGAGTGACAAATCCCAGTTTCGATTCATGCCAACCCAACAGACACCTTCGGAGATACTTATAGAGCACCTTTATAGTCATGCAGTTACATTGTGACATTTGATATACACAAGGTATTCCTCCGGTGCCTGGGAGTTGCATGATCTCATGGTCATAGAAATAGATACTTGACATGTAGAAAACAGTAGCAATAAACTGGCACGATCACATGCTACGTTCATAGTTTGGGTCTTGTCCATCACATCAATCTCCTAATGATGTGGTCCCGTTATCAAAGACAACTCATGTCTATGGTCAGGAAACCTTGACCATCTTTGATCAACGAGCCAGTCCTTAGGGGCTCACCAGGGACAATGTGTTGTCTATGTATCTAGGCATGTATTTGAGTTTCCAATCAGTACAATTATAGCATGGATAATAAACGATTATCATGAACAAGGAAATATAATAGTAACTAATTTAGTATTGCCTCCAGGGCATATTTTCAACAGTCTCCTGATGACGAGTTGATGTATATGCTTCTCGCCCCTCGTTGGACCCCAAGTGGAAGGTAGAGATGTAGTCAACAGCAAATTTCCCTCACACAAAGACTGTAAGGTTTATCGAACTAGTAGGACTCCTAGGATCAACAAGTAGTTGTCTTCCATCCTGGCGCTAGCAGAAGACGTGGACGTGCACACACAACAAATAACTTTGCTCCCAACAAGTACAAAGAGGTTGTCGATCTCTCCGGCCTTCTAGTTTGCAAAGGATCAAAACACAAGCGGGAAGGTAATTGTGATTGCAACGGAAAAGTAAATAAAGCGGTAAATAGTGGAGGTGTAAACAATGATGGTGATATGGACCGGAGTCACATGATGTTCACTAGTGATGTGTCTCTCCCAAAAGACGATAAACAACTATGATAGGGTAAACAAATCATAGTTGGGCAATTGACAGAATTATGATCGCACCGCAATGCTAATTATGCTCCTTGATAGTATGAGGTTCAAGCGTAATGGGAAGTACGACAAGACAAGTAGACCGTTTATTCATCAGCATCTACTTACTAATCATCCACCTTGAGATATCTATCCAGAACATCTCTCCGGTACTAAGTTGCGAGCCCCACCCAAAGTGTAAACTCAAAGCAAGAAACAACTGCATTAACGAACTACGCGTAAGGTAAACAATCCTTGCAACCATGGTCACAAGCACCGTTGTTTTCCCCCTGGTGGCAACAAGAACATCCCCTAGTCTCATGTTTCTGTCAGTCAAGCTAGACATCGAGGGGCCCGAACCCACAATCATGCATAACGCTCCCTCTTGGAGTTACGATCTACTACTTGGCCAAAGCAATAAAAAGCAACGGAGAACATGCATGAATAACTAAGGAACATAATATAAAAGGATAATCAAATATATAACTCATAACAATCTGAACATAATCTCATCCATCGGATCGCAACAAACCGAGCATAGCAAAAGCAAGAGAGTTACATAGATGCCTTGATCATGTAGGGCAGCTCACAAGGACTAACCATTGAAGCAAACGATTGGAGAGAAGACATCACATAGCTACTGGTGCAAGGGAAACTACTCACGGCACATCCGGGAAGCGTCCATGACGGTGGAGAAGCTCCCAGAGGTCAATCCCCCCTCAGACAGGGTGTCGGGAAGAGGTCTCCTGACGCTCCCGATCTTGGAAGCGCTGTGGCGGCAGAACGATAGAGAAATTCGCGATTCCAGAAAGTCTGTGAGGGTTTCCTCACAGAACACTAAATATAGGCCAAAGGAGGGCACCGGAGGAGGTGGGGCCCACCCAGGCGACCTCCTGGCGCGGTTTGGGCCCTGGCCGCGCCAGCAGGCCGCCTGGGAGGCCCCTGGCCGTCTTGTGGCCCTCCTTCGGTGATCCCGAAGCTTCTGTTTCGCTGTTTATTTTAATATATTTTCTTAATTTTTTCGGGCTTCGGAAAATTGGGTAAAAGCCCCTGCAAAAAAGACATCAGCAGACAGAAACTGGCACTGGGTGTACTGAGTTAGTAGGTTAGTCCAAATATGTGTAAAATGATATGAAAGTGTAGCAAAACATATAACAATGTCACCCAAAAGATCATGGAACTAGCATAAATTATAGATACGTTTGGGACGTATCAACATCCCCAAGCTTAATTTTTGCTTGTCCTCGAGTAGATAAATGATAACACATTAATTTCTCTGGTGACATGCTAACACACATATAAGAACTTCAAAGTAAAGTAAGTGAGATATGCAACTCAAGTCAAGACAATAACAAGCAAGAGTCTATATCTAGGATTGAATTTAGCAAAGTAAGAACATAAAGGTGCAAGAGCTCTCCCTATCCGTGACTCGAATGTCTCCAAATGGTGTTTGCGTGCAAGAAGTGGGAGATGGCTTCAGAGATAAAATATTTTTTTAATTGAGAACTCAATCTAGTAAACCCCACACTTAGTCTCCTTTGGAATCTTATTTTGACTCATCCCTAGACCACTTGTGAGGCACAAGTCAAAATGATCCTCTCCCTTTCGACTTTGATCACTCATGCAATGAATGAGCATAACAAAGATATGTTGGCACTTAGGATGGCAAATAGAATAATGATGGGGAAGGAAGACAAAAAGGTGTGAAAGGCTCACATCAATGAGGATAACCATAGGCGAGAGAAAGCCGAATGATATATGTGATGTGAGGAGTAGGGATTGTCATGTAACGGATGCACATATGAGCTAAGGTAAGCTCTCCAATGGAACTAGTGGGGGTGCATCCAACTTGTTTGCTCATGAAGACCTAGAGCTCATTTGAGGAGGCTCATCACTGGAATATGCAAACCAAGTTCTATAGTGTAAGTATCCCCACATAGTTATGCATGAATGATAATCTCTATGTAGTACCAATATAGTAATTTAGTACGAGTGTGGATCTTTCAAAAGGAATAGTAATGTTGGCCCCTTCTCTCTATTTTTTTATTTTTTCTTTTTCTTTTTCTCTTTTTCTTTTTATTTTTTTGTGGCTTCTTTGGCTCTTTCTTTTTATCTCTCATTTGTCCTCTTTGGGATCTTTTGTTTGTCCTCTTTGGGATCTTTTCCTCTCTTAAGGACAACACTCTATATTTTACATGAATAGAAAGAAAAATCATCACACTTTATAAGAAGTACTCAACATAAAGACAAGTGAAAACTATCATGATGTATGCAAATGTATGCCTCTGCCAGTGTAGCAGGATATGCAATGATACTAGCGCGTCATGTAGCAGTAATGAGGGCAAGGCCCAACTAGCATGCGACTCTATGATCAAGCAAAAGCATGTATGACATGAAGATCAAGTCATGAGATGATGGATGTTACATGGCAATGTATCTCGGAAAGGCTATGTAAATGCCTTAATAGGTAGGTATGGTGGTTGTTTTGAGGAAAGATATAATGAGGCTTATGTATGACAGAGCGTATCATGTCATGGTTTGGATGCACCGGCGGAGTTTGCACCAAATCTCAATGTGAGAAAGGGAAATTCACAGTACCGAAGAGGCTAGCAAAATATGGATGGTGGAAGTGCCAAAAATCAAACACTCACATTAGTCCGAAGAACTCATACACTTATTATCGGTAACTCTTTATCTAGTTAGGAAATTCACAAAAAGGCAAGTACCCCGAGGAGGAATGTTTGGGGGTTTGGTTATCCTTGCGCATCCCCTACTCATGGTAACGTGAGGATACTCTATATATTCCAACCCCTCAAGAGGTTAGCGATCAATTTAGTAGCTAGAGTTCTCAACTAAATTTTAGTTTTTGAAAAACACACGGATTTCCCAAAATACGACACCTATCACTAATAGGCTCAAGCTCTTGGCACCGATAGTTTAAACATTACTCAAATCAATACCTCAAAACGATTGCAAGTTACTATTATACTTAAATAGCAACCTCAATTACCTACTTATGCAAGACACACAACTCAGTGCAACAAGCAAACTCTCTAAACAAGATAATCATGATAACTCAACAGAGTTCCAAAATCAACCTAAATAAAAGCTCTTAAAAAGATAAGCATGAAAACTAAGAGCTAAGCATGACAATAGCTAGGAAAAGATGAGGAACACACAAAAATAATAAGCAAGAAAACCTATGTTGTGTTCTAGAGTGGAATGGAGCGTGTCTTTCTCGTAAAAAAGGTAGGCTAGGTTCTGACTTGTTATGACCAGCAAACAAAACTAAAACAAACTAAAAAGCAAATAGCGGGACACTCCAAGCATAGCACATATCATATGAAGTGATAGAAATATAGTATGGAGATGGACGACATGATGATTGTTTATAGAGAAGGGGATGCACGGGGGCATCCCCAAGCTTAGACGCTTGAGTCTCCTTGAATATTTCTTGGAATGCATGGGGGCATCCCAAAGCTTGAGCTTTGACACTCCTTTATCTTCTTTCATCATCTCTCCCATCGCAATACTTGAAAACTCCCTTCATACAAAACTCATCATAAGCTGATTAGAGTAGTTAGTTCCCTTAATAAAATAATTCAATACTTGTTGGAAATAAAAATTCTCATGAAAAGCTACTGCTTCTCATGAATGACAAAGGGTTTTTGCAAATAAAATCAAGCTTAGGATTCGCAAAACAATGAAAACACAAAACATGGCAGAATCTATGAAAACAGAACAATAGGTAGTAAATAATTTATTCGGGGCACTTCTGCAACTCAAATCAAAAAACTCAGAACAGATGCCAAAAAGACAATTATATAGAGCATGCTGTCAAAAAAGTCAGGTCAAAAAGATGATCTCATGATTTTTGGCGAATTTTTCCGTCAAGCAGACAAAATCTGTTTCTGGACAGCATGTCACAATTTTTGAACTTTCTTGCAATTAGAGGCTATAACTTGGCACAAAGCTTAAAAATAAAGATACAATGATGTTGCTACAGCAGTAAAACACATCAAGACCACTAAAACAGAAAGTAAAAACATATTGGGTTGCCTCCCAACAAGCGCTTTCTTTTATGCCTTTGAGCTAGGCACAATGCAAGAAGATCAAGTTTTATCAATTGAACCATCATCAAGATCATCAAAGAGCTCTTCAATGACACAACTAGTCTTAAGAGGACTCTCAAAGAGAGGCTTAGTGGCAACACTTCTAGGAGCAAAAGCAAAGCTAGTAAGACCAATTGGAATTTCATTTCTAATTCTATTTAAGAGAGGTATCTCTTCCAAGGTCTTCACAGTTTCAACAACCTTAGCAATATGCATACTTTTTTGGGTTGAGGAATGATACGTCCCCATCGTATCTACTTTTCCAAACTCTTTTGCCCTTGTTTTGGACTCTAATTTGCATGATTTGAATGGAACTAACCTGGACTGACGCTGTTTTTAGCACAATTGCCTTGGTGTTATTTTTGTGCGGAAATCAAAGTTCTCCAAATGTCTTGAAAATTTACGGGGAGCAGTTTTGGAAAATATCAAAAATATCAGCGCCAAGTTCCACCTCAGGGGGTGGGCGAGTGGGCCACAAGCCCGTGCTCCGCCACCACCCCCCTGGTGGCGGTGGGCAGGCTTGTGGGGCCCACAGGCACCTGCCGCCCCCAACTCCAGCTCTATAAGTTTCCTTTTGTCCCAAAAAAAATAAAAAGAGAAGTTTTCATTGCGTTTTCGATACGGAGGCGCCGCCACCACCCGTTCTTCATCTGGAGGGCAGATCTGGAGTCCGTCTTGGGCTCCGGAGAGGGGAAATTGTCGCCATCGTCATCATCAACCTTCTTCCCTCTCCAATTCCATGAAGCTCCTCGTCATTCGTGAGTAATCTATTCGTAGGCTCGCTGGGCGGTGATGAGTAGGATGAGATCTATCATGTAATCGAGTTAGTTTTGATGGGGATTGATCCCTAGTATCCACTATGTTCTGAGATTGATGTTGCTACTACTTTGCCATGCTTAATGCTTGTCACTAGGGCCCGAGTGCCATGATTTCAGATCTGAAATTATTATGTTGTCACCAATATATGTGTGTTTTAGATCCGATCTTCCAAGTTGTAGTTACCTACTATGTGTTATGATCCGGCAACCCCGGAGTGACAATAACCGGAACCACTCCCGGTGATGACCATAGTTTGAGGAGTTCATGTGTTCACCAAGTGCTAATGCGTTGGTCCGGTTCTTTATTAAAAGGAGAACCTTAATATCCCGTAGTTTCCTTTTGGACCCCGCTGCCACGTGAGGGATGGACAATAGATGTCATGCAAGTTCTTTTCCCTAAGCACGTATGACGACACACGGAATGCATGCCTACATCACACTGACGAACGGGAGCTAGCCACATATCTCTCCGTGTTATAGCTGTTGCATGATGAATATCATCCAAACAAATCACCCACCCATTGCCTACGAGTTTGTCCTACTACTGCTGTTACTTGTCTTGATCTGTTGCTGCTACTACCGTTGCTACTGCTATTACTTGTCTTGCTCTGCTGCTGCTGCTACTACTGTTGCTACTGCTGTTACTTGTCTTGCTCTGCTGCTACTGCTACTACTGTTGCTACTACCATCGCTTGCTACTGTTGCTACTTGCTACTGCTGTCACTACTACTGTTCCTTGCCACTGCTATTGCTCGTTACACTTCCGTTACTTGTTACTTTGCTGTTACTACTTTGCTTGCAGATACTAATCTTTCAGGTGTGGTTGAATCTGACAAATTCAGCTGCTAATACTTGAGAGTATACTCTCACCTCCCGAGGCTTATCAACAAATTGGGTCGAATACTCTACCCTCGAAAACTGCTGCGAACCCACGCGCTGATGGGCCATCAACAACATTCTTCTAGTCTCATTACTGGGGAGTGCTTTCAGCATTCTTCTGGTGCCGTTGTAGGAGAAGGTTTGTTGTCATAAGCATTCGTCTAGTTAATGCCAGAGATTGCAAATCAGCATTTTTCTGGCGTCGTTGCCGAGGAGGTATTGCTATATTCTCTGAGTTACTTGGGATTTATATCTGCTGATCACTATGAAGAATCTGAAGGATCCGAAGACCAAAGTCTTGCCCTCAACTACGAGGGGAGGTAAGGAATTGCCATCTAGCTCTGCACTTGATTCACCTTCAGTTATGAGTAAGTTTGCGACATCACCTCCTGCTAGAAATCTTGATATGTCGCCTATGCTTGATGATGCTTATGATGCTACTCTAGAGATGCTATGCTTGATACTATGCCTGATGATACTATGCTTGATACTATGCCTGATACTGCTTTGCCTGATACTGCTAGAGATGCTATGCTTGATACTATGCCTGATGATGCTAGAGATGCTATGCCTAATACTGCTTTGCCTGATGATGCTAGAGATGCTATTTTGCCTGATGATGCTATGCTTGATACTGCTAGAGATACTACTTTGCCTGGTGTTCCACTAGGAGTGTTCCTTGATGCTCATATTGCTAGAGTTACTGCCAATGCTTGTGATGCTTCTGAAACTACCGATACTATTGAGATAGAACCTGCTTTTGCTCCTGCTAGATCTAGCTCTCCTAGATATGAATTGCCGGATATACCAGAGGGTTACGTTATGGAGGGAGAGATAGCTGAGGATTTTCTGGCGTGTAAGGATGCCTATGACACTGAGAAATTACTTCTCAAGTGGAAGGAACAATCTCGGGAAGCTAGGATGAAAAATGACCCAAAGTTTGCCACTTCGCCTATCTTTGTCACCTATAAGGATTATGAATTCTTTGTCGACCCTGAGAAAATCTCTCTAGTCGAATCTGATCCTTTTCATGGTTATGAGTCTCAGACGGTCATAGCCCATCTTGCCAAACTATCCGAAATAGCCAACCTCTTCACTAATGAGGAGAAGATCCGCCACTACTATATCCTTAAGCTGTTTCCTTTCTCTCTAAAGGATGATGCTAAAGCCTGGTTCACCTCTCTTGCTCCTGGATGTGTGCATAGTCCCCAGGAGATGGTCTATTACTTCTGTGAGAAATATTTCCCTGCCCATAGGAAGCAAGCTGCCTTGCAGGAAATATACAACTTTGCTCAACTCCAAGACGAGAGTCTTCCACAAGCTTGGGGGAGGCTCGTCCAGCTACATAAAGCTTTGCCTGATCACCCTCTTAAGAAGAACGAGATACTTGATGTCCTCTATAACGGACTTACCGATGCCTCTAGAGACCACCTAGATAGTTGTGCCGGTTGTGTTTTTAGGGAACGAACTGTAGAACAAGCTGAGACCCTACTGAATAACCTCTTGATCAACGATAATGCTTGGACTATTCCTGAACCACCTCCTAAGCCAACTCCGAAGAAAAGAGATATTCTATTCCTCAGTCCCGAAGATATGCAAGAAGCCAAGAAATGTATGCAAGAGAAAGGCATTAGATCTGAAGATGTAAAAAATCTACCACCTATCGAAGAGATCCACGGTCTCGATAACCCGATACAGGTAGTAGAAGTGAATTCTCTGCGTAGGTTTGATGAGAGTGATATTCCTTTTGATAAACCTGCTAGCCTATGCTTTGATGAATTTGACAACTTTGTTGCCAAACAACAGAGTTTCAATGATTATGTTAGCAGACATTTGGAACAAAGCACTCGTATGCTTAGCCATTTAAGTGCTTGTGTAGACAGAAATGTCAATGATCTGAAGGTTCTGAGTAAACATGCCTCTATGATTACTACCCAGGTAGAACAAGTACTTAAAGCTCAGAATGACCTGCTCAATGAACTAAATGACAACTCTATCAAAGTCATTACTAGAGGAGGCAAAATGACTCAGGAACCTTTGTATCCTGAAGGTCATCCTAAGAGAATTGATCAAGATTCTCAAGGAATCAATGCTGATACACCTAGTCATCCTAAGGAGAAGAAGAAGGATGATAGAAACCTGCACGCCAGTTCACCAAATACTGTCACACCTGAAGAACCTAATGATATCTCTGCGTCTGATGCAGAAACACAATCTGGTGATGAACATGAACCTGGTGACAATATGGACAGTGATGTTCATAATAATGCTCAACCCAGCCATGATGAGGATGTGGAGATTGAACCTATGATTAATCCTGATAATCCACAACCTAAGAAATACGACAAGAATGACTTCACTGCTAGGAAGCATGGTAAAGAAAGAGAGCCATGGGTTCAGAGACCTATGCCCTTTCCTCCTAAGCCATCCAAGAAAAAGGATGATGCGGATTTTGAGCGCTTCGTTGAGATGATAAGACCCGTCTTTCTGCAGATGCGGTTAACTGATATGCTCAAGATGTCTCCGTATGCCAAGTACATTAAAGATATCGTGACTAATAAACGGAAGATACCAGATCTTGAGATCTCCACCATGCTTGCCAACTACACTTTCAAAGGTGGAACTCCTAAGAAACTTGGTGATCCCGGAGTGCCCACTATACCTTGCTCCATTAAAGGAAACTACGTAAGAACTTCCTTATGTGACATTGGAGCCGGTGTTAGTGTTATGCCGCTTTCTCTTTATCATAGACTTGAGTTGGATAAGTTGACACCCACTGAAATTTCTCTGCAAATGGCCGACAAATCAACTGCTTTCCCTATCGGCGTTTGCGAGGATGTGCCTGTTGTGGTTGCTAACACCACTATCTTAACGGACTTTGTTATCTTGGATATTCCCGAGGACGATGCCATGGCTATCATCCTCGGAAGACCCTTTTTTAAACACTGCAGGGGCTGTTATAGATTGCAACAAAGGCAATGTCACTTTCCATGTCAACGGTAACGAGCACACAGTGCACTTTCCGAAGAAACGTTATCAAGAACATTGCATCAATGCTATTGAAAAGACTTCATAGATTCTTATTGGGAGCTTTGAATGCCCTATTCCTCGTGTCAAGATGAAGTATGATTTGCTTGTTGGGGAGATTCATATCCCATTGAAGTGACCTAGTGGCTATTCGAAAATTCTCCATTCTCTCTTGCGATTCGAGAAGGTTTTGTCATAAGGACTTGATCAATCCCATTGACGGATTTCTTTCGATGACCATGAAACAGATGAATCAAAGAGTCACATACCTCTGTTTTGATCTTTCCTTTTCTGTTGCTTAGAAGAAAAATGATAGAATTAGTTTAGCTTTTCCTGTTTTCTGTTTTAGCGTCCCGGAGAAAAATACCTCGAAAAAAAAAGTTCTCCGATGGTCCTGAAAATTTAGTATGATTTTTTCTGGAATTTTTGAAAATTTCTGGGCCTGAGAGCTGGCCTAGGGGCCTGACCAGTGGGCCACAAGCCCCCCCACCGCCACCTACCCCCTGGTGGCAGGGTGCATGGTTGTGGGGCCCACAGGCACCCCCTCCACTCATTCCAGCTCCCAGCCTCTTCTTCCACCTCCAGAAAAAATTGTTTCGCAGCTCAAACCCGTGTTCTTGCTCATTTGGCTGTGATTTTCGATCTCCTTGATCAAAGCACCATTCTCTGAACTGTTTTGGGGAAATTACTCCTTGGTAAGTGACTCCTCCATTGGTCCAATTAGTTTTTGCTCTAGTGCTTTATCCTTCGCGAATTCTTGCTACCTTGGTGACCCTATTCTTGAGCTAGAAAAGTTGATTTTAATTGGTCCCAAGTAGTTTTAGCGTGTGATACGGTCTCTAGGCACTAGTAGGAGTAGTTTCTACAAGGTGTGGTGGGTCTTTATTCACTTTTCTTTTGAACTTCAAAAATTTCAGCATAAGGAAATTATGTTCATGAGGAAGTTTGATGGTGGTTCCTCAAGTAAGAAGGCTCCTCGTCTCTCCTTTCGGGAGCCCAAACCTTTTCAACTAAGGGACGTACCGGTGTAACCATGTGAATGGCCTTCCGATGAGTTCATGATCGAAGCAGGCTTCAAGGATGAGTTTGATGCACTTGTCCGCAATGCCGGGTTAGAATAATTCCTCTCAGATAAATGTGAACAGTATGCTATGCTCACTGCCTCTTTCGTGCGTAGATTTAAATTTTTAGCTGGCCGTGAATCATCCATACTGTTTGATCTGTACGATAAATCCTATACCGTGGATTTGGAGGATTTTAGTAGGATTTGCAAGATACCCGATGGGGGTAGTGTTAATGATCCTCCTAAGTCTTCGGTCAGAGACTTTGTCACCAGTATAACTGTGGGAGAAACCAGAGATATCACGCAAGCCACCATAGGAAGCTTCCATTTCCCTGCCTTGCACTACCTTGCCCTCTTCATAGGTAGGTGCATTAACGGCAAGGGTGCACATTGTCACCTATGCGCTTCCGACCTTAGTATCCTTAAGAGCGCAGTAACAGGTGACGAGAGCTTTAATGTGGGAGCTATTATAGCAAGGAGGCTGAATAAAAATGCCAGTGAGGGGGACTTCTTTGGTGGAGTTTATGCTACGCGCTTAGCAAATTTTCTTGGAGTATCCATCCGTCCAGAAGACTCTCCTCTCCGTACAGCCTACCTTGATCGTGTCGCTCTAACACGCTACCAGTTCCTTGAGAGAATCATGGATCCCTCCTATACCGCTTGATATTTAACCGGTAGCGTGTTTTCCATATTACCCTTCCTGCTCCTGCTTTCTTTGACTTTCAGGTAAAACAAAGATACTACATAACCATAGGAGAGGCAGAGGAGTATGAGAGGGAGGCGACTGCTGCTCGACTTCGTGAGGCAGCTATTCAGGCAATGGTTGCAGCACTCCCGTATAACACCCATTATGACTTTGGGTTTCGCCAGGATCATCCATGGGAGTAGACCAAGCTAGGCCAAAAGCCTAAGCTTGGGGGAGTACGTGTTCTCACCGACTTTACATTCATGCTTATGCTTTCACTCTGTTAGCCGGTGATTACACTTTGCCACTGTATTATCCAGGCTAGTTTCTTTTCGTTTTCTTGTTTTCTTGTTTTGTGTCCTTTTGAGAAAACCCAAAAAGATTTTTCTTTCTTCTTTTGCTTGTTGGGAGCTTTCCTGTCTAAATAGTTTTCTTTTGTCTTTGTGTCAAGGTAGAAGATATTGGTTACAATGTTTATTGGTTCTTGCATGCTTACCTGTTTAACTTTCAAAGAGCCATATTACTTTGTCTTCTCCTTTGTGTTTGCCTGCAGATTCAGCTTAGTCCAATGCGCTTATTATCGTTTTCATCGTTCGATCGTGCAAATGAAAGGCAACAATGATGATATATGATGAAGTGACTGAGACTGAAAAGCTGGTATGAACTCTATCGATTTTGTTTTTGTAAATATGACTAGCTTGTCGACCCAGATTTAGCTTTGTTGTGAGAGAACCATGTTTGCAATGACAACTTAGAGATCATAGTTTCTGATTCCATGCTTATTTAGCTGAGAGCTTTTAATGGTTTGTCTTGGATGCCAACATAGATTTTGAGATGACTATGATGTAGTATGATAGGATGGTATTCTCCTTTGAATGTTTCAAGTGGCTTGACTTGGCACATGTTCATGCATGTAGTTGAAACAAAATCAACATAGCCTCTATGATGTTTGTGTTCATGGTGATTTATATCCTGTTCATGCTTGCATTCAATGTTAGTCAAACTCATTGCATCTTGATGACTGTTGTCGCTCTCTAGTTGGTCGCTTCCCAGTCTTTTGCAAGCCTTCACTTGTACTAAGCGGGAATACTGCTTGTGCATCCACTTCCATAAACCCAAAAGTTTTTCCATGAGAGTCCACCATACCTACCTATTTGCGGTATCTACCTGCCGTTCCAAGTAAATTTGCATGTGCCATTCTCTAAACCTTCAAGAAATAATCTGTTTTGCATGCCCGAACCGCTCATGTGGTGACAGAGGGCTATTGGTATCTTCCATGCTAGGAGTGTTATCCTCGACATGTGTTTATTCACTGTCATTCACGAGAAAAGGGGTCGGTAATTGGAATGCCGAGTTCCACGCTTAAATCGAAAACATAACTGTAAAACAAGACTCCCCCTGGATTGATGTTAGTATGGACGGTACCCGAGGATTCGGCTAGCCGTGGAGTGTGATTGATTGGTGGTGGGGGAGTTAAAACTTTACTTTTCTGTTTGGGAACCGCCTATAGCATGAGTAGCATGGAAGATATTGAGAACTCTTGGTCATTGCGTTGACAATGAAAGCATGCCACCTAAAATTATTATCTCTGTTTTCAAAGCTTGAGCTCTGGCACCTCTGCAAATCAATGCTTCCCTCTGCGAAGGGCCTGTCTATTTATTTTCCTGTCGAGTCATCCTCCTCTTATATAAGCACCAATTAGAGAGCACCTCGGTCATTTTTATGCTTTGCTTTTGATTGATATTGAGTATGACTATGACTGGATCTTCGTTGCTATGAATTTTAATGTTTAGTCAGCCCTTGATC
The DNA here is from genome assembly GCF_904849725.1 of Hordeum vulgare subsp. vulgare. Lineage (NCBI taxonomy): Eukaryota > Viridiplantae > Streptophyta > Magnoliopsida > Poales > Poaceae > Hordeum > Hordeum vulgare. Next base: position 537,524,134 of record NC_058521.1, read on the forward strand.
TTTGAAAGTGCTCTGCATTTATGTTTTGCGGTCTCAGAAAGAGCTAGCGAGATACCACCTATTCATATTGCTTCATGCTTGTTTTGATTGAAGTGTTGGTATTTGGAACTCTTTATTATTTGCTCGTTAGCTGATTATGCCATTGTATTAGTTTACCATGAGACCTTTGTGTCATTTGCTTATGTGGTTAACTTGTGATCTTGCTGAAATTCTAGTTATGAGTTAGATATAGTTGCAACAACAAGATCAAACAGAGTTTGCCAATTTTTTTCTTTCTCTTTCAGTTTGTCAACTGAGTTGCTTGAGGACAAGCAAGGTTTTAAGCTTGGGGGAGTTGATACGTCTCCATCGTATCTACTTTTCCAAACTCTTTTGCCCTTGTTTTGGACTCTAATTTGCATGATTTGAATGGAACTAACCTGGAGTAACGCTGTTTTCAACAGAATTGCCTTGGTGTTATTTTTGTGCAGAAATCAAAGTTCTCCAAATGTCTTGAAAATTTACGGGGAGCAGTTTTGGAAAATATCAAAAATAACTGCGCCAAGTTCAACCTCAGGGGGTGGGCCAGTGGGCCACAAGCCCCTGCTCCGCCACCCCCTGGTGGCGGTGGGCAGACTTGTGGGGCCCACAGGCACCTGCCGCCCCCAACTCCAGCTCTATAAGTTGCCTTTCGTCCCAGAAAAATAAAAAGAGAAGTTTTCGTTGCGTTTTCGATACGGAGGCGCCGCCACCACCTGTTCTTCATCTGGTGGGCAGATCCGGAGTCCGTCTTGGGCTCCGGAGAGGGGAAATCATCACCATCGTCATCATCAACCTTCTTCCCTCTCCAATTCCATGAAGCTCTTCGTCGTTCGTGGGTAATCTATTCGTAGGCTCGCTGGGCGGTGATGAGTAGGATGAGATCTATCATGTAATCGAGTTAGTTTTGATGGGGATTGATCCCTAGTATCCACTATGTTCTGAGATTGATGTTGCTACTACTTTGCCATGCTTAATGCTTGTCACTAGGGCCCGAGTGCCATGATTTCAGATCTGAAATTATTATGTTGTCACCAATATATGTGTGTTTTAGATCCGATCTTCCAAGTTGTAGTTACCTACTATCTCATGCAAGTTCTTTTCCCTAAGCACGTATGACGAGACACGGAATGCATGCCTACATCACATTTACGAACGAGAGCTAGCTACATATCTCTCCAAACAAATCACCGACCCATTGCCTACGAGTTTGTCCTACTACTGCTGTTACTTGTCTTGCTCTGCTACTGCTACTACCGTTGCTACTGCTGTTACTTGTATTGCTCTGCTGCTGCTACGACTGTTGCTACTGCTGTTACTTGTCTTGCTCTGCTGCTACTGCTACTACTGTTGCTACTACTGTCGCTTGCTACTGTTGCTACTTGCTACTGCTGTCACTACTGCCGTTCCTTGCCACTGCTATTGCTCGTTACACTTCCGTTACTCGTTACTTTGCTGTTACTACTTTGCTTGCAGATACTAATCTTTCAGGCGTGGTTGAATCTGACAAATTCAGCTGCTAATACTTGAGAGTATACTCTCACCTCCTGAGGCTTATCAACAAATTGGGTCGAATACTCTACCCTCAAAAACTGCTGCGAACCCACGCGCTGGTGGGCCATCAACAACATTCTTCTAGTCTCATTACTCAGGAGTGCTTTCAACATTCTTCTGGTGCCGTTGCAGGAGAAGGTTTGTTGTCATAAGCATTCGTCTAGTTAACGCCAGAGATTGCAGATCAAGGAACCTTGGGTACATTAACGAACCTAGGTCCCTTCCTTGCGGGGGTTTCTACCTTTTTAGTCTTGATGGAGGATAGAGTAGTTCCTAAAGTTTCAAAAGTATCTTCGATCTTATCAATCCTAGAAGGATCCACATCATGGGATTTAAGGGTCTCCAAAATTTTATAAATTTTGTTCATGGAGATATCAAGCCTATGTAAGTTCCCTTGAATCCTACGATCTACTTCATTAGTCTTACTCATGCTTGGCATCTCTACCTGTATTTTCTCAAGTTTACTCATAACATGAGATAAAGTGATATCCTCCTTAATGTCAGCAATAGGTGGGATTCCGACAAGATTTTCCATAACATTAAGAGCCTCCCCAACGGGAGCTTCCAAGAAATTCCTCCTATTGCTGTGTCTAGAACAAACCTATGCCAAGAAGTAATACCAACGTAAAAATTTCTAAGCAAAATAGTGGTGGATTGCTTCTTGGTGGCTCTATCTTGAGAATTTTTATTTCTATACCAAGCATCGTTCCAACTTTCTCCAACCCTTTGTTTGAAGGTAAGAATCTCTCCTTCGGGTGCAACACTAGAGGCAAAGGATTTAGGCATTCTGACTAAACAAAGCAAAGTAACTAATTTTTTGTGGTTTTTGGTATAGGACTCTAAAGCAAAAACTAGAAAGCAAACTAACAAGACTAAAAAGCAAATGTAAAAGATAGTGTGCAACTCCCCTATCTTGAAGAGTGGAGTCCCCGGCAACGGCGCCAGAAATTCGCTTGATGACGAGTTCATGTATATGCTTCACGCCCCTCGTTGGACCCCAAGTGGAAGGTAGAGATGTAGTCAGCAACAAATTTCCCTCACACAGAGACTGTAAGGTTTATCGAACTAGTAGGACTCCTAGGCTCAACAAGTAGGTGTCTTCCACCCTGGCGCTAGCAGAAGATGTGGACATGCACACACAACAAATAACTTTGCTCCCAAAGAGTACACAGAGGTTGTCAATCTCTCCGGCCTTGTAGTTTGCAAAGGATCAAAACACAAGAGGGAAGGTAATAGTGATTGCAACGGAAAAGTAAATAAAGCGGTAAATAGGGGAGGTATAAGCAATGATGGTGATATGGACCGGAGTCACATGATGTTCAATAGTGATGTCTCTCTCCCAAAAGACGATAAACAACTATGTTAGGGGTAAAAAAATCATAGTTGGGCAATTGACAGAATTATGATCGCACCGCAATGCTAATTATGCTCCTTGATAGTATGAGGTTCAATAGTAATGGGCAGTTCACTAAGACAAGTAGACCGTTCATTCATCAGCATCTACTTACTAATCATCCACCTTGTGATATCTATCCGAAATATCTCTCCGGTATTAAGTTGAGAGCCCCACCCAAAGTGTAAAATCAAAGCAATGGACAACTGCATTAACAAACTATGCATAAGGTAAACAATCCTTGCAACCCTGGTCACAAGCACCGTTATTTTCTCCCTGGTGGCAACAAGCGCATCCCCTAGTCTCTTCTTTCTGTCACTCAAGCTAGATATCGAGGGGCCCGAACCCACAATCATGCATAACGCTCCCTCTTGGAGTTACGATCCACTACTTGGCAAAAGCAATAAAAAGCAACGGAGAATATGCATGAATCACTAAGGAACATAATATAAAAGGATAATCAAATATATAACTCATAACAATCTGAACATAGTCTCAAATCCATCGGATCCCAACAAACCGAGAAGAGCAAAAGCAAGAGAATTACATAGACGCCTTGATCATATAGGGAAGCTCACAAGGACTAACCATTGAAGCACAAGATTGGAGAGAAGACATCACATAGCTACTGGTCATGGACTCATGGTCCAAGGAAAACTACTCACGGCACATCCGGGAAGCGTCCATGGTGGTGGAGAAGCTCCCGGAGGTCAATCATCCCTCCGGCAGGGTGTCGAGAAGAGGTCTCGTGACGCTCCCGATCTTTGAAACGCCACGCCGGTGGAACGATGGAGAAATTCGCGATTCCAGAAAGTTTATGAGGGTTTCCTCATGGAATACTAAATATAGGCCAAAGGAAGCCACCGGAGGAGGTGGGGCCCACCCAGACGACCTCCTGGCGCAGCCTGGGCCCTGGCCGCGCCAGGTGGCCGCCTGGGAGGCCCCTGGCCCCCTTGTGGCCCTCCTTCGGTGATCCTGAAGCTTGTGTTTCGCTGTTTTTATATATTTTTCTGGATTTCCTCGGGCATCAAAATATTAGGTAAAAGCCCCTGCGAAAAAGACATCAGCAGACAGAAACTGGCATTGGGTGCACTAAGTTAGTACGTTAGTCCAAATATGTGTAAAATGATATGAAAGTGTAGCAAAACGTATAACAATGTCACCCAAAAGATCATGGAACAAGCAGGAATTATAGATACGTTTGGGACGTATCATCTCCCACTTGCACTAGAGTCAATAATCTAGTTCACATCACTATGTGATTCACACCCAATGAGCTTGGGGGTTTGATCATGTTTTGCTTGTGAGAGAGGTTTTAGTCAAAGGGTCTAATCCTTTCAGACCCGTGCGTGCTTTACAAATCTCTATGTCATTGATACGTCTCCAACGTATCTATAATTTTTGATTGTTCCATGCTATTATATTATCAACTTGGAATGTCTTATATGCATTTATATGCCTTTTTATATCATTTTTGGGACTAACCTATTAACTCAGTGCCTAGTGCCAGTTTCTGTTTTCCCGTGTTTTTGACCTTTTTCACAAAAGAATATTAAATGGAGTCCAAACGGAATAAAACCCGCGGGATGATTTTTCCATAACAGAAGATACCCAAAAGACTTGAGAACCAAGGCATGAGGTCTCGTGGGAGGTCACGAGCCCCCTAGGAGCGCCTTAGGGGGGCGCGCCTAGCAGGCTCGTGGGCCCCCTTGCCTCCTCTGCCCTACCTCTTTCGCCTATAAATTCCCTAAAATCCTGAAACAAACAGAGAGAGCCACGAAAATACTTTTCCGCCGCCGCAAGCTTCTGTCTCCGCAAGATCCCATCCGGGGACCGTTCTGGTGCCCCGTCGGAGGGGGATTCGGAAACGGAGGGCTTGTTCATAAAAAAAATTGCCTCTCTGATGATGCGTGAGTAGTTCACTACAGACCTTCGGGTCCATAGCTAGTAGCTAGATGGCTTCTTCTCTCTCTTGGATCTTCAATACAAAGTTCTCCATGATCTTCATGGAGATCTATCCGATGTAACTTTCTTTTGCGGTGTGTTTGTCGAGATCCGATGAATTGTTGATTTATGATCAGATTATCTATGAATATTATTTGAGTCTCCTCTGATTTCTTTTATGCATGATTTCGTATCCTTGTAATTCTCTTCGAGTTATTGGTTTCGTTTGGCCAACTTGATCTATAATTCTTACAATGGGAGAAGTGCTTGGTTTTGGGTTCATACCGTGCGGTATCCTCACCTAGTGACAGAAGGGGTAGCGAGGCACGCATCATGTTGTTGCCATCAAGGGTAAAAAGATGGGGTTTATATCATATTGCATAATTTATCCCTCTACATCATGTCATCTTGCTTAAGGCGTTACTCCGTTTGTTATGAACTTAATACACTAGATGCATGCTGGATAGCGGTCGATGTGTGGAGTAATAGTAGTAGATGCAGAAAGTATCGGTCTACTTGTCTCAGACGTGATGCCTATATGCATGATCATTGCCTTAGTATCGTCATGACTTTGCGCGATTCTATCAATTGCTCGACAGTAATTCGTTCACCCACCGTAATACTTGCTATCATGAGAGAAGCCTCTAGTGAACACTATGGCCCCTGGTCTATTTTACACATTATATTCAGATCTACATACAAAAACACCAAAAATACCTTGCTGCACTTTTACTTTTATTGACCTCTCATCACTATGAGATCTCACCTTGCAAGTTATCGTGAAGGGATTGACAACCCCTTTATCGTGTTGGGTGCAAGTTTGTTTGTTTTTGTGCAGGTTCATTGGTGCCTCATCTTGATACTCCTACTGGATTGATACCTTGATTCTCAAACTGAGGGAAATACTTATCTCTACTTTGCTGCATCACCCTTTCCTCTTCAAAGGAAAAACCAATGCAAGCTCAAGAAGTAGCAAGAAGAATTTCTGGCGCCGTTGCCGGGGAGTATTCAAGTGAAGCATATCTACCAAGTACCTATCGCAAACTCACCTCTTGCATTTACATTATTTTCCTTTTGCCTCTCGTTTTCCTCTCCCCCACTTCTAAAAAAAACAAAATTTACAAAAATATTTGCCTTTTCTTTTGCTTGCTTTCTGTTTGCTTGTGTGCTTGTCTCCTTGCTAAGTCACCATGTCTGAAAACACTAAATTGTGTGACTTCTCCAGTACTAATAACAATGATTTTATTAGTACTCCAATTGCTCCCGCCACTAGTGCGAATTCATATGAAATCAATGCTGCCTTGTTGAATCTTGTTATGAAAGAGCAATTTTCCGGCCTTCCTAGTGAAGATGTCGCATCCCATCTTAATACCTTTATTGAGTTATGCGATATGCAAAAGAAGAAAGATGTGGATAATGATATGATTAAATTGAAGCTATTTCCATTCTCATTACGAGATCGAGCAAAAACTTGGTTTTCATCTTTACCCAAAAATAGCATTGATTCATGGAACAAGTGTAAAGATGCCTTTATTTCCAAGTATTTCCCACCAGCTAAGATTATCTCTCTCCGTAATCATATCATGAATTTTAAGCAACTAGATCATGAACATGTTGCACAATCTTGGGAGAGAATGAAATTGATGATTAGAAATTGTCCCGCTCATGGCCTGAGTCTTTGGATGATTATTCAAATTTAATATGCTGGTTTGAATTTTGCTTCTAGAAATATCTTGGATTCCGCCTCTAGTGGAACTTCTATGGAAATCACTCTAGGAGAAGCTACAAAACTACTAGATAATTTCATGACAAATTATTCTCAATGGCACATTGAAAGGTCACCTACTCGTAAAAAAGTGCATGCTATAGAAGAAATTAACTCTTTGAGTGCTAAGATGGATGAGTTAATGAAGTTGTTTGCTAGTAAAAGTGCTCCTCTAGATCCAAATGATATGCCTTTATCTTCCTTGATTGAGAATAGCAATGAAAATTTGGATGTTAATTTTGTTGGTAGGAATAATTTTGGTAACGACAATGCTTATGGAGGTAACTTTAATCCTAGGCGTTTTCCTAGTAATCCCTCTAATAATTTTGGCAATTCCTACAACAATGCTCATGGAAATTATAATAAAATACCCTCTGATCTTGTGAGTAATATCAAAGAGTTTATTACTTCGCAAAAGATTTTCAATGCTTCCATAGAAGAAAAACTGCTTAGAATTGATACCTTGGCTAGGACTGTTGATAGAATGTCTCTTGATATTGATGCTTTGAAATTGAGATGTGTTCCTCCCAAGATTAATATGGATGAAACTTTGAAAGCTATGCGTGTTTCTATGAATGAGAGTAAAGAAAGAACCGCCCAAATTTGTGCTAGACATGAATGGCTTAAAAGGGCGTGTTCTCGTGATGAGAATCACAAAGATCTTAAAGTGCTTGGTGTGACTCCTATTGAATCCTTGTTTTCTAATGTCAATCTTAATTATGATGGGTCTGGATGTGAATCCACTTTGGTTGAGATACGCCCTAATGATTCGGAGTCTATTTATCTTGATGCTAAAAATACTATAAGTGGAGTAGAGGATATCAAAACTTTGATTAGTGATGAAATTACTACTTTGGATTTCAAGGAATTTAATTATGATAGTTGCTCTTTGATTGAATGTATTTCCTTGATGCAATCCATGCTAAACTCTCCACATGCTTATATCCAAAATAAGGCTTTTACCAATCATATCGTTGATGCTATGATGAAGTTTCTTGAAGAGAAACTTGAGTTGGAAATATCTATTACTAGAAAACTTCATAATGAGTGGGAACCTACTATACAAATTAAGATTAAAAATTATGAATGCCATGCTTTGTGTGATTTGGGTGCTAGTGTTTCCACAATTCCAAAATATTTATGTGATGTTCTAGGTTTCAATGAGATTGATGAGTGCTCTCTTAATCTGCACCTTGCGGATTCTACTATTAAGAAACCTATGGGAAGTATCAATGATGTTCTTATTATTGCAAATAGGAACTATGTGCCCCTAGATTTCATTGTGCTTCATATTGATTGCAATCTGACATGTCCCATTATTCTTGGTAGAGCTTTCCTTAGGACTATTGGTGCTGTTATTGATATGAAGGAAGGGAATATTAAATTCCAATTTCCATTAAGAAGGGCATGGAACACTTTCCTAGAAATAAAATAAGATTGCCTTATGAATCCATTATGAGAGCTACTTATGGTTTGAGCACTAAAGATGACGATACTTGATTCTATTGCCTTATGCCTAGCTAAGGGCGTTAAACGATAGCGCTTGTTGGGAGGCAACCCAATGAATAAATTTATTTTTTCTTTTCACTTTCTGTTTTTTTGAGTCTACACCATCATGATTCTGTTATGATTGTGTTTTTTATGTTTTAATTAGTGTTTGTGCCAAGTAGAACCTTTATGATTAGTTTTGGTGATAGTTGTTTAATCATGCTGAAAAAGACAGAAACTTTGTGCTCACGAAATTATTTTAAATTCCTAACCATAAAGAGATTTTGAGTTGATTCTTTTTTGCTTGTGATTGATATGCAAATTTCCCTAATTCTCATGATTTTTCAGAATTTTGGGATAGCAGAGGTATACGAAATATACAGATTGCTACAGACTGGTCAGTTTTTGACATATTCTGTTTTTGTTGTGTTGATTACTTATTTTGATGAAACTATGGTTAGTATCGGGGGGTACGAGCCATGGAGAAGTGAGAATACAGTAATACAACATCAATCTAAATGGAAATTAAGTTTATTATAGTACCTAAAAAGTTGGTGGTTTGTTTTCTTATGCTAATGATATCACGAGTTTCTGTTTAAGTTTTGTGTTGTGAAGTTTTCAAGTTTTGGGTGATGTTCTTATGGACAATGGAATAAAGAGTGGAAAGAGCCTAAGCTTGGGGATTCCCAATACATCCCAATCCAAATTCAAGGACACCAAAAAGCCTAAGCTTGGGGATGCCCCGGGAAGGCATCCCCTCTATCGTCTTCAATCCATCGGTAACGTTACTTGCTGCTATATTTTTATTTACCACATGATATGTGTTTTTCTTGGAGCGTCGTGTATTATAGGAGTCTTTGCTTTTTGTTTTATCACAATCATCCTTGCTGAACACCTTTTTGAGAGGGACACGCACTCATCGTGAATTTGTTAGAATACTCAATGAGCTTCACTTATATCTTTTGAGCTAGGCAATTTTGCTCCCATGAGCTTCACTTATATCTTTTGAGCTAGATAATTTTTCTCTAGTGCTTCACTTAAATCTTTTTAGAGCACGGAGGTGTCATATTTTGTAGAAATAAAAACTCTCGATCTTCACTTATATCATTTTGAGTGAGCTCTCTCTAAGTAACTTGGTAATTGGCGTGTGTTATGAAATTAGTCCTATATATGATAGGCATACAAAGAGGATATAATAAAAACTTTCATATTCAAGTGCATTGATTAGTAAGAGAAGTTTGATTCCTCACAATTAGTTTTGAGATATGGATATGGTAATATTAGAGTTATGTTAGTAGGGTGTTGTGAATCTAGAAATACTTGTGTTGAGGTTAGTGATTCCCGTAGCATGCACGTATGGTGAACCGCTATGTTAGGAAGTCGGAGCATAATTGATTTATTGATTGTCATCCTTTGTGTGGCGGTCGAGATCGCGCGATGGTTAACACCTACCAACCCTTCCCCTAGGAGTATGCGTTTAGCACTTTGTTTCGATTACTAATAAAACTTTCGCAATAAGTATATGAGTTCTTCATGACTAATGTGAGTCCATGGTGTAGATGCACTCTCACCTTCCACCATTCCTAGCCTCTCTAGTGCCGCACAACTTTCGTCGGTGCACAAACCCACCTTATACCTCCATAGCCCATTGATACGCCGAGTCGATGTGACCATCTCCTCCTTTTTGCCTCACAACCTCCACCACACTCTATTCCACGTATAGTGCTATATCCATGGCTCACGCTCATGTGATGCGTGAGAGTTGAAGAAGTTGAGAAAGTAAGAGTGCGAAAACAATTACTTGGCCAATACAGGGGTTGTGCATGATTTAAATTCGTTGTGTGGGGATGATGGAGCATAGCCAGACTATATGATTTTGTAGGGATAACTTTCTTTGGCCTTGTTATTTCAAAAGTTCATGATTACTTTGCTAGTAGGCTTGAAGTATTATTGTTTTCATGTCAATATTAAACTATTGTTTTGAATCTTACGGATCTGAACATTCATGCCACAATAAAGAAGTTACAAAGAACAAATATATTAGGTAGCATTCCACATAAAAATTTTAGTCTTTATCACTTCCCTACTCGAGGACGAGCAGGAGTTAAGCTTGGGGATGCTTGATACGTCTCCAACGTATTTATAATTTTTGATTGTTCCATGCTATTATATTATCAACTTGGTATGTCTTATATGCATTTATATGCCTTTTTATATCATTTTTGGGACTAACCTATTAACTCAGTGCCTACTTCCAGTTTCTGTTTTTTCCCATATTTTTGACCTTTTTCAAAAAAGAATATTAAACGGAGTCCAAACGGAATAAAACCTGCGGGATGATTTTTTCCATAACAGAAGATACCCAGAAGACTTGAGAACCAAGGCAGGAGGTCTCGTGGGAGGTCATGAGCCCCCTAGAGGCGCCTTAGGGGGGCGCCTAGCAGGCTCGTGGGCCCCCCTTGCCTCCTCTGCCCTACCTCTTTCGCCTATAAATTCCCTAAAATCCCGAAACAAACACAGAGAGCCACGAAAATACTTTTCCGCCGCCGCAAGCTTCTGTCTTCGCGAGATCCCATCTGGGGACCGTTCTGGTGCCCTGCCGGAGGGGGACTCGGACACGGAGGGCTTCTTAATGAACACCATTACCTCTCCGATGATGCATGAGTAGTTCACCACACACCTTCGGGTCCATAGCTAGTAGCTAGATGGCTCCTTCTCTCTCTTGGATCTTCAATACAAAGTTCTCCATGATCTTCATGGAGATCTATCCGATGTAACTTTCTTTTGCGGTGTGTTTGTCGAGATCTAATGAATTGTGGATTTATGATCAAATTATCTATGAATATTATTTGAGTCTCCTCCGATTTCTTATATGCATGATTTCGTATCCTTGTAATTCTCTTCGAGTTATTTGTTTCGTTTGACCAACTTGATCTATAATTCTTGCAATGGGAGAAGTGCTTGGTTTTGGGTTCATACCGTGGGGTGTCCTCACCTAGTGACAGAAGGGGTAGCGAGGCATGCATCATGTTGTTGCCATCAAGGGTAAAAAAATGGGGTTTATATCATATTGCATGAATTTATCCCTCTACATCATGTCATCTTGCTTAAGGCGTTACTCCGTTTGTTATGAACTTAATACACTAGATGCATGCAAGATAGCGGTCGATGTGTGGAGTAATAGTAGTAGATGCAGAAAGTATCGGTCTATTGTCTCATATGTGATGCCTATATGTATGATCATTGCCTTAGATATCGTCATGACTTTGCGCGATTCTATCAATTGCTTGACAGTAATTCGTTCACCCACTGTAATACTTTCTATCATGAGAGAAGCCTCTAGTGAACACTATGGCCCCCGGGTCTATTTTACACATTATATTCAGATCTACATACAAAAAAACCAAAAATACCTTGCTGCACTTTTACTTTTATTTACCTCTCATCACTATTAGATCTCACCTTGCAAGTAATGTGAAGGGATTGACAACCCCTTTATCGCGTTGGGTGCAAGCTTGTTTGTTTTTGCGCAGGTTCATTGGTGCCTCACCTTCATACTCCTACTGGATTGATACCTTGTTTCTCAAACTGAGGGAAATACTTATCTCTACTTTGTTGCTTCACCCTTTCCTCTTCAAGGGAAAAACCAACGCAAGCTCAAGAAGTAGCAGTCATATTGTAGATGTTGCTACCGCCCTCCATTTGGAACTATTCCAAAGGACTCCTCCATTTTACAAATCTGGTCTGCTACTCAGAGTCATCTGGATTGGTGTCAAAGCTTGCATCGACGTAACCCTTTACAACGAACTCTTTTATCACCTCCATATTCGAGAAACATTTCCTTAGGCTCAAGTTACTAAGGATAATTTTGACCGCTATCCAGTGATCCATTCCTGGATCACTCTTGCACCCCTTGATACACTTATGGAAAGGCACATATCAGGTGCGGTACACAACATGGCATACCATAGAGCCTATGGTTAAGGCATAGGGGAGGACCTTCGTCCTTTCTCGTTCTTCTGTCGTGGTCGAGCTTTGAGTCTTACTCAAATTCACACCTTACAACACAGTTAAGAACTCTTTCAAAATCTTGTCAAGGTATGTATTCATTGAAAGTTTTATCAAGCGTCTTGAACTATCTCTATAGATCTTGATGCTTAGTGTTCAAGTAGCTTAATCCATGTTTTCCTTCAAAAAACTCCTTTCAAACAACCCTATATGCTTTACAGAAATACTACATCATTTTCAATCAACAATATCTCAACGACATATACTTATCAGAAATTCCATAGTGCTCCCACTCACTTTCTTGGAAATACAAGTTTCTCATAAACTTTGTATAAACCCAAAAGCTTTATCATCACATAAAAGCATATATTCCAACTCCCAGATGGTTTCTCGAGTCCATAGAAGGATTGTTGGAGCTTGCATACTTGTTAGTATCCTTAGGAATGAAAAGACCTTATAGTTGTATCACGTACAACCTTTCCTCAACGAAACCTTAAGGAAACAATGTTTCCACATCCATCTGCCAGATTTCATAATCGAAAAATGCAGCAACTGCTAACATAATTCCAAGAGACTTTAGCATCGCTACGAGTGAGAAAGTCTCATCGTAGTAAACTCCTTGAACTTCTCAGAAACCTCTTTGCGACAAGTCGAGCTTTCTAAATGGTGACATTTACCATCATCGTCTGTCTTCCTTTTAAGGATTCATTTGTACTTAACAGACTTACGGACATCAAGTAGTTCTTCCAAAGTACAGACTTTATTTTCATACATGGATCCTATCTCAGATTTCATGCCCTCCATCCATTTGTCAGAATCCGGGCCCACCATCGCATCTCCATAGCTCGTAGGTTCATTGTTGTCCAACAACATGACCTCCAAGACAAGATTACCGTACCACTCTAGAGAAGTACGTGTCGGTGTCGACCTACGAGGTTCGGTAGTAACTTGATCTAAAGCTTCATGATCATCATCATCATTGGATTCCTCTTCAATTTGGTGTAGGCGTTACATGATCAACTTCTTGTGCCCTGCTACACTCTCTTTGAAGTCACGGTTCAACAACATCATCAAGTTCCACCATCCTCCCACTAAATTCTTTTGAGAGAAACTCTTCCTCGAGAAAGGACCCGTTTTTCAGCAACAAACACTTTGATTTTGGATCTATGATAGGAGGTATACCCATCTGTTTTGGGTATCCTATGAAGATGCATTTATCCACTTTGGGTTCGACCTTACCAGGCTGAAGAGTTTTGACATAAGCATCACAATCCCAAACTTTAAGAAACGACAGCTTAGATTTCTCCAAACCATAGTTCATACAGTGTCATCTCAACAGAATTAAATGGTGCCCTATTTAAAGTGAATGTGGTTGTCTCTAATGTATAACCCCAAAATGATAGTGGCAAATTGATAAGAGACATCATAGCACGCACCACATCTAATAGGGTACGACTACGACGTATGGACACACCATCACACTATGGTGTTCCAGGTGGCATGAGTTGTGAAAACAATTTCCACATTGTCGTAAATGTATACCAAACTCGCAACTCCGATATTCACCTCTACGATCACATCATAGACAGTTCATCCTCTTGTCACGACGATCTTCAACTTCACTCTGAAATTGCTTGAACTCAATATTTTAGATTCGTGGTTCATCAAGTAAATACACTTGTATCTACTCAAATCATTTGTGAAGTAAGAACATAACGATATCCAATGCGTCCTTTAGCACTCATTGGGCTGCATACATCAAAACATATTACTTCTAGTAAGTTACTTGATTGTTCTATCTCACTGAAAATGAGGCCTTCAGTAATCTTTCCCATTTGGCATGGTTTGCATGTCTCAAGTGATTAAAAATCAAATGACTCCAAAAGATCCATTTGCATGGAGTTTCTTCATGCGTTTACACCAATAGGCATGGTTCACATGTCTCAAACGATTCAAAATTGATTTAGTCCAAAGATCCATCAGCATGGCGTTTCTTCATGCGTTTTTATACCAATATGACTTAAGCGACAGTGCCACAAGTAAGTAGTACTATCATTACTACTTTGTATCTTTTGTCATCAATATTATGAACATGTGTATTACTATGATCTATATTCAATAAACCATTCATATTAGGTGGATGACCATTGAAGGTATTATTCATGTAAACGAAATAACCATTATTCTCGGTCTTAAATGAATAACTGTATTCCAATAAACACGATCCAGTCATCTTCATGGTCAACGCAAACTCCAAAAAACATTTGTTTTAGGTTCAACATTAATCCCGAAGGCAGAGGGACCGTGCGATGGTGATCACATCAACTTTGGAAACACTTCCAACACACATCGTCACCTCGCCTTTAGCTAGTCTCCGTTTATTCCCTAGCTTTTATTTCGAGTTGCTAATATTTAGCAACCGAACCGGTATCTAATAGCCATGTGCTACTAGGAGTACTAGTAAAGTACACATCAATAACACGTATATCTAATATACTTCTGTTGATATTGCCAGCCTTCTTATCTACAAAGTGTCTAGTGTAGTTCCGCCCGATTGATCATTCCCCTCATCATAGAAGCACATAGTCTCGGGTTTGGGTTAAACCTTGCGTTTATTCATTAGAGTGACAACCGACTTGTGATTCTCGAAGTTTCCTTCTTTCCCCCGCCCTTCTTGAAACTAGTGGTTTTACTAACCATCAACACTTGATGCTCCTTCTTGATTTCTACCTTCGTAGTGTCAAACATCGCAAATAGTTCAAGGATCATCTTCTCCATCCCTGGTATGCTATAGTTCATCACGAAGCTCAGTAGCTTGGTGCAGTGACTTTGGAGAACTATGTCAATCACCATCTCATCTGGAAGATCAACTCCCACTTGTTTCAAGTGATTGTAGCTCCCAGGCAATCTGAGCACAAGCTCAATGATTGAGATTTTATCTTTTACTTTGCTGGCAAATAATCTTGTCGGAGGTCTCATACCTCTCAACATGGGCATGGGCCTGAAATCCTAATTTCAGCTCTTGGAACATCTCATATGTCTCATGATGTTCCAAACATTTTGGAGCCTCAATTCTAAGCCGTAAAGCATGACGCACTGAACTATCATGTAGTCATCAAAATGTGTATGTAAGATGTTTGCAACATTCGCACACGATGCTAGGGGTAGCACACCGAGCGGTGCGTTAAGGACATAACCTTCTGTGCTGAAATGAGGACAATCATCAGTTTATGGATTCAGTCCACACAATTGCTACTATCATCTTCAACTTATTTTCTCTAGGAACATATCAAAATATAGGGGAGCTACAGTGCAAGCTAGTCATCTACAACATAATTTGCAAAGACATTTTGACTATGTTCATCATAATGAGTTTAATTAAGCATATTACTTATAAACTCCCACTCAAATTGACATCCCTCTGGTCATTCGAGTGGTACATGATCCAAATTCACCAACCCATGTCCGATCATCACGTGAGATGAGGTGGCTTCAACGATGAACATCTCTATGTTGATCATATCTACTATATGACTCATGTTCGACCTTTCGGTCTCCTGTGTTCCGAGGCCATGTATGTACATGCTAGCTCATTAATTTTAACCCGAGTGTTCTACTGTGCAAAACTATCTTGCACTCGTTGTATGTGAACATAGAGTCTATCACACCCGATCATCACGTGGTATCTCAAAACAAAGAACTTTCACAACGGTGCACAATCGGGGAGAACACAATTTTATCTTAAAATTTTAAGGAGGGATCACCTTATAATGCCAAAGTCGTCCTAAGAAAAACAAGGTGCATAAAAGGATTAACATCACATGCAAATCATAAGTGACATGATATGGCCATGAACTTGTGCTTCTTGACCTCCATTTTCAAAGAACCAACATGATCTCCATCGTCACTGGCACAACACCATTATCTCCAGCATCATGATCTCCATCATTGTGTTGCCATCAAGGTTGTCGTGCCAACCATGCTTGTACTACTATTGTTACCATTTAGCAATTAACTAAATCATTACATAGCGCTTAATGATTGACACACATGCCATACAATAATTAAAGACCACCCTATGGCTCCTGCCGGTTGCCGTAGCATCGACATGCAAGTCCGTATTAACTAGTACAACATGATCATCTCATACATCAAATATATATCATCATGTCTTTGGCCATATCATATCACAACATACCCTACAAAAACAAGTTAGACGTTCTCTAATTTGTTGTTGCATATTATATGTGGCTGCTATGGGTATCTAGTAAGAATGCTTAATACCTACACAAAAACCCAACGGTGATATGCAAGTTCCTATTTAACCTTCTACATGGATCGCCTTTGTCGAATCCGATTCAACTAAGGTGGGAGAGAGAGACACCCGCCAGCCATCTTTATGCAACAAGTTGCAGGCTAGTCGATGGAACCGGTCTCTCGTACGTGGACGAGTAAAGTTGGTCCCGACCGCTTCATCCCACAATACTGTTGAATCAAGAAAAAGACTAAGGAGGGAAGCAATCTTAATATCAATGCCCATAAACTCCTTTGTGTTCTACTCATGATGAGATCTAGCATAGACCTAGATCATGATGCCACTGTTGGAGAACGTTGCGTGGGAAAAAATCCTATGCTCACCAAGATCAAACTATGGAGATCAACATCTATGGGAGGGGGTGCATCTACATACCCTTGTAGATTGCTAAGCGAAAGTGTATATAATGTGGTTGATGTAGTCGAACATCTTGGCGATCCTACCACGATCCGTCCCGCGATCTCATCACGACCCGCCCTGCGATCCCATCACGATTCGTACAATTCTAGTGCCGAACAGACGGAACCTCCGCATTCAGCACATGTATAGCTTGATGATATTCTCCACCTCCTTGATCCAGAAAGCGAGGGTGGCGAGGTAGATGTGTTCTCCGGCAGCACGACGTCATGGCGGCTTTGGTGGTGGAGCTGTTCCGGCTGGGCTTCGCCAAGCAATACCAAAACCGATCTAGTGGAGAAAACTGATCTATGGGAGAGACAGGGCTGCGCTATTGCGTTAGATTTCTATAGCCCTTCTCCCCTCTCCACTATATATAGGGGAAAGGGAGGAGAGGCTGCGCCCTAGGGTTCTCCCCTAGGAGGGGCGGTGACCAAGAGAGGGAGGGGCGACTGCCCTAGGGGTGGCTTGCCACCCAAGTTAGGGTGGCGCCACCTCCTAGGGCTGGCCCTCCACCAATCCAGCTGCATGGGCCTGAGATGGGGTGGTGTGCCCAGACCACCACGGGCTGGTGCGCATCCCTCACAGCCCATGTGGCCCATTCAGGGCTGGTGGCCCGTTTCGGTGGACCCCCGGAACCCTTTCGGCACTCCTAGTACGTTACCGGTGATTCCCGAACTTTTTCCGGTGACCAACTTGAAATTTCCCATATATCAATCTTTACCACCAGACCATTCCAGAGACCCTCGTGACATCCGGGATCTCATCCGGGACTCTGAACAACCTTCGTTCACCATCATTCATAACTCAACAATACCAAGTTGTCATCGAACCTTAAGTCTACAGACCCTGTAGGTTCGAGAACTATGCGGACATGACGTGAGACACTCTTTGGTCAATAACTAATAGCGGGACGTGGATGCCCATATTGGATCCTACATATTCTACGAAGATGTTTATCGGTCGAACTATGATGTCAAGGATTCAATCAATCCCGTATAATGTTCCCTTTGTCCATAGGTATGTTACTTGCCCGAGATTCGATCGTCGGTATTTCCATACCTAGTTCAATCTCGTTATCAGCAAGTCTCTTTACTCGTTCCGTAATACAAGATCATGTGACAAACTCCTTAGTCACATTGCTCGCAAGCTCATTGTGATGTTATATTACCGAGTGGGCCCAGAGATACCTCTCCGTCATATGGAGTGACAAATCCTAGTCTCGATTCACGCCAACCCAACAAACACCTTTATAGACACACAGTTACATTGTGACGTTTTTACACACAAGGCATTCCTGTGGTGCCCTTGAGTTGCATGATCTCATGGTCATAGAAATAGATACTTGACATGCAGAAAACAGTAGCAATAAATTGACACAATCACATGCTAGTTCATAGTTTAGGTCTTGTCCATCACATGATTCTCCTAATGATGTGATCCCGTTATCAAATGAAAAATCGTGTCTATGACTAGGAAACCTTGACCATCTTTGATCAAGGAGCTAGTCCTTAGAGGCTCACTAGGGACAGTGTGTTGTCTATGTATCCACATATGTATTTGAGTTTCCAATCAATACAATTATAGCATGGAGAATAAACTATTATCATGAATGAGGAAATATAACAATAACTAATTTATTATTGCCTCTAGAGCATATTTCCAATATCCATGTCCTCGAGCGCTTCTCATACCTTTAGGGGTTCAATGCAAGAAACAAATGCATAATGTGCACTAAAGTTTGTGAACTAACGATGAGTGGTTACCCCTATCTACAAGATACCGTAGACATTCTCCAAAACATCTTGTCTCTTGTGAAGCTTGACATCATTCTTGGTTGCATGTATTTCTTGAATATCCTCCATGGAAAGTTGCGGAGAAACATTTTTGTGACCTTGATCGCCATCATGAGCTTTGTCTTGATCTTGAGCTTGGTCTTGATCTTGAGCTTGGTCTCGATCTGAGCTTGATCTTGATCTTGAGCTTCCTCGGAGGATTGAGCTTGATCTAGCACATCACTTAGTGAATCACCATCATGCGGTTGATCTTGTCCTTGATCTTTATCACAAGGTTGAGGGCCTTCACTTTGTTCTTCAGAAGCGTGTGGGTTGTACGTCGGTGATGGTTCCACTTGTGTAAAATAGTGTTCTTCTCCTTCGACCACAAGGGTTTCCTCAACGGGTAGGAAGTGTCCCACATCCATTCTTCTTATGGCATGCGGAGGAATTTCATCACCTACATGAAAAAGACCAATTGTCATCAAACTCCATTTTACACGTATCCTCAATGAGTCCATTGGACTTGTTGAGGACATGGTAAGCACGAGAGTTTGTAGCATAACCAACAAATATGCCCTCTTGATCCCTAGGTTCAAATTTAGAGAAGCGAGCACCTTTCTTGAGAATGATACATGTACAATCGAACAACCAGAAGTACTTGAGGTTGGGCTTGTTACCGGTAAGAATTTCATATGGAGTCTTGTTCAAGCCTTTGCGGAGGTAGAGACGATTAGATACATGACATGCGGTGTTGATGGCTTCAGCCCAAAAGTTGTACGGAGATTTGAACTCCGCCATCATGGTCCTTGTCGCGCCCATCAACGTTCGGTTCTTCCTTTCTGCTACACCATTTTGTTGAGGGGTATATGGTGTGGAGTATTGGTGTTTGATCCCCTCATCACAAAGAAACTCATTCAAGGTGTAGTTCTTGAATTCGGTGCCATTGTCACTTCTAATCATCAATATCTTTGCCGCATGTTGTCGTTGAGCTTCATTGGAAAAGTCGATGGTGGTTTGTTGGGTCTCACTCTTCCTCGTGAAGAAGTATACCCGAAGTATATCTTGAGTAATCATCCACTATCACCAAGCAATACTTTCTTCCCCCAAGACTAGCGAAAGATGGAGGACCAAAGAGATCCATGTGAAGGATCTCCAAGGTCCTCTTTGAGTAGATGGTAGTCGTGGGTTGATGAGTCCTCTCATGTAGCTTTCCTTCAATAAAAGCACTGCAAGCAAGATCTTTGGCAAAACTTACATTTGTTAGTCCAAGAATGTGATCCCCTTTGAGGAAACTTTGCAAAGATCTCATATTGACATGGGCTAGCTCGCAATGCCAAAGCCATCCCACATCAACTTTAGCCATTAAGCAAGTCACAGTCTTTGTGGGTCGCTCCAAGAAGTTAACCACATAAAGACCATTCTCTAAATGCCCAACAAAAGCTACTTTAAGAGTCTTGCTCCATAAAAGGCTACGGTGTCAACACGAAAGAAAGTACAAAAGTCCATGAGTGGGAGTTGAGAACGGAAACTAAATTGTATGCAAGGGTCTCGACAAGCATGACATTCTCAATGGAAAGTTCCGGTGAGATTACCACCTTTCCACGACCCAATACCTTAGAGATTGTATCATAACCAAAGGAGACTTGAGTGGCCACAAATAGGTCAGGATGAATGTCCACCACCAAGTCCTTGCTTCCGGTCATATGATTTTTTTCTCCACTATCAAGCAATCATGACACTCCTCCGGAAGCAAACTCCTACATGAGATCAATGCTTGGATTTAGGTACCCATTCATTGATGGGTCCTTTCAAGTTAGTGACAAGGATCTTAGGAACCTAAATGGAACATTCAATGTACTCATAAGAAGAACCAACAAATTTCACAAATACATTCCCATCACTAGCATGTCATAAAACATAAGAGGGTTCAAGTTGACGACATTGTTGGGTGAGATGGTTTTTCCCTTCTTGGCACTACCACCCTTAACCTTCTCCTTCTTCTCATGATTACCCTCCTCGGCTCTAACAAAGGTTTCCTTGAGCAGGGGAGGTTGTTGGGTCTTGACCTTCTTGTTCTTATTGGACTTGGGTGTAAAACCAAATCCTTCCTTTCCAATAACTTCCTTTTGATTGCTCAAAAGGCCATTAAGGTTCTTTTTGCCTTGGACGCATGTCACAAGGCCTTTCTCAAGCTGCTCCTTCAACTTGGCATTCTCCTCCGCAAGATGCACATGCTCACAACACGGGTTAGTCGCATGGGTGTTATCAATTAATACACAAGGAGAACGTGTGTCTAGTTCCTTAGTAAGTTTTACTTGGAGTTGATAATGATACCTTTTTTAGAGAAGCGTGAACACACTTCGAAGCCTTGCCAGCCTTTTCAAGTGTGGCAAAATATTCCTTGAGTCTATCATGGTCAGCCCCAAGTGCAACCTTTTTGGACAGAAGCACACGAGTAAGAACAAGAGCATGATCCTGATCTTTTTGTAATTTATCAAGATCATCGTTGTGTGACTCCTCAAGAGTCAAATGAAGACCTTGCTATTGCTCAATACCAATGGAAAGAACCGCTATCTCAATGGCATAGTAACGACAATATCCTTGTAATGTAGACATGGTTTCTTCATGAGATTCAGTGAGGTCACTAGCCTCACCTAGTTGTTCCAAGAGAGCAACAAAATGCTTATTGGTGTTACTCTTGAACTTTCTCACGAACCTATCAAAAGAATTTTCCTCAACATTTACCTCCTCTTTTTCATCTCCACTATCCATAGGAGAAGGGGTAGTGGAAATGGTAGTTTTGATGTTTGAGGTTACCTTGTTGGATGCCTTGGCCATAAGGCACTTGGCAATGCGGTTCTCGTTGGTGCGTCAAAGAGGGACACCTTTGTTGGAGAAGAGGATGCAATGTCCACCGTGGCCATTGGCATTGATTCAAAACTTGCATCATGATCATCATCCTCATAGCAGAGGTACTCTTTTAGAGCCACCAACACCTTTTAGGGCATCTTCTTGGATATGTTGTTCTTGTTCGGGAAGGGCTTGGCCTTGTCTTTGTGAATAAGGTTGCCACCATTGTCTTCCCTCTTCTAATAAGGACAATTTGCCACAAAGTGACTCACATTGCCACAATTGTAGCAAGTCCCCACGCGTTTCTTTCCCTTGGACCTGCTTGAGTTGTTCTTGGAGAAGTTCGACCTTGAGTGTCAATTGTTGCCCCAAAATTGCCTTGACGCAAGAGCCATGTACTCGTGGTAAGCATATTTGGTGTCTTCGGGACAACTTTCCTCTTCTTATTCTTCATCTCCCTCCAAAACAACCTTGGCCTTCAAAGCAAGGTTGGAGGAGTCTTTTCTTGACCGTTGGACACGAGTTAGAGCGTTGTTGGCGGTCTTGTTCAATATGTTCATGGCAATGAACTCATCCAACACATTGCTTGAGGACAAGGAACGGAAGTCCGGCCTTTGACGAATGATGGAGGACATGGCCTCGTTGAAAGGCATGATAGCCTTGAGAAACTTCTTCTTGATCTAGTTGTCATCTACATCCTTGCTTCCATGATCTTGAAGAGCAACAACAAGGGTTTTCACTCTCTGATAGAGCTCACGAGGGTCCTCATCATCAAGCATCACAAATTCATCGGCCGCATCAAGAATCATTTCATAGTTGGACCATTGAATACTTGAGCTTCCCTTGTACATGGAAATAATGTATTCCCAACAATCTTTGGCATGAGTGAAGGGACGGAAGTGACAAAGACCTTCAATGGGAACAAGTGCTTGAAGGATAAACAAGGCGGAGTGATTGAGCTGATTATTGACCTATTCTCTTGGAGTGAGGTTGCTTGGGTCATGTAGGTAGTACCCTTGCTCAATGATTCTCCAAAGTTGTGTTGAGATATCATTCAAATGAGCCTTGATGCAAAAACCCAATTAGCAAAATCATTCTTAACAAGTTTAGGAGGAGGACCAAGGTTAATAATATGCGATGGGTGAATCGGTCGTCCATAGACCATGGGAGGGGGAACCTAGGCATAGGTATCTGCTACGGCAACAGACAACAGCGCCAGAAATTGACACGTTGACGGAGACTGGCTTGCGTTGGTTTTTCCCTTGAAGATGAAAGGGTGATGCAGAGGAGCAGTAAGTATTTCCCTTAGTTTGAGAACCAAGGTATCAATGCAGAAGGAGGGTCTCGTCAAGTCCAGAGTACCTGCACAAACACAAACAAGCTTGCACCCAACGCTTCAAAGGGGTTGTCAATCCCTTCAAGATTGTTTGCAAAGTGAGATTTGAAGGTGGAAAGTGCAACGAAGTAAAAAGTATAAGGCTGAAAATATGGTTTGGAGTAGACCCGGGGGCCATAGTGTTCACTAGAGGCATCTCTCAAAATAGCAAGTATCACGGTGGGTGAACAAATTACTGTCGAGCAATTGATAGAACCGCGCAAAGTCATGACGATATCTAAGGCAATGATCATACATATAGGCATCACGTCTGAGACAAGTAGACCGATACTTTCTGCATCTACTACTATTACTCCACACATCGACCGCTGTCCAGCATGCATCTAGTGTATTGAGTTCATGACGAACAGAGTAATGCCTTAAGCAACATGACATGATGTAGAGGGATAATCTCAAACCAATGATGGAAACCCCATCTTTTTACCCTTGATGGCAACAACAAGATGCGTGCCTCGCTACCCCTTCTGTCACTGGATGAGGTCACCGCACGGTATGAACCCAAAACCAAGCACTTCTCCCATTGCAAGAATCGTAGATCTAGTTGGCCAAACAAAACCCACAACTCGAAGAGAATTACAAGGATATGAAATCATGCATAAGAGAGATCAGAAGAAACTCAAATAAGATTCATAGATAATCTGATCATAAATCCACAATTCATCGGATCTCGACAAACACACCGCAAAAGAATATTACATCGGATATATATCCATGAAGATCATGGAGAACTTTGTATTGAAGATCCAAGAGAGAGAAGAAGCCATCTAGTTACTAGCTATGGACCCGTAGGTCTATGGTGAACTACTCACGCATCATCGGAGAGGTCATGGTGTTGATGAATAAGCCCTCCGTATCTGAATCCCCCCTCCGGCAGGGCACCAGAACGTGCCCCATATGGGATCTTGCGGAGACAGAAGCTTGCGGCGGCGGAAAAGTACTTTCGATGATCTCCTAATTTTTTTGGGATTTTTAGGGAATATATAGGCGCAACCCCTAGGGCAGAGGGCGTCCAGGGGGCCCACAAGCCTGTGGGCCGCGGCCTCCCCCTGGCCGCGGGGTGAGGGCTTGTGGGGCCCCTGGGGCCCCCCTTCCTTGGCTCTCAAGTCTCCTGATCTTCTTCCGTTACAGATTTTTTTTGGAGATTTTATTCCGTTTGGACTCCGTTTCAAAATCTCCTCTGAAAGGGGTCAAAAACATGGAAAAACAGGAACTGGCACTTGGCACTCAATTAATAAGTTAGTCCCAAAAAATATATAAAAGGCATGCAAAACATCCAAAGTTTGACAAGATAATAGCATGAAACCATCAAAAATTATAGATATGTTGGAGACGTATCAGTATCTGCTCCGCTCGTTCCCTGAGGCAACTTACTCTTATCACTACTAGCCCTCTCATTATCGGAGTTGGAATGATGCCGATGGAGTGGGGTTAACCACTTGATATGTATCCAACGTATCTATATTTTTTTATTCTTCTATGCTATTATCCTATCATTCCTATATGTTTTATATTCATTTTATAGTAATTCTATATCATTTTTGGGACTAACCTATTGACATAGTGCCTAGTGCCAGTTGTTGTTTTTGTTGTTTCTTCCTTCATAGAAAATCCATATCAGATGAGGTCCAATTGCCACGAAACTTTATGAAGATATTCTTTGGACCATAAGGAAACTTGGGGGCCAAGATTGAGCAACAACCAAGGCCCAAGGGGCCACTTGACACCACGGCACGAGAGAGGCCCCTCGCGCGGTCTGGTGTCTAGTGGGGCCCTCTCGAAGCTTCTCCACCGCATCTGACCTCTATAAATACCCTAATATTCCATAAACCCTACAGGAGTCTATGAAAAATCGTTTGAGCCGCCGCAAGTTCTAGAGCCACGAAATCCAATCTAGAGTCCGTTTTAGAGAGGAGCACGATCGTAGAGGGGTTCACCATCCTCATTGGTGCTCCTCCCATGATGCGTGAGTAATTCATATCAGACCTACGGGTCCGTACACATCAACTAGATGGATTTCTTTCTCGTTTTGTTTCTCAATATGATGGTCTCTTGGAGGTCCATATGGTGTAACTCTTTCTTTTGCGGTGTGTTTGTTGGGATCCGATGAATTGTGAGTTTATGATCAGATCTATGAAAAATATTCATGCTTGATTATTATAGCCTCGTATTTGTTCTCTGATATTTTGTTTTGGTCTAGCCAACTTGATCTTTTATCTTGCAATGAGAAGAGGTGTTTTGTGATGGGTTCGATCTTGCGCTGCTCAATCTCAGTGACAGAATGAGACATGACACACCTGTATCGTTGCTATCAAGGATAAAATGGTGGGTTCTATTACTACATGAATAGATCTTGTCTACATCATGGCATAGTTATTACTCTGTTTCTCCGTGAACTCAATACACTAGATGCATGCTGGATATCAGTCGATCTATGGAGTAATAGAAGTAGATGCATGCATAAATTGGTCTACTTATCTTGGACGTGATGCCTATATACATGATCATTCTCTTGAATATCTTCATAATTATTTGCTCTTCTATAATTTGCCCAATAGTAATTTCTCTACCCACCGCTTGCTATTTTCTCGAGAGAAGCCACTAGTGAGACATACGATCCTTGGGTCTACTTCACATCATTTATTTGCAATCTCTAATTTGCTATTTGCTTTCCTACTTTATTTTCTCTTTTGTTTTTAGATCTATATTATAAAAAAACAAAAATACCTTGTTGTGCTCTATTTTCTGTAACTCTTATTTGCATCTATCAATCTATCCTTTCTTTACCCACGAGGGTTTGACAACCCCTTTATGCATTGGGTTGCGAGGATTTGCTATTTGTGTGCACGGGATGCTTACATATTCTTGTGTGTGTTCCTATTAGATTGATACCTTGGTTTCTTAACCGAGAGAAATATTTGTCATCGCTATGCTACATCATCCTTTAAACTTGGAGGGGGACCAACACACTTGCAAGGAGTCAGCAAGATTTCTGGCGCTGTTGCCGAGGAATATCAAATCAAGATCTATCTGGTTCCTACATACAAGTCTCATCTCCTTGTAATTACATTATTTTGCCATTTGCCTCTCGTTTTCCTCTCCACCAGTTCACAAAAAATTGCCTTTTTATTTGCCTTCTTTCCATTTTTTCTTGCTTGCTTGCTTCTATTGCCTTCATGTCAACACTCAAAAATAGAAAAATAAATAGGGAAAGTAAATACATATGGATCCTCATCCACTTGCTAATATTTTCAAAATATCTAATTATCTAGTAAGTTGAGGGCTCTTGATTATTTTTGTGAAGTTATGCTTGAAAGTTGTGAATCTAAATATTGCGATGATGTGTTAAAAGAAGAAATTTATAAAGTGATCCATGATATCTCATTGAATGAAAAGGATGATTTCAATGATGTTATTATAAATTATATTAATGTCAAGTGTGCAAATAATATGCAAAACTACAAGATTGGGGATGGCAATTTTGTCATGTCCACTACTCATTGTAATGATCATGATTGGGGTGGTGCTTCTTATTATCTTTAAAATTTATTTAATCCTCATGATGATTATGGTATTGATAATAATGTTTGCAATACTATTGAAAGGGGGTTTGGAAGAGTGTCAACTTTAGGTAATAATGATCCCACTATTTTTGAGAATTATCCATCTCATAAATTTTATGATAAAAGTGGGTTTGGAGAGGTCACGACTTTGGTTAATGTTAATCCCACTACCTTGGAAGATTATAAGAATTTTATGGATGTGGATCATGAAGATAATATTTTATGTGATAGATACAACATTGAATTTAAATATGATCCTACATGTAATTATTAGGAGAGAGGGAAATATGGTTATAGAAATATTCATGTTACTAAATTATCTCTCTTCATGTTGAGATTGCTATTGTTTCTTTTTTCTTTCATGCATATGTTAGATATTTATTGTTTTGATAATTTGTATGCTTATGATATGCCTATGCATAGGAAGTATGTTAGACTTAAATGTGTTTGTCTCATGCTACATGTTGCTCTGTTTGTGTTTCAACTACTATCTTTCATGTGTGCATCAATAAAATATCAAGCCTATCTTAATGGCTATAAAGAAAGAGCTTGTTGGGAGGCAATCCAATGAATACAATTTATTTTCACCTTTTCTTTCTGTTCTTGACTGTTAGCACAATTATTCTAGTCTTATAATTGTTGGGGAATGTCGCATGGGAAAAAATCCTACGCTCACAAAGATCAATATATGGAGATCAACATCTACGAGAGGGGGGAGTGCATCTACATACCCTTGTAGATCGATAAGCGGAAGCGTATATAACACGGTTGATGTAGTAGAATGTCTTTGCGATGCAATCATCATCCATCCCGCGATCTCGTCATGATCCGTCCCGATCTAGTGCCGAACGGACGACACCTCCGCGTTCATCACACATACAACTTGATGATGTTCTCCACCTTCTTGATCCACCAAGAGGGGGCGGAGAGGTAGATCAGTTCTCCATGAGCACGACAACATGGTGACAATATTGGTGGAGCTGATCCGGCAGGGCTGCGATGTGCGCTACCGAATCGATCTAGAGGTGGAACGAACTAGAGGAGGGAGAGAAAGCTGAGCCATGACCTAATTGGGTGCCGTTTCGCGCCATGACCTAATTGGGTGCGGTTGCGCGCCATAAAACTTTCTCGGTGCGACTGCCTCTCTCCTCTCCACTATATATAGGAGGGAGGGAAGGGGTGGCGCCCCAGAGGAGGAGTCCTCCTCCGATTGGGAGGCGGAGGCGCTAGGGAGAAGTCCTCCTCCAATTCGGACTACCTCCCCTCCTCATACTTCAGCGCATATGCCCATAGGGGCTGGCCGCCCAGCCCACCAGGGGCTGGTGCTCCACCTCCTGGGCCTATATGCCCCCCAGGGTGGATTGCCCCTCCCGGTAAACTCCCGGAACCCATTCGTCACTCCCCGTACTTTACCAATAGTGCCCGAAACCTTTCCGGGACCTGTATACCTCTTTCCTATATATCAAACTTCGTCTCTCGGCCTTTCCTAAACTCCTCATGATGTCCGGGACCTCATCCGGGAGTCCGAACAACCTACGGTCACCAACATACATAACTCAACTATACCAAAATGTCACCGAACCTTAAGTGTGCACACCCTGCGTGTTCGAGAACTATGCAGACATGACCCGAGACACTCTCTGGTCAATAACCAATAGCGGGACCTAGATGCCCATATTGACTCCTAAATATTCTGCAAAGATATTTATCGGTCGAACCACAATGTCAAGGATTCAATCAATCTCGTATATTGTTCCCTTTGTCCATCGGTATGTTACTTCCCCGAGATTTGATCGTGGGTATCTCCATACCTAGTTCAATCTCATTACCAACAAGTCACTTTACTCGTTACATAATATAAGATCTCGTGACTAACTCCTTGGTCACATTGCTTGCAAGCTCATTATGATGTTGTATTACCGAGTGGGCCCTAGAGATACCTCTCCGTCATACGGAGTGACAAATCCCACTCTCGATTCACGCCAACCCAACAGACAACTTCAGAGATACCTCTAGAGCACCTTTAGAGTCATCCAATTATGTTGTGATGTTTTATACACACAAGGCACTCCTTTGGTGCCGGGAATTTTCATGATCTCATGGTCATAGAAACAAATACTGGACATGCAGAAAACAGTAGCAATAAACTGAAACGATCACATGCTACATTCATAGTTTGGGTCTTGTCCATCACATCATTCTCCTAATGATGTGATCCCGTTATCAAATGACAACTCATGTCTATGGTGAGGAAACCTTGACCATCTTTGATCAACGAGCTAGTCCTTAAAGGCTCACTAGGGACAGTGTGTTGTCTATGCACCCACACATGTATTTGAGTTTCCACTCAAAACAATTATAGCATGGATAATAAATGATTATCATGAACAAGGAAATGTAATAATAACTAATTTATTATTTCCTCTAGGGCATATTTCCAACATTATCCCACTTGCACTACAGTCAATAATCTAGTTCACATCACTATGTGATTCACACCCAATAAGTTCGGGGGTTTATCATGTTTTGCTTGTGAGAGAGGTTTTAGTCAATGGGAATGAACCTTTCAGATTCGTGTGTGCTTTACAAATCTCTATGTCATACTATAGATGCTGCTACAACATTCCATTTGGAACTATTCCAAAGGTCTGCTCCATTATACGAATCCGGTTTGCTACTCAGAGTCATCCGGATTGGTGTCAAAGCTTGGATTGATGTAAGCTTTTACAACGAACTCGTTTGTCACCTCCATAATCTATAAATATTTCCTTACACCTCAAGTTACTAAGGATAATATTGACCACTGTCCAGTGATCCTTTCCTAGATCACTCTTGTACCTCTTGACAGACTCATGGCAAGGCACACGTCACATGCGGTACACAACATGGCATACTATAGAGCCTACGGCTAAGGCATAGGGGACAACCTTCATCCTTTCTCTTTCTTCTGCCGTGGTCGAGCTTTGAGTCTTACTCAAATTTCACACCTTTACAACACTACCAAAAATTCCTTCTTTGACCGATCTATTTTGAACTCCTTCAAAACTTGTCAAGGTATGTATTCCTCAAAAGTTTTATCAAGCTTCTTGATCCATCTCCATAGATCTTGATGCTCAATGTTCAAGTAGCTTAATCCATGTTTTCCTTTGAAAAACTCCTTTCAAACAACACTACATTCTTTCAAGAAATCCCACATTATATCCTATCAACAATATATCAACCACATATACTCATCATAAATTCTATAGTGCTCCCACTCAGTTTCTTGGAAATACAAGTTCCTCATAAACTTTGTATAAAACCAAAAGCTTTGATCATCACATCAAAGCGTACATTCCAACTTCGAGATGCTTGCTCGAGTCCATAGAAGGATTGATGGAGCTTGCATACTTGTCAACATCCTTAGGATTAACAAAACCTTCTGGTTATATCACATACAACCTTTCCTCAAGGAATCCGTCAAGGAAACACCATTTTGACATCCATCTGCCAGATTTCATAATTGAAAATGCAGCAAGTGCTAACATATATCTAAGAGATTTCAACATCGCTACGAGTTAGAAAGTCTCAACCTATTCAACTCCTTGAACTTGTCAAAATCCTCTTTGCGACAAGTCGAGCTTCCTAAATGCTGACATTTACCATCATTGTCTGTCTTCCTTTTAAATATCCATTTGTACTTAATAGCCTTACATCCATCAAGTAGTTCTTCCAAAGTCAAACACTTCATTTTCATACATGCATCCTACCTCGGATTTCATGGCCTCCAGCCATTTTTCAGAATCCAGGCCCACCATCGCTTCTCCATAGCTCGTAGGTTCATTGTTGTCCAACAACATGACCTCCAAGACAGGATTACCGTACCACTCCAGAGTAGTACGTGTCCTTGTCGACCTATGAAGTTTAGTAGTAACTTGATACGAAGCTTCATGATCACCATCATCAGCTTCCACTTCAACTGATGTAGGCGCCACAGGAACAACTTCCTGCGCCCTTCTACTCACTTGTTGAAGTGACGGTTCAAAAACCTCATCAAGTTCCACCATTCTCCCACTCAATTCTTTCGAGAGAAACTCTTTCTCATGAAAGGACCCGTTTAAGGAAACA
This sequence comes from Hordeum vulgare subsp. vulgare, assembly GCF_904849725.1. Classification (NCBI taxonomy): domain Eukaryota; kingdom Viridiplantae; phylum Streptophyta; class Magnoliopsida; order Poales; family Poaceae; genus Hordeum; species Hordeum vulgare. Next base: position 537,554,706 of record NC_058521.1, read on the forward strand.
AACACTTTGCTTTCGGATCTGAGATAGGAGGTATACTCAATTGTTTTGGGTATCCTATGAAGATGCATTTATCCGCTTTGGGTTCGAGTTTATCAGTCTGAAGCCTTTTGACATAAGCATTGTAGCCCCAAACTTTAAGAAATGACATCTTAGGTTTCTCCAAACCAAAGTTCATACAGTGCATCTCAACTGAATTACATGGTGCCCTATTAAAGTGAATGTGGTTGTCTCTAATGCCTAACCCCAAAACGATAGTGGTAATTTGATAAGAGACATCATAGTTTGCACCATATCCAATAGTGGTAATTCGATAGTGGCTATGACGTTTAGACACACCATCACACTATGGTGTTCCAGGTGGCATGAGTTGTGAAACAATTTTCACATTGTCTTAAATGTTTACCAAACTCACAACTCAAATATATATTTACCTCCACGATCACATCATAAACATATTATCCTCTTGTCACGACGATCTTCAACTTAACTTTGAAATTTCTTGAACTTTTCAATATTTCGGACATGTTATTCATCAAGCAAATACACATATATCTACTCAAATCATCAGTGAAGTAAGAACATAACGATATCCACTTCATGCATCAGCACTCATTCGACTGCATACATCAAAATGTATTATTTCCAACAAGTACTTGCTCGTTCCATCTCAGTGGAAAAATGAGGCCCTCACTCATCTTGCCCATGTGGCATGATCAACATGTTTCAGGTGATTCAAAATCAAGTGAGTCCAAAATATCCATCTCCATGGAGTTTCTTCATGCGTTTACAACAATATGCATGGTTCGTATGTCTCAAATGATTCAAAAACGAGTGAGTCCATAGATCCATCAGCATGGAGCTTCTTCATGCATTTTATACCAATATGACTTAAGCGGCAGTGCCACAAGTAAGTGGTACTATCATTACTAATTTGTATCTTTTGGCATCATATCAACCTTGGAAACACATCCAACACACATCATCACCTCGCCTTTAGCTAGTCTCTGTTTATTCCATAGCTTTTATTTTGAGTTACTAACATTTAGCAACTGAACCGGTATCTAATACCCATGTGCTACTAGGAGTACTAATAAAGTGCACATTAATAACACGTGTATCTAATATACTTCTTTTGACATTGCCAACCTTCTTATCTATCAAGTGCCTAGGGTAGTTCCGCCTCAGTGATTATTCCTCTCATCGTAGAAGCACTTAATCTTGGGTTTGGGTTCAACCTTGGGTTTCTTCATTGGAGTGACAATCGACTTGTCATTCTCGAAGTTTCCCTTTGTTCCATTGCCCTTCTTGAAACTAGTGGTTTTACCAACCATCAACACTTGATGCCCCTACTTGATTTCTACCTTCATGGTATCAAACATCGCAAATAGCTCAAGGATCATCTTGTCTATCCCTAATATGGTATAGTTTATCAGAAAGCTGAGTAGCTTGGTGGCAGTCACTTTGGAGAACTATGTCAATCACTATATCATCTGGAAGATCAACTCCCACTCGATTCAAGTAATTGTAGCACTCAGACAATCTGAGCACATGCTCAACAATTGAGTTTTCTCCTTTACTTTGCAGGCAAAGAATCTTGTCGTAGGTCTCATACCTCTCAACATGGACATGAGCCTAAAATCCTAATTTCAGCTCTTCGAACATCTCATATGTTCCGCAACATTCAAAATGTCTTGAGCGCCTCAATTTTAAGTCGTAAAGCATCACGCACTGAACTATCACGTAGCCATCAAAATGTGTGTGTCACATGTTCGCAACATCTACAAACGACGCTTGGGGTAGCTCACCGAGTGGTGCATTAAGGACATAAGCCTTCTGCGCAGCTATGAGGACAATCCTCGGTTTACGGACCCATTCTGCATAATTGCTACAATCATCTTTCAACTTAGTTTTCTCTAGGAACATATCAAAAACAGGGGAGCTATGGCGCAAGCCAATCATCTACAACATAATTTGCAAAGACATTTTGTACTATGTTCATGCTATGAGTTCAATTAATCATATTACTTAAGAAGTCCCATTCAAATTGAAATCCCTCTAGTCATTCCAATGGTACATGATCCAAATTCACCAACCCATGTCCGATCATCATGTGAGATGAGGTGTCTTCAATGGCGAACATCTCTATGTTGATCATATCTACTATATGGCTCATGTTCGACCTTTCGGTCTCGTGTGTTCCGAGGCCATGTTTGTACATGCTAGGATAATCATGTTTAACCCGAGTGTTCCGCATGTGCAAAACTATCTTGCACCTGTTGTATGTGAACGTACCGTCTATCACACCCAATCATCACGTGGTGTCTCGAAACGATGAACTTTTGCAACGGTGAACACTCGGGGATAACACAATTTTTATCTTGAAATTTTAGTGAGGGGTCACCTTATAATGCTACCGTCGTCCTAAGCAAAACAAGGCGCATAAAAGGATTAACATCACATGCAAATCGTAAGTGACATGATATGGCCATGATCTTGTGCCTTTGATCTCCATCTCCAAAGCACCAACATGATCTCCATTGTCACCGGCACCACACCCTGATATCTATCATCATGATCTCCATCATTGTGTTGCCATCGAGGTTGTCGCGCCAACCATGATTTTACTACTATTGCTATCGTTTAGCTATAAAGTAAAGCATTATCTAGCACTTACTGAGTGACACGAAGGTCATACAATAATTAAAGACAACCCTATGGCTCCTGCCGTTGTCGTAGCATCGACATGCAAGTCGATATTAACTATTATAACATGATCATCTCATACATCAAATATATAACATCATGTCTTTGGCCATATCATATCACAACATACACTTCAAAAACAAGATAGACGTCCTCTAATTTGTTGTTTCCTGTTTTACATGGCTGCTACGGGTATCTAGCAAGAACGCTTCTTACCTTCGCAAAAACAACAACGGTGATATGCAAGTTGATATTTAACCTTCTACGAGGATCGCCTCTATCGAATTCGATTCAACTAAAGTAGGAGAGAAAGACACCCGCCAGCCATCTTTATGCAACAAGTTGCATGTCAGTCGACGGAACCGGTCTCTCAAACGTGGACGCGTAAAGTTGGTCCGAGCTGCTTCATCCCACAATACCGTTGAATCAAGAAAAAACTAAGGAGGGAAGCAATCTCAATATCAACGCCCACAAACTCCTTTGTGTTATACTCATGTTGTCATCTATGCATAGACCTAGCTCATGATGCCATTGTTGGGGAACATCGCATGGGAAACAAAAAAAATCCTACACTCACCAAGAACAATCTATGTAGATCGACATCTACAATAGGGGGAAGTGCATCTACATACCCTTGTAGATTGCTAAGCATAAGTGTATATAACGCGGCTGATGTAGTCGAACGTCTTCGCGATCCAATCATGATCCATCTTACGATCTTGTCATGATCCGTCCCGCGATCCCATCATAATCCGTCCCGATCTAGTGCCGAACAAACGACACATCCACGTTCAGCACACGTACAGCTCGATGACGTTCTCCGCCTTCTTGATCCAGCGCGAGGGGGCATACAGGTAGATGGGTTCTCCGTCAACAAGACGGCATGGTGGCAGTTTTGGTGGAGCTGATCCGGCAGGGCTGTGATGTGTGCTACCGAATCGATCTAGAGGTGGAACGAACTAGAGGAGGGAGAGAAAGCTGCGCCATGACCTAATTGGGTGCGGCTGCACGCCATGACCTAATTGGGTGCGGTCGTGCGCCATAACCTTTTCGGGTGCAGCAGCCTCTCTCGTCTCCACAATATATAGGAGGAAGGGAATGGGTGGCACCCAAGAGGAGGAGTCTTCCTCCGATTGGGAGGTGGAGGCACTAGGGAGGAGTCCTCCTCCAATTTGGACTCCCTCACCTCCTCACACTTTGGTGCATAGGCCCATACGGGCTGGCGTCCCAACCCACCAGGGGCTGGTGCGCCACCTCTTGGGCCTATGTGCCCCCCGGGGTGGATTGCCCCTAACGGTAAACCCCCAGAACCCATTCGTCACTCCCGGTACTTTATCGATAGTGCCCGAAAAACCTTTTCGGAACCCCGTATGCCTCTTTCCTATATATCTACCTTTGTCTCCGGACCATTTCGGAACTCAACATGACGTCTGATATCTCATCCGGGACTCCGAATAACCTTCGGTCACCAACATACATAAGTCAACTATACCGAAATGTCACTGAACCTTAAGTGTGCACACCCCGCGAGTTTGAGAACTATGCAGACATGACATGAGACACTCTCCGATCAATAACCAATAGCAGGACCTAGATTCCCATATTGACTCCTACGTATTCTACTAAGATCTTTATCGATCGAACCACGATGTCAAGGATTCAATCAATCCCGTATACTGTTCCCTTTGTCCATCGGTATGTTACTTGCCCGATTTGATCGTCGGTATCTCCATACCTAGTTCAATCTCGTTAACGAAAAGTCTCTTTACTCGTTCCATAATACAAGATCTCGTGACTAACTCCTTAGTCACATTGCTTGCAATCTCATTATGATGTTGTATTACCGAGTGGGCCCTACATATACCTCTCTGTCATACGGAGTCAAAAATCCGAGTCTCGATTCACGGCAACCCAACAGACACCTTCGGAGATACCTGTAGAGCACCTTTATAGTCACCTAGTTACATTGTGATGTTTGATACACACAAGGCACTCCTTCGGTGCCCGGGAGTTGCATGATCTTATGGTCAAAGAAACACATACTTGACATGCAGAAAACAGTAGCAATAAACTGACACGATCACATGCTACGTTCATAGTTTGGGTGTTGTCCATCACATCATTCTCCTTATGATGTGATCGTGTTATTAAATGACAAATCATGTCTATGGTGAGGAAACATTGACCATCTTTGATCAACGAGCTAGTCCTTAGAGGCTCACTAGGGCGAGTGTGTTGTCTATGCACCCACACATGTATTTGAGTTTCCAATCAATACAATTATAACATGGATAATAAACGATCATCATGAACAAGGAAATATAATAATAACTTATTTATTATTCCCTCTAGGGCATATTTCCAACAATAACTATGTTTTTTGTGTTTTATTTAGTGTTTGTACCAAGCAAAGCCTTTGGGATCATGTGGGGTATTAGTTGCTTTAATCCTTATGTAAAACAAAAACTTTTGCATCTAGTAGAAAAATTCCTAAAATCAGAGAAACGTCAATAGTGTCTATGTTTTTTTTACACAAGATTGATATACAAATTCCCTATATTGTCCTGACTTTCCAGAAATTTTTGGAGTTACAGAATTATAAGTAAATTTTGAATCTTTACACACTCTTTTGCTTTTAATAGATTCCATTTTCTTTGTGTTACGTGCTTATTTTAATGATTCTATGGTTTATATCGGGGGGTGAAAGGGTGTGGATGTTGCCTAGAGGGGGGGGGGGGTTAATAGGCGCTTTAAAATAATTACGGTTTAGGCTTGAACAAATGCAAAATAAAACTAACATTTAACTAGTCAAGCAAAAAATCCAAAACAACTAGGCTCATGTATGTGCACCAACAACTTATGCTAAGAAAGATAAAAAACTAAGTGATAACAAGATATGTTACAAGAAACAATATGGCTATCAAAAAGTAAAGTGCATAAGTAAAGGGCTCAGGTAAGAGATAACCGAGGCACGCGGCGACAATGATGTTGTTGGGGAACGTCGCATGGGAAACAAAATATTTCCTACGCGCACGAAGACCTATCATGGTGATGTCCATCTACGAGAGGGGATATTCGATCTACGTACCCTTGTAGATCGCACAGCAGAAGCGTTAGTGAACGCGGTTGATGTAGTGGAACGTCCTCACGTCCCTCGATCCGCCCCGCGATCAGTCCCACGATCTAGTGCCGAACGGACGGCACCTCCGCGTTCAGCACACGTACAGCTCAACGATGTTCTCGGCCTTCTTGATCCAGCAAGAGAGACAGAGAGGTAGATGAGTTCTCCGGTAGCGTGACGGTGCTCCAGAGGTTGGTGGTGATCTAATCTCAGTAGGGCTCCGCCCGAGCTCCGCAGAAACGCGATCTAGTGGTAAAACCGTGGAGATATGTGGTCGGGCTGCCGTGGCATAGTTGTCTCAAATCAGCCCTAAAACCTCCGTATATATAGGGGGAAGAGGGGGAGCCTTGCCTTGGGGTCCAAGGACCCCCAAGGGGTTCGGCCGAGCCAAGGGGGGGAGTCCTCCCCTTCCAAACCGAATCCAACTAGGTTTGGAAGGAGGAGTCCTTCCCCCTATTCCCACCTCCTCTTTTTTTTCCTTTCTCTTTGATTTTCTTCCTATGGCGCATAGGGCCTTCTTGGGCTGTCCCACCAGCCCACTAAGGGCTAGTGCGCCACCCCAAGGCCTATGGGCTTCCCCGGGGAGGGTTGCCCCCCCGGTGAACTCCCGGAACCCATTCGTCATTCCCGGTACATTCCCGGTAACTCCAAAAACCTTCCGGTAATCAAATGAGGTCATCCTATATATCAATCTTCGTTTCCGGACCATTCCGGAAACCCTCGTGACGTCCGTGATCTCATCCGGGACTCTGAACAACATTCGGTAACCAACCATATAACTCAAATACGCATAAAACAACGTCGAACCTTAAGTGTGCAGACCCTGCGGGTTCGAGAACTATGTAGACATGACCCGAGTGACTCCTCGGTCAATATCCAATAGCGGGATCTGGATGCCCATATTGGATCCCACATATTCTACGAAGATCTTATCGTTTGAACCTCAGTGCCAAGGATTCATATAATCCCGTATGTCATTCCCTTTCTCCTTCGGTATGTTACTTGCCCGAGATTCGATCGTCAGTATCCGCATACCTATTTCAATCTCGTTTACCGGCAAGTCTCTTTACTCGTTCGTTAATACAAGATCCCGCAACTTACACTAAGTCACATTGCTTGCAAGGCTTGTGTGTGATGTTATATTACCGAGTGGGCCCCGAGATACCTCTCCGTCACACGGAGTGACAAATCCCAGTCTCGATCCATACTAACTCAACGAACACCTTCGGAGATACCTGTAGAGCATCTTTATAGTCACCCAGTTATGTTGCGACGTTTGATACACACAAAGCATTCCTCCGGTGTCAGTGAGTTATATGATCTCATGGTCATAGGAACAAATACTTGACACGCAGAAAACAATAGCAACAAAATGACACGATCAATATGCTACGTCTATTAGTTTGGGTCTAGTCCATCACGCCATTCTCCTAATGACATGATCCAGTTATCAAGCAACAACACCTTGTTCATAATCAGAAGACCCTGACTATCTTTGATCAACTGGCTAGCCAACTATAGGCTTGCTAGGGACAGTGTTTTGTCTATGTATCCACACATGTATATAAGTCTTCACTCAATACAATTATAGCATGGATAATAAACGATTATCTTGATACAGGAATTATAATAATAACTATATATATTATTGCCTCTAGGGCATAATTCCAACAGTCTCCCACTTGCACTAGAGTCAATAATCTAGCCCTCACATCAACATGCGAATTACATTGTAATAAATCTAACACCCATACAGTTCTGGTGTTGATCATGCTTTGCCCGTGGAAGAGGTTTAGTCAGCGGATCTGCTACATTCAGATCCGTGTGCACTTTGCATATATTTACGTCCTCCCCTTCGACGTAGTCGCGTATGAGGTTGAAGCGTCGTTTGATGTGTCTGGACTTCTTGTGAAACCATGGTTCCTTTGCTAGGGCAATGGCACCCGTGTTGTCACAGAACAAGGTTATTGGATTCAGCGCGCTTGGCACCACTCCAAGATCCGTCATGAACTGCTTCATCCAGACACCCTCCTTAGCCGCCTCCGAGGCAGCCATGTACTCCGCTTCACATGTAGAATCTGCTACGACGCTTTGCTTGGAACTGCACCAGCTTACCGCACCCCCATTAAGAATAAATACATATTCGGTCTGCGACTTAGAGTCGTCCGGATCTGTATCCAAGCTTGCATCAACGTAACCCTTTACGTCGAGCTCTTCGTCACCTCCATACACGAGAAACATCTCCTTAGTCCTTTTCAGGTACTTCAGGATATTCTTGACCGCCATCCAGTGATCCACTCCTGGATTACTCTGGAACCTGCCTGCCATACTTATGGCCAAGCTAACATTCGGTCTAGTGCACAACATTGCATACATGATAGAACCTATGGCTGAAGCATAGGGGACGGTGCTCATATGCTCTCTATCCTCATAGTTTGCTGGGCAGTGAGTCTTACTCAATCTCGTACCTTGTAAAACTGGCAAGAACCCTTTCTTGGACTGTTCCATTTTGAACCTCTTCAAAACTTTATCAAGGTATGTGCTTTGTGAAAGTCCTATCAGGCGTTTCGATCTATCCCTGTAGATCTTAATGCCTAGAATGTAAGCAGCTTCTCCTAGGTCCTTCATAGAGAAACTTTTATTCAAGTAATCCTTTATGCTCTCCAAAAACTCTACGTTGTTTCCAAGCAGCAATATGTCATCCACATATAATATTAGAAATGCCACAGAGCTCGCACTCACTTTCTTGTAAATACAAGATTCTCCAACCACTTGTATAAACCCAAATGCTTTGATCACCTCATCAAAGCGTTTGTTCCAACTCCGAGATGCTTGCACCAACCCATAAATGGATCGCTGGAGCTTGCACACCTTGTTAGCATTCTTAGGATCGACAAAACCTTCGGGTTGCATCATATACAACTGTTCCTTAAGGAAACCGTTAAGGAACGCCGTTTTGACATCCATCTGCCAGATTTCATAATCGAAAAATGCAGCTATTGCTAACATGATTCTGACGGACTTAAGCATCGCTACGGGTGAGAATGTCTCATCGTAGTCAACTCCTTGAACTTGTGAAAAACCCTTTGCCACAAGTCGAGCTTTATAAACGGTCACATTGCCGTCAGCGTCCGTCTTCTTCTTAAAGATCCATTTGTTCTGAATAGCCTTGCGGCCCTTAGGTAGTACTTCCAAAGTCCATAGTTTGTTCTCATACATGGATCCTATCTCGGACATTATGGCCTCTAGCCATTTGTTGGAATCTGGGCCCACCATTGCTTCTTCATAATTTGCAGGTTCATTGTTGTCTAACAACATGATTGACATGACGGGATTACCGTACCACTCTGGAGCAGCACGTGGTCTTGTCGACCTGCGTGGTTCGACAGGAACTTGAACCGGAGTTTCATGATCATCATCATTAACTTCCTCCTCAACCGGCATCGCAAGGACAGAGGTTTCCCCTTGCCATGTGCCACCATCTAGAGGGATGAGAGGTTCGACAACCTCATCAAGTTCTATCTTCCTCCCACTCAATTCTCTCGAGAGAAACTCCTTCTCGAGAAAAGCTCCGTTTTTAGCAACAAACACTATGCCCTCGGATTTGAGATAGAAGGTGTACCCAACTGTCTCTTTTGGGTAACCTATGAAGATGCACTTTTCTGCTTTGGGTTCTAGCTTTTCAGGCTGAAGCTTTTTGACATAAGCATCACATCCTCAAACTTTAAGAAACGACAACTTTGGCCTTTTGCCATACCACGGTGTTGGAATTATGCCCTAGAGGCAATAATAAATATAGTTATTATTATAATTCCTGTATCAATATAATCGTTTATTATCCATGCTATAATTGTATTGAATGAAGACTCATTTACATGTGTGGATACATAGACAAAACACTGTCCCTAGCAAGCCTCTAGTTGGCTAGCTAGTAGATCAAAGATAGTCAGTGTCTTCTGATTATGAACAAGGTGTTGTTGCTTGATAACTGGATCACGTCATTAGGAGAATCACATGCTAGTCCATCACGTGATTATGAAAAAGGCCGAATTTGTCGTTTCTTAAAGTTTGGGGATGTGATGCTTATGTGAAAAAGCTTCAGCCTGAAAAGCTGGAACCCAAAGCGGAAAAGTGCGTCTTCATAGGTTACCCAAAAGAGACAGTTGGGTACACCTTCTATCTCAAATCCGAGGGCAAATTGTTTGTTGCTAAAAACGAAGCTTTTCTCGAGAAGGAGTTTCTCTCGAGAGAATTGAGTGGGAGGAAGATAGAACTTGACGAGGTTGTCGAACCTCTCATCCCTCTGGATGGTGGCGCAGGGCAAGGGGAAACCTCTGTCGTTGCGACGCCGGTTGAGGAGGAACTTAATGATGATGATCATGAAACTCCGGTTCAAGTTTCTGTCGAACCACGCAGGTCGACGAGACCACGTGCTGCTCCAGAGTGGTACGGTAATCCCGTCTTATCAATCATGTTGTTGGACAACAATGAACCTGCAAATTATGAAGAAGCAATGGTGGGCCCAGATTCCAACAAATGGCTAGAAGCCATGAAGTCCGAGATAGGATCCATGTATGAGAACAAAGTGTGGACTTTGGAGGTACTGCCTGAGGGCCGCAAAGCTATTCAGAACAAATGGATTTTTAAGAGGAAGACGGACGCTGACGGCAATGTGACCGTTTATAAAGCTCGACTTGTGGCAAAGGGTTTTTCACAAGTTCAAGGAGTTGACTACGATGAGACATTCTCACCCGTAGCGATGCTTAAGTCCGTCAGAATCATGTTAGCAATAGCTGCATTTTTCGATTATGAAATCTGGCAGATGGATGTCAAAACGGCGTTCCTTAACGGTTTCCTTAAGGAAGAATTGTATATGATGCAACCCAAAGGTTTTGTCGATCCTAAGAATGCTAACAAGGTGTGCAAGCTCCAGCGATCCATTTATGGACTGGTGCAAGCATCTCGGAGTTGGAACAAACGCTTTGATGAGGTGATCAAAGCATTTGGGTTTATACAAGTGGTTGGAGAATCTTGTATTTACAAGAAAGTGAGTGGGAGCTCTGTGGCGTTTCTAATATTATATGTGGATGACATATTCCTGATTGGAAACAAGGTACAGTTTTTGGAGAGCATAAAGGATTACTTGAATAAAAGTTTCTCTATGAAGGACCTAGGAGAAGCTGCTTACATTCTAGGCATTAAGATCTATAGGGATAGATCAAAACGCCTGATAGGACTTTCACAAAGCACATACCTTGATAAAGTTTTGAAGAGGTTCAAAATGGAACAGTCCAAGAAGGGGTTCTTGCCAGTTTTACAAGGTACGAGATTGAGTAAGACTCAGTGCCCAGCAAACTATGAGGATAGAGAGCATATGCGCTCTGTCCCCTATGCTTCAGCCATAGGCTCTATCATGTATGCAATGTTGTGCACTAGACCGGACGTTAGCCTGGCCATAAGTATGGCAGGTAGGTTCGAGAGTAATCCAGGAGTGGATCACTGGACAGCGGTCAAGAATATCCTGAAGTACCTGAAAAGGACTAAGGAGATGTTTCTCGTGTATGGAGGTGACGAAGAGCTCACCGTAAAAGGTTACGTCGATGCAAGCTTTGACACAGATCCGGACGACTCTAAGTCGCAAACCGGATACGTATTTATTCTTAATGGGGGTGCAGTAAGCTGGTGCAGTTCCAAGCAAAGCGGCATAGCAGATTCTACATGTGAAGTGGAGTACATGGCTACCTCGGAGGCGGCTAAGGAGGGTGTCTGGATGAAGTAGTTCATGACGGATCTTGGAGTGGTGCCAAGCGCACTGAATCCAATAACCTTGTTATGTGACAACACGGGTGCCATTACCTTAGCAAAGGAACCACGGTTTCACAAGAAGTCCAGACACATCAAACGACGCTTCAACCTCATCCGCGACTACGTCGAAGGAGAGGACGTAAATATATGCAAAGTGCACACGGATCTGAATGTAGCAGACCCACTGACTAAACCTCTTCCACGGCCAAAGCATGATCAACACCAGAACTGTATGGGTGCTAGATTTATTACAATGTAATTCGCATGATGATGTGAGGGCTAGATTATTGACTCTAGTGCAAGTGGGAGACTGTTGGAATTATGCCCTAGAGGCAATAATAAATATAGTTATTATTATAATTCCTGTATCAAGATAATCGTTTATTATCCATGCTATAATTGTATTGAAAGAAGACTCATTTACATGTGTGGATACATAGACAAAACACTGTCCCTAGCAAGCCTCTAGTTGGCTAGCCAATAGATCAAATATAGTCAGTGTCTTCTAATTATGAACAAGGTATTGTTGCTTGATAACTGGATCACGTCATTAGGAGAATCACGTGATGGACTAGACCCAAACTAATAGACGTAGCATGTTGATCGTGTCATTTTGTTGCTACTGTTTTCTACGTGTCAAGTATTTGTTCCTATGACCATGAGATCATATAACTCACTAACACCGGAGGAATACTTTGTGTGTATCAAACGTCGCAACGTAACTGGGTGACTATAAAGATGCTCTACAGGTATCTCCGAAGGTGTTAGTTGAGTTAGTATGGATCAAGACTGGGATTTGTCACTCCGTGTGACGGAGAGGTATCTCGGGGCCCACTCGGTAATACAACATCACACACAAGCCTTGCAAGCAATGTGACTTAGTGTAAGTTGCGGGATCTTGTATTACGGAACGAGTAAAGAGACTTGTCGGTAAACGAGATTGAAATAGGTATGCGGATACTGATGATCGAATCTCGGGCAAGTAACATACCGAAGGAGAAAGGGAATGACATACGGGATTATATGAATCCTTGGCACTGAGGTTCAAACGATAAGATCTTCGTAGAATATGTAGGACCCAATATGGGCATCCAGGTCCCGCTATTGGGTATTGACCGAGGAGTCTCTCGGGTCATGTCTACATAGTTCTCGAACCCGCAGGGTCTGCACACTTAAGGTTTGACGTAGTTTTATGCGTATTTGAGTTATATGGTTGGTTACCGAATGTTGTTCAGAGTCCCGGATGAGATCACGGATGTCACGAGGGTTTCCGGAATGGTCCGGAAACGAAGATTGATATATAGGATGACCTCATTTGATTACCGGAAGGTTTTCGGAGTTACCGGGAATGTACCGGGAATGACGAATGGGTTCCGGGAGTTCACCGGGGGGGCAACCCACCCCGGGGAAGCCCATAGGCCTTGAAGGTGGCGCACCAGCCCTTAGTGGGCTGGTGGAACAGCCCAAAAGGGCCCTATGCGCATTGGAAGAAAAATCAAAGAGAAAGAAAAAAAGGAGGAGGTGGGAAGGGAAGGAAGGACTCCCACCCACCAAACCAAGTCCAACTCGGTTTGGGGGGGGGGGGGGAGACCTTCCCCCTTGGCTCGGCCGACCCCCTTGGGGCTCCTTGAGCCCCAAGGCAAGGTCCCCTCTCTCCCACCTATATATACGGAGGTTTTAGGGCTGATTTGAGACGACTTTTCCACGGCAGCCCGACCACATACCTCCACGGTTTTTCCTCTAGATCGCGTTTCTGCGGAGCTCGGGTGGAGCCCTGCTGAGACGAGATCATCACCAACCTCCGGAGCACCGTCACTCTGCCGGAGAACTCTTCTACCTCTCCGTCTCTCTTGCTGGATCAAGAAGGCCGAGATCATCGTCGAGCTGTACGTGTGCTGAACGCGGAGGTGCCGTCCGTTCGGTACTAGATCGTGGGACTGATCGCGGGATTGTTCGCGGGGCGGATCGAGGGACGTGAGGACGTTCCACTACATCAACCGCGTTCACTAACGCTTCTGCTGTACGATCTACAAGGGTACGTAGATCACTCATCCCCTCTCGTAGATGGACATCACCATGATAGGTCTTCGTGCGCGTAGGAAAATTTTTGTTTCCCATGCGACGTTCCCCAACACACAGTTCGTATGGTGTCGTCTCAATGGATTTTGATGGTGACCTATTTAAAGTGAATGCAGCTGTGTCTAATGCATAACCCCAAAGCGATAATGGCAAATCGGTAAGAGACATCATAGATCGCACCATCTCTAATAAAGTACGATTATGACGTTCGGACACACCATTACGCTGTGGTGCTCTAGGCGGTGTCAACTGTGAAACAATTCCACATTGTCTTAAGTGAGCACCAAACTCGAAACAAAGATATTCACCCCCACGATCAGACCGTAGGAACTTGATCTTCTTGTTACGATGATTTTCAACTTCACTCTGAAATTGCTTGAACTTTTCAAATGTTTCAGACTTCTGCTTCATTAAGTAGACATAACCATAACTACTCAAATCATAAGTGAAGGTGAGAAAATAACGATATCCGCCGCGTGCCTCTACGCTCATCGGACCGCACACATCGGTATGTATGATTTCCAACAAGTCACTTGCACGCTCCATTGTTCCGGAGAACGGAGTTTTAGTCATCTTGCCTATGAGGCATGGTTCGCACTTGTCAAGTGAATCAAAATCAAGTGACTCCAAAAGTCCATCGGCATGGAGTTTCTTCATGCGCTTTACACCAATATGACCTAAGCGGTAGTGCCACAAAAATATGGCACTATCATTGTTAACTCTAACTCTTTTGGTCTCAATGTTATGTATGTGTGTATCACTATCAAGATTCAATATGAACAATCCTCTCACATTGGGTGCATGACCATAAAAGATGTTACTCATAGAAATAGAACAACCATTATTCTCTGACTTAAAAGAGTAACCGTCTCGCAATAAACAAGATCCAGATATAATGTTCATGCTCAACGCAGGCACTAAATAACAATGATTCAAGTTCATAACTAATCCTGATGGTAACTGAAGTGAAAGTGTGCCGACGACGATTGCATCAACCTTGGAACCATTTCCTACGCGCATCGTCACTTCATCTTTCGCCAGCCTTCGTCTATTCCGCAGTTCCTGTTTCGAGTTGCAAATATGAGCAACAGAACCGGTATCGAATACCCAGGCACTACTACGAGAGCCGGTTAAGTATACATCAATAACATGTATATCAAATATACCTGATTTTTCTTTGGCCGCCTTCTTATCAGCTAGATACTTGGGGCAGTTGCGCTTCCAGTGACCCATACCCTTGCAATAGTAACACTCTGTTTCAGGCTTAGATCCAGCTTTGGGTTTCTTTGTCGGATTGGCAATAGGCTTGCCGCTCTTCTTTGAATTACCCTTCTTGCCTTTGCCGTTTCTCTTGAAACTAGTGGTCTTATTCACCATCAACACTTGATGCTCTTTACGGAGTTCAGACTCTGCGACTTTCAGCATCGCAAACAACTCGCCGGGTGACTTGTTCATCCCTTGCATGTTGTAGTTCAACACAAAGCCTTTATAGCTTGGCGGCAATGATTGAAGGATTCTGACAGTGATAGCCTCTTGCGGGAGTTCAATCCCTAGCTCAGCTAGATGGTTTGAGTACCCAGACATTTTGAGCACATGTTCACTGACAGACGAGTTCTCCTCCATCTTGCAAGCATAGAATCTATCGGAGGTCTCATACCTCTCGATCCGGGCGTTCTTCTGAAAGATGAACTTCAACTCCTGGAACATCTCAAATGCTCCATGACGCTCAAAGTGACGTTGAAGTCCCGGTTCTAAGACATACAAGACTGCACATTGAACTACTGAGTAGTCCTCCTTACGTGTTAACCAAGCGTTCTTAACATCCTGGTGAGCCGTAGCAGGTGGTTCATCTCCTAGCGCAGCATTAAGGACATAATCCTTCTTCCCAGCTTGTAAGATTAGCTTAAGATTACGAGCCCAGTCTACAAAGTTGCTTCCATCATATTTCAACTTAGCTTTCTCTAGGAACGTATTAAAATTCAGGGTGACTGTCGCGTGAGCCATGATCTACAACACAAATATATTCAAAGTGGACTTAGACTATGTTCAAGATAATTAGAGTTTAACTTAATCAAATTACTCGCTAAACTCCCACTCAAAAAGTACATCTCTCTAGTCATTTCAGTGGTTCATGATCCACTTACACTAGCTCAAGTCTGATCATCACATGAGTTGAGTATAGTTTCAGTGGTAAGCATCCCTATGCTAATCATATCATCTATATGATTCATGATCGACCTTTCGGTCTCATGTGTTCCGAGGCCATGTCTGCACATGCTAGGCTCGTCAAGCTTAACCCGAGTGTTCCACGTGTGCAACTGTTTTGCACCCGTTGTATGTGAACGTTGAGTCTATCACACCCGATCATCACGTGGTGTCTCGAAACGAGGAACTGTAGCAACGGTGCACGGTCCGGGAGAACACAATTTCGTCTTGAAATTTTAGTAAGAGATCACCTCATAATGCAACCGTCGTTCTAAGCAAAATAAGGTGCATAAAAGGATTAACATCACATGCAATTCATAAGTGACATGATATGGCCATCATCACGTGCTCCTTGATCTCCATCACCAAAGCACCGGCATGATCTTCTTGTCACCGGCGCCACACCATGATCTCCATCAACGTGTCGCCATCGGGGTTGTCGTGCTACTCATGCTATTACTACTAAAGCTACATCCTAGCAAAATAGTAAACGCATCTGCAAGCACAAACGTTAGTTTAAAGACAAGCCTATGGCTCCTGCCGGTTGCCGTACCATCGACGTGCAAGTCGATATTATCTATTACAACATGATCATCTCATACATCCAATATATCACATCACATCTTTGGCCATATCACATCACAAGCCTACCCTGCAAAAACAAGTTAGACATCCTCTAATTTTGTTGTTGCATGTTTTATGTGGTGACCATGGGTATCTAGTAGGATCGCATCTTACATACGCAAACACCACAATGGAGATATATGAATTGCTATTTAACCTTATACAAGGACCTCCTCAGTCAAATCCGATTCAACTAAAGTTGGAGAAACTGACACTTGCCAGTCATCTTTGAGCAACGGGGTTACTCGTAGCGATGAAACCAGTCTCTCGTAAGCGTACGAGTAATGTCGGTCCAAGCTGCTTCAATCCAACAATACCGCGGAATCAGGAAAAGACTAAGGAGGGCAGCAAAACGCAGATCACCGCCCACAAAAACTTTTCTGTTCTACTCGAGAAGACATCTACGGATGAACCTAGCTCATGATGCCACTGTTGGGGAACGTCGCATGGGAAACAAAAATTTTCCTACGCGCACGAAGACCTATCATGGTGATGTCCATCTACGAGAGGGGATATTCGATCTACGTACCCTTGTAGATCGCTCAGCAGAAGCGTTAGTGAACGCGGTTGATGTAGTGGAACGTCCTCACGTCCCTCGATCCGCCCCGCGAAACGTCCCGCGATCAGTCCCACGATCTAGTGCCGAACGGACGACACCTCCGCGTTCAGCACACGTACAGCTCGACGATGATCTCGGCCTTCTTGATCCAGCAAGAGAGATGGAGAGGTAGATGAGTTCTCCGGCAGCGTGACGGCGCACCGGAGGTTGGTGGTGATCTAATCTCAGCAGGGCTCCGCCCGAGCTCCGCAGAAACGCGATCTAGAGGTAAAACCGTGGAGATATGTGGTCGTGCTGCCGTGGCAAAGTTGTCTGAAATCAGCCCTAAAACCTCCGTATATATAGGGGGAAGAGGGGGAGCCTTGCCTTGGGGTCCAAGGACCCCCAAGGGGTTCGGCCGAGCCAAGGGGGGGGGGAGTCCTCCCCTTCCAAACCGAATCCAACTAGGTTTGCAAGGAGGAGTCCTTCCCCCTTTTCCCACCTCCTCTTTTTTTTCTCTTTGATTTTCTTCCTGTGGCGCATAGGCCCTTCTTGGGCTGTCCCACCAACCCACTAAGGGCTGGTGCGCCACCCCCAAGGCCTATGGGCTTCCCCGGGGTGGGTTGCCCCCCCCCCGTGAACACCCAGAACCCATTTGTCATTCCCGGTAACTCCGAAAACCTTCCGGTAATCAAATGAGGTCATCCTATATATCAATCTTCGTTTTCGGACCATTCCGGAAACCCTCGTGATGTCTGTGATCTCATCCGGTACTTCGAACAACATTCGGTAACCAACCATATAACTCAAATACGCATAAAACAACGTCGAACCTTAAGTGTGCAGACCCTGCGGGTTCGAGAACTATGTAGACATGACCCGAGTGACTCCTCGGTCAATATCAATAGCGGAACCTGGATGCCCATATTGGATCCCACATATTCTACGAAGATCTTATCGTTTGAACCTCATTGCCAAGGATTCATATAATCCCGTATGTCATTCCCTTTGTCCTTCGGTATGTTACTTGCCCGAGATTCGATCGTCAGTATCCGCATACCTATTTCAATCTCGTTTACCGGCAAGTCTCTTTACTCGTTCCGTAATACAAGATCCCGCAACTTACACTAAGTCACATTGCTTGCAAGGCTTGTGTGTGATGTTGTATTACCGAGTGGGCCCCGAGATACCTCTCCGTCACACGGAGTGACAAATCCCAGTCTCGATCCATACTAACTCAACGAACACCTTCGGAGATACCTGTAGAGCATCTTTATAGTCACCCAGTTACGTTGCGATGTTTGATACACACAAAGCATTCCTCCGGTGTCAGTGAGTTATATGATCTCATGGTCACAGGAACAAATACTTGACACGCAGAAAACAGTAGCAACAAAATGACACGATCAATATGCTACGTCTATTAGTTTGGGTCTAGTCCATCACGTGATTCTCCTAATGACGTGATCCAGTTATGAAGCAACAACACCTTGTTCATAATCAGAAGACCCTGACTATCTTTGATCAACTGGCTAGCCAACTAGAGGCTTGCTAGGGACAATGTTTTGTCTATGTATCCACACATGTATATAAGTCTTCATTCAATACAATTATAGCATGGATAATAAACGATTATCTTGATACAGGAATTATAATAATAACTATATTTATTATTGCCTCTAGGGCATAATTACAACAGATGTATCCTGAAGTTCACACCCTTGTGGATGCTAATCTTCGTTTGGAGTGGTGTGGAGGCACAATGCTCCCCAAGAAGCCATTAAGGCCACCATAATCTCCTCACGCCCTCGCACAATGCAAGATGTCGTGATTCGAGTAAGGGACCCTTGAGGGTGGTCACCGAACCCGTACGAACGAGGTTGGTGCATTCTCCACAACTTATTTGGAGGCTCCCAACAACTCCACGAAGCTTCACCACAATGGATTGTGGCTCCGAGATGACCTGAGATGCTCAGGGAAATCTCCACAACCTAATTGGAGACCCCAATGCTTTCCCGGAGCTTTACACCACAATGATTGAGCTCTGAGGCACCACCAAGCTTCTAGGATGCCAAAGCACCCAAGAAGAACAAGCTCTAGGGTACTAAGCACCCAATAGTAATAAGATTCTCAAACTTCACTTCCATGTATCACAGTGGAGAACTGAAACCTATGCACGAAATGCCATGGCAAGGGCACACGGAGTGCCCAAGTCCTTCTCTCCCAAATCCCCCAATAACAACTAGTGTTATGGAACAAATGAGAGGAAGAACAAAGAAGAACAAAGAAGAACACGAAGAACTCCAAGATTTACATCCAAGGGGTTCCCCTCACATAGAGGAGAAAGTGATTGGTGGAAATGTGGATCTAGATATCCTCTCTCTTTTCCCAGAAGAACTAGCAAGAATCATTGGAGGGATTGAGAGTAGCAAGCTCGAAGAAGGTCAACGATGGGGGCCAAACATGAGCTCAATGGATAGGGACCATTGGGGAAGAAGGCCCCCTTAAATAGGCCCCCCCGAATCCAACTGTTATGCCCATAAGTCGTGCTCAAGCAGTATTGTCACTCGGGGGAGCGGTACTACCGCTTAGCACGGTCAAAACAGCCAAGTGAGACCCAAAAACACGAGTGAAGTTTTGTGAGAGAGGTAGTACCGCTCGGAGGAGAGGTAGTACCGCTTGAGAGATAGTACCGCTTGGGGGATAGGTAGTACCTCTTATCAGAGGTAGTACCGTTCGGGGGAGAGATTGTACCGCTTGAGTGGTAGGACCGCTCGGGGGAGAGTTGGTACCTCTTATCAGAGGTAGTACCACTTGGGAGAGAGGTAGTACTTCTTGAGAGGTACTACCGCTCGATAAACCGTTCAGTCCGACACGAAAAGTGTCGAGAGCCCGAGGCAACGGCAGTGGTGAGGGTACTACCGTCTAAGAGCGATACTACAGCTTACCTGGGCAGTACTACCTCAGATAAGAGGTCGTATCGCTCCTCAGAGGGGTACTACCGCTTGGACCTTTTCAGGATGAAAAGCATGAATACCAGAACGGCCATAACTTTCGCATACGAGCTCCGAATTGAGCAAACTCAAGTTTGTTGGATTTAAGACGACAAGAGCTATCCAACAGTGACAAAAGTTATCTTAAGAAGATGTAGTATAAAAATTCCAATGCTATAGAGGTGGGAAACCTCTATGAGAGAAGAACCGTCAAAAACTCCAACATCGAAAACATCATAGAAGATGCATATGGACTCCGTTTTCGATGAACTTGAGCTTGTCATAAATATGACCATACGCTCAAGAACCCACATAGAGAAAAGACAACCAAGAACCAAGAAATATGATGATGCCAAGAATGCAATGGTTTGAGCTCTCAACGAACAATATGATCAAGCTACTCACTTGAGAGCCCCCTTGATAGTACGCCAATCTATCCTATAACCCAGTCTCCCAACTACCACTGTGAGACCGGAAAAATGGAAAACCTATCAAGGGAAAACCTATACCTTTCACATAGTCCAATTGAGCTAAAAGATAATGATCTTGACTTCCTCAAGATGGATCACCTTTCTTGATTGTGTTGGTGCGATTAAGACTAGTTGATTGCTCCCATACTCACTATGGGTGAGTCACTCTTCAGCACAACTTCACAAGTCCATTGAACAAGGTATGGGGATACCGATGATTGAATCTCGGGCAAGTTCTATACCGGTAGACAAAGAGTTGTATACGGGGTTGATTGAATCCTTGACATCGTGGTTTATCTGATGAGATCATCATGGCACATGTGGGAACCAACATGGATATCCATACCCCACTGTTTGTTATTGGCCGGAGATATGTCTCGGTCATGTCTGCACGTCTCTCGAACCCGTAGGGTCTACACACTTAAGGTTCGATGATGCTAGGGTTATAGGGAAATAATGTACAAGGTTACTGAAGGTTGTTCGAAGTCCCGTATGAGATCCCGGACATCACGAGGAGCTCCGTAATGGTCCGGAGGTAAAGAATTATATATAGGAAGTGAGGATTTGGTCGCCGGAATTGTTTCGGGCGACACCGATAATTTACTAGGACCACTGGAAGGGTTTCGGGGGTCCACCGGGAGGGGCCACCAGCCCCAAAGGCTAGCATGGGCCAAAAGGTGGAAGCGAACCAGCCCAAAGTGGGCTGGTGCGCCTCCCACCTAGGCCCAAGGCGCCACAAGAGAGGGAAGGTGGAGAAACCCTAGTGCAGATGGGCCTAAAGCCCATCTAGGGTGCGCCACCCCCGTCTCCCTTGCCCTGGGTGCCACCACCAGCCTAGATGGGGCTACCGCACCCTTTCGGGGTGGGAACCCTAAAGGGGGCGCCCCCTCCCTCTCCCCCTATATATAGTGGAGCTTTTGGCTGATTTGGGACACACGAAATCTCTCTCTCGGCGCAGCCCTGCTTCTCCTCTTTCTCGTGTCCCACGGTGCTTGGCGAAACCCAGCCGGGAGACCTCGTAGCTCCACCGCCACCACGCCGTCGTGATACCGGAGCTCTCCCTCAACCTCTCCCTCCTCCTTGCTAGATCAAGGCGTGGGAGACGTCACCGGGCTGTACGTGTGTTGAACGCGGAGGTGTCGTGATTCGGCACATAGATCGGAATCGAAAGCGATCTGAATCACTGCGAGTACGACTCCATCGACCGCGTTCATAGTAACGCTTCCGCTTCACGATTTTCAAAGGTACGAAGATTCTCTACAACCTCTCTCGTTGCTGGTCTCTCTATAGATAGATCCTTGTATTGCGTATGATAATTTTGAATTTACTACGTTCCCCAACAGTGGCATCCGAGCCAAGGTTCTATGCGTAGATTCTATGCACGAATAGAACACAAAAGTTGTGGGCGCTGATTTTTTCAATTGCTTGCCGTTACTAGTCTTATCTTGATTCGGCGGCATCGTGGGATGAAGCGGCCCAGACCGACTTTACACGTACTCTTACGTGAGAATGGTTCCACCGACAGACATGCACTTGTTGCTTAAGGTGGCTAGCGGGTGTCTGTCTCTCCCACTTTAGTCGGATCGGATTCGATGAAGAGGGTCCTTATGAAGGGTAAATATCATTGGCATATCAACTTTGGGGCTGTCACGTAGGTAAGAAACGTTCTGGCTAGAAACCCAAATCAACCACGTAAAACTTGCAACAACAATTAGAGGACGTCTAACTTGTTTTTGCAGGGTATGCTATGTGATGTGATATGGCCAAAAGGATGTGATGTTGCATATGTGATGTATGAGATTGATCATGTTCTTGTAATAGGATTCACGACTTGCATGTCGATGAGTATGACAACCGGCAGGAGCCATAGGAGTTGTCTTAATTTATTGTATAAGATGCAACGCCATGTTGATTACTTTACTTTGTTGCTAAATGTTAGCTATAGTAGTAGAAGTAATAGATTGGCGTGACGACTTCATGGAGACACAATGATGGAGATCATGGTGTCATGCCGGTGATGATGATGATCATGGTGCCCCGAAGATGGTGATCAAAGGAGCAAGATGATAATGGCCATGTCATGTCACTATATCATTGCATGTGATGTTTATCTTGTGTTACATCTTATTTCTTAGAACGATGGTAGCAAAGATAAGATGATCCCTCATGAAAATTTCGAGAAAGTATTCCCCTAAGTCTGCACCATTGCGAAGGATCGTTGTATTAAAGCACCACGTGATGATCGGGTGTGATAGATTCTAATGTTCGCATACAACGGGTGTAAGACAGTTTACACACGCAGAACACTTAGGTTGACTCGACGAGCGTAGCATGTACAAACATGGCCTCGAATACGGGAGACCGAAAGGTCGAACATGAGTCATATGGTTGATACCATCAGCATGGAGATGCTCACCATTGATGACTAGTCTGTCTCATGTGATGATCGGACACGGGCTAGTCGACGTGGATCGTGGAACACTTGGATGACTAGAGGGATGTCGATCTAAGTGGGAGTTCATCAGATGAACTTAATTATCATGAACATAGTCAAATAGGTTTTTGATACGTTCCTAGAGAAAACTTAGTTGAAAAATAAAAGTAGCAATTATGCGGACTCGGTCTGTTAACTGAGGATTGTCCTCATTGCTAAGCAGAAGGCTTATGTCCTTAATGCACCGCTCCGTGTGCTGAACTCCAAGCGCGATCTGTGGATGTTGCGAACATCCGACATACGTGTTTTTGATAACTACATGATAGTTCAATGCATATTGCTTAAACGGCTTAGCATTGAGGCGCTAAAGATGTTTCAAACGTCGAGGGACATACGAGATGTTCCAAGATATGGAATTGGGATTTCATACTCGTGTCCTTATTAAGAGGTGTGAGACCTCCGACAAGATTCTGTCTACAAATTAAAGGAGAAAAGATCAATCGTTGAGCATGTGCTCAGATTGTCTGAGTACTACAATCGCTTGAATCAAGTGGGAGTTGATCTTCGAGATGAGACAGTGATAGTTCTCCAAAGTCACTGACACCAAGCTACTAGAGCTTCGTGATGAACTATAACATATCAAGGATGGATATGATGATCCTTGAGCTATTCGCGATGTTTGACACCGCGAAAGTAGAAATCGAAAAGGAGCATCAATTGTTGATTGTTTGTGAAACCGCTAGTTTCAAGAAGGGAAAGGGCATGAAGGGATACTTCATTGAACGGAAGACCAGTTGCTGCTCTAGTGAAGAGACCCAAGGTTGAACCCAAACCCGAGGCTAAGTGCTTTTGTAATGAGGGGAACAGTCACTGAAGAGGAACTACCCTAGATACTTGGTAGATGAGAAGGCTGGCAAAGTCGACAAAAGTATATTGGATATACATGATATTGATGTGTACTTTACTAGTACTCCTAGTAGCACCAGGGTATTAGATACCGGTTCGGTTCTTAAGTGTTAGTAACTCGAAATAAAAACTACGGAGTAAACAGAGACTTGCTAAAGGCGAGGTGACGATGTCTGTTGGAAGTGTTTCCAAGGTTGATATGATCAAACATCGCACGCTCCCTCTACCATCAAGATTAGTGTTAAACCTAAATAATTGTTATTTGGTGTTTGCGTTGAGCATAAACATGATTGGATTATGTTAATGGAAAACACGATTATTCATCTAAAGAGAATAATGGTTATTATGTTTACTTGAATGATACCTTAAATGGTCTTGCACCTAGAATGAATGGTTTATTGAATCTCGATCGTAGTGATACACATGTTCATAATATTTTTGCCAAAAGATACAAAGTAGTAATGATAGTACCACTTACTTGTGGCACTTTTGCTTGAGTCATATTGGTATAAAATGCATGAAGAAGCTCCATGCTGATGGATCTTTGTACTCACTCATTTTGGAAACGTTTGAGACATGCAAACCATGCCCATTGGTATAAACGCATGAAGAAATTCCATGCGGATGGAACGTTTGACTCACTTGATTTTTGAATCACTTGAGACATGCAAATCATACCACATGGGCAAGATGACTGAAGACCTCTTTCTTCAGTGAGATGGAACAAGAATGTAACTTTTTGGAAGTAATACATTTTGATGTGTGTAGTCCGATGAGTACTGAGGCACGCAGTGGATATCATTATGTTCATACTTCAGAAATGATTTGAGTAGATACTAGTGTATTTACTTGATGAAACACAGGTATGAATTATTTAAAAAGGTTCAGGTAATTTCAAAGTGAAGTTGAAGATCATCGTGACAAGAGGATAATATGTCTACGATGTGATCATGGAGGCAAACATATATATCTAAGTTACGAGTTTGGTAAAAGTTTAAGACAAGGTGAAAATTGTTTCAGGTGAAAAATGTTTCACAACTCATGCCACCTAGAACACCATAGTCTGATGGTGTGTCCCTATGTCATAATCGTGCACTATTAGACATAGTGCATACTATGATATTTCTTATCAAATTACCACTATCGTTTATGGGTTAGGCATTAGACACAACCGCATTCACTTTAAATAGGGCACCACTCAATTCCGTTGAGATGACACCGTATGAACTATGGTTTAGAGAAACCTAAGCTGTCATTTCTTAAGACTTCGGGGCTACGATGCTTAGGTGAAAGAGTTTCAGCCGGATAAACTCGAACCCAAACCGGATAAATGCATCTTCATAGGACACCCAAAACAGTTGGGTATACCTCCTATCTCAGATCCGGAAGGAAAAGTGTTTGTTTCCAGAAACGGGTCCTTTCTCGAGGAAAGGTTTCTCTCGAAAGAATTGAGTGGGAGTTTTGGTGAAAACATGATGAGGTTATGTGAACAATCACTTCAACTAGTGTGTGTGTAGTAGGGCGTAGGAAGTTGTTCCTGTGGCGCCTACACCAATTGAAGTGGAAGCTAATGATAGTGATCATGAGACTTCAAATCAATTTACTAGAAACCTCGTAGGTGGACAAGGTCACGTACTGCTGCTACAGAGTGGTGCAGTAACCCTGTCTTGAAAGTCATGTAGTTGGACAACAATGAACCTACGAGCTATGGAGAAACGATGGTGGGCCCGGATTCCGACAAATTGCTGGAGGCCATGAAATCCAAGAGAGTATCCATGTATGAAAACAAAGTATAGACTTTGGAAGAACCACTTGAGGGTCATAAGACTATTAACTGTGAATGGATCTTTAGAAGGAAGACAGACAGTGATGGTGAAAAGTCACCATTAAGAAAGCTCGACTTTTCGCAAAGATGTTTCCGACAAAGTTCAAAGAGTTGACTACGATGAGGATTTCTCACTCGTAGTGATGCTGAAAGTCTGTTGGAATTATGTTAGCAGCTGCTGCATCATTTATGAAATCTTGCAGATAGAATGTCAAAATATTGTTTCCGCGACGGTTTCCTTGAGGAAAGGTTGTATGTGATACAACCAGAAGATTTTGTCGATCCTAAAGGGTGCTAACAAGTATGCAAAGCTCCAGCAATCCTTCTATGGACTGGAGCAAGCATCTCGGAGTTGGAATATACACTTTGATGAGGTGATCAAAGTTTTTGGTTTTATAAAGTTTATGGGAAACTTGTATTCCCAAAGAAGTGAGTGGAAGCACTATAGAATTTCTGATGAATATATGTGGTTGACATACTGTTGATCGGAAATAATGTAGAATTTCTGCAAAGCATAAAGGGTTGTTTGAAAGATTTTTTTTTCAAAGGAAAACCTAGATGTAGTTACTTGAGAGTTGAGCATCAAGATCTATAAAGATAGATCAAGGTGCTTAATGGAACTTTCAACGAAATGCAAGCCTTGACAAGTTTTTGGAGGAGTTCAAACTAGATCAACAAAGAGGGAGTTCCTGGCTATGTTGTAAGGTGTAAATTTGAGTACAACTCAAAGCCCGACCATGGCAGAAAAAAGAGAAAGGACGAATGTCGTCCCCTATGCATCAGTCATAGGCTCTACAAGTATGCTATGATGTGTACCGCACCTAAAGAGTGCCTTGCCATGAGTCAGTCATGGGGTACAAGAGTGATCCAGGAATGGATCACTGGAAAGCGGTCGAAGTTATCCTTAGTAACTAATGGACTAAATAATTTTTCTCAATTATGGAGGTCATTAAAAGAGTTCGTCATAAAGGAGTTACGTCGATACAAGCTTTGTCACTAATCCGGAGGACTATGAATAGTAAACTGGATTCGTATAGTGGAGCAATCATTTGGAATGGTTCCAGATGAGGTGTAGTAGCATCTATAGGATGACGTAGATATTTGTAAAGCACACACGGATCTGAAAGGTTCAAACCAGTTGACTATAAACCTCTCTCACAAGGAAGACATGATCGAACCCCAGAACTGTATGGGTGTTGAATTCATTGCAATCACATAGTGATGTGAACTAGATTATTGACTCTAGTGCAAGTGGGAGACTATTGGAAATATGCCATAGAGGCAATAATAAAATGGTTATTATCATATTTCCTTGTTCATGATAATCGTCTACTGTTCATGCCATAATTGTATTAACAGGAAACAGTAATACATGTGTGGATAAATAGATCACAATGTGTCCCTAGCAAGCCTCTAGTTGGCTAGGTCATTGATCAATAGATGATCATGGTTTCCTGATCATGGACATTGGATGTCATTGATAACGGGATCACATCATTAGGAGAATGGTGTGATGGACAAGTCCCAATCCTAAGCATAGCACTAGATCGTGTTGTTCGTATGCTAAAGCTTTTCTAATATCAAGTATCTTTTCCTTCGACCGTGAGAATGTGCAACTCCCGGATACCGTAGGAGTGCTTTGGGTGTATCAAACGTCACAACATAACTGGGTGACTATAAAAGTGCACTATGGGTATCTCCGAAAGTATCTATTGGGTTGGTACAAATCGAGATCGGGATTTGTCACTCCGTGTGACGGAGAGGTATCTGTGGGCCCACTAACAACATCATAATGAGCTCAATGTGACTAAGGAATTAGTCACGGGATGATGTGCTATGAAACGAGTAAAGAGACTTGCCGGCAACGAGATTGAACAAGGTATGGGGATACCGATGATCGAATCTCGGGCAAGTTCTATACCGGTAGACAAAGAGAATTGTATACCGGGTTGATTGAGTCCTTGACATCGTGGTTCATCCGATGAGATCATCGTGGAACATGTGGGAACCAACATGGATATCCAGACCCCGCTGTTGGTTATTGGCCGGAGATATGTCTCGGTCATGTCTGCACGTCTCCCGAACCCGTAGGGTCTACACACTTAAGGTTCGATGATGCTAGGGTTATAGGGAAATAATGTACAAGGTTACCGAAGGTTGTTCGGAGTCCCGTATGAGATCCCGGACATCAGGAGGAGCTCCGGAATGGTCCGGAGGTAAAGAATTATATATAGGAAGTGCGGATTTGGTCGTCGGAATTGTTTCGGGCGACACCGGTAATGTACTAGGACCACTGGAAGGGTTTCGGGGGTCCACCGGGAGGGGCCACCAGCCCCAAAGGCTAGCATGGGCCAAACGGTGGAAGGGAACTAGCCCAAAGTGGGCTGGTGCGCCTCCCACCTAGGCCCAAGGCGCCACAAGAGAGGGAAGGGGGAGAAACCCTAGTGTAGATGGGCCTAAGGCCCATCTAGGGTGCGCCACCCCCCTCTCCCTTGCCCTGGCTGCCACCACCAGCCCTAGATGGGGCTGCCGCACCCTTTCGGGGTGGGAACCCTAAAGGGGGCGCCCCCTCCCTCTCCCCCTATATATAGTGGAGCTTTTGGCTGATTTGGGACACACGAAATCTCTCTCTGGGCGCAGCCCTGCTTCTCCTCTTTCTCCTCTCCCACGGTGCTCGGCGAAGCCCTGCCGGGAGACCTCGTAGCTCCACCGCCACCACGCCGTCGTGATGCCGGAGCTCTCCCTCAACCTCTCCCTCCTCCTTTCTAGATCAAGGTGCCGGAGACGTCATCGGGCTGTACGTGTGTTGAACGCGGAGGTGCTGTGATTCGGCACATAGATCGGAACAGACCGCGATCTAAATCGCTGCGAGTATGACTCCATCGACCGCGTTCATAGTAACACTTCCGCTTAGCGATTTTCAAAGGTATGAAGATGCTCTACAACCTCTCTGTTGTTGGTTTCTCCTGAAATAGATCCTTGAATGGCGTAGGAAAATTTTGAATTTACTACGTTCCCCAACAGAAATATGCTCTCACATGGGGGCATAAGCCGTGGTAGAGTTAGAATACAGTAGATAGAATGCAAAAATAAAATTGGAATAGGTTTTCAATAGTACCTATAGTAAAGTTTGGTTTTTCTTATACAAGGGATCTCACAAAATTTTGTTAAAATTTGTGTGATTGAAGTTTTTAAGTTTTGAGTGAGATAACGATGGACGAAGGAATAAGGAGTGATAAAAGCATAAGTTTGGGGATGCCCCATGGCACCCCAAGGAAATATCTAAGGAGTACCAAGCAGCTAATCTTGGGCATGCCCCAGAAGGCATCCCCTCTTTCTTCTAGAAACCATCAGTAATTTAATTGGAGTTATATTTTTATTCATCACATATCATGAGTTTTGCTTAGAGCGTCTTCTATCATTTGTGTCTTTGCTTCGTTTGCTGGTTAGTTTGTCATAATAAAACTTGCTCAACACACCCATTCGAGAGAACTAAATTATGCTATGATTTGTTAGA
This sequence comes from Hordeum vulgare subsp. vulgare, assembly GCF_904849725.1. NCBI lineage: Eukaryota > Viridiplantae > Streptophyta > Magnoliopsida > Poales > Poaceae > Hordeum > Hordeum vulgare. Next base: position 537,583,926 of record NC_058521.1, read on the forward strand.
ATCGCTCTTCATGCTTCACTTAGATTATTTTGAGTGTTGCTAAAATTTTGAAGAAATCCACTCTTTCTTCATTTATATAATTTTGAGAGTTGAAAACTTTACAGAAACTTGTGCTCTCATGTTTCACTTATACTTGTTTGAGAGCTTGTTATTTGCATTAGCAATTTGCTTTAAATGAAAATTAGTCCCAAAGTGATGAATGTCCATGAAAGATATAATAAAAACTTTCGTGCATATCACTGGATATTAAACTTAATTATTTGCAATAGTTTTGCGATATAAAGATAGTAATATTTGAGTATGTTGATGAGTAATTATGCTCTAGTAAGAATATTGGTGTTAAGGTTTGTGATTCCCTATGCACGCACATGAAGTCAATAATTATGCTATGAAATTATATCCTACTTGTTTCTCATTATTCAGTGTTAGTTATGTTTAATGTTCACCTATGATTATTTTTGTTCCTTGGTTGGGAGCTTCTCAATCTATTTGCTAGCCTTCACTTGTACTAAGCGGGAATACTGCTTATGCATCCAAATCCTGAACCCAAAGTTGTGCCAAATGAGTCCACCATACCTACCTATATGCGGTATTTCAAGGTCGTTCCAAGTAAATTTGCAAGTGCCAACTCTAATATTCAAAATAAATTTCTGTTTTGTGTGCCGATACCGCTCATGAAGCGGCGAGGGGTGGCCGGTATCTTCCATGTTAAATAGGTTATTCTCAAGATGAGTGTCTATTCACTTGTCATTACACGAGAGTATGGTGGTAATAGGGATGCCCAGTCTCAAAAATAAAAATATATATTTTACGTTATCAAATGATAAATTCCTTGGGAAGTGTTGGTATGGATGGCACCTGTGGATACGGATAGCCGTGGAATGTGAAAGAATGGTGGAAAAGGAATAAACTTTATTTTTAGTTTGGGAACTGCCTATAATTTGTTTAGCATGGAGGATATTGGAAACTCTTAGTCACTCTCGTTGACAGGAAAAGCATGCCAGCCTAAAAAATTTTATCCCTAAATGTTTCACTTTGGGCTATGGCACCTCTACAAATCCCTGCTTCCCTCTCTGAAGGGCCTATCTATTTACTTTATGCAACTTTTATTTTTAAATTTGAGTCTCCATCTTGTCTTATAAAGCACCAACTAAGGAACACCATTATCACACTTGAGCATTGGATGTAGTTAACATTTGAGTGTGTTGCATGAATGGATCAATGATAGAGCATGATGGGCCAGGGATAACATTTTTAGCGTTGATATTTTGAAAGACTAAGTTGCTTGTTGGTATGCTTGAGTATTGAAATCTCCATGTCAAATTATAGATTATTGCTTTGCATCATCTACAAGTCCATATGTCCATGTTGAAAATAAAAAGAATATGATAAACATGTGAGGCAGCATTTCACAATCGAAAATTCTATTTTTATCATTTACCTACTCGAGGACGAGCAGGAATTAAGTTTGGGGATGCTGATACGTCTCCAACGTATCTATAATTTTTATTGTTCTATGTTGTTATGTTATCACTCTTGGATGTTTTATAATCATTTTATAGCTATTTTATATCATTTTTTGGGACTAACCTATTGACATAGTGCCTAGTGCCAATTGCGTATTTTTCCTTCGCAGAAAATCCATATCAGATGAGGTCCAATTGCCACGAAATTTTACGGAGATTTTTTGGACCAGAAGGAAACTTGGGGGCGAAGATTGATCTGCAGCCAAGGCCCAGGGGGGCCACTAGACATCATGGCGTGCCAGAGGCCCCTCGCATGGCTGGTGTCTAGTGGGGCCCTATGGAAGCTTCTCCATCGCCTCTGAGCTCTGTAAATACCCCAATTATTCCAAAAACCCTAGAGGAGTCGACGAAAAATCGTTTCAGCCGCCGGAAGTTCCAGAGCCACGAAATACAATCTAGAGCCCGTTCCGGAGAGGAACACAATCATGGAGGGGTTCACCATCCTCATCGGTGCTCCTCAGATGATGCGTGAGTAGTTCATATCAGACCTACGGGTCTGTAGGCAATATCTAGATGGATTTCTCTCTCGTTTTGTTTCTCAATACGGTCTCTTGGAGATCCATATGATGTAACTCTTTCTTTTGGGGTGTGTTTGTTGCGATTCATTGAATTGTGAGTTTATGATCAGATCTATGTAAACATATTCATGCTTGGTTATTATAGCCTCGTATTTCTTCTCCGGTATTTGGTTTTTGACTGGCCAACTTGATCTTATATCTTGCAATGGGAAGAGGTGCTTTGTGATGGGTTCGATCTTGCGGTGCTCAATCTCAGTGACAGAAAGAGACATGACACACATGTATCGTTGCTATCAATGATAAAATGATGGGTATATTCCTACATGAATATATCTTGTCATGTCATCGTTCTTAAGGCATAAATCTGTTTCTCCATGAACTCAATACACTAGATGCATCCTGGATAGCGTTCGAAGTTTGGAGTAATAGAAGTAGATGCAGGCACAAATCGGTCTACTTATCTTAGACATGATGCCTATATACATGATCATTGTCTTGAATATCATTATAATTATTTGCTCTTCTATGAATTGCCAAACTGTAATTTTTCTACCCACCACTTGCTATTTTCTCGAGAGAAGCCACAAGTGAAACCTACGGCCCGCGGGTCTAGTTCACATCATCTATTTGCAATCTCTACTTTGCTAAATGCTTTTCTACTTTGTTTGCTCTTTTGTTTTCAGATATATATTATCCAAAACCCCAAAAATACCCTGCTTCATTTTATTTGCTATCACTCTTATTTTCCTCTATCAACCTATCCTTACTTTACCCACGAGTGACTCACAACCCCTCTACGTGTTGGGTTGCGAGAATTTGCTATTTGTGTGCAGGGGTTGCTTACATAGTCTTGTGGATCTTCCTACTCGATTAATACCTTGGTCTCTTAACTAAGGGAAATACTTGTCGTCACTGTGCTGCATCACCCTTTAAGCTTGGAGGGAGATGTAACACCCAAGATGCGGTCCTATCCTTATTTTGGCGTGAGGGCCTCGACAGGGATAGAAACGCATCTCGTCGTTTCACAAGAATGGATATCGTTACAAGTACATGTACTGAAAAGATGAGTATATGGAATTGGCTTACACTCGCCACAAGCTACATCTGAGCCATATCAGTACATTATATACAATCATCATGAAGTAGAGCAAGGTCCGACTACGGACGAAAAAACCGATAAAATAAGGACGTCCATCCTTGCTATCCCAGGCTGCCGGCCTGGAACCCATCCTAGATCAATGAAGAAGAAGAAGAAACTCCATAAGCACAATCATCATGCTCACGTTATAATATCACCTTACATGTACCTTCAACTGGTGTTGTAGTAATCTGTGAGCCACAGGGGACTCAACAATCTCATTTCCAAAGGTATCAAGACTAGCAAAGCTTAATGGGTGAGGTATGGTTAAGTGGTGAGGCTGCAGCAAGCGACTAGGCATTTATTGAGGTGGCTAACTTACGAGTACAAGAATAAAAGAGGTGGATGATCTACACATAATCGGACGTGAACTAAAATGATCGAAAGAATGATCCTGAACACCTACTTACGTCAGACATACCCCCACCATGTCCTCGATCGGAGAAGGAGCTCACGAAAGAGACAGTCACGGTTACACACTCAGTTGGCAAGTTTTAATTAAGCTTTCTTCAAGTTATACAGTACCGGATGTTAAACAAAGTTTCCATGCTGCCACATAACCGCGGGCACGGCTTTCCGAAAGATTTGACCCTGCAGGGGTGCTCCAACTAGTCCATCACAAACTACCACACGCTGCGACGGAATGACCTCAATCAGGGAAACCCGTGATCTCCTCGGGTTCCTGTTCGAAAACCTCAACCTCGAGATAACCCAAAGCATCCTGGGAATCCCTCGCACAATACGCCCGAGAAAGGTAAAACAAGTCCAACAAGGCCGCCCGACGTGTCGATGAACCCGATAGGAGCCGCGTATCTAGTTCCCACGACACGACTGGATGGGACTAGCTACGAGTAAAACCAAACCTCGAGTTTCCTCGCGGTGGCCCCGCAGGCATCCCATTTGGGACTGATTGCAATCTCTGGCGATGGCTAGACGAATGCTGATGACAACAATCCTTCCCCTGCAACGGCACCAGAAGAATGTTGCTAGCACTCCCCGGCAACAAAACTAGAAGAATGGTGTTGATGGCCCACCAGCGCGTGGGTTCGCAACAGTCTTCGAGGGTAGAGTATTCGACCCAAATTTGTTGATTCGCCTATAGGAGGTGAGAGGATACTCTCAAGTATTAGCAGCTGAATATGTCAGATTCCACCACACCTGAAAGATTAGTATCTGCAAGCAAAGTATCAGTAGCAAAGTAGTATGATAACAACGGTGTTAGAAACGATCTCTTGACGGCAGAATATTCCTAACGATTGTATCAATGGCGCCAAGTTGCCTCGTTGATGGGAATTGTCAGTTCCCGTCAACGATCAGCGAATCAAGATTGTAGCAGGTAGCAGCAGTGTAACGAGCAATAGCAGCGGCAAGGAACAGCAGTTGTGACAGCAGTAGCAAGTAGCAACAGTAGCAAGCGACAGTAATAGCAACAGTAGTAGCAGCAGTAGCAGAGCAAAACAAGTAACAGCAGTAGAAACAGTAGGAGCAGCAGCAGCAGAGCAAGACAAGTAACATCAGTAGCAACAGTAGTAGCAGCAGCAGTAGAGCAAGACAAGTAACAGCAGTAGGAAAAACTCGTAGGCAATGGGTCGGTGATTTGTTTGGATGATATTCACCATGCAACAGCTATAACACGGAGAGATACGTGCCTAGCTCCCGTTTGTCAATGTGATGTAGGCATGCATTCCGTGTGTCGTCATACGTGCTTAGGGAAATAAACTTGCATGACATCTATTGTCCATCCTTCCCGTGGCAGGCGGGTCCAAAAGGAAACTACGGAATATTAAGGTTCTTATTTTAATAAAGAACCAGACCAACGGTGAACACATGAACTCCTCAAACTATGGTCATCACCGGGAGTGGTTCCGGTTATTGTCACTCCAGGGTTGCCGGATCATAACACATCGTAGGTAACTACAACTTGCAAGATCAGATCTAAAACACACATATATTGGTGACAACATAATAATTTCAGATCTGAAATCATGGCACTCGGGCCCTAGTGACAAGCATTAAGCATGGCAAAGTAGTAGCAACATCAATCTCAGAACATAGTGGATACTAGGGATCAATCCCCATCAAAACTAACTCGATTACATGATAAATCTCATCCTAGTCATCACCGCCCAGCGAGCCTACGAATATATTACTCACGAACGACGAAGAGCTTCATGGAATTGGAGAGGGAAGAAGGTTGATGATGACGATGGCGACGATTTCCCCTCTTCGGAGCCCAAGACGGACTCCAAATATGCCCTCCAGATGAAGAACAGGTGGTGGCGGCGCCTCCGTATCGAAAACGCGACGAAAACTTCTCTTTTTATTTTTCTGGGACGAAAGGGATCTTATAGAGCTGGAATTGGGGGCGGCAGAGCCATGTGGGCCCCACAAGCCCGCCCACCGCCACCAGGGGGGTGGTGGCAGAGCCAGGGCTTGTGGCCCACTGGCCCACCCCATGAGGTGGAACTTGGCGCAGATATTTTTCTTATTTTCCAAAACTGCTCCCCGTAAATTTTCAGGACGTTTGGAGAACTTTGATTTCTGCACAAAAATAACACCAAGGCAATTCTGCTGAAAACAACGTCAGTCCAGGTTAGTTCCATTCAAATCATGCAAATTATAGTTCAAAACAAGGGCAAAAGAGTTTGGAAAAGTTGATACGATGGAGATGTATCAACTCCCCCAAGCTTAAAACCTTGCTTGTCCTCAAGCAACTCAGTTGACAAACTGAGAGAGAAAGAAAAACTTTGAGAAACTCTGTTTGATCTTGTTGTTGCAACTATGTCTAACTCATAACCAGAATTTCAGCAAGATCACAAGTTAACCACATAAGCAAATGACACAAAGGTCTCTCGGTAAACTAATATCAATGGGATAATCAGCTAACGAGCAAATAATAATGAGTTTCAAATACCAACACTTCAATCAAAACAAGCATGAAGCAATATGAATAGGTGGTATCTCGCTAGCTCTTTCTAAGACCGCAAAACATAAATGCAGAGCACTTTCAAAGATCAAGGGCTGACTAAACATTGTAATTCAAAGCAACGAAGATCCAGTCATAGTCATACTCAATATCAATCGAAAGCAAAGCATAAAAATGACAGAGGTGCTCTCTAATTGGTTCTTATATAAGAGGAGGATGACTCGACAGGAAAATAAATAGACAAGCCCTTCACAGAGGGAAGCATTGATTTGCAGAGGTGCCACAGCTCAAGCTTTGAAAACAGAGATAATAATTTTGGGTGGCATGCTTTCATTGTCAATGCAATGACCAAGAGTTCTCAATATCTTCCATGCTACTCATGCTATACGCAGTTCCCAAACAGAAAAGTAAAGTTTTAACTCCCCCACCACCAATCAATCACACTTCACGGCTAGCCGAATCCTCGGGTACTGTCCATACTAACATCAATCCGGGGGGAGTCTTGTTTTACATTTATGTTTTTGATTTAAGCGTGGAACTAGGCATTCCAATTACCGACCCCTTTCTCGTGAATGACTGTGAATAAACACATGTCGAGGATAACACTCCTAGCATGGAAGATACCAATAGCCCTCGGTCACCACATGAGCGCTTCGGGCATGCAAAACAGATCATTTCTTGAAGGTTTAGAGAATGGCACATGCAAATTTACTTGGAATGGCACGTAGATACCGCAAATAGGTAGGTATGGTGGACTCTCATGGAAAAACTTTTGGGTTTATGGAAGTGGATGCACAAGCAGTATTCCGCTTAATACAAGTGAAGGCTAGCAAAAGACTGGGAAGCGACCAACTAGAGAGTGACAACAGTCATCAAGATGCAATGAGTTTGACTAACATTGAATGCAAGCATGAACATGATATAAATCACCATGAACACGAACATCATAGAGGCTATGTTGATTTTGTTTCAACTACATGCATGAACATGCGCCAAGTCAAGCCACTTGAAACATTCAAAGGAGAATACCATCCTATCATACTACATCATAGTCATCTCAAAATCTATGTTGGCATGCAAGACTAACCATTATAAGCTCTCAGCTAAATAAGCATGGCATCAGAAACTATAATCTCTAAGTTTTCATTGCAAACATGGTTCTCTCACAACAAAGCTAAATCTGGGTCGACAAGCTAGTCATATTTACAAAAAAAATATAGAGTTCATACCAGTTTTTCAGTCTCAGTCACTTCATCATATATCATCATTGTTGCCTTTCATTTGCACGATCGAACGATGAAAACGATAATAAGTGCATTGGACTAAGCTGAATTTGCAGGCAAACACAAAGCAGAAGACAAAATAATATGGCTCTTTGAAAGCTAAATAGGTAAGCATGTAAGAACCACTAAACATTGTAACCAATATCTTCTACCTTGACACAAAGAAAAAGAAAACTATTCACACGGGAAAGCTCCCAACAAGCAAAAGAAGAAAGAAAAATCTTTTTCGGTTTTCTTAAAAGGACACAAAACAAAAAACAAGAAAACGAAAATAAACTAGCATGGATAATACAGTGGCAAAGTGTAAACACCGGCTAACAAAGTGAAAGCATAAGCATGAATGTAAAGTCGGTGAGAACACGTACGCCCCCAAGCTTAGGCTTTTGGCCTAGCTTGGTCTACTCCCATGGATGATCCTCACGAAACCCATAGTCATAATGGGTGTTATACGGGAGTGCTGCAGCCACTGCCTGAATAGCTGCCTCACGAAGTTGAGCAGCCGTCGCCTCCCTCTCATACTCCTCTGCCTCTCCTATGGTTATGTAGTATCTTCGTTTTACCTAAAAGTCAAAAAAAGCAGGTGCAGGAAGGGTAATATGGAAAACACGCTGCCGGTTAAATATCAAGCGGTATAGGAGGGATCCGTGATCTCTCTCAAGGAACTGGTAGCGTGTTAGAGCAACACGATCAAGGTAGGCTGTACGGAGAGGAGGGTCTTCTGGACGGATGGGTACTCCAAGAAAATTTGCTAAGCGTGTAGCATAAACTCCACCAAAGAAATCCCCCTCACTAGCATTTTTATTCAGCCTCCTTGCTATTATAGCTCCCATATTGAAGCTCATGTCACCTGTTACTGCGCTCTTAAGGATACTAAGGTCGGAAGCGCATAGGTGACAATGTGCACCCTTGGCGTTAATGCACCTACCTATGAAGAGGGCAAGGTAGTGCAAGGCAGGGAAACGGATGCTTCCTATGGTGGCTTGCGTGATATCTCTAGTTTCTCCAATAGTTATACTGGAGACAAAGTCTCTGACCGAGGACTTAGGAGGTTCATTAACACTACCCCCATCGGGTATCTTGCAAATCCTATTGAAATCCTCCAGATCCACGGTATATGATTTATCGTACAGATCAAACAGTATGGATGAGTCACGGCCAACTGAGAATTTAAATCTACGCACGAAAGAGGCAGTGAGCATAGCATACTGTTCACATTTATCTGAGAGGAATTCTTCTAACCCGGCACTGCAGACAAGTGCATCAAACTCATCCTTGAAACCTGCTTCGATCATGAACTCATCGGAAGGCCATTCACATGGTTGTACCGGTGCGTCCTTTAGTTGAAAAGGTTCGGGCTCCCGAAAGGAGAGATGATGATCCTTCTTACTTGAGGAACCACCATGAAACTTCCTCCTGAACATAATTTCCTTCTGCTGAAATTTTTGAAGTTCAAGAGAAAAAGTGAATAAAGACCCACCACACCTTGTAGCAACTACTCCTACTAGTGCCTAGAGACCATGTCACGCGCTAAAACTACTTGGAACCAGCTAAAATCAACATTTCTAGCTCAAGAATAGGGTCACCAAGGTAGCAAGAATACGTGAAGGATAAAGCACTAGAGAAAAAACTAATTGGACCAATGGAGGAGTCACTTACCAAGGAGTAATTTCCCCCAAAACGGTTCGGAGAATGGTGCTTTGAGCAAGGAGATCAAAAATCACAGCCAAAGGAGCAAGAACACGGGTTTGAGCTGCGAAACAATTTTTTCTGGAGGTGGAAGAAGAGGTTGGGAGCTGGAGTGAGTGGAGGGGGTGCCTGTGGGCCCCACAAGCTTGCACCTCGCCACCAGGGGGGTAGGTGGCAGTGGCACGACTTGTGGCCCACTGGTCCGGCACACTGGCCAGCTGTCAGGCCCAGAAATTTTCAAAAATTCCAGAAAAAATCATACTAAATTTTCAGGACCATCGGAGAACTTTTATTTTCGAGGTATTTTTCTCCGGGACGCTAAAACAGAAAACAGGAAAAACTAAACTAATTCTATCATTTTTCTTCTAAGCAAAAGAAAAGGAAAACTTAAAATAGAGGTATGTTATTCCTTGATTCATCCATTTCAGGGTCATCAAAAGAAATCCGTCAATGGGATTTGTCGTGGGCATAAGCCTGACAGTAGATGTGTAGGGTACGAAAAGGATGGGCAGAGTCCTAGCTACGGCGAGAATGTATGAGTTCAGGCCCCTCTGCGGTGGAGGTAATAGCCCTACGTCTCAGTGCTCAGGGAGCTTGTTATTGAGTGGAAATATGGAATACAATGAATTGCTAACCCCTCTACCAGTGGGGGAGGGTGGCTTATATAGAGTGCGCTGCCCTCCACAACAGTTCCGGTACAAGGGTGGAGTAGCGGGGATTGAATGCGTACCTTACAGGTAACGTATGCTCTGAATGCTAATAAATGCACCTGGAAACATACGACCGTTTCCCTCCAGAGAGGTTACGATGTACCGAGTGTAGCGAGTCGGTTAGCTTGGTATCCTCCGAATGCTAGTCTCCGACTGGATGGTCGAGGACCTGGTACCGACTGGATGATGGGGACTCCTTAATTCAGTCGGGACTGACTAAGGGCCTTGTCCTTTGTGAGGGCTAGTCCTTGGGTAGGACCTACATGACAGGCCTATGACCCTACCCTAGGACTATGACCCCATCATTAGTCCCCGAATGGATTGGGGTTAAAACGACGAAGCGGTGCTTGAAGTTTGGATCCGACTGGTACAGATTTGGCTTGGGCGTCGCTTGCCTCGATCCATTTTATCTTTTCTGACCAACGATCCGAGTGGAAGTACTCGCGAAACAGACTGTTGGAAGCCGAGTGCTTCTGCGGCATCTTTTGACGCGACTGGTCAACTGACAGCGGCGGATTTTCCGGGATCTCAAATTTCGGATTCCGCGCGCTCAGCGGGGATGACGCCATCGCGCTTGAGTAGCGCCTGACGCCTCGATTCTTGCACCTTCAACCTCTCCGCTAATATCGCCGCGGTGGGTCGGGGGATAAGGTTTCGGACCCACCCGCCAGCGACCCAGTCGGAGCCCTACTTAAATCTCGGCGGCGAGGGTTCTTCGTTACGCTCACCGAATCTCTTGCCTTCGCCTGCTCCGTCTCTCTCGCCACCTCTAGCGCCTCTACACTCTTCCCTCCCCCTTCCTCCCGCGGGCTCGCAGTTTCCGCCATGACCAAGGGTCAGACGAGCAAGATGGAGGCGAGGAAGAAGAAGGGGAAGGCGGCGGCTCTTGCTCAGCGACGGCAGCGGCCGCTGCCGGCGGGGTGGATTCAAGGCGACTTCCTCCCCTCCACAGTGACAGAGGGGGATCTGCTGCAGCTGGTCGAGCACGGGATGATCGTGCACAAGACTTGGAGGCTGCCGGCGGAGAACGAGGTCGAGCCGGCGCCCCGGGAGGGGGAGCGCGTCTTGCTTCTCAGCCACGTCTATCGAGGTTTCTCCTTGCCCCCGCATCCTTTCTTCAAGGGCATTATGAATCACTTCGGGGCACAACTTCACCACTTTCCCCCGAACGCCATTGCCCATCTCTCTGCCTTTATAGTTCTGTGCGAGTGTTTCATTGGCTGCCCTCCCCATTGGGGGCTGTTCAAGCACATATTTTCTACTAGATCCCAGACCATCAAACGACTTAGCCAGTCGGATGATAAAACACATCTTCTCCAGCTCTGCGGGGGTCTAGGTTTCCAGAAAAAGAGTCGGAGCAGTTATCCTGCCCTCCATCTAAGTGAGTCGGTCAGGAACTGGCAGTCGACGTGGTTCTACTGCCAGGATATCGCCTGTCTGAATGCTTCGACAGGGCTGCCTCCCTTTAGCTTAGATCGGCCCGCCCCACCTAAGCAACTCGCGCTCACGAGGGCGGAGAAGAACGACATCCAGCCTCTGGTCGGGGCGCTCGTAGATGTCGTCAGGAGGGGGGTCACTGGCATAGACTTGTTGGAGGTCTTCCTCGGTCGGCGTATCCAACCCCTGCAGGCTCGCGACCATGCCATGTGGCATTATACGGGGCCCGAGGATTCCACTCGGACCAACGTCGTGGGCGTGACTGAGGAGAGGGTGACCTCGTGGGTGCTCCAGATCACAGGCCCCTGTGAGAATCCCAAAGGATCTCAGCGAGTGAAGCCCTTATGCGCGGATAATCCTCCTCCGAATCAGGTGAGTGGCACTTGTCGAGTTCTCCTAACTGTCTTAATATTATCGTTTGCTTGAATCTCTGTGTGACGTCTGATGTCGCCGACTGAATTTTATGCAGGAGTGGACCAACTGGTTTTCTCCCGTCTCGAACGGGAACCCGGCCGAGGAGGAGGAAGGTAGCCAGGAGGGCAGCGTGGAGAGCGCTGAATATGTCTCCGACAGCGGGGAGTCGGAGGAAGAGACTAGCGAGGGAGAGGAGGAAGACGAAGAGCAGGACTCGCCGCCTCCGCAAACAGAGCATCGGACCAAGCGCCGACACGAGCCTGCCGTTCCCTCGGCCCCTCCAGCATCTTCGAGTGCTCCGCCCACTGCCCCGGTGGTCCCGAGTGCTCGGAGCGCCAAAAGGGCCAGGGATGCTGCCGCTGAGCCTGCGGGTCAGTCTTCCAAGGCGGCCAAACCGAGTGGGTCCAAACCTCGGAAGGCTCTGCCGCGGATGAGGGTTGCTGTCCCCGTCAGCTCCACGTAAGTGTATCGATCTTCTAATTTCTTCTGATATCCGAGCGAATTCTTGTTCATTGGTCGAATGGATTTCACTCGACAGAGTCGCTACTTCTGCCACCTCTCCGGCGCGCCAAGAAGATGACCCCATGGACACGGACAACATCGTCTCGTCGCAGCCAGGTGCGTTGTAGTGACTTCGAGTGTTTTATTCTATCAGGGGCGTTGTAGTGACTTCTGCCTCTTTCTTTTTCTGAGATCTTGCGTCGTTCGGTCTATCAGGGGCGATTTGCGTGGACGAGGGCGATCAGGGGAAAGCTGAACAGACTGCGGAGCCCGTTCTTGAGGCTGCTCCGCCTGTTGTTGCTCTCGCCGCCGACGTGCCGCCGACTGAGGCACTGCCGCCGACTAAACCGGCGCTGGTGGTTGAGGTGCCGACTGGAGCGGACCTCGGGATGCCTCAGGAACTTCCGACGATGCGAGGCTCGTCGAATGTCGAATTCAACATCCAGCGTCTCCCGGAGGAGCAGGTGGGAGCGGCCAAGGGAGCCATGGTGCAGGCGGAGCTGATGGCTGGGGAAGCCAAGAGGGCCTACGACTCCGTCGCGTCCTTGTACCAGCGGAGCTTGGAGCTGTGGGATGATATCCGAGTAAGTGGGCTAGTAAGTATTTACTTTTCTCTTGTAACCCACTTGGTGTTTTTGGATAGCATCTGTTGTTTGCAATGGGTTCACTCTGAGTGAACCCAGTGGGTTTAGTCCCCGAGACTTCTGTCGAGTGCTTGCACCGGCAGTTTGTCTTTATACATATTGTCTTTGTTTTGGTCAAGTGTGTAAATATCATGACCGAGTGCGAGTAGTTGTGGCACTCGGAGTGCACTTACTGTAAGAGTCTCCGAGAGTAATTTGTACTCAGGTCGGGTAGTATTGGCCTCGTAGGCGTAGGTGGTAACATGCATCTCAATAGGGCGGGCCTGCTTGAGTTGCATGCTAGTGGGGTCACTCTTAGTGAACCCACTGGGTGTAGTCCCCGAGGCCACTGTCGACTGCTTGCGTCGGCAGGGGTCTGAAGAACTTAGACTTTTGTTGTTGGATTTTCTGATTGTCCCTTGGTGTTTGCTGGCAGAAAACTTGTGAAATGGGAACAGCCTATGAGACTCTCAGGGCGGAGAAGAATTAGTTAGCTGGTGAGCTTGATGCGGTGCTGCTTGCAATAGCTGGCATGAACGATGCTCTGGCGGGGCGAGAGAAGTCATTGGAGCAGGCGCGTGAAGCGAACAAGGTGTTGACTGAAGAAGTTGAAATGATGGGGAAACAAAGGACTGCTCTGATGGGACAGATGGACGTGCTGAACAAACGGTGCAGAGCACAAGAGAAATACGTCAGCGAGTGGGCTCGGCAGATGATGACCCGTCTGGCTGGTAAGTCCTGCTTTTTCCGAGTGCTTGTGTTATGCGCATCACACTCAGTGCTTATTGTTTGCTTGTCCTGCTGTCGCAGATTTTTTGCTTTGACGCTGAAGCTGAAGCAGCTGATGTGGAGCGGTCGATTCTCGAGAACATTCCACCCGGCGAGGACGCCAATCGGGATCTGCTCCGTGCGCACATCCGCGTGGGCAAAGTTGGTCCTTTCATTGGTCGACTGAGAGAAGTCGTCCGCCAAATCGACAAGGAGCTTTGGCCAGAAGATGAGTCGCGGCAGGAGATGGAGAACCTGATGAACCGACTGGAGGAGATTCCCAACCGACTGCAGTCCTGGAAGAAATCTACAGCTCGTTGTGGTGCAGATGTTGCTCTGTCCCTGGTCCGAGTCCATTGCAAGGAGGTGCGCGAGGAGAAACTGAAGATGTTGAAGTTCGCCAACACGAAGAAACTTCGATTCGAAGACTTCATGGAAACCTTCCTTGAAAGTGCTACCCGCATCGCCGACGGTATTGATCTAGACACGTTCGTAGAGCCCTCTAGTCCTGGTGTCAATCCAGATGAAGCGTAAAAACACTTTTATCCTCGGTATGCCGAGTGTTGATCTGTAAGAAACTTTTCCCACTGCTGTTGGCCGTCACATTCTTGGTTCGGTGTGGGTCTGCTTGATCCACACCGAGCCACTATCTTTGGTTGAACTTTGAATCGAATCTTTTGCTCTTCTGTTGCAATGCTGACTCGAGTTTTTGTTTGGCGTTTCTTGGTGAAGCCAAAGGCAAACATTCGGAACATGTCAGTTGTTTTGACATCTGCATGAGCCTCATTGAGGGTCCGTGGAATTCCCTAAGTCCCCGAGGATGACGTTAAGTGTACACTCGGAGAAGGTTAATACTTAGGCGATTCTGGATCGCAGCTAAGTCCCCGAGTGTGACGTTAAGTGCACACTCGGAGAAAGTTAATACTTAGGCGATGCTGGATCGCAGCTAAGCCCCCGAGTGTGACGTGAAGCGCACACTCGGAGAAAGTTAATACTTAGGCGATTCTGGATCGCAGCTAAGCCTCCGAGTGTGACGTTAAGTGTACACTCAGAGAAGGTTAATACTTAGGCAATTCTGGATCACAGCTAAGTCCCCGAGTGTGACATTAAATGTACACTCGGAGAAAGTTAATACTTAGGCGATTCTGGATCGCAGCTAAGCCCCCGAGTATGACGTTAAGTGCACACTCGGAGAAGGTTAATACTTAGGCGATTCTAGATCGCAGCTAAGTCCCCGAGTGTGACTTGAAGTGCACACTCGGAGAGGGTTAATACTTAGGCAATTCTGGATCGCAGCTAAGTCCCCGAGTGTGACGTTGAGTGCACACTCGGAGAAAGTTAATACTTAGGCGATTCTGGATCGCAGCTAAGCCCCCGAGTGTGACATTAAGTGCACACTCGGAGAAAGTTAATACTTAGGCGATTCTGGATCGCAGCTAAGTCCCCGAGTGTGACGTGAAGTGCACACTCGGAGAAAGTTTATACTTAGGCGATTCTGGATCGCAGCTAAGCCCCCGAGTGTGACATTAAGTGCACACTCGGAGAAAGGTAATACTTAGGCGATTCTGGATCGCAGCTAAGTCTCCCGGAGTGTGACGTTAAGTCCACACTCGGAGAAAGTTTATACTTAGGCGATTATGGATCGCAGCTAAGCCCCCGAGTGTGACATTAAGTGCACACTCAGAGAAAGTTAATACTTACGCGGTTCTGGATCGCAGCTAAGTCCTAGAGTGTGACGTGAAGTGCACACTCGGAGAAGGTTAGTACTTAGGCGATTCTGGATCGCAGCTAAGTTTTTTTTTTGAGACTGGATTCTGCGACCGTGAAAGAACTTTGAACCTGCAGAAAACTCAATCTGCTTTGTATTATTTCATCAACACTTGTTCTTTACATTGCTTGAGTCGATGGTCACGTGTAGAAGCGCTTGAGGAGATCTCTGTTCCATGCTCGCAGCTCGTCTGTCTCCCTGTCGACGTTGTAGAGTCTGTATGCCCCATTGTTCAGCACCTTGGAGATGATGAAGGGTCCTTCCCAGGCAGGAGCCAACTTATGAGGTCTTTGCTGATCCACTCGGAGCGCCAGGTCGCCTGCTTGGAACGTACGACTCCTGACGTGTCGCGCGTGAAAACGCCGCAAATCTTGTTGATAAATGGTTGAGCGAGTTAGTGCCATCTCGCGCTCCTCCTCTAAAAGATCCACTCCGTCTTGCCTTGCTTGTTCTGCTTCAGCTTTGGAGAAGAGTTCGACTCGTGGCGCATTGTGAAGCAAGTCACTCGGAAGGGCCGCTTTTGCTCCATAAACGAGGAAGAACGGTGATCGCCCTGTAGATCTATTCGGGGTTGTGCGAAGTCCCCAAAGCACTGAAGGTAGCTCGGTAACCCAAGCGCCAGCGGCGTGTCCTATCTCTCATAGGAGTTGGGGCTTCACACCTTGCAAGATAAGTCCGTTCGCCCGCTCTGCTTGTCCATTGGACTGCGGGTGCGCCACGAAAGCAAAGTCCACTCGGATACCTTGGCTTGTACAGAATCCTTTGAATCTGTCCGAATCAAAGTTTGTCCCGTTGTCCGTGATTATGCTATGTGGTACACCGAATCTGAAGATGATGTCCCTGACAAACTTGACGGCTGTTGACGCGTCGAGCTTCTTGATGGGCTTCGCTTCGATCCATTTCGTGAACTTGTCGACTGCCACCAACAAATGTGTGTATCCACCTTGGCCTGTCTTGAATGGTCCGACTGTATCTAATCCCCAAATAGCAAACGGCCACACAAGAGGGATCGTCTTCAACGCAGACGTCGGCTTGTGGGACTTATTGGAGTAGAACTGGTAGCCCTTGCATCGGTCAACCATATATTTAGCCATCTCATTAGCCTGCAGCCAGAAGAAACCAGCCCTGAATGCCTTGGCGACGATTGCTCTTGAAGAAGCGTGATGAACACAGGTCCCCGAGTGAATATCCTCCAGAATCAGCTGCCCCTCCTCTGGGGAGATGCATCGTTGAAGAACGCCTGCGATACTTTCTTTGTACAATTGGCCATCAATGACAGTGAACGACTTCGACCTGCGGATTATCTGCCTGGCCTGGACTTTGTCTTCTGGTAGTTCCTGCCTCAGGAAATATGCAATGATCGGCACAGTCCAATCGGGGATGACGGCAAGAATCTCCAAGACCAGGTCAACCACAGCAGGTACGTCGACTTCAGTCGGATCCGTTGAACTCTTTGGTTGTACCGGCTCCTCTGTGAAAGGATCTTCTTTGACTAAGGGAAGGTGGAGGTGCTCGAGGCACACGTCACTCGGGACTGGTCTTCGAGTGGATCCGAGTTTTGCCAACTCATCAGTGCTTGGTTCTTCAGTCTTGGAACATGGTGAAGTTCTAGACCTTCAAACTTGTTCTCAAGCTTCCTCACTACATTGCAGTATGTAGTCATGATGGGGTTCCTGACGTCCCACTCTTTCATCACTTGATTGACCACCAAATCCGAATCGCCGTAGACCATCAGGCGACGGACGCCGAGTGAGATGGCCATACGCAACCCGTAGAGGAGAGCTTCATACTCTGCCTCGTTGTTGGAGGAATCGAAGTGTATTTGTAGCACATACTTGAGCTTGTCGCCCCTTGGCGTTATGATCACAACGCCAGCGCCGGAGCCATTCAACATCTTGGACCCATCGAAGAACATTGTCCAATGGGCCGAGTAGATATGGGTCGGTTGCTGTTGATCTACCCATTCTGCTATGAAGTCAGCCAGAGCTTGAGTCTTAATAGCTTTCTTGGCCTCGAACTTGATGTCACAGTACAACATCTCCATCGCCCACTTCGCCACTCGGCCTGACGCGTCTCGATTGTGGAGAATTTCCGACAATGGAGCATCAGAAACGACAGACACTGAGTGGTCTTGGAAATAATGGGCCACATTCTTCGCAGTCATATAAATCCCGTAGATAAGTTTTTGATAGTGGGGATACCTCTGCTTGGAAGGAGTCAGGACCTCGGAGACGTAGTACACTGGCCGCTGAACTTTGTATGCTTTGCCTTCTTCTTCTCGTTCGACTGTAAGAACAGTACTGACGACTTGATTTGTAGCGGCGATATACAGAAGAAGGGGCTCTTTACTGAGCGGAGCAGTAAGAACCGGCTGGGTGGAAAGTAGGACTTTGAGGTCGTCGAATGCGACTTGGGCTTCATCTATCCACTCGAAAGTATCTGATTTCTTCATGAGTCGGTACAGAGGAAGTGCTTTTTCGCCGAGTCGACTGATGAACCTGCTCAAAGCCGCTAGGCAACCTGTGAGCCGTTGAACATCGTGTATTCTGACCGGCCTCTCCATTCGGACGATGGTCCCGATCATTTCGGGGTTGACATCGATCCCTCGTTCGAAAACGAAGAAACCGAGTAACTTTCCGCTGGGAACGCCGAATGAACATTTGGCAGGGTTGAGCTTGATATCGTACCTACGAAGGTTGGCGAATGTTTCTGCCAAGTCAGTCAGCAGGTCGGAACCTTTGCGTGACTTGACTACGATATCATCCATATACGCCCCCACATTCCGACCGATCTGGTCAAGGAGACATTTTTGGATCATGCGCATAAAGGTAGCTCCTGCATTCTTCAGACCGAATGGCATAGTGATGTAGCAGAAGCACCCGAATGGGGTGATGAAGGTTGTTTTTAACTCATCAGGACCATACAGACGGATCTGATGATAGCCCGAGTAGGCATCAAGAAATGACAGACGCTCGCAACCCGTAGTGAAATCGACAATTTGATCTATCCGGGGGGAGCGGAAAATGGTCTTTCGGGCAGACCTTATTGAGATGCTTGAAGTCGATGCACATTCGGAGCGACTTGTCCTTCTTGGGCACCATGACAACATTGGCGAGCCACTCGGAGTGGTGAACCTCGCGAATGAAGTTGGCTGCCAGTAGCTTGGCCACCTCTTCCCCGATTGCCTTCCTCTTGTGCGCGGCGGACCGGCGCAGGCGCTCTCGGACAGGCCGAGCAGTGGAATCCACGGCAGTCGGTGCTCAGCCAACTCCCTGGGTACACCAGGCATGTCCGAGGGTTTCCATGCGAAGATGTCCCAGTTCTTACGGAGGAATTGGGTGAGCTCGGCTTCCTATTTAGGATCGAGGGTGGTGGAGATGTTCGTCGGGGCAGCAGTGGCGACCGTCGGGTGGATGCTGACTTTCTTCGTCTCTCCCGCCGAGTGAAATGCAGACCCTGAAGCTGGCTTCTTCGAGCGCATCAGGTCGGCGGGGTCGACTGTTTTCTTGTACTCGTCCAGCTCGAGGACGGCCATCTGCTGGTCGGCGATTTTTGATCCCTGCTGCAGACACTCTTCAGCCCGCTGCCGATTGCCTGTGATGGTGATCACACCCTTCGGGCCTGGCATCTTCAGCTTCAGGTATACGTAACATGGACGGGCCATGAAGTGCGCATACGCTAGGCGACCCAGAATTGTGTGATAAGCGCTCTGGAAGTCAACCACTTCGAACGTCAGCTTTTCCTTGCGGAAGTTCTTGTCGGAGCCGAAAACGACGTCCAACGCGATCTGGCCGAGTGATTTGGCCTTCCGTCCAGGGACGACTCCATGGAACTGCATGTTGCTCTCGCTGAGTTTGGACATCGGGATGCCCATCCCCTTGAGTGTGTCGGCGTACATGATGTTCAAGCCGCTGCCGCCATCCATGAGGACTTTGCGCAGTCAGACTCCTTCTACCACCGGGTCGACGACCAGAGCCTGTCTCCCCGGGGTGGGTACATGCGCCGGATGATCCGGCTGGTCGAAAGTGATCGCAGTCTGAGACCATTTGAGGAACTTGGGGTTGGTAGGGGTGGCCATGTTCACCTCTCTGTTCACCAGCTTCAGTCGGCTCTTACTCTCGACGTCAGCAAAGATCATCAGGGTTGCATGGACTTGGGGGAACGGATCCTCCTTATCCTCCTCATCCTATTCATGGTCCTTCTCACTCGGTTGCCCTTCGCTGAACCCCTGGATCAGGAGGCGACACTGTCGAGTGGTATGCTTCGCATATATGGGGTTGCCTTCTTCGTCCATCTTCGTATGAACCGGACATGGCTGGTCCAGGATGGGGTTATTGAATTGCTTCTTCTTGGGGGTGAACTGAGCCTTCCCTTTGCCCTTGAACTTGGCATTGGTTACGGCTGCAGCTTCTGCTTGCGGAGCGGTCGAAGCTTTCTGCTTCTGCTTCCGAGTGTTGCCCCCATCGCCATCAACGACTGTTTTGTGCTTGCCGCTTCGGATGTGGTCCTCTTCGTCACCATTTGCATAGCGTGTTGCTATCTCCATCATCTTGCTCATGGAGATGTCGCCTGTTCGGCCGAACTTCAGGTACAGATCCCTGTACCGCACGCCTGCCTTGAAGGCGCAGACTGCTTGATGCTCGGTGACGTTCTCCACCGTGTGATAGAGAGTTGTCCAGCGCTGGATGAAGTCACGCAGGGGCTCATTCTGCTTCTGGACGCAGTGCTGGAGCTCCACAAGGCCAGCAGGATGCTTGCACGTCCCTTCGAAGGTCCTGATGAACACTCGGGCCAGATCTGCCCAACTGTAGATGCTTGAGGGGGCCAACTGGTTCAGCCACGCTCGCGCCGAGCCGTCGAGCATCAGAGGGAGGTGCTTCATGGCGACATGGTCGTCCCCTCCTCCGATCTGGACTGCCACTCGGTAGTCATCCAGCCATGTTTCTGGCTTGGACTCTCCTATGAACTTGCTAATTCCCGTCGCCAATCGAAAGTTGGGAGGGATGTCAGCCGAACGGATGGCTCGACTGAAACACTCGGGACCAGAAACGGTGGCCCTGCTTCCACTCGAACGGTCGATATCGCGACCATCGCGGTGGGCTCGACCCCTGTCGACCCTCCGCTGGGCGATATGCCCTCTTGCGTCGGGCCTTGGGTCGTAAGTGTCACCGACTGAACGCTGATCATCATGATGTCGGGGCCCGTAGGGCCCACCCCGCGGAGGGGTGCGTGAACGGCGGCGATCTTCGTGATTTATGGAACGGCTGCCCCCTCTGCGCCGCTGATGGGAACCTGGGCTGTGAACCGACCGATGCATATTCGCATGAACAGAACTATTATAGACCCTGTTGTGCGACTCGGAGACCGCCGAATTCTGCTGCTGCGCCGTGTGCAACAGGGCTCGGATCTGCTTGATCCCTCTACCAGCCTCTGAATCAGTCGGCTGGAGGGAATCGGCTATCTTGGCAGTTGCAGCCAAGTTGAGGAGGGGTGTGCGGAACAGCTCCACGTTGCTCCGCCGAGTGTGCCGACTGGCCGAACAGCGAGGAAGACGACGTGCGCCGGACGCTTCGCCGATCTCGTGCTCGTTCCGGCTAGATTGACGGAGATCTTCATGGGAATTGGCCATGTGTACTTCTGCTGCAGGCCCGCGACCCGCGTACTCGGAAGGAAACTCAGTCGGAACCGAGCCCGAGCGTTGGGACGGCGGGGCAGACACAACTGATTCTAGAACCACCACTTGTGAAGATGCGTTCTGGCGCCTGGGCGTGTTGCACCCAACGCTGGAGCCGCGGACGGCGAGACCGCTTGACGCGGCGCGTGACAGCGGTGTAGGTCGACACCGGAGCCGACTGCTGGAGAAGAAGAATGCCGCGGGCGCCGGCACAGAAGTGTGTAGCCCCGTGACGGGGAAGCGCCTCGACGTCGAGGGGCGCAGCCCGAAGCCACGCCGAATCATCGACGATGAAGGAGAGAGCGCTGAAGAAGATCTGGTGACCCATGCTCGAATCTCCATCGGACGACATGACGAAAGGAAGTAGTCGCAAACTCGCCGGAAGTTGCTTAGACGCCTGCCCCACGGTGGGCGCCAACTGTCGTGGGTATAAGCCTGACAGTAGATGTGTAGGGTACGAAAAGGATGGGCAGAGTCCTAGCTACGGCGAGAATGTATGAGTTCAGGCCCCTCTGCGGTGGAGGTAATAGCCCTACGTCTCAGTGCTCAGGGAGCTTGTTGTCGAGTGGAAATATGGAATACAATGAATTGCTAACCCCTCTACCAGTGGGGGAGGGTGGCTTATATAGAGTGCGCTGCCCTCCACAACGGTTCCGGTACAGGGGTGGAGTAGTGGGGATTGAATACGTACGTTACAGGTAACGTATGCTCTAAATGCTAATAAATGTACCCGGAAACGTACGACCGTTTCCCTCGAGAGAGGTTACGATGTACCGAGTGTAGCCAGTCGGTTAGCTTGGTATCCTCCGAATGCTAGTCTCCGACTGGATGGTCAAGGACCTGTTACCGACTGGATGATGGGGACTCCTTAATTCAGTCGGGACTGACTAAGGGCGTTGTCCTTTGTGGGGGGTAGTCCTTGGGTAGGACCTACATGACAGGCCTATGACCCTACCCTAGGACTATGACCCCATCAGGATTGATCAAGTCCTTATGACAAAACCTTCTCGAATCGCAAGAGAGAACGGAGAATTTTCGAATAGTCACTAAGTCACCTCAATGGGGATATGTATCTCCCCAACAAGAAAATCATACTTCATCTTGACACGAGGAATAGGGCATTCAAAGCTCCCAATGAGAATCAATGAAGTCTTTTTGATAGCATTGATGCGATGTACTGGATATCGTTTCTTCGGAAGGTGCACTGTGTGTTCATTACCGTTGACATGGAAAGTGACATTGCCTTTGTTGCAATCTATAACAGCCCCTGTCGTGTTTAAAAAGGGTCTTCCGAGGATGACAGCCATGTCATCGTCCTAAGGAATATCCAAGATAACAAAGTCTGTTAAGATAGTGGTGTTAGCAACCACAACACGCACATCCTCGCAAATGCCGATAGGGAAAGCAGTTGATTTGTCGGCCATTTGCAGAGAAATTTCAGTGGGTGTCAACTTATCCAATTCAAGTCTACGATAAAGAGAAAGCGGCATAACACTAACACCGGCTCCAAGGTCACATAAGGCAGTTCTTACGTAGTTTCCTTTAATTGAGCAAGGTATAGTGGGCACTCCGGGATCACCAAGTTTCTTAGGAGTTCCACCTTTAAAAGTGTAATTGGCAAGCATGCTGGAGATCTCAAGATTTGGTATCTTCTGTTTATTAGTCACGATATCTTTCATGTACTTAGCATACGGAGACATCTTGAGCATATCAGTTAACCGCATCTGCAGAAAGACGGGTCTTATCATCTCAATGAAGCGCTCAAAATCCTCATCATCCTTTTTCTTGGATGGCTTAGGAGGGAAAGGCATAGGTCTTCGAACCCATGGCTCTCTTTCTTTACCATGCTTCCTAGCAGTGAAGTCATTCTTGTCGTATCTCTTAGGTTGTGGATTATCAGGATTAACCGTAGGTTTAATCTCCACATCCTCGTCATGGCTAGGTTGAGCATTATTATGAACACCACTGTCCATACTGTCACCAGGTTCATGTTCATCACCTGATTGTGTTTCTGCATCAGACACAGAAATATCATTAGGTTCTTCAGGTGTGATAGTATTTGGTGAACTGGCGTGCAGGTTTCTATCATCCTTCTTCTTCTCCTTAGGATGACTGGGTGTATCAGCATTGATTCCTTGAGAATCTTGATCAATTCTCTTAGGATGACCTTTAGGAAACAAAGGTTCCAGAGTCATTTTGCCTCCCCTAGTAATGACTCTGACAGAGTTGTCATTTAATTCATTGAGCAGGTCATTCTGAGCTTTAAGTACTTGTTCTACCTGAGTAGTAATCATAGAGGCATGTTTACTCAGAAGCTTCAGATCATTGACATTTCTGTCTACACAAGCACTTAAATGGCTAAGTGATCGTGCAATCTCTGGCGTTAGCTAGACGAATGCTTATGACAACAAACCTTCTCCTGCAACGGCACTAGAAGAATGCTGAAAGCACTCCCCAACAATGAAACTAGAAGAATGTTGTTGATGCCCCACCAGCGTGTGGGTTCGCAGCAGTTTTCGTGGGTAGAGTATTCAACCCAATTTGTTGGTTTGCACGACGGGAGGTGAGAGGATACTCTCGAGTATTAGCAGCTGAATTTGTCAGATTCAACCACACCTGAATAATTAGTATCTGCAAGCACAGTAGTAACAACAAAGTAGCGAGTAACAGCAGTGTAACAAGCCATAGCAGCGGCAAGGAACAGCAGTAGCAAGTAGCAACAGTAGCAAGCAACAGTAGTAGTAGCAGCAGCAGAGCAAGACAAGTAACAGTAATAACAACAGTAGTAGCAGCAGTAGCAGCAGAGCAAGACAAGTAACAACAGTAGCAAGAGTAGGACAAACTCATAGGCAATGGGTCGGTGATTTTTTTGGATGATATTCATCATGCAACAGCTATAACACGGAGAGATATGTGGCTAGCTCCCGTTCGTCAATGTGATGTAGGCATGCATTCTGTGTGTCGTCCTACGTGCTTAGGGAAAAGAACTTGCATGACATCTATTGTCCATCCCTCCCGTGGCAGCGGGGTCCAAAAGGAAACTACGGGATATTAAGGTTCTCCTTTTAATAAAGAACCGAACCAACGCATTAGCACTTGATGAACACATGAACTCCTCAAACTATGGTCATCACCGGGAGTGGTTCCAGTTATTGTCACTCCAGGATTGCCGGATCATAACACATAGTAGGTAACTACAACTTGCAAGTTCGGATCTAAAACACACATATATTGGTGACAACATAATAATTTCATATCTGAAATCATGGCACGCGGGCCCTAGTGACAAGCATTAAGTATGGCAAAGTAGTAGCAACATCAATCTCAAAACATAGTGGATACTAGGGATCAATCCCTATCAAAACTAACTCGATTACATGATAGATCTCATCCTACTCATCACCGCCCAACGAGCCTACGAATAGATTACTCACGAACGACGAAGAGCTTCATGGAATTGGAGAGGGAAGAAGGTTGATGATGACGATGGCGACAATTTCCCCTCTCCGGAGCCCAAGACGGACTCCAGATCTGCCCTCCAGATGAAGAACAGGTGGTGGCGGCACCTCCGTATCGAAAACGCAACGAAAACTTCTCTTTTTAATTTTTTTGGGACGAAAGGATCTTATAGAGCTGGAATTGGGGGCGGCAGAGCCGTGTGGGCCCCACAAGCCTGCCCACCGCCACCAGGGTGGTGGTGGCGGAGCCAGGGCTTGTGGCCCACTGGCCTACCCCGCGAGGTGGAACTTGGCGCAGATATTTTTCTTATTTTCGAAAACTGCTCCCCGTAAATTTTCAGGACGTTTGGAGAACTTTGATTTCTGCACAAAAATAACATCAAGGCAATTCTGCTGAAAACAGCGTCAGTCCAGGTTAGTTCCATTCAAATCATGCAAATTAGAGTCCAAAACAAGGGCAAATGAGTTTGTTCCCTAAAAACACAGCCGGCACAACTATCTAGGTGTTCTCTAGAGGCATCGGTAAGTCCGTTATAGAGGATATCAAGTATCTCGTTCTTCTTAAGAGGGTGATCAGGCAAAGCATTCTGTAGCTGGACGAGCCTCCTCCAAGCTTGTGGAAGACTCTCTTCTTGGAGTTGAGCAAAGTTGTATATTTCCCGCAAGGCAGCTTGCTTCTTATGGGCAGGGAAATATTTCTCATAGAAGTAATAGACCATCTCCTGGGGACTACGCACACATCCAGGAGCAAGAGAGGTGAACCAGACTTTAGCGTCATCCTTTAGAGAGAAAGGAAACAACTTAAGGATATAGTAGTGGTGGATCTTCTCCTCATTAGTGAAAAGGTTGGCTATTTTGGATAGTTTGGCAAGATGGGGTATGACCGTCTCAGACTCATAACCCTGAAAAGGATCAGATTCGACTAGAGAGATTATCTCAGGGTCGACAGAGAATTCATAATCCTTATCGGTGACAAAGATAGACGAAGTGGCAAACTTCGGGTCATTTTTCATCCTAGCTTCCCGAGATTTTTCCTTCCACTTGAGAAGTAATTTCTCAGCGTCATAGGCATCCTTACGCACAAGAAAATCCTCAGCTATCTCTCCCTCTATAATGTAACCCTCAGGTATATCAGGCAATTCATATCTAGGAGAGCTAGATCTAGCAGGAGCAAAAGCAGGTTCTATCTCAATAGTATCGGCAGTTTCAAAAGCATCACGAGCATTGGCAGTAACTCTAGCAATATGAGCATCAAGGAACACTCCTAGTGGAACATCAAGAAAAATAGTATCTCTAGCAGTATCAAGCAGAGCATCATCAGGCAAAATAGCATCTCTAGCATCATCAGGTAAAGCAGTATCAAGCATAGCAACTCTAGCAGTATCAGGCATAGTATCAAGCATAGCATCTCTAGCAGCAGTATGACAAGCATCATCAAGCACAGGCAACATATCAAGATTTCTAGCAGGATGTGATGTCGCAAACTTACTCATAACTGAAGGTGAATCAAATGCAGAGCTAGATGGCAATTCCTTACCTCCCCTCGTAGTTGAGGGCAAGACTTTGGTCTTCGAATCCTTCATATTCTTCATAGTGATCAACAGATATAAATCCCAAGTAACTCAGAGAATATAGCAATACCTCCCCGACAACAGCGCCAGAAAAATGTTGATTGCAATCTCTGGCGATGGCTAGACTAATCCTGATGACAACAAACCTTCCCCGGCAACGGCGCCATAAAAATGCTGATTGCAATCTCTGGCGATGGCTAGACGAATGCTGATGACAACAAACCTTCCCCTGCAACGGCGCCAGAAGAATGCTGCTAGCACTCCCCGGCAACGAAACTAGAAGAATGTTGTTGATGGCCCACCAGCGTGTGGGTTCGCAACAGTTTTCGAGGGTAGAGTATTCGACCCAAATTTGTTGATTCGCCTATAAGAGCTGAGAGGATACTCTCATGTATTAGCAGCTGAATATGTCAGATTCAACCACACCTGAAACATTAGTATTTGCAAGCAAAGTATAAGTAGCAAAGTAGTATGATAACAACGGTGTCAGAAACTATCTGTTGATGGCAGACTATTCCTAACGATTGTATCAATGGCGCCAAGTTGCCTCGTTGACGAAAATTGCCAGTTCCCGTCAACGATCAGCGAATTAAGATTATAGCAGGTAGTAGCAGTGTAACGAGCAATAGTAGCGGCAAGGAACAACAGTAGTGACAGCAGTAGAAAGCAGCAACAGTAGCAAGCGACAGTAATAGCAACAGTAGTAGCAGCAGCAGCAAAGCAAAACAAGTAACAACAGTAGCAACAGTAGTAGCAGCAGCAGCAGCAGAGCAAGACAAGTAACAGCAGTAGCAATAGTAGTAGCAGCAGCAACAAAGCAAGACAAGTAACAGCAGTAGGAAAAACTCGTAGGCAATGGGTCGATGATTTGTTTGGATGATATTCATCATGCAATAGCTATAACACAAAGAGATATGTAGCTAGCTCCCGTTCGTCGATGTGATGTAGGCATGCATTCCGTGTGTCGTCATACGTGCTTAGGGAAAAGAACTTGCATGACATCTATTGTCCATCCCTCCCGTGGCAGCAGGGTCCAAAAGGAAACTACGGGATATTAAGGTTCTTCTTTTAATAAAGAACCGGACCAATGCATTAGCACTTGGTGAACACATGAACTCCTCAAACTATGGTCATCACCGGGAATGGTTCCGGTTATTGTCACTCCGGGGTTGCCGGATCATAACACGTAGTAGGTAAATACAACTTGCAAGATCGGATCTAAAACACACATATATTGGTGACAACATAATAATTTCAGATCTGAAATCATGGCACTCGGGCCCTAGTGACAAGCATTAAGCATGGCAAAGTAGTAGCAACATCAATCTCAAAACATAGTGGATACTACGGATCAATCCCCATCAAAACTAACTCGATTACATGATAGATCTCATCCTACTCATCACCACCAAGCAAGCCTATGAATAGATTACTCACGAACGACGAAGAGCTTCATGGAATTGGAGAGGGAAGAAGGTTGATGATGACGATGGCGACGATTTCCCCTCTCCGAAGCCCAAGACGGACTCCAGATCTTCCCTCCAAATGAAGAACAGGTGGTGGCGGCGCCTCCGTATCGAAAACGCGACGAAAACTTCTCTTTTCATTTTTTCTGGGACGAAAGGGATCTTATAGAGCTGGAATTGGGGGCGGCAGAGCCATGTGGGCCCCACAAGCCTGCCCACCGCCACCAGGGGGGTGGTGGAGGAGCCAGGGCTTGTGGCCCACTGGCCCACCCCCTGAGGTGGGACTTGGCGCAGATATTTTTCTTATTTTCCAAAACTGCTCCCCGTAAATTTTCAGGACGTTTGGAGAACTTTGATTTCTGCACAAAAATAACACCAAGGCAATTCTACTGAAAACAGCGTTAATCCAGGTTAGTTCCATTCAAGGCACTAAATTAATTAGCAATAATATGGTGATATTACAAGGAACCCATGTTACCACATGGAAGTAGCTGCTCGTGCAACTAGCAACGCTAACTCATGGTTAAGCAAGTGGTAACATACCCAATCAGTGGTTTGCTAGGTTGTGAACAGGTTGAAGGTTTCATGGCAATGTTGAGAGGCTGACATTTAACAGGTGGTAGGCAGCGAGACATAACGGTAGAAATGAGATAACTAGCATGGTAATGATAGTAATGGTATCTAGCGAAATGATCATCTTGCCTGAGATCCACCTTGAAAGAAGAACGACTCCGTGAAGCAGACGAACCGACGTAGTCGAACGGGTCCTCACATTCCGATATGCTTGAGGAACTCTATCAAGATGAAGCAAACCAGAAACAAGAATGAACACACGATATTCACCACACACATGCATGACATGATGCAACACATATGATGCATGATCATTTTCAAATATGCAAGTCATGGCATGGCAATTCACATCACGCAAACACTACACATTAAGTGAAGCTCAATATGCCACGAGTTGCATATTGGCAAAACTTCACGTTTAATTATTTAGTTCACTCTTGTTTATTTCCATGACAATATTAAATGTTGTTAAACATGGCAAGGGGTGAAGCACAAATAATCTACCTATCTAGGCATTTTAAATGAGGCCGGAAGCGACATATAGCATCTCTGAAATGACCCCACGCATTAAATTCTAAATCTGTCCAGATTTGTCCAAATCACATTTTGGGTTTGTTAAACGGCAAAACAAATTGGTTCACATGAAACTACACATCGTTCTGGTCCATTTACATATATGGCTCATCTCCTACGGAGCTACGGATAAATAACTACGACCTAAACCGTTTTTAACATGATGACACGCAAACCGATGCAAACATGTTTAAGTATTTTTATCATGCATGAAAGTTGTAAATTATTAATCTACGCGAAATTCTAGCCATGTTACATATACAACTTGTCACGATCCGACGCACGGACTAAAAGCTACACGCGTTTGAAAACATGCCGATTTTCTGAAATTAATAAATCCGAAACCAAAAAAATAAAGCTACCGGGCCTAATCTGCTATCAGGCCGAATCAGGCAGCTGCACAAAATAACTAAACAGCGCACGCGCGGGGCATAGCGGCTCGGGGCTCACCTTGAGGCCTTCGCCCCGGTTGGAGGAGAGGCTGAGGTGGGCCGAGGGAGCAGGCCGAAGGCTGGGCCACGGTTGCTGGAGGAGGCCAGGGATGGGCATGGCTGGAGCGCTGGCTGGGCCAGGCTCGGGGACCAGGCTCGCGAGCGCTGGAGCAGGTCAATGCGAGCGTTACGATCGAACATCGTGCTCCTCCCACTCGATCTGGTGAGCACGGCGGTGGCGGCTCCACGAGTTCCAAGGGGCGGCAGCTAGTAGAGCCTGTGGCTGGCCAGGAATGAAACACGGCAATGGGAGGGCTGCTCCGGCGAGGGAGATCAGGAACGGCGGTGGCTGCTCGGGGCGACACTGGCGGCGGGGTCCGGTGGCGTCGAGACTCCGGCCAGTGGAGTGAGACTGGCGAGGGGCGGCTCTTGGGGCCGGCGGCGGCGATGCAGCCTGGCAGGGCTCCGGCGAGGCAAAGGCTGGCAGCGAACAGGGCGAACTGGATCGAGGGGCTCCTCCCTTCGAGCACGTGCAGACGCGGGGAGCAGCTGCGAGCCGCGACGTCGCTGTTCGGACCAAGATGGGCTTCACAGGGCCCCGATCTGGACTTCCAAGGCCCGCGCATGAGGTGGGAGGAGACACGCGAATGGGTGGCGGCTGGCTGTTGGTTTAGCATGGAAATCGAGGCTAAGGATATAGAGGTCCAGATTAGGCAGGTGGGGGCTGGTTTAAATAGGAAATGGGGGATAGAGTTAGCAATTTGCACCGTTTTCAGGCCGTCAGATCCCGATCGGACGGTCCGAAACGGAGGGGTAGGCTCGATGGGTTGCGGTGGTTGCGTAGAGGGGCTAGGCAGGGAAGAGAGGTAATAATTGTACGGCCCGTGACAGAGTTTTATAAACCGAAAACGTCCGTTGATAAACCGAAGACGGTGCCGCTACGATCGACCGTTCGGCTATCAAACGGACTCCGATTGCGACGAAATTTGGCAGGCGGCCTACCTATAACATATAAAGACCGCACACCAAGTTTCAACCCAATCCGAAAAAGTTTTATACACATTTTTAAAAATAATATTTTAAAGATGTTGCGGGCGCGTGCGTGTGTAGTTGGTCTGAAAACGGTCAACGACGAACACGGAGAGAACAAGCAACTAATAACGGATGCAAGTTTTGAAAACGGACGGCAACGGAGTGCCGACACAATGCATATGATGCGCTTGATGCAATGATGAATGTGACAGACAAATAATAACACGGCATCAATGGAATAAAAGGGGAATCTTCTGGAGCGTCGGTCTCGGGTTGTCACATGAGACTAACACACTCGCGAGGAGTCACCACTCGCAACGAGTCGGTGGGAAGTTTGAGACCTTCAAATCGATCCCCTTCGTCCGCCATGCTCTTTGGGTGGCAAAACCCATAACTAAGATACGTAGCTCTGGTACCAATTGAGAGGATCAATATGCTTGACTAGATGGGGGGTGAATAGGCAACTATCAATATTAAGCTTTTCTTTAAGAAATTGTGCTTAGCAACAAATAGGTTGTCTAGTATTCAACTAGGTGAGAAACATATATGATGCTAACAACAACAATAACAAACAAGTAACAAATACAAGTAAAGACAAGAATTCACCACAAGTGGAACCGATGAAGACGAGGATGTGTTTCCGAAGTTCCTCCCCTTTGAGGGGGAATACGTCTAAATTACAGCAGTGTGGAGGCATAATGCTCTCCAAGGTGCCACTAAGGCCACCATATTATCCTCACGCCCTGACATAATGCGAGAGGTCGTGATTCCACTAGTAGTGCCCTTGAAGGCGGCTACCGAACCTTTACAAGCAAGGTTGGGGCAATCTCCACAACTAAGTTGGAGGCTCCCAACGAAACCACGAAGCTTCACCACAATGGAATATGACTTCGAGGTGACCTCTTTCATCTAGGGTGCTCAAACACCCAGGAGTAACAAGATCCGCAAGGGATTAATGGGGGGAAGAACTTTTCTGTTGGTGGAAGTGTAGATCAAGGCCTTCTCCTCCAAACGCTAGAGCATCAACAAGAATTGATGGCTAGGGAGAGAGATAGGGCAAGATTAAGCTTAGGAGAAAGAACGAAGCTTTTTGAGGAAGAAAGGTGAGGTCTCTTGGGGGAAGAAGACCTACTTATATAGGGAGAAGAATATGATCGTTTTTCTGCCCACAAGTCGTGCATAAGCGGTAGTAACGCTCAGAGGAGTGGTACTTCAAATTGCACGGAAGTACTGGGCATCACAGTCAATTGGACACAGTCTGGGAGGCGGTAGTTCCACCCGAGCGGTACCACCGTTCCCGCCGGCGGTACTTCCGCTTGGCACTGAAGAACGCCCCGACTTCGCAGAAATGAGGAGGTTGCACGTCAGGACCACACAGAGAAGTACTTTCGCGTATTACTGTCGTTCAAAATCTGCTCGAGTGCCAAAGACATTAGAGAGATAAAATAAGTTGAAGTGGGGCCAGAAGAGGAGGGTGACAGTACCGCTAGAGTGGTGCTACCGCTTTGCTCCCACTGCTACTTCCGCTCAAAATGGGCAAAGGCACCAGAAATAAAATATAAACAGAAGAGGAATCAGAACTGGAGGGCGGCAGTACCGTTGGGACGGTACTACCGCTCTACAGCGTTGTACTTCCGCTTATATGACTTTGAGGGCCTTAGGGGCAGAAGAGATGCTCCGAAGTGTCGGGAACCGGATGGGGGTGAAAATGTGTACGTGATTGTTCCTCCCAACCTTTCCAAATGAGGATCCCCTCTTGATAGTATGGATTTTCCTATGACTCAAGTCCACCAGCACTAAATTGATAGAGAAACATGGTATCCTCTTTTAACCATTGAGGGGCTAGTAACTGTCTCATGCCACCTCATAATATCTGAAAGCTTTATGCACACGATTAGTCTGCATGGGGCATTGTCTACAACAACCAAAACCACTAAGGATAAATTATGATCTTACACAGCGGCATCGCCTCGCGGAGCCAGCCATGAATGATCTATGCACCAGACTATGGTCGACAAAGCCGCTGCCGAGCAGCTACTCCGGCCTCGTGCAAAAAGTGACTGTCGTTACACCCCGGGTTGAGGTCCTGAAACGCTCCTCACGTATGGAGGGAACTCGGATAGCATTCACGAGGACCATGGTGCATTGGCCGAAGTTGAAGCCCATTGAGATGGCCACCGCACCACCGCCTCGTGGAAAGGGACATAGGCGCCCCGAGCTTTATTTTGCCAATGTCATGGAGGGTGTTAGCTCGATAGAGGCTCAGTGCTCCAAAGATGTAATTTTGAGTAAAAATATTGCCCTCTATTAACGGTTAAACCTTTGTGCAATACGATGCTCTTTTGCTTTGCATGTCATGCCATGTCTTACTTTCTTAATTTTGACTCATGTGCGGTCTTTTTAACTTGAAAGTTTCCAATCGTCGGCTTCAACCCCCGGGTAGATGCTATCAGAGGTGTTTTCGGCTTCCATACTGTTACCCTTAGAAAACGTCTTGGTACCCGGAGGTGGTAGAGTAGAAGGAAACAAGGCAATCGGACTATGCGGTGTTAATTCTTTCACTTAACCATAGGAGCTTGACTACGGGGACTAATTACTAGCCCCTTGTATTTTGTCATGTTCGGACATACCGAGGTTAAAAATCATTATCACTTGGATTGGGTAACTACAAACCATCAGTATAACACAGTGAAACCCCATCGATTCTTAGTTTAACACTTGTCATCGGATCGCAGATCGGTTCTCATTTATCACGACAGTCAGTTTTTGGCTTTCTCCACTATGGTACTTAACGAGATGAACTCGAAGTACAATCCTAGTGGTTCTCCCTTTACCCCTTTATCCGCAAGCGGAACATAAAAGGGTAAGCAAAGGAGCCGAGCAACCCAACTATTGACCCAAGACATAATCGGAATTCATGCATATAACACAATATCCAAGACGGCGAACACACAAGATAAAAAATGGTGTCAGAATAATGCTTAGGGCGAGTGTAACAACCAATCCCCCAGTTGATTAGACAAACACATCTTTAAAGTATGCATTGAACATATATGAAGTATTAGAGAAAGGAAAAAACAAAGTAAAAAAGGTTGTACAATATTAATGTCTGCCATGGAACCATAAAAATTGGTCTTTATTCCTGATTAACTCGTGGTGTCTATGCATACAATCCAATCTGCTGCAACAACTGTTATAGATTCTATAAAAATAAATTTACATAGGAAAGGTTTACACAGGGTCTATCGCGTGTGGCTTGATGTCCTTTGCTGCACCCTACTGCACGTCTGCACCTTTTCTCTGCAACAAGTGCTCCTTAATGGGAGGGAATAGTTGACAAGCGGACCATTGATAGAGATGGTCTTGAGAAGTCATCGTGGTGTGTGTAGCTTAATGCTGAGTAAGTCCTTTATGATACGTGAATTTGTTCGAAGACGTGTGATGACCATAGTTCGGTCAAGCCGGCTACTTGGTATTTTGTATTCCGTCCCCACAGCTGCCCATGGTATTTTAAGCGTGAAATTGGGCCTCCAGGACACGTATTTTACGACTAGGAATGCCCAGTTATGGGGAGTGTATCCCTATTTATGTTGAGTATGAGAAGGATCCGGGAACTATGACGGGGCTCAAGCTCATTTCTTTGTCCCGCGTATTGGGAACGACGCATGGGAAACAAATAAATTCCTACGCTCACCAAGATCAATCTATGGAGATCAACATCTATGAGAGGGGGCAGTGCATCTACATACCCCTGTAGATCGCTGAGCCAAAGCGTATATAACGCGGTTGATGTAGTCGAACATCCTTGCGATCCAAATCACAGTCCGTCCCATGATCCCATCACGATCCGTCCCGCAATCCCGTCACAATCCATCTCGATCTAGTGCCGAACGGATGGCACCTCCGTGTTCAGCACACGTACAGCTCGATGACGATTTCCGCCTTCTTGATCCAGTAAGAGGGGGCGGAGAGGTAGCTGAGTTCTCCAACAACACAACGGTGTGGTTGTGGTGGTGGCGGAGCTGATCCGGCAGGGCTTCGCCATGCACTGCCGAACCGATCTAGAGGAGAAACGAACTAGAGGGAGGGAGAGGGGTTGTGCCTTGGATTGAGGTGTTGCTGCCCTCTCTCCCCTCCACTATATATAGGAGGGAGGGGGAAGGGTGGTGCCCTAGGGTTTCCCCTAGGATTGGCTGGCCGCACCCAATAGGAGGAGGAGTCCTCCTCCAAGCGGGTTTGGTGGAGGCGCTAGGAGGACTCTTCCTCCTAGTAAAACTCCTCCCCTTCTCCACTATTCGGCCGAATAGGCTCATGAGGCTAGCCGCCCAGCTCACCAGGGGCTTGTGCGCCACCTCTAGGCCTATATGGTTCCCCTCCGGGTGGGTGGTCCCTCCTGGTGAAACCCAAGAACCCATTTGTCACCCCCGGCACCTTACCGGTATTGCCCAAAATCTTTCCGGAACCTGAGTACACATTTCCTATATATAAATCTTTGTCTCCGAACCATTCCGTAACTTATCATCACGTCCGAGATCTCATCCGGGACTCCAAACAACATTCGGTCACCAACATACATAATAGCGGGACCTGGATGTCCATATTGGCTCCTTGATGATGAGTTGATGGATATACTTCTCGCCCCACGTTGGTTACCCCAAGTGGAAGGTGGAGATGTAGTCAGCAGCAGTTTTTCCTTACACGGAGACTGTAAGGTTTATCGAACCAGGAGGACTCCTAATCTCAACAAGTAGGTGTCTTCCGTCCTGGTCAGCAGAAGACGTGGACCTGCACACATAGAAAATAACTTTGCTCCCAACGAGTACAGAGAAGTTATCAATCTCTCTGGCCTTGTAGTTTTCAAAGGATCAAAACACAAGCGGGAAAGTAGTAGTGATTGCAACGGAAAAGTAAACGAAAGCGGTAAATGATGGAGGTGTAAACAATGATGGTGATATGGACCGGAGTCACATGATGTTCACTAGTGTTGTGTCTCTCCCAAAAGACGATAAACAACTATGCTTGGGTAAAATAATCACAGTTGGGCAATTGACAGAATTTTGATCGCACCGCAATGCTAATTATGCTACTTGATAGTTAGAGGTTCAATAGTAATGGGTAGTAAGCCAAGACAAGTAGATCATTTATTCATCATCGTCTACTTACTAATCATCCAACTTGAGATATCTATCCAGAACATCTCGCCGGTATTAAGTTTCGAACCCCACCCAAAGTGTAAACTCAAAGCAACAGACAACTGCGTTAATGAACTATGTGTAAGGTACACAATGCTTGCAACCGTGGTCACAAGCAACGTTGTTTTCTCCCTGGTGGCAACAAGCACATCCCCTAGTTTCATGTTTTTGTCACTCAAGCTAGACATCGAGGGGCATGAACCCACAATCATGCATAACGCTCCCTGTCGGGGGGATAACCCCGGGGTAGGCTCATCAAGCCTACTCCTTTTCCTATAACCAAGAAGGAGCAACAAGAACCATTCTGTAAAGACCAAGTCCCCCTGGCTGGCTAGGAAGTACCTGTTGGCTGGGGGCAAGACGACCAATTCTCTGGCCGGCCAGGAAGCACCTGTCGGTTAGAGGCGAGGCGGCTACCTCCCCGTGGCCGTCTAGGCCAAGCCAGCCAGCTAGGGGCGAGGCGGCCGTGCCCAGGCCGGCTAGTCAAGCGACTAGCCGGCTAGGGAGCACCAGTCACATCATACCGTAGGTCATGATGAGACCCTACGGTTAAAGGTGTCTACGCGTCAGCAAAGGTACTGGATTGGGGTACACGACAGGTACAAGCGTCAGCAGCCACGCCGCTAACCTCAACCGGCTCCGATCCATCACCCAGCACAGTGTCGGCCCGTCAAACTCCCACTCCACTACTGCACTCGGTGTGGGAACAGTGGAGACGGTCGTACTTCCTGCCCATGACGATCCTCGCTGGATGATGCCGGACGTACCACACATGTCCTTTGTCAATCTTACGCGAGAGCCTTATTGGCTAGCCGGCGGGTCCCACGGCCAGACGGGACCTTGCAGCCGGCGGGCCCCATCAGCGACAAGACAATACCCCGTGGGCCCCCTGGCAGGCCGGCGAGGCTGCCAGCCGGGTCCCACTCTTGTACCTTTTATCCATATTGTAGGTCGGTGGGTTCGTCTATAAAACCCCTCGACCCCCTCCATGCAGAGGGTCTGTCAACTCAGCACACACACACCACATAGAAGAGGCAGACGCGAGCCGGCAGCTCCTTCTTCCTCCTCCGCAATACAGCTCCAGGAGCACTTTGTAGTCACATTCATACATCATACACTCACGCAGGATTAGGGGTGTTATCTCTACGGAGAGCCCTGAACCTAGGTACATCGTGCGTTCCAGGCTTGTACCATCCTCGTTCCCAGTGCCCTCCGGTGCCACTTCGGTTCCCACCATCTTTAGCCTACCCATGGCTTATATTGTGAGTAAACACCGACATTTGGCGCCCACCATGGGGCCGTCCGCAGCATCGGCTGGCTTCACGCACTGGGCGGGGCCCTGCTCTTACACCGCCAGATACATCGCGTCCAGACCAATCTGCATGCCCGTGGAGCCTGCTTTCGATGAGGCTTCACCGATGATAATCGACGTCCTAGTCCGTCATGCGGATTCGGACGGGGAGTCTGACGACGAGTCACTCCCCAACGTCGTCGTCGCTGCTATGGAGAACCTCATCGTTCTCTTTAGTGACTTGCGTCTCAGCGACGGTCCTCGCTACCCTGGCGAGGACTTAGATGTCGAGGCGTTATGCGCCAGCTTCAGTAGGCTCTCTATCGCTAAGACGCCTACGTTCGACTTGTACCCCAGCACCGTACTCGTCTTCGACAGTCCTCCGTCGTCTGCGGGGTTCTTTACCACGTATCGCGTCGCCGCTGTCTCCAGTGTTGTGGAGGTGATGGTTATCGGTGTCGGCACCAGCAAGGCTCATGGCAAGGCGTCATCAGACGCTGGTCAGCCTGCTGTTGTCTCCGCCGATATGCTTTAGGCCGCTCTTACCGGCTTGAAGACACCCATCCCCACCTCCATGAACTCCACCGACGCGCGGGCCTCGCTGGAGGAGGCTCGCACGCAGATCCTGGAGGAGGGCATCGCCGTTGCCGTGGATAAACGTCGGATGGAGGCCACACAGCGCGAGTATAACTCCGCATACGGCCTCACTCCGGTTTCCGAGGGCCGTAGCCGGCTTGGCGCGGTTCGCGACCGCGGCCGTGTCATTGCCAAGATCCTAGGCGGCAAGCAGCCCATCTACGAGACTCCTGCGGCCAACTTACGAGCGGCCCAGGCGGCCATGGCAGAAATGCCAGTCTTGGAGGGTGAGGAGCGCGTCCTTTAGGAGAAGCGGGTCAAGGATCTCCTTGACGCCGCCAACGAGCAGCAGACACCGCTTGACCCCAGTGAAACTCAGTCGGAGTCTCCGGGACCCAATCCCGGAGCGCGCCATAACCCCAGCAGTCATCATCAAGCCGAGGGATCTTCCTCGCATTGCACTTCCGGCCGGAAGGGCGAGGGCAGCCACGACAGGTGTTCTCGGCGCTAGAGCAAGCCAACTTCGAGCCGGTGTCACGGGGATGATGAGAGTGATTTGGTGTATGAGGTTACTCGTCCGGGGAGGACCCATGCGGCCGGCTCACAAGGCACCCTTCCGATCATGGCTTGGATCGGCGCTTGCGTCCCACATGGTGACGGCGACACTCGTAAGCGTCTCAACGCCTTGGTGCAGTCAGCTCTTCTGGAGGAAGACGGTCCTATCGGTCCGGCATGCTTCGGCCCCCGGATCCGAGGGGAGCCGTTCCCCCAAGGCTTCACTCTTCCTCGGGACACCCCCCAATACAACGGCACAGCCAAGCCAGAAGACTGGCTGATCGACTACACCACCGCCGTTGGCATCGCCAGGTGCAACAAGCGCGTAGCCATCCGCTACGTGCCACTCATGCTGGCCGGCTCGGCTCGGACATGGCTTAACAGCCTTCCAGCCGGCAGCATCAACTCGTGGGTCTACTTCGAGGAGGCATTCGTCTGCAACTTCGCTGTCACCTACAAGCACCCTGGCCGGCCTCGCGAGCTAGCCAGGTGCGTCCAGAGGCCCGACGAACCCCTTCGCGACTACTTCACGCGTTGTACGGAGCTTCCCAACTCCTGCGAGGGAGTGCATGAGGTGCAGGCCATCCAGTACTTCATCGACGGTTGCCGAGACAGCACTCTCCTCAAGCACAAGCTCATGTGCTCCGAGCCCACCTCTCTGGCGGTGCTCATGGCCAAGGCGGACAAGTACGTCACGGCCGACTCCGCAATGCGTGTCAATGTGACCGCCTTAGACAAAGTTGTCCCCATGCTGACTACCCCCAAGCTGACATGCGACAATCGAGGCAGCCAGAACAACAACAAGCGCAAGGCGGATCAACTTGATTCGCGCTCCAACAACAAGGTGGTAGACAATGTGGAGGGAGAGGCGCCGGCTACTCAGGCCGGGTCTCACCGGAGGCGGACCGACGAGAACGATTGGTCGCCAAGCTTAGCTTCGAGCAGATGCTAGACGCACCCTGCAAGATACACTTTGGGGCAAAGCCCTCTACCCATACCCTTCGACGGTGCAGCTTTGCACGACGAATGTCGCAAGGGGAGGGCCTGCCGGCTGCCCCAGGCACAGCTGCAGCGCCTCACGCTCCGACTCCCAGTCCGGCTCCGGCTCCGGCTCCACCGCCGCCGCCTCACAACGACGGTTGTCTCCACGATGACTACCCCCATCAAGACGGAGCATTCGTGGTCTTGACTAGTGAAGGCGATGACAAGCACAGCCAGCGCCAACGTCGGCACGAGGTGAATGCCACGGTCCCCCCGGTTCCTCAATACATGCATTAGTCTGAAAAGACCATCACATGGAGCCGGGTTGACCATCCTGCAATGATGCCAAACTCTGTCTCATACGCCCTCATCCTCGACCCCACTTTCACCTCCGAGAGGCTCACCTGTCGTTTCTCCCGGGTATTGGTCGACTGCGGCAGCAGTATCAACATCCTCTACCTTGACACTCTCCTCAAGCTTGGGCTCAAGGAGAAGGACGTCCTTCCGACCAGCATTGTCTTCCATGGCATCGTGTCGGGACAGTCCTGCTCGCCGATCGGCAAAATCTAGCTGGACGTCCTTTTCGGTGACAAGGCTCTCTTCCGCCGTGAGTCCATATGGTTCGAGGTGGTGGATCTCAGCAGCCCGTATCACGCGTTATTGGGCAAGCCGGCTCTGGCCAAATTCATGGCTATCCCCCACTACGCCTACCTCAAGATGAAGATGTCGGGTCCGAAGGGCATCATCTCCATAGCTGGCGACTACAAGAAGTCGCACGAGTGTGCACGGGACAGTAGCCGCCTGGCCGACACAATGGTGATTGCTCAGGAGAAAAGGCAGATTGACCGGCTCGTGGCTCAGGCTATCGAGCAGCCAGCAATCCCTACTCCTCCATCCCAATCGGCCTACGAAGGCTCCTTTAAGACGGCCAAAGAAACAAAGCAGGTGCCACTCCACCCTCGAACCCCAAGCAGTGTGTCACCATCGGGGCTAACCTTAGCCCCAAATAGGAAGGCAAGCTCATCGACTTCCTCCGTGAGAATCGGGACATCTTTGCATGGTCTCGCAAAGACATGCCTGGTGTTCCGAGGAAGTACGCCGAGCACAAACTTCACGTGCGACCGGATGCAAAGCCGGTGAAACAACCTTTGCGCCGCTCGCCGAGGGGAAGCAACGCACAATCAGAGAAGAGATTGCTTGGCTCCTTGCAGCCGACTTCATCATGGAGGTTTTCCACCCGGACTGGTTAGCCAATCCAGTCCTGGTGCTGAAGAAAAACAACACCTGGCGCATGTGTATCGATTACACGAGCCTGAATAAGGCATGCCCGAAGGACCCTTTTGCCTTGCCCCGGATAGATCAAGTGATCGACTCCACAGCCCGCTGCGAACTGCTATCGTTTCTGGATGCTTATTCAGGTTACCGTCAAATCAAGCTGGATCCAGGTGATCGCCTGAAGACCTCCTTCATCACGCCCTTCGAGGCCTACTTCTACACCACCATGACGTTCGGTCTGAAGAACGCTAGTGCGACATTCCAACGCTGCATGCAGCAGTGCCTGCTGCCACAGATTGCCAAAAACATCCACGTCTATGTGGATGATATCATTGTCAACACTAAGCAGCACTTCAGCCTCCTCGACGACTTGCGGGAGACGTTTGCCAACCTGCGTGAATACAAGATCCATCTCAACCCGGAGAAGTGCGTCTTCGGGGTTCCAAGCGCCAAGCTCTTGGGGTTCTTCGTGTCCGCTCGTGGCATCGAAGCAAACCCTGAGAAAATCGGCACCATCGAGCGGATGGTGAAGCCGGCTCGAATCCTCGACGTCCAGAAGTTCGCCGGCTGCCTGGCATCCCTTAGCCAGTTCGTCAGCCGGCTCGACGAGAAGGTGCTTCCACTCTACCAACTCATGAAGAAAACAACCAAGTTCGAGTGGAACGACCAAGCAGACGAAGCCTTCCGCGACCTCAAGTGGGTCATCTCAAGCCTGCCAATCTTGGCAGCACCAGCTGAAAGGGAACCCATTCTCATATATATTGCAGCGAACACTCGCGTGGTTAGTGTAGTGGTGGTAGTTGATCGCAAGGAGGAGGGCAAGGTACTGTTAGTGCAACGCCCTATCTACTACCTCAGCGAGGTATTGTCCGCCTCCAAGCAAAACTACACCCACTACCAGAAAATGTGTTACGGTGTTTACCTTGCCGCAAAGAAGTTGAAGCAATACTTCCAAGAGCATGCCATCACTGTGGTGAGAACTGCTCCACTTTCAGAAATCATGGGCAACCGTTATGCGACTGGCCGGATTGCCAAGTGGTCTATCTCCATGGCCGACCCCGACATCCGTTACGAGCCACGCACTGCCATCAAGTCTTAGGTGGTGGCCAACTTCCTTGTCGACTGGGCTGAAACAAAGTTTGAGCCACCGCCGCCTCCAGATTCCACTCATTCGCGGATGCACTTTGACGACTCGAAGATGCGAACTGGTCTAGGAGCCGGCATTGTCTTGACGTCTCCGAAAGGAGACCAGCTCAAGTACGTTCTCCAAATTCACTTCTCTACCTCCAACAACGTCGCCGAGTACGAAGCGCTCGCTCATGGCCTCTGGCTTGCCAAGGAGATTGGCATCCGGCGACTCCTTTGCTTCGACGACTAGGATCTCGTGGTGCAGCAAGTCTCTGGCGATGGGACGCCAGGGACGCCAACATGGCGAGCTATCGCTTCCTCATCCAGCAGCTCAGCGGCCCTTTCAAGGGTTGCGAGTTTCACCATGTTCTGAGGGTGGACAACGAGGCGGCTGATACATTGGCCAAGATTTGCTCTACAAGACAAGCAATTCCAGTCGGTGTCTCCCTCGAACACCTGCGCAAGCCGTCCATCAAGCCGTCTCCAGAGTCGGCGTCAATTTTTTGCCGGCTGATCGCTTGGTACAAGCGTCTTCGGCTACGCCAGCTGCACCGGCTACAGCTCCTGTGCCGGCTACACTGGCTCTGCCGACTCCAATTGCTGCACCGGCTACGACTACTTCGTCGGTTACAACCACAAATCCGGCTCCGCCAAGCCTCGAATCATATCGTCTCGACACCCAATGGGTGGACGTCATGGAGGTAGACGGCGAGCCGGCTGCCACGACGGCATCGGAGATAGAGAGTCTCGAGCCTGCGACTGCTTCATCAAGCGCGGGGGCTGGAGAAGCCCTTGACACTCAGGTCGAGACGGAGCCAGCCCTTGTGTCGGCTACGTCGTGGGCTCAACCCATCTTGGTCTTACTTCTTCGTGGCAAGCTTCCTCAAGATGAGGCGGAGGCAAGGAAGATTCAGCGCAGCTTAGCAACCTACGCCATCATCAATCACGAGCTAGTTCGGCGTAGCGTGACTGGATTGTTCCAGCGCTGCGTTGAATCAGAAAAGGGACGGGAGATCCTCAGAGACATTCACTAGGGGAAGTGCGGGCATCATGCCGCCTCTAGAACCCTAGTAGCCAAGGCATTCCGCCATGGATTCTATTGGCCCACGGCCCTCGAGGAAGTCGTGGACATGGTCAACAAATGCGAGGGCTGCCAACGCTTTGGTGCGCAGAGCCACATGCCACCTTCGGCCCTCAAAACCATCCCCTTGTCATGGCCATTCGCCGTCTGGGGGTTGGACATGGTGGGCCAATCAAGACTGCTCGAGGTGGCATGACTCATCTCTTGGTAGCCATCGATAAATTTACCAAGTGGATCGAGGCTAGGCCCATCAAGAAGCTTGACGGCCCCACGATCGATAGGTTCATCAAGGACATCACTGTCCGATACGGCGTCCCCCACAGCATCATCACCGACTACGGCACCAACTTCGCCAAGGGTGCTTTGGCACTCTACTGCTCCAAGGAAGGCATATGGATTGACTTGGCGTCGGTGGCACACCCCCAGTCCAACGGCCAGGTAGAGAGGGCTAACGGCCTGATCCTGGCCAGCATCAAGCCAAGACTGGTGGCACCACTCGTTAGGTCAACCGGCTGCTGGACCGAAGAGATGCCGGCAGTGTTGTGGAGCCTCCGCACCACGCCCAACCGGTAAACCGGCTTTACCCCATTCTTTCCGGTATATGGGTCCGAGGCTATCATCCCTACGGATGTCGAGTTCGACTCGCCTCGGGTCACCCTATACACAGAAATAGAAGCGAAGGAAGCAAGAGAAGACGACGTCGATCTGCTCGAGGAGGCACGGGATCTAGCCTTGAGCCGAACGACTATTTATCAACAGAAGCTGAGATACTACCACAGCAAGAAGATCAAGCCTCTCTCTTTCAGAGAGGGGGACTTGGTGCTCCGAAGAATCCAGCGAACAGCTGGCCAGCACAAGCTCTCATCCCCATGGGAGGGACCCTTCATCATCAGCAGGGCATTGCACAATAATGCATACTACCTGATCGATGCCCAGAAGCGAAGGAAGCGCAAGAGAGACGACTCCGGCCAGGAGACGGAGCATCCATGGAACGCGGCATTGCTTCGCCCGTTCTATTGCTAGAAGGCAAGTAAGAAAAATGGAAATAGCATGTACATGTGTATCTTTCTCCCTCTTCGGGATTTCCAATGAATGCAATGGGTGTTTCAAGCCGAGGCTTGAGGCATGCCCCCTTTGGATTCATAACTAAAGTCTTCACTCATTTTGTGAGTCCCCTGGTCCAGCTCTAACGGCCTCGGGGCTTGCTAGCCGGCCCGAACAATTACCTTAGTTGTAGACGAACATATAGTGTACGCCGGATCGAACCCTGGCAGTCTCGTAACAGCTACAGACCGGCTCCCGGCTGTTCGGCTAGCAAGGCGGCGCGAGGTAAGGCTGGCTGCATGAAAAGTTCAACTACAAAAAGGGTTGTCGGCTCGGGTTGGTTTGATCCTTTTTTGCGATCTTATTCTAGCCGGCCTGTGTTGGCTTGTGTTTGAGTCTTTAAGTCTTGATGGCTTCGAAAAATCTAAGTGCAATATTCTCAAAGGGAGAAGCCTCGGCCCAGTCACAGACCGGCTCCCGCCTGTCGGGCTAGCGGGGTAGATGCTAGAGGGAGTAAAGGGGTTGGAGAAAAAGAAGTCAAGCAGGAATCAAAAGATGAAAATACAAGGCAGCACACATGGTGTTACGAATTTAATGCAGAATTCATACATTCAAAAGCATTTCGCCCACAGCCGAAGTTCATTACACACCCCAAGTGGGTGGAACTGTTGGACTGAAAATATATTGCAGACAACAAAAAACAACAATAGGGCCAGCTAAGGGGCGGCAGCCTCGTCTGTTGCCCCGGCTGCAGCTCTGGAAGTGGTGG
Organism: Hordeum vulgare subsp. vulgare; assembly: GCF_904849725.1. NCBI lineage: Eukaryota > Viridiplantae > Streptophyta > Magnoliopsida > Poales > Poaceae > Hordeum > Hordeum vulgare. The sequence continues at coordinate 537,627,894 of NC_058521.1, forward strand.
CTTCACCATCGTCGGCTGCTCCCGAGGTGGTGGCGCCATCTCCTCCGCGAGGGCTTTCGGATCCGTCCCTGGCGGAGTCGGCATCTTCCTTCTGAAGGGTCACCTCGTTGGAGCTACCATCGGCGACATACGGCTGAAGACGGTGCAAGTCCTCATGGACCACGTTGTCTTCTTCATCCCGCTCCAGGTTGAGCTCGTCCCAGGCGGCCTATGAGGCGATGTCGCTGGCCCTCATCCGCAGCTCGTCCTCCACGGCCTGCAGCTCCTCCTCCGAGCCATTGCGTTGGGCGACGAGCTTGCCCAAGTTCAGGTTCCGATACCAGGACTTGGCCAAGCGCAGCGCCATGTAGGCACGAGCACGCGCGGCTGAGGCGTGCCAGGCGTCAAGGCGATCGCCACCAGCTGCAAGCCAGCGGGAGAGTCGGCTCATCAATGCCGGCTCAACGGCTTCAGGCCACAGAGCCTTTATCATCGATGTGTCGGCGGTCTAGAGCCGCTCCAGGGATTCGGCCAAGACAAGCAGGCGGGCTCTGAGGCCCACGCCAAGATCCTCCACACTCCAGCCGGCAGTGGCATCCACCTCCTGCCCGGCGGCGCGACGTTCCTCGCGGCTAACCTCAACAGCCGTTTTAGCCACTTCCCGTGTCTCAGGGAAGAGTCCTGGGGCAGGGGGAGGGGCGCGAAGAAGAATAAGAGAAGGGAGCAACAACGAATAGAAATTCAAGACAAAATGAAAGAAGGGATTACGGTCGAAATGGGTATCGGTCTCGTGGGCATCCTCCAGGACCTCGCGCCCCCGCACCATGCTTGCGTGGGCTGCACGGGAGAGCTCTTCCTGGAGGGTCACGCCCGTCTCCATCGCCTTGGCCAGCTGCGCCTGCTTCTGGATCACGGACTCCTCCTTCTCCTTCAGAGCGGTGTCCTTGAGCTTCATCTCCTCGAGATGGGCCCTCTTAAGACGCTCCTTGTCGGCAGCATTGGAGGAGTCCTTCTCCTCAAGAGTGGCGCGCAGCTCGTCCAGTTCAGCCCGAAGGGCCGCCTCGCGATCCCTCTTCTCCGTCTGGAGAAGAGTCAGGTGCTGCTGGAGCCGCTCGCCCGCCTCGCGCAAGACGTCTCGCTCCGAGACGGCCATGCCCAGCCAGCCCTGAAGATCAGCAACCTGGCCATCAGCCGCCTGGGTGTGAGCCCGCAGCGCGTTGTACGCCTGCACTTGGGCGTCATGAAGATCCTACGGGCAAAAGCAAAAGAAAACAAAGGAAATAAGATTTGGCTCGGCTAATTCATAGCCGACCCGACTCTCAGGGGCTACACCCAGTGGGTGCGCTAGCGCGCCCCCACTAAAAAAGCAAAGACAAGGCATAGCTCGAAGAGATTCGACCTGGCCAAGACTTGGTCGGCCCGATTCTCGGGGGCTACACCCAGTGGGTGCGCTAGCGCGCCCCCACTAACTCAAGAGAAGAAAAAATAAAAACCAAGACAAGGAAGATGCAAAGGATGAAGCACTCGCCCTTGTGTATTACTCCAGGCGCTCCATATCACTGTGGGCCACCCTGGCGGCTTGCTTCACCTTGTCCTGGCTGCTGGCAAACATTGCCACCAGCTCTGGGACACCGCTGAGCTCAGCGCCTGGGGTCATCGTCAGGCGCTCGGCGTTGGCCACGCGCCAAGTCTTCATGGGCCGTCCCCGGTGCTGGAGCCGGCTCCTGGAGCAACCGGGCCACGGTGGGTCACAAGGCATCGGCTTCACGTGGCTGGCTGGCGGCCGGCTCCATCGACGCCCCAGCCGGTGTCGTCTCGGCAACAGGGGAAGGATCGGCCACATCCGGCTCGTCCATGGCCATCTCCGGCGCCTCCAGGTTAAGCTCCGACACGTCGGCTGTCTCGGCCTCCGGCGTGTTGAGGATCACCTCGAGGTCCACAGGCACGTAGGTGTCCGGCTCGGACGGCTTGGCCACCTCGACCCTCTGGGTGGACCTCGGGGGCGCCTCGCTAGCTGGCTCCTCCACGCGAGCACGCGTGGAGGGGTCATGTCTAGCCTTCATACGCTTCGCCCTGGGCTTCTCAGCCGGCTGGGCTGAGATTGGTCCGCGGCCATCTTCTTCGCCGCCACTTCCCAGCGAAGGGAGGATTGATCGTCAAGAGCCTTCTGGGCAGCTTCAGCTACTGCCCAACCGGCTTGTTCGGCAGCGGAGGCAGTTTCTTCCTCCACGTCTTCTACCTCCCTGCAAGGCGTGATTTGAGGAACCCATCCTCACTCGACAAATCTAAATGAGAACAGCGAAGGATTCTTACCCTGCCACGACGGGCACCTACTTCCTGATGGCGCCGGCTCGGCGCTTCTTAGCGCCGCCTACTCGCCCTTCGGCTGGAGGTCCAGGCGCGACACATTTGGAGGCCGGCTTCGAGGTGGTGGCACCCTTGGCTTTGTTCTTGTCCACCTCGCCAGCATGGCAGCGGCCTCGGGTCATTGGAGGGCTGGTGACTTCCTCCACCTCTTTGGCATCCTCCCCGAAGGCTGCATCATATGAAGATGGTGGCGTCTCGTCATCATCCGTCCAGTCAACAAGGGGAGGCATCAGGTGCTCACCAGATGGCTCAGAGCCTTCCGACTCCAGCGCCTCCTCCGAGACGGCGTTCCGTGGATCGATCATCCCCTCGTCTTCAATCTGTGAGGGGTCTGACGTCTCCATGCCTGGAGCTGGCGGGGTGAGCTCTTGCAGCTTCCCAAACAGCTGATACAACAACAGTTGGCAGTCGGCTTAACAAGAAGAAATAGCAGTTTCAAAACACAAAGCAAATACCAAATCCATGAGGACACTTCCCATTGGGGGAGGATGGTTCCTAGCGTAAGGGACCAGCCCCCACTCCCAGTCTCCTCCTTCATCCATGTTGGCGGAGGAGATTTGGTTCACGTTCTTCACCATCGCTCCAGGGTGGAAATTCTTGGTGGAGAGCCGGCAAGGATCGTGTCGGGCGCTCATATGACATATCAGATGAGGCCGCCTCTGCAATGGCAGAATCCTGCAGGCCATCATGGTGGTAAGTAGGTCGCGGCCTACGAGGCTGCGAGCCTTTAGGCTGTCGAGGTAGACGCCAATCTGCGCTGCCTCGGGATCCGGCCAGGGGTACTTGGCCTGCCAGTTCTTCTTCGCCATCGGAGGCTCAATGGCGAAGGGGGCCATGTTGATGGTGTCGCGTGTGGGGCTGGCATTCTTCACGTAGAAGAAGCCCCTCTGCCACTGCTTGATGGTATCTTGGAGCGGCATCTGGGGGAAGCTGCACTTCGTCCGATGATGCACCAGTGCCACGCCGCACGGGGTCATCAGACGAGGGCCATCGAGCTTCTCCACCTCGGCCTTGTCCATCTTCTTGGACTGCTGCTTGAAAAAGAACAAGCTCTGCCAGAGGTCGAGGCGGGGCTCGATCCCCAGGAACCCCTCGCACAGGAGGACGAACGAGGCGAGCTGGAGGATGGCGTTCGGCGCCAGATGGTGCGGCTATAAGCGGAAGAAGGTGAGGAAGTTGTTGAAGAAGGTGCTCGCCGGGAGCCCGAAGCCTCGGTAGAAGTGTTCATAGAACACGACTATCTCTCCCTCCTGCGGCTTCGGAGCATTCTCGGCTCCGGGGATCCGCACGGTCACAAGGGAGGCTGGGGGCAGCATTCGGCGATGGCGAAGCGCGTCGATGTGCTCGGCGCAGATGTCGTTGCCGAGCCAGGCACCGTTGTGCTGGCCCTTCTTGGAAGAGCTGCTCGACATGGCGGCGAGCAGTGAGAACTCGAAGGGACGACGTCGGTCTGCGCAGCGGCAAAGACGAAGAAGAAGACGAGCCTCTCTCTCTGGGCTCAGGGAGGGAGGAAGCGCAAGTGTGGGGTCAGAAGGGGGCGAATAGCCTCCTCGGTACCCCCGCACCCCATTTAAACCCCACAAAGGATCGTGGGGAGGGGATCCGGTGTGCACCGGTCCCATTACGTTCGATTATTACGGAGGATTTTATGACTCCCGAAACCCAACCGTCGCAGAGTAAATCCGCAGAGGATCCTCCGTGCGGGGGCGAGGGGGCGTCGTGGCGGGACCCAGGGCTCAGGTCCCGTCCCGTCAAACTGAACAAACCATCATCACATCAGGCCGGGCCTCGCACGTGGCGTGATTTGCGTGACCTACGATGAAGCCGAGGCGTCGCTTGGAAGCCAGCCGGCTTCCGAGCCGGCATCCCTTACCGTAGGCGGCGGCAGGAGTTCAACAACAAACAACTTAAGCTGGCGAGGCCGCCCGCTCCAAAGCGGCGGGCCTCCCCAGCTTCGGGGACTACTATCGGGGGGATAACCCTAGGGTAGGCTCATCGAGCCTACTCCTTTGCCTTCAACCAAGAAGGAGCAGCAAGAACCATTCTGTAAAGACCAAGTCCCCCTGGCCGGCTAGGAAGTACCTGCCGGCTGGGGGTGAGACGTCCAACTCTTTGGCCAGCCAGGAAGCACCTGTCGGTTAGAGGCGAGGCGGCTACCTCCCCCTGGCTGTCTAGGCCAAGCCAGCCGGCTAGGGGCGAGGTGGCCCTGCCCAGGCTGGCTAGTCAAGCAACTAGCCGGCTAGGGAGCACCAGTCACATCAGACCGTAGGTCATGACGAGACCCTACAGTTAAAGGTGGCTACCGTCAACAAAGGTACTGGATCGGGCTGCACGGCAGGTACAAGCGTCGGCGGCCATGCTGCTGACCTCCACCGGCTCCGATCCATCACCGAGCACAGTGTCGGCTCGTAAAACTCCCACTCCATTACTGCACTCGGCATGGGAATAGTGGAGACGGTCGTACTGCCTGCCCATGACAATCCTCGCTGGACGACGCCGGACATACCACACATGTCCTGCGTCAACCTTACGCGAGAGCCTTATTGGCTAGCCGGCGGGTCCCACGGCCAGACGGGACCTCGCAGTCGACGGGCCCCATCAGCGACAAGACAAGACCCCGTGGGCCCCCTGGCGGACCGACGAGCCTGCCAGTCGGGTCCCACTCTTGTACATTTTATCCATATTGTAGGTTGGTGGGTTCGTCTATAAAACCTCCCGACCCCCCTCCATGCAGAGGGTCGGTCAACTCAGCACACACACACAACATAGAAGAGGCAGACGCGAGACAACAGCTCCTTCTTCCTCCTCTGCAATAGAGCTCCAGGAGCACTTTGTAGTCCCATTCATACATCATACACTCCGGGAGGATTAGGGGTGCTATCTCTATGGAGAGCCCTGAACCTGGGTACATCGAGCGTTCCAGGCTTGTACCATCCTCGTTCCCAGTGCCCTCCGATGCCACTTCGGTTCCCACCATCTTTAGCCTACCCATGGCTTATGTTGTGAGTAAACACCGACACTCCCTCTTGCAGTTACAATCCACTACTCGCCCAAAGCATTAAATAGCAACGGAGAACATGCATGAATCACTAAGGAACATAATATAAAAAGGATAATCAAATATATAACTCATAACAATCTGAACATAATCTCATAATCCATCGAATCCCAACAAACCGAGCATAGCAATAGCAAGAGAATTACATAGATGCCTTGATCATGTAGGGCAGCTCACAAGGACTAACCATTGAAGCACAAGATTGGAGAGAAGACATCACATAGCTACTAGTCATGGACTCATGGTCGAAGGAGGACTACTCACGGCACGTCCGGGAAGCGTCCATGGCGGTGGAGAAGTTCCTGGAGGTCAATCCTCCCTCCCGCAGGGTGCCGGGAAGAGGTCTCCTAACGCTGCCGATCTCGGAAGTGCTGCGGCGGCGAAACGATGGAGAAATTCGCAATTCCAGAAGTTGTTTAAGGATTTCCTCTCGGGACTCTAAATATAGGCCAAAGGAGGGCACCGGAGGAGGTGGGGCCCGCCCAGGTGGCCTCCTGGCGCGGCCTAGGGCCTGGCTGCACCAGAAGGTCTCCTGGGAGGCCATTGGCCCCCCTCTGGCCCATCTTCAGTGATCGAGAAGCTTATGTTTCGCTGATTTTTTATATATTTTTTCTGGATTTTGGGCTTCAGAAAATTGGGTAAAAGCCCCTGCAAAATAGACATCAGCAGATAGAAACTGGCATTGGGTGCACTGAGTTAGTGGGTTAGTCCAAATATGGGTAAAATGATATAAAAGTGTAGCAAAACATATAACAATGTCACCCAAAAGATCATGGAACAAGCAGAAATTATACATTTGGGACGTATCAACATCCCCAAGCTTAATTTCTGCTCGTCCTCAAGTAGATAAATGATAACACAATAATTTCTATGGTGACATGCTAACACACATAGAAGAACTTCAAAGTAAGGCAAGTGAGATATGCAATTCAAGTCAAGACAATAACAAGCAAGAGTCTATATCTAGTATTGAGTTTAGCAAAGTAAGAACATGGAGGTGCAAGAGCCCTCGGTGTCCATGACTCGAATGTCTCCAAATGGTGTTTGCATGCAAGAAGTGGGAGATGGGTTGAGATCATCAAATATTTTTTAATTGAGAACTCAATCTACTAAACCTCACACTTAGTCTCCTTCGGAATCTTATTTTGACTCATCCCCAGACCACTAGTCAGGCACAAGTCAAAATGATCCTCTCCCTTTTGATATTGAGCACTCATGCAATGGATGAGCTTAAGCAAGATATGTTGGCACTTAGGATGGCAAATAGAATAATGATGGGTAAATAAGATAAAATGGTGTGAAAGGCTCACATCAATGAGGACAACCATATGCGAGAGAAAGCCAAATGATAGATATGATGTGAGGAGTAGGGATTGCCATGTAACGGATGCACATATGAGCTAAGGTAAGCTCTCCAATGGAACTAGTGGGGGTGCATCCAACTTGTTTGCTGATGAAGACCTAGAGCTCATTTGAGGAGGCTCATCATTGGAATATGCAAACCAAGTTCTATAGTGTAAGGGTCCCCACATAGTTATGCATGAATGATAATCTCTGTGTAGTACCAATATAGTAATGGAGTACGAGTGTGGATCTTTCAAAAGGAATAGTAGTGTTGCCCCCCTTCTCTCTTTTTTTTCTTTTTTTTCCTTTTTTCTTTTTTTGTGGCCTCTTTGGCTCTTTCTTTTTATCTCTCATTTGTCCTCTTTGGGATCTTTTGTTTGTCCTCTTTGGGATCTTTTCCTCTCTTATGGTCAACACTCTATGTTTTACATGAATAAAAAGAAAAATCATCACACTTTATAAGAAGTACTCAACATAAAGACAAGTGAAAACTATCATGATGTATGCAAATGTATGCCTCTGCCAGTGTAGCAGGATATGCAATGATACTAGCGCGTCATGTAGGAGTAATAAGGGCAAGGACCAACTAGCATGCGGCTCCTCGATCAAGCAAAAGCATGTATGACATGAAGATCAAGTCATGAGATGGTGGATGTTGTATGGCAATGTATCTCGGAAAGGCTATGGAAATGCCTTAGTAGATAGGTATGGTGGCTGTTTTGAGGAAATATATAATGAGGCTTATGTATGACAGAGCGTATCATGTCATGGGTTTGGATGCACTCGCGGAGTTTGCACCAACTCTCAATGTGAGAAAGGGCAATGCACGGTACCGAAGAGGCTAGCAAAATATGGATGGTGGAAGTGCCAACAATCGAATATTCACATTAGTCCGAAGAACTCATACACTTATTATCGGTAACTCTCTATCTAGTTAGGAAATTCACAAAGAGACAAGTACCCCAAGGAGGAGTGTTTGCGGGTTTGGTTATCCTTGCGCATCCTCGACTCATGGTAACGTGAGGGTACTCTATATATTTCAACCCCTCGAGAGGTTAGCGATCAATTTAGTAGCTAGAGTTCTCAACTAATATTTAATTTCCAAAAAACACACGGATTTCCCAAAATATGATACCTATCACTAATAAGCTCAAGCTCTTGGCACCAATAGTCCAAACATTACTCAAATCAATACCTCAAAACTATTGAAAGGTACTACTATACTTAAATAGCAACCTCAATTACCTACTCATGCAAGACATACAACTCAGTGCAACGAGCCAACTCTCTAAAAAAGATAAGCATGATAACTCAAGAGAGTTCCAGAAGCAACTTAAATAATAGCTCTTAAAAAGATAAACATGAAAACTAAGAGCTAAGCATGACAGTAGCTACGAAAAGATGAAGAACACGCAAAAAGGATAAGCATGAAAACCTATGTTGTGTTCTAGAGTGGAATGGAGCGTGTCTCTCTCCCAAACAAGGTAGGCTAGGTTCCAACTTGTTATGAACAGCAATCAAAACTAAAACAAAATAAAAAGTAAAGAACAAGACGCTCCAAGCATAGAACATATTCTATGAACTGATAAAAATATAGCATGGAGATGGACGAACTGATGATTGTTGATAGATAAGGGGATGCACGGGGGCATCCCCAAGCTTAGACGCTTGAGTCTCCTTTGAATATTTCTTGGGGTGCATGGGGGCATCCCCAATTTTGAGCGCTTGACACTCTTGTATCTTCTTTCATCATCTCCCATCACATACTTGAAAACTCCCTTCATACGAAACTCATCATAAGCTGATTAGAGTGGTTAGTTCCCTTAATAAAATAATTAATTACCTTCTGGAAATAAATATTTTCATGAAAATCTACTGCTTCTTATGAATTCCAAAAGGTTTTTTTAATAAAAAGTAAGCTTAGGATTTGCAAAACAATGAAAACGCAAAACATGGCAGAATCTGTGAAAAACATAACAGCACGTAGTAAATAATTTATTCGGGGCACTTATGCAACTCAAATAAAAAAACTCAGAACAAACGCCACAAAGGAAATTATATAGAGCATGCTTTAAAAACAATTGAAATCAAAAATATGAACTGGTGATTTTTGGCAATTTTTTTCTTCAAGCAGACAGAATCTGTTTCCGGACAGCATGTCACAATTTTTGAACTTTCTGGCAATCGTAGGCTATAACTTGGCACAAAGCTTAAAAATAAAGATACAATGATTTTGCTACAGTACTAACAAGCATCAAGACCACTAAAACAGAAAGTAAAAAACAAATTGAGTTTCCTCCCAACAAACGCTTTCTTTTATGCCTTTGAGCTAGGCATAATGCAAGAAGATCAAGTGTTATCAACTCCAAAAGAATAACTTGCCCGAGTAACGGACTCATAAGGTAACTTAATCTTCTTTCTAGGGAAGTGTTCCATTCCCTTTTTAAGAGGAAATTAGAATTTAATAATTCCCTCTTTCATGTCAATGATAGCACCAACGATGCGGAGAAAAGGACGCCCCAAAATAATTGGACATGAAGGATCACATTCAATGTCCATAATAAGAAAATCAACGGGCACATAATTATCATTGACAATAATAAGAACATCATCAATTCTCCCTAAAGGTTTCTTTATGGAATAATCAACAAGACAAACACCAAAAGAACATGGATCATAAGGTTTCCAATCAAGCATACCATACATTCTTTTGGGCATAACGGAAGCACTAGCTCTAACATCACACAAAGCAAAGCAAGAGATAATATTCAATTTTATTTTGACCATAGGATCCCAACCATCTTCTAGTTTTCTAGGAATATAAGTCTCAAGCTTGAGCTTCTCCTCCCTAGTTTTTATAAGAGCATTGGTAATATGCTCGGTGAAGGCAATATTAAGCGTACTAGTGTGGGGGTCTTTAGCCATTCTTTGCAAAAAGGTAATAACTTCAGAGAGACTACAATTGTCAAAATCAATATCACTACCACTAATTAGAGTGGTATTAATGTCATCTAAGCTCATTCTTTTAGTAGTCTCTAAATTCAAAGGACCTTCTTTTCCTATAGTTGAGGTATTAGCATCACCATTAACAGGTCCATTGGGACTAGGAGTGCGATGGGTGCTAAAAGTTTTGAGGTCCTCAACAACTTGTATAGTAGCAATGGTAGTGTGTGCAGGAAGGCTCTTAATTTTCTCTTCCTCTTCCTCTTCCTTTTCTCTAGCCCATCTCTCTTTAAGTTTGGCTAGCATTCTTAAGTTCTCATTAATTTGGACTTGGATAGCATTCATCGGTGTGGTGTTCCTTTCCTCAAGTGGGGAAGTTCTAATTTTAAGCATCTCTACATCATGAGCTATATTGTCCACCTTCAAAGAGAGACTATATATTTTTTATAGTTTCTCTTATACACTCTTGTTGAAGGCTTTTTGAGAAGTGATAAAATCCTTAAGCATGCTCTCTAATTCAGAAGTGGAGTTTTTGGTGCTAGGATAATTGTTATTGTTCCCATAGTTGTTGGATGGGAACGGTCTAGGATTGCTACCAAAATTATTCCTATAAGCATTGTTATTGAAGTTGTTCCTAGAAATAAAATTAACATCCACTTGCTCTCTTTCTTGAGCAACCAAAGAATTCAAAGGAACATCATGAGGATCAATAGGAGCTTGCTTAGTAAGTAGAATCAGATCATGTCAACCTTATCATTAAGGGAGGAGATCTCCTCAACATAGTTTACCTTCCTACCTGTTGGAGCTCTCTCGGTGTGCCATTGAGAATATTTTGTCATCATTTCATCCAATAGCTTTGTGTAAGCACCAAGTGTAGTTGACAATAAGGTTCCTCCTGCGGCCGAGTCTAACAGATTCCGCGAGGTAGAGTTCAATCCTGCATAGAAAGTTTGGATAACCATCCAAGTAGTCAAACCATGAGTAGGGAAATTCTTAACAAGAGATTTCATACGTTCCCAAGCTTGAGCAACATGTTCATTATCTAATTATGTAAAATTCATAATGTTACTCCTCAACTGGATAATCTTAGCAGGCGGGTAATACTTCCCAATAAAAGCATCTTTGCACTTATCCCACGAATCTATGTTATTCCTAGGCAAAGATTGAAGCCACACTTTAGCTCCTCCTCTCAAGGAGAAAGGAAAAAAAATTAAGTTTAACAATATCACCATCTCCTTCTTTATATTTTTGCATATCACAGAGCTCAACAAAATTGTTCAAGTGCAAAGCAGCAGCATCTCCAGCACCGGAGAATTGATCTTTCATAACAAGGTTCAGTAAAGCAGGTTTAATCTCATAGGACGTGGCTCCAGTGGCGGGAGCAGCAATAGGAGTGCAGATAAAGTCATTGTTGTTGTGACTAGTGAAGTCACATAACTTGGTGTTCTCAGTGGAACCCGTAGCAGCGGCAACAAGCAAGAACTAAGCAACTAATTTTTTTGTGGTTTTTGGTATAAGACTTCTAAAGCAAAAACTAAAAAGCAAACTACGAAGACTAAAAAAGCAAAGGTAAAGGATAGCGTGCAACTCCCCTATCTTGAAGACTGGAGTCCCCAGCAACGGCGCCAGAAATTTGCTTGATGACGAGTTGATGGATATACTTCTCGCTCCTTGTTGGTTACCCCAAGTGGAAGGTGGAGATGTAGTCAGCAGCAGATTTCCCTTACACGGAGACTGTAAGGTTTATCAAACCAGGAGGACTCCTAGGCTCAACAAGTAGGTGTCTTCCGTCCTGGTCAGCAGAAGACGTGGACCTGTACACACAACAAATAACTTTCCTCTCAACGAGTACAGAGAGGTTGTCAATCTCTCTGGCCTTGTAGTTTGCAAAGGATCAAAACACAAGCGAGAAAGTAGTAGTAATTGAAACGGAAAAGTAAATGAAAGCGGTAAATGATGGAGGTGTAAAAAATGATGGTGATATGGACCGGAGTCACATGATGTTCACTAGTGATGTGTCTCTCCCAAAAGACGATAAACAACTATGCTTGGGTTCTATAGTAATGGGCAGTACGCCAAGACAAGTAGACCATTTATTCATCAGCATCTACTTAATAATCATACCCCTTGAGATATCTATCCAGAACATCTCGTCGGTATTAAGTTGCGAGCCCCACCCAAAGTGTAAACTCAAAGCAACAGACAACTGCATTAACGAACTACGCGTAAGGTAAACAATCCTTGCAACCGTGGTCACAAGCACCGTTGTTTTCTCCCTGGTGGCAACAAGCACATCCCCTAGTCTCATGTTTCAGTCACTCAAGCTAGACATCGAGGGGCATGAATGCAAATCATGCATAACACTCCCTCTTGGAGTTACAATCTACTACTCAGCCAAAGCAATACATAGCAACGGAGAAAATGCATGAATCACTAAGGAACATAATATAAAAGGATAATCAAATATATAACTCATAACAATCTGAACATAATCTCATAATCCATCGGATCCCAACAAACCGAGCATAGCAATAGCAAGAGAATTACATAGATACCTTGATCATGTAGGGCAGCTCACAAGGACTAGCCATTGAAGCACAAGATTGGAGAGGAGACATCACATAGCTATTGGTCATGGACTCATGGTCCAAGGAGGACTACTCACGGCACGTCCGGGAAGCGTCCATGGTGGTGGAGAAGCTCTCGGAGGTCAATCCTCCCTTCGGCAAGGTGCCGGGAAGAGATCTCCTGACGCTCCCGATCTCGGAAGTGCTGCGACGGCGGAACGATGGAGAAATTCGCGATTCCAGAAGTTTTTTAAGGGTTCCCTCTCGGGACTCTAAATATAGACCAAAGGAGGGCACCGGAGGAGGTGGGACCCACCGAGGCAGCCTCCTGGCGCGGCCTAGGGCCTGGCCGCGCCAACAGGTCGCCTAGGAGGCCCCTGGCCCCCCTCTGGCCCATCTTCGGTTATCCAGAAGCTTCATTTTCACTGATTTTTTATATATTTTTTCTGGATTTTTTCAGGCTTCGGAAAACTGGGTAAAAGCCCCTGCAAAATAGATATCAGCAGACAGAAACTGGCACTGGGTGCACTGAGTTAGTAGCTTAGTCCAAATATGTGTAAAATGATATAAAAGTGTAGCAAAACATATAAAAATGTCACCCAAAAGATCATGGAACAAGCAGAAATTATAGAAACGTTTGGGATGTATCACTCCTACATATTCTACAAAGATCGTTAACGGTTGAACCTCTATGGCAAGGATTCATCTAATCGCGTATACTATTCCCTTTGTCCTTCGGTATGTTACTTGCCCGAGATACCTCTCCATCACACGGAGTGACAAATCCCAGTCTTCATTCATGCCAAACCAACAGAAACCCTCGGAGATACCTGTGGAGCACCTTTATAGCCACCCAGTTACGTTGTGATGTTTGATACACACAAGGCATTCCTTCGGTGTCTGGGAGTTGCATGATCTCATGGTCATAGGAACAGATACTTGACATGCAGAAAACAATAGCAATAAACTGGCACATTCATACGCTACGTTCATAGTTTGGGTCTTGTCCATCACATCATTCTCCTAATGATGTGATCCCGTTATCAAATGACAACTCATGTCTATGGTCAGGAAACCTTGACCATCTTCGATCAACGAGCTAGTCCTTAGAGGCTCACTAGGGACAGTGTGTTGTCTATGCATCCACACATGTATTTGAGTTTCCAATCAATACAATTATAGCATGGATAATAAACTATTATCATGAACAAGGAAATATAATAAAAACTAATTTATTATTGGATCTAGGGCATATTTCCAATAGTATCCCACTTGCACTAGAGTCAATAATCTAGTTCGCATCACTATGTGATTCACACCCAATGAGTTATGTGGTTTGATCATCTTTTGCTTGTGAGAGAGGTTTTAGTCAATGGGTCTAAATCTTCCAGATACGCGTGTGCTTTACAAATATCTATGTCTAAATGTAGATGTTGCTACCACGATCCATTTGGAACTGTTCCAAATGGCTGCTCCACTATACGAATCCGGTTTACTACTTAGAGTCATCCGGATTAGTGTTAAAGCTTGCATCGACGTAACCCTTTACGACGAACTCTTTTATCACCTCCATAATCGAGAAAAATTCCTTAGTCCACTAGTTACTAAGGGTAACTTTTCACTGTTGTTCAGTGATTCATTTCGGGATCACTCTTTGTACCCCTTGACAGACTCATGGCAAGGCACACATTAGGTGGGGTACACAGCATGGCATACTATAGGGCCTATGGCTCAGGAATAGGGGACGATCTTCATCCTTTCTCTTTCTTCTGCCATGGTCGAGCTTTGAGTATTACTCAAGTTTCACACCTTTACAACACAGCCAAGAACTCCTTCTTTGACCGTTCTATTTTGAATTCCTTCAAAACTTGCCAAAGGTATGTATTCATCAAAAGTTTTATCAAGCGTCTTGATCTATCTACATAGATCTTGATGCTCAACGATCAAATAGCTTAATCCAGGTTTTTCTTTGAAAAACTCCTTTCAAACAACCCTATATGCTTTCCAAAAATCCTACATTATTTCCGATCAACAATATGTCAACCACATATACTCATCAGAAATTCTATGTGCTCGCACTCACTTTCTTGGAAATACAAGTTTCTCTTAAACTTTGTATAAACCCAAAAGCTTGGATCATCTCATCAAAGTGTATATTGCAACTCTGATATGCTTGCTCCAGTCCATAGAATGATTACTAGAGCTTGCATACTTTTTAGCATCCTTAGGATTGACAAAACTCTCTCGTTATATCACATCCATGTTCCAGATTTCATAAATGAAAAATGCAGGAACTGCTAGCATAATTCCAACAGACTTTTAGCATGGCTACAAGTGAGAAAGTCTCATCGTAGTCAACTCCTTGAACTTGTCGGAAACCTCTTTGTGACAAGTCAAGCTTTCTAAATGGTGATACTTACCATCATTGTATGTTTTCCTTTTAAAGATCCATTTGTACTTAATAGCCTTACGACCATCAAGTAGTTCTTCCAAAGTCAAACACTTTGTTTTCACACATGGATCCTATCTCGGATTTTATGGCCTCCGGCCATTCATCGGAAACCAGGCCCACCATCGCTTCTTCATAGGTCGTAGGTTCATTGTTGTCCAACAACATGACCTCAAAGACAGGATTACCGTACCACTCTGGAGTAGTACGTGTCCTTCTCGACCTACGAGGTTTGGAAGTAACTTGATCTGAAGCTTCATGATCATCATAATTGGCTTCCTCTTCAATTTGGTGTAGGCGCCGCAGGGACAACTTCGTGTGCCCTACTACACTTTGTTTTAAGTAACGGTTCAACAACCTCATCAAGTTCCGCCATCCTCCCACTCAATTCTTTCGAGAGAAACTCTTTCTCGAGAAAGGACCCGTTTTTGGAAACAAACACTTTGATTTCGGATCTGAGATAGGAGGTATACCCAACTATTTTGGGTATCCTTTGAAGATGCATTTATCCGCTTTGGGTTCAAGCTTATCAGGTTGAAGCCTTTTGACATAAGCATCATAGCCCCAAATTTTAAGAAACGAAAGCTCAGGTTTCTCCAAACTATAGTTCATACAATGTGATCTCAACGAAATTACGTGGTGCCCTATTAAAGTGAATGTGGATGTCTGTAATGCCTAACCCAAAATGATAGTGGTAATTCGATAAGAGACATCATAGTATGCACCATATCCAATAGGGCGCGGCTATGACGTTCAGACACACAATCACGCTATGGTGTTCTAGGTGGCATGAGTTGCGAAACAATTTCCTCATTGCATACCAAACTCGGAACTCAGATATTGATATCCACAATCACATCGTAGACATATTATCCTCTTGTCAAGACTATCTTCAACTTCACTCTAAAATTGCTTGAACTTTTCAATGTTTCAGACTTGTGATTCATCAAGCAAATACACATGTATCAACTCAAATAATCAATGAAGTAAGAACATAACAATATCCACTGCATGCCTCAGCACTCATTGAACTTCATACATCAAAATGTATTATTTCCCACAAGTCACTTGCTCGTTGCATCTCACTAGAAAAACGAGGCCTTCAGTCATCTTGCCAATGTGGCATGATTTGCATGTCTCAAGTGATTCAAAATCAAGTGAGTCCAAAAGATCCATCCCCATGGAGTTTCTTCATGCGTTTACACCAATAGGCATGGTTCACATGTCTCAACCGATTCAAAAATGAGTGAGTCCATAGATCCATTAGCATGGAGCTTCTTCATGCATTTTATACCAATATGACTTAAGCGGTGGTGCCACAAGTAAGTGGTACTATCATTACTAATTTGTATCTTTTGGCCTAAATATTATGGACATGTGTATCACTACGATTGAGATTCAATAAACCATTCATATTAGGTGCATGACCATTCAAGGTATTATTCAAGTAAACAGAGTAACCATTATTCTCTTTAAATGAGTAATCCTATTGCAATAAACACGATCTTATCATGTCCATGCTCTACACAAACACCAAATAAAATTTATTTAGGTTCAACACTAATCACGATGGTAGAGGGAGCGTGTGATGTTTGATCACATCAACCTTGGAATCACTTCCAACACACATCGTCACCTCACCCTTGCTAGTATTTGTTTATTCCGTAGCTATAATTTCGAGTTACTAACACTTAGCAACTGAACTAGTATCTAATACTTGGGTGCTACTAGGAGTACTAGTAAGTTACACATCAATATCACGTATATCCAATATAATTTTGTCGACATTGCGAGCCTTCTTGTCTACCAAGTATCTAGGGTAGTGTTGCACTGCTGCTTCAGTGACTGTTCCCCTCATATTAGAAGCACTTAGTCTTGGGTTTGGGTTCAACCTTTGGTTTCTTCTCTTAGAGCGGCAACTGGTTTTCCATTCATGAAGTATCCCTTTTTTTCCTTGCCCTTCTCAAAACTAGTGGTTTTACTAACTATTAACACTTGATGCTTGCTGCTCACTATGCCTATAGGGATTTCCTTGGCAAATATGCAAAGGATTCCCCCGCGGCCTTGGAGCCTTGCGTTGGTGTTCCCTTGAAGAGGAAAGGGTGATGTAGCACAGCAGCGGTAAGTATTCCCCTCAGTTTGAGAATCAAGGTATCAATCCAGTAGGAGGATCGCGTCAAGTCACAAGTACCTGCACAAACACAAAGATCTTGCACCCAACGCTATGAAGGGGTTGTCAATCCCTTATAGATTGTTTGCAAAGTGAGAACTGAAAGCAAAAAGTAAACAAAGCAAAGTAAAAGTAAAAGCTGAGATGATAATTGTGAGTAGACCCGGGGGCCGTAGTATTCAATAGTGGCTTCTCTCATGAAAGCAAGTAGACGGTGGGTGAACGAATTACTGTCGAGCAAATGATAGAACCGCGCAAAGTCATGACGTTATCTATGGCAATGATCATACATATAGGCATCACGTCCAAAACAAGTAGACCGATACTTTCTCCATCTACTACTATTACTCCACACGTCGACCGCTATCCGGCATGCATCTAGTGTATAGAGTTCATAAGAACAGAGTAACGCCTTAAGCAAGATGACATGATGTAGATGGACAATCTCAAATCTATGATGAAAGCCCATCTTGTTACCCTTGATGGTAACAACACGATGCGTGCCTTGCTGCCCCTTCTGTCACTGGGAAAGGTCACCGCATGGTATGAACCCAAAACCAAGCACTTCTCCCAATCCAAGAATCATAGATCTAGTTGGCCAAACAAAACCAAAGACTCGGAGAGACTTACAAGGATATCAAATCATGCATATAAGAAATCAGCAAAGACTCAAATATAATTCATAGATAATCTGATCACAAATCCACAATAAATCGGATCTCGACAAACACACCGCCAAAGAGGATTACATCGGATAGATCTCCATGAAGATCATGGAGAACTTTCTATTGAAGATCCAAGAGAGAGAAGAAGCCATCTAGCTACTAACTACGGACCTGTAGGTCTGAAGTAGACTACTCACGATTCATTGGAGAGGCAATGATGTTGATGTAGAGCCCTCCAGCTCCAAAGTCCCCTTTGGCAGGGCACCGGGAAGGGTCTCCAGATGAGATCTCGTGGAAACGGAAGCTCGCGGCGGCGGAAAAGTGGTTTCGTGGACGCCCTTATTTTTTCTGGGATTTTAGGGAATATATAGACCAAAGAGCTAGGGCAGGGGAGCTCCAGGGAGGCCACGAGCCTGGTAGCCGTGGCCCCCCTGGCCGCGGCTACACGGCTTGTGGGCCCCCTGTGGGCCTCCTGCCTTGGCCTTAAGTCCCCCGATCTTCTTCTGTTCTGGAAAAATTCATTTCGGGGATTTTATTCCGTTTGGACTCCGTTCCAAAATCAGATCTGAAAAGAGTCAAAAACACAGAAAAAACAGGAACTGGCACTTGGCACTGAATTAATAAGTTAGTCCCAAAAAAGATATAAAAGGTATATAAAACATCCAAAGTTGACAAGATAACAGCATGAAACTATCAAAAATTATAGATACATTTGAGACGTATCAAGCATCCCCAAGCTTAACTCCTGCTCGTCCTCGAGTAGGGAAGTGATAAAGAATGAATTTTTGATGCTTTCATGCTACCTAGCATAGATGTCCTTTGTAACTCCTCTTATGTGACATGAATGTTCAGATCCGTTAGATTCAAAACAATAGTTTGCTATTGACGTGGAGACAATAATACTTCAAGCAAACTAGCAAGGTAATCATGTACTTTCAAAATAACAAGGCCAAAAGAAAGTTATCCCTACAAAATCATATAGTCTGGCTATGCTCTATCATCCTTACACAACGAATTTAAATCATGCACAACCTCGGTATTGGCCAAGTAATTGTTTTCACACCTTTACTTTCGCAAACTTTTTCAACTCTCACGCAATACATGAGCGTGAGCCATGGTTTTAGCACTATAAGTGGAATGGAGTGTGGTGGAGGTTGCAAGGCAAACAAGGAGAAGATGGTCACATTGACTAGGCATATCAATGAGCTATGGAGATGCTCATCAATAGATATCAATGTGAATGAGTAGGGATTGCCATACAAATGATGCACTAGAGCTAAGAGTATGTGAAAGCTCTTAAAGAAAACTGGTGGGTGTGCATCCAACTTGCTTGCTCACGAAGACCTAAGGCAATTTTGAGGAAGCCCATCATTGGAATATACAACCCAAGTTATATAATGAAAAATTTCCACTAGCAATATGGTGGTGACAAAACGAGAGACTCTCAATCATGAAGATCATGGTTCTTAATAAGCACAAGTGTGGAAAGATAGTAGCATTGTCCCTTCTCTATTTTTCTCTCATTTTTTTTGGTGGGCTCTTTGGCCTCTTTTTTAATTTTTAATTTTTTATTTTTGTGGGAATCTTTGGCCTCTTTTTGTAAATGGGCTTCGCTGCCTCTTTTATTTCCTCACATGGGACAATGCTCCATCAATGATGATCATCACACTTACAACTCAAAACTTAGAGCAATGATGACTCTATATGAAATGTCTTCGGTAGTGTACCGTGACAATGATCTAGCATGGCATAGACCTTAATGGAAACATCATGCTAGCTATCTTATGATCATGCAATGGCAATGTAGAAGTTGTGGCACATGTCATGGTGGTAGTTGCATGGCAATATATCTCGGAATGGCTTTGAAAATGCCATAGTAGGTAGGTATGGTGGCTGTTTTGAGGGAGGCTAATGGTGGTTTTATGCACCGGCAAAAGTTGCACGGCACTAAAGAAGATAGTGATGGTGGAAGGTGAAAGTGCACCTAAACCATGGACTCAACATTAGTCATGAAGAACTCATATACTTGTTGCAAAAGTTTTAGTAGTAATCGAAACAAAGCATTCAACGCATACTCCTAGGGGAAGGGTTGGTAGGTATAAACCATCGTGCGATCTTGACCGCTACACAAAGGATGACAATCAATAAACTAATCATGCTCAGACTTCATCACATAGCGGTTCACCATACGTGCATGCTATGGGAATCACTAACTTCAACACAAGTATTTCTAGATCCACAACACCTTACTAGTATAACTTCAATATTACCACAACCACAACTCAAAACTAATTGAGATGAATCAAACTTCTCTAACTACTCAATGCACATGAAGGTGGAAGTTTTCATATCCCTTTGGATAACTACCCCTTTTGAGACTACTTTCATAGCATAGATCAACTACCATGCCACACACTTCTGTTCTCTAAAATATAGAAGTGAAACAAATAGAGCAAAATCAACTAGCTCAAAAGATATAAGTGAAACACATGTGAGCTGAATTGCCTAACCAAAGGATATAAGTGAAGCTCGACAAAATCACGGTGAGTGCATGTCTCTCTCTCTAGGTGTGCAGCAAGGAAGATTTTGACACAACAAAAATAAAAGACTCCTACGATACAAGACACTCCAAGCAAAACACATAACATGTGGTGAATAAAAATATAGCCCCAAGTAACGTTACCGATGGATTAAAGACGAAAGAGGGGATGCCTTCCCGGGGCATCCCCAAGCTTAGGCTTTTTCGGCATCCTTGAATCAACTGGGGGTGCCTTGGGCATCCCCAAGCTTGAGATCTTGCCACTCTTTATCTCTTTGTACATAAGAACTTCACCCAAGACTTGAAAACTTCACAACACGAAACTTAAACAGAAACTCGTGATATCATTAGTATAAGAAAGCAAATCACCACTTCCTTAGGTACTGTAGCAAACTTAAATTCTACTTATGTTGATGTTGGGTTACTGTATTTTCAATCTGCCATGGCTAATACCCCCCGATACTATCCATAGTTTCATCAAAATAAGCAACCAACTCAACAAAAACAGAATTTGTTAACAGCAGACCAGTTTGTAGCAATCTGTATACTTCGTATACTTCTGTTACTTCAAAAATTCTGAAAAATTATGACAGTCTGAAGAATTTGCGTAGGAATCAGGAGCAAAAAGAATAAACTCAAAATCTCTCACAGAAAAAAAAAATCTTTTTGTGAGCAGAAAGTTTCTGTCTTTTCCAGGCATGATCAAACGATCATCCCCAAGACTAATCATAACGGGTTCACTTGGCACAAACGCAAAAGAAACAAAAAAAACACAATCATAACAGAATTATGAAAGTGTGGAAAACACAAAACAGAAAGAAAAAGGACAGATTCGTTGGGTTGCCTCCCAACAAGCGCTATTGTTTAACGCCCTTAGCTAGGCATTGATAATTCAATGATGCTCACACAAAAGACAAGAATTGAAGCACAACGAGAGCATCATAAAGGATGTGGAAATCACATCTAAGTCTAACATACTTCCTATGCATAGGCATTTTATAGGAAAACAGATTGTCAAGACAACTAATAGTCACCATATGCAAGAAGAAGAAAGAGACAATAGCAATCTCCACATAACGAGAGGTAATAGGGTAACATGAAAGTTTCTACCACAATATTTTCCTCTCTCATAGCAATTACATGTGGGATCATAATCAAATTCAACAAAATAGCTATCACAAAGGATATTCTTTTCATGATCCACATGCATGCAAAGTTGACGCTCTTCAAAAATAGTGGGATTATCATCTAAAGTCATGACTTCTCCAAACCCAGTTTCAATCTTATTGCAAATATCATATTCATCATGAGGCTTAAACAAATTTTCAAGATCATAAGAAAGATCATCACCCCAATCACGATCATTGCAACAAGTAGTGGACATAGCAAAACTAGCATCCCCAAGCTTAGGGTTTTGCATATTTTTAGCATGATTGACACTAATAGGATTTATAGTGAAATCATTGCAATCATGCTTTTCATTCGAGGAGCCCTCGTGAATCATTTCATAAATTTCTTCATCACGATTTTCAGATTCACGCATCTCAAGCAGAACTCCATAGAGAAAGTCAAGTGCACTCAACTCACTAGCAATTGGTTCCACATAAGTGGATCTCTTAAAGAGATTAGCAAGTGGGTGAGGATCCATATCACTAGATTTTCAGCAAGCTAAGATGCAAGCATATTGAAGGCACATGGCACACAAGCGAACAGAAAGCAAATGAGAGAAAAGGGCGAACGAAAAAGGGGAACGAAAAAGGCAAATTGTGAAGTGGGGGAGAGGAAAACGAGAGGCAACTGGCAAACAAAGTAAATGCAAGAGATGAGTTTGCGACACTTACTTGGATGAGTTCTTGACTTGATCTCTCCTCGGCAACGGCACTAGAAATCCTTCTGCTGCTGGCTACGCCTATAGGGATTTCCTTGGCAAATATGCAAAGGATTCCCCCGCGGCCTTGGAGCCTTGTGTTGGTGGTCCCTTGAAGAGGAAAGGGTGATGTAGCACAGCGGCAGTAAGTATTTCCCTCAGTTTGAGAACCAAGGTATCAATCCAGTAGGAGGATCGCGTCAAGTCACAAGTACCTGCACAAACACAAAGAGCTTGCACCCAATGCTATGAAGGGGTTGTCAATCCCTTATAGATTGTTTGCAAAGTGAGAACTAAAAGCAAAAAGTAAACAAAGCAAAGTAAAATTAAAAGTTGGGATGATAATTGTGAGTAGACCCTGGGGCCGTAGTGTTCACTAGTGGCTTCTCTCATGAAAGCAAGTAGACAGTGGGTGAACGAATTACTGTCGAGAAATTGATAGAACCGCGCAAAGTCATGACGTTATCTATGGCAATGATCATACATATAGGCATCACGTCCAAATCAAGTAGACCGATACTTTCTGCATCTACTACTATTACTCCACACGTCGACCGCTGTCCAGCATGCATCTAGTGTATTGAGTTTATAAGAACAGAGTAACGCCTTAAGCAAGATGACATGATGTAGATGGACAATCTCAAATCTATGATGAAAGCCCATCTTGTTACCCTTGATGGCAACAACACGATGCGTGCCTTGCTGCCCCTTCTGTCACTGGGAAAGGTCACCGCACGGTATGAACCCAAAACCAAGCACTTCTCCCATTGCAAGAATCATAGATCTAGTTGGCCAAACAAAACCCAAGACTCAGAGAGACTTACAAGGATATCAAATCATGCATATAAGAAATCAGCAAAGACTCAAATATAATTCATAGATAATCTGATCACAAATCGACAATTCATCGGATCTCGACAAACACATCTCCAAAGAGGATTACATCGGATAGATCTCCATGAAGAACATGGAGAACTTTGTATTGAAGATCAAGAGAGAGAGGAAGCCATCTAGCTACTAACTACGGACCCATAGGTCTGAAGTAGACTACTCACGAGTCATTGGAGAGGCAATGATGTTGATGTAGAAGCCCTCCAGCTCCAAAGTCCCCTCCGGCAGGGCACCAGGAAGGGTCTCTAGATGAGATCTCGCGGAAACGGAAGCTTGCGACGGCGGAAAAGTGGTTTCGTGGACGCCCTTATTTTTTCTGGGATTTTAGGGAATATATAGGCCAAAGAGCTAGGGCAGGGGAGCTCCAGGAAGGCCACAAGACTAGTAGCCGCACGCCTGGCCGCGGCTACAGGGCTTGTGGGCCCCCTGTGGGCCTCCTGCCTTGGCCTTAAGTCCCCCGATCTTCTTCTGTTCTGGAAATATTCATTTCGGGGATTTTATTCCGTTTGGACTCCGTTCTAAAATCAGATCTGAAAAGAGTCAAAAACACAGAAAAACAGGAACTAGCACTTGGCACTGAATTAATAAGTTAGTCCCAAAAAAGATATAAAAGGTATATAAAACATCCAAAGTTGACAAGATAACAGCATGAAACCATCAAAAATTATAGATACGTTTGAGACGTATCAATGATCCTACTTGATTTCAACTTACGGGGTGTCAAACATCGTGAATAACTTAGGGATCATCTTGTTCATCCCTGATATGCTATAGTTCATCACGAAGCTCTAGTAGCTTGGTGGTAGTGACTTTGGATAACCATCACTATATCATCTGGAAGATTAACTCCCACTTGATTCAAGCGCTTGAAGTACCCACACAATCTGAGCACATGCTCACCGATTGAGCTATTCTCGTTCATCTTGTAGGCGAAGAACTTGTCGGAGGTCTCATACCTCTCAATGCAGGCACGAGCCTGAAATCCCAATTTCAGCTCTTGGAACATCCCATATGTTCTGTGACGTTCAAAACGTTTGGTAGCCTCAATTCTAAGCCGTAAAGTATGACACACTGAACTATCATGTAGTCATCAAAACGTTTCTGTCAGATGTTTGCAACATCCACAACCGATGCTTGGGGTAAGCACACTGAGTGGTGCATTTAAAGACATAAGCCTTCTGTGCACCAATGAGGACAATCCTCAGTTTATGAACCTGGTCCACATAATTCCTACTATCATCTTTCAACTTAGTTTCTCTAGGAACATATTAAAAATAGGGAGCTACAGTGCGAGCTAGTGATCTACAACATACTTTTGTAATGATAACTTAGATTATGTTCATGATAATAAGTTCAATTAATCATATTACTTAAGAACTCCCACTCTAATTGGCACCCCTCTAGTCATCCAAATGGTACATGATCCAAATTTACCAACCCATGTCTGATCATCACATGAGATGAGGTGGCTTCGATGGTGAACATCTCTATGTTGATCATATCTACTATATGACTCATGTTCGACCTTTGGGTCTGTTGTGTTCCGAAGCCATGTCCGTACATGCTAGGCTCGTCAAGTTTAACCCGAGTGTTCTGAGTGTGCAAAACTATCTTGCACCCGTTGTATGTGAATGTACAGTCTATCACACCCGATCATCATGTGGTGTCTCAAAATGATGAACTTTCACAACGGTGCACATTCGGGGAGAACACAATTTTATCTTGAAATTTTAGTGAGGGATCACCTTATAATGCTATCGTCGTCCTAAGCAAAACAAGGGGCATAAAAAGGCTTAACATCACATGCAAATCATAAGTGACATGATATGGCCATCATCTTGTGCTTTTGAGCTCAATCTCCAAAGCACCAGCATGATCTCCATCATCACTCGCACAACACATGATATCCATCATCATGATCTCCATCATTGTGCTGCCATCGAGGTTGTCGCGCCCACTATGCTTGTACTACTATTGCTATTGTTTTAACGATAAAGTAAAGCATCACCAAGCGCTAAAATAAATTAAAGACAACCCTATGTCTCTTGCCAATTGCCGTAGCATCGACATGCAAGTCGATATTTAACTATTACAACATGACCATCTAATACATCAAATATATAACATCATGTTCTTGGCCATATCATATCACAACATACCGTGCAAAAACAAGTTAGACGTCCTATAATTTGTTGTTGCATGTCCTACGTGGCTTCTATGGGTATCTAGCAAGAACGATTCTTATGTATGCAAAACCACAACGGTGATATACAAGTTGCTATTTAACATTATCCAAGGACCGCCTTTGTCGAATCCAATTCAACTAAAGTAGGAGAGACAGACACCGGCCAGCCATCTTTATGCAACAAGTTGCATGTCTCTCGATGGAACCAGTCTCTCATACGCGGGCGAGTACGGTTGGTCCGGGCCGCTTCATCCCACAATACCATCGAATCAAGAAAATACTAAGGAGGGCAGCAATTTTAATATCAACACCCACAAACTCCTTTGTATTCTATTCGATATGTCATCTACGCATAAACCTGGCTCTCATACCACTGTTGGGGAATGACGGATGGGAAACAAAAAAATTCCTACACTCACGAAGATCAATCTATGGACATCAACATCTACGAGAGGGGAGTGCATCTACATACCCTTGTAGATCGCTAAGCGGAAGCGTATATAACGCGGTTGATGTAGTCGAACATCTTCGCGATCCAAATCACAGTCCACCCTGCGATCCCATCACGATCCGCCGTCCCACGATACCATCACGGTCCATCCCGATCTAGTGCCGAACGGACCGCACCTCCGTGTTTAGCACACGTACAGCTCGATGACGATCTCCACCTTCTTAATCCAGCAAGAGGGGGCAGAAAGGTAGCTTAGTTCTCCAACAACACAATGGCATGGTGGTGGAGCTGATTCGGCAGGGCTTCGTCGTGCACGACCGAACTTATCTATAGGAGAAATGAACTAGAGGGAGGGAGAGGGGGGTACGCCTTGGATTGGGGTGTTGCTGCCCTCTCTCCTCTCCACTATATATAGGAGGGAGGGGAAGGGGTGGCGCCCTAGAGTTTCCCCTAGGGTTGGCCGGCCTCACCCAAGAGGAGGAGTCCTCCTCCAAGCGGGTTTGGTGGAGGCACTAGGAGGACTCCTCCTCCTAGTTAAACTCCTCCCCTTCTCCACTATTCGGCCGAATAGGCCCATGAGGCTGGCTGGCCAGCCCACCTGGGGCTGGTGCGACACATCTAGGCCTATATGGTTCCCCTCCGGGTGGGTGGGCCCTCCCGGTGAAACCCAGGAACCCATTCGTCACCCCCAGGAACCCGAATACACCTTTCCTATATATCATTCTTCGTCTCTGGACCATTCTGTAACTCCTTGTGACATACGGGATCTCATCTGGGACTCCGAACAACATTCTATCACCAACATACGTAATTCAACTATACCGAAACGTCGTCGAACCTTAAGTGTGCACACCCTGCGGGTTCAAGCACTATTTAGACATGACCGAGACACTCTCCGGTCAATAACAAATAGTGGGACCTAGATGTCCATATTGGCTCCTACATATTCTATGAAGATCTATATCGGCTGAACCTCTATGTCAAGGATTCAGTTAATCCCATATACTATTCCCTTTGTCCTTCGGTATGTTACTTTCCCAAGATTCGATCATCGGTATCTCTATACCTAGTTCAATCTTGTTACTGGCAAGTACCTTTACTCGTTCCATAATACAAGATACCTTGACTAACTCCTTAGTCACATTGCTTGCAAGCTTGTTGTGATGTTGTATTACCGAGTGTGCCCTTAGATACCTCTCTGTCACACGGAGTGACAAATCCAAGTCTTGATTCACGCCATCCCAACAGACACCCTCGGAGATACGTGTAGAGCACCTTTATAGACACCCAGTTACATTGTGACGTTTGATACACACAAGGCATTCCTCTGGTGTCCGGGAGTTGCATGATCTCATTGTCATAGGAACAGATACTTGACATGCAGAAAACAATAGCAATAAACCGACACGATCATATGCTACGTTCATAGTTTAGGTCTTGTCCATCACATCATTCTCCTAATGATGTGATCCCGTTATCAAATGAAAACTCATGTCTATGGCCAGGAAGCCTTCACCATCTTTGTTCAACGAGCTAGTCCTTAGATGTTCACTAGGGACAGTGTGTTGTCTATGTATCCACATACGTATTTGAGTTTGCAATCAATACAATTCTAGCATGGATAATAAACAATTATCATGAACAAGGAAATACAATAATAACTAATTTATTATTGCCTCTAGGGCATATTTCCAACACCGCGTTCCTTAAAGACCAGTTGGGACTTTGGAGATGTGTTGCCGATCTGTACTTCGACTGCTAGAGCCACGGTATGTTCCTCGGTTTGGAGGGATCGCTTAGTGTTACCATTGACGGTAATAACCCCGTTTGGTCCTAGCATCTTAAGCTTCAAGTATGTGTAGTGGGGATCGACATTAAAGCATGTGAACATTGTACGACCGAGAAGTGCATGATAGCCGCTGCGAAAAGGGACAATGTCGAAGATCAAGTCTTCGCCACGGAAGTTATCGGGTGAACTGAACACTACTTCCAGAGTTATGGTACCCAAGTAGTAGGCCTCGACGTCAGGAATTGTTCCTTTTAAGGTGGTGTTGCTGGGTTTGATTCTTGACACATCAATACCCATCTTCCTCACTGTATCTTTGTAAATTAGATTGAGGTTGCTGCCTCCGTCCATAAGGACCCTAGTGAGGTGGTACCCATCGATAATGGGGTCAAGTACCAGGGTCGTCGAACCCCCATGCCGAATACCGATCGAGTGGTCCGTGCGGTCAAAGGTGATGAGGCATGCCAACCATGGATTATACTTCAGGGCCACTAGGTCTATGATGTATACACCCGGAAGTGCGTGTTTCCTCTCATTTTTGGTATGTGTGTGGAATAGATCATGTTTACAGTTTTCACCTCATGAGGGAATTTCTTTTGGCCTCCATTATTCGGCCTGTGAGGTTCTTCGTCATCCTCTCTATGCGAACTCTTGCACTCGTCTTTGGTTACGCTTTTGCTCGCCTTTTTTATCACCCAACAATTACGGTTGGTGTGAGTAGCGGGCTTATTTGGAGTGTCATGGATCTGACATGGTCTGTCCAGTATTTTGTCTAGCACGGTCGCTCCATCCCGATTCCCCTTGGAGAGTTTCTTCCATTGTCCGGATCTTGAGTTGCTAAATCCGACATTAACTGTCGCGTCTTCGGCTTCACCACCGGTATGTCGACGCTTGTTCTTATTACGTCGTGGCTTCCCATTATCGTCATGGACTTCGGTGGTGTCGGGGTTTGTGGGAGGATTGTTCCGACGGTCTATCCAAGTATTCTCGCTCGCACAGAAACAGGTCATAAGCGAGGTAAGAGCTTCCATTGTTCTCAGCCTCTCCTGTCCGAGCGTCCGGGTTAACCATTCATCTCAGATATTATTTCTAAATATATCTAGTGCCTCGGCATCTGAACAATCGGTGATTTGAATTTTCTTGGTAAGTAATCGATCCCAGAATTGCCGGGGTGACTCACAGGCTTGCTAGATGATATGGCTCAAGTCATCGGATCCCAATGGCCAAACATAAGTGCCTTGAAAGTTGTCTTGGAAAGCATCTTCGAGCTCTTCCCAACTCCCAATGGAGTTTTCCGAGAGACTGTTCAACCAACGTCGTGCCGGTCCTTTGAGCTTCAATGGTAAGTACTTTATGGCCTGGAGGTCATCTCCATGAGCCATATGAATGTGGAGAAGGAAATCCTCAATCCACATAGTCGGGTATGTTGTCCCATCATATTGCTCTATGTTTATGGGTTTAAAGCCTTCAGGAAAGTGATCTGCATCACCTCGTCTGTAAAACACATTGGGTGAGTGGCGCCCCTTATCTAATATGTGTCATGGTGGAGGTTGGATGGAATCCGGACCCGTTGGTGTGCCTGAGCTCTATCGTTTTGGTCAAGTCGGGCTTGGTACCCGTACCGTCTAGCGGGAGTGTCCCTCTAGATCCATAAATGGATCTTATCTGCCCTGCTCTAGCATTGAAATTGTGTCGCAGGCCAAATGGGTCTTAGGGCTGCGCTTTCTCTTTCCTTCTTCTGCGGGGGTGTTCGGATTGGTCTCCGGCTTCTCCGACTGTCCTATCCCATCCTCGGGGGGGGGGGGTCCGATTGGTCATGCTAAGCGAGTCTGGGTGGTGTGGGATCCAAGCCCTCGTCCTCAAACTCTGGCACCAGCCGGAGGCGCGGGTATCTTCTATTCTGTCCCTACCATTCCTAGTCGTACCCTTCTTCGGCGTCCAGGACTTTCGTCCATTTTTCATTGATGGAGTCTTTTTTGGATTTAATTTTCCTCTGTTTTAACTTAAGGATCCGGGCAGTGGCTATGAGTTGTCGTTTGAATATTTCTTGATTCAGCGGGTCTTCGGGGACGATGAAATCCTCTTCTCCGAGGTTGTCCTCCTCTTCAAAATGAGGGATGTAGTTGCTATCTTCGAAATCATTGAAGTCTTCAGCCTTTTCCAAATACATGTGCCCTCGAAGATCATCGGGGGGGTGTTCGGGATTTGTGGGGTCAACGGGATTTTTTGGGTCAATTGGGGTAGAGTTATTTCAAGTTCTAGTGTTACTTTTTGTGCCCTTGCGCGCCTTAGGCTTTTTGTGCTGGCGCCAACGCCTAAGGGGTTCATCACCACTATTTTTTACCGGTGTATCGTCATCGTCCCCCCCCCTTTGGCTCCATCATCCTTATGGGCATCCACCATGTATACGTCATAGGTGAAAGTGGCAATCCAGTGTCCGGTTGGAGGAGGAACAGGTGTATTGACAGTTGTATAGGTATTTTCGGTTTCCTTCAAGGAGAAGTCTAACAAATTAGTTAAATCTTCAATGGTGGCTATCCAGTGGGTGGTGTGTGGGAAATAAATTCCGTGCGACTGGGCTCGAAGCCGAGCTGAGCGAAGGTTGAGTCTAGGACGTCCGAAATTTCCATAGTTCAGATATGTGCTATCATCTCATTTGAAAACGAGGGGTCAGTCAGACTAGTCCTCAAGGATTTATCGGAGTTAATCTTCAACGCATGAGTGCAAGAGGTGTGCTTGGCTAGGTTCAACCCCTGAACCTTGAACTCCAAGGTAAGATCCGTGCTCGAGGCCGGATCCGGAGTGGTCGCCATCCCGGACACGAAGTTGGGGAGGGGACCCGAAGTCAAGGTTTTGGTGTTTCCAGGTTCATCGGGAGAAAACGATGGAAAGCAATGACAAGATTGCCTTGGGCATCGGCGACGTAATCTAGGTCACCAAACTTAATTCCTGGCCCGAGGCAAACCCATCAATCTTGTTAAAGTGATGTGCAGACTTGACGTGCAAGGCAGTGGTGCCGTATGCAGGAGATTGGCCAGGGACGAAGATGTCCCCATTGTTGATGTCGTCACTAGAGAATTAGTGAGCCATCGATCCTTTCTGCGATCTTACAGTGCAACTCTCAATGAAAGCACCAATGTCAGTGTCAAAATCGACAGATCTCGGGTAGGGGGTTTCGAACTTTGGATCTTGGATTTATAGGTAACTAGAGAGGAAGGAGATGATGTTTACCCAGGTTCAGGCCCTCTTGATATAGGTAAAATCCTACATCCTTCTCTTGTTTATATTGATGGTGGAATATCGAATACTGAGTTGGTCTACCTCGAGATCTTATGTTATGGTCTAAAACCCTAGGATTAATGAACTTAACTTGTCCTACACACTAAAGCCCTCTCGTTTATATAGACACCAAGGGCGGTAGGGTTACACAGTGTCAGTTTCATCAAAGAGAAAACATGTTGAATATCATCTTGTCTTGGATCACACATCAAGTCTTCGGAAGAGTCCGTCCTGAATACAACATCGTCTTGTACTTCAGACTTCAGTGATAATTATAGGATGTCCAGGGGTCCGACCCATGGAAATAGGTAAGAGGTCCAAGGACACCCTAGTCTAGGACTCCCTCATCTGCCCTACTCGCGGATCCGGCGACCTCTGGCCTTATCAGGCATCGCCGCTCAGGGTAGATCAGGGTAGGGAGGCATGACATGGGGAGGGGGAGGCGTTACGGTGGACCCGGCGGCCGGAGACGAGAGATTAGGAGGAAAGAGATGAGGGGGTGGGTAGGTGTCGGGGCACTAGAGACTGGGGTCCCTAGTGCCCCAGACTTGTGCACGGGCGCGAAGAGCCCCTGTCGGCAGGGCATGGTACGACCCACTCAAGATGCAACCCCCAAGATTACCAAGGCCTCGGCAAGCCTGCCTTGCGTGGAAGATGACCAAGGCCGCGCCCATTTGGTGGGCGTGATGAACTCACCAAGAACAAGACCCCGGCGAGCTCCCTTGCCGGGATGACGACTAAAGCCCCCGGCAAGCTCCCTTACCGGGACGAAGGCTCAAGGCCCCGGCAAGCTCCTTTCCAGGATGACGGGCCTGGCCACTGGTGGGAAACCGCCCTTGCCATAGTGCCACCGCCCCCCAAGTGCCAGTGCATTCCGCATGCGCCAGCATAGCGTCCAGGTGTCGAAACACCTGGATACGTGCCTTCACCAGCACATCGCTGACAAGGACAAGACGTGCATTAAATGCACCTGACAGTGGTAGATGGATAAGCACCGCCCTAGGTTCACTCTAACTCCTCGTGAACCTACCACCGAGCACTGTAGGTGACCCCTTTGCCTATAAAAGGAGGCCCTTAGCTCATTTCGAAGGGGTTAGACTTTTTGGGCATCGACCCATAAGACGATCATCAACGGTCACTATAACAATCAACAACAAAACACTTAATACAACCAGACAAGCAGGACGTAGGGTTTTACGCGTAAGTGGCCCGAACCTGGGTAAAAAGGCTTGTTGGGTGCTGATTGTTAGCTCTGCTCTTCACGTCACCTCTCCCCGCCCTATGATCACAAGGGTTTCATGTTGATTCCCATAGGTGTCGAACTCGCATCGCCGACGGTAGGAGAGAGGTGAGGGGTTCCATTAGGTGTGCGGCGGCTGGAGAGAAGACATCGACATGTTAGCAGGGTAGGAGTGACACGCGGTTTTTGGCCCACCACTGCTCTTTGAGTTACCAGTGATGGGCATGTACTACCGCCCACAACTGGTATTTTTGTACATATATGTTGTGGCACCACACAATGATAGTGACGAGCACATACTACCGCCCGCCACTATTAACTCAAGTACAAGTGGCGGGTGCAAAACATCGCACGCTAGTGGTAACTTTTGTCCCAAAGAAAATCTAGACATGTACTACTAGTGGCAGGGGCAAACTCGCGCCCGCCATTGCTAAGCTAATAGCAGTGGCAAGCCCGTTTCCACCTGCTAACAGTGGTGGCGGGTGCTAGACTATGCCCACCATTGATTTGAAGTCACCTATAAGCCCTTTCCCACTAGTGTGCAACAACATAGATGCCTCTTATCTTGCCTGCAACCCAGTCCAACATCAACGCACTAAACATGTCGAGATTGACCTGCACTTCGTTCGAGATCATGTCATTCTTGGGCAGGTCCGCATCTTGCATGTCCCTACTGATGTCTACTATGCAGCCTTCTTATTGTAGACTTGTGTTGGGCCTCCAAGCGCAAAATTTTGTAGGACAGTAGCAAATTTCCCTCAAGTGGATGACCTAAGGTTTATCAATCCGTGGGAGGTGTAGGATGAAGATGGTCCCTCTCAAGCAACCATGCAATCAAATACAAGAAATCTCTTGTGTCACCAACACACCTAATACAATGGCAAATTGTATAGGTGCACTAGTCCGGCGAAGAGATGGTGATACATGTGTAATATGGATGGTAGATATAGGTTTTTGTAATCTGAAAATATAAAAACAGCAAGGTAACTAATGATAAAAGTGAGCACAAACGGTATTGCTATGCTTAGAAGTTAGAAACAAGGCCTAGGGTTCATACTTTCACTAGTGCAAGTTCTCTCAACAATACTAACATAGTTGAATCATATGTAAATACCTCTCGTGCGACAAAGAGTTCACTCCAAAGTCACAAATAGCGGAGAACTAATGAAGAAATTATTGTAGGGTACAAAACCACCTCAAAGTTATCTTTTCCAATCAATATTATGAACTATCCCTATAAGTGTCACGAACAGCCCTAGAGTTTGTACTAAAATAAAACCTTAAGATACACATCAACTAAAACCCTAATGTCAACTAGATACTCCAATGTCACCACAAGTACCCATGGGCTTCATTATATGATATGCATCACACAATTTCAGATTCATCATGTTCAATCCAACATAGAGAACTTCAAAGAGTGCCCCAAAGTTTCTACCAGAGAGTCAAGATGACAACATGTGCCAACCCCTATGCATAGATTCCCAAGGTCATGGAACCCACAAGTTGACCACCAAAACATACATCAAGTGGATCAATAGAACACCACATTGTCACCATGGATATCCCATCGCAAGACATACATCAAGTGTTCTCAAATCCTTAAAGACTAAATCCGATAAGAAAACTTCAAAGGGAAAACTCAATTAATCACTAGAAGATAGAGAGGGGAAACTCCATATGATTCATCTATATTAATGAAGCTCGCGATACATCAAGATCGTGCCATCTCAAGAACACGAGCGAGAGAGAGATCAAACACATAGCTACAGGTACATACCCTCAGCCCCAAGGGTGAACTACTCCCTCCTCGTCATGGAGACCGCCGTGATGATGAAGATGGCCTACGGTGATGGTTTCCCCCTCTGACAAGGTGCCGGAACGGGCTCCCAATTAGTTTTTTGTGGATGTAGAGGCTTGCGGTGGCAGAACTCCCAATCTAGGTTTCTCGGAGGTTTGGGTATTTAAAGGAGTACTTGGCGTTGGAAACAGGAAGGTTCCTGAGGAGGTCACTGATACGTCTCCACCGTATCTACTTTTCCAAACTCTTTTGCCCTTGTTTTGGACTCTAATTTGCATGATTTGA
Organism: Hordeum vulgare subsp. vulgare; assembly: GCF_904849725.1. Taxonomy (NCBI): domain Eukaryota; kingdom Viridiplantae; phylum Streptophyta; class Magnoliopsida; order Poales; family Poaceae; genus Hordeum; species Hordeum vulgare. The sequence goes on from NC_058521.1 coordinate 537,661,760, forward strand.
ATGGAACTAACCCGGACTGACGCTGTTTTCATCAGAATTGCCATGGTGTTGTTTTCGTGCAGAAATGAAAGTTCTCGGAACGTCCTGAAAATTTACGGAGAATATTTCTGGAAAATATGAAAAATACCTGCAAAAAGATCCACCGGAGGGGGTGAGCCAGTGGGCCACAAGCCCTGTGGCCGCGGCCACCCCCCCCCCCCCCCCAGGCCGCGCCGTCGGGGCTTGTGGGGCCCACGAGACTCCGCCGCCTCCAAACTCAGCTTTATATATTCCCTTTCGTCCCGGAAAAAATCAAGAGAGAATATTTCATCGCGTTTCACGATCCAGAGGCGCCGCCACATCCCGTTCTTGCCCTGAAGGGCAGATCTTGAGTCCGTTTTGGGCTCCGGATCAAGGAGATCGTCGCCATCGTCATCATCAACCTTCTCCGCTCTCCAATTCCATGAAGCTCTTCATCGTTCGTGAGTAATCTATTCGTAGGCTCGCTGGGCGGTGATGAGTAGGATGAGATCTATCATGTAATCGAGTTAGTTTTGACGGGGATTGATCCCTAGTATCCACTATGTTCTGAGATTGATGTTGCTACAACTTTGCCATGCTTAATCCTTGTCACTAGGTCCCGAGTGCCATGATTTCAGATCTGAAATTATTATGTTGTCACCAATATATGTGTGTTTTAGATCCGATCTTGCAAGTTGTAGTTACCTACTATGTGTTATGATTCGGCAACCCCGGAGTGGCAATAACCGGAACCACTCTCGGTGATGACCATAGTTTGAGGAGTTCATGTGTTCACCAAGTGCTAATGCGTTGGTCCGGTTCTTTATTAAAAGGAGAACCTTAATATCCCGTAGTATCCATTTGGACCCTGCTGCCACAGGAGGGATGGACAATAGATGTCATGCAAGTTCTTTTCCCTAAGCACGTATGACTACACACAGAATGCATGCCTACATCACATTGAAGAACGGGAGCTAGTCACATATCTCTCCGTGTTATAACTGTTGCATGATGAATGTCATCCAACAAGTCACCGATCCATTGCCTACGAGTTTGTCCCACTGCTACTGTTACTTGCTTTGTCCTGCTGCTGCTACCACTACTGTTGCTACTACTGTTACTTGCTACTGTTGTTACTTACTACTGTTGCTACTTGCTACTGTTGTCACTATTGTTGTTCCCATCCACTGTTGTTACTCGTTACACTGCTGCTACCTGCTACAATACTTTTCTGGCGCCATTGATACAACAGTTAGGAATAGTCTGCCTTGTCAACAGATCGTTTCTGGCATCGTTGCCATCATACTACTTTTGCTGCTTATATCCTGCTTGCAGATACTAATCTTTCACGTGTGGTTGAACCAACGACTCAACTGCTAATACTAGAGAAAATCCTTTCACTCCCATCGTGTCGAACCAACAAATTTGGGTTGAATACTCTACCCTCGAAAACTGTCGCGATCCCACACGCTGGTGGGCCATTGCAAGACAATTGTTAATTGTTGAGCAACTGGAAGCAGTTCTTTTCTGGCGTCATTGCCGGGGACTGCTAGCAGTCACAAGCAACAGGGCCGAGCCAGGGGGTGGTCGTGCGTGGCAGGCTTGTGACCTCCTGGTACACTTCCTGGCCCAGCTCTTTGCTCCAATATTTTTTATATTTTCCAAAAATATTCTCTGTAAATCTTGAGCCCATTCCGAGAACTCTTATTCTGCATAAAAATGACACCATGTTAGTTTTGCTGAAAACAGCGTCAGTCCGGGTTAGTTCTAATAAAATCATACAAAATCATATAAAATTGTTGTAACATGGCATGAATACTTCATAAATTATAGATACTTTGGAGACTTATCAGCATCCCAAGCTTAATTCCTTCTCGTCCTCGAGTAGGTAAAGATAAAAGAAATAATTTATAAAGATTGAATGCTAGCAGGTGCACAAGTTTGATCAATGAAAATTTCACTCACTTTTTTCTAGCATCATTATATATCATAAACAGTAGCTCATCTCATAAAACTTCTCATGATGAAGTAACAAGCCTTTCACATGTTAAAGTATAGACCATAAAGTTTCTTGAAAACTAACAAACTATGCTTTCACTCACCAAACAATTGCAATTCATCTTATTTTCAGGAAGGGTCTATGTGAGAGCTTTTGATTTAGCAAATTCCACATACTCAACTATCATATAGTCTTCCATGATTGCTACCACTCAAAGCATATTTATAGAGAAGATGGCATCCATCGAACACAGAGAAAGATAGGGGCTTAAAGTTTCACCTCCCAACTTATTTATCATATAGATAATTGTTAGAGCATATATCTCCATATGTGGTTTTGGTAATTGATGACAATTCCTATGGACTAATGGTTGCCTTAAGTTATATTTATAGGATTTGTCCATAGGCACTTCTTGAAGTCCATCTGTTGGGTTCAAGGAGTTTATATGATGACCAAGATGGTATTCAAGGTATTATCCAAAGAATGGTCATAGAGACACAAGGTTGATCAAGATCTCATACAAAGAGTAAATCAAGATGATCAACACACAAAGCGTACAAGATGTACCGAGAGGGATCAAGTGATCCCATGGTATGGTAAGCATTGTCCATTACGTGTTTGTCTACTAACCCATGGTCTTCGTGAGAGTTCTATGTGGGGGTTAGGTGTGTTTCCATGGGCTTGCGTCAAAAGGAAGATCTCATACAACCCATGAAGGATGACGTCAAGTGGTGATCGTCATCAAGATTGCGGTGTGAAGTTCAAGTGGATCAGCACGAATATATCATGCTTGAAGCTTGTCGTCCATTGTGGTGGCAATGGACTTGTGAAGATATGCTGAAGAGTGGCTCACCCATAGTGAGTATGGGGGAGCAATCAACTAGTCTTCATCAAGCCAACGTAATCAAGAAGGTGGTCCATCTTGAGGAAGCCAATATCATCATCATCTAGCTCAAGAGGACGAGGTGCAAGGTATAGGTTTGCCCTTGATAGGTTTTCTGTTTTAGGATAGATTGTCGTTCTGTCAAGGGGGACTCTCAAGTGCGTAGGTCAATCGTATCGTTTGTTGAGAGCTCAAACCATTTCCATCCTTGCATCATACTTCTTGGTTCTTATTTGGTGTTTCTCTTTGTGAGTTTTAGAGCTTATTGTCATCTTCATGACAAGCTCGAGTTCATAAAAAACGGAGTCCATATGCATCTACTATGATGTTTTTGATGTTGGAGTTTTTGTCGGTTCTTGATTCATAGAGGTCGCTGTTTGGATAGCTCTTGTCGTCTTGAATCCAACAAGCTTGGGTTTGCTCGATTCGTAGCTCGTATGCGAAAGTTATGGCTATTTCAGTGGCGATCGATAGTACCGCTGGACCTAGCGGTAGTACCGCTAGAGCTGGCGGTAGTACCGCTGGCCCTAGCGGTAGTACCGCTAGAGCTGGCGGTAGTACCGCTGGCCCTAGCGGTAGTACCGCTAGAGCCCGGCGCTAGTACCTCTAGAGCTGGCGGTAGTACCGCTGGCCCAACGCTAGTACCGCCCCTAGTCACCGGTAGTACCGCTCTAGGACTTTAGTACCATCATCCTTGCGGCTGTACTACGTCAGACTTTTTGCGAAGACTTTCTTGGCAGTGGTTGGCCCGGTAGTATCTTTGCGCTACCATGGGCTCAGCGGTAGTACCGCTGCAGCCAGGGGTAGTACCGCTGGAGGGTCAGCGGTAGTATCGCTGCAGCCAGCGGTAGTACCGCTGGAGGGTCAGCGGTAGTACCGCTGTAGCAAGCGGTAGTACCGCTGGGCTCGGGCTGTAAGTGGGGGTAACGGTCTCATTCCTTCCCCCACTATACAAAGGGGGTCTTCTTCCCCCTTGGTCTATTCTTATCTGTGGAGCTCGTGTTCTTCCCCCATTGTTGATCTTCTTAGAGCTTGCTAACTCTCAATCCCTCCAATGATTCTTGCTAGCTCTTGAGGGAAAAGAGAGAGGAGATCTAGATCCACATCTCCACCAATCACTTTCTCCTCTATGTGAGGGGAACCCCTTGGATCTAGATCTTGGAGTTCTTTGTGAGCTCCTTGTTCTTCCTCTCATATTTCTCCATAGCTTTTGTTGTTGTGGAGGGATTTGAGTGTGGGGGACTTGACCATTTTGTGTGTTCTTGCCATTGCATTAGTAGCATCGGTTTGAGAAGTGAGAAGTTGAGAAGCTTATTACCCTTTGGTACTTGGTACCCTAGAGATTGTTCTTCGTGGATGCTTTAGCGTCCTAGAATCTTGGTGGTGTCTTGGAGCTCAATCGTTGTGGTGTAAAGCTCCGGGCAAGCGTCGAGGTCTCCAATTGGGTTGTGGAGATTGCCCAGAGCAATTTGTACGGGTACCGGTAACCGCCCCCAAGGGTTGCCATTTGTACGGGTTCGGTGACCGCCCTCAAGGGTCCCTTAGTGGAATGACGGCATCTTGCATTGTGAGAGAGCGTGAGGAGATTACGGTGGCCTTAGTGGCATCTTGGGGAGCATTGTGCCTCCACACCGCTCCAACGGAGATTAGCATCCGCAAGGGTGTGAACTTCGGTACACATCACCATCTCCACGTGCCTCGGTTATCTCTTACCCGAACCCTTTACTTATGCACTTTACTTTGTGATAGCCATATTGTTTATTGTCATATATCTTGCTATCACTTAGTTGTTTATCTTGCTTAGCATAAGTTGTTGGTGCATATAGGTGAGCCTAGTTGTTGTAGGTTTTGTGCTTGACAAATTAAACGTTAGTTTTATTCCGCATTTGTTCAAGCCTAAACCGTAATTATTTTAAAGCGCCTATTCACCCCCCCCCCTCTAGGCGACATCCACGTCCTTTCAATAATTGTCAACAATAATAATTCATGATCAAATATATTTGAATGACCACATATGCTTGGATATTTCCCCACCACATGATGATTGCCAAGAGAAAAAGGCGAAATATAGGAAGTTGTGAAGATCACCATGACTCTTGTATAAAGGTAAGTACTAGAAAGTAAAAGATAGGCCCTTCGTAGATGGAAGCATTGATTTGCAGAGGTGCGAGAGCTCAAGCTTTTAAAACATAGACGAATAATAATTCTGAGAGGTATGCTTTCATTGTCAACATAACAACCGAGAGATCTCGATATCTTCCATGCTAGATACATTATAGCCGGTTCCCAAACAGAATGGTAAAGTTTTTACTCCTCCTCCACCAATCAATCACACTCCACAGCGAGCCAAATCCATGGGTACCGTCCGTACAAACAACAATCCTGGGGGAGTTTTGTTTCATTATTTTGATTTGATTTTTTTGACCATGGGACTGGGCATCCCGAATACCATCCACTTTCTCGTGAATGATAGTGAATCGACACATATCATGAGAATAACTCACCTAGCATGGAAGATACTGACAGCCCCTGGTCACTATATTGAGCGATTCAGGCATACAAAACAGAATATTATTTGAAGGTTTAGGGTTTGGCACATGCAAATTTACTTGGAACGACAAGTAAATACCACATATAGGTAGGTATGATGGACTCATATGGAACAACTTTTGGTTTAAGGGTGTTTGGATGCAAAAAAGTAGTATTTCTACTTGGTGTGGAAGTTTTGGCTAGTATGAGGTGGAAGCAAGCACCACATGTTGGAGGATCCATAACAATATAACTTATATACAAATATACCCAAGCATAACTCATTATGTTGTATTCCTTGTCCAAGTTCAACTAATTTGCTCAAGTTTTAAAATAATTAACGGGTATTCACAATCATAGAAGATTTCCAAGATAGTATATTTATATGTGAAATCTCTCTTCCTTCAATATTCTTTCATGAATTGTTCAAGTGACCAATGCGGTGTTTGCTAACTTTCAATAAATTTTACCACATATACTTCTTATATGTGAAGTCATTACTCCCCATGGGATAAGCATGTAAAACATATATAATTCTGAGATTTATGATATTCAATTCATTCAACCATTTTTACTCATAGGATATAAGTGAAGCACGAGAGTAAATGACAAAACTACTCCAAAACATATAAGTGAAGATCAATGAGTAGTCACACAATCAAGTAGCTATGTGAGGACTTTCTATCTCTCTCTCAAAAGATTTTCAGATCTGAGTATTTTATTTAAGCATCAAGCAAAATAAAAAATAGCACTCCAAGAATAGGACGCATCATGTGAACAAATAAAAAATTGGGGCTCAACATAGGCTAACCGATAATTGTTGATGAAGAGAGGTGGGATGCGTAGCATCCCCAAGCTTAGATGCTTCAGACTTCTTGAAATATTTACTTGGGTGCCTTGGTCATCCCCAAGCTTGAGATTTTGTATCTCGTTCAATCCTCTCATATCGTGGTTTCACCTATTCTCAAAAACATCATCCACACAAAACTCGAAAAGAACTCGTGAGATAAGTTAGTACACATAAGAATAAATCAACACTTCAGGTACTGCCAAGACAAGTTGCACAATAAGTTTCAAACATCATCTACTATTTACTATCATTTCCACAATTAATATCTATCAATATAGGCTATGGAAACTACATGATAAGTAGATAACAAAACTATGACAGCAATCTGTCCAAAAAACCAGTTTATAGAAATTTATTAAACCAGTGTACTTCTGTAACTCACAAAATTATGAAAATTTAGGAAAAGCTAAAGAAATTTTATGCCCGTACTTTGTTAAAATTTCAGAAACTTTACACATTCCAGTAAAATACCACAATTCAAATACTACAGCAAAAGTTTCTGTTTTTGTACAACACACATCACGCATGCAATTCAAGCATTCTAAATGCAATTCTTGGAACTTTTTATTGGAAAACAAGATTATAAATAGCATCTAACAGAGAAAAACAAAATAAAATGACACTCCAAGCAAAACACATATCATGTGACGAATAAAAATATAGCTCGAAGTAAGATGTACCGATAATGTTGGAGATGAAAGAGGGTACCGATAATGTTGGAGACGAAAGAGGGGATGCCTTCCGGGGCATCCCCAAGCTTAGACACTTGAGTATTCCTTGGAAATTACCTTGGGGTGCCTTGGGCATCCTCAATCTTAGGTTCTTGTCACTCCTTATTCTCCTCATATCGGTATCTCACCCAAAACTTGAGAACTTCAATCACACAAAACTTAACGGAACTTTGTGAGAAGGGTTAGTGTAATAAAGATAGATCATTCACTTAGGTACTATCAAGACAAGATTCATAATTGTTCTCACATAATAACTACTGCATTCTATCATTCCCATAATTTATATCACTGAATAGAAGCTATGGGAACACTAAAACAAGCAAACTATGCATGCAAAACAGAATCTGTCAAAAACAGAACAGCATGTGAAGATCTACAGTGTAACCATACTTCCATGTCTCTAAAACTTCTGAAAAAGAAGGAAAATCGAGGCATTTGTATATAAATCATGTTTCAAAAATTCAGATCAAAAGGACATTCCAGTTAATTTACAAAATTCCTGGACCTAGAGCAAAAGTTTCTATTTTTGCACAGAATCAAGTCAACTATCATCCACACTATCCCAAAGGCTTTACTTGGCACTTTATTGAAATAAAAGGCATAAACATGATTACTACAGTATCTTAATCATGTGAAAACCAAAAAATAGAAATTAAAAGTGTTAGGTTGTCTCCCAACAAGCACTTTTCTTTAAAGCCTTTTAGCTAGGCATGATGATTTCAATGATGCTCACATAGGAATAATAATTATAACATGCAAAAGAGCATCATGAATCTCATGACAAGCACATTTAAGTCTAACCCACTTCCTATGAATAGGGATGTTGTGAACAAACAATTTATGGGAGCAAGAATCAACTAGCATAGGAAGGCAAAACAAGCATAACTTCAAAACTTTGAACACATAGAGAGGAAACTTGATATTATTGCAATTCCTACAAGCATATGTTCCTTCATCATAATAATTTTCAGTAGCATCATGAAGGAATTTCACAATATAACCAGCACACAAAGCATTATTTTCATGATCTACAAGCATAGAAATTTTACTACTCTCCACACAAGAAAATTTCTTCTCATGACTAATAGTGGGAGTATCATAAAAGAATTGAATACTAAAAATTGGTTACACATTAAAAGAGCAATATTCAGTAAAATTATATTAATAATTATGACAAGTATCATAATAGTAATCATCACTCTTTTTCATCGCATAAGTATCATTACAATAGTCATCATAAGTAGGAGGCATGCAATCATTATAACAAATTTGATCATCCAAAGTAGGGGGAATAAAAAGATCATATTCATTAAGCATAGCATCCCCAAGCTTGGAAAAAACATTAATTGCAGCAAATAAATTCTCAAACATGTCATTTTCATCAAGCATAGCATCACCAAGCTTGTGGCTTAATCACTCTCATCATTAATAGTAAGAATAGCACTAATAGTATAGCAATTATTATCATCATCATCCAAGTTGGTGCCATAAATATTTTCAATATTATAAGAAGTATAACTATCTTCCTAATTGTAATTATCACAACAAGCAATGGTCATAACAAAATCATCCTCAAATGTATCATCTTCTACAACTATTTTTGATTCATTCTCATGAGGCCTATCAATAATGGGAGCAACATTATTTGGGAGAGATACCTCTTTACCTTTACTTTTCCTTCTTTTCTTATTCTTCACCACATTATGTGTGGGCTTATTTGATTCCTCCAAGATTCTTTTTGAAGAGGTTGGTTGAATAAAAAGCTCCTCTTCGTTACCTCATTCATCATAAGAAAACATATGAGGATATTGGGAAACCTCTTCTCCTTTATTAGTATTCTCTTCATCTTCTATTTGTTTTCTTTTCTTCAAGTAATTGGAATATAAGGATTCTCAATGCAATTTACCACGCAATACATATAGGTTTCATTTAGATCAAAATCAATCATTTTCATGAGAACCCAAGCTGGAACATCCTTAGTTTTATGTTTGATTTCTTCATACCCCAAAAATAGACTAAGTTCATTATGATGCTCAAGGGTAATGAGTTTATCACAATTTTTGGACATAATTCGATCATGAAATAATTCACATTGGAAATTAAAATGACCACTTTCATTGAAAAGTTCACAAGGACGGCGAGAAATATTAAGTCTTTCAGCACAAACATATAGCCTCTCTTGCAACCATTTAATTTCTAAATACGTATGCCTCTTACAAAATCTATCTTCCCTTTTAGGCATGTCTTCACAAACTCTATGCACTCCAAATAAATTAACATGCTTATAAGAAATATTTTTATCATGACTAGTACAATCATCATTAGTACTATGGATATTCAAATAATTCATACTAACAACATTGCAATCATGCTCATCACTCAAAGATTTAGTGCCAAACATTTTACTAACTTGTTCTTCTAACACTTGAGCACAATATTCATTTCCATCATTTTCACGAAAGACATTGAAAAGATGAAGCATATGAGGCAACATAAATTCTATTTTTTTAGTTTTCTATTATAGACCAAACTAGTGAAAAACAGGAAACTAAAAGATTTAATTGCAAGATCTAAATATATACCTTCAAGCACTCACTTCCCTCGCAACAGCGCCTGAAAAGAGCTTGATGTCCACTACGCAACCTTCTTCTTCTAGACTCGTGTTGGGCCTCCAAGCGCAGAGTTTTGTAGGATAGTAGAAAATTTCCCTCAAATTGATGACCTAAGGTTTATCAATCCGTGGGATGTGTAGGATGAAGATGGTCTCTCTCAGACAACCCTGCAATCAAACACAAGAAATCTCTTGTGTCCCCAACACGCCCAATACAATGGAAAATTGTATAGGTGCACTAGTTCGTCGAAGAGATGGTGCTACAAGTGCAATATGGATGGTAGATATAGGCTTTTGTAATCTGAAAATATAAAAACAGCAAGGTAACTAATGATAAAAGTGAGCACAAATAGAATTGCAATGCTTAGAAACAAGGCCTAGGGTTCATACTCTCACTAGTGCAAGTTCTCTCAACAATACTAACATAGTTGAATCATATGTAAATACCTCTCATGCGACAAAGAGTTCACTCCAAAGTCACAAATAGCGGAGAACTAACAAAGAAATTATTGTAGGGTACGAAACCACACCAAAGTTATCTTTTCTGATCAATCATATGAGCTATCCCTATAAGTGTCACAAACAGCCCTAGAGTTCGTACTAAAATAACACCTTAAGATGCACATCAACCAAAACCCAAATGTCACCTAGATACTCCAATGTCACCACAAGTACCCATGGGCTTGATTATACGATATGCATCACAAAATTTCATATTTATCATGTTCAATCCAACACAAAGAACTTCAAAGAGTGTCCCAAAGTTTCTACCGGAGAGTCAAGATGACAACATGTGCCATCCCCTATGCATAGATTTCCAAGGTCACGAAACCCGCAAGTTTTTTTTAAGGAAAATTGTAAGGGAAACCCCCACAGCGAGTTTTTTTAAAATAATAAGAACCCAAATTCGCGCCCGTGGGGACTTGAACCTAGGTGGCTGGGTTGTACATCCACGAAACCCGCAAGTTGACCACCAAAACATACATCAAATGGATCAATAGAACAACCCATTTTCACCACGGATATCCCATCGCAAGACATACATCAAGTGTTCTCAAATCCTTAAAGACTCAATCCGATAAGAAAACTTGAAAGGGAAAACTCAATTCATCACAAGAAGATAGAGAGGGTAAAACTCCATATGATTCATCTATATTAATAAAGCTCGCGATACATCAAGATCGTGCCATCTCAAGAACACGAGAGAGAGAGAGAGAGATCAAACACATAGCTACTAGTACATACCCTCAGCCCCGAGGGTGAACTACTCCCTCCTTGTCATGGAGAGCACCGGGATGATGAAGATGGCCTCCGGTGATGGTTTCCCCCTCCGACAGGGTGCCGGAACGGGCTCCCGATTAGTTTTTCGTGGTTGTGAAGGCTTGCGACAGCGGAACTCTCGATATAGGTTTATTTTTGGAGGTTTGGGTATTTATAGGAGTATCTAGCGTTCGAATCACGTCAGAAAGGTTCCCGAGGAGGTCACAAGCCACAGGGTCGTGGCCACGGGGGTAGCCGCGCGTGGCAGACTTGTGACCTCCTGGTCCAGTTCCTGGCCCAGCTCTTCGCTCTAGTATTTTTTATATTTTCAAAAATATTCTCCGTAAATTTTCAGCCCATTCCGAGAACTTTTATTTCTGCATAAAAATGACACCATGGTAGTTCTGCTGAAAACATCGTCAGTCCAGGTTAGTTCTAATAAAATCATACCAAAATCATATAAAATTGTTGTAAACATGGCATGAATACTTGATAAATTATACTCCCTCCGTCCCAAAATTCTTGTCTTAGATTTGTCTAGAAATGGATGTATCTACATGCTAAAATGTGACTAGATACATTCATATATAGACAAATCTAAGACAAGAATTTTGGGACGTAGGGAGTAGATACATTGGAGACGTATCACCTACCAGGGCGCAGTTCGCCGATCTCTTCACCAAAGGGTTGTCGTCCCGGGTCTTCTATGCTTTTCTATCCACCCTGAACGTCCTTTCACACGGAGTTCTGGGTGTGGGGGTGTTAAACTGTACATGTACTGTCATTGTATGTAACCTGTGTATCTCCTAGTATTTAGGATCTACAGCGCCCGTGGCCTGCGTTCCTATCTTCCTGGGCTTCTCTTTCTCTCTAGCCCGTACATAAGGCAAATCTCCGTAATAGTGTATGATCAAGGAAGATAATTACTCTCTAATTTCGTAATGTTGCCGGTCTATCTCATTGTGTTCCTGGCTTCGTTTAGACAACATGCTTCTTGGTCGGGATGGTTGTCCCGTGACCTGGGGTTTTTCTAGGATCGTTGCAATGCCACAAGGGTCGCTGGAGGTATCATCCACTTGCCAAGGTCCATCAAGTGTGATCAGTGGTTGTCTACAATCGTCTCCAGCGTTGGAAGCTAGGGCAACGGCGAAAGCCTAGCTAGACCTTGTTCTTATCGATGACGATGTTCGTGGACGCCGTTCTTCTCCTTGGATGTGTCATTTTATCTGCCCCTCTTCCTTTGAACTACTACTTCCTTGTTCAACCTGGATAGTCTCTTCGTGTTCTCCTTTGGAACTGTGCCTCGAGTTCTTCAAAGATGTGTGCTTGTTAGGATCATGTGGGCTCCTTAGTTCTTGTTCTAAATTTATCCTTGCTACTTGACCCCTTTTTGTACTTATATTGTGAAGCCAGATGCCCCAACATGGTTGATGTGTGTGTGAGCTACATATGTATGTTGCTCGGTCGATGATTAATTGATAAAGCGAGGCAAAAGTTTTTTTAGATGAGCTAAGTTCACCATGTGGACAAGAAGTGAGAGTAATCACCAGTGTACACAATACACATAACCAAAACAACCAAACATTACATCTAGGGAGCACAAACATGTAACCAAACACGGTGCTTGTGTTTCTGTTCTCATATAACTTTTGACTTTAGGTAAAGGTATATGGCTCTAGCTAAAATGTAAATTTCTAGTACTGTTTGTGGGCAACCAAACGAAGTGTATAATATGGTCTAGAGGTTGTATCACTATTGGAATCACAGAATTTGCCATCAGCCTGCTCTTTGCCATCTGCTAGTTGATGGCAAAGAGACTCTTTGCCGTCACCTACCAACAAAGAGATGGCAAAGAATCAGCAGATGACAAAGATGTCGCAGGTAGATGGAAAAGACCCCACGCGCCACGTAGACGGCAAAGAGTCCAGCCCCCCCCCTCTTTGCCGCCTGCCTCCCCCTTTTGTCGTCTACTAGAAGACGGCAAAGGGGGTGGCCTCATAACGGCTGGCGCCCCCACCCCACCCCCATCTCCCCATCTCTCTCTCCCCCATCTCCCCACCCTCTCTCTCCCCCTCCCTACGCCACCACCACCACCACACTGCACCACGATCCTCCCCGCGCCGCCACCCTCCCCGTGCTGCCACCCTCCCCCTGTCGCCCCCACCCCATGCCAGCCCCTCCCCGCGCTCTCCCTCTCATCTCCTCACCCTCTCTCCCCCCTTCCTCACACCACCACCAGCAGCGCGCCACCCCACCACCCTCCTCCGCCATCCTCCCCGCATCGGCCCTCTCCCCGCGCTCTCTCCCCCCTCTCCCCACCAACCGCCCCCGTAGAGCTCGGCGCCTCGCCGCCCCGGCGCCCCGCCGTCACCAACTCCCCGCCACCCCGTTGTCCCCGTCACCCGCCGCCCATGCACCCCCGTCGGTGAGTATCCTGCCGACCGCCCCCTTTTTATTTTGAGATTTCTGCTTTTTATTTGTGTTAAATTAGTTATATGAGTTAGGTTAATTTATTAGGTTAGTTAGTTAGTTTATAAGAAAAAAAAGAAGAAAATAAGAAGGAAAAAATGAAAAGGAAAAAGGAAAAGAAGAAGAAAAAGGAAAAGAAGAAGGATCAGAAGAAGAAGAAGAAGAAGAAGAAGAGGAGGAGGAGGGGGAGAAGGAAAAACAAGAAGAAGAAGAAGAAGAAGAAGAAGAAGAAGAAGAAGAAGAAGAAGAAGAAGAAGAAGAAGAAGAAGAAGAAGAAGAAGAAGAAGAAGAAGAAGAAGAAGAAGAAGAAAAAGAGGAGAGGAGGAGGAGGAGGAGAAGAAAAAGGCAAAGAAGAACAAGAATAAGAAGAAGAAAAAGAAGAGAAGAGGAGAAGAATAAGAAGAAGAAAAATAAGAGGAGAGGAGAAGAAGAAGAAGAAGAAGAAGAAGAAGAAGAAGAAGAAAATAAGAAAATAATAATAATAATAATAAGAAGAAGAAGAAGAAGAAGAAGAAGAAGGAGAAGAAGAAGAAAAATAGGAGAGGAGGAGAAGAAGAAGAGGAAAATGGAAAGGAATGAAGAACAAGAAGAGGAGGAGGAGGATAAAAAAGAAGAAGAAGAAGAAGAAGAAGAAGAAGAAGAAGAAGAAGAAGAGGGAAAAGGTAAATGAAGAAGAAGTAGAAGAAGAAAAAAAGACCAAATATGAATGACTCTTCAAAACCAAATATGCAGTCTATGTGCAAGAAGAACGATTAGACCCCTCCGGCGATGCCAAACATTTCTACGGTTGGAATGGTCAGTTTCATTTGAATGGTTATTAGTTATTAGTATTAACATTTGAGTGTCATCATGCTAACAAGACATTCCAAAATATCTTCGGTGTAGAATAACTCCCGAGCCGCATTGCACAACCCTTGTACATGGCAACCTTCTCCAGGTGTACCCACTACGAGCAACCCTGGTGATTCACATCCTTGATGACAACGATGGTAAATTTTCTCTAGTGTTTTGCTTAACAAATGCATAATTAACTTCGTAACATCTAGTTAGCCCTATTATGCGACATACTTATCTTATTTTCCCCAAGAAAGACATACTTAGCTAATTATCCTTCAAAATGACATAATTAGCTTATTTAGTTCATTTATGACATAATTAGCTTAGTTAGGTCAAAAATAGCATGAGAACCTTGGTTATCTCATAAATGTCATATACTTAGCATATCTTCCTCCTAAATGACATAATAAGCTCAAAATAAGATAAGTATTCTAATCATCTTCTCCTTCTTCTTCTCCTTCTTCTCCTCCTCATCCTCCTTCTTATTCTTCTCCTTATTCTTCTCCTTTTCCTCCTTATTCTTCTCCCTCTCCTTCTTCTTCTCCTCCTCCTCCTTCTTCTTCTCCTTCTCCTCCTCCTCCTCCTCCTCCTCCTCCTCCTTCTTCTTCTTCTTCTTCTTCTTCTTCTCCTCCTCCTCCTCATACTCCTCCTTCTTATTCTCCTCCTCCTCCTTATTCTCCTTCTCCTTCTTCTCCTCCTCCTCCTCCTCCTCCTCCTTCTCCTTCTTCTTCTTCTTCTTCTTCTTCTCCTTCTTCTTCTTCTTCTTCTTCTTCTTATCCTTCTCCTTCTTTTCCTTCTTCTTCTTATTCTTCTTCTTCTTATTATTCTTCTTCTTAGCTAATTATCCTCCAAAATGGCATAATTAGCGTATTTAGTTCATTTATAACATAATTAGCTTAGTTAGGTCAAAAATAGCACAAGAACCTTGGTTGCCTCATAAATGTCATATACTTAGCTTATGTTCCTCCAAAATGACATAATAAGCTCAAAACTGACATAAACTGAAAAATAAAGAATAGAAGAGTAAAGAGGAGAAAAAGAAATAATATAAGAAGAAGAATGAGCTTCTTCTTTCTTTCTTATTATTATTTTCCTTCTCTTTCTTCTTCTTATTCTTCTAGTCTTCTTATTCTTCTCCTTCTAACTTTCTTATTCTCATTTTGCAGATTTGGTTCACTTCATGGAAGGTGGCACTGATGGGCTGCTATTGTTTTCTTTTTGTTTCGATTTGTATGGATGAACAGTGTGATGTTTCAGACTATGTGTATATATGGATGAACTATGTAAAATATTTGTTGTCTTGCTCAATATTTTCACGATGATGTTTGATACATGGCCTATGCTTCTTCTATGATGTTTGGATCTACATATGATGTTTGAAATTATATATATCATAGAAGTATTATGAAAATGCACAGAAACAACTAAAAACAAACAAAAAGTGACAATACAGGCATTTTGCCGCCTGCCAGCTAATGGCAAAGGTGCCATGTGGCACGCACATGTGCAACCTTGGGGCAGCACGACTGACCTATATGGTCACTCTGCCTCAGCTGGTGACCCTTGCAGACGGCAAAGCCCCACAAGGCAGATGACAAAGATCCCCAGGCGGCAAAGCCCCCCCCCCTCCATCGGTAGACGGCAAATCCCCCCAAGGCAGACGGCAAAGGCCCCCCCACAGACAGACGTCAAAGCCCCCCCAAGGCACGCGGTAAAGGCCCCCCACCGGCACACGACAAAGACTTCATTAGCTATCTAACGGATTAGGTTCCTGTCGGCTGCCGTTTAACTCTTTTTGCCGAATGCTTATCATGGAAGACCGATGGCACAGATCTTTGACGTCCGCTACAAGCCGGCAAATGGCAAAGAAGATCTTTACCGACGCTAGCTACAGCAAAAATTTTGCCGTCCGTGGAATGGTCCTTTGTCGTCCGCTATGGTAGACGGAAAAAGTTGGTTCCTGTAGTGTATCACCCCATACACATCCAATCAAGACACTCTATGGAAAACGCAAAAAATAGCACGACAATCAAACACATGATAAGCTTTTATGTGCTAGTATAACTACCGTACATCTTAACAGAAATTAAAATTATGCTCTTGGCATTGAAATATATTGTCCGCCTTTCCCCATCAGTTCAGACTGATGGGTGAGCTAGTTAGGTACATAAACTTACAACCAAGGGGTTCAGGGTTCAAAACCCGGTAAACATAATAAATAATTGTTGCATCCCGTCGCTTTCGCTGCCCACGTCATATAGCTCCAAAGAAGCATAGACGTGAGGGAGAGTATTGGAGTATAATGTTCGATCCTTTCCCATAGTTCGGACTTTTGGATGGGTTGGCTGGTGCATGAGTTTAATATGGTATCTGAACCAAGATGCTTTGAATTCAAGACCCTGCCAACGCAGTATTAAAACAAAAAGATTTTGCGGCCTTCATCAATCCCATGTCTAAGGACTAAATAAATCTAGACCTGAGGGGGGGTGAAATATATTGTCCGCCTTCCACCATTAGTTTAGATTAATAGGTGAACTGATTTTATTAACTTTTAGATGAGTTGGCTCGTGCATGAATTCAATACTCGGATACTCTTCATTTTTATATTTTTTGCACATGCACAAGGTTACATATATGCCATTCATCCATCGATCGAGCAACAAGCTTATTCACTGTAGCGACCCGACTCAAAACGAGTAAAGCCTCTGTGTTTCTGTGCCATCCCTGGATCAGTATGCTGACACACACAGTACATCAATGTATATATCAAAGTGCAATCACATGGAAATAGCGTAAAACTGATATATACCTTAAATATCTCTGAGGAAACAGTCAAGGGAGTGGAGTCCCAATAAACACCAACGGCAAGTTGAGTGCAGACCGTAACCCTTAATCGTACTCTTACTCGTCAAACAAAGTATCTGCAACATAAGACGTTGCAACCATGTAGGTCAGCATGTTAAATATGTCGGCAAGTCACAAAAGAGAGGGGTAAAAATATCATCTATCCTATATGCATATATGGCAGGTGGGGCTGTAAGTTTTTTTTTTTGCGAAAAGCAAGTTTTCTTCTACATCAAGAAAGGGTTAAAGCAAAATATTACTATGTTGTTTGTTGTTAACGAGATGGTTCCGCCAACCAATTCTCGTACCCGAGTTGTCAATAATTCCCACATCATTATTAAATTGTGTTGAGAGTTCAGGAAAATTTCAATGCCTTCGGCTCAAGTTGTCCATGACCGTGGACACGGCTAATCGATTAGGTTTGGGTACTCTGCAGAGTTTTGCACACGTTCCCCACAAGATTTGATCGCCTCTGGGTATGTCCTCGCACTTCAGGGTGTTTGAAGACCGGATGATCAAAACATGGTCTTTCAACGGGTCCCTCTGATCCCCTGTCGGTGCCCATCCAATCCTACCATTCTTCTACATCTGCTAGCACCGCCTGTCCAGAGTCGCTGCGTTGTCCAACCAAGCCAGAGCCCATAATGACTTGTGGCTGTGCAGGTAAGCCTTGGGTCTTGAAGCCTTCGTCCATCTCTTCGAGCCTGGGTGAAGCTTTCCGCAAGATGTCATGGCACATCTCCATGCATCCCGGGTCGTCCACTGGTTTCTCCAGTGAGCCCATCTAAACCGTCCTTCACCCAGAGTTGCATTGCATCACGAGGTCTTGAAAAGTCTTGACTTAACCGGTCTTGGTTATTAAATTATTCTCGCATCACTCGTGATAAACTCTCAACCAGAACCCCGTCTACACAAGCAGAGCATAATAGAATTCGTCGTCCCGGGCCAAGTAACAGGGTTGTTGGGGTGCCTACCATGATACTACATCAAATAACCATATTTTTTCAAGTACCTAGTCAGCATGCAAATGGGTATAGGAAGGTAGAACTATGATGCATGAAAACATAGGTGATACATGATCAAATGACTTGCCTTGCTGATAGTTGTCGTTATCAAACACTTCTAAGTAGCACGCTTCGCACTCCGTGTGATTTATCGGTACAAACAAAATACACACAATAAGTATTACACTCACTAACAAACCAAATAACATCACAATCATATAAACACCATTGCATAAAGTGAAGAAATTCACTTCACCTAATCAAAACAGAATCTGTTTTTGATAAAACCCCAAGTAAAAATAATTAAAAAAAATTGAAACTTAAACTACAGAAAGATATGATCACTAGGAAGCATCAGTAAAAAGAATCAAATTAAAAGCTAATTTTAAACTCCTGGAATAAGCAAAACAAGAATTAAACTAAATCTGATCTAATTCAAATTTTGAAATTTCAAACATAGGCAAATAATGTGTTTTTGAAAACTACAGAAAAATTGTGATCTACTGGAAAAAAGAATCAACCTCATTGGACTCCTAGATTAAAATATATAAGGGAAACAAAATTGGAACTGGTTCTGTTTCGGAAATAGAAAACTAAAATCTAAATATTGAACGGGGCCACGTGGCGATCTTTGGTTGGCTTAGACCTGTGCGCTGCGGTGCTAAACTAACAAACATCCGCACATTAGAAGAAAACGGTTCGGCTATTAAGTTATCTATTAGGGGCCTTAGGATCAAGATCTAACGGTAACCAACAAAAAAATCACAACAGAGAGGTGAGAGAGGTTTCTCATGTTGCTGTCAAGGGAGGTTTCCTCCGGCGAGGTGGCCGGCGGGGTGAGAAGCTCTAGCGTGGGGGGTGGTCGCCGCGGGGGTGGGGACGGCGGAGGAGGGGAGGTTCGGCACTTGGGGAGGTCGGCGCTTGGGGAGCTCCGGTCGAGGTGGAGACGCGGGCTCGTGGTGGCTCCTACTTCCTGTAGATGGCCGGCGATGTGGTCCTGCAGGGCCAAGGGGGCGACGAGGTGAGGGGTGGAGGCGATGTGGGGGGTGCAGCGGGAGGGGTAGGTGTTGGAATTATGCCCTAGAGGCAATAATAAATGTGGTTATTATTATAATTCCTGTATCAAGATAATAGTTTATTATCCATGCTATAATTGTATTGAATGAAGACTCATTTACATGTGTGGATACATAGACAAAACACCGTCCCTAGCATGCCTCTAGTTGGCTAGCCGGTTGGTCAATGATAGTCAGTGTCTTCTGATTATGAACAAGGTGTTGTTGCTTGATAACTGGATCACGTCATTGGGAGAATCACGTGATGGACTAGACCCAAACTAATAGACGTAGCATGTTGATCGTGTCATTTTGTTGCTACTGTTTTCTGCGTGTCAAGTATTTATTCCTATGACCATGAGATCATATAACTCACTGACACCGGAGGAATGCTTTGTGTGTATCAAACGTCGCAACGTAACTGGGTGACTATAAAGATGCTCTACAGGTATCTCCGAAGGTGTTAGTTGAGTTAGTATGGATCAAGACTGGGATTTGTCACTCCGTGTGACGGAGAGGTATCTCGGGGCCCACTCGGTAATACAACATCACACACAAGCCTTGCAAGCAATGTAACTTAGTGTAAGTTGCGGGATCTTGTATTACGGAACGAGTAAAGAGACTTGCCGGTAAACGAGATTGAAATAGGTATGCGGATACTGACGATCGAATCTCGGGCAAGTAACATACCGAAGGACAAAGGGAATGACATACGGGATTATACGAATCCTTGGCACTGAGGTTCAAACGATAAGATCTTCGTAGAATATGTAGGATCCAATATGGGCATCCAGGTCCCGCTATTGGATATTGACCGAGGAGTCTCTCGGGTCATGTCTACATAGTTCTCGAACCCGCAGGGTCTGCACACTTAAGGTTCGACGTTGTTTTATGCGTATTTGAGTTATATGGTTGGTTACCGAATGTTGTTCGGAGTCCCGGATGAGATCACGGACGTCACGAGGGTTTCCGGAATGGTCCGGAAACGAAGATTGATATATAGGATGACCTCATTTGATTACCGGAAGGTTTTCGGAGTTACCGGGAATGTACCGGGAATGACGAATGGGTTCCGGGAGTTCACCGGGGGGGCAACCCACCCCGGGGAAGCCCATAGGCCTTGGGGGAGACACACCAGCCCTTAGTGGGCTGGTGGGACAGCCCACAAGTGGTCTATGCGCCAAGAGAAGAAAAATCAAGAGGAAAAGAAAAAAAAGGAGGAGGTGGGAAGGGAGGAGGACTCCCTCCCACCAAACCTAGTCCAACTCGGTTTGGGGGGGGAGAGTCCTCCCCCTTGGCTCGGCCGACCCCCTTGAGGGTCCTCGGACCCCAAGGCAAGGCCCCCTCCCTCCCACCTATATATACGGAGGTTTTAGGGCTGATTTGAGACGACTTTTCCACGGCAGCCCGACCACATACCTCCACGGTTTTTCCTCTAGATCGCGTTTCTGCGGAGCTCGGGCGGAGCCCTGCTGAGACAAGGTCATCACCAACCTCCGGAGCGCCGTCACGCTGCCGGAGAACTCTTCTACCTCTCCGTCTCTCTTGCTGGATCAAGAAGGCCGAGATCATCGTCGAGCTGTACGTGTGCTGAACGCGGAGGTGCCGTCCGTTCGGTACTAGATCGTGGGACTGATCGCGGGATTGTTCGCGGGGCGGATCGAGGGACGTGAGGACGTTCCACTACATCAACCGCGTTCTCTAACGCTTCTGCTGTATGGTCTACAAGGGTACGTAGATCACTCATCCCCTCTCGTAGATGGACATCACCATGATAGGTCTTCGTGCGCGTAGGAAAAATTTTGTTTCCCATGCAACGTTCCCCAACAGTGGCATCATGAGCTAGGTTCATGCGTAGATGTCTTCTCGAGTAGAACACAAAAGTTTTTGTGGGCGGTGATGTGCGTTTTGCTGCCCTCCTTAGACTTTTCTTGATTCCGCGGTATTGTTGGATTGAAGCGGCTTGGACTGACATTACTCGTACGCTTACGAGAGACTGGTTTCATCGTTACGAGTAACCCCCTTTGCTCAAAGATGACTGGCAAGTGTCGGTTTCTCCAACTTTAGTTGAATCGGATTTGACCGAGGAGGTCCTTGGATGAGGTTAAATAGCAACTCATATATCTCCGTTGTGGTGTTTGCCTAAGTAAGATGCGATCCTACTAGATACCCTTGGTCACCACGTAAAACATGCAACAACAAAATTAGAGGACGTCTAACTTGTTTTTGCAGGGTATGATTGTGATGTGATATGGCCAACGATTTGATGTGATATATTGGATGTATGAGATGATCATGTTGTAATAGAAATATCGACTTGCACGTCGATGGTACGGCAACCGGCAGGAGCCATAGGGTTGTCTTTATACTAACGTTTGTGCTTGCAGATGCGTTTACTATTTTGCTAGGATGTAGCTTTAGTAGTAATAGCATAAGTAGCACGACAACCCCGATGGCAACACGTTGATGGATGATCATGGTGTGGCGCCGGTGACAAGAAGATCGTGCCGGTGCTTTGGTGATGGAGATCAAGAAGCACGTGATGATGGCCATATCATGTCACTTATGAATTGCATGTGATGTTAATCCTTTTATGCACCTTATTTTGCTTAGAACGACGGTAGCATTATGAGGTGATCTCTCACTAAATTTCAAGACGAAATTGTGTTCTCCCCGACTGTGCACCGTTGCTACAGTTCGTCGTTTCGAGACACCACGTGATGATCGGGTGTGATAGACTCAACGTTCACATACAATGGGTGCAAAACAGTTGCGCACGCGGAACACTCGGGTTAAGCTTGACGAGCCTAGCATGTGCAGACATGGCCTCGGAACACATGAGACCGAAAGGTCGATCATGAATCATATAGTTGATATGATTAGCATAGGGATGCTTACCACTGAAACTATACTCAACTCACGTGATGATCGGACTTGGGATAGTGTAAGTGGATCATGAACCACTCAAATGACTAGAGAGATGTACTTTTGAGTGGGAGTTTAGCATATAATTTGATTAAGTTGAACTCTAATTATCTTGAACATAGTCTAAGTCCACTTTGAATATATTTGTGTTGTAGATCATGGCTCACGCGACAGTCATCCTGAATTTTAATACGTTCCTAGAGAAAGCTAAGTTGAAAGATGATGGAAGCAACTTTGTAGACTGGGCTCGTAATCTTAAGCTAATCTTACAAGCTGGGAAGAAGGATTATGTCCTTAATGCTGCGCTAGGAGATGAACCACCCGCTACGGCTGATCAGGATGTTAAGAACGCTTGGTTAGCACGTAAGGAGGACTACTCAATAGTTCAATGTGCAGTCTTGTATGGCTTAGAACCGGGACTTCAACGTCGCTTTGAGCGTCATGGAGCATTTGAGATGTTCCAGGAGTTGGAGTTTATCTTTCAGAAGAACGCCCGGATCAAGAGGTATGAGACCTCCGATAAATTCTATGCTTGCAAGATGGAGGAAAACTCGTCTGTCAGTGAACATGTGCTCAAAATGTCTGGGTACTCAAACCGTCTAGCTGAGCTGGGGATTGAACTCCCACAAGAAGCTATCACTGACAGAATCCTTCAATCACTGCCGCCAAGCTATAAAGGCTTTGTGTTGAACTACAACATGCAAGGGATGAACAAGTCTCCCGGCGAGTTGTTTGCGATGCTGAAAGTCGCAGAGTCTGAACTCCGTAAAGAGCATCAAGTGTTGATGGTGAGCAAGACCACTAGTTTCAAGAGAAACGGCAAAGGCAAGAAGGGCAATTCGAAGAAGAGCGGCAAGCCTGTTGCCAATCCGCCGAAGAAACCCAAGGCTGGACCTAAGCCTAAAACAGAGTGCTTCTATTGCAAGGGTATGGGTCACTGGAAGCGCAATTGCCCCAAGTAACTGGCAGATAAGAAGGCGGGCAAAGAAAAATCAGGTATATTTGATATACATGTTATTGATGTGTACTTAACCGGCTCTCGTAGTAGTGCCTGGGTATTCGATACCGGTTCTGTTGCTCACATTTGCAACTCGAAGCAGGAACTGCGGAATAGACGAAGGCTGGCGAAAGACGAAGTGACGATGCGCGTAGGAAATGGTTCCAAGGTTGATGCAATCGCCGTCGACACAGTGTCACTTCAGCTACCATCGGGATTAGTGATGAACTTAAATCGTTGTTATTTAGTGCCTGCGTTGAGCATGAACATTATCTCTGGATCTTGTTTATTGCGAGACGGTTACTCTTTTAAGTCTGAGAATAATGGTTGTTCTATTTCTATGAGTAACATCTTTTATGGTCATGCACCGAATGTGAGAGGATTGTTCATATTGAATCTCGATAGCGATACGCAATAACATAACATTGAGACCAAAAGAGTTAGAGTAAACAATGATAGCGCCATATTTTTGTGGCACTGCCGCTTGGGTCATATTGGTGTAAAGCGCATGAAGAAACTCCATGCTGATGGACTTTTGGAGTCACTTGACTTTGATTCACTTGACACGTGCGAACCATGCCTCATGGGCAAGATGACTAAGACTCCGTTCTCCGGAACAATGGAGCGTGCAAGTGACTTGTTGGAAATCATACATACCGATGTGTGTGGTCCAATGAGCGTAGAGGCACGCGGCGGATATCGTTATTTTCTCACCTTCACTGACGATTTAAGTAGATATGGTTATGTCTACTTGATGAAGCACAAGTCTAAAACATTTGAAAAGTTCAAGCAATTTCAGAGTGAAGTGGAAAATCATCATAACAAGAAGATCAAGTTCCTACGGTCTGATCGTGGGGGTGAATATCTGAGTTTCGAGTTTGGTGCTCACTTAAGACAATGTGGAATTGTTTCGCAGTTAACACCGCCTGGAACACCACAGCGTAATGGTGTGTCCGAACGTCGTAATCGTACTTTGTTAGAGATGGTGCGATCTATGATGTCTCTTACTGATTTGCGGTTACAATTTTGTGGTTATGCATTAGAAACAGCTGCATTCACTTTAAATAGGGCACCATCAAAATCCGTTGAGACGACACCATACGAACTGTGGTATGGCAAAAGGCCAAAGTTGTCGTTTCTTAAAGTTTGGGGATGTGATGCTTATGTCAAAAAGCTTCAGCCTGAAAAGCTGGAACCCAAAGCGGAAAAGTGCGTCTTCATAGGTTACCCAAAAGAGAAAGTTGGGTACACCTTCTATCTCAAATCCGAGGGCAAAGTGTTTGTTGCTAAAAACGGAGCTTTTCTCGAGAAGGAGTTTCTCTCGAGAGAATTGAGTGGGAGGAAGATAGAACTTGACGAGGTTGTCGAACCTCTCATCCCTCTGGATGGTGGCGCAGGGCAAGGGGAGACCTCTGTCGTTGCGACGCCGGTTGAGGAGGAAGTTAATGATGATGATCATGAAACTCCAGTTCAAGTTTCTGTTGAACCACGCAGGTCGACGAGATCACGCGCTGCTCCAGAGTGGTACGGTAATCCCGTCTTATCAATCATGTTGTTAGACAACAATGAACCTGCAAATTATGAAGAAGCAATGGTGGGCCCAGATTCCAACAAATGGCTAGAAGCCATGAAATCCGAGATAGGATCCATGTATGAGAACAAAGTGTGGACTTTGGAGATACTACCTGAGGGCTGCAAGGCTATTCAGAACAAATGGATCTTTAAGAAGAAGACGGACGCTGACGGTAATGTGACCGTTTTTAAAGCTCGACTTGTGGCAAAGGGTTTTTCACAAGTTCCAGGAGTTGACTACGATGAGACTTTCTCACCCGTAGCGATGCTTAAGTCCGTCAGAATCATGTTAGCAATAGCTGCATTTTTCGATTATGAAATCTCGCAGATGGATGTCAAAACGGCGTTCCTTAACGGTTTCCTTAAGGAAGAGTTGTATATGATGCAACCCGAAGGTTTTGTCGATCCTAAAAATGCTGACAAGGTGTGCAAGCTCCAGCGATCCATTTATGGACTGGTGCAAGCATCTCGGAGTTGGAACAAACGCTTTGATGAGGTGATCAAAGCATTTGGGTTTATACAAGTGGTTGGAGAATCTTGTATTTACAAGAAAGTGAGTGGGAGCTCTGTGGCGTTTCTAATATTATATGTGGATGACATATTATTGATTGGAAACAACGTAGAGCTTTTGGAGAGCATAAAAGGTTACTTGAATAAAAGTTTCTCTATGAAGGACCTAGGAGAAGCTGCTTACATTCTAGGCATTAAGATCTATAGGGATAGATCGAAACGCCTGATAGGACTTTCACAAAGCACATACCTTGATAAAGTTTTGAAAAGGTTCAAAATGGAACAGTCCAAGAAAGGGTTCTTGCCAGTTTTACAAGGTACAAGATTGAGTAAGACTCAGTGCCCAGCAACTGATGAAGATAGAGAGCATATGCGCTCCTTCCCCTATGCTTCAGCCATAGGTTCTATCATGTATGCGATGCTGTGCACTAGACCGGATGTTAGCCTGGCCATAAGTATGGCAGGTAGGTTCCAGACTAATCTAGGAGTGGATCACTGGACAGCGGTCAAGAATATCCTGAAGTACCTGAAAAGGACTAAGGAGATGTTTCTCGTGTATGGAGGTGACGAAGAGCTCGCCGTAAAAGGTTACGTTGATGCAAGCTTTGACACAGATCCGGACGACTCTAAGTCGCAAACCGGATACGTATTTATTCTTAATGGGGGTGCAGTAAGCTGGTGCAGTTCCAAGCAAAGCGTCGTAGCAGATTCTACATGTGAAGCGGAGTACATGGCTGCCTCGGAGGCGGCTAAGGAGGGTGTCTGGATGAAGCAGTTCATGACGGATCTTGGAGTAGTGCCAAGTGCACTGGATCCAATAACCTTGTTCTGTGACAACACGGGTGCCACTGCCTTAGCAAAGGAACCACGGTTTCACAAAAAGACCAGACACATCAAACGACGCTTCAACCTCATCCGCGACTACGTCGAGGAAGAGGACGTAAATATATGCAAAGTGCACACGGATCTGAATGTAGCAGACCCGCTGACTAAACCTCTTCCACGGCCAAAACATGATCGACACCAGAACTGTATGGGTGTTAGATTTATTACAATGTAATTCACATGGTGATGTGAGGGCTGGATTATTGACTCTAGTGCAAGTGGGAGACTGTTGGAATTATGCCCTAGAGGCAATAATAAATGTGGTTATTATTATAATTCCTGTATCAAGATAATAGTTTATTATCCATGCTATAATTGTATTGAATGAAGACTCATTTACATGTGTGGATACATAGACAAAACACCGTCCCTAGCATGCCTCTAGTTGGCTAGCCAGTTGGTCAATGATAGTCAGTGTCTTCTGATTATGAACAAGGTGTTGTTGCTTGATAACTGGATCACGTCATTGGGAGAATCACGTGATGGACTAGACCCAAACTAATAGACGTAGCATGTTGATCGTGTCATTTTGTTGCTACTGTTTTCTGCGTGTCAAGTATTTATTCCTATGACCATGAGATCATATAACTCACTGACACCGGAGGAATGCTTTGTGTGTATCAAACGTCGCAACGTAACTGGGTGACTATAAAGATGCTCTACAGGTATCTCCGAAGGTGTTAGTTGAGTTAGTATGGATCAAGACTGGGATTTGTCACTCCGTGTGACGGAGAGGTATCTCGGGGCCCACTCGGTAATACAACATCACACACAAGCCTTGCAAGCAATGTAACTTAGTGTAAGTTGCGGGATCTTGTATTACGGAACGAGTAAAGAGACTTGTCGGTAAACGAGATTGAAATAGGTATGCGGATACTGACGATCGAATCTCGGGCAAGTAACATACCGAAGGACAAAGGGAATGACATACGGGATTATACGAATCCTTGGCACTGAGGTTCAAACGATAAGATCTTCGTAGAATATGTAGGATCCAATATGGGCATCCAGGTCCCGCTATTGGATATTGACCGAGGAGTCTCTCGGGTCATGTCTACATAGTTCTCGAACCCGCAGGGTCTGCACACTTAAGGTTCGACGTTGTTTTATGCGTATTTGAGTTATATGGTTGGTTACCGAATGTTGTTCGGAGTCCCGGATGAGATTACGGACGTCACGAGGGTTTCCGGAATGGTCCGGAAACGAAGATTGATATATAGGATGACCTCATTTGATTACCGGAAGGTTTTCGGAGTTACCGGGAATGTACCGGGAATGACGAATGGGTTCCGGGAGTTCACCGGGGGGGCAACCCACCCCGGGGAAGCCCATAGGCCTTGGGGGAGACACACCAGCCCTTAGTGGGCTGGTGGGACAGCCCACAAGTGGTCTATGCGCCAAGAGAAGAAAAATCAAGAGGAAAAGAAAAAAAAGGAGGAGGTGGGAAGGGAGGAGGACTCCCTCCCACCAAACCTAGTCCAACTCGGTTTGGGGGGGGAGAGTCCTCCCCCTTGGCTCGGCCGACCCCCTTGAGGGTCCTCGGACCCCAAGGCAAGGCCCCCTCCCTCCCACCTATATATACGGAGGTTTTAGGGCTGATTTGAGACGACTTTTCCACGGCAGCCCGACCACATACCTCCACGGTTTTTCCTCTAGATCGCGTTTCTGCGGAGCTCGGGCGGAGCCCTGCTGAGACAAGGTCATCACCAACCTCCGGAGCGTCGTCACGCTGCCGGAGAACTCTTCTACCTCTCCGTCTCTCTTGCTGGATCAAGAAGGCCGAGATCATCGTCGAGCTGTACGTGTGCTGAACGCGGAGGTGCCGTCCGTTCGGTACTAGATCGTGGGACTGATCGCGGGATTGTTCGCGGGGCGGATCGAGGGATGTGAGGACGTTCCACTACATCAACCGCGTTCTCTAACGCTTCTGCTGTACGGTCTACAAGGGTACGTAGATCACTCATCCCCTCTCGTAGATGGACATCACCATGATAGGTCTTCGTGCGCGTAGGAAAAATTTTGTTTCCCATGCAACGTTCCCCAACAGTAGGAGGTGGCGGGGAGTGCCTGGGCGCTGGAGGAGCTTGGCAGGGGCGATCCAGGAGATCTCCTGGTGGTGTTCTTGACAGGAAGGGGAAGATGGTGGCGAGGAGGCTAGGGGCAGGGAGAGGACGCGGTGATGCGAAAAATGGAACGAGGAGAGGGAGGGGGTTTTATATGCGGCCTAGGGAGGCGCCGGGATGGAAGGACGAGGGAGATCGGGAAGGTGGAGGTTCCTGTCTCCATGGATATGGAAAGCTTGTGTAACATGAGGAAGGAGACGAGAGGTAGGAGATGATGTCGGTTGGGCCTAATTTTGGAAAGTGTCTTAATGGGCCAGCTCTATTTCCATTTAATAGAGATTTCTTTCCTATTTTCAAAAACCGGAAGTAAACGATAAAAGGGAAACTAAATAAATTCGGAATATAGAGTGTCTATATACTAAAATTATCAGAAAAATAAAATCTAAATGATGGACATTTTTCCATGGCCAAAAAAAATGTTTTTTCAGAAAATCCCTAAAAGCTTTTTTTTGCAAATTCTCAATTAAATTTTGGTTTTCTTGGCTCAATATATTTCAGTGAATGCCCCTGGTTTTGGAGGGTCATGTTCCTCCTCTCTTTCTTGCTTGGCAAGAATTTATTCCCGGCATTTCTTGAGTGGAGAAAAAACAGAATTGCAAAACAAAAATCGAAAGAAATTCAAATGCCACCTTCATTCAAATTCTTTATAGTTGAAGAAGTCATGCTATCTCCTCTCATTGATTTTAAATGGATGAATTTGAATTCACCGGAAAAAGGGGAAAGTCATTTTATTCCCTCTCATTCAAAAGTTTTTGAAAAGTTTCAAATTTCACTCAAGTTTCAATCACTCAAACAAACAAACAATCAATCTAATAATTTTATTAACATTCCAAAATTTGGGATGTTACATTCACACTCGAGCTATTTATAAAGTTACACGTCCACTTTAGGCTAGGTGTTCCGTCGGGCGGTATGGGTAGCCCAAGATGGTCTCTAAGTTGCACTCCTTCTGTCCGACGATGCCCGTGATAAATTTTTAGCCGAAAGCTTAAGCTATTAGTAAGTAATGTATTTTTTATTTTTATTTATTGTTTACCAACGAAGCACTATTATCATGTTTCATTTGAAAATTGTCAAACACACTTATACTTATTACATGATCATTCATAAAAAAATATCCGAATTTCTGAAAACAAAAATACTACTCCCTCCATGCCAAAATAAATGACTCAATTTAGTATAAAGTTGAGTTACTTTTGAGTCATTTATTTTAAAACTGAAGGAGTATTTATTATGATGTTCGTCCAAAGCATATACCTGATAGCGACCCTCCCCATTTCGTATTCCCTATCTATCCATTCCCACCCCCTTCCTAAAAACACTATGCATACATCAAACTTCTAATCCAGTGAACTCGCATTGTAAAGGAACGAATGAATTAATTTGAACCATCTGATTAATAGAATTATATCATGTAGGTCCTGCTTAGGAGGTTGTTTTTAAAGAAAAAACTATCATGTCTAGCTTTACTAATCTGAAATAATAGATACACGAGCTTACTAACCAACATGTGAGGAGGCTCATTCATTCAAATCAAACTAAAAAATCCTATTGCAATAAGTAAAGTTTGCTAGCACATGCGCTTCTTGATTAGACGATCTATAATAATGTTTATGGATGACCTTCCCAATTGATGTAGTTGTAGTTAAGGTCAAATGGAAAAGTAATGTTACTTCTTCGCTTTCTAACTAACCCTAGCGGCGACTAGGGTTTAGGGTTTCTACTCCGGCGGATCACCACCGTCGTTGAGGATTGGATACTTCCCTCGCAGCGGATCTCCCCCGTGAGACGTCCCCTTGCAATGGCGTCCTCGTCCGGTGCCCGTCGCCGGGGTGGTGGGACGGGGAAAGCGCTGGTTGATCTGGAGGCAGCCATGAGGAACATGAAGCTTAAGGAGGCGGAGCTAGATGCAGTGATGGTGGACGATGAAGAAATCTCGAAGTTCACGGAGTAAACACGATGGCTTGATGTGGAAAAAGTGCACACGACCAAGCCCTTCAGCGCTGAGTCGTTCAAAACCACGATGAAGTTCGTGTGGCGCTTGGCATATGATCCGGGGATACGAGAAGTGGACGATAATCTCTTCATTATTCAGATGTTCTGCGTTGGGGATTGGAACAAGGTGATGCACCAAGGGCCCTGTATCTTCAGGGGCTTAATGGTGGTGATAGAGGAATACGATGGCAAGGGCAAACCACATACGGTTGCTCTGGATCGGGTGCAAGTTTGGGCACAGATACATGATACTCCTGAATTATATCGGAGGGAAGGGATACTAGACCAACTTGCTCGGCGCATTGGGCAGGTAAAGAGCGTGGAGATGAACCCTAACAGGTTCTTTGAAGGGAATTATGTGAGGGTTCGAGTCAAAATCAAGATAGATGAACCGCTTGTTCGTTTTACTCCCTGAAGATCAGAGGAGAGGAAGCCCTCCTCCTACCGGTGAAATATGAGAAAGTTGGATTTTTCTGCGAGGTTTGTGGTGTCATGGGGCATGTTCTGGAGGAGTGTGGAGATGGCGTCCACGGCCCTGATGAGGTACAGTATGGCCAATGGATGGTAGCTAACAGACGGTCATTAGCGGCTAATCAATACCCCCAGCACAGCTCAAACCCCCCACGTACTCGGGGCCGTCGCGGCAGGGGTGGAGGACCGCAGGGACATGCTACTTCCAACAGTAGAACAGAGAACGCAGCAAAGAAACGCTCTTCGCAGGAGGCAGGGATGAGCGAGGATGAGAACGTGGAGGACGTGGCTGAGAGCCCCATGAAACCAATGCAGATGGAGCAGGACGAGGGGGAACCACCCCAGACTGAATCTTCTGCAAAAAAGCGGCTGGACATGTCCAATGCAACTACAGCAGGGCCAACTAATCCAGGGGATGATCACCAGTCCACGACCAATATGAGGGAGGCTTCTAAACTCCCGGAGCATACTCCACCACCTCCGCAGGCGTACGTTGCACCAAGGGACCAAAAGAAGCACAGGTCAGGTTCTTCACCACATAAAATAACAAACACTATGAGCGATTTGGCGGGCTCCTGCGAAGAGCGTCGCCGAGCTCAATGAGTTTTCTATACTGGAACTGTCGAGGGGCTGGTAGACCCGAGACAGTTCGTGAGCTTCGCAATCTTGTGAGGCAATATACTCCAATGGTGGCTTGCATTGTGGAAACTCAACTTCCTGGAGGAAGAGTAGAAAGCTTGGCAAGCTCATTAGGGTTCGATCTTTCTTTTGCTGTTAGTAGCTCTGGTAGAAGTGGAGGTTTAGGGATCTTTTGGAATAATTCAATAAAGCTTGAGATCTTTTTGGTTACTCTGAATATCACATTGGTGCGTTAATCACCATGCCGGGGGTGGAACAATGGAGATTGACGGTGGTTTATGGGGAAGCAAGGGTGGAGGAAAGAGGTATAACCTGGGACCTCCTTCGGTCATTAGCTTCGGCGAATGATCGTCCTTGGTTGTGTCTGGGGGACTTCAACAAAGTCTTGCGTCTGGACGAGTACGAGGGATCAAGCCACCGCAGCATGACACAGGTCAATGGGTTTCGTGACGCCGTTGATGTTTGCGGATTCTCTGATCTAGGATTCACTAGACCAAGATGGACTTTCGAGAGAAGGGTCGCAGGAGGAACCTATACTCGCGTCCGATTAGACAGAGCCTTAGCTACTGCGGAGTGGTTGTCTATCTTCCCAAATGCAAGATTAGCGCACAAAGTGGCTGCCACCTCAGATCATAGCCCCATCTTGCTTGAAACCGAATGCCAACTGGGCAGGCTCATACAGCAAACTTTTAAATATGAGATGATGTGGGAATCCCATGATGGTTTCCAAGAGGAGGTGCAACAACATTGGCAGGGCCCTCGAAGGGGAAAATTGATGCTCTGGCAAAAGGCCTCGGGCGCTGGGATAAAAATACTTTTGGCAATGTGAGTAAGCAGATCAAACGACTGAACGGAGATCTGGCAAACCTACACGCAGACCCAAGGCGTACCCAACCTAATAGGGTTGAAACAAAGATCATAGATAGATTGTCCAAGCTCTATTACACAGAGGAGTTGATGTGGCGTCAACGGTCCCGGGTTACATGGCTCAAAGAGGGCAACAGAAATACAAGGTTTTTTCATCTACGGGCAAGCAAGCGTAGACGCAAAAACAGAATTCAGTCTCTCGTACGGGAGGACGGCACTACAGCTGATGATGCCATTGAGCTATAACACATGGTCACCGATTTCTATAAACATCTATACACATCCGAAGGTACATCAAATATGGAGGAAGTACTTAACAGGGTTCCACGTAAAGTCACCACTGAGATGAATAATCTTCTGACATCGGAATTTACTCAAGAAGAGGTGAAGGCGGCTTTATTTCAAATGTCACCCACAAAAGCGCCAGGGTCTGATGGGTTTCCCGCCCATTTCTTTCAACGCTATTGGGAAGTATGTGGCACCGAAATCACTGCAGTCACCTTAAAAATCCTGAAGGGAGAAGACGAAGTTGCTATCTTGAACGACACTATTCTGGTGCTGATACCAAAGGTAACAAGCCCCACACTCCTCACACAATTCCGTCTGATAAGTCTTTGTAATGTTCTTTATAAAATAGCATCCAAGGTCATAGCAAACAGATTGAAACCCATCCTCCCAGAGATCATATCAGAAGAACAATCAGCCTTTGTTGGAGGAAGAATTATTACAGACAACATGATATCTGCCTATGAATGTGTGCACTTTATGAAACGAAGCAAGTCGAAGAGGAATGGATTCTGTGCCTTGAAACTTGACATGATTAAAGCATATGACCGTTTGGAATGGACATATTTGAGCGCTATGATGACCAGACTGGGTTTTGCACCAGCCTGGGTTGATCTTATCATGAGGATGGTGAGCTCACTTACTTTTTCGGTCTTATTTAACGGGAAGAAACTGGATCAATTCACTCCTACGAGAGGGATTCGACAGGGAGATCCACTATCACCCTATCTCTTCTTGTTGGCAGCAGAGGGCCTCTCGTGCCTCCTCAAAAACCACAATGATTCATCACCTATTCACGGAATTAAAGTGGCACCAACGGCTCCGCCGGTAAGTCACTTACTGTTTGCTGATGACAGCCTGCTGTTTTTTAAGTCGAGTTGTCAGGGAGCTACTATGGTATCTTCCTTGTTGGAAACCTACTGCAATGCTTCGGGACAGAAAATTAACCAAGCTAAGTCCTCCGTTTTCTTCAGTAAAGGTTGTGCAAATGAGGAGAAGGAGAGTATCAAGAACATTATCAATGTGCACAATGAAAGTCTGAATGACAAATATTTGGGCATGCCCACAGATGTGGGTAGCAGCAAAAATGGGGCCTTTAAATATCTGAAAGATAGGGTCTGGGATAAAGTTAAAGGATGCATGGAAAAGATTTTATCCTCAAGAGGGAAAGAAGTTCTTATAAAGTCCATTGCGCAAGCAGTTCCGGTCTTCTCTATGGCGTGCTTTAAACTTCCCCGCGATTTGTGCCTCCACATCAACTCCCTCATTAGGAAGTTATGGTGGGGTAGTAAGAACGGTGA
Organism: Hordeum vulgare subsp. vulgare; assembly: GCF_904849725.1. Classification (NCBI taxonomy): domain Eukaryota; kingdom Viridiplantae; phylum Streptophyta; class Magnoliopsida; order Poales; family Poaceae; genus Hordeum; species Hordeum vulgare. The sequence goes on from NC_058521.1 coordinate 537,695,402, forward strand.
AAGGAAGACTAGTTGGGTATCGTGGGAGGTGATGACACGGCCTAAATATGAAGGTGGATTGGGTTTCAAAGATATTGAACTATTTAGTCTCGCCTTACTTGCTAGACAAGCTTGGCGCTTGCTCAAGACTCCGGAATCCTTAAGTGGCAAGATCCTAAAGGCACGATACTACACCTCCACTTGCTTCCTGGATTCTGAGCTTGGGAATAACCCATCACAAATATGGCGTGCAATCATCGAGGGGAAAGAGATTCTCAAGTTAGGACTGATCAAACGGATCGGCGACGGCTCAACCACGGAGATATGGAACCAAAACTGGCTCCCTAAAGAAGCTTCCATGCGACCTATTGCATGTCTTACGGCCCAACGCCCTACCATGGTTGCCGAGCTCATCGATCATACATCAGCCAGATGGAGGCAGGAGTTGATCACCTCAACTTTTTTACCGATAGATGCTGACGTGATTCTCAACATTCCTCTAAGCACCAGACACTATGAAGATTTCTGGTCATGGTCACAGGACAAGAAAGGCTTGTTTATCGTCAAGTCTTGTTATCGCATGCTCATTACTACCAAGCTTTGACGGGAGGCCTGGCTTGAAGGCAATGGCTGCCCGGCGGACGTCACCAGAGAGAGGAGATGTTGGGATACGATGTGGCGGATCCAGGTCCCTTCGAAAATCAAGATCTTCCTGTGGAGATTGGCCCAGAGCTCTCTACCGACAGCAGACGTTCGACACCATCGCAATATGGCACCCTCCCGGGCATGTGCGATATGCGGGGCAGAGAACTCTTGGATCCACTCCCTGCTTACATGCACTATGGCTCGCTGCGTCTGGGTACTACACGATCCAGAGCTAGTCGAGCACATGTTGGCGACTGCGGAACCAGACGCGAAGTCTTGGCTATTCACCATGCTATCATCAGTTTCTGCGACCGAGATGACCAAGATCACAGTAACACTATGGGCGATCTCGTTTGCCCGACGCAAACCGATCCATGAAGGAGAGCATCAAAGTACAGGGGCTACACTAGCCTTCGTCAACCGATTTATAGCAGAGTTGGAACTGAACAAGCCAACATCGAGATCAAACCCTAGGCCAATTCACTCGAATACTCGGCGATGGATCAAGCCCCCTGCGGGTTGGACAAAGATCAATGTCGACGGTGCAGTTTGCAAGCCCCCCCCCCATAGGAGCGATCATAGCAGTCTGCAGGGACGAACATGGAGCTTACCTGGGTTCATCAGCCGTCGTCTTCCATGGGTTAACTGATCCTCAAATTTTAGAAACCCTGGCTTGCCGTGAAGCCCAATCTTTGGGACGAGACTTATTATTGCAAAAGGTTACAGCGGCTTCTGATTGTCTGAATGTTGTTCAAGAAATCAACTCTGGATCTGAAGGAATAACCGGCCCTATTATCAAGGATATTTGATGGAAGGAGTGACTTTCAACATATATCGTTTATCCATGAAGAAAGATTATCCAACATGGGAGCTCACCACTTAGCTAGATATGCTCTGTATTTAGGGGAGGGACGTCATGTGTGGCTACTCAAATCCTTTGATACTAATATTATCCCTGTAATCCGCAATAGTGATCAATAAAGCAGTTTTTCACCCCTTAAAAAAATTGATGTAGTTGTATCCACACACTGTGCATAGATCGTTGCATCGCATCGCATCATCCATACAATCCGCCAAAACAACCGCGTGATGTCGCTTTTTCTTACATACGAAAATGCCGCTCGCGTGTTAAAATGCTGTTTGCGGTTTTTATAGCGTTTTTGTTGGACATGCTTTCGATAGTAACCACATCAACAGCAAAAGAAATGAACTTACAAGTAGCCCCGCTTAGGAAGCTCGTAAAACCAAACAGCAAACAATTTCTGATACTTCAAATTTGTTTGCCTTTTGCTTTCCATATATTGTGGACACGATGCGAATTGAGGAGGAATGAGTTCGTGATGGGACAGGGCGGCGCAGCTGCTAGCCTGGCTCCCGCCATCAGCCCCCGTGCCGGCGCCGGCGCCGCACATCATCCAGCAGCGCCCCAACGGCCACGTACGAAGACCCTCCCACCTCCACGGCCCGCCGCGCGCTCTCCCCGACCTCCCCTGCCTTCCGTCGCAGCCCCTCGTCCGCCATCGCCTCGCGGACCCTCTCCGCCACCTTCTCCCTGCCCACCACCACCCCGCCCTGCTCCTCGCCTCCCCACACGTACCCTCTCTCCGCGCCGGCGCCGACGCCCGTGCCGGCGATGCCCACCACCAGCGCCTCGTTGTAGAACTGCTCCGCGAAAACCGGCCAGGCCACCACGGGGACACCCGCCGCCGCCGCCTCGGTCACCGCGCCCCACCCGCAGTGCGTCACGAACGCGCCCACCGCCGCGTGTCTCAGCACCGCCACCTGCGGTGCCCACCCCCTGACCACCAGCCCGCGGCCACCCGCCGCGGTGTCCACGTCGGGGAGCGGCGGAGCGTTCTTGTCCCCGAGGACCCACACGAAGTTCGCGCCGGAGTCCGCGAGGCCCATGCCGAGCTCCGTCACCTGCTCGCGCGGGAACCGGGTGAGGCTGCCGAAGCAGACGTACACCACCGACCGCCCGGGCTTGGTGTCGAGCCAGCTCAGGACGCGTGCGGCCTCTGCGGCGGCACCCGCCTCCCCTCCGCGGCCGCGCTCCAGGACGTCTTCGCCGTCGCCGTTGATGAGGCAGACCGGCCCGACGGCGAACACAGGCTTCCCGGTGTCCTTCTCGTAGTGCTCGATGTACCTCTCCTCGAGGTCGGCGAACGAGTTGACGACCCAGCCGGCCGTGGCGCGCTCGATGTCGAACATGCGGTTCAAGAACTCCCGCGAGTCCGCGCCGGGGAGCGTCGCCTCGGCGAGCCTCGACCTGGTGAGCCGCACCGCGTCCGGGAGCCCCGGCACGAGGAACGGCTCCGTGGGCGACGCGACGCTCTCCTGCGGGGTGTGGAGGAGCAGGGACCGCTGCACAGAGAGCGCGAAGCAGCCCGTGCCGGTGAACGCGTACCGCGGGATGCCGAGCTCGGCGGCGGCGGTGGCGGCCCACGGGAGGACGCCGTCGAAGACGACGGCGTCGGCGGGGTGGCGGCGCAGGAGGTCGGCGAAGAGCGGCGCGAGGAGGTCGACGGCGACGGCGAACGGGCCCGCGTCCTCGCGGGTGGGGAGGTCGTCGGCGCTCTCGTGCCCGCCCGTGAGCCCTGCGGCCTCGGCGGGCAAGGGCAGCGCGTGGACGCGGATGCGGAGGCCCGCGGCGGCCGCGCGGGCAACGGGGCCCCCGAGCCTGGCGGCGTTGGCGTGCGTGAGGACGAGGGTGGCGTCGGCGCCGCGTGACGCGAAGAGGCGGGCCAGGTCGGACATCGGCAGTGCGTGGCCGGGCGTCGGGAACGGGATGAAGTAGATGCGCGGCGCTGCGTCGCCCGCTGGTGGTGCCGCCGACTGCCGCATTCCGCAAGCTCGATCGGCGCCGGGGTGGTGACGACGGAGAACGGTGGACGAGCAACCGAACACTCGAACAGGATGGATGCTGCTGTCACACAGACAAGCTAGTGCTTTGGAGCGGGTGTATACATAGGCGCCATGAAACACAAAGATGACGACGATACGAGAGAGCGGGAAATTCGATTCCACGCGAGCTGCGCTGCGCTGCTCCAAGATTACTGGTCCGGTACAAAGATCACACGTTTGCTGTGTTGCAGCAACGTCGTTCGGTTGCAACCTGCGAGACGAGATCAGATAGGTCTCCATTGGTTACATTTACATCACCGGTTAACGGTCATTAGTGAAGAGCATCTCTAGTAGAGCCATCAAATCCTTAAAAATAACTGTTTTTTTTACAATTTTCATCGAAAAAACCGTGTAGATTAGAACCCTTAAACCCGTAAAAAAAATAGAGGTCCAACCCTCAAACCCTTCCCAACCAATAGAAGTGAGGGTTGGGAGGAAAAACTTCCCCCAACCCGCACTCCTTTTCCCACCTCGCGCGGGAGGCAGTTGGTTCCCCCGTGCAGGAGGAATCCGCCTCGGCTGTCGCCGCCTCCCGCGCTCCGGCCGCCGCCCCGCTGCCCCCCCCCCCCCCCCCCCCGCGCGCGCTCCGGTCGCCGCCCCTCCGTGCCCCGGCCGCCGCCCCTCCGCCCCTCCGCTCCCCGGCCGCGTCCCCGCCCCGCTCCGGACACCGCCCGCCCCGCCCCGGACACCGCCCGCCCCGCCCCGGACACCGCCCGCCCACGCCCCACCTAGGCCGGCCGTCCCCGCCCCGCCCCGATGAGATTTTTTTTTTACTTTTTAAGTTTTTAATTTTTGCTTCATTGGCACTAATTGTAGCCACTTGGTATGTAGATGGACTCGTTGTCGGATTCGTCGGATTGGTCGTCATCCGAGGATTCGGACATTGACGAGTTGTTGCAAGACGACGACGTCGAGATCATGAGCCTCCTCGTCGACGTGCAAGCGTTTGAAGACCGCGTGAAGCTTTTGGATCAGAGGAGAGGGTCGAAGATGGGGCGACTCACCATCTACCGGAACCGCGTTCTCGGACACGAGCATTTGATGCGAGACTACTTCGCGGAGGTACCTACATACCCTCCTCGTCTCTTTCGCAGAAGGTACCGGATGGGCGGCGCATTGGCCCATGATGTATCTTTGTTTTACTTTTCTATGTCCTATTTGATTCGAACAATTGTTGTAATTTGCTCAAACAATGGTGTAATGATTTGAATGATTATTGGTTTATTCGGTGGTGTAATAATAACTAGAATGATTATTGTTTTATATCAAATGTGATTTAATTTGTGATATGTCATATGATGAAATGTGATGAAATGTGTGATATATGAAATGACAGTTTTAAGGGTTGGGGTTGGGGCAAAGACTAGAACCCTCAAACCCAACCCTTATAACGGAATACGGATATTCCGTTATAAGGGTTGGGTTTGAGGGTTCTAGTCTTTGCCCCTGTTTTTCAACCCTTAAAAGTGTCAAAAATGGTCAATTCTCAACCCTTAAAACTGGTTTTAGATTTAAGGGTTTGAGGGTTCTACTAGAGATGCTCTAAGGGGGTTAATTATGCATATAGAGACATCTCGAAGGCAGTGTTGAGAAACAACTTTTAGTACTACCTCTGTCACGGTTTAGAAGGCACGGTTAAGTTTGCGTGCATTTCCACAACACACAAGGTTTAAGACGCATTGCATTTACTCCTAGCAGCTAATTAGTATTCTCTTGTACTACTTCTATATGCATGCGTAGTGTGAATGATATTTCTCAACTCATTTTAGAGCCAATCAATAACCGCCTAGGTTTTAGAGAATTTCCATGCACGTCTTCTAAACCGTGACGGAGGGAGTACTGTAGCACATTTACTAGTCTCACTCGTATTTTGGGTCATATTTTAAAGGTATGCCTAGGACTCATCTATGGTGGTGTTTCTTTACCTAGAGACTAGACTAAAAAGTCCCTTTTAGTTTAGTCCCTAGGTAAAGAAACAGGAGGGACTTTTTCTTAAGGGACTACAAAAGGACTCTATTGAAGAGACTTTTTTCTTTAGTCCCTGAGACTAAAAAAAGTCTAGTCCCTTGGAAAGAAACACCACCTATATATACTCATGTTATTACACATCTAATGACTCACTTAAACTAGAAAGAAAAGGAGAAAAGACAAAAGAAAATGTTTGTATTAATCTTAGCGTAAAACCTATGACATGAGATTTAAATGTGCAATACTTAGATATGTTTTAACAAAACTGATATTTTAATCAAGAATTTATAACTAATAAAATATTATAAGTAATACACATCAAATACAATGTTACTGAAAACTACATTTAAATACGACGCCAACAATATATGTCTGATGACATGCGTTAACATTTTGCAAGTTAAATATGTGGTCAAACTTTGATCCAAAATACGATGAAGGCTAATAAACCTGAACGGAGATAGTATGCAAGTGGCTTCTTTTTTTTTCTTTCATCATAGCCAATTCGCAACAACAAATGGTAGACGTCAAAGCGGAGTTGTTTAGTGCCTTCAACATGCAAGTGACATGACGGTGACGGAGCACGGTTGGTAATATTAATAGGAACCGGGAGCGAAATATAGCTCGAAGACGTTGTTAGAATAGTTCGAGCCAAGAGGTAATGATAACATAGCAAGCGAGGAGACCTTGCTAAGATTGAGGCAATGGTGACGACAACCGACCGGACATGATAATTGACAAGGCGGAGCTGGTAATGTCGTTGGAGATAAGGTCGATTATGAGGTGGTAAGCAATGATACCATCAAAGGAAGAAGAAGAAAGTAAAAAAAAATAAGAACATGAAAGCACGAGATGACAATATTGAGGAAAAGATCACCTGATAATGTAGGCGATAATTTTTAAGAACACGTGGTCAACCAGATTTGACGTTAATTTCATTTATAGTTCTACAGCTGCCTTCTACCTTCGGCGACGAAACGAGATTGTTTCTATAACTCATTTGACTTAGAATAGTTAGCTCATAGTCACATCCATGGCCATCTAATAAAGGCATTCTCATTCTTTTTTCTAGTAGCATGAATTTGCAAGTTTTTATTGGATGATTCTTAGGTCTAACTTACAAGTTGGTACCTGATAGGTAATGTAGTTTTCACTAACCTAGAAATTATATACACCTATAAAAATGGTTTACATACAATAAACACAAATTACATATATATAATCAAGTACAAAAGGAAATACAGATAACGTGGCACAACTGAATTTCCATTCAGCAATGAATTCATTGCCTACTTGCATCGATGGGTCATCAACAAGCCATGCATGCACAACAGCAAAACATTGTAACGTCGCCTTTCAACAATGTTGTGGAATGTATAACAAAAGTTTGTCACTAAAGTGAAAAGAACATGCATTGTCCAAAAGACAAAACAATAATCATGTTCCAAAACCTTGTTTAATGTTTCTTTAACAGTAGAAGGATCCCGCAGGACCCAACATCCATTAGATAGACATTGCAATACATATTACAATAAGAACCAGCCGAAAAAGAAAACACATAAAGTCCCATATTTTTTGTGAAGAGTCTGAAGACCCAGACAAAAATTGGAAAAAGCAATTGGGTCAAATACAGATTCCGATCAAAATCAACCGTGAAAACTCTGTGAATGAAACCACTTGGATCACAGTGATCTCCATTGCATCTCCTTTGAGAGGCGAGCTCACTAGAATAGAAATCTATGGACTAAAATCAAAAACTAACATGCCTCCCCTTTAGCATCCAAGCTCGAAGGAATAACCATGGCCACCGTTTGGCCAGAAAAATCATTGACGTGGCAATGAAGGCCGACAGTCGGTCGTTGATGCATGCTTCATTGCCCCGCCTTGAGCACCATTGAGAAACAGCTCCAACCCCAACTTTCATCTTGCAAATCCTTGCTCCTTATCCTCTCCTTGTCCACTCGTACACTATCCTTGAGAGCCAAAGAAGAGTACAAGATACATCTGCATATCACAGAATGGCAGTCTCACATAGTCTCACAACAAGGAGAATTCGTGGAGAAGGCCCCGGATCCGCCTAACCTGCCTTCTCCGTTGGCCGCTGCTCTAGTCACCATGATAGGAACAAGACTCGGGGGAGGAGAATCCAGCCTAGAACTGGTTTATTCCTGATACGAACTAGGTTTCTACTTCGTTTTTTGTCCTCTCTTTTCCTTTGGTTTGTTATTACTATCTTTCACTTTAGTTTCACTACTCATTTTTTAAATGTTCACATTTTTTTCAAAAACATTTAGAAAAAATAAAATGTTCACATTTGAAAAAATACATGATTATTTCAAAAATATTGATAAATTTTAGAAATGTTCTTTTTTTAATAAATACAAAAATATGTTTTTTATGGAAAACAAATGAAAACTGTAAACCAAAGGAACTAAGAAAAACTCTCAAGAAAATCAATTGACAACGGTAGGAAACCAATGAGCGATAAACAGGCCAACCGATATAGTGAGCGCTTTGTGGGTCGTAGCGACATTTTGACACACAAAGCGTTGTGTAGGGGGTTTCGAGGATTCGATTGAGGGGTTGTCATTGTTCCTTTCTCCCTGATGGTGTTGCTGGGACGCTCGGCTGCGCACCACGGGAGTGGGTGCAGTTTGCTACTGCCACACCATTGCAAGGGATCACATGTGTTTGTAATTTCGTATTGTTCTATCCACGGAGGGTTTCGCTCGGGCATCCGGCCACCATTGATCAGGGGAGGGTCTCTGCCAACTTTTTGGTTGTTGCTCATCCCAACAAACAATTAATGTTGAACATCCACAACACAAACAAGGAAAAAATAACACCATTTGTAGAAAGAAAAAAAGCACGACAAGGCACATATTAGCGGCTAGTATACAAAGCCGGTCCACCCTTCATCGGCCCAATGAACTCCTTCTTCATTGGTCCTCGTTTCGAACAGATCCTATTTGACGTGTGTGCGAGCATCAAGGAGCCGCAGCTTCCCTGAAGGCGCCCAACCCTGACGCCCAGTTTGGGTAGGCCCACGATCTATATTCATTGTTTCTATATCTAATTTTTTCTTCTTTTTTTCTTTTCTTTTCTGTTTCATTTTTTATTTATATTTTTTGTATTTTATTTTATTTCCCTATTACTATTTTATTCCATGGTATTATACAAAACTTCAGTGTGTATAAAATTATTCAATGTGTATTACGAAAATGTTCGTCGTATAGTAAGAAAATGTTCACGGTAAAAAGGTTTAGCATGCATTTTAAAATTGTTAATCATCTATTAAGAATTTGTTTAATAAAATACTAAAAATGTTCATTATGTTTTTGAGTGTTATTCAACATATATTACCCAAAATGTTCAATGTGTATTTGTGAATTGTTCAAGACACATTACAAAAATATCCAATGCATGTTTGAAAAATGTTAAACCTACATTATAGATTGTTTAATGTGTATTTGAAAAAAATTCATCGTATATATTTGTATTTTTAATGATTTTGAAATAAGAACCGAGCAAATAGCAAGCGTTGCAGTGTTTGTGTCATTGTCGTTGTCATTGCATTATCATTGTCGTTGTTGTTGTCGTTGTCGTTGTCGTTATTGTTGCTGTTGTTGCTGCTGCTGCAGTGAACCGCATGCTACAGTACCGAGTGCTACAATATTGGTTCTATACTTCTAGGTAAAAAAGAATAACAGAAAACAATTGGGAGCATAGTGCGCCGGTCCAAGCGCCCTTGGTTTAGATAAACAAAAAGGAAAACCTTATTCATCGCTCTGTGCAAAACCGTGTCGAGGCTTAATACAGTGCTAGAGAGGGATCGCTTTCAAATTGGCTGGCCCGTTACTGGGGGTTGTAGTGCCCGGTTTTGGAAACCTTCTTGGTTGGTTTTGTGGTTTTGAGAAACTTCTAGAAGGTCCGTTGAACCGGTTCTTCTGATTTCATTCTTTTTCCTTTTTATTTATTTTTCTAAAAATGTTTTAAAATTTTCAAAAAAGGTTCTGAATTTTCAAACAATGTTCTATATTTTTCAAAATTTGTTCTCGGTTTCAAAATTTGTTCTTAAGATTCAAATTGGTTCTCCATTTGAACAAAAATTAAGTTCCAGAAATTGTCCGTGCTATAAAAATTGTTTGCACTTTCAAATTTGTTCAGAATTTTTCAAAATTGTTTTCTATTTCAAAATTTGTTCTCAAAATTCAAAAAATGTCTGTGCTTTAAAAATTTGTTGGCGCTTCCAAATTTGTTCTAAGTTTCATAATTTGTTCTTAATATTCAAAAAAGTCGTGCTTTAAAAAATTATTCGCGTTTCTTAATTTGTTCAACTTTTTTTAAAATGGTTTCAAAACTTGTTTTTAAAATTCAAAAAATGTTCGTGCTTTAAAAATTTGTTTGCGCTTTCAAATTTGTTCCGGGGGGGGGGGGGGGGGGGTTCAAATTGTTCTCCTTTTCAAAAATATGTTCTCAAAGTTCAAAAAATGTCTGTGCTTCAAAAAATTGTTCGCGGTTCCAAATTTGTTCATATTTTTGAAAATTGTTCTCAGTCTCAAAATTTGTTCTCAAAATTCATAAAATGTCGTGCTTTAAAATTTTCTTCATGCTTTGAAATTTGTTCGGGATATTTCAAAATTTGTTCTCAAGATTCAAAAAATGTCTGTGCTTTAAAAAATTATTCGTGCTTCTAAATTTGTTCACTTTTTTTAAATTGTTCTCGTTTTCAAGATTTTTTCTCAAAATTCAAAAACTGTTTGTGCTTTAAAAATAAATTCGTGTTGGCAAATTTGTTCGGAGTTTTTCAAAATAGTTCTCCTTTCCTAAATTTTGTTCTCAAGATTCAAAAAACGTTCCTACTTTAAAAAATTGTTTATGCTTTCAAATTTTTTCATGTTTTTAAAATTGTTCTCGGTTTCAAAGTTTGTTCTCTAAATTCAAAAAATATTTTTCTTTAAAATTTGTTCGTGCTTTCAAGTTTGTTCGGGGTTTTTCAATTTATTTTTTAATTGTTCTCAAGATTTAAAGAATGTGCGTGTTCTAAAAATTAACCGTGCTTTCAAATTTGTTCACTTTTTTTAAAATTGTTCTTCAAATTCGAAAATTGTTTTTGCTTCACAAAAAAAGGATAGAAAACAAAACAGAGAAGGAAAAAGGTAACAGAAAAAAGGAGAAACAAACCTGGGCCAGCCCAATCGGGACGCCCCATGTGCGGCGCACGGGCTCTGTGCCGCAATGAGCGGCAGGTAGGAGCCAAACAAAATGGCAGCACACCGGGATTCTCCTGGTTCCGACTTCCGGGTCCTTTCCCTTGACACTTCCCGATCTCGAGGGTTTCTTCCTTTGTGAGTCGCGGCTTGCCGTCGCTCTCTTTCCATAGTAAACTTGGATCTCCTAGCTGTCATGGCCCCAACCAACGGCTGGGTCTTGCTCAAGCGCGAGATTTACATAGAGCACGACGTGAAGAAAACCGGAGGAGCGTCCTGGTCGTTGAGGGGGAGTACCAAGCTGCCAGGACATAGCAGACGCCAACCTCGCCTACCTGCGAATCCTGAAACCAGATGCCCGCTTCGCCGATCCGCCGGAGCTGTCGTCCCTCCGCATACTGCGGCCGTGTCAAACACTAGCCTCACTGGAAGCAGATTATGAACACCAAACACTGAAACTTAAACGGAATTCAGAGAAGAAGCTGGGGATTTCATTTCATCGAAAGGGGAAAGGTAATGTAGCTCGCCACCGGCGGCTAGGGTTCAACCCAATATACAATCAACATAAAGTGATAAAAAGGAAGATTACATGCCTTTATAGCCAGGGAGGAGAGGGACGCACGGACTGACGAAGGAGAGGGATGCGCGACCGGCCGACAGGGGTATTGTCGGAATTTCCACAATACTCCCGTTTTTCCTAGCCGTTGGATGCTCTATGAGCCGCTGAGATTCATTCCGACACGCACACACAGTACATTAACTTCATCACTTGATCAGCAGCCTGACAGGCCGACGAAATTCACCCCGGGGTTATGCGAACATATCACATCCACCTACGTCGCGAGCGCGGACAAGAACCTGGTCGCCCTCTTCGCTGGCCCTTACCGTCCCGGCTCCAATTCGAAAGGAGGCTATCTGATCTACGACGCCAGCAAGAATTCCCTCTCGACGATCCCCCAGCCACCCTACGACTACGGCCGTGGTGACGTCGGGGAAGGAGCCGTCGTCATGTGCCTCGAGGACGGCGGCTACGTTCTTGGCGAGCTCACCAAGGTAACCGGCTCCAACCCTGCCGAAGTCGTGCTCTGCACGTGGCAGTCTTCCACCGCGAACTGGGTCGTCAACAAGGCCGCGGGCTTCTCCCCCGAGCTGTCCTATCCCTTCCACCTCTTCAATGTCGATACGTGCTTCTCGTATGGAGGCTCCACGCTCTGCTGGGTGGATCTGTCCAAAGGCATGGTGGTCTGTGATCTGCGCGCGGTGATCCGGCATGGCGTCGGCCCAGAGTTCCGCTTGGTTCCGTTGCCCGGAGGGTGCCCGACCTATAACCGTGGCCAGCGCCAACGGACACCGAACCCAGAGGAGTTCCGTAACATGGCCTGCGTTGGTGGCAGCATCAAGTTCGTCACCATGGATGGCTACGGCGAGCGGCCCGGCAACGAGGTAACGATGACCGTCTGGACGCTGTCGCCGGACCTCTGCAGCTGGACGAAAGGCACGGTGTGCCATGTCGTCAGGGAAATCTGGGCCAGCGAGAACCACCTCTCGCTGGTCTTGCCGCGGGTCTTGCCGTCGTTCCCCGTGATGAGCGTGGACGAAGACGACGTCGTCTACCTAATCTTCACTGATGTTGACGTAGCGGTCGATGGTCGAATACAGGAGTTCAAAATGCAGTATCTGCTTCGCGTCGACATGCAGCAGAACAAGGTCTCCCACCATCCCAAAAGTAGAGAGGAAATGGGACGCGGTTTTTTTCCTGCGCGTTCCATGCACAGAGGCAATCCAGTCCGCTGGTCCGCTCGTGGGGATATGGGCTGCATGCAGAAAGATACAGCCAGTGTCCCACTACTGTTTGTCTTTGTCCTCGTATTAATCTGTATATCATTTTTTCACTGCGTCCCTCCCCGCTGGTATTCCATGTTTACTCGTAGGCCCCACTTCTCATTGCGAGACGTGTCCTCCCCTCCCCCCTCCACCACCACCCATTATCACCCTCTATCTCGTTTTCTCTATCCGGTCAGAAGAGGAACACCACCTAGAGCAGCTTGTAATTCCCATTCTTTCAATCCAGCTCCACTCCGGAGAAGCAGCTTAGCGCATCAACCCCGTGATGAAGACGCGGAGCACCCCGTCGGATTACCCGCCGCCGGCGAGTCTTAGCTGCTACACAGGAGAAGGAGGGAGCTCAATCATGGATCTGGATTTGGCCGATGAAAGCATTGAATCAGCCCCATCTTTCCAGGTTTTGAACTCCACACACACACTTCATCCCGATCCCCTTTTTTTGACCTGTTGTGTTCCCTATTATCCCGTCCCTCCTAATTGATTCACAACTTGTATGCAACCTGTTCGGTTTTTGGATGTTGAGCTCGGTGGGGCTGATATTCCAGACGAATTCCTGGATCTAGATTTTTGTGGTATAGACACTTCCTCTGACCACAGATGCCATCACGGACTTAATCCAGCAAGAAAGGTTGCTTACGCAAGCGCAGCCAATGGGAGGAGGTTTCTCGGATGCCCTCACCATGTGAGCTTTTGTCCTGTGCTGTTTCATTTAGTTTGTTATTTAATCAGCTTCGCTAGATTGTGAAATCACTAATATCTGAAGAAAATATTAAATTCTCAGGGGAACGAGAGATCCAGCTGGTTGAAGTGGATTGACGAACCATGGGGGCCTGTTCTTACACGCTCAATAATGCACCTATGGGGTAAAGTTGCTATGTACCGCGATAAATCAGATGAGTTGGATGCCAAGAAGAAGGAAATGAACCTGGTTTACCTAGAGCTCTGGACTGAGAGAAGCAAGATGGAGTCTGAGCACGATCAGGTTGTCATCAATCTCAAGAACATTATAGTGGACAATGAAATTAAGATGGCCAGGAGGTTGGATTTTCACACTAAGCTGTGTGTGGCCTCTATTTCTTCAGTTGTTACTCTAGCAGCAGTCCTAGCCTATGTGTTGTCTCCCTAGTAAGGTCGTGTTTTTAGTGATCGTTTAGCTGATGCACTAAGCTGCTTCTTCAGATTGTATTATGATTATATGTTCCTCCTTTACCTCATTATAATATAGTATGGCATGTTGGAGTTCACCGTATCAAATTCGAGTTGATTTCGCATATCAATTATTCATTATGACCTTTTTTGATGCATGTTGTTCCCTGCCCATTATCAGTTAATTTACAGCTCCAGTCGTGATTGAGATTCAAATTGCAGTATATATATTACAAACATTTGCTTTTTATGAAATGTTTAAAAAATCGTGTGTTAACTTGACCCGTGTAGCATTTGCAATTTGTTATCATGATATATACGCATATTACATACACCTGTATTCAGACCGATCTTGGAACAAAAACATTTCTGCACTACCCATTTTTATTTACCCCCTCATGTTGCTTCTCATCGTTTTCCCATTTATTGTCTGTGTTGTTCAAGTCTGTTAATGCGGCCGATATTGTGTTATCATTTTAGAACGGGATGGTTCATTTTTTATTATCCAACCAGGTTGTGTCAGGTCCAGTCCAATCATATATATCGTTTTGCCTATGACTCTGGTGTAAGATTTAATCGACGACCTGGCAGAAGTTTATAAGGTATTTTCTAATATTCACCATGTTATATATACCGTGAATATCAAATGTTAGTTTCCCGTCATCACCATGTGATCCTGTTTTTTTTAGTTGACTGACACTATTATGCACTATTCTGTTGGCATGATTTAACAATATAAACAAGGCAACATATCTTGTGAATCCGATAGCTATATGTGATCCGTGTATCCATTTCTTTCTCAGCCTCTCGATCTAAATCCTTCGCCTCATGTTTCACCGAGTAAAAAATTTCTTCCCCATGAGCTCCCAAATCAGGTTCCAATCCCAAGTCCTCCTACGATGGCAACGCCCAGATGATTCCCTCGATTTTCTGCCGAAGGCGAGCACGTAGCGACAGCAACGGCTCGATTGTCACTTAGACCCGGATGGCCGGTCGTCTTGACGGCGACCATGACAACCGACATCGTTCCGCGGCGATGACGACGAGTCTGATGAGGTGCTAACGCCGGGCTGGATGGCCTCCCCCGCCGGCAATGATTCGTACATATGTAGCTACAGCCTCTCGTCCATAGAAACCCGTCGGCTGTAGCCTGTACCATGTAGCCTATACAAAATGTGCTGGTGCTATGCTCATATGAAAAAATTGTATCATTATCTGCACCTAAATCAATGACATCATGCGAGATTCTTCTAAGTGTATCTTTTCTTTTCTAAATTATCTACCAATACGTGATATGCCTTACCAAGCTTGTTCAGATCAGAGGCTTTGGTTGAGCCTTTTCCTTGTTAAAACATCTTGTTTGCTGTTGCCACAAAATTCAGTGACTAGTCTTGTTATGAACTTGTGTGATGAAGAAAAAACAGTGTTTTTCTCCGTCAAGTGAACAAAACACATATTGTGATTGTAAAGCTTTTGATTTGCAGAACTGTGCTGGGATGGCTTTCTCCAGTTTTGATATCTAAACTAAAAGAAGAACTCACTATCTGAAATATCCTGAACAATCACAAACTTCAGTGACTAGGCTCCATATGTGTTGAACAAATTCAGCGACTTATTCAGAAAATCCTGTGAATTACAAGTATACTGACAAACTGCATTTTGTGCTCTGGTATGATGCAGGTCTGAGCAAAGAATTTATTTAACATAACAAAAAATGTGACAATCACCGCTGAGTGGTGTTCATATAATTGTTATAAATCAAGTCAACTTTGACAATCATCCGCTGTGGTATGTTCTAGTAAATTCTCTTGTTCATCAAAAACACTCTCCCTGTAAAGAATTTATTTTTTTATTCATATTGTTTTGAACAATCAGAAGTAAATAGTTTTGCATTTTCTACCTTTTGCACCTTTTCTGCCATCTTTTCATAATGTAGTAGTTGGGAAGCTCATTTTGGTTTTCAATTCTCCATACTTGGATAATATGGCAGCACGGAATTCCGTTTGACTCAAATAACTTGCACGAACGATTTGCTATCATGGTTGCCGTGTCATGGAAGACCTCCCTAACCTTACCAGACCCACCTCTCAGAGTCACAATTTTCAGCCCCCTCACCTTGTGTAATATCCTGAACACAAGAGTGGTCTCTAGCAGCAATAACTTGTTGCTGGAATTTCTCAAACACCTCATATGTGAAGACCTCGCTGTCTTGTTTCTCAATTCTCCATGGTGTTAATAGTTGTGGGGTGGTGTGTATACTTATATTGTCTGCCATCAATTCTTCCTCACGTTGGCATTCTAGAGCTGTGTCAAACCTAAGCCAAAACTCAACAAAAGCGAGCCTTCGGTGAATGAAACGGTTAAAAAAAGATTTTGCACTCTCGAACCTTGAAGTGGTTCTGAGAATGCCTGCTAGAGATATGTTCATAAAGTAGGCCGGTATCCAAGTCTCTCGAATACTAAACCTCTTAGCAAACCACTCATTTTTTTCCAACCTGAGATCTATAATGACAGAATTCCATTGTCACTCAAACTCAGTTGTAGTTTCAGAACCCCAAACACATGAGTTCAGCCTCTTCCAAAATTCTGGACCCTCTCTAATCAAAGGTCCAACCTTTGATGGCAGCTTTTCCATTATATACCACATACACAACCGATGCGTAGTGGTTGGAAAAACTTTGTCAATAGCAATCTTCATGCTACCGGCCTCATGTGTTATGATAAGTCTAGGTGCTACCCCTCCCATTGCTTTTAGGAAGGTCTGAAATAACCAAATGTATGATTCTTTTTTCTCATTTGCTAAGAAGGCAGCACCAAAGAATACACTTTGCAGGTGATGATTAACCCCTGTAAATTTGCAAGTGGATTCAAAAGATATGTTGCCTATAAAGAAACACGTGTTCAGCATAATAGATAACTTAGCAAGTTCACACCAGCAAGGCTAACTAGTTCGAATTACATCATAGAAGTCCAAATGAAATGGATTTAAAGTTCTAGTAGTGGTCTTGGGAATTCAAACATAGGTACTTAAACTGAGTCATCTAGACCCAGCAAAACACGGTCTTGAAACCTCAGTTCATCTGCTTGTCCTTCTTTGGAAAGAGACAATCCTGGTACCTCTTAGGAAGATGCCCAATATTTCCTTCAGTACCAAGAAGATCAACAAGCAGGTTCATCCTAGCATGCATCACACCATCCCCCTGCGCAATGATTTTTTGTTTTATTTGGTCCGCCTCTATAGTGTCAGTTCAGTTTGTTTTTCAACAGTATCCATGGTTTAGAAATATTACCGGGTTCATGCACCTTTTTAGCTTTGTTCCCATCCAGTTCCTTGAAAAGTGAGTAGCATATATTCCAGTATCCTCCCTAAAATTATATTAAATGTAAACTAATGTGAGCAACTTCTTCTTCGACTACTTGATGATAAAAAAAACTTTTTACTTATACGGAAAAGGAAAGATCAGTACTTCTTGCATATTCCTGTGACCAGGCTTTTTGGAAAGCAGGTATTCCACAACCTCATGTCTGGCTCCCATCCAGTGAAGAATGACTTAATGCATAGCTCAATAGCCTTGTGAAGCTCATCTGCCACCTTCCGGTGCCTTAGCTGAATTTCCTTGTCAGACTCGTCCCGATTGTTCATTGTTGGGTCAAGGACAAAAATCTTTGCCTTTGGGAAGTCCCAAATGTAGGTAAACCATTTAAAATCAAATTTCACTGGAAGAACAATCTATTTTTTATGATAAACAGTAGAAAAACAGTGTAGTTATGAACATGAAAGGAATATATAATAGTCATTGGTTAATTGCTTGTTTGTATAAATGTCACCTCGGTACACTTGTTAACCTCATAAGTTATATGAGGCCCTACAAACATATCCTTTATATATCTCAGCGTCGAAATGTCGTCTTCTCGGCTAACATGGTTCTGCAAAATTTGTTTGGACTGATGATTAGATACATGGCCGAATTGAAAGCGAACTCATATTATTCAACAATCAGTTAGAAAGATGTTCCTCACCACAAAGTCTGGCTCTAAGAAATGTCTCCAGCATCCTTCCCCTTTGGCAGCAGCGAACGCTATATCCATCTGTTGGTACCTCCTCATTGTCAAAGTGATCAACACATTATCCACCTCGCCGCTATCACGCAGCATATCCCGTAGCTGTTGTCTGCTGATGTCCATGTATTTTGGGTTTTGGCTAATTATCCACATGCTGTGTAAATTAGAATACATAAGTTTTCACTGTCAACAAAGCACTATATTGTAAAATCATTGTCATGCGAAGCTAAAGTAAACTATGTTTGGTTTTCTTGCTGAGTGCTTACTCTTTTAGCTTGTTCGTGTTCTCCCTATAGAACAACCTGTATATCTGCATCACATTAGCTGGAGCCCTAGTGGGAGGGTCGTAACCCATTACAAACGGAGACCTTGCATATTTCCCTGGCTTCACAATTCTTTTTGGCTGAGGTTGTGTGCTAAAAGCTCCTTGTGACATATTCACATTCAAGTCTATTGCTCCCTCCTCAATCTCCTCCCTAATGTCAAGCTCCACATCACACATTTGGCGGTGTAGGCTAACAGGAGATGTTCTTGATGTTGAACCTGCAACAAGCTGGTTTGGCGCTGGAGTTCTCACAACCTGCATCCCCAAACCTATGCATAAGAACATTAAATGTTAAAACGAAAGTGAACAGTCTGATGGAATTATCTTTAACTTCATGACTATTATTTTGTCTTGATAGACGTAACCCTTACCTTCGATAACTCCTCCCTTGGTTCCAATCGAACAAGGCGTTGCGTTTGCTGACGCAACGGACAGATCTGAAACAATTTAGAAGTACATGTATTACTGTGGTACTCGTACGGGGGTTCGTAATTTAATATGTCTAATGGATTCTGATGTAGCTTTAACTCATACCTGTTGATGACGAAGCTGCCGTGAATGCACTCATCAAGTCTGTCTTCCTGAAACCGGTCAGTGCAACTTTGAACTTGCTATGCATATCAGCAGGATCAATTGTTCCACCTACACCTTCATCATTTTGATTCCTCACAGGCACTATTGACAATTGATTTTCTTCCATATTTTCCATCTCCTTTTCTTCAACATTATGAGGTCCATGGCCTGGTTGCGCAGAACACATTAGTTCCTTTTGTGTTCCCCCCTTGGCTGCTGACATTTCCAGTTTGTTTCCTTTTTTGAACAGCCAACTGTGTTGTATCGTTTCCAATTCCATCGCTGTGTGCCATACTAAAATCATTTGCTGCTTCCAGAAAGTCATCTATTGCTTTATGTGCTGCTTCTTGAGCACCTTCAGATTCGTCAGAGATGTCCACCCTAGCTCTCTTTGCTGTGTGCCTCTTTGATGTTGTAACTTTTTTCCTTATTATACCTAATATACTTCTCGGCTGGGTATGAACATTAGGAGAATCTCCCTCTACTGGCTCTATGCTAAGAGGTGTTTCTTTATCTTCTTGAATGCCATCTGAGATTTCGTGAACAAGTAAAAAAAGAAAGTGAACATGCATATTTTGAGGAGCGCATGGAGTTGTGAAATGTTTTGAATTTTTCAATACCTGAGTTGGTTGTATAATTGGTCGTCTTCTTTATTTCCCTCATTGCGTCAGTTATCTGGTTTATATCTGAGATTATCCTAGAGCTCTCTTCAACTATGACATCGTTAGTGTTCTGAACAATCTCCTCCCATCCCATTGCGTGCTTCCTGTTCAACATTGCACCCTTCCTTGATGCCTCTTGAACAACAGTCTGGCACTTGTTAGAAAACTGCTCCACTTTGTTGATGATAATGTCAGCAAACTGTAAAATTTTCAAAACATCAAATCCATGTTATCTGTTATCACAATGATCATTTGAACATTAAGGGAAAATTTATTTTCTATGCACTTACTTCTGTGAACACTCCGTCAACTGTCGTTCGTTGTGTGTTGCAACCAATCTCATATTCGTCAATGTCTTGCCGTGCTGATTTGTTGCGGCTGTAGCATGCCGTTCCAGGTTTCCTTGGCTGCAAAATTTCATCTCGTTAATGCCTAGGGTTAGTTTGTTCGTTAATGAACTGATTTCATTTAAAACTTGATTACAGAATCTGTTAGTGAATATGAAAAGATGACAGTGTACCTAATTATACCATCTAGGCAACTATTGTTAGATTTTGTTCCAGTATTATTGTTGGGGATGCACATCTTTTTTAGACCTATTATTAAAAATAAAAAGATGATAGTTCTATATAACTGAACTTTGAATAAACAACCCAGATTTATTTGTTCACTTTAGCTAGTATACCAGACATAAATCCGGGAAAGATCGGATAAAATAGCTAAGGATAAGTAATTTAAACATTTCAAGCAACCCACATGCAATCATACACAATTGTTACCCGCAATTGTCTTTGACATAATTTACTTACTAGCAGGTGTCCATATACTACAATCTCTGCATCTTTCCCAGTAGATGTATCTTCATCAATAATTTCTGCAATAGTCTATTGGTTGTATTCCTTGCACCTTGGGAACGCATTGTGGGCCAGGGTTTTTTCTTCTCTGTCGAGGTTGTCAAGATAGAAAACCTGGTTTGCAGAAAAAATGAATGAATGATACATTCAAACTTAAATGTAAGTACAACATTTGCATTCGATCAAACCTGCAAGAAGAATGTGCATCCAGATAGATTTGACTTTAATTTCCCACCTAGCAGTTCAGACTTTGCCCTACCAGCTGAGGAAAGCAATTCTTCTCTGATGTATCTACCCCAATTGAACATTTGAATCAGATCAGGCATGTGCAGGGCATTCCAGTATTCCGTCGTGAAGTAGTCGTGCTTCAACGGTGGTGCTAGGAGAAAGGTCATCGCGCATATTGGAAATGCGACCTTGAATTGTCGTGATTCATCTTTTGTCATGGGTATGCGATATTTCAGCTCCACTATCCGCATTATTGGTGTTATTTTGTTGACTCCAATGTTGATCCCTAAGATTCCCCGTACAACATCACCCACATGAGACAGCACATTCCTTGCAATAGGAGATCCTATAGATGGCACCCCAAGAACCTTCCCGACGTCTCCGTCGTTGAAAGGTGAGTCTCTTCTTGCATCAATTACCATAGCGGATGCCTTCTCGTCGATCTTGCTCATCAGCCATATTGATTGTTTCCTGTTTGACCTTGTTACTACTGGTAAATGAAGTAGTCCTTCGAATCCCATATCACGTACTAGACACCTCTTTTGTTCACACAGACGATCAACCAGACCCTTCATCTTCTTGATGTTACTCCTTGAATTTATTGGGTTTTGTGATCCCTTCCTCTTGCCACATCTATCTTCCTCCGACTCTGAATCTTCATCCTCATCCATGTGATGTGTAGGATACACATCAAATCCTCCCGTTGATTCCTCGTCTGTTAGCTCGTAATCGTCCGACGATGATCCGCTGACCATTTTCCTGCGATTTAGTCACAAAACGACCCAAATTATCAGATGTGGAAACAGAATTTGCATGAAGAACAACAATTTCAATGCAGCTTAGTCATAGATAATCACATGCACATAGGCGTTGTTTTACAGTAGCCCTTTACACATGCTTTGTGGCATTGTTTATTTATGCATAAGTCTGGTTACGATGCTTGCTGATGAAGTTAATATTTCTGGAAATAATGAACATAGGAGCAACACAGTATGACACATAATTTACATTCAACATGTCAGGTTCCAGGTCAACAAACTGTAGTTTGTTTGCATCAACCTAGCATAATATTATTACCATGTCCAGGACAAACAGTTCTAGCTATAAAAAATACACAACATTTTACATTCTGACATTCTGCCTTTCTTCAAAATAAATAAGCTTTTTGTTAATTAGTGCATGAATCATGTACACAATGTATCAATGGGAACATATCATTTAAGACATTTAGGGTTGAATAAGCACAACATATATTCCATGCATTAGTTCTGTCAACTAATATGCTTAAGACAAGATGCAGATGCAACCCATAATCATCAAGTGTCAAGAAATAGCTATGGATCTTGGTAGGTCAATGAATCAACAATCGAACAGATGTACAGAGAGGAGATTTTAGTTTTCCAAAACTTATCCTATGAAAACAGCAAATGCAGAACCAATCCCAATAAACTCATAAAAACAAATCATCCAACCAAGACAAAACAAATACTTGCATTGGAAAATGTATTACCTTTTCTCTCAGTAGGCGGGATGCAGCAGCGGAAGCTCCTAGTTCTTCTTCCTTTTTGGAGAAGTATGAATGAGGAGGAGCTGCGAGTAGAACCCCCCTTTGAATGATTCCCTCTCTCCTAGCTCGAACCCTTCCAACAAGTGATGCGTTGTAGGGGTCTAGAAAGAAGTCAGGAATCTTTTTGTACCCTACGGGCAAACACCCCACCCTAGGCTTGGACTGTTCTTTTCATGACTAGGCACACTATTCTAAGTTTAATAAAACATAACACATCACTGTTCACGCATGAGCAACACCTGTTGGATTCAAGCCGGGAGGTCGTTCCCTTTCATGTTACCATGCTTAATGAGTGAGTTATTAGGCGACTTAGTCTATTGAATAGTATTAGTCAGTCGTATTAATTAGTTTCCAATAGCGAACCATTGTTGTTAACACATACAGTCCCATGAAAATGGCACGGAAGCGCATGTACTTTAGTTATACGGTGCAGATGTAAATACGCAGCTAGCATCGCCCCGGGTACCTACACACAATGGTTACCCCGAGGCAAAAGATATGTTACGTTCTTCAGCAAACATGCAATAGGTTCCAAAGGTGGAATATATGATGTCTCCATGGTATTTTCTATCTCACACCAAAAGATGCTCTCATGATTGAACGACAATTAACTGATGCATTACTAGAACAAACATATAACCGACAGATACAATATATCATTTCCCTGATCGAAAGAAATGATAAAAGGATGACCGAAGAGTTGCATAATAGCTAAACATCTTACTTAACACACTTCTGGAAGGAAACAACTAAACGCGATAGATCTACTGATACTCTTTAGCCTTGTTGAGTACCATGGTGGTAGTGCGAACAATAGTACCGCGCTTTTTTTGCAACCGTGATTGTGATCATGGTCCTTGCAATCTAACAAACTAGTGATGTCCAGCCCAGGCCGCCGTGACTGCGATCATCGCTGCCACTGGTGCGGTTGACGATAGTGCAAGCTGGAGCACCTTGTTCATCCTCTTTAGTTTCCTGATCTCCCTGGTACGATTAGAAAGTTCTTCTATGAACTCGTCTCTGTCCTCTCTCAGCTCATGCAGCTTCACTCCTGCAGCACGTATACGCTTCTCGACGTATTCCTCCAGTTCATCCTCCCATACATAGACCTCACATGCTCTGCTATGAACCTGTGTAAAAAAGAAAATAACAAAAACAAAATAAACTGTAGTCAATGTCGATACTGAAATGAAACAATTAACTTTTATCCTTTTACTATAGTATCTTACCCCATAGCTCTGGCAGCTGAAATAGAACTTGTGTTTCCTAGAAACAGCAGAGCCAGGTTTCCTGGCGCATGCCCTGCCGCATGCACAACTAAGGATTGGATCAACTGTTGCCATCGTTGTCTAAGTTCTGTTGTTGTTGGATGAGAAGTGTTTGCCGGTTCACTCACCCTGTGCCCATATGTATAGCCATGGGATTAAATGAGCCCAGCTATATCAAACCAACCATAGTACAAAACCTTTAAGTGATATTGTGCAGTGTGTTACACTCAGCCGGGCCATAAGCTGCGCCGGCTGAACAGTGCAGTGTTCTGGTCTTCGACCCGGCCATACGGTGCGCCGGTCGAAATGTCAATTTGACTGGTCACATCAACTTTATGCTGCATTGTTTGAAGAGATAGGTTGTCACGGGCATCCCAGCCGGTTGTTATGGCTTTGTGTTGTGCAAAGTATTTTAGAGGAGGGCGTGGGCTTGGGAGGACAGCAAGGCATGGCCTCCTGACGGTTGTACTACTCCTCTAAAAAAGTATGCATGTCTCCCAGAGATACCCATTCCCTCCCACCACACGGACTTATGGTGTCCTATTCAGTGAACTCTAGTGACAGACATAAAAAATGTTAATCGAGATTATCATAAATGCTAATCAGATGGGATAATGTTGTAGATTACACTTAGTGCTTGGAAGTGTCCAAAACAATTGACATAAAAAATCTAGCTAGCCATTATCGATTAAAAAAAATCAATATACACGACAGTGAAAAACACATGAGACAGGCTCCCCTGCTAGTCAGATAACACCTCCCTCAGATGATTTTTTGCAAGCTGCAGCGCACCAGTCAAATCACCATTCAAATATGAGGTGCCACACCTCTCTGTAGCCCAGTACATGGAACCTTTATATAACTGAGGCACCCCTACCTCCTCCTTCTACACTCAAACGTCATGGATGCAAACGGCGACGCTACGCATGCTCTGTTCACCGGCAAAGCCATGATGGTTTCCCCAACACGCTCCACTGCATCCACCGTCATCCCAGTGAGTTTTGCCACCGGCCTATGCATCCTAGCATGCTAGAATCATTTTACTCGTTCTTAACCTAGATCATCTGTGCAGCCTCGTCCGTCCACGCTCAGGCCTGTGACAATTAAACAGCTTTATGATGGGTTCCTGCAGGACATCGAACGTTACCCTATTTTAATCGAAAGGGAGCCTGTGTCATCGGTGAGTAAATAACATAACATCTCTTTGCATCTCAAACAGACCATTTTTTTACCTTAAGTTTTCCTTTCATTTGTGAAGGTCATATTGATTGGAACTGTTTCACACTCCAATGTTCGAATGGATGTGATGCCACTGGCATTATCAACGTATCATACTGGTAACAATTAGATGAAATATTTCAGCTAATTACCCACAAAACTGGTGGTTGCTAAAATTATATATATTTTGTTGTTACTTTGTGAGGCTAGAAACAGCTGTTGATTCAAAATTGGCTTGGTCAACAAGGTTCATATATCATAAATACTAATTACTAGTCACAAAACATAGGATGCTAATCTCTAAAATTGACTGCTTCTTACATACACAGCAACGGTGATTACGTTCAGGTTTTTGGCAAAACTGGGATGAACGAATATTTCCTACAGATTAAAGCTTTCAAGATAAGCTTATACCGAAACCATCTTTTGTTTTTATTATATTGTCCTAAATGTGCACCAGTACAAACATTGTTTGTTTACGAGTACTTCGTCTGAAAAAATCAGGCCCATCGTAAACTACAATGATACAACTCATCACTACCTGTATTCAATATATTGCACGTTGGACATTCGTAAGACAAACGCTTTGAAGGTGAATTTTTCATTACTTATTTATTTTCCACATACATGACATATACATCAATTCTCACAAATATTCAAATTGATAGGCAAAGTTAAAACCAGCCTCGAGCGCATCAACTGTGTTCCCCAAGGGGCCAGCAATCACACCCACCGAGGTGCCAATGGAATTGTCAACGAAGGACAAGATATTCACCATACTCCGTGACCCGGCGTATAGGTGAGACACCTTGATAGTAAATACAAAGTTCCGCATTGTTATCCTTAGATGACTGCAATTGGAATTGTTAAGTTCATATGAATGAGTAAGATGCTTGGTTGATTCACTGCATATAGTTGCGTAGAAAAATAAGTTAAAACTCAAGAAAGAATGGCAACTACAATCTAACCCCGTTGTTGTCGTAATTCAGGGATATCGCGCATGGCGTCAGCCTGAAATTGATTCGCAGTGCATTAGACATCAGTCAGGACGAAATAATGTAAACATCTTTCGTTATAAAAACAGTTATTTCTCTGGCGTTCGTTGATTTTTTAAGCCATGAATAACAGCAATCAATATTCATTTTATGTCAACCCTCAGGAAAGTTATCTCGGAGCAGATTTATCTCGGCTTGATCTACACAACAGTCGACAACAACCACTTCAAGTCCTCCATGTGAAAATGTGGATGCTCCGTTTCATGGATTAATTAGATTTATTATGTACTGCACTCGAATGTTTAATTATAATTTTCAAGCAAGTTTTTATGGACTGCATTAGATGTGGTTGTAATATTTTTATTTCCAACTGGTCATGAAGCACCACCCTGCCCCACTTATGCATGTGTTCCACCGACACTACATACTGCCCTCCATCCCCAATTAAAGGCATTTCCCCCATGAAAAACACACTTCCTTGGGTTGCTCCACCAAACATTGATATGGACCAACCAGATTTTTCCTCTCTCTTAGATAACAACATTTTTACTGAGATTTTTGCTAGGCTTGGTTGCACTAAATCTCTTGTTCGTAGTTCTGTAGTCAGCCATAGATGGCTCGAGATTTGTGGTTCTAAGCAGTTTGCCATGGAGTACTCTCGCCGGAATGCTCCAGCATTCCTCGGATTCATCGTTTCATTCGAGCGACAATTCGAGCTCCAAGTGCGCCTTCTCGGTGTAGCTGCTCAACCTCATGATCCTTGTCAGGCTACACTCCTTGCAAGGGTGGATGTTTCGCCCATGGCCATGGACAACATCCTCTCATCTGAAGGAGGTGAGATACTTGTCTTAGTTAGAGGTCTCACAGGGGGTTATTTTCTGTTTCTCCAACTCCTCCATTCTCTAGGACATTCTTAGCCACTAGAATGCCTCGAGTCCCTCTTGCTTCACCTCAGCACACCCCAAACTTGTATGGGCAGTTTGGGGTCATTTCTATTGATCAGGGGCCTAAGTATTCATTCTTTGTTAAGCAAGCAGCAGGCCCATTCACCCGTTCTTACTCTGGTGTGAGATTCGGTTCTGTTTCAAATCTATATATCCATGTTTGCGTCCTAAAAAACAATGAATGGTCTC
Organism: Hordeum vulgare subsp. vulgare; assembly: GCF_904849725.1. Classification (NCBI taxonomy): domain Eukaryota; kingdom Viridiplantae; phylum Streptophyta; class Magnoliopsida; order Poales; family Poaceae; genus Hordeum; species Hordeum vulgare. The sequence goes on from NC_058521.1 coordinate 537,721,984, forward strand.
GCTTTGTTTCACCGCCTTTGCGAACTCGACCCGGTAGTGATTGTCCTTTGTTCCATTGGGATCCATACTGTGTCATAGTGGATTGTAATCTATACATGATGTACGTGGTAGGTTTTGTTGTCTGTTTCAACATAGATAACTCTGTGTTCTCTACAATCCAGCTCCCTATAATTGCCACTTCATGCTTTGATTACCATATCTCTAGGAGCAGTATTGGTATCCTATCATTTGTCCACTCTGACAATAAGTCACTTCGCACATTTATTCTATCATCACTAACACATGGTGAAACAACTTGGTCTCGCTTGTCGGAAAACAACTTTATCTCATCCTTTGCAAGCTTCACTGAGCACCCGATGTGGCGACAATTTTTATTTGGTGATGATTTGGACGAGGGGCTTCATTCTATGCAGATCAGGGCATCTAGCACAGACTCTTCCTTTGTGTTATTGAAGTTCAGCTTTCACCATGCCATGTTTGTTCTTGAGATGAAAAGTGGCAATGCACAAGAGGTGCAATTTCTGGACGGAGATGGTCCTACAAGGTCTATTGTTGCTCTTACAGAGCGTTGGCCACCATTGGTCCGTCTCCATGCCGATAATGTGCAGTAGGTTATTTATGTAATGTTTGGACTTATGTAATCTCTGAATATGGTTTTAGTGGATTATTGTTCCCCTGATGACTTGCTGGTACTATTTACATCTATCATATGTACTTGTTTCTGTGTAATGGAATAGTGTTGCTCAACTAAATTTGTGTTTTTTAGTTGTGTGAATACACTCACGGCGTTATTGTTAGCGAGCAACGAACAATGTTTTTCATCACAAGGACTGCCTTTCCATAAGCCCTCCATGTGAAAAACATTAGTACGCCGCAAACTTTAATAACGCTCTGTTATGGGTGATTTCAGAGTTTTTCAGGAAGTATCTCTCGGGCTGTTATGGATGAAGTGTTAATCTCTCCATGCCATAAATGTGCCATGTTCTTGACCGTACTATATAAACTTTTATGACCGCGATCAAATTTTATTTTAAATAAATTCATCTACCTTCCTGGAGTGATTAACTCCCCCATATATGGTCGTCAACTAGCCCTATATAGCTTCCCCATGCATGTAGCATTAATTAGATTATCTCACGACACATGAAGAAAGGAGTGTAGTTGCTCAATGCATAAACGAGTGTTCTATGATGTAAAATGGTATATAAAATACCAATTTTTTATTGATGATGTTAGAGTTATTCAGAACATCGTTCAGATCGATCTCTCAATGGTGCGGCGAGCCCGAACATATCATCATGACTTATGAAATAAAAATATGATAAGTTCTTCGGGTTGTATCACTTAAGTGCTTCCAATCTCCAGCAAAGTTCGTCAATATATAATTCCAATCTTTTGTACGATATATAATTCTGATAAGTCCTTCGTGTCATATATACAAAGTGCACGGTATGACTAGCAAAAGTTCTTAACTATGTATGGATGTCGGTAAAGGTCTTCCAGATTAATCTATTAAGTGTGAAGCATGCACGAGCAATGTTTCCCTTATCAAATAAAAAACGTCGTCCCTTATCAAATAAAAAAATTTCAAGTCCTTCGTGCCATATACCTTAAGTGCACCGTAGGATTGTCAAAGTTCTTAGCTAGTTATGGATGTCGGTAAATTCCATACGATTCACCCTCTTAATTGTGAATCATTCACGAGCAATCTTTTTCGTCCCAATAGGTTGCATTTTGATATGTCATGCTTGTTGTGTACATTAAGTGCTTCACCCTGCATCAGCAAAGTTCATAAAATTGTTGCGGATACGCTAGTTGTTGGTCAATTACATGGAACAAGAATTTATTAAATAACACCGTCATATACCTTAGGTGCACCGTATGTTTGTTCAGAGTCCTTCATTATGTATCCATGTTGGTAAAGTCCATACGGATCAAGCTATTAAGTGCGAAGCGTCGTTGACATCAAGTGCTTCACCCCGCCTGCGAATTTGCATTTGCAAAAGGTCCTTTGTGTCGTGAACATTAATTCCTTCACGTGGCTTCATCAAATTTCATATATTGTTACGGGTTGCTATTAAATTGTTATGGATGACGGTAAAATATTCCGGATCGTTCACTCAAGGGCACAACATGCATGAACAAAACGCTCATCATAAGATATTATTTTTTGATAAGTTCTGTGTTCCCTATACCGTAAGTGTGCCACATCGTTCGATAAAGTTCTTAAATAGCTCTGGATGACGACAAAGTTCTTCCGGGACAATCTCTCAAGGGTGCAACATGCATGAACAAAGTTTTCATCATAAGAGATATAAAATATGATAAGTCCTCCGTGCCCTATACCTTAAGTGCACCACACGCTAGTTTTTAAATTGTTATGCATGGCGATAAATTTCCTTCGGTTCGATCTCTCAACTGCGCTACATGTAGGATTAAAGTTTCTAGTTTGTTATGGATGACGGCAAAGTTCTACTGGATCGATCACTAAAGTGCACAATGTACACGACAAATTTTACGTGATAAGAGATAAAATTTAGAAAAGTCCTTCTTTCCCTATACATTAAGTGTGCCACACGCTTGAGCAAATTTATTTAATTGTTAAGATAGGGTAAAGTTCTTCCTGATTGATCACCCAAGTGCGCAACGTGCATGAACAACGTTTTCAATCATAAGAGATAAGTTTTGATAAGTCCTTCGTGCCATATAACTTAAGTGAGCCACAATTTTTAGCAAAGTTCGTAAATTGTTGTCGATGATGGTAGATTACTTCTAGATCGACCTGTCAAGTGCTCTATGTGCATGAACAAAGTTTTCATCATAAGAGATAAAAACTTGATAAGTCCTTCGTGACCTATACCTTAAGTGTGCCACACGCTTCAGCAAAGTCCTTAAATTGTTATGGATGACGGTAAATTATTCCGGATTGGTCACTCAAGGGCGCAACATGCATGAACAACGTTTTCGTCATAAGAGATAAATTTTGATAAGTCCTTCGTGCTATATAACTTAAGTGAGCCACAATTTTTAGAAAAGTTCGAAAAATGTTATCAATTATGGTAGATTACTTCTGGATCGACATGTCAAGTGCTCTACGTGCATGAACAAAGTTTTCATCATAAGAGATAAAAATTTGATTAGTCCTTCGTGCCTAGTACCTTTAATGCGCCACAAACTTGAGCAAAGTTCTTAGTTTGTCATGGATGACGGTGAAGTTCTGTTGGATCGATCATTAAAGTGCACAACGTACATGACAAAGTTTACATGATAAGAGATAAAATTTTGACAGGTCCTCCATTCCCTATACATTAAGTGCGCCACACGCTAGAGCAAAATGTATTTAATTGGTAAGGTGCGGTAAAATTCTTCCCGGTCGATCAACCAAGTGCGCAAGGTGCATGAACAATGTTTTCACCATAAGAGATAGATTTTGATTAGTCTTTCGTGCCATATACCTTAAGTGCGCCATAAGTTTTAGCAAAGTTCATAGGCATATGATCGATGATGGTAAAGTACTTCTGGATCGACCTTTCAATTGTTTTATGTGCATGAACAAAGTTCCATCAGAGGATATAAAAAGTAGATAAGTCCTTCGTGACCTATATCTTAAGTGTGCCACACGCTTCAGCAAAATTCTTCAAATGTAATGGATGACGGTAAAATCTTCCGGATCGGTCACTCAACGGCGCAACATGCATGAACAAAATGATCATCATAATAGATTACTATTTGATAAGTCATGTGTGCCATATACCTTAAGTGCAGCATATGATCGGTCAAAGTTCTTAGCTAGCTATGGATGTCTGTAAAGTCCATACGGATGAACATTGCTCAATCGATCATATGCTTAATGTATAGGATCAAATTTTTCTTCATAGCAGATAAAAATTTGACAAGTCCTTCATGTCTAGTACCTTAAATGTGCCACAAGCATGAGGATGACGGTATAGTTCTTCTGGATCGATCACTAATGTGCACAACGTACATGACAAAGTTTACGTGATAAGAGATAAAATTTAGACAAGTCCTTCGTTCCCTATACATTAAGTGTGCCACACGCTTGAGCAAATTTATTTAATTGGTAAGATAGGGTAAAGTTCTTCTTGATCGATCACCCAAGTGCGCAACGCGCACTAACCCCGTTTTCATCATAAGAGATACCGTTTGATAAGTCCTTCGTGCCATATACCTTAAGTGCGCCACAAGGTTAAGCAAAGTTCATAAATTGTTATTGATGATGGTAAAATACTTCTGGATCGACATGCCAAGTGCTCTATGTGCATGAACAATGTTTTCATCATAAGAGATAACAAGTTGACAAGTCCTTTGTGACCTATACCTTAAGTGTGCCACACGCTTCAGCAAAGTTCTTAAATTGTTATGGATGACGGTAAAATCTTCCGGATTGTTCACTTAAGGGCACAACATGCATGATCAAGGTGATCATCATAAGATATTATTTTTTTATAAGTTCTGTGTTCCCTATACCTTAAGTGCGCCACACCCTTCAATAAAGTTCTTTGACATGTTGTGGATGACGACAAAGCTCTTCCGGGTCAATCTCTCAAGTGTGCAACATGCATGAACAAAGTTTTCATCATAAGAGATAGAAAATATGATAAGTCCTCCATTCCCTATACCTCAAGTGTGCCACATGCTCTAGCAAAGTTTTAAAATATTATGGATGGTGATAAATTTCCTCCTGTTCGATCTCTCAACTGCGCTACATGTACGATCAAAGTTTTCTCCATAACAGATAAAAATTTGACAAGTCCTTCGTGCCTAGTACCTTAAATGCGCCACAAGCTTGAGCAAAGTTCTTAGTTTGTTATGGATGACGGTGAATTTCTTTTGGATTGATCACTAAAGTGCAAAACGTACATGACAAAGTTTACGTGATAAGGGATAAGATTTAAACAAGTCCTTCGTTCCCTATATATTAAGTGTGCCACACGCTTGAGCAAGTTTATTTAATTGATAAGATAGGGTAAAGTTCTTCCTGATCGATCAACCAAGTGTGCAGCATGCACGAACCACGTTTTCATCATGAGAGATACAGTTTGATAAGTCTTTCGTGCCATATACCTTAAGTGCGCCACAACGTTAAGCAAAGTTCATAAATTGTGATTGATGATGGTAAACTACTTCTGGATCAACATGCCAAGTTCTATATGTGCATGAACAATGTTTTCATCATAAGAGATAAAAAGTTGACAATTCCTTTGTGACCTATACCTTAAGTGTGCCACACGCTTCAACAAAGTTCCTAAATTGTTATGGATGACGGTAAAATCTTCCGGATCGTTCACTCAAGGGCGCAACATGCACGAACAAAATGCTCGTCATAACATATTATTTTTGATACGTTCTGTGTTCCCTATACCTTAAGTGCGCCACACCCTTCAACAAATTTCTTAAACAACTGTGGATGACGACGAAGTTCTTCCCAGTCAATCTCTCAAGTGTGCAACATGCATGAACAAAGTTTTCATCATAAGAGATAGAAAATATGATAAGTCCTCCATGCCCCATACCTTAAGTGCACCACACGCTAGTTTTAAAATTTTATGGATGGCGATAAATTTCCTTCGGTTCGATCTCTCAAATGCGCTACATGTAGGATCAAAGTTTTCATCATAACAGATATAAATTCGATAAGTCCTTCGTGCCTAGTACCTTAAATGCACCACAAGCTTGAGAAAAGTTCTTAGTTTGTTATGGATGACGGTAAAGTTCTTCTGGATCGATCACTAAAGTGAACAATTTAAATGATAAAGTTTACATGATAAGAGATAAAATTTAGATAAGTCCTTCGTCCCCTATAGATTAAGTGTGCCACATGCTTGAACAAATTTATTTAATTGTTAATATAGGGTAAAGTTCTTCCTGATCGATCACCCAAGTGCGCAACATGCATGAACAACGTTTTCATCATAAGAGATAAATTTTGATAAGTCCTTCATGCCATATACCTTAAGTGCGCCACAAGCTTTAGCAAAGTCCATACATTGTTATCGATGATGGTAAAATACTTCTGGATCGACCTTTCAAGTGCTCTATGTGCATGAACAAAGTTTTCATCATAATATATAAAGAGTAGATAAGACCTTCGTGACCTATACCTTAAGTGTGCCACACGCTTGAGCACAGTCCTTAAATTGTTATGGATGACTGTTAAATCTTCCGGATCAGTCACTCAAGGGCGCAACATGCATGAACAAAATGCTCATCATACGAGATTATTTTTTGATAAGTCCTGTGTGCCATATACCTTAAGTGCAGCATCTGATCGGTCAAAGTTCTTAGCTAGGTATGGATGTCGGTAAAGTCCATATGGCAAAGTTCTTCGTGCCATATGCTCAATCGATCATATGCTTAATGTATAGGCTCAAAGTTTTCTTCATAACATAAAAAAATTTGATAAGTCCTTCGTGCCTAGTACCTTAAATGGGCCACAAGCATGAGTAAAGTTCTTAGTTTGTTATGGATGACGGTAAAGTTCTTCTGGGTCGATCACTAAAGTGCAAAACGTACATGACAAAGTTTACATGATAAGAGATAACATTTAAACAATTCCATCGTTCCCTATACATTAAGTGTGCCACACGCTTGAGCAAATTTATTTAATTGGTAAGATAGAGTAAAGTTCTTCTTGATCGATCACCCAAGTGCGCAACGTGCATGAACAACGTTTTCATCATAAGAGATAAATGTTGATAAATCCTTCGTGCCATATACCTTAAGTGCGCCCCAAAGCTTTAGCAAAGTTCATAAATTGTTATCGGTGACGGTAAAATACTTCTGGATCGACGTGTCAAGTGCTCTATGTGCATGAACAAAATTTTCATCATAAGAGATAAAAAGTTGACAAGTCCTTTGTGACCTATACCTTAAGTGTGCCACATGCTTCAGCAAAGTTCTTAAATTGTTATGGATGACGGTAAAATCTTCCGGATCGTTCACTCAAGGGCATAACATCCATGAACAAAATGCTCATCATAAGATATTATGATTTGATAAGTTATGTGTTCCCTATACCTTAAGTGCGCCACACCCTTCAACAAAGTTCTTAAACAGCTGTGGATGACGACAAAGTTCTTCGTGATCAATCTCTCAAGTGTGCAACATGCATGAACAAAGTTTTCATCATAAGATATAGAAAATATGATAAGTCCTCCATGCCCTATACGTTAAGTGCGCCACACGCTAGTTTTTAAAATGTTATGGATGGCGATAAATTTCCTTCGGTTCGATCTCCCAAATGCGCTACATGTAGGATCAAAATTTTCATACTAACAGATATAAATTTGATAAGTCCTTCATGCCTAGTACCTTAAATGCACCACGAGCTTGAGAAAAGTTCTTAGTTTGTTATGGATGACGGTAAAGTTCTACTCGATCGATCACTAAAGTGCACAATGTACACGACAAAATTTACGTTATAAGAGATAAAATTTAGACAAGTCCTTCCTTCCCTATACATTAAGTGTGCCACACGTTTGAGCAAATTTATTTAATTGTTAAGATAGGGTAAAGTTCTTCCTGATCGATCACCCAAGTGCGTGACGTGCATGAACAACGTTTTCATCATAAGAGCTAAATTTTGATAAGTCCTTCGTGCCATATAACTTAAGTGAGCCACAATTTTTAGCAAAGTTCGTAAATTGTTATCGATGATGGTAGATTACTTCTGCATCGACCTGTCAAGTGCTCTATGTCCATGAACAAAGTTTTCATCATAAAAGATAAAAACTTGATAAGTCCTTCGTGACCTATACCTTAAGTGTGCCACTCGCTTCAGCAAAGTCCTTAAATTGTTATGGATGACGGTAAAATCTTCCGGATCGGTCACTCAAGGGTGCAACATGCATGAACAAAATGCTAATCATAAGATATTATTTTTTGATAAATCATGTATTTCATATACCTTAAGTGCACCACACCCTTCAATAGAGTTCTTAAATAGTTCTGGATGACGTCAAAGTTCTTCCGGGTCAATCTTTCAAGTGTGCAACATGCATGAACAAAGTTTTCATCATAAGATATAGAAAAATATGATAAGTCCTCCGTGCCCTATACCTTAAGTGCGCCACACGCTCTAGCAAAGTTTTTAAATTGTTATGGATAGTGATAGATTTCCTCTGGTTCGATATCTCAAGTGTGCTACATGTATGATCAAGGTTTTCATCATAACAGATAAAAATTTGATAAGTCCTTCGTGCCTAGAACCTTAAATGCGCCACAAGCTTGAGCAAAGTTCTTAGTTTGTTATGGATGACGGTGAAGTTCTTTTGGATCAATCACTAAAGTGCAAAACGTACATGAGAAAGTTTACATGATAAGAGATAAATTTTGGTAAGGCCTTCGTGCCATATACCTTAAGTGCGCCACAAGCTTTAGCAAAGTTCATACATTGTTATCGATGATGGTAAAATACTTCTCGATCGACCTTTCAAGTGCTCTATGTGCATGAACAAAGTTTCCATCAGAAGAGATAAAAAGTAGATAAGTCCTTCGTGACCTATATATTAAGTGTGCCACACGCTTCAGCAAAATTCTTAAAATGTTATGGATGACGGTTAAATCTTCCGGATCGGTCAAACAAGGGCACAACATGCATGAACAAAATGCTCATCATAAGATATTATTTTTTGATACCTTAAGTGCAGCATATGATCGGTCCAAGTTCTTATCTAGGTATGGATGTCGGTAAAGTCCATACGGATGAACATTGCTCAATCGATCATATGCTTAATGTATAGGATCAAAGTTTTCTTAATAACAGATAAAAATTTGACAAGTCCTTCGTGCCTAGTACCTTAAATGCGCCACAACCATGAGTAAAGTTCTTGGATGACGGTAAAGTTCTTCTGGATCGATCAATAAAGTGCACAACGTACATGATAAAGTTTACACGATAAGAGATAAAATTTAGACAAGTCAATCGTTCCCATCGACATGTCAAGTTTTCTTCATAACAGATAAAAATTTGACAAGTCCTCCGTGCCTAGTACCTTTCATGCGCCATAAGCATGAGTAAAGTTCTTAGTTTGTTATGGATGACGGTAAAGTTCTTCCGGATAGATCACTAAAGTGCACAACTTGCATGAACAAAATGCTCATCATAAGATATTAGTTTTTGATAAGTCATGTGTTTCCTATGCCTTAAGTGCACCACAACCTTCGACAAATTTCTTAAATAGTTCGTTTTTGATAAGTCATGTGTTTCCTATGCCTTAAGTGCACCACAACCTTCGACAAATTTCTTAAATAGTTCTGGATGACGTCAAAGTTCTTCCGGTCAATCTCTCAAGTGTGCAACATGCATGAACAAAGTTTTCATTATAAGAAATAGCAAAATATGATAAGTCCTCCATGCCCTATACCTTAAGTGCGCCACACGCTCTAGCAAAGTTTTTAAATTGTTATGGATGGTGATAAATTTCCTCCGGTTCGATATCTCAAGTGCGCTACTTGTAGGATCAAAGTTTTTATCATAACATATAAAAATTTGATAAGTCCTTCGTGCCTAGTACCTTAAATGTGCCATAAGCTTGAGCAAAGTTCTTAGTTTGTTATGAATGACGGTGAAGTTCTTTTGGATCGATCACTAAATTGCACAACATACATGACAAAGTTTACATGATAAGAGATAAAATTTTGACAAGTCCTCCATTCCCTATACATTAACTGTGTCACACGCTTGAGAAAATTTATTTAATTGGTAAGGTAGGGTAAAGTTCTTCCCGATCGATGACCCAAGTGCGCAACGTGCATGAACAACGTGTTCATCATAAGAGGTAAATTTTGATAAGTCCTTCGTGCCATATACCTTAAGTGCGTCACAAGCTTTAGCAAAGTTCATAATTTGTTACCGATGATGGTTAAATACTTATGGATCGACATGTCAAGTGCTCTATGTGCATGAACAAAGTTTTCATCATAAGAGATGAGAAGTTGACAAGTCCTTTGTGACCTATACCTTAAGTGTGCCACACTCTTCATCAAAGTTCTTATATTGTTATCGATGATGGTGAAATACTTCTGGATCGACCTGTCAAGTGCTCTGTGTGCATGAACAAAGTTATCGTCATAAGAGATAAAAAGTTGATAAGTCCTTTGTGACCTATACCTTAAGTGTGCCACACGCTTCTGCAAAGTCCTTCAATTGTTATGGATGGCGGTAAAATCTTCCGGATCGGTCACTCAAGGGCGCAACTTGCATGAACAAAATGCTCATCATAAGATATTAGTTTTTGATAAGTCATGTGTTTCCTATGCCTTAAGTGCACCACACCCTTCGACAAAGTTCTTAAATAGTTCTGGATGACGTCAAAGTTCTTCCGGTCAATCTATCAAGTGTGCAACATGCATGAACAAAGTTTTCATCATAAGAGATAGCAAAATATGATAAGTCCTCCGTGCACTATACCTTAATTGCGCCACACGCTCTAGCAAAGTTTTTAAATTGTTATGGATGGTGATAAATTTCCTCCGGTTCGATATCTCAAGTGCGCTACATGTAGGATCAAAGTTTTGATCATAACATATAAAAATTTGATAAGTCCTTCGTGCCTAGTACCTTAAATGCGCCACAAGCTTGAGCAAAGTTCTTAGTTTGTTATGGATGACGGTGAAGTCTTTTGGATCGATCACTAAAGTGCAAAACCTACATGACAAAGTTTACATGATAAGAGATAAAATTTTGACAAGTCCTCCATTCCCTATACATTAAGTGTGTCACACGCTTGAGCAAATTTATTTAATTGGTAAGGTAGGATAAAGTTCTTCCCGATCGATCACCCAAGTGCGCAACGTGCATGAACAATGTTTTCACCATAAGAGGTAAATGTTGATAAGTCCTTCGTGCCATATACCTTAAGTGCGCCACAAGTTTTATCAAAGTTCATTCATTGTTACCGATGATGGTAAAAAACTTATGGATCGACCTTTCAAGTGCTCTATGTGCATGAACAAAGTTTTTATCAGAAGTTCTTTAGCTATGTATGGATGTCGGTAAAGTCCGTATGGATCAACATCTTAAGCGCGAAACTTGCGCGGGCGAATGTTTTCTTCCCAAGAGGTGCATTTGCACAGGTCCTTCGTGTCGTGTGCATTAAGTGCTTCATCCCCGCTATAGAAAAGTTCTTTCATATCAATCTCTCAATGTGGCAGCTAACAAGACCAGAAGTCGTCATCCCTTATCGTATAAAATTTAATAAGTACTTCGTGTGTATGTGCTTAATGCATTACCTATTGTTTTTAGCGATACTATGTTCGCTAAAATTCTGTTTTTAGCGATTTCAATGGAACTCCAGTTTGCGCAGAATGCGCATGGTATTCTTCCGTATAATTAAGGCCGGAATGGAATTCCAAATCCTGTTTGGATGTACGTAATGTGGAATTGAATTTTACCATTTCAAGGAGTGTGTAAATAACATTTTAATAAGGTTGTATTTATGTGGTTGGTTTCGCTTAATTAGTAATCTACAGCAGATCCTAGCATTAAATAGTATTATATCACAGTTTTTACTTGTATGTCCTCCAAGTCCAGTAATTAAAATTACCAACGGGTCCAAATTCTTACACAAGGACCCTGTCTAGAATTTTACAAAAGCAATCGGGTCCTGGGATTGACGCATCGCCCATGGATGCGGGGATCTATGCGGCGCTGGGCTCGACTACGGACCCGTGGAGACGGAGCTTGGTGGCTCGCCGTGTTCGTCGCTGGTTGTGGAGGCGGAGACTGTTGCAGTGCCGGCGACAGGGGAAGGTGGATGCTGGCCTCGAGGAGGAGGAGGCGGCGGTGCCCGACGTCGAGGATTCCACGCATTTCCGAGGCTAGGACCTCCGAATTTGCGAGAGGGTGTGAGAGGCACGCGCGGGGGTCGCTGTGGAATTCGCTCTCATTTCCAGATCCAAATTCCAAACATATCCAAACGTCCGAATTGAACCCCGAATTCCAGATTCCCAGATTTTAGGGCCAATTCTGTATAACCAAACAGGGCATAAGAAATCAGCGAGCTGATTTCTCGTAGCCACTGGGAGGATGTATTAAAATGATACTATTAATTACGTGGTTAATATTTGTCAAACCGAGTCAACATTTTTTTAAGAAAAAAAATCATTTTCCGGCGACTATACTGGAATCGACGTTACTCGAATGGGATTCGTTAGTCGCCCTTTCGCATAACCTGGCGTTGAGTTTGGTGCGTGCGCTTGGTAATTAGGTTGGTGGCATTATATCTATACGGACCCATCTATCTTGGGTTTAAAGTCCACCGGCTGTTTCTTCTCACAAAGAGTCCACAGAAAAACATCCGGTTGTTCTCCTCGCCTCCCTCGTTCACCTCTCAGATCCCAATCGATTCGGCCGCTGTGGATGGAGGACGACGCAGAGGTAAGAGTCAATTCATCAATATCCCAACTGTTTTCTACATCGTATGTTCAATCCTCTCCGCATGGAGATCCAAAGCTCTGTTTTAATCTCTCTGCGCGGAGAACACGTCGGTATTAAAAAGACTATCACTGGATCTCGTCGTAGGACGAGTTTGGCATGCCAGATTTAAGCAGATTTTAGCAGTCTGGCATGCTGTTGCGCATAGATTGGCAGGGGAAACGCACCAGACATGACCCTAGCGAGCGACTACGAGCTGGAGCAGCCGGGCACCAGAGCCGGTGGTGTGCTAGCCACCTGCTCCTCCGACGCCACACCTCCGAGTCTCCGATGCATGACCTGGGTGCTCGCTGCCTCTCCTCCCCCAACTCCGGCACCCTGGACTCCTCACTGCCTCCCCTTCCACCAGCACCGTGCTATCTTTTATTGTATGGAATGTGTAGATGTAGGTGAATTTTTTTTCAGCACAGATCCCTGCCACTTTCACTGATGTGATAAGAATGCAATTCATAGGGACTAGGGAAACCAAAGCCAGACTTCTATTATTTATTGATGCGCTCATCCTTGCCGCTTTCACTGATACAGTAACAATCATATTTGTGTTCTGCTGCGATTATTCGGCTGTTTGTAATGCAGTTTTCCTAATTCATGGAGAAGTACTAAAGATTGCCGCTTTCACTGATACAGAGTCGCTGCTAGTTGAAATTAACATGGCTAGAGTAACAATCATATTTGTGTTGTGCTGCGATTATTCGGTTGTTTGTAATGCAGTTTTCCTAATTAATGGAGAAGTACATCAGTTTGTCTCCATGACTTTGCACTGTTCAAAGTTGAAACATAACTAAAAAGTTGTTGTCTCACTTCTAAATTCACATCAACTTTGGTTAATTTGGTATATACTGAAACCATACCAAAATGATTTGGAATATGCCGAAACCGAAACATATGTTTGTATTCATACAATATTTACTAAAGTATCAATAGCGTATATACCAAAAGCCGTGCTTGAAAGCTGCTTTGCACACACAGAAAAACTGTAAGCAATAAATTGGATGGATTCTGAACTTGAGTACTCTTCTGGACTTACTGCATTAAAGGGCCATGTAGAATTGATCAACTTTTTTGGTAGATTTTCTTCCCGTAATATTTTAGTGGGTCGGTAATAGTTTGAAACTTCACAACATGCATGCCTGGAACACCGCCACGCCGCCCTCACCGCTCCTTGTTGGCATTTGCCCCACGCCGACTCAAGTTGCTCCCTCACTGGCGACCACGTTTGGCTAAATTAAAAAAAATCCTCTTGTTCAGCCTCCTTTTTTTATAATATAGTGGCTGGTTCAGCATTATTCTGTTCCCAGATACATGTGAGTAAGCTTTGTTTTATTGAGAGCAAATCTCACGTACTAGGGTTGGTAGCGATGACAATTAGGAATAGCGAGTAAATTGTTATTTCATATTCCAATATATACATTTCAATGCTTACGAATTTATGGTTGTACAGCGACCAATTTGTTTAACGGTTTATTTTATATGTTTTGATAGGGATAGATTTTGTTTGGTGTACAGGGTGCATATTTGTTATATATATTTATTTTTTCACTTGGTTAATTCAATGATGATTTGTATTTTGACTGAAGGGGGACAGGTGTTGTGTTTGCAAGCATGAGATCGTTGTATGTCGTGATGCACAAGGTCCACCGTGTCACGTAGGGATACCGATCACAAAGTTCTATCGTTCCAAAATGGTAAGCTCTGAACGGTTCATAAAACATTTACATTTTCCCCCGTAAAAATGAATATGCATGACCTCATTTTAACTTTTTTCCCTGCAATGATATTATACAGTTTGTTCCATGCGCTATCCGGCATATCATAGAAGAATACATCCATCGCGTTGAACCAGATGCGATGCAAGGAGACATAAAGACTTGGACTGCTTACTTTGTTACTTTTGAAAGGCTACAGTATGAGGTTACCTTTGAGTGTGGTGATTTGGCTACCCAGATCGTGGGTGAGGGGTGGCAGCAGCTTCTGGATGATTATGTCGTGTGTCCAGGGAATATGATGTATATCTACATGCGTAACGGAGGCTACAGGCTCTCAGTCGACATCACGAAGGATGGCGTCCAACAGATACCGCTAAATTATGTTGGTATGAAGTTTCGTTTTTTATTATCATCCATCTAAACGACATGATACACATGGTTTGTCTGTTGCTGTTGTGTGTTAATTTAAATACACTAAACCTTTATTCCAAAGCATTCTATCTGTTGTGAACTTTTTACTATTTTTTTATAGTTTTCCGTCCTTGAAACTATTTGAAAGACCAAAAGATACAACTAATGTTAATAATCCTGCTTTGAATGCTTAAATAGAATTTCAATAACAAGAAATGTTTTTACATTCCAATTTATCGGCAACACTAGTTGTTTTGTACCTTTATTTTGTCGGTAGTTACAAGCTCCATGCTTCTGCATACGTATTAAACGAGCAATTTTCTTCAATTAAGATACTTCATTTTTAGTGATCAATATTCATAACAAAAGGTGTTTTGCTAATATATTATGATTCAACTTTATTTTGTGTAGTTACTGTTGTTTACTTTCATTGTCTAAAGTCTTTTTCTTTTTTGATACGTGCGCTATGAAGCCACGCGTGGTCTCAGCCGTAGGAATAAAAAGATCATCAATAAATGCATCATCACAAGGGGGATAGAAATGGAATATTCTGAGATGGAAAAAATGGTGAGAAACGCGTTTGGACCAACAAAGTCACCATGCTGTGTCTTAGTGCACAGGATGAGGAAATGTGATGTTTTTTTTGGCTACATGGTTAGTGTTTTAAATAAGTGAACTAAATGCACAGTATAGGGGTATTATTCAAAATGTTTGCTGAAAATAATTTACATCGTATTAATATTTTACCTTCTGCTATTTATATTATTGATTTGCAGAGAATTCCAAAACGAGTTGTTGAACGTATCGAGAAGAAAAGAGGAGTTCTTGATGAAGAAGGGAAACTTCTGCTTGTCAATGATGTTGATACATATGTTGATGGTAGATACAAGAAGCTTACAGATGCGAGGCTGGTTCTACACGGAGGTTTCAGGGCTTATGCACATTTGCTTGGTTTGAAGGTTGGCGATTTGGTATCAATTTATTTTCAGAAGGTTGAAGACCCTGCAGCACTAAAAGTATGGTTCGCCGTCATATCTTAGATGACTTGCGTAGAACTTTATGTAATATGGATATTAGACTGAGAAGCGATTAGAGAAGAACTTTTAGTGTGTTTTGCGTATGGCAGACGTGTTAGCTGCATTTCCTCAATTATATCTAGGCATAAGTTTAAATTATCTTGTTGGGCAGCCAAAGTTAATAACTCCTATTTTAAGTGACATATTCTGAGTATGGCGGTCCTGTTGGTTGAATCTTGATTCATGTATACAATCTGCATACGTAGTTCACGCCATACCAATTAAAATGCACACCCGCTTGGTCACAGCATGCGAATTTTAGATAGAATCATTCTCAATGCGATAGTGCTATGTTTGTTTTATACATTCCTGTTCAGAAAATATAATGTCTGATCAGAAAATCTTGATATACAGCAGGTACATTGGCAACAAAAGCGTTTGTGTCACGTGTGTGTTACGGTAAACGAATAATCGTGGATATCAAACCTTCATAATGGATTGTAACAAATGTCTGAGTCACACACATATCTAATACAACTACGATCTTACACCAAAAGGGGTAAACACTGCATTGCCTTATATTGTTTGGGACATCGAGTTGATGTCAGGTATTTGTTTTACTCCGTCATTGAAACCACGATTCGAATCCACGACTGCATTGTGTCCTAATGTGACCAAGCAAGCCACACTTACCACACTTGGGTTCCTTCTGTTGCTTCTTGTTTGGTCCACCGTTTGTTGGGCAATTACCAGAGTTGTGTCCCTTTCCCCGGCAAGTCTTGCAGAACTTTGTTCTTGGCTTACTAACTTCATATCCTGGTCTAGATCTTGCGTTGGTTGGTCGGCCACGATCTCTCTTGTGAAATTCTACGCTCATTGATGATTTGAGCCCAGTGTCATCGTTAAATTTACGTTGGCCATCACTGTTTTCTTTGTGTAGAACATCCTCAAGTCCTTTGCCATCCTGCTCTTTTGCCTTTTCTTTGAGGCCAACCCTTGTATCAGATAATCTGGACATTGCAAACGTGAATGCCTCAGGGTTGCTGTCACCCATCTTTACTATATCAAGAGCTGTGGTGTAAAGTGTTGTATGCCTGAATGTAGTTGAATCAAGGATAGGTGTGCGCCCCTTGTAAATTTTCAAATGCTCGGGTAGATCTTCACTTGCATTTTTAGTCCACCTACTCATGATGTGTGCTTCTGGTATGTTCGTGAACTTCAGGTGTGCCATTACCTGAAGAATATAGTACACATGTAATAAAAGAACAAAGTGAGTAGTTTATAACAATCCACACATTTTGCAATATATTCAGCTTTCTAACCTAACAGTATGGCAAAACACATGATTATTTTAGCTGAAATAATATTTATTACCCGTAAGGCATGGCAGCAGAGCAAACCCATATGCTCGTACATACCACACTCGGATTGAAACAAATTTTCAGGTTGAGCCACTTTGACGTTGTAAGAAGTCTTGGACCAACTTTCTCTACGCTCGGCATAAAGGTGTGTCACGCAGTATGTATCTTTGACTACGCAAGTGTTCTCGACGAAGTAGGATGCAGATTTAAAGCATGCTTCTTGGAAGAGCTTGAACAATGCCGGCGTCTATACCTTCCCAGCATGTCTCTCCATAGGCAAACCTGTTTTTAGCACTGTGCCCGCCTATTTTTGGGATAACCAATTATTTCAGAACAGTTTAAATTCCACACATAATATATGATCTCAAACGTAATATCTAATTATATGTTTTTAAGCTTACCAATCGGCTCTTCTTTTTAGCAAAATTTTCTTCGGAATCACGGTCAAACTGAAGTTTCTGGTAATGCTTCACGAACATGTGCATTGATGCTCCAGCATGAACAAAATTCTTCAACATATAGTTTGCGCTCTCTGACCTCTGAGTGCTGGTCATCCTTGCGCAAAATACACCTGAAAAAATATGTCAAGGAGAGATTCATCATGTGCTCACTGCGACAACACATATTATCTGAACCTGACCGTGCCATTTTCCTTAAAAAATGAGAGCCAAATCATGTAATCATTCAAGGATTTAAAATACATTGATATAGTTGCTCAGAGTATGTTGTTCGCTTGTTTTGGGGATGAGAGCAGCAAAATCAGTAATTCCGCAGGAAAAAATGTACATATGTATTCTCAGATTACCTGCAAAATATGGCTTTGCCCATTTCATTCTCAGCTCGTATATTTGTGTCATCATTGGGTGATCCTGCAAACTATACTTGTGAATTAGATTCCCCTAGGCTGCTTCGAACTCATCTACAGTGAGCATGTATTCTAAAATCGTGTGTAGCTCATCCCTGAAATCTCTATTCATTGTGTAGACTGGTCCAAGGAACTCCTTTGGACGATGCAAAACGTGCCATTTGCACCAGCGGTGTTTCGTTCCAGGTAGCACATTAGCGATAGACAACTCCATTGCACGACATTGGTCTGTTTCAATGGATCCAGTCAGTACTTGCAAAAAAAATATGGATTAAGAATTTTATTTGTTTTATCACTCACGGAGATATATACCTGTCAATATAGTAACCGGTGCCTTGCCTCCCATCAATGACACAAATTCCTTGAATGCCCAATTGAATGTTTCCTCCTTTTCGTTCCTCATCATAACACCTCCTAAAATAATACTTTGGAAATGATGATTTACCCCCACAAACAGGCCGAATGGCATGTCGTACTGATTTGTACGATATGTTGTGTCGAATGTGATTGCGTCGCCAAACATTCTATATTGGTATCTGCTCTTTCCATTCGTCCACATAAGGGCCTGGATCTTGCTGTCGCTGTCAACAAGAACACTATCAGCAAACATAGGGTCATTCTTCTTTAGTTCTGAGAACAGTTCCACTGTCTTCCTGATGTCATCATCTGCAGCCTCTTGGTTCATCCTTTTGCACATGTAGTTGAGTGATCTCTTGTTGAATGGTACATTTTCCATTGATCCAAAGAAGCTTCCGATGACACAAAAAACCTTTGTTAAGCCAATGTTGTTGCTCCTCAAGTGCTTCACTATATCTTTGTTGTGTGTGTCAATGTTCCTGTGTGATGGCCAATGTAGTTTCTCTCCACATGATGATGCTAAATGATGGTTGTATTCAGACCTGAAGTCATGAATATACCATCCATTGTCGTTAGTGCGATGTAGCCTGATCAAGGCTTGGCAGTTGCACGCCACCGACTTTGTGTTTTCTTTTTTTGGGCGTCCCTGAAATTAATAAACGAAACGCATATTAGTACCTGTTCAGATTATGGCATATCATTGAGTTAGGAGTTTTACACATGTTGTTCATACTGACGAAATGATGACAACAAACAAGTACACAAGATAAAACGTACTGACCGCGCAACCACAAACGATGTCTTGAACTGTTATGCTCTTCTGTGCATTTGTCCTAGATTGACCATATCTTATGTCAAAACCAATCTCCCAAGAATAGAGGTTGTAAAACTCAAATGCCTCTGCTAGTGAGTCGAACTCTCGTCCAATCTCAGGAGCAACCACTTGTCCTGACTTCCGGTCAACATAGTTGCGCATTGCTTTCTCCAGCGAGCACACTCTTCCTCGTTTTGGCTCTCTCTGATCTGGTATTTTGCCAAGCCGTATCCTGCACACAATATTGCCATGGGTTCAGAAAAAACTACATAACACAATACCTGTCATTATATTTTTCTGAATTTTCAGCTACACATGGAAGCTGCACAGTGGAACGCAAGGGGGTGATGATGCTGGGATGAAAGTAAACATGACACTCTCACTGCAACTTATTTTCATACGCTGACTTGCAATTTTTTAATGCCGCATATTAAGCAACTGATTATGAAAAAAGTATGGAGTTTATTTATATTGATTAACACCTTCCTATCTGAGTTTCAATTCCTGACTTGGATTGTATTCACCGACGTCTTGGAGTCAATTTTTACCACCTATGTTGGACCTGAAATTTCTAAGCAGTTTCATGGACTTTCTTCTTCATATTTCACTCAGCCCCCATTCTAAGAATTAACACTAGCCTAATCGTCGTACGTACAACAATTTAAGACTGTAAGTTGCAACATAATTCTACATAAGAATCAAAGTTCCGCATATGATTTGAGATGTAATTTTAGCTTGTGGTACATACACCATGTATATTCAGAAATCATATGCATAGTTAATCAATAGAAAGTGAAGTGTCCCCAACTACAGAAATTTCAGAAGATGCATAGTTAATCAATAGAAAGTGAAGTTCCTTCTAGTATGCGCAGTGATTCACCTTCTCTTCCATGTACATTGGTCCTGGTCAGACTTTTGAGGATGAATGGGGTTGGTTGTGGTTGCTTCCATCCCTCTGGGAAACTTCAGCAATACAGAGAGAATGAAATTAGCAGCAGAAACTACAATCGCTCAACAAAAAAAATACAGAAATTAAAGTTTACATAATCCTATACAGTGCATAATAGTGAACTGAAAATCTGGCACCATGTCACAGCCCAGTTCAATCAAAGGCAAGCAACAATTTCACAAGTAGTTAACTAGAAGTACTGGACTAGACCTTTTGGGACAGAACCATTGAGTGCATTATATAAAAGTTTCTGTAGGTAATCACGCAGTGCAGCAAGCTGGCACTAGTAGTTTTTTTTTAAGATCCAAAGCCCCCGTTAACACACAAGACAAACTTAATAAAGAAATACAAAATAGTAAGATGCTCTGGGGAAGGAGGATTCTTGAGAGGGAGCAGTTTTTCTGAATGTATACCAGCGGAACAGACACCTTTGTTGCTACTGACCCGGTTTCTCCTTCATCAGCCGGCGTCGGAGCCGAAATCTTGAATTCTTCTTGCTCTCCATTCGATTGCCGTTGCGTCTGTGCATCTCGGCACAACCTCCCGAAACCCACCTCGCCATTTATTCTATTCTCGGCATCGGATCCATCCACAGCCTCCTCTTGCTCATCTCCAGCTCCCGTGGTGAACTCGGGCTGTAATTGATGCTCTGTCTCGCTCCAGCTCCCTCCTCCCGAATCCTCCTCTCCTGAATCTGTATCCCCCACCTCCTCTTGCTCATCTTGTTGTGTTTTCCAGAGTTTGGGATCTTGCGTTGGGAAGGAGGAGAAGCTGTCCACGGGGGTTCGAAACTCATTAGTGAACAAGAGATGTTCCGCTGGTACGCCGGAGATGAGCAAGAGAATACCTGAGCAGGAGCTGGGTGAGGGATTCGGGGATGGGCTGCAAACCGTCCGGCGGCGGACACATCGGCGGTGAGATCTCCGGCGCTGGTGGAAGGCGAGGCAGTGAGGAGTCCAGGGTGTCGGAGTTGGGGGAGGAGAGGCAGCGAGCACCCAGGTCATGCATCGGAGACTCGCCGGTGTGGCGTCGGAGGAGCAGGTGGCTAGCACACCACCGGCTCTGGTGCCCGGCTGCTCCGGCTCTAGCGTTTCCTCTCGCAAGGCGATTCGAAATTTGAATGATGTAGGCGCGGTATGTGAGAATGACAGAGCACTGAAGACCACGTGGGCTGCGTACTGGAATACATGTGTATGTGTACGATTCGGGTGTGTATACCTCTGTGTATTGCGGTCCTGAGGGATTTCGTGTGTGAGCCTTTGCAGAAAAGCCACATGGGCAGAGGGGCCAGCCGAGCGAATCCACACGCGGGAGTGAACGGCTGGGATTGAACCCGAAGGTAAATGCCTTTCCCGGAGGAAATGCCTTACCAACTCTACAACAATGAAATTCTCGCCAGTGAGTGCATTTCATACCTACAAAGCTAGCTAGCGAGTTAGAGGACCATCAGGAACTAGGTACTTGTACTAAGGCTGGGTGTCTACTTTATTAATTTGCTCGTATTGCGAAATTGATAAAACTTGGACATATCACGCGCGATTGATGCGGTAATTGGTTGATGGAAATTTGTATTAATAACATGAGAACCAAAATTAAAAATACATATGCCTTATTATAATTGATTATGTATAATTGTAACTGTTGGGTAACGTAGCATAAATTCAAAATTTTCCTACGCATATTCAAATCTTTCTATGGAGAGACCAGCAACGAGAGAGGGGTAAGAGCATCTTCATACCTTTGAAGATCGCTAAGCGGAAGCGTTGCTAGAACGCGGTTGATGGAGTCGTACTCGCAGCGATTCCGATCTAGTGCCGAACTACGGCACCTCCGCGTTCAACACACGTGCAGCCCGGTGACGTCTCCCGCACCTTGATCCAGCAAGGAGGAGGGAGAGGTTGGGGAAGAACTCCAGCAGCACGACGGCGTGGTGTCGATGGAGAGACGAGGTCTCCCGGCAGGGCTTCGCCAAAAACCGGTAGAGATGAGGAGGAAGAAGGGCAGGGCTGCGCCGAGAGAGAGGCAAAAGTCTGATCTCCAATAGCCAAAAGTGCCCACTATATATAGGGGGAGGGAGGGGTTGCGCCCCCTTGAGGGTTTCCCTCTCCTGGGGGGGGCAGCCCAAGATGGGGGCTGGTGCGGCGGCCAAGGGGGGAGGAGGGGTGTGGCGCACCACTGGTGGGCCTTAGGCCCACCTGGCTTAGGCTTTGCCCCCTCTTTTCTCTCCCCCATGCATTGGGCTGAGTGGGGAGGCGCACCAGCCCACCTAGGGGCTGGTTCCCTTCCCCACTTGGCCCACCTTACCTCCCGGGGTCGTTGCCCCCTTCGGTGGACCCTCGGGGCCACCTCCGGTGGTCCCGGTACGTTACCGGTGATGCCCGAAACACTTCCGGTATTCGAAACCATCCGTCCTATATATCAATCTTTACCCCCGGACCATTCCGGAGCTCCTCGTGACGTCCGGGGTCTCATCCGGGACTCCGAACAACTTTCGGTAACCTCGTATAACAATTCCCTATAACCCTAGCGTCACCGAACCTTAAGTGTGTAGACCCTACGGGTTCGGGAGACACGCAGACATGACCGAGACACCTCTCCGGCCAATAACCATCAGCGGGGTCTGGATACCCACGGTGGCTCCCACTTGCTCCACGATGATCTCATTGGATGAACCACGATGTCAAGGATTCAATCAATCCCGTATACGATTCTCTTTGTCTGTCGGTATAGAACTTGCCCGAGATTCGATCGTCGGTATACCTATACCTTGTTCAATCTCGTTACCGGTAAGTCTCTTTACTCGTTCCGTAGCACGTCATCGTGTGACTAACTCCTTAGTCACATTGAGCTCACGATGATGTTCTACCGAGTGGGCCCAGAGATACCTCTCCGTCACACGGAGTGACAAATCCCGATCTCGATTCGTACCAACCCAACAGACACTTTCGGAGGTACCCGTAGTGCACCTTTATAGTCACCCAGTTACGTTGTGACGTTTGATACACCCAAAGCACTCCTACGGTATCCGGGAGTTGCACAATCTCACGGTCGAAGAAAAAGATACTTGACATTAGAAAAGCTTTAGCATACGAACAATACGATCTAGTGCTATGCTTAGGATTGGGTCTTGTCCATCACATCATTCTCCCAATGATGTGATCCCGTTATCAATGACATCTAATGCCCATGATCAGGAAACCATGATCATCTATTGACTAACGAGCTAGCCAACTAGAGGCTTGCTAGGGACACATTGTGATCTATTTATTCACACATGTATTACTGTTTCCTATTAATACAATTATAGCATGAACAATAGACGATTATCATGAACAAGGAAATATGATAATAACCATTTTATTATTGCCTCTAGGGTATATTCCCAACAATCTTCCACTTGCACTAGAGTCAATAATCTAGTTACATTGTGATGTATCAAACACCCATAGCATTATGGTGTTGATCATGTTTTGCTCGTGGAAGGGGTTTAGTCAACGGGTCTGCAATATTCAGATCCGTGTGTACTTTACAAATATCTATCACTCCACTCTGGACATGGTCCTGGATGGAGTTGTAGCGGCGTTTGATGTGCTTCGTCTTCCGGTGAAACCTAGGCTCCTTGGCTATGGCAATGGCCCCAGTGTTATCACAGAAGAGTGTCATTGGACCCGACGCACTTGGAACCACTCCAAGGTCGGTGATGAGCTCCTTCATCCAAATTCCTTCATGAGCTGCTTCTGAAGCAGCTATGTACTCCGCTTCACATGTAGATGTTGCCACGACTTCTTGCTTGCTGCTGCACCAGCTCACTACCACACCATTCAACACATATACGTATCCGGTCTCTGACTTAGAGTCATATGTATCTGTGTCGAAGCTAGCATCGACGTAACCCTTTACGACGAGCTCTTCGTCACCTCCATAAATGAGAAATATTTCCTTAGTCCTTTTCAGGTACTTAAGGATATTCTTGACCGCTGTCCAGTGTTCCATACCGGGATCACTTTGGTACCTCCCTACCAAACTTATGGCAAGGTTTATATCAGGTCTGGTACACAGCATGGCATACATTAGAGAGTCCACGGCTGAAGCGTAGGGGACAGAACTCATCTTCTCTCTATCTGCTGCCGTGGTCGGCGACTGAGTCTTACTCAATCTCGTACCTTGCAAAACTGGCAAGAACCCTTTCTTTGAGTTTTCCATATTGAACTTCTTCAATATCTTGTCAAGGTATGTACTTTGTGAAAGACCTATGAGGCGTCTTGATCTATCTCTATAGATCTTGATGCCTAATATGTATGCAGCTTCTCCAAGGTCCTTCATTGAAAAACTTTTGTTCAAATAGGCCTTTATGCTCCCCAACATCTCTATATTATTCCCCATAAATAATATGTCATCCACATACAGTATGAGGAAAGCTACAGAGCTCCCACTCACTTTCTTGTATAGACAGGCTTCTCCGTAAACCTGTATGAACCCAAACGCTTTAATCACCTCATTAAAGCGAATGTTCCAACTCCGAGATGCTTGCACCAGCCCATAGATGGAGCACTGGAGCTTGCACACTTTGTTAGCACCCTTAGGGTCGACAAAACGTTCTGGTTGCATCATATACAACTATTCCTTAAGGTTCCCGTTAAGGAACGCTGTTTTGACGTCCATTTGTCAAATTTCATAATCATAAAAGGCGGCAATTGCTAACATGATTCGGACTGATTTCAGCTTCGCTACGGGAGAGAAAGTCTCTTCGTAGTCAACTCCTTGAATTTGTCGAAAAACCTTTGCGACAAGTCGAGCTTTATAAACGGTTACATTACCGTTTGCATCAGTCTTCTTCTTGAAGATCCATTTATTTTCTATGGCTCGCCGGTCATCGGGCAAGTCCACCAAAGTCCATACTTTGTTCTCATACATGGATCCTATCTCGGATTTCATAGCTTCAAGCCATTTGTTGGAATCCGGGCCCGCCATCGCTTCTTCATAGTTCGAAGGTTCACCGTTGTCTAACAACATGATTTCCATTACAGGGTTGTCGTACCACTCTGGTGCGGAGCGTGCCCTTGTGGACCTTCGCGGTTCAGTAGTAACTTGATCTGAAGCTTCATGATCATCATCATTAACTTCCTCTTCAGTTGGTGTAGGCACCACAGGAACAACTTCCCGCGCTGCGCTACTATCCTGTTCGAGAGGGGGTGTAATTACCTCATCAAGTTCTACCTTCCTCCCACTTACTTCTTTCGAGAGGAACCCTTTCTCTAGAAAGGATCCGTTCTTGGCAACAAAGGTTTTACCTTCGGATCTAAGATAGAAGGTATACCCAATAGTTTCCTTAGGGTATCCTATGAATATGCATTTCTCCGCTTTGGGTTCGATCTTTTCTGGTTGAAGTTTCTTCACATAAGCATCGCAGCCCCAAACTTTAATAAACGACAACTTAGGTTTCTTGCCAAACCATAGTTCATACGGTGTCGTCTCAACGGATTTAGACGGTGCCCTATTTAAAGTGAATGTTGCAGTTTCTAATGCGTGTCCCCAAAATGATAGCGGTAAGTCGGTAAGAGACATCATAGATCGTACCATATCTAATAAGGTGCGATTACGATGTTCAGACACTCCGTTGTGTTGCGGTGTGCCAGGCGGCGTCAGTTGTGAAACGATTCCACACTTCCTTAGGTGTGTGCCAAACTCGTGACTCAAATATTCTCCTCCACGATCAGATCGTAGACACTTGATTTTTCTGTCATGTTGATTCTCGACCTCACTCTGAAATTCCTTGAACTTTTCAAATGTCTCAGATTTGTGTTTCATCAAGTAGATATACCCATACCTACTCAAATCATCGGTGAGAGTGAGAACATAACGATAGCCACCGCGAGCTTCAACGTTCATTGGACCACACACATCAGTATGTATTATTTCCAATAAGTCGGTTGCTCTCTCCATTATTCCTGAGAATGGAGTCTTAGTCATCTTGCCCATGAGGCACGGTTCGCATGTGTCAAATGATTCAAAATCAAGAGACTCTAATAGTCCATCAGTATGGAGCTTCTTCATGCGCTTAACGCCGATATGACCAAGGCGGGAGTGCCACAAGTATGTGGGACTATCATTATCAACTTTACATCTTTTGGTACTCACACTATGAATATGTGTAACATCACGATCGAGATTCATCAAGAATAAACCATTCACCAGCGGAGCATGACCATAAAACATATCACTCATATAAATAGAACAACCATTATTCTCTGACTTAAATGAGTAGCCGTCTCGCATTAAGCAAGACCCTGATACAATGTTCATGCTTAAAGCTGGTACTAAATAACAATTATTAAGGTTTTAAAACTAATCCCGACGGTAGATGTAGAGGTAGCGTGCCGACGGCGATCACATCGACCTTTGAACCATTCCCGACGCGCATCGTCACCTCGTCCTTGGCCAGTCTCCGCTTATTCCGCAGTTCCTGCTTTGAGTTGCAAATGTGAGCAACATCACCGGTATCAAATACCCAGGAGCTACTACGAGCGCTTGTAAGGTACACATCTATAACATGTATATCACATATACCTTTAACGTTGTCGGCCTTCTTGTCCGCTAAGTATTTGGGGCAGTTCCGCTTCCAGTGACCCTTTCCCTTGCAATAGAAGCACTCAGTCTCAGGCTTGGGTCCATTCTTTTTCTTCTTCCCGGCATCTGGCTTACCGGGCGCGGCAACAGCTTTGCCGTCTTTCTTGAAGTTCTTCTTACCCTTGCCTTTCTTGAAACTAGTGGTCTTGTTGACCATCAACACTTGATGCTCTTTCTTGATTTCTACTTCTGCAGACTTGAGCATCGAGTACAACTCGGGAATGGTCTTTTACATCCCTTGCATGTTGTAGTTAAGCACAAAGCCTTTGTAGATTGGTGGGAGAGACTGGAGGATTCTGTCAATTATAGCATCATCCGGAAGTTCGACTCCAAGTGAAGTCAGACGACCGTGTAACCCAGACATTTTGAGTATGTGCTCACTGACAGAACTGTTCTCCTCCATATTACAGCTAAAGAACTTGTCGGAGACTTCATATCTCTCGACACGGGCATGAGCTTGAAAAACTAGCTTCAGCTCCTCGAACATCTCATATGCTCCGTGTTGTTCAAAACGCCTTTGGAGCCCCGTTTCTAAACTGTATAACATGCCACACCTAACCAGAGAGTAGTCATCACTCCACGTTTGCCAGACGTTCAGAATGTCCTGGGCTGCTGCGGGAGCGGGAGGTTCACCTAGCGGCGCATCAAGGACATAAGCCTTTTTAGCTGCTTCAAGGATGAGCTTCAAGTTGCGAACCCAATCCGCATAGTTGCTACCATCATCTTTCATCTTGTTTTTCTCTAGGAATGCGTTGAAATTGAGGTTGACGTTGGCCATCTACAATATTTATAAAGACAACTTTTAGACTAAGTTCATGACAATTAAGTTCATTTAATCAAATTAAGTATGAACTCCCACTTAAATCGACATCCCTCTAGTCATCTAAGTGATACATGATCCATGTTGACTAACCCGTGTCCGATCATCACGTGAGACAGACTAGTCACCATGGTGAGCAACTTCATGCTGATCGTATTCAACCATACGACTCATGTTCGACCTTTCGGTCTCTTGTATTCGAGGTCATGTTTGTACATGCTAAGCTCGTCGAGTCAACCTAGGTGTTACGCGTGTGTAAATCTGGCTTACACCCGTTGTATGCGAACGTTAGAATCTATCACACCCGATCATCACGTGGTGCTTCGAGACAACAAACCTTCGCAACGGTGCACACTTAGGGGAATACGTTCTCGAAATTTTAAGAGGGATCATCTTATTATGCTACCGTCGTTCTAGGCAATAAGATGTAAAACATGATAAACATCACAATGCAATCATATAGTGACATGATATGGCCATTATCATGTTTGCTCTTTTGATCTCCATCTTCAGGCATCGCATGATCATCATCATCACCGGCGTGACACCATGATCTCCGTCATCGTGATCTCCATCATCGTGTCTCCGTGAAGTCATCACGCCAACTACTACTATCACTACTACTATAGCTAACAATTAGCAATGAAGTAAAAGTAGTAAGCACATGGCGTTGCATCTCATACAATAAATTAAGACAACTCCTATGGCTCCTGCCGGTTGTCATACTCATCGACATGCAAGTCGTGAAACCTATTACAATAACATGATCATCTCATACATCATACATGCAACATCACAACTTTGGCCATATCACATCACATGTCAAACCCTGCAAAAACAAGTTAGACGTCCTCTAATTGTTGTTGCAAGTTTTACGTGGCTGATTTGGATTTCTAGCAAGAACGCCTTCTTACCTACGTGACAGCCACAACGATGATATGCCAAAGCTATTTACCCTTCATAAGGACCCTTTTCATCAAATCCAATCCGACTAGAGTAGGAGAGACACACACCCGCTAGCCACCTTTATGCACGGTGTGCATGTCTGACGGTGGAACCAGTCTCACGTAAGCGTACGTGTAAAGTCGGTCCGGGCCGCTTCATCCCACAATACCGCCGGAAAAGAATAAGACTAGTGGCGGCAAGCAAATTGACAAATCATCACCCACAACTTTTGTGTTCTACTTGTGCATAGAATCTACGCATAGAAAACCTGGCTCGGATGCCACTGTTGGGTAACGTAGCATAAATTCAAAATTTTCCTACGCATATTCAGATCTTCCTATGGAGAGACCAGCAACGAGAGAGGGGTAAGAGCATCTTCATACCTTTGAAGATCGCTAAGCAGAAGCGTTGCTAGAACGCAGTTGATGGAGTCGTACTCGCAGCGATTCCGATCTAGTGCCGAACTACGGCACCTCCGCGTTCAACACACGTGCAGCCCGGCGACGTCTCCCGCACCTTGATCCAGCAAGGAGGAGGGAGAGGTTGGGGAAGAACTCCAGTAGCACGACGGCGTGGTGTCGATGGAGAGACGAGGTCTCCCGGCAGGGCTTCGCCAAGCACCGATAGAGAGGAGGAGGAAGAAGGGTAGGGCTGCGCCGAGAGAGATGCAAAAGTCTGGTCTCCAATGCCCAAAAGTGCCCACTATATATAGGGGGAGGGAGGGGCTGCCCCCCCCCCTTGAGGGTTTCCCTCTCCTGGGGGGGGGGCAGCCCTAGATGGGGGCTGGTGCGGCGGCCAAGGGGGGGGAGGAGGGGTGTGGCGCACCCCTGGTCGGCCTTAGGCCCACCTGGCTTAGGGTTTGCCCCCCCTTTTCTCTCCCCCACGCATTGGGCTGAGTGGGGAGGCACACCAGCCCACCTAGGGGCTGGTTCCCTTCCCCACTTGGCCCACCTTACCTCCCGGGGTCGTTTCCCCCCTTCGGTGGACCCCCGGGGCCACCTCCGGTGGTCCCGATACGTTACCGGTGATGCCCGAAACACTTCCGGTATCCGAAACCATCCATCCTATATATCAATCTTTACCTACGGACCATTCCGGAGCTCCTCGTGACGTCCGGGATCTCATCCGGGACTCCGAACAACTTTCGGTAACCTCGTATAACAATTCCCTATAACCCTAGCGTCACCGAACCTTAAGTGTGTAGACCCTACGGGTTCGGGAGACAGGCAGACATGACTGAGACACCTCTCTGGCCAATAACCATCAGCGGGGTCTGGATACCCACGTGGCTCCCACTTGCTCCACGATGATCTCATCGTAGGAACCACGATGTCAAGGATTCAATCAATCCCGTATACGATTCCCTTTGTCTGTCGGTATAGAACTTGCCCGAGATTCGATCATCGGTATACCTATACCTTATTCAATCTCGTTACCGGTAAGTCTCTTTACTCGTTCCGTAGCACGTCATCGTGTGACTAACTCCTTAGTCACATTGAGCTCACGATGATGTTCTATCGAGTGGGCCCAGAGATACCTCTCCGTCACACGGAGTGACAAATCCCGATCTCGATTCGTACCAACCCAACAGACACTTTTGGAGGTACCCGTAGTGCACCTTTATAGTCACCCAGTTACGTTGTGACGTTTGATACACCCAAAGCACTCCTACGGTATCCGGGAGTTGCACAATCTCACGGTCGAAGGAAAAGATACTTGACATTAGAAAAGTTTTAGCATACGAACAATACGATCTAGTGCCATGCTTAGGATTGGGTCTTGTCCATCACATCATTCTCCCAATGATGTGATCCCGTTATCAATGACATCTAATGCCCATGATCAGGAAACCATGATCATCTATTGACTAACGAGCTAGCCAACTAGAGGCTTGCTAGGGACACATTGTGATCTATTTATTCACACATGTATTACTGTTTCCTGTTAATACAATTATAGCATGAACAATAGACGATTATCATGAACAAGGAAATATGATAATAACCATTTTATTATTGCCTCTAGGGCATATTTCCAAGAGTAACACGCCGGCCGCACGTAGGCGTTTCCGTGCGGTGGCTAGTAATGAACATCCTAAATCGCGTTTTAGCTTCCGTGAACATGTGACTCAACTCTCTAGGCATGGACAACAGTGGTATATATGTACTGCATGCTTTCAGGAAAAAATAAAGGACGGAATGATAGCACATGAAAGCTTATGGGTCACAAAAGGCCAAAAAATGGGCAGCCAAAGGTCTCCCATCCCGCGACCCCGCGACTCCTAGGGTTCCCTCCCTCCCCCCACCGCCGCCAGACGTCCCCTCCCCCCTCCCCCCTCCCCCTCCCGGATCCGCCCCGGGCCGCCTTCCCGGGAGGTGGCCGGGGCGGCGCGAGCTCCTCCCCTCTTCGGCCTCCCTCCTCCTCCTTCCCTTCCTGCCGCCGCCGACGGCCGCCCCCGGTGCTTGGCCGGGTGGTGTTGGCGGCGGCGAGACTGCATGTCCCCGCGCACGCCTCCTTGCCCGGGGTATGGGGGCAACGGCGGTGCTCCTCGGCTCGATGACGGTCCGGCGACCCGGTAGTAGTGGCCAGCGACGCGGGAGGTGGTGGTGTTGCCCCTTGGCGATGAGACGGCATGGTGACGTAGGTTGGCCGGTGGCGCGCCCCCGGCCCAGATCTAGGCCATGTGGGCCCCATCTGGGTCCTAGCGGGCCGGCTCCCGGCATGGCTTCATCGTCGTCTGTGTGGTGAGGAAGAGGAGCAGCTCGGACGGGGGGCGGCGACAACGAAGGCGTGCGTGCTGCAACGCGATGGCGGGAGCTTTACGGGCGTGGAGAGCCCGACCGGGCCTGTGGGCCCATGAGCCTGGTATGCTCCTGCTATTGTGCCCGGTCGGCTGCCGTCGTCGACGGTGGAGGTTGTACCCTCCCGCGTGCCGACGGTGTTGTGGCCCCTAGTCTCGGCTCCTATTCCCCGTTGTGTAGGCCTCACCTCATGGTGCCGTGGTGAGACGACGTGGAGGCTTCATGACCGTGGTGGCGCAAGATGGTGGTCGCTTTGGTGGCAGGCTCTGGAGCATCCGAGGTGAAGGTTGGGATCGGGGGAAACCCCTGTCGGCCTGGCCGACACTGACGCGGCGACGCTTGTGGGTGCCGCCGGACCTTCGTGGAGGGCGTCGGGGGCGACCCTTCCTCTTGCCTCGTCAAGTACCGGGGGAAACCCTTGGCAGCAGCGTCGTCATCGTCGCGGTCCTTCTTGAAGATGTTGATTGGTACCGGTGCTTCGGAGCCTTGGAGCTTGGTGGGAGATCTTCGATGGGCGCAATGGTCGTGAAGCTTCTTCCTTTTCGTTGATCCGTCGTTGTCGGCATTTTTTCTCTTGTTGTTTCTCTTTCGTTTTTTTTGGGTGTGATTGTGCTGCTTCCGCCCCAGCACTTGTTGTTGACTATATCGGTTGGTTGTTTTGTAATACAAAACGGGGGGAAACCCTTTTTCGACACAAAAGGCCAAAATGAGGACCATGCATTGCATGGCAGCGCTAGGTACAGGCAAAGTAGGTAGGTTCTGACTCATTTTGACATGTATATGTTGATTAGTGTACGTGTCAAATTAAAAATGTTTAGTTTTCAAATTATGAATGATTAGTTGCCACATATATTAATAATAATTAGCAGCCATGCTAAACATATTAGTCAGATTATAAAGTACTTAGTTGCCCAAAAATAAACATGTTAAGTTGCATTATATGTTCTTAGTTGCCACATTATTACATGAAGTAATATACAGTATTGTCATGATTAAGCAAGTATAATTATCAGATTTAAGTGGACGTGGTTTTATCACATATTTACACATGCTTATCAGTTTAAATAGATGTAGTTGTTGGATTTAAGCGACCGTAGTTGTCAGATTTAAGCAAAAAATAAATGTAGTTACCCGTGAAGAAAGTGGTAGTTGCTAAAATATTATCTCAGCAATAAAAAGTTTTTGGATTAATTACCATAACTGTTTGTCAGCTACTAAACTTTCCTTCTAGTAGTAAGTACTGAGTAGATAAGGGAGAAGAGATGAGTTGCAATTTATAATATTCTATATGTACTGTAACAGCTACTTTGATTGACACATGCATAGTTTATAGCCTATCTTGACTATCGTACTTTGCATACCGAGCTAATTATAGCTATAAAAAAAAGCCAATTATAGTTATTAAAAGAAACAAGCCAACTATAAGGCTGTCATTGTAGCCATCAAATAATAGGCAACGAAGCTAGTAATGATGTTGCGGGCCCATTAGAAAGGGACGTTGTTTATCTGAGCCACACGATAGGGCTGCCGCTGCATGAACTCATTAAAATTTATGATAACAACGCCGCCGCACAGAAAGAACTCGATGTGCACACTTCCACTTAAATTTTCCCAACAATATTTCTTGAATATAAGTAGTGCAGTAGAAAATTAAACAATGCAAGGGTATACTGTTTTTTACAGAAACAAAAATCTTTATCTTTATATATATATATCTTTCCCTAATACTAAAGCGGCTATCGTTTCTGTCCGTTCACCGTCGCCAATTTTGCAAAAAAAACTTAAGTTTTATAGTAATCAACCTACAGTCCAGTACAGTCTGAGCGTAAGTGAAAAAAAACGTTTCGTACTTATCCCAGACTTCGTCCTTAAAATTGATGTTCTGCACGAGAACGAGGGTTCCTACGCCGCCGCGCTCCCACCCCCTGCTCTATGGCGTCCGTCCTCACTCCCCGGTCGCCGAATCCACACAAGATCGACAGGATCCGCTCCTCGGTCGCCGAATCAACACAAGAGCGACAAGATCCGCCGATTTCCTCGCATTTTTTTCCAGATCGAGATCGAGAGATATTAGAGGGGTTGGCGGGGTGACAACGATGTGGCGATGGAGGTGTGTGATGTCGTGGTCGGAGCGCGGCCACGGGCGATGTGGTGTGGGGGGATGGCCGGCGCCGTAGACAAACGTTGGGAGCTGCCGACGCCATGGCCCGGTGGCATGTGAACGAAGACGAGGCACGGGCGGCGGGGCAGAGGAGGTCCTTTCCTTGTGCGGATCAGGCAGGGGGGCGAGGCAGTTGTGTGGCCCATGCAGCATGTGAACGCAGGTGAGGCAGGAGGTCGCGAATCCGACTACTCCCTAAAGAAAACTTGCGATAGAGAGAAAGATTAGAGAAAGAAGAAAAAGAAGGGACCGAGAGAGAGTAGGAGAGTGACGGAGCTGGTCTACTTTCCCTCGGGGCAGAGGATCTCCTCTCTCACACGGTTGGAGGAGGCAGGGGAAGCTGTGACAGATGTAGGAGAGCGCCAGAGAGGGGAAAAGAAATGAAGATAACATAGACTTGAGGCTAAAAAAACGAGGGATGTGTGGCACGCAAGTAGGGATGATCCCTTCACCGAATAAACATCTCGAGTATGTGCACGTGTACATTGCTATCCTAATCTACCCACACGTTGCAAGATTTGATGTTAGATTTTTTTAGGTTGGTCATTTGTCGGTAAATCAAAGGTAATGGCTCGTCTAAAAAAAGTAATGGCTCTCAGCAGTAAAACCAACATGCATCATGTTTTTAAAACATCACTGCATTTTTTACAAAATGTGTTTTGCTTATTCACAATACTTGTCAAAAATGGTTTTTTAGTAA
This sequence comes from Hordeum vulgare subsp. vulgare, assembly GCF_904849725.1. NCBI lineage: Eukaryota > Viridiplantae > Streptophyta > Magnoliopsida > Poales > Poaceae > Hordeum > Hordeum vulgare. The sequence goes on from NC_058521.1 coordinate 537,755,974, forward strand.
GAAAAGAGAACCCAATTTTCAGGGTTATTTTACTCCTGTGACAACACACGGGTCTTTTTTCTAGTATATATAATAATAGAACACCCATTGTTTATGGTCGTTAGTCATCCAAATTATTCTTGAAGTTGATGAGAATTATCCATCAATACCATTCATAAGTGACAAAAGATGATTCATTTTTTCCTTATGTTGCTGCCCGGCGAGTTTAGTTCATATAGAGTATTGCCCTTGCTTATCACAAGTGAACAATAGTCTGACTGGTTGGTGCCATGCTCTTCTATTGTGGAGACCCGAGTTTGAGCCTCACTGCTTCCCTTTTCTGCCTTTTATTCTTTGAATTTGTGTTGGCGTAAGATAGAATTGTCTCGCTCAACGGCTGCGCACAGTGTTGTAATTCGGTTGAGCTACTCTTTGTTTATTTTTTTGGGCAGATTCAAGTATATTTTTAAATATGCATATCTTTTAAATATTAACACAAATTTTAACATGTTATATATGAAAATCATTCAGAAAAACATGTAGATTCTAAATAGGCTATTATCTTGCACATTGAATTTTTTAAATAAAATACATTTCTTTATATATGGTATTTTGAAAATGTCTATTATATATCTTTCCTACCCATTTAATTGACTAGATTGGATACTTTGATGCACTCAAAAAATCTATTACTGGTTCAATAGGGGATGTTCATTTCTACCCATTTAAAATTCTTAGCCAGCTTTTGTTCCTTTTTAAAGAAAAAACTACTAGCCATCTTTTGTTCCTTTCAAAGAAAAACTACTAGCTAGCTTAGTGCTATATATGTATGTGTAGAAACATATGTCGACATATCGTTGTGTACAGTGGGTTGGCCGCCCCCTTCGCATCCCGGCGCCCACCAATATGAAGCAGTTGATGATCGGCTACAAATAACATGAACTGAAAATGAGCAATTTTGGATTGGTGTGCAAGGGAGCTATGGTTTGGAGTTCACATGAATCGCGATATCAGGCGACGATTGGGAGGGGAGGAGTTCTCGACCAGACCATCCCGATCTCACCTAACACAAACAAGCATGTTTTCTTGGTTTTCAAGTCGAGAACTCGAGTTTCCATTAATTTCCCTTCTTGCGATGTACCTTGAATATTCGGAGATAAAAGACATAAGAATTGGATAACAACGAGTAATAATGGACAAGAATAACATAAATATCAACAAAAAATCATGATGCAAAATGGACGTATCAAGGGGACGCCCCAAGAGGACACACCAAGCCTTTGGGGCCCCTCTCTCTCCCATTACTCCATAGCTCCTCCCTTCCTCGTTCTAGTAGTGCATGGCGAAGCCTTGCTGGACTAGCTTCACCACCACCTCCACCAAGTAGTCGTTCTTTCAGATAACACATCTACTACTCTTCCCTCGCTCACTGGATCGAGGAGGCGGAGACGTCATCGAGTCGCACGTGTGTTGACAGAGGTGTCATCCTTTCGGCGCTAGATCGGATTGGATAGCGATTGGATCATGAAGAGTATGACTACATCAATCGCGTTATATATGCTTTCGCTTAGCGATCTACAAGTGTATGTAGACACACTCCCCCTCTTGTAGCTACGCATCTCCATGGATAGATCTTGCGTGTGCAAAGAAAAAAATTTGTTTCCCATGAAACGTTCCCCAACACATTCTCCTAATGATGCGATCACGTTATCAAATGACAACTCGTGTCTATGGTAAGGAAACCTTAACCATCTTTGATCAATGAACTAGTCTAGTGGAGGCTCACTAGGGACACGATGTTCTTTATGTATTCACACATGTATTTATGTTTTCGGTCAATACAATTCTAACATGAATAATAAACACTTATCATGAAAAAAAAATATGATAATAACCAACTTATTATTGCCTCTGGGGCATATTTCCAACAGGGGATATTAGAGCTACAAAATGAGATAAAGAATGCGAAAACCGGACTCCGGGTGAATTATTAGTTATGGCCAAGATGGTGAGAAAGGCGATGCTAAACTCCGTGCAATGTTTCTGGATTGGCCGGAAGTTTTCTCTGTTTAGCCCGGAAGTTTCAGGGGTAAGACATAAGTTCTGTGGTCTAAAAGTTTTGGGAGTGCTCGGAAGTTTTGGGGGTCGTCGAAATACTTTAGGGACGAACCATAATTTCCAGATCTGAGAATGGGAGTAGAAAACCTCAATTTCCAGCTCGAATTTGAAGGGGGGTGGCGCTAGAGAATGCCAAGGGAGGTAAACCACTTGACAAATACTAGATCCACCTATCAAACTCAACAAAAACTCACAAGAACAATAAAATGCAAGAAATTTTGAGGGGATTTTTTTGTGAGGAATTTTTAAAACTGGGCAAGAAAAATTCAAACTAAATGCTAGAAAGTGGGTGTAGGGCTGCAAGTTCGTGGCAACCTATGCTCTAATCCAAGATATAGAGGGCAAATCCTATGGTGGCCCGATCTTCATGAATTGGACGGGGATTCGAGGAAGAACACGAAGAACAAGGGGGGTATAGAGAAATAAAAGGAGAAAACACTCTATTGGACAAGATCCATGCCAAGTACTCCTCAAATCACTAGCAATACATGGGATGCATCAAGATCCAAGAACAACAACGGAAATAAAGATATAAGGGTAGTTCATTCAAATATCTAGAAGTGATTGGCCTCCTTCTCCCTTAGGAGGCCTTGATGATCAATGATGAGATCCTACTCCCTTAAGAGGAAATATGCAAGAGGTGGTACATGATATAAGCTCTAGTTTTTGGTTCTAATCTTAGATAGCCCTCAAATGAAGGAGGGGATGGAGTATATATAGTGCTAGCCACGAAGGGGTAATTGAGGGGCAAAGGGGTACATGGTTTGCGCCTAATACATTACGCATAGGCAGGGACAGAAGTTACGGGGGGGCGAAGGTTCCGGGCTAGTGTCTGGGGTTTCCAAAGAGTTTGCACTCTGCACGACAGGTAAGGCCAGAAGTTGCGGGCAAACCAGAGGTTCTGGGCGCCGTAATTTCTGGGGTCGTAGTTGGAGGATCTATGGTGTCCATATGCTTCACCTTGCTTACTCTTCCTTCTCTTCGAAGCCCCTAGCAGATTTTGTGGTCGTACCCTTGAGCTTGGATTCCTCGGTTAATGTATAGCTCCGCTCACATTTATGCATGCAGGCAAGAGAGGGGTCAAGTAGTATACCATCCTTGAAGGACACAAGTAGACACGTGTAAAAAAGAAGATTCATCTTTGTATGTATGAAGTAGACGTCGCACGTGTCACTTGGCGAAGGAACTCTTGACATGGTCATGCCCGTAGGATGCTCTGCATCAACTTCTTATTTGAGTCTGTCTTCTAGGCTCCCATCCTCCTCGAGTTCATCCACCCGGACGTAGTCGACGGAGCTCCGATGTAGATTCCCGCTGTTTCTTGGGGCGATGATGTTGGTGTTTCTCGTCATGTTGCGAGATTTGATGTTAGGTGATTAAGATCTATGCAAGAGTTCAACATCGACGACTGTGGATTCAGGGCATTGGTTCTTAGTAGCAGGTGCATGAAGACTTCCCGGCTGTCATCGACACGGTCAAGCCGGCTTCGGTAACAACGGCGCGTAGACGACTCGTTCTCACAACAGTAGTGGCCGTTCGATGGTCTTAAAATCTTGATGTAATTTTTATTATGTTTGAGATGCTCTGTTCTCCCTGAACTTCTATGTCTTTTTCGAAAGAAAAAATATCCCATGCTTGTTTTAGCAATGGAACGTGGCCAAATTTAACTGTGCACCGCTCGGTGCGCCCCAACCCGACCCAGGCATGGCCAACCCGACCCAACCCACCGACGCGGCGGTGAGCTAGTGCTCGCCTGCCCACTCTCTCACTCACTGGTCACTCCCCACACCGGCGCGGCGCCACCTCCCCCTTCTCTTCTCATATGGTCTCCCGCCGCGCTCCCCGCAACCACCGCTAGCGAGCCAGCCAGCCCGCCCCAACCCAGCCACCCATGGCCGCGGCGTCGTTCACCCGCCTCTTGCCCTCCCTCCTCCTCCTCCTCCTCCTCGCCGGCGCCGCGCGGGGCAAGACGGTGAAGAGAGACGGTACGTGCTTGCTCCTCTTCTGCTCCCCGCTCGTTCAAGCGAATCGATCCCTCCTCGCCTCTTGATGCGGTTGCGGAAACAAGGGTTCTTTGGCTGTTCCCTGCGCTGGAGATCTGACCCAGCCCATCGCGTGGGACGCTGCATTTCCCCTGTTAGTTAAGCTAGAGGATGTGAATTGGGCGTCCACTTGGTAGGTTGCCCAATTGGGCTCCCTGACAGACACGGACGGTTGTAGTAGGTTGTTTTCACCATCTTCAGCTGAGACAACGCTGCCTGGACGCTTAGCGTGACAGTAGGATCTGTCCTTGGTTTATCTCATTATTAGGTGCCTAAATTGGCCGTGCTTTGTAGATAATTGGTGCTCGTGACACTAAGTTCCTGGGCTACTGATGCATGATCCCTGCAAAAACTTGAGCTACCGATGTTATATGCTAACACAAATCGGGGACTCAACTGGTGCCAAGAGATAATGGCCAGACCTTCATGATTCAGTTGTAGGCTTGTAGCTGAACGAACGCCCGACACGATGTCTGGTTACCATGCAATATCTGGTGCAGTATCATTTCCCCTGGTTGCATAAGATATAGCTTGGTGTCTGATTGTGCCAGGAGGAGCGCTTTGTATGTACATAGATGCGTAAGACGTTATGCAGAATTGGCCACTTACGGTGACCGTTCAGTAGTTGCTTGGTGAGTGTTGAACTAAAGTTGTGTTTGTGCTGCAGTGAAAGCATTGAATGAGATCAAGGCTTCGCTAGGCTGGAGAGTTGTCTATTCATGGGTCGGTGACGACCCTTGTGGCCATGGTGACCTTCCCCCCTGGTCCGGTGTCACATGTACTCAGCAAGGGGATTACAGAGTTGTCACGGAACTGTAAGAAGACATGTCTTCATTCCTTGGTTTTACTCTTCTTTTTTACGTTGGCATACATAAAGTTTTGTGAAGATGTTTTATGATGTATTAGCATTTGCCTGTGAAAGAATACAAAACTGCCGTTGCATATTTAGTTTAGTGAGCTCCTTTCCATACAGAAACTCAATTCATACTTGTAGCCCATCCATATTGTAGTCTTGTAGCCACCTGAGATACATCAAGCTACAAGAAAGTCGCTCCTTCAGTAACTTTCTTGCTTGAAATCTTCAAGATGCAACTCAACCTGAAGAACTGCAGATAACTATTTGTTCTTGTACATTCCAACTATAGACCATGACCAGGACTAGAAAAAACTAATAAATCATGCCATGTATCTTGTCTTGTACTTCATACCTACTTTGACAGTAGTAATTTTAAACTGTTCTGGTACCAGTTAAAGGGAAAGTTGTGTACTTTTCTTGTATGGTAAATTCGCCTTTCCCGTGTTCAAGATAATTGAATAAATAAGATCTTCAGCATAACTTAATCTTTGACCAATCGATGCATGCTGCCTATGGATTTTTAACTTTATTAATTGCACAATCATGCACTTTGTCTGAAGCTGTTGTGTGCTGTTCATATCAGAGTGACCATATTATACCACTTTACCTTATTTCAGGGAAGTCTATGCTGTGTCAATAGTTGGTCCATTCCCTACAGCGGTAACAAACCTGCTGGATTTAAAAAAACTGTAAGGACTTTTTCATTGTTACCACTGATTTTATTCTCCTGTTCTGTGTATGCATCTTGATGCATGTGACAATGAACTGTTGGCATTTTTGTATCTACTAAGTGTAACAAGAACTTTTTCCTGTTCACCGGTACTCTATCTTCTGTAAGTGTCTTGGTGCACATAGCGATAACCTATTGGCATCATTGAAGTGGTGAATTTACTTACTATCAAGTTTGTAGCATTTTAGCATGAAAATGGCCAGACATCCATGTAGATGTATATATTATTGTGAAAGTTTATGTAATGTCTCATGGTTTCTGAATTTACATAGATCATTAGCCAGAATTTAGGAACTAGCATATTCTGAAAACATTACTTAATTTACATCAGCTTTTTATTATGGCTGAGTTACCCTTTCTGTGTATCAATTATTTATTCCATTTACATATTGTAGAAGTATCCTTTTCCCCCAAAAGAACTATATGTAGTTGGTTATTTTATCAGAGACTGAAGGTGGTTATTTTATCAGAGACTAAAGGTTGTACTAAACAGCTATGTAATTTTGACCTTATGTTACCTCATCTTTAACACGTGCTTGAACTGAGAACAATTGACTTCTGTAACTATAGGGATCTCCACAATAATAAGTTGACGGGGCCAATTCCTCCACAGATTGGACGGCTAAGACACCTCAAGATATTGTAAGTACGGAATGTTTTTGTGTTTAGTGAGGTGCATTTGGTTACTAGCTTGGTGAAATGTTTTAGTTCTTGCTGTACAAGCATTCAACCCATTCTCTGTATTCTTCCAATATCTCTGGATAATTTTGTATTGGATCATAATTACTTTGTTGGCATTATGGTTCAGATTTCAGAGCTGCCTATTTTGAATACAGTTGTCCTTCAGCTAAGCAAATTTGTTCATATTTTTAGGAACCTGAGGTGGAATAAGCTTCAAGATGTGCTACCGCCCGAAATTGGTGACCTAAAGAAACTTACACACTTGTAAGTTCAGTTTTGGAATGAACTGAATTAATTAGTACGTCTCAGTTTCTGTGCCTCTGACTACTACTCTTCAGGTATTTGAGCTTCAATAACTTCAAAGGTGAAATCCCTGTGGAGCTTGCAAACCTACCAGAACTACGCTATCTTTATCTCCATGAGAACCGCTTTACTGGGCGGATCCCCCCTGAGCTTGGAACTCTCAAAAATCTTCGACACCTGTAAACTTCCATCCCAGTTCCTCCTTTCTCAACTTCACATGAAAAAATATGTATAGTAGCAAAATATTAAGTCCTTTCTCTGCAGCATATCATGAATTATAAATCCTCTATTTTTGCAGTGATGTTGGTGGCAACCACTTGATAGGCACTCTGAGGGATGTCTTTGGCATTGAGAATGGCTTCCCCTCCTTGAGAAATCTGTAAGCAGATAGTTTAGAAGCTACCTGATTCATCTGATCCCTCCTGACTGGGAAATGCTGCCTTCTTAAGCTAGTAGGCTGACTGCTAAATTGTGTTCTGCAGATACGTTAACAATAATCAGTTGACTGGGGTGCTGCCAGATCAGATGGCGAATTTGACCAACCTTGAGATCTTGTAAGTTTTCTCAGCAGTTGAAATGAACGCTGTATCAAAACATCATCATAAACTCCAGTTTTCTTTCCTCCCTGGGAAAACCTCTTGCACAAAAATAAAATAATTAAACAACGACCTGATTATCCTTGTATATGTTCTGCAGGCACTTGTCCAACAATAGGCTGATTGGGTCGATATCACCAAAGCTAGTTCATATTCCAAGATTGACATACCTGTGAGTCTTACCGCTTAAAATTCCTAAATTTCAATCTAGTGTTTGATCAATGTGAACCTTTCTCTTCCATTTGGTTCTGGCCTTCTCAACCAGTATGATTTTCGACAGGTACTTGGACAACAACAACTTCATTGGAAGGATTCCTGAAGGATTATACAAGCATCCGTTTCTGAAGGAGCTGTACGTCGTTGGCTTTAGAATATCTCAACTTTTTCTCAAACAAATTCCTTTCATGCCAGCGAAAAAAGTTATTCTACATGCGTGATTGTCGAGGTGCATATGTTTGGTGCAGGTACATTGAGGGGAACCAGTTTAGGCCGGGAAGCAGGTCAAAAGGAATGCACAAGGTGCTCGAGTTACCCGAGGCCGACCTCTCGGTTTAACCAAGCTCATAAAGCGTGGGCCTGTTGTTTATTCTGCGCGGCAGCAGCCACCATTCTTCATCTCCACACGACGCGGTGGCGAGAAATACCGTATGTTCTAGGACGTGGTATATGATATATCTGTATAACTGGTAGCACATGAACTGTTCCTGTCACCGCACTGCTCAATGACAAGTTTACACGTACTACAATGAACAATAAAAAAAAATCAATTACAGAAGTATCAGGCAAGTGTGTGGGTCGTGCTGCTTTTTGCTGTACCTAGAATGGAGACAGAGACGCGCTTGAGAGAGAACCAGATGCGTCGCCAGCTGCGCGCTGCGTGCATGGCACCGACAGCCATGGATGCCGGTGTTTGCGTGTGTGGCCAACGATATCTGCCTTGCCTCGCTCCACTGGACATGATCTGGACTTTTGGAAGCAAACTCCGAGGCCGCCATGAATGGACGCAGGGAACTGGGGAACAAGTGGGAGCGAGAACATGCCAAAACCCAGGCTGGCTGGAAGACCTCAAGGGGCACTCAATTTCTCAATCTTCATGCCATGATGACACAATTCGCAGGATGCGTCAGGAAGCTGGTGATGATGCAGGTGGGAAAAAGAAGAGAGACGAGCTGAGGTGAGAACCAGGACAGCATTCTGCAGTCTTTCATTGGCAGAAGACCCACATGATTGTGTGCTGCCGACAGTCTGGTTGGCTGAGCGGCTGCGGCAAGGAATACATAGTTTCAAAATAAATGACTTAGTTTTGTACTAACTTTAGTATAAAGTAGAGTCATTTTAAGTCACTTATTTTGGAGGGAATACTACATACTACTGTACTGTCGAGGGCACATGCATTTCCTATCCTACTCCGTTTTATATACTTTGCTTTTATGACCTTAACGTCGATGATACCTTTGCTGGTGTATAGTAGTATACGGCTGCTGGTATCTCTGTTCCTTGTAGGTATGATCCAGTCTCAAGGATCATGCTGTCGCCAGGGGAAAAACGACGAGGCGGATTAGGCCAATCCTTGTCCTAGTTGCTGTTGCCAGGGTGACACTATATGTCTGTCCGTCTGTCCAACACTGGCTTGCCACATGAGAGGTTCTTGTCCTGCTCTCTGAGGTCTGAACTGCTGCATGCATGCATGCATTTCTAGCCATGGATGTGTGAGAGGGAATACTGGCGCTCTTTGATCTGTTTGCCATGGATGAGCAAACAGTTTCCATAAGTTTTTTTGGTCTCCCTCCCACATTGGTGTCGCTGTCCACGGCACGTGGTCCTTGGTCCTCGCTTTGTGCTGTTTTCCTGTTCCAAAACCTGGGCTGTCTCTTGCTGGCCAGAAGAGATGCCTCATTCATCATCAGAGCTGTAGGTATTTGTCCGGTGTCCCGGGGCAATTACCAGGCAGATGCCTCGTCATCAGAGCTTGTAGCTGCTTTTATAAATCTTAACTCTATTCTCTCTTATTGAATGGATGAGGCAAAGCTTTTGTCTTCGTTTTAGAAAAGAAAAATCTTAACAATGTCAACTAGGTCAATGCTTGCAGGATCTTCTTTTCTAATGCCTGCCAAGTCGAAGCTTGGCGCTGCATGGCCGTGGGCGACAAGGGCGCGATCATGCGTGCGTCATACAGGATCTGCGTAGGTCATATGGAATTTCTCCTTTCCATGCGTTGGAAACCTGTAGTACGCAGCTGGGCAGCGTTAGGTCCGACGACCGACACCAATGGTGGGTGGTTGCACGACGCTTTGCCCATGTTGTCTGCTGCTCATATGTTTTCGGTTTCAGCTATCAGTTGCCATCTTATCTTATTAAACTCCCAAACACACACACAAGTCGATGTATACGTACTACCAAAGATATGTTTTGTGCTGCCGGCGAGCGTGGTTAATAACACAACCAAGTATCGGCTATAAGAGCATCTCCAAAAGACGTCGAACGCGCCGCGCGCAAAAAACTTATTTGCCACGCGTTCATCGTCTGGATTGGCGCGGCGTGCAGCGCTGGCTCCAGCAGCTGCGCTAAAATGCAGCGCGCGCTGCTCCGGCAGCGCACAAAAATGCAGTGCGCGCGCACAACATTTTACAACTAGATAGATTGCAAAATCGGTAAAATAAATAGATTGCATAAAATAAAAAACGATACAAAGTTATTTTACATCGGTGCAACTAGATAGATAGTTCGAAAACATAGATAAAAGTACGGTGCAAGTAGATAGATAGTTCGAAAACATAGAAACTACTCCCAGTCGCTCCAATCATCACCATCATCATCGTCGTTGGTGTTGTCAGAGGTTGAGAGCCATATGTCCAACCAACGATCATCGTTTTCAGCGAAGAACGACCTCCCGTCTCCTGCAACGATATCGGCCTGCGCACTCGCCAATGCCTTCCGCCGACGCCTGTCCAACCGCTCCTCGCGGCGCCTTCGCGTGTCCTCCTCGCGGCGCCTTGCCCAGTAGTCTTGCTCGTAGGCGACGTCCTCCGGGTAGCGCCGGCGCCACTCCGCCATGACCCGCTTGTCCTCCTGGGCGACAAGGAGGCGGCGCTGCCGCGCAGTGTGCTCCGCACGGTCTTGTGCCGAGTTAAGACAAGGCGGCGGGGCGACGTCTAGCGCCTGCTGGAGCGTGTAGACATCTTGGAAGTTCATCTGCCGGCGCGGTCTGCCTAGGCGTCACGTCGCCGCGTCGAACGCGCGGGCGGCCTCATGCGTCGTCTCGTAGGTGTCGAGGCTGAGCCGGAGATCGCCGGAGCGTATCTCGGAGTAGTACCCGCCTTTAGGGCGCAGGCGGACGCCGCGGTAGCCCGACGCTCCTCGACAGCGCGGCGGCATGGTGGCGCGTCGGTGGCGGGGCACTGGAGCGGTGGAGGCGCAGGAGGTAGAGGAAGAGGAAGAGGAGTGGTGGAGGAGCGGTGGAGGCGCGCGTGGCGAGCGCCGCATTTTATAGGCGCGCCGGAAGCAGTGCGGCAAAAATGGCGCGCGAGCTGCCGCCTTTTCGCACGCGCGCAAGCGGTTCCCGCGTGCGACTTTCCCTCCACCGCTGGAGCGCGTCAAAACGTCCCCCGCGTGCGTCTTTTGGCGCGGCCGTTGGAGATGCTCTAAGATGTTGTCGTATCATCTATAGTTAACACATATATTCACTCATACAATAATGTTGGTTATAAGGTTATTATTTTTTCTCATCTTCTTTCCATCTCTTTCTTCGTATTTATTGCATCGGTCTAGGAGCACACATATAGTTAGGCTCTTGCATAAGAGCTCGTTCCTTTTGTTTTTTATGTCTCGGCCAAGCTACGTACCTGGCTGGAACGGATGGGGTCACCTGGACTGCCGGAGCAGCTCAGCTTTGCCTTTTTGTTCGCTGTTTTATGTTTTAAGTTAACCATCACCAACCAAACACAACCAGATCGAGCCACCACCAAACCAGTGTTAAAAGAAAACGCAGAGGGCAGGGCACCACCCAAGACCCAACCGAACCCACGGGCACGGGGACGAGGGTGGTCCAACGTTGCGACTCATAATTTGATTCTACTAGTACTCGTTTGGATATTGCCGTGGGCTGGACAAATGATTGGCGTTTTGCTCTATCCACACCACCCCATTATCGGAAATATGAATAATTTATCATAAGATTTTATTAAAAGAAAAACTAGGGAAAACATGACTATCATGAAATAGATGAATCAAGACATGGAATATAAAGATGAGACGACGAAAGACATGTGCACATATGATCTAGAAGAGTACATATGTAGAGCCGTACTATATACACAAGGCATCATATGGACTGATGAACAGAAAAAGAACATATCTAGAAGTGAAACTATAGCCAAAAGTTGTGGTAGGAACTCAACAAAAAGAACATGAGTACGTACTGTGTTGCAGCAGCAATAGGGTTGGTGTTGGCGTTGTCGTTGGCCATGTTACCGAAGAGGTGGTCGACGTCGGGGAAGTAGTCGTCGTCTGAAAAGAGATCGTCGATGTCCGTGATGGAAGCCAGTAGTCGCGTTGAGCGCTCCCGAAAAACCTTATCGCTCTTCTCCCGTACAGGACTCGAAGAGACGGAGTTTCGGAGGCCTACTGTCCCGACTTACGGTGCACGCCGCAAGTAGGGATGGGGAAGAACGTAGCAGCAGCACAGAGGAAGGAACCGGTGACGAGAGGAAGCTCTGTTGCATCTTCTCTGGAGAGGAGCGACCTCTCTTTTATAGGCGCAAGAGAAGGAGGCGAGAGGCCAACGACGGGAGCCGAAGAGTGTTGCGTGGGAAATGAAGCGAACAGCAGCCGAAGAGTGTTGCGTCGCTTTCAATATCCACTATAGCAAAACGTCCAGCTTCCGAGTGATCTTTCGTATACTAGTCGTGCGTGGCGAAAATTTAGTTCGGCTCGGCTCATTCCCGCAACCCGCGGCGCGTCATGACGAGTGGCGGAGGAGGAGGAGCGCGCGTGTATGTCTCTCTTGTTCTCAAGCTCATACATGTGTGGAAACATCCTCCCTTATAAGGAGGTCCAACTCCCACTAAACTAGCAATGTGGGACTAAACATTTCCACCTCTTGCCTTGCACAAATGTGTTGCATGGGCCTATAGGATTTATTAAGAATTTTCTGAAATTATATGTTGGGCTGGCCCAAAAGTAGACAAAATTACAGCAATCCCCCACCAGATCCCACTGGCACACAAAAAATGCATTTGGTTCCAAAACATTGTTTTATATACCGATACTGCAGTGGATACTGTTAAGTTGAACTTCCACCTATAACTCTATGCTACACTAGTAAGCAACTTGAACAGTGGACTAAGCCTTGAACTGCAAGTTTTCTGCGAATCTAGCTTCACACAGAGCTTTGATCGATACTAGGCTACTGTGGGACTTCCCCGCGGGTGGAGCCTATGCGTCATACTCCGAGACCTTTCATGAGTTTACTAGAGAGCACCCTACTCTCATAGATTGCGACGTTAACAATCAGACTCATATAGGTATGTTCTGAAGGATAACATCTCTGCTTCAATAAGCCACTTAGAACATATTAAGATGTATATCAACCTGCCATGCAGTTTACGAAAGTATTGCATCTTCATGGAGTTGTATTATCAATGATAAGGATACTTTCCTATCAGTTGACCAACGGCTTTGTCTTCCACATCTAATTCACGGGATCTCCGATCACAAAGAATAGGTTACCACTGTGAACAACTCAAATTGTGGGTCTCATACCCATCTCCCTCGATGCATTATCTATCACATTACGTGATAGACCCTTAGTAAAAGGATCTGTCAGATTTTTAAATGTTTGGATATAATCCAATGCAATAACTCTGGAGTTTTTCATTTTCCTGACAGATTTTAACCTTCTCTGAACGTGTCTTGATGACTTCATGTTATCCTTTGAGCTGCTCACTTTCGTGATCACAGTTTGATTGTCGCGGTTCATAAGGATACCCGGTACAGGTTTCTCGACAACCGACAAGTCACTCAAGAGCCGGCGAAGCCAATCTGCTTCGACCGTAGCTGTATCTAGTGATGTGAGTTCTGCTTCCATTGTTGACCTTGTTAAGATCGTTTGCTTGCAAGACTTCCAAGAAACAGCGCCACCTCCATGAGTGAATACATATCCGCTTGTGGCCTTTATCTCATCAGCATCAGAGATCCAGTTTGAATCACTATACCCTTCAAGCACCTTTGGGTGTCCAGTATAGTGAATTCCATAATTTGGAGTGCCTTTCAAATAACACAAAACTCTCTCTAGAGATTTCCAATGCACATCTCCTGGTTTTGAGACAAACCGACTCAGTTTGCTAACAGCGAAAGAGATGTGAGGTCTTGTAGCACTCGCTAAGTATATAAGTGAGCCAATAATATGAGAATATTTCAATTGGTGTCTAGCAATTCTTCAATTCTTTCGAAGCAACACGCTCGCATCATATGGTGTGGGAGAGGACTTGCACTCTTGCAGTCACTATACCCAAAGCGACTCAAGATCTTTTCCACATAGTGAGATTGAAGCAACGTAATCCCACCATCTTCGTCTCCCAACAACTTGATGTTCAGAATGACATCAACCACTCCGAAATCCTTCATCTCAAAACAGTGAGATAGGAAATCCTTGACCTCTTTAATAACATTCAGATTTGTTCCGAAAATCAGTATGTCATCAACATACAAGCAAAGGATAACTCCCTCGCCCCAACCATGGCGATAGTACACACATTTATCAGCTTCGTTTACAACAAAGCCTGCAGTTGTGAGAGTTCTTTCAAACTTCTCGTGCCACTGCTTGGGTGCTTGCTTAAGTCCATATAAAGACTTGAGCAACTTGCACACTTTCCCTTCCTGACCATCTACTACAAACCCATCTCGTTGTTCCATGTAAATTTCCTCATCCAACTCTCCATTTAGGAAAGCAGTCTTAACATCCATTTGATGAACGAGAAGGCCATGTGAGGCGTCTAGTGAAAGTAGTACTTGAATAGTGGTCAGTCGAGCCACGGGTGAGTAACTATCAAAGAAGTCTTCACCTTCCTTTTGGGTATAACCCTTAGCCACGAGCCTTGCCTTGTACTTTTCGATAGTACCATCAGGCCTAAGCTTCTTCTTGAATACCCATTTGCATCCTATAGGTTTGCACCCATAAGGACGATCAATGATGTCCTAAGTTTCATTTGCCAAGATGGAATCCATCTCACTACGGACTGCTTCCTTCCAGTAGTCAGCATCTTCAGACGCATAGGCCTTTGAAATAGAACTGGGAGTGTCATCTATGAGATACACACAAAAATCATCACCAAAGGACTTTGCAGTCCTCTGTCTCTTGCTCCTGGTAGGAACTTCATTGTTCTCCTCCACAATATTTTCAAAGTGTTCCATCGAGATGATAGGTTCCGTAATTGTGACTAATTCATGGTTTGTTGAATTAGGCATCTCCTGATTAGATGAGGTAGCTATATCCTTCATGGAAAAGATATCTTCGAAGAAAATCGCATCATTCGACTCCATGATTGTACCGACATCATGTCAGGTACCTTAGATTTTACAACCAAAAATCTATATCCAATACTATGAAAAGCATATCCCAAAAAAACAATCCACAATTTTTGGTCCTAGCTTGCGCTTCTTTGGGATTGGCACATTGACTTTCGCCAAACAACCCCAGGTCCGTAGATAAGAGAGTTTTAACCTTTTCTTTTCCCATTCCTCGAATGGAGTTATCTCTTTGTTCTTTGTGGGAACTCGGTTTAGGACATGACATGCAGTCAACATTGCCTCCCCCCACCATGCCTTGGAGAGACCCGATGTGTCTAACATGGCGTTAACCAAATCAATTAGAGTACGATTCTTTCTTTCGGCTATCCCATTTGACTGAGGTGAATAGGGAGGTGTCCTCTCATGGATTATACCATGCTCCGCACAAAAATAATCAAACTCATTGGAGAAATACTCTCCACCATGATCGGACCTAAGCCTCTTGATCTTTCGATCAAGTTGGTTTTCTGCTTCAGCTTTATAGATCTTGAAAAAGTTCAAAGCCTCATCCTTAGATTTCAGAAGATACACTCGGCAGTATCTAGTGGAGTCATCAATTAGTGTCATGAAATATTTCTTTCCACCTTTTGTCAAAATAACATTCATTTCACATAGATTTGAATGTATGAGCTCTAGTGGTGCAAAATTTCTCGTTTCGGCAGTCGTATGAGACTTACGAGGTTGTTTGGCTTGCACACAAACTTGACACTTAGATCCATTGACGGTGGTGAAGCTAGGGATTAAGTTCAATTTGACTAGTCGCGACATGAAACCAAAATTAACATGACATAGAAGTGAATGCCATACATTTGATTCACTATTGTTGTAAACATGATTAACAACTTTATTGCAAACGTCTGCCAAGGATAAACGGAACATGCCTCCTAACTCGTAGCCTTTACCAACAAAAGTTCCATACTTGGATATTGCAAATTTATTAGACTCAAAGACAAGCTTGTAGCCATCTCTACACAAAAGAGATCCGCTCACAAGATTTTTATTCACGGAGGGGATATAATGCACGTTCTTCAGCCGCACGACCTTCCCCGAAGTAAACTTCAGATCGACCGTGCCAACACCACGAACAGAAGCACTTGAACCGTTGCCCATCAGCACGGTGGAAGTCCCTACGGACTGATAAGATGAAAACATGGAAATATCACCGCATACATGCACATTAGCACCCGTGTCAATCAACCAATCGGGAAAATGACATACTGAAAGGATAATGGGAAATATACCATACCCAGCATCCTCCACGTCAGTGTCACTAATGACAACATTAGCGGACTTGCCGCCTTTCCCATGTTGACGCTTGTCATAACGATTAGGGCAGTTAGGTGCCCAATGATCAGGATCTCCGCACACATGACGAACACATTTCTTCTTGTCATTCTTCCTTTTGAAGTTGGTGTGTTGTACAACCTTGTTCTTCCCATCAAACTTCGCTTTACCATCAAACTTGCCCTTGTTCTTGAAGTTGTGGGGCTGGAAGTTTTTCTTCTGTACCAGATTGGCACTGGAACCTCCCTCAAAGCCTCGAGCAGGTGTGTCTTTTTCTCTCGCCTTTTCTTCCACATGAAGAGTACCTATGAGATCCGGAACGGAAAACTCTCGTCTCTTATGCTTCAGTAGGGTAGCAAAGTTCCTCCATGAAGGAGGAAGCTTAGTGATGATGCCTCCGGCAACAAACTTGTCCGGTAGCATGCAAATGAAGTTCTCAAGTTCTCTTGCAAATGACTGTATCTCGTGAGCTTGCTCAACCATGGAGCGCTCTTTAGTCATCCTGTAGTCATAGAATTGTTCCATGATGTACAACTCAGTGCCAGCATCCGAGACCCCAAACTTGGTCTTGAGTGCATCCCACATATCTTTTTCATTATCAATTGACGCATAAGCATCAACTATGTTCTCACTAAGAACGCTCAAGAGAGCAGCCTTAAACAAGGTATCCATTTTCTGAAAAGCTAGCTCTTGTTAAGCATCATGATCTCCTTCAGGTTTGCCAAGAGTGGCGTCATAGCAGCTCATGGTTTGAAACCACAAAACAGCTCTCACGCGCCACCCCTTATAATGGAAACCCTCAAACAAAGGAGGTCTCATGGAAGCAGCAAAACCACTCGGGGTAAATTGCCTATAATAAGGTTTTTGGATTGTTGGAAATATGAGCAATTTACCATAGGATTTTATTAAAAGAAAAGCTAGGGAAAACATGACTATCATAAAATAGATGAAACAAGACATGGAATATAAAGATGAGACGACGAAAGACATATGCACATATGATCTAGAAGAGAACATATGTAGAGCCGTACTATATACACAAGGCATCATATGGAGTGATGAGCAGAAACGGAACATATCTAGAAGTGAAACTATAGCCAAAAGTTGTGGTAGGAACTCAACGAAAAAGAACACGAGTACGTATCGTGTTGCAGCAGCAGTAGATTGGTGTTGGCGTTGTCGTTGCCCATGTTACCGAAGAGGTGGTCGACGTCGGGGAAGTAGTCGTCGTTTGGAAAGAGATCGTCGGTGTCCGTGATGGAAGCCAGTAGTCGTGCTGAGCGCTCCCCAAAAACCTTATCACCCTTCTCCCGTACAGGACTCGAAGAGACGGAGTTTTGGAGGCCTACTGTCCTGACTTATAGTGCATGCCGCAAGTAGGGATGGGGAAGAACGTAGCAGCAACACAGAGGAAGGAACCAGTGGCGAGAGGAAGTTTTGTTGCGTCTTCTCTGGAAAGGAGCGACCTCTGTTTTATAGGCGCAAGAGAAGGAGGCGAGAGGCCAACGACGGGAGCCGAAGAGTGCTGCGTGGGAAACGAAACGAACAGCAGCCGAAGAGTGTTGCGTCGCTTTCAATATCCACTACAGCAAAACGTTCAGCTTCCGAGTGACCTTTCATATACTAGTCGTGCGTGGCAAAAATTTAGTTCGGCTCGGCTCATTCCCGCAACCTGCGGCGCGTCATGACAAGCGGTGGAGTAGGAGGAGCGCGCGTGTATGTCTCTCTTGTTCTCAAGCTCATACATGTGTGGAAACATCCACCCTTATAAGAAGGTCCAACTCCCACTAAACTAGCAATGTGGGACTAAATATTTCCACCTCTTGCCTTACACAAATGGGTTGCGTGGGCCTTTAAGATTTATTAGGAATTTTCTAAAATTATATATTGAGCTGGTCCAAAAATAGACAAAATTCCAGCACACACCACCCAATTTTCCTCGGTCCTTTTAACCATGAGGTTTTGGTAGGGCTCGTGGAGTTGTTCCATTGGCCGGAAAGCCGTATGAACTAGAAAACGTCCAAAAGCTCTTCAGAAAATACTCATTTTGTCCTAAAATAAATGTCTCAAGTTTAATAAAATTTATACCAATGATAGTATAAAATTAAGACACTTATTTTAAAACGAAGGTAGTAAAATACAAGTGCACTAGCAAAGAGCACCACTACACCACTGGTCAACGAGTATACTCCTTCATCCTAAAATAAATGACTCAATTTTATACTATCTTTGTATTAGAACTACTCCCTTCGTCACGGTTTATAAGACACAGTTAAACTTGCGTGTGTTTTCAAAATAGACAAGGTTTAAGGCGTGAAAGCAATTACTTTCATTAATCAGTACTAGTATTACTCATGTATACGTCCTCCTAATTTGCTGCTCATACATTAGTACTAATATTTTCTTACTTTATTAGACACATTATTATCTACACCTACTACATCTCATAACCAATCGGTGACTACCTTGATTCCACAGATTTTTCAAACGTGTCTTCTAAACCGTGACAAAAGAAGTAGTACGAAGTTGAGTCATTTATTTTAAAATGGAAGAAGTACAACGCAATGCTACGGGGAGGGGCAGACTAGAGATATCGGTGAGTAGTGGAGCAGAGACCACACCAAATTGGCCTTTTTTATATATATGCAGAGATGTCATCTTGTTTGCTAGGCTGTCCAAATTAACAAGTACTTTAAAAAAAAAATATAAAACATTTAAATTATTAAAATAGTGATCTAAAAGTTTTTATACTGCTTTACGCAAGGATCACATACTTATAGAGGGTGCTTGAATCCAACGGCCTAAAACTAGTCTGACTAAAAATAGTCTCTTTAGGAGGCTAAAGTTTCAAGCACGACTAACTAAAGAGGGGCTAAAACAAAAAAAATTAGTCAGGGGTACCCCTACTAAAATGTGGATTACTCTTCTCTCTTCTCATTTAACTCCTCTCCTTTAACACAGACGAGTTCTAGATTGAAGGGTTTGGAGGATAATAAATGCTCATTAATTTGATTTTAGTCTCTTTAGTATTTGAATCCATGCATGGATGAGGCTAGTAAATTTTAATCCCACTACTTTTAGTCATAAAACTAAAACGTATCCCAGTATCATCATAGGCTTATAGCGGAAGACTAGAAGTAAACAGAATAATCTGCGTATGGACTTGAGTATGAAGAATGCAAAGCACGCTGGATTTTATATCAAGAGCACGTGGTTAAGCAGCTCCTACAATAATCTGATTAAAGCTGGATCTGATTGCACGGAAACGGAGAAGCATGCATGATATGGTTTTGCTAATGATTAAACATTTTTTTTTCTGTTTGCTGTCACGACCTCCGCGTATAACAAATGTAGTACACGATGCAAACCATGCAGATGCCACTTCCTTGAACTTTGATGGTCGGGACCAGAACAGTGATGCATGTTCTTAGAACACCTATAACACACCCCGTATAATGTCTTGATCCGTAAAATAATCATTAAAATATGAATCAGGCGAAAAATGCTATTAAATCAGACCCCGCAAACGCGTTCGATTCGTAAAAAAAATTACGGGACGCGGCAAAAGTTCGCACTTAACCTTCACATTCACGGGACGGGAGGCCAACCCGAGCTCGCCCCTTATCCGCAACAAGATTTGGCGCGAGGGAAATTTTCGCGCTCCCCCCTCCTCGGCAACCATTGCCCCGCCCACCGCACGCTCCGGACCTTCTTCCCGCCATTCTTCGCGGCGGTGGAAGCCTTCCAGCCGGCGGATCTCGTCAACGTGGAGGTCGCGCACGCGCAATCACGTCCCACGGATCCTGTCGCCGGTCATGTCGCTGCCGCCATCGCCCAAGGCACCAACGTGCATGCCCGCAAGCGGCAAGGCAACGTTGTCGTGCAGGGCCGTATTCCGGATGGCCACGCCGGCAAGGAAAGCGTGTCGGGCGCCGCCGCTGCTGCGCGATCTGCCAGGCCGCCGACAAGGAAGATGAGCAAGGTTTTGGGCGTGAAGCGGAAGAAGGTTCCTACGAAAAAAACCTTCGTCCACTCCCTCCGCCCCGGCGAGACGTTCCCTGACGGTGGCTTTCCACGACGCTGCTTCCACCGCAGGCGAGGTGTTCGATGAAAGGGGCGGAAGGTACGCATCTTCACTCAATTATTTTTGCTTTGATTTTTCGCCATTGTGGTAGGTCATGACGTGATGTCACTTAATGTAGCGGTGCTTCGAACAATGTCGCTGTCGAGTTCGTGAACTTGTTGGCCACCAACGTCGTCGGCATCAATCAATCCCCGATTGCTGGTTTCCATTACAATGAATTGGAGGGTGGCATGGATGGCCATGGTGGTGAAGATGAGGTGGAGGAGGTAGATGAGGGGACGTATCAGGAATTGGAACTAATATCGCCGATAATTTCGGTGCTGCAGTAGGGACAAGTGGCGGAGTAGGAACAAGTGGCGGTGATGGATTCGGGAGAGTCGATGGATTCGGGGGCGGCGATGACCTCGATGGTGCGGAGTGAAGAGCGTCCGGAATGCATGAAGTCCTTTTGTGTTTGTCTTTTAAGCTGTGCTTTCATTTCTCGTGTGAACTATGTTTTATTATTTAAATTCGAACTCATTTGCCGGAATCACTGTCAAATTCCAACTATGTTTTATTGAAAGGTTTTCTGGTTTACGGGTCGACGCGGCGGCATCCGAGCAGAGCCCGCATTAACGACCCGTATAATAGCATCTTTTGCGAATATATTTTTTACGGGTCCATTTTAGGGGTATGCCTGTGTCCGCGGCCACGCCGGCCCGTAAAAGCCGTTTTTCGCGAAGTGTAAACGATTTTTACGGACCGGCTTTATACAGGGTGTGCTAGAGATGCTCTTAAATGGGCACCAACAAAGGCCATCGAAAACTATAGCACTCCATCGCATGAGATTATTATTTTGTTGCGTCGATCGGGTGATAATTCCCGTCATATTTTTTCAACGTTCCAAAAATGAAGATGATTCTTCCATGGTTGGTAAATAATATCAATATGTACAATTCCTCGCAAAAAAAGGCAATATGTACAATCTTTGTTTCAAAATACTTGTCGTGGTTTTAGTGTAACCTTTAGTATTTTATTTCACTCACCAAGATTTTCTTTGTTCATGCTTTGGAAAATAATATGTACTCTCTTTGTGGTTGGAAGATAATTTGAACTGAAACCACGACATGTATTTTGAAACGGGGCTAGTGCATCCCTTTCCATCAGATAAGTCCAATTATCATTTTTTGTTGTTGCGATAGAGACTCCTCTACCTGTAACCCCGCAAGAGAAATACAGCATCCTTTATCTGCACCGGCCATCCAGGGCTTAACCGCGATTCATCTGTCGGTGCAAAGCGAAGAGCTGTAGTACAGTACATCACACGGACGAAAACGAAAAGGGAAAATCGGGGTGCCACCCACCCCGTGGCCGGGCACGCAATCCAACGTCAAAAAGAAGACCCCGAAATATCCCCAGAAAATCAACGACAAGAAATCGCATGCATAGTCGCGTATACATACAAGAACAGTACAAAATGGTAGCTGTATTGATTATTGTGTTTTGATCGCGCGTTGCGTGCATGGAATTTAAGGTCTCCTCTCTGTCAAGAGAGAAGAATATACATAATCTCAAAGAGAGAGAGAGAGAAGCAGAATATACGTACGTACGTGCTGTCTACTACTACTACTACGCCGGGAGAAACGGTCGCAAAGTAAAGGTTTCTTCCCCTGTTGTGTTCATTTCTCTTTCCGGTCGATGAGGGGTCGCCGTCAACCCCCAGCGATCGAGCGTGAGAGCTTTCACGGCTCCCTCTCGTCTTTTTCGCGGTCATTTCACCTCACGGCTTTGTGAACCGATGATTTGTTAATGTGCGTGCGTGCGTGGAGATGGTGCATTCATGGATGGGCGGTAGTGTGCGTGCGCGTCGTGTCGAGGGGGTTGTTGGGTTGGTGGGGCGTCGCGGTTGATCGCCAGCGTCATTACGTACGTGCTGGAGAAGACATGATCGAGCACCGCGGTTTCGGCCGTGGAATGGAAATATGGAATGGAATGTCGGTGGTTCCAGGGTCCGGTCCGGCGGTCCCGACCGTACGCACGTAGAGCCTCTTTGGACCGCATGAGCCTTTAAAGACAAGGATGAGAAATGTCAGGTGCCGTGAAATTTAGAAGACCTGTATAATATAACATGGGAATTGTGTAAGAGGTGTCTTTGGATTGGATGGTGTGGTGAATAAATTCAAATGGATTGATCCTTCCAAATTTACATGAAGTTTCTTCGGCTCAAAATGGGCATTTAGCTTTGACGACGCAAAACGAATCAACCCGTGGTTGAATGGTTAGGAAGACAGTGGTATCCTAACCCATCAGGATTCAAGTCTTGGACTTGATATATTTATTCAAGCATTTTTTTAAATTATTTCGGGCTTTTTGGTGATGTGCGTTTAGTAGGAGGACACGCTTCCGTCGACTACGAGGGCGTATGTGTCGAGTCCAACAATATCAATATGATGTGTTGCACCTGTGCGACGGACGGCGACGGCGGGGCTTCTCGTCTCGTGCGCACGATGTTGTTCTTGGCCGTGCAGGCTCCAGGTGGGGGAGGCTCGGCCTTCGGCGTTGCGGCCGTCGCGACCCTCCCCGGCGGCCCTATGCTCCGTCTCGCGCTCCACCGCTCTCAGCCCGTGTAGCGCCTCCTTGGTTGGCGATCTTTTGGCCATCCACCCGGTGAGGCGGGGCCGGCGAGTCTCCTTTGCTCTCGGGGCATCGGGGTGGTGTGGCAGCCCCCCTCCTTCACCTAGTGGTGTGTGGCGTGGCGAGGCCTGGATGATACATAAAGGATTTGTCTAAGACATATCTAGATGTAACACAATTATTACATATCTAAATGATTAAATCAAACATAAAAGGAAAAAAACACCCCACACAAATCTTCACGTAAAGATCAATGATATAGAACTTAGAGCATCTACAGCCGGGTCTTGCAAATCCGGCTCATCAAACGCGTGCGGACGCGCCCAGACGTGTTCATGGACGCTCACGCTTACGCCTTAAATTATGCATTCTACATCCGGATACCTCAAATCAGAAATCTCAAATTCATAATATTACATGCAACGTAAACCTAATACTAAGTGGAGCTCATCCGGCTCCGTCGTGCTCATGTTAGGCGGTTGTCCGCGTCCTTCATAGTGTCGGTCCGATCGCCGACGAGGTAGAGTAGGACATGGGACACTAGCCGGCTCACGTGAGTCGAGCTTCCACCGTCTCCCATGCCCTACTCTTCCTCGTCGGAGCCCGTAACCCGGACCGTGCTAGTCGACGTGAGGTCGATGACGGATCCTTCCTCGGAGGAGCCAACGTCCATCACGATGCGGTTGCTGTCGTTGGTGCACCCTACGGGGCGGCGGACAGTGTGACCCCGCCTCTCCAACATCCGTCGATGCGAGGGCCTTTGCCGCATCCCGTGCTCGTTGCCTCGCCCCGCGAGCACGCCATGCCATGACATCGTCCGAGGTCAGCCATGCTACGTGCTCGGCGCGTCAACGGAGGGGTTTTGCTTCCGTCGCGACGTTTGGACGCTAGACGGACCACACCGCCTCTAGTGAGGCAGCAACGTCGGATCCGACCACCGGTTATGCAGACGCAATGGATTCTCGGTGTTGCGAATCCGAGCGTTGCCGTCATGCGGCCGCCTCCTGGGAGCGACGGAGCACATGTCGGATGACCATCTCCTCTTCGGGACCACGTGGGACGAACTCGTGGTCGACGGATCTCAAGGTGAAGGACTCAGATCCGCTGTCCGCCATGCCGAAGGTGAGCTTGGGGTGACGAATGAGAGTGAAGGGGAGTGGAGTGAAGTGGATAGGATTTGGTTGGGCGAGCGAATGAGGACGAATATATGTGGGATAAATGCGGACCAGCACGCGTTAGTGCGGGCCAAGCCAGCGTGCCTGAGCGCGCTCGGACTCCCCGATATCCGTCCCTAATTTGACATGGAAATGAGGGGTGCCGGTCAGTTCGGACATTTGAGGCTGGTTTGAGGGTCCATGTGAATTGGTTTTTTGTGACTGAGCGACCTGCTCAAACGTTTGAGATTGGTTTGAAAGGTTCGACTGTAGATGCTCTTAGAGCAACTCTAGCAGACCCCGCAAAAGAGGCAAAACCGTAAAATTCCGGCGAATATGCGGTTTCGACCCATTTTTCCGGCCAGAACAGAGCCCACATACTCGCCCGGCTCGTAAAAAAAATTGCCGCGGCTCGCAAAACGCACGCCCCGACCACTATATCTACGGTTCCGCGACGCGTGTGCGAGTCGAAATCCTACCCCCCCCCCCCCCCCCCGCCGCCGAGCCCCCGCGATTCCCCACCCCTTCTCCACATTTCTCGCCACCGACGACCACCTCCCCCGCCTCCAGCCGTGATGTGGAGCTCCGGACGCGGCTCCGGCGGCGGAAGCGACCCGGAGCGCGAGCGACGCGTCCGCTTGGACGCCGCGAGGAAGCGCGGGGCCCGGAGGTGGACCAACCGCGGCATGTCGTCGCCGGCGAGCTTCCTCGTCCGGGAGACGGAGGAGTACGACCGTCGGCATGTCGCCGCGAGCTCGTCCTACGCCGGTAGCTCCTCCTCTTCCGCGCGCCTTCTCCCTATGAAGAGGGAGTGGTCGGAGGAGCCGGAGGACGTCGTCGCCGTCAAGGAGGAGCCCGAGGAGCTCGGCCGCCGCGGAGTCGTCGGGCCGGAGGACTTCGTCGCCGACGTGGACGTGGTTGCGGCCGCCATTGCCTAGCGTAGCTTGCATGAGGAGGCGGAGCGCCGGTGCCACGACGAGGAGATCGAAGACCTCTAGTGGCGGCATGCGGTCGAGGCCAACCTCGCCGCCAAGGCGAAGGACGACGAGTGGCGGCGCATCCGCGAGGAGCAGAAGGCGATGTACATCGATCTCGGCAGCTCCGACGAGGAGGACTGAGCTCGCACTGATGTAGTATGTAGTATGTAATATATGTAGTATGTAGTATGAACTTCCCGCGATACTATATATTTTTAAATTATGCAGTTTCATTTACGGTTTCTGTTCGACCGCGCTCATTTTCAATCCGTAAACGAGATCTTCGTGAAACCGCAAAAGCGTTTTGCGGGTCGAGATTTTGCGGGTCTTCTAGAGTTGTTCTTAGGAGTGTAATACTTATCTTACATTTAAATGTGTTTTAGCAAAACCGATACATAAAACTAAAATACAGCATTGGGTGCCCTAACAAATGCCAAACCCGATCGGGGCAAAACCAAAATCGCCTAAAAATTTCCCCTCCCCTGTTCCCATCTCTCCCTGCGTCGCAGCCGGAAAAGGAGAGGAAGGCGAGGAGAAGCAACCCGCCATCACGCCCAGCCTTCCTCGCCTCGCCGCGCACCACCATATTCCGTCCCCCTCCCCCTCCCCCTCCCCCTCCCGGAAATCCTCAAATCCCTGGAGCCTCGCCTCGACCCGGCCCCGAAAATTCCCGGCCAGCTTTAGCCGAAAGCCCCCCGCGTCAGCTCGTATTTGCGACCTGCATTATTCCCTGTTTTTTTTCCTTCTCCCTTCCCCTCCGCCTCCTTTCTCTTCCTACTATTAGTACCGCCCGTGCGATTAGCATGTCTCTGCCCAATGCCACCGCCGCGCCACCGTCGCCGGAACCCTAGGCCGCCGCCGGAGTCGTCGGAGCTCCCCGCGTCGGCGCCGTCGGCGGGGGAGGCGGAGGAGGATGCAGCTGCGGATCTCGCCGAGCATGCGCAGCATCACCATCTCCAGCAGCAATGGCGTCGTCGACTCCATGAAGGTGCGCGTCGCGCCGCAGCCGCCCCCGCCGCCCCTCGCGCCGCAGCCTCCCGCGGGCCGCCGCGCCGCCGGGGGGCCCGGGCCTGGGGCGGGCGGCTGGGGCGCCGCCTGGTACCTGCGCGCCGTCGCCTTCCCCGCCGTCGTCGCGCTCGGCTGCCTCCTCCCATTCGCCTTCATCCTCCTCGCCGTCCCCGCGCTCGAGGCCGGCGGGACCAAGTGCTCCTCCATCGGTAAGATCGATTGGCGCCCCGCGGTCTGATTTCTCCCGTGGCTGATTCGGTGCTTTTTTGGGGGCGGCGCACCTCGGGATCTCGCTGCCCTTGGCGGTGGCGGTCTCGAGGTCTCTCTGGGAATGCGGACATATGGAGATGGTTCATGCCTTAGATTTCGTGCCGAAAACGTGCGGTTTAGCTGGCGATTCAGCTTGCCTGGTTTCCTGATCTCGGTCTGTGGTGTTTTGGAGTGGAACCAAGAGAATTAGTGATTCGGGTTTATGATCAGGCTTTCGGCCTAGTCTAGTTTCAGATCTCGGCCCCATGGTTTTCTGTTATTGGCCAAAATGTAGGATCGTCACTGTCTACTTTGAACCATGGACTGGGTTAAGATTTGGGCGCTGGAAATCCGCCACACTGTTGGATTTGGAAGGAATACTTCTATCCTGCTTTTGAAAATCTTGCAAAACTGGAGTAGAAAGGACATCACAAAAAGATGCTATCCTGCTTTTGAAAATCAACTGTTTGGCGATTAGCTGAACCCTACCCAAATTCTCTGTGCTTCTCATTGATAACTCGAGGACTCCAAGCCAGGGAGCTATTGCATTGCCCTTCATTCACCTGGTTGATCAATTCATTGAAGTTAAATGTGCTTTACTCGAGCATCACTTGCAGAAGGCTTATTTGGCACTCTGCTCTGACCTGATTAGATTCTTAACTCAGGCTACCGTGTAGTTCTTCTCTCCAACCCTTTCAGCAAACTTACTGAGTTAGAGATTCAGGTGTTAGGTTTTGTTATGATGTTACCTTTGGTGATTTGAAGTGAAACCAAGAGAGTTAATGATTTGGGTTTATGAACTATGATTTGGCTTCGGTTTAGTATTTTTTTATCTCGGCCACATGATTTCTTCCTATTGGCCAAAATATAGGAATCTTCACTCTCTAGTTTTCAGCCGTCGATGGGTTAGCTTGTGGAGCTGGATTTAGTATTGTCAGACACACTGTTGGATTTCGAAGGAATTGGTCTTGAACTCTTTGCAAAATTGCAGTAGAAAGGATACCCTGAAAGATGCTATCAGCTTTCTCTTCTTATCAATCTACCTGTCTGCTGATTAGCCGAACCCTGCTCATCATCCATTGAAGTTAAATGTGTTTACTGAAGCGTCTCTCATTGCGCAATCTGCTCTGATATGATTAGATTTGTAATTTGGGTTACTAGATAGTTCCCCTCTCCCACTCTTTCAGCAAACCTGGTCATGTTCTGACTAAGTAATCACTTTATTTGATGTTTTATTTTGAATTTGAAGTCTGCTTTCTTTTTGCTGAGATTTTCAGTTAGCTGCCTTGTGCGGATAGTTTTTCTTTTCTTCATAAGAGCTTGAATGTTAGTTTCTCAGACCGATCTCCCTCTTCAGCTCCATGGTTGGAAAATGAAAAAGATTCTCCTAGTACCATTCCAAACAGGTGCATAATATACCATCCACTGGGAGGATGAGATAGATGACATAGGTCCAGATGCCTTCTTTTAACTTTGTGATTTTTGCAATAGTACTGACCCATTTGGCCCTAAGAAATGTAACCCATATTTTGATAAGTCGAGTTACCACTTACCACACTGATGCCTTTGGTGATACACATTTTGCCTGGGTGCTAAACCAGATTTTGGCTCTTGAGCTTATCTATGGCAGTGACTATTGATGTTGGCCAAATAGGCTCCACATTTTTGGCTCTTGAGCCTCTCTGTAGTAGTGGCCAGAGATCTTGGCCGATAGGCTCCAAGAATATGCTAGTTTTTTGTGTATGGAAAGGATCTCCTTGTTTGGATTGTGATTTGTAAGCTCTCTAGCTTGGATGTAGGCATATGTTTTTCTCAAGCTGCTGATATGGCACTAGGAAGATTGTGTTTGTCCATGGGTTGTTGGTATTTTGGTGCTGTAGATGTGTATTCTGTTGGATGTCATGTTTTTCTTATGGTTAGCTATCTTGTTCTATGAGCTCTACATGTACAAGTTTGCTGCACATATTTGGTGTAACTGTTGCAATCCTGCAGATTGCTTGGGGAGGCGAATAGGACCTAGTTTCCTGGGTAGGCAGGGGGGTGATTCTACAGTAAGATACTCAACTTGTTGACTTTTTCTGTTGGTAAAACATGATTTGTAGATGGGAATATGTATTTACTTTTTTTTTTACTTGTTGGGAACAGAGGCTGGTGCAAGACCTGTATAGAATTTTTGATCAAGTTAACAACGAGGAATCCACTTCTGATAAGAAGTTACCAGAATCATTCAGGGAGTTTCTTTCAGAGATGAAGGATAACCATTACGATGGTAGGACATTTGCTGTCAGGTTGAAGGCTACGGTATGAAACTAACAATGCTAGTTTAATCTGTACTGTCGCATTATTTGAAGCTCAAATTTGCACCGGCTTGGATTTTAAAGCATCCAAAGACCATGGCATCTGAAAACCACAATTTTGATTTACCGTGTATAAAATACCACATGTTTTTGTTTTAAGAAGTTGCTTTGTTGTTTAACTAGCTCATATTTCTATATTTCTAGAGCTATATTTTATTTACTCTTTGGGTAATACCCTTCTATTGTTTGCAGAATTACATGGTACTACCTCCTTTCCTAAATATAAGTCTTTTTAGATATTTCAATATGGACTACATACGGATGTATATAGACATATTTTAGAGTGTAGATTCATTCCTACTCCGTATGTAGTCACATTGAAATCTCTAAAAACACTTATATTTAGGAACGGAGGGAGTATATGATTAGATATGTAAAAACTTGAAATTTTGGCATGTGTGTTGCAAAAATTAGCTCGCATGCAATCCTACAGATCCATGTTCTACATTGCATAATTGTGTTGAACAACTTAGGAAGGGAAAGTATCACCTAGGAATTGAGGCACCACCTTTTTTAACTATACATAAAAAGATAGGCTGTTATTAGTTTTTTTAAAACCAAACACACGGCACATGACGGATTTGAGATAGGAATGTCTGCTGTACACAAACCTCTCAAACTTCTGATACTAAAGTATTTTTGAGAAAACGCCGCATTCTCTAAATCCTTAAAAAAACTTGGATCCAAATAATCACATGTTATGCTACGTGGCGCGTGCCTCAGCAGCTAACTTCTCAAACTAAGTTTGTTTTGTGATACGGGTAGTCTTCAATATGATTTGTACAATGTGTTTCTGTGCAAAATCTAAGAAACTCAAGTTATTGTTTAGTGGAAGAAACAGTCGCACTGGATTGTGCAAAGTTTTTTATACATTTCTTTGATCTGGGACATAGCCATAGAATTAGTAGGTTGCACTGCATTTTTTTCATCTACTCCCTCCGTAAAGAAATGTAAGAGCATTTTATCTAAACACTCTTATAATTCTTTACGGAGGGAGTACATGATAATTCTGCCCTTGTGTGTGAGAATACGGAGTCTCTATCACCATATGCTGTGATCTATACAACTTTACAAGCAAATCGTGTCAAAAATAGTTGCAGGCATGATATGCTCTTTGTTGTTTGTAATCTTTTGAAAAAGAATATCTAACTCTCACATCTCACTAGGGGTGTTTTGCAGCTGATTCATGTAATTTAACATGACTTGCAACTAAATTACCTTTTACCCTGCCATTTTTGGAGCACACGTTTCTGCAGTTCTGGTCTTTTTGCAATTTTATGTTACCAGCTTGATTTGTTATATACTAGTTTATAGGATTCCGCACATTTGTCCTTGCTGGCACAATTTATCTTAGTTCATGGCTCTTATTCCTGGTTTGTTATATGCTATAAAGCTTTGCATTTCGTTTGCAAACTATGTTTAATTAGTCATGCGCTTCTTTGCAGATGAAAAACATGGATAAGGAGGTAAAGAGGTCAAGGCTCGCAGAACAGCTGTATAAACATTATGCTTCAACTGCTATTCCCAAAGGCATTCATTGCCTGTCTCTGCGCCTTACCGATGAATACTCCTCAAATGCTCATGCAAGGAAACAGTTGCCACCACCTGAACTGTTACCGTTGCTTTCTGATAATTCCTTCCAGCATTATATTCTTGCTAGTGATAACATCCTTGCTGCTTCAGTTGTTGTCAGCTCAACTGTACGGTCTTCCTCGGTACCTGAGAAAGTAGTTTTCCATGTTATCACCGATAAAAAAACATATCCAGGGATGCATTCATGGTTTGCCCTTAATTCTGTATCACCTGCAATAGTTGAAGTGAAAGGTGTTCATCAGTTTGACTGGTTGACCAGAGAGAATGTCCCAGTACTAGAGGCTATAGAAAACCACCGTGGAGTCAGAAATCACTATCATGGAGATCATGGAACAGTTTCCAGTGCAAGTGACAACCCAAGGGTACTTGCTTCCAAGCTGCAGGCCCGAAGCCCCAAATACATATCCCTGCTTAACCATCTGCGCATCTATTTGCCTGAGGTGCCTTTTGAACAGAAATGTTCTCTTTCTTGGCTTTCTATTTGTTGTAGTATACAATAATTTAAAATCAAGATCTAGTGTAACACGTGCAGCACCTAAATTTACAAGTGTCTGTTCTTTATGTCAAATGTTTTGGATTGTCCTGCACTGCTAGTGTATAGCTTAGTATATTCCATGATCATGATAAGATTAATGTCAAGCCATGGCACATTTCAATAACTTATTATTAGTGGTTACTTTAGAGGCACCTTCTTTCTTATTGAGCTCACTTTGTTGCCTGCTAGCATTCTTGCACAATAGAACAATGATCACTTCATATGGATAGTTGGGGCAAACTCAAATAAAATCATACTCCCTCTGTCCGATAAAGCTTGTCCCAAGCTTGTCTAGATACATCCATTTGAGGGACAAGCTTTTTCGGACGAGGAGTATGTAATAAATATACTCCGACCTGATATATTAGGTTATGCGGCCAATATGAATTAAATTGCCTTCTAATCAGGTTCCTTTTTTTTATGGCATCAGGGGTTTGCCAAAATAGCATTAAATTGTTTTCAAGCATGGAAAATTGCTTAATATGACATTTACGACAACTAAGTAAAGAACTAAAGATCTGGTCTATCCACGTATACCAAGTTGACGAATACTGAAATATGCCAAGATAGATATCCAACCAACCATCTCACTGTTAATATCCATGTTTAATTTTCTTTCTATATGATACTAAGACGAAAAAGTGCATTTTGTTCTTCCTGCACGATTGCCACATTCATTCTACTTGCTGCTAAAATGTGCCACACTCCTTGTAGATGCTGTTATCTTTGTGTACAATTCTTTTATATTCAATACTTGTGTCGATGCTGTTTTTGTTTGTAAGGTCATGGCTGATGGTCCGTTGTGATTCTCACAATTCCTAAACCTAATGCTGTTCTCATTAAACCAGCTCTTTCCAAGCCTCAACAAGGTGGTCTTCCTTGATGATGACATTGTTGTTCAGCGTGATTTATCTCCTCTTTGGGAGATTGATCTTGAAGGGAAGGTGAATGGTGCTGTGGAGACGTGCAGAGGTGAAGATAATTGGGTGATGTCTAAGCGCTTCAGGACTTATTTCAACTTCTCTCACCCTGTTATAGATCGAAGTCTTGACCCGGATGAATGTGCATGGGCATATGGGATGAATGTCTTTGATCTGGAAGCTTGGAGGAAGACAAACATTAGGGATACATACCATTTCTGGTTGAAGGAGGTAACACATTTTAACTTCAATAATGTCCCAAGTTTGATCAGTCAACTTAAGGTACAATCTTATATATGAATAAATGGATGCTTTGAAGAACCACACATCTATAATTTGTGCTGCATAGTTTAGTCACGTCGTTTCCAACTTGAAAATGTTCAGGCTTCAGCTATGTTTCAGTCACATATGTGCTGTCTAGTATTCCAAATTCTCTATAAAGTACCTGATTTTAACATCTGCTGTATAACTGTTAAAAGAAAGAATGAAGATTTTCTTTCCCTATCTGCAATTCTGTATTGCTTCCACTCCTTCAAACAGAGTGTGAAACACCTGTCTATATCAAATGCCACTTAGGTATGAAGAACAGTTACTCACAACTTTTGTTTCAAGCTTATAAACTTTGTGATGCTAAAATATGCTATAGTTGTTCGCACAGCTGTTCATCTTCATAATTGTTCACTTTTTTTTGCAGAATCTAAAGGCCGGTCTTACTCTTTGGAAATTTGGCACTTTACCACCTGCGCTTATAGCATTCAGGGGTCATGTCCATGGTATCGACCCGTCTTGGCACATGCTTGGCTTAGGATACCAAGAAAGCACGGACATAGAAAGTGTTAAGAAGGCTGCAGTGGTCCACTACAATGGTCAGTGCAAGCCATGGCTAGACATTGCTTTTAAAAACTTGCAACCGTTTTGGACGAAGCACGTAAATTACTCCAACGACTTCATTAGAAACTGCCATATTTTGGAGCCCCTATACGACAGATAAGGACTTTGGACAAATGGTGTAGACACACTGAACTGAGGGGGCATAGCCCCGCCATTCATTTGCTTACTGGAGAGGTGGATTGCTGTTGGTGAAGGAGGAAAGCAATCATCAGTGAAGACATACATATATCGCTGACACGCCCCTGCATCAACCGAGTTGCAGATACCTCGATACTTTGATCTGTATCATATGGGTACACGATTCTTTTCATCTGTATCATATTGGTTGGTCATTCTTTTGGATAGTAGTATAACTATCAAGGGTAGCTTTGGTGAGGTCTCTTCCTCTGGGATTGGGCTGATCCATAATCGGAGAATAATGCAGCGGGCAGTTTAGCGAATTGGAACATCACGGTGAAGAATGGAGGTAGCTAAGGTCGTGACAGTTTATAATGTTTATTTTTACTCCCACATATTCTTTTTTCCTTCTTGAAATTTTGTTCTGCTAGTTTTGTGATCGTTTTGGTAGAGGTCGGAGAAGACTGTAGTAGAGATGATGACATTGCTGTGATTACCTACAGGATATTGTTACAACTGAGAAATGTGCAGATATTAATTCTTTGAAGTTAGGAGTCGTTGCAACACCTATGTTTTTGTGTTGTTTGCGGTGAAGCAAACGCCTCTACTGGAGCTGATGTTATGCCCTGGAAACTGATCGCATCGCCTCGCCGCCACTTAGACGTGTCCAATGTTATGCTACTGGAACTGAAAGCATCGCCTTGCCATGCCCACAAGGCCAGAACCGTCACCACTGAGTGGCCTTCTCGTACATTTACCAGTCCTGATCTATGATGGTATCCTGAAATTATCGACAATATCACGTCTCCAAGCTGAAGCACATGTCTGTGATGTGTGTATAAAGGGAAGTCCACGACTACGTAGGAAAGGGTTCAAGACTCTCGGCATCTCAACACACCATAGAGCTAGGGCTCTAGCTACTCCCCTTAGCAAGGAGGAGCACCTCTTCTTCCTCCTCAAGCATCTCGGAGCGAAGGATCCTAGCTCATCTGTTGTAATCATGTCCACTTGATTATATAGACAACATAAACACTGGGTGTTACACAGTGGCCCTAAGGCCTTGTTTGTTACTAGTGTATTTTAGGGAATTAGTGGAAATTATCCCGGCCAAACTAATAAATCCCCATATATCCTATAACACCATTTGGTTCTAGTGTACTTGACATGTTTCATCCCCACAAATCCCCAAATTCTAGTGCATTTTTCTCAATACCCAATACACTACCCCTACCTAGTGGATTGGGGATAAATGAGGATTTGAAGGGATTGGGTGAACGTTGGGGTTTCACCCAATCCCTATGGGGATTATCCCCACCAATCTCCTCAAAAACCTAGTACCAAACAAGGCCTAACCGGGGGTAAAAAAACCTCCGTGTCACCTTTTGCTTATCACCATGAGTTAGGAGCAGATCGCGAGCCTAGGTGTAGTGCTTGCACGTACGACACTTCGGTTTCGAACTTGAGATACATATTTAGGCCGTCTGTAATGAAAGTATCATAGATAGTATCATGCATGTCAATTAGATAATTTTGATGGAATGAAAAAAAAGAAAAGGTTGAGTATTATATCATATTAAAGGGCTCGCACGCACAACATTTCAGTTCTAAACCCGTAATACATACTTAGGTTGTCCGTAACGAAAGTATCATAGGTAATATCATATGCATGCTTAGGTTGTCCGTAACGAAAGTATCATAGGTAATATCATGCATGCCAACAAACAATTTTAATGAGATAACATATAATTAAATGAAGAAATAAAGGGTCGAGTAATACATCATCTTAAATGATGTGCTACTCCCTTTATCCATATATATAGGGCCTAATGCGTTTTTCGAGATTAACTTTGACCATATGTTGGAGCAATAATATATGACATGCAAGTTACACAAAGCATATTTTCAAATTCATACGTAAAAAGAGCTTTCAATGATATAATTTTCACATTATACGTCTCATATACTATTAATTTTATCAATAGTCAAAGGCAATCTTAAAAAATGCATTAGACCCTATATATGAACGGATGGAGTACTATGTATCATGCATGTCAATAAATTAAGTCATCTATGATACCAACATATGTTATGCACTACGTACGTGTTATAAAATAAAGCATATGATCAATTGTATGGGAGGGATGCCTTCCACGAAGTGTCTGTTGGGGAAAATGTGTCTTCCCAACACACCCCTTCACCTTGTATATAAGTGGGTCTCCCACATTGCAATGGAGCAAAAGTGAGATTATTTGGACTCTTCATTTGTCTCTTTTACAATCGCTCTATGACACGTTATGAGCACACTATAGACTCTACCACGAGAGCAATAGGGTGGCGCTTGATTCCTATGACGCTCACTGACGGAGTAATTTCACCGACGAGGAGATCGGGCCTGCTATCCCGATGGCGTCTAGCTTGGTTGCCCGTGACGACGGGCCCTTGGGCACAACCGCGACATCTCGTGATGCGTGACACATGACAGGCTACAACGGCGTCCTTCCATGCTGCGGGCTACTGTGGGAAGCCAAGCCACAAGTCCCTGGGACAAAACCGCTGTTCTGACCCACATGTCAAAAATATTGCACATAATGAACTCGTTAGAAAAGAATTTCACGTTTTGACCCTTTTAGAAACGCCATAACCCGTGGCGTTTCTGATCAACTAAGAAACGCCATACTAGTGTGCGTTTCTACACTTCGGCAACACCATACTAGTTTGCGTTTCTGCTGGGGTGCAACGCCAGCCACCCTGGTGTTTCTATGTTGGGGTGCAACGCCACGCACCATGGCGTTTCTTGGCGAGATAGTTATTAGAGCCCCACCCTCCCCCACCAGGCCACCACTCCACTCACTCTCTTCTCCCACCTCTCCCCCGAGCTGCAACCCCTTTTCCCACCTTTTCTCCCCCACTTGTCCCCTCTCAAATCCTTCCAAAAGGATTGATTTGGTCCGTGGATCCGGTGTCATTTACGTTGCTTGAGGTAATCTCCTTCATCTCCCAAATTTTGATTGGTTGGATTTGTCTATTTGGGTGATTTTTTGTTCATGTGTTTTCTAACCCTAGTTTTGAACATTGTTCCAAAATGTGATGTTCTTAGTGTATAGTAATGAGTATAGTTGTTCCAATAATGTTGCATTGTATTGGTTGGGTTATGCTTATTGTTAAGATTTATGCTTATGGTTAGGGTTAGGGTTAGGGTAATGCTTAATTTAGATGGACATAGATGTTTCTTAGTTGTTGTGTTAGGAATGTGGTGTACTTAGCATTGGTACTTTTGTTACTTTTTTAGATGGACAAGATTGTGAATATTCATTATGTTGGCAAAGAGGCATTCATGAATGTTCATATTGTTGACAATTATGAGGAAGAGCTGATATTTATTGAGAGTCCTACTTATGAAGAGGTTGTGGAAGAAACGCAGATAAGATTGAAGTGGGTTGATCCAAGTGACCAAGTTGAATTATTAGGAAGATATGATGTTGGGTTGGCACACAAGTGTCGAATGAAGACAATGTGTATCAAGTCCAATTTGCATTGGGTTACATACAAGGAAGTTGTTGCATCCTCGATAGTCAAGTCACTCGAAGTGTTTGCAAGTAAGGTGGCCAGGGTTCCTCTTTTTCATGTTGACTTGAACTAACCCTTAGTACATGATTTGAGCCCGATTAGTAGTTTGCCACCTATTGTTGAGCATAAAGTTGAAGTGGAAGTCAATGAGTATCCCCAATATGAGTTCGGAGGTAGTGCACCGATCAAAGATGATGGTCATGACTCCGACGAAGAGTATGAGAGGCACCACAACATTGTTGGCGACATAGTAGCTCAAGTAAGGCATGATGACATGGATCCTGACATTGTGTATCAGCGTGCTTGTGTGGATGGGTCGGATGATGAAGGACCGGTGAATGAGTTGGACGAGGATGGCTTCACTGAGAAAGAAGCAGAGTGGTATACAAAAATCACTGGTAGGGATCACAAAGTTCCCTTATTTTGTGATGTTAGCCTTGCAGATAAGGCTATAGTCAACGGTGGCATGAGCAAGACAATTGAGGCTAGAATATTCCCAAGTAGCACACCCGACGCGATTTCTACGTCTTACCTAAAGAAAGGTTTGATGTTCGAGCACATGCTAGAATTCAAGATGTGGTTGTGTGAGTATGCCGTCAAACACTACATGCCTTTCATAGTTGTTCACTCGGACTACAACAAGCGATACATCATGAAATGCAAGGTAGAAAAATGCAAATGGAAAGTCAATGGAAGACTCACGAAAGATGGTTGGTGGAAGATAAGTAGTTGCAAAGCAACTCATCAATGCACACCGATGACCGATGAAGCACCGACGACACACTGTCAGCTAACCTCGGAGTTCATCGGTTATAAATACCAGAAACATATAGCTGAGGATCCAACCATTAAAGTGAAGTTGTTGATGAGTTGGGTTTATGAGAGGTTTGGATATAAGGTCAAGTACGGGAAGACATGGAAGGCCAAGCAAGTCGCTCTTAGAATGTTGTACGGTGGATGGGAAGAGGCATACAACATGCTACCCAGGTTGCCGGGCGCGATGTCTTATAGAAACCCCAGAATGTACCACTATGTCCAAGATATTGAAGGAGTGTTCCGTCGTGCCTTTTGGACGTTTGGCCCATGCATTGCAACTTTTGAGCATTGTCGTCCTGTTTTGTCTATAGATGGAACATTCCTGACAGGCAAATACAAGGGCACACTAATGATAGCAATGGCACATGATGCTAATGATAAGGTGTTGCCCGTGGCATTTGCTTTGGTGTCCGTGGAGAACCAAGACAAATGGGAATGGTTCATGAGACTTGTGAGAAGCATGGTCATTCCTCCCAATAGGGAGCTATGCATCATATTCGATCGGCACCAAGGCATATTGAAGGCCGTGGATGTTCACATGCCAGGGCATGCGAGGCTTCACCATCGATGGTGCATGAGGCACTTCGTTGCAAACTTTTACATGGCTTGTAAGAACAAAGATCTGGTGAAGGATCTTAACTCTGCATGTGTGGCCTTCTTCATTGAGTCGTTCACGAAACGATTGAACATAATCTATGAGAAGGCAGATGAAGGTGGGAAAGATTTCCTAGAAAGGAATATTGATGAGAGACACAAGTGGTCACGGACATGTGACGAAGGAGGCATGAGATATGGCGACATGACGAGCAATCTTGTTGAGTGCTTCAACTTTGTCTTGAAGGGGGCACGTCAGTTGCCGGTGACGGCAGTAGCTGAATATACCTTCTACAAGCAAAATGAGTATTTTCTGAAGCACTCCAAAGAAATCGACAAGTGGATTGGTGAGAGTGAGAAGCCTCCCAATGAGATTTATCCGAAGAAGGTTGCCGAGTGGCTAGAGTTTCAAAAAGAGAAGTCAGCCATGCATAGAGCCACTTGTTTCGATAATGCTGAAATGAAATACCAAGTGGATGAGCTAGGCGGTACAACCGCTCATTTACGGTGTCCCTTCGGACGCGACATTGCACTTGTGAGCGGCCTAGTAAGTACCACTGGACATGCTCGCACATGATGACGGCATGCCGCATGAGGAATTTTCCCTTCTTTGATGGTGTAGTTGTGAGGTTGCATGAATTCAACTTGCAAACTCATAAGTTAACATGGGCGTCGAGATTCCACCCTTTTCTTGACCCATCATAGTGGCTAGAGTATCACGACCCTAATATTAGGCCGGATGGAGAGATGATGGTTCAACCGAAGGGTAGAAGGAGAACAAAATGATACAAGAATGATATGGATGACCTCATGAGCACCAGAGAGTTTGGTAGTGGACATTTCATGGAGCCACGTGATAGGAACCAATGCGGTGATTGCAATGAAATGACACACAATAAGAGTACTTGCAAAACAAACAAAACTTTAAAAGGTCACAATGCTTCTACTAGTGATGTGGGTGGCAGAGGTGGTTCAAGTGCTGGTGGTGGAGGTGGTTCAAGTGGTGGCCTTGCTATGGGCCGAGGATCCGGCGGTGGTAGACGTGGTGGTTCAAGTGGTGGCCTTGTTGTGGGACGAGGATCCGGCGGTGGTAGACGTGGTCGTTCAAGTGCTTGTGGTAGTGCTGGTCATAGAGGGGGTTTTATGGGTAGAGGTTCGGGTGGTGGTAGAGGAATGTTCGGATACCTACAAGGACCATTTTCGTAAGTTTGATACATTTCATTATTATTGTCATGTTGTACATTTTCTTCATGTTGTTTTTCTCTTTACTAACTAATGTCTTGTAATTTCTTGTAGGTATGGCGTCTTCTCAACCCAACAAAGCAACAATTAAGGGGGTGGAGGACATGGAGGGGGGAGGTGAGATGCCAGGGTGGTGGGACAAGGCTGTCAAGAAGGTGAGAGAGGAGGAGGCAGCCGCTCTAGCAAAGAAGAAGGAAGAGGAGTACGAAAAGAAGCGAGAGGAGGATTGTATAATGATATGTCAAGGCCTTGATATGGAGAAGAGGCTGAAGAAGCAGGTTAAGATGGCTAAAGAGAAATGGTGAAGGAATTTCACGAGATAACTGCGAAGCTTTGGGCTTTGGATGCGACAAAGAAAGAGAGGGAGCGAAAGCACTTCATAGAGAAGGTGGTTCACGAGGCAAGTCTCATAAGGAAAAGGGAGGAGGAAGAAGAAGAAGAAGAGAGGAAGAAGAAGAAGGGAAATGGACTTGGACCTTGCTCTACACAATAGAGCAACGTCGTTCTCATCATGTTGTGCAATTTATTGTGCACCTTTGAATTTTAATTTAGTAGTCCATCTCTATGTGCACTCTAAATCGCTATGGGAACTCCATTGTGTGTACTCTTAGTCGCTATGTGATGTTTGAACTTTAATTTAGTCCTCTATGTGATGTTTGAACTTTAATTGCTATGAATCTATATGGTGTGTGTACTCTATGTGATGGTTACTTTCATTTACCATCTCAGCAACACCATCTCAGGTCAATGTTTGAAATTTAGGTCAGTATTCAAGATGGAACAGAACATAGAAACGCCAAGGAACTCTAGCGTCTGAATGTGGGGTGGAAACCCATAGTAGCTGGCATTGCTGCCTCCCCTTCAAACGCCAACGAGGTATTGGCGTTCCCTTAGAACAGAACGTGCCAGCTATGATGCGTAGCAACGTTCGAATATGGGGTGAAAATGCCATAGGAGCTGGCGTTGCTGCCCCCCCTTCAAACGCCAGCGACTGGTTGGCATTCCCTTAGAACAGAACGCGCCAACTATGGTGCGTAGCAGCGTTTGCATATGGGTTGGAAACGCCATGGGAGCCTAGCGTTGCTGCCTCTACTTTAAACGCCAACTAGCCTGGTGTTTCTGTCCTGTTTTGCTCTAAACCCAAATATTGACAGTCTAAACCCAAATATTGACAGTCTATACCCAAATATTGAGACACTCTAAACAACATGACAAGTTCATAAATACTTCAAACGACATGACAAGTTCATAAATACTTCAAACGACATGACAAATAAATTGAGACACTCCAAACAACTAATAGCTCATAGTTCAAACGGCATAACACTAATAGTTCATAGTTCAAACTACAAGCCAAGTTCATAAATACTTGAAACGAGACGACATGACAAGTTCACAGTTATGGGAACTCCATTGTGTGTACTTCACTTCCTCCCTCTCTTCGCAGTCATCTTGCCCTTAGTGACGTAGCTCTCTGGAGTGTTCTGCCAGCTAGGACATTGGATGTTCCTTGATCTAGCTCGACATGTTTCTTCTATCGACTGAGTAGGTTGAGTTGGTTGCGGAGCGTCTTCCGTCCGTGAAGCCCCAAACTCCATGAAGTCCGGATCCACGACCTCGTTGTCTGTCTCCTCTTCTTCTTCAACTTCCTTAATATGTGCTCGGCTCGAAGAAGCACATGGTCGGCTGGAAGACGGACGAGCGGAAGAATGCACATCCATTCTGTCCTGAGCACGTGCCTGCACATCCATGGATGAAACACCATGGCAAGACAGTAAAGCGGCTAGTGTGTGGCATCGATTGGTGACCTTCTGCACAAGGAAAAGACATTGACATGTTAATATGCTAAAAGAGCTACGAAAACAACGGTTAACAAGGCATCTAACCTGTAGAGTACTTCTAACAAGCCCGTCCATTTCTGGACCTGGGGCACGACCAAGCACCACATTACTATCGTTGATACATCTCCATAGCTCCGTGCCCTGGATAAAACATATGTGACAGACCACCCACGAATAAATGATACATGTTCATATTTCAAAGGAGGGACGTACCACTCGGTCATGGAGAGGGCCATAGTCAAGATGCGCTCCAA
Source organism: Hordeum vulgare subsp. vulgare (assembly GCF_904849725.1). Taxonomy (NCBI): domain Eukaryota; kingdom Viridiplantae; phylum Streptophyta; class Magnoliopsida; order Poales; family Poaceae; genus Hordeum; species Hordeum vulgare. The sequence goes on from NC_058521.1 coordinate 537,796,941, forward strand.
CTGTCTCCCTAATAGAATTCTTGAATGCACCATCAGCAGCCTCACTTGGCAGTAAGTCCAAGCAATCTGAACGAGTCCAAGCACCCTTGTGGATAACTATGTACTCTTTATGAATCCATTCCAAACGCCTTAAATATGTCGCCTCGTCAGTGTCGGGTGTTTGACCAGTTTCAACTCGAGCATCCGTCTGAGCATTCCACATGTCCACCCACATAATGTGGTGCTCCTCCCAATTGATGACACTCTTATTGTTTTGCCGGTTTGTCCTACAAAGCATTAGAATAATACATCAGTTCCATTTTCTCGTGTTAGACATTGATCAACAGGTGATACAAAAAACTCACACATGTAGCACCACACTTGTCTCGACGTGATCCTACGGGCTGCATTGTTGGACTCCGAACTGCTTTGAAACACGATGAGGAAGATGCCACTCGGCCACAAAAAAACATATCATGAGGCACCACACACGCCAAAGATGCTGGTCACAAAGGAACATATTGCTCAGAGGGAACTGCCTAAGTACCGTGTACGGCCTCCAATTGACCTACATCACAACACGTCACTCGCCCATGCACGAAAAAAATTCAGAAAAGATGCAAAAGCATTTGGATAATTACCTGTTCATAAGTCAACATGTCAAGCTCGCTTATGTATGCCTTGTACCGCCCCATAGCTGCGATACTCGACCATTGGACATTAGCCCATGTGTATGCTATAGTGGGGTACCGCTCCTCATCCACGTCAAAAGGGTACTTCCAAGGTTCTTCCGGAGGAAGGCTGAGGTTACGGCTAAAAGGGACACACTCCCACATCCAAACCTGTAGGGCCCAAACGAAACCTCCAAGAGTGGACGTCGGCTTACTCCTCATACATGCTCCATCCAACTGCAGATTTGCACACACGTTAACCGACCACACGCAAATACCTATTTAATAAAATGAAAATGCATCATATTAAGTAGTACCTGACGGTACAAGAAGGCTAGTGCCGCCAAACCCCAACTCCACTTAACATGCTAGTCATGAAGAGGATCCAAGAACATCCACGAGGCTGTGTCCCCCGTGTCATCCGGAAACACCACTTGGGTCAAAAGATTCCATAGGTAAGCCCTGGCGTACCTCTTCACAACATCCGGACTAGCATCCTTTGGGCACTTGCGAAAATGTTTCTGTATACACGAGAACAACACGCCGGATGGCCTATGATCCTTCCTAGTTTCATGAGTCCACGGCTCAGGTTCAACACCAACCAATGCTGCAACCCGTTGTCACCACCCATCAGACCTAACCTTCCCTGTAAGAGCCATGCCCTCGATCGGAAGCCCGGTGATCATAGCAATATCCTCCAAAGTTATGGTCATCTCACCAAGAGGAAGGTGAAATGAGTGCGTCTCCGGCCTCCAGCGGTCCGTAAGGGCGGTAAGGGCCATGGCATTCAACCATGGTGGTGTTCCTTTAAAGTTGAGCACAAACTAAAGAAGATCCATTCTTCTAAAATAAGCCTCATACCGAGGGTCATATAAGAGAGATTCATTCGGTTTGTGCCCCCTCAACCGAAGTAGTGGAGGAACCTAAACAAACAAATGCATAATTTGTTACTTCTCTCAACTTGTCACAATATGAAAATCATAGAATATAGAAAAATAATCATCAAGATCAGGATAATTACCTCTCATCTTTCCACTAGCACCGCACGATGCTTCTGCTCGTAGAAATCATCAAGGCCCGAATATTTATCCGGCTGAAACATCCTAAATAATATGAACAAATTCTTTTAGGCATTCACCTAGTGGCAAAAACAATCACACTACACCTAGTGCCAAAAACCTAGGCATTCACCTAGTGCCAATAAGATTCATAATACATAGGCATACACCTAGTGCCAATAATATGAAGAAAACCTAGGTTACACTTAGTGCCACCAAAAACTACACCTAGTGCAAAAAACCTAGGCATTCACCATCACAAATTTAGTTTTACTTGAAAACATAGGCATGAACCATCACAAGTTTGATTTTACTTCAAAACCTAGGTTACGCCTAGTGCAAAAAAACCCCACCAAAAATACAAAGTTATTGCAAAAACTAATTGGAGGGATTGGAGGAGCTTACCGGCCTCTTCGGTTTGCCCCAAAGAACCGACAAAATCGTTGAGGGAGGAGGAAGATCGAAGGGGGGGATCGGGAGGAGGAGGGAGTAGTTTCTCGCCAAGGCTCACACGGAACAGAGGAGGAAGAAAGGATGGTTGGTGGGCGATGGGGCGGACGGGGCAGATATCGCCCCTAGAAACGCCATAGAGCTTGGCGTTGCAGTGCTAGCTTGAAACGCGACAGTACACTAGCGTTGCAGTGTTGGCAGGAAACGCCACATTGCACTGGCGTTTCACAGTTCACGTGCAATGCCACGGATTACGACGTTACTAAAAAGAGTTAGATCGTGAAATTGTTTTGTAGCGAGTTCATTTTGTGCCCATATCTCTACTATTAAAAGCACGAGAGGGCAGATACAACTAGAAATATTAGTCGTCGGATTAGTAATCAATGGTTATTAACCACACTAATGAAACAATGTTAACGAAACTGCTATAATTAGCGATCTACGTCCCAACCCACGACTCCCGCTGTGCACCTTGATACGTCCATTTTGCATCATGCTTTCATGTTAATATTTATCGCTTCTTGGGATGTTATTTCACTTCACGTTACAACATTTATGCCTTTTCTCTCTTATTTTGCAAGGTTTACTTGAAGAGGGAGAATGCCGGCAGCTGGAATTCTGGCCTGAAAAAGGAGCAAAGTTGAGATACCTATTCTGCGCAACTCCAAACACCGTAAAAATCAACGAGGATTTTTTTCGGGATTTATAAAAAATACTAGGCCGAAGAAGCGCCAGAGGGGCGCCAGCAGGTGGCCACAAGCCTGCTAGGCGCGACCACCCCCCTAGCCGCGCCTAGGGGGCTTGTGGGCACCCAGCTGGCCCTCTGGCTCCCCCCTTCTGCTATATGAAGGGTTTCGTTCGAAAAAAAAATAGGAGGATGCTTTTTCAAGGATTCGCCGCCGCCACGAGGCGAAACTTGAGCAGAACCAATCTAGAGCTTCGGCAGGACGATCCTGCCGGGGAAACTTCCCTCCCGGAGGGGAAAATCATCGCCATCGCCATCACCAACACTCCTCTCATCGGAGGGGACTCATCACCATCAACATCTTCATCAGTACCATCTCATCTCCAAACCCTAGTTCATCTTTTGTAACCAATCTCTGTCTCGCGACTCCGATTGGTACTTGTAAGGTTGCTAGTAGTGTTAATTACTCTTTGTAGTTGATGCTAGTTGGATTACTTGGTGGAAGAGTTTATGTTCAGATCCTTGATGCTACTCATTACCTCTCTGGTCATGAATATGATCATGCTTTGTGAGTAGTTACTTTTGTTCTTGAGGACATGGGATAAGTCATGCTAATAGTAGTCATGTGAATTTGGTATTCGTTCGATATTTTTGATGTGTTGTATGTTGTTTTTCCTCTAGTGGTGTTATGTGAACGTCGACTATATAACACTTCACCATTATTTGGGCCTAGAGGAAGGCATTGGGAAGTAGTAAGTAGATGATGGGTTGCTAGAGTGACAGAAGCTTAAACCCTAGTTTATGCGTTGCTTTGTAAGGGACTGATTTGGATCCACTAGTTTAATGCTATGGTTAGACTTCGTCTTAATTATTCTTTCGTAGTTGCGGATGCTTGCGAGAGGGGTTAATCATAAGTGTGATGCTTGTCCAAGTAAGGGCAGTACCCAAGCGCCGGTCCACCCATATACCAAACTATCAAAGTAACGAACGTGAATCATATGAACTTGATGAAAACTAGCATGACAGAAATTCCCGTGTGTCCTCGGGAGCGATTTTCCTCCTATAAGACTTTGTCCAGGCTTGTCCCTTGCTACAAAAGGGATTGGGCCACTTTGCTGCACCGTTGCTACTTTTGTTACTTGTTGCTCGCTACGAATCGTCTCACCACACAATCACTTGTTACCGATAATTTCAGTGCTTGCAGATATTTCCTTGCTGAAAACAACTTGTCAGACCCTTCTCCTCCTCGTTGGGTTCGACACTCTTACTTATCGAAAGGACTACGATAGATCCCCTATACTTGTGGGTCATCAAGACCCTTTTCTGGCGCCGTTGCCGGGGAGTGAAGCGCCTGTGGTAAGTGGAACTTGGTAAGGAAACATTCATATAGTGTGCTGAAATTTATTGTCACTTGTCACTATGGAAACTAATCCTTTGAGGGGCTTGTTTGGGGTATCTTCACCTCGAACGGAAGCACAAAGAGTTGCTCCTTGATACGTCCATTTTGCATCATGCTTTCATGCTGATATTTATCGCTTTATGGGCTGTTATTATACTTTGTGGAACCATACTTATGCCTTTTCTCTCTTATTTTGCAAGGTTTATTTGAAGAGGGAGAATACCGGCAACTGGAATTCTGGACTGGAAAAGGAGCAAGTCCGAGTCCTCTATTCTGTGCAACTCCAAATGCCCTGAAAATCAACATGGATTTTTTTGGGAATATATAAAAAATACTGGGCGAAAGAAGTGTCAGAGGGGAGCAACCAGGGTCCCACAAGCCTGGTTGCCGCGGCCTACCCCCTGGGCGCGGCAATAGGGCTTGTGGGCACCCTGGTGGCCCACTGGCCCCCTCTTTTGCTATATGAAGGGTTTCGTCCGAGAAAAAATCAGGGTGGAGCTTTTTCGTGGATTCGCCGCCGCCACGAGGCAGAACTTGAGCAGAACCAATCTAGGGCTCCGGCAGGACGATCCTGCCGGGGAAACTTCCCTCCCGGAGGGGGAAATCGTCGCCTTCGTCATCACCAACATTCCTCTCATCGGAGGGGACTCATCTCCATCAACATCTTCATCAGCACCATCTCCTCTCCAAACCCTACTTCATCTCTTGTAACCAATCTCCGTCTCGCGACTCCGATTGGTACTTGTAAGGTTGCTAGTAGTGTTGATTACTCTTTGTAGTTGATGCTAGTTGGATTACTTGGTGGAAGAGTTTATGTTCAGATCCTTGATGCTATTCATTACACCTCTGATCATGATTATGATTATGCTTTGTGAGTAGTTACTTTTGTTCCTGAGGACATGGGATAAGTCATGCTAATAATAGTCATGTGAATTTGGTATTCGTTTGGTATTTTGATATGTTGTATGTTGTTTTTCCTCTGGTGGTGTTATGTGAACGTCGACTACATTACATTTCACCATATTTGGGCCTAGAGGAAAGCATTGGGGAGTAGTAAGTAGATGATGGGTTGCTAGAGTGACATAAGCTTAAACCCCAGTCTATGCGTTGCTTCGTAAGGGGCTGATTTGGATCCACTAGTTTAATGCTATGGTTAGACGTTGTCTTAATTCTTCTGTCGTAGTTGCGGATGATTGTGAGAGGGGTTAATCATAAGTGGGATTCTTGTCCAAGTAAGGTCAGTACCCAAGCGCTGGTCCACCCACATATTAAACTATCAAAGTAACGAACGCGAATCATATGAACATGATGAAACTAGCATGACAGAAATTCCCGTGTGTCCTTGGGAGCGTTTTTCCTCTTGTAAGACTTTGCTCAGGCTTGTCACTTGCTACAAAAGGGATTGGGCCACTTTGCTGCACCGTTGCTACTACTTGTCACTTGCTACTTTTCGCTTGCTTTGTTTCACCTCACTACACCATCACTTGTTACCGCTATTTCAGTGCTTGCAGTTATTACCTTTCTGAAAACCGTTTATCTGAGCCTTCTGCTCCTCGTTGGGTTCGACACTCTTACTTATCAAAAGGACTACGATTGATCCCCTATACTTGTGGGTCATCAAGACTCTTTTCTGGCACCGTTGCCGGGGAGGGAAGCGCCTTTGGTAAGTGGAATTTGGTAAGGAAACATTTATATACTGTGCTGAAATTTATTGTCACTTGTCACTATGGAAACTGTTCCTTTGAGGAGTTTGTTCGAGGTATCTTCACCACGAACGGAAGCACGAGGAGTTGTTCCTCAACCTGAGGTACCTACTGAAAATATCTTTTATGAAATTCCTTCAAGTATGCTTGAGAAACTGGTGGCTAATCCTTTTACAGGAGATGGATCTTCATATCCAGACTTGCATCTAATCTATGTAGATGAAGTTTGTGGTTTATTTAAGCTTGCAGGTTTGCCCGAGGATGAGGTAAATAAGAAATTATTTCCTTTATATTTGAAGGATAAGGCGTTGACATGGTATAGGCTATGTGATGATACTGGATCATGGGACTACAATCGGTTGAAATTGGAATTTCATCAAAAGTTCTATCCTATGCATTTAGTACATCGTGATCGGAATTATATTTATAACTTTTGGCCTCGTGACAGGGAAAGCATAGCTCAAGTTTGGGGGAGGCTTAAATCAATGCTATATTCATGCCCCAATCATGATCTCTCGAGAGAAATTATCACTCAAAACTTTTATGCTCGGCTTTCTCATGAAGATCGTACCATGCTTGACACTTCTTGTACCGGTTCTTTTATGAAGAAGGATATAGACCACAAGTGGAATTTATTGGAAAGAATCAAACGTAACTCTGAAGATTGGGAGCTTGAAGAAGGTAAGGAGTCAGGTATGAATTTCCAATTTGATTGCATTAAATCTTTTGTTGAAACAAACACCTCTAGAGATTTTAGCGCTAAGTATGGACTCTACTCTGAGATAGTAGCTTCTCTATGTGAATCTTTTGCTGCTCATGTTGATCTTCCCAAAGAGAAGTGGTTTAAGTATCACCCCCCTATAGAAATCAACATAGTTAAACCCAATCTAGTTGAGGAGAAAGTCGTTGCTTTTAGTGATCCTATTGTTCCTTGTGCCTACGCTGAGAAACCACCTTACCCTGCTAGGAAAAAGGATTATTCTAAAGCTCCAACTGTGATATGTAGGGGTTACATTAGAACACTTGCACCCCCTGAGGAGATTAGAGTTGAACCTAGTGTTGCTATTATCAAAGATCTCTTAGCCGAAGACATAGACGGGCATGTTATCAAATTCTGTGAGGACTCCGCTAGAATTGCTAAACCTCACGCGAAAGACAAATACGGACCTGTAGTTGGCGTGCCCATTGTTTCTGTCAAGATAGGAGATCATTGTTATCATGGTTTATGTGATATGGGTGCTAGTGTTAGTGCAATACCCCGGTCCCTATATGATGAAATCAAATATGAGATTGCACCTGCTGAGTTAGAACCCATTGATGCCACTATTACGCTTGCTAATAGAGACACTATCTGCCCTCTGGGAATTGTGAGAGACGTGGAAGTCCTGTGTGGTAAGACAAAGTATCCTACTAATTTCCTCGTCCTTGCTACTGCACAAGATAGCTTTTGTCCCATCATATTTGGTAGACCCTTTCTCAACACTGTCAATGCTCACATTGATTGCATTAAACAGTCTGTCACTATTAGTTTCGAGGGTGTGTCTCATGAATTTAACTTCTCCAAGTTTGGAAGACAACCCCATGAAAAAGAGTCGTCTGGTAGGGATGAAATCATTGCTCTTGCCTTTATTGCCGTACCTCCTACGGATCCTTTAGAGCAATATCTGCTTGAGCATGAAAATGATATGCATATGGATGAAAGAGATGAGATAGATAAAATTGTTTTAGAACAATATCCTGTTCTCAAGAATAATCTGCCTGTTGAACTGCTTGGGGATCCTCCCCCACCAAAGGGTGATCCTGTTTTCGAGCTAAAACAGTTATCCGATACTCTTAAGTATGCCTATCTTGATGAGAAGGAGATATATCCTGTTATTATTAGTGCTCACCTCTCGAATCACGAAGAGAAGAAGTTATTAAAAACTTTGAGGAAGCACCGTGCTGCTATTGGATATACTCTTGATGATCTTAAGGGTATTAGTCCCACTCTATGTCAGCACAAGATTAAAACCGATCCTGATTCTAAGCCAGTTGCTGATCATCAACGGAGATTAAATCCGAGGATGAAAGAGGTCGTGAGAAAAGAAATATTAAAGCTTCTGGAGCAGGAATCATTTATGCCGTTGCTCATAGTGATTGGGTAAGTCCAGTACATTGCGTACCTAAGAAGGGAGGTATCACCGTCGTTCCTAATGATAAGAATGAACTAATCCCACAGAGGATTATTACTGGCTATAGGATGGTGATAGAGTTCCGTAAAATGAACAAGGCAACTAGGAAAGACCATTATCCTTTGCCGTTTATCGACCAGATGCTAGAAAGGCTATCTAAACACACACACTTCTGCTTTCTAGACGGTTATTCAGGTTTCTCGCAAATACCTTGTAATGCCCCAAGTGTGTAATTGCCATATTTGGAACCTATTGCATGTGGGTCCACCTTGCCAGATATATGATGATGTCACTTATGTCTATGTTTTCCTGTGTCACCTTGTGTCCCTTGCACATCTTCCTTGCATGCATGCATAGCATAACATATCATGTCATCTCCTTGTCCTTGTGATTTCATGTGTCTCTTATTTTTAGTTTCCCTTGCATGCATGCAAACCATGATGCTCCATGTCATGTCTTGTGTGCACATATCTTGCTAGGTGTGATTTTGTGATCTTGTGATTTCATGTGTTGTTGCACATGTGATGATGTGGTGTGAAGTAGTGGAGTGTGGTGCTTGACATTATTTTCAAACCCCCCTTGTTAGTTTCAAACCTTTTCTCTCTTTTATTCCCAAGCTCAAAATTCCACTTGCTCCTTACCTGGTTTTAAAATGTCCTCTGTTTACTGAATATTGTAGGTATTATGTTGTGCAAGTTTGGTGATTTTAAAAGTGTTTTAAACAGGTGCAATAAATACAAAACAGAGTCATCTAATTCTGTTTTGTGAAATAATTACTTGCTCCTAAAAATCTTGTTTTGTTTTATTTAAATAGGCCATATTTTCCTATGACCAGGGGGTAATTTTCTGATGATTTATCCCCAGTAGTTTTTGCCTTGTTTTTATATTTCTTCTGGCCTTTCTTTTAAATAGTTGAGAAACTCGAGGGTTCCCTTTCTTTTAAATGGCGCAGGTGGGCTTCCTCTCCCTTCCCTGGCGGCCCATCTTTCTCCTTCCCTCGCGCCAGGAGCCCACGGCCGCGGCCTCCTTTCCTCCGTGACGCCGTCTCCCTCCTTCCCTCGCTTTCCGTCAGAAGCTGGGAGAGAGAGCAGTGCCGCCGTGAGGCACAAACGTCGAGGGGCCCCCTATTTAGCCTGGGCGTCCGTGCCTCCCCCCTCGCCTAGGGTTCCCTCCATTCCCTCAGCCGCCGCCGCCACCTCTCCCCATCCCCATCTCCATCTCTCCCTTCCTCCCATAGGTAAGTGCTCTGTAGGAGTTAGCAGAGAAGTAGAGAAGGAGCCCGCCGTCGATCCCCTGCCTCCCGTCGTCTCCGGCGACGGCGGCCATGTCCGGGAGCTCGGGGGTAGCCTCCGCGTTCCATTCCCTACCTTGGTGAGGCCGGGGAACATCTTCGACGACGGCTAGCTCGACGTCAACCACCCTGCTCCGGTGCACCTCTTCTTCCTCGGCTCGACTTCATCTATATCATGTTCGGCGTCGGTTCTTCTTCCCCTCCAGCGCCTCTTCCTCCGCAGATCGATCTCCTTCCTTCCCCAAGGTGAGGGACGTCTTCCCCTTGCTTCTTCCTCCTCGGATCCGTCATAGAACCGCCGTGGAAGGTGCTCGCGTTTCTCTGTTCCTAGCAATAGGTAGCAGGGCGTGGTGCAGTTGCGGTGCAGTAGCAGCATATCGTGTGGTAGCAGCGTGTAGACTTGGTGCATAGCAGGCGCAGCCCTTGCAGGGGGGTAGTTCTCCTGCCGTGACGCAGCAGCAGCAGCAGCAGGCGTGCCCGGCGGCCTCCCTGTCGCCGGCAGCCTCTGTAGGCAGGGCAGAGAAGCGCTACTAGATGACCTTGAACGCAACCCTCCTCTGATCAGTCATCATTCTGTAGCGTAGTGGTAGTAGTAGTGGTGCCAGTAGCCTGTTGCCTGTAGGAGGGCGTGGGTTCGATCCCTCCCCTCGGCAACCCCTTTTTCTCGTTTATTTTCTTCGGCACAGTAGCAGGCAGATTAAGCATACCCGGAGAGAAGCCCCTCTCTGGTCAGTTCAGAAGCTGTAGCAGAGTGGTAGCTGCCTTGTGCCTGTGTGTGCTCGAGCAGCAGGTCTGGGGTTCGACCCCCAGTACCTCCCTTTTATTTTTCCCTTGTCCTCTGCATTTCTTTTTCCTTTGCTATTCACCACCTTGTAGCCTTGTTCTTTGTAGCTATGTACTTATTTTTCTTGTGCACTTAGATGTTTGTGCTACCTCCTCCTTTTATCTTTTTTCCCTTCTTGCAGTGCAATTAATTCTTGTGTTGTGCATCCTGCTTTGAGTTTTGTTGCTGTGGTGTGCAACACACCATGAGGCTGATTTACACTGCCCTCTCAACAGCATAATTTGCACACTAGCTTGCTGGTTGTGTGTAGTTGCCCATGTAAGGAGTTGAACCTTGTGATATGTGTGCTTGTGGATTCATGGGCATAGTGTAGGTTGTGTGTATGTGGTGTAGGCACACATCCTAGAAGAGCATGTGCTGCTTGGTGTATATGCTAGATGGGTTATATCTAAGTTGGGTGGCTTGTGCTAGTAGTTTTAGTTGCATGAGTTGTGGTGTGTGTATGTGTGAACCACACACATGGGCTTGGCTCATGTGGCACCTAATGGGAGTGCATGTGGTAATATTCTTCCATGACCATGTTCATATATAGATGCCTTACATGTTTGTGTTGATCAATAGCATGATGTTGTTGTGAATGATGTGGAGTATATGTGTGTGTGTGGAACTTCCCCACCTTTGCAAACTATGCACCCTCACATGTCCATATGTGAGAGGGCATGGTGATTTGTATGTGTGGATAGCATGGTAGAAGTGGTTGTGAGTTGATGTGCATGACACAAACATGGGGTTCAAACCCCCATGTCACTTTGTCATTTTGCACATGAACACAACCTTTGTAGTTGTTGTCTTAGTAGGAACTACATGAAATGATGCCCATTCCCTAGGCATGATTTGGAGTAGTTTACTCTCCCCTAATTTGTGGTCACTTCTTCCAAGTAAGTGTCCACATATTATGGATGATTTTGGGGTAGAATCTCCCAAGGATTCCAGTGGTGAAGTTTGTTTCGCCATTAGGAAACTTTATGGAGTTGACATATTCAGTTCTGTTGCAAGTTTGATCTTTGATTCCATGGAATAGGTGGAGCCCAAGGGCATGAGTTTTTGTGTGATAGTAGTAGGGGTTTTGCTATACACTATAGTGGTGTCATTTATCACTTGGTGTTATGTGTGTGCAAACTATGCCTAGACAAAGTGGGCATGTGGCTGAAAAATTCCAGATTAGTGAAATCTGAAATTTCACTAAGTCTGGGACTCTGGAAACATTTTCTTCTCTTATAGATGAGGATGTGCTGGTCATTCTGTTGAGAACTAGCCTTAGTTCAGTGCTAGGATGTTCAACCTGATATGTTTTTGAAGCTCCCTGTAAAATTTAAAATCATTTGGAGTACAGTAGGTTGTGTTTTGGTTGCTGTCAAAAGGCTTCAGAACAAAGACAGAAACTCAGGTGCAGGAATTTTCACTAAGTCCCTGAGATCTGATGGTTTTGGGAAAGTTTGTGGCCTTGTATCTTCTAGAGTTTTATTCCTTTTGCTGTGATTCTTGCTGGTGTTGGTAGTGTTCTTGGTGGGCTACAACCACATATATTATTTGTCATGTTTGGAGGCCTGTAGCTATGTTGCATGTAGCTCCCAAAGAGCTAAGATGCAGATTGTGGCAGATTATGTAGTATAGTCATTTTGATCAATGTGTGTGCTTAGTTGATGTTGTGGTGTTCTTACTTGCTCCAATACATTCATTTTTGGTTGTTATATGTCTTGGCAACCTGGTAATACCAGATTTGTGTCAATTGTGGGTGTGGTGTTGAATCTTCCACGTAGAGCTTCATATCTTGTTTCGTTGATCCCCGTTGATCCGTAGCTCCGTTTGCAATGTTCTTTATATGGTTTTGCATCATTTTCACGAGCCGCATCTGTTCATGTCATTCTCATGCATGTCAAAATAGCTTAGTGTACAGTTCTGTACAGAAACTTGTAGTAGTTTATTTTGCTTGTGCTAGTGATAGAATTAGTGATGCATGCCCATTTTTCGTCTCATGCATCATGTGTTTGTTGCATCTTGTGGTTCTGCTGTTCATTGGTTGTTATTCTCATGTTTGGTAGCACCGGGATCGGAGAACGAATACGTGGAGTCAGGAGAGTACGTGCAGGACGAACCAGAACCATTCCAAGCTGAGGATATCACAGGCAAGATGATATGACCTTGATTCCATCTCTAGACTTGTTATGCTAGTTTTCGATTCCATGTCATATTGCTCATTGCCTACCACTGAATTAAATTGCCTCTTCATATACCATGAGCACAAACACCGTTCCCCTTCCTAGCAAAACTTGTATGGCTAAGTAGGCTTGCTCAGCTACTAATGTTAGCGTTGCTAGTTGCAGGTGCTTTGACTCATGTGATAACATGAGCTTTGATATCATTATCTTACATTCCGTTATTTAATTAATGCACCTATATATACTTGGTAAATGACGGGAGGCCTAGCCTTTTGCCGGGTGCTTTGTTCCGTTATTGCCGCCTTAGTTACCGGTTACCGGTGTTTGATTCCATAATGATCGCTCCTAACACGTTCGGGGTTGTTATGGGGACCCCCTTGATAAATTGCGTAGTGCTAAGGCTTGTCCGGCAGGACCCAACATTGGTGTTAATTTTCTAATAACTTAATAATAATCTGCATAGGGAGTAGCTACCCCGAGGACTTTAATCAACAACCCGGGCCAGTGCTCCTCATGAGTGTTGGTCCAACCTGGATAGACTGCGGGGGCCACCACAAGGAAACTTGAGGTTTGGCTCCTGTAGGCTTTTCCATCCGTCGTGTCCTGAGACTGAGATACGCGGCTCTTATCGGGGTCGTCGACACGTCGGGAGGTCCTGCTAGCCTTGTCTTACCTTAGCGGTATATCTTGCGTATAGGAATCCCAGTGAAGCTTTGGTTCTCCCCAGAGTTGAGGTTTTCCTCTAAGGAATCCGACGAGATCACGAGATTCGTGATAGAGGGTGCCTTTGCGGCCTGTGTTCGTTTGTGATGGACTAGTTGGAGCACCCCTGCAGGGTTTAATCTTTCGGAAAGCCATGCCCGCGGTTATGTGGCAACTTGGAATATTTTGTTAACATCTGGTATTAGAGAACTTAAACATAAACTAATAACAATTGCCAATTGTGTGCGTAACCGTGACTGTCCCTTCGAAGATCTCTCTTCGATCGGGAACACGGTGGGGTTATGAATGCCATAGGTAGGTGTTCAGGATCACTTAGTGATCAAGTAATCCCGACCACTAGCGTAGACCACCTTCACTTCTACTTTGCGTAAGTTAGCCACTTAATCAAGCTTAGGATGCTGCAGCCTGATACACTTCACCCTTACCCTACCTAATAACATGACTAGTTCTGGCACCAAGGTCTTAGATTGCTGAGTCCCCGTGGCTCACGGATTCCTCCGAAACTCCCAGCAGGTACAGGTACCCCAGAGACAGATGATCCCGACGGCACCCAGCTGGCATGGCAGTACGACGAGGAGACAGACCGCCTCTACGTGAACTATCCAGAGGACTGAGGCGTGGTCGTGATCATGTGCCTGCAGGCAGGGTAGCATAGCATTTCCATGTTTTGTAGTCCATAGCGGAACTACCTTGATTGTATCTGTGGTGTACTCTGAGTTATTAATAAGAAGACAGTTGAATCCCGCATTGTCTACTTTATTTATTATTTGTGCTATGTTACTTGCTTGCGAAACGCTTATATGCGCTTCTTTCCTATTCGAGGGCCTCGACCCCCAGATCAGAAAGGACTGCATCTTGGTCGTTACATACCTGTTGCACAATCTGATCAGGAGAAAACCACTTTCACTTGCCCTTTCGGTACCTTTGCTTATAGACGTATGCCTTTTGGCTTGTGCAATGCATGTGCCACCTTTCAAAGATGTATGATGACTATATTCTCTGACTTTTGTGAAAAGATTGTTGAGGTTTTCATGGATGATTTCTCTGTTTACGGTTCTTCCTTTGACGATTGCCTCAGCAACCTTGATCGAGTCTTACAGAGATGCAAAGACACCAACCTCGTCTTGAACTGGGAGAAGTGCCACTTCATGGTTAATGAAGGCATCGTCTTAGGACACAAAATCTCTGAGAGAGGCATTGAAGTTGATAAGGCTAAGGTAGATGCAATTGAGAAAATGCCCTCCCCCACAGATATCAGAGGTATACGAAGTTTCCTAGGTCATGCTGGTTTCTATAGAAGGTTCATTAAAGACTTCTCTAAGATTTCTAGGCCTCTTACCGACCTCTTGCAGAAGGATGTTCCTTTTGTTTTCGATGAGGATTGTGAGGAAGCTTTCGAAATACTTAAGAAGGCCTTGATAACCACACCTATTGTTCAACCACCTGATTGGAACTTGCCCTTTGAAATCATGTGCAATGCTAGTGATTATGCTGTTGGTGCTGTTATAGGACAAAGAGTTGACAAGAAGTTGAATGTCATTCACTACGCTAGTAAAACTCTAGACAGTGCCCAAAGAAACTATGCCACTACGGAGAAGGAGTTTTTAGCAGTCGTGTTTGCATGTGAGAAGTTCAGATCTTATATAGTTGACTCCAAAGTAACTATTCACTGTGATCATGCTGCTATTAGGTACCTTATGGAGAAGAAGGACGCTAAGCCTAGGCTAATCAGATGGGTTCTCCTGCTACAGGAATTTGATTTGCACGTTGTTGACCGAAAGGGTGCTGATAACCTTGTAGCAAATAACTTGTCTAGGCTAGAGAATGTCCTTGATGACCCACGACCTATAGATGACAGCTTTCCTGATGAGCAATTGAATGCCATCCGCACTTCACATAGTGCACCGTGGTATGCTGATTACGCCAACTATATCGTAGCCAAATACATACCACCCAGTTTCACCTACCAGCAAAAGAAGAAATTCTTGTTTGATTTGAGACACTACTTTTGGGACGATCCTCACCTTTATAAGGAAGGAGCAGATGGTGTTATTAGACGTTGTGTGCGTGAACATGAACACGGACAGATCCTGCAGAAGTGTCATTCCGAAGCCTACGGAGGACACCATGCTGGAGATAGAACTGCTCATAAAGTATTGCAATCAGGTTTCTATTGGCCCACTCTCTTTAAGGATGCCCGTAAGTTTGTCTTGTCTTGTGACGAATGCCAAAGAATAGGGAACATCAGTAAGCGTCAGGAAATGCCTATGAACTATTCACTTGTCATTGAACCATTTGATGTCTGGGGCTTTGATTATATGGGACCTTTCCCGAGTTCGAATGGGTATAGTCACATCTTAGTTGCTGTGGATTACGTCACTAAGTGGGTAGAAGCTATCCCCACTAGAAATGCTGATCACCACACCTCTATTAAGATGCTTAAAGAAGTCATTTTCCCAAGATTTGGAGTCCCTAGATATCCGATGACTGATGGCGGTTCACACTTCATACATGGTGTTTTACACAAGATGCTCTCTAAGTATGATGTCAACCATAGAGTTGCATCTCCTTACAGTCTAGTGGTCAAGTGGAGTTGAGTAATAGGGAGATCAAATTGATCTTACAAAAGACCGTCAATAGATCTCGAAAGAATTGGTCTAGCAAACTTGACGATGCACTATGGGCTTATAGGACTGCTTATAAGAATCCCATGGGCATGTCGCCGTATAAAATGGTTTACGGTAAGTCCTGTCATTTACCTCTTGAGCTGGAACACAAAGCTTATTGGGCAATCAAAGAGCTCAACTTCGATTTCAAACTTGCCGGTGAGAAGCGGTTGTTTGATATCAGCTCATTAGATGAATGGAGGTCCCATGCATACGAGAATGCCAAGTTGTTCAAGGAAAAGGTTAAGAGATGGCACGATAAAAGAATACAAAAACTAGAGTTCAATGTAGGTGATTATGTCCTGCTATACAATTCTCGTTTAAGATTCTTCGGAGACAAGCTTCACTCTAAATGGGAAGGTCCCTACGTTGTCGAGGAAGTATATCGTTCCGGTGCCATCAAAATCAATAACACGGAAGGTAATTTTCCTAGAGTGGTAAACGGGCAAAGAATCAAGCATTACATCTCTGGTACTCCCATAAATGTTGAGACCAATATCATCAATATCATAACTCCAGAGGAGTACATAAGGGATGTTTATCACCCTGTTTCAGACCCTGAAAACAAAGAGGTATCTATTTCGGTATGTAATTGGACTCCGAAACTTTTCCAATAGGATTTTTTCTCCGTTTTGGAATTTATGGAAAATTAGAAAAATAAAAAGCAGTCCGGAGAGCGCACGAGGCGGCCACAAGCTTGGTTGCCGCGGCCTCCCGTGGCCGCGGCAACAGGGCTTGTGGGCACCTCGTGTCCCTCCCGGACTGCGGAGCACTCCTTTTGGTCCGTAAAAATCATTATATATACGCCCGAGGGTTTTGATCTCCGTATCGCACAATTTTCCTCTATTTTCGTTCCAAGCCTGTTGTCTGCCGCAGATTTAGAGCAAAGATGTCTTAGGAATCTGTTGGGGAGAATAATCTTCCTCAAGTTCATGAAGAATTAGATGCTGATCTGAAAAGGGTAGAAGTCACAGAAGCCAGGGACAAAGCTAAGGAGAAAACCCAAGCTAGGGAGGAAGTTCAACCTAGGTTCAATGTTGAAGACGTTGAAGGAGTAGATTTTCTCCAACCCTTCCTCCACGTGTTGTCTCCATCCTTGATTGAACTCTTGAGGTTTTGTGAAACAACTCGTGCTCGCAATATTTCCCTTTCTCGTGAAGTTGTTTTGCTAGAAAACCATGTCGCAGATCTCAAAGGTATAAATCAAAGATTGATAGCTCTCTTGGAATCAAAGATGGAGGATCAAACTCATGTTGCAACTCCACCACCATCACCACCAAAGGAAGACAACTAAGCATTGGTATGGGCAATCCCCTTGGCTTTTGCCAAGCTTGGGGGAGTTGCCCTGGTATCGTATCACCTTTATACCTTTTGCTTTTACCTTTGTTTTAGTTCTTTACTTTTCAGTTTTATTTCTTCTCTTAGTGGAATAAGTCTTTAGTGTTTTAGTTTGAGTCTTTTGCCTTGTGTCTCCCCCGATGTATTCGAGCTTGCGAGCTATATAATAAAGAGTATCTTAGTCAAGGGCTTTGTTTTGTGCCGTGAGCAAAAGTATGAAAAGAACGATATCATGAAAGATCATGAGGTGATCTTATGGAAAGTGATAGCTTCACATATAACAAGTATGATGATTGAAACTTGTTGAGAATAGACCAACATAAACCCTAGTCATTGTTGCAATTAATAGGAAGTAATAAGGAAAGAGAGGTTCACATATAAATATATCATCTTAGACACTTTCTATAATTGTGAGCACTCACTAAACTATTACATGCTTAGAAGTAGATGTTGGACATGGAAGACAACATAATGAATTGCGTTTGCTTGGTTCCAAACAATGTTATATGAGTAGAGATCCCTTAGCATGTGACGATTGGTTCCACCTCATATTAGCCAAAACTCCTGCACCAAGTAGAGATACTACTTGTGCATCCATAAACCTTCAACCCAGTTTTGCCATGAGTGTCCACCATACCTACCTATGGATTGAATAAGATCCCTCAAGTAAGTTGTCATCGATGCAAGCAATAAAAATTGCTCTCTAATATGTATGATCTATTAGTGTGTGGAAAATAAGCTTTATACGAACCTGTGATGAGGAAGACATAAAAGCGACAGACTGCATAATAAAGTTCTTTATCACAGGAGGCAATATAAAGTGACGTTCCTCCGCACTAAGAGGACACACATCCAAACCTCAAAAGCGCATGACAACCTCTGCTTCCCTCTGCGAAGGGCATATCCTGTGCCTTTACTTTTTACCTTTGTAAGAGTCATGGTGATCCTCACCAATTCCTTATTTAGCCTTTTTCTTGGTGAACATCATATGCTTGGGAAAGATCTATATTCATTTATCAACTTGGAGCTGAGTACTTATGCTTTATTATTGTTGACTTTACCCTTGAGGTAAATGGTTGGGAGGCAAAACTATAAGCCCCTATCTTTCTGTGTGTCCAACTGAAACTTTGATACCATGAGTACCTCGTGAGTTGTAACAATTGTGCAAAACAAAAGAGATGATTGAGTATGTGGATTTGCTTTACAAGCTCTTATTTGACTCTTTCTCATATTATGATAAATTGCAATTGCTTCAATGACTATGGACTGTTGTTGGCTACTTCTCGGTAAGGTTTTTGTTTCATACTTTGCTTTGTGAAGGAATTGTTACTTTCCCATAAGAATCTCTATGATGTATTGCTGTTCTATGTGTGATCATGATGCCCTCATGTCCGTATTATGTTTTATCGACACCTTCACCCCTAAACATGTGGACATGTTTTGGGTCTTGGTTTTCGCTTGAGGACAAGCAAGGTCTAAGCTTGGGGGAGTTGATACGTCCATTTTGCATCATGCTTTCATGTTGATATTTATCGCTTTATGGGCTATTATTATACTTTGTGGAACCATACTTATGCCTTTTATCTCTTATTTTGCAAGGTTTGTTTGAAGAGGGAGAATACCGGCAACTGGAATTCTGGACTAGAAAAGGAGCAAGTCTGAGTCCTCTATTCCGCGCAACTCCAAATGCCCTGAAAATCAACGTGGATTTTTTTGGGAATATACAAAAAATACTGGGCGAAAGAAGTGTCAGAGGGGAGCAACCAGGGGCCCACAAGCCTGGTTGCCGCGGCCTACCCCCTGGCCGCGGCAACAGGGCTTGTGGGCACCCTGGTGGCCCACTGGCCCCCCTCTTTTTCTATATGAAGGGTTTCGTCCGAGAAAAAATCAGGGTGGAGCTTTTTCGTGGATTGGCCACCGCCACAAGGCGGAACTTGAGCAGAACCAATCTAGGGCTCGGGCAGGACGATCCTGCCGGGGAAACTTCCCTCCCGGAGGGGGAAATCGTCGCCTTCGTCATCACCAACACTCCTCTCGTTGGAGGGGAGTCATCTCCATCAACATCTTCATCAGCACCATCTCCTCTCCAAACCCTAGTTCATCTCTTGTAACCAATCTCCCTCTCGCGACTCTGATTGGTACTTGTAAGGTTGCTAGTAGTGTTGATTACTCTTTGTAGTTGATGCTAGTTGGATTACTTGGTCGAAGAGTTTATGTTCAGATCCTTGATGCTATTCATTACACCTCTGATCATGATTATGATTATGCTTTGTGAGTAGTTACTTTTGTTCCTGAGGACATGGGATAAGTCATGCTAATAATAGTCATGTGAATTTGGTATTCGTTCGATATTTTGATATGTTGTATGTTGTTTTTCCTCTGGTGGTGTTATGTGAACGTCGACTACATAACACTTCACCATATTTGGGCCTAGAGGAAAGCATTGGGGAGTAGTAAGTGGATGATGGGTTGCTAGAGTGACAGAAGCTTAAACCCAGTCTATGCGTTGCTTCGTAAGGGGCTGATTTGGATCCACTAGTTTAATGCTATGTATAGACGTTGTCTTAATTCTTCTTTCGTAGTTGCGGGTGCTTGCGAGAGGGGTTAATCATAAGTGGGATGCTTGTCCCTGTAAGGGCAGTACCCAAGCGCCGGTCCACCCACATATCAAACTATCAAAGTAACGAACGCGAATCATATGAAAGTGATGAAACTAGCATGACAGAAATTCCCGTGTGTCCTCGGGAGCGTTTTTCCTCTTATAAGACTTTGCTCAGGCTTGTCACTTTCTACAAAAGGGATTGGGCCACTTTGCTGCACCGTTGTTACTACTTGTCACTTGCTACTTTTCGCTTGCTACATTTCACCTCACTACACCATCACTTGTTACCGCTACTTTCAGTGCTTGCAGTTATTACCTTCCTGAAAACCGTTTATCTGAGCCTTCTCCTCCTCGTTGGGTTCGACACTGTTACTCATCGAATGGACTAAGATTGATCCCCAATACTTGTGGGTCATCACTCCTCAACCTGCTACACCTACTGAAAATATTTTCTTTGAATTTCCTTCGGGTATGCTTGAGAAACTGCTGGCTAATCCTTTTAGAGGAGATGGAACATCACATCGAGACTTGCATCTAATCAATGTAGATGAAGTTTGTGGTTTATTTAAGCTTGAAGGTTTTGCTGAGGATGAGGTCAAGAAGAAGGCCTTTCCTTTATCTTTGAAGGATAAGGCGTTGGCATGGTATAGGCTATGTGATGATACTGGATCATGGAACTACAATCGGTTGAAATTGGAATTTCATCCGAAGTCAATATCTCCCGTAAGGTCTATGTAGAGGCTATATGATTAGAGAGATATTGACTTCGGATGGAATTTATTGGAGAGAATTAAACACAACTCTGAGATTGGGAGCTTGAAGAAGGTAAGGAGTGAGGTATGAATTTCAAGTTTGATTGCATTAAATCCTTTGTTGAAACAAATACCTTTAGTGATTTTAGCGCCCAGTATGGACTTGACTCTGAGATAGTAGCTTCATTGTGTGAATCTTTTGCTGCTCATATTGATCTCCCCAAAGAGAAGTGGTTTAAATATCATCCTCCTTTAGAAGTCAATGTAGTTAAACCCAATCCAGTTGAAGAGAAAGTCATTGCCTATAATGATCCTGTTGTTCCGAGTGCTTACATTGAGAAACCACCTTTCCCTGTTAGGATAAAGGATCATTCTAAAGCTTCAACTGTGATACGTAGAGGCTACATTAGAACACCTACACCCCTGAGAAAATTAGAGTTGAACCTAGCATTTCTATTATCAAAGATCTTCTGTCCGACGATGTTGAGGGACATAATATTTACTTCTGTGAAGATGCTGCTAGAATTGCTAAACCTCACGCTAGAGACAAACATAGGCCTGTTGTTGGCACGCCTGTTGTTTCTGTTAAGATAGGAGATCATTGTTATCATGGTTAATGTGACATGGGTGCTAGTGTTAGTGCAATACCTCAATCCTTATATGATGAAATCAAAGACGAGATTGCACCTGTTGAGATAGAACCTATTGATGTCACTATTCAGCTTGCCAATAGAGATATTATCTGCCCTGTGGGAATTGTTAGGGATGTTGAAGTCTTGTGTGGTAAAACGAAGTATCCTGCTGATTTCCTCATTCTTGCTACCGCACATGATAGCTTTTGTCCCATCATATTTGGTAGACCTTTTCTCAATACCGTCAATGCTCATATTGACTGTGAGAAGCAAACTGTCACTGTTGGCTTTGAAGGTGTGTCACACGAGTTCAATTTCTCCAAGTTTGGTAGACAACCTCATGAAAAGGAGTTTCCTAGTAAGGATGAAACTATTGCCTTAGCTTCTATTGCCATGCCTCCTACTGATCCCTTAGAGAAATACTTGCTTGAGCATGAAAATGATATGCATATGGATGAAAGGGATGAGATAGATAGAGTTATCTTAGAACAATATCCTACCCTTAAGAATAACTTGCATGTTGAACTGCTTGGGGATCCACCCCCACCAAAGGGTGATCTTGTGTTCGAGCTTAAACAGTTGCCTCATACTCTTAAGTATGCTTATATTGATGAAAAAGAGATATATCCTATTATTATTAGTGCTAGCCTCTAAGAGCATGAATAAAAGAAGTTACTAAAAACTCTGAGAAAGCACCGTGCTGCTATTGGATATACTCTTGATGATCTTAAGGGCATTAGTCTCACTCTATGTTAGCACAAGATTAAAACTGATCCTGATTTCAAACCAGTTGCTGATCATCAAAGGAGATTAAATCCTAAGATGAAAGAGGTAGTAAGAAAAGAAATACTAAAGCTCTTGGAAGCACGTATTATCTATCCTGTTGGTCATAGTGATTGGGTGAGTCCGGTGCATTGCGTCCCTAAGAAGGGAGATATTACTGTTGTCCCTAATGATAAGGATGAATTGATCCCATAGAGGATTATTACTGGCTATAGGATGGTGATCGATTTTAGGAAATTGAATAAAGCCACTAGGAAAGATCATTACCCTGTGCCTTTTATCGACCAAATGCTAGAAAGACTGTCTAAACACACACACTTCTGCTTTCTAGACGGTTATTCTGGTTTCTCCCAAATACCAGTTGCACAATCTGATCAGGAGAAAACCACTTTCACCTACCCTTTCGGTACCTTTGCTTATATACGTATGCCTTTTGGCTTATGTAATGCACCTGCCACCTTTCAAAGATGTATGATGGCTATATTCTCTAACTTTTGTGAAAAGATTGTTGAGGTTTTCATGGATGACTTCTCCGTTTACGGGTCTTCCTTTGATGATTGCCTCAGCAACCTTGATCGAGTCTTGCTGAGATGTAAAGACACCAATCTTGTCTTGAATTGGGAGAACTGCCACTTTATGGTTAATGAAGGCATCGTCTTAGGACATAAAATTTCTGAAAGAGGTATTGAAGTAGATAAGGCTAAGGTTGATGCAATCGAGAAGATGCCATACCCCAGAGATATCAAAGGTATAAGAAGTTTCCTTGGTCATGCTGGTTTCTATAGAAGGTTCATTAAAGACTTCTCTAAGATTTCTAGGCCTCTTACCAATCTCTTGCAAAAGAATATTCCTTTTGGTTTTGACGATGATTGTGAGGAAGCCTTCGAAATACTTAAGAACGCCTTGATAACCGCACCTATTGTTCAACCACCTGATTGGAACTTGATACGTCTCAAACGTATCTAAATTTTTTGATGGTTTCACGCTATTATCTTGTCTTCTTTGGTTGTTTTATGTACCTTTTATATCTTTTTTGGGACTAACTTATTAATTCAGTGCCAAGTGCCAGTTCCTGTTTTTTCCGTGTTTTTGACTCTTTTCAGATCTGATTTTGGAACGGAGTCCAAACGGAAGAAAAACCCCGAAATGATTTTTTCCCGAACGGAAGAAGATCAGGGGGCCTTTGGGCCAGGCCAGGTGGGCTCCAGGGAGCCCACAAGCCCCCACTCCGCCACGAGGGGGGAGGCGGTGGTGGGCAGGCTTGTGGCCTCCCTGGCCGCCCCTGACCTAGGTCTTTGGCCTATAAATTCCCAAATATTCCGCAAAAAATCGGGGGAGCCTCGAAAATACTTTTCTGCCGCCGCAAGCTTCCGTTTCCGCGAGATCTCATCTGGAGACCCTTTCCGGCGCCCTGCCGGAGGGGACTTTGGAGTTGGAGGGCTTCTTCATCATCATCATCGCCCCTCCAATGACTCGTGAGTTGTTCACTTCAGACCTACGGGTCCGTAGTTAGTAGCTAGATGGCTTCTTCTCTCTCTTGGATCTTCAATACAAAGTTCTCCATGATCTTCATGGAGATCTATCCGATGTAATATTCTTTGGCGGTGTGTTTGTCGAGATCCGATGAATTGTGGATTTGTGATCAAATTATCTATGATATATATTTGAGTCTTTGCTGATTTCTTATATGCATGATTTGATATCCTTGTAAGTCTCTCCGAGTGTTGGGTTTTGTTCTACCATGTGGTGACCTTTCCCAGTGATAGTAGGGGCAGCAAGGCACACATCAAGTAGTTGCCATCAAGGGTAAAAAGATGGGGTTTTTATCATTGGTTTGAGATTATCCCTCTACATCATGTCATCTTGCTTAAGGCGTTACTCTGTTCTTATGGACTTAATACACTAGATGCATGCTAGATAGCGGTCGACGTATGGAGTAATAGTAGTAGATGCAGAAAGTATCGGTCTACTTGTTTTGGACGTGATGCCTATAGATATAATCATTGCATAGATATTGTCACGACTTTGCGCGGTTCTATGAATTGCTCGACAGTAATTTGTTCACCCACCGTCTACTTGCTTTCATGAGAGAAGCCACTAGTAAACACTACGGCCCCCGGGTCTATTCACATCCATCGTTTACACCTCCGCTTTTACTTTGCTTTGTTACTTTGTTGCTTTCAGTTCTCACTTGGCAAACAATCTATAAGGGATTGACAACCCCTTCATAGCGTTGGGAGCAAGCTTTTGTGTTTGTGCAGGATCTTGAGATACTCCTCCACCGGATTGATACCTTGGTTCTCAAACTGAGGGAAATACTTACCGTCACTGTGCTACATCACCCTTTCCGCTTCAAGGGAACACCAGCGCAAGGTTCCAAGGCCATGGGGGAAATCCTTTGCATACTTGCCTAGGAAGTCCCTTAAGGCGTAGCCGCAGCTGAAGGATTCCTGGTGCCGTCGTCACACCTGTTTCTGGCGCCATTGGAAGGAATTTTGTGCATTAGCATAGCTCACATCAGAAGCATTTCTAGCGCCGTTGCCGGGGAGGAGAAATCACGATCTATTCAAGTAGGTCTCACAAACTCAGCTCCTGCATTTACTTTTGTTGCCAGTTGCCTCTCGTTTTCCTCTCCCCCACTTCACATTTGCCGTTTTCATTTGCCTTTCTCCTTTGCCTTTTTCCGTTCGCCCTTCTTCCGCTCGCTTTCTGTTTGCTTGTGTTACCATGTGCCTTCTTTTAGCTTGCATCTTTGCTTGCTAAAAATCCATTGATATGGATCCTCATCCACTAGCTAGTCTCTTTAAGAGACTGACTATTGTGGAACGAATTGCTAGTGAGTTGAGGGCAATTGATTATTTTGATGGAGTTTTGCTTGAGATGCGTGAATCAGAAAATCGTGATGAAGAAATTCATGAAGTGATTCAAGAGGGCTCCTTGTATGAAAAGCATGATTGCAATGATTTCACTATAAATCCTATTAGTGAAAATCATGCTAAAAATATGCAAAACCCTAAGCTTGGGGATGCTAGTTTTGCTTTGTCCACTACTTGTTGCAATAATCATGATTAGGGAGATGATCTTTCTTATGATCTTGAAAATTTGTTCAAACCTCATGATGAATATGATATTTGCAACAATACTGAAAGTGGGATTGGAGAAGTCATGACATTATTTGATGATAATCCCACTATTTTTGAAGAGCGTCAACTTTGCATGCATGTGGATCATGAAAAGAATATCCTATGGGATAGCTATATTGTTGAATTTGAATATGATCCCACATGTAATTGCTGTGAGAGAGGAAGATATTGTGGTAGAAACTTTCATGTTACCAAATTACCTCTCGTTATGTGGAGATTGCTATTGTCTCTTTCTTCTTCCTTGCATATGGCAACTATTGGTTGTCTTGAAAATTTGTTTTCCTAACAAATGCCTATGCATAGGAAGTATGTTAGAATTAGATGTGGTTTTCCCATGCTTTAGGATGCTCTCGTTGTGCTTCAATTCTTGTCTTTTGAGAGAGCATCATTGAATGCCTAGCTAAGGACATTAAACAAAAGCGCTTGTTGGGAGGCAACCCAACGAATCTATCCTTTTTCTTTCTGTTTTGTGCTTTCCACACTTTCATAATTCTGTTATGATTGTGTTTTTTGTGTTTCTTTTTTGCGTTTGTGCCAAGCAAAACCGTTATGATTAGTCTTGGGGATGATCGTTTGGTCATGTTGGAAAAGACAGAAACTTTCTGCTCACGAAAATAAATTTTTTTATTTTCTGTAAGAGCTTTTGAGTTGATTCTTTTTTCTGCTGATTGCTACGCAAATTCTTCAGACTGTCGTAATTGTTCAGTATTTTTGAAGTACCATAGGTATATGAAATATACAGATTGCTACAGACTGGTCTGCTGTTAACAGATTCTGTTTTTGTTGTGTTGGTTGCTTATTTTGATGAAACTATGGATAGTATCGGGGGGTATTAGCCATGGAAGATTGAAAGTACAGTAACCCAACATCAACACAAGTAGAATTTAAGTTTTCTACAGTACCTAAGGAAGTGGTGGTTTGCTTTCTTGTACTAATGTTATCACGAGTTTCTGTTTAAGTTTCGTGTTGTGAAGTTTTCAAGTTTTGGGTGAAGTTCTTATGGACAAAGAGATAAAGAGTGGCAAGAGCTCAAGCTTGGGGATGCCCAATGCACCACAATATATCCAAGGATGCCGTAAAAGCCTAAGCTTGGGGATGCCCCGGGAAGGCATCCCCTCTCTCGTCTTCAATCCATCAGTAACGTTACTTGGGGCTATATTTTTATTCACCACATGTTATGTGTTTTTGCTTGGAGCGTCTTGTATCATAGGAGTCTTTTATTTTTGTTGTGTCACAACATCCTTGCTGCACACCTAGAGAGAGAGAGACATGCACACACCGTGATTTTGTCGAGCTTCACTTATATCTTTTGGTAGACAATTCAGCTCACATGTGCTTCACTTATATCTTTTGAGCTAGATACTTTTGCTCTATGTGCTTCACTTATATCTTTTAGAGCACAACGGTGCATGGCTTGGTAGTTGATCTATGCTTTGAAAGTAGTCTCAAAAGGGGTAGTTATCCAAAGGGATACGAAAACTTCCACCTTCATGTGCATTGAATAGTTAGAGAAGTTTGATTCATCTCAATTAGTTTTGAGTTGTGGTTATGGTAATATTGAAGTCATGCTAGTAAGGTGTTGTGGATCTAGAAATACTTGTGTTGAAGTTAGTGATTCCCATAGCATGCACGTATGGTGAACGGCTATGTGATGAAATCTGAGCATGATTAGTATATTGATTGTCATCCTCTGCGTGGCGGTCGGGATTGCGCGATGGTTTATACCTACCAACCCTTCCCCTAGGAGTATGCGTTGAATGCTTTGTTTCGATTACTAATAGAACTTTTTCAACAAGTATATGAGTTCTTCATGACTAATGTTGAGTCCATGGTTTAGATGCACTTTCACCTTCCACCATCACTATCTTCTTAGTGCCGTGCAACTTTCGTCGGTGCACAAAACCCACCATTAGCCTCCCTCAAAACAGCCACCATACCTACCTACTATGTCTTTTTCAAAGTCATTCCAAGATATATTGCCATGCAACTACCACCATGACATGTGCCACCACGTCTACATTCCCATTGCATGATCGTAAGATAGCTAGCATGATGTTTCCATTGATGTCTATGCCATGCTAGATCATTGCCACGATACACTACCGAAGGCATTCCATATAGAGTCATAGTTGCTCTAAGTTTTGAGTTGAAAGTGTGATGATCATCATTAATGGAGCATTGTCCCATGTGAGCAAATAAAAGAGGCCAAAGAAGCCCACCAAAAAAAAGAAAAAAGAAGAGGCCAAAGAGCCCACCAAATAAAAAAAAGAGAGAAGGGACAATGCTACCACTTTTTCCACACTTGTGCATATTAAGCACCATGATCTTCATGATTGAGAGTCTCTTGTTTTGGCACCACCATATAGCTAGTGGGAAATTTTCATTATATAACTTGGCTTGTATATTCCTATGATAGGCTTCCTCAAAATTGCCTTAGGTCTTCATGAGCAAGCAAGTTGGATGCACACCCACTAGTTTTCTTTAAGAGCTTTCACATACTCATAGCTCTAGTGCATCATTTGGATGGCAATCCCTACCCATTCACATTGATATCTATTGATGAGCATCTCCACAGCTCATTGATATGCCTAGTTAATGTGACTATCTTCTCCTTTTTTGTCTCGCAACCTCCACTACATTCCACACCATCTATAGTGCTATAACCATGGCTCACGCTCATGTATTGCGTGAGAGTTGAAAAGGTTTGAGAAAGTAAAGGTGTGAAACAATTACTTGGCCAATACCGGGGTTGTGCATGATTTAAATTCGTTGTGCAATGATGATAGAGCATAGCCAGACTATATGCTTTTGTAGGGATAACTTTCTTTTGGCCTTGTTACTTTGAAAGTTCATGATTACTTTACAAGTTTGCTTGAATTATTATTGTTTCCACGTTAATAGCAAACTATTGTTTTGAATCTAATGGATCTGAACATTCACATCACATAAGAGGAATTACAAAGGACACCTATGCTAGGTAGCATGAAAGCATCAAAAATTCATTCTTATCACTTCCCTACTCGAGGACGAGCAGGAGTTAAGCTTGGGGATGCTTGATACGTCTCAAATGTATCTATAATTTTTGATGGTTTCACGCTATTATCTTGTCTTCTTTGGTTGTTTTATGTACCTTTTATATCTTTTTTGGGACTAACTTATTAATTCAGTGCCAAGTGCCAGTTCTTGTTTTTTCCGTGTTTTTGACTCTTTTCAGATCTGATTTTGGAACGGAGTCCAAATGGAAGAAAAACCCCGAAATGTTTTTTCCCGAACGGAAGAAGATCACGGGGCCTTTGGGCCAGGCCAGGTGGGCTCCAGGGAGCCCACAAGCCCCCACTCCACTACCAGGGGGGAGGCGGCGGTGGGCAGGCTTGTGGCCTCCCTGTCCGCCCCCTGACCTAGGTCTTTGGCCTATAAATTCCCAAATATTCCGCAAAAAATCGGGGGAGCCTCGAAAATACTTTTCCGCCGTAGCAAGCTTCTGTTTCCGCGATATCTCATCTGGAGACCCTTCCCGGCGCCCTGCCGTAGGGGACTTTGGAGTTGGAGGGCTTCTTCATCATCATCATCGCCCCTCCAATGACTCGTGAGTAGTTCAATTCAGACCTACGGGTCCGTAGTTAGTAGCTAGATGGCTTCTTCTCTCTCTTGGATCTTCAATACAAAGTTCTCCATGATCTTCATGGAGATCTATCCAATGTAATCTTCTTTGGCGGAGTGTTTGTCGAGATCCGATGAATTGTGGATTTGTGATCAGATTATCTATGATATATATTTAAGTCTTTGCTGATTTCTTATATGCATGATTTGATATCCTTGTAAGTCTCTCCGAGTCTTGGGTTTTGTTTGGCCAACTAGATCTATGATTCTGGCAATGGGAGAAGTGCTTGGTTTTGGGTTCTACCATGTGGTGACCTTTCCCAGTGACAGTAGGGGCAGCAAGGCACACATCAAGTAGTTGCCATCAAGGGTAAAAAGATGGGGTTTTTATCATTGGTTTGAGATTATCCCTCTACATCATGTCATCTTGCTTAAGGCGTTACTCTGTTCTTATAGACTTAATACACTAGATGCATGCTGGATAGCAGTCGACGTGTGGAGTAATAGTAGTAGATGCAGAAAGTATCGGTCTACTTGTTTTGGACGTGATGCCTATAGATATAATCATTGCATAGATATCGTCATGAATTTGTGTGGTTCTATCAATTGCTCGATAGTAATTTGTTCACCCA
This sequence comes from Hordeum vulgare subsp. vulgare, assembly GCF_904849725.1. Lineage (NCBI taxonomy): Eukaryota > Viridiplantae > Streptophyta > Magnoliopsida > Poales > Poaceae > Hordeum > Hordeum vulgare. The sequence continues at coordinate 537,826,222 of NC_058521.1, forward strand.
CCGTCTACTTGCTTTCATGAGAGAAGCCACTAGTAAACACTACGGCCCCCAGGTCTATTCACATCCATCATTTACACCTCCGCTTTTACTTTGCTTTGTTACTTTGTTGCTTTCAGTTCTCACTTGGCAAACAATCTATAAGGGATTGACAACCCCTTCATAGCGTTGGGAGCAAGCTTTTGTGTTTGTGCAGGATCTTGAGATACTCCTCCACCGGATTGATACCTTGGTTCTCAAACTGAGGGAAATACTTACCATCACTGTGCTACATCACCCTTTCCGCTTCAAGGGAACACCAACGCAAGGCTCCAAGGCCACGGGGGAAATCCTTTGCATACTTGCCTAGGAAGTCCCTTAAGGCGTAGCCGCAGCTGAAGGATTCCTGGTGCCGTCGACACACCTGTTTCTGGCGCCATTGGAAGAACTTTTGTACATTAGAACTTACCTTTTGAAATCATGTGTGATGCTAGTGATTATGCTGTTGGTGCTGTCCTAGGGCAAAGAGTTGATAAGAAGTTGAATGTTATTCACTATGCTAGTAAAACTCTAGACAGTGCCCAAAGAAACTATGCCACTACGGAAAAGGAATTTTTAGAAGTCGTGTTTGCATGTGAAAAGTTCAGGTCTTACAAAGTTGATTCCAAAGTCACTATTCACACTGATCACGCTGCTATACCTCATGGAGAAGAAGGACACTAAACCTAGACTTATCAGATGGGTTCTCTTGATACACGAATTTGATTTGCACGTTGTCGACAGGAAGGGTGCTGATAACCCCGTACCAGATAACTTGTCTAGGTTAGAGAACGTTCTTGATGACCCACAACCTATTGATGATAGCTTTCCTGATGAGCAATTGAATGTCATCAATGCTTCACGTAGTGCACCGTGGTATGCTGATTATGCAAACTATATCGTTGCCAAATATATACCACCTAGTTTCACATACCAGGAGAAGAAGAAATTCTTCTTTGACTTGAGACATTACTTTTGGGATGATCCTCACCTTTATAAGGAAGGAGTAGACTGTGTTATTAGACATTGTGTACCTGAACATGAACATGGATAAATCCTACAGAAGTGTCACTTTGAGGCCTACGGAGGACAGCATGCGGGAGATATAACTGCACACAAGGTATTCCAATCAGGTTTCTATTGGCCCACTCTCTTCAAGGATGCCCGTAAGTTTGTCTTGTCTTGGGACGAATGTCAAAGAATAGGTAATATCGGTAAACGTCAGGAAATGCCTATGAACTATTCACTTGTCATTGAACCATTTGATGTCTGGGGCTTTGATTATATGGGACCTCTTCCAAAATCCAACGGGTATACTCATATCCTAGTTGCTGTTGATTACGTCACTAAGTGGGTAGAAGCTATCCCCACTAGTAGTGCTGATCACAACACATCTATTAGGATGCTTAAAGAAGTTATCTTCCCTAGATTTGGAGTCCCTAGATATCTAATGACCGACGGTGGTTCACATTTCATTCATGGTGCTTTCCGTAAAACGCTTGCTAAGTACGATGTCAACCATAGAATTGCGTCCCCCTATCACCCTCAGTCCAGTGGTCAAGTAGAGCTAAGCAATAGAGAGATTAAACTAATTCTGCAAAAGACTGTCAACAGGTCTAGAAAGAATTGGACTAAGAAGCTCGATGATGCACTGTGGGCTTATAGGACTGCCTATAAGAATCCCATGGGCATGTCTCCGTACAAAATGGTTTACGGCAAAGCATGTCATTTACCTCTTGAGCTAGAGCATAAAGCTTATTGGGCAATCAAAGAGCTCAACTTTGATTTCAAACTTGCTGGTGAGAAGAGGTTATTTGACATTAGCTCGCTTGATGAATGGAGAGCTCAAGCATATGAAAATGCCAAGTTGTTCAAAGAAAAGGTTAAGAGGTGGCATGATAAGAGGATACAAAAGCGTGAGTTCAATGTAGGTGATTATGTCTTGCTATATAATTCTTGTTTAATATTTTTTAGGCAAGCTTCTCTCTAAATGGGAAGGTCCCTATATTGTTGAGGAAGTATATCGTTCCGGTGCTATCAAGATCAACAACATGGAAGGTAATTGTTCGAGAGTTGTAAATTGGCAGAGAATCAAGCATTATATCTCAGGTACTCCCATAAATGTTGAAAGCAATATTATCAATACCATAACTCCGGAAGAATACCTAAGGGATATTTATCAGCGTGTTTCAGACTCCGAAAACGAAGAGGTATGTGATTCGGTAAGAAAACAGACTCCAAAACTTTTCCAGTAGGAATTTTCTCCGTTTTGGAATATTTGAAAAAATAGAAAAATTGGAAGTAGTCCGGAAAGCGCGCGAAGAGGCGACAAGCCTGCCAGGCGCGGGCCCACCCCCTGGCCGCGCCTGGGGGGCTTGTGGCCACCTCGTGTGCCTCCCGGACTCCGTTTTCATGCGGAGTACTCCTTCTGGTCTGAAAAAAATCACTATATATTCTCCCGTAAGGTCTGACCCTCGTATCACGCAGATTTCCTCTGTTTTTGTTTCGAGCCTGTTTTCTACCGCAGATTTAGGTCAAGATGTCGTCTCAGGATTCAGTGGGGGAGAGCTATGTGGCTGATTTCCTTGCTAACCCTAAGGTCTATGGGGACTTGGATCCTTATGGCTGGACCACTGATGAGGAAGAAGATTATGATCCCAAGGGGAAGGAACAAACAAGTTCCGATGAAGAGGAGGCTCCTCTACCTCAACCTGGACACACACATGTGGAGTTCAAGAAGTCGAGCCTCCCTGACTCAAGGAAGAAGCCTAAGACTTTGTTTATCCCTTCTCGTTTCTTGCAGGAGAATAAGCAGGAATTATGCCAGAGGGTGTTGAAGCTTGAAGAGGAAAATGATGATCTAAGAGAGCAGAATTTTATGCTCAGGTGGGAATTAAACAAGCTCAAGACTTCTGCGACAACTCCTTCACCATCACTTCCAAAGGAAGACAACTGATCATGGGTATGTGCAATCCCCTTGGCTTGTGCCAAGCTTGGGGGAGTTGCCCCGGTATCGTATCACCATCACATCTTTTGCCTTTCCTTTGTTTTAGTTTGTTCCATTTCAATTTTCTTTTTCTCTAGTAGATTAAAAGTCTTAGTGTTTTAGTCTTGAGTTTTGCTTTGTGTCACCACCGTTGTATTCGAGCTCATGAGCGATATAATAAAGAATGTCTTAGTTGAAGGGCTTTGCCTCTTGCCATGATCAAAAGAGTGAGAAAAGAACAAAAGCATGAAAGATCATGTAATGATCTTATGGGAAGTGATGGCTTCACATATAAAAAGAATGATGATTGAAACTTGTTGAGGGTAGACAAACGTAGACCTTGGTCATTGTTGCAATTAATAGGAAGTGATAAGGAAGGAGAGGTTCACATATAAATATATCATCTTTGACACCATCTATGATTGTGAACAATCAAAACTATTGCATGCTTAGAAGTAGATGTTGGACAAGGAAGACAACATAATGAATTGTGTTTGCTTGGTTCCGAACAATGTTATATGATTAGAGATCCCTTAGCATGTGACGATTGCTTCCACCTCATATTAGCCAAAACTCCCGCACCAAGTAGAGATACTACTTGTGCATCCATAAACCTTCAACCCAGTTTTTCCATGAGAGTCCACCATACCTACCTATGGATTGAATAAGATCCCTCAAGTAAGTTGTCATCGGTGCAAGCAATAAAAATTGCTCCCTAATATGTATGATCTATTAGTGTGTGGAAAATAAGCTTTGTATGAACCTGTGATGAGGAAGACATAAAAGCGACACACTGCACAATAAAGTTCTTTATCACAGGAGGCAATATAAAGTGACGTTCCTCCGCACTAAGAGGACACGCATCCAAACCTCAAAAGCGCATGACAACCTCTGCTTCCCTCTGCGAAGGGCCTATCTTGTACCTTTACTTTTTGCCCTTGAAAGAGTCATGGTGATCTTCACCAATTCCTTGTTTCGCCTTTATCTTGGATAACATCATATGCTAGGGAAAGATCTATATTCATATGTCAACTTGGAGGTAAGCATTCATGAGTTATTATTGTTGACATTACCCTTGAGGTAAGCAGTTGGGAGGCAAAACTATAAGTCCCTATCTTTCTCTGTGTCCAGCTGAAACTTTGATCTCATGAGTACCACGTGAGTTGTAGCAATTCTAGAGAATGAAAAGATGATTGAGTATGTGGATTTCCTTTACAAGCTGTTATTTGACTCTTTCTGATGTTGTGATAAATTGCAATTGCTTCAATGACTAAAGGCTATCGGTTGTTACTTCTCGGTAAGGTTCTTGATCCATACTTTACTTTGTGAAGGAATTGTCACGTTAGCATGAGAGATTATATGTTGGTATTGCTGTTTTGATCATGATCATGATGCATGCATGTTCGTATCTTGTTTTGTCGACACCTCTCTCCCTAAACATGTGGACATATTTATTGAGCTCAGTTTTTGCTTGAGGACAAGCGAGGTCTAAGCTTGGGGGAGTTGATACGTTCATTTTGCATCATGCTTTCATATTGATATTTATCGCTTCTTGGGATGTTATTTCACTTCACGTTACAATACTTATGCCTTTTCTCTCTTATTTTGCAAGGTTTAGTTGAAGAGGGAGAATGCCGGCAGCTGGAATTCTGGCCTGAAAAAGGAGCAAAGTTGAGATACCTATTCTGTGCAACTCCAAACGCCGTAAAAATACTGGGCCGAAGAAGCGCGAGAGGGGTGCCAGCAGGTGGCCACAAGCCCGCTAGGCGCGGCCGCCCCCTTGCCGTGCCTAGGGGGCTTGTTGGCACCCAGCTGGCCCTCTGGCTCCCCCCTTCTACTATATGAAGGGTTTCGTCCGGGAAAAAATCAGGAGGAGGCTTTTTTGAGGATTCGCCGCCGCCACGAGGCGGAACTTTAGCAGAACCAATCTAGAGCTCCGGCAGGACGATCCTGCGGGGAAACTTCCCTCCCGGAGGGGGAATTCATCGCCATCGTCATCACCAACACTCCTCTCATCGGAGGGGACTCATCACCATCAACATCTTCATCAGCACCATCTCATCTCCAAACCCTAGTTCATCTCTTGTAACCAATCTCCGTCTCGCGACTCCGATTGGTACTTGTAAGGTTGCTAGTAGTGTTAATTACTCTTTGTAGTTGATGCTAGTTGGATTACTTGGTGGAAGAGTTTATGTTCAGATCCTTGATGCTACTCATTACCTCTCTGGTCATGAATATGATTATGCTTTGTGAGTAGTTACTTTTGTTCCTGAGGACATGGGATAAGTCATGCTAATAGTAGTCATGTGAATTTGGTATTCGTTTGATATTTTGATGTGTTGTATGTTGTTTTTCCTCTAGTGGTGTTATGTGAATGTCGACTACATAACACTTCACCATTATTTGGGCCTAGAGGAAGGCATTGGGAAGTAGTAAGTAGATGATGGGTTGCTAGAGTGACAGAAGCTTAAACCCTAGTTTATGCGTTGCTTCGTCAGGGGCTGATTTGGATCCACTAGTTTAATGCTATGGTTAGACTTCGTCTTAATTCTTATTTCGTAGTTGCGGATGCTTACAAGAGGGGTTAATCATAAGTGGGATGCTTGTCCAAGTAAGGAAGTACCCAAGCGCCGGTCCACCCACATATCAAACTATCAAAGTAACGAACGCGAATCATATGAACTTGATGAAAACTAGCATGACAGAAATTCCCGTGTGTCCTCGGGAGCGTTTTTCCTCCTATAAGACTTTGTCCAGGCTTGTCCCTTGCTACAAAAGGGATTGGGCCACTTTGGTGCACAGTTGCTACTTTTGTTACTTGTTGCTCGCTACGAATCGTCTCACCACACAATCACTTGTTACCGATAATTTCAGTGCTTGCAGATATTTGCTTGCTGAAAACCACTTGTCAGATCCATCTGCTTCTCGTTGGGTTTGATACTCTTACTTATCGAGAGGACTACGATTGATCCCCTATACTTGTGGGTCATCACACCTCAGCACCCAAAAAAGGAAAACCACCCACTCCTCAACACCCCGCCGGCCACTGCCACCCCTCGCCACCGACGCCCCACCACCGCCCCGGCCCTCGCCCCCGTGCCCCCGCGCCTCGCCAGCCCCGGCCACCCCTTGCCACCGCCGCCTCGCCACCCCTTGCCCCGGCCACCCCTTGACACCGCCTTGCCACGCTTCGCCCTGCCACCGCTCCAGGGCTCGTCATCGCCGCCCTGCTGCCGTCTCGCCCCCGCGCCCCACCACCATCGTCCCCCCACACACCACCCCCTATCACCGGCCGCGCCCCACCAACACCAGGCCTCCTCTCCCTCCCCATCACTGCGGTGGAGCGGGTGTCCCACCACCGGCCGCTCCCCACCAATGCCAGGCCTCTTCTCTCACCCCGTCATCATGCTGGAGCAGATGCCCCGCCACCCGCCGCGCCCCACCATCGGCAGCCCAGTGGCATCCCGACTCGAGGTCCTCCTCCACCTCATTCCTCATCCCCTGGATTGGATCCATGCATGTGCTTGCTGGTGATTCCACATAGTCTCGCCTCGGGCGTTGGTTAGGGCATGATTTCGGGCGCGGTCCCTTTAGTTACCCTGTAGGAGGAGGCACACCCAGCAACAACGTGTGAGATATGTGGGAGTGGAGAGAAGAAATTGTATATGTTCACCTGCACCCAGTGCAATGGCTGTCAACATGTGTACTCCCTTTTTATTCTTCCTGTTTTCTTTAGCTTTCATCTTGGTTCAGATGTTAACCACTCGGGAAGTGTATTGCTTGCCACTCTGCGAGATCATGCATATTTTCCCTTTTTGCTGTAACCCTGTTTACTTTGTATATTTTGTACTTTGTATGTATGTATGCTTGGATGGAATACGAGAATTGCAGAGTATTTGATATGAAACTAGAATGGATTTTGCAATAGAAAGTGATGCAGAGAGCCAAATATATTAAATTAGACTCATAGCATTCCTAGATGATCCAAATTTTATTATATCCTTCTTTTGTTCTGAGGAGATTGTGTCCAATTGCACTACCCCCTCCTTCCACGATTATAAGATGTTCTAACAGTTTTGTGATTTGGATGTATACAAACACATTTTAGTGCCCCCGTTCACTCATTTCAGTCCATATGTATAGTTCACATTGAAATATCTAGAACATCTTATAACCGTGAACGGAGGAAGTATCTTTTACAGCTACGAAACAACACTCATTCAACATGAAAAATCTATCTACCTCTTTGAAAGTTATTCTTTTTTTCCGTTTTGTAGATATTGCATGGTGGTGCCAGAATATGATATGAGATATGACTCGTGTTGCTATGAATGCGAAAAAGGCTAATGGGGACCCAAAACCTATTCAAGGTAAAAATAACGATCACAAATATCAGCAATTACTTCATTCTATTACTAAGTTCTTTCACCAATCTCATTCTTTGAATCATGTAACTAAGTACATTTCCTCCCTACTCATGGTGCAGGTGAAAAAACAGAGCTTCAAAGGCCTGATAAGAGTCACAGGAATGTGGCCCATCAAATTGGTGTTAAAACACCACAAGTATAATAAAATTCGAAAGTGGAGTTCATTCCCTATGAAGAGGTGGCACTGTTGAATAGAGGGAGGCCAACAGTTCATTATACGCGAACATTTGTTGTGCGGCGTACACAGATTCATCCCGCATCTCCTCCAAGTATGAATTGCACATCACCCAGTAGACAGGTTAACCCGATTTTTGCTTGATTGTGCAGATTTCTATTTTTTTGATTTGTATATGATTTAGAATAACCTTGTGAATAATTTGTTTCCTTCCTTGGTGAATTTGTCGACAAAACCAAGTCTCCCCTTTACGAGCTTCTGCGTTTCTGTGTATAAAGCATTCTCCAAATCTTGCAATTTGATATTATGAGGGTATGACTCCCAAGTTTGACCAGCGGTTCGCTTCAAACGAAGCTTTATGACCATATGTGCTCTAGTACATATTTGACTTCTTGTGCTACCAGTGGAAACACCGTCATCTCATATGCTTGTTGGTTCATTTGGGAGGTTTCACAATTACTGGACTGAGCGTTGTAACCTGAGATTTCAATACTGGATGCTGCGCAAGGAGTCGAGCTCATATCAAATTCTTCACAACTTATGTCAGATGATGGGATAATCTGAGTTTCCAATCTTTATGTTATTATTTCCCTGCCTCCTGTGTAGCCATGACAGAGAGGGAGCCATGGATCTTGCCGGTCATCTAGCTTAATTAGCTTCAAGGAAACAATTGATACCACAAGATGGAAAAACACGTTGATTTAGAAATTACAACATTGTGGAGCACAGTCGAAAGGGAAAACAAGATTTACAACCGATGAGACCATGGACACCGATTACACTCATGGGACCAACATTGGACGTGCGATGATGATGGGATGGAACAAGTGTCATCAGGGATGTAAATTTCAATCTTTGGCAGTGCGCGGAGTTGGATACTTTCAAAATTCACAAAGGTAGTTTTCTAAAATGAGGCAGAACAATTACTTTCGTATATATACTGAAATGTTAATCCAACCTGTGAGTCCTCAGTTATAGTAGTGTATATATATTCAGTGAGGAGCTGGGTCCACTTAACATGAAGGAGGTTTAGCTAATTCTGCATATCTCACTCTAGATAGTACCATAAACTGGACTTGGTGGGATTTTAATATTTCCTACCTCTTGTTGGGAAACGTAGCATAAATTCAAAATTTTCCTACGCCATATTCAGATCTTCGTATGGAGAGACCAGCAACGAGAGAGGGGTGAGGGCATCTTCATACCTTTGAAGATTGCTAAGCGGAAGCGTTGCAAGAACGCGGTTGATGGAGTCGTACTCGCGGCGATTCAGATTGCGGTGTGATTCCGATCTAGTGCCGAACCACGGCACATCCGCGTTCCACACGCGTGCAGCCCGGTGACGTCTCCCGCACCTTGATCCAGCAAGGAGGAGGGAGAGGTTGGGGAAGATCTCCGGCAACACGACGGAGTGGTGTTGATGGAGAGACGAGGTCTCCTGGCAGGGCTTCGGCAAGCACCGTGGGAGAGGAGGAAGGAGGGAAGGAGGGCTGTGCCGAGGGAGATGGAAAACTGTGTGTAAAACAGCCCCAAAACCCTCTCTATATATAGGAGGAGGGGAGGGGGGGGGGTGCACCACCCCTAGGTTCCCATCCTAGGTGGTGCGGCAGCCCAGATGGGAGAGGGGGGCAGTGACCAGGGCACGGAGAGGGGGGGGGGCGCACCCCTAGGTGGGCCTTAGGCCCACCAGCGCCTAGGGTTTCCCCTCCCTCCCTCTTTGGTGCGCATGGGCTGGGCGTGGGGGCACACCAGCCCACCTAGGGGATGGTTCCCTCCCGCACTTGGCCCGCGTAGCCCTCCGGGGCTTGTGGCCCCTCCCGGTGGGCCTCCGGAACCCTTCCGGTGGTCCCGACACTTTGCCAGTGGTGCCCGAAACATTTCCGGCGTCCAAACCCATCCATCCTATATATCAATCTTTACCTCCGGACCATTTCGGAGCTCCTCGTGACGTCCGGGATCTCATCCGGGACTCCGAACAACCTTCGGTAACCTTGTATAACAATTCCCTATAACCCTAGCGTTATCGAACCTTAAGTGTGTAGACCCTACGGGTTCGGGAATCATGCAGACATGACCGAGACACTCTCCGGCCAATAACCATCAGCGGGATCTGGATACCCATGGTGGCTCCCACATGTTCCACGATGATCTCATCGGATGAACCACGATGTCAAGGATTCAATTAACCCCGTATACAATTCCCTTTGTGTGTCGGTATAGAACTTGCCCGAGATTCGATCGTCGGTATACCTATACCTTGTTCAATCTCGTTATCGGTAAGTCTCTTTACTCGTTCCGTAGCACGTCATCCTGTGACTAACTCCTTAGTCACATTGAGCTCATGATGATGTTCTACCGAGTGGGCCTAGAGATACCTCTCCATCACACGGAGTGAAAAATCCCGAGCACGATTCGTACCAACCCAACAGACACTTTCGGAGGTACCCGTAGTGCACCTTTATAGTCACCCAGTTACGTTGTGACGTTTGATACACCCAAAGCACTCCTACGGTGTTGGGGATATTACCTATTAATAACCCGCTCCAGTTGGGCCGGGTCAGCAAATCAGGCGATTCACCTGAGCGTGGTTTGGGCTTTGGCCTGGCGAGACCAAAGGTTGTATGGCGGTTTATAATTTCCGGAAGGTCTCCAAGCTTTAGAGGATGGCGACTTAGAGACCGCAGAGGTCACGATTTGTAGGAAGGAAAGTACCCTTGTAAACCCTAGGTGTTCGACCTGTATATAAAGGCGAGTCCCAGGGAAGAAGAGGGCAGGTTAGAAATCATCGAGTGCTAGGTTTGGCGAGTTACGCCCTCCTTGTAATCGAAACCACATTAATACAACTTAAAGCAGGACGTAGGCCTTTACCTCCTCACGAGGGGCCGAACCTGGGTAAATCACCGTGTCTCTCCTGCTCAACCCCTTTGAGTCGCCACCACGGTGCGATGGCTCCAGTACTAAGTCCTTTCACGAGGAGATCTGCCGTGACAAAACCACGACAGTTGGCGCCCACCGTGGGGCCTACGCACGTTGGAATTCAGTTCTCAAAGGGAGCCCTACCAGGGTTTGGGAGTTACGCGACGGGGCTCATGACCCGGAGCCGCCGCGGGAAGATCTACATCGACATCCAGCAATGGGGGCCCAAAGCAGACTCGATCGAATCTGGTTATAGGGTCCCCTTCGGCAAGATCAACATCTTCATCGGCATGATCGAATCATCCGTGCCTGAGCCGGACATCTCCACCGACATCGTCGAGCCGGCCAGGTACGTTCGCCCAGTGGTGACGCCAAATCTGACTCGCCAGGTTTTTGTTGGGTTCACGCAGGGATCAGAGGAGCCAGAACGTTCGGCGACCCAGGAAACTACGCCGGTCAACTCTGATGACGAATCATCCGTGGGCGATTCAGATTCAATCCGGTCTCTACATGGGGATTGTCTTGGGGGCTTGTCGCTAGCCATGGACCCCGAAGTCCTTGACCGAACCCGCCGCCAGATCGCCATTTATATGGCAGGGGCGACTCAGCCTTCGCAAAACCCTACAAGAGGCGATGGAACCGGCGAGACGTCCAGAAGCCCGGCCGCTGTCCTGGTGGAATTAGCGGCGAAGATCACAAGGCTGATGGCGACTCCCCTCAGACTAGAAAACCAGGAGGGGATAAACGTGGAGCTGGCAAAACTCAGAGAGGCAGTGGCAAAGGCTCATCGGGATGCCGAGGTGGAGTCCGCCAGGATCGAGACTCGGCAGGCTCAAATTGCGGCCGAAAGGATGCGCTTAAATACTGACAACTGGCGGCTCGAAAGACACCAGCGCGCATCCGACGCCGTCCATCAACGGAGACACCAAGGTCGCCTGCCCCATGATCTCAACCCGACCCGCCCGTTCGACACTCCACGAACCCCCGGGGCGGGAGCCGCCCCAGGGGGAGGGCCGGGTCAACCGCCTAACCCACCGGTCCAGACGGCTGAGGATCGCATCCCCCGATTCCGGATGCCTCAAGGCCTCTTTTCCAGCTCGATGGACAACGTCCTCGCTGCAACTCGCCATTTGGAGTCTCTCCCGATCCACGACAACACCCCTGCCGAGATAGAGGCAAGGAACGCCATCGAGATGTTGAAAACGACGGTGGTTCAAAACGCCCAGTTCTCACATAGCCTAGATAGGCTGCATTCCACCCCCCAGGCGAGTTACACCAGGAGTCGGCCAGAGGACCAGCCCGCCGTGAACAGCGGGCCGCGACCCGTCCCTCAGGACAACCCGCCTGATCATCAGAACCCGCCGGGCCGGGATCTCCCGAACACCCAAGTCGCCCCGGCCCCTCTCGTCGGGAGCGGTGGACGAGTGGGGGTGCCATGCTTGGCCCCCGCCCTTCGTAACGAAAGGATGCCCAAAGATTTTAAGGGACCAAGAAAGGTGCCTAACTACACCCCGGACCTTGAGCCGGCATCGTGGGTCGAGAGTTATGAAATCGCCATGGACATGCTCGACGTAAACGAGGCAGTTTGCGCCAGGTACTTCACGATGATGCTCGAGGGGTCAGCACGTACTTGGTTGAAAAACTTACCCCCCAACTCCATCCAGACCTGGGCCGAGTTGAAAGAGCGATTCATCAAGAACTTCCGAGGAACCTGCAAACGTCCGATGACGATCGTCAATCTGCAGCATTGTGTTCAGCGCCCTGATGAGTCGGCCCACCATTGGTCACGGCGGGTTGCGGAAATTATCCATTCGTCAGACTGTATTACAACGGCTCAGGCTGTGTTGATCCTCGAGCAGAATTGCCACTATGAACCCTTGGTGCAAAAATTAGGGCGACTCAAGCGAAAGGTCCAAGACATGGGAGAACTGATGGACACCCTCACTAGGTACGCTGAAGCGGATGACACCAAAGATCCTGGCGAGGACGGTAAGGCCAATTCGCCCAAGAAGGGCGAGTCATCCAAAAATCATACTCGGTTCCAGGGACGTAATCGCCACAATCAAGGAGCCAATGGCAAGCGAAGACCGCAAGAGGAGCCCTCGAATTTAGTGCCAACACCAACGCCAACACTGGCAACCAACGCCAGAATAAAAACAGGGGCTTTAGCGGGAAGAGGCCGCATAACTATGAAGAGCTACTCAAAGGCCCTTGCGTGCACCATGCCACGGAGGATGGTCCGACGACTCACTCCTGGGAGAACTGCTTCGTGATGCAGGAGTTTCGGGCGGAGGCGATCAAGAAAAGCCAAAGCGATGACCCGGACCAATGCCAGGAGCAGTTTGCCGCACCCAACCAACGACAGAACCCCTTCGGCGGTTTTCCCGAATAGGGGCCTCAGGGAGGCCCGCAGCCAAGCAGCGGCCAATATCCGGTACATCATCAGCGGCAGTATAACCCGCCAGGAGCCTTTCAGCAGCCGCCCCCACAGGAGGCTCTACAGGGTCAGGATGACAACGGAGGTTTCCGCATCAATCCCAAACAGTTAAGCAATGGGCAGTATCACGTTTTCACCACCAACGCTTGCAGACGTGATAAGAAGGTGAGTCACCGGGCTTACAGTGTGTTTGAGCCGACCCTTCCCAGGTACCTCCACTGGTCTGAACAAACCATATCGTGGAGTAGGGAGGATCACCCACCAAGAGTTGACAATCCGGGCGATTTAGCGTTGGTCGTGGCTCCCCAAGTTGGGGGCTACACCCTGTCCAAAGTGCTAATGGATGGTGGCAGCAACATTAATATCTTATACTTTGACACTTTCCAAAGGATGAACCTATTGGAAAAGGACCTGATGCCTTCAACCACGGTTTTCCATGGAATTGTCCCGGGCAAGTCGGCCTACCCCATAGGCCGAGTCAGACTCACAGTAGCGTTTGGAACAGCGCAGAATTACAGGTCTGAGTCACTGATCTTCGAGGTGGTCAAATTGAAAAGCCCATACCATGCGTTATTTGGGCGGCCGGCTTACGCCCGCTTCATGGCTCGCCCATGCTATGTTTACCTTAAGCTCAAGATGCCCGGTCCCAAGGGACCCGTCACGGTCGAAGGGGATAGAAGGATTGCAAAGGAATGTGAAGAAGGGGACGCGGCTTATGCGGAAGTCGCCTGCGCTGCGGTGGAGCTCAAACACCATCGGGCCAATGTTGACCCGGCAGACATGTCACCCCTAAAGAAGCCAACGACAGATGCTGAGTCGCCCCTCAAGTTCAAACCAACGGATGACACTAAGACAATCTTTCGTTCCTGGCGACTCATCCAAGCAGTTCACTATCGGGACGGGTCTGGACCCCAAATAGGAAAGCGCGCTCATCGAATTCATCCGTGAGAATCGGGACATCTTCGCATGGAAACCCTCTGACATGCCTGGTGTGCCGAGAGAATTCGCTGAGCACCATCTTAATGTTGACCCAAAGGCAAAACCTTTTCAGCAGTATCTTCGCAGGTTTAATGAGGAACGACGCAAGGCGATCAGGGAAGAAGTCGCCCGTCTCTTAGCCGCCGGATTCATCGTGGAAGTTTTTCACCCCAAATGGTTGGCTAACCCGGTTTTGGTGCTCAAGAAGAACGGTACCTTCCATATGTGCATTGATTACACGGACCTCAACAGGGCTTGTCCGGAAGATCCCTTCGCTCTTCCCCGCATCGACCAGATCATCGACTCGGTGGCGGGATGCGAACGATTGTGCTTTTTGGACGCCTACTTAGGATATCACCAGATCAAGATGGCCGTGGAGGATCAAGAGAAACAGCTTTTATAACCCCCTTTGGGGCCTTTTGCTATGTGTCCATGCCTTTTGGACTCAAGAGTGCAGGGGCGACTTATCAGCGCTGCATCCAGAATTGCCTTCACAGCCAAATCGGTCACAACGTCCACGCCTATGTCAACGATGTTGTGATCAAAACCCGCTAGGGGGAGACGCTACTGGAGGATCTCAAAGAAACTTTCGATAATTTGCGGGTATATCAGATGAAGCTGAATCCCACCAAGTGTGTTTTTGGTGTTCCTGCAGGGAAATTGTTGGGCTTCCTGGTGTCAGAGCGTGGCATTGAAGCTAACCCGGACAAAATCGAAGCAGTTACATCCCTTGGAAAGCCGGCAAACGTTAATCAAGTTCAACGACTGGCGGGTCGCATTGCGGCTCTGAGTCGCTTTGTAAGTCGCCTGGGTGAAAAGGCGATTCCTCTTTATCAGTTACTAAAGAAATCTGACCGGTTCGTTTGGACAAACGAGGCAGACGAGGCACTCGAAGCTTTGAAACGGCAATTGGTTAACCCGCCGGTCCTGGCCGCCCCGACTGAAAAGGAGCCCATGCTTCTGTATATTGTGGCAAATTCCAAAGCAGTAAGTGTGACAGTGGTTGTCGAAAGAAAGGACGAAGGGAAGGAGTACCCAGTGCAACACCCGGTATATTTTATCAGCGAGGTGCTAACCCTTTCCAAGCAACGTTACCCACACTGACAGAAGTTAGTGTATGAGGTGTTTATGGCGAGTCGGAAACTTAAGCATTATTTCCAAGAACACCCTATCACAGTGGTTAGCTCTGCTCCCCTTGGGGACATCATCCAGAATCAGGAGGCAACAGGGCGAATTGCCAAGTGGGCAATTGAACTTGGGCCGCATCACGTGCAATACACCCCCCGCACCGCCATCAAGTCTTAGGCTTTAGTTGATTTCGTCAATGACCGGACGGAGTTGCAGGCTCCGGAAGATAGGCCCGATCTCACTTACTGGACTATTTATTTTGATGGATCTAGACAACTGGAAGACTCGGGGGCTGGTGTGGTACTGGTATCCCCTCAAGGAGATAAATTCTGTTATGTTCTCCGACTCATGTTTCCATGCACTAACAATGCTGCAGAATACGAAGCTTTGCTTCACGGTTTGCGACTCGCCAAAGAGATGAATTTAACGCGAGTCAGGTGTTTTGGCGACTCTGATTTGGTGGCGCAGCAAGTTTCACGTACCTGGGATTCTCGGGACCCCATGATGGCGGCTTACAGAAGAGCTGTGTCTGACGTGGCGGGTCATTTTCATGGTTATCAGGTGGACCACATTGATCGGTGCCTCAACGAGGCGGCTGACGGCCTCTCACGACTTGGTTCCCAGCGAAAGCCAGTTCCTCCCAATGTCTTTCTGGACATTTTGCAGAAACCATCCGTGATTTTACCATCGGAGGAGGAGTTGGCAATACCGGATCCTGAGTCTCAGCTCGTGGCGGCTCTCCACGCCACGCCGAATTGGGTTCTTCCCTATGTGGCTTATCTCGCCCAGGACGAGTTACCAACAGACGAAGTTTCGGCCCGTCAAATCGTTCAGTGCAGCAAATCCATGGTGATCATCGATGGCGAGTTATATAATCGAAGCGCCTCTGGAGTCTTTCAACGATGCGTTTCCTCCGAAGAAGGATGCATGATCTTAAATGAAATTTATTCCGGAGATTGTGGGCATCATGCTGTGTCACGCTCTCTGGTGTCAAAAGCTTTCCGTCATGGTTTCTTCTGGCTGATGGCTCATGCAGATGCAGAGGATATAGTTCGTCGGTGCGAGGGATGCCAGCGTTATGGACGACATGCTCATGTGTCGGCTCAGGAATTAAGAATGATTCCCATCACTTGGCCTTTTGCGGTCTGGGGGTTAGACATGGTCGGCCCCTTTAAAATGTCTTCCAATAAGAAAACCCATTTGCTGGTGGCGGTTGATAAGTTCACCAAGTGGGTTGAGGCGGAACCTATTGGAAATTGCGATGCGGAGACAGCGGTCAAATTCTTGAAGAAGCTGATCTTCCGGTTTGGATATCCACATAGTATCATTACTGATAATGGTACTAACCTGTCCCAAGGGGCGATGCAGGAGTTTTGCCATCGAGACATATCCGGCTTGATGTTTCTGCGGTTGCTCACCCACAATCTAATGGGCAGGCGGAACGGGCGAATCAGGAGGTCTTACAAGGAATTAAGGCCCGACTCATGGCTCCCCTGGAGAAAACCCCAGGATGTTGGGTCGAAGAATTGCCTTCGGTGCTGTGGAGTATCCGGACCACCCCGAACCGGTCCACGGGTTTTACCCCTTTCTTTTTGGTCTACGGAGCAGAAGCCGTTCTTCCTACTGACATAAGGCATGATTCTCCTAGAGTCGCCGCATATGTGGAGCAAGACAATGAGCTGGCGCGTCAAGATTCCTTGAACGCTTTAGAAGAGGCACGTGACCTGGCTGTGGCCCGTTCGGCCATCTATCAACTGGATCTACGACGTTATCACAACCGCCGGGTTAAGAGCCGGACCTTTCAGGAAGGCGACTTAGTTCTTTGGTTGATACAAGATCGTGCTGGCATGCATAAGTTTTCACCACCATGGGAAGGACCGTTCGTCGTCAGCAAGAATCTTCGCAATGGCTCTTATTATCTGGTGGATCTTCGGCCTAACCGGCCAACCACGGAGGTTGAGTCAACTCGCCCTTGGAATATTGCCCACTTGCGGCCTTATTACACTTGAGCTCTTCAGCTCTGCATTTTGTAAGTTTTTCAGTTTCATTATGAAGTAATAAAATTAAAATGCTTCCCGACTTGGGGGCTTCTTCATTAAAGATCAATTTTGTCATCCTGTTGCGACCTTATGAGCCGACAGAATTATCATCTTAGGGTGTGTGCTTGAGCTTTTTGACTCGCCCCATCCCGTCGCGACCTTATGAGCCGACGAAACCATCTTAGGGTGTGTGCTTGAGCTTTCTGACTCGCCCCATCCTGTCGCGACCTTATGAGCCGACGAAACCATCATCTTAGGGTGCGGGCTTGAGCTTTCTGACTCGCCCCATCCCGTCGCGACCTTATGAGCCGACGAAACCATCATCTTAGGGTGCGGGCCTGAGCTTTCTGACTCGCCCCATCCTTTCGCGACCTTATGAGCCGACGAAACGATCTTAGGGTGCGTGCTTGAGCTTTCTGACTCGCCCCATCCTGTCGCGACCTTATGAGCCGACGAAACCATCATCTTAGGGTGCGGGCCTGAGCTTTCTGACTCGCCCCATCCTTTCGCGACCTTATGAGCCGATGAAACCATCTTAGGGTGCGTGCTTGAGCTTTCTGACTCGCCCCATCCTGTCGCGACCTTATGAGCCGACGAAACCATCTTAGGGTGTGTGCTTGAGCTTTATGACTCGCCCCATCCTGTCGCGACCTTATGAGCCGACGAAACCATCTTAGGGTGTGTGCTTGAGCTTTCTGACTCGCCCCATCCTGTCGCAACCTTATGAGCCGACGAAACCATCTTAGGGTGTGTGCTTGAGCTTTCTGACTCGCCCCATCCTGTCGCGACCTTATGAGCCAACGAAACCATCTTAGGGTGTGTGCTTGAGCTTTCTGACTCGCCCCATCCTGCCGCGACCTTATGAGCCGACGAAATTGCTATTTTTATTTTCCTTCATGGCATTGCCGTGAGGTTTTCCAAACCTTTTTCCTGATTCATCTTGAAAATATTTGTTGTCATTTATCTGGTTTCACATATGTTTTTTCAAGCTTAAAACAGGTTGATGATCAAAATCACTTCATCCATGGCGGATTAAGCATTATAAAGGATTTTCAAACGACGGATCCAATATTTCAAATCGCCTTAAGGGCGGTATAAAGATTCTTTCGAAAGTATCACAAAAACAGTACCGACTCATGAAAAATACCTATTACATGGCTCCCAGGCCAAATCGATGAAGTTTATTCTGCTGGCGCCCTTGGATCATTTTGCTGCGAGCTTTGGCCGACCTCAATTTGCAAGTCGGCCAGTACCCTTGCACTTGGCCAGAGCCGCAAAGTCATCTTCATCGGTCAGGATTGATGCAAGATCTGCGTCCAAATCAAAAGGGTTCTTGGGTCGTCGTGGAGTTAAGCTGGTCGTCACAAAGATTGGCGGGTTGACCTTCTTGTTCTTGCTGTCATAAGCAGCCTGATACTTTGATAAGTCCAGACTTGCAGCAAGTTGAGTCGCCGCCAGCCGGGAGTCCTTGACGACACGCTGATAGTCCTCTTCGACGAATTCTGACCCGTCCTCTTTGAGTTGAGGAAAGCCTACCGCCACCTCTTCTAGGTTGATCTCTGGAGCATACGCCAAGCAGCGACTTAAGGTAGTCAGTACCCCCTTCCGGGCGGCTGACCGAGTCAACTCGCCAATCTGAGGGGGAAGCATAGATAGGCAGCCAAGCATCTTCTCTATGGAAGTTATAGGCTCCTTGGCACCCATCACAGCTTTAACAGTTAATACACTGCCGGTATACAACTGCTCTGTCAGCGTGTAAATCGCCTTCAACATCAGCACACAATCATCCTGAAGGTTGGCGGCTCTCGGACCTGTGCAAAGGGTCATGATAATCAGCGACTCACAATAAGAATTATTGGTAAAAAAAGAGAAATCAAAAGTTTGAGTATTTTACCAAAGACGGCTTGCGCCATGTTTGAGATATGACGCTTCAAGCTGGACAGTTCTTGTTGTACAGTAGCCAGCCTGGCTTCAGCCTTCTCTGCTCTTTTTGTTGCAGCATCTTGGTCAGCCTGAGCCCTTTTTAAATCGGCTTTGAGTTTTTCCATCTCAGCCAGGACCAATTGATACTTCTCCTCCGACTTAGCTCGGGCATCTTGCTGATCAGATAAGTTTTTCTTTAAATCGCCAAGCGCCGATTCAGTCTGAGTAAGAGTTTCCTGTTGAAAGTACATGATAAGTGGCAAGTCTCAGAACTATTGCAAGCAATATCCCTGACACTTGGGGGCTAATGTATAATTTTTTCAGATAAAATTATACAATATCAAGACCCGGCTCATCTTTTTACTGCGACCCGGCCCTTGGGGGTTACTGGTCGAAAGTTTTTTTTAATTCATCAAGACCCGACTCATCTTTTTATTGATGACCCGGCCCTTGGGGGTTACTGGTCGAAAGTTTTTTCTAATTCATCAAGACCCGGCTCATCTTTTTACTGATGACCCGGCCCTTGGGGGTTACTGGTCGAAAGTTTTTTCTAATCTATCAAGACCCGGCTCATCTTTTTACTGATGACCCGACCCTTGGGGGTTAATGGGAGTAATATAATGTATAACAAAGCTTACCTCATGTTTATTCTTCAGCATCCGGAGCAGGCTTTTCTCCATCTCATAACTCTCCTCCAGGCGACTCGCAAAACCAGAGCAGAGTTCTTGGAATTCCAGATGTTCATATTCAGAAAGCTTAGCCTTGGAGAGTCCAAATTCAGGGATGTTTTGAGAGGATGATGGTGCATGCTTTGATAAAACCGTTGTGGCCGGTTTAGAGAAGCTGGTGCCAGTGATAACCACAGCATCCGGGTCTTCTGCTGTCGTCAATGGACTTGGCGGCTTAGGGGGATCCGTTGTGTCCTTGGTGAGTTAGGAAGATCCATTTGATCCTCAGGCTCGCCTTGATCCGGGTCATCTTGGATTGGCGCTGACTCTTTGATGGGCTCTGAAATTATGACAGGAGTTGACCCGCTGGTCTTCCTCTTCTTCGCCTATGCCCTAAAAAAGGGGAACGACGCATTAAAAAACTGGTAATTCATTATCCTCAGATTGAAAGTAAAATTGTCAAAGGACTTACCCAGGGACTCGAATCATTGGCGGAAGTGTCGACATTACTGAATCGCCAGATGTAGGAGGAGAATTCTGCAAGAACTATACGTCAAAGATATAGGCGGATTACAGATGCGATCCAAAGAAACATGAGGAAGTATCGTTCATGGGTACCTCGTTTGGCTTCCTCTTGTTCTTTGCTGGTAAGCTGGACACCAGATCACCGGAGTGACTTCAGGACTTCCGATTTGAGGTATGTTGTGCTTTCTTCAATAGAAAATTGGGGTCCAAACAAGCATTTGGATGTGAGAAGGGAAGTTTCCCACAAATTCGCCTGGCCGGCTTAGGTGGAGAAGGAGATGAATCGGAGGAAACAGAAATTACCTCTACAGAATCCTCCTGGCTTTCGTTGTCTTCATTCTATTCAAGAGAGGCAGAGGCATAAATACAAAGTTAACAATAGCGGATGGCGAGTGAAAAGAGGATAGTTTTTACCTTTGAAGGTGCGTTGCCGACTTGAGATTCATCGGCTTCGGATGGCTCAGCCATAGCAGCTTTGCCCTTGCCCTTGGTTTTCTCTGGGGGCGGCTTAGCTTGCTTCATGGCTGGCCTTTTGGGTTTCTTAGATCAAACTTTATCACCTTTCTGGAATGGTATATATTATAAAAAAGGCCACAACTTGAATGAAACATAAGAAATAGAGACAAAGGGCGGGTTAAAATCGCTTACCTTGGGCGCCGGATTAATTTTGCAGAAGGGTTTGAGGCTGATTTGGCCACATTTTCCCGCAGGCTCGCCAGTCAGTTTCTTGATGATGGTGACAATATCCTTTTCCCTTAAAGCCGTATGGAAATAACATTGAGGATGATCTAAGGTGCCATCAAATTCGCACATTAGCACGTCCCGGCGACTCAAAGGAAGGATCCACCATTCGACCCATCAGCGAATCAAGTCGACCCCAGTAAGGCCGTTGTTCGTCAAAGATCTTAACTTGGACAATACTGGGATAAAATCTGATTCATCCTCTTCGGTGAGCTTGTCCGAAAGTTTGAAGTTTGTTGGAAGGCGGTCTTTCCTATAGCCCAGAAGCTTGTTTTCTCCTGCGGGTGAGGTCTCTTGATAGTAGAACCAAGCCTCTCCCCAGCCTTTGGGATGGCTTGGCATGGCGAGTGAGGGAAACGGGCTATCCCTGCGGTGCTGAACATTTACACCGCCATGTTCCAGGCTGGGACCATTGTGAAATTCCGTCTGGCGATTTAAGTGGAAAAAGTACCAGAATAAGGGAACTGAGGGTCCCATCCGTAGATAAGCCTCACAGAACACTTGGAACTGGCATAGGTTACTTATCGAGTTAGGTCCCAGATCCTGGAGGCGGACGTTCATGAAAGCCATGGCGTCTCTAAGAAACTTTGATCCGGGCGGCTTAAAACCTCGCTCAAGGTGTTCAACGAAAACAACTATCTCCCCTTCTTTGGGGTTAGGGAGATCTTCTCCGAACCCGGTACGCCAACCGATAACATTCTGAGGGCCCAAGTTGCCCATTTTCACATAATCTGCTAGTATGGAGTCATCGACTTTGGTAGGGAGCCAGTCACTTTTGAAGACGGTGCCCATGCTACAAAGGAGTAAAGTATGGGTGAATTTACACGCCTTGAATATCTACCGTAAGGGGTGAAATAAGTTCATTTGATTCGCCAAGTAATTTCTTCACAGACTAAGGGAAAAGCTTGACCTTCCATATAAAGATCCGGGTTGGGTTGCTATGGCGACTTACGAAGTTTGGCTATTCACAAGAGTTATGTTCTAAAGGTGTCGGAGACATTTGTTTGGAACGGTGAAGTGTGAAGACTACAAACAGCTTTATGCAATGAGCAGGTAAACTATGGATCCACTGGACAGTCGAAAAAACATGAGAAAAATGACTGGATGCAGCAATTTACTACCAGGATAAGGTGATATCGTTCGTTTGACGAAATATTGTTCTAAAACATGCAAGTCAAGGGCAGATAAATGAAGGTATTAAAAACATTGGCTATCTCATCGACGTTTGCATTAATCGGTCGAGGACAGGTAGCAGATATTCACGAAGGGAATCAAAAACATGGCGATGTTGAAACTTCGAACAGGGATGGGATCTGTTCTTAAGTGAGCGGTGACCTAACCTGATGATTTCGGTCGGAAGTGGTCGACGGCGACGGAGGCTGTTGGAGTAGCACGGAAGTCTTGTCGGGTGCAGAGATCTTCGGCGGCGACGGAGTGCTTGGCAGACAGCGAGGTGCTCGACGGTGACGCGGTGGTCGAAGGCGGCAAGCAGATCGGCCGTGATACGAAGCTTGACGGCGGCGAAGATCTATGGACGGCACCGAAGCTTTCGGGCGACGACAGGAACTGCGGTCGGCGGCGGAGCCCTCGGAAGGCGGAGTGGTTTCCTCGCTGTGATAATGGGGAGGAGATTGATGAGACTGGTAGGTGGGAAGCGCCAGTCGTGTTCCCCCCCCCCCACCTATTTAACAGGGCGGGCGCTGGAATCGAGGCGCCCTGAGCGGGAACCGCCGGAGGATAAAAAGATTCGCTATAATGGCGTCCGAAAATTTTGGGATATCGACGCCAAATGATCCGTTGGGATTATGTCAGTCTTCCCGGAATTCAAGGGATAAGAAGAGGCCGATGAGAAATGGTTTGGCGATTTAAAGATTTTTAGCGCCAAATGGCGGGTTAAAGTTTCTGACGTATAGAGAAGAGTGAAGAATGAATCGCCTTTAACTGAGCAGAAATATTGGCGTGAAAAGAGTTCAAGTCAATCTGGGGCCTAATGTTGGGGATATTACCTGTTAATAACCCGCCCCAGTTGGGCCGGGTCAGCAAATCAGGCGATTCACCTGAGCGTGGTTTGGGCTTTGGCCTGGCGAGACCAAAGGTTGTATGGCGGTTTATAATTTCCAGAAGGTCTCCAAGCTTTAGAGGATGGCGACTTAGAGACCGCAGAGGTCATGATTTGTAGGAAGGAAAGTACCCTTGTAAACCCTAGGGGTTCGACCTGTATATAAAGGCGAGTCCCAGGGAAGAAGAGGGCAGGTTAGAAATCATCGAGTGCTAGGTTTGGCGAGTTACACCCTCCTTGTAATCGAAACCACATCAATACAACTTAAAGCAGGACGTAGGCCTTTACCTCCTCACGAGGGGCCGAACCTGGGTAAATCGCCGTGTCTCTCCTACTCAACCCCTTTGAGTCGCCACCAAGGTGCGATGGCTCCAGTACTAAGTCCTTTCACGAGGACATCTGCCGTGAAAAAACCACGACATACGGTATCTGGGAGTTGCACAATCTCACGGTCGAAGGAAAAGACACATGACATTAGAAAAGATTTAGCATACAAACAATACAATCTAGTGCTATTCTTAGGATTGGGTCTTGTCCATCACATAATTCTCCCAATGATGTGATCCTGTTATCAATGACATCTAATGCCCGTGATCAGGAAACCATGATCATCTATTGATCAACGAGCTTGCCAACTAGAGGCTTGCTAGGGACACATTGTGATTCATTTATTCACACATGTATTACTGTTTCCTGTTAATACAATTATAGCATGAACAATAGACGATTATCATGAACAAGCAAATATGATAATAACCATTTTATTATTGCCACTAGGGCATATTTCCAACAGTCTCCCACTTGCACTAGAATCAATAATCTAGTTACATTGTGATGTATGGAACACCCATAGCATTATGGTGTTGATCATGTTTTGCTCGAGGAAGAGGTTTAGTCAACAGGTCTGCAACATTCAGATCCGTGTGTACTTTACAAATATCTATTACTCCACTCTGGACATGGTCCTGGATGGAGTTGTAGTGGCGTTTGATGTGCTTGGTCTTCCGGTGAAACCTGGGCTCCTTGGCTATGGCAATGGCCCCAGTGTTATCATAGAAGAGTGTCACTGGACCCGACGCGCTTGGAACCACTCCAAGGTCGGTGATGAGCTCCTTCATCCAAATTCCTTCATGAGCCGCTTCTAAAGTGGCTATGTACTCCGCTTCACATGTAGATGCTGCCATGACTTCTTGCTTGCTGCTGCACCAGCTCACTGCCCCACCATTGAAAACATACACGTATCCGGTCTGTGACTTAGAGTCATTCGGATCTATGTCAAAGCTAGCATCAACGTAACCCTTTACGACGAGCTCTCCGTCACCTCCATAAACGAGAAACATCTCCTTAGTCCTCTTCAGGTACTTAAGGATATTCTTGACCGCTGTCCAGTGTTCCATACCGGGATCACTTTGGTACCTCCCTACCAAACTTATGGCAAGGTTTATATCAGGTCTGGTACACAACATGGCATACATTAGAGAGCCTACGGCTAAAGCGTAGGGGACAGTATTCATCTTCTCTCTATCTGCTGCTGTGGTCGGTGACTGAGTCTTACCTTGCAAAGCTGGCAAGAACCCCTTTTTGAGTTTTCCATATTGAACTTCTTCAATATCTTGTCAAGGTTTGTACTTTGCGAAATACCTATGAGGTGTTTCGATCTATCTCTATAGATCTTGATGCCTAATATGTATGCAACTTCTCCAAGGTCCTTCATCGAAAAACTCTTGTTCAAATAGGCCTTTATGTTCTCCAACGTATCTATATTATTCCCCATCAATAATATGTCATCCACATACAGTATGAGGAAAGCTACAGAGCTCCCACTCACTTTCTTGTACATACATGCTTCTCCATAAACCTGTATGAACCCAAACGCTTTAATCACCTCATTAAAGTGAATGTTCCAACTCCGAGATGCTTGCACCAGCCCATAGATGGAGCGCTGGAGCTTACACACTTTGTTAGCACCCTTAGGGTTGACAAAACCTTCTGGTTGCATCATATACAACTCTTCCTTAAGATTCCCGTTAAGGAACGCTGTTTTGATGTCCATTTGCCAAATTTCATAATCATGAAAATCGGCAATTTCTAACATGATTCAGACTGATTTCAGCTTCGCTACGGGAGAGAAAATCTCTTCATAGTCAACTCCTTGAATTTGTCAAAAATCCTTTGCGACAAGTCGAGCTTTATAAACGGTCACATTACCGTTTGCATCAGTCTTCTTCTTCAAGATCCATTTATTTTCTATGGCTCGCCGATCATCGGGCAAGTCCACCAAAGTCCATACTTTGTTCTCATACATGGATCCTATCTCGGATTTCATAGCCTCAAGCCATTTGTTGGAATCCGGGCCCGCCATTGCTTCTTCATAGTTCAAAGGTTCACCGTTGTCTAACAACATGATTTCCATCATAGGCTTGCCGTACCACTCTGGTGCGGAGCATACCCTTATGGACCTTCGCGGTTCAGTGGCAACTTGATCTGAAGCTTCATGATCATCATCATTAACTTCCTCTTCAGTTGGCGTAGGCGCCACATGAACAATTTCCCGCGCTGCGCTACTCTCCGGTTCGAGAGGGGGTGTAATTACCTCATCAAGTTCTACTTTCCTCCCACTTACTTCTTTCGAGAGAAACTCTTTCTCTAGAAAGGATCCGTTCTTGGCAACAAAATTTTACCTTCGGATCTAAGATAGAAGGTATACCCAATAGTTTCCTTAGCGTATCCTATGAATACACATTTCTCCGCTTTGGGTTCGAGCTTCTCTGGTTGAAGTTTCTTCACATAAGCATTGCAGCCCCAAACTTTAAGAAACGACAGCTTAGGTTTCTTGCCAAACCATAGTTCATACGATGTCGTCTCAACGGTTTTAGACGGTGCCCTATTTAAAGTGAATGCTGCAGTTTCTAATGCGTATCCCCAAAATGATAGCGGTAAGTCGGTAAGAGACATCATAGATCGTACCATATCTAATAAAGTGCGATTACGACGTTCAGACACTCCGTTGCGTTGCGGTGTGCTAGGCGACGTCAGTTGTGAAACGATTCCACACTTCCTTAGGTGTGTCCAAACTCGTGACTCAAATATTCTACTCCACAATCAGATCGTAGACACTTAATTTTCCTGTCACGTTGATTCTCAACCTCACTCTGAAATTCCTTGAACTTTTCAAACGTCTCAGGTTTGTGCTTCATCAAGTATATATACCCATACCTACTCAAATCATCGGTGAGAGTGAGAACATAACGGTAGCCACCACGAGCTTCAACGTTCATTGGACTACACACATTAGTATGTATTATTTCCAACAAGTCGGTCGCTCTCTCCATTATTCCCGAGAATGGAGTCTTAGTCATCTTGCCCATGAGGCACGGTTCGCACGTGTCAAATGATTCAAAGTCAAGAGACTCTAATAGTCCATCTGTATGGAGCTTCTTCATGCGCTTAACGCTGATATGACCAAGGTGGCAGTGCCACAAGTATGTGGGACTATCATTATCAACTTTACATATTTTGGTACTCACACTATGAATACATGTAACATCACAATCGAGATTCATCAAGAATAAACCATTCACCAGCAGAGCATGACCATAAAACATATCACTCATATAAATAGAACAACCATTATTCTCTGACTTAAATGAGTAGCCGTCTCGCATTAAGCAAGACCCTGATACAATATTCATGCTCAAAGCTGGTACTAAATAACAATTATTAAGGTTTAAAACTAATCCCGACGGTAGATGTAGAGGCAGCGTGCCGACGGCGATCACATCGACCTTGGAGCCATTCCCGACGTGCATCGTCACCTCGTCCTTGGCCAGTCTCCGCTTATTCCACAGTTCCTGCTTTGAGGTGCAAATGTGAGCAACAACACCGGTATCAAATACCCAGGATCTACTATGAGCGCTGGTAAGGTACACATCAATAAAATGTATATGACATATACCTTTAACGTTGCCGGCCTTCTTGTCCGCTAAGTACTTGGGGTAGTTCCGCTTCCATTGACCTTTTCCTTTGCAATAGAAGCACTCAGTCTCAGGCTTGGGTCCATTCTTTTTCTTCTTCCCGGCATCTTGCTTACCGGGTGTCGGAACGGCTTTGCCGTCTTTCTTGAAGTTCTTCTTACCCTTGCCTTTCTTGAAACTGGTGGTCTTATTGACCATCAACACTTGATGCTCTTTCTTGATTTCTACTTCTGCAGACTTGAGCATCGAGTACAACCCGCGAATGGTCTTTTCCATCCCTTGCAAGTTGTAATTCAGCACAAAACTTTTGTAACTTGGTGGGAGAGACTGGAGGATTCTGTCAATTATAGCGTCATCCGGAAGTTCGACTCCAAGTGAAGTCAGACAACCGTGTAACCCAGAAATTTTGAGTATGTGCTCACTGACAGAACTGTTCTCCTCCATCTTACAACTAAAGAACTTGTTGGAGACTTCATATCTCTTGACACGGGCATGAGCTTGAAAAACTAGTTTAAGCTCTTGGAACATCTCATATGCACCGTGTTGCTCAAAACGCCTTTGGAGCCCCGTTTCCAAACTGTATAACATGCCACACCTAACCAGAGAGTAGTAATCACTCCGCGTTTGCCAGACGTTCAGAATGTCCTGGGCTGCTGCAGGAGCAGGCGGGTCACCTAGCGGCACATCAAGGACATAATCATTTTTAGCTGCTTCAAGGATGAGCTTCAAGTTGCGGACCCAGTCCGCATAGTTGCTACCATCATCTTTCAGCTTGTTTTTCTCTAGGAATGCGTTGAAATTGAGGTTGACGTTGGGCATCTACAATATTTATAAAGACAAATTTTTAGACTAAGTTCTTGACAATTAAGTTCATTTAATCAAATTAAGTATGAACTCCCACTAAAATCGATATCCCTCTAGTCATCTAAGTGATACATGATCCATGTTGACTAACCCATGACCGTTCATCACGTGAGACGGACTAGTCGTCATGGTGAGCAACTTCATGCTGATCGTATTCAACCATATGACTCATGTTCGACCTTTCGGTCTCTTGTATTAGAGGTCATGTCTGTACATGCTAAGCTCGTCAAGTCAACCTAAGTGTTTCGCGTGTGTAAATCTGGCTTACACCCGTTGTATGCAAATGTTAGAATCTATCACACCCGATCATCACGTGGTGCTTCTAGACAACGATCCTTCGCAACGGTGCACACTTAGGAGAATACGTTCTCGATTTTTTTAAGAGGGATCATCTTATTATGCTACCGTTGTTCTAAGCAATAAGATGAAAAACATGATAAACATCACATGCAATCATATAGTGACATGATATGGCCATTATCATCTTTGCTCTTTCGATCTCCATCTTCAGGCATCGCATGATCATCATTGTCACCGGCGTGACACCATGATCTCCATCATCATGATCTCCATCATCGTGTCTCCGTGAAGTCATCACGCCAACTACTACTACCACTACTACTATATCTAACCGTTAGCAATGAAGTAAAGGTAATAAACACATGGCATTGCATCTCATACAATAAATTAAGACAACTCCTATGGCAACTGCCGGTTGTCATACTCATCGACATGCAAGTCGTGAATCCTATTACAATAACATGATCATCTCATACATCACACATGCAACATCACAACTTTGGCCATATCACATCACATGTCAAACCCTGCAAAAACAAGTTAGACGTCCTCTAATTGTTGTTGCAAGTTTTACGTGGCTGATTTGGGTTTCTAGCAAGAATGCCTTCTTACCTACGTGACAGCCACAACGGTGATATGCCAAAGCTATTTACCCTTCATAAGTACCCTTCTCATCAAATCCAATCCGACTAGAGTGGGACAGACAAACACCCGCTAGCCACCATTATGCACGGTGTGCATGTTTTTCGGTGGAACCTGTCTCACGTAAGTGTACGTGTAAGGTCGGTCCGGGCTGCTTCATCCCACAATACCACCGGAAAATAATAAGACTAGTAGCGGCAAGCAATTGACAAATCATCGCCCACAACCTTTTGTGTTCTACTCGTGCATAGAATCTACGCATAGAAAACCTGGCTCGGATGCCACTGTTGGGAAACGTAGCATAAATTCAAAATTTTCCTACGCCATATTCAGGTCTTCCTATGGAGAGACCAGCAATGAGAGAGGGGTGAGTGCATATTCATACCTTTGAAGATTGCTAAGCGGAAGCGTTGCTAGAACGCGGTTGATGGAGTTGTACTCGCGTCGATTCAGATCGCGGTGTGATTTCGATCTAGTGCTGAACCACGGCACCTCCGCGTTCAACACGCGTGCAGCCCGGTGACGTCTCCCGCACCTTGATCCAGCAAGGAGGAGGGAGAGGTTGGGGAAGATCTCCGGCAGCACGACGGCATGGTGTCGATGGAGAGACGAGGTCTCCCGGCAGGGCTTCGCCAAGCACCGTGGGAGAGGAGGAAGGAGGGAAGCAGGGCTGCGCCGAGGGAGATGGAAAACTGTGTGTAAAACAGCCCCAAAACCCTCTCTATATATAGGAGGAGGGGAGGGGGTGCGCCACCCCTAGGGTTCCCACCCTAGGTGGTGCGGTAGCCCGGATGGGAGAGGGGGGCGGCGGCTAGAGCAGGGAGAGGGGGGGCGCACCCCTAGGTGGGCCTTAGGCCCACCAGCGCCTAGGGTTTCCCCTCCCTCCCTCTTTGCTGCGCATGGGCTGGGTGTGGGGGGCACACCAGCCCACCTAGGGGCTGGTTCCCACCCGCACTTGGCCCGCGTAGCCCTCCGGGGCTTGTGGCCCCTCCCAGTGGGCCTCCGGAACCCTTCTGGTGGTCCCGACACTTTGCCGGTGGTGCCCGATACATTTCCGGCGTCCAAACCCATCCATCCTATATATCAATCTTTACCTCCGGACCATTCCGGAGCTTCTCGTGACGTCCGGGATCTCATCCGGGACTCCGAACAACCTTTGGTAACCTCGTATAACAATTCGCTATAACCCTAGCGTCATCGAACCTTAAGTGTGTACACCCTATGGGTTCGGGAATCATGCATACATGACCGAGACACTCTCCGGCCAATAACCATCAGCGGGATCTGGATACCCATGGTGGCTCCCACATGTTCCACGATGATCTCATCGGATGAACCACGATGTCAAGGATTCAATTAATCCCATATACAATTCCCTTTGTCTGTCAGTATAGAACTTGCCCGAGATTCGATCGTCGGTATACCTATACCTTGTTCAATCTCGTTACCGGTAAGTCTCTTTACTCGTTCTGTAGCACGTCATCCTGTGACTAACTCCTTAGTCACATTGAGCTCATGATGATGTTCTACCGAGTGGGCCCAGAGATACCTCTCCATCACACGGAGTGACAAATCCCGATCTCGTTTCGTACCAACCCAACACACACTTTCGGAGGTACCCGTAGTGCACCTTTATAGTCACCTTTATCCGGGAGTTGCACAATCTCACAGTCGAAGGAAAAGACACATGACATTAGAAAAGCTTTAGCATACAAACAATACGATCTAGTGCTATGCTTAGGATTGGGTCTTGTCCATCACATCATTCTCCCAATGATGTGATCCCGTTATCAATGACATCTAATGCCCATGATCAGGAAACCATGATCATCTATTGATCAACGAGCTAGCCAACTAGAGGCTTCTAGGGACACATTGTGATCTATTTATTCACACATGTATTACTGTATCATGTTAATACAATTATAGCATGAACAATAGACGATTATCATGAACAAGGAAATATGATAATAACCATTTTATTATTGCCTCTAGGGCATATTTCCAAAACCTCTATCTCTTTCATGTGATTTTCCATTGGGAAGTTTAAAGTACAACCCCATCTAGCTTCCCTTTCTATTTCTTTTGCTTTGTTAGCATAGCTGTAAAGAAACCAGTTAGCTAGCTGATGGAGCTTTATCATTAGCCATCCCAAATTATTCCTGAAAATTTACATCTACAACCATAAGAAGTACACTTCTCACTAATCTGGTCTGAAAGATATATATTTGGGTGGATAGGTTTCAGAGATTGAAAATATTGCATAGCTATATCGATGAATAAATGGTACATGATGAAGTGTTAAGTACTATCTCTTGAAGCAAGTATTAAGTGTTCTAGAGGCCATCCACATATCTGCAAAAAGAATTACATTTGGATGAACTTTTGGGTGAGGTACACTTCATGGATAAATAAAACTGCAAGACTAGGGAAAAATTGTTGTAAATTTGAGTTTTTTTACTATACGAGGTATTATGTTGTCGGCAAAATTAGTAGTGAAATGAGGTCTATAGCAAAGGTATTCAGTTAATATAGAATGATTTTTTGTTGAGGATGGTCTTGAATTCTCTTGGGTTCATGTCCAAATATATTTAGCAGCTGCAGAATATCATATACAATATTTATTGAAAGATGTTATCTTCATTGTTACTGTTGGAGCTGAAAATTATATTTCTCTACTACCAATATAAATATGTTTTGTCATCTTAGCAATATATGCTCTACGTGCTTTCTATCCTCCAATGTTGCTGAAGTGGAGTGATACGTCATTTTGCATCATGCTTTCCTGTTGATATTTATTGCTTTTTGGGCTGTTATATTACTTGTGGTACCATATTTATGCCTTTAATCTCTTATTTTGCAAGGTTTATTTGAAGAGGGAGAATTCAGGCAGCTGGAATTCTGGACTGGAAAAGGAGCAAATCCTAGTCCACTATTCTGCACATCTCCAAATGCCCTGAAAAGTTGCGAGGATTATTTTGGGATTATCTAAAAAATACTGGGCGAAA
Organism: Hordeum vulgare subsp. vulgare; assembly: GCF_904849725.1. Classification (NCBI taxonomy): domain Eukaryota; kingdom Viridiplantae; phylum Streptophyta; class Magnoliopsida; order Poales; family Poaceae; genus Hordeum; species Hordeum vulgare. The sequence goes on from NC_058521.1 coordinate 537,858,027, forward strand.
GAACTACCAGAGGGGGGTGCCAGGCTGCCACAAGCCTTGACACCGCCACCCCCTGGTGGCGGAGTGGGGGCTTGTGGGCACCTTGACAGCCCACTAGCCCCCCTCTTTTTCTATATGAAGCGTCTTGGTCCAGAAAAAATCAAACGGGAGCTTTTTCATGGTTTCGCCGCCGCCACGAGGCGGAATTTGAGCAGATCCAATCTAGAGCTCCGGCAGGACGATCCTCCGGGGAAACTTCCCTCCCGGAGGGGGAAATCGTCGCCATCATCATCACCAACACTCCTCTCGTCGTAGGGGAGGCATCTTCATCAACATCTTCATCAGCACCATCTCCTCTCCAATCCCTAGTTCATCTCTTGTAACCAATCTTCGTCTCGCAACTCCGATTGGTACTTGTAAGGTTGCTAGTAGTGTTGATTACTCTTTGTAGTTGATGCTAGTTGGATTACTTGGTGGAAGAGTTTATGTTCAGATCCTTGATGATATTCATTACACCTCTGATCATGATTATGATTATTTTTTGTGAGTAGTTACTTTTGTTCCTGAGGACATGAGATAAGTCATGTGAATTTGATATTCGTTCGGTATTTTGATATGCTGTATGTTGTCTTTTCCTCTAGTGGTGTTATGTGAACGTCGACTACATAACACTTCACCATATTTGGGCCTAGAGGAAGGCATTGGGAAGTAGTAAGTAGATGATGGGTTGCTGGAATGACAGAAGCTTAAACCCTAGTCTATGCGTTGCTTCGTGAAGGGCTGATTTGGATCCACTAGTTTAATGCTATGGTTAGACTTTGTCTTAATTCTTCTTTTGTAGTTGCAGATGCTTGCGAGAGAGGTTAATCATAAGTGTGATGCTTGTCCAAGTAAGGGCAGTACCCAAGCGCCAGTCCACCCACATATCAAACTATCAAAGTAACGAACACGAATCATATGAACATGATGAAACTAGCATGACAGAAATTCCCGTGTGTCCTCGGGAGCGTTTTTCCTCCTATAAGACTTTGTTCAGGCTTGTCCCTTACTACAAAAGGGATTGAGCCACTTGCTGCACCGTTGCTACTACTTGTTACTTGTTACTTTTTGCTTGCTACGTTTCACCTCGCTACACAATCACTTGTTACCGCTATTTTCAGTGCTTGCAGTTATTACCTTGCTGAAATCCGTTTATCAGAGCCTTCTGCTCCTCGTTGGGTTCGACACTCTTACTTATCGAAAGGACTACGATTGATCCCCTATACTTGTGGGTCCTCATGGAGACAGACAAGGCCCATTTCAGGATGAACGAGAAGAGAAGAAGTGGTACAAGGACAAGAGAAGAAGCAGAAGAAACAGGGCGAGAAGGTTGTAGCCGCCGATGTATTTTAGAGCCGAGGATTCGGAGTTTTTTAACCTTGGGACACCGAGTTTGACCTCCATAAGCACTACCTCGTCAACATCTGCTGGCTCCTCCTTGCCGCTGCAACTAGGCAGTTCATGAGGATCCTCCATTCCGAGGTATTTGCATCTCATAATGATTGTATTCAGTTCTATAGTCAAACGTTGGCATATTATTTGCCATGTAGCATCATCGTAATTGTGTCTTTCAGGTTTGATGAAGTAGTAGTGCAAATGTGCAATCAATGTACACCAAGGAAGCGAGGCATTATGATAGCATTGGTCTTTGGTCAAGCATCGCTGACTATAAAAGTTGATAGGTTGTAGCTGCAAATTCTGGATCCTTCTCATTTATAATCTTCCCTATTTTTGCAACAATTCCGCATGTAATGCCAGTTTCAGTTTTTTTGCATGACCGGACTGGTAATCAATTCTGAGACATGCTCCGGAGCCAAAACTCATTTCATGTGCTGGTATGTAGTATTTATATACCTATATAATATTAAAGTATACTCATGCAAAATGGAAAGTACTTTTCGGAAGCTATCTGCCATGCAAACATTTTTCCGCATTGCGGCGCCCAATTGATTTTCTTTCCAGCAAAATTTAGTTCACACTGACCAGGATTTAGCTTCAGATCGTATCATAAGTTTCCGTTTAGGCACTATTGTTGAAACTATTCCCTTTTCGTAATTATAGTAGTAACTGTGTAGCTCGGATCTTCGCATTCACGTTGTGTATTGGAGTTATATTTTTGTTGTGTTCATCGCTACAGAACTACTTCAGATAAGTAACGGATTAGACATTGTACTATACAACATGCACTTGGGGAAGAGTGGCAGGAAGGGCTGGGACCCATTGCTGAATTTCGAGAACATCTTGGTCGCTGCCTCGCTGGTGATGACACACCCACACGCACACAAGCTCGGTGGACGCTGACACAACCGACTTCGTCTCTGAGACTCTCACCATATCGATAGTACATTTACATTTCTTGTGCTTGATACAAACTAGAAGGTGAGTATGATAACTTCAAGATGATGTCCTTAGAACATGGTCTTAAGAAATGCTTTGAGCACTTGTCACTTTGTAAGGAAGGATTATTTTTCCGAGCTAAGTTTCTTTCAACTTTGCACTCACCAAAGGATTATACCTTTACAATGATTTTGCATCATATTTTTTTCTTCCTTATTAATGATGTGAACATTGATTATTAGTGATTTTTAAGTTTCCTATGCCTTTTTTAATGTAGTGCAGGACGATCTCAGGCTTTGGCACCTCTTTTACTTTAATGACCAAATTGTTTCCTCTTGAAATGCAAGACAAATCATATGTTATCAAAAATATTTTTTATATGTGATTTATTCTTTATATATTGATGTCTATGTATTTCACGGATAATGTCACATGAAAGACAAAATTGCTCCCTGGGAAAGTAGTCCGGGCAGGAACTAAACGATTTTACCTTGTGCTTGGTACGTGGATCCACCTATAGTAAATACAGAGTCCCTATTTATGGTACATCTAATGCTTATCTTTGGACCCTTTTGTAGCATGGGTTATGTGGTATTTTAGCTCGGTTGTTGTTTTCTAGCAGCTTATAAACGATGTTTGTCAATGAGATTGATTATTTGCTTCATTTATCGATGGCGAGATGATTTTAAATTCTTCAATAAAGCTGTGTGGCATCACTTATTGTTCTGCCTTTGAAATGATATATGAAAATACGATCTTGACAAAGATATTGATGTTTATTTGGTCCTCCATCATTGATGTGCTTGTATTTTTCTTTTTGTTGAATTTATATTATTTGGAATACATATTGCACGTGCAATATTTCTTTTCTTGCCTAATGCCATATTACTATTTTTGATAATTAAATGATGATAGTTTAGATGTGCATTGCACGTACACGTTTATTAGTTTACTTAGGCCCTGTTTGGAACCATCCACATTATACAATCCAGTTTTTATAATCTATTTTGTCTCAAAACAGGACAATTTATGATGTAGATTATAAAAACTAGATAGATAGATTATTAAAAACTCATAATCTACTTTATCCCAGCTAAAATTAGATTATGAATTGCTAATGACCTATTACCCTTATAAAGTTGGAGATAATTACATCCCTACCACCGCCGCCCTCCTCTTCAAAAAAATAAACAAAGGGCAGACAGGTCATTATGCAATGTAAAACCTGGATTACAGTTTATATAATCTGGCCTCCAAACATGCCCACCTAAGTTATTTTAATAAACCAAATTATATAATTTATCTTCATAATCCAGATTATCATAATCTATTGTGGTTTCAAACACGATCTTAGAAGGGGAGTGCTCTGCGCCGGCGCGTCGGCCAAAACTTTCGGCCGGCCGCGCACGGGCCGCACGATCCACCAACCCCCGCGCGTCGCACCGTTGGATCTCCATGCAACATTTTTTCTTCCGATGCAGCAAAATTCGCCGCGATGCAGCAATTTTTTCAACGGTTGCAACAAAAAACACAAATTGTAGCAAAAAAAATATCTACGTGATCGTCGTGATCGTAGCAAAAAAATGAATGTGATGGTGCGTGGTAGCAAAAATCAAACGCTGATTGTAACAAATATCTACGTGAACGTGAATGCAACTTTTTTAGTGAACGGTTGCAGCAAAAAATGATGCCGGTTGTAGCAAAAATTAACACGGTTGTTGCAAAATTAAAAAACATCAATTGTAACGAAAACTCCGACGAACTGGAGTTGCAACCAAACGTATATGCAACTTTTTTACTGGAGAAATGTAGTAAAAAACGCTTGCAGCAAATATGACGCTGGTTGCAACAAATTTAGACAAAAAATGCTGCATCCACTGAACAGCGAAGCGCACGCGTGCGGAAAATGTTGCATGGGCCCGCGCGCGCGAGGGAGCGACTGGCGCGCCGTATGGAAACGATTCCCATCTTAAAAGGTAAGAACAGTGATTTTGTTCGTGGCGGCCAACGACACAGATTCTGTCGGCTCGGCCTTGGTTCCTCCCGGGGCAAATGGAACTACATCCACGACCACCACAATAAGCAACGGCGGTGGCTGTTAATCCCTAATTACAAGGAAGAAAATTAGAGATCTTACAGTTATTTCTTCGGCCCTCAAGGAATTGGCAACCACGCTTCCTGAAAGGAAACGAGCATGCTACACGCATATCCATGCATTCATCCCTACAACAGATCAATCAAGGAGAAAGCCAACTTCGACAAGGGTCTGAGATTGCATAACCCTAAGTCCCTAACCTAGAACAAGGGTCGTGACCCGCCGCTGCGGCGCCGGGGAAAGCCTATTAGCGCTACAGGCGCTGGTTACAGGCAAATTTAGCTAACCGACGCCTGCAACGCTCCGCCATGGGCCGGCCCATTTAATAATCCTACCTGAGTTTTAGCCTGTGAACTTTTTTCCAAATTGATCAACTTTTGTGGAAATTAGTGAACTTTTTCAAAAATGGATGAACTTGTTTTTTGAAATTAATGAACTTTTCTGAAAATCGGTGAACATAATTTAAAATTTCGTGAACTTTCTTCAAAATCACTAAACTTTTTTAAAAATTGATGTACTTTTTTTGAAAATCGATGACCTTTTTTTGAAAATCAATGATTTGTTTTTGAATTCTGTGAACTTTTTGAAAATACGTAAACATGTTTCAAAAATCTTTGAACTTTTTTTATAATCATTGAACTTTTTTCCAAATCTGATCTTTTTTAAATTTTTATGAACTTTTTGTTAATTTTTAAAGGACAAACACATTCTATATGGACCGGCCCATGAGGAGGAGCCCTACAGGCGCCGGTTGGCCTAATCGGCGCTAAAGGCGCCGTATATGACCTCCCCGGCGCCGCGCGTTGTTCCCCCTTCCAAGTTCCAACTCCACCCGCATATCCCCCATCATGTTCCTCATCCGTCTCCAATTGATCTGGCTGGCGTCGTCAAGATCCATCCGACAAAATCCAATCCGTTCCAAACCAGACAAATCTAGCTAGGATGGATCCATACCATGCTCTTCTGCTGAGGATTTTGTTAGGTTCGCTGGCTCCGCCCGACGTCGATGCCGGCGCCGGCGCCGACCCCCCCAGAGCTGCCTTCTTGACAGCAAGCGTTTCTTCGGCAAGGGGATAAACAACACCACCGCCACTTGCAACCCCATCGACCCGGACGACAAATAGCGCCCCGTGGTCATCCAGGCCACCTTGTTCGTCGCCCGCCCGCCTAGCGTCTCCTACGTGCTTGCCTGGGCCACCGGCACCCGCTTCACCGAGGAGCCTCTCGTCCTCTCCACCCACGGCGGCTTCGTCCTTCTCTCCATGGCCGTACGCTTGAGGAAGTTGCCGTTCTCCCAATACTACATCTACCATCCCGGCCGAGATCATGGCGGCGATGGCCGTCCGGAGCTCTATCGGATCGAGCAACCCAACAACATGCGCTTGGTCAACGAATGCTGTGCGGTCGGCCTCATTTCTCATGGTGGAGGCTACATCGTTGCTGGACTAACCATGCAGGAGAAAGGAGAGTTCCAGCTCTACATCTTCAGCTCCAAGACGCGAGCCTGGACCATCAAGAAACCGGTCTTGTCACTGGCAGATGGAGCCACTGACCTTGGCGACTACATGCCGGACATGGCGATTGCTGTTGGTGGCGGTGGTGCCATGGCGTTCGTCAACTTGTGGAATGGCATCCTCTTCTGCAACGTCCTTGACAGTGGTGAACACCCTGAGCTGTGTTATCTACGCCTGCCATCTGCAGAGCTTTGCCGGCCACACATGAACTACGAGTTGCAACGTCGAGACATCGCCTTCGACATGTCCAGCAACACAATCCGCATCAGGTTCGTTGAGGTGGTTTGTCCCTCCTTCTCTGTGGGTTGGCACGTTTCCACCTGGACTACTACCACTACGGCTATGAGTCCTTGGCGCCAACAGGAGAAGGGCTGGCAGCAGGTCACCAAGCTCTATGATCATGAACTCTTGGTGGCTGATGGTGTCAGCACTGACGGGCTGCTGCCCGAGGTTTCAGAATTGGCCGACATGACATTTGGTAACCTCTTAGTCGATATGCCAATGTTGAGCTTACACGAAAACAAGATCATCTGTTTCTTGGCCAAGCACCATATCGCGGACTATGAAGTTTGGGCTATTGCTGTCGACATGGAGACGAAGAAGCTGAAAGGAGTTAATCTTCTTCAGGTTGGAAGATGCACAAGACTATTCTACAGCACCATCTCCAACCATCTCAATATGGCAGCTGCAACTTTAGGTAACTAGAGCAATTAGTTAGTATAGCCTGCCAAATCCTCTTAATTTTGGGTTGTGTAACTAATTAACTAGTTCTTTCCTCCGCAATTACTTGACGCTCAAAGTGGATGTATCTAGATGTATTTTAGTGCTAGATACATCCGTTTGAGCGTCAAGTAATTCCTGGCGGAGGGAGTAGAGTACAAGTACAATGCACAAACCAAGATAATTAGGCAGTCCCAATGCTCCACCATTTTTTTGAGCAAATGCTCCACCGTGTGAATGTGCTTATAGCCTACTACTATACTTGCTCCTGGATACAATTCTTAGGTGCTGCTTTCCCGTTCCTAAATATAAATCTTTAGAAGATTACACTACGAACTACGGATGTATATAGATATACTTTAGGATGTGTTTGGTTTGAGGGACAGTCTAGGGTGGTTGTGGGTATCCCCAACCAGGTGGCTAGGGATAGCCCTTTTTTCTGTTTGGTTGGGAGGGTGGGGTTATCCCATGTTTTGTTTGTTTTAAAGGATGAAACGTGGTTGAGGATAACCATTGGAGTGTTTGGTTAAAGGGATGAATGAAGAATAAGGGCTGTTACAGTCATAATTTAAAAAATCTTAACATTTTCGCAACAAATGATAGTAGAAATTTTGAACTTCATCACATATAAAAGTTCAACATTCCGAACTCATAGTTGAACATTCCATACAGTACTACTAGAACTTAATAGTCATACAACCCAGAGTGACTGTCTTGGTTGTCAAAAGAGCTACTGCATACAACCCATAGTTACTGTTTTGGTTGCATCAAAAGTACAAAAGTCAATTATCAGTTCACCACATATGCACTTACCATCCTTATGCTTCAGGGAAGGTACTCTTGACATACCTAGAAACATAAACCTTCTTTTGATCATCTTCCAACAACCAACACTTTGAATGCCATAGCAACACGAGGATTGTCAACAAAATATGCATAGTAATGAGCAAGGTAATCCAAACTGAACCAGGGATTATTTTCATGCTCTCCCAAAGTCCATCTATCTATGGCATTGTTCTCGGTGTTAGAACTCTTCTCTATGGCAATAGCAATTCTTTCACTAGATGCAAGTATGGTGGCATGCAACCTGTCTTCTGCACAAGGATTTGCTTTTGCTTTTTTTTTTTTTTGGTTTGGGGCTGGATGAACCTGCAGTGGTTGATTCTGCAACCTCTTCATGTGGGGCAGTGGTTTTTCTGTCTGTCTCTTCTTCAATATCAACCACTTCTGTAGCAAGAGGGTCACTTGAGCCTTTTGCATATTGCCCTGCAGCTATGCTCCCTCCAGCTATATTCATCATCTCCTTATAATGAATAATAGTCTTGTTATGGTATTGTTCGTCCTTTGGACGAGCCTTGTAGAAACAAAATAAGTAATTTCAGTAAGCATTTTGACATAAAGGAACAATTTCACTAAGTATTTGAGCATATAGGACGAATTCCAGCAAGTATTTGAGCATAAAGAAAGAGGTGCAGCAGGTGTCGGACATTACAAAACCATTTCAGCAAGTACTTTCATGTAAAGAATCATTTAAGCAAGTGTTTGGACTTATAGATACGAATTTCAGCAAGTATTTGAGCATTAAGAAATAAGTACAACAAGTATTTGACTTCACAAAATCCATTACTGCAAGTACTTTCACATAAAAAATAATTTGAGCAAGTGTTTGGACTTGTAGATACTAATTTCAGCAAGTATTTGAGCGTAAATAAATAAGTACATCAAGTATTTGATTGTACGAACCCCATTACAGCAAGTACTTTCACATTAAGAACCAATTTCAGCAACTATATAAGCATAAAAAAAGAATTACAACAAGTACTCATGAGCAGAAAAATAGTCACCTTAACATGATTTGTGTAATGCTCATGATCTAGAACAATCATAGACTTGTTCTCATCCCATAGTGCACCACTCAAGTCCTTGAGTTTCACTATTTTCTGTAGTTTCCTCCTCCATGTCCTATCTAGCTCATCTGTTGTAATCATGTCCACTTGATTATATAGACAGCATAAACACATGGTGCTACACGGTGGCCCTAACCGGGGGTAAAAAACCTCCGTGTCACCTTTTGCTTATCACCATGAGTTAGGAGCAGACTGCGAGCCCAGGTGTAGTGCTTGCACGTACGACACTTCGGTTCGATTTCGAACCTGAAATACATATTTAGGCTGTCTGCAATAAAAATATCATAGATATATCATGCATCTCAACTAGGCAATTTTGATGAAATGAAAAAAAAGGTTGAGTATTATATCATATTCCCTCCATCCCAAAAGTGACTCAACTTTGTACTAAAGTTAGTGCAAAGTTGAGTCACTTTTAAGTTACTTATTTTGGGACGGAGGGAGTATTAAAGGACTCGCACACACAACATTTCAGTTCCAAACGTGTAATACATACTTAGGTTGTCTGTAATGTAAGTATCATAGATAGTATCATGCATGCTTAGGTTGTTTGTAATGAAAATATCATAGGTAGTATCATGCATGCCAACAAACAATTTTAATAAGATAACATATAATTAAATGAAGAAAGAAATGGTTGAGTAATACATCATCTTAAATGATGTGCTACTATGTATCATCCATGCCAATAAATCAAGTCATCTATGATACCAACATATGTTATGCACTACGTATATGTTATTAAATAAAGCATGTGATCAATTGTACGAGAGGGATGCCTCTCAGGAGGTGTCTGTTGGGGAAAAGGTGTCTCTCTAACACACCCTTCACCTTGTATATAAGTGGGTCTGCCACATTACCATTGAGCAAAATTGAAATTATTTGGACTCTTCATTTGTTTTTTTACAGTCGCTCTATGACACGTTATCAACACAAGATAGACTCTACTACGAGAGCAATAGGGCGGCGCTTGATTCCTATGACGCTCACAGACGGAGTAATTTCACCGACCAGGAGATCGGGCTTGCTATCCCCTCTGGTCGGGCTTGCTATCCCCGACGGCCTCTGACATGGTTGCCCGTGACGGCGGGCCCTTGGGCACAGCCACGGCATCTCTTGACGCGTGACACACGACAGGCTACAACGGTGTCCTTCGATGCTGCGAGCTACCGTGGGAAGCCAAGCCACAAGTCCCTACCGATAGTGGCGGCCAACGACATAGATTCTCTCGGCTCGGCCTCAGTTCCTCCCGGGGCAAATGGAACTGGTAGCCAACGGCCACGACCACCACAAGAAGCAACGGCGACGGCTGTTAATCCCTAATTGCAAGGAAGAAAATTAGGGATCTTACCATTATTTCTTCGGCTATGGAGAAATCGGCAACCACGCTTACTGGAAGGAAACGAGCATACTACACGCATAGCCATGCATTCATCCCTACAATAAATCAATCAAGGAGAAAGCCAACTTCGATTGTCTATTTGTGATTAAGATGATCCTTTTGACTAGCCATGCATTCATCCCTACAATAAATCAATCAAGGAGAAAGCCAACTTCGATTGTCTATTTCTGAGTAAGATGATCCTTTTGACTGTCTATTTGTGAGTAAGATGATCCTTTTGAGTGATAATTTTTCCTTGAATTAGTGATTGTTTGGAATCACACATACAATCCTCGAGACTGGACCTTTACCAACAAACAATGGAGACGCTGAGCACGGCCTAGCCCTAGCGCAACGCGAGGCAACGTCCACGAACCCCGATCAACCGGCAGGGGCAGATCGCCTGGCCGATGGCACTTCTATTAGATGCACGGCATGGTGGCAAGATATGTGACTTCCAGTTGCACCGCATGGTGGCCTTGCCAGGTGCGTGTTGGCTAGGCATAAACGGCCGCGCGTCTGCGGCTCTCGATGCGGGACACTGCAGCGCACGCGGTCGTGTCTGCTAGCGAGCAACATGCTGTTAGCCTCGTCGCCTCTCGGCCTGACAGCGATTTAGATAGCCGCTCTTCGTAGACCGGTGGCGTTGCGATCACCGTCAACTTCCTCCGGCGTGGACTCATACATCCGTAGGCGACAGTTATAAAATTCCCTATGGGGATGGAACCGATGGGATAGGAAAGATTTTTTACTCGTGATTTTAAAAACAGTCGCCGTGTTCTTTGGTAACTCCATGTAAGTCCAAAGAATTTATGATTCAGGCTGATGGGAGTTTGCAGTTTAGCCACCAGGCTTGCTGTTTTCAAGAATTTAACCATAAGGTTATTGTTATTTGTGTTTTATTCCCTAGGCTTCATGATGTTTTTTCAAATACCGATGAATTTCATAGCATTTTGTCATTCGTTGTGACTACAGTGTCACATACTTCATCAGGAGAGGAATCCAAGACATTAGTGACGACTATAATACATATTATGCTATGAAGAGAATTATGCAAAAATACTTGCATATTTTGGTGATTACCTTTCATGAGTACACAACTTATGAGATGTAATAGTAGTATTGAATTAAATTTCGTGCACAGTTGAGAGGTTTATGCCACACAATTGAGAGGTTTATGCCACATCGTGGTAATTATCTTCATGTGTTTTAAATAACATAAGGTTGTGAAGAGGCTACAATTGATTGAACTATCGATAAGAGTGAGGCATCACTAGGTGGTTGATTACCTCTCTGTGTTTTATAGAAATTAAAGGTTTATCCTATAAGAGGTGACTACATTTAATTTGAAGATCTACACCACATAGTGGTGATTATCTTCGTGTGGAAGGCTTACCCTATGAGTCACTAAGAATCACCTTGATCATGATTATGCTTAGCCATAGAATTTTTATTATACTTAATTTACTGAAGGTAAATTAATGCATGAGCATTTCATGCAATACATGGCTGACCTTTTTTGAAAGGAAATGTGATGTAGTGACATAAAGTGGAAGTAGTTATTGAACATGGGTCTCACAAAGGAATTGGTCATTTAAATAAATGATCACAATGACAACTCCCAAGTTTTTTAAAGAGATGCTTGTACGAAATATCGTACTAATGATTACCAAACTATTAAGTTTTGGGTTGATTCATGTCACCGACCCATTGAAAAATGCAGATGAATTAAATGCGATAACTTTGAAGTTCTACTTCAAATGGACAACCGGAAAATATTCTGGCATGGTAGAAGGAGAATGAACTCCTCTACATTGACGATATGCTTGTGGAATGATATTCTCAAGATATTTTGGAGATGTCGTGTAGTCTCCTAGTTATCCCAGGATATCATTAACCTAAAATCGTGCTACTACATGTAGTATAATTTGGAACATCTTGTTCATGTGACATGATAGTTGTGATAAATTGAGTGTATGAATCAATTCATACTCAATATTGTTGCGTACACAATGATTTTTCCTCCTTTATCAGTTTCACGATTAGAAAAATTATTGATAATTCTGTTGGCCACAACAAAGTTGCAATATTCCCGACAATCGTAAGATTTTATGTGCACTGCATGTGCCATAGGGAATTAGTTTTAAGGCAGTCTCACCTTAAATTTGAATGAGCCACTCACTATTCTTGATAAGATTCAAGAATTATGCGAAATATTCAACCATTGGCTGGGTTTGTTGGTACTTCATGGTATCCATAGACACATCTAGAGGATGATCTTAGGTGTGTATCATCCACACAAAACCATGCGCTTACTGAATTAAGTGCTTAAATTGACGAATTTGGAGCAAATGATCCTAAGCATGGGATAATTCCTTTGGAATGGAAATGTCGTTGAATTTGATTCACGAGAAATCCATGGTCATATTCAGTATGTCGTGTACCTACCCAGAATGGTGTAGCTAGATCTCTTTCAAAGAGAGTCAAATTGCATGGCCATTGCTACAGAATTGTGATGATCCAACACATTGTTGGTGTTAACATGCGGTCTCACACGCCGCATATTTATTCTAAATGAGATAAATGCATATAATAATGCATCCCCTTGCAGTTTGTACATGGAAATTAGTGAAGTTTTCCCATCTGCGGTAATTCAGTTGCATACCGATATCACCACCCCAGCGTACATTACTTGCCTTCACATATATTCGGGATCTATGTGAGGAATAACTGTGGTATGATTGTTAATCCATCAAATACCTGAGCCCTAGCGGGGGAGTTATATGCACCTTGTATGCTGATTGTTTTTGCAATAAGGACATTTTCTGGCATTAGGGGGAGAAACGTACCACATAGGATGCGAGAAAATGCAAAAGAAATGTCATAGATATTTTTCCACGTACTTGAGAATCTGAATTAGAGATTCAGATTATGAGAACTTGCAACATATTGCAAATAATCTGCCATATACATTTACTCATAACGAAGGTGTCACTGAATTTTTGTACGAAAACGAGTGGAGGTAGCTAATAACCACTCGTATCCCGAGGTGAGAGCAAGAAGGGGAGAATTCTGGTCACATGGGATTAAGTTCTCATATGTTTCTGCGAAAATAGAGGAAACTGTCTCCTCAATTAGTAAATGTGATTCAACCTCGCATTGGATGCCACCTGATGGATGCGCATCATCCAGAGCCCAACACAGATGTGCACACATTTTTTATGGTGCCGGGATATTGAAACATCTTGACTCCGTTGTTGTGGGAAATCACAAGGTGTCAAGAGGCATAACAAGAATTCCACAAATGATATTGATTCATGAGAATTGTATATTGAAAGTCTACATATGTCGACATACATTTCTTCTTGAGAATTGCTGAAATCCTTGAAGAGTGTTGCTGGCACTTATATTGGTTCAAATGAAAGGAAGCAATTAAGAAGAGTAGCACTCGCTCATCAAAAGAGAGTGTTTACCATAGTAAAACCTGCTCCTCATAAGTATCTTCCAAAGTGAAGAGAAGTGATTTTTGGTCCAGAAACAAAACAGATGAGGTGGTGAGAAAGCGAGGCTTGTAGGACATTGGTTTTCACAGAAACCCGACATCGTTTACGATGTAGCATACCTTCTCGGTATGAGTGGAATTATGTTTCGATACTGAATCGGCAGTACAAATCTACGGAGTTCATGTTTAATGGCTACATACTCACATGGATCGTTCTGTTCAATATACTGAAGTCATTGAAATGGCTTAATATTCCGAATCTAATGATAAATTACAACTTGTGTGTGTGAAGCTTCAGAAGTCACTCTATGACTTTGAAGAGGTGAGATAGTTGTGTGGTACAACTGAGTAAGTGAGTAACTCCTTAACAAGGATTACTCTAATACTAATGATTGTTGATGTGTATTCATGAAGATATCCTTAATTGGATTTACATCATGTTATTTATGTGGATGATCTTATCATCAATGTCTATACATGACATATTAGATACACACAATCATTTTGAGATGTATATCTGGGTCAAACCAAATGATGCTAAGTTTATAGCTTGAGCATATTTCCCCGGGAATAAATGTATGTCAGTCTTCATATATATAGAAATATTGAAAAATATAAATATGGTTATATCTTATCAAATACACAAATGGTCATATTATACCTGACATGGGACACCAGTCCATTCAAACTTAGGGGAGATGGTAAATTGATAGTGGACATGAAGTTTCGTATCTGAGTACCACCAGAGGACTCATATAAATTGCAAAGTAAGTGAGACGTGACACTATATTTGGTTGCAATTTATTGAGAGTGCATCCCCAATAAAAGGTATAACGGTTGGTTAAAGGATCGATATGGTTGACTAGAGGGTGGGGATAGACAACTACCAATTTTAAGATTTTCTTTAAAAACTTCGGATTAGCAACAAATAGGTTGACTATATATGCAAGTAGATGAATAACCTATATGATGCTAGCAACAATAATAACAACAAATAACTTTGCACAAAGTAAAGGTCAGAAATAACCACAAGTGGAACCGTTGGAGACGAGGATGTGTTACCCAAGTTCCTTCCCTTTGAGGGAAAGTACATCTTCGTTGGAGCGGTGTGGAGGCATAATGCTCCCCAAGATTCCACTAAGGCCATCGTGTTCACCTCACGCCCTCACACAATGCGAGGTGCCATGATTCCACTAGTGGAGCCCTTTAAAAATTTAGGAAAACTTAAAGTAGTCCGAAAAGTGCACGAGGAGGCGACAAGCCACGGGGCGCGGCCTACCCCCTGGGCGCGCCCTGCAGGCTTGTGGCCACCTCATGTACTCTCAAGACTCCGTTTTCTTGTGGAATACTCTCTCGGGTCGACAAAAATTCATTATACAATCTCTAGAATGTTTTGACCTTCGTATCACGACAATATCTCTTGTTTTCGTTTTGAGTTGTTTCTCCAGCAGATTAAGAGCAAGATGTCTTCGCAAGAGTCGGTCGGGGAGAACCGTGCCTTTCACCTGACATCGGGGGCCGAGGCATTCAGAAAAGCCAACCACTTCGGGCAGGCCATGGAGGAAAAGATGGAGGCTGACTTGAAAAGGATATATGCTATGGAGGAAGACCAAGAAGTTACCTCTCGTGTACAACCTGAAGCCATGTTGGAAGAACTTCAGAGCTCAGCAATTACGAATTCGGTTATCCATCCCAATGCTACATTTCTTACTTATGAAAATATGAAAAAGAGTGTTGCCTTTTCCCCTGCAGCAATGGAACATCCATGGGTTGTGGGAGCTCTATCTGTCACTGGAAAACTTCGCAAGGAAATAATGGATCTCAGATGGCTAATAAGCTAGATGAGGAGAATCACATTCTCAGGGGAATCATGTAACATCCCAAAATTATAAATTTTGGAATATTAATATAATTATTAGATTGATTGTTTGTTTGTTTGAGTGATTGAAACTTGAGTGGAATTTGAAACTTTTGAATGAGAGGGAATAAAATGACTTTCCCATTTTCTTTTGAATTCAAATTCATCCATTTAAAACCAGTGAGAGAAGATAACATGACTTCTTCAACTATAAACAATTTGAATTAATGTGGCATTTGATTTTTTTTCCTTTGGTTTTTGATTTGAATTTTATTTTTGGCAAAATATTTCAACCACAATTTTTTTCCTGACAATATACTTGCCAAGCAAGAAAGACAGGAGGTAACATGACACCCCCCAAAAAATTAAAGTCAGAAGAAAAAAATAGTGCAAAAATTTTTAAAGACAAAATTTGGATTTTATTGAATTTTAATAAAATAGTTTTTTATAAAGTTTTTATTTTGTGAAAAATAAAATGTTCATGTTGTAGGAAATTTTATTCTAAAAATTTTGATATATAATATACCTATATAAAGTATTCTCTTATTTTCATTTATATTTTATCGGTGTTTATTTTCAAAAATAAAAAAGGCACTATTCAATATGGCACTGTTCATCCGGAATTTAAAAAAAGGTCCGTGGCTAGCCGGTACTACTCACCACGAGTGGGTGAATCTTTGGCCCATGCGGCACTTCTTCCTTTTTCTTTTCTAGTTTCCCTACACTACGTATATGTTTAGTCCAACATCGCCTACCTATGGACCATTAGACCCTCTTTCCACCTATAAATATAGACCCATAGGAGCATCCAAAAATCATCTATTTCGGGTTAAATCAATCTTTTGATTTGACTAGGTTTATTAAATAAAAATATTCTTTTCTCTTCGGCGGGATTTCTCGAAGTCGTCTCCTCATTGGAATTAATTCTTACTCTCCATTCTAAAGGTATTTCTCTTTGTATTTTTACTTCCGTAGTTTATTATTTCTAGACTAGTATTCCTACGCTAGTATACGATAGAGTAATTAGATATATTAATTAGTCTTCGTATTTACACATTAGTACTATAATTCTTTTAGACATATCACTTTTCTTCCGTGAAACAGCTTGGCCCTGATTTTTCAAAAAGCCATAACCTTTTACTCGTTTATCCGAATTAGATGAAACCAACGCCTAGAGTTTCGTCTTGATCCCACCTATCCGGTGAACCTATCATATCAACTTTTTGAAATTTTTAAATTTCGAAATTTGTTCACACTGATATTCAAACTTCTTTTGATCATATCTTTTTATTCGTAGCTCCGTTTTAGATGAATCCAATTGCGTCGGATTCGTATCAAAGTAATATTCCCGTTTGTATCATTAGTTTTAACTTTTCAACTTATAATTTTGATCAAATCAGATTTATCTATTAGTGCCCAAAAGTGTTCACATCGTTCTAAGCCGATTCAATGTTATATTGAAGTATTTGTATCTTTTGATCCGCTATTTCAAATCTAGTAATTCTTTTTTCTACACGCTCATATTGATCTCCTATATCCAGTAGCATCATTAGTTTCGACCTTTGAACCTTACAAATTTGAGCGATTCAAATTTGTATTCGAACATTCATTTGATCTTATCTTGCAAAGCGTACCACCTTTTCAATTGATTCCTTTTACCCCTAAACACTCATGTCATATATTTTTGTACGTAACCATCGTACTTAAGTTCAACTTCTCTTGACCTTTTGAATGTAAAATCAATTCATACTTCAATTCGCTATAACTTGTGTTGTAGTGCTCCATTTCAAGAAATTCTTTCTACAAATAAATTCGTATGTCTTATACTATTTGTCAAATAACATTCATGTTGTTCTCCCAATATTTTTGATCATCTCCCATAGTGTATGAAAGTCGAGCTTATATAGCAATAGTTCATCGTCCATTAACTCTTTTGATCTCATTCATGCACCTTCACTTTACAACACACTTAGGACCTTTTTATTAAACCTTAGTACGTTGTTATTTTGCACCAAGACATGCTTTGTTCTTATGTTCTCTTGGTTCTTCCTTTTTGGCATGAATGTTTATTGAATGCTATTCGTTTACGATAGATTGCTTGGAGTGTGGCGAGTAGAATTATCAGGATTTTGAGAGCGACTATCTTCATCAAGTAATACTAGGCAAGTCATTTGATCATGTATCACCTATGTTTTATGCATCATAGTTCTACCATCCTATGCCCAATTTGCATGCTAACTAGGTACTTGGAAATTATGGTTACATATTGTAGTATCATGTGGTAGGCACCCAACGACCCCGTTACTTGGCCCGGGATGACAAATTTCATATTGCTATGCTTGAGTAGACGGGATTCTGGTTGAGAGTTTATCACGAGTGATGCAAGAATAATTTAATAACCAAGACCGGTTAAGTCAAGACTTTTCAAGACCTCGTGATGCAATGGAACTCTGGGTGAAGGACGGTTGATCGGCTCCCTGGAGAAACCAGTGGATGACCCGGGATGCTGGAGACGTGCCATGACATCTTGCGGAAAGCTTCACCCAGGCTCAAAGAGACGGACGGATATTTTCAAGACCCAAGGCTTACCTGCACAGCCACAAGTCATTATGGGCTCTGGCTTGGTTGGACAACGCGGCGACTCTGGAAAGGCGGTGCCAGCAGATGTAGAAGAACGGTAGGATTGGATGGGCACCGACAGGGATTCAGAGGGACCCGTTGAAAGACCATGTTTTGATCATCCGGTCTTCAAACACCCTGAAGTGCGAGGACATACACGGAGGCGATCAAATCTTGTGGGGAACGTGTGCAAAACTCTGCAGAGTACTCAAACCTAATCGATTAGCCGTGTCCACGGTCATGGACAACTTGAGCCAAAGGAACTGAAGTTATCTGGAATTCTCAACACCATTATATATATTTGATGTGGGTAATATTGATAACTTGGGTATGAGAACTGGTTGGCGGAGCCATCTCATTAGCAACCAACTACGTAGTAATATTTTGGTTTTAGCCCCTCTCTTGTTGTAGGAGAAAATTTGCTTTACGCTAAAACTTACAACACCACCTGCCATATATGCATATAGTATAGATGATATTTTACCCCCTCTCATATGTGACTTGCCGGCATATTCAATATGCTGACCTACACGGCTGCAACGCCTTATGTTGCAGATATTTTTCTTCGACGAGTAAGAGTACGATTCAGGGTTACGGTCTACACTCAACTTGTCGTTGGTGTTTATTGGGACTCCACTCCCTTGACTGCTTCCGCTGAGATATTTAAGGTATATATCAGTTTTACGCTATTTCCATGTGATTGCACTTTGATATATACATTGATGTACTGTATGTGCCAGCATACTGATCTAGGGATGGCACAGATACACAGAGGCTTGACTCGTTTTGAGTCGGGTCGCTACAAATCATCGCCAAGAATATAAAACCACCACCTCTGAAGAAAGACAACTAAACACATGGGTATGGGCACCCCCCTTGGCTTGTGCCAAGCTAGGTGCCCCGGTATCGTATCACCATCACACCTTTTACTTTTTTTCATTCTTCTTCATTCGATCCTTTTGGTTATATCTTGATCTAGTAGAATAAAGTTTTAGTGTGATCTAGTTTTAAGTTTTGATTTATGTTCCCTCAATGTAAGAAAGACCGAGAGTTATATAATAAAGAGTAGTTTTGAGTTGAGGGCTTTGCTTGCTTGCTATGATCTTGAGAAATAGAAATAGAAAGAAGTATAGAATAAAAGCAAAAGAGTATACATAATGATCTTATGTGGAGTGATGACTTCACATATAAAAAGTACGTCGATTGAAATTTGTTGTGAGTTGACAAACAAAGTTGTTGGTCACTGTTTCAATTAAAAGGAAGTAATAAAGAAAGAGAGGTTCACTTATAAATATATTATCTTAGACATCTTTTGTGATTGTGAACACTCATTAAAATATTATATGTTAAGAAATTAATGTTGGACAAGGAAGACAACATAATGAGTTATGTTTTCTTATTTCCTAATAGAAGTTATATAGTTATAGATCCTCAACATGTGTCGCTTGCTTCCACCCCATATGAGCCAAAAACTTCCGCACCAAGTAGATATACTACTTGTGCATCCAAACACCTTGAACCTAGTTTTGCCTTGAGAGTCCACCATACCTACCTATGGATCGAGTAAGATCCTTCAAGTAAGTTGTCATCGGTGCAATCAATAAAAATTGTTCTCTAAATATGTGTGATCTATTAGTGTGAGAAAAATAAACTTTATACGAACTTGTGATGTGGAAGAAAAAAAAACGACATACTCCATAATAAAGTTCTTTATCACAAGGGGCAATATAAAGTGACGTTCTTTTGCATTAAAGGGTTGCGCATCCAACTATAAAAGCGCATGACAACCTCAGCTTCCCTCTGCGAAGGGCCTATCTGTTACCTTTACTCTCTAGTACTTACCTTTATGCAATAGTCATGGTGATCTTCACCATTTCCTTTATTTCGCCTTTATCTTTTGGCACGCGTCATGTGTTGGGGAATGATCTAGACAAATATATCGAATCGGATGTGGGTGATCATGAGTTATTATTGTTGACATTACCCTTGAGGTAAATAGTTGGGAGGAAAAACTATAAGCCCCTATCTTTCTCCGTGTCCGATTGAAGCTTTGACCTCATAGGTACCGCGTGAGTGCTAGAAATTATGAAAGACCATAAGATGATTGAGTATGTGGATTTGCTTTACAAGCTCTTAGATTGACTCTTTCCTATGGTGCGATAAATTGGAATTGCTTCAGTGACTGAAATCATAGTTTGTTAGTTCTCAATAGAGTTCTCGATTCATATTTTACCTTGTGAATGAATTGTTACTCTAGCATAAGATATTCAATATGTGTTGCTGTTCTAAAGATAACCATGATGCCTTCATGTCCGTGTTTTATTTTACCGACACCTCTATCTCTAAACATGTGGGCATATTTATTGATATCGACTTTTGCTTGAGGACAAGCGAGGTCTAAGCTTGGGGAAGTTGATACATCCATTTTGCATCATGCTTTCATATCAATATTTATTGCATTATCGGTTGTTAATACACATCATGGTACAATACTCATGCCTTTTCTCTCTTATTTTACAAGGTTTACATGAAGAGGGAGAATGCCGACATCTGGAATTTTGGACCAGAAAAGGAGCAAATCTAAGAGACCTATTCTGCACAGCTCCAAAAGTCCTGAAAACTTATGCAGGATTATTTTGGAATATATTAAAAATATTGGGCGAAAGAAATACATCAGGGGACCCACCAGGTGGCCATAAGCCAGGGGCTCGGCCTACCCCCCCTGGGCGCGCCCTGTAGGCTTGTGGGCCCCCTGGCAGGCCTCCGGTTCCCATGTTCTGCTATATGAAGGGTTTTGACCTGGACAAAATCATATCAGAACCTTCGGGGCAAAGCGCCGCCGTCTCAAGGCGGAACTTTGACAGAACCAATCTAGAGCTCTGGTGGAGCTATTCTGCTCGGCAAACTTTCCTCCCGGAGGGGGAAATCGAAGCCATCATCATCACCACCGATCCTCTCATCGAGAGGGGTCAATATCCATCGACATCTTCATCACCACCATCTCCTCTCCAAACCCTAGTTCATCTCTTGCATCCGATCTTTGTCTCAAAACCTCAGATTGGTACATGTGGGTTGCTAGTTGTATTGATTACTCCTTGTAGTTGATGCTAGTTGGTTTGGTTGATGGAAGATTATACGTTCAGATCCTTAATGATTATTAATAATCTTCTGATTATGAACATGGATATTTTTGTGATTAGTTACATTTGTTCCCGAGGACATGGGATAAGTCTTGTTATAAGTAATCATGTAAATTTTGTATTCGTTCCATATGTTGATGAGATGTATGTTGTCTCTCCTCTAGTGGTGTCATGTGAACGTCGACTACATGACACTTCACCATTATTTGTGCCTAAGGGATGTCATTGGAAAGTAATAAGTAGATAAGGGGTTGCTAGAGTGACAGAAGCTTAAACCCTAGTTTATGCGTTGCTTCGTAACGGGCTGATTTGGATCCATATGTTTCATGCTATGGTTAGATTTATTTTAATTCTTCTTTCGTAGTTGCGGATGCTTGCGAGAGAGGTTAATCATAAGTGGGATGTTTGTCCAAGTAAGGGAAGCACCCAAGCACCGGTCCACCCACATACCAAATTATCAAACTAATGAACGCGAATCATATGAGCATGATGAAAACTAGCTTGACAGAAATTCCCATGTGTCCTCGGGAGCACTTTGCTTTATATAAGAGTTTGTCCAGGCTTGTCCTTTGCTACAAAAAGGATTGGGACACCTTACTGCACCTTTGTTACATTTTTTACTTGCTACCCGTTATGAATTACTTTATCACAAAACTATCTGTTACCGATAATTTCAGTGCTTGCAGAGAATACCTTACTGAAAACCGCTTGTCATTTCCTTCTGCTCCTCGTTGGATTAGACAGTCTTACTTATCGAAAGGACTACGATAGATCCCCTACACTTGTGGGTCATCAAGGAGCATAAGTATCATTAGTGTAGTCCGGCTCAGGCTCATTTCAGAGTCAGTGGGATTATTTCTAGAACCGAAGGTGCAACTCCCTAGTTTTCCTTCACACGGAGTTTAAGGATACCATGAGACACCATATGACCGGTCACCATGAGCTCACCAGGAAACATAGCAGCCCATGTGTTGGGGATATTACCCCGTTATAAGACCCACCCTATGGGGTCGGGTCAGGATAATGGCGGCTCTACCCCTATGGACAAGATGGGCTGTTATTGAGAAGCGGCATGCGCCAGATGAGACGGTTGGCCCAAGACTCAGCGAAGACGACTTGCGGCCCGTGTGGGGAAAGAGACAC
Organism: Hordeum vulgare subsp. vulgare; assembly: GCF_904849725.1. Lineage (NCBI taxonomy): Eukaryota > Viridiplantae > Streptophyta > Magnoliopsida > Poales > Poaceae > Hordeum > Hordeum vulgare. The sequence continues at coordinate 537,880,261 of NC_058521.1, forward strand.
CAGAAGTTTCCTTGCGTGGAAGATAAGGCGAGTCAGAGATAAACCAACTTACGAATTGTAATGAGAGTTGGACTCTTGTAAACCTAGAGTCTCGACCTGTATATAAAGGCGAGTCTCCAGGGCTGATAAGGTTAAGTTAACATCAAGTGAGAGCTAGGTCAAGCGAATCTGCACCCTTGTAATCGATTCCCACAACAATATACACAAAGCAGGACGTAGGCTTTTACCTCAATCTGAAGGGACGAACCTGGGTAAACTCGTCTCCTGTTTCCCGATCAACCCCTTTGAGTCGCCACATAGCTGCGTTGGCTCCATCACTAAGTCCTTTCACGAGGACATCTGTCGTGACAAAACAACGACAATTGGCGCCCACCGTCGGGCTTGCGCACGGCGGAGTTGAGTTCTCAAAGTGAGCCCTTCCAGGGTTCAGGAGCTATGCGGTCGGCCTCATGACGAAGAGACGCCGCAAAAAGTACTACATCGACAATTCAAGCTGGGGTCCCGAGGACGAATCAATCGAATCCCGATACCGGGTCCCCTTTAGCAAGATCCATGTCTTCATCGACAATAGTGGAACGCTGGTTCCCGAGCCGGACATCTGCACTGTCCTCGTCGAGCCGGCTCGGTTCGCCCAACCCGCCACGCGTCACCTTGGACGGTGTCGCGTCTTTGTCGGCTTCACGCAAGGAGCCGCCCTCCAAGAAGAGCCGTCAATTTCGATGGCGAGTTGTCAATGGGAGACACCGATTCAATTTGTCCTCTCCATGAAGGGAGGCTGGGTGGTTTTCCTGAGGCGGCGATCTCTCAAGAACAGCAGGGATGCCCCCATCAAATCACCATCTATATGGCAGGAGCCACGGCGGCTCAGAAGCAGCCAAACGCGGCAGACGCCAATGGGGCCAGCGGGTCACGCAAGACCCCAGCTCAGGCCATGTCAGATCTGATGGCAGAGATGTCGAAACTCATCGCGGTGGTTGTAACAGCTGACAACCAGGCGAAGGTTAATGCTAAATTGACTAGACTGTGCAAAGAGATGGCCCAGATACAACGCTAGATCGACGCGGAGAAGGCCCAGATGGTGGGTCGACATGCCCGGATTGATGAAGAGGAAGAGCGTCTGAAGTTGGTGGCGTGGCAGCTCGAGCGCCGTCGAATTGCGTCAGAAGCTGTCTATGAGAGGAGACACCAGAGTCGCGTCCCGCCAACCTTAATCCAACTCACCTATTCAGCAGCGCGCAAACGCCCGGAGCAGGTTGAAACCGCAAGGCCAAGGCGATCCACGTGGGGAGATCGTTCAACAGCCGACGCAACCCCCATTGAAGTCGCACGCGAGTCAGCACTTCCAAACACCTCAAGGTCACTTCTTCAATCCGGTGGATAATGTGCTGGCGGCGACGCGCCATCTGGAGCCTCTCCCCATCCGTGGGAGTACTGCCTTGGTGGTTGACACATCTCCAACGTATCTATAATTTTTGATTGTTCCATGCTATTATATTATCAACTTGGGATGTTTTATATGCATTTATATGCTATTTTATATCATTTTTGGGGCTAACCTATTAACTCAGTGCCCAGTGCCAGTTTCTGCTTTTTTCGTGTTTTTGACCTTTTTCAGATAAGAATATTAAACGGAGTCCAAACAGAATAAAACCTTTGGGATGATTTTTTCCATAACAGAAGGGATCCAGAAGAATTGAGAACCAAGGCAGAGGGCCACGGAGGAGGCCATGAGCCCCCTAGGCACGCCCCAGGGGGCGCGCCTAGCAGGCTCGTGGGCCCCACGTGCCTCCTTTGCCTTACCTCTTTCGCCTATAAATTCCCTAAAATCCCCAAACCAACACACAGAGCCACAAAAATACTTTTCTGCCGCCGCAAGCTTGTGTTTCCGCGAGATCCCATCTGGGGACCGTTCTGGTGCCCTGTCGGAGGGGGTTTCAGACACGGAGGGCTTCTTCATCAACACCATTGCCTCTCCGATGATGCGTGAGTAGTTCACCACAGACCTTCGGGTCCATAGCTAGTAGCTAGATGGCTTCTTCTCTCTCTTGGATCTGCAATACAAAGTTCTCCATGATCTTCATGGAGATCTATCCGATGTAACTTTCTTTTGCGGTGTGTTTGTCGAGATCCGATGAATTGTGGATTTATAATCAGATTATCTATGAATATTATTTGAGTCTCCTCTGATTTATTATATGCATGATTTCGTATCCTTGTAATTATCTTTGAGTTATGGGTTTCGTTTGGCCAACTTGATCTATAATTCTTGCAATGGGAGAAGTGCTTGGTTTTGAGTTCATACCGTGTGGTGTCCTCACCTAGTGATAGAAGGGGTAGCGAGGCATGCATCGTGTTGTTGCCATCAAGGGTAAAAATATGGGGTTTATATCATATTGCATGAATTTATCCCTCTACATCATGTCATCTTGCTTAAGACGTTACTCTGTTTGCTATGAACTTAATACACTAGATGCATGCTGGATAGCGGTCGATGTGTGGAGTAATAGTAGTAGATGGAGAAAGTATCGGTCTACTTGTCTTAGACGTGATGCCTATATGTTTGATCATTGCCTTAGATGTCGTTATGACCTGACGCGATTCTATCAATTGCTCGACAGTAATTCATTCACCCACCGTAATACTTGCTATCATGAGAGAAGCCTCTAGTGAACACTATGGCCCCCGGGTCTATTTTACACATTATATATTCAGATCTAAATACAAAAATACCAAAAATACCTTGCTGCACTTTTATTTATTTATTTATATTTACCTATTATCACTATCAGATCTCACTTTGCAAGTAATCGTAAAGGGATTGACAACCCCTTTATCGCGTTGGGTGCAAGTTTGTTTGTTTTTGCGCAGGTGCCTTAGTGCCTCATCTTGATACTCCTACTGGATTGATACCTTGGTTCTCAAAATGAGGGAAATACTTATCTCTACTTTGCTGCATCACCCTTTCCTCTTCAAGGGAAAAACCAACGCAAGCACAAGAAGTAGCAGGAAAAATTTCTGGCGCCGTTGCCGGGGAGTATTCAAGTGAAGTATATCTACCAAGTACATATCGCAAACTCATCTCTTGCATTTACATTATTTTCCATTTGCCTGTCGTTTTCCTCTCCCCCACTTCTAATTTTTTTTACAAAAATATTTGCCTTTCTTTATTTGCCTTTTTCATTCTCCCTTTCTTGCGCTTGCTTTGTGTTTGCTTGTGTGCTTGTCTGCTTGCTAAGTCACCATGTCTGAAAACACTAAATTGTGTGACTTCTCTAATACTAATAACAATGACTTTATTAGTACTCCAATTGCTCCCGCCACTAGTGCGGATTCATATGAAATTAATGTTGCCTTGTTGAATCTTGTTATGAAAGAGCAATTTTCCGACCTTCCTAGTGAAAATGCCGCATCCCATCTTAATACCTTTATTGAGTTATGCGATATGCAAAAGAAGAAAGATCTGGATAATGATATGATTAAATTGAAGCTATTTCCATTCTCATTACGAGATCGAGCAAAAACTTGGTTTTCATCTTTACCCAAAAATAGTATTGATTCATGGAACAAGTGTAAAGATGCCTTTATTTCCAAGTATTTTCCACCTGCTAAGATTATCTCTCTCCGTAATGATATCATGAATTTTAAGCAACTAGATCATGAACATGTTGCACAATCTTGGGAGAGAATGAAATTGATGATTAGAAATTTTCCCGCTCATGGCCTAAGTCTTTGGATGATTATACAAATTTTCAATGCTGGTTTGAATTTTGCTTCTAGAAATATCTTGGATTCCGCCTCTCGTGGAACTTTTATGGAAATCACACTAGGAGAAGCTACAAAACTCCTAGATAATTGTCACATCCCTGACACCTTAATCAAGTTAGCTTTGTGCTCATGTTTTCTTTGCATTGCATCTAGGAATTTTCAACAAGAACAAAGTAAGTGGTGAAGGAAAATTCAAAAAACCCTAGACACTTCTCAAATTAAGGGAAATTCCAAACTAGTTAAAATCAATGAACCCAAAATGGCCTCAAGAAAAGTTCAATCTTTCTGATAATTCTTGAAAACAAATAAGCAATAAAGGAAACCATTTATTTTATACTCTTGGCATTTTAAATAAATGCAAAAGCTATTGGTTTCAAGTTTTAAAATTGAAATGAGAAACTTTAAGTTTTCAAAAATGTTGAAAACTTTAGGAATGATTGGATACATTCCAACTAATATTTTGATGTTTTCAAAATAGTTTTTACAAACTATTTTGGGAGCTGAAATAAATAGCAAATAAATAGTTGTCAAAACAGAAATAAAACAGAAAAGAAAAGAGAAATAAAAGAGAAAAACCTTACCTGTCGCCGGCCCAGCCCACCAGGGGCTCCCCGGTCATCTTCCTCCTCCTGCCAGTAGGCAGGGGAGAAGATGAGCACGGCGGCCGAGCCCGGCCACCTCCTGCTTGCCTGCCCGCTGCTGGAGGCCTCCAGGAGCGCCAGCGTGACGCCTACGCCTTCTTATCCTCCTCCCCGCGGCTCTGTCCTCTCCCCTAAGCCTCGATCCCCTTTTCCCCTCTCGGATATCTCTCTCCCCGAAGCTCCGGTCTCCGTCGATCCGTTGTCTCCCGGTCCTCCCCGACCCTGCCGGCAGCCTCACAAGATCCGCCGTGAGCTCCTCTTCCTGTTCCCCCTCTTCCCGAGGCTTTCCCCCTCCTTTAACCACGTTAGCCGCCGGAGCCCGAAGGACCTTGTCGCCGGCCATGTCATTGCCGTCGTTGTGGTACTCAGCTCGCGAGGCCGAGCTCAGGAATGAGCTCCTCGAGCTCTGAAGATGGCGTAGGGCCTCTCTCCCAGCTCGCTAGTCCCCTGCATCGGCACTTCCGTCGATGCCCGAGCCGCAGCCGCCGCTGACCTCATCGCCGGCGTGGACTCCGGTGACCACCGGGTCCAGCTCCACTCCCTTTAGATGCGGCGTTTCACTAGCTGCCCGTAGCTCTATTCTGCGCCCTAAACCGACGGCCGTAGCGCCGTTTAGCTCTCTCCGGCGAGCCCTCCACCGCGCCCGTGGTCGCCGCCGGCCATATTCCGGTGGGGGCCGACGTGGCCAACCTAACCCAGTAGTTTAAAGTCTAATCACTCACTGACAGTGGGCCCAAGGCCAAGTGAAACTCAGTTAGGGGCTGGTCAGCGCGGGATTAGCCCCTGAGACGCTGACCAGTGGGTCCCCCCCTCTCAGGTTTGACCTGAACAGGTCAGTTGACCTGCTAATGTGAGGCTGACGCAATAAAGGGGTTTTCCAGTATAAAAATAATTCCAAAAATGTTTAAAACTTCTAAAATTCATTGAAATTAATCTGTAACTCCAATGAAAATAATTTATATGTGAAAAAGTATCAGAAAAATTCAAGGAATCTGAGTATGTCATTTTCAAACATGTTTGAAAATGTTACAGAACCCAAACATGTAGGTTAATGAATAAGGTAATTCTTATAAATACTTTGTAGATGGAATTTGGAAAATATTTAAATTTCACTACAAATGACATGATCAAACAATGTCCTAACTACAAACCAGCAACCTAACATGCCATCCCATGCATGTTAACATCAAGTTGATCTGAGCATCAGGTCGAATCAATTAAAATGGTATCCGAGAATACCTCGTTTGAAGTGGTATTTGAACTTGATTCAAATCAACTTCAAACCTAATACATGTTAGCTATAATAATTACCATCTTGCATTCTCATGCCATGCTCATGCATAATCTTGATTGCATATGTTTGATATTGGTTGTTGTCATTCCTTTCGGTAGGCTCCGCTCCCCCGGATTCCACCGAATATCCGTCTGACGGATATTGTCACTCCTCTGAGCAACAAGGCAAGAAACCATTTTGATCATCCCGATAAATCCCATGTTCTTGCTCCTGCACTTACTTATTGCATTAGGATCAAATGCTTCAAATGCTTTTGCCACGTTAGTTGAACCCACTTCCTTTGCATGACCTATCCTTGTCACAGTAAATAGATAAACCTTGCAACCTAGCATACCTGGTAGTTTTCTTGAGCCATGATGTACCGTATCCTGCTATGCATGCTATGCTTAGAGTTGTGTATGGTCTGTCATCTGGGAGATGAACATAATTGAGAGAATGTGTTCAGAAAGCAAAGGTTGTGTGTTGAACCTGATTTGGTAAAGGTACCGGTGAAAGGCTGTGTAGGAGTACATGACGGGTTGTTTCATTGGAACTGTCCTTAGGAACTGTGTTCCGTGTATGTAATCCAAGACTAGATACTACCACACGTTGGGATACTTAATTGACCCTCTCGACTTATTAATCGCTTAGTATTCGGTCCAGGAGTTGCAAGTAGTTTCTGGTGTTTATAATCATGCTGGAGGCCGTGCATAGTGCTGACCTGAGAGGTGGGCTGTGATGCAGTAGGCAGTGGCACGGTGTACCAAGTGGCACCCGGATGGTGGGCTTGGGAACCCTGCGCACATCGTTTGAGGCCGTGGCGGAAACCTCGGCCGGACTTCCCTACCGGTTACTCTCAGATAGGCGATAAACCTGGACTAGGTACTAGTGTGGTTAACGGTCGTGGCCGACTCCCTCGCTGGGCTTCCGCTTGAAGGTTGCCGAGGTGCATGACATGCACATGGCGATAAGTGGCGAGAGCGTGTGTGACGAAGTACACCCCTGCAGGGTTATGATCTATTCGAATAGCCGCATCCGTGGATATGGACTACTTGGAGACATATGTTGTTCATAGATAACTTAAATGGCTACTGATAAAATTGTCAAGATAAGCGTGAGTGTCGCGGACGGCATTTCCGTATGGAGACGGAATGATTCCACGATGGAGTATTGTTGTGGTGTTAGTGGACTCGTGTGCGAGAAATCAAGTTGTCAAAATTATTTAAAAATGCAAGTTGTCTAGCCACGAGTCAAATGCTGGCTTTCCGCATGAAACCCACCATACCTTATTGATACATTGCATGAGTACTTAGTTATCCTAAAGTCTTGCTGAGTACCTCCGTACTCATGTTTGCTTAATAAATGTTGCAGAGGTTGCTAATGACCCTAATGGTGGGTTCTTCATAGACATCAACGACGACGAGTAGCTGGTGTCCCAGCTACGATCTGGCCCTAGGTTGGGTCTGTATTATAGTCAGGCCATGTGCCTTCTAGTTGCACCTGTCTGTACTCAAACAGTTTTAAACACTTCCACTAGCTTGTAACTGAATGACTGCTATTATGGGTCGTGAGACCCTTACTGTGTAATATTATGTGCGTGGCTCTTCCGAGCCTCTTAAATAAAGCTTGTATGTTTATGGTTATGTTGTGATGCCATCGATGTATCGATACATATCGGTATGCCATGCGTACGTGTGTCATACTTGATATGTATGGGGTTCGATTACCTAGCCGTGAACTTTAGTAGCACTCCTTACAGGGAAATGCCCCTTTGTGATCTAACGAGCCATGGTAGCTCGCTACTGCTCCGGACACATTGGTTGGCCGGCATGTGTCCTTCTTAGCTGTTGTGTCTGTCCCCTTTTGGGAAATGTCACGCGATGTAATGGAGTCCTTGTAGCTTGCTACGACTCGTCTACATTCGCTGGTGACCGACACCTGCTTTGTTGGGTCATGTATGCATGTCCCTGTGCGGTACTGCCACTTTGGTTTATGACTAGACTTGTCGATCCGGGTTCTTTGACATTGGAATGCTAGCGACACAATTGCATACGTGAGTCAAAAGACGCAAACGGTCCCGGCTAAGGTAAGGCTGCAGCCGTGGGGTTAACCGTGCGTGAGACCGCAAAGGGATGCGATGTGTTACATGCTGGATTCTTATGGCTTAGGATCGGGGTCCCGACAGCGTTAGTATCAGAGCCTGACTGACCGTAGGATTACTAAGCCAAACTGGTCGAAGTTGAGTCTAGAATTGCTTTAGTTATATATAAGGGAATTGTTTGTGGAAGGGAACGTAAGACTCTTGTTCCCTCCTCAAGTTATTCTATTCTGGTCATCCTCGTCTTTTCTGCGGGAATTAAGGACTAGGTTACTCATCTTCTTCTAGGCTCGTGTTTCTGATCGGTAGATTATAGGACTACGGGTCAAGAGATATTTGGGTTTCTTTCATTCCTAGGAAAAAGGAAGTAAGTTTGATGATCAGAGAATTGAACTTGATAACTGAGTGGTTACGCTATTCCATTTTGGGTTGTCTCAAAATTTGTTTTTGAGCATTTACAACCGTTATGCTGCCCAATTTTGCATTCGGAGCTCTAGTGCTTTTGCATTACTCTCTATTTACAGATGCCTGGCCGTCCTTCTCGTCAGGTGGTACGCCTGACCAGGTGCATTCATGTGCCGGGTCATAAGGCCATGCTGGTCAGGGTGATGTGAGTGTGCGGTTACCGCTGGTACCCCGAGTACACAGTGGAGGAATAGTACCGAGACTTCAACCAGAGCCAGTACATCTGCACTGTTAGGATATTTCCAGACTACCCTGGAGCTGAGGAGCCAATCCATTGGTACTATGGGTTGGGAGTCACTGTTGACATGGCAGTACAAGATGCTGCCTATTCAATGCTGACCATTATGAGGGCGAGTCATGCACTGCTGCAGAATTTAGAATTCTGCTATGTTCCGGCCTCTCAGCCTGGTGAAGAGGGATACCTTAGCGGAGTCTATTCTGATTCTTTTATGGAGGATCCACTACTGCAGTCCACTATTGAGATGCTAGAGAACAGAGACAGGGATGCTCGTGCTCTCCGCATGGAGCTTTATGCTACCCGTGCCCGTCTATGGACGGCTTTGACGCAGCTGGCACCGGTAGTCCAGACAGGGCACAGAGATATGGATATGCTGAACCCTGTTAGGATCCATCTTCCGGCCCACGTTGACTGGCCAGCTATAGGAGGAGTCACCCCTCTTCGGGGACCCCTCTTACCACCAGTCAGGGGACCAAGGCCACATCCGTGTCCTTATGGGTCCTAGGGATCTCAGGCTAGAGTGTTTCCTGATCCGCAGGTTGAGCTTCCAGGTCATGGAGGTAATCTCTATGAGATGTTCTATGCGGATGCCTGAGCTGTGAGCGGAAGGATAGTATGGTAGTAGCCGTACGTTCACAGTCCTGTGTGACTTGTGAAGTATGCCTGTGATGTGAAATGAATTCTGGAGGCCTAGATAAATAATGTATAGGAAGCTTGTAAGCCTCTGATGAGTAGTTTCATAATTTAAGTAGTTTTCTCTTCGGTTAAGGTTGTACTGAACTATGTAAGGGTGTGTATGAACCATGGTGTATATATAGAAGTTGCTTGCTACCATGCTGTTCGGATATTCATTTCCGCATTCCGTGTGTTCAGTACATTCTTAATCCATAGCTAGTATTGATATGATATTGGGCTAAGCTGTGAGTTTGTTTGTCAGGATGGTGTTCACCAGGTTGAACCGTGCCCCTGCTCATGAGCAAGGCGAGGGTAGTCAAGCATCGCAGGGAGACCTGCCTCACCCCCCCTCTCTGGCGGAAGTTATGCCTGAGGCAGAGAGAAACAAAAGGGAGACCAATCGACTGTTAGAGCGTATTGAGCAGAATACGGCTCGTCAGCCTAGGAATGCTGCAGTGTCCCTCAACGACTTTGTGAAGCTGAATCCTCCAAAGTTTCATCACTCCGTCGATCCCCTCGATGCTGATGACTGGCTGTGCAGCATCTCGCGCAAGATCCGCTCTGCGAATGTTTCTGAGGCCGACAAGGTGACCTTTGCGGCGTATTTCCTAGAAGGACCCGCCAATCTGTGGTGGGAGAACTTTGAAGCTATGCGTCCTGCTGAACCAGCAGCCACATGGGCAGACTTCAGTGCAGCCTTTCATCTGCACCATATTCCAGAGGGCCCGATGGACAGAAAGAGAGAGGAGTTATGTGCCTTCACTCAGGGCAAGTTGACCGTGGATGCCAATAGCCGCGAGTTTGGTAACCTCGCCTGCTATGCAACAGAGGAGGTGTCTACCGACGCCAAGAAGCAAGCAAGATTCCGTAAGGGTCTAAGCCCTGAGTTTCGTCGTGATCTGCGCCTCCACGAGTGTGCAAACTTTCAAGCCTTGGTCAACAAGGCGATCAGTGCCGAGACTGGTCATACTGACTTTGAAGCCACAAGGAAGCACTCCCGTGACTTTGGCTCGTCTTCTGGTTCCGCGTTTCCCAAACGCAGGTTGTGGGTTCCGAACAGTTCTCTGCCGCCAAGATACACTCCGAGGCCATCCTACGTGGCGCCTCAGACGAATCAGACCAACCCTCCAGCAAAAACTTATGGTGGTCCAGCTAGCAATGCTGCACCACGTGCCAACCAAGTGATATGCTACAAGTGTGGAGAACCAGGGCACTACTCCCGTGAGTGTCCTCAAAATGTGGGTGCCAAGCAACCTGGAAAGTCCGTCGGGCAAGGCAAGTCGGGCAAAGCTTACTATGTGAAGCCAACTCCTGCACGTGGCCGTGTGAACTATGTGTCAGCAGAAGAAGCTGCAGAGGATCCCAACGACATACTGGGTACGCTTCTTGTTAATCATCACCCAGCGTCTGTTCTCTTTGACATTGGGTCTTCTCATTCCTTCATTTCAGAAAGTTATGCACAGTTGCATAACATGTCTTTTTGTGATATGCCAATTCCATTGGTTGTCCAAACTCCTGGTAGTAAATGGCAAACCTCTAGGATAACCTATGACAATGAAATTCTAGTACACAGGCTAGTTTTTCTAGCCTCATTGATAGCCTTGAAATCTTCGGATATTAATATCATCTTGGGTATGGACTGGATGTCAGCTCACTATGCCAAGATTGATACTTATTCTAGAAAGGTCCAGCTTACCCATCCCTCGGGTGAGATAGTAACTGTCTCCACTCGAGTTGACAAATGCCAACTCTATTCCCTAAATGCCAACCCTCTTCCGGAACTTGAAGACATTCCGGTAGTCTGTGACTTCCCGGATGTTTTTCCAGAGGAACTGCCAGGAATTCCACCTCACAGAGATGTAGAGTTTGTGATAGATCTTGTTCCTGGAACCGTCCCAATAGCCAGAAGACCATATAAGATGGCACCCCTGGAGCTAGCCGAACTTAAGAAGCAACTAGACGAGGCCTTGAATAAAGGTTTCATTCGTCCTAGTTCTTCTCCTTGGGCTTGCCCCATCCTATTCGTCAAGAAGAAAGACGGAACGGATCAGATGGTTGTAGATTATCGACCAGTTAATCTGGTCACCATAAAGAACAAGTATCCGCTCCCCAGGATCAACGATCTGTATAATCAGCTCGCTGGATCCTCAGTCTTCTCCAAAATGGATTTGAGGTTGGGATACCATCAAATCAAGATCAAGAACGGGGACATTCCAAAAACGGCTTTTGTTACTCGATATGGCCAATACGAGTACACCGTCATGTCCTTCGGTTTAACCAATGCCCCAGCCACCTTCTCTCGTTTGATGAATTCAATCTTCATGGAGTATTTGGATAAATTCGTCATGGTATACCTCGATGATATTCTCATCTACTCGAAGAACGAACAAGAACATGCCGAGCATCTAAGGCTGGTATTGATGAAACTTCGAGAGCATCGCCTTATGCCAAGTTTTTAAAATGTGAATTTTGGTTACCAGAAGTGACCTATATAGGTCACGTAATCTCTGGTAAGGGTATTGCTGTCAATCCCGAGAGAGTTCAAGCTGTCCTTGATTGGACTCAACCTGAATCGGTTAAGCAAGGTAGGAGTTTTCTTGGTCTAGCGAGCTATTGTCGCCGCTTTGTCGAGAATTTCTCCAAGGTTGCAAAGACTCTAACTGAACTCCTCAAGAAGGATAAAAAGTTCGAGTGGACACCACAGTGTGAGCATAGTTTTCAGGAACTGAAAAGACGCCTGACTTCCGCACCTGTGTTGCTACCACCAGATTTTTCTAAGGACTTTGTTATCTATTGCGATGCCTCGCGACAAGGATTAGGTTGCATTCTCATGCAAGATCATCATGTGATCGCATACGCATCTCGACAGTTGCGTCCACATGAGGATAATTATCCCACACATGACCTTGAGCTTGCAGCCGTGGTCCATGCACTAAAAACCTGGCGACATTACCTTTTGGGTAATTGTTGCGAAATATTCACTGATCACCAAAGTCTGAAATATATCTTCACCCAGCTGGATTTGAATCTCAGGCAAAGACGGTCGGTTGAGTTGATCTCGGATTACGGCTTAGGGATAACTTACACCCCGGGGAAGGCCAATGTTATGGCAGATGCACTAAGTCGTAAATCTTATTGTAACAATTTGATGCTACAACAAGGTCAACCACATCTCTATGAGGACTTTCGGAAGTTGAATCTTCATATTGTTCCTCAAGGATTCCTTTCTACCCTGGTGGCGAAGCCTACTCTTAGGGATCAAATCATAGTCGTGCAGGCTTATGATAAGGGTATATCCCGGATCAAGGAGAATATTGCTAGCGGTAACGCTAGGGATTTCTCCATCAATGAGAAAGGTGTTGTGTTCTTTCAGAACCGTTTAGTGGTTCCTAAGAGCAAACGTCTGCGGCAATTGATCCTTAGGGAGGCTCATGACTCTCCTCTCACCATTCATCCCGGTAGTACTAAGATGTATCATGACCTACGCCAGAGGTTCTGGTGGACTAGGATGAAGAGAGAAATTGCTGAGTTCGTTGCTAACTGCGACGTTTGTCGTCGAGTTAAGGCAGAACATCAAAGGCCTGCTGGCACCCTTCAACCTCTAGCTATTCCTGAATGGAAATGGGATAAAGTTAGTATGGATTTCATTACCGGATTTCCCAAGACCAAGAAAGGAAATAATGCTATCTTTGTGGTCATTGACCGTCTTTCCAAAGTGGCTCATTTTCTTCCCGTTCGTGAGAGTGTCACAGCTAGCCAGCTAGCAGAGTTATGTATCTCTCGAATAGTGTCTCTTCATGGTGTTCCCCTGGAGATTAACTCGGACCATGGGAGTATCTTTACTTCCTGCTTCTGGGAAAGTTTTCAGAATGCCATGGGGACTCACCTATCTTTTAGCACTGCTTTCCATCCACAATCAAGTGGTCAAGTAGAAAGAGTGAATCAAATCCTAGAAGATATGCTCCGAGCTTGTGTTATATCGTTCGGTATGAATTGGGAGAAGTGCCTTCCATTCGCCGAATTCGCTTATAACAATAGTTATCAATCAAGCTTGGGCAAAGCTCCTTTTGAAGTTCTCTATGGACGAAGATGTCGAACACCTCTTAATTGGTTAGAAACTGGAGAAAGGCAACTCTTTGGCCCGGATATGATCCAGGATGCAGAAGAGCAGGTTTGCATTATTCGTGAAAAGTTGAAAACAGCCCAGTCTCGTCAAAAGAGCCAATATGATCGTCATCATAAGGCTGTGACCTTTGAAGTTGACGAGAAGGCTTACCTTTGGGTTACACCTTTGAAGGGTACCCATCGATTCGGTATCAAGGGCAAGTTGGCTCCTCGTTAGATTGGTCCTTTTCGCATTCTTGCCAAACGAGGAGAACTTGCCTACCAGTTGGAACTTCCTCCGCATCTTTCCAAGGTTCATGATGTTTTCCACGTCTCGCAACTCAAGCGTTGCTTTTTGGATCCTATCCGTGAAGTGGACCACGAAACACTTGATCTCCAAGATAACCTTTCATACCGAGAATGCCCCGTGCGTATTCTTGATCAAGCTGAGCGTACCACTCGACGTCGAAACCTCAAGTTTCTTAAAGTACAATGGTCAAATCATTCTGAAAAAGAGGCAACTTGGGAAAGAGAGGATCGGCTCCGACTTGAGTATCCTGCGTTATTTCCGACGACCTCTAAATCTCGGGACAAGATTCTTTTGAGTGGGGGTGAGTTGTCACATCCCTGACACCTTAATCAAGTTAGCTTTGTGCTCATGTTTTCTTTGCATTGCGTCTAGGAGATTTTCAACAAGAACAAAGTAAGTGGTGAAGGAAAATTCAACAAACCCTAGACACTTCTCAAATTAAGGGAAATTCCAAACTAGTTAAAATCAATGAAGCCAAAATGGCCTCAAGAAAAGTTCAATCTTTCTGATAATTCTTGAAAACAAATAAGCAATAAAGGAAACCATTTATTTTATACTCTTGGCATTTTAAATAAATGCAAAAGCTACTGGTTTCAAGTTTTAAAATTGAAATGAGAAACTTTAAGTTTTCAAAAATGTTGAAAACTTTAGGAATCATTGGATATATTCCAACTAATATTTTGATGTGTTCAAAATATTTTTTACAAACTATTTTGGGAGCTGAAATAAATAGCAAATAAATAGTTGTCAAAACAGAAACAAAACAGAAAAGAAAAGAGAAAGAAAAGAGGAAAAACCTTACCTGTCGCCGGCCCAGCCCACCAGGGGCTCCCCGGTCATCTTCCTCCTCCTGCCAGTAGGCAGGGGAGAAGATGAGCACGACGGCCGAGCCCGGCTACCTCCTGCCTGCCTGCCCGCTGCTGGAGACCTCCAAGAGCGCCAGCGCGATGCTTGCGCCTTCTTATCCTCCTCCCCGCGCCTCTATCCTCTCCCCTAAGCCTCGATCCCCTTTTCCCCTCTCAGATCTCTCTCTCCCCGAAGCTCCGGTCGCCGTCGATCCGTCGTCTCCCGGTCCTCCCCGACCCTGCCGACAGCCTCACAAGATCCGCGTGAGCTCCTCTTCCTGTTCCCCCTCTTCCCGAGGCTTTCCCCCTCCTTTAACCACGTTAGCCGCCGGAGCCCGAAGGACCTCGTCGCCGGCCATGTCATTGCCGTCGTTGTGGTACTCAGCTCGCGAGGCCGAGCTCAGGAATGAGCTCCTCGAGCTCTGTAGATGGCGTAGGGCCTCTCTCCTAGCTCGCTAGTCCCCTGCATCGGACTTCCGTCGATGCCCGAGCCGCAGCCGCCGCTGACCTCATCGCCGGCGTGGATTCCGGTGACCACCGGGTCCAGCTCCACTCCCTTTAGATGCCGCGTTTCACAAGCTGCCCGTAGCTCTATTCTGCGCCCAAAACCGACGACTGTAGCGCCGTTTAGCTCTCTCCGGCGAGCCCTCCGCCGCACCCGTGGTCGCCGCCGGCCATATTCCGGTGGGGGCCGACGTGGCCAACCTAACCCAGTAGTTTAAAGTCCAATCACTCACTGACAGTTGGCCCAAGGCCAAGTCAAACTCAGTTAGGGGCCGGTCAGCGCAGGATTAGCCCCTGAGACGCTGACCAGTGGGTCCCCCCTATCAGGTTTGACCTGAACAGGTCAGTTGACCTGCTGATGTCAGGCTGACGCAATAAAGGGGTTTTCCAGTATAAAAATAATTCCAGAAATGTTTAAAATTTCTAAAATTCATAGAAATTAATCTGTAACTCCAATGAAAATAATTAATATATGAAAAAGTAAGAGAAAAATTCAAGGAATATGAATATGTCATTTTCAAACATGTTTGAAAATGTTACAGAACCCGAACATGTAGGTTAATGAATAAGTTAATTCTTATAAATACTTTGTAGATGGAATTTGGAAAATATTTAAATTTCACTATAAATAACATGATCAAACACTATCCTAACTACAAACCAGCAACCTAACATGTCATCCCATGCATGTTAACATCAAGTTGATCTAAGCATCAGGTCGAATCAATTAAAATGGTATCCGAGAATACCTCTTTTGAAGTGGTATTTGAACTTGATTCAAATCAACTTCAAACCTAATACATGTTAGCTATAATAATTACCATCTTGCATTCTCATGCCATGCTCATGCATCATCTTGATTGCATATGTTTGATATTGGTTGTTGTCATTCCTTTCGGTAGGCTCCGCTCCCCCGGATTCCACCGAATATCCGTCTGATGGATATTGTCACTCCTTTGAGCAACAAGGCAAGCAACCATTTTGATCATCCCGAAAATCCCATGTTCTTGCTCCTGCACTTACTTATTGCATTAGGATAAAATGCTTCAAATGCTTTTGCCACGTTAGTTGAACCCACTTCCTTTGCATGACCTATCCTTGTCACAGTAAATAGCTAAACCTTGCAACCTAGCATACCTGGTAGTTTGCTTGAGCCATGATGTGTCGTATCCTGCTATGCATGCTATGCTTAGAGTTGTGTATGGTCTATCATCTGGGAGATGAACAGAATTGAGAGAATGTGTTCGGAAAGCAAAGGTTGCGTGTTGAACCTGATTTGGTAAAGGTACCGGTGAAAGGCTGTGTAGGAGTACATGACGGGTTGTTTCATTGGAACCGTCCTTAGGAACTGAGTTCCGTGTATGTAATCCAATACTAGATACTACCACACGTTGGGATACTTAATTGACCCTCTCCACTTATTAATCGCTTAGTATTCGGTCCAGGAGTTGCAAGTAGTTTCTGGTGTTTATAGTCATGCTGGAGGCCGTGCATAGCGCTGACCTCAGAGGTGGGCTGTGATGCGGTAGGCAGTGGCACGGTGTACCAAGTGGCACCCGGATGGTGGGTTTGGGAACCCTGCGCACATCGTTTGAGGCCGTGGCGGAAACCTCGGTCGGACTTCCGTACGGGTTACTCTCAGATAGGAGATAAACCTGGACTAGGTACTAGTGTGGTTAACGGTCGTGGCCGACTCCCTCGCTGGGCTTCCGCTTGAAGGTTGCCGAGGTTGGGGAACGTCGCATGGGAAACAAAAATTTTCCTACGCGCACGAAGACCTATCATGGTGATGTCCATCTACGAGAGGGGATGAGTGATCTACGTACCCTTGTAGACCTTACAGCAGAAGCGTTAGTGAACGCGGTTGATGTAGTGGAACGTCCTCACGTCCCTCGATCCGCCCCGCGAACTATCCCGCGATCAGTCCCACGATCTAGTGTCGAACGGACGACAGCTCCGCGTTCAGCACACGTACAGCTCGACGATGAGCTCGGCCTTCTTGATCCAGCAAGAGAGAGGGAGAGGTAGAAGAGTTCTCCGGCAGCGTGACGGCGCTCCGGAGGTTGGTGATGATCTCGTCTCAGCAGGGCTCCGCCCGAGCTCCGCAGAAATGCGATCTAGAGGAAAAACCGTGGAGGTATGTGGTCGGGCTGCCGTGGAAAAGTCGTCTCAAATCAGCCCTAAAACCTCCGTATATATAGGTGGGAGAGGGGGGGCCTTGCCTTGGGGCTCAAGGAGCCCCAAGGGGGTCGTCCGAGCCAAGGGGGAAGGTCTCCCCCCCAAACCGAGTTGGACTTGGTTTGGTGGGTGGGAGTCCTTCCTTCCCTTCCCACCTCCTCCTTTTTTTTTCTTTCTCTTTGATTTTTCTTCCAATGCGCATAGGGCCCTTTTGGGCTGTCCCACCAGCCCACTAAGGGCTGGTGCGCCACCCTCAAGGCCTATGGGCTTCCCCGGGGTGGGTTGCCCCCCCCGGTGAACTCCCGGAACCCATTCGTCATTCCCGGTAACTCCGAAAACCTTCCGGTAATCAAATGAGGTCATCCTATATATCAATCTTCGTTTCCGGAGCATTCCGGAAACCCTCGTGACTCCGAACAACATTCGGTAACCAACCATATAAATCAAGTACACATAAAACAACGTCGAACATTAAGTGTGCAGACCCTGCGGGTTCGAGAACTATGTAGACATGACCCGAGAGACTTCTTGGTCAATATCCAATAGCGGGACCTGGATGCCCATATTGGATCCTACATATTCTACGAAGATCTTATCGTTTGAACCTCGGTGCCAAGGATTCATATAATCCCGTATGTCATTCCCTTTCTCCTTCGGTATGTTACTTGCCCGAGATTCGATCGTCAGTATCCGCATACCTATTTCAATCTCGTTTACCGGCAAGTCTCTTTACTCGTTCCGTAATACAAGATCCCGCAACTTACACTAAGTCACATTGCTTGCAAGGCTTATGTGTGATGTTGTATTACCGAGTGGGCCCCGAGATACCTCTCCGTCACACGGAGTGACAAATCCCAGTCTTGATCCATACTAACTCAATGAACACCTTCGGAGATACCTGTAGAGCATCTTTATAGTCACCCAGTTACGTTGCGACGTTTGATACACACAAAGTATTCCTCCGGTGTTAGTGAGTTATATGATCTCATTGTCATAGGAACAAATACTTGACACGCAGAAAAAAGTAGCAACAAAATGACACGATCAACATGCTACGTCTATTAGTTTGGGTCTAGTCCATCACGTGATTCTCCTAATGACGTGATCCAGTTATCAAGCAACAACACCTTGTTCATAATCAGAAGACACTGACTATCTTTGATCAACTGGCTAGCCAACTAGAGGCTTGCTAGGGACAGTGTTTTGTCTATGTATCCACACATGTAAATGAGTCTTCATTCAATACAATTATAGCATGGATAATAAACGATTATCTTGATACAGGAATTATAATAATAACTATATTTATTATTGCCTCTAGGGCATAATTCCAACAGTCTCCCACTTGCACTAGAGTCAATAATCTAGTCCTCACATCATCATGCGAATTACATTGTAATAAATCTAACACCCATACAGTTCTGGTGTTGATCATGCTTAGCCCGTGGAAGAGGTTTAGTCAGCGGGTCTGCTACATTCAGATCCGTGTGCACTTTGCATATATTCACGTCCTCCCCTTCGACGTAGTCGCGGATGAGGTTGAAGCGTCATTTGATGTGTCTGGACTTCTTGTGAAACCGTGGTTCCTTTGCTAAGGCAATGGCACCCGTGTTGTCACAGAACAAGGTTATTGGATTCAGTGCGCTTGGCACCACTCCAAGATCAGTCATGAATTGCTTCATCCAGACACCCTCCTTAGCCGCCTCCGAGGCAGCCATGTACTCCGCTTCACATGTAGAATCTGCTACGATGCTTTGCTTGGAACTGCACCAGCTTACCGCACCCCCATTAAGAAAAAATACGTATCCGGTTTGCGACTTAGAGTCGTCCGGATCTGTGTCAAAGCTTGCATCGACGTAACCTTTTACGGCGAGCTCTTCGTCACCTCCATATACGAGAAACATCTCCTTAGTCCTTTTCAGGTACTTCAGGATATTCTTGACCTCCGTCCAGTGATCCACTCCTGGATTACTCTGGAACCTACCTGCCATACTTATGGCCAGGCTAACATCCGGTCTAGTGCACATCATTGCATACATGATAGAACCTATGGCTGAAGCATAGGGGACAGAGCGCATATGCTCTGTATCTTCATCACTTGCTGGGCACTGAGTCTTACTCAATCTCCTACCTTGTAAAACTGGCAAGAACCTTTTCTTGTACTGTTCCATTTTGAACCTCTTCAAAACTTTATCAAGGTATGTGCTTTGTGAAAGTCCTATCAGGCGTTTTGATCTATCCCTATAGATCTTAATGCCTAGAATGTAAGCAGCTTCTCCTAGGTCCTTCATAGAAAAACTTTTATTCAAGTAATCCTTTATGCTCTCCAAAAACTCCACGTTGTTTCCAATCAGCAATATGTCATCCACATATAATATTAGAAACGCCACAGAGCTCCCACTCACTTTCTTGTAAATACAAGATTCTCCAACCACTTGTATAAACCCAAATGCTTTGATCACCTCATCAAAACGTTTGTTCCAACTCCGAGATGCTTTTACCAGTCCATAAATGGATTGCTGGAGCTTGCACACCTTGTTAGCATTCTTAGGATCGACAAAACCTTCGGGTTGCATCATATATAATTCTTCCTTAAGGAAACCGTTAAGGAACGCCGTTTTGACATCCATCTGCCAGATTTCATTATCGAAAAATGCAGCTATTGCTAACATGATTCTGACAGACTTAAGCATCGCTACGGGTGAGAATGTCTCATTGTAGTCAACTCCTTGAACTTGTGAAAAACCCTTTGCCACAAGTCGAGCTTTATAAACGGTCACATTGCCGTCAGCGTCCGTCTTCCTCTTAAAGATCCATTTGTCCTGAATAGCCTTGCGGCCCTCAGGCAGTACCTCCAAAGTCCACAATTTGTTCTCATACATGGATCCTATCTCGGACTTCATGGCTTCTAGCCATTTGTTGGAATCTGGGCCCACCATTGCTTCTTCATAATTTGCAGGTTCATTGTTGTCCAACAACATGATTGACAAGACGGGATTACCGTACCACTCTGGAGCAGCACGTGGTCTCGTCGACCTGCGTGGTTCGACAGAAACTTGAACCGGAGTTTCATGATCATCATCATTTACTTCCTCCTCAACCGGCATCGCAACGACAGAGGTTTCCCCTTGCCCTGCGCCACCATCCAGAGGGATGACAGGTTTGACAACCTCGTCAAGTTCTATCTTCCTCCCACTCAATTCTCTCGAGAGAAACTCCTTCTCGAGAAAAGCTCCGTTTTTAGCAACAAACACTTTGTCCTCGGATTTGAGATAGAAGGTGTACCCAACTGTCTCTTTTGGGTAACCTATGAAGACGCACTTTTCCGCTTTGGGTTCCAGCTTTTCAGGCTGAAGCTTTTTGAGATAAGCATCACATCCCCAAACTTTAAGAAACGACAACTTTGGCCTTTTGCCATACCACAGTTCGTATGGTGTCGTCTCAACGGATTTTGATGGTGCCCTATTTAAAGTGAATGCAGCTGTTTCTAATGCATAACCCCAAAATGATAACGGCAAATCGGTAAGAGACATCATAGATCGCACCATCTCTAATAAAGTACGATTACGACGTTCGGACACACCATTACGCTGTGGTGTTCCAGGCGGTGTCAACTGTGAAACAATTCCACATTGTCTTAAGTGAGCACCAAACTCGAAACTCAGATATTCATCCCCACGATCAGACCGTAGGAACTTGATCTTCTTGTTACGATGATTTTCAACTTCACTTTGAAATTGCTTGAACTTTTCAAATGTTTCAGACTTGTGCTTCATAAAGTAGACATAACCATATCTACTCAAATCGTCAGTGAAGGTGAGAAAATAACGATATCCCCCGCGTGCCTCCACGCTCATCGGACCACACACATCGGTATGTATGATTTCCAACAAGTCACTTGCACGCTCCATTGTTCCGGAGAACGGAGTTTTAGTCATCTTGCCCATGAGGCATGGTTCGCACGTGTCAAGTGAATCAAAGTCAAGTGACTCCAAAAGTCCATCGGCATGGAGTTTCTTCATGCGCTTTACACCAATATGACCTAAGCGGCAGTGCCACAAAAATATGGCGCTATCATTGTTAACTCTAACTCTTTTGGTCTCAATGTTATGTATGTGTGTATCGCTATCAAGATTCAATATGAACAATCCTCTCACATTGGGTGCATGACCATAAAAGATGTTACTCATAGAAATAGAACAACCATTATTCTCTGACTTGAAAGAGTAACCGTCTCGCAATAAACAAGATCCAGATATAATGTTCATGCTCAACGCAGGCACTAAATAACAATGATTCAAGTTCATAACTAATCCTGATGGTAACTGAAGTGAAACTGTGCCGACGGCGATTGCATCAACCTTGGAACCATTTCCTACGCGCATCATCACTTCATCTTTCGCCAGCCTTCGTCTATTCCGCAGTTCCTGTTTCGAGTTGCAAATATGAGCAACAGAACCGGTATCGAATACCCAGGCACTACTACGAGAGCCGGTTAAGTACACATCAATAACATGTATATGAAATGTACCTGATTTTTCTTTGGCCGCCTTCTTATCTGCCAGATACTTGGGGCAATTGCGCTTCGAGTGACCCATACCCTTGCAATAGTAACACTCCGTTTCAGGCTTAGGTCCAGCTTTGGGTTTCTTCGTCGGATTGGCAACAGGCTTGCCGCTCTTCTTTGAATTACCCTTCTTGCCTTTGCCGTTTCTCTTGAAACTAGTGGTCTTATTCACCATCAACACTTGATGCTCTTTACGGAGTTCAGACTCTGCGACTTTCAGCATCGCAAACAACTCGCTGGGAGACTTGTTCATCCCTTGCATGTTGTAGTTCAACACAAAGCCTTTATAGCTTGGCGGCAGTGATTGAAGGATTCTGTCAGTGATAGCCTCTTGCGGGAGTTCAATCCCCAGCTCAGCTAGACGGTTTGAGTACCCAGACATTTTGAGCACATGTTCACTGACAGTCGAGTTTTCCTCCATCTTGCAAGCATAGAATTTATCGGAGGTCTCATACCTCTCGATCCGGGCGTTCTTCTGAAAGATAAACTTCAACTCCTGGAACATCTCAAATGCTCCATGACGCTCAAAGCAACGTTGAAGTCCCGGTTCTAAGCCATACAAGACTGCACATTGAACTACTGAGTAGTCCTCCTTACGTGCTAACCAAGCGTTCTTAACATCCTGATCAGCCGTAGCGGGTGGTTCATCTCCTAGCGCAGCATTAAGGACATAATCCTTCTTCCCAGCTTGTAAGATTAGCTTAAGATTACGAGCCCAGTCTACAAAGTTGCTTCCATCTTCTTTCAACTTAGCTTTCTCTAGGAACGTATTAAAATTCAGGGTGACTGTCGCGTGAGCCATGATCTACAACACAAATATATTCAAAGTGGACTTAGACTATGTTCAAGATAATTAGAGTTCAACTTAATCAAATTATTCGCTAAACTCCCACTCAAAAAAGTACATCTCTCTAGTCATTTGAGTGGTTCATGATCCACTTACACTAGCTCAAGTCCGATCATCACGTGAGTTGAGTATAGTTTCAGTGGTAAGCATCCCTATGCTAATCATATCATCTATATGATTCATGATCGACCTTTCGGTCTCATGTGTTCCGAGGCCATGTCTGCACATGCTAGGCTCGTCAAGCTTAACCCGAGTGTTCCGCGTGCGCAACTGTTTTGCACCCGTTGTATGTGAACGTTGAGTCTATCACAACC
This sequence comes from Hordeum vulgare subsp. vulgare, assembly GCF_904849725.1. Taxonomy (NCBI): domain Eukaryota; kingdom Viridiplantae; phylum Streptophyta; class Magnoliopsida; order Poales; family Poaceae; genus Hordeum; species Hordeum vulgare. Next base: position 537,903,085 of record NC_058521.1, read on the forward strand.
GATCATCACGTGGTGTCTCGAAACGACGAACTGTAGCAACGGTGCACAGTCGGGGAGAACACAATTTCGTCTTGAAACTTTTGTGAGAGATCACCTCATAATGCTACCGTCGTTCTAAGCAAAATAAGGTGCATAAAAGGATTAACATCACATGCAATTCATAAGTGACATGATATGGCCATCATCATGTGCTTCTTGATCTCCATCACCCAAAGCACCGGCACGATCTTGTTGTCACCGGCGCCACACCATGATCTCCATCAACATGTTGCCATCGAGGTTGTCGTGCTACTCATGCTATTACTACTAAAGCTACATCCTAGCAAAATAGTAAACGCATCTGCAAGCACAAACATTAGTATAAAGACAACCCTATGGCTCCTGCTGGTTGCCGTACCATTGACGTGCAAGTCGATATTATCTATTACAACATGATCATCTCATACATCCAATATATCACATCACATCGTTGGCCATATCACATCACAAGCATACCCTGCAAAAACAAGTTAGAGTCCTCTAATTTTGTTGTTGCATGTTTTATGTGGTGACCACGGGTATCTAGTAGGATCGCATCTTACTTACGCAAACACCACAACGGAGATATATGAGTTGCTATTTAACCTCATCCAAGGACCTCCTCGGTCAAATCCGATTCAACTAAAGTTGGAGAAACCGACACTTGCCAGTCATCTTTGAGCAACGGGGTTACTCGTGGCGATGAAACCAGTCTCTCGTAAGCGTACGAGTAATGTCGGTCCAAGCCGCTTCAATCCAACAATACCGCGGAATCAAGAAAAGACTAAGGAGGGCAGAAAAACGCACATCACTGCCCACAAAAACTTTTGTGTTCTACTCGAGAAGACATCTACGCATGAACCTAGCTCATGATGACACTGATGGGGAACGTCGCATGGGAAACAAAAAATTTCCTACGCGCACGAAGACCTATCATGGTGATGTCCATCTACGAGAGGGGATGAGTGATCTACGTACCCTTGTAGACCGTACAGCAGAAGCGTTAGTGAACGCGGTTGATGTAGTGGAACGTCCTCACGTCCCTCGATCCGCCCCGCGAACTATCCCGCGATCAGTCCCACGATCTAGTGCCGAATGGACGGCACCTCCGCGTTCAACACACGTACAGCTCGACGATGATCTCGGATTTCTTGATCCAACAAGAGAGACGGAGAGGTAGAAGAGTTCTCCCACAGCGTGACGGTGCTCCGGAGGTTGGTGATGATCTCGTCTCAGCAGGGCTCCGCCCGAGCACCGCAGAAACGCGATCTAGAGGAAAAACCATGGAGGTATGTGGTCGGGCTGCCGTGGAAAAGTCGTCTCAAATCAGCCCTAAAACCTCCGTATATATAGGTGGGAGAGGGGGGGGCCTTGCCTTGGGGCTCAAGGAGCCCCAAGGCGGTCGGCCGAGCCAAGGGGGGAAGGTCTCCCCCCCCCAAACCGAGTTGGACTTGGTTTGGTGGGTGGGAGTCCTTCCTTCCCTTCCCACCTCCTCCTTTTTTTTCTTTCTCTTTGATTTTTCTTCCAATGGGCATAGGGCCCTTTTGGACTGTCCCACCAGCCCACTAAGGGCTGGTGCGCCACCCTCAAGGCCTATGGGCTTCCCCGGGGTGGGTTGCCCCCCGGTGAACTCCCGGAACCCATTCGTCATTCCCGGTAACTCCGAAAACCTTCCGGTAATCAAATGAGGTCATCCTATATATCAATCTTCGTTTCCGGACCATTCCGGAAACCCTCGTGACTCCGAACAACATTCGGTAACCAACCATATAACTCAAATACGCATAAAACAACGTCGAACCTGAAGTGTGCAGACCCTGCGGGTTCGAGAACTATGTAGACATGACCCGAGAGACTTCTTGGTCAATATCCAATAGCGGGACCTGGATGCCCATATTGGATCCTACATATTCTACGAAGATCTTATCGTTTGAACCTCAGTGCCAAGGATTCATATAATCACGTATGTCATTCCCTTTGTCCTTCGGTATGTTACTTGCCCGAGATTCGATCGTCAGTATCCGCATACCTATTTCAATCTCGTTTACCGGCAAGTCTCTTTACTCGTTCCGTAATACAAGATCCCGCAACTTACACTAAGTCACATTGCTTGCAAGGCTTATGTGTGATGTTTTATTACCGAGTGGGCCCCGAGATACCTCTCCGTCACACGGAGTGACAAATCCCAGTCTTGATCCATACTAACTCAACGAACACCTTCGGAGATACCTATAGAGCATCTTTATAGTCACCCAGTTACGTTGCGACATTTGATACACACAAAGTATTCCTCCGGTGTTAGTGAGTTATATGATCTCATGGTCATAGGAACAAATACTTGACACGCGGAAAATAGTAGCAACAAAATGACACGATCAACATGCTACGTCTATTAGTTTGGGTCTAGTCCATCACGTGATTCTCCAAATGACGTGATCCAGTTATCAAGCAACAACACCTTGTTCATAATCAGAAGACACTGACTATCTTTGATCAACTGGCTAGCCAACTAGAGGCTTGCTAGGGACAGTGTTTTGTCTATGTATCCACACATGTAAATGTGTCTTCATTCAATACAATTATAGCATGGATAATAAACGATTATCTTGATACAGGAATTATAATAATAACTATATTTATTATTGCCTCTAGGGCATAATTCCAACATGACGTGCACATGGCGATAAGTGGCGAGAGGATGTGTGACGAAGTACACCCCTGCAGGGTTATGATCTATTCGAATAGCCGCGTCCGCGGATATGGACTACTTGGAGACATATGTTGTTCATAGATAACTTAAATGGCTACTCATAAAATTGTCAAGATAAGCGTGAGTGTCGCGGACGGCATTTCTGTATGGAGACGGAATGATTCCACGATGGAGTATTGTTGTGGTGTTAGTGGACTCGTGTGCGAGAAGTCAAGTTGTCAAAATTATTTAAAAATGCAAGTTGTCTAGCCACGAGTCAAATGCTGGCTTTCCGCATGAAACCCCACCATACCTTATTGATACATTGCATGAGTAGTTAGTTATCCTAAAGTCTTGCTGAGTACCTCCGTACTCATGTTTGCTTAATAAATGTTGCAGAGGTTGCTAATGACCCTAATGGTGGGTTCTTCATAGACATCAACGACGACGAGTAGCTGGTGTCCCAGCTACGATCTGGCCTGTAGCGACCCGACTCAAAACGAGTCAAGCCTCTGTGTATCTGTGCCATCCCTGGATCAGTATGCTGGCACACACAGTACATCAATGTATATATCAAAGTGCAATCACATGTAAATAGCGTAAAACTGATATATACCTTAATTATTTCAGCGGAAGCAGTCAAGGGAGTGGAGTCCCAATAAACACCAACGGCAAGTTGAGTGTAGACCGTAACCCTGAATCGTACTCTTACTCGTCGAAGAAAAATATCTGCAACATGAGACGTTGCAGCCGTGTAGGTCAGCCTATTGAATATGCTGGCAAGTCATCAAAGAGAGGAGTAAAATAATAATCAACTATCTCTACATGCATATTTGGCCGGTGGGGCTAAGTTTTGCATAAAGCCAGTTTTATCCTACAACAAGAGGGGCTAAAAGCAAAATATTACTACAAAGGTTGGTTGTTAACGAGATGGTTCCGCCAACAGTTCTCGTACCCGAGTTGTCAATAATTACCCTCATCAAATATATTTAATGGTGTTGAGAAATCCAGATAACTTCAGTTCCTTTGGCTCAAGTTGTCCATGACCGTAGACACGGCTAATCGATTAGGTTTGAGTACTCTGCAGAGTTTTTGCACACGTTCCCCACAAGATTTGATCGCCTCCATGTATGTCCTCACACTTCAGGGTGTTTGAAGACCGGATGATCAAAACATGGTCTTTCAACGGGTCCCTCTGAATCCCTGTCGGTGCCCATCCATTCCTACCGTTCTTCTACATCTGCTAGCACCGCTTGTCCAGAGTCGTCGCGTTGTCCAACCAAGCCAGAGCCCATAATGACTTGTGGCTATGCAGGTAAGCCTTGGGTCTTGAAAATATCCGTCCGTCTCTTTGAGCCTGGGTGAAGCTTTTCGCAGGATGTCATGGCCTCTCCAGCATCCCGGGTCATCCACTAGGTTCTCCAGGGAGCCGATCAACCGTCCTTCACCCAGAGTTGCATTGCATCCAAGGTCTTGAAAATCTTGTCTTAACCGGTCTTGATTATTTAATCAACCTCGCATCACTTGTGTTATGCACTCAACCGAAATCCCGTCTACTCAAGCATAGCAATATGAAATTTGTCATCCCGGGACCAAGTATCGGGGTTGTTGTGTGCCTACCACATGATACTACAATCTATACTAAAATTTCCAAGTACCTACTCAACATGCAATTGGGCATAGGATGGTAGAACTACGATGCATAAAACATAGGTGATAGTATGATCAAAGTGACTTGCCTGGTGATGTTGACGAAGAAGAATTTTCGTTCTCGGGAAATACGTGATAGAACTATTCGTCACTCTCCGATGAAATCTATATAATCAAACATAGTATTCACATAAGCACTCACACTAGCAATCATTCTAGCAATCAATTAACAAACAACAATAAAAGTTGATGCAATCAAAAATCAATAAGAGAGAGCGGATAAAAATCCAAAGGAAACTTCAAAGAAGCTAGGAAGCCTTCTACTACATCAAACACTATATAGTTTTTGTTCTAACTGAAAATAAAACACTAAAATAGAAAAAATAACAGAAAACAAAATATAAAATAACTAAGATAACAGAAGTAAAATTTACAAAACAATATTTTTTATAAGTATTTTCAAAATAGGAAATCAAACTAGCAATGCAATCAATTCGCAAGTTAGTATAGAACTAGAATTGATTCCATGCAAACAAATAAGAATAAATAAAATAAAATTTTGTTGTTGTTGAAAAGTTACTGGTAAATATCAAAAAACAAAATATAACTTGTCACAATTACAAAAAAACAAATTAAGAACAATTAATACGAAAGAAATAGAAAGAAAACAAAAAAGGCTAAAACAGAATCTGTTTTGCTTAAAAACCTAAGTAAAAATATCTAAAGAAACTTGAAACTTAAACTACTGAATGATATGATCAATACGAAGCAGCAGAAAAAAGAATCAAATTAAAAGCTATTTTTAAACTCCCGGAATAAGCAAAACAAGCTTTAATTCAAATCTGATCTAACTCAAATCTTATAAATCCAAACATAGACAAATTATATATCTGCAGAAACTACATAACATTTGTGATCCAACGCAAAAAGAATCACCTAATTCGGAGTTATAGACTAATAGATATGAATTTTCTAAGATTGCAATTTTCTGAAAAAACTGCAATACGGGATTTTGTGAATCTCACCATGGGTGACAGAGAGGAAGAACTCCGGCGATGTAGCTGCTCCGGCGAGGTGGGGAGGTTGCCGGCGGGGTGGGGAATCGGCGGAGGACTAGCACGGCAGGGGGTGGGGCGCTGGAGAGGCTCGGCAGGGGTGATGAGGAAGCGCCACGAGAGCTACTGTACTCCGTTCTTGACAGGAAGATGAGGATGGTGGCGCCGTGGCTACGAGCATAGGAACGGGGCGTTTCTCGAGGGGAATGGAACGAGGAGGACGAGGGGATCCTTTACAGGCGGCGAGGAGGTGCTGGGAGGGAAGGAGATTCGCGAATTCGGAAGGGGGGGATCTCTTGGTTCCTGCCATGGAAGTTGCTCGTAACGTGAATGACTAGAGGAAGGAGAAGATACTAAACGGGCCAGATTTGGAAACTCCTTAATGGGCCAGCTATTTATTTCCTATTAGACGCGATTTCTTTCCTTTTTCAAAACTAGGAAACTAAAACGATAAAAGGGAAATCAAATCAATTCGGAATATAGAGTTTCTATATACTAAAATTATCAGAAAAATAAAATCTAAATGATGGGCATTTTTTCCACGGCCAAAATAAAAACTTAAAAAAAATGTTTTTCCAAAAAATCCCTAAAAGCATTATTTCTTTTTGCAATTATTTTCTCAAATTAAATTTTGGTTTTTTTCTTGGCTCAAAATATTTCAATGAATGCCCCTGGTTTTTGGAGGGTCATTTTCCTCCGCTCTTTCTTGTGTGCAAGGATTTTGTCGGGGCATTTTCTCGGGGAAGAAAAATATAGAAGCAAGGGCAAATATTTTGAAAGGATTCAAATGCAAACTCCGTTCAAATTCTTTATAGTTGAAGAAGTCATGTCATCTTCTCTCTTTGCTTTTAAAAGGTTGAATTTGAATTCATCAGAGATGGGGAAAGTCATTTTATTCCCTCTCATTCAAATTTTTTTGAAAAGTTTCAAATTTCACACAAGTTTCAATCACTCAAGCAAACAAACAAACAAACTAATAATTATTTTAACATTCCAAAATTTGGGATGTTACAAACCTACCACACTTAAAATGAATCTCGTCCTCGAGATTCGAAGAGGCTAGAAAGAAAGGTTAGGGTTTGGGGCTCTTCTAACAAATCCAACTTCCGGCAAAGTGGGATGCTACCACACTTAAAATGAGGGTTACTGGTCCCTTAAGATTTTAACAGTCCTCTTGGGTTTTGGTATCTGACTCCTCACAGTCTTCATATCTTCCGTTATATTCATAACGTCTCCATCAAAAACGAGGGCTCTTTCGTTGATATAAGCTTCTTCCGTTACTGGGTCTTCTTTAACTGACAGTCTCGTGATCAATTCTAACTAACCTATCGATGATTCTCATGGTGGTCTACCATTTGTGGCTATCCTGCAGAGAGAGGGGTCTTGGTTTCATTCTCACCGTAAAATTTCCTACGTGTGAAAACATGTGCCATGTACATGGGGCTTTTCTTATACCACTCTAAGGCTTAAACAAAAGCTTCAAAGAACGTCGTCTCTCTATATGGGTAAGTCTCTCAGATTTACCATTCTGAATAGCAAGATAAACGATACGAGTAAGTCATCATGGTGATCAATCCATTCCGCACCCAAATCATTTCTCTGTATAAGGTTTAGCGAATCTCGCATTCTAACACTTGGGCATCCTCATAAGCGTTGCAGAATTTCTCTTGTCCACGAACGAAGTTCGGATAATCCATTGGTTCTGCAAGCTGAACGAAACATCTATCGTTTCTTCACAACTCTCAGGTTTTCGTATGTTCCTAAGAAAACGTTTTGCTGATCCATCATAGCTTCTTCCATAAATCATATTCATTTCATAATCAATCCTTTATTACATCCTTGCTTTCTTCAAAATTCTAACTCAAAAGTAATTTATTACAAATGCTGCCATCCACATTGTTCGGTATGGTCAAACATTTCTGCCAACTTTATTCATCTGTCTCTCTTGGAGGTACTTTAGTTCCACTCGAACTTTCCGAGGTGCTCCTTGAAATCATCCATCTTTTGCTTCACCATGGTGGTCATGAGCTTCATCTCCATCATCTCTGCACGTGCCTCACTCAGGTATTCCTGGGTATGACGGAGTCTTGCTTCAAGTATTTCTCCAATCTGACGTATGGCTTCCATGGCAGCTTCACGAACAGCATCAAAGAAGGTTGCTCGTGGTACACGCGAAATGAAAAAGTATTGCCCCATAGTCTTTGGACAAACTCCTTTCACGTGGTGGAGGTGTACTTCCCCATACCAAAGTTCTAGTCCACTTTCCATGAATGGGGAGCCTTTGTAGACTGCATCTCCTTCAAGATGAATGTGCTTCATCATGTCCTTCAGGATTTTCGGGTAATCATGATCACTGGTCAGGGTCATGATCGTTTCTGGGCCCTTGAGGAATGACTCGTAGAGAGTTGTCATCTGCAGGTGTCAGTAAATAGGTACTCAGAGGAATGTATATGTCTCCTTGGTAATCATGGTACACTCCTACTTAATGGATCCTGTGGGTTTACCGATTACTACCACACTTAAAATGAATTATACTCATGCCTGCATAGACCATATTTTCTCATATCCTCATAATGTTCAGAGATCTTTGCTCGTAGAGAAACAACGCATACATTTTCAACATAGGCAATCATGAGACAATAAATTCCATTTATTCATGATGTTATTACAATCTCAGGGACTTCTGTTACAAAAATTTCACTCCATGATCTCAATGAAAAACAAGAGTGCTTCGGATCACACTTATTGCCCTGGTCAAAACTTAACTACTCCATTCTAGCTTTCTTCCTTTGCGGACAATCGCTAGCAAAATGTCCTGCTTCCTTGCAACGAAAGCAAATGAGTTCTGACAAGTCTCGAGGCTTCTTAGCTCTTGCTTTTGCTCCTTGGATTTCCGGCTTCCTTCCTGAGCACATGTATTTGTGGTGGCCAAATTCCATACACTTGTAACATCTGACATGACTCAGGTCTATATCTGCAGAGATTGGGCTCTTCCGAGGGTACTTTTTCTTCTTTCCAGACTCCTTTATTTTGGCCAGTTCTTCTATTTCAAATGGATCAAACTCCACTTTTTCTGTCAGGAAGTTTCCCAGATACTCTTGGCTTCTCTTCGTGCAATCCTGTGAATAATGTCCTTCTTCTCCACATGAGTAGCATGCATTGGAAAAAAATCTGGTCAGACCTTGTCCATCAGGGTCTTCAATATTTTCGTTCATCACCGGTTCTTCTAGAATCTTCTTCTTGAGTGTTTCCTTCATTGCTTCTTTCTGCTGATAGACAACTTTTTCTACCTCGGGGTAAATGTGACACTGAGCTGGGAAGTGGGTGGTTCCTTCACAAAGGAAACAAGTCACCTGACTACTTGAGCACTCCTCAGCTGGGTGATTTTCTTCACAATGAGTGCATCCATGCTTGTGTTCTTCCTGAGTGTGTCCTATTTCTCCACAGATCTTGCATGCACAAGTCTTCTCCTTCGGACTATCATAGCACTTCTGAATAAGACGGGATCTTAACAAAGTCTTCTTGAATTCGTCCCAGGTTTCCGCTCCACTAAATCCTTGTATGGCATGATGCATTTTCCACCAGATTGCAGCACTTTATGTAAAGTACTGAAGAGCGTGTTCCACTTCATACTTCCTTGAGATCAAGTTGCTCCCGAAGTGGTTCTCCATGTTTTGAATCCATATATCAGCCTCCAGCTGGGTCATTGGTCCAGAGACTACAAGTCCAGCTTCATACTCCATCTGGTAGGGTTGAGGTTTTGGGGATGAGACGGGTAAGAGAGAGGGAGATATACACAATACAAGCAATATTTTTGAGAATAGGTTTTAGTTGTGGCCGTCGGAAAACACACACTAATGACGGCTCACAAATCATCGTAACTAACGTGGGTATATAATTGGGGTTTGGACTTCTAATGGTCATATAAATATTCGAACGCTTCAGGGTCTTCGAGTTCTTTGGGTCTTGAGAGTCTTCAATTTGTATAGCTTCAATTGCATGATGAAATCCTCTTTACTTTGAAGTAGAACTTCATTGATTCTTCATGAGGTCAAAGGGGTAAGGGGATTGTATAACTATTTGTGGTGAGAGAGAACATTTGATGAAATCAGAAGAGATGAGAAGTGAAAGGTGTTCTCGAAAATAAGATTTTTGAGAGATCCTATCCTAGGAAGTTTCCAGTTTCTAGGGTCACGTCCTACAGTCAACATGTGCTCTGATACCATTTCTGTAGCGACCCGACTCAAAACGAGTCAAGCCTCTGTGTATCTGTGCCATCCCTGGGTCAGTGTGATGGCACACACAGTACATCAATGTATATATCAAAGTGCAATCACATGTAAATAGCGTAAAACTGATATATACCTTAATTATTTCAGCGGAAGCAGTCAAGGGAGTGGAGTCCCAATAAACACCAACGGCAAGTTGAGTGTAGTCCGTAACCCTGAATCGTACTCTTACTCGTCGAAGAAAAATATCTGCAACATGAGACGTTGCAGCCGTGTAGGTCAACATATTGAATATGCTGGCAAGTCATCAAAGAGAGGAGTAAAATAATAATCAACTATCTCTACATGCATATTTGGCCGGTGGGGCTAACTTTTGCATAAAGCCAGTTTTATCCTACAACAAGAGGGGCTAAAAGCAAAATATTACTACAAAGGTTGGTTGTTAACGAGATGGTTCCGCCAACCAGTTCTCGTACCCGAGTTGTCAATAATTACCCTCATCAAATATATTTAATGGTGTTGAGAAATCCAGATAACTTCAGTTCCTTTGGCTCAAGTTGTCCATGACCGTGGACACGACTAATCGATTAGGTTTGAGTACTTTGCAGAGTTTTTGCACACGTTCCCCACAAGATTTGATCGCCTCCATGTATGTCCTCGCACTTCAGGGTGTTTGAAGACCGGATGATCAAAACATGGTCTTTCAACGGGTCCCTCTAAATCCCTGTCGGTGCCCATCCATTCCTACCGTTCTTCTACATCTGCTAGCACCGCGTGTCCAGAGTCGCCGCGTTGTCCAACCAAGCCAGAGCCCATAATGACTTGTGACTGTGCAGGTAAGCCTTGGGTCTTGAAAATATCCGTCCGTCTCTTTGAGCCTGGGTGAAGCTTTCCGCAGGATGTCATGGCCTCTCCAGCATCCCGGGTCATCCACTGGGTTCTCTAGGGAGCCGATAAACAGTCCTTCACCCAGAGTTGCATTGCGTCCAAGGTCTTGAAAATCTTGTCTTAACCGGTCTTGATTATTTAATCAACCTCGCATCACTCGTGTTATGCACTCAACCTAAATCCCATCTACTCAAGCATAGCAATATGAAATTTGTCGTCCCGGGACCAAGTATCGGGGTTGTTGTGTGCTTACCACATGATACTACAATCTATACTAAAATTTGCAAGTACCTACTTAGCATGCAATTGGGCATAGGATGGTAGAACTACAATGCATAAAACATAGGTGATAGTATGATCAAAGTGACTTGCCTGGTGATGTTGACGAAGAAGAATTTTCGTTCTCGGGAAATACGTGATAGAACTATTCGTCAATCTCCGATGAAATCTATATAATCAAACATTGTATTCACATAAGCACTCACACTAGCAATCATTCTAGCAATCAATTAACAAACAACAATAAAAGTTGATGCAATCAAAAATCAATAAGAGAGAGCGGATAAAAATCCAAAGGAAACTTCAAAGAAGCTAGGAAGCCTTCTACTACATCAAACACTATATAGTTTTTGTTCTAACTGAAAATAAAACACTAAAATAGAAAAAATAACAGAAAAAAATATACAATAACTAAGATAACAGAAGTAAAATTTGCAAAACAATATTCTTTATAAGTATTTTCAAAATAGGAAATCAAACTAGCAATGCAATCAATTCGCAAGTTAGTATAGAACTAGAATTGATTCCATGCAAACAAATAAGAATAAATAAAATAAAATTTTGTTGTTGTTGAAAATTTACTGGTAAATATCAAAAAACAAAATATAACTTGTCACAATTACAAAAAAAAACAAATTAAGAACAATTAATACAAAAGAAATAGCAAGAAAACAAAAAAGGCTAAAACAGAATCTGTTTTGCTTAAAAACCTAAGTAAAAATATTTAAAGAAACTTGAAACTTAAACTACTGAATTATATGATCAATACGAAGCAGCAGCAAAAAGAATCAAATTAAAAGCTATTTTTAAACTCCCGGAATAAGCAAAACAAGCTTTAATTCAAATCTGATCTCACTCAATTTTTATAAATCCAAACATAGACAAATTATATATCTACATAAACTACATAAACTTTTTGATCCAACGCAAAAAGAATCACCTAATTCGGAGTTATAGACTAATAGATATGAATTTTCTAAGATTGCAATTTTCTGAAAAAACTGCAATACGGGATTTCGTGAATCTCACCATGGGTGACACAGAGGAAGAACTCCGGCGAGGTAGCTGCTCCGGCGAGGTGGGGAGGTCGCCGGCGGGGTGGGGAATCGGCGGAGGAGTAGCACGGCAGGGGGTGGGGCGCTGGAGAGGCTCGGCAGGGGTGATGGGGAAGCGCCACGAGACCTACTGTACTCCGTTCTTGACAGGAAGATGAGGATGGTGGCGCCGTGGCTACGAGCATGGGAACGGGGCGTTTCTCGAGGGGAATGGAATGAGGAGGACAAGGGGATCCTTTATAGGTGGCGAGGAGGTGCTGGGAGGGAAGGAGATTCGCGAATTCCGGAAGGGGAGGATCTCTTGGTTCCTGCCATGGAAGTTCCTCGTAACGTGAATGACTAGAGGAAGGAGAAGATACTAAACGGGCCAGATTTGGAAACTCCTTAATGGGCCAGCTCTTTATTTCCTATTAAACGCGATTTCTTTCCTTTTTCAAAACTAGGAAACTAAAACGATAAAAGGGAAATCAAATCAATTCGGAATATAGAGTTTCTATATACTAAAATTATCAGAAAAATAAAATCTAAATGATGGGCATTTTTTCCACGACCAAAATAAAAACTAAAAAAAAATGTTTTTCCAAAAAATCCCTAAAAGCATTATTTATTTTTGCAATTATTTTCTCAAATTAAATTTTGGTTTTTTCTTGGCTCAAAATATTTCAATGAATGCCCCTGGTTTTTGGAGGGTCATTTTCCTCCGCTCTTTCTTGCGTGCAAGAATTTTGTCGGGGCATTTTGTCGGGGAAGAAAAATATAGAAGCAAGGGCAAATATTTTGAAAGGATTCAAATGCAAACTCCGTTCAAATTCTTTATAGTTGAAGAAGTCATGTCATCTTCTCTCTTTGCTTTTCAAAGGTTGAATTTGAATTCATCGGAGATGGGGAAAATCATTTTATTCCCTCTCATTCAAAAGTTTTTGAAAACTTTCAAATTTCACACAAGTTTCAATCACTCAAGCAAACAAACAAACAAACTAATAATTATTTTAACATTCCAAAATTTGGGATGTTACATGGCCCTAGGTTGGGTCTTTATTATAGTCAGGCCATGGGCCTTCTAGTTGCATCTGTCTGTACTCAGACAGTTTTAAACACTTCCGCTAGCTTGTAACTGAATGATTGATATTATGGGTCGTGAGACCCTTACTGTGTAATATTATGTGCGTGGCTCTTCTGAGCCTCTTAAATAAAGCTTGTATGTTTATGGTTATGTTGTGATGCCATAGATGTATCTATACATATCGGTATGCCATGCGTACGTGTGTCATACTTGATATGTATGGGGTTCGATTACCTAGCCGTGAACTTTAGTAGCACTCCTTACAGGTAAATGCCCCTTTGTGATCCAACGAGCCATGGTAGCTCGCTACTGCTCCGGACACATTGGTTGACCGGCATGTGTCCTTCTTAGCTGTTGTGTTTGTCCCCTTTGGGGAAATGTCACGCGATGTCATGGAGTCCTTGTAGCTTGCTACAACTCGTCTACATTCGCTGGTGACCGACACCTGCTTTATTGGGTCATGTATGCCTGTCCCTGTGCGGTACTGCCACTTTGGTTTATGACTAGACTTGTCGATCCGGGTTCTTTGACATTGGAATGCTAGCGACACAATTGCATACGTGAGTCAAAAGACGCAAACGGTCCCGGCTAAGGTAAGGCTGCAGCCGTGGGGTTAACTGTGCGTGAGACCGCAAAGGGATGCGATGTGTTAAAGGCTTGATTCCTATGGCTTAGGATCGGGGTGCCGACAGCGTTGGTATCAGAGCCTGACTGACTGTAGGATTACTAAGCCAAACTGGTCGAAGTTGAGTCTAGAATTGCTTTAGTTATATATAAGGGAATTGTTTGTGGAAGGGAACGTAAGACTCTTGTTCCCTCCTCAAGTTATTCTATTCTGGTCATCCTCGTCTTTTCTGCGGGAATTAAGGACTAGGTTACTCATCTTCTTCTAGGCTCGTGTTTCTGATCGGTAGATTATAGGACTACGGGTCAAGAGATATTTGGGTTTCTTTCATTCCTAGGAAAAAGGAAGTAAGTTTGATGATCAGAGAATTGAACTTGATAACTGAGTGGTTACGCTATTCCATTTTGGGTTGTCTCAAAATTTGTTTTTGAGCATTTACAACCGTTATGCTGCCCAATTTTGCATTCGGAGCTCTAGTGCTTTTGCATTACTCTCTATTTACAGATGCCTGGCCGTCCTTCTCGTCAGGTGGTACGCCTGACCAGGTGCATTCATGTGCCGGGTCATAAGGCCATGCTGGTCAGGGTGATGTGAGTGTGCGGTTACCGCTGGTACCCTGAGTACACAGTGGAGGAACAGTACCGAGACTTCAACCAGAGCCAGTACATCTACACTGTTAGGATATTTCCAGACTACCCTGGAGCTGAGGAGCCAATCCATTGGTACTATGGGTTGGGAGTCACTGTTGACATGGCAGTACAAGATGCTGCCTATTCAATGCTGACCATTATGAGGGCGAGTCATGCACTCCTGCAGAATTCAGAATTCTGCTATGTTCTGGCCTCTTAGCCTGGTGAAGAGGGATACCTCAGCGGGTTCTATTTTGATTCTTTTATGGAGGATCCACTACTGCAGTCCACTGTTGAGATGCTAGAGAACAGAGATAGGGATGCTCGTGCTCTCCGCATGGAGCTTTATGCTACCCGTGCCCGTCTGTGGACGGCTTTGACGCAGCTGGCACCGGTAGTCCAGACAGGGTACGGAGATATGGATATGTTGAACCCTGTTAGGACCCATCTTCCGGCCCACGTTGACTGGCCAACTATAGGAGGAGTCACCCCTCTTCGGGGACCCCTCTTACCACCAGTCAGGGGACCAAGGCCACATCCGTGTCCTTATGGATCCCAGGGATCTCAGGCTAGAGTGTTTCTGATCCGCAGGTTGAGCTTCCAGGTCATGGAGGTAATCTCTATGAGATGTTCTATGCGGATGCCTGAGCTGTGAGCGGAAGGATAGTATGGTAGTAGCCGTACGTTCACAGTCCTGTGTGACTTGTGAAGTATGTGTGTGATGTGAAATGAATTACGGAGGCCTAGATAAATAATGTATAGGAAGATTGTAAGCCTCTGATGAGTAGTTTCATAATTTAAGTAGTTTGCTCTTCGGTTAAGGTTATACTGAACTATGTAAGGGTGTGTATGAACCATGGTGTATATATGGCAGTTGCTTGTTACCATGCTGTTCGGATATTCATTTCCGCATTCCGTGTGTTCAGTACATTCTTAATCCATAGCTAGTATTGATATGATATTGGTCTAAGCTGTGAGTTTGTTTGTCAGGATGGTGTTCACCAGGTTGAACCGTGCCCCTGCTCATGAGCAAGGCGAGGGTAGTCAAGCGTCGCAGGAAGACCTGCCTCACCCCCCCCCTCTCTGGCGGAAGTTATGCCTGAGGCAGAGAGAAACAAAAGGGAGACCAATCGACTGTTAGAGCGTATTGAGCAGAATACGGCTCGTCAGCCTAGGAATGCTGCAGTGTCCCTCAACGACTTTGTGAAGCTGAATCCTCCAAAGTTTCATCACTCCGTCGATCCCCTCGACGCTGATGACTGGCTGTGCAGCATCTCGCGCAAGATCCGCTCTGCGAATGTTTCTGAGGCCGACAAGGTGACCTTTGCGGCGTATTTCCTAGAAGGACCCGCCAATCTGTGGTGGGAGAACTTTGAAGCTATGCGTCCTGCTGAACCAGCAGCCACATGGGCAGACTTCAGTGCAGCCTTTCGTCTGCACCATATTCCAGAGGGCCTGATGGACAGAAAGAGAGAGGAGTTATGTGCCTTCACTCAGGGCAAGTTGACCGTGGATGCCAATAGCCGCGAGTTCGGTAACCTCGCCCGCTATGCAATAGAGTAGGTTTCTACTGATGCCAAGAAGCAAGCAAGATTCCGTAAGGGTCTGAGCCCTGAGCTTCGTCGTGATCTACGCCTCCACGAGTGTGCGAACTTTCAAGCCCTCGTCAACAAGGCGATCAGTGCCGAGACTGGTCATACTGACTTTGAAGCCACAAGGAAGCACTCCCGTGACTTTGGCTCATCTTCTGGTTCCGCGTTTCCCAAACGCAGGTTGTGGGTTCCGAAGAGTTCTCTGCCTCCAAGATACACTCCGAGGCCATCCTACGTGGCGCCTCAGACGAATCAGACCAACCCTCCAATAAAAACGTATGGTGGTCCAGCTAGCAATGCTGCACCACGTGCCAACCAAGTGATATGCTACAAGTGTGGAGAACCAGGGCACTACTCCCGTGAGTGTCCTCAAAATATGGGTGCCAAGCAACCTGGAAAGTCCGTCGGGCAAGGCAAGTCGGGCAAAGCTTACTATGTGAAGCCAACTCCTGCACGTGGCCGTGTGAACTATGTGTCAGCAGAAGAAGCTGCACAGGATCCCGACGTCATACTGGGTACGCTTCTTGTTAATCATCACCCAGCGTCTGTTCTCTTTGACACTGGGTCTTCGCATTCCTTCATTTCAGAAAGTTATGCACAATTGCATAACATGTCTTTTTGTGATATGCCAATTCCATTGGTTGTCCAAACTCCTGGTAGTAAATGGCAAGCCTCTAGGATAACCTATGACAATGAAATTCTAGTAGACAGGCTAGTTTTTGTAGCCTCATTGATAGCCTTGAAATCTTCGGATATTAATATCATCTTGGGTATGGACTGGATGTCAGCTCACTATGCCAAGATTGATACTTATTCTAGAAAGGTCCAGCTTACCCATCCCTCGGGTGAGATAGTCACTGTCTCCACTCGAGTTGACAAATGCCAACTCTATTCCCTAAATGCCGACCCTCTTCCGGAACTTGAAGACATTCCGATAGTCCGTGACTTCCCGGATGTTTTTCCAGAGGAACTGCCAGGAATTCCACCTGACAGAGATGTAGAGTTTGTGATAGATCTTGTTCCTGGAACCGTCCCAATAGCCAGAAGACCATATAAGATGGCACCCCTGGAGCTAGCTGAACTTAAGAAGCAACTAGATGAGGCCTTGAATAAAGGTTTCATTCGTCCTAGCTCTTCTCCTTGGGCTTGCCCCATCCTATTCGTCAAGAAGAAAGACGGAACGGATCAGATGGTTGTAGATTATCGACCAGTTAATCTGGTCACCATAAAGAACAAGTATCCGCTCCCCAGGATCAACGATCTATACGATCAGCTCGCTGGATCCTCAGTCTTCTCCAAAATGGATTTGAGGTTGGGATACCATCAAATCAAGATCAAGAACGGGGACATTCCCAAAACGGCTTTTGTTACTCGATATGGCCAATACGAGTACACCGTCTTGTCCTTCGGTTTAACCAATGCCCCAGCTACCTTCTCTCGTCTGATGAATTCAATCTTCATGGAGTATTTGGATAAATTCGTCATGGTATACCTCGATGATATTCTCATCTACTCGAAGAACGAACAAGAACATGCCGAGCATCTAAGGCTGGTATTGATGAAACTTCGAGAGCATCGCCTTTATGCCAAGTTTTCAAAACGTGAATTTTGGTTACCAGAAGTGACCTATCTAGGTCACGTAATCTCTGGTAAGGGTATTGCTGTCAATCCCGAGAGAGTTCAAGCTGTCCTTGATTGGACTTAACCTGAATCGGTTAAGCAAGGTAGGAGTTTTCTTGGTCTAGCGAGCTATTGTCGCCGCTTTGTCGAGAATTTCTCCAAGGTTGCAAAGACTCTAACTGAAATCCTCAAGAAGGATAAAAAGTTCGAGTGGACACCACAGTGTGAGCATAGTTTTCAGGAACTGAAAAGACGCCTGACTTCCGCACCTGTGTTGCTACCACCAGATTTTTCTAAGGACTTTGTTATCTATTGCGACGCCTCGTGACAAGGATTAGCTTGCAGTCTCATGCAAGATCGTCATGTGATCGCTTACGCATCTCGACAGTTGCGTCCACATGAGGATAATTATCCCACACATGACCTTGAGCTTGCAGCCGTGGTCCATGCACTAAAAACCTGGCGACATTACCTTTTGGGTAATCGTTGCGAAATATTCACTGATCACCAAAGTCTGAAATATATCTTCACCCAGCCGGATTTGAATCTCAGGCAAAGACGGTGGGTTGAGTTGATCTCGGATTACGGCTTAGGGATAACTTACACCCCGAGGAAGGCCAATGTTATGGCCGATGCACTAAGTCGTAAATCTTATTGTAACAATTTGATGCTACAACAAGGTCAACCACATCTCTATGAGGACTTTCGGAAGTTGAATCTTCATATTGTTCCTCAAGGATTCCTTTCTACCCTGGTGGCGAAGCCTACTCTTAGGGATCAAATCATAGCCGTGCAGGCTTATGATAAGGGTATATCCTGGATCAAGGAGAATATTGCTAGCGGTAACGCTAGGGATTTCTCCATCAATGAGAAAGGTGTTGTGTTCTTTCAGAACCGTTTAGTGGTTCCTAAGAGCAAACGTCTGCGGCAATTGATCCTTAAGGAGGCTCATGACTCTCCTCTCACCATTCATCCCGGTAGTACTAAGATGTATCAGGACCTACGCCAGAGGTTCTGGTGGACTAGGATGAAGAGAGAAATTGCTGAGTTCGTTGCTAACTGCGACGTTTGTCGTCGAGTTAAGGCAGAACATCAAAGGCCTGCTGGCACCCTTCAACCTCTAGCTATTCCTGAATGGAAATGGGATAAAGTTAGTATGGATTTCATTACCGGATTTCCCAAGACCAAGAAAGGAAATAATGCTATCTTTGTGGTCATTGACCGTCTTTCCAAAGTGGATCATTTTCTTCCTGTTCGTGAGAGTATCACAGCTAGCCAGCTAGCAGAGTTATATATCTCTCGAATAGTGTCTCTTCATGGTGTTCCCCTGGAGATTAACTCGGACCGTGGGAGTATCTTTACTTCCCGCTTCTGGGAAAGTTTTCAGAATGCCATGGGGACTCACCTATCTTTTAGCACTGCTTT
This sequence comes from Hordeum vulgare subsp. vulgare, assembly GCF_904849725.1. Taxonomy (NCBI): domain Eukaryota; kingdom Viridiplantae; phylum Streptophyta; class Magnoliopsida; order Poales; family Poaceae; genus Hordeum; species Hordeum vulgare. Next base: position 537,921,902 of record NC_058521.1, read on the forward strand.
CCATCCACAATCAAGTGGTCAAGTAGAAAGAGTGAATCAAATCCTAGAAGATATGCTCCGAGCTTGTGTTATATCGTTCGGTATGAATTGGGAGAAGTGCCTTCCATTCGCCGAATTCGCTTATAACAATAGTTATCAATCAAGCTTGGGCAAAGCTCCTTTTGAAGTTCTCTATGGACATAGATGTCGAACACCTCTTAATTGGTCAGAAACCGGAGAAAGGCAACTCTTTGGCCCGGATATGATCCAGGATGCAGAAGAGCAGGTTCGCATTATTCGTGAAAAGTTGAAAACAGCCCAGTCTCGTCAAAAGAGCCAATATGATCGTCATCATAAGGCTGTGACCTTTGAAGTTGACGAGAAGGCTTACCTTTGGGTTACACCTTTGAAGGGTACCCATCGATTCGGTATCAAGGGCAAGTTGGCTCCTCGTTAGATTGGTCCTTTTCGCATTCTTGCCAAACGAGGAGAACTTGCCTACCAGTTGGAACTTCCTCCGCATCTTTCCAAGGTTCATGATGTTTTCCACGTCTCGCAACTCAAGCGTTGCTTTTCGGATCCTATCCGTGAAGTGGACCACGAAACACTTGATCTCCAAGATAACCTTTCAGACCGAGAATACCCCGTGCGTATTCTTGATCAAGATGAGTGTACCACTCGACGTCGAAACCTCAAGTTTCTTAAAGTTCAATGGTCAAATCATTCTGAAAAAGAGGCAACTTGGGAAAGAGAGGACCGGCTCCGACTTGAGTATCCTGCGTTATTTCCGACGACCTCTAAATCTCGGGACGAGATTCTTTTGAGTGGGGGTGAGTTGTCACATCCCTGACACCTTAATCAAGTTAGCTTTGTGCTCATGTTTTCTTTGCATTGCATCTAGGAAATTTTCAACAAGAACAAAGTAAGTGGTGAAGGAAAATTCAACGAACCCTAGACACTTCTCAAATTAAGGGAAATTCCAAACTAGTTAAAATCAATGAACCCAAAATGGCCTCAAGAAAAGTTCAATCTTTCTGATAATTCTTGAAAACAAATAAGCAATAAAGGAAACCATTTATTTTATACTCTTGGCATTTTAAATAAATGCAAAAGCTACTGGTTTCAAGTTTTAAAATTGAAATGAGAAACTTTAAGTTTTCAAAAATGTTGAAAACTTTAGGAATGATTGGATACATTCCAACTAATATTTTGATGTGTTCAAAATATTTTTTACAAACTATTTTGGGAGCTGAAATAAATAGCAAATAAATAGTTGTCAAAACAGAAACAAAACAGAAAAGAAAAGAGAAAGAAAAGAGGAAAAACCTTACCTGTCGCCGGCCCAGCCCACCAGGGGCTCCCCGGTCATCTTCCTCCTCCTGCCAGTAGGCAGGGGAGAAGATGAGCACGACGGCCGAGCCCGGCCACCTCCTCCCTGCCTGCCCGCTGCTGGAGGCCTCCAGGAGCGCCAGCACGACGCCTGCGCCTTCTTATCCACCTCCCCGCGCCTCTATCCTGTCCCCTAAGCCTCGATCGCCTTTTCCCCTCTCGGATCTCTCTCTCCCCGAAGCTCCGGTCGCCGTCGATCCGTCGTCTCCCGGTCCTCCCCGACCCTGCCGGCAGCCTCAAAAGATCCGCCGTGAGCTCCTCTTCCTGTTCCCCCTCCTTTAACCACGTTAGCCGCCGGAGCCCGAAGGACCTCGTCGCCGGCCATGTCATTGCCGTCGTTGTGGTACTCAGCTCGCGAGGCCGAGCTCAGGAATGAGCTCCTCGAGCTCTGTAGATGGCGTAGGGCCTCTCTCCCAGCTCGCTAGTCCCCTGCATCAGCACTTACGTCGATGCCCGAGCCGCAGCCGCCGCTGACCTCATCACCGGCGTGGATTTCGGTGACCACCGGGTCCAGCTCCACTCCCTTTAGATGCGGCGTTTCACTAGCTGCCCGTAGCTCTATTCTGCGCCCAAAACCGACGGCCGTAGCGCCGTTTAGCTCTCTCCGGCGAGCACTCCTCCGCGCCCGTGGTCGCCGCCGGCCATATTCCGGTGGGGGCCGACGTGGCCAACCTAACCCAGTAGTTTAAAGTCCAATCACTCACTGACAGTGGGCCCAAGGCCAAGTCAAACTCAGTTAGGGGCTGGTCAGCGCGGGATTAGCCCCTGAGATGCTGACCAGTGGGTCCCCCCTATCAGGTTTGACCTGTACAGGTCAGTTGACCTGCTAATGTCAGGCTGACGCAATAAAGGGGTTTTCCAGTATAAAAATAATTCCAGAAATGTTTAAAACTTCTAAAATTCATAGAAATTAATATGTAACTCCAATGAAAATAATTTATATATGAAAAAGTATCAGAAAAATTCAAGGAATCTGAATATGTCATTTTCAAACATGTTTGAAAATGTTACGGAACCCTAACATGTAGGTTAATGAATAAGTTAATTCTTATAAATACTTTGTAGATGGAATTTGGAAAATATTTAAATTTAACTATAAATGACATGATCAAACACTATCCTAACTACAAACCAGCAACCTAACATGTCATCCCATGCATGTTAACATCAAGTTGATCTGAGCATCAGGTCGAATCAATTAAAATGGTATCCGAGAATACCTCGTTTGAAGTGGTATTTGAACTTGATTCAAATCAACTTCAAACCTAATACATGTTAGCTATAATAATTACCATCTTGCATTCTCATGCCATGCTCATGCATAATCTTGATTGCATATGTTTGATATTGGTTGTTGTCATTCCTTTCGGTAGGCTCCGCTCCCCCGGATTCCACCGAATATCCGTCTGACGGATATTGTCACTCCTCTGAGCAACAAGGCAAGAAACCATTTTGATCATCCCGATAAATCCCATGTTCTTGCTCCTGCACTTACTTATTGCATTAGGATCAAATGCTTCAAATGCTTTTGCCACGTTAGTTGAACCCACTTCCTTTGCATGACCTATCCTTGTCACAGTAAATAGATAAACCTTGCAACCTAGCATACCTGGTAGTTTGCTTGAGCCATGATGTACCGTATCCTGCTATGCATGCTATGCTTAGAGTTGTGTATGGTCTGTCATCTGGGAGATGAACATAATTGAGAGAATGTGTTCAGAAAGCAAAGGTTGTGTGTTGAACCTGATTTGGTAAAGGTACCGGTGAAAGGCTGTGTAGGAGTACATGACGGGTTGTTTCATTGGAACCGTCCTTAGGAACTGTGTTCCGTGTATGTAATCCAAGACTAGATACTACCACACGTTGGGATACTTAATTGACCCTCTCGACTTATTAATCGCTTAGTATTCGGTCCAGGAGTTGCAAGTAGTTTCTGGTGTTTATAATCATGCTGGAGGCCGTGCATAGCGCTGACCTGAGAGGTGGGCTGTGATGCAGTAGGCAGTGGCACGGTGTACCAAGTGGCACCCGGATGGTGGGCTTGGGAACCCTGCGCACATTGTTTGAGGCCGTGGCCGAAACCTCGGCCGGACTTCCGTACGGGTTACTCTCAGATAGGCGATAAACCTGGACTAGGTACTAGTGTGGTTAACGGTCGTGGCCGACTCCCTCGCTGGGCTTCCGCTTGAAGGTTGCCGAGGTGCATGACGTGCACATGGCGATAAGTGGCGAGAGCGTGTGTGACGAAGTACACCCCTGCAGGGTTATGATCTATTCGAATAGCCGCGTCCGCGGATATGGACTACTTGGAGACATATGTTGTTCATAGATAACTTAAATGGCTACTCATAAAATTGTCAAGATAAGCGTGAGTGTCGCGGGCAGCATTTCCGTATGGAGACGGAATGATTCCACGATGGAGTATTGTTATGGTGTTAGTGGACTCGTGTGCGAGAAATCAAGTTGTCAAAATTATTTAAAAATGCAAGTTGTCTAGCCACGAGTCAAATGCTGGCTTTCCGCATGAAACCCCACCATACCTTATTGATACATTGCATGAGTAGTTAGTTATCCTAAAGTCTTGCTGAGTACCTCCGTACTCATGTTTGCTTAATAAATGTTGCAGAGGTTGCTAATGACCCTAATGGTGGGTTCTTCATAGACATAGACGACGACGAGTAGCTGGTGTCCCAGCTACGATCTGGCCCTAGGTTGGGTCTGTAGTATAGTCAGGCCATGTGCCTTCTAGTTGCACCTGTCTGTACTCAGACAATTTTAAACACTTCTGCTGGCTTGTAACTGAATGACTGCTATTATGGGTCGTGAGACCCTTACTGTGTAATATTATGTGTGTGGCTCTTCCGAGCCTCTTAAATAAAGCTTGTATGTTTATGGTTATGTTGTGATGCCATCGATGTATCTATACATATCGGTATGCCATGTGTACGTGTGTCATACTTGATATGTATGGGGTTCGATTACCTAGCCGTGAACTTTAGTAGCACTCTTACAGGGAAATGCGCCTTTGTGATCCAACGAGCCATGGTAACTCGCTACTGCTCCGGACACATTGGTTGACCGGCATGTGTCCTTCTTAGCTGCTGTGTCTGTCCCCTTTGGGGAAATGTCACGCGATGTAATGGAGTCCTTGTAGCTTGCTACGACTCGTCTACATTCGCTGGTGACCGACACCTGCTTTGTTGGGTCATGTATGCCTATCCCTGTGCGGTACTGCCACTTTGGTTTATGACTAGACTTGTCGATCCGGGTTCTTTGACATTGGAATGCTAGCAACACAATTGCATACGTGAGTCAAAAGACGCAAACGGTCCCGGCTAAGGTGAGGCTGCAGCCGTGGGGTTTACTGTGCGTGAGACCGCAAAGGGATGCGATGTGTTACAGGCTAGATTCTTATGGCTTAGGATCGGGGTCCCGACAATAATATCATGAAAAATTATTCTCAATGGCACACTGAAAGGTCACTTACTAGTAAAAAAGTGCATGCTATGGAAGAAATTAACTCTTTGACTGCTAAGATGGATGAGTTAATGAAGTTGTTTGCTAGTAAAAGTGCTCCTATAGATCCAAATGATATGCCTTTATCTTCCTTGATTGAGAATAGCAATGAAAAATTGGATGTTAATTTTGTTGGTAGGAATAATTTTGGTAACAACAATGCTTATAGAGGTAACTTTAATCCTAGGCCTTTTCCTAGTAATCCCTCTAATAATTTTGGCAATTCCTACAACAATGCTCATGGAAATTATAATAAAATACCCTATGATCCTGAGAGTAATATTAAAGAGTTTATTAATTCGCAAAAGATTTTCAATGCTTCCATAGAAGAAAAACTGCTTAAAATTGATGACTTGGCTAGGACTGTTGATAGAATGTCTCTTGATATTGATGCTTTGAAATTGAGATGTGTTCCTCCCAAGATTAATATGGATCAAACTTTGAAAGCTATGCATGTTTCCATGAATGAGAGTAAAGAAAGAACCGCCCAAATTCGTGCTAGACATGAATGGCTTAAAAAGGCGTGTTCTCGTGATGAGAATCCCAAAGATCTTAAAGTGCTTGGTGTGACTCCTATTGAATCCTTGTTTTCTAATGTCAATCTTGATGATGATGGGGCTGGATGTGAATCCACTTTGGTTGAGAAACGCCCCAATGATTCGGATTCTATTTATCTTGATGTTAAAAATACTAAAAGTGGAGTAGAGGATATCAAAACTTTAAATAGTGATGAAATTACTACTTTGGATTTCAAGGAATGTAATTATGATGGTTGCTCTTTGATTGAATGTATTTCCTTGATGCAATCCATGCTAAACTCGCCACATGCTTATAGCCAAAATAAGGCTTTTACCAAACATATCGTTGATGCTATGATGAAATCTCTTGAAGAGAAACTTGAGTTGGAAATATCTATTCCTAGAAAACTTCATGATGAGTGGGAACCTACTATAAAATTTAAGATTAAAAATTATGAATGCCATGCTTTGTGTGATTTGGGTGCTAGTGTTTCCACAATTCCAAAATCTTTATGTGATGTTCTAGGTTTCAATGAGATTGATGAGTGCTCTCTTAATTTGCATCTTGCTGATTCTACTATTAAGAAACCTATGGGAAGGATCAATGATGTTCTTATTATTGCAAATACGAACTATGTGCCCGTATATTTCATTGTGCTTGATATTGATTGCAACCCGACATGTCCCATTAGTCTTGGTAGACCTTTCCTTAGGACTATTGGTGCTGTTATTGATATGAAGGAAGGGAATATTAAATTTCAATTTCCATTAAAGAAGGGCATAGAACAATTTCCTAGAAAGAAAATAAAATTGCCTTATGAATCCTTATGAAAGCTACTTATGGTTTGAGCACTAAAGATGACAGCACTTGAATCTATTGCCTTACGCCGAGCTAAGGGCGTTAAACAATAGCGCTTGTTGGGAGGCAACCCAATGAATAAATTTATTTTTGCCTTATACTTTCTGTTTTGTTGAGTCCACACCATCATGATTCTGTTATGATTGTGTTTTTAATTTATAATTAGTGTGTGTGCCAAGTAGAACCTTTATGATTAGTTTTGGTGATAGTTGTCTAATCATGCTGAAAAAAGACAGAAAACTTTGTCCTGACGAAATTATTTTTAATTCCTATCGAGAGAGAGATTTTGAGTTGATTATTTTTGCTTCTGATTCATATGAAAATTTCCCTAATTGTCATAATTGTTTCAGAATTTTTGGGATAGCAGAGGTATACTAAATATATAGATTGCTACAGACTGTTATGTTTTTGACAGATTCTATTTTTGTTGTGTTGATTGCTTATTTTGATGAAACTATGGTTAGTATCGGGGGGTACGAGCCATGGAGAAGTGAGAATACAGTAATATAACATCAATCTAAATGTAAATTAAGTTTACTACAGTACCTAAAAAGTTGGTGGTTTGTTTTCTTATGCTAATGATATCACGAGTTTCTGTTTAAGTTTTGTGTTGTGAAGTTTTCAAGTTTTGGGTGATTTTATTATGGACAATGGAATAAAGAGTGGAAAGAGCCTAAGCTTGGGGATGCCCAAGTCATCCCAAGCCAAATTCAAGGACACCAAAAAGCCTAAGCTTGGGGATGCCCGGGGAAGGCATCCCCTCTTTCGTCTTCAATCCACCGGTAACGTTACTTGGAGCTATATTTTTATTTACCACATGATATGTGTTTTGCTTGGAGCATTGTGTATTATAGGAGTCTTTGCTTTTTGTTTTATCACAATCATCCTTGCTGCATACCTTTTGAGAGGGACATGCACTCATCATGAATTTGTTAGAATACTCAATGAGCTTCACTTATATCTTCTGAGTTAGGCAATTTAGCTCCCATGTGCTTCACTTATATCTTTTGAGCTAGAAAATTTAGCTCGCATGTGCTTCACTTATATCTTTTGAGCTAGATAATTTTGCTCCCATGAGCTTCACTTATATATTTTGAGCTAGATAATTTTTCTCTAGTGCTTCACTTAAATCTTTGTAGAGCACGGCAGTGTCATATTTTGTAGAAATAAAAACTCTCGATCTTCACTTATATCATTTTGAGAGCGCTCTCTCTAAGTAACTTGGTAATTGGCGTGTGTTATGAAATTAGTCCTAAATATGATAGGCATCCGAAGAGGATATAATAAAAACTTTCATATTCAAGTGCATTGATTAATAAGAGAAGTTTGATTCCTCACAATTAGTTTTGAGATATGGATATGGTAATATTAGAGTTATGATAGTAGGGTGTTGTGAATCTAGAAATACTTGTGTTGAGGTTAGTGATTCCCGTAGTATGCACGTATGGTGAAGCGCTATGTTATGAAGTCGGAGCATAATTGTTTTATTGATTGCCATCCGTTGTGTGGCGGTCGGGATCGCGCGATGGTTAACTCCTATCAACCCTTCCCTAGGAGTAAGCGTTTAGCACTTTGTTTCAATTACTAATAAAATTTTCGCAATAAGTATATGAGTTCTTCATGACTAATGTGAGTCCATGGTGTAGATGCATTCTCACCCTTCCACCATTGCTAGCCTCTCTAGTGCCGTGCAACTTTCGCCGGTGTACAAAACCACCATATACCTTCCTCAAAACAGCCACCATACCTACCTATTATGGCATTTTCGTAGCCATTCCGAGATATATTTCCATGCAACTTCCATCGTTCTGTATCATGACATGTGCCATCACTTTCATATTGCCATTGCATGATCGTAAGATAGCTAGCGAGATGTTTCAATGTCATACGCTAAGCTAGATCATTGCACATCCCGGTACACTGCCGGAGGCATTTCATATAGAGTCATTATTGTTCTAAGTATCGAGTTGTAAGTAAATAAAAGTGTGATGATCATCATTATTAGAGCATTGTCCCATGTGAGAAATAAAAAAAGAGGCGAAAGATGCCCACCAAAAAAAAGAGAAAAAAAAATGAAATGAAAAAAGGAGGCCAAAGAGCCCATAAAAAATGAGAGAAAAAGAGAGAAGGGACAATGCTACTTTCTTTTTCCACACTTGTGCTTCAAAATAGCACCATGTTCTTTATTATAGAGAGTCTCTTGTTTTGTCACTTTCATATACTAGTGGGAATTTTCTTTATATAACTTGGCTTGTATGTTACAATGATGGGCTTCCTCAAAATTGCCCTAGGTCTTCGTGAGCAAGCAAGTTGGGTGCACACCCACTAGTTTTTATTTTTGAGATTTCATACACTTATAGCTCTAGCGCATCCGTTGCATGGCAATCCCTACTCATTCACATTGATATCTATTGATGGGCATCTCCATAGCCCGTTGATACGCCGAGTCGATGTGACCATCTCCTCCTTTTTGGCCCACAACCTCCACCACACTCTATTGCACCTATAGTGCTATATCCATGGCTCACGCTCATGTATTCCGTGAGAGTTGAAAAAGGTTTGAGAAAGTAAGAGTGCGAAAACAATTACTTGGCCAATACCGGGGTTGTGCATGATTTAAATTCGTTGTGTGGGGATGATGGAGCATAGCCAGACTATTTGATTTTGTAGGGATAACTTTCTTTGGCCTTGTTATTTCAAAAGTTCATGATTACTTTGCTAGTATGCTTGAAGTATTATTGTTTTCATGTCAATATTAAACTATTGTTTTGAATATTATGGATCTGAACATCCATGCCACAATAAAAAAGTTACAAAGAACAAATATGTTAGGTAGCATTCCACATCAAAAATTCGGTCTTTATCACTTCCCTACTCGAGGACGAGCAGGAATTAAGCTTGGGGATGCTTGATACGTCTCCAACGTATCTGTAATTTTTGATTGTTCCATGCTATTATATTATCAACTTGGGATGTTTTATATGCATTTATATGATATTTTATATCATTTTTGGGACTAACCTATTAACTCAGTGCCCAGTGCTAGTTTCTGTTTTTTCCGTGTTTTTGACCCTTTTCAGATAAGAATATTAAACGGAGTCCAAACGGAATAAAACCTTTGGGATGATTTTTTACATAACAGAAGGGATCCAGAAGACTTGAGAACGAAGGCAGAGGGCCACGGAGGAGGCCACGATCCACCTAGGCGCGCCCCAGGGGGGCGCCTAGCAGGCTCGTGGGCCCCCCGTGCCTCCTTTTCCCTACCTCTTTCGCCTATAAATTCCGTAAAATACCCAAACGAACATAAAGAGCCACAAAAATACTTTTCCGCCGCCGAAAGCTTATGTTTCCGCGAGATCCCATCTGGGGACCGTTCTGGTGCCCTGCCCGAGGGGGATTCGGACACGCAGGGCTTCTTCATCAACACCATTGCCTCACCGATGATGCGTGAGTAGTTCACCACAGTCCTTTGGGTCCATAGCTAGTAGCTAGATGGCTTCTTCTCTCTCTTGGATCTGCAATACAAAGTTCTCCATGATCTTCATGGAGATCTATCCGATGTAACTTTCTTTTGCGGTGTGTTTTGTCGAGATCCGATGAATTGTGGATTTATGATCAGATTATCCATGGATATTATTTGAGTCTCCTCAGATATCTTATATTCATGATTTCGTATCCTTGTAATTCTCTTCGAGTTATGGGTTTCGTTTGGCCAACTTGATCTATAATTCTTACAATGGGAGAAGTGCTTGGTTTTGGGTTCATACCGTGTGGTGTCCTCACCTAGTGACAGAAGGGGTAGCGAGGCACGCATCATGTTGTTGCCATGAAGGGTAAAAAGATGGGGTTTATATCACATTGCATGAATTTATCCCTCTACATCATGTCATCTTTCTTAAGGCGTTACTCTGTGTGTTATGAACTTAATACACTAGATGCATGCTGGATAGCGGTCGATGTGTGGAGTAATAGTAGTAGATGCAGAAAGTATCAGTCTACTTGTCTCAGACGTGATGCTTATATGTATGATCATTGCCTTAGATATCATCATGACCTTGCGCCATTCTATCAATTGCTCGACAGTAATTCGTTCACCCACCATAATACTTGCTATCATGAGAGAAGCCTCTAGTGAACACTATGGCCCCCGGGTCTTTTTTACACATTATATATTCAGATCTACATACAAAAATACCAAAAATACCTTGCTGCACTTTTATTTATTTTTTTATTTATATTTACCTATTATCACTATCAGATCTCACTTTGCAAATAATCATAAAGGGATTGACAACCCCTTTATCGCGTTGGGTGCAAATTTGTTTGTTTTTGCGCAGGTGCCTTGGTGCCTCATCTTGATACTCCTACTGGATTGATACCTTGGTTCTCAAACTGAGGGAAATACTTATCTCTACTTTGCTGCATCACCCTTTCCTCTTCAAGGGAAAAACCAACGCAAGCTCAAGAAGTAGCAGAGGTGGAGGCACGAAATGCCATAGAGATGTTAAAAACTGCGGTCGTCCAGCAGGCTCAATTCTCATACAGCCGCGATCGTGTGCACTCCACGCCACAGGAAAGCCGCACAAAGAGGTGCCTAGATGATCCTCCGGCGGTTTCTAGCGACGCCCGTCGACATCAACATTAGGCCAATCTGCCAAAGCCGCCAATTCCCAACGCTCGGGCGCTTGTCAACGCTGCCCGAGCCACCCGGCAGGCTGAGGCGGAGGCAACAGCGGTTCTGGCGGGTCAAGGAGTTCCGGGTTATGTTCAACCAGCCTCGGGACATGGTGGACAATGTAGGAACATTGGAGTCCCTTGCCTATGTCTTGCCTTGCGCAACGAGCGCATGGCCAAAGACTTCAAAGGTCCCCGTAAGGTGCCCAACTACACTCCTGATCTTGAGCCGGGGCGTGGGTGGAAAGTTATGAGCTGGCCATGGACATGCTCGATGCCAGTGATGTGGTCTGCGCCAAGTACTTCACCATGATGTTGGAAGGACCGGCTCGTACGTGGTTAAAGAACCTACCGCCAAATTCTATCAACACCTCGGCAAAACTCAAGGAGCATTTTGTCAAGAACTTTCGCGGGACTTGCAAGCGTCCGATGACTATTGTACATCTCCAGCACTGTGTTCAGTGGGCGGATGAATCTGCTCATCATTGGACCCGGCGGGTCGCGGAAATCATCCACTCCTTGGACGGTATCTTGGTCGCTTAGGGCGTGTTGATTTTGGAGAATAACTGTCATTTCAAACCCCTGGTGTTGAAGCTAGGCCGCCTCAAGCGAAAGGTGCAGGATATGGGCGAGTTGATGGATACCCTCACCAGGTATGCTGAGTCAGACGGAACGAAGGATGCCGGCTCTGATGAAGAGAAGGTTAGTGAAGTTAAAAGAGGTGAACGAGGCAAGGGCCATCACCAACACTCTGGGCGTAATAATAATCACGGAGGTCACGGGAAGAGGAGGAAGCAGGATGGCGTCTCCGATTTTGTTGCGAGAACCAATGCTGGACCACAATATCAACGACGGAACACACCAGGGCGGTTTTCAAGATCGAGGCTTTACTGGGAGGAAGCCACGCAATTATGAGGAGATGCTCAAGGGACCTTTCCCCAAACACAGTACTCCAAGTGCCCCGTCTACTCATTCTTGGGAAAATTGTTTTGTGATGCTGGAGTTTTGCCTTCAGGAGTCTCACGGACATCAAGGAGGAGTAGAAGATGCCCATCAGGATCAGTTTGGCCCAGGAGGGTCACATGTCTCTTCGTTCGGTGATTTTTCTAACCCGGGGGTTCAAGGGCGAGGCGGCTCACATAACAATGGTGGACAGTCATCTGGCCAAGGCAATCAGCAGTATAATGACCGGGGAGAATTCCAGCAGACAAACAACCAGGGCGGGTTCCAGAGCAACCCTAAGAAGGTGAATGGTGGACAATACCATGTTTTTACCACGAGCTCTTGCAAGAGAGACAAGAAGGTGAGGCAGAGGACTATCAGTATGACTGAGTCGGCGGTTCCCAGATACTTAAATTGGTGTGAGCAGCCTGTGACGTGGAGCAGGGCCGATCATCCTCCCCAAATTGATAACCCTGGTGAGTTGGCATTAGTGGAGTGTATACGCTTTCTAAGGTCCTTATGGATGGAGGTACCAGCATCAATATTTTATACTACAACACCTTCCAGCGGATGAACTTTAAGGAAGAGAACTTGATGCCCTCGACCACGGTCTTCCACGACATTGTCCCGGGTAAGTCGGCGTACCCTGTTGGGCGGATTAAGTTGAATGTGGACTTTGGTGATGAGTCCAATTACAGAAGCAAGTCATTGACGTTTGAAGTTGCCAAGATCAAGAGCCCTTATCACGCTTTGTTTGGACAGTCGGCTTACACCTGTTTTATGGCCCGACCTTGCTATGTGTATCTCAAGCTTAAAATGTCGGGTCTCAATGGTACCATCACAGTCAATGGAAGCCCGAAGATAGCCCAGGAATGTGAAGAAGGGGACGCCGCGTACGCAGAATCGGCGTGTGTTGCTGAAGAGCTGAAGTTCCACCAAGCCAATGTGGATCCAGCTGACACGAGCCAGTTGAAGAGACCCATGGTCGACTCTAAACCACCCCTTAAGTTTTAACCGGCGGATGATACCAAGTAGGTGGATTTTGTCCCTGGCGACTCTTTGAAGCAGTTCACCATTGGAACTGGCTTGGATCCCAAATAGGAAAGCACGCTCATCGAATTCATCCGTGAGAACCGGAACATCTTCGGATGGAAACCTTCTGACATGCCAGGTGTACCGAGAGAATTCGCTGAGCACCATCTTAATGTAGATCCCAAGATGAAGCCGGTTCGCCAATACCTTCATCGTTTTAATGAGGAGAGGTGCAAGGCGATTGGAGAGGAAGTCGCCCGACTCTTAGCTGCTGGTTTCATCGTCAAAGTTTTTAATCCTGAATGGTTGGCTAACACAGTGCTGGTTCTCAAGAAGAACGACACGTTTCATATGTACATCGATTATACGGACCTTAACAAAGCTTGTCCCAAGGATCCCTTTGCGCTGCCCCGTATTGATCAAATCATTGATTCTACAGCGGGTTGCGAACGGCTATGCTTTCTGGATGTGTATTCAGGGTACCATCAGATCAAATTGGCCAAGGAGGATCACAAGAAGACGACTTTCATCACTCCCTTTGGTGCCTTTTGCTATGTCTCAATGCCTTTTGGGCTCAAGAATGCAGGGGCGACTTATGAGCGTTATATCCAGAACTATCTGCATAGTCAGATTGGACGCAACGTCCACGCTTATGTTGATGACATTTGGTAAAATCACAGAAGAAGGAGATGCTTCTAGGTGATCTCAATGAGACATTTGACAACCTCCGGGTCTATCAGATGAAGCTTAATCCAATGAAGTGCGTGTTTGGGGTTCCTATCGGAAAGTTGCTTGGTTTTTTAGTATCCGAGCGTGGCATATAGGCTATCCCGGACAAGATTAAGGCAATTACCTCACTCGGGAAGCCGACCAATATTAATCAAGTCCAACGTATGGCGGGTCGCATAGCAGCACTTAGTCGTTTCATAAGTCGCCTGGGTGAAAAGGCCATTCCGCTCTATTAGTTGCTCAAAAAGACGGATCACTTCGTATGGACTGATGCAGCCGACGAAGCATTTGAAGCCCTCAAAAAACAACTTGCTGAGCCGCCCGTACTGGCAGCACCCGCTGACAAGGAGTCGATGCTCTTGTACATCGCCGCTAATTCTAAGGCGGTGAGCGTGGCAGTGGTTGTTGAGCGCAAGGAAGAAGGCAAGGAATACCCGGTTCAACGGACGGTGTATTTCATTAGGGAGGTGTTAACCTTGTCCAAGCAGCGGTATCCGCATTGGCAGAAGTTGATCTTTGGGATCTTTATGGCAAGCCGGAAGTTGAAGCACTATTTTTTGGAGCACCCAATTACCGTGGTTAGTTCTGCACCCATCGGGAACATTATACAAAATCGAGAGGCTACGGGGCGGATCGCTAAATGGGCGACAGAACTTGGTCCCCATCATGTGAAATATGCACCGCGTACTGCCATCAAGTCTCAGGCACTGGTCGACTTTATCAATGATTGTACTGAGCTGCAAGTTCCAGAAGACATGCCACATAATACCTATTGGACGATTTATTTCGACGGCTCTAGGCAATTGGGAGGTTCAGGCGCTGGAGTGGTGTTGACATCTCCAAGAGGTGACAAGTTTTGCTATGTTCTACAGCTCATGTTTCCTTTTACGAATAATGCAGCTGAGTATGAAGCTTTGCTCCACGGGCTCAGGATAGCTAAGGAGATGAATTTGAGTCGAGTCAGGTGTTTGGGCGACTCAGATTTAGTGGCTCAGCAAGTGTCATGTACCTGGGATTCCAAGGATCCATTGATGGCGGCTTACACGCGAGTGGTAACCGAGGTGGCGGATTATTTCCATGGATATAAGGTTGATCATATTGATCGTCGACAGAACGAGGCGGCTGATGCCCTCTCTCGGCTTGGGTCACAGCGTAAGCCTGTCCCTCCCAATGTATTCTTGGATATTTTACATAACCCCTGTGTCAAATTGCCTTCTGAAGAATACATAGCAATTCTTGACCCAGAGTCGCAATTTGTGGCAGCCCTCAGAGCAATTCCTGGTTGGACGATACCTTACATGGCTTATCTGGCTCGAGGTGAGTTGCCATCCGATGATGTTTCCGCCAGGCAGATCGTGCGGTGATGCAAATAGATTGGTTATACACAAAGGCGAGTTGCACAACCAAAGCACTTGTGGGATTTTCCAACGTTGTGTTTCGCTAGAAGAAGGGAGAGAGATTCTCAATGAGATACATGCGGGTGACCATGGACATCACGGCGGGTCACGATCTTTGGTGTCAAAGGCTTTTCGTCACGGTTTTTACTGGTTGACGGCTCATGCCAATGCTGAAGATATAGTGCGTCGATGCGATGGGTGTCACAAGTTCGGACGCCAGGCGCACGTGCCGGCTCACGAGTTGCGCATGATCCCCATCACATGGCCTTTTGCAGTTTGGGGGCTTGACATGGTTGGTCCTTTGAAAAGGTCTTCGGACAATAAGACACATCTGCTGGTTGCGGTTGATAAATTTACCAAGTGGGTTGAAGCGGAACCAGTCAGTAACTGCGAAGCAGAAATGGTGGTCAAATTTCTCAAGAAGCTGATCTTTCGTTCTGGTTACCCTCATAGCATCATCACCAACAATGGTACTGATCTGTCTAAGGGGGGAATGATGGAGTTTTGCCAACGAGAGCACATCCAGCTTGATGTGTCTGCAGTAGCTCATCCACAATCTAATGGTCAGGCTGAGCGAGCTAAGCAGGAGATATTGCGTGGGATCAAGCCCCGGCTCATGGTTCCTTTACAACGAACTCCAGGTTGTTGGGTTGAAGAACTTCCCTCTGTACTTTGGAGTGTCAGGACAAGACCTAACAGGTCTACTGGTTACACTCCTTTCTTCCTCGTCTATGGGGCAGATCGGTTCTTCCAAGTGATATGAAGCACGATTCCCCTAGAGTCGCCGCATACGTTGAAGTTGATAATGAGCAAGCACGTCATAATTCTTTGGATGCCCTAGAAGAGAAGCGTGATTTGGTTGCTGCCCGATCGGCGATTTACTAGCAAGACCTACGTCGTTATCATAGTCGACGTGTGAAAAGTCGGGTCTTTCAGGAGGGCGACTTGGTGCTTCGGTTGATTCAAGATCATACGGGTATGCACAAACTCGCACCCGCTTGGGAGGGGCCTTTCGTTGTCAGCAGAAATCTCCGCAACGGCTCCTATTATCTGATTGATCTATGTCGTGACAAGCCAACCACGGAGGAAGAAACAACTCGCCCGTGGAACATTGCTCATCTGCGGTCCTATTATACTTAGAGCCATTGGCTCCTTACTCATGTACATACTTAGGTAATTGTGTACTCTTGACATTACATCAATAAAGTTGGCGCCCATGAAATTCGGGGTATGTGTCGTTTCAGCCCACATTTGAGCATAAGTCTTCATTGATTATTAAAATAAGTCGGCCAACAGGATAAGTCGCCATTGGGGGACTATTCAAACATGGACGCTACTTATATCAAAGAGAGTAAGTCACCTTGATACGACCACTCAAACATAGGTACCAGTAAAGCCAAAGAGTATCAAGTGCCATGATGCACGGTTCAAACATAGGCGCCTATGTATGATCATGAACGATAAAAACCGGCTTACTTGGGGGCTACCAGCTCCCAAGTCGTTTAGCAGTAATAGCATTGTCTTTTGCTATCCTATGCCCGTTTTTTATTGGTCATAGGTCATTTGGGGGCTTCTGACTCATTGAGTCCCGCCTTAATACCCTCTTGGCCAGCGAAAAATTAACGCATTACTAAATGGTTATACTGGACTGTATGATTTGTGACTCGCCCTTAAGGCCCGTGTACTCTTGGCGAGTCAATCCAAGTATTGGACCCTAAACTCCCAAGGTTAAAACATTGAGGTACTTGCGAGAGCCAGCATACGGAAAATAGACAAACCATGGGTTCACTGAACCTTCTTCCCTGAAGCTTGACTTAAGCCTGATCAACAAATCCAAATACATAAAGGTTTTTGCAAAAACCTCTTTGGGTATGATTAGAGCCTTGCAAGCCCATCTACCCTCTGTGACTCACAGAACCGGCTCATTTTACACCTTATATGGTGACTATGCTTTCGAGCAGAAGATTTAACAACAATTACTACTTCATTCCAAGGGGTGATGGTCAAGGAAGGAGAATAATACTTCTTCAACTTGCCGAACCAAGGCGACTTCTATTGCAAGGTAATGTCATGAACATTTAAACATTGAAGTGTACAAACAAAAGCAGGTTTTGGCATGTCCCGAAGCAAAAAATTACATGGCTCATCGAGGCCAGATATTTTCTATGTTACAACCCGGTGGCAAGATTTCTCTGGGTTCAATCTCCTCTGCAGCTTGAAGCTTCAAAGAGTCGCCACGCCTAAGCCACTGCCAACTCACCCTGTGCTGAGATTTCGGGGCCTTGGATCTGGAAGTTGTCCACATCCCAGGTGCAATTGATTAAGGCATGAAATTCGGCTTCTTCCATCAAGATGGTTGACGGGTCAGTGTCAGAGGCAAAAAGGGGCTTACGATGCTGAGGCGTTAGGTCCAAAGATGCAAAACTGGGAATTGCCACGCGTTTCCCCTCGTCATCGTAAGCCGCGTGGTACTTCAGCAAATCGAGGTCTTCAACAAGGCGGCTTGTCGCAGGGAGCACGTCCTTCATGCATTTCGCGTAGTCTTCCTGCGTGAATTCTGAGTCGTCATCTTTGTATTCAGGGAAGCCGACGGATATTTCATCCGGCTTAAGCTCGGGAGCATAAGCTATTGCGTGGCTCATGGCTGCCATCACGCCCTTTCACGCGGATGATTTCCTTATCTCGGCTATATGTTGAGGAATGGTTGAAAGCCGCCACAGCATGTCCTTGATGTATTTCACCGTGTCTTTGTTTCCCATACGGCCTTGATGGTTAGCAAGCCGCCATCATACAGTTATTCTGTCAGAGTGTATATGGCCTTGCGCTTCAGAACCGGATCATCTTGAAGGTTGGCGGATCGAGGGTCTATAAAGGAACAAGAGGAGTATAAGTCCCCAAGCACCTTGTGTCCTTTGCAAGAAGTGATAACAGATTTTATGAAGGACTTGCCAAAGATAGCATTGGTCATTTGAGAAATATGACGACGTAGACCAGTCAATTCTGTTGTGGCTTCCGTCAGTTGACCCTCAGCTTTTTCCGCTTGTTTTTAAGGGTGGCTTGTTCCGCTAAGGTTGACTCCTTAAAGCTCAGATAGTCCGCCCTGACCTGTCCAAGTTCGGCTGTCGTAGCCCAAGTTTTTCTTCTACTAGGGCCCTGGTGTCTTGCTGGCAGCCCAAGCTTTTTCTCATTTCGCTTAGGGATACGTTAGCTTGACTGATAGTATCCTACACAATCAAGCAAGCAGGAGCAGTGACCTTATTATTATTTGGTTGTGTTGAAAGGCGGACACACAAGTCTCAAGCATATTGCCAGCAATACACTCGACACTTGGGGGCTAATGTATTTGCTTTTCTAAAGGAAAGGTAAGTTTCATTTTATTAAGCAAGACCCGGCTCATCTTTAAAAAGATGACCCGGCCCTTGGGGGCTACAGGTTGAAGCTTTTCATTTTATTAATCAAGACCCGACTCATCTTTAAAAAGATGACCCGACCCTTGGGGGATACAGGTTGAAGCTTTTCATTTTATTAAGCAAGACCCGGCTCATCTTCAAGAAGATGACCCGGCCCTTGGGGGCTACAGGTTGAAGCTTTTCATTTTATTAAGCAAGAACCGACTCATCTTTAAAAAGATGACTCGGCCCTTGGGGGCTATAGGTTGAAGTTTTTCATAGACAAATATACAAGACCCGACTAATCTTCGAGAAGATGACCCGACCCTTGGGGGCTACATGAGGATATATAAGGCGGTTTATCGCATACATACCTCGTATCTTCTCTTCATCATATTCACTAAGACGACTTCGAAATCCCGGCTCAACGCGAGGCGGTTCAAATATCCCGCGTGAAGTTCTTCGAAGTTTAACTTCTCAATATTTGGGAGGTCAAGTCCAGATTTGCCCTTCGTCATCTTGGTGGAGACACCCCCGGCAGTATGCTTCGCCAACACATTTCGGACACGGGTCTTATGACTCGTCCCAGTAATAACGACATCATCATCTTTGGAAGAACGCCTTTGGCTCACTTCATGGGACTTGGCAGCTTGAGTTTCTCTTTGCGACTCGGCTCCACCGCCATGTCATCATTTCTTGATGGGGGAGCTTGGGCAACAGGAATGTTACTCGCGGCCGCGCCTGATACGTCTCCATCGTATCTACTTTTCCAAACTCTTTTCCCCTTGTTTTGGACTCTAATTTGCATGATTTGAATGGAACTAACCCGGACTGACGCTGTTTTCAGCAGAATTGCCATGGTGTTCTTTCTGCGCAGAAATAAAAGTTCTCGGAATGACCTGGAAATTTACGAGGTTTTTTTGTGGAATATATAAAAAATACTGGCGCAAGAATCAACTCGAGGAGTGGAGTGAGGAGCCCACAAGCCTAGGAGGAGCGGGCCCCCCTGGCCACGCCTAGCAGGCTTGTGGGGCCCTCAGGGCTCCGCCGCCTCCAACTCCAGCTCTATTTAGTCCCTTTCGTCCGGAAAACAAATCAGGGAGAAGAGTTCATCGCATTTTACGATTCGGAGGCGCCGCCACCTCCTGTTCTTCTTCTGGAGGGAAGATCTGGAGTCCGTTCTGGGCTCCGGAGAGGGGAGATCGTCGCCACCGTCATCACCAACCTTCCTTCATCGCCAATTCCATGATGCTCTTCACCGTTCGTGAGTAATCTCATCGTAGGCTTGCTGGACGGTGATGGGTTGGATGAGATCTATCATGTAATCGAGTTAGTTTTGATGGGGATTGATCCCTAGTATCCACTATGTTCTGAGATTGATGTTGCTACTAGTTTGCCATGCTTAATGCTTGTCACTAGGGCCCGAGTGCCATGATTTCAGATCTGAACCTATTATGTTCTCATCAATATATGTGTGTTCTTGATCCTATCTTGCAAGTTGTAGTCACCTACTATGTGTTATGACCCGGCAACCCCGGAGTGACACTAGCCGGAACCACTCCCGGAGATGACCATAGTATGAGGAGTTCATGTATTCACTAAGTGTGAATGCTTTGTTCCGGTTCTCTATTAAAAGGAGAACCTTAATATCCCGTAGTTTCCATTAGGACCCCGCTGCCACGGGAGGGATGGACAATAGATGTCATGCAACTTCGTTTCCCTAAGCACGTATGACTATATACGGAATGCATGCCTACATTACATTGACGAACTGGAGCTACTTACATATCTCCCCATGTTATAATTGTTGCATGATGAATGTCATCCGGCATAATTATCCATCACCGATCCAATACCTACGAGTTTTTCCTACTAGTCCTTGCTACGTTACTTTGCCGCTACTGTTGTCACTGCTGCTACTGTTACTCTGTCGCTACTTCTGTCACTGCTGCTACTGTTACTGTTACTCTATTGCTGCTACTGTTGTCATTGCTGCTACTGTTACCATTGCTACTGTTGCTATCACACTACTTTGCTAGTGATACTTTGCTGCAGATACTAAGTCTTTCATGTGTGGTTGAATTGACAACTCAACTGCCAATACTCGACAATATTCTTTGGCATCCCCTTGTGTCAAATCAACAAATTTGGGTTGAATACTCTACCCTCGAAAACTGTTACGATCACCTATACTTGTGGGTTATCAAGACTACTTTCTGGCGCTATTGCCGGGGAGGCATAACTCTATTCTCTGAGTCACTTGGTATTTACGTCTGTTGATCACTATGAGGAATCTGAGAGATCGAGTCTTGCCCTCAACTACGAGGACAGGTAAAGAACTGCCATCTAGTTTTGCACTTGATTCACCTTGAGTTATGAGTAAGTTTGCGACACCACCTCCTGCTAGAAATTCTGATATATCGCTTGTGCTTGATGATGCTACTTCTGCTATCCATGATACTTGTGATGATGCATTGCTTGATACTGCTTTGCCACTAGGTGCATTCCTTGATGCACAAATTCCTAGAGTTGCTGCTGAATGTGATGATACTTCTGAAACTGCTAAGATTATTGAAGTAGAACCTGCTATTTCGCCTGTTAGAACTAGCTCTCCTAGATATGAATTGCCTGATATGGCCGAGGTTTATGTTATGGAGGGAGAGATAGCTGAGGACTTTCTTGCTTGTAAGGATATCTATGATCTTGAGAAATGACGGCGCAAGTGGAAAGAAAAATATTTGAACGCTAGGATGAAATACGACCTGAAGTTTGCTACTTCGCCTATCTTTGTGATCGATAAGGATTATGAATTCTCTATCGACCTTGAGTTAATCACTTTGGTCGAATCTGATCCTTTTCATGGTTATGAGTCTGAAACAGTTGTAGCACATCTTACTAAGCTGCACGATATAGCCACCCTATTCACGAGTGAGGAAAAGATTCACCATTATTATATCCTTAAGCTGTTTCCTTTCTTGCTAAAGGATGATGCTAAGACTTGGTTCACTTCTCTTGCTCCTGGTTGTGTACGTTGTCCCCAGGATATGATCTACTACTTCTCTGAAAAATATTTTCCTGTCCATAAGAAACAAGCCGCCTTGCAGGAAATATATAACTTTGCGCAAGTTGAAGAAGAGAGTCTCCCACAAGCTTGGGGGAGGCTTGTCCAGCTACTGAATGCTTTGCCTGATCACCCTCTTGAGAAGAATAAAATACTTGATATCTTCTATAATGGACTAACCGATGCTTCTAGGGACCACCTAGATAGTTGTGCTGGTTGTGTTTTCAGGGAACGAAGTGTGGAACAAGCTGAGATTCTATTGAATAATATCTTGTGCAATGAGAATGCTTGGACTATTCCCGAACCACCTCTGAAGCCAACTCCGAAGAAAAGAGGTATTCTATTCCTCAGTCCTGAAGATACGCAAGAAGCTAAGAAATCTATGAAAGAGAAAGGCATTAAATATGAAGATGTCAAAAATCTACCACCTATCGAAGAGATCCATGGTCTTGATAACCCGACACAGGTAGTAGAGGTAAATTCTCTTCGTAGATTCAATGAGAGTGATATTTCTTTTGATAAACCTGCTAGCTTATGCCTGGATGAATTTGATAACTTTGTTGCCAAACAACAAAGTTTCAATGATTATGTTAGCAGACAATTGGAACAGAATGCTCGTATGCTTAGTCATTTAAGTGCTTGTGTGGACACAAACGTCAATGATCTTAAGCTTTTGAGTAAACATGCCTCTATGGTTAATACTCAAGTAGAACAAGTACTTAAGGCTCAA
This sequence comes from Hordeum vulgare subsp. vulgare, assembly GCF_904849725.1. Lineage (NCBI taxonomy): Eukaryota > Viridiplantae > Streptophyta > Magnoliopsida > Poales > Poaceae > Hordeum > Hordeum vulgare. The sequence goes on from NC_058521.1 coordinate 537,944,117, forward strand.
AATGACTTGCTCAATGAGTTGAATGACAATTCTGTCAGAGTCGTCACTAGAGGCGGTAGAATGACCCACGAACCTTTGTATCATGAGGGTCATCCTAAGAGAATTGAACAAGATTCTCAAGGAGTTAGAACCGAGGCACCTATTCATACTAGAAAGAAAAAGAAAGATGATAGGAACTTGCAGGCTAGCAAACCTGTTGCTGTTACACCTGAGAGTCCAAACAATGTCTCTGTTTCTGATGCCGAAACACAATCTCGTGATGAACATGGGCCTAATGATAAAATCGATAGTGATGTTCATGATGATGCTCAACCTAGCAATGATAAGGATGTGGAGATTGAACCAGTTGATCTTGATAACCCACAACCTAAGAATAGGAGGTACGATAAGAACGACTTCATTGCTAGGAAGCATGGTAAAGAAAGGGAACCACGGGTTCAGAAACCCATGCCCTTTCCTCCCAAATCATTGAAGAAAAAGGATGATGAGGATTTTGAGCAATTTGTTGAAATGATTAGACCTGTCTTTCTGCAAATGTGTTTGACAGGTATGCTCAAAATGTCTCCTTATGCTAAGTACATGACGGATATTGTGACTAATATGAGGAGGATACCTGAGGTTGAGATTTCCACCATGCTCGCTAATTACACCTTCAAGGGTGGAACTCCTAAGAAACTAGGTGATCCCAGAGTGCCCATTATACCTTTCTCCATTAAACGAAACTACATTAGAACTGCTTTATAAGACCTTGGAGACGGTGTTAGTGTTATGCCTCTCTCTCTTTATCGTAGGCTTGAACTGGATAAGTTGACACCCACTGAAATCTCCCTACAAATGTCCGACAAATCAACTGATTTCCCTACCGGCATTTGCGAGGATGTGCCTGTTGTGGTTGCTAACGTTACTATCTTAACGGACTTTGTTATTCTGGATATTCCCGAGGATGATGCCATGGCGGTCATCCTTGGAAGACCCTTTTTAAACACTGCAGGGGCTGTTATTGATTGCAACAAAGGCAATGTCACTTTCCATGTCAATGGTAATGAGCATACGGTGCACTTTCCAAAGAAACAATATCGGGTACATTGCATCAATGCTATTGAAAAAACTTCATCGATTCTTATTGGGAGCTTTGAATGCCCTATACCTACTGTTAAGATGAAGTATGATTTGCTTGTTGGGGATATGCACATCCCCATTGAGGTAACCTAGTGACTATTCGAAAATTCTCCGTTTTTACGCGATTCAAAAAAAGTTTGTCAAGGAGACTTGATCAACCTCATTGACGAATTTCTTTTGATGACCATGAGATGGATGAATCTGAGAGTCACAACCCTCTGTTTCAAACCTTTACCTTCGGTTGCTTAGAAGAAAAATGATAGATTTAGCTTTAGTGTCTCCTGTTTTCTGCTTTTTGCGCCCCGTAAAAAAGTGTCCCGAAAATAAAAGTTCTCCGAATGCCCTGAAAATCAAGTATGATTTTTTCTGGAATTTTTGAAACATTCTGAGATGGAGAGCTAGTCAGGGGGATGCACAAGTGGGCCACAAGCCCATGAGGCGCGGGCACCCCCCTGGCCACGCCTACCAGGCTTGTGGGGCCCATGTGTCCCCCCTCTACTTATTCCAGCTCCCATCTCCTTCTCCTACCTCCAGAAAAATTCATTCTACTGCTCAAACCCATGTTCTTGCTCTTCTTGCTGCGATTTTCGATCTCCTTGTGCAAAGCCCCATTCACCAAACTGTTTTGGGGAAATTGTTCCTTGGTATGTGACTCCTCCATTGGTCCAATTAGTTTTTGCTCTATTGCCTTATTCGTTGCGTATTTTTGCTGCCTTGGTGACCCTGTTCTTGAGCTTTGCATGCTAATTTTAGCTGGTCCCAAGTAGTTTTGATGCATGGCATGGCCTCTAGGCACTTGTAGGAGTAGTTGCTACGAGTTTCGTTGCTCCTTGTTCACTTTTCCTTAGAGTTACTAATTTTTTTAGAAAAGGAAGATGTTCAGGAGAAACTATCATGGTGGTTCCTCAAGCAAGAGGGGTCCCTGTCTCGGGATTCGGGAACCTGATCCTTACCAATCGAGGAACGCACAGGTACAACCATGTGAATGGCCTTCTGATGAATTCATGATTGATGCAGGTTTCAAAGACGAGTTTGATACACTTGTTCACAATGTTGGACTGGAATAATTCATCTCCGATAAATGTGAACAGTATACTACTCTCACTGCCTCTTTTGTTCGTAGATTCAAATTTTCAGCTGGCCGTGACACATCCGTACTGTTTGATCTCTATGACAAATCGTATACCATGGATTTAGAGGATTTCAACAGAATTTGCAAGATACCTAGTTGGGGTAGTCTCAATGATCCTCCTAAATCTTCGGTTAGAGATTTTTGCTCTAGTATAACTGTCGGAGAAACTAGAGATATTACGCAGGCTACCATGAGGAGCATTCATTTTCCTGGCTTGCATTACTTTGCCCTCTTCCTAGTTAGATGCATTAACGGCAAGATCAAGCATTGTCACCTCTACGCACCTGACCATAGTATTCTTAAGAGCACAGTAACGGGTGATAGAAGTTTCAGCATGGGAGCTATAATAGCAAGGAGGCTGAATAATAATGCTAATGAAGGGGATTTCTTTGGTGGGATCTATGCCACTCGCATAGCAAGTTTTCTTGGAGTACCCTGATACGTCTCCATCCTATGTACTTTTCCAAACTCTTTTGCCCTTGTTTTGGACTCTAATTTGCATGATTTGAATGGAACTAACCTGGACTGACGTTGTTTTCAGCAGAATTGCCTTGGTGTTGTTTTTGTGGAGAAATGAAAGTTCTCCAAACGTCCTGAAAATTTACGGAGATTATTTTTGGAAAATATGAAAAATACCTGCGCAAAGATCCACCTAAGGGGGTGGGCCAGTGGGCCACAAGCCCTGTAGCCGCCACCCCCTGGTGGCGAATGGCAAGCTTGTGGGGATCACGTGGCTCTGCCGCCCCTAATCTTAGCTCTATAAATTCACTTTCATCCCAGAAAAAATAAAAAATAGAAGATTTCGTCGCATTTGCGATACGGAGGCGCCGCCACAACCTGTTCTTCATCTGGAGGGAAGATCTCGAGTCCGTTTTGGGCTCCGGAGAGGGGAAATCGTCGCCATCGTCATCATCAACCTTCTTCTCTCTCCAATTCCATGAAGCTCTTCGTCGTTCGTGATTAATCTATTCATAGGCTCGCTGGGCGGTGATGAGTAGGATGAGATCTATCATGTAATCGAGTTAGTTTTGATGGGGACTGATCCCTAGTATCCAGTATGTTCTGAGATTGATGTTGCTACTACTTTGCCATGCTTAATGCTTGTCACTAGGGCCCGAGTGCCATGCTTTCAGATCTGAAATTATTATGTTGTCACCAATATATGTGTGTTTTAGATCTGATCTCGCAAGTTGTAGTTACCTACTATGTGTTATGATCCGGCAACCCCGGAGTGACAATAACAGGAACCACTCCCGATGATGACCATAGTTTGAGGATTTCATGTGTTCACCAAGTGCTAATGCATTGGTCCGGTTTTTTATTAAAAGGAGAACCTTAATATCCCGTAGTTTCCTTTTGGACCCCGCTGCCATGTGAGGGATGGACAATAGATGGCATGCAAGTTCTTTTCCCTAAGCTCGTATGACGACACACGGAATGCATGCCTACATCACTTTGATGAACGGGAGCTAGGCACATATCTCTCCATGTTATAACTGTTGCATGATGAATATCATCCAAACAAATCACCGACCCATTGCCTACGAGTTTGTCCTACTACTGCTGTTACTTGTCTTGCTCTGCTACCACTGCTGTTACTTGTCTTGCACTGCTGCTACTGTTGTTACTTGTCTTGCTCTGCTGCTATTGCTGTTACTTGTCTTGCTCTGCTGCTACTGTCGCTTGCTACTGTTGCTACTTGCTACTGCTGTCACTACTGTTGTTCCTTGCCACTGCTATTACTCATTACACTGTTGCTACCTGCTACAATTTTGATACGCTGGCCGAACAGACAATTTCCGTCAACTGGGCAACTTCTGGCGCCATTGATACGACAGTTAGGAATAGTCTGCCGTCAACAGATCGTTTATGACAGCGTTGTTATCATACTACTTTGATGCGGATACTTTGCTTGTAGATACTAATCTTTCAGGTGTGGTTGAATCTGACATATTCAGCTACTCATACTCGAGAGTATTCTCTCACCTCCTGCCTGGCGTATCAACAAATTCTGTCGAATACTCTACCCTCGAAAACTGCTACGATCCCACGCGCTGGTGGGCCGTCGACAACATTCTTCTAGTTTCGATTGCCGGAGAGTGCTAGCAGCATTCTTCTGGTGCCGTTGCAGGGGAAGGTCTGCTGTCACGGAGTCAGCATTTTTCTGGCGCCGTTGCCGGGGAGGTATTGCTATATTCTCTGAGTTACTTGGGATTTATATCTGCTGACCACTATGAAGAATCTGAAGGATCCAAAAACCAAAGTCTTGCCCTCAACTACGAGGGGAGGTAAGGAATTTCCATCTAGCTCTGCACTTGATTCACCTTCAGTTATGAGTAAGTTTGCAACATCACCTCCTGCTAGAAATCTTGATATGTCGCCTGTGCTTGATGATGCTTATGATGCTACTGCTAGAGATGCTATGCTTGATACTATGCCTGATGATGCTATGCTTGATACTATGCCTGATGATGCTATGCTTGATACTATGCCTGATACTGCTTTGCCTGATGATGCTAGAGATGCTATTTTGCCTAATGATGCAATGCTTGATACTGCTAGAGATACTACTATGCCTGATGTTCCACTAGGGGCGTTCCTTGATGCTCATATTGCTAGAGTTACTGCCAATGCTTGTGATGCTTCTGAAACTGCCTATACTATTGAGATAGAACCTGCTTTTGCTCCTCTTAGATCTAGCTCTCCTAGATATGAATTGCCTGATATACCTGAGGGTTACGTTATGGAGTGATAAATAGCTGAGGATTTTCTTGCGTGTAAGGATGCCTATGATGCTGAGAAATTAATTCTCAAGTGGAAGGAAAAATCTCTGAAAGCCAGGATGAAATACGACTCGAAGTTTGCCACTTCACCTATCTTTATCACCGATAAGGATTATGAATTCTCTGTCGATCCTGAGATAATTTCTCTAGTCGAATCTGATCCTTTTCACGGTTATGAGTCTGAGTAGGTCGTAGCCCATCTCACCAAACTACACGATATAGCCACCCTTTTCACTAGTGAGGAGAAGATCCGCCACTACTACATCCTTAAGTTGTTTCCTTTCTCTCTAAAGGATGACGCTAAAGCCTGGTTCACCTCTCTTGCTCCTGGATGTGTGAGTAGTTCCCAGGATATGTTCTATTACTTCTGTGAGAAATATTTCCCTGCCCATAAGAAGCAAGCTGCCTTGCAGGAAATATACAACTTTGCTCAACTCCAAGAAGAGAGTCTCCCACAAGCTTGGGGGAGGCTCGTCGAGCTACAAAATGCTTTGCCTGATCACCCTCTTAAGAAGAACGAGATACTTGATATCTTCTATAACGGACTTATCGATGCCTCTAGAGACCACCTAGATAGTTGTGCCGGTTGCGCTTTTAGGGAACGAACTATAGAACAAGCTGAGACCCTACTGAATAACATCTTGATCAACGATAATGCTTGGACTATTCCCGAACCACCTCCTAAGACAACTCCGAAGAAAAGAGGTATTCTATTCCTCAGTCCCAAAGATATGCAAGAAGCCAAGAAATCTATGCAAGAGAAAGGCATTAGATCTGAAGATGTCAAAAATCTACCACCTATCGAAGAGATCCATGGTCTCGATAACCCGATACAAGTAGTAGAAGTGAATTCTCTGCGTAGGTTTGATGAGAGTGATATTCCTTTTGACAAACCTGCTAGCCTATGCTTTGATGAATTTGACAACTTTGTTGCCAAACAACAGAGTTTCAATGATTATGTTAGCAGACATTTGGAACAAAGTACTCGTATGCTTAGCCATTTAAGTGCTTGTGTAGACAGAAATGTCAATAATTTGAAGCTTCTGAGTAAACATGCCTCTATGATTACTACTCAGGTAGAACAAGTACTTAAAGCTCAGAATGACTTGCTCAATGAATTAAATGACAACTCTGTCAGAGTCACTACTAGAGGAGGCAAAATGACTCAGGAACCTTTGTATCCTGAAGGTCATCCTAAGAGAATTGATCAAGATTCTCAAGGAATCAATGCTGATACACCTAGTCATCTTAAGGAGAAGAAAAAGGATGATAGAAACCTACATGCCAGTTCACCAAATATTGTCACGCCTGAAGAACCTAATGATATTTCTGCATCTGATGCAGAAACACGATCTGGTGATGAACATGAACCTGGTGACAATATGGATAGTGATGTTCATAATAATTCTCAACCTAGCAATGATGAGGATGTGGAGATTGAACCTACGGTTAATCTTGATAACCCACAACCTAAGAGATACGATAAGAATGACTTCACTGCTAGGAAGCATGGTAAAGAAAAGGAGCCATGGGTTCAGAGACCTATGCCCTTTCCTCCTAATCCATCCAAGAAAACGGATGATGAGGATTTTGAGCGCTTCGTTGAGATGATAAGACCCATCTTTCTGCAGATGCAGTTAACTGATATGCTCAAGATGTCTCTGTATGCCAAGTACATGAAAGATATCGTGACTAATAAACGGAAGATACCAGATCTTGAGATCTCCACCATGCTTGCCAATTACACTTTCAAAGGTGGAACTCCTAAGAAACTTGGTGATCCCGGAGTGCCCACTATACCTTGCTCCATTAAAGGAAACTACGTAAGAACTGCCTTATCTGACCTTGGAGTAGGTGTTAGTGTTATGACGCTCTCTCTTTATCGTAGACTTGAATTGGATAAGTTGACACCCACTGAAATTTCTCTGCAAATGGCCGACAAACCAACTGCTTTCCCTATCGGAATTTGCGAGGATGTGCCTGTTGTGGTTGCTAACACCACTATCTTAACAGACTTTGTTATCTTGGATATTCCCGAGGACGATGCCATGGGTGTCATCCTCGGAAGACCCTTTTTAAACACTGCAGGGGATTTTATAGATTGCAACAAAGGCAATGTCACTTTCCATGTCAACGGTAATGAGAACACAGTGCACTTTCCAAAGAAACGATATCAAGTACATTGCATCAATGCTATCGAAAAGACTTCATTGATTCTTATTGGGAGCTTTGAATGCCCTATTCCTCGTGTTAAGATGAATTATGATTTGCTTGTTGGGGAGATACATATCCTCATTGAGGTGACTTAGTGGCTATTCGAAAATTCTCCGTTTTCTCTTGCGATTCGAGAAGGTTTTGTCATGAGGACTTGATCAACCCCATTGACGGATTTCTTTCGATGACCATGAAATGGATGAATCAAAGAGTCACATACCTCTGTTTTGAGCTTTCATTTTCTGTTGCTTAGAAGAAAAATGATAGATTTAGTTTAGTTTTCCCCGTTTTCTGTTTTAGCGTCCCGGAGAAAAATACCTCGAAAATAAAAGTTCTCCGATGGTCCTGAAAATCTAGTATGAATTTTTCTGGAATATTTGAAAATTACTGGGCCTGAGAGCTGGTCTGGGGGCCTGACCAGTGGGCCACAAGCCCTGCCACCACCACCCCCTGGTGGCGGCTAGCAAGCTTGTGGGGCCCACAGGGACCCCCTCCACTCATTCCAGATCCCAACCTCTTCTTCCACCTCAAGAAAAAGTTGGTTTGCAGCTCAAACCCGTGTTCTTGCTCATTTGGCTGTGATTTGTGATCTCCTTGCTCAAAGCACCATTCTCCGAACCGTTTTGGGGAAATTACTCCTTGGTAAGTGACTCCTCCATTGGTCTAATTAGTTTTTGCTCTAGTGCTTTATCCTTCGCGTATTCTTGCTACCTTGGTGACCCTGTTCTTGAGCTCGAAATGTTGATTTAGCTGGTCCCAAGTAGTTTTAGCGAGTGATACGGTCTCTAGGCACTAGTAGGAGTAGTTGCTACAAGGTGTTGTTGGTCTTCATTCACCTTTCGCTTGAACTTCAAAAATTTCAGCAAAAGGAAATTATGTTCAGGAGGAAGTTTCATGGTGGTTCCTCAAGTAAGAAGGGTCCCCGTCTTTCTTTTCGGGAGCCCAAACCTTTTCAACTAAGGGACGCACCGGTACAACCATGTGAATGGCCTTCTGATGAGTTCATGATCGAAGCAGGTTTCAAGGATTAGTTTGATACACTTGTCCGCAATGCCGGGTTAAAAGAATTCCTCTCAGATAAATGTGAACAGTATGCTATGCTCACTGCCTCTTTTGTGCGTAGATTTAAATTTTTAGTTGGCCGTGACTCATGCATACTGTTTGATGTGTACGATAAATCCTACGCCATGGATTTGGAGGATTTCAATAGGATTTGCAAGATACCCGATGGGGTAGTATTAATGATCCTTCTAAGTCTTCGGTCAGAGACTTTGTCTCCAGTATAACTGTTGGAGAAACCAGAGATATCACGCAAGCCACCATAGGAAGCATCCATTTCCCTGCCTAGCACTACTTTTCCCTCTTCATAGGTAGGTGCATTAACGGCAAGGGTGCACATTGTCACCTATGCGCTTCTGACCTTAATATCCTTAAGAGCGCAGTAACACGTGACAGGAGCTTCAATATGGGAGCTATAATAGCAAGGAGGCTGAATAATAATGCCAGTGAGGGGGATTTCTTTGGTGGAGTTTATGCTACACGCTTAGCAAATTTTCTTGGAGTATCCATCCGTTCAAAAGACCCTCCTCTCCGTACAGTCTACCTTGATCGTGTCGCTCTAACACGCTACCAGTTCCTTGAGAGAGATCATGGATCCCTCCTACACCGCTTGATATTTAACCGGCAGCGTGTTTTCCATATTACCCTTCCTGCTCCTGCTTTCTTTGACTTTTAGGTAAAACGAAGATACTACATAACCATAGGAGAGGTAGAGGAGTATGAGAGGGAGGCGACGGCTGCTCGACTACGTGAGGCAGCTATTCAGGCAGTGGCCGCAGCACTCCCGTATAACACCCATTATGATTTTGGGTTTCGCCAGGACCATCCTTGGGAGTAGACCAAGCTAGGACAAAAGCCTAAGTTTGGGGGAGTACGTGTTCTCACCGACTTTACATTCATGCTTATGCTTTCACTTTGTTAGCCGGTGTTCACACTTTGCCACTGTATTATCCATGCTAGTTTATTTTCGTTTTCTTGTTTTGTGTCCCTTTGAGAAAACCCAAAAAGATTTTTCTTTCTTCTTTTTCTTGTTGGGAGCTTTCCCGTGTAAATAGTTTTCTTTTTCTTTGGGTCAAGGTAGAAGATATTGGTTACAATGTTTAGTGGTTCTTGCATGCATACCTGTTTAGCTTTCAAAGAGCCATATTACTTTGTCTTCTCCTTTGTGTTTGCCTGCAGATTCAGCTTAGTCCAATGCTCTTATTATTGTTCACATCGTTCGATCGTGCAAATGAAAGGCAATAATGATGATATATGATGAAGTGACTGAGACTGAAAAGCTGGTATGAACTCTATCTATTTTGTTTTTGTAAATATGACTAGCTTGTCAAACCAGATTCAGCTTTGTTGTGAGAGAACCATGTTTGCAATGACAACTTAGAGATCATAGTTTCTGATGCCATGCTTATTTAGCTGAGATTTTATAATGGTTTATCTTGAATGCCAACATAGATTTTGAGATGACTATGATGTAGTATGATAGGATGGTATTCTCCTTTGAATGATTCAAGTGGCTTGACTTGGCGCATGTTCATTCATGTAGTTGAAACAAAATCAACATAGCCTCTATGATGTTCGTGTTCATGGTGATTTATATCCTGTTCATGCTTGCATTTAATGTTAGTCAAACTCATTGCATCTTGATGACTATTGTCGCTCTCTAGTTGGTCGCTTCCTAGTCTTTTTCTAGCCTTCACTTGTACTAAGCGGAATAATGCTTGTGCATCCACTTCCATAAACCCTAAAGTTTTTCCATGAGAGTCCACCACACCTACCTATTTGTGGTATCTACCTGCCGTTTCAAGTAAATTTTCACGTGCCACTCTCTAAACCTTCAAGAAATAATATGTTTTGCATGCCCGAACCGCTCATGTGGTGACAGGGGGCTATTGGTATCTTCCATGCTAAGAGTGTTATCCTCGACATGTGTTTATTCACTGTCATTCACGAGAAAGGGGCCGGTAATTGGAATGCCCAGTTCCACGCTTAAATCGAAAACATAACTGTAAAACAAGACTCCCCCTGGATTGATGTTAGTATGGACGGTACCCGAGGATTCGGCTAGCCGTGGAGTGTGATTGATTGGTGGTGGGGGAGTTAAAACTTTACTTTTCTGTTTGGGAACCGCCTATAGCATGAGTGGCATGGAAGATATTGAGAACTCTTGGTCATTGCGTTGACAATGAAAGCATGCCACCCAAAATTATTATCTCTGTTTTCAAAGCTTGAGCTCTGGCACCTCTGGAAATCAATGCTTCCCTCTGCGAAGGGCTTGTCTATTTATTTTCCTCTTGAGTCATCCTCCTCTTTTATAAGCACCAATTAGAGAGCACCTCTGTCATTTTTATGCTTTGCTTTTGATTGATATTGAGTATGACTATGACTGGATCTTCATTGCTATGAATTACAATGTTTAGTCAGCCCTTGATCTTTGAAAGTGCTCTGCATTTATGTTTTGCGGTCTCAGAAAGAGCTAGCAAGATACCACCTATTCATATCGCTTCATGCTTGTTTTGATTGAAGTGTTGGTATTTGAAACTCATTAGTATTTGCTCGTTAGCTGATTATGCCATTGATATTAGTTTACCGTGAGACCTTTGTGTCACTTGCTTATGTGGTTAACTTGTGATCTTGCTGAAATTCTGGTTATGAGTTAGACATAGTTGCAACAACAAGATCAAACAGAGTTTGCCAAAGTTTTTCTTTCTCTCTCAGTTTGTCAACTGAGTTGCTTGAGGACAAGCAAGGTTTTAAGCTTGGGGGAGTTGATACGTCTCCATCGTACATACTTTTCCAAACTCTTTTGCCCTTGTTTTGGACTCTAATTTGCATGATTTGAATGGAACTAACCTGGACTAACGCTGTTTTCAGCAGAATTGCCTTGGTGTTATTTTTGTGCAGAAATGAAAGTTCTCCAAACGTCCTGAAAATTTACGGAGATTATTTTTGGAAAATATGAAAAATACCTGCACAAAGATCCACCTGAGGGGGTGGACCAGTGGGCCACAAGCCCTGTAGCCACCACCCCCTGGTGGCGGATGGCAAGCTTGTGGGGCGCACGTGGCTCTGCCGCCCCCAATCTCAGCTCTATAAATTCACTTTCGTCCCAGAAAAAAAAGATTTCATCGCGTTTGCGATACGGAGGCGCCGCCACAACTTGTTCTTCATCTGGAGGGAAGATCTCGAGTCCGTTTTGGGCTCCGGAGAGGGGAAATCGTCGCCATCGTCATCATCAACCTTCTTCCCTCTCCAATTCCATGAAGCTCTTCATCGTTCGTGAGTAATCTATTCGTAGGCTCGCTGGGCAGTGATGAGTAGGATGAGATCTATCATGTAATCGAGTTAGTTTTGATGGGGACTGATCCCTAGTATCCACTATGTTCTGAGATTGATGTTGCTACTACTTTGCCATGCTTAATGCTTGTCACTAGGGCCCGAGTGCCATGATTTCAGATCTGAAATTATTATGTTGTCACCAATATATGTGTGTTTTAGATCCGATCTTGCAAGTTGTAGTTACCTACTATGTGTTATGATCCGGCAACCCCTGAGTGACAATAACCGGAACCACTCCCGGTGATGACCATAGTTTGAGGAGTTCATGTGTTCACCAAGTGCTAATGCATTGGTCCGGTTCTTTATTAGAAGGAGAACCTTAATATCCCGTAGTTTCCTTTTGGACCCCGCTGCCACGGGACGGATGGACAATAGATGTCATGCAAGTTCTTTTCCCTAAGAACGTATGACGACACACGGAATGCATGCCTACATCACATTGACGAACGGGAGCTAGCCACATATATCTCCGTGTTATAACTGTTGCATGATGAATATCATCCAAACAAATCACCGACCCATTGCCTACGAGTTTGTCCTACTACTGTTGTTACTTGTCTTGCTCTGCTACCACTGTTGTTACTTGTCTTGCTCTGCTGCTACTGTTGTTACTTGTCTTGCCGTGCTGCTACTGTCGCTTGCTACTGTTGCTACTTGCTACTGCGGTCACTACTGATGTTCCTTGCCACTGCTATTACTCGTTACACTGTTGCTACCTGCTACAATTTTGATTCGCTGGTCGTTGACGGGAACAGACAATTTTTGTCAATGGGGCAACTTATGGCGCCATTGATACGACAGTTAGGAATAGTCTGCCGTCAACAGATCGTTTCTGACACCATTGTTATCATACTACTTTGCTGCTGATACTTTGCTTGCAGATACTAATCTTTTAGGTGTGGTTGAACCTGACATATTCAGCTGCTAATACTCGAGAGTATTCTCTCACCTCCTGCCTGGCGTATCAACAAATTTGGGTCGAATACTCTACCCTCGAAAACTGCTACGATCCCACGCGCTGGTGGGCCGTCGACAACATTCTTCTAGTTTCAATTGCCGGAGAGTGGTAGCAGCATTCTTCTGGTGCCGTTGCAGGGGAAGGTCTGCTGTCACGGAGTCATACCCATTCGTGAAGGAGATTCCCCGCTCCATACAGCTTTCCTTGATCGCGCCGCTATGACACACTATCACTTCCTTGAGAGGGATAATGAATCCCTCATATACCGGCTAATATTTAACCGACATCATGTTTTCCATATTACCCTTCGTGCTCCTAACTTCTTTGACTTTCAGGTAAAATAGAGATATTACATAACTAAAGGAGAGACAGAGGAGTATGAGAGGGAGGCAAAGGCTGCTCGCCTCCGTGAGGTAGCTATTCAGGGGGTAGCTGCCGCGCTCCCGTACAACCCCCATTATGATTTTGGATATCGCCCGGACCAGCCATGGGAGTAGACCAACTTAGGCCAAAAGCCTAAGCTTGGGGGAGTACGTGTTTCTCACCGACTTTATATTCATGCTTACGCTTTCACTTTGTTAGTCGGTGTTCACACTTTGCCACTGTATCATCCATGCTAGTTTATTTTTTCTCTCGCCTTCTTCTCGTGTGTTTGTCTAGTTTGAGAAAACCCAAAAAGATTTGTCGTTCTTCTTTTGCTTGTTGGGAGCTTTCCCGTGTAAATAGTTTTCTTTTTCTTTGGGTCAAGGTAGAAGATCATGGTTACAATGTTTAGTGGCTCTCGCATGCTTATCTGTTTATCTGTCAAAGAGCCATATTACTTTGTCTTCTCCTTTGTGTTTGCTTGCAGATTCCAGCTTAGTCCAATGCACGAACACTCTTATTATTGTTCTCATCATTCGGTCATGCAAGTGAAAGGCAATAATGATGATATATGATGAAGTGACTGAGCCTGGAAAAGCTGGTATGAACTCGATCTATTTTGTTTATGTAAATATGACTAGCTCATCGTTCGTGATTCAGCTTTGTTGTGAGAGAAACATGTTTGCAATGAAAACTTAGAGATCATAGTTTCTGATGCCATGCTTAATTAGCTAGGAGCTTATAATGGTTTGTCTTGGATGCCAACATGAATTTTGAGATGATTATGATGTAGTATGATAGGATGGTATCCTCCTTTGAATGATTGAAGTTGCCTGAATTGGCGCATGTTTACGCATGTAGTTGAAACAAAATCAACATAGCCTCTATGATATTCATGTTCATGGTGATTTCCTACTCATGCTTGCACTCAATGTTGGTTAATTTCAATGCATTTTGATGACTGTTGTAGCTCTTTAGTTGGTCGCTTCCCAGTCTTTTGCTAGCCTTCACTTGTACTAAGCGGGAATACTGCTTGTGCATCCACTTCCATAAACCCAAAGTTGTTCCATATGAGTCCATCATACCTACCTATATGCGATGTCTACCTGCCGTTCCAAGTAAATTTGCATGTGCCACTCTCTAAACCTTCAAGAAATAATCTGTTTTGCATGCCCGAACTAGTCATGTGGTGACGAGGGGCGGTCAGTATCTTCCATGCTCGGTGTATTATCCTTGATACGTGTTTATTCACTATCACTCACGAGAAAGGAGCTGGTAATTGGAATGCCCAGTTCCATGCTCAAATCGAAAAGATAATTGCAAATAAAACCCCTGTGGATTGTTGTTGCTTAGGTCGGCACCCGAGTATTCGGCTAGCCGTGGAGTGTGATTGATTGGTGGTGGGGGAGTCAAAACTTTACTTTTCTGTTTGGGAACCGCCTATAGTATGTGTAGCATGGAACTTGGTGAAAACTCTTGGTCATTGTGTTGACAATGAAAGCATGCCACCCAAAATTATTTATCTCTGTTTTAAAAGCTTGAGCTCTGCACCTCTACAAATCAATGCTTCCCTCTGCAAAGGGCCTATCTATTTATGTTTCTGTTGAGTCATCCTCTTCTTATAAAAGCACCAATTAGAGAGCACCTCTGTCATTTCTACGCTTTGCTTTTAATTGATATTGAGTATGACTGTGACTGGATCTTTTTTGCCATGAATTACAATGTTCAGTCAGCCCTTGGTCTTTGAAGGTGCTCTGCATTTATGTTTTGCGGTCTCAGAAAGAGCTAGCGAGATACCATCTGTTCATATTGCTTCATGATTGTTTTGATTGAAGTGTTGACATTTGAAACTCATTATTATTGCTCGCTAGTTGATTATGTCATTGATATGAGTACTTCTTGAGACCTAAATGTCATTGCTTATGTGGTTAGCTTATGATCTTGCTGAAAATCTGAATATGAGTTAGACATAATTACAGCAACAAGATCAAACAGAGTTCGTAAAAGTTTTTCTTTTGTCTCTTTCAGTTTGTCAACTGAATTTCTTGAGGACAAGCAACGCTTTAAGCTTGGGGGAGTTGATACATCTCCATCGTATCTACTTTTCCAAACTCTTTTGCCCTTGTTTTGGACTCTAATTTGCATGATTTGAATGGAACTAACCTGGACTGACGTTGTTTTCAGCAGAATTGCCATGGTGTTGTTTTCGCGCAGAAATAAAAGTTCTCGGAATGACTTGGAAATTTACGAGGATTTTTTGTGGAATATGTAAAAAATACTGGCGCAAAAATCAACTGGAGGCGTGGAGCGAGGAGCCCACAAGCCCAGGAGGCGCACCCCCCTGGCCGCGCCTAGCAGGCTTGTGGGGCCCTCAGGGCTCCGCCGCCTCCAACTCCAGCTCTATTTAGTCCCTTTCGTCCGAAAAAAATCAGGGAGAAGAGTTCATTGCGTTTTACGATACGGAGGCGCCGCCACCTCCTGTTCTTCCTTTGGAGGGCAGATCTGGAGTCCGTTCTGGGCTCCGGAGAGGGGAGATCGTCGCCATCGTCATCACCAAACGTCCTTCATCGCCAATTCCATGATGCTCTTCACCGTTCGTGAGTAATCTCATTGTAGGCTTGCTGGACGGTGATTGGTTGGATGAGATCTATCATGTAATCGAGTTAGTTTTGATGGGGATTGATCCCTAGTATCCACTATGTTCTGAGATTGATGTTGCTACTACTTTGCCATGCTTAATGCTTGTCACTAGGGCCCGAGTGCCATGATTTCAGATCTGAACCTATTATGTTCTCGTCAATATATGTGTGTTCTTGATCCTATCTTGCAAGTTGTAGTCACCTACTATGTGTTATGACCCGGCAACCCCGGAGTAACAATAGCCGGAACCACTCCCGGAGATGACCATAGTATGAGGAGTTCATGTATTCACTAAGTGTTAATGCTTTGTTCTGGTTCTCTATTAAAAGGAGAACATTAATATCCCGTAGTTTACATTAGGACCCCGCTGCCACGGGAGGGATGGACAATAGATGTCATGCAAGTTCTTTTCCCTAAGCACGTATGACTATATACGAAATACATGCCTACATTACATTGACGAACGGGGGCTAGTTACATATCTCCCCATGTTATAACTGTTGCATGATGAATGTCACCCGGCCTAATTATCCATCACCGATCCAATGCCTACGAGTTTTTCCTATGGGTCCTAGCTACGTTACTTTGCCACTACTGTTGTCACTGCTGCTACTGCTGTCACTGCTTCTACTATTACTGTTACTCTGTTGCTGCTACTGCTGTCACTGCTGCTACTGTTACCATTGCTACTGTTGCTATCACACTACTTTGCTACTGATACTTTGCTGCAGATACTAAGTCTTTCAGGTGTGGTTGAATTGACAACTCAACTGCCAATACTTGACAATATTCTTTGGCTTCCCCTTGTGTCAAATCAACAAATTTGGGTTGAATACTCTACCCTCGAAAACTATTGCGATCCCCTATACTTGTGGGTTATCAGCGCCTTCTGGAGGATCAGTGTAAGTCCCAATATCTTCATTTGGAATGTCCGGGACAGGGGCGTTTGTTTTGTCCGCTCCGTGTTTGTCAACATTCAGAGTTGACCCACCAATCTTCCGTTTCTTGGCTTGAGCACTACAAGGATGAAAGGGTCAGGATATACTTATTCAAAATATCATATGAAGAGTTCATACAACAGCTAACATCATACCCTGCGACACGAACAAGAGGTGGTGATTCGAAGGATGCTGAGTCACCAGATGAAGGAGGAGAAACCTATTATAGTCACGAAGTTTGATGAATACAAGCAAGGTTGTCAATAAAGCTTGATAATAAACGAGAAGGTACCTCATTACGACGTTTGCGGCCGGAGTATTTTTCAGGCAAACCCGCCATAAGGTCACCTGAAGAGCTATGAGTGTGACGTTTTGGAGTATATAAGGCCTTCTTCAAAAGGAAGTTAGGATCCAAGTGAGCATCTGGGTGATTCGTAGGAACTTTCCTACAAACCCGCCTTTGAGGTCTTTCCAAGGAAATACTTGAGCTAGAAGATATGGAAATTACCTCAGCCTCTTCAACATCGCTTTCCACGTCATCCCCCTGGATTTCAAGTATCTGGTTAGAACAAATATGTGATGCAACAAGAAGATGGTCAAGATATTTACCTCAGACGCGTCTTCAATATGTGGAGACTCGCCCACGACGGATAATTCGCCAACACCGAATTTGCCATTCTTATTCTTGGCAAGGGTCTCCACCCTTTTCACGGACGGCTTCACAATCCTACGCTTCCAGAAGGGTGCATTTTTCTGCAAGAGGGGAAATTAGTTCTACCAAAGAGCATAAGAATGCATAAAATTAAACGGATGAGAGGTAACTTTATCTACCTCAGGAGTAGGATTGGCAAGACAGAACGGTTTTATACCAATTTTGGAACAAAATTTTTTGGTTTCACCACATAGCTTCATCACGAGACTGTTGATTTCTTCAGTGTCAAGCATGACATTTGTGAAATGCTGAGCATTGTTCAAATTGTCGTCATACTGACACATCAGACCCTCGCGGCGACTCAGAGGCATGATCCACCATTCAATCTAGCATCGGATCAAGTCGACGCCAGTCACACCATTGACGTTCAAAGCCCTCAGCATGGGCCAAATAGATTTGTGGGTGTTTTGTTCTTCTCGAGTCAGAGGCTCGGGGAGTTGAAAATCCATTGGAAGACGATTCTCTCTGTAACCTGGTAGGGGATTTTCGTGATCCGAAGTAGTGTTTTTGCAGTAAAACAAGGTCTTCCCCGAACCTTTGGGATGGGTGGGCAAGGCGGCAGCAGGAAAGCCAGTTTCACACCGCCTCTGGATGGTGACTCCGCCAAGCTCTAAGCTAGGACCATCAGCACATTTTGTTTAGATAGAAAAATTCCCTAAATAGGGAAACAGTGGGTTCTATTCCTATGTATGCCTCACAATAAACCTGGAATTGGCACAGGTTACTGATTGAATTGGGACCCAAATCCTGAGGGTGGAGGTTGAAAAAGCTGGGGGCGTCTCGAAAGAATTTTGAGTGGGAGGAGAGAATCCTCGCTCTAAATGGTTTGCAAAAACTACTATTTAACCTTCTGTCACGCCCAAGATGCGACCCTATCCTCAATTTGGCACGAGGGCCTCGTCAGGGATAGAAGCGCACCTCGTCGTGTCGCAAGAATGCATATCGTTACAAGTACGTGTACTGAAAAAGAAGAGATATATAATAGAATTGGCTTACACTCGCCACAAGCTACATCAGAGTCACAACAGTACAATACATATACATCAAGAGTAAGAGCAGGGTCCGACTAAGGACGAAAAACAAACGAGAAAAGAAGAACGACGTCCATCCTTGCTATCCCAGGTTGTCGGCCTGGAACCCATCCTAGATCGACGAAGAAGAAGAAGAAGAAGCAACTCCAAATGAACAATCAACGTGCTCGCGTCGAGTAACCTTTACCTGTACCTGCAACTGGTGTTGTAGTAATCTGTGAGCCACAGGGGACTCAGCAATCTCGTTTCCAAAGGTATCAAGACTAGCAAAGCTTAATGGGTGAGGTATGGTTAAGTGGTGAGGTTGCAGCAGCGGCTAAGCATATATTTGGTGGCTAAACTTACGAGTACAAGAATTAAGAGGGGGAAGATCTATGCATAACGGACGTGAACTACGGTTGATCAAATAAACGATCCTGAACACCTACCTACGTCAGACATAACCCCACCGTGTCCTCAATCGGAGAAAGAACTAACGAAAGAGACAGTCACGGTTACGCACACAGTTGGCATATTTTAATTAAGTTAACTTCAAGTTATCTAGAACCAGTGTTAAACAAAGTTTCCATGTTGCCACATAACCGCGGGCACGGCTTTCCGAAAAGATTTAACCCTGCAGGGGTGCTCCAACTACTCCATCACAAATTACCACAAGCCGCATAGAAATCCTCAATCACGAAGCTCGCGATCTCGTCGGATTCCCTAGTGGAAAACCTCAACTCTGAGATTACCCAAAGCATCACCAGAATCCCAATGCACAAGATATTCCATCAAAGGTAAAACTAATCCAGCAAGGCCGCCCGACGTGTCGACGATCCCGAACGGAGCCGCGTATCTCGTTCTCAGTACACGACGGATGGGTCACACTAGGAGATACCAAACCTCGGGTTGCCCCGCGGTGGCCCTGTAGTCTGCCAATTTGGACCAACACTCATGAGGAGCACTGGCCCGGGGGTTGATTAAATTCCTCGGGTTAATTACTCCCTAGGCAGTTCATTAGTTATTAGGCAAATGTAGTACCACAGTTGGGCCTTGCCAGACTAGCTTTGATCTAAAACAAATTATCATGGGGGTCCCCGTAACAACCCCGATCGTGTTAGGAGCGCTCAATTATGGAACATAACACCGGTAGCCGAAAACTAAGCGGGCAAAGGTGGAACAAAACACCAGCTAGAAAGGCCGAGCCTTCCACCTTTTACCAAGTATATAGGTGCATTAAATTAAATAGCAATTAATATGGTGATAATACAAGGAACCCATGTTATCACATGGAAGCAACTACACCTGCAACTAGCAACGCTAACAACAGGGTTAAGCAAGCAGTAACATAGCCAATCAGTGGTTTGCTATGTCGAACAGGTTGAAGGTTTTCATGGCATTGTCGAGAGGCTGATATTTAACATGTGGTAGGCAACGAGAAATAATCGATAGAAATGGTAAAACTAGCATGGCAATGATAGTAATGGTATCTGGGGAAATGGTCATCTTGCCTGAGATCTCGCTTGGAAGAAGAACAACTCCGCAAAGTCGGCGAACCAACGTAGACGAACGGGTCCTCACATTCCGACACACTTGCGGAACTCTATCGAGACGGAGCAAACCGGAAACAAACATCAACACAAATATTCACCACACGATGCACAACATGATGCACAACCTAATATGATGCATGATCAGTTCAATAGTGCAAGGGATGTCATGGCAATTCACCTCACGCAGACACTACACATTAAGTGAAGCTCGATATGCAATGAGTAGCATATCGACGAAACTCCATGTTTAATTATTGAATTCACTCCCGTTTATTTACATGGAAATATTTAAGTGTGGTTAACATAGCAAGGGGTGAAGCGGGTGATTCTACAATTCTTCCTAGTCGGTTAACACACAGGACTTAGAACGGACGTTGCGGCACAAGAGACATGCAACACAAGATATATGCCATGAATACGTCATGCATGCAGGTTCATCACATCACGACCAAGAAGAGAAAGAAACATGAGCCGCCACGTCGAGCGAAATGGAACCATGGCGGCAAAATGGAAACAATGTCAGGGCAACGTTCCTACCCCGATACTTAACGAGATGTCGGTGCCAACGAACTGGAAGCGTGTGCGGGAACGCTAAATAAAGATGGGGTGATCCCGTTTATCGGGTCCCCATGTGTCGAGGGCACCACGAAAGTGAGACAACGTGCAACGGGCAACATAAGGCGCATACATACGATACAACTCATACATCACAAGCATTCGGTACATGACACGTTCCAATGATATACCTTCGAAGCGTGCACATGGGAGCGGTTCGGTTCGTAGCGGACGTTGTGGAAGTCGTGGTCGTCGAGGTACCCAGGTCTCGTCGACGGTAGTCGTACTCTTGGCGTCGGTAGACGAACACGGGTCTTCGGCGTCGGTTCACGGTCTTCACATCGGTAGTCGAACATGTTCCGAAGAGGGTCGGGGTCATCGAGGACGTCGTGGTACTCGGCGATCTTGTCGGTTCCATGAAGGAGGGGATGGTGCACGGGGCGACGGCAAACAGCGACAACGGCAACGCGACTACAACATCTACAGCAAGGCATCTAACAACAACAAAATGCAGCTACGGCAACTAGCATCAGCAACCGGCAGCACTGGCATGCAGCCTAGCTAGCATACTACGGCAACAACTACAGCAAGAAGCTAGCAAGCAATGGCAGCATGCATAGAAACAGCAACTAGCGCAGGCAAGCAAATACGGCAAGCAGCGGCTATGGCACAGCAAGCAACCTAGCACTAAGAAGCAAGCCGCAACTAACAGCTGCAAGAGCATCGGCCAGCGGTGCAGCAAAACAAGCAACAACAGCATGATCGCGGGGCGACAGCAACAGCAAGCAAAACGGCAGCAAGAGCAGCTAGCTTGCATCGGCAGCAATAGCAACTAGAGGCACCAGCAGCTATCGGTATGGGCAGCAGCAATCGGCCACGGCAACGGCACTAGCTAGCTGGCAGCATCTAGCAAAGCAGCAGCTACACGGCACGCACAGCAACAGCTAGCTTCAGCAGCCTACGCATCAGCACAAGAAACATGCAGCAACGCACGGCAACCAATCAGCACAGCCAGCGGCAGCAGGGGCGCGCACCGGCGGAGGAGGTCGGGGCGAGGGCGAGATGCGACGAGGGCCTGGCGGCGGCGGACCTGACAGGACGGTGGCCAGTGGGGGCTTGCTGCAGGCGAGGCCGAGGGAGGGGCGAGGCCATGGCGCGGGCACAGCTGAGGAGGTCGGGGCGACGCGCGGGGACAGAGCACGGCGGGGCGGCCAGGGAGCAGGGAGGCGGAGACCACGAGCATGACGGGGCACCGGCGCAGGAACAGAGAGGCTGGGCGGCCTACAGGCGGCGGCGGGGCATGCGGGGAGGCGGCAAGGCGGGCGCGGCGCACCGGCGAGCTTGCGGGGAACAGCAGCGCCTCGGGCAGGGACTCGGCGCACGCGAGCTGCAGAGGTCGGCGGCGAGGGGAATCGGAACGGGGGCGAGCCCAAGGCGGCAAAACAGCGGGCACGCGGGGCGCAGCGCGGCGAGGGCGCCATGGGGAGGCGAGGCGGAAGAAAGGCGATCGCTAGGGAGGACGAGGACGGTGCGGGGGGAGACGAGGAGGACCGGGACGAGGGGGCACGGGCTCCTGGCGCTAGGGAAGGGGAGGATTTGGCTTGGGTGTGGCCGGCTGGGCCTCTTCTCCTCACTCTTTGTTTTTTTTGTTTTTTTGTAAAAACAGAGAACAAACACAAAGAAAATGTTTTAACAAAATAAAAAATGCCTTTTACTCCTTTAAAAATATACCCCAACTTTAAAAAAATTGGCCATTTTTAAACGAATAAAACTAAAGCCTTTTTGAAGAAATAAATAAACCCTTTTCTTACGAAAGAATAAAATCAAACCCCTTTTATAAACAAAATGCAACTCTAATTTTGAAATGAAACAAAAGAAGAAATAAAAGAAAAACCCAAGGGGTTGCCTCCACATTTATTAAAAGGACTTTTTAAAAGAAGACGGATTTTTAAAAGGGGGGTTAAGACTGAAATCTTTAGCAAACCACAAAAACAAATAAAAGAGGAGAGGGGGGGAGTTCCTATTGCACGCAAAGACACCGAGAGCACTTGAAGCACACACACTCAAAACACCACACGCAACAGACGATGCAAGATGCTATGCATGATGCGACGATGCAAACTACATGATGATGCAACGGACAAAATATAATCACACGACGGAAACAGAAATAAAGGGGAATCTTCTCGAACGTCAGTCTCGGGCTCTCACAACTCTCCTACACTACAAGAGGATCTCGCCCCAAGATCCAAGAATGAAAGGGGGGAGAGGATGAGAAAGACCAAGAGGTAAAAACTTAGTCGCTTCTTAGACAAACGAGTGAAACCAACGATCCTTGAAGGTTGCAAAGAGATGAGGACAGATATGAGAAAGAAGAAATAATTCACGGAAAATTTCGGCACCACTTCGGTAGGAAAATGGGACAAAAAAATTGATAAGAGAGAAATAGACAATATACATAACAAACAACTAAATAGAACAAGCGGACACCATCATCTTGACAGAACAACATAATAGACCCAAAAGAGCAACATCACAATGCCTCCGGAACAAGAGAATATGAACTAGCTCAAGCGGAAAAAGAGAATGAAGAAAAGAATGACAACTATCATCACAATAGAATTGAAGAGCCTCCGGACAGAGAATTGATGTACTAGTTGGAAAACCAACAACAAAGAACAGGATAGTAGTGGGCTTATGAAAATCATCTCAACATTTATGAGGTGACAACCAACTACTAAAAGAAACAAGGATAGCTTCGGGAAACAAGACAAGCAAAAACTTTTACACCAAGAGGATACCTTGAGAACTTGGATTAATGACAACTACCATGATAGCAAAATCCATAGGAAAAGCTTTAAGTGAAATCCAGACCAAGATAGCTCAATGAAGAATCATGGGTCGAAAATATCTCATGATCATAGAATTGGTGAATTAATTATCTCATTCTAGAAAGGAGAACTCTTCTAGGCTCCTACACTAACAAGAATGCTATAATACCACCTCAAAGGATAAAGGAAGAACAAATGCATTGAAATGCAAGGGAAAGAATGCTTGAGGTTGTCCAACAGGAATGTTGAAGAACACTTGAGAAAAATCACATACTTGAAGAACCACCAAGAAGGACCTCCGTATACAAATGAATGATGCAAATATATGAAGGATGAAATAATAAGATTATGACCTTGCGAAGATTTAGATGGAGCCTCACAAAGAGATACTTGAGAAAACTTGGAACTCCGGAAAATAAAAGGTAATAACACTTGAGAAAAAGGAATTGATATTATGAGGCACCCCGGAAGAAGAACTCGGATTACTATGAACAAGAATAATAATTATGTTATGCTTATCCTTCATCAAATTAAATTGATGACAAGCAACGGATTAAGCATACAACATATTCTTCTTGAAAGAATCTTGAAGAGACAAAGAGATAAGCACCACTTGAGGCATAATTGAAGGAAGCACCGGTAAGAATTCACAATTTAATGGGAACACCACGAATTAATGGAGATACAAAAGAATGAAGAGATCATAAGCCACCTGAGAGAAGAAACTTAAACAAGGCACCGGAATAATAGAGAGACGAATGAAGAGACAACAATTGAGAAGAATTGAGGATGAAAGTTGAAAGCTGAGAACGAAAAATCTTCTAAAATGATGGCCTTCGGAGGAACGAGAAATAAAAACAACTCAGAACTGCACCGGATAGCAAGAAAGTGATACACATGATTGACAACAATTAAGATGAAGGCATAAAGCTAAAATGATGAATCTGCAAGAGAATGAACCAAGA
The DNA here is from genome assembly GCF_904849725.1 of Hordeum vulgare subsp. vulgare. Classification (NCBI taxonomy): domain Eukaryota; kingdom Viridiplantae; phylum Streptophyta; class Magnoliopsida; order Poales; family Poaceae; genus Hordeum; species Hordeum vulgare. The sequence goes on from NC_058521.1 coordinate 537,968,285, forward strand.
TTTGAGAGAACAACCCTTCGAATTTGCAAGCTAAGAATGATGACGAGAAACATCACCAAGGATAATGAGACACTGCGGAATAAAGAAGAATGGAAGGTTGAGCCAAACACGAGAAATAAATTCTAATAGGTCTTAAAGAAGGGATATGACTGATGAAATTCATACTTACGTCATGGTTGAAAAGAATTAAAGATCTCCGGAAAGATTACAAGAGCCAGAAAAGATCCTCGGAAAACCTGTGGGTTATGGGCCCACCCAAAGAAACCACCATTAGAAAAGATTGCTTAGAATAGAGATATTGCATCGGTACAAATGAAAACTAGATGAGGTTAGCACCTCGAAATAATTGAAAAGATTGAAAACAAGAAATACTGAGATAACTTTAATGTTTCGGATTGAAAAGAGAGGAATAAATAAACAACATAGGCTGATAAGAATTCCCAACATAGGAAAGAATTAACAAGGATGAAAAGGATAAGATGAACACGGACATTTTAATTAACTTCACCGGAAAGATGACAAGAATGAAAAAATATGACACGAATCTCCTGAGAATCTTCACAATGAATCATCGGGTAAGAGAGAAAAGAACAGACAGTGGAAGCACAATGAAAAGAAAAACTCTTGGATGAAAACTGAATCACTGAGAAAAAAGGGTGGGAGGGCGGGAAAAAACAAAGACGACGTGGGACAGATGAGATAAACTCTGGAATAAGAATAGAAAGATTGATCATACAAATATTGGAGAGGATGGAATTCACTGGAGAGAAGCACACCGGTTGGAAAAGAATTAATCATGACACTCCGGTTGACAAGAATTGATATGACAATTTGAATGAACAAAAGAATTTGCATTCTCACATAAAAATATGAGAACACCTCTTAGGAAAGATCTGAAATCACCACTTGACATTGAAGCAACACGAATTACCATATACAACAAAACAAGGGGTGAGGCTTGCAAATTAGCCAGAAGAAACTCATGAGAAAGATTTCCATTCGTTATTTTCGTGGACGGGATCGCACGGGCTCGAACCTTACAGTAGACATCAAGTGCAAGGCAGTGCACCCGGCATACGAAGCGTCCCCGAGTCGTAGCAAGCTACAAGGACTCTTTAAGACACAATGAGAACCGTTGTAAGTCGACCGTCAACAAACGAATCCACTAGATGTCGAACCCAACCTAACATCATGCATTTGTTGGAAGAGTGTCCTATAAGTAACTACTTGAATTCCCACCTAAGAATTCCCGAAATATCTGGTCATGCAATCTGGTACACGGATACAAGGAGTAATAATCACACAACTCCTATACTAACACGTCACCTGTATCACATCCGTCAACACACAACCAGAATCTCGGACCTTCATGTACAACAGACCCTCGTGATCACAACGATACAAAGTATGGCAGTACTCCCAAACAATCTGCACCAGTACTGGGCACATCGGGGTTATCTCGCCACTACTAGTATTGAAGCAATTACGAACATCCTTCATTCTGAGATACTAAGAAACCTGAATGATAACGATGTGCTCGAGAATTCCCTGGAGCTCAACTCCCCGGAAGAAAATCAAGTCAGACGGGAGGCACCAAGACAAAGCTCCGTCACATCGGCATCATATAGATTCCAAAAATATCCGCGTGATCCTAAAAAAATTGAGTGAGAACAGGAGTAGAATTAAATTATTACATCAAGATTCCTCACCAGAACATAGAAGAGGAGAAAAAAGAATCCTACTCTCCGATATAAAACTAGACTCAAAGTAGTTTTTCACTAGACTCGACTCGGCCAAGTTCGATCAATCAAGGGGGCTCCTAGGTCGGTACTGCTCTGATACCAACTTGTCACGCCCAAGTTGCGACCCTATCCTCAATTTGGCACGAGAGCCTCGTCAGGGATAGAAGCGCATCTCGTCGTGTCGCAAGAATGGATATTGTTACAAGTACGTGTACTGAAAAGAAGAGAGATATAATAGAATTGGTTTACACTCGCCACAAGCTACATCAGAGTCACAACAGTACAGTACATATACATCAAGAGTAAGAGCAGGGTCCGACTATGGACGAAAAACAATTTGAATGAACAAAAGAATTTGCATCAAGAGTAAGAATTGATATGACAATTTGAATGAACAAAAGAATTTGCATTCTCACATAAAAATATGAGAACACCTCTTAGGAAAGATCTGAAATCACCACTTGACATTGAAGCAACATGAATTACCATATACAACAAAACAAGGGGTGAGGCTTGCAAATTAGCCAAAAGAAACTCATGAGAAAGATTTCCATTCGTTATTTTCGTGGACGGGATCGCACGGGCTCGAACCTTACAGTAGACATCAAGTGCAAGGCAGTGCACCCGGCATACGAAGCGTCCCCGAGTCGTAGCAAGCTACAAGGACTCTTTAAGACACAATGAGAACCGTTGTAAGTCGACCGTCAACAAATGAATCCACTAGATGTCGAACCCAACCTAACATCATGCATTTGTTGGAAGAGTGTCCTATAAGTAACTACTTGAATTCCCACCTAAGAATTCCCGAAATATCTGGTCATGCAATCTGGTACACGGATACAAGGAGTAATAATCACACAACTCCTATACTAACCCGTCACCTGTATCACATCCGTCAACACACAACCAGAATCTCGGACCTTCATGTACAACAGACCCTCGTGATCACAACGATACAAAGTATGGCAGTACTCCCAAACAATCTGCACCAGTACTGGGCACATCGGGGTTATCTCGCCACTACTAGTATTGAAGCAATTACGAACATCCTTCATTCTGAGATACTAAGAAACCTGAATGATAACGATGTGCTCGAGAATTCCCTGGAGCTCAACTCCCCGGAAGAAAATCAAGTCAGACGGGAGGCACCAAGACAAAGCTCCGTCACATCGGCATCATATAGATTCCAAAAATATCCGCGTGATCCTAAAAAAATTGAGTGAGAACAGGAGTAGAATTAAATTATTACATCAAGATTCCTCACCAGAACATAGAAGAGGAGAAAAAAGAATCCTACTCTCCGATATAAAACTAGACTCAAAGTAGTTTTTCACTAGACTCGACTCGGCCAAGTTCGATCAATCAAGGGGGCTCCTAGGTCGGTACTGCTCTGATACCAACTTGTCACGCCCAAGTTGCGACCCTATCCTCAATTTGGCACGAGAGCCTCGTCAGGGATAGAAGCGCATCTCGTCGTGTCGCAAGAATGGATATTGTTACAAGTACGTGTACTGAAAAGAAGAGAGATATAATAGAATTGGTTTACACTCGCCACAAGCTACATCAGAGTCACAACAGTACAGTACATATACATCAAGAGTAAGAGCAGGGTCCGACTATGGACGAAAAACAATTTGAATGAACAAAAGAATTTGCATCAAGAGTAAGAATTGATATGACAATTTGAATGAACAAAAGAATTTGCATTCTCACATAAAAATATGAGAACACCTCTTAGGAAAGATCTGAAATCACCACTTGACATTGAAGCAACATGAATTACCATATACAACAAAACAAGGGGTGAGGCTTGCAAATTAGCCAAAAGAAACTCATGAGAAAGATTTCCATTCGTTATTTTCGTGGACGGGATCGCACGGGCTCGAACCTTACAGTAGACATCAAGTGCAAGGCAGTGCACCCGGCATACGAAGCGTCCCCGAGTCGTAGCAAGCTACAAGGACTCTTTAAGACACAATGAGAACCGTTGTAAGTCGACCGTCAACAAATGAATCCACTAGATGTCGAACCCAACCTAACATCATGCATTTGTTGGAAGAGTGTCCTATAAGTAACTACTTGAATTCCCACCTAAGAATTCCCGAAATATCTGGTCATGCAATCTGGTACACGGATACAAGGAGTAATAATCACACAACTCCTATACTAACCCGTCACCTGTATCACATCCGTCAACACACAACCAGAATCTCGGACCTTCATGTACAACAGACCCTCGTGATCACAACGATACAAAGTATGGCAGTACTCCCAAACAATCTGCACCAGTACTGGGCACATCGGGGTTATCTCGCCACTACTAGTATTGAAGCAATTACGAACATCCTTCATTCTGAGATACTAAGAAACCTGAATGATAACGATGTGCTCGAGAATTCCCTGGAGCTCAACTCCCCGGAAGAAAATCAAGTCAGACGGGAGGCACCAAGACAAAGCTCCGTCACATCGGCATCATATAGATTCCAAAAATATCCGCGTGATCCTAAAAAAATTGAGTGAGAACAGGAGTAGAATTAAATTATTACATCAAGATTCCTCACCAGAACATAGAAGAGGAGAAAAAAGAATCCTACTCTCCGATATAAAACTAGACTCAAAGTAGTTTTTCACTAGACTCGACTCGGCCAAGTTCGATCAATCAAGGGGGCTCCTAGGTCGGTACTGCTCTGATACCAACTTGTCACGTCCAAGTTGCGACCCTATCCTCAATTTGGCACGAGAGCCTCGTCAGGGATAGAAGCGCATCTCGTCGTGTCGCAAGAATGGATATTGTTACAAGTACGTGTACTGAAAAGAAGAGAGATATAATAGAATTGGTTTACACTCGCCACAAGCTACATCAGAGTCACAACAGTACAGTACATATACATCAAGAGTAAGAGCAGGGTCCGACTATGGACGAAAAACAATTTGAATGAACAAAAGAATTTGCATCAAGAGTAAGAATTGATATGACAATTTGAATGAACAAAAGAATTTGCATTCTCACATAAAAATATGAGAACACCTCTTAGGAAAGATCTGAAATCACCACTTGACATTGAAGCAACATGAATTACCATATACAACAAAACAAGGGGTGAGGCTTGCAAATTAGCCAAAAGAAACTCATGAGAAAGATTTCCATTCGTTATTTTCGTGGACGGGATCGCACGGGCTCGAACCTTACAGTAGACATCAAGTGCAAGGCAGTGCACCCGGCATACGAAGCGTCCCCGAGTCGTAGCAAGCTACAAGGACTCTTTAAGACACAATGAGAACCGTTGTAAGTCGACCGTCAACAAATGAATCCACTAGATGTCGAACCCAACCTAACATCATGCATTTGTTGGAAGAGTGTCCTATAAGTAACTACTTGAATTCCCACCTAAGAATTCCCGAAATATCTGGTCATGCAATCTGGTACACGGATACAAGGAGTAATAATCACACAACTCCTATACTAACCCGTCACCTGTATCACATCCGTCAACACACAACCAGAATCTCGGACCTTCATGTACAACAGACCCTCGTGATCACAACGATACAAACTATGGCAGTACTCCCAAACAATCTGCACCAGTACTGGGCACATCGGGGTTATCTCGCCACTACTAGTATTGAAGCAATTACGAACATCCTTCATTCTGAGATACTAAGAAACCTGAATGATAACGATGTGCTCGAGAATTCCCTGGAGCTCAACTCCCCGGAAGAAAATCAAGTCAGACGGGAGGCACCAAGACAAAGCTCCGTCACATCGGCATCATATAGATTCCAAAAATATCCGCGTGATCCTAAAAAAATTGAGTGAGAACAGGAGTAGAATTAAATTATTACATCAAGATTCCTCACCAGAACATAGAAGAGGAGAAAAAAGAATCCTACTCTCCGATATAAAACTAGACTCAAAGTAGTTTTTCACTAGACTCGACTCGGCCAAGTTCGATCAATCAAGGGGGCTCCTAGGTCGGTACTGCTCTGATACCAACTTGTCACGCCCAAGTTGCGACCCTATCCTCAATTTGGCACGAGAGCCTCGTCAGGGATAGAAGCGCATCTCGTCGTGTCGCAAGAATGGATATTGTTACAAGTACGTGTACTGAAAAGAAGAGAGATATAATAGAATTGGTTTACACTCGCCACAAGCTACATCAGAGTCACAACAGTACAGTACATATACATCAAGAGTAAGAGCAGGGTCCGACTATGGACGAAAAACAAACGAGAAAAGAAGAACGACGTCCATCCTTGCTATCCCAGGCTGCCGGCCTGGAACCCATCCTAGATCGACGAAGAAGAAGAAGAAGAAGAAGAAGCAACTCCAAATGAACAATCAACGCGCTCGCGTCGAGTAACCTTTACATGTACCTGCAACTGGTGTTGTAGTAATCTGTGAGCCACAGGGGACTCATCAATCTCATTTCCAAAGGTATCAAGACTACCAAAGCATAATGGGTGAGGTATCGTTAAGTGGTGAGGTTGCAGCAGCGGCTAAGCATATATTTGGTGGCTAAACTTACGAGTACAAGAATTAAGAGGGGGAAGATCTACGCATACGGAGTGAACTACGGTTGATCAAATGAACGATCCTGAACACCTACCTGCGTCAGACATAACCCCACCGTGTCCTTGATCAGAGAAAGAACTCACGAAAGAGACAGTCACGGTTACGCACACAGTTGGCATATTTTAATTAAGTTAACTTCAAATTATCTAGAACCAGTGTTAAACAAAGTCTCCACGTTGCCACATAACCGCGGGCACGGCTTTCCGAAAAGATTTAACCCTGCAGGGGTGCTCCAACTAGTCCATCACAAATTACCACAAGCCGCATAGAAATCCTCAATCATGAAGCTCGCGATCTCGTCAGATTTCCTAGTGGGAAACCTCAACTCTGAGATTACCCAAAGCATCACCGGAATCCCGATGCACAAGATATTCTGTCAAAGGTAAACTAATCCAGCAAGGTCGCCCGACATGTCGACGATCCCAATAGGAGCCGCGTATCTCGTTCTCAAGACACGACGGATGGGTCACACTAGGAGATACCAAACCTCGGGTTGCCCCGCGGTGGCCCCGTAGTCTGCCAATTTGGACCAACACTCATGAGGAGCACTGGCCCGGGGGTTGATTAAATTCCTCGGGTTAATTACTCCCTAGGCAGTTCATTAGTTATTAGGCAAATGTAGTACCAAAGTTGGGCCTTGCCAGACCAGCTTTAATCTAAAACGAATTATCAAGGGGGTCCCCATAACAACCCCGATCATGTTAGGAGCGCTCAATTATGGAACATAACACCGGTAGCCGAAAACTAAGGGGCAAAGGTGGAACAAAACACCAGGCTAGAAAGGCCGAGCCTTCCACCTTTTACCAAGTATATAGGTGCATTAAATTAAATAGCAATTAATATGGTGATAATACAAGGAACCCATGTTATCACATGGAAGCAACTACACCTGCAACTAGCAACGCTAACAACAGGGTTAAGCAAGCAATAACCTAGCCAATCAGTGGTTTGCTAGGTCGAACATGTTGAAGGTTTTCATGGTATTGTTGAGAGTCTGATATTTAACATGTGGTAGGCAACGAGACATAATCGATGGAAACGGTAAAACTAGCATGGCAATGATAGTAATGGTATCTGGGGAAATGGCCATCTTGCGTGAGATCTCGCTTGGAAGAAGAACAACTCCGCGAAGTCGGCGAACCAACGTAGACGAACGGGTCCTCACATTCCGACATGCTTGCGGAACTCTATCGAGACGGAGCAAACCGGAAACAAACATCAACACAAATATTCACCACACGATGCACAACATGATGCACAACCTAATATGATGCATGATCAGTTCAATAGTGCAAGGGATGGCATGGCAATTCACCTCACGCAGACACTACACATTAAGTGAAGCTCGATATGCAACGAGTAGCATATCTACAAAACTCCACGTTTAATTATTGAATTCACTCCCGTTTATTTACACGGCAATATTTAAGTGTGGTTAACATGGCAAGGGGTGAAGCGGGTGATTCTACAATTCTTCCTAGTCGGTTAACACACGAGACTTAGAACGGACGTGACGGCACAAGAGACATGCAACACAAGATATATGCCATGAATGTGTCATGCATGCAGGTTCATCACATCACGGCGAAGAAGACAAAGAAACATGAGTCGCCACGCCGAGCGAAAGGGAACCATGGCGGCAAAACGGAAACAATGCCACGGCAACGTTCCTACCCCGATAATTAACGAGATGTCGGTGCCAACGAACTGGAAGCGTGTGCGGGAACGCTAAATAAAGATGGGGTGATCCCGTTTATCGGGTTCCCATGTGTCAAGGGCACCACGAAAGAGAGACAACGTGCAACGGGCAACATAAGGCGCATACATACGATACAACTCATACATCACAAGCATTCGGTACACGACACGTTCCAACGGTATACCTTCGAAGTGTGCAGATCGGAGCGGTTCGGTTCGTAGCGGACATCGTGGAAGTCGTGGTCGTCGAGGTACTCAGGTCTCGTTGACATTAGTCGTACTCTTGGCATCGGTAGACGAACACGGGTCATCGGCGTCGGTTCACGGTCTTCACATCGGTAGTCGAACACGTTCCGAAGAGGGTCGGGGTCGTCGAGGACGTCCTGGTACTCGGCGATCTTGTCGGTTCCATGAAGGAGGGGATGGAGCACGCGGCAACGGCAAACAGCGACAGCGGCAACACGACTACAGCATCTACAGCAAGGCATCTAACAACAACAGCTTGCAGCTACGGCACCTAGCATCAGCAACCGGCAGCACTGGCACGCAGCCTAGCTAGCATACTACGGCAGCAACTAGAGCAAGAAGCTAGCAAGCAATGGAGCATGCACAGCAACAGCAACTAGCGCAGGCAAGCAAATACGGCAAGCACCGGCTATGGCACAGCAAGCAACCTAGCACTAAGCAGCAAGCCGCAACTAGCAGCAGCAAGAGCATCGGCCAGCGGTGCAGTAGAACAAACAGCAAGAGCATGAGCGCGGGGCGACAACAACAACAAGAAAAACGGCAGCAAGAGCAGCTAGCTTGCATCGGCACCAATAACAACTACAGGCACCAGCAGCTATCGGTATGGGCAGCAGCAATCGGCCACGGCAACGGCACCAGCTAGCTGGCAACATCTAGCAAAGCAGCAGCGACACGGCACGCACAGCAACAGCTAGCTACACCAGCCTACGCAGCAGCACAAGCAACATGCAGCAAGGCACGACAACCAATCAGCACAGCCGGTGGCAGCAGGGGCGCACACCGGCGGAGGAGGTCGGGGCGAGGGCGATATGCGACGAGGGCCTGGTGGCGGCAGACCTGGCAGGACGGTGGCTGGCGGGGGCTTGCTGCAGGCGAGGCCGAGGGAGGGGCGAGGTCATGGCGCGGGCACAGCTGAGGAGGTCGGGGCGACGCGGGGGGACACATCACGGCGGGGCGGCCGGGGAGCAGGGAGGCGGAGACCACTAGCGCGGCGGGGCACCGGCACGGGAACAGCGAGGTTGGGCGGCCTACAGGCGGTGGCGGGGCACGCGGGGAGGCGACGAGGCGGGCACGGCGCACCGGCGAGCTTGCGGGGAACGGCGGCGCCTCGGGCAGGGACTCGGCGCAGGCGAGCTGCAGAGGCCGGCGGCGAGGGGAATCGGAACGAGGGCGAGCCCAAGGCGGGCACGCGGGGCGCAGCGTGGCGAGGGCGCCATGGGGAGGCAAGGAAAAAAGAAAGGGGATCGCTAGGGAGGACAAGGACGGCGCGGGGGGGAAGACGAGGAGGACCGGGACGAGGGGGCACGGGCTCCTGGCGCTAGGGCAGGGGAGGATTTGGCTTGGGCCAGGCCGGCTAGGCCTCTCCCCCTCACTCTTTTTTTTCTTTTTTTGTAAAAACAGAGAACAAACACAAAGAAAATGTTTTAACAAAATAAAAAAATGCCTTTTACTCCTTTAAAAAGATACCCCAACTTGTAAAAAAAAGATTGGCCATTTTTAAACGAATAAAACTAAAGCCTTTTTGAAGAAATAAATAAACCATTTTCTTACAAAAGAATAAAATCAAACCCCTTTTATAAACAAAATGCAACTCTAATTTTGAAATGAAACAAAATAAGAAATAAAAGAAAAACCCAAGGGGTTGCCTCCACATTTAATAAAAGGACTTTTTAATAGAAGACGATTTTTTAAAAGGGGGGTTAAGACTGAAATCTTTAGCAAACCACAAAAACAAATAAAAGAGGAGAGGGGGAGTTCCTATTGCATGCAAAGACACCGAGAGCACTTGAAGCACACACACTCAAAACACCACACGCAACAGACGATGCAAGATGCCATGCATGATGCGACGATGCAAACTACATGATGATGCAACGAATGAAATATAATCACACGACGGAAACGGAAATAAAGGGGAATCTTCTGGAACGTCGGTCTCGGGCTAACACACCTTCGGCGGGTTGAGGTCGTACTTCCCTGGCAGGAGGTCTCCATTCAATCACCTCTTTAGGGGGCAGGACTCCCATTGACACAAACGCTACAAGGCGGCTTCATCAATATGAGAAGGAAACCAATGGCATTTCGATGGCTTTGACATAATATCCCAAGCCGGAAAGAGGTCAGCTGCATGGATACAAATGGCGGCTTATTCTAATGACTAGCAAGAAGGGACATCATAATGTTCTAAGTCGCCTAACAATGAGGGGGCGCGTAATGAGGGCGAGTCACGAAAAAGACTATGTTGACTTCATAGTAAGCCGCCGCTAGGTCGTGAAGGACCACAAACAATTGAATTTTGCTAAGTGTTGGAAGGACAGTTTTTTATCAAAGCTAGAGAACAGGATGGATTTACCAGCAGTGCAAAACGAAAAGTTAATGGCCGAAATAAAACAGCGAAGAATAGTGACGACAACAACTAAAGGGGAGACGGATTTTCATACAGAGATATCAGTAAAGTTTATGCGAGATCCATCTTGCATCCGTTCCGCTACTTTTTAAAGGAGTTTTTGCTGCATTAAAAGAAGCTAACCAACTCGTGTCGATAATGGTGGTGCGACAAACCCTAGAAGAACTCCGATGAACTACGGCATGCGACATGAGCAAATATATACAAGGAGATGAAGGCGTACCTGACAATGTCGACTCACGGAGGAAGAAGACCAGGGCTTGGCGACAATGCACTTGCTCGTGTTCACTCAAATACAGCTTCACCCAACCTTGCATTAAAGGCAAAAGCGGCTTTTGAAGAAGAAGAAGAGGATGAGGAAGAGGAGAGCTGCCCTGAAGACATGAAGTATGCTTATCATGAGCACATGGCTCTTGCGTCAAGGCAATTCTGGGGCAACAAGAGGAACTCAAGACCCACCTTCACCAAGAACAACTCAAGTGGGTTCAAACCCAAGCAACGAGTGAGGACATGCTATAACTGTGGTAATGTGAGTCACTTCGTGGCCGAGTGTCCCTATGAGAAAAGGGAAGACAACGGGGGCAAGCTCGTTCGCAAAGACAAAACCAAGTCATTCCCAATCAAGAACAACTTTGTGAAGAAACCTCAGCCAAAGGGTATGGTGGCCCTTGAAGAGTACCCTTCCGATGATAATGATGATGATGATATGGTGGCACCTGCAATTGTTGCTATTGCCACCCCATCTCCCAAGAAGGTGTCTCTCTTCAACGCCCCCAACGAGAACCACATCGCCAAGTGCCTCATGGCAAAAGGTATCGATCAGGTAACCCCCATCATTAAGACCAACATCGCTACTGCTCCTTCATTGTTGAATTGTGTTGATGATAGTGATGTTGGGGAACTTAATGAGCATGATCTTGACAAATTTCTGTGCACCATTAAGGGAGAATCCAAGAAGCACTTTGTGCTCTCTTGGAACAACTGGGTGAGGCTAATGACCTCATCGAGTCTCATGAGGAGACCATCTCCGAGCTTCAGGGACATAGTCATGACTATGCCGATGAGATTGCTGAATTATCTATTGCACTAGAAAAGGAACGCAATCTACGTTTGGCTCTTGAGGAGTCATACAACGATGACTGCGCTAAAATGCAAAAGAAACTAGATCATGATATTGTTCTTACTCGTATGCTTAAGTCTGAAAAGTATGCTTTTGGGGTTGGCCATGACAGACTCAACGTGGAGTTTGACACACTTGACAAGGCTCACAAGGTCTTGAAAGGTGTTCATTACTCTCTGAAAGAGTCTCATGATCAACTCCAAGCAAAGCTTACCAAGGAAATCTCTACTTGTCCACCCTTTGTGTTAATTGATAATGCTTGTACAACTAACCCTTGTTGTGAGCATGTACATCTTGTGGAGGAAAATGCCAAGTTAAAGGAGAGACTTGAGAAGGGCCTTGTGTCATGCATACAAGGCGAGAAGAGCCTGAACGACCTCTTGAGCAATCAAAAGGGTGTTGTAGGAAAGGAGGGACTTGGACTTACCTCCAAGTCAAAAGGAAAAAGGAGGAACAGGAACAAACGACCCCCTACCCTCATGGACATCTTTGTCAAAGAGGGCGAAGGGACTCAGAAGGTGAACAGGAACAAGGTGGACGATGGTAACGTCAAGAAGGGCAAAACCATTCCTACTAACACAGCCGGCAAACTCAATCCTTCCTATGTTTTATGTCGTGCTGGTGATGGGCATGTTTATGCCAGATTTATTGGTTCTTACTATGAGTCCATTGAATGGGCTATTTGGGTTCCTAAGACCCTTGTCTCTAACATTAAAGGACCCATTAAAAAATGGATACCTAAAACCAAGCCTTGATCTATTGCAGGAGTTTTCTTCTGGTGGGGTGTCATGGTTGCTCGATAGTGGAGCAACAAATCATATGACCGGAAGCAAGGACTTAGTGGCGGATGTGCATCCTTCTCCATCTATGCCCACCCATGTCCAATTCGCCGATGCATCCTTGTCAAAGGTATTGGGATTTGGTAAGGTGGTAATCTCTCAAGAGTTATCTATTGAGAAGGTCGTGCTTGTTGAGTCTCTTGCCTACAATCTACTTTCGGTTCGTCAACTTGCAATTATGGGTTTTTCCACTTTCTTTGATCTTGATACTGTGGTCCTCTTGTGGAGCAAGACTCTTAAAGTAGCCTATGTTGGATATGTCGAAAATGGTCTTTATGTGGTGAAATTTTCAAAGCGACCCACTAAGACTGCGACTTGTCTAATGGCTAAAGTTGATGTGGTCTGGCTTCAGCATCGCCGACTAGCTCATGTCAATATGAGATCTTTGCAAAGTCTTCTCAAAGGGGACCATATTCATGAACTAACAAATGTGAGTTTTTCTAGAGATCGTGCTTGCAGTGCCTGCATTGAACGAAAGATTCATGAAACTGCTCATCGTCCAACGACTCTCATTTACACTAAGAGGCCATTGGACCTCCTCCATATGGATCTTTTCGGTCCTCCATCATTTGATAGTCTTTGGTGATTGTTGATGACTACTCAAGATACACCTGGGTATATTTCTTCAAGAGGAAGAGTGAGACTCAACAAACTGTCATCAACTTTGCTAATGAAGCTCAACGTCAACATGAAGCAAAGATTTTGATGATTAGAAGTGACAACGGCATCGAGTTCAAGAACTACACCTTGGATGAGTTTCTAGGTGATCAGGGAATAAAACATCAATATTCAGCACCATATACCCCTCAACAAAATGGCGTGGCGGAAAGGAAGAACCGGACTTTGATGGATGTTGCAAGAACAATGATGGCGGAATTCAAATCTCCATATAACTTTTGGGCTGAGGCCATCAACACAGCATGCCACGCGTACAATCAGCTCTATATCCGCAAAGGCTTGAACAAGACTCCATATAAGATTCTCACCGGAAACAAACCCAATCTCAAGTACTTCCGGGTATTCGGTTGTAAGTGTTTAATTCACAAGAAAGGTGCACGTATAGCTAAATTTGAATCTAGAGCACAAGAGGGCATCTTTGTTGGTTATGCTACAAACTCTCATGTGTATCGTGTCCTCAACAAGTCCACCGGACTCATTGAGGAGACGTGTAACGTGGAGTTTGATGAAAATAATGGCTCCCAAGTGGAGCAAAGTGGTATTTGTGATGTAGGTGATGAAATTCCTCCCCAAGCCATAAGAAGAATGGGGATTGGTCAAATACTCCCCATTGAGGAACCCCTTGTGGCCGAAGGAGAAGGACAATGCTCTACTCAAGTGGAGCCATAACCCTCACAAGCCCCACACGCTTCCGATGAAAAAAGAGAAGACCCTCGACAAGTTGAACAAGCTCAAGGTCAAGATCAATTGCCCAACGATGGTGATATCTCCCATGATGTTCAAGCACTTACCCAAGGTTCCGAACCTGCTCAAGATCAAAATCAAGTACAACTACAAGATCCAGACCAAATAGAAGCACAAGATCAAGATCAAGAGCAACCACAAGTACAAGGACAAACAAGTGAACCTGCTCAAGTCGAAAATCAAGTTGATCAGGATACTGTCTCGCAATTCCCTTCTGCAGCACCAAAAGCCGGTGTCAAGGGAGGTTCAAGACGCAAGGGCAAGCAAATTAAACAAGTCGATGCTCCCCAGTTATCCAATGAAGAACTCTTGGAGCGTCGAGCAGCCAAGATTGCGAACAAGCTGAGAGTCAAGTCACATCTTATGAAGAATGTACTTGGCAGTTTAAAAAGGGGAGTATCCACCCGTCAACAGATTTGGAATTATTGTGAGCATCACGCGTTTGTTTCATATTGTGAACCTCAACAGGTACACGAAGCGCTCGATGATGAGGATTGGCTTATGGCCATGCATGAAGAACTCAACAACTTCGAGCGTAATCAAGTCTGGGATTTAGTGCTAAGACCAAAGGAGGAACATAATGTCATCGGGACCAAATGGATTTTCAAAAACAAGCAAGATGCCAATGGGATTGTGATTCGAAACAAGGCAAGATTGGTGGCTCAAGGCTACTCCCAAGTCGAGGGTATCGACTACGGTGAAACCTTTGCCCCTGTTTCTCGTCTAGGATCTATTCGCATGCTGCTTGCATTTGCTTCTCATCATAATTTCAAATTACAGCAAATGGATGTGAAAAGTGCTTTTCTTAATGGTCCTTTAAATGAGTTGGTCTATGTCAAACAACCCCCGGGATTCAAACATCCCAAGCTCCCCAATCATGTGTACAAACTTAATAAGGCACTTTATGGCCTTAAATAAGCCCCACGTGCGTGGTATGAGTATCTTACTGAGTTGTTACAAGATCGTGGGTTTGAAATTGGGAAGATAGATCCCACTATTTTTACTAAGAGGGTTAAAGGGGATTTGTTCATATGCCAACTATATGTTGATGATATCATTTTTGGTTCTCCTAACATTTCTTTCAATGAAGAATTTGTTGCACTAATGACCGAGAAATTTGAGATGTCCATGATGGGAGAGTTGAAGTTCTTCCTCGGATTCGAGATTAAACAAGGCTTAGAAGGGACCTTCATCAAACAAGCCAAGTACACTCAAGACATGCTCAAAAGGTTCGAGCTCGAAGATGTCAAGCCGGTCAAGTTCCCCATGCCAACAAGATGCAAGCTTCACAGTGATCCCAATGGTAAAGCTGTGGATCAAAAGGTATATCGCTCCATGATTGGATCCCTCCTTTACCTTTGTGCATCTAGACCAGATATTATGTTGAGTGTAGGGATCTGTGCACGGTTTCAATCCGCACCAAAAGAAAGTCATTATATGGCTGTTAAGCAAATCTTTCGATATTTGGCTCATACCCCAAACTTTGGTCTATGGTATCCCAACGGAGCAAACTTCAACCTAGTGGGTTATTCTGACTCAGATTGGGCAGGAGATTGTGTGGAGAGGAAGTCAACTTCTGGAGGATGCCAATTCCTTGGTCGCTCACTGGTAAGTTGGTCTTCAAAGAAGCAGAATTGTGTCTCACTATCATCCACCGAAGCTGAGTATGTGGCAGCTGCAAGTTGTTGTGCACAGTTGCTATGGATGAGGCAAACTTTAAAGGATTACGGTGTCACTTGTGACAAAGTGCCTCTTCTATGTGACAATCAAAGTGCTGTCAATATTTCCCTCAATCCGGTGCAACATAGCAAGACCAAGCATATTGATATTCGCCATCACTTTATTCATGAACATATCAAGCTTGGTGATAATGAGGTTCACTTCATCCACACTGAAGAGCAACTTGCAGATATTTTCACTAAGCCCCTAGATGAAGCAAGGTTCCGGGAGTTAAGGCATGAGCTAAATATCACTGATTCAAGTAATGTGGATTGAAGCTAGGCACTTTGCACCTCACTATGCATTAGATCTTGTTCTAGATGTAGGCATGGACATAGGGGGGTGTTGTTCTCTCAATGAACTTTCCCTCCCCCCATTATGCATAAATTGATCAAGTCTTTCACTTTAGCCATTACTAAATGTCACTTGTGCTTCAAAGATGAGCGTTGGTCATGAACCCAAGGATAATTCTTTGCGGTGTCATACCTTTGCCTCAAACATAGGTGGCCTCGGCCACCGCCCCCACCTTTCTCTCATATGGAAGAAAGGATACATAATGACTAGTCAGTATATCTTGCTGGTGCTATCTTTTTATTACACTGACTAGTCGTTGCCCACGTCTTTTTCATGGAATCCTATGTCTCGTTGTGCCATTTTGAGCGGTACTACCGCCAGGACGCCAGCAGTACTACCGCCAGGGGTAGCGGTACTACCGCCAGGACCCCAGCAGTACTACCGCCAGGGATAGCGGTACTACCGTCACGACCCCAGTCTACCACGACTTGACTAGGGCTTGTAGGGATGTCTCAAGGGGGAGCGGTACTACCGCCAGGACCCCAGCGGTACTACCGCCAGGGGGAGCGGTACTACCGCCAGGACCCCAGCGGTACTACTGCTACAGGCAGCGGTACTACCCCTAGGTCAGCGGTACTACCGCTAGGACCTCGGCGGTACTACCGCTGGCCCGTACCCCTTAGGCTTTATAAAGGCGGGGGAGCCCGTTTTTTCTGCCATCTTTCTTCTTCCTCGTGGCTCTTCCTTCCTCTACCCCGAACTCCCCCCATTTGGATCTCTATCTGTGGAGCCCCTTCTCTCCCTTGAGTTGGAGGGTTTGCTCCACTCCTCCTTCCTCCATCAAGTGCCATGGACACCGGTAAAGCTTCTCCCTTTATTCTCTTGATTGGTGTTTTCTTGTTCTAGGGTTAGGAGCTTGGTGATTTAGATCCATGGCTATGGTTTGTGCTTTGTTCTTGGATGGAACGAAGGAGATATTCTAGGGGAGTGTAGGTCCTATGATTCATTGCTTTTATCATGACATGCCCTAGGTTCTTCATATTTTAGATCAAGTACTTTTTCTCTTATTTTGGATTAGATCTAAAACTTGAATCCTCTTGACTAGGCATGTCTCTATCTAGATGTTCTTGAGGTCCTCATGTGATTAGGGCTATGGTGGTTCTTGTAGTGATTCTATGCAGTAGCCATGGCCCTCGTAAATCCAATCTAGCCGTTCTTATGGGTCTTTCTCTATTCAGATCTGAAAGTCAACCCCCTAGCGGTACTACCGCCAGCCTGGCGGTACTACCGCTAGGACCCGAGCGGTACTACCGCCAGGGGTAGCGGTACTACCGCCAGGGGTAGCGGTACTACCGCCAGGAGGATATTTTTTCGCTTTGTTTGGCAATGTGAGTTTATTCTTATGCTTCTTTTTGCTCATTGCCTTGACTCCTCCTGTTGCTCTTTTTCGGTATGTATCC
Organism: Hordeum vulgare subsp. vulgare; assembly: GCF_904849725.1. NCBI lineage: Eukaryota > Viridiplantae > Streptophyta > Magnoliopsida > Poales > Poaceae > Hordeum > Hordeum vulgare. Next base: position 537,985,805 of record NC_058521.1, read on the forward strand.
TGTGTGGCACAGGTGGTGCTCGCCGCTCGAATCCCCGCGGGACACCCAACCAAAGCAGTATCGCACTCCAGATGCTCCAGAGGGCTCCGCCACTTCCGGTCTGAATCCCAAAAAGAAGTCTTTCAAGGAGACAGCTCACAAGACCAAGGGGATCAACGTTCGCATTATGCCCCTAAGGAGTTTCTGTGGTTCCACACCCGCAATCACTATCTAGAAGAGAAGGCTCAGATCAAGAATGTCGAGCATGTTTGGTCACGGGATCACTACATGATCTATCGTGACATCATCAAGCACTTCAAGAAGATGTTTGTTCCAGTATAGTGGATTGACTTTTCTCACCTTCAGCGGAACCTGGATTACTTTGGTGAGGCTCTCTCTTTGATTGACAAGCTTGGCATTAAGGAGATCATCACTTTCAAGCACGACTTTGATCCAGATGTTGTGGCCCAATTCTATGTCACTGTTCACTTTGCACCTGATGACGAGCGCACCATGACTTGGATGACCGGTACTCAGAAGATGACAGGTTCCTGGTCAGAATTCATGAAGCTTCTCAAGGTCGACTTTCAGGAAGATGAAACTCCTCTTGGGTTGCGTCCTCATGCTCCATCTTCATCTACTGCCACCCCCAAGGATAGGCTGCAACAACTTTATGTGAAGAAAGGTGTGCTCCCCAAGCATCTGGATATCATGCATCGGATCTTCAGCAACACTCTCTTTCCTCGCATTGGCAACTTTGACGAGGTGCATAGTCATCTAGCTGAGATGCTTCTGCTCTGTGAGGAGGCTAAGACTATGGAATCTGCCCCTCTCGATATTGCCCATGTGATGTTCAATGAGCTCTGGAACTGCATCATGAACCGCAAGGTTCCCATCTACGGGCCCTACTTGTTTTCCTATATTCGCCAGAGGTAGCACGAAGTCTATCTGATCGATGAGTTCCCTATTCAGGCTGATTACTTTGTGCATGATCCTATCAAGCTCTGTATCAAAGACAAATGGGCCAACCCATCCACTTTGTCTCAGCACATGGACACTGACACAGAGACTGCTGCTGAAGGAGGCCCCGCTTCTCAGTCCCACTCTTCTGCTATGCCATCTTGGGCAGTGAAACTGAAGGATAAAATGAAGACTCTCTTCTGTATGCAGGCCAAGGGACAGTATCAGTCTCATGTGGCCCAGAAGGAGAACCGTCATAGGCACAAGCGTGTCTTGAGGACACTTGATGTTGATATCTCCAGCGGCTCAGAGGACGACATCACTCCAGAGTCTGATTGGATGCGGGCTCAAGGTTATCAGTGGTCTGATGCAGAGGAGGAGGCGTCTGAGGAGGATAATGAGGAGGAGCAGGACGATCCGGATGCCACAGACGAGTCTGGGGCTGATGAGGATGTGGAGTGACCACCTGTGTCGTTAGGTGTGCCCCTTTTTGGTGTCTTGTGCCAAAGGGGGAGAGAGTCTAGGAGCTGGATTTGCGCTTTGCTTTAGCTTTGCTTATCTCTATTGTGTTTGCTTTGAACTTGGTTTGCTCTTATCTGCTATCTTTGCTTTGTGTGATGTGAGACTTGGACTATTGTGAGACTTATTTCTATCATATGTTGTGAGTCATATGCTCCTTAATTTTCTCTACCACTATCTTTATGTTCACATGCTATTCACTGTGCAAATCCGGTATTGTCATCAATCCACCAAAAAGGGGGAGATTGTTAGGACATATTTTATGCCTAAGTAATTTTGGTGATTGATGACAGTACCGCAAAGGACTAATCATGTGTGTTGAGATTTCAGAGAACACATGTCAACGGCACAAGACGACTCGCCCCCCCCCCTCCATGGAACAAAAGCACGGTGTACTCTACGATTCTCTTTCTTTGAGGCATAGGAACGTCGTACTATTAAGAGGGGACCCATAGTGGAAAGGTTTGGGTGGAATCAATTTTGCACGCACACACTTTATCTCCTTTTCCTTTCCCTGCAACTTTGGAGTGGCTCCCGCCTATGGTTTATCTCCTCTAAGCAAAAAGGTCTCCCAGCGGTAGTACCGCTGGGCCTAGCGGTAGCACCGCTGGAGCTGGCGGTAGTACCACTAGGGCCCGCTCGCCCTAGCGGTAGTACCGCTAGTGCTGGCGGTAGTACCACTATGCTGGCGGTAGTACCGCCCCTGGTCAGCGGTAGTACCGCTCCAGGAACTTAGTACCGCCTTCCTAGCGGTTGTACTTCGTCTGAATTTTTGCGAAGACTTTCTTGGCGGTGGTTGGCCCGGTAGTGCATCTGCACTAGCAGGGGCCCAGCGGTAGTACTACTGCAGCCAGCGGTAGTACCGCTGCAGCCTAGCGGTACTCGGGCTGTGAGTGGGAAAACGGTTGGATTTCCCCCCCCCCCTCCACTATATAAGGGGTTCTTCTTGCTCTATAACCCTACCTTTGACCCTCCCAAGCTCCATTGTTGCTCCCTAAGCTCAAAAGTGCCCGATCTCTCTCCCTAGCCAATCAAACTTGTTGATTCTTTAGGAATTGGTTGAGCAGGCCTAGATCTACACTTCCACCAAGAGAAAAGTTGATTCCCCCACCAATCCCTTGCGGATCTTGTTACTCTTGGGTGTTTGAGCACCCTAGACGGTTGAGGTCACCTCGGAGCCACATTCCATTGTGGTGAAGCTTCGTGGTCTTGTTGGGAGCCTCCAAGCTTTGTGTGGAGTTTGCCCCAACCTTGTTTGTAAAGGTTCGGTCGCCGCCTTCAAGGGCACCTATAGTGGAATCACGGTACCTCGCATCGTGTGAGGGCGTGAGGAGAATACGGTGGCCCTAGTGGCTTATTGGGGAGCATTGTGCCTCCACACCGCTCCAATGGAGACGTACTTCCTATCAAAGGGAAGGAACTTCGGTAACACATCCTTGTCTTCATTGGTTCCACTTGTGGTTATCTCTAACCTTTACATTGTGTATGCTTATGTTGTTGTGTATCTCTTACTTTTCTTAGTTATCTTTGTTGTTAGCATCATATAGGTTCACCTCTTTGTTGTCATTTTAGTGAACCCTTATGTTGCTTACCCTAACTTGCTAAGATTAATTAAAAAGTGGTCATTGCCTATTCACCCCCCCCCCTCTAGTCAACCATATCGATCCTTTCACCTAGGCATTTCCTGAAGCGGTAGTACCACGAAATGAGCGGTAGTACCGCTTGCGCGATAGTACCGGCCATGTCTGAGTGGTAGTACCGCTTCTTTCACAGGAACAACCCAGCCCAAACAACGATAAAATGGTTAAAACCTAGATACTTCAACAAGGACAAAAAGATAATATACTCCAAGGGAGTAAAGATACACACAAAGGAAGAGAAACAAGACTGAGATTTACGCTCCAATCGAAGAAGCTGGTAAAAAGCAAATGTCTCACGAGGAAGGGGCGGTGACCGAGGCCAAATATGTTTGAGTCAGTTGGTATGGCACCGCGAAGATTTTAATCTTGGGCCTAGTACCAATCAACATGAGCAAAGTGAAAGACTTGATCGGTTTATGCATAATAGGGGGTAGGAGAGTTCATTGGGAGAACAACACCCCCCCCCCTAATTTCATGCCTACATCTAAACAAGTTAGTATGATGAGAGTGGTGGGGTGTGCCAATTTCCATTCACATTGCTCAAATCAATGATATTTAGCTCATGCCTTAACTCGCGAAATCTTGCTTCATTCATTGGCTTCATGAAAATATCTGCAAGCGGATCATTAGTGTTGAGGTAAATGAGATCTATCTCCTCACGCTTGATATGATCCCGGATGAAGTGGTGATGAATACTAATGTGCTTCATCTTGCAGTGTTGAACCGGGTTATTGGAGATCGAGATAGCACTTATATTATCACAATAAAGAGGCACTTTGTCACATGCAACACCGCAATCCTTTAAAGTTTGCCTCATCCAAAGCAACTGAGCACGACAACTTTTAGTAGCAATATACTCGGCCTCGGTGGACCGGAGAGAAACACGGTTTTGTTTCTTGGAAGACCAACTTACCTGAGAGCGACCAAGAAATTGGCAACCTCCGGAAGTAGACTTCCTCTCCACACGGTCTCCTGCCCAATCCGAATCTGAGTATCCTATAAGATCAAATGAAGCACCTTTGGGATACCATAGGCCAAAGTTTGGGGTATGAGCTAAATATCAAAAGATTCACTTGACAGCCACATAGTGAATTTCCTTAGGTGCGGATTGAAATCATGCACAAATTCCCACACTCAACATAATATCTGGTCTATATGCACAAAGATAAAGCAAGGAGCCAATTATAGAGTGATATACCTTTTGATCCACAGTTTTACCATTGGGATCGAGGTCAAGATGGAAGTTGAGAGGCATGGGAGTGTTTGCCTTGGCTGGTTCAAGGTCATCCATCTTTAACCTTTTGAGCATGTCTTGAGTATATTTTGCTTGATTGATGAAGGTTCCTTGACTTTGTTGCTTGACTTCGAATCCAAGGAAAAACTTCAACTCTCCCATCATAGACATCTCAAACTTTTTTGTCATTAGTGCGGCAAACTCTTCATTAAAAGCTTTGTTAGGAGAACCAAAGATAATATCATCAACATATAGTTGGCATATAAACAAACTCCCTTTGACCTTCTTAGTAAAAAGAGTGGTGTCAATTTTCCCAACTTCAAACCCACGATCATGTAACATCTTGCTAAGGTGCTCATACCACGCACGTAGGGCTTGTTTAAGGCCATAGAGTGCCTTATAGAGAACATATACATGATTGGGGAACTTGGGATCCTCGAACCCGGGGGTTGCTTGACATATACCAACTCCTTAAGGGGACCATTAAGAAATGCACTCTTCACATCCATTTGATATAACTTGAAGTTGTGATGAGAAGCAAATGCAAGCAACATGCAAATAGATTCAAGGCACCAGCAGCTATCGGTATGGGCAGCAGCAATCGGCCACGGCAACGGCACCAGCTAGCTGGCAGCATCTAGCAAAGCAACAGCGACACGGCACGCACAGAAACAGCTAGCTACAGCAGCCTACGCAGCAGCACAAGAAACATGCAGCAACGCACGGCAACCAATCAGCACAGCCAGTGGCAGCAGGGGAGCGCACCGGCGGAGGAGATCGGGGCGAGGGCGAGATGCGACGAGGGCCTGGCAGCGGCGGACCTGACAGGACGGCGGACGGTGGGGGCTTGCTGCAGGCGAGGCCGAGGGAGGGGCGAGGCCATGGCGCGGGCACAGCTGAGGAAGTCGGGGCGACGCGCGGGGACACAGCACGGCGGGGCGGCCGGGGAGCAGGGAGGCGGAGACCACGAGCACGGCGGGGCACCGGCGCGGGAACAGGGAGGCTGGGCGGCCTACAGGCGGCGGCGGGGCATGCGGGGAGGCGGCAAGGCGGGCGCGGCGCACCGGCGAGCTTGCGGGGAACATCAGCGCCTCGGGCAGGGACTCGGCGCACGCGAGCTGCACAGGCCGGCGGCGAGGGGAATCGGAACGAGGGCGAGCCCAAGGTGGCGAAACGGCGGGCACGCGGGGCGCAGCGCGGCGAGGGCGCCATGGGGAGGCGAGGAGGAAGAAAGGCGTTCGCTAGGGAGGACGAGGACGGTGCGGGGGGAGACGAGGAGGACCGGGACGAGGGGGCACGGGCTCCTGGCACTAGGGAAGGAGAGGATTTGGCTTGGGCGTGGCCGGCTGGGCCTCTTCCCCTCACTCTTTGTTTTTTTTGTTTTTTTATAAAAACAGAGAACAAACACAAAGAAAATGTTTTAACAAAATAAAAAATGCCTTTTACTCCTTTAAAAATATACCCCAAATTTTAAAAGAAAATTGGCCATTTTTAAACGAATAAAACTAAAGCCTTTTTGAAGAAATAAATAAACCCTTTTCTTACGAAAGAATAAAATCAAACCCCTTTTATAAACAAAATGCAACTCTAATTTTGAAATGAAACAAAAGAAGAAATAAAAGAAAAACCCAAGGGGTTGCCTCCACATTTAATAAAAGGACTTTTTAAAAGAAGACGGATTTTTAAAGGGGGGGTTAAGACTGAAATCTTTAGCAAACCACAAAAACAAATAAAAGAGGAGAGGGGGGGTTCCTATTGCACGCAAAGACACCGAGAGCACTTGAAGCACACACACTCAAAACACCACACGCAACAGACGATGCAAGATGCCATGCATGATGCAACGATGCAAACTACATGATGATGCAACGGACGAAATATAATCACACGACGGAAACAGAAATAAAGGGGAATCTTCTGGAACGTCGGTCTCGGGCTCTCACAACTCTCCTACACTACAAGAGGATCTCGCCCCAAGATCCAAGAATGAAAGGGGGGAGAGGATGAGAAAGAACAAGAGGTAAAAACTTAGTCGCTTCTTAGACAAACGAGTGAAACCAACGATCCTTGAAGGTTGCAAAGAGATGAGGACAGATATGAGAAAGAAGAAATAATTCACGGGAAATTTCGGCACCACTTCGGTAGGAAAATGGGACAAAAAAATCGATAAGAGAGAAATAGACAATATACATAACAAACAACTAAATAGAACAAGGGGACACCATCATCTTGACAGAACAACATAATAGACCCAAAAGAACAACATCACAATGCCTCCGGAACAAGAGAATATGAACTAGCTCAAGCGGAAAAAGAGAATGAAGAAAAGAATGACAACTATCATCACAATAGAATTGAAGAGCCTCCGGACAGAGAATTGACGTAGTAGTTGGAAAACCAACAACAAAGAACAGGATAGTAGTGGGCTTATGAAAATCATCTCAACATTTATGAGGTGACAACCAACTACTAAAAGAAACAAGGATAGCTTCGGGAAACAAGACAAGCAAAAACTTTTACACCAAGAGGATACCTTGAGAACTTGGATTAATGACAACTACCATGATAGCAAAATCCATAGGAAAAGCTTTAAGTGAAATCCAGACCAAGATAGCTCAATGAAGAATCATGGGTCGAAAATATCTCATGATCATAGAATTGGTGGATTTAATTATCTCATTCTAGAAAGGAGAACTCTTCTAGGCTCCTACACTAACAAGAATGCTATAATACCACCTCAAAGGATAAAGGAAAGAATGCTTGAGGTTGTCCAACAGGAATGTTGAAGAACACTTGAGAAAAATCACATACTTGAAGAACCACCAAGAAGGACCTCCGTATACAAATGAATGATGCAAAGATATGAAGGATGAAAGAATAAGATTATGACCTTGCGAAGATTTAGATGGAGCCTCACAAAGAGATACTTGAGAAAACTTGGAACTCCAGAAAAGAAAAGGTAATAACACTTGAGAAAAAGGAATTGATATTATGAGGCACCCCGGAAGAAGAACTCGGATTACTATGAACAAGAATAAGAATTATGTTATGCTTATCCTTCATCAAATTAAATTGATGACTAGCAACGGATTAAGCATACAACCTATTCTTCTTGAAAGAATCTTGAAGAGACAAAGAGATAAGCACCACTTGAGGCATAATTGAAGGAAGCACCGGTAAGAATTCACAATTTAATGGGAACACCACGAATTAATGGAGATACAAAAGAATGAAGAGATCATAAGCCACCTGAGAGAAGGAAACTTAAACAAGGCACCGGAATAATAGAGAGACGAATGAAGAGACAACAATTGAGAAGAATTGAGGATGAAAGTTGAAAGCTGAGTACGAAAAATCTTCTAAAATGATGGCCTTCGGAGGAACGAGAAATAAAAACAACTCAGAACTGCACCGGATAGCAAGAAAGTGATACACATGATTGACAACAATTAAGATGAAGGCATAAAGCTAAAATGGTGAATCTGCAAGAGAATGAACCAAGATTTGAGAGAAACACCCCTTCGAATTTGCAAGCTGAGAATGATAACGAGAAACATCACCAAGGATAATGAGACACTGCGGAATAAAGAAGAATGGAAGGTTGAGCCAAACACGAGAAATAAATTCTAATAGGTCTTAAAGAAGGGATATGACTGATGAAATTCATACTTACGTCATGGTTGAAAAGAATTAAAGATCTCCGGAAAGATTACAAGAGCCAAAAAAGATCCTGGGAAAACCTCTGGGTTATGGGCCCACTCAAAGAAACCACCATTAGAAAAGATTGCTTAGAATAGAGATATTGCATCGGTACAAATGAAAACTAGATGAGGTTAGCACCTCGAAATAATTGAAAAGATTGAAAACAAGAAATACTGAGATAACTTCAATGTTCCGGATCGAAAAGAGAGGAATAAATAAACAACATAGGCTGATAAGAATTCCCAACATAGGAAAGAATTAACAAGGATGAAAAGGATAAGATGAACACGGACATCTGAATGAACTTCACCGGAAAAGATGACAAGAATGAAAAAATATGACACGAATCTCCTGAGAATCTTCACAATGAATCACCAGGTAAGAGAGAAAAGAACAGACAGTGGAAGCACAATGAAAAGAAAAACTCTTGGATGAAAATTGGATCACTGCGAAAAAAGTGTGGGAGGGCGGGAAAAAACAAAGACAACGTGGGACAGATGAGACAAACTCTAGAATAAGAATAGAAAGATTGATCATACAAATATTGGAGAGGATGGAATTCACTGAAGAGAAGCACACCGGTTGGAAAAGAATTAATCATGACACTCCGGTTGACAAGAATTGATATGACAATTTGAATGAACAAAAGAATTTGCATTCTCACATAAAAATATGAGAACACCTCTTAGGAAAGATCTGAAATCACCACTTGACATTGAAGCAACACGAATTACCATATACAACAAAACAAGGGGTGAGGCTTGCAAATTAGCTAGAAGAAACTCATGAGAAAGATTTCCATTCGATATTTTCGTGGACGGGATCGCACGGGCTCGAACCTTACAGTAGACATCAAGTGCAAGGCAGTGCACCTGGCATACGAAGCGTCCCCGAGTCGTAGCAAGCTACAAGGACTCTTTAAGACACAATGAGAACCGTTGTAAGTCGACCGTCAACAAACGAATCCACTAGATGTCGAACCCCAACCTAACATCATGCATTTGTTGGAAGAGTGTCCTATAAGTAACTACTTGAATTCCCACCTAATAATTCCCGAAATATCTGGTCATGCAATCTGGTACACGGATACTGTTGGGGAACGTCGCATGGGAAACAAAAATTTTCCTACGCGCACGAAGACCTATCATGGTGATGTCCATCTACGAGAGGGGATGAGTGATCTACGTACCCTTGTAGATCGTACAGCAGAAGCGTTAGAGAACGCGGTTGATGTAGTGGAACGTCCTCACGTCCCTCGATACGCCCCGCGAACAATCCCGCGATCAGTCCCACGATCTAGTACCGAATGGACGGCACCTCCGCGTTCAGCACACGTACAGCTCGACGATGATCTCGGCCTTCTTGATCCAGCAAGAGAGACGGAGAGGTAGAAGAGTTCTCCAGAAGCGTGACGGCGCTCCGGAGGTTGGTGATGATCTCGTCTCAGCAGGGCTCCGCCCGAGCTCCGCAGAAACGCGATCTAGAGGAAAAACTATGGAGGTATGTGGTCGGGCAGCCGTGAGAAAGTCGTCTCAAATCTGCCCTAAAAGCCTCATATATATAGGAGGAGGGAGGGGGACCTTGCCTTGGGGTCCAAGGGATCCCCAAGGGGTCGGCCGAGCCAGGGGGGAGGACTCTCCCCCCCCCCCCAAACCGAGTTGGACTAGGTTTGGTGGGAGGGAGTCCTTCCCCTTTCCCACTTCCCCCTTTTTTTTTCTTTTCTCCTTTGATTTTTATCCTTGGCGCATAGGGGACTTGTGGGCTGTCCCACCAGCCCACTAAGGGCTGGTGTGGCTCCCCAAAAGCCTATGGGCTTCCCCGGGGTGGGTTGCCCCCCCCCCCCCCGGTGAACTCCCAGAACTCCGAAAACCTTTCGGTAATCAAATGAGGTCATCCTATATATCAATCTTCGTTTCCGGACCATTCCGGAAACCCTCGTGACATCCGTGATCTCATCCGGGACTCCGAACAACATTCGGTAACCAACCATATAAATCAAATACGCATAAAACAACGTCGAACCTTAAGTGTGCAGACCCTGCGGGTTCGAGAACTATGTAGACATGGCCCGAGAGACTCCTCGGTCAATATCCAATAGCGGGACCTGGATGCCCATATTGGATCCCACATATTCTACGAAGATCTTATCGTTTGAACCTCAGTGCCAAGGATTCGTATAATCCCGTATGTCATTCCCTTTGTCCTTCGGTATGTTACTTGCCCGAGATTCGATCGTCGGTATCCGCATACCTATTTCAATCTCGTTTACCGGCAAGTCTCTTTACTCGTTCCGTAATACAAGATCCCGCAACTTACACTAAGTTACATTGCTTGCAAGGCTTGTGTGTGATGTTGTATTACCGAGTGGGCCCCGAGATACCTCTCCGTCACACGGAGTGACAAATCCCAGTCTTGATCCATACTAACTCAACTAACACCTTCGGAGATACCTGTAGAGCATCTTTATAGTCACCCAGTTACGTTGCGACGTTTGATACACACAAAGCATTCCTCCGGTGTCAGTGAGTTATATGATCTCATGGTCATAGGAATAAATACTTGACACGCAGAAAACAGTAGCAACAAAATGACACGATCAACATGCTACGTCTATTAGTTTGGGTCCAGTCCATCACATGATTCTCCCAATGACGTGATCCAGTAACAAGCAACAACACCTTGTTCATAATCAGAAGACACTGACTATCATCGATCAACTGGCTAGCCAACTAGAGGCATGCTAGGGACGGTGTTTTGTCTATGTATCCACACATGTAAATGAGTCTTCATTCAATACAATTATAGCATGGATAATAAACTATTATCTTGATACAGGAATTATAATAATAACTATACATTTATTATTGCCTCTAGGGCATAATTCCAACAGTCTCCCACTTGCACTAGAGTCAATAATCTAGCCCTCACATCACCATGTGAATTACATTGTAATAAATCTAACACCCATACAGTTCTGGTGTCGATCATGTTTTGGCCGTGGAAGAGGTTTAGTCAGCGGGTCTGCTACATTCAGATCCGTGTGCACTTTGCATATATTTACGTCCTCCTCCTCGACGTAGTCGCGGATGAGGTTGAAGCGTCGTTTGATGTGTCTGGTCTTCTTGTGAAACCTTGGTTCCTTTGCTAAGGCAATGGCACCAGTGTTGTCACAGAACAAGGTTATTGGATCCAGTGCACTTGGCACCACTCCAAGATCCGTCATGAACTGCTTCATCCAGACACCCTCCTTAGCCGCCTCCGAGGCAGCCATGTACTCTGCTTCACATGTAGAATCTGCTACGACGCTTTGCTTGGAACTGCACCAGCTTACTGCACCCCCATTAAGAATAAATACGTATCCGGTTTGCGACTTAGAGTCGTCCGGATCTGTGTCAAAGCTTGCATCGACGTAACCTTTTACAACGAGCTCTTCGTCACCTCCATACACGAGAAACATCTCCTTAGTCCTTTTCAGGTACTTCAGGATATTCTTGACCGCCGTCCAGTGATCCACTCCTGGATTACTCTGGAACCTACCTGCCATAGTTATGGCCAGGCTAACATTCGGTCTAGTGCACAGCATTGCATACATGATAGAGCCTATGGCTGAAGCATAGGGGACGGAGCGCATATGCTCTCTATCTTCATCAGTTGCTGGGCACTGAGTCTTACTCAATCTCGTACCTTGTAACACTGGCAAGAACCCTTTCTTGGACTGTTCCATTTTGAACCTCTTCAAAACTTTATCAAGGTATGTGCTTTGTGAAAGTCCTATCAGGCGTTTTGATCTATCCCTATAGATCTTAATACCTAGTATGTAAGCAGCTTCTCCTAGGTCCTTCATAGAGAAACTTTTATTCAAGTAACCTTTTATGCTCTCCAAAAACTCTACGTTGTTTCCAATCAGTAATATGTCATCCACATATAATATTAGAAACGCCACAGAGCTCCCACTCACTTTCTTGTAAATACAAGATTCTCCAACCACTTGTATAAACCCAAAGGCTTCGATCACCTCATCAAAGCGTTTGTTCCAACTCCGAGATGCTTGCACCAGTCCATAAATGGATCGCTGGAGCTTGCACACCTTGTCAGCATTCTTAGGATCGACAAAACCTTCGGGTTGCATCATATACAACTCTTCCTTAAGGAAACCGTTAAGGAACGCCGTTTTGACATCCATCTGCCAGATTTCATAATCGAAAAATGCAGCTATTGCTAACATGATTCTGACGGACTTAAGCATCGCTACGGGTGAGAAGGTCTCATCGTAGTCAACTCCTGGAACTTGTGAAAAACCCTTTGCCACAAGTCGAGCTTTATAAACGGTCACATTACCGTCAGCGTCCGTCTTCTTCTTAAAGATCCATTTGTTCTGAATAGCCTTGCGGCCCTCAGGTAGTATCTCCAAAGTCCACACTTTGTTCTCATACATGGATCCTATCTCGGATTTCATGGCTTCTAGCCATTTGTTGGAATCTGGGCCCACCATTGCCTCTTCATAATTCGCAGGTTCATTGTTGTCTAACAACATGATCGATAAGACGGGATTACCGTACCACTCTCGAGCAGCACGTGATCTCGTCGACCTGCGTGGTTCAACAGAAACTTGAACTGGAGTTTCATGATCATCATCATTAACTTCCTCCTCAACCGGCGTCGCAACGACAGAGGTCTCCCCTTGCCCTGCGCCACCATCCAGAGGGATGAGAGGTTCGACAACCTCGTCAAGTTCTATCTGCCTCCCACTCAATTCTCTCGAGAGAAACTCCTTCTCGAGAAAAGTTCCGTTCTTAGCAACAAACACTTTGCCCTCGGATTTGAGATAGAAGGTGTACCCAACCGTCTCTTTTGGGTAACCTATGAAGACGCACTTTTCCGCTTTGGGTTCCAGCTTTTCAGGCTGAAGCTTTTTGACATAAGCATCACATCCCCAAACTTTAAGAAACGACAACTTTGGCCTTTTGCCATACCACAGTTCGTATGGTGTCGTCTCAACGGATTTCGATGGTGCCCTATTTAAAGTGAATGAAGCTGTTTCTAATGCATAACCCCAAAAAGATAACGGCAAATCAGTAAGAGACATCATAGATCGCACCATCTCTAACAAAGTACGATTACGACGTTCGGACACACCATTACGCTGTGGTGTTCCAGGCGGTGTTAACTGTGAAACAATTCCACATTGTCTTAAGTGAGTACCAAACTCGAAACTCAGATATTCACCCCCACGATCAAACCGTAGGAACTTGATCTTCTTGTTACGATGATTTTCCACTTCACTCTGAAATTGCTTGAACTTTTCAAATGTTTCAGACTTGTGCTTCATTAAGTAGACATAACCATATCTACTTAAATCGTCAGTGAAGGTGAGAAAATAACGATATCCGCCGCGTGCCTCCACGCTCATTGGACCACACACATCGGTATGTATGATTTCCAACAAGTCACTTGCACGCTCCATTGTTCCGGAGAACGGAGTCTTAGTCATCTTGCCCATGAGGCATGGTTCGCACGTGTCAAGTGAATCAAAGTCAAGTGACTCCAAAAGTCCATCAGCATGGAGTTTCTTCATGCGCTTTACACCAATATGACCCAAGCGGCAGTGCCACAAAAATATGGCGCTATCATTGTTTACTCTAACTCTTTTGGTCTCAATGTTATGTATATGTGTATCGCTATCGAGATTCAATATGAACAATCCTCTCACATTCGGTGCATGACCATAAAAGATGTTACTCATAGAAATAGAACAACCATTATTCTCAGACTTAAAAGAGTAACCGTCTCGCAATAAACAAGATCCAGATATAATGTTCATGCTCAACGCAGGCACTAAATAACAATGATTTAAGTTCATCACTAATCCCGATGGTAGTTGAAGTGACACTGTGCCGACGGCGATTGCATCAACCTTGGAACCGTTTCCTACGCGCATCGTGACTTCGTCTTTCGCCAGCCTTCATCTATTCCGCAGTTCCTGCTTCGAGTTGCAAATGTGAGCAACAGAACCGGTATCAAATACCCAGGCACTACTACGAGAGCCGGTTAAGTACACATCAATAACATGTATATCAAATATACCTGATTTTTCTTTGCCCGCCTTCTTATCTGCCAGATACTTGGGGCAATTGCGCTTCCAGTGACCCATACCCTTGCAATAGAAGCACTCTATTTCAGGCTTAGGTCCAGCCTTGGGTTTCTTCGGCGGATTGGCAACAGGCTTGCTGCTCTTCTTCGAATTGCCCTTCTTGCCTTTGTCGTTTCTCTTGAAACTAGTGGTCTTGCTCACCATCAACACTTGATGCTCTTTACGGAGTTCAGACTCTGCGACTTTCAGCATCGCAAACAACTCGCCGGGAGACTTGTTCATCCCTTGCATGTTGTAGTTAAACACAAAGCCTTTGTAGCTTGGCGGCAGTGATTGAAGGATTCTGTCAGTGATAGCTTCTTGCGGGAGTTCAATCCCCAGTTCAGCTAGACGGTTTGAGTACCCAGACATTTTGAGCACATGTTCACTGACAGACGAGTTTTCCTCCATCTTGCAAGCATAGAATTTATTGGAGGTCTCATACCTCTCGATCCGGGCGTTCTTCTGAAAGATAAACTTAAACTCCTGGAGCATCTCAAATGCTCCATGACGCTCAAAGCGACGTTGAAGTCCCGGTTCTAAGCCATACAAGACTGCACATTGAACTATTGAGTAGTCCTCCTTACGCGCTAACCAAGCGTTCTTAACATCCTGATCAGCCATAGCGGGTGGTTCATCTCCTAGCGCAGCATTAAGGACATAATCCTTCTTTCCAGCTTGTAAGATTAGCTTAAGATTACGAGCCCAGTCTACAAAGTTGCTTCCATCATCTTTCAACTTAGCTTTCTCTAGGAACGTATTAAAATTCAGGATGACACTTGCGTGAGCCATGATCTACAACACAAATATATTCAAAGTGGACTTAGACTATGTTCAAGATAATTAGAGTTCAACTTAATCAAATTATATGCTAAACTCCCACTCAAAAAGTACATCTCTCTAGTCATTTGAGTGGTTCATGATCCACTTACACTATCCCAAGTCCGATCATCACGTGAGTTGAGAATAGCTTCAGTGGTAAGCATCCCTATGCTAATCATATCAACTATATGATTCATGATCGACCTTTCGGTCTCATGTGTTCCGAGGCCATGTCTGCACATGCTAGGCTCGTCAAGCTTAACCCGAGTGTTCCGTGTGCGCAACTGTTTTGCACCCGTTGTATGTGAACGTTGAGTCTATCACACCCGATCATCACGTGGTGTCTCGAAACGACGAACTGTAGCAACGGTGCACAGTCGGGGAGAACACAATTTCGTCTTGAAATTTTAGTGAGAGATCACCTCATAATGCTACCGTCGTTCTAAGCAAAATAAGGTGCAAAAAGGATTAACATCACATGCAATTCATAAGTGACATGATATGGCCATCATCACGTGCTTCTTGATCTCCATCACCAAAGCACTGGCACGATCTTCTTGTCACCGGCGCCACACCATGATCATCCATCAACGTGTTGCCATCATGGTTGTCGTGCTACTTATGCTATCACTACTAAAGCTACATCCTAGCAAAATAGTAAACGCATCTGCAAGCACATATGTTAGTATAAAGACAACCCTATGGCTCCTGTCGGTTGCCGTACCATCGACGTGCAAGTCAATATTTCTATTACAACATGATCATCTCATACATCCAATATATCACATCACATCGTTGGCCATATCACATCACAATCATACCCTGCAAAAACAAGTTAGACGTCCTCTAATTTTGTTGTTGCATGCTTTACGTGGTGACCAAGGGTATCTAGTAGGATCGCATCTTACTTACGCAAACACCACAACGGAGATATATGAGTTGCTATTTAACCTCATCCAAGGACCTCCTCGGTCAAATCCGATTCAACTAAAGTTGGAGAAACCGACACTTGCCAGTCATCTTTGAGCAAAGGGGGTTACTCGTAACGATGAAACCAGTCTCTCGTAAGCGTACGAGTAATGTCGGTCCAAGCCGCTTCAATCCAACAATACCGCGGAATCAAGAAAAGACTAAGGAGGGCAGCAAAACGCACATCACCGCCCACAAAGCCTTTTGTGTTCTACTCGAGAAGACATCTACGCATGAACCTAGCTCATGATGCCACTGTTGGGGAACGTCGCATGGGAAACAAAAAATTTCCTACGCGCACGAAGACCTATCATGGTGATGTCCATCTACGAGAGGGGATGAGTGATCTACGTACCCTTGTAGATCGTACAGCAGAAGCGTTAGAGAACGCGGTTGATGTAGTGGAACGTCCTCACGTCCCTCGATCCGCCCCGCGAACAATCCCGCGATCAGTCCCACGATCTAGTATCGAACGGACGGCACCTCCGCGTTCAGCACACGTACAGCTCGACGATGATCTCGGCCTTCTTGATCCAGCAAGAGAGATGGAGAGGTAGAATAGTTCTCCGGCAGCGTGACGGCGCTCCGGAGGTTGGTGATGATCTCGTCTCAGCAGGGCTCCGCCCGAGCTCCGCAGAAACGCGATCTAGAGGAAAAAACTATGGAGGTATGTGGTCGGGCAGCCGTGAGAAAGTCGTCTCAAATCTGCCCTAAAAGCCCCATATATATAGGAGGAGGGAGGGGGACCTTGCCTTGGGGTCCAAGGGATCCCCAAGGGGTCGGCCGAGCCAGGGGGAGGACTCTCCCCCCCCCAAACCGAGTTGGACTAGGTATGGTGGGAGGGAGTCCTTCCCCTTTCCCACTTCCCCTTTTTTTCTCCTTTGATTTTTATCCTTGGCGCATAGGGGACTTGTGGGCTGTCCCACCAGCCCACTAAGGGCTGGTGTGGCTCCCCAAAAGCCTATGGGCTTCCCCGGGGTGGGTTGCCCCCCCCCCCCGGTGAACTCCCGGAACCCATTCGTCATTCCCGGTACATTCCCGGTAACTCCGAAAACCTTCCGGTAATCAAATGAGGTCATCCTATATATCAATCTTCATTTCCGGACCATTCCGGAAACCCTCGTGACGTCAGTGATCTCATCCGGGACTCCGAACAACATTCGGTAACCAACCATATAACTCAAATACGCATAAAACAACGTCGAACCTTAAGTGTGCAGACCCTGCGGGTTCGAGAACTATGTAGACATGACCCGAGAGACTCCTCGGTCAATATCCAATAGCGGGACCTGGATGCCCATATTGGATCCCACATATTCTACGAAGATCCTACGTTTGAACCTCAGTGCCAAGGATTCGTATAATCCCGTATGTCATTCCCTTTGTCCTTCGGTATGTTACTTGCCCGAGATTCGATCGTCGGTATCCGCATACCTATTTCAATCTCGTTTACCGGCAAGTCTCTTTACTCGTTCCGTAATACAAGATCCTGCAACTTACACTAAGTTACATTGCTTGCAAGGCTTGTGTGTGATGTTGTATTACCGAGTGGTCCCCGAGATACCTCTCCGTCACACGTAGTGACAAATCCCAGTCTTGATCCATACTAACTCAACTAACACCTTCGGAGATACCTGTAGAGCATCTTTATAGTCACCCAGTTACGTTGCGACGTTTGATACACACAAAGCATTCCTCCGGTGTCAGTGAGTTATATGATCTCATGGTCATAGGAATAAATACTTGACACGCAGAAAACAGTAGCAACAAAATGACACGATCAACATGCTACGTCTATTAGTTTGGGTCCAGTCCATCACGTGATTCTCCCAATGACGTGATCCAGTTATCAAGCAACAACACCTTGTTCATAATCAGAAGACACTGACTATCATCGATCAACTGGCTAGCCAACTAGAGGCATGCTAGGGACGGTGTTTTGTCTATGTATCCACACATGTAAATGAGTCTTCATTCAATACAATTATAGCATGGATAATAAACTATTATCTTGATACAGGAATTATAATAATAACTATACATTTATTATTGCCTCTAGGGCATAATTCCAACGGATACAAGGAGTAATAATCACACAACTCCTATACTAACCCGTCACCTGTATCACATCCGTCAACACACAACCAGAATCTCGGACCTTCATGTACAACAGACCCTCATGATCACAACGATACAAAGTATGGCAGTACTCCCAAACAATCTGCACCAGTACTGGGGACATCGGGGTTATCTCGCCACTACTAGTATTGAAGCAATTACGAACATCCTTCGTTCTGAGGTACTAAGAAACCTGAATGATAACGATGTGCTCGAGAATTCCCTGGAGCTCAACTCCCCGGAAGAAAATCAAGTCAGACGGGAGGCACCAAGACAAAGCTCCGTCACATCGGCATCATATAGATTCCAAAAATATCCGCGTGATCCTAAAAAAAATTGAGTGAGAACAGGAGTAGAATTAACTTATTACATCAAGATTCCTCACCAGAACATAGAAGAGGAGAAAAAAGAATCCTACTCTCCGATATAAAACTAGACTCAAAGTAGTTTTTCACTAGACTCGACTCGGCCAAGTTCGATCAATCAAGGGGGCTCCTAGGTCGGTACTGCTCTGATACCAACTTGTCACGCCCAAGTTGCGACCCTATCCTCAATTTGGCACGAGAGCCTCGTCAGGGATAGAAGCGCATCTCGTCGTGTCGCAAGAATGGATATCGTTACAAGTACGTGTACTGAAAAGAAGAGAGATATAATAGAATTGGTTTACACTCGCCACAAGCTACATCAGAGTCACAACAGTACAGTACATATACATCAAGAGTAAGAGCAGGGTCCGACTATGGACGAAAAACAAACGAGAAAAGAAGAACGACGTCCATCCTTGCTATCCCAGGCTGCCGGCCTGGAACCCATCCTAGATCGACGAAGAAGAAGAAGAAGAAGAAGCAACTCCAAATGAACAATCAACGCGCTCGCGTCGAGTAACCTTTACATGTACCTGCAACTGGTGTTGTAGTAATCTGTGACCCACAGGGGACTCATCAATCTCATTTCCAAAGGTATCAAGACTACCAAAGCATAATGGGTGAGGTATGGTTAAGTGGTGAGGTTGCAGCAGCGGCTAAGCATATATTTGGTGGCTAAACTTACGAGTAAAAGAATTAAGAGGGGAAAGATCTACGCATACGGAGTGAACTACGGTTGATCAAATGAACGATCCTGAACACCTACCTACGTCAGACATAACCCCACCGTGTCCTTGATCAGAGAAAGAACTCACGAAAGAGACAGTCACGGTTATGCACACAGTTGGCATATTTTAATTAAGTTAACTTCAAATTATCTAGAACCAGTGTTAAACAAAGTCTCCACGTTGCCACATAACCGCGGGCACGGCTTTCCGAAAAGATTTAACCCTGCAGGGGTGCTCCAACTAGTCCATCACAAATTACCACAAGCCGCATAGAAATCCTCAATCATGAAGCTCGCGATCTCGTCGGATTTCCTAGTGGAAAACCTCAACTCTGAGATTACCCAAAGCATCACCGGAATCCCGATGCACAAGATATTCTGTCAAAGGTAAACTAATCCAGCAAGGTCGCCCGACATGTCGACGATCCCGATAGGAGCCGCGTATCTCGTTCTCAAGACACGACGGATGGGTCACACTAGGAGATACCAAACCTCGGGTTGCCCCGCGGTGGCCCCGTAGTCTGCCAATTTGGACCAACACTCATGAGGAGCACTGGCCCGGGGGTTGATTAAATTCCTCGGGTTAATTACTCCCTAGGCAGTTCATTAGTTATTAGGCAAATGTAGTACCAAAGTTGGGCCTTTCCAGACCAGCTTTAATCTAAAACGAATTATCAAGGGGGTGCCCATAACAACCCCTATCATGTTAGGAGCGCTCAATTATGGAACATAACACCGGTAGCCGAAAACTAAGGGGCAAAGGTGGAACAAAACACCAGGCTAGAAAGGCCGAGCCTTCCACCTTTTACCAAGTATATAGGTGCATTAAATTAAATAGCAATTAATATGGTGATAATACAAGGAACCCATGTTATCACACGGAAGCAACTACACCTGCAACTAGCAACGCTAACAACAGGGTTAAGCAAGCAATAACATAGCCAATCAGTGGTTTGCTAGGTCGAACATGTTGACGGTTTTCATGGCATTGTTGTGAGGCTGATATTTAACATGTGGTAGGCAACGAGACATAATCGATGGAAACGGTAAAACTAGCATGGCAATGATAGTAATGGTATCTGGGGAAATGGCCATCTTGCGTGAGATCCCGCTTGGAAGAAGAACAACTCCGCGAAGTTGGCGAACCAACGTAGACGAACGGGTCCTCACATTACGACATGCTTGCGGAACTCTATCGAGACGGAGCAAACCGGAAACAAACATCAACACAAATATTCACCACACGATGCACAACATGATGCACAACCTAATATGATGCATGATCAGTTCAATAGTGCAAGGGATGGCATGGCAATTCACCTCACGCAGACACTACACATTAAGTGAAGCTCGATATGCAACGAGTAGCATATCTACGAAACTCCACGTTTAATTATTGAATTCACTCCCGTTTATTTACACGGCAATATTTAAGTGTGGTTAACATGGCAAGGGGTGAAGCGGGTGATTCTACAATTCTTCCTAGTCGGTTAACACACAGGACTTAGAGCGGATGTGACGGCACAAGAGACATGCAACACAAGATATATGCCATGAATGCGTCATGCATGCAGGTTCATCACATCACAGCCAAGAAGACAAAGAAACATGAGTCGCCACGCCGAGCGAAAGGGAACCATGGCGGCAAAACGGAAACAATTCCACGGCAATGTTCCTACCCCGATACTTAACGAGATGTCGGTGCCAACGAACTGGAAGCGTGTGCGGGAACGCTAAATAAAGATGGGGTGATCCCGTTTATCGGGTTCCCATGTGTCAAGGGCACCACGAAAGAGAGACAACGTGCAACGGGCAACATAAGGCGCATACATACGATACAACTCATACATCACAAGCATTCGGTACACGACACGTTCCAACGGTATACCTTCGAAGCGTGCAGATCGGAGCGGTTCGGTTCGTAGCGGACATCGTGGAAGTCGTGGTCGTCGAGGTACTCAGGTCTCGTTGACATTAGTGGTACTCTTGGCATCGGTATACGAACACGGGTCATCGGCGTCGGTTCACGGTCTTCACATCGGTAGTCGAACACGTTCCGAAGAGGGTCGGGGTCGTCGAGGACGTCCTGGTACTCGGCGATCTTGTCGGTTCCATGAAGGAGGGGATGGTGCACGCGGCAACGGCAAACAGCGACAGCGGCAACACGACTACAGCATCTACAGCAAGGCATCTAACAACAACAGCTTGCAGCTACGGCACCTAGCATCAGCAACCGGCAGCACTGGCACGCAGCCTAGCTAGCATACTACGACAGCAACTACAGCAAGAAGCTAGCAAGCAATGGAGCATGCACAGCAACAACAACTAGCGCAGGCAAGCAAATACGGCAAGCACCGGCTATGGCACAGCAAGCAACCTAGCACTAAGCAGCAAGCCGCAACTAGCATCAGCAAGAGCATCGGCCAGCGGTGCAGTAGAACAAACAGCAAGAGCATGAGCACGGGGCGACAGCAACAACAAGCAAAACGGCAGCAAGAGCAGCTAGCTTGCATCGGCACCAATAGAAACTACAGGCACCAGCAGCTACCGGTATGGGCAGCAGCAATCGGCCACGGCAACGGCACCAACTAGCTGGCAGCATCTAGCAAAGCAGCAGCGACACGGCACGCACAGCAACAGCTAGCTACACCAGCCTACGCAGCAGCACAAGCAACATGCAGCAAGGCACGGAAACCAATCAGCACAGTCGGCGGCAGCAGGGGCGCGCACCGGCGGAGGAGGTCGGGGCGAGGGCGATATGCGACGAGGGCCTGGTGGCGGCAGACCTGGCAGGACGACGGTTGGCGGGGGCTTGCTGCAGGCGAGGCCGAGGGAGGGGCGAGGCCATGGCGCGGGCACAGCTGAGGAGGTCGGGGCGACGCGTGGGGACATCACGGCGGGGCAGCCGGGGAGCAGGGAGGCGGAGACCACTAGCACGGTGGGGCACCGGCACGGGAACATCGAGGTTGGGCGGCCTACAGGCGGCGGCGGAGCACGCGGGGAGGCGACGAGGCGGGCACGGCGCACCGGCGAGCTTGCGGGGAACAGCGGCGCCTCGGGCAGGGACTCGGCGTAGGCTAGCTGCAGAGGCCGGCGGCGAGGGGGATCGGAACGAGGGCGAGCCCAAGGCGGCAAAACGGCAGGCACGCGGGGCGCAGCGCGGCGATGGCGCCATGGGGAGGCAAGGAAAAAAGAAAGGGGATCGCTAGGGAGGACGAGGACGGCGCCGGGGGGGAAGACGAGGAGGACCGGGACGAGGGGGCACGGGCTCCTGGCGCTAGGGCAGGGGAGGATTTGGCTTGGTCCAGGCCGGCTAGGCCTCTCCCCCTCACTCTTTTTTTTCTTTTTTTATAAAAACAGAGAACAAACACAAAGAAAATGTTTTAACAAAATAAAAAAATGCCTTTTACTCCTTTAAAAATATACCCCAACTTTAAAAAAAAGATTGGCCATTTTTAAACGAATAAAACTAAAGCCTTTTTGAAGAAATAAATAAACCCTTTTCTTACAAAAGAATAAAATCAAACCCCTTTTATAAACAAAATGCAACTCTAATTTTGAAATGAAACAAAAGAAGAAATAAAAGAAAAACCCAAGGGGTTGCCTCCACATTTAATAAAAGGACTTTTTAATAGAAGACGAATTTTTAAAAGGGGGGGCTAAGACTGAAATCTTTAGCAAACCACAAAAACAAATAAAAGAGGAGAGGGGGAGTTCCTATTGCATGCAAAGACACCGAGAGCACTTGAAGCACACACACTCAAAACACCACACGCAAGAGACGATGCAAGATGCCATGCATGATGCGACGATGCAAACTACATGATGATGCAACGAACGAAATATAATCACACGACGGAAATTGAAATAAAGGGGAATCTTCTGGAACGTCGGTCTCGGGCTGACACACCTTCGGCGGGTTGAGGTCGTACTTCCCTGGCAGGAGCTCTCCATTCAATCACCTCTTTAGGGGGCAGGACTCCCATTGACACAAACGCTACAAGGCGGCTTCATCAATATGAGAAGGAAACCAATGGCATTTCGATGGCTTTGACATAATATCCCAAGCCGGAAAGAGGTCAGCTGCATGGATACAAATGGCGGCTTATTCTAATGACTAGCAAGAAGGGACATCATAATGTTCTAAGTCGCCTAACAATGAGGGGCGCGTAATGAGGGCGAGTCACGAAAAAGACTAAGTTGACTTCATAGTAAGCCGCCGCTAGGTCGTGAAGGACCACAAACAATTGAATTTTGCTAAGTGTTGGAAGGACAGTTTTTTATCAAAGCTAGAGAACAGGATGGATTTACCAGCAGTGCATAAAAGAAAAGTTAATGGCCGAAATAAAACAGCGAAGAATAGAGACGACAACAACTAAAGGGGAGACGGATTTTCATACAGCGATATCAGTAAAGTTTATGCGAGATCCATCTTGCATCCGTTCCGCTACTTTTTAAAGGAGTTTTTGCTGCATTAAAAGAAGCTAACCAACTCGTGTCGCTAATGGTGGTGCGACGAACCCTAGAAGAACTCCGATGAACTACGGCATGCGACGTGAGCAAATATATACAAGGAGATGAAGGCGTACCTGACAATGTCGACTCGCGGAGGAAGAAGACCAAGGCTTGGCGCGGGAGACGAACGAAGGCGGAATCCGTACATCGGAGAGGTTCGCCGGAGAAAGTACGGCGGTGGCGCGTCGAGGGATGAACAGCCCGAGGAGGAAGAAGACGAGCTAGGGTAAGAAGTGAAAAAGATTCCCTATCGGTATTTAAAGACCGGAGGGGGAAATGGAAACGGCAGGCGCGGGAAACAAGGAAGCGTTGTAAATCTGGAATTAATGGCGCCTCGATTTTTGGCCTATACATATAAGATTGAAAGGAGCCGTTGGGTGTCGTCATGAAGATTCCTGGAATTACGGAGCAAGTGACGTCATTACTCCATGTGGCGGAAAGTTGGAAAAAAGTTTACAAGCCGGCAATTGTTCCGTTGGGAATAAGATGACGTTCCATTTGAGCCACGAGAGGTTAAAATAAAATCTATTTACATGAATAAATTCATGTCAATCTAGGGCCTAATGTTGGGGATATTACCCCGTTATAAGACCAACCCTATGGGGCCGGGTCGGGATAATGGCGGCTCTACCCCTATGGACGAGATGGGCTACTATTAAGAAGCGGCAGGCGCCAGATGAGAAGGTTGGCCCAAGACTCAGCGAAGGCGACTTGCGACCCTTGTGGGGAAAGAGACACCAGAAGTTTCCTTGCATGGAAAACAAGGCGAGTCAGAGATAAACCGGCTAACGAATTGTAACAAGAGTTTGACTCTTGTAAACCTAGAGTCTCGACATGTATATAAAGGCGGGTCTCTAGGGCTGATAGGGTTAAGTTAACATCAATCGAGAGCTAGGACAGGCGAATCCGCACCATTGTAATCGATTCCCACATCAATATACACAAAGCAAGACGTAGGATTTTACCTCAACCTGAGGGGCCGAACCTGGGTAAACTCGTCTCCCATTTCCCGATCAACCCCTTTGAGTCGCCACATAGCTGTGATGGCTCCATCACCAAGTCCTTTCACAAGGACATCTGTCGTGACAAAACCACGACACCAGGTATCCTCGATGAGTTTTGACAGATATGACCCATAGATGGGCACCTCCCGGTCTAGAACCGCAAACCAAAGCTGCTTCCACATGATGTGGGAAATATCCAAAGTAGAATTGCAACCCTTCTCCTTGATGCATAGAAGCAGAAGATTCACAAGATAGGAGTGAACGTGATCCTTGTTTCCAACCCGAGGAAACCGGGTGTTGCGAAAGGTGCAATGCATAATGTCCAAAAAAGGAATAAGCTCAGTGTGAGTACCCTTTCCAGTCTTGACTATCTTGGAATAACAAACAAACTTATTCTTGTGAGTAGGCATATCCTCAGTGTGTGGCCTCAGTCCAATGGGCTCATAGAGTCCACGATCTTCATAGCCCAAAGAGTTCATGAATGTTTTCTAGTCGGAGCGCAGAACTCTGTCATCTGTCATCCAAGACAAGTGGCATTTCTCATCAGCGTGAAAGTGAACCGTGGCATAAAATTGAGTCACAACCTTGCAATCGAAATTCTTATTGAAACCGATGATGGGGACCAGACCCGATTAAGCACACAGAGCCCAGGCTTCAAGAAAGTAGGCAGTGTGGGGATTGTTTCCCATGTGCTCCATGTCGATGGACTTGCCATCAGGCAAAAACAGATTGGTTCTGTTCTTCAGGATCCCTATAAGAATGAGAGATTGCTCCTTGGTCCAGAAGGGACGACCAACCATGTTCTCGTCCTGAGGTTGACGGTAGGGTTTACACTTGTGGAACTCCATAAATTCAGCATTTGTCATTTCATCACGGCCTTTGGGAGCCTTCTTCTTGAGGACACTCCACTTCACCTATTGCTGAGGTTGATTGGAACTACCACTGGCCCGGGCAACTTCACACGCACAGAACCGCTTGGAATCACCAGCCCGACCAGGATTCACGCGACGAGGAGGGGCGGAGGAACCATCACCTGGAACTCAAAGAAAAATAGCGAAAATGGACAAGACACGGGTGAATTCCAAGCAACAAACAAAAAAGCAAGAAATAGAAAGGCCCCAGAACAACAAAAACACGAAAAGAGAGGTTCTGGAGTACAAGCGGTAGTACCACGTTACGGGAGCGGTACTTCCACTTGCACTGTAGTACTGTTCACTCAGCAGCGGTACTACCGCCCGGGCGGCGAAAACGCTTCCACTGCACTGGAATGGAAGAACCGGTGAGAAAAATCTCACATTTATGAAGACAATCGAGAGTACACTATACATGGAAACAAATTTTGACCTACTCGCGCCTAGAATCCGCTAAAATTCGGAGAACACCTGATGCATTTCCCTAGAACAAGATGTGAAAATATAAAGCCGATGGGAAAAGAACACGGGCAATACCGGAGTCCATGGCGCAAGGTGGAGAGGGGGATGAGCCTCTCCGATCGGAAGAGCGAGGAACGGAACACAGAGGGAGATCCGAAGTCGGTCTGTGGGGGCATTCTAGTCGCATGTGGGAAGGAGAACGAGAGGTAGGAGGAGAGAATGGTTATGGGGGAAGTTATAACCCCCCTGCCCATCTCGTAACCCCTGGTGTTAGGACATATTTTATGCCTAAGTAATTTTGGTGATTGATGACAGTACCGCAAAGGACTAATCGTGTGTGTTGAGATTTCAGAGAACACATGTCAACGGCACAAGACGACTCGCCCCCTTCCATGGAACAGAAGCACAGTGTACTCTACGATTCTCTTTCTTTGAGTCATAAGAACACCGTACTATTAAGAGGGGACCCGTAGTGGAAAGGTTTGGTGGAATCAATTAAGGAAAAAGGTCTCCCAACGGTAGTACCTCTGTACCTAGCGGTAGTATCGTTGGGCCTAGCGGTAGCACCACTGGAGCTGGCGGTAGTACTGCTAGTGCTGGCGGTAGTACCGCCCCTGGTCAGCGGTAGTACCGCTCCAGGAACTTAGTACCGCCTTCCTAGCGGTTGTACTTCGTCGGAATTTTTGCGAAGACTTTCTTGGCGGTGGTTGGCCCGGTAGTGCATCTGCACTACCACGGGCCCAGCGGTAGTACCGCTGCAGCCAGCGGTAGTACCGCTGTAGCCAGCGGAAGTACCGCTAGGCTCGGGCTGTGAGTGAGAAAACGGTTGGAATTTTTCCCCCACTATATAAGGGGTTCTTCTTGCTCTATAACCCTACCTTTGACCCTCCCAAGCTCCATTGTTGCTCCCTAAGCTCAAAAGTGCCCGATCTCTCTCCCTAGCCAATCAAACTTGTTGATTCTTTAGGAATTGGTTGAGAAGGCCTAGATCTACACTTCCACCAAGAGAAAAGTTGATTCCCCCACCAATCCCTTGCGGATCTTGTTACTCTTGGGTGTTTGAGCACCCTAGACGGTTGAGGTCACCTGGGAGCCACATTCCATTGTGATGAAGCTTCATGGTCTTGTTGGGAGACTCCAAGCTTTGTGTGCAATTTTCCCCAACCTTTTGTAAAGGTTCGGTCGCCGCCTTGAAGGGCACCTATAGTGGAATCACGGTACCTCGCATCGTGTGAGGGCGTGAGGAGAATACGGTGGCCCTAGTGGCTTATTGGAGAGCATTGTGCCTCCACACTGCTCCAACGGAGACGTACTTCCTGTCAAAGGGAAGGAACTTCGGTAACACATCCTCGTCTTCATTGGTTCCACTTGTGGTTATCTCTAACCTTTACATTGTGTATGCTTATGTTGTTGTGTATCTCTTACTTGTCTTAGTTATCTTTGTTGTTAGCATCATATAGGTTCACCTCTTTGTTGTCATTTTAGTGAACCCTTATGTTGCTTACCCTAACTTGCTAAGATTAATTAAAAAGTGGTTGTTGCCTATCCACCCCCCCCCTCTAGTCAACCATATCGATCCTTTTAATTGGTATCAGAGCCACGTCTCTTTATTAAGGGTTTCACCACCCGAAGAGTATGGAAGATGATGAGGGAGTTCCCCGTGCGCAAACCGAGGCCATGGACTTGACTTCGATCACAAGGGACGACTTGAATACGGCTATGGCCGCACTCAAGACGTCCTTGACGAACGATGTCAAGACCATGCTTAAATAGTTTATTGAGGGAATTAAAAGTTCTCCCGAACCGGCGTTGGTGGTTAAACCCACCAACACGAATTCGGAGGCCAATTCCTTTAGGGAAACGACTAAAGGTATGCAACCTTCCCCTCCTCTCGAAAATGATGGAAATGAGACTTATGCATCTGTTCCACCACCCTTAGTCTATGGAGGACCGGTTCTCACACCGCGTCTTAATCCTGTTGGTCCTCCTCCTAAGCTTGTAAAAGGTGATTTTGCTAACTGGGTATTTTCTATTAAGTCTCATTTGAATTAAAGCTCAACAAATTTGTGGAGAATCATCGAGCAAGGCTATTATCCCCATGACCCAAGCAACCTCACTCCAAGAGAAGAAGCGGACAATCAATATAATCATTCTGCATTGTTTATTCTCCAGTCCATAGTGCCATCTGAAGATCTTCCTCACTTGCGTCCCTTCACTTTGTCCAAGGACTGTTGGGATCACATTATGGTGTTGTACAAGGGAAGCTCAAGCATTCAACGGTCCAACTATGAAGCGGTACTTGATAAGGCCGATGAGTTTGTGATGAAGGAAGACGAGGACCCTCGGGATCTCTATCGAAGGGTGACTGCTATTGTTGTGGCACTCAAGGACCATGGGAGCAAGGATGTGGATGATACATGGGTCAAGCGCAAGTTTCTCAAGGCCATCATGCCTTTCAATAAAGCCATGTCATCTGTCATTCCCCAACGACCAGATTTCTACTCCTTGTCTTCCAGTGAGGTGTTGGATGAATTCATTGCAATGTCAATCATGAACGAGACAGCTGACAATGCACTTGCTCGTGTTCACTCAAAGACAGCTTCACCCAACCTTGCATTAAAGGCAAAAGCGGATTTTGAAGAAGAAGAAGAGGATGAGGAAGAGGAGAGCTGCCCTGAAGACATGAAGTATGCTTATCATGAGCACATGGCTCTTGCGTCAAGGCAATTCTGGGGCAACAAGAGGAACTCAAGACCCACCTTCACCAAGAACAACTCAAGTGGGTTCAAACCCAAGCAACGAGTGAGGACATGCTATAACTGTGGTAATGTGAGTCACTTTGTGGCCCAGTGTCCCTATGAGAAAAGGGAAGACAACGGGGGCAAGCTCATTCGCAAAGACAAAACCAAGTCATTCCCAATCAAGAACAACTTTGTGAAGAAACCTCAGCCAAAGGGTATGGTGGCCCTTGAAGAGTACCCTTCCGATGATAATGATGATGATGATATGGTGGCACCTGCAATTGTTGCTATTGCCACCCCATCTCCCAAGAAGGTGTCTCTCTTCAACGCCCCCAACGAGAACCACATCGCCAAGTGCCTCATGGCAAAAGGTATCGATCAGGTAACCCCCATCATTAAGACCAACATCGCTACTGCTCCTTCATTGTTGAATTGTGTTGATGATAGTGATGTCGGGGAACTTAATGAGCATGATCTTGACAAATTTCTGTGCACCATTAAGGGAGAATCCAAGAAGCACTTTGTGCTCTCTTGGAACAACTGGGTGAGGCTAATGACCTCATCGAGTCTCATGAGGAGACCATCTCCGAGCTTCAGGGACATAGTCATGACTATGCCGATGAGATTGCTGAATTATCTATTGCACTAGAAAAGGAACGCACTCTACGTTTGGCTCTTGAGGAGTCATACAACGATGACTGCGCTAAAATGCAAAAGAAACTAGATCATGATATTGTTCTTAGTCGTATGCTTAAGTCTGAAAAGTATGATTTTGGGGTTGGCCATGACAGACTCAAAGTGGAGTTTGACACACTTGACAAGGCTCACAAGATCTTGAAAGGTGTTCATTACTCTCTGAAAGAGTCTCATGATCAACTCCAAGCAAAGCTTACCAAGGAAATCTCTACTTGTCCGCCCTTTGTGTTAATTGATAATGCGTGTACAACTAACCCTTGTTGTGAGCATGTACATCTTATGGAGGAAAATGCCAAGTTAAAGGAGAGACTTGAGAAGGGCCTTGTGTCATGCATACAAGGCAAGAAGAGCCTGAACGACCTCTTGAGCAATCAAAAGGGTGTTGTAGGAAAGGAGGGACTTGGACTTACCTCCAAGTCAAAAGGAAAAAGGAGGAACAGGAACAAACGACCCCCTACCCTCATGGACATCTTTGTCAAAAAGGGCGAAGGGACTCAGGAGGTGAACAGGAACAAGGTGGACGATGGTAACGTCAAGAAGGGCAAAACCATTCCTACTAACACAGCCGGCAAACTCAATCCTTCCTATGTTTTATTCGTGCTACTGATGGGCATGTTTATGTCAGATTTGTTGGTTCTTACTATGAGTCCATTGAATGGGCTATTTGGGTTCCTAAGACCCTTGTCTCTAACATTAAAGGACCCATTAAAAATGGATACCTAAAACCAAGCCTTGATCTATTGCAGGAGTTTGCTTCTGGTGGGGTGTCATGGTTGCTCGATAGTGGAGCAACAAATCATATGACCGGAAGCAAGGACTTAGTGGTGGATGTGCATCCTTCTCCATCTATGCCCACCCATGTCCAATTCGTCGATGCATCCTCGTCAAAGGTATTGGGATTTGGTAAGGTGGTAATCTCTCAAGAGTTATCTATTGAGAAGGTCGTGCTTGTTGAGTCTCTTGCCTACAATCTACTTTCGGTTCGTCAACTTGCAATTATGGGTTTTTCCACTTTCTTTGATCTTGATACTGTGGTCCTCTTGTGGAGCAAGACTCTTAAAGTAGCCTATGTTAGATATGTCGAAAATGGTCTTTGTGTGGTGAACTTTTCAAAGCGACCCACTAAGACTGCGACTTGTCTAATGGCTAAAGTTGATGTGGGCTCGCTTTAGCATCGCCGACTAGCTCATGTCAATATGAGATCTTTGCAAAGTCTTCTCAAAGGGGACCATATTCATGGACTAACAAATGTGAGTTTTGCTAGAGATCGTGCTTGCAGTGCCTGCATTGAACGAAAGATTCATGAAACTGCTCATCGTCCAACGACTCTCATTTACACTAAGAGGCCATTGGACCTCCTCCATATGGATCTTTTCGGTCCTCCATCATTTGATAGTCTTTGGTGATTGTTGATGACTACTCAAGATACACCTGGGTATATTTCTTCAAGAGGAAGAGTGAGACTCAACAAACTGTCATCAACTTTGCTAATGAAGCTCAACGTCAACATGAAGCAAAGATTTTGATGATTAGAAGTAACAACGGCACCGAGTTCAAGAACTACACCTTGGATGAGTTTCTAGGTGATGAGGGAATAAAACATCAATATTCAGCACCATATACCCCTCAACAAAATGGCGTGGCGGAAAGGAAGAACCGGACTTTGATGGATGTTGCAAGAACAATGATGGCGGAATTCAAATCTCCATATAACTTTTGGGCTGAAGCCATCAACACAGCATGTCACGCGTCCAATCGGCTCTATATCCGCACAGGCTTGAACAAGACTCCATATAAGATTCTCACCGGAAACAAACCCAATCTCAAGTACTTCCGGGTATTCGGTTGTAAGTGTTTAATTCACAAGAAAGGTGCGCGTTTAGCTAAATTTGATTCTAGAGCACAAGAGGGCATCTTTGTTGGTTATGCTACAAACTCTCATGTGTATCATGTCCTCAACAAGTCCACCGAACTCATTGAGGAGACGTGTAACATGGAGTTTGATGAAAATAATGGCTCCCAAGTGGAGCAAAGTGGTATTTGTGATGTAGGTGATGAAATTCCTCCCCAAGCCATAAGAAGAATGGGGATTGGTCAAATACTCCCCATTGAGGAACCCCTTGTGGACGAAGGAGAAGGACAATGCTCTACTCAAGTGGAGCCATAACCCTCACAAGCCCCACACGATTCTGATGAAAAAAGAGAAGACCCTCGACAAGTTGAACAAGCTCAAGGTCAAGATCAATTGCCCAACGATGGTGATGTGTCCCATGATGTTCAAGCACTTACCCAAGGTTCTGAACCTGCTCAAGATCAAGATCAAGTGCAACTACAAGATCCAGACCAAATAGAAGCACAAGATCAAGATCAAGAGCAACAACAAGTACAAGGACAAACAAGTGAACCTTCTCAAGTCGAAAATCAAGTTGATCAGGATACTGTCTCGTAATTCCCTTCTGCAGCACCAAAAGCCGGTGTCAAGGGAGGTTCAAGACGCAAGGGCAAGCAAAGTAAACAAGTCGATGCTCCCCAGTTATCCAATGAAGAACTCTTGGAGTGTCGAGCAGCCAAGATTGCGAACAAGCTGAGAGTCAAGTCACATCTTATGAAGAATGTACTTGGCAGTTTAGAAAGGGGAGTATCCACCCGTCAACAGATTTGGAATTATTGTGAGCATCACGCGTTTGTTTCATATTGTGAACCTCAACAGGTACACGAAGCGCTCGATGATGAGGATTGTCTTATGGCCATGCATGAAGAACTCAACAACTTCGAGCGTAATCAAGTCTGGGATTTAGTGCTAAGACCAAAGGAGGAACATAATGTCATCGGGACCAAATGGATTTTCAAAAACAAGCAAGATGCCAATGGGATTGTGATTCGAAACAAGGCAAGATTGGTGGCTCAAGGCTACTCCCAAGTCGAGGGTATCGACTACGGTGAAACCTTTGCCCCTGTTTCTCGTCTAGGATCTATTCGCATGCTGCTTGCATTTGCTTCTCATCATAATTTCAAATTACAGCAAATGGATGTGAAAAGTGCTTTTCTTAATGGTCCTTTAAATGAGTTGGTCTATGTCAAACAACCCCCGGGATTCAAACATCCCAAGCTCCCCAATCATGTGTACAAACTTAATAAGGCACTTTATGGCCTTAAATAAGCCCCACGTGCGTGGTATGAGTATCTTACTGAGTTGTTACAAGATCGTGGGTTTGAAATTGGGAAGATAGATCCCACTATTTTTACTAAGAGGGTTAAAGGGGATTTGTTCATATGCCAACTATATGTTGATGATATCATTTTTGGTTCTCCTAGCATTTCTTTCAATGAAGAATTTGCTGCACTAATGACCGAGAAATTTGAGATGTCCATGATGGGAGAGTTGAAGTTCTTCCTCGGATTCGAGATTAAACAAGGCTTAGAAGGGACCTTCATCAAACAAGCCAAGTACAGTCAAGACATGCTCAAAAGGTTCGAGCTCGAAGATGTCAAGCCGGTCAAGTTCCCCATGCCAACAAGATGCAAGCTTCACAGTGATCCCAATGGTAAAGCAGTGGATCAAAAGGTATATCGCTCCATGATTGGATCCCTTCTTTACCTTTGTGCATCTAGACCAGATATTATGTTGAGTGTAGGGATCTGTGCACGGTTTCAATCCGCACCAAAAGAAAGTCATTATATGGCTGTTAAGCGAATCTTTCGATATTTGGCTCATACCCCAAACTTTGGTCTATGCTATCCCAACGGAGCAAACTTCAACCTAGTGGGCTATTCTGACTCAGATTGGGCAGGAGATTGTGTGGAGAGGAATTCAAATTCTGGAGGATGCCAATTCCTTGGTCGCTCACTGGTAAGTTGGTCTTCAAAGAAGCAGAATTGTGTCTCACTATCATCCACCGAAGCTGAGTATGTGGCAGCTGCAAGTTGTTGTGCGCAATTGTGATGGATGAGGCAAACTTTAAAGGATTACGGTGTCACTTGTGACAAAGTGCCTCTTCTATGTGACAATCAAAGTGCTGTCAAGATTTCCCTCAACCCGGTGCAACATAGCAAGACCAAGCATATTGATATTCTCCATCACTTTATTCGTGAACATATCAAGCTTGGTGATATTGAGGTTCACTTCATCCACACTGAAGAGCAACTTGCAGATATTTTCACTAAGCCCCTAGATGAAGCAAGGTTCTGAGAGTTAAGGCATGAGCTAAATATCATTGATTCAAGTAATGTGGATTGAAGCTAGGCACTTTGCACCTCACTATGCATTAGATCATGTTCTAGATGTAGGCATGGACATAGGTGGAGTGTTGTTCTCTCAATGAACTTTCCTTCCCCCCATTATGCATAAATTGATCAAGTCTTTCACTTTAGCCATTACTAAATGGCACTTGTGCTTCAAAGACGAGCGTTGGTCATGAACCCAAGGATAATTCTTTGCGGTGTCATACCTTTGCCTCAAACATAGGTGGCCTCGGCCACCGCCCCCACCTTTCTCTCATATGGAAGAAAGGATACAAAATGACTAGTCAGTATATCTTGCTGGTGCTATCTTTTTATTACACTGACTAGTCGTTGCCCACGTCTTTTTCATGGAATCCTATGTCTCGTTGTGCCATTTTGAGCGGTACTCATGCTCCATCTTCATCTACTGCCACCCCCAAGGACAGGCTGCAACAACTTTATGTGAAGAAAGGTGTGCTCCCCAAGCATCTGGATATCATGCATCGGATCTTCCGCAACACTCTCTTTCCTCGCATTGGCAACTTTGACGAGGTGCATGGTCATCTAGCTGAGATGCTTCTGCTCTGTGAGGAGGCTAAGACTAAGGAATCTGCCCCTCTCGATATTGCCCACGTGATGTTCAATGAGCTCTGGAACTGCATCATGAACCGCAAGGTTCCCATCTACGGGCCCTACTTGTTTTCCTATATTCGCTAGAGGTGGCACGAAGTCTATCTGATCGATGAGTTCCCTATTTAGGCTGATTACTTTGTGCATGATCCTATCAAGCTCTGTATCAAAGACAAATGGGCCAACCCATCCACTTTGTCTCAGCACATGGACACTGACACAGAGACTGCTGCTGAAGGAGGCCCCGCTTCTCAGTCCCGCTCTTCTGCTATGCCATATTGGGCAGTGAAACTGAAGGATAAAATGAAGACTCTCTTCTGTATGCAGGCCAAGGGACAGTATCAGTCTCATGTGGCCCAGAAGGAGAACCGTCATAGGCAAAGCGTGTCTTGAGGACACTTGATTTTGATATCTCCAGCGGCTCAGAGGACGACATCACTCCAGAGTCTGATTGGATGCGGGATCAAGGTTATCAGTGGTCTGATGCAGAGGAGGAGGCGTCTGAGGAGGACAATGAGGAGGCGTCTGAGGAGGACAATGAGGAGGACTAATCATGTGTGTTGAGATTTCAGAGAACACATGTCAACGGCACAAGACGACTCGCCCCCCCCCTCCATGGAACAAAAGCACGGTGTACTCTACGATTCTCTTTCTTTGAGTCATAGGAACGTCGTACTATTAAGAGGGGACCCGTAGTGGAAAGATTTGGGTGGAATCAATTTTGCACGCACACACTTTATCTCCTTTTCCTTTCCCTGCAACTTTGGAGTGGCTCCCGCCTATGGTTTATCTCCTCTAAGAAAAAAGGTCTCCCAGCGGTAGTACCGCTGGGCCTAGCGGTAGCACCGCTGGAGCTGGCGGTAGTACCACTAGGGCCCGCTCGCCCTAGCGGTAGTACCGCTAGTGCTGGCGGTAGTACCACTGTGCTGGCGGTAGTACCGCTCCAGGAACTTAGTACCGCCTTCCTAGCGGTTGTACTTCGTCTGAATTTTTGCGAAGACTTTCTTGGCGGTGGTTGGCCCGGTAGTGCATCTGCACTACCAGGGGCCCAGCGGTAGTACTACTGCACCAGCGGTAGTACCGCTGCAGCGTAGCGGTACTCGGGCTGTGAGTGGGAAAACGGTTGGATTCCCCCCCCCCTCCACTATATAAGGGGTTCTTCTTGCTCTATAACCCTACCTTTGACCCTCCCAAGCTCCATTGTTTCTCCCTAAGCTCAAAAGTGCCCGATCTATCTCCCTAGCCAATCAAACTTGTTGATTCTTTAGTAATTGGTTGAGAAGGCCTAGATCTACACTTCCACCAAGAGAAAATTTGATTCCCCCACCAATCCCTTGCGGATCTTGTTACTCTTGGGTGTTTGAGCACCCTAGACGGTTGAGGTCACCTCGGAGCCACATTCCATTGTGGTGAAGCTTCGTGGTCTTGTTGGGAGCCTCCAAGCTTTGTGTGGAGTTTGCCCCAACCTTGTTTGTAAAGGTTCGGTCGCCGCCTTCAAGGGCACCTATAGTGGAATCACGGTACCTCGCATCGTGTGAGGGCGTGAGGAGAATACGGTGGCCCTAGTGGCTTATTGGGGAGCATTGTGCCTCCACACCGCTCCAACGGAGACGTACTTCCTGTCAAAGGGAAGGAACTTCGGTAACACATCCTCGTCTTCATTGGTTCCACTTGTGGTTATCTCTAACCTTTACATTGTGTATGCTTATGTTGTTGTGTATCTCTTACTTTTCTTAGTTATCTTTGTTGTTGGCATCATATAGGTTCACCTCTTTGTTGTCATTTTAGTGAACCCTTATGTTGCTTACCCTAACTTGCTAAGATTAATTAAAAAGTGGTCATTGCCTATTCACCCCCCCCCCTCTAGTCAACCATATCGATCCTTTCACCTGGGCATTTCCTGAAGCGGTAGTACCACGAAATGAGCGGAAGTACCGCTTGCGCGATAGTACCGACCATGTCTGAGTGGTAGTACCGCTTCTTTCACAGGAACAACCCATCCCAAACAACGATAAAATGGTTAAAACCTAGATACTTCAACAAGGACAAAAAGCTAATATACTCCAAGGGAGTAAAGATACACACAAAGGAAGAGAAACAAGACTGACATTTACGCTCCAATCGAAGAAGCTCTTAAAAAGCAAATGTCTCACGAGGAAGGGGCGGTGACCGAGGCCAAATATGTTTGAGTCAGTTGGTATGGCACCACGAAGATTTTAATCTTGGGCCTAGTACCAATCAACATGAGCAAAGTGAAAGACTTGATCGATTTATGCATAATAGGGGGTAGGAGAGTTCATTGGGAGAACAACACCCCCCCCTAATTTCATGCCTACATCTAAACAAGTTAGTATGATGAGAGTGGTGGGGTGTGCCAATTTCCATTCACATTGCTCAAATCAATGATATTTAGCTCATGCCTTAACTCGCGAAATCTTGCTTCATTCAATGGCTTCATGAAAATATCTGCAAGCGGATCACTAGTGTTGAGGTAAATGAGATCTATCTCCCCACGCTTGATATGATCCCGGATGAAGTGGTGATGAATACTATTGTGCTTCATCTTGCAGTGTTGAACCGGGTTATTGGAGATCGAGATAGCACTTATATTATCACAATAAAGAGGCACTTTGTCACATGTAACACCGCAATCCTTTAAAGTTTGCCTCATCCAAAGCAACTGAGCACGGCAACTTGTAGTAGCAATATACTCGGCCTCGGTGGACGGGAGAGAAACACGGTTTTGTTTCTTGGAAGACCAACTTACCTGAGAGCGAGCAAGAAATTGGCAACCTCCGGAAGTAGACTTCCTCTCCACACGGTCTCCTGCCCAATCCGAATCTGAGTATCCTATAAGATCAAATGAAGCACCTTTGGGATACCATAGGCCAAAGTTTGGGGTATGAGCTAAATATCAAAAGATTCACTTGACAGCCACATAGTGAATTTCCTTAGGTGCGGATTGAAATCATGCACAAATTCCCACACTCAACATAATATCTGGTCTATATGCACAAAGATAAAGCAAGGAGCCAATTATAGAGTGATATACCTTTTGATCCACAACTTTACCATTGGGATCGAGGTCAAGATGGAAGTTGAGAGGCATGGGAGTGTTTGCCTTGGCTGGTTCAAGGTCATCCATATTTAACCTTTTGAGCATGTCTTGAGTATATTTTGCTTGATTGATGAAGGTTCCTTGACTTTGTTGCTTGACTTCGAATCCAAGGAAAAACTTCAACTCTCCCATCATAGACATCTCAAACTTTTTTTTCATTAGTGCGGCAAACTCTTCATTAAAAGCTTTGTTAGGAGAACCAAAGATAATATCATCAACATATAGTTGGCATATAAACAAACTCCCTTTGACCTTCTTAGTAAAAAAGAGTGGTGTCAATTTTCCCAACTTCAAACCCACGATCATGTAACATCTTGCTAAGGTGCTCATACCACACACGTAGGGCTTGTTTAAGGCCATAGAGTGCCTTATAGAGAACATATACATGATTGGGGAACTTGGGATCCTTGAACCCGGGGGTTGCTTGACATATACCAACTCCTTAAGGGGACCATTAAGAAATGCACTCTTCACATCCATTTGATATAACTTGAAGTTGTGATGAGAAGAAAATGCAAGCAACATGCAAATAGATTCAAGGCGAGCAACAGGAGCAAAGGTTTCAGCATAGTCGATGCCCTTTACTTGGGAGTAGCCTTGTGCTACCAATCTTGCCTTGTTACGAATGACGACACTGTTTGTATCTTGCTTGTTCTTAAAGATCCACTTAGTTCCAATGGCATTGTGGTTCTCCTGAGGTCTTGGCACCAGATGCCACACTTTGTTGCGCTCGAAGTGATTGAGTTCATCATGCATGGCTTCAACCCAGTCCATGTCTTCGAGCGCCTCTTGTACCTTTAGGGGTTCAATATGAGAAACAAACGCATGATGGGCACTAAAGTTTGTTAATTGACGACGAGTGGTTACCCCTCTCATTTAGCTTCCATAGACATTCTCCAACTCATGAGAATTCTTTATGATCTTTTAACCATTCCTGGGAGCATGTATTTCTCAAATATCCTCATGGGTAAGCTGAGGAGGAGCGTTTTTGAGACCTTTACTGCCTTTGCGGGCTTGATCTTGATCTGGAGCTTGGTCTTGATCTTGAGCTTGCTCTTGATCTTGAGCATTCTCGAAGGTGTGAGCTTGATCAACGACATCACTTGGTGCAGCACCATCATGAGGTTGATCTTCTCCTTGATCTTGATCACAAGGTTGAGGGCCTTCAGTTAGTTCTTGTGACAGCCCGAGACCGACGCTCCAGAAGATTCCCCCTTTATTCCGTTTTCGCCGTGTGTCTATTTTCCTTTGTCGCATCATCATTGCATCATGCGCATCATCTGCATTGCATCGGCATCTCCGTTGCCGCCAGTTTTCAAAAGTTGCATCCGTTGTTAGTTGCCGGTTCTCGTCGTTGTTCGTTCTGAGCCCGTTCACACACGCACGCGCCCGTGGCATCGTCAAACCCTGTTTTAAAAGTGTGTTGAAAACTTTCTCTGATCGGGGTGAAACTTGGCATGCGGTCGTAATTAGTTATCGCTAGGCCGCCTGTCGAATTTTGTCGCGATCGGAGTCCATCTGGTACCCGAACGGTCGAACGTAGCGGCACCGTATTCGGTCTATCGTCGGACGTTTCCGGTATTTTAAATCGCGTTGCCGCGCTGCACCGTTTCCTCTCTTCCCTGGCTAACCTACTCTACATGGCCACTTAGCCCGTCCCCGCATGCAGAATTGTTTCCGGAACGAAATTCCGCTAAAGCTAGCCCCCCATTTGTCTATTAATAGACCTCCCCTTCCATTTTTGCCTCTCCCTAACCCTACCTCGGGATCCACGCCCCCCAAACCGTAGCCTCCCACCTCTCTCTCTCTCCTCCCACCAGCCTCCAGCCGCCGCGGGCCCGCCCAGGCCCGTCGTTCGCCTGCGCCTTCGCCCGAGCTCGCCGAGGTCGCTGCCGTGACGCGCCGCCAGCAACACCCGTCGAGAGGAGAACGACGAGCATGTGGGCTCGCTCGCGTGGCCACCAGTTGGGCCAGCGCCCTGCCTCCCCGCGGCCTAGACCTAGCATGGGCCGGCCTCGCCTCCCGGCCCAACTCGCCCCTCTCCACTTCCTCCATCCGGCGCCGACCGGCCTGCCTCCCTTGCCGACCTGGGCCAGGCCCAAGGTGAGTTCCCCCCGGTCTTCTATTCCTTTTTCGCCTAGGTGGAGAGTATGCTAAGTTGCGCCCCCTGTAGCCCATCAAATATTAGATTAGGCCCGGTAGTTGTTTTCCATTTTAGGAATTTTCGGAATTATAATCAATTCCAGAAATTAGACGTTTAATAAAAAACCCGTAACTTTTAAACCGCTTTGTCGGATCGCGATGAATTAGATATGTATTTGGTGTAGTTTTGCGCGTAGAATCCGATTATAAAACTTGCATTTTATTTGACGTCGTTTAGTGTGCCATATGCCTAGGTTTATGTGATGTTTAGATAGGATAGACGCCCGTATTTATTTTTCGCGCAAGACCGTATAGCCCGAATGCCGTAATAGAAATGTCCATGTTTTAGGAACCATTTTTTCATGTATTTTAGAGCGGTCACTCGTATTTTTGCGTGTAGGGTTTGCCGCTAGTTTATTTTCCCGTGTTTAGGTTATTTTCTCGCATTTACATGTGGTAAAATTTTGTTGTTGCAACCCCACATATTTTATATGTTTCCGGGGTAGAAAAATCCATGGGATTTTTCTGTGCAATTATTTTTAGCTTTTGAGCAAGTTAGTTCGCGCGATATTTTGTCATGTTTCCCTCTTGTTTATTTCGTAGGATTTATTCCGCGCTCCGTTTGATTAAGTTGTCAACTAGGGAGTTGTTCTTGGGTGTTTAGACTAGCCCCTGGTATTTTTGGTTGCAATAGAAATGCATGTTTAGGTGTGGTTTTCTTGCTCTCAAGTTGCTAGAAATAGTGCTGATTTGGAGGAGCTGAAATATTTCCAAGTCTGGAATCTGTTATATTTTGTTGTTGTCTTGTCTTGCTTCTATCTTGTGATCTGTAGCTCTTTTGAGGTTGGTCCAATGGAGTTAGTTGTAGCCCTTGTGTTTCTCTAGCATGTTGTGTATTTTCATGCCAATTGGAGTCATGTAGCTATAGGTTTTGCTGCTGTCAATATGGCTTCAGATCGAAAACTGCACCTTCATGAAGTGTAATTTTCACTAAGTCTGAAATAGTGTGTGAGATGCCATTTTGTGCCTTCTTTCCAAGTGTTCCATGATGCCATGCTAGTTCTTGTTGGTTGTATGTTGTAGTGCTTCTTACCCTCTTTCGTTTCATGCCTTGGTTGATTATATTTGAGTTGTGTAGCTCGTAGTTGTGGGGTGTAGGAAATGCTATGTGGCTGATTTTGGCAGATTGTAGTGATTTCTTGTTTTGCTCGTAGTTGTTCATCCGTAGCTCCGTTTTGATCATGTCCTACATGAAACTTGCTTATAATCTCGTGTAGTTTCATTTTCTCTTGCTGGTTGTATGTTTTGAAGTGCTCGTGACCGTCGTTGCACACATATTGCATTCATGTCATCATATCTTGTGGTGCTAGTATCTTTTGAACCGTAGCTCCGTTGGACATGATCTCTATGTGTAAATTGCTTGTCTCAACGCGTAGAATCACGTGAACCTATTTGTTTTGCTGTTTAACAACTAATTAAAGGTGTTAGTCCAGATCTGGACAGAATTGTAAATTAACATGTGAGGTCGTTTCGGAGGTGCTATATGACATTTCCGACCTCATTTAAAATGCCTAGATAGATAGTTTAATTGCGCTTCACCTCTTTCCATGTTTAACCACATTTAATATTGTCATGTATCTAATCGGGATAGAACTAAATAATTAAACATGGAGTTTCGTCAATATGCAACTCGTTGCATATTGAACTTCACTTAATGTGTAGCGATTGTTTGTCGTGAATTGTCATGTCGTGACTTGTATGTATTCAGCTGCTCATGCATCATATGTGTTGTGCATCGTGTGGTGAATATCGTGTGTTGATTTGGGTTCCGGTTTGCTTCGTCTTGATAGAGTTCCGCAAGCGTGCCGGATTGTGAGGACCCGTTCGACTACGTCAGTTCGTCTTCTTCACGGAGGCATTCTTCTTCCAAGCGGGATCTCAGGCAAGATGACCATTTCCCAGATACCATTACTATCATTGCCATGCTAGTTTTATCGCTTCTATCGATTATGTCTCGTTGCCTACCACATGTTAAATATCAGTCTCTCAACAATCCCATGAAAACCTTCAACCTGTTCAACCTAGCAAACCACTGATTGGCTATCTTACTGCTTGCTTAACCCTGTTGATAGCATTGCTAGTTGCAGGTGCAGTTGCTTCCATGTGAAAACATGGGTTCCTTGTCATATCACCATACTAATGCTATTTAATTTAATGCACCTATATACTTGGTAAAAGGTGGAAGGCTCGGCCTTTCTAGCCTGGTGTTTTGTTCCACCTTTGCCCCCTTAGTTTCGGCTACCGGTGTTATATTCCATAATTGAGCGCTCCTAACACGATCGGGGTTGTTATGGGGACCCCCTTGATAATTCGTTTTAGATTAAAGCTGGTCTGGCAAGGCCCAACATTGGTACTACATTTGCCCAACATAATAATTCTGTTAAATTGAAATGCATAGGGAGTTAGCGCTACCCGAGGAGTAATTCTACATAATACAGGGAGGGCCAGTGCTGGTCCAAAACTAGAGCCGTTTGCGGGGCCAACCTGGGGCAACTCGGGAGATTTCTATCAGGCCACCGTACGCTGTGCTTATCCGTCGTGTCCTGAGAACAAGATACGCGGCTCCTAGCGGGATCATCGACACGCCGGGCGGCCTTGCTGGATTAGTTTTACCTTTGACAAGATATCCTGTGGATCGAGATTCCAGTGATGCTCTGGGTAATCTCAGAGTTGAGGTTTTCCACTAGGGAATCCGACAAGATCGCGAGCTTCGTGATTGAGGATTTCTATGCGGCTTGTGGTAATTTGTGATGGACTAGTTGGAGCACCCCTACAGGGTTAAATCTTTCAGAAAGCCATGCCCGCAGTTATGTGGCAACGTGGAAACTTTGTTTAACACTCGTTCTAGATAACTTGAAGTTAACTTAATTAAAATATGCCAACTATGTGCGTAACCGTGAGTGTCTCTTTCGTGAGTTGTTTCTCCGATCGAGCACACGGTGGGGTTATGTCTAACGTAGGTAGGGGTTCAGGATCATTCATTTGATCATCAGTAGTCACGTCCGTTATGCGTAGATCTTCTCCCTCCATAATCTTGTACTCGTAAGTTTAGCCAGCAAATGTATGCTTAGCCGTTGCTGCAACCTCACCCATTAAGCTTTGCTAGTCTTGATACCTTTGGAAATGAGATTGTTGAGTCCCCTGTGGCTCACAGATTACTACAACACCAGTTGCAGGTTCAGGTAAAGGTTACTTCACGCGAGCGCATTGATTGTTCATTTGGAGTATCTTCTTCTTCTTCTTCATCGATCTAGGATGGGTTCCAGGCCGGCAGCCTGGGATAGCAAGGATGGATGT
Organism: Hordeum vulgare subsp. vulgare; assembly: GCF_904849725.1. Classification (NCBI taxonomy): domain Eukaryota; kingdom Viridiplantae; phylum Streptophyta; class Magnoliopsida; order Poales; family Poaceae; genus Hordeum; species Hordeum vulgare. The sequence continues at coordinate 538,028,767 of NC_058521.1, forward strand.
CGTTCTTCTTTTCTCGTTTGTTTTTGTCCGTAGTCGGACCCTGCTCTTATTCATGATGGTTATGTACTGTACTGCTGTGACTCTGATGTAGCTTGTGGCGAGTGTAAACCAATTCTATATATATACCTCTTCTTTTCAGTACATGTACTTGTAACGATATCCATTCTTGCGACACGATGAGATGCGCTTCTATCCCTGACGAGGCCTTCGTGCCAAATTGAGGATAGGGTCGCATCTTGGGCGTGACAAGGTGGTATCAGAGCAGTACCGACCTAGGAGCCCCCTTGATTGATCAAACTTGGCCGAGTCGATTCTAGTGAAAAACTGCTTTGAGTCTAGTTATATATCGGAGAGGAGGATTCTTTTTTCTCCTCTTCCATGCTCTGGTGAGGAATCTTGACGTAATAATTTAATTCTACTCCTCTTCTCACTCAAAAAATTTTAGGATCACGCGGATATTTTTGGAATCTATATGATGCCGATGTGATGGAGTTCTGTATTGGTGCCTCCTATCTGCTTTGAGTTTCAGGGGAGTTGAGCTCCAGGGGATTCTTGAACACATCGTTATCATTCAGATTTCTTAGTATCTCAGAACGAAGGATGTTCGTAATTGCTTCAATACTAGTAGTGGCGAGATAACCCCGATGTCCCCAGTACTGGTGCAGATTGTTCGGGAGTACTGCCATACTTTGTATTGTTGTGATCACGAGGGTCTGTTGTAGATGAAGGTCCGAGATTCTGGTCGTGTGTTGACGGATGTGATACAAGTGATGGGTTAGTATAGGAGTTGTGTGATTATTACTCATTGTATCCGTGTACCAGATTGCATGACCAGATATTTCGGGAATTCATAGCTGGGAATTCAAGTAGTTGCTTATAGGACAATCTTCCAACAAATGCATGATGTTAGGTTGGGGTTCGACATCTAGTGGATTCGTTTGTTCACGGTCGACTTACAGCAGTACACGTTGTGTCTTAAAGAGTCCTTGTAGCTTGCTACGACTCGGGGACGCTTCGTATATTGGGTGCACTGCCTTGCACTTGATGGCTACTGTAAAATCGAGCCCTTGTGATCCTATCCACGAAAATATCGAACGGAATCTTTCTCATGACTTTGTTCTGGCTAATTGCAAGCCGCATCCTTGTTTTGTTGGAATATGGTAATTCAAGTTGCTTCGATGTCAAGTGGTGATTTCAGACCTTTCCAAGAGGTGTTCTCATATTTTTATGAGAGTATTAATTCTTTTGCTCTATCAATTGTCTTATCAATTCCTTTCAACCGGAGTCATCGTATCAATTCCATTCAACCGGTGTGCTTCTCTTCAACTGAATTCAATCTTATCTAATTTTGCAAGATCATTCTCTCTTTTATGCCAGAGTTCATCTCATCTGTTCCAAGTCGTCTTTGTTTTCCCCCGCCCTCCCACCCTTTTCTTCAGTGATTGAATTTTCATCCAAGAGTTTTCTTTTCATGGTGCTTCCGCTGTCTGTTCTTTTCTCTCTTACCCGGTGATTCATTGTGAAGATTCTCAGGAGCTTCATGTTCATCCTTATTCAGTCTTGTTATTTTTCCGGTGAATTCAATTTAGTTGTCCGTGTCATCATATCCTTTTCGTCCTTGTAATTCTTTCCTATGTTGGAAATTCTTATCAGTCTTCTTGTTATTCATTCCTCTCTTTTCTATCCGGAGTGTTAAAGACATTTCAGTAGTTTCTCATTTTCAATTCTTTTAATTATTTCGAGGTGCTAACCTCATCTAGTTCTCTTCATACCGGTGCAATATCAATCTTTCCAGCAATCTTTTCAACGGTGATTTCTTTGAGTGGGCACATAACCCACAGGTTTTCCCCAGGATCTGTTATAGCTCTTGTAATCCTCCGGAGATCTTTAATTATTTTCAACTCTGACGTAAGTATGAATTGCATCAGTCATATTCCTTCTTCAAGATCTATTTGAATTAATTCTCATATTTGGCTCAACCTTTCATTCTTCTTTATTCCGGAGTGTCTCATTAATTCTTGGTGGTGTTCTCCTCCTCATTCTCAGCTTGCTATTCGAAGGACTGTTTCTCTCAAATCTTGGTCTATTCTCTTGGATATTCGTCATTTCAACTTTGTGGCATTATCTTGAATTGTTCCAATCATGAGTAACCCCTTTCTTGCTATCCGGTGCATTTCTGAATTGTTTTCATTCTCGATCCTCCTAAGGCCATCATTTCAGAAGAATCTTCGTTTTCAGCTTTCATCTTTCATCCTCACTTCTTCTCCATTGTTGTCTCTTCGTTCGTCTCTCGATTATCCGGTGCCTTGTTCAAGTTTTCTCTCAGGTGGCTCATGATCTCTTCATTCTCATGTATCTCCATTCATTCATGGTTGGCTCGTTCATTTCAATTCTCACCGGTGTACTTGCAACAATTTTTATATTTTGTGCTCATATCTCTCCTCAATCATTTCAAGAAGATTAAGTGGTATGCTAAATCCGTTGCTTGTCATCAATTAAACTTGATGAAGGATAAGCATAACATAAATCTTATTCTTGTTCACAGTAATCTGAATTCTTCTTTCGAAGGGCTCATGATATCAATTCTTTTCTCAAGTGCCTATCTTTCTTTTCCGGAGTTCCAAGTTTTCTCAAGTATCTCTTCGTGTTGCTTCATCTAAATCTTGGAAAGGTCATAATCTTATTCTTTCTACCTTCATATCGTTGCATCATTCATTTGTATACGGTGGTCCTTCATGGTGGTTCATCAAAGTTTCAATTTGTTCTCAGGTGTTCTTCAAGATTCTTGTTGGAGAACCTCAAGTATCCTTTCTCTTGCATTTATATGTGCAATTGTTCTTCCTTTATCCTTTGAGGTGGTATTATAGCATTCTTGTTAGTGTAGGAGTCTTGAAGATATTGCCTCTCAAGACGAGATAATTAAACCCACCAATTCTATGATCATGGGATATTTCAACCCATGATTTCTTCATCGAGTTATCTTGGTTTGGATTTCACCTAAAGCTTTTCCTATGGATTGTTGCTATCATGGTGCTTGTCATTAATCTAAGTTCTCAATGTATCCTCTTGGTGTAAGAAATTGTCCATATCTTGTTTCTCCCAATCAATCCTTGTTTCTGTTGGTGGCTCGTTGTCACTTCATTAATTTGAAAAGGTTTCCATAAGCCCACTACTATCTTGTTCTTTCGTTGTTGTTTTCCAACAACTACGTTCATTTCTTCTTGCAAGGATGCTTGCCAAGTTCATTGGAGTTAGTAGTTGTGATTCTTTTCTTCATTCTCTTCTTCTGTATGAGCTAGTTCCTATTCTATTGTTCCGGAGGCATTGTGTTGTTGATCTTTTGGGTCTAGCTTCTTGTTCTGTCACGATCATGGTGTTCCCTTGCTCTATTTACTTGTTTGTTATGAATATTGTGTATTTCATCCATCTTATTGAATTTTTTGTTCCATTTTCCTACCGAAGTGCTGCCGAAATTTTCCGTGAATTCTTGCTTCTTTCTCATATCGTTCCTCATCGCTTTGCAGCCTTCAATGATCGTGGTTTCACTCGTTTGTCAAAGAAGCGACTAAGTTTCACCTCTTCTTTCTCATCCTCTTCCCCTTTCATTCTTGGATCTCTGGGCGAGATCCTCTTGTAGTGTAGGAGAGTTGTGACAGCCCGAGACCGACGCTCCAGAAGATTCCCCCTTTATTCCGTTTTCGCCGTGTGTCTATTTTCCTTTGTCGCATTATCATCGCATCATCTACATTGCAGCGGCATCTCTGTTGCCGCCAGTTTTCAAAAGTTGCATCCGTTGTTAGTTGCCGGTTCTCGTCGCTGTTCGTTCTGAGCCCGTTCACACACGCACACGCCCGTGGCATCGTCAAACCCTGTTTTAAAAGTGTGTTGAAAACTTTCTCTGATCGGGGTGAAACTTGGCATGCGGTCGTAATTAGTTATCGCTAGGCCGCCTTCGAATTTCGTCGCGATGGGAGTCCGTCTGGTACCCGAATGGTCGAACATAGCGGCACCGTATTTGGTAGATCGTCGGACGTTTCCGGTATTTTAAATCGCGTTGCCGCGCTGCACCGTTTCCTCTCTTCCCTGGCTAACCTACTCTACACAGCCACTTAGCCCGTCCCCGCGTGCGGAATTGTTCGATTCTGACCGCGCGGTTGGATCCGGAACGAAATTCCGCTAAACCTAGCCTCCCATTTGTCTATTAATAGACCTCCCCTTCCATTTTAGCCTCTCCCTAACCCTACCTCGGGATCCACGCCCCCCAAACCCTAGCCTCCCACCTCTCTCTCTCCTCCCACTAGCCTCCAACCGCCGCGGGGCCGCCCAGGCCCATCTGGAGCCCGCCGGGCCCGAACCGCCGCCGCCTTGCCCGAGGCGCCCCGAGCCAGCCTTGCTGCTGAGCTCCTCCCGAGCCCCCGCCGGAGCCCGCGCCTCGAGCCGCCACTGGTACCATGCCGTCGGACCCCGTGCCAGATCCGGCCGTCTCGGGAGCCTCGCACCGCCGCCAGAGCTTCCAGCCCCAGTGCAGCACCCACCGCAGAACTTGACCCGTCGCCGGCCTCCCCAGGCTTCCCCTCGAAGGATCTGAACGACGCCAGCCGGATCCGCCGCCCGCCGTTCGCCTGCGCCTTCGCCCGAGCTCGCCGACCCTTCCTCGCCGAGGTCGCCGCCATGACGCGCCACCAGCAACTCCCGTCGGGAGGAGAACGACGAGCACGAGGGCTCGCTCACGTGGCCACCAGTTGGGCCAGCGCCCTGCCTCCCCGCGGCCCAGACCCAGCGTGGGCCGGCCTCGCCTCCCGGCCCAGCTCGCCCCTCTCCAGTTCCTCCATCCGGCGCCGACCGGCGTGCCTCCCTCGCCGACCTGGGCCAGGCCCAAGGTGAGTTCCCCCCGGTCTTCTATTCCTTTTTCGCCTAGGTGGAGAGTATGCTAAGTTGCGCCCCGTGTAGCCCATCAGAAATTAGATTAGGACCGGTAGTTGTTTTCCTTTTTAGGAATTTTCGGAATTATAATAAATTCCAGAAATTAGACGTTTAATAAAAAAACATAACTTTTAAACCGCTTGTCGGATCGCGATGAATTAGATGTGTATTTGGTGTAGTTTTGCACGTAGAATCCGATTACAAAACTTGCATATTTATTTGACGTCGTTTAGCGTGCCATATGCCTAGGTTTATGTGTTGTCTAGATAGGATAGACGCCCGTATTTATTTTTCGCGCAAGACCGTATAGCCCGAATGCCGTAATAGAAATGCCCATGTTTTAGCAACCATTTTTCCATGTATTTTAGAGCGGTCACTCGTATTTTTGCGTGTAAGGTTTGCCGCTAGTTTATTTTCCCGTGTTTAGGTTATTTTCTCGCATTTACGTGTGGTAATATTTTGTTGTTGCAACCCCACATATTTTATATGTTTCCGGGGTAGAAAAATCCATGGGATTTTTCTGTGCAATTAGTTTTAGCTTTTGAGCAACTTAGTTCGTGCGACATTTTGTCATGCTACCCTCTTGTTTATTTCGTAGGATTTATTCCGCGCTCCGTTTGATTAAGTTGTCAACTAGGGAGTTGTTCTTGGGTGTTTAGACTAGCCCCTGGTATTTTTGGTTGCAATAGAAATGCATGTTTAGGTGTGGTTTGCTTGCTCTCAAGTTGCTAGAAATAGTGCTGATTTGGAGGAGCTGAAATATTTCTAAGTCCGGAATTTGTTATATTTTGTTGTTGTCTTGTCTTGCTTCTTTCTTGTGATCTGTAGCTCTTTTGAGGTTGGTCCAATGGAGTTAGTTGTAGCCCTTGTGTTTCTCTAGCATGCTGTGGATTTTCATGCCATTTGGAATCCTGTAGCTATCGGTTTTGCTGCTGTCAATATGGCTTCAGATCTAAAACTGCACTTTCATGTAGTGTAATTTTCACTAAGTCTGAAATAGTGTGTGAGATGCCATTTTGTGACTTCTTTTCCTAGTGTTCCGTGATGCCATGCTAGTTCTTGTTGGTTGTATGTTGTAGTGCTTCTTACCCTCTTTCGTGTCATGCCTTGGTTGATTATATTTGAGTTGTGTAGCTCGTAGTTGTGGGGTGTAGGAAATGTTATGTGGCTGATTTTGGCAGAGTGTAGTGATTTCTTGTTTTGCTCGTAGTTGTTGATCCGTAGCTCCGTTTTGATCGTGTCCTACATGAAACTTGCTATGAATCTCGTGTAGTTTCATTTTCTCTTGCTGGTTGTATGTTTTGAAGTGCTCGTGACCGTCATTGCACACATATTGCATTCATGTCATCATATCTTGCGGTGCTTGTATCTTTTGAACCGTAGCTCCGTTGGACATGATCTCTATGTGTAAATTGCTTGTCTCGACGCGTAGAATCACGTGAACCTATTTGTTTTGCTGTTTAACAACTAATTAAAGGTGTTATTTCAGATCTGAGAATTGTAAATTAACATGTGAGGTCGTTTCGGAGGTGCTATATGACATTTCCGACCTCATTTAAAATGCCTAGATAGATAGTTTAATTGCGCTTCACCTCTTGCCATGTTTAACCACATTTAATATTGTCATGTATCTAATCGGGATAGAACTAAATAATTAAACATGGAGTTTCGTCAATATGCAACATGTTGCATATTGAACTTCACTTAATGTGTAGCGATTGTTTGTCGTGAATTGTCATGACGTGACTTGCATGTATTCAGTTGCTCATGCATCATATGTGTTGTGCATCGTGTGGTGAATATCGTGTGTTGATTTGTGTTTTCGGTTTGCTTCGTCTTGATAGAGTTCCGCAAGCGTGCCGGATTGTGAGGACCCGTTCGACTACTTCCGTTCGTCTTCTTCACGGAGGCATTCTTCTTCCAAGCGGGATCTCAGGCAAGATGACCATTTCCCAGATACCATTACTATCATTGCCATGCTAGTTTTGTCGCTTCTATCGATTATGTCTCGTTGCCTACCACATGTTAAATATCAGTCTCTCAACAATGCCAAGAAAACATTCAACCTGTTCAACCTAGCAAACCACTGATTGGCTATCTTACTGCTTGCTTAACCCTGTTGATAGCATTGCTAGTTGCAGGTGCAGTTGCTTCCATGTGAAAACATGGGTTCCTTGTCATATCACCATATTAATGCTATTTAATTTAATGCACCTATATACTTGGTAAAAGGTGGAAGGCTCGGCCTTTCTAGCCTGGTGTTTTGTTCCACCTTTGCCCCCTTAGTTTCGGCTACCGGTGTTATGTTCCATAATTGAGCGCTCCTAACACGATCGGGGTTGTTATGGGGACCCCCTTGATAATTCGTTTTAGATTCAAGCTGGTCTGGCAAGGCCCAACATAATAATTCTGTTAAATTGAAATGCATAGGGAGTTAGCGCTACCCGAGGAGTAATTCTACATAATACAGGGAGGGCCAGTGCTGATGGTGCTGGTCCAAAACTAGAGCCGTTTGCGGGGCCAACCCGGGGCAACTCGGGAGATTTCTATCAGGCTACCGTACGTTGTGCTTATCCGTCGTGTCCTGAGAACGAGATACGCGGCTCCTATCGGGATCGTCGACACGCCGGGCGGCCTTGCTGGATTAGTTTTACCTTTGACGAGATATCTTGTGCATCGGGATTCCGGTGATGCTTTGGGTAATCTCAGAGTTGAGGTTTTCCACTGGGGAATCCGACGAGATCGCGAGCTTAGTGATTGAGGATTTCTATGCGGCTTGTGGTAATTTGTGATGGACTAGTTGGAGCACCCCTGCAGGGTTAAATCTTTCTGAAAGTCGTGCCCGCGGTTATGTGGCAACGTGGAAACTTTGTTTAACACTGGTTCTAGATAACTTGAAGTTAACTTAATTAAAATATGCCAACTGTGTGCGTAACCGTGACTGTCTCTTTCGTGAGTTCTTTCTCCGATCGAGGACACGGTGGGGTTATGTATAACGTAGGTAGGGGTTCATGATCATTCATTTGATCATCAGTAGTCACATCCGTTATGCGTAGATCTTCTCCCTCCATAATCTTGTACTCGTAAGTTTGGCCAGCAAATATATGCTTAGCCGCTGCTGCAACCTCACCACTTAACCATACCTCACCCATTAAGCTTTGCTAGTCTTGATACCTTTGGAAATGAGATTGCTGAGTCCCCTGTGGCTCACAGATTACTACAACACCAGTTGCAGGTTCAGGTAAAGGTTACATGACGCGAGCGTGTTGATTGTTCATTTGGAGTTGCTTCTTCTTCTTCTTCTTCATCGATCTAGGATGGGTTCCAGGCCGGCAGCCTGGGATAGCAAGGATGGACGTCGTTCTTCTTTTCTCTTTTGTTTTCGTCCGTAGTAGAACCCTGCTCTTATTCATGATGGTTATGTACTGTACTGATGTGACTCTGATGTAGCTTGTGGCGAGTGTAAGCCAATTCTATATATATACCTCTTCTTTTCAGTACATGTACTTGTAACGATATCCATTCTTGTGACACGACGAGATGCGCTTCTATCCCTGACGAGGCCTTCGTGCTAAATTGAGGATAGGGTCGCATCTTGGGCGTGACAGTTCTACGGAAGCGTGTGGGACTTGCGTTGGTGATGATTCCACTTGAGCGGAACATTGTCCTTCTCCTTCTGAGACAAGGGGTTCCTCAACGGACAAGAAGTGTCCCACACCCATTCTTATTTTGGCTTGGGGAGGAATTTGATCACCTACATCACAAAGACCGCTTTGCTCCACTTGGGAGCCATTATTCTCATCAAACTCCATGTTACATGTCTCCTCAATGAGTCCATTGGACTTGTTGAGGACACGGTAAGCACGAGAGTTTGTAGCATAACCAACAAATATGCCCTCTTGATCTCGAGGTTTGAATTTAGACAAACAAGCACCTTTCTTAAGAATGAAACACTTACAACCGAACACCCGGAAGTACTTGAGGTTGGGCTTGTTACCGGTAAGAATTTCATACGGGTCTTGTTCAAGCCTTTGCGGAGGTAGAGCCGATTAGATGCATGACATGCGGTGTTGATGGCTTCGACACAAAAGTAATACGAAGATTTAAACTCCGCCATCATGGTTCTTGCTGCATCCATCAACATCCAGTTCTTCCTTTCCGCTGGACCATTTTGTTGAGGGGTATATGGTGCATAGTATTGATGCTTGATTTCTTCATCACTCAGAAATTCATTTAAGGTGTAATTCTTGAACTCGGTGCCATTGTCACTTCTAATCATCAAAGTCTTTGCATCATGTTGTAACACCCTGTTTTTAACTCTCCTGACTAATTTGACTTTTCTCAAAAATCAGGACCAACTAATTTTTTTTGTCAATGCTTGTGATGCTTGAAGTGACTATTGTTTGCTTGCTTGCTTGTATGCTTGTGTTTGATTCTCAATAATTCATGTTACCCTCCACACTCACCTCCTTAGCCCAAAACTTCTGCATAATGATCATGCCATGTGTTTAGGACCAGAAACTATTTTTACCAAATATTATTTTCACCAAAAAGCATTTCTTTGAATTAAGCTTTCAAAACCCCTAAGATGGGAACTACAAGTCCTCAAATTAGGGAATTTATTTTGCACCAATTATTTTATTTAAAATCTATTATCAAAATGGCTTCCCAAAATCACAATATTATTATTTTAAAACTTATTTTACTATTTTATTTAAATGCCTTTCTTTGAGGCCACAAATGGTCTCTTATGAAGGAAAATTATTTTTATTGCTTTCAAAATATTTAATAAATTTAGGGAAACTCAATGGACATATACATTCGATATATATGAGTTTCAAAACATGATCATGTTCAAAATATTGGGCAAACCCTTCCGAAACCCTTCCTGCCTATTTCAAGCTTTTGGAATATTTCTATAAGAAATATTCTCCATTAATTCCTGTAAAAATTCTAGCATGTCACATATTATATATGTGATGATCTTGACAAGTTTCGTCTCAATCCAAGTTGATTTGCTTCCCCCAAATTATTCTAAAACCTTATCTGTCCAAATCCAAATTTGAGAACCTCTACATTGTCAAGTGTCTCCAATTGTGCTCAAATTTGGTAGACATGTTCTGATACTCCAATAATGCATCTACACCAAGTGGTGCACCAAGGAGAATAAAATAACTTGTCCCAAGCCCCTCAAAACCCTCTTTGTTGATTTCTGACTTTGGGAAACTTTACATTATAAAGTTTCTCCAATTGACCCCAAACTTTTTGGGCATGCTTTAATGCTGAAGTAATGCCCCCCGCACCAAATATTGGATTTGTGGGAATTAATCTGAATAACTTTGTAAGCAGAAGGCCACTTCTGCCCATTTCATGGGTTTCCAAGTCTACATTGGAAACCTTCTCCACCAAATCCCAAATATGGTGTCCAAGCTTATTTTCATATATTATTTGATCATGTTAAGTTTCATATCAACTGAAGTCCATCTGGTATCCCTAACACTCATCAAACACCTTGTGTGCACTCACTAAAGTGGCTACTTTGGTCCCTTCCACTTTTACCCTTGAGCTCAACTTTCTGCGACAGCTCCATATAGTTACATTGTACCTCCAGTAGCATTTCCATGACCTCTGGTCAATTATTGGAGAGAGGCTCCATGTAACTACCTCTCACTTTTATCCTTGGATCACCATTTTTACCCCTCATGTCCCACTTCTCCTTAAGACAAAGCCCCCACCTCTTTCCAGAGGGTCCCTAGCATCCCAAGGCATCATTTCAAACCAAGTTATGACATGCTCATGTGGGGAAAATGAGAAGCACATCTACAAGTTGAATCCTGGATGAAATGTAGCCTTGTACAACAAGTACTAGCTACCCTCATATGCTTGAGCTCAAACATGGGAGTGTTGTAGTCCTTGCATATCCAACACCGCCACACATAATTTTCCCCCATGACTTCCCCTATGAAAATCATTTTTCTTAGCTCCAAGTTTGCTGCTACAAACTTGACCTCAGTCAAAGACCATTCAAACTAACTCCACTAGAGACAAAACTCCTCACTCACCCTCCAGATAACATGCCCCACATCCGAGACACCTTTGACTGGTCAAGCTGCTGGTGTAGGCCCAGGTGGCCATGGTGACCACCACCCTGGCATGCAAAACTGGTGCTCTGCACCTTAACCTTGCCCACAGCTTAAATCAGGCAGCCACTCCATGTCCCAGCATGTCTCAACATCTCCTTTTGACCGTTCCAAGAACTCCCCATCACCAGCTAGCTTCCAAGCTCCTTCTGGGGCGTGTGGCATCCATGCACAGTGAGCTCCCGAGCTCTCTCTCCCTTCCCCTCTCTTATCCCTTCTCCCTCGAGCCACTACTCCTCCTACATCTCTCCCCCTCTCCCTAGTTCACGTGCAGATCTCCCCCTTGAGCCCCCTCTCCTCCCAAGCTCATTCCTCCTTCCATGGCCGGCATGGACACTTTCGGCCATGCTCGCGTCCACGCTCGTGCCAGCTCCTCCTCCCTCCCTCTCTGGTTCGTGGTGGACCCTGCACCACCGCAGCTCCTCCCCCTCCTTCCTCTTTCCTCCTGGTGGCCAGAGCGCCGCTCCCCATGGCCACCCGTCGCCTTCCTCCGTCGTGGTCAGGCTCCCGCTCTCCCCGTTGCTTCCCCGGTGGAGCTATGGACTCAGGCGGGTGTGGCACGCCTCCCTGAGCGTGCAGGTGGCCAGGGCCCCACCGGAGGCGGCCGGTGACGTCGAGGGCAGGGGCCGGTGCGTGCTCGGCTGGGCTCCCATGCCCTCACATGGCCAAGCGAAAGGTGGGAGAAGGGCCTGCCAGACGGGCCCGCCTGTAAGCCACACACCAGTCGGGCCCCTGTGTTAACTGGCAGCGCCCTGGCTGGTGGGCGTTTCCCTTGCGTGGACGCGCACTGAGGAGAATACGCCTTTGGCGTCGCCCTTTGCTCGCAGCCCAAGTTGCTGGGCCGGCCCACCGTCTACCCAGCGCCCTGAGCGCGTTATAACCCTTCTGGTAGCCTTTCTTTTGTTTTTCCTTTGGCAAAAACTTCAAAAGCATCTAATAAATTCATTTTAACTCCAATTTGGTTGATTCAAAATTCTGCAGGTCCCAAAAATCAAGATCTATCCACAGGTGTGCTTTGCACATTTTTTCAGACAAGTTTTATACTGTATTTATATTTAAATACAAATTTGGGGTGCTTCTAACCCCCTTTCAAGAATCCTAGAGGATTCAAATCCACTCCAAATGGAGTGATTCCAAATTCCAGAGCCTTCTAATATCATCCCTTTTTTTGGAGGCATAGCCAACATTTTTATTTGGCATATTTCTGCTGCAATAAATAAATAGATTGATGGGGTTATACTCCTAGGGTAGGGTCATAGGCCTTCCCTGTGGGGCCTACCCAGGGACTACCCTTCATTAAGGACAAGGCCCTTAGTCAGTTCCGACTGGATTAAGGACTTCTCATCATCCAGTCGGTGACGATTCCTCCATCGTCCAGTCGGAGATGAGCATTCGGAGCGTATCAAGCTCACCGACTGGATTCCACTCTGTACATCGTCACCCCCCTGGAGGGCAACGGTCGTACGTTTCCATATGCCTTTATTAGCATTTAAGACATACGTTACCTGTAATGTATGCAGTTATTCAACACTACTCCACCCCTGCGCACCAAACCGTTGTGAAGGGTAGCGCACTCTATATAAGCCGCCCTTCCCCATTGATGCAGGGGTTAGCAATTCACTGTAATCCATATTCCACTCGACAACAAGCTCCCAAGAGCACTGAGACGTAGGGCTTTTACCTCCACCGTAGAGGGGCCTGAACTCATACAACCTCGCCGTAGCTAAGGCTCTGCCCATCCTTTCGTACCCTACACATCTACTATTAGACTTATACCCACGACAGTTGGCGCCCGACTACCCTTCATTAAGGACAAGGCCCTTAGTCAGTTCCGACTGGATTAAGGACTTCCCATCATCCAGTCGGTGACGATTCCTCCATCATCCAGTCAGAGATGAGCATTCGGAGCGTATCAAGCTCACCGACTGGATTCCACTCTGTACATCGTAACCCCCTTGGAGGGCAACGGTCGTATGTTTCCATATGCCTTTATTAGCATTTAAGACATACGTTACCTGTAATGTATGTAGTTATTCACCACTACTCCACCCCTGCGCACCGAACCGTTGTGAAGGGTAGCGCACTCTATATAAGCCGCCCTTCCCCACTGGTGCAGGGGTTAGCAATTCACTGTAATCCATATTCCACTCGACAACAAGCTCCCAAGAGCACTGAGACGTAGGGCTTTTACCTCCACCGTAGAGGGGCCTGAACTCATACAACCTCGCCGTAGCTAAGGCTCTGCCCATCCTTTCGTACCCTACACATCTACTGTCAGACTTATACCCACGACAGTTGGCGCCCAACGTGGGGCAGGCGTCTAAGCGGCTTCCGGTGAGTTTGCGACTACATCTTTTCATCATGTCATCCTGTGGATATCTGAGCATGGGTCACGAGATCCTCTTCGACACTCTCTCCTTCATCGTCGATGATTCAGCATGGCTCCGGGATGCCCCTCTCGACGTCGAGGCGCTCCCCAGTCGCGGGGCTACGCACTTCCGTGCCGGCGCCCGCGGTATTCTTCTTCTCCAGCAGTCGGCTCCGGTGTCGACCTACGCCGCCATCACGCGCCGCAACAAGCGGTCCCGCCGTCCGAGGCTCCAGCGTTGGGTGCAACACGCTCAGGCGCGCCAGAACGCGTCCGCACAAGTGGCGGTCCTAGAGTCGGTTGTGGTTGCGCCGCCGTCCCAGCGCTCGGACTCAGTTCCGACTGAGTTTCCTTCCGAGTACTTGGGTCGCGGGCCTGCAGCTGAAGTGCACATGGCCAACTCCCATGAAAGTCCCCGCCAAACTGGCCGGAACGAGCACGAGGTCGGCGAAACATCCGGCGCTCGCCGTCAGCCCCGCCGTTCTGCCAGTCGGCACACTCGGTGGAGCAACGTGGAGGTGTACCGCACACCCGTCCTCAACCTGGTTGTCGCCGCCAAGATAGCAGATTCTCTCCAGCCGACTGATTCAGAGGCTGGCAGAGGGATCGAGCAAATCCGTGCCCTGTTGCACTCGGCGCAGCAGCAAAATTCAGCGGTCTCCCAGTCGCACAACAGGATTCACAATAGTTATGTTCACGCGAACACGCATCGGTCCGTTCACAGCCCCGGTTCTCATCAGCGACACAGGGGAGGCAGCCGTTCCATGAACCCCGAAGATCGTCGCCGCTCACGCACCCCTCCGCGGGGTGGGCCCTATGGGCCCCGACATCATGATGATCGGCGTTCGGTCGGTGACACTTATGATCGAAGGCCCGACGCGAGAGGGCATATCGCCCAGAGGAGGGTCGACAGGGGCTGAGCCCACCGCGATGGTCATGATATGGACCGTCCAAGTGGAAGCAGGACCATCGTCTCTGGCCCCGAGTGTTTCAGTCGAGCCATCCATTCGGCTGACATCCCTCCCAACTTCCGATTGGCGACGGGGATCAGCAAGTTTACAGGAGAATCCAAGCCAGAAACGTGGCTGGATGACTACCGAGTGGCAGTCCAGATCGGAGGAGGGGACGACCACGTCGCCATGAAACACCTCCCTCTAATGCTCGACGGCTCGGGCGAGCATGGCTGAACCAGTTGGCTCCCTCAAGCATCTACAGCTGGGCAGATCTGGCCCGAGTCTTCATCAGGACCTTCGAAGGGACGTGCAAACGCCCTGCTGGCCTCGTGGAACTCCAGCACTGTGTCCAGAAGCAGAATGAGTACCTGCGTGATTTCATTCAGCATTGGACGACCCTCTACCATACGGTGGAGAACGTCACAGAGCACCAAGCAGTCTGCGCCTTTAAGGCAGGCGTGCGGTACAGAGATTTGTACCTGAAGTTTGGTCGAACAGGCGACATCTCCATGAGTAAGATGATGGAGATAGCGGCACGCTATGCAAATGGCGAAGAAGAGGACAGCATTCGTAGCGGCAAGCACAAAGCAGTCGCCGTTGGATATGGGAACGGCACTCAGAAGCAGAAGCAGAAAGCTCCGTCCACTCCGCAGGCAGAGGCCGCAGCCGTTACCAATGCCAAGTTCAAGGGCAAAGGGAAGGCTCAGTTCATCCCCAAGAAGAAGCAGTTCGGAAACCCCATCCTGGACCAGTATGTCCAATTCACACGAAGATGGATGAAGAGAGCAACGCCATATATCTGAAACATACCACTTGGGAATGTCGCCTCCTGATCCAGGGATTCGGCGAAGGACAGTCGAGTGAAAAGGGCAATGAACAGGATGAGGAAGACAAGGAGGATCCGTTCCCCCAAGTCCATGCAACATTGATGATTTTTGCTGATGTTGAGAGCAAGAGTCGACTGAAGCTGGTGAACAGGGAGGTGAACATGGCCACGCCAACCAACCCGACGTTCCTCAAATGGTCTCAGACTGCGATCACCTTTGACCAGTCGGATCATCCAGCACACGTACCCACCCCAGGGAGGCAGGCTCTGGTCGTCGACCCGGTCGTGGAAGGAGTCCGACTGCGCAAAGTCCTCATGGACAGCGGCAGTGGCTTGAACATCATGTACGCTGACACTCTCAAGGGGATGGGCATTCCGATGTCCAAGCTTACGAGAGCAGCATGCAGTTCCACGGAGTCGTCCCTGGACGAAAGGCCAAGTCACTCGGCCAGATCGCGTTGGACGTCATCTTCGGCTCCGACAAGAACTTCCGCAAGGAAAAGCTGACGTTCAAGGTGGTGGACTTCCAGAGTGCATACCACGCAATTCTGGGCCGCCCGGCGTATGCGCGTTTCATGGCCCGTCCATGTTACGTGTACCTGAAGCTGAAGATGCCAGGCCCAAAAGGTGTGATCACCATCACAGGCAATCGGCAGCGGGCCGAGGAGTGTCTGCAGCAGGGATCGAGGATCGCCGATCAGCAGATGGCTGTCCTCGAGCTTGACGAGTACAAGAAGACAGTCGACCCCGCTGACTTGATGCGTTCGAAGAAGCCAGCTTCGGAGTCCACATTCCAGTCGGCGGGAGAGACGAAGAAGGTCAGCATCCACCCGACGGACGACACCGCTACCTTGACGAACATCTCCACCACCCTCGATCCTAAATAGGAAGCCGAGCTCACCCAATTCCTCCGTGAGAACTGGGACATCTTCGGATGGAAGCCCGCTGACATGCCAGGTGTACCCAGGGAGTTGGCTGAGCACCGACTGCATGTGGATCTCGCCGCTCGGCCTGTCCGAGAACGCCTACGTCGGTCCGCCGCGCACAAAAGGAAGGCAATCGAAGAAGAGGTGGCTAAACTTTTGGCAGCCAACTTCATTCGCCAGGTACACCACTCCGAGTGGCTCGCTAATGTTG
Source organism: Hordeum vulgare subsp. vulgare (assembly GCF_904849725.1). Taxonomy (NCBI): domain Eukaryota; kingdom Viridiplantae; phylum Streptophyta; class Magnoliopsida; order Poales; family Poaceae; genus Hordeum; species Hordeum vulgare. The sequence goes on from NC_058521.1 coordinate 538,045,114, forward strand.
TCATGGTGCCCAAGAAAGACAAGTCTCTCCGAATGTGCATCGACTTCAAGCATCTAAATAAGGTCTGCCCGAAAGACCATTTTCCTCTCCCCCGCATCGATCAAATTGTCGATTCGACTGCGGGTTGCGAGCGGTTGTCATTCCTTGATGCCTACTCGGGCTATCATCAGATCCGTCTGTATGGCCCCGATGAATTAAAAACAGCCTTCATCACCCCATTCGGGTGCTTCTGCTACATCACTATGCCATTTGGTTTGAAGAATGCAGGAGCAACCTTTATGCGCATGATCCAAAAATGCCTCCTCGACTAGATCGGTCGGAATGTGGAGGCGTATATGGATGATATCGTAGTCAAGTCACGCAAAGGTTCTGACCTGCTGACTGACTTGGCAGAAACATTCGCCAACCTTCATAGGTACGATATCAAGCTCAATCCAGCCAAGTGTTCATTCGGCGTTCCCAGCGGAAAGTTACTCGGTTTCTTCGTTTCCGAAAGAGGGATCGATGTCAACCCCGAAAAGATCGGGACCATCGTCCGAATGGAGCGGACGGTCAGAATACACGATGTTCAAAGACTCACAGGTTTCCTAGCGGCTTTGAGCAGGTTTATCAGTCGACTCGGCGAGAAGGCACTTCCTTTGTACCGACTCATGAAGAAATCAGATACTTTCGAGTGGACAGACGAAGCCCAAATCGCATTCGACGACCTCAAAGTCCTACTTTCCACCCAGGCGGTTCTTACTACTCCGCTAAGTAAAGAACCCCTTCTTCTGTACATCGCGGCTACAAATCAAGTCGTCAGCACTGTTCTCACAGTCGAACGGGAAGAAGAAGGCAAAGCATACAAGGTTCAGCGGCCAGTGTATTATGTCTCTGAAGTCCTGACTCCTTCCAAGCAGAGGTATCCCCATTATCAAAATCTTATCTACGGGATATACGTGACTGCGAAGAAGGTGGCTCATTATTTTCAAGACCACTCGGTGTCCGTCGTTTCTGATGCCCTGTTGTCGGAAATCCTACACAATCGGGACGCATCAGGCCGAGTGGCGAAGTGGGCAATGGAGATGTTATACTGCGACATCAAGTTCGAGGCCAAGAAAGCTATAAAGTCTCAAGCTCTGGCTGACTTCATAGCAGAATGGGTAGAACAACAGCAACCGACCCACATCTACTCGGCTCATTGGACGATGTTCTTCGATGGGTCCAAGATGTTGAATGGCTCCGGCGCTGGCGTTGTGATCATATCGCCAAAGGGCGACAAACTCAAGTATGTCCTGCAGATACACTTTGATTCCTCCAACAACGAGGCAGAGTATGAAGCTCTCCTTTATGGACTGCGCATGGCCATCTCACTCGGCGTCCGTCGCCTGATGGTCTATGGCTATTCGGATTTGGTGGTCAATCAAGTGATGAAGGAGTGGGACGTCAGGAACCCCACCATGACCACGTAATGCAATGCAGTGAGGAAGCTCGAGAAAAAGTTTGAAGGTCTGGAACTCCACCATGTTCTGCGACTGAAAAACCAAGCAGCTGATGAGTTGGCAAAACTCGGATCCACTCGAAGACCAGTCCCGAGTGACGTCTGCCTCGAGCACCTCCACCTGCCCTCAGTTAAAGAAGATCCCTTCACAGAGGAACCAGTACAACCAAAGAGCTCCACAGATCCGACTGAAGTCGAAGTCCCTGCTGTGGTTGATTTGATCATGGAGGTTCTTGCTATCATCCCCGATTGGACTGTGTCATTTATTGCATACATCGTGAGGCAAGAATTACCAGAAGACGAAGTCCAAGCAAGACAGATCGTCCGAAGGTCAAAGTCATTCACTGTCATTGATGGCCAATTGTACAAGGAAAGCGTTTCAGGCGTCCTTCAACGATGCATCTCCCCTGAGGAGGGACAGTTGATCCTGGAAGAAATTCACTCGAGAACCTGCGGTCATCACGCCTCCTCAAGAGCAATCGTCGCCAACGCATTCAGAGCTGGTTTCTTTTGGCTGCAGGCGAATGAAATGGCGAAAGATATGGTCGACCGATGTGAAGGCTGTCAGTTCTACTCTAACAAGTCCCACAAACCAACATCTGCGTTGAAGACAATTCCTCTTGTTTGGCCGTTTGCAGTATGGGGATTAGATACAGTCGATCCATTCAGGACAGGCCAAGGGGGATTCACACATCTGTTGGTGGCAGTCGACAAGTTCACAAAATGGATTGAAGCCAAGCCCATCAAAAAGCTCGACGCCCTTACAGCCATCAAGTTTGTCAGGGACATCATCTCCAGATTCGGGGTACCTCACAGCATAATCACTGACAATGGAACAAACTTTGACACGGACAGATTCAAAAGTTTCTGTATAGGCCAAGGTATCCGAGTGGATTTTGCATCTGTGGCGCATCCCCAAACAAACGGGCAAGTAGAGCGGGCGAATGGACTTATTCTGCAAGGTTTGAAGCCTCGACTCCTGCGAGAAGTGGGGCATGCCGCCGGCGCATGGGTCACCGAGCTGCCTTCGGTGCTTTGGGGTCTCCGCACAACCCCAAACAGATCTACAGGGCGATCCCCGTTCTTCCTCGTTTACAGAGCAGAGGCAGTCCTTCCGAGTGACTTGCTTCACAACGCTCCACGAGTTGAACTCTTCTCCGAAGCTGAAGCAGAGCAAGCAAGGCAAGACGGAGTGGATCTTCTAGAGGAGGAGCGCGAGATGGCACTGACTCGCTCAACCATTTATCAACAAGATCTACAGCGTTTTCACGCGCGACACGTCAGGAGTCGTACATTCCAAGCAGGCGACCTAGTGCTCCGAGTGGATCAGCAGAGACCTCACAAGTTGGCTCCCGCCTGGGAAGGACCCTTCATCATCTCCAAGGTGCTGAACAACGGAGCATATCGACTCTACAACCTCGACAGGGAAACGGATGAGCCGCGAGCATGGAACGGAGATCTCCTGAAGCGCTTCTACACGTGACCGTCGACTGAAGCAATGTAAAGAACAAGTATCGTTGAAGTAATACAAAGCAAATTCAGTTTTTGCAGATTCAAAATTCTTCCGCGGTCGCAGACTCCGGTCTCAAAAAAAAACTTAGCCGCGATCCAGAATCGCCTAAGTACAAACTTTCTCCAAGTGTGCACTAAACGTCGCACTCGGGACTTAGCTGCGATCAAGAATCGCCTAAGTACAAACTTTCTCCGAGTGTGCACTAAACGTCGCACTCGGGGACTTAGCTGCGATCAAGAATCGCCTAAGTACAAATCTTCTCCGAGTGTGCACTAAACGTCGCACTCGGGGACTTAGCTGCGATCAAGAATCGCCTAAGTACAAATTTTCTCCGAGTGTGCACTCAACGTCGCACTCGGAGACTTAGCTGCGATCAAGAATCTCCTAAGTACAAACCTTCTCCGAGTGTGCACTAAACGTCGCACTCGGGGACTTAGCTGCAATCAAGAATCGCCTAAGTACAAATTTTCTCCGAGTGTGCACTCAACGTCGCACTCGGAGACTTAGCTGCGATCAAGAATCACCTAAGTACAAATTTTCTCCGAGTGTGCACTCAACGTCGCACTCGGAGACTTAGCTGCGATCAAGAATCGCCTAAGTACAAACCTTCTCCGAGTGTGCACTAAACGTCGCACTCGGGGACTTAGCTGCGATCAAGAATCGCCTAAGTACAAATTTTCTCTGAGTGTGCACTCAACGTCGCACTCAGAGACTTAGCTGCGATCAAGAATCGCCTAAGTACAAATTTTCTACCAATTGTGCACTAAACGTCGCACTCGGGGACTTAGCTGCGATCCAGAATCGCCTAAGTACAAACTTTCTCCGAGTGTGCACTAAACGTCGCACTCGGGGACTTAGCTGCGATCCAGAATCGCCTAAGTACAAACTTTCTCCGAGTGTGCACTAAACGTCGCACTCGGGGACTTAGCTGCGATCAATAATCGCCTAAGTACAAACCTTCTCCGAGTGTGCACTAAACGTCGCACTCGGGGACTTAGCTGCGATCAAGAATCGCCTAAGTTCAAACCTTCTCCGAGTGTGCACTAAAACGTCGCACTCGGGGACTTAGCTGCGATCAAGAATCGCCTAAGTACAAACTTTCTCCGACTGTGCACTAAACGTCGCACTCGAGGAATTAGCTGTGATCAAGAATCGCCTAAGTACAAACTTTCTCCGAGTGCGCACACTCGGAGACTTAGCAGAACCTCATTGAGGCTCATGTAGATGTCAAGACAACTGACAATTACATGAGTAGCAGAACCTCATTGAGGCTCATGTAGATGTCAAGACAACTAACAATTACATGAGTAACAACTCGCTCCGAGTATGACCTTATAGTCGCACTCGAAGACTTAGCCGCGATCACGAATCGCCTAAGTACACAATTGCCTTCTAGTGTATCCTACAGATCCACTCGGAGACCAAGCAGACCCTCAGTGAGGCTCATGCAGATGTCAAGACAACTGACAATTACATGCTCCGTGTGTTTGCCATTGGCTTCACCAAGAAACGCCAAACAAAAACCACGAGCTCAAATCGTGTCAACAACTCTTTGGCAAAGGAAGAGCAAACGATTCGATTCAAATTCAAAGTTTGTCTAAAGATAGTTGGTTCGGTGTAGATCAAGCTTATCCACACCGAAACACAAATGTGACGGCCAACAGCAGTGGCCAAAGTTTCATACAGATACCACTCGGCATACCGAAGTAAAAAAGTTTTCTCAAGACTCATCAGGACTGGCACTGGGACTGGCAGGCTCCACGAAAGTGTCCAGGTCGATCCCGTCTGCGATGCGAGCTGCGCTCTCAAGGAAGGTCTCCATGAAATCTTCGAATCGAAGCTTCTTCGTGTTTGCGACCTGCAACGCCTTTAGCTTCTCTTCGCGAGCCTCCTTGCAGTGCACTCGGACCAGCGACAGCGCCACGTCCGCACCACAGCGAGCTGCAGACTTCTTCCACGCCTGCGCTCGGTTCGGGACCTCCTCCAGCCGAGTCATCAAACCTTCCATCTCGTGCCGAGACTCGTCTTCGGGCCATAGCTCCTTGTCGATTCGGCCGACGACCTCTCTCAGTCGACCGATGAAAGGTCCCACTTTACCCAGGCGAATGTGCGCTCGGAGCATATCTCGATTGGCGTCCTCGCCGAGTGGAACGTTCAGAATAATCGACCGTTCCACGTCAGCTGCTTCAGCCTCAGCGTCCATACAAAAATCTGCAAAGACAAGACGAGCAGCAAGTAAGCGCAGAATGAACTACACAGTCAACAAACACTCGGAAAAACAGAACTTACCACCGAGAAGCGCAATCATCTGCCTTGCCCAGTCACTGACGTACTTCTCTTGTGCTATGCACCGCCTGTTCAGCACCTGCATCTGTCCCATCAGTTCAGTTCTTTGTTTACCCATCTTCTCCACTTCGGCAACCAATGCCTTGTTTGCTTCACGAGACTCCTCCAAGGACTTCTCTCGTTCAGCCAGAACACCCTTCATGCCAGCCAAGGCAAGCATTGCTACATCCAGTTCCGCAGCAAACTGAACCTTTTCAGCTCTCAGAGTTTCGTACGATGATCCCATCTCGCAAGTCTTCTGCAAGTCAGCGTCAAGAGATGATCAGACAAATTCAACAAGAACAACAATATAAACTCAAAGTTCTTCAGACCCCTGCCGATGCAAGCAGTCGACAGCGGCCTCGGGGACTACACCCAGTGGGTTCACTAAGAGTGACCCCACTGGCATGACGCTCAAACAGGTCCGCCCTATTGAGATACACAACAAAAAACAAGCCTATGAGGCTACTACTACCGGACCTGAGTAAAATTACTCTCGGGGACTAATCCAGTCGGTGCACTCGGAATGCCCCCACCGGTAACAGTCGAACAGATTAGTTTTGATCTGATCAAGTTAAACGAAAATTTATATAAGACAACTGCCGGTGCAAGCACTCGACAGAAGTCTCGGGGACTACACCCACTGGGTTCACTAAGAGTGAACCCACCGCAAACTAAACATTCGGTATCCGAGTATCTGGCTTAAACACCCAGTGGATTACAAGGGGAAAGCAAATACTTACTAGCCCACTTACTCGGATATCGTCCCGAAGTTCCAAGCTTCGCTTGTACACAGACGCTATGGAGTCGTACGCTTTCTTGGCATCACCCACCATCAGTTCCGCCTGCACCATGGCTTCCTTAGCAGCTCCCACCTGATCCTTCGGGAGGCGCCGGGTGTCGTACTGGACAGTCGGCAGACCTGGCACCCCAAGAGACTCCTTGGGCATCCCAAGTCCTGCTCCAGTCGGTTCAGCAACGACGAGCGCCGTGTCAGTCGACGGCATCGTCTCAGTTGGCGGCGCTTCCATGGCAGGAGTGGTAACAGACGGAATGGCCTCAATGACAGGCGCCGCAGCTTGCTCGGACCTCTTCTCATCGTCATCCTCCACATGGATCACCTCTGAAGAAAGCCCGACCAAACGATGTGAGACCAAAAAGGACAAGACCAAAGACAGAATTTGTGAAACAATAATGTAAGCTCTTGGAGTCGCCACGACGTACCTTGCTGGGACGTGACAACATTGTCCGTATCCATGGGATCATCTTCCTGGCGCGGCACAGAAGTGGCGGAGGTGGCAGCTCTGTCAAGTTAAATTCATTCGACCGATAAGCATGAGTTCAATCAAATACTGGAAGAAGACAGAAGAACAATGCACTTACGCTGAGGCGACGGGAACGACGATCCTCATCCGCGGCAAAGCCTTCCGAGGTTTGGATCCACTCAGTTTGGCCACCTTAGAGGGATGGCCCGCGGGCTCAGCAGCAGAGTCCCTAGTCCTCTTTGTGCTCCGAGCACTCGGAACCACGGGAGCAGCTGGTGAGGCACTCGGAACCACAGGAGCGGCTGGCGGAGCACTCGAGGCCGCTGGAGGAGCCGACGGAGCCACGGGTTCGTGGCGGCGTTTGGTTCGAGGCTCTGGGGGTGGGTGTGGCGAGTTCTGCTCCTCATCTTCCCCCTTTTCTTCTTCGGACTCCTCCTCCGTATCCCCACTATCGGAGACGTACTCGGCGCTCTCCACACTGCCCTCCTGGCTGCCTTCCTCCTCCTCAGCCGGATTCCCGTTCGAGACAGGAGAAAACCAGTTGGTCCACGCCTGCACGAGATACAGTCGACAACATGAGACGTCAGACAGTAATACAAGAAAAAGCGATAAATCTAAGACAATTGGGTGCACTCGACAAGTTATACTCACCTCATTCGGAGGAGGGTTGTCCGCGCGGAAGGGCTTCACTCGCCGAGCTCCTCTGGGATTATCGCAGGCGCCTGTGATGTTGAGGACCCACGACGCCACCGTCTCCCCGGTCACGCACTCGGGGTTAGTCCGAGTGGAGTCCTCAGGCCCCGTGTAGTGCCACATGGCGTGGTGTCGAGCTTGCAGAGGTTGGATACGCCGACCCAGAAAAACCTCCAGCAAATCTATGCCAGTGACTCCCTTCCGGACGACCTCTACAAGCTCGTCGACCAGAGGCTGGATTTGGATCTTCTCCATCTTCGTGAGCGCGAGTTGCCTAGGTGGAGTCGGTCGGTCTAAGCTAAAAGGTGGAAGTCCGGTGGTGGCATTCGGGCTAGCAACGTCGTGGCAGTAAAACCAAGTCGACTGCCAGTTCCTAACGGATTCAGACAGCTGAAGAGCGGGATAGCTACTTTTACTTTTCTTTTGGAAGCCTAAGCCTCCGCAGAGCTGGAGGAGGTGAGTTTTGTCATCCGACTGGCTCAGCCTTTTTATGGTTTGGGACCTAGAAGAGAAGATGTGCTTAAAAAGCCCCCAATGGGGAGGACAGCCGATAAAGCACTCGCACAACACGACGAAGGCAGAGAGATGGGCTATTGCGTTGGGGGGGAAATGGTGGAGCTGCGCCCCGAAGTGGTTCAGTATACCTCTGAAGAAGGGATGAGGAGGAAGAGAAAAGCCTCGGTGCACGTGGCTGAGCAACAAGATGCGCTCCCCTTCCTAGGGCGCCGGCTCGGTCTCGCCCTCCGTCGGCAACCTCCACGTCTTGTGCTGGATCATGCCATGCTCCACCAGCTCCAGCATGTCCTCCTCCATCACCGTGGAGGGGAGGAAATCCCCCTGGATCCAACCCGCCGGCAGTGCTCGCTATCGCCGCTGAGCAGGAGCCGCCGCCTTCCCCTTCTTCTTCCACGCCTCGAGCTTGCTCGTCTGCCCCTTTGTCATGGTGGAGGCTGCAGACCCGCGGAGGAGAAGGAGAAGGAAAGAGCTTGAGATGCGCAGGAGGTGGCGAGAGAAGCGGGACAAGTGCGAGCTATCAGGCGAGCGTAACGAAAAACCCTCGCCGTAGAGGTTTAAATAAGGTTCCGACTGGGTCACTAGCAGGTGGCCCCGAAATCTTATCCCCCGACCGGTCGCTCCGATATTAGTGGGGGAGATGAAGGCGCAGAAATTGAGGCGACAAGAAGATAAAATGGATGTCGTCACCCCCGCCGAGCGCGCGGCTACCGAAATTTGAGGATCCCGGAAAATCCGCCGCTGTCAGTTGACTGGTCACGTCAAAAGATACCACGGAAGCACTCGGTCCCTGATGGTTCGTTTCACAAATACATCCACTCAGATCACTAGTCAAGAAGATAAAATGGATCGAGGCAAACAACGCCAAAGTAGCATCCGTACCAGTCGGATCCGTACTCCAAGCATCGCTTCGTCGTTTCAACCCCAATCCATTCGGGGACTAATGATGGGGTTATAGTCCTAGGGTAGGGTCATGGGCCTGCCCTGTGGGGCCTACCCAGGGACTACCCTTCATTAAGGACAAGGCCCTTAGTCAATTCTGACTGGATTAAGGACTTCCCATCATCCAGTCGGTGACGATTCCTCCGTCGTCCAGTCGGAGATGAGCATTCGGAGCGTATCAAGCTCACCGGCTGGATTCCGCTCTGTACATCGTAACCCCCCTGGAGGGCAACGGTCGTACATTTCCATATGCCTTTATTAGCATTTAAGACATACGTTACCTGTAACGTATGCAGTTATTCACCACTACTCCACCCCTGCGCATCGAACCGTTGTGAAGGGTAGCGCACTCTATATAAGCCGCCCTTCCCCACTGGTGCAGAGGTTAGCAATTCACTGTAATCCATATTCCACTCGACAACAAGCTCCCAAGAGCACTGAGAAGTAGGGCTTTTACCTCCACCGTAGAGGGGCCTGAACTCATACAACCTCGCCGTAGCTAAGGCTCTGCCCATCCTTTCGTACCCTGCACATCTACTGTCAGACTTATACCCACGACATAGATCCCTTTTTTCTATTTATCCAATATTGTAAAATCCCTAGAATATTCACCTCAACTCCAAATCCACTGAAACAACTTCCTAAATATTTCTAAATTATGCTTTATTAAATGAGTGCCTCCACTCATTTTTATCATGATATTTTTTCTGTACGCTTCTATATGGATCACCTATTCTTCCTTTCATCCATTCAAAATTCCCTGATGATCCAAATCTCCTATAGCAAGCTTCAGGTATTTTTCTTATGACCAGAGAGGTCCAAGAAAAATAAAACTTCCATTTACATAGCACTTTTACTTCTGCTTGTTGTGTGGCTTACTGTGCTTGTTTCCGACGATAGTTGACGGAGTAGACACAGTACTTGGAGTTGGATCGGAAGACCTCGAAGACCCCGAGGACTTATGAGAGCAGAGGCAAGCAGCCCTTTGACCATGTCTAAGCATATGTTATATTGCATGCTAGTAGAGCAATTATTCCCGTTGCATATGATCATAAGAATTCGTAAATCATCGATATGATGTTACCGATGGCTCCTCCAGAGCACTTACATTTTGAGCATGATCCTAGCACCTATGAGGATCACACTAATACCATGTTGACAAGTAGAGCAAAGCATAGTAGAAGCATGAGCATGATGATGGTAAATATCAAAGGTTTATGAAAACCCCGTCGGGTGCCACTAATGCCCGAGGGTGATGATGAGGTAGGTGGCCACTTTTGGAGAAGTGGTGCACCGGGTATATTTTGGTGTGAGTGGTTTCAGAAATGGGATTAGATTTATGATCTGTCGACCGTGCCAACCTTACATGTGCGACCACGTTACCCCTTTATGGGACGGGGCTTTGTTGATTACTCTGGTTGGTGCTAGCAAGGAGCCACATTACTAGTGGCGGGAGTGATGTGTGGTCACTCTCGTGACGGGGTCGTGCCAGGTAGGACGACTATGCCGTTTTTACGTGTTCCAGGCACATCGTTGGTCCCCACATGGATGATACTGTCCAGAGTCGGTGCTCGTAAGACGTACATTATGTGGGTTGGGTACCAATCGAGTGGACCTCTTTGTCTAGTATCATCAGGGGAAAGGCATTGATCGGGTACTTACCTCGGGTATGTTATATACCGCGAGTCGTGGATGACACGGAAGTTTCTCGAATCTCCTCGGTACAGCGTACAACCTATGCAGAGTGTAAAACTATTCGAATAGCCGTGTCCACGGTCAAGGACAGTTGGGTAATCCTGCTTAAACTACGTTCAGTCATTTTCGCATAAACCAAGTGTGTGTGTGTGTGTGTGTGTTTAATGGTGTTAACTGAGAAAGAGTTGATATGACCAAGTTCGGTGACTTGGCATAACGGGTGAACCCGGAGTGTTTAGCCTACATCAGATGTTGATATCTGTAACCTATTTTTCTAAATACCATCTCGCTCAAGTTGCATATCCATCTATGATCATGTTTACTGTTAAGTTGCTATCCACCAATATTGCATATACTTGCTATCATACCAACTCCATTATCCGCATGATGGGCTGGTTGCGAGTACATTCAAAGTACTCATTGGCATGCCACTGGTTATTTCATTGACCAGGTATGAGAGATCAGGAAATGGTGAAGAGCACCTTGGTGACATTACAGCGAACTAGGACGCTTCCCAGTCAGAATGCCTGTAGGTTAAGGCTGATGGCATGGGTTCACGCTTTCGACCAATATTTCCGCTATTAGTCAAGTTTTCTGTGTTGGCCCTCAAGGCCCTATATATGTAAGACTTGACCGCAATGGTCATTTATTGTATCAAATGGTATGTATGGATGTAAGACTCTTGTTATTCAGTTTATGTGTGTTCGGTGAGCATTGATCTCTGGGATCACTGAGCACGTTCATTCGGCGATCTCGGCTCGTAAGTCGGGGTCCCCACAGAGCTGGTATCAGAGCCATCTTGACTGTAGGAAGCCCTTAGTTAGCATGGACGTTAGTTAGGACAAACTGCTTTTCAGACCTTGAAAAGGTACTTGCAAAACATGTATTTTCTCACCTCTCCTAAATTTTCAAAGGAAGCAAGGTTTTTGCCTTAGCAGTCCCACTATTATTTTCTTGACACTCCTCATCTGCTTCTTCAAAACCTGCAAATGGCCACTAGCACCTTTATGTCTGGCCACGGGATTACTTAAAATCCTCTTGGGCAACTTGGAAGGAAGCAATCTTTCCAAGCAACTACCCATGTACTAAAGGACAATGATGACGGCGCTACGACCAGACGGCACCAACAGAAGTACCTCCATGAGGAACAAGGACATCGTGACCCAGAAGATGGCAACACCCTCTACACTGTTCCAGAGTGATGCCTCCTTCACCTACGATGAACATGACGTAATATATGCAAGGCCATGATCTGCATCGCTAATAGAGCGACCTTGTCTATATCAAGATTGTGTCGACCACCACCGGTGGATGAGAACCTCGCCATTTGGTCCGCCTCACCCTAGTAAGCAGGAAAATGGTTCTCCTCATCCCCCGTTCTAGGTGTCGATATTGTGATCAACGTGACTGACGGGTCAGAACTCTATCATGCCTTGCTAATGTCATTGCATAAAGGTCGTCCACTTACAACTCTCGACACCTTGGAAGGCAAGAAGACAATGACAAGATTACAAAGACAACAGAAGATCCTGTCAACGACAGCCATGAGGAATCACCTTCGTAGGCAACTCACCACACAAGAAGTCATCAAGAATTCTTTTAACTCAACCCGAGTCGTTTCTCCGAGCAACAACAAGAGATGTGGCAACACCATGAGAAGGTCCAGAAGACTTAGCGGACTCCTCTCCGGAGCACGAAGCAAGCACGAATGTCGAGTCCAGGAACCCTAGGGTAGGATGAGTCATGAATCCCCTATGCAAAGTCAAGTCCGTGAAATGGTTCGGATGGAACCATGTTGTGTGTTGCTTGTTTTTTATTGATTGTGCTTTGATATAAGTCGCACTTTTTCTCTAGGCAACAAGCATGCAGATATATCACCTGCCTCATCTTGATGTTTGAGTTGACCTGCCAACACTTGTTTGATTGCACTTACACTATAGCATCCCTTAGGTACTCTCCTCTGTGCTGCTACTCTCTCTCACCCTTCTCGACAACTGAAGACGAGCAAGACAAGATGCACCAGGGGTCCACTTCGACAGACAACCGAAACTGAAGACACTGACTGTGCCAAGCTTAACCACACGCAACCATAGGAGTTATGCTTTCCCTCAAGATTAGAAACCCTCCCTAGCCCAGACTAACCTCCGCAAACCTTTTCGGCTCAAATTTCTGGTCACGTGTCTAAAACACGGATTTGCCAGAACACCTGTCGAGCCCCGATAAAACCCTTGTTTAGCACCTGGTTCTTTAAGGGGCGAGTGATCACAGTGAACGAGAATCCTTCATTCTTAAGCTAGCACCATAACCCTGATGTCATATGTAGGACCGTTCTCGGATTTAAAGAATACTAGACTATGGTTTGTTGTGGTGATGATGTGTATCTTGAGGATATAGCTAGACTATCCTGGTGGATCATAATAAAGGTAGATGAACTTGGTGGAACAAGTTGATATAGTAGCATAACCTATATGTTCCTAGAGTAAATTCGGATTCAGTAGGACGATTATGATCGTGAGCAATAATTCTTGGTGGTATAATTGACTTTAACAAGTAGTTGATGTGGTTCGATGCTTTTGCCATAATGACTTGGAGTATCGAGTGAGAGTTCTTATTGGACTTGAGTTTTGGATTTAAATAGGTAGTCTCAATAGAGTATCGATGATGACAAAGACCACATGGTTCGGAGTAAATTGGATTTAGCCCGATGATCTCGATCATGATACCATGTTTCTCGGTGGATAACAAGTAGTAGTAATTGGAGTTGTAGAAATGACTTACAACCTGGATAAGCATTGCCTTGGAGATTAGTTGGCCATGACATTGGAAGTTGGTGGATATAGTACGACGTAATCCTTGTGGTAATATGTGAATTATGAGGACTCTAAGTGATCCTCTAGAACCCCATCAATATCGGATTTGTAGGAGTGATGGGTCCAGTGGTGATCGGCCGGATTGATGGATCACTTGATCGGATTCGTAGAAAGGAAACAAGATGTTGGATTGGTATACTAAGTGTTTCCTTAATATAGAAATGCAGTACCCTGCCCATTGGATGACCTAGCTTAGCACTTGGATTCGTTGTGTCATAATTCAACCTCAGCAGCTTGTATGCTCTCCCGAGGATTTTTACATAGAGATGCATGAGTAACGTAGTTATAGTAAACCTATGAGATTTAGGATAAGGTCTTCCCTCAGACCTCGGAATTGACTAGCATGAGCGGTGTGGAGTTGACTTATGTGAGAAGATATCTTAGATGTAATAGGGTGATTTTGTCTAGAGTGAGAGGTCGGACTATTGGCATCTAAGGAATGTGCTTAGAGAGAAGATGGTAACTGTTTGCCCACATTCTAAGTTCCTTCAGACCCTAAAGCTTCACCCATTCATAAGGTGGTCGGATTACGACCATAGAAAACGACTCTAAGTCGTTGGAATATGGCCAGTACTCCGCCCGACCACCACCCATCATGTCCATGGCGAACATGGGCATGAAGGACTAGGTCATGTTGGACCACAAACCTCTCGGCTAGTGACCGCCCATAGCAAGTCCCTGCTCTCCTCACATGTCTCATAAGCACTATGCTTATGCGATGCTTGGGAAAATATGTTGTTATCCTCACGGATGACATACTTATTCGCCCGATAAGAGGATGAACACCTTAGTCCTGTTTGGACGAGCCCCGGGAACGCCATGCCCCTCGAGAGTGAGGTGTTATCTCGAGAAGGTGGGCTTCTCGGAGCAACCTCAAGGCAGAGGAAGTCTATCCTACCCAAGACAAGCCAAAGAACCACCATGGTTGCTAAACCACGACAATGAAGAACAAGCAGAAGACGTCAACCACCGATCCTGCACCAACTACATCAACAATGTCAAGAAGCCTCAATGATTCAAGACGATGAAACCTTCTGGACAGCGAGGGAAATCAGAGAGCCTCTTCTTGGTCCAAATCAAGGACGAGAGTCCTAATTAGATCATGGTGAAAACTTGCTAAAGGTGATTCACCGCTTGCCGAGCCGCAGACCTCGGGAGTGGATGACTGGCCTATACTCTTGGGTAGCCAGCTCATCTAGAACCCCTCGTGAACCTTCCCAGATTGTAGGACCTGTTCTGGACTCGGAGTCTCCGAGCTTAGACTCATGGGCGAGACCCAACCCACACCCTTTCACGATAAGCCTTCGAAAACCACTGCAACACCCTCGAGGATGAAGACCACATGCGACCATAGCTTGTCTGCCTTAAGGGAGTCAAGGACTTCCTTGTCAGCACGAAGCTCTGCAAAGATCTTGACCGTACGTTCTAACACGATACATCTAGATGTCACTAACCAGCATGAGCAACCCCGAGACAAAACCCATACACACTATCTTGCCACGTATTCCGACCTGGGAATGCACTTGCAAGCTAGAACCTTGCACGAACTTAGTTCACCAAGCCCTTGACCCTCAGTCAAGCCTAACTTATTTCCAGACCCCGCTCATGATTAGGCAAGGACGTGCAGAGCATTCGAAGCTGTATGATCAAGCACCTCAAGACCCTCAACAACAACATGGGGACATGAAGACTACCTCCGACTCAAGATTCTGTATCTCTCCAACCACTAGCCTAGAAATCTCGGGGACGAGATTTTCTTAAGGGGGTAAGGTCTGTAACACCCTGTTTTAACTCTCCTGACTGATTTGACTTTTCTCAAAAATCAGGACCAATTAAATTTTTTTGTGAATGCTTGTGATGCTTGAAGTGACTATTGTTTGCTTGCTTGCTCGTATGCTTGTGTTTGATTCTCAATAATTCATGTTACTCTCCAGACTCACCTCCTTAGCCCAAAACTCATGCCTAATGATCATGCCATGTGTTTAGGACAAGAAACTATTTTTACCAAATATTATTTTCACCAAAAAGCATTTATTTGAATTAAGCTTTCTAAACCCCTAAGATGGGATTTGTACTACAAGTCCTCAAATTAGGGAATTTATTTTGCACCAATTATTTTATTTAAAACCTATTATCAAAATATATTCCCAAAATCACAATATTATTATTTTAAAATTTATTTTACTATTTTATTTAAATGCCTTCCTGTGAGGCCAGAAGTGGTCTCTTATGAAGGGAAATTATTTTTATTGCTTTCCAAATATTTAATAAAATTTAGGGAAACTCAGTGGACATATACATTCCATATATATGAGTTTCAACACATGGTCATGTTTAAAATATTGGGCAAACCCTTCCAAAACCCTTCCTGCCTATTTCAAGCTTTTGGAATATTTCGATAAGAAATATTATCCATTAATTCCTGGAAATATTCTAGCATGTCACATATGATATATGTGATGATCTTGCCAAGTTTCATCTCAATCTAAGTTGATTTGATTCCCCTAATTATTCTAAAACCTTATCTGTCCAGATCCAAATTTGAGCAACTCTACATTGTCAAGTGTCTCCAATTGTGCTCAAATTTGGTAGACATCTTCTCATACTCCAATAATGCATCCACACCAAGTGGTGCATCAAGGAAAATAGAAGAACTTGGCCCAATCCCCTCAAAACCCTCTCTGTTGATTTCTGACTTTGGGAAACTTTATATTATAAAGTTTCTCCAATTGACCCCAAACTTTTTGGGCATGCTTTAATTCTCACATAATGCCCCCACACCAGATATTGGATTTGTGGGAGTTAATTTGAATAACTTTGTAAGCAAAAGGCCACTTCTACCCATTTCATGGGTTTTCCAAGTCTATATTGGAAACCTTCTCCACCAAATCCCAAATTTGGTGTCCAAGCTTATTTTCATCTATTATTTGATCTTGTTAAGTTTCATATCAACTTAAGTCCATCTGGTATCCCTAACACTCATCAAACACCTTGTGTGCACTCACTAAAGTGGCTACTTTGGTCCCTTCCACTTTTACCCTTGAGCTCAACTTTCTACCACAGCTCCATATAGTTACATTGTGCCTCCAGTAGCATTTCCATGACCTCTGGTCAATTATTGGAGAGAGGCTCCATCTAACTACCTCTCACTTTTACCCTTGGATCACCATTTTTACCCCTCATGTCCCACTTATCCGTAAGCCAAAGCCCCCACCTCTTTCCAGAGGGTCCCTAGCATCCCAAGGCATCATTTCAAACCAAGTTATGGCATGCTCATGTGGGGAAAATGAGAAGCACGTCTACAAGTTGAATTCTGGCTGAAATGTAGCCTTGTACAACAAGTACTAGCTACCCTCATCTGCTTGAGCTCAAACTTGGGAGTGTTGTAGTCCTTGCATAGCCAACACTGCCAGACATAATTTTTTCCCAAGACTTCCCATATGAAAATCATTTTTCTTAGCTCCAAGTTTGCTTCTACAAACTTGACCTTGGTCAAAGACCATTCAAACTAACTCCACTAGAGACCAAACTCCTCACTCACCCTCCAGATAACATGTCCCACATCCGAAACATGTTTGACTGGTCAAGCTGTTGGTGTAGGCCCAGGTGGCCTTGGTGACCACCACCCTGGCATGCAAAACTGGTGCTCTACGCCTTAACCTTGCCCGACAGCTCGAATCAGGTAGCCACTCCATGTCCCAGCATGTCTCGGCATGTCCTTTTGACCATTCCAAGCACTCCCCGTCACCAGCTAGCTTCCAAGCTCCTTCTGGGGCGTGTGGCATCCATGCACACGGAGGTCCCAAGAGCTCCCGAGCTCTCTCTCCCTCCCCCTCTCTTATCCCTTCTCCCTCGGGCCGCTGCTGCTCCTACATCTCTCCCCCTCTCCCTAGTGCACCTGCATAGCTCCCCCTTGAGCCCCCTCTCCTCCCAAACTCCCTCCTCCTTCCATGGACGCCATGGCCACTTTCGGCCATGCTCGCGTCCAGGCTCGTGCCAGCTCCTCCTCCCTCCCTCTCTGGTCCGCGGTGGACCCTGCACCACCACAGCTCCTCCCCTCCTTCCTTTTTCCTCCTAGTGGCCGGAGTGCCGCTCCCCACGGCCACCTGTCGCCTTCCTCCGTCGTGGCCAAATGGAGTGATTCCAAATTCCAGAGCCTTCTAATATCATGCCCTATTTTTGGAGCCATAGCCAACATTTTTATCTTGCATATTTCTGCTGCAATAAATAAATAGCTCCTTTTTTGCTATTTATCCAGTATTGGATAATCCCTAGAATATTCACCTCAACTCCAAATCGAGTGAAACAACTTCCTAAATATTTATAAAATTACACTTTATTAAATGAGTGCCTCCACTCATTTTTATCATGATATTTTATCTGTACGCTTCTATATGGATCACCTATTCTTCCTTTCATCCATTCAAAATTCCCTTATGATCCAAATCTCCTATAGCAAGCTTCAGGTATTTTTCTTGTGACCAGAGAGGTCCAAGAAAAATAAAACTTCCATTTATATAGCACTTTTACTTCTGCTTGCTATGTGGCTTACTGTGCTTGTTTCCGACGATAGTTGACGGAGTACTCGGAGTTGGATCGGAAGACCTCGAAGACCCCGAGGACTTATGAGAGAAAAGGCAAGCAGCCCTTTGACCATGTCTGAGCATATGTTATATTGCATGCTAGTAGAGGAATTATTCTCGTTGCATATGATCATAAGAATTCGGTGAATCATCGATATGACGTTACCGATGGCTCCTTCGGAGCACTTGCATTTTGAGCATGATCCTACCACCTATGAGGATCACGCTAATATCATGTTGACAAGTAAAGCTAAGCATAGTAGAAGCATGAGCATGATGATGGTAAATATCAAAGGTTTATGAAAACCCCGTCATGTGCCACTAATGCCCGAGGGTGATGATGAGGTAGGTGGCCACTTTTGGAGAAGTGGTGCACCGGGTATATTTTGGTGTGAGTGGTTTTGGAAATGGGATTAGATTTATGATGTGTTGACCGTCCCAACCTTACATGTGCGACCACGTTACGCCTTTATGGGACGGGGCTTTGTTGATTACTCTGGTCGGTGCTAGCAAAGAGCCACATTACTAGTGGAGGGAGTGATGTGTGGTCACTCTCGTGACGGGGTCGTGCCAGGTAGGACAACTATGCCGTTTTTACGTGTTCCGGGCACACCGTTGGTCCCCGCATGGCTGATACTATCGAGAGTCGGTGCTCATAAGACGTACATCATGTGGGTTGTGTACCAATCGAGTGGACCTCTTTGTCTAGTATCGTCAGGGGAAAGGCATCGATCGGGTACCCACAAGTATAGGGATCAATCGTAGTCCTTTCGATAAGTAAGTGTGTCAAACCCAATGAGGAGCAGAAGGATCTGACAAGTGGTTTTCAGGAAGGTAAAATCTGCAAGCACTGAAATTATCGGTAACAAGTGATTGTGTGGTGAGATGATTCGTAGCAAGCAACAAGTAACAAAAGTAACAACGGTGCAGCAAAGTGGCCCAATCCCTTTTGTAGCAAGGGACAAGCCTGGAAAAAGTATTATATGAGGAGAAACGCTCCCGAGGACACACGGGAATTTCTGTCATGCTAGTTTTCATCATGTTCATATGATTCGCGTTCGTTACTTTGATAGTTTGATATGTGGGTGGACCGGCGTTTGGGTACTGCCCTTACTTGGACAAGCATCCCACTTATGATTAACCCCTCTCGCAAGCATCCGCAACTACGAAAGAAGAATGAAGACAAAGTCTAACCATAGCATTAAATTAGTGGATCCAAATCAGCCCCTTACGAAGCAATGCATAAACTAGGGTTTAAGCTTCTGTCACTCTAGCAACCCATCATCTACTTACTACTTCCCAATGCCTTACTCTAGGCCCAAATAATGGTGAAGTGTTATGTAGTCGACGTTCACATAACACCACTAGAGGAAAAACAACATACAACACATCAAAATATCGAACGAATACCAAATTCACATGATTACTATTAGCATGACTTATCCCATGTCCTCGGGAACAAAAGTAACTACTCACAAAGCATAATCATATTCATGACCAGAGAGGTAATGAGTAGCATCAAGGATTTGAACATAAACTCTTCCACCAAGTAATCCAACTAGCATCAACTACAGAGAGTAATTAACACTACTAGCAACCTTACAAGTACCAATCGGAGTCGCGAGACGGAGATTGGTTACAATAGATGAACTAGGGTTTGGAGATGAGATGGTGCTGATGAGGATGTTGATGGTGACGAGTCCCCTCCGATGAGAGGAGTGTTGGTGATGACGATGGTGACGATTTCCCCCTCCGGGAGGGAAGTTTCCCCGGCAGGATCGTCCTGCCGGAGCTCTAGATTGGTTCTGCTCAAGTTCCGCCTCATGGCGGCGGCGAATCCACGAAAAAGCTCCTCCCTGATTTTTTTCCGGACGAAACCCTTCATATAGCAGAAGAGGGGGCCAGTGGGCCAGCAGGCTGCCCACAAGCCCCCTAGGCATGCCCAGGGGGTGGCCGCGCCTAGCAGGCTTGTGGCCACCTGCTGGCGCCCCTCTCACGCTTCTTCGGCCCAGTATTTTTTATAAACCCGGAAAAAAATCCTCGTTGATTTTTACGGCGTTTGGAGTTGCGCGGAATAGGTATCTCAAACTTGCTCCACTTTGAGGCCAGAATTCCAGCTGCCGGCATTCTCCCTCTTCATGTAAACCTTGCAAAATAAGAGAGAAAAGGCATAAGTATTGTACCGTGAACTGAAATAACAGCCCAAGAAGCGATAAATATCAACATAAAAGCATGATGCAAAATGGACGTATCAGTCCCCGTATCCGAAGTTGTGGGATTAACCAAATGCAACGGATCGGTAGACGATTTGAAGTTATCAAGGAAATCTTTGAGCATGTTATTGACCTCGATGGCCATTGAGGATCTAAAGGTGGACATGGCCTCATTTAGATCCTCTCGGGAGACCGAGTTTGCAATAGATGCCTTGGGCAACTTCATCATCCTAACCTCGTCGTCAGCCATACTCTTTGGGTGGTGAAACCCTTAATAAAGAGACGAGGGTATAATACCAATTGAAAGGACCAATATGGTTGACTAGAGGGGGGGAAGGTAACTACCAATTTTAAGTTTTTCTTTAAAAACTTAGGATTAGCAACAAATAGGCTGACTAGATATGCAACTAGATGAACAACCTATATGATGCTAGCAACAATAATAACAACAAATAACTTTGCACAAAGTAAATGTTAGAAATAACCACAAGTGGAACCGTTGGAAATGAGGATGTGTTACCGAAGTTCCTTCCCTTTGAGGGAAAGTACGTCTCCATTGGAGCGGTGTGGAGGCACAATGCTCCCCAAGATGCCACTAAGGCCATCGTGTTCTCCTCATGCCCTCACACAATGCGAGGTGGCATGATTCCACTAGTGGTGCCCATGAAGGCGGCAACTGAACCTTTACAAACAAGGTTGGGGCAATCTTCACAACTCAATTGAAAGCTCCCAACGAGACCACGAAGCTTCACCACAATGGAATATTGCTTTGAGGTTACCTCTTCCGTCTAGGGTGCTGAAACACCCAAGAGTAACAAGATACGCAAGGGATTAGTGGGGGGATGAAATTTCTCTTGGTGAAAGTGTAGATCGAGGCCTTCCCCTTCAAACCCTAGAAAATCAACAAGAATTGATGGTTGGGGAAGGAGATCGAGCAAGAATGAGCTTAGGGGGCAACAATGGAGCTTTTGGAAGGATAAGAGATGAGTCTCCATGGGGAAGAAGACCCACTTATATAGTGGTAGGAAATCTGACCATTTTTTTGCCCACAAGTCGTGCAAAAGAGGTAGTACCGCTCGGGGGAGCGGTGCTTCCGCTTGCACAGAAGTGCAGGGTTGTGCAGTCAACTAACAGGCGTGTGGGGGCGGTAATTCTGCCGAAGCGGTACTACCGCTCCTGCAAGTGATACATTCGCTTAGCATTGAGAGACACCCATGTCGAGTAAGAAAGAAAGGGGCAGTAAGGTAGTGTCGCCCAGGGCGATTCTTCCGCTAAGAACTGTCGCTCAAAAACCCACTCAAAACAGAATGCAATCGAGGAAAAACGTAAGCGGAAGTGGGGCTGGAAGTAGAGAGCGGCAGTACCGCCCAAGCGGTACTACCGCTCTACTCCCGGCGGTACTTCCGCTTACCAAGAGACAAGAGCCCGAAGACACCACATACACAATCATAAGCGGTACATGACCCGATACCGCACGACGACACTACCGCTTGAGCGGTACTACCGCCCATGGTAGCGGTACTACTGCTTATGATGGTGCACATGATCCTAAGGACAGAGAGCAGCTCCAAAATGCCGGGGAGGAAAGAAGGAGATGAATATGTACGTGAGATATTCTCCCAACCTTTCCAATTGCGGACCCCCTCTTGATAGTACGGATTATCCTATGACTCAAGTCCACCAACACTAAATCATACGAAGCACTCCGTCTTCTCGTTTAACATTTGAGGGGTAGAATAACCGTCTCGTGCCACCTGATAACCTCTGAAAGCTAAAAGCACATGATTAGTCCGCAAAGGTATTGTCATCAACCATCAAAACTACTTAGGGAAGATTATGCTCTTAGAGTTGGTGTAAGGAATATCCTGAGATATGTCCAAGACACAGAAGGTCTTGATTAAGTTCATTGGGAAAATCAAGATGGGACCATGGATTGATATCCTAATAGTGGCCGATAATCTGATCCGAGCAATGTCATATCAAAGACTGGATTTACTCGAAGAGTATTCCGACGGAAGCCTTCAGAATAGACTTTAAATTGTTCCTTCCTAGGATTATTCCGCCATAACTATATTGAAGCCTGACAGGATATACATGTCTTCGCAGAATGACTAGTCACATGTGAGATCATGTGGAGATTCATTAGAATCAATTATCATTATCTACCAAGATAACGTCACTTGTATTGCTTATGGGTAATATTTACCTCGCAAATTGCAGAAATGTAAGAGAGTAATATGCAAACAAATTATTGTGAGATTCACAATGTCTCTACCAACGTTTATATTCTAGAATCTCGTTCGTGGAATTGGTATGAGACCATTGATGTTTGGAAAGTTCAGGAGGAATAGAATCCCAAATTATAACATGTTGGTGATCTTCACACCATTAATATTGTACTCTTTTTCCCTTTATGAGTTTTCCGTGATGGTTTCTCATATAAGGTTTTTAACGAGACAATATAAATACAAGTGCGGATATATGTCATACTAGTTTATCCTTATATTTTTCCCACTCGGTTTTAAAGAAGTTTTTGATGACATATTATTACAAGGTTTCTTCTTAATTTTTCCCATAGGGTTTTTGGAGGAGTTTTCAATTAGCAATATACAGACGACGAATTGATCAACGGCGAGTCTTATGAAATAAAGCATGTGATCAATTGTATAGGAGGAATGCTTTCCAGAAGGTGTCTATTGGGGAAAAAATGTCTCCCTAAAACATCCATTCACCTTGTATATAAGTGGGTCTGTCATATTGCAATGGAGCAGAAGTGAAATCATTTGGGCTCTTTATTTGTCTTTTTACGTTCGCTCTACAACAGTATGTACTATCATATACTAGCATCATAGCATTGCTATGAGACTTGAAATATATTTTAGTACTTAGAACTCGTAGGCAGATAGATCGTCAGAGTTTGTCCTACGCAGTGACAGTTTTATGTAAGCCAAGCACCCCTACTAGTAGTTCATGATTGAATGTGGCCCAGTAGAACTAGATTCTCATCTGACAAAGGTATGGAGAATCGAAATTAATTGATCAGTTAACAATAACTCAACAAGTAAACACCTGTCAAACAAATCATCAATGATCCAAGCGCACAGGTCCTATCTTGTTGCACAACTCATCAGAATCAAAACCGGGACCGATTCCAGCCATAGATGTGCCATGTCCACAACACTAATAGCAACGGCTGATAGATATCCAACAGCAAACACAAAGTACATCACTATATCCTCTAGTGGAAAATCAACTGAAACAACACCAAGCCACTCCCTACAGAACAACGCTAGCAGCTACAAGTTCCAGATCGCTTATAGGGGTCGGGATTCAACGACAATCGAAATGGGGGTCGGTCAAACTTTAAAGCAGTCGTGGACCACAGCAACCCAGCCAAAACTCGGCAAACCATCATACATAAGAGAGCGCCGCATCGAAACAGCGCTCACATCCTGTCCTCCCTCCTGCGCGGGGCGCAGGTTATGATCTCGTCGACCCTCAGGATCATCTCCGCGGCCTCGGTTGCCGACAGGACGATGGCCTGCTTCACCTTGAACGCCTCGCATATCCCACGCTTCTGCATGTCTCCCAGCTGCAAGACACCAGACAATGTTAGTTTCAAACGATATCACTGTGTACAAGCTACATAGCATGTCAGTGTGGTCTCCATGAGCTTACCCCGCCGCTGATGACATCAATTCCAGCAGTGCTGTTCTCTTTGTGGTGCTCGGCTCGGAGCTGGGAGATCAGCTCAGCACTATCCAGACCAGCATTATCAGCAATGATTGTGGGGATGGCTTGCAGGGCGCGTGAAAATGCGTCAATCGCATGAGATTTCTTTCCAGGGGTCTTCCTTGCAAGTTCATCCACCTCCTTGGACATCACCATCTCAGGCCATCCACCACCATATATGACACGTGTGTCAGTTACCGTCTGAGAAAGCACACATAGGGCATCATGCAAGGACCTCTCCGCCTCATCAAGCACATGCTCACTGTACACAACAAGACACATGTATTCAGTGTGCGGCCAAATAAAACAGAATGCCTGAATAATAGAGTACATGATAAGGAGCTACACCAAATAAATAAGGCATACCTTGCTCCTCTCAGGACAATGGTGCATGCTTGCCCCATCGCAACCCCGGAGAAA
Organism: Hordeum vulgare subsp. vulgare; assembly: GCF_904849725.1. Lineage (NCBI taxonomy): Eukaryota > Viridiplantae > Streptophyta > Magnoliopsida > Poales > Poaceae > Hordeum > Hordeum vulgare. Next base: position 538,069,358 of record NC_058521.1, read on the forward strand.
TGAATCAGCCTGTCCTCCCCAATCATAATCTCTTCAATGAGCTTGCAGTGCCCAAGCTTCACAGACTCTGGGTTGTCAAAAGTTGATGCAATATCACCACCAGTGACAAGAGCTAGCCGCTCGATGCCCTCAAAGTCAGCATGCTCAACTGCGAGTATGCCAGCATCAGCAAAAAGTTCTTCAGGAAAGTTGTAGATTAGCTGCCTGTTGACAAAGCAGTTGATCCCGTGGCCAATGATTTTCTCAACTTTCTCTCTCATTTTCTGTTTCTCAGCAGCTTCAATATCTGCAACCTTGGCCATTGAATCCACCCGGACACGTGCCCCATAAATCTTAACTTTATCTGTGTCCATAGCAGTGTTTGCAACCAGAATATTAGCGTTTTCAATTCGCTTTGGTTGACCAAGGCCAATCTTCTTATCAAGAATGAACCTACAAAACAGATTCAAATGGTAATATGGGTATCAGTCAGTTTCGAACTGATATAGAACCATAATGTAGTTGGGATAAAAAAAGAACCAAGGTTTCCTATAATATAGTTTGTGAAAGAACATACCCTTCATCCAAAAAGGAATCCTTAAGAGAACCTCCAGGTTTCTTCAGAATTTGGATTGATTCCAAATTGGTGCTACCCTGCCACCAGTGAACAAGTGTGGCACATACCAAATCAGCGTTTTACCAACAGAATGTAACAACGTGAATGAATAACTATGAACTACCAATCCAGACTTCAAGCAACATCCCGCATATAGAAAAGATATGGTATGACCAACTTCCATAATCATTTAATTATACCTTAAGCCTGAGGACAGCATCAACTGCAAGTTCAGCAAAATACTCTTTGTCCTGGGAGAGAATTTTTGAACTAAGCGTAGTCATGGCAATGTTCATGAGATCTGATCTGAACTTGTCTGCAGCACCAATGAATGTTTTTTGTCAGAAATATATTCCTGGGTGCAATAAACTTTATACATCTGACTGAAAATTACTGCCAAGTCCCAAGTTTTTATTTTGAGACTCGGTGCCAAGTCCTAACTAGGAAACCAATGATACCAGGTAGCTAGTATTCCATGGAGTGATGTTCATGGAAGATAAAAAAGAAAAAATTAAGTCTCCGCCCTGATGATTAATGCAAACATACATTTTCTTCCACATAACATAAGTAACTACTAAAAAAGATTACAGAGTGTTTAAATATAGTTGACAAACATATATGAGACAGTAACTAAATAGGTGATTAATGCAAACATACATTTTCTTCCACATAACATAAGTAATTACTAAAAAAGATTACAGAGTGTTTAAATATAGTTAACAAACATACACTCCCTCCGTCCCAAAATAAGTGACTCAAAAATGACTTAATTTTACACTAACTTTAGTACAAAGTTGGGTCATTTTTTAGTCACTTATTTTGGGACGGAGGGAGTATGAGACGGTAACTAAATAGGTGACCTGTGTTGTCTTTGTTGTCCATGGTCCTTTGCAACAAAGCATTTCTGGCACATTCAGCAGCCAATCTGTAACCTAATAGTTCAGGGAGATAATGAATCATTAGAGATGTTGAAATGTAACTAAATGATTAGCTACATATTTGCAAACAGTTCCATCATGTATCCATGTGCATCCTTTTTTCTTTCAAATATCATGTGTATCATTTCTGCATTAATAAGCAAACCAAAAGAGATAAGAAATGAAGACGCAAACATGAAAATGGAACAGAAAACAAAGGTCGTAGTTGTCCATTGCCAAAATGACATCAACGCAGAAGTGCACTGCTTTCGGTTTTTTTTTCAAGGTACCATCTTACTTTTTAAATCCAGAAGTTGCCAAGATTGAGGGAGATGATTTTTAATCATTTAAGCGTGATTTTTCTAAGAGTATGTAAGCATGAGATGTTATTTTCCAGACTTCAGATGTCTTACTGATCTACAGATGTTGCTATTGACTTATTGTATCATTACTCACCAAAGACTTAGTAGCATGTATTGAGGTGGTAACTAAGAGTTGCACGATTGTTAAATGTTAGGGATAACATGCTGAATAAACTGCATCTAAAATGAGGATTACCTGCAATAATAGTCATCGGGTGAATCTTCATGTTAACTAACTTTTCAGCCTCCCTCAACAGTTCTCCAGCCAAAACAACAACAGAAGTTGTTCCATCACCAACTTCATCATCTTGGACTTTTGAGATGTCTAACAATCATTAAGGACTACATTTTCTTTTAATTGGAGAGCACATGCATGCAACCAACTAATCAAGTGGGTTCAGGAGAAGCTATAATAAAACAATATTGCCAGATCTAGAAACAAGCACCATCTCAGCAGGAAAATCATCAAGCGGTAGACTCGAACAAAAGGATACCAACAAGGACCTTGGCAGCAGGGTTGTCGATATGAAGTGACTTCAAAATGGTGGCGCCATCATTTGTAACGGTGACACTCCGCCCTCGGCCAGTCGACTGAAGGATCTTGTCCTGGACATAAACAAGCCAACATATAAATTCCAAGGAAAACCCTCTAGCATTCGAATGGCTGGCGCCATCTTTGCCCAGTCTGCAGGTTTTTTCTCTGTGAGCAGCACGTACCATTCCTTTTGGTCCCAATGTGGTCTTGACTAAGTCTGCGATCGCCATGGCACCTACAAAAGATGCCTGCAAGGAGGATAAAATCAAATGAATAAGAACTCCGTATATATTTTGATAAACAAAGAGGCTGAACAATGATTCTACAAAGTAACATTCTGCTTCTCCGGTCCCAAGGAGACCAGTAAACTCATTGCGCGCAGTTGCAAAAGCACATTATGCAACAGCAACAGAGCATCGGTGTGTGCGTGTGTGCCGCGGTAACCCACAGATCCTACTAAGCGAAGACGACGGTCAGGTTGTTGAACTGGTACTTGTCGAACTAATAGTCTAATAGTACATGGATTTTGCAGTCTAAATGAGATCAGTAAACTAATTGCACACAACTGCAGCAGCGCCATCGAACCGACTGACGACAGACCAAGAAGGAAAACAAGCAGATCAGATGGGGAGGGGGTGTTACCATCCTGGCGCGCTCGCCCTTCTCCTGGATGGCGTCATCCTTGAGCACCCTCTCCATCTGCCCAACCACGGACACACAGAGAAAAAATGTCAGGAACGCATCGCGCTGATCCAGCCACGGAGAAGAGAACAAACTGGGGGCGGTCGGGCGGAGCACCTCGGGGACGGGCGACGGGGCGGAGGCAGGGGAGAGGTAGGGGGCGGGTGGATCTCGTCGTCGGGGAGGCTGCAGAGGCGGCGGTGCGGAGGCGGGGAGAAGAAGACACACAGCAGCAGCAGCAGCAGGAGGAGGCTAGGGCTTGCTTAAACGGGGCGCGTCTACGGGGAGCGAGCGCGATGGCACCGTCGCTCGTAGCAGCCCGCATATGGGCCAGGCCCAGCGCGCAAGCGTGCATACGGCCAGATCGCTAGAAAAAAAGGAAAAAACATCACTGCTAGGCTGCCTAGACCAAGAGTAAAAAAAACAAGGCTTTTATCGGTTATCATGCTATTGTTTGTGTCTCACTATTCAGTTTTGTCATTAAAAATTTCAGCTGCTTAAAAATGACATCGCTTCATTTGGCGCATGCTCAAAAATACCACTAGACGCCATTAATGTCTTCTCAAACATCGTTTGTCATGTTATAACGACCGAAATACTTATAGACTAATGTCAGCTCTCCCTCTATCTCGGTACAATAAAGTGTGGGTCCCACTTGATCCCGAAGACATTCTTATTTTCCTCAAAAGCTCGTCGGGGTGGCCTAACCAAACATGGCGACCGGTCCCCAACGTTAAGTCATGCTTCGCGAGGTTGTGAGCTTCGAAATTCGAGGTCCAAAATTCATGACTACAAATACAAGAAGAAAAAGATCTAGCTTGTTCCTTTATTTCAAGTGTTACTGCTCCATAAGACGTCGCGGTTCCTCCCTTGAATGTTCCTTCCTTGACTGCATCAATAGCAGTCTTGCAATCTGAGGCAACAAATTATCTGATCATAAAGATCTTACGCAAGCGTGAGTGCCTCCTTGATGACTAGTACCTCCAGAACCTCCGGGTCTTCAGTATGGCTGAAGATGACTGCTGAGACACCTTGAAATACCCCTGAGTTGTCGCGACAAATCGTGCCCACAGCCCCAAAGCCGCCACCTCGAGATACAGGCGCATCAGCGTTGATCGTCATATGGTAATCCGGTGGAGGCAGCCACGTACTTGGGTGTGGGGTGGCTGCACGTGCAACCTTCACGGGCTTCTGGATTTGCTGCAAATCAGAGATGTAGCTCGTGATGAAAGCATGAGTGGAGAAAGGTGATGTATGAATTCCCGCATGGGTTATCTTCCTCCGCGCTGCCCAAATGGCCGAGAGTATCACAATCATTGTGGTAAACTCATCTTGTGGCAGGGATTCACTCGTCACAAATAGCTATTTTTAGCTTGTTCCTCTCTATGTGTGCACATGTGCTGAAAAAGGTCCTCTTTCGAGAATGCCCACACACATCGAGAGTAGTTGCAATCAATCAGTGAGTGTCATTTGTGGAGTATCCATGCCTTGCTCTTAGCGGCCCCACCTGGGTCAGCCGAAAGTTATAAGTAATTTTATCATCTCTCCTTTTCCATGTAAAAAATAACTATTTTTTCCGTATGATAAAGCTAATATTTTCATTAAAAATGGAAATTGTGTTCATGTACTTTTATAAATTCTTCTAGTATTTTTGGAAGTGTCCATGCACTTTGAAAGTATGTTCGACATATTTTTCAAATGTTGACCATGAATTTTGAAAAATGTTGAAAGTGTGTTATAAAATTATTCACCATGTATTCAAAAAATATTCAATGCATGTATAGAAAATGTTCCCCGTTGAAAAAACATGCATACTATATTTACAAAATGGTAAAAAAATATTCAGAAAATGTTTGACGTGTATCCATAAATTAAGTGTACTTAAAAAATGTCGATGTGTACTGAAAATTGGAAATATAAAACTGAAAAAGGAGAAAGGAGGTAAACATGAAAATTTTGAAACATTTGGCGGTGGTTCACGCAAATGAAAGAACAAAGGAAAAACTCCAAAAAATGGAAAAATCATGAGCCGAAAAAAACCCCATAGAAAAAAATCTTCTACTTCCTCCGTAAACTAATATAAGAGTGTTTAGATAACTAAGATAGTGATCTAAACGTTTTTATATTAGTTTACTGAGGGAGTACAAAACCAGTAAAAATCGATGGGATGGCTCCTTTCTCTGCCCTATTGGGCCAGCTTACTCTAAGGACGGGTCGCTTGTAGCGGAACACACCTGGATCCGTGCAAAATATATATTTGTTTTTATGTTATTAAATATTAATGTATTTTTGGTAAAATATGCTAATATACCCAGTAAGAATATAGAAAAAGAAATATGGACTTCGAAAATCCTCCTGGTATTTTAAAATATGCATTTACTTTAAAAGTGTTTGGGCAGTTTTGAAAGTATGTTCAACATATTTTTGAAATATCCAACATGTATTTCGAAAAATGATTAATTTGTGTTCTAAAATTATTCACCACATAGTTAAAAAATGTTCACATGCATTATAAAAATATACATGTATTTGTAAAGTACTTAATGTGTGTTTAAAAAATGATCACAGTGTGTTTAAAAAATGTTCACTATATATTTACAAAATGTCCATCACGTATTCCAAAAATTATTCGGGGTGGAGGAGTTGGAATCGGAGAGGGACATGGGTCAGTGGTCGCTGTCATGGGTTTGGACGATGGGAGTGGTTCTGAAGTCGAGGTTTCCATTGATGGTCGAAGGGTCGGCGACGAGGGAGACCGTGGCGATGGGAGTAAAGCAAACACGGGGGATGTGGGAAGATTAGATTGTTTGCCCCATGTTACTTTGGGATTTGATAATTTGCCCGCTTTTGTTTGATTTAGATGATTTGGCCCCATATTACAATGATTTATCGATCGCTTTCCCTCTGTCTTGATTTGATCCATTTTTATTAGTTTTGTTCCCAAAAAACAATGTAAAACTGAAAAAATATGCCATAAAAGTAATAATAAATACTATTATTTATTTGCCTGTTTGTAATTATGTTTATGTTCTGTGCTACAATTGCAATGGTTCTCGAGTCCGTATATCTAAGAGGCTTAGAGGAAAAACGCATGTGCATTTGTGGAATAATAACGACAAAAATGATTTTTAGTCTCGCCTCTAAGACTAACTCAAGCGTTGCATTATGATTTATTTTCCTAATCATGGGCATACGTTAGTGCAAGAAAGGACGTCACAACTTTAAGGATACAATTACAGCAGAGCACTTGTGTTGAACAATCTGAATTGATTGTTATACTTTGAGATCTCATCATCACTAAATTATAACTTATAAGTAACATCACAGGGAAGTTAACATCTGTATAATACCTTACATAATGATAGTATCAAGTACCTTCACGCGGGGCGGTGTACTTTGGGGTTCGTCAAACTTCATGTGTAACATGGTGATCATAACTTTCGGGTGCATAAAAAAAGTATGACAATATACTTGATAGCTCAAGTTTCGGATTCGCTCCTCCAGTGATGGCGAAATATTTTTAGTGCTCTCTCGGTGTGGTGACATCCATCATCGTTTGACCAGACACAACTGAAAGGATCGATATGGTTGGCTAGAGGGGGGGGGGTGAATAGACAACGACCACTTTTTAATTAATCTTAACAAGTTAAGGTAAACACTATACGGGTTCACAAATAATATGACAAAGAGGTGACCCCTATAGAAGCTATCAACAAGACCTATTAAGACAAGTAAGATATAGTCACAAGTAAAAGCAAATACAAAGTAAAGGTTAGAGATAACCACAAGTGGAACCGATGGAGACGAGGATGTGTTACGGAAGTTCCTTCCCTTTGACAGGAAGTACGTCTCCGTTGGAGCGGTGTGGAGGCACAATGCTCCCCAAAAAGCCACTAAGGCCACCGTATTCTCCTCACGCCCTCGCACGATGCAAGGTACCGTGATTCCACTATAGGTGCCCTTGAAGGCGGCGACCGAACCTTTACAAACGAGGTTGGGGCAACTCCACACAAAGCTTGGAGACTCCCAACAAGACCACGAAGCTTCACCACAATGGAATATGGCTTCGAGGTGACCTCAACCGTCTAGGATGCTCAAACACCCAAGAGTAACAAGATCCGCAAGGGATAGGTGGGGGAATCAACTTTTCTCTTGGTGGAAGTGTGGATCTAGGCCTTCTCAACCAATCCCTAAAGAATCAACAAGTTTGATTGGCTAGGGAGAGAGATCGGGCACTTTTAAGCTTGTGGAGCAACAATGGAGCTTAGAGAGGTAAGAGATAAGGTTCCTCAGCTAGAAGAACACTTTATATAGTGGGGGGGAAAATTCAGACCGTTTTCCCACTCTCTGCCCGAGATCCAGCGGTACTAACGCTGGGAAGGAGCGGTACTACCGCTGCCTGGCGGTACTACCGCTGGGGCTTCCAGCGGTACTACCGCTGGCACCAGCGGTACTACCGCTGGCCCTTGGTAGTGCAAAAGCACTACTACCGCCGAGAAAGTCTTCGCAAAAGGGTCCGTCCACGAACTACCGCTAGGTAGGTGGAACAGGGCACCTGGAGCGGTACTACCGCTAACCTGGGGCGGTACTACCCCTAGCCAGCGGTACCACCGCTGACCAGGGGCGGTACTACCGCTGACCAAGGGCGGTACTTCCGCTGGCTGCGGCGGTACTACCGCTGGGACCAGCGGTACTACCGCTGGGGACCATTTTGCAGAGAAGCTAAGAACAAACCGGCGAGGGCCGCTCCAAAGATAAAGGAAAGGGAGAAAGAGAGGTGTGCGTGTGCAAAGATAGATTCCACCCAAACCTTTCCACTACGGATCCCCTCTTAATAGTACGGCTTTCCTATGACTCAAATAAAGAGAGTCTAGGAGGGCGCCGTGCTTCCGTTCCAGAAGAGAGGAGTCGTGTCGTCTTGTGCCGTTGACGAGTGTTGCCTGAAACCTTGACACACACGATTAGTCCTGTACGGTACTGTCATCAATCACCAAAATTACTTAGGCATAAACTATGCCTCAACAATCTCCCCTTTTTGGTGGATTGATGACAATACCGGATTTGCATGGATAATAATATGAGAGTACAAAGATAGAGATATATGACATATGACTCACAGCATATGGTGGAAATAAATCTAATCTCACATAAGAAAGATCATGTCTCACACAAGATAGCAAACGAAGCACACCAAGTTCAAAGCAAATCAAACAAGATAAAGCAAAGCAATGCAAAGTTCGAATGAAATCAAATCCCTAGACTCTCTCCCCCTTTGGCACAAGACACCAAAAAGGGGGCACACCTAATGCCACAGGTAGCTACTCCTCGTATTCAGGATCACCAGACTCGTCGGTCCCCTCCTGGTCAGTCTCCTCCTCCTCTTGCGCCTCATCACCCGACCACTGGTACCCCTGAGCCTGCATCCAAGTGGCCTCAGGCGTGATGTCGTCCTCTGAGCCACTGGAGATGTCCACATCCAAGGTCCTGAGAACACGCTTATGCCTCTGGCGGCTCTGCTTCTGAGCCACGTGTGTCTGATACTGACCCTTGGCCTGCATACAGAAGAGAGTCTTCATCTTGTCCTGCAACTTGATAGCCAAGATGGCATGGCAGACGAGCGGGACTGAGAGGCAGGTCCTCTACCAGCAGCTGTCTCTGTATCAGTGTCCATGTGCTGAGAAGATGAGGATGGGTTGGCCCACCTGTCCTTGACGCGTAGCTTGATTGGGTCATGCACAATGTAGTCAGACTGTGCGTAGAGCACCTCATCTGGAAACGCCTGTTGCCACTTATGGCAGATGTATGCAAACAGGTAAGGCCCGTAGATAGGGACCTTACGGTTGATGATGCAGTTCCATAGTTCTGTGAACATCACATCTGCAATATCCAGTTGAGCAGACTCCGCAGACATAGCCTCCTCACACAGTAACAACATCTCAGCCAAGGAGCCATGGACCTCATCGAAGTTACCACTCCGAGGGAAGAGGGTGTTCCCAAAGATGCGGTGCATGATGTCCAGGTGCTTGGGAAGCACCCCCTTCCTCAGATATAGTGTCTGCAGTCTGTCCTTTGCGAGGCCCTTATCAGAGGGGACTGGAGCGTGAGGACGCAGCCCAAGAGGAGTGTCAGCACCCTGAAAATCAACGTGCAGGAACTGCATGAACTCTGTCCAGGAACCAGTCATCTTCTTTGACCCAGTCATCCATATCATGGAGCGCTGTTCATCATGGGAGAAGTGAACAGTGACATAGAACTGAGCAACTGCCGTAGGATCAAAATCCGTCCTGAAGGTGATGATGTTTTTGAGGCCCATCTTGTCAATCAAAGCAAGAGCATCACCAAAGTACTCTGTGTGCCGCTGAAGGTGTGCCAGATCAATCCACTGGACAGAGACATAGTTCTTCTTGAAGTTTGCAATGACATCTCATATATCCGGCAATGGTCCTTAACCCAGACATTTTCAACACCATCGATCTTCTCCCTCTCCTGGAGATAGTTGTTCTTGGTGCGAAATTGCAGAAAGTCCCTGGGAGACATTGTGCGGATATTCACCCTCTTGTCCTTATGAGTGACCTTCTTGAAGGACTTCTTCTTAGGGGGGAGACCAGACATGGCAGACCCCTCGGGCGCCTCTGTGTTGCGAAACTGTTTGGATGCCGTGTCCCGTGGGGGGTTCGAACGGCGAGCAGAGCCACCTGTGACACAGACCACAAAGCGAAAAAGAGGCGACAAGAAAAGTCAAGGCAATGGATCTTGAAAGAGCAGAAAACGAAAACATGCATTGCTAAGCAAAAGAGAAATACAACGTGAATGCTTCTGGCGGTAGTACCGCCACCCTGGCGGTAGTACCGCTGGGGCCTAGCGGTAGTACCACCAGCCCTGGCGGTAGTACCGCTGGGGGTCATAGCGGTAGTACCGCTACCCCTGGCGGTAGTACCGCTGGGACCTAGCGGTAGTACCGCTACCCCGTGGCGGTAGTACCGCTGGGGGTTTGACTTTCAGAACTACACAAATAAAACTCGTTTTCGAGGGCATGGACTGAATATGAACATTAAGGCGTACACCCCAGCCCTAATGACAAGAGGAACACATAGTAATACGAGGTACAAACATGCCTAGGCAAGAGAGAGCACGTTTCAGATCTAATCCAAAAGTTCAAATATTCGATCTAAGACGGTGAAATCCTAAACCATGGCAGCAATCATAACAACAACCATTGGACCTATACTCCCCTCAAAAATTTCCTTCATGCCATCCAATAACTAACCATAGGATCAACAAGATGAATCCAATCCCCAATGCTCCTAACCCTAGAACACGAAGAACAACCAAATAGAAGAAGGGAGGAGCTTTTGTTACCGGGATTCATGGCTTTGGAGGAGGAAGAAGAAGTGAAGCAGCCTTTCCACACCAACGGGGAGAAAGAGCTCCACGAAGTGAGATCCAATCGGGGGGTTTTTCGGGGTAGGGGAGGGAGGAGCCGCGAGGAAGAAGAAACAGATTGAAAATCGGGCTCCCCCTCCCTTTATATAGCCCAAGGGGTACGGACAGCGGTAGTACCGCTGGGGTGCAGCGGTAGTACCGCTGACCTGGCGGTAGTACCGCTGGAGTGCAGCGGTAGTACCGCTGGGGTCCTGGCGGTAGTACCGCTCCCCCTGGCGGTAGTACCGCTCCCCCTCGAAACCCTAGAAATATTCCATCCGGCCGAGTTAGATTTTGAGCTCTGGCGGTAGTACCGCTACCACTGGCGGTAGTACCGCTGGGGTCCTGGCGGTAGTACCGCTACCACTGGCGGTAGTACCGCTGGGGTCCTACCGCTACCCCTGGCGGTAGTACCGCTGGGGTCCTGGCGGTAGTACCGCTGCAAATGTCGCAGGGCGGCTTTAAGAAAAGAGAGGGACTTGGGCATAAGACAAGTGAGTAAGAAGGGATGACTTCCAAGAAAATGTACTGACTTGTCATTGTATATCCTCTCCTTTATACGCACGAGAGGATGGAGGGGCGGTGGCCGTGGCCACCTATGTTTGAGACAATGGTATGACACCGCGAAGAATTATCCTTGGGTTCATGGCCAATGCTCGTCTTTGAAGCACAAGTACCATTTGACAATGGCTAAAGTGAAAGACTAGATTGATTTACGCATAATAGGGGGAGGGAGAGTTTATTGAGAGAACAACACTCCCCCTATGTCCATGCCTACATCTAGACCAAGATGGAATGTGAAGTGAGGTGCAATATGCCTAGTTTCAATCCACATTACTTGAATCAATGATATTTAGCTCATGCCTTAACTCCCGGAACCTTGCTTCATCAAGTGGCTTGGTGAAAATATCTGCAAGTTGCTCTTCAGTGTGAATGAAGTGAACCACAATATCACCTAGCTTGATATGTTCACGGATGAAGTGATGACGAATGTCAATATGTTTGGTTTTGCTATGTTGCACTGGGTTGAGGAAAATCTTGATGGCGCTTTGATTGTCACATAGAAGAGGCACTTTGTCACAAGTGACACCATAATCCTTTAAAGTTTGCCTCATCCATAGCAATTGTGCACAACAACTTGCAGCTGCCACATACTCAGCTTCGGTGGATGATAAGGAGACACAGTTCTGCTTCTTTGAAGACCAACTTACCAAAGAGCGACCAAGGAATTGGCACCCTCCAGATGTTGACTTCCTCTCCACACAATCTCCAGCCCAATCTGAGTCAGAATAGCCAACTAGATTGAAGTTTGCTCCTTTGGGATACCAGAGGCCAAAGTTTGGGGTATGAGCCAAATATCAAAAGATTCGTTTGACAGCCATGTAATGACTTTCTTTTGGTGCGGATTGAAACCGTGCACATATCCCTACACTCAACATAATATCCGGTCTAGATGCACAAAGGTAAAGGAGGGATCCAATCATGGAACGGTATACCTTTTGATCCACTGCTTTACCATTGGGATCATTGTCAAGCTTGCATCTGGTTGGCATGGGAAACTTGACCGGTTTGACATCTTCGAGCTCGAACCGTTTGAGCATGTCTTGAGTGTACTTGGCTTGTTTGATGAATGTCCCTTCTAGACCTTGTTTAATCTCGAATCCGAGGAAAAACTTCAACTCTCCCATCATGGACATCTCAAACTTCTCAGTCATTAGCGCAGCAAATTCTTCATTGAATGAAATGTTAGGAGAGCCAAAGATAATATCATCAACATATAGTTGGCATATGAACAAATCCCCTTTAACCCTCTTAGTAAAAAGAGTGGGATCAATCTTCCCAATTTCAAACCCACGATCTTGTAACAACTCAGTAAGGTACTCATACCACGCGCGTGGGGCTTGTTTAAGACCATAGAGTGCCTTATTGAGTTTGTACACATGATTGGGGAGCTTGGGATGTTCGAATCCCGGGGGTTGTTTGACATATACCAACTCATTTAAAGGACCATTAAGAAATGCACTTTTCACATCCATTTGTTGTAGTTTGAAGTTATGATGAGAAGCAAAAGCAAGTAGCATGCGAATAGATTCTAGATGAGCAACAGGGGCAAAGGTTTCACCGTAGTCGATACCCTCGACTTGGGAGTAGCCTTGAGCCACCAATCTTGCCTTGTTTCGAATCACAATTCCATTTGTATCTTGCTTGTTCTTAAATATCCATTTGGTCCCAATGACATTATGTTCCTTCGTTGGTCGTGGCACTAAATCCCATACTTGGTTGCGCTCGAAGTTGTTAAGTTCTTCGTGCATGGCCATAAGCCAATCCTCATCATCGAGCGCTTCCTGTACCTTTTTAAACTGCCAAGAACATTCTTCATAAGATGTGATTTGACTCTCAGCTTGTTCGCATTCTTGGCTGCTCGACGCTCCAAGAGTTCTTCATTAGATAATGGAGGTGCGTCGCCTTGTTTTGCTTGTTTGTTCTTGCGTCTTGAGCCGGTTGTTGGAGCTCCAGACGGGAATTGTGAGGCAGTTTCCTGATCATCTTGTCTTTCGACTTGAGCAAGATCACTGGTTTGATCTTGTATTAGTGGTTGCTCTTGATCTTGATCTCGTGTTGGTTCAAGGTCTTGGGGTGGTGCTTGAGTGGGCATATCACCATTATTAGGCAATTGATCTTGACCGAGAGCTTGATCAACTTGTTGAGAGTCTTCTCTTTGTTCGTCGGAAGCGTGTGGGACTTGTGGGGGTGATGGCTCCACTCGAATAGAGCATTGTCCTTCTCCTTCGGCCACAAGGGGTTCCTCAATGGGGAGTATTTGACCAATCCCCATTTTTCTTATGGCTTCGGGAGGAATTTCATCACCTATATCACAAAGACCACTTTGCTCCACTTGGGAGCCATTATTTTCGTCAAACTCCACGTTACACGTCTCCTCAATTAGTCCGGTGGACTTGTTGAGGACACGGTAAGCATGAGAGTTTGTAGCATAACCAACAAAGATACCCTCATCTGCTCTAGAATCAAATTTAGCTAACCGAGCTCCCTTTTTAAGAATGAAACACTTACAACCGAATACCCGGAAGTACTTGAGGTTGGGTTTGTTTCCAGTTAGAATCTCATACGGAGTCTTGTTCAAGCCTTTGCGGATGTAGAGCCGATTGGACGCATGACATGCTGTGTTGATGGCCTCTGCCCAGAAGTTGTATGGAGATTTGAATTCTGCCATCATTGTTCTTGCAGCGTCTATCAAGGTCCGGTTCTTCCTTTCTGCCACGCCGTTTTGCTGAGGGGTATATGGTGCAGAATATTGGTGCTTTATTCCCTCATCACCTAGAAACTCATCTAGGGTATAGTTCTTGAACTCGGTGCCGTTGTCACTCCTAATAATCAAGATCTTTGCTTCATGTTGACGTTGCGCTTCATTGGCAAAGTTGATGACCGTTTGTTGAGTTTCACTCTTCCTTTTGAAGAAATATACCCAGGTATATCTTGAGTAATCGTCAACAATGACTAAGCAATACTTTCTGCCTCCAAGACTATCAAAAGTTGGAGGACCAAACAGATCCATGTGAAGAAGTTCCAATGGCCTTTTAGTGTAGATAAGAGTTATTGGACGATGAGCAGTTTCATGAATCTTTCCTTCAATGCAAGCACTGCAAACACGATCTTTAGCAAAGCTCACATTTGTTAGTCCACGAACATGGTCCCCTGTCAGAAGACTTTGCAAAGACTTCATATTGACATGAGCTAAACGGCGATGCCAAAGCCAGCCCACGTCAACTTTAGCCATTAGACATGTCGCAGTCTTAGTGGGTCGCTTTGAAAATTTTACCACATAGAGACCATTTTCGACATGTCCAACATAGGCTACTTTAAGAGTCTTGCTCCTTAGGAGGACCACAGTGTCAATATTAAAAAATGTGGAAAAACCCATGATTGCAAGTTGACGAACGGAAAGTAAATTGTAGGCAAGAGACTCAACAAGCATGACCTTCTCAATAGACAAATCTTGAGAGACGACCACCTTACCAAATCCCAATACCTTTGACGAGGATGCATCAGCGAATTGGACATGGGTGGGCATAGATGGAGAAGGATGCACATCCACCACTAAGTCCTTGCTTCCGGTCATATGATTTGTTGCTCCACTATCGAGCAACCATGACACCCCACCGGAAGCAAACTCCTGCAATAGATCAAGGCTTGGTTTTAGGTACCCATTTTTTAATGGGTCCTTTCATGTTAGAGACAAGGGTCTTAGGAACCCAGATAGCCCATTCAATATCTTCATCGTAGGAACCAATAAATCTGGCATAAACATGCCCATTACTAGCACAACATAACACATAAGAGGAATTGAGTTTGCCGGCTGTGTTAGTAGTAGCGGCTTTGCCCTTCTTGAGGTTCCTATAGTCCACCTTGTTCCTGTTCACCTTCTGAGTCCCCTCACCCTCCTTGACAAAGATGTCCATGAGGGTGAGAGATTGTTTGCTCTTGTTCTTTCTTTTACCTTTTGACTTGGAGGTAAGTCCAAGTCCTTCCTTTCCTACAACACCCTTTTGAGTGCTCAAGAGGTCGTTCAGACTCTTCTCACCTTGTCTGCATGACACAAGGCCCTTCTCAAGTTTCTCCTTTAACTTGGCATTTTCTTCCACAAGATGAACATGCTCACAACAGGGGTTAGTTGCACAAGTATTATCAATTAGCACAAAGGGAGGACAAGTAGAGATCTCCTTGGTAAGCTTTGCTTGGAGTTGATCATGAGACTCTTTCAGAGCGAAATGAGCACCTTTCAAGGCTTTGTGGGCCTTGTCAAGTATGTCAAACTCTTCTTTGAGTCTGTCACGACCAACCTCAAGAGCATACTTTTCAGATTTAAGCATGCGAGTAAGAACAACATCATGATCTAGTTTCTTTTGCATTTTGGTGCAGTCATCGTTATATGACTCCTCAAGAGCCAAACGAAGAGTGCGCTCTTCTTCTAGAGTGCTAGATAATTCGGCAATTTCATCGGCATAGTCACGACTATGTCCATGAAGCTCGGAGATGGTCTCCTCATGAGACTCAATAAGGTCAGTGGCCTCACCCAGTTGTTCCAAGAGAGCAACAAAATGCTTCTTGGTTTCTCCCTTAATAGTGCATAGAAACTTATCAAGATCATGCTCATTAAGTTCTCCAACATCACTATCTTCTACACAATTTAACAATGAAGGAGCAGAAGTAATGTTGGTCTTAATGATAGAAGTTACCTGATTGGTACCTTTTGCCATGAGGCACTTGGTGATGTGGTTCTCGTTGGGGGCGTTGAAGAGAGACACCTTCTGGGAAGGGGTAGTGGCTATAGCAACAGTTGTCGTTGCCACTGTATCATCATCATCATCATCATCATCAGAAGGATACTCCTCCAGGGCCACCATTCCTTTTGGGTGAGGTTTCTTCACAAAGTTGTTCTTGATTGGAAATGATTTGGTTTTGTCTTTGCGAATGAGCTTGCCTCCATTGTCTTCTCTCTTCTCATATGGACATTCTGCCACGAAGTGACTCACGTTGCCACAGTTATAACATGTCCTTACTCGTTGTTTGGGTTTGAAACCACTTGAGTTGTTCTTGTTGAAGGTTGGTCTTGAGTTCCTTTTATTTCCCCAGAATTGCCTAGATGCAAGAGCCATGTGCTCATGATAGGCATACTTTGTGTCTTCCGGGCAGCTCTCCTCTTCCTCATCTTCTTCTTCTTCTTCAAGCATTACTCTTGCTTTCAACGCAAGTTTGGGTGAAGTGTTTTTTGATCGGACACGAGCAAGTGCATTGTCGGCTGTTTCGTTCATGATTGACATTGCAATGAACTCATCCAACACTTCATTGGAAGACAAAGAGTGAAAGTCTGGCCGCTGACGAATGACAGATGACATGGCTTTGTTGAAAGGCATGATGGCTTTGAGAAACTTGCGTTTGACCCAAGTGTCATCCACATCCTTACTTCCATGATCCTTTAGTGCCACAGCAATAGCAGTCACCCTCCGATAGAGATCACGAGGGTCCTCTTCTTCCTTCATCACAAACTCATCGGCCTGATCAAGTATCACTTCATAGTTGGATCGTTGAATACTTGAGCTTCCCTTATACAACACCATAATATGCTCCCAACAATCCTTGGCCAATGTGAAGGGACGTAAGTGGGGAAGATCTTCAGGTGGCACAGCAGACTGAAGGATAAACAGCGCAGAGTGATTATATTGATTGTCTGCATCTTCTCTTGGAGTGAGGTTGCTTGGGTCATGGGGGTAATATCCTTGCTCGATAATTCTCCACAAGTTTGTTGAGCTGTGATTCAAATGAGACTTAATAGAAAATACCCAGTTAGCAAAGTCACCTTTCACAAGTTTAGGAGGAGGACCAACAGGATTAAGACGAGGTGCGAGAACGGGTCCTCCATAAGTCATGGGAGGTGGAACAGAGGCATGTGTTCCAGTCCCATCCTTTTCGTGAGGTGAAGCAGGTTGCATACCTTTAGCTGCTTCCTTAGAGGAGTTGGCCTCCGAATCGGAAATGGTGGGTTTAACCACTAAAGCCGGTTCGGGTGAACTTTTAAGACCATCAATTAATTCCTTAAGCATGGTTTTGACTTCGCTCGTCAAGGACGTCTTGAGGGCTGCCATAGCCGTATTCAAGTCGTCCCTTGTGACCGAAGTCAAGTCCATGCCCTCGTGTTGCCCATGGTTCACTTCCTCTTCGCCTTCCATACTCTTCGGGTGGTTAAACCCTTAATAAAGAGACGTGGCTCTGATACCAATTGAAAGGATCGATATGGTTGGCTAGAGGGGGGGGGGGGTGAATAGACAACGACCACTTTTTAATTAATCTTAACAAGTTAAGGTAAACACTATACGGGTTCACAAATAATATGACAAAGAGGTGACCCCTATAGAAGCTATCAACAAGACCTATTAAGACAAGTAAGATATAGTCACAAGTAAAAGCAAATACAAAGTAAAGGTTAGAGATAACCACAAGTGGAACCGATGGAGACGAGGATGTGTTACCGAAGTTCCTTCCCTTTGACAGGAAGTACGTCTCCGTTGGAGCGGTGTGGAGGCACAATGCTCCCCAAAAAGCCACTAAGGCCACCGTATTCTCCTCATGCCCTCGCACGATGCAAGGTACCGTGATTCCACTATAGGTGCCCTTGAAGGCGGCGACCGAACCTTTACAAACGAGGTTGGGGCAACTCCACACAAAGCTTGGAGACTCCCAACAAGACCACGAAGCTTCACCACAATGGAATATGGCTTCGAGGTGACCTCAACCGTCTAGGATGCTCAAACACCCAAGAGTAACAAGATCCGCAAGGGATAGGTGGGGGAATCAACTTTTCTCTTGGTGGAAGTGTGGATCTAGGCCTTCTCAACCAATCCCTAAAGAATCAACAAGTTTGATTGGCTAGGGAGAGAGATCGGGCACTTTTAAGCTTGTGGAGCAACAATGGAGCTTAGAGAGGTAAGAGATAAGGTTCCTCAGCTAGAAGAACACTTTATATAGTGGGGGGAAAATTCAGACCGTTTTCCCACTCTCTGCCCGAGATCCAGCGGTACTACCGCTGGGAAGGAGCGGTACTACCGCTGCCTGGCGGTACTACCGCTGGGGCTTCCAGCGGTACTACCGCTGGCACCAGCGGTACTACCGCTGGCCCTTGGTAGTGCAAAAGCACTACTACCGCCGAGAAAGTCTTCGCAAAAGGGTCCGTCCACGAACTACCGCTAGGTAGGTGGAACAGGGCACCTGGAGCGGTACTACCGCTAACCTGGGGCGGTACTACCGCTAGCCAGCGGTACCACCGCTGACCAGGGGCGGTACTACCGCCAGCCAGCGGTACTACCGCTGGCAGTCCAGCGGTACTACCGCTGGGACCAGCGGTACTACCGCTGGGGACCATTTTGCAGAGAAGCTAAGAACAAACCGGCGAGGGCCGCTCCAAAGATAAAGGAAAGGGAGAAAGAGAGGTGTGCGTGTGCAAAGATAGATTCCACCCAAACCTTTCCACTACGGATCCCCTCTTAATAGTACGGCTTTCCTATGACTCAAATAAAGAGAGTCTAGGAGGGCGCCGTGCTTCCGTTCCAGAAGAGAGGAGTCGTGTCGTCTTGTGCCGTTGACGAGTGTTGCCTGAAACCTTGACACACACGATTAGTCCTGTACGGTACTGTCATCAATCACCAAAATTACTTAGGCATAAACTATGCCTCAACAACAACGTGACTTGATTACAGAGATGCCTAGAAACAGGAACGAGAAAAGAGAACAAAACCAATAACGAAAAAGTCGACATAGTGAACATGATATTGATTAATGGGGATGTCGATAAATCTCACCTCGGCGCAACGGGCAACACACACCTCATTTCGCGTCGCTACGTCCATGTCGCCACGCCCGCGAAGCACGACTGCCAAAAGCTTGTTGATCAAGTAGTTGATGAGCATGTCAAAGAAATAGCACGAGCGAGTGCCGCAAACAGATACCCGATGACTTTCTTCCTCTCGTGCGACAGATTGACTGCCATGTCCGACAATGGTTGGGAAACAAATTGTTGGGGAGTGGAGACAAAACACCTATCTAATCTATGTTGTTTCAAACAAATCTTCACAAACGTGCAAAATTCACGGTAAAGGGTGCCCTCCCGACCTACGCTAAGCTTCACTAGTGTATGCTATGGAAGAATCAATTGAACCTCTAGAACTAGAGCAACACCAAACTTTTGTCAGCACTGAGCTCCGAGTCTACATGAAGCGCAGAGTGAGATGATGTTTATTCTCAGATTTTTCAAGGAAACAGATACTAGAGCAGAAAAGGGAGCGCATGGATAAATAAGTTGCATGAAAACACGTATGCGAACATGACCGCGGATCAGACAAGCTACACAAACCATATATGGTCTATACTATGAGTTTTTTAGTACACCATGAATTTCTTATTATAGAAAATTGGTTCCATTCCTATCAGTTTCTAAAAAAAAAATACTAGTTCATTGTCGCGGTTTCGGTTTGATGGAAGTGCTTGAAGTCGATCCTGATCAACGATGAGGTTGCTTTTTGTTTTCCACTCCCTGACCGGTGTGCATTTTTTGGGGTGGATTCTATATGCCACCCGCGGGCAGCAAATAGTAGTCGCTTCGGCCGCATCTCTTGTCAGAGGACCGACCAGTTCACAGCAGCGTGTGATTCGATGTTTGTTTTTTCTCATTTCTTTCTTCTCTCGCTTTTCGGTTATTTTTTTATTTTTGTTAGGATTTGTTTTTCATTTTTTTCTATGTGTTTCTTGTTTCAGTTTTTTTCTTCTTGTTTGTTGTTTTCCGCCTTAAGATTCGTTTTTCTTCTACTTTTTTCAGGATTTTACTTTTTGTATTTTATTGTAATATATAGTGAATATTTTTAGAATGTGATGAAGATTTTAAATAACACACGTAACTTTTTGTATACGATATTTTTTCTCAAAAATACACTGAATATTTTTAATATATAACATCATTTTTGTAATATAAATTCAATATTTTTAGTTATACAGTATGTGTTCAATACACTGAACATTCTATATTATATATTGATTTTTTCAATATACATTGAATTTTATTTTTAGAAGACATAGTAAACACTCTTCTATAAACCTTGATCAATTTTTACTAAGTTATTAAATATCTAGCTCCTAAAAAAACAGATGTGCTTTTTTTGGTTTTTCTTTTTTGAGGGGTAAGGCTAAACCCGGGCGTGGGCAGCCCGGCCCGAAAGCCCGATATCCGGGCCGGGCTCGGGCTCAGCTTTTTCGCCCAAAGCCCGGCCCGAAAGCCCGAAAATGAGCCCGAACAAGACCTTTATTAGTATTTTATGTAAAATACAGGTATAATATATATTTTAAATATCTCGAAAATCATTATTTTAATCAATAAAGTGCACTGTTCACATGTTTCAGGCCGGGCGGGGCCGAGCTTGAGATTTTGCTGCTGGGCTTTCCAAAGGCCGACCCGGACCAAGCCCGGCCCGGCAAATGCCCAGGTGTAGGTAAGGCTAACTTTATTGATCAAAGTCCACAGTTGATGAGATATAATTAGGGTCATGTGGTTGGTTAGACTAAACATGACGACCTGAGCTAGATTAAGAGTATGCCTTGCTAGCCTATGTGTGTCATATGTGCCTCGACTGCCCCTTGATGCCTCTCATGATTTATTTTGCATCAAAAGCTATAAAAAACTTTTGCAGATGAAGATCCTCTACCAATGAGAGCGCTTCGTGAAATGTGATTGCCTCTAGGGTAGGTGGGTCTTGAACACCACCTATAACAAGAGATGAGCCACCTAGGAAATTGCCATCGCCATCTTGTCAAGCAACAGACGCTGCACCTCTCTTGACCTGGATCTTCGTGATGACAAGGGTGGTGCCTTCGGGCGTTGGACAAATGCGCTGGTAGTGGTGGTTCTTGTCAAAGTTATTGCCGATTTCTTTCCTTGTCGAAGCAGAACCATTTTTTTGGTGAAAAATCGAGAAGAAAAATTAACTGTTTGCTGGCAGAGTGGGCCGGCCTATTTTCCATGGGTTTAGGCGGAGGTGCCCCTATTTGATGCGCATGCGCGTGCAATAGGAGCTCCTCTTTGGGGAGATATGGGAGCTCCTATGCAGTGCTGCAGGCGCCCGTTAACAATCCGGCGTCTGCAGCGCTGCATGGGCCGGCCCACTAGAATGCTGTTCAGTTTTTCTTTTTAAATTTTTAATGAAAAAAATATAAAATCAAAAAAGGTTTACAGATTGGAATAAAAAAGGTTCATCCATTTTTTTAAAATCCCATATCTTTAAAAGGTTCATCAATTTAAAAAGAAGTTCATTAAAAATGAAAAAGTTCATACAATTTAGAGAAAGGTAATTAAAATTTTAAAAAGTTCATGTATTTTTTTTAAAAGTTCATAAATCTGAAAAAGTTCATCCGTTTTCAAAAATATGTTAATCAAATTTAAAAAAAAATCATCGATATGCAAAAAAACATCAATCTTATAAAGTATTCATTGAAATTTTTAAAAAGTTTATCAATATTCAAATATATTCATAATTGTTTTTAAAAAGTGTCAACGCCTAGATGAACCGGCCCAGTTTGAACGCAATAGGTTAAAATAATGCACGTTAACTGACGTCTGTGACGTCAAATAGGAAATGCCCTGGCTGGACCCCGGCAACGAGAACAGCAAAGGAAACGGAAGCTCGGCGGACATTGACTGGCCTTAGTAGGTCAAGTTCTGGCTGGGCCGGCATTGACTGGCCCACTGTGGTTCCGGAGAGGTCACAGCCTTTCACAAGACGATATTTCTTTGTCTCAAAAAGAAAAAAAAAGACGATATTACTTCTCAGCACAGCATCAACACGGCGCGGGTGAGGACGATGATTTATTAGCACCACCTCGCCCGGGCAGGGAAGAGCAGGTACCTGGGACGGATACAAATAGCACCCGTGGTGGGATGGAGAGAGCACGCAGCTGCGTGACGAGCACAAAGCGAACTATTCTTTCGCCTTTTACTAAAGAATACCGTGTGCACGCCACATTAAGCAGCATACCCTAATTTTTTAAGGGCGCCTTCTCTTTCGGAGAAGGTCCCAACAAACATGAATCGAAACTTTTAATTTACTACTCCCTCTGTTCCAAAATAAGTCTCAACTTTGTACTACCTCGGAGGCAGTATTATTTAAAAGCTTTGGGCAGCTCTTTGAATGATGGTTGGTGTTTCTAGAACTGTAAAAATGTCCTCCTGCCTCATTTCCTCATGTGTAAGATTCTATCTCTACACCTCAAAACGAACAAAATAACCTTCTTCCATCAAGAACAGGCCTTGGCCTCGAACCTCGGCAGGACCACAAACGCGATCGACGTCGGGGCCAGGTGCACGGGGGAATCCACGGCGGCGGGCACCGGGTTCATGGCCGGGACGCCGCCGTCGTCCCCCAGCTCCAGCGGGAGCCCGTTGAGCAGCATCGTCCTGCTCTGGTGGTCGCCGTCCTTGGCGGTCAGATGGTACTCGTCCCTCTTCATGCTCTCGCTCGACGGCTTGCTTCCCAGCCATGACACCGCTCTTCTGAGACCGCCGCCGTGCCTCCGGTGGCCGCTGCGCCTCTCGACGCTCACGTTGAGGTCGTTCTGGAGGGTCACGTTGTACCCGGTGCTGTTGCTTAGGTTGATCAGGAGGAGCGTGATCCCCTTCTGCATTGTGGAATAAGCAAGCTTTGTTCAGAAACAGCAGAAATGGTTGATCTAGCACATGCTTCACTGATAGTTGAAGTAGCTCTTCAGACACAACAAAGTTTGCAAACTAGAACAGACAAATCTAAGAATATCTGAAACTATCTCAATCAGTTCGCTTTAAGAAGGTCAAAGCGTCGGATCCTTACGTGTCGCTTGCTGCAGTGGGCATAAGCACGCATCTTACGCGGTGCATTGATATCGACTGAGAGAACTCCATTGCCCATAAGCCGATGCCATAGCAGAGCACTGAGAACGAAAGGAGGGGTCAACACATATGAGCCATGCTCTGGAAAACACTGCAGCGACCGCAGTTTACAAATGCGAGGCTTGCCTGTAGTAATCAGGATTTGGTAAGAACGTCTGTGTGTCAAGCAGTCCGTAGTTGCCACCGATGAGAGTCTGCCTGCAGAACACTTTTGTGTTGTACTTAGATGCCATTCCAAGTTGATCGAGATACCTGTTTGCGTCGAAATCATATCATGACTTTTTTCTCGCATAAGATACATCTGAAACTTGTCTAAAGTTCATGAGAAAATGTTGAGAGCTGACCATATGCTGTTCATGAAAGTATTTGATACCAGTTGGCGGCCATTGTTGAATACCCCACCGCTTTCACTAACCCAAGCAGAAGCCCATGTCCCATGCCTGTGGAGGGTAAGTTGCATGTCCCTGTAAGTATCTTCAGCACGATCTAGGTACTTAGGATCTACTATCTTCCTCATAAGGTGGACATCATCCCCTGAAAACAAAGTGTCACTGCTGATGCATTCTATATATTAATCACATTAACTGACTGAATAAATACTATTAGGATGTTATGCACCACTATTTTTATTTTTTAAGAAAAGCCTTGCTATTCCTATGGAAGCCTTATTATTCAGGAATTTCATGAAGCCTTTCCTTCACATTATGTATCAGTATCACAACTCACAACAAGCACTAGAATTAAAACAGCAAGGCAATATATTATTTTATTGCAGAAGACAACCATTAGCAAGACATGTACATAACATTAGTGAAGTCCTGCCTACAAAATTCTCAGCGCCACTTCTTCTGATATCTCATGCAAAGCATCAAGATATGATTTTGGAGGACCAAAATGAGCCTTTTCTAAATGCCACCAGAGAAAAAGCAACATATCACATACCTCCACCAAGATTGTAAATATGATGTGTCAAGGCATTAACAACACCATGACCTGAAGTCTGAAGTAACTGAGTGTACCACTGTTGATCAAAGAATCCTCCAGGGGCTAACAGCAGTGGCTGGGATAGCGGTGCCCTATACAACTGCCGGAGTATGGATTTAAGTTCAGTCACATCCTTTCCATAAAGTTTGGCATCGACCCTTGCCCCGGTTCCATGCCCACTCAGCTCATTACCTGACAAGAAAAGAATATTCATGCCTTCAGAACTCAGAAGGGATAACATAGAAGAGCTGAGCACAGAACACAAAAAGTACAGTAGATTACCGAATTCCCACGAGTCAACTGGATATCCTTTTGAGATTGTGTATTTGACAAAATCATAGGTGTTTGTAGAGTTCCATTTTCCCGCCCAGAAGGAACGTTGGACATTATACCTTCCATGGAGTGCATTCAGACCAAACGTGATAATTGCTCTGCAGATAGATTTTTGTTCATCCATGAGCTAATTCTGCTGAGAGCTTATAAAATGAAGAAATGATGCTAAACAAGCACATGCAGCTCCATTAGGAGTCCCTCATTGTGCACATCAGTTCCTTGTACATATATTTCACTTATTTATGTTGATAACTTCATCTGGCTTGGTTTCACTTTTACCGTATCTCCTCCCTAAACAAAATACTAATTTTGAAGACATGCAGAAAAAAACGACGCTGCTAGTGATTTTCTTCAACTATCAGTAGGTTATAAAAACATCCAGAGCAGTGATGGAAATGCAGTATCACATAGTTATGGCTATGTGAGCACAAACATGTGAACATCTCACACAAGTTATGCATTCAAAAAACTTAATATTAGACGCCTCACCCTGTCTTTTGGAATAGACCATTCAGTTTGTCCCACCTATCCATACTTAGACAACCGGCGGAGAAACCAAACAAACCATTTGACACATTTGTGAATGGAGAGCACGGACTATTTGTCCCAACATCGTAAACAACTCGGTCTTGCAAAGAGCCTCCCAGCCTAATCCTCAAATTATGAAACTCTGCAGACAGAATAAAGAAGTTTATATATTCATCAAACTAACCAACTAATGCTTACAAATACGAAAGATTTCTGCAAGTAAATACAATTATAATCCACTGATATGATATTAACTACATATGGTACATACTGTATTGTGTCAGAATTCTGGGGCAGTTGCCTTAAATATCTTGTGATACTCTATAAACTAGAGACCGCAACAGGCGATAGTATCATCACAGAGAGAAAACAACCTTCTTTGGAATACGAAATTCACAGTAGGTGGGCAAATTATGAACATAGATCTTCCATAGTTTAGAAAAATAATTACCATAGACAAGTAGCAACTACTGAATGAAGACCAGGTATTCATACCTTGAATGGCTTGAGCCAGAAAGGGGTGATCCAAATCCTGAATAACATGAAAAGTAAGTCAGTCCACGAACCACAATGTGCAGTAACAGCCTATTGCTTACTGACAACAAGTCAAGAACATAATAAGCGTACCAAATTCAGAATCGAAGATTGCCCCCATGGGCACTGATTGTAGTTGCACTTCTCCGGCGGCCACCAGTCAATCGTGGCGCAGATGTAATTCACATCCGTCTCAGCAATTTTAGTGGATCCTTTAACTATGACCGTCGCCTCCTCCGGCTGCTGCTGAGCCGAAGCCGAGTAAGGAGCATGTAGGCAGACAAGCGCGAGGAGGAGGAGGAGAAGCCTCGTCGCCATGCTTCCTTACCTATTAGAACATGTATAAAAGCAAAATCAGGATACAGTTGTGTGTTGGTTCTACAAGCTCACCATTTCGCCGAGGGTTTGCGCATCAGATGCCAAGAAATCGTGCATAATTAACCAGTGAGACGACGCAACGAGGCTGAATTCGCCCAAACAATGCGCGGAATTCATAGGCCCGTATGACACCATGAGGCAGGCAATTGCAAATTAACGGGATTAACCACTCGGACCAGTAACAGTGGGATCGTACACTGGTCTGGGAATGCCGCCGTCTGTTAGAAGAGGCAAAGCAAAGATCCCAAATTTGGCAGCTGCTAGAAAAGGATAGAAAAGATGCTAAAGTAGGAAGAAGGAAGCGAGGCAAGACCCGACCTTTCCCGTTCCTCCACCAACCACTCCGTCCCCGTCAGGCGTCGGCAACCGGGAGAGCCGCGCCGGCGCGGGGGGGAGGCCGGGAGATCCGGCTGTCGGCTGAGCTGATTCGGAGCTCAGGCCACAGTAGGAGGCGGCCTCACGGGACACTCCTGCTCTGCTATCCCTCACTCGGCAGTCGGCAGGGCTTCTTGGAGCGACGCGGCGGCTCGGGGAACAACGCGGAGAGCACGAGGACGAACAAGCTGGTGGCGGTGGGTATTTCTGGAGATCCGTGCCTGCCTTCTCTCTTCTGTGGTAGATTTATTCCTTGCTTCCATGAATGTTTTTTTCAGGGCTGGCGATGAACTTTCTTCTTCTTTTGCGAGGGGAGAGCTGTTCATTCACACTGGACCAATCGATGTGCCATTTTCGTGTATGTATGAAGGACTTTGTCGTTTCAAATGGCACTCTCTCTACTGTGTTTAGTTTCTAGGGATTTTTGCTGATGCACTTCACAGTCAGAGTTGTTGGGTGGAGGTGGGAGGGTCCCGACAGCGATAGTGCGCCCACCTGGAGGCAAATATTTTGATTACTTATTCTTTTTTGCTGTCAAAAATGGAAGAAGAAAGAAGAGGGTGTCGGTTGGATGTTGGTCGGGTCTAGGGATGACAATGGATACCCATTACGCACGTAATCTGCGGGTAAATTTTTTATTAGGGTATAGGAAAAAAATTATCCATACTTATATAAATAGAAAAATCTAAAACTCATTGGATAGAACGGGTACGGGTATGAGATCATATAACCCATACCCATATACCCATGTACTCATATAAAAGATGTGTTTGGTTTCACGATGAGGTGGAATCGGACGGGTTGGTTCCATCCCTAGCAGCCGTTCTCGTGTTTAGTTAGGTTAGGAATCGGAATTGGGTCATCCGCATGCAGGGAATATTCCTTCCAGATGCTTCACCAATTGATTCCACCGATTTGAAGGAATCGACTCGTAATTCGTGTGAGAAAGCAAAGAAAAAAAGAAATAACCAAACAATTCTCACCGCGCTCAACCCCGCACCCGAACAAAAGTTTTCGTGGTTATTTTTTTGTGGTTATTTTTTCTCGTTCTCATGATTATTATTTTTCGTGGTTATTTTTCATTTTCGTGATTATTTTTCGTAAATATTTGGTATGTACTCAGGATCATTTATTTTATTTACATGTGTTGAAAATAGAAAGAAAATGTTGCTGAAAATTTAAATTATAGGCTTGTCAAATACAAATAACTCTAATTGTTCAGATATGTAATCTCATCATTTATATCGAAGAGGTGAGTAGCCTCAGATTCTTCTCATTTCATCTCTCCAACTAAACACCGGGACGGAACCAACCCATGACTTTTTTTATCATCAACTGAACATAAGGATGGAACCAACCCATGACTTTGGGATGGAACCATGACATTCCATGACTTTCGGTCCTCAAACCAAACACACTCAAAATATACTCCTTCCGTCTCAAAATTATTCTCTTAGATTTGTCTAAAAATGAATGTACCTAAATACTAAAACATGACTAGATACATTTATATTTAGACAAATCTAAGACAAGAATTTTGGGACGGAGGGAGTATGTAAATTCAAAATTATATCTGTAAGCTACACTATGTCAACAATTTGTGAACTGAAAGTGTATGCCTATGTGTTATTGTTTATGACTATATGATGTTGTTTTATAAGAATGTGTTGTAGTTATAATCTATCTTTGTAAACTATATGATGCAATGAAGTTTATAACTATAAGTTGTTTAAATTGATATTTTGCAAATATGGATAATTTTACCGCAGGTACCCATCTATCCATCGGGTAACGTGTATGGGAAAAAGTTATACCTGTTGACGGGTATGGGTAAGGGTGATGGGTAATCTCAGACGGGACGGATAAAGGTATGTGGAGGCTCCACCCGTACCCATACCCTGTGGGTGCCATCCCTAGTCGGGTCTTGTAGGTTAGAGCATCTCCACCTGTCCTCCAAGTCGCTCTTTAAAAACATTTTTTCAGTGCCGACGAACAAAAAAAAGTCCCATTCGCACCCTCAACGCTTCACTTTTCGTCGGATTTGATCAAAATTAGAGCCAGCGCTCCTAGTTCAAACCCAGCCCACCGGGGGCACTCGGAATCGCCGACGCTACTTTTTACCAGTCCTGGCCAAACGGGTTGTGCTTCCTGGGCCGACCCAGAAACACGGCGGGCCAGGCATGAAACGGGCTAATCGGGTCGTGCCAGGCACGCAATCCGCCTCGGGCCGTGCCTGGGCCTGAAGGCTGGACACGTGGGTCGGCATGGCACGACCCGTTTACCATTTTTATTATATATATATAAGATAAAAAGGCCTAATAGGCCAAAATCAGTCCAAAAAACAACTAAATATGTCAAAATCGGCCCAAAAACATCCGAACATGCCAAAATCGATCCAAATAAGAGCCTAAAATGCAAAAAGCCCAGTAGGCTAGCGGGCCTGGCGTGCTGACGAGCCGACCCGTATAGCCCCCGTGTCGTGCCTGGGCCGGGAGGCTGCGCACGTGGGCCGACACAGCCCGGCTAATATTCGTGGCTGGGCGGGCCGTGCCATGTCAGGCCCGTTTATGGCGGGTCGTGCCGTGCCGGGCCGACCCGTTTGGCCATGACTGCTTTTTTACATGTAAATGGCCCACCATCAGTTGCCCAACCCCCCCTCTCTCCTCCTTTTTCTCTCCTCCGTACATGGCATAGGGACCGCACAGATGACGCGTAGCCGACGTGGAGTGCCCCGTCTTGTGGCTGGGAGCCCAATGACTGGAAAAAGTTCACCCCCAAAATAAAAACTACGCCGGGATAACCTCAACCGGCGAAAAAAAGGCCTCACGGAGGCTCAATGGCTGGAAATGCTCTTAATTATTTCTTGTTTGTTCAAAAATCTGTCCGACACGTATATACAGAGTAGTTCCTTTTGCCCCTCCCCACCCTAGCCCTCGCACCGCCCCCCTCCTCCTCCCGCCTAGCCCTCCCCGTACCTGGCGGGTCATGTTTTTCGGTCCGGTCCAAAATCACGGCGGCATGCCACAACACAACATAAACGAGCTGGGTCTGACACGCGACACGTCTTGGACCGTGCCTGGGTCTAGAGGCTGGGCACGTGGATTGGCACGACACGACCCGTTTAATTATTATGTATTTTTGGAATTTTTTAACATATATATACCTAAAATACAGTTTAATAGGCCTAAAAATGAGCCCGACAAGTTAAAATATACAGCTCAGCGTGCTAAACGGGCCAATGTGCCGGTCCTTTAGTAAACAAGTCGTGCCTGGGCCAGAAGGCTGGGCACGTGGGCCGACACGAGACGACCCGGTTAATATTCGTACCTGGGCGGGCCGTGTCGTGCCAGCCTGTTTGGCCAGGCATGCCCCCATCGGCTGCTGGCCCTAGCCACCAAGGCAAAGTGCCTCACGGTGGCAGGTGGCACGGTCTTCTTCCTCCTCCACCGGGTGGCGCAACTGGGTGTGTTGTTCTGACGAGGATGGAGCGTGGTTAAATTATACTAATATTTTATTAATATAAACAATTTGCATTTTGAATTAATTAATTACTAGCATTACAATTTGCCACTAATATAACTAGCTACATTGCCTATACACATTACATACGTATATATCTCATCTAACTTATTTTAACAAATAAAAATTCATCTATTTTAGCAAAACAAAAAATATTAAAAAGGTGATGTGTGAACTCGCCTCCATTCAGACGAAGGGTAGGTCGGTGCCGTCCCGTGGCCGCGCCGACGATGACGACAACTCCTATGGTCGCGGCGACGCTTGTGGCCTTGGCGGGGTTGGCGGCCAAGGCGGCCTTGCTCCCGGCGGCAGTCAACGACAACTCGCTGTCAATCTGTCATATACGCCCGTGGTTGCAGACGTGGCGCTCATGATGGTGCATGTGGCCGTGGTGACACTCTTCGTGGGTGCCGCTGTAGGATCCAATGCGCGAGAGTAGCAGTGGAGCGGAGGAGAGGCGGCACATCATGAGAAAGGTGTAGAGTCAAACTCGGTAGATGCAAACTCTGTTGATTTCCCGATAAAATAAAATCGGCAAAGTTTTCAAACTCGGCCAAAAACCAAATTTCATTAGTGTTGGTAACCTTCTAGCGGCAGTGTTGTTCCTTGTTGCACCTTTTTTTTGGAATTGCTAATTGCATGTACTCCTTCTGTTTCTAAGTATAAACCCTTTTAAAGTTTTAGTGCGGATGCGGATTACGTACGAAGCGATATGAATGAACATTCACTCTAAAATATGCACATATACATTCATTTATAGTCTGTATCAGAATATGTAAAAAGTTTTTAATTTAGAAAGGAAGCGAGTAGCATGCATGTACCTCTCTCTATTAGAGTTTTTTGGTCCTCGGAGCTGAACACCTTACTGAATAATAGCATATTAAGAGCATCTACAGCCGCAATATATAAATAGTGTCCATCAAACGTCCGCGGACATGCCCGTTAGTGTCCGGTCGTGTCCGTTTTAACCCCTCAAATTTGCTTGTTGCTTGCATCTATCCACACCTCCTACTTTAATCTCTTATTTTTTCCAGACATTTCAACGAACACCTTGTGGGCAACACCACCAGAGCACGATGAAGGCACGCAAGCCAGCCCGACGGCCCTGCCCCGCGCCCGCACGCCTGCCCCCGGCCTGCACCACCCCTCGCCCGCCCGCCTGCGCCCGCCTCGCTGATGGGGAACGTTGCATGGGAAATAAAAAATTTCGTACGCACACGAAGACCTATCATGGTGATGTCCATCTACTAGTGGAGATTAGATCTACATACCCTTATAGATCGCTCAGCAGGAAGCGTTAAGAAACGCGATTGATGTAGTGGAACGTCTTCACGTCCCTCGAACCGTCCCACGATCAGTCCCACGAACCGTCTCGCGATCCGTCTCACGATCCGTTCCGATCTAGCGGGAACGGACGGCACCTCCGCGTTCAGCATATGTATAGCTCGATGATGATCTCGACCTTCTTGATCCAGCAAGCAAGACGGAGAAGTAGATGAGTTCTCTGGCAGCGTGACGGCGCTCCGGTGGTGGTGATGATCTACTCCTGCAGGGCTCCGCCCGAGCTCTGCAGAAATCCGATCTAGAGGTAAAACTATGTGGAATAGCCTTGAGTTGCACGTGGCAAAGTTGTGTCTCAAAAAGCCCTAAACCACCAATATATATAGGAGGAGGGGGAGGGGCTTGCCTTGAGGCACAAGGGCCTCAAGGTGCGCCGCCCACCAGAAGGAGGAGGACTCCTCCTCCAATTCGGTTTGGGAAGGAGGAGTCCTCCTCTTTCTTATGTGGCGCCATAGCCCTCTTGGGCCGACTCTACCAACCCAATAAGGACTTGGTGCGCCACCCTAGGGCCTTGGGCTCACTCCCGGGTGGGTGGGCCCCTCCCGGTGAACACCCAGAACCCATTCGTCACTCCCGGTACACTACGTGAATTGCCCAAAACTTTTCGGTGACCAAATGAAACCATCCTATATATCAATCTTCGTTTCCGGACCATTCCGGAAACCCTCGTGACATCCGTGATCTCATCCGAGACTCCGAACAACATTCGGTAACCACACATATAACTCAACTATACTAAAACATCATCGAACCTTAAGTGTGCAGACCCTGCGGGTTCGAGAACTATGTAGACATGACCGAGGCACTCCTCGGTCAATATCCAATAGCGGGACCTGGATGCCCATATTGGATCCTACATATTCTCCGAATATCTTATCGGTTGAACCTCAGTGCCAAGGATTCATAGAATCCCGTATGTTATTCCCTTTGTCCTTCCTTATGTTACTTGCCCGAGATTCGATCATCGGTATCCGCATACTTCTACTTCTCAAACAACAATGCCAGAAATTAACACGTTGATGGAGACTTTCTTGCGTTGGTTTTTCCCTTGAGGAGGAAAGGGTGATGCAGCACAGGAGCAGTAAGTATTTCCCTTAGTTTGAGAACCAAGGTATCAATCCAGTAGGAGAATCTCGTCAAGTCCAGAGTACCTGCGCAAACACAAACGAGCTTGCACCCAACGCTATAAAGGGGTTGTCAATCCCTTCAAGATTGTTTGCAAAGTGAGATCTGAAGGCGGAAAGTGCAACGAAGTAAAAAGTGTAAGGCTGAAAATATGGTGTGGAGTAGACCCGGGGGCCATAGTGTTCACTAGAGGCTTCTCTCAAAATAGCAAGTATTATGGTGGGTGAACAAATTACTGTCGGGCAATTGATAGAACCGCGCAAAGTCATGATGATATCTAAGGCAATGATCATACATATAGGCATCACGTTCGAGACAAGTAGACCGATACTTTCTGCATCTACTACTATTACTCCACACATCGACCACTATCCAACATGCATCTAGTGTATTGAGTTCATGACGAACAGAGTAACGCCTTAAGCAAGATGACATGATTTAGAGGGATAATCTCAAACCAATGATGAAAACCCCATCTTTTTACCCTTGATGGAAACAACGCGATGCGTGCCTCGCTACCCCTTCTGTCACTGGATGAGGTCACCGCACGATATGAACCCAAAACCAAGCAGTTCTCCCATTGCAAGAATCATAGGTCTAGTTGGCCAAACAAAACCCACAACTCGAAGAGAATTACAAGGATATGAAATCATGCATAAGAGAGATTAGAAGAAACTCAAATAAGATTCATAGATAATCTCATCATAAATCCACAATTCATTGGAACCCATGGGAAGGATCAATGATGTTCTTATTGTTGCAAATAAGAACTATGTACCCGTGGATTTCATTGTACTTGACATAGATTGCAATCCTTCATGTCCCATTATTCTTGGTAGACCTTTTCTAAGGACTATTGGTGCTATCATCGATATGAAGGAAGGGAATATTAGATTTCAATTTCCTTTAAAGAATGGCATGGAGCACTTTCCTAGAAAGAAAATAAGATTGCCTTATGAATCTATGATGAGGGCTACCTATGGTTTGAGCACCAAAGATGACTATACGTGATTCCATCACTTTTTGCCTAGCTAAGGGCGTTAAACAAAAGTGCTTGTTGGGAGGCAACCCAACGAATCTATCCTTTTTCTTTCTGTTTTGTGTTTTCTAGACTTTCATAATTCTGTTATGATTGTGTTTTTTGTGTATCTTTTTGCGTTTGTGCCAAGCAAAACCGTTATGATTATTCTCGGGGATGATCGTTTGGTCATGCTGGAAAAGACAGAAACTTTCTGCTCACGAAAAGAATTTTCATTTTTTTTCTGTAAGATATTTTGAGTTGATTCTTTTTGCTGCTGATTGCTACGCAAATTATTCAGACTGTCATAATTTGTAAGAATTTGTGAAGTACCAGAGGTATACGAAATATATACATTACTATAGACTGGTCTGCTGTTAACAAATTCTGTTTTTGTTGTGTTGGTTGCTTATTTTGATGAAACTATGGATAGTATCGGGGGGGGGGGGTATTAGCCATGGAAGATTGAAAATACAGTAACCCAACATCAGCACAAGTAGAATTTAAGTTTGCTACAGTAACTAAGGAAGTGGTGGTTTGCTTTCTCATACTAATGTTATCACGAGTTTCTGTTTAAGTTTCGTGTTGTGAAGTTTTCAAGTTTTGGGTGAAGTTCTTATGGACAAAAAGATAAAGTGTCAAAAGCTCAAGCTTGGGGATGCCCAAGGCACCCCAAGATATTCAAGGATGCCGTAAAAGCCTAAGCTTGGGGATGCCCCGGGAAGGCATCCCCTCTCTCGTCTTCAATCCATCGGTAACGTTACTTGGGGCTATATTTTTATTCACCACATGTTATGTGTTTTTGCTTGGAGCGTCTTGTATCGTAGGAGTCTTTTATTTTTGTTGTGACACAATTATCCTTGCTGCACACCTAGAGAGAGAGACATGCACACACCGTGATTTTGTCGAGCTTCACTTATATCTTTGGGTAGACAATTCAGCTCACATGTGCTTCACTTATATCTTTTGAGCTAGATACTTTTGCTCTATGTGCTTCACTTATATCTTTTAGAGCGCAGCGGTGCGTGGCTTGGTAGTTGATATATGCTTTGAAAGTAGTCTCAAAAGGGGTAGTTATCCAAAGGGATATGAAAACTTCCACCTTCATGTGCATTGAATAGTTAGAGTAGTTTGATTCATCTCAATTAGTTTTGAGTTGTGGTTATGGTAATATTGAAGTCATGCTAGTAAGGTGTTGTGGATCTAGAAATACTTGTGTTGAAGTTAGTGATTCCCGTAGCATGCACGTATGGTGAACCGCTATGTGATGAAATCTGAGCATGATTAGTATATTGATTGTCATCCTTTGCGTGGCGGTCGGGATCGCGCGATGGTTTATACCTACCAACCCTTCCCCTAGGAGTATGTGTTGAATGCTTTGTTTCGATTATTAATAAAACTTTTGCAAAAAGTATATGAGTTCTTCATGACTAATGTTGAGTCCATGGTTTAGATGCACTTTCACCTTCCACCATCACTATCTTCTTAGTGCCATTTAACTTTCACCGGTGCACAAAACCCACCATTAGCCTCCCTCAAAACAGCCACCATACCTACCTACTATGGCTTTTTCAAAGTCATTCCGAGATATATTTCCATGCAACTACCACCATGACATGTGCCACCACGTCTACATTGCCATTGCATGATCGTAAGATAGCTAGCATGATGTTTCCATTAATGTCTATGCCATGCTAGATCATTATCACGGTACACTACCGAAGGCATTCCATATAGAGTCATCGTTGCTCTAAATTTTGAGTTGAAAGTGTGATGATCATCATTGATGGAGCATTGTCCCATGTGAGGAAATAAAAGAGGCCAAAGATGCCCACCAGAAAAAAGAGGCCAAAGAGCCCATTAAAAAAAAGAGAGAAGGGACAATGCTACCACTTTTTCCACACTTGTGCATATTAAGCACCATGATCTTCATGATTGAGAGTCTCTCGTTTTGTCACCACCATATAGCCAGTGGGAAATTTCCATTGTATAACTTGGCTTGTATATTCCAATGATAGGCTTCCTCAAAATTGCCTTAGGTCTTCATGAGCAAGCAAGCTGGATGCACACCCACTAGTTTTCTTTAAGAGCTTTCACATACTCGTAGCTCTAGTGCATCATTTGTATGGCAAGCCCTACTCATTCACATTGATATCTATTGATGAGCATCTCCACACCTCATTGATATGCCTAGTTAATGTGACTATCTTCTCCACACCATCTATAGTGCTATAACCATGGATCACGCTCATGTATTGCGTGAGAGTTGAAAAGGTTTGAGAAAGTAAAGGTGTGAAACAATTACTTGGCCAATACCGGGGTTGTGCATGATTTAAATTCATTGTGCAATGATGATAGAGCATAGCCAGACTATATGCTTTTGTAGGGATAACTTTCTTTTGGCCTTGTTATTTTGAAAGTTCATGATTACCTTGCTAGTTTGCTTGAATGATTATTGTTTCCACGTCAATAGCAAACTATTGTTTTGAAATTAATGGATCTGAACATTCACGTCACATAAGAGGAATTACAAAGGACACCTATGCTAGGTAGCATGAAAGCATCAAAAATTCATTCTTTATCACTTCCCTACTCGAGGACGAGGAGGAGTTAAGCTTGGGGATGCTTGATACGTCTCAAACGTATCTATAATTTTTGATGGTTTCACGCTGTTATCTTGTCATCTTTGGATGTTTTATGTACCTTTTATATCTTTTTGGGACTAACTTATTAATTCAGTGCGAAGTGCCAGTTCCTGTTTTTTCTGTGTTTTTGACTCTTTTCAGATCGGATTTTGGAACGGAGTCCAAACGGAATAAAAACCCCGAAATGATTTTTTCCCGAACGAAAGAAGATTAGGGGGCCTCTGGGCCAAGCCAGGTAGGCTCCAGGGAGCCCACAAGCTCCCACTCCGCCACCAGGGGGGAGGCGGTGGTGTGAGGGCTTGTGGCCTCCCTAGCTACCCCCTGACCTAGATCCTTGGCCTATATATTCCCAAATATTCAATAAAAAATCAGGGGAGCCTCGAAAATACTTTTCCGCCGCCGCAAGTTTCCGTTTCCGCGAGATCTCATCTGGAGACCCTTCCCGGCGCCCTGCCGGAGGGGACTTTGGAGTTGAAGGGCTTCTTCATCATCATCATCACCCCTCCAATGACTCGTGAGTAGTTCACTTAAGACCTACGGGTCCGTAGTTAGTAGCTAGATGGCTTCTTCTCTCTCTTGGATCTTCATCACAAAGTTCTCCATGATCTTCATGGAGATCTATCCGATGTAATCTTCTTTGGCGGTGTGTTCGTCGAGATCCGATGAATTGTGGATTTGTGATCAGATTATCTATGATATATATATTTGATTCTTTGCTGATTTCTTATTTGCATGATTTGATATCCTTGTAAGTCTCTCCGAGTCTTGGGTTTTGTTTGGCCAACTAGATCTATGATTCTTGCAATGGGAGAAGTGCTTGGTTTTGGGTTCTACCATGTGGTGACCTTTCCCAGTGACAGTAGGGGCAGCAAGGCACACATTAAGTAGTTGCCATCAAGGGTAAAAAGATGGGGTTTTCATCATTGGTTTGAGATTTACCTCTACATCATGTCATCTTGCTTAAGGCGTTACTCTGTTCTTATGGACTTAATACACTAGATGCATGCTGGATAGCGGTCGACGTGTGGAGTAATAGTAGTAGATGCAGAAAGTATCGGTCTACTTGTTTTGGACGTGATGCCTATAGATATAATCATTGCCATAGATATCGTCACGACTTTGCGCGGTTCTATCAATTGCTCGACAGTAATTTGTTCACCCACCATCTACTTGCTTTCATGAGAGAAGCCACTAGCAAACACTACGGCCCACGGGTCTATTCACATCCATCGTTTACACTTCCGCTTGTACTTTGCTTTGTTACTTTGTTGCTTTCACTTCTCACTTGGCAAACAATCTATAAGGGATTGACAACCCCTTCATAGCGTTGGGAGCAAGCTTTTGTGTTTGTGCAGGATCTTGAGATACTCCTCCACTGGATTGATACCTTGGTTCTCAAACTGAGGGAAATACTTACCACCGCTACGCTACATCACCCTTTCCACTTCGAGGGAACACCAACGCAAGGCTCCAAGGCCACGGGGGAAATCCTTTGCATACTTGCCTAGGAAGTCCCTTAAGGCGTAGCCGCAGCAGAAGGATCAAGTCAAGTATTCTCCCGTCAACGTGCCTATTTCTGGCGCCATTGGAAGGTCTTTTGTTGCAGTAGCAGAAGTATTTATCGCGTCGTTGCCGGGGAGGAGAAATCAAGATCTATCCAAGTAGGTCTCACAAACTATTCTCTTGCATTTACTTTTGTTGCCAGTTGCCTCTCGTTTTCCTCTCCCCCACTTCACATTTTCCGTTTTCATTTGCCTTTCTCCTTCGCCGTTTTCTTTTGCCTTTGCCGTTTCCCTTTGCCGGTTTTCTCGCTTGCTTGTGTGCTTGTTTGTTTGTTGAAGTCATCATGGCTGAAAACACCAAACTTTGCGACTTCTCGAGCACTAATAATAATGATTTTATTAGTACTCCGATTGCTCCCGCCACTAGTGCGGAATCGTATGAAATCAACGCAGCTTTGCTGAATCTTGTTATGAAAGAGCAATTCTCTGGCCTTCCTAGTGAAGATGCCGCATCCCATCTCAATACCTTCATTGAGCTTTGTGATATGCAAAATAAAAGAGATGTGGATAATGACGTGATTAAGTTGAAACTTTTTCCTTACTTGTTGCGAGATCGCGCAAAAACTTGGTTTTCTTCTTTGCCTAAAAATAGTATCAATTCTTGGGATAAGTGCAAAGATGCTTACATATCCAAGTATTTTCCGCCAGCTAAGATCATCTCCTTACGTAACGATATCATGAATTTCAAGCAACTTGATCATGAACACGTTGCACAATCTTGGGAGAGGATGAAGCTTATGATTAGAAATTGTCCCGCTCATGGCTTGAGTTTGTGGATGATTATACAAATCTTTTACGCCAGCTTGAATTTCGCTTCTCGCAATATCTTGGACTCTGCCTCAAGTGGAACGTTCATGGAAATCACGTTAGGAGACGCTACAAAACTCCTAGACAATATCATGACCAACTACTCTCAATGGCACGCTATAGAAGAGATTAACTCGTTTAGTGCTAAGATGGACGAGTTGATGAATTTGGTTGCTATTAGAAATGCTACCATAGATCCTAATGACATGCCACTATCTTCTTTGATTGAGAGTAGCAACGCTAGTTTGGACGTGAATTTTGTTGGTAGGAACAATTTTGGCAACAACAATGCTTTTAGAGGAAACTATGTTCCTAGGCCTTTTCCTAGTAACTCCTCTAACAATTATGGAAATTCCTATGGCAACACTTTTGGAAATCACAACAAATTACCCTCTTATTTAGAGAGTAATATCAAAGAGTTCATCAACTCTCAAAAGATTTTCAATGCGTCCATAGAGGAAAAACTACTCAAAATAGACGATTTGGCTAAAAGCGTTGATAGGATGTCTTGTGATATTGATGCTTTGAAAGTTAGATGCGCTCCTCCCAAGGTCAACTTGGATGAAACTTTGAAAGCTATGCGTATCTCCATGAATGAGAGCAAAGAAAGAACCGCCCAAATTCACGCTAGACATGAATTGTTTAAAAGGGTGCGTTTTAGTGATGCAAATCACGAAGATCTTAAAGTGATTGGTGTGTCTCCTCGTGCATCTTTGTTTTCACGTGTCAAACCTACTTATGGAGGGGCTGGATTGTGACAGCCCGGTGCCGACGTTCCAGAAGATTCCCCTCTCTTTCCGTTTTCGCCATGTGATTTGTTTTATTTGTTGCATCATCATCGCATCATGTGCATCATCTGCATTGCATCGGCATCTCCGTTGCCGCCCGTTTTCAAACTTGCACCCGTTGTTAGTTGCCGGTTATCGTCGTCGGTCGTTCCGAGCCTGACCGCACACGCACGCGCCCGCGGCACCGTCGAAACCCTGTTTTAAAGCGCGTTTAAAACTTTCTCTAATCGGGTTGAGATTTGACGTGCGGTCTTATTTTGATATCGCTAGACCGCCTGTCGAATT
This sequence comes from Hordeum vulgare subsp. vulgare, assembly GCF_904849725.1. NCBI lineage: Eukaryota > Viridiplantae > Streptophyta > Magnoliopsida > Poales > Poaceae > Hordeum > Hordeum vulgare. Next base: position 538,108,570 of record NC_058521.1, read on the forward strand.
TCCTCGCGATCGGAGACCGTCTGGTACCCGAACGGTCGACCGTAGCGGCACCGTATTCGGGCTACCGTCGGACGTTTGTCGGTGTTTTAAAAATTCGTGCCATGCCGCCCGTTCTCCCTTTCGTCTCCAGATATTCCCTCTACACGTCCGCGTACCCGTTCCCGCGTTCGGAATCGTCCGAATCCGACCCCGCGGTTGGATCCGGATCGCGATTCCGTCTAACCGAGCCCCCCATTTGTCTATAAATACCCCCCATGCCATTAATTAGACAACCCCTCTTCCCTGCCTCGTTTTCCGTGCCCCACCAACCAAACCCTAGCCGCCCCCACAGCCTCTCTCTCCCCTGCCGGCGCCGCCGGGCCCGCGAGCCCGAGGCAGGCCCGCCCGAGCCCATCTGGGCCCGAGCCGCCGCCGCCCCGATCTGTAGTGGATCTCCCCGCGCCTCCATCGCCGCCGCCGTCAACCGCTGGCTCGGGGGGAGGATCCGGCCGCCGCGCGTGCCGGCACCCCCGCCGCCGTGCCTTGCTGGCCGGTGTGCCCGCCGCCAGCTGCCCCTCGCCCGCCGTCGCCTCCCGGAGCCGCAGGACCGCGGGTCCTCGTCGGCTCGTCGCCGCGCCTCTTCACCGGCGAGCCGCCGCCCGGGTCCGGCCGCCGCGCCCCCGCCGGATCCGCCGCTGCCACGCAAGTCTCCTGCAGGAGGCTCCTCCTCGTCCCCCGGCAGGCAACGGCGCCGCCATGGTCGCCGCCCTCAGGCACGACGAAGGAACGAGGCTTGGCCTCCCGTCCGCCAGCGCAACCCCTGCCTGGGCCTCCTACCCCGACCGGCCCAGCTCGCCCCTCCGCGTTCGGCCCAGGTGGAGCTGCCCAGCCGGCCCATCGCGCGCTGGCCCAGCTCCTCGCGAGCGCTCGCCACCACCGCAGCTGAGCTGGGCCCCGAGCCGGCCCAGTTAGCTTCGTCGTTAGCCAGGCTCGGCCTCCTCCCCGCTCCACCGGCCCAAGGTATCCTTCGCCCCGTGCACCCTTTTGCTATCTCGCGCCCACTGTTCGGCCCATTAGAGATTTGGTTTTTTTTTTCCTTTTCGGTTTAGTAATCTGAGGATTTAGCTAATTATTTAAACCCCCGTAACGTTTAAACCGTAAGCCGGTTCGGGACGTGTTATATATCGTTTTGGGGTAGCTTCGCGAGTAGAACACGATTATCCAACATGCATATTTATTTAACATCTTTTAGGGTGCCTAATGCTTTGTTTTGCGTGCTGTTACAATAGGTTCCGATCCGTAGTAATTTTTCGCGCGTGACCGGGTTGTTCGTATGACGTAGGATAAATGTCCATGCTCTAGGGAGCTATTTTCCATGTATGTTAGAGCTGTCATTTGTATTTTTGCGTGTAGGGATTGCCCATTAGATTATTTTTCGTGTCTAGGTTTATTTCTCCCGCATTATTGTGTGGCAATATTTTGTGTTGCAAACCCCACATATTATATATGTTTCCGGGGTAGAAAAAGCCCGTGGATTTTTCTGTGCAATTAGTTTTAGCTTTTGAGGAAGTTAGTTCGCGAGATATTTTGCCGTGATGCCCTTTTGTTTAATTCATAGGATTTAATCCGTGCGTCGTTTGACGGAGTTGTCAACTAGAGAGTTGATCTCGGATGTTTTGTTTAGCCCCTGGTAATTTTAGTTGCAATAGAAATGCATGTTTAGGTGTGTTTTGTTTGCCCTCAAGTTGCTAGAAATAGTGCTGTTTTAGAGGAGCTGAAATATTTCTAAGTTTGGAATCTGTTATATTTTGTTGCTGTCTTGTCTTGCTTGCATCTTGTGATCTGTAGCTCTTTTGGGGTTGGTACAATGGAGTTAGTTGTACCCCTTGTGTTTCTCTAGCATGCTGTGAAGTTTCATGCCATTTGGAGACCTGTAGCTTATGGTTTTGCTGCTGTCGATATGCCTTCAGGCTGAAAACTGCACTTTCAGGAGGTGTAATTTTCACTAAGTCTGAAATAGTGTGTGAGATGCCTTTTTGAGACTTCTTTCCCTAGTGATCCATGATGCCATGCTAGTTGTTGTTAGTTGTTTGTAGTAGTGCTTCTTGCCCTCTTCCGTTCCATGCCTTGCTTGAGCTTAGCGGAGTTGTGTAGCCGAAGTTGTGAGGCCTAGAAATTGCTATGTGGCTGATTTTGGCAGCTTGTAGTGTTTTCTTGTTTTGCTTGTAGTTTTCAAACCGTAGCTCCGATTTGATCGTGTCCTACATGAAACTTGCTTAGAATCTCGTGTAGTTTCATTTTCTCTTGCTGTTCGTATGTTTTGAAGTGCTCGTAGCCGCCGTTGCACACATTTTGCATTCATGCCATCATATCTTGCGGTGCTTGTATCTTTTGTTCCGTAGCTCCGTTGGAGATGTTCATTACGTGTAGGTTGCTTGCCTTGACACGTAGAATCACGTGAACCTATTTGTTTTGCTGTTTAACAACCAATTAAAGGTTTAATTCAGATCTGGGCAGAATTGTAAATTAACATGTGAGGTCGTTTCGGAGGTGCTATATGTCATTTCCGACCTCACTTAAAATGCCTAGATAGGTAGTTTAACTTCCGCTTCACCTCTTGCATGTTTGAAAACATTAATATTGCCGTGTAGATAACCGGGAGTGAACTAAATAATTAACGTGGAGTTTCGTCAATATGCAACTCGTGCATATTGAACTTCACTTAATGTGTAGTGTTTGATTGTGTGATTTGTCATGCCGTGACTTGCATGTATTCAGTAGCTCATGCATCATATGTGTTGTGCATCGTGTGGTGAATATCGTGTGTTGATGCTTGCTTCCGGTTTCCCCGTCTCGATAGAGTTCCGCAAGCGTGTCGGATTGTGAGGACCCGTTCGACTACGTCGGTTCGTCTGCTTCACGGAGGCATTCTTCTTCCAAGCGGGATCTCAGGCAAGATGACCATTTTCCCAGATACCATTACTATCATTGCAATGCTAGTTTTATCGCTTCTATCGATTATGTATCGTTGCCTACCACCTGTTAATTATCAGCCTCTCAACAATGCCATGAAACCTTCAACCTGTTCAACCTAGCAAACCACTGATTGGCTATGTTACTGCTGGCTTAACCCTGTTGATAGCGTTGCTAGTTGCAGGTGTAGATGCTACCATGTATAAGCATGGGTTCCTTGTTATATCACCATATTTAAATGCTATTTAATTTAATGCACCTATATACTTGGTAAAAGGTGGAAGGCTCGGCCTTTCTAGCCTGGTGTTTTGTTCCACCTTTGCCCCCTTTAGTTGCCGGCTACCGGTGTTATGTTCCATAATTGAGCGCTCCTAACACGATCGGGGTTGTTATGGGGACCCCCTTGATAATTCGTTTTAGATTAAAGCTGGTCTGGCAAGGCCCAACTTTGGTACTACATTTGCCTAATAACCTAATAATAATGCATAGGGACCCGCCGGCACCCGCGGAGTAAATTAATCAACCCCCGGGCCAGTGCTCCTCATGAGTGTTGGCCCCACCTGAGCGATGTCCGGCGCCCCTCTGGTCACCCGGAGGTTTTGCGATCCCGAGGTCTAGCTCATCCGCCGTGTCCTGAGAACGAGGTACGCGACTCCTATCGGGATCGTCGACACGTCGGGCGGCCTTGCTGGATTAGTTTTACCTTTGACGAGATATCTTGTGCATCGGGATTCCGGTGATGCTTTGGGTAATCTCAGAGTTGAGGTTTTCCACTAGGGACTCCGACGAGATCGCGAGCTTCGTGATTGAGGATTTCTATGCGGCTTGTGGTAATTTGTGATGGACTAGTTGGAGCACCCCTGTAGGGTTAAATCTTTCGGAAAGCCGTGCGTGCGGTTATGTGGCAACGTGGAAGCTTTGTTTAACACTGGTTGTAGATAACTTGAAGTTAATTTAATTAAAACTTGCCAACTGTGTGCGTAACCGTGACTGTCTCTTTCGTGAGTTCTTTCTCCGATCGAGGACACGATGGGGTTATGTCTGACGTAGGTAGGAGTTCAGGATCATTCATTTGATCATCAGTAGTTCACGACCGTAATGCGTAGATCTTCCCCCTCTTATTTCTGGTACTCGTAAGTTAGCCACCAAATATATGCTTAGCCGCTGCTGCAACCTCACCACTTAATCATGCCTCACCCATTAAGCTTTGCTAGTCTTGATACCTTTGGAAATGAGATTGCTGAGTCCCCTGTGGCTCACAGATTACTACAACACCAGTTGCAGGTACAGGTAAAGGTTATATGACGCGAGCGCGTTGATTGTTCATTTGGAGTTGCTTCTTCTTCTTCTTCTTCTTCTTCATCGATCTAGGATGGGTTCCAGGCCGGCAGCCTGGGATAGCAAGGATGGACGTCGTTCTTCTTTTGTCGTTTGTTTTCTTCCGTAGTCGGACCCTGCTCTTACTCTTGATGATTATGTAATGTGCTGATGTGACTCTGATGTAGCTTGTGTCGAGTGTAAGCCAACCCTTTATATATCTCATCTTTTCAGTACATGTACTTGTAACGATATCCATTCTTGCGACACGACGAGATTCGCTTCTATCCCTGACGAGGCCCTCGTGCCAAATTGAGGATAGGGTCGCATCTTGGGCGTGACAAGTTGGTATCAGAGTAAGGACCGACCTAGGAGCCCCCTTGATTGATCAAACATGGCCGAGTCGAGTCTAGTGAAAAACTATTTGAGTCTAGTTATATATCGGAGAGTAGGACTCTTTTTTCTCCTCTTCTATGCTCTGGTGAGGATTCTTGATGTAATAATTTATTCTACTCCTCTTCCCACTCAAAAAATTTTAGGATCACGCAGATATTTTTGGAATCTATATGATGCCGATGTGACGGAATTCTGTCTTGGTGCCTCCTGTCTGACTTGATCTTCTTCCGGGGAGTTGAGCTCCAGGGGATTCTTGAGCACATCGTTATCATTCAGATTTCTTACTATCTAAGAACGAAGGATGTTCGTAATTGCTTCAATACTAGTAGTGGCGAGATAACCCCGATGTCCCCAGTACTGGTGCAGATTGTTCGGGAGTACCGCCATACTTTGTATCGTTGTGATCACGAGGGTCTGTTGTAGATGAAGGTCCGAGATTCTGGTCGTGTGTTGACGGATGTGATACAAGTGACGGGTTAGTATAGGAGTTGTGTGATTATTACTCCTTGTATCCGTGTACCAGATTGCATGACCAGATATTTCGGGAATTCATAGGTGGGAATTCAAGTAGTTGCTTATAGGACAATCTTCCAACAAATGCATGATGTTAGGTTGGGGTTCGACATCTAGTGGATTCGTTTGTTCACGGTCGACTTACAGCGGTACACGTTGTGTCTTAAAGAGTCCTTGTAGCTTGCTACGACTCGGGGACGCTTCGTATGTCAGGTGCACTGCCTTGCACTTGGTGGCTACTGTAAATCGTGCCCCTGCGATCCTGTCCACGAAAATATCGAACGGAAATCTTTCTCATGAGTTTGTTCTGGCTTGTTTCATAAGCCTCATCCTTTGTTTTGTTGGATATGGTAATTCAGTTGCTTCGATGTCAAGTGGTGTTTTCAGATCCTTCCTAATTTGTGTTCTCATATTTTTATGTGAGCGCTAATTCGTTTGTTCAATCAGTTGTCTTATCAATTCTTGTCAACCGGAGTCATCGTATCAATTCTTTCCAACCGGTGTGATTCTCTAGTGAATTCTATCCTCTCCAATTTTTGCAGATCATTCTCTCATCTTATTCTGGAGTTCATCTCATCCGTCCCAAGTTGTCTTTGTTTTTCCCCACCCTCCCGCCCTTTTCTTCAGTGATTGGATTTCATCCAACTGCATTTCATTTCAGTGATGCTTCCGCTATCTCTTCTTTCTTTCGTAACCGATGATTCATCGTGAAGATTCTCAGGAGCTTCGTGTCATATTTGTTCAATCTTGTCATCGTTTCCGGGGAATTTAATTCAGTTGTCCGTGTTCATCATATCCTTTTCATCCTTGTAATTCTTTCCTAGGTTGGAAATTTTTATTAGTCTATCTTCTTGTTGTCGTTTCTCTCTATTCTATCCGGAGCGTTGAAGTTATCTCAGAATTCTTGTTCCCAATTCTTTAATTATTTTGAGGTGCTCAACCTCATCTAGTTCTCTTCATACCGGTGCAATATCAATCTTTCTAATAATCTTTCAACGGTGATTTCTTTGAGTGGGCCCATAACCCACAGGTTCTTTCCCAGGATCTTACCTGGCTCCTTAATCTTTTCCGGAGGTCTTTAATTCTTTTCAACTATGACGTATGTATGATTTCATCAGTCATATTAATTCTTCAAGATCAATTGGAGTTAATTCTCATATTTGGCTCAACCTTGCATTCTTCATTATTCCGGAGGTCTCGGTAATTCTTGGTGTTGTTCTCGATCATTCTCAGCTTGCTATTCGAAGGAGTGTTCCTTGTAAATCTTGCCCCGTTCTTGTGAAGATTGTCAGCTCAGCTTCGTGTTACCCTCTCACTATTTCCAATAATGAGTATTTCCTTTCGTGCTATCCGGTGCATTTCTGAGTTGTTTTTATTTCTCGTTCCTCCGAAGGCCATCATTTTAGAAGATTCTTCGTTCTCAGCTTTCAGCTTTCATCCTCAATTTTCTCCGTTGTTGTCTCTTCATTCGTCTCTCGATTATCCGGTGCCTTGTTCTAGTTTTCTCTCAGCTGGCTCAAGATCTTTTCATTCTCATGTATCTCCAGTCATTCATGGTTGCCTCATTCATTTCAATTCTTACCGGTGTTTCTTGCAACATTTCTTCTAGTTTGTGCTTTATCTATCTCTCTTTAATCTTTTCAAGACGAATAAGTTGTATGCTAAATCCGTTGCTTGTCATCAATTAAACTTGATGAAGGATGAGATTAACATAATTCTTATTCTTGTTCTTCCTTCTTCCAAGAGATTTCAATTCTTCTTCCGGAGTGGCTCATGGTTTCAATTCCTTCCTCGGGTGCTTATATTTCTTTTTCGGAGTTCCAAGTTCTATCAAGTATCTTTTGTGAGGCTTCTTATAAATCCTGGCAAGGTCATAATCTTATTCTTTTCTACCTTGTTATCTTAGCTTAATTCATTCGTATACGGAGGTCCGTCATGGTGGTTCATCAAGGTTTCAATCCTTTCTCAAGTGTTCTTCAAGATTCTTGTTGGAGAACCTCAAGCATTCTTTCCCTTGCATTTCAGTGCATTGTTCTTCCTTTATCCTTTGAGGTGGTATTATAGCCTTCTTGTTAGTGTAGGAGCCTCGAAGAGTTTCCTTTCAAGAATGAGATAATTAAACCCACCGATTCTATGATCATGAGATATTTGCAACCCATGATTTCTTCATTGAGCTATCTTGGTTTGGACTTCACCTAAAGCTTTTCCTACAGATTGTGCTATCATGGTGCTTGTCAGTAATCCAAGTTCTCAATGTTTCCTCTTGGTGTAAGATTGTTCATATCTTGTTTCTCCCAATCTATCCTTGTTTCTTTTAGTGGTTGTTGGTCAACTCATATTTGTTGAGATGATTTTCATAAGCCCACTACTATCTTATTCTTTTCGTTGTTGGTTTTCTAACCACTACGTCAATTCTATGACCGGAGGCTCTTCAATTCTATTGTATTGATAGTTGTCATTTGTTTCTTCATTCTCTTCTTCCGCTTGAGCTAGTTCATATTCTCTTCTTCCGGAGGCATTGTGATATTGCTCTTTTGGGTCTATCTTGTTATTCTAGCAAGATCATGGTCTTCCCTTGCTCTATTTACTTGTTTGTTGTGAATATTGTCTAATTCTCTCTTCTTATCGAATTATTTTTTGTCCCTTTTTCCTACTGAAGTGCTGCCGAAATTTTCCGAGAATTCTTGCTTCATCCTCATGTCATTCCTCATCTCCTTGCAACCTTCAAGGATCGTTGGTTTCACTCGTTTGTCGAAGAAGCGACTAAGTTTTTACCTCTCGTTCTTTCTCTTCCTCTCCCCCTTTCATTCTTGGATCTCGGGGCGAGATCCTCTTGTAGTGTAAGAGAGTTGTGACAGCCCGGTGCCGACGTTCCAGAAGATTCCCCTCTCTTTCCGTTTTCGCCATGTGATTTATTTTATTTGTCGCATCATCATCGCATCATGTGCATCATCTGCATTGCATCGACATCTCCGTTGCCGCCCGTTTTCAAACTTGCACCCGTTGTTAGTTGCCGGTTATCGTCGTCGGTCGTTCCGAGCCTGACCGCACACGCACGCGCCCGCGGCACCGTCGAAACCCTGTTTTAAAGCGCGTTTAAAACTTTCTCTAATCGGGTTGAGATTTGACGTGCGATCTTATTTTGATATCGCTAGACCGCCTGTCGAATTTCGTCGCGATCGGAGACCGTCTGGTACCCGAACGGTCGACCGTAGCGGCACCGTATTCGGGCTACCGTCGGACGTTTGTCGGTGTTTTAAAAATTCGTGCCACGCCACCCGTTCTCCCTTTCGCCTCCGGATATTCCCTCTACACGGCCGCGTACCCGTTCCCGCATTCGGAATCGTCCGAATCCGACCCCGCGGTTGGATCCGGATCGCGATTCCGGTTAACCGAGCCCCCCATTTGTCTATAAATACCCCCCCATGCCATTAATTAGACAACCCCTCTTCCCTGCCTCGTTTTCCGCGCCCCACCTACCAAACCCTAGCTGCCCCCATAGCCTCTCTCTCCCCTGCCGGCGCAGCCGGGCCCGCGAGCCCGAGGCAGGCCCGCCCGAGCCCATCTGGGCCCGAGCCGCCGCCGCCCCGATCTGCAGTGGATCTCCCCGCGCCTCCATCGCCGCCGCCGTCAATCGCTGGCTCGGGGGGAGGATCCGGCCGCCGCGCGTGCCGGCACCCCCGCCGCCGTGCCTCGCTGGCCGGTGCGCCCGCCGCCAGCTCCTCCCTCGCCGCCGCTAGCTCCCCCCTCGCCCGCCGTCGCCTCCCGGAGCCGCAGGACCGCGGGTCCTCGTCGGCTCGTCGCCGCGCCTCTTCACTAGCGAGCCGCCGCCCGGGTCCGGCCGCCGCGCCCCCGCCGGACCCGGCGCCGCCACACAAGTCTCCTGCAGGAGGCTCCTCCTCGTCCGCCGGCAGGCAACGGCGCCGCCATGGTCGCCGCCCTCAGGCACGACGAAGGAACGAGGCTTGGCCTCCCGTCCGCCAGCGCAACCCCCGCCTGGGCCTCCTACCCCGACCGGCCCTGCTCGCCCCTCCGCGTTCGGCCCAGGTGGAGCCGCCCAGCCGGCCCATCGCGCGCTGGCCGAGCTCCTCGCGAGCGCTCGCCACCACCGCGGCTGAGCTGGGCCCCGAGCCGGCCCAGTTAGCTTCGTCGTTAGCCAGGCTCGGCCTCCTCCCCGCTCCACCGGCCCAAGGTATCCTTCGCCCCGTGCACCCTTTTGCTATCTCGCGCCCACTGTTCGGCCCGTTAGAGATTTAGGTTTTTTTTCCTTTTCGGTTTAGTAATTTGAGGATTTAGCTAATTATTTAAACCCCCGTAACGTTTAAACCGTAAGCCGGTTCGGGACGTGTTATATATCGTTTTGGGGTAGCTTCGCGAGTAGAACACGATTATCCAACATGCATATTTATTTAACGCCGTTTAGGGTGCCTAATGCTTTGTTTTGCGTGCTGTTACAATAGGTTCCGATCCGTAGTAATTTTTCGCGCGTGACCGGGTTGTTCGTATGACGTAGGATAAATGTCCATGCTCTAGGGAGCTATTTTCCATGTATGTTAGAGCTGTCATTTGTATTTTTGCGTGTAGGGATTGCCCATTAGATTATTTTTCGTGTCTAGGTTTATTTCTCCCGCATTATTGTGTGGCAATATTTTGTGTTGCAAACCCCACATATTATATATGTTTCCGGGGTAGAAAAAGCCCGTGGATTTTTCTGTGCAATTAGTTTTAGCTTTTGAGGAAGTTAGTTCGCGAGATATTTTGCCGTGATGCCCTTTTGTTTAATTCGTAGGATTTAATCCGTGCGTCGTTTCACGGAGTTGTCAACTAGAGAGTTGATCTCGGATGTTTTGTTTAGCCCCTGGTAATTTTAGTTGCAATAGAAATGCATGTTTAGGTGTGTTTTGTTTGCCCCCAAGTTGCTAGAAATAGTGCTGTTTTAGAGGAGCTGAAATATTTCTAAGTCTGGAATCTGTTATATTTTGTTGCTGTCTTGTCTTGCTTGCATCTTGTGATCTGTAGCTCTTTTGGGGTTGGTCCAATGGAGTTAGTTGTACCCCTTGTGTTTCTCTAGAATGCTGTGATGTTTCATGCCATTTGGATACCTGTAGCTTATGGTTTTGCTGCTGTCGATATGCCTTCAGGCTGAAAACTGCACTTTCAGGAGGTGTAATTTTCACTAAGTCTGAAATAGTGTGTGAGATGCCTTTTTGAGACTTCTTTCCCTAGTGATCCATGATGCCATGCTAGTTGTTGTTAGTTGTTTGTAGTAGTGCTTCTTGCCCTCTTCCGTGCCATGCCTTGCTTGAGCTTATCGGAGTTGTGTAGCCGAAGTTGTGAGGCCTAGAAATTGCTATGTGGCTGATTTTGGCAGCTTGTAGTGTTTTCTTGTTTTGCTTGTAGTTTTCAAACCGTAGCTCCGATTTGATCGTGTCCTACATGAAACTTGCTTAGAATCTCGTGTAGTTTCATTTTCTCTTGCTGTTCGTATGTTTTGAAGTGCTCGTAGCCGCCGTTGCACACATTTTGCATTCATGCCATCATATCTTGCGGTGCTTGTATCTTTTGTTCCGTAGCTCCGTTGGAGATGTTCTTTACGTGTAGGTTGCTTGCCTTGACACGTAGAATCACGTGAACCTATTTGTTTTGCTTTTTAACAACCAATTAAAGGTTTAATTCAGATCTGGGCAGAATTGTAAATTAACATGTGAGGTCGTTTCGGAGGTGCTATATGTCATTTCCGACCTCACTTAAAATGCCTAGATAGGTAGTTTAACTTCCACTTCACCTCTTGCATGTTTGACAACATTAATATTGCCGTGTAGATAACCGGGAGTGAACTAAATAATTAACTTGGAGTTTCGTCAATATGCAACTCGTGCATATTGAACTTCACTTAATGTGTAGTGTTTGATTGTGTGATTTGTCATGCCGTGACTTGCATGTATTCAGTAGCTCATGCATCATATGTGTTGTGCATCGTGTGGTGAATATCGTGTGTTGATGCTTGCTTCCGGTTTCCCCGTCTCGATAGAGTTCCGCAAGCGTGTCGGATTGTGAGGACCCGTTCGACTACGTCGGTTCGTCTGCTTCACAGAGGCATTCTTCTTCCAAGCGGGATCTCAGGCAAGATGACCATTTTCCCAGATACCATTACTATCATTGCCATGCTAGTTTTATCGCTTCTATCGATTATGTCTCGTTGCCTACCACCTGTTAATTATCAGCCTCTCAACAATGCCATGAAACCTTCAACCTGTTCAACCTAGCAAACCACTGATTGGCTATGTTACTGCTGGCTTAACCCTGTTGATAGCGTTGCTAGTTGCAGGTGTAGATGCTACCATGTGAAAGCATGGGTTCCTTGTTATATCACCATATTTAAATGCTATTTAATTTAATGCACCTATATACTTGGTAAAAGGTGAAAGGCTCGGCCTTTCTAGCCTGGTGTTTTGTTCCACCTTTGCCCCCTGTAGTTGCCGGCTACCGGTGTTATGTTCCATAATTGAGCGCTCCTAACACGATCGGGGTTGTTATGGGGACCCCCTTGATAATTCGTTTTAGATTAAAGCTGGTCTGGCAAGGCCCAACTTTGGTACTACATTTGCCTAATAACCTAATAATAATGCATAGGGACCCGCCGGCACCCGCAGAGTAATTTAATCAACCCCCGGGCCAGTGCTCCTCATGAGTGTTGGCCCCACGTGAGCGATGTCCGGCGCCCCTCTGGTCACCCGGAGGTTTAGCGATCCCGACGTCTAGCTCATCCGCCGTGTCCTGAGAACGAGGTACGCGACTCCAATCGGGATCGTCGACACGTCAGGCGGCCTTTCTGGATTAGTTTTACCTTTGACGAGATATCTTGTGCATCGGGATTCCGGTGATGCTTTGGGTAATCTCAGAGTTGAGGTTTTCCACTAGGGACTCCGACGAGATCGCGAGCTTCGTGATTGAGGATTTCTATGCGGCTTGTGGTAATTTGTGACGGACTAGTTGGAGCACCCCTGCAGGGTTAAATCTTTTGGTTAGCCGTGCCCGCGGTTATGTGGCAACGTGGAAGCTTTGTTTAACACTTGTTCTAGATAACTTGAAGTTAATTTAATTAAAACTTGCCAACTGTGTGCGTAACCGTGACTGTCTCTTTCGTGAGTTCTTTCTCCGATCGAGGACACGGTGGGGTTATGTGTGACGTAGGTAGGAGTTCAGGATCATTCATTTGATCATCAGTAGTTCACGACCGTAATGCGTAGATCTTCCCCCTCTTATTTCTGGTACTCGTAAGTTAGCCACCAAATATATGCTTAGCCGCTGCTGCAACCTCACCAATTAATCATGCCTCACCCATTAAGCTTTGCTAGTCTTGATACCTTTGGAAATGAGATTGCTGAGTCCCCTGTGGCTCACAGATTACTACAACACCAGTTGCAGGTACAGGTAAAGGTTATATGACGCGAGCGCGTTGATTGTTCATTTGGAGTTGCTTCTTCTTCTTCTTCTTCATCGATCTAGGATGGGTTCCAGGCCGGCAGCCTGGGATAGCAAGGATGGACGTCGTTCTTCTTTTGTCGTTTGTTTTCGTCCGTAGTCGGACCCTGCTCTTACTCTTGATGATTATGTAATGTGCTGATGTGACTCTGATGTAGCTTGTGGCGAGTGTAAGACAACCCTTTATATATCTCATCTTTTCAGTACATGTACTTGTAACGATATCCATTCTTGCGACACGACGAGATGCGCTTCTATCCCTGACGAGGCCCTCGTGCCAAATTGAGGATAGGGTCGCATCTTGGGCGTGACATGGATATGATTCCACTTTGGTTGAAAAACGCCCAATGATTCGGAGTCCACCTATCTTGATGATAAAGGTGTGGAGAGTGGAGTAGAAGAAGTCAAAATTTTGGGTAGTAGTGAAACTCCCACTTTGGATTTCAAGGAATTCAATTATGAAAATTTCTCCTTGTTTGAATGCATTTCTTTGATGCAATCCATTGCAAACTCTCCACACGCTTATAGCCAAAGCAAAGCCTTTACCGCGCATATCGTAGATGCTATGATGAAATCTCTTCAAGAGAAGCTCGAACTAGTAGTCTCTATACCTAAAAAACTTCATGATGAGTGGGAACCTACTATCAAAATCAAGATCAAAAACTATGAGTGCAATGCTTTGTGTGATTTGGGTGCTAGTGTTTCCGCGATTCCAAAGTCTTTATGTGATATTCTTGGTTTTCATGAGATTGAAGAGTGTTCTCTTAATTTGCATCTTGCGGATTCTACTGTCAAGAAACCCATGGGAAGGATCGATGATGTTCTTATTGTTGCAAATAAGAGCTATGTACTCGTGGATTTCATTGTACTTGACATAGATTGCAATCCTTCATGTCCCATTATTCTTGGTAGACCTTTCCTAAGGACTATTGGTGCTATCATCGATATGAAGGAAGGGAATATTAGATTTCAATTTCCTTTAAAGAAGGGCATGGAGCACTTTCCTAGAAAGAAAATAAGATTGCCTTATTAATCTATGATGAGGGCTACCTATGATTTGAGCACCAAAGATGACTATACGTGATTTCATCACTTTTTGCCTAGCTAAGGGCGTTAAACAAAAGCGCTTGTTGGGAGGCAACCCAACGAATCTATCCTTTTTATTTCTGTTTTGTGTTTTCCACACTTTCATAACTCTGTTATGATTGTGTTCTTTGTATTTCTTTTTGCGTTTGTGCCAAGCAAAACCGTTATGATTAGTCTTGGGGATGATCGTTTGGTCATGCTGGAAAAGACAGAAACTTTCTGCTCACGAAAAGAATTTTCATTTTTTTTGTAAGAGATTTTGAGTTGATTCTTTCTGCTGCTGATTGCTACGCAAATTCTTCAGACTGTCGTAATTTTTCAAATTTTTTGAACTAATAGAGGTATACGAAATATACATATTACTATAGACTGGTCTGCGGTTAATAGATTCTGTTTTTGTTGTGTTGGTTGCTTATTTTGATGAAACTATGGATAGTATCAGGGGTATTAGCCATGGAAGATTGAAAATACAGTAACCCAGCACAATTAGAATTTAAATTTGCTACAGTACCTAAGGAAGTGGTGGTTTTCTTTCTCATACTAATGTTATCACGAGTTTCTGTTTAAGTTTCGTGTTGTGAAGTTTTCAAGTTTTGGGTGAAGTTCTTATGGACAAAAAGATAAAGAGTGGCAAGAGCTCAAGCTTGGGGATGCCCTAGGCACCCCAAGAGATTCAAGGATTCCGTAAAAGCCTAAGCGTGGGGATGCCCCGGGAAGGCATCCCCTCTCTCGTCTTCAATCCATCGGTAATGTTACTTGGGGCTATATTTTTATTCACCACATGTTATGTGTTTTTGCTTGGAGCGTCTTGTATCGTAGGAGTCTTTTATTTTTGTTTTGACACAATCATCCTTGCTGCACACCTAGAGATAGAGACATGCACACACCGTGATTTTGTCGAGCTTCACTTATATCTTTTGGTAGACAATTCAGCTCACACGTGCTTCACTTATATCTTTTGAGCTAGATACTTTTGCTCTATGTGCTTCACTTATATCTTTTAGAGCGCAGCGGCGCGTGGCTTGGTAGTTGATCTATGCTTTGAAAGTAGTCTCAAAAGGGGTAGTTATCCAAAGGGATACGAAAACTTCCACCTTCATGTGCATTGAATAGTTAGAGAAGTTTGATTCATCTCAATTAGTTTTGAGTTGTGGTTATGGTAATATTGAAGTCATGCTAGTAAGGTGTTGTGGATCTAGAAATACTTGTGTTGAAGTTAGTGATTCCCGTAGAATGCACGTATGGTGAACCGCTATGTGATGAAATCTGAGTATGATTAGTCTATTGATTGTCATCCTTTGCGTGGCGGTCGGGATCGCGCGATGGTTTATACCTACCAACCCTTCCCCTAGGAGTATGCGTTGAATGCTTTGTCTCGATTACTAATAAAACTTTTGCAACAAGTATATGAGTTCTTCATGACTAATGTTGAGTCCATGGTTTAGATGCACTTTCACCTTCCACCATCACTATCTTCTTAGTGCCGTGCAACTTTCGCCGGTGCACAAAACCCACCATTGGCCTCCCTCAAAACAGCCACCATACCTACCTACTATGGCCTTTTCAAAGTTATTCTGAGATATATTTCCATGCAACTACCACCATGACATGTACCACCACGTCTACATTGCCATTGCATGATCGTAAGATAGCTAGCATGATGTTTCCATTAATGTCTATGCCATGCTAGATCATTGTCACAACACACTACCGAAGGCATTCCATATAGAGTTAACGTTGCTCTAAATTTTGAGTTGAAAGTGTGATGATCATCATTGATGGAGCATTGTGCCATGTGAGGAAATAAAAGAGGCCAAAGATGCCCACCAAAAAAAAAGAGGCCAAAGAGCCCACAAAATAAATAAATAATAAAAAAATGAGAGAAAAAGAGAGAAGGGACAATGCTACCACTTTTTCCACACTTGTGCATATTAAGCACCATGATCTTGATGATTGAGAGTCTGTCGTTTTGGCACCACCATATAGCTAGTGGGAAATTTCCATTATATAACTTGGCTTGTATATTCCAATGATAGGCTTCCTCAAAATTGCCTTAGGTATTCATGAGCAAGCAAGTTGGATGCACACCCACTAGTTTTCTTTAAGAGCTTTCACATACTCGTAGCTCTAGTGCATCATTTGTATGACAATCCCTACTCATTCACATTGATATCTATTGATGAGCATCTCCACAGCTCATTGATATGCCTAGTTAATGTGACTATCTTCTCCCTTTTTGTCTTGCAACCTCCACCACACTCCACACCATCTATAGTGCTATAACCATGGCTGACGCTCATGTATTGCGTGAGAGTTGAAAAGGTTTGAGAAAGTAAAGGTGTGAAACAATTACTTGGCCAATACCGGGGTTGTGCATGATTTAAATTCGTTGTGCAATGATGATAGAGCATAGCCAGACTATATGCTTTTGTAGGGATAACTTTCTTTTGGCCTTGTTATTTTGAAAGTTCATGATTACCTTGCTAGTTTGCTTGAATGATTATTGTTTCCACATCAATAGCAAACTATTGTTTTGAAATTAATGGATCTGAACATTCACGTCACATAAGAGGAATTACAAAGGACACCTATGCTAGGTAGCATGAAAGCATCAAAAACTCATTCTTTATCACTTCCCTACTCGAGGACGAGCAGGAGTTAAGCTTGGGGATGCTTGATACGTCTCAAACGTATCTATAATATTTGATGGTTTCACGCTGTTATCTTGTCATCTTTGGATGTTTGATGTACCTTTTATATCTTTTTTGGGACTAACTTACTAATTCAGTGCGAAGTGCGAGTTCCTGTTTTTCAGTGTTTTTGACTCTTTTCAGATCTGATTTTGCAACGGAGTCCAAACGGAATAAAAACCCCGAAATGATTTTTTCCCGAATGGAAGAAGATCAGGGGGCCTCTGGGCCAAGCCAGGTGGGCTCCAGGGAGCCCACAAGCTCCCACTCCGCCACCAGGGGGGAGGCGGCGGTGTCAGGGCTTGTGGCCACCCTGGCGGCCCCCTGATCTAGATCCTTGGCCTATATATTCCCAAATATTCTGCAAAAAATCAGGGTAGCCTCGAAAATACTTTTCCGCCGCCGCAAGCTTCCGTTTCCGTGAGATCTCATCTGGAGACCCTTCCCTGCGCCCTGCCGGAGGGGACTTTGGAGTTGGAGGGCTTCTTCATCATCATCATCGCCCCTGCAATGACTCGTGAGTAGTTCACTTAAGACCTACGGGTCCGTTGTTAGTAGCTAGATGGCTTCTTCTCTCTCTTGGATCTTCAATACAAAGTTCTCCATGATCTTCATGGAGATATATCTGATGTAATCTTCTTTGGCGGTGTGTTTGTTGAGATCCGATGAATTGTGGATTTTTGATCAGATTATCTATGATATATATTTGAGTCCTTGCTGATTTCTTATTTGCATGATTTGATATCCTTGTAAGTCTCTCCGAGTCTTGGGTTTTGTTTGGCCAACTAGATCTATGATTCTTGCAATGGGAGAAGTGCTTGGTTTTGGGTTCTACCATGTGGTGACCTTTCCCAGTGACAGTAGGGGCAGCAAGGCACACATTAAGTAGTTTCCATCAAGAGTAAAAAGATGGGGTTTTCATCATTGGTTTGAGATTATCCCTCTACATCATGTCATCTTGCTTAAGGCGTTACTCTGTTCTTATGGACTTAATACACTAGATGCATGCTGGATAGCGGTCGATGTGTGGAGTAATAGTAGTAGATGCAGAAAGTATCGGTCTACTTGTTTTGGACCTGATGCCTATAGATATAATCATTGCCATAGATATCGTCATGACTTTGCGCGGTTTTATCAGTTGCTCGACAGTAATTTGTTCACCCACCGTCTACTTGCTTTCATGAGAGAAGCCACTAGTAAACACTACGGCCCCCGGGTCTATTCACATCCATCGTTTACACTTCCGCTTTTACTTTGCTTTGTTACTTTGTTGTTTTCAGTTCTCACTTGGCAAACAATCTATAAGGGATTGACAACCCCTTCATAGCGTTGGGAGCAAGCTTTTTTGTTTGTGCAGGATGTTGAGGTACTCCTTCACTGGATTGATACCTTGGTTCTCAAACTGAGGGAAATACTTACCACCGCTATGGTACATCACCCTTTCCGCTTCGAGGGAACACCAACGCAAGGCTCCAAGGCCACGGGGGAAATCCTTTGCATACTTGCCTAGGAAGTCCCTTAAGACGTAGCCGCAGCAAAAGGATCAAGTCAAGCATTCTCCCGTCAACATGCCTATTTCTGGCGCCATTGGAAGGTCTTTTGTTGCAGTAGCAATGATCTCTTGAATTTTTATGGATTTTTAGGGAATATATAGGCGCAAAACCTAGGGCAACGGAGCCTCAGGGAGCCCACAAGCCTGGTGGCCGCGCCCCCTGGCCGCGCCGTGTGGGCTTGTGGGGTCCCTGGTGGCCCCCTACCGTGTTTCTCCGGCTCCCCGATCTTTTTCTGTTCCGGGAAAAACTTTTTGGCAGTTTCATTCCATTTGGACTCCGTTCAAAATCCTCCTCTGAAAGGGTCAAAAACATGGAAAAAACAGGAACTGGCTCTTGGCACCGAGTTAATAAGTTAGTCCCAAAAAATATATAAAAGGCATGCAAAACATCCAAAGTTTTACAAGATAATAGCACGAAACCATCAAAAATTATAGATACGTTGGAGACATATCAAGCATCCCCAAGCTTAACTCCTGCTCGTCCTCGAGTAGGGAAGTGATAAAGAATGAATTTTTGATGTGGAATGCTACCTAGCATAGTTGTCCTTTGCAACTTCTTTCACGTGACATGAATGTTCATATCCGTAAGATTCGAAACAATAGTTTGCTATTGACATGAAAACAATAATACTTCAAGCAAACTAGAAAAGTAATCATGAACTTTCAAAACAACAAGGCCAATGAAAGTTATCCCTACAAAATCATATGGTCTGTCTATGCTCCATCATCCTCACACAACTAATGTAAATCATGCACAACCCCGGTATTGACCAAGTAATTGTTTTCGCACTCTTACTTTCTCAAACCTTTTATAACTATCACGCAATACATGAGCGTGAGCCATGGATATAGCACTATAGGTGGAATAGAGTGTGGTGGTGGTTGGGAGACAAAAAGGAGGAGATGGTCACATTGACTCGGCGTATCAAAAGGCTATGGAGATGACCATCAATAGATATCAATGTGAATGAGTAGGGATTGCCATACAAGGGATGCACTAGAGCTATAAGTATGTGAAAGCTCAAAAGGAAAACTAGTGGGTGTGCATCCAACTTGCTTGCTCACGAAGACCTAGGGCAATTTTAAGGAAGCCCATCATTGGAATATACAAGTCAAGTTATAAAATGAAGATTCCCTCTAGCATAAGATAGTGGCAAAGCAAGAATCTCTCAATCATGAAGAACATGGTGCTATTATGAAGCACAAGTGTGGAAAAAGATAGTAGCATTGTCCCTTCTCTCTTTTTCTCTCTTTTTTTTATTTGGGATCTTAGGCCTCATTTCCCCCCCTCTTTTTTTATTTTCTCTTTTTTTGGGCTCTTTGGCCTCTTTTTTTATTTATTTCCTCACATGGGACAATGCTCTAATAATGATGATCATCACACTTTTATTTACTCACAACTCAAAGCTTAGAACGATGATGATTCTATAGGAAATGCCTCCGGCACTGTACCGGGATGTGCAACGATCTAGCTTGGCATATGACGTTGGAACATCTCGCTAGCTATCTTACGATCATGCAATGGCAATATGAGAGTGACGGCACAAGTCATGAGACGGAACAGTGGGAGTTGCATGGCAATATATCTCGGAATGGCTATGAAAATGCCATAGTAGGTAGGTATGGTGGCTGTTTTGAGGAAGGCATATGGTGGGTTTGTGTACCGGCGAAAGTTGCGCGACACTAAAGAGGCTAGCAATGGTGGAAGGTGAAAGTGCATCTATAGCATGGACTCAAATTAGTCATGAAGAACTCACATACTTGTTGCGGATGTTTTTATTAGTAATCGAAACAAAGTGCTAAACGCATACTCCTAGGGGAAGGGTTGGTAGGTGTTAACCATTGCGCGATCCCGACCTCAACACAAAGGATGACAATCAATAGATCAATTATGCTCTGACTTCCTAACATAGCGGTTCACCATACGCGCATGCTACGGGAATCACTAACTTCAACACAAGTATCTCTAGATTCACAACACCCTACTAACATAGCTCTTAATATTACCAAATCCACGTCTCAAAACTAATTGAGAGGAATCAAGACTTCTCTTTCTACTCAATGCACATGAATATGGAGGTTTTTTATCCTCTTTGGGTACCTATCACCTTTGGGACTACTTTCGTAGCATAAGCGAACTACCAAGTCACGCACCGCCGTGCTCTAAAAGATATAAGTGAAGCACATAGAGCAAAAGTACCTAGCTCAAAAGATATAAGTGAAGCACTATGGGCATTCTAGCAAAATCACGATGTGTGCCTGTCTCTCTCTCTCTCTCTCTCTCTCTCTCAAAAAGGTGTGCAACAAGGATTATTGTGACACAACAAAAAGAAAAGACTCCTACGATACAAGACGCTCCAAGCAAAACACATATCATGTCGTGAATAAAAATATAGCTCCAAGTAATGTTACCGATGGATTGAAGACGAAAGAGGGGATGCCTTCCCAGGGCATCCCCACGCTTAGGATTTTTAGTGTCCTTGAATTTGGCTTGGGATGCCTTGGGCATCCCCAAACTTGATCTCTTTCCACTCCTTATCTCTTTGTGTTGGGGAACGTCGCATGGGAAACAAAAAATTTCCTACGTGCACGAAGACCTATCATGGTGATGTCCATCTACGAGAGGGGATGTGTAATCTACGTACCCTTGTAGACCGTACAGAAGAAGCGTTAGTGAACGCGGTTGATGTAGTGGAACGTCCTCACGTCCCTCGATCCGCTCCGCGAACCGTCCCGCGATCAGTCCCACGATCTAGTGCCGAACGACGGCACCTCCGCGTTCAGCACACGTACAGCTCGACGATGATCTCTGCCTTCTTGATCCAGCAAGAGAGACAGAGAGGTAGAAGAGTTCTCCGGCAGCGTGACGGCGCTCCGGAGGTTGGTGATGATCTCGTCTCAGCACGGCTTCGCCCGAGCTCCGGAGAAACGCGATCTAGAGGTAAAACCGTGGAGATATGTGGTCGGGCTGCCGTGGCACAGTTGTCTCAAATCAGCCCTAAAACCTCCGTATATATAGGGGAAG
Organism: Hordeum vulgare subsp. vulgare; assembly: GCF_904849725.1. Classification (NCBI taxonomy): domain Eukaryota; kingdom Viridiplantae; phylum Streptophyta; class Magnoliopsida; order Poales; family Poaceae; genus Hordeum; species Hordeum vulgare. Next base: position 538,129,586 of record NC_058521.1, read on the forward strand.
AGGGGGAGCCTTGCCTTGGGGTCCAAGGACCCCTAAGGGCTTCGGCCCAGCCAAGGGGGGAGATCTCCCCTTCCAAACCGAGTCCAACTAGGTTTGGAAGGAGGAGTCCTTCCCCCTTTTCCCACCTCCTCTTATTTTTTCTTTTCTCTTTGACTTTTCTTTCTATGGCGCATAAGGCTCTTTTGGGCTGTCCCACCAGCCCGCTAAGGGCTGGTGCGCCACCCCCAATGCCTATGGGCTTCCCCGGGGTGGGTTGCCCCCCGGTGAACTCCTGGAACCCATTCGTCATTCCCGGTACATTCCCAGTAACTCTGAAAATCTTCCGGTAATCAAATGAGGTCATCCTATATATCAATCTTTGTTTCCGGACCATTCCGGAAACCCTCGTGACGTCCGTGATCTCATCCGAGACTCCAAACAACATTCGGTAACCAACCATATAACTCAAATACGCATAAAACAACGTCGAACCTTAAGTGTGCAGACCCTGCGGGTTCGAGAACTATGTAGACATGACCCGAGAGACTCCTCGGTCAATATCCAATAGCGGGACCTGGATGCCCATATTGGATCCTACATATTCTACGAAGATCTTATCGTTTGAACCTCAGTGCCAAGGATTCATATAATCCCGTATGTCATTCCCTTTGTCCTTCGGTATGTTACTTGCCCGAGATTCGATCGTCAGTATCCGCATACCTATTTCAATCTCGTTTACCGGCAAGTCTCTTTACTCGTTCCGTAATAAAAAATCCCGCAACTTACACTAAGTCACATTGCTTGCAAGGCTTGTGTGTGATGTTGTATTACCGAGTGGGCCCCGAGATACCTCTCCGTCACACGGAGTGACAAATCCCAGTCGCGATCCATACTAACTCAACGAACACCTTTGGAGATACCTGTAGAGCATCTTTATAGTCACCCAGTTATGTTGCGACGTTTGATACACACAAAGTATTCCTCCGATGTTAGTGAGTTATATGATCTCATGGTCATAGGAACAAATACTTGACACGCAGAAAACAGTAGCAATAAAATGACACGATCAACATGCTACGTCTATTAATTTGGGTCTAGTCCATCACGTGATTCTCCTAATGACCTTATCCAGTTATCAAGCAACAACACCTTGTTCATAATCAGAAGACACTGACTATCTTTGATCAACTAGCTAGCCAACTAGAGGCTTGCTAGGGACAATGTTTTGTCTATGTATCCACACATGTATATGAGTCTTCATTCAATACAATTATAGCATGGATAATAAACGATTATCTTGATACAGGAATTATAATAATAACTATCTTTATTATTGCCTCTAGGGCATAATTCCAACAGTCTCCCACTTGCACTAGAGTCAATAATCTAGCCCTCACATCATCATGCGAATTACATTTTAATAAATCTAACACCCATACAGTTCTGGTGTTGATCATGCTTTGCCCGTGGAAGAGGTTTAGTCAGCGGGTCTGCTACATTCAGATCTGTGTGCACTTTGCATATATTTACGTCCTCCCCTTCGACGTAGTCGTGGATGAGGTTGAAGCGTCGTTTGATGTGTCTGGACTTCTTGTGAAACCGTGGTTCCTTTGCTAGGGCAATGGCACCCGTGTTGTCACAGAACAAGGTTATTGGATTCAGTGCGCTTGGCACCACTCCAAGATCCGTCATGAACTGCTTCATCCAGACACCCTCCTTAGCTGCCTCCGAGGCAGCCATGTACTCCGCTTCACATGAAGAATCTGCTACGACGCTCTGCTTGGAACTGCACCAGCTTACCGCACCCCCATTAAGAATAAATACGTATCCGATTTGCGACTTAGAGTCGTCCGGATCTGTGTCAAAGCTTGCATCGACGTAACCTTTTACGGCGAGCTCTTCGTCACCTCCATACACGAGAAACATCTCCTTAGTCCTTTTTCAGGTACTTCATGATATTCTTGACCGCCCTCCAGTGATCCACTCCTGGATTACTCTGGAACCTACCTGCCATACTTATGGCCAGGCTAACGTCCGGTCTAGTGCACAACATTGCATACATGATAGAACCTATGGCTGAAGCATAGGGGACGGAGCGCATATGCTCTCTATCCTCATCAGTTGCTGGGCACTGAGTCTTACTCAATCTCGTACCTTGTAAAACTGGCAAGAACCCTTTCTTGGACTGTTCCATTTTGAACCTCTTCAAACTTTATCAAGGTATGTGCTTTGTGAAAGTCCTATCAGGCGTTTTGATCTATCCCTGTAGATCTTAATGCGTAGAATGTAAGCAGCTTCTCCTAGGTCCTTCATAGAGAAACTTTTATTCAAGTAATCCTTTATGCTCTCCAAAAACTCTACGTTGTTTCCAATCAGCAATATGTCATCCACATATAATATTAGAAACGCCACAGAGCTCCCACTCACTTTCTTGTAAATACAAGATTCTCCAACCACTTGTATAAACCCGAATGCTTTGATCACCTCATCAAAGCGTTTGTTCCAACTCCGAGATGCTTGCACCAGTCCATAAATGGATCGCTGGAGCTTGCACACCTTGTTAGCATTCTTAGGATCGACAAAACCTTCGGGTTGCATCATATACAACTCTTCCTTAAGGAAACCGTTAAGGAACGCTGTTTTGACATCCATCTGCCAGATTTCATAATCGAAAAATGCAGCTATTGCTAACATGATTCTGACGGACTTAAGCATCGCTACGGGTGAGAATGTCTCATCGTAGTCAACTCCTTGAACTTGTGAAAAACCCTTTGCCACAAGTCGAGCTTTATAAACGGTCACATTGCCGTCAGCATCCGTCTTCCTCTTAAAGATCCATTTGTTCTAAATAGCCTTGCGGCCCTCAGGTAGTACTTCCAAAGTCCACACTTTGTTCTCATACATGGATCCTATCTCGGACTTCATGGCTTCTAGCCATTTGTTGGAATCTGGGCCCACCATTGCTTCTTCATAATTTGCAGGTTCATTGTTGTCTAACAACATGATTGATAAGACGGGATTACCTTACCACTCTGGAGCAGCACGTGGTCTCGTTGACCTGCGTGGTTCGACAGAAACTTGAACCGGAGTTTCATGATCATCATCATTAACTTCCTCCTCAACCGGCGTCGCAACAACAGAGGTTTCCCCTTGCCCTGCGCCACCATCCAGAGGGATGAGAGGTTCGACAACCTCGTCAAGTTCTATCTTCCTCCCACTCAATTCTCTCGAGAGAAACTCCTTCTCGAGAAAAGCTCCATTTTTAGCAACAAACACTTTGCCCTCGGATTTGAGATAGAAGGTGTACCCAACTGTCTCTTTTGGGTAACCTATGAAGACGCACTTTTCCGCTTTGGGTTCCAGCTTTTCAGGCTGAAGCTTTTTGACATAAGCATCACATCCCCAAACTTTAAGAAACGACAACTTTGGCCTTTTGCCATACCACAGTTCGTATGGTGTCGTCTCAACGGATTTTGATGGTGCTCTATTTAAAGTGAATGCAGCTGTTTCTAATGCATAACCCCAAAATGATAATGGCAAATCGGTAAGAGACATCATAGATCGCACCATTTCTAATAAAGTACGATTACGACGTTCGGACACACCATTACGCTGTGGTGTTCCAGGCGGTGTCAACTGTGAAACAATTCCACATTGTCTTAAGTGAGCACCAAACTCGAAACTTAGATATTCACCCCCACGATCAGACCGTAGGAACTTGATCTTCTTGTTATGATGATTTTCAACTTCACTCTGAAATTGCTTGAACTTTTCAAATGTTTCAGACTTGTGCTTCATTAAGTAGACATAACCATATCTACTCAAATCGTCAGTGAAGGTGAGAAAATAACGATATCCGCCGCGTGCCTCTATGCTCATCGAACCACACACATGGTATGTATGATTTCCAACAAGTCACTTGCACACTCCATTGTTCCGGAGAACGGAGTTTTAGTCATCTTGCCCATGAGGCATGGTTGACACGTGTCAAGTGAATCAAAGTCAAGTGACTCCAAAAGTCCATCGGCATGGAGTTTCTTCATGCGCTTTACACCAATATGACCTAAGCGGCAGTGCCACAAAAATATGGCGCTATCATTGTTAACTCTAACTCTTTTGGTCTCAATGTTATGTATGTGTGTATCACTATCAAGATTCAATATGAACAATCCTCTCACATTGGGTGCATGACATAAAAGATGTTACTCATAGAAATAGAACAACCATTATTCTCTGACTTAAAAGAGTAACCGTCCCGCAATAAACAAGATCCAGATATAATGTTCATGCTCAACGCAGGCACTAAATAACAATGATTCAAGTTCATAACTAATCCTGATGGTAACTGAAGTGAAACTGTGCCGACGGCAATTGCATCAACCTTGGAACCATTTCCTACGCGCATCGTCACTTCATCTTTCGCCAGCCTTCGTCTATTCCGCAGTTCCCGTTTCGAGTTGCAATTATGAGCAACAGAACCGGTATCGAATACCCAGGCACTACTACGAGAGCCGGTTAAGTACACATCAATAACATGTATATCAAATATACCTGATTTTTCTTTGGCCGCCTTCTTATCAGCCAGATACTTGGGGCAATTGCGCTTCCAGTGACCCATACCCTTGCAATAGTAACACTCTGTTTCAGGCTTAGGTCCAGCTTTGGGTTTCTTCGTCGGATTGGCAACAGGCTTGCCGCTCTTCTTTGGATTACCCTTCTTGCCTTTGCCGTTTCTCTTGAAACTAGTGGTCTTATTCACCATAAACACTTGATGCTCTTTACGGAGTTCAGACTCTGCGACTTTCAGCATCGCAAACAACTCACCGGGAGACTTGTTCATCCCTTGCATGTTGTAGTTCAACACAAAGCCTTTATAGCTTGGCGGCACTGATTGAAGGATTCTGTCAGTGATAGCTTCTTGCGGGAGTTCAATCCCCAGCTCAGCTAGACGGTTTGAGTACCCAGACATTTTGAGCACATGTTCACTGACAGACGAGTTCTCCTCCATCTTGCAAGCATAGAATTTATCGGAGGTCTCATACCTCTCGATCCGGGCGTTCTTCTGAAAGATAAACTTCAACTCCTGGAACATCTCAAATGCTCCATGACGCTCAAAGCGACGTTGAAGTCCCGGTTCTAAGCCATACAAGACTGCACATTGAACTACTGAGTAGTCCTCCTTACGTGCTAACCAAGCGTTCTTAACATCCTGATCAGCCGTAGCGGGTGGTTCATCTCCTAGCGCAGCATTAAGGACATAATCCTTCTTCCCAGCTTGTAAGATTAGCTTAAGATTACGAGCCCAGTCTACAAAGTTGCTTCCATCATCTTTCAACTTAGTTTTCTCTAGGAACGTATTAAAATTCAGGGTGACTGTCGCGTGAGCCATGATCTACAACACAAATATATTCAAAGTGGACTTCGACTATGTTCAAGATAATTAGAGTTTAACTTAATCAAATTATTCGCTAAACTCCCACTCAAAAAGTACATCTCTCTAGTCATTTGAGTGGTTCATGATCCACTTACACTAGCTCAAGTTCGATCATCACGTGAGTTGAGCATAGTTTCAGTGGTAAGCATCCCCATGCTAATCATATCATCTATATGATTCATGATCGACCTTTCGGTCTCATGTGTTCCGAGGCCATGTCTGCACATGCTAGGCTCGTCAAGCTTAACCCGAGTGTTCCGCGTGCGCAACTGTTTTGCACCCGTTGTATGTGAACGTTGAGTCTATCACACCCGATCATCACGTGGTGTCTCGAAACGACGAACTGTAGCAACGGTGCACAGTCGGGGAGAACACAATTTCGTCTTGAAATTTTAGTGAGAGATCACCTCATAATGCTACCGTCGTTCTAAGCAAAATAAGGTGCATAAAAGGATTAACATCACATGCAATTCATAAGTGACATGATATGGCCATCATCATGTGCTCCTTGATCTCCATCACCAAAGCACCGACACGATCTTCTTGTCACCGGCGCCACACCATGATCTCCATCAACGTGTCGCCATCGGGGTTGTCGTGCTACTCATGCTATTACTACTAAAGCTACATCCTAGAAAAATAGTAAACGCATCTGCAAGCACAAACGTTAGTTATAAAGACAGCCCTATGGCTCCTGCCGGTTGCCGTACCATCGACGTGCAAGTCGATATTATCTATTACAACATGATCATCTCATACATCCAATATATCACATCACATCGTTGGCCATATCACATCACAAGCATACCCTGCAAAAACAAGTTAGACGTCCTCTAATTTTGTTGTTGCATGTTTTACGTGGTGACCATGGGTATCTAGTAGGATCGCATCTTACTTACGCAAACACCACAACGGAGATATATGAGTTGCTATTTAACCTCATCCAAGGACCTCCTCGGTCAAATCCGATTCAACTAAAGTTGGAGAAACTGACACCCGCCAGTCATCTTTGAGCAACGATGTTACTCGTAGCGATGAAACCAGTCTCTCGTAAGCGTACGAGTAATGTCGGTCCGAGCCGCTTCGATCCAACAATACCGCGGAATCAAGAAAAGACTAAGGAGGGCAGAAAAACGCACATCACCGCCCACAAAAACTTTTGTGTTCTACTCGAGAAGACATCTATGCATGAACCTAGCTCATGATGCCACTGTTGGGGAACGTCGCATGGGAAACAAAATTTTTCCTACGCGCACGAAGACCTATCATGGTGATGTCCATCTACGAGAGGGGATGTGTGTTCTACGTACCCTTGTAGACCGTACAGCAGAAGCGTTAGTGAACGCGGTTGATGTAGTGGAACGTCCTCACGTCCCTCGATCCGCCCCGCGAACCGTCCCGCGATCAGTCCCACGATCTAGTGCCGAACGGACGGCACCTCCGTCTTCAGCACACGTACATCTCGACGATGATCTCGGCCTTCTTGATCTAGCAAGAGAGACGGAGAGTTAGAAGAGTTCTCCGGCAGCGTGACGGCGCTCCGGAGGTTGGTGATGATCTCGTCTCAGCAGGGCTCCGCCCGAGCTCCGCAGAAACGCGATCTAGAGGTAAAACCGTGGAGATATGTGGTCGGGCTGCCGTGGCAAAGTTGTCTCAAATCAGCCCTAAAACCTCCGTATATATAGGGGGAAGAAGGGGAGCCTTGCCTTGGGGTCCAAGGACCCCTAAGGGCTTCGGCCGAGCCAAGGGGGGGGGGGAGATCTCCCCTTCCAAACCGAGTCCAACTAGGTTTGGAAGGAGGAGTCCTTCCCCCTTTTCCCACCTCCTCTTTTTTTCTTTTCTCTTTGATTTTTCTTCCTATGGCGATAGGGCTCTTTTGGGATGTCCCACCAGCCCACTAAGAGCTGGTGCACCACCCCCAATGCCTATGGGCTTCCCCGGGGTGGGTTGCCCCCCCGGTGAACTCCCGGAACCCATTCGTCATTCCCGGTACATTCCCGGTAACTCCGAAAACCTTCCGGTAATCAAATGAGGTCATCCTATATATCAATCTTCATTTCTGGACCATTCCGTAAACCCTCGTGACGTCCGTGATCTCATCCGGGACTTCGAACAACATTCGGTAACCAACCATATAACTCAAATACGCATAAAACAACGTCGAACCTTAAGTGTGCAGACCCTGCGGGTTCGAGAACTATGTAGACATGACCCGAGAGACTCCTCGGTCAATATCCAATAGCGGGACCTGGATGCCCATATTGGATCCTATATATTCTACGAAGATCTTATCGTTTGAACCTCAGTGCCAAGGATTCATATAATCCCGTATGTCATTCCCTTTGTCCTTCGGTATGTTACTTGCCCGAGATTCGATCGTCAGTATCCGCATACCTATTTCAATCTCGTTTACCGGCAAACTCGTTCCGTAATACAAAATCCCGCAACTTACACTAAGTCACATTGCTTGCAAGGCTTGTGTGTGATGTTGTATTACCGAGTGGGCCCCGAGATACCTCTCTGTCACACGGAGTGACAAATCCCAGTCTCGATCCATACTAACTCAACGAACACCTTTGGAGATACCTGTAGAGCATCTTTATAGTCACCCAGTTACGTTGCGACGTTTGATACACACAAAGTATTCCTCCAGTGTTAGTGAGTTATATGATCTCATGGTCATAGGAACAAATACTTGACACACAGAAAACAGTAGCAATAAAATGACACGATCAACATGCTACGTCTATTAATTTGGGTCTAGCCATCACGTGATTCTCCTAATGACGTGATCCAGTTATCAAGCAACAACACCTTGTTCATAATCAGAAGACACTGACTATCTTTGATCAACTGGCTAGCCAACTAGAGGCTTGCTAGGGACAGTGTTTTGTCTATGTATCCACACATGTATATGAGTCTTCATTTAATACAATTATAGCATGGATAATAAACGATTATGTTGATACAGGAATTATAATAATAACTATATTTATTATTGCCTCTAGGGCATAATTCCAACACTTTGTCCATGAGAACATCACCCAAAACTTGAAACTTCACACCACAAAACTTAAACAAAAACTCGTGAGAACATTAGCACTAGAAAAAAAACTACCACCTCTTTTTGGTATTGTAGAAAACTTGAATTCTATCTATATTGGTGTTGGGCTACTGTATTCTCACTTTTCCATGGCTAGTACCCCCGATACTAACCATAGTTTCATCAAAACAAGCAACCAACTCAACAAAAATAGAATGTGTCAAAAACAGACCAGTCTGTAGCAATCTGTATACTTCGTATACTTCTGGTACCTCACAATTTCTGAAAAATTATGACTGACTGGGCAAAAGGCATATCAACCAGCATAATGTTAGAATCAACTCAAAATCTCTTTCTGAATAAAAATGAAAAATCATCTCGTGAGTGAAAAGTTTCTGTCTTTTTCCAGCAGGATCAAACAACCATTACCAAGAGTAGTCATAAAGGTTTTGCTTGGCTCAAACACAAAAAGAAACACAAAAAACACAACCACAACAGAATTATGATGGTGTGGACGCAAAAAAATAGAAATGAAAAGATAAATTCATTGGGTTGCCTCCCAACAAGTGCTATTGTTTAACGCCCTTAGCTAGGCATAAAAGCGGTAGAATCACGTATCGTCGTCTTTGGTGCTCAAACCATAAGTATCGTGATCACTTATCATCTTAAGGTTTTCATCTTTTTTGCTAGATGATTCACCACTATTTTTGGGAACAAAAACAGACTTGGTGACCTTATTGTGGGCAAAGTTTGGAGTATTCTGCACAGCGGCAAAAGCGGAACCCAAGTTGGTTATAATGTCCTCTAGTTTGCCAATCCTAGCGGAATCATGACCTAGCTTTTCGTTAACTGTGGGTTCCTTATCCTTGAAATTTTGCAAAACCATTCCACCTTGGATCCATACTAAGTGATTTTATTGTGGATCTTTTTATCCAAATTCTCAATGAGTTCGATCGTAGCAACTTTATTTTCACTGACGTCCAGCCTACACATCACATGTTCAAGAGTTAAGGTAGTACCATTAACCATGAGTGGGGGTGAGCCTACCAAATTTATTATAGCTCCGTAAGAATCAATGGTATGGCTACCCAAGAAATTTCCACCTACGATGGCGTCAAGAATATACCTATTCGAAGGAGAAACACCCACATAAAAACTGCGAAGCAGGACGGTAGTGGATTGCTTATGAGTAGATCTACTCTAAGCATTGCAAATCCTATACCAAGCGTCCTTTAAGTTTTCTTCCTCAATTTGTTTGAAATTGAGAACTTCGCTCTCGGGAGTATCGTTCGAAGTGGTGGATCTAGTCATGAGGACAGGTAGACTATCCTACACAGACGAACAGGAAGCGAGCGAGAGAAAAGGGCGAACGAAAAGGCAAATGAAAAAAGGCAAATTGGTGAAGTGGGGGAGAGGAAAACGAGAGGCAACCGGCAAACAAAGTAAATGCAAGAGATGAGTTTGTGACACCTACTTGGATGAGTCTTGACTTGATCCTCCCCGACAACGGCGCCAGAAATCCTTCTGCTACTTCTGAAACAACAGCGCCAGAAATTGACACGTTGACGGAGATTTGCTTGCGTTGGTTTTTCCCTTGAAGAGGAAATGGTGATGCAGCACAGGAGCAGTAAGTATTTCCCTCAGTTTGAGAACCAAGGTATCAATCCAGTAGGAGAATCTCATCAAGTCCAGAGTACCCGCGCAAACACAAACGAGCTTGCACCCAACGCTATAAAGGGGTTGTCAATCCCTTCAAGATTGTTTGCAAAGTGAGATCTGAAGGCGGAAAGTGCAACAAACTAAAAAGTGTAAGGCTGAAAATATGGTGTGGAGTAGATCCGGGGGCCATAGTGTTCACTAGAGGCTTCTCTCAAAATAGCAAGTATTACGGTGGGTGAACAAATTACTGTCGAGCAATTGATAGAACCGCGCAAAGTCATGATGATATCTAAAGCAATGATCATACATATAGGCATCACGTCCGAGACAAGTAGACCGATACTTTCTGCATCTACTACTATTACTCCACACATCAACCGCTATCCAGCATGCATCTAGTGTATTGAGTTCATGACGAACAGAGTAACGCCTTAAGCAAGATGACATGATGTAGAGGGATAATCTCAAACCAATGATGAAAACCCCATCTTTTTACCCTTGATGGCAACAACACGATGCGTGCCTCGCTACCCCTTCTATCACTGGGTGAGGTCACCGCACGGTATGAACCCAAAACCAAGCACTTCTCCCATTGCAAGAATCATAGATCTAGTTGGCCAAACAAAACCCACAACTCGAGGAGAATTACAAGGATATGAAATCATGCATAAGAGATATCAGAAGAAACTCAAATAATATTCATTGATAATCTGATCATAAATCCACTATTCATCGGATCTCGACAAACACACCGCAAAAGAATATTACATCGGATAGATCTCCATGAAGATCATGGAGAACTTTGTATTGAAGATCCAAGAGAGAGAAGAAGCCATCTAGTTACTAGCTATGGACCCGTAGGTCTATGGTGAACTACTCACGCATCATCGAAGAGGTCATGGTGTTGATGAATAAGCCCTCCGTATCCAAATCCCCCCTCCGACAGGGCACCATAACGTGCCCTAGATGGGATCTTGCGGAGACAGAAGCTTGCGGCGGCGAAAAAGTACTTTCGATGATCTCCTGACTTTTTATGGATTTTTAGGGAATATATAGGCGCAAAACCTAGGGCAACGGAGCCTCAGGGAGCCCACAAGCCTGGTGGCCGTGGCCCCCCTGGCCGCGCCGTGTGGGCTTGTGGGGTCCATGGTGGCCCCCTGCCCTGATTCTTCGGCTCCCCGATCTTTTTCTGTTCCGGAAAAAATCTTTTTGGTAGTTTCATTCCGTTTGGAGTCCGTTCAAAATCTTCTTTTGAAAGGGGTCAAAAACATGGAAAAAACAGGAACAGGCTCTTGGCACTGAGTTAATAAGTTAGTCCCAAAAAATATATAAAAGGCATGCAAAACATCCAAAGTTTGACAAGATAATAGCATGAAACCATCAAAAATTATAGATAAGTTGGAGACGTATCACATACCTATTTCAATCTCGTTACCGACAAGTCTCTTTACTCGTTCCGTAATACAAGATCCCGTGATTTACACTTAGTCACATTCGTTGCAAGGCTTGTGTGTGATGTTGTATTACCGAGTGGGCCCCCAAGATACCTCTCCGTCACACGGAGTGACAAATCCCAGTCTTGATCCATACTAACTCAACGGACACCTTTGGAGATACCTGTAGAGCACCTTTATAGTCACCCAGTTACGTTGCGACGTTTGATGCACACAAGGTATTCCTCCGGTGTTAGTGAGTTATATGATCTCATGGTCATAGGAATAAATACTTGACACGCAGAAAATAATAGCAATAAAATGACACGATCAATATGCCATGTTCATAGTTTGGGTCTAGTCCATCACATGATTCTCCTAATGATGTGATCCAGTTATCAAGCGACAACACTTGCACATAGTCAGAAAACCTTGACTATCCTTGATCAACTGGCTAGCCAACTAGAGGCTTGCTAGGGACATTGTTTTCTCTATGTATCCACACATGTATCTATGTTTTCAATCAATACAATTATAGCATGGATAATAAACGATTATCTTTGTAACAGGAAATATATTAATAACTAATTATCATTGCCTCTAGGTCATAATTCCAACAGTCTCCCACTTGCACTAGAGTCAATAATCTAGTCCTCACATCGCCATGTGATTTACATTGTAATAAATCTAACACCCATACAGTTCTGGTGTTTATCATGTTTTGCCCGTGGAAGAGGTTTAGTCAGCGGGTCTGCTACATCCAGATCCGTGTGCACTTTGCAAATATTCACGTCCTCTCCTTCGATGTAGTCGCGAATGAGGTTGAAGCATCATTTGATGTGTCTGGTCTTCTTGTGAAACCTTGGTTCCTTTGCTAGAGCAATGGCACGAGTGTTGTCACATAACAGAGTTATTGGGTTTAGTGCGCTCGGCACAACTCCAAGATCCGTCATGAACTGCTTCATCCAGACACCCTCCTTTGTTGCCTTCGAGGCAGCCATGTACTCCGCTTCACATGTAGAATCTGCTACAACGCTTTGCTTGGAACTGCACCAGCTTACCGCACCCCCATTAAGAATATATACGTATCCGGTTTGCGACTTAGAGTCATCCGGATCGGTGTCAAATCTTGCGTTGAGGTAACCCTTTATGATGAGCTCTTCGTCACCTCCATAAACGAGAAATGTTTCCTTAGTCCTTTTCAGGTACTTCAGAATATTCTTGACCGCCCTCGAGTGATCCACTCCTGGATTACTTTGAAACCTGCCTGCCATACTTATGGCCAAGCTGACGTCTGGTCTAGTGCACATCATTTCATACATGATAGAACCTATGGCTGAAGCATAGGGGACGAAACTCATTTGTTCTCTATCTTCCGCAGTTGCTGGGCACTGAGTCTTACTAAATTTTATACCTTGTAACACTAGCAAGAACCCTTTCTTGGATTGTTCCATTTTGAACTTCTTCAAAACTTTATCAAGGTATGTGCTTTGTGAAAGTCCTATGAGGCATCTCGATCTATCCCTATAGATCTTAATGCCTAGAATGTAAGCAACTTCTCCTAGGTCCTTCATCGAGAAACTTTTATTCAAGTAATCCTTTACGCTCTCCAAAAACTCCACGTTGTTTCCAATCAGCAATATGTCATCCACATATAATATTAGAAACGCCACAGAGCTCCCACTCACTTTGTTGTAAATACAAGATTCTTCAACCACTTGTATAAACCCAAATGCTTGGATCACCTCATCAAAGCGTTTATTCCAACTCCGAGATGCTTGCACCAGTCCATAATGGAACGCTGGAGCTTGCACACTTTGTTAGCATTCTTTGGATCGACAAAACCTTCGGGTTGCATCATATACAACTCTTCCTTAAGAAAACCGTTAAGGAACGCCGTTATAACATCCATCTGGCATATTTCATAATTTAAAAATGCAGCTATTGCTAACATGATTCGGACGGACTTAAGCATCGCTACCGGTGAGAATGTCTCATCGTAGTCCACTCCTTGAACTTGTGAAAAACCCTTTGCCACAAGTCGAGCTTTATAAACGGTCACATTACCGTCTGCGTCTGTCTTCTTATTAAAGATCCATTTGTTCTGAATAGCCTTGCGGCCTTCAGGTAGTACTTCCAAAGTCAACACTTTCTTTTCGTACATAGATCCTATCTCGGACTTACTGGCCTCCAGCCATTTGTTGGAATCCGGGCCCACCATTGCTTCTTCATAATTCGCAGGTTCATTGTTGTCTAACAACATAATTGATAAGATAGGATTACCGTACCACTCGGGAGTAGTACGTGATCTTGTCGACCTGCGAGGTCCAATAGGAACTTGATCTGAAGTTTCATGATCATGATCATCAACTTCCTCAACCAGCATCGCAACGACACGGGTTTCCCCTTGACCCGCGCCACCATCTAGAGGGACTAGAGGTTCGACAACCTCATCAAGTTCTATCTTCCTCCCACTCAATTCTTTCGAGAGAAACTCCTTCTCAAGAAAAGCTCCGTTTTTAGAAACAAACACTCTGCCCTCGGATTTGAGATAGAAGGTGTATCCAACTGTCTCCTTTGGGTAACCTATGAAGACGCACTTTTTCGCTTTAGGTTCCAGCTTTTCAGGCTGAAGCTTTTTGACATAAGGATCGCATCCCCAAACTTTAAGAAATGACAACTTCGGTCTTTTGCCATACCATAGTTCGTATGGTGTCGTCTCAACGGATTTTGATGGTGCCCTATTTAAAGTGAATGCAGCTGTCTCTAATGCATAACCCCAAAACGATAGCGGCAAATCGGTAAGAGACATCATAGATCGCACCATTTCTAATAAAGTACGATTACGACGTTCAGACACATCATTACACTGTGGTGTTCTAGGTGGTGTCAACTGTGAAACAATTCCACATTTTCTTAAGTGAGCACCAAACTCGAAACTTAGATATTCACCCCCACGATCAGACCGTAGGAACTTGATCTTCTTGTTACGATGATTTCCAACTTCACTCTGAAATTGCTTGAACTTATCAAACATTCCAGGCTTGTGCTTCATCAAGTAGATATATCCATACCTACTCAAATCGTCAGTGAAGGTGAGAAAATAACGATATCCGCCGCGCGCCTCCACACTCATCGAACCGCACACATCGGTATGTATGATTTCCAACGATGGAGTGGTGCTGGACAGAGCAGATCACTTCAGCGGGAGCTGCGGGCGCCCTCAGTTGGGTTGCTCGTCTATGCGGCGGCGGGGGTGGAGTACTTCAGCGGGAACCAAGAAGCGGTGAGCTGGGCGAGCAAGGACAGGGTGAAGGAGGCGCTGAAGCCGAGCCCGAGCAGTGACGGCGTCAACCTGGGCATCGAGCTGGGCGTCGAGTTGGGGATGAGTAGGCAGAGCTCCAGCGCACCGGCGACACCCTCAGCGGCGACCTCGACCGCTCCACCGGTTGCTTCCAGCTCAGCGACCTCACCCAGGTACCCCACACAATCTCTTATTCCTTCCGTCTCTTACCCCCTTCCTCTCCACATCTCTCGGTTTTGTCAGATGTGTACTCTGCTACAGACTCTAGTGTAGATATATTGCTTGATTTGGACTCGGGGATTGACCATGGATTCGTGAGTATATATGCTGCTGAGAGAGTGATACTCTTTCCTGTACGATTGATTATATATATTGCTTGAGTATATATATTGGGGATTGACCATGGATCATGGATTCGTGAGTATATATATTGCTTGATTTGAAGGAGTAGGTGCCATTTCCTGTACGATTTCGTTGCTCTGGAATTGCGAAACCCTTCTTCTCTTGTTAGGAATGCTACAAGGTAGGGGCAAACACTGTGCACGAGAAACCAAGAAATCCTTCAGGGAATGGTTCTCAATTCTGTTGCTCTCAGGTCTTGGTTGATGTCATGCCCAAACTGCCACTTGTTCACTAAAGTCGTCCTCTATACTGCACAGAGAGCCGACTCTCGCACAAACAATGCTGAATAAAATTGAAAATTCTCAGAAAACCCTTTGACAAAAACTACCAGTCTTGATTCCACCAAACCTCCAGCAGGGAAACCTCTGAAAATAGTGCAAAGACGAACCCGCAAACCTCAACCAAGACCACCACATTCAGTTGTCTCCAGCAGCGGCACCTTCTTCGCCCATTTTCCTCTTACTTGGCTGGGCAGATCTTGCAGACCTGTCTCCATTAATTTTAACTGAAACTTTAATTTAAACTTTAAATTTAACTGAAGCTTTAACTGGAAGTTAAATTACTCTTCTCTCTTTTTACTCTCTTGTCTCTATCTGCAGTGTAGGACAACAGTAGTTTTATTGTGCTCTTCTCTGTTCTTTCTCTATTATCTCTAACTGGAAATTAAACCTTTTATATTAATTAAATCTAAATTAAACAATTTCAGTTCATTAAACTTAAATTAAACCTTTTCTGTTAGTTAAACTTAAATTAAACATTTCTACTCCAACTTTTCCGCTTTAGTCTTTTTCCACTCCACTCCTCTCCTCTTCTATTTCACTCATTTCCTCGCATATTCCTCTCCTAGTCCTTTCCTCCTAAATACTTCACACAAGCCTTTGCAAACATATGGAGTAAAAATGATCATACAAATGGAGTAAAATATGGATTATAATCATACTCCACACAATTCGGGTCTCATGACAACAAGCATCTCAGGCCTCATGACAACAAGCATCTCGGGTGTCATGACAACAAGCATCTCGGGCTTCATGACAACAAGCATCTCGGGTCTCATGAAAACAAGCATCTCGGGTCTCATGACAACAAGCATCTCGGGCCTCATGACAACAAGCATCTCGGGCCTCATGACAACAAGCATCTCGGGTCTCATGACAACAAGCATCTTGGGTCTCATGACAACAAGAATCTCGGGTCTCATGACAACAAGCATCTCGGGTCTCATGACAACAAGAATCTCACGCCTGATGACAACAAGCATCTCGAGTCTCATGACAACAAGCATCTCGGGCCTCATGACAACAAGCACCTCGAGTCTCATGACAACAAGCACCTTCAATTACTGAACCCTCTCCATTAGCCCTATGTTGTGTAGGGCACTTACATAAACCTCTTGAGGACATGATAGTCTTGGAGGTAACTGCCCAAGACTCTCAAGTCTTTCTTTGTTCACATGGGGTATTTTATACCCATTACCCCCACATGGTTCAAGATCTCGATCATACAAGTCTGTAGAGTTAGGAAAATTCCGTTCAGCTTGTAAACCTCGTAGCCTTCAAATTCCTCCAACACTCCATTAATAAGGTCTTGTAGTGTTTTAGGGCTCAAACAATCTGTCAGGGATTGGAATGAGTTGAAAAAACCAAGATCAAGCACATTCAAATCAGGACTGTTGGCAGGTTGTTGTATAATTCTGATGTCAAGTCCATTTTTTGCAACAATTTCTAAAAATTCCGGGTCATCGAGCAAAATATGAGGCTTAGCATTATCCTGCTGTATATAGATGGTCTGCCCAACATCACTTTCAGGCCAAACAGCTTGTATCGCTGGCAAGACCTTCTCTATCAAGAACTCTCTCATCACTTTTCTATCAACTTTTATTGACTTTGTCTCTATTGTACCTTTGGGCCTATTGTCACTTTTCCTTTGAGAGGAACTTATTTTACAAATGGCCAAATACCGATTTTTCCAGAGAAGGTCACATTTCCTTCACTATCCCACTGTGGCCTAGCTACGCACATCAAGAACATAACCTTGCCAATACAATTGCCATGTATAGGCCTTGTAGGCTCTTCCTCCCCATCCAGCAGATAATATGTTTTATTCTTCTTGGTCATCGTAAACCACTTCTCATCAATATGTACAACACTATGCATAGTCTTGAACTTAGGCCTTGCAATTTTTGTTGTTGCCTCATCAAGCATTGACAAGCAAAATTTCATTCTATCCTTCTTATTCTTTTCCTTTAGAGATCGCTTGACACAGTTTGTATGCCTCTTTATCAACTTCATTTTGAACTTCCTGTGGAGAGTGGTAGGGCTACATCCCAGTTGCCAGGCTAATGATCTGATAGTAGACCTCCTATTGAGTGGTATTGTAGGGATTTTCTCTAGGTTGATGTCCTTTGGTTTTCTTCCACATTTCCCTTTTTTTTGGTTGGAAACATTCACCTCGAAACCTTTTGAAATTTGCTTCATCGCCTTCTTCCAAACTCTTTGTATACTCCTCACTTCTACATTAAAAAATTGTGCAAGGTATTTCTTATCCATTCTCTTGAACTTTCCACCTCTACTCATACACAATGTGTGCAATGCCACATAAGCAGCATATTTTTCTTGGTCACTCAGGGTTTTCCTCTTTCTAACTCCTTGCTCAAGAACTGCAACAAGAAACACAACAATGAAAAAATATTAGTCCTACTCAAATTATCAAATAAATGGTCACATGTTCAAATGATCAAATGAGTTACTATTACTGTTTATTTCTAGAAAGTGGAAATACTGTTCATTTTCAGAAACTAGAGTTGCTGTTCATTTCCAGAAACTTGCTAAATGAGACACTGTTACTGCTAAATGAGTATACTGTGCTTACTATTATCATCTTCGCGGGGATCATTGCCTCTCCTTATTTGCTCCATGTTGATATCATGTTCACCAAGATCATTGCCTCTGTGTGAGTCCTCCATGTTGATCTCATCTTCAACATGATCATTGCTTCCCTGTGAGTCGTCCATGTTGATCTCATTTTGACTGATATCATCTTCTTCGGGCGGAGTACAACTGAGGTCAAATTCCATGTTGTTGCCACTCCGTGTTGATTTTGATTGTGATGAACTCCTGCTTCTCCTACTCCTATTGATTTTGATGAAGTCATGCTGTTACTCCATGTCGCTACTTCTATGTCTCCCTATTGCTGCTATTGTTGCTATGTCTTGCTGTTTCTATTGATGTTGTTGATCTCGCTAAAATTTCTGCTGCTGTTGTTAAACTGTTTTCTGTTCAACTGTTGCTAAATTGTGATAAACACCCTCTTATTGGCCTGGTTTTTTTGGTTTGCAGGAGACGGGATAAGCAGGATCCAACACCACTAGGACCTCCTGTGGCGATCTATACCTTGGATAAAAAAAACTTCCGACGATCTGTTGGGTGATGGGTGCATCACTAGGAGAGGACCTCGTATAGGCAGCTGGGAGGGCAGAGGCGGAAGAGCCGCTGCTGCCGATAGACAGAGGGGCTGCCGCTGGCTGGTGGATGAGCTGGTGCTGATGTCTGGTGGAGGAGCTGCTGGAGCTGGTGCTGGTTGGTGGAGGAGTTGCTGGAGTTCCTGCTAGCTGGTGGAGGAGCTTCTGGATCTACTGCTTGCTGCTGGACGAGCTGCTGCCGCTGGCTACTGGAGAAGCTACTGGTAGCTAGTAGACGAGCTGGGCAGAGGAGGTAGGGGCGGATGAGCTAGGGCAGAGGAGGGGCCGCACAAGCTGGGGCAGAGGAGGGAGCGGACAAGCTGGGGCAGAGGAGGGAGCGGACAAGCTGGGGCAGAGGAGGGAGTGGACAAGCGGAGCAGTGAGATCTGGGTCAATTTGAAATTAGCGAGCTGGCAGGAGTTGGGGGGCGACTGAGATCTGGGTTAATTTGAAATTAGCGAGCTGGCAGGAGGTGGGGGTAACTGCTACCTCTTGAGCTTGCGTTGGTTTTTCCCTTGAAGAGGAAAGCGTGATGCAACACAGTAGCAGTAAGTATTTCCCTCACTTTGAGAACCAAGGTATCAATCCAGTAGGAGTATCAAGCCAAGTATCCAAAGTACCAGCGCAAAAATAGCAAACTTGCACCCAACGCTACAAAGGGGTTGTCAATCCCTTCACGATTGATTGCAAGGTGATATCTGAAGGCGGAAAGTGCAACGAAGTAAAAGTGTAGGGCTGCAGATATGATGTGAAGTAGACCCAAGGGCCATAGTGTTCACTAGAGGCTTCTCTCATGATAGCAAGTATTACGGTGGGTGAACGAATTACTGTCGAGCAATTGATAGAACCGCGCAAATTCATGACGATATCTAAGGAAATGTCATACATATAGGCATCACGTCCGAGACAAGTAGACCGATACTTTCTTCATCTACTACTATTACTCCACACGTCGACCGCTATCCAGCATGCATCTACTGTATTGAGTTCATAACAAACAGAGTAACGCCTTAAGCAAGATGACATGATGTAGAGGGATAAATTCATGCAATAGATATAAACACCATCTTTTGACCCTTGATGGCAACAACACGATGCGTGCCTCGCTACCCCTTCTGTCACTTGGTGAGGACACCTCACGGTATGAACCCAAAACCAAGAACTTCTCCCATTGCAAGAATTATAGATCAAGTTGGCCAAACAAAACCCACAACTAGAAGAGAATTACAAGGATATGAAATCATGCATGTAAGAGATCAGAAGAAACTCAAATAAGATTCATAGATAATCTGATCATAAATCCACAATTCATCGGATCTCGACAAACACACCGCAAAAGAAGATTACATCGGATAGATCTCCATGAAGATCATGGAGAACTTTGTATTGAAGATCCAAGAGAGAGAAGAAGCCATCTAGCTACTAGCTATGGACCCGAAGGTCTGTGGTGAACTACTCACGCATCATCGGAGAGGCAATGGTGTTGATGAAGAAGCCCTCCGTGTCCGAATCCCCCCTCCGGCAGAGCACCAGAACATGCCCCAGATGGGATCTTGCGGAGACAGAAGTTTGCGGCGGCGGAAAAGTATTTTCGTGGCTCTCTCCCGTGGTTTCAGATTTTTCAGGGATTTATAGGCGGAAGAAGTAGGGAAAAGGAGCCACATGGGCCCCACAAGCCTGCTAGGCGCGACCCCCCAAGCCGCGTCTAGGGGGCTTGTGGCCTCCCCTGGTGCCCTTTGCCTTGTTACTCAAGCTCCCTACGTATCTTCTGTTCCAGAAAAAATCTTTTCGGAGGTTTTATTCCGTTTGGACTCCGTTTGATATTCTCCTCTGAAAAAGGTCAAAAACACGGAAAAACATGAACTGGCACTTGGCACTGAGTTAATAAGTTAGTCCCAAAAAAGGTAGAAAATGCATACAAAACATCCAAAGTTTGACAAGATAATAGCATGGAACCATAAAAATTATAGATACGTTGGAGACGTATCAAGCATCCCCAAGCTTAACTCCTGCTCGTCCTCGAGTAGGGAAATGATAAAGACTAAATTTTTGATGTGGAATGCTACCTAGCATTTTTGTCCTTTGTAACTTCTTTCATGTGACATGAATGTTCAGATCCGTAAGATTCAAAACAATACTTCTCTATTAACATGAAAACAATAATACTTCAAGCAAACTAGCAAGGTAATCATGAACTTTCGAAATAACAAGGCCAAAGAAAGTTATCCCGACAAAATCATATAGTCTGGCTATGCTCCATCATCCCCATACAACGAATTTAAATCATGCACAACCCCGGTATTGGCCAAGTAATTGTTTTCGCACTCTTACTTTCTCAAACTTTTTCAACTCTCACACAATACATGAGCGTGAGCCATGGATATAGCACTATAGGTGGAATAGAGTGTGGTGGAGGTTGTGAGGTGCTACCTCTTGAGCTTGCGTTGGTTTTTTCCCTTGAAGAGGAAAGGGTGATGCAGCATAGTAGCAGTAAGTATTTCCCTCAGTTTGAGAACCAAGGTATCAATACAGTAGGAGTATCAAGCCAAGTCTCCAAAGTACCTGCGCAAAAACAACAAACTTGCACCCAACGCTACAAAGGGGTTGTCAATCCCTTCACGATTGATTGCAAGGTGAGATCTAAAGGCGGAAAGTGCAACAAAGTAAAATTGTAGGGCTGAAAATATGATGTGAAGTAGACCCCCGGGCCATAGTGTTCACTAGAGGCTTCTCTCATGATAGCAAATATTATGGTAGGTGAACGAATTACTATCGAGCAATTGATAGAACCGCACAAAGTTATGACGATATCTAAGGCAATGATCATACATATAGGCATCACGTCCGAGACAAGTAGACCGATACTTTCTGCATCTACTACTATTACTCCACACGTCGACCACTATCCAGCATGCATCTAGTGTATTGAGTTCATAACAAATAGGGTAACGCCTTAAGCAAGATGACATGATGTAGAGGGATAAATTCATGCAATAGGTATAACCCCCATCTTTTTACCCTTGATGGCAACAACACGATGCATGCCTCGCTACCCCTTCTGTCACTGGGTGAGGTCACCGCACGGTATGAACGCAAAACTAAGAACTTCTCCCATTGCAAGAATTATAGATCAAGTTGGCCAAACGAAACCCACAACTCGAAGAGAATTACAAGGATATGAAATCATGCATATAAGAGATCAGAAGAAACTCAAATAAGATTCATAGATAATCTGATCATAAATCCACAATTCATCGCATCTCGACAAACACACCACAAAATAAGATTACATCGGATAAATCTCCATGAAGATCATGGAGACTTTGTATTGAAGATCCAAGAGAGAGAAGAAGCCATCTAGCTACTAGCTATGGACCCAAAGGTCTGTGGTGAACTACTCATGCATCATCGAAGAGGCAATGGTGTTGATGAAGAAGCCCTCCGTGTTCGAATCCCCCCTCCGGCAGGGCACCAGAACGTGCCCCAGATGGGATCTTGCGGAGACACAAGCTTGCGGAGGCGGAAAAGTATTTTCTGGCTCTCTCGCGTGGTTTCAGATTTTTCAGGGATTTATAGGCGGAAGAAGTAGGGCAAAGGAGCCACAGGGGGCCCACAAGCCTGCTAGGCACGCCCCCAGGCCGCGGCTAGGGGGCTTGTGGCCTCCCCTGGTGCCCTTTGCCTTGGTTCTCAAGCTCCCTGCGTATCTTCTGTTCCGGAAAAAAAATCTTTTCGGAGGTTTTATTCCGTTTGGACTCCATTTGATATTCTCCTCTGAAAAAGGTCAAAAACACGGAAAAATAGGAACTGACACTTGGCACTGAGTTAATAAGTTAGTCCCAAAAAAGATATAAAATGCATACAAAACATCCAAAGTTTGACAAGATAATAGCATGGAACCATCAAAAATTATAGATACGTTGGAGACGTATCAAGCATCCCCAAGCTTAACTCCTACTCGTCCTCGAGTAGGGAAGTGATAAAGACTGAATTTTTGATGTGGAATGCCACCTAGCATTTCTGTCCTTTGTAACTTCTTTCACGTGACATGAATGTTCAGATCCGTAAGATTCAAAACAATAGTTTGCTATTGACATGAAAACAATAATACTTCAAGCAAACTAGCAAGGTAATCATGAACTTTCGGAATAACAAGGCCAAAGAAAGTTATCCCTACAAAATCATATAGTCTGGCTATGCTCCATCATCCCCACAGAACAAATTTAAATCATGCACAACCCCGGTATTGGCCAAGTAATTGTTTTCGCACTCTCACTTTCTCAAACTTTTTCAACTCTCACGCAATACATGAGCGTGAGCCATGGATATATCACTATAGGTGGAATAGAGTGTGGTGGAGGTTGTGAGGTGCTACCTCTTGAGTTTGCGTTGGTTTTTCCCTTGAAGAGGAAAGGGTGATGCAGCACAGTAGGAGTAAGTATTTCCCTCAGTTTGAGAACCAAGGTATCAATCCAGTAGGAGTATCAAGCCAAGTCTCCAAAGTACCTGCGCAAAAACAACAAACTTGCACCCAACGCTACAAAGGGGTTGTCAATCCCTTCACGATTGATTGCAAGGTGAGATCTGAAGGCGAAAAGTGCAACAAAGTAAAAGTGTAGGGCTGAAAATATGATGTGAAGTAGACCCGTGGGCCATAGTGTTCACTAGAGGTTCTCTCATGATAGCAAATATTACGGTGGGTGAACAAATTACTATCGAGCAATTGATAGAACCGTGCAAAGTCATGACGATATCTGAGGCAATGATCATACATATAGGCATCACGTCCGAGACAAGTAGACCGATACTTTCTGCATCTACTACTATTACTCCACACATCGACCGCTATCCACCATGGATCTAGTGTATTGAGTTCATAACAAACAGAGTAACGCCTTAAGCAAGATTGCATGATGTAGAGGGATAAATTCATGCAATAGATATAAACCCCATCTTTTTACCCTTGATGGCAACAACAGGATGCGTGCCTTGCTACCCCTTCTGTCGCTGGGTGAGGTCACCGCGGTATGAACCAAAAACCAAGCACTTCTCCCATTGCATGAATTATAGATCAAGTTGGCCAAACGAAACCCACAACTCGAAGAGAATTACAAGGATATGAAATCATGCATATAAGAGATCAGTAAAAACTCAAATAATATTCATAGATAATCTGATCATAAATCCACAATTCATCGGATCTCGACAAACACACCGCAAAATAAGATTACATCGGATAAATCTCCATGAAGATCATGGAGAACTTTGTATTGAAGATCCAAGAGAGAGAAGAAGTCATATAGCTACTAGCTATGGACCCGAAGGTCTGTGGTGAACTACTCACGCATCATTGGAGAGGCAATGGTGTTGATGAAGAAGCCCTTCGTGTCCGAATCCCCCTCCAATAGGGCACCAGAACGTGCCCCAGATGGGATCTTGCGGAGACAGAAGCTTGCGGCGGCGGAAAAGTATTTCCGTGGCTCTCTCCCGTGGGCAATTGTCCATATTTTCACTTGGTCGGAAGTTTTCTTAAACGTCTTATATTTTGGTACAGAGGGAGTATATGTGTATCATCACTATCAAGATTCAGTATGAACAATCCTCTCACATTGGGTGCATGACCATAAAAGATATTACTCACAGAAATAGAACAACCATTATTCTCTGACTTAAACGAGTAACCGTCTCGCAATAAACAAGATCCAAATATAATGTTCATGCTTAACACAGGCACTAAATAAAAATTATTTAAGTTCATAACTAATCTTGATGGTAACTAAAGTGAAATTGTGCCGACGGCGATTGCATCAACCTTGGAACCATTTCCCACGCGCATCGTCACTTCATCCTTTGTCAGCCTTCGTTTATTCCGCAATTCCTGTTTCGAGTTGCAAATATGAGCAACATAACCGGTGTCGAACACCCATGCACTACTATGAGAGTTGGTTAAGTACACATAAATAACATGTATATCGAATATACCTGATTTTTTCCTTGGCCGCCTTCTTATCAGCCAAATACTTGGGGCACTTGCGCTTCGAGTGACCGAGTCCCTTGCAATAATAGCACTCTATTTCAGGCTTAGGCCCAGCCTTGGGTTTCTTTGTCGGGTTGACAACAAGCTTGCCGCTCTTCTTGGAGTTACCCTTCTTGCCTTTGCCGTTTCTCTCGAAACTAGTGGTCTTATTGACCATCAACACTTGATGCTCTTTTAGAAGTTCTGACTCTGCGACTTTCAGCATCGCGAATAACTCGCCGGGTGACTTGTTCATCCCTTGCATGTTATAGTTCAACACAAAGTTCTTGTAGCTTGGTGGCAGTGATTGAAGAATTATGTCAGTGATAGCCTCTTGCGGGAGTTCAATCCCTAGCTCAGCTAGACAGTTTGAGTACCCATACATTTTGAGCACATGTTCACTGACAGACGGATTCTCCTCCATCTTGCAAGCATATAATTTATCAAAGGTTTCATACCTCTCGATCCGGGCGTTCTTTTTAAAGATAAACTTCAACTCCTGGAACATCTCATATGCTCCATGACGCTCAAAGCGACGTTGAAGTCCCGACTCTAAGCCATACAAGACTGCACATTGAACTACTGAGTATTCCTCCTTACGTGTTAACCAAGCATTCTTAACATCTTGGTCAACCGTAGCGGGTGGTTCATCCCCTAGCGCAGCATTAAGGACATAATCCTTCTTCCCAGCTTGCAGGAGCAACTTAAGATTACGAGCCCAGTCTACAAAGTTGCTTCCATCATCTTTCAACTTAGCTTTCTCTAGGAACGTATTAAAATTCAGGGTGACTGTTGCGTGAGCCATTGATCTACGACACAAATATTGCAAAGTGGACTTAGACTATGTTTAAGATAATTAGAGTCTAATTAATCAAATTACTAATAAACTCCCACTCAAAAAGTACATCTCTCTAGTCATTTGAGTGGTACATGATCCAAATTCACTAACTCAAGTCCGATCATCACGTGAGTTGAGAATAGTTTCAGTGGTAAGCATCTCTATGATAATCATATCAACTATACGATTCATCCTCGACCTTTTGGTCTCATGTGTTCTGAGGCCATGTCTGCACATTCTAGACTCGTCAAGATTAACCCGAGTGTTCCGCACGTGCAACTGCTTTACACCCGTTGTATGTGAACGTTGAGTCTATCACACCCAATCATCACGTGGTGTATCGAAACGATGAACTGTCGCAACGGTGCACAGTCGGGGAGAACACAATTTCGGCTTGAAATTTTAGTGGGAGATCACCTTATAATGCTACCGTCGTTCTAAGCAAAATAAGGTGCATAAAAGGATTAACATCACATGCAATTCATAAGTGACATGATATGGCCATCATCTTGTGCTTCTTGAAATCCATCACTTAAGCACCAGCATGATCTTCTTGTCACCGGCGCCACACCATGATCTCCATCATGATGGTCTCCATGAACGTGTCGCCATCGAGGTTGTCGTGCTATCAATGCTATTACTACTAAAGCTATGACCTAGTAATATAGTAAACGCATCTGCAAACACAAACGTTAGTTTAAAGACAACCCTATGGCTCCTGCCGATTGCCGTAGCATCGACGTGCAAGTCGATATTAACTATTACAACATGATCATCTCATACATCCAATATATCACATCACGTCATTGGCCATATCATATCACAAGCATACCCTGCAAAAACAAGTTAGACGTCCTCTAATTTGTTGTTGCATGTTTTACGTGGATGCTATTTGTATCTAGTATGATCGCATCTTACTTACGCAAAAACCACAATGGAGATGTGCAAATTGCTATTTAACCTCTCCAAGGACCGCCTCGGTCAAAATCAATTCAATTAAAGTTGAAGAAACTGACAACCACCAGCCATCTTTATGCAATGAAGTTGCATGTCAATCGATGAAACCAGTCTCGCGTAAGCATATGAGTTATGTCGGTCTGGGCCGCTTCAATCCAGCAATACCGCCGAATCAAGAAAGACTAAGGAGGGCTGCAAATCAAAAATCACCATCCACAAAACCTTTTGTGTTCTACTCGAGATAACATCTACGCATGAACCTAGCTCATGATGCCACTGATGGGGAACGTTGCATGGGAAACAAAAAGTTTCCTACGCACACGAAGACCTATCATGGTGATGTCCATCTACGAGTGGAGATTAGATCTACATACCCTTGTAGATCACTCAGCGAGAAGCGTTAATAAACATGGTTGATGTAGTGGAACGTCTTCACGTCCCTCGAACCGTCCCACGATCCGTCTCACAATCTGTCCCACGATCCGTTCTGATCTAGCGCCGAACGAACGACACCTCCGCGTTCAGCACTCGTACAGCTCGACGATGATCTCGGCCTTCTTGATCCAGCAAGCAAGATGGAGAAGTAGATGAGTTCTCCGGCAGCGTGACGGCGCTCCGGTGGTGGTGATGATCTACTCCTGTAGGGCTCCGCCCGAGCTCCGCAGAAATCCGATCTAGAGGTAAAACTATGTGAATAGCCTTGAGTTGCACGTGGAAAACTTGTGTCTCAAAAATCCCTAAACCACCAATATATATAGGAGGAGGGGGAGGGGCTTGCCTTGAGGCACAAGGGCCTCAAGGTGCGCCGGCCGCCAGGAGGAGGAGGACGCCTCCTCCAATTCGGTTTGGGAAGGAGGAGTCCTCCTCTACCTTCCCACCTCCCTCTTTCCTTTTTCTTCTTCTTTTCTTTTGGTATTTTCTTATGTGGCGCCATAGCCCTCTTGGGCTGACTCCACCAGCCCAAGAAGGACTTGGTGCGCCACCCTAGGGCCTTGGGCTCACTCCCGGGTGGGTGGGGCCCTCCCGGTGAACACCCGGAACCCATTTGTCACTCCTGGTGCACTACCGAAATTGCCCGAAACTTTTCGATGACCAAATGAAACCATCCTATATATCAATCTTCGTTTCCGAACCATTCCGGAAACCCTCGACATCCGTGATATCATCCAGGACTCCGAACAACATTCGGTAACCAAAGATATAACTCAACTATACTAAAACATCATCGAACCTTAAGTGTGCAGACCGTGCGGGTTCGAGAACTATGTAGACATGACCCGAGGCACTCCTCGGTCAATATCCAATAGCGAGACCTGGATGCCCATGTTGGATCCTACATATTCTCCGAATATCTTATCGGTTGAATCTCAGTGCCAAGGATTCATATAATCCCGTATGTTATTCCCTTTGTCCTTCGGTATGTTACTTGCCCGAGATTCGATCGTCGGTATCCGCATACCTATTTAAATCTCGTAACCGGCAAGTCTCTTTACTCGTTTCGTAATACAAGATCCCGTGACTTACACTTAGTCACATTGCTTGCAAGGCTTGTTTCTGATGTTGTATTACCGAGTTGGCCCCGAGATACTTCTCCGTCACATGGAGTGACAAATCCCAATCTTGATCCATAATAACTCAACGGACACCTTCGGAGGTACGTGTGGAGCACCTTTATAGTCACCCAGTTACGTTGCGACGTTTGATGCACACAACATATTCCTCTGGTGTGAGTGAGTTATATGATCTCATGGTCATAGGAATAAATACTTGACACGCAGAAAACAATAGCAATAAAACGACACGATCAATATGCTACGTTCATAGTTTGGGTCTAGTCCATCACATGATTCTCCTAATGATGTGATCCAGTTATCAAGCGACAACACTTGCACATAGTCAGAAAACCTTAACTATCCTTGATCAACTGGCTAGCCAACTATAGGCTTGCTAGGGACATTGTTTTGTCTATGTATACACACATGTATCTATGTTTTCATCCAATACAATTATAGCATGGATAATAAACGATTATCTTTGTAACATGAAATATAATAATAACTATTTATCATTGCCTCTAGGGCATCTTTCCAACACTCGCGCCCCGCACCTGATAACCCACAAGTATAGGAGATTGCGACAGTCTTCATGGGTAGTATTTCACCCTAATTTATTGATTCGACATAAGGGAAGACAAAGAATATTTTAAGGCTTTGACAATTGAGTTGTTAATTCAACCGGACCTCAGATATCTCCCTGCAACAAAGATTTAGTAGCACGGCAAATGGTAGTAGTGACAATTATAGTGATAGCAACAATTTTGGTAACAACAGTAATGGTAGCAATTGAGTAACTGGTTTGACAATAACAACAACAATAATAACTTAGCAAGATTCAGTACATGTAAAGCATAGGCACATGGATCAGCGATGGAAATATATGAATGACATCAATCATGTAACAGTTACATACTAGAGCGACACAGAACTAGCTTCAATTCATCAATATAATGTATGCATGTATTTTGTATATAGTCATACGTGCTTGCGATAAGAACTTGCATGAGATCTTTTGTCCTACCCTCCTGTGCCAGAGGGGTCCTATTGGAAACTTAGGGATATTAAGGCCTCCTTTTAATAGAGAATCATAATAAAGCATTAGCACATAGTGAATGCATGAACTCCTCAAACTACGGCAATCATCGGAAAGAAATCCAATTATCGTCACCTTGGGGTATGCGGATCAAGACACGTAATAGGTGACTACAACTTACAAGATAGGATCCAAATAACTCTTATATTCATGAAAATATTATAGGTTCAGATCTAAAATCATGACACTCGGGCCCTAGTGGCAAGCATTAATCATAACAAAGTCATAGCAACATCAATCTCACAACATAGTGGATACTAGTGATCAAGCCCTATCAAACTTAACTCGATTACATGATCAATCTCATCCAAACATCATCACTATACAGCAACCCTACTAAGGAATTACTCACTCTCGGTGGTGATCATCATGGAATTGTTGATGGAGAAGGGTTGAGGTTGATGATGATGATGGCTGCGAACCCCCCTCTCCGGAGCCCCAAACAGACTCCAGATCAGCCCTCCCGAGGTAGAACAGGAGGTGGCGGTGGCTCCTTTTCAAAACGCGATGAAATCTTCTCTTTGATTTGTTTTTCCGAATATGTGAATTTATAAAACTAAAATTAGGGCTGGAGGAGCCATGTGGGCCTCACAAGCTATCAGGGCGCGCCTAGAGGCAGGGGGGGCACCTTGTTGGCCTGTGGCCCACATGCAGCCCCCTATAGTTGATCTTCACTCCGAAATGCATAATATATTCCAGAAATAATTCTTAAGAAGTTTCACCCAATTCCAATAACTTTTATTTCTACACAAAAAATAACACCAAGGTAGTTCTGCTGATAACTACGTTAGTCCGGGTTAGCTTCATTAAAATCATGCAAATTAGAGTCCAAAACTAGAGCAAAAGTGTTTGGAAAAGTAGATACGTTGGAGACGTATCAAATCCGCCAACTTAACTCATTGCTTGTCCTCAAGTAATTCAGTTGATAAACTGAAAGTGATAAAGAAAACTTTTACAAACTCTTTTGTTCTTGTTGCCTTATATATGCTTAGCTAGTGTTCATGTTTTCAGCATAAATCATAAGTAATCATATCCATGATAATAATTAACCATCATATTCAATCATGGCAATACATAACCAATTAGAAAGCAATGATAAGATATCTCACATGCCAACAATTTGTCAAAACAATCATGATATAATATGGTGACATGGTATTTTGCTAGCCCTTTATGAGACCGCAAAACGTAAATGCGCAACACCTCTCAAGTTCAAGCAATGACTAAACATTATAATTTAGGGTAGAAAAGTTCGAGTTCATGCTCACATCCAACATTAACTAGACTCAATGCATAAGAATGAAAATAGTGCTCTCTGATCTAAAGCTTTTAGTAAAAGGGTGATAACTCAACATAAAAGTAAATAGATATGCCCTTCATAGAGGGAAGCATTGATTTGTAGAGGTGCCAGAGCTGAAGTTTTAAAACAAGATTGAAAGTATAGTTTTTGGGTGGTGTCGTTTATTGTCAACGTTACAACAAAGGTTTTTAGTATCTTTCATGCTATACTCATTATTGGTGGTTCCCAAACGGAATTGTAAAGTTTACTTCTATCCACCATCCATTCACAAGCCATGGCTAGCCGAATTCACGGGTGCCCTCCAACATATCAAGTGTCCCAAGGAGTTTTGTTTAATTTAATTTTGATTATGCAGGACTGAACATCCTCTTTACCAACCTATCTCGTGCATTGATGGTGAATAAACGATCGTTTGAGAATAAATCACTTAGCATGGAAGATACCAACCTCCCCGTCGCTACATGAGTGGTACGAGTGCACAAAACATATGTTTGTTTGAATATACAAGTGGCACATGCAAATTTACTTGGAACAGCAGGGTAATACCACATATAGGTAGGTATGATGGACTAATGTGGAATAAATTGGTTTAATGATTTTGTATGCACAAGTAGCATTCCCGCTTAGTATAGGTGAAGGCCAGGAATAGATTTGGAAGCAACCAGCTAGAGAGAAAAAATGGCCATAAACATGAATTGTGAATTCTTAACATTGGACATTAGCATGAATAGGATATGAACACTCTGAATTTAAACATCATAAAGGTTGCATTGGTTTTGAATCAACTACATGTTTGCACATGGGCTAAGTCAAGCTGCTCGAACTACTCAAAGGGAAATACCATACTTTCATATCATATCATAACTATTTTAATGCATGCTGACACACAAGATAAATCATTATCCATTCCTAGCTATTTAAGCAAGGCATGAGAAACTATAATCTCTAATTGTCACCATAAACATATTCAGTCATAGTATACCGAGTCAAGATCGAACGAGCTAAACATATTTACAAAAACGGAAAACAAGAAGAGTTCATACCCATTTCCTTTGCCATGATCACTTCATCAAATATCGTCATTCTTGCCTTCCACTTGCACGACTGAATGATGTGATAATAATAATAGTGCATATGTGTCATGGACTAAGCTAGAACTGACAAGGTATTTATGCAAAGTAGAA
Source organism: Hordeum vulgare subsp. vulgare (assembly GCF_904849725.1). Taxonomy (NCBI): domain Eukaryota; kingdom Viridiplantae; phylum Streptophyta; class Magnoliopsida; order Poales; family Poaceae; genus Hordeum; species Hordeum vulgare. Next base: position 538,161,241 of record NC_058521.1, read on the forward strand.
GACATGGTCATATTGGCTCTTTATCCTCTATTCTTAAATAGCCACAACCCACTAGCTAATTTTCCTCTCCATGCAACAATGCCACATCATCAAGTCATGCATGAAGTCATAAGTTACTTTTTCCATTAATATCTTCATGCAAAACATACCACTTCATGCATTATTTTCCCCAGAGAATTAAGACATGTAAGAAAGTTTTATACTAATTTTAGTCTTCTACCACTTATCCTTAAATTTTTAACGTGGTTCCTGCCGCAACACGCGGGGCATCGTCTAGTTAGATCAACAATAAAAGCATATGAGAACCATTCAACATTTTCATCGTGGTCTTGTCCTTCCAACGTCTCAAAGAAAAAAAAGAAAATGAGAGAAACACACTAAAATATTTTTGGAGTTTTTGTTTTTTCTCAAGAAAGCAAACAAGCAAATGAAAAACAAAAAGTGAGAAAAAACTATTAACTCGGGAAAGCTCCCAACAAGTAAAGGAAATCATTTTGGGTTTTATATTAATACTACCACTAATTAAATGGGAAATAAAAACCGAACAGAAGCGAGAAATATTTTTGGGTTTTCTAAAGTTTTTCAAACACACAAGAACAAAGCGAAAAAAATAAAACTAACATGGATTTACAATGAAAGAGGATGAACACTAACAATTTATATGAAGTATGTGAACGTGAATGTAATGTTGGTGAGAAATATGTACTCCCCCAAGCTTATGCATTTGCCTAGCTTGGTGATCACCAGTGATAATAACCGTTAGGTCTGGGAAAATATTGTTGTTGCGGCATCTGAGCATCCCATGCCTGGGCTTCGGCCTCCACAGCAGCCAACTCGTTTCGACAAGCAATTATGTGTGCTGGCATGATGGTGTACCCGTGCCTGGCATGATGATTAAACAAAGAAGGTGCACACAAGATAATAATATCACAAGTCTTCATGATAAATACTAAAATGTAATGAATGTGCTGAAGTGGCGGAGGTTCCTCAATGAACTGGTGCTCTATCATAGACTCGTGATCTAGATAAACCTTAGGCAATAAGTAGTTAGTGCGGAGTATGGCGACATTAAAATGTTTTGCTAAGCGTGTGGCATAAATACCACCATGAATTTTGCCTCCGGTTCAGTTAAGATGCAAGCGTCACACAACAATAGGTCCTAAGTTGTAAGTGTTATCACCATAAAGTGCGCGACGCAAAATAGGGAGGGTGGGGGCACTGAGGCCATCACCCTGCTCCATAGCAGTTATGCATTTTCCTATAAACAAGGAGAAATAGTGCAAAGACGGAAAATGAAAACTAGTGGCCCTAGCATTTGATACACCCCTAGTTTCTCCCAGAGTTAAGGTGATGATGAAATCCTTGAATTCCTTAGGCTTAGGATCACTCATTCCCCAGTTAGAGGGAAGGAAGCATATTTCACAAAATCCAGCGAGTAGTAACTCATAATGTTCAACATATAAATCAAAACAAACCATGGGAGCATCAGGTGTATTAATGAAGTAGAAATTTTGCACAAAGGAATTTGTAAGGAGGTAGTATTGATCACACTCATCTGCGAGGACGTTGGTTAACCCGACATTTGCAATGAATTGCATGAACTCTTGATGAAAACCTGCCTCACTCATGAAAGGTGTATGTGGCCATTCACATGGCCTAACTTCCGTGTTGCGAGGGATGTTGACATCTTGGTCCAAGATCCTTGCAATAAATCCTTTTGAGCTCCATCTCGAAGAACCTCTCCTAATGAAATTCATTTTCCTACAAAAATTTTCTGAAATTTTTGGACCACAAAGTTATGTGAGTAAAACTTTGCAAGGCTGATAGGAACTACTCATATGGATGCCTAGAGGACATATCAAGCATTCCTACTACTTGTAACTTAAATAATTCGACATACAAGCTCATTTTCAGTAGTACCAAGTGCAGAAAAATATGCAAAATATAAAGCACTAGAGCAAAAACTAATTGGAGGAACGGGAGAGTCACATACAAGGAGCAATTCCTCAAAACAGTTTCAGAAACGGAGTTCCGAGTAGAGAGATCAACAATTTCAGTCTCTAGAGGAAGAAGCACTAGAGCAAAAACTAATTGGAGGAATGGGAGAGTCACATACAAGGAGCAATTCCTCAAAACAGTTTCGGAAACGGAGTTCCGAGTAGAGAGATCGACAATTTCAGTCTCTAGAGGAAGAACTCTCTCTCTCTCTCCCTCTCTCTCCCTCTCCCTCCCTCCCTCTCTCTCTCACTCTCCCTCTCCCTCCCTCCCTCCCCCCTCTCTCTCTCTATCTCTCTCTCTAGAGAGAGAGAGAGAGAGAGAGAGAGAGAGAGAGCAAGAGAATTTTGTATGGAGGTAGGTGATGAATTGAGTTGAAGGGATAAGGCAGGGGGCCTATGGGCCCACACGTGCACCTCCCTGCTGTAATTTTTGCACCAAAAAATCTTAAATATTCCAAAAAAATCATGTAAATGTTTTGTGGCAATATGCAATTTTTTATTTTGGGTCATTTTTCTATTGCATGAGAAACTCAAAAAACATGATAATCATGACATTTCATTTTTCTTAACTAAGAATAATAGAGAATAAACTTGTGATACATAGAGTTGTGAATACTCAAATCATCGATCACATGTCTTTCAAAAAGGATCCATTAATAAGGTTCATCAAGTCTTATTAACAACCATTCCCAATTGACATGAAACCGAAGAATTTTCGTATATCACTAGGTTACCTAATTGTGGATCTGCATCTCCAAAACAATAAGAATGTAATACCTTTTTTTGGTAGTAGGTAGAGGGATTTTAAAGTCTTAATGATAACCGTGGCAAAAGGCTCATTGACATTAATATTATTAACCATAACTTGCTTCTTTGGAAAATGCACGGTATGTTGCTTGCCATTGACATGAAAAGTAACCTTGCTTTTGTTGCAATCAATAACAACCCGTGGAGTATTTAGAAAGGGTCTACCAAGGATGATCGACATATTGTCGTCCTGAGGCATATCAAGGTTATCAAAGTCTGTTAAGATAGTAACATTTGCAGCCACAACAGGGACATCCTCGCGAATTATAATAAGTAAAGTGATGGATTTATCAGCCATTTGCAAATATGTTTCAGTGGGTGTAAGCTTATTTAAATCCAGTCTTTTATAAAGAGAGAAATACATAAGATTAACATCGACTCCTAAATCACATAGAGCAGTTTTAACATAATTTCTTTTAATAAAGCAAGGTATTGTGGGTATACCAGGATCTCCCAACTTCCGAGGTACTCCACCATCAAAAGAATAATTAGCAAGCATAGTAGCAATTTCAGTTCCAGGTATTTTTCTTTTGTTGGTAATAATATCCTTAATATACTTAACATACGAAGGCATTTTCAATATATGGGTCAAGCGAGTGCGCAAAAATACATGTGTAATCATTTCAGCAAATCGCTCAAATTCTTCCTTGTCCTTACCTTTAGAAGGCTTACGAGGGAAGGACATGGGTTTCTGAACCGGTGGCTCTTTTCCCCATGTTTTCTAGCAACAAAGTCTCTTTGTCATAGTGTTTACTCTTAGTGTGTGGGTTATCAAGATTTTCAGTAGGTTCTATTTCCACATCATTATTAGGTTCCTTGTAACTATCTGGTGGATCTTCTACATGAACATCATTATTGTCATTATCATTATCACTAAGTTCACGTTCACTACCTGATTGTGTCTAAACATCAGAAATAGAAACATCATTATGATTCTTGACATGTTTTTGTATAACAAGTTCACTAGGAGCATGCAAAGTCCTATCATCTTTATTTTTCATTTTCTTTTTAAATAAGCTATGTGTATTATTATTAATTCTTTTAGAATATTTTTCAATTCTATTAGGACAGCCCTAAGGGTAAAGAGGTTCATGAGTCATTCCACCTCCTCTAGTCATTACTCTAACAACATGATCATTCATATTATTATTTATTCCAGCAAGCAAATCATTTTGTGACTTAGAAACTTGGTCTAGTTGGGTGTGAACCATAGAAGCATGTTTACCTAGACTGTTCACATCATTACCAATTCTAAACATCAAGTCGCTTAAGTGGTCTATCATCATGACATTATGTCTTAATTGATCCTTAACATGATTATTGAAATGATTTTGCTTAACAATGCAATTATCAAATTCATCCATACATTGACTAGGAGTCTTATTATAAGGTATATCACATTCATTAAAAGAACAAAGAGAATTTACCTCTACTACCTGTGTCGGGGTATCAAGTCCATGTATTTCTCCGATAGGTGGTAAATTCTTGACATCTTTAGTTTTAATAACTTTATCTTTCATAGATCTTTTTGCTTCTTGCATATCTTCAGGGCCGAGGAATAGAATACCTCCCTTCTTTTGAATAGGTTCCGAAGGTCGTTCGGGGAGTGTCCAATCATCGCAAGTTTGCGAGATTCTCTTCAATTTGAAAAAGTTAAATATTTCCTGTAAGGCACCTTGCTTCATATGAGCAGGAAAATATTTTTCACAAAAGTAATAAAGCATATCATGGGGACTACACATATAACCAGGACCCAAATAAATGAACCATTCCTTGGCCTCGCCTTTTAGCGAGAAATGTAAAAGCTTAAGGATATAATAGTAACGTATCTTTTCATCATTACTAAACAAAGTAGCAAGATCATTCATCTTTATAAGGTGTTGGACAAGAGTTTCATTTTCATAACCACGGAAAGGATTGGACTCAACTATAGGAATCAATTAAGGGTCTATAGATAATTCATAGTACTTATCAGTGAAAAATATAAGAGAAGTGGCAAATTTAGTATCATGTTTCATTTTCTCCATCAAAGATTTTTATTTAGTTTGCATAGTAGTTTATTCAAATCATCTCTATCTTCACAAGCAAGAAAGTCCCTAGCTACTTCCTCATCCATAACATAACCTTCAGGTATATAAGGTAATTCATATGTATTAGGGGAACGAGGTGTAACAGGAGATTCAAAATCTTCATCAGTTTCAACATTGTCAAGTTCTCTAGCTTTAGCAAGATGAGCATTAAGTAATTCATTCAGTGTCACAGTTTTAGTTTCGTCAAATATAGAAGTAGTATCATCATTAATTTCGGAAGTAGCATCATCAAGTTCATGTGACATATCAGGACGAGCAACACGCGTTGGTGTAACAAACTGATTCAAAACAGTAGGTGAATCAAAAGCAGAGCTAGATGGCACTTCCTTACCTCCTCTCGTGCGAGAGGGGGTGATCTTAGTTCGGGTATCTTTCAGATTCTTCACTGTAGCAATTGTATATCCTCAAGCTAACACAATAAATATAACTATGCCCACGATGATGGTACCAGAAAAAGGTCTTGATAACCCACAAGCATAGGGGATCACGACAGCCTTCACGGGTAGTATTTGACCCTAATTTATTGTTTTGACACAAGGGGAACCAAAGAATATTTAGTGTCCTTGACAGTTGAGTTTTCAATTCAATCACACCTAGGGCATCTCTCTGCAGGAAAGGTTTAGTAGCACAACAAACAGTAGTAGTGGCAGTAATAGTGATAGCAACAATTTTGGTAACAACAGTAGCGTTATCAATTGAGTAATCGGTGTGACAGTAAGAGTAGCAGTAGTAACTTAGCAATATTCAGTATATGTAAAGAGTAGGCACATGGATCAGCGATGGAAATATATGGATGACGTCAATCATGTAACAGTTACACACTAGTGCGACATAGAACTAGCTCCAATTCAACAATATAATGTATGCATGTATTCCGTATATAGTGATATGTGCTTGCGATAAGAACTTGCATGACATCTTTTGTCCTACCCTCTCATGGCAGCGGGGTCCTATTGGAAACTTAGGGATATTAAGGCCTACTTTTAATAGAGAACTGGAACAAAGCATTAACACATAGTGAATACATGAACTCCTCAAATTACGACAATCACCAGAAAGAATCCCAATTATTGTCACCTTGGGGTATGCGGATCAAGACATGTAATATGTGATTTCAACTTGCAAGATAGGATCCAAATCACTCTTATATTCATGAAAACATAATAGTTTTAGATCTCAAATCATGGCACTCGGGCCCTAGTGACAAGCATTAAGCATAGCAAAGTCATAACAGCTTTAATCTGAGAACATAGTGGATACTAGGGATCAAGCCCTATCAAACTTAACTCGATTCCATGATCAATCTCATCCAAATTTCATCGCCATCCAGTGACCCTACTAAGGAATTACTCACTCCCGGTGGTGAGAATCATGGAATTGTTGATGGAGAAGGATTGATGATGATGATGGCGACGAATCCCCCTATCCGGAGCCCCAACGGACTCGAGATCAGCCCTCCTGAGGAAGAACATGAGGTGGTGGTGGCTCTATCTCGTAAAAATCGATGATATCTTCTATCCATTTTTTGCTCCGAAGATGTGAATTTATAGGACTGGAATTAAGGTTGAAGGAGCCACGTGGGTCCCACAAGCCATCAGGGCACGCCCAGGGGGTGGGCGCACCCTGTTGGCTTCTGGCCCACATGCAGCCCGCCTTTGATGGATCTTTGCTCCAATTTATTATATATTCTAGAAATAATTCAAAAAAAATTCATCCAATTTCAAGAACTTTTATTTCTACACAAAAATAACACCAAGGTAGTTGTGCTAAAAACATCGTTAGTCCGGGTTATTTCCATTCAATATCATGAAAATTAGAGTCCAAAACTAGAGCAAAAGTGTTTGGAAAAGTTGATACATTGGAGACGTGTCAGCGCCCGCGGCCGCGCCTTGCACCCTCATGCCCGTGCCCCGCCTCGCGCCCACTGGCCACACCTTGCGCATGCGAGCCGTGCCCGATGTTAGAGGATATTTGTGCATCTGTGGTTTTGGTAATTGTTGATAATCCCTATGGACTAATGGTCGCTTTGAGTTTTACTTCAAGGATTTGTGCACATGCATTCCTTGAAGTCTAGTTTTGGTTTCGATGAGTTCATGTGATGACCAAGGTGGTATTCAAGGATGTATCCAAAGATTGGTCATGTGAGTATTGAGCTTATTCCAAGCATGCCTTCATGTTTACCTTCAAGACATCATCTTTATGAAGAGAAGATAAGAGTCAATCTTGATTAAGACAAGTACAATGAGTGATTCAAGTTGATAAAAACACAGAGCATAGAAGATGTACCAAGTGGGATCAAGTGATCCCATGGGATGATGAGTATTGTCCATTATGCTCTGTGTACTAACACATGATATTTGTGAGTGGTTGTGGGGTTATGTATATTTCCATGGGCTTGCATCAAGAGGAAGATCCCAAACAACCCATGGAGGATGACATCAAGTGGTGATCGTTATCAAGGTTGCGGTGTGCAAGTTCAAGTGAAGCATCACAAAGAGATGACATGCTTGAAGGTGGTCATCCATTGTGATGATAATGGACATGTGAAGATGTGTCGAAGAGCGTGTCACCCATAACGGAGTATGTAGGATAAATCTACTAGTCTTCATTGAGCCGATACAATCAAGAAAGATGGTCCATCTTGAGGAGGAAAAGATCGTCATCATCTAGCTCAAGTGGACTATGCGCAAGGCAAAGGTTTGATCTTGATAGCACTATAAGAAATATGCTAACTTGCGACTATCAATATTGTTCACTAAATGGTCATTGTTTTTCATTTGTGATATTTTTGTGACCAAAAGCAGTTGGTCAAAAGCTGGCTGTCTTTAACGAAACTTAACAACATTCTTTGTGATATGGTCGTAGAAGGTTACGACCAAAATAAAAGGTCATACACCCTACGATCAGGCCACATCAGATCCCACATGGCAAGCAGACGTGGAAAAATTGCAACCAATTGAATTGGTCGTTGATAAGAACCAGTCTCGTCCAATTCGATGTCTATATGGGCCAAGCCCAACAATTCAACCCATTTAATATATGATTTCCTATTAGTTTTGGTTAGCTACATGGGCCTCGCCCATTTATTCGGCCTTTTGCTTTCTGAGATACAACCTTTCCACATTCTATATAATTTCTATTTTCTTCTCTTATTTTTTTTACATTCAATTTTGAGATTATTATAGTTAATTGGGTGCAGATTGTCAGATTCTTTTAGGCGTTGGGTCCCAATCGTGAGGTTATAATTTTTCAAAGCTTGTGACTCACCCATATACTAATCACAGAACATATTTAAAATGTATTCAAATAACAACAAAACCCAGTTTATTACCATATTCCACAAAATCACAATATAACCATACAATATTCCACCGAGCACAATATAACACTCTACAAATAAAACACTCAACAAGTACAAGGATGTCTCCAACACCTTATAACACCTTCAACCTGCAAAATATCACATCCATCCACATATTAATGATTGAGTTTAGATCAATTCACCCCTTGACGGCAATAAGAAACGGTGCTCATGTATGAACAAAAATAAAATAAACAAAACTTTGAGGCCATACTGGTACATAACTCTTAACAAATGCATATATATCCACACGGAGCACATCCTACAAGCACGAGACCCATATATGCTCAAGATGTGTAGATACCTGCATTCGTATCGATGTTGTGGATGCAGTTGTAGTTGAAGAAGATCTGGTCCGCGTGTCTTTAACATTGATGTAATCAAAGTACTAGAGGACCCGGGATAGCAAATTGATCTTAGAAATTAAAATTACAATAGGTACTAAATGTATATGGCTATACATAAACCAGTAGTAGAACTACTACTAGATTAAAATATGTTGCATGGTAAATCTCCAAAGCATAGAACCAATAATATAAGAATAAACCTGTTTCATTACATAGTACTACTAGGTAATTGATATGCAGAAGGTACATCTCCCATGTTCAACAATCAGGATCAACCATGAAGTTTCTACTACTCCTACATCAGTAAGATGATTATTTAAGATGATAATGTTTACTTTTGAAGTACAATTATGGTTATCTCAAAGAATTTGTGCTGCATAAACTTGCATGGTATTTCTATCTCAAAGAAGTATACATATTTATCTTGTTTAATTAGGCCAGCAACACAAAACAACCAATTATATTGCCTTACCAGAAGTACAAGTAGAAAAAACCTCGAATAACTAGGTATACAACTTAACGCGTCATAGCAACATAACTAAAAAGATGATCATGATGAAATATACAGAAGTATCTACTATGAAGCAGTAGTAGCACAAAGCATCAAGCAAAGCAAGCAAGCGACAGCGCAATTGCAGAGCAGCGAGCAAAACTCCCTACACTCTTTGTTATCCAATGGAGTCACCATTCTCTCTGTGATACCTCCCCACCCCCACTGCATCCCGTATGCTCCCTTATGCAGCGAAAACACAACATCGGGCTATCCTCTCTGCTCTCCATCATCTCCTCAAATGCAAACAAATAGCAGCAACAGGCAAACAAATAAAAACACCATCTCCCTCAATACATCATCTCTCCCCTCTTCTTGCTAGTGTTCTACACCAACAGAGCATGCTATATGACCATAAAAGAGGGATCTAGGGGTAGGAGATGGAGCCAACTCACCGGAGAACTTCTGGTCGCCACTGTACACAACTGCCTTAATGCCGATCACCTCAAGAAGCATTGCCGCACAAGAGACGCTGCCAGAGGTGCGCAAGAGAAGTTGACCTACTGCATCCAAATCCAAATCGAACAAGAACAAAAAATTAGGAAGGGTTGCAAACTCATTCATTCTATGGGCAGTTTAATACGATTGACAGACAACATGAGGATGAGGGTAGAATCTCAATTTAAACAAGAGAATTGAGTTGGACATGTAAATGAACACGAGGGAGCAGGGAGCAACCTTGTTCAAGTGAGCGAAGGCAGGAAGTTCTGAAAGAGGCAACCAAATATGCAGAGCTGATAGCGATACTTGAAAGAGCTAGAGAAGCTGCTTTCCTTGTAGTCGAGTCACTACTCTTTAGGGAATCCATAATACTTTTAATGCTAATGATAAAGCGTGATCTATAGAAGCACCTTCAGCCTACGAAAGTTGGGACCACATCAAAATAAGAACAACAATAGAAGGCTAAGGGAAGCCTCAAGTTACAACTTACGACATAAATTTTAAGATGAAGATAAATAGATAGTCACTCTGCTTCTAGAATATTTCCGAATTTCCATTAGAATGACATTAATCATACTAGCAGTGTCAAGCATACTCGAAGTGACAAGCAACAACGACACCTGGATTTTCACGGCAAGCTAGTTGTATTTTGTGTGACATGCTACTGAGAAGCCATTAAATAACATGCTTTGTTATTACAAACAACCGAGCAACCATTAAATAATAGCTACTCTGTTATTACGATGAAGCATGCTTCATTCCCATGATACTACTAATCACCAGTACTTTATAAGAAATTAATGATCCATACTGTCGTGGTTTTATCATGACAGATGTCCTCGTGAAAGAACTTAAGGATGGAGCCATCGCACCTTGGTGGCGACTCAAAGGGGGTGAGCGGAAGCGAGACTCAGATTTACCCAGGTCCGGCCCCTCGTGTGGAGGTAAAATCCTAGGTCATGCTTTGTGTAGATTGATGATGGTTTCGATTACAAGGATGGCGTAACTCACCTAACCTAGCTTTCGATGATTAACTTGCCCCTATCTTCCTCAGGGACTCGACTTTATATACAGGTCGAGGCCCTAGGGTTTACAAGAGTCCTGGCTATGCTACAAGTTGTAGCTTTCCCTATCTCTAAGTTGCCGTGCTTTCCAAGACTGGAAACCTCCTTGGCGGTCTATCTCCTGTATAGCTCCTGAACCGCCATCCGGCTCGTGGGCCATGGCCTGTATTACCAATGAATGAGTCACCCCTTTAGTGACCCGGCCCAGCTAGGGCGGGTTACACCACAGGTAATATCCCCAACATTAGGCCCCAGATTGTCTTGAGTTTATTCATGCCAATAAACTTTCGCTCATTTCGGGGCAACTTGTATCACTCCTACCTTTTGACGGACGATAAGCCGCCATCCATCATGAATTGTTTGTGACGCCATGCAATCTCTGATGACATCACCTTATCCCTTCAATTTCGGGATTTTAATGCCGTAACCACCCAAGGATCTTTTGCACCGCCATTTACTTATCCCGAAAATCTAGGCGCCATCATTGCAAATTTTCAGTTTGTCGCCTCTATTCCCGTGCCTACCGCTTCGATTCCAGCTCCGGTCCTTTGAATAACCACAGGGGGGAGTGGGGGCACCGTCACCTACCCTCACTTCGGCTTCCTCGCATCCTTCGTCTTCCTCGCATCCTTCGTCTTCCTCGCGCCAGCGCCTCGTCCTCCTCGCCGTTCCCCGAAGCTCTGTCGCCGGCCGCAGCATCCTGGGCATCTCCGGTCCAATCGAAGGTGCGAAGCTCTCTGCGTGCATCTCCGGCATCGTCCTCTTCTCTCAGGTAAGCGCCTTGCTCCACTAGGGTTAGGCGAAAAGTCCCATTGTTCTTGTAAGTTAGCTCCGGAGTACAACGAACACCGAAGATTCACTGTAGATCTGCTTAATGCGTTGTAGTAGGTCCTTTGTAATAGCAAACCGCGGTAGTTTTGGTTGCATCTCTCGGCCGTTTAAGGCTTTACTTCGTAGATCCAAATGATATCACTGCCGCATTCGTGCATTCATAGCATTCGTAATTTTACCAAGTATTATCTTTTAAATTCGATCCACCCGTAGATCCGTAATTCACTGCTTGCTTTTAGAAATATGTTTATCCTTCTCCCGGGAATATCCCTAAGGAAAAATCCTTTGAGAGTCACCGCTCACTTCCTTCCACCCCAGCGAGTTAGATTATCAACGTAGCTACGCCTTTTTTTGATCTAGGGGCGAGTCATAACACCTTCGTAGACATACCATAAATCGCCTAGCTGGCGAGTTAGAATGCCTTCATATCCATATTTTTAGTCACCTAATGGCGAGTCATAAGGTCTTCACAGACACATCGTAGATCTCCAACTGGCGAGTTACCATATTTCATGGTCCTCACTGAGCCGCCTTGTTTCCTCTTTTTGTAGTCATGGTCGTTGTTTCGAAATGCGATTTCTTACCAACCAAGATTGATGATGCTATTATTGAGAAATTTGTTAAGTCAGGTCATCTCGACAACAAGGTAGTTATCGGTTGGCGAACCGCCCCACGCGAGTTGATCCCCAACCCTGCCGAAGGAGAAGTAGTCATTTTCACTGATTATCTTGAACGAGACTTCTGATACGTCTCCAACGTATCTATAATTTTTGATGGTTCCATGCTATTATCTTGTCAAACTTTGGATGTTTTGTATGCCTTTTATATCTTTTTTGGGACTAACTTATTAACTCAGTGCCAAATGCCAGTTGTTGTTTTTTTCCATGTTTTTGACCCTTTTCAAAGGAGGATTTTAAACGGTGTCCAAACGGAATAAAACTTCCCAAATTTTTTTTTCCGGAATAGAAGATATGCACGAGACTTGAGAACCAAGGCAGGGGCCTCATAACCCACAAGTATAGGGGATCACAACAGTTTTCGAGGGTAGGGTATTCAACCCAAATTTATTGATTCGACACAAGGGGAAGCCAAAGAATATTCTCAAGTATTAGCAGTTGATATGTCAATTCAACCACACCTGAAAGATATAGTATCTGCAGCAAAGTATCAGTAGCAAGGTAGTATGATAGCAACAATAGCAACAGTAACCAGTAGCAGCAAAGTGACAGCAGTAGCAGCAAAGTAACAGCAGTAGCAACAGAGTAACAACAGCAACTGAGCAGCAAAGTAACGTAGCAAGGACCAGTACGAAAATACTTGTAGGCATTGGATCAGTGATGGATGATTATGCCGGATGCTATTCATCATGCAACAGTTATAACACAGAGAGATATGTAACTAGCTCCAGTTCATCAACGTAATGTAGGCATGTATTCCGTATATAGTCATACGTGCTTAGGGAAAAGAACTTGCATGACATCTATTGTCCATCCATCCGGTGGCAGCGGGGTCCTAGTGGAAACTACGGGATATTAAGGTTCTCCTTTTAATAAAGAACCGGACCAACGCATTAACACTTGGTGAATACATGAACTCCTCATACTGTGGTCATCTCCAGGAGTGGTTCCGGCTATTGTCACTCCGGGGTTGCCGGGTCATAACACATAGTAGGTGACTACAACTTGCAAGATAGGATCAAGAACACACATATATTGGCGACAACATAATAGGTTCAGATCTGAAATCATGGCACTCGGGCCCTAGTGACAAGCATTAAGCATGGCAAAGTAGTAGCAACATCAATCTCAGAACATAGTGGATACTAGGGATCAATCCCCGTCAAAACTAACTTGATTACATGATAGATCTCATCCAACCCATCACCGTCCAGCAAGCCTACGATGAGATTACTCATGAAAGGTGAAGAGCATCATGGAATTGGTGATGAAGGAAGGTTGGTGATGACGATGGCGACGATCTCCACTCTCCGGAGCCCAGAACGGACTCCAGATCTGCCCTTGAGAGGAAGAACAAGAGGTGGCGGCGCCTCCGTATCGTAAAACGTGATGAACTCTTCTCCTTGATTTTTTTTCGGATGAAAGGGACTAAATAGACCTCAGAATGGAGGCAGTGGAGCTCCGTGGGCCCCACAAGCCTGCCAGGCGTGGCCCGGGGGGGGGCCTGGTGGGCTTGTAGGCTCCAAGCTCCACTTCCTCCGTTGATTCTTGCGCCAGTATTTTTATATATTCCACAAAAATTCCCCGTAAATATCCAGGTCATTCTGATAACTTTTATTTCTTCGCAAAAACAACACCATGGCAATTCTGCTGAAAACAACGTTAGTCCGGGTTAGTTCCATTCAAATCATGCAAATTGGAGTCCAAAACAAGGGCAAAAGAGTTCAGAAAAGTAGATACGACGGATACGTATCAACTCCCCCAAGCTTAAAGCCTTTCTTGTCCTCAAGCAATTTAGTTGACAAACTGAAAGAGACAAAAGAAAAACTTTTACGAACTCTGTTTGATCTTGTTGTTGCAACTATGTCTAACTCATAACCATAATTTCAGCAAGATCACAAGCTAACCACATAAGCAAATGACATCTAGGTCTCACGGTAAACTCATATCAATGGCATAATCAACTAGCGAGTAAATAATAATAAGTCTCAAACGTCAACACTTCAATCAAAACAATCATGAAGCAGTATGAACAGATGGTATCTCGATCGCTAGCTCTTTCTGAGACCGCAAAACATAAATGCAGAGCACCTTTAAAGACCAAGGGCTGACTAAACATTGTAATTCATGGCAAAGAAGATCTAGTCACATTCATACTTAATAGCAGTTAAAAGCAAAGCATAAAAATGACAGAGGTGCTCTCTAATTGGTGCTTTTATAAGAAGAGGATGACTCAACAGGAACATAAATAGACATGCCCTTCGTAGAGGGAAGCATTGATTTGCAGAGGTGCCAGAGCTCAAGCTTTGAAAACAGATATAATAATTTTGGGTGGCATGCTTTCATTGTCAACGCAATGACCAAGAGTTTTCACCATCTTCCACGCTACACAAGCTATAGGAGGTCCCCAAACAGAAAAGTAAAGTTTTGACTCCCCCACCACCGATCAATCAGACTCCACGACTAGCCGAATACTCGGGTGCCGTCCATACCAACATCAATCCAGGGGGAGTTTTGTTTGCAATTATCTTTTCGATTTGAGCATGGAACTAGGCATTCCAATTACCGGCCCCTTTCTCGTGAATTATAGTGAATAAACACATATCGAGGATAACACGCCTAGCATGGAAGATACTGATAGCCCCCTGTCACCACATGAGCGGTTCGGGCATGCAAAACAGATTATTTCTTGAAGATTTAGAGAGTGGCACATGCAAATTTACTTGGAACAGCAGGTAGATACCGCATATAGGTAGGTATGGTGGACTCATATGGAACAACTTTGGGTTTATGGAAGTGGATGCACAAGCAGTATTCCCGCTTAGTACAAGTGAAGGCTAGCAAAAGACTGGGAAGCGACCAACTAGAGAGCGACAACAGTCATCAAAATGCATTGAGATTAACCAACATTGAGTGCAAGCATGAGTAGGACATAAATTACCATGAACATGAATATCATAGAGGCTATGCTGATTTTGTTTCAACTACATGCGTGAACATGTGCCAAGTCAAGCCACTTGAATCATTCAAAGGAGGATACCATCCTCTCATACTACATCATAGCCATCTTAAAATTCATGTTGGCATCCAAGACAAACCATTATAAGCTCCTAGCTAATTAAGCATGGCATCAGAAACTATGATCTCTAAGTTGTCATTGCAAACATGTTTCTCTCACAACAAAGCTGAATATTGAACGATGAGCTAGTCATATTTACAAAAACAAAATAGATCGAGTCCATACCAGCTTTTCCAAGCTCAGTCACTTCATCATATATCGTCATTATTGCCTTTCACTTGCACGACCGAATGATGTGAACAATAATAAGAGTGCTCGTGCATTGGACTAAGCTGAAATCTGCAAGCAAACACAAAGGAGAAGACAAAGTAATATGGCTCTTTGACAGATAAACAGATATGCATGCGAGAGCCACTAAACATTGTAACCATGGTCTTCTACCTTGACCCAAAGAAAAATAAAACTATTTACACATGAAAGCTCCCAACAAGGAAAAGAAAAACAAGAAAATATTTTTGGGTTTTTCTCAAACTAGACAAACACACGAAAAGAAAACGAGAAAAAGAAGTAAACTAGCATGGATGATACAGTGGCAAAGTGTGAACACCGACTAACAAAGTGAAAGCGTAAGCAAGAATATAAAGTCGGTGAGAAACACGTACTCCCCCAAGCTTAGGCTTTTGGCCTAACTTGGTCTACTCCCAAGGATGGTCCGGGCGATACCCAAAATCATAATGGGGGTTGTACGGGAGCGCTGCAGCCACTGCCTGAATAGCTGCCTCATGGAGATGAGCAGCCCTTGCCTCCCTCTCATGCTCCTCTGGCTCTCCTTTGGTTATGTAATATCTCCATTTTACCTGAAAGTCAAAGAAGGCAGGAGCAGGAAGGGTAATATGGAAAACACGCTGTCGGTTGAATATTAATCGGTATAGGAGGGATTCATCATCCTCTCAAGGAACTGATAGCGTGTCATAGCGGCACGATCAAGGAAGGCTGTATGGAGCGAGGGGTCTCCTTCGCGGATGGGTACTCCAAGAAAATTCGCTATGCGAGTGGCATAGATCCCATCAAAGAAATCCCCTTCATTAGCATTATTATTATTCAGCCTCCTTGCTATTATAGCTTCTATGTTGAAACTTCTATCACCCGTTACTGCGCTCTTAAGAATACTAAGGTCAGGTGCGTAGAGGTGACAATGCTCAATCTTGTCGTTATGCGTCTGCCTATGAAGAGGGCAAAGTGCTTTGCACAAGGAGATCGAAAATCGCAGCAAGAAGAGCAAGAACACGGGTTTGAGCTGCGAAACGATTTTTTCTGGAGGTAGGAGAAGCAAATGGGAGTTATATGAGTGGAGGGGGTGCACGTGGCCCCCACAAGCCTGGTAGGCGCGGCCAGGGGGGTGCCCGCGCCTCCAGGGCTTGTGGCCCACTGGTGCAGCCCCCTGACTAGCTCTCCTTCTCAGTATTTTTCAAAAATTCCAGAAAAAATCATACTTGATTTTTACGGCATTCGGATAACTTTTATTTTCGGGGTACTTTTCTATGGGACGCTAAAAGCAGAAAACAGGGAAAACTAAACTAAATCTATCATTTTTCTTCTAAGCAACCGAAGGTGAAAGCTTGGAACAGAGGTTTGTGACTCCTTGATTCATCCATCTAATGGTCATCGAAAGAAATCCGTCAATGAGGTTGATCAAGTCTCCTTGACAAACTTTTTCGAATCGCAAAAGGAAATGGAGAATTATCGAATAGTCACTAGGTTACCTCAATGGGGATGTGGATATCCCCAACAAGCAAATCATACTTCATCTTGACAGTAGGTATAGGGCATTCAAAGCTCCCAATAAGAATCGATGAAGTTTTTTCAATAGCATTGATGCAATGTACTCGATATCGTTTCTTCAGAAAGTGCACCGTATGCTCATTACTATTGACATGGATAGTGAAAATTGCCTTTGTTGCAATAAATAACTGCCCCTGCAATGTTTAAAAAGGGTCTTCCAAGGATGACCGCCATGGCATCATCCTCGGGAATATCCATAATAACAAAGTCTGTTAAGATAGTGACATTAGAAACCACAACAGGCACATCCTCACAAATGCCGATAGGGAAAGCAGTTGATTTGTCGGCCATTTGCCGAGAGATTTTAGTGGGTGTCAACTTATCCAGTTCAAGCCTACGATAAAGAGAGAGAGGGATAACACTAACACCATCTCCAAGATCGCATAAAGCATTTCTAACGTAGTTGCCTTTAATGGAGCAAGGTATAGTGGGCACTCCGGGATCACCTAGTTTCTTAGGAGTTCCACCCTTGAAGGTATAATTAGCGAGCATGGTGGAAATCTCAACCTCAGGTATCCTCCTCTTATTAGTAACAATATCCTTCATGTACTTAGCATACGGAGACATTTTGAGCATATTTGTCAAACGCATTTGCAGAAAGACAGGTCTAATCATTTCAACAAATCTCTCAAAATCCTCATCATCCTTTTTCTTGGATAGTTTGGGAGGAAAGGGCATGGGTTTGTGAACCCATGGTTCCCTTTCTTTACCATGCTTCCTAGCAGCGAAGTCGTTCTTATCATATCTTCTATTCCTAGGATGTGGGTTATCAAGATCAACAGGTTCAATCTCCACATCCTTATCATTGCTAGGTTGAGCATCAACATGAACATCACTATTGATATCATCATTAGGCTCATGTTCATCACCAGATTGTGTTTCAGCATTAGAGGCAGAGACATCGTTTGGACTCTTAGGTGTAACAGGGTTACTAGCGTGCAAGTTCCTATCATCTTTCTTCTTCTTTATAGGATGACTAGGTGCATCAGTGTTAACTCCTTGAGAATATTGTTCTTAGGATGACCCTCAAGATACAAAGGTTCCTGGGTCATTCTACCGCCTCTAGTGACAACTCTGACAGAATTGTCATTCAACTCATTGAGTAAGTCATTTTGAGCCTTAAGTACTTGTTTTACTTGAGTGGTAACCACAGAGGCATGTTTACTCAAGAGCTTAAGATCATTGACGTTTCTGTCCACACAAGCACTTAAATGACTAAGCATACGAGCATTCTGTTCCAATTGTCTGCTAACGTAATCATTGAAACTCGGTTGTTTGGCAACAAAGTTATCAAATTCATCCAAGCATAAGCTAGCAGGTTTATCAAAAGGAATATCACTCTCATGGAATCTACGAAGAGAATTTACTTCTACTACCTGTATCGGGTTATCAACACCATGGATCTCTTCGATAGGTGGTAGATTTTTGACATCTTCAGATTAATGCCTTTATCTTTCATAGATTTCTTAGCTTCTTGCATATCTTCAAGACTGAGGAATAGAATACGTCTTTTCTTAGGAGTTGGCTTTGGAGGTGGTTCGGGAATAGTCAAAGCATTCTCATTGCACAAGATATTATTCAATAGGATCTCAGCTTGTTCTACAGTTCATTCCCTAAAAACACAACCGACACAACTATCTCGGTGGTGCTTAGAAGCATCGGTTAGTCCATTATAGAAGATATCAAGTATTTCATTCTTCTCAAGAGGGTGATCATGCAAAGCATTCAGTAGCTGGACGAGTCTCCCCCAAGCTTGTGGGAGACTCTCTTGTTCAACTTGCGCAAAGTTGTATATTTCCTGCAAGGCAGCTTGCTTCTTATGGGCAGGGAAATATTTCTCAGAGAAGTAGTAGATCATATCCCGGGGCTACGCACACAACCAGGAGCAAGAGAAGTGAACCAAGTCTTAGCATCATCCTTTAGCGAGAAAGGAAACAACTTAAGGATATAGTAGTGGCATATATTTTCCTCACTCGTGAATAGGGTGGCTATATCGTGCAGTTTGGTAAGATGGGCTACAACCGTTTCAGACTCATAACCGTGAAAAGGATCAGATTCAACTAGAGTGATTAACTCAGGGTCGACAGAGAATTCATAATCCTTATCGGTCACAAAGATAGGCGAAGTAGCAAACTTCGGGCCGTATGTCATCCTAGCGTTCAAAGATTTTTCTTTCCACTTGAGCAGTAATTTCTCAACATCATAGCTATCCTTACAAGCAAGAAAGTCCTCAGCTATCTCTCCCTCCATAACATAACCCTCAGGCATATCAGGCAATTCATATCTAGGAGAGCTAGTTCTAACAGGCAAAATAGCAGGTTCTACTTCAATAGTATCAGCAGTTTCAGAAGTATCATCACATCTAGCAGCAACTCTAGCAATTTGTGCATCAAGGAATGCACCTAGTGGCAAAGCAGTATCAAGCATAGCATCATCATAAGCATCATGGGCAGCAGAAGTAGCATCATCAAGCACAAGCGACATATCAAGATTTCTAGCAGGAGGTGGTGTCGCAAACTTACTCATAACTGAAGGTGAATCAAGTGCAGAGCTAGATGGCAGTTCCTTACCTGTCCTCGTAGTTGAGGGCAAGACTTTAGTTCTTGGATCTTTCGGATTCCTCATAGTGACCAGCAGACGTAAATCCCAAGTGACTCATAGAATATAGCTATGCTTCCCCGGCAACGACGCCAGAAAATAGTCTTGATAACCCACAAGTATAGGGGATTGCAACAGTTTTCGAGGGTAGAGTATCAACCCAAATTTATTGATTCGACACAAGGGGAAGCCACATAATATTCTCAAGCATTAGCAGTTGAGTTGTCAATTCAACCACACCTTAAATATTTAGTATCTGCAGCAAAGTATTAGTAGCAAGGTAGCATGATAGCCACAGTAGCAACAGTAACCAGTAGCAGCAAAGTGACAGCAGTAGCAACAAAGTAACAACAGTAGCAACAGAGTAACAGCAGCAACAGTGACATCAGTAGCAGCAAAGTAATGTAGCAAGGACCAGTTGGAAAAGACTCGTAGGCATTGGATCGGTGATGGATGATTATGCCAGAAGCTATTCATCGTGCAACAGTTATAACACAGAGAGATATGTAACTAGCTCTAGTTCGTCAATGTAATGTAGGCATGTATTCCGTATATAGTCATATGTGCTTAGGCAAAAGAACTTGCATGACATCTATTGTCCATCCCTCCCGTGGCAGCGGGGTCCTAATGGAAACTACGGGATATTAAGGTTCTCCTTTTAATAAAGAACCGGACCAACGCATTAACACTTCGTGAATACATGAACTCCTCATACTATGGTCATCTCCGGGAGTGGTTCTGGCTATTGTCACTCCGGGGTTGCCGGGTCATAACACATAGTAGGTGACTACAACTTGCAAGATAGGATCAAGAACACACATATATTGGCGACAACATAATAGGTTCAGATCTGAAATCATGGCACTCGGGCCCTAGTGACAAGCATTAAGCATGGCAAAGTAGGAGCAACATCAATCTCAGAACATAATGGATACTAGGGATCAATCCCCGTCAAAACTAACTCGATTACATGATAGATCTCATCCAACCCATCACCGTCCAACAAGCCTATGATGAGATTACTCACGAACGGTGAAGAGCATCATGGAATTGGCGACGAAGTAAGGTTGGTGATGACGATGGCGACGATCTCCCCTCTCCGGAGCCCAGATCGGACTCCAGATCTGCCCTCCAGAGGAAGAACAGGAGGTGGCGGCGCCTCCGTATTGTAAAATGTGATGAAATCTTCTCCTTGATTTTTTTCCGGACGAAAGGGACTAAATAGACTTGAGATTGGAGGTGGTGGAGCTCCGTGGGCCCCACAAGCATGCCAGGCGCGGTCAGGGGGGCAGGCCTAGTGGGCTTGTGGGCTCCACGCTCCAGTTGCTCCGTTGATTCTTGGGCCAGTATTTTTTATATATTCCACAAAAATTCCCCATAAATTTCCAGGTCATTCCCAGAACTTTTATTTCTGCGCAAAAAGAACACCATGGCAATTCTGCTGAAAATAGTGTTAGTCCGGGTTAGTTCCATTAAAATCATGCAAATTAGAGTCCAAAACAAGGGCAAAAGAGTTCGGAAAAGTAGATACGATGGAGTCATATCAGGGCCACCAGGGGACCCCACAAGCCCCCTAGGCGCAGCCAGGGGGGTGCCTAGCAGGCTTGTGAACCCCGTGTGGCTCGTCTTCCCTACCTCTTCCGCCTATAAATTCGGAAAAATTCCAAAACTACGCGAGAGATCCACGAAAATACTTTTCCGCCGCCGCAAGCTTCTGTCTCCGCAAGATCCCATCTCGGGCATGTTCTGGTGCCCTGCCGCAGGGGGATTCAGATACAGAGGGCTTCTTCATCAACACCATGACCTCTCCAATGTGCGTGAGTAGTTCACCATAGACCTTCGGGTCCATAGCTAGTAGCTAGATGGCTTCTTCTCTCTCTTCGATCTTCAATACAAAGTTCTCCATGAGCTTCATGGAGATCTATCCGATGTAATCTTCTTTGCGGTGTGTTTGTCGAGATCCGATGAATTGTGGACTTATGATCAGATTATCTATGAATCTTATTTGAGTTTCTTATGATATCTTATATGCATGATTTCATATCCTTGTAATTCTCTTCGAGTTGTGGGTTTTGTTTGGCCAACTTGATCTATGATTCTTGCAATGGGAGAAGTGCTTGGTTTTGGGTTCATACCGTGAGGTGACCTCTCCCAGTGACAGAAGGGGCAGCGAGGCACGCATCGTGTTGTTGCCATCAAGGGTAAAAAGATGGGGTTTTCATCATTGGTTTGAGTTTATCCCTCTACATCATGTCATCTTGCTTAAGGCGTTACTCTGTTCGTCATGAACTCAATACACTAGATACATGCTGGATAGCGGTCGATGTGTGGAGTAATAGTAGTAGATGCAGAAAGTATCGGTCTACTTGTCTCAGACGTGATGCCTATATGTATGATCATTGCCTTAGATATCGTCATGACTTTGCGCGGTTCTATCAATTGCTCGATAGTAATTTGTTCACCCACCGTATTATTTGCTATTTTGAGAGAAGCCTCTAGTGAACACTATGGACCTCGGGTCTACTTCACACCATATTTTCAGCCTTACACTTTTACTTCGTTGCACTTTTCGCCTTCAGATCTCACTTTGCAATCAATCTTGAAGGGATTGACAACCCCTTTACAGCGTTGGGTGCAAGCTCTTTTGTGTTTGCACAGGTACTCTGGACTTGACGCGATTCTCCTACTGGATTGATACCTTGGTTCTCTAACTGAGGGAAATACTTACTGCTCCTGTGCTGCATCACCCTTTCCTCTTCAAGGGAAAAACCAACGCAAGCTCAAGAGGCAGGAGAAGGATTTCTGGGGCCGTTGCCGGGGAGGATCAAGTCAATAACTCATCCAAGTAAGTGTCGCAAACTCATCTCTTGCATTTACTTTTTTGCCTCTCGTTTTCCTCTCCCCCACTTCTAAAAAACAAAAATGTAGAAAAATATTTGTCTTTTTTTCATTTGCCTTTTTCGTTCACCCTTTTCTCTCGCATTCTTTCTGTTCGGTCGTGTGCTTGTTTGCTTGCTGAAGTCACCATGACTGAAAACACGAAACTTTGTGACTTCTCAAATAGTAATAATAATGATTTTATTAGTACTCTGATTGCTCCCGCCACTAGTGCGGAATCATACGAAATCAATGCTGCTTTGCTGAATCTTGTTATGAAAGAGCAATTCTCCGGCCTTCCTAGTGAAGATGCCGCATCCCATCTTAATATCTTCATTGAGCTTTGCGATATGCAAAAGAATAAAGATGTGGATAATGATGTGAGTAAATTGAAGCTTTTTCCGTTCTCGTTGCGAGATCGAGCAAAAACTTGGTTTTCGTCTTTGCCCAAAAATATTATTGATTCTTGGAACAAGTGCAAAGATGCTTATATATCCAAGTATTTTCCGCCGGCTAAGATTATCTCTCTCCATAATGATATCATGAATTTTAAGCAACTTGATCACGAACATGTTGCACAGTCTTGGGAGAGAATGAAATTGATGATTTGAAATTGTCCCGCTCATGGCTTGAGCCTTTGAATGATTATACAAATCTTCTACGCTGGCTTGAATTTCGCTTCTAGAAATATCTTGGACTCCGCCTCAGGTGGAACGTTCATGGAAATCACGTTAGGAGAAGCCACAAAACTCTTAGACAATATCATGACGAACTACTCTCAGTGGCACACTGAAAGGTCACCTACTAGTAAGAAGGTACACGCTATAGAAGAAATTAACTCGTTGAGTGCTAAGATGGATGAGTTAATGAATCTGGTTGCTAGTAGAAGTGCTCCTTTAGATCATAATGACATGCTCTTGTCTTCCTTGATTGAGAGTAGCAACGCTAGCTTGGACGTTAATTTTGTTGGTAGGAATAATTTTGGCAACAACAATGCTTTTAGAGGAAACTATGTTCCTAGGCCTTTTCCTAGTAACCCCTCTAATAACTTTGGCAACTCCTACAACAATACTCATGGAAATTACAATAGATTACCCTTTGATCTAGAGAGTAATATCAAAGAGTTTATCAACTCGCAAAAGATTTTCAATGCGTCCATAGAGGAAAAACTACTCAAAATTGACGATTTGGCTAGGAGCCTTGATAGAATGTCTAGTGATATTGATGCTTTGAAATTTAATTGTGTTCCTCCCAAGATCAATATGGATGAAACTTTGAAAGCTATGTGTGTTTCCATGAGTGAGAGCAAAGAAAGAACCGCCCAAATTCGTGCTAGACTTGAATGCTTAAAAGGGCGTGTTCTCGTGATAAGAATCACGAAGATCTTAAAGTGCTTGGTGTGACTCCCATTGAATCTTTGTTTTCTTGTGTCAAACCTAATGATGATGGGGCTGGATATGAATCCACTTTGGTTGAAAAACGCCCTAATGATTCGGAGTCCATCTATCTTGATGCTAAAAGCATTGAAAGTGGAGTAGAAGATATTAAAACCTTGAGTAGTAATGAAACTACTACTTTGGATTTCAAGGAATTCAATTATGATAGTTGCTCCTTGATTGAATGCATTTCCTTGATGCAATCCATGCTAAACTCTCCACACGCTTATAGCCAAGACAAGGCCTTTACCGATCATATCATCGATGCTATGATAAAATCTCTTGAAGAGAAACTTGAATTGGAAGTTTCTATCCCTAGAAAGATTCATGATGAGTGGGAACCTACTATCAAAATCAAAATCAAAAACTATGAATGCAATTCTTTGTGTGATTTGGGTGCTAGTGTTTCCGCGATTCCAAAGTCTTTATGTGATGTTCTGGGTTTTAATGAGATTGAGGAGTGTTCTCTTAATTTGCATCTTGCAGATTCTACTTTCAAGAAACCCATGGGAAGGATCAGTGATGTTCTTATTATCACAAATAGGAACTATGTACCCGTGGATTTCATTGTGCTTGACATTGATTGCAATCCTACATGCCCTATAATTCTTGGTAGACCTTTCCTAAAGACTATCGGTGCTATGATCGATATGAAGGAAGGGAATATTAGATTTCAATTTCCTTTAAATAAGGGCATGGAGCATTTTCCTAGAAAGAAAATAAGATTGCCTTATGAATCTATGATGAGGGCTACTTATGGTTTGAGCACCAAAGACGACGATACGTGATTGTATCGCCTTATGCCTAGCTAAGGGCCTTACCCAATAGCGCTTGTTGGGAGGCAACCAAATGAATTTATCTTTTTCTTTCTATTTTGTTGCGTCCACACCACCATAATTCTGTTATGATTGTGTCTTTTGTGTTTCTTTTTGTGTCTGATCCAAGCAAAACCTTTATGACAAGTCTTGGTGATGGTTGTTTGATCTTGTTGGAAAGAGACAGAAACTTTTCGCTCACGAGATTATTTTTCATTTTTATTCAGGAAGAGCTTTTGAGTTGATTCGTTTTGCTGCTGGTTGATATGCCTATTTCCCAGGCAGTCAAAATTGTTTAGAATTTTTGAGGTACCAGGAGTATACGAAGTATACAGATTGCTACAGACTGGTATGTTTTTGACAGATTCTGTTTTTGTTGAGTTGGTTGCTTGTTTTGATGAAACTATGGATAGTATCGGGGGGTACTAGCCATGGAAAAGTGAGAATACAGTAATCTAACACCAATATAAATAGAAATGAAGATTGCTACAGTACCTAAAGAGGTGGTAGTTTGTTTTCTTGTGCTAATGATATCACGAGTTTCTGTTTAAGTTTTGTGTTGTGAAGTTTTCAAGTTTTGGGTGATGTTCTCATGGACAAATGGATAAAGAGTGAAAATAGCTCAAGCTTGGGGATGCCCAAGGCACCCCAAGCCAAATTCAAGGAGACCAAAAAGCCTAAGCTTAGGGATTCCCTGGGAAGGCATCCCCTCTTTCGTGTTCAATCCATCGGTAACATTACTTGGAGCTATATTTTTATTCACCACATGATATGTGTTTTTCTTGGAGCGTCTTGTATCATAGGAGTCTTTTATTTTTGTTGTGTCACAATCATCCTTTCTGCACACCTTTTGAGAGAGACATGCACTCATCGTGAATTTGCTAGAATGCTCATCGTGCTTCACTTATATCTTTTGAGCTAGACCATTTTGCTCTTTGTGCTTCACTTAGATGTTTTAGAGCACGGCGGTGCGTGACTTGGTTGTTGGTTTGTGCTATGAAAATAGTCCCAAGGGTGATAGGTACCCAAATAGGATACACAAATTCCATCTTCATGTGCATTGAGTAGAAATAAAAGTTTGATTCCTCCTAATTAGTTTTGAGACGTGGATTTGGTAATATTAAGAGTTATGTTAGTAAGGTGTTGTGAATCTAGAAATACTTGTTTTGAAGTTAGTAATTCCCGTAACCTGCACGTATGGTGAACCGCTATGTTAGGAAGTCGGAGCATAATTGATCTATTGATTGTCATCCTTTTTGTTGCGGTCGGGATCGCGCGATGGTTAACACCTACCAACCCTTCCCCTAGGAGTATGTGTTTACCACTTTGTTTTGATTACTAATAAAAACTTTCGCAACAAGTATGTGAGTTCTTCATGACTAATGTGAGTCCATGGTATAGATGCACTTTCACCTTCCACCATTTCTATCCTCTCTAGTACCGCGCAATTTTAGACGGTGCACAAACCCACCATATGCCTTCCTCAAAACAGCCACCATACCTACCTACTATGGCATTTTCATAGCCATTCCGAGATATATTGCCATGCAACTCCCATCGTTCCGTCTCATGACTTGTGCCGTCGCTCTCATATTGCCATTGCATGATCGTAAGGTAGTTAGCGAGATGTTTCAACGTCATACGCCAAGCTAGATCATTGCACATCCCAGTACACTATCGGAGGCATTTCCTATAGAGTCATCATCGTTCTGAGCTTTGAGCTGTGAGTAAATAAAAGTGTGATGATCGCCATTATTAGAGCATTGTCCCATGCGAGGAAAAATAAAGAGGCCAAAGTTGCCCACAATAAAAAAAGAGAGAGAAAAAGAGGCCAAAGAGCCCAAATAAAAAAATAAGAGAGAAAAAGAGAGAAGGGACAATGCTACTGTCTTTTTCTACACGTGTGCTTCATAATAGCACCATGTTCTTCATGATTGAGAGCCTCTTGTTTTGTCACCACTAGTGGGAATCTTTATTTTATAACTTGGCTTGTATATTCCAATGATGGGCTTCCTCAGATTACCCTAGGTCCTCGTGAGCAAGCAAGTTGGATGCACACCCACTAGTTCTCCTTTTGTGCTTTCACATACTTATAGCTCTAGTGCATCCTTTGTATGGCAATCCCTACTCATTCACATTGATATCTATTAATGGGCATCTCCATAGCCCTTTGATACGCCGAGTCAATGTGACCATCTCCTCCTTTTTGTCTCACAACCACCACCACACTCTATTCCACCTATAGTGCTATATCCATGGCTCACGCTCATGTATTGCGTGATAGTTGAAAAAGGTTTGAGAAAGTAAGAGTGTGAAAACAATTACTTGGCCAATACCAGGGTTCTGCATGATTTAAATTAGCTGTGTGGGGATGATGGATCATAGCCAGACTATATGATTTTGTAGGGATAACTTTCTTTGGCCTTGTTATTTCAAAAGTTCATGATTATGTTGCTAGTTTGCTTGAAGTATTATTGTTTTCATGTCAATAGAAAACTATGGTTTTGAATCTTACGGATCTGAACATTCATGTCACATGAAAGAAGTTACAAAGGACAACTATTCTAGGTAGCATTCCACATCAAAAATCCAGTCTTTATCACTTCCCTACTCGAGGACGAGCAGGAGTTAAGCTTGGGGATGCTTGATAGGTCTCCAACGTATCTATAATTTTTTATGGTTCCATGCTATTATCTTGTCAAACTTTGGATGTTTTGTATGCCTTTTATATCTTTTTTGGGACTAACTTATTAACTCAGTGCCAAGTGCCAGTTCCTATTTTTTTTTCCGTGTTTTTGACCTTTTTCAGAGGAGGATTTTAAACGGTGTCCAAACGGAATAAAACTTCTGAAAAGATTTTTTCCAGAACAGAAGATACGCACGAGACTTGAGAACCAAGGCACGGGCCACCAGGGGACCCCAGAAGCCCCCTAGGCGCGGCCAGGGGGCCCACGCCTAGTAGGCTTGTGGGCCCCTTGTGGCTCGTCTGCCTACCTCTTCCGCCTATAAATTCAGAAAAATTCCAAAACTGCGCGAGAGATCCACAAAAATACTTTTCCACCACCGCAAGCTTGTGTCTCCGCAAGATCCCATCTGGTGCACGTTTTGGTGCCTGCTAGAGGGGGGATTCGGATACGGAGGGCTTCTTCATCAACACCATGACCTCTCCGATGATGCGTGAGTAGTTCACCATAGACCTTCGGGTCAATAGCTAGTAGCTAGATGACTTCTTCTCTCTCTTGGATCTTCAATACAAAGTTCTCCATGATCTTCATGGAGATCTATCCAATGTAATCTTCTTTGCGGTGTGTTTGTCGAGATCCGATGAATTGTGGATTTATGATCATATTATCTATGAATCTTATTTGAGTTTCTTTTGATCTCTTATATGCATGATTTCATATCCTGGTAATTCTCTTCGAGTTGTGGGTTTTGTTTGGCCAACTTGATCTATGATTCTTGCAACGGGAGAAGTGCTTGGTTTTGGGTTCATACCGTGCGGTGACCTCTCCCAGTGACAGAAGGGGCAACGAGGCACGCATCTTGTTGTTGCCATCAAGGGCAAAAAGATGGGGTTTTCAACATTGGTTTGAGTTTATCCCTCTACATCATGTCATCTTGCTTAAGGCGTTACTCTGTTCGTCATGAACTCAATACACTAGATGCATGCTGGATAGCGGTCGATGTGTGGAGTAATAGTAGTAGATGCAGAAAGTATCGGTCTACTTGTCTCAGACGTGTTGCCTATATGTATGATCATTGCCTTAGATATCGTCATGACTTTGCGCGGTTCTATCAATTGCTCGACAGTAATTTGTTCACCCACCGTATTATTTGCTATTTTGAGAGAAGCCTCTAGTGAACACTATGGCCCCCGGGTCTACTTCACACCATATTATAAGCCTTACACTTTTACTTCGTTGCACTTTCCGCCTTCAGATCTCACTTTGCAATAAATCTTGAAGGGATTGACAACCCCTTTACAGCGTTGGGTGCAAGCTCTTTTGTGTTTACGCAGGTACTCTGGACTTGACGCGATTCTCCTACTGGATTGATACCTTGGTTCTCAAACTGAGGGAAATAATTACTGCTCCTGTGTTGCATCACCCTTTCCTCTTCAAGGGAAAAACCAACGCAAGCTCAAGAGGCAGCGGCTTCAAACCGCCTGGGTCAAAGATTTTCAGAGACACTCTGCAGTTCCTGAACGTTCATCGACAAGACCTGGGACCCAAGTCCATCAGTAATCTCTACCAGTTTCAAGTATTTGGCGAGGTATACCTGCAAAGAGAGCCCACAGTTCTATTATTCTGGAACTTTTTCCATCTGAATCGCCAGACATAATTCTCCAACGGACCCAATCATGAACTCGGAGGAGTCAACATCCAGAGGCGCCGCGAGCGTGGATTTCCATCTGTCCTTCTGCCCAGCCATCCCAAAGGCTGGGCCGAGTCTTGGTTGTACTGTCGTGACACTTCCCGTCCTGGCGAGAACCCACTCCCGGGTTACAGAGAAGAACGCCTACCCATGGACTTCAAACTTCCCGAGAAGCTCACAGAAGAAGAAGAATCAGAATTCATCCCTATCTTCTCCGAGTTATGGTCCTTGACCAATAACGGGCTCATCGGGATCGATCTATTCCGTTGCTAGGTGGAATGGAACATTTTTCCTTTGAGTCGCTGGAATGGTTTGATGTGCGAATATGACAGTAGCGTGAACCATCCGCAATGCTTCCACCACAAAAAAATCCCAGAGAAGGAAATTGTTGGGATAATCAAGAAGTTGACCGGCGACTCTTTGGAAGACTACGCCAAAATCGGGCTCAAGCCCTTCTGTCGCTCCAACCCGGCTCCATCGGTAAGAATCTGAGCCACCCTTTACCTTGTAAATATACGTGCCAACAGTGTGGGTTTGAAATTTTATTCTATCCATCAGAAAGGTGATCCCTTTTGGCGAAGGGGACCAAAAGTTACTGCCCAAAAAACAACCAAACCGCCACCGAAGAAGAAGAAGAAAGCAAGCAAACGCAAAGCCACCAGCAAGGATTCATCCGTTGTCGGCGAGCCACAAGTTGTCGAAGAACAGTCACAGGTAAAAACTTCCCCTTTACTTGTCATCCTTATGTTCCGACTCATGCTTATACCCTGTGTCCATATGCGTAGGGCGATGAATACGAGAGCCAAGATGACGCGGTTGAGGTAATTTATATTTCTTTCGACTCAACTTCCTCTTCACCTAGGCCAGCCAGGCGGATTTGTGGGGAAGTTCCCGTGTCTCACCCAGATGCTTATATGGACCCTGATTTCCTTTTGAAGAAGGTGAAATATACTCCCAAGCGTAAAACCCGGAGCCTCTCTGGCGACTTAATTTCCGGGTTGCCTGAAAAGACAACCGGTCGGAAGTGCACAAGTGAGGTATACTCTTGTTAAACACAATCTCTTCCTTGTAGAAAAAGCGATTCACAACTCCTTCACTCTTTGAACTTTATTCTCTCAGACTTCTCCTCCTTCATCTGGTGACTCAGCGATGTCGGCTCTTCTGCCAATGATTCGTGTACAAGGGTGAGTTCTTTTATTAACCCTTTCTCTTCCCAATAATGATATTTGCTCTAACTTTGATGTCTTTATTTCAAAGCACAAGCAAAGAAGAGAAAGACTGGCGACTTGTCTTCCGCCCCTAAGACGACTGAGGCGTTAGTCACATGCACCTCTGTCCCGAAGCTTGACGAAGCTTGACTGAGGCGTTAGTCACCTGCGGATGACATCCCTGACGTCCGGGACGACTTTCTAGGCCCCTTAAAGGAAACCACTGGCAATGTTAACCTGCCAAGCTCTCCCAGGGCGACTGAGGATCCAGATGCCGTCATTATCACTGGTACTGGCTACTCCAAACCTGCAGCGGCGGTGTTATCTAAACACACCTCAAAGGAAACCCATCCTTCCAAAGAACAAGATGCCAGTAAGTTGAAGCTTCCTCAGTATGAGAAGCTAGAATTTGATCAACTCTGCTCTGGCTTCGCAAGTTGCTTGGAGACGAGTTATGAAATGAATAAAAGCTTGATCCATATGATGAGAGTAAAACATGAGGTACGTTCTTTATTACGTATCCTCTTCCACCCATTAGCCTTCCAATAGATTGGTCTTGCTTGATGAAATAATTTTTGTTGCAATGTCTGTTAGACCTGTATCTGTCCATAGCCCCCAAGGGCCGGGTCATCTTTTGAAAGATGAGCCGGGTCTTTTATTTAGAGAAAAACTTCAACCTGTAGCCCCCAAGGGCCGGGTCATCTTTTGAAATATGAACTGGGCCTTGTATTTAGAGAAAAACTTCAACCTGTAGCCCCCAAGGGCCGGGTCATCTTTTGAAAGATGAGCCAGGTCTTGTAGTTAAAGAAAAACTTCAACCTGTAGCCCCCAAGGGCCGGGTCATCTTTTGAAAGATGAGCCGGGTCTTGTAGTTAAAGAAAAACTTCAACCTGTAGACCCCAAGGGCCGGGTCATCTTTTGAAAGATGAGCCGGGTCTTGTAGTTAAAGAAAATCTTCAACCTGTAGCCGCCAAGGGCCAGGTCATCTTTTGAAAGATGAGCCGGGTCTTGTATTTTGTATGACTTCAAATAGAATCATACATTAGCCCTCAAGTGTCAGGAATATTGCTTGCAATAGTTTTGAGACTTGTCTCCGCAAATTTTTCTTTGCATGAATCTGTGACCCAGGCCGAGTCATCCCTAGTTGAATTGAGGAAAAATTTAGCCGAACAGCAGAATGCTCGGTCTGAGTCTGAGAAGAAGTGTCAGGTGGCTCTGTCTGAAATAGAAAAAATGAAGGCTGATCACCAGAAGCTTGAAAAGAAAGCTAAAGCTGACCAAGCCGCCATCCTGAAGCGGGCTGAGCAAGCCGAGAAGAAACTAGAAGCCGCCCAGCAAGAGCTCTCCGGCTTGAAAAAACACATCTCCAACATGACTCTAGCCATGTTTGGTAAGGATTAATTCCCTTCATCAAAAAATCAGTCTAGTTTTGCCAAGACTAACAAACACGGATTTATCCTTTGTAGGTCCACGAGCCGCGAATCTCCAAGACGACTGCATGCTGAAACTAAAGGCAATGTATACCTTCACCGAGAAGTTGTATACAAGAGCGTGCTGATGATAAAAGCAGTGATGGGCAACAAAGAGCCAGTTAAGTCTGTCAAGAGCATGCTTGGCTACGTGTCTATGTTGCCTCCTCAAGTGGAGGAGCTGAAGAGATCAACCGCCCGGAAGGGAGCCCTGAATACCCTAAGCCGGTGCTTGGCCTATGCTCCCGAGCTGAAACTAGAGGAGGTAGCTGCTGGCTATCCTGAACTAAAAGATGATGGGTCGGAGTTCACCGAGGACGACTACCACCGAGTAATCAAGGACTCCCGCTTTGCGGCGACTCAACTAGCAGCCGGCTTGGATTTAAACAAATACCAAGACGCGTATGATGATAGTAACAAGAAGGTGACTCCTCCGTCGTACGAAATTACTAGCTTAGCTCCTCGACGGCCCAAGAATCCCTTCGACCTTGAAGCAGATCTGTCCATCTTCCTTAACAATGAAGATGAGTTCGTCGCCTTATCCAAGTGTAACTGGAAGGTGAACGACTTACAAATTGAAGGTGGAGAGAGCTCGAGGCAAGGTGACTCGGAGGCGACTTGAGTCTTCTCAAGATGTAGTCATTGCCTTTAAAAAACAATCCGATCTCTTCTTTATCGGGAGATGACGCCCGACTTGGCCGTGTGAGCCATGTAATAGTTTGTTAGATTGTAGGGAAACAGTCTTCGGCCCATGCCTTTTGCTTGACATTGTTGAATAATTTACCCCTTTAATGTATCATGAATCGCCTTTTACAGTCCCTCTACTTGATAAGCGAGGAAGTGTCGTAGTTTGACATAAAAATCTTCAACCTGTGTGTGAGGAAAAACCATAAGCCGACTCAGGGAGTTATGGCAGAAGATAAACCAGCCCCCCTGGGTCATGGCGAATAATAGTTAAAAACCGTCCCAATGAGTTGCGGCGAGTTATGAACAAAGGCCGGCTCAATGAGTCGCGGCGAGTTTATACAAGGGTGTTATGAAACTTTGTGGCTGTGCCACCAAGATATAAAATTTGTCATCTCAATGAGCTACGACAGGATAAGACGAGTTTGCAAAACTCTAGTGTTACCCCAAGAAGGCTTTTGCAATAGCCCAGATTATTTAGACCGGTTGATCAGGCGCGAGTCAAGCTTCAGTGAAGCAGGTTCAGTGAACCAATGGTTTCTCTATTTTCCATGTGTGGCTCCGACCGGTACCTTTTAACGAAGGCGAGTTCAGGGTCCAAATAACGGATTGACTCGCCTAGAGTACATAGGTCCATGTGGCGACTTGTCCAAGACATAGTCCAGTATAACCATTTGTAATGCGGTAATTTTTTGCTAGGCAAGAGGGTATTCAGGCTGAACTCAGTGAGTGGAAGCCCCCAAGTGACCTATGATTAGGGAAAAGTCGGACATAGGATTGCAGAAGCGTGTGCGCTTTTACTGCAAAACGACTTGGGAACTTGCAGCCCCCAAGTAAGCCGGCGTAATTCTCAAAATCATATAAGGCACCCATGTTTGAACTGTGCAACATGGCGACTGGTCCTCTTTATCTTATCAGTACCCAGTTTTGAAATAAGTGCAGCATGGCGACTTATGCTGTTTGGTACTGATAGCGTCCATGTTTGGATGACTCAAAGAATAATAAAGACTCATGCTTTCCAGAAGCTGAAACGGCAAAGGACCCCGAAGTTCGTGGGTGCCGGCTTTATTACTTTATAAACAAAAGATTACAAGTTCTGAGATTTGTAAAAAAGAAAGGAGCCTATGGCTCTAGGTATAGTAAGGCTGCAGGTGGGCTAATTCCAGGGGCGAGTTGTCTCAACCTCTGTAGTTGGCCGATCTGGGCGAAGATCCACCAAGTAGTACGAGCCGTTCCGAAGATTCTTGCTGATGACAAACGATCCTTCCCATGGAGGTGATAACTTATGCATACTAGTGTGATCCTGAATCAACCGGAGCACTAAGTCACGCTCTTGAAAAGTCCAACTCTTGACATGGCGGCTGTAGTAGCGTCGCAAGTCTTGTTGATAGATCGCCGAGCGTGACGCAGCCAAGTCTCGCTCTTCCTCCAAAGCGTCCAACGAATCCTGTCATGCCAACTCGTTGTCCTGTTCCACATAGGCGGTGACTCGCGGTGAATCGTGTCGAATGTCACTTGGCAACACCGCTTCTGCCCCGTAGACCGGAAAGAAAGGAGTAAAACCCGTGGAGCGGTTGGGGGTGGTCTTGATGCTGCATAATACTGAGGGCAACTCTTCCACCCAACATCCTGGAGTATGCTCCAAAGGCACCATAAGCCCGAGCTTGATTTCTCGTAGTATTTCCTGATTCTCCCTTTCTACCTGCCCATTAGATGGGGGATGTGCGACTGCAGAAACATCAAGCCGGATATGCTCTCGACTGCAGAACTCTTGCATTGCGGCCTTTGATAGATTAGTACCATTGTTAGTAATGATACTACGAGGGTATCCAAACCGAAAAATCAGTTTTTTCAAGAATTTGACAGCCGTATCTGCATCACAGCTACTAACAGGTACTGCCTCAACCCACTTAGTAAACTTGTCAACCGCCACCAATAGGTGAGTCTTTTTATTGGATGACATCTTGAAAGGACCAACCATGTCCAGCCCCCAGACCGCAAATGGCCAAGTGATTGGGATCATTCGCAACTCCTGAGCCGGCACGTGCATCCGCGTCCAAATTTCTGACAACCATCAGAACCATGTCCAGCCCCCAGACCGCAAACGGCCAAGTGATTGGGATCATCCGCAACTCCTGACCTGACCCACTACATCCGACACAGCTCGCCTGTAAGCCGCCATCAAGGGATCTCTAGAATCCCAGGTGCCAGAAACCTGCTGTGGCACCAAATCCGAGTCGCCCAAACATCCGACTCGCGTGAGATTCATCTCTTTGGCGAGTCGCAATCCATGGAGCAAGGCTTCATACTCTGTTGTGTTGTTGGTACATGGAAACATCAGCCAGAGGACATAGCAAAATTTGTCACCCTGAGGCGAGGTTATCACCAAACCAGCCCTCGAGCCTTCCAACTGCCTGGATCCGTCGAAATAGATGGTCCAATATGTGTGATAGGGCCTATCCTCTGGAATTTGCAACTCGGTCCAATCGTTGATGAAATCCACTAGTGCTTGACATTTAATTGCCGTACGGGGAGTATATCGCACGTGATGAGGCCCCAACTCAATGGCCCACTTAGCAATCCGTCCTGTTGCTTCTCGATTTTGTATAATGTCACCAAGGGGAGCAGAACTGACTACCATGATGGGATGCTCTTGGAAGTAGTGTTTCAGCTTCCGACTCGCCATAAACACCCCAAAGACCAACTTCTGCCAATGCAGGTAGCGTTGCTTGGAGAGGGTCAGGACTTCGCTAATAAAATATACTGGTCGCTGAACCGGGTATTCGTTCCCTTCTTCCTTCTGCTCGACAACCACTGCCACACTCACTACTTTAGAATTGGCCGCGATGTACAAAAGCATAGGCTCCTTGTCCGTCGGAGCCACCAGCACTGGCGGGTTAACCAATTGTCGCTTCAAGGCTTCAAAGGCTTCATTGGCTTCGTCCGTCCATACGAATTGATCAGTTTTCTTGAGCAGCTCATAAAGAGGGATGACTTTCTCCCCAAGGCAACTTATAAAACGACTTAGAGCCGCGATACGACCCGCCATGCGTTGGACTTGGTTAATATTAGCCGGCTTTCCTAGCGAAGTAATCGCTTCAATTTTGTCCACGTTAGCTTCAATGTCACGTTCTGACACGAGAAAACCCAATAACCTTCCTGCAGGAACACCAAACACGCACTTGGTGGGGTTAAGCCTCATCTGGTATACGCGCAAATTGTCGAAGGTCTCCTTGAGATCCTCCAAGAGAGACTCTTTCTTCTGAGATCTGACTACGATGTCGTCCACATAAGCATGGACATTACGACTGATCTGGTTATGCAAACAATTTTGGATGCAACGCTGATAAGTCACCGGTGCACTCTTGAGCACGAACGACATAGACACGTAACAAAAGGCTCCGAAGGGGGTTATGAAGGACGTTTTCTCCTGGTCCGCCACCGCTATCGTGATCTGGTGGTATCCTGAATAAGCATCCAAGAAATATAAACACTCGCAACCCGCCATTGAGTCAATGATTTGATCAATGCGGGGAAGGGCGAAGGGATCCTTTGGGCAGGCTCTCTTGAGGTCAGTGTAGTCGATGGACATGCGGAAAGTGCCGTTCTTTTTTAGCACCAGCACCCGGTTAGCCAGCCATTCAGGATGGAAAACCTCGATGATGAACACAGCGGCTAAAAGCCGGATAACCCTGACCCGCCGCAGCTGCCGTCTCCACCTGACACGTGGCTCGCGTTGCGTCCACAATGTCTTGGGCTCACGAATCGGGCATCCCGAGCGGGTTGGCCTGAGTAAAACGCCATTGCCCGCTAGTCACTGCGGGTTGGTCCTCGTGGTGACTCCTGGTGTGACTCGCCTGGGGCATGGAGTGTAACCGGTCAAGGCTGTGTGAGTATTGCACATGTTGGACCACTGCTATCTTCAGCATCTCGATGGCGTTTCTTGCTTCTACCTCGGCCAAGGTGTTTCCGTAGATGGGGAGGGACTCTAGGTGGTGGGTTGCCGCCAGGACGTTATCCACGGGATTTGAGAAGTGGCCTCGTGGTGTTTGGAAGCGGGTTGTGTGGGCGTCCGTTGGTTGAGGCGGTGGCAGGTTAGGTGGTTGAACCGGACTTCCCCCTGGAGCGGCTTGCAAAGGTCGATCAGGTCCCGCCCCAGGAGTGCGCGGGGTGTCTAAGAGGCGAGTTGGGTGTAAGTCAGCCGGGAGGCCTCCGTGATGCCTCCTTTGGTGAATGGTATCGGATGCACACCGTTATCTCTCGAGCCGCCTGCCTTCGGTGTTCAACCATTCCGTTTCCGCAGCGATCAATGCCTGCTGCGTCTCCATCCTGGCGGCTTCCGCTTCCACGTCTCGTTGGGCTTTGTCCATCGCCTCCCGCAGCTTTGCCAGTTCGGCATTGATCAATTCCTGATTCTCTAGTGTCACAGTGGTTGTCATAAGCCTGGTGACCTCTGCCGTTAAGTCCGCCATGGCTTGAGCCGGGGTTTTCGATGTCTCGCCAGTCTCATTATTGCCGGCCGTGTTTTGCTGAGGTTGTGCCGCCCCTGCCATATAGATGGCGATTTGTCGACGGGATCTTTCAAGAATCTCGGGGTGCATTGCCAGAGACAACCCTCTGAGTTGTTCTTCGTGAAGAGGATGGATTGAATCTATCTCGCCTATGGATGACTCGCCGACAGAGTTGACGGGGGTGACCTCCTGGACTGCCGGCTTGTCTTGTACGTTGTCTCCCTGCGTAAAACCGACAAAAATGTGGCGTTTCTCGTCCTGTCATGTGATGGGGAGGACGTACCTGGCCGGCTCGACGATGTCGGTGGAGGTGTTCGGCTCAGGCACGGGTGTTCCAATCATGCCATTGAAGATGTTGATCTTGCCGAAGGGGACTCTATAACCAGATTCAATTGAATCGGCTTCTGGCCCTCATAGCGATATGTCGATGTAGTACCTTTTGCGGCGGCTCTTTGTCATGATGTCGACCGAATAGCTTTCTAACCCCGGTAGGGCTCCCTTTGAGAACTCAACTCCACCGTGCACTGGCCCCACGGTGGGCACCAACTGTCGTGGTTTTGTCACGGTAGATGTCCTTGTGAAAGGACTTAAGCGTGGAGCCATCGCACCTTGGTGGCAACTCAAAGGGGGTGAGCGGAAGTGAGACTCAGATTTACCCAGGTTCGATCCCTCGTGTGGAGGTAAAAGCCTACGTCCTGCTTTGTGTAGATTGATGATGGTTTCGATTACAAGGAGGGCGTAACTCGCCTGACCTAGCTCTCGATGATTAACTTGCCCCTATCTTCCTCAGGGACTCGCCTTTATATATAGGTTGAGGCCCTAGGGTTTACAAGAGTCCTGGCTATGCTACAAGTCGTAGCTTTCCCTATCTCTAAGTCACCGTGCTTTCCAAGACTGGAAACCTCCTTGGCGGTCTATCTCCTGTATAGCTCCTAAACCGCCATCCGGCTCCTGGACCATGGCTTGTATTACCAATGAATGAGTCGCCCCTTTAGTGAGCCGGCCCTAGTCCATTCCGACTGCGCCATCTATTGGTCAATAGTGGCCATGTCGGATGCCAGAGACGGGTCAAATCTATCAGACTCACTACTGGTCGATTCTAAGGTGGTCTGGGTGCTAGGGTAACCTATAGCCAGCCTAGCTCTGATACCAAGTCTTGTGGCACCCCGAAAGAGGGCCGACACAGGCCAGTCCCCAGGATAAGACCGGACGCACGTCAAGAGCATGATACATAAATTCCAGGCAAAGATGGCTTTATTAATATAATGGAGTATTACAATACTGTTGCTCACAACAATATTACACAACTCCAAGACTAACTAAATGGCAGCCGAGGTCTTGATAACACGGTAACAATGTCCCTGGCTAGGCTCCATAACTCGCAGGGCTGGCTGGGTTATGATCTAGCACGACGAGTCTTCTCCTGCAACTGTCCACGTGCAAGGCCAGGTGAGTACTTTGAATGTACTCGCAAGACAACCAAATACATAGCATCCAAACAGCGGATAACAAAGCAAGCGTAATAGCTATTCTAAGCATGGCATGAAATAAACAGGATAAATATGAATGAAACATAGCATGTCATGCACTAAACATGTAATCTACCTCACTAGCATGGCAACGATCACGAGAAGTGCTTAAACAACTTACGGTTACCGAGTATCAACTTACTCTCTTCGGGTTGTCCCACAACCCTCGACATACTCACAACATAATCCGAACGGATCCAAATCCCATCACATGGTCACCGGACCATTCGTCATATAGCCTTCTCTTGGCTAGCATATCGTATACCCGTCATCTTATGTTTCTCACACAAGATGAGTTCTACCATCATTACTAACATTGATATGGTTGACCATCTACTGAGGTCTGATCGGGCTGTCCATTACCATGGACTCGGCTATTTGAATAGGTTTGACACTCTGCAGAGGTTGCACACTTTACCCACACTCTGGAGCACTGACCTCGCGATCCCATTCGGGTGGACCAGCATTGCTCCAACAAAAATTTCCTGACCCGTGACTCTCTCAACGTACCACCGGCAATCACTCTTCCCCGGAGTCTTGCCCTGGGTGGCCCTGTGTCCTCATGACACCTGCCACCGTCGTGGCCAAACTAACTGTCCCAACCGGGGACGGGTACCCAACAACTCAACTTGGCTCACAGGGTTATCACCGCCTACCTGATCAGGGTAGCATGCGTGCATAACCCTCCCTCTTTGGAGGTACCGGTGAGAGATCATGCGATCAGCTCAAGTCACGGCCGTCCCATATCGGCAAGATGTGGTTGTACGATAAAGTCCGGACAGGTGACTCGGGATCAACACCCTAAGTTTAATTTATCAATATGTTTATCAAGCTTGACTACTTAATAACTCATCATGATAATAGCGATGAATGCAATAGCAATGATAAGAACACTACAAACTATTTCTATATCATGAACCATTAATACCACAGGATGTGAATAACAAATTATTACTTCATAGGTTTTATCTATAACTGAGATCCTCGGAACCCTCACATAAACTTGGCAAATAAAACGGTAGCCACCAGAACGGTTGTTACACACATATCTGGGACATTACCGGAATAACTCAACCCCGACTCAACACGGCTGGAAAGCAGCTCAGAGCATGAGGCGGTGTTGATAAGAAGAATGTGGGAGTTTCCTAAGACCGCCGAATGACAGCTTAGAGCATAGGGTCACTGCCACGGAAAGAAAT
Organism: Hordeum vulgare subsp. vulgare; assembly: GCF_904849725.1. Lineage (NCBI taxonomy): Eukaryota > Viridiplantae > Streptophyta > Magnoliopsida > Poales > Poaceae > Hordeum > Hordeum vulgare. The sequence goes on from NC_058521.1 coordinate 538,200,967, forward strand.
TCAACAGTTGCTCGTGACGGCCGAAAAGCAGCTCAGAACACGAGCTAACTGCTGACAAGAGAAGTATAAAATTGGCATCCACCCCGGTCGGCCGAAAATAGCTCAGACTCAGGCATGATGCTATTATTAAAGAAAATGCGAGCAAGGGTTCGTCGGCATATCGCACGTCACATTGCTCAGTCACGCACATCACAAATTAAATAAGCAAGAGCATTACCGAGCAAGGGTGAGGGCATATATTATATGAAGAGTACTGCAAAATAATATACTACTGATGTTACCGTTGCATGCAAACATAGAGTAACGGTGTTACAGATAATCACACAGGGTGCAAGCAGAGCTATCACACATATCCGGAGCTCATGACAAGAGGTTGGCTTGCCTAGGGGTCGACGAATACGCCGCGAAGAAGCGCATTACGACACCGGGAAAATTTACCGAAGAGGGTTTTCTTTTGTAGGGCTCGATCGGAGGGCAAGGGAAAAACGGTCATTTCTACTGTGCAAACATATCATGAAAATAATATAGTCGAGACGGGCTCCACGAGACGAAGACGTGACCGCTGGTTTTACCTCAATCGGAGCTACGAGCGCAATGTTATGGTCGTTCGTTGTTTAGGCAGAAAAACAAATAAAAACCTGTTCATTTCCATCTAAACCAGCGAACGTCCACAACTTAGGCAGTTCGGCCGATGGAGTTTTATAGCAGAAAGCGTATTTCATAGAATACGCTTTCGGTAAACCAAAAGCGCATTTCGCCGACTATGCCTTCACTTAAAACGCGCGGGCCCAGGGGGGGTGACCGTTCTCTCATTTATAGGTGGGGACCACCTTATCCACTCCCTCTCTCTCACTTACACACGATGCCTACCCCTGCTTCTCTCTCTCCTCCCTGGCTCCTTCTTCTACCTCGTGCTCCCGAGCAGAGGAGGCCGAGCCGCCGGTGCAGCCGGCGACTAGAGGCCGCGGGATGGCCGGCCGACGGGAGAAGGGGCTCCGCCAGCCCACGCCGCGCTCGCAGGCGGTCGAGGGGGAATCCGGGCTGTCCTACAACTATGCCGCCACGGCAGGGACGCCATGGCCGGCGGCCGCCTCGTGGAGGAGCACTTGCAGGGCCTGCCCGTCGGAGAGGAAAGCGGCGGCGACATAGCCAGGGCTAGGAGGTGCCCTGACCGAGGAGAGGGGAGAGGGGGAGCGCTCTGGAGCTGAAATCACCGTGGGGTACGATGGGAGCTCTCGGCCATTAGGGAGGTACGGAGCTCTAGGAGCTCAATTAGGAGGGGGGACTGGGGCTGCTGGTGCTTGCGAGCTCGGGGAGGGGCTCAGGCACCCTTAAATAGCATTAGGAGGGAGCTCTCGCGAGATCGGGAGAAGCTCGGAGAATCCATGGCGGGATTCCCTTCGGTGCACATATCCAGGGGCAAGAGGATGAGGGGGATAGGGTTCTAGAGTGTTCACACGTGCCAGAGGAAGCTCTACGACACTCCCGGACAGCTTAGAACCAGATGGATACAAGCTCCCGCCGACCTCAATGCACAGAGCTTAGTTTTGGCACGCTCTGCACATGGTCACCATGGTGCCACGGTATTGTCATGCCCCACAAGCTCTCAAATCATGTCTAGGGTGTTCTCCAAGCTACACTGAGCTGCACTATGCATCTGGATAACCATGGGGGGCAATGAGGTGACCAAACCAAGGTCAAATAGTCTCCAACAGCAAGGTGTTTGTGTTGTGGTGTGGCCACCACAGTGCACCTCTTGGCATGATGTTTGGCTGAGGTTGACCACTCACCAAGGTCACTATACTGGCCAAAATTCAGCACAATCCAATAAGTCTATGGGGTACTTCCTTTGTAAGTTGGCAATCTGACCAGAAATGAAGAAGAGGTTGCTGGGGTTAACTGGATAGATGCAAATGGCTGAAATTTGGAGGAGACTCATGATTTAGGCATATGAAGGCACTGGAAAAGTTTCATACCATTCGCACAAATATAAATGGTACTTCCTTCACAATGCTCCAATCTGGATAGAATCTTAAATAATTTGCTGGGGAAGAATGGAGTAATGAACTGGGCTAAATTTTGGTGGACAAAGATGATTTAACACAGTGAACCACTCTGCAAAATTTCAACTCAAGGGGAACAAGGAATCAAGCACTTCCTTTACAAACAGAAGATCTGGACAGAATTTGCAAAGGGATATTGTGCTCAATTTTTGAATTGGGGAACTTTATATTTGAGTGGAAATGATGAATATATGAGGATGAGAAGCACCACAAATTATTTGGGATTTTTCCTATTAACCAAAATGGTAGTTCCTTTGGAACGTACCCAAAATGCTATATTGGCATAAAAAGGAAAATGCAATTTTCCTTTATTCTATGATGGCCAATATTTTATGGGAGCTCAATAGGATCACATAGAATATCTCTAAAAGTTTTCATGAGCACTGGAGGTGTATATATATTTTCTTGGATTTAATTCCTCAGACAGGCAGAAACATGAATTAATTGCAAAGGGAAAATATTGCATATGGCTTGGCAATATTTTTGCATATCTGGGGTTCATGGAGAATGAATGATCTCTGGGAATATTTGGAGGATCAAGAGATCAAGGGAAATGCTAGCTCCTTTGTAAACACAAAGGCAGGATTCCTAGTTCCAATACTTCGGAGCTAGGGTTTCAAAAAGGGGGTTCGGGGTTTACTCAGCAAGGGCAAGGTGGCACAGGGACATGGGGAAAGCACAGAGAGGTTGAGGATAGACTGGGTTCACCCGGTCATTTGCCAAATTCCAGAGGAAAAATCTGGGATAGAAAAGCTAGGAAGGAATAACATCACAATTACACCGCAGGAAGTTGTTCGTGTGGCACCTACACCAATTGAAGTGGAAGCTAATGATAGTGATCATGAAACTTCGGATCAAGTTACTACAAACCTCATAGGTCAACAAGGTCATGTACTGCTACAGAGTGGTACGATAACCCTATTTTGGGGGTCATGTTGTTGGACAAGAATGAACCTATGAGCTATAGAGAAGCGATGGAGGGCCTGGATTCCAACAAATAGCTCGAGGCCATGAAATCTGGGAGAGGATCCGTGTATGAAAACAAAGTGTAGACTTTGGAAGAACTACTTGATGGTCGTAAGAGTGTTAAGTAGAGATGGATCTTTGAAAGGAAGACAGGCGATGATGGTGAAAAGTCACCATTAAGAAAGCTCGACTTGTCGCAAAGATGTTTCTGACAAGTTCAAAGAGTTAACTATGGCGAGACTTTCTTCCTCGTAGCGATGCTAGAAGTCTGTTGGAATTATATTAGTAGTTGATGCATTATTTACGAAATATTGCAGATAGGATGTCAAAACATTGTTTCCTCGACGATTTCCTTGAGGAAAGGTTGTATGTCATACAACCAGAAGGATTTGTCGATCTTAAGGATGCTAACAAGTATGCAAGCTCCAACGATCCTTCTATAGAATTTATGCTTTGATGAGATAATCAAAGCTTTTGGGTTTATACAAAGTTTATGAGAAACTCGTATTTCCAAGTAACTGAGTGGGATCACTACAGAATTTCTGATGAGTATATGTGGTTGACATATTGTTGATCGGAAATAATGTGGAATTTCTGGAAACATAAAGGGTTGTTTGAAAGGAGTTTTTTTAAAAGGAAAACCTAGATTAAGCTACTTGAACATTGAACATCAAGATCTATAGAGATAGATTAAGACGCTTAACAAAACTTTCAAAGAAATGCATGCCTTGACAAAGTTTTGAAGGAAATCAAAATAGATCGACAAAGAAGGAGTTCTTGGCTGTGTTGTAAGGTGTAAATTTGAGTAAGACTCAAAGCTCGGCCACGGTAGAAGAAAGAGAAAGGACGAAGGTCGTCTCCTATGCCTTAGCCGTAGGCTCTAAAGTATGCCATGTTCTATACCGCATCTGATGTGTGCCTTGGCATGACTCTATCAAGGGGTACAAAGAGTGATCCAAGATTGAATCACTGAACATCGGTTAAAGTTATCCTTAGTAACTAGTGGACTAAGGAATATTTCTCCAATATGGAGGTGATAAAAGAGTTCGTCGTAAAGGGTTACGTCGATGCAAGCTTTGACACTAATTCGGATGACTTTAATAAGTAAACCGAATTCATATAGTGGAGCAGTCATTTGGAATAGTTCCAAATGGCGCGTGGTAGCAGCATCTATAGGACGACATAGAGATTTGAAAAGCACACACGGATCTGAAAGGTTCAGACCCGTTGACTAAAAACCTCTCTCAAAAGCAAGACATAATGGAACCCCAGAACTATATGGGTGTTAGATTCATTACAATCACATAGTGATGTGAACTAGATTATTGACTCTACTGCAAGTGGGAGGCTGTTGGAAATATGCCCTAGAGGCAATAATAAATTGGTTATTAGTATATTTCCTTGTTCATGATAATCGTTTATTATCCATACTAGAATTGTATTGATTGGAAACTCAAATACATGTGTGGATACATGGACAACATATTGTCCCTAGTGAGCCTCTAGTTGACTAGCTCGTTGATCAAAGTGGTCAAGGTTTCCTAGCCATAGGCAAGTGTTGTCACTTGATAACGGGATCACATCATTAGGAGAATGATGTGATGGACAAGACCCAAACTATAAACATATCATATGATCGTGCCAGTTTATTGCTACTGTTTTCCGCATGTCGATGTATTTGTTCCTATGACCATGAGATCATGCAACTCCCGGACACCGGAGGAATACCTTGTGTGTATCAAACGTCGCAACGTTACTGGGTGACTATAAAGGTGCTCTACAGGTATCTCCAAAGGTGTCTGTTGGGTTGGCATGGATCAAGACAGGGATTTGTCACTCCGTGTGACGGAGAGGTATCTCGGGGCCCACTCGGTAATACAACATCACAACAAGCCTTGCAAGCAATGTAACCAAGGAGTTAGTTACGGGATCTTGTATTATGGAGCGAATAAAGAGAATTGCACGTAACAAGATTAAAATAGGTATTGGGATACCGACGATCGAATCTCGGGCAAGTAACATACAGAAGGACAAAGGGAATGGTATACGGGATTATAAGAATCCTTGGCATAGAGGTTCAACCGATAAGATCTTCGTAGAATATGTAGGATCCAATATGGGCGTCCAGGTTCCGCTATTGGATACTGACCGGAGAGTGTCTCAGGTCATGTCTACATAGTTCTCGAACCCGCAGGGTCTGCACACTTAAGGTTCGGTGACGTTTCGGTATAGTTGAGTTGTAGGTGCTGGTGACTGAAGTTTTGTTTGGAGTCCAGGATGAGATCCCGGACGTCATGAGGAGTTTCGGAATGGTCTAGAAATTAAGATTGATATATAGGAAGTTGGTGTTTGCATTCCGGAAGGATTTCGGGCATTACCGATAGTGTACCGGGAGTGACGAATGGGTTCCAGGGGTCCACCAGGTGGGCCCACCACTCCCCAAGGGGGCCACATGGACTTGATGGTGGAGCAAAGCCCTTGATGGGCTGACTAGTCAACCAAAGAAGGCGCATGAGGAAAAAGGTGGAAAATCCAAAAGAGGTGGACAACTTGGTGAGGAGTCCTAATCCAAGTAGGATTGGAGGACGACTCCTCCCCTCCTAGTTCGGCCGAGCCCAAGGGAGGCTCCCTTGGTGCGCAAGCCTGCCTCCTCCTTCCTCCTATATATACTAGAGGTTTGAGGGTTTTTTGAGACACTATATTCAGCCATGTGCTACCCTCTCCTCTAGTTGGTAGTTCTTTCTCTAGATCGGATTTCTGCGGTGCTTAGGCGATGCCCTACAGGAATAAATCACCACCATCACCGGCGTGCCATCACACTGGCAGAGAACTCATGTACCTCTCCGCCCCTCTTGCTGGATCAAGAAGGCGGGGATCATCATCGAGCTGTACGTGTGCTGAACGCGAAGGTGTCGTCCATTCGGCACTAGATCGGGATGGATCGTGATGGGATCGCGGGACGGATCATGATGAGATCACGGGACGGGCTGCGATTTGGATCGCAAAGATGTTCCACTACATCAACCGCGTTATATACGCTTCCGCTTAGCGATCTACAAGGGTATGTAGAATACTCTCTCTTCTCTTTTGGGTTAAAGATTTTGCTAACTCTAACATTAGGTTCTCGTAATCACATCGACCCGGAGAGCTGGATTATCTACTCTGTACTTTTGGTTAAATATTTCACACACTGTCATTTGACATCCTTGATATTTCCTTTTTAGATGCGTCCCACAAGGCAGCGCGTACGCCTGACTATGGTTGTCGATGCGACTGGGTTCCCAACTAGTTTGGTCGACCTCTTGACTAGTCTGGGATATCGCTGATACCCCGAGTACACTGTGTACAAGGACTTTTGCGAGTTCAACCAGTACCAACAATAGGGTGAGGTTCGCATCTTCGATCGGACGGACACCTCCACCCACGAGCTCCACACCTTCTGCAGTGCTGGGTTGTCGATCGATATGGCCGTCCATGATGCGACCTATATTGCTATCAGCCGCCTCCGTGGAGCGTACCCTTGCCTGGAGGAGACTGCCTTCAGATACATCCCCTGTGTTCCTGCTGGGGATGAGACTGGATCTGATCTCACTGCCTACACTGCTCATGTTCGGGAGCACAACGACCGGTCCTACGTCGTTGTGTGTGCCCCCTACGTGAGGCGTCACTACAACCCATAGGTTCTGGTGCAGTACACCGAGGCGCTGGATCGTGCCTTCCAGGTCAAACTATGGAGTTGTATGCCACGCGTACTCGTCTTTATGATGTGTTGACACAACTACAGACAACAGTCGACGCGACGATCCACCCTTCGTTCATCCTTCACCTGTGCAGGACAAAGCTGCCACCTGGTCTTGAGTGGCCCGCTGTTGGAGATCGTACCCCTGCACATTGACCTCTGCTCATCGATTCGATGCGGTACGAGCACATGAGTCATCACGTGATGCAGAATCCCGCCCCTAGGTTCTCCTATCAGGGTCACCATCAGCTACATGGATTTAGCCGTTTTCTCCGACGTTTATGTAGCCTTATCTGTAGCGACCCGATTCAAGACGAGTCAAGCCTCTGTGTATCTGTGCCATCCCTGGATCAGTATGCTGGCACACACAGTACATCAATGTATATATCAAAGTGCAATCACATGTAAAATAGCGTAAAACTGATATATACCTTAAATATCTCAGCGGAAGCAGTCAAGGGAGTGGAGTCCCAATAAACACCAACGGCAAGTTGAGTGTAGACCGTAACCCTGAATCGTACTCTTACTCGTCGAAGAAAAATATCTGCAACATAAGACGTTGCAGCCGTGTAGGTCAGCATATTGAATATGCCGGCAAGTCACATAAGAGAGGGGTGAAAAGTAATCATCTATACTAAATGCATATATGGCAAGTGGGGCTAATAGTTTTTAGCGTAAAGCAAATTTTTCTCCTACAACAAGAGACGGCTAAAAGCAAAATGTTACTACATTGTTGGTTGTTAACGAGATGGTTCCGCCAACCAGTTCTCATACCCGAGTTGTCAATAATTACCCTCATCAAATGTATATATAATGGTGTTGAGAAATACAGATAACTTCAGTTCCTTTGGCTCAAGTTGTCCATGACCGTGGACACGGCTAATCGATTAGGTTTGAGTACTCTGCAGAGTTTTGCACACGTTCCCACAAGATTCGATCGCCTCCGGGTTTGTCCTCGCACTTCAAGGTGTTTGAAGACCAGATGATCAAAACATGGTCTTTCAACGGGTCCCTCTGAATCCCTGTCGGTGCCCATCCATTCCTACCGTTCGTCTACATCTGCTAGCACCGCCTGTCCAGAGTCGCCGCGTTGTCCAACCAAGCCAGAGCCCATAATGACTTGTGGCTGTGCAGGTAAGCCTTGGGTCTTGAAAATATCCGTCCGTCTCTTTGAGCCTGGGTGAAGCTTTCCGCAGGATGTCATGGCCTCTCCAGCATCCCGGGCATCCACTGGGTTCTCCAGGGAGCCGATCAACCGTCCTTCACCCACAGTTGCATTGCGTCCGAGGTCTTGAGAATCTTGTCTTAGTCCGGTCTTGATTATTATATCAACCTCGCATCACTCGTGATATACACTCAACCGATAACCCGTCTACTCAAGCATAACATTAAGATATTGTCGTCCCGGGGCCAAGTATCGGGGTTGTTGTGTTCCTACCACATGATACTACAACTTACACGAAAGTTTCCAAGTACCTAGGCAGCATGCAAATTGGGCAAAGAAGGTGATCTACCATGCATCGAAAACATAGGTAAAATAACATGATCAAAATGACTTGCCTTGATGATAGTTGTCCTGCCCGAGCGCTTCTAAGTAACACGCTTCGCACTCCGGATGATCTACCGATACAAACACAAAGCACACCATAAGCACTTCAATCATGCCACAAGTGAAAATAACATCACATGCAAGGATTTGCTAAAGACTACGCCAAAAAATTTATCGCTCGCCGGTATGGCAGAAACTTGTTTCTGTTGAAAACACCAGTAAACAAAATTCTGAAACTTCTACCACAGTAAGATTTTATCACTAGAAAACAGTAGCAAAACGAATCAACTCAAAATCATTTTTTAAACTCCTGGAATAGGCAAAACAAGGTTTAAACTAAATCTGCTCTAACTTATGTTTAAAAATTTCAAACATAGACAAATTATATGTTTTTAAAAACTACAGGAAATTTGTGATCTACTGGAAAAAGAATCAATGTCATTGGACTTCGGGATAAAAAGTTGTGGCCAAAACAAAACAGAAAGTTTCTGTTTTTGTAATCAGGCAGAAAAATATAAAACTACTAGTGCTAAAAAGAGGGTTACACTTGGCCTGGAGCTATTGGCTGCGGGGGTGTTTGTTTGAACACTTCGGGCAAACGGCCGAAGCTAAGGAAAAACTACTAGCTAAAACTTAAGTGGGAATAAAAACCGTGGGTTTTCTAAGATAAACCGAAGAGGTACAAAAGATCTAATCTAGGCCCTATATCCAATATCTAACGGCTAAGAAAAGAAGACATGAAATAATAGAGAGAGGAGGGGGCTACCTTGACTGGGCAGCAACTCCGGCGAGGGGTGGCTGCCGGCGAGGGGGGGGGGGGGAAGGGGGCTCCGGGGCGATGGGGAGTTCGGGGGAGGCGGCGGCGGGGTCCTCCTCCGAGAGGGAGGCGGCGGTGGACCAAAGGGGGCTCGAGGGGGGGAGCTCGGGGGGGGGGGGAGTATTTATAGGCTGGGAGGGGGTGGGCTAGCTAAGGAAGGAGAGGGTGTACTGGGAAGAAAATTGCGAGGTGGGGAGGGGTCGGTCTCGGGTGGAGCAGAGAAAGGAAGGGGAGGAAGGAAGGAGAAGGGTGACGTGGAGGGAGTTCGGCCAGGGGCCCCACTGGCACAGAGAGGGAGGCGGGGAGGAGATGGCTCGGTTGGCCGAATTCTAGGGATCTCGGATCCCAGGGAAAGGGGGCTCGGGCTAGGCTTATCTAGCGCCCAGGGGCGGCAAAAGAAAAAAAAAGAACCCTTTCCTAATACCTAACCTTTCCAAAACAGAAAATATAAAAGCTAAAAAAAGAAAATAAATCAAAATATCTAGATATGGTATTATATATAAAAAAACAGAAAAATAATCTCTACCCGAATAATATTTTTTTAAAGCCAAAATAAAAACTTTAAATTTTTTTTTCAGAAATTCCCAATTTACTTTATTTCTTTTTGCAATTATTTTTGCAAAAGAACTTTGGGTTTTCTTGGCTCCAACATTTCAAGAAATTGCCCGCACTTTTGGAGTGTCATTTTCCTCCGCTCTCTCTCTTGCGTGCAAGAGGGTATTCTCCGGGCATTTCTCGCGCGAGGAAAAAATAGAAATGCAAATCAAAGATGAAGGAAAATTCACGAGCTAATTTATTTCAATCACTTATGCATAGATGCTTAGCTACAATGTAAAACATTCCCAAATGGAAAATTGGGATGTTACAAACCTACCCACCTTAAGATGAATCTCGCCCTCGAGATTCGGGTTGGCTAGAAAATAGGTGCGGGTGGTCTCGACAAAGATCCTCTTCTCGCTCCGAGGTGGCTTCTTCCTCGGTGTGGTGGCTCCACAACACCTTGCAGAACTTGATGATCTTGCTGCGGGTAACTCTGTTGGCAGTCTCGAGAATCCGGACGGGTTTCTCCTCATACGTCAGATCACTGTCAAGCTGTATGGCCTCTAGGGGCACTGTATCTCTCAACGGAACATCGGCCATCTCAGCGTGTTATTTCTTCAACTGGGAAACATGGAAGACATCATGAACTCCGGAAAATCCTTCCGGCAGTTCCAGTTTGTATGCAACTTCGCCTCTACGCTCAAGAATTTTGTAGGGGCCAATGAAACGTGGTGCTAATTTTCCTTTCACACCGAATCTCTTGATTCCTCGAAGTGGAGACACCCGAAGATATGCTCGGTCTCCCACTTCGTACGTTACTTCCTTGCGTTTGCTCTCGGCATAACTCTTCTGCCTGGATTGAGCTATCTTGAGTTGGTCACGAATTAGCTTGACCTTCTCTTCAGAATCTCGGATAAGGTCGGGACCAAAAAGTTGTCGGTCTCCAACTCCATCCCACATCAACGGTGTTCTGCACCTCCTTCCGTATAGAGCTTCGAAAGGGGCCATCTTCAGACTGGTCTGGTAGCTGTTGTTGTATGAGAACTCGGCATACGGTAAATTGTCATCCCAACTAGACCCATAGTCTAGTGCGCAAGCTCTCAACATATCCTCCAGAATCTGATTAACTCTCTCGGTCTGTCCATCTGTCTGCGGGTGAAAAGCTGTACTAAACTACAATCTCGTTCCCAAGGTTTCATGCAGTTGGTGCCAAAATTTTGATGTGAACTGAGTCCCTCTATCGGACACAATGCTCTTCCGTACTCCGTGCATACATACGATCCTCGTCACATATATCTTGGCCAGCTTGGCACTCGTGTAAGTAGTCTTCACCGGAATGAAGTGAGCTACCTTGGTCAAACGATCGACCACAACCCAAATAGAATCATAGCCAGAACGGGTCCGAGGTAATCCTGTGATGAAGTCCATACCAAGCTTTTACCTTTTCCATTCAGGTATCGGCAGAGGTTGGAGCAAACCTGCTGGCTTCTGATGCTCGGCTTTTACTCGCTGACAAACATCACATATAGCTACGTACTCGGCAATGTCTTTCTTCAATCCTGTCCACCAGAAACTTTCTTTCAGATCCAGATACATCTTGGTGTTATCGGGGTGTATCGAGTACGGGGAATCATGAGCCTCCTGAAGTATCAACTTCCTGAGTTCGGGATCATTGGGCACATAGATGCGATCCTCAAACCACAAGGTTCCGTGTTCATCCTCACGAAAACCTTTAGCTTTCCCGTCTTCCATTTTCTGCTTAATCTCAGCTATCTCCTTGTCCGATTTCTGTGCTTCGCGGATCTTTTCCGTCAAAGTAGACTGAATTTCTAGAGTGGGAACAAATCCTCTTGGAACTATCTCCAATTTGAGCTCTCGGAGGTCATCGACTAACTCCTGGGGTAATCCTCCCGCTGTGAGCGTGTTCACATAACTCTTGCGGCTCAACGCATCGGCTACAACATTTGCCTTGCCTGGGTGATAATGCAATCTAATGTCATAGTCCTTGATCAACTCTAGCCATCGCCTCTGTCTGAGGTTCAACTCCTTCTGTGTGAAGATATATTTCAGGCTCTTGTGATCAGTGTAAACATCACAACTATTTCCGATCAGGAAAATTCTCCAGGTCTTGAGAGCGTGCACTACGGCTGCTAGTTCCAAGTCATGTGTGGCATAATTCAACTCATGAGGTCTGAGCTGCCTGGATGCATAGGCTACAACTTTGCCTTCTTGCATGAGCACTCCTCCAAGTCCTTGACGAGAAGCGTCATAGTAAACCTGGAAATCCTTCTGAATGTTCGGCAATATCAGCACTGGGGCTGTAACAAGACGTTTCTTCAGCTCTTGAAAACTGGTTTCACATTCCTCAGTCCAAATATACTTGGATTCCTTCTTCAACAACTCTGTCATGGGCTTGGCAATCTTTGAGAAATTCTCAATGAACCTCCGGTAATATCCGGCAAGTCCGAGGAAACTGCGGATCTCCTTGACTGAACTGGGTGCTACCCATTCGGTGACTGCTGCTACCTTGGCAGGGTCCACTGCTATTCCTTCTCGTGAGATGACGTGTCCGAGAAATCCTACTTCCTTCAACCAAAACTCACATTTGCTAAACTTTGTATATAGTTTGTGCTCTCGAAGCTTCTCCAGAACTAGACGTAGATGTTCCTTGTGTTCCTCTTTGTTCTTGGAGAATATGAGTATGTCATCGATGAACACCACGACAAACTTGTCCAAGTATTCCATAGATACCTTGTTCATCAAATTCATAAAGTATGCCGGAGCATTAGTCAGTCCAAATGACATGACCGTGTACTCATACAAGCCGTACCGAGTGGTGAAGGCTGTCTTGGGTATATCCTGTTCACGAATCTTCAACTGATGATACCCGGATCGAAGATCGATCTTTGAGAATACGCGAGCTCCAACTAACCGATCAAACAGATCATTGATCATCGGCAAGGGGTATTTGTTCTTGATGGTCACATCGTTCAATGCATGATAATCGACAACCATTCTCAAGGACTTGTCCTTCTTTTCAACCAAGAGCACCGGGGCTCCCCAAGGTGAAGAACTTGGGCGAATATACCCTTTGTCCAATAACTCCTTAATTTGCTTCTTGATTTCTATCAAGTCATTTGCGGGCACCCGATAAGGTCTCTTGGATATCGGGGCTGTTCCGGGTAATAGCTCAATCAAGAATTCAATCTCTCTATCGGGTGGCATGCCCGGCAATTCCTCCGGAAATACATCTGGGTACTCCTGTACAATCGGTACTTCCTCCTGGACTACTCCCGTGAGAGAGTTTACTAGCTTACTCCGTGTCGGGCGCTGAGACACGTACTTAATCCGCTTCTGCTCGGGGGTGCTGAGCAAAATAGACTTAAGGGCACAATCGATATTACCTTCATACTTGGCCAACCAATCCATGCCTAGGATTACATCCAATCCCTGGGACTCTAATACGATGAGGTCGGTGGGAAAATTATGGTTCCCGATGTTGAGACTCAAAGCATGGCATCCTATCCCGGCTGTCATCATGCCTCTTGGGGAACTGACTTTAATAGGTTGGCTGAGGGTTCTAGTTGGCAAACTATACTTTTCCACAACTACCCTTGATATGAATGAATGCGTTGCACCAGAATCAAAAAGTACCAATACTGGATGTGAATTTAGCAAAAACTTACCAACCACAGTATCGGGGTGATCATAGACCTCTTCCACATCAATGTGGTTCACCTGAGCTCGAGGAAAAGGATTGGGCTTCTTTGTTGCAGAGTTGCCATTGCCGTTTCCATTTCCCTGCTTGTTCTGGGGACAATCAGTGGCATAATGTCCCGTCTTCTGACACTTGAAGCAAGTGATGTGAGTCAGATCCTTCTGAGCTGGAGCTGACTGCTGCTGAGTGCCAGTACCGCCATTCTTGAAGTTGTTGTTGTTGCGGTGGTTCCCATTTCCTCCATGGTTGTGGCCTCCATGGTTGTGCACAGGGTGGTTATGCTGAACGTGTCCTCCAAACTTACCGGATCTAGTCCCGGTATTCCCTGGATAAGGGGTGTAGCGAGGCTTCTGCTGAGTGCCGGAGTTGAACTTTCCAACCCGATACTTTCGCTTGCGGTTCTCCATCTGCTGATGCTTCCCCTCCAAGATGAGGGCCTTATCAACCAGCTCCTGGTAATTGTTGAAGGTGGCTACCGTCAACTGAATGCTCAGCTCATCATTCAGTCCTTCCAAGAACTTTTCCTGCTTGGCCGCATCATCGGCCACATCTCCAGGTGCATAACGGGCGAACATGCTGAATTCATCAACGTACTGGGCCACAGAGCGATTCCCCTGGCGTAAGTTGTGAAACTCATGCTTCTTCAGACTCATTGCACCAGTTGAGACATGCGCGGTGCGGAAGGCTTGCTTGAATTGCTCCCAAGTGACTCCAGCAATGGGATAAGTCATGTTGCAGAGTACTTTTCCGACCAGGAGTGAGGGTACGATCTACGCTCAGCGACATGCCCTTGGAGTCGGATGGACTCGTCTACCTGATGCTTCCGCTTAGTCATCGTTAGATAATCTCATGAGTTGGCCTTCAACCACTTTATTGTAATCCTTTATTGTAATAAAGTACTCTTTATGAGATTTCGATTAATAAAGCTGTGTGATTACACTCTTGAATATATACATTATGTACTGTGTGTGTACCAACATGATCTTGGGATGGTACAGAAACACCAGAGGCTTGACTCGTCTTGAGTCGGGTCGCTACATTATCGCTATGTCTCGTTGTTGTATCCCTCCACCACGTGCCCACATGTCGGCTAGTGAGTCCGGGTTATCGCATAATGCGTGCAGGTTATCACAAAATTTTGAATTTCAAATCAATGGTCTGTAATCCAACTTATGTATGGGTCTGTATGTCGAACTTTACTACTATGAAGTATCTATCGCATTTACTTTCATCATGCTTGATTGCTTCACGAATGACTACTACTCTTTTTCCATTACTTTATGCTAAACTACCCCTGCTAAATATTTAGCAGGATGGTTAGACCAGCCGGCTGCCCGCATGGCCCCACCAATGATGCACCACCCTCGCCTCGTGAATATATGGCGGGGATGATCCAACAGTTTGAACTGAACTGCTAGTTTATTCAAGGGCTCATGTACTAGTTCAAAAGTCCGAACATGAATCAGCAGCAAGGCGTGACTGTGCAAGACTTGTGCTGCCTCAACCCTGCGATCTACCGCAGATCAACTCAGCCTCTGGATGCTGATGACTGGCTCCGTGACATTGCTTACGAACTGGAGTCTGCCAATGTGCTCCTGGCGAGCTATGTCAACTTTGTAGCTTACTTTCTGAAGGGTCCCACTGCTCAATGGTGGGACAGACACAAGCGCTCTCAGCCCGCTGGAACTGTCATCACTTGGATGGAGTTCAAGGCTGCCTTCCATGCTTGCTACATTCCTGTGAGTTCTGCAACCTTGTCTAGGGCAACAAAACTGTGGATGCTTATCAGCAGGAGTTTCTGGACTTATCCCGCTATGATGAAGAAGAAAATGCAACTGATGCACGTAGACACGAGAAATTCCGTGATGGCCTCCACCCTGACATCAAGCTGGCGCACCTTGTTTAGGACTATGCTGATTTTGCCACCCGGTGAACAAGGCCATTCAGGTTGATAGTGGTCTGTAGGAATACAAGGATAGCAGCAAGCGCAAACGTGACATGGGTTCATCGTTGGGACCTTCTTCACAGAAGCGGAAGATCTGGATTCCCCACAACATGTACCATGCACGTGCTCCTGCTCCTAGGCCGTCCTATGCTGCACCTTGTCTCCCTCCTCCACCACCTAGGCAGCCGAGGGTTCCAGCTCCACTGCCTCGAGTTCCTCCTTCCCGTCCTGAGGACAGGCTGTGCTTCAAGTGTGGTCGTCCTGGTTACCATGCTAAAGACTGCAGGTAGTATCGGAACCACTTGGCACTTCCTTCAACTGGCAGTGGCAACAACCAGAACCGCAACAACAATGCGAAGCCCACTTATGTTTGTGGTCAGGCCAACAACATTGATATGGGTCCAGCTCAAGACTAGCCTGCTACCGTGATGGGTACATTTCTCGTTAACTCAGTACAAGCTTGTGTATTGTTTGATACAGGAGCAACGCATTCCTTCATGTCGGAAAATTTTGCATTCATGCATGGCATTAAGTATGAAGAGATGAACATCCCGATAGTGGTAAACACCCCCGCGGGCCAATGTCGACCCTTCATGGTCTGCCCCAATGTCCCCGCTGAAACTGAAGTATTGGAATTCCTTGCCGGTCCCATGTTACCGAGTTCATCCAACATTGACCTCATACTGGGAATGGACTGGTTGAAATCTCATACGGCTTCAATCGTTTGTGCCACCAAAACAGTCCACTTCCTACACCTTTGAAATGAATTAATAACTTATCATGCTCATCTCGTCCGAGATGCTGAGGCACGACTATATGCCTTGAATGCATTAAATGCGTTGCCTCTTGAAGGGATCAAAAACATTCAAGTTGTCCGAGAATTCCAAGATGTCTTTCTAGAAGAACTTCCGGGGATCCCCCCTGCTCGAGTTGTCGAGTTTTTCATTGACTTGGTACCCGGTACCACTCCTATCACCAAGCGTTCTTATAAAATGCCACAACATGAAATTCTTGAACTTAAGCATGAAATTGACAATTTGATTCGTTTGGGTTTCATTCGTCCGAGTTCCTCTGCTTGGGGAGCACCTTCTCTCTTCTTTAAGAAGGATGGAACAAATCGTTTGGTTCAAGACTACCATGCTATCAATCAGGCCACTATTGAAAACAAATATCCTATTCCTTGGATAAATGATTTGTATGATCAACTTACTAGTTCCTCAGTCTTCTCTAATCTCGACTTGGGGTTGGGATACCACAAGATCCATCTTCGAAAGGAGGATATCCAGAAGATCGATGATACGTCTCCAACGTATCTATAATTTTTTGATGGTTTCATGCTATTATCTTGTCAAACTTTGGATGTTTTGCATGCCTTTTATTTATTTTTTGGGACTAACTTATTAATTCAGTGCCAAGTGCCAGTTCCTGTTTTTTCCATGTTTTTGACCCCTTTCAGAGGAGATTTTGAAACGGAGTCCAAACGGAAGAAAATCCCCGAAAAGATTTTTTCTACAACGGAAGATCGGGGGACTTGGGAGCCAAGCCAGAAGAGCCCCAGGGGCCCCACAAGCCCCCACCCCGCGGCCAGGGGGCCACGCCATGCAGGCTTGTGGGCCCCCTGGAGGTCCCCTGACCTAGATCTTGCGCATATATATTCCCAAATATTCCCAAAAAAATCAGGGGAGCATCGTAATCACTTTTCCGCCGCCGCAAGCTGCTGTCTCCGCAAGATCCCATATGGGGCACATCCTGGGGCCCTGCCGGAGGCGGGATTCGAACATGGAAGGCTTCTCCATCAACACCATGACCTCTCCGATGATGCGTGAGTAGTTCACCATAGACCTACGGGTCCATAGCTAGTAACTAGATGGCTTCTTCTCTCTCTTGGATCTTCAATACAAAGTTCTCCATGATCTTCATGGAGATCTATCTGATGTAATCTTCTTTTGCGGTGTGTTTGTCGATATCCCAGGAATTGTGGATTTATGATCAGATTATCTATGAATCTTATTTGAGTTTCTTCTGATCTCTCTTATGCATGATTTCATATCCTTGTAGTTCTCTTCGAGTTGTGGGTTTTGTCTGGCCAACTAGATCTATGATTCTTGCAATGGGAGAAGTGCTTGGTTTTGGGTTCATACCTTGCGGTGACCTCACCAAGTGACAAAAAGGGGTAGCAAGGCATGCATCGTGTTGTTGCCATCAAGGGTAAAAAGATGGTTTTTCATCATTGGTTTGAGATTATCCCTCTACATCATGTCATCTTGCTTAAAGCGTTACTCTGTTCGTCATGAACTCAATACACTAGATGCATGCTGGATAGCGGTCGATGCGTGGAGTAATAGTAGTAGATGCAGAAAGTATCGGTCTACCTGTCTCGGACGTGATGCCTATATGTATGATCATTGCCTTAGATATCGTCATGACTTTGCACGGTTCTATCAATTGCTCGACAGTAATTTGTTCACCCACCGTAATACTTGCTATTTTGAGAGAAGCCTCTAGTGAACACTATGGCCCCCAGGGTCTACTCCACACCATATTTTCAGCCTTACACTTTTTTACTTCATTGCACTTTTTGCCTTCAGATCTCACTTTGCAAACAATCTAGAAGAGATTGACAACCCCTTTGAAGCGTTGGGTGCAAGCTTGTTTGTGTTTGCGCAGGTACTCTGGACTTGACGAGACCCTCCTTCTGGATCGATACCTTGGTTCTCAAACTGAGGGAAATACTTACTGCTCCTGTGCTGCATCACCCTTTCCTCTTCAAGGGAAAAACCAACGCAAGCCCAATCTCCGTCAACGTGTCAATTTCTGGCGCTGTTGTTTGAGAAGTAGCAACCGACTTTGTTACTCGCTATGGATCATACGAGTACACTGTGATGTCCTTCGGCTTAACCAATGCCCCGACAACCTTCTCTCTCGATTGATGAATTATATATTCTTAGACTACCTCGACAAATTCGTCATGGTATATCTCGATGATATTCTGGTATATTCGAATAATAAAGAAGAGCATGCCGAACATCTTTGTCTTGTACTGGATAAGGTTCGGGAGCATGAACTTTATGCGAAGTATTCCAAATGTGAGTTCTGGCTCGACGAAGTGACGTACCTTGGTCATGTGATCTCCAAGAATGGTATTGGGGTCAACCCCAACGAGTTCAAGCTATTCTTGACTGTACTCCCCCGAAGAATGTCAAGCAAGTCAGAAGTTTTCTCAGACTCGCCAGCTATTGCCGTCGATTCATTGAGAACTTCTCCAAGATTGCAAAGCCCTTAACCAATCTTCTTCACAAAGGCATTAAGTTTGAGTGGACTCATAAATATTAGGAAAGTTTCCAGGCACTCAAGGACAAACTGACATCCGCTCCGGTAATTTCTCCTTCAGATACAAAAAGGGATTTCGTTATATATTGTGATGCTTCTCGTCAAGGGATAGGTTGTATCCTGATGCAAGATTGCAAAGTAATTGCTTATGACTCATGTCAGCTGCGTGCTCATGAAGAGAACTATCCAGTTCATGACGTCGAACTTGCTGCAGTTGTACATTCACTGAAAGAGTGGCGACAATACCTTCTCAGTAATCGTTGTGAGATCTACACCGATCATCAAAGTCTGAAGTATGTGTTCACTCAGCCAGATCTGAATCTACGTCAAGAGAGATGGATGGAGCGTATAGAAGATTTTGACTGTGATATATCGTATACCCCAGGATAGGCTAACGTAATGGTTGAATTGAGTCCCAAGTCATACTGCAACCACCTCCACGTTCATAAGGTTCATGAGCGTCTTGAAGAGAAATTTCATCAGTTGAACCTCCATATTGTTCCTTGATACATCCATTTTGCATCATGTTTTCATGTTGATATTTATCGCTTCTTGGGCTGTTATTTCACTTCACGGTACAATTCTTATGCCTTTTCTCTCTTATTTTGCAAGGTTTACATGAAGAGGGAGAATGCCGGCAACTGGAATTCTGGCCTGAAAGTGGAGCAAAGTTGAGATACCTATTCTGCGCAACTCCAAACGCCATAAAAATCAAGGAGGATTTTTTTCCGGATTTATAAAAAATACTGGGCCGAAGAAGCGCTAGAGGGGCGCCAGGAGGTGGCCACAAGCCTGCACGGCGCGGTCACCCCCCAGGCCGCGCCATGAGGGCTTGTGGGCAGCCTCCTGGTCCACTGGCCCCCTCTCCTGCTATATGAAGGGTTTCGTCTAGAAAAAAAATTGAGGAGGAGCTTTTTCGTGGATTCGCTGCCTCCACGAGGCGGAACTTGAGCAGAACCAATATAGAGCTCCGGCAAGACGATCCTGCCGGGGAAACTTCCCTCCCGAAGGGGGAAATCGTCGCTATCGTCATCACCAACACTCCTCTCATCGAAGGGGACTCGTACCATCAACATCTTCATCAGCACTATCTCATCTCCAAATGCTAGTTCATCACTTGTAACCAATCTCCGTCTCGCGACTCCGATTGGTACTTGTAAGGTTGCAAGTAGTGTGGACTACTCTTTGTAGTTAATTCTAGTTGGATTACTTTGTGGAAGAGTTTATGTTCAGATCCTTGATGGTACTCATTACCTCTCTGGTCATGAATATGATTATTCTTTGTGAGTAGTTACTTTTGTTCCTCAGGACATGGGATAAGTCATGCTAATAGTACTCATGTGAATTTGGTATTCGTTCGGTAATTTGATGTGTCGTATGTTGTTTTTCCTCTAGTGGTGTTATGTGAACGTCGATTACATAACACTTCTCCATTATTTGGGCCTAGAGGAAGGCATTGGGAAGTAGTAAGTAGAAGATGGGTTGCTAGAGTGACAGAAGCTTAAACCCTAGTTTATGCATTGCTTCGTAAGGGGTTGATTTGGATCCACTAGTTTAATGCTATAGTTAGACTTTGTCTTAATTCTTCTTTCGTAGTTGCGGATGCTTGCGAGAGGGGTTAATCATAAGTGGGATGCTTGTCCAAGTAAGGGCAGTACCCAAGTGCTGGTCCACCCACATATCAAACTATCAAAGTAACGAACGAGAATCATATGAACATGATGAAAACTAGCATGACAGAAATTTCCGTGTGTCCTCGGGAGAGTTTTTCCTCCTATAAGACTTTGTCCAGGCTTATCCCTTCCTACAAAAGGGATTGGGCCACTTTTCTGCACCGTTTCTAGTTTTTTTACTTGTTGCTTGCTATGAATCATCTCACCACACAATCACTTGTTACCGACAATTTCAGTCCCTGCAGATTTTACCTTGCTAAAAACCACTTGTCAGATCCTTCTGCTCCTCGTTGGGTTCGACACTCTTACTTATCGAAAGGACTATGATTGATCCCCTATACTTGTGGGTCATCATGACTCTTTTCTGGCGCCATTGCCGGGGAGTGAAGCGCCTTTGGTAAGTGGAACTTGGTAAGGAAACATTCATATAGTGTGTTGAAATTTATTGTCACTTGTCACTATGGATACTAATCCTTTGAGGGGCTTGTTCGGGGTATCTTCACCTCGAACAGAAGCACAAAGAGTTTCTCCTCAACATGCTGCACCTACTGAAAATATTTGCTTTGAATTTCCTTCAGGCATGCTTGAGAAACTGCTGGCTAATCCTTTTACAGGCGATGGAACATCACATCCAGACTTGCATCTAATCTATGTAGATGAAGTTTGTGGTTTATTTAAGCTTGCAGGTTTGCCCGAGGATGAGGTCAAGAAGAAGGTATTTCCTTTATCTTTGAAGGATAAGGTGTTGACATGGTATAGGATATGTGATGATACTGGATCATGGGACTACAATCGGTTGAAATTGGAATTTCATCAAAAGTTTTATCCTATGCATTTAGTACATCGTGATCGGGATTATATTTATAATTTTTGGCCTCGTGACAGAGAAAGCATCGCTCAAGCTTGGGGGAGGCTTAAATCAATGCTATATTCATTCCCCAATCATGAGCTCTCGAGAGAAATTATCATTCAGAACTTCTATGCTCGGCTTTCTCATGATGATCGCACCATGCTTGACACTTCTTGTACCGGTTCTTTTATGAAGAGAGATATTGACTTCGAATGGAATTTATTGGATAGAATTAAATGCAACTCTAAATATTGGGAGGTTGAAGAAGGTAAGGAGTCAGATATGAATTTCACGTTTGATTGCGTTAAATCCTTTGTTGAGACAAATACTTTTTGTGACTTTAGCGCTAAGTATGGACTTGACTCCGAGACAGTAGCTTCATTGTGTGAATCCTTTGCTGCCCATATTGATCACCCCAAAGAGAAGTGTTTCAAATATCATCCTCCTTTAGAAGTCAATGTAGTTAAACCCACTCCAGTTGAAGAGAAAGTCATTGCCTATAATGATCCTGTGGTTCCCAATGCTTACATTGAGAAACCACCTTTCCCTGTTAGGATAAAGGATCATTCTAAAGCTTCCACTGCGATACGTAGAGGCTATATTAGAACACCTACACCCCCTGAGCAAATTAGAGCTGAACCTAGCATTGCTATTATCATAATCTTCTATCCGACGATGTTGAGGGACATGATATTCACTTCTATGAAGATGCTGCTAGAATTGCTAAACCTCATGCTAGAGACAAACATAGGCCTGTTGTTTGCATGCCTGTGGTTTCTGTTAAGATAGGAGATCATTGTTATCATGGTTTATGTGACGTGGGTGCTAGTGTTAGTGCAATACCTCAATCCTTATATGATGAAATTAAAGACGAGATTGCACCTATTGAGATAGAGCCTATTGATGTCACTATTCAGCTTGCCAATAGAGATACTATCTGCCCTGTGGGAATTGTTAGGGATGTTGAAGTCTTGTGTGGGAAAATGAAGTATCCTGCTGATTTCCTCGTTCTTGCTACTGCACAAGATAGCTTTTGTCCCATCATATTTGGCAAACCCTTCCTCAATATCGTGAATGCTCATATTGACTGTGAGAAGCAAACTGTCACTGTTGGCTTTGAAGGCGTGTCACATGAGTTCAACTTCTCCAAGTTTTAGACAACCTCATGAAAAGGAGTTGCCTAGTAAGGATGAAACTATTGCCTTAGCTTCTATTGCCGTGCCTCCTACTGATCCCTTAGAGCAATACTTGCTTGAGCATGAAAATGATATGCATATGGATGAAAGGGATGAGATAGATAGAGTTGTCTTAGAACAATATCCTATCCTTAAGAATAATCTGCCTGTTGAACTGCTTGGGGATCCACCCCCACCAAAGGGTGATCCTGTGTTCGAGCTTAAACAGTTGCCTGATACTCTTAAGTATGCATATCTGGATGAAAAATAGATATATCCTGTCAGTATTAGTGCTAGCCTCTCAGAGCATGAAGAAAAGAAGTTACTTAAAACTCCGAGGAAGCACCGTGCTGCTATTGGATATACTCTTGATGATCTTAAGGGCATTAGTCCCACTCTATGCCAACACAAGATCAAAACTGATCCTGATTTCAAACCAATTGTTGATCATCAACGGAGATTAAACCCTAACCTAAAAGAGGTAGTAAGAAAATAAATACTAAAGCTCCTGGAAGCGGGTATTATCTATCCTATTTCTCACAGCGATTGGGTGAGCCCGGTGCATTGCGTCCCTAAGAAGGGAGGCATTACCGTTGTCCCTAATGATAAGGATGAATTGATCCCACACAGGATTATTACTGGCTATAGGATGGTGATCGATTTTAGGAAATTGAATAAAGCCACTAGGAAAGATCATTACCCTTTGCCTTTTATCGACCAAATGCTAGAAAGGTTGTCTAAACACACACACTTCTGCTTTCTAGACGGTTATTCTGGTTTCTCCCAAATACTAGTTGCACAATATGATCAGGAGAAAACCACTTTCACCTGCCCTTTCGGTACCTTTGCTTATAGACGTATGCCTTTTGGCTTATGTAATCCACCTGCCACCTTTCAAAGATGTATGATGGCTATATTCTCTGACTTTTGTGAAAAGATTGTTGAGGTTTTCATGGATGACTTCTCCATTTACGGGTCTTCTTTTGATGACTGCCTCAGCAACCTTGATCGAGTCTTACAGAGATGTAAAGACACCAATCTTGTCTTGAATTGGGAGAAGTGCCACTTTATAGTTAATGAAGGCATCGTCTTAAGACATAAAATTTCTGAAAGAGGTATTGAAGTCGATAAGGCCAAGGTTGATGCAATCGAGAAAATGCCATACCCCACAGATATCAAAGGTATAAGAAGTTTCCTTGTTTATGCTGGTTTCTATAGAAGGTTCATTAAAGACTTCTCTAAGATTTCTAGGCCTCTTACCAATCTCTTGCAAAAGGATATTCCTTTTGTTTTTGATGATGATTGTGAGGAAGCCTTCGAAATACTTAAGAGGGCTTTGATAACTGCACCTATTGTTCAACCACCTGATTGGAACTTGCCTTTTGAGATCATGTGTGATGCTAGTGATTATGCCGTTGGTGCTGTTCTAGGGCAAAGAGTTGATAAGAAGTTGAATGTCATTCACTATGCTAGTAAAACTCTAGACAGTGCCCAAAGAAACTATGCTACTACGGAGAAGGAATTTTTAGCAGTCGTGTTTGCATGTGAAAAGTTCAGGTCTTACATAGTTGATTCCAAAGTCACTATTCACACTGATGATGCCGCTATTAAGTACCTCATGGAGAAGAAGGACGCTAAACCTATACTTATCAGATGGGTTCTCTTGCTACAACAATTTGATTTGCACGTTGTCGACAGGAAGGGTGCCGATAACCGAGTAGCAGATAACTTGTCTAGGTTGGAGAACGTTCTTGATGACCCACAACCTATTGATGATAGCTTTCCCGGTGAGCATCTGAGTGTCATCAATGCTTCATGTAGTGCACCGTGGTATGCCGATTATGCAAACTATATCGTTGCCAAATACATACCACCTAGTTTCACGTACCAGCAAAAGAAGAAATTCTTCTTTGACTTGAGACATTACTTTTGGGATGATCCTCACCTTTATAAGGAAGGAGTAGATGGTGTTATTAGACGTTGTGTACCTGAACATGAACAGGGACAAATCCTACAGAAGTGTCACTCCGAGGCCTATGGAGGACACCATGCGGGAGATAGAACTGCACACAAGGTATTGCAATCAGGTTTCTATTGCCCCACTCTCTTCAAGGATGCCCGTAAGTGTGTCTTGTCTTGTGACGAATGTCAAAGAATAGGTAATATTAGCAAACGTGAGGAAATGCCTATGAACTGTTCACTTGTCATTGAACCATTTGATGTTTGGGGCTTTGATTATATGGGACCTTTTCCAAAATCTAATGGGTGTACTCATATCCTAGTTGCTGTTGATTACGTCACTAAGTGGGTAGAAGCTATCCCCACTTGTAGTGCTGATCACAACACCTCTATCAGGATGCTTAAAGAAATTATTTTCCCTAGATTTGGAGTCCCTAGATATCTAATGACCGACGGTGGTTCACACTTCATTCATGGGGCTTTCCGTAAAACGCTTGCTAAGTACGATGTCAACCATAGAATTGCGTCTCCCTATCACCCTCAGTCCAGTGGTCAAGTAGAGCTAAGAAATATAGAGATTAAACTAATTCTGCAAAAGACTATCAACAGGTCTCGAAAGAATTGGTCTAAGAAGCTCGATGATGCGCTATGGGCTTATAGAACCGCCTATAAGAATCCCATGGGCATGTCTCCGTACAAAATGGTGTACGGTAAAGCATGTCATTTACCTCTTGAGCTAGAGCATAAAGCTTATTGGGCAATCGAAGAGCTCAACTTTGATTTCAAACTTGTCGGTGAGAAGAGGTTATTTGACATTAGCTCGCTTGATGAATGGAGAACTCAGGCATATGAGAATGCCAAGGTGTTCAAAGAAAAGGTTAAGAGGTGGCATGATAAGAGGATACAAAAGCGTGAGTTCAATGTAGGTGATTATGTCTTGCTATATAACTCTCATTTAAGATTCTTTGCAGGCAAACTTCTCTCTAAATGGGAAGGTCCCTATGTTGTTGAGGAAGTATATCGTTCCGGTGCTAACAAGATCAACAACATGGAAGGTAATTGTTCTAGAGTTGTAAATGAGCAGAGAATCAAGCATTATATCTCAGGTACTCCCATAAATGTTGAAAGCAATATCATCAATACCATAACTCCGGAAGAATACCTAAGGGACATTTAACAGCCTGTTCCAGACTCCGAACACGAAGAGGTATGTGATTCGGTAAGAAAACAGGGTCCAAACCTTTTCCAGTAGGAAATTTTCTCCGTTTTGGAATGTTTGAACAAATACAAAAATTGGAAGTAGTCCGGAAAGAGCGCGAGGAGACGACAAGCCTGCACGGCGTGGGCCCACCCCCTGACCGCGCCGTGAGGGCTTGTGGCCACCTCGTGCGCCTCCCGGACTCCGTTTTCATGTAGGGTACTCCTTCTGGTCTGAAAAATTATTATATATACTCCCGTTTGGTCTGACCCCTGCATCACGCAGATTACTTCTGTTTTTCGTTTCGAGCCTGTTTTCTACCGCAGATTTAGAGCAAGATGTCGTCTCAGGAATCTATGGGGGAGAACAATCTCCCTCAAGTTTATGGAGAAGTAAGTGCTGATCTGAAAAGGATGGAGGTCATGGAGGCTAAGGAAAGGCTACCTAAAGAAACCAAGGGAAAACCCAAGGAGAGGAATCAGGCATGGGACGAAGTGCAATCTGTGCTCAACAGGGAAGAAGTTGAGGAAGTGGATTTCCTCCAACCCTACCTCCACCTACTATCTCCATCCTTGATTGAACTCTTGAGGTTTTGTGAAACAACTTGTGCTCACAATACTTGTCTCACTCGTGAAGTTGTTTTGCTGGAAAAACATATCACAGATCTCCAAGGTATAGATCAAAGATTAATGGCCCTCATGGAGTCAAAGATTGCAACAACTCCGCCACCATCACTACCAAAGGAAGACAACTGAGCATTGGTATGGGAAATCCCCTTGGCTTGTGCCAAGCTTGGGGGATTTGCCCCGGTATTGTATCACCATCACATCTTTTTCCTTTACCTTTGTTTTAGTTTTCCTTTTCAGTTTTTTCTTTTTCTAGTAGATTAAAAGTCTTAGTGTTTTAGTCTTGAGTGTTTCTTTGTGTCACCCCCGATGTATTCGAGCTCGTGAGCCATATAATAAAGAGTGTATTAGTTGAAGGGCTTTGCCACTTGCCTTGATCAATAGTTTGAGAAAAGAACAAAAGCATGAAAGATCATGTAATGATCTTATGGGAAGTGATGGCTTCACATATAAAAAGAACGAGGATTGAAACTTGTTGAGGGTAGGCAAACGTAGACCTTGGTCATTGTTGCAATTAATAGGAAGTGATAAAGAAGGAGAGGTTCACATATAAATATATCATCTCTGAGACCATCTATGATTGTGAACACTCACTAAACTATTGCATGCCTAGAGGTAGATGTTGGACAAGGAAGAAAACATAATGAATTGTGTTTGCTTGGTTCTGAACAATGTTATATGATTAGAGATCCCTTAGCATGTGACGATTGCTTCCACCTCATATTAGCCAAAACTCCCGCACTAAGTAGAGATACTACTTGTGCATCCATAAACCGTCAACCTAGTTTTGCCATGTGAGTCCACCATACCTACCTATGGATTGAATAAGATCCTTCAAGTAAGTTGTCATCGGTGCAAGTAATAAAAACTGCTCTCTAATATGTATGATCTATTAGTGTGTGGAAAATAAGCTTTGTACGAACCTGTGATGAGGAAGACATAAAAGCGACAGACTGCATAGTAAAGTTCTTTATCACAGGAGGCAATATAAAGTGACATTCCTCCTCACTGAGAGGACACACATCCAAACATCAAAAGCACATGACAACCTCTGCTTCCCTCTGCGAAGGGCCTATCTTGTACCTTTACTTTTTGCTCTTGAAAGACTCATGGTGATCTTCACCAATTCCCTATCTCGCCTTTATCTTGGATAATGTCATATGCTTGGGAAAGATCTATATTCCTATGTCAACTTGGAGGTAAGTATTCATGAAATATTATTGTTGACTTTACCCTTGAGGTAAGCAGTTGGGAGGCAAAACTATAAGCCCCTATCTTTCTCTGTGTCCAGCTGAAACTTTGATCTCATGAGTACCACATGAGTTGTAGCAATTGTAGAGAACGAAAGAATGATTGAGTATGTGGATTTGCTTTACAAGCTCTTATTTGACTTTTTCTGATGTTGTGACAAATTGCAATTGCTTCAATGACTAAAGGCTATCGGTTGTTACTTCTCGGTAAGGTTCTTGATCCATGCTTTACTTTGTGAAGGAATTATCACTTTAGCATGAGAGATTATATGTTGGTATTGTTGTTCTGATCATGATCATGATGCATGCATGTTCGTATCTTGTTTTGTCGACACCTCTCTCCCTAAACATGTGGACATATTTATTGAGATAGGCTTTCGCTTGAGGACAAGTGAGGTCTAAGCTTGGGCGAGTTGATATGTCCATTTTGCATCATGTTTTCATGTTGATATTTATCGCTTCTTGGGCTGTTATTTCACTTCACGGTACAATTCTTATGCCTTTTCTCTCTTATTTTGCAAGGTTTACATGAAGAGGGAGAATGCCGGCAGCTGGAATTCTGCCCTGAAAGTGGAGCAAAGTTGAGATACCTATTCTGCGCAACTCCAAACGCCGTAAAAATCAACGAGGGTTTTTTCCGGATTTATAAAAAATACTGGGCCAAAGAAGCGCCACACGGGCGCCAACAGGTGGCCACAAGCCTGCACGACGCGGCCACCCCCCCAGGCCGCGCCATGAGGGCTTGTGGGCAGCCTGTTTGCCCACTACCCCCCTCTTCTGCTATATGAAGGGTTTCATCTAGAAAAAAAATCGAGGAGGAGCTTTTTCGTGGATTCGCCGCCGCCACGAGGCGGAACTTGAGCAGAAGCAATCTAGAGCTCCGGCAGGACGATCCTGCCGGGGAAACTTCCCTCCCGGAGGGGGAAATCATCGCCATCGTCATCACCAACACTCCTCTCATCGGAGGGGACTCGTCACCATCAACATCTTCATCAGCACCATCTCATCTCCAAACCCTAGTTCATCACTTGTAACCAATCTCCGTCTCGCGACTCCGATTGGTACTTGTAAGGTTGCTAGTAGTGTTGATTACTCTTTGTAGTTGATGCTAGTTGGATTACTTCGTGGAAGATTTTATGTTCAGATCCTTGATGCTACTCATTACCTCTCTGGTCATGAATATGATTATGCTTTGTGAGTAGCTACTTTTGTTCCTGAGGACATGGGATAAGTCATGCTAATAGTAGTCATGTGAAATTGGTATTCATTCGGTAATTTGATGTGTTGTATGTTGTTTTTCATCTAGTGGTGTTATGTGAACGTCGACTACATAACAATTCACCATTATTTGGGCCTAGTGGAAGGCATTGGGAAGTAGTAAGTAGATGATGGGTTGCTAGAGTGACAGAAGCTTAAACCCTAGTTTATGTGTTGCTTCGTAAGGGGCTGATTTGGATCCACTAGTTTAATGCTATGGTTAGACTGTGTCTTAATTTTTCTTTCGTAGTTGCGGATGCTTGTGAGAGGGGTTAATCATAAGTGGGATGCTTTTCCAAGTAAAGGCAGTACCCAAGCGCTGGTCCA
This sequence comes from Hordeum vulgare subsp. vulgare, assembly GCF_904849725.1. Classification (NCBI taxonomy): domain Eukaryota; kingdom Viridiplantae; phylum Streptophyta; class Magnoliopsida; order Poales; family Poaceae; genus Hordeum; species Hordeum vulgare. The sequence goes on from NC_058521.1 coordinate 538,229,949, forward strand.
CCCACATATCAAACTATGAAAGAACCGAACGCGAACCATATGAACATGATTAAAACTAGCATGACAGAAATTCCCGTGTGTCCTCGGGAGCGTTTTTCCTCCTATAAGACTTTGTCCAGGCTTGTCCCTTGCTACAAAAGGGATTGGGCCACTTTGCTGCACCATTTCTACTTTTGTTACTTGTTGCTTGCTACGAATCATCTCACCACACAATCACTTGTTACCGACAATTCTAGTGCGTGGAGATTTTACCTTGCTGAAAACCACTTGTCAGATTCTTCTGCTCCTCGTTGGGTTCGACACTCTTATTTATTGAAAGGACTATGATTGATCCCCTATACTTGTGGGTCATCATTCCTCAGGGTTGCCTTGTTCCCCCTCCTGAAGCATTTCCCCCATTGAACCTCCGTTTTGTTAATCAGGGTTCCCTGGGTAACCTGGTTGCTGAACGAGATCTCGTGTCCCACATCAAAAATATGCAACTCTATGACGATGATGTTGAAAGGATTAAACACTATCTGGTAGAAGGTAAACCCTCTTGCTTCACTGTTGCGGATGATGGTGCCTTGTACTTCAAGGGTCGCTTATTCGTACCAACTAAGAGGAAAAGCCTGAGAATGACTAGAGAGGTGATGAAAGAAGCTCATGATACCCCGTTGTCTATCCATCTGGGTAGTACCAAGATGTACCAAGACATCCGTCAAAGATTCTGGTGGTCAGATATGACGCAAGACATTGCACGATGCGTTGTAGAGTGTGATATTTGCCAGCGAGTTAAAGCAGAACATCAAAAGCCTGCTGGAACTCTGCAACCTATCTCTATTGCTGAATGGAAATGGGACCCTGTTGAAATGTACTTTGTCACTGGATTTCCCAGATCTCAGAAAGGTAATGATGCTATTCTTGTCGTCATTGACCGATAGTCCAAAGTTGCACATTTTCTGGCCGTCAAAGAAACAATTACTGCTAGTTAGATGGCAGATCTTTATATGTCCAGAATTGTTTCACTTCACGGTATTCCGTTGGTAATCAGCCCGGACCGTGGCAGCTTGTTCACTTCAAAAATTCTAGAAAAGTTTTCGGAAGGCTATGGAGACTCATTTGTCCTTCAGCACCGCATTTCACCCTCAATCTCAGGGACAAGTTGAATGAGTCAACCAAATTCTCGAGGACATGCTTCAAGCTTGTGTCATTTCTTTCGATAAGAATTGGGAGGAATCTCTCCAGTATGCCGAGTTCTCCTACAACTACAACTATCAAGCTAGTGTGACGATGGCCCCTTTCGAAGTGTTGTATGGACGAAGGTGTCGAACTCCTCTGAATTGGTCAGAAACCAGGGAACGATCACTCTTCGGTCCAGATATTATCCAACATGCTGAAGATCAAGTCTGCATTATTCATGAGAATCTCAAGGATGCACAGTCTCGTAAAAAAAGTCTGTATGATCGTCGTCAACAAAATATGGTCTATCAACCTAGCGAAAAGGCTTATCTTCAAGTCACACCAATGAGAGGTTCACACTGTTTTGGGATCAAGGGCAAGTTAGCTCCTAGCTATATTTGTCCTTTCATTGTTCTCGAAAGGCATGGAAACGTAGCTTATCAATTGGAACTGTCGGTGAACCTTTCTCAGGTTCACGATGTCTTCCATGTGTCCCAGCTCCGCCGCTGCTTCAAAGACCCTGTTCATGCAGTGGATCATGATATGCTTGAGATGCAACAAGACCTTTCATATAAACAACATCCGGTCCACATTCTCGATAAGATGAACATCAGACTTGCCACAGGGTCACCAAGTTCCTTAAAGTGCAGTGGTCAAATCATTCTGAACATGAAGCCACTTGGGAACGCGAGGATCATCTTCGTGATGGATACCCCGAGCTTTTCCCTTCTACCACTTAATTCTCTGGACGAGAATTCTTGTTAGTAGGGAAGAGTTCTGACATCCCCGGATTTGTGCTACAGTGATCATTATAATTAAGCTACACTGATGACCATGATCCTGCCTAATCATTTTGCTAAAGAGTGCATGATCAATATGGATCTCATATCTCATTTCAGATTCCACTATTAAATACCATAGGATTTTAATGTGATCAAATAAATCCTCAAACAACATATGAAAATGTTGCACAATTGTTGAAAATCTTAAAACAAATGTTGTTCAGGAAAACTACATCACCAAGATGTTGATGTGGACCCCACCATCCAAAACAAAAGCTTAAAGCATTTAAAAGTGCACCTAAATTCAATTAGAGAATTAAAAGAAATTCCAAAAATGCCTAAACATGGTGTGTCCATGAAGAATATGGCAAGGTATTTCTTGGGCCTTGTTGAACATTTTTGCTGCAAGAAATTTATGCAAAATATAAATAAAACACAAAAATAAAATATAAATAAAGAAAACTAATGAAAAGAAGAGTGAAAAGAAAAAGAAGAAAAAACACCCCAAGCCCCCCCCCCCACTTGGCCGGCCCAACCAGCCCAACCACCACCACCGGCCCAATATGCCCGTGGGGTATTTAAACCCCAGGCTCACCCTAATCCCCACACCCTCCGTCACTTCTCCCTCCTCCCCCAGTGAGCCCTCCGTGTGGCGGCTGCCCCGTGCCCCCTCGCGCCAACCCAATCCCGGCCGGATCCAGCGCCCCGCTGGCCGTCGCCGGCCACCGGACCCCTCTCGGAGGACTAAATATAAGCCAAAGGAGGGCACCGGAGGAGGTGGGGCCCATCTTGGCGCGACCTCTCCTGGGCATCCCCTGGCCCCCGTTTGGCCCATCTTCGGTGATCCGGAAGCTTCTGTTTAGCTGTTTTTTATATATTTTTCCAGAATTTTTCGGGCTTCGGAAAATTGGGTAAAAGCCCCTGCAAAATAGACATCAGCAGACATAAACTGGCACAGGGTGCACTGAGTTAGTAGGTTAGTCCAAATATGTATAAAATGATATAAAAGTGTAGCAAAACACATAACATTGTCACCCAAACAATCATGGAACAAGCAGAAATTATAGATACGTTTGGGACGTGTTGGTGCACTAAGGACTGGGGTCCCTAGTGCCCTAGACTTGTGCACGGGCGCGAAGAGCCCCTGCCGGAAGGGTGTCGGTGCACTAAAGACTGGGGTCCCTAGTGCCCCAAACTTGTGCACGGGCGCGAAGAGCCGATGCCGGCAGGGCATGGCAGGACCTAGTCAAGATGCAACCCCAAGATTATCAAGGCCTCGGCAAGCCTGCCTTCCCGGGAAGATGACCAAGGCCGCGCCCATTTTGTGGGCGTGATGAACTCACCAAGTACAAGACCCCGACAAAGCTCCCTTGCCGGGATGACGACTGAAGCCCCCGGCAAGCTCCCTTGCCGGGACGAAGACTCAAGGCTCCAGCAAACTCCTTGCCGGGATGACGGGCCTGGCCACTGGTGGGCAACCGCCCTTGCCACAGTGCCACCGCTCCCCAAGTATCAGCGCATTCCGCATGCGCCAGTGCAGTGTCCAGGTGTCGAAACACCTGGATACGTGTCTTCACCAGCACATCGCTGACAAGGACAAGACGTGCATTAAATGCACCTGACGGCGGTAGATGGATAAGCACCGCCCTAGGTTCACTCTAACTCCTCATGAACCTACCACCGAGCACTGTAGGTGATCCCTTTGCCTATAAAAGAGGCCCTTAGCTCCTTTCTAAGGGGTTAGACTCTTTGGACATCGACCTATAAGATGGTCATCAATGGTCACTGTAACAATCAACAACAAAACACTTAATGCAACCAGACAAGCAAGACGTAGGGTTTTACGCGTAAGCGGCCCGAACCTGGGTAAAAAGGCTTGCCAGGTGCTGATTCTTAGCTCTGCTCTTCACATCAGCTCTCCCCACCCTACGATCAAAAGGGTTTCAAAGTAAAGCAAGTGAGATATGAAATTCAAGTCAAGATAATAACAAGCAAGAGTCTATATCTAGTATTGAGTTTAGCAAAGTAAGAACATAAAGGTGAAAGAGCTCTCGCTGTCTGTGACTCGAATGTCTCCAAATGGTGTTTGCATGCAAGAAGTGGGAGATGGGTTGAGATCATAAAATATTTTTTAATTGAGAACTCAATCTACTAAAATTTCACACTTGGTCTCCTTCAGAATCTTATTTTGACTCATCCCCACACCACTAGTCAGGCACAAGTCAAAATGATCCTCTCCCTTTCGACTTTGAGCACTCATGCAATGGATGAGAGTAAGCAAGATATGTTGGCACTTACACTGGCAAATAGAATAATGACGGGGAAGGAAGACAAAAAGGTGTGAAAGGCTCACATCAATTAGGACAACCATAGGCAAGAGAAAGCCAAATGATAGATATGATGTGAGGAGTAGGGATTGCCATGTAACGGATGCACATATGAGCTAAGGTAAGCTCTCCAATGGAACTAGTGGGGGTGCATTCAACTTGTTTTCTCATGAAGACCTAGATCTCATTTGAGGAGGCTCATCATTGGAATATGCAAACCAAGTTCTATAGTGTAAGGGTCCCCACATAGTTATGCATGAATGATAATCTCGATGTAGTAAAAATATAACAATATAGTACGAGTGTGGATCTTTCAAAAGGAATAGTAGTGTTGCCCCCTTCTCTCTTTTTTGTGGCCTCTTTGGCTCTTTCTATTTATCTCTCATTTTTCCTCTTTGGGATCTTTTCCTCACTTAAGGGAAACACTCTATGTTTTACATGAATAAAAAGAAGATCATCACACTTTATAAGAAGTACTCAACATAAAGACAAGTGAAATCTATCATGATGTATGCAAATGTATGCCTCTGCCAGTGTAGCTGGATAGGGAATGATACTAGTGTGTCATGTAGCAATAATTGGGGCAAGGCCCAACTATCACGCGGCTCTATGATCAAGCAAAAGCATGTATGACATGAAGATCAAGTCATGAGATGGTGGATGTTGCATGGCAATGTATATCGGGAAGGCTATGGAAATGCCTTAATAGGTAGGTATGGTGGCTGTTTTGAGGAAAGATATAATGAGGCTTATGTATGACAGAGCGTATCATGTCATGGCTTTGGATGCACCGGCAGAGTTTGCACCAACTCTCAATGTGAGAAAGGGCAATGCACAGTACCGGAGAGGCTAGCAAAATATGGATAGTGGAAGTGCCAACAATCGAATACTCACATCAGTCCGAAGAACTCGTAGACTTATTATCGGTAACTCTCTATCTAGTTAGGAAATTCACAAAGAGACAAGTATGCCGAGGAGGAATGTTTGGGGGTTTGGTTATCCTTGCACATCCTGGACTCATGGTAACGTGAGGGTACTCTATATATTCCAACCCCTCCAGAGGTTAGCGATCAATTTAGTAGCTAGAGTTCTCAACTAATTTTTAGTTTTTGAAAAACACACAGATTTCCCAAAATACGACACCTATCACTAATAGGCTCAAGCTCTTGTTACCAATAGTACAAACATTACTCAAATCAATACCTCAAAACTATTGCAAGTTACTACTATACTTAAATAGCAACCTCAATTACCTACTCATGCAAGACACACAACTGAGTGCAACGAGCCAACTCTCTAAACAAGATAAGCATGATAACTCAAGAGAGTTCCAAAATCACCCTAAATAAAAAATCTTAAAAAGATAAGCATGAAAACTAAGAGCTAAGCATGATAGTAGCTACGAAAAGATGAAGAACACACAAAAAAGATAAGCATGAAACCCTATGTTGTGTTCTATAGTGGAATGGAGCGTGTTTATCTCCCAAACAAGGTAGGATAGGTTTCGACTTTTTATGAAAAGAAAGCAAAACTAAAACAAACTAAAAAGTAAAGAGCGGCACGCTCCAAGCATAGCACATAATATATGAAGTGATAAAAATATAGCATGGAGATGGACGAACTGATGATTGTTGATAGAGAAGGGGATGCACGGGGACATCCCAAAGCTTAGATGCTTGAGTATCCTTGAATATTTCTTGGGGTGCATGGGGGTATCCCCAAGCTTGAGCGCTTGACACTCCTGTATCTTCTTTCATCATCTCCCGTCGCATACTTGAAAACTCCCTTCATACGAAACTCATCATAAGCTGATTAGAGTGGTTAGTACCCTTAATAAAATAATTCATTACCTACTCTAAATAAAGTTTTTTTTGAAAATCTACTGTTTCTCATGATTGCCAAAAGGTTTGTGCAACTAAAAAGTAAGCTTAGGATTTGCAAAACAATGAAAAAGCAAAACATGGCAGAATCTGTGAAAAACAGAACAACAAGTAGTAAATAATTTATTCGGGGCACTTCTGCAACTCAAATCAAAAACTCAGAACAGTTGCCAGAAAGTCAATTATATAGGGCATGATATCAAAAAAATTCAGATCAAAAAGATGATGTTGTGATTTTTGGCGATTTTTTTTGTCACACAGACAAAATACGTTTCTTGACACCATGTCACAATTTTTGAACTTTCTTGCAATCGAAGGCTAAAACTTGGCACAAAACTTGAAAATAAAGGTACAATGATGTTTCTACAATAGTAACAATTATTAAGACCACAAAAACTGAAAGTACAAACTCAAAGTAAAGATAACAAGGGTTGTCTCCCTAGAGCTCTTTCTTTATAGCCATAAAGATAGGCTCAAGATTTTAATGATGCTCTCGTAGGAATAAGAGTTGTAGAACAAAAGAGAGCCTCAAGAAGAAAATACCAAACACATTTAAGTCTAACATGCTTCCTATGCATAGGAATATTTCAATAGAATAATTCATTGAAGCACAAAGCAATAAGCATAGGAAGGCAAAACAAGTGCAGCTTCAAAACCTTTGACATAAAGAGAGGGAACTTGATATTATCTATAAGCATATGTTCCCTTCTCATAATAATTTTCAGTGGGATCATGAATAAACTCAACAATATAAGTATCACATAAAGCATTGTTACCATGATCCACATGGACTTCATGAAGAGGATAAAACTTGGAGTAAAAGAGAGACTGAATCTCTTCCAATCCCGTAGCTGAGAATCATCTAGTAGCCTATACCATTCCAGTGCATTTCCTTTCAGTGACAAGGCAAATAATTTACTCATGGCTCCATGTCTTGTCAAACCTGAAATCTTAAACAAGTCACAAAGTTCTGTAAGTTTCAACAAATGAATACTAGGATTCACTATTTCATCTCCTGCATAAAAATCATTGCTACTTATTTCAATTATCCCAAGTGGTATTTTGAATGGGATACATTCACTACAGGAATTAGCTTCTTTGCTGTCTGCCATCACAGATGGCAAAGAGTAAATACCGGACGGTAAAGAGAATATCACAGACGGCAAAGAATCTCATGGCCGGCAAAAATTATGCGTCAGCCTACGATGGCATTGCAGCTTCTTTGCCGTCTGCCTCCGCAAAGCGGACGACAAAGAGCTTTGTCGTCAGCTTTTCATAGGAGCAGTCGGCAAAGTGGTCGAGACGACAGCCGACACGCGTTGCCTCCGTTAGGGGCTAACGGAGGCTTTGTCGTCTGCCTCCCCTCTTCTGTGCCCTCTGCCTCACCCCTCTTCTTTGCCGTCTGCCTCCCCCTCCTCCTGCCCCCTCCTTTGTGCCGTTAGCCTCCCGCCTCTTCTTTGCCATCTGCCTCCCCCCTCTTCTGTGTCGTCTGCCTCCCCCTCTTCTTTGCCGTCAGCCTCCACCTCCTCCACCCCTCCTCTGTGGCCTCTTCGTTGCCATCCCCCCTGGAAGCAGACGACAAAGATACTATATGGCCAGCTGCTACTGCCCAGGTTGCACAGCTGGGCGCCACGTGGCACCTTTGCTGTCTGCCAACTGATGGCAAAGGCCTTTGCCATCAGCTGGCAGACGGCAAAGAGCCTATATTGTCACATTTTTGTTTATTTTTTCTATTTCATAGCACATATATGATAAATAGGTCACGACACATATATGATATACATATAAAGCTCAACAATGCCATTTGTTCATCAATGTACATCCCATATATCAAAAGAACCAACACATACAAAGTTTCATCCATATATACATACATATAGTTGCACATATATTGTTCATCCATATATACATATACATATAGTTCCACATTGTTCGAGACTCAAATAAAAATGGAAACTAAAGCACTCCAATGCCAGCTTCCATGCATGTAGTACATCCAATCTGCAAAATGGGAATAAGAAAGTCAGAAGAAGAAGAACAACAACATATATATGACAAATAAGCTAAATTGAAGAAGAAAGAGGAGAAGCAAGAAGAGAACAAGGAGAAGAAAAACAAGAAGGAGGAGAAGGAGGAGTAGGGGAAGGAGAAGGAGAAGGAGGAGGAGAAGAAGAAAAAAGAAGAAGAGAAGAAGAAGGAGAAGGAGGAGGAGAAGAAGAAAAAAAGAAGAAGAGAAGAAGAAGGAGAAGGAGGAGGAGAAGAAGGAGTAGAGAAGAAGAAGGAGAAGAAGGAGTAGAGAAGAAGAAGGAGAAGAAGGAGGGCTCCTTCTCATTCTTCTCCTCCTTCTCCGTCTTCTTCTCGTCTTCTTCTCCTCCTTCTTCTTCTTCTCCTTCTCCTTCTCCTTCTCTTATTCTTCTCTTCTTCTTCTTCTTCCTTCTTTTCATTTCTCCTCTTCTCCTCTTCTTGGAGCTTAATTAGCTAACTATGTCTTTTCGGAGCTAAATGGGCTAATTATGTCATTATAGAGGAAAACAAGCTAAGTGTATAATATTAATGAGCTAACCAAGGTTCTTATGCCATTTTGAGTTTATAATGTCTTTTAGGAGCTAAATTGGCTAATTATGTCATTGTTGGGGAAATTAAGGCAAGGAGAATATGAAAGAGGATGAGGAGAAGAAGAAATAAAGAAGAAGGAGGAGGAGGAGGAGAAGGACTAGAAGGTCCTTGGCCTTCTCCTCCTTCTCCTCCTCCTCCTCCTCCTTCTTCTCTTCTTCTTCTTCTTATTTCTTTTTATTTTTCCTATTTCTTCTCCTCTTCTCCTCTTCTTGGAGCTAAATTAGCTAACTATGTCTTTTTGGAGCTAAATGGGCTAATTATCCCATTTTAGAGGAAAACAAGCTAAGTATATAATATTAATGAGCTAACCAAGGTTCTTATGCCATTTTGAGGTTATTATGGCATTTTGGAGCTAAATGGGCTAATTATGTCATTGTTGGGGAAATTAAGGCAAGGAGAATATGAAAGAGGAGAACAAAGAGGAGGAGGAGGAGAAGAAGAAGAAATAAAGAAGAAGGAGGAGAAGGAGGAGTAGGAGGAGAACGACTAGAAGGTCCTTGGCCTTCTCCTCATTCTCCTCCTCCTCCTCCTCCTTCTGCTTCTTCTCCTCCTCCTTCTTCTCCTTCTCCTTCTCTTCTCTTTCTCTTCTTCTTTTTGTTCTTCCTTTTCATTTCTCCTCTTCTTGGAGCTAAATTAGCTAACTATGTCTTTTTGGAGCTAAATGGGCTAATTATCAAATTTTAGAGGAAAACAAGCTAGGTATATAATATTAATGAGCTAACCAAGGTTCTTATGCCATTTTGAGGTTATTATGGCATTTTGGAGCTAAATGGGCTAATTATTTTATTGTTGGGGAAATTAAGGCAAGGATAATATGAAAGAGGAGAAGAAAGAGGAGGAGGAGGAGAAGAAGAAGAAATAAAGAAGAAGGAGGAGGAGGAGAAGGACTAGAAGGTCCTTGGCCTTCTCCTCCTTCTCCTTCTCCTCCTCCTCCTGCTTCTCCTTCTTCTCTTCTTCTTCTTCTTTCTTTTCATTTTTCCTATTTCTTCTCCTCTTCTCCTCTTCTTGTAGCTAAATTAGCTAACTATGTCTTTTTGGAGCTAAATGGGCTAATTATCTAATTTTAGAGGAAAACAAGCTAAGTATATAATATTAATGAACTAACCAAGGTTCTTATGCCATTTTGAGCTTATTATGGCATTTTGGAGATAAATGGGCTAATTATGTCATTGTTGGGGAAATTAAGGCAAGGAGAATATGAAAGAGGAGAAGAGAGAGGAGGAGGAGGAGGAGAAGAAGAAGAAATAAAGAAGGAGGAGAAGGAAAAGGAGGAGGAGAAGGACTAGAAGGTCCTTGGCCTTCTCCTCCTCCTCCTTCTCCTTCTTCTCTTATTCTTCTTATTCTTTATTTTCATTTTTCCTATTTCTTCTCCTCTTCTCCTCTTCTTGGAGCTAAATTAGCTAACTATGTCTTTTTGGAGCTAAATGGGCTAATTATGTCATTGTTGGGGAAATTAAGGCAATGAGAATATGAAAGAGGAGAAGAGAAACTTACCATAGTGGTCATCAAGGAGGAGAAACAGCTGGAGAAGGGTTGTGCGATGCCGCTCGGGAGTTATTCTGCAGAATAGATATTTTTCAATGTCTCAGTTAGCATGATGACACTCAATTATTAATACTAGTTTATAATGAAACTCACCGTGCCAATCAAAGAGAAGACGGGCATCGGCGGAGGGACTTGACCGCTCTTCTCGCACAGACCCTGAAGAGTGGGTCGTATTACTTTGTAATGAAACAGACATTACACACATGATTTGGCTAATGTGAAAAAAACTTAACACAAAAAGCTCGTATAGGGCCCGTTGACCCGCCTCATTCCGGGACCTCTCCTCCTCAATCAATCGTGTCGTGGTCTGGTCCCTCTCATCAAGAGCAACCTGACTTGCCAATCTCTCTTTCTCAAGAGCAGCATGAAGAGCAGCCTGGCTTGCCAATCTCTCTTTCTCAAGAGCAGCCTGGTTTGCCAATATCTCTTTCTGAAGAGCAGCCTGAAACACCATTCCTCGTTACCACAATAATGATCTATGGTGACACACATAATGAAATGGATGAAAGTGTTCTTAGTCTGTACAACTAACCTCGATGGCAAGATCGACTGGCCGTGGATGACGCGTTATCTCAGGACAGTTGCTCGACTGGCTTGCCTTGATCTCCGGGAGAGTGAGTGGACAATGTATTATCCCATCTCCAATGGCTATCGAGCCATGGGGCCTCCCGCCACCAGATATCATCACCAGCTCTGGATCCAAAGGTTCCTGGCTAGGGTTAAAGTCATCCCCTTTCGTAGCCTTCCCCGCATCCCTGTATGTGATGAGCTTCTGGTGGGATGATATATTGGTGAAGTTATTGGGATCATCCAGGTCAGACTCAGAGAATGCCTTCACCATCTTGTACGAGGCAGTATGGGCCATCAGTAATGAATGCCTCAGCCATCGATGCTTCAATTCTACGCTTATTTTTACATTTAGCTCGAAGGGTCTTCTGCATCCTCTCAGTTGCATAGCACCAACGATCTTGCACGGGCCCACCCAATCTTGCCTCGGTCGGTAGATGTAAAATCAAATGCTGCATTGGATTAAAGAAGCCCAGTGGAAAGATCTTCTCTAACTTGCACAACAACTCCGGCGCAAACTCCTCCATGTCTTCTACGACGCCAGGCGACAATTCTTTCGCACAAAGGACACGGAAGAAATAGCTCAGCTCCGTCGGTACTAGCCATTCATCCTCAGGAATAAAGCCACGTAACATCACCGGCATTACCCGCTCTAGCCATATGTGCCAATCATGACTCTTGAGACCAAAGATTTTTAATTTTTCAAGACTCGCTCCCCTCTTTAGATTCGCTGCATACCCATCGGGGAACATCAAGTGCATTTTGACCCACAAGATAATTTCCCTCATAGCTAGCCTTCCAAGATTGAACCAGGCCTTTGGCTTCGACCACTTCTTCTTTCCTTTGCCTTCTCGCATGTTTTGTAACGGTCTATGACATAGTGTCTCTTGATCAACTCTAGCCTTAGTATTATCCTTTGTCTTCCCATCTATGTCAAACAATGTACCAAAAATAGCCTCTTCGATATTCTTTTCAGTGTGTATCATGTCGATATTGTGTGGAAGAAGGAGCTCTGTGAAGTAAGGAAGATCCCAGAAGCATGGCTTGTGAGTCCAGGCGTGTTTTGAATTATACCCCTTGAAATACCCTCGACGCTCTGGATTAGGCTCGAGGGCGCTTAACTCATCCAGGATCAGTTGGCCTGTCAACGCAGGTGGTGCCAAGTTTTTGACAACTTTACCTTTGGTAAAGTTCTTCTTGTCTTTTCTGAACTGATGGTCAGGATTCAGGAACTGTCTATGCAAGTCAAAGCAAGAATACTTCCGACCCACCTGCAAACCAATGAAACTGAAGAGCTGCCTTGCATTGGGGGCACGAGAACCTTCCATGCACACACCATCCAGAGAATAGCGCATACGCTGGCAAGTCATGCATAGAGTACATGTACCACACATGCATTTTGAAGTTTTCTTTTCTAGTGGCATCGTATGTCTTGACCCCATTATCCCAAGCGTCTTCCAGTTCATCCTTAAGCGGTTGCAGGTACACATTCATATTCTTCCCCGGATAATTGGGCCCTGGAATTATCAACGTCAGAAATATGTTCTTTCTTTGCATAATATGCCCGGGGAGGGGGAGATTGAGTGGAATGACAAATACAGGCCAACAACTGTATTGGGTTGCCGTCATGCCGAAGGGATTAAAACCATCCGTGGCGGCGCAGACTCGAGGATTCCTTGGATTTGCCTCTTTATCCTGATGCAATCCATTGAAATGTTTCCACGCTTCCCCATCCGATGTGTGTACCACCATCTTATTCCCATCCGCATCTAGTTCAGTTCTTTTGCCCAATTTGTGCCATGTCATCTGTCTGGCTGTCTCTTCGACCATGAAAATATGTTGAAGTCTTGGTACGATTGGCATATACTGAAGAACACTAACTGCGATTTTGGTGTGCCTCTTCTCACCCATACCGTTGTTTACCACAAGATACCTGCAAGACTCGCAATTGGGACAATAGTGCAAGTGTGCATACTCCTTCCTAAATAAGACACATCCTTTCTCACATGCATCTATATTCTCATAGGGAATCTTAAGTACACGAAGTATTTTGTCCGACTGGTACAGGTTTGTAGGCATGACATGGCCTTTGGGTAGGAAGCGTCCAAATAGTGTCATCATCGCGTCGCAACATTCTCTTCCCAAGTTGAACTGAGCCTTCACAGCCATTACTTCTACAATTGCGTCCAGCTGACAGAGCTCAGTGTGCTCATGGAGAGGACATTTTGAAGACTCCAACATTTCATAAAAGGACTTTGCAGATTCCTCCATCTCATCTTCCGAATCCCGAGCATCATCAAAGTCTTGCACCATGTCTTCGATCCCAGTACCATGCTCGTCCGTGCGACGACTCACCACCTCAGCTCTTGTGCGTTGTATAGACTCACCATGAAATGTCCACACCGTATAATTAGGCTTAAAACCCCTCCTCTGCAGGTGTTTAATCATTACAGCCTCTATCGTCTTTTTATAGTTGTCGCATCCAGGACACGGGCAATAGTTTCTTTCCTGGCCATTTGCGAATGCGGCTTTTCACAAATTACTTTGTTTTTACAAACCATTCTTTCGTCAACTCTTTCTGACTAGGGTGACCGGTATACATCCACGCACGATCACACATCTTGCCTAGCTACTAAAGACAGAAGAAATATATTTATATATAATTTAGCATTTATATTCATCGGTTAATCAGGTTCACCATTTTTATTACGTCCAGGCAACCTACACGCTAATTGGTAAAGATAGGTCCTAATCCCACCCGAGTATGTGTAGATTGGGTTCGTTTTCCCATGCTTTGCTCCGGATCCAACGCAAAATTTCGGCAGCACCTCCCCGCTGTTCTCCTAATACACGTGTCCGCAATAAACAGAGAGGATGTGCATCCGGAGAACAGCAAGGAGGCACTGACGAAATTCCGCATCGGATCCAAAGCACAGCATACGGGAAAACGAACCCAATCTACACATACTCGGGCTGTCCATGGATAATGTTGGACAATTCGAAAGGATGGCGGTTATAAATATGCAAAGACATGCATATTTATAGATGTCGCCCTTTCGAACGGGAGACGCATACTGGTCACGCATACGGATAAATTAATTTAATTACCTAAATCTAGAAAGTTTCATTCGGAAACCGAGCCACGGTAAATGAAGGGGCGGGGAGGAAATGAAATTTGTACTGACCCACGAATGCAGGGGTGGAGCTCGTACAATGCACGGGGAGGTCTTCGCACAGCAGACCTCACATCGATGAGACAACTATCACATGTAAATCCACCCGATCAACACAAATATTCTAAGTATGTCATTTTAGAGGAAAACAAGTTAAGAATATAATATTCATGAGCTAACCAAGGTTTTTATGCCATTTTGTAGCTAAATCGGCTAATTATCTCATTGTTGGGGAAAATAAGGTAAGGAGAATAAGATAGAGGAGAAGAAGGAGGAGGAGGAGAAGCAGAAGAAGAAATCAAGAAGACGGAGAAGGAGGAGGAGGAGAATAAGGAGGAGAAGGAGGAGGAGGAGAAGGTATTCTTCTTCTCTTCTTCTCTTCTTCTTTTCTTCTTCTTTTCTTCTTCTCCTTCTTATTTTTGTCTTCTCCTCCTCCTCTTCTTCTTCTTCTTCTTCTTCTTCTTCTTCTTCTTCTTCTTCTTCTTCTTCTTCTTCTTCTTCTTCTTCTTCTTCTTCTTCTTCTTCTTCTTCTCCTCCTCCTCCTCCTCCTCCTCCTGCTCCTTTCCTCTTCTCCCCCTCCTCCTCTTCTTCTTCTTCCTATTCTTTCTATTAAGGTAACTAACTAACTAACCTAACTAACCAAGCTAACTAAACCTATTGCTAAACCTAGATAGCACTAAACAGCAAAAAAATGACAAAAACAGAATCTACCACTAAGTAACTAAAAAAGAATCTAGCTACCACTAAATACCAAACAATAAAAAATCAACTTCTTGTTTTTTCTCTTCTTCTCCTTCTTATTTTTTTCTTATTCTCTTCTTCTCTTCTTCTTTACTTCTTCTCCTTATTTTTTTCTTCTCTTCTTCTTCTTCTTCTTCTTCTTCTCCTTCTTATTTTTTATTCTCCTCTTCTTCTTCTTCTTCTTCTTCTTCTTCTTCTTCTTTTTCTTCTTCTCCTCCTCCTCCTCCTCTTCTTCTCCTCTTCTCGTCCTCCTCCTCCTCTTCTCCTCTTCTCCTGCTCCACCTAACTAACCAAGCTAACTAACTAACCTAACTAAAACTACTAACCTAACTAAATCTACCACTAAAACTACTAAGAATAACAACTACTAAAACTACTAAAAAATAATGCGGGTGCGGGGGGGGGGGGGGGGTGGGGGTGGGGGGCTCACCGGGAGGGGCGGCTGTGGAGGGGCCGGGGTGTTGGGGTGGCGGGGCGGCGCCGGGGGCGCCAGGGGCGGCGGCGCGATGGTGGTGGGGCAGCGGCAGCGGGGGCGAGGTGGGGCAGCTGCGGGACGGTGGTGGTGGCGCGACGGTGGCGGCGGGGGCGATAGGGGCGGCGGTGGCGGCGACAGGGGCTGACCACGGGGTGGTTAGGTCAAACTGGTTATTGCTACATATTTGCAGTTTGCTATTGCTACATCTTTGTAGTCTGCTGTGCAACTCTTTGCCGTCCCCACTAGTTATTAGGTCAAAGGGGGCGGTCAGGGGCGACAGGGGCGACTCTTTCTATTGCTACATCTTTGCAGTCTGCTGTGCGACTCTTTGCCGTCTGCTAGCAGACGACAAAGATGTGACTGATGGCAAAAACACTCTATGCCATCAGCCAGTGCTTTGCCGTCTGCTTTGTTGAAGCTGACGGCAAAGACACTCTTTGCCATCAGCTAGCAGACGGCAAAGACTAGGCAGATGGCAAAAAACTGTTTTCCAGTAGTGATTCAGTAGGTGGAGGAGACTTCTCTACAACTAAGAGTGTAGTTTTCCATAAGCCTAACTAGTGAAGTCACACAACTTAGTGTTCTCAGTGGAACCCATAGCAGCAGCAAAAAGCAAGAACAAAGTGACTATTTTTTTGTGGTTTCTGGTATAAGACTTGAAAGCAAAAACTAGAAAGCAAACTAACAAGACTAAAATAAAAAAAGGTAAAGGATAGCGTGCAACTCCCCTATCTGAAGACTGGAGTCCCCGACAACGGCGGCAGGAAACTTTGCTTGATGACGAGATGATGTATATACTTCTCGCACCCCGTTGGTTACCCCAAGTGGAAGGTTGATATGTAGTCAACAGCAAGTTTGCCCTCACACGGGAACTGTAAGGTTTATCGAACCAGGAGGACTCCTAGGCTCAACAAGTAGGTGTATTCCACCCTGGCGCTACCAGAATACGTGGACCTGCATACACAACAAATAACTTTGCTCCCATCGAGTATAGAGAGGTTGTCAATCTCTCCGGCCTTGTAGTTTGCAAAGCATCAAAACACAAGCGGGAAAAATGATAGTGATTGCAACGGAAAAGTAAATGAAAGAGGTAAATGATGGAGGTGTAAATAATGATGGTGATATGGACTGGAGTCACATGATGTTCACTAGTGATGTCTCTCTCCCAAAAGACGACAAACAACTACGCTTGGGTAAACAAATCACAGTTGGGTTATTGACAGAATTATGAACGCGCCGCAATGCTAATTATGCTACTTGATAGCTAGAGGTTCAATAGTAATGGGCAGTACGCCAAGACAAGTAGACCGTTTATTCATCAGCATCTACTTGCTAATCATCCACCTTGTTATATCTATCCAGAACATCTCTCCGGTATTAAGTTGCGAGCCCCATCCAAAGTGTAAACAAAAAGCAACGGATAACTGCATTAACAAACTAAGCATAAGGTAAACAATCCTTGCAACTGTGGTCACAACAACCGTTGTTTTCTTCCTCGTATCAACAACACATCCCCTAGTCTCATGTTTTTGTCACTCAAGCTAGACATCAAGGGGCATGAACCCACAATCATGCATAACACTCCCTCTTGGAGTTACTATCTACTACACGGCCAAAGCAATAAATAGCAAGGGAGAACATGCATGAATCACTAAGGAACATAATATAAAAGGATAATCAAATATATAACATATAACAATCTGAGCATAATCTCATAATCCATCGGATCCCAACAAACCAAGCGTAGCAATAGCAAGAGAATTACATAGATGCTTGATCATGTAGGGCAGCTCACAAAGACTAACCACTAAAGGACAAGATTGGAGAGAAGACATTACATAACTACTGGCCATGGACTCATGGTCCAAGGAGGACTACTCACGACACATTCGGGGAGCATCCATGGTGGTGGAGAAGCTCCTGGAGGTCAACCTCCCTTCGGCAGGGTGCCGGAAAGAGGTCTCCTAACGCTCCCGATCTCGGAAGCACTGCGGCGGCGGAACGATGGAGAAGTTCACGATTCTGGAAGTTATGTAAGGGTTTCCTCTCGAAGGACTAAATATAGGCCAAAGAGGGCACCTGAGGAGGTGGGGCCCACCCAGGCGGCCTCCTGGCGCGTCCTAGGGCCTGGCCACGCCAGCAGGTGGCCTCGGTGGGCCCTCGCCCCCCCTCTGGCCCATCTTCGATGGTACGGAAGCTTTTGCTTCGCTGATTTTTTTATATATTTTTCCTGAAATTTTTCCGGCTTCGGAAAATTGGGTAAAAGCCCGTGCAAAATAGACATCAGTAAACAAAAACTGGCAGTGGGTGCACTGAGTTAGTAGGTTAGTCCAAATATGTGTAAAATGATATAAAAGTGTAGCAAAACATATAACATTGTCACCCAAAAGATCATCGAACAAGGAGAAATTATAGATACGTTTGCGACGTTTAACGCCCCCTAAACATAACAAAAAAGAAGAAGAGAGAAACATAAAAAATAATATAAACATAATAATTATTAAATAGTTAATTTTTTAGTTAATTACTTAGATTGATTAGTAGATTAACTAAGTCACTAAAGTAATTGTGCCTAAATTTAATTATAGTAATTAGTTTGGGTAATTAATTAAGTTAATTAACCTAAACTAAGTAATTTAGAATATGTTAATTAATTATATTAAGTGGAGTATGGCAGGTCGGTCCCACCCTCATAATTAGTTTGTTTTAATTAATTTAAAACCTAATTAATCATGTGTCAATGACATGTGGGACCCACTGGTTAGAGATGACGAGTCAATATGAATGTTGATTCATGATGTGAGCATGACATCATGGTGATATGTTGATGTCATAATTCTAATTATTGAATTTAAATAATCTGTTTTAAATTCTGAATATTAATAAAACTTCAAAAATTAATAAAAAATAATCTGTAATCCGGATGAAAATAATTTGTACATGAAAGTTGATCAGAAAAACGAGACGAACCGGATATGCTATCCGTTCGTGTGTCACACATCTCTACCATAGTGAACGTGGAACTTTTCCATCTGATTTGCGTGTCCGGTAGTAGCGGGAGACTCTAGAAATATCTTTAGATATTTTTTGATCCGTCTATGACGGGTGATACTGCGTTAGTGCATGCCTAGCCGTGCATATTGTCATGTCATTCTTAGTGTTGCATATGTGTTTATATTTATTGTTTCTTCCCCCCTCTTCTTACCCGTAGGCCCCGAGTTTGACGCTGCTGATGGGTACGACTATCCACCTCACGACCAACCCTTTGCCGCAGAGCAACAATGCAAGCAAACCCCCCTTGATCATTCATATATCGCCTATTCTTTCTCCCTCATGCTTGCATTGGAATTTTGCTACTGTTGTAGTTAGCTCCTATATCTCATGCATAGCCTGTTTTTGATAAACTATTACTTTATTCTGCTGCACCTTAAAATTGTTTAGTATAGCTGGAGAAGTCATCCCTTTGCCTCCTTAGTCCAGTTGCCCCCGCTTTATCGTTAAGTCTCAACCGATCGACGAGCCAAGACCCGACATAGCATGCACACCCCCTTAGTTGTATGACGCTGCAGAGCTACTATCGAGTACCGAGGGTGACACCTCATTACGTACTCCGATGTTATTGTTGTAGAGTAGTTGACCGGCGGTGGTTCTCGGAGGGTGATTCCTCCTTCACCACCTCCGATAACGACTCTGTCGTACAACCCATCAAGCGTGGTCCACCGAGGGTGATTCCTCCCTGACCACCTTGACGGTTACATCTTTCAGATCCATCGAGGGTGATACCTCGGATCCCTCTGATGTTACAACCACACAGTTACTTAACCGTGCTACTGGGAACATGAATGGTGTGTTGCGGGTGGATTCCCGCGTGGATGAGATGATGAGTTAATAAAAATGATAAGGATTTGGGTATTTGATTTGGGTTGGTCGGAGACCTTTTCGCACTAACCGTCTACATGGGAGGAGTTATGGGTTCTAGATGTTGTAGTATCAGTCGAAGCTCTTCAGATGTCAGCAATGGAGCGGCGCACGTCCGAGTGGCCCGGATAAGCATCGTTCTTGTATAAGAGGTGCCAGGACTGACATCAGCCACCCTCACATCATGCACGAGCGCAAAGGGTGATGGGCCCATGACCCGTGCGCGCTTAGGATTTAGACCGGCGGGCTGGCCTCTCTGTTGAGCATAGGTGGGGCTGTGACGTATTGAAGTTCCGAGGTTGGGCATGTGCTACGACAACAAACAACAGCGCCAGAAATTGGCACGTTGACGGAGACTTGGCTTGCGCTGGTTTTTCCCTTGAAGAGGAAAGGGTGATGCAGCACAGGAGCAGTAAATATTCCCTCAGTTTGAGAACCAAGGTAACAATCCAGTAGGGGAATCGCGTCAAGTCCAGAGTACCTGCACAAATAGAAAAGAGCTTGCACCCAACGCTATAAAGGGGTTGTCGATGCCTTCAAGATTGATTGCAAAGTGAGATCTGAAGGCGGAAAGTGCAATGAAGTAAAAGTGTAAAGCTGAAAATATGGTGTGAAGTAGACCTGGGTGCCATAGTGTTCACTAGAGGCTTCTCTCAAAATAGCAAATATTACGGTGGGTGAACAAATTACTGTCGAGCAATTGACAGAACCGCGCAAAGTCATGACGATATCTAAGGCAATGATCAAACATATAGGCATCACGTCTGAGACAAGTAGACCCATACTTTCTGCATCTACTACTATTACTCCACACATCGACCACTATCCAGCATGCATCTAGTGTATTGAGTTCATGACAAATAGAGTAACGCCTTAAGCAAGATGACATGATGTAGAGGGATAAACTCAAACCAATGATGAAAACCCCATCTTTTTACCCTTGATGGCAACAACATGATGCGTGCCTCGCTACCCCTTCTGTCACTGGGTGAGGTCACCGCACGGTATGAACCCAAAACCAAGCACTTCTCCCATTGCAAGAATCATAGATCAAGTTGGCCAAACAAAAACCACAACTCGAAGAGAATTACCAGGATATGAAATCATGCATATAAGAGATCAGAATAAACTCAAATAAGATTCATAGATAATCTGATCATAAATCCACAATTCATCGGATCTCGACAAACACACCGCAAAAGAAGATTACATCGGATAGATCTCCATGAAGATCATGGAGAACTTTGTATTGAAGATCCAAGAGAGAGAAGAAGCCATCTAGCTACTAGCTATGGACCCGTAGGTCTATGGTGAACTACTCACACACCATCGGAGAGGTCATGGTGTTGATGAAGAAGCCCTCCGTATCCGAATCCCCCCTCCGACAGGGCACCAGAATGTGCCTCACATGGGATCTTGCGGAGACAGAAGCTTGCGGAGGCGGAAAAGTATTTTCGTGCATCTCATGATTTTTTCTGGGATTTCACGGTATATATAGGCGAAGGAGCTAGGGCAGGGGAGGCTCAGGGAGCCCACAAGCCTGGGAGGCGCGGGTCCCCTGGCCGCACCATGAGGACTTGTGGGGTCCCTGGTGACCCTTTGCCTTGGTTCTCATGTCCCCCGATCGTCTTCTGTTTCGAAAAAAAAATCTTTTCGGAAGTTTTATTCCGTTTGGACTCCGTTTAAAATTCTCATCTGAAAAGGGTCATAAACACGGAAAAAACAGGAAATGGCACTTGGCACGGAGTTAATAAGTTAGTCCCGAAAAAGATATAAAATACATACAAAACATCCAAAGTTTGTCAAGATAATAGCATGAAACCATCAAAAATTATAGATACATTGGAGACGTATCAAGCATCCCCAAGCTTAACTCATGCTCGTCCTCGAGTAGGGAAGTGATAAAGACTGAATTTTTGATGTGGAATGCTACCTAGCATAGTTGTCCTCTGTAACTTCTTTCATGTGACATGAATGTTTAGATCCGTAAGATTCAAAACAATATTTTTCTATTAACATGAAAACAATAATACTCTAAGCAAACTAGCAAGGTAATAATGAACTTTTGAAATAACAAGGCCAAAGAAAGTTATCCCTACAAAATCATATAGTCTGGCTATGCTCCATCATCCCCACACAACTAATGTAAATCATGCACAACCCCGGTATTTGCCAAGTAATTGTTTTTGCACTCTTACTTTCTCAAACCTTTTACAACTATCATGCAATACATAAGCGTGAGCCATGGATATTGCACTATAGGTGGAATAGAGTGTGGTGGTGGTTGTGAGACAAAAAAGGAGGAGATAGTTACATTGATTTGGCATATCAAAGGGTTATGGAGATGCCCATTAATAGATATCAATGTGAATGAGTAGGGATTGCCATACAAAGGATGCACTAGAGCTATAGGTATGTGAAAGCTCAAAAGGAGAACTAGTGGGTGTGCATCGAACTTGCTTGCTCACGAAGACCTAGGGCAATTTGAGGAAGCCCATCATTGGAATATACAAGCCAGGTTATATAATAATGATTCCCACTAGCATATGGTGGTGACAAAGCGAGAGGCTTTCAATCATGAAGAACATGGTGCTATTATGAAGCACAAGTGTGGAAAAAGATAGTAGCATTGTCCCTTCTCTCTTTTTCTCTCTTTTTTTTTATTTGGGCTCTTTGACCTCTTTTTTTTTGTGGGCAACTTTGGGCTTTTTTTTATTTCCTCACATGGGACAATGCTCTAATAATGATGATCATCACACTTTTATTTACTCACAGCTCAAAGCTTAGAACGATGATGACTCTATAGGAAATGCCTCCGGCAGTGTACCGGGATGTGCAACGATCTAGCTTGGCGTGTGACGTTGGAACATCTCGCTAGCTATCTTACGATCATGCAATGGCAATATGAGAGTGAAGGCATAAGTCATGAGATGGAACGGTGGGAGTTGCATGGCAATATATCTCGGAATGGCTGTGAAAATGCCATAGTAGGTAGGTATGGTGGCTGTTTTGAGGAAGGCATATGGTGGGTTTGTGCACCGGCGAAAGTTGCGCGGTACTAGAGAGGCTAGCAGTGGTGGAAGGTGAAAGTGCATCTATACCATGGACTCACATTAGTCATGAAGAACTCACATACATGTTGTGAAAGTTTTTATTAGTAATCGAAACAAAGTGCTAAACGCATACTCCTAGGGGAAGGGTTGGTAGGTGTTAACCATCGCGTGACCCGGACCGCAACACAAAGGATGACAATCAATAGATCAATTATGCTCCGACTTCCTAACGTAGCGGTTCACCATACGTGCATGTTACGGGAATCACTAACTTCAACACAAGTATTTATAGATTCACAACACCGTACTAACATCACTCTTAATATTACCAAATCAACGTCTCAAAACTAACTGAGAGGAATCAAACCTTCTCTTTCTACTCAATGCACATAAAGATGGAGGTTTTTGTATCCTCTTTGGGTACCTATAACCTTTGGGACTACTTTCATAGCACAAGCCAACTACCAAGTCACGCACCGCCGTGCTCTAAAAGATCTAAGTGAAGCACATAGAGCAAAATTATCTAGCTCAAAATATATAAGTGAAGCACGATGAGCATTCTAGCAAAATCACGATGAGTGCATGTCTCTCTCAAAAGGTGTGCAGCAAGGATGATTGTGACACAACAAAAAGAAAAGACTCCTATGATACAAGACGCTCCAAACAAAACACATATCATGTGGTGAATAAAAATATAGCTCCAAGTAATGTTACCGATGGATTGAAGACGAAAGAGGGGATGCCTTCCCGGGGCATCCCAAATCTTAGGCTTTTTGGTGTCCTTGAATTTGGCTTGGGATTCCCACCAAGGTTGAGCTCTTTCCACTCTTTATCCCTTTGTCCATAAGAACATCACCCAAAACTTGAAAACTTCACAACACAAAACTTAAACCGAAACTCATGATATCATTAGCACAAGAAAAAAAACTACCACCTCTTTAGGTATTGTTGCAATCTTGATTTCTATTTATATTGGTGTTAGATTACTGTATTCTCACTTTTCCATGGCTAGTACCCCCCGATACCGTCCATAGTTTCATCAAAACAAGCAACCAACTCAACAAAAAGAGAATCTGTCAAAAAAACCAGTCTATAGCAATATGTATACTTCGTATACTTATGGTACCTCACAAATTCTGAAAAATTATGACTGCCTGGGAAAACGGAATATCAACCAGCATAAAAAAGAATCAACTCAAAAGATCTTTCTGAATAAAAATTAAAAATAATCTCGTGAGCGAAAAGTTTCTGTCTTTTTCCAGCAGGATCAAACAACCATCACCAAGACTAGTCATAAAGGTTTTGCTTGGCTCAAACACAAAAAGAAACACAAAAGACACTATCATAACAGAATTAATATGGTGTGGACGCAACAAAACAGAAAGAAAAAGATAAATTCATTGGGTTGCCTCCCAACAAGCGCTATTGTTTAACGCCCTTAGCTAGGCACAAAGCGATAGAATCACGTATCGTCGTCTTTGGTGCTCAAACCATAAGTAGCCCTCATCATGGATTCATAAGGCAATCTCATTTTCTTTCTAGGAAAATTCTCCATGCCCTTATTTAAAGGAAATTGAAATCTAACATTCCCTTCCTTCATATCGATGATAGCACCGATAGTCCTTAGGAAAGGTCTACCAAGAATGATAGGGCATGTAGGATTGCAATCAATGTCAAGCACAATGAAATCCACGGGTACATAGTTCCTATTTGAAATAATAAGAACATAATTGATCCTTCCCATGGGTTTCTTGTCAGTAGAATCCGCAAGATGCAAATTAAGAGAACACTCCTCAATCTCCTTAAAACCCAGAACATCACATAAATACTTTGGAATCGCGGAAACACTAGCACCCAAATCACACAAAGCATTGCATTCATAGTTTTTGATTTTGATTTTGATAGTAGGTTCCCACTCATCATGAAGCTTTCTAGGGATAGAAACTTCCAATTCAAGTTTCTCTTCAAGAGATTTTATCATAGCTTCGACGATATGATCGGTAAAGGCCTTGTTTTGGCTATAAGCGTGTGGAGAGTTTAGCATGGATTGCATCAAGGAAATGCATTCAATCAAGGAGCAACTATCATAATTGAATTCCATGAAATCCAAAGTAGTAATTTCATTACTACTAAAGGTTTTAATATCTTCTACTCCACTTTCAATGCTTTTAGTATCAAGATAGATGGACTCCGAATCATTGGGGTGTTGTGCAACCAAAGTGGATTCATATCCAGCCCCATCATCATTAGGTTTGACACAACAAAACAAGGATTCAATGGGAGTCACACCAAGCACATTAAGATCTTCGTGATTTTTATCACAAGAACACGCCTTTTTGTCACAACAAAACAAGGATTCAATGTCTAGCACGAATTTGGGCGGTTCATTCTTTCCTCTCACTCATGGAAACACGCATAGATTTCAAAGTTTCATCCATATTGATCTTGGGAGGAGCACATCTAACTTTCAAAGCATCAATATTACTAGACATTCTATCAACGCTCCTAGCCAAATCGTCAATTTTGAGTAGTTTTTCCTCTATGGACACATTGAATTTTTTTGCGAGTTGATAAACTCTTTAATATTACTCTCTAGATCAGAGGGTAATCTATTGTAATTACGGTGAGTATTGTTGTAGGAGTTGCCAAAGTTATTAGAGGGGTTACTAGGAAACGGCCTAGGTACATAGTCTCCTCTAAAAGCATTGTTGTTGCCAAAATTATTCCTACCAACAAAATTAACGTCCAAGCTAGCGTTGCAACTCTCAATCAAGTCAGACAAGGGCATGTCATTAGGATCTAAAGGAGCACTTCTACTAGCAACCAAATTCATTAACTCATCCACCTAAGGACTCAATGAGTTAATTTCTTCTATAGCGTGTACCTTCTTACTAGTAGGTGACCTTAGTGTGTGACTGAGAGTAGTTCATCATGATATTGTCTACGAGTTTTGTGGCTTCTCCTAACGTGATTTCCATGAACGTTCCACCTGAGGCGGAGTCCGAGATATTTCTAGAAGAGAATTTCAAGCCAAAGTAAAAGATTTGAATAATCATCCAAAGACTCAAGCCATGACCGGGACAATTTCTAATCATCAATTTCATTCTCTTCCAAGATTGTGCAACATGTTCATGATCAAGTTGCTTAAAATTCATGATATCATTATGGAGAGAGATAATCTTAGCCGGCGGAAAATACTTGGATATATAAGCATCTTTGCACTTGTTCCAAGAAACAATATTATTTTTGGGGAAAGACGAAAACCAAGTTTTTGCTCGATCTCGCAACGAGAACGGAAAAAGCTTCAATTTACTAACATCATTATCCACATCTTTCTTCTTTTTCATATCACAAAGCTCAATGAATGTATTAAGATGGGATGCGGCATATTCACTACGAAGGCCGGATAATTGCTCTTTCATAACAAGATTCAGCAAAGCAGCATTGATTTCGTATGATTTCGCACTAGTGGCGGGAGCAATCGGAGTACTAATGAAATAATTATTATTAGTATTCGAGAAATCACAAAGTTTGGTGTTTTCAGTCATGGTGACTTCAGCAAGCAAGCAAGCAGACAAGCGAATAGAAAGCAAGCGAGAGAAAAGGGCAAACGAAATAGGCAAACGAAAAAGGAAAACGAAGAAAATGGCAAATATTTTTGTAAATTTTTGTTTTTCAAAAGTGGGGGAGAGGAAAACGAGAGAAAAAAAAAAGTAAATGCAAGAGATGAGTTTGCGACACTTACTTGGATGAGTTCTTGACTTGATCCTCCCCGGCAACGGCGCCAGAAATTCTTGTGCTACGGCAACACACAACAGCGCCAGAAATTGGCACGGTGACGGAGACTTGGCTTGCGCTGGTTTTTCCCTTGAAGAGGAAAGGGTGATGCAGCACAAGAGCAGTAAGTATTTCCCTCAGTTTGAGAACCAAGGTATCAATCCAGTAGGAGAATCGCGTCAAGTCCAGAGTACGTGTGCAAACACAAAAGAGCTTGCACCCAACACTATAAAGGGGTTGTCAATCCCTTCAAGATTGATTGCGAAGTGAGATATGAAGGCGGAAAGTGCAACGAAGTAAAATTGTAAAGCTGAAAATATGGTGTGAAGTAGAACCAGGGGCCATAGTGTTCACGAGAGGCTTCTCTCAAAATAACAAATATTACGGTGGGTGAACAAATTACTGTCGAGCAATTGATAGAACCGCGCAAAGTCATGACGATATCTAAGGCAATGATCATCCATATAGGCATCACGTCCGAGACAAGTAGACCGATACTGTCTGCATCTACTACTATTACTCCACACATCGACCGCTATCCAACATGCATCTAGTGTATTGAGTGTATGACGAACAGAGTAACGCCTTAAGCAAGATGACATGATGTAGAGGGATAAACTGAAACCAATGATGAAAACCCCATCTTTTTACCCTTGATGGCAACAACACAATGCGTGCCTCGCTACCCCTTCTGTCACTTGGTGAGGTCACCGCACGGTATGAACCCAAAACCAACCACTTCTCCCATTGCAAGAATCATAGATCAAGTTGGCCAAACAAAACCCACAACTCGAAGAGAATTACAAGGATATGAAATCATGCATATAAGAGATCAGAAGAAACTCAAATAAGATTCATAGCTAATCTGATCACAAATCCACAATTCATCGGATCTCGACAAACACACCGCAAAATAAGATTACATCCGATAGATCTCCGTGAAGATCATGGAGAACTTTGTATTGAAGATCCAAGAGAGAGAAGAAGCCATCTAGCTACTAGCTATGACCTGTAGGTCTATGGTGAACTACTCACACATCATCGGAGAGGTTATGGTGTTGATGAAGAAGTCCTCCGTATCCGAATCCCCCCTCCGGCAGGGCACAAGAACGTGCACCAGATGGGATCTTGCGGAGACAGAAGCTTGCGGCGGTGAAAAAGTATTTTCGTGGATCTCCTAATTTTTTCTGGGATTTTAGGGAATATATAGGCAAAGGGCAAGGGCAGGGGAGGCCCAGAGAGACCACAAGCCTGGGAGGCGCGCCCCCCTAGCCGCTCCATGAGGGCTTGTGGGGTCCCTCGTGACCCTCTGCCTTGGTTCTCAAGTCTCCCGATCGTCTTCTGTAGATACGTTGGAGAGGTATCAGCATGACCCGGGAAAGGGTGTCTGACCAGAGTTTATCGAGCGTGACGGGAAACTTGGTGCACCCCTACAGGGATGAAAATTAACTGTTCGAATAGCCGTGTCCATGGTTACACGACGACTTGGAGTTATTCCCCGATCTTATACAACTACAACTGTTACTTAACTGGAATGTTTGCTCCGGGATTGCTTGCTCACAGGGAGTCGAGGAAGAATCTGTGGGCGTGACTTTAATTAATATTGCTGCAACAATATGTCTATTAATTGTGTTACTTGATCTACTCTCGTCTATTGCTGCAAGACCCCTGAAGATGCTAGTCTTCGATAGGACTAGCCCCCTCTCTCTATTCTCGCATTGCTGCAGTCAGTCCACATATAACCCCTTCATTGGATATTGATGCATACTTAGCATAGTTCTGATGTCAGTCTTGCGAGTACTTTGGATGAGTACTAACCATTACTTTGCTCCCCCTTTTCCCCTTGATCTATTGATGCGGCCAGATGATGGAGCCCAAGAGATGGCGTATCCCGCCGACGACGAGTGCTACCCCGACGGTGCCTACTACTACATGGAGGTCAGTGACGACCAGGAGTAGTTTAGTAGGTTCCCAGGTAGGAGGCCTCGCCTCGTTCGATCGTTGTATCTTTTGTACTAGCCTTCTCTAAGGCATTATCATTGTGCATGTCTGTACTCAGATATTGTGTTGCTTCTGGTGACTCGTTTGTTTACCAAGCTTCTTTATTCTATCCCTTGAGGCCCCTGGCTTCTAATATGAAGCTTGTAACTTTTTATTTTGTGTCTAGAGTTGTGTTGTGATATCTTCCCGTGAGTCCTTGAGCTTGGTCGTACACATTTGTGTGTATGATTTGCGTATGATCAAACGGGGGGCATCACACCTGATGTCTAGTTGGCACCTCGGACAGTCCCTATAATATTTTTAGTGCCAGAAATTTTCAATTATTTAGAAACAATTCATGTAAAAATTTAGGTCATTTGGAGAAATTTTATTTTTGGTCATTTTTTATTGCACGGGAAAATCAGAAAATAGAATAATCATGTCTTTTATTTTAATTAACTAAAAGTACCAGGGAAAGAAAAGTGGGTACACAGTGTTGTACCTACTGAATTCGTCAACCTCGCGCTTCTTGAAAATGCTTCATTAGCAAGGTTGATCAAGTCTTATTAACAACCATTTCCAATTAGCATGATCCCGAAGAATTTTTGTAAAACACTCAGTTACCTCAATGGGGATGTGCATATCCCCAACAATAAGTATCTCATATTTATTTTTAGCACTAGGTAGAGGTAGTTGACAAATTTCGTCTTTGATAGTCGGAGATTTTTCAATAACATTACCACCGATCACTTGAAATTGTTTTCTTTGAAAATATACCGTATGTTCTTTACCATTGACATGAAAAGTGACCTTGCTTTTGTTGCAATCAATAATAGCCCATGCAGTATTTAAGAATGGTATCGGGGGGATAACCCTGGGGTAGGCTCATCGAGCCTGCTCCTTCATTTCCTGCCCAAAGGATATGAACGAACACAGTTTCCCAAGGCCCAAGTCTTCTGGCCGGCTAGGCCGCCCCTACCGGCTGGAGGACGAGGCGGCCATCTCTCTGGCCGTCCAGGCAACCCCTGTCGGCTATAGCCAAGACGGTTACTTCTTCCTGACCGCCTTGGTCAGGCCAGCCGGCTAGGAACGAGGCGACCGTGCCCAAGCCGGCTAGCCAAGCAGGCTAGCCGGCCAGGGATCACAAGTCACATCAGATCGTAGGTCAGGATGAGACCTTACGATTAAAGGTAGCTACGCATCATCATAGGTACTGGATCGGAGTGTCCGGCAGGTACGAGTGTCGGCGGCCACGCCGCTGACCTACCCCGGCTCTGATCCATCACCTAGCATAGTGTCGGACCGTCACACTCCCACTCCATTACTGCACTCGGCGTGG
The DNA here is from genome assembly GCF_904849725.1 of Hordeum vulgare subsp. vulgare. Classification (NCBI taxonomy): domain Eukaryota; kingdom Viridiplantae; phylum Streptophyta; class Magnoliopsida; order Poales; family Poaceae; genus Hordeum; species Hordeum vulgare. The sequence goes on from NC_058521.1 coordinate 538,259,283, forward strand.
GAAACAGTGGAGGAAGTCATACTACCTGCCCATGATGAATCTCGCTGGACGATGCTCGACGTACAACACGTGCTCGGCGTCAACCTTACGCGAGAGCTTCATTGGTCAGCCGGCGGGTCCCACAGCCAATCGAGACCATGCAGCCGACGGACTCCTCAAGAGACAAGACAAGACTCTCGTGGGCCCCTGGTCAGCCGGCAAGGCTTCCAGCCGGGTCCCAGTCTTGTACCCTTTATCCATATTGTAGGCCAGTGGGTTCGTCTATAAAACCCCCTGGTCACCCTCCATGCAGGGGGAGATCACTTCATGGTCGAGCAACACTTCACACCCACCAACCACATAGAGAGAGGCAGAGACGAGCCGGTTGCTCCCCTCTTTCTCGTCCCAATTCAGCTCTAGGAGAGACATTGTAATCAATTCATACACATCAAACACTCCGGCAGGACTAGGGGTCTTATCTCTACGGAGTGCCCTGAACCTGGGTACATCGTGCGTTCCATGCTTGTACCAACCTCGTTCCCAGCGCCCTCCATTGTCCCTTCGGTTCTCACCGACTTTAGCCTACCTATGTCATATGTTGTGAGTATTCACCGACATTTGGCACCCACCTTGGGGCCGATCGCGGCATCGGCTCGGTTTACGCGCTGGGCGGGGCCCCGCACCTACGCCACCGGATGCATCGCATCCAGATCGGTCTACATGCCCGTGGAGCCCGCTTTTGACGAGGCAATACCGATGATGATCGACGTCCCCGTCCGCCATGCGGATTCGGACGAAGATTCTGATGACGAGGCGCTTCCTAGCATCGTCGTCGCTGCTATGAAAAACCTCAGCATTCTCTTTAGCGACTTACGTCTCAATGACGGTCCTCGTTACTTTGGCGAGGATTTCGACGTTGAGGCACTTTACGCTAGCTTCAGCAGGCTCTCTATCGATGAGACGTCTGCCCATGATGTGTATCCCAGCAACGTCCTCGTCTTCGACGGCCCTCTGCTGTCGGTGGGGTTCTTCACCCCATACCATGTCGCCGCCGTCTCCGACAACGTGGAGGTGATGGTTATCGGCGCTGGCACCAGCGCAGCTCATGGCAAGGCGTCAGCGGATGCTGGTGAGCCCGCTGTTGCCACCGCTGACACTCTTCAGGACGCCATCGCCGGCCAGAAGACACCCGTCGCTGCTTCCGCGAACCCTAACGACGCCTGGGCCTCGCTGGAGGAGGTTCGCAAGCGTATCTTAGAAGAGGGCATCGTCGTCGCCTCGGCAAAACGTCGGATGGAGGCCACGCAGCGCGAGTATAACTCCGCATACGGCCTTACTCCGATTTCCGAGGCCCCTAGCCAGCTTGGGTCGGTCCGCAGCCGCGGACGATTCATTGCTGAGGTCCTAGGTGGCGATCAGCCCACCTACAAGACCCCTGCGGCCAACATGCGGGCGGCGCAGGCGGCCATGGAAGAGATGGCGAGCCTGGAGGGCGAGGAGCACGCCTTCCAGGAGAAGCGGGTCAAGGATCTCCTTCACGCTGCCAACAAACAGTAGACTCGGCTTGACCCCAGTCAGGCCCAGTCAGAATCCCCGGGACCCAACTCCGGAGCACGCCGCAACCCTAGCGGTCAGCATCACGCAGAAGGATCTTCCTCACATCGCACCTCCGGTCGGAGGGGCGAGGGAATCCAAGATCGGCGCTCCCAGCGCCAGAGCGAGCACACTTTGAGCAAGCGTCGCGGAGGCGACGAGGGCGATTCAGAGTGTGAGATTCTTCACCCAGGAAGGACTCATGTCTTTGGTTTGCAAGGCGCCTCCCCTCTCGCTACTCGGATTGGCGCTCGCACTCCCTAGGATGGTCGGGACGCCCGCAGGCGTCTCATCGTCCTGGCCCATTCGACCCTCCTGGAGGAAGACGGCCCCATCGGTCTGGCTTGCTTCGGCCCCCGGATCCGAGGGGAGCCGTTCCCCCGAGGTTTCACCATGCCTCGGGACACGCCCAAATACAATGGTGCGGCCAAGCCAGAGGACTGGCTGGTCGACTACACCACGGCCGTCGGCATCGCCAGGGGCAACAAGCGCGTAGCAGTCCGCTACGTGCCACTCATGTTGGCCGGCTCGGCTCGGACTTGGCTTAACAGCCATCCGGCCGACATCGTCAACCCCTGGGTAGACTTCGAGGAGGCGTTAGTCTGCAACTTCACTGGCACCTGCAAGCGCCCTGGCCGGCCTCGCGAGCTGGCCATGTGCGTCCAAAAGCCCGACGAATCCCTTCACGACTACGTCACCCGGTGGACAGAGCTCCGCAACTCCTGTGAGTGGGTGCATGAGGTACAAGCCATCCAGTACTTCTTCGACGGTTGCCGAGACGGCACCCTCCTCAAGCACAAGCTTATGTGCTCCGAGCCCACTTCTCTGGCGGTACTCATGGCCAAGGCGGACAAGTACGCCACGGCCAACTCGGCGATGCGCGTCGAGGTGACCGCCTCGGACAAGGCTGTCCCCATGTCGGCTAGTCCCAAGCCGGTGGGAGACAATCGAGGCGGCCAGAACAACAACAAGCGCAAGGCTGATCAGATGGATTCGCGCTCCAACAACAAGTTGGTAGCCAGCATGGAGGGCGAGAGGTCGGCTCCTCAAGCCGGCCCTCCACGGAAGCGTTCCAACATGAACAACGCCAACTGGCTGCCCAAGAAGTCCTTCGAGCAATTGCTCGATGCCCCCTCCAAGATACATTCTGGAGCGCAGCCGTCCAACCGCACCCTTTGACAGTGCAGCTTCGCACGCCGGCTGCCACAAGGGGATGGCCTGCCGGCTCCCCCGGGTGCGCAGGCAGCGCTTCGCGCACCGGCTCCTGGTCCTGCTCCGGCTCCACACCCGCGGCCTCGCGACGACGGCCACCTCCATGACGACTACCCTCATCAAGACGGAGCATTCGTCGTCTTCACCAGCGAAGGCGACCACAAGCACAACCTGCGCCAGAGACGGCGCGAGGTGAATGCCACGGTCCCCCCGGTTCCCTAGTACATGCATTGGTCTAATAGACCAATCACATGGAGCCGGGTAGACCATCCTGCGGTGATGCCCAACCCGGGGTCATACGTGCTCGTCCTCGACCCCACCTTCTGCTCCAAGAGGCTCACCTGCCGGTTCTCCCGGGTGTTGGTCGATGGCGGCAGCAGCATCAACATCCTCTACCTCGACACTCTCCTCAAGCTCGGGCTCAAGGAGACGGACGTTCTGCCGACCAGTACTGTCTTCCGCGGCATCGTGCCTGGGCAGTCCTGTTCACCCATTGGAAAAATCCAGCTGGACGTCCTCTTCGGCGACAAAGCTCACTTCCGCCGAGAGTTGATATGGTTCGAGGTAGTGGACCTCAGCAGCCCATATCATGCGCTGCTGGTCAGATCGGCTCTGGACAAATTCATGGCTATTCTGCACTACGCCTACCTGAAGATGAAGATGTCGGGTCCCAATGGCATCATCAGTGTTGCTGGCGACTAGAAGAAGTCGCTTGAGTGTGCCCAAGATAGCAGCCGCCTCGCCGATGCCCTGGTGATCGCTGAGGAGAAGTGGCAGATCGACCAGCTCGTGGCCCAGGCTACTGAGCAGCCAACGATTCCTTCTCCTCCATCCCAGATGGCCGGCGAGGGCTCTTTCAAACCAGCCAAACAGACGAATCAGGTCCCACTCGACCCTGCCAACCCCAAGCAGTGCGTCACCATCGGGGCTGGCCTCAGCCCCAAATAGGAAGGCGAGCTAGTCGACTTCCTCCGTGAGAATCGGGACATCTTCGCATGGTCCCCTAAGGACATGCCGGGTGTTCCGAGGAAGTACGCCGAGCATAAACTTCACGTGCGACGGGATGCAAAGCCGGTGAAACAACCTTTGTGCCGCTTCGCCGAGGGAAAGCGGCGCACAATCGGGGAAGAGATCACCCGGCTCCTTGCAGCCGGCTTCATCATGGAGGTTTTCCACCCGGACTGGTTGGGTAATCCAGTCCTGGTGCTGAAGAAGAACAACACCTGGCGAATGTGTATCCACTACACTAGCCTGAATAAGGCCTGTTCGAAAGACCCGTTCGCGTTGCGTGGGATAGATCAAGTGATCGACTCCACTGCAGGCTGCGAATTGCTGTCGTTTCTGGATGCTTATTCAGGCTACCATCACATCAAGCTGGATCCAGCTGATCGCGTGAAGACCTCCTTCATCACGCCCTTCGGGGCCTCCTGCTACACCACCATGACGTTCGGTCTGAAGAACACTGGTGCGACGTTCCAACGCTGCATGCAGCAGTGCCTACTGCCACAGATCGACAGAAACATCCACGTCTATGTGGATGACATCGTCGTCAAGACGAAGCAGCACTTCAGCCTCCTCGACGACCTACATGAGACGTTCGCCAACCTGCGCGAGTACAAGATCCGGCTCAACCAGGAGAAGTGCGTCTTTGGGGTTCCAGGTGGCAAACTCTTGGGGTTCTTCGTGTCTTCTCGCGGCATCGAGGCGAACCCTGAGAAGATCGACACCATCGAGCGGATGGTGCGGCCGGCTCGAATCCTAGACGTCGAGAAGTTCGCCGGCTGCCTGCGTCCCTTAGCCGGTTCGTCAGCCGGCTTGGCGAGAAGGCCCTTCCACTCTACCAGCTCGTGAAGAAGACGACGAAATTCGAGTGGAACGACCAGGCGGACGAAGCCTTCCGCGACCTCAAGCGGGTCATCTCGAGCTTGCCAATCTTGGCAGCGCCGGCCGAAAGGGAACCCATACTCATATACATTGCCGCGACCACTCGCGTGGTTAGTGTAGTGTTGGTAGTTTAGCACAAGGAGGAGGGCAAGGTACTGCCAGTGCAGCGCCCTGTCTACTACCTTAGCGAGGTCTTGTCCGCCTCCAAGCAGAACTACCCACATTACCAAAAAATGTGTTATGGTGTTTACCTTGCTGCAAAGAAGTTGAAGCAATACTTCCAAGAGCATGCCATCACTATGGTGAGCACTGCTCCACTTTCAGAAATCATTGGCAACCGTGATGCCACGGGCAGGATTGCCAAATGGTCCATCTCCATGGCGGACCATGATATTCGGGACGAGCCTCGCACCGCCATCAAATATCAAGTGTTGGCCGACTTCTTAGTCGACTGGGCCGAGACCCAGTTCGAGCCACCGCCTGCAGACTCTACGCATTGGCGGATGCACTTTGACGGCTCGAAGATGCGGCGGGTCTGGGAGCCGGCATCGTCTTAACGTCTCCGAAAGGAGACCAGCTCAAGTATGCTCTCCAGATTCACTTCGCCGCCTCCAACAAGGTCGCCGAGTACGAAGCACTCGCTCACGGCGTCCGGCTCACCAAGGAGATTGGCATCAGGCGGCTCATATGCTTCGGCGACTCAGACTTGGTGGTACAACAAGTTTCTGGCGAATGGGACGCCAGGGACGCCAACATGGCAAGCTACCGCTTCCTCATCCAGCAGCTTAGCGGCCCCTTCGAGGGCTGTGAGTTCCACCATGTTCCCAGAGCAAACAATGAAGCGGCCAATACACTCGCAAAGATTGGCTCCATGAGACAGGATATCCCAGCTGGCGTCTCCCTCAAGCAACTCCATAAGCCGTCTATCAGGCCGTCTCATGAGTGGGCATCGATCTTCGTGCCGGTTGATTCTACGGTGCAAGCGCCGTCGACTCCACCAGCTATGCCGGCTACAGCTCTTGTGCTGGCTACGCTGGCCATGCCGACTCCAATAGCGGCACCGGCTGAGTCCACGGTGCAAGCACCGTCGGCTCCACAAGCTACGCGGGCTACAGCTCCTGTGCCGGCTACGCTGGCCACGCCGACTCCAATAGCGGCACCGGCTACAACAACGACTCCGGCTCCGCCCTGCCTCAAATCATGTCGTCTCGACACCAGTGGTGGACGTCATGGAGGTAGACGGTGAGCCAGCAGCCTCAGCAGCACCAAAGACACTCCATGACCGCTGCTCCACCAAGCTCGGGGGCTGCAGAAGCCCCCAATAGTCAGGTCGAGGCGGAGCCAGCCCTTGTGTAGGCTCCGTCATGGGCTCAAACTATCCTGGCCTTCCTCCTTCGCGGTGAGCTTCCTCAAGACGAGGCGGAGGCGAGGCAGATCCAGCGCAAGTCTGCAGCCTACTCCATCATCAATCGCGAGCTGGTGCGGCGCAGCGTGACCGGCGTGTTCCAACGCTGCGTCAAATCAGAAAAGGGACATGAGATCCTCAGAGAGATTCACCAGGGGGAATGCGGGCATCATGTCGCCCCTAGAACCCTGGTGGCCAAGGCGTTCCGCCATGGATTCTACTGGCCCACGGCCCTCGAGGAGGCTGTGGATCTGGTCGACAAATGCGAAGGCTGCCAGTTCTTCAGCGCATAGAGCCACATGCCGCCTTCGGCCCTCAAAACCATCCCCCTGTCACGGACATTCGCCGTCTGGGGGCTGGACAAGGTAGGCCCCTTCAAGACGGCTCGTGGTGGAAGGACTCATCTCTTGGTAGCCGTCGACAAATTCACCAAGTGAATTGAAGCCAGACCTATCAAGAAGCTTGATGGCCCCACGGCTATCAAGTTCATCACGGACATCTCTGTTCGATATGGCATCCCCCACAGCATCATCACTGACAACGGCACCAACTTCGCCAAAGGCGCTCTGGCGCTCTACTATTCCAAGGTAGGCATCCGGCTCGATTTGGCGTCAGTGGCACATCCCTAGTCGAATGGCCAAGCGGAGAGGGCCAATGGCCTGATTCTGGCCGGCATCAAGCCAATACTGGTGGCACCACTTGTCAGATCGGCATGCTGGATCGAAGAACTGCCGGCTGTGTTATGGAGCCTCCGCACCACGTCCAACCGGTCGACCGTCTTCACTCCGTTCTTCCTCGTATACGGGTCCGAGGCTATTATTCCCACGGACATCAAGTTTGACTCGCCTCGGGTCACCCTATACACGGAAATGGAGGGGAAGGAGGCAAGAGAAGATTGTGTGGACCTCCTCGAAGAAGCAAGGGACTTGGCCCTGAGCCGGACGACCATCTACCAACAGAAGCTGAGATACTACCACAGCAAATAGATCAAGTCTCTCTCTTTCAGGGAGGGAGACTTGGTCCTCAGAAGAATCCAGCGCACTGTCGGCCAGCACCAGCTCTCATCCCCATGGGAGGGACCCTTCATTATCAGTAGGGCGTTGCACAACAATTCTTACTACTTGATCGATGCCCAAAAGCCATGGAAGTGCAAGAGGGAGGACTCCGGCCAGGAGACAGAACGTCCGTGGAATGCGGCGTTGCTTCGCCCGTTCTATTGCTAGAAGGCAAGTATCAAACAATGGAAAGAGCATGCATATGTATCTTTCTCCCTCTTCATGGATCCTCAATGAATGCAATAGAAAGAGCATGCCTCATGCTTCTTTTTAAAATTCATATCTAGAGTGCTCACTCTGTGTACGGCCCTTGCCGGCTTCAATCAGCTCGGGGGCTACACTGCGTACGGCCCTTGCTGGCTTCAATAAGCTCGGGGGCTACGCTGCGTACGCCCCTTGCTGGCTTTAACAAGCTTGGGGGCTCGCTAGCCGCTTGGACGCCTTCCCTATATTATAGAAGAACACATAGTGTAAGCCGGACCGATCCCTGGTCACCTCGTATCAGCCTGCGGACCGGCTCCAGTCGTCCGGCTTACGAGGCGACGCCAGGTAAGGACGGATGCATGCAAAGTTCGACTACAAAAGGGTCACCGGCTCGGGTTGGCTCGATCAAATTTACGATCTCATTCAGGCCGGCCTCTGCTGGTTTATGTCTTAATCTTTAAGTCTTGATGGCTTCGAAAAATCTAAGTCTTGTGTTCTAAGGCCAGAAACCTCGACCCGGTCACAGACCGGCTCCCGGCTGTCAGGCTGGCGGGGTGGAAACTTGGGAATACAAGGATTGGAGAAAAATGAGTCAACCAGGAATCAAAAGATAAAGATATAAAACAGCACGCATGGCAATACGAATATAATGCTGCATACATACATTCAAAATGCATTGGCCCACGGCCGACGTTCATTACACCCCCAGTGGGTGGAACTGTTGGATTGACAAGAAATTGTAGACAACAAACAGGACACCGGTTACGGGGCTGCGGCCTCATCGGTCGCCCTGGCCACTGCTCCTGAAGTGGTGGCTTCACCATCCCCGGCTGCTCCCGAGGCAGTTGCGCCATCTCCTTCACGAGGGCTCCCGGCTCCATCTGCACCGGAGTCGGCGTATGCCCCACCACTGGAGGCGGCAACAGAATCCACAGCTTGGGCCGCCTCGCCGGAGCTGCCATCGGGGTCATAGGGCTGAAGGCCGTGCAGATCTTCAAGGATCACACCGGCATCTTCACTACGCTCCAAAACGAGCTCGTCCCAAGCAACGTACTCGGTGATGCCGCTGGCCCTCACGTGCAGTGCCTCCTCCACAGCCTGCAGCTCCGCCTCCGAGCCGTCACGCTGAGCGACGAGCTTGCCCAAGTCCAGGTTTCGATGCCAGGACTTGGCCAAGTGCAGGGCCATGTAAGCTCCAGCACGCGTGACAGAAGCGCGCTAGGCATCCAGGTGTTCCTCGCCAGCTGCAAGCCAGCGGGCGAGTCGGCTCATCGACGCCGGCTCCACGCCATCCGGCCACAAGGCCGCCACCATTGACGAGCCTGCAACCTGGAGCTGAGCCACAGACTCGCCCAGGGCGTGCAGGCGGGCCCGAAGGCCCACCCTGATCTCCTCCACGCTCCAGCTAGAGGTAGTATCTACCTCCTACCCTGCCGCGCGACGCTCCTCACGGCTCACCTCGACGGCAGTGTCGGTTGTGACCTGGGTCGCAGGGAAGAGGCCTGAGACAGGAAAACAAGGGCGCAGAAGTGAGTAAGAAGAGGAGACGGCCAAGAAAGCTCAAGACAAAACAAAAAAGAGATACTCACAATGGAAGGCGCCATCGGTCTCATGGGCGCTCTCCAGGACCTCGAGCTCGCGCGCCTTGCTCGCATGAGTAAGGCGGGCAACCTCCTCTTGGAGGGCCATCATAGACTCTAGGGCCTTGGCCAGCTGCGACTGCATCTGGACAAGGGCCCCCTCATTGTCCCTCAAGGCGGCGTCCTTGAGCTCCATCTCCTTGAGATGAACCAACGCAAGGCGATCCACGTCGGCAGAGTAGGAGGCTTCCTTCTCCTGCAGCATGCCGCGCAGCTGCTCCAGCTCAACCCGGCTGGCCGCCTCGAGCTCCTTCTTCTCTGTCTGGAGAAGAGCTAGCTGCTCCTGGAGCCGGTCGCCAGCACCTCGCAGGGCGTCCCGCTCCAGGGCGACCTCGCCCAGCCGAACTTCGAGCTCGGCGATCTGGCCATCAGCTGCTTGGTGTTGAGTCCGCAGCTCATTATAAGCCTGCGCGTGAGCATCAGAAAGCTGTTGCCAAAAAGCAAAGAAGAAGCAGGAATAAGATTCATCCTGGTTAAGACATAACGAGCCCGATTCCCGGGGGCTACACCCAGTGGGTGCGCTGGCGCGCCCCCACTAAAGAAGCAAAACAAGAAAAGAGGCTCAAAGAGATTCGGCACAGCCGATGATCGACCGGCCCGATTCTAGGGGGCTACACCGAGTAGGTGCGCTGGCGCGCCCCCACTGAAGCAAAAGGGAAAAAAATCAAACCCAAGATGAGGCACTTACCCTGGTGCGGGCCTCCACGTGCTCCAAGTCGCCGCCCACCATGCGGGCCGACTGCTCCACCTTGGACCGGCTGCTGCAAAACAGTGACACCAGCTCCGGGACACCGGTGGGTGCAGTGCCGGCGGGCAGCGGCGGACGGTGAATTGGCCGCCCGCCATGTCTTCATGGGCCGGCTCCCGACTCGGCCTCCAGCTCCTTGCGCAGCTCGACCATGGTGGGGAACAACGATGGCACCGGCTCCAGGTGCCGGCTCGGCGGCCGGCTCCGCCAATATCCCGGCTGGCGCTACTTCCTCAACGGGAGGTGGAAGGGCCGCATCCGGCGCATCCATGGCCACCCCTGGCGTGTCAGGGGCCGGGTCCAACACGTCCAAGATCAGCTCCTACGTGTCGGGCGCCGCCTCGGCCTTGGGGGAGTCGGGGATCGTCTCCAATTCCGCCGACGCCAAAGCGTCCGGCTCGGATGGCGGGGCCCTCTCAACCCTCGGGGCCGCTTCGCTAGCTGGCTCCTCTGCGCGAGCATGCATGGAGGGGTCATGTCTAGCCTTCGCACGCTTCGCCACCGGCTTCTCGGCCCGGCTGGGGAGAGATTGGCCCACTGCTGTCTTCCCAGCGGCCGCGTCTCACTGGCGCTTGGACTGCTCCTCAAGCTCCCTCTGGGCAACATCAGCTGCTGCCCAACCAGCCCGCTCGGCTGTGGAGGCGGTGTCTTCCTCCATGTCCTCCGCCTCCCTATCGAGCGAATTTCTTAAGGGACAAAGCTTCCCACAAGATAAACGAAGAAAAGGGGGAGGGAATCTTACCCCACGACCATAGGCACCTGCCTCCGGCTGGCACCATGGCGCTTCTTGGCGCCGCCTGCCCGTGCTCCGGCTGGAGGACCCGGCGCCGTCTGCTTAGGAGTCGGCCTGGATATTGTGGCACCCTTGCCCTTCCTCCCGGCCACCTCGTCAGCGGCGGTTGCCCCGGCCCTCTGACGCCGGCCGCACGTTAGTGGCGGGCTGGTGACCTCCTCCATCCCGTTGGAGTCCTCCTCGAAGGCTGCAGCACAGAAGAATGAGGGAGTCTCGTCGTCATCCGTCCAGTCCACGACGGAGGGCCACGGGTACTCACCAGACGACTCTGTCCCTTCCGACTCTAGAGCGTTCTCCGAGCCTACGGAGGAGTCCGAGCGGGACTCAATCACGCCCTCATCCTCAATCTCCGAGGCGTCGGACACATCCACGTCGGGAGCGGGCGGACGGAGGGATCCCTGCAACCTCTCGAACATCTACGAAAAAGGATTCGACCGTCGGCTCAGCGAGACGGTCGGTTGCAAGACAAAAAGCGAAGAACAAGGAAACCACTTACCATTGGAGGTGGACAGGACCAATTGAAGGGGGTCATCCCCCACGACCAGTTCCCGCTGTCGTCCATGCGGGCGGTGGAGATCAGGTTCACCCTTCGCGCTACCGCACCGGGGGTGAACCTCTTGGTGGACAGCCTGCAGGGATCATGCCGGCCGCTCATGTGGCAGACCAGATGTGGCCGCCTCTGCAGCAGCAGGATCCGGCGGGTCACCATAGTGGTGAGCAGGTCGCGGCCGAGGAGGCCGCTCTTCTCCACGATCTCGAGGTGGGCACAGATCAGCGCCACCTCGGGAATCGGCTTGGGGGTCCTAGCCGGCCAGTTCAACTTCGTCGGCGGGTCGATGTTGAACGGGGGCATGTTGAGGGCGTCCTGGGCGGGGTCGGCATTCTTCACATAGAAGAAGCCCCTCTGCCACTGCTTGATGGACTCCTTCAGCGGCATCTGGGGGAAGCCCAACTTCGAGCAGTGATGCACCAGCGCGGCTCCGCACGGCGTCATCGGGCGCGGTCCGGCGAGCTTCTCCACCTCGGACTTCTCCATGGCAATGGATTGCTGCTTGAAGAAGAACAAGCTACGCCTGAGGTCGACGCGGGGCTCGATCCCAACAAAGCCCTCGCACAGGATCACAAAGGCCAACAGCTGCAGTATGGCGTTCGGCGCCAGGTGATGCGGCTGCAGGTCGAAGAAGTGAAGCCATTCGGAGAAGAAGGCGCTGGCCGGAAGCCCGAAGCCTCGGTAGAAGTTCTCGTTGAAGACCACAACCTCTCCCATGACAGGTGTGGGAGCGGTCTCGGCGCCAGGGATTCGCACTAGCACCTGGGAGGCTGGGGGCAGCAGTCGGTGATGGCGGAGCGCCTCGATGTGGCCTTTGCAGATCTTGCTGCCCAGCCAGGCTCCCTGCAACGAGGCCTTGTGTGACAATGACCTTTTTGAGGAAGAGCCGCCGGCCATGGCTGCGGGCGGCTAAACTCGAAAGGGTTGGTGGCTCTGTGGCGACGAAGGCGAGGAAGAGGAAGAGGGCGAGCTCTTTGTCTCTGGGCTCTGGGAGGAAGAGAGCGTCGATGCGGGGCGAGAGGAGGAGCGAATGGCCTCCTCAAAACCCCGCATCCCATTTAAACCCCCACGAAGCATCGTGGGGAGGGGATCCGGTGCGCACGGGACCCCCACTGACCCCGTGTATTACGAGCGGTAACACTTCCCTAAGCCCAACCGTCCCGGAGTAAATCCACACAGGATCTCTCGCACGGAGGCCGAGGGGGCGTCGTGGCGAGACCCAGGGCCCAAGCTCGGTCCCGTCACCAGTAATCACCATCATTACGTCAGGTGGGGCCTAGCACGTGCCGTCTTCCGGGCGACCTACGACGAAGCCGAGGCGTCGCTTCGAAGCCAACCGGTTTCGGAGCCGGCGCTACCCGTCACGAATGGCGGCAAAAATACCAAGACAGATCATCAAGCCGGTGAGGCCGCCCGCCCGTAGGTGGCAGGCCTCTCCAGCTTCGGGGACTATTGTTGGGGGGATAACCCCGGGGTAGGCTCATCGAGCCTGCTCCTTCATTTCCTGCCCAAAGGATATGAACAAACACAGTTTCCCAAGGCCCAAGTCTTCTGACCAGCTAGGCCGCGCCTACTGGCTGGAGGACGAGGCGGCCATCTCTCTAGCCGGCGAGGCAACCCCTGCCGGCTATAGTCGAGACAGATACTTCTTCCTGACCGGCTTGGTCAGGCCAGCCGGCTAGGAACGAGGCGGCCGTGCCCAAGCCGGCTAGCCAAGCAGGCTAGCCGGCCAGGGATCACAAGTCACATCAGATCATAGGTTAGGATGAGACCTTACGATTAAAGGTAGCTACGCATCAGCAAAGGTACTGGATCGGAGTGTCCGACAGGTATGAGCGTCGGCAGCCACGCCGCTGACCTACCCCGGCTCTAATCCATCACCTAGCATAGTGTCGGACCGTCACACTCCCACTCCATTACTGCACTCGGCGTGGGGAACAGTGGAGGCGGTCGTACTACCTGCCCATGACGAATCTCGTTGGACGACGCCCGACGTACAGCGCGTACTCGGCGTCAACCTTACGTGAGAGCTTCATTGGTCAGCCGGGAGTCCCATAGCCAATCGAGGCTGCTAGCCGGGTCCCACTCTTGTACCCTTTATCCATATTCTAGGCTGGTGGGTTCGTCTATAAACCCCTCCAGTCACACTCCATACGGGAGGAGATCACTCCACGGTCGAGCAACACTTCACACCCACCAACCACATAGAGAGAGGCAGAGACGAGCCGGCTGCTCCCCTCTTCCTCCTCCCAACACAGCTCGAGGAGCGACATTGTAATCCATTCATACACATCAAACACTCCCGCAGGACTAGGGGTCTTATCTCTACAGAGAGCCCTGAACCTGGGTACATCATGCGTCCCATGCTTGTACCAACCTCATTCCCAGCGCCCTCCGTTGTCCCTTCGATTCTCACCAACTTTAGCCTACCTATGGCATATGTTGTGAGTATTCACCGACAAATGGTCTACGTACCAAGGATAATCGACATGTTGTCGTCCTCGGGCATATCAAGTATAACAAAGTCTGTCAAGATAGTAACATTTGCAATACAATGGGCACATCCTCACAAATACCGATAGGTATGGTAGTTGATTTGTCAGCCATTTGCAATGAAATTTCAGTAGATGCGAGTTTATTCAAGTCTATTATTTCATAAAGGACAAAAGCATAATACAAACACCAGCTCCTAGATCACATAAAGCAGTTTTCACATAGTTATTTTTGATGGAACATGGTATAGTTGGTATTCCTGGATCTCCTAGTTTTTTAGGTACTCCATCCTTAAAGGTATAGTTAGCAAGCATGGTAGAGATTAAAACTTCACGTATTTTCTTTTATTAGTGACGATGTCTTTCATGTACTTAGCATAAGGGGCTATCTTTAAAAGACCAGTTAAACGAGTACGCAAAAAGACTGGTGTAAGCATTTCAACAAAGCGTTCAAATTCTTCATCATGTTTTCTCTTAGTTGGTTTAGGTGGATAAGGCATGGGTTTTTGAACCCATGGCTATCTTTCTTTACCATGCTTTCTAGCAAAATAATCTATTTTATTGTAACATTTATTCTTAGGTTGTGGGTTATCAAGATCAATAGCAGGTTCTATCTCAACATCATTATCTGGTTCTTTATCATTGTCAGGTTGAGCATCTATATGATCATCATCTTTATCATTTTCATTATAACTAGCTGAATGCTCACTACTATATTGAGGTTCAGCATGAGATATAGAGATATTATTAGTGCTATCAAAAGATTTCTCTAATTCAGGTTCACTAGAAGTGTGCAAGGTCCTATCATTTTTTTATTCCTAGAAGGACTAGGTGCATCAACATTAATTCTTTGTGAATCTTGTTCAGTTCTTTTAGGATGACCTTCTGGATATAGTGGATCTTGAGTCATTTTTCCTCCTCTAGTCATTACTCTAACATCATGACCATTCATATTATTAATCATTTAATGAAGTAACTCACTTTGAGATTTAGCAACTTGTTCTAGTTGGGTTTGAACCATAGAGGCATGTTTTCCTACACCTCTTACATCATTGGTGATTCTAAATAACAAGTCACTTAAGCGAGCAATCATATCAGCGTTTTGTTTCAATTATTTCATGACATAGGAGTTGAAATGATCTTGCTTTATAATATAATTATCAAACTCATATAAACATTGACTAGGATTTTTATTGTAAGGGATGCCACCTTCATCAAAATTTAAAAGAGAATTTACCTCCACCACCTATGGTGGTGTTTTGAGACCATGTATTTCTTCGATAGGTGGCAAATTATTCACATCTTCACCTTTAATGCCCTTTTCCTTCATACGTTTCTTTTCCTCTTGCATAGTTTGAGGACTAAGGAATAAGATACCTCTCTTATTTGGAGTAGGCTTAGGTGGTGGTTCAAGAACTGTCAATTCATCATGGCTCTTCAATATATTAGTCAACAATTCCTCAGCTTTCCAGAACCATACAGGATTGTGTTCGATGGACCCTGGAATATTTGCATCAATGTCATCAATCCAAACAACCAATTGTCATCCTCAAGGTTGATTTTGAAAAAGCTTTTGACTCTGTGGAGCATGAATTCATATTTCAGATCCTAAAATACAAAGGTTTCAATTCTAAGTAGATTTTATGGACACAGCAGCTGCTCAGTTCTGGTTCCTCCCCTGTTCTTCTTAATGGAGTCCCCGGTAAAAAAATTATGTGCAGAAAAGGGGTCAGACAGGGAGATCCCATGTCCCCTCTACTTTTTGCCATTGCTGCTGATTTCCTCCAAACATTGGGCAATCAGTTGTTGCATGATGGCCTCATGCAGCAGCCATTACCCTATCATGACAAAGATTTCCCAATTGTTCAATATGCAAATGACACCCTTATCATTTTGCCTGTTGTTGAGTGTCAGCTACTATAGTTCAAAAAAATGCTCCTGCTTTTTTCCCAATCCACAGGTCTTCAAGTAAATCATCACAAGTCTGCTTTGCTGCCCATTAACATTGATCAGTGACAACTTCAAACACTTCCTGACTCTATTGGTTGTAAGGTTGGATCCTTACCTTTCACATATCTTGGTTTTCCTGTGGGGACAACAAAACCAAGAATTATTGATCTAATGCCCTTGGTTGACAATATGGAAAGGAGACTTTCTGCTAGCTCCTCTTTCTTGGCTCAGGGAGGGAGATTGCAATACCTAAATTCTGCCTTGTCCTCTGTTCCCATTTTTTTCCTCTACAGTTTGGATATACCACCAGAGATTCTTAAACAGTTGGAAAGGATACAGAGACAATGTGTGTGGAGGAAAAATGGACAATATCATGCCCCTTCCCTTGCTGCTTGGAACTTAGTATGCAGACCAAACATGAAGGGGGGTTTGGGCATTATGAATCTGTCTGTCCAGAATGAAGCCCTGTTGCTTAAACATGCAGACAAATTCTTGAATAAGGTTGATATACCCTGGGTACACTTAATCTGGAACACATATTATCATAACATAGTTCCTCAGGGTACCACACTCTGTGGCTCCTTTTGGTGGAGGGTTATCTGCAAAAAACTAGATAACTACAGAGCTGTCACATATATACAGCCCAACATGGGAGACACTTTTCTCTTTTTGTCTGACTCTTGGGCAGTAGGTGACTCTACTTTACCTCTAGCTATTCAGTACCAAAGATTGTTCTCATTTGTCATTGACACTTTCTGCACTGCTGAGGAAGTATTCCAGGCTCATCAAGCTGGTACTTTGATCAATTTGTTCCATCTACCTCTATCTGGTAGGGCTCATCAAGAGTTGGGTTCAGTCACCTCCTTACTTCAAAATCTTGATAATTATCCAACCTGCAAACATAGCTGGCTATGGAATAGTGATGGTAAATCTTATACTGCCAGAAAATATTATATTCATGTGCACCTGCCCATTATTCCCAACCCACTCCTTGGATGGATATGGCAAAGTTGTTGCACAATGAAAATCAAGATGTTTGCGTGGATGCTCATCATGGACAGGCTCAACACACAGGACGCGCTGGAAAGAAGGCACTGGAAGGTGTCTGAATCAAATCTCTGTATTCTTTGTCATGCTAGAATCAAAGAGGATAGAGATCACCTCTTCTTTACCTGTCTTTTCAGCAACAAGGTTTAGAATTATCTCCAGATCTCATGGTAGGTAACTCTATGTGGACCACTTCACTGGCAGTCAGAAGGGAGTTTCATCATCCTTTCTTCACTAAAGTTGTGTTTACGGCCTGTTGGAATATTTGTACAGTTCGAAATGCCAAGATCTTCAACCATGAGAGACCACACTTTAGTAAATGGAAATCTGGTTTCCTTCATGATATATCCCTTTTAGCTCACAGGATCAAGGCTAGTTTTAGGGATACCTTATTTAAGTGGATATTTTTCTTACCTCCTTGAGTTTTGTACTCTTCTGACCCCCCTCCTCACTTGTACATCCCAACCTCCTCTCATGTACAAATAATCTGTTAATGGAATAAAAGAAAAGTTGTGGGGTGTCTCCCTACAGTAGCTTGTTAAAAATAATAATTCCTCAGCTTGTTCAAAAGTTCGTACCATGAAAACACAACTAGCACAACTATCTAGGTGGTCCCTAGAAGCACCGGTTAGTCCATTTTAAAATATATCAAGTATTTCATTTTTCTTAAGAGGATGATCAGGCAAAGCGTTAAGTAATTGGAGAAGCCTCCCCAAGGCTGTGGGAGACTCTCTTCTTCAATTTGCACAAAGTTAAATATTTCCTGTAAGGCAGCTTATTTCTTATGAGGAGGGAAATATTTTTCAGAGAAGTAGTAAATCATATCTTGGGGACTACACACAACTAGGAGCAAGAGTATTGTACCAAATCTTAGCATCACCCTTTAATGAGAAGGGAAATAATTTGAGGATATAGTAGTAGCGAATTTTCTCATCATTTGTAAATAGGGTGGCTATATCATTTAGCTTAGTGAGATGTGCCACAATAGTTTCATTTTCATAGCCATGAAAAGGATCCGATTAAACCAAAGTAATTATCTCTCAACCGACATAGAATTCATAATCCTTATCGGTAACAAAGATAAGTGAAGTAGCAAACTTAGGATCATATTTCATTCTAGCATTCAAGGATTTTTCTCTCAACTTCCATAGTAGTTTCTTAAGATCTTATCTATCCTTACAAGCAAGAAAGTCTCTAGGAATTTCTTCATCCATAACATAACCTTCAGGTATTTCAGTTCTAGTACAGTCGTGGCTAAAAGGTATTTCAATACTTTCAGTAGCAAGGACTTCGTCAGTTTTGGTAGTATCATCAGTTTCAGCATGCTCAATTTCTTTAGCTCTAGCAAGTTGTTCATCAAGAAATTCACCTAGTGGCACAGTATCATCAAGCAAGGTACTAGCATCATCATAAACATCATTCATAGCAGAGGTAGCATCATCAATTACATTTGACGTATCAGGATTAATAGCATGTGGTGCTGGTGTTGCAAGTCTATTCAAAACAGATGGTCAATCAAGTGCAGAGCTAGATGGCAGTTCCTTACCTCCTGATAACCCACAAGTATAGGGGATCGTTTGTAGCCTTCTTAGATAAATAAGAGTGTCGAACCCAACGAGGAGCAATAGGCAGAACAAATATTCCCTCAAGTTCTATCGACCGTCGATACAACTCTACGCACGCTTGACGTTTGCTTTACCTAAAACAAGTATGAAACTATTTTGCAAGAATAAAACTACGAGTACTTTGCGAGAATAAAACTATGAATAAATTTCAAGGTAATAAAAGTGGATACCTTTTGTAAAGAAGAAAATCATTTGTCCCTAGGCAATCGATAACAAGTACCGGTAATCATTCTTGCAACTTTATATGAGGGAGAGGCATGAGCTAACATAGTTTCTCTACTTGGATCATATGCACTTATGACTGGAATTCTAGCAAGCATCCGCAACTACTAAAGATCATAAAGGCCGTGAAACCCAACCATAACATTAAGTATCAAGTCCTCTTTACTCCCATACGCCATAACCCACTTATCCGCGTTTAGGCTGCAGTCACCCCCGCAACACCGACAATAAGAAAACCATGAACATATTGCAACACCCTACAGCGGGGCCCCCTCACGTTTCCGCAACACGGAGGGCACCGTGGGACAACAACGTAAATAAAATATACAATCATACCAACCAATATCACGATTAACCCATAGGACAAAACGGATCTACTCAAACATCATAGGATAACCAAATATCATTGGGAAATAATATATGGAGTTGAGCACCATGTTTAAGTAGAGATTACAGCGGGGACAAGGAGTGTTACACCACTGCATAGAGGGGGAGAAAATTGGTGTTGACGGTAGCAAGGTTGTTGATGTAGATCGCCGTCACGATCCTAGCCCCGGCGGCGCTCCAGTGCCACCGGGAGAAAGGGGGAGAGAGCCCCCCCTCCTTCTTATTCTTCCTTGGCCTCCCCCAGATGGGCAGAGAGCTCCCACTCTGGTCCATGGCCTCCATGGCGGCGGAGGGGCGGGAGCCCCTCCGAGATTGGATCTCCCTCTATGTTCTCTTCTATTTCGTGCTTCTTCTTCGTCCTAGATTCTGGCGTTTCACCGTTTCTTATATTCCCGAAAATCCGTAACTCCGATTGTGCTGAAATTTTTAAATAATTTTTTCCATAAATTATCTTTTTGCCCTAGAAGAAGGGCTCCAACCGGCGTTCGAGGATGGCACAAGACACCAGGGCGCGCCTGGGGCGTGTGGCATGCCCTGGTGGGTTGTGGGTTGTGGGCTCTGTGGGCTCCCGTTTGCGTTGATTCCACCTCCCAAAAATCGCATAAATTCCAAAATAATTCTTCGTAAGTTTTTATCATGTTTGGACTTCATTTGATATAGATTTTATGTGATACAAAAAACATGCAAAAAATAGGAACTGGCACTGGGCACTAGATCAATAGGTTAGTCGCATAAATCATATAAAAAGTTGCCAAAAGTATGTGAAAGTTGTATAATATTGGCATGAAACAATCAAAAAATATAGATACGATGGAGACATATTAGCATCCCCAAGCTTAATTCCTGCTCGTCTTCAAATGATAAAAATAATAATTTTTGATGTGGAATGCTACCTAGCATAAACTTTATCATATATCTAATCATGGCATGAATATTAACACATAAGTGATTCAAAGCAATAGTCTATAATTTTACATAAAGACATCAATACTCAGGCATCCCAATAAACAATCATGTCTTTCAAAATATCAACTCTAAAGAAAGCTATCCCTACAAAGTCATATAATCTTGTCATGATGTGTGTTCTTAACACAAATTATAAATCATGTACTATCCCGGTGTCAGCCAAGCAATTGGTTCATACTTTTCAAACCTCACGCAATACATGAGCGCAAGCCATGGATATAGCACTACGGGTGGAATAGAGTATGATGATAGGGGTAAATATATAGAAGACAAAAAAGTAAGAAAGTCTCACATCGACGCGGCTAACCAACAGTCTATGGAGATGCCCATCAATTGATATCAATGTGAGGAGTAGGGATTTCCATGCAACGAATCCACTAAGAGCTATAAGTGTATGAAAGGTCCATATGAAAACTAAGTGGGTGTGCATCTAATCCTATAATGAAAAATTCCCATCGGTATATGAAAGTGACAACATAGGAGACTCTCCATATGAAAAACATGGTGCTACTTTGAAGCACAAGTGTGGAACTAGCATGCCCCTTCTCTCTTTTTCTTTTTATTTTATATTTTTCCATTTTTTATTTCTTTTATTTCTTTCTTTTCTAAATTTTTCCTTTTTTATATTTTTGTCTCTCATTGTCCGGAGTCTCATCCCGACTTGTGGGGGAATCATAGTCTCCATCATCCTTTCCTCACTCGGACATGCTCTAATAATGAATAATGATGATCATTACACTTCTATTTACTTATAACTCAAAATAAATAAAATTTACAAGTCGATACCTAGAACACAATATGACTCTATATGAATGCCTCACGCAGTGTACCAGGATGTGCAATGATCTAGCGTAACATGTATAAAAAATGATGCACGGTGGCTAAGCCACAACTACTATGTCAGCTATATGATCATGCAAAGCAATACGACAATGAATGCTCAAGTCAAATGGAGGCGGTGGAAATTGCATGCCAATATATCTCGGAATGGCTATGGAAAGGTCATAATAGGTAGGTATGGTGGTTGTTTTGAGGAAGATATAATAACGCTTATGTGTGATAGAGTGTATCATATCATGGGGTTTGGATGCACCGACGAGGTTTGCACCACGTCTCGAGATGAGAAAGGGCAATGCACGGTACCGTAGAGGCTAGCAAATTGCGGAAAGGTAATGGTGCGTACAATCCATGGACTCACATTAGTCATAAAGAACTCATATACTTATTGAAAAAGTTTATTAGCCCTCAAAGTAAAGTACTACTTGATACGTCTCCAACGTATCTATAATTTTTGATGGTTCCATGATATTATCTTGTCAAACTTTGGATGTTTTGTATGCCTTTTATATCTTTTTTGGGACTAACTTATTAACTCAGTGCCAAGTGCCAGTTCCTGTTTTTCTGTGTTTTTGACCCTTTTCAGAGGAGAATATTAAACGGAGTCCAAACAGAAGAAAACCTTCGAAAAGATTTTTTCCGGAACAAAAGATACGCAGGGGGCGTGAGAACCAAGGCAGAGGCCACCAGGGGAGGCCACAAGCCCCCTAGGCGCAGCCAGGGGGCCCGCACCTAGCAGGCTTGTGGGCCCCGTGTGGCTCGTCTGCTCTACTTCTTCCGCCTATAAATCCCCAAAAAATCCAAAACCATGGGAGAGATCCACGAAAATACTTTTCCGCTGCTGCAAGCTTCTGTCTCCGCAAGATCCCATCTGGGGCACGTTCTGGTGCCCCGCCGAAGCGGGATTCGGATACGGAGGGCTTCTTCATCAACACCATTGCCTCTCCGATGATGCGTCAGTAGTTCACCATAGACCTTCGGGTCCATAGCTAGTAGCTAGATGGCTTCTTCTCTCTCTTGGATCTTCAATAAAAAGTTCTCCATGATCTTCATGGAGATCTATCAGATGTAATCTTCTTTTGCGATGTGTTTGTCAAGAGCAGATGAATTGTGGATTTATGATCAGATTATCTATGAATCTTATTTGAGTTTCTTCTGATCTCTTATATGCATGATTTCATATCCTTGTAATTCTCTTCGAGTTGTGGTTTTTGTTTGGCCAACTTGATCTATGATTCTTGCAATGGGAGAAGTGCTTGGTTTTGGGTTCATACCGTGCGATGACCTCACCCAGTGACAGAAGGGGTAGCGAGGCACACATCGTGTTGTTGCCATCAAGGGTAAAAGGATGGGGTTTATATCTATTGTATGAATTTATCTCTCTACATGATGTATTCTTGCTTAAGGTGTCACTTTGTTCGTCATGAACTCAATACGCTAGATGCATGTTGGATAGCGGTCTATGTGCGGAGTAATAGTAGGAGATGCAGACAATATCGGTATACTTGTCTCGGACGTGATGCCTATATGTATGATCATTGCCTTAGATATCGTCATGACTTTGTGTGGTTCTATCAATTGCTCGGTAGTAATTCATTCACCCACCGTAGTATTTGCTATTTTGAGAGAAGCCTCTAGTGAACACTATGGCCCCCGGGCCTACTTCACATCATATTTTCAGCCTTACACTTTTACTTCGTTGCACTTTCCGCCTTCAGATCTCACCTTGCAATCAATCTTGAAGGGATTGACAAACCCTTTGTAGCGTTGGGTGCAAGTTTGCTGTTTTTGCGCAGGTACATTGGTGCTTCATCCTTGATACTCCTACTGGATTGATACCTTGGTTCTCAAACTGAGGGAAATACTTACTCCTACTATGCTGCATCACCCTTTCCTCTTCAAGGGAAAAATCCAACGCAAGCTCAAGAGGTAGCAAGAAGAATTTCTGGCGCCGTTGTCGGGGAGCATCAAGTGAAGCTTATCCAAGTAAGTGTCGCAAACTCATTTCTTGCATTGACTTTTTTGCCTCTTGTTTTCCTCTCCCCACTTGTGAAAAACAAAAGTTTACAAAAATATTTGCCCTTTTTCGTTCGCCCTTCTCTTTCGCTTGCTTTCTTCCTGCTTGTGTGGGATAGTCTACCTGTCCTCATGGCTAGACCCACCGCTTCGAACGATACTCCCGAGAGTGAAGTTCTAAATTTTAAACAAATTGAGGAAGAAAATTTAAAGGATGCTTGGTATAGGACTTGCAATGCTCAGAATAGATCTACTCGTAAGCAATCCACTACCGTCCTGCTTCGCAACTTTTATGTGGGTATTTCCCCTTGGAATAGGTATGTTCTTGACACCATCGTAGGCGGAGACTTCTTGGGTAGCCATACCATTGATTCTTACGGTGCTTTGATAAATTTGGTAGGCTCTCCCCTACTCATGGTTAATGGAACCACCGTAACTTTGGAACATGTGATGTGTATGCTGGATATCATTGAAAGTAAAGTTGCTACGATTGAACTCATTGAGAATTTGGATAAAAAGATCCATAATGAAATTACTCAGTACGGATCCAAGATGGGAATGACTTTGAAAAATCTAAAGGAGAGGTAACCCACAGTTAACGAAAAACTAGGTCATGATTCCGCTAGGATTGGCAAACTAGAGGATGTTATAACCACTTGTGTTCCGCTTTTGCCGTCGTGCAGAACACTCCAATTTTTGCCCACAATAAGGACACCAAGTCTGGTTTTGTTCCTAAAAATAGTGGTGAACCATCTATTAAGAGAGATGAAGATCTCAAGATGATGAGGGCTACTTATGGTTTGAGCACCAAAGACGATGATACGTGATTCTATCACCTTATGCCTAGCTAATGGCGTTAAACAATAGCGCTTGTTGGCAGGCAACCCAATGAATTTATCTTTGCTTTTTGCTTTCTGTTTTGTTGCGTCCACACCATCATAATTCTATTATGATTGTGTCTTTTGTGTTTCTTTTTTTGTTTGAGCCAAGTAAAACCTTTATGACTAGTTTCGTGATGGTTGTTTGATCCTACTGGAAAAAGACAGAAACTTTTCGCTCACGAAATTATTTTTCATTTTTATCCAAAAAGAGCTTCTGAGTTGATTCTTTTTGCTTCTGGTTGATATGCCAATTGCCCAAACTGTCGTAATGTTTTAGAATTTTTGAGATAACAGAAGTATACGAAGTATACAGATTGCTACACACTGGTCTGTTTTCGACAGATTCTGTTTTTGTTGTGTTGGTTGCTTATTTTGATGAAACTATGGATAGTATCGGGGGTATTAGCCATGGAAAAGTGAGAATACAGTAATATAACACCAACATAAATAGAAATCAAGTTTGCTACAGTAGCTCAAGAGGTGGTAGTTTGTTTTCTTGTGCTAATGATATCACGAGTTTCTGTTTAAGTTTTGTGTTGTGAAGTTTTCAAGTTTTGGGTGATGTTCTCATGGACAAAGGAATAAAGAGTGGAAAGAGCTCAAGATTGGGGATGCCCCAGGCATCCCAAGCCAAATTCAAGGACACCAAAAATCCTAAGCTTGGGGATGCCCCGGGAAGGCATCCCCTCTTTCGTCTTCAATCCATCGGTAACATTACTTGGAGCTATATTTTTATTCACCACATGATATGTGTTTTGCTTGGAGCGTCTTGTATCGTAGGAGTCTTTTATTTTTGTTGTGTCACAATCATCCTTGTTGCACACCTTTTGAGAGAGACATGCACTCATCGTGAATTTGCTAGAATACTCTTTGAGCCTCGCTTATATCTTTTGAATTAGGCAATTTAGCTCACATGTGCTTCACTTATATCTTTTGAGCTAGATAACTTTGCTCTAAGTGCTTCACTTATATCTTTTAGAGCACGGTGGTGTTATATTTTGGAGAAATAAGAACTCTCGATCTTCACTTATATCTTTTTGAGAGTGATCTCTCTGAGTAAGTTGGTAGTTGGTTTGTGCTATGAAAGTAGTCCCAAAGGTGATAGGCACCCAAAGAGGATACAATAAAACTTCCATCTTCATGTGCATTGATTAGAAAGAGAAGTTTGATTCCTCTAAAATAGTTTTGAGACATGGATTTGGTAATATTAAGAGTTATGCTAGTAGGGTGTTGTGAATCTAGAAATACTTGTGCTGAAGTTAGTGATTCCCGTAACTTGCACGTATGGTGAACCGCTATGTTAGGAAGTCGGAGCATAATTGATCTATTGATTGTCATCCTTTGTGTTGCGGTCGGGATCGCGTGATGGTTAACACCTACCAACCCTTCCCCTAGGAGTATGCGTTTAGCACTTTGTTTCGATTACTAATAAAAACTTTCACAATAAGTATGTGAGTTCTTCATGACTAATGTGAGTCCATGGTATAGATGCACTTTCACCTTCCACCATTGCTAGCCTCTCTAGTGCCGCGCAACTTTCGCTGGTACACAAACCCACCATATGCATTCCTCAAAACATACACCATACCTACCTACTATGGCATTTTCATAGCCATTCTGAGATATATTGCCATGCAACTCCCACCGTTCCGTCTCATGACTTGTGCCGTCACTTACATATTGCCATTGCATGATCTTAATATAGCTAGCGAGATGTTTTCAACGTCATACGCCAAGCTAGATCGTTGCACATCCCGGTACACTACCGGAGGCATTTCCTATAGAGTCTTCATCGTTCTAAGCATTGAGCTGTGAGTAAATTAAAGTGTGATGATCATCATTATTAGAGCATTGTCCCATGTGAGGAAAAAATAAGAGGTCAAAGTTTCCCACGAAAGAAAGAGAGATATGGAAAGGGGCCAAAGAGCCCAAACAAAAAAAGAGAGAAAAAGAGAGAAGGGACAATGCTACTATCTTTTCCACACTTGTGCTTCATAATAGCACCATGTTCTTCATGATTGAGAGTCTCTTGTTTTTTCACCACCATATGCTAGTGAGAATCTTCATTATACAACTTGGCTTGTATATTCCAATGATGGGCTTCCTCAAAGTTGCCCTAGGTCTTCGTGAGCAAGCAAGTTGGATGCACACCCACTAGTTCTCCTTTTGAGCTTTCACATACTTATAGCTCTAAGTGCATCCATTGCATGGTAATCCCTACTCTTTCACATTGATATCTATTATTGGGCATCTCCATAGCCCTTTGATACGCCGAGTCGATGTGACCATCTTCTCCTTTTTGTCTCACAATCTCCAACACACTCTATTCCACCTATAGTGCTATATCCATGGCTCACGCTCATGTATTGCATGAGAGTTGAAAAAGGTTTGAGAAAGTAAGAGTGCAAAAACAATTACTTGGCCAATACCGGGGTTGTGCATGATTTAAATTAGTTGTGTGGGGATGATGGAGCATGGCCAGACTATATGATTTGGTAGGGACAACTTCCCTTGGCCTTGTTATTTCAAAATTTCATGATTACCTTGCTAGTTTGCTTGAAGTATTATTGTTTTCATGTCAATAGCAAACTATTCTTTTGAATCTTACGGATCTGAACATTCATGTCACATGAAGGAAGTTACAAAGGAAAAATATGCTAAGTAGCATTCCACATCAAAAATTCAGTCTTTATCACTTCCCTACTCGAGGACGAGCAGGAGTTAATCTTGGGGATACTTGATACGTCTCCAAAGTATCTATAATTTTTTATGGTTCCATGCTATTATCTTGTCAAACTTTGGATGTTTTGTATGCCTTTTATATATTTTTTGGGACTAACTTATTAACTCAGTGCCAAGTGCCAGTTCCAGTTTTTTCCATGTTTTTGACCCTTTTCAGAGGAGAAAATTAAACGGAGTCCAAACGGAATAAAACCTCCAAAAAGATTTTTTCCGGAACAGAAGATATGCAGGGGGCGTGAGAACCAAGGCAGAGGCCACCAAGGGAGGCCACAAGCCCCCAAGGCGCGGCCAGGGGGCCCGCGCCTAGCAGGCATGTGGGCCCCCTGTGGCTCGTCTACCCTACTTCTTCCTCCTATAAATCCCCGAAAAATCCAAAACCACGGGAGAGATCCACGAAAATAATTTTCTGCCGCCGCAAGCTTCTGTCTCCGCAAGATCCCATGTGGGGCACGTTCTGGTGCCCTGCTGGAGGGGGGATTCGGATACGGAGGGCTTCTTCATCAACACCATTGCCTCTCCGATGATGCGTGAGTAGTTCACCATAGACCTTCGGGTCCATAGCTAGTAGCCAGATGGCTTCTTATCTCTCTTGTATCTTCAATATAAAGTTCTCCATGATCTTCATGGAGATCTATCCGATGTAATCTTCTTTTGCTGTGTGTTTGTCGAGATCCCATGAATTGTGGATTTATGATCAGATTATCTATGAATCTTATTTGAGTTTCTTCTGATCTCGTATATGCATGATTTCATATCCTTGTAATTCTCTTCGAGTTGTGGGTTTTGTTTGGCCAACTTGATCTATGATTCTTGCAATGGGAGAAGTGCTTGGTTTTGGGTTCATACCATGTGGTGACCTCACCAAGTGACAGAAGGGGTAGCGAGGCACGCATCGTGTTGTTGCCATCAAGGGTAAAAAGATGGGGTTTATATCTATTGCATGAATTTATCCCTCTACATCATGTCATCTTGCTTAAGGCGTTACTCTGTTCGTCATGAACTGAATACACTAGATGCATGTTGGATAGCGGTCGATGTGTGGAGTAATAGTAGTAGATGCAGACAGTATCAGTCTACTTGTCTCGGACGTGATGCCTATATCTATGATTATTTCCTTAGATATCATCATGATTTGCGCGGTTCTATCAATTGCTTGGCAGTAATTTGTTTACCCACCGTAATATTTGCTATTTCGAGAGAAGCCTCTAGTGAACACTATGGCCCCCGGGTCTACTTCACATCATATTTCTAGCCTTACACTTTTACTTCGTTGCACTTTCCGCCTTCAGATCTCATCTTGCAATCAATCTTGAAGGGATTGACAACCCCTTTGTAGTGTCGGGTGCAAGTTTGTTGTTTTTGCGCAGGTACATTGGTGCTTCGTCCTTGATACTCCTACTGGACTGATACCTTGGTTCTCAAACTGAGGGAAATACTTGCTGCTACTGTGCTGCGTCACCCTTTCCTCTTCAAGGGAAAAAATCCAACGCAAGCTCAAGAGCTAGCACTACTATGCATGCCCCTAGGGTGGAGGTTGGTAGGATTTAACCATCGCCCCCCAGATC
The DNA here is from genome assembly GCF_904849725.1 of Hordeum vulgare subsp. vulgare. Lineage (NCBI taxonomy): Eukaryota > Viridiplantae > Streptophyta > Magnoliopsida > Poales > Poaceae > Hordeum > Hordeum vulgare. The sequence continues at coordinate 538,287,076 of NC_058521.1, forward strand.
TTCATACAAAGATAGACAATCAAGGATAAATTGTGCTCTAACTTCCCGGCATAACGAGAGACTATAGGTGCAAGCTTCAGGAATCACAAACATTAACACCAATATTCTTACTAACCACACCCGTTTACTAGTACCTCCCACATATTCCATCTCTATATCGCAAAACTATTGCAAGGAATCAAACATATCATATTCAGTGATCCATAAGTTTTATGTAGGATTTTATGATTAACCATGCAAATGACCAATTCCCGTTGACTCTCTAAATAGATATAAGTGAAGCATGAGAGTTTAATTCTTTCTACAAAAGATCATGCTCTAATAAGTATAAGTCAAGCAATAGAGCATTCTACAAACAATGGTTTTCTATGTGAAGAGAAATAAGCAATCCAAACTTCAAATGAAATAAGTGAGGCACATGAAGCATTCTATAAAGCCATACTCAAAAGATATAAGTGAAGTGCAATGAGAATTCTATAAATCAACCATGGACTATCTCATACCTGCATGGTGCATAAAAGAAAAAATTAAAACTAAATGCAGAAGACGCTCCAAGATTTGCACATAACACATGAACGAAGCAAAGACGAAAACATACCGATACTTGTTAAAGAAAGATGGGATGCCTTCCGGGGCTTCCCCAAGCTTAGACGCTTGAGTCTCCTTGAATATTTACTTGGGGTTCCTTGGGCATCCCCAAGCTTGATATCTTGCCTCTCCTCCTTCTCCTCATATCGAGCCTTCCTCGATCTTTGATCACTTCATCCACACAAAACTCAACAGAAAGCTTGGTAAGATCCGTTAGTATAATAAAGCAATTCACTACTCTAAGTACTATTGCAAACAAATTCATATTTTGTTTTCGCATTCTAGCTATTGTAATATAACTTTTCCATGCCTCATACCACCGATAAAAAATGATAGTTTTATCAAAATAAGCAAAACAATGCATCAAAAACAGAATTTGTGTTAAACAGGACAGTCTCTAGTAATCTTTCCATCTACCATGCTTCTCGTACTCCAAAAATTCTTAAACATTTGGACGAAATAACAAATTCGTATAGCAAGACTGTGCAAAACGTTTCAGAACCTTTTTACGTTCCAGTAAAAAATGAAAATTCACACGCTATAGCCAAAGTTTCTGTTTCTACACCGCACATACCAACAAGCAATCTACCCATCCTGAAGGCAAATCTTGGCACATTATTTTTATAATACAATGGATTTGTACAAGGGGATAATCATTTTTGTGAGAATCTTCATGAAAAATTCTACATTGTTTCCATGAGCATGAACACAAGTGTTCAAGGTAGACCCTCACTTCACCAATGCATCACCTTTTAATCGCTTCTATTTTTGTGAAGTTTTAAGTTCCCCTCAACATAATTAAATGACTCTCTAAAACTTCCGGGCTGTCTCCCTGGCAGCGTTTCTTTAAAGCCATTAAGCTAGGCATAAAGTGCTCAAGTATTGGATCCACCCGGATCCCAAGGTATATCAAAGCCAATTTTAATTAGCAATGATTTGGCATTTAGTAGTGAGCACAAAGCAACATATATCAAGCAATGAAGAAGTCTAACTCTCTTCCTATGCATCGGCATGTCATACAAGAACAATTCATGTACATCAAGTAAAGGCCAATACATAGCATAAGCAGTTTCTTGCAATTTTGTCGTGTTGGAAACATAGAGAGGCGGAGATGTAGTTCCTCTCTCATAATAATTGCAAGTAGGAGCAGCAAGCACATGCATATTATATTCATCAAAACCATCATGTGTAGTGGTAAAAGGCAACCCATCAATACAATCCTTAACAAGTGCAAACTTCTCCGATATAGTGTAGTTTGGAGAATTCAAAAAGATAATAGGACTATCATGTGTGGGTGCAATAGCAACAATTTCATTCCTAATATAAGGAAGAATAGCAAGTTCATCTCCAATAACATAATTCATATTGGCATCTTGGCCACAAGCATAACAAGCATCGTCAAAACGGGATATTTCACACGAATCAACGGGATCATAGCAATTATAATAGCATTCATCCTTCGGTAAGAACGAAGGGACGTTAAACAATGTATGAGTTGAAGAGTTACTCTCATTAGAAGGTGGGAACGGGTGATCAATCCCCTCTTCCTCCTTTTGTTCTTCGCTCTCCTCATCATCTTTTTCATCAAATGAGCTCACAGTTTCATAAATTCCTTCTTCCATAGGCTCGTGCAAAATATTAGTCTCTTCTTGGACAGCGGAGACTTTCTCAATAAAAGCATCAATATCAGAATTTTATTTATAATTATCATAGCTATATTTAAGGATAGCAAAATTTTCAGGTCTATAAACTGAATCATCAAAATCTTCAAACTTTTCAAACAAAGATTCAATTTCATAAGCACCCTTAAAAGCAACAAAATCTTCTATTCGTTCCACATCATAGTAATCATATATACCATTAGCATAAGAAGACAAGGTTTCATTATCATTGAATTTGCACGAAAAGGGAAGGTGTGGAACATCCATCCTAGAGCAACAAGTAAAATCATATCTCTGGCATAAATTCCAAGCATACCAATGGAACATATCAATTTGATCCCATAACAGTTTCCCTTTTTGTGTCAAGCGATAATCCCTAAAGTATTCATGTTGACCCAACATGTCTCCCATTATCATGTTGAATGGGGTTTTCTCAGGATTATCAAAGTAGTGCATAATATTTTTCACATAACGAGCATCGAGGGTTTTAGGAGGTTCCCCATCTCCATGAGTAGCAAGTACCACTATTTTTTTAGTGTTTCGTGTTCCATATCCATAACTAAACATAGAGAACAACTTAGAACGGGAAATAAAAACTACTTAGTCATAAAGCAAACAAGCACACACGAGAATATTCACCTCACGCTATTGCTCCCCGGCAACGGCGCCACGAAAAGGTCTTGATAATCCACAAGTATAGGGGATCGTTTGTAGCCTTCTTCGATAAATAAGAGTATCGAACCCAACAAGGAGCTAAAGGCAGAACAAATATTCCCTCAACTTCTATCGACCGCCGATACAACTCTACACACGCTTAACGTTTGCTTTACCTATAAAAGTATGAAACTATTTTGCAAGAATAAAACTACGAGTACTTTGCGAGAATAAAACTACGAATAAATTGCTAGGTAATAAAAGTGGATAGCTTTTGTCAACAAGAAAGTCATTTGTCCCTAGGCAATCGATAACAAGTACCAGTAATAATTCTTGCAATTTTATATGAGGGAGAGGCATGAGCTAACATACTTTCTCTGCTTGGATCATATGCACTTATGATTGGAACTCTAGCAAGCATACGCAACTACTAAAGACCATTAAGGTCGTGAAACCCAATCATAGCATTAAGCATCAAGTCCGCTTTACACCTATACGCCATAACCCACTTATCCCCATTTAGGCTGTTGTCACCCCCACAACACCGACAATAAGCAAACCATGAACATATTGCAACACCCTACAACGGGGGGCCCTCATGTTTGCACGACACGGAGGGCACCGTAGGACAACACCATAAATAAAATATACAATCATACCAACCAAGATCACGATTAACCCATAGGACAAAACGGTTCTACTAAAACATCACAGGATAGCCCAATATCATTGGGAAATAATATATGAAAATGAGCACCATGTTTAAGTAGAGATTACAGCGGGGAGAAGGTGTGTTACACCGCTGCATAGAGGGGGAGAAAGTTGGTGTTGACGGTAGCAAGTCTGTTCATGTAGATCGTCGTCACGATCCTAGCCCCGGCGGCACTCCGGCGCCACCGGGAGAGAGGGGGAGAGAGCCCCCTCCTTCTTATTCTTCCTTGGCCTCCCCCCAAGATGGGAGGAGAGTTCCCCCTCTCGTCCATGGCCTCCATGGTGGCGGAGGGGCGGGATCCCCTCCGAGATAGGATCTCCCTCTCTGTTCACTTCTGTTTCGCCCTTCTTCTCCGTCCCAGATTCTGGCGTTTCACCGTTTCTTATATTCCTGGAGATCCGTAACTCCGATTGCGCTGAAATTTCTACACGATTTTTTCCATAAACTATCTTTCTTGCGCCAGAAGAAGGGCTTCAACCGACGTTCGAGGAGGGCACAAGACAACAGGGTGCGCTTGGGGCCTGTGGCGCGCCCTAGTGGGTTGCGAGCTCTATGGGGCCCCACTTGCATTGATTCCACCTCACAAATATAACATAAATTCCAAAATAATTCTTCATAAGTTTTTATCACGTTTGGACTTCGTTTGACATGGATTTTCTGTGATACAAAAACATGCAAAAAACAGCAACTGGCACTGGGCACTAGATCAATAGGTTAGTCACATAAAAAGTTGCCAAAAGTATGTGAAAGTTGTATAATATTGGCATAACACATTCAAAAATTATAGATACGACGGAGACGTATCACACCCCCCCCCTCGTCCTAGAGGGAACAATCTTGGTTCTTGGATCTTTAAGATTCTTCATAGTGATCAATAAATAGATATCTCAAGTGACTCAGCGAATATAGCTATGCACCCCAGCAATGACGCCAGAAAACGTTCTCGGTAACCCACAACTATCTGGGATCGCGATAGTTTTTGAGGGTAGAGTATTCAATCCAAATTTATAGATTCGACACAAGGGGAGCCAAATAATATTTGTAGGTATTAGCAGATGAGTTCTCAATTCAACCACACTTTGAGATTTAGTATCTGCAACACATTGATCAGTAGCACAGTAATATGATAGTTTTGATAGCAGTGCTAATAGTAGCAGCTGTAATGGTAACAGTGATAGAAGTTTTGTAGCAGTTGTAACAACAATAGCAACAGTAGTAACGTCACAAGCACAATATGTGGAAAACTCGTAGGCACTGGACCAGTCATATTTCTGGATAATATTCATCATATAACAGTCACAACATCGAGTGTCACATAACGAGCTCCCGTTCATCGATATAATGTAGGCATGTATTAATTAAATAGTCATACGTGCTTATGAAAAAGAACTTGTGTGACATCTTTTATCCTACCCTCACGTGACAGCGAGGTCCATAAGGAAACTAAGGGATATTAATGCCTCCTTTTAATAAAGAACCGGAACAAAGCATTAACACATAGTGAATACAAGAACTCCTCATACTACGGTAATCACCGGAAATAGTCCCAATTATTGTCATTTTGGGGTATGCAGGTCCTAACACGTAGTAGGTGCATATAACTTGCAAGATCGGATCGGGTACATAGATATAATGGTGAAAACATAAATGGTTCAGATCTGAAACCATGGCACTCGGGCCCTAGTGACAAGCATTAAGCATAGCCAAGCCATAGCAACATCTATCTCCGAACATAGTGGATACTAGGGATCAAGCCCTAACAAAACTAAATCGATTACATGATGAATCTCATCCAGCTCTTCACCGACCAGCAAGCCTACGAAGGGATTACTCACTCCCAGTGGAGAGTATCATGGAATTGGCGATGAAGGAGAGTTGGTGATAACAAAGGCCAAAGATTCCCCTCTCTAGAGCCCCAAATGGACTCCAGATTAGGCCTCCCGATGAAGAAGAGGAGGTGGTGGCTTCGTATCATGAAACGCAATGAAAGTTCCTCTCAGATTTTTTTCTTTGAAAAGAGGATTTTACAGCACTGGAATTTGGGTTAGCGGAGCCACTTGGGCCCCACTAGACACCAGGCCGTGCTAGGGGGGCCTCGCGCGCCCTGATGTCTACCGGGCGCCTATGGCCTCCCCTTCGGTGGGTCTTGGTTCTAGTATTTTTCATTTATTCTAGAAAAAATCTCCAAAAAGTTTCGTTCCATTCCGAGAACTTTCATTTCTGCACAAAAATCTCCATGGTAATTGTGCAGAAAACAGCGTTAGTACGGGATAGTTTCATTCAGATCATGCAAATTAGAGTCCAAAACAAGACAGCAAAAGCACTAGGAAAACTAGATTCGATGGATACGTATCAAGCTCCTTGTTCTTCCTTTCTTATTCTTCCATAGCTTTTGTTGTTGTGGTGGGAATTTAGAGTGAAGGACTTGACCACTTCATGTGTTCTTGTCATTGCATTAGTTGCATCGGTCTGCATTCTCCATGGTGATACGTGCGAGTAAAAAGTTGACAAGTTTATTACTCTTGGGTGTTTGGACACCCTAGAGCTTGTGCCTCTTGGGTGTTTTTGAGTCCTACATGGTTGGTTGTAGCTCGGAGCTCAATCATTGTGGTGTAAAGCTCCGGACAATCGTCGGGGTATCTAATTAGGTTGTGGAGATTGCACCGAGCAATTTGTACGGGTTCCAGTGACCGCCCTAAGAGTTACCAAAGTGTTCGTGTCCGGTGACGGCCCCAAGGGTTGCCATTTGTACGGGCTCGGTGACCAACCTCAAGGGCCCTTTAGTGGATTCACGATATCTTGCATTGTGCGAGGGCGTGAGGAGATCACGGTGGCCCTAATGGCTTCTTGGGGAGCATTATGCCACCACACCGCTCCAAACGGGGATTAGCATGCGCAAGATTGTGAACTTTGGGATACATCATCGTCTCCACGTGCCTCGGTTATCTCTTATCCGAGCCCTTTACTTTGTGATAGCCATATTGTTTCATGTTATATATCTTGCTATTACTTAGTTCTTTATCTTACTTAGCATAAGTTGTTGATGCACAAATGTGAGCCTAGTTGTTTTAGGTTTTGTGCTTCGCAAATTAAAAACTACTTTTATTCCGTATTAGTTCAAGCAAAATCGTAATTATTTGAAAGCGTCTATTTACCCCCTCTAGGCGACATCCGCATCCTTTCGCCCGCGCTTCACATGCCTACTTTTGCCCCGCGCATCCACACCTGCGACGAGGACAACAGGCATGGGGCGCGCGAGCTCCGTGTAGGCCCGCAACATTGTATGCGCCCGTCCGCCCGCGGCATGCAACTCCAGCTACAACGACATCCAACACGCACGCCCGCCCGTGGTGGCTTCAGCTGCAGCGACCAACACACAAGCAAGGTTGCGACGAGGATGCATGAGGTAACCTAGCACGACGACGAGGGCGACAGGCATGGGGCGTCCGAATCGTCGGCGGCCTCCCGTGATGCGTGGCTTCAAGTGGGACAACCTAGGATGGCTATGACGTGGAGTGTGGTGGCCGGGCGTGAACCCGATAGCCTCATATTTGAGCCGGGTTTGAAGGGTGCTAGTGAGTCCGGTCGTATAGGGACCAAATAAGGTGTGTGGTTGGTTCACTTTTTTTTTACCGGACAATGACCAGACGGGCGTTCCGGGCGTTTAGCGATGAAATAGGGGGTCCATAGATAATCTAAGAAGAAAATATGGAATAAGATCAATAGAATTTTCAGAAATAAATTTCTTAATTTTTTGGTATTGAAGATGCTAGCAAGCATCTAGCTAGATTAACAAAAAACTTGCACAAGGGCAATAATGAAGATATATACTGTATTGAACATGACCGATTTACGACATATGCTCGATATTATCTTCAAGCAATTGGAGTACATACACAGCTAGATGGACAAGGACGACAAGCCCTTTCGAAATGAACAGTACACAAGGTTTCAAAACGTCAGAAGAAAGACAATCACCAAAGTACGTGGAGCTCCGCATGCTATGATTTGCACCGTACGTGAAGCACACATGCAATCAAAAGCATCTAGCTAGAGCTAGCTACACTGCTACATGGCTTGTTCCAAACCGCAAGTGGTATTTTGAGCACGTTCTTGATCTGTGGTGTTGGTGTCGCTGGTGGGATGACCTTGATCCGCTGCAGGTTCTTCCTCGTTCCTGGCATCGCTGGCGGGGTGACCTTGATCTGCCCGACGTTCTTCTTGGGTGTCGCCGGAGCGAATTTGATCCACAACACAGTCTTCTTCTTCATTGTCCCCGTCTGAACGATCTTGATCCGCAGAACGTTCCTTCTTGGCGGCAGCTCTGGCACGTCGTCGTCGATGTGGAGCTTGGGCGCGAACCACGGGAGTTGGAGCGCGGTGGCCGCCGTGAGCCGCTTAGCTGGGTTGCACTCGAGAAGCCCTTTCAAGGCTTGGAACCCGTCCTGGGACAAGGTCTCCCGGGGGAAGAGGTTTCCCAGCGTGTTATGCTGCTCCTGCTGCGCCTTGGCCGCGACGAACTCCGGCCAAGGTAACCCAAGAACGCGGAAGATAGCCGAGAGCTGGGCGATCCTGTCGTCCTTTTTGTCGGCCTTGAACAGCATCTCGTCGGTTAGCATCTCGGCCATGACGCATCCCAGCGACCACGTGTCGACGCGCTCGTCATAGTCCAACTTGCCCAGGAGGATATCGGGCGCCATGTAGTCATGGTGCCAGCAAATTGGTACGGCAACTTGGCGGTCTTCAAGGACATGGCCACCCCGAGGTCGCAGATCTTGAGGATCTTTCCTCCTTCGCCGACGAGGATGTAAATGGCGCTGGGACCCACTAGTCCCACATATGTCATCCACTAAAAAAATCTTAAATGGTTTTTGTGAATACACATAAAAATTAACTGGGATAAATGGATATCCGAGAAAAGCCCATCGGCAGTCCACCGCACCGCGCCAACACAGCCCGCTCCCGATCCATGGCGCCGCCGTCACCGCCATCGCCGTCCAAGGAAATCGCTAGGGAAATCGCTGGGAATGCGTCTTCATCCTGCCGATCCATGGCGCCGCCGCGACCACCATCCCTCATCCTTCCGACGCCATCTTTGGCTCCCCCTCCGCCGCCAGAGGAAATCGCTGCACCTGCTCCCCCGCCTCCTCCTCTGCTCCCAGGTATGCACATATCTCACCTTCCCCTCCCCTCCCCTCCCCAGCAGCCAGCCTCTCCTCCGCGACGAACCCTAGCCAGCCACGGCGGCGAATCCCTCGGGCCAGCCAACCTCTCCTCCTTCTCCCTCTCCTCCCAGCCCGGACAACCCTTCTGCACCTCCCCTTTCCACATGATCATCTCCGACAGCTCCCCAACCTCGCCAACCTGCAGAGCAACATATATTCAGGTAAGAAAAACCAGTAGGAGGTAACAGAGCAGGCAAGTTCCATCGTATCGTACTAGTGATGAAAATAGAAAAGGTTCTAAGATCTGGTCCAACCTTGATGCTACAGAGTCCTGCAAAATGTCTAGTGGTTGCTCGAGCACGTTGTGGATAGACCGTACTTATTAAACCATGGATCGACCTAAGCATCTCATTGCTGCGAGATGAACTGCAAAGTGTAGTGCAGAATTTTTCTGACTAGAAAAGTTTTGGAGTTTGTGAAGGTTGTAAGCACACACGAAGTTACTAAAAATGTGCGTCCATGATGTTTTTCTCCATCGATTGGGCATGTGGTAAACGATTAGCACTGGTATAGGCGCAGAAGAGAGAATACGAAGGGGTTAACTTTCTCTTCTTCTGGTACAAAATCAGGTTAATCTCCCGACGATCAGGGTTGGAGTGAGCTTCAGATTAGCACTGCCCAACCTTCAAATATGCAAGTTCAGGAGTGAATATAAAGCGTCCTGCAACTTATTTCTGATAGCGATCCTTATAGTGATATTAACAATTATTTATGACGATTGGCTCAATATGATGGTTGCTGACCTTAGTTGATGTTGCATGGCAATTGGACTAGGCTTGGCAACTTCATTGTCTCCTTCTTCTTTAATCAGTTTACTACTACTGTAGTTTATTTGTAGCTGATGTCAGGTCCCGTGCCCTTCTTCTTTAATCAGTTTGGCAAGTGCAGCTAATAGCCTGATTATTACTAACTAGTACTCTATGTGCTTTGTGCAGCTGCTACCTAGTGTTTTTGCCTACCACTTGTCCTTTCCAGGCATAGCACAATTAGCTTTGTTTATTAGCTGATTAATTAACAGGTGCTGCAAAGTACGTACTAGTATAATCTGATCAACTCGAGTTTTCTTGGACATACTTCCGATTTATTTAGCATTGAGAGGCTGTGTGCAAAAAGATTTGCTGCCAGCATGCGTTTTGTGAATATGTATTATGTTCCAGCCTAGAATGTTAGATGAACCAAATTTGAACTTATGTTCTGCTGAAACATCTAATATGACATTTCAATGCAGATTTCATTGAAGTGACCATGGGTGACGACCAAGTGGCGTTGACAATCGACAACCAAACTGAAAAGTGGGAAGCCATGGACCAGGACCAACATGTGTGGAATGCTATTGAAGAGCAACAAAAGTAAGTCCTTAGCCCTCATGTGTTTTCCTGTAACATTAACTGTATTTTTTGATATATATTTTGACCCCCAACGTTTGCATTACAGATCAGAGAGACAGAAGAAAAAGCAAAGGCAGAAGGCGAAAAGGAAAAGGCTGGAAGAGAAGAGGGAAGAGAAAAGCGAAGAGAAGAGGAAGAAGCAAGATAAGAAGAGGAAAAACCAAAAGGAGGAGTTGCAGGGGAAGAGGAAACATGCTCGTTCTGAATTTATCCAAGGATCTACAAGAGAGGAGCTACAAGTCTGCTTCTATATTAAACCTCACTTCGTAACACAAATCTGCTTCTGTACCTTACTTTAAGTTCATAGCATGTTCTGATTTTCTTTGTTTTGTTATCTAGAGTCGAGACTATCCATCTATGACACATGGTCAAAGAGTGACCAGATCCCCATTGGTAGGATCACCGTTGGCTAACACATGGAGGTCTTCCCTTGGGGTTCTAGCAAGAGTTGCAGTCTCAAAAAAGTCGTTCGTGATGTCACCATCTATATTAGGATCCCCTTCTCCGGCGACTACTTCATTTGTACCACGTAGTGAGTTGGCTTCGTTTTTCTCTTCCAAAATTACTCTTGTATATAGTTACAACTTTAAAATGTTCTTGTGAGTTGACTTTATTTTTATGCTTGCCAATTAATAGTCCGCAAGACACGAAGATTAACTTCTGCTGTTTGGAGGGATGCCAAACCTATTTATCATCGTAACATACTTGGCAAAGCTCAGTGCAACCACTGTCTTGAGGTGTTTCCAGCTGGACGTGGTGTGGGTACTAATGGTGTACAAAGGCACTTGGCTGCTTGCGAGAAAAGGTCAGATTTGTCCCTTGTTGTTGACAAGTTGAAGTCCTCAATTTCATATCCTCATGGATCTATGCTTCAGCAATGGATTTTTTATGAGATTGCATCTAGAAAGTTGCTGCCTAGAATGATAGTAATGGATGAGTTGCCTTTCTCATTTGTTGAGTATAGTGGATTTTGAGACTTTGTGAAAAGCTTGAATCCCTTGTTTAGCATGGTTTCTAGAGGTACTATTAAAGATGATTGCATGGAACAATTTAATCAAGAGAGATTAAAATTCCATGAAGGTTTCAAGAAATATAGAGGCATAGTCTCTTTAACAGCTGATATGTGGACATCTAATCAAACTTTGTCATATCTATGCATAACTTGCCATTTTGTCACAAATTGGGCTTTGAGAAAACAGATCATAAGGTTTTTTATGGTAGAGACTCCACATAATGGAATGTCAATGTTTAATGTATTGTTAAAGAGTTTGCAAGATTGGAATATTGAAGACAAACTCTTTAGTATAACATTAGACAATGCATCTGTTAATGGCACAATGGTTGACTATCTAAGAAAAAATCTGAACAGCAAGCATATGTTGCCTATTGAAGGTCAATTATTTCACATTCGTTGTGCATGCCATGTGCTAAATTTGATTGTCCAAGATGGGTTGACAGTGATGAAAGGTGTGATATATAATATAAGAGAGAGTGCAAAGTATGTTAAGAGTTCCCCCTCTCGGTTGGATAAGTTCAAAGCAGTAATTGTAGAAGTTGGTATTTCTTGCAAACTCCCCTCAGTCGATGTGCCAACGCGTTGGAATTCCACCTTTCTTATGTTAGAGTCATCTCTCCCATTTTGAAGAGCATTTCGTACTTTGGTTGGACGGGACAAGGATTACAAATTCTGTCCATCATCGGAAGAGTGGAAAAGAGATGAAACTGTTTATGCTATGTTAAGAGTCTTTCACACAGCCACAGAAGTAGTTTCTGGTTCAAGTTATCCTACCTCAAATATGTACTTCCATCAAATATGGAACGTGAGAGTGTTACTTCAGAAGGAAGCATCGTCAGAGAATGATGTTATTCGAGGAATGGTTGTTGTGATGCAAGCAAAGTTTGACAAATACTGGATCGAGTCATATTTGCCAAATTGTATAGTTGTGATCCTTGATCCTCGATTCAAACTAAGCTTCGTTGAGTTTCGTTTAAAACAAGCCTTTGGTTATGATATAGAGAAACACTTGGATGCTGTGGAAAAAAGCTTTTAACAGCCTGTTTGAAGAATATTCTTCACAAATGGCAGATGCACTGGGTGAGTCAACTCAAGGACAGAAAAATGATGAGGTTATGATTGAAGAGAATGATCCTTTGGCAGATTGGGATCAACACTTGCACCAGAAGCAACGCCAATCTGCTAATGAGCTTGGTAGATACTTGGAGGAAGAAACATTCGATTGCAAAGACAATTTCAACATTCTTAAGTGGTGGTATATTCATTATTCGAAGTATCCCATCCTTTCTTGTATAGCTCATGATGTTCTTGTTGTACCAGCTTCCGTGGTACCATCCGAATCAGCTTTTAGTACTGGACATCATGTGGTAAGCAATTATAGAAGCAGACTGAGCAACAAGACTGTCGAAGCCTTGATCTGCCACCAAGATTGGTATAAATCTGATGTTCAGTGTGACATTATTCAGGAAGACCACTACTATTAACTGAGGTATTTACTTACCTTCCCTTTCCTTGGGTATGCATCATGGTGGTCTTGTATAGTTGTATTGGTCTCAATAGTTACAGTTGCTGCTAGGAATTGATTGTTTCTTACTTTCATTCCAGCAATTTTTCTGCACAAATAAGATATAACTAATGAGTTTACAATGGCAGACAAATAGACTGCATTATTTGGATTATGCACAAGCGAACATATAATTCTGGATTGGTTATAGTTCAAAATGTGAAGTAATCGTTTCCTTTGGGCAGTTAAGTTTGATTGGATAATCTTATTTTACTGATTAGGTAAGGAAATCAAGATGTTAATATCCATTAAGGCATGCTTTTCAAACTCTGCTGGCCTTCAGGATTACAATACATTAAATTAGAGGATAATGCCTGCTGTTGATATATTGTCTTCTCTCCTACGTGTTGTCTCCTAATTTTCGCTACCTATTCAAACTTTGTATGGAACTTCACTGTACTTGATTTCGTGGCGGATCAGCTTGTTTTAGAGGAGTTGGTCAGAAAGAAATTCTCCAAGTTAGATTTGTTATATTTTCCTTTATATAAAATTGCATGACTCCGTTAGGCATATGCACATATATGCTCAATATCAGCTCCAACTCACTTGGATTTTTTGTGGTGCAAGTTGTTGTTGCTTTGTGGAGCAAGTTTATATATTCTCCAAGTTGTTGTTGCTTCGTCGGGATGAGCTTAGGAGTTTCACAGAGAAACCAAGTTGATTCATGGTGCAAGTTGATTCATGGTGCAAGTTGTTGTTGCTTTGTGGAGCAAGTTGTTGTTGCTTTGTGGAAGTCTACATTTTATCCTGTAGTTTAATAGTTATCTGAGAGAGTGTAAGCTGCAGAGAGATGTTTAATCTGAAGAGAGATTCGGAGTATTTTTATCTGAGAAATACTATTTTGTTGCGGTATATGGACAATATTTTTATCTTAGAAAGTATATTTTTTTTCTGAAGAAAGATTTAGAATATGGACAGTATTTTTATCTTAGAAAGTATATTTTTTCTGAAGAAAGATTTAGAATATGGATAGTCTTTTTTATCTTAGAAAGTATATTTTTTCAGAAGAAAGATTTAGAATATGGACAGTATTTTTATCTCAGAAATTATAAGGACAGTATTTTTATCTCAGAAATACTATAAAAGTATGAATGTTGCAGTATATGGACATTATATGGACGTCATAAGTCCCACATAAAAATTAACTGGGCTACCACTAAATCCCACGTAAAAAGTGATGGGCAATGTGGCCAAGTCCAAGAGCGTCTAGCAAACAGCCCACTTACATACTGATAATAGTAAAAGCAGTAATATGATAGTTTTGATAGCAGTGGTAATAGTAGCAGTAGTAATGGTAGGAGTGATAGAAGTTTTGTAGCAGTTGTAACAACAGTAGCAACAGTAGTAACTTCACAAGAACAATATGTGGAAAACTCGTAGGCACTGGATCGGTGATATTTCTGGATAATATTCATCATATAACAGTCACAACATCGAGTGTCACATAACGAGCTCCCGTTAATCAGTATCATGTAGGCATGTATTCATTAAATAGTCATACGTGTTTATGAAAAAGAACTTGTGTGACATATTTTATCCTACCCTCATGTGGCAGCGAGGTTCATAACGAAACTAAGGGATATTAATGCCTCCTTTTAATAGAGAACCAGAACAAAGCATTAACACATAGTGAATACATGAACTTCTCATACTATGGTAATCACCGGAAATAGTCTCAATTATTGTCATTTTGGGGTATGCAGGTCCTAACACGTAGTAGGTGCATATAACTTGCAAGATCGAATCAGGAACATAGATATAATGGTGAAAGCATAAACGGTTCAGAGCTGAAATCATGGTACTCGAGCCCTAGTGACAAGCATTAAGCATAGCAAAGCCATAGCAACATCTATCTCCGAACATAGTGGATACTAGGGATCAAGCCCTAACAAAACTAAATCGATTACATGATGAATCTCATCCAGCTCTTCACCGACCAGCAAGCCTACGAAGGGATTACTCACTCCCAGTGGAGAGTATCATGGAATTGGCGATCAAGGAGAGTTGGTGATAACAAAGGCCAAAGATTCCCCTCTCTAGAGCCCCAAATGGACTCCAGATTAGGCCTCCCGATAAAGAAGAGGAGGTGGTGGCGGCTTCGTATCATGAAACGCGATGAAAGTTCCTCTCAGATTTTTTTCTTCGAAAAGAGGATTTTACAGCACTGGAATTTGGGTTAGCGGAGCCACTTGGGCCCCACTAGACACGAGGTCGTGCTAGGAGGGCCTCGCGTGCCCTGATGTCTACCGAGCGCCTATGGCCTCCCATTCGGTGGGTCTTGGTTCTAGTATTTTTCATTTATTCTAGAAAAAATCTTCAAAAAGTTTCGTTCCATTCCGAGAACTTTTATCTCTGCACAAAAATCTCCATGGTAATTGTGCTGAAAACAGCGTTAGTACGGGTTAGTTTCATTCAGATCATGCAAATTAGAGTCCAAAACAAGACAGCAAAAGCACTAGGAAAAGTAGATACGATGGAGGCGTATCAAGCTCCTTCTTCTTCCTTTCTTATTCTTCCATAGCTTTTGTTGTTGTGGTGGGATTTGGGAGTGAGGGACTAGATCACTTCATGTGTTCTTTTCATTGCATTAGTTGCATCGCTCTGCGTTCTCCATGGTGATACATGCAAGTAAAAAGTTGTCAAGTTTATTACTCTTGGGTGTTTGGACACCCTAGAGCTTGTGTCTCTTGGGTGTTTTTGAGTCCTACATGGTTGGTTGTAGCTCGGAGCTCAATCATTGTGGTGTAAAGCTCCGGGCAATCGTCGGGGTCTCTAATTAGGTTGTGGAGATTGCACCGAGCAATTTGTACGGGTTCCAGTGACCGCCCTAAGAGTTACCAAAGTGTTCGTGTCCGGTGACGGCCCCCAAGGGTTGCCATTTGTACGGGCTCGGTGACCACCCTCAAGGGCCCTTTAGTGGATTCATGACATCTTGCATTGTGCGAGGGCCTGAGGAGATCACGGTGGCCCTAATGCCTTCTTGGGGAGCATTATGCCACCACACCGCTCCAAACGGGGATTAGCATGCGCAAGATTGTGAACTTCGGGATACATCATCGTCTCCACGTGCCTTGGTTATCTCTTATATGAGCCCTTTACTTTGTGATAGCCATATTGTTTCATGTTATATATCTTGCTATTACTTAGTTGTTTATCTTACTTAGCATAAGTTGTTGATGCACAAATGTGAGCCTAGTTGTTTTAGGTTTTGTGCTTCGCAAATTAAAAGCTACTTTTATTCCGTATTTGTTCAAGCAAAATCGTAATTATTTCAAAGCGTCTATTTACCCCCTCTAGGCGACACCCGCATCCTTTCGCCTTCGCTTCACATGCCTACTTCTGCCCCGCGCATCCACACCTGCGACGAGGCCAACAGGCATGGGGCGCACGAGCTCCGTGCAGGCCCGCGGCATCAGATGCGACCGTCCGCCCGCGGCATGCAACTCCAGCAACAACGACATCCAACACGCACGCCCGCACGCGGTGGCTTCGGCTGCAGCGGCCAACACACAAGCAAGGCTGCGACGAGGACGCACGAGGTAACCTAGCGCGAAGATGAGGGCGACAGGCATGGGGCGTGCGAAGTCGTCGGCGGCCTCCCCTGATGCGTGGCTTCAGGTGGGACAACCTAGGATGGCTATGACGTGGAGTGTGGTGGCCGGGCGTGAACCCGGCAGCCTCATATTTGAGCCGGGTTTGAAGGGTGCCCGTGAGTCCGGTCGTATAGTGAGCAAATAAGGTGTGTGGTTGGGTCACTTTTTTTTACCAGACGGGCGCTCCGGGCGTTTAGCGATGAAATAGGGGGTCCATAGATAATCTAAGAAGAAAATATGGAATAAGATCAATAGAATTTTCAGAAATAAATTTCTTAATTTTTTGGTAATGTTAATAATATAAATAATATGTTTTGTATGTAAAATAAAGGTCAGAGATACACCTATAGAAATGTATCACTGTCCAAAATGTCACGTATTATGCAATGAAGAGGGTAAATATGAGTAAAAATAACTACATGGTAAAAAATAAATACTTAGCACATTTGATGCATGCCCTAGCAACTCTTGTAGATTAACAAAAGAACATATATAAAAGGGCAATGGTGCTGATATATATAAAATAGGACTGATTTACAAGATGCTCAGTTTGAAGGAGATCATCTCCAAGCAATTACATAGCTAGATGGACATGGGTGACGACAAACCCTTTCCAAAAGAGCAGTAGTACAAGGTTTTAAAAAGTCAGCAGAAAAACAACCACCACCGTACATGGAGTTCCGCATACTATGATTTGCACCGTAGGTGAAGCACACATGCTAGCAAGCATCTAGCTAGATTAAGAAAAGAACTTATGCAGAAGGGCAATAATGAAGATATATATTGTATTGAACATGACCGATTTACGACATATGCTCGACATTATCTTCAAGCAATTGGAATACATACACAGCTAGATGGACAAGGACGACAAGCCCTTTCCAAATGAACAGTACACAAGGTTTCAAAAGGTCAGAAGAAAGACAATCACCAAAGTACGTGGAGCTCCGCATGCTATGATTTGCACAAGCACACATGCAAGCAAAAGCATCTAGATATAGCTAGCTACACAGCTACATGGCTTGTTCCAAACCGCAAGTTGTATTTTGAGCACGTTCTTCATCTATGGTGTTGGTGTCGCTGGTGGGATGACCTTGATCCGCTGCAGGTTCTTCTTCGTTCCTGGCATCGCTGGCGGGGTGACCTTGATCTGCCCGACGTTCTTCTTGGGTGTCGCCGGAGCGAATTTGATCCGCAGCACAGTCTTCTTCTTCAGTGTCCCCGTCTGAACGATCTTGATCCGCAGTACGTTCCTTCTTGACGGCAGCTCTGGCACGTCGTCGTCGGTGTGGAGCTTGGGCGCGAACCACGGGAGTTGGAGCGCAGCGGCCGCCGTGAGCCGCTTAGCTGGGTTGCACTCGAGAAGCCCTTTCAAGACTTGGAAGCCGTCCTGGGACAAGGTCTCCCGGGGGAAGAGGTTTCCCAGCGTGTTGTGCTGCTCCTGCTGCGCCTTGGCCGCGACGAACTCCGGCCAAGGTAACCCAAGAACGCGGAAGATAGCCGAGAGCTGGGCGATCCTGTCGTCCTTTTTGTCGGCCTTAAACAGCATCTCGCCGGTTAGCATCTCGGCCATGACGCATCCCAGCGACCACGTGTCGACGCGCTCGGCATAGTCCGGCTTGCCCAGGAGGATCTCGGGCGCCATGTAGGGCATGGTGCCAGCAAATTTGTACGGCAACTTGGCGGTCTCCAAGGACATGGCTAGCCCGAGGTCGCAGATCTTGAGGATCTTTCCTCCTTCGCCGACGAGGATGTTGTGCGGCTTGATGTCGCGGTGGATGATGTGATGCATGTGCATCTTGCTGGTGCCGGTCAGGAGCTGCCACATGAAGCCTTTCACGATGGCCTCCGGGAGCGGCGGCCTCTCGGACAGGAAGGCGCGGAGGTTCGGCCCGACGTAGTCCATGGCGAGGCAGAGGTTGCGGGTGATCGGGTCGCGGAAGAGTCCACGGGTGCCGACGACGTAAGGGTTCGGGGCGCAGGCCTCGAGGAAGCCGGCCTCCTCCTCGATCTCTCTGTTGGCGACGGCGGGATCGTCGGTGGAGCGGAGGACCTTGATGGCGACGGTCTTGCCGGTGACGCGGTGGCGCGCCTTGAGGACTGCGCCGAAGCTGCCCTCGCCGAGGCAGGGCGTGTCCTGGAACTCGAAGGCCGTCGTGGTGCCGATGCGGACGCGCCTCCTCTTGCAGAAGGTTGCTTCTGGTTCTTGATGCGTCACGTGGCCGGCGTCGAGGACGGCAGCTGGTCGCTTGCCGGCCACCATGGCGCTCGAGGACTGGTTGCCGGCCGGGGTGCGCGATGGATCGGAGGTGGAAGGAGACGAGATCGATCGAGGAAGGCGTGGAGGGAGCTAGGGTTGAGGCGTTGAGCTCTAGCTAGACAAACACATTTCTCTGCATGGATGCGTACGTATATATTGATGCGGGAGCTCGTTTTCGACTAGGCTATGGACACGAATGCACAACTTTTTTCCTTCTGAGGATCCGAAACCCACTCGGATTCCATCTACCAGGCATGCACGCGTCTTCTTTAAGCAAAGCGCGACACATGGAGCAAGCTATGCTATCCCAATTGTGAGTGTAATCGGACTAAATCGAGTCAATTGCATGGCTTAGAGCATCTCCAACACACGCCGCACATTAACAAAATTTTACAGCGTCGAAATAACGTTTTTGCGCATGGCAGCGATGAAGAGGTTTTTTATATACACAAAAATAAGATGCCCAATCCAGCGGCGCCATCTACGGTCAGCACGTACAATCTGGCGAGGATTTTCAAGGGCTGTTTTCGAAGACTGTTTGTCTATTATCCAGAGAACCAATGCTTCGACGGTTAATCGCTCGCCAGTGGGCCTCATTACTGCTAGTATCAAGGAGTTGGCATCGGTCTTCTTGTATGTTCGTTTTAAAGCATCTCCAACAGGCGCACAACCGTGCAACGCGTTAAAATAAGTTTACAGCATCAAAATATTATTTTTTTGCGCATCGAAGAGCGTTAGTTCCAACGGTCGCTGAGAAAAATTGCGCGCGCGCCGCTCCAATAGAAACGCTAAAATTTCAAATGCGTGATATAGATACTACGCAAAAACAAGATGACATAGATAAATTTAAATAAAAAATAATACAAAGGATAGCATTGCATAGATATAAAATACTCATCGGAGATAGATAAAACATACATAATAAATAAAAAATAATAAACTACTACTTATCGTGTCCTACTCCTTCGTCGTGATGAAGGCGTCAGGCCACCGTTCATCGTCGGGGTCCCAAGTCGACGCTCCCTTCATGGCACGGAGGGGGCGAGGCGAGCAGAGACGAGAAAGAGCGTCGGAGAGAACGGCAGAGGCCGCGTGACGAGGCACACAGCGGTGGGAGGGCACGTCGAGGGGCGCTGGATTTATAAAGTGTGTCTGACGCCACACGCCAAAGCTAGCGCGCGTCGGGCCGCTTTTTCACCCCCGTGATCTTTTCCCGCGCGTCAGAATCTCCCGTGTCCGCTGGAGCGCTCGAAACCGCTCCACGTGCGCTAAAACCCATGTTTCCTCGCACACACGTTTTTTACCGTCATTGTTGGAGATGCTCTTAGTCATGTAAATCGTTTGTCGAATGTTGCTGCACGTGATTAACCATGCAAATGACCAATTCCCGTTGACTCTCTAAATAGATATAAGTGAAGCATGAGAGTTTAATTCTTTCTATAAAAGATCATGCTCTAATAAGTATAAGTCAAGCAATAGAGCATTCTACAAACAACGGTTTTCTATGTGAAGAGAAATAGGCAATCCAAACTTCAAATGAAATAAGTGAGGCACATGAAGCATTCTATAAAGCCATACTCAAAAGGTATAAGTGAAGTGCAATGAGAATTATATAAATCAACCATGGACTATCTCATATCTGCATGGTGCATAAAAGAAAAAATTAAAAACTAAATGCAGAAGACGCTCCAAGATTTGCACATAACACATGAACGAAGCAAAGACGAAAACATACCGATACTTGTTAAAGAAAGATGGGATGCCTTCCGGGGCTTCCCCAAGCTTAGACGCTTGGGTCTCCTTGAATATTTACTTGGGGTTCCTTGGGCATCCCCAAGCTTGAGATCTTGCCTCTCCTCCTTCTCCTCATATCGAGACTTCCTCGATCTTTGATCACTTCATCCACACAAAACTCAACAGAAAGCTTGGTAAGATCCGTTAGTATAATAAAGCAATTCACTATTCTAAGTACTGTTGCAACCAATTCATATTTTGTTTTCGCATTGTAGATACTGTAATATAACTTTTCCATGGCTCATACCACCGATAAAAATTGATAGTTTTATCAAAATAAGCAAAACAAGGCATAAAACAGAATTTGTCTTAAACAGGACAGTCTCTAGTAATCTTTACATCTACCATGCTTCTGGTACTCCAAAAATTCTGAAACATTTAGACGAAATAACAAATTCGTATAGCAAGAGTGTGCAAAACGTTTTAGAACCTTTTTACGTTCCAGTAAAAAATTAAAATTCACGTGCTATAGCCAAAGTTTCTGTTTCTGCACCGCACATACCAACAAGCAATCTACCCATCCTGAAGGCAAATCTTGGCACATTATTTTTATAATACAATGGATTTGTACAAGGGGATAATTATTTTTGTGAGAATCTTCATGAAAAATTCTACATTGTTTCCATGAACACAAGTGTTCAAGGTCGACCCTCACTTCACCAATGCATCACCTTTTAATCGCTTCTATTTTTGTGAAGTTTTAAGTTCCCCTCAACAGAATTAAATGACTCTCTAAAACTTCCGGGCTGTCTCCCTGGCAGTGTTTCTTTAAAGCCATTAAGCTAGGCATAAAGTTCTCAAGTAATGGATCCACCCGGATCCCAAGGTATATCAAAGCCAATTTTAATTAGCAATGATTTGGCATTTAGTAGTGAGCACAAAGCAACATATATCAAGCAATGAATAAGTCTAACTCTCTTCCTATGCATCGGCATGTCATACAAGAACAATTCATGTACATCAAGTAAAGGCCAATACATAGCATAAGCAGTTTCTTGCAATTTTGTCGTGTTGGAAACATAGAGAGGCGGAGATGTAGTTCCTCTCTCATAATAATTGCAAGTAGGAGCAGCAAGCACATGCATATTATATTCATCAAAATCATCATGTATAGTGGTAAAAGGCAACCCATCAATACAATCCTTAACAAGTGCAAACTTCTCCGATATAGTGTAGTTTGGAGAATTCAAAACGATAATAGGACTATCATGTGTGGGTGCAATAGCAACAATTTCATTCCTAATATAAGGAACAATAGCAAGTTAATCTCCAATAGCATAATTCATATTGGCATCCTGGCCACAAGCATAACAAGCATCATCAAAACGGGATATTTCACACGAATCAACGGGATCATAGCAATTATAATAGCATTCATCCTTCGGTAAGAACGAAGGGACGTTAAACAATGTATGAGTTGAAGAGTTACTCTCATTAGAAGATGGGAACGGGTGATCAATCCGCTCTTCCTCCCTTTGTTCTTCGCTATCCTCATCATCTTTTTCATCAAATGAGCTCACAGTTTCATAAATTCCTTCTTCCATAGGCTCGTGCAAAATATTAGTCTCTTCTTGGACAGCGGAGACTTTCTCAATAAACGCATCAATATCAGAATTTTATTTATAAATATCATAGCAATATTTAAGGATAGCAAAATTTTCAGGTCTATAAATTGAATCATCAAAATCTTCAAACTTTTCAAACAAAGATTCAATTTCATAAGCACCCTTAAAAGCAACAAATTCTTCTATTCGTTCCACATCATAGTAATCATATATACCATTAGCATAAGAAGCCAAGGTTTCATTATCATTGAATTTGCACGAAAAGGGAAGGTGTGGAGCATTCATCCTAGAGCAACAAGTAAAATCATATCTATCGCATAAATTCCAAGCATACCAATGCAACATATCAATTTGATCCCATAACAGTTTCCCTTTTTGTAATCCCTAAAGTATTCACGTTGATCCAACATGTCTCCCATTATCATGTTGAATGGGGTTTTTTCAGGATTATCAAAGTAGTGCATAATATTTTTCACATAACGAGCATCGAGGGTTTTAGAAGGTTCCTCATATCCATGAGTAGCAAGTACCACTATTTTTTTTAGTGTTTTGTGTTCCATATCCATAACTAAAGATAGAGAACAACTTAGAACGGGAAATAAAAACTACTTAGTCATAAAGCAAACAAGCACACACGAGAATATTCACCCCACGCTATTGCTCCCCGGAAACGGCGCCAGAAAAAGGTCTTGATAACCCACAAGTATCGGGGATCATTTGTAGCCTTCTTCGATAAATAAGAGTGTCGAACCCAACAAGGAGCTAAAGGCAGAACAAATATTCCCTCAAGTTCTATCGACGGCCGATACAACTCTACACACTCTTGACGTTTGCTTTACCTAAAAAAAGTATGAAACTATTTTGCAAGAATAAAACTACGAGTACTTTGCGAGAATAAAACTACGAATAAATTGCGAGGTAATAAAAGTTGATAGCTTTTATCAACAAGAAAGTCATTTGTCCCTAGGCAATCGATAACAAGTACCGGTAATCATTCTTGCAATTTTATATGAGGGAGAGGCATGAGCTAACATACTTTCTCTGCTTGGATCATATGCACTTATGATTGGAACTCTAACAAGCATCTGCAACTACTAAAGACCATTAAGGTCGTGAAACCCAATCATAGCATTAAGCATCAAGTCCTCTTTACACCTATACGCCATAACCCACTTATCCGCATTTAGGCTGTTGTCACCCCCGCAACACCGACAATAAGCAAACCATGAACATATTGCAACACCCTACAACGGGGGGCCCTCATGTTCGCGCGACACGGAGGGCACCGTAGGACAACACCATAAATAAAATATGCAATCATACCAACCAAGATCACGATTAACCCATAGGATAAAACGGATCTACTCAAACATCACAGGATAGCCCAATATCATTGGGAAATAATATATGAAAATGAGCACCATGTTTAAGTAGAGATTACAGCGGGGAGAAGGTGTGTTACACCGCTGCATAGAGGGGGAGAAAGTTGGTGTTGACGGTAGCAAGGTTGTTGATGTAGATCGTCGTCACGATCCTAGCCCCGGCGGCACTCTGGCGCCACCGGGAGAGAGGGGGAGAGAGCCCCCCTCCTTCTTCTTCTTCCTTGGCCTCCCCCCAAGATGGGAGGAGAGTTCCCCCTCTGGTCCATGGCCTCCATGGTGGCGGAGGGGCGGGAGCCCCTCCGAGATCGGATCTCCCTCTCTGTTCTCTTCTGTTTCGCCCTTCTTCTCTGTCCCAGATTCTGGCGTTTCACCATTTCTTATATTCCTGGAGATCCGTAACTCTGATTGCGCTGAAATTTCTACACGATTTTTTTTCCATAAACTATCTTTCTTGCGCCAGAAGAAGGGCTTCAACCGACGTTCGAGGAGGGCACAAGACACCAGGGTGCGCTTGGGGCCTATAGCGCACCCTCGTGGGTTGTGAGCTGTGTGGGGCCCCACTTGCATTGATTCCACCTCACAAAAATCACATAAATTCCAAAATAATTCTTCGTAAATTTTTATCACGTTCGGACTTCGTTTGACATGGATTTTCTGCGATACAAAAACATGCAAAAACAGGAACTGGCACTAGGCACTAGATCAATAGGTTAGTCACATAAAACATATAAAAAGTTGCCAAAAGTATGTGAAAGTTGTATAATATTGGCATAAAACATTCTAAAATTATAGATACGACGGAGACGTATCACCTCCCCTCGTCCTAGAGGGAACAATCTTGGTTCTTGGATCTTTAAGATTCTTCATAGTGATCAATAAATAGATATCCCAAGTGACTCCGCGAATATAGCTATGCTCCCCACCAATGACGTCAGAAAACGTTCTCGGTAACCCACAAGTATATGGGATCGCGATAGTTTTTGAGGGTAGAGTATTCAATCCAAATTTATAGATTCGACACAAGGGGAGCCAAATAATATTTGTAGGTATTAGCAGCTGAGTTGTCAATTCAACCACACTTTGAGATTTAGTATCTGCAACACATTGATCAGTAGCACAGTAATATGATAGTTTTGATAGCAGTGCTAATAGTAGCAGCAGTAATGGTAACAGTGATAGAAGTTTCGTAGCAGTTGTAACAACAGTAGCAACAGTAGTAACGTCACAAGCACAATATGCGGAAAACTCGTAGGCACTGGACCAATGATATTTCTGGATAATATTCATCATATAACAGTCACAACATCGAGTGTCACATAACGAGCTCCCGTTCATCGATATAATGTAGGCATGTATTCATTAAATAGTCATACGTGTTTATGAAAAAGAACTTGTGTGACATATTTTATCCTACCCTCATGTGGCAGCGAGGTCCATAACAAAACTAAGGGATATTAATGCCTCCTTTTAATAGAGAACCAGAACAAAGCATTAACACATAGTGAATACATGAACTCCTCATACTATGGTAATCACCGGAAATAGTCTCAATTATTGTCATTTTGGGGTATGCAGGTCCTATAACGTAGTAGGTGCATATAACTTGCAAGATCGGATCAGGTACATAGATATAATGGTGAAAACATAAACGGTTCAGAGCTGAAATCATGGCACTCGAGCCCTAGTGACAAGCATTAAGCATAGCAAAGCCATAGCAACATCTATCTCCGAACATAGTGGATACTAGGGATCAAGCCCTAACAAAACTAAATCGATTACATGATGAATCTCATCCAGCTCTTCACCGACCAGCAAGCCTACGAAGGGATTACTCACTCCCAGTGGAGAGTATCATGGAATTGGCGATCAAGGAGAGTTGGTGATAACAAAGGCCAAAGATTCCCCTCTCTAGAGCCCCAAATGGACTCCAGATTAGGCCTCCCGATGAAGAAGAGGAGGTGGTGGCGGCTTCGTATCATGAAACGCGATGAAAGTTCCTCTCAGATTTTTTTCTTCAAAAAGAGGATTTTACAGCACTGGAATTTGGGTTAGCGGAGCCACTTGGGCCCCACTAGACACGAGGCCGTGCTAGGGGGGCCTCGCGTGCCCTGATGTCTACCGGGCGCCTATGGCCTCCCATTCGGTGGGTCTTGGTTCTAGTATTTTTCATTTATTCTAGAAAAAATCTTCAAAAAGTTTCGTTCCATTCCGAGAACTTTTATTTCTGCACAAAAATCTCCATGGTAATTGTGCTGAAAACAGCGTTAGTACGGGTTAGTTTCATTCAGATCATGCAAATTAGAGTCCAAAACAAGACAGCAAAAGCACTAGGAAAAGTAGATACAATGGAGACGTATCAAGCTCCTTGTTCTTCCTTTCTTATTCTTCCATAGCTTTTGTTGTTGTGGTGGGATTTTAGAGTGAGGGACTTGACCACTTCATGTGTTCTTGTCATTGCATTAGTTGCATCGGTATGCATTCTCCATGGTGATACGTGCAAGTAAAAAAGTTGACAAGTTTATTACTCTTGGGTGTTTGGACACCCTAGAGCTTGTGTCTCTTGGGTGTTTTTGAGTCCTACATGGTTGGTTGTAGCTCGGAGCTCAATCATTGTGGTGTAAAGCTCCGGGCAATCGTCGGGGTCTCTAATTAGGTTGTGGAGATTGCACCGAGCAATTTGTACAGGTTCCAGTGACCGCCCTAAGAGTTACCAAAGTGTTCGTGTCCGGTGACGGCCCCCAAGGGTTGCCATTTGTACGGGCTCGGTGACCACCCTCAAGGGCCCTTTAGTGGATTCATGACATCTTGCATTGTGCGAGGGCGTGAGGAGATCACGGTGGCCCTAATGCTTTCTTGGGGAGCATTATGCCACCACACCGCTCCAAACGGGGATTAGCATGCGCAAGATTGTGAACTTCGGGATACATCATCGTCTCCACGTACCTTGGTTATCTCTTATATGAGCCCTTTACTTTGTGATAGCCATATTGTTTCATGTTATATATCTTGCTATTACTTAGTTGTTTATCTTACTTAGCATAAGTTGTTGATGCACAAATGTGAGCCTAGTTGTTTTAGGTTTTGTGCTTCGCAAATTAAAAACTACTTTTATTCCGTATTTGTTCAAACAAAATCGTAATTATTTCAAAGCGTCTATTTACCCCCTCTAGGCGACACCCGCATCCTTTCGCCTTCGCTTCACATGCCTACTTCTGCCCCGCGCATCCACACCTGCGACGAGGACAACAGGCATGGGGCGTGCGAGCTCCGTGCAGGCCCGCGACATCGGATGTGCCCGTCCGCCCGCGGCATGCAACTCCAGCTACAACAACATCCAACACGCACGCCCGCCCGCGGTGGCTTCGGCTGCAGCGGCCAACACACAAGCAAGGCTGCGACGAGGACGCACGAGGTAACCTAGCGCGAAGACGAGGGCGACAGGCATGGGGCGTGCGAAGTCGTCGGCGGCCTCCCCTGATGCGTGGCTTCAGGTGGGACAACCTAGGATGGCTATGACGTGGAGTGTGGTGGCCGGGCGTGAACCCGGCAGCCTCATATTTGAGCCGGGTTTGAAGGGTGCCAGTGAGTCCGGTCGTATAGGGAGCAAATAAGGTGTGTGGTTGGGTCACTTTTTTTTACCAGACGGGCGCTCCGGGTGTTTAGCGATGAAATAGGGGGTCCATAGATAATCTAAGAAGAAAATATGGAATAAGATCAATAGAATTTTCAGAAATAAATTTCTTAATTTTTTGGTAATGTTAATAATATAAATAATATGTTTTGTATGTAAAATAAAGGTCAGAGATACACCTATAGAAATGTATCACTGTCCAAAATGTCACGTATTATGCAATGAAGAGGGCAAATATGAGTAAAAGTAACTACATGGTAAAAAATAAATACTTAGCACATTTGATGCACTGAGGATGATGCCCTAGCAACTCTTGTAGATTAACAAAAGAACATATATAAAAGGGCAATGGTGCTGATATATATAAAATAGGACTGATTTACAAGATGCTCAGTTTGAAGGAGATCATCTCCAAGCAATTACATAGCTAGATGGACATGGGTGACGACAAACCCTTTCCAAAAGAGCAGTAGTACAAGGTTTTAAAAAGTCAGCAGAAAGACAACCACCACCGTACATGGAGTTCCGCATGCTATGATTTGCACCGTAGGTGAAGCACACATGCTAGCAAGCATCTAGCTAGATTAAGAAAAGAACTTATGCAGAAGGGCAATAATGAAGATATATATTGTATTGAACATGACCGATTTACGACATATGCTCGACATTATCTTCAAGCAATTGGAATACATACACAGCTAGATGGACAAGGACGACAAGCCCTTTCCAAATGAACAGTACACAAGGTTTCAAAAGGTCAGAAGAAAGACAATCACCAAAGTACGTGGAGCTCCGCATGCTATGATTTGCACAAGCACACATGCAAGCAAAAGCATCTAGATATAGCTAGCTACACAGCTACATGGCTTGTTCCAAACCGCAAGTTGTATTTTGAGCACGTTCTTCATCTATGGTGTTGGTGTCGCTGGTGGGATGACCTTGATCCGCTGCAGGTTCTTCTTCGTTCCTGGCATCGCTGGCGGGGTGACCTTGATCTGCCCGACGTTCTTCTTGGGTGTCGCCGGAGCGAATTTGATCCGCAGCACAGTCTTCTTCTTCAGTGTCCCCGTCTGAACGATCTTGATCCGCAGTACGTTCCTTCTTGACGGCAGCTCTGGCACGTCGTCGTCGGTGTGGAGCTTGGGCGCGAACCACGGGAGTTGGAGCGCAGCGGCCGCCGTGAGCCGCTTAGCTGGGTTGCACTCGAGAAGCCCTTTCAAGACTTGGAAGCCGTCCTGGGACAAGGTCTCCCGGGGGAAGAGGTTTCCCAGCGTGTTGTGCTGCTCCTGCTGCGCCTTGGCCGCGACGAACTCCGGCCAAGGTAACCCAAGAACGCGGAAGATAGCCGAGAGCTGGGCGATCCTGTCGTCCTTTTTGTCGGCCTTAAACAGCATCTCGCCGGTTAGCATCTCGGCCATGACGCATCCCAGCGACCACGTGTCGACGCGCTCGGCATAGTCCGGCTTGCCCAGGAGGATCTCGGGCGCCATGTAGGGCATGGTGCCAGCAAATTTGTACGGCAACTTGGCGGTCTCCAAGGACATGGCTAGCCCGAGGTCGCAGATCTTGAGGATCTTTCCTCCTTCGCCGACGAGGATGTTGTGCGGCTTGATGTCGCGGTGGATGATGTGATGCATGTGCATCTTGCTGGTGCCGGTCAGGAGCTGCCACATGAAGCCTTTCACGATGGCCTCCGGGAGCGGCGGCCTCTCGGACAGGAAGGCGCGGAGGTTCGGCCCGACGTAGTCCATGGCGAGGCAGAGGTTGCGGGTGATCGGGTCGCGGAAGAGTCCACGGGTGCCGACGACGTAAGGGTTCGGGGCGCAGGCCTCGAGGAAGCCGGCCTCCTCCTCGATCTCTCTGTTGGCGACGGCGGGATCGTCGGTGGAGCGGAGGACCTTGATGGCGACGGTCTTGCCGGTGACGCGGTGGCGCGCCTTGAGGACTGCGCCGAAGCTGCCCTCGCCGAGGCAGGGCGTGTCCTGGAACTCGAAGGCCGTCGTGGTGCCGATGCGGACGCGCCTCCTCTTGCAGAAGGTTGCTTCTGGTTCTTGATGCGTCACGTGGCCGGCGTCGAGGACGGCAGCTGGTCGCTTGCCGGCCACCATGGCGCTCGAGGACTGGTTGCCGGCCGGGGTGCGCGATGGATCGGAGGTGGAAGGAGACGAGATCGATCGAGGAAGGCGTGGAGGGAGCTAGGGTTGAGGCGTTGAGCTCTAGCTAGACAAACACATTTCTCTGCATGGATGCGTACGTATATATTGATGCGGGAGCTCGTTTTCGACTAGGCTATGGATCAACTTTTTTCCTTCTGCGGATCCGAAACCCACCCGGATTCCATCTACCAGCCATGCACGCATCTTCTTTAAGCAAAGCGCGACACATGGAGCAAGCTATGCTATCCCAATTGTGACTGTAATCGGACTAAATCGAGTCAATTGCATGGCTTAGAGCATCTTCAACACACGCGCAAGCTAAAAAAAATTACAGCATCGAAATAACTTTTCGTGCGTGGCAGCGATGAAGAGGTTTTTCAGATGCACAAAAATAGGACGCCCAATCCAACGACGCCATCTACGGTCAGCGCGTACAATCCGGCGAGAATTTTCTAGGGCTGTTTTTCCAAGACTGTTTGTCTATTATCCAGAGAACCAATGCTTCGACGGTTAATCGCTCGCCAGTGGGCCTCGTTACTGCCGGTATCAAGGAGTTGGCGTCGGTCTTCTTGTATGCTCGTTTTAGAGCATCTCCAACACGCGTGCAACCGTGCAACGTGTTAAAATAAGTTTACAGTGTCAAAATATCAATTTTTTGCGAGTCGAAGAGCGCTGGCTCCAACGGCCGCTGAGAAAAATTGCGCGTGCGCCGCACCGGCACCGCTCCAGCAAAAGCGCTAAAATTTAGAATGTGTGATACAGATTCTACTCAAAAACAAGATGACATAGATAAATTTAAATAAATAATAATACAAAGGATAGCATTGCATAGATATAAAATACTCATGGGAGATAGATAAAACATACATAATAAATAAATAAACGATAAACTACTCCTTATCGTCTTCCTTCGACTCTCTCATATCCTGCTCGTCCGTTGTGATGAAGGCGTCAGGCCACCGTTCATCGTCGGGGTCCCAAGTCGACGCTCCCTTCATGGCACGGCGGGGGCGAGGCGAGTAGAGACGAGAAAGAGCGTCGGAGAGAGCGGCAGAGGCCGCATGACGAGGCACAGAGCGGTGGGAGGGCACGTGGGGGGGCGCTGGATTTATAAAGCGTGTCAGACGCCACACGCCAAAGCTAGCGCGCGTCGGGCCGCTTTTTCACCCCGTGTGTGATCTTTTCCCGCGCGTCAGAATCTCCCGCGTCCGCTTGAGCGCTCGAAACCGCTCCGCACGCTAAAACCCATGTTTCCTCGCACACGCGTTTTTACCGTCATTGTTGGAGATGCTCTTAGTCATGTAAATCGTTTGTCGATGTTGCTGCACGTATTCTAGCTAGATCTTGTGAGTTCTCTAGTGACTTTATTCTTCATATAACCCTGGATTGTATCCGGTGGACACTCTCTCTTGGTTATCCTTGATCAATAAAGCACGATATTCATCAAAGAAAATATGCAGTCCGAAAGTCGGTGTGTTCAAAATTTGCAGCGCAGGCGCTCACGATTTTTATGCGTGCTATATTTTACAACGTCTGCTAAAACGCTTTTTTTGTCTGTGACGCAAAAAAAAAGTCGGTTTTTAGCCAGCAGGGTCTTCTTTTGAAGCCTGATGGAGATGACCTTACATGTTGTGCTAGCTTGCACTACAAGTCAAAGGATGTCGCTGCCAGTTGGCTGTTGGGTGCATGTCTGGGTATGTCTACATGTGTGCATGTCCATGTAAGCATGCTCCTCATATTTTTATTATTATTTTTTGCTTTCAGTCTGTGGATATGACACTAGTTACCACATCTTCTTTCTCACACCACCTTGTCGTCGTCTCCGCCCTTGGCATTCCTTTTATGCAAAGCACACCAAAACTGATTCCCACCTCATTTGCAGCATCCTTAAAAGGTTCATTTTGAGGGGTAGGAGCCTCCCAATATAGGATATTATACATGGTGCTTGCACTACTACATGAAATCTTAACACGTGCAAAAGCTCGATCAACGACGAATGGGGGACGTCTGACGATAGTAACTTGTCACTGGTACTTAGTTACCAGTGACAGACAAGCTATTCACCACTAATAACGCAATACATGTGACGGTGATCGGACTAAAGGCAGTCGTGATTGATTCTCCATAAAGGCCAGGCCTATTGGCCTTACCTATGACACTGGTGTTTTTTTGGGTTTGAAAATGTAAAATATTGCATAAGTAAACTTAAGATCATATCACTGGCACCACTGGAAGGTTTCCTCTCTGGTTTGTGATGGTCATGGATGTGTGAAGGATGAGAGCCTCCCCCAAGGTTGGATTTAACTCTCATGGAGTAATTTCTGGATGGTTCCTTGGCCTTTTAGTAGAGCAATTTCTAAAAGGCCAAGGAAATATAACAAGGAGGATGTCTCTCTTCCCTCTCTTCTGCTGGCACCAGAGCACTGTCGGAGGAACCATCATCGCCATCATCGTCTTCATTTACTCAACCACCATATTTCGCAAAATCCCTCATTTATAAAGTGGTCCACTCACCCACAAATCTCTCGAGCCCCCTACTTAAATATGGTGTTTTATGTGATCATTTTTTATCCAAAGATTTTTTGCACTACCATTATGTCTGAGTTTTGTCTTTTGCCTCATGGCATTGGTGATCGATTCTCTCGAGCCCTCTACTTAAACGTGGTGTTTTATTGATGATTTTTTTATCCAAAGATTTGTTTCACTATCATTATGTCTGCGTTTTGTCTTTTGCCTGGTGGCATTGGTGACCTATTATTGGATATGACTTGTATATAAGTGTTATCCTCTTGTGCTAATGTATAAGTGTGCCTGTATGTTGGATCACACTTGAGGGTTAGTAATGTGTTGCGATGAATATATACATAGGGTGGCCAAAGTGATAGATATTATTGTACTTGAGTATAGGAGTCAAAGCATATGGGATAAAAAGGACGAGTGCGAAGTTTGTGTGACCGCGCACCTCGGTGCTCTGAATCCGTGACGTCCAGCAGCACATTGGGATGGTAAGCTGTCTGCTGGCTGTCCCCTGCTAGCTTGTGTTAGGTTGAGGATCTAGGCATCATAGACGTATTGGTTTCGCACACATGTTTCGTAATACATGTGTCTACTGTTCTATTATGACCCCGGTTGAGAGACTGAACGATTAAATATCTAGTTGGAGAAAGGGTGACTGATGAGATAGAAAAGACAAGTCGTGATGGGTGGCCCCGGTGAACGATTAATGAATTTGTGGGCCTCGGCACCACCGCTTGCATGCATACGCAGCCTACAGTCATGCAACGTGGCCGCATTTTTTAATGGGCTAAACCTAATTAGCTTTTAGTGATGCATTAAGGTTTATGTGAGGGTGTGCATGTTTAATTGTTTTCACCCTATTTTAAGTTTAATGTCATCTACGATATCAGATGAATACGTCTCACAAAATATTTTCATATTTAATACATATGCGTCGATACCTCATTAAAAGCTTCATTTATTTATTTCAATACGCCACGTGTATATTTTGTTAGCGCAATATATTTTTTATGCGTCGCATCGATATTTCTCACCAAGGATGGAACAAGGGCTTCATTTACCATACGGTCGATATTTCGAAACTACTATGATTTTATGTAGATATTCGACACCCGCCGTAGTTGGCGGCGTGCATGGATGAACGTTATGTGTATTTGAATATGCATTATTATCCGAGTGTGTCATTTTAATTAGGACAAAAGTAAATAGATGCTCACATAATATTAACAGGGTTGCCACACATAATATTTTCTTCAAAACAAAATTTGAGAATGGCATGCCTCCAGTTTGTTTAACATAAAAAAATAAATTTGATTTCTTCTGTTGGATTTTTTAAGGCCTACACAATTTGGTTGAGTCATCCATTCCTAATTAATTTATTTTCCAGGAGCACTTGGAGAAATGGCGTTTTGGCTCTTGGGTGGAGGCCAATTTTTGAAAATTTGAAAATTTTGGTTTCAATAAAACCTGAAAATATTTTACAACTAAACAAGGATGTGAGCCGTATGTGTGCAAAATTTTAGGTTGAAATACTTTGAAACACGGCCTGTGTAAAAAACACAAATTCATGGTGTGGAAAAATAAATAGTATCATGTGTTAAAAAACCTTAAATTTGTTTTTTTTACACAACCCTCATTTTTAACGTATTTAGTCCTGAAAATTTACACGCTTGTACATTAAACCTTCATCTATTAATGTACAATACTTAAAAAAAAACTGAAACGTAAACATACAATTTTTTGCGAAATTTAAAAAAAAACTGAAACGTTTGCTGATTGTTGTGCACAAGTGGAGGAGGAAGAAGGCGATGTTGCATGCAGGTGGGATGGACGCTTGGGGATAAATGCATTCCCTCGTGAATGGCCTAATAAAAAATAGAAAAGTATTATTGATTTGACCTGACCACTCTGTTGGACCGGATTACACACACTATTTCCACGATGTACACTATTTGAACCTGCGCATTGGTACTGCTCACATGCATGTGCAGATCGTCGATCGTCCTGTTGATGATATGGGCTAGATTCTGCACCGGATTCTCTCCTCTGCTCTAACCCGTAATACAAGGAAAACTGCCTCCTATACGGGGGACAGGCCAAAACAATACGATGACGGCGCGGATCCCTAGCGGGTGTGTATGGACAGGATGCCGAGCACCGACGTGCTCGTCCTCAAATCCGAATTTTCGTCATATATAGGACTTCTCTATGGTTGGGTTACCTTCATAAATTATTAGTATTTGTGGATGACTACGATGGTTTCAATCATAAGTACATGTTACTCAATTGATTTTGCAGTATCCGAGTATATGCCTCTCCCACATATAAACCGTAAGTGTCTATATCTACTATTTTATTTTATTATAGCCAATGGTCTAGGGACAATTCCGCACCACCTTCGCCACTACTTCCACGCTCTCACTCTTTTATTTTATTTGCAACTTGAAACTATACTCCCTCTCTCCCAAAATATTTTGGAACGGATGGAGTAGTGCCTAACTCTTATTTACTTGATCTTTGTAATCTTGCACACTACCTCTTTCGCATTACAAATTATCTTTTTTTTTCCTTACATGTGTTTTTAGAGAGTCTAGGTAAAGCAAACTCTTGGTGTGTAAAAGGTTGTATCAGTGCAAACAGAGGCTGAGAGAATGGGATTCTTACCTGGGATATTGATGCTTGATACTTCCACATTGAAAAGTGCTAAAAAATTCCATACACTTGGGAATTACCAAGCTCGTTTGTGGTGTTTTTTTACGGAAAGCATAACGCTAGGTTTTAATATTCTCGTGTGCATTTGTGTGAAAGGTTGACAACACAAATGCACACGAGAATATTCAACCTAGCGCTATAGTATGAAGAGCAACAAACTATATCATACTTTTACACAAAACACCATTTGTTTGCTTAGAGAATGGGATGAAAAATTTATGACATAATTTTTGCCTCTTGAAAACATACAGAGCACGTTGCATTGCAGTGTTAGCATAATGTTAATGACACACTAGCATCTCATGTTAAGGATATTATGATACTATGGAGATGCTAGTTAAGGCTATTATAATACTATGGTATAGTATGAATTGAAGAGTTTGTTATCTTTATTGCTATCTACGAGATTCTGACTGTGAGAGAAAATCCTTTTGAGATCCGGAGACATTTTCTAAATCATGATTTTTCCTTTTAAAATTAGCGAACATTTTTAAATTCACAAATATTTCTAAATTTATGAACAATCTTAAAACCCGTGAAGATTTTCGTTCAAATGCGTAAAGATTTTTTATTATTTAAAACGTTTTTAAAACTTTGCAAACATTTTATTATTATTTTGGAACATTTTAAATATTCTCTCTACTTTTAGAAAGAATACTTTCCTTTTTTCATCACTTCCCTGGATGGGCCGAGGACCAATAGGATGAGTGGCCAGCCATCTGAGGCAAGCATCTTGGGGCGTGTGATTTTGGCCATCCTTCGACGCATTGCACGCTATATAGAACCTCCTCTCCATGTGGGTTGTTTTGTTGTCGGGTGAGAGCATGGTTAATAGTATAGCCAACTGTCGGCTATAAGGAGTTTTCATGTCATATATTGCCGACCTAAGAAGTATTACTTTATCACTACATGGTCCATCTTAAATCCTCACAATGTTTCTTGAAGCTCGTGCTACAGCCGACTGTTAATATGTAACCCGCTTCTCTTCTCTCTCCTCTTCTCTTTCAACAAACTCACAAAAATATAATGCTTCAATCCTTACAGCCTGCTGCCTGTACCTTATTATACTTGTTGTGACGGGAATTGGTTTTCTACTTCATGAGTTTGTGAGGGGGTCAACTGATACTTGTGATATACGTTGGGTTTTCTGTGAAGAAGGACGGGTTATCACGACATAATACGGGTAAGTATTTCCCTCGATTAAGAAACCAAGGTTTATCGAACCAATAGGAATAGCAATCATCAACCGTCTTCAGCAGTTGCACACAAAAGAGCAAATAACTTGGACCCAACGCGGGAAAGAGGGTTGGCAATCCCCTTGATCTCGTTATTTGCAAGTGAATGAGGTGTGTAGATAATTGTAGATAGTTGTGACTTGCAAAATAAAATAAAAGACAAATAATAACAATGAGGAAATTATAAGTTTTCTAAATATATAAGTGAATAGACCCGGGGGCCATAGTGTTCTCTTGTGGCATCTCTCATGGAAGCAACATATGATGGGTAAACTAATTATTGTTGGGTAATTGGTGGAAGAATGGATAGTTATGTGATTCTCATGGAAATGATAATGTATATATAGGCATCACGTTCAGGAGCAAATAGGTCGACTCCTGCCTGCACCTACTACTGTTACTCCACCCAAAGACCGCTATCGAGCATGCATCTAGAGTATTAATTACAACAGAGTAATGCTTGGAGAACAATGACATGATGTAGACAAAGTAAACTCAATCAATATGAATAAACCCATCGTTTTATCCTTAATGGCATCAACACAAAGATGCAACTTGTCCCCTTCTGTCACTGGGATATAGAAACTCTTCAGGTTGAACCAACAACAACGCACCCCTCTCATTGAAGAAATACCAAACTACTTGGCCAAATAAATTGAATAAACCGGGGAGAATTACGAAGCTATGATGATCATGCAAATAATAATCATAAAAATCAGAGAAGACTCAAATACTTTTCATGAATAATCTGAACATAAACCCATAATTCATCGGATCCCAACAAACACACCATGTAAAAGAATTGCATTGATAGATCAAAGCGAAGTTGCGATGGTCATTGTATTGAAGAGAGAGAGAGAGAGAGAGAGAGAGAGAGATAAAGAAAGAGAGAGAGAGACATCTAGATACTAACTACAGACTCATAGGTCTGTGGTGCACTACTCACACATCATCACGAGGGAAGCAAGGTTGATGAAGAGGCCCTCCGTGATTGCCCCCCCCTTTCGGCAGGGTACCGGAATGGAGCTCCAGATGGGGTCGCCATAGAATAGAGACCTACGTCGGCGTAAAAAGTGTTTGCGTATGATATTTAGGTTTTCTAGAACATTTGGCAGTTTATAAGCCACAAAACGAGGCAAGAGGGGCCACAAGGGCGTGCCAAGTCATCAGGGCACTGCCACCCCCGGCCCTGGCCAAGCCCTGTTGCCTTAGGGGCCGATGTGTGGCTTCTGGTTTCCTCCCGAAGCTTCTAGGTCTTATTTTATTCTAGAAAAAATCATAAAAAAGTGTCATAGCAATTGGACTTCGTTTGGTACTCAAAACCTAAAAATCAAACAAAAAAACACGCAGAAAACAGCAACTCGCACTAACAATTGGTTAATAGGTTAGTGCTCAAAAATAATATAAAATGGTAAATTATGACCCAAAAATGCCTAGGATGTTAATATAACATCATGGTACAATAAAAATTTATAGATAGATTGGAGACGTATAAAGCATCTCCAGGCTTAATTCCTGCTCGTCCTCGAGTAGGTAAATGATAAAACAGATTTTTTTTATATGACATGCTATCCAATATGTAATCTTTTTAATGTATGCTCCTTAAAAAATGATGAATCAACAAACATCAACATAGTAATAATTATAAGCATAAGCAAAAATATCATCAATCTTTCAAAGTATACGATCCCAAAAAAATGTTTACCCCCATTAATCTTTCATATTAGCAAAGCATGGCTCCGTCTTCACCACATTAATGCAAATGTTAAGCACCATGTTGTCCAAGTCAGGCAATTAGATCATACTTTTTCATAGTGAGTCAACGTTTTATTCTTCGCACAATACATGAGCGTGAGCCATGGACATAGCATAAG
Organism: Hordeum vulgare subsp. vulgare; assembly: GCF_904849725.1. Taxonomy (NCBI): domain Eukaryota; kingdom Viridiplantae; phylum Streptophyta; class Magnoliopsida; order Poales; family Poaceae; genus Hordeum; species Hordeum vulgare. The sequence continues at coordinate 538,324,602 of NC_058521.1, forward strand.
GTGGAATACAATATGGTGGTAGGTATCAAAGGGGTAAAAGTGGAGAAGATAGTCTCACATCAACTAGGCGTACCAACAAGCTATGGAGATGCCCATCGGTAGATGTCAATGCAAGGTGTAGGGGTTGTCATGTAAATGATGCACTAGAGCTATAACTGTATGAATCTCAAATGAAGCTAAGTGGGGTGTGCATCAAACTTGCTTGCTCATGAAGACTTGCGGCATTTGAGGAAGCCCGTGATCGGAATATGCAAGCCAAGTTTTTAATAATGATAATATGATTCCCACTAGCATATGAAAATGACATATCATGAGACTCGCTATATGAGGAACATGTTGCCACTTTGAGGCACAAGTGTGGTAAAGGATAGTAGCAAAGTCCCTTCCCTCTTTTTCTCTCATTCATTATTTTCATTTTTTATGGTGGGCTCATTTGGCCTCCTCCATTTTTATTTTTCTTCCGGAGTATCTTCCCGACTTGTGAGGGGATCATAATCTACATCATTCTTTCCTCACTCGAACAATGCTCTAATAAGTATGATCATCACGTTTTTATTTACTTACAACTCATGAATGCTTGATATGACTCAATATGAATGCCTCTGGAAGTGTACCAAGATGTGCAATGATCTAGCATGACATGTATGAGCAATATAATGAATGGTGTCTTTGCCAAAAATGCTATGTCAGCTCTATATGATCATGCAAAGCAATATGATGATGAATAAACTAGTCATATGATGTAACGATGGAATTTGCATGGCAATATATCTTGGAATGCCTATGGAAATGCCATGATAGGTAGGTATGGTGGTTGTTTTGAGGAATATAAAGAAAGGTTTATGTGTGACAGAGCATATCATGCCATGGGGTTTGGATGCACTGGCGAAGTTCGCACCAATCCTCGAGGTGAGAATGGGCAATGGACGTGTGACAGCCCGATGCCGACGTTCCAGAAGATTCCTCTTTATTTCCGTTTCCGTCGTGTAGTTATTTTTTTTCGTTCGTTGCATCATCGCATCATGCATGGCATCATGTCAACTGTGTTTTGTCGGTGTTGCTTGTTGCCGTGTTGTTGGGTGTTAGTGCTTTGTGAGTGGCGTTGTTTTGGAGTGATGAGAGTGGGTGCGTGAGAGCCACCTCAAAGCCCTATTGCACCGCGGACCTAAAACCTTCTCTCCCCTCTTATTCCGTTTTTGTGGTTTTCCTTAAGTCTTCGTTTAAACCCCTAATTAAAAAAGGGTTCGTCTTCTTTTAATAAAAGTCCTTTTATTAAATGTGGGGGCCACCCCTTGGGTTTTCTTTTATTTCTCCTCTTGTTTTATTTTAAAAACAGTCTCATTTTATTTTCTTCTTTATAGAGCCTTTATTTTATGATTTAAATAAAAAAGGGGGTTTATATTATTCTTTCGTAAAAGGGTTTATTTTAATTCTTAAAAAGGTTCTTTTATTCGTTTTAAAAAAAAGAAAGCCCAATCTATTTTTAGAGCTGGGGTTTATTTTTAAAGGAGCAAAGGCATTCTCTTTATTTTATTATTTATTTGTTTTCCTTTTCTTTGTTAAAAGCCTTTCTTTAGTTAAAATTTTCTGTTTTAAAAGTTTTTAAAGAAAAAAAAACAAAACTATAGGGGGAGGGAGCCCAGCCAAGCAGGCCAAGGCCGAGCGCCCCCCCCCCCGTGCCCTAGCGCCAAGCCCCGATGCCTCTCCTCCTCCCCATCTCCCCGAGCACCGTCATCCCCTCTTCTGCGCGTTCCCTCGCCCGAACCCCTCGCCATGGTCGCGCCGCGAGCCCCGCGCCTCGCCGTGCTGCGCCCCTCGAGCCGCCACCTGCAGCAGGCCCAGGCGCCGCCACCTCCCTCTTCCCCGTTGTGCCACGGCCTCCCGCGCGCCCCGGCGTGCCGCTCGCCAGGCCTCGCCGCTGTTCCCCTCAGCTGCGTCGCCTCCGCGCGTGGCCCCGCGCCGCCATGCTTGCCTGGCCGCCGGTTGCCCTGCTGCTCCACCTCGCCGTTCCTCCTCAGGAGCTGCCCGCCGCCGACAGCGCCCCCGCGCGCCAAGCTGCGCCTCGCCGGCCTCCCGGGCGCCGCCTCGCCGCCAGGCCCAGACCGCCTCCTCGCCGTTCTCCGGGCTTGCCTTGCTGCCGCCTTGCCGGCGTCAGCCCGTGCCCTGCCCGCCGTGGTCGCCAAGTCCTCCAGGCTCAGCCTCCTGCTCCTCCTGCCGAGCTGTTGCTATTGTTGTGCGAAACTGTTGTGCCTGATTGCATTGCCTGCTTGCTGCTGCACCTGTTGTTGCTATTGCCTGTAGCTGCTGCGTTGCTTGCTGCTATGGCTGTGCCCGCTTGCTTTCTGTTGCTGTCAGTAGTATGGCCATTGCATATTGCTGTTGATGAGCTTGCCTGCGCGAGATGTGCTGCCGCCTTGGCCTCTCCCATGCCTGCCGATGCGGTTGCTTGCCGTTGCCTGCCCTGCTTGCTGCTGCTTGTTGTTTGCCTGCTTGGTGAATGCTAGGATAGGTTGCTGCCTGCTTGCTGCTTGGTGCCTTGCTAGCTTGCTCCTGCTTGTGTTTTGTTGTTGTTGTTGTGGTAACTTAGTGTTGTTGCTTGCCTGATGTTAGTTGCCATGCGTAGTTTGCTGTTTGTTGCTAGGTTAGTTGCTTGCTGCCGTCACCGACGAGTGTTGCTGTTGTGTCGCCTGCCGTCGCCGCGTGCACCATCCCCGCCTGTCGGGAGTCATCGACTAGTTCGCCGAGTACCACGACGTCCTCGACGACCCCCGGAAACGAGTTTGACTTCCTCGACGTCGCCGAAGACACGTGATCGACTACCGACGCCGAAGACCGTGAACCACGACGCCGAGCGAACGACTACCATCGACGAGACCGAGTACCTCGACTTCCATGACGACCACGACCTCCACGACGTCCGCTTCGACCGAACCCCTCTGATTCGCACGCGTCGAAGGTATACCGATGAGACGAGTCGTGTAACGAACGAATGTGATGTATGAGTTGTATCATGTGTTGCACTGTATGTTGCCCGTGGCACGTTGTGTTCCTCTTATGTTGTGCCCCGACACATGGGAACCCAGTATCGGGATCACCCCATTCTTTAATTACCATTACTATCATTGCCATGCTAGTTTTACCGTTGCTACCGTTTATGTCTCGTTGCCTACCACATGTTAAATATCAGCCTCTCAACAATGCCATGATTACCTTCAACATGTTCGACCTAGCAAACCACTGATTGGCTATGTTACCGCTTGCTTAACCCTGTTGTTAGCGTTGCTAGTTGCAGGTGCAGATGCTTCCATGTGAAAACATGGGTTCTTTGTTATATCACCATATTAAATGCTATTTAATTTAATGCACCTATATACTTGGTAAAAGGTGGAAGGCTCGGCCTTTCTAGCCTGGTGGTTTGTTCCACCTTTGCCCCCTTAGTTTCGGCTACCGGTGTTATGTTCCATAATCGAGCGCTCCTAACACGATCGGGGTTGTTATGGGGACCCCCTTGATAATTTGTTTTAGATTAAAGCTGGTCTGGCAAGGCCCAACATTGGTACTACATTTTCCCAACATAATAATTTTGTTAATACTGAAAGCATAGGGCGTCATGAACCCGAGGAGTAATTTCACATAATACAGGGGGGCAGTGCTGTTGGTGCTGGTCCAAAACTAGAGCCATTTGCGGGGCCAACCCAGGGCAAGTCGGGAGATTTATATCAGGCCACCGTACGCTGTGCTTATCCGTCGTGTCCTGAGAACGAGATACGCGTCTCCTATCGGGATCGTCGACACGCCGGGCGGCCTTGCTGGATTAGTTTTACCTTTGACGAGATATCTTGTGCATCGGAATTCCGGTGATGCTTTGGGTAATCTCAGAGTTGAGGTTTTCCACTAGGGAATCCGACGAGATCGCGAGCTTCGTGATGGAGGATTTCTATGCGGCTTGTGGTAATTTGTGATGGACTAGTTGGAGCACCCCTGCAGGGTTAAATCTTTCGGAAAGCCGTGCCCGCGGTTATGTGGCAATGTGGAAATTTTGTTTAACACTGGTTCTAGATAACTTGAAGTTAACTTAATTAAAATATGCCAACTGTGTGCGTAACCGTGACTGTCTCTTTCGTGAGTTCTTTCTCCGATCGAGGACACGGTGGGGTTATGTCTGACGTAGATAGGTGTTCGGGATCATTCATTTGATCATCAGTAGTTCACGACCGGTATGCGTAGTTCACCCCCCCCCCCTCATTTCTGGTACTCGTAAGTTTAGCCACCAAATATGTGCTTAGCCGCTGCTGCAACCTCACCACTTAACCATGCCTCACCCATTAAGCTTTGCTAGTCTTGATACCTTTGGAAATGAGATTGCTGAGTCCCCTGTGGCTCACAGATTACTACAACGCCAGTTGCAGGTACACGTAAAGGTTACTTGACACGAGCGCGTTGATTCTTCATTTGAAGTTGCTTCTTCTTCTTCTTCTTCATCGATCTAGGATGGGTTCCAGGCCGGCAGCCTCGGGCTCGCGGCGGGGTGGAGCGGGCACTCGGTCCAGATCGGGCCTGGGGCGGGCCAGATCTGGGTCCGGCGGGCCAGATCTGGGTCCGGCGGGCCATGGCTAGGAGGTGGGAGAATGGAGCTCCGGGCAATCGTCGGGGTCTCTAATTAGGTTGTGGAGATTGCACCGAGCAATTTGTACAGGTTCTAGTGACCGCCCTAAGAGTTACCAAAGTGTTCGTGTCCGGTGACGGCCCCCAAGGGTTGCCATTTGTACGGGCTCGGTGACCACCCTCAAGGGCCCTTTAGTGGATTCATGACATCTTGCATTGTGCGAGGGCGTGAGGAGATCACGGTGGCCCTAATGCTTTCTTGGGGAGCATTATGCCACCACACCGCTCCAAACGGGGATTAGCATGCGCAAGATTGTGAACTTCGGGATACATCATCGTCTCCACGTGCCTTGGTTATCTCTTATATGAGCCCTTTACTTTGTGATAGCCATATTGTTTCATGTTATATATCTTGCTATTACTTAGTTCTTTATCTTACTTAGCATAAGTTGTTGATGCACAAATGTGAGCCTAGTTGTTTTAGGTTTTGTGCTTCGCAAATTAAAAACTACTTTTATTCCGTATTTGTTCAAACAAAATCGTAATTATTTCAAAGCGTCTATTTACCCCCTCTAGGCGACACCCGCATCCTTTCGCCTTCGCTTCACATGCCTACTTCTGCCCCGCGCATCCACACCTGCGACGAGGACAACAGGCATGGGGCGTGCGAGCTCCGTGCAGGCCCGTGACATCGGATGTGCCCGTCCGCCCGCGGCATGCAACTCCAGCTACAAGAACATCCAACACGCACGCCCGCCCGCGGTGGCTTCGGCTGCAGCGGCCAACACACAAGCAAGGCTGCGACGAGGACGCACGAGGTAACCTAGCGCGAAGACGAGGGCGACAGGCATGGGGCGTGCGAAGTCGTCGGCGGCCTCCCCTGATGCGTGGCTTCAGGTGGGACAACCTAGGATGGCTATGACGTGGAGTGTGGTGGCCGGGCGTGAACCCGGCAGCCTCATATTTGAGCCGGGTTTGAAGGGTGCCAGTGAGTCCGGTCGTATAGGGAGCAAATAAGGTGTGTGGTTGGGTCACTTTTTTTTACCAGACGGGCGCTCCGGGTGTTTAGCGATGAAATAGGGGGTCCATAGATAATCTAAGAAGAAAATATGGAATAAGATCAATAGAATTTTCAGAAATAAATTTCTTAATTTTTTGGTAATGTTAATAATATAAATAATATGTTTTGTATGTAAAATAAAGGTCAGAGATACACCTATAGAAATGTATCACTGTCCAAAATGTCACGTATTATGCAATGAAGAGGGTAAATATGAGTAAAAGTAACTACATGGTAAAAAATAAATACTTAGCACATTTGATGCACTGAGGATGATGCCCTAGCAACTCTTGTAGATTAACAAAAGAACATATATAAAAGGGCAATGGTGCTGATATATATAAAATAGGACTGATTTACAAGATGCTCAGTTTGAAGGAGATCATCTCCAAGCAATTACATAGCTAGATGGACATGGGTGACGACAAACCCTTTCCAAAAGAACAGTAGTACAAGGTTTTAAGAAGTCAGCAGAAAGACAACCACCACCATACATGGAGTTCCGCATGCTATGATTTGCACCGTAGGTGAAGCACACATGCTAGCAAGCATCTAGCTAGATTAAGAAAAGAACTTATGCAGAAGGGCAATAACGAAGATATATATTGTATTGAACATGACCGATTTACGACATATGCTCGACATTATCTTCAAGCAATTGGAATACATACACAGCTAGATGGACAAGGACGACAAGCCCTTTCCAAATGAACAGTACACAAGGTTTCAAAAGGTCAGAAGAAAGACAATCACCAAAGTACGTGGAGCTCCGCATGCTATGATTTGCACAAGCACACATGCAAGCAAAAGCATCTAGATATAGCTAGCTACACAGCTACATGGCTTGTTCCAAACCGCAAGTTGTATTTTGAGCACGTTCTTCATCTATGGTGTTGGTGTCGCTGGTGGGATGACCTTGATCCGCTGCAGGTTCTTCTTCGTTCCTGGCATCGCTGGCGGGGTGACCTTGATCTGCCCGACGTTCTTCTTGGGTGTCGCCGGAGCGAATTTGATCCGCAGCACAGTCTTCTTCTTCAGTGTCCCCGTCTGAACGATCTTGATCCGCAGTACGTTCCTTCTTGACGGCAGCTCTGGCACGTCGTCGTCGGTGTGGAGCTTGGGCGCGAACCACGGGAGTTGGAGCGCAGCGGCCGCCGTGAGCCGCTTAGCTGGGTTGCACTCGAGAAGCCCTTTCAAGACTTGGAAGCCGTCCTGGGACAAGGTCTCCCGGGGGAAGAGGTTTCCCAGCGTGTTGTGCTGCTCCTGCTGCGCCTTGGCCGCGACGAACTCCGGCCAAGGTAACCCAAGAACGCGGAAGATAGCCGAGAGCTGGGCGATCCTGTCGTCCTTTTTGTCGGCCTTAAACAGCATCTCGCCGGTTAGCATCTCGGCCATGACGCATCCCAGCGACCACGTGTCGACGCGCTCGGCATAGTCCGGCTTGCCCAGGAGGATCTCGGGCGCCATGTAGGGCATGGTGCCAGCAAATTTGTACGGCAACTTGGCGGTCTCCAAGGACATGGCTAGCCCGAGGTCGCAGATCTTGAGGATCTTTCCTCCTTCGCCGACGAGGATGTTGTGCGGCTTGATGTCGCGGTGGATGATGTGATGCATGTGCATCTTGCTGGTGCCGGTCAGGAGCTGCCACATGAAGCCTTTCACGATGGCCTCCGGGAGCGGCGGCCTCTCGGACAGGAAGGCGCGGAGGTTCGGCCCGACGTAGTCCATGGCGAGGCAGAGGTTGCGGGTGATCGGGTCGCGGAAGAGTCCACGGGTGCCGACGACGTAAGGGTTCGGGGCGCAGGCCTCGAGGAAGCCGGCCTCCTCCTCGATCTCTCTGTTGGCGACGGCGGGATCGTCGGTGGAGCGGAGGACCTTGATGGCGACGGTCTTGCCGGTGACGCGGTGGCGCGCCTTGAGGACTGCGCCGAAGCTGCCCTCGCCGAGGCAGGGCGTGTCCTGGAACTCGAAGGCCGTCGTGGTGCCGATGCGGACGCGCCTCCTCTTGCAGAAGGTTGCTTCTGGTTCTTGATGCGTCACGTGGCCGGCGTCGAGGACGGCAGCTGGTCGCTTGCCGGCCACCATGGCGCTCGAGGACTGGTTGCCGGCCGGGGTGCGCGATGGATCGGAGGTGGAAGGAGACGAGATCGATCGAGGAAGGCGTGGAGGGAGCTAGGGTTGAGGCGTTGAGCTCTAGCTAGACAAACACATTTCTCTGCATGGATGCGTACGTATATATTGATGCGGGAGCTCGTTTTCGACTAGGCTATGGATCAACTTTTTTCCTTCTGCGGATCCGAAACCCACCCGGATTCCATCTACCAGCCATGCACGCATCTTCTTTAAGCAAAGCGCGACACATGGAGCAAGCTATGCTATCCCAATTGTGACTGTAATCGGACTAAATCGAGTCAATTGCATGGCTTAGAGCATCTTCAACACACGCGCAAGCTAAAAAAAATTACAGCATCGAAATAACTTTTCGTGCGTGGCAGCGATGAAGAGGTTTTTCAGATGCACAAAAATAGGACGCCCAATCCAACGACGCCATCTACGGTCAGCGCGTACAATCCGGCGAGAATTTTCTAGGGCTGTTTTTCCAAGACTGTTTGTCTATTATCCAGAGAACCAATGCTTCGACGGTTAATCGCTCGCCAGTGGGCCTCGTTACTGCCGGTATCAAGGAGTTGGCGTCGGTCTTCTTGTATGCTCGTTTTAGAGCATCTCCAACACGCGTGCAACCGTGCAACGTGTTAAAATAAGTTTACAGTGTCAAAATATCAATTTTTTGCGAGTCGAAGAGCGCTGGCTCCAACGGCCGCTGAGAAAAATTGCGCGTGCGCCGCACCGGCACCGCTCCAGCAAAAGCGCTAAAATTTAGAATGTGTGATACAGATTCTACTCAAAAACAAGATGACATAGATAAATTTAAATAAATAATAATACAAAGGATAGCATTGCATAGATATAAAATACTCATGGGAGATAGATAAAACATACATAATAAATAAATAAACGATAAACTACTCCTTATCGTCTTCCTTCGACTCTCTCATATCCTGCTCGTCCGTTGTGATGAAGGCGTCAGGCCACCGTTCATCGTCGGGGTCCCAAGTCGACGCTCCCTTCATGGCACGGCGGGGGCGAGGCGAGTAGAGACGAGAAAGAGCGTCGGAGAGAGCGGCAGAGGCCGCATGACGAGGCACAGAGCGGTGGGAGGGCACGTGGGGGGGCGCTGGATTTATAAAGCGTGTCAGACGCCACACGCCAAAGCTAGCGCGCGTCGGGCCGCTTTTTCACCCCGTGTGTGATCTTTTCCCGCGCGTCAGAATCTCCCGCGTCCGCTTGAGCGCTCGAAACCGCTCCGCACGCTAAAACCCATGTTTCCTCGCACACGCGTTTTTACCGTCATTGTTGGAGATGCTCTTAGTCATGTAAATCGTTTGTCGATGTTGCTGCACGTATTCTAGCTAGATCTTGTGAGTTCTCTAGTGACTTTATTCTTCATATAACCCTGGATTGTATCCGGTGGACACTCTCTCTTGGTTATCCTTGATCAATAAAGCACGATATTCATCAAAGAAAATATGCAGTCCGAAAGTCGGTGTGTTCAAAATTTGCAGCGCAGGCGCTCACGATTTTTATGCGTGCTATATTTTACAACGTCTGCTAAAACGCTTTTTTTGTCTGTGACGCAAAAAAAAAGTCGGTTTTTAGCCAGCAGGGTCTTCTTTTGAAGCCTGATGGAGATGACCTTACATGTTGTGCTAGCTTGCACTACAAGTCAAAGGATGTCGCTGCCAGTTGGCTGTTGGGTGCATGTCTGGGTATGTCTACATGTGTGCATGTCCATGTAAGCATGCTCCTCATATTTTTATTATTATTTTTTGCTTTCAGTCTGTGGATATGACACTAGTTACCACATCTTCTTTCTCACACCACCTTGTCGTCGTCTCCGCCCTTGGCATTCCTTTTATGCAAAGCACACCAAAACTGATTCCCACCTCATTTGCAGCATCCTTAAAAGGTTCATTTTGAGGGGTAGGAGCCTCCCAATATAGGATATTATACATGGTGCTTGCACTACTACATGAAATCTTAACACGTGCAAAAGCTCGATCAACGACGAATGGGGGACGTCTGACGATAGTAACTTGTCACTGGTACTTAGTTACCAGTGACAGACAAGCTATTCACCACTAATAACGCAATACATGTGACGGTGATCGGACTAAAGGCAGTCATGATTGATTCTCCATAAAGGCCAGGCCTATTGGCCTTACCTATGACACTGGTGTTTTTTTGGGTTTGAAAATGTAAAATATTGCATAAGTAAACTTAAGATCATATCACTGGCACCACTGGAAGGTTTCCTCTCTGGTTTGTGATGGTCATGGATGTGTGAAGGATGAGAGCCTCCCCCAAGGTTGGATTTAACTCTCATGGAGTAATTTCTGGATGGTTCCTTGGCCTTTTAGTAGAGCAATTTCTAAAAGGCCAAGGAAATATAACAAGGAGGATGTCTCTCTTCCCTCTCTTCTGCTGGCACCAGAGCACTGTCAGAGGAACCATCATCGCCATCATCGTCTTCATTTACTCAACCACCATATTTCGCAAAATCCCTCATTTATAAAGTGGTCCACTCACCCACAAATCTCTCGAGCCCCCTACTTAAATATGGTGTTTTATGTGATCATTTTTTATCCAAAGATTTTTTGCACTACCATTATGTCTGAGTTTTGTCTTTTGCCTCATGGCATTGGTGATCGATTCTCTCGAGCCCTCTACTTAAACGTGGTGTTTTATTGATGATTTTTTTATCCAAAGATTTGTTTCACTATCATTATGTCTGCGTTTTGTCTTTTGCCTGGTGGCATTGGTGACCTATTATTGGATATGACTTGTATATAAGTGTTATCCTCTTGTGCTAATGTATAAGTGTGCCTGTATGTTGGATCACACTTGAGGGTTAGTAATGTGTTGCGATGAATATATACATAGGGTGGCCAAAGTGATAGATATTATTGTACTTGAGTATAGGAGTCAAAGCATATGGGATAAAAAGGACGAGTGCGAAGTTTGTGTGACCGCGCACCTCGGTGCTCTGAATCCGTGACGTCCAGCAGCACATTGGGATGGTAAGCTGTCTGCTGGCTGTCCCCTGCTAGCTTGTGTTAGGTTGAGGATCTAGGCATCATAGACGTATTGGTTTCGCACACATGTTTCGTAATACATGTGTCTACTGTTCTATTATGACCTCGGTTGAGAGACTGAACGATTAAATATCTAGTTGGAGAAAGGGTGACTGATGAGATAGAAAAGACAAGTCGTGATGGGTGGCCCCGGTGAACGATTAATGAATTTGTGGGCCTCGGCACCACCGCTTGCATGCATACGCAGCCTACAGTCATGCAACGTGGCCGCATTTTTTAATGGGCTAAACCTAATTAGCTTTTAGTGATGCATTAAGGTTTATGTGAGGGTGTGCATGTTTAATTGTTTTCACCCTATTTTAAGTTTAATGTCATCTACGATATCAGATGAATACGTCTCACAAAATATTTTCATATTTAATACATATGCGTCGATACCTCATTAAAAGCTTCATTTATTTATTTCAATACGCCACGTGTATATTTTGTTAGCGCAATATATTTTTTATGCGTTGCATCGATATTTCTCACCAAGGATGGAACAAGGGCTTCATTTACCATACGGTCGATATTTCGAAACTACTATGATTTTATGTAGATATTCGACACCCGCCGTAGTTGGCGGCGTGCATGGATGAACGTTATGTGTATTTGAATATGCATTATTATCCGAGTGTGTCATTTTAATTAGGACAAAAGTAAATAGATGCTCACATAATATTAACAGGGTTGCCACACATAATATTTTCTTCAAAACAAAATTTGAGAATGGCATGCCTCCAGTTTGTTTAACATAAAAAAATAAATTTGATTTCTTCTGTTGGATTTTTTAAGGCCTACACAATTTGGTTGAGTCATCCATTCCTAATTAATTTATTTTCCAGGAGCACTTGGAGAAATGGCGTTTTGGCTCTTGGGTGGAGGCCAATTTTTGAAAATTTGAAAATTTTGGTTTCAATAAAACCTGAAAATATTTTACAACTAAACAAGGATGTGAGCCGTATGTGTGCAAAATTTTAGGTTGAAATACTTTGAAACACGGCCTGTGTAAAAAACACAAATTCATGGTGTGGAAAAATAAATAGTATCATGTGTTAAAAAACCTTAAATTTGTTTTTTTACACAACCCTCATTTTTAACGTATTTAGTCCTGAAAATTTACACGCTTGTACATTAAACCTTCATCTATTAATGTACAATACTTAAAAAAAAACTGAAAACGTAAACATACAATTTTTTGCGAAATTTAAAAAAAAACTGAAACGCTTGCTGATTGTTGTGCACAAGTGGAGGAGGAAGAAGGCGATGTTGCATGCAGGTGGGATGGACGCTTGGGGATAAATGCATTCCCTCGTGAATGGCCTAATAAAAAATAGAAAAGTATTATTGATTTGACCTGACCACTCTGTTGGACCGGATTACACACACTATTTCCACGATGTACACTATTTGGACCTGCGCATTGGTACTGCTCACATGCATGTGCAGATCGTCGATCGTCCTGTTGATGATATGGGCTAGATTCTGCACCGGATTCTCTCCTCTGCTCTAACCCGTAATACAAGGAAAACTGCCTCCTATACGGGGGACAGGCCAAAACAATACGATGACGGCGCGGATCCCTAGCGGGTGTGTATGGACAGGATGCCGAGCACCGACGTGCTCGTCCTCAAATCCGAATTTTCGTCATATATAGGACTTCTCTATGGTTGGGTTACCTTCATAAATTATTAGTATTTGTGGATGACTACGATGGTTTCAATCATAAGTACATGTTACTCAATTGATTTTGCAGTATCCGAGTATATGCCTCTCCCACATATAAACCGTAAGTGTCTATATCTACTATTTTATTTTATTATAGCCAATGGTCTAGGGACAATTCCGCACCACCTTCGCCACTACTTCCACGCTCTCACTCTTTTATTTTATTTGCAACTTGAAACTATACTCCCTCTCTCCCAAAATATTTTGGAACGGATGGAGTAGTGCCTAACTCTTATTTACTTGATCTTTGTAATCTTGCACACTACCTCTTTCGCATTACAAATTATCTCTTTTTCCTTACATGTGTTTTTAGAGAGTCTAGGTAAAGCAAACTCTTGGTGTGTAAAAGGTTGTATCAGTGCAAACAGAGGCTGAAAGAATGGGATTCTTACCTGGGATATTGATGCTTGATACTTCCACATTGAAAAGTGCTACAAAAATTCCATACACTTGGGAATTACCAAGCTCGTTTGTGGTGTTTTTTTACGGAAAGCATAACGCTAGGTTTTAATATTCTCGTGTGCATTTGTGTGAAAGGTTGACAACACAAATGCACACGAGAATATTCAACCTAGCGCTATAGTATGAAGAGCAACAAACTATATCATACTTTTACACAAAACACCATTTGTTTGCTTAGAGAATGGGATGAAAAATTTATGACATAATTTTTTCCTCTTGAAAACATACAGAGCACGTTGCATTGCAGTGTTAGCATAATGTTAATGACACACTAGCATCTCATGTTAAGGATATTATGATACTATGGAGATGCTAGTTAAGGCTATTATAATACTATGGTATAGTATGAATTGAAGAGTTTGTTATCTTTATTGCTATCTACGAGATTCTGACTGTGAGAGAAAATCCTTTTGAGATCCGGAGACATTTTCTAAATCATGATTTTTCCTTTTAAAATTAGCGAACATTTTTAAATTCACAAATATTTCTAAATTTATGAACAATCTTAAAACCCGTGAAGATTTTCGTTCAAATGCGTAAAGATTTTTTATTATTTAAAACGTTTTTAAAACTTTGCAAACATTTTATTATTATTTTGGAACATTTTAAATATTCTCTCTACTTTTAGAAAGAATACTTTCCTTTTTTCATCACTTCCCTGGATGGGCCGAGGACCAATAGGATGAGTGGCCAGCCATCTGAGGCAAGCATCTTGGGGCGTGTGATTTTGGCCATCCTTTGACGCATTGCACGCTATATAGAACCTCCTCTCCATGTGGGTTGTTTTGTTGTCGGGTGAGAGCATGGTTAATAGTATAGCCAACTGTCGGCTATAAGGAGTTTTCATGTCATATATTGCCGACCTAAGAAGTATTACTTTATCACTACATGGTCCATCTTAAATCCTCACAATGTTTCTTGAAGCTCGTGCTACAACCGACTGTTAATATGTAACCCGCTTCTCTTCTCTCTCCTCTTCTCTTTCAACAAACTCACAAAAATATAATGCTTCAATCCTTACAGCCTGCTGCCTGTACCTTATTATACTTGTTGTGGCGGGAATTGGTTTTCTACTTCATGAGTTTGTGAGGGGGTCAATTGATACTTGTGATATACGTTGGGTTTTCTGTGAAGAAGGACGGGTTATCACGACATAATACGGGTAAGTATTTCCCTCGATTAAGAAACCAAGGTTTATCGAACCAATAGGAATAGCAATCATCAACCGTCTTCAGCAGTTGCACACAAAAGAGCAAATAACTTGGACCCAACGCGGGAAAGAGGGTTGGCAATCCCCTTGATCTCGTTATTTGCAAGTGAATGAGGTGTGTAGATAATTGTAGATAGTTGTGACTTGCAAAATAAAATAAAAGACAAATAATAACAATGAGGAAATTATAAGTTTTCTAAATATATAAGTGAATAGACCCGGGGGCCATAGTGTTCTCTTGTGGCATCTCTCATGGAAGCAACATATGATGGGTAAACTAATTATTGTTGGGTAATTGGTGGAAGAATGGATAGTTATGTGATTCTCATGGAAATGATAATGTATATTAATAGTTATCTGAGAGAGTGTAAGCTGCAGAGAGATGTTTAATCTGAAGAGAGATTCGGAGTATTTTTATCTGAGAAATACTATTTTGTTGCGGTATATGGACAATATTTTTATCTTAGAAAGTATATTTTTTTTCTGAAGAAAGATTTAGAATATGGACAGTATTTTTATCTTAGAAAGTATATTTTTTCTGAAGAAAGATTTAGAATATGGATAGTCTTTTTTATCTTAGAAAGTATATTTTTTCAGAAGAAAGATTTAGAATATGGACAGTATTTTTATCTCAGAAATTATAAGGACAGTATTTTTATCTCAGAAATACTATAAAAGTATGAATGTTGCAGTATATGGACATTATATGGACGTCATAAGTCCCACATAAAAATTAACTGGGCTACCACTAAATCCCACGTAAAAAGTGATGGGCAATGTGGCCAAGTCCAAGAGCGTCCAGCAAACAGCCCACTTACATACTGATAATAGTAAAAGCAGTAATATGATAGTTTTGATAGCAGTGGTAATAGTAGCAGTAGTAATGGTAGGAGTGATAGAAGTTTTGTAGCAGTTGTAACAACAGTAGCAACAGTAGTAACTTCACAAGAACAATATGTGGAAAACTCGTAGGCACTGGATCGGTGATATTTCTGGATAATATTCATCATATAACAGTCACAACATCGAGTGTCACATAACGAGCTCCCGTTAATCAGTATCATGTAGGCATGTATTCATTAAATAGTCATACGTGTTTATGAAAAAGAACTTGTGTGACATATTTTATCCTACCCTCATGTGGCAGCGAGGTCCATAACGAAACTAAGGGATATTAATGCCTCCTTTTAATAGAGAACCAGAACAAAGCATTAACACATAGTGAATACATGAACTTCTCATACTATGGTAATCACCGGAAATAGTCTCAATTATTGTCATTTTGGGGTATGCAGGTCCTAACACGTAGTAGGTGCATATAACTTGCAAGATCGAATCAGGAACATAGATATAATGGTGAAAGCATAAACGGTTCAGAGCTGAAATCATGGTACTCGAGCCCTAGTGACAAGCATTAAGCATAGCAAAGCCATAGCAACATCTATCTCCGAACATAGTGGATACTAGGGATCAAGCCCTAACAAAACTAAATCGATTACATGATGAATCTCATCCAGCTCTTCACCGACCAGCAAGCCTACGAAGGGATTACTCACTCCCAGTGGAGAGTATCATGGAATTGGCGATCAAGGAGAGTTGGTGATAACAAAGGCCAAAGATTCCCCTCTCTAGAGCCCCAAATGGACTCCAGATTAGGCCTCCCGATAAAGAAGAGGAGGTGGTGGCGGCTTCGTATCATGAAACGCGATGAAAGTTCCTCTCAGATTTTTTTCTTCGAAAAGAGGATTTTACAGCACTGGAATTTGGGTTAGCGGAGCCACTTGGGCCCCACTAGACACGAGGTCGTGCTAGGAGGGCCTCGCGTGCCCTGATGTCTACCGAGCGCCTATGGCCTCCCATTCGGTGGGTCTTGGTTCTAGTATTTTTCATTTATTCTAGAAAAAATCTTCAAAAAGTTTCGTTCCATTCCGAGAACTTTTATCTCTGCACAAAAATCTCCATGGTAATTGTGCTGAAAACAGCGTTAGTACGGGTTAGTTTCATTCAGATCATGCAAATTAGAGTCCAAAACAAGACAGCAAAAGCACTAGGAAAAGTAGATACGATGGAGGCGTATCAAGCTCCTTCTTCTTCCTTTCTTATTCTTCCATAGCTTTTGTTGTTGTGGTGGGATTTGGGAGTGAGGGACTAGATCACTTCATGTGTTCTTTTCATTGCATTAGTTGCATCGCTCTGCGTTCTCCATGGTGATACATGCAAGTAAAAAGTTGTCAAGTTTATTACTCTTGGGTGTTTGGACACCCTAGAGCTTGTGTCTCTTGGGTGTTTTTGAGTCCTACATGGTTGGTTGTAGCTCGGAGCTCAATCATTGTGGTGTAAAGCTCCGGGCAATCGTCGGGGTCTCTAATTAGGTTGTGGAGATTGCACCGAGCAATTTGTACGGGTTCCAGTGACCGCCCTAAGAGTTACCAAAGTGTTCGTGTCCGGTGACGGCCCCCAAGGGTTGCCATTTGTACGGGCTCGGTGACCACCCTCAAGGGCCCTTTAGTGGATTCATGACATCTTGCATTGTGCGAGGGCCTGAGGAGATCACGGTGGCCCTAATGCCTTCTTGGGGAGCATTATGCCACCACACCGCTCCAAACGGGGATTAGCATGCGCAAGATTGTGAACTTCGGGATACATCATCGTCTCCACGTGCCTTGGTTATCTCTTATATGAGCCCTTTACTTTGTGATAGCCATATTGTTTCATGTTATATATCTTGCTATTACTTAGTTGTTTATCTTACTTAGCATAAGTTGTTGATGCACAAATGTGAGCCTAGTTGTTTTAGGTTTTGTGCTTCGCAAATTAAAAGCTACTTTTATTCCGTATTTGTTCAAGCAAAATCGTAATTATTTCAAAGCGTCTATTTACCCCCTCTAGGCGACACCCGCATCCTTTCGCCTTCGCTTCACATGCCTACTTCTGCCCCGCGCATCCACACCTGCGACGAGGCCAACAGGCATGGGGCGCACGAGCTCCGTGCAGGCCCGCGGCATCAGATGCGACCGTCCGCCCGCGGCATGCAACTCCAGCAACAACGACATCCAACACGCACGCCCGCACGCGGTGGCTTCGGCTGCAGCGGCCAACACACAAGCAAGGCTGCGACGAGGACGCACGAGGTAACCTAGCGCGAAGATGAGGGCGACAGGCATGGGGCGTGCGAAGTCGTCGGCGGCCTCCCCTGATGCGTGGCTTCAGGTGGGACAACCTAGGATGGCTATGACGTGGAGTGTGGTGGCCGGGCGTGAACCCGGCAGCCTCATATTTGAGCCGGGTTTGAAGGGTGCCAGTGAGTCCGGTCGTATAGGGAGCAAATAAGGTGTGTGGTTGGGTCACTTTTTTTTACCAGACGGGCGCTCCGGGCGTTTAGCGATGAAATAGGGGGTCCATAGATAATCTAAGAAGAAAATATGGAATAAGATCAATAGAATTTTCAGAAATAAATTTCTTAATTTTTTGGTAATGTTAATAATATAAATAATATGTTTTGTATGTAAAATAAAGGTCAGAGATACACCTATAGAAATGTATCACTGTCCAAAATGTCACGTATTATGCAATGAAGAGGGTAAATATGAGTAAAAATAACTACATGGTAAAAAATAAATACTTAGCACATTTGATGCATGCCCTAGCAACTCTTGTAGATTAACAAAAGAACATATATAAAAGGGCAATGGTGCTGATATATATAAAATAGGACTGATTTACAAGATGCTCAGTTTGAAGGAGATCATCTCCAAGCAATTACATAGCTAGATGGACATGGGTGACGACAAACCCTTTCCAAAAGAGCAGTAGTACAAGGTTTTAAAAAGTCAGCAGAAAGACAACCACCACCGTACATGGAGTTCCGCATACTATGATTTGCACCGTAGGTGAAGCACACATGCTAGCAAGCATCTAGCTAGATTAAGAAAAGAACTTATGCAGAAGGGCAATAATGAAGATATATATTGTATTGAACATGACCGATTTACGACATATGCTCGACATTATCTTCAAGCAATTGGAATACATACACAGCTAGATGGACAAGGACGACAAGCCCTTTCCAAATGAACAGTACACAAGGTTTCAAAAGGTCAGAAGAAAGACAATCACCAAAGTACGTGGAGCTCCGCATGCTATGATTTGCACAAGCACACATGCAAGCAAAAGCATCTAGATATAGCTAGCTACACAGCTACATGGCTTGTTCCAAACCGCAAGTTGTATTTTGAGCACGTTCTTCATCTATGGTGTTGGTGTCGCTGGTGGGATGACCTTGATCCGCTGCAGGTTCTTCTTCGTTCCTGGCATCGCTGGCGGGGTGACCTTGATCTGCCCGACGTTCTTCTTGGGTGTCGCCGGAGCGAATTTGATCCGCAGCACAGTCTTCTTCTTCAGTGTCCCCGTCTGAACGATCTTGATCCGCAGTACGTTCCTTCTTGACGGCAGCTCTGGCACGTCGTCGTCGGTGTGGAGCTTGGGCGCGAACCACGGGAGTTGGAGCGCAGCGGCCGCCGTGAGCCGCTTAGCTGGGTTGCACTCGAGAAGCCCTTTCAAGACTTGGAAGCCGTCCTGGGACAAGGTCTCCCGGGGGAAGAGGTTTCCCAGCGTGTTGTGCTGCTCCTGCTGCGCCTTGGCCGCGACGAACTCCGGCCAAGGTAACCCAAGAACGCGGAAGATAGCCGAGAGCTGGGCGATCCTGTCGTCCTTTTTGTCGGCCTTAAACAGCATCTCGCCGGTTAGCATCTCGGCCATGACGCATCCCAGCGACCACGTGTCGACGCGCTCGGCATAGTCCGGCTTGCCCAGGAGGATCTCGGGCGCCATGTAGGGCATGGTGCCAGCAAATTTGTACGGCAACTTGGCGGTCTCCAAGGACATGGCTAGCCCGAGGTCGCAGATCTTGAGGATCTTTCCTCCTTCGCCGACGAGGATGTTGTGCGGCTTGATGTCGCGGTGGATGATGTGATGCATGTGCATCTTGCTGGTGCCGGTCAGGAGCTGCCACATGAAGCCTTTCACGATGGCCTCCGGGAGCGGCGGCCTCTCGGACAGGAAGGCGCGGAGGTTCGGCCCGACGTAGTCCATGGCGAGGCAGAGGTTGCGGGTGATCGGGTCGCGGAAGAGTCCACGGGTGCCGACGACGTAAGGGTTCGGGGCGCAGGCCTCGAGGAAGCCGGCCTCCTCCTCGATCTCTCTGTTGGCGACGGCGGGATCGTCGGTGGAGCGGAGGACCTTGATGGCGACGGTCTTGCCGGTGACGCGGTGGCGCGCCTTGAGGACTGCGCCGAAGCTGCCCTCGCCGAGGCAGGGCGTGTCCTGGAACTCGAAGGCCGTCGTGGTGCCGATGCGGACGCGCCTCCTCTTGCAGAAGGTTGCTTCTGGTTCTTGATGCGTCACGTGGCCGGCGTCGAGGACGGCAGCTGGTCGCTTGCCGGCCACCATGGCGCTCGAGGACTGGTTGCCGGCCGGGGTGCGCGATGGATCGGAGGTGGAAGGAGACGAGATCGATCGAGGAAGGCGTGGAGGGAGCTAGGGTTGAGGCGTTGAGCTCTAGCTAGACAAACACATTTCTCTGCATGGATGCGTACGTATATATTGATGCGGGAGCTCGTTTTCGACTAGGCTATGGATCAACTTTTTTCCTTCTGCGGATCCGAAACCCACCCGGATTCCATCTACCAGCCATGCACGCATCTTCTTTAAGCAAAGCGCGACACATGGAGCAAGCTATGCTATCCCAATTGTGACTGTAATCGGACTAAATCGAGTCAATTGCATGGCTTAGAGCATCTTCAACACACGCGCAAGCTAAAAAAAATTACAGCATCGAAATAACTTTTCGTGCGTGGCAGCGATGAAGAGGTTTTTCAGATGCACAAAAATAGGACGCCCAATCCAACGACGCCATCTACGGTCAGCGCGTACAATCCGGCGAGAATTTTCTAGGGCTGTTTTTCCAAGACTGTTTGTCTATTATCCAGAGAACCAATGCTTCGACGGTTAATCGCTCGCCAGTGGGCCTCGTTACTGCCGGTATCAAGGAGTTGGCGTCGGTCTTCTTGTATGCTCGTTTTAGAGCATCTCCAACACGCGTGCAACCGTGCAACGTGTTAAAATAAGTTTACAGTGTCAAAATATCAATTTTTTGCGAGTCGAAGAGCGCTGGCTCCAACGGCCGCTGAGAAAAATTGCGCGTGCGCCGCACCGGCACCGCTCCAGCAAAAGCGCTAAAATTTAGAATGTGTGATACAGATTCTACTCAAAAACAAGATGACATAGATAAATTTAAATAAATAATAATACAAAGGATAGCATTGCATAGATATAAAATACTCATGGGAGATAGATAAAACATACATAATAAATAAATAAACGATAAACTACTCCTTATCGTCTTCCTTCGACTCTCTCATATCCTGCTCGTCCGTTGTGATGAAGGCGTCAGGCCACCGTTCATCGTCGGGGTCCCAAGTCGACGCTCCCTTCATGGCACGGCGGGGGCGAGGCGAGTAGAGACGAGAAAGAGCGTCGGAGAGAGCGGCAGAGGCCGCATGACGAGGCACAGAGCGGTGGGAGGGCACGTGGGGGGGCGCTGGATTTATAAAGCGTGTCAGACGCCACACGCCAAAGCTAGCGCGCGTCGGGCCGCTTTTTCACCCCGTGTGTGATCTTTTCCCGCGCGTCAGAATCTCCCGCGTCCGCTTGAGCGCTCGAAACCGCTCCGCACGCTAAAACCCATGTTTCCTCGCACACGCGTTTTTACCGTCATTGTTGGAGATGCTCTTAGTCATGTAAATCGTTTGTCGATGTTGCTGCACGTATTCTAGCTAGATCTTGTGAGTTCTCTAGTGACTTTATTCTTCATATAACCCTGGATTGTATCCGGTGGACACTCTCTCTTGGTTATCCTTGATCAATAAAGCACGATATTCATCAAAGAAAATATGCAGTCCGAAAGTCGGTGTGTTCAAAATTTGCAGCGCAGGCGCTCACGATTTTTATGCGTGCTATATTTTACAACGTCTGCTAAAACGCTTTTTTTGTCTGTGACGCAAAAAAAAAGTCGGTTTTTAGCCAGCAGGGTCTTCTTTTGAAGCCTGATGGAGATGACCTTACATGTTGTGCTAGCTTGCACTACAAGTCAAAGGATGTCGCTGCCAGTTGGCTGTTGGGTGCATGTCTGGGTATGTCTACATGTGTGCATGTCCATGTAAGCATGCTCCTCATATTTTTATTATTATTTTTTGCTTTCAGTCTGTGGATATGACACTAGTTACCACATCTTCTTTCTCACACCACCTTGTCGTCGTCTCCGCCCTTGGCATTCCTTTTATGCAAAGCACACCAAAACTGATTCCCACCTCATTTGCAGCATCCTTAAAAGGTTCATTTTGAGGGGTAGGAGCCTCCCAATATAGGATATTATACATGGTGCTTGCACTACTACATGAAATCTTAACACGTGCAAAAGCTCGA
Source organism: Hordeum vulgare subsp. vulgare (assembly GCF_904849725.1). Lineage (NCBI taxonomy): Eukaryota > Viridiplantae > Streptophyta > Magnoliopsida > Poales > Poaceae > Hordeum > Hordeum vulgare. The sequence goes on from NC_058521.1 coordinate 538,346,341, forward strand.
TCAACGACGAATGGGGGACGTCTGACGATAGTAACTTGTCACTGGTACTTAGTTACCAGTGACAGACAAGCTATTCACCACTAATAACGCAATACATGTGACGGTGATCGGACTAAAGGCAGTCGTGATTGATTCTCCATAAAGGCCAGGCCTATTGGCCTTACCTATGACACTGGTGTTTTTTTGGGTTTGAAAATGTAAAATATTGCATAAGTAAACTTAAGATCATATCACTGGCACCACTGGAAGGTTTCCTCTCTGGTTTGTGATGGTCATGGATGTGTGAAGGATGAGAGCCTCCCCCAAGGTTGGATTTAACTCTCATGGAGTAATTTCTGGATGGTTCCTTGGCCTTTTAGTAGAGCAATTTCTAAAAGGCCAAGGAAATATAACAAGGAGGATGTCTCTCTTCCCTCTCTTCTGCTGGCACCAGAGCACTGTCAGAGGAACCATCATCGCCATCATCGTCTTCATTTACTCAACCACCATATTTCGCAAAATCCCTCATTTATAAAGTGGTCCACTCACCCACAAATCTCTCGAGCCCCCTACTTAAATATGGTGTTTTATGTGATCATTTTTTATCCAAAGATTTTTTGCACTACCATTATGTCTGAGTTTTGTCTTTTGCCTCATGGCATTGGTGATCGATTCTCTCGAGCCCTCTACTTAAACGTGGTGTTTTATTGATGATTTTTTTATCCAAAGATTTGTTTCACTATCATTATGTCTGCGTTTTGTCTTTTGCCTGGTGGCATTGGTGACCTATTATTGGATATGACTTGTATATAAGTGTTATCCTCTTGTGCTAATGTATAAGTGTGCCTGTATGTTGGATCACACTTGAGGGTTAGTAATGTGTTGCGATGAATATATACATAGGGTGGCCAAAGTGATAGATATTATTGTACTTGAGTATAGGAGTCAAAGCATATGGGATAAAAAGGACGAGTGCGAAGTTTGTGTGACCGCGCACCTCGGTGCTCTGAATCCGTGACGTCCAGCAGCACATTGGGATGGTAAGCTGTCTGCTGGCTGTCCCCTGCTAGCTTGTGTTAGGTTGAGGATCTAGGCATCATAGACGTATTGGTTTCGCACACATGTTTCGTAATACATGTGTCTACTGTTCTATTATGACCTCGGTTGAGAGACTGAACGATTAAATATCTAGTTGGAGAAAGGGTGACTGATGAGATAGAAAAGACAAGTCGTGATGGGTGGCCCCGGTGAACGATTAATGAATTTGTGGGCCTCGGCACCACCGCTTGCATGCATACGCAGCCTACAGTCATGCAACGTGGCCGCATTTTTTAATGGGCTAAACCTAATTAGCTTTTAGTGATGCATTAAGGTTTATGTGAGGGTGTGCATGTTTAATTGTTTTCACCCTATTTTAAGTTTAATGTCATCTACGATATCAGATGAATACGTCTCACAAAATATTTTCATATTTAATACATATGCGTCGATACCTCATTAAAAGCTTCATTTATTTATTTCAATACGCCACGTGTATATTTTGTTAGCGCAATATATTTTTTATGCGTTGCATCGATATTTCTCACCAAGGATGGAACAAGGGCTTCATTTACCATACGGTCGATATTTCGAAACTACTATGATTTTATGTAGATATTCGACACCCGCCGTAGTTGGCGGCGTGCATGGATGAACGTTATGTGTATTTGAATATGCATTATTATCCGAGTGTGTCATTTTAATTAGGACAAAAGTAAATAGATGCTCACATAATATTAACAGGGTTGCCACACATAATATTTTCTTCAAAACAAAATTTGAGAATGGCATGCCTCCAGTTTGTTTAACATAAAAAAATAAATTTGATTTCTTCTGTTGGATTTTTTAAGGCCTACACAATTTGGTTGAGTCATCCATTCCTAATTAATTTATTTTCCAGGAGCACTTGGAGAAATGGCGTTTTGGCTCTTGGGTGGAGGCCAATTTTTGAAAATTTGAAAATTTTGGTTTCAATAAAACCTGAAAATATTTTACAACTAAACAAGGATGTGAGCCGTATGTGTGCAAAATTTTAGGTTGAAATACTTTGAAACACGGCCTGTGTAAAAAACACAAATTCATGGTGTGGAAAAATAAATAGTATCATGTGTTAAAAAACCTTAAATTTGTTTTTTTACACAACCCTCATTTTTAACGTATTTAGTCCTGAAAATTTACACGCTTGTACATTAAACCTTCATCTATTAATGTACAATACTTAAAAAAAAACTGAAAACGTAAACATACAATTTTTTGCGAAATTTAAAAAAAAACTGAAACGCTTGCTGATTGTTGTGCACAAGTGGAGGAGGAAGAAGGCGATGTTGCATGCAGGTGGGATGGACGCTTGGGGATAAATGCATTCCCTCGTGAATGGCCTAATAAAAAATAGAAAAGTATTATTGATTTGACCTGACCACTCTGTTGGACCGGATTACACACACTATTTCCACGATGTACACTATTTGGACCTGCGCATTGGTACTGCTCACATGCATGTGCAGATCGTCGATCGTCCTGTTGATGATATGGGCTAGATTCTGCACCGGATTCTCTCCTCTGCTCTAACCCGTAATACAAGGAAAACTGCCTCCTATACGGGGGACAGGCCAAAACAATACGATGACGGCGCGGATCCCTAGCGGGTGTGTATGGACAGGATGCCGAGCACCGACGTGCTCGTCCTCAAATCCGAATTTTCGTCATATATAGGACTTCTCTATGGTTGGGTTACCTTCATAAATTATTAGTATTTGTGGATGACTACGATGGTTTCAATCATAAGTACATGTTACTCAATTGATTTTGCAGTATCCGAGTATATGCCTCTCCCACATATAAACCGTAAGTGTCTATATCTACTATTTTATTTTATTATAGCCAATGGTCTAGGGACAATTCCGCACCACCTTCGCCACTACTTCCACGCTCTCACTCTTTTATTTTATTTGCAACTTGAAACTATACTCCCTCTCTCCCAAAATATTTTGGAACGGATGGAGTAGTGCCTAACTCTTATTTACTTGATCTTTGTAATCTTGCACACTACCTCTTTCGCATTACAAATTATCTCTTTTTCCTTACATGTGTTTTTAGAGAGTCTAGGTAAAGCAAACTCTTGGTGTGTAAAAGGTTGTATCAGTGCAAACAGAGGCTGAAAGAATGGGATTCTTACCTGGGATATTGATGCTTGATACTTCCACATTGAAAAGTGCTACAAAAATTCCATACACTTGGGAATTACCAAGCTCGTTTGTGGTGTTTTTTTACGGAAAGCATAACGCTAGGTTTTAATATTCTCGTGTGCATTTGTGTGAAAGGTTGACAACACAAATGCACACGAGAATATTCAACCTAGCGCTATAGTATGAAGAGCAACAAACTATATCATACTTTTACACAAAACACCATTTGTTTGCTTAGAGAATGGGATGAAAAATTTATGACATAATTTTTTCCTCTTGAAAACATACAGAGCACGTTGCATTGCAGTGTTAGCATAATGTTAATGACACACTAGCATCTCATGTTAAGGATATTATGATACTATGGAGATGCTAGTTAAGGCTATTATAATACTATGGTATAGTATGAATTGAAGAGTTTGTTATCTTTATTGCTATCTACGAGATTCTGACTGTGAGAGAAAATCCTTTTGAGATCCGGAGACATTTTCTAAATCATGATTTTTCCTTTTAAAATTAGCGAACATTTTTAAATTCACAAATATTTCTAAATTTATGAACAATCTTAAAACCCGTGAAGATTTTCGTTCAAATGCGTAAAGATTTTTTATTATTTAAAACGTTTTTAAAACTTTGCAAACATTTTATTATTATTTTGGAACATTTTAAATATTCTCTCTACTTTTAGAAAGAATACTTTCCTTTTTTCATCACTTCCCTGGATGGGCCGAGGACCAATAGGATGAGTGGCCAGCCATCTGAGGCAAGCATCTTGGGGCGTGTGATTTTGGCCATCCTTTGACGCATTGCACGCTATATAGAACCTCCTCTCCATGTGGGTTGTTTTGTTGTCGGGTGAGAGCATGGTTAATAGTATAGCCAACTGTCGGCTATAAGGAGTTTTCATGTCATATATTGCCGACCTAAGAAGTATTACTTTATCACTACATGGTCCATCTTAAATCCTCACAATGTTTCTTGAAGCTCGTGCTACAACCGACTGTTAATATGTAACCCGCTTCTCTTCTCTCTCCTCTTCTCTTTCAACAAACTCACAAAAATATAATGCTTCAATCCTTACAGCCTGCTGCCTGTACCTTATTATACTTGTTGTGGCGGGAATTGGTTTTCTACTTCATGAGTTTGTGAGGGGGTCAACTGATACTTGTGATATACGTTGGGTTTTCTGTGAAGAAGGACGGGTTATCACGACATAATACGGGTAAGTATTTCCCTCGATTAAGAAACCAAGGTTTATCGAACCAATAGGAATAGCAATCATCAACCGTCTTCAGCAGTTGCACACAAAAGAGCAAATAACTTGGACCCAACGCGGGAAAGAGGGTTGGCAATCCCCTTGATCTCGTTATTTGCAAGTGAATGAGGTGTGTAGATAATTGTAGATAGTTGTGACTTGCAAAATAAAATAAAAGACAAATAATAACAATGAGGAAATTATAAGTTTTCTAAATATATAAGTGAATAGACCCGGGGGCCATAGTGTTCTCTTGTGGCATCTCTCATGGAAGCAACATATGATGGGTAAACTAATTATTGTTGGGTAATTGGTGGAAGAATGGATAGTTATGTGATTCTCATGGAAATGATAATGTATATTAATAGTTATCTGAGAGAGTGTAAGCTGCAGAGAGATGTTTAATCTGAAGAGAGATTCGGAGTATTTTTATCTGAGAAATACTATTTTGTTGCGGTATATGGACAATATTTTTATCTTAGAAAGTATATTTTTTTTCTGAAGAAAGATTTAGAATATGGACAGTATTTTTATCTTAGAAAGTATATTTTTTCTGAAGAAAGATTTAGAATATGGATAGTCTTTTTTATCTTAGAAAGTATATTTTTTCAGAAGAAAGATTTAGAATATGGACAGTATTTTTATCTCAGAAATTATAAGGACAGTATTTTTATCTCAGAAATACTATAAAAGTATGAATGTTGCAGTATATGGACATTATATGGACGTCATAAGTCCCACATAAAAATTAACTGGGCTACCACTAAATCCCACGTAAAAAGTGATGGGCAATGTGGCCAAGTCCAAGAGCGTCCAGCAAACAGCCCACTTACATACTGATAATAGTAAAAGCAGTAATATGATAGTTTTGATAGCAGTGGTAATAGTAGCAGTAGTAATGGTAGGAGTGATAGAAGTTTTGTAGCAGTTGTAACAACAGTAGCAACAGTAGTAACTTCACAAGAACAATATGTGGAAAACTCGTAGGCACTGGATCGGTGATATTTCTGGATAATATTCATCATATAACAGTCACAACATCGAGTGTCACATAACGAGCTCCCGTTAATCAGTATCATGTAGGCATGTATTCATTAAATAGTCATACGTGTTTATGAAAAAGAACTTGTGTGACATATTTTATCCTACCCTCATGTGGCAGCGAGGTCCATAACGAAACTAAGGGATATTAATGCCTCCTTTTAATAGAGAACCAGAACAAAGCATTAACACATAGTGAATACATGAACTTCTCATACTATGGTAATCACCGGAAATAGTCTCAATTATTGTCATTTTGGGGTATGCAGGTCCTAACACGTAGTAGGTGCATATAACTTGCAAGATCGAATCAGGAACATAGATATAATGGTGAAAGCATAAACGGTTCAGAGCTGAAATCATGGTACTCGAGCCCTAGTGACAAGCATTAAGCATAGCAAAGCCATAGCAACATCTATCTCCGAACATAGTGGATACTAGGGATCAAGCCCTAACAAAACTAAATCGATTACATGATGAATCTCATCCAGCTCTTCACCGACCAGCAAGCCTACGAAGGGATTACTCACTCCCAGTGGAGAGTATCATGGAATTGGCGATCAAGGAGAGTTGGTGATAACAAAGGCCAAAGATTCCCCTCTCTAGAGCCCCAAATGGACTCCAGATTAGGCCTCCCGATAAAGAAGAGGAGGTGGTGGCGGCTTCGTATCATGAAACGCGATGAAAGTTCCTCTCAGATTTTTTTCTTCGAAAAGAGGATTTTACAGCACTGGAATTTGGGTTAGCGGAGCCACTTGGGCCCCACTAGACACGAGGTCGTGCTAGGAGGGCCTCGCGTGCCCTGATGTCTACCGAGCGCCTATGGCCTCCCATTCGGTGGGTCTTGGTTCTAGTATTTTTCATTTATTCTAGAAAAAATCTTCAAAAAGTTTCGTTCCATTCCGAGAACTTTTATCTCTGCACAAAAATCTCCATGGTAATTGTGCTGAAAACAGCGTTAGTACGGGTTAGTTTCATTCAGATCATGCAAATTAGAGTCCAAAACAAGACAGCAAAAGCACTAGGAAAAGTAGATACGATGGAGGCGTATCAAGCTCCTTCTTCTTCCTTTCTTATTCTTCCATAGCTTTTGTTGTTGTGGTGGGATTTGGGAGTGAGGGACTAGATCACTTCATGTGTTCTTTTCATTGCATTAGTTGCATCGCTCTGCGTTCTCCATGGTGATACATGCAAGTAAAAAGTTGTCAAGTTTATTACTCTTGGGTGTTTGGACACCCTAGAGCTTGTGTCTCTTGGGTGTTTTTGAGTCCTACATGGTTGGTTGTAGCTCGGAGCTCAATCATTGTGGTGTAAAGCTCCGGGCAATCGTCGGGGTCTCTAATTAGGTTGTGGAGATTGCACCGAGCAATTTGTACGGGTTCCAGTGACCGCCCTAAGAGTTACCAAAGTGTTCGTGTCCGGTGACGGCCCCCAAGGGTTGCCATTTGTACGGGCTCGGTGACCACCCTCAAGGGCCCTTTAGTGGATTCATGACATCTTGCATTGTGCGAGGGCCTGAGGAGATCACGGTGGCCCTAATGCCTTCTTGGGGAGCATTATGCCACCACACCGCTCCAAACGGGGATTAGCATGCGCAAGATTGTGAACTTCGGGATACATCATCGTCTCCACGTGCCTTGGTTATCTCTTATATGAGCCCTTTACTTTGTGATAGCCATATTGTTTCATGTTATATATCTTGCTATTACTTAGTTGTTTATCTTACTTAGCATAAGTTGTTGATGCACAAATGTGAGCCTAGTTGTTTTAGGTTTTGTGCTTCGCAAATTAAAAGCTACTTTTATTCCGTATTTGTTCAAGCAAAATCGTAATTATTTCAAAGCGTCTATTTACCCCCTCTAGGCGACACCCGCATCCTTTCGCCTTCGCTTCACATGCCTACTTCTGCCCCGCGCATCCACACCTGCGACGAGGCCAACAGGCATGGGGCGCACGAGCTCCGTGCAGGCCCGCGGCATCAGATGCGACCGTCCGCCCGCGGCATGCAACTCCAGCAACAACGACATCCAACACGCACGCCCGCACGCGGTGGCTTCGGCTGCAGCGGCCAACACACAAGCAAGGCTGCGACGAGGACGCACGAGGTAACCTAGCGCGAAGATGAGGGCGACAGGCATGGGGCGTGCGAAGTCGTCGGCGGCCTCCCCTGATGCGTGGCTTCAGGTGGGACAACCTAGGATGGCTATGACGTGGAGTGTGGTGGCCGGGCGTGAACCCGGCAGCCTCATATTTGAGCCGGGTTTGAAGGGTGCCAGTGAGTCCGGTCGTATAGGGAGCAAATAAGGTGTGTGGTTGGGTCACTTTTTTTTACCAGACGGGCGCTCCGGGCGTTTAGCGATGAAATAGGGGGTCCATAGATAATCTAAGAAGAAAATATGGAATAAGATCAATAGAATTTTCAGAAATAAATTTCTTAATTTTTTGGTAATGTTAATAATATAAATAATATGTTTTGTATGTAAAATAAAGGTCAGAGATACACCTATAGAAATGTATCACTGTCCAAAATGTCACGTATTATGCAATGAAGAGGGTAAATATGAGTAAAAATAACTACATGGTAAAAAATAAATACTTAGCACATTTGATGCATGCCCTAGCAACTCTTGTAGATTAACAAAAGAACATATATAAAAGGGCAATGGTGCTGATATATATAAAATAGGACTGATTTACAAGATGCTCAGTTTGAAGGAGATCATCTCCAAGCAATTACATAGCTAGATGGACATGGGTGACGACAAACCCTTTCCAAAAGAGCAGTAGTACAAGGTTTTAAAAAGTCAGCAGAAAGACAACCACCACCGTACATGGAGTTCCGCATACTATGATTTGCACCGTAGGTGAAGCACACATGCTAGCAAGCATCTAGCTAGATTAAGAAAAGAACTTATGCAGAAGGGCAATAATGAAGATATATATTGTATTGAACATGACCGATTTACGACATATGCTCGACATTATCTTCAAGCAATTGGAATACATACACAGCTAGATGGACAAGGACGACAAGCCCTTTCCAAATGAACAGTACACAAGGTTTCAAAAGGTCAGAAGAAAGACAATCACCAAAGTACGTGGAGCTCCGCATGCTATGATTTGCACAAGCACACATGCAAGCAAAAGCATCTAGATATAGCTAGCTACACAGCTACATGGCTTGTTCCAAACCGCAAGTTGTATTTTGAGCACGTTCTTCATCTATGGTGTTGGTGTCGCTGGTGGGATGACCTTGATCCGCTGCAGGTTCTTCTTCGTTCCTGGCATCGCTGGCGGGGTGACCTTGATCTGCCCGACGTTCTTCTTGGGTGTCGCCGGAGCGAATTTGATCCGCAGCACAGTCTTCTTCTTCAGTGTCCCCGTCTGAACGATCTTGATCCGCAGTACGTTCCTTCTTGACGGCAGCTCTGGCACGTCGTCGTCGGTGTGGAGCTTGGGCGCGAACCACGGGAGTTGGAGCGCAGCGGCCGCCGTGAGCCGCTTAGCTGGGTTGCACTCGAGAAGCCCTTTCAAGACTTGGAAGCCGTCCTGGGACAAGGTCTCCCGGGGGAAGAGGTTTCCCAGCGTGTTGTGCTGCTCCTGCTGCGCCTTGGCCGCGACGAACTCCGGCCAAGGTAACCCAAGAACGCGGAAGATAGCCGAGAGCTGGGCGATCCTGTCGTCCTTTTTGTCGGCCTTAAACAGCATCTCGCCGGTTAGCATCTCGGCCATGACGCATCCCAGCGACCACGTGTCGACGCGCTCGGCATAGTCCGGCTTGCCCAGGAGGATCTCGGGCGCCATGTAGGGCATGGTGCCAGCAAATTTGTACGGCAACTTGGCGGTCTCCAAGGACATGGCTAGCCCGAGGTCGCAGATCTTGAGGATCTTTCCTCCTTCGCCGACGAGGATGTTGTGCGGCTTGATGTCGCGGTGGATGATGTGATGCATGTGCATCTTGCTGGTGCCGGTCAGGAGCTGCCACATGAAGCCTTTCACGATGGCCTCCGGGAGCGGCGGCCTCTCGGACAGGAAGGCGCGGAGGTTCGGCCCGACGTAGTCCATGGCGAGGCAGAGGTTGCGGGTGATCGGGTCGCGGAAGAGTCCACGGGTGCCGACGACGTAAGGGTTCGGGGCGCAGGCCTCGAGGAAGCCGGCCTCCTCCTCGATCTCTCTGTTGGCGACGGCGGGATCGTCGGTGGAGCGGAGGACCTTGATGGCGACGGTCTTGCCGGTGACGCGGTGGCGCGCCTTGAGGACTGCGCCGAAGCTGCCCTCGCCGAGGCAGGGCGTGTCCTGGAACTCGAAGGCCGTCGTGGTGCCGATGCGGACGCGCCTCCTCTTGCAGAAGGTTGCTTCTGGTTCTTGATGCGTCACGTGGCCGGCGTCGAGGACGGCAGCTGGTCGCTTGCCGGCCACCATGGCGCTCGAGGACTGGTTGCCGGCCGGGGTGCGCGATGGATCGGAGGTGGAAGGAGACGAGATCGATCGAGGAAGGCGTGGAGGGAGCTAGGGTTGAGGCGTTGAGCTCTAGCTAGACAAACACATTTCTCTGCATGGATGCGTACGTATATATTGATGCGGGAGCTCGTTTTCGACTAGGCTATGGACACGAATGCACAACTTTTTTCCTTCTGAGGATCCGAAACCCACTCGGATTCCATCTACCAGGCATGCACGCGTCTTCTTTAAGCAAAGCGCGACACATGGAGCAAGCTATGCTATCCCAATTGTGAGTGTAATCGGACTAAATCGAGTCAATTGCATGGCTTAGAGCATCTCCAACACACGCCGCACATTAACAAAATTTTACAGCGTCGAAATAACGTTCTTGCGCATGGCAGCGATGAAGAGGTTTTTTATATACACAAAAATAAGATGCCCAATCCAGCGGCGCCATCTACGGTCAGCACGTACAATCCGGCGAGGATTTTCAAGGGCTGTTTTCGAAGACTGTTTGTCTATTATCCAGAGAACCAATGCTTCGACGGTTAATCGCTCGCCAGTGGGCCTCATTACTGCTAGTATCAAGGAGTTGGCATCGGTCTTCTTGTATGTTCGTTTTAAAGCATCTCCAACAGGCGCACAACCGTGCAACGCGTTAAAATAAGTTTACAGCATCAAAATATTATTTTTTTGCGCATCGAAGAGCGTTAGTTCCAACGGTCGCTGAGAAAAATTGCGCGCGCGCCGCTCCAATAGAAACGCTAAAATTTCAAATGCGTGATATAGATACTACGCAAAAACAAGATGACATAGATAAATTTAAATAAAAAATAATACAAAGGATAGCATTGCATAGATATAAAATACTCATCGGAGATAGATAAAACATACATAATAAATAAAAAATAATAAACTACTACTTATCGTGTCCTACTCCTTCGTCGTGATGAAGGCGTCAGGCCACCGTTCATCGTCGGGGTCCCAAGTCGACGCTCCCTTCATGGCACGGAGGGGGCGAGGCGAGCAGAGACGAGAAAGAGCGTCGGAGAGAACGGCAGAGGCCGCGTGACGAGGCACACAGCGGTGGGAGGGCACGTCGAGGGGCGCTGGATTTATAAAGTGTGTCTGACGCCACACGCCAAAGCTAGCGCGCGTCGGGCCGCTTTTTCACCCCCGTGATCTTTTCCCGCGCGTCAGAATCTCCCGTGTCCGCTGGAGCGCTCGAAACCGCTCCACGTGCGCTAAAACCCATGTTTCCTCGCACACACGTTTTTTACCGTCATTGTTGGAGATGCTCTTAGTCATGTAAATCGTTTGTCGAATGTTGCTGCACGTGATTAACCATGCAAATGACCAATTCCCGTTGACTCTCTAAATAGATATAAGTGAAGCATGAGAGTTTAATTCTTTCTATAAAAGATCATGCTCTAATAAGTATAAGTCAAGCAATAGAGCATTCTACAAACAACGGTTTTCTATGTGAAGAGAAATAGGCAATCCAAACTTCAAATGAAATAAGTGAGGCACATGAAACATTCTATAAAGCCATACTCAAAAGGTATAAGTGAAGTGCAATGAGAATTATATAAATCAACCATGGACTATCTCATATCTGCATGGTGCATAAAAGAAAAAATTAAAAACTAAATGCAGAAGACGCTCCAAGATTTGCACATAACACATGAACGAAGCAAAGACGAAAACATACCGATACTTGTTAAAGAAAGATGGGATGCCTTCCGGGGCTTCCCCAAGCTTAGACGCTTGGGTCTCCTTGAATATTTACTTGGGGTTCCTTGGGCATCCCCAAGCTTGAGATCTTGCCTCTCCTCCTTCTCCTCATATCGAGACTTCCTCGATCTTTGATCACTTCATCCACACAAAACTCAACAGAAAGCTTGGTAAGATCCGTTAGTATAATAAAGCAATTCACTATTCTAAGTACTGTTGCAACCAATTCATATTTTGTTTTCGCATTGTAGATACTGTAATATAACTTTTCCATGGCTCATACCACCGATAAAAATTGATAGTTTTATCAAAATAAGCAAAACAAGGCATAAAACAGAATTTGTCTTAAACAGGACAGTCTCTAGTAATCTTTACATCTACCATGCTTCTGGTACTCCAAAAATTCTGAAACATTTAGACGAAATAACAAATTCGTATAGCAAGAGTGTGCAAAACGTTTTAGAACCTTTTTACGTTCCAGTAAAAAATTAAAATTCACGTGCTATAGCCAAAGTTTCTGTTTCTGCACCGCACATACCAACAAGCAATCTACCCATCCTGAAGGCAAATCTTGGCACATTATTTTTATAATACAATGGATTTGTACAAGGGGATAATTATTTTTGTGAGAATCTTCATGAAAAATTCTACATTGTTTCCATGAACACAAGTGTTCAAGGTCGACCCTCACTTCACCAATGCATCACCTTTTAATCGCTTCTATTTTTGTGAAGTTTTAAGTTCCCCTCAACAGAATTAAATGACTCTCTAAAACTTCCGGGCTGTCTCCCTGGCAGCGTTTCTTTAAAGCCATTAAGCTAGGCATAAAGTTCTCAAGTAATGGATCCACCCGGATCCCAAGGTATATCAAAGCCAATTTTAATTAGCAATGATTTGGCATTTAGTAGTGAGCACAAAGCAACATATATCAAGCAATGAATAAGTCTAACTCTCTTCCTATGCATCGGCATGTCATACAAGAACAATTCATGTACATCAAGTAAAGGCCAATACATAGCATAAGCAGTTTCTTGCAATTTTGTCGTGTTGGAAACATAGAGAGGCGGAGATGTAGTTCCTCTCTCATAATAATTGCAAGTAGGAGCAGCAAGCACATGCATATTATATTCATCAAAATCATCATGTATAGTGGTAAAAGGCAACCCATCAATACAATCCTTAACAAGTGCAAACTTCTCCGATATAGTGTAGTTTGGAGAATTCAAAACGATAATAGGACTATCATGTGTGGGTGCAATAGCAACAATTTCATTCCTAATATAAGGAACAATAGCAAGTTAATCTCCAATAGCATAATTCATATTGGCATCCTGGCCACAAGCATAACAAGCATCATCAAAACGGGATATTTCACACGAATCAACGGGATCATAGCAATTATAATAGCATTCATCCTTCGGTAAGAACGAAGGGACGTTAAACAATGTATGAGTTGAAGAGTTACTCTCATTAGAAGATGGGAACGGGTGATCAATCCGCTCTTCCTCCCTTTGTTCTTCGCTATCCTCATCATCTTTTTCATCAAATGAGCTCACAGTTTCATAAATTCCTTCTTCCATAGGCTCGTGCAAAATATTAGTCTCTTCTTGGACAGCGGAGACTTTCTCAATAAACGCATCAATATCAGAATTTTATTTATAAATATCATAGCAATATTTAAGGATAGCAAAATTTTCAGGTCTATAAATTGAATCATCAAAATCTTCAAACTTTTCAAACAAAGATTCAATTTCATAAGCACCCTTAAAAGCAACAAATTCTTCTATTCGTTCCACATCATAGTAATCATATATACCATTAGCATAAGAAGCCAAGGTTTCATTATCATTGAATTTGCACGAAAAGGGAAGGTGTGGAGCATTCATCCTAGAGCAACAAGTAAAATCATATCTATCGCATAAATTCCAAGCATACCAATGCAACATATCAATTTGATCCCATAACAGTTTCCCTTTTTGTAATCCCTAAAGTATTCACGTTGATCCAACATGTCTCCCATTATCATGTTGAATGGGGTTTTTTCAGGATTATCAAAGTAGTGCATAATATTTTTCACATAACGAGCATCGAGGGTTTTAGAAGGTTCCTCATATCCATGAGTAGCAAGTACCACTATTTTTTTTAGTGTTTTGTGTTCCATATCCATAACTAAAGATAGAGAACAACTTAGAACGGGAAATAAAAACTACTTAGTCATAAAGCAAACAAGCACACACGAGAATATTCACCCCACGCTATTGCTCCCCGGAAACGGCGCCAGAAAAAGGTCTTGATAACCCACAAGTATCGGGGATCATTTGTAGCCTTCTTCGATAAATAAGAGTGTCGAACCCAACAAGGAGCTAAAGGCAGAACAAATATTCCCTCAAGTTCTATCGACGGCCGATACAACTCTACACACTCTTGACGTTTGCTTTACCTAAAAAAAGTATGAAACTATTTTGCAAGAATAAAACTACGAGTACTTTGCGAGAATAAAACTACGAATAAATTGCGAGGTAATAAAAGTTGATAGCTTTTATCAACAAGAAAGTCATTTGTCCCTAGGCAATCGATAACAAGTACCGGTAATCATTCTTGCAATTTTATATGAGGGAGAGGCATGAGCTAACATACTTTCTCTGCTTGGATCATATGCACTTATGATTGGAACTCTAACAAGCATCTGCAACTACTAAAGACCATTAAGGTCGTGAAACCCAATCATAGCATTAAGCATCAAGTCCTCTTTACACCTATACGCCATAACCCACTTATCCGCATTTAGGCTGTTGTCACCCCCGCAACACCGACAATAAGCAAACCATGAACATATTGCAACACCCTACAACGGGGGGCCCTCATGTTCGCGCGACACGGAGGGCACCGTAGGACAACACCATAAATAAAATATGCAATCATACCAACCAAGATCACGATTAACCCATAGGATAAAACGGATCTACTCAAACATCACAGGATAGCCCAATATCATTGGGAAATAATATATGAAAATGAGCACCATGTTTAAGTAGAGATTACAGCGGGGAGAAGGTGTGTTACACCGCTGCATAGAGGGGGAGAAAGTTGGTGTTGACGGTAGCAAGGTTGTTGATGTAGATCGTCGTCACGATCCTAGCCCCGGCGGCACTCTGGCGCCACCGGGAGAGAGGGGGAGAGAGCCCCCCTCCTTCTTCTTCTTCCTTGGCCTCCCCCCAAGATGGGAGGAGAGTTCCCCCTCTGGTCCATGGCCTCCATGGTGGCGGAGGGGCGGGAGCCCCTCCGAGATCGGATCTCCCTCTCTGTTCTCTTCTGTTTCGCCCTTCTTCTCTGTCCCAGATTCTGGCGTTTCACCATTTCTTATATTCCTGGAGATCCGTAACTCTGATTGCGCTGAAATTTCTACACGATTTTTTTTCCATAAACTATCTTTCTTGCGCCAGAAGAAGGGCTTCAACCGACGTTCGAGGAGGGCACAAGACACCAGGGTGCGCTTGGGGCCTATAGCGCACCCTCGTGGGTTGTGAGCTGTGTGGGGCCCCACTTGCATTGATTCCACCTCACAAAAATCACATAAATTCCAAAATAATTCTTCGTAAATTTTTATCACGTTCGGACTTCGTTTGACATGGATTTTCTGCGATACAAAAACATGCAAAAACAGGAACTGGCACTAGGCACTAGATCAATAGGTTAGTCACATAAAACATATAAAAAGTTGCCAAAAGTATGTGAAAGTTGTATAATATTGGCATAAAACATTCTAAAATTATAGATACGACGGAGACGTATCACCTCCCCTCGTCCTAGAGGGAACAATCTTGGTTCTTGGATCTTTAAGATTCTTCATAGTGATCAATAAATAGATATCCCAAGTGACTCCGCGAATATAGCTATGCTCCCCACCAATGACGTCAGAAAACGTTCTCGGTAACCCACAAGTATATGGGATCGCGATAGTTTTTGAGGGTAGAGTATTCAATCCAAATTTATAGATTCGACACAAGGGGAGCCAAATAATATTTGTAGGTATTAGCAGCTGAGTTGTCAATTCAACCACACTTTGAGATTTAGTATCTGCAACACATTGATCAGTAGCACAGTAATATGATAGTTTTGATAGCAGTGCTAATAGTAGCAGCAGTAATGGTAACAGTGATAGAAGTTTCGTAGCAGTTGTAACAACAGTAGCAACAGTAGTAACGTCACAAGCACAATATGCGGAAAACTCGTAGGCACTGGACCAATGATATTTCTGGATAATATTCATCATATAACAGTCACAACATCGAGTGTCACATAACGAGCTCCCGTTCATCGATATAATGTAGGCATGTATTCATTAAATAGTCATACGTGTTTATGAAAAAGAACTTGTGTGACATATTTTATCCTACCCTCATGTGGCAGCGAGGTCCATAACAAAACTAAGGGATATTAATGCCTCCTTTTAATAGAGAACCAGAACAAAGCATTAACACATAGTGAATACATGAACTCCTCATACTATGGTAATCACCGGAAATAGTCTCAATTATTGTCATTTTGGGGTATGCAGGTCCTATAACGTAGTAGGTGCATATAACTTGCAAGATCGGATCAGGTACATAGATATAATGGTGAAAACATAAACGGTTCAGAGCTGAAATCATGGCACTCGAGCCCTAGTGACAAGCATTAAGCATAGCAAAGCCATAGCAACATCTATCTCCGAACATAGTGGATACTAGGGATCAAGCCCTAACAAAACTAAATCGATTACATGATGAATCTCATCCAGCTCTTCACCGACCAGCAAGCCTACGAAGGGATTACTCACTCCCAGTGGAGAGTATCATGGAATTGGCGATCAAGGAGAGTTGGTGATAACAAAGGCCAAAGATTCCCCTCTCTAGAGCCCCAAATGGACTCCAGATTAGGCCTCCCGATGAAGAAGAGGAGGTGGTGGCGGCTTCGTATCATGAAACGCGATGAAATTTCCTCTCAGATTTTTTTCTTCAAAAAGAGGATTTTACAGCACTGGAATTTGGGTTAGCGGAGCCACTTGGGCCCCACTAGACACGAGGCCGTGCTAGGGGGGCCTCGCGTGCCCTGATGTCTACCGGGCGCCTATGGCCTCCCATTCGGTGGGTCTTGGTTCTAGTATTTTTCATTTATTCTAGAAAAAATCTTCAAAAAGTTTCGTTCCATTCCGAGAACTTTTATTTCTGCACAAAAATCTCCATGGTAATTGTGCTGAAAACAGCGTTAGTACGGGTTAGTTTCATTCAGATCATGCAAATTAGAGTCCAAAACAAGACAGCAAAAGCACTAGGAAAAGTAGATACAATGGAGACGTATCAAGCTCCTTGTTCTTCCTTTCTTATTCTTCCATAGCTTTTGTTGTTGTGGTGGGATTTTAGAGTGAGGGACTTGACCACTTCATGTGTTCTTGTCATTGCATTAGTTGCATCGGTATGCATTCTCCATGGTGATACGTGCAAGTAAAAAAGTTGACAAGTTTATTACTCTTGGGTGTTTGGACACCCTAGAGCTTGTGTCTCTTGGGTGTTTTTGAGTCCTACATGGTTGGTTGTAGCTCGGAGCTCAATCATTGTGGTGTAAAGCTCCGGGCAATCGTCGGGGTCTCTAATTAGGTTGTGGAGATTGCACCGAGCAATTTGTACAGGTTCCAGTGACCGCCCTAAGAGTTACCAAAGTGTTCGTGTCCGGTGACGGCCCCCAAGGGTTGCCATTTGTACGGGCTCGGTGACCACCCTCAAGGGCCCTTTAGTGGATTCATGACATCTTGCATTGTGCGAGGGCGTGAGGAGATCACGGTGGCCCTAATGCTTTCTTGGGGAGCATTATGCCACCACACCGCTCCAAACGGGGATTAGCATGCGCAAGATTGTGAACTTCGGGATACATCATCGTCTCCACGTGCCTTGGTTATCTCTTATATGAGCCCTTTACTTTGTGATAGCCATATTGTTTCATGTTATATATCTTGCTATTACTTAGTTGTTTATCTTACTTAGCATAAGTTGTTGATGCACAAATGTGAGCCTAGTTGTTTTAGGTTTTGTGCTTCGCAAATTAAAAACTACTTTTATTCCGTATTTGTTCAAACAAAATCGTAATTATTTCAAAGCGTCTATTTACCCCCTCTAGGCGACACCCGCATCCTTTCGCCTTCGCTTCACATGCCTACTTCTGCCCCGCGCATCCACACCTGCGACGAGGACAACAGGCATGGGGCGTGCGAGCTCCGTGCAGGCCCGCGACATCGGATGTGCCCGTCCGCCCGCGGCATGCAACTCCAGCTACAACAACATCCAACACGCACGCCCGCCCGCGGTGGCTTCGGCTGCAGCGGCCAACACACAAGCAAGGCTGCGACGAGGACGCACGAGGTAACCTAGCGCGAAGACGAGGGCGACAGGCATGGGGCGTGCGAAGTCGTCGGCGGCCTCCCCTGATGCGTGGCTTCAGGTGGGACAACCTAGGATGGCTATGACGTGGAGTGTGGTGGCCGGGCGTGAACCCGGCAGCCTCATATTTGAGCCGGGTTTGAAGGGTGCCAGTGAGTCCGGTCGTATAGGGAGCAAATAAGGTGTGTGGTTGGGTCACTTTTTTTTACCAGACGGGCGCTCCGGGTGTTTAGCGATGAAATAGGGGGTCCATAGATAATCTAAGAAGAAAATATGGAATAAGATCAATAGAATTTTCAGAAATAAATTTCTTAATTTTTTGGTAATGTTAATAATATAAATAATATGTTTTGTATGTAAAATAAAGGTCAGAGATACACCTATAGAAATGTATCACTGTCCAAAATGTCACGTATTATGCAATGAAGAGGGCAAATATGAGTAAAAGTAACTACATGGTAAAAAATAAATACTTAGCACATTTGATGCACTGAGGATGATGCCCTAGCAACTCTTGTAGATTAACAAAAGAACATATATAAAAGGGCAATGGTGCTGATATATATAAAATAGGACTGATTTACAAGATGCTCAGTTTGAAGGAGATCATCTCCAAGCAATTACATAGCTAGATGGACATGGGTGACGACAAACCCTTTCCAAAAGAGCAGTAGTACAAGGTTTTAAAAAGTCAGCAGAAAGACAACCACCACCGTACATGGAGTTCCGCATGCTATGATTTGCACCGTAGGTGAAGCACACATGCTAGCAAGCATCTAGCTAGATTAAGAAAAGAACTTATGCAGAAGGGCAATAATGAAGATATATATTGTATTGAACATGACCGATTTACGACATATGCTCGACATTATCTTCAAGCAATTGGAATACATACACAGCTAGATGGACAAGGACGACAAGCCCTTTCCAAATGAACAGTACACAAGGTTTCAAAAGGTCAGAAGAAAGACAATCACCAAAGTACGTGGAGCTCCGCATGCTATGATTTGCACAAGCACACATGCAAGCAAAAGCATCTAGATATAGCTAGCTACACAGCTACATGGCTTGTTCCAAACCGCAAGTTGTATTTTGAGCACGTTCTTCATCTATGGTGTTGGTGTCGCTGGTGGGATGACCTTGATCCGCTGCAGGTTCTTCTTCGTTCCTGGCATCGCTGGCGGGGTGACCTTGATCTGCCCGACGTTCTTCTTGGGTGTCGCCGGAGCGAATTTGATCCGCAGCACAGTCTTCTTCTTCAGTGTCCCCGTCTGAACGATCTTGATCCGCAGTACGTTCCTTCTTGACGGCAGCTCTGGCACGTCGTCGTCGGTGTGGAGCTTGGGCGCGAACCACGGGAGTTGGAGCGCAGCGGCCGCCGTGAGCCGCTTAGCTGGGTTGCACTCGAGAAGCCCTTTCAAGACTTGGAAGCCGTCCTGGGACAAGGTCTCCCGGGGGAAGAGGTTTCCCAGCGTGTTGTGCTGCTCCTGCTGCGCCTTGGCCGCGACGAACTCCGGCCAAGGTAACCCAAGAACGCGGAAGATAGCCGAGAGCTGGGCGATCCTGTCGTCCTTTTTGTCGGCCTTAAACAGCATCTCGCCGGTTAGCATCTCGGCCATGACGCATCCCAGCGACCACGTGTCGACGCGCTCGGCATAGTCCGGCTTGCCCAGGAGGATCTCGGGCGCCATGTAGGGCATGGTGCCAGCAAATTTGTACGGCAACTTGGCGGTCTCCAAGGACATGGCTAGCCCGAGGTCGCAGATCTTGAGGATCTTTCCTCCTTCGCCGACGAGGATGTTGTGCGGCTTGATGTCGCGGTGGATGATGTGATGCATGTGCATCTTGCTGGTGCCGGTCAGGAGCTGCCACATGAAGCCTTTCACGATGGCCTCCGGGAGCGGCGGCCTCTCGGACAGGAAGGCGCGGAGGTTCGGCCCGACGTAGTCCATGGCGAGGCAGAGGTTGCGGGTGATCGGGTCGCGGAAGAGTCCACGGGTGCCGACGACGTAAGGGTTCGGGGCGCAGGCCTCGAGGAAGCCGGCCTCCTCCTCGATCTCTCTGTTGGCGACGGCGGGATCGTCGGTGGAGCGGAGGACCTTGATGGCGACGGTCTTGCCGGTGACGCGGTGGCGCGCCTTGAGGACTGCGCCGAAGCTGCCCTCGCCGAGGCAGGGCGTGTCCTGGAACTCGAAGGCCGTCGTGGTGCCGATGCGGACGCGCCTCCTCTTGCAGAAGGTTGCTTCTGGTTCTTGATGCGTCACGTGGCCGGCGTCGAGGACGGCAGCTGGTCGCTTGCCGGCCACCATGGCGCTCGAGGACTGGTTGCCGGCCGGGGTGCGCGATGGATCGGAGGTGGAAGGAGACGAGATCGATCGAGGAAGGCGTGGAGGGAGCTAGGGTTGAGGCGTTGAGCTCTAGCTAGACAAACACATTTCTCTGCATGGATGCGTACGTATATATTGATGCGGGAGCTCGTTTTCGACTAGGCTATGGATCAACTTTTTTCCTTCTGCGGATCCGAAACCCACCCGGATTCCATCTACCAGCCATGCACGCATCTTCTTTAAGCAAAGCGCGACACATGGAGCAAGCTATGCTATCCCAATTGTGACTGTAATCGGACTAAATCGAGTCAATTGCATGGCTTAGAGCATCTTCAACACACGCGCAAGCTAAAAAAAATTACAGCATCGAAATAACTTTTCGTGCGTGGCAGCGATGAAGAGGTTTTTCAGATGCACAAAAATAGGACGCCCAATCCAACGACGCCATCTACGATCAGCGCGTACAATCCGGCGAGAATTTTCTAGGGCTGTTTTTCCAAGACTGTTTGTCTATTATCCAGAGAACCAATGCTTCGACGGTTAATCGCTCGCCAGTGGGCCTCGTTACTGCCGGTATCAAGGAGTTGGCGTCGGTCTTCTTGTATGCTCGTTTTAGAGCATCTCCAACACGCGTGCAACCGTGCAACGTGTTAAAATAAGTTTACAGTGTCAAAATATCAATTTTTTGCGAGTCGAAGAGCGCTGGCTCCAACGGCCGCTGAGAAAAATTGCGCGTGCGCCGCACCGGCACCGCTCCAGCAAAAGCGCTAAAATTTAGAATGTGTGATACAGATTCTACTCAAAAACAAGATGACATAGATAAATTTAAATAAATAATAATACAAAGGATAGCATTGCATAGATATAAAATACTCATGGGAGATAGATAAAACATACATAATAAATAAATAAACGATAAACTACTCCTTATCGTCTTCCTTCGACTCTCTCATATCCTGCTCGTCCGTTGTGATGAAGGCGTCAGGCCACCGTTCATCGTCGGGGTCCCAAGTCGACGCTCCCTTCATGGCACGGCGGGGGCGAGGCGAGTAGAGACGAGAAAGAGCGTCGGAGAGAGCGGCAGAGGCCGCATGACGAGGCACAGAGCGGTGGGAGGGCACGTGGGGGGGCGCTGGATTTATAAAGCGTGTCAGACGCCACACGCCAAAGCTAGCGCGCGTCGGGCCGCTTTTTCACCCCGTGTGTGATCTTTTCCCGCGCGTCAGAATCTCCCGCGTCCGCTTGAGCGCTCGAAACCGCTCCGCACGCTAAAACCCATGTTTCCTCGCACACGCGTTTTTACCGTCATTGTTGGAGATGCTCTTAGTCATGTAAATCGTTTGTCGATGTTGCTGCACGTATTCTAGCTAGATCTTGTGAGTTCTCTAGTGACTTTATTCTTCATATAACCCTGGATTGTATCCGGTGGACACTCTCTCTTGGTTATCCTTGATCAATAAAGCACGATATTCATCAAAGAAAATATGCAGTCCGAAAGTCGGTGTGTTCAAAATTTGCAGCGCAGGCGCTCACGATTTTTATGCGTGCTATATTTTACAACGTCTGCTAAAACGCTTTTTTTGTCTGTGACGCAAAAAAAAAGTCGGTTTTTAGCCAGCAGGGTCTTCTTTTGAAGCCTGATGGAGATGACCTTACATGTTGTGCTAGCTTGCACTACAAGTCAAAGGATGTCGCTGCCAGTTGGCTGTTGGGTGCATGTCTGGGTATGTCTACATGTGTGCATGTCCATGTAAGCATGCTCCTCATATTTTTATTATTATTTTTTGCTTTCAGTCTGTGGATATGACACTAGTTACCACATCTTCTTTCTCACACCACCTTGTCGTCGTCTCCGCCCTTGGCATTCCTTTTATGCAAAGCACACCAAAACTGATTCCCACCTCATTTGCAGCATCCTTAAAAGGTTCATTTTGAGGGGTAGGAGCCTCCCAATATAGGATATTATACATGGTGCTTGCACTACTACATGAAATCTTAACACGTGCAAAAGCTCGATCAACGACGAATGGGGGACGTCTGACGATAGTAACTTGTCACTGGTACTTAGTTACCAGTGACAGACAAGCTATTCACCACTAATAACGCAATACATGTGACGGTGATCGGACTAAAGGCAGTCGTGATTGATTCTCCATAAAGGCCAGGCCTATTGGCCTTACCTATGACACTGGTGTTTTTTTGGGTTTGAAAATGTAAAATATTGCATAAGTAAACTTAAGATCATATCACTGGCACCACTGGAAGGTTTCCTCTCTGGTTTGTGATGGTCATGGATGTGTGAAGGATGAGAGCCTCCCCCAAGGTTGGATTTAACTCTCATGGAGTAATTTCTGGATGGTTCCTTGGCCTTTTAGTAGAGCAATTTCTAAAAGGCCAAGGAAATATAACAAGGAGGATGTCTCTCTTCCCTCTCTTCTGCTGGCACCAGAGCACTGTCAGAGGAACCATCATCGCCATCATCGTCTTCATTTACTCAACCACCATATTTCGCAAAATCCCTCATTTATAAAGTGGTCCACTCACCCACAAATCTCTCGAGCCCCCTACTTAAATATGGTGTTTTATGTGATCATTTTTTATCCAAAGATTTTTTGCACTACCATTATGTCTGAGTTTTGTCTTTTGCCTCATGGCATTGGTGATCGATTCTCTCGAGCCCTCTACTTAAACGTGGTGTTTTATTGATGATTTTTTTATCCAAAGATTTGTTTCACTATCATTATGTCTGCGTTTTGTCTTTTGCCTGGTGGCATTGGTGACCTATTATTGGATATGACTTGTATATAAGTGTTATCCTCTTGTGCTAATGTATAAGTGTGCCTGTATGTTGGATCACACTTGAGGGTTAGTAATGTGTTGCGATGAATATATACATAGGGTGGCCAAAGTGATAGATATTATTGTACTTGAGTATAGGAGTCAAAGCATATGGGATAAAAAGGACGAGTGCGAAGTTTGTGTGACCGCGCACCTCGGTGCTCTGAATCCGTGACGTCCAGCAGCACATTGGGATGGTAAGCTGTCTGCTGGCTGTCCCCTGCTAGCTTGTGTTAGGTTGAGGATCTAGGCATCATAGACGTATTGGTTTCGCACACATGTTTCGTAATACATGTGTCTACTGTTCTATTATGACCCCGGTTGAGAGACTGAACGATTAAATATCTAGTTGGAGAAAGGGTGACTGATGAGATAGAAAAGACAAGTCGTGATGGGTGGCCCCGGTGAACGATTAATGAATTTGTGGGCCTCGGCACCACCGCTTGCATGCATACGCAGCCTACAGTCATGCAACGTGGCCGCATTTTTTAATGGGCTAAACCTAATTAGCTTTTAGTGATGCATTAAGGTTTATGTGAGGGTGTGCATGTTTAATTGTTTTCACCCTATTTTAAGTTTAATGTCATCTACGATATCAGATGAATACGTCTCACAAAATATTTTCATATTTAATACATATGCGTCGATACCTCATTAAAAGCTTCATTTATTTATTTCAATACGCCACGTGTATATTTTGTTAGCGCAATATATTTTTTATGCGTCGCATCGATATTTCTCACCAAGGATGGAACAAGGGCTTCATTTACCATACGGTCGATATTTCGAAACTACTATGATTTTATGTAGATATTCGACACCCGCCGTAGTTGGCGGCGTGCATGGATGAACGTTATGTGTATTTGAATATGCATTATTATCCGAGTGTGTCATTTTAATTAGGACAAAAGTAAATAGATGCTCACATAATATTAACAGGGTTGCCACACATAATATTTTCTTCAAAACAAAATTTGAGAATGGCATGCCTCCAGTTTGTTTAACATAAAAAAATAAATTTGATTTCTTCTGTTGGATTTTTTAAGGCCTACACAATTTGGTTGAGTCATCCATTCCTAATTAATTTATTTTCCAGGAGCACTTGGAGAAATGGCGTTTTGGCTCTTGGGTGGAGGCCAATTTTTGAAAATTTGAAAATTTTGGTTTCAATAAAACCTGAAAATATTTTACAACTAAACAAGGATGTGAGCCGTATGTGTGCAAAATTTTAGGTTGAAATACTTTGAAACACGGCCTGTGTAAAAAACACAAATTCATGGTGTGGAAAAATAAATAGTATCATGTGTTAAAAAACCTTAAATTTGTTTTTTTTACACAACCCTCATTTTTAACGTATTTAGTCCTGAAAATTTACACGCTTGTACATTAAACCTTCATCTATTAATGTACAATACTTAAAAAAAAACTGAAACGTAAACATACAATTTTTTGCGAAATTTAAAAAAAAACTGAAACGTTTGCTGATTGTTGTGCACAAGTGGAGGAGGAAGAAGGCGATGTTGCATGCAGGTGGGATGGACGCTTGGGGATAAATGCATTCCCTCGTGAATGGCCTAATAAAAAATAGAAAAGTATTATTGATTTGACCTGACCACTCTGTTGGACCGGATTACACACACTATTTCCACGATGTACACTATTTGGACCTGCGCATTGGTACTGCTCACATGCATGTGCAGATCGTCGATCGTCCTGTTGATGATATGGGCTAGATTCTG
Organism: Hordeum vulgare subsp. vulgare; assembly: GCF_904849725.1. Taxonomy (NCBI): domain Eukaryota; kingdom Viridiplantae; phylum Streptophyta; class Magnoliopsida; order Poales; family Poaceae; genus Hordeum; species Hordeum vulgare. The sequence goes on from NC_058521.1 coordinate 538,371,334, forward strand.
CACCGGATTCTCTCCTCTGCTCTAACCCGTAATACAAGGAAAACTGCCTCCTATACGGGGGACAGGCCAAAACAATACGATGACGGCGCGGATCCCTAGCGGGTGTGTATGGACAGGATGCCGAGCACCGACGTGCTCGTCCTCAAATCCGAATTTTCGTCATATATAGGACTTCTCTATGGTTGGGTTACCTTCATAAATTATTAGTATTTGTGGATGACTACGATGGTTTCAATCATAAGTACATGTTACTCAATTGATTTTGCAGTATCCGAGTATATGCCTCTCCCACATATAAACCGTAAGTGTCTATATCTACTATTTTATTTTATTATAGCCAATGGTCTAGGGACAATTCCGCACCACCTTCGCCACTACTTCCACGCTCTCACTCTTTTATTTTATTTGCAACTTGAAACTATACTCCCTCTCTCCCAAAATATTTTGGAACGGATGGAGTAGTGCCTAACTCTTATTTACTTGATCTTTGTAATCTTGCACACTACCTCTTTCGCATTACAAATTATCTTTTTTTTCCTTACATGTGTTTTTAGAGAGTCTAGGTAAAGCAAACTCTTGGTGTGTAAAAGGTTGTATCAGTGCAAACAGAGGCTGAGAGAATGGGATTCTTACCTGGGATATTGATGCTTGATACTTCCACATTGAAAAGTGCTACAAAAATTCCATACACTTGGGAATTACCAAGCTCGTTTGTGGTGTTTTTTTACGGAAAGCATAACGCTAGGTTTTAATATTCTCGTGTGCATTTGTGTGAAAGGTTGACAACACAAATGCACACGAGAATATTCAACCTAGCGCTATAGTATGAAGAGCAACAAACTATATCATACTTTTACACAAAACACCATTTGTTTGCTTAGAGAATGGGATGAAAAATTTATGACATAATTTTTTCCTCTTGAAAACATACAGAGCACGTTGCATTGCAGTGTTAGCATAATGTTAATGACACACTAGCATCTCATGTTAAGGATATTATGATACTATGGAGATGCTAGTTAAGGCTATTATAATACTATGGTATAGTATGAATTGAAGAGTTTGTTATCTTTATTGCTATCTACGAGATTCTGACTGTGAGAGAAAATCCTTTTGAGATCCGGAGACATTTTCTAAATCATGATTTTTCCTTTTAAAATTAGCGAACATTTTTAAATTCACAAATATTTCTAAATTTATGAACAATCTTAAAACCCGTGAAGATTTTCGTTCAAATGCGTAAAGATTTTTTATTATTTAAAACGTTTTTAAAACTTTGCAAACATTTTATTATTATTTTGGAACATTTTAAATATTCTCTCTACTTTTAGAAAGAATACTTTCCTTTTTTCATCACTTCCCTGGATGGGCCGAGGACCAATAGGATGAGTGGCCAGCCATCTGAGGCAAGCATCTTGGGGCGTGTGATTTTGGCCATCCTTCGACGCATTGCACGCTATATAGAACCTCCTCTCCATGTGGGTTGTTTTGTTGTCGGGTGAGAGCATGGTTAATAGTATAGCCAACTGTCGGCTATAAGGAGTTTTCATGTCATATATTGCCGACCTAAGAAGTATTACTTTATCACTACATGGTCCATCTTAAATCCTCACAATGTTTCTTGAAGCTCGTGCTACAGCCGACTGTTAATATGTAACCCGCTTCTCTTCTCTCTCCTCTTCTCTTTCAACAAACTCACAAAAATATAATGCTTCAATCCTTACAGCCTGCTGCCTGTACCTTATTATACTTGTTGTGACGGGAATTGGTTTTCTACTTCATGAGTTTGTGAGGGGGTCAACTGATACTTGTGATATACGTTGGGTTTTCTGTGAAGAAGGACGGGTTATCACGACATAATACGGGTAAGTATTTCCCTCGATTAAGAAACCAAGGTTTATCGAACCAATAGGAATAGCAATCATCAACCGTCTTCAGCAGTTGCACACAAAAGAGCAAATAACTTGGACCCAACGCGGGAAAGAGGGTTGGCAATCCCCTTGATCTCGTTATTTGCAAGTGAATGAGGTGTGTAGATAATTGTAGATAGTTGTGACTTGCAAAATAAAATAAAAGACAAATAATAACAATGAGGAAATTATAAGTTTTCTAAATATATAAGTGAATAGACCCGGGGGCCATAGTGTTCTCTTGTGGCATCTCTCATGGAAGCAACATATGATGGGTAAACTAATTATTGTTGGGTAATTGGTGGAAGAATGGATAGTTATGTGATTCTCATGGAAATGATAATGTATATATAGGCATCACGTTCAGAAGCAAATAGGTCGACTCCTGCCTGCACCTACTACTGTTACTCCATCCAAAGACCGCTATCGAGCATGCATCTAGAGTATTAATTACAACAGAGTAATGCTTGGAGAACAATGACATGATGTAGACAAAGTAAACTCAATCAATATGAATAAACCCATCGTTTTATCCTTAATGGCATCAACACAAAGATGCAACTTGTCCCCTTCTGTCACTGGGATATAGAAACTCTTCAGGTTGAACCAACAACAACGCACCCCTCTCATTGAAGAAATACCAAACTACTTGGCCAAATAAATTGAATAAACCGGGGAGAATTACGAAGCTATGATGATCATGCAAATAATAATCATAAAAATCAGAGAAGACTCAAATACTTTTCATGAATAATCTGAACATAAACCCATAATTCATCGGATCCCAACAAACACACCATGTAAAAGAATTGCATTGATAGATCAAAGCGAAGTTGCGATGGTCATTGTATTGAAGAGAGAGAGAGAGAGAGAGAGAGAGAGATAAAGAAAGAGAGAGAGAGACATCTAGATACTAACTACAGACTCATAGGTCTGTGGTGCACTACTCACACATCATCACGAGGGAAGCAAGGTTGATGAAGAGGCCCTCCGTGATTGCCCCCCCCTTTCGGCAGGGTACCGGAATGGAGCTCCAGATGGGGTCGCCATAGAATAGAGACCTACGTCGGCGTAAAAAGTGTTTGCGTATGATATTTAGGTTTTCTAGAACATTTGGCAGTTTATAAGCCACAAAACGAGGCAAGAGGGGCCACAAGGGCGTGCCAAGTCATCAGGGCACTGCCACCCCCGGCCCTGGCCAAGCCCTGTTGCCTTAGGGGCCGATGTGTGGCTTCTGGTTTCCTCCCGAAGCTTCTAGGTCTTATTTTATTCTAGAAAAAATCATAAAAAAGTGTCATAGCAATTGGACTTCGTTTGGTACTCAAAACCTAAAAATCAAACAAAAAAACACGCAGAAAACAGCAACTCGCACTAACAATTGGTTAATAGGTTAGTGCTCAAAAATAATATAAAATGGTAAATTATGACCCAAAAATGCCTAGGATGTTAATATAACATCATGGTACAATAAAAATTTATAGATAGATTGGAGACGTATAAAGCATCTCCAGGCTTAATTCCTGCTCGTCCTCGAGTAGGTAAATGATAAAACAGATTTTTTTTATATGACATGCTATCCAATATGTAATCTTTTTAATGTATGCTCCTTAAAAAATGATGAATCAACAAACATCAACATAGTAATAATTATAAGCATAAGCAAAAATATCATCAATCTTTCAAAGTATACGATCCCAAAAAAATGTTTACCCCCATTAATCTTTCATATTAGCAAAGCATGGCTCCGTCTTCACCACATTAATGCAAATGTTAAGCACCATGTTGTCCAAGTCAGGCAATTAGATCATACTTTTTCATAGTGAGTCAACGTTTTATTCTTCGCACAATACATGAGCGTGAGCCATGGACATAGCATAAGGTGGAATACAATATGGTGGTAGGTATCAAAGGGGTAAAAGTGGAGAAGATAGTCTCACATCAACTAGGCGTACCAACAAGCTATGGAGATGCCCATCGGTAGATGTCAATGCAAGGTGTAGGGGTTGTCATGTAAATGATGCACTAGAGCTATAACTGTATGAATCTCAAATGAAGCTAAGTGGGGTGTGCATCAAACTTGCTTGCTCATGAAGACTTGCGGCATTTGAGGAAGCCCGTGATCGGAATATGCAAGCCAAGTTTTTAATAATGATAATATGATTCCCACTAGCATATGAAAATGACATATCATGAGACTCGCTATATGAGGAACATGTTGCCACTTTGAGGCACAAGTGTGGTAAAGGATAGTAGCAAAGTCCCTTCCCTCTTTTTCTCTCATTCATTATTTTCATTTTTTATGGTGGGCTCATTTGGCCTCCTCCATTTTTATTTTTCTTCCGGAGTATCTTCCCGACTTGTGAGGGGATCATAATCTCCATCATTCTTTCCTCACTCGAACAATGCTCTAATAAGTATGATCATCACGTTTTTATTTACTTACAACTCATGAATGCTTGATATGACTCAATATGAATGCCTCTGGAAGTGTACCAAGATGTGCAATGATCTAGCATGACATGTATGAGCAATATAATGAATGGTGTCTTTGCCAAAAATGCTATGTCAGCTCTATATGATCATGCAAAGCAATATGATGATGAATAAACTAGTCATATGATGTAACGATGGAATTTGCATGGCAATATATCTTGGAATGCCTATGAAAATGCCATGATAGGTAGGTATGGTGGTTGTTTTGAGGAATATAAAGAAAGGTTTATGTGTGACAGAGCATATCATGCCATGGGGTTTGGATGCACTGGCGAAGTTCGCACCAATCCTCGAGGTGAGAATGGGCAATGGACGTGTGACAGCCCGATGCCGACGTTCCAGAAGATTCCTCTTTATTTCCGTTTCCGTCGTGTAGTTATTTTTTTTCGTTCGTTGCATCATCGCATCATGCATGGCATCATGTCAACTGTGTTTTGTCGGTGTTGCTTGTTGCCGTGTTGTTGGGTGTTAGTGCTTTGTGAGTGGCGTTGTTTTGGAGTGATGAGAGTGGGTGCGTGAGAGCCACCTCAAAGCCCTATTGCACCGCGGACCTAAAACCTTCTCTCCCCTCTTATTCCGTTTTTGTGGTTTTCCTTAAGTCTTCGTTTAAACCCCTAATTAAAAAAGGGTTCGTCTTCTTTTAATAAAAGTCCTTTTATTAAATGTGGGGGCCACCCCTTGGGTTTTCTTTTATTTCTCCTCTTGTTTTATTTTAAAAACAGTCTCATTTTATTTTCTTCTTTATAGAGCCTTTATTTTATGATTTAAATAAAAAAGGGGGTTTATATTATTCTTTCGTAAAAGGGTTTATTTTAATTCTTCAAAAGGTTCTTTTATTCGTTTTAAAAAAAAGAAAGCCCAATCTATTTTTAGAGCTGGGGTTTATTTTTAAAGGAGCAAAGGCATTCTCTTTATTTTATTATTTATTTGTTTTCCTTTTCTTTGTTAAAAGCCTTTCTTTAGTTAAAATTTTCTGTTTTAAAAGTTTTTAAAGAAAAAAAAACAAAACTATTGGGGGAGGGAGCCCAGCCAAGCAGGCCAAGGCCGAGCGCCCCCCCCTGCCCTAGCGCCAAGCCCCGATGCCTCTCCTCCTCCCCATCTCCCCGAGCACCGTCATCCCCTCTTCTGCGCGTTCCCTCGCCCGAACCCCTCGCCATGGTCGCGCCGCGAGCCCCGCGCCTCGCCGTGCTGCGCCCCTCGAGCCGCCACCTGCAGCAGGCCCAGGCGCCGCCACCTCCCTCTTCCCCGTTGTGCCACGGCCTCCCGCGCGCCCCGGCGTGCCGCTCGCCAGGCCTCGCCGCTGTTCCCCTCAGCTGCGTCGCCTCCGCGCGTGGCCCCGCGCCGCCATGCTTGCCTGGCCGCCGGTTGCCCTGCTGCTCCACCTCGCCGTTCCTCCTCAGGAGCTGCCCGCCGCCGACAGCGCCCCCGCGCGCCAAGCTGCGCCTCGCCGGCCTCCCGGGCGCCGCCTCGCCGCCAGGCCCAGACCGCCTCCTCGCCGTTCTCCGGGCTTGCCTTGCTGCCGCCTTGCCGGCGTCAGCCCGTGCCCTGCCCGCCGTGGTCGCCAAGTCCTCCAGGCTCAGCCTCCTGCTCCTCCTGCCGAGCTGTTGCTATTGTTGTGCGAAACTGTTGTGCCTGATTGCATTGCCTGCTTGCTGCTGCACTTGTTGTTGCTATTGCCTGTAGCTGCTGCGTTGCTTGCTGCTATGGCTGTGCCCGCTTGCTTTCTGTTGCTGTCAGTAGTATGGCCATTGCATATTGCTGTTGATGAGCTTGCCTGCGCGAGATGTGCTGCCGCCTTGGCCTCTCCCATGCCTGCCGATGCGGTTGCTTGCCGTTGCCTGCCCTGCTTGCTGCTGCTTGTTGTTTGCCTGCTTGGTGAATGCTAGGATAGGTTGCTGCCTGCTTGCTGCTTGGTGCCTTGCTAGCTTGCTCCTGCTTGTGTTTTGTTGTTGTTATTGTGGTAGCTTAGTGTTGTTGCTTGCCTGATGTTAGTTGCCATGCGTAGTTTGCTGTTTGTTGCTAGGTTAGTTGCTTGCTGCCGTCACCGACGAGTGTTGCTGTTGTGTCGCCTGCCGTCGCCGCGTGCACCATCCCCGCCTGTCGGGAGTCATCGACTAGTTCGCCGAGTACCACGACGTCCTCGACGACCCCCGGAAACGAGTTTGACTTCCTCGACGTCGCCGAAGACACGTGATCGACTACCGACGCCGAAGACCGTGAACCACGACGCCGAGCGAACGACTACCATCGACGAGACCGAGTACCTCGACTTCCATGACGACCACGACCTCCACGACGTCCGCTTCGACCGAACCCCTCTGATTCGCACGCGTCGAAGGTATACCGATGAGACGAGTCGTGTAACGAACGAATGTGATGTATGAGTTGTATCATGTGTTGCACTGTATGTTGCCCGTGGCACGTTGTGTTCCTCTTATGTTGTGCCCCGACACATGGGAACCCAGTATCGGGATCACCCCATTCTTTAATTACCATTACTATCATTGCCATGCTAGTTTTACCGTTGCTACCGTTTATGTCTCGTTGCCTACCACATGTTAAATATCAGCCTCTCAACAATGCCATGATTACCTTCAACATGTTCGACCTAGCAAACCACTGATTGGCTATGTTACCGCTTGCTTAACCCTGTTGTTAGCGTTGCTAGTTGCAGGTGCAGATGCTTCCATGTGAAAACATGGGTTCTTTGTTATATCACCATATTAAATGCTATTTAATTTAATGCACCTATATACTTGGTAAAAGGTGGAAGGCTCGGCCTTTCTAGCCTGGTGGTTTGTTCCACCTTTGCCCCCTTAGTTTCGGCTACCGGTGTTATGTTCCATAATCGAGCGCTCCTAACACGATCGGGGTTGTTATGGGGACCCCCTTGATAATTTGTTTTAGATTAAAGCTGGTCTGGCAAGGCCCAACATTGGTACTACATTTTCCCAACATAATAATTTTGTTAATACTGAAAGCATAGGGCGTCATGAACCCGAGGAGTAATTTCACATAATACAGGGGGGCAGTGCTGTTGGTGCTGGTCCAAAACTAGAGCCATTTGCGGGGCCAACCCAGGGCAAGTCGGGAGATTTATATCAGGCCACCGTACGCTGTGCTTATCCGTCGTGTCCTGAGAACGAGATACGCGTCTCCTATCGGGATCGTCGACACGCCGGGCGGCCTTGCTGGATTAGTTTTACCTTTGACGAGATATCTTGTGCATCGGGATTCCGGTGATGCTTTGGGTAATCTCAGAGTTGAGGTTTTCCACTAGGGAATCCGACGAGATCGCGAGCTTCGTGATGGAGGATTTCTATGCGGCTTGTGGTAATTTGTGATGGACTAGTTGGAGCACCCCTGCAGGGTTAAATCTTTCGGAAAGCCGTGCCCGCGGTTATGTGGCAATGTGGAAATTTTGTTTAACACTGGTTCTAGATAACTTGAAGTTAACTTAATTAAAATATGCCAACTGTGTGCGTAACCGTGACTGTCTCTTTCGTGAGTTCTTTCTCCGATCGAGGACACGGTGGGGTTATGTCTGACGTAGATAGGTGTTCGGGATCATTCATTTGATCATCAGTAGTTCACGACCGGTATGCGTAGTTCACCCCCCCCCCCCCTCATTTCTGGTACTCGTAAGTTTAGCCACCAAATATGTGCTTAGCCGCTGCTGCAACCTCACCACTTAACCATGCCTCACCCATTAAGCTTTGCTAGTCTTGATACCTTTGGAAATGAGATTGCTGAGTCCCCTGTGGCTCACAGATTACTACAACGCCAGTTGCAGGTACACGTAAAGGTTACTTGACACGAGCGCGTTGATTCTTCATTTGAAGTTGCTTCTTCTTCTTCTTCTTCATCGATCTAGGATGGGTTCCAGGCCGGCAGCCTCGGGCTCGCGGCGGGGTGGAGCGGGCACTCGGTCCAGATCGGGCCTGGGGCGGGCCAGATCTGGGTCCGGCGGGCCAGATCTGGGTCCGGCGGGCCATGGCTAGGAGGTGGGAGAATGGAGCTCCGGGCAATCGTCGGGGTCTCTAATTAGGTTGTGGAGATTGCACCGAGCAATTTGTACAGGTTCTAGTGACCGCCCTAAGAGTTACCAAAGTGTTCGTGTCCGGTGACGGCCCCCAAGGGTTGCCATTTGTACGGGCTCGGTGACCACCCTCAAGGGCCCTTTAGTGGATTCATGACATCTTGCATTGTGCGAGGGCGTGAGGAGATCACGGTGGCCCTAATGCTTTCTTGGGGAGCATTATGCCACCACACCGCTCCAAACGGGGATTAGCATGCGCAAGATTGTGAACTTCGGGATACATCATCGTCTCCACGTGCCTTGGTTATCTCTTATATGAGCCCTTTACTTTGTGATAGCCATATTGTTTCATGTTATATATCTTGCTATTACTTAGTTCTTTATCTTACTTAGCATAAGTTGTTGATGCACAAATGTGAGCCTAGTTGTTTTAGGTTTTGTGCTTCGCAAATTAAAAACTACTTTTATTCCGTATTTGTTCAAACAAAATCGTAATTATTTCAAAGCGTCTATTTACCCCCTCTAGGCGACACCCGCATCCTTTCGCCTTCGCTTCACATGCCTACTTCTGCCCCGCGCATCCACACCTGCGACGAGGACAACAGGCATGGGGCGTGCGAGCTCCGTGCAGGCCCGCGACATCGGATGTGCCCGTCCGCCCGCGGCATGCAACTCCAGCTACAAGAACATCCAACACGCACGCCCGCCCGCGGTGGCTTCGGCTGCAGCGGCCAACACACAAGCAAGGCTGCGACGAGGACGCACGAGGTAACCTAGCGCGAAGACGAGGGCGACAGGCATGGGGCGTGCGAAGTCGTCGGCGGCCTCCCCTGATGCGTGGCTTCAGGTGGGACAACCTAGGATGGCTATGACGTGGAGTGTGGTGGCCGGGCGTGAACCCGGCAGCCTCATATTTGAGCCGGGTTTGAAGGGTGCCAGTGAGTCCGGTCGTATAGGGAGCAAATAAGGTGTGTGGTTGGGTCACTTTTTTTTACCAGACGGGCGCTCCGGGTGTTTAGCGATGAAATAGGGGGTCCATAGATAATCTAAGAAGAAAATATGGAATAAGATCAATAGAATTTTCAGAAATAAATTTCTTAATTTTTTGGTAATGTTAATAATATAAATAATATGTTTTGTATGTAAAATAAAGGTCAGAGATACACCTATAGAAATGTATCACTGTCCAAAATGTCACGTATTATGCAATGAAGAGGGTAAATATGAGTAAAAGTAACTACATGGTAAAAAATAAATACTTAGCACATTTGATGCACTGAGGATGATGCCCTAGCAACTCTTGTAGATTAACAAAAGAACATATATAAAAGGGCAATGGTGCTGATATATATAAAATAGGACTGATTTACAAGATGCTCAGTTTGAAGGAGATCATCTCCAAGCAATTACATAGCTAGATGGACATGGGTGACGACAAACCCTTTCCAAAAGAGCAGTAGTACAAGGTTTTAAGAAGTCAGCAGAAAGACAACCACCACCATACATGGAGTTCCGTATGCTATGATTTGCACCGTAGGTGAAGCACACATGCTAGCAAGCATCTAGCTAGATTAAGAAAAGAACTTATGCAGAAGGGCAATAACGAAGATATATATTGTATTGAACATGACCGATTTACGACATATGCTCGACATTATCTTCAAGCAATTGGAATACATACACAGCTAGATGGACAAGGACGACAAGCCCTTTCCAAATGAACAGTACACAAGGTTTCAAAAGGTCAGTAGAAAGACAATCACCAAAGTACGTGGAGCTCCGCATGCTATGATTTGCACAAGCACACATGCAAGCAAAAGCATCTAGATATAGCTAGCTACACAGCTACATGGCTTGTTCCAAACCGCAAGTTGTATTTTGAGCACGTTCTTCATCTATGGTGTTGGTGTCGCTGGTGGGATGACCTTGATCCGCTGCAGGTTCTTCTTCGTTCCTGGCATCGCTGGCGGGGTGACCTTGATCTGCCCGACGTTCTTCTTGGGTGTCGCCGGAGCGAATTTGATCCGCAGCACAGTCTTCTTCTTCAGTGTCCCCGTCTGAACGATCTTGATCCGCAGTACGTTCCTTCTTGACGGCAGCTCTGGCACGTCGTCGTCGGTGTGGAGCTTGGGCGCGAACCACGGGAGTTGGAGCGCAGCGGCCGCCGTGAGCCGCTTAGCTGGGTTGCACTCGAGAAGCCCTTTCAAGACTTGGAAGCCGTCCTGGGACAAGGTCTCCCGGGGGAAGAGGTTTCCCAGCGTGTTGTGCTGCTCCTGCTGCGCCTTGGCCGCGACGAACTCCGGCCAAGGTAACCCAAGAACGCGGAAGATAGCCGAGAGCTGGGCGATCCTGTCGTCCTTTTTGTCGGCCTTAAACAGCATCTCGCCGGTTAGCATCTCGGCCATGACGCATCCCAGCGACCACGTGTCGACGCGCTCGGCATAGTCCGGCTTGCCCAGGAGGATCTCGGGCGCCATGTAGGGCATGGTGCCAGCAAATTTGTACGGCAACTTGGCGGTCTCCAAGGACATGGCTAGCCCGAGGTCGCAGATCTTGAGGATCTTTCCTCCTTCGCCGACGAGGATGTTGTGCGGCTTGATGTCGCGGTGGATGATGTGATGCATGTGCATCTTGCTGGTGCCGGTCAGGAGCTGCCACATGAAGCCTTTCACGATGGCCTCCGGGAGCGGCGGCCTCTCGGACAGGAAGGCGCGGAGGTTCGGCCCGACGTAGTCCATGGCGAGGCAGAGGTTGCGGGTGATCGGGTCGCGGAAGAGTCCACGGGTGCCGACGACGTAAGGGTTCGGGGCGCAGGCCTCGAGGAAGCCGGCCTCCTCCTCGATCTCTCTGTTGGCGACGGCGGGATCGTCGGTGGAGCGGAGGACCTTGATGGCGACGGTCTTGCCGGTGACGCGGTGGCGCGCCTTGAGGACTGCGCCGAAGCTGCCCTCGCCGAGGCAGGGCGTGTCCTGGAACTCGAAGGCCGTCGTGGTGCCGATGCGGACGCGCCTCCTCTTGCAGAAGGTTGCTTCTGGTTCTTGATGCGTCACGTGGCCGGCGTCGAGGACGGCAGCTGGTCGCTTGCCGGCCACCATGGCGCTCGAGGACTGGTTGCCGGCCGGGGTGCGCGATGGATCGGAGGTGGAAGGAGACGAGATCGATCGAGGAAGGCGTGGAGGGAGCTAGGGTTGAGGCGTTGAGCTCTAGCTAGACAAACACATTTCTCTGCATGGATGCGTACGTATATATTGATGCGGGAGCTCGTTTTCGACTAGGCTATGGATCAACTTTTTTCCTTCTGCGGATCCGAAACCCACCCGGATTCCATCTACCAGCCATGCACGCATCTTCTTTAAGCAAAGCGCGACACATGGAGCAAGCTATGCTATCCCAATTGTGACTGTAATCGGACTAAATCGAGTCAATTGCATGGCTTAGAGCATCTTCAACACACGCGCAAGCTAAAAAAAATTACAGCATCGAAATAACTTTTCGTGCGTGGCAGCGATGAAGAGGTTTTTCAGATGCACAAAAATAGGACGCCCAATCCAACGACGCCATCTACGGTCAGCGCGTACAATCCGGCGAGAATTTTCTAGGGCTGTTTTTCCAAGACTGTTTGTCTATTATCCAGAGAACCAATGCTTCGACGGTTAATCGCTCGCCAGTGGGCCTCGTTACTGCCGGTATCAAGGAGTTGGCGTCGGTCTTCTTGTATGCTCGTTTTAGAGCATCTCCAACACGCGTGCAACCGTGCAACGTGTTAAAATAAGTTTACAGTGTCAAAATATCAATTTTTTGCGAGTCGAAGAGCGCTGGCTCCAACGGCCGCTGAGAAAAATTGCGCGTGCGCCGCACCGGCACCGCTCCAGCAAAAGCGCTAAAATTTAGAATGTGTGATACAGATTCTACTCAAAAACAAGATGACATAGATAAATTTAAATAAATAATAATACAAAGGATAGCATTGCATAGATATAAAATACTCATGGGAGATAGATAAAACATACATAATAAATAAATAAACGATAAACTACTCCTTATCGTCTTCCTTCGACTCTCTCATATCCTGCTCGTCCGTTGTGATGAAGGCGTCAGGCCACCGTTCATCGTCGGGGTCCCAAGTCGACGCTCCCTTCATGGCACGGCGGGGGCGAGGCGAGTAGAGACGAGAAAGAGCGTCGGAGAGAGCGGCAGAGGCCGCATGACGAGGCACAGAGCGGTGGGAGGGCACGTGGGGGGGCGCTGGATTTATAAAGCGTGTCAGACGCCACACGCCAAAGCTAGCGCGCGTCGGGCCGCTTTTTCACCCCGTGTGTGATCTTTTCCCGCGCGTCAGAATCTCCCGCGTCCGCTTGAGCGCTCGAAACCGCTCCGCACGCTAAAACCCATGTTTCCTCGCACACGCGTTTTTACCGTCATTGTTGGAGATGCTCTTAGTCATGTAAATCGTTTGTCGATGTTGCTGCACGTATTCTAGCTAGATCTTGTGAGTTCTCTAGTGACTTTATTCTTCATATAACCCTGGATTGTATCCGGTGGACACTCTCTCTTGGTTATCCTTGATCAATAAAGCACGATATTCATCAAAGAAAATATGCAGTCCGAAAGTCGGTGTGTTCAAAATTTGCAGCGCAGGCGCTCACGATTTTTATGCGTGCTATATTTTACAACGTCTGCTAAAACGCTTTTTTTGTCTGTGACGCAAAAAAAAAGTCGGTTTTTAGCCAGCAGGGTCTTCTTTTGAAGCCTGATGGAGATGACCTTACATGTTGTGCTAGCTTGCACTACAAGTCAAAGGATGTCGCTGCCAGTTGGCTGTTGGGTGCATGTCTGGGTATGTCTACATGTGTGCATGTCCATGTAAGCATGCTCCTCATATTTTTATTATTATTTTTTGCTTTCAGTCTGTGGATATGACACTAGTTACCACATCTTCTTTCTCACACCACCTTGTCGTCGTCTCCGCCCTTGGCATTCCTTTTATGCAAAGCACACCAAAACTGATTCCCACCTCATTTGCAGCATCCTTAAAAGGTTCATTTTGAGGGGTAGGAGCCTCCCAATATAGGATATTATACATGGTGCTTGCACTACTACATGAAATCTTAACACGTGCAAAAGCTCGATCAACGACGAATGGGGAACGTCTGACGATAGTAACTTGTCACTGGTACTTAGTTACCAGTGACAGACAAGCTATTCACCACTAATAACGCAATACATGTGACGGTGATCGGACTAAAGGCAGTCGTGATTGATTCTCCATAAAGGCCAGGCCTATTGGCCTTACCTATGACACTGGTGTTTTTTTGGGTTTGAAAATGTAAAATATTGCATAAGTAAACTTAAGATCATATCACTGGCACCACTGGAAGGTTTCCTCTCTGGTTTGTGATGGTCATGGATGTGTGAAGGATGAGAGCCTCCCCCAAGGTTGGATTTAACTCTCATGGAGTAATTTCTGGATGGTCCCTTGGCCTTTTAGTAGAGCAATTTCTAAAAGGCCAAGGAAATATAACAAGGAGGATGTCTCTCTTCCCTCTCTTCTGCTGGCACCAGAGCACTGTCGGAGGAACCATCATCGCCATCATCGTCTTCATTTACTCAACCACCATATTTCGCAAAATCCCTCATTTATAAAGTGGTCCACTCACCCACAAATCTCTCGAGCCCCCTACTTAAATATGGTGTTTTATGTGATCATTTTTTATCCAAAGATTTTTTGCACTACCATTATGTCTGAGTTTTGTCTTTTGCCTCATGGCATTGGTGATCGATTCTCTCGAGCCCTCTACTTAAACGTGGTGTTTTATTGATGATTTTTTTATCCAAAGATTTGTTTCACTATCATTATGTCTGCGTTTTGTCTTTTGCCTGGTGGCATTGGTGACCTATTATTGGATATGACTTGTATATAAGTGTTATCCTCTTGTGCTAATGTATAAGTGTGCCTGTATGTTGGATCACACTTGAGGGTTAGTAATGTGTTGCGATGAATATATACATAGGGTGGCCAAAGTGATAGATATTATTGTACTTGAGTATAGGAGTCAAAGCATATGGGATAAAAAGGACGAGTGCGAAGTTTGTGTGACCGCGCACCTCGGTGCTCTGAATCCGTGACGTCCAGCAGCACATTGGGATGGTAAGCTGTCTGCTGGCTGTCCCCTGCTAGCTTGTGTTAGGTTGAGGATCTAGGCATCATAGACGTATTGGTTTCGCACACATGTTTCGTAATACATGTGTCTACTGTTCTATTATGACCCCGGTTGAGAGACTGAACGATTAAATATCTAGTTGGAGAAAGGGTGACTGATGAGATAGAAAAGACAAGTCGTGATGGGTGGCCCCGGTGAACGATTAATGAATTTGTGGGCCTCGGCACCACCGCTTGCATGCATACGCAGCCTACAGTCATGCAACGTGGCCGCATTTTTTAATGGGCTAAACCTAATTAGCTTTTAGTGATGCATTAAGGTTTATGTGAGGGTGTGCATGTTTAATTGTTTTCACCCTATTTTAAGTTTAATGTCATCTACGATATCAGATGAATACGTCTCACAAAATATTTTCATATTTAATACATATGCGTCGATACCTCATTAAAAGCTTCATTTATTTATTTCAATACGCCACGTGTATATTTTGTTAGCGCAATATATTTTTTATGCGTCGCATCGATATTTCTCACCAAGGATGGAACAAGGGCTTCATTTACCATACGGTCGATATTTCGAAACTACTATGATTTTATGTAGATATTCGACACCCGCCGTAGTTGGCGGCGTGCATGGATGAACGTTATGTGTATTTGAATATGCATTATTATCCGAGTGTGTCATTTTAATTAGGACAAAAGTAAATAGATGCTCACATAATATTAACAGGGTTGCCACACATAATATTTTCTTCAAAACAAAATTTGAGAATGGCATGCCTCCAGTTTGTTTAACATAAAAAAATAAATTTGATTTCTTCTGTTGGATTTTTTAAGGCCTACACAATTTGGTTGAGTCATCCATTCCTAATTAATTTATTTTCCAGGAGCACTTGGAGAAATGGCGTTTTGGCTCTTGGGTGGAGGCCAATTTTTGAAAATTTGAAAATTTTGGTTTCAATAAAACCTGAAAATATTTTACAACTAAACAAGGATGTGAGCCGTATGTGTGCAAAATTTTAGGTTGAAATACTTTGAAACACGGCCTGTGTAAAAAACACAAATTCATGGTGTGGAAAAATAAATAGTATCATGTGTTAAAAAACCTTAAATTTTTTTTTTTTACACAACCCTCATTTTTAACGTATTTAGTCCTGAAAATTTACACGCTTGTACATTAAACCTTCATCTATTAATGTACAATACTTAAAAAAAAACTGAAAACGTAAACATACAATTTTTTGCGAAATTTAAAAAAAAACTGAAACGCTTGCTGATTGTTGTGCACAAGTGGAGGAGGAAGAAGGCGATGTTGCATGCAGGTGGGATGGACGCTTGGGGATAAATGCATTCCCTCGTGAATGGCCTAATAAAAAATAGAAAAGTATTATTGATTTGACCTGACCACTCTGTTGGACCGGATTACACACACTATTTCCACGATGTACACTATTTGGACCTGCGCATTGGTACTGCTCACATGCATGTGCAGATCGTCGATCGTCCTGTTGATGATATGGGCTAGATTCTGCACCGGATTCTCTCCTCTGCTCTAACCCGTAATACAAGGAAAACTGCCTCCTATACGGGGGGCAGGCCAAAACAATACGATGACGGCGCGGATCCCTAGCGGGTGTGTATGGACAGGATGCCGAGCACCGACGTGCTCGTCCTCAAATCCGAATTTTCGTCATATATAGGACTTCTCTATGGTTGGGTTACCTTCATAAATTATTAGTATTTGTGGATGACTACGATGGTTTCAATCATAAGTACATGTTACTCAATTGATTTTGCAGTATCCGAGTATATGCCTCTCCCACATATAAACCGTAAGTGTCTATATCTACTATTTTATTTTATTATAGCCAATGGTCTAGGGACAATTCCGCACCACCTTCGCCACTACTTCCACGCTCTCACTCTTTTATTTTATTTGCAACTTGAAACTATACTCCCTCTCTCCCAAAATATTTTGGAACGGATGGAGTAGTGCCTAACTCTTATTTACTTGATCTTTGTAATCTTGCACACTACCTCTTTCGCATTACAAATTATCTCTTTTTCCTTACATGTGTTTTTAGAGAGTCTAGGTAAAGCAAACTCTTGGTGTGTAAAAGGTTGTATCAGTGCAAACAGAGGCTGAAAGAATGGGATTCTTACCTGGGATATTGATGCTTGATACTTCCACATTGAAAAGTGCTACAAAAATTCCATACACTTGGGAATTACCAAGCTCGTTTGTGGTGTTTTTTTACGGAAAGCATAACGCTAGGTTTTAATATTCTCGTGTGCATTTGTGTGAAAGGTTGACAACACAAATGCACACGAGAATATTCAACCTAGCGCTATAGTATGAAGAGCAACAAACTATATCATACTTTTACACAAAACACCATTTGTTTGCTTAGAGAATGGGATGAAAAATTTATGACATAATTTTTTCCTCTTGAAAACATACAGAGCACGTTGCATTGCAGTGTTAGCATAATGTTAATGACACACTAGCATCTCATGTTAAGGATATTATGATACTATGGAGATGCTAGTTAAGG
This sequence comes from Hordeum vulgare subsp. vulgare, assembly GCF_904849725.1. NCBI lineage: Eukaryota > Viridiplantae > Streptophyta > Magnoliopsida > Poales > Poaceae > Hordeum > Hordeum vulgare. Next base: position 538,388,491 of record NC_058521.1, read on the forward strand.
CTATTATAATACTATGGTATAGTATGAATTGAAGAGTTTGTTATCTTTATTGCTATCTACGAGATTCTGACTGTGAGAGAAAATCCTTTTGAGATCCGGAGACATTTTCTAAATCATGATTTTTCCTTTTAAAATTAGCGAACATTTTTAAATTCACAAATATTTCTAAATTTATGAACAATCTTAAAACCCGTGAAGATTTTCGTTCAAATGCGTAAAGATTTTTTATTATTTAAAACGTTTTTAAAACTTTGCAAACATTTTATTATTATTTTGGAACATTTTAAATATTCTCTCTACTTTTAGAAAGAATACTTTCCTTTTTTCATCACTTCCCTGGATGGGCCGAGGACCAATAGGATGAGTGGCCAGCCATCTGAGGCAAGCATCTTGGGGCGTGTGATTTTGGCCATCCTTTGACGCATTGCACGCTATATAGAACCTCCTCTCCATGTGGGTTGTTTTGTTGTCGGGTGAGAGCATGGTTAATAGTATAGCCAACTGTCGGCTATAAGGAGTTTTCATGTCATATATTGCCGACCTAAGAAGTATTACTTTATCACTACATGGTCCATCTTAAATCCTCACAATGTTTCTTGAAGCTCGTGCTACAACCGACTGTTAATATGTAACCCGCTTCTCTTCTCTCTCCTCTTCTCTTTCAACAAACTCACAAAAATATAATGCTTCAATCCTTACAGCCTGCTGCCTGTACCTTATTATACTTGTTGTGGCGGGAATTGGTTTTCTACTTCATGAGTTTGTGAGGGGGTCAACTGATACTTGTGATATACGTTGGGTTTTCTGTGAAGAAGGACGGGTTATCACGACATAATACGGGTAAGTATTTCCCTCGATTAAGAAACCAAGGTTTATCGAACCAATAGGAATAGCAATCATCAACCGTCTTCAGCAGTTGCACACAAAAGAGCAAATAACTTGGACCCAACGCGGGAAAGAGGGTTGGCAATCCCCTTGATCTCGTTATTTGCAAGTGAATGAGGTGTGTAGATAATTGTAGATAGTTGTGACTTGCAAAATAAAATAAAAGACAAATAATAACAATGAGGAAATTATAAGTTTTCTAAATATATAAGTGAATAGACCCGGGGGCCATAGTGTTCTCTTGTGGCATCTCTCATGGAAGCAACATATGATGGGTAAACTAATTATTGTTGGGTAATTGGTGGAAGAATGGATAGTTATGTGATTCTCATGGAAATGATAATGTATATATAGGCATCACGTTCAGAAGCAAATAGGTCGACTCCTGCCTGCACCTACTACTGTTACTCCACCCAAAGACCGCTATCGAGCATGCATCTAGAGTATTAATTACAACAGAGTAATGCTTGGAGAACAATGACATGATGTAGACAAAGTAAACTCAATCAATATGAATAAACCCATCGTTTTATCCTTAATGGCATCAACACAAAGATGCAACTTGTCCCCTTCTGTCACTGGGATATAGAAACTCTTCAGGTTGAACCAACAACAACGCACCCCTCTCATTGAAGAAATACCAAACTACTTGGCCAAATAAATTGAATAAACCGGGGAGAATTACGAAGCTATGATGATCATGCAAATAATAATCATAAAAATCAGAGAAGACTCAAATACTTTTCATGAATAATCTGAACATAAACCCATAATTCATCGGATCCCAACAAACACACCATGTAAAAGAATTGCATTGATAGATCAAAGCGAAGTTGCGATGGTCATTGTATTGAAGAGAGAGAGAGAGAGAGAGAGAGAGAGATAAAGAAAGAGAGAGAGAGACATCTAGATACTAACTACAGACTCATAGGTCTGTGGTGCACTACTCACACATCATCACGAGGGAAGCAAGGTTGATGAAGAGGCCCTCCGTGATTGCCCCCCCCCCCTTTCGGCAGGGTACCGGAATGGAGCTCCAGATGGGGTCGCCATAGAATAGAGACCTACGTCGGCGTAAAAAGTGTTTGCGTATGATATTTAGGTTTTCTAGAACATTTGGCAGTTTATAAGCCACAAAACGAGGCAAGAGGGGCCACAAGGGTGTGCCAAGTCATCAGGGCACTGCCACCCCCGGCCCTGGCCAAGCTCTGTTGCCTTAGGGGCCGATGTGTGGCTTCTGGTTTCCTCCCGAAGCTTCTAGGTCTTATTTTATTCTAGAAAAAATCATAAAAAAGTGTCATAGCAATTGGACTTCGTTTGGTACTCAAAACCTAAAAATCAAACAAAAAAACACGCAGAAAACAGCAACTCGCACTAACAATTGGTTAATAGGTTAGTGCTCAAAAATAATATAAAATGGTAAATTATGACCCAAAAATGCCTAGGATGTTAATATAACATCATGGTACAATAAAAATTTATAGATAGGTTGGAGACGTATAAAGCATCTCCAGGCTTAATTCCTGCTCGTCCTCGAGTAGGTAAATGATAAAACAGATTTTTTTTATATGACATGCTATCCAATATGTAATCTTTTTAATGTATGCTCCTTAAAAAATGATGAATCAACAAACATCAACATAGTAATAATTATAAGCATAAGCAAAAATATCATCAATCTTTCAAAGTATACGATCCCAAAAAAATGTTTACCCCCATTAATCTTTCATATTAGCAAAGCATGGCTCCGTCTTCACCACATTAATGCAAATGTTAAGCACCATGTTGTCCAAGTCAGGCAATTAGATCATACTTTTTCATAGTGAGTCAACGTTTTATTCTTCGCACAATACATGAGCGTGAGCCATGGACATAGCATAAGGTGGAATACAATATGGTGGTAGGTATCAAAGGGGTAAAAGTGGAGAAGATAGTCTCACATCAACTAGGCGTACCAACAAGCTATGGAGATGCCCATCGGTAGATGTCAATGCAAGGTGTAGGGGTTGTCATGTAAATGATGCACTAGAGCTATAACTGTATGAATCTCAAATGAAGCTAAGTGGGGTGTGCATCAAACTTGCTTGCTCATGAAGACTTGCGGCATTTGAGGAAGCCCGTGATCGGAATATGCAAGCCAAGTTTTTAATAATGATAATATGATTCCCACTAGCATATGAAAATGACATATCATGAGACTCGCTATATGAGGAACATGTTGCCACTTTGAGGCACAAGTGTGGTAAAGGATAGTAGCAAAGTCCCTTCCCTCTTTTTCTCTCATTCATTATTTTCATTTTTTATGGTGGGCTCATTTGGCCTCCTCCATTTTTATTTTTCTTCCGGAGTATCTTCCCGACTTGTGAGGGGATCATAATCTCCATCATTCTTTCCTCACTCGAACAATGCTCTAATAAGTATGATCATCACGTTTTTATTTACTTACAACTCATGAATGCTTGATATGACTCAATATGAATGCCTCTGGAAGTGTACCAAGATGTGCAATGATCTAGCATGACATGTATGAGCAATATAATGAATGGTGTCTTTGCCAAAAATGCTATGTCAGCTCTATATGATCATGCAAAGCAATATGATGATGAATAAACTAGTCATATGATGTAACGATGGAATTTGCATGGCAATATATCTTGGAATGCCTATGGAAATGCCATGATAGGTAGGTATGGTGGTTGTTTTGAGGAATATAAAGAAAGGTTTATGTGTGACAGAGCATATCATGCCATGGGGTTTGGATGCACTGGCGAAGTTCGCACCAATCCTCGAGGTGAGAATGGGCAATGGACGTGTGACAGCCCGATGCCGACGTTCCAGAAGATTCCTCTTTATTTCCGTTTCCGTCGTGTAGTTATTTTTTTTCGTTCGTTGCATCATCGCATCATGCATGGCATCATGTCAACTGTGTTTTGTCTGTGTTGCTTGTTGCCGTGTTGTTGGGTGTTAGTGCTTTGTGAGTGGCGTTGTTTTGGAGTGATGAGAGTGGGTGCGTGAGAGCCACCTCAAAGCCCTATTGCACCGCGGACCTAAAACCTTCTCTCCCCTCTTATTCCGTTTTTGTGGTTTTCCTTAAGTCTTCGTTTAAACCCCTAATTAAAAAAGGGTTCGTCTTCTTTTAATAAAAGTCCTTTTATTAAATGTGGGGGCCACCCCTTGGGTTTTCTTTTATTTCTCCTCTTGTTTTATTTTAAAAACAGTCTCATTTTATTTTCTTCTTTATAGAGCCTTTATTTTATGATTTAAATAAAAAAGGGGGTTTATATTATTCTTTCGTAAAAGGGTTTATTTTAATTCTTCGAAAGGTTCTTTTATTCGTTTTAAAAAAAAGAAAGCCCAATCTATTTTTAGAGCTGGGGTTTATTTTTAAAGGAGCAAAGGCATTCTCTTTATTTTATTATTTATTTGTTTTCCTTTTCTTTGTTAAAAGCCTTTCTTTAGTTAAAATTTTCTGTTTTAAAAGTTTTTAAAGAAAAAAAAACAAAACTATAGGGGGAGGGAGCCCAGCCAAGCAGGCCAAGGCCGAGCGCCCCCCCCCCCCTGCCCTAGCGCCAAGCCCCGATGCCTCTCCTCCTCCCCATCTCCCCGAGCACCGTCATCCCCTCTTCTGCGCGTTCCCTCGCCCGAACCCCTCGCCATGGTCGCGTCGCGAGCCCCGCGCCTCGCCGTGCTGCGCCCCTCGAGCCGCCACCTGCAGCAGGCCCAGGCGCCGCCACCTCCCTCTTCCCCGTTGTGCCACGGCCTCCCGCGCGCCCCGGCGTGCCGCTCGCCAGGCCTCGCCGCTGTTCCCCTCAGCTGCGTCGCCTCCGCGCGTGGCCCCGCGCCGCCATGCTTGCCTGGCCGCCGGTTGCCCTGCTGCTCCACCTCGCCGTTCCTCCTCAGGAGCTGCCCGCCGCCGACAGCGCCCCCGCGCGCCAAGCTGCGCCTCGCCGGCCTCCCGGGCGCCGCCTCGCCGCCAGGCCCAGACCGCCTCCTCGCCGTTCTCCGGGCTTGCCTTGCTGCCGCCTTGCCGGCGTCAGCCCGTGCCCTGCCCGCCGTGGTCGCCAAGTCCTCCAGGCTCAGCCTCCTGCTCCTCCTGCCGAGCTGTTGCTATTGTTGTGCGAAACTGTTGTGCCTGATTGCATTGCCTGCTTGCTGCTGCACCTGTTGTTGCTATTGCCTGTAGCTGCTGCGTTGCTTGCTGCTATGGCTGTGCCCGCTTGCTTTCTGTTGCTGTCAGTAGTATGGCCATTGCATATTGCTGTTGATGAGCTTGCCTGCGCGAGATGTGCTGCCGCCTTGGCCTCTCCCATGCCTGCCGATGCGGTTGCTTGCCGTTGCCTGCCCTGCTTGCTGCTGCTTGTTGTTTGCCTGCTTGGTGAATGCTAGGATAGGTTGCTGCCTGCTTGCTGCTTGGTGCCTTGCTAGCTTGCTCCTGCTTGTGTTTTGTTGTTGTTGTTGTGGTAGCTTAGTGTTGTTGCTTGCCTGATGTTAGTTGCCATGCGTAGTTTGCTGTTTGTTGCTAGGTTAGTTGCTTGCTGCCGTCACCGACGAGTGTTGCTGTTGTGTCGCCTGCCGTCGCCGCGTGCACCATCCCCGCCTGTCGGGAGTCATCGACTAGTTCGCCGAGTACCACGACGTCCTCGACGACCCCCGGAAACGAGTTTGACTTCCTCGACGTCGCCGAAGACACGTGATCGACTACCGACGCCGAAGACCGTGAACCACGACGCCGAGCGAACGACTACCATCGACGAGACCGAGTACCTCGACTTCCATGACGACCACGACCTCCACGACGTCCGCTTCGACCGAACCCCTCTGATTCGCACGCGTCGAAGGTATACCGATGAGACGAGTCGTGTAACGAACGAATGTGATGTATGAGTTGTATCATGTGTTGCACTGTATGTTGCCCGTGGCACGTTGTGTTCCTCTTATGTTGTGCCCCGACACATGGGAACCCAGTATCGGGATCACCCCATTCTTTAATTACCATTACTATCATTGCCATGCTAGTTTTACCGTTGCTACCGTTTATGTCTCGTTGCCTACCACATGTTAAATATCAGCCTCTCAACAATGCCATGATTACCTTCAACATGTTCGACCTAGCAAACCACTGATTGGCTATGTTACCGCTTGCTTAACCCTGTTGTTAGCGTTGCTAGTTGCAGGTGCAGATGCTTCCATGTGAAAACATGGGTTCTTTGTTATATCACCATATTAAATGCTATTTAATTTAATGCACCTATATACTTGGTAAAAGGTGGAAGGCTCGGCCTTTCTAGCCTGGTGGTTTGTTCCACCTTTGCCCCCTTAGTTTCGGCTACCGGTGTTATGTTCCATAATCGAGCGCTCCTAACACGATCGGGGTTGTTATGGGGACCCCCTTGATAATTTGTTTTAGATTAAAGCTGGTCTGGCAAGGCCCAACATTGGTACTACATTTTCCCAACATAATAATTTTGTTAATACTGAAAGCATAGGGCGTCATGAACCCGAGGAGTAATTTCACATAATACAGGGGGGCAGTGCTGTTGGTGCTGGTCCAAAACTAGAGCCATTTGCGGGGCCAACCCAGGGCAAGTCGGGAGATTTATATCAGGCCACCGTACGCTGTGCTTATCCGTCGTGTCCTGAGAACGAGATACGCGTCTCCTATCGGGATCGTCGACACGCCGGGCGGCCTTGCTGGATTAGTTTTACCTTTGACGAGATATCTTGTGCATCGGGATTCCGGTGATGCTTTGGGTAATCTCAGAGTTGAGGTTTTCCACTAGGGAATCCGACGAGATCGCGAGCTTCGTGATGGAGGATTTCTATGCGGCTTGTGGTAATTTGTGATGGACTAGTTGGAGCACCCCTGCAGGGTTAAATCTTTCGGAAAGCCGTGCCCGCGGTTATGTGGCAATGTGGAAATTTTGTTTAACACTGGTTCTAGATAACTTGAAGTTAACTTAATTAAAATATGCCAACTGTGTGCGTAACCGTGACTGTCTCTTTCGTGAGTTCTTTCTCCGATCGAGGACACGGTGGGGTTATGTCTGACGTAGATAGGTGTTCGGGATCATTCATTTGATCATCAGTAGTTCACGACCGGTATGCGTAGTTCACCCCCCCCCCTCATTTCTGGTACTCGTAAGTTTAGCCACCAAATATGTGCTTAGCCGCTGCTGCAACCTCACCACTTAACCATGCCTCACCCATTAAGCTTTGCTAGTCTTGATACCTTTGGAAATGAGATTGCTGAGTCCCCTGTGGCTCACAGATTACTACAACGCCAGTTGCAGGTACACGTAAAGGTTACTTGACACGAGCGCGTTGATTCTTCATTTGAAGTTGCTTCTTCTTCTTCTTCTTCATCGATCTAGGATGGGTTCCAGGCCGGCAGCCTCGGGCTCGCGGCGGGGTGGAGCGGGCACTCGGTCCAGATCGGGCCTGGGGCGGGCCAGATCTGGGTCCGGCGGGCCAGATCTGGGTCCGGCGGGCCATGGCTAGGAGGTGGGAGAATGGAGCTGGTGGCTGGCGGATGGGGAGACACGGATCCCGAGGTGGAGCTAGGGTTTTGTCTATTTATAGAAAAACGAGCTAGGGTTTGAAGATTTCATCTGAATTCGGACCGTAGGATCGCGATCGGATGGCTCTAACGATGGCTTAGGGCTAGGCTAGGTTAGTGGGCTGTGTAGAGCGGTGGTGGGCTAAGAAGAGAGGGAATTTTGCGGCCCGACGCAATATTTTAAAACACCAAAAAACGTGTGATGATAAACCGATGATGGTGCCGCTCCGGTCGACCGTTCGAGTCTCAAACGGACTCCGATTGCGACGAAATTTGGCAAGCGTCCTACCTATATTAAAATAAGACCGCACGCCAAATTTCAACCCAATCTAAGAAAGTTTTTATGCACACTTTTAAAAACAATATTTTAACGATGTCGCGGATGCGTGCATGTGTGGTTAGTCTCGAAACGGTCAACGACAAAAACGGAGAGAACTGGCAACTAATAACGGATGCAAGTTTTGGAAATTGGCGGCAATGGAGTGTTGATGCAATGCAGATGATGCGCATGATGCGATGATGAATGCGACAAACAATCTAATCGCACGGCGGCAAAGGAATAAAACGGGAATCTTTTGGAGCGTCGGTTCCGGGCTTTTGCATTCTCGTTCATAGGAAACGCATGCTACCCTAAAAACTATTATCTCTAAGTTTTTCACTTTGAGCTATGGCACCTCTACAAATCCCTGCTCCCCTCTGTGAAGGGCCTATCTATTTACCTTATGCAGATTTTATTTTTGAATTTGAGTCTCCATCTTCTCTTATAAAGCCCCAACTAAGGAATACCATTATCACACTTGAGCATTGGATGTAGTTAATATTTGAGTGTGTTGCATGAATGGGTCAATGATAGAGCATGATGGGCTAGGGATAACGTTCTTTAGCTTTAATATTTTGAAAGACTTTGTTGCTTGTTGATATGCTTGAATATTGAAATCTTCATGTCAAATTATAGACTATTGCTTTGCATCATCTACAAGTCCATATGTCTATGTTGAAAGAAAAATAATATGATGAACATCAGAGACAACATTCCACAATCAAAAATTCTGTTTTTTATCATTTACCTACTCGAGGACGGGCAGGAATTAAATTTGGGGATGTTGATACGTCTCCAATGTATCTATAATTTTTTATTGTTCTATGTTGTTAAGTTATAATTATTGAATGTTTTATAATCATTTTATAGCAATTTAATATTATTTTTGGGACTAACCTATTGACATAGTGCCTACTGCCAGTTGATATTTTTTCTGTTTTTTCCTTCGCAGAAAATACATATCATATGAGGTCCAGTTGCCACAAAACTTTATGAAGATTTTTTTTGGACTAGAAGGAAACTTGGAGGGCCAAGATTGAGCAACAGCCAAGGACCTAGGGGTCCACTATAAATACCCTAATATTCCAGAAACCCTAGAGGATCCGACGAAAAATTGTTTCAGCCGCCGCAAGTTCCACAGCTACGAAAACCAATCTAGAGCCCTTTCCACAGAAGAACACGATCATGGAGGGGTTCACCATATTTACTGTTGTTCCTCCCATGATGCATGAGTAGTTCATATCAGACCTACGGGTCCGTAGGCAGTAGATAGATGGCTTTCTCTCTCGTTTTCTTTCTCAATACAATGGTGAAAGGACGTGGATGTCGCCTAGAGGGGGAGGTGAATAGGTGCTTTAAAATAATTACGGTTTAGGCTTGAACAAATGCGGAATAAAACTAACGTTTAATTTTTCAAGCACAAAACCTACAACAGCTAGGCTCACCTATGTGCACCAACAACTTATGCTAAGCAAGATAAACAACTAAGTGATAGCAAGATATATGACAATAAACAATATGGCTATCACAAAGTAAGGTGCATAAGTGAAGGGATCGGGTAAGAGATAACCGAGGCACGCGGAGACGATGATGTATACCGAAGTTCACACCCTTGCAGATGCTAATCTCCGTTGGAGCAGTGTCGAGGCACAATGCTCCCCAAGATGCCACTAAGGCCATCGTAATCTCCTCACGCTCTCGCACAATGCAAGATGTCGTGATTCCACTAAGGGACCCTTGAGGGCAGTCACCGAACCCGTACAAATGGCAAACCTTGGGGGCGGTCACCGATACCCGTACAAATTGCTCAGGGAAATCTCCACAACCTAATTGGAGACCCCGCCGCTTGCCTGGAGCTTTACACCACAATGATTGAGCTCTGACACACCACCAAGCTTCTAGGACGCCAAAGCATCCACGAAGAACAATATCTAGGGTACTAAGTACCAAAGGTAATAAGCTTCTCAAACTTCACTTCCACGTATCACCGTGGATAACTCAAACGATGCAACTAATGCAATGGCAAGGGCACACGGAGTGCCCAAGTCCTTCTCTCCCAAATCCCACCAAAGCAACTAATGTTAGGGAGGAAAATGAGAGGAAGAATGAAGAAGAACACGAGGATCTCCAAGATCTAGACCCAAGGGGTTCCCCTCACTTAGAGGAGAAAGTGATTGGTGGAAATGTGGATCTAGATCTCCTCTCTCTTTTCCCTCAAGAACTAGCAAGAATCATTGGAGGGATTGAGAGTTAGCAAGCTCGAAGAAGGTCAACAATGGGGGAAGAACACGAGCTAAAGAGATAAGGTTCAATGGGGAAGAAGACCCCCTTTTATAGGTGGGGAAAATCCAACTGTTAAGCCTCACATCCCGCAGAGAGCGGTACTACCGCTCGGTAGGTTCACCAACCATGCTGAGGCCAAAAAGTATGCAAAAAACAGTCCAACGGAGCGGTACTACCGCTAGGGAGCGATAGTAAAAAAAATACTACCGCTCCAGGGGCGGTACTACCTCTCCGGGGGCGGTACTACCGCTACAGGAGCGGTACTACCACTGGATACTGAAACTGTTGTAACTTTCGCATACGGACTCCGAATTCAACGAAACCAAGTTTGTTGGAAAGCTAACGACATGGGATAACACAATCTTGATAGAAATATCAATAATAAGCAAGTGAGAAAAGTCCCATGAGAAAATGGTGAGAACCCTTCTTCGAATAAGACCGGTAAAAACTCCCAACATCGAAAACATCATAGAAGATGCATATGGACTCCGTTTTCGATGAACTCGAGCTTGTCATGAAGATGAACATAAGCTCTAACAATCACAAAGAGAAACACCAAACAAGAACCAAGAAGTAGGATGAAAGGATGCAAATGGTTTGAGCTCTCAACGAACGATACGATCAAGCTACTCACTTGAGAGCCCCCCTTGACAGTACGACAATCTATCCTAAAACAGAAAGACTATCAAGGGCAAACCTATACCTTGCACCTCGTCCTATTGAGCAAGCTGACGATGATCTTGGCTTCCTCAAGATGGACCACCTTTCTTGATTGCGTTGGCTTGATGAAGACTAGTTGATTGATCCCTCATACACACTATGGGTGAGCCGCTCTTCAGCATATATTCACAAGTCCATTGCCACCACAATGGACGGCAAGCATCAAGCATGATATATTCGTGCTAATCCACTTGAACTTGCACACCGCAATCTTGATGACGATCACCACTTGACGTCATACTTCATGGGTTGTATGAGATCTTCCTTTTGACGCAAGCCCATGGAAGCACACCTGACCCCCACATAGAACTCTCACAAAGACCATGGGTTAGTACACAAACACATAATGGACAATGCTTACCATACCATGGGATCACTTGATCCCTCTCGGTACATCTTGTACGCTTTGTGTGTTGATCATCTTGATTTACTCTTTGTCTGACGATCTTGATCAACCTTTTGTCTCTATGACCATTCTTTGGATAATACTTTGAATACCACCTTGGTCATCATATAAACTCCTTGAACCCAACAGAAGGACTTCAAGAAGTGCCTATGGACAAATCCTATAAATATAACTTAAGGCAACCATTAGTCCATAGGAATTGTCATCAATTACCAAAACCACATATGGAGATATATGCTCTAACAATCTCCCCCATTTTGGTAATTGATGACAACCACTTCAAGAGAATTTATATAAGGAAATAAGCATAACCAAGTGCACACATACAAAGAAATAATGCATGCGTGCAAGATGTAAATGCTTACGCAATAAAAGCAAAACCCTCTAAAAATATCCAAAGTAAACTCTCTAACCTTCTCCCCCATTGGCATTGATTGCCAAAATGGACGAAAAGTTTAGAAAGCCAATATAGTAGGTGGTCCTCCAAAAAGTGTGTACTTCTCAGCAAATGAGTGCAAAGAAATACACAAATACAATGATAAGTAGTTGGAGGAAAACAAACTATATTGAGGACCCAAAGATTGCAAAAAGAAGGATCGTATGGCACAAAGACATACAAAAAAGAAGCAAGCAATCAAAAGATACCATATGGAACAAACAATTACATGGTCCTTCGAACCACGTGAATAAAAGATACTATGATAAAGGCAAAGGAGTGTTTTATCAAAACTAGAGAAGCTCCCCATGATTTGTGCACTAATAAGAGATTTTTGTATTTGATACAAGTGCACAAAATAGGATCGTTACTCCCCCAAAATTAATAAAAACACACAACGAGTGCAAGAAGATAGATGATACAATAAGCATATCACTTGCACAAAACAAATGGTTGAGCAACATGTAAAAGAAGCAACTTAGGCTCAACCAAAATAATGTGTGTGAGTCATGGAAAAGCACTTGAGAAGACTAAGATAAGGATGAACATTACTCATCAACATAGTCTTGATGAAATGAGAAACAAAGTGCAAGACATATCATTCCCACACACACATACTAGAAAATGGGTTCACAAGCTTACTAATAAACAAAATAAGAACCAATGCTTGTGACAACCCATGGTGAAGATAGGAAATAAGAACCTTGTCAAGAGGAGGAATACCAATCGAAATGGCAAAACCCTCATCAAGACAAGCATGAGGAAAAATAATCTTCACGGCCAAAGAGTGCATCAAGATGTAGGAAAATAAGATACGCACTCAAGACAAATCCTTTCATGAAGCCACCAAAACTAAAAAAAGGAAATGCAACGGTGGACGTGAAAGAAAAGAGGATATCAATTAGAGATGTAACTTCTCTCATGTGTAAAATATTCTAAGTAGAAGACAATCATGATGATATATATCCACAAAGAAGGATGTACACATGAAATGGTTACAAGAAGGAACAAACAAGATATCCAAAAGGAAGTCATAAATATATCAATAAGATCTTTGCTTGGAAGCATAGCACATGGCCTAATATTTTTTTATTGTACAATATGAAATTCCAACATACGAACATCAAAGACATCCCAACTAGCAATAAGACATCATCGTTTGGATGCTTTGAGAAAGGAAACAAGTACTACAAGAACGAATCAAGAGATTCATGCCATGATGCAACCTGGAAAAGAAAAGACAGGTTTGGGCCTTTGCAAGAAATGGATGCATGAAGTAGATACTTGTTACCGAGACAACAATGGATTGATGCAGTAGATAGTTGTTCGTTGATCATCCTAACTTGGCTCCAATAATCACATGGTCTCAACACCTTCCTTGTAGGTGATCTGAGCATCCAACACATCTCCAATTGTTCCTGGAACAACAAAACAAACAAAATGGTTCCCAAGCTCATTGGGACCAAAGAGTTAGAAAACCAATAATACATAGGACAAACTCCACATAAATATGTGCACAAATATATGAATTTGAACTTCATGCACACTTTAGCCAATTTATGACAAGATGGAGTTTCCCCTATATATTGGGTCAAAGAAAGAAAGAAAGCAAAAGAAGTTATATATAGTAAATATGCATGCTCAAGGCTTTCAAGAATCAAATCAACACAAAGTTGATAATACACCAAAAGACAAGGTATCAAGTGATAATAAGATACCAAACGAAAAACTATCACTTGAAGGATATCAATTAAAAGATACCTCAAGGAATGAGATATCCATTTACACATGCCAAATAAAAGGAAACAAGATACCAATTGAAGGAAAACAAACACGAGGTATCTAGTTTCCAAAAGAGAGCTAGGTTCCAACAAACCAAACCCTCGACAAATTTTCATGATGGCACAAAGCATCATAAAGAGCAAGACTTGCCTCCCATCAACACACACTTGATGGGGATCAAAAGATTTTATGATGGGCGAATAAAGAGAGTGTTCTAAAGAAAATAGGATAGCTCCCCCAAGGGATGTGCATTATATAGAATTTGCATTTAAATACAAAATGCACAAGAAGGGATCATCACTTTCTCTATATCTATAAAAACACTATACATGTTAAAATAGATCCACAAGAGGCAAGGATGACAAACGAAACACAAAATTCAATGTAAAGACGATTAGCAATTCCTACCACATGATGGGAATACCAATTGTTAAGGACAAGAAGTATTTTGGAAATGATACTCATTGGTAGATTGCAAATATATCCAAGATCATCTTTACCCATAAAACGCAAGCAAATGACACTTGTAGAGCAAACATGCCACCTAGGAACAAGATAATTTACAATATCAACACTAAGTGGCAATACCTCAAATGTACACATTCTCTAGGCTTGTAATATGCACATAGCATATTACTCCCCCATAATGTGATAACCCAACAATATTAACAAGTGGCAAATTAAAACCAACAAGAGATAATTAATGGACCATATAGAATTTGAATTTCTCATGAGTAAGACATACCACATAGAAACTAGATAATCTTGAAATATCAATCCTAAGTGGCATTCCCCATGTATACACATTTATAGGATTGTGAGGTGTGCAAAGCACATCACTCCCCCACAATGGGATAATCCATTAATCTCTCACAAGAGCCAACAAAGATACAAACAAGATACAAAAAGGCTCAATACAAGACTCACATGTACATGATATGCAAACCAACATACACATACTCGATTACTCAACATAAGCAAGTTGGAAGCACAACATGTACAAACACATGCAAGGTACAAAACCACAACATGCAAAGGGGCAAGCAAGTAACAATGTAAACAATTTAAGTACAAGTTACCGTAAGGAGGCACATTGGATATAAGATAGAAACTCGATAATCCAAATGACTTGGCTTGAGAAAATATGAATGATGAAGACCCCTTAATTCTTCATTATGTATCCAAGTCTCTAATGTCCTCCACAAACACCTATTGATCAAGTTTGACCTTGTTGGTCCCCAACCACGTTGGGTCCTAAGAAGTTAGTCACAATAGGCTTGGTAACCCAAATGGTACTTTTCTTGACACCACTTTGAGTACCAAAAAACGTGGCAAACACATTGCCAACCTTATCCTTCCCAAGCGAATATATATCATCAATAATGATTGGGTTGGATAAATTACCTCTCGTGCAAGAAGAAGCGAAGTGACCCTTCTCACGACATAAGTAGCAACATCTACCCTTTAATTTCTTCCCTATTGATTTCTCAACATGAGGAGTGTTGGCTTGGGTCTTCTTGGGAAGGGGCCTTTCTTCAACTTGTACTTGAGTATGTGAGTGCACTTGTGGCCTCTTCCCTTGTTGCTTGTGACTTTGGGGCTTCTTCTTTAGTGGGCAAGATCTAACATGGTGCCCTTCAATTTTGCACTTGAAGCAAATAATCTTGGCCGAATTCTTGACTTGTTCTTGGCCCTTCTTCTTGAAGCTTTTGGACTTATTCTTCTTGTTGGAGTTGAATCCAAGTCCATATTTGTCATTTGGGGATTTTTTCCCACACAAGACATTGTTGACAGTGGACATTCCTTCATGACTCTTTTCCAAGTCTTTCTTCAAGGAAGTGACTTGGGCCTTGAGCTCTTTGATCTCCTCTACATGGTTAGTATCAACACAAGTACTAGAGGAAGTATAAGCTTCATTGTTAGAGCAACAAGGCATGGAAAGTAATTCATCACAAGATGTAGCAACATTGTGAGTAGATGAATAACGAGGACCAGCACATGGCAATATAGCTTTTTGACTAGAAGTAGTGCTAATGTCCACATGAGGCTCACTCGATGTTACCTTGGTAGTAATAGCCTCATGAGCTAATTTTTAGCACATTATGGGATACTAGAATATCATCATGAGAGCTTGTGAGCATTACATGACTTTCTTCCAATTTCCCATAATTGCTAGATAGCAACTCGAGTTGAGCCCTTAGCTCAAGATTCTACTTCAAAATGGATGCTTCACAAGAAGTAGAATCAGTAGCACAAGCATCATTATTAACAATAAGAGGAGAAGGCAACTTGGCAAGCTCTTTAGCATATGAAGCTTCAAGTTGAGCATGAGACTCAGTGAGTTCGATGAGCGAACTATTAATAGCCTTTGATCCATTTTCGAGGTGCTCATAGTCCTCAACGAGTTTAGCATGTGCAACTTCAAGCTTATCGTTTTTAGTTCTAAAATCATTAGCCACCTCGAGAGCTCTATCATGGGATTCCTTTAATCTAGATAATTATATAGCAAAGGTTTCCTCGAGAGATTCCTTGGTGGTTTGTTCATTTTCAAGAGCTTGAGATAGCTCCGCGATCTCGTTAGCGTATTCACGCTCATGACCTTCCATTGTCTCAATGGTGGCCTCATGCTCCTCGAGATGAGCTTCCAACTCCTCAATGTATTTCTTGCCCTCAGTGGCAATAGACATGATTTCCAAGAAGTTGGAACAAGCAAGTTTATTCTTATAAAGAGATTTAAAAATCATTTCACCCTTAATTTTTAAGGATGCAATGTTATCACTCTCTTCATCATTATTCTCATCCCCATTATCATCAACATCATCATCATGAGATATATTGGGATTCAAAGTAGGAGATACCTTTGAAGCCTTAGCCATAAGGCAAGAGTGAGTCACAATAGATGATGATGTAGGATCCCTTGAAGCATCATTCAAGGCCACATCTTGTTCCATGGAGTGATGAATTTCCTCTACATTGTTAGCACAACAACTCGAGGAAATATATACATTTTTATCATGGAAACAAGATATAGGAAGCATATCATCATGAGATTTAGTCAAACATTTTTTACATGATATGCAAGGACTATCAACACAAGCATGTAAAACATTTAGAGTGCACGAAGTGTTAATGCCCAAAGATGAAGCATTGCAATAATATAGTGATGAAGGATCATCAACAATAAACCCACTATCATCGTTGCAATGATCACCACTACTCACCACATCATTACCTTGTGGCAATCCACATGTAGGTGAAGTAGATGAAGTTGAGAAGACCACACGACCGGAGGTGGAGGGAGAACAATCATTCCCACAAATCTTGGACATACCATATTTATCTTGAAGATTTGTCCACAACTCATGAGCATCCCGGAATCGCATGAGTTGAAATATAACTACATTGCTCAAAGCATCAAAAAGCACATTAGAAGCTTGAGCATTAAGATAAGAGTTTTTCTCATCCTCTAAAGATATATTTTGAGAATCCTTTGGAGGAGAAAAAAAACCATATCTACAATTCGCTCTAAATTTGGGTCCAAGACCCGAAAGTGATTAAGCATGCGAATTGCCCAAACATCAAAATTTGTGCCATCTAAACTAAGAGTGTCAGTGAATCCTAAACCCCTAGTTGACATCCTTACTCTCTAGGTGGTTAAACCTAATAAAGAGAGAACTAGCTCTGATACCAATTGAAAGGACGTGGATGTCGCCTAGAGGGGGGGTGAATAGGCGCTTTAAAATAATTACGGTTTAGGCTTGAACAAATGCGGAATAAAACTAACGTTTAATTTTTCAAGCACAAAACCTAAAACAACTAGGCTCACCTATGTGCACCAACAACTTATGCTAAGCAAGATAAACAACTAAGTGATAGCAAGATATATGACAACAAACAATATGGCTATCACAAAGTAAAGTGCATAAGTAAAGGGTTCGGGTAAGAGATAACCGAGGCACGCGGAGACGATGATGTATCCCGAAGTTCACACCCTTGTGGATACTAATCTCCGTTGGAGCAGTGTGGAGGCACAATGCTCCCCAAGATGCCACTAAGGCCACCGTAATCTCCTCACGCTCTCGCACAATGCAAGATGTCGTGATTCCACTAAGGGACCCTTGAGGGCGGTCACCGAACCCGTACAAATGGCAAACCTTGGGGGCGGTCACCGATACCCGTACAAATTGCTCGGGGCAATCTCCACAACCTAATTGGAGACCCCGACGCTTGCCCGGAGCTTTACACCACAATGATTGAGCTCCGACACACCACCAAGCTTCTAGGACGCCAAAGCATCCACGAAGAACAATATCTAGGGTACTAAGTACCAAAGGTAATAAGCTTCTCAAACTTCACTTCCACGTATCACCGTGGAGAACTCAAACGACGCAACTAATGCAATGGCAAGGGCACACGGAGTGCCCAAGTCCTTCTCTCCCAAATCCCACCAAAGCAACTAATGCTAGGGAGGAAAATAAGAGGAAGAACGAAGAAGAACACGAGGAACTCCAAGATCTAGACCCAAGGGGTTCCCTTCACTTAGAGGAGAAAGTGATTGGTGGAAATGTGGATCTAGATCTCCTCTCTCTTTTCCATCAAGAACTAGTAAGAACCATTGGAGGGATTGAGAGTTAGCAAGCTCAAAGCAGTACAACAATGGGGGAAGAACACGAGCTAAAGAGATAAGGTTCAATGGGGAAGAAGACCCCCTTTTATAGGTGGGGAAAATCCAACCGTTAAGCCTCACAGCCCGCACAGAGCGGTACTACCGCTCATGGAGCGGTACTATCGCTCGGTAGGTTCACCAACCATGCTGAGGCCAAAAAGTATGCAAAAAACAGTCCAACGGAGCAGTACTGCCGCTAGGGAGCGGTAGTAAAAAATTACTACCGCTCCGGGGGCGGTACTACCTCTCCGGGGGCGGTACTACCGCTAGAGGAGTGGTACTACCGGTGGCACGAGGAGCGGTACTACCGCTGGATACTGAAACTGTTGTAACTTTCGCATACGGACTCTGAATTCAACGAAACCAAGTTTGTTGGAAAGCTAACGACATGGGCTAACACAATCTTGATAGTAATATCAATAATAAGCAAGTGAGAAAAGTCACATAAGAAAATGGTGAGAACCCTTCTTCGAATAAGACCGGTGAAAACTCCCATTATCGAAAACATCATAGAAGATGCATATGGACTCCGTTTTCGATGAACTCGAGCTTGTCATGAAGATGAACATAAGCTCTAGCACTCACAAAGAGAAACACCAAACAAGAACCAAGAAGTATGATGCAAGGATGCAAATGGTTTGAGCTCTCAACGAACGATACGATCAAGCTACTCACTTGAGAGCCCCCCTTGACAGTACGACAATCTATCCTAAAACAGAAAACCTATCAAGGGCAAACCTATACCTTGCACCTCGTCCTATTGAGCTAAATGACGATGATCTTAGCTTCCTCAAGATGGACCACCTTTCTTGATTGTGTTGGCTTGATGAAGACTAGTTGATTGCTCCCCCATACACACTATGGGTGAGCCGCTCTTCGGCATATCTTCACAAGTCTATTGACACCACAATGGACGGCAAGCATCAAGCATGATATATTCGTGCTGATCCACTTGAACTTGCACAGCGCAATCTTGATGACGATCACCACTTGACGTCATCCTTCATGGGTTGTATGAGATCTTCCTTTTGACGCAAGCCCATGGAAGCACACCTAACCCCCACATAGAACTCTCACAAAGACCATGGGTTAGTACACAAACACATAATGGTCAATGCTTACCATACCATGGGATCACTTGATCCCTCTCGGTACATCTTGTACGCTTTGTGTGTTGATCATCTTGATTTACTCTTTGTCTAACGATCTTGATCAACCTTGTGTCTCTATGACCATTCTTTGGATAATACTTTGAATACCACCTTGGTAATCATATAAACTCCTTGAACCCAACAGATGGACTTCAAGAAGTGCCTATGAACAAATCCTATAAATATAACTTAAGGCAACCATTACTCCATAGGAATTGTCATCAATTACCAAAACCACATATGGAGATATATGCTCTAACAAATGGCATCTTGGAGATCCATATGATGTAACTCTTTCTTTTGTGGTGTGTTTGTTGGGAACTGATGAATTGTGTGTTTATGATCAGATCTATGAAAACATATTCATGCTTGATTATTATAGCCTCGTATTTATCCTCCGATATTTGGTTTTTGTCTGGCCAACTTGATCTTTTATCTTGCAATGGGAAGAGGTGCTTTGTGATGGGTTTGATCTTGCGGTGCTCAATCTTAGTGAAAGAAAAAGACATGACACGCATGCATCGTTGCCATTAAGGATAAAACGATGGGGTCTATTCCTATATGAATAAATATTGTCTAAATCATGTCATCGTTATTAAGGCATTACTCCTTTTCTCCATGAACTCAATACACTAGATGCATGCTGGATAGTGGTCGATGTGTGGAGTAATAGAAGTAGATGCAAGCAGAAGTTGGTCTACTTATTTTGGAAGTGATGCCTATATACGTGATCATTGTCTTGAATAGCTTTATAATTATTTCCTTTTCTATCAACCACCCAACAGTAATTTGTCTACCCACCGCTTGTTATTTTCTCGATAGAAGCCACTAGTGAAACCTACGACCCCTGGGTCTGCTTCACATCATCTATTTGCAATCTTTACTTTGATATTTGCTTTTCCACTTTATTTTCTCTTTTGTTTTCAGAACTATATTATCAAAAAACACAAAAGTACCTTGTTGCGTTCTATTTGCTATCACTCTTATTTGCATCAATCAATCTCTTTCTTACCTGCTTGCATTATGGTTAATTCCATATGTATAACAACATTCATTAAAATCCTTTGTGATTGTCCTATGATATTATTGATTCAACATGCGTCTGAATGCACACAATCATGAGTTGATCCTCATAAATTATCTGTCCGACTTAGACGTCTTTCCAAAGAGGACCTCATTCTCGCAAATCAACCTTGATTGATTGTCCATCTAAGTCCATTCAGCTTACTTGTATTTGATCGGAGCATCTGATTCTGATACACCAACCTGGAAATCATAATTCCTTTGGTATTTAAGTATCGATATTACTCAGATGATCTCTAATATGATGACTTGCATTCCTTCTTCCTATCATTGGGTACCGATAGTCACATCAGGTCCTTTGTGGACCGCGAGACCCATTGTTGGGTTATTATCCGATAGCGTCCTTCATATTCAAAATTCTTGTGATATTCTTACCCTAATACATGATGCCATTGGTAAGTTGTGTCTTATCCCTATGATAAGTTCTATCCTATGCTTTTGTCAGCCATGCTCTTCAAGCATGTGTAATTATTCTTGAAGTTTGTGGTATATGTTCCTATGATGCCCCGATGGATTGAACCTATGCCTTCCCTAATCTGTGTGAACCCGAGAGTTTTCACGAGTCTTACTCTTCCGGTGTTTTGCCACTTAATCTTTCCAAGCTACAACCTCATCAAAGGAAAGGAGTAAATGGCAGGTGATGCATTGATGAAGTGGGAGTCGACCTTGAACTTGTGTCCATGCCCATGGAACTGGTGTATGTCTTATCATGGAAGCTTCTCATAACAAAAAAAACTTGGTATAATTTGATCTGGTATATATGATATTTTTTGCAATCGTGGTTCCGACCATGTTTTTCTACTTTGATTTCATTCTCACACAACTTAAACTGCTTGTCTTCACAGATCAATACACTAGTCTAACCTCTATTTTGATCTACCTTCGAGTATTTTCCCTAGTATCTCGAGAATATAGCAGAGCTATATAACTTCTTATGAGCTCCTCATTAACTATGATATTTTGCTGATTGTAGATTCCTCGCGTTCTGAGTTGCTAGACACTCAAGGATACCAATAACTGAATCGAGTATGCATTGCGATTCAACAACTCTTAGTAATCTTTTTTGCTTATGAGTTTGTACTCGATCATGCCATTCCAAGCTGTTAGGCTACATCATCATCGTCATGCTAGAGCTTGACCATGCTATCGGCGTCCTTCATACCCGGAGCACATTTCCATCTCTGTGTTAAGCTTACATCGAGCTTTCAACATCATGTTGGTTGTCTTGAAAGGTAATTTAAATTCTAAGCTAGCAATCTTATATGTGGTTCCGACAACCTTTCACTTCACCATTTCAATCTCATGCATAGCCTATTTTTGTTAAACTGCGGGTGTACCTACCGTTGCACTAAATGCTTAGTATAGGTTGAATAGTGATCCCGAGTGACCCCACTATGTCCCAGTTGCCCCTGCTTCATCATCAAAGACTCGGTGAATTGAAGACTCGATCATCTTCATCGATGAGCCAAACCCGTCACATCACCTCACACCCCTCAGTAGTACGACTCTACAGAACTACTATCGAGTACCAAGGTTGATACCTCGTAATGTACTCCTGATGTTAACTCCTCCTTCACCACTTCCGATAATGACTCTATCGTGCAACACCTCAAGCATGAACCACCGAGGGTGATTACTCCCTGGTCACCTTGACGATTACATCGATTGGAATCCATCGAGGGTGATACCTTGGATTACTTTGATGTTATACACACACAGTTACTTTAACTTGACTACTTGAACATGATGAGATGTGTGGAGCGGGTGGATACCCGCATGATAGTGATGAAATGTGGTCGGGCATTCTTGGCCCTTGCCAGAAGTCATCGAGATGGGGTGATGGGACCACATACCATGGATCATTGCTCGTCATTGCAGTTAACAAATCATTAATGGGTTTGGATAGGTGATCTGAGAAGGCCTCTGGCCTATTTCGCACTAACCACCACACAGGAATAAGTATGGGCACTCTGCATTGTACATTTTCCTGAATGCTCTTCAGATGTCACAATTGAGCGGCACGTGCCCGGCTAGCACGCGTAAGCACCATCTTTGTACAAAGAGGGGCGAGGACTGAAAACGGCCGTCCACGTAATGCGAAGGATTGTGAAGGGAGATTGGCCCATGACCCATTTGCGATTAGGATCTAGACTAGCGTGTGGCCTTTGTGTTGAGACTTAGTAGGACTATGGCATGTCGATAAGCCGAGGCCGGGCATGACCCGGGAAAGTGTGTCTGGCTGGAGTTAATCGAACATGTTAGGTAAGTTTGTGCACCCCTACAGGGAAGTATATCTATTCGAATAGTTGTGTCCATGGTCATGGGCACTCATAGTTGTATCCTATTCTAATACAACTATAATGTGACATAAATTGAAATGTGGCTCCGAGATTGCTTTCTCGGAGGGAGTCAAGGAAGGATCTCTCAGTGTTATTAAATAAATTTGCTACAACATAATTATTACATATGTGTTACTGATCTGCACTCTTCTAATTCTACTATACCTTGAAGATGCTAGTATTCGATAGGACTAGGTCTTCCTCCTCTATTCTGGCATTTCTGCAGTTCAGTCCAAAGATATAGAACAATTCCTTTAAAACCAACGCATAGTTAGCATAGTTCTGATGTAAGTCTTGCGGGTACTTTGGATGAGTTCTCACCGTTGCTTTGATCCCCTTTTCCCTCTTGATATGATTGTCGCGACCAGATGACGGAGCCGAGAAGCCAGTTGATCCCTCTGACGACTACGACTACCCCGAAGGAGTGTACTACTACGTGGAGGCTGCTGAATAGTTAGGAGGCTCCCATGTAAGAGGCGTTTCCTTCTTGATCTGTTGCTTATGTTTGTGCTATCCTTCTTAAGGCAAACTTGTTTACTTATGTGTGTACTTAAATATTAGTTGCTTTCGTTGACTCGTTTATATTCAAGCTTATGTGCTCGAGCCCTCGAGGCCCTTGGATTGTAATATGAAGCTTGTATGACTTTAATTTATGTCTAAAGTTGTGTTATGATATCTTCATGTGAGTCCCTAATCTTGGTCGTACGCATTTGCGTGTATGATTAGTGTACGATCAAAATGGGGCATCACAATTGTTTTGCATCGAGCACTCGGGTCGCTGCTTTCTTCACTTTCCTTTTTGGCTCCTTGGATGGTGAATTCACGGTGGAAGACCCACATCATGTTAGCATTGGAGGGGGGTCTAATAAGAGATGACTAGACCCCATAGATCCAAGCCAACATGAGCACCTATTGGAGAGCTATGGTACCTAGGCTTTGTGGTAGTAGATCTAACCTCAAGGTTGGGAGGCAATTAGGTCGAGAGATTGGAATTCCTCTCGAGACAAAAACAAGTGCAAGGAGAGTGATTCTAAGAGGTAGCGACACGAGTGAATTGGGTTGTGTGTTGGTGTGCATTGTACACGCACCTAGGGCGATGCCTACACATGCTAGTAAAGTAAGGATGGTATAGAAAAGGAAGGTCAATTTTGATGTATATGGTTCGATGGCCAATTCGGTTTATGCAGGACGAAAATTGGCTATGCACCCAAACACAAAAACTAGTATGGAAACATCACACTAAACCATTCAACTCAATTATGTCGATTTTTAGTGTAAAAGTTCTCACCTCTAACGGTAATAGCCTGAAAAAGATGCCCACCAACATTTATTTATTATGGGCTCATTTTGAAGGTTCATTCTACTTTTGATCTTCAAATCAGAATATTTTTGAATTCCCGTTTTTGCGTTGGGTCAAGCATGGGGAAATTGTATGCAATGTTTTTGTTCTTGTATTGAAAACTTGATCACCAACTCAAAAATGTTCTTGTTTTCAAGTTATTGGTCACATATTCAAATTTTGTTAGTGTTTCAATTTTGGTGGGATTTTAAGAATTTTTCTCCATTTCGAAATTTGTTCTAAAAATTCAAAATATGTCCGTGATTTAAAATGTTACCGTTGTAAAAAGTTTGCTCATAATGCGAAAAATGTTCATGTTTACAAAAATGTTCACAATATTAAAAACAGTCCCTTTTTTCAAATGATGTTTGTATTTTCAAAATATGTTTGGGGATTTTCAAAAATGTTCCTGCTTCTCAAAAGTTGTACAACAATCCAAAAAATGTTCCCATTATCAAAAACAATTCAGAATATTAAAAACTGTCTCACGAATTCAAATATTATTTGTGTTTCTAAAAAATGCTCGAGACTTTTATTAAATGTTCAACAATACAAAACGAGTTCCCATTATCAATTTTTTTTGTCAAAATTCAATAAGTGTTTGAGTTTTTATAAAATGGCTGGAATTTCAAAAAATGTTTGCACTTTTCAAGAGTTGTTCCAATTTTCAAAAATAATTCTCAAAATTCAACAAATGTTCAGGAATTTCAAATTCTTTCTGTCAAAAAATGTTCCATTTTTAAAAATCTTTAAAATTATCGGAGTTCTTAAACAAATTATCACAATTTCCAAATCAAGTTTGAAAAAAATAAAAAACCTGTCCGGACTCTACTTTGGAATTAGTTCTCATACCATCACGCTCCCCTTTTTACACGAATGTTTGTTAACTCCTTTCGTTAGCTTCTCCCGTATATAAGATGGAGGTCCAAAGTTTGAATCCGAGTCCATATTTTGCATGCTTCTTTTTCTTTCTTGCTGCGCTATTGTACAGCAAACATGGCAAACCCTATTTAGCGCGGCAGGCGCCGGTTAAACGCAAAATGTGCTAACAGCCGCCTGCAGCCCTCCTCACTGGGCCAGCCCATCTAGAAAATATTTATGAACTTTATTAGCCCGTGAACTTTTTTTGAAATCGGTGAACTTTTCTAAAAATCATTGAACTTTTTTTTGAAATCAGTGAACTTTTTTGAAAATCGATGAATGTAATTTAAAATTCATGAAACATTTTGAAATCAGTGAACTATTTTTAAAAATTGATGAACTTTTTTTCAAAATCGATGATATTTTTTTGTAATTCTGTGAACTTTTTGAAAATTCATGAACATATTTACAAAAACTGTTGAACTTTTTTTCATAATCATTGATTTTTTTCTCGCAAATCTGAACTTTTTTTGATTTTTTTAATAACCAACGAATTTAATATGGACCAGCCCACGAAGAGGGCCGCTGCAGGCGCCCGTTCCCCTAGTGGCGCCTGAAGCGCCACATAGGAGGTCCTAGCAAACAGGCGCTACAGCGCCCACTATTAGGCCGGCCAATTCGTACGGTTCTGTGTGCGCCGCATGGCTGTTCGATGCAAAACGCGTCGAATAGGAGCTCCCGAATGGACGGGGTGGTTTTTTTCACCCACCCCCAACTGGTAAGGCCCGCATGTATAGAATTCGGTCGAACGAGCCTCCTCTCCATTGTCGATGATGCAGCAAAGTGATGGGCCTCACATAGAAAGAAATGGGTCAAACAAGGCAACAACGAGGTGAAGACCAAAGTTGGGCTATCGACGCGCAGGGGCTTTAGTCCAGTTTCTTCGCTTGAGTTGCTGGCACATCCATAACTCTACAACTAAAGATTTGAGTTGTTGGTGAGTTTACTCATCCCATACCCCATGTACATGTGAGACCTATTACAACATCAGTATAAATAAAATATGTGTCTGATGTAATTCAAACCCAGCATGTAGATCCTATTTTTTCTATCTAGACTCTACACACATGTATAAAAAAACTGTGACAACTCATTTGGATGCGGGGCCACCTGATTAATGATATTGTAAATATAATGATGACATTGTTTACATACATACGTATTGTTTAATATCTAATAAATAAACTAATGAAATTGTCCAATACCAAGCTAGCTAGGAAGTCCATTTCTTGCCGTTGGAGCCATGGTTCTGCCTGGAGCGAGCAACTTGGCCTCCGGCCATGCTCGTGCACCATTCCACATGGTCGCAGCTGCCATCTTGAATATCAGCCGTGAGCGGGCAGCACTGGCCGCTCGGACCTACGCCACCGGCGCCCTAGAGCTCAGGCCATCGACTTCCCCTACGTGGCTAGCTTGGCATTTTACACATTCAAGTTATTCAAATAGCGTCTGATTGTATGTAATAATTATATGCACGCGTCTTACTAAAAAAACAATATGAGAAAATTATATTAGCAATAAAGTCCTTGTATTGTACTAAATTAGTAGAACATAATAATTAACATTGAATCTATTGTAAATCTGTAATAGCGGTGCGTGAACGTGATAAACCAAAGATATTTCACACTGCTATGTTATGCCAAAAACTTTGACAAATTTCATCCAAAAAAGTCAAGTTATGTGTCATCAGATGACGCAGGTTTATCTGGCCAATTACATAGCTGTAACATTTACTACTTGTATTACTGGTAGAATCGGGCATGCATTGCAATGTTAGAACGAGCAGAAACCTACGGGCATTGAGCAACTAGCATGGAGAATCATCGTAAGAGCATTTGGACATTTTTTAATCAAGCACAAGAAATCACGAACTGAGCTCAACATGCCTTAATTGATATTATCATTTTGTCTATATTATTGCATTGAGTAATTATGTCATAGCCTAGGTTGCCATTGCACATAACTGATGATTAATAGTACAAAATAATTAAACTTATTTTAAAAATTATGTTTACTTTTCATTGGTCATACAGTAAGATATGAGCAAGTTATTTTTGTTGCTCCGTAGCAATGTACGGGCACTATGCTAGTTTGAACAAAATTCAATTCGGAGCAACAACCGAATACGGGAGATGGATAGCGGCACAAACCTAAATTTTTTCTTCTTTTTCTGCATACCATAGTAATCTCTACTATTAAAGCCGGATGTGCTGTCGTGATGGTTCAACCTCGCTTATGGTTCGACCTCCCAGCTCGATCCCCACCCCTCGTACGACATGGGCCACATCATTCCACCCCCACCCCCACGGTACGACATGGCCCAGAAAACAACCCACAATTCCATCCCCCACGCACGTATCCCCCTTCCCCAACTCCCAACTCGCTTCCGCTCTCCATCTCGTCCCCCCCCCCCCCGCCCACCACTGGTCCCCCTCCAACGCCGCCTCCCTCGTCTCCGGCGACGGCGTTGGCCCCCTCCCCGACGGATCAGCCCAACCCCAAGGCCCCCACGCCTCCACCACATCGACTTCCCCGGAGCCACAAGGAGCGGAGATGCATGGCGGGGGCGGCGGTGGGCTGCGAAACCCGTGCCTGACGATGCACCAGCCGTGGGCGTCGCTGCTGGTGCACTGCATCAAGCGCGTGGAGGCCCGCTCCTGGCCGTCGCCGGTCACAGGCCGCTTATGGATCCACGCCGCATCCAAGGTGCCCGACCCCGACACCGTCGCCGCCATGGAGGACTTTTACCGGGAGATCTACACCGTCGACGGCATCCACCACATCGACTTCCCCCGCCACTACCCCGTATCCCGCCTCCTCGGTCCGTCCCATCCCAATCCTATCCATCGTCTTCCTCCTAAATCCTATTCTTGCCGACGCCATTGCCGACTATATATATATTCTCAGGGTGCGTCGATGTGGTCGGCTGCGTCAGGTCCGAGGAGCTCGTCTGCTGGGAGGACGTGCCTCAATCAGTAAGACAGCTTCATTCCCTTTCCTCTCCTCCTGTCGATGGCCTGGATTTGTGCAGCTTGACGGATTTGTACAGCCCACTCAAACCATCGCTAAAATGGTGCTTCTTGAATTGATTGATTGCAGGTCAGGCTTGAAGGCTTGACTGACTTTTGCTGGCTGTGCGAGAATCCACAGGTAAAACACCCCCCAAAACCACCGATGTATCAGTTAGTCGCAATTACTATGCTGTCATTGGCTACATTCACATCCCACCTTGTTGTTGATCGTTGCACCCACCTTATATGACCGAGACTGAGATGCCTGTTTTCTTCTTCCTATTTTTTACAATTTGCCATGCACTTCGAATTCTGCAGAAGCTGGTGGTTCCCTTTGAGATGCGCGGTTACCAGGGTGTGTACAATTTGGAGAGAAGGGTTAGTTACCAATGGTTGCTGCTAATATATTTAAGCAATGTTTTGCATCCTTCTTTTCTCACTGTATGAATATCTTGAGCTTATTATGTATCGTCCTGTGTTACATTGCAGGTCTACGAGGGAGCAGCCAGGGGCCTTTCGCCTGTTCAAGGTCCACTGTCAGTCAAGTTCCCGCTTCTAGATCCCAGAAACCCCTTGTCTCTCAAGCCGGGATCTCTCAATTTTGACTCTTCAAAGTCCGCCCTGGTCAAGCCTGAGAGTGTTTCTGCAGCGATAGCCGGGGCTAGAGCTGCCGCGACTCAGTATTCGAGGAAGGGTAGTAGTGCTGGCAGGATCTCGTCGTATGCAAGCCTTTGCTCATGGTGAGGCTAAGTATGGCGCTGCTGCGAGGCCAAGTGCGTGGAGGAGCACCTCCATCCCCCAAGTACGACTTCCCATATGACGCCCATGAAGCGAGTACTCTGCTTCTCTCTATTGCCTACATGGATAGATTTACGTGGAGTAGAAATTATAGGATTATAAGGTTGAATATAAGGAGGAACGGAACATATGGCTAGCTAGATATTTGTTCGGGAATATTTTCATGTCAACCTATGAGAACCCTTTTCTGCCATGGATTTGGATTCTTTGCAGATGGCGTAGAAGAGAGATGAGAAAGATATCCAGACAACAAAGTCTCTCAAATGGATATGAACAGTTTGGTTCCTCCCTCTGTTATGGTTCCACAACCTGAGATTTCCAACTCCAAACTTGACCTCCCTACTGTACCTTTGTTTCCATTTCCTTAATTGTACCTTTGTTTATAGTGTGAATGATATCTGTAGACTTCAATGATCAAACAAACTTACCCATATTTTCTTTAGACCATAATTAGCAAGATTTTGTTCTACAGTAGTGTGTACAGTTACATTTTTGAAGTGGCTACCATTGTATCTAAGAAACTTTAACATATTGGCATATATATATTGCTGGTTTACTACCTCAAACACATTAATTTATTGGTGCTATTCATTATTTTCTTCATGCAGTTCTTATTTCTAACTTTTCTCTGGAGTTTGGTTAAACTTCAAGACTGACATAGTGATACCGAAAGCTAATTGCTTTTAAGAGAAAAATGAAAATAACAGCAGCATTCCCATCTCCTTTATATGTAGAGTGCTGCAATTTTTGTTAATGGATGCTACTGAATGTTTGCTACTCCAGTTTTTTTAATGTCTGCTATTGAATAACTCACTTTTCCAGTTTATGATATGTTGTCCATTCTCCACCAGACCTATATGGAATTAACTCATGATGCCGACGATCTTAAATCATTGTTATCTCAGAGTTATAGCTACTGCAATCATGTACTTCAGGCGTGTCTACACAAGGTATGATTGTCTATTAAATTCTATTGCAAACGATACTGCTAGATCGTACCAATAGACTCCAAATATTATATGCAGAGAACATGAGTAATCTTGGAATAAAATAGTTGCTAGCTATAGAATTGTAAGCTTAATTATAATTTGCCATAATAATGATGGATTAATGATGTTATTACTGAGGCACATGACATGTCTGCAATAAGAGGACATACATGAGCAAAAAGAAGGGTGTGATGATTTACTTATGGGTTCTCGTGCAGAACCACCCATCAGTGTCTCCTTTGCTGCATCAAGGTAATGACCTGCAGTTCCATTGCTTGTTTTCTCTTCTTTTCTGTCCTTTATTCTTTGGGCACGGGCGAATTGCTGTTGTAGGAGGCTAGGAGCAAGGTTCTTAATCATGGATGTCGGGTTGGTAGCTTATTGTCTTCAGTATATTAGATATAATCAATATATTGGATGATACGCTCCAGTATCGTAGTTCAGAAGTTATTTATAATTTCGAGTTAAGCATATGCAAGTGTGCCATGACTTGCAAGTGTCTCACTGATAATGAAACATGCATACAACATGCAATTTGTGATATCCTATTCAAATACTCCTATCATATGCAATCTGTAGTACTAGCATATGCCCGCGCTGTCGTTGGCGGAAGAGGGACTTCTTCGTCCCACCATTGAGGAGTTTCTCTCCATCGGCTGCACGCATCCGCCACGATGGCCCAAGAAGTTGTCGCGTTATCTGCAGAAGCGGATTGATATAAGCACAACTGCACGGAGCCTCGCATGTGTTGGCTGAGATTTTTGGTTGTGTTCTTTAATTTTGCTTGTTTGTTTCGAACTACAGGTGTTGTGTCAGGGATCACATCTTTTCCTTTGTTCATTGATTTAACCGAGTTGATTCTACACCTGGATAATATGAGGTTAGCCCACCCTCCCTGTGAATCTATTTTAATCTTTCTCAAGTCTACGTTGTTAATAGATCCATTGGAGGATTAACCTCCTCGTTGTGTGACCATCAATTGATACAAGCAAAATGGTATTGGGCAAGAGATAAGCTATACAGTCACGCATGGGAGGTTTCTGGACTTGTTAGGTTGAAGTTGAAGCAAGCCTACCATGACCAATACAATACATCACAGGGGAGGAAGTAAAGACGGCAGAGAAGCAAACACATGGTCGATGCTGCTGCATGTGAAGCTCGGCAGAGGAGATGGAAGAGGGGAGAGTGCCAAAACGATTTTTTTGCACACATGGATGGCTTGAATTTTGATTGCTTGGATCTTGAGATATGGGAGGAGGTTCAGGGATTGAGACATTTGCCGGGATTGACTGGATGATAGGTGATGACTGGATGACAAGGTCCTGATGGAGGACATGGTGAATCACTGATGCACAGGTATGAATTCTTTATGAATTTCAGAGGTATGACGCACGAGCTGCAATGGTTTACGAAATTGAATCTTCTATCCTTTCCTTCTAATGTGGTAGACTTGATGAGGTAGGTTTCTCATACGGCACACATATTATTTTTTTTCTAAACCTTCTGTCCGGTTAATGTTATGACTAGATTAGTTCATCTAACTTTTTTCATACGGCCTTAATCAGTTTTAGAGGTTGCAGTTTCGGGGGTTGCATATGGAAACGGATGCATCTTATGATGTTATTCCTGATAGATGTACTAATCGACATGATTTGTCTCTATCTACATACTAAGACCGGATTCACATATCCAGGTAATGAAAATACTAATCTTCTTTCGCATGTTTTTGTGGTCTTTACCACAGCAAATATGTTTCTATTTTGTTCAGTTCTAGCTATACCAATTTGTTTATGCAATTAAATGTAAAATTGTTGGTGTTGAGGGTCCTTTATCTGTTTATGTCCCAACGAGTACACAAGTGCATTACAAAGGTGAGTGTGTGATGTTTGTGATGTTTTTTACACTGATTGAATGCAAGTAACGTGTGTTATTCTCCTGTTCAATTTCTGTTATCTCATGATTGATCTTTTTATTGAAAAAAATGAAACTCGCACTTGGATGGAAGGATTTGTGATGTGCTTAGATCGATTATAAGATTCAGCAATAAATGTTATTTTTGTGGAAATACATATTTAGATTTGGTTATTTTATCCACACACCCACATGCATAGAACTCAAGCTTGTTCTTTTTCTTCACATGGTTGTGTTAAGAACAGGGAAATCGTAACTTTGTCTACTGATAGCTGCACAACATAATACGAGTACGTGTTGCTCGAGTATTATTGACATTCCTCTGACCTTGTCTTCGTCATGATGCTCTAGACAGTTGCCTGAAATAGTCTCCGTTAGTATATCATGATACATTAAAAATATTTGCAACAGTAATGGCATGTTTTAGTGAAAGCAGTGGACAATTTGGCTTTTATTCCATTGGTTGTGCAAGGCTAGGTCACCTGAGTGTCCTTCTGTAGTTTAGCATGTCTCATGAGATTTCATAAAGCTCATGCTAGGAATAGAATGTGAGTATGCACACAGAATTTTTGGTTTCAATCCAAGCCGATGCTTGTCAACTTAATAACCCTCAAATAATTTGATTGTAACTCAACCAAACATGACATGGCAACCACCTGTACATACTGAATCAGTACCTTAGATTGTTTCTTTTTTTAAAAATCTTTTCTGCAACCTATAGTGTTAGTATCAAGATACTCAAATGAAAGACCAGCCATTAGGAGTGCTAACCTGTCATAATACAAAGCGCTAGGTAAAAGGTTGCTATGATACTCACCTCATCGACTCATTTGTTCAACTTAACCACGAGAGTTCTGTTCTAAAAAAATACACCTGTTACAGTGAAATTAGTAATTATTAATATACATATAGTTTGATATTTGTTTGAAGTAATAATGGCTTTTAGGTTTTTGTATGATTGATCAGAACATGGAGCAGCAAAAGGGAGGTGAGAGAGGAGCTACCACGGTAGGCAGGTAAGTCGAAGATTTAGAATGACGTAAAATAAGTCTGGACTCAACAAGCTTGTCACGCCATACTATTAGTCACATAGCATAACTAGGAAATGAGGTACAATAAAATATTTGAGGGATTGCAAGGTGCTTTAGGACTCAAACATCAATGGCGCTGATCATTTCAAATTTAGGCTTTATGATCAAATGGTAAGCCCGGGGAGGAATCATGTGATATCTCAAGCGGTTTCAGGCGGTGTGTTTTACTCTCTTGATCTGATAGCTGATTTGGTGGCTCTAACGGTGTTTGTTACATCGCTACAGGATATTCATATAAGGGAGGAGTCACTAAAGAATGCTGAGCTACTCTTTCGCTGCTGGTGTCAATGATGTCCATTTTTCTAGTTATGATTCCTCTCTACAAAACAAAGAAATGCAGATGAGTAGTGAATTCATTGCACACAGTTTGGAAGAACACATCAGTATACATTTAATGAAATGGTTGTCTGCCCTTGTGCATATGACATGTATATATCTATAAGGCGTGCATGTAAAGTTTATATTACTCTATTTTTCTGCTCTCATTTATCTTATGTCGTTTTAGACTGGACATTTTTCTTACTCATACCCAAGGCACCAATAGAAGGAAGTTCCAGCAATGTAGAAATCACAACAATTGTCCGGTTTGAACTAATGCTAGCTATTTTGATATGTTCTTCATGTTAAAAAACCAGATATGTTCCTATTAGATTCTCCCCTTTTTATGTGAAAAATACTAACTAAATATTATTATTTGTAGGCTTAGAAGCATTATTAATGTGTCAATTTGACTTTGATTGTGATTGTTCTGAATGGATAATGCCCTTCTTGTAGTTTTCATTAGGCAATAAGAACCGCAATTGTAATGAGAAGCAACCTACAAATATTTACAATCTGTAAATTAAAGAAAAGGAAAAAAATGCACTTGCTGACAAAAAAATTATTTTGTAGCAGTTTGCAACTCACTGAAGACTTGGCAATAAAGATAGAGGGGCAAACCTTATTGACCCGTGCCTTTATTTTATGTTTCCGTGGCAACGCACAGGTATTGTTCTAGTCTATATAAGTTCGGAACAAAATCTACAGATACACTGATGTACATGTAAAAAAATTCAGAGTTGTCCAAAATATGAAAGCCAACAAAAGCACCCAGTTATGCGGAAATGCAATTCGGCTCCCGGAAGCATATGGGCCCAAAAAAAGTTCGAAATGAAAAAAAAATCAAGACAAATTTTATTTGTGTATTTTGTCACATCCAAATGTTACCTGCGAATTTTGAGGCAAAAAGGTAAAACATTTTGGCTTGTGCAACAAAAACAAATTGAACACCAAAAGTTACCCTAAAATGACATCCTAAATTTGTTTTCTTGCTGATGAAACACCCTGCTCCTTATCACACGAAAATTGTCATCCATGTTTGCAACACTAATACAATCATCTACAAAGAAAATTAGATTTTTTTCCAGAATATTTAATACTTTTTCCGTAGTACTGTTCACCCAGGAGCATATATATGCTCCCGCGAGCCAAAACATCGCTCCCGCGTATTACATTTTCCGACTAAAGAGCACACACGGGGTTCGCTGTTTCGTTCACCCGAAATCACTGAGATAGTCAAGACAAGCATTTTTTTTCTTCAATAAAAAGCGCTTTATTGGTTAAAAGAATTAAATACTACATCCAGTTTCTACATAATTAAGATGCACAAAACCATAACCAAGTCTAAGTTTCAAAAAAATAGAAAAAGGCGGAATAGAAGTAATCATGTGAAGATTATATAACGCCTAACACATAAGAGGGTCAATCCAATAATCATGCTGCCGTCCCTATAGGATAAAAGTATCCCTTGCCGTTGCCTCCAAGCGTGCAGAGAAGCATAGAGCACTATAACAAGAATTCGACTGGCCGATAGACTGCAAGTGTTCGCTTGACCATACTCATCGCACTACAGAGAACTTAAAATACGCCAGCATAACCATTTCAGCTTTAACGTGTATCTTTACTCAAACAAGTTAAGAAAATGCTTGTTTAAGTGTAGTGACAGTAGGTAGGTTACATACGTGATTGCATTGCACGTTCAGATCTGTACAGCTACAACTAGTGCTTCTCATAAGTCAGGAGGGCTACTCTGCTGACGCGATGTGTTGCAGCATGAACGACCTTGTCTTGCCATCTGGTGTTAGCCCAATGCTCCGCATTTTTGTGTACACCTTCCTGGCTAATCTGATCTTGCCACGCAAACAAAGCCCGTGTATGACCGTGTTGTAGACCGAAGAATCAGGAGCGACCTCCTGCAATGTTCAGAACTATTCAGTTGGAGATGAATGGTGATTCTAAAGAACCAAAACCGTGGTCAAGTTTGACAAAATAAAAAATGCTAGTGCCAAATCTCAAACGGTTAGCTTAGATGGTTACTGCTGATTTCCAGTAGGTATAGCCAAAATGTCATGCCAAAACTTCATCAAGGTTTATTTCAACTGTAACTTACAACCATAAAATGTATCAGTTCTTTTAGACTAGCAAATATGAATTCCAAAAAGTGAAGTAGAAAATAAAGACATGTGTGTCGAAGTGAATTTCATTTGTGCAAAGAGTATAAGTCCACTTGGAGCAACAAATTCTAGAAAAATAAGCACTCAGCACAGTTATGTGCATGAAGACTTCCTTTCATACTGCGGACAAAGGCTAAGATAATCAAAGCCTGGGCAAGAAGCTATTTGAGATTTTCATTGATCTTTTTTTCTCCATATGATCCATGAAATGGATTGGGTTCCACTATCATCGGATAACGAAACAAAGACCAGAAAGCGTCCATAGCGCAAAAGAAAAAAGCAAGATCGAATTCATCCACACGCTCGGGTCCCAAACGAAAGGCCCAACCACCGCATGCACCGCTAGCAGGAAGCTATTTAATATTTTCATTTAATCTTAGTATTATAGAACACTAAAGCATGGAACAACCTTACTACAGCAGACTACAGACTTATATCTCATCTTAATAGTGGAAGATTGCAACTATTCCATAATGCCAATGTAGCTTTGAAGAGAATCAAAGCACCAAATGTTTAGACACTAGAACACTAGAAAAGTCCGTAGTAATGTATGGAAATTCAAAATCATTATCAGCTAGCCTAACAGAAATAAAACAATAAGGAACAAAATAGTACCTCCAGTATATCCTCTACTTCGTCCCAAAGAGATCCCCAAATACAAGCTCTTATGACAGATAAATGCGTGAATGTGTCTGGTGAGCACCTTTCATGAGTCATACGGTGGTACACTTTCAGAGCGACTTTTGGCTCACAAGCGATCTCACAAGCACGTATCACGTGATTGTAAGAGACTGCTGAAATTTGCAGTTCGCTTTTTTCCATCATCCACAACAATTGCAAAGCATGCTCCCATTGACCAAGTCTTTCACAAGACATCAAAGCTATGTTGTAGAGATGAGTGTTTAAGACTGATGGATGCTTGGATTTAATTCCTTGGAAAAGCTCGAGGGCGTCCCAGCATCGACCAGACCTATACAATGCTGACAGCAATGCGCTCCATGTATATTGATCAGGCTCAAGTCCTGAAGATGTTAGAAGATGGTACATCCTAAAGGCGAGCTCATCTTCACCAGCCTTCCCAAGTGAGTTGATAACCGAATTAAACACAATGATATTGGGCTTCATGCCAGCACTCAACATTCTCCTAAATGTGGCCAGCGCAAACTCCCACCTCCCTTCTTTGGTGCACGAGGCAATGATGGCCTTCATTATATCTTCACTGGGATCAAGCCCATCGCAGAGCATTTCCTCATAAGCAGCAATAGCTAACTCAGACTGTCCACATTGCACAAATGTGCTAACCAGCAAATCGTAAGTCATCAAGGTTCCACTTAAAGAGTTCTCAGCTAGCCTTCCCCACAGTTTCTCCACTTGCCTCCAGTCTTTCGCTCTTCCACATGCAGATATCATAGTGTTGTAAACAATCACATCAAGGGTTTCCCTCGATTCGTTGCACTCCTCAATCTCACTGAACATTTGCAAAGCAGAAATATAGCCTTCGGTCCTTGCAACAGCCTTGAGTATCAAGGTGTATGTATGGCCGGTTGCCAATCCTTTCCCCTTCATGAATTCATACATCTTCATCGCATCCACGGAGGAACCTCTGCGGACAAAACTAGCCAAAAGGGAGTTGCAGGCATGCGAGTTGGGCTGAAGGCCAGACGCCAGCATTGAATCAAACAGCTCTATGGCACTCCTGACCTTGTTGGTTTGGCTCAGCTTCATCAACCTTCTAGACAACAATTCCTCGTCCCTCTCTTCCAGGAAGTGGAGCCTTGATCCCTCACGCTCGAATTTATCCACCGGCTCCGAAACTGACGCCGACGGCACGCTTCTCGCCCTCACAGGGTCCTTCTCCACGGCAGGCGGCCTCGCCGGACGCCGCCGGAGCCCGTGCCTCTGGTGGTAATCGAAACCAGCAGCGCCAGGCCGCTCATCTTCCACGCCCCGAATCCCCAACCCGGCCTCCTCCTGGCCGGTGACATCAGATTCGAGGACGCACGGAGCCGCTCTGCAAACACACGCCCCTCTCGCCATCACCACGCCTACACTTACCAGACGGGCGTCACCTCTGCTCCGGCCGCCGGTCCCTGGACGGATTCTCGTGCCCTGGCCGCCCTTCACGCTACGCCGGGGCAGCTCCTGGCTGAAGGAACCGCGGCTTGTGCTGCAGCCGCTCCAAACCGCAGCCATACCCGCGCCAAATGCAAATGGCAAATAGGGTACAGGGATTTCAATCACGAAACTCGAGGAGTGGACGGAGGAAGCCCGCCCACCGCATTGACGAACCTGCAGCCGGAGGGGCTCGCAGCGCCGCCGCGCCGCGCCGCGAATGAACCCGCGCTCACGCGAGGGAAAAGGGAGATAAAAGGTTTTGGTGTCGATGCGCGGGGCTGGGGCGGGATGGGTGGAGATGAGGATGCGGGAATGGAGGGGAATCAATCGAAGCAGAGGCCTCGCGTTCCCCGACAGGCGCAACAGAGAAGCTCGCGCCTCCGGTGTGCTCCGGTTCCAAATTGTAGCCGGAGGAGGCTGAGGAGTGTGCCTTATCCCCTTTTCCCTTCTCTATCTTTGCCTCCCTCTCTCTCTTTACAGGGCCCCAACGTTATATCCGTTTCTCATCAGATTTTTTGATATCCAAATATTGGACTTGAATTTGAATTCTCCAAGAAAGATTTATAAGCACTATATTGTTATAAAAAGGAAAAGCACCAAGACATTATGATTTTTTCATAGTAGACATGACAGTGATTATATTAAACTCTGACCGAAGCTCACCCCAAATGACTAGGGAAACAAGGTTGCCGATATGGTAGGGGGTCACAAGGTGCGGAGTTTCTAGCCAATAAAAACATGATAACAATGAACAGATATAGGACCAATGGCAACAACTATTGAGACGGGAAAAAGGATGACTGTCAGATTATTATTCGTCTCTATGCTATCGAAAAAGTCATGGTGGCTGATCGACGTCATCGTGAGTGTAGTATGAATTCATCTCAGTATCGAGTATTGGAGTGTTGTAGTGCGTTTGACTATGGTCTCGTCCGCGGTCCATATCATGTAACCAAGCGTGTCGATAAATTCGTGCTCTTTCCAACATGACCTCGAAGGTCCTCAGAGATGTGGGATCTATGGTTGAGCACCCATGAAGGCGGGTAGAAAAGAGGTTGTAGTGTTATTTGACGTGACCGAGGAAGACTATTGACGCGATGAGGTGCGGTGGGAGGTTGACAGGACGTGGATGTCGCCTAGAGGAGGGGTGAATATGCGCTTTAAAATAATTACAGTTTAGGCTTGAACAAATGCGTAATAAAACTAACGTTTAATTTGTCAAGCATAAAACATAAAACAAGAAACAATATGGCTATCACAAAGTAAAGTGCATAAGTAAAAGGTTCGGATAAGAGATAACCGAGGCACGCGGAGACGACGACGTATCCCGAAATTCACACCCTTGCGGATGCTAATCTCCGTTTGGAGCGGTGTGGAGGCACAATGCTCCCCAAAATGGCACTAAGGCCACCGTAATCTCCTCACGCCCTCGCACAATGCAAGATGTCGTGATTCCACTATGGGACCCTTGAGGGTGGTCACCGAACTCGTACAAACAAGGTTGGGGCAATATCCACAACTTAATTGGAGGCTCCCAACAACACCACGAAGCTTCACCACAATGGACTATGGCTCCGAGATGACCTCAAATGCTCGGGGCAATCTGCACAACCTAATTGGAGACCCCGACGCTTGCCCGGAGCTTTACACCATAATGATTGAGCTCCAAGGCACCACCAAGCTTCCAGGACACCAAAACATCCACGAAGAACAGTTTCTAGGTACCAAGCACCCAAGGATAATAAGCTTCTCAAA
Source organism: Hordeum vulgare subsp. vulgare (assembly GCF_904849725.1). Lineage (NCBI taxonomy): Eukaryota > Viridiplantae > Streptophyta > Magnoliopsida > Poales > Poaceae > Hordeum > Hordeum vulgare. The sequence continues at coordinate 538,427,539 of NC_058521.1, forward strand.
CTTTTCACTTCCACGTATCACCGTGGAGAACTCAAACCGATGCAACTAATGCAATGGAAAGAACACACGAAGTGGTCAAGTCCCTTACACTCAAATCCCTCCACAACAACAAAATCTATGAAGGAATATGAGAGGAAGAACAAGGAGCTCACAAAGAACTCCAATATCAAGATCCAAGGGGTTCCCCTCACCTAGAGGAGAAAGTGATTGGTGAAAATATGGATCTAGATCTCCTCTCCCTTTTCCCTCAAGAACTAGCCAGAATCATTGGAGGGATTGAGAGTTAGCAAGCTCTAAGAAGGCCAACAATGGGGGAAGAACACGAGCTCAACAGATAAAAAATCATTGGGGAAGAAGACCCCCTTAAATAGGAAGGGTAAAATCCAACCGTTACCCCCTCAGCCCGAGCCAGAGCGGTACTACCGCTCACGCAGAGGGAGGCTGAACTGAGAGGGGGCAGGGTCGATAGTACCGCCGGGAGCAATAGAAACAAGCGGTAGTATCGCCCTACTACCGCCCAACACTACCGCAAAGTCTGACCAAAAAAGGTGTCGAACTTATGGGCAGCGGTACTGGCCAGCGCTACAAGCTGGGCCACTACCACCCTAGAGCGATACTACCACCGGCCCGGGCGGTACTACCGATGGTAAGAGGTAGTACCGCTCCCTGGAGCGGTACTACCGCTTGGATCATTCCAGGTAGACCACATGCAACAGATGAAAACCAGAACTGCCATATCTTTCGCATACGAGCTCCGAATTGAGCAAACTCAAGCTTGTTGGAAATCTTAAGAACATGCAGTTATGAAAATGCCAATGATATAGAGATGTGAAAACTTTATAAATGAAGAACCGACAAAAACTCCAACATCTAAAACATCATAGAAGATGCACATGAACTCCGTTCTTGATGAACCCGAGTTTGTCATGAAGATGACCATGAGCTCTAAAACTCACAAAGAGAACCACCATACAAGAACCAAGAAAGATGATGCAAGGATGCAAATGGTTTGAGCTCTCAACGAACTATACGATCAAGCTACTCATTTGAGAGCCCCCCTTGATAGTACGACAATCTATCTAAAAATAGAAAACCTATCAAGGGCAAACCTATACCTTGCACATAGTCCACTTAAGCTAGATGATGACGATCTTGACTTCCTCAAGATGGACCACCTTTCTTGACTGTTCTGGATCGATGAAGACTTGTAAATTGCTCCCCCATACTCCACTATTGGTGAGCCACTCTTCAACACATTTTTCACAAGTCCATTGCCACCACAATGGACAACAAGCATCAAGCAAGATATCTTCATGACGCTCCACTTGAACTTGCACAGCGTAATCTTGATGACGATCACCACTTGACATCATCCTTCATGGGTTGTATGAGATCTTCCTCTTGAATCAAGCCCATGGAAACACACCTAACCCCACATAGAACTATCACGAAGACCATGGGTTAGTACACAAAAGCATAATGGACAATGCTTACCATACCATGGGATCACTTGATCTCTCTCGGTACATCTTCTACGCTTTGTGTGTTGATCAACTTGATTTACTCTTTGACTTAGTATTGATCAACCTTGTGTCTTTATGACCATTCTTTGGATAATACCTTGAATACCACCTTGGTCATCATATAAACTCCTTGAAACCAACAGATGGACTTTAAGAAGTGCCTATGGATAAATCCTACAAATATAACTTAAGGCAACCATTAGTCTGTTGAAATATGCCCTAGAGGCAATAATAAAATAGTTATCGATAGAGGCGGAGTTCTCCGTGTCTTTCGATGAGATCGTGGGTATCGTTTTGGTAGAGTCAACTTTGACGATCCGACTACAAACGTGTGAGGACGTCGCGCCTTAGCAATCGCTAAACCAACTCCGAGAGGTTATTGACCACGCCGGAGCACGATCAACCTAACCACGAAGATCCGTTTCCTGCATGCAAACAAAGAACAAGCAAGAAACTAAGATGCAATCAAGATATTGCGAATATAAGAGGAAAGATTTATTGATGAAGGTGGGGTTCTGTGACGTCTTTGTCTGGTCGTAGAACACAAACGAAGAACGCGAAGATGCAGCTATGGCGAACTTGTAATCTAAACCAAAACCCAAGTCTAAACGGTGCCCTAAGGGCTGTATATACGAGGGAATAGAGAGGCAATTTCGTGACCCTTGGAGGAGGGGGTCCGAAAACAGCCCTAAACTCGGTTTCCCCACACATACGGACTCTAAAAATAGCCTATATTATGGTATTTCGAAATTACATGGGCCTAGCCCAAAAATAAGGTGGCGCAACACCTATAATAGCCTACGGACAAAATTTATAAAGTGATGTCTTGAATATTTCGTCCAAAGCCTTCATGCTCTCCTTATGGTGGCTTTAAAGTGTGAAAATCACGAGTGGAAGCTCTATTGTTCTCTCCCACGCGTGCACCTTCTTCTCCATGCTTGATCCCGCTCCAACGAATATCCTTCTTGTCCATGCTAGGTCCTTCATTCATGAGCACAACAAAAGTATCTAACTTAGGCAACATCATATGTTCATGAACATTAGAAGTATTCCCAAGAAACGAAAGTACCTGGTAATTCAGTTGGCGTGCACGAGCTCTAGTAACTGGTCCAGTATGTATAGCAGCTGGGGCTGTGGGTGTAACAATGGTGTTGATGTCCTCATCATCCTCCCCTTCTTGAACTGAAGTCATCCTCGACGGAAGCTCATCTTCCTCACCTAAATATGGCTTCAAATCTGCAATGTTAAAAGTGGGACTAAACCCAAAATCTGCAGGCAGCTCAAGTCTATATGCATTATCATTTATTTTCTCTAACACTTTGAAAGGACCATCAGCACGCGGCATTAGCTTTGACTTGCGCAAATCAAGAAACCTATCCTTACGCAAATGCAACCAAACAAGATCTCCAGGTGCAAAGACAATATGTTTTCTACCCTTATCTCCAGCAAGTTTATATTTAGCATTCACGCGCTCAATGTTTTCCTTAGTTAACTCATGCATCTTTAATATCAAATCAGCACGTTCTTTAGCATCAAAATTAACCGTCTCCGAAGATGAAAGAGGTAACAAATCAATAGGTGCACGAGGTAGGAAACCATACACAACTTCAAAAGAACACATCTTTGTAGTAGAATGCAGCGAACGATTATAAGCAAATTCAATATGAGGCAAGCATTCTTCTCACAGTTTTAGATTGTTCTTCAAAACATCCTTAAGCATAGTAGACAAAGATCTATTGACTACTTCAGTTTGTCCATAAGTTTGGGGTGACATGTAGTACTAAAAAGCAATTTTGTCCCCAACTTAGCCCATAGACATCGCCAAAAGTGGCTAAGAAATTTAGCATCACGATCTGAAACAATCGTATTTGGCACACCATGCAAGCGAATAATTTCACGAAAGAACAAATCAGCCACATTAGCGGCATTATCACTTTTATGGCACGGTATAAAGTGTGCCATTTTACAAAATCTATCCACGACAACAAATATGCTATCCCTCCCCTTCTTTGTTCGAGGTAAACCTAAAACAAAGTCCATATATATATCCTCCCAAGGAACACTAGGTACAGGCAAAGGCATATATAAACCATGAGGATTGAGTCGTGACTTAGCTTTTTGACATGTCGTGCAGCGATCAACAAAACGCTCAACATCCCGTCGCATCCTTGGCCAAAAGAAATGTGTAGCAAGTACGTCCTCCGTCTTCTTTACGGCAAAGTGTCCCATCAATCCTCCTCCATGCGCCTCCTGTAACAACAAAAGACGAACGGAGCTAGCTGGAATGCATAGCTTGTTAGCACGAAACACAAATCCATTATTAATGATGAACTTGTTCCATGTTCTCCCTTCTTTACAATTCTCCAACACATCTTTGAAATCAGCATCATGCACATATTGATCTTTGATGGTCTCCAAACCAAATATTTTATAGTCAAGTTGTGAAAGCATAGTATAACAACGAGACAAAGCATCAAAAATAACATTTTCTTTACCCTTCTTGTGTTTAATGACGTACGTGAAAGTCTCAATGAATTCAACCCATTTAGCATGTCTACGGTTTAGTTTTGCTTGACTTTTAATATGTTTCAAAGATTCATGATCATAATGTATGACAAATTCTTTGGGCCATAAATAATGTTGCCATGTTTGCAAAGTCCGAACAAGAGCATATAATTCCTGATCATAAGTAGAATAATTCAGACTAGGCCCACTTAATTTTTCAGAAAAGTATGCAACATGTTTACCATCTTGTAATAACACACCTCCTAATCCAATTCCACTAGCATCACATTCAAGCTCGAAAGTCTTATTAAAATCAGGAAGTTGGAGTAAAGGAGCATGTGTTAACTTATCTTTTAAAATCGTGAAGGCTTCTTCCTGTGCGGTACCCCAAGAATAAGGCACATCCTTCTTTGTAAGCTCATTGAGAGGTGCAGCAATGGTGCTGAAATCTCTCACAAAACGCCTATAAAACCCGACGAGTCCAAGGAAACTCCTCACTTGTGTGACCGTTTTAAGCTGCGGCCAACTCTCAATAGCTTCAATCTTGGCTTTATCAACTTCAATCCTCTGTGGAGTAACAACATAGCCAAGAAAAGATACTCTGTCTGTGCAAAAGGGGCACTTCCCAAGGTTACCAAACAAACGTGCATCACGTAGAGCAGTAAAAACAACACACAAATGATCCAAGTGTTCCTCCAAAGATCTACTATAAATCAGTATATCATCAAAGTAGACTACCACAAATCACCCAATGAAAGCACGTAAAACCTCATTCATTAATCTCATGAAAGTGCTAGGTGCATTAGTCAATCCAAAAGGCATAACTAACCACTCATATAAGCCAAACTTAGTTTTAAATGTAGTTTTCCATTCATCTCCCAATTTCATGCGAATTTGATGGTATCCACTACGCAAATCAACTTTGGAGAAATTTATAGAGCCACTTAATTCATCAAGCATATCATCTAGCCTAGGAATAGGATGACGATAACGAATAGTAATATTATTAATGCCTCTACTGTTAGAGCATATATCTCCATATGTGGTTTTGGTAATTGATGACAATTCCTATGGACTAATGGTTGCCTTAAGTTATATTTATAGGATGTGTCCATAGGCATTTCTTGAAGTCCATCTGTTGGGTTCAAGCAGTTTATATGATGACCAAGGTGGTATTCAAGGTATTATCCAAAGAATGGTCATAGAGACACAAGGTTGATCAAGATCGTCAGACAAAGAGTAAATCAAGATGATCAACACACAAAGTGTACAAGATGTACCGAGAGGGATCAAGTGATCCCATGGTATGGTAAGCATTGTCCATTACGTATTTGTGTACTAACCCATGGTCTTCGTGAGAGTTCTATGTGGGGTTATGTCACGCCCACGATGCGACCCTATCCTCAATTTGGCACTAAGGCCTCGTCAGGGATAGAAGCGCATCTCGTCATGTCGCAAGAATGGATATCGTTACAAGTACATGTACTGAAAAGAAGAGATATATATATATAGAATTGGCTTACACTCGCCACAAGCTACATCAGAGTCACAGCAGTACATTACATATTCATCAAGAGTAAGAGCAGGGTCCGACTACAGACGAAAACAAACGAGAAAATAAGAACGACGTCCATCCTTGCTATCCCAGGCTGCCGGCCTGGAACCCATCCTAGATCGATGAAGAAGAAGAAGAAGAAGAAGCCACTCCAAATGAACAATCAACGCGCTCGCGTCAAGTAACCTTTACTTGTACCTGCAACTGGTGTTGTAGTAATCTGTGAGCCACAGGGGACTCAGCAATCTCATTTCCAAAGGTATCAAGACTAGCAAAGCTTATTAGGTGAGGTATGGTTAAGTGGTGAGGTTGCAGCAGCGGCTAAGCATTTATTTGGTGGCTAAACTTACGAGTCCAAGAATAAAGAGGGGGAAGATCTACGCATAGCGGACGTGAACTACAGATGATCAAATGAATGATCCTGAACACCTACCTACGTCAGACATAACCCCACCGTGTCCTCGATCGGAGAGAGAACTCACGAAAGAGACAGTCACGGTTATGCACACAGTTGGCAAGTTTTAATTAAGTTAACTTCAAGTTATCTAGAACCAGTGTTAAACAAATCTTCCACGTTGCCACATAACCGCGGGCACGACTTTCCGAAAGATTTAACCCTGCAGGGGTGCTCCAACTAGTCCATCACAAATTACCACAAGACGCATAGAAATCCTCAATCACGAAGCTCGCGATCTCGTCGGATTCCCTAGTGGAAAACCTCAACTCTGAGATTACCCAAAGCATCACCGGAATCCCGATGCACAAGATATCTCGTCAAAGGTAAAACTAATCCAGCAAGGCCGCCCGACGTGTCAACGATCCCGATAGGAGTCGCGTACCTCGTTCTCAGGACACGACGGACAGGTCACACTAGGAGAACCAAACCTCGGGTTGCCCCGCGGTGGCCCCGTAGTCTACCAATTTGGACCAACACTCATGAGGAGCACTGGCCCGGGGGTTGATTAAATTATCCTCGGGGTCCGGAAAGTCCCTATGCAATTTTATTAGGTGTTTAGGCAAATGTAGTACCAAAGTTGGGCCTTGCCAGACCAGTCTTAATCTAAAACGAATTATCAAGGGGGTCCCCATAACAACCCCGATCGTGTTAGGAGCGCTCAATTATGGAACATAACACCGGTAGCCGAAAACTAAGGGGGCAAAGGTGGAACAAAACACCAGGCTAGAAAGGCCGAGCCTTCCACCTTTTACCAAGTATATAGGTGCATTAAATTAAATAGCATTAATAGGGTGATATAACAAGGAACCCATGTTTTCACATGGAAGCATCTGCACCTGCAACTAGCAACGCTATCAACAGGGTTAAGCAAACAGTAACATAGCCAATCAGTGGTTTGCTAGGTCGAACAGGTTGAAGGTATTCATGGCATTGTTGAGAGGCTGATATTTAACATGTGGTAGGCAACGAGACATAATCGATAGGGGCGGTAAAACTAGCATGGCAATGATAGTAATGGTATCTGGGGAAATGATCATCTTGCCTGAGATCCCGCTTGGAAGAAGAATGACTCCGTGAAGCAGACGAATCGACGTGGTCGAACGGGTCCTCACAATCCGGCACGTTGCGGAACTCTAACGAGACGAAGCAAACCATAAACACAAATCCACACACGGAATTCACCACACGATGCACAACACATATGATGCATGAGCAGCTGAAAAGATGCAAGTCACGGCATGACAATTCACACAAACAAACACTACACCTTAAATGAAGTTCAATATGCAACGAGTTGCATATTTACGAAACTCCACGTTAATTATTTAGTTCTATCTCGATTAGATACACGGCAATATTAAATGTGGTTAAACATGGCAAGAGGTGAAGTATAATTAAACTACCTATCTAGGCATTTTAAATGAGGTCGGAAATGACATATAGCATCTCCGAAACGACCTCACATGTTAATTAACGATTCTGTCCAGATTTGTCCTAATCACATTTTAGGTTTGTTAAACAGAAAAACAAAGTGTTTCACGTGATTATACTCGTCGTTCTTCTCCATTTACATATATGGCACATCTCCAACGGGGTTACGGTATAAAAGATACGGGCAACACAAAACATAATAAGGATGCAACATGCATGCAAAAAACAAAATACATAGATGAATATAAAAGAGAGGCCATGGGAATTTGATCCTTCGACCTCCAAGATTCAAACCAAAGTGCTAACCAACTAGGCTAGCTACTGGTAATGAAAAGTGGTCAGTGTCTCATGGGCACACAAAAAAAATAGATAAAAACCCCAGCAAAAACAGTGTGTAGTCTAGGATTTGAACCTTAGACCTCATACATAAGCCCACACCTAGATAACCAGCTAGTCTACAATAGAACACTATCAATAGATAAGTTTGGGCCAATATAATCAATCCATCGGGATGATGGCACTGAAAATCTAACACCTCGCGTGCTAAAAAACAAAGAAAACATAGTGGAGGCGCCAGGGATTGAACCCAGGACCTCCTGGACAGGGAGTGGGATAACAACCATTCGGATACTTATATGCTTGTGAATAATTCTAGTGCCCACGCTATATAACCTCTCAAAACTAAAACGAATCTGGCCAAAATTATCTACAGCCACGAACGGGCTGCTCACAGCAGGGGATACACAGGCCTTATCCATGGCGGTTCAGAGCCGGGCGCGGGAGGCCAGGAAGGAGGGCGGCGTTCGGTACCTCCTGGTCGGGAACGCGGGGACGGGGTCCCGGGATGGAGGCGCCTGGCCTTGCCCCGGTCAGCCATGGATGGGCATCTCCTGCACCTGTAGATAGAAGGGAGGGCGAGGCTATGGTAAGAGAGATCGAGAAGAGAGGAGGGAGAAGAGCACGGGGAGGACCGGATCTGGAGAGAGTAGGTCGCCGGAGCTCGGTTTTTCAACCGACAGGGGGGAGGCGACCTACGGGGGTGGTGGTGCTGCTTTGGGTCGGCCATGACCTTGCTCCTGTGGTTGCGAGCTGCTGGACCTGAAGAAAGAAACAAATAGAGGGAGAGAGAGTTCAGAGAAGAAATAGGGGAAGGAAGAGAGGAAAAAAAAGGAAGAGACGGAGGAACGGGGCACCTGCACTATGCTCAGGCCGTGCTGCCGCTACAGGCGCTGGAGACGTCGAGGCGCACCAGGCGCGCCGCAGTGGCCATGTGCACCTGGGCCGACGCAGGGGAGCCGAGGCGGTGGCACGAACAACTCCAAATCCGACGGGATCGGCTGCTGGCGACGAGAGAAAGAGGCTGGTGCTGGCTTCCTTCAAGCGCGGCCATGGAGCGATGCTCCTGAAGAAAAGGAAAAGAGAGCGGGGTGAGGAAGAGAGAAGAACCAGGGAAGAGAGGAGGAGAGAGGAGCAGGGGCACCGACGCGGATGCAGGGAGCTACCGGTGACGGACGCTGGCATCTGCCGGCTCCTGGACGCGTCCAACATGCAGAGTAGAAGGTGGCTCGGGGCATGCTTCTTGCTGGTTGGGCAGGTGAACGAGATCTCGAGGAAACAGGAGGAGTGGCGGCGGCGGTGATGGGACAAGATCCCTAGGAATTAGGGCTGAACCTCTTTTATATATAGCTATTGAATTGGGCTAGAGTCTATCAGGACCCTCCGATGCAGATCATACGGTCGAGAATAACTAGGTTAGGGAGTCCAATGGACAAACCGATGATGGTTTGCGGTATTACGGGGTTGACCGGATCCAACGGTCACAACCGTGTGTTTCGGGCACCGGGAGGTTTTCGGACCAGGTTGGGCGTAGGGGTGGTGCACTGTGCAGAGGCGCTAGGCAGAGATGACACGGAAAACGGGCAACCCGGTGACAGAGTTTAAAATACCGAAACGTCCGACAATTGACCGGCTATAGTGCCGCTATATAATAAACGACACGGGTAACAAACGAGATCCGATCATGATGAAATTTGACGGACGACCTACCTACACTAAATTAATACCGCACGCCAAGTTCCAGCTCAATCGGAGAAAGTTTTACGCACACTTTAAATCAAGGTTTCGACGATGCCGCAGGCGCGTGCGTGTGCGGTCGGGCTCAGAACGGACAACGACGTGAACCGGCAACTAACAACGGATGCAAGTTTTGAAAACCGGCGGCAACGGAGATGCCGATGCAATGCAGATGATGCGCATGATGCGATGATGACGCGACAAAATAAAATAACCACACGACGGAAACGGAAATAAAGGGGAATCTTCTAGGGCGTCGACATCGGGCTGTCACAGGTTAGGTGTGTTTCCATGGGCTTGCGTCAAGAGGAAGATCTCATACAACCCATGGAGGATGACGTAAAGTGGTGGAGGATGGTGGCAATGGACTTGTGAAGATATGCTGAAGAGCGGCTCACCCATAGTGTGTATGGAGGAGCAATCAACTAGTCTTCATTAAGCCAACGCAATCAAGAAAGGTGGTCCATCTTGAGGAAGCCAAGATCATCGTCATCTAGCTCAATAGGACGAGGTGCAAGGTATAGGTGTGCCCTTGATAGGTTTTCTGTTTTAGGATAGATTGTCGTACTGTCAAGGGGGGCTCTCAAGTGAGTAGCTTGATCGTATCGTTCGTTGAGAGCTCAAACTATTTGCATCCTTGCGTCATAATTATTGGTTCTTATTTGGTGTTTCTCTTTGTGAGTTTTATAGCTTATGTTCATCTTCATGACAAACTCGAGTTCATCGAAAACAGAGTCCATATGCACCTTCTATGATGTTTTCGATGTTGGGAGTTTTTTCCGGTCTTATTCCAAGAAGGGTTCTCACCATTTTCTTATGGGACTTTTCTCACTTTCTTCTTACTGATATTTCTATCAACATCGTGTTAGCCCATCTCGTTAGCTTTCCAACAAACTTGGTTTCGATGAATTCGGAGTCCGTATGCGAAAGTTACAGCAGTTTCAGTATCCAGCGGTAGTACCGCTCCTCGTGCTAGCGGTAGTACCGCCCCGGGAGAGGTAGTACCGCCCCCGGAGCGGTAGTAATTTTTTACTACTGCTCTAGGAGCGGTAGTACCGCTCCGGCGGACTATTTTTTGCATACTTTTTGGCCTCGGCATGGTTGGTGAACCTACCGAGCGGTAGTACCACTCCATGAGCGGTAGTACCGCTCTGTGCGGGCTGTGAGGCTTAACGGTTGGATTTTTCCCCACCTATAAAAGGGGGTCTTCTTCGCCATTGAACCTTATCTCTTTAGCTCGTTTTCTTCCCCCATTGTTGACCTTCTTCGAGCTTTCTAACTCTCAATCCCTCCAATGATTCTTGCTAGTTCTTGAGGGAAAAGAGAGAGGACATCTAGATCCACATTTCCACCAATCACTTTCTCCTCTAAGTGAGGGGAACCCCTTGGGTCTAGATCTTGGAGTTCTTCGTGTTCTTCTTCGTTCTTCCTCTCATTTTCCTCCCTAGCATTAGTTGCTTTGGTGGGATTTGGGAGAGAAGGACTTGGGCACTCCGTGTGCCCTTGCCATTGCATTAGTTGCATCTGTTTGAGTTCTCCACGGTGATACGTGGAAGTGAAGTTTGAGAAGATTATTACCTTTGGTACTTAGTACCCTAGATATTGTTCTACATGGATGCTTTGGCGTCCTAGAAGCTTGGTGGTGTCTCGGAGCTCAATCATTGTGGTGTAAAGCTCCGGGCAAGCGTCGGGGTCTCCAATTAGGTTGTGGAGATTGCCTCGAGCAATTTGTACGGGTATCGGTGACCGCCCCCAAGGTTTGCCATTTGTACGGGTTCGGTGACCGTCCTCAAGGGTTCCTTAGTGGAATCACGGCATCTTGCATTATGCGAGAGCGTGAGGAGATTACGGTGGCCTTAGTGGCATCTTGGGGAGCATTGTGCCTCCACACTGCTCCAACGGAGATTAGCATCCGCAAGGGTGTGAACTTCGGGATACATCATCGTTTCCGCGTGCCTCGGTTATCTCTTACCCGAACCCTTTACTTATGCACTTTACTTTGTGATAGCCATATTGTTTATTGTCATATTTCTTGCTATCACTTAGTTGTTTATTTTGCTTAGCATAAGTTGTTGGTGCACATAGGTGGGCCTAGTTATTGTAGGTTTTGTGCTTGACAAATTAAACATTAGTTTTATTCCACATTCGTTCAAGCCTAAACCGTAATTATTTTAAAGCGCCTATTCACCCCCTCTAGGCGACATCCACGTCCTTTCATCTACAATCAACACACATACGCGGTGTACCATCCTTTTTCGGCACTAGAATAATAGGAACAGCACAAGGACTAAGAGATTCACGTATATAACCTTTGTCGAGCAGCTCTTGTACTTGACGCATAATCTCCTTCATCTCCTCTGGATTGGTATGGTATGGTGCATGGTTGGGTAGCGATGCACCGGGAATGAAGTCAATCTGATCGATCCTCAATCCCTCTAATAGGTGGTAATCCCGGTGGCACGTCTTGTGGAAAGACATCAGCGAACTCCTGCAAAATGTTAATGACAGCAGGAGGCAAAGAGGGTGGCATGTCCTCGAATGAAAATAATACCTCTTTGCATACGAAAGCATAGCAAACAGATGTAGTAATATCCAAATCAGTAATATCAGATTTAGTGGCAAGTAAACAACCACTCTTTAGTTTTATTTCACAGGCAACACTAGATGATGATTTAGTAGGATTATTTGTTGCTCAAATTCCTTTGCTACAATCTGATTTTCACTCTTATGTAGGTCTTGTTTTGCTTTACTAGCTCTAGCAATGTCATCTTTCATAATATGTCAAGGAGACATAGGAAGCAAAGTAATATTTTGATCCTTATGAACAAGAGTATACTGATTTGTTCTACGATGGTATACATAATTTTTATCAAATTGCCATGGTCTACCAAGTACAACGAAGCATGCTTGCATGGTTAGAACATCACAATCAGCAAAATCAGAATATGTAGCAATGCTAAAATGCACACGAACAATACGTGTTACCTTAACCTTGCCACTGTTGTTGAACCACTGGATATAATAAGGATGAGGATGTGGTCTGGTGGTGAGAGACAGCTTCTCCACCATCTCCATGCTAGCTAAGTTGTTGCAACTCCCTCCATCGATGATTACGCGAACAGGACGTTCCTTTACCACTCCCTTGGTATGTAACAAGTTGCGCCTCTGATTTTTCTCAGCCTGTGTTACCTCCACACTTAAAACACGTTGAGCAACTAAGCTTTCATACCTGTCAGCGTAGTCAGCAGCCATGTAATGTGTCTCTTGTTCAGTATCATCAACACCACGTTCTTCACTTGCAATAAGAGCTAGGGTCTCCTCTTCATAATCACTGGCGGAGACATATCCACCATCCTCAGTAACAATCATCACACGCTTGGATGGGCACTCTCTCGCATAATGACCTCCACCCTTGCAACGATGACAAATAACCGCATGTGTTTGACCAGTGGATGCCATGGATGAAGAAGAGCTCTGTGCGGGGCCCGGAAGGTGTGCTCTTGGCGAAATGTGGTGCAGGAGCCTGATTCCTGGTATCTTTGGTTGAATTGGCGGCTGAAGGAGGCGGTGCTAATGTAGGAGGACGTGTGGAAGTAGATGTGGTTCGAGGCGTCCATGAGGAAGTGCGACCTGTAGAAAAATTAGTTCTCGCCAATGCCTGTCGATCGTGCACTTCACGTCCAACTTTGCAAGCAAGATGGAATAAACGAGCGATATTGTTATAATCCTTATATTCTAGAATAGTCTGAATATCTCTATTTAATCCACCCATAAAACGTGCAAGAATAGCTTCATTGTCCTCAACAATACCACATCTAATCATGCCAGTTTGTAATTCCTGATAATATTCTTCTACATACGTTTTCCCTTGTCTTAAACACTGCAAGTTTTGAAGCAATTCACGTTGATAATATGGTGGAACCCAACGAGTACACATAGCAGTTTTCAAAGCAGGCCAAGTAGTTGGAATATTAGCATGATGTATTCTACAATATTCAGACCACCAAACACAAGCAAAACTAGTGAAAGAAAAAACAGCAGCACCAACACGTCTATCTTCAGGAAATTGCAAGCATGTAAAACGTTCCTCTGTTTCTAACTCCCAAGTAAGATATATATCAGGAACATATCGACCATCAAAAGTAGGAATATTCAATTTAAGTTTAGGGAGATGGTCATGATCCTATACCTGAGGGTGTGGTGCATCCCTATTGTTGCGATTGTATCCATGTGGACGTCCGGTGGCTTGTCGTGGTGGTTGTTGTTCCTGGTGCTGAACTGGAGCAACCTCTCCCTCATCATCATAATCACCATCATAATCATCATCATACTCCTCATTCTGCTCAGCCGCAGAAACCTCGATGGTAGCAGCAAGAGGAGCAGTAGCAGGACCAGCCGCAGCAGTAGGAGCAACAACACCAAAATTCTGCACTTGGCCGACAGGCACGCGTCGCGCTCGTAGCCGTTGTTGTGGTTGAAGAGGGACAACAGCTGCAACTGGTGGTGGTAATCGGGCCAGCGCCTCATTGAACTTGGCGTTCATCTTGGTGTCGAATTTCTTCTCCATACCTTCGAGCTTGTCCATGGCCTCTCCAAAGGTGGTCACGAAATCTTGTACCTGGTCAGACATCATTTGCTGAAATTTATCATGGAGCTCCCTGTTGATTAGGTTCTCCCAGTCGATCTCCTCGCCGTGTGATCCTGCATGGTTAGCAACAATAGGAACACAGAATAATATGAACCTACAGACTACTAGGAAGTGGTGGTGGTGGTGGTGGTGGTGTGTCACAAATCCGTCAAGCAAAGCTCAATTTCTTACCAATTCTTACCCAGCAACAGGTGGCGATCGGCAACCGGTGTAGTCAAACTTTCAAAGCTTGGATAGAGCGATTGCCAGGTGGTGTCAAACACACGATGTAGATGTATGTGGAGCTAGGAAGGCTTATAATATGGTAGCAAGAAGGGTCAGCAATAATCAGGTTAGAGATGCAAAATTGAAAAGACGCTCAACGACGATACCATGCTGGTCCTAGTCTAGACCGTACTAGAGACACGAGCCTAGAACACCAACGAAGTCACAACGACACGTACTAATCAAGGGAAGAGCCACTCTAAAAAATTTCTCTCCTTTTCTTTTGTGCTTTTATTTCTGCGCTTTTTTCCAGAAAATCACTATAACGGCGAGTATCTCAAAACTCTTCCCAAGCACAAAAAACAGGATAGGCACGAAAAAAATTGACAATTTTTTTTAATTTCTGGAGCAATTCAGGGCTGCGACGACCAAAAATTGTGACAAAAATCACTATGATGGCGAGTGTCTCAAAACTCTCTAAAAAGCCTAACAAAACGATAGGGGAAAAAATTCACCCCTCGAAATTTTGGCCTAAAAAGTGCTCTGGAAAGCATGCTAGATTTTTTTTTCTTTTCCGAAACCTACTCAGATAAGGAAACGCGAAACCGAAATCAAACAGATCTCGAAATTAACCTAAGATGAAAAGGATGCATACTAGGATTGTGGTGGGTATATGGTGGTGGTATATGGCAGCAAGGATAGTGGTGGCGTGGTGGTGGTATATGGCAGCAGTGATGATGGTAGCGTGGAGGTGGTATATGGCAGCAGTGATGATGGTAGCGTGGAGGAGATATATGGCAGCGATGAAAGACAGTGCGGCGGCGGCATGACAACCTGTGAACAGAACTCGAAACTCTAAAGGACTAGATACTAAGACCAGCAACTCGACACGACGATGTAACCGCAAATTTAACTTAGTAAACTACTGAAAAGACTATGCAAAGGCTCAGATTGGTTCGGATATGATGATCTAACCCTAGTTTTTTATGGCTTTTTCATGGACGATAGGTATGAAGAACAAATGCGATCTAACTATGAAAAACTGGTAAAATCTCACCGAGCAACCTGGAAATCTACTTGATAGAGGCGAAGTTGTCCCTGTCTTTCGATGAGATCGTGGGTATCATTTTGGTAGAGTCAACTTTGACAATCCGACTACGAACATGTGAGGACGTCGCACCTTAGCAATCGCTAAACGAACTCCGAGAGGTTATTGACCACGCCGGAGCATGATCAACCTGACCACGAAGGTCTGTTTCCTGCACGCAAACGAAGAACAAGAAAGAAACTAAAATGCAATCAAGATATTGCGAATATAAGAGGAAAGCTTTATTGATGAAGGTGGGGTTCTATGACGTCTTTGTCTGGTCGTAGAACACAAACGAAGAACACGAAGTTGCAGCTATGGCGAACTTGTAATCTAAACAAACCCAAGTCTAAACGGTGCCCTAAAGGCTGTATATATGAGGGAATAGAGAGGCAATTTCGTGACCCTTGGAGGAGGGGGTCCAAAAACAGCCCTAAACTCGGTTTCCCCACACATACGGACTCTAAAATAGCCTATATTATGGTATTTCGAAATTACATGGGCCTGGCCCAAAAATAAGGTGGCGCAACACCTATAATAGCCTATGGACGAAATTTATAAAGTGACGTCTTGAATATTTTGTCCAAAGCCTTCATGCTCTCCTTATGGTGGCTTTAAAGTGCGAAAATCACCAGTGGAAGCTCCCATTGTTCTCTCCCGCGCCTGCACCTTCTTCTCCATGCTTGATCCCGCTCCAACGGATATCCTTCTTGTCCATGTAGGTCCTTCATTCATGAGCACAACAAAAGTATCTAACTTAGGCAGCATCATATGTTCATGAACATTAGAAGTATTCCCAAGAAACGAACGTACCTCGTAATTCAATTGGCATGCACGAGGTCTAGTAACTGGTCCAGTATGTATAGCAGCTGGGGTTGTGGGTGTAACAATGGTGTTGATGTCCTCATCAGTTATTATTATATTTCATGTTTCAACATAATCATTTATTATCCATGCTATAATTGCATTGAATGGAAAAATAATTGCATGTGTGGATATATAGACAAAACAATGTACCTAGTGAGCCTCTAGTTGACTAGCCTGTTGGTCAAGGATGGTTAAGGTTTCCTAGAAATAGACAAGTGTTGCCACTTGATGACGAGATCACATAATTAGGAGAATGATGTGATGGACAAGACCCAAACTATAAAGGTAGCATGTGATCGTGTCATTTTGTTGCTATTGTTTTATGCATGAAAAGTATACATTCCTATGACCATGAGATCATGTAACTCACTGACACCGGAGGAATGCCTTGTGTGTATCAAACGTCACAACCTTACTGGGTGACTATAAAGGTACTCTACAGGCATATTCGAAGGTGTTCGTTGAGTTAGCATGGATCAAGACTGGGATTTGTCACTCCGTGTGATGGAGAGATATCTCGGGGCCCACTCGGTAATACAACATCACAAACAAGCCTTGCAAGCAATGTGACTAAAGAGTTAGCCACGGGATCTTATATTACGAAATGAGTAGAGAGACTTGTCGGTAACGAGATTAAAATAGGTATGGCGATACCGACGATCGAATCTCAGGCAAGTAACATACCGAAGGACAAAGGGAATGATATACGGGATTGTGTGAATCCTTGACATAAACGTTCAACCGACAAGATCTTCGTAGAATATGTAGGATTCAATATGGACGTCCAGGTCCCTCTATTGGATATTGACTCGAGAGTGTCTCGTTCATGTCTGCATAGTTCTCGAACCCGCAGGGTCTGCACACTTAAGGTTCGGTGACGTTTTCGTTATAGTTGAATTATTGATGTTGGTAACCGAATGTTGTTCGAAGTCCTGTATGAGATCCCCAAAGTCACAAGTGTCTCCGGAATGGTCCGGAAAAGAAGATTGATATATGGGATTATTGCATTTGGCTTCCGAAAAGAGTTCGGGCATTACTGGTAAAGTACCGAGAGTGACGAATGGGTTCCGGGGTTTTACGAGGAGGGGCCACCCACCCGGGAGAGAACCAAATAGGCCCATGGGTGGCGCACCAGCCCTTAGTGGGCTGGTGAGGCCAGCCCAATAAGTCTATTTCGCCCAAGACAATAATAAAGAAGGAAAAATAAAAGAAAAAGGAGGTGGACAAGATGGGAAGGAGTCCTCCACCAAACGAATTGGAGGAGGACTCCTCCTTCCTTGCCTCGCCCGAAGCTCCTCCTTGGAGTAGGAGGCAAGCCAACTACCCCTTGGTTCCTCCTATATATAGTGGAGGGTTTTAGGGGTTTTGCAACTTAAGTCTTTGTGCAACCCTCTCTCCCTCCACTACTTCGTGACACCTCGTAGCTAGATCGGTACGTCACGGCAAAGCCCTGCCGGAGTAGCTCCACCATCAGCACCGCCATGCCGTCATGCTGTCGTAGAATTCAGCTACCTCTTCGTATCTCTTGCTGGATCAAGAAGGCGGAGATTGTCATTGAGCTATACGTGTGCTGAACGCGGATGTGCCGTCCGTTCGGTGCTAGATCGGGACGGATCGTGGGACGGCGACGATTTGGTTCGCGAAGACGTTCCACTTTATCAACCGCGTTGCTTAACACTTCCCACTTAGAGATCTACAAGGGTATGTGGATCTGATCTCTCTATAATAGATGATCATCACCATGATAGGTCTTCGTGTGCGTAGGAATTTTTTTTGTTTCCCATGCAACGTTCCCCAACAGTGGCATCATGAGCTAGGTTCATGCGTAGATGATATCTCGAGTAGAACACAAAAGAGTTTGTGGGCGTTGATGTTCAATTTGTTGCCCTCCTTAGTCTTTTCTTGATTCGGCGGTATTGTTGGATTGAAGCGGCCCGGACCAACTTTACTCGTACGCTTCCGAGAGACCGGTTTCATCGACTGACATGCAACTTGTTGCATAAAGATGACTGGCGGGTGTCTGTTTCTACAACTTTAGTTGAATCGGATTTGACCGAGGCGGTCCTTGGAGAAGGTTAAATAACAAGTTTCAGATCACCGTTGTGGCTTTGCTTAAGTAAGATGTGATCATACTAGATACCCATAGCAGCCACGTAAACACATGCAACAACAAATTAGAGGATGTCTAACTTGTTTTTGCAGGGTATGCATGTGATGTGATATGGCCAAAGACATGATATGATATATTGGATGTATGAGATGATCATGTTGTAATAGTTAAATATCGACTTGCACGTCGATGCTACGGCAACCGACAGGAGACATAGGGTTGTCTTTAAACTAATGTTTGTGCTTGCAGATGATTTTACTATATCGCTAGGTTGTAGCTTTAGTAGTAATAGCATAGATAGCGCGACAACCTCGATGGCGACACGATGATGGAGATCATGGTGCGGCGCCGGTGACTATGGAGATCATTCGGCGCTTTGGTGATGGAGATCAAGAAGCACAAGTTCATGGCCATATCATGTCACTTATGATTTGCATGTGATGTTAATCCTTTTATGAACCTTATTTTGCTTAGAACGATGGTAGCATTATAAGGTGATCCCTCACTAAAATTTCAAGACAAAATTGTGTTCTCCCCGACTGTGCACCGTTGCGAAAGTTTGTCGTTTCGAGACATCACGTGATGATCGGGTGTGATAGACTCAACGTTCACATACAACGGGTGCAAAACAGTTGCACACGCGGAACACTCGGGTTAAACTTGACGAGCCTAGCATGTACAGACATGGCCTCGGAACACAAGAGACCAAAAGGTTAAGCATGAATCATATAGTTGATATGATCAACATGGAGATGTTCACCGCTGAAACTATACTCAACTCACGTGATGATCGAACTCGAGTTAGTGAATTTGGATCATGCGACACTCGAATGACTAGAGGAGTGTCTATTTGAGTGGGAGTTTATTAGCAATATGATTAGCTAAACTCAATTGTCTTGAACATAGTCTAAGTAATCTTTGCAAAATTTTATGTTGTAGATCAATGGCTCGCGCAGTAGCAACCCTGTATTTTAATAGGTTCCTAGAGAAAGCTAAGCTGAAAGATGATGGAAGCAACTTTGTAGACTGGGCTCGAAATCTGAGGCTTATCCTCCAAGCTGGCGAAAAGCAATATGTGCTTGATGCTGCGCTAGGTAATGCACCACCCGCTACAGCAACCCAAGATGTTTTGAACGCTCGGCAAGCGTGTAAGGATGACTACTCACTAGTTCAATGTGTAGTTTTGTGTGGCTTAGAACCGGGACTTCAAATATGTTTTGAATGTCATGGAGCATATGAGATGTTCCAGGAGTTGAAGTTGATCTTTGAGAAGAATGCCCGGATCGAGAGGTATGAGACCTCCGTTAAGTTCTATGCTTGAAAATGGAGGATAATTCGTTTGTCAGTGAACACGTACTCATAATGTATGGGTACTCTAACCGTCTAGATGAGCTGGGGACTGAACTCCCACAAGAAGCTATCACTGGGAGAATTCTTCAGTCACTGCCACCTAGCTATAAGAGCTTCGTGTTGAACTATAACATGCAAGGGATGAATAAGTCACCCGGCGAGTTATTTGCGATGCTGAAAGTCGTTGAGTCAGAAATCCAGAAAGAACATCAAGTGTTGATGGTAAATAAGACCACTAGTTTCAAGAAAAAACGGCAAAGGCAAGAAGGATAACTCCAAGAAGAGTGGCAAAGCTGTTTCCCCTTCGACGAAGAAACCCAAGGCTGGACCTAAGCTGGAAACTAAGTGCTATTATTGCAAGGGGGCTGGTCACTGGAAGCGCAACTTCCCCAAGTATCTGGCCGATAAGAAGGCAAACAACGCCAAACAAGGTATATATGATATACATGTTATTGATGTGTACCTCACCAGCTCTCGTAGCAGTGCCTGGGTATTTGATACCGGTTCTGTTGCTCACATTTGCAACTCGAAACAGGAACTGCGGAATAAACGAAGGATGGCGAAGGATGAAGTGACGATCCGCGTGGGAAATGGTTCCAAGGTTGATGCAATCGCCATCGGCACGGTCTCACTTCAATTACCATCGGGATTAGTGAATGAACTTAAATAATTGTTATTTAGTGCCCGCGTTGAGCATGAACATTATATCTGGATCTTGTTTATTGCAAGATGGTTACTCATTTAAGTCAGAAAATAATGGTTGTTCTATTTATATGAGTAATATCTTTTATGGTCATGCACCCAATGTGAGGGGTTTGTTCATATTGAATCTCGATTGTGATGACACTTATATCCATAACATTGAGACCAAAAGATGTAGAGTTAACAAAGATAGCGCCACTTTCTTGTGGCACTACCGCTTAGGTCATATTGGTGTTAAGCGCATGAAGAAACTCCATGTTGATGGACTTTTGGAGTCACTTGATTTTGAATCACTTGACACATGCGAACCATGTCTCATGGGTAAGATGACTAAGACTCCGTTCTCTGGAACCATGGAGCGTGCAAATGACTTGTTGGAGATCATACATACTCATGTGTGTGGACCAATGAGCATAGAGGCACGCGACGAATACTGTTATTTTCTCACCTTCAGTGACGATTTGAGTAGGTATAGCTATATCTACTTGATGAAGCACAAGTCCGAAACGTTTGAAAAGTTCAAACAATTTCAGAGTGAAGTTGAAAATCATAGTAGCAAGAAGATCAAGTTCCATCGATCTGATCGAGGAGGTGAATATCCGAGTTACGAGTTTGGTGCTCACTTAAGCCAATGTGGAATTGTTTCACAGTTGACACCACCTGGAACACCACAGCGTAATGGTGTATCCGAACATCGTAATCGTACTTTATTAGATATGGTGTGTTTTATGATGTCTCTTACCGATTTTCCATTATCATTTTGGGGCTATGCATTGGAGACAACTGCATTCACTTTAAATAGGGCACCATCAATTTCCGTTGAGACGACACCATATGAGCTATGGTATGGCAACAAGCCAAAGTTGTCGTTTCTTAAATTTGGGGATGCGATGCTTATGTCAAAAAGCTTCAGCCTGAAAAGGTGGAACCCAAAGCGGAAAGGTGTGTCTTAATAGGTTACCAAAAAGAGACAGTTGGGTATAACTTCTATCTCAGATCTGAGGGCAAAGTGTTTGTCGCTAAGAATGAAGCTTTTCTTGAGAAAGAATTTCTCTCGAAATAATTGAGTGGGAGGAAGATAGAACTTGATGAGGTTGCGGAACCTATGCTTCAATAAGATGGTGGCGTAGGGCAGAAAGAAATTTCTATAGAGGCAACACCAGTTGAAGAGGAAACTAATGATGATGATCATGAAGCTTCACATCAATTTACTGTCGGACCTCGCAGGTCGACAAGAGCACGTGCTGCTCCGGAATGGTACAGGGATCATGTCTTGTCAATCATGTTGTTGGACAACTATGAGCCTGCGAATTATGGAGAAGCAATGGTGGGCCCAGATTACAACAAATGGTTGGAAGACATGAAATCCGAGATAGGATCTATGTGAAAACAAAGTATGGACTTTGGAAGTATTACCTGAAGGTCCCAAGGCTATTCAGAAAAAATGGATCTTTAAGAAGAAGACGGACGCGAACGGTAATGTGGCCGTTTATAAAGCTCGACTTGTGGCAAAGGGTTTTTCACAAGTTCAAGGAGTTGACTACGATGAGACATTCTCACCCGTAGCGATGCTTATGTCCGTCCGAATCATGTTAGCAATAGCTGCATTTTTCGATTTTGAAATCTGCAGATGGATGTCTAATCAGCGGTCCTTAATGGGTTTCTTAAGGAAGAGTTGTATATGATGCAACCTGAAGGTTTTGTCGATCCAGAGAATGCTGACAAAGTGTGCAAGCTCCAGCGATCCATTTATGTACTGGCGCAAGCATCTCGGAGTTGGAATCAGCAATTTGATGAGGTGATCAAGGCATTTGGGTTTATACAAGTTTTTGGAGAATCTTGTATTTACAAGAAAGTGAGTGGGAGATTTGTAGCGTTTCTAATATTATATGTGGATGACATATTGCTGATTGGAAACAATGTAGAGTTTCTGGAAAGCGTAAAGGATTACTTGAGTAAAAGTTTTTCAATGAAGGACCTAGGAGAAGCTGCTTACATATTGGGCATAAAGATATATAGAGATAGGTCAAGGCGCCTAATAGCTCTTTCGCAAAGCACATACCTTGATAAAGTTTTGAAGAAGTTCAAAATGGAACAATCCAAGAAGGGGTTCTTGCCTGTGTTACAAGGTATAAAGTTGAGTAAGACTCAATGTCCAGTAACTGGAGAAGATAGAGAAAAGATGAGTGTCGTCCCCTATGCTTCAGCCATAGGGTCTATCATGTATGCAATGTTGTGCACAAGACCGGATGTCAGCCTAGCCATAAGTATGGCAGGCAGGTTTCAAAGTGATCTAGGAGTGGAACACTGCGCGGCGGTCAAGAATATTCTGAAGTACCTGAAAAGGACTAAGGAAATGTTTCTCATTTATGGAGGTGACGAAGAGCTCGTCGTAAAGGGTTACGTCGATGCAAGCTTTGACGCTGATCCGGATGACTCTAAGTCTCAAACCGGATACATATTTATTCTTAACGGGGGTGCGGTAAGCTGGTGCAATTCCAAGCAAAGCGTCGTAGCTGATTCTACATGTGAAACAAAGTACATACCTGCCTCAGAGGCGGCTAAGGAGGGTGTCTGGATGAAGCAGTTCATGTCAGATTTTGGAGTAGTGCCAAGTGCACTGGCCCCAATCAATCTGTTCTGTGACAACACTGATGCCATTGCTCTAGCCTAGGAACCAAGGTTTCACAAGAGGACCAGACACATAAAGCGATGTTTCAATGCCATCCGCGATTACATAAAGGAGGAGGACATAAATATTTGCAAAGTGCACAAGGATCTGAATGTTGCAGATCTGCTGACTAAACCTCTTCCACGAGCAAAGCATGATCAACACCAGAATTGTATGGGTGTTAGATTCATTACATTGTAAATCACATAGATATTTGAAGCTAGATTATTTACTCTAGTGCAAGTGGGAGACTATTGGAAATATGCCCTAGAGGCAATAATAAAATAGTTATTATTATATTTCCTGTTTCAAGATAATTGTTTGTTATCCATGCTATAATTGTAATGAATGAAAACATAAATGCATGTGTGGATATATAGACAAAACAATGTCCCTAGTGAGCCTCTAGTTGACTAGCCTGTGTCAAGGATGGTTAAGGTTTCCTAGCCATAGACAAGAACTAACTATAAACGTAGCATGTGATCGTGCCATTTTGTTGCTATTGTTTTCTGCATGTAAAGTATACATTCCTATGACCATGAGATCATGTAACTCACTGACACCGGAGGAATGCCTTGTGTGTATCAAACATCGCAACGTTACTCCGTGACTATAAAGGTACTCTACATGCATATCTCAAGGTGTTCGTTGAGTTAGCATGGATCAAGACTGGGATTTGTCACTCCGTGTGACGGAGAGGTATCTCGGGGCCCACTCGGTAATACAACATCACAAACAAGCCTTGCAAGCAATGTGACTAAAGAGTTAGCCACAAGATCTTGTATTACGGAACGAGTAAAGATATTTGCCGATAACGAGATTGAAATAGGTAAGGAGATACCGACGATCGAATCTCGGGCAAGTAACATACCGAAGGACAAAGGGAATGATATACGGGATTGTGTGAATCATTGACATAGAGGTTCAACCGATAAGATCTTCGTAGAATATGTAGGATCCAATATGGACGTCTAGGTCCCACTATTGGATATTGACCGGAGAGTGTCTCAGTCATGTGTGCATAGTTCTCGAACCCGCAGGGTTTGCACACTTAAGGTTCGGTGACGTTTTTAGTATAATTGAATTATTGATGCTGGTAAGCGAATATTTTTCGGAGTCTCGGATGAGATACCGGACATCGCGAGTGTATCCAAAATGGTCTGGAAACAAAGATTGATATATATGATTATTGCATTTGGCTTCTCGAAAGATTTCGGGCATTACCTGTAAAGTACCGGGAGTGACGAATGGGTTCTCGGGTTTTACCGGGAGGGGCCACCCACCCGGGAGAGAACCAAATAGGCCCATGGGTGGCGCACCAGCCCTTAGTGGGCTGGTGAGGCCAGCCCAATAAGGCTATTTTGGCCACGACAATAATAAAGAAGGAAAAGGAAAAAAAGAAGGAGGTGGACAAGATAGGAAGGAGTCCTCCACCAAACCGAATTGGAGGAGGACTCCTCCCTCCTTGCCTCGGCCAAAGCTCCTCCTTGGAGTAGGAGGCAAGCCAACCACCCCTTGGTTCCTCCTATATATAGTGTAGGGCTTTAGGGTTTTTGCAACTCAAGTCTTTGTGCAACCCTCTCTCCCTCCACTACTTCATCACACCTCGTAGCTAGATCGCTACGGCATGGCAAAGCCCTGCCGAAGTAGCTCCACCATCATCACCGCCACGCCTTCGTGCTGCCGGAGAATTCATCTACCTCTTTGTCTCTCTTGCTGGATCAAGAAAGCAGAGATCATCATTGAGTTGTATGTGTGCTGAACGTGGAGGTGTTGTTCGTTCGATGCTAGATCGGGACGAATCGTGGGACGGCGATTTGGATCGTGAAGACGTTCCACTACATCAACCGCGTTTCTTAACGCTTCCCGCTTAGCGATCTACAAGGGTATGTGGATCCGATCTACAAGGGTATGTGGATCCGATCTCCCTCTCGTAGATGATCATCACCATGATAGTTCTTCGTGTGCGTAGGAAATTTTTTGTTTCCCGTGCAACGTTCCCCAACATAGTCCATAGGGATTGTCATCAATTACCAAAACCACATATGGAGAAATATGCTCTGACACAGGTCTTGAAGTGTATGGCAAAGCCACATGTGGTTTGAGAAAACATAAATCTCATCATCGCATCGCGTTGATGTTCCTCTTTCTCTGTATACGTGGTTACACAAACAACGAAATGATGACTTCCTATCGCGACGAATCCTTTCATAGGTCGTTGGATTGAAATAGCAATGAAAATGTGTGGATCACCTACCTCAATGATTGTCGTGACTAGTTGATGACGAGTTTATGGATATACTTCTCGCCCCTTGTTGTTTACCCCAAGTGGAAGGTGGGGATGTAGTCAGCAGCAAATTTCCCTTACACGGGGACTGTAAGGTTTGTCAAACCAGGAGGACGCCGAGGATCAACAAGTAGGTGTCCACTGCTCTGGCGCTAGCAGAAGACGTGGACCTGCACACACACAACAAATAACTTTGCTCCCAATGAGTTCAGAGAGGTTTTCAATCTCTCCGGCTTTGTAGTTTGCAAAGGATCAAAACACAAGCGGGAATAGTGATATGATTGCAACGGAAAAGTAAATAAAAGCAGTAAATGATGGAGGTGTAAACAATGGTGGAAATATGGACCTGAGTCACATGATGTTCACTAGTGATGTCTCTCTCCCAAAAGATGATAAACAACTATGTCGGGTAAACAAATTACAGTTGGGCAATTGACAGAATTATAAACGCACCGCAATGCTAATCATGCTACAAGAAAGTTAGAGGCTCAAAAGTAATGAGCAGTACGCCAAGACAAGTAGACCGTTTATTCATCAGCATCTACTCTCTAGTCATCCACCTTGAGATATCTATCCAGAACATCTCGCTGGTATTAAGTTGCAAGCCCCACCCAAAGTGTAAACTCAAAGCAACAGACAACTGCATTAACGAACTTTGCGTAAGGTAAACAATCCTTGCAACCGTGGTCACAAGCACCATTGTTTTGTCCCTAGTGGCAACAGGACATCCCCTAGTCTCATGTTTATGTCACTCAAGCTAGACATCAGGGGGCATGAACCCACAATCATGCATAACGCTCCCTCTTGGAGTTACAATCAACTACTCAGCCAAAGCAATAAAAAGCAACGGAGAACATGCATGAATTATCAAGAACATAATATAAAAGGAGAACCAAATATATAACTCATCACAATCTGAACATAATCTCATAATCCATCGGATCCGAGAAAACCAAGCATAGCAATATCAGGAAAATTACATAGATGCCTTGATCATGTAGGGCAGCTCACAAGGGCTAAGCATTGAAGCACAAGATTGGAGAGAAGACATCACATAGCTACTGGTCATGGACCCATGGTCCAAGGAGGACTACTCACGGCATGTCCGGGAAGCGTCCATGGCGGTGGAGAAGCTCCCGAAGGTTAATATCCTCCCTGTGACATGGTGCCGGGAAGAGGTCTCCTAACGCTCCAGATGAGGTTGGCCCCACCCAAGCGACCTGGTGGCGCGGCCAGGAGGGGGGACGCGTAGGGAGGCTGCATGGGCAGGCCCTGGCTCCCCTCTGGCCCACCTTGTTGCCTCGTGAAGCTTCCGTCACGCTGATTTTTATATATTTTTCTGAGGATTTTTGGGGCTCTCTAAATTGGGGTAAAGTCCCTGGCAAAAAAGACATCAGCAGACAGAAACTGGCACTGGGTGCACTGAGTTAGTAGGTTAGTCCAAATATGTGTAAAAAGATATAAAAGTTTAGCAAAACATATAACAATGTCACCCAAAAGATCATGGAACAAACAGAAATTATAGATATGTTTGGGATGTATCAACATCCCCAAGCTTAATTCCTGCTCGTCCTCGAGTAGGTAAATGATAACACAAATAATTTCTGTGGTGACATGCTAACACACATATAAGAACTTCAAAGTAAATCAAGTAAGATATGCAATTCAAGTCAAGACAATAACAAGCAAGAGTCTATATCTAGTATTGAAATTAGCAAAGTAAGAACATAAAGGTGCAAGAGCTCTCGCTGTCCGTGACTCGAATGTCTCCAAATGGTGTTTTCGTGCAAGAAGTGGGAGATGGGTTTAGAGCATAATTTTTTTTTCAATTGAGAACTTAATATACTAAAACTTCACACTTGGCCTCCTTCGAATCTTATTTTGACTCATCCCCAGACCACTAGTTAGGCACAAGTCAAAATGACCCTCTCCCTTTTGACTTTGCACTCATGCAATGGATGAGCGCAAGCAAGATATGTTGGCACTTAGGATGGCAAAGAGAATAATGGGGAAGGAAGACAAAAAAGGTGTGAAAGGCTCACATGAATGAGGACAATCATAGGTGAGAGAAAGCCAAATGATAGATATGATGTGAGGAGTAGGGATTGCCATGCAAGGGATGCACATATGAGCTAAGGTAAGCACTCCAATGGAACTAGTGGGGGTGCATCCAACTTGCTTGCTCATGAAGACCTAGAGCTCATTTGAGGAGGCTCATCATTGGAATATACAACCAAGTTCTATAGTGTAAAGGTCCCCACGTAGTTATATATGAATGATAATCTCTATGGAGTACAAATATAACAATGGAGTACAAGTGTGGATATTTCAAAAGGAATAGTAGTGTTGCCC
Organism: Hordeum vulgare subsp. vulgare; assembly: GCF_904849725.1. Classification (NCBI taxonomy): domain Eukaryota; kingdom Viridiplantae; phylum Streptophyta; class Magnoliopsida; order Poales; family Poaceae; genus Hordeum; species Hordeum vulgare. The sequence goes on from NC_058521.1 coordinate 538,455,361, forward strand.
CCTTCTCTCTCTTTTTTGTGTGTGGCCTCTTTGGCTCTTTCTGCTTATCACTCATTTGTCCTCTTTGGGATCTTTCCATGTGTCCTCTTTTGGGATATTTTAATTTGTCCTCTTTGGGATATTTTCCTCACTTAAGAGCAACACTCTATATTTTACAAGAACAAAAAGAAGATATTCACACTTTATAAGAAGTACTCAACATAAAGACAAATGAAAACTATCATGATGTATGCAAATGTATGCCTCTGCCAGTGTAGCAGGATATGCAATGAAACTAGCACGTCATGTAGCGATAATAAGGGAAAGGCCCAACTAGCATGCGGCTCCTCGATCAAGCAAAAGCATGTATGACATGAAGATCAAGTCATGAGATGGTGGATGTTGCATGGCAATGTATCTCAGAAAGGCTATGGAAATGCCTTAATAGGAAGGTATGGTGGCTGTTTTAAGGAAAGATATAACGAGGCTTATGATGACAGAGCATATCATGCCAAGGGTTTGGATGCACCGGCGAAGTTTGCACCAACTCTCAAGATGAGAAAGGGCAATGCACGGTACCGAAGAGGCTAGCAAAATATGGATGGTGGAAGTGCCAACAATCGAATACTCGCATTAGTCTGAAGAACTCATGCACTTATTATCGGTAACTCTCTATCTAGTTAGGAGATTCACAAAAAGACAAGTACCCCGAGGAGGAGTGTTTGGGGGTTTGGTTATCCTTGCGCATCCTCGACCCATGGTAACGTGAGGGTACTCTATATATTCCAACCCCTCCAGAGGTTAGCGATCCATCTAGTAGCTAGAGTTCTCAACTAATATTTTTTGTTTTTGAAAATACACACGAATTTCCCAAAATACGACACCTATAACTAATAGGCTCAAGCTCTTGACACAAATAGTCCAAACATTACTCAAATCAATATCTCAAAACTATTACAAGTTACCACTATACTTAAATAACAACCTCAATTACCTACTCATGCAAGACACACAACTCAGTGCAACAAGCCAACTCTCTAAACAATATAAGCATGATAACTCAAGAGAGTTCCAAAAGAAACCTAAATAAAATCTCTTAAAAAGATAAAGCATGAGAACTAAGAGCTAAGCATGACAACAGCTATGAAAAGATAAAGAACACACAAAAAGGATAAGCATGAAAACCTATGTTGTGTTCTAGGGTGGAGTGGAGCGTGTTTCTATCCCAAACAAAGAAGGCTAGGTTCCGACTTGTTATGAACAGCAATCAAAACTAAAACAAACTAAAAAGTAAAGAGCGGGACGCTCCAAGCATAGCACATAACATATGAAGTGATAAAAATATATCATGGAGAAGGGCGGACTGATGATTGTTGATGGAGAAGGGGATGCACGGGGGCATCCCCAAGCTTAGACGCTTGAGTATCCTTGAATATTTCTTGTGGGTGCATAGGGGCATCCCCAAGCTTGAGCGCTTGACACTCCTGGATCTTCTTTCATCATCTTCATCGCATACTTGAAAACTCCCTTCATACGAAACTCATCATAAGCTGATTAGAGTGGTTAGTCCCCATAATAAAATCATTTATTCTCTACTGGAAATAAAGATTTTCATGAATATCTACTGTTTCTAAAGATTGACAAAAGGTTTTTGCAAAGAAAAAACAAGCTTAAGATTTGCAAAACAATGAAAACGCAAAACGTGGCAGAATCTGTGAAAAACAGACCAGCAGGTAGTAAATATTTTTTTGGGGCACTTCTGCAACTCAAATAAAAAAACTCAGAACAGATGCCAGAAATAAAATTATATATAGCATACTCTCGAAAAAATTCAGATAAAAAAGATGAACTGATGATTTTTGGAGAATTTTTCCGTCAAGCAGACATAATCTGTTTCTGGACAACATGTCACAACTTTTGAACTTTCTTGCAATCGGAGGCTAAAACTTGGAACAAAGCTTGAAAACAAAGATACAATGATGTTTCTACAATAGTAACAAGCATCAAGACCACTAAAACTTAAAGTAAAAATAAATTTGGTTGCCTCCCAACAAACGCTTTCTTTTATGCCTTTGAGCTAGGCATGATGTAAAAAGATCAAGTATTATCAACTCCAAAAGAATAACTTGCCCGAATAACGGACTCATAAGGTAACTTAATCTTCTTTCGATGGAAGTGTTGCATTCCCTTTTTAAGGGGAAATTGTAATATAATGGTCCCTTATTTCATGTCAATGATAGCACCAACGGTGCGGAGAAAAGGACGTCCCAAAATAATTGGACATGAGGGATCACACTCAATGTCCATAATAAGAAAATCAACGGGAACATAATTATCATTGATAACAATAAGAACATCATCAAATCTCCCTAAAGGTTTCTTTATGGAATAATCAACAAGACGAACACCAAAAGAACATTGATCAAAAGGTTTCAAATCAAGCATATCATACATTATTTTGGGCATAACGGAGGCACTAGCTCCAATATCACATAAAGCAAAGCAAGAGAAATTATTCAATTTAATCTTGACCATATGATCCCAACCATCTTCTAGTTTTCTAGGAATAGAAGTCTATAGCTTGAGCTTCTCCTCCCTAGCTTTGATAAGAGCATTGGTAATATGCTCGGTGAAGGCAATATTGAGTGTACTAGTGTGGGGTTCTTTAGCCATTCTTTGCAAAAAGGTGATAACTTTGGAAAGACTACAATTATCAAAATCCAGATTACTACCATTAATTAAGGTGGTGGTGATGTCATCTAAGCTCATTCTTTTGGTAGTCTCTAAGTTCAAAGGACCTTCTTGTCCTAAAGTTGAGGTATTAGCATCACCATTAATAGGTCCATTGGGACTGGGGATGTGATGGGTGCTAATAGTTTTGAGATCCTCAACAACTTGTATAGTAGCAAGGGTAGTGTGTGTAGGAAGGCTCTTAATCCTATCTTACTCTTCATTTTCTCTAGCCCATCTATCCTTAAGTTTGGCTAGCATTCTTATGTTATCATTAATTTGTACTTGGATAGCATTCATGGTGTGGTTTTCCTTTCCTCAAGGGGGGAAGTTCTAATTTTAAGCATCTCTATATCATGAGCTATGTTGTCTACCTTCAAAGAGAGACTGTCTAATTTTTCTAATTTCTCTTCTACACTCTTGTTGAAGGATTTTTGAGAAGTGATAAAGTCTTTAAGCATGCTCTCTAATTCAGAAGTGGAGTTTTTGGTGCTAGGATAAGTGTTGTCGTTCCCATAGTTGTTGGATGGAAACGGTCTAGGATTGCTACCAAAATTACTCATATAAGCATTATTTATTAAAGTTGTTCCTAGAGATAAAATTAACATCAACTTGCTCTCTTTCTTGAGCAACCAAAGAATTTAAAGGAACATCATGAGGATCAATAGGAGCTTGCTTAGTATGTAAAGTCGTGATCATGTCAACTTCATCATTAAGGGAGGAGATCTCCTCAACATAGTTTACCTTCCTACCTATTGGAGCTCTCTCGGCGTGCCATTGATAATAATTTGTCATCATCTCGTCCAATAGTTTCATGGCAGCACCAAGTGTAGTTGTCATAAAGGTTCCTCCCGTGGCCGAGTCCAACAGATTCCGCGAGGTAAAATTCAATCTTGCATAGAAAGTTTGGATAACCATCCAAGTAGTCAAACCATGTGTAGGGCAATTCTTAACAAGAGATTTCATACATTCCCAAGCTTGGGCAACATGTTCATTATCCAGTTGCCTAAAATTCATAATGTTACTTCTTAACTGGATAATCTTAGCAGGCGGGTAATACTTCCCAATAAAAGCATATTTGCACTTATCCCAAGAATCTATGTTATTCCTAGGCAAAGATTGAAGCCACACTTTAGCTCCTCCTCTCAAGGAGAAAGGAAGAAAGCTTAAGTTTAACAATATCACCATCTACTTCTTTATACTTTTGCATATCACAAATCTCAACAAAATTATTCAAGTGCAAAGCAGCATCATCTCCAACACCGGAGAATTGATCTTTCATAACAAGGTTCAGTAAAGCAAGTTTAATCTCATAGGAGGTCGTCTCAGTGGCGGGAGCAGCAATAGGAGTGCAGATAAAATCATTGTTATTGTGACTAGTGAAGTTACACAACTTGGTGTTCTCAGTGGAACCCATAGTAGCAGCAACAAGCAAGAACAAAGAAACTATTTTTTGTGGTTTTTGGTATAAGACTCTAAAGAAAAAACTAGAAAGCAAACTAACAAGACTAAAAGCAAAGGTAAAAGATACTGTGCAACTCACCTATCTTGAAGACTGGAGTCCCCGACAACGGCGCCAGAAATTTGCTTGATGATGAGTTGATGGATATACTTCTTGCCCCTCGTTGGTTACCCCAAGTGGAAGGTGGAGATGTAGTCAGCAGCAGCTTTCCCTTACACGGGGACTGTAAGGTTTATCAAACCAGGAGGACTCCGAGGATCAACAAGTAGGTGTCCGCTGCTTTGGCGCTAGGAGAAGACGTGGACCTACACACACAACAAATAACTTTTGTCCCAACGAGTTCAGAGAGGTTGTCAGTCTCTCCGGACTTGTAGTTTGCAAAGGATCAAAACACAAGCGGGAATAGTGATAGTGATTGCAACGGAAAAGTAAATAAAAGCAGTAAATGATGGAGGTGTAAACAATGGTGGAAATATGGACCTGAGTCACATGATGTTTAGTTGTGATGTCTCTCTCCCAAAAGACAATAAACAACTATGCCAGGTAAACAACTTACAGCTGGGAAATTGACAGAATTATAAACGCACCGCAGATTTTTTGTCCAAAAAGACCACCTACCCAATGTAATTATCAAAAAAGACCATCTCAGAAGGAAATTGTCAGAAAAGACCACCCCAGCCGTGGCGGCAGGTACGCCAGCCGACGCGTGGCACCTGCCGCCACGTCGTTAGGCGGCAGCCCGGCCAGTGCCTGCAACGGAACGGTCCTCTGCAGGGGGACCCTGCCACCTCACGGCATGGCGGCAGGACTGTTCCTGATTTAGGTCGATGGCTACCAGCCTGATTAGTGCGAGAATGAGTGTTTTGAAAATGGTAAAGGACACCGAGTATGAGTGCAGCTTTACATCACTTCATGTGTAGTCTAGTGGGCTCTTCAGATATCCCTGTGCTAACAACGATGCTGAACTTCTCCAAGATCTCACCCCCAAACCATTCGATTAGCATGCAATGTGCAGCTACTGACGAAACCTTTAGCTTAAACAGCTCTCTGAACCTGATAAGCCAACGACAACACGGGGGCACGAACAGTCCTGCCGCCACGCCATGAGGCGGCAGGGCCTCTGAAGTGCACCGTTTCCGTCGTTGGTGCTGGATTCCTGTTATACGCAGGCTGCCGCTTGGCACCGTGGCAGCAGGTGCTGCCGCCTGCCGGTGTGGCGGCAGGTGCCACGCGTCGGCTGGCGCACCTGCCGCCACGGATGGGGTGATCTTTTTTGACAATTTTATCTTGAGATGGTCTCTTTTAACAATTACGCTGGATAGGTGGTCCTTTTGGACAAAAATTCCGCACCGCAATGCTAATCATGCTACAAGAAAGTTAGAGGCTCAAAAGGAATGGGCAGTACGCCAAGACAAGTAGACCGTTTATTCATCAACATCTACTCTCTAATCATCCACCTTGAGATATCTATCCAGAACATCTTGCTGGTATTAAGTTGCGAGCCCCACCCAATGTGTAAACTCAAAGCAACGGACAACTGCATTAACGAACTTTGCGTAAGGTAAACAATCCTTGCAACCATGGTCACAAGCACCGTTGTTTTCTCCCCGGTGGCAACAACACATCCCCTAGTCTCATGTTTCTTTCACTCGAGCTAGACATCAGGGGGCATGAACCCACAATCATGCATAACGCTCCCTCTTGGAGTTACAATCTACTACTCGGCCAAAGCAATAAAAAGCAACAGAGAACATGCATGAATTACTCAAGAACATAATATAAAAGGAGAACCAAATATATAACTCATCACAATCTGAACATAATCTCATAATCCATCGGTTCCCAGCAAACCAAGCATAGCAATAGTAGGAAAATTACATAGATGCCTTGATCATGTAGGGCAGCTCACAAGGGCTAAGCATTGAAGCACAAGATTGGAGAGAAGACATCACATAGCTACTGGTCATGGACTCATGGTCCAAGGAGGACTACTCACGGCATGTCCGGGAAGCGTCCATGGTGGTGGAGAAGCTCCCGGAGGTCAATCCTCCCTCCGGCAGGGTGCCGGGAAGAGGTCTTCCAACGCTCCCGGTCTCGGAAGCGCTGCGGTGGCGGAGCGGTGGAGAAATTCGTGATTCTGGATCTTCTGATAGGGTTTTCTACCAGAGAGGTAAATATAGCCCGAAGGAGGGCACCAGATGAGGTGGGCCCCACCCAGGCGACCTGGTGGCGCGGCCCGGAGGGGGCCGTGCAGGGAGGCTGCCTGGGCAGGCCCTGGCTCCCCTCTGGCCCACCTTGTTGCCTCGTGAAGCTTCCGTCACACTGATTTTTACATATTTTTCTCGGGATTTTTGGGGATCTCTAAATTGGGGTAAAGTCCATGGCAAAAAAGATATCAGTAGACAGAAACTCGCACTGGGTGCATTGAGTTAGTAGGTTAGTCCAAATATGTGTAAAAAGATATAAAAATTTATCAAAACGTATAACAATGTCACCCAAAAGATCATGGAACAAACAGAAATTATAGATACGTTTGGGACGTATCACTACTGTGTTCTCTCTTGCTTCTTTTTGTGTCCCCTCCTCTCTTGTAAAACTACATGCGGGTTTTTACCATAATTTCATAAAATATATTCAGGTGGTTATTCTGTGCATTTTGCATCGTGTTTTACTTAGTGTTTTTGCACCAAAGAGATAGAGTTTTCGGCATTGTACCGCGTTCGCTTGCCTATTTTTGTCTGGTTTCACCAAGAGCTTTGAAATCAGGAGATTTGAATAATTCCTTGAAAAACCCTTATTTTTGGTGGAAAATATGTTGCTTGGATGTCATGGTGTTGGGCCAAGCCTCTCCGCATGGAGTTGTGTTGGAACCTCAACATCAGCCTACATAAGTCCAACATACATGAGTCATTGATTTGATTTGCATCCAACGGTTGTGAGTGCTTCCTCGTGAAGGGAGCAAGGAGAAAAACCCTAGCCACTACATATAGTTGGTGGTGGGTACCATTGTGAAAGTGGGAAAGAGCACACAAGAGAGGAACACAACCTATGAGATAGTGAAAGAACAAGAAGAGGGGGTCCTTTCCAGATCTGCCGCACTTGATTAGGCGGTGTTCAAATTGGTGACTGAAGGTTCAAACGTGACTGGATTGGCACCAAAGTTGGTGAGATTGTTCCTTACTATGAGTATTTTGATCTGGTTAGCTGATTTGAGGATTTGATCTGTGGAGGATTAGATTTGAGAGTGGTTTTATCATTTCGAGCTATTGCAGTTTCAATGGAGAGTAGTTTTGGAAGACAAACAGGTTGGATATGAAAAATGTCAAAAACCGTTGTCTGACAAATTTGGTGTTGTTTGGTTCAATGATTTGAGAGCAGTTTACAAAATACTGAACGGGAAAAAGTAGTGTAAACTTTACTTTGTTGAAATCTTGACTCTTGTGGTTGTTGTTGTTGTTGTTGATGCCGGTTGACAACATGGAGAGTGTGTTGTAAGAGCATCTACAGCCGGACTGGAAAATCCGGCCCCCTATACGCCCGCGGACGCGGCCGGGCACGCGCGCGGGGACATCTGGATGGCCCCTCATATTTTGCTTCGTGCATCCACATACTTCATATCCGGACTCTTAAATCCATACAAAGACATGCACGTCGACCATCCGATAATAAATGTCGCACGTAAAATAAATGTTGGTACCGAACATAAATAGTGTTTACATCAATTTTATTTGAAGTGCACAATCAATCATGTGCTCTTTGATTTCCATTATGGGTCCACATATGGTCCACCACATCATTGAGTAGTTGCATGTGCACATGATGATCTCGGATTCTCATGCATGTGCAGAAAATTCATAACTTGCATTGCATCTTGATCTTTAAGGATTTCAACTTGTTCTCCAGGTGCTTCAAAATCATTGGTTTGGGATACACCATCACCCTCATCCTCGACGATCATATTGTGCAAAATAACACAACATGTCATCACCTGCCATAAAGTTTGTTGTTTCCACATCATTGCATCCCCACAAATAATTACCCAATGCGCTTGCAGCACTCCAAAATCCCTCTCCACATCCTTCTTAGCTGATTCCTGCATTGTTGCAAAGTGCATTTGTTTGCTGCCATGTGATTCGGATATGGTTTTCACAAATGCAGCCCATTGAGGATATATGTCATCGGCAAAATAGTATGCCATGTTGTAGTCTCGATCATTCCCGGTGTAGTTGCACGAAGGTGATTTCCCATTGCAAAGCCTCCTAAACATCAGAGATTGTTGAAGCACGTTGATGTCGTTGTGAGAACTTGACATTCCAAAGAAAGCATGCCAAATCCACAATTCATGTGATGCCATCGCCTCTAGTATGATGGTGGCCTCTTTTGTGTGATCTTGGTACGTTCCTCGCAAACCTTAGGGGCAGTTCTTCCTAGGTTGGCCACGTCCACATCTGGCCATGCGATGCTCCCTCGTCGGCGACCAGGAATCCTAGCAAGCCCAAACCACCATGGGGTTTTTGAATGCAAGGGCAGTCGGAAGCTTCCCGTCGGTGCGAGCTCTTCCCGTGGCTCGCCGGGGTGAGCTCCTCCGTCGCCGCCTGCTAGACGCAACTCCCCACCGGAGCGGAAGCGCCTCTACATACCAGTCGACCAGGCGTAGTGGCACTGGCTATACTGCCAGCCAGTGCAATATCCGGATGTCAACCTGCCTCGCTGCTGGCATCTGGATCCACAACGGATCCCTATTCCGGCAGTGCTACGGTCGGCGTGGGCGCATGCCGGGAAGGTTCGCTGGCGTCGCGAGGCCCTCACTCCGGAGCAGCAGCGGATGCCTGCCTACTCGTCCGACTCCCCCAACTAGGAGCGCCGGTTCGTCCTAGAGCACGAGGAGGAGCGCCGCCGGGGCGTCCACATCGACCACGACGTTCCTCCGTCGCCGCCTGAGGTTCTGCCGCACGAGGAGGACGAAGAGGTGGCGTACCAAGCCACCCTCGAGCGCGTCGTGGAGCAGGCGCTGGAGGCGAGCAGGATCGAGGAGGAGGCCCAATGGTATGGGATGGAGCAAGCGCTCACCTTGTCGGCTGTAGGGGACTCCGTCCATGCCCTGCTCTTCGTCCCGCCTCCGTCATCGCCGCCGCTGCCCATCGTCAAGCCCAAGGCAGAGCCGGAGCTCATGCCGACGCAGAAGCGCTCGACGCCTCCACCCACCTGCCCGGAGGAGTCCTACACGTGGACCGGCGAGCTCCGCGAGTGGGCGAGCGCGCCTCTGGTCTACCACGCCGCAACGCCAGAGGAGGAAGGCGCACTGGCTCGCTGAGGAGCAGGCCGACGGCGAGCGAACAGATGCTTTCGGAGCAGCATACGCGCCGCGACACGGAGGTACTGCTGCTTGAGGAGGAGGAGGAGTGTGCCCGGCGAGACGCAATGCCGGCGCCCGAGCAGACGCCGGAGGAGGCTGCCCTAACAGCGAACCAAGCGGCGTTCGGGTGGGCTGGCCCGGCTCCCGTCTTCATCGACCTCTCCGGCGGCGATGGCGATGTCAAGGGCAAGGGCAAGGCTGACGACGTCTAGGGTAGCGTGCGGGCAGACTTTTTTATGTTTTAATTAATGTTTAATTAGGTTTAAGTGGACTTTGGCACGCGATTGACCGACCACTAATGTTTAATTATGCGACGTGTTATTTCTATGCGGGCAAATTTGGGTCCGCCTTTCGTTGGACGCTCAAACCGACCGATATGAAAATGCAGATGCGCACGTCCGCCTGGCCGACCAAAACGGATGAAAAGCGGAAAAAACGCATGTTTGTTTGGGTCGGCGCATTGGAGTTACTCTAAGAGCATCTACAATCGGACGCCTCAAACCCTTCTCAAACGTGTGGGTAGGCCGCCTGGTCACTGTCCGGTCAACAAAAATTAATCTGGACGGGCCTCTCAAACCGGCCTCAAACCCTCGGCTGACGAGCACCCCCCCCCCCCAGTTGCAGCCCAAATATGGGGCGGATATGGGGGAGCCAGAGCGCGCCCAGGCACGCTCGCCTGGCCCACACTGGCCCGTATCGACCCACATATATTCGTCCTCATCCATTGGCCGAACCAAACCCTAGCCACTTCACTCCCCTCCCCTCCACTCCCATCCGACATCCAAGCTCACCTTCGGCGATCTCAGGCCTTCTCCGACATGGCCTCCGGCGAATCCGACTCCGACCAGTCCGGATCCGCCGACTGGGGTTCGTCCCATGCTGAGTGGATGAGGCAATGGCGGTTCGCATTGCACTCCGTCGTTCGCGCGAGGACAATGTCCGGTCGACGGGAGGATTTTTCCACCACGACTCCATAACATCCGCTCAAAGGATGCTCGGTTCCTCTCGGGCGGGATCATCCATGTCCAGGCGGGCGGATTCATCGACCGATGCCGCGGACTTCGAGTCCCATCGGGAACGGGCTGCCCGTCGTGGGAAGGAGAGGATAAGGATCGCCGAGGCCTATCTCACGAAGGAAATGGCGGATGCGGAGGCGGCTGATGCGGCGGCGCGGGCGACTGTAGATGAGGAAGCCATCCGCGTCCACATTTTGAAGAAACTGTAGTGGCGAAACACGCGCGCCCTCGCCCGTGAGCAGAGTTGGGCGGTCCGTGAAATGGTCGGTCTGTCATCGAAGGAGAAGGAGGTGAGCGGCGGCGAGGACAACTCCGACGACGAGCAGATCAGGCTGGATCCGTACTGCGTCTTCGATACTTCCGCGACAAGGACGGCAAGGGCGCCGGGAAGGACAAGGACAACCGTGGATGATCTCCATCATAGTCAAACATGCCAAATTTTGGTAGTCCGATGGCATGTTTAGCAGTGACGAAGTAGTTGTGTGTGTTGACGTAGTGGTTGCATGGGATGTATGGATTTAATATATGAGATTTGAGATGTTTGGATATAGACTGTATTATTTAAGTTGTGGCCGGTCAGTGTCTGTGAACGTGTCCCGTGGGTGTTTGAGAGGCCGGATTTGAGGGGTCCGACTGTAAGATACTTAAAAAAGCTATAAAAATATCACAAGGACTTGCAAGGGTCCATTAAATCTCGTGGCTTGTTGCTTTTCTTTTGGTCAATTGGTCGTATGCGTGCATCGTCTGGTGCAAAAGTGATGAGAGGTTGCTCTGCATTTTGTAACCTGGTGGCTCTTTTGCGAGAACAAAAATCTTGGAAGTTGGAAATCGGAGCCCCTTCTTCGGACAGAACCCGTAGCACATCATCAACTTTTTCCCTCTCTAGCCAGGATCCTACCTACCGCACTAAAAGAAAACGCAAAGTGGCAAATCTAGCATCAAGCAACCATTGTGGAACAGATCCAGCACTCACGATAAAACAACTTAAAAAAATGAAAGTTGCGAAACAGGCTCGACGTCGAACTGACACGTGTAGCTCATCAGCAAATTAGATTCCATTGTTATCCAAAGAAAGTAGCCAATTAGCTATATACCGAGCACAAGATTCCTGAATAATTAGGCAGGTAGATGGCATAAGAAGGTGCTAATTTGCATTAAGGAGAGCTGTTATTCCTAGGCTAGCTGTCATATTTGACTTGAGCCGAAAGCAGAAGGGAGGATTCTTGGAGCTGGAGGGCAGCGCAAACCCAAAAGGGGTTAGATTCTTGAAGGCCTCCATGAAGGTAAAGCAATCCCATCTCGAAGACCCCAATACATGCTCTTTGCCGGCCTCCAAGACAACAGTTTCCTTGCCCTCCTCTGCCCATCTCCTCCCCCCCTCTCATCCTCACCACCTCTAAATACAAGCAAGCCATAGTTAAATAAATGCAAGGCTTGGCGCCCCTTGGAGCTGTTCCTTCTCTACAAATACGTTGCGCGCCATGGACGGCGACTCGAAGGCGCTGAGGTAAAGAACCGCGTCTAGAGCTGGACTTGCTGAAAGATTTTGATCTTTTCTCTTTTCCGTTTGGCTGATTATTAACTGTGAGCTTCTTCTCCGTGCTTAAGTTTGATTTCATCTCGGAACGATAGTTTTAGCCTTCTGTTCTTGTCTTGGTCATTTCAGGGGTTTCAGAGTCCTCCATGCCAAAATACTAGTTGGTTCCTCCATTTTTGTTTTAGTTTACTTGCACTCATTAGATCTTCCTTTTTGCAGGGTTCAGTTTTCTGGAGTAGACAAGAGGGACAAAGGTAGTAGGAAAGATTCAATAATACTGCCACAAGAGAACCCAGCTCTTGGAAGAGGTATGTGATCAAGAATTGCTCTTTCAGATTCCAAACATACAAATGTGCAAGAATATTATTATTTTGTTAGATTTCAGTTAGATTCCTGTCCCGCCGCACTATGATGAAATCAGTTAATCCACACTGTAAAACATAAATTATGGAACCATCAGATATTCAGATGTTGTGAGCAAGGAAATATTATTCAAACAGATTAATGTCAGAAACCAGCTATTGGTTTTTCCTAGTTGACTTAGTGCCGAACTGAATTTTTGTTAGAAGAAACAAATCCATCACGATGAACCAAAAAAAAAAAGGTACACACAACCTGACTGGCATTGCCACCTTCCAGCGCAAATGGATAGCAGCGACGAATACAACGCTATATTCGCAGCCACAATTGCCGCGGCGACATACGCAATCGCAGCACAAGAAGAGAAGCAGAAGGCTAGCCCTGTTCAGCCGCCAACCAAGAGAGATGAGAGCGTGAGAAAGCCTACAGGAGGCAGCAAGATCTCAAGATGGTTCAGTGCCAAAGAGTCTGCACAAGATGCTGACGAGGGACCAGGTATTCTTATCAATTGCGCACTTCACACCATCCTTTGTTACTTCCACCGTAGTAAAACCTCCTATAACAATGTCAAATCACATTGTCGTTTCAGCCAACGTATCCGTAAGGAGGCCGCTGAAACCAGAACAGAGGAAGCCCGGAGGCACGGGATCAGATCAGAAGGTGCCATTGCCACTTCCACCAAAGATGCATGATTCTTCTGTGGGTGCGAAAAAGGCACCGGGTTCCTCCAGAAAATCACCAGAGAAGAAAGGAAGCAAGAGGTTTGAGCAGGAGCAGGCAGTTCAAAGGGTACCAACCGCTGTCAGGCCAGCAACATCATATCAATCTAGGCGGAACGACGATGGCGCAGCAGGAGTAACTGCTATTGCCGGCACACAAACAAAGGCTGATGTATGGGAGAAGGAAAAGCTTGCAAGAGTCAGGGAGGAGTGAGTACAAATATTTTAGTTTTTGCTGATTATTTGATGCAGCTACAGCTAACATAACCGCTGAATTTAGGTATGAAAAGATGATGGAGACCATAGCCGAGTGGGAAACTGAGAAGAAGGTGAAGGCCAAGCGCCAAAAAGAACAGAAAGAGGTTTTTGTTGATTCGAAAGCATAATTTACTATAGAAGAGCAGTGTGTTTCTCTTTTTCTTTGGAAGAATAGGGCACACTGTGTTTCTCATTGTTATTATTAATTATTTTTATTTGAGGGGAGATGGGGTATAATCCTTATCTGCAAAACAAAATCATTATCATGATCCAAGATACGATTATTTACGAAATGATGATGGGGCTGAAGGAACTGAGAACTTGCTAACTTGCAGGTTGCGTTGGACAGAAAGAGAGCGAAGCAACTGGCAGAATACAATCAGGAAATGACAAGGATCAACAAAATTGCTGGAGGAGCAAGGTCAATGGCAGGAGAAAGAAAATACGAGGATGAGAAAAAGATCAGAGAGAAGGCGAAGAAGATACGATCGACAGGAAAGTCCGCCCGTGGATGCTGCTTTTGAGATATTCCCATTCTACAAAAATTCAAACAAAATGAACGGCGCGACTTGAATGCGATATAGTCTCACAACAGCGATGTATTGTATTATAAAACGTGTTTGGTTTGATGAGTGATAAGAGTGTAGAGTTGCATCCAACATGCAATGGCATTGTATCAGGACAGGAGCAACATAAACAAGTTTGAAGGGTGTGGATAATGAAAGGTACCAAGGAGTTATCTGTGCATACATGTTCGAGATGAAGTAGGCACCGTAAGAAAATAGTCGTTGCAACGGAACGCGTTTAGGAGTTCCCATGCATCTCCTAAAGGTCTATAACATACAAATACACCCACCAGGATAGCAAAATCAAACCCAAGATTAAGAGCAGCATTCTTGTAAACAAATTTCAAACCAACACTCTTGTATTATAGTATAAAACCTCACAAATCCAAGCCAACAAAAGCACACTTGGTTTCATCTTTTTTGTGTCTCAATCGATTTACATTTTGAATCAAACTTCAAACCACCATCTGCATGAAGCACCTTGGCTATGTACTGTAATAATCCAAAGACCTTCGAGCGAATGTTACTTCTCGCTAAAAGAGATGCAACGCACAAACTATACAAAAATACTCTTCACCAAATCCAGTTGCGGAGGAAAAAGGAAAAAAGATTCCAGAACATTACTGAAAATTTGGCGATTCCATAAGATGTGCATAATCTACAATGGCTCATCCCGTGCCTTTTCATCTTCATCTTGAACTAAATACGGTGAGTTACCTGCCTGTGGCGTAGTGGGATTGCCGTCCTGGAGAAGTATCACCGTTTCAAAAGCACCAACCAATGCTTTTACCTTGCTTTTCCTAGACTCCACAAGCTTGCTTGCAGTTTCTTCTATTACATTGTTAAACAGCCCCTGCGCATCCTTCTTGTCTTGTGTATCTTGATGCCTCAGTTTCACTGAAGGAGATTCCAAGTCAGGCTCGGTAGGAACACCATTATTTCTGGTATTCCTCTTAAAAATCCTTCTCACCAGCTGACCTTCACCATTTGCAACTTCATTGGCAGCTCTTCTTCTAAATATGAGTCTTCTCGGGCCATTACTGTCTGGGGTGAGTTCCACAATTTTACCCCTTTTAAACTTTAATTTGTAAGGTGAGGTACTAGCATCATCTGGGTTTAGCACTGAGATCCTTTTCGGCCTCTGGCCTTTGGCCTTTGAAGATTCATCATTTGGGTTGATTGTTTCTCCTTCGTCTTCTGCATCAAATTCATCTAGTTCAATTAACTCGTAATCATATTCTTCATAATTCTCATCATCTGATAGTTCTTCTAATTGTTGAGCAACAATCATTGATTTCAGTTCAGCCTGTTCAAAGGTGCCATTGTTATGGACGCTTGCTAACTCATCAGTTTGTAGAGTAGAATCAATTGGCGCAGACTTTGATTGCTCCGGAAGTTGACAATCTGATGAAGTTTCTAAAACTGATTGGCAATGAGATGTACTGTTAATATTCCCAACATTTTCAATTTCAGCAGCCTCGACATTTTCAGCTACATTTCCTGTAGTGCAATCAAGGCAATACTCAAGATCATCAGCATATTTTTCATCAACTACCTGCAGTTCTGGAGGTCCTTGAAGGTCTTCATGAGCTCCCATGTCCTCCTTACTTTCAGTGATTACAGACTCCACACTAGCATTGACTTTCACTCCACCAGCTTCCTTTCCCGAGCAACTTTCAGTTAATGCAGAATCACATACATCTGCATTTTGCACAGCTGTTAATTGTTTAGGTAGCTGGCAGAGAGCTGCATCGTCTGTACCACCAGTGGAATTCTTCTCTGGTTGCATATGCTCTAGATCAGGTTTACCGAGCATAGTCTCGAGTTTCTGATTATCAAATGATCGCTGAAATTCAGCAGCAACAGGGAGTTCAGAGACTAATGGTTCACTCACTTCATTACTTTCCACCACATCATCCTCTAAACTGAATCCACTTGTTTCTTTTGGTGCTGGTCGAGATTCTTCTATATCGTCTGCTAGCGCTGTGGCATGTGAAGATTGTTCTGCTAGCGCTGACTCCACGAGATGGCCTGTAATAGATGAACCTTGCACATCATCTTCGTCTGTTTCAACAGGAGTCAACTCAGATTGGACAGAGGATGATGTTATGGACATGTCCAAGTCATCGTCTGAACTGATTCTGCTTTCTTCTTCTGGTGCTGTTTGAGAAATGTCTCCATATTCTGTGGCATCTGGAAACAGCTCCACTACTGTTGACTCCACATTATAGCTTGTAACACATGAATCTTGCACATCGTCTTGTAATTCAACAGATGCAACAAACTCGTCTTCAATCAGGAATGGTGTTCTGGGCACATCTGACCGTTCCTTGCCACTGACACTTGCATTGCTGGACCTCATAGAACTTCTTCCAGTTTTACCAGCATTGCTTGTGCGCTTGCCAGTAATAATTGCTGGTGAAGAAGTAAGTTTTCCCTTCAGATTACTTTTATATTTTGAAGGTACAAGATTATTAGAAGCCTCAGATGGCAGAGAAACTTGTTTAATCGAGTTGAGTTTAGTAGGAAGTGAAGCCGGTCTCTTAACCAGTGGTTGCTTGACAGTAGTGGCTTTCTCCACAGTTCTAGCTTTTTCCTGCACTGTCTTCTCTGGCAACTTTGAACCCTTGACAGGTATTGCTGCTTTTTTATCAAAATTAGGTACTCCGCTGGAATGCCTTGGATTGGCCAGAGTCCTCTGGGCAACCATTGGATGTTTCTTTCTGCCATCAGAGTTCACATTTTTATGATCAGCTGATGAAGCAATACGGGAAACCAATGTTTCTGATGATGCAGCGCCTCTCAAATTTGCGGATTTAATCTTGTGAACAACACGGTCAGCTTCACCCAATGATATACTCGACTTGACTAGTGAAAGATTTCTTCTGTTCCTGACATCGTTGGGAGTATCTAAGATAACTGATCCATGCAGCGTCAAATTATTTTGATGAGTTGGAAGCCTCTTTCTTCTCCCTCCGAGAAGCAGAAGCTTTTCCTCAGAAGGATTCCTGTGTCCATGCTTGCATAAATCATGGCATGAGCCTGTAGAAGGTCTTAGATAGCGTGATACCGTCTTCTCATTCTTTTTTGAAGAATCTGAAGCTGAAGCTGAGCTCGTAGGAGTGGTGGTACCAAATGAATTTCTTCTTTCCAAAACTCTGGACATTGAGACCTTCCAGTAGCTGAAATAGTGCTTGTCTCAGCTAAGTCTTATTCCTTGTGGATTGGAGAATATCTAGACTGCTGTCATAACGAGCATGTGTTATTACTTAGAATTTGCATAATCACATCCAAAGAGTCAACGAAAACTAGAGAAAAACTGGTAATTCTAAAAAAAAAAAAACTAGCATCACAGAATCGTACCAGTTTCAATCACTTAAATAACCACACAAATTTGAGATACCTGACCTGAATCTTATCTGTGAACATTGCAAACTCTAGACTAGAACAAGGCAGTGTGCAACATCTTAAATTACAGCTATGGTCATCTAAATAGTATGTGTGCAAGTTGATCCAAAGCACTCACTGGCACCAAATTCTTTTGCACGCAAAAACATGTTCACCTTATTCTAGTTATTCACTTAAAAAAAGACATACTGTGGCAATTACTATTCTGCTGTTGTAGGGAGCAAACAGTATCATAACAAGGCAAATGAAAATCATTCCTACAAGATTGAATTGAATATCAGAGTTGTGCGGGGTTGAAGTGTTGAAGCCAAACTAAAAGATTAAAGAAAACAAATCTTAAGCACAAGCTGCACAACTTAGATAAAAAGGCCGTCACATGAGTGGCAGGGTAGCATACCTCCCAGAAGAAGATACCGAGAAGTTCCTTTCACACAATTATTGAAGAGTGTATCCAAATCCAGTTACCGAGAAAAATAATAGGCCTGAAAGTGCAAGACGATAAGGTCATTCTGGCATCAATAATGTCAATATCCACAACTCACATATTAATTGAGCATAAAGAACAATAAAGCCCCCATACTCGCAACTAGCTTGCACTATCATTTATTTCTTCACCAACTGTTATTGTACCAACTGCACTAGTGAATTTTTTCTTTCTAAAAACGAAGAAAAAAGGACGATCATAAAGGTATTGACAAGCTCTTGACGACTAAAATAATGGAAATGGAACAGACAGAGTATGACAGAACACCTATTTCTTTGATACTATAAGAGAAGGGCAATCAAGACTTCACAGGTTCAACTGTCCATGTCTAACAGTAGAACAAAAGAGTTGATCGATCCAACAGTTCCAAAAACCAACCAACCCTGTCTTGCCTGATACTGAATAAATCCAAAGATATTGATGACAGTATATACTATACAAATACAAGAGCAGAAGTGACAACCAAAAAAGTCCATACGTTATGATTATATGTATCTTCTTCTTAAGCTACCCTCCAAGGCCCCTCCCTATGTTCCCAAGTAAATAAAAATCTCCAGGATCCCACTTCCCATCAAACGTTCAGCACCCAATTACTGATCATTAACAGCAAGAGGACCAGCTTTTTCTAGCCAAGCTGTCATAGATCCAACAGTTCCACCCCCACTATTTCCAGCTAGGAACTGCGAGGACAAAAAAGCACAAGCTGCCAACCCAAACCCCTACGGAGACAAGAGAAACCTACGCTGGCCAAGCTCAAAGGTGGCTGACAGTCTGACACCTTTTCGATGGAAATCATCTAATCATGCAGCTGGCAGTAAATTAGTGAATTACTAACCAGACTATTGGAGCAAAAGATTTCCTCGCTAACGCGGAATTTGGGAACACATCAACACAAAGCAACTTCGTTGGGAAATTTAGGCAGAATAAATGTGACCAGCGAATCAACAGCCTATTTTTCTTCTAGCAGAAAGCACAGCTTTTGCAGGTTCTCCTTGTAATCATGGGGGGAAGAACTGAAACGGAACAAGCAGGTCAACAGACCGGTAAATGCGACGATCGCACGTCGAAATTCCATACTTCTGCCGCATCGTATTCTATTCTCTCGCATGCAAAGATCTCCCCTTCGGGGGGACGCATTTACCTCGACCTAGTACCTAAACCAACCCTGACGAATCGCTCAATCCAAATAAACGGTCCCCACCCAACGAAAGCAAGGATCCGCGCCGCGGAAACCATGGCGACGAGACGAGATCATCAATACCTTGGGCTTCCAGAGGCAGGCAGAGGCCCCGACCGGAGCCTCCCTCCCTCCCTCCCCGCTGCGAGTGCGAAGGCGACCGAAGCGGAAGCGGGAGCGGCAGCAGGGGAGGGGGAGGGGGAGGGGGAGGAGGATGTGGCGGTGGTGGCGACGCAGGCAGCTGGGGCGGGCTCCCCCTTCTCGTTCTCGAGGAAGGAAGTCGTGCGCGCAACAACCGAAAGAGAAGAGGAGAGAATGCGTAAACCGTCTGTTTCACTGTTGCGCGTAGCGTACCGTCTTCGCGGCGTTCTTGCCGTAACGCCCGTGCCGTTTTGCTGCCTGCCTTCCCTTCCCTCTGTTACAAACAGCCTGAGAGAAGGTTTCTAGCAAAGATTCCCGAGCTAACAGCGTCACTTAACCAGACCCTTCAAATACAATTTATATGTTACCCTAAAAAAAATTACAGTTTATATGTGCAAACTGATTCACACCTTTAAACCCTCTCGAGATAGACTTCATACAATCCATACACAGGTTCACTCGCATAATACCGCCTGGGCACCAGTACAATCTGACCCAAAGGAAAAAAAAAAAGAAATAAGAAAAAAGCCACCTGGTGGTAGGGGCACATCATCCCTCCTAGGTAACCAGCCGACGTGCCATAGCATGAAGCGCATCCAGCAGGCCATCCAGACGATCCCTGTCTCACTGCCTAGAGAGTGGATGTCAGTGCTGCATAAAAGCGAGGAGTTTGGAGGAGTCAGACGCATGCCATGGGAAGATCTTCTCAATCACCATCTTATTGCGAGTTGTTCAAAGGGTCCACGACATTATGGCAAAAATCAACCAAAATAAGTGACAACGTCGTCCAGGTTGGATGGTCCTAGTTTGGAGGAACTCCGCGAGTTCTTGGGCCTTCCAGTTATGCCCAAGAGCCTCGCATATGAATTCTCATATGGGCCGTACGTGTGAAGATGATGTGGGCCGCTGTCTCCGGAACTGAGCATAAGGGGCACATGTCTTCTTGAGGGCCGTGTCGTTTACGGACCTCCGACCATGAAGGGAGCCGATTACGAAGTAATTGCCATACAAAGATCTTGATCTTAATGGGTAGGGGTACCTTCCATAACGGTGTGAGCCAAGGGATGACGGGGGAGCAGCATAGAGCCTGATATGCCGAGCTCACCGAGAATTTCCTAAAAGGGGAAAGGCGCCAGGCTACTGTGTCCGGATGTAGTGCTTGAGGCAAGGTCTCAAGCAGGCGGTTCCACTCAGCCGTTTCTACCTCCTTGAAGGCACGCCTGAACCTAATGTCCCATTGCCCTTGGCGGACAGCAGTAGAGACGAGAAAGGGATGTGTCGACACACATGGAGAACAAGGTGGGGAACCCCACCCTGAGCGACACATCCCCAACCCATGGATCTGTTGGGGAACATTGCATGGGAAACAAAAAAATTCCTACGCACACGAAGACCTATCATGGTGATGTCCATCTACGAGAGGAGATTTGGATCTACGTATCCTTGTAGATCGTACAGAAGGAAGCGTTAAGAAACGCGGTTGATGTAGTGGAACGTCCTCACGTCCCTCGATCCGCCTCGCGAACCGTCCCACGAACCGTCCCGCGATCCGTTCCGATCTAGTGCCGAACGGACGGCACCTCCGCGTTCAGCACACGTACAGCTCGACGATGATCCCGGCCTTCTTGATCCAGCAAGCAAGACGGAGAAGTAGATGAGTTCTCCGGCAGCGTGACGGTGCTCCGGTGGTGGTGAAGGATCTACTCCTGCAGGGCTCCGTCCGAACTTCGCAGAAATACGATCTAAAGGTAAAACTATGGTGTCTAGATCTGAGTTGCACGTGGCAAAAGTTGTCTCAAATCTGCCCTAAATCACCACTATATATAGGAGGGAGGGGGAGGAGGCTTGCCTTGAGGGACGAGCCCTCAAGGGTGCGCCGGCTAGGGAGGAGGAGGAGTCCTACTCCAATCCTAGTCCAACTAGGATTGGAAAGTGGAGTCCTTCTCTTCCTTCCCACCTTTCCTTTTTTTTTCTCTTTGTTCTTTTCTTTCCTTGGCGCATAGGCCCTCTTGGGCTGCCCCACCAGCCCACTAAGGGCTGGTGCGCCACACCTAGGGCCTTTGGGCTTCCCCGGGTGGGTTGCCCCCCTCCCGGTGAACATCCGGAACCCATTCGTCACTCCCGGTACACTCCCGGTAATGCCCGAAAACCTTCCGGTAACCAAATGAAGTCATCCTATATATCAATCTTCGTTTCCCGACCATTCCGGAAACCCTCATGACGTCCGTGATCTCATCCGAGACTCCAAACAACATTCGGTAACCACACATATAACTCAACTATACTAAAACATCATCGAACATTAAGTGTGCAGACCCTGCGGATTCGAGAACTATATAGACATGCCCCGAGTCACTCCTCGATCAATATCCAATAGCGGGACCCGCAGTCTGCCCCAGAGAATGCGTAAACCGTCTGTTTCACTGTTGCGCGTAGCGTATCGTCTTTGCGGCGTTCTTGCCGTAACGCCCGTGTCGTTTTGCTGCCTGCCTTCCCTTCCCCCACGGCAGACCGCGGGTCTGGCGCGGCCCCCCTGTTACAAACAGCCTGAGAGAAGGTTTCTAGCAAAGATTCCCGAGCTAACAGCGTCACTTAACCAAACCCTTCAAATACAATTTATATGTTACCCTAAAAAAATTACAGTTTATATGTGCAAACTGATTCACACCTTTAAACCCTCTCGAGATAGACTTCATACAATCCATGCACAGGTTCACTCACATAATACCGCCTGGGCACCAGTACAATCTGACCCAAAGGAAAAAAAAGAAATAAGAAAAAAGCCACCTGGTGGTAGGGGCACATCATCCCTCCTAGGTAACCAGCCGACGTGCCATAGCATGAAGCGCATTCAGCAGGCCATCCAAACGATCCCTGTCTCACTGCCTAGAGAGTGGGTGTCAGTGCTGCATAAAAGCGAGGAGTTTAAAGGAGTCAGACGCATGCCTCGGGAAGATCCTCTCAATCACCATCTTCTTGCGAGTCGTCCAACGGGTCCACGACACTACGATAAAAATCAAACAAAATAAATGGCAGCGTCGTCTAGGTTGGATGGTCCTAGTTTGGAGGAACTCCGCGAGTTCTTGGGCCTCCCAATTATGCCCAAGAGCCTCGCGTATGAATTCTCATATGGGTCGTACGTGTGAAGATGATGTGGGCCGCTGTCTCCGGAACTGAGCATAAGGGGCACATGTCTTCTTGAGGGCCGTGTCGTTTACGGACCTCCGACCACGAAGGGAGCCGATTACGAAGTAATTGCCATACAATGATCTTCATCTTGATGGGTAGGGGTACCTTCCATAACGGTGTGAGCCAAGGGATGACGGGGGAGCAGCATAGAGCCTGATATGTCGAGCTCACCGAGAATTCCCTAAAAGGGGAAAGGCGCCAGGCCACTGTGTCCGGATGTAGTGCTTGAGGCAAGGTCTCAAGCAGGCGGTTCCACTCAACCGTTTCTACCTCGTTGAAGGCACGCCTGAACCTAATGTCCCATTGCCCTTGGCGGACAGCAGCAGAGACGAGAAAGGGATGGGTCGACGCAGATGGAGAACAAGGTGGAGCGACACATCCCCAACCCATGGATCTGTTGGGCAACGTTGCATGGGAAACAAAAAAATTCCTACGCACACGAAGACCTATCATGGTGATGTCCATCTACGAGAGGAGATTTGGATCTACGTATCCTTGTAGATCGTACAGAAGGAAGCGTTAAGAAACGCGGTTGATGTAGTGGAACGTCCTCACGTCCCTCGATCCGCCCCGCGAACCGTCCCACGAACCTTCCCGCGATCCGCCCCACGATCCGTTCCGATCTAGTGCCGAACGGACGACACCTCCGCGTTCAGCACACGTACAGCTCGACGATTATCTCGGCCTTCTTGATCCAGCAAGCAAGACGAAGAAGTAGATGAGTTCTCCGGCAGCGTGACGACGCTCCGGTGGTGGTGAAGGATCTACTCCTCCAGGGCTCCGCCCGAGCTCCGCAGAAATATGATCTAAAGGTAAAACTATGGTGTCTAGATCTGAGTTGCACGTGGCAAAAGTTGTCTCAAATCAGCCCTAAATCACCACTATATATAGGAGGGAGGGGGAGGAGGCTTGCCTTGAGGGACAAGCCCTCAAGGGTGCGCCGGCTAGGGAGGAGGAGGAGTCCTACTCCAATCCTAGTCCAACCAGGATTGAAAAGTGGAGTCCTTTTCTTCCTTCCCACCTTTCCTTTTTTTCTCTTTGGTTTTTTCTTTCCTTGGCGCATAGGCCCTCTTGGGCTGTCCCACCAGCCCACTAAGGGCTGGTGCGCCACACCTAGGGCCTTTGGGCTTCCCCGGGTGGGTTGCCCCCCTCCCGGTGAACATCCGGAACCCATTCGTCACTCCCGGTACAATCCCGGTAATGCCCGAAAACCTTCCGGTAACCAAATGAAGTCATCCTATATATCAATCTTCGTTTCCCGACCATTCCGGAAACCCTCGTGACGTCTGTGATCTCATCCGGGACTCCAAACAACATTCGGTAACCACACATATAACTCGACTATACTAAAACATCATCGAACCTTAAGTGTGCAGACCCTACGGGTTCGAGAACTATGTAGACATGCCCCTAGTCACTCCTCGGTCAATATCCAATAGCGGGACCCGGATGACCATATTGGATCCTACATATTCTCCGAAGATCTTATCGGTTGAACCTCAGTGTCAAGGATTCATATAATCATGTATGTCATTCCATTTGTCCTTCGGTATGTTACTTGCCCGAGATTTGATCGTCGGTATCCACATACCTATTTCAATCTCGTTACCGGCAAGTCTCTTTACTCATTCCGTAATACAAGATCCCGTGACTTACACTTAGTCACATTGCTTGCAAGGCTTATGTGTGATGTTGTATTACCGAGTGGGCCCGGAGATACCTCTCCGTCACACGGAGTGACAAATCCCAGTCTTGATCCATACTAACTCAACAAACACCTTCGGAGATACTTGTAGAGCACCTTTATAGTCACCCAGTTACGTTGTGACGTTTGATGCACACAAGGTATTCCCCTGGTGCCAGTGAGTTATATGATCTCATGGTCATAGGAACAAATACTTGACACGCAGAAAACTATAGCAATAAAACGACACGATCAATATGCTACGTTCATAGTTTGGGTTTAGTCCATCACATGATTCTCCTAGTGATGTGATCCAGTTATCAAGAAACAACACTTTGCACATAGTCAGAAAACCTTGATTATCCTTGATCAACTGGCTAGACAACTAGAGGCTTGCTAGGGACATTGTTTTGTCTATGTATCCACACATGTATCAATGTTTTCATTCAATACAATTATAGCATGGATAATAAAGGATTATCTTTAAACAAGAAATATAATAATAACTATTTATCGTTGCCTCTAGGGCATATTTCCAACAGTCTCCCACTTGCACTAGAGTCAATAATCTAGTCCTCACATCGCCATGCGATTTACATTGTAATAAATCGAACACCCATACAGTTCTGGTGTTGATCATGTTTTGCCCGTGGAAGAGGTTTAGTCAGCGGGTCTGCTACATTTAGATCTGTGTGCACTTTGCAAATATTCACGTCCTCTCCTTCTACATAGTTGCGGATGAGGTTGAAGCATCGTTTGATGTGTCTGGTCTTCTTGTGAAACCTTGGTTTCTTTGCTAAGGCAATGGCACGAGTGTTGTCACGTAACAGAGTTAAAGGATCTAGTGCGCTCGGCACAACTCCAAGATCTATCATGAACTGCTTCATCCAGACACCCTCATTTGCTGCCTCCGAGGCAGCCATGTACTCTGCTTCACATGTAGGATCTGCTACGATGCTCTGCTTGGAACTGCACCAGCTTACCGCACCCCCATTAAGAATAAATACGTATCCGGTTTGTGACTTAGAGTCATCCAGATCGGTGTCAAAACTTGCGTCGACGTAACCCTTTACGACGAGCTCTTTGTCACCTCCATAAACGAGAAAAAATTCCTTAGTCCTTTTCAGGTACTTCAGAATATTCTTGACCGCCGTATAGTGATCCACTCCTGGATTACTCTGAAACCTGCCTGCCATACTTATGGCCAAGCTGACGTCTGGTCTAGTGCACAACATTGCATACATGATAGAACCTACGGCTGAAGCGTAGGGGACGAAACTCATTTGTTCTCTATCTTCCGCAGTTGCTGGCACTAAGTCTTACTCAATTTTATACCCTGTAATACTGGCAAGAACCCTTTCTTGGACTGATCCATTTTGAACTTCTTCAAAACTTTATCAAGGTATGTGCTTTGTGAAAGTCCTATCAGGCGTCTCGATCTATCCCTATAGATCTTAATGCCTAGAATGTAAGCAACTTCTCCTAGGTCCTTCATAGAGAAACTTTTATTCAGGTAATCCTTTATGCTCTCCAAAAGCTCCACGTTGTTTCCAATCAGCAATATGTCGTCCACATATAATATTAGAAACGCCACAGAGCTCCCACTCACTTTCTTATAAATACAAGATTCTCCAACCACTTGTATAAACCCAAATGCTTTGATCACCTCATCAAAGCGCTTATTCCAACTCCGAGATGCTTGCACCAGTCCATAAATGGATCGCTGGAGCTTGCATACTTTGTTAGCATTCTTCGGATCGACAAAACCTTCGGGTTGCATCATATACAACTCTTTCTTAAGAAAACCGTTAAGGAACGCCGTTTTGACATCCATCTGCCAGATTTCATAATCGTAAAAGGCAGCTATTGCTAACATGATTCAGATGGACTTAAGCATCGCTACCGGTGAGAAAGTCTCATTGTAGTCAACTCCTTGAACCTGTGAAAAACCCTTTGCCACAAGTCGAGCTTTATAAACGGTCACATTACCGTCTGCATCTGTATTCTTCTTATAGATCCATTTGTTTAGAATAGCCTTGCGGCCTTCAGGTAGTACTTCCAAAGTCCACACTTTGTTCTCGTACATGGATCCTATCTCGGACTTCATGTCCTCAAGCCATTTGTTGGAATCCGGGCCCACCATTGCTTCCTCATAATTCGTAGGTTCATTGTTGTCCAACAACATAATCGTTAAGACAGGATTACCGTACCACTCAGGAGCAGTATGTGATCTTGTCGACCTGCGAGGTCCGATAGCAACTTGATCCGGAGATTCATGATCATCATCGTCAACTTGCTCCTCAACCGGCGCCGCAGCAACAGGGGTTTCCCCTTGCCCTGCGCCACCATCTAGAGGGATTAGAGGTTCGACAACCTCATCAAGTTCTATCTTCCTCCCACTCAATTCTTTCGAGAGAAACTCCTTCTCAAAAAAAGCTCCATTTTTAGAAACAAACACTTTGCCCTCGGATTTGAGATAGAATGTATACCCAACTATCTCTTTTGGGTAACCTATGAAGACGCACTTTTCCGCTTTGGGTTCCAGCTTTTCAGACTGAAGCTTTTTGACATAAGCATCACATCCCCAAACTTTAAGAAACGACAATTTTGGTCTTTTGCCATACCACAGTTCGTATGGTGTCGTCTCAACGGATTTTGATGGTGCCCTATTTAAAGTGAATGCAGTTGTCTCTAATGCATAACCCCAAAACGATAACGCCAAATCAGTAAGAGACATCATAGATCGCACCATCTCTAATAAAGTACGATTACGATGTTCGGACACACCATTACGCTGTGGTGTTCTAGGCGGTGTCAACTGTGAAACAATTCCACATTGTCTTAAGTGAGCACCAAACTCGAAACTCAGATATTCACCCCCATGATCAGACCGTAGGAACTTGATCTTCTTGTTACGATGATTTTCAACTTCACTCTAAAACTGCTTGAACTTCTCAAACGTTTCAGACTTGTGCTTCATCAAGTAGACATAACTATATCTACTGAAATCGTTAGTGAAGGTGAGAAAATAACGATATCCGCCGCACGCCTCCACACTCATCGGACCGCACACATTGGTATGTATGATTTCCAACAAGTCACTTGCACGCTCCATTTTTCCGGAGAACAGAGTCTTAGTCATCTTGCCCATGAGGCATGGTTCACACATGTCAAGTGAATCAAAGTCAAGTGACTCCAAAAGTCCATCGGTATGGAGATTCTTCATGTGCTTTACACCTATATGACCTAAGCGGCAGTGCCATAAAAACATGGCGCTATCATTGTTAACTCTAACTCTGTTGGTCTCAATGTTATGTATATCTGTATTATCACTATCAAGATTCAATATGAACAATCCTCTCACATTGGGTGCATGATCATAAAAGATATTACTCATAGAAATAGAACAACCATTATTCTCTCACTTAAATGAGTAACCGTCTCGCAATAAACAAGATCCATATATAATGTTCATGCTTAACGCAGGCACTAAATAACAATTATTTAAGTTCATAACTAATCCTGATGGTAACTCATGTGAAACTATGTCGACGGCGATTGCATCAACCTTGGAACCATTTCCCACGCGCATCGTCACTTCATCCTTCGCCAGCCTTCGCTTATTTCGCAGTTCCTGTTTCAAGTTGCAAATATGATTAATAGAACCAGTATCGAATACCCAGGCACTACTACGAGAGCTGGTTAAGTACACATCAATAACATGTATATCGAATATACTTGATTTTTGTTGGGGAACGTCGCATGGAAAACAAAAAATTTCCTACGCGCACGAAGACCTATCATGGTGATGTCCATCTACGAGAGGGGATGAGTGATCTACGTACCCTTGTAGACCGTACAGCAGAAGCGTTAGTGAACGCCGTTGATGTAGTGGAACGTCCTCACGTCCCTCGATCCGCCGTGCGAACTATCCCGCGATCAGTCCCACGATCTTGTGCCGAACGGACGGCACCTCCGCGTTCAGCACACGTACAACTCGACAATGATCTCGGCCTTCTTGATCTAGCAAGAGAGATGGAGAGGTAGAAGAGTTCTCCGGCAGCGTGACGGTGCTCCGGAGGTTGGTGATGATTTCGTCTCAGCAGGGCTCCGCCCGAGCTCCGCAGAAACGCGATCTAGAGGAAAAACCGTGGAGGTATGTCGTCGGGCTGCCGTGGAAAAGTCGTCTCAAATCAGCCCTAAAACCTCCGTATATATAGGTGGGAGAGGGGGGACCTTGCCTTGAGGCTCAAGGATCCCCAAGGGGGTCGGCCGAGCCAAAGGGGGGAAGGACTCCCCCCTAAACAGAGTCCTACTTGGTTTGGTGGGTGGAGTCCTTCTTTCCTTTCCCACCTCCTCCTTTTTTTCTTTTCTCTTTGATTTTTCTTCCAATGCACATAGGGCCATTTTGGGCTGTCCACCAGCCCGCTAAGGGATGGTGCGCCACCTTGAAGGCCTATGGGCTTCCCCGGGGTGGGTTGCCCCCCGGTGAACTCCCGGAACCCATTCGTCATTCCCGGTAACTCCGAAAACCTTCCGGTAATCAAATGAGGTCATCCTATATATCAATCTTCGTTTCCGGACCATTCCGGAAACCCTCGTGACGTCCGTGATCTCATCCGTGACTCCAAACAACATTAGGTAACCAACCATATAACTCAAATACGCATAAAACAACGTCGAACCTTAAGTGTGCAGACCCTGCGGGTTCGAGAACTATGTAGACATGACCCGAGAGACTCCTCGGTCAATATCCAATAGAGGGACCTGGATGCCCATATTGGATCCTACATATTCTACGAAGATCTTATCGTTTGAACCTCAGTGCCAAGGATTCATATAATCCTGTATGTCATTCCCTTTGTCCTTCGGTATGTTACTTGCCCGATATTCGATCGTCAGTATCCGCATACCTATTTCAATCTCGTTTACCGGCAAGTCTCTTTACTCGTTCCGTAATACAAGATCCCGCAACTTACACTAAGTTACATTGCTTGCAAGGCTTGTGTGTGATGTTGTATTACCGAGTGGGCCCCGAAATACCTCTCCGTCATACGGAGTGACAAATTCCAGTCTTGATCCATACTAACTCAACGAACACCTTCGGAGATACCTGTAGAGCATTTTTATAGTCACCCAGTTACATTGCGACGTTTGATACACATAAAGTATTCCTCCGGTGTTAGTGAGTTATATGATCTCATGGTCATAGGAACAAATACTTGACACGCAGAAAACAGTAGCAACAAAATGACACGATCAACATGCTACGTCTATTAGTTTGGGTCTAGTCCATCACGTGATTCTCCTAATGACGTGATCCAGTTATGAAGCAACAAAACCTTGTTCATAATCAGAAGACACTGACTATCTTTGATCAACTGGCTAGCCAACTAGAGGCTTGCTAGGGACAGTGTTTTGTCTATGTATCCACACATGTAAATAAGTCTTCATTCAATAAAATTATAGCATGGATAATAAACGATTATCTTGATACAGGAATTATAATAATAACTATATTTATTATTGCCTCTAGGGCATAATTCCAACAGTCTCCCACTTGCACTAGAGTCAATAATATAGCCCTCACATCATCATGCGAATTACATTGTAATAAATCTAACACCCATACAGTTCTGGTGTTGATCATGCTTTGGCCGTGGAAGAGGTTTAGTCAGCGGGTCTGCTACATTCAGATCCGTGTGCACTTTGCATATATTTACGTTCTCTCCTTCGACGTAGTCGCGGATGAGGTTGAAGCGTCGTTTGATGTGTCTGGACTTCTTGTGAAACCGTGGTTCCTTTGCTAAGGCAATGGCACCCGTGTTGTCACAGAACAAGGTTATTGGATTCAGTGCGCTTGGCACCACTCCAAGATCCGTCATGAACTGCTTCATCCAGACACCCTCCTTAGCCGCCTCCGAGGCAGCCATGTACTCCGCTTCACATGTAGAATCTGCTACGACGCTTTGCTTGGAACTGCACCAGCTTACCGCACCCCCATTAAGAATAAATACGTATCCGGTTTGCGACTTAGAGTCGTCCGGATCTATGTCAAAGCTTGCATCGACGTAACCTTTTACGGCGAGCTCTTCGTCACCTCCATACACGAGAAACATCTCCTTAGTCCTTTTCAGGTACTTCAGGATATTCTTGACCGCTGTCCAGCGATCCACTCCTGGATTACTCTGGAACCTACCTGCCATACTTATGGCCAGGCTAACGTCCGGTCTAGTGCACAACATTGCATACATGATAGAACCTATGGCTGAAGCATAGGGGACGGAGCGCATATGCTCTCTATCTCCATCAGTTGCTGGGCACTGAGTCTTACTCAATCTCGTACCTTCTAAAACTAGCAAGAACCCCTTCTTGGACTGTTCCATTTTGAACCTCTTCAAAACTTTATCAAGGTATGTGCTTTGTGAAAGTCCTATCAGGCGTTTTGATCTATCCCTATGGATCTTAATGCCTAGAATGTAAGAAGCTTCTCCTAGGTCCTTCATAGAGAAACTTATATTCAAGTAATCCTTTATGCTCTCCAAAAACTCTACGTTGTTTCCAATCAGCAATATGTCATCCACATATAATATTAGAAACGCCACAGAGCTCCCACTCACTTTCTTGTAAATACAAGATTCTCCAACCACTTGTATAAACCCAAATGCTTTGATCACCTCATCAAAGCATTTGTTCCAACTCCGAGATGCTTGCACCAGTCCATAAATGGATCGCTGGAGCTTGCACACCTTGTTAGCATTCTTAGGATCGACAAAACCTTCGGGTTGCATCATATACAATTCTTCCTTAAGGAACGCCGTTTTGACATCCATCTGCCAGATTTCATAATCGAAAAATGCAGCTATTGCTAACATGATTCTGACGGACTTAAGCATCGCTACGGGTGAGAATGTCTCATCGTAGTCAACTCCTTGAACTTGTGAAAAACCCTTTGCCACAAGTCGAGCTTTATATACGGTCACATTGCCGTCAGCGTCCGTCTTCCTCTTAAAGATCCATTTGTTCTGAATAGCCTTGCGGCCCTCAGGCAGTACCTCCAAAGTCCACACTTTGTTCTCATACATGGATCCTATCTCGGACTTCATGGCTTCTAGCCATTTGTTGGAATCTGGGCCCACCATTGCTTCTTCATAATTTGCAGGTTCATTGTTGTCCAACAACATGATTGATAAGACGGGATTACCGTACCACTCTGGAGCAGCACGTGGTCTCGTCGACCTGCGTGGTTCGACAGAAACTTGAACCGGAGTTTCATGATCATCATCATTAACTTCCTCCTCAACCGGCTTCGCAACGACAGAGGTTTCCCCTTGCCCTGCGCCACCATCCAGAGGGATGAGAGGTTCGACAACCTCGTCAAGTTCTATCTTCCTCCCACTCAATTCTCTCGAGAGAAACTCCTTCTTGAGAAAAGCTCCTTTTTTAGCAACAAACACTTTGCCCTCGGATTTGAGATAGAAGGTGTACCCAACTGTCTCTTTTGGGTAACCTATGAAGATGCACTTTTCCGCTTTGGGTTCCAGCTTTTCAGGCTGAAGCTTTTTGACATAAGCATCACATCCCCAAACTTTAAGAAACGACAACTTTGGCCTTTTGCCATACCACAGTTCGTATGGTGTCGTCTCAACGGATTTTGATGGTGCCCTATTTAAAGTGAATGCAGCTGTTTCTAATGCATAACCCCAAAACGATAACGGCAAATCGGTAAGAGACATCATAGATTGCACCACCTCTAATAAAGTACGATTACGACGTTCGGACACACCATTACACTGTGGTGTTCCAGGCGGTGTCAAATGTGAAACAATTCCACATTGTCTTAAGTGAGCACCAAACTCGAAACTCAGATATTCACCCCCACGATCAGACCGTAGGAACTTGATCTTCGTGTTACGATGATTTTCAACTTCACTCTGAAATTGCTTGAACTTTTCAAATGTTTCAGACTTGTGCTTCATTAAGTAGACATAACCATATCTACTCAAATCGTCAGTGAAGGTGAGAAAATAACGATATCCACCGCGTGCCTCTATGCTCATCGGACCACACACATCGGTATGTATGATTTCCAACAAGTCACTTGCAAGCTCCATTGTTCCGGAGAACGGAGTTTTAGTCATCTTGCCCATGAGGCATGGTTCGCACGTGTCAAGTGAATCAAAGTCAAGTGACTCCAAAACCATTGGCATGGAGTTTCTTCATGCGCTTTACGCCAATATGACCTAAGCGGCAGTGCCACAAAAATATGGCGCTATCATTGTTAACTCTAACTCTTTTGGTCTCAATGTTATGTATGTGTGTATCGCTATCAAGATTCAATATGAACAATCCTCTCACATTGGCTGCATGACCATAAAAGATGTTACTCATAGAAATAGAACAACCATTATTCTCTGACTTAAAAGAGTAACCGTCTCGCAATAAACAAGATCCAGATATAATGTTCATGCTCAATGTAGGCACTAAATAACAATGATTCAAGTTCATAACTAATCCTGATGGTAACTGAAGCGAAACTGTGCTGACGGCGATTGCATCAACCTTGGAACCATTTCCTACGTGCATCGTCACTTCATCTTTCGCCAGCCTTCGTCTATTCCGCAGTTCCTGTTTCGAGTTGCAAATATGAGCAACAAAATCGGTATCGAATACCCAGGCACTACTACGAGAGCCGGTTAAGTACACATCAATAACATATATATCAAATATACCTGATTTTTCTTTGGCCGCCTTCTTATCTGCCAAATACTTGGGGCAATTGCGCTTCCAGTGACCCATACCCTTGCAATAGTAACACTCTGTTTCAGGCTTAGGTCCAGCTTTGGGTTTCTTCGTCGGATTGGCAACAGGCTTGCCGCTCTTCTTTGAATTACCCTTCTTGCCTTTGTCGTTTCTCTTGAAACTAGTGGTCTTATTCACCATCAACACTTGATGCTCTTTACGGAGTTCAGACTCTGCGACTTTCAGCATCGCAAACAACTCGCCGGGTGACTTGTTCATCCCTTGCATGTTGTAGTTCAACACAAAGCCTTTATAGCTTGGCGGCAGTGATTGAAGGATTCTGTCAGTGATAGCCTCTTGCGGGAGTTCAATCCCCAGCTCAGCTAGACGGTTTGAGTACCCAGACATTTTGAGCACATGTTCACTGACAGACGAGTTCTCTTCCATCTTGCAAGCATAGAATTTATCGGAGGTCTCATACCTCTCGATCCGGGCGTTCTTCAGAAAGATAAACTTCAACTCCTGGAACATCTCAAATGCTCCATGACGCTCAAAGCGACGTTGAAGTCTCGGTTCTAAGCCATACAAGACTGCACATTGAACTACTGAGTAGTCCTCCTTACGTGCTAACGAAGCGTTCTTAACATCCTGATCAGCCGTAGTGGGTGGTTCATCTCCTAGCGCAGCATTAAGGACATAATCCTTATTCCGAGCTTGTAAGATTAACTTAAGATTACGAGCCCAGTCTACAAAGTTGCTTCCATCATCTTTCAACTTAGCTTTCTCTAGGAACGTATTAAAATTCAGGGTGACTATCGCGTGAGCCATGATCTACAACACAAATATATTCAAAGTGGACTTAGACTGTGTTCAAGATAATTAGAGTTTAACTTAATCAAATTACTCGCTAAACTCCCACTCAAAAAGTACATCTCTCTAGTCATTTGAGTGGTTCATGATCCACTTACACTAGCTCAAGTCCGATCATCACGTGAGTTGAGTATAGTTTCAGTGGTAAGCATCCCTATGCTAATCATATCATCTATATGATTCATGATCGACCTTTCGGTCTCATGTGTTCCGAGGCCATGTCTGCACATGCTAGGCTCGTCAAGCTTAACCCGAGTGTTCAGCGCGCGCAACTGTTTTGCACCCGTTGTATGTGAACGTTGAGTCTATCACACCCGATCATCACGTGGTGTCTCGAAACGACGAACTGTAGCAACGGTGCACAGTCGGGGAGAACACAATTTCGTCTTGAAATTTTAGTGAGAGATCACCTCATAATGCTACCGTCGTTCTAAGCAAAATAAGGTGCATAAAAGGATTAACATCACATGCAATTCATAAGTGACATGATATGATCATCATCACGTGCTTCTTGATCTCCATCACCAAAGCACCGGCACGATCTTCTTGTCACCGGCGCCACACCATGATCTCCATCAACGTGTCACCATCGGGGTTGTCATGCTACTCATGATATTACTACTAAAGCTACATCCTAGCAAAATAGTAAACGCATCTGCAAGCACAAATATTAGTATAAAGACAACCCTATGGCTCCTGCCGGTTACCGTACCATCAACGTGCAAGTCGATATTATCTATTACAACATGATCATCTCATACATCCA
Source organism: Hordeum vulgare subsp. vulgare (assembly GCF_904849725.1). NCBI lineage: Eukaryota > Viridiplantae > Streptophyta > Magnoliopsida > Poales > Poaceae > Hordeum > Hordeum vulgare. The sequence goes on from NC_058521.1 coordinate 538,489,805, forward strand.
ATATATCACATCACATCGTTGGCCATATCACATCACAAGCATACCCTGCAAAAACAAGTTAGACGTCCTCTAATTTTGTTGTTGCATGTTTTACGTGGTGACCATGGGTATCTAGTAGGATCGCATCTTACTTATGCAAACACCACAACGGAGATATATGAGTTGCTATTTAACCTCATCCAAGGACCTCCTCGGTCAAATCCGATTCAACTAAAGTTGGAGAAACCAACACTTGCCAGTCATCTTTAAGCAACGAGGTTAATCGTAGCGATGAAACCAGTCTCTCGTAAGCGTACGAGTAATGTCGGTCCAAGACGCTTCAATCCAACAATACCGCGGAATCAAGAAAAGACTAAGGAGGGCAGCAAAACGCACATCACCACTCACAAAAAATTTTGTGTTCTACTCAAGAAGACATCTACGCATGAACCTAGCTCATGATGCCACTGTTGGGGAACGTCGCATGGGAAACAAAAAGTTTCCTACGCGCACGAAGACCTATCATGGTGATGTCCATCTACGAGAGGGGATGAGTGATCTACGTAGCCTTGTAAACCGTACAGCAGAAGCGTTAGTGAACGCGGTTGATGTAGTAGAACGTCCTCACGTCCCTCGATCCGCCCCGCGAACTATCCCACGATCAGTCCCACGATCTAGTGCCGAACGGACGACACCACCGCGTTCAACACACGTACAACTCGACGATGATCTCGGCCTTCTTGATCCAGCAAGAGAGACGGAGAGGTAGAAGAGTTCTCCGACAGCGTGACGGCGCTCCGGAGGTTGGTGATGATCTCGTCTCAGCAGGGCTCCGCCCGAGCTCCGCAGAAACGCGATCTAGAGGAAAAACCGTGGAGGTATGTGGTCGGGCTGCCGTGGAAAAGTCATCTCAAATCAGCCCTAAAACCTCCGTATATATAGGTGGGAGAGGGGGGACCTTGGCTTGGGGCTCAAGGATCCCCAAGGGGGTCGGCCGAGCCAAAGGGGGGAAGGACTCCCCCCCAAACAGAGTCCTACTTGGTTTGGTGGGTGGACTCCTTCTTTCCTTTCCCACCTCCTCCTTTTTTTTTCTTTTCTCTTTGATTTTTCTTCCAATGCGCATAGGGCCCTTTTGGGCTGTCCCACCAGCCCGCTAAGGGCTGGTGCGCCACCCTGAAGGCCTATGGGCTTCCCCGGGGTGGGTTGCCCCCCGGTGAACTCCCGGAACCCATTCGTCATTCCCGGTACATTCCCGGTAACTCCGAAAACCTTCCGGTAATCAAATGAGGTCATCCTATATATCAATCTTCGTTTCCGGACCATTCTGGAAACCCTCGTGACGTCCGTGATCTCATCCGGGACTCCTAACAACATTAGGTAACCAACCATATAACTCAAATACGCATAAAACAACGTCGAACCTTAAGTGTGCAGACCCTGCGGGTTCGAGAACTATGTAGACATGACCCGAGAGACTCCTCGGTCAATATCCAATAGAGGGACCTGGATGCCCATATTGGATCCTACATATTCTACGAAGATCTTATCGTTTGAACCTCAGTGCCAAGGATTCATATAATCCTGTATGTCATTCCCTTTGTCCTTCGGTATGTTACTTGCCCGATATTCGATCGTCAGTATCCGCATACCTATTTCAATCTCGTTTACCGGCAAGTCTCTTTACTCGTTCCGTAATACAAGATCCCGCAACTTACACTAAGTTACATTGCTTGCAAGGCTTGTGTGTGATGTTGTATTACCGAGTGGGCCCCGAAATACCTCTCCGTCATACGGAGTGACAAATTCCAGTCTTGATCCATACTAACTCAACGAACACCTTCGGAGATACCTGTAGAGCATTTTTATAGTCACCCAGTTACATTGCGACGTTTGATACACATAAAGTATTCCTCCGGTGTTAGTGAGTTATATGATCTCATGGTCATAGGAACAAATACTTGACACGCAAAAAACAGTAGCAACAAAATGACACGATCAACATGCTATGTCTATTAGTTTGGATCTAGTCCATCACGTGATTCTCCTAATGACGTGATCCAGTTATCAAGCAACAACACCTTGTTCATAATCAGAAGACACTGACTATCTTTGATCAACTGGCTAGCCAACTAGAGGCTTGCTAGGGACAGTGTTTTGTCTATGTATCCACACATGTAAATAAGTCTTCATTCAATACAATTATAGCATGGATAATAAACGATTATCTTGATACAGGAATTATAATAATAACTATATTTATTATTGCCTCTAGGGCATAATTCCAACAATTTTTCCTTGGCCGCCTTCTTATTAGCCACATACTTGGGGCACTTGGCTTCGAGTGACCCAGACCCTTGCAATAATAACACTCCGTTTCAGGCTTAGGTCCAGCTTTGGGTTTCTTCGTCGGATTAGCAACAGGCTTGCCGCTCTTCTTTGAATTACCATTCTTTCCTTTGCCTTTTCTCTTGAAACTAGTGGTCTTATTCACCATCGACACTTGATGCTCTTTACGATGTTCTGACTCTGCGACTTTCAGCATCGCGAATAACTCGTCGGGTGACTTGTTCATCCCTTGCATGTTATAGTTCAACACAAAGCTATTGTAGCTTGGTGGTAGTGATTGAAGAATTCTGTCAGTGATAGCCTCTTGCGGGAGTTCAATCCCTAGCAGCTAGATGGTTTGAGTACCCAGACATTTTGAGCACATATTCACTGACAGACGAATTCTCCTCCATCTTGCAACCATAGAATTTACCGAAGGTCTCATACCTCTCGATCCATGCGTTCTTCTGAAAGATAAACTTCAACTCCTGGAACATCTCAAATTCTCCATGGCGCTCAAAGCAACGTTGAAGTCCCGGCTCTAAGCCATACAAGACTGCACATTGAACTACTGAGTAGTCCTCCTTGTGTGCTAACCAAGCGTTCTTAACATCTTGGTCAGCCGCGGCGGGTGGTTCATCTCCTAGCGCAGCATTAAGGACATAATCCTTCTTCCCAGCTTGCAGGAGCAACTTAAGATTACAAGCCCAGTCTACAAAGTTGCTTCCATCATCTTTCAACTTAGCTTTCTCTAGGAACGTATTAAAATTCAGGGTTACTGTCGCGTGAGCCATTGATCTACAACACAAATATTTTCAAAGTGGACTTAGACTATGTTGAAGATAATTAGAGTTTAACTAATCAAATTACTTGCTAAACTCCCACTCAAAAAATACATCTCTCTAGTCATTTGAGTGGTACATGATCCAAATTCACTAACTCAAGTCCAATCATCACGTGAGTTGAGGATAGTTTCAGTGGTAAGTGATACGCCTCCGTCGTATCTACTTTTCCGAACTCCTTTGCCCTTGTTTTGGACTCTAATTTGCATGATTTGAATGGAACTAACCTGGACTAACACTGTTTTCAGCAGAATTGCCATGGTGTTGTTTTTGTGCGGAAATAAAAGTTCTCGGAATGACCTGAAAATTTACGAGGAATTTTATGGAATATATGAAAAATACCTACGCAAAGATCCACCGGAGGAGGTGAGCCAGTGGGCCACAAGCCCAGGAGGCGCGGCCACCCCCCTGGCCACGCCTACCAGGCTTGTGGGGCCCACGTTGCTCCATCGCCTCCAATCTCAGCTCTATTTAGTCCGTCTCGCCTGGAAAAAAATCAAGGAGAAGAGTTCATCGCGTTTTACAATACGGAGGCGCCGCCACCTCCTGTTCTTCATCTAGAGGGAAGATCTGGAGTCCATTCTGGGCTCCGGAGAGGGGAAATCGTCGCCATCGTCATCATCAACCTTCCTTCATCGCCAATTCCATGATGCTCTTCACCGTTCGTGAGTAATCTCATCGTAGGCTTGCTGGACGGTGATGAGTTGGATGAGATCTATCATGTAATCGAGTTAGTTTTGACGGGGATTGACCCCTAGTATCCACTATGTTCTGAGATAGATGTTGCTACTACTTTGCCATGCTTAATGCTTGTCACTAGGGCCCGAGTGCCATGATTTCAGATCTGAACCTATTATATTATCGCCAATATATGTGTGTTTTAGATCCTATCTTGCAAGTTGTAGTCACCTACTATGTGTTATGACCCGGCAACCCCGGAGTGACAATAGCCGGAACCACTCCCGGAGATGACCATAGTATGAGGAGTTCATGTATTCACCAAGTGTTAATGCATTGGTCTGGTTCTTTATTAAAAGGAGAACCTTAATATCCCGTAGTTTCCATTAGGACCCCGCTGCCACGGGAGGGATGGACAATAGATGTCATGCAAGTTCTTTTCCCTAAGCACGTATGACTACATACGAAAGACATGCCTACATTAGATTGACGAACTGGAGCTAGTTACTTATCTCTCCGTGTTATAACTGTTGCATGATGAATCACATTCGGCATAATCATCCATCACCGATCCAATGCCTACGAGTCTTCTACTACTGGTCCTTGCTATGCTACTCTGTTCCTACTGCTCTCACTTTGCTGCTACTGGTTACTGTTGCTACTGCTGCTATCATCCTACCTTGCTACTGATACTTGCCTGCAGACACTAAATCTTTCAGGTGTTGTTGAATTGACAACTCAGCTGCTAATACTTGAGAATATTCTTTCGCTTCCCCTTGATTCGAATCAATAAATTTGGGTTGAATACTCTACCCTCGAAAACTGTTGCGATCCCCTATACTTGTGGGTTATGAGTAAGCATCTCTATGCTAATAATATCAACTATACGATTCATGCTCGACCTTTCGGTCTCATGTGTTTCGAGGCCATGTTTGTACATGCTAGGCTCGTCAAGCTTAACCCGAGTGTTCCGCGTGTGCAACTGTTTTGCACCCGTTGTATGTGAACGTTGAGTCTATCACACCTGATCATCACATGGTGTCACGAAATGACGAACTATAGCAACGGTGGACAGTCGGGTAGAACACAATTTCGTCTTGAAATTTTAGTGAGAGATCATCTCATAATGCTACCGTCGTTCTAAGCAAAATAAGGTGCATAAAAGGATTAACATCACATGCAATTCATAAGTGACATCATATGGCCATCATCTTGTGCTTCTTGATCTCCATCACCAAAGCACTGGCACGATCTTCTTGTCACCGACACCACACCATGATCTCCATCATCATGATCTCCGTCAACGTGTCGCCATCGGGGTTGTCGTGCTACTTATGCTATTACTACTAAAGCTACGTCCTAGCAATATAGTAAACGCATCTGCAAACACAAACGTTAGTTTAAAGACAACCCTATGGCTCCTGCCGGTTGCCGTAGCATCAACGTGCAAGTCGATATTAACTATTACAACATGATCATCTCATACATCCAATATATCACATCACGTCATTGGCCATATCATCACAAGCATACCCTACAAAAACAAGTTAGATGTCCTCTAATTGTTTTTGCATGTTTTACGTGGCTGCTATGGGTATCTAGTAGATCACATCTTACTTACGCAAAAACCACAACAGAGATGTGAAAATTGCTATTTAACCTCTCCAAGGACCGCCTCGGTCAAAACCAATTCAACTAAAGTTGAGGAAACTGACACCCGCCAGTCATCTTTACGCAACAAGGTTGCATGTCAAGCGATGAAACCAGTCTTTCATAAGCGTACGAATAATGTCGGTCCGGGCCGCTCCAATCCAACAATACCGCCGAATCGAGAAAAGACTAAGGAGGTAAGAAAATCGAACCTCACCGTCCACAAAACCCTTTGTGTTCTACTCGACATTACATCTACGCATGAACCTAGCTCACGATGCCACTGTTGGGGAACGTTGCATGGGAAACAAAAAAATTCCTACGCACACAAAGACCTATCATGGTGATGTCCATCTACGAGAGGAGATTTGGATCTAAGTACCCTTGTAGATCACATAGCAGGAAGCGTTAAGAAACAAGGTTGATGTAGTGGAACATCCTCACATCCCTCGATCTGCCCCGCGGACCGTCCCACGAACCGTCCCACGATCCGTTCCGATCTAGTGCCGAAAGGACGACACCTCCGCGTTCAACACACGTACAGCTCAACGATGATCTCGGCCTTCTTGATCCAGCAAGCAAGACGGAGAAGTAGATGAGTTCTCCGGCAGCGTGACGGCACTCCTGTGGTGGTGAAGGATCTACTCGTGCAGGGCTCCGCTCGAGCTCCCGAGAAATAAGATCTAGAGGTGAAACTATGGTGTCTAGATTTGAGTTGCACGTGGCAAAGTTGTCTCAAATCAGCCCTAAATCACCACCATATATAGGAGGGATGGGGAGGAGGCTTGCCTTGAGGGACAATCCCTCAAGGGTGCGCCATCTAGGGAGGAGGAGGAGTCCTTCTCCAATCCTAGTCCAACTCTTCCTTCCCACCTTTCCTTTTTTTTCTCTTTGGTTTTTTCTTTCCTTGGCGCATAGCCCCTCTTGGGCTGTCCCACCAGCCCACTAAGGGCTAGTGCGCCACCCCTAGAGCCTTTGGGATTCCTCGGGTGGGTTGCCCCCCTCCCGGTGAACATCTGGAACCCATTCGTCACTCCCGGTACAATCCCGGTAATGCCCGAAAACCTTTCGGTAACCAAATGAAGTCATCCTATATATCAATCTTCGTTTACCGACCATTCCGGAAACACTCGTGATGTCCGTGATCTCATCCGGGACTCCGAACAACATTAGGTAACCACACATATAACTCAACTATACCAAAACATCATCGAACCTTAAGTGTGCAGACCTTGCGGGTTCGAGAACTATGTAGACATGCCCCGAGTTACTCCTCGACCAATATCCAATAGCAGGACCTGGATGCCCATATTGGATCCTACATATTCTCCAAAGATCTTATCGGTTGAACCTCAGTGTCAAGGATTCATATAATCATGTATGTCATTCCCTTTGTCCTTCGGTATGTTACTTGCCCGAGATTTGATCGTCGGTATCCGCATACCTATTTCAATCTCGTTACTAGGAAGTCTGTTTACTCGTTCCATAATACAAGATCCCGTGGCTTACACTTAGTCACATTGCTTGCAAGGCTTGTGTGTGATGTTGTATTACCGAGTGGGCCCCGAGATACCTACCCGTCACACGGAGTGACAAATCCCAGTCTTGATCCATACTAACTCAACTGACACCTTCAGAGATACCTGTAGAGCACCTTTATAGTCACCCAGTTACGTTCTGACGTTTGATGCACACAAGGTATTTCTCTGGTGCCAGTGAGGTATATGATCTCATGGTCATAGGAATAAATACTTGACACGCAGAAAACTATAGCAATAAAACGACACGATCAATATGCTACGTTCATAGTTTGGGTCTAGTCCATCACATGATTCTCCTAATGATGTGATCCAATTATCAAGAAACAACACTTTGCACATAGTCAGAAAACCATGACTATCCTTGATCAACTCGCTAGCCAGCTAGAGGCTTGCTAGGGACATTGTTTTGTCTATGTATCCACACATGTATCTATGTTTTCATTCAATACAATTATAGCATGGATAATAAACTATTATTTTTAAACAGGAAATATAATAATAACTATTTATCATTGCCTTTAGGGAATATTTCCAACAGGATCCAGCTAGAACTGGGTCTCGTCCCCATTTCCTATACAGAAGGAAATTCTTAGTCGAATTTCCTCCTTGATCTTTTAGATCGCACGCTAGAATTGGGATCCACCGACGCGAGAACACACTAGGAGCAGTTCACCAAACAGGTACTTTGCCTAAAGGATTTTTAGCCACAATCCACCGTCGCTCCGACATCCGCCATACCAACCCAAGCATGAGGGTCGTATTCATAGTACGAGAGGTCGTGATCTCTGATACTTGTGGCCTGCGTTGGGTTTTCTATGAAGAGTAACGGATGATGCAACACAACATAGGTAAGCATTTCCCTCAGTAGAGAACCAAGGTTGATCGAACCAATAGAAGTAATTGTCAACCATCGTCTTCAGGAACTGCACAGAAAAGAGCAAACACTTGCACCCAACGCGGTCAAGAGTGTTGGCAATCGCCTTGAACTCGTTATTTGCAAGCAAGTAAAGTGTGTAGATGATAGTTGATAGTTGTAATAGAATAATAAATAGAAAACCAATAAATGGCGGCAAGGTAATAGTAGTGTTTGTAAACTTATAAGTGAATAGACCCCGGGGCCGTAGTTTTTCATAGTGGCATCTCTCAAGTAGTAAGCATACGATGGGTAAACAAATTAGTGTTGGCAATTGATAGAAAAGCGCATAGTTATGTGATATTCACGGCAATGATCATGTGTCTATATGCAGCAAGTCCATAAGCGAATAGGCCGAACCCTGCCTGCACCTATTACTATTACTCCACTCATCGACCGCTATCCAGCATGCAACTAGAATATTAAGTAAAACAAAGTAATGCTACGAGAATAATGACATGATGCAAACAAAGAGAACTCAGCCAATATGAATTAACCTCATTGTTTTATCTTTAGTGGCAACAATACAAAGATGTATGTTGTGCCCTTCTGTTATTGGGATATAGAAAACCGTCAGATTGAACCCAGTACAATGCACCCATCTCATTGAAAAAGATCAATCTACTTGGCCAAAGCAAATCAGTAGATCGCAGAGATTTACAAAGCTATAATGATCATGCACATAAGAATCATATTTAGAATTCAGATTAGACTCAAATATTTATCATGAATAATCTGAACATAAACTCACAATTCATAGGATCCCCACAAACACATCACACAAAAGAATTACATTGAATAGATCAAAGCGAAGATGCGATGATCATTGTATTGAAGATCAAGAGAGAGAGATAGTCATCTAGGTACTAACTATGGACCCGTAGGTCTGTGGTGAACTACTCACACATCACCATGGGAGCAGAAAGGTTGATGTACATGCTCTCCATGATCAAACCCCCTCTGGCAGGGCACTAAAAAGGACTCGAGATGGGCACACGGCTGAACAGAGACTTGCGGTGGCGGAAAAAGTGTTTCGGATGGCTCCCTAGGGTTTTTGAGATTTTAGATGAATTATAGAGCGAAGAGGGACGACAGGAGGCACCATGGGGGCCCACCACACAACAGGGCGCACCTAGTTATGTGGTGGCGCCCTTGAGTGGCCTCTGGTCTCCTTCCGAAGCTCCCCAATCTTCTTTTGGTCCAGAAAAATCATATTAAAGTTTCGGGGCAATTGGACTTCGTTTGGTACTGTAAACCTAAAAAGCCAAAAACATGCAGAAAACAACAAGTGACACTGGGCACTGGGTTAATAGGTTAGTGCTCAAAAATAATATTAATTGGTAAATAAACACACAAAAGTATCCTAGAATGATAATATAATAGCATGAAACAATCAAAAGTTATTGATACGTTGGAGACGTGTCTCCATCACCAAGCTTAATTCCTTCTCGTCCTCGAGTAGGTAAATGACAAAAACAAAAAGTTTGATGTGTCATGCTACCCAATATGTAATCTATTGCAGGTTTGATCATTGAGAAATGATGAGTTAATAAACATCAACATAGTAATATCTATAAACATAAGCAACATAATCATCAAGTTTCAAAGTATATGATCCTTGAAGAATCTTCACCCCCTATTCATTTTATCATATTAGCATAGCATGGATCTGTCCTTTCCGCATAAATACAAATGTCAAGCACCACAATGTCAAGTCGGGCAATTGGATCATACTTTTTAACGCGCTTCAACTTTTTATTCCTCGTGCAATATATGAGTGTGAACCATGCATATAGCATAAAGGTGGAATAGAATATGGTGGTAGGTTTAAAAGGGGTGAAAATGGAGAAGAAAGTATCCCATCAACTAGGCATATCAATGAGCTATGGAGATGCCCATCAATAGATATCAACACGAGGAGTAGGGATTGCCATGCAACGGATGCACTGGAGCTATAAGTGTATGAAAGCTCAATTGAATCTAAGTGGGTGTGCATATAAATGGCTTGCTCATGAAGACCTCGAGCATTTGAGGAAGCCCGTCAACATAATATACAAGCCAAGTTCTATAACGAAAAATTCCCACTAGCATATGAAAAGTGACAAAACAAGAGACTCTCTATATGAAGAACATGGCACCACTTTGAGGCACAAGTGTGGAAAAAGAGGTGGTAGCACTGTCCCTTCTCTCTTTTCTCTCATTTATTTATTATTTTTTCTCTTTTTTCTTCTTTTTTCCTCTGCTTTTGTTTCCTTTTCTTTTTCTCCCTTTTTCCTTTTCCTTTTTTTCGTCCGAATTCTCATCCCGACTTGTGGTGGAATCATTGTCTCCATCATCCTTTCCTCATTGAGAGAGTGCCCTCAGTAATTGTGATCATCACATTTTTATTTACATACAAGTCAATATGAGAAATTGTATGACTCTATATGAATGCATCTGGTAGTGTACCAGGATGTGCAATGATCAAGCGTAACATCTATAAAAAATGATGAAGAATGGCTTTGCCACAAATAATATGTCAGCTTATGTGATCATGCAAAGCAATATGACAGTGGCAGTGCAAGTCATATAATATGATGGTGGAAGTTGCATGGAAATATATGTCGGAATGGCTATGGAAATGCCATGATAGGTAGGTATGATGGCTCTTTTGAGGAAGATATAATGATTCTTATGTGCAACAGAGCATATCATGTCACGGGGTTTGTATGCACTGGTGAAGGTTGCATCGATCCTCGAGGTGAGAATAGTCAATGCATGGTACCGAAGAGGCTAGTAAATATGTGAATATGAGAGTGCGTATATCCATGGATCTACATTAGTAATAAAGAACTCACATACTTATTGCAAGATTTTATTAGCTCTCTCAAAGCAAAGCACTACTCACATGCCCCTAGGGAGGAGGTTGGTAGGAGTTAACCATCGCGTGTACTCGACCTAAACATCACTAGGATTTTGCATTCTCAAGGCGACTGATTTTGTTGAATTCTTCGGGGCACAAGCAGTTGAACAGGATATCGCAGGCTTGAGCATTGTATTGCAACATCTTCAATTATTCTATTGTTGCATCATGATCTGGTTATCTTGCTTCTCTGAAGAAATCACGTTGCACACCAACACGAACAACATCCCAAACGGCAGGAATATGACTGATGTCTACTACGCAACCTTCTCCTTGTAGACGTTGTTGGGCCTCCAAGTGCAGAGATTTGTGGGACAGTAGCAATTTTCCTTCAAGTGGGTGACCTAAGGTTTATCAATCCGCGGGAGGCGTAGGATGAAGATGGTCTCTCTCAAGCAACCCTGCAACCAAATAACAAAAAGTCTCTTGTGTCCCCAACACACCCAATACAATGGTAAGTTGTATAGGTGCACTAGTTTGGCAAAGAGATGGTGATACAAGTGCAATATGGATAGTAGATATAGGTTTCTGTAATCTGAAAATAAAAAAATAGCAAGGTAATTAATAATAAAAGTGAGCATGAACGGTATTGCAATGCGTGGAAACAAGGCCTAGGGTTCATACTTTCACTAGTATAAGTTCTCTCAACAATGATAACATAATTGGATCATATAACTATCCCTCAGAGTGCAACAAAGAGTCACTCCAAAGTAACTATTATCAGAGAATAAACGAAGAGATTATTGTCAGGTACGAAACCACCACAAAGTTATTCTTTCTCATCGATCTATTCAAGAGTCCGTAGTAAAATAACACGAAGCTATTCTTTCCGTTCAATATATCCTAGAGTTCGTACTAGAATAACACCTTAAGACACATATCAACCAAGACCCTAATGTTACCTAGATACTCCATTGTCACCTCAAGTATCCGTGGGCATGATTATACGATATGCATCACACAATCTCAGAATCATCTATTCAACCAACACATAGAACTTCAAAGAGTGCCCCGAAGTTTCTACCGGGGAGTCAAAACGTGTGCCAAACCATATGCATAGGTTCCCGAGGTCACGAAACCCGCAAGTTGATCACCAAAACATACATCAAGTACTCACATGAATATCCCATTGTCACCACATATAGACACATGCAAGACATACATCAAGTGTTCTTAAAGACTCAATCTGATAAGATAACTCCAAAGGGGAAACTCAATTCATTACAAGAAGGGAGAGGGGGAAGAACATCATAAGATCCAACTATAGTAGCAAACCCCGCGGTACATCGAGATCAAGACATCTCAAGAACACGAGAGAGAGAGAGAGATCAAACACATAGCTACTGGTACATACCCTCAGCCCCGAGGGAGAACTACTCCCTCCTTGTCATGGAGATCGCCGGGATGATGGAGAAGGCCACCGAAGATGGATTCCCCCTCCGGAAGGGTGCCAGAACGGGCTCCCGATTGGTTTTTGGTGGCTACACAGGCTTGCGGCGGCAGAACTCCCGATCTAGGTTTATTTCTGGAGGTTTCTGTATTTATAAGACCAGATGGCATCGAGAACAAGTCAGGGGGACCCACGAGGGAGTCACGAGCCCCCCAGACGCGCCCAGGGGGGTGGGCGCGCCTCCCTGGCTCGTGGCTTCCTCGGGACTCCTCTCCGGTATCTTTTTCTTTTGGTATTTTTGATATTTTCCATAAAAAATCACAGCGAAAGTTTTATTCCGTTTGGACTCCGTTTGATATTCCTATCTGAAAAAGGTCAAAAACAAGGAAAAAACAGGAACTGACACTCGGCTCTAGGTCAATAGGTTAGTCCCAAAAATAATATAAAATAGCATATTCACGCATATAAAACATCCAAAGTTGATAATATAATAGCATGGAACGATAAAAAATTATAGATACGTTGGAGACGTATCAATGACCAAGAATATGCATTTTCATCTTATGTTTCCAACTAGCAAAGTTTATACCATCAAAATATGGACCTCTACGGTGATAATTTCCCTCACTAGACGCCATAATCTCCTAGGTTGTGAAACCAATGTAATGGAGACCAAAGCTCTGATACCACTTGTAGGATTCGAAGTATGTTTAGAGGAGGGGTGATTAGACTACTTGACAAAATGAAAACTTAGCCTCTTCCCAATTTTAGTTGTTGGCCAGTTTTAGCAATTAGGACTATTCAAGTTCACCCTACACATGTATATCTAAGAGTATTGCAATGGAAAGTAAAGACATGCAAATGTAATGTAGAGGGTAGGGAAGGAACATCAAACGCAAAGGTTGACACGACGATTTTTGGCGTTGTTCCAATAGGTGGTGCTATCGTATGTCCACGCTAGTGGAGACTTCAACCCACGGAGGGTAACGGCTGCGAGAGTCCACGAAGGGATCCACCCACAAGGGACCACGAAAAATTCCCTTGTCTATTCCACCATGGCTTACATCCACATAGGACTAGCCTCACTCATGGTAGATCTTCACGAAGTAGGCGATCTCCTTACCCTGACAAACTTCTTGGTTCAACTCCACAACACTAAGTAGGAGGCTCGCAAGCAACACCTAAATAATCTAGGAGGCACCACCCTCCAAATGGTAATAGCTGCAGTAGAATGATGACCTTCTTGCTCTTGTGCTTCAAAAGATAGTCTCCTCAACACTCAATCACTCTCTCACAGATTTGGCATGGGTAGGAGAGATTGATTTTGTGGAAAGAAACTTGGGGTGGCTAGAGATCAAGTTTCGAATGGTTGGATTGGAATCTCTTGATCTCAACACATGAGTAGGTGGATCTCTCTCAGAAAAAAGGATCTGGCAAGTGTGTGTGTGTTCTGAGTGCTTCCTCTATGACATGAGTAGGAGGAGGTGGAGGGGTATATATAGGCATCCCCCAACATCCAACCATTACAACATTATTGCCCAACTCAGTGACACCGAAATGAATCTCGGTGGTACCGAGTTGCACTAAATGTTGCAACTTTTGAATTCTCGGTGAGACCGATATATGAATCTCTGTGGTACCGATACGATGACCTAGAGTAGTTTTGAAATCTCGGTGAGACCAATTCCAATCTCGTAAATTTTGATTCTTGGAATTTTCTCAACAAAAAGTTGGTCACATGCTTTCGGTGGCACCTATATGAAACTTGGTGGTACCGAGAGACTAGGGTTTGGCAAAGGATCTGTCACTTGAAAAATTGGTAGGCACCGATTTTGCTTGTTTGGCTTGTGACAGAGATATTTGTGGGAGAATGAGTGAATATTTTTGGTGGCTATCTCTAAGAAATTGAGCAACCAATTCATCTTAATACCTCACCCCCTTTTTAATAGTATTGGCTTTCCTATGGACTCAAAAGTGATTTCTCACAAATGTAAAATGTAGAGTCCCCTTGCTTGAAGCTTGAGCCTATCCTGGTCCTTCCCTTGCACCAAGGGCTTTCTCCTCACAATCCTTTGGCCAATGCATCTTTGAACTTTTTCTGAAATATATTTGGATAAGATCATTATTTCAATGATACATATGTTGAGATTAATTATCGAAACCACCTTAGGGAGCAATTGTGCTTTTAGTAGTTCAGGCGACGGGATGTCCTGGCGTCATGGCAGTGGTGCTGGTCAGTGTGTAGGCTCCTCTGGAGGCCTTCTTCGACGCCAGGGTGCGGTCAATCTGGTGTCCCTCGCCGTCGACGGGTGGCTGCCTCTTCCTCGTGTGGTTCTATCTGAAGGCCGTGGGTAGGGCTCCAAGGGTGACGCGTGGGAGGCTGCTGGTGCGATGGGTAGACCGACTACCTGTCGACGGTGCAGGCGTACACCAGGGCGGACGAGCTCTGCTTCCCCCTCCCTTTTTCATGGCCTAGTGCCTCCTAGCTCCTCGCCGTTGTTCAAGGCGGGTCGGTCATCGGTGGCTCCGATGGTTCTAGGGGTCTGTCATCGACTCAAAGCCCATGCCTTTGATGGTCTCCGGAGTGTATGGATGCAGTGCGATGATCTTGGTGGCGGGAGCTGCGGGCTCGTGGATGGAGCTCGTGTCTCGGGTACTGGCGGGCTTGCCGTCATGGCCGCGTAGGCGACATGGGACGGGCCTTCGACCTTCTACGATGGTGGTGCGGTCAGCGCTCTCATGTAGGGTCGTACCCCGAGCGAAGGCGGAGGGTGGATGCCACTTTCAAAACCTCGCGTGGCTTGGGTCATATCAATGGTGGCGGCGTCCTTGTGTCGTTACCTACTTGAAGGCTCCATCACGGTGGCCCTGCGTCCTTCGTGTTACTCTCGATGAAAATCTTGATTCACTGGATCGGGCGATGGTGGCTCTTCTATGTCGTTTCATTGAGGTGAGCACCACATTAAAATCTTTGGCTCGTTGAGTTGCGGTTTCGTCTCCTTGTGATGACTCCTTCACGATGAAGAGCTCCCTAGATCCTTAGCTATATCCTTCTCCCTATTTGTTGTTTGCTTTAGGGTGTTTCAAGTAATGTTGTTGTTCGTGAGCTCCCTTGTATCTACCTTAGGTGTGTGTGTGATATTGGATGGTTTGTATCATGCATGTCGACTGTTGTTTTATATATAAAATAGGATGAACACCTTTTTCTGTTAACGATCCTATTTTATGATTTATTTCAGTCATACCATTTCATTCTCGTGTAAGATGTGAATATATGGGTAGCTTCTTCAACTTCGACGTGGCTATGTGTGCTATAGATTTTTCTTAAAATGCTTGCCAAGTTAGACATCAGCAGCACGTCGATGGTCTTGGTCAAAATTGGGTGACGGTGCAGATCGCCGACCAAAACACGCAAGGTGTCAAAGCGTGAGAGAGGGTGCGCATGCAGACACTTCCACGCTTGCTAAACCAGCTGGGTGACCGAGGTTGCGACGATGCCAATCCATCAAACGCGTATCATCATGTCGGGTCCATCCGTATCAATCTTGGATCGGGTGCGACTTGTATCGCACGTCGTTTAGATACACAGCAGCAGATCTGATCCATATATACCTCTCGTCTCGTGCAGGAATGCTCTAGAATTTCAGCTGTCCCGCGAATTATTAGTTCTTCGGTTTAGTACTAGTGCTTCTCTAGAAAGCAAGAGCACGAACAAAAGCCGACGTGCCGAAAGCTACCAAACGCCAATCCTCAGAGAAATCAACACGTACCCCTTTGGTATATGGTGGTATACATGTTAATTGGCATTGCTTTGATCACATAATTATCGAGGTGTGAGATGTTTAATCAGTCCGCTGCTAAAGCATAGGAACGATTCGGACCACATCACATAAACAGGATGCTGGGAATCTTAGAGATGGGTTTGGTCGGTCAATACTGGGTCCGAGGGATTGATGGCCTTTACCCGCCGTCCATTCCATATTGTAGCGGACTGTTTTTGGTTTGCACGTTTGGTAAAAAAAAAAAAAACGACGCGAGCGATCATATATGTACATATGCTTATTTTTATAAACACACAAGTACATTCTATATTTTTATGAGCACCTTCGAAAGACCGAGACAACATATTATTTTTGAAATTTATAAAATTATTATAAACATCTCGTTGTTGATGGGAACGTCTTTTTTTCATCAAACGTGCATTGTCAAAAATCCTAAAATAAATCCTAAAGCAATGTGAGTATCAGAACTTAAACCCTGATGAACCAACGATACCATTGTCTCTTTAATTATCCAATTATATAGGTTGGTTCGCTGGCATGTTTGATTATAATAGCTTAAGTTAAGGAATATGATGACTCTGCATCCATCTAACCATCTAACTACTATATGTTTTGTAGTGAAGTCAAATTTTATGCAATTCAAAAGAAGATATTATATCCTCAGCTAGTAAGCTTTGAATCCCGTTGTAAATCGAAAATGCCAAATGACGACCGAGCTTCATGAAGGCGTTAATTTAAAAACTTGAAAATTCAAAAAATTTAGTTTTATAAAATTCTGAAACCAT
Source organism: Hordeum vulgare subsp. vulgare (assembly GCF_904849725.1). NCBI lineage: Eukaryota > Viridiplantae > Streptophyta > Magnoliopsida > Poales > Poaceae > Hordeum > Hordeum vulgare. Next base: position 538,506,592 of record NC_058521.1, read on the forward strand.
ACACATATACCTTGATATATAATAATATACATTTGTGCAAATTTTTAGGTCAAAATATGTTTAAATGAGAGCTAGAAAAACAAAACTAAAACTTTTTAGCATACGTTTTGTTCATCCTCAAAGTCCATTATTTTGTTTCTTTTGTGCTACTTGCAATTCAATGTATTTCACCCTAAAATTTTACACACATACAAATTACATCTTATATACATTTGTATTTTTTGGTAAAACTGGAAAGTTTTACTTTTGAAATACACACACACATTACATTCTTGTATACATGTGTATTTTAAAATTGTATACATGTGTATTTTTTTCAACTGAAAAGTTTGAATTTTGAAAATTTAGAAATTAAGGCTCCAGGGAGCTTGGTCTCCAAAATGCTTTACTCATTGTAAACTTCTTCTGAATCTGATAGTAGTTGTTGGCTACTAAAGATGTGCCTCTAGGCTTTGCAGACGAGCCTGTGGATTAGCCCCTCTCTCCTTGCAGCTCCGGCGGCCAATGGTGGGGAAGGGAACTCATGTGCCTTCGCTCCGACTAGTATTTTTGGTTAGGGTTTTTCCTCGCAGGTGTCGTGCCCAACCCGATGACGATGTTGCTCCTTCGAATTTGTCTTATGAGCTTCAATCCTCCCCATATTTATCAATGGACGTAGTGAACAAAGCCCTGACATATAATGGTTATTGTCGTGCATACACGACGACGAGTTTTAATGTCAATTGCTTCATATCTCTTTAAAGGTTCAATGACAATGATAACATCTACATGGTATTGGTGTTGGAAATATGCCCTATAGGCAATAATAAATTAGTTATTATTATATTTCTTTGTTCGTGATAATTGTTTATTATCCATGCTATAATTGTATTGATTGGAAACTCAAATACATGTGTGGATACATAGACAAAACACTCTCCCTTCTAAGCCTCTAGTTGACTAGCTCGTTGATCAAAGATGGTCAAGGTTTCCTAACCATATACAAGTGTTGTCACTTGATAACGGGATCACATCATTAGGAGAATCATGTGATGGACAAGACCCAAACTATGAACGTAGCATATTGATCGTGTCGTTTTATTGCTATTGTTTTCTGTGTGTCAAGTATTTATTCCTATGACCATGAGATCATATAACTCATTGGCAACGGAAGAATACCTTGTGTGCATCAAACGTCACAACGTAACTGGGTGACTATAAATGTGCTCTATAGGTATCTCCGAAGGTGTCCTTTGAGTTAGTATGGATCAAGACTGGGATTTGTCACTCCGTGTGACAGAGAGGTATCTCTGGGCCCACTCGGTAATACAACATCACACACAAGCCTTGCAAGCAATGTGACTAAGTGTAAGTCACGGGATCTTGTATTACGAAACGAGTAAAGAGACTTGCCGGTAACGAGATTGAAATAGGTATGCGGATACCTACGATCAAATCTCGGGCAAGTAACATACCGAAGGACAAAGGGAGTGACATACGGGATTATGAATCCTTGACATTGAGGTTCAACCGATAAGATCTTCGGAGTAGGATCCAATATGGGCATCCAGGTCTCGCTATTGGATATTGACCGAGGAGTGCCTCGGGGCATGTCTACATAGTTCTCGAACCCGCAGGGTCTACACACTTAAGGTTCGGCGATGTTTTAGTATAGATGAGTTATATGTGTGGTTACCGAATGTTGTTCGGAGTCCTGGATGAGATCACGGACATCACGAGGGTTTCCGGAATGGTCTGGAGACGAATATTGATATATAGGATGACTTCATTTGGTTACCGGAAGGTTTTCGGTCATTACCGGGAATGTACCCGGGAGTGACGAATGGGTTCCGGAAATTCACCGGGAGGGGGGCAACCCACCCGGGGGAAGCCCATTGGCCTTAGGGGTGGCGCACCAGTCCTTAGTGGGCTGGTGGGACAGCCCAAGAGGGCTTATGCGCCAAGGAAAGAAAACCAAAGAGAAAGAAAAAAAAAGAGAGGTAGGAAGGAAGAGAAGGACTCCACTTTCCAATCCTAGTTGGACTAGGATTTGAGTAGGACTCCTCCTCTCCTTTGGCCGGAGCACCCTTGAGGGCTCAAGGCAAGCCTCCTCCCCCTCCCTCCTATATATAGTGGTGATTTAGGGCTGATTTGAGACAACTTTGCCACGTGCAACTCAAACCTATACCATGTAGTTTTACCTCTAGATCGTATTTCTGCGGAGCTCGGGCGGAGCCCTGCAGGAGTAGATCATCACCACCATCGAAGCGTTATCACGCTGCCGGAGAACTCATCTACTTCTCCGTCTTGCTTGCTAGATCAAGAAGGCCGAGATCATCGTCGAGCTGTACGTGTGCTGAACACGGAGGTCCTGTCCGTTCGGCGCTAGATCGGAACGGATCGTGGGAGGGATCGCGGGATGGTTCGTGGGACGGTTCGAGGGACGTGAAGACGTTCCACTACATCAACCGCGTTTCTTCACGCTTCATGATGTGCGATCTACAAGGGTACGTAGATCCGAATCTCCTCTCGTAGATGGACAACACCATGATAGGTCTCCGTGTGCATAGAAAAAATTGTGTTTCCCATACAAGGTTCCTCTACAGTTGGTCCTTAGTGGCATGTGCACGGATATGTCCCAATTGTGATCAACAAGATCAAGTGGCTCGTGTAGAGGAGTGGATATATCGACACGTTAGTGGCTTGTTGAGACGGCAGTAGTGATCATTCCATGGTCTAGAAACCTTGATGTAATTTATATTATGGTTAAAGTGCATTTTTCAAAAAAGAGTCGGATCTTTTATAAATTTTTATCAAAATTATCAAGTTTACTTCTGATGAACTTCTACAATATTTTTTGTCAAAAAATGCTACACGATACAAACACTTTTAGGTGCCTTTGTGGGAACACGGAGCTCCTAATGCGAAGAACACCGCTGTTATATATCGCTTGTGAGCTCCTAATGCGAAGAACACCGCTGTTATATATCGCTTGTTGCCATACACATCACGGAGCCGCGTGCAGTACACCAGAAATGGTCAGCCCAGTGGGCGTGAGGAGCAACACTGTGCTCCATGGGTTTTTCTCTTTTTCTATGACATTTATTTATATTTCTAAAATGGAAATAAATTTTATTAAATTTGTAATTTCTCACCACACATTCCAAAAATGTTAAAATAGTGTTAAAATATTGTTGATAGAAAAAATTGTGGCACCTATATAATGTTCTCGGATTTGTAATCCATTTGCGGGAACTTACACAATGTTTGCGTCACACAAAAATAATATGTTTCATACCATTGAAAAAATATTGGAATTTTTAAAATTAATATTCATATATTTCAAAAATATGCACATAACAATTTTTGTAAAATGTCTATACAATGTAAACAAAATATGCAGTATAAAAAAGATGTTTCGAACCATTGAAAATTTTATTTGAAATTTAAAACAATATTTTCATATATTTCAAAAATATGTATGTGACATTTTTATCCAAAAATATACAATGTAAAAAAATTGCATAGTATATTAATTTTCGTACCATTCACAAAAACGTATGTCACATTTTAAACAAATACATATTTTAAAACGTAAAAACCCTACTAGGGAGGAAAAAAACGTATGTAGCACTTTTTCCCTAGTTTTTTTTTGATATATTAAACTTTTTTTCCGACGTCGTATGCAAAAGTTATGGCCGTTTTATAATTTTTTTTTTTGAAAAAATGGTAAAAATTCATAATTTAAAATTTGTATACCAACTAGGCACTAAAACCTAACTACATCTCAAAGGACTTTATTTTTTGAAGATTTAATTATTTTTTATTTTCTACAAAACTAAAAAAGGCGGTCCACGAGGGGGGGGTAAAAAGGTGGCACCAGCTGCAATGAGCAGTAGCACCGCATACCAAAAAGCGTTGCTGCTATGCTAGTAGCACTGCTTGTCACATGCGAGCGCTACTACTAAGTGGGGCCCACTAGCAGCACGATGCTGCAAAACAAAGCGCTACCTCTAAACACTTAGCAGTAGCGCTGGAGTTTGGGCAAAGCTGCTACTAGAGCTACCGTCGGTGGCATCGTCTCGTCTCACATAGTAGTAGCGCGTTTTTAATAAGCAGCGCTACTGCTAAGGTGTTAGTAGTAGCGCTTAACTGGATCAGCGCTACTGTTAATTAGCAACAACATTTTCTTTTTCCAGCGCTACTACTGAGGTCCTACCTAGAAGGTTTTTCCTAGTAGTGTAGATCTACCTCTCGCAATAGGCTAGATTTAGGACTCACTCGAAGAAGGTGAGAGCCCATCTGTTCTTGGTAGATAATGATAGATGATTCCGATGAATCTTCACATGATCTTATATGTGGCTAGTCATTCTGCAAAGTCATGTATATCTTGTCATGATTCAAATAAAATAATTATGGTAGCATGATTGCTCGAATGACCCATTTAAAGTTTATTCTGAAGGCTTCCCTCGTAATACTCTTTGAGTAAATCCAGTCTTTGATATGGCATCAATGGGATTATATTATCACCCACTATGAAGATATCACACCATGGTCCCATCTTGATTTTCTCGATGGAATAAATCAAGGTCTTTTTTGTCTCGGAAATATTTGAGGATATTCCTTACACCAACCATTATACCTTTTATTGGGGATTACACTCTGAATAAATTGCCAAGAAATATAGTGTCACGCTTGACTTATTTTGCAATGTATATGAGTACTCGATGGTACTCAGATATGGAACTTCATGTCCACTATCACTTCACCATCTCCCCTAGGTTTGAATGGGCTCGTGTCCCATGTCATGTATAATATGACCATATGTGTCTTTGAGAAGATATATCCGTATTGAACCTTTTCAATATTCCTGGATATATGAAGACCAACATACATTTATTCTCGAGGTAATATGGTCAAGCTATAAACTTAGCATCATTTGGTTTGACCAAAATATCCTTCTCAAAATGATTATGTGTACCTAATATGTCTTGTATAGACATCGACGATAAGATCATGCACATCAATAAGAAGATGTGAATCCAATTCAAGATATCTTCATGAAGGCACATCGACAATCATTTGTATTAGAATAATCCTTATCATAGAGTAACTCACTTAGTTGGTTGTATCACACAACTCTCCGACCTCTACACAGTCATAGAATGACTTCTGAATCTTCACACACACACATGTTGTGATTTATCATTGCATTCGGAAAATTAAGCCATTTCAATGACTTCAATATATATATCCAAACTAAATGATCCATGTGAGTATGTAGACATTACATCCATCAACCGCATGGATTTGTACTGTTAATTCAATATTGAAACATAACTCCACTCAAACCGAGAAGGTATGCAACATCGTAACCGATGAAGGGCCGATGCGGAAACCATTGCGCTACAAGCCTCGCTTTCTCGCCACCTCATATATTTTTGTTTCTCAACAAAAATCACTTCTCTTCCCTACGGAAGGTACTTATAAGGAGCAGGTTTTAATACGGTAAACACCTCACTTTTGATGAGTGAGTGCTACTCTTCCTTAATTGCTTCCTTACATTTGAACCAATATAAGTGCAAACAACACCCTCCACGGATTTTGGTTCAGGGCCCAAAAGGATTTCAACAATTCTCCTAAAGAAATTTATGTCGACATATGTAGACTTTTCATATATGATTCTCACGAATCAATATCATTTGTGGAATTCTTATTAGACCTCTTAACTCCTTGTGATTTCCCACAACAACGGAGTCAAGGTGTTTTAATGTCCTCATATTTGTGAACTGCGTTGGGTTTTTCGTGAACAAGAACAAATTATCGCATCACAATGTGCGTAAGTATTTCCCTCAGTTATGAAACCAATATTTATCGAACCAATAGGAATATTAACCACAACCGTCTTCAGTGGCTGTACACAAAAGAACAAACAACTTGCACCCAACGCGGGTAAGAGGGTTGTGAATTGTCACGCCCAAGATGCGACCCTATCCTCAATTTGGCACGGGGGCCTCGTCAGGGATAGAAGCGCATCTCGTCGTGTCGCAAGAATGCAGATCGTTACAAGTACATGTACTGAAAAGAATAGATATATAATAGAATTGGCTTACACTCGCCACAAGCTACATCAGAGTCACATCAGTACATTACATAATCATCAAGAGTAAGAGCAGGGTCCGACTACGGACGAAAACAAATGACAAAATAAGAACGACGTCCATCCTTGCTATCCCAGGCTGCCGGCCTGGAACCCATCCTAGATCGATGATGAAGAAGAAGAAGAAGCAACTCCAAATGAACAATCAACGCGCTCGCGTCAAGTAACCTTTACCTGTACATGCAACTGGTGTTGTAGTAATCTGTGAGCCACACGAGATTCATCAATCTCATTTCCAAAGGTATCAAGACTAGCAAAGCTTAATGGGTGAGTCATGGTTAAGTGGTGAGGTTGCAGCAGCGGCTAAGCATATATTTGGTGGCTAACTTATGAGTACAAGAAATAAGAGGGGGGAGATCTACGCATAACTGACGTGAACTACTCATGATCAAAGAATGATCCTGAACACCTACCTACGTCAGACATAACCTCACCGTGTCCTCGATCGGAGAAGGAACTCACGAAAGAGACAGTCACGGTTACACACACAGTTGGCAAGTTTTAATTAAGTTAACTTCAAGTTATCTAGAACCAGTGTTAAACAAAGTTTCAACGTTGCCACATAACCGCGGGCACAGCTTCCCGAAAAGATTTAACCCTGCAGGGGTGCTCCAACTAGTCCATCACAAATTACCACAAGCCGCATAGAAATCCTCAATCACGAAGCTCGCGATCTCGTCGGATTCCCTAGTGGAAAACCTCAACTCTGAGATTACCCAAAGCATCACCGGAATCCCGATGCACAAGATATTCCGTCAAAGGTAAAACTAATGCGGCCAGATATTCAATCAAAGGTAAAACTAATCCAGCAAGGCCGCCTGACGTGTCGACGATCCCGATAGGAGTCGCGTACCTCGTTCTTAGGACACGACGGATGAGCTAGATGTCGGGATCGCTAAACCTCCGGGTGACCAAAGGGGCGCCGGACATCGCTCAGGTGGGGCCAACACTCATGAGGAGCACTGGCCCGGGGGTTGATTAAATTTCCTCGGGTTAATTACTCCCTATGCAGTTCATTAGTTGTTAGGAAAATGTAGTATCAAAGTTGGGCCTTGCCAGACCAGCTTTGATCTAAAACGAATTATCAAGGGGGTCCCCATAACAACCCCGATCGTGTTAGGAGCGCTCATTTATGGAACATAACACCGGTAGCCGAAACTAAGGGGGGCAAAGGTGGAAAAAAACACCAGGCTAGAAAGGCCGAGCCTTCCACCTTTTACCAAGTATATAGGTCCATTTAATTATATAACATTAATATGGTGATATAACAAGGAACCCATGTAAACACATGGAAGCAACTACACCTGCAACTAGCAACGCTAACACATGGTTAAGCAAGCAGTAACATAGCCAATCAGTGGTTTGCTAGGTTGAACAGTTGAAGGATTCATGGCATTGTTGAGAGGTTGTTATATAACAGGTGGTAGGCAACGAGACATAATCGATAGAAGCGATAAAACTAGCATGGCAATGATAGTAATGGTATATGGGGAAATGGTCATCTTGCCTGAGATCCCGCTGAGAAGAAGAATGACTCCGTGAAGCAGACGAACCGACGTAGTCGAACGGGTCCTCACATTTTGACACGCTTGCGGAATCTATCGAGACGGAGCAAAACCGGAAACAAACATCAACACAGATATTCACCACACGATGCACAACATGATGCACAACCTAATATGATGCATGATCAGTTCAGTGATGCAAGGCATGGCATGGCAATTCACCTCACGCAAACACTACACATTAAGTGAAGCTCGATATGCAATGAGTTACATATCGACGAAACTCCACGTTTAATTATTAGTTCACTCCCGTTTATTTACACGGCAATATTAAATTGTTGTTAACATGGCAAGGGTGAAGCGATGGTCCTACATGGCATCCTAGACGGTTAACACGCGGAGCATAGAATGGAGCTACGGCACAAGAGGCATGCAACACACGATATATGCCATGAATGCGTCATGCATGCAAGTTCAAACAACACGGGCAAGGGGAGAAAGAAACAAGTGTCGCCACGGCGAGCGAGAGGGAACCATGGCGGCAAGACGGAAATGATGCCACGACAAAGTTCCTATCCCGATAACTCGTCGAGATATCATGCCAACGTATAGGAAGCGTGTGCGGGATCGCTAAATAAAGAATGGGGTGATCCCGCTACCGGGTTCCCATGTGTCGGGCACAACATAAGAGGGACAACGTGCAACGGTCAAACGTACGGTGCAAAGATACATACATCTCATACATCACAAGCATCCGGTTCACGACGACGTTCCATCGGTATACCTTCGAAGCATGCATAACAGAGGGGTTCGGTTTGTAGCGGACGTCGTGGAAGTCGTGGTCGTCGAGGAACTCGGGTCTTGTTGACGGTAGTCGTACACGGTTCTTCTTGCCGGTAGTCGAACACGTTTCTGGGGGTCGTCGAGGACGTCGTGGTACTCGCGGAAAACTTGTCGATTCCACGGCGGCGGGGATGGTGCACGCGGCGACGGCAAACGGCAGCACAAGCAAGCGACGGTGGAATAGTGACAGCAGCAATCAGCTAGCAAGCAGCAGCAAAAACTACCTAGCAACAAGCAAGCAACATCATCTACACCTAGCAGCAAGCAAGCAACAACAACTACACCTAGCATCCGCCAAGCAGGCAAACAACAAGCAGCAGCAAGCACACCAACTAGAAAACGCGAGCAAGCACCAACGATAGCATCAGCGGCAGTAATCAGTGCGACAACAAAGCATCAGGCTACACGCAGCAACAGGCTCCAGCATCTAGCTGCAGCCAGCAGCAACGCTCGGCAAGCTAGCTCGGCAGCAACAACAACTACAAGCGCATGGCCGCAGGAGCAAAACGCAGCAGCTACAGCAGCATTTACAGCAACAGCAACCTGCAGCTCGGCAACACCTACGACAGCAGCATCAGGCAGAAGCAGCAGCGGCCACCGCGGCAGCAAGGCACGGCAGGGGAACAAGGGCGGCGCGACAGGGCATCAGCAACAACAAAGCGTAGCAACTAACAACTAGGCCACGGCGGAAGCAAGCAGCGCGCAGGCAGGCATCACAACAGCAGCAACTAAGAGCAAAACGGCGGCAGGCGGCGCGGCACCAGCGAGCACGGCAAGAGGCGAGGTCGGGCAGGACGGCGGTGCTGCAGGGCGAGCCTACGACGAGCACGGCGGCCTGGAGGCTAGCAACGTGGGGCAGGCCATGGCGGGGCGCGGGAGGCGCGGGAGACGGGAAGAGGCCACGACGCGGCGACTAGGGCGTGGCGACGGGGAGGCACGGGGCGCGGGGCTCCTGCAGGCGGGCGGCGGCGAGGCGGAGCAGCGAGCACGGCGGCGAGGGCTCGCGAGGTCGAGGCCAGCGCGGCGCGCAGGGGCGGGAAGGCACGGCGCTGGTGGAGGGCGAGCAACACGGCAGAGGGGCTGCTCGGCGGCGTGGGCAGGGGGCTCCTCGGGCAGAGGAGGCCATGAGGGCGCAGGGATCGGGCAAGGGGGCTGCGGCTACGTGAGGAAGAAAGGGGAACGAGGAGGGGGATCGTGCGAGGCCAGGGTGCTGGGGAAGAACGACGACGCGGGGGGGGGGGGGGGAGATGGATCGGGGGCTGGGGGAGCCTGCGCTAGGACTACCGGGAGGCTTGGGCCTGGTCGGCTAGGCTTCTCCCCCTCACTTTTGTTTTTTTTCTTTTTTTTTATAAAAAAACAGAGAACAACACAAAAGAATAAATGTTTTAACAAAATAAAAAAAATGCCTTTTACTCCTTTAAAAATATACCCCAACTTTAAAAATAGATTGGGTTTTTTAAAAACAAATAAAAATAAAACCTTTTTGAAGAATAAAACAAAACCCTTTTTTTACAAAAGAATAAAATACCCCCTTTTATAAATGAAAATGGGTCTCTTGTTTTAAAAATAAACAAAAGGAAAAATAACGAAAAACCAGAGGGGTTGCCCCCACATTTAATAAAATGACTTTCTTTAAAAGAAGACGAATCTTTTTTTTAAATAGGGGTAAAAAGCAACTTTAGCAAAACCACAAAAAATGAAATAAGAGAGGAGAGAGGGGGAGTTACTATCGCACTACGACTCGGTGAGCACTCGAAGCACAACACTCAAAACACCACACGCAACACACGATGCAAGATGCCACGCATGATGCCATGATGCAAACTACATGACGATGCAACGAATAAAACTAATCACACGACAGAAACGAAAATAAAGGGGAATCTTCTAGGGCGTCGACATCGGGCTGTCACATGAATCCTCTTGTTCTTGTTATTTGCAAGCGAGTGAGGTGCATAGATAATTATAGATAACAAGATAAAATAAAAACAAGTAAATGACAGAAAGGCATTGACTTATATATATATTATGAATAGACCCTCGAGCCATAGTTTTCCCGAATGGCATCTCTCATGAAAAATAGAATACAATGGGTAAACAAATTATTGTTGGGCAATTGACAGAAAAGCGGATAGTTATGCGATATCCATGGTAATGATCATGTGTATACAGGCATCATGTCAATAAACAAATAGGGCAACTCCTTCCTACATCTATTACTATTACTCCACTCATCGGCCAGTATACAACATGCATCTAGAGTATTAAGTAAAACGAGTAATGCACGGAGAACAATGACATGATGTAGACACAGTAAACTCAAGCAATATGAATAAACCTCATCATTTTATACTTAGTAGAAGCAACACAAAGACACATCTTGTCCCCTTCTGTCACTAGGATATAGAAATTCCCGAGGTTGAACCTACTACAGCACAACTCTCTCACCTAAAAATATCAATCTAGTTGGCTACACTATTTCAATATATTGAAGAGAATTACGAAGCTATGATAATAATGCACATAAGAATCATATAAATATCCAGAGGAGACTCAAATATTTATCATGAATAATCTGAACAAAAACCCACAATTCATCGGATCCCAACAAACGCACCTGTAACATCCCAAATTTTGGAATGTTAAAATATTTACTAGATTGATTGATTGTTTGAAATTGAGTGAAATTTGTAACTTTTGAAACTTTAAAATTGAGAGGGAATAAAATGACTTCCCCCTTTTTCCTTTGAATTTCAAATTCATCCAATCCAAACCACTGAGAGAAGATAACATGACTTCTTCATAATAAAGGATTTGAATGTTTTGGATTTGAAAACTATTGAAATTTTTCTTTTTGGAATTCATTTCATTTTGGCTCTACTTAAAAAGTTGAAATGAATTAAAATGTTAAAAATATGAGAGGAGGAACATGACCCTCGAAACCAGGGGCATTTTGAGAAATATTTCAACCCTAAAACTTAGGGGGTCATTTGAAAAAAATATTTATAAAAGGAATCAAATCATTTAGGCAATTTTCCGAAAATAATTTTGATAATTTATAAAAGGAATCAAATCAAATAATTGGAAAAATGTTCATCTTATTGGATTTATTTTTCTGATAATTTTGATATATAATACTCCTATATTTGGAGTTATATTTATTTTCCTTTCTTTGGTTTTATGTTCAAGTTTTAAATAAAAGGAAACAAATATTTATTTAAGGAAACCACCGCAGCCCATTAGGAAAGTCTAGCCCAAATCTTTTCCCAGCTCATCCGAATCTGGATCGAATCGGCCGACCAATCCCCTCACCCATCTTCTCTCTGTCTGCCACCTCGGCCCCACTGCCCGACCGTATCCACCCCACGGTTATCTCCTTCCTTCTGCTCGCCTCTCCTTCCTTTCGTCGGAGCCGGCCAGATTCACGTAGATCTCCCTCTCCTTTCCTTCCCCGATCACACCGGAACCCCCTATAAATAGAGGAGACCCTCCTTGATCGATTTTTTCCCAAAACCCCGCGTTCCCCTCGCGGCAACGCCACCACTCGCTCGTCGGAGTTCGCCACGGCCACCGCGCCATTGCCACGCCCCGCTTGCTCTCGACCTCCCTAGACACCGTCGCCACCGCCATTGGCCTCGCCTAGCTCGCCGGCACCCCTTTGTGCCCTCGCCTGAGCCCTAGAGCCACCGGAGCCCTCGTCGGAATCGGCCAGGAGCCGAAGCTCCAGGAGCTCGAGGAGCTCGCCCTCGTCGCCCACGCACCCCACCGAGGCTACCAACGGACGCAGGAGGTCCGCCGCCATCACTTGGTCATCTCCATTGTCGCCCCTGACCACCGAAATACCGTCCCCGTCCACCTCTCTGCCTCGGCCTCGTAGAAATCTTGCTGGAGTTCACCAACCCCCTTTGAGCACCTCCTCCTCCTCCTTGACCGTTAGATCTAGGGCGAACGGCCTAGATTAGATCCAGCATACCCTTCGGTTTTGTTTAAAAAACCAATGGTTTTCTGTTTAGTTAATTTTAGCCGAAACGTTTTTCTCTAACGTGCGGCTGCCGTTCGTTTAGTACCCGCAGCGCACACCTCCAGCCACTAAGAAGCTGCCACGTAGCACACCTATTCGTTAGGATAGTTTTTTTCCTTTTTCGATTTTAATTCTTTTAACAGAAATAGTTATGTTTTTGTTTTATTTATAACTTTTATGTTTTAACTCCAAATTAGATGATTCGTTTTGCATCGTGTCACAAATTTTGTCTAGCTTCTGTCGACATAAAGTTTGACCAGGTTTGAATATTTTAAATTTGAATTCAAATAGATTTGATTCAGATCTTGTTTTGTGAATATCTTGAGTCTAAAAATAGGTTTTGAGTTGATTATTTTTGCTACTCGTTACTAGTGATCTTGTTTATCAGTAGGTATAATTTCAGAATTTTTAGAATATTTTAAATTAGGATTTTAAGCAAAACAAATTCTGTTTTAGTTCTTTTTAGGTTTATTGCCATTTCTTTTGTTTTAATTGTTTTTAATTTTTTTTTACTTGTGACAAGTTATATCTTGTTTTCTGTTAGGTAACAGTAGCTTTTCAACATTTTTTTAGTTTATTTATTTTTATTTGATAGCATGAAATCAATTCTAGTTCTATAATAACTTGCAAATTGATTCCCATTGCTAGTTTGATTTCCTATTTGAAAATACTTTCAAATAATATTGTTTTGTAAGTTTTATTTTGTGTTAACTTTAGTTTAGACGAGAAACAATTTGTATTAAAGTTGAAATTGTTTTTGATTTAATTCAAGTTAACCTTGTTTAGTTCATAAGAAGAGTTGGATAAAATATTTCCCATTAGTTCTTTTGCTAACAAAAGTTTTAGGAAAAATATTTTTTTGAGAACTTAGTTGTTTTATATTTTTTTCCTGTTATTTTACTATTTTAGTGTTTTATTTGCTGTTAAGTTTAATTAGGACAAAGACTATTTTGTGATTGTTGTAGTAGAAGACTCCATAGTTATTCTTTGAAGTTTCTTTTGGATTCTTATTTGATCTTTGTTATTGACTTTATTGTATCAATTTTAATTGTTGTTTGTTATTGTTTGTTATGATGATTGCTAGTATGATTGCTTATGTGAATACTATGTTTGATTATATAGATTTCATCAGAGAGCGACGAATAGTTCTATCAAGTTATTTCATGTGAGCGATATCTACCTTCATCAACCTTACGAGGCAAGTTCACATTGATCATACTTTTACCTATGGTTTTATTGCATTAGTTTCAACCTTCTCCACCCAGCGCATGCAAAGTAGGTACTTGGAAATTTGGTTCTTGATGTAGCATCATGTGGTCGGCACTCATAATCCCTTGTTACTTTGGTCGGGACGTTATCTAGCTATGCTTCTAGTTGACGGGGTTTGGTTGAATGTTTATCATGAGTGTTGTGAGAACTTAATAATCAAGACCTGAAGACTTCAAGACTTTCAAGACCTCATGATGCAATATACCTCTGGGTGAAGGACGGTTCAGATGGGCACCCTGGGGAAGCCAGTGGATGACCCGGGATGCATGGGGAAGCGCCATGACATCTTGCGGAAAGCTTCACCCAGTCACAAAGAGATGGATGTATACTTCAACACCTGAGGCTTACCTGCACAGCCACAAGTCATTATGGGCTCTGGCTTCGTTGGACATCGTGGTGACTCTCGACAGGCGGTGCTACGAGATGTAGAAGAACGATAGGATTGGATGGGCACCGACAGTGTCTCAGAGGAACCCTTTGGAAGACCATGTTTTGATCATCCGGTTCTCAAACACCCTGAAGTACGAGGACTTCAACGGAGGCGATCAAATCTTGTGGGGAACATGTGCAAAACTCTGCAGAGTACTCAAACCTAATCGATTAGCTGTGTCCACGGTCATGGACAACTTGAGCCAAAGGAACTGAAGCTATCAGGAATTCTCAACACCATTAACTTATTGATGTCGGTAATATTGATAACTTGGGTATGAGAAATGGTTGGTTGAACCTTCTCATTAACAACCAACAATGTAGTAAATTTAGATTTTAGCTCTCTCTTGTTGTAGGAAAAATTTGCTTTACGCAGAACTTAAACTACAGCCCCACCTACCACATATGCATATAATATAGATGATATTTTCACCCCTCTCTTTTGTGACTTGCCGACATTTTCAATATGCTGACCTACACGGCTGCAACGTCTTATGTTGTAGATACTTTCTATGATGAGTAAGAGTACGATTCAGGGTTTCGGTCTGCACTCAACCTGCCGTTGGTGTTTATTGGGACTCCACTCCCTTTGACTATTTCCACTGAGATTTTGAGGTATATATCAGTTTTACATTATTTACATGTGATTGCACTTTAATATATACGTTGATGTACTGTGTGTGCCAGCATACTGATCTAGGGATGGCACAGAACACACAGAGGCTTGACTCGTTTTGAGTCGGGTCGCTACATCACCGCACAAAAGGAATTACATCATGTGGATCAAAGCGAAGATGCGATGATCATTGTATTAAAGATCAAGAGAGAGAGAGAGAGAGAGAGAGAGAGATTGTCGTCTAGGTATTGGCCATGGACCCATAGGTCTGTGGTGAACTACTCACACATCATTGTGAGGGCAACAATGTTGATGAAGAGGTCCTCCGTGATTGATCCCCCCTCCGGCAGGGTGCCGTAATGGAGCTCCACATGGCCTCCCATCGAAATAGAGACTTGCAGCGGCATAATATGTGTTTCCGGACTCCTCCTGATGTTTTTAGGGTATAAGAGAATTTATAAGCCAAAGAACACAGTCGGGAGGGCCTCAAGGGGTCCACAAGCCAATAGGGCGCCGCGCACGCCACGTCGTGTTGGCTTGTGGGGCCCTCATGTGGCCCCCAGCCTTCCTCCGATGCTTGTTACTCTTCGTTTGGTCCATAAGAATTCACCAAGAAGTTTTAGGTCAACTGGACTTCGTTTGGTATGGAGAATCTGAAAAGTGAAAAACATGCAAAAACAACAACTAGCACTAGGCACTGAGTCAATAGGTTAGTGCTAAAAATAATTTAAATTGATAAATAAATACCCCAAAAATATTCTAGAATTATAATATATCAGCATTGGACAATAAAAAATTTAGTTACGTTGGAGACGTATCAAGCATCCCCAAGCTTAATTCCTCCTCGTCCTCGAGTAGGTAAATGATAAAAACAGATTTTTTGATGTGACATGCTATCCACAATGTAACCTTATGCCTGTATGCTCATTGAGAAATGATGAATTAAAAAATATTAACACAACAATGCTTATAGGTATAAGTAGCAAAATAATTAATCTTTCAAAGTATAGGATCCTCAAAGATTGCTTTACCCCATTCATCTTGTTATATTAGCAAGGCATGGCTCCATCTTCACGACATTAATACAAATGTCAAGCACAACGGTGTCCAAGTCAGATAATTGGGTCGTACTTTTCTAGTATGCATTAACTTCTTATTCTTCATGCAATACATGAGCGTGAACCATTGGACATAGCATAAAGGTGGAATAGGATACGGTGAAAGGTTTCACAGGGGTAAAAGTGGAGAAGATAGACTCACATCAATTAGGCGTACCAACGGGCTATGGAGATGCACGTCGATAGATATTGATGCAAGGAGTAGGGAATGCCATGCAAATGATGCACTAGAGCTATACGTGTATCAAAGCTCCACTAAAGTTAAGTGGGGTGTGCATCCAACTTGCTTTCTCATGAATACCTTGGGCATTTGAGGAAGCCCGTCATCGGAATATACAAGCCAAGTTTATGAAAAAGTGATTCCACTAGCATATGAATGATATAACATGAGACTCTCTATATTAAGTACAAGGAGCCACTTTGAGGCACAAGTTTGGTAAAGGATAGTAGCAAAGTCCCTTCTCTCTTTTTCTCTCATTCATTTTTTTCTCATTTCATCATTTTTTCATCAATTTTTTATATATATGGCGGGCTCATTTGGCCTCTCCCATTTTTATTTCCTCACTGGGACAATGCTCTAATAATGATGATCATCAAACTTGTATTTACTCACAACTCAATATGAAAACTTATAGGACGATATGACTATCTATGAATGCCTTTGGTAGTGTACCAGGATGTGCAAAGATCTGCATGACATGTATAAAAAATATGATGAACGGTGGCTTTCCATCGAATACTATGTCAGTTATATATGATCATGCAAAGCATTATGATGATGAACAAACTAGTCATGTGAAGTGACAATGGCATTTGCATGGCAATATATCTTGGAATGGCTATGGAAATGCCATGATAGGTAGGTATGGTGGATGTTTCGAGGAGGATATAAAATGCTTGTGTGCAACAGAGCGTGTCATGTCATGGGTTTGGATGCATCGATGAAAGTTGCACCGATCCTCAAGGTGAGAACGGGCGATGCACAGTACACAAGAGGCTAGCAAATATGAGGAGGTGAGACTGCGTATGTCCATGGCGTTACATTAATCATGAAGAACTCATGTACTTATTGCAAAGTTTTAATAGTTTTATCACAAATCAAAGTACTACTAGCATGCCCTGAGGGAGAGGGTTGGTGGGAATTAACCACGGCGTGACTCCTACTCAAAACAACACTAGGATTTCAACAAGGAATAGAAACGCTCACACATCATCACCATGCTCTTTTAATTTTTTTGATGAACAAGAAGTTTAACGTCTCTTAGTATCGACACCTCTATGAATTAATAATAATGCACCCACACATTTTTCATATCACCACATCAATACCATTAACTCATAATTTCTCTATATGTGCTACATGATGGTTTTAATAATCACTCATTGAATACCCATTATTTTTGATCTAGTCTTATGACCCATGCAAATTACCGTTACTACTGATTTAACTCTCAAATAAATATAAGTGAAGAACGAGAGCAAAATATTTCTATAAAATCTACATGCCATCATGCTCAAAAAGATATAAGTGAAGTACTAGAGCAACTCCTAAGCTCAAAAGATATAAGTGAAGCACATAGAGTATTCTAACAAATTGTGATGGTGTGGTATCTCTCTTAAATAGGCGTGTCCATCAAACTATGATTGTGGAAAATTGAAAGTAAAATAAAACAAAAGAAAATGACGCTCCAAGCAAAACTCATATCATGTGATGAATAAAAATGTATATCCAAGTTACATACTGATGGATTGAGACGAAAAGAGGGGATGCCTTCCGGGGCATCCCCAAGCTTAGACGCTTGATTCGTCCCAGAATATTACCTTGGGGTTCCTTGCGAATACCCAAGCTTAGGTTCTTGCTGCTCCTCAATCCTTTGTCCATTAGGATAATACCCAAAACATGAAAACTTAAATCAAATAAAACTCAACAAAACTTCATGAGATCCATTAGTATAAGCAAAATATCAAATACTTTCAGGTGCTTTTATAAGTTGATTCTTATTTTATTTTAGCATAGGGTACTATATTCTAACTTCTCCATGTCTTATACACCCCCATACAATCCATAGCATCATCAAAACAAGCAAACTATGCAAGCAAAAATAGAATCTGACTGAAACAGAACAATCTATGGTAATCTATAATGAACCTATACTTCTATAACTCTAACAATTCTGAAAAATTAGGAATACCTGAGGAATTTATATGGCAATACTGTGTAAAAAATACATCCTAAAAATACGTTCAAGTACAATCATTGAAATTATGTACTAGACGTCAAAGTTTTAAATTTTGCACCATATCAATTCTACTCATCATACAAATCATCCCAAAGGATTTACTTGGCAAAAACACTAATTAAAACATAAAAACACAATCTTTACATAGGAAATAATCATGTTATCTCAAACAAACAGAAATAAATGATAACTATTGGGTTGTCTCCCAACAAGCTCTTTCTTTATAGCCATTAAGATAGGCTTGAAATTTCAGTGATGCTCACATAGAAGACAAGAATTGAAGCACAAAGAGAGCATCATGAAACATGAGACAAGAATATTTAAGTCTAACATACTTCCTATACATATGAATTTAAAAAGCAAACAACTTATCAAGATAACAAGTGTCAAGCATAAGCAAGTAGGAAGAATGAAACATTCACAATTAGAATATCAAGAGAGGTAAGTGAGTAACATGAAATTTCTATAACCGCATTTTCCTCTCTCATAATGATTAAATGTAGGATCATAATCAAATTAAAAAATATAGCAATCATGCTTTTCATTCAAGGAACTATTGTGAATCACTTTATAAATTTCACAATTTTTGGATTCATGATTTTCAAGCAAGACCTCATAAAGATAATCCATTACACTCTCACTAGCAATTGTTTCAACATAAAAAGGTATTTTGGAAATATTAGCTAGTGGATGAGGATCCATTTATCTTAGTATTTGCATTTTATTTTGTGCTTATGTGTGACAAATATAAAGATAGCATAGCTAGGCAAGTAAACTAAAGAGCAAAGATGCAAACTAGTGACAAGCAAATGTAGATATTTTTGTATTTTTAATTTTTTAAGAGACAAAAAAATATAGCATCATATAAAAAGGAGAAGAAGTGAATGAAATTTGTGTGGAGTTACTTGGTAGTTGGTGATGATATTCCCCACCAATAGCACGAGAAATCCTTCCTGATACTTCCGATCTGCGTTGGGTTTTCTCTGGAGAGGAACGGGTTATCGCAGCATAATGTGGGTAAGTATTTCCCTCAGTTATGAAACCAAGGTTTATCGAACCAATAGGAGTATCGACCACAACCGTCTTTAGCGCCTGCACACAAAAGAACAAACAAGTTGCACCCAACGCGGGCAAGAGGGTTGTCAATCCTCTTGTTCTTGTTATTTGCAAACGAGTGTGGTGTGTTGATAATTGTAGATATCAAGATAAAATAAAAACAACTAAAAGAGAGCAAGGTGTTGAAGGTTTTTATATATATTGTGAATAGACCCTGGGGCCATAGTTTTCCCTAATTGCATCTCTCGTGAAAAATAGCATATGGTGGGTAATCAAATTACTATTGGGCAATTGACACAAAAGCGGATAGTTATGTGATATTCATGGCAATGATCATGTGTATATAGGCATCACGTCCATAAACAAATAGGCTGACTCCTGCCTGCACCTATTACTATTACTCCACTCATCGACCGCTATCCAGCATGCATCTAGAGTATTAAGTAAAACAGAGTAATGCATGGAGAACAATGACATGATGTAGACAAAGTAAACTCAAGCAATATAAATGAACCCCCTAGTTTTATCCTTGGTAACAACAACACAAAGACGCATCTTGTCCCCTTTTGTCACTAGGATATAGAAATTCCCCAGGATGAACCTACTACAACACACCTCTCTCACCGAAGAAATATCAATCTAGTTGCACGAACTATTTCAGTAGATCGAAGAGAATTGCAAAGCTATCATAATCATGCACAAAAGAATCATATAAATTCACAATTCACCGGATCCCAACAATTCGAGGAGACTCACATATTTATCATGAATAATATGAATATAAACCCACAATTCATCGGATCCCAACAAACACATCACACAAAAGGAATTACATCATGTCGATCAAAGTGAAGATGTGATGATCATTGTATTGAAGATCAAGAGAGAGAGAGAGATTGCCATCCGTGGACCCATAGGTCTGATGTGAACTACTCACACATCATCATGAGGGTAGCAAGGTGGATGAAGATGCCTTCCGTGGTCGATCCCCCTTCCGGGAGGGTGCCGAAATGGAGCTCGAGATGGCCTCCCGTTGGAAAAGAGACTTGCGGTGACGTAAAAAGTGGTTCGGGACTCCTGATGTGTTTAGTGTATCAGAGAATTTATAAGCCAGAGAATGGAGTCGGGGGGCTCAAGGGGCCCACAAGGCAACATGGCGCACCCCAGGCCGCGCCGTGTTGGCTTGTGGGGCCCTTGTGTGACCCCAACCTTTCTCCGATGCTTGTTGCTCTTCTTTTGTTCCAAAAATATCACCAAAAATTATCAGGTCAACTGAACTTCGTTTGGTATGGAAAACTTGAAAAGTGAAAAACATGCGGAAAACAACAAGTGGCACTAGGCACTGAGTCAATAGGTTAGTGCTCAAAAATAATATAATTTCATAAATAAATACGCCAAAAGTATTCTGGAATAATAATATATCGGCATGGAACAATCAACAATTATTTATACGCTGGAGACGTATATGTCCCAACAAAAAAAAATGTGCCGACGCTGGTGCTAGGCTGTCGATGATGCGCATCCATCAGGTGTCATTCTACCCGAGGTTGAATCACATTTACTGGTTGAGGATACCATTACCTCTGTTTCCACGGAAACATATGAGAACTTTATCTAATGTTACCAAAATTATCCCCCACTTTCTCTCATCTTGGTATACAAGTGGTTATTAGGTATCTCTAGTCATTCACGTACTAGAATTCAATGACCTTTTTCATTAGTAAATGTATATGGCAGATTATTTGCAATATGTTGCAAATTTCTCATAACCGTAACCTCTAGTTCAGATTATTAAGTACATGGACAAAATGTCTATGACATTTATAATGCATTTCGTGGCATTCTATATGGTACATTTTCCCCTTTAATGCGAGAAAATGTCATTACTGCAAAAGCAATCGACACACGGGATGCAAATAACTCCCTCGCAAGGGTTAAGGTATTTGAATGATTACCAATAATATGACAATTATTCCTGACATATATTCCAAATATATGTGAAGGCCATTGATGTACACTTGGGTGGTGATATCAGTATGCAACCGAATTATCATAGATCGAAAATGTTTCGCTGATTTCCACGTACAAACTGCAAGGGGATATGATATTATATGCATTTGATCTTATTTAGACCAAACATGCGGCATGTGAGACCACATGTTACCACCAACAAAATATTGGCTAATCATAATTTCGTAGAAATGGCCATGCAATTTGACTCTCTTTGACAAGAGATCTAGCAACACCATTCTGGGTAGGTACACCGCGTACTGAATATGATTGATACATCCATTTTGCATCATGCTTTCTTGTTGATATTTATATTGGTTTTGGTCAATTTTCCACTTTATGATGCAATTTAATGTCTTTTCTCTCTTAATTTGCAAGATCTACACAAAGAGGGAAATTGCTAGAAACTGGAATTCTCGACTTGAAAACCATGGAAAAACGTGGAGATTTTCTTGACTCCAAATGACCTAAATCTTCACGAGGGTTTTTTATGGAACATATAAGAATTTTTGGAGCTAAGAAGTACCAGAGAGGGGCCGTATGTTGGTGCCAAGCCAACATGGCACGTCGTGATGGCTTCGCAGGCCCACAGGCAACCTACGGCCCCCTCTTCTGCTATATGATGTCTTTTCACCTAGAAAAAAAATTAAGAAGATACTTATGGGATGAAGCGTCACTGTCTCGAGGCAAAAACCTACAAGATGCCCTTTTGCTCTCCGGCAGAGTGATTATATCGGGGAAATTTCTTTTCAGGAGGGGAAATAAAATCCCTCATCATCACCAACGCTTCCTCCTTCGTGGGAGGGCTAATCTTCATCAACATATTCATCAACACCATCTCATCTCAAAACCTAGTTCATCCCTTATATGCAACATTTGTCTCGAAACCTCAGATTGGTACCTAGGGCCGCTACTAGCAGTATTGTTTACATCTTGTAGTTGATGCTTGTTGGTTTACTTGGTGGAAGATATAATATTCACATCCTTTATCAAATTAATTATACCTTTGATCTTGAACATGGTGATCATTTGTGACTCATACGTGTCCAACGTATCTATAATTTTTTATTGTTCCATGCTATTATATTATCTGTTTTGGATGTTTTATATACATCAATATCCTATTTTATAATATTTTTGGGACTAACCTATTATTCTAGAGCCTAGTGCCAGTTTCTGTTTTTTCCATGTTTTTTAGAATTGCAGATAAGGAATATTAAACGGAGTCCAAACGAAATAAAATATGCGGAATAATTTTTCTTGGACCAGATGACATGTGCGAGACTTGAAGAAGGGGGCACGAGACCTGTCGGGACGCGACAAGCGTGCAGGGCGCGCCCTAGGGGGCACCCCTAGCTTGTGGGCCCCCTGCAGCTCTCCTAACCCTAATCCTGGGCCTACAAATTCTCAAATATCCCCCCATTACCGAAGGGAGCCACAAAAAAATACTTTTCCGCTGCTGGGTGCCTCTGTTCTCGTGAGATCCAATCTGGGAGCCTTTTCTGGTAATCTGTCGGAGAGGGAATTGATCACGGAGTGGATCTACATCAACTCCATTGCCCCTCCGATGATGCATGAGTAGTTCACCACACACCTACGGGTCCATAGCTAGTAGCTAGATGGCTTCTTCTCTCTCTTTCTTCTTCACTACCATGTTCTTCATGACCTTCATGGAGATCTATCCGATGTAATACTCTTTTGCGTGTGTTTATCGAGATCCGATGAATTGTGGGTTTATGTTCAGATTATCTATGAATATTATTTGAAAATTCTCTGAATTTGTATATGGATGATTTCATATATTTGCAAGTCTCTTTGAGTTATTGGTTTGGTTTGACCAACTAGATTGGTAATTCTTGCAATGGGAGAAGTGCTCAATTTTCGGTTCAATCTTGCGGTGTCCTCACCCAGTGACAAAGTAGGGGTAGCGAGGCATGTATTGCATTGTTGCCATCGAGGATAAAAAGACGGGGTTTTCATCATATTGCTTGAGTTTATCCCTCTACATCATGTCATCTTACCTAATGCGTCACTCTGTTCTTCATGAACTTAATACTCTAGATGCAAGCAGGAGTCGGTCGATGTGTGGAGTAATAGTAGTAGATGCAGAATCGTTTCGGTCTACTTGACACAGACATGATGCCTATATGCATAATCATTGCCTTAGATATCTTCATAATTATTCGCTTTTATATCAATTGCTCGACAGTAATTTGTTCAACCACGGTATTATTTTCCTTCATGGGAGAAGCCTCTAGTGAAACCTATGCCCCCCGTGTCTATTCTCCATATTATATTTTTAAATCTATAAACCAAAAATACAAAAAAATATATTGCTGCAATTTATTTACTTTTGTTTTAATTTTTGTTTCCGCAATCTTTTATACCTATCTCTATCGGATCTCATCCTTGCAAATAACCTTGAAGGGATTGACAACCCCTTTGTTGCATTGGGTGCAAGTGTTTGATTGTTTGTGCAGGTGCTAATATTGGGGCTTGCTTGTTCGTCCTTCTAGATTGATACCTTGGTTCTCAACAAACTGAGGGAAATACTTATCTACTTTGGTGCATGTCACATCCCTAACCCTTAAGCAAGATAGCATTGTGCTCATGTCTTCTTTGCATTTGCATCTAAGAAGTTTCAACAAAAACAACAAAGTGGCAAAGGAAAAACTCAAAACCCTAGCCACCATTTCAATTAAAGGAAATTTCAACTAGTTCAAAATCAATGAACCCAAAATGGCCTCAAGAAATGTTCAAACTTTCTGATAAATCATGAAAGTAAATGAGCATTGGAGAAAACTATTTTCTTGACACTTTAAGCATTTTAAATAAATGCAAAAGCTACTGGTTTCAAATTTCAAAATTGAAATCAGAAACTATAATTTTCCAAAAATGTTGAAAACCTTGGAAATGAGTGGGGATATTATAACAAATATTTCAGGAGGTCTAAAATAGTTTTTACTTTTTGTTTTGGAGCTGAATTAATTAGCAATACAATAATTAGTAAAACAGAAAAAGAAAAACAGAGGAAATGGAAAAAGACTTACCTGTCGCCCAAGCCTGGCCCGGTCCATCTCCCCGCTCGTCCCCTCCCTCGCGCCAGTAGGCAGCAGGAGGTGGCCGCCGCCTCCTCCGGCGCGGCCACGCACCTGCGTGCCTGCCTGGCCGCCGGTTCGCGCTGGCGACGACGGGGATAAGCTCCCCAGAGCTTCCCCTATCCATTCCCCGCCTCGGTTCTTCCCCTCCTCCCGGATCCCCTCCTTCTCCCTGCTGCCGCCATTAGAGCCGAGCTCGAGCTCGAGCTGCCCGTGCCCCTGGCCATAGGATCCCCTCCCAGAGCACGCCATTAGCTCCGCCTCGTCGCCTTGGTCATCTCTGCAGAAGCCGAAGCCTCCTCGAGCCCTGCAACGCCGTCGTCTTCCTCCTCCGGCCGCCGGACCTCTCCCATCGATTCGTCGCCCCCAGGCCTTCCCCGAGCCGTCTAAGCTCTGCTCTGCACTCCCTGTGAGCATGCGGTCGTTTCCCCTAAGTTTTCCCCGTCGATCCCCTCCTCTAGCCCTAGTGTCACCGGAGCCCGACGAGGACCGCCGCTGCCGCTCGTCGCCGGTAGCCCTCCGATGTCCAGCTCGTCCTTCCGAGGGCACCAACAGCTCCAGGACGACGCGTAGATGCCGTAGCAGCTAAGAACCGAGCGTAGATCCCTCTGATTCAAAGACCCCGATGACGCCCGAGCCTTGGCCGCCGCCAAGCTCGTCGCCGGCGTCATCTCCGGCCAGATCAGCCCCGGCTAGGCGCAGAAATGAAGCTGCGGGAGACGTGCCGTTCCTCTGGTGCTCTCTGCGCAGCATTTGGCCCCCTGTGCGCCGTTTCCGAGCCCCTCCGCCGTGCTGGTGGTCGCCGGAGGCTCCCCGCCGGCGAGGACGACCTCGCCGCTGGTGGAGGTCGACGTGGCAAGCTAACCCAGCCGATTAGTGACTTAATCACTCGCTGACAAGTGGGCCCAAGGCCAAGTCAAACCTCAGTTAGGGCTGGTCAGCGCGGGATTAGTCCCAGAGAGGCTGACCAGTGGGGCCCCCCTGTCAGGTTTGACCTGAACAGGTCGGCTGACTTGCTGACGTCAGCCTGATGCAATAAATAGAATTTCCAGTTTAAAACTAATTCAGGAAATTGCTAAAATTTGTAAAAATGATAGAAATTAATCTGTAACTCCAATGAAAATAAATTATATATGAAAAAGTATCAGAAAAATTCAAGGATTCTGATTATGCTATTTTCAACTATGTTTGAAAAAGTTACAGAACCCTAAATTGTGAAATAAGGAATAATTCAATTCTTTTAATCACTTTATAAATGGAATTTGCAAAAATATTCAAATTTCATTATATATGCAATGATCACACACTGCCCTAATTACAAATTAGTACCATAACATGACATTTCATGCATGTTAACATCAAGTTGATCTGAGCATCAGGTCGAATCAATTAAACCGGTATCCGAGAATACCCCGTTTGAATTGCTATTCGAATGTGATTCAAATCAACTCTAAACCTAAAACATCTTGATTATAATAACTTATCACTTTGCATTCTCATGCCATGCTCATGTATCATTTTGATTGCATATGATTGTTATTGAATGTTGCCATCCATTTCGGTAGGCTCCGCAGCCCCGGATTCCACCGAATATCCGTCTGACGGATATCGTTCCTCCTCTGAGCAACAAGGCAAGCAACCCTTTTGATCATGCCGATAACTCCTATGTTCTTTCTCCTGCACCTATTTATTGCATTAGGATCAAATGCTTCAACTGCTTTTGCCACGATAGTTGGACCCACTTCCTTTGCATGACTTAACCTTGTCACAGTAAATAGCCGAACCTTGCAACCTAGCATACCTGGTAGTTGCTTGAGCTATGATGTGCCTTATCCTGCTATGCATGCTATGCTTAGAGTTGTGTATGGTCTGTCATCTGGGAGATGAATAGAAATGTGGAATGTGTTCGGTGAGCAAAGGTTGTGTGTTGAACTTGATTTGGTAAAGGTACCGGTGAAAGGCTGTGTAGGAGTACATGGCGGGTTGTTTCATTGGAACCGTCCTTAGGAACTGAGTTCCATGTATGTAATCCAAGACTAGATACTACCACATGCTGGGCCCTGAAATATGACCCCGCTCGGCCTATTAATCGCGTAGTACTCGGTCCAGGAGTTGCAAGTAGTTTCTGGTGTTTATAGTAATGCTGGAGGCCGTGCATGGTGCTGACCTGAGAGGTGGACCGTGATGCGGTAGGCAGTGGCACGGTGTACCAAGTGGCACCCGGATGGTGGGCTTGGGAACCCTGCCCACATCGTTTGAGGCCGTGGCGGAAACCTCGGCCGGACTTCCGTACGGGTTACTCTCAGATAGGCGATAAACCTGGACTAGGTACTAGTGTGGTTAACGGTCGTGGCCGACTCCCTCGCTGGGCTTCCGCTTGAAGGTTGCCGAGGTGCATGACGTGCACATGGCGATAAGTGGCAGGAGCGCGTGTGTGCACATGGCATTTCCGTACGGAGACGGAATGATTCCACGATAGTGTATTGTTGTGGTGTTAGTGGACTCGTGTGCGAGAAATCAAGTTGTCAAAATTATTTAAAAATGCAAGTTGTCTAGCCACGAGTCAAATGCTGGCTTTCCGCCTGAAACCCCACAATACCTTTTGATACCTTGCATGAGTAGTTAGTCATCCTAAAGTCTTGCTGAGTACCTTCGTACTCATGTTTGCTTAATAAATGTTGCAGAGGTTGCTAATGACCCTAATGGAGGGTTCTTCGTAGACATCGACGACGACGAGTAGCTGGTGTCCCAGCTACGATCTGGCCCTACGTCGACTCTGTAGTATAGTCAGGCCACGTGCCTACTAGTTGCCCTGTCTGTACTCAGACAGTTTATAACTCTTCCGCTGGCTTGTATTGTATGACTGCTAATATGGGTCGTGAGACCCTTAATGTGTAATATTATGTGTGTGGCTCTTCCGAGCCTCTTAAATAAAGCTTGTTTGTTTATGGTTATGTTGTGATGCCATCGATGTATCTATACATATCGGTAGGCCATGCGTACGTGTGTCGTACTTGATATGTATGGGGTTCGATTACCTAGTCGTGAACTTTAGTAGCACTCCTTACGAGGAAATGCCCCTTTGTGGTCCAACGAGCCTTGGTAGTTCGCTACTGCTCCGAACACATTGGTTGACCGGCATGTGTCCTTCTTAGCTGCTGTGTCTGTCCCCTTTGGGGAAATGTCACGCGATGTAATGGAGTCCTTGTAGCTTGCTACGACTCGTCTACATTCGCCGGTGACCGACACCTGCTTTGTTGGGTCATGTATGCCTGTCCTTGTGCGGTACTGCCACTTTGGTTTATGACTAGACATGTCGATCCGGGTTCTTTGACATTGGATTGCTAGCGATACTATCGCATACGTGAGTCAAAAGACGCAAACGGTCCCGGCTAAGGTAAGGCTGCAGCCGTGGAGTTAACCGTGCGTGAGACCACAAAGGGATGCGATGGGTTACATGCTAGATTCCTATGGCTTAGGATCGGGGTCCCGACAGTGCATCACCCTTTCCTCTTCAAGGTAAAAGCAAAGCAAGCTCAAGAAGTAGCAAGAAGGATTTTTGGCGCCGTTGTCGGAGAGGATACATAGGAAGATCAAGCCTACCAAGTACCCATCACAAATTCATCTCTTTCATTTAAATTATTTTCCTTTTGCCTCTCGTTTTCCTCTCCCCCACTTCACAGAAATTTGCCGTTTTATTCGCCCTCTTTTACATTTGCCTCTTTGCTTGTGTTACAATGTGCCTTATATTTGCTTGCATTTTCGCTTGCTAAAAATCTTTTGATATGGATCCTCATCCACTTGCTAATCTTTTCAAAAGACCAAATTATGATGAATCAATTTCTAGTGAGTTGAGTGCACTTGATTATATCTATGAAGTTTTGTTTGAAAATCATGAATCTAATTTTTTTGATGAAGTGTTGAAAGATGAAATTTATAAAGTGATTGATGATAGGTCCTTGATTGAAAAGCATGATTGAATTGACATTACAATAAATCATATTAATGCCAATTATGTTAATGATATGCAAAACTACAAGCTTGGGGATGATAATTTTACCATGTCCACTACTCATTGTAATGATCATGATTGGGGTGACGCTTCTTATGATCTTGAAAATGTATTCAATCCTCATGATGAATATCTTATTGAAATTAAGGTTTGCAATAGTATCGAAAGTGGGTTTGGAAGAGTGTCAAATTTAGGTAAAAATAATCCCACATATTTGGAGAGTGTTCAATCTTATGATTTTTTTTTGATAAAAGTTGGTTTGGAGAGGTCATGACTTTAGTTAATGTTAATGCCACTACCTTGGAAGATTGTAAGACCTTTATCCATGTGTATCATCAAAATAATGATTTATGTGATAGTTATATTATTGAATTTATTCATGACGCTACTGAAAATTACTATGAGAGAGGAATATATGCTTTTACATACTATGTGTTGGAAATTTTGAAGTTATACTTGTTTTGCCTTCCTATGTTAATTGATTGTTGTTCCCATAATTTGTTTGCTCACAAAATCCCTATGTATAGGAAGTGGGTTAGACTTAAATATGCTTGCCATGTCATTCATGATGCCCTTTTTATGCTTCAATTCTTTACCTTTATGTGATCATCATTGAAATCGGCATGCCTAGCTAGGGGCATAAAACGATAGCGCTTGTTGGGAGGCAACCCAATTTTATTTTTATGCTTTTTCTTTTTTGCTTCTGTTCTTGAGTGTTGCACACATTAATACCTCTGTAGTAATTGTGTTTTCTTGTTTTAATTAGTGTTTGAGCCAAGTAAGACCTTTGGGATGGTCTACGGTGTTTGTGAGTTGATTTTTCTGAAAAACAAAAACTTTTGCTCTCAGTCCAGGAATTTTGTAAATTCTGTGGAACATGCTTTTGATCTGAAATTTTTACAAAAGATTGGTATACACATTTCCCTTATTTTCATAATTATTCATAATTTTTTTAGTTATAGAAGTATTCTAAGTTTATAGATTGCTACAGACTGTTCAGTTTTTGACATATTCTGTTTTGTTTGTGTTGTTTGCTTATTTTGATGAATCTATGGGTTGTGTCGGGGGGTATGAACCATGGATAAGTTGGAATATAGTAAATATTACACAAACATAAATAAATAATGAGTTTACAACAGTACCTAAAGTGATGATTTATTTTTCTTATACTAACGGATCTCATGAGTTTTCTGTTGAGTTTTGTGATGTGAAGTTTTCAAGTTTAGGGTAAAGATTTGATGGACTATAGAATAATGAGTTTCAAGATCCTAAGCTTGGGGATTACCAAGGCACCCCAAGAAATATTCAAGTATACCAAATAGCCTAAGCTTGGGATGCCCCGGAAGGCATCCCCTCTTTCGTCTTCAATCCATCGGTAAATTTACTTGAGGCTATATGTTTATTCACCACATGATATGTGTTTTGCTTGGAGCGTCTTGTATCATATGAGTCTTTATTTTTAGTTTTCCAAAATCATCCTTGCTTCACACATCTTTTGAGAGACACACACTGAATCGTGAATTTATTAGAATACTCTATGTGCTTCACTTATATCTTCTGAGCTAGGCAATGTTGCTCTACTCCTTCACTTATATCTTTTAGAGCATGGCGGTGTTTTATTTTATAGAAATTATTAAGCTCTCATACCTAACTTATATTAGTTTCAGAGTCTTTAAGCAGCATGTTAATTGGTTTAGGTTATGAATTTAGTCCTAATATAATGGGCATCCAAGAGGGATATAATAAAAAAAATTCATATTAAGTGCATTGAATATGATGAGAAGTTTGATTCTTTGCATATAGTTTTGAGATATGAAGATGGTAATATGAGAGTCATGCTAGTAAGTAATTTTGAATTGGAAGAAATACTTGTGTTAAAGCTTGTGATTCCCGTAACATGCATGCATGGTGACCCGTTATGTGATGAAGTCGGAGCATGATTTGTTTAATGATTGTCAACCTTTGTGTGGAGGTCGGGATCTCGCTATGGTTAACTCCTACCAACCCTTCTCCTAGGAGCATGCATCTAATTTTTTTCTTCGATAACTAATAGTCTTTTGCAATAAGTATGTGAGTTCTTTATGACTAATGTTCAGTTCATGGATTATACGCACTCTCACCCTTCCACCTTTGCTAGCCTCTCTAGTACCGCGCAGCTTTCGCGAGTACATTAAACCCACCTTCCTAAAAACAGCCACCATATACTTTCCTCAAAACAGCCACAATACCTACCTATCATGGCATTTTCATAGCCATTCCGAGATATATTGCCATGCAACACCACCGTCCCGTTTTTTATGACACGCACCATCATTGTCGTATTGCTTTGCATGATTGTAAGATAGCTAGCATGATGTTTTCATGGCTTGTCAGTTTTTTTTATGTCATTGCTATGCTAGAACATTGCACATCCCAATACACCACCGGGAGCATTCATATAGATTCTTATTTCGTTCTAGATATTGAGTTGTAATCTTTGAGTTGTAAGTAAATAAAAGTGTAATGATTTGCATTATTAGAGCATTGTCCCGTGTGAGAAAAGGATGATGGAAGCTATGATTCCCTCACAAGTTGGGTTGAGTCTCCCGACTTTACAAAAAAATAAAAGAGGCCAGTGATGACCCACAAGTATAGGGGATCAATCGTAGTCCTTTCGATAAGTAAGAGTGTCGAACCCAACGAGGAGCAGAAGGATCTGACAAGTGGTTTTCAGCAAGGAAATATCTGCAGGCACTGAAATTATCGGTAACAAGTGATTGTGTGGTGAGATGATTCGTAGCAAGCAACAAGTAACAAAAGTAGCAACGGTGCAGCAAAGTTGCCCAATCCCTTTTGTAGCAAGGGACAAGCCAGAACAAAGTCTTATAGGAGGAAAAACGCTCCCGAGGACACACGGGAATTTCTGTCATGCTAGTTTCATCATGTTCATATGATTCGCGTTTGTTACTTTGATAGTTTGATATGTGGGTGGACCGGCGCTTGGGTACTGCCCTTACTTGGACAAGCATCCCACTTATGATTAACCCCTCTCGTAAGCATCCGCAACTACGAAAGAAGAATTAAGACAAAGTCTAACCATAGCATTAAACTAGTGGATCCAAATCAGCCCCTTACGAAGTAACGCATAAACTAGGGTTTAAGCTTCTGTCACTCTAGCAACCCATCATCTACTTACTACTTCCCAATGCCTTCCTCTAGGCCCAAATAATGGTGAAGTGTTATGTAGTCGACGTTCACATAACACCACTAGAGGAAAAAAAACATACAACATATCAAAATACCAAACGAATACCAAATTTACATGACTATTATTAGCATGACTTATCCCATGTCCTCAGGAACAAAAGTAACTACTCACAAAACATAATCATAATCATGATCAGAGGTGTAATGAGTAGCATCAAGGATCTGAACATAAACTCTTCCACCAAATAATCCAACTAGCATCAACTACAAAGAGTAATCAACACTACTAGCAACCTTACAAGTACCAATCGGAGTCGCGGGACGGAGATTGGTTACAAGAGATGAACTAGGGTTTGGAGATGAGATGGTGCTGATGAAGGTGTTGATGGTGTCGAGTCCCCTCCGATGAGAGTAGTGTTGGTGATGACGATGGCGACGATTTCCCCCTCCAGGAGGGAAGTTTCACCGACAGGATCGTCCTGCCGGAGCTCTTGATTGGTTCTGCTCAAGTTCCGCCTCGTGGCGGCGGCAAAACCACGAAAAAGCTCCCTTCAGATTTTTTCCTGGACGAGACCCTCCATATAGCAAAAGAGGGGGTCAAGTGGCCCAACAGGGTGCCTACAAGCCCCCATAGCGCGGCCTGGGGGGGTGGCCGCGCCGTGCAGGCTTGTGGCCACCCCCTGGCCCTCCTCCGGTACTTCTTCGGCCCAATATTTTTTATATTGGGAAAAAAATCTCCGTCAATTTTCACGGCGTTTGGAGTTGCGCATAATAGGTATCTCAACTTTGCTCCACTTTTTCAGGGAAGAAGTCCAGTTGCCGGTATTCTCCCTCTTCATGTAAATCTTGCAAAATAAGAGAGATAAGGCATAACAATAGTACCGTGAAGTGAAATAACAGCCAAGGAAGCGATAAATATCAACATGAAAACATGATGCAAAATGGACGTATCAACTCCCCCAAGATTAGACCTCGCTTGTCCTCAAGCGAAAGCCTAGCTCAATAAATATGTCCACATGTTTAGGGAGAGAGGTGTCGACAAAACAAGATACGAACATGCATGCATCATGATCAAGATCAGAACATCAATACCAACATATAATCTCTCATGCTAAAGTGATAATTCCTTCACAAAGTAAAGCATGGATCAAGAACCTTACCGAGAAGTAACAACCGATACCCTTTAGTCATTGAAGCAATTGCAATTTATCACAACATCAGAAAGAGTCAAATGAGAGCTTGTAAAGCAAATCCACATACTCAACCATTCTTTCATTCTCTACAGTTGCTACAACTCACGTGGTACTCATGAGATCAAAGTTTCAGTTGAACACAGAGAAAGATAGGGGCTTATAGTTTTGCCTCCCAACTGCTTACCTCAAGGGTAATGTCAACAATAATAATTCATGAATGCCTACCTCCAAGTTGACATATGAATATAGATCTTTCCCAAGCATGTGACGGTAGCCAAGACAAAGGCAAAATAGGGAATTGGTGAAGATCACCATGATTCTTTCAAGGGCAAAAAGTAAAGTTACAATATAGGCCCTTCGCAGAGGGAAGAAGAGGTTGTCATGCACTTTTGAGGTTTGGATGCGTGTCCTCTTAGTGCGGAGGAACGTCACTTTATATTGCCCCCTGTGATAAAGAACTTTATTATGCAGTCTGTCGCTTTTATGTCTTCCTCATCACAGGTTCGTATAAAGCTTATTTTCCACACACTAATAGATCATACATATTAGAGAGCAATTTTTATTGCTTGCACCCATGACAACTTACTTGAGGGATCTTATTAAATCCATAGGTAGGTATGGTGCACACTCATGGCAAAACTGGTTTGAAGGTTTTATGGATGCACAAGTAGTATCTCTACTTGGTGCGGGAGGTTTTGGCTAATATGAGGTGGAAGCAATCGTCACATGCCAAGGGATCTCTAATCATATAACATTGTTCAGAGCCAAGCAAATACAATTCATTACGTTGTCTTCCTTGTCCAACATCTACTTCTAGGCATGCAATAGTTTAGTGAGTGTTCACAATCATAGATGGTGTCAGAGATGATATATTTGTATGTGAACCTCTCCTTCTTTATCACTTCCTATTATTTGCAACAATGACCAAGGTCTACGTTTGCCTACCCTCAACAAGTTTCAATCCTCATTCTTTTTATATGTGAAGCCATCACTTCCCATAAGATCACTACATGATCTTTCATGCTTTTGTTCTATTCTCACTCTTTTGATCATGGCAAGAGGCAAAGCCCTTCAACTAAGACACTCTTTATTATATGGCTCACGAGCGAGAATACATCAGGGGTGACACAAAGCAAAACTCAAGACTAAAACACTAAGACTTTACTCAACTAGAAAAAGAGAAAACTGAAAAGGAAAACTTAAAACAAAGGTAAAGGCAAAAGATGTGATGGTGATACGATACCGGGGCAACTCCCCCAAGCTTGGCAAAGGCCAAGGGGATTGCCCATACCAATGCTTAGTTGTCTTCCTTTGGTGGTGGCGGAGGAGTTGTTGTAGAGGTCTTGAGCTTGTCTAATTTCCACTTGAGCACAAAATTCTGCTCTCTCAGATCATCATTTTCCTCGTCAAGCTTCAGCACCCTTCGACAAAGTTCCTGCTTACTCTCCTGCAAGAAACGATAAGGGATAAACAAGTTATTAGGCTTCTTCCTTGAGTCAGGGAGGCTCGACTTCTTGAACTCCACATGAGTGCGTCCAGGTTGAGGTAGAGGAGCCTCCTCTCCATTGGAACTCGTTTGTTCCTTCCCCTTGGGATCATAGTCCTCTTCCTCATCAGTGGTCCAGCCATATGGTTCCAAGTCCCCATAGACCTTGGGGTTAGTAAGGTAATCAGCCACATAGATCTCCCCCTCTGAATCCTGAGAAGACATCTTGACCTAGATCTGCGGCAGAAAACAGGCTCGAAACGAAAAACAGAGGAAATCTGCGTGATACGGGGTCAGACCAAACGAAAGTATATATAATGATTTTTTTCCAGACCAGAAGGAGTCCCCTGCAAGAAAACGGAGTCCAGGAGGCGCACGAGGTGGCCACAAGCCCTCACGGCGCGGCCAGGGGTGGGCCCGCACCGTGCAGGCTTGTCGCCTCCTCACACACTTTCCGAACTACTTCCAATTTTTGTATATTTTCAAATATTCCAAAACGGAGAAAATTTCCTACTGGAAAAGTTTTGGACTCTGTTTTCTTACCGAATCATATACCTCTTCGTTTTTGGAGTCTGAAACAGGCTGATAAATGTCCCTTAGGTATTCTTCCGGAGTTATGGTATTGATGATATTGCTTTCAACATTTATGGGAGTACCTGAGATATAATGCTTGATTCTCTGCCCATTTACCACCCTCGGACAATGATGGGGTTATAGTCCTAGGGTAGGGTCATAGGCCTGTCATGTAGGTCCTACCCAAGGACTACCCCTCGCAAAGGACAAGGCCCTTAGTCAGTTCCGACTGAATTAAGGAGTCCCCATCATCCAGTCGGTAACAGGTCCTCGACCATCCAGCCGGAGATTAACATTCGGAGGATATCAAGCTAACCGACTGGATACCACTCGGTACATTGTAACCCCCTGGAGGAAACGGTCGTACGTTTCCAGGTGCATTTATTAGCATTTAGGGCGTACGTTACCTGTAACGTACACATTCAATCCCCACTACTCCACCCCTGTACCTGAACCGTTGTGGAGGGGAGCGCACTCTATATAAGCCACCCTCCCCCACTGGTAGAGGGGTTAGCAACTCATTGTATTCTATATTTCCACTCGACAACAAGCTCCCTGAGCACTAAGACGTAGGGCTATTACCTCTACCGCAGAGGGGCCTGAACTCATACAACCTCGCCGTAGCTAAGGCTCTGCCCATCCGTTTCGTACCCTACACATCTATTGTCAGGCTTATACCCACGAAAGTTGGCGCCCACCTTGGGGTAGGCGTCTAAGCGACTTCCGGCGAGTTTGCGACTACTTCCTTTCGTCATGTCGTCCGGTGGAGATTCGAGCATGGGTCACCAGATCGTCTTCGGCGCTCTCTCCTTCATCGTCGACGATTCGGCGTGGCTTCGGGATGCGCCCCTCGACGTCGAGGCGCTTCCCCGTCGCGGCGCTATGCACTTCTGTGCCGGCGCCCGCGGCATTCTTCTTCTCCAGTAGTCGGCTCCGGTGTCGACCTACACCACCGTCACGCGCCGCGTCAAGCGGTCCCGCCGTCCGCGGCTCCAGCGTTGGGTGCAACACGCCCAGGCGCGCCAGAACGCATCTTCACAAGTGGCGGTTCTAGAGTCAGTTGTGGTTGGCCCGCCGTCCCAGCGCTCGGGCTCGGTTCCGACTGAGTTTCCTCCGAGTACGCGGGTCGCGGGCCTGCAGCAGAAGTACACATGGCCAATTCCCATGAAGATCCCCGTCAAGCTGGTCGGAACGAGCACGAGATCGGCGAAGCGTCCGGCGCGCGTCGTCCACCTCGCCGTTCTGCTAGTCGGCACACTCGGCGGAGCAACGTGGAGCTGTTCCGCACACCCCTCCTCAACTTGGCTGCAGCTGCCAAGATAGCCGTTTCCCTCCAGCCGACTGATTCAGAGGCTGGTAGAGGGATCGAGCAGATCCGAGCCCTGCTGCACACGGTGCAACAGCAGAATTCGGTGGTCTCCCAATCGCACAACAGGATCTATAATAGTTCTGTTCATGCGAATACGCATCAGTCGGTTCACAGCCCAGGTTCCCATCAGCGGCACAGAGGAGGCAGCCGTTCCATAAATCACGAAGATCGCCGCCGTTCACGCACCCCTTCGCGGAGTGGGCCCTACGGGCCCCGACATCATGATGATCGGCGTTCAGTCGGTGACACTTATGACCCAAGGCCCGACGCAAGAGGGCATATCGCCCAGCAGAGGGTCGACAGGGGTTGGGCCCACCGCGATGGTCGCGATATCGACCACCCGAGTGGAAGCAGGGCCACCATTTCTGGTCCCGAGTGTTTCAGTCGAGCCATCCGTTCGGCTGACATCCCTCCCAACTTCCGATTGGCGACGGGAATTAGCAAGTTCACAGGAGAGTCCAAGCCAGAAACGTGGCTGGATGACTACCGAGTGGTAGTCCAGATCGGAGGAGGGGACGACCATGTCGCCACGAAGCACCTCCCTCTGATGCTCGACGGCTCGGCGCGAGCGTGGCTGAACCAGTTGGCCCCCTCAAGCATCTACAGTTGGGCAGATCTGGCCCGAGTGTTCATCAGGACCTTCGAAGCGACGTGCAAGCGCCCTGCTGGCCTTGTGGAGCTCCAGCACTGCGTCCAGAAGTAGAACGAGCCCCTGCGTGACTTCATCCAGCGCTGGACAACTCTCTATCACACGGTGGAGAACGTCACCGAGCATCAAGCAGTCTGCGCCTTCAAGGCAGGCGTGCGGTACAGGGATCTGTACCTGAAGTTCGGCCGAACAGGCGACATCTCCATGAGCAAGATGATGGAGATAGCAACACGCTATGCAAATGGTGAAGAAGAGGACTGCATCCGAAGCAGCAAGCACAAAACAGTCGCTGATGGCGATGGGGGCAACACTCGGAAGCAGAAGCAGAAAGCTCCGACCGCTCCGCAAGCAGAAGCTGCAGCCGTAACCAATGCCAAGTTCAAGGGCAAAGGGAAGGCTCAGTTCACCCCCAAGAAGAAGCAGTTCAATAACCCCATCCTGGACCAGCCATGTCCGGTTCATACGAAGATGGATGAAGAAGGCAACCCCATATATGCGAAGCATACCACTCGATAGTGTCGCCTCCTGATCCAGGGGTTGAGCGAAGGGCAACCGAGTGAGAAGGACCATGAACAGGATGAGGAGGATAAGGAGGATCCGTTCCCCCAAGTCCATGCAACCTTGATGATCTTTGCTGATGTCGAGAGTAAGAGCCGACTGAAGCTGGTGAACAGAGAGGTGAACATGGCCACCCCTACCAACCCCAAGTTCCTCAAATGGTCTCAGACTGCAATCACTTTCGACCAGTCGGATCATCCGGCGCATGTACCCACCCCGGGGAGGCAGGCTCTGGTCGTCGACCCGGTGGTAGAAGGAGTCCGACTGCGCAAAGTCCTCATGGATGGCGGTAGCGGCTTGAACATCATGTACGCCGACACACTCAAGGGGATGGGCATCCCGATGTCCAAACTCAGCGAGAGCAGCATGCAGTTCCATGGAGTCGTCCCTGGACGGAAGGCCAAATCACTCGGCCAGATCGCGTTGGACGTCGTTTTTGGCTCCGACAAGAACTTCCACAAGGAAAAGCTGACGTTCGAAGTGGTTGACTTCCAGAGCGCTTATCACGCAATTCTGGGTCGCCCATGTTACGTATACTTGAAGCTGAAGATGCCAGGCTCGAAGGGTGTGATCACCATCACAGGCAATCGGCAGCGGGCTGAAGAGTGTCTGCAGCAGGGAACAAGAATCGCCGACCAGCAGATGGCCGTCCTCGAGCTGGACGAGTACAAGAAAACAGTCGACCCCGCCGACCTGATGCGCTCGAAGAAGCCAGCTTCAGAGTCTGCATTTCAGTCGCCGGGAGAGACGAAGAAGGTCAGCATCCACCCGATGGACGCCTCTGCTGCCCCGACAAACATCTCCACCACCCTCGATCCTAAATAGGAAGCCGAGCTCACCCAATTCCTCCGTGAGAACTGGGACATCTTCGCATGGAAACCCTCCGACATGCCAGGTGTACCCAGGGAGTTGGCTGAGCACCGACTGCACGTGGATTCCACTGCTCGGCCTGTCCGAGAGCGCCTGCGCCGGTCCGCCGCGCACAAGAGGAAGGCAATGGGGGAAGAGGTGGCCAAGCTGCTGGCAGCCAACTTCATTCGCGAGGTTCACCACTCCGAGTGGCTCGCCAATGTTGTCATGGTGCCCAAGAAGGACAATTCGCTCCG
The DNA here is from genome assembly GCF_904849725.1 of Hordeum vulgare subsp. vulgare. Lineage (NCBI taxonomy): Eukaryota > Viridiplantae > Streptophyta > Magnoliopsida > Poales > Poaceae > Hordeum > Hordeum vulgare. Next base: position 538,545,068 of record NC_058521.1, read on the forward strand.
AATGTGCATCAACTTCAAGCATCTCAATAAGGTCTGCCCGAAAGACCATTTTCCGCTCCCCCGCATAGATCAAATTGTCGAATCGACTGCGGGTTGCGAGCGTCTGTCATTTCTTGATGCCTACTCGGGCTATCATCAGATCCGTCTGTATGGTCCCGATGAGTTAAAAACAGCCTTCATCACCCCATTCGGGTGCTTCTGCTACATCACTATGCCATTCGGTCGGAAGAATGCAGGAGCTACCTTTATGCGCATGATCCAAAAATGTCTCCTCGACCAGATCGGTCGGAATGTGAAGGCGTATATGGATGATATCGTAGTCAAGTCACGCAAAGGTTCCGACCTGCTGACTGACTTGGTAGAAACATTCGCCAACCTTCGTAGGTACAACATCAAGCTCAACCCCGCCAAATGTTCATTCGGCGTTCCCAGCGGAAAGTTACTCGGTTTCTTCGTTTCCGAACGAGGGATCGATGTCAACCCCGAAAAGATCGGGACAATTGTCCGAATGGAGAGGCCGGTCAGAATACACGATGTTCAACGGCTCACAGGTTGCCTAGCGGCTTTGAGCAGGTTCATCAGTCGACTCGGCGAAAAAGCACTTCCTCTGTACCGACTTATGAAGAAATCAGATACTTTCGAGTGGACAGATGAAGCCCAAGTCGCATTCGACGACCTCAAAGTCCTACTTTCCACCCAGCCAGTTCTTACTGCTCCGCTCAGTAAAGTGCCCCTTCTTCTGTATATCGCGGCTACAAATCAAGTCGTTAGTACTGTTCTTACAGTCGAACGAGAAGAAGAAGGCAAAGCATACAAAGTTCAGCGGCCAGTTTACTACGTCTCCGAGGTCCTGACTCCTTCCAAGCAAAGGTATCCCCACTATCAAAAACTTATCTACGAGATTTACATGACTGCGAAGAAGGTGGCCCATTATTTCCAAGACCACTCGGTGTCTGTCGTTTCTGATGCTCCATTGTCGGAAATTCTCCACAATCGAGACGCGTCAGGCCGAGTGGCGAAGTGGGCGATGGAGATGCTGTACTGTGACATCAAGTTCGAGGCCAAGAAAGCTATTAAGTCTCAAGCTTTGTCTGACTTCATAGCAGAATGGGTGGATCAACATCAACCGACCCACATCTACTCGGCCCATTGGACAATGTTCTACGATGGGTCGAAGATGTTGAATGGCTCCGGCGCTGGCGTTGTGGTCATATCGCCAAGGGGCGACAAGCTCAAGTACGTGCTACAAATACACTTCGATTCCTCCAACAACGAGGCAGAGTATGAAGCTCTCCTATTCGGGTTGCGTATGGCCATCTCACTCGGCGTCCGTCACCTGATGGTCTACGGCGATTCGGATTTGGTGGTCAATCAAGTGATGAAAGAGTGGGACGTCAGGAACCCCACCATGACTACATACTGCAATGCAGTGAGGAAGCTTGAGAAGAAGTTTGAAGGTCTAGAACTTCACCATGTTTCCAGACTGAAGAACCAAGCAGCTGATGAGTTGGCAAAACTCGGATCCACTCGGAGACCAGTCCCGAGTGACGTCTGCCTCGAGCACCTCCACCTTCCCTCAGTCAAGGAAGATCCTTTCACAGAGGAGCCGGTACAACCGAAGAGTTCAACGGATCCGACTGAAGTCGATGTACCTGCTGTGGCTGACCTGGTCATGGAGATTCTTGTCGTCATCCCCGATTGGACTGTGCCGATCATTGCATATATCCTGAGGCAGGAACTACCAGAAGACGAAGTCCAGGCCAGACAGATAGTCCGCAGGTCGAAGTCGTTCACTATCAGTGATGGCCAATTGTACAAAGAAAGTATCTCAGGCGTTCTTCAACGATGCATCTCCCCAGAGGAGGGGTAGCTGATTCTGGAGGATATTCACTCGGGGACCTGCGGTCATCACGCTTCTTTGAGAGCAATCGTCGCCAAGGCATTCAGGGCTGGTTTCTTCTGGCTGCAGGCTAACAAGATGGCTAAAGATATGGTTGACCGATGTGAGGGCTTCTAGTTCTACTCCAACAAGTCCCACAAGCCGACGTTTGTGTTGAATACGATCCCTCTTGTGTGGCCGTTTGTAGTGTGGGGATTAGATACAGTCGGCCCATTCAAGACAGGCCAAGGTGGATACACACATCTATTAGTAGCAGTCGACAAGTTCACGAAATGGATCGAAGCGAAGCCCATCAAGAAGCTCGACGCCTCAACAGCCGTCAAGTTTGTCAGGGACATCATCTTCAGATTTGGTGTACCTCACAGCATAATCACGGACAACGGGACAAACTTTGACTCGGACAGATTCAAGGGTTTCTGTACAAGCCAAGGCATCCGAGTGGATTTTGCTTCCGTAGCGCATCCTCAGTCCAACGGACAAGCAGAGCGGGCAAATGGACTTATTTTGCAAGGTTTGAAGCCCCGACTCCTGCAAGAGATAGGACATGCCACTGGCGCTTGGGTTACCGAGCTACCTTCAATGCTTTGGGGACTTCGCACAACCCCGAACAGATCTACAGGGCGATCACCGTTCTTCCTAGTTTATGGAGCAGAAGCGGTCCTTCCGAGTGACTTGCTTCACAATGCGCCACGAGTCGAACTCTTCTCCGAAGCCGAAGCAGAACAAGCAAGGCAAGACGGAGTGGATCTTCTGGAGGAGGAGCGCGAGATGGCACTAACTCGCTCAACCATTTATCAACAAAATCTACGGCATTTTCATGCACGCCACGTCAGAAGTCGCACGTTCCAAGCAGGCGACCTGGTGCTCCGAGTGGATCAACAAAGACCTCACAAGTTGGCTCCGGCCTGGGAAGGACCCTTCATCATCTCCAAGGTGCTGAACAACGGAGCATACAGACTCTACAACATCGAGAGGGACACAGACGAGCCGCGTGCATGGAATGGAGATCTCCTGAAGCGCTTCTACACGTGACCGTCGACCGAAGCAATGTTAAGAACAAGTATTGGTGAAATAATATAAAGCAGATTGAGTTTTTTGCAGGTTCAAAGTTCTTCCGCGGTCGCAAACTCCGGTCTCAAAAAAAAAACTTAGCTGCGATCCGGAATCACCTAAGTATTAACTTTCTCCGAGTGTGCACTTCGCGTCACACTCGGGGGGCTTAGCTGTGATCCAGAATCGCCTAAGTATTAACTTTCTCCGAGTGTGCACTTCACGTCACACTTGGGGGCTTAGCTGCGATCCAGAATCGCCTAAGTATTAACTTTCTCCGAGTGTGCACTTCACGTCACACTCGGGGGCTTAGCTGCGATCCAGAATCACCTAAGTATTAACTTTCTCCGAGTGTGCACTTAACGTCACACTCGGGGGCTTAGCTGCGATCCAGAATCGCCTAAGTATTAACTTTCTCCGAGTGTGCACTTAACGTCACACTCGGGGGCTTAGCTGCGATCCAGAATCGCCTAAGTATTAGCTTTCTCCGAGTGTGCACTTAACGTCACACTCGGGGGCTTAGCTGCGATCCAGAATCGCCTAAGTATTAACTTTCTCTGAGTGTGCACTTAACGTCACACTCGGGGGCTTAGCTGCGATCCAGAATCGCCAAAGTATCAACTTTCTCCGAGTGTGCACTTAACGTCACACTCGGGGGCTTAGCTGCGATCCAGAATCGCCTAAGTATTAACTTTCTCCGAGTGTGCACTTCACGTCACACTCGGGGGCTTAGCTGCGTTCCAGAATCGCCTAAGTATTAACTTTCTCTGAGTGTGCACTTAACGTCACACTCGGGGGCTTAGCTACGATCCAGAATCGCCTAAGTATTAACTTTCTCCGAGTGTGCACTTAACGTCACACTCGGGGGCTTAGCTGCGATCCAGAATCACCTAAGTATTAACTTCCTCCGAGTGTGCACTTAACGTCACACTCGGGGACTTATCTGCGATCCAGAATCGCCTAAGTATTAACCTTCTCCGAGTGTACACTTAACGTCACACTCGGAGGCTTAGCTGCGATCCAGAATCGCCTAAGTATTAACTTTCTCCGAGTGTGCACTTCACGTCACACTCGGGGGCTTAACTACGATCCAGCATCGCTTAAGTATTATCTTTCTCCGAGTGTTCACTTAACGTCACACTCGGGGACTTAGGTGCGATCCAAAATCGCCTAAGTATTAACCTTCTCCGAGTGTACACTTAACATCACACTCGGGGACTTAGGAAATTCCACGGACCCTCAATGAGGCTCATGCAGATGTCAAAACAACTGACTTTGGCTTCACCAAGAAACGTCAAACAAAAACTCGAGTCAACATTGCAACAGAAGAGCAAAAGATTCGATTCAAAGTTCAACCAAAGATGGTAGCTCGGTGTGGATCAAGCTTACCCACACCGAACCAAGAATGTGACGGCCAACGGCAGTGGCCAAAGTTTCTTACAGATCAACACTCGGCATACCGAGGATAAAAGTGTTTTTACGCTTCATCTGGATTAACACCAGGACTGGAGGGCTCTACGAACGTGTCCAGATCAATACCGTCGGTGATGCGGGTAGCACTTTCAAGGAAGGTTTCCATGAAGTCTTCGAATCGAAGTTTCTTCGTGTTGGCCACCTTCAACGTCTTCAACTTCTCCTCGCGCACCTCCTTGCAATGGAATCGGACCAGGGACAGAGCAACATCTGCACCACAACGGGCTGCCGACTTTTTCCACGACCGCACTCGGTTCGGAATCTCCTCCAGTCGGGTCATCAGGTTCTCCATCTCCTGCCGCGACTCATCTTCTGGCCAAAGCTCCTTGTCGATTCGGCCGACGACTTCTCTCAGTCGACCAATGAAAGGACCAACTTTGCCCACGCGGATGTGCGCACGGAGCAGATCCTGATTGGCGTCCTCGCCGAGTGGAACGTTCTCGAGAATCGACCGCTCCACATCAACTGCTTCAGCTTCGCCGTCAAAGCAAAAATCTGCGACAACAGGACAAGTAGACAATAAGTGCCGAGTGTGACGCGCATAACACAAGCACTCGGAAAAAGCAGGACTTACCAGCCAGACGCGTCATCATCTGCCGAGCCCAGTCGCTGACGTATTTCTCCTGTGCTGTGCACCGTTTGTTCAGCACGTCCATCTGACCCATCAGAGCAGTCCTCTGTTTCCCCATCATTTCCACTTCCTCAGTCAACACCTTGTTCGCTTCCCGAGCCTGCTCCGATGACTTCTCCCATCCCTCCAGAGCATCCTTCATGCCACCCATTGCGAGCATGGCTGCATCAAGCTCACCAGCGAGCTGATTCCTCTCCGCCTTGAGAGTTTCATAGGCTGTTCCCATTTCACAGGTTTTCTGCCACCAAACACCAAGGGACAATCAGAAAATTCAACAATAAAAGTCTAAGTTCTTCAGACCCGTGCCGACGCAAGCAGTCGACAGCGGTCTCGGGGACTACACCCAGTGGGTTCACTAAGAGTGACCCCACTGGCACGCAACTCAAGCAGGCCCGCCCTATTGAGCTGCATGTTACCACCTACGCCTACGAGGCCAATACTACCCGACCTGAGTACAACTTACTCTCGGAGACTCTTACAGTAAGTGCACTCCGAGTGCCACAACTGCTAGCAGTCGGTCATGTTATTTACAGACCTGACCAAAGCAAAGACAATATGTATAAAGACAACTGCCGGTGCAAGCACTCGACAGAAGTCTCGGGGACTACACCCACTGGGTTCACTCAGAGTGAACCCATTGCAAACAACAGCTGCTATCCAAAAACACCCAGTGGGTTACAAGAGAAAAGTAAATACTTACTAGCCCACTTACTCGGATATCATCCCGCAGCTCCAAGCTCCGCTGGTACAAGGACGCGACGGAATCGTAGGCCCTCTTGGCTTCCCCAGCCATCAGCTCCGCCTGCACCATGGCTCCCTTGGCCGCTCCCACCTGCTCCTCCAGGAGACGCTGGATGTTGAACTCGACATTCGACGAGCCTGGCATCGTCGGAAGTTCCTGAGGCATCCCGAGGTCCGTTCCAGTCGGCACCTCAACCACTAGCGCCGGTTCAGTCGGCGGCACGTCGGCGGCGAGAGCAGCAACAGGCGGAGCAGCCTCAAGAACGGGCTTCGCAGCCTGTTCAGTTCTCCCCTGATCACCCTCGTCCACGCAAATTGCCCCTGATAGACCGAACGACGCAAGATCTCAGAAAAAGAAAGAGGCTGAACCTATGATAGAACAAAACACTCAAAGTCACTACAACACACCTGGCTGGGACGAGACGACGTTGTCCGTGTCCATGAGGTCATCCTCCTGGCGCGCCAGAGAGGTGGCAGAAGTAGCGACTCTGTCGAGTGAAATCCATTCGACCAATGAACAGGGATTCACTCGGATATCAGAAGAAATTAGAAGATCGATACACTTACGTGGAGGTGACGGGGACAGCAACCCTCATCCGCGGCAGAGCCTTCCGAGGTTTGGACCCACTCGGTTTGGCCGCCTTGGAAGACTGACCCGCAGGCTCAGCGGCAGCATCCCTGGCCCTTTTGGTGCTCCGAGCACTCGGGACCACCGGGGCAGTGGGCGGAGCACTCGAAGATGCTGGAGGGGCCGAGGGAACGGCAGGCTCGTGTCGGCGCTTGGTCCGATGCTCTGTTTGCAGAGGTGGCGAGTCCTGCTCTTCGTCTTCTTCCTCTTCCTCGCTAGTCTCTTCCTCCGACTCCCCGCTGTCGGAGACATATTCAGCGCTCTCCACGCTGCCCTCCTGGCTGCCTTCCTCCTCCTCGGCCGGGTTCCCGTTCGAAACGGGAGAAAACCAGTTGGTCCACTCCTGCATAAAATTCAGTCGGCGACATCAGACGTCACACAGAGATTCAAGCAAACGATAAGATTAAGACAGCTAGGAGCACTCGACAAGTGCCACTCACCTGATTCGGAGGAGGATTATCCACGCAGAAGGGCTTCACTCGCCGAGATCCTTTGGGATTCTCGCAGGGGCCTGTGATCTGGAGCACCCACGAGGTCACCCTCTCCTCAGTCACGCCCACAACGTTGGTCCGAGTGGAATCCTCGGGCCCCGTATAATGCCACATGGCATGGTCGCAAGCCTGCAGGGGTTGGATACGCCGACCGAGGAAGACCTCCAGCAAGTCTATGCCAGTGACCCCCCTCCTGACGACATCTACGAGCGCCCCGACCAGAGGCTGGATGTCGTTCTTCTCCGCCCTCGTGAGCGCGAGTTGCTTAGGTGGGGCGGGCCGATCTAGGCTAAAGGGAGGCAGCCCTGTCGAAGCATTCGGACAGGCGATATCCTGGCAGTAGAACCACGTCGACTGCCAGTTCCTGACCGACTCACTTAGCTCGAGGGCAGGATAACTGCTCCGACTCTTTTTCTGGAAACCTAGACCCCCGCAAAGCTGGAGAAGATGTGTTTTATCATCCGACTGGCTAAGTCGTTTGATGGTCTGGGATCTAGCAGAAAATATGTGCTTGAACATCCCCCAATGGGGAGGACAACCAATGAAACACTCACACAGAAATATAAAGGCAGAGAGATGGGCAATGGTGTTCGGGGGAAAGTGGTGAAGTTGTGCCCCGAAGTGATTCATGATGCCCTTGAGGAAAGGATGCGGGGGCAAGGAGAAACCTCGATAGACGTGGCTGAGAATCAAGACGAGATCCCCCTCCCGGGGTGCCGGCTCGACCTCGTTCTCCGCCGGCAGCCTCCAAGTCTTGTGCACGATCATCCCGTGCTCGACCAGCTGCAGTAGATCCCCCTCCGTCACCGTGGAGGGGAGGAAGTCACCTTGAATCCACCCCGCCGGCAGCGGCCGCTGCCGCCGCTGAGCAGGAGCCGCCGCCTTCCCCTTCTTCTTCCTTGCCTCCATCTTGCTCGTCTGACCCTTGGTCATGGCGGAAGCTGCGAGCCCGCGGGAGGAAGGGGGAAGGAAGAGTGTAGAGGCGCTGGAGGTGGCGAGAGAGACGGAGCAGGCGAAGGCAATAGATTCGGCGAGCGTAACGAAGAACCCTCGCCGCCGAGATTTAAGTAGGGCTCCGACTGGGTCGCTGGCGGGTGGGCCCGAAACCTTATCCCCGACCCACCACGGTGATATTAGTGGAGAGGTTGAAGGCGCGAGAATCTAGGCGTCAGGCGCTACTCGAGCACGATGGCGTCATCCCCGCTGAGCGCGCGGAACCCGAAATTTGAGATCCCGGAAAATCCGCCGCTGTCAGTTGACCGGTCGCGTCAAAAGATGCCGCAGAAGCACTCGGCTTCCGACAGTATGTTTCGCGAGTACTTCCACTCGGATCGTTGGTCACAAGAGACAAAATGGATTGAGGCAAGCAACGCCCAAGCCAAACCCGCTCCAGTCGGATCCAAACTTCAAGCATCGCTTCGTCGTTTCAACCCCAATCCATTCGGGGACTAATGATGGGGTTATAGTCCTAGGGTAGGGTCATAGGCCTGTCATGTAGGTCCTACCCAAGGACTACCCCTCGCAAAGGACAAGGCCCTTAGTCAGTTCCGACTGAATTAAGGAGTCCCCATCATCCAGTCGGTAACAGGTCCTCGACCATCCAGTCGGAGATTAACATTCGGAGGATATCAAGCTAACCGACTGGATACCACTCGGTACATTGTAACCCCCCTGGAGGAAACGGTCGTACGTTTCCAGGTGCATTTATTAGCATTTAGGGCGTACGTTACCTGTAACGTACACATTCAATCCCCACTACTCCACCCCTGTACCTGAAACGTTGTGGAGGGGAGCACACTCTATATAAGCCACCCTCCCCCACTGGTAGAGGGGTTAGCAACTCATTGTATTCTATATTTCCACTCGACAACAAGCTCCCTGAGCACTGAGACGTAGGGCTATTACCTCCACCGCAGAGGGGCCTGAACTCATACAACCTCGCCGTAGCTAAGGCTCTGCCCATCCTTTTCGTACCCTACACATCTACTGTCAGGCTTATACCCACGATCGACAATTACCATCCGTGTTGTTGATCTTGGTAGCACCGGAACGATATACTTCCTCAACAACATAGGGACCTTCCCATTTAGAGAGAAGCTTGCCTGCAAAGAATCTTAAACTAGAGTTATATAGCAAGACATAATCACCTACATTGAACTCATGCTTTTGTATCCTCTTATCATGCCACCTCTTAACCTTCTCTTTGAAGAGCTTGGCATTCTCATATGCTTGAGTTATCCACTCATCAAGCGAGCTAATATCAAACAACCTCTTCTCACCGACAAGTTTGAAATCAAAGTTGAGCTCTTTGATTGCCCAATAAGCTTTATGCTCCAGCTCAAGAGGTAAATAAAATGCTTTCACATACACCATTTTGTACGGAGACATGCCCATGGGATTCTTATAGGCAGTTCTATAAGCCCACAGTGCATCATCGAGCTTCTTAGACCAATTCTTTCTAGACCTGTTGACAGTCTTTTGCAGAATCAGTTTAATCTCTCTGTTGCTTAGCTCTACTTGACCACTGGATTGAGGGTGATAGGGAGATGCAATTCTATGGTTGACATCGTACCTAGCAAGCATTTTACAGAAAGCACCATGAATGAAGTGTGAACCACCGTCGGTCATTAGATATCTAGGGACTCCATATCTAGGGAAGATAACTTCTTTCAGCATCTTGATGGAGGTGTTGTGATCAGCACTACTAGTGGGGATAGCTTCTACCCACTTAGTGACGTAATCAACGGCAACCAAGATGTGAGTATACCCATTGGATTTTGGAAAAGGTCCCATATAATCAAAGCCCCAGACATCAAATGGTTCAATGACAAGTGAATAGTTCATAGGCATTTCCTGACGTTTACCGATATTACCTATTCTTTGTCATTTGTCACAAGGCAAGACAAACATACGGGCATCCTTGAAGAGAGTGGGCCAATAGAAACCTGATTGCAATACCTTGTATGCAGTTCTATTTCCCGCATGGTGTCCTCCGTAGGCCTCGGAGTGACACTTCTGTAGGATCCGTCCCTGTTCATGTTCAGGTACACAACGTCTAATAACACCATCTACTCCTTCCTTATAAAGGTGAGGATCATCCCAAAAGTAATGTCTCAAGTCAAAGAAGAATTTCTTCTTTTGCTGGTACGTGAAACTAGGTGGTATATATTTGGCAACGATATAGTTCGCATAATCAGCATACCACGGTGCACTACGTGAAGCATTGATGACATTGAATTGATCATCGAGAAAACTATCATCAATAGGTTGTGGGTCATCAGGTGGTTGAACAATAGGTGCAGTTATCAAAGCCCTCTTAAGTATTTCGAAGGCTTCCTCTCAATCATCATCAAAGACAAAAGGAATATCCTTTTGCAAGAGATTGGTAAGAGGCCTAGAAATCTTAGAGAAGTCTTTAATGAACCTTCTATAGAAACCAGCATGACCAAGGAAACTTCTTATCCCTCTGATATCTGTGGGGTATGGCATTTTCTCGATTGCATCAATCTTAGCCTTATCGACTTCAATACCTCTTTCAGAAATTTTGTCCTAAGACGATGCCTTCATTAACCATAAAGTGGCACTTCTCCCAATTCAAGACAAGATTGGTGTCTTTACATCTCTGTAAGACTCGATCAAGGTTGCTGAGGCAATCATCAAAGGAAGACCCGTAAACGGAGAAGTCATCCATGAAAACCTCGACAATCTTTTGACAAAAGTTAGAGAATATAGCCATCATACATCTTTGAAAGGTGGCAGGTGCATTACATAAGAAAAAAGGCATACGTCTATAGGCAAAGGTACCGAAAGGGCAGGTGAAAGTGGTTTTCTCCTGATCAGATTGTGCAACTGGTATTTGGGAGAAACCAGAATAACCGTCTAGAAAGTAGAAGTGTGTGTGTTTGGATAGTCTTTCTAGCATTTGGTCGATAAAAGGAAAAGGGTAATGATCTTCCCTAGTGGCCTTATTCAACTTCCTAAAATCAATCACCATCCTATAGCCAGTGATAATCCTCTGTGGGATCAACTCATCCTTATCATTAGGGACAACGGTGATGCCTCCCTTCTTAGGAACGCAATGCACCGGACTCACCCAATCGCTATGAGCAATAGGATAGATAATACCCGTTTCTAGTAGCTTTAGTATTTCTTTTCTTACTACTTCTTTCATTTTAGGATTTAATCTCCTTTGATGATCAGCAACTGGTTTGAAATCAGGAATAGTTTAAATCTTGTGCTGACATAGAGTAGGACTGATGCCCTTAAGATCATCAAGAGTATATCCTATAGCAGCATGATGCTTCCTTAGAGTTTTTAGTAACTTCTTTTCTTCCTTCTCTGAGAGGCTAGCACTAATAATAACAGGATATATCTCCTTTTCATCAAGATATGCATACTTAAGAGTATCAGGCAACTGTTTAAGCTCGAACACAAGATCACCCTTTGGTGGGGGTGGATCCCCAAGCAGTTCAACAGGCAAGTTATTCTTAAGGATAGGATATTGTTCTAAGATAACTCTATCTATTTCATCCCTTTCATCCATATGCATATCATTTTCATGCTCAAGCAAGTATTGCTCTAAGGGATCAGTAGGGGGCACGACAATAGAGGCTAAGGCAATAGTTTCATCCCTACTAGGCAACTCCTTTTCATGAGGTTGTCTACCGAACTTAGAGAAATTGAACTCATGTGACACACCTTCAAAGCCAACAGTGACAGTTTGCTTCTCACAATCAATATGAGCATTGACGGTATTGAGAAAGGGTATACCAAATATGATGGGACAAAAGCTATCTTGTTCGGTAGCAAGAACGAGGAAATCAGCAGGATACTTCGTTTTACCACACAAGACTTCAACATCCCTAACAATTCCCACACAACAGTTAGTATCTCTATTGGCAAGCTGAATCATGACATCTATAGGTTCTATCTCAACAGGTGCAATCTCATCTTTGACTTCATCATATAAGGATTGAGGTATTGCACTAACACTAGCACCCAAGTCACATAAGCCATGATAACAATGATCTCCTATCTTAACAGAAACCACACGCATGCCAACAACAGGCCTATGTTTGTCTCTAGCGTGAGGTTTAGCAATTCTAGCAGTATCTTCACAAAAGTGAATATTATGTCCCTCAACTTCTTCAAACAGAAGATCTTTGATAATAGCAATGCTAGGTTCAACTCTAATTTGCTCAGGGGGTGTAGGTGTTCTAATATAGCCTCTACATATCACAGTTGAAGCTTTAGAATGATCCTTTATCCTAACAGGGAAAGGTGTTTTCTCAATGTAAGCACTGGGTACCACAGGATCATTATAGGCAATGACTTTCTCTTAAAATGGAGTGGGTTTAACTACATTGACTTCTAACGGAGGATGATATTTAAACCACTTCTCTTTGGGGAGATCAATATGAGCAGCAAAAGATTCACACAATGAAGCTACTATCTCAGAGTCAAGTCCATACTTAGCGCTAAAGTCACAAAAAGTATTTGTCTCGACAAAGGATTTAACGCAATCAAAAGTGAAATTCATACCTGACTCCTTACCTTCTTCAAGCTCCCAATCTTCAGAGTTGCGTTTAATTCTCTCCAATAAATTCCACTTGAAGTCAATATCTCTCTTCATAAAAGAATCGGTACAAGAAGTGTCAAGCATGGTGCGATCATCGTGAGAAAGCCGAGCGTATAAGTTTTGAATGATAATTTCTCTCGAGAGCTCATGATTGGGGCATGAATGTAGCATTGATTTAAGCCTCCCCCAAGCTTGAGCGATGCTTTCTCTGTCACGAGGCCAAAAATTATAAATATAATTCCGATCACGATGTACTAAATGCATAGGATAAAACTTTTGATGAAATTCCAATTTCAACCGATTGTAGTCCCATGATCCAGTATCATCACATAGCCTATACCATGTCAACACCTTATCCTTCAAAGATAAAGGAAATACCTTCTTCTTGACCTCATCCTCGGGCACACCTGCAAGCTTAAATAAACCACAAACTTCATCTACATAGATCAGATGGAAGTTTGGATGTGATGTTCCATCTCCTGTAAAAAGGATTAGCCACCAGTTTCTCAAGCATACCCGAAGGAAATTCAAAGCAACTATTTTCAGTAGGTGCAGCAGGTTGAGGAGCAACTATTTGTGCTTCCGTTCGAGGTGAAGATACCCCGAACAAGCCCCTCAAAGGATTAGTATCCATAGTGACAAGTGACAATAAATTTCAGCACACTATATGAATGTTTCCTTACCAAGTTCCACTTACCAAAGGCGCTTCAGTCCCCGACAACGACGCCAGAAAAGAGTCTTGATGACCCACAAGTATAGGGGATCAATCGTAGTCCTTTCGATAAGTAAGAGTGTCAAACCCAACGAGGAGCAGAAGGATCTGACAAGTGGTTTTCAGCAAGGAAATATCTGCAAGCACTAAAATAATCGGTAACAAGTGATTGTGTGGTGAGATGATTCGTAGCAAGCAACAAGTAACAAAAGTAGCAATGGTGCAACAAAGTGGCCCAATCCCTTTTGTAGCAAGGGACAAGCCTGTTACAAAGTCTTATAGGAGGAAAAACGCTCCCGAGGACACACGGGAATTTCTGTCATGCTAGTTTCATCATGTTCATATGATTTGCGTTCGTTTCTTTGATAGTTTGATATGTGGGTGGACCGGCACTTGGGTACTGCCCTTACTTGGACAAGCATCCCACTTATGATTAACCCCTCTCGCAAGCATCCGCAACTACGAAAGAAGAATTAAGACAAAGTCTAACCATAGCATTAAACTAGTGGATCCAAATCAGCCCCTTACGAAGTAACGCATAAACTAGGGTTTAAGCTTGTGTCACTCTAGCAACCCATCATCTACTTACTACTTCCCAATGCCTTCCTCTAGGCCCAAATAATGGTGAAGTGTTATGTAGTCGACGTTCACATAACACCACTAGAGGAAAAACAACATACAACATATCAAAATACCGAACGAATACCAAATTCACATGACTATTATTAGCATGACTTATCCCATGTCTTCAGGAACAAAAGTAACTACTCACAAAGCATAATCATAATCATGATCAGAGGAGTAATGAGTAGCATCAAGGATCTGAACATAAACTCTTCCACCAAATAATCTAACTAGCATCAACTACAAAGAGTAATCAACACTACTAGCAACCTCATAAGTACCAATCGGAGTCGCGAGACGGAGATTGGTTACAAGTGATGAACTAGGGTTTGGAGATGAGATGGTTCTGATGAAGATGTTGATGGTGACGAGTCCTCTCCGATGAGAGGAGTGTTGGTGATGACGATGGCGATGATTTCCCACTCCGGGAGGGAAGTTTCCCCGGCAGGATCGTCCTACCGGAGCTCTAGATTGGTTTTGCTCAAGTTCCGCCTCGTGGCGGCAGCGAAACCACGAAAAATCTCCCTTCTGATTTTTTCTAGACGAAACCCTCCATATAGCAAAAGAGGGGGGCAAGTGGCCCAACAGGGTGCCCACAAGCCCCCATGGCGCGACCTGGGGGGTGGCCGCGCCGTGCAAGCTTGTGGCCACCCCCTGACCCTCCTCCGGTACTTCTTCGGCCTAGTATTTTTTATACATTGGGAAAAAAATTCCGTTGATTTTCACGGCGTTTGCAGTTGCGCAAAATAGGTATCTCAACTTTGCTCCACTTTCAGGCCAGAATTCCAATTGCCGGTATTCTCCCTCTTCATGTAAACCTTGCAAAATAAGAGAGAAAAGACATAAGAATAGTACCGTGAAGTGAAATAACAGCCAAGGAAGCGATAAATATCAACATGAAAACATGATGCAAAATGGACGTATCAGCTAATAAAGCCCACAAAAAAAGAGGCCAAAGATGCCAACCAAAAAAAATGAGAGAAAGAGAGAAGGGACAATGCTACTATCTTTTTCCACACTTGTGCTTCAAACAAGCACCATGTTCTTCATAGAGAGTCTCCTATTTTGTCACTTTCATCTAACTAGTGGAGTTTCGTCTTTTGCACGACCACTTAGTTTTCTTTTTGAGCTTTCATACACTTATAGCTCTAGTGCATTTGTTGCATGGCAATCCCTACTCACTCACATTGATATCTATTGATGGGCGTCTCCATAGCCCGTTGATACGCCTAATTGATGTGAGACTATCTTCTCCTCTTTATTTTTGCAACCTCCACCATATTCTATTTTCACCTATAGTGCTATATCCATGGCTCACGCTCATGTTTTGCGTGAGAGTTGAAAAGGTTTGAGAATATAAAAAGTGTGAAATAATAGCTTGACTTTCATCGGGGTTGTGCATGATTTAGATACTTTGTGTGGGGAAGATGGAGCATGGCCAGACCATATGATTTTGTAGGGATAACTTTCTAAGACCATGTTATTTCGAAAGGAAGCAATTGCCTTGTTAGCATGCTTGAAGTATTATTGTTTGTATGTAAATATTAGACTTTTGTTTTGAATCTTATGGATCTGAATATTCATGCCACAATAAATAATATTACATGGATAAATATGTTAGGTAGCATTCCACATCAATTTTTTTTATCATTTACCTACTCGAGGACGAGGAGGAATTAAGCTTGGGGATGCTTGATTGATAACCCACAAGTGTAGGGGATCGCAACAGTTTTCGCGGGTAAGTCAACCCAATTTATTGATTCGACACAAGGGGAGCCTAAGACTATTTATAAGATTTAACGGTTGAGTTGTCAATTCAACCGCACCTGAAAGATACTTGCTTGGCAACGAAATATTAGTGGCAACGGTGATATGGAGGTGATGGTGGCAACGGGAATAATAGTGGCAAAGCAACGAAAGTAAAGATACTTGCGACCAGCAGGATTAGAACACTGTAGGCTAAGGAGATGGATGATTGGTCATGGATGAGAGATATCATGTATTTAACGTGGGGCAAGACACATAGAAAAGTAATGATCATCTAGGCATATATCAAACATTAGGCATGTATCCCGAGATAGTCTTGCATGCTTGCAATAAGAACTTGCACAACATCTTTTGTCCTACCATCCCGCTATCAACGGGGCCAAAAGGAACTTATGGAGATTAAGGTGCACCTCTCAAAGAGCACCGGAACAAAACATTAACAATTAATGGATACATAGAATCCTCAAACTATAGTCTATCCCCTTTTGTGTCCCAAGCTGTCACCATTGGGATCGCCGGTTCCGGACTATAATAGGTGTTGGAAATATGCCCTAGAGGCAATAATAAAATGGTTATTATCATATTTCCTTGTTCATGATAATCGTCTATTGTTCATGCTATAACTGTATTAATAGGAAACAGTAATACATGTGTGAATAAATAGATCACAATGTGTCCCTAGCAAGCCTCTAGTTGGCTAGCTCGTTGATCAATAGATGATCATGGTTTCCTGATCATGGACATTAGATGTCATTGATAACGGGATCACATCATTGGGAGAATGATGTGATGGACAAGACCCAATACTAAGCATATCACTAGATTGTATTGTTTGTATGCTAAAGCTTTTCTAATGTCAAGTGTATTTTCCTTCGACCATGAGATTGTGCAACTCCCGGATACCGTAGGAGTGCTTTTGGTGTATCAAACGTCACAACGTAAGTGGGTGACTATAAAGATGCACTACGGGAACCTCTGAAAGTGTCTGTTGGGTTGGTACGAATCGAGATCGGGATTTGTCGCTCCGTGTGACGGAGAGGTATCTCTGGGCCCACTCGATAGAACATCATCATGAGCTCAATGTGACTAAGGAGTTAGTCACACGATGACGTGCTACGGAACGAGTAAATAGACTTACCCGTAACGACATTGAACAAGGTATAGGTATATCGACGATCGAATCTCGGGCAAGTTCTATACCGACAGACAAAGGGAATTGTATACGGGATTGATTGAATCCTTGACATCGTGGTTTATCGACGAGATAATCATCGAACATGTGGGGCCACCATGGGTATCCAGATCCCGCTGATGGTTATTGGCCGGAGAGCGTCTCGGTCATGTCTGCATGTTTCCCGAACCCGTAGGGTCTACACACTTAAGGTTTGATGACGCTAGGGTTATAGGGAAATGTTATACGAGGTTACCGAAAGTTGTTCAGAGTCCCGGATGAGATCCCGGACGTCACGAGGAGCTCCGGAATGGTCCGGAGGTAAAGATTGGTATATAGGATGGATGGTTTTGGACACCGGAAATGTTTCGGGCGTCACCGGTAGCGTATCGGGACCACCTGGACCACCAGAAATGGTCCCGGGGGTCCACTGAGAGGGGCCACCTACCCCAAGGGGTAGCATGGGCGAAAAGGTGGTGGGAAACCAGCCCAAAGTGGGCTAGTGCGCCTCCCACAAAGGGTCCCATGGCGCAGGAGGTGGAGAGGGGGGGGGAACCCTAGGCGCTGGTGGGCCTAAGGCCCACCTAGGGGTACGCCACCCCCTCCCCTTGCCCTAGCCGCAAAACCTCCCATCTGGGGGGGCTGCCGCACCACCTAGAGGGGAAACCCTAGGGGTGGCACCCCCCTCCCCTCGTCCTATATATATTGAGGGGTTTGGGGCTGTTGGGGCACACCGTTTATTCTCCCCTAGGCGCAGCCTTGCTCCCCTCCTTCCTCCTCCTCCCACGGTGCTTGGCGAAGCCTTGCCAGGAGACCTCGTCTCTCCATCGACACCACGCCATCGTGCTGCCGGAGATCTTCCCCAACCTCTCCCTCCTCCTTGCTGGATCAAGGTGCAGGAGACGTCACCGGGCTACACGTGTGTTGAACGCGGAGGTGTCGTGGTTCGGCACTAGATCGGAATCTCACCATGATTTGAATCGCCGCGAGTACGACTCCATCAACTGCGTTCTAGCAACGCTTCGGCTTAGAGATCTTCAAAGGTATGAAGATGCACTCACCCCTCTCTCGTTGCTGGTCTCACCATAGGAAGATCTGAATATGCGTAGGAATTTTTTTGTATTTATGCTACATACCCAACAGTGGTATCAGAGCCAGGTTTTCTGTGCGTAGATTTTATGCACGAGTAGAACACAAAAGGTTGTGGGTGATGATTTTTCAATTGCTTGCCGCTACTTGTCTTATTCTTTTCTGACGGTATTGTGGGATGAAGCGGCACAGACTGACCTTAGACGTACGCTTACGTGAGACTGGTTCCACCGACACACATGCACACCGTGCATAAAGGTGGCTAGCGGGTGTGTGTCTCTCCTACTCTAGTCGGATTGGATTTGATGAAAAGGGTCCTTATGAAGGGTAAATGGCTTTGGCATATCATCGTTGTGGCTGTCACGTAGGTGAGAAGGCGTTCTTGCTAGAAATCCAAATCAGCCACGTAAAACTTGCAACAACAATTAGAGGACGTCTAACTTGTTTTTGCAGGTTTTGACATGTGATGTTATATGGCCAAAGTTGTGATGTTGCATGTATGATGTATGAGATGATCATGTCATTGTAATAGGTTTCACGACTTGCATGTCGATGAGCATGACAACCGACAAGAGCTATAGGAGTTGTCTTAATTTATTGTATGAGATGCAACGCCATGTGCTTACTACTTTTACTTCATTGCTAACGATTAGCTATAGTAGTAGTGACAGTAGTAGTTGGCGTGACGACTTCACGGAGATACGATGATGGAGATCATTATGATGGAGATCATGGTGTCACGCCGGTGACAATGATGATCATGCGATGCCTGAAGATGGAGATCGAAAGAGCAAAGATGATAATGGTCATATCATGTCACTATATGATTGCATTGTGATGTTTATCATGTTTTTCATCTTATTGCTTAGAACGACGGTAGCATAATAAGATGATCCCTCTTAAAATTTCGAGAACGTATTCCCCTAAGTGTGCACCGTTGCAAAGGATCGTTGTCTCGAAGCACCATGTGATGATCGGGTGTGATAGATTCTAACGTTCGCATACAGTGGGTGTAAGCCAGATTTGCACACGCGAAACACCTAGGTTGGCTCGACGAGCTTAGCAGGTACAGACATGACCTCGAATACAAAAGACTGAAAGGTCAAACATGAGTCGTATGGTTGAATACGATCAGCATAAAGTTGCTCACCATGATGACTAGTTGGTCTCACGTGATGATCGGACATGGGTTAGTCAACATGGATCATGTATCACTTAGATGACTAGAGGGATGTCGATTTAAGTGGGAGTTCATACTTAATTTGATTAAATGAACTTCATTGTCATGAACTTAGTCTAAAAGTTCTCTTTGTAAATATTGTAGATGGCCAACGTCAACCTCAATTTCAACGCATTCCTAGAGAAAAACAAGGTGAAATATGATGGTAGCAACTATGCGGACTGAGTTCGCAACTTGAAGCTCATCCTTGAAGCAGCTAAAAAGTCTTATGTCCTTGATGCGCCGCTAGGTGACCCCCCCCGCTCCCGCAGCAGCCCATGACATTCTGAACGTGTGGCAAACGAGGAGTGATGACTACTCTCTCGTTAGGTGTGGCATGTTATACAGTTTGGAAACGGGGCTCCAAAGGCGTTTTGAGAAACACAGTGCATATGAGATGTTCCAAGAGCTGAAACTAGTTTTTCAAGCTCATGCCCGTGTCGAGAGATATGAAGTCTCCAACAAGTTCTTTAGCTGTAAGATGGAGGAGAACAGTGTTGTCAGTGAGCACATACTCAAAATGTCTGGGTTACACGGTCGTCTGACTTCACTTGGAGTCGAACTTCCGGATGATGCTATAATTGACAGAATCCTCCAGTCTCGCCCACCATGCTACAAAGGTTTTGTGCTGAACGACAACATGCAAGGGATGGAGAAGACCATTCCCGAGTTGTACTCGATGCTCAAGTCTGCAGAAGTAGAAATCAAGAAAGAGCATCAAGTGTTGATGGTCAACAAGACCACCAGTTTCAAGAAGGGCAAGGGTAAGAAGAACTTCAAGAAAGACGGCAAAGCCGTTGCCGCGCCCGGTAAGCCAGATGCCGGGAAGAAGAAAAAGAATGGACCCAAGCCTGAGACTGAGTGCTTCTATTGCAAGGGAAAGTCACTGGAAGCGGAGCTGCCCCAAGTACTTAGCGGACAAGAAGGCCGGCAATGTTAAAGGTATATGTGATATACATGTTATTAAAGTGTACCTTACCAACGCTCGTAGTAGATCCTGGGTATTTGATACTGGTGCTTTTGCTCACATTTGCAACTCAAAGCAGGAACTGCGGAATAAGCGGAGACTAGCCAAGGACGAGATGACTATGCGCGTCGGGAATGGCTCCAAGGTCGATGTGATCGCCGTCGGCACGCTACCTCTACATCTACCGTCGGGATTAGTTTTAAACCTTAATAATTGTTATTTAGTACCATCTTTGAGCATGAATATTGTATCAGGGTCTTGCTTAATGCGAGACGGCTACTCATTTAAGTCAGAGAATAATGGTTGTTCTATTTATATGAGTGATATGTTTTATGGTCATGCTCTGCTGGTGAATGGTTTATTCTTGATGAATCTCAATCGTGATGTTACACATATTCATAGTGTGAGTACCAAAAGATGTAAAGTTGATAATGATAGTCCCACATACTTGTGGCACTGCCGCCTTGGTCATATCGATGTTAAGAGCATGAAGAAGCTCCATACTAATGGACTATTAGAGTCTCTTGACTTTGAATCATTTGACACATGCGAACCGTGCCTCATGGGCAAGATGACTAAGACTCCATTCTCAGAAATAATAGAGAGAGCGACCGACTTATTGGAAATAATACATACTGATGTCTGTGGTCCAATGAACGTTGAAGCTCGCGGTGGCTACCGTTATGTTCTCACTCTCACCGATGATTTGAGTAGGTATGGGTATATCTACTTGATGAAGCACAAATCTGAACCGTTTGAAAAGTTCAAGGAATTTCAGAGTGAGGTTGAGAATCAACGTGACAGAAAAATTAAGTATCTACGATATGATCGTGGAGGAGAATATTTGAGTCACGAGTTTGGCACACATCTAAGGAAGTGTGGAATCGTTTCACAACTCACGCCGCCTCGCACACCGCAACGCAATGGAGTGTGTGAACGTTGTAATCGCACTTTATTAGATATGGTACGATCTATGATGTCTCTTACCGACTTACCGCTATCATTTTGGGGATACACATTAGAAACTGCAGCATTCACTTTAAATAGGGCACCGTCTAAATCCGTTGAGACGACACCGTATGAACCGTGGTTTAGCAAGAAACCTAAGTTGTCGTTTCTTAAAGTTTGGGGCTACGATGCTTATGTGAAGAAACTTCAACCAGAGAAGCTCGAACCCAAAGCGGAGAATTGCGTATTCATAGGATACCCTAAGGAAACTATTGGGTATACCTTCTATCTTAGATCCGAAGGTAAAACCTTTGTTGCCAAGAACGGATCCTTTCTAGAGAAAGAGTTTCTCTCGAAAGAAGTAAGTGGGAGGAAAGTAGAACTTGATGAGGTAATTACACCCCCTCTTGAACAGGAAAGTAGCGCAGTGCGGGAAATTGTTCCTGTGGTGCCTACACAAACTGAAGAGGAAGTTAATGATAATGATCATGAAGCTTCGGATCAAATTACTACTGAACCGCGAAGGTCCACAAGGGCACGCTCCGCACCAGAGTGGTACGGCAACCCTGTGATGGAAATCATGTTGTTAGACAACGGTGAACCTTCGAACTATGAAGAAGCAATGGCGGGCCCGGATTCCAACAAATGGCTTGAAGCTATGAAATCCGATATAGGATCCATGTATGAGAACAAAGTATGGACTTTGGTGGACTTGCCCGATGACCGGCGAGCCATAGAAAATAAATGGATCTTCAAGAATAAGACTGATGCAAACGGTAATGTGACCGTTTATAAAGATCGACTTGTCGCAAAGGGTTTTCGAAAAATTCAAGGAGTTGACTACAAAGAGAATTTCTCTCCCGTAGCGAAGCTGAAATCAGTCCGAATCATGTTAGCAATTGCCTCCTTTTATGATTATGAAATTAGGCAAATGGACGTCAAAACAGTGTTCCTTAAAGGGAATCTTAAGGAAGAGTTGTATATGATGCTACCAGAAGGTTTTGTCGACCCTAAGGGTGCTAACAAAGTGTGCAAGCTCCAGCGCTCCATCTATGGGCTGGTGCAAGCATCTCGGAGTTGGAACATTCGCTTCAGTGAGGTGATTAAAGCGTTTGGGTTCATACAGGTTTATGGAGAAGCCTGTATGTACAAGAGAGTGAGTGGGAGCTCTGTAGCTTTCCTCATACTGTATGTGGATGACATATTATTGATGGGGAATAATATATAGATGTTACAGAGCATAGAGGCCTATTTGAACAAGAGTTTTTCGATGAAGGACCTTGGAGAAGCTGCATACATATTAGGCATCAAGATCTATAGAGATAGATCGAGACGCCTCATAGGTCTTTTGCAAAGTACATACCTTGACAAGATATTGAAGAAGTTCAATATGGAAAACTAAAACAAGGGGTTCTTGCCAGTTTTGCAAGGTATGAGATTGAGTAAGACTCAGTCACCGACCACGGCAGCAGATAGAGAGAAGATGAGTACTGTCCCCTACACTTCAGCCGTAGGCTCTCTAATGAATGCCATGCTGTGTACCAGACCTGATATAAACCTTGCCATAAGTTTGGTAGGGAGGTACCAAAGTGATCCCGGTATGGAACACTGGACAGCGGTCAAGAATATCCTTAAGTACCCGAAGAGGAGTAAGGACATGTCTCTCGTTTATGGAGGTGACGAAGAGCTCGTCGTAAAGGGTTACGTCGATGCTAGCTTCGACACAGATCCGGATGACTCTAAGTCACAGACCGGATACGTGTATGTTTGGAATGGTGGGGCAGTGAGCTGGTGGAGCAGCAAGCAAGAAGTCGTGGTTGCATCTACATGTGAAGCGGAGTACATAGCTGCTTGAGAAGCGGCTCATGAAGGAATTTGGATGAAGGAGCTCATCACCGACCTTGGAGTGGTTCCAAGCGCGTAGGGTCCAATGACACTCTTTTGTGATAACACTGGGGCAATTGCCATAGCCAAGGAGCCCAGGTTTCACCGGAAGACGAAGCACATCAAACGCCGCTACAACTCCATCCAGGACCATGTCCAGAGTGGAGTAATAGAGATTTGAAAAGTACATATGGATCTGAATGTTGCAGACCGGTTGACTAAACATGATCAACACCATTATGCTATGGGTGTTCGATACAGCACAATCTAACTAGATTATTGACTCTAGTGCAAGTGGGAGGCTGTTGAAAATATGCCCTAGAGGCAATAATAAAATGGTTATTATCATATTTCCTTGTTCATGATAATCGTCTATTGTTCATGCTATAATTGTATTAACAGGAAACAATAATACATGTGTGAATAAATAGATCACAATGTGTCCCTAGCAAGCCTCTAGTTGGCTAGCTCGTTGATCAATAGATGATCATGATTTCTTGATCATGGACATTAGATGTCATTGATAACGGGATTAAATCATTGGGAGAATGATGTGATGGACAAGACCCAATCCTAAGCATAACACTAGATCGTATTGTTCGTATGCTAAAGTGTTTCTAATGTCAAGTGTCTTTTCCTTCGACCGTGAGATTGTGCAACTCCCGGATACCGTAGAAGTGCTTTGGGTGTATCAAACGTCACAACGTAACTCGGTGACTATAAAGGTGCACTACGGGTACCTCTGAAAGTGTATGTTGGGTTGGTACGAATCGAGATCGGGATTTGTCGCTCCGTGTGACGGAGAGGTATCTCTGGGACCACTCGATAGAACATCATCATGAGCTCAATGTGACTAAGTAGTTAGTCACATGATGACGTGCTACGGAACGAGTAAAGAGACTTACCGGTAACGACATTGAACAAGGTATAGGTATACCGATGATCGAATCTCGGGCAAGTTCCATACCGACAGACAAAGGGAATTGTATACGGGATGATTGAATCCTTGACATCGTCGTTCATCGATGAGATCATCGTGGAACATGTGGGAGACACCATGGGTATCCAGATCCCGCTGATGGTTATTGGTCGGAGAGCGTTTCGGTCATGTCTGCATGTTTCCCGAACCCGTAGGGTCTACACACTTAAGGTTCGATTACGCTAGGTTTATAGGGAAATGTTATACGAGGTTACCGAAAGTTGTTCGGAGTCCCGGATGAGATCCCGTACGTCACGAGGAGCTCTGGAATGGTCCGGAGGTAAACATTGATATATAGGATGGATGGTTTTGGACACCGGAAATGTTTCGGGTGTCACCGGTAGCGTACCGGGACCACCGGAAATGGTCCCGGGGGTCCACCGAGAGGGGCCACCTGCCCCAAGAGGTAGCATGGGCCAAAAGGTGGTGGGAAACCAGCCCAAAGTGGGCTGGTGCACCTCCCACAAAGGGGCCCATGGAGCAGGAGGACCAGAGGGGGGGAACCCTAGGCGCTGGTGGGCCTAAGGCCCACCTAGGGGTGCGCCACCCCCTCCCCTTGCCCTAGCCGCCACACCTCCCATCTAGGGGCTGCCGCACCACCTAGGGGGGAAACCCTAGGGTGGAACCTCCTCCCATCCTCCTATATATATGGAGGGGTTTGGGGCTCTTGGGGCACACCGTTTATTCTCCCCTAGGCGCGGCCCTGCTCCCCTCCTTCCTCCTCCTCCGATGGTGCTTGGCGAAGCCCTGCCGGGAGACCTCATCTCTCCATCGACACCACGCCATTGTGCTGCCGGAGATCTTCCCCAACCTCTCCTCCTCCTTGCTGGATCAAGGTGCGGGAGACGTCACCGGGCTGCACGTGTGTTGAACGCGGAGGTGTCGTGGTTCGGCACTAGATCGGAATCTCACCGCAATCTGAATCGCCGCGAGTACGACTCCATCAACCGCGTTCTAGAAACACTTCCGCTTAGAGATCTTCAAAGGTATGAATATGCACTCACCCCTCTCTCGTTGCTGGTCTATCCATAGGAAGATCTGAATACGCGTAGGAAATTGTTTGAATTTATGCTACGTTACCCAAAAGTGGTATCAGAGCCAGGTGTTCTATGCGTAGATTCTCTGCACGAGTAGAACACAAAAGGTTGTGGGCGATGATTTGTCAATTTCTTGCTGCTACTAGTCTTATTCTTTTCCGGTGGTATTGTGGGATGAAGCGGCCCGGACCGACCTTACACGTAAGCTTACGTGAGAAAGTTTCCACCGACTAACATGCACTAGGTGCATAAGGTGGCTAGTGGGTGTCTGTCTCTCCTACTCTAGTCGGATTGGATTTGATGAAAAGGGTCCTTATGAAGGGTAAATAGCTTCGGCATATCATCGTTGTGGCTGTCACGTAGGTAAGAAGTAGTTCTTGCTAGAAACCCAAATCAGCCACGTAAAACTTGCAACAATAATTAGAGGACGTCTAACTTATTTTTGCAGGGTTTGACTGTTGGAATTATGCCCTAGAGGCAATTATAAATGTATAGTTATTATAATTCCTGTATCAAGATAATAGTTTATTATCCATGCTATAATTGTATTGAATGAAGACTCATTTACATGTGTGGATACATAGACAAAACACCGTCCCTAGCATGCCTCTAGTTGGCTAGCCAGTTGATCGATGATAGTCAGTGTCTTCTGATTATGAACAAGGTGTTGTTGCTTGATAACTGGATCACGTCATTGGGAGAATCACGTGATGGACTAGACCCAAACTAATAGACGTAGCATGTTGATCGTGTCATTTTGTTGCTACTGTTTTCTGCGTGTCAAGTATTTATTCCTATGACCATGAGATCATATAACTCACTGACACCGGAGGAATGCTTTGTGTGTATCAAACGTCGCAACGTAACTGGGTGACTATAAAGATGCTCTACAGGTATCTCCGAAGGTGTTAGTTGAGTTAGTATGGATCAAGACTGGGATTTGTCACTCCGTGTGACGGAGAGGTATCTCGGGGCCCACTCGGTAATACAACATCACACACAAGCCTTGCAAGCAATGTAACTTAGTGTAAGTTGCGGGATCTTGTATTACGGAACGAGTAAAGAGACTTGCCGGTAAACGAGATTGAAATAGGTATGCGGATACTGACGATCGAATCTCGGGCAAGTAACATACCGAAGGACAAAGGGAATGACATACGGGATTATACGAATCCTTGGCACTGAGGTTCAAACGATAAGATCTTCGTAGAATATGTAGGATCCAATATGGGCATCCAGGTCCCGCTATTGGATATTGACCGAGGAGTGTCTTGGGTCATGTCTACATAGTTCTCGAACCCGCAGGGTCTGCACACTTAAGGTTCGACGTTGTTTTATGCGTATTTGAGTTATATGGTTGGTTACCTAATGTTGTTCGGAGTCCCGGATGAGATCACGGACGTCACGAGGGTTTCCGGAATGGTCCGGAAACGAAGATTGATATATAGGATGACCTCATTTGATTACCGGAAGGTTTTCGGAGTTACCGGGAATGTACCGGGAATGACGAATGGGTTCCGGGAGTTCACCGGAGGGGGGCAACCCACTCCGGGGAAGCCCATAGGCATTTGGGGGGGTCACACCAGCCCTTAGTGGGCTGGTGGGATAGCCCACCAAATCCTATGCGCCAAGGAAGAAAAAAATCAAAGGAAAAGAAAAAAAAAGGGAGAAGTGGGAAGGGAGAAGGACTCCCTCCCACCAAACCAAGTAGGACTCGGTTTGGGGGGGGGGGAGAGTCCTCCCCCCTGGCTCGGCTGACCCCTTGGGGTTCCCTTGGACCCCAAGGCAAGGTCCCCCTCCCTCCTCCTATATATATGGGGCTTTTAGGGAAGATTTGAGACGACTTTCTCACGGCTGCCCGACCACATACCTCCATAGTTTTTCCTCTAGATCATGTTTCTGCGGAGCTCGGGCGGAGCCCTGCTGAGACAAGATCATCACCAACCTCCGGAGCGCCGTCACGCTGCCGGAGAACTCTTCTACCTCTCCGTCTCTCTTGCTGGATCAAGAAGGCCGAGATCATCGTCGAGCTGTACGTATGCTGAACGCGGAGGTGCCGTCCGTTCGGTACTAGATCGTGGGACTGATCGCGGGATTGTTCGCGGGGCGGATCGAGGGACGTGAGGACGTTCCACTACATCAACCGCGATCTCTTATCGCTTCTGCTGTACAATCTACAAGGGTACGTAGATCACTCATCCCCTCTCGTAGATGATATCACCATGATAGGTCTTCGTGCGCGTAGGAAAATTTTTGTTTCCCATGCGACGTTCCCCAACAGTGGCATCATGAGCTAGGTTCATGCGTAGATGTCTTCTCGAGTAGAACACAAAAGGTTTTGTGGGCGGTGATGTGCGTTTTGCTGCCCTCCTTAGTCTTTTCTTGATTCCGCGGTATTGTTGGATTGAAGCGGCTTGGACCGACATTACTCGTACGCTTACGAGAGACTGGTTTCATCGTTACGAGTAACCCCCTTTGCTCAAAGATGACTGGCAAGTGACGGTTTCTCCAACTTTAGTTGAATCGGATTTGACCGAGGAGGTCCTTGGATGAGGTTAAATAGCAACTCATATATCTCCGTTGTGGTGTTTGCGTAAGTAAGATGCGATCCTACTAGATACCCTTGGTCACCACGTAAAACATGCAACAACAAAATTAGAGGACGTCTAACTTGTTTTTGCAGGGTATGATTGTGATGTGATATGGCCAATGATGTGATGTGATATATTGGATGTATGAGATGATCATGTTGTAATAGAAATATCGACTTGCACGTCGATGGTACGGCAACCGGCAGGAGCCATAGGGTTGTCTTTATACTAACATATGTGCTTGCAGATGCGTTTACTATTTTGCTAGGATGTAGCTTTAGTAGTGATAGCATAAGTAGCACGACAACCCCGATGGCGACACATTGATGGAGATCATGATGATGGAGATCATGGTGTGGCGCCGGTGACAAGAAGATCGTGCCGGTGCTTTGGTGATGGAGATCAAGAAGCACGTGATGATGGCCATATCATGTCACTTATGAATTGCATGTGATGTTAATCCTTTTATGCACCTTATTTTGCTTAGAACGACGGTAGCATTATGAGGTGATCTCTCACTAAAATTTCAAGACGAAATTGTGTTCTCCCCGACTGTGCACCGTTGCTACAGTTCGTCGTTTCGAGACACCACGTGATGATCGGGTGTGATAGACTCAACGTTCACATACAACGGGTGCAAAACAGTTGCGCACGCAGAACACTCGGGTTAAGCTTGACGAGCCTAGCATGTGCAGACATGGCCTCAGAACACATGAGACCGAAAGGTCGATCATGAATCATATAGATGATATGATTAGCATAGGGATGCTTACCACTGAAACTACTCCCGACTCACGTGATGATCGGACTTGGGATAGTGTAGGTGGATCATGAACCACTCAAATGACTAGAGAGATGTACTTTTTGAGTGGGAGTTTAGCATGTAATTTGATTAAGTTGAACTCTAATTATCTTGAACATAGTCTAAGTCCACTTTGAATATATTTGTGTTGTAGATCATGGCTCACGCAAGTGTCATCCTCAATTTTAATACGTTCCTAGAGAAAGCTAAGTTGAAAGATGATGGAAGCAACTTTGTAGACTGGGCTCGTAATCTTAAGCTAATCTTACAAGCTGGAAAGAAGGATTATGTCCTTAATGCTGCGCTAGGAGATGAACCACCCGCTACGGCTGATCAGGATGTTAAGAACGCTTGGTTAGCGCGTAAGGAGGACTACTCAATAGTTCAATGTGCAGTCTTGTATGGCTTAGAACCGGGACTTCAACGTCGCTTTGAGCGTCATGGAGCATTTGAGATGTTCCAGGAGTTGAAGTTCATCTTTCAGAAGAACGCCCGGATCGAGAGGTATGAGACCTCCGATAAATTCTATGCTTGCAAGATGGAGGAAAACTCGTCTGTCAGTGAACATGTGCTCAAAATGTCTGGGTACTCAAACCGTCTAGCTGAACTGGGGATTGAACTCCCGCAAGAAGCTATCACTGACAGAATCCTCCAATCACTGCCGCCAAGCTATAAAAGCTTTGTGTTGAACTACAACATGCAAGGGATGAACAAGTCTCCCGGCGAGTTGTTTGCGATGCTGAAAGTCGCAGAGTCTGAACTCCGTAAAGAACATCAAGTGTTGATGGTGAGCAAGACCACTAGTTTCAAGAGAAACGGCAAAGGCAAGAAGGGCAATTCGAAGAAGAGCGGCAAGCCCGTTGCCAATCCGCCGAAGAAACCCAAGGCTGGACCTAAGCCTGAAACAGAGTGCTTCTATTGCAAGGGTATGGGTCACTGGAAGCGCAATTGCCCCAAGTATCTGGCAGATAAGAAGGCGGGCAAAGAAAAATCAGGTATATTTGATATACATGTTATTGATGTGTACTTAACCAGCTCTCGTAGTAGTGCCTGGGTATTCGATACCGGTTCTGTTGCTCACATTTGCAACTCGAAGCAGGAACTGCGGAATAGACGGAGGCTGGCGAAAGACGAAGTGACGATGCGCGTAGGAAACGGTTCCAAGGTTGATGCAATCGCCGTCGGCACCGTGTCACTTCAACTACCATCGGGATTAGTGATGAACTTAAATCATTGTTATTTAGTGCCTGCGTTGAGCATGAACATTATATCTGGATCTTGTTTATTGCGAGACGGTTACTCTTTTAAGTATGAGAATAATGGTTGTTCTATTTCTATGAGTAACATCTTTTATGGTCATGCACCGAATGTGAGAGGATTGTTCATATTGAATCTCGATAGCGATACGCATATACATAACATTGAGACCAAAAGAGTTAGAGTAAACAATGATAGCGCCATATTTTTGTGGCACTGCCGCTTGGGTCATATTGGTGTAAAGCGCATGAAGAAACTCCATGCTGATGGACTTTTGGAGTCACTTGACTTTGATTCACTTGACACGTGCGAACCATGCCTCATGGGCAAGATGACTAAAACTCCGTTCTCCGGAACAATGGAGCGTGCAAGTGACTTGTTGGAAATCATACATACCGATGTGTGTGGTCCGATGAGCGTGGAGGCACGCGGCGGATATCGTTATTTTCTCACCTTCACTGACGATTTAAGTAGATATGGTTATGTCTACTTGATGAAGCACAAGTCTGAAACATTTGAAAAGTTCAAGCAATTTCAGAGTGAAGTGGAAAATCATCGTAACAAGAAGATCAAGTTCCTACGGTCTGATCGTGGGGGTGAGTATCTGAGTTTCGAGTTTGGTACTCACTTAAGACAATGTGGAATTGTTTCGCAGTTAACACCGCCTGGAACACCACAACGTAATGGTGTGTCCGAACGTCGTAATCGTACGTCGTTAGAAATGGTGCGATCTATGATGTCTCTTACTGATTTGCCGTTATCGTTTTGGGGTTATGCATTAGAAACAGCTGCATTCACTTTAAATAGGGCACCATCGAAATCCGTTGAGACGACACCATACGAACTGTGGTACGGCAAGAGGCCAAAGTTGTCGTTTCTTAAAGTTTGGGGATGTGATGCTTATGTCAAAAAGCTTCAGCCTGAAAAGCTGGAACCCAAAGCGGAAAGGTGCGTCTTCATAGGTTACCCAAAAGAGACAGTTGGGTACACCTTCTATCTCAAAACCGAGGGCAAAGTGTTTGTTGCTAAGAACGGAACTTTTCTCGAGAAGGAGTTTCTCTCGAGAGAATTGAGTGGGAGGAAGATAGAACTTGACGAGGTTGTCGAACCTCTCATCCCTCTCGATGGTGGCGCAGGGCAAGGGGAAACCCGTGTGATTGCGACGCCGGTTGAGGAGGAAGTTAATGATGATGATCATGAAACTCCAGTTCAAGTTTCTGTTGAACCACGCAGGTCGACGAGATCACGCGCTGCTCCAGAGTGGTACGGTAATCCCGTCTTGACAATCATGTTGTTAGACAACAATGAACCTGCAAATTATGAAGAAGCAATGGTGGGCCCAGATTCCAACAAATGGCTAGAAGCCATGAAATCC
This sequence comes from Hordeum vulgare subsp. vulgare, assembly GCF_904849725.1. NCBI lineage: Eukaryota > Viridiplantae > Streptophyta > Magnoliopsida > Poales > Poaceae > Hordeum > Hordeum vulgare. The sequence goes on from NC_058521.1 coordinate 538,575,982, forward strand.
GAGATAGGATCCATGTATGAGAACAAAGTATGGACTTTGGAGATACTACCTGAGGGCCGCAAGGCTATTCAGAACAAATGGATCTTTAAGAAGAAGACGGACGCTGACGGTAATGTGACCGTTTATAAAGCTCGACTTGTGGCAAAGGGTTTTTCACAAGTTCCAGGAATTGACTACGATGAGACTTTCTCTCCCGTAGCGATGCTTAAGTCCGTCAGAATCATGTTAGCGATAGCTGCATTTTTCGATTATGAAATTTGGCAGATGGATGTCAAAACGGCGTTCCTTAACGGTTTCCTTAAGGAAGAGTTGTATATGATGCAACCCGAAGGTTTTGTCGATCCTAAAAAATGCTGACAAGGTGTGCAAGCTCCAGCGATCCATTTATGGACTGGTGCAAGCATCTCGGAGTTGGAACAAACGCTTTGATGAGGTGATCAAAGCATTTGGGTTTATACAAGTGGTTGGAGAATCTTGTATTTCCAAGAAAGTGATTGGGAGCTCTGTGGCGTTTCTAATATTATATGTGGATGACATATTACTGATTGGAAACAACGTAGAGCTTTTGGAGAGCATAAAAGGTTACTTGAATAAAAGTTTCTCTATGAAGGACCTAGGAGAAGCTGCTTACATTCTAGGCATTAAGATCTATAGGGATAGATCAAAACGCCTGATAGGACTTTCACAAAGCACATACCTTGATAAAGTTTTGAAGAGGTTCAAAATGGAACAGTCCAAGAAAGGGTTCTTGCCAGTGTTACAAGGTACGAGATTGAGTAAGACTCAGTGCCCAGCAACTGATGAAGATAGAGAGCATATGCGCTCCGTCCCCTATGCTTCAGCCATAGGCTCTATCATGTATGCGATGCTGTGCACTAGACCGGATGTTAGCCTGGCCATAAGTATGGCAGGCAGGTTCCAGAGTAATCCAGGAGTGGATCACTGGACAGCGGTCAAGAATATCCTAAAGTACCTGAAAAGGACTAAGGAGATGTTTCTCGTGTATGGAGGTGACGAAGAGCTCGCCGTAAAAGGTTACGTCGACGCAAGCTTTGAGACAGATCCGGACGACTCTAAGTCGCAAACCGGATACGTATTTATTCTTAATAGGGGTGCAGTAAGCTGGTGCAGTTCCAAGCAAAGCGTCGTAGCAGATTCTACATGTGAAGAGGAATACATGGCTGCCTCGGAGGCGGCTAAGGAGGGTGTCTGGATGAAGCAGTTCATGACGGATCTTGGAGTGGTGCCAAGTGCACTGGATCCAATAACCTTGTTCTGTGACAACACTGGTGCCATTGCCTTAGCAAAGGAACCAAGGTTTCACAAGAAGACCAGACACATCAAACGACGCTTCAACCTCATCCGCGACTACGTCGAGGAGGAGGACGTAAATATATGCAAAGTGCACACGGATCTGAATGTAGCAGAACTGTATGGGTGTTAGATTTATTACAATGTAATTCACATGGTGATGTGAGGGCTAGATTATTGACTCTAGTGCAAGTGGGAGACTGTTGGAATTATGCCCTAGAGGCAATTATAAATGTATAGTTATTATAATTCCTGTATCAAGATAATAGTTTATTATCCATGCTATAATTGTATTGAATGAAGACTCATTTACATGTGTGGATACATAGACAAAACACCGTCCCTAGCATGCCTCTAGTTGGCTAGCCAGTTGATCGATGATAGTCAGTGTCTTCTGATTATGAACAAGGTGTTGTTGCTTGATAACTGGATCACGTCATTGGGAGAATCACGTGATGGACTAGACCCAAACTAATAGACGTAGCATGTTGATCGTGTCATTTTGTTGCTACTGTTTTCTGCGTGTCAAGTATTTATTCCTATGACCATGAGATCATATAACTCACTGACACCGGAGGAATGCTTTGTGTGTATCAAACGTCGCAACGTAACTGGGTGACTATAAAGATGCTCTACAGGTATCTCCGAAGGTGTTAGTTGAGTTAGTATGGATCAAGACTGGGATTTGTCACTCCGTGTGACGGAGAGGTATCTCGGGGCCCACTCGGTAATACAACATCACACACAAGCCTTGCAAGCAATGTAACTTAGTGTAAGTTGCGGGATCTTGTATTACGGAACGAGTAAAGAGACTTGCCGGTAAACGAGATTGAAATAGGTATGCGGATACTGACGATCGAATCTCGGGCAAGTAACATACCGAAGGACAAAGGGAATGACATACGGGATTATACGAATCCTTGGCACTGAGGTTCAAACGATAAGATCTTCGTAGAATATGTAGGATCCAATATGGGCATCCAGGTCCCGCTATTGGATATTGACCGAGGAGTCTCTCGGGTCATGTCTACATAGTTCTCGAACCCGCAGGGTCTGCACACTTAAGGTTCGACGTTGTTTTATGCGTATTTGAGTCATATGGTTGGTTACCGAATGTTGTTCGGAGTCCCGGATGAGATCACGGACGTCACGAGGGTTTCCGGAATGGTCCGGAAACGAAGATTGATATATAGGATGACCTCATTTGATTACCGGAAGGTTTTCGGAGTTACCGGGAATGTACCGGGAATGACGAATGGGTTCCGGGAGTTCACCGGAGGGGGGCAACCCACTCCGGGGAAGCCCATAGGCATTTGGGGGGGTCACACCAGCCCTTAGTGGGCTGGTGGGACAGCCCACCAAATCCTATGCGCCAAGGAAGAAAAAAATCAAAGGAAAAGAAAAAAAAGGGAGAAGTGGGAAGGGGGAAGGACTCCCTCCCACCAAACCAAGTAGGACTCGGTTTGGGGGGGGGGGAGAGTCCTCCCCCCTGGCTCGGCCGACCCCTTGGGGTTCCCTTGGACCCCAAGGCAAGGTCCCCCTCCCTCCTCCTATATATATGGGGCTTTTAGGGCAGATTTGAGACGACTTTCTCACGGCTGCCCGACCACATACCTCCATAGTTTTTCCTCTAGATCGTGTTTCTGCGGAGCTCGGGCGGAGCCCTGCTGAGACAAGATCATCACCAACCTCCGGAGCGCCGTCACGCTGCCGGAGAACTCTTCTACCTCTCCGTCTCTCTTGCTGGATCAAGAAGGCCGAGATCATCGTCGAGCTGTACGTATGCTGAACGCGGAGGTGCCGTCCGTTCGGTACTAGATCGTGGGACTGATCGCGGGATTGTTCGCGGGGCGGATCGAGGGACGTGAGGACGTTCCACTACATCAACCGCGATCTCTTATCGCTTCTGCTGTACAATCTACAAGGGTACGTAGATCACTCATCCCCTCTCGTAGATGACATCACCATGATAGGTCTTCGTGCGCGTAGGAAAATTTTTGTTTCCCATGCGACGTTCCCCAACATTGACATGTGATGTTATATGGCCAAAGTTGTGATGTTGCATGTATGATGTATGAGGTGATCATGTTATTGTAATAGGTTTCATGACTTGCATATCGATGAGCATGACAACCGGCAGGAGCCATAGGAGTTTTCTGAATTTATTGTATGAGATGCAACGCCATGTGCTTACTACTTTTACTTCATTGCTAACGGTTAGCTATAGTAGTAGTGACAGTAGTAGTTGGCGTGACGACTTCACAGAGACACGATGATGGAGATCATGATGATGGAGATCATGGTGTCACGCCGGTGACAATGATGATCATGCGATGCCTGAAGATGGAGATCGAAAGAGCAAAGATGATAATGGTCATATCAAGTCACTATATGATTGCATTGTGATGTGTATCATGTTTTTCATATTATTGCTTAGAACGACGGTCGCATAATAAGATGATCCCTCTTAAAATTTCGAGAACGTATTCCCCTAAGTGTGCACCGTTGCGAAGGATCTTTGTCTCGAAGCACCACGTGATGATCGGTTGTGATAGTTTCTAACGTTCGCATACAACGAGTCTAAGCCATATTTGCACACGCGAAACACCTAGGATGACTCGACGAGCTTAGCATGTACAGACATGACCTCGAATACAAGAGACCGAAAGGTCGAACATGAGTCGTATGGTTGAATACGATCAGCATAAAGTTGCTCACCATGATGACTAGTTGGTCTCACGTGATGATCGGACACGGGTTAGTCAACATGGATCATGTATCACTTAGATGACTAGAGGGATGTCGATTTAAGTGGGAATTCTTACTTAATTTGATAAAATGAACTTCATTGTCATGAACGTAGTCTAAAAGTTTCCTTTATAAATATTGTACATGGCCAACGTCAACCTCAATTTCAACGCATTCCTAGAGAAAAACAAGCTGAAAGATGATGGTAGCAACTATGCGGACTAGGTTCGCAACTTGAAGCTCAACCTTGAAGCAGCTAAAAAGGCTTATGTCCTTGATGTGCCGCTAGGTGACCCTGCCCCTCCCGCAGCAGCCGAGTACATTCTGAACGTCTGGCAAACACGGAGTGATGACTACTCTCTGGTTAGGTAGCATGGGCCAAAAGGTGGTGGGAAACCAGCCCAAAGTGGGCTGGTGCACCTCCCACAAAGGGGCCCATGGCGCAGGAGGAGGAGAGGGGGGAACCCTAGGCGCTGGTGGGCCTAAGGCCCACCTAGGGGTGCGCCACCCCCTCCCCTTGCCCTAGCCGCCACACCTCCCATCTGGGGGGGTGCCGCACCACCTAGGGGGGAAACACTAGGGGTGGCACCCCCTCCCCTCCTCCTATATATATGGAGGGGTTTGGGGCTGTTGGGGCACACCGCTTATTCTCCCCTCGGCGCAGCCCTGCTCCCCTCCTTCCTCCTCCTTCCACGGTGCTTGGCGAAGCCCTACCGGGAGACCTCGTCTCTCCATCGACACCACGCCGTCGTGCTGCCGGAGATCTTCCCCAACCTATCCCTCCTCCTTGCTGAATCAAGGTGCGGGAGACGTCACCGGGCTGCACATGTGTTGAACGCGGAGGTGCCATGGTTCGGCACTAGATCGGAATCTCACCGCGATCTAAAACGCCGCGAGTATGACTCTATCTACCGCGTTCTAGCAATGCTTCCGCTTAGCGATCTTCAAAGGTATGAAGATGCACTCACCCCTCTCTCGTTGCTGGTCTCTCCATAGGAAGATCTGAATATGCGTAGGATTTTTTTTGAATTTATGCTACGTTACCCAACAATAGGTGCATACTACTCATAGATAGGATCAAGAACACAAACATATTCATGAAAACATAAGGTATTCAGATCTGAAATCATGGCACTAGGCCCCAAAGTGACAAGCATTAAGAGTAACAAGTAGTAGCAAACATGATAAACACCATAGTAGATGATAGGCAACATGCCCCCAATAATCCTATGAACTATTACATGATCTAACTCATACAATCTCTCCCATTCACTTCACCTATAGCAGGGAATTACTCACACATGATGGGAGAATCCATGGAAGGATGATGGAGTGGTGATGGTGATGACGATGGCGACGATTTCCCCTCTCCGGAGGCCAAAACAACCTCCAGATTAGCTCTCGTGAAGAAGAACCGTGGGTGGCGGCGGCTCTGTGTTGAGAACTTGCAAAACAACTTATGTTCTAGGATTTCTGCGTCACGGGTAAAAATAGGAGCGAAAGTAGGGCACTAGAGGGGGTGGGCCCCACCCAGGCGGCCTCCCGGCGCACCAGGGGGCACGCCGCGCTACTAGGTCGCTTGAGGTCCGTGTGGCTCCCCTCTGGCCCATCTTCTTGCCCATGGTTCCTCCCGATGCGTGGATTTTCTCTATTTTTTATGGGAATTTTCCAGGACGTCTAAATATCCATTTTCCTGCACACAAGAAAACTATACACGCAGCTGTGCTGAAAACAACGTCAGTCCGGGTTAGTTTCATTCAAATCACGCAAGAATGAGGCCAAAACAATAGCAAAAGTGCTTGGAAAAGTCGATATGTTTAGACGTATCAACTCCCCCAAGCTTAGCATATTGCTTGTCCTCAAGCAATTCAGTTCAACGAACTAAACGCGACAAAGAAAACTTTGACAAACTCTTTTGCTTCATGAGATGTATATAAGCATGCACTACGAACAAGGCCAACAAGTATTGAAATAATGCCACAAAGACAATGCCTGGAGCAATCCTTTGATCATGTGAAGAGTTTCAAACAACTAAGAAAGAATAATATGTAACTGGAAATCATAATGAGATCACAATGCACATGACTTGGATATACTAGAGTGGTATCTCACTAGCCCCCATGCGTGAAGCAAAACATAAATGCAGACGCTCCTTCGAAGTATTAAAGGAGACTAGAAATAAATAATTCAGAATAAGCAATATCACAATCATGCAGAAGACAATGTAGTGCTTTGGTACAATGCACATTACACTGAGAATGACAATTATGCTCTCTATAGTTGGTGCTTCTTATAAGAAGAGGACGACTCAACAAAAAAGTAAAATAGATACTCCCTTCGCAGAGGGAAGCATTGATTTGCAGAGGTGCGAGAGCTTGAGCTTTAAAACATAGATAAATTAAAATTTTGGGTGGTATGCTTTCATTGTCAATGTAACAACTAAGAGATCTCAATATCTTCAATGCTAAATACATTATAGGCAGTTCCCAAACAGAATAGTAAAGTTTTTACTCCCACTCCACCAATCAATCACACTCCACCGCGGGCCGAATCCACGGGTACCGTCCATACAAACAACAATCCTGGGGGAGTTTTGTTTCATTAAATTTGATTTGACTCTGAGCATGGAACTGGGCATCCCGGCTACCACCCACTTTCTCGTGAATGATAGTGAATCAACACATATCTGGAGAATAACCTACTTAGCATGGAAGATATTGATAGCCCCTAATCGCTACATGAGCGATTCGGGAATACAAAAAAATCTATTTGAAAATTTAGAACACGACACATGCAAATTTACTTAGAACGACACATAAATACCGTCTATAGGTAGGTATGGTGGACTCATATGGCGCAACTGGTTTCAAGGATTTGGATGCACAAGCAGTCAGTCCACTTAGTACATGTGAAGGCTAGCAAAAGACGGGGAAGCGACCAACTGGAGAACAATAACGGTCATAATCATGCAGAGCGACAAAGCAACATTGAATCAGGCATGCAAGTGATATAACTGTTCTAAAATAAAAAGATCGTCAAGGCTTGATAGACTTCTAGTCATAAACATGTGTAAGCATGTGCCAAGTTAATCCAAAAACTCTCCGAAGGGAAATACCACTCTAATATGCCAAACCATGAACAATGCAATGCATGCTAAACATTTCAATAACACAATATGCACTCCAACTATTTGAGACTAGTCACAAAGAAAGCATGAACTACTGGGAAAGCATTGTAATCATAGCACTATGTCGCTACAAGCTGGTCTCTAGATCATAAGTACATGCATATGTACAAAAGTAGAAACAAATAGAGTTCATACCGGCTTTCCTTGTTGCATTCCTTCCGTCGATCTTCATCATTATTGCATCGTCACTTGCACGTTCGAACGCAGAAAGATATAATCTAGTGTAATTGTAACCATGAACGTGAGCTGAACTCTGCAAACAAAGCAAACTAAAGAGAGAAAAGAAATCTTTTTGGGTTTTCCAAAGGTTAAACGGAAGCAAAAGAAAAGAGAAATTGTTTTGTTGTTTTTGCAAAGAAAGAACAAAGAAGGACATGAAAAAACTCTGAAAAGACTTAAAAAGGATACTACTGATGATACAATGAAAGGGGAGAAGGATACATACTACCCCAAGCTTAGGCTTTTGGCCAACGTTGAGCTCGGCTACTGCGGGATCCAGGATCTTCCTCCGGATCCGGAGTGGTAGTGGTGGCTGCAAGAATCATACGAGGCCTCGGGTGCATACACTGATGCCCGAATGTCCTCCCAAGGAGAAGGCTATTCTTCCTCGGGAACAACCTCCTCCATGGGGTTGTGGAACTGCTGCTGGATCACAAACTCGTCCATCTCAATCGAGGTGAAATACCACACGTTCCTGCTAGTGTAATCAAAGAAAAGTGGTGCGGGTAGACGGATCTCTCGAGTAGTAAGCTCGCCAAACCTCATAATATAAACAAGGTTACGAAACTCGGAACTCCAAGTAACAAATGTTGGGTAACGTAGCAAAAGATTCAAAATTTTCCTACGCCATATCCAGATCTTCCTATGGAGAGACCAACAACGAGAGAGGGGTGAGTGGATCTTCATACCTTTAAAGATCGCTAAGCGGAAGCGTTGCTAGAACGCAGTTGATGGAGTCGTACTCGTGGCGATTCAGATCGCGGTGTGATTCCGATCTAGTGCTGAACCACGACACCTCCGCGTTCAACACACGTACAACCCGGTGACGTCTCCCACACCTTGATCCAGCAAGGAGGAGGGAGGGGTTGGGTAAGAGCTCTGGTAGCACGATGGCGTGGTGGCGATGGAGCGACGAGGATTCCCGGCAGTGCTTCGCCAAGCACCGTGAGAGAGGAGGAAGAAGAGGAGCAGGGCTGCACCGAGAGAGAGATGGAAAACCATATCTCCAATGGCCAAAAACCCCGATATATATAGGGGGAAGGGAGGGTGGCGCCCCCTAGGGTTCCCACCCCTAAGGGGTGCGGCAGCCCTAGATGGGGGGAGGGGGTGGCGCACCCCCTGGTGGGCCTTAGGCCCACCTCCTCTAGGGTTCCCCCCTTCCCCCTCTTATGCGCCATGAGAGCTGGGTGTGGGGGGTGCATCAGCCCTCCCAGGGGCTGGTTCCCTCTCACACTTGGACCATGTAGTCTCCTGGGTCTTGTAGCCTCTCCCGGTGGGCCTCGGGAACCCTACCGGTGGTCCTGACACTTTGCCGGTGGTGCCCGAAATATTTCCGGTGTACAAACCCATCCATCCTATATATCAATCTTTATCTCCGGACAATTCCGGAGCTCCTCGTGACGTACGAGATCTCATCCGGGACTCCGAACTACCTTCGGTAACCTCATACAATAATTCCCTATAACCCTAGCGTCATCAAACCTTATGTGTGTAGACCCTACGGGTTCGGGAGGCATGCAGACATGACCGAGACACCTCTCCGGCCAATAACCATCAGCGGGGTCTGGATACCCATGGTGGCTCCCACATGTTCCACGATGATCTCATCGGATGAACCACGATGCCAAGGATTCAATCAATACCGTATACAATTCCATTTGTTTGTCGGTATAGAACTTGCCCGAGATTCGATCGTCGGTATACACATACCTTGTTCAATCTCGTTACCGGTAAGTCTCTTTACTCGTTCCATAGCACGTCATCCTATGACTAACTCGTTAGTCACATTGAGATCATGATGATGTTCTACCGAGTGGGCCCAGAGATACCTCTTGAAAGGACCACGATGACGCCTAGAGGGGGGTCAATAGGCTATTTAAAAACTTCTTTGGATTTGGCTTAAACCTAATGCGGAAATAAACTAAGAGGATACTTTTCAAGCACAAATCTTAAATGCAATAGGCACCGCAACGTGCACCAACAACACTATCTACCAAGATGGACACAACACGGTTACTAACAAGCACAAGTAAGTTACACAAACTTACTTGAGCTATATCACACGACAAGTAGGTGAACGACACAAGATACTAGATCACACTATAGCACACGATATATCAAAAACTGCAAGTGTGAACGTGTGGATATAGAGGGTATGCTTGAACGATTAATCTTGTACAAATAAATAGCCAACACAATATAATGAGCACAAACAATATGCAATGTATGTATGCTCAAGTAACACAAGTTAACCACAAGTAAGGAGTTAGGGTTAAGGATAACCAAGGTCACTGAGACAAAGATGTATCCCGATGTTCACTTCCTTGGAGGGAAGCTAGTCACCGTTAGAGAGGTGGATGTTACCACGAAGGCACACCAACGCCACGAAGGCTCACCCTATTCTCCCTTTGAGATAACACCACGAAGGCGTTTGTCAACCACTAGTGGTAAGCCTTTGAGGTGGCTTCCAAACCCTCACAAAACTTTTCCGGGGGAAATCACACGGATTGATTCCTCTCCAAAGAACTCCTACCGCCTAGGAGTCTCCAACCTGCAAGAGTAACAAGATCACGGGGAATGCTCAAATCTCAAATAGCTTGGGTTGAGAGGAGGAGAGGGAGACGATCTATCTTTTGATTGGAACAACTCTCAAAGGGGCTCACAAATGCTCTTGGGATCTAAGATTTGGTGTGAGAAAATGTGTGTGAGCTAGAAATGTGTTCTACTGAGGATATGGCTGTGTTGGGCACCCTCTCACGAAGTGGGAGGGGGTATTTATAGTGGAGAAGGGAAAGTGACCGTTGGGGTCACTTAAGTCTGACAGTGGTCGGACATCCGGCAGTTCTCGGATGTCCGGACTCCCACAAGGGGTCGGACGTCCGACAGGGGTCGGTCGTCCGAGGGATGTAAATATATCAAGAACCACTGTGTAGTCGAACAGGGACCGGACGTCCGGAGGAAGTCGGACGTCCGGCCCTCGGACGACAGGAGGAGGCCGGAAGTCTGAGTTATTTGACTCAAATTTCTTCTGGTGCAAGGTTCCGGTTTTCCGAAGGGGGTCGGACGTCCGGCCCTCGGACGTCCGGAGAGAGCCGGAAGTCCGAGTTATTTGTCTCTGGGTTTCTGTGGTATAAGGTTCCGGATTTCCGAAGTGGTCGGGCGTCCGTCCCTCGGACGTCCGTCCCTCGGACGTCCGGAGGAAGCCGGATGTCTGAGGCATTGGTTCTGTTTTCAGATAACAGCAGAGCAGTGGAGATGTGGTATGAGCAGAAAAGTAGAGATGTAGTTTGAGCAAGTTCATCGCAAAACCTGTGATCCCCTCTTAATAGTGCGGGATCCCTAAAGACTCAAGAATCATAAAAGGGGTACTGATGATCCATACTTGAGTGTATACTTTTATTCGCTGATCATCACTCCGCACCACTAACGTCAAAGGAACTGATACCTTTGAGTTAGCCCTTTCACTTGAGCTTGATGTTGTTGTTCCTTCTTGGCTCAAGTTGAAAGCAAGACATGATGAAGTCTTCAAGCAGCTCTCCCATACACAATGTGGAAAGCCTAGCTTATGTATTCATCTTCATTTGTCCACCATGTGAACATCCACAAGAATCAAGCATGTAGTGCTCAGGAATGCTTATCTTGATCTTGTACTTGTTAGCACATGAGCTTGTCCTTATCAACACATGATCATTAACAATAGTTTCAATGATATATTCGTGTTGATCCACTTGAACTTGCACACCACAATCTTGATGACGATCACCACTTGACGTCATCCTTCATGGGTTGTATGAGATCTTTCCTTTGACGCAAGCCCATGGAAGCACACCTAACCCCCACATAGGACTCTCACAAAGACCATGGGTTAGTACAAAAACATGTAATGGACAATGCTTACCATACCATGGGATCACTTGATCCCTCTCGGTACATCTTATACGCTTTGTGTGTTGATCATCTTGATTTACTCTTTGTCTGAGATCTTGATCAACCTAGTGTCTCTATGACCATTCTTTGGATAATACCTTGAATACCATCTTGGTCATCATATAAACTCCTTGAACCCAACAGATGGACTTCAAGAAGTGCCTATGGACAAATCCTATAAATATAACTTAAGCCAACCATTAGTCCATAGGAATTGTCATCAATTAGCAAAACCACATATGGAGATATATGCTCTAACAATCTCCCCCATTTTGGTAATTGAAGACAACCACTTCAAGAGAGTTTATATAAGGAAATAAGCATAACCAAGCGCACACATACAAGGTAATAATGCATGCGTGCAAGATGTAAATGCTTACGCAATAAAAGCAAAACCCTCTAAACATATCCAAAGTAAACTCTCTAAACTTCTCCCCCATTGGCATCGATTGCCAAAATGGACGAAAAGTTTAGAAAGCCAATATAGTAGGTGGTCCTCCAAAAAGTGTACTTCTCAGCAAATGAGTGCAGAGAAATACACAAATACAATGATAAGTAGTTGGAGGAAAACAAACTATATTGAGGACCCAAAGATTGCAAATAAAAGGATCGTATGCCACAAAGACATACAAAAATAGAGGCAAGCAATCAAAAGACTCTAGATGGAACAAACAATCATATGGTCCTTCGAACCACATGAATAAAATATATTATGATAAAGGCAACAGAGTGTTTTATCAAAAACTAGAGAAGCTCCCCATGATTTGTGCACTAATACGAGATTTTTGTATTTGATACAGGTGCACAAAATAGGATCGTTGCTCCCCCAAAATTAATAAAAACACACAACAAGTGCAAGAAGATAGATGAGACAATAAGCATATCAATTGCACAAAACAAATGGTTGAGCGATATGTAAAAGAAGCAACTTAAGAATAGGCTCAACCAAAGTAATGTGTGTGAGTCATGGCAAAGCACTTGAGAAGACTAAGATAAGGATGAGCATTACTCATCAACATAGTCTTGATGAAATGAGATACAAAGTGCAAGACATATCATTCCCACACACACATACTAGAAAATGGGTTCACAAGCTTACTAATAAACAAAATAAGAACCAACGCTTGTGACAACCCATTGTGAAGATAGGAAGTAAGAACCTTGTCAAGAGGAGGGATACTAATTGAAATGGCAAAACCCTCATCAAGACAAGCATGAGGAAAAATAATCTTCACGGCCAAAGAGTGCATAAAGATGTAGGAAAATAAGATACACACTCAAAACAAATCCTTTCACGAAGCCACCAAAAACTGAAAAAGGAAATGTAACGATGGACGTGAAAGAAAATAGGATATCAATTAGAGATGTAACTTCTCTCATGTGTAAAATATTATAAGTAGAAGACAATCATGACGATATATATCCACAAAGAAGGATGTACACACGAAATGGTTACAAGAAGGAACAAACTAGATATCCAAAAGGAAGTCATAAATAGATCAATGAGATCTTTTGCTTGGAAGCATAGCACATGGCCTAATATTTTCTTATTGTACAATATGAACTTCCAACATACGAACATCAAACACAGCCCAACTAGTAGTAAGACATCATCGTTCGGATGCTTTGAGAAAGCAAACAAGTCCTACAAGAACGAATCAAGAGATTCATGCCATGATGCAACCTGGAAAAGAAAAGACAGGTTGGGGCCTTTGCAAGAAAAGAATGCATGAAGTGGATACTTGTTACCGAGACAACATTGGATTGATGTAGTAGATAGTTGTTCTTTGATCATCCTAACTTGGCTCCAATAATCACATGGTCTCAACACCTTCCTTATAGGTGAGCCGAGCATCCAATGCATCTCCAGTTGTTCCTGGAACAACAAAACAAACAAAATGGTCCCCAAACTCATTCGGACCAAAGAGTTAGAAAACCAGCAATACATAGGCAAACTCCACATACATATGTGCATATAGATATGAATTTGAATTTCATGCACACTTTAGCCAATTTATGACAAGGTGGAGTTTCCCCTATATATTGGGTCAAAGAAGGAAAGCAAGCAAAAGAAGTTGTATATAGTAGATATGCATACTCAAGACTCTCAAAAATCAACTCAACACAAAGTTGATAAGTCACCAAATGACAAGGTATCAAGTGATAATAAGATCCTAAACAAAAAAGAGATATCACTTGAAGGATATCAATTAAAAGATACCTCAAGGAATGAGATATCCATTGACACATGCCAAATAAAAGGAAACAAGAAACCAATTGAAGGAAAACAAACACGAGTTATCTAATTTCCAAAACAGAGCTAGGTTCCAACAAACCAAGCCCTCGACAAATTTTCATGATGGCACAAAGCATCATAAAGAGCAAGACTTGCCTCCCATCAACACACACTTGATGGGGATCAAAAGATTTTATGATGGGTGAATAAAGAGAGTGTTCTAAAGAAAATAGGGTAGCTCCCCCAAGGGACGTGCATTATATAGAATTTGCATTTAAATAAAAAATGTACACGATGGGATCATCACTTTCTCTATATCTATAAAAACACTAGACATGTTAAAATAGATCCATAAGAGGCAAGGAAGACAAACGAAACACAAAATCCAATGTAAAGACGATTAGCAATTCCTATCACATGATGGGAATACCAATTGTCAAGGACAAGAAGTATTTTGGAAGTGATACTCATTAGTAGATCGCAAATATATCCAAGATCATCTTTACCCATAAAACGCAAGCAAATGACACTTGTAGAGCTAACATGCCACCTAGGAACAAGATAATTTACAATATCAACACTAAGTGGCAACACCTCAAATGTACACATTTTCTAGGTTTGTAATATGCACATAGCATATTACTCCCCCATAATGTGATAAACCAACAATATTAACAAGTGGCAAATTAAAACGAACAAGAGATAATTAATGGACCATATAGAATTTGAATTTCTCATGAGTAAGACATACCACATAGAAACTAGATAATCTTGAAATATCAATACTAAGTGGTATTCCCCATGTATACACATTTATAGGATTGTGAGGTGTGCAAAACACATCACTCCCCCGTAATGGGATAATCCATTAATCTCTCACAAGAGCCAACAAAGATACAAACAAGATGCAAAAAGGCTCAATACAAGACTCACATGTACATGATATGCAAACCAACATACACATACTCAATTACTCAAGATAAGAAAGTTGGAAGCACAACATATACAAACGCATGCAAGGTACAAAACCACAACATGCAAAGGGGCAAGCAACTAACAATGTAAACAGATTAAGTACAAGTTACCGTAATGAGGCACATTGGATATAAGATAGAAACTCGATAATCCAAATGACTTGGCTTGAGATAATATGAATGATGAAGACCCCTTAATTCTTCATTATGTATCCAAGTCTCTAATGTCCTCCATAGTCACCTATTTATCAAGTTTGAGCTTGTTGGTCCCCAACTACGTTGGGTCCTAAGAGGTTAATCACAATAGGCTTGGCAACCCAAATGGTTCTTTTCTTGACACCATTTTGAGTACCAACAAACTTGGCAAACACATTGCCAACCTTATCCTTCCCAAGGGAATAGATATCATCAATAGTGATTTGGTTGGATAAGTTACCTCTTATGCAAAACGAAGCGACGTGACCCTTCTCACGACATAAGTAGCAATATCTACGCTTTGCTTTCTTCCCAGTTGATTTCTCACCTCGGGGAGTGTTGGCTTGGGTCTTATTGGGAAGAGGCCTTCCTTCAACTTGTAGCTGAGTATGTGATTGAGTTTGTGGCCGCTTCCCTTGTTGCTTGTGACTTTGAGACTTCGTCTTCAGAGGGCAAGATCTAACATGGTGCCCTTTAACTTTGCACTTGAAGCAAATGATTTTGGCCCAATTCTTGACTTGTTCTAGGCCCCTCTTGTTCTTGTTTGAGTTTACTCCACATCATTTTTGTCATTCGGAGATGTTTGCTCACACAGGACGTTGTTGAGTGTGGACATCCCTTCATGACACTTGTGACGCCCTCGGCTTAATCGTACGCTAATCATACACGCAAATGCGTACGATCAAACCCAAGGACTCACGGGGAGATATCACAACACAACTCTAGACACAAATAAAATAACATCAGCTTCATATTACAAGCCAGGGGCCTCGAGGGCTAGAATACAAAAGCTCGATAAACACACGAGTCAGCGGAAGCAACAAATATCTGAGTACAGACATAAAACATGGGGTGCCTTAGAGAAGGCTAGCACAAAAGATACAACGATCGAACGAGGCGAGGCCTCCTGCCTGGGAACCTCCTAACTACTCCTGATCATCAGCGGCCTCCACGTAGTAGTAGGCACCGTCGGGGTAGCAGTCGTCGGTGGCGGGGACCTCCATCTCCTGGGCTTCATCATCTGGTCGCAGCAAACGAATCGAGGGAACAAGGGGGGAGCAAAGCAGCGGTGAGTACTCATCCAAAGTACTCGCAAGTCTTACATCAGCACTAGTCTAATTATGCATCAGTATCAAAGAAGGGGGTTTATATGTGGACTGACTGCAGCAATGCGAGAATAGAGGGAGAAGGCCTAGTCCTATCGAAGACTAGCATCTTCAGGGTCTTGCAGCAATAGACGAGAGTAGAACAGGGGGAACACAAATAATAGTCATATTGTTACAGCAATATTAAAGTGAGGTCACGCCTAAGGATCCTCCCTCGACTCCCTGCGAGGAAGCAATCCCGAGGCAAACTAATTCCAGTTAAGTAAGAATTGTAGTTGTATAAGATCGGGGCACAACTCCAAGTCGTCCTGTAACCGTGGACACGGCTATCCGAATAGTTAATTTTCATCCCTGCAGGGGTGCACCACATGTCCCGTCACGCTCGATAACACTCTGGCCGGACATACTTTTCTGGGTCCTGCCCGGCCTCGGAATATCGACACGTCGCAGCCCCACCTAAGACTAATCAGAGAGGCCAGCCCGCCGGTCTAAATCCTAAGCACAAAGGGTTCATGGGCCCAGTTCCCCTTCACGCTCCTGCACGTGGCTGTGGGCGGCCGACGTCAGTCCTAGCATCCCTTAATCACAAGCGCGATGCATCTCGGGACCACTCGGGCGCGCGCCGCTACACTGCTGGCATCTGAAAAGCTTCGGCTGATACCGCGACGCCGAGTACCCATAATTCTTCCCGCGTAGCCGGTTAGTGCGAAAAGGTCTCCGACCAACCCAGATCAAATACCCAAATCCATTAGCATTTTAACTAGGCCAACAACACAGTCTCGCGGGAATCCACCCGTCTTACAACTAATCACCGAAGATCCCAGTAACATGGTCGAGTAACTGTGTGGTTGTAACATCGGGGGGAATCCGAGGTATCACCCTCGTTGGATTCCGAACGATGTACCCGTCAAGGTGGGCTTAGAGGAATCACCCTCGGGGGTCCCACACTCGCGGGGTGGCACGACAGAGACGTCATCGGGAATGGTGATAGAGGAATCACCCTCGATAACCACGACCGACTAGCTATACTACAGAGATATCATCAGGAGTACTTAGCGAGGTGTCACCCTCGGTACCCGATAGTATCCCTGTAGCGTCGTACAACGAAGGGGGGGGTGAACGTGCTGTGTCGGGTCTGGCTCGTCGATCAGAGATCGAGATTTGAAAACAAGCGGGGCAACTGATCTACGGGGTCAGAGGGGATGACTGCTCCACCTATACTAAGCAGATTAAAGGTACAGGACTGAAAGTAGCAGTTCATCAAAAACAGGCTATGCACCAGATATAGGAGCTAACTACAACAGTAGCAAAATACTAATGCAAGCAGTAGGAAGAAAGACATAGGCGATATAGGAATGATCAAGGGGAATTTGCTTGCCTTGCTGCTCTGCGGCAAAGGACTGATCGGCAGGGTCGTAGATGTACCCGGCAGCAGCGTCAGTCTCGGGGTCTACCGGTAAGAAGAGGGGGAAGAAACAATAAATAATAGCACCGATGCAACACAAAGCATGACATGGAAATATGCAGGCTAGACATGAGCTAACGCAGCAACATCCGTCATAGACGGGTCGGAAGAATATCTGACGATATTTTCCGGGTCTCGGGCCACTACCGGTTACACTGGAAACGATGGAAAAGTTCCATGTTTGCTATGCTAGGGACGCGTGACAGACGAACGGACCGTGTATCCGGGTTCGTCTCGCTTTGCTGATCAACTTTGATGTTGAAATAATTTTGATCTGACTTACGGATTATTTAATATTAATTTTTAAAGTTTTATTAATTATTTAGGAATTAAAAACAGATTTAAATGATTTAATAAAATCCTATTATGACATCATCGCGATGTCAGGCTGACATCACATTTGACCGGTCAACTGACCAGCGGGTCCCGAACGTCATAGGCACAAGTTTTAGTTAAGATTAATTATTTATTAATCAGATTAATTCAACGAGGGACCCACGTGTCATACTCTAATTATGTTAATTAATTATTTTAACTAATATATCTATTTATTTATTTATTTTAAGAAAACATTATTTTTAATTATCGCGTGGGTCCTCCGTGTCATTGACAGCGGTGCATTGGCCCCACCGGTAAGTGGCTTAAGGTTAATTCCTCATTTACTTTTATTAGATACCTATCCGTGCAAATACCGTATTTCTCTAAATACCCAAATACACAAATACATACATCACATCTCATACATACATTCATACATACGCATCTAATACACAATTTATTCTTTTTCATTTATCTTTTCTCTCAACACTCATCTCTCATCTCTCTGTTAACAGAGACAGAGAAGTTCCTTAGCTACTCCACCTAGAAGAACACGAACTTCGAATCCTCCTACCGGAGTCCACCGTCGACGGATCGAGGCCCCGGTTGCCGGAACGGAACCGTGACGTCGAGGAGAACGGTAAGGTGGGAGGAGCCCGAGGAGGGGCTCACCGACGGTGACGTGACGGCCCGGTGAAGCCGGAGTTCGCGCGAAGTGACGGTGGAGACGGTGACGGTGAGGTTCCGGTGGTGATGTGCCGGCGAGGAGGAGCCGGTGAGGAGGGCCCCCCGGAGATGGAGCCGCCGGCGGGATGGGGAGGGCCCCCGTAGAGAGGGCCGCCGGAGAGGGACCTCCCGGAAGGGGCCGGCCGCCGAGATGGGGGGGCCGAGGTGGCCGGCGAGGTGGAGGCCGAGGCAACCGGGGCCCCCTGCCGGCGGGGTGGAGGGGGTGGCTCGCCGGCGAGGAGGGAGGGGCTCGGCCGGCGGGGAGGAGGGGCTCGGCCGTGGGGTGGGGAGGAGGCCGTGGGGGAGGAGGAGGCGGTGGAGTGAGGAGGCCGGCGGGGTAGAGGGCTGCCGGCGGGGAGGGGTGGCCGCCGGCCGGTGGGATGAGGGGCGGCCAGGGAGGGGCGAGATGGGGAGGAGAGGGGCGACGGGAGTTGGGAGAGGAGGGTCGGTCGTGGGAGGGAGTTGGGGCGAGATGGGGGGCTCGGCAGGGGAGTTGTCGGTGGGGGGGAACAGGAGGCGCGGGGGGGGCCTGGCGTCGTGGGGTGGGGCCCCCCCCACGAGGGGGGCTGGCGGCGGCGGCGTGGGAAAAGGAGGGAGTGGCGAGAGGGGGGGGGTGGCGCCCAGGAGGGCTAGGGTTTGGGGAGGTGGGGGCGCGGGAGGTGGCCGGCTGGGCCCTTTTTGGCCCAGCTGGGCCGGTTGGGGGGGGGGGTTGTTCCTTTTTTTTTATTTATTATTATTTGTTTTGTTTTATTTTCTCTTTTCCCTTTTCTTTTTATTATTTCTTTCTTTCAGTTTTCTTTTCTTTCTTTTATCTTTATTGTTTCTTTAATACTTTCCTCTTATATGTATATCCTTTTAATACTTGTAATGAACCGATAAGGTGCTTCCCATTGCTTTCAAATCATCGATCCGGACAGACGCGAATCCACGCGGGTCTGAGATGGGAATTCGATGACGTGGCATCATTAGCGGTGATCACTGTAGCTTAATTACAATTACTACTGTAGCAAAAGTCGAGGATGTCACAACACTGTTCCAAGTCTTTCTTCAAAGAAGTGACTTGGGCCTTGAGCTCTTCGATTTCCTCTGCACGGTTAGTATTAACGCAAGTACTAGAGGAAGTGTAAGCTTCAATGCTAGAGCAACAAGGCAAGGAAAGTAATTCATCACATGAGGTAGCAACATTATGAGTAGACGAATTACGAGGACTAGCACATGGAAATATAGTACTTTGACTAGAAGTAGTGCCATTGTCCACATGAGGCTAACTTGATGTTACCTTGGTGATGATAGCCTCATGAGCTAACTTTTGCACATTATGGGATGTTAGAAGATCGGCATGAGAGCTTGTGAGCATTACATGGTTTTCTTCTAACTTCCCATAATTGCTAGTTAGTAAGTCAAGTTGAGCATGTAGCTCAATATTCTCCTTCAATGTTGATACTTCAAATGAGGTAGAGTTAGATGTACAAGTATCATCAACAATATGAGAGGAGTAAGTAGCAAATAGAGACTTCTCATGAGTAGATTGAAGCTCCTCATAGATCTTAGAGGTTTTGATGAGCTCTCCCTTGACATTATTGCATTCAAGGAGAAGGACCTCAAAATCCTTTTTAAGTTTATCATGAGAAACTTCAATCTCTCCTGTTGAAGATCTTAAGTCTCTACATGTTTGATGACTCTTCTCAAGTTCATGTTCAAGTTGTTCACTTTTAGCTTGTTCATGATTAAGTGAATCATTACAATTTTCAAAGTAAGCAAGAACATCTTGGAATATTTGAAGAGCGTTACTTTTAGCTTTATAAAGAATTTTACTGATCACATAGATATTTTCAGTCAAGTCATCATCATCATCCTCATCGCAAATATCATCGTTATTGCACAGGGAAGATGATACCTCATTATTTCCTCTTGCCATGAGGCACATGTGAACTGGAGGAGTTGATGATGATTCTTTTGGTGAATCAGATTCTTCATTAGTCAAAAGTACTTCATATTTCTTGATTTCCCCTAAATGATTAGTCATAGAGCAACTAGGGAGAAACAAGATATGTTGATCAAGAGGACATAGGACAGCAGGCATATCACCACAGACATTTGTCGAGGGATCTTTAGGTGAAATGCATGACCTATCAGCACAATAATTTACACTATGTGTGGTGCTAGATATGCTCGTGTCCATAGAGGCTATGACATTTTCATCAACATATATTTCTTCACTCACCATGTCATTACCTTGTGAGATTCAAGAAGCTGAGGTGTGCAAGCAATCGGATATGGAAGTAGTGGTGGACTCTTTATGATCGAAAAGAGTGAAGAGCTCATACACCAACTCCTTCATCATAATATCGTCTTCATCAAGATTGGACCCACCATATACATCATAATATCGCCTTAGGCCCACCTGCTCTAGGGTTCCCCCCTTCCCCCTCTTAGGCGCCATGAGCTGGGTGTGGGGGGCGCATCAGCCCACCCAGGGGCTGGTTCCCTCTCACATTTGGACCATGTAGTCTCCTGGGTCTTGTAGCCTCTCCCGGTGGGCCTCCGGAATCCTTCCGGTGGTCCCGACACTTTGCCAGTGGTGCCCGAAATATTTCCGGCGTACAAACCCATCCATCCTATATATCAATCTTTATCTCTAGACAATTCCGGAGCTCCTCGTGACGTCTGAGATCTCATCCGGGACTCCGAACTACCTTCGGTAACCTCGTACAATAATTCCCTATAACCCTAGCGTCATCGAACCTTATGTGTGTAGACCCTACGGGTTCGGGAGGCATGCAGACATGACCGAGACACCTCTCCGGCCAATAACCATCAGCGGGGTCTGGATACCCATGGTGGCTCCCACATGTTCCACGATGATCTCATCAGATGAACCACGATGTCAAGGATTCAATCAATCCCGTATACAATTCCATTTGTCTATCGGTATAGAACTTGTCCGAGATTCGATCGTCGGTATACACATACCTTGTTCAATCTCGTTACCGGTAAGTCTCTTTACTCGTTCCATAGCACGTCATCCTATGACTAACTCATTAGTCGAATTGAGATCATGATGATGTTCTACCGAGTGGGCCCAGGAAACAATATGCAATGTATGTATGCTCAAGTAACACAAGTAAACCACAAGTAAGGAGTTAGGGTTAAGGATAACCAAGGTCACTGAGACAAAGATGTATCCCGATGTTCACTTCCTTGGAGGGAAGCTAGTCACCGTTAGAGAGGTGGATGTTACCACGAAGGCACACCAACGCCACGAAGGCTCACCCTATTCTCCCTTTGAGATAACACCACGAAGGCGTTTGTCAACCACTAGTGGTAAGCCTTTGAGGTGGCTTCCAAACCCTCACAAAACTTTTCCGGGGGAAATCACACGGATTGATTCCTCTCCAAAGAACTGTTGGAATTATGCCCTAGAGGCAATAATAAATATAGTTATTATTATAATTCCTGTATCAAGATAATAGTTTATTATCCATGTTATAATTGTATTGAATGAAGACTCATTTACATGTGTGGATACATAGACAAAACACCGTCCCTAGCATGCCTCTAGTTGGCTAGCCAGTTGGTCAATGATAGTCAGTGTCTTATGATTATGAACAAGGTGTTGTGGCTTGATAACTGGATCACGTCATTGGGAGAATCACGTGATGGACTAGACCCAAACTAATAGACGTAGCATGTTGATCGTGTCATTTTGTTGCTACTGTTTTCTGCGTGTCAAGTATTTATTCCTATGACCATGAGATCATATAACTCACTGACACCGGAGGAATGCTTTCTGTGTATCAAACGTCGCAACGTAACTGGGTGACTATAAAGATGCTCTACAGGTATCTCCGAAGGTGTTAGTTGAGTTAGTATGGATCAAGACTGGGATTTGTCACTCCGTGTGACGGGGAGGTATATCGGGGCCCACTTGGTAATAAAACATCACACACAAGCCTTGCAAGCAATGTAACTTAGTGTAAGTTGCGGGATCTTGTATTACGGAACGAGTAAAGAGACTTGCCGGTAAACGAGATTGAAATAGGTATGCGGATACTGACGATCGAATCTCGGGCAAGTAACATACCGAAGGACAAAGGGAATGACATACGGGATTATATGAATCCTTGGCACTGAGGTTCAAACGATAAGATCTTCGTAGAATATGTAGGATCCAATATGGGCATCCAGGTCCCGCTATTGGATATTGACCGAGGAGTCTCTCGGGTCATGTCTACATAGTTCTCGAACCCGCAGGGTCTGCACACTTAAGGTTCGACGTTGTTTTATGCGTATTTGAGTTATACGGTTGGTTACCGAATGTTGTTCGGAGTCCCGGATGAGATCACGGACGTCACGAGGGTTTCCGGAATGGTCCGGAAACGAAGATTGATATATAGGATGACCTCATTTGATTACCGGAAGGTTTTCGGAGTTACCGGGAATGTACCGGGAATGACGAATGGGTTCCGGGGGTTAACCGGGGGGGGCAACCCACCCCGGGGAAGCCCATAGGCCTTGGGGGGACACACCAGCCCTTAGTGGGCTGGTGGGACAGCCCACAAGTGCCCTATGCGCCAAGGAGAAGAAAATCAAGAGAGAAAGAAAAAAAAGGAGGACGTGGGAAGGAAGGGGGACTCCCTCCCACCAAACCTAGTCCAACTTGGTTTGGGGGGGGGAGAGTCCTCCCCCTTGGCTCGGCCGACCCCCTTGAGGGTCCTTGTACCCCAAGGAAAGGCCCCCTCCCTCCCACCTATATATACGGAGGTTTTAGGGCTGATTTGAGACGATTTTTTCCACGGCAGCCCGACCACATACCTCCACGGTTTTTCCTCTAGATCGCGTTTCTGCGGAGCTCGGGCGGAGCCCTGCTGAGACAAGGTCATCACCAACCTCCGGAGCGCCGTCACGCTGCCGGAGAACTCTTCTACCTCTCCGTCTCTCTTGCTGGATCAAGAAGGCCGAGATCATCGTCGAGCTGTACGTGTGCTGAACGCGGAGGTGCCGTCCGTTCGGTACTAGATCGTGGGACTGATCGCGGGATTGTTCGCAGGGCGGATCGAGGGACGTGAGGACGTTCCACTACATCAACCGCGTTCTCTAACGCTTCTGCTGTACGGTCTACAAGGGTACGTAGATCACTCATCCCCTCTCGTAGATGGACATCACCATGATAGGTCTTCGTGCGCGTAGGAAAATTTTTGTTTCCCATGCGACGTTCCCCAACAGTGGCATCATGAGCTAGGTTCATGCATAGATGTCTTCTCGAGTAGAACACAAAAGTTTTTGTGGGCGGTGATATGCGTTTTTCTGCCCTCCTTAGTCTTTTCTTGATTCCGCGGTATTGTTGGATTGAAGCGGCTTGGACCGACATTACTCGTACGCTTACGAGAGACTGGTTTCATCGTTACGAGTAACCCCCTTTGCTCAAAGATGACTGGCAAGTGTCGGTTTCTCCAACTTTAGTTGAATCGGATTTGACCGAGGAGGTCCTTGGATGAGGTTAAATAGCAACTCATATATCTCCGTTGTGGTGTTTGCGTAAGTAAGATGCGATCCTACTAGATACCCATGGTCACCACGTAAAACATGCAACAACAACATTAGAGGACGTCTAACTTGTTTTTGCAGGGTATGATTGTGATGTGATATGGCCATAGATGTGATGTGATATATTGGCTGTATGAGATGATCATGTTGTAATAGAAATATCGACTTGCACATCGATCGTACGGCAACCGGCAGGAGCCATAGGGTTGTCTTTATACTAACGTTTGTGCTTGCAGATGCGTTTACTATTTTGCTAGGATGTAGCTTTAGTAGTAATAGCATGAGTAGCATGACAACCCCGATGGCAACACGTTGATGGATGATCATGGTGTGGCGCCGGTGACAAGAAGATCGTGCCGGTGCTTTGGTGATGAAGATCAAGAAGCACGTGATGATGGCCATATCATGTCACTTATGAATTGCATGTGATGTTAATCCTTTTATGCACCTTATTTTGCTTAGAACGACGGTAGCATTATGAGGTGATCTCTCACTAAAATTTCAAGACGAAATTGTGTTCTCCCCGACTGTGCACCGTTGCTACAGTTTGTCGTTTCGAGACACCACGTGATGATCGGGTGTGATAGACTCAACGTTCACATACAACGGGTGCAAAACAGTTGCGCACGCGGAACACTCAGGTTAAGCTTGACGAGCCTAGCATGTGCAGACATGGCCTCGGAACACATGAGACCGAAAGGTCGATCATGAATCATATAGTTGATATGATCAGCATAGGGATGCTTACCACTGAAACTATTCTCAACTCACGTGATGATCGGACTTGGGATAGTGTAAGTGCATCATGAACCACTCAAATGACTAGAGAGATGTACTTTTTGAGTGGGAGTTTAGCATATAATTTGATTAAGTTAAACTCTAATTATCTTGAACATAGTCTAAGTCCACTTTGAATATATTTGTGTTGTAGATCATGGATCACGCGACAGTCATCCTGAATTTTAATACGTTCCTAGAGAAAGCTAAGTTGAAAGATGATGGAAGCAACTTTGTAGACTGGGCTCGTAATCTTAAGCTAATCTTACAAGCTGGGAAGAAGGATTATGTCCTTAATGCTGCGCTAGGAGATGAACCACCCGCTACGGCTGATCAGGATGTTAAGAACACTTGGTTAGCACGTAAGGAGGACTACTTAATAGTTCAATGTGCAGTCTTGTATGGCTTAGAACCGGGACTTCAACGTCGCTTTGAGCGTCATGGAGCATTTGAGATGTTCCAGGAGTTGGAGTTTATCTTTCAGAAGAACGCCCGGATCGAGAGGTATGAGGCCTCCGATAAATTCTATGCTTGCAAGATGGAGGAAAACTCGTCTGTCAGTGAACATGTGCTCAAAATGTCTGGGGTACTCAAACCGTCTAGCTGAGCTGGGGATTGAACTCCCGCAAGAAGCTATCACTGACAGAATCCTTCAATCACTGCCGCCAAGCTACAAAGGCTTTGTGTTGAACTACAACATGCAAGGGATGAACAAGTCTCCCGGCGAGTTGTTTGCGATGCTAAAAGTCGCAGAGTCTGAACTCCGTAAAGAGCATCAAGTGTTGATGGTGAGCAAGACCACTAGTTTCAAGAGAAACGGCAAAGGCAAGAAGGGCAATTCGAAGAAGAGCGGCAAGCCTGTTGCCAATCCGCCGAAGAAACCCAAGGCTGGACCTAAGCCTGAAACGGAGTGTTTCTATTGCAAGGGTATGGGTCACTGGAAGCGCAATTGCCCCAAGTATCTGGCAGATAAGAAGACGGGCAAAGAAAATTCAGGTATATTTGATATACATGTTATTGATGTGTACTTAACCGGCTCTCGTAGTAGTGCCTGGGTATTCGATACCGCTTCTGTTGCTCATATTTGCAACTCGAAGCAGGAACTGCGGAATAGACGAAGGCTGGCGAAAGACGAAGTGACGATGCGCGTAGGAAATGGTTCCAAGGTTGATGCAATCGCCGTCGGCACAGTGTCACTTCAGGTACCTTCAGGATTAGTGATGAACTTAAATCATTGTTATTTAGTGCCTGCGTTGAGCATGAACATTATATCTGGATCTTGTTTATTGCGAGACGGTTACTCTTTTAAGTCTGAGAATAATGGTTGTTCTATTTCTATGAGTAACATCTTTTATGGTCATGCACCGAATGTGAGAGGATTGTTCATATTGAATCTTGATAGAGATACGCATATACATAACATCGAGACCAAAAGAGTTAGAGTAAACAATGATAGCGCCATATTTTTGTGGCACTGCCGCTTGGGTCATATTGGTGTAAAGCGCATGAAGAAACTCCATGCTGATGGACTTTTGGAGTCACTTGACTTTGATTCACTTGACACGTGCGAACCATGCCTCATGGGCAAGATGACTAAGACTCCGTTCTCCGGAACAATGGAGCGTGCAAGTGACTTATTGGAAATCATACATACCGATGTGTGTGGTCCAATGAGCGTGGAGGCACGCGGCGGATATCGTTATTTTCTCACCTTCACTCACGATTTAAGTAGATATGGTTATGTCTACTTGATGAAGCACAAGTCTGAAACTTTTGAAAAGTTCAAGCAATTTCAGAGTGAAGTGGAAAATCATCGTAACAAGAAGATCAAGTTCCTACGGTCTGATCGTGGGGGTGAATATCTGAGTTTCGAGTTTGGTGCTCACTTAAGACAATGTGGAATTGTTTCGCAGTTAACACCGCCTGGAACACCACAGCGTAATGGTGTGTCCGAACGTCGTAATCGTACTTTGTTAGAGATGGTGCGATCTATGATGTCTCTTACTGATTTGCCGTTATCATTTTGGGGTTATGCATTAGAAACAGCTGCATTCACTTTAAATAGGGCACCATCAAAATCCGTTGAGACGACACCATACGAATTGTGGTATGGCAAGAGGCCAAAGTTGTCGTTTCTTAAAGTTTGGGGATGTGATGCTTATGTCAAAAAGCTTCAGCCTGAAAAGCTAGAACCCAAAGCGGAAAAGTGCGTCTTCATAGGTTACCCAAAAGAGACAGTTGGGTACACCTTCTATCTCAAATCCGAGGGCAAAGTGTTTGTTGCTAAGAACGGAGCTTTTCTCGAGAAGGAGTTTCTCTCGAGGGAATTGAGTGGGAGGAAGATAGAACTTGACGAGGTTGTCGAACCTCTCATCCCTCTGGATGGTGGCGCAGGGCAAGGGGAAACCTCTGTCATTGCGACGCCGGTTGAGGAGGAAGTTAATGATGATGATCATGAAACTCCAATTCAAGTTTCTGTTGAACCACGCAGGTCGACGAGATCACATGCTGCTCCAGAGTGGTACGGTAATCCCGTCTTATCAATCATGTTGTTAGACAACAATGAACCTGCAAGTTATGAAGAAGCTATGGTGGGCCTAGATTCCAACAAATGGCTAGAAGCCATGAAATCCGAGATAGGATCCATGTATGAGAACAAAGTATGGACTTTGGAGATACTACCTGAGGGCCGCAAGGCTATTCAGAACAAATGGATCTTTAAGAAGAAGACGGACGCTAACGGTAATGTGACCGTTTATAAAGCTCGACTTGTGGCAAAGGGTTTTTCACAAGTTCCAGGAATTGACTACGATGAGACTTTCTCACCCGTGGCGATGCTTAAGTCCGTCAGAATCATGTTAGCAATAGCTGCATTTTTCGATTATGAAATCTGGCAGATGGATGTCAAAACGGCGTTCCTTAACGGTTTCCTTAAGGAAGAGTTGTATATGATGAAACCCGAAGGTTTTGTCGATCCTAAGAATGCTAACAAGGTGTGCAAGCTCCAGAGATCCATTTATGGACTGGTGCAAGCATCTCGGAGTTGGAACAAACGCTTTGATGAGGTGATCAAGGCATTTGGGTTTATACAAGTGGTTGGAGAATCTTGTAGAAAGTGAGTGGGAGCTCTGTGGCGTTTCTAATATTATATGTGGATGACATATTACTGATTGGAAACAACGTAGAGCTTTTGGAGAGCATAAAAGGTTACTTAAATAAAAGTTTCTCTATGAAGGACCTAGGAGAAGCTGCTTACATTCTAGGCATTAAGATCTATAGGGATAGATCAAAACGCCTGATAGGACTTTCACAAAGCACATACCTTGACAAAATTTTGAAGAGGTTCAAAATGGAACAGTCCAAGAAAGGGTTCTTGCCAGTTTTACAAGGTACGAGATTGAGTAAGACTCAGTGCCCAGCAACTGATGAAGATAGAGAGCATATGCGCTCCATCCCCTATGCTTCAGCCATAGGTTCTATCATGTATGCGATGTTGTGCACTAGACCGGATGTTAGCCTAGCCATAAGTATGGCAGGTAGGTTCCAGAGTAATCCAGGAGTGGATCACTGGACAGCGGTCAAGAATATCCTGAAGTACCTGAAAAGGACTAAGGAGATGTTTCTCGTATATGGAGGTGACGAAGAGCTCGCCGTAAAAGGTTACGTCGATGCAAGCTTTGACACAGATCAGGACGACTCTAAGTCGCAAACCGGATACGTATTTATTCTTAATGGGGGTGCAGTAAGCTGGTGCAGTTCCAAGCAAAGCGTCGTAGCAGATTCTACATGTGAAGCGGAGTACATGGCTTCCTCGGAGGCGGCTAAGGAGGGTGTCTGGATGAAGCAGTTCATGACGGATCTTGGAGTGGTGCCAAGTGCACTGGATCCAATAACCTTGTTCTGTGACAACACGGGTGCCATTGCCTTAGCAAAGGAACCACGGTTTCACAAGAAGACCAGACACATCAAACGATGCTTCAACCTCATCCGCGACTACGTCGAGGAAGAGGACGTAAATATATGCAAAGTGCACACGGATCTGAATGTAGCAGACCCGCTGACTAAACCTCTTCCACGGCCAAAACATGATCGACACCAGAACTGTATGGGTGTTAGATTTATTACAATGTAATTCACATGGTGATGTGAGGGCTGGATTATTGACTCTAGTGCAAGTGGGAGACTGTTGGAATTATGCCCTAGAGGCAATAATAAATATAGTTATTATTATAATTCCTGTATCAAGATAATAGTTTATTATCCATGCTATAATTGTATTGAATGAAGACTCATTTACATGTGTGGATACATAGACAAAACACCGTCCCTAGCATGCCTCTAGTTGGCTAGCCAGTTGGTCAATGATAGTCAGTGTCTTCTGATTATGAACAAGGTGTTGTTGCTTGATAACTGGATCACGTCATTGGGAGAATCACGTGATGGACTAGACCCAAACTAATAGATGTAGCATGTTGATCGTGTCATTTTGTTGCTACTGTTTTCTGCGTGTCAAGTATTTATTCCTATGACCATGAGATCATATAACTCACTGGCACCGGAGGAATGCTTTGTGTGTATCAAACGTCGCAACGTAACTGGGTGACTATAAAGATGCTCTACAGGTATCTCCGAAGGTGTTAGTTGAGTTAGTATGGATCAAGACTGGGATTTGTCACTCCGTGTGACGGGGAGGTATCTCGGGGCCCACTTGGTAATACAACATCACACACAAGCCTTGCAAGCAATGTAACTTAGTGTAAGTTGCGGGATCTTGTATTACGGAACGAGTAAAGAGACTTGCCGGTAAACGAGATTGAAATAGGTATGCGGATCCAGGTAAACGAGATTGAAATAGGTAAACATACCGAAGGACAAAGGGAATGACATACGGGATTAAATGAATCCTTGGCACTGAGGTTCAAACGATAAGATCTTCGTAGAATATGTAGGATCCAATATGGGCATCCAGGTCCCGCTATTGGATATTGACCGAGGAGTCTCTCGGGTCATGTCTACATAGTTCTCGAACCCGCAGGGTCTGCACACTTAAGGTTCGACGTTGTTTTATGCGTATTTGAGTTATACGGTTGGTTACCGAATGTTGTTCGGAGTCCCGGATGAGATCACGGACGTCACGAGGGTTTCCGGAATGGTCCGGAAACGAAGATTGATATATAGGATGACCTCATTTGATTACCGGAAGGTTTTCGGAGTTACCGGGAATGTACCGGGAATGACGAATGGGTTCCGGGGGTTAACCGGGGGGGCAACCCACCCCGGGGAAGCCCATAGGCCTTGGGGGGACACACCAGCCCTTAGTGGGCTGGTGGGACAGCCCACAAGTGCCCTATGCGCCAAGGAGAAGAAAATCAAGAGAGAAAGAAAAAAAAGGAGGACGTGGGAAGGAAGGGGGACTCCCTCCCACCAAACCTAGTCCAACTTGGTTTGGGGGGGGGAGAGTCCTCCCCCTTGGCTCGGCCGACCCCCTTGAGGGTCCTTGTACCCCAAGGAAAGGCCCCCTCCCTCCCACCTATATATACGGAGGTTTTAGGGCTGATTTGAGACGATTTTTTCCACGGCAGCCCGACCACATACCTCCACGGTTTTTCCTCTAGATCGCGTTTCTGCGGAGCTCGGGCGGAGCCCTGCTGAGACAAGGTCATCACCAACCTCCGGAGCGCCGTCACGCTGCCGGAGAACTCTTCTACCTCTCCGTCTCTCTTACTGGATCAAGAAGTCTGAGATCATCGTCGAGCTGTACGTGTGCTGAACGCGGAGGTGCCGTCCGTTCGGTACTACGCGTTCAGCACACGTACACCTCGACGATGATCCCGGCCTTCTTGATCCAGCAAGAGAGACGGAGAGGTAGAAGAGTTCTCCGGCAGCGTGACGGCGCTCCGGAGGTTGGTGATGACCTTGTCTCAGCAGGGCTCCGCCCGAGCTCCGCAGAAACGCGATCTAGAGGAAAAACCGTGGAGGTATGTGGTCGGGCTGCCGTGGAAAAAATCGTCTCAAATCAGCCCTAAAAACTCCGTATATATAGGTGGGAGGGAGGGGGCCTTGCCTTGGGGTCCAAGGACCCTCAAGGGGGTCGGCCGAGCCAAGGGGGAGGACTCTCCCCCCCCCCCCCAAACCGAGTTGGACTAGGTTTGGTGGGAGGGAGTCCCCCTTCCTTCCCACCTCCTCCTTGTTTTTTCTTTCTCTCTTGATTTTCTTCTCCTTGGCGCATAGGGCACTTGTGGGCTGTCCCACCAGCCCACTAACCAAGGCCTATGGGCTTCCCCGGGGTGGGTTGCCCCCCCCCCCGATGAACCCCCGGAACCCACTCGTCATTCCCGGTACATTCCCGGTAACTCGGAAAACCTTCCGGTAATCAAATGAGGTCATCCTATATATCAATCTTCGTTTCCGGACCATTCCGGAAACCCTCGTGACGTCCGTGATCTCATCCGGGACTCCGAACAACATTCGGTAACCAACCATATAACTCAAATACGCATAAAACAACGTCGAACCTTAAGTGTGCAGACCCTGCGGGTTCGAGAACTATGTAGACATGACCCGAGAGACTCCTCGGTCAATATCCAATAGCGGGACCTGGATGCCCATATTGGATCCTACATATTCTACGAAGATCTTATCATTTGAACCTCAGTGCCAAGGATTCATATAATCCCGTATGTCATTCCCTTTGTCCTTCGGTATGTTACTTGCCCGAGATTCGATCGTCAGTATCCGCATACCTATTTCAATCTCGTTTACCGGCAAGTCTCTTTACTCGTTCCGTAATACAAGATCCCGCAACTTACACTAAGTTACATTGCTTGCAAGGCTTGTGTGTGATGTTGTATTACCAAGTGGGCCCCGAGATACCTCCCCGTCACACGGAGTGACAAATCCCAGTCTTGATCCATACTAACTCAACTAACACCTTCGGAGATACCTGTAGAGCATCTTTATAGTCACCCAGTTACGTTGCGACGCTTGATACACACAAATCATTCCTCCGGTGTCAGTGAGTTATATGATCTCATGGTCATAGGAATAAATACTTGACACGCAGAAAACAGTAGCAACAAAATGACACGATCAACATGCTACGTCTATTAGTTTGGGTCTAGTCCATCACGTGATTCTCCCAATGACGTGATCCAGTTATCAAGCAACAACACCGTGTTCCTAATCAGAAGACAGTGACTATCATTGACCAACTGGCTAGCCAACTAGAGGCATGCTAGGGACGGTGTTTTGTCTATGTATCCACACATGTAAATGAGTCTTCATTCAATACAATTATAGCATGGATAATAAACTATTATCTTGATACAGGAATTATAATAATAACTATATTTATTATTGCCTCTAGGGCATAATTCCAACAAGATCTTCCTTTTGACGCAAGCCCATGGAAGCACACCTATCCCCACATAGGACTCTCACAAAGACCATGGGTTAGTACACAAACACGTAATGGACAATGCTTACCATACCATGGGATCACTTGATCCCTCTCGGTACATCTTATACGCTCTGTGTGTTGATCATCTTGATTTACTCTTTGTGTGAGATCTTGATCAACCTAGTGTCTCTATGACCATTCTTTGGATAATACCTTGAATACCATCTTGGTCATCATATAAACTCCTTAAACCCAACAGATGGACTTCAAGAAGTGCCTATGGACAAATCCTATAAATATAACTTAAGGCAACCATTAGTCCATAGGAATTGTCATCAATTACCAAAACCACATATGGAGATATATGCTCTAACACCTCTCCATCACACAGAGTGACAAATCCCGGTCTTGATTCGTATCACCCCAACAGACACTTTCGGAGATACCCGTAGTGCACCTTTATAGTCACCCAGTTGCGTTGTGACGTTTGATACACCCAAAGCACTCCTACGGTATCCGGGAGTTGCACAATCTCACGGTCGAAGGAGAAGATACTTGACATTAGAAAAGCTTTAGCATACGAACAACACGATCTAGTGCTATGCTTAGGATTGGGTCTTGTCCATCACATCATTCTCCTAATGATGTGATCATGTTTATCAATGACATCCAATGTCCATGATCAGGAAACAATGATCATCTATTGATCAACGAGCTAGCGAACTAGAGGCTTGCTAGGGACACATTGTGATCTATTTATTCACACATATATTACTGTTTCCTGTTAATACAATTATAGCATGAACAATAGACGATTATCTTCAACAAGGAAATATGATAATAACCATTTTATTATTGCCTCTAGGGCATATTTCCAACAGTCTCCCACTTGCACTAGAGTCAATAATCTAGTTACATTGTGATGAATCGAACACCCATAGCATTGTGGTGTTCATCATGTTTTGCTCGAGGAAGAGGCTTAGTCAACAGGTCTGCAATATTTAGATCCGTGTGTACTTTACAAATATCTATTACTCCTCTCTGGACCTGGTCCTGGATGGAGTTGTAGCGGCATTGGATGTGCTTGGTCTTCCGGTGAAATCTGGGCTCCTTGGCTATGGCAATGGCTCCAGTGTTATCATAGAAGAGTGTCATCAGACCTGACGCGCTTGGAACCACTCCAAAGTCGGTGATGAACTCCTTCATCCAGATCCCTTCATGAGCCGCTTCCGAAGCAGCTATGTACTCCGCTTCACATGTAGATGCTACCACGACGTCTTCCTTGCTGCTGCACCAGCTCACTGCCCCCCCATTCAAAACATACACGTATCCGGTTTGTGACTTAGAGTCATCTGGATCTATGTCGAAGCTTGCATCGGCATAACCCTTTACGACGAGCTCTTCGTCACCTCCATAAACGAGAAACATCTCCTTAGTCCTTTTCAGGTACTTAAGGATATTCTTGACCATTGTCCAGTGTTCCATACCGGGATCACTTTGGTACCTCCCTACCAAACTTATGGCAAGGTTTATATCAGGTATGGTACAGAACATGGCATACATTAGAGAGCCCACGGCTGAAGCATAGGGGACAGTACTCATCTTCTCTCTATCTGCTTCCGTGGTCGGTGACTGAGTCTTACTCAATCTCATACCTTGCAAAACTGGCAAGAACCCCTTCTTTGAGTTTTCCATGTTGAATTTCTTCAATATCTTGTCAAGGTATGTACTTTGTGAAAGAACTATGAGGCGTCTCGATCTATCTCTATAGATCTTGATGCCTAATTTGTATGCAGCTTCTCCAAGGTCCTTCATTGAAAAACTCTTGTTCAAGTAGGCCTTTAGCTCTCCAATAACTCTATATTATTTCCCATCAATAATATGTCATCCACATATAGTATGAGAAAAGCTATAGAGCTCCCACTCACTTTCTTGTACAAACAGGCTTCTACATAAACCTGTATGAACCCAAACGCTTTAATCACCTCATTAAAGTGAATGTTCCAACTCTGAGATGGTTGCACCAGCCCATAGATGGATCGTTGGAGCTTGCATACTTTGTTACCACTCTTAGGATCGACAAAACCTTCTAGTTGCATCATATACAACTCTTCCTTAAGATACCCGTTAAGGAACGTTGTTTTGACGTCCATTTGCCAAATTTCGTAATCATGAAAAGCGGCAATTGCTAACATGATTCGGACTAACTTTAGCTTTGCTACGGGAGAGAAAGTCTCATCGTAGTCAACTCCTTGAATTTGTCGAAAACCCTTTGCGACAAGTCGAGCTTTGTAAACGGTCACATTACCATTTGCGTCAGTGTTCTTCTTGAAGATCCATTTATTCTCTATGGATCACTGATCATCAGGCAAGTCCACCAAAGTCGATTCTTTGTTCTCATACATGGATCCTATCTCAGATTTCATAGCCTCAAGCCATTTGTTGGAATCCGGGCCCGCCATTGCTTCTTCATAGTTCGAAGGTTCACCGTTGTCTAACAACATGATTTCCATATCACACGATTGACGTACCACTCTGGTGCGGAACGTACCCTTGTGGACCTTCGCGGTTCAGCAGCAACTTGATCCGAAGCTTCATGATCATCACCATTAACTTCCTCTTTAGTTGGCATAGGTGCCACAGGAAGAATTTCTCGCGCTGCGCTACTCTCCGGTTCGAGAGGGGGCGTAATTACCTCATCAAGTTCTACTTTCCTCCCACTTACTTCTTTCGAGAGAAACACTTTCTCTAGAAAGGATCCTTTCTTGGCAACAAAGGTTTTACCTTCGGATCTAAGATAGAAGGTATACCCAATATTTCCTTAGGGTATCCTATGAATACGCATTTCTCCGCTTTGGGTTCGAGCTTCTGTGGTTGAAGTTTATTCACATAAGCATCGCAGCCCCAAACTTTAAGAAACGACGTCTTAGGTTTCTTGCCAAACCATAGTTCATACGGTGTCGTCTCAACGGATTTAGACGGTGCCCTTTTAAAGTGAATGCTGCAGTTTCCAATGTGTATCCCCAAAATGATAGCGGTAAGTCGGTAAGAGACATCATAGATCGTACCATATCCAATAAAGTGCGATTACGACGTTCAGACACTTCGTTACGTTGCGGTGTGCCACACGGCGTCAGTTGTGAAACGATTCCACACTTCCTTAGGTGTGTGCCAAACTCGTGAGTCAAATATTGTCCTCCGCGATAAGATCGTAGACACTTTATTTTTCTGTCACGTTGATTCTCAACCAAACTCTGAAATTCCTTGAACTTTTCAAATGTCTCAGATTTGTGCTTCATCAAGTAGATATACCCATACCTACTCAAATAATCGGTGAGAGTGAGAACATATTGATAGCCACCGCGAGCTTCACCGTTCATTGGACCACACACATCAGTATTTATTATTTCCAATAAGTTGGTTGCTCTCTCCATTATTCCTGAGAATGGAGTCTTAATCATCTTGCCCATGAGGCACGGCTCGCATGTGTCAAATGATTCAAAGTCAAGAGACTCTAACAATCCATCAGTATGGAGTTTCTTCAGGCGCTTAACACCGATATGACCAAGGCAGCAATGCCACAAGTTTGTAGCACTATCATTATCAACTTTGCATCTTTTGGTATTCACACTATGAATATGTGTAACATCACGATCGAGATTCATCAAGAATAAACCATTCACCAGTGGAGCATGACCATAAAACATATCACTCATATAAATAGAACAATTATTATTCTCTGACTTAAATGAGTAGTCGTCTCGCATTAAACAAGACCCTGATAAAATGTTCATGCTCAAAGCTGGTACTAAGTAACAATTATTAAGGTTTAAAACTAATCCCGAAGGTAGATGTAGAGGCAGCGTGCCGACAGCGATCACATCAACCTTGGAGCCACTCCCGACGCGCATCGTCACCTCGTCCTTGGCCAGTCTCCGCTTATTCCGCAGTTCCTGCTTTGAGTTACAAATGTGAGAAATAGCACCGGTATCAAAAACCCAGAAGCTACTACGAGCGTTGGTAAGGTACACATCAATAACATGTATATCATATATACCTTTAACGTTGTCGGCCTCTTATCCGCTAAGTACTTGGGGCAGATCCGCTTCCAATGGCCTTTTCCCTTGCAATAGAAGCACTCAGTCTCAGGCTTGGGTCCATTCTTTTTCTTCTTCCCAGCATCTGGCTTACCGGGCGCGGCAATGGCTTTGCTATCTTTCTTGAAGTTCTTCTTACCCTTGCCCTTCCTGAAACTGGTGGTCTTGTTGACCATCAACACTTGATGCTCTTTCTTGACTTCTACTTCTGCAGATTTGAGCATCCAGTACAACTCGGGAATGGTCTTTTCCATCCCTTGCATGTTGTAGTTCAGCACAAAACCCTTGTAGCTTGGTGGGAGAGACTGGAGGATTCTATCTATTACAGCGTCATCCGGAAGTTCGACTCCGAGCTGAGTCAGACGTCCGTGCAGCCCAGACATTCTGAGAATATGCTCACTAACAGAATTGTTCTCCTCCATCTTGCAGCTAAAGAACTTGTCGGAGACTTCATATCTCTCGACCCAGGCATGAGCTTGAAAAACTAGCTTCGGCTCCTGGAACATCTTGTATGCTCCGTGTTGCTCAAAACGCCTTTGGAGCCTCGGTTCTAAATTGTATAACATGCCACACCTAACCAGAGAGTAGTCATCACTCCATGCTTGCCAGACGTTCTGAACATCTTGGGCTGCCGCGGGAATAGGAGGGTCACCTAGCAGCATATCTAGGACATAAGCCTTCTTGGATGCAATGAGGATGAGCTCCAAGTTGCGGACCCAATCCGCATAGTTGCTACCATCATCTTTCAGCTTGTTTTTCTCTAGGAACGCGTGTAAATTGAGGTCGACAGGTGCGTTGGCCATTGGATCTACAATATTTGTAAAGACAACTTTTAGACTAAGTTCATGATAATTAAGTTCATTTAATCAAATTAAGTATGAACTCCCACTTAAATCGACATCCCTCTAGTCATCTAAGTGATACATGATCCATGTCACTAACCCGTGTCCGATCATCACGTGAGACGGACTAGTCGTCATGGTGAGCAACTTCATGTTGATCGTATTCAACCATACGACTCATGTTCGACCTTTCAGTCTCTTGTATTCGAGGTCATGTCTGTACATGCTAAGCTCGTCGAGTCAACCTAAGTGTTTTGTGTGTGTAAATCTGGCTTACACCCGTTGTATGCGAACGTTAGAATCTATCACACCCGATCATCACGTGGTGCTTCGAGACAATGATCCTTCGCAATGGTGCACACTTAGGGGAATACGTTCTAGAAATTTTATGAGGGATCATCTTATTATGCTACCTCGTTCTAAGAAATAAGATGAAAAACATGATAAACATCACATGCAACCATATAGTGACATGATATGGCCATTATCATCTTTGCTCCTTCGATCTCCATCTTCGGGCATCGCATGATCATCATTGTCACCGACGTGACACCATGATCTCCATCATCGTGTCTCCGTGAAGTCGTCACGCCAACTACTACTACCACTACTACTATAGCTAACCGTTAGCAATGAAGTAAAAGTAGTAAACACATGGAGTTGCATCTCATACAATAAATTAAGACAACTCCTATGGCTCCTGCCGGTTGTCATACTCATCGGCATGCAAATCGTGAATCCTATTACAAGAACATGATCATCTCATACATCACACATGTAACATCAAAACTTTGGCCATATCACATCACATGTCAAACCCTGCAAAAACAAGTTAGTCGTCCTCTAATTGTTGTTGCAAGTTTTACGTGGCTGATTTGGGTTTCTACCAAGAACGCCTTCTTACCTACGTGACAGCCACAACGATGATATGCCAAAGTTATTTACCCTGAATAAGGACCCTTTTCATCAAATCCAATCCGACTAGAGTGGGAGAAACAGACACCCGCTAGCCACCTTATGCACCTAGTGCATGTTAGTCGGTGGAACCTGTCTCACGTAAGCGTACGTGTAAGGTCGGTCCGGGCCGCTTCATCCCACAATACCGTCGGAAAAGAATAAGACTAGTAGCGGCAAGCAATTGAGAAAATCAGCGCCCACAACCTTTTTGTGTTCTACTCGTGCAAAGAATCTATGCATAGAAAACCTGGCTCGGATGCCACTGTTGGGTAACGTAGCAAAAGATTCAAAATTTTCCTACGCCATATTCATATCTTCCTATGGAGAGACCAACAACGAGAGAGGGGTGAGTGGATCTTCATACCTTTGAAGATCTCTAAGCGGAAGCATTCCTAGAACACGGTTGATGGAGTCGTACTCGCGGCGATTCACATCGCAGTGTGATTCCGATCTAGTGCCAAACCACGACACCTCCGCGTTCAACACACGTACAGCCAGGTGACGTATCCCGCACCTTGATCCAGACAGGAGGAGGGAGAGGTTGGGGAAGAGCTCCGGCAGCACGACGGTGTGGTGGCGATGGAGCGACGAGGTCTCCCGGCGGGGCTTCGCCAAGCACCGTGGGAGAGGAGGAAGAAGAGGAGCAGGGCTGCGCCGAGAGAGAGATAGAACACCGTATCTCCAATGGCCAAAACCCCCGATATAAATAGGGGGAAGGGAGGGTGGCACCCCCCTTAGGGTTCCCACCCCTAAGGGGTGCAGCATCCCTAGATGGGGGGAGGGGGTGGCGGCCAAGAGGGGAGGAGGGGGTGGCGCACCCCCTAGTGGGCCTTAGTCCCACCTGCGCTAGGATTCCCCCCTTCCCCCTCTTAGGCGCCATGGGCTAGGTGTGGGGGGGCGCACCAGCCCACCCAAGGGCTGGTTCCCTCTCACACTTGGCTCATGTAGCCTCCTGGGGCTTGTGGCCTCTCCCGGTGGGCCTCCGGAACCCTTCCGGTGGTCCCGACACTTTGCTGGTGGTGCCCAAAACATTTCCGGCGTGCAAACCCATCCATCCTATATATCAATGTTTATCTCTGGACCATTCTGGAGCTCCTCGTGACATCCGGGATCTCATCCGGGACTCCGAACTACCATCGGTAACCTTGTACAACAATTCCCTATAACCCTAGCGTCATCGAACCTTAAGTGTGTAGAACCTGTGGGTTCGGGAGGCATGCAAACATGACCGAGACACCTCTCCGGCCAATAACCATCAGCGGGGTCTGGATACCCATGATGGCTCTCACATGTTCCACGATGATCTCATCGGATGAACCACGATGCCAAGGATTCAATCAATCTCGTATAAAATTCCCTTTGTTTGTCGGTATAGAACTTTCCCGAGATTCAATCGTCGGTATACCCATACCTTGTTCAATGTCGTTATCAGTAAGTCTCTTTACTCGATTCGTAGCACATCATCATGTGACTAACTCCTTAGTCACATTGAGCTCATGATGATATTCTACCGAGTGGGCTCAGAGATACCTCTCCGTCACACGGAGTGACAAATCCCGATCTTGATTCGTACCAACCCAACAGACAATTTCGGAGATACCCGTAGTGCACCTTTATAGTCACCCAGTTACGTTGTGACGTTTGATACACCCAAAGCACTCCTACGGTATCCGGGAGTTGCACAATCTCACGGTCGAAGGAAAATATACTTGACATTAGAAAAGCTTTAGCATATGAACAACACGATCTAGTGCTATGCTTAGGAATTGGTCTTGTCCATCACATCATTCTCCTAATGACATGATCCCGTTTATCAATGACATCCAATGTCCATGATCAGGAAACCATGATCATCTATTGATCAACGAGCTAGCCAACCAGAGGCTTGCTAGAGACACATTGTGATCTATTTATTCATACATGTATTACTGTTTCTTGTTAATATAATTATAGCATGAACAATAGACGATTATCATGAACAAGGAAAGATGATAATAACCATTTTATTATTGCCTCTAGGGCATATTTCCAACAACAAACTCATGCCCCTTCATAGCGGTAAGATCGAAGCATATGAATGAAAAAGGCGTATCATCCGTGCGCACTGTGCGCCCGAGGTGCTCGAGGATAAGCATGGCATAAATGCCACCAAAGTGAGGCCCTTTGCCGCTGTTAGCGACGAGGCTACGGGCAATTAAAGCACCAATGTTATACGTGTTGTCATGAGCGGAAATCCGGAGCAGAAATGTTACTCGTGTTGTCATGAGCTAGCACCCCCCGAGCAATATAGTATGCGACATACCTGATGTGGGGAAACAAGATGCTGGAGATCTTCCCCCGGTGAATTTCTCGCGGGTCCTTACTGCAAAGGGAAGCGGATAGGGATTTCAGCTCATATGGCTGAACGTTCATTTTGGTCGTCTTCCCGACATTCCGCACACCTATAACATCACAAAATTCTGCCAAAGACATGGTAAAGACATCCTCATATAATCTGAATTCAATCATGGAAGTTTTATCATTATATCTAAACCAGTTGAGTTTTGGATATTGTTGCACATGTCGTGTTACGAAATGTGTCAAACCTGCAGCTGCATAGAGGTTATCAAACTCATCCTTAATACATGCCGCCATAAGGAAATCTGAACACGGGTATGACATAGCACGTGCCGTGTCCGTCTCCTGGAACAACTCCGGTGGAACGATATCATCATTGTAGCTTGTCCTCACAGTAGAGGATGAAGCTCCATATCTAGTTAGTCTATCAGTAAGCTCGGGTCTCTTCTTCCCAAGCCATCCTTTTGCTTTTCCAAACAAGCTCATTTCTGAAATATTTGGTTCAACAGAAAAATGGAGGTTTAGGAAAAAATGAGTTGGAGCAAACTATTCTACTCACTTCCGTGATGCATAATCTTGCATCAAAACTTCACAAATAAATTTCTAAGCATGTATGCAAGCTCAATTGAGCAGCACCAAGAACTCCTAAATACTCACAAATAAGACCACCAGTCAAAATTTTAATTGGAGGAGTGGAGGAGTCACATACCAGGGAGCAAATGCTCAAATTCTCAATGCAAATGATGGGATGTAGAGAGAGATCAAAATTTGCCACCAAGAACAACAAGAACTCGAGCTCCAGGAGAAAAATCAGAATATTTGGAGTGAGAGAGAGAGAGAAGGAAGAAGAAGTAGCTCGAAAGGAGCCGAGGTGGGCCTAGGCGACCTGTGGGCACGACCAGGGGGCAGGTCGCGCCAGCTGGCTGCCTGGACCAAGGGTGGCCCCCTTGGCTGGCTCCAGGTGCCCCTACATCTCTTTTTCGATGGAAATTTTTATTATAATTTTTTTGGATTTTTATGAAAACTGCACTTTTGAATTTTTTTCGAAATACTAAAAGCTGCAAAACTTTCGGTAAGCTTGAAACAATGGTTAAACATATGACGCTTCAAAAACATAAAACTTTGGTACAACAAGGAGGATGAAAGATAAAAGAAATGAAAACATAACAAGATTCTCTTTTTACTCATATAAAACATATTTGTTAGCAAGGTTGATCAAGTCTTACTACCAAATAGGTGTTATATTCGAGCAAAAAGTTTTGCTTCTTATAAAGCAATCATGGTACCTTTATTTCAATGGATATTGTCCTCACCATAATGGTTTTGTATTGGTGGTGCACATGTAGAGGACAATCCCACTCTCCAACCTTCACGGTCTCAATATTCTCAATAGAATTAAGGCCATGCCTTTTATCAATCTTCTTCGGAAAATATACCGTGTGCTCCTTCTCATTAACATTGAAGGTCACCTTTCCTTTATTACAATCAATAATAGCACCTGCAGTGTTAAGAAAAGGTCTACCAAGAATAATATACATGCTCCCATCCTCGGGCATGTCAAGCACAACAAAGTCAATAAGGATCAAGCAGTTAGCAACTTCAACGGGAACATCCTCACAAATACCTACAGGAACGGTTGTTGACTTATCAGCCATTTGAAGAGAGATATTTGTAGGGATTATTTTATCTAGACAAATCCTTTTGTAGAGAGATAAGGGCATAACACTCACTCTTGCACCAAGATCACATAAAGTTGTTCTCATAAAATTATTTTTTATGGAGCAAGGAATGGTGGGAATACCTGGGTCACCAAGCTTCTCAGGAATCTTGCCACTGAAAGAGTAATTAGCAAGCATAGTAGATATTGCCTCATTAGGAACTTTTATTTTATTAGTGACAATACCTTTCATATACCTCGAGTACGGAGGCAACTTAATAGAATCGGTCAAAGGAATTTGAAGAAAAAGAGGTTTCATCCATTCACAAAATTTATTGTAATGCTCTTCTTATTTAGTTTTGAAAGACTTACCTGGGAAGGGCATTGATTTTTTTACCCATGGTTCCCTTTCCTTCCCATGTTTTCGTGCAACAAAATCTTCTCTAGTATACCTCTTACGCTTGTCGGGTGCTTCTTCTTCTCGTATATCAGGAGGATCAATCTTCTCATTATCTTTATCAGGTTCAGCAGCATCTTCAGTTTTAGCATCGGAAATAGATATACTATTAGGATCAACAATAGGTTCTTCATCAATTATGGGATCATTGGAGTTGTCAGCCTCCTTGTGTTTCTTCTTCTTCTTCGGGGAGCTGACAGTGTCTTCTTCCTGCAATTGAGAATCTTGCTCGATCCTCTTTGGATGCCCCTCCGGATAAAGCGGATCCTGGGTATGTGTACCTCCTCGGGTATTTATACCATATGCCTGCGTATCAATTTGTTTGGCATTGTTAGCAAGCAAATATTTTTGCACATTATAAATTTGTTCAAGTTGAGTTTGAACCATATGGAAATTCTTAAGAAGACCTGTAACATCATTAACAGTTCTACTTAAAACATCGAGCAGACTTTGGATCGCAAGGGAATTATCATGCAATTGGCTTTGAATCTGCTCATTAAAGTAATTTTCCTTGACAATGAAATTATCAAGCTCATCTAAACATTGATCAGGAGGCTTACCATGAGGGACGTCACTTGCATTGAATACTAAAAAAGAGTGTACCTCTACCATAGGTGGGTGAGTGGTAGGCTCACATAATTTCTCAATAGGAGGTAGATTCTTCACATCATCAGTTTTAATACCTCTCTCTTTCATAGACTTCTTGCCTTCTTGCATAACTTCTGGGCTCAAGAAAAGCATACCTATCTTCTTGGGCGATGGAGGTGGTTCAGGAATGGGCCAATCATCATGGTTCTTAGCTATCTTGCCCATTAATTCTTTTGCATCGTCTAGTGTTCTTTCCCTGAAAACACAACCAGCACAACTATCCAGATAGGTTCTAGATTCATCGGTTAGACCAGCAAAAAATATATCAAGCAATTCATTCTTAGGGATTCCATGTACTGGTCTAGCCTTAAGCAAAGTGGAATACCTCCCCCAAGCTTTAGGGAGGTGCTCATCCTGCCACTGTTTAAAGTTATAAATTCTTTGTAAAGCAACATGTTGCTTATGAGCAGGAAAATATTTAGCAACAAAAGATTGAGCTAAATCTTGAGGACTCTTAATGGCACCACATGGTAGTCAATCATACCATGCTTTAGCATCTTCCTTCAAAGAGAAAAGAAGTAGCTTAGTAACATAATAATTTCTCTTCTTGTCCTCTATAGTGAATAAGCCACCCAACTCAGTGAGTTTGGTAAGGTGTGCAATATCATCGTCATCTTCTCTGCAATAAAAGGGGTCAACTTCAACTGTGGATATAAGTGAAAGATCAACAGAGAAATCAAAATCAGCATCCTCAATGTAAATAGGAGATGAAGCAAATTTAGGATCACGAGTAAATTTGTTCTTCGTAGAATGCTTTTCAAGAAGCTTCTTAACAGAAGCAGGGTGAGAGTCAGCACACTCTGTAAGTTCCCTACATAAATCATGATCACGTTCAATATAATCATCATCAAGAATTCTTTCCTTGAGACCATTCAAGTCCGGGTAACCAAAAGATCTACCAATGGGGTAGCGTGTAACAGAAAGTTCAATTCCAGACTGCTTAGCAGCCTTAGCAATCCGAGACTCAATAAAATAACCAAGTAAATCGGGCTCATCAATAGTAGTGGAAGCATCATCAAAAGTATCAGGCATAGTGACATGCTCGATAGAAGCAGCATGTGGTGGTGGTCAAGCAAACTTACTTATAACAGAAGGTGAATCAAGCGTAGCGCTAGTGCTGAGAACAGTACCTTTTCTCGTAGTGTATGGTAAAAAATGAAACCTTGGGGTCTCCTTTCTTACCCATAGTGAATAAATTGCAGCAAGCAAAATAACTCCAAGTAGACTTGTAAATAAAGCTATGCTCCCCGGCAACGGCGCCAGAAAATGGTCTTGATAACCCACAAGTGTAGGGGATCGCAACAGTTTTCGCGGGTAAGTTAACCCAATGTATTGATTCGGCACAAGGGGAGCCAAAGAATATTTATAAGATTTAACAGTTGAGTTCTCAATTCAACCGCACCTGAAAGATACTTGCTTGGCAACGAAATATTAGTGGCAATGGTGATATGGAGGTGATGGTGGCAACGGGGATAATAGTGGCAAAGCAACGAAAGTAAAACAACGAAAGTAAAGCTACTTGTGACCAGCAGGATTAAAACACTGTAGGCTAAGGA
This sequence comes from Hordeum vulgare subsp. vulgare, assembly GCF_904849725.1. Lineage (NCBI taxonomy): Eukaryota > Viridiplantae > Streptophyta > Magnoliopsida > Poales > Poaceae > Hordeum > Hordeum vulgare. The sequence goes on from NC_058521.1 coordinate 538,620,668, forward strand.
GATGGATGGTTGGTCATGGGTGAGATATATCATGTATTTAACTTGGGGCAAGACACATAGAAAAGTAATGATCATCTAGGCATATATCAAACATTAGGCATGTATCCCGAGGTAGTCGTGCATGCTTGCAATAAGAACTTGCACAACATCTTTTGTCCAACCATCCTGCTATTAACGGGGCCAAAAGGAACTTATGGAGATTAAGGTGCTCCTGTCAAAGAGCACCGGAACAAAGCATTAACAATCAATGGATACATGGAATCCTCAAACTATAGTCTATCCCCTTTGGTGTCCCAAGCTGTCACCATTGGGATCGTCGGTTCCGTACTATAATAGGTGCATACTACTCATAGATAGGATCTAGAACACAAATATATTCATGAAAATATAAGGTATTCAGATCTGAAATCATGGCACTCGGGCCCAAAGTGACAAGCATTAAGAGTAACAAGTAGTAGCAAAGATGGTAAACATCATAGTAGATGATAGGCAACATGCCCCCAACAATCCGACGAACTATTACATGATCTAACTCATCCAATCTCTCCCATCCCCTTCACCTACAATAGGGAATTACTCACACATGATGGGAGAAGCCATGGAAGGATGATGGAGTGGTGATGGTGATGACGATGGCGACGATTTACCCTCCCTCGAGGCCAAAACAGCCTCCAGATTAGCTCTCCCGTAGAAGAACCGAGGGTGGCAGCGCCACCGCGTCGAGAACTTGCAACACGACTTCTGTTCTGGGATTTCTGCGTCACGGGTAAAAATAGGAGCCAAAGTAGGGCACCAAAGGGGGTGGGCCCCACCCAGGGGGCCTCCCGGCACAGCCAGGGGGCATGCCGCGACAGCAGGTCGCCTGGGGGCCCTGTGGCTCCCCTCTGGCCCATCTTGTGGCCCATGGTTCCTCCCGGTGCGTGGATTTTCTCTATTTTTATGGGAATTTTCCAGCACGTCTAAATATCCATTTTCCTGCACACAAGAAAACCATACAGGCAGCTCCGCTGAAAGCAGCGTCAGTCCGGGTTAGTTTCATTCAAATCATGCAAGAATGAGGCCAAAACAATAGCAAAAGTGTTTGGAAAAGTCGATACGTTTGAGGCATATCATTGATACGCTTCCAACGTATCTATAATTTTTTATTGTTCCATGCTATTATATTATCTGTTTTGGAAGTTTTATATGCATTAATATCCTATTTTATATTATTTTTGGGACTAACCTATTCACCTAGATCCTAGTGCCAGTTTCTGTTTTTTCCATGTTTTTGAGAATGGCATATAAGGAATATTAAACGGAGTCCAAACGGAATAAAATCTCCAGAATGACTTTTCTTGAACCACAAGACATCTGTCAGACTTGAAGAAGGGGCAGGAAACCTGTCGAGATGCGACAAGCCTACAGGGCGCGCCCTAGGGGGGCACCCCTGGCTTGTGGGCCCCCTGCAACTCTCCTAACCCTAATCCTGGGCCTATAAATTCCCAAATATTCCCCCATTACCGAAGGGACTCACAAAAAAATACTTTTCCACCGCCGGGAGCCTCTGTTCACGTGAGATCCCATCTGGGAGCCTTTTCTGGTAATCTCTCGGAGAGGGAATTGATCACGGAGGGCATATACATCAACTCCATTGCCCCTCTGATGATGCGTGAGTAGTTCAGCACAGACCTACGGGTCCATAGCAAGTAGCTAGATGGCTTCTTCTCTCTCTTTCTTCTTCAATACCATGTTATTCATGACCTTCATGGAGATCTAGCCGATGTAGTACTCTTTTGTGTGTGTTTTCCAAGATCTGATGAATTGTGGGTTTACGTTCAGATTATCTATGAATATTATTTGAATATTCTCTAAATTCTTATATGCATGATTTCGTATCTTTACAAGTCTCTTTGAGTTATTGGTTTGGTTTGACCAACTAGATTGGTAATTCTTGCAATGCGAGAAGTGCTCAGTTTTGGGTTCAATCTTGCGGTGTCCTCACGCAGTGACAAAGTAGGGGTAGCGAGGCACGTATTGCATTGTTGCCATCGAGGATAAAAAGATGGGGTTTTCATCATATTTCTTGGGTTTATCCCTCTACATCATGTCATCTTACCTAATGTGTCACTTTGTTCTTCATGAACTTAATTCTCTAGATGCAGGCATGAGTCCGTCAAAGTGTGAAGTAACGGTAGTAGATGCAGAATCGTTTCGGTCTACTTGACATAGACGTGATGCCTATATGATAATCATTGCCTTATATATCTTCATAATTATTCTCTTTTCTATCAATTGCTTGATAGTAATTGTTTCACCCACCGTATTATTTTCCTTCATGAGAGAAGCCTCTAGTGAAACCTATGCCCCCCGGGTCTATTCTCCATATTATATTTTCAGATCTATAAACCAAAAATACCATAAATATATTGTTTCCATTTATTTACCTTTGTTTTACTTTTCGTTTCCGCAATCTTTTATACCTATCTCTATCAGATCTCATACTTGCAAATAACTGTGAATGGATTGACAACCCCTTTGTTGTGTTGGGTGCAAGTGTTTGATTGTTTGTGTAGGTGCTAATATTGGGGCCTTGCTTGTTCCTCCTACTTGATTGATACGTTGGTTCTCAACAAACTGAGGGAAATACTTATCTACTTTGTTGCATCACCCTTTCCTCTTCAAGGGAAAACCAACGCAAGCTCAAGAAGTAGAAGTGACTAGTTTGTTTTGTTCTCGAGGACATAGAGAAGCCTCGTTATATGTAATCATGTGAAGTTGGTATTCGTTGGACATTTTGATGGTATGTATGTTGTTGCTTCCCTTAGTGGTTTCATGTGAACGTAGACTACATGACACTTGACCATCTTTGGGCCTAAGGGAAGGCCTTGTGGAATAATAAGTAGATGATGGGTCACGAGAGTGACAAAAGCTTAAACCCTAGTTTATTCATTATTCGGTAAGGGGCTGATTTGGATCCGCATATTTCATGCTATGGTTAGATTTAACTTAATACTTCTTTCGTAGTTGAGGATGCTTGCGAGAGGGGGTAATCATAAGTAGGTTGCTTCTTCAAGTAAAAAAACAACACCTAAGCACCAGTCCACCCACATATCAAATTATCAAAGTAACGAACGTGAATCAATTCAACATGAGGAACATGACTAGATGAGAATTCCCATGTGTCCTCGAGAGCGCTTTACTTTATAAGAGAACTCTCAGGCTTATCCTTTGCAACAAAAAGGATTGGGTAACCTTCTGCACACCTACTACTATTGTTACCTATTACTTTTTACCAATTATCTTGCTGTAAAACTATCTATCATTGTCACTCACAATACTTGGAGAGAATACCTTGCTAAAAACAGCTTGTCATTTCCTTATGCTCCTTGTTTGTTTCGACACCCTTACTATAGAAAGGACTACGATTGATCCCCTATACTTGTGGGTCATCAAGACTCTTTTTGGGTGCCATTGCTAGGGGGTGCAATGCCTTTGGTAAGTGGAATTTGGTATGGAAACATTTTTTCTACGGGATGAAATTTCATGTTGCTTCTTACTATGGAAGATAATCCTTTGAGGGGCATGTTTGGGGTATCATCATCCCGACCAGAAGTGAAAAATGTTGCTCCTCAACCTACTGAACCTACTTAAAATATTTAATATGAAATTCCTTCGGGTATGTTGGAGAAACTGCTAGCTAATCCTTATGCAGGAGATGGTACAACTCATCCTGATTTGCATTTGATATATATAGATGAGATTTGTGGAATATTTAATCTTGCAGGCATATCCGTTAATGGATTTAAGAAGGTATGCCCTTTACCTTTGGAGTGACAATCATTTATTTGGTACACGCTATTAGATGATGCTGGAACATGGGAGTGGAATCGTGTGGAATTGTAGTTCCACTAGAAATTTTATCCTATGCATTGTTGGGGAACGTCGCATGGGAAACAAAAAATTTCCTACGCGCACGAAGACCTATCATGGTGATGTCCATCTACGAGAGGGGATGTGAGATCTACGTACCCTTGTAGACCATACAGCAGAAGCGTTAGTGAACGCGGTTGATGTAGTCGAACGTCCTCACGTCCCTCGATCCGCCCCGCGAACCGTCCCGCGATCAGTCCCACGATCTAGTGCCGAACGGACGGCACCTCCGCGTTCAGCACACGTACAGCTCGACGATGATCTCGGCCTTCTTGATCCAGCAAGAGAGACGGAGAGGTAGAAGAGTTCTCCGGCAGCTTGACGGTGCTCCGGAGGTTGGTGATGATCTTGTCTCAGCAGGGCTCCGCCCGAGCTCCGCAGAAACGTGATCTAGAGGAAAACCCGTGGAGGTATGTGGTCGGGCTGCCGTGGAAAAGTCGTCTCAAATCAGCCCTAAAACCTCCGTATATATAGGGGGAAGAGGGGGAGCCTTGCCTTGGGGTCCAAGGACCCCTAAGGGTTTCGGCCGAGCCAAGGGGGAAAGGTCTCCCTTTCCAAACCGAATCCAACTTGGTTTGGAAGGTGGAGTCCTTCTTCCCTTTCCCACCTCCTCCTTTTTTTCTCTTTTCTCTTTAATTTTCTTCCTATGGCGCATAGGGCCTTCTTGGGCTGTCCCACCAGCCCACTAAGGGCTGGTGTGCCACCCCAAGGCCTATGGGCTTCCCCGGAGTGGGTTGACCCCCCCCCCCCCCCGGTGAACTCCCGGAACCCATTCGTCATTCCCGGCACATTCCCGGTAATTCCGAAAACCTTCCGGTAATCAAATGAGGTCATCCTATATATCAATCTTCATTTCTGGACCATTCCGGAAACCCTCGTGACGTCCGTGATCTCATCCGGGACTCCAAACAACATTCGGTAACCAACCATATAACTCAAATACACATAAAACAACGTCGAACCTTAAGTGTGCAGACCCTGCGGGTTCGATAACTATGTAGACATGACCCGAGAGACTCCTCGGTCAATATCCAATAGCGGGACCTGGATGCCCATATTGGATCCTACATATTCTACGAAGATCTTATCGTTTGAACCTCAGTGCCAAGGATTCATATAATCCCGTATGTCATTCCCTTTGTCCTTCGGTATGTTACTTGCCTGAGATTCGATCGTCAGTATCCGCATACCTATTTCAATCTCGTTTACCGGCAAGTCTCTTTACTCGTTCCGTAATACAAGATCCCACAACTTACACTAAGTCACATTGCTTGCAAGGCTTGTGTGTGATGTTGTATTACCGAGTGGGCCCCGAGATACCTCTTCGTCACCCGGAGTGACAAATCCCAGTCTCGATCCATACTAACTCAAGGAACACCTTCGGAGATACCTGTAGAGCATCTTTATAGTCACCCAGTTACGTTGCGACGTTTGATACACACAAAGTATTCCTCCGGTGTTAGTGAGTTATATGATCTCATGGTCATAGGAACAAATACTTGACACGCAGAAAACAGTAGCAACAAAATGACTAGATCAACATGCTACGTCTATTAGTTTGGGTCTAGTCCATCACGTGATTCTCCTAATGACGTGATCCAGTTATCAAGAAACAACACCTTGTTCATAATCAGAAGACACTGACTATCTTTGATCCACTGGCTAGCCAACTAGAGGCTTGCTAGGGACAGTGTTTTGTCTATGTATCCACACATGTAAATGAGTCTTCATTCAATACAATTATAGCATGGATTATAAACGATTATCTTGATACAGGAATTATAATAATAACTATATTTATTATTGCCTCTAGGGCATAATTCCAACAGTCTCCCACTTGCACTAGAGTCAATAATCTAGTCCTCACATCATCATGCGAATTACATTGTAATAAATCTAACACCCATACAGTTCTGGTGTTGATCATGCTTTGCCCGTGGAAGAGGTTTAGTCAGTGGGTCTGCTACATTCAGATCCGTGTACACTTTGCATATATTTACGTCCTCTCCTTCGACGCAGTCGCGGATGAGGTTGAAGCGTCGTTTGATATGTCTGGACTTCTTGTGAAACCGTGGTTCCTTTGCTAAGGCAATGGCACCCGTGTTGTCACAGAACAAGGTTATTGGATTCAGTGCGCTTGGCACCACTCCAAGATCCGTCATGAATTGCTTCATCCAGACACCCTCCTTAGCCGCCTCCGAGGCAGCCATGTACTCCGCTTCACATATAGAATCTGCTACGACGCTTTGCTTGGAACTGCACCAGCTTACCGCACCCCCATTAAGAATAAATACGTATCCGGTATGCGACTTAGAGTCGTCCGGATCTGTGTCAAAGCTTGCATCGACGTAACCTTTTACGGCGAGCTCTTCGTCACTTCCATACACGAGAAACATCTCCTTAGTCCTTTTCAGGTACTTCAGGTCCAGTGATCCACTCCTGGATTACTCTGGAACCTACCTGCCATACTTATGGCCAGGCTAACGTCCGGTCTAGTGCACAGCATTGCATACATGATAGAACCTATGGCTGAAGCATAGGGGACGGTGCGCATATGCTCTCTATCCTCATTAGTTGCTGGGCACTGAGTCTTACTCAATCTCGTACCTTGTAAAACTGGCAAGAACCCTTTCTTGGACTGTTCCATTTTGAACCTCTTCAAAACTTTATCAAGGTATGTGCTTTGTGAAAGTCCTATGAGGCATTTTGATCTATCCCTGTAGATCTTAATGCCTAGAATGTAAGCAGCTTCTCCTAGGTCCTTCATAGAGAAACTTTTATTCAAGTAATCCTTTATGCTCTCCAAAAACTCTACGTTGTTTCCAATCAGCAATATGTCATCCACATATAATATTAGAAACGCCACAGAGCTCCCACTCACTTTCTTGTAAATACAAGATTCTCCAACCACTTGTATAAACCCAAATGCTTTGATCACCTCATCAAAGAGTTTGTTCCAACTCCCAGATGCTTGCACTAGTCCATAAATGGATCGCTGGAGCTTGCACACCTTGTTAGCATTCTTAGGATCGATAAAACCTTCGGGTTGCATCATATACAACTCTTCCTTAAGGAAACCGTTAAGGAACGCTGTTTTGACATCCATCTGCCAAATTTCATAATCGAAAAATGCAGCTATTGCTAACATGATTCCGACGGACTTAAGCATCGCTACGGGTGAGAATGTCTCATCGTAGTCAACTCCTTGAACTTGTGAAAAACCCTTTGCCACAAGTCGAGTGTCACATCCCTAACCCTTAAGGAAGATAGCATTGTGCTCATGTCTTCTTTGCATTTGCATCTAAGAAATTTCAACAAAAACAACAAAGTGGCAAAGGAAAAACTCAAAACCCTAGCCACCATTTCAATTAAAGGAAATCTCAAACTAGTTCAAAATCAATGAACCCAAAATGGCCTCAAGAAATGTTCAAACTTTCTGATAAATCATGAAAGTAAATGAGCATTGGAGAAAACTATTTTCTTGACACTTTAAGCATTTTAAATTAATGCAAAAACCCACTGGTTTCAAATTTAAAATTTGAAATCAGAAACTATAATTTTCCAAAAATGTTGAAAACCTTGGAAATGGTTGGGGATATTATAACAAATATTTCAGGAGGTCTAAAATAGTTTTTACTTTTTGTTTTGGAGCTGAATTAATTAGCAAAACAATAATTAGCAAAACAGAAAAAAAGGAAAAACCTTACGTGTCGCCTGAGCCTGGCCCGGCCCATCCCTGGCTCGTCCCCTCCCTCGCGCCAGTAGGCAGCAGGAGGTGGCCGCCGCCCCCTCCAGCGCGGCCACGCACCTGCGTGCCTGCCTGGCCGCCGCCTCGCGCTGGCGACGACGGGGATAAGCTCCCCAGAGCCTCCCCTATCCATTCCCCGCCTCGGTTCTCTTCCTCCTCCCGGATCTCCTCCTCCTCCCTGCTGCCGCTATTAGAGCCGAGCTCGAGCTCCAGCTGCCCGTGCCCCTGGCCATAGGATTCCCTCCCAGAGCACGCCATTAGCTCCGCCTCGTCGCCCTGGTCATCTCTGCAGAAGCCGAAGCTTCCCCGAGCCCTGCAACGCCCGCAACGCCGTCGTCTTCCACCTCCGGCCGCCGGACCCCTCCCATCGATTCGCTTCCTCCGGCGCATCCCCGAGCCCCTCTTCAGCGCCATCGGAACCGCCGTGAGCTCGTCGTCGTTTCCCCTCTCGCCCCACGCTCTCCCGTGCATCGTATCCTAGTTCCCCACCAACGCCGAGAGCTTCTCGCCGCCGGCCATGTCGCTGTCGTCGCTGTGATGACTGATCCACGCACCCGAGCTAGGATTCGAGCTCCTGGAGCCTCCAGGAGCGTGCCGAGCCCTCTAGCTGCCCTCCCCATGCCCTAGAACCGCCCCTCATAGAAGGCCGAGCTTCGACCGCCGCTCCGGCTCGTCGCCAACGCCTCTTCCAGCGACCCTAGCCTCCCCAGATGGTCCTGCCAGATCGTCCACTTCGCGAGAATGCTGTAGCTGCAAACCGCGTGCGTTTTGGTGCTGTGCAGCGCCGTCTAGGTCGCCTCCGGCGAGACCTCCGCCGCGGGCCTGGTCGCCGGCGACCACCCTCCGGTGGGGGTCGACGTGGCAAGCTAACCCAGCAGCTTAGGGACCTAATCACTCGCTGACAAGTGGGCCCAAGGCCAAGTCAAACCTCAGTTAGGGCTGGTCAGCGCGGGATTAGTCCCAGAGAGGCTGACCAGTGGGGCCCCCCTGTCAGGTTTGACCTGAACAGGTCGGCTGACCTGCTGACGTCAGCCTGATGCAATAATCAGAATTTCCAGTATAGAAATAATTCCAGTAAATTGCTAAAACTTGTAAAAATCATAGAAATTAATCTGTAACTCCAATGAAAATAATTTATATATGAAAAAGTATCAGAAAAATTCAAGGATTCTGATTATGATATTTTCAACCATGTTTGAAAAAGTTACAGAACCCTAAAATGAGAAATAAGGAATAATTCAATTCTTATAATTACTTTTTAAAGGGAATTTGGAAAAATATTCAAATTTCATTATGAATGCAATGATCACACACTGTCCTAGTTACAAATCAGTACCATAACATGACATCTCATGCAAGCTAACATCAAATTGATCTGAGCATCAGGTCGAATCAATTAAATCGGTAACCGTGAATACCCCGTTTGAAGTGATATCCGAATATGATTCAAATCAATCTCAAACCCAATACATGATGATTATATTAGTTTGTCACCTTTCATTCTCATGCCATGCTCATGCATCATTTTGAGTGCATATGATTGTTATTGAATGTTGCCATTCATTTCGGTAGGCTCCGCACCCCCGGATTCCACCGAATATCCGTCTGACGGATATCGTTCCTCCTCTGAGCAACAAGGCAAGCAACCCTTTTGATCATCCCGATAAATCCCATGTTCTTGGTCCTGCACCTATTTATTGCATTTAAGATCAAATGCTTCAACTACTTTTGCCACGATAGTTGAACCCACTTCCTTTGCATGACTTAACCTTGTCACAGTAAATAGCCGAACCTTGCAACCTAGCATACCTGGTAGTTGCTTGAGCTATGATGTGCCTTATCCTGCTATGCATGCTATGCTTAGAGTTGTGTATGGTCTGTCATTTGGGAGATGAACAGAATTGTGGAATGTGTTTGATGAGCAAAGGTTGTGTGTTGAACTTGATTTGGTAAAGGTACCGGTGAAAGGCTGTGTAGGAGTACATGGCGGGTTGTTTCATTGGAACCGTCCTTAGGAACTGAGTTCCGTGTATGTATTCCAAGACTAGATACTACCACATGCTGGGCCCTGAAATATGACCCCGCTCGGCCTATTAATCGCGTAGTACTCGGTCCAGGAGTTGCAAGTAGTTTCTGGTGTTTATAGTAATGCTGGAGACCGTGCATGGTGCTGACCTGAGAGGTGGGTCGTGATGCGGTAGGCAGTGGCACGGTGTACCAAGTGGCACCCGGATGGTGGGCTTGGGAACCCTGCGCACATCGTTTGAGGCCGTGGCGGAAACCTCGGCCGGACTTCCGTACGGGTTACTCTCAGATAGGCGATAAACCTGGACTAGGTACTAGTGTGGTTAACGGTCGTGGCCGACTCCCTCGCTGGGCTTCCGCTTGAAGGTTGCCGAGGTGCATGACGTGCACATAGCGATAAGTGGCGAGAGCGTGTGTGACGAAGTACACCCCTGCAGGGTTATGATCTATTCGAATAGCCGCGTCCACAGATATGGACTACTTGGAGACATATGTTGTTCATAGATAACTTTAATGGCTACTCATAAAATTGTCAAGATAAGCGTGAGTGTCGTGGACGGCATTTCCGTATGGAGACGGAATGATTCCACGATAGTGTATTGTTGTGGTGTTAGTGGACTCGTGTGCGAGAAATCAAGTTGTCAAAACTAATTTCAAAATGCAAGTTGTCTAGCCACTAGTCAAATGATGGCTTCCCGCATGAAACCCCACAATACCTTTTGATACCTTGCATGAGTAATTAGTTCTCCTAAAGTCTTGCTGAGTACCTTCGTACTCATGTTTGCTTAATAAATGTTGCAGAGGTTGTTAATGACCCTAATGGAGGGTTCTTCTTAGACATCGACGACGACGAGTAGCTAGTGTCCCAGCTACGATCTGGCCCTACGTCGGCTCTGTAGTATAGTCAGGCCATGTGCCTTCTAGTTGCCCTGTCTGTACCCAGACAGTTTATAACTCTTCCGCTGGCTTGTATTTGTATGACTGCTATTATGGGTCGAGAGACCTTAATGTGTAATATTATGTGTGTGGCTCTTCCGAGCCTCTTAAATAAAGATTGTATGTTTATGGTTATGTTGTGATGCCATCGATGTATCTATACATATCGGTATGCCATGCGTACGTGTGTCTTACTTGATATGTATGGGGTTCGAATACCTAGTCGTGAACTTTAGTAGCACTCCTTACAAGGAAATGCCCCTTTGTGATCCAATGAGCCTTGGTAGTCCGCTACTGCTCCGGACACATTGGTTGACCGGCATGTGTCCTTCTTAGCTTTTGTGTCTGTCCTCTTTGGGGAAATGTCACGCGACGTAATGGAGTCCTTGTAGCTTGCTACGACTCGTCTACGTTCGCTGATGACTGACACCTGCTTTGTTGGGTCATGTATGCCTGTCCTTGTGCGGAACTGCCACTTTGGTTTATCACTAGACATGTCGATCCGGGTTCTTTGACATTGGATTGCTAGCGACACCTATCGCATACGTGAGTCAAAAGACGCAAACGGTCCCAGCTAAGGTAAGGCTGCAACCGTGGAGTTAACCGTGCGTGAGACCACAAAGAGATGCGATGTGTTACAGGCTGGATTCCTATGGCTTAGGATCGGGGTCCCGACATCGAGCTTTATAAACGGTCACATTGCCGTCAGCGTCCGTCTTCCTCTTAAAAATCCATTTGTTCTGAATAGCCTTGCGGCCCTCAGGTAGTACTTCCAAAGTCCACACTTTGTTCTCATACATGGATCCTATCTCGGACTTCATGGCTTCTAGCCATTTGTTGGAATCTGGGCCCACCATTGCTTCTTCGTAATTTGCAGGTTCATTGTTGTCTAACAACATGATTGACAAGACGGGATTACCATACCACTCTGGAGCAGCACGTGGTCTCGTCGACCTGCGTGGTTCGAGAGAAACTTGAACCGGAGTTTCATGATCATCATCATTAACTTCCTCCTCAACCGGCGTCGCAACGACAGAGGTTTCCCCTTGCCCTGCGCCACCATCCAGAGGGATGAGAAGTTCGACAACCTCATCAAGTTCTATCTTCCTCCCACTCAATTCTCTCGAGAGAAACTCCTTCTCGAGAAAAGCTCCGTTTTTAGCAACAAACACTTTGCCCTCGGATTTGAGATAGAAGGTGTACCCAACTGTCTCTTTTGGGTAACCTATGAAGATGCACTTTTCCGCTTTGGGTTCCAGCTTTTCAGGCTGAAGCTTTTTGACATAAGCATCACATCCCCAAACTTTAAGAAACGACAACTTTGGCCTTTTGCCATACCACAGTTCGTATGGTGTCGTCTCAATGGATTTTGATGGTGCCCTATTTAAAGTGAATGCAGTTGTTTCTAATGCATAACCCCAAAATGATAACGGCAAATCGGTAAGAGACATCATAGATCGCACCATCTCTAATAAAGTACGATTACGACGTTCGGACACACCATTACGCTGTGGTGTTCCAGGCGGTGTCAACTGTGAAACAATTCCACATTGTCTTAAGTGAGCACCAAACTCGAAACTCAGATATTCACCCCCACGATCAGACCGTAGGAATTTGATCTTCTTGTTACGATGATTTTCAACTTCACTCTGAAATTGCTTGAACTTTTCAAATGTTTCAGACTTGTGCTTCATTAAGTAGACATAACCATATCTACTCAAATTGTCAGTGAAGGTGAGAAAATAACGATATCCGCCGCGTGCCTCTACGCTCATCGGACCACACACATCGGTATGTATGATTTCCAACAAGTCACTTGCACGCTCCATTGTTCCAGAGAACGGAGTTTTAGTCATCTTGCCCATGAGGCATGGTTAGCACGTGTCAAGTGAATCAAAGTCAAGTGACTCCAAAAGTCCATCGGCATGGAGTTTCTTCATGCACTTTACACCAATATGACCTAAGCGGCAGTGCCACAAAAATATGGCGCTATCATTGTTAACTCTAACTCTTTTGGTCTCAATGTTATGTATGTGTGTATCTCTATCAAGATTCAATATGAACAATCCTCTCACATTGGGTGCATGACCATAAAAGATGTTACTCATAGAAATAGAACAACCATTATTCTCTGACTTAAAAGAGTAACCGTCTCGCAATAAACAAGATCCAGATATAATGTTCATGCTCAACGCAGGCACTAAATAACAATGATTCAAGTTCATAACTAATCCTGATGGTAAATGAAGTGAAACTGTGCCGACGGCGATTGCATCAACCTTGGAACCATTTCCTACGCGCATCGTCACTTCATCTTTGGCCAGCCTTCGTCTATTCCGCAGTTCCTGTTTCGAGTTGCAAATATGAGCAACATAACCGGTATCGAATACCCAGGCACTACTAGGAGAGCCGGTTAAGTACACATCAATAACATGTATATCAAATATACCTGATTTTTCTTTGGCCGCCTTCTTATCAGCCAGATACTTGGGGCAATTGCGCTTCCAGTGACCCATACCCTTGCAATAGTAACACTCTGTTTCAGGCTTAGGTCCAGCTTTGGGTTTCTTCATTGGATTGGCAACAGGCTTGCCGCTCTTCTTTGATTTACCCTTCTTGCCTTTGCCGTTTCTCTTGAAACTAGTGGTCTTATTCACCATCAACACTTGATGTTCTTTACGGAGTTCAGACTCTGCGACTTTCAGCATCACAAACAACTCGCAGGGTGACTTGTTCATCCCTTGCATCTTGTAAACACAAAGCCTTTATAGCTTGGCGGCAGTGATTGAAGGATTCTGTCAGTGATAGCCTCTTGCGGGAGTTCAATCCCCACCTCAGCTAGACGGTTTGAGTACCCAAACATTTTGAGCACATGTTCACTGACAGACGAGTTCTCCTCCATCTTGCAAGCATAGAATTTATCGAAGGTCTCATACCTCTCGATCCGAGCGTTCTTCTGAAAGATAAACTTCAACTCCTGGAACATCTCAAATGCTCCATGACGCTCAAAGCGACGTTGAAGTCCCAGTTCTAAGCCATACAAGACTGCACATTGAACTACCGAGTAGTCCTCCTTACGTGCTAACCAAGCGTTCTTAACATCCTGATCAGCCGTAGCGGGTGGTTCATCTCCTAGCGCAGCATTAAGGACATAATCCTTCTTCCCAGCTGGTAAGATTCGCTTAAGATTACGAGCCCAGTCTACAAAGTTGCTTCCATCATCTTTCAACTTAGCTTTCTCTAGGAACGTATTAAAATTCAGGGTGACTGTCGCGTGAGCCATGATCTACAACACAAATATATTCAAAGTGGACTTAGACTATGTTCAAGATAATTAGAGTTTAACTTAATCAAATTATTTGCTAAACTCCCACTCAAAAAGTACATCTCTCTAGTCATTTGAGTGGTTCATGATCCACTTACACTAGCTCAAGTCCGATCATCACGTGAGTTGAGTATAGTTTAAGTGGTAAGCATCCCTATGCTAATCATATCATCTATATGATTCATGATCGACCTTTCGGTCTCATGTGTTCCGAGGCCATGTCTGCACATGCTAGGCTCGTCAAGCTTAACCCGAGTGTTCCGCGTGCGCAACTATTTTGCACCCGTTGTATGTGAACGTTGAGTCTATCACACCCGATCATCACGTGGTGTCTCGAAACGACGAACTGTAGCAACGGTGCACAGTCGGGGAGAACACAATTTCGTATTAAAATTTTAGTGAGAGATCACCTCATAATGCTACCGTCGTTCTAAGCAAAATAAGGTGCATAAAAGGATTAACATCACATGCAATTCATAAGTGACATGATATGGCCATCATCACGTGCTCCTTGATCTCCATCACCAAAGCACCGGCACGATCTTCTTGTCACCGGCGCCACACCATGATCTCCATCAACGTGTCGCCATCGGGGTTGTCGTGCTACTCATGCTATTACTACTAAAGCTACATCCTAGCAAAATAGTAAACGCTTGTGCAAGCACAAACATTAGTATAAAGACAACCCTATGGCTCCTACCGGTTGTCGTACCATCGACGTGCAAGTCGATATTATCTATTACAACATGATCATCTCATAAATCCAATATATCACATCACATCGTTGGCCATATCACATCACAAGCATACCCTGCAAAAACAAGTTTGACGTCCTCTAATTTTGTTGTTGCATGTTTTCACGTGGTGACCATGGGTATCTAGTAGGATCGCATCTTACTTACGCAAACACCACAACGGAGATATATGAGTTGCTATTTAACCTCATCCAAGGACCTCCTCGGTCAAATCCGATTCAACTAATGTTGGAGAAACTGACACCCGCCAGTCATCTTTGAGCAACAGAGTTACTCGTAGCGGTGAAACCAGTCTCTCGTAAGCGTACGAGTAATGTCGGTCCGAGCCGCTTCGATCCAACAATACCGCGGAATCAAGAAAAGACTAAGGAGGGCAGCTAGACGCACATCACCGCCCACAAAAACTTTTGTGTTCTACTCGAGAAGACATCTACGCATGAACCTAGCTCATGATGCCACTGTTGGGGAACGTCACATGGGAAACAAAAAATTTCCTACGCGCAGGAAGACCTATCATGGTGATGTCCATCTACGAGAGGGGATGTGTGATCTATGTACCCTTGTAGACCATACAGCAGAAGCGTTAGTGAACGCGGTTGATGCAGTGGAACGTCCTCACGTCCCTCGATCCGCCCCGCGAACCGTCCCGCGATCAGTCCCGGTAACTCAGAAAACCTTCCGGTAATCAAATGAGGTCATCCTATATATCAATCTTCGTTTCCGGACCATTCCGGAAACCCTCGTGACGTCCGTGATCTCATCCGGGACTCCGAACAACATTCGGTAACCAACCATATAACTCAAATACGCATAAAACAACGTCGAACCTTAAGTGTGCAGACCCTGCGGGTTCGAGAACTATGTAGACATGACCCGAGAGACTCCTCGGTCAATATCCAATAGCGGGACCTGGATGCCCATATTGGATCCTACATATTCTATGAAGATCTTATCGTTTGAACCTCAGTGCCAAGGATTCATATAATCCCGTGTGTCATTCCCTTTGTCCTTCGGTATGTTACTTGCCCGAGATTCGATCGTTAGTATCCGCATACCTATTTCAATCTCGTTTACCGGCAAGTCTCTTTACTCGTTCCATAATACAAGATCCCGCAACTTACACTAAGTCACATTGCTTGCAAGGCTTGTGTGTGATGTTGTATTACCGAGTGGGCCCCGAGATACCTCTCCGTCACACGGAGTGACAAATCCCAGTCTCGATCCATACTAACTCAAGGAACACCTTCGGAGATACCTCTAGAGCATCTTTATAGTCACCCAGTTATGTTGCGACGTTTGATACACACAAAGTATTCCTCCGGTGTTAGTGAGTTATATGATCTCATGGTCATAGGAACAAATACTTGACACGCAGAAAACAGTAGCAACAAAATGACACGATCAACATGCTACGTCTATTAGTTTGGGTCTAGTCCATCACGTGATTCTCCTAATGACGTGATCCAGTTATCAAGCAACAACACCTTGTTCATAATCAGAAGACACTGACTATCTTTGATCCACTGGCTAGCCAACTAGAGGCTTGCTAGGGACAGTGTTTTGTCTATGTATCCACACATGTAAATGAGTCTTCATTCAATACAATTATAGCATGGATAATAAACGATTATCTTGATACAGGAATTATAATAATAACAATATTTATTATTACCTCTAGGGCATAATTCCAACATGCATCTGGTTCATCATGATCTGAATTATATCTATAATTTTCGGCCTCGTGAAGGAGAATATCACTCAATCTTGGGGAGGCTTAAGTCTATGATGCACACATGCCCTAATCATCATCTCTCAAGGAAAATAATACTTCAAAACTTTTATGCTTGGCTTTCTCATGACGATCGATTGGTTCTTGATTCTTCTTCTACTGGTTCCTTCATGAATAAGACCATTGACTTCAAATGGGATCTTCTCGAAAGAATTAAACGCAACTCTGAAGATTGGGAACTCGACAATGGTAAAGGGTCAGGTATAAACTCTGAAGATTTTTATTGTGTTAAATAATTTATGTAAATTGATACTTTTCATAATTTTAGCAATAAATATGGGCTTGGTTCTGTGATAGTAGCTTCTTTTTGTGAATCTTTTGCTACTCATGTTGATCTCCCTAAGGATAAGTGGTTTAAATTTCATCCACCTATTGAAGAATTGTTAGACGAACCTATTAAAGTTAAAGATGAAACAATTGTTTACCATGTTGATCCAATTGTGCCTACTGCTTACTTTGAGAAACCACATTTTCGTGTTAGGATTAAGGAACATGCTAAAGCTTCAACTGTGGTTAATAAAAAGCAATATTAGGACACCCAAACCTTATAAACAAATAAATGTGTAACCTAATATTTCTATAGTTAAAGACCTCTTCGTTGATAATATTGAGGGGCAGGTTATTTACGTTTGTGATGAAGCTTCCAGGATTGCAAAACCTGCTAGAAACAAACAAGATGAGTTAGATAAAAATAAACCAGTTGTTGGCATGCCTGTTGTTTCTGTTAAGATTGGAGATCATTGTTATCATGGTTTGTGTGATATGGGTGCTAGTGTTAGTGTTATACCTTTTACTATATATCAAGAAATTATGAATGATATAGCACCATATGAAATTTAAGACATTGATGTCACTATTATGCTAGCAAATAAAGATACTATTTCACCACTTGGGATTGTTAGATATTTTGAAGTTTTGTGTGGAAAAATCTAGTACCCATTGATTTCTTAGTACCTAGTTCACTACAATATAATTTTTGTCCAATTATATTTGGTAGACCTTGATTGAGTGTCGTTAATTTTGAAAGTAATCGTGTTACAAAAAAGGTTAAAGTAAATTTTGGTGATGTGTATCATGAATTTAATTTATGTAAGTTTGCTAGACAACCGCATGAGAAAAAGCTACCTAGTAAAGATGAAATTATTGGACTTGCTTCTATTGTTGTGTCTCCTACTGATAATTTGGAACAATATCTACTAGACCATGAAAATGATATGCATATGAATGAGGGAAATGGAATAGATAAGATGTTCTTTAAGCAAGCACCTATCGTCAAACATAATTTGCATGTTGATATTTTAGGAGATCCTCCCCCACCTAAGGGAGATACGATGTTAGAATTAAAGAAATTACCTAATACTTTGAAATATGCTTATCTTGGTAAAAAGAACAAATATCTTGTTACTATTAGTGCTAACCTTTTAGAGCAAGAGGAAAATAGATTACTTACAACTCTTAAGAAGCACCGAGATGCTATTGGATATACTCTTGATTACCTTAAGGGCATCAGTGACATCTATGTGAGCATAAGATTGATACGGAACCGGACACTAAACTTGTTGTTGATCATCAACGTCATTTGAATCCTAAAATGAAGGAAGTGGTAAGAACAAAAATACTAAAGCTTCTCGAGATATGTATAATTTATCATATTGTTGATAGTAGATGGGTAAGTCATGTTCATTGTGTTCCTAAGAAAGGAGGTATAACCGTTGTTCCTAATGACAAAAATGAACTTATCCCACAGACAATTGTAACTGGTTATAGGATGGTAATTCACTTTAGAAAATTAAACAAAGTTATTAGAAAAGATAATTACCCCTTGCCTTTTACCGATCAAATGTTAGAAATACTTTCTAAGCACACACACTTTTTCTTTCTAGATGGATATTTTGGTTTCTCTCAGATACTTCTGTTAAAAGAAGACCAACAGAAAACTACTTTTACCTGTCCGTTTGGAACTTATGCTTATAGACGTATGCATTTTGGTTTATGTAACGTACCTGCTACCTTTCAAATATGCATGAGTGCTATATTTTCTGATCTTTGTGAAAAGCATTGTTGAGGTGTTCATAGATGATTTTTTGTTTACGGGTCTTTTTTT
This sequence comes from Hordeum vulgare subsp. vulgare, assembly GCF_904849725.1. Lineage (NCBI taxonomy): Eukaryota > Viridiplantae > Streptophyta > Magnoliopsida > Poales > Poaceae > Hordeum > Hordeum vulgare. The sequence continues at coordinate 538,639,262 of NC_058521.1, forward strand.
TATGATTTCTTGAGCAACCTTGATCGAGTTTTGCAAAGATGTGAAGAAACCAATCTTTTCCTGAATTGGAAGATGTGACACTTTATGGTGAATGAAGGCATAGTACTTGGACATAAAATCTCCGAATGAGGTATTGAGGTTGACAAAGCTAAAATTGATGTGATTGAGAAAATGCCATATCCTAGAGATGTGAAAGGTATAAGAAGATTATTTGGCCATGCTAGTTTCTATGGATGCTTTATTAAAGATTTATCAAAACATTCTAGGCCACTAACTAATCTTCTTCAAAAAGAAGTTCCATTTGTTTTTTATGATGGTTGTGTAGAAGCCTTTGAGATACTTAAGAAAGCCATAATTACTCCACCTATTGTTCAACCACCTGATCGGAACTTACCTTTTAAAATTATGTGTGATGCTAGTGATTATGTTGTTGGTGTTGTTCTAAGTAAAACAATAGATAATAAATTTAATGTTATACATTATGCTAGTAAGTGATACGTCCCAAACGTATCTATAATTTCTTCTTGTTCCATGATCTTTTGGGTGACATTGTTACATGTTTTGCTACACTTTTATATCATTTTACACATATTTGGACTAACCTACTAACTCATTGCACCGAGTGCCAGTTTCTGTCTGCTGATGTCCTTTTTTACGGGCTTTTACCCAATTTTCCGAAGCCCGAAAAAATCCAGAAAAATATACAAAAAAATCAGTGAAACAGAAACTTCGGGATCACCGAAGGAGGGCCAGAGGGGGGCTAAGGCCCAGGACGTGCCAGGAGGTTGCCTGGATGGGCCCCACCTCCTCCGGTGCCCTCCTTTGGCCTATATTTAGTGTTCCGTGAGGAAATCCTCGCATACTTTCTGGAATCGTGAATTTCACCATCGTTCCGCCGCCGCAGCGCTTCCAAGATGGGGAGCATTAGGAGACCTCTTCACGGCACCCTGCCGGTGGGAGGATTGACCTCCGGGAGCTTCTCCACCGCCATGGACGCCTCTCGGATGTGCCGTGAGTAGTTTTTCTTGGACCATGAGTCCATGACCAGTAGCTATGTGATGTCTTCTCTCCAATCTTGTGCTTCAATGGTTAGTCCTTGTGAGCTATCCTACATAATCAAGGCATCTATGTAATCCTCTTGCTTTTGCTATGCTCGGTTTGTTGGGATCCGATGGATTATGAGATTATGTTCAGATTTTTATGAGTTATATATTTGATTATCCTTTCATATTATATTCCTAAGTGATTCTTGCATGTTCTCCGTTGCTTTTTATTGCTTTGGCCAAGTAGTAGATCGTAACACCAAGAGGGAGCGTTATGTCAAGTTGTCCGTTGCTTTGAGTTTACACTTTGGGTGGGGCTCGCAACTTAATACCGGAGATATGTCCTGGATAGATATCTCAAGGTGGATGATTAGTAAGTAGATGCTGATGAATAAACGGTCTACTTGTCTTGGTGTATTGCCCATTACTATTGAACCTCTAACTATCAAGGAGCATAATTAGCATTGTCGTGCGATCATAATTCTATCAATTTCCAAACTATGATTTGTTTACCCTAGCATAGTTGTTTATCGTCTTTTGGGAGAGAGACATCACTAGTGAACATCATGTGACTCCGGTCCATATCACCATCATTGCTTACACCTCCACCATTTGTCGCTTTATTTACTTGCCCGTTGCAATCATCATTACCTTCCCGCTTGTGTTTTGATCCTTTGCAAACTACAAGGCCGGAGAGATTGACAACCTCTCTGTACTCGTTGGGAGCAAAGTTATTTTTTGTGTGTGCAGGTCCACGTCTTCCGCTAGCGCCAGGGTGGAAGACACCTACTTGTTGAGCCTAGGAGTCCTCCTGGTTCGATAAACCTTACAGTCTCCGTGTAAAGGAAATTTGCTACTGACTACATCTCCACCTTCCACTTGGGGTATACTAATCATCTCGTCATCCACCTTGAGATATCTATCCAGGACATCTCGTCATCAAGTATATACATCCAAGCGAATTTCTGGCGACGTTGTTGGGGACTCCACTCTTCAAGATAGGGGAGTTGCACACCATCTTTTACCTTTGCTTTTTAGTCTTGCTAGTTTTCTTTGTAGTTTTTGCTTTAGAGTCCTATACCAAAAACCACAAAAAAATTAGTTGCTTTGTTCTTGCTTGTTGCTGCTCCTATGGGTTCCACTGAGAACACTAAGTTGTGTGCCTTCACTAGTTAGGCTTATGGAAAATGGCACTCTTAGTTCGCTGCTTGGGGAAGGTTGCTTTACCACACCCGTGGTAGAGAAGTCTATTCCACGTACTGAATGTATCCCATTCAAAATACCACTTGGGGTAATTGAAATAATTAGGAATGATTGTTATGCACGAGATGGAACAGTCAATCCTAATATTCATTTGTTGAAACTAACAAAACTTTGTGAGCTGTTTAAGATTTAAGGTTTGACAAGAGATGGAGTCATGAGGAAATTATTTGCCTTGTCACGAAAAGGAAAATCATTGGAATGGTATAGGCTACTAGATGATTCTCACCTACTGGAATGGGAAGAGATTCAGTCTCTCTTTTACTCCAAGTTTTATCCTCTTCATGAAGTCCATGTGGATCATGGTAACAATGCTTTATGTGATACTTATATTATTGAGTTTATTCATGATCCCGCTGAAAATTATTATGAGAAGGGAACATATGCTTATAGACATTTCAATAATATCAAGTTCCCTCTCTTTATGTTGAAGGTTTTGAAGTTGCAGTTGTTTTGCCTTCCTATGCTTATTGCTTTATGCTTCAATGAATTATTTTATTGCAATATTCCTATGCAGAGGAAGCATGTCAGACTTAAATGTGTTTGGTATTTGCTTCTTGATGCTCTCTTTTGTTCTACAACTTTTATTCCTACGAGAGCATCATTAAAATCTTAAGCCTATCTTTATGGCTATAAAGAAAGAGCTCTAGGGAGACAACCCTTGTTATCTTTACTTTCAGTTTTTAGTGGTCTTCATGTGTTTTACTACTGTAACAACATCATTGTATCTTTATTTTTAAGCTTTGTGCCAAGTTATATCCTCCGATTGCAAGAAACTTCAAAATTTGTGACATGTTGTCCACAAACAGATTATGTGTGCTTGACGGAAAAATTCGCCAAAAATCACTAAATCATCTTTTTCATCTGAATTGTCTTTCAAGTATCTGTTCTGAGTTTTTTTTTATTTGACTTGCAGAAGTGCCCCGAATAAATTATTTACTACCTGTTGTTCTGTTTTTCACAGATTCTGCCATGTTTTTTTTTCATCGTTTTGCGAATCCTAAGCTTGCTTTTTATTTGCAAAAACCCTTTGGCATTCATGAGAAGCAGTAGCTTTTCAGAAGAATCTTTATTTCCAGCAGGTATTGAATTATTTTATTAAGGGAACTAACTACTCTAATCAGCTTATGATGAGTTTTGTATGAAGGAATTTTTCAAGCATTGAAATGGGAGAGGTGATGAAAGAAAATAGAGTGTCAAATGCTCAATCTTGGGGATGCCCCCATGCATCCCAAGAAATATTCAAGGAGACTCAAGCGTGTAAGCTTGGGGATGCCCCGTGCATCCCCTTCTCTATCAACAATTATCAGGTCGTCCATCTCCATGCTATATTTTTATCACTTTATATGATATGTGCTATGCTTGGAGCGTCCCGCTATTTTATTTTTATTTATTTTAGTTTTTCTTGCTATTTATAACAAGTCGGAACCTAGCCTACCTTGTTTGGGAGAGAGACACGCTCCATTCAACTCTAGAACACAACATAGGTTTTCATGCTTATTCTTTGTGTGTGTTCTTCATCTTTTCGTAGCTATTGTCATGCTTAGCTCTTAGTTTTCATGCTTATCTTTTTAAGAGCTTTTATTTAGGTTGATTTTGGAACTCTCTTGAGTTATCATGCTTATCTTGTTTAGAGAGTTGGCTTGTTGTGCTGAGTTGTGTGTCTTGCATAAGTAGGTAACTAAGGTTGCTATTTAAGTATAGTAATAACTTGCAAGAGTTTTGAGGTATTGATTTGAGTAATGTTTGGACTATTGGTGCCAAGAGCTTGAGCCTATTAGTGATAGGTGTCGTATTTTGGGAAATCTGTGTGTTTTTCAAAAACTAAAAATTAGTTGAGAACTCTAGCTACTAAATTGATCGCTAACCTCTGGAGGGGTTGGAATATATAGAGTACCCTCACGTTACCATCAGTCGAGGATGCACAAGGATAACCAAACCCCCAAACATTCCTCCTCGGGTTACTTGTCCTTTTGTGAATTTCCTAACTAGATAGAGAGTTACCGATAATAAGTGTATGAGTTCTTCGGACTAATGTGAGTATTTGATTGTTGGCACTTCCACCATCCATATTTTGCTAGCCTCTTCGGTACCGTGCATTGCCCTTTCTCACATTGAGAGTTGGTGCAAACTCCGCCGGTGCATCCAAACCCATGACATGATACGCTCTGTCATACATAAGCCTCATTATATCTTTCCTCAAAACAGCCACCATACCTACCTATTAAGGCATTTCCATAGCCTTTTCGAGATACATTGTCATGTAACATCCATCATCTCATGACTTGATCTTCATGTCATACATGCTTTTGCTTGATCATAGAGTCGCATGCTAGTTGGGCCTTGCCCTCATTACTGCTACATGACGTGCTGGTATCATTGCATATCCTGCTACACTGGCAGAGGCATACATTTGCATACATCATGATAGTTTTCACTTGTCTTTATGTCGAGTACTTCTTATAAAGTGTGATGATTTTTCTTTCTATTCATGTAAAACATAGAGTGTTGCCCTTAAGAGAGGACAAGATCCCAAAGAGGACAATCAAAAGATCCCGAAGAGGACAAATGAGAGATAAAAATAAAGAGCCAAAGAGGCCACAAAAAAGAAAAGAAAAAGAAAAAATAGAGAAGGGGGCAACACTACTATTCCTTTTGAAAGATCCACACTCGTACTCCATTACTATATTGGTACTACATAGAGATTATCATTCATGCATAACTATGTGGGATCCTACACCATAGAACTTGATTTGCATATTCCAATGATGATCCTCCTCAAATGAGCTCTAGGTCTTCATGAGCAAACAAGTTGGATGCACCCCCACTAGTTCCATTGGAGAGCTTACCTTAGCTCATATGTGCATCCTTACATGGAAATCCCTACTCCTCACATCATATCAATCATTTGGCTTTCTCTCGCCTATGGTTGTCCACATTGATGTGAGCCTTTCACACCTTTTTGTCTTCCTTCCCCATCATTATTCTATTTGCCATCCTAAGTGCCAACATATCTTGCTTACGCTCATCCATTGCATGAGTGCTCAAAATCGAAAGGGAGAGGATCATTTTGACTTGTGTCTGACAAGTGGTATGGGGATGAGTCAAAATAAGATTCTGAAGGAGACTAAGTGTGAGCTTAGTATATTTTCTCAATTAAAAAAATATTTTATCTCTGAACCCATCTCCCACTTCTTGCACGCAAACACCATTTGGAGACATTCGAGTCACACACAGCGAGAGCTCTTGCACCTTTATGTTCTTACTTTGATAAATTCAATACTAGATATAGACTCTTGCTTGTTATTGTCTTGACTTGAATTGCATATATCGCTTGCTTTACTTTGAACTTCTTATATGTGTGTTAGCATGTCACCACAGAAATTATTGTGTTATCATTTATCTACTCGAGGACGAGAAGAAATTAGGCTTGGGGATGTTGATACGTCCCAAACGTATCTATAATTTCTGCTTGTTCCATGATCTTTTGGGTGACATTGTTACATGTTTTGCTACACTTTTATATCATTTTACACATATTTGGACTAACCTACTAACTCAGTGCACCCAGTATCAGTTTCTGTCTGCTGATGTCTTTTTTGCAAGGGCTTTTACCCAATTTTTTGAAGCCCGAAAAAATCTAGAAAAATATATAAAAAAATCAGCAAAACAGAAGCTTCGGGATCACGGAAGGAGGGCCAAAGGGGGGCCAAGGCCAAGGCTGCGCCAGGAGGTCGCCTGGGTGGGCCCCACCTCCTCCGGTGCCCTCCTTTGGCCTATATTTAGTGTTCTGTGAGGAAACCCTCGCAGACTTTCTGCAATCGCGAATTTCTCCATCGTTCCGCCACTGCAGTGCTTCCAAGATCGGGAGCGTCACGAGACCTCTTCCCGGCACACTGCCAGAGGGAGGATTGACCACCGGGAGCTTCTCCACCGCCTTGAACACCTCCCGGATTTGCCGTGAGTAGTTTTCCTTGGACCATGAGTCCATGACCAGTAGCTATGTGATGTCTTCTCTCCAATCCTGTGCTTGAATGGTTAGTCCTTGTGAGATGCCCTACATGATCAAGGCATCTATGTAATCCTCTTGCTTTTGCTATGCTCGGTTTGTTGGGATCCGATGGATTATGAGATTATGTTCAGATTTTTATGAGTTATATATTTGATTATCCTTTTATAGTTTGTTCCTTAGTGATTCTTGCATGTTCTCCGTTGCTTTTTATTGCTTTGGCCAAGTAGTAGATCGTAACTCCAAGAGGGAGCGTTATGCATGATTGTGGGTTCGGGCCCCTCGATGTCTAGCTTGAGTGACAGAAACATGAGACTAGGGGATGTGCTTGTTGCCACCAGGGAGAAAACAACGGTGCTTGTGACCAAGGTTGCAAGGATTGTTTACCTTACGCAAAGTTCGTTAATGCAGTTGTTCGTTGCTTTGAGTTTACACTTTGGGTGGGGCTCGCAACTTAATACCGGAGAGATGTTCTGGATAGATATCTCAAGGTGGATGATTAGTAAGTAGATGCTCATGAATAAACGGCCTAATTGTCTTGGTGTATTGCCCATTACTCTTGAACCTCTAACTATCAAGGAGCATAATTAGCATTGCGGTGTGATCATAATTCTGTCAATTGCCCAACTGTGATTTGTTTACCCTAGCATAGTTGTTTATCGTCTTTTGGGATCATGTGGCTCCGGTCCATATCACCATCATTGCTTACACCTCCACCATTTACCGCTTTATTTACTTTTCCGTTGCAATCAGTATTACCTTCCCGCTTGTGTTTTGATCCTTTGCAAACTACAAGGCCGGAGAGATTGACAACCTCTCTGTACTCGTTGGGAGCAAAGTTATTTGTTGTGTGTGCAGGTCCACGTCTTCTGCTAGCGCCAAGGTGGAAGACACCTACTTGTTGAGCCTAGGATTCCTCCTGGTTCGATAAACCTTACAGTCTCCGTGTAAGGGAAATTTGTTGCTGACTACATCTCCACCTTCCACTTGGGGTATCCAACAAGGGGCGAGAAGTATATACATCATCTCGTCATGAGTAAGACTCGAAAGTGCTCAAAGAAGTTATGCTACTACTGAGAAAAATTAGCGGTTCTTTTTGCATTTGATAAGTTTAGACCTTATATTGTTGATTCTAAAGATACTATTCACACTGGTCACGCTGTTATTAAATACTAATGGAAAAGAAAGATGTTGATCCTAGACTAATTAGGTGGGTTGTTTTACTTCAACAGTTTGATCTGCATATTGTTGATAGAAAGGGAGTTGAAAATCCAGTAGTAGATTACTTGTCTAGGATGGAAAATGTTCTTGATGACCCTCTCCATATTGATGACAGTTTTTTCGATGAGAAATTAGCTATTATAATTTCTTCCCATAATACTCCTTGGTATACATATTATGCTAATTACATTGTTGCTAAATATATGCCATCTAGTTTTGCCTACCAACAAAAGAAAAAGTCCTTCTTTAATTTAAGATATTCTTTTTGGGATGACCCGCAACTTTATAAAGAAGAAGTAGATCGTGTTATTAAACATTGTGTACTTGAGCATGAAGAGGAACAAATCCTATGGAAGTATCATTGTGTGTCATACGAAGGGTACCACATGGGAGCTAGAACTGCACATAAGGTACTACAATTTGGTTTTTGTTGGCTTACTCTCGTCAAAGATACACGTAAGTTTGTCATTTCTTGCATGAATGTCAAAGAATTGGTAATGTATGTAGACGTCAGGAAATGCCTATGAATTATTCACATGTTAATCACCATTTGATGTTCGGGCTTTGATTAAATGTTACCTTTTCCTTTCTCTAATGGGTAGACTCATATTTTAGTTATTATTGATTATGTTACTAAGTGGGTAGAAGCTATTCCAACTAGTAGTGTTGATCATAAAACTTCTATTAAAATGCTTAAAGATTTTATTTTCCCAAGGTTCAGAGTCCTTAGATATTTAATGACGGATGGTGGTTCATATTTTATTCATGGTGCCTTTCGAAAACTACTAGCTAATTATGATGTCAACCATAGAATTGCATCACCTTATCATCCTCAGTCTAGTGGTCATATTGAATTGAGAAATCGAGAAATAAAATTGATCTTGCAAAAGACTATTAATAGATCTATAAAGAATTGGTCTAAGAAACTTGATGATGCACTAGGGGCTTCTAGAAAACCTATGAAAATGTCCCCGTATAAAATGGTCTATGGAAAAGCATGCCATTTACCTCTTGAGTTAGAACATCAAGCTCATTGGGCAATTAAAGAACTCAACTATGATTTCAAACTTGCTGGTGAAAAGAGGTTATTTTATATTAGTTCCTTAGATGAATGGAGGACTAGAGCCTATAAAAATGCCAAATTGTTAAAATAAAAAGTTACAAGATGGCATGACAAGAGAATCCAAAAATGGGAATTTAAAGTATGAGATTTAGTTCTTCTCTACAATTCTTGCTTTAGATTATTTGCAAGTAAGCTCCTCTCCAAATGAGAAGGACCCTATATCGTCGAAGAAGTTTATCTCTCCAAAGCTATCAAGATCAATAATGTCGAAGGCACAAACCTATGAGTGGTTAGTGGGCAAAGAATTAAACATTATATCTCACGTACATCCATTAATGTTGAAACTAATATTATTTAAGTAATGCCACCAAAAGAACACATGGGAGAGACCTTCCGGAACACTCCAGAACCCTAAAAAGGAGTAGATATGTGATACGTTAAGTATACCAACTCCAAAAATTCCATAAAACCATTTCCTCGCACTTTTGGGTTATCAGAAAAATTACATAAATAAAAACCAGTCAAGGGGACCCACGAGGGAGTCCCAAGCCAACAGGGCGCGACCACCCCCCCCCCCTCGGCGCGCCCTGGTGGCTTGGGAGCTCCTCGTGTGCCTCCCTGACTCCATTTTCTTCCTAGACTCGTATTCTCAGCTACAACAGTTCATTATATATACTCTTGTATGTTTTGACCACCGCATCGCGATTCTCTGTTGTTCTTTGTTTCTGGTTGTTTTTGTGTCAGGACTTATATATTCCGGTGAGGTATCCATGGTTCCCTCGATCCTCCGCAAGAAACGTCGCATAGTTTGGCCTTCTTCGGGCAAACACCCTTACAGCGAGGCCTACTATGAGTTGTCTTCTCAGGAGTAGGACACGCTAGAGGTTCATGAAGATGTCCTGAGAAAGGACAAGGAAGAATGTGAAGAATTCAAAGGAGATTATGGTAATCATCTCTCTAGGGCCTCAAATAAGAGTGAATAGTTATTACCTGTTCATGATGATATTTCTCTACCCTAAATTGACGTGTTGAATGCTATGGAATCCATATGTGCTTAAAATACAGTGCATGCTTATGAAGTTATGTGGCTGGAAGAACAAAATCGGGCTCTTCTAAGGATAATCAATAATATGGAATATTTGCTTGTGAAGGACAAGCCTACTATTGAATCACCACCATTACCCAAGAAGGACACGTGAGTACATGGGTATGGGCACCACCCCTAGCTGATTCCAAGCTTGGGGAGGTGCCCCGGTATTGTATCACCATCACTTTTTAGATCATCATCTATCTTAGTTTGATAGTTAGTTATTTCGTGATCTTGAAGAATAGTAGTTTAGTATCATTTTGCTTAGAGTGTTTGCTTTGTGATCTATCTATCCATGTAACCGAGTGTGTGAATTATATAATAAAGATTAGTTGGTATTCGTTAGCTTTACTATCATGCATCAATCATGGCAATGAAATAAAAAGAAATAGAAAGATCATATGCCAATCCCATGTGGAGTAATGAGTCCACATAAAAATAAGTGTGCTTGATAAAAGTTGTTGGGAGTTAACAAACATATCGTTAGTAATTGATAGGAGATGGCGGAGCAGCATGTCATCATGGATTCCATCCGAGATGAGGCCGAGGTGTAGGCCAACCGCCAGCTCATCGGCAGAGGCGGGCGGAGGCTGATGCCCTCTTCGACAAGCTAGACACGGAGATTGAGGCGGAGGAGGCTGCAGCGGAGTAGCTGGAGGCGTCGAAGGGGGCGGAGCTGCGGCAGGCGGACATTTATCTGTCGGAGGGCACGGAGATCATCTACATCTCCGACGAGGAGTAGATAGGTTCCACGTAGTACGTAGGTCTCATAACTTGGATGTCTTTGTATGGATTTGACAATCCTAATATGATATATATGGATGTAGAATGAATTATTTGAGGCGAGACCAGTCAGTGTCCGCGGACGAGTCCGCGGGCGTTTGATGGGGCCGGATTTAAGGGGTCCGACTGTAGATGCTCTAGCTGTTGTTTTCGATCCCAATATTTTTTCTATAGGGGCGCAGCCTATTGGCACCAGATTTCTCTCTCATAGAGACTATATGTTGACAACGAATCATGGGACGAAAGCAAAGAGACAAACGAAATGTCCAAATGATTCACTTAGATCAATTATAATGTGAAAGGTTCACTTATATATAAGATGAAGGGATGTGTTGGGAAGGCATTTTCTTTTCAACAGACACCCCTTCAGAGGCATTCCTCTCATATAATTGATCGCATGTTTTATTCCTTAACAAAAACAACATTGAACACTACTGCTACTCTGGTTTTTAAAAAAAACTTCTACTGCTCTGGTTTTTGTCTACTGTGATCTCTATCCCGCCGATCGTGATAGCCACTTTGCCATGGAAAATTCACATACTTCTATTGCACTCCTACTGTCTCTGCACCCTTTACTAACATACATGTTGTGGTTACTAATGAGTACATCAAATTACCTGAACAATTTAATCTGTTACTACCGAGTACATGTAAATTGAATTGTCTAAACAACTTGTCAGCGACCCATTCTCATAGGCGGCCCCAACGCACAACAATCTCACCAAGTCAGCGTGTGCGGATGACATGGCAAAGGAAGAACCACTTTCCACCAATTTGGGGCACACGCACGTCATTGCTAGGCTACCTCAGATCAAGCACCCGAACCGCAGGTTCGTGGGCCCGGAATGGTGGAAAGCTACTTAAGCCACCGCGCGCGACTTGCTGAGCATCTGGGAGGATGAGGCAACGGCACGACAAGGCAACTTTCTTTTCTATTCTTCTTCCTTTCCTCTGTAATCCAAAGTGTACTTGGGATGAACCCGTGAGAGAAATACTAGATTCAGATCTGGTGCCTAACATCATGGTATCAGATAGCCACCTACCACCCCTCCGCCCCGACGTATCCACCGTCTCCAGTCGCCGCGCTGGAAACCCGTCGCCAGAAGCATGCGCGTGACGCCTTCTTCACCACCATGGATCCCGTGCCGCCAAGCAGGATGACGACAACAAGGCCATCCTCAAGGCCATGGCGACGCAATCTGCATGGATCGACGCCCTCGTCTCCTGGAAGATGGAGTAGGAGGCGGGATTTGCTTAGTTGGAGCTCTCCGTCGCGGCCCTCCAAGCCGTGTCCACCTCGGCCACACCCACCAGTGAATCACCACCGCATGCGACCTCTCCACTGGTCGCGCATGAGATCCAAGGGAAAACAGGCCACGGCTCATCACTGCATCTCGGGGGACCTCCGACGGTGACTATTGAGTCACCGACGGTTTCCCCGGTCACGGGTACGACCTTATTTCCACCCTTGAATTCCCCTCCATTTCCATCACAAGTGCTCGCGGTAATGGGGCAATCTCCACCTCCGATCTCGTTTCCCAGCTTCGCGTGCGAGAACCCACAGCTTTGGAAAACTCTGGTCGAGCAGTATTTTCAGATGTTTGCAGTTCAAGAATCGTACTGGGTACCCATGGCGATCCTGATTTTTTCGAGTCTGGTTGCCATTTGGTTGTAGTGAGTGCAGCGCAAGATCACCGGTCTTACATGGGACTCATTCACGGCTCTGTTGTGCACTTGATTTGGGCATGACAAACACGAGTTGCTCATTTGCCAGTTTTATGCTATTCATCAGACTGAATCTATTACTGATTTCATTGAACGCTTTGAGACTTCCATGAATCATATGATCTCTTACTCTTAACTGACACACCTGTATTTCTTTCTTACACGATTCATCGAGGGATTGCGGACGGATATTCGGGCAGTGGTGCTCATTCAGAGGCCACCTACCTCGACACAGCATGTTCCCTTGTACTACTTCAGGAGGAAGTTGCAGATGGGGAGAACACCTTGCACGCTGCACCCAGCGGCTCACCAGTGTCACGCATGATGGGGGTCAGTACTCCAAACTTTTCATTGGGCACCGCAAAGCTGTCAGCGTCTGCGAGCAAAGCAGAAGATCACGGGGGCACAGAGGCATCGAGAGCGGGAGCAGAAATTAGTAAGATTGCAGCACTACGCTCTTTCAGACGTGCTCTGGGGCTGTGTTTTAAATGTGGTGAACGCTGGGGCAAGGATCAAACATGTCCTACGATAGAGCAGATGCATGTGGTGGAGGAGCTATTGGAACTCTTTGCAACAAAGGAGGTGCATGGTGACAACAAGCCTGAATCAACTGAGTTGGACGAAGACAATCTCTGTACCATCTCAAAGCACTACAGCTGCATGCGTGGATTCAAGGGGAGGAAATGTCTTTGCTGGTTGACTCGGGAAGTTCTTCCTCGTTCGTCGACCATTGCCTCGCAGCCAAACTGACTAGAGTATGCAAACTACCCAAGACCTGCAGAGTTAAAGTGGTCGATGGTGCTGTGTTGAATTGTGACAATTTGATATCGCAATGCCAATGGACGTCTTAGGGGCATGAGTTTATCATAGATTTAAAACTTCTTTCACTCGAGGCCTACGATGCTATCTTAGGGATGGATTAGCTGAGGAAGCACAACCCTATGCATATTGATTGGGAGGTACAACATATGACAGTTACAACTGAAGGAGGATTGATTGAACTGCAAGCTGTTTGTAGCAACCATCAACAATGTTCTGCTATATCATCTCGAGAACTGTTGACAGCATGCAAGAAAGGGTCTGTAGCTTTTGTGCTCCACCTAAATACGGTAAATCAAGAGGGTTTACAAGAATGAGCTATTCCCGTAGAGATTCTCAGGGTTTTGGAGCAATACACAAATGTCTTTGAGGAACCAAAAGGGTTGCCCCCAAAACGTGCTTGCGATCAAAGAATTCCACTTATGGAAGGGGCGCAACATGTCAATCAACGTCCTTAATGACACAAACCTGAGCTCAAAAATGAGATCGAGCGTCAAGTTAAAGAGCTGCTCGAAGCCGGTATCATCAGGGAAATTAAGAGCCCTTTCTCTTCCCCTGCCTTGCTGGTAAAGAAGGATGGTACATGGAGGTTGTGTGTAGACTATAGATTTCTAAATGCAGTGACAATCGTCAGCAAGTACCCGGTCCCGATTATAGATGAACTGCTCGATGAATTGGTGGGAGCAAAATGGTTCTCCAAGTTGGATCTGTGTACTGGTTATCATTAAAAAAGAATGGCAGAGGGGGAAGAGTACAAAATAGCCTTCACAACCCACTCACGCCACTGGGAATTCTTGGTCATGTCATTCGGACTCGCTGCTGCACCCCCAACTTTTATTGGAGCAATTACTTGTACTTTGTGACCACTACCGCGGGAATGTGTCATTCTCTTCTTTGATGACATTTTGGTTTACAGTAAATCACTGAACATCATGTGGAGGACATTCGTAAGTTGCTGCAACTACTGAGAAGCGACCATTGGCAAGCTAAACAATCCAAATGTGCTTTTGGGCAGAGACAGCTCGCATACTTGGGGCATGCCATCAGTGAACAAGGTGTCGCCACAGATCCAACGAAGATAGAAATTGTAAGGAAGTGGCGTGTCCCTAGTAGCAGTAAAGAGGTGTGTAGCTTCCTTGGACTGGCTGGCTACTATCGTAAATTTGTCAAGCACTTTGGCATCATTGCAAGAACACTTTTCATCCTGCTGAAAAAGAACCACCCCTTTGTGTGAATTGTGGAAAGAGCAAAAGCTTTCGATCTTTTGAAACAAAACTAATCTCTGCCCCGGTTTTACATGTGCCAGACTTCTCCAAACAGTTTGTCATTGACATTGATATGTGCGATTATGGTGTGGGAGTAGTGCTGCAACAAGCAGGTCACCCGATCCCTTATATGAGCAAGCCACTGCCCCCCCCCCACGAACACAGGCCTCTCTACCTATGAGAAGGCATGCTTGGCTATCTTAATGGCAGTGGAGCAATGGTGACCTTACCTGCATCATGATGAGTTTATGATAAGAATAGATCAACGGAGTTTGGTGCACCTTGATGATCAGCGTCTATCAAAAGTTTGGTAGCCAAAACAATTTACCAAGCTCTTGGGGATGCGCTACAAGATCTCCTACAGACAAGGAACCACAAACAGTGCAGCTGATGCCTTGTCTTGTCGTCACCACGAGCAAGGGCAATCTATGGTGATCTCCGTCTATCAACCATATTGGATTGAGGATATCAAGGCCATCTACTTGAATAATCCCCATGCCACGAAACTGCTTGAACAATTCACTCAGTAGGCAGACCCAAAAGGTCGTTTCTCCGTTGCCGATGAGTTGTTGTACTTCCTGCAACGGCTTTGGTTGGGAAGATCTCTAGCACTCCAACAAATCATGATGCATGCTTTTCATGATAGCACGGTGGGCGGTCACTCGGGTTTTCCTGTAACATATCGTCGCCTCTGCACACTCTTTGCATGGCCGAGGAGAAGCAGACCATCAAGGAGTATGTGCAGAACTGTGCAGTCTGCCAGCAAGCAAAACCGAAGAGGGTTAAACACCCTGGATTACTCGAACCAATTCCAATCCCGGAAGGAGCCTGGCAAGTGGTGACGATGGACTTCACTGATGGCTTCCCACAATCAGGCAGAGCAAATTGCATCCTCGTTGTGGGGGATAAGTTCACGCGTTATGCGCATTTTCTATTTGGACAATTCACAACAGCCAGCGTGGCTCGATCTTATTTGGACAATGTGTACAAGCTGCACAGGCTTCCCAAGGCCATCATCTCGGACAGGGATCCATTGTCCACGAGCAGGTTCTGGCAGGAGCTATTTGCTTGCATCGGTTTAGAGCTAAAGATGAGCAGTACGTACCACCCACAAACGGATGGGCAGTCTAAAAGAGTGAACCAGTGCCTCAAAATTTATTTGTGTTGCTTCATCCATGCCTACCCCAACCACTGGAGCCAGTTTCTTTCGCTTGCCGAGTTTTGGTACAATGCCAGCTACCATTCGGCATTGGACATGTCACCGTTTCAGGCTCTGTACGGTCACGAGCCAATGCACTGGGGAATTGAAGCAGCATCATTATGCAAGGTCCCAACACCTGACGAAAGATTGGCTAGAGGAGTGCAAGACTATGCAACAAGTTCTCAAACAACATCTGCATCGAGCACGTCACATTATGAAAGTTCAAGACGGCAAGAAACATTCTGCCAGAGAATTCCAAGTGGGGGATGTTGTCTTCGTCAAGCTGCAACCTTACATACAGTCTTCAATGCACCTTCGAGCTAATCACAAGCTTTCGTTCACATACTTTGGTATGTTCCAGATATTACGCAAGATCAATCATGTATTCCATATTTCTCACCTATGTCAAGCACTTGCACCAAGTACGGCTGCATCCTCTACACTACCAGTTCCTCGCTCGGCTGAACTATCTCCAGTAGAGCTCTTGGACAAACACTCACGGTATACCCCTCTCGGTCGCTGTGAACACTACTTTGTGCGCTGGTCTGATTCCGAGTTGCTCGATGATACGTCTATGTCGTATCTACTTTTCTGAACTCTTTTGCCCTTGTTTTGGACTCTAATTTGCATGATTTGAATGGAACTAACCTGGACTCACGCTGTTTTTAGCAGAATTGCCATGGTGTTGTTTTTGTGCAGAAATAGAAGTTCTCGGAATGTCCTGAAAATTACGGAGATTTTTTCTGGAATAAAAGAAAAATACCTGCGCAAAGATCCACCTGAGGGGGTGTGCCAGTGGGCCACAAGCCCACAGGCCGCGGCCACCCCCTATGGCCGCGCCGTGTAGGCTTGTGGGGCCCACGTGGCACCACCGCCCCCAAACTCAGCTCTATATCTTCCGTTTCGCCTGGAAAAAAATCAGAGAGAAGGTTTCATCGCGTTTTGCGATACGGAGGCGCCGCCACATCCTGTTCTTCATCTGGAGGGCAGATCTGGAGTCCGTTTCGGGCTCTGAAGAGGGGAAATCGTCGCCATCGTCATCATCAACCTTTCTCCATCGACAATTCCATGATGCTCTTCATCGTTCGTGAGTAATCCCATCGTAGGCTTGCCGGACGGTGATGAGTTGGATGAGATCTATCATGTAATCAAGTTAGGTCTTGACGGGGATTGATCTCTAGTATCCACTATGTTCTAGATTGATGTTGCTACTACTTGGCTATGCTTAATGCTTTTCACTAGGGCCCAAGTGCCATGATTTCAGATCTGAACCTATTATGTTGTCGCCAATATATGTGTGTTTTAGATCCTATCTTGCAACTTGTAGTCACCTACTATGTGTTATGACCCGGCAACCCCGGAGTGACAATAGCCGGAACCACTCCCGGAGATGACCATAGTATGAGGAGTTTATGTATTCACCGTGTGTTAATGCGTTGGTCCGGTTCTTTATTAATAGGAGAACCTTAATATCCCGTAGTTTCCATTAGGACCCCGCTGCCACGGGAGGGATGGACAATAGATGTCATGCAAGTTCTTTTCCCTAAGCACGTATGACTACATACGGAATACATGCCTACATTAGATTGATGAACGGGAGCTAGTTACATATCTCTCCGTGTTATAGCTGTTACATAATGAATCACATCTGTCACACTCATCCATCACCGATCGACTGCCTACGAGTCTTTTACTACTGGTCCTTGCTACGTTACTTTGTCTAGGCTTGTCCCTTGCTACAAAAGGGATTGGGCCACTTTGCTACTACTGTTGCTACTGCTGTTACTTTGCTGCTGCTGCTACTGCTGTTCCTTGCCACTTCGCTGCTACTTGTTGCAAGACTTTGTTGGAGCCGTAGCCGGGGAAGCATTCTTCTCAAGAATAATCCCCCGTCAACGTGCTGGCGCCATTGATACAACAGTTAGGAATAGTCTGCCGTCAACAGATTGTTTCTGGCACCGTTGCGATCATACTACTTTGCTACTGATACTTTGCTTGTAGACACTAATCTTTCAGGTGTGGTTGAATCTGACGCATTCAGCTGCTAACACTTGAGAATATTCTTTCGCTTCCCGTCTTGGCGAATCAACAAATTTGGGTTGAATACTCTACCCTCGAAAACTGATGCGATCTCATACGCTTGTGGGACATCAAGGCTTTTTCTGGGGCCGTTGCCGGGGAGGCACAGCTATATTCTCTGAGTCACTTGGGATTGACGTCTGTTGATCACTATGAGGAATCCGAAAGATCCAAGAACTAAAATCTTGCCTTCCACTACGAGGAGAGGTAAGGAACTGCCATCTAGCTCTGCACTTGATTCACCTTAAGTTTTGAGTAAGTTTGCGACTTCGCCTCCTGCTAGAAATCTTGATATGTCGCCTGTGCTTGATGATGCTACTTCTGCTGCCTATGATGCTTATGATGATGCTATGCTTGATACTATGCCTGATGATGTTATGCTTGATACTATGCATGTTATGCATGATACTGCTTTGCCATTAGGTGCATTCCTTGATGCACATATTGCTAGAGTTGCTGCTAGATGTGATGATATTTCTGAAATTGCTGATACTATTGAAGTAGAACCTGCTACTATGCCTGAATTGCCTGTTATGCCTGATACGCGCTATGTTATGGAGGGAGAGATAGTTGAGGATTTTCTTGCGTGTAAGGATAGCTATGATGTTGAGAAACTTCTGCGCAAGTGGAAACAAAAATCTCTAAACGCTAGGATGAAATACGACTCGAAGTTTGCCACTTCACCTATCTTTGAGACTGATAAGGATTACGAATTCTCTGTCGACCCTGAGTTAATCACTCTGGTCGAATCTGATCCCTTTCACGGTTATGAGTCTGAAACGGTTGTAGCCCATATTACCAAACTGCATGATATAGCCACCCTATTCACCAGTGGGGAAAAGATCCGCCACTACTATATGCTCAAGTTGTTTCCTTTCTCGCTAAAGGATGATGCTAAGACCTGGTTCACTTCTCTTACTCCTGGTTGTGTGCGTAGCCCCCAGGACATGGTCTACTACTTCTCTGAAAATTATTTCCCTGCCCATAAAAAGCAAGCTGCCTTGCAGGAAATATACAACTTTGCTCAAGCTGAAGAAGAGAGTCTCCCACAAGCTTGGGGAGTCTTATCCAGCTACTGAATGCTTTGCCTGATCACCCTCTTGAGAAGAATGAAATACTTGATATCTTCTATAATGGACTTACCGATGCTTCTAAAGACCATCTAGATAGTTGTGCCGGTAGTGTTTTTAGGGAACGAACCGTAGAACAAGCTGAGATTCTGTTGAACAACATCTTATGCAATGAGAATGCTTGGACTATTCCCGAACCACCTCCTAAGCCAACTCCGAAGAAAAGAGGTATTCTATTCCTCAGTCCTGAAGATATGCAAGAAGCCAAGAAATCTATGCGAGAGAAAGGCATTAAATCTGAAGAGGTCAAAAATCTACCAGCTATCGAAGAGATCCATGGTCTTGATAACCCGATACAGGTAGTAGAAGTAAATTCTCTGCGTAGGTTTGATGAGAGTGATATTCCTTTTGATAAACCTGCTAGATTATGCATGGATGAATTTGATAACTTCGTTGCCAAACAACAGAGTTTCAATGATTATGTTAGCACACAATTGGAACAGAATGCTCATATGCTCAGTCATTTAAGTGCTTGTGTGGACAAAAATGTCAATGATCTTAAACTTCTGAGTAAACATGCTTCTATGGTTACTACTCATGTAGAACAAGTACTTAAAGCTCAAAATGACTTGCTCAATGAGTTGAATGACAATTCCGTCAGAGTCGTCACTAGAGGTGGTACAATGACCCAGGAACCTTTGTATCCTGAGGGTCATCCGAAGAGAATTGAACAAGATTCTCAAGGAGTTAGCAGTGATGCACCTAGTCATCTTAGAAAGAAGAAGAATGATTATAGGAACTTGCACGCTAGCAACCCTGTTGCTGCTACACCTGAGAGTCCAAATGATGCCTCTGTCTCCGATGTTGAAACACAATCTGGTGATGAACATGAGCTTAATGATAATATCAATAGTGATGTTCATGAAGATGCTCAACCTAGCAATGATAAGGATGTGGAGACTGAACCTAGTGTTGATCTTGATAACCCACAGCCTAAGAATAGAAGATACGATAAGAATGACTTTGCTGCTAGGAAGCACGATAAAGAAAGGGAGCCATGGGTTCAGAAAACTATGCCCTTTCCTCCCAAACCATCCAAGAAAAAGGATGATGAGGATTTTGAGTGATTCGTTGAAATGATCAGACCGGTCTTTCCGCACATGCGTTTCACCGATATGCTCAAGATGTCTCCATATGCTAAGTACATGAAAGATATTGTGACTAATAAGAGGAGGATACCTGATCTTGAGATCTCTGCCATGCTTGCTAATTACACTTTCAAGGGTGGAACTCCGAAGAAACTAGGTGATCCCGGTGTGCCCACTATACCTTGCTCCATTAAAGGCAACTACGTTAGAACTGTATTGTGCGACCTTGGAGCCGGTGTTAGTGTTATGCCTCTCTCTCTTTATCGTAGACTTGAACTGGATAAGTTGACACCCACTGAAATATCTCTGCAAATGGCCGACAAATCAACTACTTTCCCTATCGGCATTTGCGAGGATGTGCCTCTTGTGGTTGCTAACACCACTATCTTAACAGACTTTGTTATCTTGGATATTCCCGAGGACGATGTCATGGCTGTCATCCTCGGAAGACCCTTTCTAAACACCGCAGGGGTTGTTATAGATTGCAACAAAGACAATGTCACTTTCCATGTCAATAGTAATGATCATACGGTGCCCTTTCCGAAGAAACAATATCGAGTACATTGCATCAATGCTATCGAAAAGACTTCATCGATTCTTATTGGGAGCTTTGAATGCCCTATTCCTCGTGTCAAGATGAAGTATGACTTGCTTGTTGGGGAAATACACATCCCCATTGAGGTGACCTAGTGACTATTCAAAAATTCTCATTCTCTTTTGCGATTCGAAAAAGTTTTGTCGAGGGGATTTGATCAACCCCATTGACGGATTTCTTTCGATGACCATGAGATGGATGAATCAAGGAGTCACAAACCTCTGTTCCAAGCTTTCACTTTAGGTTGTGTAGAATAAAAATGATAGATTTAGTTTAGTTGTCCCTGTTTTCTATTTTAGCATCCGGTAGAAAAGTACCCCGAAAATCAAAGTTCTCCGAACGCTGTGAACATCAAGCATGATTTTTTCTGGATTTTTTAAAAATTTCTGGGACAAAGAGTCTGTCTGGGGGCCACACCAGTGGGCCACAAGCCCTAGGGGCGCGGGCACCCCCCTGGTCGCGCCACCCAGGCTTGTGGGGCCCACAGGCACCCCCTCCACTCATTCTTGCTCTCATCTGGTTCTCCTACCTCTAGAAAAAAATCGTTTCGCAGCACAAACCCGTGTTCTTGCTCCTCTTGCTGGGATTTTCGATCTCTTTGCTCAAATCACCATTTTCCGAACTTTTTGGGGAAATTACTCCTTGGTAAGTGACTCCTCCATTTGTCCAATTAGTTTTTGCTCTAGTGCCTTATACTCCGTGTATTTTTGTTGCCTTGGTGACCATGTTCTTGAGCTTTGCATGCTGATTCTAGTTGGTCCCAAGTAGTTTTGATGTGTAATATGGTCTCTAGGCACTTGTTGGAGTAGTTGCTACAAGTTTCGTTGAGCCTTATTCACTTTTCCTTAGAATCACTAAAAATTTCAGAAATTTTCAGAGATAGAAAAGGCAAGATGAGGAGGTTCTTAAGAGGCTCGTCAAGCCGTGACCCCAAGGATGATGGGAGTGAGAAGAAGCCCAAGTATCTGGTCCCTCGAGTCGCGGAAGTTCGAGCATGCGAGTGGCTAAGCGACGTGTTCTTACGCGCTGTTGGAATTTATGAGGACTTTTATCACTTGGTGGAGAACGCAGGCCTTACCGCCTTCGTTGAAGATAAGTGTCCGCAATACCTCCTCCTCACTAATATCTTCGTACAAAGATTTAACTTCTATCCGAGGAAGAATCCTCCTATGGTTGAGTTCAAACTCTATGATATCCCCTAGCGCATGTCACTCTAGGATTTTTGCAATGTTTGCAAATTGCCTTACGTTGGGGATATTCATGAAGCTCGTCCACAGGACTTGGAAGCTTTCATCGGTACAATTGTTGTAGGAGAGGAGAGAGGAGTGTCTTGCACTAGAGCTGCTAGCATACATTTTCCCGTGCTTTGGTACTTCTCACTATTTGTGGGAAAATGTTTGATTGGCCGTGGGAAAGCTGGGTCACTTAGTTCCCCAGATTTTGCGGTCTTGCGCGAAGCCCTTTATAACGATAATACTTATAGCTTGGGAGCTATAGTAGCTCAAGGGTTGAACCTGAACCGTTCTAAGGGTGTTGTCTATGGAGGTATCTATGCTACTCGTCTTGCTAGACACTTTGAGATACCTATTAGACTGGAGGAGGAAGAATAGATTCTTCTTCCCGAGAGATATCTAGATTACGATAGCATGGTTCGCCATGACTTTCTTGATAGAGATACAAATAGAAGGATGATTTATAACCTCATATTTAGTCAGGGTACTCGTGAGACTATTACTTTGCGTGCCCCTTCTTTGTTCAATCTTCATGCAGGCAGGTATACTATTATGCCCTCGGACATCTACGCATATTGGGGCCTAGCCCAACCATAGGTGCCCGTGCCCGAGCCGCTAGTCGAGTACCAGACGCCAGTTTATCAGTGGGAGACAGAGCAGCTCACACAGCAGGGGCATCCTCAGTCCACTCCGGAGTACCCCAGAGATGGTTATTTCCCTCCTTGGGAGTAGACCAACTTAGGCCAAAAGCCTAAGCTTGGGGGAGTACGTGTTCTCACCGACTTTACATTCTTGCTTATGCTTTCACTTTGTTAGCCGATGTTCACACTTTGCCACTGTATCATCCATGCTAGTTTATTTTCTTTTTCTCGTTATCTTTTCGTGTGTCTGTCTAGTTTGAGAAAAACCAAAAATATTTCCTTTTTCTTCTTTTGCTTGTTGGGAGCTTTCCCGTGTAAATAGTTTTCTTTTTCTTTGGGTCAAAGTAGAAGACCATGGTTACAATGTTTAGTGGCTCTTGCATGCATACCTGTTTAGCTTTCAAAGAGCCATATTACTTTGTCTTCTCCTTTGTGTTTGCCTGCAGATTCCAGCGTAGTCCAATGCACGAGCACTCTTATTATTGTTCACATCGTTCGGTCATGCAAGTGAAAGGCAATAATGATGATATATGATGAAGTGACTGAGCCTGGAAAAGCTGGTATGAACTCGATCTATTTTGTTTTTGTAAATATGACTAGCTCATCATGCCTGATTCAGCTTTGTTGTGAGAGAGACATGTTTGCAATGACAACTTAGAGATCATAGTTTATTATGCCATGCTTACTTAGCTAGGAGCTTATAATGGTTTGCCTTGGTTGCCAACATGAATGTTCAGATGACTATGATGTAGTATGATAGGATGGTATCCTCCTTTGAATGTTTCAAGTGGCTTGACTTGGCGCATGTTCACGCATGTAGTTGAAACAAAATCAACATAGCCTCTATGATGTGCATGTTCATGGTGATTTATGTCCTACTCATGCTTGCACTCAATGGTAGTTAATCTCAATGCATTTTGATGACTGTTGTCGCTCTCTAGTTGGTCGCTTCCCAGTCTTTTGCTAGCCTTCACTTGTACTAAGCGGGAATACTGCTTGTGCATCCACTCCCATAAACCCAAAGTTGTGCCATATGAGTCCACCATACCTACCTATGTGCGGTATCTACCTGCCGTTCCAAGCAAATTTGCATGTCCTACTCTCTAAATCTTCAAGAAATAATCTGTTTTGCATGCCCGAACCGCTCATGTGGTGACAGGGGGCTATTGGTATCTTCCATGCTAGGCGTGTTATCATTGATATGTGTTTATTCACTATCATTCACGAGAAAGGGGTCGGTAATTGGAATTCCCAATTCCATGCTCAAATCGAAAATATAATTGCAAACAAAACTCCCCCAAGATTGTTGTTGGTATGGACGGTACTCGAGGATTCGGCTAGCCGTGGAGTGTGATTGATTGGTGGTGGGGGAGTCAAAACTTTACTTTTATGTTTGGGAACCTCCTATAGCATGTGTAGCGTGGAAGATGTTGAGAACTCTTAGTCATTGCGTTGACAATGAAAGCATGCCACCCAAAATTATTATCTCTGTTTTCAAAGCTTGAGCTCTGGCACCTCTGCAAATCAATGCTTCCCTCTGCGAAGGGCCTGTCTATTTATGTTCCTGTTGAGTCATCCTCCTCTTACAAAAGCACCAATTAGAGAGCACCTCTGTCATTTTTATGCTTTGCTTTTAACTGTGTTGAGTGTGACTATGACTGGATCTTCATTGTCATGAATTACAATGTTTAGTCAGACCTTGGTCTTTGAAGGTGCTCTGCATTTATGTTTTGCGGTCTCAGAAAGAGCTAGCGAGATACCATCTATTCGTACTGCTTCATGTTGTTCTGATTGAAGTGTTGACACTTGAGGCTTATTATTATTTGCTCGCTAGTTGATTATGCCATTGATATAAGTTTACCGTGAGACCTAGATGTCATTTTCTTATGTGGTTTGCTTGTGATCTTGTTGAAACTCTGGATATGAGTTAGACATAGTTGCAACAACAAGATCAAACAGAGTTCGTCAAAGTTTTTCTTTTGTCTCTTTCAGTTTGTCAACTGAATATCTTGAGGACAAGCAAGGCTTTAAGCTTGGGGGAGTTGATACGTCTCCGTCGTATCTACTTTTCTGAACTATTTTGCCCTTGATTTGGACTCTAATTTGCATGATTTGAATGGAACTAACCCGGACTGACGTTGTTTTCAGCAGAATTGCCATGGTGTTGTTTTTGTGCAGAAATAAAAGTTCTCGGAATGTCCTGGAAATTTACGGAGATTTTTCTGGGATAAAAGAAAAATACCTGCGCAAAGATCCACCCGAGGGGGCGTGCCAGTGGGCCACAAGCCCACAGGCCGCGGCCACCCCCTATGGTCGCGCCGTGCAGGCTTGTGGGGCCCACGTGGCACCACCGCCCCCAAACTCAGCTCTATATCTTCCGTTTCGCCTGGAAAAAAATTAGAGAGAAGGTTTCATCGCGTTTTGCGATATGGAGGCGCCTCCACATCTTGTTCTTCATCTGGAGGGTACATCTGGAGTCTCTTTCGGGCTGCGGAGAGGGGAAATCGTCGCCATCGTCATCATAAACCTTTCTCCATCAACAATTCCATGATTCTCTTCATCGTTCGTGAGTAATCTCATCGTAGGCTTGCTGGACGGTGATGAGTTGGATGAGATCTATCATGTAATCAAGTTAGTTCTTGACGGGGATTGATCCCTAGTATCCACTATGTTCTAGATTGATGTTGCTACTACTTGGCTATGCTTAATGTTTGTCACTAGGGCCCAAGTGCCATGATTTCAGATCTGAACCTATTATGTTGTCGCCAATATATGTGTGTTTTAGATCCTATCTTGCAAGTTGTAGTCACCTACTATGTGTTATGACCCGGCAACCCCGGAGTGACAATAGCCGGAACAACTCCCGGAGATGACCATAGTATGAGGAGTTCATGTATTCATCGCGTGTTAATGTGTTGGTCCGGTTGTTTATTAAAAGGAGAACCTTAATATCCCGTAGTTTCCATTAGGACCCCGCTGCCACTGGAGGGATGGACAATAGATGTCATGCAAGTTCTTTTCCCTAAGCACGTATGACTACATACGGAATACATGCCTACATTAGATTGATGAACGGGAGCTAGTTACATATCTCTCCGTGTTATAGCTGTTACATAATGAATCACATCCGTCACACTCATCCATCACCGATCCACTGCCTACGAGTCTTTTACTACTGGTCCTCGCTACGTTACTTTGTCTAGGCTTGTCCCTTGCTACAAAAGGGATTGGGCCACTTTGTTGCTACTGTTGCTACTGCTGTTACTTTGCTACTGCTGCTACTGTTGTTCCTTGCCACTTCGCTGCTACTTGTTGCAAGACTTTGATGGAGCCGTAGCCGGGGAAGCATTCTTCTCAAGAATAATCCCCCGTCAACGTGTTGGCGCCATTGATACAACAGTTAGGAATAGTCTGTCGTCAACAGATCGTTTCTGGCACCGTTGCTATCATACTACTTTGCTACTGATACTTTGCTTGTAGACACTAATCTTTCAGGTGTGGTTGAATCTGACGCATTCATCTGCTAATACTTGAGAATATTCTTTCTCTTTCCGTCTTGGCGAATCAACAAATTTGGGTTGAATACTCTACCCTCGAAAACTGATGCGATCCCATACACTTGTGGGACATCACTCGATGCTTCGGAAGATGTTCTCTCTCTCTCAAGGGCAGGTATCCGACAGTAGCAGCTTCGGGTCAAGCGTGCTTTCAAGGAGTAGGGGATGTCGGCGAACCATTCTCAGAGGCGGCCCCAGCGCATAGCAATCTCGCCAAGTCAACACGTGGGGATGACATGGCAGAGGAAGAACCATTTTCCACCTGTTAGGAATTAATTAGCATCAAAATAAGGCTAAATAGGCAATTAGCATATTCCTTAGTATATTCTAATAAGTCGTTAGAATCCTAGCGTTGTCCAGACGCAGTAGATAGGGAACCGTCATCATATCTTTTCAAACCGTCGGCGTGTCTTTCTGAAATGACACGAGTTAATGTAACCGACATTGTAAGCATCTGTTCAGGCCATATATATACGTGAATACAACATTAATGGAAACATCCTTTTCACTTTCAATCTCACTCTTTCTCTTTACGTTATCAGGCACGCATCGCTCTTACAGAGATAATAGGCTATAGGAGAGAAGAAAGGTGAGAAAAGATGGATTCGCTATCACACCTTGCTTTTGCCTTCGCTAGGTTCGTGGCCAGGGAGCATCCCCGTTTCCGTCTTCCTCGTCGTACTTCTGGTCTGGCCGCTATTCGTCGTTGGAACTTTGGACATCGGCATCAGCGTAACCTGAATAGGAATGGCGGCCTCCGCTGCCGAGGTGCACCATACCATGCTCCTCTTCGTCGCTACGGTCCTGGTGGTGGCCTCCTTCGCCGCCATACTCATCGCCAGTGCCTCCACAGTTGTCATCATTCGGTGCACCGAAGCAATCCCCCTAGAGCGCCAGGGCCGAGTACCAGGACGGATGCGCCCAGAGAAGAGGTCCTGGTCATGCCCAAAGAGGCTGCTGTCGCACCAAACAATGTCGACGAATAGCTTGTTGCAGTGCCGAATGTCGCTCCAGGGGTCGGGATCGAGCACGAGGATGAGGCATCTGCCTCCAACATCACCATGGATGTCGCCCAAGTGTTGCCTTCTCCGCCGTTGTATGCGCCTATGGAATGGATTATTGTCGGACCAAGCGCCGGATGGCTCGTTGATGACCCAGATCGCTCCTTCACCGACGAGGAACTCGCGACACCGCCTCTGCCTCCGCTCATGTACTCTTGCCCAGCCTACGGGAACGGGTCGAGCCTCCCGTCCCCGACGCCATCTGACGAGGACCCGGAGCACTTCAACCCGCCGGGCTGCGACCCATTGCCGGAGTTCACCTGGACGCCTGCTGCAGTCCCTCTGGACGCACTCAAGCCCCGGCTCGTCATCAACCTCCTGCCAAAGGTGAAGACAGAGGAGATCGAGGCCGCCGCGCCGACGGTTGTTGTCCCGATGCTCCCTGATCTCAACCACCCAGCACCATATGTCGAGGAGAAGGAGCATCTGGAAGTAGCACCACCATCCGCACTCCCGACGCCCTCGTCGAAAGACCGTGTGCTACTCTGTCGCCTTGCATCCGCCATGGTTGTCCGCCCCGCTCGAATCCGCGTCGGCACCTGGTCGCCCGTGGCCCTCGGCCTCACCAGCGGTATCGCGGATCTCCGCCTCCACGAGGTTGCCCTCCCGTCCTCCTCTGCGGAGGAGCCGCTCCACCGCTGAAGGAGCAGCCGGCCCTAAGCGCTGGCATGGAGCAGAGCTTGGAGTATTCTGAAACTGATGTGTGGTGTGGGTTCATCCCTTATCCACTCGATCCCCTTTTTGACAAGCTGCTTCAGCGGTTCTAGCCATGGGCCACGATGCATGGGCCACAAAAAGACAAAACCGACCACTCTAATCTAATTGTGATGTACTACTAGTCTAGTAATTAGACGTATTTTTAATTTGTATGTCCTAGCTAGAAATCTATCCCGTTAGCAATACTAAAGTGTGCTATAAATTATGTTTAGGACTCGGTTGGTCCTTTAGTCAGCTTATATATGTTGTAAATACATGTTCTAGACCTTATGTCTATTAGAATTTCAAATTTGTAAAATGACATGTTGTTAATAAATTTGTTTTAGTATATTATAACATGTTATTTGGTACAACAGTTTTACTTTTGCATTTGAAATATAATTTTTCTTGAAAAATTCTCTTTTCAATATGAGATAAATGCCAAATAAAATATGAGATTATTTTGAATTATATTTATGCAATCAACAGTAATGGCATCTCTACTGTATATTACAGTTTGCCTATTACTCAGAGGTTTCTGCCTCCATATAATTCTGTCGTGCATAAAATTAACTCCAAACTGAGATTTCGTAATCAACAAGTTTCATATGCGGACTTAATAGAGAAAACCTTATGCACTTTCCATCCCTCGATGAGGATATTGCAAGAGCAGTATCGTCAACATAAATACACAAAGTATTTTGAGCTCATATACACATTACTTCAGGCCGAGAAGAATGATGAACTTCTCATGAAGAATCACAATGCTCGCCCAACGGGTGCCATGCCTATCCCTGAAGCACATGCTAATGCTCATTTTATTAGTAAATTTGGAAACCGTAAACGAAACTTCTAGATATTCAAGGAAAATGGGAAAAAGAACAATGGTCACAAGACCAATGGTCAGACTAAGGGGAAAGGTCATTTCAAAAAAAATGATCAAAATGATAATTCTCAAACTTGTCAAAGGTGTGGATGCATGAATCATCGTACTAATCAATGCCGAATTCCCAAGCACCTTGTGGATCTATACATGAAGTATGGCGGAAAAGGCAAACAATTTCAAGGAAATAAAGCTGAAGCTCACTTCAATGCTATTCAAGATAACCCTCAAGCTGGTCCTTCTCAAAGCGTTATTCAAGTATACAAGCCAAAGGACGATATCATCCTTGATGAAGACATGCTTGTAGATTACACCCGAGATGTTTTTGGAGACCTCAGTTGATCTCCATAAACAAGATGATGTCACTTAGCTATTTAATACTACACGATGTTATATATTGTATAACAATAAGTAGAATAAAGTCTTTTAGACTATGTATATTATATTATGTGAATCAGACATAATGTTGTAATAAATTTATATTTAAGATTGTAATATATATATATATATATATATATATATATATATATATATATATATATATATATATATATTATGTATGTAATTTTATGAATATATGAATAAGAAGTAAATTTATTCTAAAATATTCTCTTTCTATCTATAGAATTTTAACGGGAACAATCTGATGGAAGAAGAGTTATGTTTAGTGGATAGTGCTACCACTAACACGATTCTAAGGGAAGCAAAATATTTCCAAACTCTTACTAAGATAAAGGAAAATGTTATGACCATAAAAGGAAGTAACAAAGCAATTATTGGTTCAGGAAGAGCCACATTCACACTCCCTATGGGTACTAATATCGTAATTCAGAACGCACTCTTGTATCCTGAATCTACACGTACCCTTATAACTTTCAAAGATATCCGATCAAACAATTTCCATCTAAAAACAATAGAGGTGGATAACAAAGAATTTTTTCTTTTAACAAAAAGCAACGGATATGCGGAACAAACTCTTGAAAAATTCCCTTCATTTTCATCCGGATTATACTTTACATACATAAAACCCATACCTTATGTTGCATACAAAATAACTTTTCAAAATCTTGATAAATTCAAGACTTGGCATGATCGCCTTGGTCATCCTAGAATAGGTATGATGAGAAAAATTATAAGTAATCATGTTGGTCATAATTTACCAATTAAAAGATTTCCCAAATCATCAGATTTTGTATGCACCGCGTGTGCTACTGGGAAATTAATTATTAAGCCATCTTATCTTAAAGTTAAAAATGAGTCACTTAATTTTCTTGAAATAATTCATGAAGATATATGTGGTCCAATACAACCTCTATCCGGACCATTTAGGTACTTCATGGTGCTAATCGATGCATCTACTAGATGGTCACATGTGTGTCTATTATCCACGCGTAACCATGCATTTGCCAAATTAATTGCTCAAATTATCAACTTGAGGGCGAAACATCCTGAGCATAGGATAAAAACAATAAGAATGGATAATGCTGCTGATTATTGTATGGCTTTAGGAATCCATCTAGAACATTCAGTACCCTATGTTCACACTCAAAATGGAATGGTTGAATCTTTAATCAAAATAGTAAAATTAATTGCTAGACCGTTATTACAGAATTGCAATTTACCAACCTCTTGTTGGGGACATGCAATTTTACACGCCGTAGATCTGATGCAAGTCAGACCAACTGCATATCATGAAACTTCCCTGTTTCAAATAGTACGTGGCAAACAGCCAAGTATTTCTCATCTACGGAAATTCGGTTGCGCTGTATACGTACCGATATCACCACCACAACGTACATCTATGGGCCCCCATAGAAAACTAGGAATCTATGTGGGATATAATTCTTCGTCGATTATAAAATATTTAGAACCCCTAACAGGGGACCTATTTACAGCCCGGTACGCTGACTCAATTTTTGATGAGGACCATTTCCCGGCATTAGGGGGAGAAACAAACCACAAAGAATGCCAGGAGATAGATTGGAATGTTACAAACATTCAGTCCTTAGATCCACGTACAAAAGAATCTGAATCTGAAGTTTAGAAAATTATAGATTTGCAACACTTTGCAAATAACCTGCCAGACGCATTTACTGATCACAAAGGTGTCACTAAATCTTATATCCCCGCAGTTAATGCACCAGAACGAGTAGAGGTACCAAATAAAACTACTCAACTCTCAATTACAAATAAAAGGGGGGGAAATGTGGTCACAGGGGAAAAGGCTTCTCTAAAGCCTCCACAAAAATATAGAAAATCAAAATCTTTGATAGTAAATGCAAACCAACTTCAAGTTGATGGACACCAAATAGATGTTCAACATCTAGAACCCAACATAAATGTGCACACAAATTATAATGTTGGGATATCGAAACAATCAGACTCCGTTGTTATGGGAAATCACACGGTGCCTCAAGAAATTAATGAAATATCCATAAATTATATTGATTCAGGAGAAACATATAGTAGAAGGACTATAGTTATCGACACGGATTTCTCCTCAAAAATTGTTGAAACCCTTCAACTGGATCCAGAGCCAAAATCTATGGAAGAGTGCCTCAAGCGCTCGGATTGGCCTAAATGGAAGGAAGCAATGGAGGCAGGATTACACTCGCTTAACAAAAGAGAGGTATTTTCTAAAATAATGCCTACTCCTCATAAAGTCTTCCCTGTGGGAGCTAAATGGGTGTTTGTTCGAAAAAGGAACGAAAACAATGAGGTGGTGAGATATAAAGCGAGACTAGTAGCTCAAGGGTTTACGCAGAGACCCAGTATCGACTACGACGATACATATTCTCATGTAATGAATGGAATTACATTTCGATACTTAATATCTTTGGCAGTACAAATGAATCTATCAATGCAGTTAATGGATGTGGTGACCGTTTATCTATATGGGTCACTTGATGCGGAAATTTCTATGAAAATCCCTGATGGACTTAAAATTCTGAATACTAATATAAATCACAACATGTATTGTGTAAAACTACAAAAGTCATTCTATGGCTTGAAGCAGTCGGGAAAAATGTGGTATAACCGACTTAGTGAGTTCCTTCTCAGTAAAGGATGCTCTAATAACAATGATTGCCCATGCGTATTTATAAAGAAATCCTCAAACGGATTTTGCATCATCTCGGTATATGTTGATGATCTAAACATCATCGGCAACGCAACTGATATATCTATAGCACGCAATCATTTAATGACGGAGTTTGAGATGAATGACTTGGGGAAAACCAAATTATGCTTAGGTTTACAACTTGAGCACTTTCCCTGAGGAATACTCGTTTATCAACCTGCTTATATTCAGAAAAATTTGGAAAAATTCAACATGGATAAATCATATCCGTCCAAAACACCTATGGTCGTCCGATCCCTTGATATGAATAAGGATCCTTTTAGACCTATGGATGATAACGAGGAGGTATTGGGACCCGAGTTCCCATATCTGAGTGCCATAGGAGCACTAATGTACCTTGCAAATTGTACTAGACCAGATATTGCATTTGCAGTAAATTTACTGGCTCGACATAGTGCAGCTCCAACGAAACGTCATTGGACGGGAGTAAAGAATATCTTCAGATATTTACAAGGTACTAAAGATCTTGGTTTATTCTATCGGAAAAATCAAGACATGACCCTGATTGGTTATTACTGACGCTGGATATCTTTCTAACCCCCATAATGCCAGGTCACAAACAGGGTTTGTATTTTTATATGATGGAACTGCTATTTCATGGAAGTCAACAAAACAGTCATTGGTAGCAACTTCCACTAATCATTCTGAAATAATTGCATTATTTGAAGCTTCACAAGAATGTGTATGGCTCCGCAGAATGATAAATCATATTCATACATCATGTGGTATCGGTTCATTAGAATCACCTACTATTATATATGAAGATAATTCTGCATGTGTTGCCCAAATGCATACGGGATATATTAAAAGTAATATCACAAAACATATCTCCCCAAAACTATTTTTCCCTCACCAGTTACAGAAAGATGGAAAAATTAATATTTTGCAAATAAAATCTTGTGACAATCTTGTAGACTAGTTCACTAAATCTTTGCCAGCGGCAGCTTTTCAAAAATGCATTCATGGCATTGGAATGAGACGACTACGAAATTTGCAAAATTCAGGGGGAGAAATTTCCTAGAATAACTTTTGAGTTTTCCAACGAATTTCTCATGTAGTTTTGAATAAGTGATTAAATATACTAACGATATACGAATTTTCTATTGATTCTCTTATATTTTCTTACAGGGATATAAATAGTACAAAATTAAATATTCTCAAAGTTGTAAGATCAAGGATCAAGAAAAATCAAGACTTTCCATACTCAGGATATATGAAGAATCTTAAGACAATGAAGATTAATAACAGCGCTGTCCACGGGAGAGTGTTAGGAATTAATTAGCGTCAAAATTAGGCTAAATAGGCAATTATCATATTCCTTAGTATATTCTAACAAGTCTTTAGAATCCTAGTGTTGTCACGTAGTAGATAGGGAACCGTCATCATATCTTTTCAAACCGTCGTCGTGTCTTTCTGAAGCGACCCGAGTTAATGTAACCAACATTGTAAGCATCTCTTCAAGCCATATATATATACCTGAATACAACATCAATGGAAACATCCTTTTCACTTTCAATCTCACTCTTTCTCTTTACCACCAATGAGGGGCACAAAAAGCACGGATGCGGGGACACGGACACGGCGACACGCATAGAGGGGCACGGGATATGGCATTTTCCAAAAACAGCCCATCGGAGACACGTCAAGTATATAGATAAATAAATAAATAATGCCATGTAATATAGAGGTAAAAAGGAAAAAAATAACAAGAGATCGCCCCAGTCAACAGTAACTCTCTTAACATAAGCCCAGAGAGGATATTAGTAGTTGGGCCGGCCCAGCTAGTGCATGCCACGGATCAATCTGCACCATCAAAACTCAAGCCCTATCTCTCTCTGCCCTAATGCTTTGACCAAGCCGCCACTCTCTTGCCATTGCCCCTCCTCCCAGCGATGGATCTCTCAACTCCCCCGCAGCACCTCTCGCCACCCCCCTCCTCCTAGCGTGCTCCTCTTGCCGTTGCAGCAACGGCAGCAACGCAGCACAGCAGCAGAGGCACAACAGCAACTGCGGCAGCGAAGCGCAGCAGCGGCGGCGGCGGCAGAGGCACAACAACAGCAGCAGCACGGTGGCGGGAGGGTGCTCCAGATCCACGCTACCTGAAGTCGGAGGAGGGTGCTGCTCCGACCGGTGGATTAATCGAGCCCTTGGCGTGTCCCCTACGTGTCCCAGCCGTGTCCTCTCTTTTCTTTTTTTTTAATTCATAATTCAGGAAATATGGCCCGTATCCCCGCGTGTCCGAGCGTATCCCCGTGTCCGACGGTATCAGTACGGGGATTCGGCAATTTCTGCCGTGTCCATGCTTTTTAGCAAGCGCGTCATCAGCGGGCCAGCTCGGATCAAGCAGCCGAACCGCAGGTTCGTGGGCCCGGAATGGTGGAATGCTACTTAGGCCACCGCGCGCGGCTTGCTGAGCATCCGGGAGGATCAGGCAACGGCACGGCAAGGCGGCTTTCTTTTTTATTTCTCTTCCTTTTCTCTGTATTCCAAAGTGTATTTGAGATGAACCCGTGATAGAAATGCTACATTCAGATCCGGTGCCTAACACAACTTCATCAGTATGCCCACTGTATATCGTATTACAATATTGTTGTGATTGTACTGTATTTTACAACGCTGCTACTAGTACATGTTACTACGGAGTTGTCGGAGGACGCGACAAGAACGGGCGTCATCTCTCTATAGCTGACGACGGCCTGAGCTCTCTATAGCTAATCCAAATTCACACTCACATAATTTACATCAGACCGGGCGACGCGACGAGAACGGCAAGAAGAACGGCGGGCACAAGGGCGGAGGCAGCCAAAGAGGCGACGTGGCGACACCCGATGCCGTAAGGCTCGAGGGTGCCGCTCGGCCCGAAGGTCCCGCTCCCGTTGAAGCTCCCCGGCGGGCCGAACGCCGACGGCGGGCCAAACCCAGACGGCGGGCCGAAGCCGCCCGCGGGAGGGCCGAATGCGGTGGGAGGGGACCCGAAGTCGGACGGAGGGCTCGAGCCGACCGGAGGAGTGAGGCCACCCGACGGAGGGGCGGGGCTCGTCGGAGGGCTGGCGCTCGGCACGCTCGAGTTGGACCCTCCTGCCATGGTGCTGCAAGCATGAAGTAGATTTGTGAAATGATCTCGGAGCACAAATGTGGTGACTGACTAGTTCAGGTGTCGCGAGAAAATGGCGCTCACCTTCCTGCGAAGACGCACGATCCCGAGCCTGCAACGAGTGGTCGATCGACATGAAAGAATCAGATAACACATATCGATCGATCCATGGTGGTGGTACAGGGGAAGAAGAAGAAGAAGTGCCAAAGCCGAACTGCTGCTGCTTACTGGGATCAGTGGCGGTGGTCGTGGCGGTGCCGTTGAAGGAGCAGGTGGCGCCGGTGCTGGCGCTCTTCTGGTAGTAGTCGTTGTAGGCGTAGGAGGCCAGCGCCGCCACGTTGTTCTGCTTGTAGCAAGCTCCCCCGGGCTGTATCGCGGAGCAGTCGGCCTGGCCCTGCCCGCACGCCCAGCTCAGGCCCGCCTGCAACGCCGTCGGGTCCGCGTTCTGCAGCGCAACGCAGAACGTCCCCGTCGCCAGCGACCGCCTCCCACCGCCCCCACCGTGAGCCGGCCGACGGCCATGCAACCAGTAGCTGCGGTACACCACCGCGCCACCGAGCTCCTCCGACTCCGCCGCGGTCAGCGGGATGCCCGAGAAGCCCAGCGCCCGCATCGCGGCGTACGCGTCGTCCGCGGCATCCCACGCGCGAGCCTGCTTGAGGAAGAGCGGCGAGCCGGTCTCGCTCAGGAACCGCAGGACGAGCCCGGCGACGCCGGCGGACCACGACGGGGCGAGCGGGACCGACGACAGCGCGGTGGACACCCTGACGCGGCCGTCGAGGCGGGCGGCGACGAGCGCGGCGTGGAGGTTCAGCATGGCGGGGACCAGCGAGTAGGCGGCGTCGCCGGGAGAGCTGGAGCCGGACAGGACGTCGTCTCCCGCCAGGACGTGCGTGATCATGGTCGCCGGGAGGAACGGCGCCACGTTGGTGGCGACCCAGAGCAGGGCCTCCTCCCGGAACTCGGCCATGTGCTGCAGCCGCGAGTTTGGGATGGTCACCATGACCTCCGCTCCGGTGTGGGCGAGCGATCGCAGTAGCCGGTGGTCTGCTCCATTGCACACGTGCGCCTGCTTGGTCTGCTTAGACCGGACGATGATTTTTGCGAGGTCCGACGGAGAACTCTCCGTCTCCGAGAGGAGGATCGTGTTGTCCCCCAGAGAATTGCCTGTCCATCATGGCATGAAGGTGAAGTTCAGTTCAGTTGTCAGTGATCGTCGGTGTGTAGTAAAGATTTTTCTTTTCTTGTTTGGCCACATCATTCATTGGAGCTTAGGGGACAGTCTGATCTGTTCTTGAGTGGCAAATATAATTTGGATAACTGTGAGTGATACGGCTTTTGTATGTGTTAAAGACAAGCAATGATCAAGAATGTAAGATGATGAAAGTTTATTGGAAAAAGTTCATTCTAAACCCTGAACTCCTAGAGGTTTGTTAAAATGAACCCCAAAATCGAAATCACTGTCGACTTCACCCTGAACTATGCAATCCCGGTCTAAATCGAACCCTGAGATTGTTTGTCAAATCAGGATTGGTTTTTTTAGACAATTGGCCGAGATCGGTTGCGCTGCGCGCGCGGCGAAAAGTTTAGGCCCGTCTAGTTCGCTGATTACTTCCAGCACAACAACCTTTTCTCAAAACAAAAATCTATTATCAGAAATTTGAAATAGTTCATGGAAATAAAAAAATGTTCACGAATTTTGCAAACAGTTCATGCATCTGAAAAGATTAATGAATTTTGAAAAAACCTGACGAAATTGTGAGAAACAAATCACGAGTAGTTTAAAAAAATTGTTCAATGCATATTCAAAAATTGTTCAACACATACTTATTTTTTATAAATTGATGATCTTTTAAAAAGAATTATGAACTTTTTTCACTTTTTTAAAATTTGTTCAGAAATTCAGAAAATGTTTGCACATTTCCAAAATGTACACTTCAAAAAAGCACACTTTTTCCATTTTTCAAACAAAAAATGTCGCTGCAGTAACTTATTCTAGTTCACTACGTTAAGTGATTAAAATTCACTACAGTAAAGCGACCAGGTTTAAAAATATATTTTATCAAATTTTACTCAGGAGTTTAAAAATATTAGCATTTGCCCAGTTTTGTTTCGGAATTTCATAAAATGTTCCCGTTTTATAGAAAATTTGTTCATGATTTTGAAAAATTTCATGTTTTTCTAAAATATTTCAATTTTTTAGAAAACCATTCTCAAATTAAAAAAGTGTTCGCGTTTCACAAAACACTCTTTAGATGCATCCACAATTTCGAAATAATTCAGAGCTGCCCCGCGAGTTGGTTTTTAAATATTTGATGCTGCTAATTAATCAGACGTTTGGTAACTTATCTGGTTACAATGTGTGGTTTGTAACAAGAGAACGGTGGTTCGATTCCGTGCAAGGTCAAGGTCAAATTGTTTTGGAGCTACCGCACGACAGCGGAAACAACCGAAACAATAAAACGCATGCGACGCGGCCCGGAAGCCCACTGATCAGCTGCTCTGTGCGATGCCGCATGAAAAAATTTGAGGGTTTTTTTACCTAAAACATGTTTGGTTCGACTTAAACCGAGATTGCATAGTTCAGGATGCAATCAACCAAAATTTTGACTCGAGGGTTGATTCCATCCGTTGTCTGTAAATTTAAGGTTTTAAATCATTAGGTAGGCGCATGACTCGGTTTCTTGGACACGAGGCCACGACCGATGAGCTAGCATGTACGCGTGTTACGTCTGCTTTCGCTTTTTTTGCTCATGACTCAACTCAGGATAAGACTCTGCTGGAAAGGGAGCGCACAAGCATCGCATTCGCGTCGCAGCTTAAAAAGTCCCTTTGCGCTGCTGCACGCTTTCAACAAAATGGAAAATACAACTCTATGTGCAGTGGGTCACGTCTTTAGAGAAACACGTCATTGTCGTGTCATGTTTTTGTTACATCCTTTCTTGCTTGCGTTCTTTCTGAGATGCTCTAGGTACGGGGATGTATGTCCAGTTAAGTAACGAATCTTGGCGACAGAGAGGAAGGCAAGAACAGTGTGCTGAAACCGGAGCACAGGTCTAGTCACGTACCTGACGCTTCCGAGAGGATGAGGACGATAATGAAAACGCATCCCTGCCATCTCTCGCGCAACATTTCTTTCTCCTGCCTGCGATGATGCAAACACAGATGTCAGAATGCCCATGCATGCAAACAATGAAATTCGGTAATGTTATTTAGCGGACGTTCGCTAGGTGGCCATGGCAGAATGAATGTTTTTCGTGGCAATTTATGTGTCGAGACCATACCAATTCTTTCCAAGGGAACAGTGCGACTTTTTTTCTAGCCAGGCATAAACCTTTTTTCATTGCAAAGAACGAAAATGTAATAGTTTCAGAAACATTTACAAAAGAAAAAAGGAGAGCAGGTTCAAGTATTACCAGAAGGTCCATGCACATTCGCTCGTCGTCGAACCGAATGCCGTGGTACCACTATGGCAATACCCAGTTACCACCATAGAACATGAACAGTGCGAGTTTTCACAGCAAATCATCTGTCTGCTAAAAGTTGTAATGTACAGTATTTTTGAAGAATTTACCTTTACCATTATTTTCCTATTATTTTCCAGCAAACATGGCATGCATACGCGGGCCCGCAGAATTATTTGAGCTCCATGATGCTTCCAGATGGATCGTCACCAACAACACTAGTCCTACTATTAAAAAAAAATTCCTACAACAGTACACGACGCCACACGGAAATAAGGAAACAATTGATTTTTTTTTTTT
Organism: Hordeum vulgare subsp. vulgare; assembly: GCF_904849725.1. NCBI lineage: Eukaryota > Viridiplantae > Streptophyta > Magnoliopsida > Poales > Poaceae > Hordeum > Hordeum vulgare. The sequence continues at coordinate 538,677,697 of NC_058521.1, forward strand.
TGTGTTTGTGTGAAGAGAAGAAGACGGACCGGAACACTTTGGTCACTGTTGTTATGCCCGCGTGTGACACCGACCGATCAACCGATTCAAGCAAGTGTCAACATCTGACAGGGCCACGATTACATGCATAGTCCAAGGACAGTTCCGTTTGTCATCCACCCAATTCGGTGGGTAAAACGGAGGCACCTAACACCGTCCTAACAAGTATGCATGCTTCACGAGCTAGAGTAACTGACTTGCTTAGCTATAAACTCTTTTTGCTTAGCTATAACTCCTGACTAACTAACATCAGCTTCACCTGTAATACTGCAAATGGGCGGTTCATGTGAAGGAAACACTGCTCTTAACTACCAACACATCCTGCTATTTTGGTTCCTAGCTGAGGTATGCTCCATGGATGGAAGAAGAAAACACACACAACAATTGGACATGCCTTTGGCTACCCTGGCCCTGCTGCTTACATATGCTTGAGTAAGTATTCCTAGTACATAAGTAGAAAGCACCAATCGGGCTATCATGTTTCAAAACACCCAAGAAAAGGCACCACAAGGATGGATGCCGCTCAAATCAGAAGGGGGCAAAGGGGGATCACGGAGCTAGCTAGACGTACAATTGATCAAGAGCAAGTTCGGTGGAAGGAGAAGTGACGATGGAGGCCATACCTGAGCTGAGATAACCTCGACTGGCCGTCTGGCCGGCCGGCTCCAAGAAGCTAGAGCTTGCTTGCTTCTCCTGGACGAAAAGCTACTGCATCGAGAGCAACGACAACTTGTTAACGCTTAGCTAGACCCCTGGATCGATCCTCGCGTTTCTTGGAGCCTGCAGTCCGCTACACCAGCGCAGGGCGCAGGGCCCTTTTATATGCGCACTAGTGTATTGTGTAACCACCAGGACACGCGCCTGGCTGTGACTGGGTGGCGCCACGACGAAGAAGGGATACCGGCCGGGCGGTGCAGCGGCGAGGCCGCGGGAGAAAGCGTCTGCCGACTTGTGCTGTAGCGTACACACTGCACACGGCCAAGGAGGAAAGAAGAAGCAGATCAGTAGAGAGTACGTATTTGCTTGTGTCTGTGTGTGTGTGTGTGTGTCTTGTTCGCTGTCATTTTGTCCGTTAAACGTGAACGATTTGCGCACGGGCGCCTGCTGTCACTTTGTTTTTCCCCGTTTACCGACTGGGATTGCGGCCCGTGTGGCCGAAAGATGGAGATTGTTTCATACACGTTCTACTAGCTAGTATGTTACATATCCACTTCAGTTTGGCGACACTGCTCATGTGAGGAAAGCGTAAGCATTCGCCAATCGCCACACCGTCGATGCATGTTTAAGCTCAAGTTAACAGAATCCACCGTCAAGCACTACAATCATTTCTTTTTTTAGCTGAACACTACAATCAAATGTAAGTCGTGAGCAGACGAGTCCCGCCATGACGGGTGAGAAGAAACACAAGTTTTGAGGGAGTTTATAAGTGGACGTGTGGTGGTGTTGGGTACAACTTCAGACCCAAACCCCCCTGCAGAGAGCGAGCGAACCCAGCTCCGAGTTTGTCAAACCGGCCGTGCCGGCTGCGGAATCAACGGCAGGTGACCCATCCGCACATCGCCTTCCAGCGGCCCACGAAGCATGATCCCCCATCTTTCACTTTTCTTTATTTCTTTACATTTGTCCGCCGAATAATCCCTATCCTTCCTTTACCTGACGCCGATTCGAAAGCAAAGCATGGCCTGTGCTCTTGATTATAAGCCGACTCAAAAGCATAGCATGGCCTGGGTTGTTGATTAATCAGCTAGCCAATCCCGGCTTACTTTCGCAGTCTGGTGACGCCAACTCGTGGATATCCTCATACCATCAACTGCTTTTCGGCGTCATTAGCGCTAAGGTTTTCCGTCTAGTTGCACCAACAAAAGATGAGGCTAAAAAATGGGATTCCCTTTCTGCCTTTTTATGATGGGAAAATTTTGTTTTTGCCATTCTAGTTTTGGCCAATTTTTCTCATGCCACTCTAGATTTTGACATTTCACTTTTCCAACTCTTAGATTTTAACAATTATCACAATTACCATCCTGTGGCGAAAGCAAAATGATTTTGTTTGGCTTTTGCAACTCTTAGTTTTGAAAAATTATCACAATTGCCACTCTAATTTTTTTGTTTACGCCACATAATGGCAATTGTGATAATTGTCAAAAGCTAAGACTAGCAAAAGTGAAATATCAAAATGTAGAGTAGCATAAGGAAAATTGTCAAAAGCTAGAGTGGCAAAAACAAAATTTTCCATTTTATGATAGAAGAAGCATTGCATATCGGCTGACCGATCTCGTGCACAATTGGCTGCCTCGCCATGCATGTTGCGTGATCGAGCCCGCACCCCGCTCTATCCTTCTCTCTATTCTACGGTCCAATCTCGTCTGTTGAAAATTGATCTCAAATATGGCCATATCCTCGTTATCCCAATAGTAAACCTTCTTACTTCTCTTCGCATCTCGAAAGATGCAAAAGATCTGTTATTAGCTTATTTATTAGGTACTTTAGGGTAACTCCAACACATATCATCAAAACATACCTTGGAACGGCGATCGGCGTTGCTGGAACAAGGGCGGCGGTGATGTTGGAACGGTGGTTAGTGTTGTTGGAACTGTTTTGTTGGAACTATCCGACGCCGATGTTGGAATGGCGGTTGGCGTTGTTGTAACCGGTCGATGTTGGTGTTGGAACGACGACTGGCGTTGCTGAAATTGGTCGATGTTGATGTTGGAATGGTGGCTCGTGTTGCTGGAATGATGGCCTATTTGAGTGATGCAACCCTAGCGCGGCAAAACTGGAATAATGTTGGGTCGGTGCCTCGTGTTATTCGAATCAAGCGGCGACAATGATGCAACCCTAGCGCAAGACTGCTAAAACGTGGTTGGTGCCGCTACGAGCCGAATGGTGTTGTCGCCGTGAGCCAATGTGGTATGTATTGTGATATGTCTTCAATGTATGTATAATTTTTTATTGCTCTATGATATTATATTATCATCCTAGGATATTTGTTGGATCATAATTTAACAATTTATATTATTTTTTAGCACTAACCTATTGACCTAGTACCTAGCGTGAGATGTTGTCTTTTGCATGTTTTTTTTTACTTTTTAGATTTACACTACCAAACAAAGTTCAATTGCCCTGAAACTTTTTTAAGATTTTTTCTGAACTAAAAGAAGATCTGGAAGCTTCGGGAGGAGGCCGGAAGCCACACGAGGGAGGCACAAGACAACAGGGTGGTACCAGAGGGGTCGACGCGCCCTGATGGCTTGTCCCTCCGTGATGGCCCCTCTACCTCCGTTCTCTGGCTTATAAATTCACATATATTTCAAAAACCCTAAATATCATAGAGAAACACTTTTTTGCCGTCGGAAGTCCGTGCCCCAAGGTGATCCCATTTGGAGCTACGTTCCGGCACCCTACTAGAGGGGGTCGATCACGGAGGGCCTCTTCATTAAAGTTTGTGCCCTCGTGATGATGTGTGAGTAGTTCACCATAGACCTACGGGGTCGTAGTTAGTACCTAGATGGCTATCTCTCTCTTTCTCTCTCTCTCTCACTCTATCTATCTTCAATACAATGATCATCACATATTTGCTTTGATTTATCTGATGTAATTCTTTTGTATGGTGTGTTTTTCGGAATCCAATGAATTATGGGTTTATGTTCAGATTATTCACGAAAAGTATTTGTGTCTTCTCTAAGTTTTACGATTCTAATTTGCATGATTATCATACCTTCCTAATTCTCTCTGATCTATTTAATTGCTTTGGCCAAGTAGCTTTATATTTCTTCTGTGAGAGGGGTGCGTTGTAATGGTTTTAACCTCGCAAGCACATGGAGTCCAACCATACGTATGTTCCTTGCTTCCTCTCTTGACTTTGATTTTTCCCTCTTATATTAGTTTTTTCATCGGATTTTTTAAAAACTATCTTAAATCTGTCACCTTTGTTTCTGCTTACCAAATAGAATTATGATTTCTTTGGTAAGTGAGCGCCTCCTACGTATCTATATTTTTTTATTGTTTCATGCTAGTATCTTACTATTTCCATATAGTTTTGACAACAATTCATCTTGTGTTCTATTTGGATTAACCTATTAACTAAGTGCCAAAGGTCCGTTCCTGTTTTCTATTGTTTGGGGTTTTTAGGTGAAAAATTCACGGAGCTAGAATGATCTAAAAATTTATGTAGATTTTTTGTGGAATATATTTGAATTTTTGGCACAAGAATCAACGCAAGAGGGACCCCACGGGCTCCACGAGGCACGGGCACCCCCCTAGGGCACGTCGGGTTGCCTTGTGGCCACCCCATACGTCGGTTGGAACTCTTCTTCGGGTGCAAGGAAGCTAATATTGGGAAAACGAGTTGAAATTCCAGCCTGACCAGAGTTACAGATTTATGGATATATAAGAAACAATGTTGGGTCATAGAAAAAGTCCCGAAAACAAGAACAAAACAGAGAGAGAAGGAGGGAGGGAGAGGAGATAGAGGGAGGGAGAAAGGGAGGGAGAGAGGGAGAGAGGGAGAGAGAAGGAGAGAGGGAGAGAGAGGGAAAGGGAGGGGAGGAAGGGAGAGAGAGTGACGCCCTCAATTTGATCATACGCTAATCATACACGCAAATGCGTACGACCAAGCTCAATGATTCACGGGAAGATATCACAACACAGCTCTAAAGACAAATAAAAACATACAGGTTTCATATTACAAGCCAGGGGCCTTGAGGGCTAGAATACAGAAACACACGAGTAAGCGGAAGCAACAAATATGTGAGTACAGACATAAAACAAGGAGATGCCTTAGAGAAGGCTAGCACAAAAGACACATAGATCGAACGAGGCGATGCCTCGTGCGTGGGAACCTCCTAAACTACTCCTGATCATCAACGGCCTCCATGTAGAAGTAGGCACCGCCGGGGTAGAAAACATCGTCGGCTGGATACACCATCTCCTAGGCTCCATCATCTAGCCGCAGCAGTGGTATCAAGGGGAAAAGGGGGAACAAAGCAACGGTGAGTACTCATCCAAAGTACTCGCAAGACTGGCATAAGAACTATACTACATATGCATCAGTATCAAAGGAATGGTGTTATATGTGGACTGACTACAACAATGCGAGAATAGAGAGAAGGGACTAGTCCTATAAAAGACTAGCATCTTCAGCATCTTGCAGCAATAGACGAGTGTAGAGCAAGTAACACAATTAAATGGTCATATTGTTGCAACAATATTAATTAAGGTCACGCCCAAAGATTCTTCCTCGACTCCCTGCGATAAAGCAATATCGCAGCAAACATTCCAGTTAAGTAACAATTGAACTTGTATAAGATCGGGGCATAACTCCAAAGTCGTCTTGTAACCGTGGAAACGACTATTCGAATAGTTAATTTGCATCCCTGTAGGGGTGCACCATAGTACCCAACATGCTTGATAAACTCTAGCCAGACACACTTTCCTGGGACATGCCCGGCCTCGGAACATCAACACGTCGTAGCCTTACCTAGTCTCAACAGAGAGGTCAGCCCACCGGTCTAAATCCTATGCGCGCAGGGGTCATGGGTCCATCACCCTTTGCGCTCCTACGCGATGCAAGGGTGGCCGATGTCAATCCTGGCACCTGTATGACCACTCTGGCGCGCGCCGCTCCATTGTTGACGTCTGAAGAGCTTCGGGTGATACCACGACGTCGAGTACCCATAACTTCTCTCACGTGAAGGTTAGTGTGAAAAGGTCTGCTGGCCAACTCAGATCAAATACTCAAATCCCATTAGCATTTTAATTAACACTGTCGCGAAGATCAACAATCCACAATATGTGGACCCGTCGCCCCATCTCGAGGATGTGTGGCAAGGGCCCAGAATGTCTGGCCACGCCCCGTCACAACCACGCGGGAATCCTCCCGTAACACACCTCATCATGTTTCCAGTATCAAGTTCGAGTAATCGTGTGGTTATAATATCATAGGGATTCGAGGTATCACCCTTAATGAATTATGATCAATGTAACCGTCATGGCGACCAGGGAGGAATCACCCTCGTTGGTCCACGCTTGAGGGGTTGTACGAGAGAGCCGTTATCGGAGGTGGTGAATGAGGAATCACCCTCCGTGGACGACAACGACGGCGGGGCCTAGCAGCGGCCAAGCAGAGGCATCTCGACCGCGAGCAGCAGCCGGCATGGAGTGGCGGGGAGGGGCGGCGGCGGTGGCCAGCTAACGACCAAAGCCGGATGGAGCAAGGCGCGGTGGTGCGCCTAGAGGTGGCTGGCCGGTGCATGCACAGGGGCGCAGCCACGCGCAGGCGAGTAGTGGCAGTGGTGCGGCCAGCTGCTGGCGCGCACGGCCAAGGCAGCATGCACGTGCGGGTGCAGTCGAACGGTGAGCGGAGGGGTATATGTGCGAGCGGAGCGCAGCCAGAGGCTCGCGAGCATGTGCGGGAGTAGATCTTCGGGCGCGGCGGGGGCAACGGCCACGGTGTTAGGAAGAGGGGGAGGGGGAAAAGGGGCAGAGGCTTACCCCAGGGAGGTCATGGATGGGTTTGACGTGGTCGGGGATGGCTAAAGTAGCAGGGATCGACGATGACAAACGGAGGTCGGGACGAAGGTGAGGTCGATGCCCGCGATGTAGATGCGCCCGGCTCGAACCTGTGGTCGGGGAGGATGGATCAACGGTGTGCGGAGCTCCTGGACAAGCTCCTAGCCAGCAGAGATGACGGTGTCCGTCGGGTCAACAGCGAGCGGCGATGGCCGCATTGCGCGCCTCTCCATATCGACACAGGGGAAGCGAGAAGGGAATCAAGGCCGGGGGTGCTAGGGTTTCGGGGAGAGAGAGAGGGACAGCTCGGGTGGTCTTATCCACCCTCTGTTGTTGTAGCGGCGAGGTGGTCCGGCAGCGATGTGCGCGCGCGCACCCCTCGGTGGCCCGTGATGGGGTTATAGTCCTAGGGCAGGGTCATAGGCCTCGCCTATAGGTCCTACCCAAGGACTACCCTTCATAAGGGACAAGGCCCTTAGTCAGTTCCGACTGAATTAATGACTTCCCATCATCCAGTCGGTGACGATTCCTCCATCATCCAGTCGGAGATGAGCATTCGGAACGTATCAAACTTACCGACTGGATTCCACTCTGTACATCGTAACCCCCCTGGAGGACAACGGTCATACGTTTTCATGTACCTTTATTAGCATTTAAGGCATACGTTACCTATAACGTAGACATTTAATCGCCACTACTCCACCCCTGTGCACCGAACCGTTGTGAAGGGCAACGCACTCTATATAAGTCGCCCTTCCCCACTGGTGTAGGGGTTAGCAATTCACTGTAATCCATATTCCACTCGACATCAAGCTCCCAAGAGCACTGAGACGTAGGGCTTTTACCTCCACCGTAGAGGGGCCTGAACTCATACAACCTCGCCGTAGCTAAGGCTCTGCCAATCCTTTCCTACCCTACACATCTACTGTCAGACTTATACCCACGACAGTTGGCGTCCACCGTGGGGCAGGCGTCTAAGCGACTTTCCGCGAGTTTGCGACTACATCTTTTCATCATGTCGTCCGGTGGAGATTTGTGCGTGGGTCATGAGATTCTCTTCGGTGCTCTCTCCTTCATCGTCGACGATTCGGCATGGCTTCGGGATGCTCCACTCGACGTCGAGGCGCTCCCCAGTCGCGGGGCAACGCACTTCCGTGCCGGCGCCCGCGGCATCCTTCTTCTCCAGCAGTCGGCTCTGGTGTCGACCTTCGCCCCCGTCACGCGCCGCAACAAGCGGTCTCGCCGTCCGCGGCTCCAGCGTTGGGTGCAACACACCCAGGCGTGCCAGAGCGCGTCTTCACAAGTGGCAGTCCTCGAGTCGGTTGTAGTTGTGCCGCCGTCCCAGCGCTCAGACTCAGTTCCGACTGAGTTTCCTTCCGAGTACTTGGGTCGCGGGCCTGCAGCCGAAGTGCACATGGCCAATTCCCATGAAAGTCCCCGCCAAACCGGCCGGAACGAGCACGAGGTCGGCGAAACATCCGGCGCTCGCCGTCAGCCTCGCCGTTCTGCCAGTCGGCGCACTCGTCAGAGCAACGTGGAGGTGTTCCGCACACCCGTCCTCAACCTGGCTGCCGCCGCCAAGATAGCCGATTCCCTCCATCCGACTGATTCAGAGGCTAGCAGAGGGATCGAGCAGATCCGTGCCCTGCTGCACACGGCGCAGCAGCAAAATTCGGCGGTCTCCCAGTCACACAACAGGATCCACAATAGTTCTGTTCGTGCGAACACGCATCGGTCAGTTCACAGCCCCGGTTCTCATCAGCGACACAGGGGAGGCAGTCGTTCCATGAATCCCGAAGATCGTCGCCGTTCACACACCCCTCCGCGGGGTGGGCCCTACGGGCCCCGACATCATGATGATCGGCGTTCAGTCGGTGACACTTATGATCCAAGGCCTGACACAAGAGGATATATCGCCCAGACGAGGGTCGACAGGGGCCGGGCCCACCGCGATGGTCATGATATAGACCGTCCGAGTGGAAGCAGGACCATTGTCTCTGGCCCCGAGTGTTTCAGTCGAGCCATCCATTCGGCTGACATCCCTCCCAACTTCCGATTGGCGACGGGAATCAGCAAGTTTACAGGAGAATCCAAGCCAGAAACGTGGCTGGACGACTACCGAGTGGCAGTCCAGATCGATGGTGGAGACGACCAGGTCGCCATGAAACATCTCCCCCTGATGCTCGACGGCTCGGCACGAGCGTGGCTGAACCAGTTGGCTCCTTCAAGCATCTACAGTTGGGCAGACCTGGCCTGAGTCTTCATCAGGACCTTCGAGGGGACGTGCAAACGCCCTGCTGGTCTCGTGGAGCTCCAACACTGTGTCCAGAAGCAGAATGATCCCCTGCGCGATTTCATCCAGTGTTGGACAACCCTCTACCACACGGTGGAGAACGTCACAGAGCACCAAGCAGTCTGCGCCTTCAAGGCAGGCGTGCGGTACAGAGATCTGTACCTGAAGTTCGGTCGAACAGGCGACATCTCCATGAGCAAGATGATGGAGATAGCGGCACGCTATGCAAATGGCGAAGAAGAGGACCGCATTCGTAGCGGCAAGCACAAAGCATTCGCCGATGGAGATGGGAACAACACTCGGAAGCAGAAGCAGAAAGCTCCGTCCACTCCGCGGGCAGAGGCCGCAGCCGTTACCAATGCCAAGTTCAAGGGCAAGGGGAAGGCTCAGTTCACCCCCAAGAAGAAGCAGTTCGGAAACCACATCCTGGACCAGCCATGTCCATTCCACACGAAGATGGATGAAGAGGGCAACGCCATATTTCCGAAGCATACCACTTGGCAATGTCGCCTCCTGATCCAGGGGTTCGACGAAGGGCAGCCGAGTGAAAAGGACAATGAACAGGATGAGGAGGACAAGGAGGATCCGTTCCCCCAAGTCCATGCCACACTGATGATTTTTGCTGACGTTGAAAGCAAGAGTTGACTGAAGTTGGTGAACAGGGAGGTGAACATGGCCACCCCGACCAACCCCACGTTCCTCAAATGGTCTCAGACTGCGATCACTTTTGACCAGTCGAATCATCCAGCACACGTACCCACCCCAGGGAGGCAGGCCCTGGTCGTCGACCCGGTGGTGGAAGGAGTCCGACTGCGCAAAGTCCTCATGGACGGCGGCAGCGGCTTGAACATCATGTACGCTGACACTCTCAAGGGGATGGGCATTCCGATGTCCAAACTTAGCGAGAGTAGCATGCAGTTCCATGGAGTCGTCCCCGGACGAAAGGCCAAGTCACTCGGCCAGATCGCGTTGGACGTCGTCTTCGGTTCCGACAAGAACTTCCGCAAGGAAAAGCTGACGTTCGAGGTGGTGGACTTCCAGAGTGCATACCACACAATTCTCGGTCGTCCGGCGTATGCGCGTTTCAAGGCCCGTCCATGTTACATATACCTGAAGCTGAAGATGCCAGGTCCCAAAGGTGTGATCACTGTCACAAGCAATCGGCAGCGGGCCGAGGAGTGTCTGCAGCAGGGATCGAGGATCGCCGATCAGCAGATGGCTGTCCTCGAGCTCGACGAGTACAAGAAGACAGTCGACCCTGCTGACTTGATGCATTCGAAGAAACCAGCTTCGGAGTCCGCATTCCAGTCGGCGGGAGAGACGAAGAAGGTCAGCATCCACCCGACGGATGACACTGCTGCCCCGACGAACATTTCCACCACCCTCGATCCTAAATAGGAAGCCGAGCTCATCCAATTCCTCCGTGAGAACTGGGACATTTTCGCATGGAAGCCCGCTGACATGCCAGGTGTACCCAGGGAGTTGGCTGAGCACCGACTGCATGTGGATCCGGCTGCTCGGCCTGTCCGAGAACGCCTGCGTCGGTCCGCCGCGCACAAGAGGAAGGCAATCGGAGAAGAGGTGGCTAAGCTCTTGGCAGCTAACTTCATTCGCGAGGTACACCACTCCGAGTGGCTCGCCAATGTTGTCATGGTGCCCAAGAAGGACAAGTCTCTCCGAATGTGCATCGACTTCAAGCATCTCAATAAGGTCTGCCCGAAATACCATTTCCCGCTCCCCCGCATCGATCAAATTGTCGATTCGACTGCGGGTTGCGAGCGTTTGTCATTCCTTGATGCCTACTCGGGCTATCATCAGATCCGTCTGTATGGCCCCGATGAATTAAAAACAGCCTTCATCACCCCATTCGGGTGCTTCTGCTACATCACTATGCCATTTGGTTTGAAGAATGCAGGAGCAACCTTTATGCGCATGATCCAAAAATGCCTCCTTGACCAGATCGGTCAAAATGTGGAGGCATATATGGATGATATCGTAGTCAAGTCACGCAAAGGTTCCGACGTGCTGACTGACTTGGCAGAAACATTCGCCAACCTTCGTAGGTATGATATCAAGGTCAACCCAGCCAAGTGTTCATTCGGTGTTCCCAGCGGAAAGTTACTCGGTTTCTTCGTTTCCGAACGAGGGATCGATGTCAACCCCGAAAAGATCGGGACCATCGTCCGAATGGAGCGGCCGGTCAGAATACATGATGTTCAAAGGCTCACAGGTTGCCTAGCGGCTTTGAGTAGGTTTATCAGTCGACTCGGCGAGAAGGCACTTCCTCTGTACCGACTCATGAAGAAATCAGATATTTTCAAGTGGACAGACGAAGCCCAAATCGCATTCGACGACCTCAAAGTCCTACTTTCCACCCAGCCGGTTCTTACTGCTCCGCTCAGTAAAGAACCCCTTCTTCTGTACATCGCGGCTACAAATCAAGTCGTCAGCACTGTTCTCACAGTCGAACGCGAAGAAGAAGGCAAAGCATACAAGGTTCAGCGGCCAGTGTATTATGTCTCCGAAGTCCTGACTCCTTCCAAGCAGAGGTATCCCCATTATCAAAAACTTATCTATGGGATTTACATGACTGCGAAGAAGGTGGCTCATTATTTCCAAGACCACTCGGTGTCTGTCGTTTCTGATGCTCCATTGTCGGAAATCCTCCACAATCGGGACGCATCGGGCCGAGTGGCAAAGTGGGCAATGGAGATGTTATACTGCGACATCAAGTTCGAGGCCAAGAAAGCTATAAAGTCTCAAGCTCTGGCTGACTTCATAGCAGAATGGGTAGAACAACAGCAACCGACCCACATCTACTCGGCTCATTGGACAATGTTCTTCGATGGGTCCAAGATGTTGAATGGCTCCGGCGCTGGCGTTGTGATCATATCGCCAAAGGGTGACAAACTCAAGTATGTGTTGCATATACACTTCGATTCCTCCAACAATGAGGCAGAGTATGAGGCTCTCCTTTATGGATTGCGCATGGCCATCGCACTCGGCGTCCGTCGCCTGATGGTCTACGGCGATTCAGATTTGGTAGTTAATCAAGTGATGAAGGAGTGGGACGTAAGGAACCCCACCATGACCACATACTGCAATGCAGTGAGGAAGCTCGAGAAAAAGTTTGAAGGTCTGGAACTCCACCATGTTCCGCGACTGAAAAACCAAGCAGCTGATGAATTGGCGAAACTTGGATCCACTCGGAGACCAGTCCCGAGTGACGTCTGCCTCGAGCACCTTCACCTTCCCTCAGTTAAAGAAGATCCTTTCACAGAAGAACCAGTACAACCAAAGAGCTCGACAGGTCCGACTGAAGTCGAAGTCCCTGCTGTGGTTGATTTGATCATGGAGATTCTTGCTATCATCCCCGATTGGACTGTGCCGTTCATTGCATACATCCTGAAGCAAGAATTACCAGAAGACGAAGTCCAAGCCAAACAGATCGTCCGCAGGTCAAAGTCGTTCACTGTCATTGATGGCCAGTTGTACAAGGAAAGCATTTTAGGCGTCCTTCAACGATGCATCTCCCCTGAGGAGGGACAGTTAATCCTGGAAGAAATTCACTCGGGAACCTGCGGTCATCACGCCTCCTCAAGGGCAATTGTCGCCAAAGCATTCAGAGCCGGTTTCTTCTGGTTGCAGGCGAATGAAATGGCAAAGGATATGGTCGACCGATGCGAAGGCTGTCAGTTCTACTCTAACAAGTCCCACAAGCCAACATCTGCGTTGAAGACAATCCCTCTTGTTTGGCCGTTTGCAGTGTGGGGATTAGATACAGTCGGTCCATTCAGGACAGGCCAAGGGGGATTCACACATCTGTTGGTGGCAGTCGACAAGTTCACAAAGTGGATTGAAGCCAAGCCCATAAAGAAGCTCGACGCCCTTACAACCATCAAGTTTGTCAGGGACATCATCTCCAGATTCGGGGTACCGCACAGCATAATCACTGACAATGGGACAAACTTTGACTCGGCCAGATTCAAAGGTTTCTGTACAAGCCAAGGTATCCGAGTGGATTTTGCATCTGTGGCGCATCCCCAAACAAACAGGCAAGTAGAGCGGGCGAATTGACTTATTCTGCAAGGTTTGAAGCCTCGACTCCTGCGAGAAGTGGGACATGCTGCCGGCGCATGGGTCACCGAGCTGCCTTCGGTGCTGTGGGGTCTCCGCAAAACCCCAAATAGATCTACAGGGCGATCCCCGTTCTTCCTCGTTTACGGAGCAGAGGCAGTCCTTCCAAGTGACTTGCTTCACAACGCTCCACGAGATGAACTCTTCTCCGAAGCTGAAGCAGAGCAAGCAAGGCAAGACGGAGTGGATCTTCTAGAGGAGGAGCGCGAGATGGCGCTGACTCGCTCAACCATTTATCAACAAGATCTGCGGCGCTTTCACGCGCGACACGTCATGAGTCGTACATTCCAAGCAGGCGACCTGGTGCTCCGAGTGGATCAGCAGAGACCTCACAAGTTGGCTCCCGCCTAGGAAGGACCCTTCATCATCTCCAAGGTGCTGAACAACGGAGCATATCGACTCTACAACCTCGACAGGGAAACGGACGAGCCGCGAGCATGGAACGGAGATCTCCTAAAGCGCTTCTACACGTGACCGTCGACTGAACCAATGTAAAGAACAAGTATCGTTGAAGTAATACAAAGCAGATTGAGTATTTGCAGATTCAAAATTCTTCCGCGTTTCGCAGACTCCGGTCTCAAAAAAAAAACCTTAGCTGCGATCCAGAATCGCCTAAGTACCAACTTTCTCCAAGTGTGCACTAAACGTCGCACTCGGGGACTTAGCTGCGATCCAGAATCACCTAAGTACCAACTTTCCCCGAGTGTGCACTACATGTCGCACTCGGGGACTTAGCTGCGATCCAGCATCGCCTAAGTATTAACTTTCTCCGAGTGTGCACTAAACATCGCACTCGGGGACTTAGCTGCGATCCAAAGTCGCCTAAGTACCAACTTTCTCCGAGTGTGCACTAAACGTCGCACTCGGGGACTTAGCTGCGATCCAGAATCGCCTAAGTACCAACTTTCTCCGAGTGTGCACTACATGTCGCACTCGGGGACTTAGCTATGATCAAAAATCGCCTAAGAACCAACTTTCTCCGAGTGTGCACTAAACGTCGCACTCGGGGACTTAGCTGCGATCCAGCATCGCCTAAGTATTAACTTTCTCCGAGTGTGCACTAAACGTCGCACTCGGGGACTTAGCTGCGATCCAGAATCGCCTAAGTACCAACTTTCTGTGAGTGTGCACTACACGTTGCACTCGGGGACTTAGCTGCGATCAAGAATCGCCTAAGAACCAACTTTGCCCGAGTGTGCACTACACGTCGCACTCGGGGACTTAGCTGCGATCAAGAATCGCCTAAGTACAAACTTTCTCCGAGTGTGCACTAACCGTCGCACTCGGGGACTTAGCTGCGATCAAGAATCGCATAAGTACAAACTTTCTCCGAGTGTGCACTAACCGTGGCACTCGGGGACTTAGTTGCGATCAAGAATCGCCTAAGTAAAAAGCTTCCTTCGAGTGTATCTTAGAGATCCACTCGAAGGTTAGCAACTACCCTCATTGGGGCTCATGTAGATGTCAAGACAACTGACAATTACATGAGTAGCAGACCCTCATCGAGGCTCATGTAGATGTCAAGACAACTGACAATTACATGAGTAGTAACTCGCTCCGAGTACGACCTTACAGTCACGCTCGAAGACTTAGCTGCGATCACGAATCGCCTAAGTAAACAATTGCCTTCTAGTGTATCCTAGAGATACACTCGGAGACTTAGCAGACCCTCATTGAGGCTCATGCAGATGTCAAGACAACTGACAACTACATGCTCCGCATGTTTGCCACTGGCTTCACCAAGAAACGCCAAACAAAAACCACGAGCCAAAATCGTGTCAACAATTATTTGGCAAAGGAAGAGCAAAATATTAGATTCAAATTCAACGTTGGTTTAAAGATAGTCGGTTCGGTGTAGATCAAGCTTATCCACACCGAACCACGAACGTAACGGCCAACAGCAGTGGCCAAAGTTTGATGCAACTACCACTCGGCATACCGAGGTAAAGTTTTTTCAAGCGTCGTCAGGATTGGCACTGGGACTGGCAGGCTCCACGAAAGTGTCGAGGTCGATCCCGTCTGCGATGCGAGTGGCGCTCTCAAGGAAAGTCTCCATGAAATCTTCGAATCGAAGCTTCTTGGTGTTGGCGACCTGCAGCGCCTTCAGCTTCTCCTCGTGAGCCTCCTTGCAGTGCACTCAGACCAGCGACAGTGCCACGTCCGCACCACAGCGAGCAGCAGACTTCTTCCATGCCTGCACTCGGTTCGGGACGTCCTCCAGCCGAGTCATCAACCCTTCCATCTCCCGCCGGGACTCGTCTTCGGGCCACAGCTCCTTGTCAATTCGGCCGACGACCTCTCTCAGGCGACCGACGAAAGGTCCCACTTTGCCCAGGCGAATGTGCGCTTGGAGCATGTCTTGATTCGCGTCGTCGCCGAGTGGAACGTTCGGAATAACCGACCGCTCAATATCAGCTGCTTCAGCCTCAGCGTCCATACAAAAATCTGCAAAGACAAGACGAGCAGACAGTAAGCGCATCATGAAATACAAAGTCAAGAAGCACTCGGACAAACATAACTTACCACCGAGAAGCGCAATCATCTTCCTTGCCCAGTCACTGACGTACTTCTCCTGTGATATGCACCGCCTGTTTCATCACCTTCATCTGTCCCATCAGCTCGGTTCTTTGTTTCCCCATTTTCTCCATTTCGGCCACCAATGCCTTGTTTGCCTCACGGGACTCCTCCAAGGACTTCTCTCATTCAGCCAGAGCGCCCTTCACACCATCCAAGTCATGAACAACTGCCTCCAGTTCTGCAGCAAGCTGAATCTTTTCAGCCTTCAGAGTGTTGTACGTTGATCCCATCTCGCAAGTCTGCTGTAAATCAGCGCGAAGAGAAGATCAGACAAATTCAACAAGGAAAACAATAAAAGCTCGAAGTTCTTCAGACCCCTGCCGACGCAAGCAGTCGACAGCGGCCTCGGGGACTACACCCAGTGGGTTCACTAAGAGTGACCCCACTGCCATGAGGCTCAAACAAGTCCGCCCTATTGAGATAAATAACAAAAACAAGCCTATGAGGCTACTACTACCCGACCTGAGTAAAATTACTCTCGGGGACTACTTCCAGTAGGTGCACTCGGAGTGCCCCCACCGGTAACATTCGAACAGATTAGTTTTGATCTGATCAAGTTAAAGAAAATGTATATAAAGACAACTGCCGGTGCAAGCACTCGACAGAAGTCTCGGGGACTACACCCACTGGGTTCACTAAGAGTGAACCCACTGCAAAATAATCATACTGCATCCGAGTATATTGCTTAAACACCCAGTGGGTTACAAGAGGAAAGTAAATACTTACTAGCCCACTTACTCGGATATCGTCCCGGAGTTCCAAGCTTCGCTTGTACACAGACGCGATGGAGTCTTACGCTCTCTTGGCATCACCCGCCATCAACTCCACCTGCACCATGGCCCCCTTGGCAGCTCCCACCTGATCTTCCGGGAGGCGTTGGGCGTCGTACAGGACGGTCGACGGACCTGGCACCACAAGAGACTCCTTGGGCATCCCAAGTCCTGCTCCAGTCGGTTCAGCAGCGAAGAGCGCCGTTTCAGTCGACGGCATGGTCTCGGCTGGCGGCGCGTCCATGGCGGGAGTAGTAGCAGATGGAACAGCCTCAAGGACAGGCACTGCAGCTCGCTCGGACCTCTTCTGGTCGTCCTCCTCCACATGAATCACCTCTGAAGGAAGCCCGACCGAACGACGTGAGACCACAGGAACAAGGGCAAGATCAAAGGCAGAATTCAAGAAACAATATTGTAAGCTCTCGGAGTCGCCACGACGTACCTTGCTGGGATGTGGCAACGTCGTTCGTATCCATGGGATCGTCTTCCTGGCGTGGCAGAGAAGTGGCGGAGGTGGCAGCTCTATCGAGTAAAATTCACTCAACCAATAAGCATGAGTTCAATCAAATACTAGAAGAAGATAGGATAACAATACACTCACGTTGAGGCAACGGGAACGACAATCCTCATCCGCGGCAAAGCCTTCCGAGGCTTGGATCCACTCGGTTTGGCCACCTTAGAAGGCTGGCCCGCAGGCTCAGCAGCAGAGTCCCTGGTCCTCTTTGTGCTCCGAGCACTTGGAACCACGGGGGAAGCTGGCAAGGCGCTCGGAACCACGGGAGGAGGTGACGGGGCACTCGGGGCCGCTGGAGGAGCCGACGGAGTCACGGAGCTGACGGGGCACTCGGCGCCGCTGGAGGAGCCGACGGAGTCACGGAGCTGACGGGGCACTCGGCGCCGCTGGAGGAGCCGACGGAGTCACGGGTTCGTGACGGCGCTTAGTTCGAGGCTTTGGTGGTGGGGGTGGCGAGCTTTGCTCCTCATCCTCCCCCTCCTCTTCTTCGGACTCCTCCTCCGTCTCCCCACTGTCTGAGACATACTCGGCGCTCTCCACGCTGCCTTCCTGGCTGCCTTCCTCTTCCTCAGCCGGATTCCCGTTCGAGACGGGGGAATACCAGTTAATCCACGCCTGCACAAGATACAGTCGACAACATCAGACGTCAGACAGTGATGCAAGAAAAAGCGGCAAATCTAAGGGAATTGTAAGCACTCGGCAAGGTATACTCACCTCATTCGGAGGTGGGTTGTCCGCGCGGAAGGGCTTCACTCGCCGGGCTCCTCTGGGGTTATCGCAGGCGCCTGTGATGCTGCGGACCCACGCCGTCACAACCTCCCCGGTCACGCACTCGGGGTGAGTCCGAGTGGAGTCCTCAGGCCCCGTGTAGTGCCACATGGCCTGGTGTCGAGCTTGCAAAGGCTGGATACGCCGACCCAGAAAAACCTCCAGCAAATCTATGTGGTGACTCCCTTGCAGACGACATCTACCAGCGCGTCGACCAGAGGCTGAATCTGGATCTTTTCCATCTTCGTGAGCGCAAGTTGCCTAGGCGGAGCCGGTCGGTCTAGGCTAAAAGGTGGCAGTCCAGTTGCGGCATTCAGACAAGCGACTTCCTGGCAGTAGAACCAAGTCGACTGCCAGTTCCTAACGGATTCAGACAACTGAAGAGCGGGATAGCTACTTTTGCTTTTCTTCTGGAAGCCTAAGCCTCCGCAGAGCTAGAGGAGATGAGTTTTGTCGTCCGACTGGCTAAGTCTTTTGATGGTTTGGGATCTAGCGGAGAAGATGTGCTTAAAGAGCCCCCAATGAGGAGGACAACCGATAAAACACTCGCAAAGCACGACAAAGGCAGAGAGATGAGCTATTGCGTTGGGAGGAAAATGGTGGAGCTGCGCCCCGAAGTGGTTCATTATACCTCTGAAGAAGGGATGAGGAGGCAGAGAGAAGCCTCGGTACACGTGACTGAGCAGCAAGACGCGCTCCCCCTCCTGGGGCGCCGGCTCCGTCTCGCCCTCCGCCGGCAGCCTCCACGTCTTGTTCTCGATCAGGCCTTGCTCTACCAGCTCCAGCATGTCGCTCTTCATCACCGTGGAGGGGAGGAAATCCCCCTGGATCCAACCCGCCGGCAGTGCACGCTGTCGCCGTTGAGCGGGAGCCGCCGTCTTCTTCTTCTTCCGCGCCTCGAGCTTGCTCGTCTGCCCCTTCGTCATGGTGGAGGCTGCAGATCCGCGGAGGAGGAGAAGAAGGAAGGAGCTTGGGGTGCGCAGGAAGCCACGGGAGAAGCGGGGCGAGTGCGAGTTATTAGGCGAGTGCAACGAGAAACCTTCGCTGGAGAGGTTTAAATAAGGTTCCGATTGGGTCACTAGCAGGTGGCCCCAAAATCTTATCCCCCGACCGGTTGCTGCGATATTAGTGGAGGAGATGAAGGCGCGGAAATCGAGGCGGCATATACTACTCGATGACGATGTCGTCATCCCCGCTGAGCGCGCTGCAATCGAAATTTGAGGATCCGAGAAAATCCGAGAAAATTTCACGTCAAAAGATTCCACGGAAGCACTCGGTCTCTGACGGTTCGTTTCATAGATATATCCACTCGGATCACTAGTCAAGAGGATAAAATGGATCGAGGCAAACAACGCCGAAGTCGCATCCATACCAGTCGGATCCGTACTCCAAGCATCGCTTCGTCGTTCCAACCCCGATCCATTCGGGGACTAATGATGGGGTTATAGTCCTAGGGTAGGGTCATAGGCCTGCCCTATAGGTCCTACCCAAGGACTACCCTTCATAAGGGACAATGTCCTTAGTCAGTTCCGACTGTATTAAGGACTTCCCATCATCCAGTCAGTGACGATTCCTCCATCATGCAGTCGGAGATGAGCATTCGGAACGTATCAAACTTACCGACTGGATTCCACTCTGTACATCGTAACCCCCCTGGAGGACAACGGTCATACGTTTTCATGTACCTTTATTAGCATTTAAGGCATACGTTACCTGTAACGTAGACATTTAATCGCCACTACTCCACCCCTGTGCACCGAACCGTTGTGAAGGGCAGCGCACTCTATATAAGTCGCCCTTCTCCACTGGTGCAGGGGTTAGCAATTCACTGTAATCCATATTCCACTCGACATCAAGCTCCCAAGAGCACTGAGACGTAGGGCTTTTACCTCCACCGTAGAGGGGCCTGAACTCATACAACCTCGCCGTAGCTAAGGCTCTGCCCATCCTTTCGTACTCTACACATCTACTGCCAGACTTATACCCACGACAGCCCCACTCTAGCGGTGGGCACGATGAGTGGGGCTAGCTGGGATGGGCCGGTAGGCTGGCAGCTGGGCTGGCCACTTGGGCCGAGGCCCAGCGAGGGGGTCTGCTTATTTTTCTTTTTATTTTATTTGTTTTTATTTATATATATTTAAGTTACCAAATTACTTTTTAAAAATTATGGCATTGGGTTCATAATTATATTACATTTTTAGACACTGCCACAAAAAGTTTGAGTTTTATTTAAGGTGGTTTGAAAATTTATATAATTTAAAAAAGCATTTAAAATATGATTTTTGGCATCGGTTTTAATTGTTATGAGGCACTTAGGAACTCGCAAAAATATTTGTTTCAGTTTGACAAATACTTCAAGAATATTTGCACAATCAAGATTTTTGTTTTCAATTTGAAGAAATTATTTATTTAACTTTATATTTAAATTTGAAAATGACTATAATTTGGTTTCAGTAAGTCATCTATGTTATATATTATTATCACATGATGTGTTGCACCTTTATTATGTGTGAGTAGATCCCTTTTTCCCTACGGGTTAATTGTGGACTTGTGTGATTGATATGAGTTGTGTGTTATTATGGTGTTTGTTGGGGAACGTCGCATGGGAAACAAAAATTTTCCTACGCGCACGAAGACCTATCATGGTGATGTCCATCTACGAGAGGGGATGAGTGATCTACATACCCTTGTAGACCGTACAGCAGAAGCGTTAGAGAACGCGGTTGATGTAGTGGAACGTCCTCACGTCCCTCGATCCGCCCCGCGAACAATCCCGCGATCAGTCCCACGATCTAGTACCGAACGGACGGCACCTCCGCGTTCAGCACACGTACAGCTCGACGATGATCTCGGCCTTCTTGATCTAGCAAGAGAGACGGAGAGGTAGAAGAGTTCTCCGGCAGCGTGACGGCGCTGCGGAGGTTGGTGATGACCTTGTCTCACCAGGGCTCCGCCCGAGCTCCGCAGAAACGCGATCTAGAGGAAAAACCGTGGAGGTATGTGGTCGGGCTGCCGTGGAAAAGTCGTCTCAAATCAGCCCTAAAACCTCCGTATATATAGGTGGGAGGGAGGGGGCCTTGCCTTGGGGCTCAAGGAGCCCCAAGGGGGTCGGCCGAGTCCAAGGGGGAGGACTCTCCCCCCCCCCCCAAACCGAGTTGGACTAGGTTTGGTGGGAGGGAGTCCCCCTTCCTTCCCACCTCCTCCTTTTTTTTCTTTCTCTCTTGATTTTCTTCTCCTTGGCGCATAGGGCACTTGTGGGCTGTCCCACCAGCCCACTAAGGGCTGGTGTGTCTCCCCCAAGGCCTATGGGCTTCCCCGGGGTGGGTTGCCCCCCCCCCCCCCGGTGAACTCCCAGAACCCATTCGTCATTCCCGGTACATTCCCGGTAACTCCGAAAACCTTCCGGTAATCAAATGAGGTCATCCTATATATCAATCTTCGTTTCCGGACCATTCCGGAAACCCTCGTGACGTCCACGATCTCATCCGGGACTCCGAACAACATTCGGTAACCAACCATATAACTCAAATACGCATAAAACAACGTCGAACCTTAAGTGTGCAGACCCTGCGGGTTCGAGAACTATGTAGACATGACCCGAGAGACTCCTCGGTCAATATCCAATAGCGGGACCTGGATGCCCATATTGGATCCTACATATTCTACGAAGATCTTATCGTTTGAACCTCAGTGCCAAGGATTCATATAATCCCGTATGTCATTCCCTTTGTCCTTCGGTATGTTACTTGCCTGAGATTCGATCGCCAGTATACGCATACCTATTTCAATCTCCTTTACCGGCAAGTCTCTTTACTCGTTCCGTAATACAAGATCCCGCAACTTACATTAAGTTACATTGCTTACAAGGCTTGTGTGTGATGTTGTATTACCGAGTGGGCCCCGAGATACCTCTCCGTCACACGGAGTGACAGATCCCAGTCTTGATCCATACTAACTCAACGAACACCTTCGGAGATACCTGTAGAGCATCTTTATAGTCACCCAGTTACGTTGCGACGTTTGATACACACAAAGCATTCCTCCGGTGTCCGTGAGTTATATGATCTCATGGTCACAGGAACAAATACTTGACACGCAGAAAACAGTAGCAACAAAATGACACGATCAACATGCTACGTCTATTAGTTTGGGTCTAGTCCATCACATGATTCTCCTAATGATGTGATCCCGTTATTAAGTGACAACACTTGCCTATGGTCAGGAAACCTTGACCATCTTTGATCAACGAGCTAGTCAACTAGAGGCTTACTAGGGACAGTGTTTTGTCTATGTATCCACACATGCACTGTGTTTCCAATCAATACAATTATAGCATGGATAATAAATGATTATCATGAACAAAGAAATATAATAATAACTAATTTATTATTGCCTCTAGGGCATATTTCCAACAGTCTCCCACTTGCACTAGAGTCAATAATCTAGTTCACATCACCATGTGATTCCAACGAATCCAACACCCATATAGTTATGGGGTCTGATCACGTCTTGCTCGTGAGAGAGGTTTTAGTCAACGGTTCTGAAACTTTCAGATCCGTGCGTTCTTTACAAATATTTATGTCATCTTATAGATGCTGCTACTACGTGCTATTCGGAAATGCTCCAAATATCTACTCTACTATACGAATCCGTTTCACTACTCATAGTTATTCGGATTAGTGTCAAAGCTTGCATCGACGTAACCCTTTACGACGAACTCTTTAACCACCTCCATAATCGAGAAAAATTCCTTAGTCCATTAGTTACTAAGGATAAATTTTGACCGCTGCTAGTGATTCAATCATGGATCACTTTCTGTACCTCTCAACATACTTTGAGTCAAGGCACACATCAGGTGCGGTACACAGCATGGCATACTTTAGATTCTACGGCTAAGGCATAGAAGACGACCTTCGTCTATTCTCTTTATTCTGCCGGGGTCGGGTTTTGAGTCTTACTCAAATTCACACCTCACAACGCAACCAAGAACTCCTTCTTTGCTGATCTATTTTGAACTCTTTCAAAAACTTGTCAAGGCATGCATCTTGTTGAAACTTCTATTAAGCGCTTTCGATCTATCTCCATAGATCTTTGATACTCAACGTTCAAGTAGCGTAATCCAGGTACTCCTTTGAAAACTTCTTTCAAACAACCTTGCATGCTTTACAGAAATTCTACATTACTTCTGATCCACAATATGTCAACCACATATTCCTATCAGAAATTCTATAGTGCTCCCACTCACTTCTTTGGAAACCACAGGCAGGATTTGATACACATTTATTTATACAATCATAGTAATATGAACAGGTAAATCACATGCTTAAATTTCAGAATATTTATACCTCGTTGGTAAACAAGAATAGTTATCTCGTAAAAAACTTCAATAAATATGCAAAGCCGCCATCAATCAATTCATCGCAATCTTTTTCTCACAATGTTATTGTCACCACTAGACCACGGGAGGTTCGAATCCACTACGACACAATAAAACATAGCACACATAAAACCCAGCCATCGGATAAGCCAGAGAGCCAGCCAAAGCCACATCCGAGCGCGCATGCAAGTTCACCTCTAGTTGTTGACATGACACACGCAAATCATGTCCCTGGCACGAGGTCACCACCTAGTACACCTTCATATGATCCACTGATAGAGGCAAAGCAAGGCTCGGGCATGATCTGCATCACCAGAGCCACGATCACGACGATAACCTTCCTCCAAGGGTAGATGACACATGGACGAAGGCAGACATGGATTATAAGTTGTCCCGAACATGGTGGATGATGCGAGAAACAACCATATAAGAGCATCTACAACCGGACCTCTCAAACCCTCCTCAAACGTCCGGACAGGCTGCCCGGTCATAAACAATCGACCCAGACATGCCTCTCAAACTGGCCTCAAACGCCCGGGCTGACCGGCACCCTCCATTTCCAGCCCAAATATGGGGCGGATATGGGGAGACGGGGCGCGTCCACCACATCGGACCCGACGGCCCGACCCTACCTCAAATTGCACCAAATTCCCCAAACCCTTCCTCCTCCCGCCGCCCGCCAACATTTCCCGCACTCAACCCCTCGTCGTCCGGCACCCTTGCTCTACATCCTCACCACGGTCCCGATCCGCCATGGTGATGTCTTCCACCCCGTCCTCGACCGCCGCGACGGAGACGAGTCTGTGTAGATGTTAATCATGTTGCTCATGTAGGAATAGGAAAGAAAGCCAAACCGAGTCTTAGTAGTATTAGGATTCCTAGTCCTACTCTATTTCTATAGTCCCTTGTGGACGTGTATAAAAGACACCCTAGGGGTGTTGATTGTAACACAAGAAAAACGAAAAGCAATACAAAGCAAAGGCTCGACACGGGCCTTTAGCCATCAAATCCATCGATCAGTTTTATTCGTGTCGCTAGTTACGCAAGTTCCGTCAAGTAGCCGGCCGAAGCAAGAATCGCGTAGGCACGCCTGTACAACTGCATACGCCCTTCTTCACCTTGTCGCCGTTCTTGTTCGCCTTGGCACCGCCGCTGCCGGACTTGACTGACTCAGCGTCGCTGTCCGTCATCGTAGATCGTAGATCGTCGAGGCTCTAGATACCAAGTGCTGAAGCGCCAATTTCACAAGTTGCAGATGGAGGAAACTGAATCGGTGAATGACTACGCCATGCGTCTTACTACTTTGGTGGGAGAGATCCGCGCTCTTGGTGCAAAGCTCGATGAGACCGAGATCATGGAGAAGTTTTTCAGTTCAGTCACTGATAAATTCACGTACATCATCGGCACGCTCGAGCAGCTTTACGACATCGACGACATGACCATAACGGAGGCGATCGGACGATTGCGGACATGGGAAGAGAATGCTCGTGGCTATCGGAAAGGAAAAGGAGGAGGTAGTGACCAACTCATGTACTCGCGCGCAGATTGGGAGGCTCCAAGTAGCAAAGGAAGGCGTGACGGTGGCGAAGGCTCAAGTAACACGAAGGGCGATGGACAAACCCGAAAAGGCAAAGGAAAAGGCAAACCACAAGGTCGTGGTAAGGCGGGCCAATCTAAAGAGCAGAAACCACGGAACCTGGACTTGTCTGAGGTCAAGTGCTATAACTGCAATAAGATGGGTCACTTTGCGAAGGATTGTCCAAAGCCTAACAAGCGGGAGATCAAGGCAAATTTGGCAAAGCAGGAAGACGAAGGTCCAGGTCTTCTGATGGCCGAAGTTTGTGATCTCGCTGAAACGGTGGTTGTGAAACCAAGCCGGAAGGTGCTACTTCATGAGGAAAAAGTGACACCAAAGTTATCCGATGATCAGAACGTGTCGTGGTATCTCGACACGGGTGCCAGTAACGACATGACGGGGTGCAAGGAGAAATTCCTCGAGCTGGAATACGATGTTGAAGGCTTGGTCAAGTTCGGTGATGGTTCAGCTGTGGAGATTTGCGGGCAAGGATCTGTCCTCTTTGAGGGTCTCACAGGCGAACATCGCATACTCACCGGAGTGTACTACATCCCACGGCTGCGCAACAACATCATCTCTATTGGGAAGCTTGACGAGAATGGATGCAAGGTGAATATTGAGAACGGAGTGATGACGATCTTCGACAACCTCCGAAACGTGCTAGCTCATGTTAATAGCACACGGAATAGGCTCTATATCTTCAACCTTGATCAATCTCAACCGGAGTGTTGGCTCGCGAAGAGTGATGATGATTCGTGGTTATGGCATGCTAGATTTGGACACGTTAACTTCTACGCCTTGAAGAAGATGTCAAAGATGGAGATGGTATCCGGGATGCCAGTTATCGACCGTGTTGATCGAGTATGTGACAGGTGCTTGGTTGGAAAACAGCACCGCATGCCGTTCCCTGCTGAGTCTACCTATCGTGCAAGTGATGCACTCGAGCTGCTCCATGGTGATCTATGTGGCCCTATCACCCCGGCAACTCACGGAGGAAACAAGTACTTCTTCCTTGTGGTAGACGACTACTCGAGATATATGTGGGTCGTTCTCCTACGATCTAAAGATGAGGCGTTTGAAGCGTTCAAGAAGCTGAAGGCTGCAACGGAGCTGGAACACAAGTTGAAGGTTCGCGCTCTACGAACAGATCGCGGCGGAGAGTTTACGTCGAATGAGTTCAACGACTACTGCGAGAAGATTGGCATAAAGAGGTTCCTCACGGCACCTTACATGCCGCAGCAAAACGGGGTCGTTGAAAGGCGCAATCGAACCGTCGTTGACATGGCAAGGAGTTTACTCAAGAGCAAGAACCTGCCGGGGACTTTTTGGGGAGAAGCTGTCTCGACTGCGGTCTATCTTCTCAACCGGGCTCCAACGAAGGCGGTGATCGGCAAGACTCCGTATGAAGCAATTTACGGACGTAAGCCGAATGTGTCTCATCTACGGACATTCGGGTGTGTGGCACATGTGAAGACGGCGGAGCCGCACCTCTCAAAGCTTGCCGATCGTAGCACCAAGATGGTGTTCATCGGATTCGAGAGAAGTTCCTGCACCAAGGCATACCGCTTCTATGATCCAGAAACCAAGCGTCTGCGGATTTCACGCGACGTCGTGTTTGAAGAAAACAAAGCGTGGAATTGGAGTGCAGCAGCCGACGGTGCTCCAAACGGTAACATATCCACGGTTGAATTTCCAACTGATGATTATGCAGGGGAGGATGTCCAGGTGGTTGGCAAGACGCCCAACCAAGGTGACCACAATGGTAGTGATCATTATGGTGCCGACACCGACGACGACGCGCATAGGTCGCAAGGAGATAGCGACAACGCCGCGCACGACACAGGCGGAGATCTCGACGACAACATCGACAACGAAGCGCATAGTGACGACGACAATCAAGATGATGGTCACGGTCACGACGACTACGCCGACGACACGGATGTCGATGACACACCAGGGTCTCAGCCGTCTTCCTCAAGTGCATCAACACCGACACAATTTGTGTCGCCTCCTTCGCAAGCCACAACGGACTCCTCAGGGCCTCGTCGCTACAAGACCCTCAAGAAAGTCTACAAGTACACAAAGCCAGTTACGCTCGAGTACTCCGGACTATGTCTTTTCGGAGTTGAGGAGCCGGCGAACTTCGTAGAGGCGAGCAAAAGTCGTAGTTGGAGGCACGCCATGGATAAGGAGATGAAGGCGATTGAGAGCAATGGCACGTGGACTTTGGTAACCCGTCCTCTAAACCAAAAGGCGACAGGTTTGAAGTGGGTTTATAAGTTAAAGAAGGACACGGAGGGTGCCATTGTGAAGTACAAGGCAAGACTCTTTGCAAAGGGCTATGTACAACGTCAAGGAGTTGACTATGATGAGGTGTTTGCACCGGTTGCTCGACTCGAGACGGTGAGAGTGCTCCTAGCTTTGGCAGCACAAGAGGATTGGATGGTTCATCATATGGATGTTAAATCCGTTTTCCTCAACGGCAATCTCAGAGAAGAAGTGTACGTGGAACAACCCCTCAGCTACGAGAAGAAAGGCGAAGAAGGAAAAGTTTACAAGCTCAAGAAGGCACTTTATGGGTTGAAGCAAGCGCCAAGAGCTTGGAACTCAAAGTTAGACCGAAGTTTGGTCTCGCTCGGGTTCAAGAGATGTCCCCTCGAGCACGCGGTCTATACAAAGAACTCCAAAGGCTCAAACCTGCTAGTTGGAGTTTATGTCGACGATCTGATTATCACCGGAGATAGCGTACAAGAAATTGAACGTTTCAAGGCGCAAATGAAGAACAAGTTTAGCATGAGCAATCTGGAATTACTCAGCTATTACTTGGGCATCGAAGTGAAGCAAAGCTCCGGAGAGATTTCCCTATGTCAATCGGCTTTTTCGGTCAAGTTATTGGAAAAGTGTGGCATGTCAGATTGCTACGAGACACAAGTTCCAATGGACCAATGTCACAAGTTGAGCAAGCGTAGCTCAAATCCGCCGGTGGACACCACAATGTATCGAAGCGTTGTGGGCAGCCTAAGATATTTGGTGCATACCCGACCTGACTTGGCTTATTCAGTCGGGATCTTGAGTCGTTTCATGGAGAATCCGACAACCGAGCACATGAGCGCGGTCAATCAAATCTTGCGCTATGTGAAAGGCACCATTAATCTTGGTTGCACGTACAGAAAGGGAAAGGAAGGATTGATCCTTCGTGGATATTCAAATAGTGACATGGCAGGTGATGTTGATGACCGAAAGAGCACAACGGGCATGGTTTTCTACCTTGGCCCGAATCCGATTAGCTGGAATTCTCATAAGCAAAAGGTGGTGGCACTGTCTTCATGCGAGGCAGAATACATAGCGACAAGCACGGCGGCTTGTCAAGCAGTGTGGCTGAGAAGACTCCTAGCTATTCTTGCAAAGCGGGTGGTGCAGAAGGTGTCACTGAAGATCGATAACCAAGCTGCAATCTCGTTGTGCAAAAATCCGGTTCATCACGAAAGGAGCAAGCACATAGATACCCGGTTCCACCATATCCGGGAGTGCATTGAAGAAGGGTTGATCGAGGTTCAACATATGAACACGAAAGACCAACTTGCCGATATTTTCACCAAGTCCCTCGGTCGACAGAAGTTCATCGAGATGAGGAGGAAAGTCGGAGTGCAAGAAGTGAAGTCAAGCAACAAGATTAAGGAGGTGAATGTAGATGTTAATCATGTTGCTCATGTAGGATTAGGAAAGAAAGCCAAACCGAGTCCTAGTAGTATTAGGATTCCTAGTCCTACTCTATTTTCATAGTCCCTTGTGGACGTGTATAAAAGACACCCTAGGGGTGTTGATTGTAACACAAGAAAAACGAAAAGCAATACAAAGCAAAGGCTCGACACGGGCCTTTAGCCATCAAATCCATGGATCAGTTTAATTCGTGTCGCTAGTTACGCAAGTTCCGTCAAGTAGCCGGCCGAAGCAAGAATCGCGTAGGCACGCCTGTACAGCTGCATAAAGCAACCTTCGTCCGCCCCAGAACGCTCCCATTCCCAACATGCACCAGCAAGTCTTGCAGTTGCTCAGTCTGAACTACCAGGACAGGGAGTAGCACCGCATCACACGGGGTTGCCGAACCAACTGTTACAGATACGACCGACACTTAAGACTGGTCGTAATGTGAGTATCATATGTGGTACTCCCTCCGTTCCTAAATATATGTCTTTTTAGAGATTGTATTAGTGGACTACATACGAAGCAAAATGAGTGAATCTACAGTCTAAAATATGTCTATATACATCTGTATGTAATCTTCTAATGAAATCTCTAAAACTACTTATATTTAGGAACGGAGGGAGTATCATGCATGCCAACTAAACAGTTTTGACGAGGTGACATAAAATTAAATGAAGAAAAAAAACTTAAGTATCATAACATAATGCAATATCAATATTAAATGATGTGTTATTATGGGTCATGCATGACAATAAATGAATTATCCTATAATAATAACATATGATACTATGCATTATGAATGTAGTATCACGCACTAGCATCATATGCATGATACTAGTATTATGATACTCCATTACAACCAGCCTAAGTCCCACGACGAAGCGCCTTGGAAGAAGTGCAAATTCGGTCACACCCTCACAAGTCACATGAAGTCAGAGCTTGACGAATGCTCGGTGCTGAGGCGGCATAAGACATACTCCCTCCGTTTTAAAATAAGTGTCTTAAACTTATTATAACTTTGTACTAGAGCTAGTACAAAGTTGAGACAGTTATTTTTGGGATCGAGGAAGTACTAGTCAGCTGAGTAGACCCTAGTTGCTTAACAGATCCATAATCTTATCAGCTTGTTATTGGTTCCTCGTGCTTTTCTACTACTCGAAGCATGTGTAGCTGCATCTTAAAAACATGTGTAGCGGCCGGACCGCAAACGCTGGGGCAGGGCTGGTGGAATCGCAATTTGCGTTCTCCGCAACAGACTTGTCGAAGGCGAGGGTGTTCGTCAGTACCAACATGCCGATCGGCCCTCTTCGACATGCGGAAGCGATGTCCCGAACTTAGAATCAGTACCAAAATGTCGCAACCAAGCATTCCGGAAAGAGCTGCAAAACATGGCACAACACCTGACCATAACAAAAGGAAAATTACGAGGTTGGGTCACTCCTGAACAAGAACAACATTTGAATGAGCAGGCAGTTACAGCAAAAACCACGGCCCCAAAAGGCCAGAGCAAAAGAGAAAGAAAAAAAAAAGTAACAGAAAAGGGCAATCTATACAGAGGGCATAACGGCAAAGTGGCGCCATGGGTGGAACAGATATCCAAGCTTTGTTTCACTTTCACAAAGCTACATAAACTGTACTTACATTTCAGAACAGCACGGCTCAAGTGAATATCTCTCTCACGAGCCAGTCCAAGGTGGGATAAGCAAAGTAGAGGATCAGAAACGACGGC
Organism: Hordeum vulgare subsp. vulgare; assembly: GCF_904849725.1. Classification (NCBI taxonomy): domain Eukaryota; kingdom Viridiplantae; phylum Streptophyta; class Magnoliopsida; order Poales; family Poaceae; genus Hordeum; species Hordeum vulgare. The sequence goes on from NC_058521.1 coordinate 538,707,689, forward strand.
AGCGCAAACAAAAACGTGACAAGGACATACAGGAGCAGAACCGCGGCGCTGGCAGGGACGGCATAGAGAACTATGAGAAGAAACATTATCACGAGCGGGAACTTGGCCGTCAGCTGCACAAAGCACACCATGAGCTTCTGGAGAGACACGCTGGCAGTGTTGGAGGTGTTGCCAGCAACATTTCTATCTCTGGCGGAAGAGGTCTCTGCCCGTGCCGTAGGGGCTCTTCGGTGGTGTTGACTGGAACTGATGCCACCACTGGAGGAACATACTGATTGGCGTTCCTCGTGACCAGAGAAATGGAACTTTGCTCTCTCGCCATTCATGGTCTCAACCATCCAGAGCAGAAAGTAGTTCTTGCGCGGGAACTTGAGGTTGCCCTTGTACACCAGCCGGAAAGATAATAGGTTGCACCAAGGACATGAGATGAAGAGAGGCAGCTGGATGGGAAGGGTTGGGAACTTGACAACAGCCCACTGAAGACCTAAGATACAGTTCTTGCACATTGTGTGGCCACACCACAAGACGTAAGGAATGTTCTCGACAATGTTGAAGGATTCACAGCATATTGGGCATTCAAGGCCTTCCTCTCGACTTGCACATGAAGAACCATCGTCATCAGAGCAATCAGGATTGGATAGGCTGCCTTTTGATGGTTGTGCCTTTTTCTTTATGCTTCCAGCTATGGCATTTGATGCAAAACTCCACATGTTGAATGAGGAAGAACTGATACACTATGTTTTCTGCATCCACGATCCTGCTGTCAGCGGAAAATCAGAATGCCTCACAAGCAAACAAAACCATACGAATAGAGGAATCAAAATTTCTCCAGTAAAACCGACCACTACTATATATGTTGAGCGAAATAATATTCAAGTGCAAAATGCTCTTACAAATGATATAAAGCCCGCAGTACATAGAAACATCAAGTAAACAACCAATTGACCAGGCAGGCAATGGATCATAATTAACTACGTAATCAGGTTTCTTTTTAAAACAATAATACAGTTTCCCTGTGCATTAGCAATTTCAGAAACCACATAACAAACACAGAAATGCTGAGAGTACCAAGGGGAGGGATTAGTGATGTGTGGCCTAGTTGATTCAGTAGCCGTTTTCTCAGTCGGCTTTGTAGCTACCCTGAGTAATACTTAATTTGTACATATTTTCCAGTACATATAGCCCTTCTCAAATAAAAAATTAATAAATAATTTGAAAAGAACTGCAGTATCTAAAGAAGGCGAGGAACTCCGCAAGCAGGAATTCATGCGTGAAAGTTATTGTAAACATTCTTACTGCTGGAAACTTATCATGAAGGAGCATCATTCACTAGTTTTAGGTAGAAACTGTTTAGACAAACTATATGTGTGCTATCACATTAGACCTGCAATGCTTTTCAAAACAGTTCGTTATCACTAACGTATCATATAAACAAGAAGAAACTACCCTAGAGTTACAAAATCATGGTAAATTAACTGGGGAGATCCATTATGGCCTATTAGTTATGTAAAAAATCATCTGAGCTTACTGCACAATAATGGAAAATAAATATTATCAGCACATTGTTTTAATCCGCTTGGTAAAGCCTACACAGGACTAGGTGCACATTAAAGGCAAGAATAGATATAGCCTTGCAGGGCAAGGCTAGGTGTTTGGAACTGTTAAAATATCTTAGCTTTTGTGGGCAGGCTAGCTTGGGTGGGTAACGAAAACCTTGCTAGATCAGGAGAGCCAAATAGTCTCGCTTTCGACGGCAAACTTTCCGCACATTATAATCAATGACCCACTCCAGACAACAGTTTTCACAGGGCAAAGCTGGTAAGCAAAAGAACCAAAGAGGAAGCTGCCTAGCTGAGCTATATCCCAACTGAGCATTGTAACCAAACACTCCCTAAATAGAACTATGGGAGGATCAAACAAACTCTGCACATGGCTTACTTATCATTTAATAGTTGCAATACGAAGAGCGCTTGGTGGTAAAAAAAAATGCTCCTTCAGATCATTTATGAAAGCAATAGCAGGTTCTAAGTTGATGCTAATACACCGAAATTGAGCTGTTTAATTGTATCGCAATAAACACAGCAATTCTTAAGCAAATATATGATTTCTTGTTTTCAAACAACTTGGAAAAGAAAATAGTCGTTCGCACCATGAAAGGTTCACAATCATACAGTATGCATAGCCTAATAAAGCCTATGACTCCTCAAACAGGTTCAGTTAGAGATAGTTTCCAGCAAACTAAACCAGGCCTTGCTTAGATAATTGAGTCTATGTATGCCCTACCTTCTAGAAAATGTCATCAGACTCAAAACAAATCCTAAGCAGGTACCAGTCACGCAATTCCCATGGAATTACACCATTATCCGACCTACGGGTTACTCCTCGGCTTCAGGCTACAAACCATCTGTCCTTATCATCGTGCAAGGCATAGAGATTTCACTCATCACCATTTACTAGTGTAATTTTATCCCAATCGGACATTTCGTGCCTACAGCAGCCATGAAATTTCCCGAATCGGCGAGGTCTCCGCCCCAAGCGCCCTACGGTAGAAGGGGGACCAAAAAGCCACGGTCCAACCACGCATCCCGTAACGAACACCACGAACGCGCGGGCAGGAGCCGGAAACGAATCGGAACAGATCGCTGGGGGGGATTAGGCGGCGGCTTACCGACGAGGTCCCGGATCTCCGTCGGCGCGGCGGAGGGGGGCGGGATGGGGAACTCCGCGGAGATCGGTCGTGGTGCGCTAGAAGGCGGTCATCTCGGCGGCGGCCGCCGCGGCAGAGTGGGGAGTGGCGGTCGGGTGGAGACGATGGGAGAGGGGTGGGGGAGGAAGATGACCGGCCCACCTGTTGTTGGTTTCGGTTTCCTTTCTCCCGTACGTTCGGGTAACTCGCTAGGGCGCGGTGTATCTGGCCCGCTCGTTTTCCTTTGGATGGCTTGGATGACGCCACGTTTGTGTCTGGAAAGGAACTTTGTTCCTGTGTCGTTTATCTATCTTGATGATCAGATTGATGTGATGAATGAATAATGATAAGTATGGCGAGTTGTCCAAAGGCATGAGCATTGGCGGTGCACCCATGCTGTACATACATCTCGTTTTCTTCCAGAGGGAAAAAAGGAAGATATGTCGCGTCATGGCTTTTGCTCTTGACAAAAATGTCCAATCATGCAAAGGCCTCATCTAACATATTGACAGTTGGTGCGTGAATGCTCTAGTGTAAATACTCGTGTCTGCAGCCCAGCCTAGCTACTTGTGTTCGTGTCAAGTTGTTTATTACTATCTCCGTATCATATTAAGGAGCCATTAATATGAGACGGAGGAAGCATCTTATCAAGTCAGCTTGTCTCACACCTTTCATATGAAATCGGTTATTTTCGTTTCGATCCCTAACCCTAGGCAGCTAGGGTAAACTTTTCTCTTCGGACTTAACCGAAGAGTCCATAGATTCATCTTTCCTTTCCATGTCGCTTCAAGACGGATGACAGGAAGGAGAATTCTGATGCCTTCACTTCGGTTAATACTTTAGGTTAGTTTTTTTAGTCTCGCGCGTGTGGCACTTAGACAAACGATGACGCTTCTTTTTTGGGTTTGTCTTCTTGGCTTCAAGGGTTAATTCGTTTGGAGGTAGTCAACGAAGCTTTGACGTAGATTTCTATTGTCTCTTTGGTACAACGAGATAAGGGTTTCTCGTCATGTGGTGAGATTGGTCTCGGATGTTTTGATTCATGCGAGAGTTCAACAACGACGACTACGACTCCAGGACGCTGGTCCTTTGGGGCATGTGCACGAAGACTTCCCGGTTGTCACTCGCAAGGTCAAGCCGGCTCCGATAGGCGAGCGGCGACAGCGACACATCAATGACTCGTTCTGACGAGAGTAGTGGTCGTTCGATGGTCTCAGAATCTCGATGTATTTTTTATTATATTTGAGATACTTTTTACAGCTGTACTATAATCGCGACAAGTAATATCAATCGGAATGAGCAATAGATGTGATGCATCCATAGGGTTAAGGGCATCTCTAACATCGACCCGCAATTGTGTGGTCCGTGTTTTTTCATCCAACTTGGGCTTGCATTGCTCCAACCGTCCCACGTTAGGTCCAGACGTACTTTTTCTAGTAAATTGGAAGCAACCTAGGGGGCTCTGCGGGAGTCGAGACTACCGCCACCCATAGCCACACGCTGCTCGCCTTATACTACAACATCGTCCGCACATGATCCGTTTGTAGCTAGGTACCCTCTATCCCCTATCAACAACGTCCACGGTGGACACCATGTCCGCAGGTGTTCGGTCGAATGCCATTGAGCTTATTTTCAAAACTTTATGTCGTGTTTTTGGAAGAATGTCAGGGTACTAGATCATAGAGGATGAGTTGTTGTGCGATGCGTGCTTGATCGTATCTGCGGACTTCGTAGGCATGAGCAGAAGGGGGCCCTTTTGGAAACGTATGCATGGTTCATTTCATGCGCAAAATTACTTTGCGTCCTACGACACGCACATCACCCATGAACAGAATGTAAAGTTGTTAGTGTATTGATGGTACACTACCCAAAACTCTGTCACGAAGTTTTGTGGCGATGTTGATCGGCTGGAGGCAATGTGATCATTGCATGCGGCAACCATGTCGATCGTAAGTTTGCTTCTTCTTACTTAACTTATGATTGATTCATGTTTGATGTTGCTTTGCCTATACGCGCCCCCAAGATGTACCAAATGGCAAAGGTCGGACCAATAACGCACATATTGTTGGATGAAGATCAAGAGACAAGAGACAAGAGACGGTACGCGTTGTAGTGTGATGTATCACAAGGAACGTGTGGGGTGATGATGAGCACGACTACGAGCTATTGTACGTGCGAAATGAGAAATAGTGGCAAGGCCGGTGGCTGTCCAAGGTGGCGAGAACCATGCTCATCAACTCCTCCCTGCCCAGCCTTCTCATTTTTGTGATGAGCTTCTACAGTCTCCATGAGACTTTGCATCACGAGATTGCCAAGTACCAGTCTCGATTTTATTGGGATGGTGAGGGCGATAAGCAGAAATACCACATGGTGAGCTGGCCCGACATCTGCAAGCCCCGTGATCAGGGTGGTCTAGGGATCATGTCGACAAAGCACATGAACACCGCCTTGCTAACTAAGTGGGTATGGAGGATCGCCAACGGTGATGGTGGCCTTTGGCTCGACATCATTAGGAACAAGTACCTTCGGGGCCAGCCGCTAGCATTCTGCCAGCGCTCTGGTGGTTCACAGTTTTGGCAATCAGTCATCCAGTTGCTCCCTGTCCTTCGCATTGATTCTTCCATCTCGATTGGATCCGGGTCCGCTACATTGTTTTGGTTGGATCACTCGGCTAGTGAATTGTCGTTCATCGCCCGATTCCCGGTATTATTCGCCACCGCGGTGGAGTCTAGGACCTCGGTTGAGGTCGCTCTTCGGGATCTTGGGCACCTCGTGTTCCGCCGCCCTTTCGGGCCGCCAAAGCTTGCGGCCTGGGATGATATGCTGCAGTGCATCATCGCCCTTAACTCACCCAATGTCGATACTACAACAGACCGCATGTCTTGGGGCCTGGAGCCCTCGGCCCGCTTCTCCGCCCGGTCCCTGTATCGGGCCATCGTCCCATCGTTTGCCCAGGAGGCTCCCTGTGAAAATTAGGATATTCATGTGGCAATGCATCCGGGGCCGGGTTCCCTCTGGGGTGGAGGTGCTTAAACGCAATGGCCCGGGCGGCGGGATCTGCCCTCTGTGCGATCTGCTGGAGGACTTCAATCACATCTTCTTCTCATGCGTCACTGCTCAATTCCTTTGGAGTTGCTTTCGCGAAACCGTCGATAGTCAGTGGTGTCATACCAATGTACCCGACATGTTCAGAGAGATTGAGTCCACCCCCTCGTCAACCTGCCACGTTAGGTGGCTGACCAATGGGATGGCAATGGGTACCCATTAACCACGTACCCTGCGGGTAAAAACCCTATTAGGGTAAGGATATGGAACAAAAATTTACCAATGGGTATATAAATAGAAAAACCTAAAACCCATCGGATAGAGCGGGTATGGGTATGGGATCATATAGCCCATACCCATATACATCATATAACCCATACCCATATACTCGTGTACCCATATAAAATCTATGTAAACTCAAAATTATCTCTACAATCTACACGATGTCAATAATTTATGAATTGAAAGTGTATGCCTATGTGTTGTTGTTTATGACTATATGATGTTGTTTTATAAGTATGCGTTGTAGTTATAATATATCTTTGTAAACTATATGATACAATGCAGTTTATAACTATAAGATTTTTAAACTTATGTTTTACAAATATGGGTAATTTTACCCGCGGGTACCCGTCTACCCTGTCGGGTAACGGGTATGGGGAAAAATTGTACCCGTTGACGGGTATGGGTAAGGGTGATGGGTAATATCAGACGGGGAGGATAGGGTATGGGGAGGCTCCACCCGTACCATACCCTGCGGATGCCATCCCTACTGACTATCGAGGTGATCACACGGACCCTCTGGACTATTCGCAACAAGCTTGTGATCCAGCGTGTGCCCCTTTGACGTGCAACTGACGCAGTGTTTAAAATGTGTGGTTTCCTGCAGCTCTCGCGGCCGCTTAGCCGCCCCTCCGACCAAGACGTCATCACCAACATCATCGTCAACCTTCGTCTGATGGCTCTCCGCATGGCGCCCCCGCTTCCGCCGCCACCTCCAGAGCCAGATTAGCCTGCTGTGGCTTTCACATCCTCCCGGTGCTGGTTTTGGGTGTGCGTGTTTATGTTCTTAGGGCTTGTTGAGTTGTGTCCTCAGCGAAACCCTTTGTTGGTGTCTTGTGCTACTTATGTGCGTTCGTGTGTGTGTTAAACTTGAGTGTGTTGGACTTGTGTCGTTTGTGTTGGTCTGGTGGTTTGCTTTATTTATAAAGCGGGACGAAAGCCTTTTTCGATAAATGAGAAATAGTGAAGATTCCTAAACTCAGCAACGGTTAGGCGATCTTGCGAATCAGTTGTTCGACAAAAAAAGAACTACTCCCTTCCAATGGTGAATCTTGAATAAAATGAGGGGGGGGGAGGGGAGCTCAAATTTAAATGTGTGTATAAAAAGTAAAAAACTCTTAATTCTTTAGTTTAAATGAGGTCAACTTTTTTATAGAATAGTAGTAATTTTTCTTTTTCAATTTTGAGAGAGGGGGGGGGGGGGGGGCGAGCCTGTCGAAGTCCCCCTGCTTGATTCGCCACTGCTCCCTTCAATCCATATTAATTGTCGCTGGGTATTATTCTCCTTACAAGGTTGGGTCGAGCCTGTAGAAATCCCCCTGCTAGATTCGCCACTGCTCCCTTCAATCCGTATTAATTGTCGCTGGGTATTATTCTCCTTACAAGGTTTTCATGTCAAACAGAAAAAGTGTTGTGTTGTTCTTCAGTTCTTGTCTTCTTGAGCTAGCCCGCTCTGACACTGTTGCCCCAACTCCCGAACTCAATTTTTTCTTTTGAACAACATAAGGCGTTCAAAGCGTCAAATTTTCATTCAGCTCAATAACAACGTACAACATGTATTAGAAAGCCCTGTATGTGAAAGTTAGATAGAAGAGAAACTACAGGACAAGTAGCATTTCTGTGAGCTGAAGCAACATCAGACCGAAGAGCCTGCTGAGCAACATTGGGTTCCCAAATCTGTTCCACCATTGATACCAGAAATATTTCAAAATGTGAGGAAAACACTGATCTTCTTGATAGGTTCAGAACCATGCACCACCCTCGCTGGATAAAACCATACTCTACATGCATACAGATAAGTAAAATCAGTGCTAAAAAAAAGACAAGTAAAATCAAGAAAATAAACAAGAAGCAGAAACTTTCACGTCCTGGCAACCTTATGAGCCTAAACCCTGTGTGCCGCAGCGGCGGCGGCCGAGCTCACGAACCTTGACACCGCACATGCCCTTGTACTTTCTACCAATATGATCTCCCTCCTTCCAACCATAGCCAGCAAGAAGGGCAGCACCGAAGCCCTCCACGGGCACCTCGTCATACTCCTCCGTACCTTGGATCTCCGGGAGAACTGCCATGTCCTCCTTGAACCGCCGCAGCATCAGGTCCTCGCCGCTGGGGCCTGGAGGCGGCGGCTGCTCCCTAGCACTAGCAGCAGCGTCCCGGGGCTCAAGCTTCCTCTTCGACTCCGTGTTGCGGACGGTGAGGCCGTAGGCCTCGGCGAGCTTGCGCGTGTTGGGAAGGGGCGCGGCGGCAGCTGGGGAGGGTTTGCGCGACTCGGGAAGGGGCGCGATGACGACGGGCGCGGCGGCAGCTGGGGTGAGGGTTTCTGAGGGATCGAACACCGTGACGAACCGCGGGGCGGGGCCGGGGTCCACGGCGGGGACGGAGAAGGCGGCGGGGGGCGTGGCGGGCTTGACCTTCGGCTTCGAGGGTATGGAGAAGCAGAGCTTCATCGTCCTCTCCTCTTCCATGGCTGCGGGCGGGCGACGGCAATCTCCGGTGCGATCGATCTGGGTCTTGGGGTTCTGGTTGCCATCAATTAGTAGTCCACCACCCAAGTTGTGCACATTATTTGTATCATATGAAATGATTGCATCATTTGATTTTGTTTTAATTATGTAGGACAAAATTTCCCAACAATGATACAAAGATATGGAAGCTTCCGAAGGCAAAAAATTTAAACTAGAGCATTACTGGGATATGCTCAAAGACTGCGACAAATAAAAGTTGATTGGCAAATAATCCCCACTGAAGAGAGGTTCACTTACGAACGTGGATGAAGATGAAGATGATGATGGTTCAAGAAACTTGAACGATCCCGATGATGACAAGAAGACAAAGAAGAAGATCAAAAGGGAACACGAAGCATCGAGTTTGCGGGACAAGATAGATGCCATGGTGCAATCAAATAAGTTGATGCTAGCGAAGTCTTTGGAGACAAAGATAGAGTTGGCCGAGAAGAAGGCATGGAAGAAGCAAGAGAGGTGGCAATTTCTCAAGGACATTGAGGAGAGAAGAGCACGTGCCGCTAAGAACAAAGTCATGTCCAACCTTCTTGTCGAAGAGAATAGGATCATGACATTGAACCTTACGATGATTTTCAACTTCACTCTGAAATTGCTTGAACTTTTCGAATGTTTCAGACTTGTGCTTCATCAAGTAGACATAACCATATCTACTCAAATCATCAGTGAAGGTGAGAAAATAACGATACCCGCCGCGTGCCTCCACGCTCATCGGACCACAAACATCGGTATGTATGATTTCCAACAAGTCACTTGCACGCTCCATTGTTCCGGAGAACGGAGTTTTAGTCATCTTGTCCATGAGGCATGGTTCGCACATGTCAAGTGAATCAAAGTCAAGTGACTCCAAAAGTCCATCGGAATGGAGTTTCTTCATGTGCTTTACACCAATATGACCTAAGCGGCAGTGCCACAAAAACATGGCGCTATCATTGTTAACTCTAGCTCTTTTGGTCCCAATGTTATGTATATGTGTATTATCATTATCAAGATTCAATATGAACAATCCTCTCACATCGGGTGCATGATCATAAAAGATATTACTCATAGAAATAGAACAACCATTATTCTCTAACTTAAACGAGTAACCGTCTCACAATAAACAAGATCCAGATATAATGTTCATGCTTAACGCAGGCACTAAATAACAATTATTTAAGTTCATAACCAATCCTGATGGTAACTGAAGTGAAACTGTGCCGACGGCGATTGCATCAACCTTGGAACCATTTTTCCACGCGCATCGTCACTTCATCTTTCGCCAGCCTTCGCCTATTCCGTAGTTTCTGTTTCGAGTTGCAAATATGAGTAACAGAACCGGTATCAAATACCCAATCACTACTACGAGAGCTGGTTAAGTACACATCAATTACATGTATATCAAATATACCTGATTTTTCTTTGGCCGCCTTCTTATCAGCCAGATACTTGGGGCAGTTGCGCTTCCAGTGACCCATACCCTTGCAATAATAGCACTCCGTTTCAGGCTTAGGTCCAGCTTTGGGTTTCTTCGTCGGATTGGCAACAGGTTTGCCTCTCTTCTTTGAATTACCCTTCTTTCCTTTGCCGTTTCTCTTGAAACTAGTGGTCTTATTCACCATCAACACTTGATGCTCTTTACGGAGTTCTGACTCTGCGACTTTCAGCATCGCGAACAACTCGCCAGGTAACTTGTTCATCCCTTGCATGTTGTAGTTCAACACAAAGCCCTTATAGCTTGGCGGCAGTGATTGAAGAATTCTGCCAGTGATAGCCTCTTGCGGGAGTTCAATCCCCAACTCAGCTAGACGGTTTGAGTACCCAGACATTTTGAGCACGTGTTCACTGACAGACGAACTCTCCTCCATCTTGCAAGCATAGAATTTATCGGAGGTCTCATACCTCTCGATCCGGGCGTTCTTCTGAAAGATAAACTTCAACTCCTGGAACATATCATATGCTCCATGATGCTCAAAGCGACGTTGAAGTCCCGACTCTAAGCCATACAAGATTGCACATTGAACTACTGAGTAGTCCTCCTTACGTGTTAACCAAGCGTTCTTAACATCTTGGTCAGCCGTAGCGGGTGGTTCATCTCCTAGCGCAGCATTAAGGACATAATCCTTCTTCCCAACTTGCAGGAGCAACTTAAGATTACGAGCCCAGTCTACAAAGTTGCTTCCATCATCTTTCAACTTAGCTTTCTCTAGGAACGTATTAAAATTCAGGGTGACTATCGCGTGAGCCATGATCTACAACACAAATATATTCAAAGGACTTAGACTATGTTCAAGATAATTAGAGTTTAACTTAATCAAATTACTTGCTAAACTCCCACTCAAAAAGTACATCTCTCTAGTCATTTGAGTGGTTCATGATCCAATTCCACTAGCTCAAGTCCGATCATCACGTGAGTTGAGGATAGTTTCAGTGGTAAGCATCCCTATGCTAATCATATCATCTATATGATTCATGATCGACCTTTCGGTCTCATGTGTACCGAGGCCATGTATGCACATGCTAGGCTCGTCAAGCTTAACCCGAGTGTTCCGTGTGTGCAACTGTTTTGCACCCGTTGTATGTGAACGTTGAGTCTATCACACCCGATCATCACGTGGTGTCTCGAAACGACGAACTGTAGCAACGGTGCACAGTCGAGGAGAACACAATTTCGTCTTGAAATTTTAGTGAGAGATCACCTCATAATGCTACCGTCGTTCTAAGAAAAATAAGGTGCATAAAAGGATTAACATCACATGCAAATCATAAGTGACATGATATGGCCATCATCACGTGCTTCTTGATCTCCATCACCAAAGCACCGGCACGATCTTCTGTCACCGGCGCCACACCATGATCTCCATCAACGTGTCGCCATCGGGGTTGTCGTGCTACTCATGCTATTACTACTAAAGCTACATCCTAGCAATATAGTAAACACATCTGCAAGCACAAACGTTAGTTTAAAGACAACCCTATGGCTCCTGCCGGTTGCCGTACCATCGACGTGCAAGTCGATATTAACTATTACAACATGATCATCTCATACATCCAATATATCACATCACAAGCATACCGTGCAAAAACAAGTTAGACGTCCTCTAATTGTTGTTGCATGTTTTACGTGGTGACCATGGGTATCTAGTAGGATCGCATCTTACTTACGCAAACACCACAACGGAGATATATGAATTGCTATTTAACCTCATCCAAGGACATCCTCGGTCAAATCCAATTCAACTAAAGTTGGAGAAACCAACACTCGCCAGTCATCTTTGAGCAACGGAGTTGCTCGTAGCGATGAAACCAGTCTCTCGTAAGCGTACGAGTAATGTCGGTCTGAGCCGCTTCGATCCAACAATACCGCGGAATCAAGAAAAGACTAAGGAGGGCAGAAAATTGCACATCACCGCCCACAAAACCTTTTGTGTTCTACTCGAGATGACATCTACGCATGAACTAGCTCATGATGCCACTGTTGGGGAACGTCACATGGGAAACAAAAAATTTCCTACACGCACGAAGACCAATCATGGTGATGTCCATCTACGAGGGGGATTTCAGATCTACGTACCCTTGTAGATCACACAACAGAAGCATTAATAAACGCGGTTGATGTAGTGGAACGTCCTCACATCCCTCGATCCGCCCCGCGAACCGTCCCACGAACCGTCCCGCGATCCGTCCCACAATCCACTCCGATCTAGTGCCGAACGGACGACACCTCCGCGTTCAGCACACGTACAACTCGACGATGATCTCGGCCTTCTTGATCCAGCAAGAGAGACGGAGAGGTAGATGAGTTATCCAGCAGCGTGACGGCGCTCCGGAGGTTGGCGGTGATCTAATATCAGCAGGGCTCCGCCCGAGCTCCGCAGAAATGCGATCTACGGGAAAAACTGTGGAGGTATGTGGTCAGGCTGTCGTGGAAAAGTTGTCTCAAATCAGCCCTAAAACCTCCGTATATATAGGTGGGAGGGGAGGGGCCTTGCCTTGGGGCTCAAGGAGCCCCAAGGGGTTTGGCCGAAGGGGGGGGGGGAGGAGGATTCCTCCTCCAATCCTAGTCCAACTAGGATTGGAAGGTGGAGTCCTTCCCTTCCTTCCCACTTCCCCTTTTTTTCTCTTTGATTTTCTTATTTCCCTATGGAGGGGCCTCTTTGGGCTTGCCCACAAGCCCACTAAGGGCTGGTGCGGCACCCCTAAGGCCTATGGGCTTCCCCTGGGTGGGCTGCCCCCCCCCCCCGGTGAACATCCGGAACCCATTTGTCATTCCCGTTAATTCCGAAAACCTCCCGGTAATCAAATGAGGTCATCCTATATATCAATCTTCATCCCCGGACCATTCTGGAAACCCTCGTGACGTCCGTGATCTCATCCGGGACTCCGGACAACATTCGGTAACCAACCATATAACTCAAATACGCATAAAACAACGTCGAACCTTAAGTGTGCAGACCCTGCGGGTTCGAGAACTATGTAGACATGACCCGAGGGACTTCTCGGTCAATATCCAATAGCAGGACCTGGATACCCATATTGGATCCTACATATTCTACGAAGATCTTATCGTTTGAACCTCTGTGCCAAGGATTCATATAATCCCGTATGTCATTCCCTTTGTCCTTTGGTATGTTACTTGCCCGAGATTCGATAGTCAGTATCCCCGTACCTATTTCAATCTCGTTTACCGGCAAGTCTCTTTACTCGTTCCGTAATACAAGATCCCGCAACTTACACTAAGTCACATTGCTTGCAAGGCTTGTGTGTGATGTTGTATTACCGAGTGGGACCCGACATACCTCTCCGTCATACGGAGTGACAAATCCCAGTCTTGATCCATACTAACTCAACAGACACCTTCGGAGATACCTGTAGACATCTTTATAGCCACCCAGTTACGTTGTGACGTTTGATACACACAAAGTATTCCTCCGGTGTCAGTGAGTTATATGATCTCATGGTCATAAGAATAAATACTTGACACGCAGAAAACAGTAGCAACAAAATGACACGATCAACATGCTACGTCTATTAGTTTGGGTCTAGTCCATCACATGATTCTCCCAATGATGTGATCCAGTTATCAAGCAACAACACCTTGTACATAGTCAGAAGACCCTGACTATCCTTGATCAACTGGCTAGCTAACTAGAGGCTTGCTAGGGACAGTGTTTTGTCTATGTATCCACACATGTATCTAAGTCTTCATTCAATACAATTATAGCATGGATAATAAACGATTATCTTGATACAGGAATTATAATAATAACTTATTTATCATTGCCTTTAGGGCATAATTCCAACAGTGCCGTCACTCTCATATTGCCATTGCATGATCATAAAATAGCTAGCGAGATGTTTTCAACGTCATATGCCATGCTAGATCGTTGCACATCCCGGTATACTGCCGGAGGCATTTCCTTTAGAGTCATCATCATTTTGAGCTGTGAGTAAATAAAAGTGTGATGATCATCATTATTAGAGCATTTTTCCATGTGAGGAAATAAAAAAAAGAGGCCAAAGAGCCCCCAAAAAAAGAGAGGCCTAAGAGCCCAAATGAAAAAAGGAGAGAAAAAGAGAGAAGGGACAATGCTACTATCTTTTTCCACACTGCTTCATAATAGCACCATGTTCTTCATGATTGAGAGCTTCTTGCTTCGTCACCACCATATGCTAGTGGGAATCTTCATTATATAACTTGGCTTGTATATTCCAATGATGGGCTTCCTCAAAATTGCCCTAGGTCTTCGTGAGCAAGCAAGTTGGATGCACACCCACTAGTTTTCCTTTTGAGCTTTCACATACTTATAACTCTAGTGCATCTCTTGTATGGCAATCCCTACTCATTCACATTGATATCTATTAATGGGCATCTCCATAGCCCTTTGATATGCCGAGTCAATGTGACCATCTCCTCCTTTTTGTCTCACAACCACCACCACACTCTATTCCACTTATAGTGTTATATCCATGGCTCGCGCTCAAATATTGCATGATAGTTATAAAAAGTTTGAGAAAGTAAGAGTGCGAAAACAATTACTTGGCCAATACCGGGGTTATGCATGATTTACATTAGTTGTGTGAGGATGATGGAGCATAGACAGACTATATGATTTTGTAGGGATAACTTTCCTTGGCCTTGTTATTTTGAAATTTCATGATTACCTTGCTAGTTTGCTTGAATTATTATTTTATCCACGTCAATAGCAAACTATTGTTTTGAATCTAATGGATCTGAACATTCACGTCACATAAGAGGAGTTACAAAGGACATCTATGCTAGGTAGCATGAAAGCATCAAAAATTCATTCTTTATCACTTCCCTACTCGAGGACGAGCAGGAGTTAAGCTTGGGGATGCTTGATACGTCTCCAACGTATCTATAATTTTTGATGGTTTCATGCTATTATCTTGTCAAACTTTGGATGTTTTGCATGCCTTTTATATATTTTTTGGGACTAACTTATTGACTCAGTGCCAAGTGCCAGTTCCTGTTTTTCCATGTTTTTGACCCCTTTCAGAGGAGATTTTGAAACGGAGTCCAAACGGAAGAAAATTCCCGAAAAGATTTTTTTCGTAGCGGAAGAAGATCGGGAAGCTTGGGAGCCAAGGCAGGGGAGCCTCAGGGGCCCCACAAGCTCCCACCCCGTGGCCAGGGGGGTAGGCCGCGACCCACAGGCTTGTGGGCCCCCTGGGTGCCCTCTGCCCTAGGGGTTGCGCCTATATATTCCCTAAAAATCCCAAAAAAATCAGGAGATCATCGAAATCACTTTTCCGCCGCCGCAAGCTTCTATCTCCGGAAGATCCCATCTGGGGCACGTTCTGATGCCCTGCCGGAGGGGGGATTCGGATATGGAGGGCTTCTTCATCAACACCATGACCTCTCCGATGATGTGTGAGTAGTTCACCATAGACCTACGGGTCCATAGCTGGTAGCTAGATGGCTTCTTCTCTCTCTTAGATCTTCAATACAAAGTTCTCCATGATCTTCATGGAGATCTATCCGATGTAATGTTCTTTTGCGGTGTGTTTGTCGAGATCCGATGAATTGTGGATTTATGATCAAATTATCTATGAATCTTATTTGAGTTTATTCTGATATCTCTTATGCATGATTTCATATCCTTGTAATTCCCTTCGAGTTGTGGGTTTTGTTTGGCCAACTAGATCTATGATTCTTGCAATGGGAGAAGTGCTTGGTTTTGGGTTCATACCGTGCGGTGACCTCACCCAGTGACAGAAGGGGTAGCGAGGCATGCATCGTGTTGTTGCCATCAAGGGTAAAAAGATGGGGTTTTCATCATTGGTTTGAGATTATCCCTCTACATCATGTCATCTTGCTTAAGGCATTACTCTATTCGTCATGAACTCAATACACTAGATGCATGCTGGATCACGGTCGATGTGTGGAGTAATAGTAGTAGATGCAGAAAGTATCGGTCTACTTGTCTCGGACGTGATGCCTATATGTATGATCATTGTCTTAGATATCGTCATGACTTTGCGCGGTTCTATCAATTGCTCGACAGTAATTTGTTTACCCACCGTGATATTTGCTATTTTGAGAGAAGCCTCTAGTAAACACTATGGCCCCCGGGTCTACTCCACACCATATTTTCAGCCTTACACCTTTTTACTTCGTTGCACTTTCCGCCTTCAGATCTCACTTTGCAAACAATCTTGAAGGGATT
Organism: Hordeum vulgare subsp. vulgare; assembly: GCF_904849725.1. NCBI lineage: Eukaryota > Viridiplantae > Streptophyta > Magnoliopsida > Poales > Poaceae > Hordeum > Hordeum vulgare. Next base: position 538,723,894 of record NC_058521.1, read on the forward strand.
GACAACCCCTTTGAAGCGTTGGGTGCAAGCTCTTTTGTGTTTGCGCAGGTACTCTGGACTTGACGAGACCCTCCTTCTGGATCGATACCTCGGTTCTCAAACTGAGGGAAATACTTACTGCTCCTGTGTTGCATCACCCTTTCCTCTTCAAGGGAAAAACCGACGCAAACAAGAGAAGTAGCATGAAGAATTCCTAGCGCCGGGGAAGGACTTTTGTTGCCGTAGCAGGGGGTGCCGGCGGGGGCGTCCATCGGGTCAGTTCGCCGTCGACGGCGCGCGGCAGGGCGAAGGTGGTGCGGTGGGCAGAGTGCGGCGCGAGCGCTCGAGTGTGCAGCGCGCGGAAGCGGGCGCACCAAATGACCAGCGCGTGATGATGATTTGGACATCGCGCTCTACTTTATATGCCGCGAGTGCGTTTATTGTGCATCCGCTGTAGCACCTTTTGCTATTGCACGCGCTAAAAAGATGATTTTTACGGCACAACGTTGTTTTAACACGGCTGTTGGAGATGCTCTTAATGACCAAGATGCCGAGGAGGAGGTCTCGCCGGGCCCCGGTGAGGCTGCTCAACCCGTTGAGTCATTGAAGAATGATAGCGTTTTAGTTCTACGGTAAAAAAATTAGTATGCTAGAAAGGAGGAAAAATACAAAACAAAATCTAGAATCTAACAAAAGGAAAAAAGATGTCATCCAACGCATATTGTAATATGCTAAAAGGAGGAAGAATCTTTTTTGTATTTTTTCTTTGAAAAGGAGAATATATTAATATTGTGAAGATACCAATTACACCCCATCTCTGCATCTATAAGTTATCGCAAAGACATTCAGGATATACATAGCCAAAAGAAAAATAATAAAAAGGAAAAAAAGTTCCCACCACAGTGATTGACTCCTCTGAGCAGACGCACACAAACCACCACCAAATACATCACCAAGAAAACATAAAAGGTCTCTAAAAGCAGTGCCTCCAAGAAAGAAACAACGCAAAAGCGTCGCCATTGCTTGATCCAAAATCTTAAGTTTTCACCTTGAAGAAGTCCGAGCTCTGAAAACAACTTCAACAATGCAATTGCCAGACTCAACCAGTGGTGAGACATTAGGTTTTCACCCTGAATGTCCCAGCTTGGTATCCGAGGAGCACCAGCAAAAATGAATTCCCACAGTGTTGTTGTCCCCACTTGATAGTGCTTCTCCTTAGAGTTATCAAACACCTAGCTGACTCCATCGCCTCGAAGGCCCTGTCCATCTAACTGATCCTCCGATGTCAGCCACCACGACCTTCCCTATAGTTGTCTACACCATAAAAATCGAGAAGCTGACATGTCCCATGGCTTCAACGAATAACAGAGCTTCGTGTCATGCCCTCACGGAACCTCGTAGGCTGAAATGGATGTCCATGATCGAATTCTATCCGATTCAGATATCTTGGGCAAGATCTACTTTGTATATGTGTGCACACATGCACTCCAATGATGCGGCATCTCAATGAGATTTTTCCTATATGGAGCATATTTATGCATGCAAAAATCTAACAAGTCATGTTGACGTCATCACATTAATTCATTTTTTTAAAATTTCAAAATGATTTATCTCACAAACCATTAATCCAATTAGCGATCCGTGTTCACCACCGAGTTTGCCTCAGTGAAGGCATCAAAACAAGATCCCATAGGTTGTGTCACTGTAGTTGTCATCTTAATAGAGAAGGGTCTCATGGACACTTGACACTCGGGGGCTACTAACGCGGAACAAGGAGCAAAGGATGGGGCAGGCCCGGGAGAGGAAGGACTAGATGGACGAGGAAAGGGCTCACCAACCGAGTCAACATACCGGCCAACTTCTCAGACCCAAACTCCCTCAAGAGCTTGGGTGCGGATCAACCATCACATGTAACCCGAGGACCTGTTGTATATAAGGTGGACCGAGGGATCCCCTTGGGTCAAGAAAGAACCCTAGAAGCTTACTTGTCTTTGAAGAATTCTATCGCTCCGCCACCATGGAAGGTGGATTGTGCTAGTTTAGGAAAGAACTTGCACGTGCCCTCCCCATCTCGAGCGACTACAATAATATAAAAAGGCAGGAATAGAGCCGTCCTCCTCTCGAGAGGCCTTCAACCTGGGTAAACTCTCTGTGTTCTATCTTGACCCCTCGATCAACCGTCATATGTCCCTATTAAAAAGACAACTGTCTCTCAACGACCATCACACAAAAAAACTGACACATCTACATCTCAGCTAAAATCTTTATTTCGTCAAATGAGGTTACCTAGAACTGGAAATGACTGAGCCTTGGACTTGTCTTGTTTCCTTCCTTTTTTATTTTTCTTTATTGCTCTTTGTACAGATCTTATATATTATTTGATGATATTACCGTAAAACTTCTATGCTCCTTTCTTAAAATAAAAGTCTGGAAGAAGTCCATACGAACTTTGATACTTCCTTACAGCCCAACTTTTGTACTCCCTCCGTCCCAAAATTCTTGTTTTAAATTTGTCCAGATATGAATGTATCTAGTCACGTTTTAGTATTTAGATACATCCATTTCTAAACAAACTTAAGACAAGAATTTTGGGACGGAGGGAGTAATAACTAAAACAGGGTAACACTAGCGCTCACCCCTCGCCACAATCTACATGATACTGTCCCGTTACAAAATATTTATAGTTCTAAGTTTGTTTTAAGTGAAATTTATTTAAGTTGACAAAGTTTGTAGAACATTATACCAACATCTACTACACCAAATTAGCTTCATTAGATTCATCAAGTGCATTTGGCTTTTGCCGTTTTGCGCCGACTGTGTAGTTGCTCCCCTGGAAATGTAATTGTTTTTGGCTCGCTTTCTCTAGGTTCATAAAGTAACCATTATACATATTCTTCTCCTTTTTCTATCAACATGAAATGGGCAGAGCATCTACATGTCACTTAGAAAGATTTCATCACGATATGTATATTTTAATTCTATGTAAACACAAGTTGGCCAAACTTAAAATAGTTCGATCCAGAACAAACGGAAAACTTCAATTATTTTAGAGGGAGTGACGAGTAAGTTGATATAGCAAGCCACACATGAATATTCCTGAGGTGGCGAACTGAGGATTGAATTTTACAGGGGGAAAAGATGTGTTAAATGAAAAAAAAATGCATTTGCTAAGTAGGGGCAAACCACTATTTAGCTTGGCATGTTATGGAGACCCAAAAAATTGAGTGGGGCAGTTGTCCCCGTTGCTTGTATGCTGGATGAGAAAGGTGTAACAGCACCCGGTCGCCTGGGCATTCTTTATGAACAGTAAAATCAAAAATATAGAAAAAAATTTAAAAAAATCTGAAACTTTGCAACATATAAAATGGTCAAACTTTGTAGGTTCTTACAAGTTTTCATGCCAAAATATCATGTAGAGAAAGGTGTACGAACAAGTTTCACACTTCAGTGCTAAAAGAGCTCAAAATTTAAAGTACTAAAAAGTTTTTCCTCCATAGAGCTCCTCAAATGTTTTTTTGGCACGAAAACTTGCAAGCACCTACAAAGTTTGATCATCTTTGATCTTGTAAAGTTTCAGATTTTTTTGATTTTTTTTCTATTTATTTTGATGTTACTGTTCATAGAGGGTGTGTAGGCACCCGGAGCTGAAAATCCACTCTCATGCTGGATTCGCCCTGACCCGTGTATAATCTTCGCGGGAAAGGAAAGAACATGGCAAGACAGACTCTACTATGACAAGCAAGAAGAAACACTGCTGAAGTTCCTAAACTTAGAGCATCTCCAACAGCCGCGCTAAACTAACGCCGCGTCGTAAATTAGGCCGTTTTAGCGCGCGCGCAACGCGGCGGATGGCTCTAACGGGCGTGCAAAAACGGCGCGCGCGGCATATGCAGTTCAGCGCGCTGGCCGAAACGCAATCGCGCGCCGCTTTTTTGCTGCGCCAACTCTCGCGCGCTCGCTCTCCCACTCCCACCCCCATCCAGCCGCGCCGCCGCCGCCGCCCGCGCCCCCTGGCGACCGTTCAGGCGCTTCCCCGGCCTATCCCCACGCCGCCGCCCGCGCCCCCTGGCGACCGTTCAGGCGCTTCCCCGGCCTATCCCCGCCGCCGCCCGCCCCCCGGCGATCGTTCTAGCGCTTCCCCGGCCTATCCCCGTGCCGCCGCGCTTCCGCCCCACCCCCTCCTAGTCCCGCCGGCCCTTGCGCGCCTATGTCGTCCGAGGAACAGCGCCCGAGCGCTCGCTGCTGCGCCGCGCCCGCAAGGTGTTCGACAAAACGCCTAAAAGGTATGTATTGCTCAAACTTCATGAATTTGGTGCATGTTTTGAATTGTAGTTTTTATAGTATAGTATTGAACATTGTACATGAGTTCGTATGATTCTTCCGAAGAAGAATTTGATATGGAAAAGGAGGAGGATCTTGCAATGATCATAGCTATGCATATCAATAAAAAACCGAAGCACGGTGGTTCGGTTATGGGTTGGGAGAAAATTTGGAGAGATAGGATTGATGCCCATAACAGATTGATGAAGAACTATTTCGTGGAGAATCCCACATACCCGGAGTCGTATTTTCGTCGCCGGTTTAGGATGAGCACCGACTTGTTCAGACGCATTGCAGAGAAACTAGCGAGCCATGACCGGTTTTTCCAGCAAAGGAGGAATGTCGCCGGTGAGCTCGGGCATAGCACCTTTCTGAAGGTGACAGCCGCTTTGCGTATGTTGGCATACGGTATCCCGGCTGATCTAGTTGATGATCACTTGGCTATGGGTGAGAGCCAAGCCATCATGTGTGTCAAGCGCTTTGCAGTGGGAATTGTGCAAGTGTTTGGCGAGGAGTATTTGAGATCTCCCACTGCTGAAGACGCCGCAAGGCTATTGGCGATGAACAAATCTCGTGGCTTTCCTGGCATGCTTGGCTCAATAGATTGCATGCATTGGAGTTGGAAGAATTGTCCAAAGGCATGGCATGGGCAATTCCACGGCCAAAAAAAGGGTTCCACTGTAATCCTTGAAGCGGTGGCCGATTAGGAGACTTGGATTTGACATGCATTCTTTGGAATGCATGGATCTTTGAATGGCATCAATGTTGTCAGCCGGTCACCACTGATGAATAAGATTGCAAATGGTGAGTTGCCACCGGTGCAGTTTGTAGCAAATGGTCGTACGTACAACTATGGCTATTATCTAACGGATGGCATCTATCCAAAGTGGCAAACCTTCGTGAAGCCGTTGAAAAAGCGGGAAGGTAAGAAAAATCTTGATTTTCATAATGCTCAGGCGGCGGCTAGAAAAGATGTGGAGAGAGCATTTTGGGATTTTGCAAGCCCAATTTGCTATTGTGAAAGGACCGGCTAGATTTTGGGATCAAAAAATGCTTTGGTACATCATGCACGCTTGTGTGATCATGCACAACATGATCATCGAGAATGAGCGTGGCCAAGATTTAGACTACTCACAGTATGAACTCTTGGGACACCCCGTGCTAGTGCGACGGAGGGCTGAAAGGGTAGCCCATTTTGTTGTCTCCTATCATGCCATTCGGCGTCCCACAACGCACAATGAACTTCAGAAGGATCTGATTAAAGAGTGGTGAGCATGGCATGGACGACAAAGATCATGATTTCTGCATTCGACATTGTATTGTTCATGAACTATTGGTTGTGTTTATTGCATTATTTGTTGGACTGAACGATAAATTATTTGGTTGAGTTGTAATGACTATTTATTGTTGATTTATTTTATTTGTTTGATCATTTTTGCTCATATTTTTTAAAATATATATGTGGTTTGTGCGTGCTGCGCGCGCTGTATCTTTAGGCGATGCTGAAGCGGCGCGTGCGCGCTGCATTATAGCGCAGTCATTGGAGCCAGCGCTGGTGGCCGCGCTAAACCAGCCAAAACACGCGCGGCGAACAGGTTTTTTGCGCGCGCGCTTTCGAGATGCTCTTAGCCACGTATGAAAATTCACGAGGCATGTGTATGGATCCGTGCAGGCAAGGAAGGAATATGCTGTTCAACTTGCCAAAATTAGACGCTAGACAGGCAGCAAGAAACACTGCTGAAGTTCCCAATCCTCCCCGCTCCTCTAAAACTCTGCCAGCACTCAGCAGTTTACAGCTGACCTCTCAACATACTGAGCAGTGAGCAGAATACAGAACCATGGTTAAACACTCTGGTACTTATCTCAAAAGCGTCGTGTACCGCTCACTCGGATGCAATACAGAATAATACTGACACGTAAATGAATAAGCAAAGTACGACATGGCATGCAGCTCTCGCTCTTCCTAAGATTCACCGCCGCCGTCTCCGGGCACCGAGAGTGCGAGGGCAAGGCAGAGAGGCACGACGGCGTAGGCCCCGAGCTTGAGCAGCTCCTCGGTGTCCTTGGAGATGGCGCCGATGCGGGACCAGTCGCCGCTGTACCTGCAAGCCAACGAGACTTCGTCTATTTTATCTATGATCGGTGCGCGCCGGCCGATGCGCTGTGAGCTCACGTACCCGGCGTCGACGAAGCCGAGGGCGAAGAGAACCGCGCCGGCGCGCAGGAGCACGGCCTTGCCGTTGAGCGCGCCGGCGAGGCCGTTGTTGGCGTTGCCCCCGCCTCGCTCTGCTTCCGGTGGAGACTTCTTGGTGCTGCTTCGCGGGCGGAGGAGGTGCAGGCGCCTCCCGCGGTGCGTGGGCGTGGCCGTGCGCGGGGAGGCGGCGGTCCTGGCGCCGTGGCCGACGCAGGAGCGCAGCATTGCTCTCCTTGTTGCGCGCTCTGTTCGCTCTGGTTTCCTTCTCGTCCACACGTGTGTTTGCGGCGAGAGGCGGAGGCGCGGAGCTGATCTGACTGTGAACGCTTTGGCTGAGCACGACTCAGCTCCTCCTTTATCAACCTACTGGCTTGTTGCAGCTGAAGTGATGGACATGCTTCGGCTCGTATGGCCCACATATGCTTGTTTTATGCATTGGATACAGGAACCTGGCAAATGAATCCTCGAGCAGAGAACCAACTTGATCCAATGCTCATGAGTAAATTGAAGTAAAAATGAAGTATCAAATGAATCATCGACAATCCCTTTTGGAGGCCGAGCTTCAATGAAATAGACATACATGAAAGTATTAATGCATAAGTGTGTAAATTTTCAGGACGAAATATGTTGAAATGAGGGTTGTGCAAAGAAAATAACTTTATGATTTTTTAACATATGATACCATTCATCCATTTAAATCATTATTTTATTTTATTTTACAGACTGCATTTTAAGGTATTTCATACTGAATTTTTACGCACATATGCAGAATATCCTTGTTTATTTATATATTTTTTTCCAAATTTTTCTGATAGTGGAAAGTTTAGTTTTTTTAAAAAAAATGACCTTCATGAAAGCCCAAGCCAAAACGCCTCACTCACGTATCATACACACACAAAAAAAGCTAAACGGACGACCATACACCTAATGCATACAACACGATACCATATCATACAAACTCAATGCATGATACAACGATGCTAAAGAACAGCTACACCACCTCAAACTACACCAATCAATCGAAAGATGAAAACAAGAATACTTCTTGAAGTCGTCGAAGTCCATCGTAACCAGGTCCCGTGCAGAGATGAAGCTGTGCCCTATGAACCATGAACTCCAAAACAACGCCTTCAAAAAGGATACAACATCAAAATACTGCCATTTCCTGATACAAAGAATTATGATTTTCACACGGAGCAACACGAAGATCAGAGGATAGCTATAACAATGGGCTCATGAAGAAGACGACGCTCATGGACGTCGCTGAACGCGGGCAAGAGGAGCGTCATGGGAGGGGGCTTATGTGAAGCTTCCATAGGGGCAAGCCTCGGCTGAATTATTGGAAGGCCATCGTGCAACTTATCAAACTTCAGCCCGTGGAATGGGGCTGCAATTATGATGCATGCCATTTTGTTTCAAAAAGGAAAAATGATGCATGCCATTTTCTACCCCGAGCAGTAAAAAAGAGCACAGCTGGCTAGCACACTGCCAGTAGGACAGTAACACTTGCAAGCGATAAGTCATCAATCTTCCTCTCGAAACATGAGCCATGGTCCTTTCCCAGCAACGATGGGATGAAATATATAATCCCTCCGTTTCAAAATAAATGTCTCAACTTTGTACTACCTTTAGTATAAAGTTGTACTAAGCTTTTTGTATTATCTCTAGTACAAAGTTGTATTAAGCTTGAGACACTTATTTTGAGATGGAGGAAGTATATGTACTACACCTTTCCCTTAAAACAAACAAAAAAGTGGACTACACCGTCATTTGCTCGAAAATTCGGAGCAGAGAAACAGACTCAAGTGCATGCTGCAACATCGAAAAAGATAGGCTACAATATCCACGGATCGAGAGAAAAAACAGGAAGGAGCATACCAGTTTTGTGTGCATAGGAGAAGATCATAAGCAAACACAAAGGGACCGCTCCCGCGACGCGCCGTGCGAGCACGTCATGGGATGTTACCCAGCCGCCGCCGGAGCAGCGTCTCCTCATGCATCCTCTACCCTCGTTGCCACAAGTCCGTGCTGTCGGGCAAAGCCAGGCTGGTGCTGGAGATGGCGGGGCCGTCTCTTCTCTCCGATGTGGGGGTTTGGCGTGGGCTGGCGATCCCGAGTGAAGGCGCGGCGGCGTTGGGCAGAACTTGGAGGCGGTCGGTCTTTGGTTCTTCGTTCCAGTCGTGGAGGGCTGGTCGAAGTGTTGATTCTCGCGTGGGTTGGCGGCAGTCGACGACTGCATTGCCCAAATCCAGCCCGTCAGAGCCCAGAGAGTCCTGTGATTGTTGGCCCTGTTGTTCTTCGTGTCTCGATTTTTTGATTTGTTTCATCCTGTCCTCTTTGATCTGGACACCGACGGGTTCCGGTCATTCGTTCAGAGATCTTAGCTTATGGCGCATGGCGTCACTGGATATCTAGATCAGAATTGACCCGGACGGGTGTGCCCTCATCTTCGGCTAGAGAGGCTTCATGATGCCATGGCGCGAAGCTTCGCTGCCTTGCGAGTGCCATAAGACATGTCTAAGTATAGATTTCCATGGCATTGACAGTGGTAAAGGAAGTCATGGTGGCTATGATCGAAGTCTTGTAACGAAGAATAGTAGTTTTGGTTGCGTTGAAGAATGGCAGCACAAGTTTTTTTCCGTGTGTCGGGTGTTGAAGACTGGCAGCGGCGGCCTTGGCAGGAGGGGCCGACAACACATGTGGACAACCTTTTTGGGGGTGCTTTTCAAGCACCGAGCCGTGATCTTAAGGTAAAAGTCCAAGGTCTGGTCTTTATTGGTTGTATCTGGCAATGGTCTTGTGAAGGCATTTTTTTGTATCTCGGACACTCTCCAGGATGAAAACTCAACATCTTTGATTGGACGACGACAATGCTTGTGCATTGTTTCCTTCTTGGAGGCCTCGCTTCTAGAGAACCTTTTATGTAGTACGGGTGTTATCTTTGATGATGATTAGAGTGTTGTTGTGTGAGTGTTTCATCACTGCGCTCGAGTCTTTGTTTTTATATTTCTCTCTTTTTAGATTTTTATTTTTGGCTGTGTGCATCCTTGATATCTTATTGATGCAGAGGTTGGATGTAATTGATATCTTCGCGATATTAATATATTCTTTTTTATTGAAGAAAAACACAAAATTTATGGTATAAGCAGATGTTGATCATCACCACAATAGCTTTTTCACTTTGACCATAAAAGGGAGGTAAAATAACATCCTATCAGTCTATCACTATCAGTATAAGCACAGTAGGCACGCTGCCACCGAAAGTGCATTTCTGCTCCCGAGCTCATTTGAGCTCGGGTGAACAGTAAAATCGAAAATAAATCTAAAAATGTTAAAAAAATTCTGAAATTTTTTGAGACCAACTTTGACAAAATTTCTAAATGCATGCAAAAATTTGGCATGAACTAACATTTTTACAAGGCGTGACAAAATAAACAAAATGGATGCTCTGAAAATGCGCATTTTCAGAGTGTCTATTTTGTTTATTTTTCCACGCCTTGTAGAAATGTTAGTTCATGTCAAATTTTTGCATGCACTAAAAACTTTTGTCAAAGTTGGTCTCAAAAAAATTTCAGTATTTTTTAAACATCTTTTGAAAATTTTCCGATTTTACTGTTCATCCGAGGTCAAATGAGTTCGGGAGCGGATACTCCACGTCCCGCTGCCACTGCCATTACACTGGCATCCTCACCACCGTCGTTGAGCCGAGAATGGGAGAAAAATGGATCCTGCCTATTTACGTGAAAAGAGACCACATCGGTACAACGATTTATTGCCGTCCGTCCCTTTCTCTGCCCGAGCCCATAGCAGTGCGGCATGTGCGAGGCCATTGCCGCCAGCCCCTTTCTCACGTATGCCTTTCTCGGTCAAGGGGCCAAGAAGTCCATCCTCGAGGAGGAATCCAGAAGCGAAGCTTAGTAGGAGACTAGGAGTATATATCACTGCTGCACATTTGAGAGGAGAGGCGGAGGGAGGGGGAGGAAGAAGAAAGAGGAAGAGGGTTTAACTACGTGGCATGGAAATCATGGCATAGTTGGTTCTTTCTTCTTTCTCTTCCTCTCTCTGCCGCTTGTTCTTTCTTCTTCGCAAGCAGCAGTCTCGATCTGGACCCTCGCAGCCAGCCGCTGCAGAGAGGGAGGACAGGCCGCCAGCATTGCCGGCTGCGCTCTGCCACGCCCGGCGCAAGGTGAGTTGATGATCCCAGGGCCGGGCTACCTCTCTTCTTCCCCGAATCTCTGCCTGCAAACTAGTGCATCGACACTATATATGTAAGCTATCGATTCATGTATGCAGAGACAAGCGGGATGGACGGCTTGGAAGGTTTTGAGTTCTTCCAGATCATACTTGAGAAGCCCTCCAGCAGGCTGGTATATAGTGCAAGATGTCCCTTCCCTTTGTGCACGTTTCTTTATCGCTCTGCTGCCTGTGCCTAGTGTTTGATCGGTTCAGTTAATGCTTGACCATCGCTGCAGAGGCTGCCTGACAAGTTTACGATGGTGCTGCTACACGGAGGCAAGCCCCAGGAAGCAGTGAAGCTGCGGGAGGCCGGCCATGGGCGTCGCTTATGGGACGTGAAGGTGGTGTTGGATGCCGACGGCCACATGTACCTAGGGAGCGGTTGGGAGCAGTTCGCCCGTGCCCACGACCTGCGGCTCGGCTACTTCCTCGAGTTCAGCTACGACGGCGATGCCGTGCTCACCGTCAAGGTGTTCGACGTGAACATGTGCCGCAGGCACTACAAACACGACAACGGTGCCAGTACGCCTCTTCTTCCTCTTCTTCGTCTTCGTTCCAGTACAATGGTTGTAGTTTGTAGTAAGAATTAATTAAAGAAGGATGCTTTTTTGCATTTGGCCAGGCAGTGGGAGCAGCAGCGACGGTGACAATGAGAGCAAGAACAGCAGCGTCGGTGACAGTGGCAGCAACGACGGCGGCGCCGGTGACAATGGCACCAACAACAGCAGCATGGTGGAGATGGAGGTCGAGAACGGGCCGACATCGCAGTTCAGCGCCATGCTGAGGAAATGCAACCTAGGCAAGAAGCAGGAACAGTACCTGGTGAGTGCGCTCTTCATGCTCGAGCATGACCAGTCAAGCGTGTTGATATATCCACGAGGTGCTATCTGGTCACTGATTCCATCCGCTGCTCGCCGGCCGTGGCGGACGCGCGCAGAACGTGCCGGTGGATTTCCAGCTCGCGCACGCGTACGCGGAGAGGAGCAAGGTGGAGCTGCGGATGCGCGGCAAGTCGTGGCCCGTGCACCTGAAGCACAACCCCAAGACGAGCGGCAGGCCCCGCGCGTCGTTCAGGTACGGGTGGCACCAGTTCTGCGTCGACAACAGCCTCGGCGAGGGAGATACCTGCTTCTTCCGAGCGATCCGCCAAGGAAGCGGCGGCGGCGACGACCACCTGCTCAAGGTGGAGGTGAGGAAGCCAGACGGCAGCTTCCTGGTCTGAGGCGAGGCCGGTGGCAGCCGGCCTCCGTTGCATGCATCGGCCTGGGGTTGGCCGGCGTGACTGAGTGCGTTATTATGATTTGCTTATGATAACTGTAAGACCTTAATTCTCTGTACTACTCGACTGCTGATGCTACTAGCAGCGTACGTGAGTGACTAAACCTGGCTGTGTTTATCCGCGTGCAAATGATTATTGTTGAGCATGTCAATCCCTCAGCACGGCCGCGAGGCTGAGTGGTGCTGCATCGATTGTTTCCTGCATTGCCATTCCAAGCAAACGCGACGACGCCGGCCCTGAGCTGTAGAACGTGGGGGTGCTCTGGAGCATTGCGAGCCTTGCATGGTTTTGCCCAGTCCGTCCCACATGAGCTTTCCGCGCAACTTTCTTCCCGTGTGATTTGTGTCCCGTACATGTACAGTGGAGTGGTATGGTGAGTAATGGCAACTCCAACTGACCGACGCAAACACACGTGGATTTGGGTGGGCCTAAGGGCGACGTCCGGCCCCTTCTTTGTTTTGCTGCTCAAGGCGTCCAAAAATGATAGACCTATAAAAACTTGCAAATGTTTACTTAACCTTTCAAACTAACTCTTCTCTCCTCCCTGATTTTCAGTGGGGGTGGGGCCCCTCATCCCTCAATTACCAATCACAATCGTACACATCAGTTTGTACGTAAAATCTTTACGTAAGCCTTTGTAGGTGTAACATTACTCCAAGGCGTCCAACCGACAGACGCATTTCGTTCCCGCAGCCAGTACGTGGCCATATTTTTACACAACCTTTGCATGCAAATCAACATTGTCCAAAGTATAAAATTACATAGTTTTTACAATAAAAAAATTCATAGTTTACAAACCAAATGACCCTAGCCGCCGCCGGCCAACCTTCCTCCTCCGCCCCTCCTCCCCTGCCGCCGCCGGCAAGCTCCACCAGGCAAAGCCCGCTTGGGGTCGGCGGTGGCAGGTGGCTTGCTGCGCAGGGGCAGTCTCGCGAGGCGGTGACGCGGGCAGCCGTGACGGACGACCGGTGGCTGGCTCGCGTTGACCGGCGTGCTAGTCAGGCACGGTGACACGCGTGCGTGCCCGAGGTGCGAGTTGGGCGACGGATCCGCGGGGTCCGGGAGTCGCTGTTGCGCCAGATCTGGGGCGGACAGTCTGCACGGCTGGAACGGCAAGCAGAGGCCAACGAGGTGAGCGCATGCGTGCGGGCGCGCGCTTGGTCCGCAAGGCGCAGGAGGCGTCCCGGCGCAGTTGCGCCGCTACATGCGGGGCAGGGGCGGTTGCCAGATCCAGGAAGGCGAAGGTGCATGGTGCTCAGGCGTCGCTCCCCTGGATCCGTGGCCTGCCGGTTGCGGGAGGCGCACATACGTTGTTCCTAGTGCGGATCTGCTGGGTGGCCGCTTGATGACTCCGACGGACTGGCCGGTGGCTTGGATCAGCAACCCTGTGGGCGGGCGGCCGGTCTTGTGCTGCATCTGGTGGCAGGACCTGGGCTGGCCGGTGGCTTGGATCAGCAGCCCTGCGGGCGGGCGGTCGGTCTTGTGATGCATCTGGTGGCAGGACCGGACTGGCCGGTGGCTTGGATCAGCAGCCCTGCGGGCGGGCGGTCGGTCTTGTGCTGCATCTGGTGGCAGGACCCGGTCTGATGGTGGTTCAGGAGGCTCGACGTTGCTGCGGGTGTGGAGGTCGTTACGGCGGTGGCTGGTGGGAGACAAATGGCGTCGGTGCGGTGGTTGCATCCTTCGTCGGGAGATGAATGGACCGCAGGCGTTGCATCCTCGAGGAGACGAATGGCGTCGTGCTTGGTTGCATCCTTCTGATGGGAGACGTAGAGGTTGCATCCGCGGAGGTTGCATCCTCCGTCTAGCGGGGGACGTAGATGCAAGGTTTTGGGAGCGCGTCGAGTTTGTCGGGAGGCTCCGGCAGCGGCTGGATGCGGGGTGTGATAAGTCTCCAACGTATCTATAATTTTTGATGGTTCCATGCTATTATCTTGTCAACTTTGGATGTTTTGTATGCATGAATATGTTATTTTATATCTTTTTTGAGACTAACCTATTAACTCAATGCCAAGTGCGAGTTTCTGTTTTTTCGTGTTTTTGACCTTTTTCAGAGAGGAATATTAAACGGAGTCCAAACAAAATAAAACCTACGGGATGATTTTTTTTCCATAACAGAAGATACGCAGGGGACTTGAGAATCAAGGCAAAGGACCTCGGGGGAGGTCAAAAGCCCCCTAGCCGCGGCCTGGGGGGCGCCTAGCAGGCTTGTGGGCCCCCCGTGGCTCCTTTGCCCTACCTCTTCCGCCTATAAATTCTCTAAAAATCCAAAACAACCATAGGGAGCCACGAAAATACTTTTCCACCGCCGCAAGCTTCTGTCTCCGCAAGATCCCATCTCGGGACCGTTCTGGTGCCCTGCCGGAGGGGGGATTCAGACACGGAGGGCTTCTTCATCAACACCATTGCCTCTTCGATGATGCGTGAGTAGTTCACCACAGACCTTCGGGTCCATAGCTAGTAGCTAGATGACTTCTTCTCTCTCTTGGATCTTCAATACAAAGTTCTCCATGATCTTCATGGAGATCTATCCGATGTAACCTTCTTTTGCGGTCTGTTTGTCGAGATCCGATGAATTGTGGATTTATGATCAGATTATCTATGAATATTATTTGAGTCTCCTCTGATCTCTTATATGCATTATTTCGTATCCTTGTAATTCTCTTCGAGTTGTGGGTTTAGTTTGGCCAACTTGATCTATAATTCTTGCAATGGGAGAAGTGCTTGGTCTTGGGTTCATACCGTGCGGTGTCCTCACCTAGTGACAGAAGGGGTAGCGAGGCACGCATCGTGTTGTTGCCATCAAGGGTAAAAAGATGGGGATTATATCATATTGCATTAATCTATCCCTCTACATCATGTCATCTTGCTTAAGGCGTTACTCTGTTTGTTATGAACTCAATACACTAGATGCATGCTGGATAGCGGTCGATGTGTGGAGTAATAAAAGTAGATGCAGAAAGTATCGGTCTACTTGTCTCGGACGTGATGCCTATATGTATGATCATTGCCTTAGATATCATCATGACTTTGCGCGATTCTATCATTTGCTTGACAGTAATTCGTTCACCCACCGTAATACTTGCTATCATGAGAGAAGCCTCTAGTGAACACTATAGCCCCCGGGTCTACTTCACATCATATTTTCAGATCTACACAATTACTTTGTTGCACTTTTCACCTTCATATCTCACCTTGCATATAATCGTGAAGGGATTGACAACTCCTTTATAGCGTTGGGTGCAAGTTTGTTTGTTTTTGCGCAGGTACATTGGTGCCTCATCTTGATACTCCTACTCGATTGATACCTTGGTTCTCAAACTGAGGGAAATACTTACTGCTACTATGTTGCATCACCCTTTCCTCTTCAAGGGAAAAACCAACGCAAGCTCAAGAGGCAGCAAGAAGAATTTCTGGCGCCGTTGCCAGGGAGTATTCAAGTGAAGCTTATCCAAGTAACTATCGCAAACTCAGCTCTTGCATTTACATTATTTGCGTTTTGCCTCTCATTTTCCTCTCCACCACTTCTGAAAAATAAAACAAAATTTACAAAAATATTTGCCTTTTTCGTTCGCCCTTTCTTTTGCTTGGTTTCTGTTCGCTTGTGTGCTTGTCTGCTTGCTAAGTCACCATGACTGAAAATACCAAATTGTGTGACTTCTCGAATACTAATAATAATGATTTTATTAGTACTCCGATTGCTCCCACCACTAGTGCGGAATCATATGAAATCAATGCTGCCTTGCTGAATCTTGTTATGAAAGAGCAATTTTCCGGCCTTTCCAGTGAAGATGTCGCATCCCATCTTAATACCTTCATTGAGTTATGCAATATACAAAAGAAGAAATATGTGGATAATGATATGATTAAATTGAAGCTATTTCCGTTCTCATTACGAGACCGAGCAAAAACTTGGTTTTCATCTTTACCCAAAAATAGTATTGATTCTTGGAACAAGTGTAAAGATGCTTATATTTCCAAGTATTTTCCACCGGATAAGATTATCTCTCTCCGTAATGATATCATGAATTTTAAGCAACTAGATCATGAACATGTTGCACAATCTTGGGAGAGAATGAAATTGATGATTAGAAATTGTCCCGCTCATGGCGTGAGTCTTTGGATGATTATACAAATCTTCCATGCTGGTTTGAATTTTGCTTCTAGAAATATCTTGGATTCCGCCTCCGGTGGAACTTTCATGGAAATCACACTAGGAGAAGCCACAAAACTCCTAGATAATATCATGACAAACTATTCTCAATCTCACACTGAAAGGTCACCTACTAGTAAAGAAGTGCATGCTATAGCAGAAATTAACTCTACGAGTGCTAAGATGGACGAGTTAATGAAATTGTTTGCTAGTAAAAGTGCTCCTTTAGATCCAAATGATATGCCTTTGTCTTGCTTGATTGAGAATAGCAATGAAAGCTTGGATGTTAATTTTTTTGGTAGGAATAATTTTGGCAACAACAATGCTTATAGAGGTAACTTTATTCCTAGGCATTTTCCTAGTAATCCCTCTAATAACTTTGGAAATTCCTACAACAAAGATCAAGGAAATTACAATAAATTACCCTCTGATCTTGAGAGTAATATTAAATAGTTTATCAACTCACAAAAGATTTTCATTGCGTCCATAGAAGAAAAACTGCTCAAAATTGATGACTTGGCTAGGAACGTTGATAGAATGTCTCTTGATATTGATGCTTTGAAATTGAGATGTGCTCCTCCCAAGATTAATATGGATGGAACCTTTAAAGCTATGCGTGTTTCCATGAATGAGAGTAAAGAAAGAACCGCCCAAATTCGTGCTAGACATGAATGGCTTAAAAAGGTGTTTTCTCGTGATGAGAATCACGAAGATCTTAAAGTGCTTGGTGTGAATCCTATTGAATCCTTGTTTTCTAATGTCAATCCTAATGATGATGGGGCTGGATATGAATCCACTTTGGTTGAGAAACGCCCCAATGATTCGGAGTCTATTTATCTTGATGCTAAAAGCACTGAAAGTGGAGTAGAGGATATCAAAACTTTGAGTAGTGATGAAATTACTACTTTGGATTTCAAGGAATTCAATTATGATAGTTTCTCTTTGATTGAATGTATTTCCTTGATACAATCCATGCTATACTCTCCACGTGCTTATAGCCAAAATAAGGCTTTTACCGATCATATCGTTGATGCTATGATGAAATCTCTTGAAGAGAAACTTGAGTTGGAGATATCTATTCCTAGAAAACTTCATGATGAGTGGGAACCTACTATCAAAATCAAGATTAAAAACTATGAATGCAATGCTTTGTGTGATTTGGGTGCTAGTGTTTCCGCTATTCCAAAGTATTTATGTGATGTTCTAGGCTTCAATGAGATTGATGAGTGCTCTCTTAATTTGCATCTTGTGGATTCTACTATTTAGAAACCTATGGGAAGGATCAATGATGTTCTTATTATTGCAAATAGGAACTATGTACCCGTAGATTTCATTGTGCTTGATATTGATTGCAATCCGACATGTCCCATCATTCTTGGTAGACCTCTCCTTAGGACTATTGGTGCTGTCATCAATATGAAGGAAGGGAATATTAGATTTCAATTTCCATTAAAGAATGGCATGGAACACTTTCCTAGAAAGAAAATAAGATTGTCTTATGAATCCATGATGAGGTCTACTTATGGTTTGAGCACCAAAGACGACGATACTTGATTCTATCGCCTTATGCCTAGCGAAGGGCGTTAAACAATAGCGCTTGTTGGGAGGCAACCCAATGAGTTTATCTTTGCTTTTTTTGCTTTCTGTTTTGTTGTGTACACACCATCATAATTCTGTTATGATTGTGTTTTTATGTTTCTTTTTGTGTTTGTGCCAAGTAGAACCTTTATGACTAGTTTTGGTGTTGGTTGTTTGATCATGCTAAAAAGACAGAAACTTTGCGCTCACGAAATTATTTTTAATTACTATACAGAAAGATCTTTTGAGTTGATTCTTTTTGCTGCTGGTTGATATGAAAATTTCCCTAATTGTCATAATTGTTCAGAATTTTGGAGATACCAGAAGTATACGAAGTATACAGATTGCTATAGTCTGGTCTGTTTTTGACAAATTCTGTTTTTTGTTGTGTTGATTGCTTATTTTGATGAAACTATGGATAGTATAGGGGTTTACTAGCCATGGAAAAGTGAGAATACAGTAATCTAACATCAATCTAAATAGAAATCAAGTTTACTACAGTACCTAAAGAGTTGGTGGTTAGTTTTCTTATGCTAATTATATCACGAGTTTCTGTTTAAGTTTTGTGTTGTGAAGTTTTCAAGTTTGGGTGATGTTCTCATGGACAATGGAACAAAGAGTGGAAAGAGCTTAAGCTTGGGGATGCCCAAGGCATCCCAAGCCAAATTCAAGGACATCAAAAAGCCTAAGCTTGGGGATGCCCCGGGAAGGCATCCCCTCTTTCATCTTCAATCCATCGGTAACGTTACTTGGAGCTATATTTTTATTCAGCACATGATATGTGTTTTGCTTGGAGCGTCGTGTATCATATGAGCCTTTTCTTTTTGTTTTGTCACAATCATCCTTGCTGCACACCTTTTTGAGAGGGACATGCACTCATCGTGAATTTGCTAGAATACTCATTGAGCTTCGCTTATATCTTTTGAGTTAGGCAATTTAGCTCGCATGTGCTTTACTTATATCTTTTGAGCTAGATAACTTTGCTCTAGTGCTTCACTTAGATCTTTTCAGAGCACGGCGGTGTCATATTTTGAAGAAATAAAAATTCTCGATCTTCACTTATATATTTTTGAGAGTACTCTCTCTAAGTAACTTGGTAATTGGTGTGTGCTATGAAAGTAGTTCTAAAGATGATAAGCATCCAAAGAGGATAAAATAAAAACTTCCATATTCAAGTGCATTGATTAGTAAGAGAAGTTTGATTCCTCACAATTAGTTTCGAGACATGGATATGATAATATTAGAGTTATGTTAGTAGGGTGTTGTGAATCTAGAAATACTTGTGTTGAAGTTAGTGATTCCCGTAGCATGCAAGTATGGTGAACCGCTATGTTAGGAAGTCGAAGCATAATCGATATATTGATTGTCATCCTTTGTGTGGTTGTCGGGATCGCGCGATGGTTAACACCTACCAACCCTTCCCCTAGGAGTATGCGTTTAGGACTTTGTTTCGATTACTAATAAAACTTTCGCAATAAGTATATGAGTTCTTCATGACTAATGTGAGTCCATGGTACAGATGCACTTTCACCTTCCACCATTGCTAGCCTCTCTAGTGCCGTGCAACTTTCGCTGGTGCACAAACCCACCATATACCTTCCTCAAAACAACCACCATACCTACCTATTATGGCATTTTCATAGCCATTCCGAGATATATTGCCATGCAACTCCCACCGTTCCGTCTCATGACTTGTGTCGTCACTTTCATATTGCCATTGCATGATCGTAAGATAGCTAGCGAGATGTTTCAACGTCATACGCTAAGCTAGATCGTTGCACATCCCGGTACACTGCCGGAGGCATTTCCTATAGAGTCATCATTGTTCTAAGTATTGAGTTCTAAGTAAATAAAAGTGTGATGATAACCATTATTAGAGCATTGTCCCATGTGAGGAAATAAAAAAAGAGGCCAAAGATGCCCACCAAAAAAATAAAAAAAAGAGAGGCCAAAGAGCCTAAACAAAAAAAAGAGAAAAAGAGAGAAGGGACAATGCTACTATCTTTTTTCACACTTGTGCTTCAAAATAGCACCATGTTCTTCATGATAGAGAGTCTCTCGTTTCGTCACTTTCATATACTAGTGGGAATTTTCATTTTTTAACTTGGCTTGTATATTCCAATGATGGGCTTCCTCAAAATTGCCCTAGGTCTTCGTGAGCAAGCAAGTTGGTTGCACACCCACTAGTTTTCCTTTTGAGCTTTCACACACTTATAGCTCTAGTGCATCCGTTGCATGGTAATCCCTACTCATTCACACTGATATCTATTGATGGGCATCTCCATAGCCCGTTGATACGCCGAGTCGATGTGACCATCTCCTCCTTTTTGCCTCACAACCTCCACCACACTCTATTCCAGCTATAGTGCTATATCCATGGCTCACGCTCATGTATTACGCGAGAGTTGAAAAAGTTTGAGAAAGTAAGAGTGCAAAAACAATTACTTGGCCAATACCGGGGTTGTGCATGATTTAAATTCGTTGTGTGGGGATGATGGAGCATAGCGAGACTATATGATTTTGTAGGGATAACTTTCTTTGCCTTGTTATTTCAAAAGTTCATGATCACATTGCTAGTATGCTTGAAGTATTATTGTTTTCATGTCAATAGTAAACTATTGTTTTGAATCTTACGGATCTGAACATTCATGCCACAAGAAAGAAGTTACAAAGGACAAATATGTTAGGTAGCATTCCACATCAAAAATTCAGTCTTTATCACTTCCCTACTCGAGGACGAGCAGGAGTTAAGCTTGGGGATGCTTGATACGTCCCCAACGTATCTATAATTTTGTATGGTTCCATGCTATTATCTTGTCAACTTTGGATGTTTTCTATGCATGAATATGCTATTTTATATCTTTTTTGGGACTAACCTATTAACTCACTGCCAAGTGCGAGTTTCTGTTTTTTCCGTGTTTTTGACTTTTTCAGAGAAAAATATTAAACGGAGTCCAAACGGAATAAAACCTGTGGGGTGATTTTTTCCATAACAGAAGATGCGCAGGGGACTTGAGAACCAAGGCAAAGGACCTCAGGTGAGGTCACAAGCCCCCTAGCCACGGCCTGGGGAGGCGCGCCTAGCAGGCCTGTGGGCCTCCTGTGACTCCTTTGCCCTACCTCTTCCGCCTATAAATTCTCTAAAAATCCAAAACCACGAGAGAGAGCCACGAAAATACTATTCCGCCGCCGCAAGCTTCTGTCTCCGCAAGATCCCATTTAGGGATCGTTCTGGTGCCTTGCCAGATGGGGGATTCGGACATGGAGGGCTTCTTCATCAACACCATTGCCTCTCCGATGATGCGTGAGTAGTTCACCACAGACCTTCGGGTCCATAGCTAGTAGCTAGATGACTTCTTCTCTCTGTTGGATCTTCAATACAAAGTTCTCCATGATCTTCATGGAGATTGATATGTATCCGTCGTATCTATAATTTTTGATTGTTTCATGCCAATATTCTACAACTTTCATATACTTTTGGCAACTTTTTATACTATTTTTGGGACTAACATATTGATGCAGTGCCCAGTGCCAGTTCCTGTTTGTTGCATGTTTTTTGTTTCGCGGATTATCCATACCAAACGAAGTCCAAACACAATAAAAAAACTACAGGGATTTTTTGGAATATTGTCGTAGAAGACTTCATGTAGGTGTAGTAGTGGTGGATGCTCGTTGTTGACGAATATCATCTTGAGTTGGGAGCAATCCTTGTTGTTTCTTACTATTCTCACCTACATGGGTTAGTCCAAAGCACAAGGAACATATGCAAGGATATCTATGGATATGGAATGAAATGCATGTGATATGATGTCCAAAGATACATTAATTACATTGTTCCTTGCCTACCTTTGAGGGAATGTGTGACTCCTTGAACTAATGCATATGGTTGGAGTTGATTACATATAGTTCTTGCCAAAATGAATAAGAGTGAATTTCACTCGCGAAGTCACCCCTCAAGAACTTCTCTAGTTCTTCTTCTTGGGGACCCACATCAACTTGATGGGGATCCTTGGAGTTGTGGTAGCACTAGATGAAGTAGAGCTTGTCCTTGGGAATCGACTTGACCTTGGCCTAGGGTTCTTCCTCAAATGAGTCAATCTCCTCTTGAAGCTTTCCCTTGCCCTTGTGTTCTTGTGGTAGAAGGTCATCTTGAGAGCTTGTTCCCTTGGGGATATACAGTAGGATCATACTTCTCCTTTTGAGGAACAAACTTCAAGATGGGATATTAACCCTCATCCCATTCAATTATGTTGGCATTAAAGTACCCAACACCTTGATTCTTCCGATGTCCTCCTTGCTTGCGAACAATTTCCTTGAATTGCTTCCTTCTGGAAAGACTCTTGACGACACATCTCTCTATAATTCCTTTCAATAAATCGTTTTCTAGCTCAAATGTAACTTGGCTAAGAGATTCATTAGTGGAATGTCGCATGGGAAACAAAAAATTTCCTACGCGCAGGAAAACCTATCATGGTGATGATCATCTACGAGAGGGAGATTGGATCTACGTACCCTTGTAGATCACTAAGCGGAAGCGTATATAACGTGGTTGATGTAGTGGAACGTTTCCGCGATTCAGATCGCCGTAGTCGTACTATCTCCTAACGATTCGTCCCGCGAACTTCATCACGATCCGTCCCGCGAACTTCATCACGATCCATCCTGCGAACTTCATCACGATCCTTCCCAATCTAGTGCCGAATGGAAAACACCTCCCCGTTCAGCACACGTACATCTCGATGACGATCTCCACCTTCTTGATCCAGCAAGAGGGGGCGGAGAGGTAGAAGAGTTCTCCGGCAGCATGACGGCGCTCTGATACGTCCATTTTGCATCATGTTTTCATGTTGATATTTATCGCTTCTTGGGCTATTATTTCACTTCATGATACAATACTTATGCCTTTTCTCTCTTATTTTGCAAGGTTTACATGAAGAGGGAGAATGCTGGCAACTGGAATTCTGGCCTCAATGTGGAGCAAGTTTGAGATACCTATCCTGCGCATCTCCAAACGCCGTAAAAATCAACGATGATTTTTTTCCGGATTTATAAAAAATACTGGGCCGAAGAAGCGCCAGAGGGGCGCCAGCAGGTGGCCACAAGCCTGCTAGGCACGGCCACCCCCTGGCTGCGCCTAGGGGGCTTGTGGGCAGCCTGCTGGCCCACTGCCCCCCTCTTCTGCTATATGAAGGGTTTTGTCCGGAAAAAAAATCAGGGAGGAGCTTTTTCGTGGATTCGCCGCCGCCACGAGGCGGAACTTGAGCAGAACCAATCTAGAACTCCGGCAGGACGATCCTGCCGGGGAAACTTCCCTCCCGGAGGGGGAATTCGTCGCCATCGTCATCACCAACACTCCTCTCATCGGAGGGGACTCATCACCATCAACATCTTCATCAGCACCATCTCATCTCCAAACCCTAGTTCATCACTTGTAACCAATCTCCGTCTCGCGACTCCGATTGGTACTTGTAAGGTTGCTAGTAGTGTTGATTACTCTTTGTAGTTGATGCTAGTAGGATTATTTGGTGGAGGAGTTTATGTTCAGATCCTTGATGATACTCATTACCTCCATGGTCATGAATATGATTATGCTTTGTGAGTAGTTACTTTTGTTCCTGAGGACATGGGATAAGTCATGCTAATAGTAGTCATGTGAATTTGGTATTCGTTCGATATTTTGATGTGTTGTATGTTGTTTTTTCTCTAGTGGTGATATGTGAACGTCGACTACATAACACTTCACTATTATTTGGGCCTAGAGGAAGGCATTGGGAAGTAGTAAGTAGATGATGGGTTGCTAGAGTGACAGAAGCTCAAACCCTAGTTTATGCGTTGCTTCGTAAGGGCCTGATTTGGATCCACTAGTTTAATGCTATGGTTAGACTTTGTCTTAATTCTTCTTTCGTAGTTGCGGATGCTTGCGAGAGGGGTTAATCATAAGTGGGATGCTTGTCCAAGTAAGGGCAGTACCCAAGCGCCGGTCCACCCACATATCAAACTATCAAAGTAACGAACGCGAATCATATGTACATGATGAAAACTAGTATGACAGAAATTCCCGTGTGTCCTCGGGAGCGTTTTTCCTCCTATAAAACTTTGTCCAGGCTTGTCCCTTGCTACAAAAGGGATTGGGCCACTTTGCTGCACCGTTGCTACTTTTGTTACTTGTTGCTTTCTACAAATCATCTCACCACACAATCACTTGTTATCGATAATTTCAGTGCTTGCAGAATTTACCTTGCTGAAAACCACTTGTCAGATCCTTCTGCTCCTTGTTGGGTTCGACACTCTTACTTATCGAAAGGACTACGATTGAACCCTTGTACTTGTGGGTCATCAAGACTCTTTTCTGGCGCCGTTGCCGGGGAATGAAGTGTTGGAAATATGCCCTAGAGGCAATAATAAATTAGTTATTATTATATTTCTTAGTTCATGATAATCGTTTATTATCCATGCTATAATTGTATTGATTGGAAACACAATACTTGTGTGGATACATAGACAAAACACTGTCCCAAGTAAGCCTCTAGTTGACTAGCTCGTTGATCAAAGATGGTCAAGGTTTCCTGGCCATAGGCAAGTGTTGTCACTTGATAACGGGATCACATCATTAGGAGAATCATGTGATGGACTAGACCCAAACTAATAGACGTAGCATGTTGATCGTGTCATTTTGTTGCTACTGTTTTCTGCGTGTCAAGTATTTGTTCCTATGACCATGAGATCATATAACTCACGAACACCGGAGGAATGCTTTGTGTGTATCAAACGTCGCAACGTAACTGGGTGACTATAAAGATGCTCTACAGGTATCTCCGAAGGTGTTCATTGAGTTAGTATAGATCGAGACTGGGATTTGTCACTCCGTGTGATGGAGAGGTATCTCGGGGCCCACTCGGTAATACAACATCACACACAAGCCTTGCAAGCAATGTAACTTAATGTAAGTTGCGGGATCTTGTATTACGGAACGAGTAAAGAGACTTGCCGGTAAACGAGATTGAAATAGGTATGCGGATACTAACGATCGAATCTCGGGCAAGTAACATACCGAAGGACAAAGGGAATGACATACGGGATTATATGAATCCTTGGCACTGAGGTTCAAACGATAAGATCTTCGTAGAATATGTAGGATCCAATATGGGCATCCAGGTCCCGCTATTGGATATTGACCGAGGAGTCTCTCGGGTCATGTCTACATAGTTCTCGAACCCGCAGGGTCTGCACACTTAAGGTTCGACGTTGTTTTATGCGTATTTGAGTTATATGGTTGGTTACCGAATGTTGTTCGGAGCCCGGGATGAGATCACGGACGTCACGAGGGTTTCCGGAATGGTCCGGAAACGAAGATTGATATATAGGATGACCTCATTTGGTTACCGGAAGGTTTTCGTGCATTACCGGAAAAGTTTCGGGCTCATCGGTAGTGTACCGGGAGTGCCGGGAGGGGTGCCGGGGACCATCGGGAGGGGTGTCACGCCCCAAGGGGTCTCATGGGCTATGGGAAGAGATAAACCAGCCCCTAGTGGGCTGGAATAAGTTCCCACTAAGGCCCATAAGGTTTGAGAAGGAAAAAACACAAGGTGGAAAGAGTTTCCAAGTGGGAAGGTGGAATCCTACTCCAAGTAGGATTGGAGTAGGACTCCTCCACCTCCAATTTCGGACAAACCTTTAGGTTTTGAGGCTGCCTCCTCCCCTCCCTCCCACCTATATATACGGAGGTTTTAGGGCTGATTTGAGACGACTTTTCCACGGCAGCCCGACCACATACCTCCACGGTTTTTCCTCTAGATCGCGTTTCTGCGGAGCTCGGGCGGAGCCCTGCTGAGACAAGGTCATCACCAACCTCCGGAGCGCCGTCACGCTGCCGGAGAAATCTTCTACCTCTCCGTCTCTCTTGCTGGACCAAGAAGGCCGAGATCATCGTCGAGCTGTACGCGTGCTGAACGCGGAGGTGCCGTCCGTTCGGTACTAGATCGTGGGACTGATCGCAGGATTGTTCGCGGGGCGGATCGAGGGACGTGAGGACGTTCCACTACATCAACCGCGTTCACTAACGCTTCTGCTGTACGATCTACAAGGGTACGTAGATCACTCATCCCCTCTCGTAGATGGACATCACCATGATAGGTCTTCGTGCGCGTAGGAAAATTTTTGTTTCCCATGCGACGTTCCCCAACAGTGGCATCATGAGCTAGGTTCATGCGTAGATGTCTTCTCGAGTAGAACACAAAAGTTTTTGTGGGCGGTGATGTGCGTGTTGCTGCCCTCCTTAGTCTTTTCTTGATATCGCGGTATTGTTGGATTGAAGCGGCTTGGACCGACATTACTCGTACGCTTACGAGAGACTGGTTTCATCGCTACGAGTAACCCCGTTGCTCAAAGATGACTGGCAAGTGTCGGTTTCTCCAACTTTAGTTGAATCGCATTTGACCGAGGAGGTCCTTGGATGAGGTTAAATAGCAACTCATATATCTCCGTTGTGGTGTTTGCGTAAGTAAGATGCGATCCTACTAGATACCCATGGTCACCACGTAAAACATGCAACAACAAAATTAGAGGTCGTCTAACTTGTTTTTGCAGGGTATGCTTGTGATGTGATATGGCCAACAATGTGATGTGATATATTGGATGTATGAGATGATCATGTTGTAATAGATAATATCGACTTGCACGTCGATGGTACGGCAACCGGCAGGAGCCATAGGGTTGTCTTTATAACTAACGTTTGTGCTTGCAGATGCGTTTACTATTTTGCTAGGACGTAGCTTTAGTAGTAATAGCATGAGTAGCACGACAACCCCGATGGCGACACGTTGATGGAGATCATGATGATGGAGATCATGGTGTGACGCCGGTGACAAGAAGATCGTGTCGGTGCTTTGGTGATGGAGATCAAGAAGCACGTGATGATGGCCATATCATGTCACTTATAAATTGCATGTGATGTTAATCCTTTTATGCACCTTATTTTGCTTAGAACGACGGTAGCATTATGAGGTGATCTCTCACTAAAATTTCAAGACGAAATTGTGTTCTCCCCGACTGTGCACCGTTGCTACAGTTCGTCGTTTCGAGACAGCACGTGATGATCGAGTGTGATAGACTCAACGTTCACATACAACGGGTGCAAAACAGTTGCGCACGCGGAACACTCGGGTTAAGCTTGACGAGCCTAGCATGTGCAGACATGGCCTCGGAACACATGAGACCGAAAAGTCGAGCATGAATCGTATAGTTGATATGATTAGCATAGAGATGCTTACCACTGAAACTATTCTCAACTCACGTGATGATCGGACTTGAGATAGTGGATTTGGATCATGTACCACTCAAATGACTAGAGAGATGTACTTTTTGAGTGGGAGTTCTTAAGTAATATGATTAATTGAACTAATTGTCATGAACATAGTCTAATGGTCTTTGCGAATTATGATGTAGCTTGCGTTGTAGCTCTACTGTTTTATATGTTCCTAGAGAAAATTTAGTTGAAAATTGATAGTAGCAAACTTTGCAGACTGAGTCTGTAAAACCGAGGATTGTCCTCGTTGCTGCACAGAAGGCTTATGTCCTTAATGCACCACTCGGTGTGCTGCACCTTGAGCGTCGTCTGTGGATGCTGTGAACATCCGACATACACGTTTCTGATGACTACACGATAGTTCAGTACAAAAATACTTAATGGCTTAGAAGCAAGGCGCCGAAAACGTTGTAAAACGTCACGGAACATAAGTGATGTTCTAAAGAGATGAAATTGTGATTTCATGCTTGTGCCCTTGTTAAGAGGTACGAGACCTCCGACAAGATTCTTTGTCCACAAAGCACAGGAGAAAAGGCTCAATCCTTGAGCATGTGCTCAGATTGTCTGAGTACGACAATCGCTTGAATCAAGTGGGAGTTAATCTTCCAGATGAGATAGTGATAGTTCTCCAAAGTCACTGCCACCAAGCTGTGAGAGCTTCGTGATGAACTATAACATATCAAGGATACATACAATGATCCTTGAGCGATTCGCGATGTTTGACACTGCGAAAGTAGAAATCAAGAAGGAGCATCAATAGTTGATGGTTTGTAAAACCACTAAGTTTCAAGAAAGGCAAGGGCTAGAAGGGATACTTCGTGAAACGGCAAAACAGTTGCTACACTAATGAAGAGACCCAAGATTAAACCCAAACCCGAGACTAAGTGCTTCTGTAATGAGGGGAACAATCACTAAGGCGGAGCAACTCAAGATACTTGGTAGATAAGAAGGCTGGCAGAAGTCGAAAGAAGTGTATTTGATATACATGATGTTGATGTGTACTTTACTAGTACTCCTAGTAGCAAGAGGGTATTGGATACCGGTTCGGTTGCTAAGTGATTAGTGACGCGAAATGAAAGCTACGGCATAAACGGAGACTAGCTAAAGGCGAGGTGACGATACGTGTTGGAAGTGTTTCAAAGATTGATATGATCAAACGTCGCACACTCCCTCTACCATCGGGATTGGTGTTAAACCTAAATAATTGTTATTTGGTGCTTGCGTTAAGCATGAACATGATTGGATCGTGTTTATTGCAATACGATTATTCATTTAAAGAGAATAATGGTTACTCTATTTTCTTGAATAATCACCTTCAATGGTTTATTGAATCTCGATCGTAGTGTTACACATGTTCATGATATTGGTGCCAAAAGATACGAGTTGATGATGATAGTACCACTTACTTGTGGCACTGCCGCTTGAGTCATGTTAGTATAAATTGCATGAAGAGGCTCCATGCTGATGGATCTTTGTACTCACCTGATTTCGAATCACTAGTGACATGCGAATCATACCACATGAGCAAGGCCTTGTTTTCATTGAGATGAAATAAGATAGTAACTTGTTGGAAGTGATACATTTTGATGTATGCAGTCCAATGGGTGCTGAGGCACGCAGTGGATATCATTATGTTCTTACTTCACAGACGATTTGAGTAGATACATGAGTATTTACTTAATGAATCACAAGTCTAAAATGTTGAAAAGTTCAATTCCGTTTCAGAGTGAAGTTCGTCGTAACAAGAGGATAAACTGTCTACGATATGATCATGGAAATGAATATCTGAGTTACGAGTTTTGGTACACAGTTAAGACAATGTGGAAATTTTTTCGCAGTTCATGCCACCTGGAACATCATAGTGTGATGATGTGTCTGAACGTCATAGCCACGCACTATTTGGTATGGTGCATACTATGATGTCTCTTATCGAATTACCACTATCGTTTATGGGTTATGCATTAGAGACAACCGCACTCACTTTAAATAGGGCACCGCGTATTTCCGTTGAGATGACACAGTATAGACTGAGGTTTAGAGAAATCTAAACTATCGTTTCTTGAAAGTTTGGGGTTTCGACACTTATGTGAAAAAGTTTCAGTCTGATAAGCTCGAACCCAAAGCGGATAAATGCATCTACATAGGATATCCAAAACAGTTGGGTACATCTCCTATCTCAGATCCGAAAGCAAAGTGTTTGTTTCTAGAAACGGATCCTTTCTCGAGGAAAGGTTTCTCTCGAAAGAATGAGTGGGAGGGTAGTAGAACTTGATGAGGTTATTGAACCATCACTTCAACCAGTGTGTAGCAGGGCGCAGGAAGTTGTTCATGTGGCGCCTACACCAATTGAAGTGGAAGCTGATGATGATGATCATTGAGCTTCGAATCAAGTTACTACAAACCTCGTAGGTCGACAAGGTCGCGTACTGCTGCAGAGTAGTACGGTAACCCTGTCTTGGAGGTCATGTTGTTGAGCAACAGTGAACCTACGAGTTATGGAGAAAGCGATGGTGGACCCAGATTCCGACAAATGGCTGGAAACCATGAAATCCGAGAGAGGATCCATGTGTGAAAACAAAGTGTAGACTTTGGTAGAACTACTTGATGGTCATAGGACTATTGAGTAAAAATGGATCTTTAAAAGAAGACAGACGATGATGGTGATAAGTCACTATTAAGAAAAGCTCGACTTGTCGCAAAGATGTTTTCGATAAGATCAAACAGTTGACTATGATGAGACTTTCTCACTCATAGCGATGCTAAAAGTCTGTTAGAATTATGTTAGTTGTTGATGCATTATTTATGAAATATTGCACGTAGGATGTCAAAACATTGTTTTCTCGACGGTTTCCTTGAGCAAACATTGTATGTGATGCAACCAGAAGGTTTTGTCGATCCTAAAGATACTAGCAAGTATGCAAGCTCCAGTGATCCTTCAATGGACTGGTGCAAGCATCTCGGAGTTGGAATATACACTTTGATGAGATGATCAAACATTTTGGGTTTGTACAAGGTTTATAAGAAACTTGTATTTCCAAAGAAGTGAGTGGGAGCACTATAGAATTTCTGATAGGTATATGTGGTTGACATATTGTGGATCAGAAGTAATGTAGAATTTCTGTAAAGCATACAAGGTTGTTTGAAAGAAGTTTTCAAAGGAGTACCTGGATTACGCTACTTGAACGTTGAGCATCAAAGATCTATGGAGATAGATCGAAAGCGCTTAATAGAAGATTCAACAAGATGCATGCCTTGACAAGTTTTTGAAAGAGTTCAAAATAGACCAGCAAAGAAGGAGTTCTTGATTGCGTTGTGAGGTGTGAATTTGAGTAAGACTCAAAACCCGACCACGGCAGAATAAAGGGAATAGACGAAGGTCGTCTTCTATGCCTTAGCCGTAGAATCTAGAGTATGCCATGCTGTGTACCGCACCTGAAGTGTGCCTTGACTCAAAGTATGTTGAGAGGTACAGAGAGTGATCCATGATTGAATCACTAGCAGCGGTCGAAATTTATCCTTAGTAACTAATGGACTAAGGAATTTTTCTCGATTATGGAGGTGGTTAAAGAGTTTGTCGTAAAGGGTTACGTCAATGCAAGCTTTGACACTAATCCGGATAACTATGAGTAGTGAAACGGATTCGTATAGTAGAGTAGATATTTGGAGCATTTCCGAATAGCACGTAGTAGCAGCATCTATAAGATGACATAAAGATTTGTAAAGAACGCACGAATCTGAAAGTTTCAGAACCGTTGACTAAAACCTCTCTCACGAGCAAGACGTGATCAGACCCCATAACTATATGGGTGTTGGATTCGTTGGAATCACATGGTGATGTGAACTAGATTATTGACTCTAGTGCAAGTGGGAGACTGTTGGAAATATGCCCTAGAGGCAATAATAAATTATTTATTATTATATTTCTTAGTTCATGATAATCGTTTATTATCCATGCTATAATTGTATTGATTGGAAACACAATACTTGTGTGGATACATAGACAAAACACTGTCCCAAGTAAGCCTCTAGTTGACTAGCTCGTTGATCAAAGATGGTCAAGGTTTCCTGGCCATAGGCAAGTGTTGTCACTTGATAACGGGATCACATCATTAGGAGAATCTGTGATGGACTAGACCCAAACTAATAGACGTAGCATGTTGATCGTGTCATTTTGTTGCTACTGTTTTCTGCGTGTCAAGTATTTGTTCCTATGACCATGAGATCATATAACTCACGAACACCGGAGGAATGCTTTGTGTGTATCAAACGTCGCAACATAACTGGGTGACTATAAAGATGCTCTACAGGTATCTCCGAAGGTGTTCGTTGAGTTAGTATAGATCGAGACTGGGATTTGTCACTCCGTGTGACGGAGAGGTATCTCGGGGCCCACTCGGTAATACAACATCACACACAAGCCTTGCAAGCAATGTAACTTAATGTAAGTTGTGGGATCTTGTATTACAGAACGAGTAAAGAGACTTGCCGGTAAACGACATTGAAATAGGTATGCGGATACTAACGATCGAATCTCGGGCAAGTAACATACCGAAGGACAAAGGGAATGACATACGGGATTATATGAATCCTTGGCACTGAGGTTCAAACGATAAGATCTTCGTAGAATATGTAGGATCCAATATGGGCATCCAGGTCCCGCTATTGGATATTGACCGAGGAGTCTCTCGGGTCATGTCTACATAGTTCTCGAACCCGCAGGGTCTGCACACTTAAGGTTCGACGTTGTTTTATGCGTATTTGAGTTATATGGTTGGTTACCGAATGTTGTTCGGAGTCCTGGATGAGATCACGGATGTCACGAGGGTTTCCGGAATGGTCCGGAAACGAAGATTGATATATAGGATGACCTCATTTGGTTACCGGAAGGTTTTCGTGCATTACCGGAAAAGTTTCGGGCTCATCGGTAGTGTACCGGGAGTGCCGGGAGGGGTGCCGGGGACCATCGGGAGGGGTGTCACGCCCCAAGGGGTCTCATGGGCTATGGGAAGATATAAACCAGCCCCTAGTGGGCTGAAATAAGTTCCCACTAAGGCCCATAAGGTTTGAGAAGGAAAAAAACACAAGGTGGAAAGAGTTTCCAAGTGGGAAGGTGGAATCCTACTCCAAGTAGGATTTGAGTAGGACTCCTCCACCTCCAATTTCGGCCAAACCTTTAGGTTTTGAGGCTGCCTCCTCCCCTCCCTCCCACCTATATGTACGGAGGTTTTAGGGCTGATTTGAGACGACTTTTCCACGGCAGCCCGACCACATACCTCCATGGTTTTTCCTCTAGATCGCGTTTCTGCGGAGCTCGGGCGGAGCCCTGCTGAGACAAGGTCATCACCAACCTCCGGAGCGCCGTCACGCTGCCGGAGAACTCTTCTACCTCTCCGTCTCTCTTGCTGGATCAAGAAGGCCGAGATCATCGTCGAGCTGTACGTGTGCTGAACGCGGAGGTGCCGTCCGTTCGGTACTAGATCGTGGGACTGATCGCGGGATTGTTCGCGGGGCGGATCGAGGGACGTGAGGACGTTCCACTACATCAACCGCGTTCACTAACGCTTCTGCTGTACGATCTACAAGGGTACATAGATCACTCATCCCCTCTCGTAGATGGACATCACCATGATAGGTCTTCGTGCGCGTAGGAAATTTTTTGTTTCCCATGCGACGTTCCCCAACATGAAGTGCCTTTGATAAGTGGAACTTGGTAAGGAAACATTCATATAGTGTGCTGAAATTTATTGTCACTTGTCACTATGGAAACTAATCCTTTGAGGGGCTTGTTCGGGGTATCTTCACCTCGAACGGAAGCACAAAGAGTTGCTCCTCAACCTGATGCACCTACTGAAAATATTTTCTTTGAATTTCCTTCGGGTATGCTTGAGAAACTGCTCGCTAATCCTTTTACAGGAGATGGAACATCACATCCAGACTTGCATCTAATCTATGTAGATGAAGTTTGTGGTTTATTTAAGCTTGTGGGTTTGCCCGAGGATGAGGTCAATAAGAAGGTCTTTCCTTTATCTTTGAAGGATAAGGCGTTGACATGGTATAGGCTATGTGATGATACTGGATCATGGGACTACAATCGGTTGAAATTGGAATTTCATCAAAAGTATTATCCTATGCATTTAGTACATCGTGATCGGAATTATATTTATAATTTTTGGCCTCGTGACAGAGAAAGCATCGCTCAAGCTTGGGGGAGGCTTAAATCAATGTTATATTCATGCCCCAATCATGAGCTCTGGAGAGAACTTATCATTTAGAACTTCTATGCTCGGCTTTCTCATGATGATCGCACCAGGCTTGATACTTCTTGTATCGGTTCTTTTATGAAGAGAGATATTGACTTCAAATGGAATTTATTGGAGAGAATTAAACGCAACTCTGAAGATTGGGAGCTTGAAGAAGGTAAGGAATCAGGTATGAATTTCCAGTTTGATTGCGTTAAATCCTTTGTTGAGACAAATACTTTTTGTGGCTTTAGCGCTAAGTATGGACTTGACTCTGAGATAGTAGATTCATTGTGTGAATCATTTGCTTCTCATATTGATCTCCCCAAACAGAAGTGGTTTAAATATCCTCCTCCTTTAGAAGTCATTGTAGTTAAACCCAATCCAGTTGAAGAGAAAGTCATTGCCTATAATTATCCTATTGTTCCCAGTGCTTACATTGAGAAACCACCTTTCCCTGTTAGGATGAAGGATCATTCTAAAGCTTCAACTATGATACGTAGAGGCTACATTAGAACACCTACACCCCCTGAGCAAATTAGAGTTGAATCTAGCATTGCTATTATCAAAGATCTTCTGTCCGACGATGTTGAGGGACATGATATTCACTTATGTGAAGATGCTGCTAGAATTGCTAAACCTCATGCTAGAGACAAACATAGGCCTGTTGTTGGCACGCCTGTTGTTTCAGTTAAGATTGGAGATCATTGTTATCATGGTTTACGTGACGTGGGTGCTAGTGTTAGAGGAATACCTCAATCCTTATATGATGAAATCAAAGATGAGAGTGCACCTATTGAGATAGAGCCTATTGATGTCACTATTCAACATGCCAATAGAGATACTATCTGCCCTATGGGAATTGTTAGGGATGTTGAAGTCTTGTGTGGTAAAATGAAGTATCCTGCTGATTTCCTCGTTCTTGCTACCGCACAAGATAGCTTCTGTCCCATCATATTTGGTAGACCTTTTCTCAATACCGTCAATGCTCATATTGATTGTGAGAAGCGAACTGTCACTGTTGGCTTTGAAGGTGTGTCACACGAGTTCAATTTCTCCAAGTTTGGTAGACAAACTCATGAAAAGGAGTTGCCTAGTAGGGATGAAACTATTTCCTTAGCTTCTATTTCCGTACCTCCTACTGATCCCTTAGAGCAATACTTGCTTGAGCATGAAAATGATATGCATATGGATGAAAGGGGTGAAATAGATAGAGTTGTCTTAGAACAATATCCTATCCTTAAGAATAACTTGCGTGTTGAACTGCTTGGGGATCCACCCCCACCAAAGGGTGATCCTGTGTTCGAGCTTAAACAGTTGCCTGATACTCTTAAGTATGCTTATCTTGATGAAAAAGAGATATATCCTTTTATTATTACTGCTAGCCTCTCAGAGCACGAAGAAAAGAAGTTACTAAAAACTCTGAGGAAGCACCATGATGCTATTGGATATACTCTTGATGATGTAAAGGGCATTAGTCCCACTCTATGCCAGCACAAGATTAAAACTGATCCTGATTCCAAACCAGTTGCTGATCATCAACGGAGATTAAAAACTAAGATGAAAGAAGTAGTAAGAAAAGAAATCCTAAAGCTTCTGGAAGCGGGTATTATCTATCCTGTTGCTCATAGCGATTGGGTGAGTCTGGTGCATTGCGTCCCTAAGAAGGGAGGCATTACCGTTATCCCTAATGATAAGGATGAATTGATCCCACAAAGGATTATTACTAGCTATAGGATGGTGATTGATTTTAGGAAATTGAATAAGACCACTAGGAAAGATCATTACCCTTTGCCTTTTATCGACCAAATGCTAGAAAGACTGTCTAAACACACACACTTCTGCTTTCTAGACGGTTATTCTGGTTTCTCCCAAATACTAGTTGCACAATCTGATCAAGAGAAAACCACTTTCACCTGCCCTTTCGGTACCTTTGCTTATAGACGTATGCCTTTTGGCTTATGTAAGCACCTGCCACCTTTCAAAGATGTATGATGGCTATATTCTCTGACTTTTGTGAAAAGATTGTTGAGGTTTTCATGGATGACTTTTCCGTTTACGGGTCTTCCTTTGATGATTGCCTCAGCAACCTTGATAGAGTCTTGCAGAGATGTAAATACACCAACCTTGTCTTGAATTGGGAAAAGTGCCACTTTATGGTTAATGAAGGCATCGTCTTAGGACATAAAATTTCTGAAAGAGGCATTGAAGTCGATAAGGCTAAGGTTGATGCAATCGAGAAAATGCCAAACCCCACAGATATCAAAGGTATAAGAAGTTTCCTTGGTCATGCTGGTTTCTATAGAAGGTTCACTAAAGACTTCTCTAAGATTTCTAGGCCTCTTACCAATCTCTTGCAAAAGGATATTCCTTTTGTGTTTGATGATGATTGTGAGGAAGCCTTCGAAATACTTAAGAGGGCTTGGATAACTGCACCTATTGTTCAACCACCTGATTGGAACTTGCATTTTGAAATCATGTGTGATGCTAGTAATTATGTTGTTGGTGTTGTTCTAGGGCAAAGAGTTGATAAGAAGTTGAATGTTATTCAGTATGCTAGTAAAACTCTAGACAATGCCCAAACAAACTATGCTACTACGGAAAATGAATTTTTAGGAGTCGTGTTTTCATGTGAAAAGTTCAGGTCTTGCATAGTTGATTCCAAAGTCGCTATTCACACTGATCATGCTGCTATTACGTACCTCATGGAGAAGAAAGACGCTAAACCTAGACTTATCAGATGGGTTCTCTTGCTACAAGAATTTGATTTGCACGTTGTCGACAGAAAGGGTGCTGATAACCCCGTAGGAGATAACTTTTCTAGGTTGGAGAACGTTCTTGATGACCCACAACCTATTGAGATAGCTTTCTCGATGAGCAATTGAATGTCATCAATGCTTCACGTAGTGCACCGTGGTATGCTGATTATGCAAACTATATCGTTGCCAAATATATACCACCTAGTTTCACATACCAGCAAAAGAAGAAATTCTTCTTTGACTTAAGACACTACTTTTGGGATGATCCTCACCTTTATAAGGAAGGAGTAGATGGTGTTATTAGACGTTGTGTACCTGAGCATGAACAGGGACAGATCCTATAGAAGCGTCACTCCGAGGCCTACAGAGGACACCATGCGGGAGATAGAACTGCACATAAGGTATTGCAATCAGGTTTCTATTGGCCCACTCTCTTCAAAGATGCCAGTAAGTTTGTCTTGTCTTGTGACGAATGTCAAAGAATAGGCAATATTAGCAAACGTTAGGAAATGCCTATGAACTATTCACTTGTCATTGAACCATTTGATGTTTGGGGCTTTGATTATATGGGATCTTTTCCAAAATCCAATGGGTACACTCATATCTTAGTTGCTGTTGATTACGTCACTAAGTGGGTAGAAGTTATCCCCACTAGTAGTGTTGATCACAACACTTCTATCAGGATGCTTAAATAAGTTATTTTCCCTAGATTTGGAGTCCCTAGATATCTAATGACCGATGGTGGTTCACACTTCATTAATGGTGCTTTCCGTAAAACGCTTGCTAAGTACGGTGTCAACCATAGAATTGCTTCTCCCTACCACCCTCAGTCCAGTGGTCAAGTAGAGCTAAGCAATAGAGAGATTAAACTAATTCTGCAAAAGACTGTCAACAGGTCTAGAAAGAATTGGTCTAAGAAGCTCGATGATGCACTGTGGGCTTATAGCACTGCCTATAAGAATCCCATGGGCATGTCTCCGTACAAAATGGTGTACGATAAAGAAGGTCATTTACCTCTTGAGCTAGAGCATAAAGCTTATTGGGCAATCAAAGAGCTCAACTTTGATTTCAAACTTGCCGCTGAGAAGAGGTTATTTGACATTAGCTCGCTTGATGAATGGAGAACTCAGGCATATGAGAATGCCAAGTTGTTCAAAGAGAAGGTTAAGAGGTGGCATGCTAAGAGGATACAAAAGTGCGAGTTCAATGTAGGTGATTATGTCTTGCTATATAACTCTCCTTTAATATTCTTTGCAGGCAAGCTTCTCTCTAAATGGGAAGGTCCTTATGTTGTTGAGGAAGTATATCGTTCCGGTGCTATCAAGATCAACAACACGGAAGGTAATTGTCTGAGAGTTGTAAATGGGCAGAGAATCAAGCATTATATCTCAGGTACTCCCATAAATGTTGAAAGCAATATTATAAATACCATAACTCCGGAAGAATACCTAAGGAATATTTATCAGCCTGTTTCAGACTCCGAAAACGAAGAGGTATGTGATTCGGTAAGAAAACAGAGTCCAAAACTTTTCTAGTAGGAATTTTTCTCTGTTTTGGAATATTTGAAAAAAATAAAAAAATTGGAAGTAGTCCGGAAAGTGCGCGAGGAGGCGACAAGCCTGGCCGGCGCGGGCCCACCCCCTGGCCGCGCCTGGGGGGCTTGTGGCCACCTCGTGCGCCTCCCGGACTCCATTTTCGTGCGGAGTACTCCTTCTGGTCTGGGAAAAATCAATATATATTCTCCCATGAGGTCTGAACCCTGTATCACGCAGATTTCCTCTGTTTTTCATTTTGAGCCTGTTTTCTCCCGTGAAACAACTCGTGCTCGCAATACTTGTCTCACTCGTGAAGTTGTTTTGCTGGAAAACATATCGTAGATCTCCAAGGTATAAATTAAAGATTAATGGCCCTCTTGGAGTCAAAGATTGCAACAACTCCACCACCATCACCTCCAAAGGAAGACAACTAAACATGGGTATGGGCAATCCCCTTGGCTTGTGCCAAGCTTGGGGGAGTTGCCCCGGTATCATATCACCATCACATCTTTTGCCTTTACCTTTGTTTTAGTTTTCATTTTCATTTTTCTCTTTCTCTAGTAGATTAAAAGTCTTAATGTTTTAGTCTTGAGTTTTGCTTTGTGTCACCCCCTATGTAGCTCGTGAGCCATATAATAAAGAGTGTGTTAGTTGAGGGCTTTGCCTCTTTCCATGATCAAAAGAGTGAGAAAAGAACAAAAGCATGAAAGATCATGTAATGATCTTATGGAAAGTGATGGCTTCACATATAAAAGGGATGTTGATTGAAACTTGTTGAGGGTAGACAAACGTAGACCTTGGTCATTTTTGCAATTAATAGGAAGTGATGATGAAGGAGAGGTTCACATATAAATATATCATCTCTGACACCATCTATGATTGTGAACACTCACTAAACTATTACATGCCTAGAAGTAGATGTTAGACAAGGAAGACAACATAATGAATTGTGTTTGCTTGGTTCCGAACAATGTTATATGATTAGAGATCTATTAGCATGTGACGATTGCTTCCACCTCATATTAGCCAAAACTCTCGCACCAAGTAGAGATACTACTTGTGCATCCATAAACCTTCAACCCAGTTTTGCCATGAGAGTCCACCATACCTACCTATGGATTGAATAAGATCCCTCAAGTAAGTTGTCATCGGTGCAAGCAATAAAAATTGCTCTCTAATATGTATGATCTATTAGTGTGTGGAAAATAAGCTTTGTACGAACCTGTGATGAGGAAGACATAAAAGCGACATACTGCATAATAAAGTTCTTTATCACAGGAGGCAATATAAATTGACGTTCCTCCGCACTAAGAGGACACGCATCCAAACCTCAAAAGCGCATGACAACCTCTGCTTCCCTCTGCGAAGGGCCTATCTTGTACCTTTACTTTTTGTCCCTGAAAGATTCATGGTGATCTTCACCAATTCCTTGTTTCGCCTTTATCTTGTCTAACGTCATATGCTAGGGAAAGATCTATATTCATATGTCAACTTGGAGGTAAGTATTCATGAATTATTATTGTTGACATTACCCTCGAGGTAAGCAGTTGGAAGGCGAGACTATAAGCCCCTATCTTTCTCTGTGTCCAGCTGAAACTTTGATCTCATAAGTACCACGTGAGTTGTAGCATTTGTAGAGAACGAGAAGATGATTGAGTATGTGGATTTGCTTTACAAGCTCTTATTTGACTCTTTCTAATGTTGTGATAAATTGCAATTGCTTCAAAGACTAAAGGCTATCGGTTGTTACTTCTCTGTAAGGTTCGTGATCCATGCTTTACTTTGTGAAGGAATTATCACTTTAGCATGAGAGATTATATGTTGGTATTGCTGTTCTGATCATGATCATGATGCATGCATGTTCGTATCTTGTTTTGTCGACACCTCTCTCCCTAAACATGTGGACATATTTATCGAGCTAGGCTTTCCCTTGAGGACAAACGAGGTCTAAGCTTGGGCGAGTTGATACGTCCATTCTGCATCATGTTTTCATGTTGATATTTATCGCTTCTTGGGCTATTATTTGACTTCACGGTACAATACTTATGCCTTTTCTCTCTTATTTTGCAAGGTTTACATGAAGAGGGAGAATGCCGACAGCTGGAATTCTGAAAGTGGAGCAAGTTTCAGATACCTATTCTGCGCAACTCCAAACGCTGTAAAAATCAACGAGGAATTTTTTTCTGGATTTATAAAAAATATTGGGCCGAAGAAGCGCCAGAGGGGCGCCAGTAGGTGGCCACAAGCCTGCTAGGCGCGGCCACCCCCTGGCCGCGCCTAGGGGGCTTGTGGGAAGCTTGCTGGCCCACTGCCCCCCTCTTCTGCTATATGAAGGGTTTCGTCTGGAAAAAAAATCAGGGAGGAGCTTTTTCGTGGATTCGCCGCTGCCACGAGGCGGAACTTGAGCAGAACCAATCTAGAGCTCCGGCAGGACGATCCTGCCGGGGAAACTTCCCTCCCGGAGGGGGAAATCATCGCCATCGTCATCACCAATACTCCTCTCATCGGAGGGGACTCGTCACCATCAACATCTTCATCAGCACCATCTCATCTCCAAACCCTAGTTCATCACTTGTAACCAATCTCCGTCTCGTGACTCCAATTGGTACTTGTAAGGTTGCTAGTAGTGTTGATTACTCTTTGTAGTTGATGCTAGTTGGATTATTTGGTGGAGGAGTTTATGTTCAGATCCTTGATGCTACTCATTACCTCTCTGGTCATGAATATGATTATGGTTTGTGAGTAGTTACTTTTGTTCCTGAGGACATGGGATAAGTCATGCTAATAGTAGTCATGTGAATTTGGTATTCGTTCGATATTTTTATGTGTTGTATGTTGTTTTTCCTCTAGTGGTGTTATGTGAACGTCGACTACATAACACTTCACCATTATTTGGTCCTAGAGGAAGGCATTGGGAAGTAGTAAGTAGATGATGGGTAGCTAGAGTGACAGAAGCTTAAACCCTAGTTTATAGGTTGCTTCGTAAGGGGCTGATTTGGATCCACTAGTTTAATGCTATGGTTATACTTTGTCTTAATTCTTGTTTCGTAGTTGCGGATGCTCGAGAAAGGGGTTAATCATAAGTGGGTTGCTTGTCCAAGTAAGGGCAGTACGCAAGCGCCCGTCCACCCGCATATCAAACTATCAAAGTAACGAACGCGAATCATATGAACATGATGGAATCTAGCATGACAGAAATTCCCGTGTGTCCTCGGGAGCGTTTTTCCTCCTATAAGACTTTGTTAGGCTTGTCCCTTGCTACAAAAGGGATTGGGCCACTTTGCTGCACCATTTCTACTTTTGTTACTTGTTGCTTGCTACGAATCATTTCACCACACAATCACTTGTTACCGATAATTTCAGTGCTTGCAAAATTTACCTTGTTGAAAACCACTTGTCAGATCCTTCTGCTCCTCGTTGGGTTCGACACTCTTACTTATCTAAAGGACTATGATTGATCCCCTATACTTGTGGGTCATCACGCGTCGGTGGTGGTGATGATCTACTCTGGGAGTGCTTCGCCTAAGCTCCGCAGAAATATGATCTAGAGGAAAAACTGCGTGGTATAGGGTCGAGAAGCACGTGGCAAAGTTTTGTCTCAAAAACCCTCAATACCTCTAGTATATATAGGAGGGAGGGAGGGGAGGAGGCAGCCTCAAACCCTCAAGTTTTGGCCCAAATTGTAGGTGGAGGAGTCCTACACCAATCCTACTTGGAGTAGGATTCCACCTTCCCACTTGGAAACTCTTTCCACCTTGTGTTTTTTCCTTCTCAAACCTTATGGGCCTTAGTGGGAACTTATTCCAGCCCACTAGGGGCTGGTTTATCTCTTCCCATAGCCCATGAGACCCCTTGGGGCGTGACACCCGTCCTGATGGTCCCCGGCACCCCTCCCGGCACTCCCAGTACACTACCAGTGAGCCCGAAACTTTTCCGGTGACCAAAACATGACTTCCTATATATCAATCTTTACCTACGTACCATTCCGGAGCTCCTCGTGATGTCATGGATCTCATCCAGGACTCCGAACAACTTTTGGTTACCAACATCTATAACTCAACTATACAAAAACGTCAACGAACCTTAAGTGTGCAGACCCTGCGGGTTCGAGAACTATGCAGACATGACCCCAGACACTCCTCGGTCAATATCCAACAGCGGGACCTGGATGCCCATATTGGATCCTACATATTCTCCGAAGATCTTATTGGTTGAACCTCAGTGCCAAGGATTCATATAACCCCGTAGGTCATTCCCGTTATCCTTCAGTATGTTACTTGCCCGAGATTCGATCATCGGCATCCGCATACCTATTTCAATCTCGTTACAAGCAAGTCTCTTTACTCGTTCCATAATAGAAGATACCCGTGACTCACACTTGAGTCACATTGCTTGCAAGGCTTATATGTGATGTTGTATTACCGAGTGGGCCCCGAGATACCTCTCCGTCACACGGAGTAACAAATCCCAGTCTTGATCCATACTAACTCAAGGGACACCTTTGGAGATACCTGTAGAACACCTTTATAGTCACCCAGTTATGTTGTGAAGTTTGATGCACACAAGGTATTCCTCCGGTGCCAGTGAGTTATATGATCTCATGGTCATAGGAACAAACACTTGACACGCAGAAAACAATAGCAATAAAACGACACGATCAATATGCTACATTCATAGTTTGGGTCTTGTCCATCACATGATTCTCCTAATGATGTGATCCCGTTATCAAGTGACAAAACTTGCCTATGGCCAGGAAACCTTGACCATCTTTGATCAACGAAGTAGTCAACTAGAGGCTCACGAGGGACAGTGTGTTGTCTATGTATCCACACATGTATTTGAGTTTCGAGTCAATACAATTATAGCATGGATAATAAACGATTATTATGAACAAGGAAATATAATAATAACTAATTTATTATTGCCTCTATGGCATATTTCCAACAGTCTCCCACTTGCAGTAGAGTCAATAATCTAGTTCACATCTCCATGTGAATTTAACGAATCAAACAACCATATGTCTTGGTCGTGAGAGAGGTTTTAGTGAACGGTTCAATAATCTCGGGTCTGACCACGTCTTGGTCGTGAGAGAGGTTTTAGTGAACGGTTCTGAAACTTTCAGATCCGTGTGTGATTTACAAATCTTTATGTCATCTTATAGATGCTGCTACTACCCGCTCTTCGGAAATACTCCAAATTTCTACTCTACTATACGAATCCGTTTTACTACTCATAGTTATGTGGATTAGTGTCAAAGCTTGCATCGACGTAACCCTTTACGACGAACTCTTCAACCACCTCCATAATCGAGAAAAATTCCTTATTCCATTAGTTACTAAGGATAACCTTGACCTCTGTTCAGTGATTCAATCCTAGATCACTTTGTGTACCTCTTAATAGACTTGTGGCAAGGCACACATCAGGTGCGGTACACAACATGGCATACTATAGAGTATACGACTAAGGCATAGGGGACGACCTTCGTCCTTTCTCTTTCTTCTGCCGTGGTCGGGCTTTTGAGTCTCACTCAAATTCACACCTTACAACACAGTCAAGAACTCCTTCTTTGCTGATCTATTTTGAACTCCTTCAAAAACTTGTCAAGGCATGCATTTCATTTGAAAGTTATGTTTAACATTTTGATCTATCTTCATAGATCTTGATGCTCAATGTTCAAGTAGCTCCATCCAGATCTTCCTTTGAAAAACCCCTTTCAAACAACCTTTATGCTTCACAGAAATTCTACATTACTTCCGATCAACAATATGTCAACCACATATACTTTATCAGAAATACTATAGTGCTCCCACTCACTTCTTTGGAAATACAAGTTTCTCATAAAACTTGCACAAAACCAAAAAGTTTTGATCATCTCATCAAAGCGTATATTCCAACTCCACGATGCTTGCACCAGTCCATAAAATGATCGCTAGAGCTTGCATACTTGTTAGTATCTTTAGGATCGACAAAACCTTCTGGTTGTATCACAGACAATCTTTCCTCAAGGATACCGTCGAGGAAACAATGTTTTGACATCCTATGTGCAATATTTCATAAATAATGCAGCAACTACTAACATAATTCTAACAGACTTTTGGCATCGCTACGAGTGAGAAAGTCTCACCATAGTCAACTATTTGATCTTGTCAGAAACATCTTTGCGACAAGTCGAGCTTTTCTTAATAGTGACTTATCACCATCATCGTCTGTCTTTCTTTTAAAGATCCATGTTTACTCAATAGTCCTACGACCATCAAGTAGTTCTTCCAAAGTCTACACTTTGTTTTCATACATGGATCCTCTCTCGAATTTCATGGCCTCCAGCCATCTTTCGGAATCCGGGCCCACCATCACTTCTCCATAGCTCGTAGGTTCATTGTTGTTCAACAACATGACATCTAAGACAGGGTTACCGTACCACTCTGCAGCACTACGCGACCTTGTCGACCTACGAGGTTTTTAGTAACTTGATCCGAAGCTCAATGATCACCATCATCAGTTTCCACTTCAATTGGTGTAGGCGCCACAGGAACATCTTCCTGCGCCCTGCTACACACTGGTTGAAGTGACGGTTCACTAACCTCATCAAGTTCCACCACCCTCCCACTCAATTCTTTCGAGAGAAACCTTTCCTTGAGAAAGGACCCGTTTCTAGAAACAAACACTTTGCTTCTGGATCTGAGATAGGAGATGTATCCAACTGTTTTGGATATCCTATGAAGATGCATTTATTCGCTTTGGGTTCGAGCTTATCAGACTGAAACTTTTTCACATAAGCATCGCAACCCCAAACTTTCAAGAAACGGCAGCTTACGTTTCTCCAAACCATAGTCTATACTGTGTCATCTCAACGGAAATACACGGTGCCCTATTTAAAGTGAATGTAGTTGTCTCTAATGCATAACCCATAAACGATAGTGGTAATTCGATAAGAGACATCATAGTATGCACCATATCAAATAGGGCGTGGCTATGACGTTCAGACACATCATCACACTATGGTGTTTCAGGTGGCATGAACTGCGAAACAATTTTCACATTGTCTTAAATGCGTACCAAAAACTCGTAACTCAGATATTCATCTCTATGATCATATCATAGACAGTTTATCCTCTTGTCACGACGATCTTCACTCTGAAATAGCTTTGAACTTTTGAATATTTCAGACTT
The DNA here is from genome assembly GCF_904849725.1 of Hordeum vulgare subsp. vulgare. Classification (NCBI taxonomy): domain Eukaryota; kingdom Viridiplantae; phylum Streptophyta; class Magnoliopsida; order Poales; family Poaceae; genus Hordeum; species Hordeum vulgare. The sequence continues at coordinate 538,768,640 of NC_058521.1, forward strand.
GTGATTCATCAAGTAAATACTCATGTATCTACTCAAATCGTCAGTGAAATAAGAACATAACGATATCCACTGCGTGCCCTGATACGTCGCCAACGTATCTATATTTTTTATGGTTTCATGCTATTATCCTGTCAAACTTTGGATGTTTTTATACCTTTTATATCTTTTTGGGAACTAACTTATTAACTCAGTGCCAAGTGCCAGTTCCTGTTTTTTCGTGTTTTTGACCCTTTTAAGAGGAAGATTTGAAACAAAGTCCAAACGGAATAAAATCCCCGAAAAGATTTTTTCCGAAACAGAAGAAGATCGGGAGACTTGAGAACCAAGGCAGGGGGTCCCCACAGACCCCACAAGCCCTCTAGCCCCGTTAGGGGGGAGGCCGGGCCTTCCTGACTTGTGGGCCCCCTGGACCTCCTCTTCCCTAGGTTTTGCGCCTATATATTCCCTAAAATACCAGAAAAAATCAAGAGATCACCGAAAGTACTTTTCCGCCGCCGCAAGCTTTTGTCTCCGCAAGATCCCATCTGGGGCACGTTCTGGTGCCCTGCCGGAGGGGGGATTCGGACACGGAGGGCTTCTTCATCAACACCATGACCTCTCCGATGATGCGTGAGTAGTTCACCATAGACCTACGGGTCCAGAGCTAGTAGCTAGATGGCTTCTTCTCTCTCTTGGATCTTCAATACAAAGTTCTCCATGACCTTCATGGAGATCTATTCGATGTAATCTTCTTTTGCGGTGTGTTTGTCGAGATTCGATGAATTGTGGATTTATGATCAGCTTATCTATGAATCTTATTTGAGTTTCTTCTGATCTCTCTTATGCATGATTTCATATCCTTGTAATTCTCCTCGATTTGTGGGTTTTGTTTGTCCAACTAGATCTATGATTCTTGAAATGGGAGAAGTGCTTGGTTTTGGGTTCATACCGTGCGGTGACCTCACCAAGTGACAGAAGGGGCGGCGAGGCACACATCGTGTTGTTGCCATCAAGGGTAAAAAGATGGGGTTTTCATCATTGGTTTGAGATTATCCCTCTACATCATGTCATCTTGCTTAAGGCGTTACTCTGTTCATCATGAACTCAATACACTAGATGCATGCAGGATAGCGGTCGATGTGTGGAGTAATAGTAGTAGATGCAGAAAGTATCGGTCTACTTGTCTCGGACGTGATGCCTATATGTATGATCATTGCCTTAGATATCGTCACGACTTTGCCCGGTTCTATCAATTGCTCGACAGTAATTTTTTCACCCACCTAATACTTGCTATTTTGAGAGAAGCCTCTAGTGAACACTATGGCCCCCGGGTCTACTCCACACCATATTTTCAGCCTTACACTTTTACTTCGTTGCACTTTCCGCCTTCAGATCTCACTTTGCAATCAATCTTGAACGGATTGACAACCCCTTTATAGCGTTGGGTGCAAGCTCTTTTGTGTTTGCGCAGGTACTCTGGACTTGACAAGATTCTCCTACTGGATTGATACCATGGTTCTCAAACTGAGGGAAATACTTACTGCTCCTGTGCGGCATCGCCCTTTCCTCTTCAAGGGAATAACGAACGCAAGCTCAAGAGGCGACAAAAGGATTTCTGGCACTATTGCCGGGGAAGAACTTTTGTTGCCGTAGCAGACGAATTTGTGGCGCAGTTGCCGGGGAAGATCAAGTCCAGAACTCATCCAAGTAAGTGTCGCAAAATCATCTCTTGCATTTACTTTTTTTTGTCTCTCGTTTTCCTCTCCCCCACTTCTGAAAAACAAAAAATTACAAAAATATTTGCCTTTTTCGTTTGCCTTTTTCGTTCGCCCTTTCTTTCGCTTCCTTTCTGTTTGCTTGTGTTGTCATGTTCTTTCAATATGCTTGCATATTCTCTTGCTGAAAATCTAGTGATATGGTTCCTCATCCACTTGCTAATCTCTTTAAGAGATCCAATTATGTGGAACCAATTGCTAGTGAGTTGAGTGCACTTGACTTTCTCTATGGACTTTTGCTTGAGATGCGTGAATCTCAAAATCGTGATGAATAAATTTATGAAGTGATTCACGAGGGCTCCTTCAATGAAAAGCATGATTGCAATGGTTTCACTATAAATCCTATTAGTGTCAATCATGCTAAAAATATGCAAAACCCTAAGCTTGGAGATGCTAGTTTTGCTGTGTCCACTACTTGTTCCAATGATCATGATTGGGGTAATGATTTTTCTTATGATCTTGAAAATTTGTTTAAGCCTCATGATGAATATGATATTTGCAATATTATTGAAAGTGGGTTTGGAGAAGTCATGACTTTAGTTGATGATAATCCCACTATTTTTGAAGAGCGTCAACTTTGCATGCATGTGGATCATGAAAAGAATATCCTATGTGATAGTTACATTGTTGAATTTGATTATGATCCCACATGTAATTGCTATGAGAGAGGAAAATATTGTGGTAGAAACTTTCATGTTACCAATTTACCTCTCGTTATGTTCAGATTCCTATTGTCTCTTTCTTCTTCCTTGCATTTGGTAATTATTGGTTGTCTTACCAATTTGTTTTCCTATAAAATGCCTATGCATAGGAAGTATGTTAGACTTAGATGTGATTTTCACATGCTTTATGATGCTCTTGCTGTGCTTCAATTTTTGTCTTTTGTGTGAGCATCATTGAATTATCAATGCCTAGCTAAGGGCGTTAAACAATAGCGCTTGTTGGGAGGCAACCCAATGAATTTATATTTTTCTTTCTGTTTTGTTGCGTCCACACCATCATAGTTCTGTTGTGATTGTGTTTTTTGTGTTTCTTTTTGTGTTTGAGCCAAGCAAAACCTTTATGACTAGTCTTTGTGAGGGTTGTTTGATCCTGCTGGAAAAAGACAGAAACTTTTCGCTCACGAGATGATTTTTCATTTTTATTCAGAACGAGATTTTGAGTTGATTCTTTTTGCTGCTGGTTGATATGACTTTTTCCCCGGCAGTCGTAATTTTTCAGAATTTTTGAGGTACCATAAGTATCTGAAGTACAAAGATTGCTACAGACTGGTCTGTTTTTGACAGATTCTGTTTTTGTTGAGTTGGTTGCTTGTTTTGATGAAACTATGGATTGTATCGGGGGGGTACTATGTTGGGGAACGTCGCATGGGAAACAAAAAAATTCCTACGCGCACGAAGACCTATCATGGTGATGTCCATCTACGAGAGGGGATATTTGATCTACGTACCCTTGTAGATCGCACAGCAGAAGCGTTAGTGAACGCGGTTGATGTAGTGGAACGTCCTCACGTCCCTCGATCCGCCCCGCGAACCGTCCCGCGATCAGTCTCATGATCTAGTGCCGAACGGACGGCACCTCCGCGTTCAGCACACGTACAGCTCGACGATGATCTCGGCCTTCTTGATCCAGCAAGAGAGACGGAGAGGTAGATGAGTTCTCCGGCAGAGTGACGGCGCTCCGGAGGTTGGTGGTGATCTAATCTCAGCAGGGCTCTGCCCGAGCTTCCCAGAAACGTGATCTAGAGGTAAAACCGTGGAGATATGTGGTCAGGCTGCCGTGGCAAAGTTGTCTCAAATCAGCCATAAAACCTCCGTATATATAGGGGGAAGAGGGGGAGCCTTGCCTTGGGGTCCAAGGACCCCCAAGGTGTTCGGCCGAGCCAAGGGGGGGAGTCCTCCCCTTCCAAACTGAATCCAACTAGGTTTGGAAGGTGGAGTCCTTCTCTCCTTTCCCACCTCCTCTTTTTTTTCTCTTTGATTTTCTTCCTATGGCGCATAGGGCCTTCTTGGGTTGTCCCACCAGCCCACTAAGGGCTGGTGCGCCACCCCCAAGTCCTATGGGCTTCCCCGGGGTGGGTTGCCCCCCCCCCCGGTGAACACCCGGAACCCATTCGTCATTCCCGGTACATTCCCGGTAACTCCAAAAACCTTTCGGTAATCAAATGAGGTCATCCTATATATCAATCTTCGTTTCCGGACCATTCCAGAAACCCTCGTGACGTCCGTGATCTCATCCGGGACTCCGAACAACATTCGGTAACCAACCATATAACTCAAATACGCATAAAACAACGTCGAACCTTAAGTGTGCAGACCCTGCGGGTTCGAGAACTATGTAGACATGACCCGAGTGACTCCTCGGTCAATATCCAGTAGCGGGACCTGGATGTCCATATTGGATCCTACATATTCTACGAAGATCTTATCGTTTGAACCTCAGTGCCAAGGATTCATATAATCCCGTATGTCATTCCCTTTGTCCTTCGGTATGTTACTTGCCCGAGATTCGATCGTCAGTATCCGCATACCTATTTCAATCTTGTTTACCGGCAAGTCTCTTTACTCGTTCCGTAATACAAGATCCCTCAACTTACACTAAGTCACATTGCTTGCAAGGCTTGTGTGTGATGTTGTATTACCGAGTGGGCCCCGAGATACCTCTTCGTCACACGGAGTGAAAAATCCCAGTCTCGATCCATACTAACTCAACGAACACCTTCGGAGATACCTGCAGAGCATCTTTATAGTCACCCAGTTACGTTGAGACGTTTGATACACACAAAGCATTCCTCCGGTGTCAGTGAGTTATATGATCTCATGGTCATAGGAACAAATACTTGACACGCAGAAAACAGTAGCAACAAAATGACACGATCAACATGCTACGTCTATTAGTTTGGGTCTAGTCCATCACATGATTCTCCTAATGCTGTGATCCCGTTATCAAGTGACAACACTTGCCTATGGTTAGGAAACCTTGACCATCTTTGATCAACGAGCTAGTCAACTAGAGGCTTACTAGGGACAGTGTTTTGTCTATGTATCCACACATGCACTGTGTTTCCAATCAATACAATTATAGCATGGATAATAAACGATTATCATGAACTAAGAAATATAATAATAACTAATTTATTATTGCCTCTAGGGCATATTTCCAACATACTAGCCATGGAAAAGTGAGAATACAGTATCCCAACACCAATATAAATAGAATTCAAGTTTGCTACAGTACCTAAAGAGGTGGTAGTTTGTTTTCTTGTGCTAATGTTATCACGAGTTTCTGTTTAAGTTTTGTGTTGTGAAGTTTTCAAGTTTTGGGTGATGTTCTCATGGACAAAAAGATAAGGAGTGGAAAGAGCTCAAGCTTGGGGATGCCCAAGGCATCCCCAGCCAAATTCAAGGACACCAAAAAGCCTAAGCTTGGGGATGCCCCGGGAAGGCATCCCCTCTTTTGTCTTCAATCCATCGGTAACATTACTCAGACCTATATTTTTATTCACCACATGATATGTGTTTTGCTTGGAGCGTCTTGTATCTTAGGAGTTTTTTCTTTTTGTTGTGTCACAATCATCCTTGCTGCACACCTTTAGAGAGAGACATGCACTCATCGTGATTTTGCTAGAATGCTCATCGTGCTTCACTTATATCTTTTGAGCTAGATATTTTGCTCTATGTGCTTCACTTAGATCTTTTAGAGCACGACGGTGCGTGACTTGGTAGTTGTCTTATGCTATGAAAGTAGTTCCAAAGGTGATACATACCCAAAGAGGATACAAAAACCTCCATCTTCATGTGCATTGAATAGAAAGAGAAGTTTTGATTCCTCTCAATTAGTTTTGAGACGTGGATTTGGTAATATTAAGAGCTATGTTTGTAGGGTGTTGTGAATCTAGAAATACTTGTGTTGAAGTTAGTGATTCCCGTAGCATGCACGTATGGTGAACCGCTATGTTAGGAAGTCGGAGCATAATTGATCTATTGATTGTCATCCTTTGTGTTGAGGTCGGGATCGCGTGATGGTTAACACCTACCAACCCTTCCCCTAGGAGTATGCGTTTAGCACTTTGTTTCGATTACTAATAAAAACTTTCACAACAAGTATGTGAGTTCTTCATGACTAATGTGAGTCCATGGTATAGATGCACTTTCACCTTCCACCATTGCTATCCTCTCTAGTACCGCGCAATTCTCGCCGGTGCACAAACCCACCATATGCCTTCCTCAAAACAGCCACCATACCTACCTACTATGGCATTTTCATAGCCATTCCGAGATATATTGCCATGCAACTCCCACCGTTCCGTCTCATGACTTGTGCTGTCACTCTCATATTGCCATTGCATGATCGTAAGATAGCTAGCGAGATGTTTCAACGTCATACGCCAAGCTAGATCGTTGCATATCCCGGTACACTGCCGGAGGCATTTCCTATAGAGTCATCATCATTTTGAGCTTTGAGCTGTGAGTAAATAAAAGTGTGACGATCATTATTATTAGAGCATTGTCCCATGTCAGGAAATAAAAAAAAGAGGCCAAAGATCCTAAATAAAAAAAAGGGGAGAAAAGAAAAAAAAAGAGAGGCCCAAGAGCCCAAAAAAAGAGAAAAAGAGAGAAGGGACAATGCTACTATATTTTTCCACACTTGTGCTTCATAATAGCACCATGTTCTTCATGATTGAGAGCTTCTTGCTTTGTCACTACAATATGCTAGTGGGAATCTTCATTGTATAACTTGGCTTGTATATTCCAATGACGGGCTTCCTCAAATTGCCCTAGGTCTTCGTGAGCAAGCAAGTTGGATGCACACCCACTAGTTCTCCTTTTGAGCTTTCACACACTTATAGCTCTAGTGCGTCATTTGTATGGCAATCCCTACTCATTCACATTGATATCTATTAATAGGCATCTCCATAGTCCTTTCATACGCCGAGTCAATGTGACCATCTCCTCCTTTTTGTCTCACAGCCACCACCACACTCTATTCCACCTATTGTGCTATATCCATGGCTCACGCTCATGTATTGCGTGATAGTTATAAAAAGTTTGAGAAAGTAAGAGTGCGAAAACAATTACTTGGCCAATACCGGGGTTGTGCATGATTTACATTAGTTGTGTGAGGATGATGGAGCATAGCCAGACTATATGATTTTGTAGGGATAACTTTCTTTGGCCTTGTTATTTTGAAAGTTCATGATTGCCTTGCTAGTTTGCTTGAAGTATTATTGTTTTCATGTCAATAGCAAACTATTGTTTTGAATCTTACGGATCTGAACATTCATGTCACATGAAATAAGTTGCAAAGGACAACTATGCTAGGTAGCATTCAACATCAAAAATTCAGTCTTTATCACTTCCCTACTCGAGGACGAGCAGGAGTTAAGCTTGGGAATGCTTGATACGTCCCCAACGCATCTATAATTTTGATGGTTTTATGCTATTATCTTGTCAAACTTTGGATGTTTTTTATACCTTTTATATCTTTTTTGCGACTAACTTATTAACTCAGTGCCAAGTGCTAGTTCTTGTTTTTCCGTGTTTTTGAGCCTTTTCAGAGGAAGATTTGAAACGGAGTCCAAACGGAATAAAATCCCCGAAAACATTTTTTTCCAAAACAGAAGAAGATCGGGAGACGTGAGAACCAAGGCACGGGGTCCCCAGGGACCCCACAAGCCCTCTAGCCCGGCCAGGGGGGAGGCCAGGCCTCCCTGGCATGTGGCCGCCCTAGACCTCCTCTGCCTAGGTTTTGCGCCTATATATTCCCTGAAATCCCAGAAAAAATCAAGAGATCATCGAAAGTACTTTTCCGCCGCCGCAAGCTTCTGTCTCCGCAAGATCCCATCTAGGGCACGTTCTGGTGCCCTGTCGGAGGGGGGATTCCGACACGGAGGGCTTCTTCATCAACACCATGACCTCTTCGATGATGCGTGAGTAGTTCACCATAGACCTATGGGTCCATAGCTAGTAGCTAGATGGCTTCTTCTCTCTCTTGGATCTTCAATACAAAGTTCTCCATGATCTTCATGGAGATCTATCCGATGTAATCTTCTTTTGCGGTGTGTTTGTCGAGATCCGATGAATTGTGGATTTAAGATCAAATTATCTATGGATCTTATTTGAGTATCTTCTAATCTCTCTTATGCATGATTTCATATCCTTGCAATTCTCTTCGAGTTGTGGGTTTTGTTTGGCCAACTAGATCTATGATTCTTGCAATGGGAGAAGTGCTTGGTTTTGGGTTCATACCATGCGGTGACCTCACCCAGTGATAGAAGGGGTAGCGAGGCACGCATCATGTTGTTGCCATCAAGGGTAAAAAGATGGGGTTTTCATCATTGGTTTGAGATTATCCCTCTACATGATGTCATCTGGCTTAAGGCGTTACTTTGTTCGTCATGAACTCAATACACTAGATGCATGCTGGATAGCGGTCGATGTGTGGAGTAATAGTAGTAGATGCAGAAAGTATCGGTCTACTTGTCTTGGACGTGATGCCTTATGTATGATCATTGCCTTAGATATCGTCATAACTTTGCGCGGTTCTATCAATTGCTCCACAGTAGTTTGTTCACCCACCGTGATATTTGCTATTTTGAGAGAAGCCTCTAGTGAACACTATGGCCCCGTGGTCTACTCCACACCATATTTTCAGCCTTACACTTTTTACTTCGTTGCACTTTCTGCCTTCAGATCTCACTTTGCAAACAATCTTGAAGGGATTGACAACCCCTTTATAGCGTTGGGTGCAAGCTCGTTTGTGTTTGCGCACGTACTCTGGACTTGACGAGATTCTCCTACTGGATTGATACCTTGGTTCTTAAACTAAGGAAAATACTTACTACTCCTGTGTTGTGCTGACGTGCAACTATTCCTGACTTGATGCCTCCACGACAACGGAGCTAGAAAAGAGGTTGTCCCAGTTGCTCAACAATTAGCAATTGTCTTGCAATGGCCCACCAGCGCGTGGGATCGCGGCAGTTTTCGAGGGTAGAGTATTCAACCCAAATTTGTTGGTTCACGCGACGGGAAGTGAAAGAATATTCTCAAGTATTAGCAGCTGATTGTGTCAGATTCAACCACACCTGAAAGATTAGTATCTGCAAGCAAGGTATCAACAGCAAAGTAGTATTATAGCAACGGTGCCAGAAATGATCTGGTGACAAGGCAAACTATTCCTAACTATTGTATCAATGGCGCCAGAAAAGTATTGTAGTAGGTAGCAGCAGTGTAACGAGTAACAGCAGTGGCAAGGAACAACAGTAGTGACAGCAGTAGCAAGTAGCAACATAGCAAGTAGCAGCAGTAGCAAGTAACAGCAGCAGCAAGTAACAGTAGTGGTAGCAGCAGCAGGACAAATCAAGTAACAGTAGCAGCAACAGTAGTAACAGCAGCAGAGCAAAACAAGTAACAGAAGCAGAGCAAAACAAGTAACAACAGCAGTGGGACAAACTCGTAGGCAATGGGTCGGCGATTCGTTGGATGACATTCATCATGCAACAGTTATAACATGGAGAGATATGTGGCTAGCTCCCGTTCGTCAATGTGATGTAGGCATGCATTCCGTGTGTCGTCATATGTGCTTAGGGAAAATAACTTGCATGACATCTGTTGTCCATCCCTCCCGTGGCAGCGGGGTCCAAAAGGATACTACGGGATATTAAGGTTCTCCTTTTAATAAAGAACCGGACCAACGCATTAGCACTTGGTGAACACATGAACTCCTCAAACTATGGTCATCACCGGGAGTGGTTCCGGTTATTGTCACTCCGGGGTTGCCGGGTCATAACATATAATACATAACTACAACTTGCAAGATCGGATCTAAAACACACATATATTGGTGACAACATAATAATTTCATATCTGAAATCATGGCACTCGGGCCCTAGTGACAAGCATTAAGCATGGCAAAGTAGTAGCAACATCAATCTGAGAACATAGTGGATACTAGGGATCAATCCCCGTCAAAACTAACTCGATTACATGATAGATCTCATCCTACTCATCACCGCCCAGCGAGCCTATGAATAGATTACTCACGAACGATGAAGAGCTTCATGAAATTGGAGAGGGAAGAAGGTTGATGATGACGATGGCAACGATCTCCTTGATCCGGAGCCCAAAACGGACTCCAGAGCTGCCCTCCAGATGAAAATGTGGCGGCGCCTCCGTGCCGCAAACGCGATGAAATCTTCTCTTCTCGTTTTTTGGAACGAAAGGGAATAAATAGCACTGGAGTTGGGGGCGACAGAGCCACGTGGGCCCCACAAGCTTGGTTGCCGCGGCCTCAGGGGGTGGCCGCGGCGACAGGGCTTGTGGCCCACTGGACCATCTCCTCCGATGGATCTTTGCGCAGGTATTTTTCATATTTTCCAGAAATATTCTCCGTAAATTTTCAGGACGTTCCGAGAACTTTCATTTCTGCACAAAAACAACACCATGGCAATTCTGCTGAAAACAGCGTTAGTTCGGGTTAGTTCCATTCAAATCATGCAAATTAGAGTCCAAAACAAGGTCAAAAGAGTTTGGTAAAGTAGATACGATGGAGACGTATCAAACTCCCCCAAGCTTAAAACCTTGCTTGTCCTAAAGCAACTCAGTTGACAAACTGAAAGAGAAAGAAAAACTTTGACAAACTCTCTTTGATCTTGTTGTTGCAACTATGTCTAACTCATAACCAGAATTTCAGCAAGATCACAAGGTAACCACATAAGCAAGTGACACAAAGGTCTCACGGTAAACTAATATCAATGGCATAATCAGCTAGCGAGCAAATAATAATGAGTTTCGGATACCAACAATTCAATCAAAACAAGCATGAAGCAATATGGATAGGTGGTATCTCGCTAGCTCTTTCTGAGACCGCAAAACATAAATGCAGAGCACTTTCAAAGATCAAGGGCTGACTAAACATTGTAGTTCATAGCAACGAAGATCCAGTCATAGTCATACTCAATATCAATCAAAAGCAAAGCATAAAAATGACAGAGGTACTCTCTAACTGGTGCTTATATAAGAAGAGGATGACTCAACAGGAAAATAAATAGACATGCCCTTCGCAGAGGGAAGCATTGATTTGCAGAGGTGCCAGAGCTCAAGCTTTGAAAACAGAGATAATAATTTTGGGTGGCATGCTTTCATTGTCAACGCATTGACCAAGAGTTCTCAATATCTTCCATGCTACTCATGCTATAGGCGGTTCCCAAACAGAAAAGTAAAGTTTTAACTCCCCCACCACCAATCAATCACACTCCACGGCTAGCCGAATCCTCGGGTACCGTCCATACTAACATCAGTCCGGGGGAGTCTTGTTTTACAGTTATGTTTTCGATTTAAGCGTGGAATTGGGCGTTCCAATTACCGGCCCCTTTCTCGTGAATGACAGTGAATAAACACATGTCGAGGATTACACGCCTAACATGGAAGATACCAATAGCCCCCTGTCACCACATGAGCGGTTCGGGCATGCAAAACAGAATATTTCTTGAAGGTTTAGAGAATGGCACATGTGTCGGGGGGATAACCCCGGGGTAGGCTCATCAAGCCTGCTCCTTCATTTCCGACCCAATGGACATGAAGATATGGAGCTTCCCAAGGCCTAAGTATTCTTACCGGCTAGGCATCCCCTGCCGGCTGGAAGACGAGGCGGCCACCTTTCTCGCCGGCTAGAATCCAGGCGGCCTCCCCTTCGGACCTGGCCTGGTCCCGCCAGCCAGACTAAGGAGGAGGCGGCCACCCTCAAGCCGGCCGACCAGGCAGGCTAGCCAGCCGAGGATCACCAGTCACATCAGATCGTAGGTCAGGAAAGGACCTCACGATTAAAGGTAGCTACGCGTCAGCAAAGGTACTGGATCAGGGCGCCCGGCAGGTACAAGCGTCGGCGACCATGCCGCTGACCTACCCCGGCTCTGATCCATCACCTAGCCTGATGTCGGACCATCACACTCCCACTCCATTGCTGCACTCGGCGTGGGGAACAGTGGAGGCGGTCGTACTGCCTGCCCATGAAGAATCTCGCGGGGCGACGCTCGACGTATAGCTCGTGCTCAGCGTCAACCTTACGTGGGAGCCCCATTGGCCAGCCGGCGGGTCCCACAACAATCGACACCATGCAGCCGGCGGGCCCCTCATCGACAAGACAAGACCCTCGTGGGCCCCTGGCCAGCCGGTGAAGCAGCCAGCCGGGTCCCATAGTGTACCCTTTGTCCATATTGTAGGCCGGCGGGTTCGTCTATAAAATCCCCCGGTCGCCCCCCATGCAGAGGGGCCGATCACTTGCCAATCATTCAACACTACGAACTCACCAACCCATAGGGAGCGAGGTAGAGATGAGCCGGGTGCTCCCCTCTTCCTCCTCCCAGCACAGCTCCAGGAGCAACATTGTACTCTGTTCCCATACATCAAACACACAAGCATGATTAGGGGTATTATCTCTACAGAGAGCCCTGAACCTAGGTACATCGTGCGTCCCATGCGTGTACCAACCTCGTTCCTAGTTCCCACCTTTATCCCTTCGGTTCTCACCGACTTTAGCCTACCTATGGCATATGTTGTGAGTATTCACCGACATTTGGCGCCCACCGTGGGGCCGATCGCGGCATCGGCTGGCTTCACGTGTGGGTGGGGCCCCGCACCTACACCACCAGACGCATCGTGTCCGGATCAGTTCGCATGCCCGTGGAGCTCGCTTTCGACGAGGCGACGCCCATGATGATCGACGTCCCCGTCCGCCATGCGGATTCGGACGAAGATTCCGATGACGAGGCGCTCCCTAGCGTCGCTGTTGCTGCTATGGAGAACCTCAGCGTTCTCTTCAGCGATCTTCGCCTCAACGACGGCCCATGCTACTTTGGCGAGGACTACGACGTTGAGGCGCTCTCTGCCAGCTTCAGCAGGCTCTCCATCGCTGAGACGCCTGCCCACGACGTTTACCCTAGTAACGTCCTCATCTTCGATGGCCCTCCACTGTCGGTGGGGTTCTTCACCCCATACCACGCCGCTGCCGTCTCCAACGCCGTGGAGGTGATGGTTATCGGCGCCGACACGGCTCCACGGGCGCTGGCGAGCCCGCTGCGGCCGCCGCCGACACTCTTCGGGACGCCATCGCCGGCTTGAAGACACCGGTCACCGCTTCCGCCGACCCTACAGACGCTCGGGCCTCACTGGTGGAGGCTCGCAAGCATATCTTGGAGGAGGGCATCGCCGTGGCCTCGGCAAAACGTCGATTGGAGGCTACACATCGAGAGTATAACACCGCATACGGCCTTACTCCGATTTTCGAGGCCCCCAGCCGGCTTGGATCGGTCCGCAGCCGCGGACGGTTCGTCGCCGAGGTTCTAGGCGGGGACCTGCCCACCTACGAGACTCCTACGGCCAACATGCTGGCGGCGCAGGCAGCCATGGAGGAGATGGCCAGCCTGGAAGGCGAGGAGTGCGCCTTCCAGGAGAAGCGCGTCAAGGATCTCCTTGACGTCGCTACCCAGCAGCACGCTCGGTTCGACCCCGGCCAGGCTCATTCAGAGTCCCCGGGACCGAACTCAGGGGCTCGCCGCAACCCTAGCGGCCAGCACCACGCCGAAGGATCTTCCTCGCATCGCCCTTCCGACTGGAGGGGCGAGGGAAGCCAAGGCCGGCGCTCGCAGCACCAGAGCGAGCACACTTCGGGCCTACGTCGCGGAGGCAACGAGGGCGACTCAGAGTACGGGGATCTTCCCCCGCGAAGAACTCACGCATCCGGCTCCCGAGGAGCCTCCCCTCTCGCCACTGGGGCTGGCGCCCCCGCCTCCTAGGACGAGCGGGACGCCCGCCGGTGTATCATTGCCCTGGCCCATTCGTCCCTCCTAGAGGAAGACGGACCCGTCGGTCCGGCTTGCTTCGGCCCCCGGATCCGAGGGGAGCCGTTCCCCCGAGGCTTCACCTTGCCTCGGGATACGCCAAAATATAACGGCACGGCCAAGCCAGAAGACTGGCTGATCGGCTACACCACGGCCGTAGGCATCGCCAGGGGTAACAAGCGCGTAGCGGTCCGCTACGTGCCACTCATGCTGGCCGGCTGAGCCCGGACCTGGCTTAAGAACCTCCCAGCCGGCAGCGTCAACTCCTGGGTGGACTTCAAGGAGGCGTTCGTCTGCAACTTCACCGGCACCTACAAGCGCCCTGGTCGACCTCGCGAACTGGCCATGTGCGTCCAGAAGGCCGACGAACCCCTCTGCGACTACGTCACCCGGTGGACCGAGCTCCGCAACTCTTGTGAGGGGGTGCATGAGGTACAAGCCATATAGTACTTCATCAACGGATGCCGAGACGGCACCCTCCTCAAACGCAAGCTCATGTGCGCCGAGCCCACCTCCTTGGCGGTGCTCATGGCCAAGGCGAACAAGTACGCCACAGCCGACTCTGCAATGCGCATCAAGGTGACCGCCTCGGACAAGGTTGTGCCTGCGCCGGCTACTCCCAAGCCAGCTGGGGACAACCGAGGCGGCCAGAACAACTACAAGCGCAAGGCGGATCAGATGGCCAACAACAAGCTAGTGGCCAACGTGGAGGGCGAGGCGTCGGCTTCTCAAGCCGGCCCTCCACGAAAGCGTCGCAATCAGGGCAACCCCAACTGGCTGCCCAAGCAGTCTCTCGAGCAGCTGCTCGATGCCCCCTGCAAGATACATTCGGGGCGGCGCCGTCTACCCATACCCTTCGACAGTGCAGTGTCGCACGCCGGCTGTCGCAAGGGGAGGGCCTGTGGGCTCCTCCGGGTGCGCAGGCGGCACCTCATGCACCGGCTCCCCATCACGCTCCGCTTCCGCCGCCGCCGCCTCGCGACGACGGCCCACACGCTGACGAATACCCGCATCAATACAGAGCGTTCGTCGTCTTCACCAGTGAAGGCGACGACAAGCACAACGTGCGCCAAAGGGGGCGCGAGGTAAATGCCACTATCCCCCCGGTTCCCTAGTACATGCATTGGTCTGACAAACCAATCACATGGGGCCGGGTGGACCACCCTGCGGTGATGCCCAACCCGGGGTTATACGCACTCGTCCTCGACCCCACCTTCGCCTCCAAGAGGCTCACCTGCCAATTCTCCCGGGTGCTGGTCGACGGCGGCAGCACCATCAACATCCTCTACCTCGACACTCTCCGCAAGCTCGGGCTCAAGGAGACGGACGTCTTGCCAACCAGCACTGTCTACCATGGCATCGTGTCTGGGCAGTCGTGCTCGCCCATTGGCAGGATCGAGCTGGACGTCCTGTTCGACGACAAGGCCCACTTCCGTCGAGAGTCCATATGGTTTGAGGTGGTGGACCTCAACAGCCCGTATCACGCGCTGCTCGGGAGACCGGCTCTGGCCAAATTCATGGCTATCCCGCACTACGCCTACCTGAAAATGAAGATGTCGGGTCCCAAGGGCATCATCACTGTTGTTGGCGACTACAAGAAGTCGCTCGAGTGTGCCCAAGATAGCAGCCGCCTCGCCGACGCCTTGGTGATTGCCGAGGAGAAGCGGCAGATCGACCGGCTCGTGGCCCAGGCTACCGAGCAGCCGGCGATTCCTTCTCCTCCGTCCCAATCGGTCGGCGAGGGCTCTTTCAAGCCGGCTAAAGAGACCAAGCAGGTCCCACTCGACCCTGCCAACCCAAAGCAGTGCATCACCATCGGGGCTGGCCTCAGCCCCAAATAGGAAGGCGAGCTCGTCGACTTCCTGCGTGAGAATCGAGACATCTTTGCATGGTCCCCCAAGGACATGCCAGGTGTTCCGAGGAAGTACGCCAAGCACAAACTTCACGTGCGACCAGATGCAAAGCCGGTGAAACAACCTTTGTGCCGCTTCGCCGAGGGGAAGAGGCACACAATCGGAGAAGAGATCACCTGGCTCCTTGCAGCCGGCTTCATCATGGAGGTTTTCCACCCGGAATAGCTGGCGAACCCAGTCCTGGTACTGAAGAAGAACAACACCTGGCGAATGTGCATCGACTACACTAGCCTGAATAAGGCCTGTCCGAAAGACCCTTTCGCGTTGCCTAGGATAGATCAAGTGATCGACTCCACTGCAGGCTACGAACTGCTGTCATTTCTGGATGCTTATTCAGGCTACCATCAAATCAAGCTGGATCCAGCTGATCGCCTGAAGACCTCCTTCATCACGCCCTTCAGGGCCTACTGCTACACCACCATGACGTTCGGTCTAAAGAACGCAGGTGCGACGTTCCAACGCTGCATGCAGCAATGCCTACTGCCACAGATTGGCAGAAACATCAACGTCTATGTGGATGACATCGTCGTCAAGACGAAGCAGCACTTCAGCCTCCTCGATGACCTGCGAGAGACATTCGCCAATCTGCGCGAATACAAGATCCGACCCAATCCTGAGAAGTGCGTCTTCGGGGTCCCAAGCAGCAAACTCTTGGGGTTCTTCGTATCCGCCCGCGGCATCGAAGCGAATCCTGAGAAGATCAGCACCATCGAGCGGATGGTGCGGCCGGCTCGGATCCTCAACGTCCAGAAATTTGCCGGCTGCTTGGCATCCCTCAGCCGGTTCGTTAGCCGGCTTGGTGAGAAGGCCCTTCCACTCTACCAGCTTATGAAGAAGACGACGAAGTTCGAGTGGAACGACCAGGCGGACGAAGCCTTCCGCGACCTCAAGCGGGTAATCTCGAGCCTACCAATCTTGGCAGCCCCATCTGAAAGGGAACCCATACTCATATATATCGCGGCGACCACTCGCGTGGTCAGCGTAGTGTTGGTAGTTCAGCGTAAAGAGGAAGGCAAGGCCCTGCCAGTACAACGCCCTATCTACTACCTTAGCGAGGTCGTGTCCACCTCTAAGCAGAACTACCCTCATTATCAGAAAATGTGTTATGGTGTTTACCTTGCTGCAAAGAAATGAAAACAATACTTCCAAGAGCATTCCATCACTGTGGTGAGCACGGCTCCACTCTCAGAGATCATGGGCAACCGTGATGCCACGGGCAGAATTGCCAAATGGTCCATCGCCATGGCGGACCATGACATTCGGTACGAGCCTCGCACCGCCATCAAATCACAAGTGGTGGCCGACTTCTTAGTCGACTAGGCCGAGACCCAGTTCGACCCCCGCCTCCAGACTCCACGCATTGCCGGATGCACTTCAACGACTCGAAGATGCGGACGGGACTAGGAGCCGGCATCATCTTGACGTCTCCGAAAGGGGACCAGCTCAAGTACGCTCTCCAGATCCACTTCGCCGCCTCCAACAACGTCGCCGAATACGAAGCACTGGTCCACGGCCTCCGGCTTGCCAAGGAGATTGGCATCCGGCGGCTCATATGCTTCGGCGATTCTGACTTGGTGGTGCAGCAGGTCTCTGGCGAACAGGACGCCAGGGATGCTAACATGGCAAGCTACCGCTTCCTCATCCAGCAACTCAGCGGCCCCTTCGAGGGTTGTGAGTTCCACCATGTTCTCAGGGGAGAAAATGAGGCAGCAGATACGCTGGCAAAGATCGGCTCCACAAGGCAGGCCATCCCAGCCGGCGTCTCCCTCGAGCAACTCCACAAGCCATCTATCAAGCCGTCTCCGGAGTTAGCATCAATCTTCGTACCGGCCGACTCCACGATACAAGCGCCACTGGCTCCACCAGCTGTGCCGGTTGTGGACCCCACGCCGGCTGCACTGGCGGCACCGGCTCCAAAAGTGGCACCGACTGAGTCTACGGTGCAAGCACCGTCGGCTCCACCAACTACGCCGGCTTCGGATCCTAATCCAGCTCCATTGGTCCACCAGACTCCAACAGCGACAACCCCGGCTCTGCCCGGGCTCGAATCCTCCCAGTGGGTGGACGTCATGGAGATAGACGATGAGCCGGCCGCAACAATAGCACCGGAGACGCCACCAAGCTTGGGGGCTGCAGAAGCCCCCAATAGTCAAGACGAAGCGGAGGCGACCCTTGTGTCGGCTCCATCATGGTCTCAGGCAATTCTGGCCTTCCTTCTTCGCGGCAAACTTCCTCAGAATGAGGCGGAGGCGAGACAGACCCAGCGCTGGTCCGCCGCTTACGCCATCATCAATCGCGAGCTGGTGCGACGCAGCACGAACGACGTGTTCCAACGCTGCGTCGAATCAGAAAAAGGTCAGGAGATCCTCAGAGACATCCACCAGGGGGAGTGTGGGCATCATGCCGCCTCCAGAACCCTGGTGGCCAAAGCATTCCGTCATGGATTCTACTGGCCCACGACCCTCGAGGAGGTTGTGGATCTAGTGGACAAATGTGAAGGCTGCCAATGCTTCAGCGCACAAAGCCATATGCCACCCTCAACGGTGAAAACCATTCCCTTATCATGGCCATTCGCCGTTTGGGGACTGGACATGGTTGGGACCTTCAAGACGGCTCGTGGAGGAATGACGCATCTTCTGGTAGCAGTCGACAAGTTCACCAAGTGGATCAAAGCCAGGCCTATCAAGAAGCTTGACGGCCCCACTGCTGTCAGGTTTATCACAGACATCTCTGTCCGATATGGCATTCCCCATAGCATCATCACCGACAACGGCACCAACTTCGCCAAGGGCGCCCTGGCGCTCTACTGTTCCAAGGTAGGCATCCGGCTCGACCTGGCCTCGGTGGCACACCCCCAGTCAAACGGCCAAGCGGAGAGGGCCAACAGCCTGATCCTAGCCGGCATCAAGCCAAGGCTGGTGGCACCACTGGTCAGGTCAGCCGGCTGCTGGATCAAAGAACTGCCGGCTGTGCTATGGAGCCTCCGCACCACGCCCAACCGGTCGACCGACTTCACTCCATTCTTTCTAGTATACGGGTCTGAGGCTATCATCCCCACGGATGTCGAATTCGACTCGCCTCGGGTCACCCTATACACAGAAACAGAGGCGAAGGAGGCCAGAGAAGATAGTGTGGATCTCCTCGAGGAAGCAAGGGACTTGGCTTTGAGTGGGACGGCCATCTACCAACAGAAGCTGAGATACTACCACAGCAAAAAGATCAGGCCTCTCTCTTTCAGGGAGGGAGATTTGGTCCTCAAAAGAATCCAGCGTACTGCAGGCTAGCACAAGCTCTCACCCCCTGGGAGGGACCCTTCATCATCAGTAGGGCGTTACACAACAACGCTTACTACCTAATTGACGCCCAGAAGCCAAGGAAGTGCAAGAGGGACGACTCCGGCCAAGAAACAGAGCGCCCATGGAACGCGGCGTTGCTTCGCCCGTTCTATTGCTAAAAGGCAGAAGACAAGCAAAGGAAAGAGCATACACATGTATCTTCCTCCCTCTTCACGGAACAAAGAAGGCAATAAAAAGGACATGCTCCATGTTTCTTTTTATCAAGAGTTCTCACTCACGTGTACGGGCTACACAGCGTACCACCTCTTGCTAGCTTGCTTAAGCTCGGAGGCTACGCAGCGCGGCCCCTTGCCAGCTTTAAAACAAGCTCGGGGGCTGGCCAGCCGCTCGGACGGTCAAATCCTTGTAGTCGGGCACATAGTGTACCGGCTGAATCCCGGTCCATCGCTTGAACCTGCGGGCTGGCTCCGGTCGCTCGGTTCGCGATGTGACGCCGGGTAAGGTCGAATACATGCACAGTCTGGCTATACTTGGGACGACCGACTCGGGCCGGCTTGATCGTAATACGATCTCCTTCAAGACTCGAAACGACCTCTGACTGCCAGAAACAACAAATATGGTGAAAAAAGCAGGCTCCATGATTTCTCTTGCTAAAAGAGTTTTCATTCAGTGTACGGGCTACACCGCGTACCACCTCTTGCTCGCTTGCTTAAGCTCGGAGGCTACGCAGAAAAAGCAGGCTCCATGCTTTCTCTTGCTAAAAGATTTTTCACTCAGTGTACGGCTACACCGCGTACCACCTCTTGCTGGCTTCTTCAAGCCCGGAGGCTACGCAGCACGGCCCCTTGCTAGCTTTAAACAAGCTCGGGGGCTCGCCAGCCGCTCGGACGATCAATCCTTATAGTCGGGCACATAGTGTACCGGCTGACTCCCGGTCCATCGCTTGAACCTGCGGGCTAGCTCTGGTCGCTCGGTTCGCGATGTGATGCCGAGTTAGGTCGAATACATGCACAGTCCGACTATACTAGTGACGACCGGCTCGAGTTGGTTCATTCTAGCTGGCTCTGATTGGCTTATGTCTTGTTCTTTACGTCTTGATGGCTTCGGATAAGAGAAGTCAGCCAGGAATCAAAACACGGGATCATAAGACAACACGCTTGGTGACGAATATAATGCTGAATATATACATTCATAAAAAGCATTGGCCCACGGCCCACGTTCGTTACATCCCTCCGGGGGTAGAACAAAAAACACAAAAGGACGCCAGTTACGGGACAACGGCCTCAGGGGTCGTCTCGGCTGCCGCTCCTGATGTGGTAGCATCGCCGCCTCCGGCTCCTCCCGAGGTGGATGCGCCGTCTCCCCCGTTACGGCCCCCGGATCCGCTGATCCCGGCGTCAGCATACGCCCCACCGCTGGAGGCGGCTGCAGATTCCGCAACCCAGGCCGTATCGTCGGCGCTGCCATCGATGTCGTAGGGCTGAAGGCCGTGCAGATCCTCAGCGATCACGCCGCCGTTCTCGCCCCGCTCCAAGACGAATTCATCCCAGGCGGCGTACTCGGTGACGGTGCTGGCTCTCACCCGGAGCTCCTCCTCCATGCCTTGCAGCTCCGCCTCTAAGCTGTCGCGCTGGGCAGCCAGCTTGCCCAAGTTCAGGTTGCGATACCATGACTTGGCCAAGCGCAGGGCTATATAAGCCCCAGACTGCGTTGTGGAGGCTCGCCAGGCGTCCAGGGGCTCTCCACCCGCTGCAAGCCAGCGGGCAAGCCGGCTCATGGTCGTCGGCTCCATGCCCTCCGGCCACAGGGCCGCCACCATCGACGAACCCGCAACCTGGAGCTGAGTCACAAACTTGCTCAGGACGTGCAGGCGGGCCCGAAGGCCCACACCGATATCCTCTACGCTCCAGCTCGAGGTAGTATCCACCTCCTGCCCGGCCACGAGGCGCTCCTCACGGCTCACCTCAACGGCGGTGTCGGCTGCGACCTGGGTCTCGAAGAAGAGATCTGGGGTAAAGACAGCCGGGACGTAAGAACATAGCAAGAGGAGGAGACGGCCAAAAAACCAAACGCAAAACAAGGAAAGAAACCTATGCTGGAAGGCGCCGTCGGTCTCATGAAAGACCTCGAGGACCTCACGCTCCCGCACCTCACTCGCATGAGTGAGGCGGGCGACTTCCTCTTCGAGGGTCGCGGCGGACTCCAGCGCCTTACCCAGCTGCGCTTGCTTCTGGGTAAGGGCTTCATCCTTCGCCCTCAAGGCGGCGTCCTTGAGGTTCGCCTCCTCAAGATGGAGCGACGCGAGGCAGTCCATGTCAGCAGAGTAGGAGGCCTCCTTCTCCTGCAGCATGGCCCGCAGCCGCTCCAGCTCGACCCGGCCGGCCGCCTCGAGCTCCTTCTTCTCCGCTTGAAGAAGCTCCAGCTGCTCTTGGAGCCGGCCGCCGGTTTTGCAAAGTGCATCACGCTCCGCAGCGGCCTCGCCTAGCCGTACTTCAAGCTCCGCGATCCGGCTATCAGCCCCCAGGTGCTGGTCTCGAAGCTCGTTGTACACTTGTACCTGAGCACCGTATAGCGCCTGCCAAAGGGGAGAGAAAGGGAACAGGATAAAGATTCGACCTGGTTAAAAGCATAACCAGCCCGATTCTCGGGGCTACACCCGGTGGGTGCGCTTGCGCGCCCCCACTGAAGAAAAATATGCAGAAGAAAAAGGCCTCCAAGAGATTCTCGGGTGCTACACCCAGTGGGTGCGCTGTGCGCCCCCACTGACGTCTAGAGAACAGAAAAAAGCAAAGAAAAACCAAAACAGGCAAGGCCTACCTGGGTGCGGGCTTCCAGGCGCTCCATGTCGCCGCATACCATGCGGGCCGCCTGCTCCACCTTCGACCGGCCGCTGTCAAACAGCGTCACCAGCTCCGGCACACCGGAAAGAACGGTGCCGGCGGGCATTCGCAGGCGGGCCGCGTTCGCCGCCCGCCATGACTTCATGGGCCGGCTCCCAGACCATCCCCCTGCCCTTGGCGCGACAGGGCCCTGCTGGGGGACGACGATGGCGCCGACTCCTGGTGCCGGCTCAACGGCCGACTCGGGCGCCGCCCCAGCCGGCGCTACCTCCTCCACAGGAGGCGGATGAGCCGCGTCCGGCGCATCCATGGTCACCCCTGGGGCGTCAGGGGCTGCGTCCGGCGCGGCCAGATCCTGCACCGGAGCGTGAAGAGCCGCTTCGGCCCAGGGAGAAACCGGGATCGTCTCCAGGTCCACCTGCTCCGGGGCTGCCGATTCCGACGGCTGGGCCCCTTCAGTCCTTGGGTCCGGCCTGGAGGCGACCTCGCTAGGTGGCTCCTCCACACGAGCATGTGCGGAGGGGTCCTGTCTAGCCTTCGCACGCTTCTCCGCCGGCTTCTCGACCCGGCTCGGGCAAGGCTTCCCACGTCGGCCTTCCCCGCGGCTGTGTCCCACCGACGCTTGGATTCTATCTCAAGCTCCCTATCGGCGGCATCAGCTGCTGCCCAGCCGGCCCGCTCGGCTGCGGAGGCGGTGTCTTCGTTCGCATCCTCCGCCTCCCTATCAAGCCAGGCTTCTCAGGAACAAAGTTCATCTCAAAATATGGAAGGGAGAAGAGGAGGAAACCATACCCGACAACTATCGGGAGCTGCTTCCGGCCACCGCCACGGCGCCTCTTGGCACCATCTCCTCGCTGCCCGGCTGGGGGACCCAGCGCCGGTCGCTTAGGGGTCGGCCGGGAAGTTGTGGCACCCTTGCCCTTCTTCTCGGCTGCCTCGTTAGCAGCGGTCGCTCCGCCCCCTTGGCGCCGGGCGCGCGATGGTAGTGGGCCGGTGACCTCCTCCACCTCGTCGGAGTCTCCCTTGAAGGCTGCATCAGAGTAGAATGATGCTTCCTCATCGTCGTCCGTCCAGTCTGCTAGGGCGTGCCGCGGGTACTCACCAGACGGCTCGGGCCCTTCCGACTCCAGGGGATCTCCCGTGCCGGCGGAGGAGTCTGAGTGGGGCTCCATCGCATCCTCGTCCTCCATCTTGGAGGCGCCGGACGCCTCCACGTCAAGAGCAGGCGGACGGAGGGACCCCTGCAGGGTCTTGAACATCTGCAAGAAAGGAATTCAACCAGGCTCAGCAAACGCCACAGGCTTCAAAACAAAACGACAGACAAGAAGGGAGAAAGGCTACCATGGGAGGCGGATGAGCCCGGTTGAACGGGGCCATCCCCCACGTCCATTCCCCGCCCTCATCCATACGGGCGGTGGAGATCAGGTTCACCCTCCGCGCCACAGCGCCCGGGGTGAACCTCTTGATGGACAGCCGGCACGGATCAAGGCGGCCGCTCATCTTGCAGACCAGATGCAGCCGCCTCTGCAGAGGTAGAATCTGGCGGACCACCATGGTGGCAAGAAGGTCGCGGCCGAGGAGGCCCCTCTCCCTCAAGATATCGAGGTGGGCGCGAATGGGCGCCACCTCAGGATGCGGCTTGGGGGTCTTCGCGTCCCAGTTCTGCCGCGTCGGAGGGGCGATGGCGAACGGGGGCATGTTGAGGGCGTCCTGGGCCGGGTCGGTGCTCCTCACATAGAAGAACCTCTTCTGCCAATGCTTGACGGAGTCTTGCAAAGGCATCTGGGGGAAGCCGGACTTCGGGCGGCGGTGCACCAACGCGGCCCCGCACGGCGTCATGGGGCGCGGCCCCTTGAGCTTCTCCACCTCGGATTTCTCCATGGCGATGGATTGCTGCTTGAAGAAGAACTAGTTGCGCCACAGATCGACGCGAGGCTCGATCCTCATGAAGCCCTCGCACAGGACCACGAAGGCGGCGAGCTGCAGTATGGCATTCGGCGCGAGATGATGCGGTTGCAGGCCGAAGAACTGGAGCCACTCGGCGAAGAAAGAGCTAGCCGGGAGCCCGAAACCCCTTTGGAAGTGCTCGAAGAAGACCACAACCTCTCCCGCGACAGGTGCGGGAGAGGCCTCGGAGCCAGGGAGGCGCACCGACACTTGGGAGGCCGGGGGCAGGAGCCGATGATGGCGGAGTGCGTCGATGAGCTCCGTGTCGACATCGCTGCCCAGCCAGGCCCCCTGCAAGGACGCCTGCTGCACCGACAACCTCTTTGAAGAAGATCCCCCGGCCATGGCTACGGGTGGCGAGAGCTCGAAACGGGCGGCGAAGGTCTCGGCGGCGAAGAAGAAGGAGACGAAGGGCGCGAGCTTTTCTTCACAGGACGCAAGGAGGAAGAAGGCACGGAGCAAGGCGAGAAGAGGGGGCGAATGGCCTCGTCGAAACCCTCGCGTCCCATTTAAACCCCACGAAGCGTCGCGGGGAGAGGATCCAGTGCGCGCCGGGCCTCATTAATTCCGTGTATTACAGGCGGCAACGCCCCCTAAGCCCAACCGTCACAGAGTAAATCCGCAGAAGATCTCCCGCGCGGAGGCCGAGGGGGCGTCATGGCGGGACCCAGGGCCCAGGCCCAGTCCCGTCAAGCAGTAATCGCCATCATTACGCCAGCCGGGGCCTGGCACGTGGCGCTCTCCGGGTCGGTTACGACTGGACCGAAGCGTCGCTTCGAAGCTATCCGGCTCCGAAGCCGGCGTCCTTCGCCGCAGGCCAAAATATCAAGACAAGACAACAAGTCGGTGAGGCCGCCCGCCCGCAGGCGGCAGGCCTCGCCAGCTTCGGGGACTACTGCCGGGGGGATAACCCCGGGGTAGGCTCATCAAGCCTGCTCCTTCATTTCCGGCCCAATGGACATGAAGATATGGAGCTTCCCAAGGCCCAAGTCTTCTGACCGGCTAGGCATCCCCTGCCGGCTGGAAGACGAGGCAACCACCTTTCTGGCCGACCAGAGAACCCCTGTCGGCTAGAATCCAGGCGGCCTCCCGTTCGGACCCGGCCTGGTCCCGCCAGCCGGACTAAGGAGGAGGCGGCCACCCTCAAGCCAGCTGACCAGGCAGGCTAGCCGGCCGAGGATCACCAGTCACATCAGATCGTAGGTCAGGAAAGGACCTCACGATTGAAGTTAGCTACACGTCAGCAAAGGTACTGGATCAGGGCGCCCGGTAGGTACGAGCGTCGGCGGCCATGCCGCTGACCTACCCCGGCTCTCATCCATCACCTAGCCTGATGTCGGACTGTCACACTCCCACTCCATTACTGCACTCGGCGTGGGGAACAGTGGAGGCGGTCGTACTGCCTGCCCATGAAGAATCTTGCGGGGCCACGCTCGACGTACAGCGCGTGCTCAGCGTCAACCTTACGCGGGAGCCCCATTGGCCAGCCGGCCGGTCCCACAGCAATTGAGACCATGCAGCCGGCGGGGCCCTCATCGACAAGACAAGACCCTCGTGGGCCCCTGGCCAGCCGGCAAAGCAGCCAGCCGGGTCCCACGGTGTACCCTTTATCCATATTGTAGGCCGACGGGTTCGTCTATAAAACCCCCCGGTCGCCCCCGATGCAGAGGGGCCGATCACCTGCCAGTCATTCAACACTACACGCTCACCAACCCACAGAGAGCGAGGTAGAGACGAGCCGGCTGCTCCCCTCTTCCTCCTCCCAGCACAGCTCCAGGAGCAACATTGTATTCTGTTCCCATACATCAAACACATAAGCAGGATTAGGGGTATTATCTCTACGAAGAGCCCTGAACCTGGATACATCGTGCGTCCCATGCGTGTACCAACCTCGTTCCCAGCGCCCACCTTTGTCCCTTCGGTTCTCACCGACTTTAGCCTACCTATGGCATATGTTGTGAGTATTCACCGATAACATGCAAATTTACTTGGAACGGCAGGTAGATACCGCACATAGGTAGGTATGGTGGACTCTCATGGAAAAACTTTTGGGTTTATGGAAGTGGATGCGCAAGCAGTATTCCGCTTAGTAGAAGTGTAGGCTAGAAAAGACTGGGAAGCGACCAACTAGAGAGCGACAACAGTCATCAAGATGCAATGAGTTTGACTAACATGGAGTGCAAGCATGAACAGGATATAAATCACCATGAACACGAACATCATAGAGGCTATGTTGATTTTGTTTCAACTACATGCATGAACATGCGCCAAGTCAAGCTACTTGAATCATTCAAAGCAGAATACCATCCTATCATACTACATCATAGTCATCTCAAAATCTATGTTGGCATTCAAGACAACCCATTATAAGCTCCTAGCTAAATAAGCATGGCATCAGAAACAATGATCTCTAAGTTGTCATTGCAAACATGGTTCTCTCTCAACAAAGCTGAATCTGGAACGACAAGCTAGTCATATTTACAAAAACAAAATAGATAGAGTTCATACCAGCTTTTCCAGTCTCAGTCACTTCATCATATATTATCATTATTGGCTTTCACTTGCACGATCGAACGATGTGAACAATAATAAGAGTGCTCGTGCATTGGACTAAGCTGAATCTGGAGGCAAACACAAAGGAGAAGACAAAGTAATATGGCTCTTTGAAAGCTAAACAAGTATGCATGCAAGAGCCACTAAACATCGTAACCAATATCTTCTACCTTGACCCAAAGAAAAAGAAAACTATTTACACGGGAAAGCTCCCAACAAGCAAAAGAAGAAAGTAAAATCTTTTTGGGTTTTCTCAAAAGGACACAAAACAAGAAAACAAGAAAATGAAAATAAACTAGCATGGATAATACAGTGGCAAAGTGTAAACACCAACTAACAAAGTGAAAGCACAAGCATGAATCTAAAGTCGGTGAGAACACGTACTCCCACAAGCTTAGGCTTTTGGCCTAGCTTGGTCTACTCCCAAGGAAGGAAATAACCAGCTCTGGGATACTCCGGAGCGGACTGTGGATGCCACTGCTGCATGAGCTCCTCTGGCTCCTACTGGTAAACTGGCGTCTAGTACTCGACTGGCGGCTCGGGCACGGGCACCTGTGGTTGGGCCAAGCACCAATACGCGTAGATGTCCGAGGGCATAATAATGTACCTACCTGCATAAAGGTTGAACAAAGAAGGAGCAGGCAAAGTAATAGTCTCTCGAGTACCCTGACTAAATACCAGGTTATAAATCATCCGTCTACTAGCATCTCTATCCAGATATTTTTCAGGAAGAAGCATCTCTTCTTCCTCGCGAAGTCTAATAGGTATCTCAAAGTGTCTATCAAGACGAGTAGCATAGATACCTCCATAGACGACACCTTTGGAACGGTTTGTGTTCAACCGCTGAGCTACTATAGCACCAAGGCTATAAGTCTTATCGTTGTAAAGGCCTTCGTGCAAAACCGCAAGGTCTGGAGAGCTAAGTGATCCAGCCTCCCCACGGCCAATCAAACATTTTCCCACAAATAATAAAAAGTACCGAAGCACAGGAAAATGTATGCTAGCAATTCTAGCACGAGACACTCCTCTCTCCTCTCCAACAACGATAGTATCTATGAAATCCTCCAAGTCCCATGGACGAGGATCATGAATATCCCCAACATAAGGTAATTTGCATACATTGCAAAAATCCTGTAGTGTCATGCACTGGGGGATATCGTATAACATGAACTCAACCATAGGAGGATTCTTCCTCAGATAAAATTTGAAGCTTTGAATGAAAATATTGGTGAGGAGGAGGTATTGTGGGCACTTATCTTCAACGAACATGGTAAGACCTGCGTTCTCCACCAAGTAATAAAAGTCTTCATAAAGCCCAGCGGCGCGCAAAAATTCATCACTTGGCCACTCGCACGCTCGAACTTCTGTGACTCGAGGAACCACGTACTTGGGGTGGTTCTTCTCATCCTCCTTGGGGTTACGACTTGAAGAGCCTCTCAAGAACCTCCTCATCTTTTCCTTTTTCTAGCTATGAAAAATTCTGAAAATTTTAGAGACTTCGAAAGAAAAGTGAGTAAGGATTAACCCAACTCGTAGCAACTACTCCTACTAGTGCCTAGAGACTGTATCACGCGCTAAAACTACTTGGGACCAGCTAAAATCAACATTTCAAGCTCAAGAACAGGGTCACCAATGTAGCAAGAATACACGAAGGATAAAGCACTAGAGCAAAAACTAATTGGACCAATGGAGGAGTCACTTACCAAGGTGTAATTTCCCCAAAACGGTTCAGAGAATGGTGCTTTGAGCAAGGACATCGAAAATCAGAGCCAAATGAGCAAGAACACGGGTTTGAGCTGCGAAACGAGTTTTTCTGGAGGTAGAAGAGGAGGATGGGAGCTGGAATGAGTGGAGGGGGTCCCTGTGGGCCCCACAAGCTTGGTTGCCACGGCCAGGGGGGAGGTCGCGGTGACAGGGCTTGTGGCCCACTCGTGTGGCCCCTAGGCCAGCTCTTAGTCGCGGTATTTTTCAAATATTCCAGAAAAAAATCATACTAGATTTTCAGGACCATCGGAGAACTTTTATTTACTTTTCTCCGGGACACTAAAACAGGAAACAGGGAAAACTAAACTAAATCTATCATTTTTCTTCCAAGCAACAAAAAGTGAAAGCTTAAAACAGAGGTATGTGACTCTTTGATTCATCCATTTCATGGTCATCGAAAGAAATCCGTCAATGGGGTAGATCAAATCCTCATGACAAAACCTTCTCGAATCGCAAAAGAGAACAGAGAATTTTTGAATAGTCACTAGGTCACCTCAATGGGGATATGAATCTCCTCAACAAGCAAATCATACTTTATCTTGACACGAGGAATAGGGCATTCAAAGCTCCCAATAAGAATCGATGAAGTTTTTTCGATACCATTGATGCAATGTACTTGATATCGTTTCTTCGGAAAGTGCATTGTATGCTCATTACCGTTGACATGGAAAGTGACATTGCCTTTGTTGCAATCTATGACAGCCATGGCATCGTCCTCGGGAATATCCAAGATAACAAAGTCTGTTAAGATAGTGGTGTTAGCAACCACAATAGGCACATCCTCGCAAATGCCGACAGGGAAAGCAGTTGATTCGTCGGCCATTTGCAGAGAAATTTCAGTGGGTGTCAACTTATCCAGTTCAAGTCTACGATAAAGAGAGAGCGGCATAACACTAACACCAGCTACAAGGTCACATAAGGAAGTTCTTATGTAGTTTCCTTTAATGGAGCAAGGTATAGTGGGCACTCCGGGATCACCAAGTTTCTTAGGAGTTCCACCTTTGAAAGTATAATTGGCGAGCATGGTGGACATCTCAAGATCTGGTATCTTCTGTTTATTGGTCACGATATCTTTCATGTACTTCGCATATGGAGACATTTTGAGCATATCAATTAACCGCATCTGCAGAAAGACGGGTCTTATCATTTCAATAAAGCGCTCAAAATCCTCATCATCCTTTTTCTTGGATGGCTTAGGAGGAAAGGGCATAGGTCTCTGAACCCATGGCTCCCTTTCTTTACCATGCTTCCTAGCAGTGAAGTCATTCTTATCGTATCTCTTAGGTTGTGGGTTATCAGGATTAACCGTAGGTTCAATCTCCACATCCTTACCATTGCTAGGTTGAGCATTATTATGAACATCGCTCTCCATATTGTCACCATGTTCATGTTCATCACCAGATTCTGTTTCTGCATCAGACGCAGAAATATCATTTGGTTCTTGAGGTGTGACAGTATTTGGTGAACTGACATGTAGGTTTCAATCATCCATCGCCTTCTTCTTAGGATGACTGGGTGTATCAGCATTAATTCCTTGAGAATTTTGATCAATTCTCTTAGGATGTCCCTCAGGATACAAAGGTTCCTAAGTCATTTTGCCTCCTCTCGTAATGACTCTGACAGAGTTGTCATTTAATTCATTGAGCAAGTCATTCTGAGCTTTAAGTACTTGTTCTACCTGAGTAGTAATCATAGAGGCATGTTTACTCAGAAGCTTCAGATCATTGACATTTCTGTCTACACAAGCAATTAAATGACTAAGCATACGAGTACTTTGTTCCAATTGTCTGCTAACATAATCATTGAAACTCTGTTGTTTGGCAACAAAGTTGTCAAATTCATCAAAGCATAGGCTAGCAGGTTTATCAAAAGGAATATCACTCTCATCAAACCTACGCACAGAATTTACTTCTACTACCTATATCATGTTATCGAGACCATGGATCTCTTTGATAGGTGGTAGATTTTTGACATCTTCAGATCTAATGCCTTTCTCTTGCATAGATTTCTTGGCTTCTTGCATATCTTCAGGACTGAGGAATAGAATACCTCTTTTCTTCGGAGTTGGCTTAGGAGGTGGTTCGGGAATAGTCCAAGCATTATCGTTGATCAATATGTTATTCAATAGGATCTCAGCTTATTCTACAGTTCGTTCCCTAAAAACATAACCGGGACAACTATCTAGGTGGTCTCTAGAGGCATCGGTAAGTCCGTTATAGAAGATATAAAGTATCTCGTTCTTCTTAAGAGGGTGATCAGGAAAAGCATTCTATAGCTAGATGAGCCTCTCCCAAGCTTGTGGGAGACTCTCTTCTTTGAGTTGAGCAAAGTTGTATATTTCCTGCAAGGCAGCTTGCTTCTTATGGGCAGGGAAATATTTCTCACAAAAGTAATAGACCATATCCTAGGGACTACTCACACATCCAGGAGCAAGAGAAGTGAACTAGGCTTTAGCCTTATCCTTTAGAGAGAAAGGAAACGCTTAAGGATATAGTAGTAGCGGATCTTCTCCTCACTAGTGAAATGGGTGGCTATATCGTGTAGTTTGGTAAGATGTGCTACGACCGTCTCAGACTCATAACCGTGGAATGATTATCTCAGGGTCGACAGAGAATTCATAATCCTCATCGGTGATAAAGATAGGTGAAGTGGCAAACTTCGGGTCGTATTTCATCCTATCTTTCAGAGATTTTTCTTTACACTTGAGAAGTAATTTCTCAACGTCCTAGGCATCCTTACACGCAAGAAAATCCTTAGTTATCTCTCCCTCCATAACATAACCCTCAGGTATATCAGGCAATTCATATCTAGGAGAGCTAGATCTAGCAGGAGCAAAAGCAGGTTCTATCTCAATAGTATCGGCAGTTTCAGAAGCATCACGAGCATTGGCAGTAACTCTAGCAATATGAGCATCAAGGAATGCCCCTAGTGGCACATCATGCAAAGTAGTATCTCTAACAGTATCAAGCATAGCATCATTAGGCAAAATAGCATCTCTAGCATCATTAGGCAAAGCAGTATCAGGCATAACATCTCTAGCAGTATCAGGCATAACATCTCTAGCAGTATCAGGCATAGCATCTCTAGCATCATCAGGCATAGTAGCATCATAAGCATCATCAAGCACAGGCGACATATCAAGATTTCTAGCAGTAGGTGATGTTGCAAACTTACTCATAACTGAAGGTGAATCAAGTGCAGAGCTAGATGGCAGTTCCTTACCTCCCCTCGGAGTTGAGGGCAAGACTTTGGTTTTTGGATCTTTCAGATTCTTCATAGTGATCAGCAGATATAAATCCCAAGTGACTCAGAGAATATAGCAATCCTTCCCCGGCAACGGCGCCAGAAAAATGTTGCTGACGTGCAACTATTCCTGACTTGATGCCTCCACGGCAACAGAGCTAGAAAAGAGCTTGTCCTAGTTGCTCAACAATTAGCAATTGTCTTGCAATGGCCAACCAGCGCGTGGGATCGCGGCAGTTTTCAAGGGTAGAATATTCAACCCAAATTTGTTGGTTCGCGCGACGGGAAGTGAAAGAATATTCTCAAGTATTAGCAGCTGAATGTGTGAGATTCAACCACACCTGAAAGATTAGTATCTGCAAGCATGGTATTAACAGCAAAGTAGTATGATAGCAACGGTGCCAGAAACGATCTGGTGACAAGGCAAACTATTCCTAACTGTTGTATCAATGGCGCCAGAAAAGTATTGTAGCAGGTCGCAGCAGTGTAACGAGTAACAGAAGTGGCAAGGAACATCAGTAGTGACAGCAGTAGCAAGTAGAAACAATAGCAAGTAGCAGCAATAGCAAGTAACAGCAGCAACAAGTAACAGTAGTGGCAACAGCAGCATGACAAAGCAAGTAACAGTAGCAGCAACAGTAGTAACAGCAGCAGAGCAAAACAAGTAACAACAGCAGAGCAAAACAAGTAACAGCAGCAGTGGGACAAACTCGTAGGCAATGGGTCGGGGATTCGTTGGATGACATTCATCATGCAACAGTTATAACACGGAGAGATATGTGGCTAGCTCCTGTTCGTCAATGTGATGTAGGCATGCATTCCGTGTGTCGTCATACGTGCTTAGGGAAAAGAACTTGCATGACATCTATTGTCCATCCCTCCCGTGGCAGCGGGGTCCAAAAGGATACTACGGGATATTAAGGTTCTCCTTTTAATAAAGAACCGGACCAACGCATTAGCACTTGGTGAACACATGAACTCCTCAAACTATGGTCATCACCGGGAGTGGTTCCGGTTATTGTCACTCCGGGGTTGCCGGGTCATAACACATAGTAGGTCACTACAACTTGCAAGATCGGATCTAAAACACACATATATTGGTGACAACACAATAATTTCATATCTGAAATCATGGCACTCGGGCCCTAGTGACAGGCATTAAGCACGGCAAAGTAGTAGCAACATCAATATCATAACATAGTGGATACTATGGATCAATCCCCGTCAAAACTAACTCGATTACATGATAGATCTCATCCTACTCATCACCGCCCAGCGAGCCTACGAATAGATTACTCACGAACGATGAAGAGCTTCATGGAATTGGTGAGGGAAGAAGGTTGATGATGATGATGGCGACGATCTCCTTGATCCGAAGCCCAAAACGGACTCCAGATCTGCCCTCCAGATGAAGAACAGGATGTGGTGGCGCCTCCGTGTGGCAAACGCGATGAAATCTTCTCTTATGATTTTTTTTCGGGACGAAAGGGAATAAATAGCGCTGAAGTTGGGGGCGAGAGAGCCACGTGGGCCCCACAAGCTTGGTTGTCGCGGCCTGGGGGGTGGCCGCGGCGACAGGGCTTGTGGCCCACTGGCCCGTCCCTCCATTGGATCTTTGCGCAGGTATTTTTCATATTTTCCAGAAATATTGTCCGTAGATTTTGAGGACGTTCCGAGAACTTTCATTTCTGCACAAAAACAACACCATGGCAATTCTGCTGAAAACAGCGTCAGTCCAGGTTAGTTCCATTCAAATCATGCAAATTAGAGTCCAAAACAAGGGCAAAAGAGTTTGGAAAAGTAGATACGATGGAGACGTATCATGCTGCATCACCCTTTCCTCTTCAAGGGAAAAACCAACGCAAGCAAGTCTCCGTCAACGTGTCAATTTCTGACGTTGTTGTTTGAGAAGTAGCAGAACTTCATCATGATCCGTCCTGCGAACTTCATCACGATCCATCCCACGATCTTCATCACGATCCTTCCCGATCTAGTGCCGAACGGGCGGCACCTCCGCGTTCAGCACACGTACAGCTCGATGAAGATCTCCACCTTCTTGATCCATCAAGAGGTGGCAGAGAGGTAGAAGAGTTCTCCGGTAGCGTGACGGCGCGCCGGTGGTGGTGATGATCTACTCCGGCAGGGCTTCGCCTAAGCTCCGCAGAAATACGATCTAGAGGAAAAACTGTGTGGTATAGGGTCGAGCAACACGTGGCAAAGTTGTGTCTCAAAAACCCTCAATACCTCTAGTATATATAGGAGGGAGGGAGGGGAGGAGGCAGCCTCAAATCCTCAAGGTTTGGCCCAAATTGGAGGTGGAGGAGTCCTACTCCAATCCTACTTGGAGTAGGATTCCACCTTCCCACTTGGAAACTCTTTCCACCTTGTGTTTTTCCCTTCTCAAACCTTATGGGCCTTAGTGGGAACATATTACAGCCCACTAGGGGCTGGTTTATCTCTTCCCATAGCCCATGAGACCCCTTGGGGCGTGACACCCGTCCCGATGGTCCCCGGCACCCCTCTGGCACTGCCCGTACACTACCAATGAGCCCGAAACTTTTCCGGTGACCAAAACAGGACTTCCCATATATCAACCTTTTCCTGCGGACCATTCCGGAGCTCCTCATGACGTCTTGGATCTCATCCAGGACTCCGAACAACTTTCGGTTACCAACACCTATAACTCAACTATACTGAAACATCACCGAACCTTAAGTGTGCAGACCCTGCGGGGTCGAGAACTATGCAGACATGACCCGAGACACTCCTCGGTCAATATCCAACAGTGGGACCTGGATGTCCATATTGGATCCTACATTTTCTCCGAATATCTTATCGGTTGAACCTCAGTGCCAAGGATTCATATAATCCCGTATGTCATTCCCTTTGTCCTTCAGTATGTTACTTGCCCGAGATTCGATCGTCGGCATCCGCATACCTATTTCAATCTCGTTAGAGGCAAGTCTCTTTACCCGTTCCGTAATACAAGATCCCCGTGACTCACACTTGAGTCACATTGCTTGCAAGGCTTATACATGATGTTGTATTACCGAGTGGGCCCCGAGACTATTTTTGAAGAGTGTCAACTTTGCATGCATGTATGATAAATCCGTTGCTTGTCATCAATTAAACTTGGTGAAGGATAAGCATAACATAATTCTTATTCTTGTTCATAGTAATATGAATTCTTCTTCCGGAGTGGCTAATGATATCAATTCTTTTCTCAGGTGCTTATCTTTCTTTTCCGGAGTTCCAAGTTCTTTTAAGTATCTCTTTGTGAGGCTTCATCTAAATCCTGGCAAGGTCATAATCTTATTCTTTTCTACCTTGTTATCTTTGCATCATTCATTTGTATACGGAGGTCCTTCTTAGTAGTTCATCAAGGTTTCAATCCATTCTCAAGTGTTCTTCAAGAATCTTGTTGGAGAACCTCAAATTTTCTTCTCTTGCATTTCCAAGTGCATTTGTTCTCCTTTATCCTTTGAGGTGGTATTATAGCATTCTTGTTAGTATAGGAGCCTCGAAGAGTTTTCCTTTCAAGAATGAGATAATTAAACCCACCAATTCTATGATCATGAGATATTTTCAACCATGAGTTCTTCTTTGAGCTATCTTGGTTTGGATTTCACCTAAAGCTTTTCCTATGGACTGTTGCTATCATGGTGCTTGTCATTAATCCAAGTTCTCAATGTATCCTCTTGGTGTAAGAATTGTTCATATCTTGTTTATCCCAATCTTTCCTTGTTTCTTTTAGTGGTTGGTTGTCACCTCATATTTGTTGAGATGATTTTCATAAGCCCGCTACTATCTTCTTCTTCGTTGTTGGTTTTCCAACTGCTACGTCAATTCTCTGTCCGGAGGCTCTTCAATTCTGTTGTGATGATAGTTGTCATTCTTTTCTCCATTCTCTTCTTTCGTATGAGCTAGTTCATATTCTCTTGTTCCGGAGGCTTTGTGATGTTGCTCTTTTGGGTCTATCTTGGTGTTCTATCAAGATCATGGTGTTCCCTTGTTCTGTTTAGTTGTTTGATATGTATATTGTGTAATTCTCTCTTCTTATCGAATTTTTTGTCCCATTTTCCTACCGAAGTGCTGCCGAAATTTTCCGTGAATTCTTGCTTCTTTTCATGTCAATCCTCATCTCCTTGCAACTTTCAAGGATCGTTGGTTTCACTCGTTTGTCAAAGAAGCAACTAAGTTTTTACCTCTCGTTCTTTCTCATCCTCTCCCCCTTTTCATTGTTGGATCTCGGGGCGAGATCCTCTTGTAGTGTAGGAGAGTTGTGACAGCCCGATGCCGACGTTCCAGAAGATTCCCTTTTCTTTCCGTTTTCGTCGTGTGGTTATTTTCATTTGTCGCATCATCATCGCATCATTCACATCGTCTGCATTGCATCAACGTCTCCGTTGCCGCCCGTTTTCAAAACTTGCATCCGTTGTTAGTTGCCGGGTCTCGTCGTTGTCCGTTCCGAGCCCGACCGGTCACACACGCGCCCGCGGTACCGTCGTAATCCTATTTTAGAAGTGTGCGTAAACTTTCTCTGATCGGATTGCGATTTGACGCGAGGTCTTATTTTAATATGGCTAGGACGCCTGTCGAATTTCGTCGCGATCAGAGACCGTCTGGAACCCGAACGGTCGACCGTAGCGGCACCGTCTCCGCTTATTCGTTAGACGATTGTCGGTGTTTTAAAAATTGTTGCCGCGCCGCCCGTTCTCCCTCTCGTCTCCGGATATCCCCTCTATACGGCTGCGTACCCGTTCCCGTGTGCGGAATCGTCCGAATCTGACCGCACGGTTGGACCCGGAACGAAATTTCGCTAAACCTAGCCCCCCCCCATTTGTCTATAAATACCCTTCCATCATATTTTAGACAGCCCCCTCTCCCCCTTTGCCTCGAAATCCGTGCCAACCCTAATCCCCCCTCTAGCCTCCTCTCCCACCAACCTCAGCCGCGCGGGCCCGCCCGAGCCCATCCGAGGCTCGCCGGGCCCGAGATCTCCGTCGCGGCTCCCCGTTCCCGTGCCTCACGCTAGCGCCTCCGACTGGTCCTCGTCAGCCCCGCCGCCGCGTCCCTCATCGACCACGCGCGCCAGGAGCTTCCCCAGGCCAGGGCTGCGCCACCCTCGTCTTTCTCCTCCTCCCGTTTTCTCTCTTCTGCCCTCACCCAGGCGATCTCTCTCTCTCTCTCTGGCAGGACATGGCCATGGAAGTTCGAGCTCCTCCTGCGCTGGATGGCTCGAACCAGGAGCTGCCGTCGACGGGAATGGATAGATCGGGTAGTTCCCGGTTAGATCTGCTCCTCCTTCGCCCCTCTCCCTAACGTGCAGTCGAGCCCCATGGGGAGGCCGCCATTGATGTTCGCAGGCAGGAGGTCGAGCTCCTGGAGCGACCTGCTCCCTCGCTTCCCCCCCCCCCCCCCCCCCCCCGCGTGAGCTCCCGCAGGCCGCCACCAACCGCCGGCTGGGCCCCGCAGCGGCCCAGATCGCTGTGTGTGCAGCGCCGCGAGCCGCGGCCCAGCTCCTCCGCCTCACCTCTCCGCGGCCCAAGCCACCTCGCCCCGCGCCAATTTGGGCCGAGCCCAAGGTGAGCTGCCCTCTATTCCCCACCCCGAGCGTATTGTTGCTATATTGCGCTCCCTCCTTAGGCCCGTAGGCAATTCGGCCCGATACATTTTTTTAGAGTTTTCGGAATTTAATTAAATTCCAACAAATATGACGATATTAAAACGCGTGTATCTTTTAAACCGTAAATCGGATCGAGGCGTATTTTATATGGATTTGGTGTAGAATTTCGAGTAGTATCCGTTTTTGCAACTTGCATAAATGTTTGATGAGGTTTGACCCACTGTTTGCCTAGAGTAGCACGCTGTCCCATTAGAATAGTGCCCGTATTTATTTTCCGCGCAAGTCCGGATTGCTCGGATGTCGTAGATTAAATGTCCTTGTTTTAGGAACCATTTTTCCATGTATTTTAGAGCGGTCAATGGTATTTTTGCGTGTAGGGTTTGCCGGTAATTTATTTTCCCGCGTATAGGTTATTTTTCTCGCATTTATTTGCGGCATTATTTTGTGTTGCAAACCCCACATATTTTATATGTTTCCAGGGTAGAAAAATCCCATGGATTTTCTGTGCAATTAGTTTTAGCATTAGAGCAAGTTAGTTCACGCGATATTTTGCCGTGATGCCCTTTTGTTTATTTCGTAGGATTTATTATGTGCTTCGTTTGACGGAGTTGTCAACTAGCGAGTTGTTCTTGGGTGTTTAGACTAGCCCCTGGTATTTTTGGTTGCAAAATAAATGCATGTTTAGGTGTGATTTTGTTGCTTTCAAGTTGCTAGAAATAGTGCTGATTTGGAGGTGGTGAAATATTTCTAAGTCTGGAATCTGTTATATTTTGTTGTTGTCTTGTCTTGCTTGTATCTTGTGATCTGTAGCTCTTTTGGGGTTGGTCCAATGGAGTTAGTTGTAGCCCTTGTGTTTCTCTAGCATGCTGTGAATTTTCATGCAATTTGGAGTCCTGTAGCTATAGGTTTTGGTGCTGTCAATGTGGCTTCAGATCGAAAAACTGCACTTTCATGAGGTGTAATTTTCATTAAGTCTGAAATAGTGTGTGCGATGCCATGTTGTGCCTTCTTTTCCTAGTGTTCCTTGCTGCCATGATAGTTGTTGTTAGTTGTTTGTAGTAGTGCTTATTGCCCTCTTTCATGTCATGCCTTGCTTGAGTTTATCGGAGTTGTGTAGCTCGTAGTTGTGGGGTGTAGAAAATGCTATGTGGCTGATTTTGGCAGATTGTAGTTATTTCTTGTTTAGCTCGTAGTTTTTGATCCATAGCTCCGATTTGATTATGTACTACATGAAACTTGCTTAGAATCTCGTGTAGTTTCATTTTCTCTTGCTGGTTGTATGTCTTGAAGTGCTCGTGACCATCGTTGCACACATATTGCATTCATGCCATCATATCTTGCGATGCTTGTAACTTTTGACCCGTAGCTCCGTTGGAGATGTTCTTTATGTGTAGGTTGCTTGTCTTGACGCGTAGAATCACGTGAACCTATTTGTTTTGCTGTTTAACAACCAATTAAATGTGTTAGTTCAGATCTGGACAGAATTGGTATTTAACATATGAGGTCGTCTCGGAGATGCTATATGTCATTTCCGACCTCATTTAAAATGTCTAGATAGGTAGTTTAATTTCCTCTTCACCTCTTGCATGTATGACAACATTAATATTGCCGTGTAAATAACCGGGAGTGAACTAAATAATTCATATGTGAAGTTTCGTCAATATGCAACTCGTTGCATATTGAACTTCACTTCATGTGTTGTGTTTGATTGTGTGAATTGTCATGCCGTGACTTGTGTGTATTCAACTGCTCATGCATCATATGTGTTGTGCATCGTGTGATGAATTCCGTGTGTTGATTTGTGTTTCCGGTTTTCCCCGTCTCGATAGAGTTCCGCAGCGTGCCGGATTGTGAGGACCCGTTCGACTACGTTGGTTCGCCGACTCCACCGAGTTGTTCTTCTTC
This sequence comes from Hordeum vulgare subsp. vulgare, assembly GCF_904849725.1. Lineage (NCBI taxonomy): Eukaryota > Viridiplantae > Streptophyta > Magnoliopsida > Poales > Poaceae > Hordeum > Hordeum vulgare. The sequence goes on from NC_058521.1 coordinate 538,807,317, forward strand.
CAAGCGGGATCTCTGGCAAGATGATCATTTCCCCAGATACCATTACTATCATTGCCATGCTAGTTTTATCGCTTCTATCGATTATGTCTCGTTGCCTACCACATGTTAAATATCAGCCTCTCAACAATGCCATGAAACCTTCACCCTATTCGACCTAGCAAACCACTGATTGGCTAAGTTACTGCTTGCTTAACCTTGTGCTAGCGTTGCTGGTTGCAGGTGCAGTTGCTTCCATGTGATAACATGGGTTCCTTGTCATATCACCATATTAAATGATATCTATTTTAATGCACCTATATACTTGGTAAAAGGTGGAAGGCTCGGCCTTTCTAGCCTGGTGTTTTGTTCCACCTTTGCCCCCTTAGTTTCGACTACCGCTGTTATGTTCCATAAATGAGCGCTCCTAACACGATCGGGGTTGTTATGGGGACCCCCTTGATAATTCGTTTTAGATCAAAGCTGGTCTCCCAAGGCCCAACATTGGTACTATTTGCCCAACATAATAACTTGACAATATTGAAATGCATAGGGAGTTAGCGCTACCCGAGGAGTAATTCTACATAATACAGGGAGGGCCAGTGCTGATGGTGCTGGTCCAAAACAGAGCACTGTGCGGGGCCACCGCGAGGAAACTCGAGGTTTGGCACTCGTATGCGTAGCTTATCCGTCGTGTCCTGAGAACGAGATACGCGGCTCCTATCGGGATCATCGACACGTCGGGCGGCCTTGCTGGATTAGTTTTACCTTTGACGAGATATCTTGTGCATCGGGATTTCGGTGATGCTTTGGGTAATTTCAGAGTTGAGGTTTTCCACTAGGGAATCCGACGAGATCGCGAGCTTCGTGATTGAGGATTTCTATGCGGCTTGTGGTAATTTGTGATGGACTAGTTGGAGAACCCCTGCAGGGTTAAATCTTTTCGGAAAGTCGTGCCCGCAGTTATGTGGCAACGTGGAAACTTTGTTTAACACTGATTCTAGATAACTTGGAGTTAACTTAATTAAAACATGCCAACTGTGTGCGTAACCGTGATTGTCTCTTTCGTGAGTTCCTTCTCCGGTTGAGGACACGGTGGGGTTATGTCTGACGTAGGTAGGTGTTGAGGATCATTCATTTGATCATCAGTAGTTCACGTCCGTTATGCGTAGATCTTCCCCCTCTTATTCTTGTACTCGTAAGTTTAGCCACCAAATATATGCTTAGTCGCTGCTACAACCTCACCACTTAACCATACCTCACCCATTAAGCTTTGCTAGTCTTGATACCTTTGGAAATGAGATTGCTGAGCCCCCTGTGGCTCACAGATTACTACAACACTAGTTGCAGGTACAGGTAAAGGTTACTTGACGCGAGCGCGTTGATTGTTCACTTGGAGTTGCTTCTTCTTCTTCATCATCGATCTAGGATGGGTTCGAGGCCGGCAGCCTGGGATATCAAGGATGGACGTCGTTCTTGTTTTGTCGTTTGTTTTCGTCCGTAGTCGGACCCGGCTCTTACTCTTGATGATTATGTAATGTACTGATGTGAGTATGATGTAGCTTGTGGCGAGTGTAAGCCAACTCTGTATATATATCTCTTCTTTTCAGTACATGTACTTGTAACGATATCCATTCTTGCGACACGACGAGATGCGCTTCTATCCCTGACGAGGCCTTCGTGCCAAATTGAGGATAGGGTCGCATCTTGGGCGTGACAAGTTAGTAACAGAGCCCGCATCTTGGGCGTGACAAGTTGGTACCAGAGCTGTACCGACCTAGGAGCCCCCTTGATTGATCGAACTTGGCCGAGTCGAGTCTAGTGAAAAACTGCTTTGAGTCTAGTTATATATCGGAGAGTAGGATTCTTTTTTCTCCTCTTCTATGCTCTGGTGAGGAATCTTGACGTAATAATTTAATTATACTCCTCTTCTCACTCAAATTTTTTTTAGGATCACGCGGATATTTTTGGGATCTATATGATGCCGATGTGACGGAGTTCTGTCTTGGTGCCTCCTAACTGCTTTAAGTTTCAGGGGAGTTGAGCTCTAGGGGATTCTTGAGCACATCGTTATCATTCAGATTTCTTAATATCTCAGGACAAAGGATGTTCGTAATTGCTTCAATACTAGTAGTGGCGAGATAACCCCAATGTCCCCAGTACTGGTGCAGATTGTTCGGGAGTACTGCCATACTTTGTATCGTTGTGATCACGAGGGTCTATTGTAGATGAAGGTCCGAGATTCTGGTTGTGTGTTGACGGATGTGATACAGGTGATGGGTTAGTATAAGAGTTGTGTGATTATTACTCCTTGTATCCGTGTACCAGATTGCATGACCATATATTTCGGGAATTCATAGGTGGGAATTCAAGTAGTTGCTTATAGGACAATCTTCCAACAAATGCATGATGTTAGGTTGGGGTTCGACTTCTAGTGGATTCGTTTGTTCACGGTCGACTTACAGCGGTACACGTTGTGTCTTAAAGAGTCCTTGTAGCTTGCTACGACTCGGGGACACTTCGTATGTCGGGTGCACTGCCTTGCACTTGATGGCTACTGTAAGGATCGAGCCCGTGCGATCCTGTCCACGAAATATTGGACGAAATATTTCTCATGAGTTTGTTCTGGCTAATTGCAAGCCACGCCCTTTGTTTTGTTGAATATGGTAGTTCAGTTGCTTCGATGTCAAGTGGTGTTTCAGATCTTTTCTAAGCAGTGTTCTCATATTCATATGAGAGTGCTAATCCTTTTGCTTAATCAATCGTCTTATCAATTCTTGTCAACCGGAGTCGTCATGTTAATCCTTTTCAACCTTGTGTTTCTCTCCAAGTGAATTCAACCCTCTCCAATTTTGCTAGATCATTCTCTCATTTTATTCCGGAGTTTATATCATCTGCCCCAAGTTGTCTTTGTTTTTCCCACCCTCCTGCCCTTTTTCTCAATGATTCAATTTTGATCCAAGAATTTTCTTTTCATTGTGCTTCCACTGTCTGTTTTTTCTCTCTCTTACCCGGTGATTCATTGTGAAGACTCTCAGGAGCTTCGTGTTCATCCTTATTCAGTCGTGTTATCTTTTTCCGGTGAATTTAATTCAGTTGTCCGTGTTCATTATATCCTATTCATCATTGTAATTCTTTCCTATGTTGGAGATTCTTATCAGTCTATCTTGTTTATTCAGTTATCTCTATTCTATCCGGTGTGTTGAAGACATCTCAGAGCTTCTTGTTTCACATCTTTCATTATTTCGAGGTTCTCAACCTCGTCAAGTTTTCATTCGTACCGGTGCAATATCTCTCTTTCTAAGAAATCTTTTCAATGGTGTTTTCTTTGAGTGGGCCCATAACCCACAGGTTCTTTCCCAGGATCTTTCCTGGCTCTTTTAATTCTTTCCTGGAGATCTCTAATTCTTTCAACTATGACGTAAGTATGAATTTCATCAGTCTTATTCTTTCTACAAGATCCATCATTTCAGCTTTGTGCCATCATCTTAATTGTTGTTAATCATGAGTATCCTTTTCTTGCGATCCGGTGCATTTCTGAGTTGTTTACATTCTTGTTCCTCCGAAGGCCATCATTTTAGAAGATTTTTCGTTCTCAGCTTTCAGCTTTCATCCTCAAATCTTCTCAATTGTTGCATCTTCGTTCATCTCTTGTTTTATCCGGTGCCTTGTTCAAGTTTTCTCTTAGGTGGCTCATGATATCTTCCTTCTCATGTATCTCCAATCATTCATGGTTGCCTCATTCATTTCAATTCTCACCGGTGCCTCTTTCAAGACTTCTTCTAGTTTGTGCTCATATCTCTCCTCAATATTTTCAAGAAGAATAAGTTGTATGATAAATCCGTTGCTTGTCATCAATTAAACTTTATGAAGGATAAGCATAACATAATTCTTATTCTTGTTCATAGTAATATGAATTCTTCTTTCGGAGTGGCTAATGATATCAATTCTTTTCTCGGGTGCTTATCTTTCTTTTCCGGAGTTCCAAGTTCTTTTAAGTATCTCTTTGTGAGGCTTCATCTAAATCCTGGCAAGGTCATAATCTTATTATTTTCTACCTTGTTATCTTTGCATCATTCATTTGTATATGGAGGTCCTTCTTGGTGGTTCATCAAGGTTTCAATCCATTCTCAAGTGTTCTTCAAGAATCTTGTTGGACAACCTCAAATTTTCTTCTCTTGCATTTCCAAGTGCATTTGTTGTCCTTTATCCTTTGAGGTGGTATTATAGCATTCTTGTTAGTGTAGGAGCCTCGAAGAGTTTTTCTTTCAAGAATGAGATAATTAAACCCACCAATTCTATGATCATGAGATATTTTCAACCATGAGTTCTTCTTTGAGCTATCTTGGTTTGTATTTCACCTAAAGCTTTTCCTATGGATTGTTGCTATCATGGTGCTTGTCATCAATCCAAGTTCTCAATGTATCCACTTGGTGTAAGAATTGTTCATATCTTGTTTATCCCAATCTTTCCTTGTTTCTTTTAGTGGTTCTTTGTCACCTCATATTTGTTGAGATGATTTTCATAAGCCCACTACTATCTTCTTCTTCGTTGTTGATTTTCCAACTCCTACGTCAATTCTCTGTCCGGAGGCTCTTCAATTCTGTTGTGATGATAGTTGTCATTCTTTTCTTCATTCTCTTCTTCCGTATGAGCTAGTTCATATTCTCTTGTTCCGGAGGCTTTGTGATGTTGCTCTTTTGGGTCTATCTTGGTGTTCTATCAAGATCATGGTGTTCCCTTGTTCTGTTTAGTTGTTTGATATGTATATTGTGTAATTCTCTCTTCTTATAGAATTTTTTGTCCCATTTTCCTACCGAAGTGCTGCCAAAATTTTCCGTGAATTCTTGCTTCTTTTCATGTCAATCCTCATCTCCTTGCAACTTTCAAGGATCGTTGGTTTCACTCGTTTGTCAAAGAAGCAACTAAGTTTTTACCTCTCGTTCTTTCTCATCCTCTCCCCCTTTTCATTCTTGGATCTCGGGGCGAGATCCTCTTGTAGTGTAGGAGAGTTGTGACAGCCCGATGCCGACGTTCCAGAAGATTCCCTTTTCTTTCCGTTTTCGTCGTGTGGTTATTTTCATTTGTCGCATCATGATCGCATCATTCACATCGTCTGCATTGCATCGACGTCTCCGTTGCCGCCCGTTTTCAAAACTTGCATCCGTTGTTAGTTGCCGGGTCTCGTCATTGTCCTTTCCGAGCCCGACCGCTCACGCACGCGCCCGCGGTACCGTCGTAATCCTGTTTTAAAAGTGTGCGTAAAACTTTCTCTGATCGGATTGCGATTTGACGTGCGGTCTTATTTTAATATAGCTAGGCCGCCTGTCGAATTTCGTCGCGATCAGAGACCGTCTGGAACCCGAACGGTCGACCGTGGCGGCACCGTCTCCGGTTATTCGTCACACGATTGTCGATGTTTTAAAAATTGTTGCCGCGCCGCCCGTTCTCCCTCTCGTCTCCGGATATCCCCTCTACACGGCCGCGTACCCGTTCCCGCGTGCGGAATCGTCCGAATCCGACCGCACGGTTGGATCCGGAACGAAATTTCGCTAAACCTAGCCCCCCCCATTTGTCTATAAATACCCCTCCATCATATTTTAGACAGCCCCCTCTCCCCCTTTGTCTCGAAATCCGTGCCAACCCTAATCCCCCTCCAGCCTCCTCTCCCACCAGCCTCAGCCACGCGGGCCCGCCCGAGCCCATCCGAGGCCCGCCGGGCCCGAGATCTCCGTCGCGGCTCCCCGTTCCCGTGCCTCCTGCTAGCGCCTCCGATTGGTCCTCGTCAGCCCCGCCGCCGCGTCCCTCGTCGACCCGGCGCGCCAGGAGCTTCCCCAGGCCAGGGCCGCGCCACCCTCGTCTTTCTCCTCCTCCCGTTTTCTCTCTTCGGCCCTCAGCCAGGCGATCTCTGTCTCTCTCTGGCAGGACATGGCCATGGTAGTTCGAGCTCCTCCTGCGCTGGATGGCTCGAACGAGGAGCTGCCGTCGACGGGAATGAATAGATCGGGTAGTTCCCGGTCAGATCTGCTCCTCCTTCGTACCTCTCCCTAACGTGCACTCGAGCCCCATGGGGAGGCCGCCATTGATGTTCGCAGGCAGGAGGTCTTGCTCCTGGAGCGACCTGCTCCCTCGCTTTCCCCCCGCGTGAGCTCCCGCAGGCCGCCACCAACCGCCGGCTGGGCCCCGCAGCGGCCCAGATCGCCCGTGTGTGCAGCGCCGCGAGCCGCGGCCCAGCTCCTCCGCCTCACCTCTCCGCGGCCCAAGCCACCTCGCCCCGCGCCAATTTGGGCCGAGCCCAAGGTGAGCTGCCCTCTATTCCCCACCCCGAGCGTATTGTTGCTATATTGCGCTCCCTGCTTAGGCCCGTTAGGCAATTCGGCCCGATAGATTTTTTTAGAGTTTTCGGAATTTAATTAAATTCCAGAAAATATGACGATATTAAAACACGCGTATCTTTTAAACCGTAAATCGGATCGAGGCGTATTTTATATGGACTTGGTGTAGAATTTCGCATAGTATTCGTTTTTGCAACTTGCATAAATGTTTGATGAGGTCTGACCCACTTTTTGCCTAGAGTAACGTGATGTCCCATTAGAATAGTGCCCGTATTTATTTTCCGCACGAGTCCGGATTGCTCGGATGCCGTAGATTAAATGTCCTTGTTTTAGGAACCATTTTTCCATGTATTTTAGAGCTGTCATTGGTATTTTTGCGTGTAGGGTTTGCCGGTAATTTATTTTCCCGCATATAGGTTATTTTTCTCGCATTTATTTTCGGCATCATTTTGTGTTGCAAACCCCACATATTTTATATGTTTCTAGGGTAGAAAAATCCCATGGAGTTTTCTGTGCAATTAGTTTTAGCATTAGAGCAAGTTAGTTCGTGCGATATTTTGCCGTGATGCCCTTTTGTTTATTTCGTAGGATTTATTCCGTGCTTCGTTTGACGGAGTTGTCAACTAGAGAGTTGTTCTTGGGTGTTTAGATTAGCCCCTGGTATTTTTGGTTGCAAAAGAAATGCATGTTTAGGTGTGATTTGCTTGCTCTCAAGTTGCTAGAAATAGTGCTGATTTGGAGGTGCTGAAATATTTCTAAGTCTGGAATCAGTTATATTTTGTTGGTGTCTTGTCTTGCTTTTATCTTGTGATCTGTAGCTCTTTTGAGGTTGGTCCAATGGAGTTAGTTGTAGCCCTTGTGTTTCTCTAGAATGCTGTGAATTTTCATGCAATTTCGAGTCCTGTAGCTATAGGTTTTGGTGCTGTCAATATGGCTTCAGATCGAAAACTGCACTTTCATGAGGTGTAATTTTCATTAAGTCTGAAATAGTGTGTGCGATGCCATGTTGTGTCTTCTTTTCCTAGTGTTCCTTGCTGCCATGATAGTTGTTGTTAGTTGTTTGTAGTAGTGCTTCTTGCCCTCTTTCGTGTCATGCCTTGCTTGAGTTTATCGGAGTTGTATAGCTCGTAGTTGTGGGGCGTAGAAAATGCTATGTGGCTGATTTTGGCAGATTGTAGTTATTTCTTGTTTATCTCGTAGTTTTTGATCCGTAGCTCCGATTTGATTATGTCCTACATGAAACTTGCTTAGAATCTCGTGTAGTTTCATTTTCTCTTTCTGGTTGTATGTCTTGAAGTGCTCGTGACCGTCGTTGCACACATATTGCATTCATGCCATCATATCTTGCGATGCTTGTAACTTTTGACCCGTAGCTCAGTTGGAGATGTTCTTTATGTGTAGGTTGCTTGTCTTGACGCGTAGAATCACGTGAACCTATTTATTTTGCTGTTTAACAACCAATCAAATGTGTTAGATCAGATCTGGACAGAATTGGTAATTAACATATGAGGTCGTCTCGGAGATGCTATATGTCATTTCCGACCTCATTTAAAATGTCTAGATAGGTAGTTTAATTTCCGCTTCACCTCTTGCATGTATGACAACATTAATATTGCCGTGTAAATAACCGGGAGTGAACTAAATAATTCATATGTGAAGTTTCGTCAATATGCAACTCGTTGCATATTGAACTTCACTTAATGTGTAGTGTTTGATTGTGTGAATTGTCATGTCGTGACTTGTGTGTATTCAACTTCTCATGCATCATATGTGTTGTGCATCGTGTGATGAATTCTGTGTGTTGATTTGTGTTTCCGGTTTTCCCCGTCTCGATAGAGTTCCGCAGCGTGCCGGATTGTTAGGACCCGTTCGACTACGTTGGTTCGCCAACTCCACCGAGTTGTTCTTCTTCCAAGCGGGATCTCAGGCAAGATGATCATTTCCCCAGATACCATTACTATCATTGCCATGCTAGTTTTATTGCTTCTATCGATTATGTCTCGTTGCCTACCACATGTTAAATATCAGCCTCTCAACAATGCCATGAAACCTTCACCCTGTTCGACCTCGCAAACCACTGATTGGCTAAGTTACTGCTTGCTTAACCTTATGTTAGCGTCGCTAGTTGCAGGTGCAGTTTATTCCATGTGATAACATGGGTTCCTTGTCCTATCACCATATTAAATGCTATCTATTTTAGTGCACCTATATACTTGGTAAAAGGTGGAAGGCTCGGCCTTTCTAGCCTGGTGTTTTGTTCCACCTTTGCCCCCTTAGTTTCGACTACCGTTGTTATGTTCCATAAATGAGCGCTCCTAACACGATCGGGGTTGTTATGGGGACCCCCTTGATAATTCGTTTAGATCAAAGCTGGTCTCGCAAGGCCCAACATTGGTACTATTTGCCCAACATAATAACTTGACAATACTGAAATGCATAGGGAGTTAGCGCTACCCGAGGAGTAATTCTACATAATACAGGGAGGGCCAGTGCTGATGGTGCTGGTCCAAAACAGAGCACTGTGCGGGGCCACCGCGAGGAAACTCGAGGTTTGGCACTCGCATGCGTAGCTTATCCGTCGTGTCCTGAGAACGAGATACGCGGCTCCTATCGGGATCGTCGACACGCCGGGCGGCCTTGCTGGATTAGTTTTACCTTTGACGAGATATCTTGTGCATCGGGATTTCGGTGATGCTTTGGGTAATCTCAGAGTTGAGGTTTTCCACTAGGGAATCTGACGAGATCGCGAGCTTCGTGATTGAGGATTTCTATGCGGCTTGTGGTAATTTGTGATGGACTAGTTGGAGCACCCCTGCAGGGTTAAATCTTTTCGGAAAGCCGTGCCCGCGGTTATGTGGCAACGTGGAAACTTTGTTTAACACTGATTCTAGATAACTTGAAGTTAACTTAATTAAAACATGCCAACTGTGTGCGTAACCGTGACTGTCTCTTTCGTGAGTTCCTTCTCCGATCGAGGACACGGTGGGGTTATGTCTGACGTAGGTAGGTGTTCAGGATCATTCATTTGATCATCAGTAGTTCACGTCCGTTATGCATAGATCTTCCCCCCTCTTATTCTTGTACTCGTAAGTTTAGCCACCAAATATATGCTTAGTCGCTGCTGCAACCTCACCACTTAACCATACCTCACCCATTAAGCTTTGCTAGTCTTGATACCTTTGGAAATGAGATTGCTGAGCCCCGTGTGGCTCACAGATTACTACAACACCAGTTGCAGGTATAGGTAAAGGTTACTTGACGCGAGCGCGTTGATTGTTCACTTGGAGTTGCTTCTTCTTCTTCTTCATCATCGATCTAGGATGGGTTCCAGGTCGGCAGCCTGGGATAGCAAGGATGGACGTCGTTCTTCTTTTGTCGTTTGTTTTCGTCCGTAGTCGGACCCGGCTCTTACTCTTGATGATTATGTAACGTACTGATGTGACTCTGATGTAGCTTGTGGCGAGTGTAAGCCAACTCTGTATATATATATATATATATATATATATAGATATATATAGATATATATATATATATATATATATATATATATATATATATATTTCTTCTTTTCAGTACATGTACTTGTAACCATATCCATTCTTGCGACACGACGAGATGCGCTTCTATCCCTGACGAGGCCTTCGTGCCAAATTGAGGATAGGGTCGCATCTTGGGCGTGACAAGTTGGTATCGGAGCCCGCATCTTGGGCATGACAATACTTTTCTGCCACCGCAAGCTTCCGTTTCCGCGAGATCTCATCTGGAGACCCTTCCCGGCGTCCTACCGGAGGGGACTTTGGAGTTGGAGGGCTTCTTCATCATCATCATCGCCCCTCCAATGACTCAGTAGTTCACTTCAGACCTACGGGTCCGTAGTTAGTAGCTAGATGGCTTCTTCTCTTTCTTGGATCTTCAATACAAAGTTCTCCATGATCTTCATGGAGATCTATCCGATGTAATCTTCTTTGGCGGTGTGTTTGTCGAGATCCGATGAACTGTGGACTTGTGATCAGATTATCTATGATATATATTTGAGTCTTTGTTGATTTCTTATATGCATGATTTGATATCCTTGTAAGTCTCTCCGAGTCTTGGGTTTTATGTGGCCAACTAGATCTATGATTCTTGCAATGGGAGAAGTACTTGGTTTTGGGTTCTACCATGTGGTGACCTTTCCCAGTGACAGTAGGGGCAGCAAGGCACACATCAAGCAGTTGCCATCAAGGGTAAAAAGATGGGGTTTTATCATTGGTTTGAGATTATCCCTCTATGTCATGTCATCTTGCTTAAGGCGTTACTTTGTTCTTATGGACTTAATACACTAGATGCATGCTGGATAGCGGTCGACGTGTGGAGTAATAGTAGTAGATGCAGAAAGTATCGGTCTACTTGTTTCGGACGTGATGCCTATAGAAATAATCATTGCATAGATATCGTCACGACTCTGCACAGTTCTATCAATTGCTCGACAGTAATTTGTTCACCCACCGTCTACTTGCTTTCATGAGAGAAGCCACTAGTAAACACTACGGCCCCCGGGTCTATTCACATCCGTCGTTTACACCTCCTCTTTTACTTTGCTTTGTTACTTTGTTGCTTTCAGTTCTCACTTGGCAAACAATCTATAAGGGATTGACAACCCCTTCATAGCGTTGGGTGCAAGATTTTGTGTTTGCGCAGGTTCTTGAGATGCTCTTCCGCTGGATTGATACCTTGGTCTCAAACTGAGGGAAATACTGACCGTCGCTGTTCTACATCACCCTTTCCGCTTCGAGGGAACACCAACGCTAAGGCTCCAAGGCCACAGGGGAAATCCTTTGCATACTTGCCTAGGAAGTCCCTTAAGGCGTAGCCGTAGCTGAAGGATTCCTGGTGCCATCGACACAACTATTTCTGGCGCCATTGCAAGGGATACACAGCAAACATCAATGCACACAAGGTATTCCTCCGGTGCCAGTGAGTTATATGATCTCATGGCCATAGGAACGAACACTTGACACAAGCAGAAAACAATAGCAATAAAATGACACGATCAATATGCTACGTTCATAGTTTGGGTCTTGTCCATCACATGATTCTCCTAATGATGTGATCCCGTTACCAAGTGACAACACTTGCCTATGGCTAGGAAACCTTGACCATATTTGATCAACGAACAAGTCAACTAGAGACTCACTAGGGACAGTGTGTTGTCTATGTATCCACACATGTATTTGAGTTTCCAGTCAATACAATTCTAGCATGGATAATAAACGATTATTATGAACAAGGAAGTATAATAATAACAAATTTATTATTGCCTCTATGGCATATTTCCAACACTGCTACCAACAAAATCATTTGTTTTAACTTTAGCATTGTTGCTACTAGATAAAGAAACTTTCTTGCCTTTGTTACTATTGTTCTTAGGTTCAAATTGTGGAACAAAAGTGCACAACAGTAGTCGTTTGATTAGATAAGAAGAACTCTACTTTCGAAGACCATCATTGATTGCTTTCATAAACTCACGCTCTAGCTCTAAATTAGGTTATTGAAGTGTAGCTTCTCATGAGTTCTTGCAAGCTTTCTATTATCTTGTAGAGTAGTTTCATGAGCTAACTTAAGAGTGCTTAATTCTTTAGTTAGTTGTTCAATCTCTTAATTATCATCATCATTTGACTTCTCTTGACTAGCATGATTATTATCAAGTTCATTATCAATGTTATCACTAGTATTATCAAAGAGCAAGTCACCATATACTAACAAGTCATCCGCATCACTATCGAAGTCAAAATACTCGGGGTGTGATACCTTGGGGCCTTTTGCCATGAAGCAGTTTCCAATCCGTTCATTTGGTGAATCAAATAAGTCATAGGAGTTGGAGGAAACGAGGGAAAGACCGGCAACACCTTCATCTTGACTATAGTCAGAGTTAGAGTGGTAGCTTCTCTTGGATTGGTTGTCAGACTCGGAGCCGGATACCCATTCACCAACGCGAGCTTGATGTATTCTTCTTGAGATCCTCTTGGTGTACTTGTTCTTCTTCTCCGATTCCTTGCCTCTCCGAGAGTGTCTTTGTTCATAACGATCTTCTATACTCCTCTCTCTGCAAGGTCACTCATTCCTTGAGCTTCGCCTTCTAGGTCACTCTTCTCCTTGTTTGTGGGGAGTCGAGAACTCATTGGAATAGTGTCCGCTTTCCACAACTGTAGAAGTTTTTGTCACGTATAGATGAATGCTTCTCATCATATATTGAGCTTAAGATTCTCTCTTTGCCTCTACTCTTGTAGAACTTGTTTAATTTCCTGACGATGAGGCCTATCTCTTCATTGGTAAGAAGGTTGTCATTTGAAGTAGTGGGAGAATCACTTGAAGCTTTGTAAGGACCGCTTGACTTGTTGTGCAAATCATCTTTGTCCTTGAGTGATATTTCCTGAGCAACAATCCTTCTATTGACTTCGGTAGGCTTGAGATCCTTGTAGTTTGGCATCATCTGGATCAATGTGCACACGATATTGTATCTTCCATCCAAGGCTCTAAGTATCTTCTTGATGATGAATTTGTTAGTAATCTCTTCGCTTCCTAAGCCGGAGATCCCATTTGTGATGAGAGCTAGCCTAGAGTACATCTCAGCGACTCCTTCACCATCCTTCATCTTGAACTTATCGAGCTGGCTTTGAAGCACATCCAACTTAGATTCTCTGACAGATTCAGTACCTTCATGCATATCAACCAAAGTATCCCAAATTTCCTTTGCATTCTCAAGGCGGCTGATTTTTTTGAATTCTTCGAGGCAGAAGTAGTTGAACATGACGTCGTAGGCTTGAGCATTGTATTGCAACATCTTCAATTCTTCCGCTATCACATCATGGTGCGGTTCTCTTCCTTCTCCGAAGAAATCACCTTGCACACCTGATACGTCCAAAATGCATCACTATTTTGTATCATAATTTGTCTCTATTTGTTGATATATTTCACTTTATGATGATGCACTTATAGTATTTTGGCTTATTTTTCACAGTTACAACTTTCTGGTGCCCAAACAGCAAACGCAAGATTCAGCGGAGAAAATAGCACGAAGAGTTGCAATATCACAACATCTCCAACTGTGCTGAAAATCGGAGGGAAGAAGTTTCCGAACGGATCCCGAAGACACGCCAAAGAAAGGCCAGAGGGGGCCACAGGTCACCCAGGCGACCTACTGGCGCGGGCACCTCCTAGGCCGCGCCAGGAGGCCGCCTGGGTGATGGGCCCCGCCTCCGGTGCTCTCCTTTGGCCTATATGTTCCTCCTTACCTAAAAGTTCCCGGGACATAAGAGTTTTCGTGATTCCGCGGCCGCTCCGCGGCAGAAACCTACAGAGAAGAAAAGACCTTTTCGGTGGGCAGATTCCGCCAGGGAAAACTCCTCCCGGAAGGGGAGATCGTCCTCATCGTCATCACCATCATCATGAGCACCATCTCCACCTTCATCCCATCTACTTCACCATTGTAGTCGGAGTTGTACCTTGCACTATTCATCCCCTCTACTCTACCGGTGTTGATTACACTTTTGTGGTGAATGCTATTGAGTTTTGTTGGAGGATTATTGCTATGACCAGATTGTTAATCATATTTTTATCACCTCTGATCATGATCTCTTTTATGTCTTGTGAGTAGTTCCATTAGTTCTTGAGGACATGGGAAAAGTCCAGATGCTAGTAGTTATATGATGTTGAAGTAATATGTGTTGATTGATATTTAAGTTATGGTGTTATTCTTCTAGTGGTGTTATGTGCACGTAGACTACACAACACTTCGCCTTTTTAAGGACCTAGGGGAATAAATCGTGTATATAGAATGCTTATGGTGGGTTGCCGGAGTGACAGAAACATGAACCCCAGTTTGCATACCTTTGCATGAGGGAGTATGGGATCCTAAAGCTTATTGCGATGGTTAGGCTTTGCCTTAATTTATCTCTTGTATTTGCGGATGCTTGCAAGAGGGATTAATCATAAGAGTGTACTTGTCTTAGACTAGACGGTACACTAGTTAAGATCCACCCACATAACACTTATCAATAAAAAAACATAGTACTAGATACAGTATGGCGAAAGCACTAGACTCTCCTCCCGTGTGTCCTCGGGAAGGCCTTAGTCTTTATAAGCTTAGCCCCTCGGCTTATCCTTTGCGTTCAAAAGGATTGGGCCACTTGCTGCACCTCGGCACAATTTACTTTACTTGCATTTATTTCCTTGTTGCTTATACCAGAAAACCCATAAAAATTTACCTTTTAGTACTTGCAGTTATTCCTTGCTCAAGATCACTTGCCAATACCTTCTGCTCCTCATTGGGTTCGACACTCTTACTTATCGAAAATGCTACGGTAGATCCCCTACACTTCTGGGTCATCAACACCAACATAAACAACAGCCCAAACGACAAGATTATGACCAAGAATATGTATTTTCATCTTGTGCTTCCAACTAGCAAAGTTTGTACCATCAAAATATTGTTGGGGAATGTTGCATGGGAAACAAAAAATTTCCTACACACACTAAGACCTATCATGGTGATGTCCATCTACGAGAGGAGATTAGATCCACATACCCTTGTAGATCGCTAAGCGGGAGGCGTTAAAAACGCGGTTGATGTAGTGGTACAGCTTCGTGATTCAAATCACTGTCATCCCATGATCCGTCCCACGATCCGTTCTGATCTAGCGCCGAACGGACGACACCTCCGCGTTCAGCACACGTACAACTCGACGATGATCTTGGTCTTCTTGATCCAGCAAGAGAGACGGAGAAGTAGATGAGTTCTCCGGCAGCGTGACGGTGCTCCTGTAGTGGTGATGATCTACTCGTGCAGGGCTCCACCCGAGCTCCGGAGAAATCTGATCTAGAGGAAGAACTACGTGGTATAGGTTTGAGTTGCACGTGGCAAAGTTGTGTCTCAAAAGCCCTAAAACCACCAGTATATATAGGAGGAGGGGAGGGGCTAGCCTTGGGGCTCAAGGGAGCCCCAAGGGCGCCGACCAAAGGGAGGAGGTGGGCTCCCACCCCAATTCAGTTCGGGGGAAGGAGTCCACTCCTTCCTTCCCACCTCCCTCTTTCCTTTTTTTCGTTCATTTGGTTTTTTTTCCCTTGTGGCGCCATGGCCCTATTGAGCTGGCCTCACCAACGCACTAAGGGCTGGTGCACCATCCTAAGGTCACTGGGCTCACTCCCGGGTGGGTGGGCCCCTCCCGGTGAATACCCGAAACCCATTCGTCACTCCCGGTACACTGCTGGTAATGCTCGAAACTTTCCGGTAACCAAATGAAATGATCCTATATATCAATCTTCGTTTCCGGACCATTCCGGAAACCCTCGTGATGTGTGTGATCTCATCCGGGGCTCCGAACAACATTCGGTAACTACACATATAACTCAACTATACTAAAACATCATCGAACCTTAAGTGTGCACACCCTGCGGGTTCGACAACTATGTAGACATGACCCGAGACACTCCTCGGTCAATATCCGATAGCGGGACCTGGATGCCCATATTGGATCCAACATATTCTCCGAAGATCTTATCGGTTGAACCTCTGTGCCAAGGATTCATATAATCCCGTATGTCATTCCCTTTGTCCTTCCGTATGTTACTTGCCCGAGATTCGATCGTCGGTATCCCTATACCTATTTCAATCTCGTTACCGGCAAGTCTCTTTACTCGTTCCGTAATACAAGATCCCCTAACTTACACTTATTCATATTGCTTACAAGGCTTGTTCGTGATGTTGTATTACCGAGTGGGCCCCGAGATACCTCTCCGTCACACGGAGTGACAAATCCCAGTCTTGATCCATACTAACTCAACGGACACCTTCGGAGATACCTGTAGAGCACCTTTATAGTCACCGAGTTGCGTTGCGACGTTTGATACACACAAGGTATTCCTCCGGTGTCAGTGAGTTATATGATCTCATGGTCATAGGAATAAATACTTGACACGCAGAAAACAATAGCAATAAAATGACACGATCAAATGCTACATTCATAGTTTGGGTCTAGTCCATCACATGATTCTCCTAATGATGTGATCCAGTTATCAAGTGACAACACTTGCATATGGTCAGAAAACCTTGACCATCCTTGATCAACTGGCTAGCCAACTAGAGGCTTGCTAGGGACATTTTTTTGTCTATGTATCCACACATGTATCTATGTTTTCATTCAATACAGTTATAGCATGGCTAATAAATGATTATCTTGAAACATGAAATATAATAATAACTATTTTATCATTGCCTCTAGGGCATATTTCCAACAAATATGGACCTCTACGGTGATAATTTCCCTCACTACACGCCATACTCTCCTAGGTTGTGAAACAAATACAATGGAGACCAAAGATCTGATACCACTTGTAGGATCCAAAGTATGTCTAGAGGGAGGTGATCAGACTACTTGACCAATTAAAAACTTAGCCTTTTCCCAATTTTAGTTGGGGGCCAGTTTTCGCAATCTTAGAGTATAGTAGCGGAATGTGAAGACATGCAAATGTAATGTAGATGGTAGGGAAGGAAGATCAAATATAAAGGTTGATGCATGATTTTTGGCATGGTTCCGATAGGTGGTGCTATCGTACGTCCATGTTAGTGGAGACTTAAACCCATGGAGGGTAACGACTACGAGAGTCCATGGAGGGCTCCACCCACAAAGGGTCCACAAAGAAGCGACCTTGTCTATTCCAAGATGGCTTATGTCCACACATGACTAGACTCACTCACGATAGATCTCCATGAAGTAGGCGATCTCCTTGCCCTTAATAACTTCTTGGTTCAACTCCACAAAACAAAGTAGGAGGCTCCCAAGAGACACCTAAGCAATCTTGGAGGCACCACACTCAAAAAGGTAATAGATGTGGTAGAACAATGAACTCCTTCCTCTTGTGCTTCCAAAGATAGTCTCCTCAACACTCAATCACCCTCTCACAGATTTTGTGGAAAGCAACTTGGGCAGGCTAGAGATGAAGTTTCAAATGGTTGGATTGGAATCTCTTGATGTCAACACAACAGTAGGTGGCCCTCCCTCGAAAAAATGGACCTGTCAAGTGGTTGTGTGTTCTGAGTGCTTCCTCTGCGAATGAGAGGAGGTGGAGGGGTGATGTTTTGCTGTGTGTACCTTGCAATGGCGCCAGAAATAGTTGTGTCGACGGCACCAGGAATCCTTCATCTACGGCTACGCCTTAAGGGACTTCCTAGGCAAGTATGCAAAGGATTTCCCCCGTGGCCTTGGAGCCTTGCGTTGTTGTTCCCTCAAAGCGGAAAGGGTGATGTAGCACAGCGACGGTAAGTATTTCCCTCAGTTTGAGAACCAAGGTATCAATCCGACGGAAGAGTATCTCAAGATCCTGCACAAACACAAAAGATTGCACCCAACGCTATGAAGGGGTTGTCAATCCCTTATAGATTGTTTACCAAGTGAGAACTGAAAGCAACAAAGTAACAAAGCAAAGTAAAAGTGGAGGTGTAAACGATGGATGTGAATAGACCCGGGGGCCGTAGTGTTTACTAGTGTCTTCTCTCATGAAAGCAAGTAGACGGTGGGTGAACAAATTACTGTCGAGCAATTGATAGAACTGTGCAGAGTCGTGACGATATCTATGCAATGATTATTTCTATAGGCATCACGTCCGAAACAAGTAGACCGATACTTTCTGCATCTACTATTATTACTCCACACGTCGACCGCTATCCAGCATGCATCTAGTGTATTAAGTCCAAAAGAACAGAGTAACGCCTTAGGCAAGATGACATGATGTAGAGGGATAATCTCAAACCAATGATAAAACGCCCATCTTTTTACCCTTGATGGCAACTCCTTGATGTGTGCCTTGCTGCCCCTACTGTCACTGGGAAAGGTCACCACATGGCAGAACCCAAAACCAAGCACTTCTCCCATTGCAAGAATCATAGATCTAGTTGGCCAAACAAAACCAAAAACTCGGAGAGACTTACAAGGATATCAAATCATGCATATAAGAAATCAGCAAAGACTCAAATATATATCATAGATAATCTGATCACAGGTCCACAATTCATCGGATCTCGATAAACACACCGCCAAAGAAGATTACATCGGATAGATCTCCATGAAGATCATGGAGAACTTTGTATTGAAGATCCAAGAGAGAGAAGAAGCCATCTAGCTACTAACTACGGAACCGTAGGTCTGAAGTGAACTACTCACGTATCATTAGAGGGGCGATGATGATGATGATGAAGAAGCCCTCCAACTCCAAAGTCCCCTCCAGCAGGGTGCCAGGAAGGGTCTCCACATGAGATCTCGCGGAAACGGAAGCTTGCGACGGCGGAAAAGTATTTTCAAGGCTCCCCTGATTTTTTGCGGAATATTTGGGAATATATAGGCGCAAGACCTAGGTCAGGGGGCGGCCAGAGAGGCCACAAGCCTGCCCACCGCCGCCTCCCCCCTGGTGGCGGAGTGGGGGCTTGTGGGCTCCCTCGAGCCCACCTGGCTTGGCCCAAAAGCCCCATGGACTTCTTCCGTTCAGGAAAAAATCATTTGAGGGTTTTTCTTCCGTTTGGACTTTGTTCAAAAATCAGATCTGAAAAGAGTCAAAAACACGAAAAAACAGGAACTGGCACTTGGCACTGAATTAATAAGTTAGTCCCAAAAAAGATATAAAAGATATGTAAAACATCCAAAGACGACAAGATAACATCATGAAACCATAAAAAATTATAGATACGTTTGAGACGTATCAAGCATCCCCAAGCTTAACTCCTGCTCGTCCTCGAGTAGGGAAGTGATAAAGAATGAATTTTTGATGCTTTCATGCTACCTAGCATAGATGTCCTTTGTAACTCCTCTTATGTGTCGTGAATGTTCAGATCCATTAGATTCAAAACAATAGTTTGCTATTGACGTGGAAACAATAATAATTCAAGCAAACTAGCAAGGTAATCATGAACTTTCAAAATAACAAGGCCAAAAGAAAGTTATCTCTACAAAAGCATATAGTCTGGATATGCTATCATCATTGCACAACGAATTTAAATCATGCACAACCCCGGTATTGGCCAAGTAACTGTTTCACACCTTTACTTTCTCAAACATTTTCAACTCTCACGCAATACATGAGCGTGAGCCATGGTTATAGCACTATACATGGTGTGGAATGTGGTGGGGGTTGCAAGACAAAAAGGAGAAGATAGTCACATTAACTAGGCATATCAATGAGCTGTGGAGATGCTCATCAATAGATATCAATGTGAATGAGTAGGGATTGCCATACAAATGATGCACTAGAGCTACAAGTATGTGAAAGCTCTTAAAGAAAACTAGTGGGTGTGCATCCAACTTGCTTGCTCATGAAGACCTAAGGCAATTTTGAGGAAGCCTGTCATTGGAATATACAAGCCAAGTTATATGATGAAAATTTCACACTAGCTATATGGTGGTGACAAAACGAGAGACTCTCAATCATGAAGATCATGGTGCTCAAAATGCACAAGTGTGGAAAAAGTGGTAGCATTGTCCCTTCTCTCTTTTTCTCTCATTTTTTTATTTTGGTGGGCTCTTTGGCCTATTTTTTATGGGATTCTTTGGCCTCTTTTATTTCCTCACATGGGAAAATGCTCCAATAATGATGATCATCACACTTTCAACTCAAAACTTAGAGCAACTATGACTCTATATGGAATGCCTTCGGTAGTGTACCGTGGCAATGATCTAGCATGGCATAGACATCAATGGAAACATCATGATAGCTATCTTACGATCGTGCAAAGGCAATGTAGATGTGGTGGCACATATCATGGTGGTAGTTGCATGGCAATATATCTCGGGACGACTTTGAAAAAGCCATAATAGTTAGGTATGGTGGCTGTTTTGAGGGAGGCTAATGGTGGGTTTTGTGCACCGGCGAAAGTTGCGCGGCACTAAGAAGATAGTGATGGTGGAAGGTGAAAGTGCATCTAAACCATGGACTCAACATTAGTCATGAAGAACTCATATACTTGTTGCAAAATTTTTATTAGTAATTGAAACAAAGCATTCAACGCATACTCCTAGGGGAAGGGTTGGTAGGTATAAACCATCGCGCGATCCCGACCGCCACGCAAAGGATGACAATCAATATACTAATCATGCTCAGACTTCATCACATAGTGGTTCACCATACATGCATGCTACGGGAATCACTAACTTCAACATAAGTATTTCTAGATCCACAACACCTTACTAGCATGACTTCAATATTACCATAACCACAACTCAAAACTAATTGAGATGAATCAAACTTCTCTAACTATTCAATGCACATGAAGGTGGAAGTTTTCGTATCCCTTTGGATAACTACCCCTTTTGAGACTACTTTCAAAGCATAGATCCACTACCAAGCCACACACAACTGTGCTCTAAAAGATATAAGTGAAGCACATAGAGCAAAAGTATCTAGCTCAAAAGATATAAGTGAAGCACATGTGAGCTTAATTGTCTACCAAAAGATATAAGTGAAGCTTGACAAAATCACGGTGAGTGCATGTCTCTCTCTCTAGGTGTGCAGCAAGGATGATTGTGACACAACAGAAAAAATAAATAAAAAGACTCCTATGATACAAGACGCTCTAAGCAAAAACACGTAACACGTGGTGAATAAAAATATAGCCCCAAGTAACGTTACCGATGGATTGAAGACGAGAGAGGGGATGCCTTCCCGGGGCATCCCCAAGCTTAGGCTTTTACGGCATCCTTGAAATTCTTGGGGTGCCTTGGGCATCCCCAAGCTTGAGATCTTTCCACTCTTTATCTTTTTGTCCATAAGAACTTCACCCAAAACTTGAAAACTTCACAACACGAAACTTAAACAAAAACTCATGATAACATTAGTACAAGAAAGCAAACCACCACTTCCTTCGGTACTATAGCAAACTTAAATTCTACATGTGCTGATGTTGGGTTATTGTACTTTCAATCTTCCATGGCTAATACCCCCCGATACTATCCATAGTTTCATCAAAATAAGCAACTAACACAACAAAAACAGAATCTGTTAACAGCAGACCAGTCTGTAGCAATCTGTATGTTTTGTATACCTCTGGTACTTCAAAAATTCTGAAAAATTATGACAGTCTGAATAATTTGCGTAGCAAACAGCAGCAAGAAGAATCAACTCAAAAGATCTTACAGAAAAAAAGAAAATTCTTTTCGTGAGCAGAAAGTTTCTGTCTTTTCCAGCATGACCAAACGATCATCCTCAAGACTAATCATAAAGGTTTTGCTTGGCACAAACACAAAAAGAAACACAAAAAACACAATCATAACAGAATTATGAAAGTGTGGAAAACACAAAACAGAAAGAAAAAGGATAGATTCGTTGGGTTGCCTCCCAACAAGCGCTTTTGTTTAACGCCCTTAGCTAGGCATTCAATGATGCTCTCACAAAAGTCAAGAATTGAAGCACAACGAGAGCATCCTAAAGCATGTGAAAACCACATCTAAGTCTAACATACTTCCTATGCATAGGCATTTTATAGGAAAACAGATCGTCAAGACAACCCATGGTTGCCAAATGCTAGGAAGAAGGAAGAGACAATAGCAATCTCAACATAGCGAGAGGTAATTTGGTAACATGAAAGTTTCTACCAAAATATTTTCCTCTCTCATAGCAATTACATGTGGGATCATATTCAAATTCAACAATATAGCTATCCCATAGGATATTCTTTTCATGATCCACATGCATGCAAAGTTGACGCTCTTCAAAAATAGTGGGATTATCATCAAATAAAGTCATGACTTCTCCAATCCCACTTTCAGTATTGTTGCAAATATCATATTCATCATGAGGTTTGAACAAAGTTTCAAGATCATAAGAAAGATCATCGCCCCAATCATGATTATTGCAACAAGTAGTGGACAAAGCAAAACTAGCATCCCCAAGCTTAGGGTTTTGCATATTTTTAGCATGATTGTCACTAATAGGATTTATAGTGAAATCATTGCAATTATGCTTTTCATCCAAGGAGCCCTCATGAATCACTTCATGAATTTCTTCCTCACAATTATCAGATTCACGCATCTTACACAAAAATCCAAAGAAATAGTCAATTGCCCTCAACTCAATAGCAATTTGTTCCACACGAGTGGGTCTCTTAAAGAGACTAGCAAGTGGATGAGGATCCATATCACTAGATTTTCAGCAAGCGAAGATGCAAGCATATTGAGGGCACATGGCACACAAGCGAACAGAAAGCAAGCGAGAGAAAAGGGCGAAGGCGAATGAAAACGGCAAATGTGAAGTGGGGAGAGGAAAACGAGAGGCAACTGGCAACAAAAGTAAATGCAAGAGAAGAGTTTGTGAGACCTACTTGGATAGATCTTGATTTCTCCTCCCCGGCAACGGCGCCAGAAATACTTCTAATGTTTTCATGTGTATCCCTTGCAATGGCGCCAGAAATAGTTGTGTCGACGGCACCAGGAATCCTTCAGCTACGGCTACGCCTTAAGGGACTTCCTAGGCAAGTATGCAAAGGATTTCCCCCGTGGCCTTGGAGCCTTGCGTTGATGTTCCCTCGAAGCGGAAAGGGTGATGTAGCACAGTGACAGTAAGTATTTCCCTCAGTTTGAGAACCAAGGTATCAATCCGGCGGAAGAATATCTCAAGATCCTGCACCCAACGCTATGAAGGGGTTGTCAATCCCTTATAGATTGTTTGCCAAGTGAGAACTGAAAGCAACAAAGTAACAAAGCAAAGTAAAAGCGGAGGTGTAAACGATGGATGTGAATAGACCCGGGGGCCGTAGTGTTTACTAGTGGCTTCTCTCATGAAAGCAAGGAGACGGTGGGTGAAAAAATTACTGTCGAGCAATTGATAGAACTGTGTAGAGTCGTGACGATATCTATGCAATGATTATTTCTATAGGCATCACGTCCGAAACAAGTAGACCGATACTTTCTGCATCTACTACTATTACTCCACACGTCGACCGCTATCCAGCATGCATCTAGTGTATTAAGTCCATAAGAACAGAGTAACGCCTTAAGCAAGATGACATGATGTAGAGGGATAATCTCAAACCAATGATAAAAACCCCATCTTTTTACCCTTGATGGCAACTGCTTGATGTGTGCCTTGTTGCCCCTACTGTCACTGGGAAAGGTCACCACATGACAGAACCCAAAACTAAGCACTTCTCCCATTGCAAGAATCGTAGATCTAGTTGGCCAAACAAAACCCAAGACTCGGAGAGACTTACAAGGATATCAAATCATGCATATAAGAAATCAGCAAAGACTCAAATACATATCATAGATAATCTGATCACAAGTCCACAATTCATCGGATCTCGACAAACACACCGCCAAAGAAAATTACATCGGATAGATCTCCATGAAGATCATGGAGAACTTTGTATTGAAGATCCAAGAGAGAGAAGAAGCCATCTAGCTACTAACTACGGACCCGTAGGTCTGAAGTGAACTACTCACGAATCATTGGAGGGGCAATGATGATGATGAAGAAGCCCTCCAACTCCAAAGTCCCCTCCGGCAGGGTGCCGGGAAGGGTCTCCAGATGAGATCTCGTGGAAACGGAAGCTTGCGGCGGCGAAAAAGTATTTTCGAGGCTCCCCTGATTTTTTTGCGGAATATTTGGGAATATATAGGCGTAAGACCTAGGTCAGGGGGCGGCCAAGGAGGCCACAAGCCTGCCCACCACCGCCTCCCCCTAGTGGCGGAGTGGGGGCTTGTGGGCTCCCTGGAACCCGTCTGGCTTGGCCCAAAAGCCACCTGGACTTCTTCCGTTCGGGAAAAAATCATTTCGGGGTTTTTCTTCCGTTTGGACTCCGTTCGAAAATCAGATCTGAAAAGAGTCAAAAACACGAAAAAACAGGAACTGGCACTTGGCACTGAATTAATAAGTTAGTCCCAAAAAAGATATAAAAGGTACATAAAACATACAAAGAAGGCAAGATAACAGCGTGAAACCATCAAAAATTATAGATACGCTTGAGACGTATCAAGGGGTATATATAGGCATCCCCCAAAATCCAACCGTTATAAGATTGTTGCCCAACTCGGTGACACCAAAATGAATCTCAGTGGTACCGAGTTGCACTAAATGTTGCAACTTTTGAATACTCAGCGAGACCAATATATAAATCTCGATGGTACTGATACGATAACCTAGGACAGTTTCCTAATCTCGGTGAGACCGTTTTCAAACTCAAAAATTCCGATTCCTTAAATCTTCTCAACAGAAAGTTTGATGGGGGTCAACCTCGGGGTAGGATCACCGGGCCTACTCCTACACACTTCGGCACAGTGCGGGATGATTGCTTCCCCACATGTCAGCTCCTCTTGGCCGGATGCAAGACCCACGCCGGTTAGGAGCCCCGGTGACCCGCCATCCGGCTCCATGGCCACCCGCCAGCCAGATGGTGGGCACCTGTCGCATCAACATGACTGATGCGACTCGTGCTCACGACTAAGGACACGATGGCGTCAGCACCGGTACTACGGAGTGGCGAGCTCAAGGCTACAGTGGAGGAGGTTGTAATGTTGACCGGTGTTTTCTGTGTCAGTCACCCTCGCATAGTGCCGACACGCCTCCACCCACTCCATTACCTGCTCTGGCGCAGAGCAACTTCACCTCCGCAGCCGGATGCGGCACTTCCTTCTTCTAGTTTAGCTTTTCAAGCGGCGGCACATTGACAAAGGGAGGCAGGTTGATGCGGTCGTCTGTCGGGTTGTCGTTCTTCACGTAGAAGAACCCCTCTGCCACTTCTTCACCGAGCCCTGCAGAGGAAGCCCCAGGAAGTCGGACGAGGTCCGGTTAATGACGAGCGCCGCGCCTCAGGAGGTCATTGATACGTCCCAAACGTATCTATAATTTATGCTTGTTCCATGATCTTTTGGGTGACATTGTTATATGTTTTGCTACACTTTTATATCATTTTACACATATTTGGACTAACCTACTAACTCAGTGCACCCAGTGTTAGTTTTGGTCTGCTGATGTCTTTTTTGCACGGGCTTTTACCCAATTTTACGAAGCCCGAAAAAATCCAGAAAAATATAAAAAAAATCAGCGATACAAAAGCTTCGGGATCACCGAAGGAGGGCCAAGGGCCTCCCAGGCGGCCTGCCCGCGCGGCCAGGCCCTAGGCCGCGCTAGGAGGTCGCTTGGGTGGGTCCCACCTCCTCCGGTGCCCTCCTTTGGCCTATATTTAGGGTCCCAAGAGGAAACCCTCGCAGACTTTCTGGAATCGCAAATTTCTCCATCGTTCCGCCGCCGCAGCGCTTCCAAGATCGGGAGCGTCAGGAGATCTCTTCCTGGCACCCTGTCGGAGGGAGGATTGACCTCCGAGAGCTTCTCCACCGCCATGGACGCTTCCCGGACATGTCGTGAGTAGTCCTTGGACCATGAGTCCATGACCAGTAGCTATGTGACGTCTTCTCTCCAATCTTGTGCTTCACTGGTTAGTCCTTATGAGCTGCCCTACATGATCAAGGCATCTATATAATTCTCTTGCTATTGCTATGCTCGGTTTGTTGGGATCCGATGGATTATGAGATTATGTTCAGATTGTTATGAATTATATATTTGCTTATATTTTTATATCATGTTCCTTAGTGATTCATGCATGTTCTCTGTTGCTTTTTATTGTTGGGGAACGTCGCATGGGAAACAAAAAATTTCCTACGCGCACGAAGACCTATCATGGTGATGTCCATCTACGAGAGGGGATTTCCGATCTACGTACCCTTGTAGATCGCACAGCAGAAGCGTTAAGAAACGCGGTTGATGTAGTGGTACGTCCTCACATCCCTCGATCCGCCCCGCGAACCGCACCACGAACCGTCCCACGATCCATCCCACGATCCGCTCCGATCTAGTGCCGAACGGACGGCACCTCCGCGTTCAGCACACGTACAGCTCGACGATGATCTCGGCCTTCTTGATCCAGCAAGAGAGACGGAGAGGTAGATGAGTTCTCCGACAGCGTGACGGTGCTCCGGAGGTTGGTGGTGATCTAATCTCAGCAGGGCTTCGCCCGAGCTCCGCAGAAACGCGATCTAGAGGTAAAACCGTGGAGGTATGTGGTCGGGCTATCGTGGCAAAAGTTGTCTCAAATCAGCCCTAAAACCCCACTATATATAGGAGGGAGGGAGGGGAGGAGGCAGCCTCAAAACCTAAAGGTTTGGCCGAAATTGGAGGTGGAGGAGTCCTACTCCAATCCTACTTGGAGTAGGATTCCACCTTCCCACTTGGAAACTCTTTCCACCTTGTGTTTTTTCCTTCTCAAACCTTATGGGCCTTAGTGGGAACTTATTCCAGCCCACTAGGGGCTGGTTTATCTCTTCCCATAGCCCATGAGACCCCTTGGGGCGTGACACCCCTCCTGATGGTCCCCGGCATCCCTCCCGGCACTCCTAGTACACTACCGATGAGCCCGAAACTTTTCCGGTAATGCACGAAAACCTTCCGGTAACCAAATGAGGTCATCCTATATATCAATCTTCGTTTCCGGACCATTCCGGAAACCCTCGTGACGTCCGTGATATGATCCGGGACTCCGAACTACATTCGGTAACCAACCATATAACTCAAATACGCATAAAACAACGTCGAACCTTAAGTGTGCAGACCCTGCGGGTTCGAGAACTATGTAGACATGACCCGAGAGACTCCTCGGTCAATATCCAATAGCGGGACCTGGATGCCCATATTGGATCCTACATATTCTATGAAGATCTTATCGTTTGAACCTCAGTGCCAAGGATTCATATAATCCCGTATGTCATTCCCTTTGTTCTTCGGTATGTTATTTGCCTGAGATTCGATCGTCAGTATCCGCATACCTATTTCAATCTCGTTTACCGGCAAGTCTCTTTACTCGTTCCGTAATACAAGATCCCGCAACTTACACTAAGTCACATTGCTTGCAAGGCTTGTGTGTGATGTTGTATTACCGAGTGGGCCCCGAGATACCTCTCTGTCATACGGAGTGACAGATCCCAGTCTTGATCCATACTAACTCAACGAACACCTTCGAAGATACCTGTAGAGCATCTTTATAGTCACCCAGTTACGTTGCGACGTTTGATACACACAAAGCATTCCTCCGGTGTCAGTGAGTTATATGATCTCATGGTCATAGGAACAAATACTTGACATGCAGAAAACAGTAGCAACAAAATGACACGACCAACATGCTACGTCTATTAGTTTGGGTCTAGTCCATCACGTGATTCTCCTAATGATGTGATCCCGTTATCAAGTAACAACACTTGCCTATGGCCAGGAAACCTTGACCATCTTTGATCAACGAGCTAGTCAACTAGAGGCTTACTAGGGACAGTGTTTTGTCTATGTATCCACACAAGTATTGTGTTTCCAATCAATAAAATTATAGCATGGATAATAAACGATTATCAAGAACAAAGAAATATAATAATAACTAATTATTATTGCCTCTAGGGCATATTTCCAACATTTATTGCTTTGGCCAAGTAGTTGATTATAACTCCAAGAGGGAGCGTTATGCATGATTGTGGGTTCGGGCCCCTCGATGTCTAGCTTGAGTGACAGAAACATGAGACTAGGGGATGTGCTTGTTTCCACCAGGGAGAAAACAACGGTGCTTGTGACCACGGTTGCACGGATTGTTTACCTTACGCATAGTTTGTTAATGCAGTTGTTCGTTGCTTTGAGTTTACACTTTGGGTGGGGCTCGCAACTTAATACCGGAGAGATGTTCTGCATAGATATCTCGAGGTGGATGATTAGTAAGTAGATGCTGATGAATAAACGGTCTACTTGTCTTGGTGTACTACCCATTACTATTGAACCTCTAAATATCAAGGAGCATAATTAGCATTGCGGTGCAATCATAATTCTGTCAATTGCCCAACTGTGATTTGTTTACCCAAGCATAGTTGTTTATCGTCTTTTGGGAGAGAGACATCACTAGTGAACATCATGTGACTCTGGTCCATATCAGCATCATTGTTTACACCTCCATCATTTACCGCTTTCATTTACTTTTCCGTTGCAGTCACTATTACATTCCCGCTTGTGTTTTGATCCTTTGCACACAACAAGGCCGGAGAGATTGACAACCTCTGTGTACTCGTTGGGAGCAAAGTTATTTGTTGTGTGTGTAGGTCCATGTCTTCTGCTAGCGCCAGGGTGGAAGACAACTGCTTGTTGAGCCTAGGAGTCCTCCTGGTTCGATAAACCTTACAGTCTCCGTGTAAGGGAAATTTGTTGCTGACTACATCTCCACCTTCCACTTGGGGTATCCAACAAGGGGCGAGATGTATATACATCAACTCGTCATCAACCGAATTTCTGGGGCCGTTGCCGGGGACTCCAATCTTCAAGATAGGGGAGTTGCACGCTATCTTTTACCTTTACTTTTTATTCTTGTTAGTTTTATTTATAGTTTTTGCTTTAGAGTCTTATACCAAAAACCACAAAATAAATAGTTGCTTTGTCCTTGCTTTTTGCTGCTGCTATGGGTTCCACTGAAAACACTAAGTTGTGTGACTTCACTAGTTAGGCTTATGGAAAATTGCACTCTTAGTTTGCTGCTTGGGGAAGGCTGCTCTACCACACCCGTGGTAGAGAAGTCTCCTCCACCTACTGAATGTATCCCATTCAAAATATCACTTGGGATAATTGAAATAATTAGGAATGATTGTTATGCAGGAGATGGACTAGTCAATCCTAGTATTCATTTGTTGAAACTTACGGGACTTTGTCAGTTGTTTAAGATTTCAGGTTTGACAAGAGATGGAGTCATGAGGAAATTATTTGCCTTGTCACTGAAAGGAAAAAAGCATTGGAATGGTATAGGCTACTAGATGATTCTCACCTACAGGATTGGGAAGAGATCCAATCTCTCTTTTACTCCAAGTTTTATCCTCTTCATGAAGTCCATGTGGATCATGGTAACAATGCTTTATGTGATACTTATATTGTTGAGTTTATTCATCATCCCACTGAAAATTATTATGAGAAGGGAACATATGCTTATAGATATTTCAATAATATCAAGTTCCCTCTCTTTATGTCGATGGTTTTGAAGCTGCACTTGTTTTGCCTTCCTATGCTTATTGCTTTGTGCTTCAATGAATTATTCTCTTGCAATATTCCTATGCATAGGATGCATGTTAGACTTAAATGTGTTTGTTATTTGCTTCTTGATGCTCTCTTTTGCTCTACAACTCTTATTCCTACGAGAGCGTCATTAAAAACTTAAGCCTATCTTTATGGGTATAAAGAAAGAGCTCTAGGGAGACAACCCTTGTTATCTTTACTTTGAGTTTTTACTTTTAGTTTTAGTGGTCCTGATGCTTTTTACTAATGTAGCAACATCATTGTATATTTATTTTTAAGCTTTGTGCCAAGTTATAGCCTCCGATTGCAAGAAAGTTCAAAAATTGTGACATGTTGTCCAGAAACAAATTATGTCTGCCTCGCGGACAAATTCGCCACAAATCACCAGATCATCTTTTTGATCTGAATTTTTTTTTGAAAGCCTGATCTATATAATTTTCTTTCTGGCATCTGTTCTGTATTTTTTGATTTGAGTTGCAGAAGTGCCCCGAATAAATTATTTACTACGTGATGTTCTGTTTTTCACAGATTCTGCCATGTTTTGAGTTTCCCTTGTTTTGCAAATCCTAAGCTTGCTTTTTATTTGCAAAAACCTTTTGGCATTCATAATAAGCAGTAACTTTTCATGAAAATATTTATTTACCAGTAGGTAATGAATTATTTTATTAAGGGAACTAACCACTCTAATCAGCTTATGATGAGTTTCATATGAAGGGAGTTTTCAAGTATGCGACGGGAGAGATGATGAAAGAAGATACAGGAGTGTCAAGCGCTCAAGATTGGGGATGCCCCCATGCACCCCAAGAAATATTCAAGGAGACTCAAGCGTCTAAGCTTGGGGATGCCCCCGTGCATCCCCTTCTCTATCAACAATCATTAGTTCGTCCATCTCCATGCTATATTTTTATCACTTCATATGATATGTGCTATGCTTGGAGCGTCTCGCTATTTGTTTTTTAGTTTGTTTTAGTTTTTCCTGCTGGTCATAACAAGTCGGAACCTAGCCTACCTTGTTGGGGAGAGAGACACGCTCCATTCCACTCTAGAACACAACATAGGTTTTCATGCTTATCTTTTTCGTGTGTTCTTCATATTTTCGTAGCTACTGTCATGCTTAGCTCTTAGTTTTCTAGCTTATCTTTTTAAGAGCTATTAATTAGGTTGATTTTGGAACTCTCTTGAGTTATCATGCTTATCTTGTTTAGAGAGTTGGCTCATTGCACTGAGTTGTGTGTCTTGCATGAGTATGTAATTCAGGTTGCTATTTAAGTATAGTAGTAACTTGCAATAGTTTTGAGGTATTGATTTGAGTAATGTATGGACTATTGGTGCCAAGAGCTTGAGGCTATTAGTGATAGGTGTCGTATTTTAGGAAATCTATGTGTTTTTCAAAATTAAAATTAGTTGAGAACTCTAGCTACTAAATTGGTCGCTAACCTCTGGAGGGGTTGGAATATATAGAGCACCCTTACGTTACCATGAGTCGAGGATGCGCAAGGATAACCAAACCCCCAAACACTCCTCCTCAGGGTATTTGTCTCTTTGTGAATTTCCTAACT
Organism: Hordeum vulgare subsp. vulgare; assembly: GCF_904849725.1. Taxonomy (NCBI): domain Eukaryota; kingdom Viridiplantae; phylum Streptophyta; class Magnoliopsida; order Poales; family Poaceae; genus Hordeum; species Hordeum vulgare. The sequence goes on from NC_058521.1 coordinate 538,838,284, forward strand.
AGATAGAGAGTTACCAATAATAAGTGTATGAGTACTTCAGACTAATGTGAGTATTCAATTGTTGGCACTTCCACCATCCATATTTTGCTAGCCTCTTCGGTACCGTGCATTGCCCTTTCTCACATTGAGAGTTGGTGCAAACTCCGCCGGTGCATCCAAACCCATGACATGATACGCTCTGTCATACATAAGCCTCATTATATCTTTCCTTAAAACAATCACCATACCTACCTATTAAGGCATTTCTGTAGCCTTTCCGAGATACATTGCCATGCAACATACACCATCTCATGACTTGATCTTCATGTCATACATGCTTTTGCTTGATCATAGAGCCGCATGCTAGTTGGGCCTTGCCCTTATTACTGCTACATGACGCGCTAGTGTCATTGCATATCCTGCTACACTGGCAGAGGCATACATTTTCATACATCATGATAGTTTTCACTTGTCTTTATGTTGAGTACTCCTTATAAAGTGTGATGATTTTTATTTTTATTCATGTAAAACATAGAGTGTTGCCCTTAAGTGAGGAAAATATCCCAAAGTGGACAAAACAAAAGATCCCAAAGAGGACAACTGAGAGATAAAATGAAAGAGCCAAAGAGGCCAAGAAAAGAGAGAAAAAGGGAAATAAAAAGAGAGAAAGGGGCAACACTACTATTCCTTTTGAAAGATCCACACTCGTATTCCATTACTATATTGGTACTACATAGAGATTATCATTCATGCATAACTATGTGGGGACCCTTACACTATAGAACTTGGTTTGAATATTCCAATGATGAGCCTCCTCAAATGAGCTTTAGGTCTTCATGAGCAAACAAGTTGGATGCACCCCCACTAGTTCCATTGGAGAGCTTACCTTGGCTCATATGTGCATCCGCTACATGGCAATCCCTACTCCTCACATCATAACTATCATTTGACTTTCTCTCGCCTATGGGTGTCCTCATTGATGTGAGCCTTTCACACCCTTTTTGTCTTCCTTCCCCATCATTATTCTATTTTCCATCCTAAGTGCCAACATATCTTGCTTACTCTCATCCCTTGCATGAGTGCTCAAAATCGAAAGGGAAAGGATCATTTTGACTTGTGCCTGACTAATGGTCTCGGGATGAGTCAAAATAAGACTCCGAAGGAGACTAAGTGTGAGGTTTAGTAGATTGAGTTTTCAATTAAAAAAATATATTTTATGATCTCAACCCATATCCCACTTCTTGCATGCAAACCCCATTTGGAGACATTCGAGTCATGGACAGCGAGAGCTCTTGCACCTTTATGTTCTTACTTTGCTAAATTCAATACTAGTATAGACTCTTGCTTGTTATTGTCTTGACTTGAATTGCATATCTCACTTGCTTTACTTTGAAGTTATTATATGTGTGCTAGCATGTTATCACCACAGAAATGATTGTTTTATCACTTATCTACTCGAGGACGAGCAGAAATTAAGCTTGGGATGTTGATACGTCCCAAACGTATATATAATTTCTGTTTGTTCCATGATCTTTTGGGTGACATTGTTATATGTTTCGCTACACTTTTATATCATTTTACACATGTTTGGACTAACCTACTAACTCAGTGCACCCAGTGCCAGTTTCTGTCTGCTGATGTCTACTTTGCAGGGGCTTTTACCCAATTTTCCAAAGCCTGCAAAAATCCAGAAAAAAATAAAAAAATAAGCGAAACACAAGCTTTCGGATCACCGAAGGAGGGCCAGAGGGAGCCAGGAGCCTCCCAGGCAGCCTGCTGGCGCGGCCAGGCCCTAGGCCACGCCAGGATGTCGCCTGGGTGGGTCCCACCTCCTCCGGTGCCCTCCTTTGGCCTATATTTAGGGTCCCGACAGGAAACCCTCGCACACTTTCTAGAATCACGAATTTCTCTATCGTTCCGCCGCCGCAGCGCTTCCAAGATCGGGAGCGTCAGGAGACCTCTTCCCGGCACCCTGCTGGAGGGAGGATTGACCTCCGGGAGCTTCTCCATCGCCATGGATGCTTCCCGGACGTGCCGTGAGTAGTCCTCCTTGGACCATGAGTCCATGACCAGTAGCTATGTGATGTCTTCTCTCCAATCTTGTGCTTCAATGGTTAGTCCTTGTGAGCTGTCCTACATGATCAAGGAATCTATGTAATCCTCTTGCTTTTGCTATGCTCGATTTGTTGGGATCCGATGGATTATGAGATTATGTTCAGATTGTTATGAGTTATATATTTGATTATCCTTTTATATTATGTTCCTTGGTGATTCATGCATGTTCTCCGTTGCTTTTTATTGCTTTGGCCAAGTAGTAGATCGTGACTCCAAGAGGGAGCGTTATGCATGATTGTGGGTTCGGGCCCCTCAATGTCTAGCTTGAGTGACAGAAACATGAGACTAGGGGATGTGCTTGTTGCCATGTTGCGGCAACAAAAGTCCTTCGTTGGCGCTAGGAATTATTCTTGTTACTTCTCTGGTTTGCGTCGGTTTTTCCCTTGAAGAGGAAAGAGTGATGCAGCACAGGAGCAGTAAGTATTTCCCTTAGTTTGAGAACCAAGGTATCGATACAGAAGGAGGGCCTCGTCAAGTCCAGAGTACCTGGGCAAACACAAACAAGCTTGCACCGAACGCTTCAAAGGGGTTGTTAATCCCTTCAAGATTGTTTGCAAAGTGAGATCTGAAGGCAAAAAGTGCAACGAAGTAAAAAGTGTAAGGCTGATAATATGGTGTGGAGTAGACCCTCGGGGCCATAGTGTTCGCTAGAGGCTTCTCTCATAGTAGCAAATATCACGGTGGGTGAACAAATTACTGTCGAGCAATTGATAGAACCGCGCAAAGTCATGACGATATCTAAGGCAATGATCATACATATAGGCATCACGTCCGAGACAAGTAAACTGACACTTACTGCATCTACTACTATGACTCCACACATCGACCGCTATCCAGCATGCATCTAGTGTATTGAGTTCATGACGAACAGAGTAACGCCTTAAGCAAGATGACATGATGTAGAGGGATAATCTCAAACCAATGTTGAAAACACCATCTTTTTACCCTTGATGGCAACAACACGATGCATGCCTCGCTACCCCTTCTGTCACTGGGTGAGGTCACCGCACGGTACGAACCCAAAACCAGGCACTTCTCCCATTGCAAGAATCATAGATCTAGTTGGCCAGACAAAACCCATAATTTGAAGAGAATTACAAGGATATGAAATCATGCATAAGAGAGATCAGAAGAAACTCAAATAAGATTCATAGATAATCTGATCATAAATCCACAATTCATCGGATCTAGGCAAACACACCGCAAAATAAGATTATATCGGATAGATCTCCATGAAGATCATGGAGAACTTTGTATTGAAGATCCAAGAGAGAGAATAAGCCATCTAGTTACTAGCTATGGACCAGTAGGTCTAAGGTGAACTACTCACGCATCATCGGAGAGGTCATGGTGTTGATGAAGAAGCCCTCCGTGTCCGAATCCCCCCTCCGTCAGGGCACCAGAATGTGCCCCAGATGGGATCTTGCAGAGAAATAAGCTTGCGGCGGCGGAAAAGTACTTTCGATGATCTCCTGATTTTTTTGGGATTTTTAGGGATTTATAGGCGCAACCCCTAGGTCAGGGGGCGCTCAGGGGGGCCACAAGCCTGGGTGGCGCGGCCTACCCCCCTGGCCGCGGGGTGGGGGCTTGTGGGGCCCCTGAGGCTCCCTTGCCTTGGCCCTCAAGCTTCCCGATCTTGTTCCATTCCGGAAAAAATCTTTTCAGGGATTTTCTTCCGTTGGACTCCGTTTCAAAATCTCCTTTGGAAGGGGTCAAAAACATGGAAAAAACAGGAACTGGCACTTGGCACTGAGTTAATAAGTTAGTCCCAAAAAATATATAAAAGGCATGCAAAACATCCAAAGTTTGACAAGATAATAGCATGAAACCATAAAAAATTATAGATACGTTGGAGACGTATCATGCCACCAGAGAGAAAACAACGGTGCTTGTGACCACGGTTGCATGGATTGTTTACCTTACGCATAGTTCGTTAATGCATTTGTTCGTTGCTTTGAGTTTACACTTCGGGTGGGGCTCGCAACTTAATACCGGAGATATGTTCTGCATAGATATCTCGAGGTGGATGATTAGTAAGTAGATGCTGGTGAATAAACGGTCTACTTGTCTTGGCGTACTGCCCATTACTATCAAGGAGCATAATTAGCATTCCGGTGCGATCGTAATTCTGTCATTTGCCCAACTGTGATTTGTTTACCCAATCATGGTTGTTTATCGTCTTTTGGGAGAGAGACATCACTAGTGAACATCATGTGAATCCGGTCCATATCATCATCATTGTTTACACCTCCATCACTTACCGCTTTCATTTACTTTTCCGTTGCAATCACCATTATCTTCCCGCTTGTGTTTTGATCCTTTGCAAACTACAAGGCCGGAGAGATTGACAACCTCTTTGTACTCGTTGGGAGCAAAGTTATTTGTTGTGTGTGCATGTCCATGTCTTCTTCTAGCACCAAGGTGGAAGACACCTACTTGTTGAGCCTAGGAGTCCTCCTGGTTCGATAAACCTGACAGTCTCCATGTAAGGGAAATTTGCCGCTGACTACATCTCCACCTTTCACTTGGGGTATCCAACGAGGGGCGAGAAGTATATACATCAACTCGTCATTAGTCATCCGCATGTTGCCGGCTGCGTCGGCCTTCACCGTCCCCTGCTTGAAGTAGAAGAGTCGGTGCTAGAGGTCTATGTGCGGCTCGATCCCCAGGAAGCCCTCGCACAGGGTGACGTAGGCAGCCAGCTGCAGCACGGCGATGGAGGCAAGATAGCGAGGCTGCAGGCCGAAGTGCGTCAGGAAGTTGAAGAAGAAACCGCTCGCCGGCAACCCGAACCCGCGAGCGAAATGCTCGGCGAACACCACCTCCTCGCCGGCTTGTGAGGCTGGAGAGTTCTCCACCCCCGGGATGCATGTCGAGATGAACTCCGCCAGCGGCAGCTTGTTGTGGCGGTGAAGGAATACGATGTGATCCTCGTCGACATTGCTGCCGTCCCAGGCGCTTGATGACCCAAAAGTACAAGGGATCTATCATAGTCCTTTCGATAAGTAAGAGTGTCGAACCCAACGAGGAGCAGAAGGAAATGACAAGCGGATTTCAGTAAGGTATTCTCTCCAAGCACTAAAATTATTGCTAACAGATAGTTTTGTGATAAGGTAATTTGTTACATGTAGCAAGTAACAATTGTAACAAAGGTGCAGCAACGTGGCCCAATCCTTTTTGTAGCAAAGGACAAGCCTGGACAAACTCTTATATAAAGCAAAGCGCTCCCGAGGACATGATGTCTACTACGCAACCTTCTCCTTGTAGACGTTGTTGGTCCTCCAAGTGCAGAGGTTTGTAGGACAGTGGCAATTTTCTCTCAAGTGGGTGACCTAAGGTTTATCAATCCGTGGGAGGCGTAGGATGAAGATGGTCTCTCTCAAACAACCCTGCAACCAAATAACAAAGAGTCTCTTGTGTCCCCACCACACCCAATACAATGGTAAATTGTATAGGTGCACTAGTTCGGCGAAGAGATGGTGATATAAGTGCAATATGGATAGTATATATAGGTTTTTGTAATTTGAAATTATAAAAACAGCAAGGTAATTAATAATAAAAGTGAGCACGAACGGTATTGCAATGCGTGGAAACAAGGCCTAGGGTTCATACTTTCACTAGTGAAGTTCTCTCAACAATGATAACATAATTGGATCATATAACTATCCCTCAACATGCAACAAAGAGTCACTCCAAAGTCACTAATAGCGGAGAACAAACGAAGAGATTATTGTCGGGTACGAAACCACCACAAAGTTATTCTTTCTGATCGATTTATTCAAGAGTCTGTAGTAAAATAACACGAAGCTATTCTTTCCGTTCAATCTATCCTAGAGTTCGTACTAGAATAACACCTTAAGACACACATCAACCAAGACCCTAATGTCACCAAGATACTCCATTGTCACCTCAAGTATCCGTGGGCATGATTATACGATATGCATCACACAATCTTAGAATCATCTATTTAACCAACACATAGAACTTCAAAGAGTGCCCCAAAGTTTCTACAGGAGAGTCAAAACGTGTGCCAACCTATATGCATAGGTTCCCAATGTCATGAAACCCGCAAGTTGATCACCAAAACATACATCAAGTACTCACATGAATATCCCATTGTCACCACAGATAGACACGTGCAAGACATACATCAAGTGTTCTTAAAGACTCAATCCGATAAGATAACTTCAAAGGGGAACCTCAATTCATTACAAGAAGGGAGAGGGGGAAGAACATCATAAGATCCAACTATAATAGAAAGCCCGCGATACATCGAGTTCAATACATCTCAAGAACATGAGAGAGAGAGAGAGATCAAACACATAGCTACTGGTACATACCCTCAGCCCCGAGGGAGAACTACTCCCTCCTCGTCATGGAGATCGCCGGGATGATGAAGATGGCCACCGGAGATGGATTACCCCTCCGGCAGGGTGCCGGAACAGGCTCCCGGTTGGTTTTTGGTGGCTACAGAGGCTTGCAGCAGCAGAACTCCTGATCTAGGTTTATTTCTGGAGGTTTCTGTATTTATAAGACCAGATGGCGTCGAGAACAAGTCAGGGGACCCACGAGGGAGTCGCGAGCCCCCCAGGCGCGCCCACGGGGGGTGGGCATGCCTCCCTGGCTCGTGGCTTCCTCGGGACTCCTCTCCGGTATCTTTTTCTTCTGGTATTTTTATATTTTCCATAAAAAATCACGGCGAAAGTTTTATTCCGTTTGGACTCCGTTTGATATTCCTATCTGAAAAAGGTCGAAAAATAGGAAAAAACAAGAATTGGCACTAGGCTCTAGGTCAATAGGTTAGTCCCAAAAATAATATAAAATAGCATATTCATGCATATAAAACATCCAAAGTTGATAATATAATAGCATGGAACGATCAAAAATTATAGATACGTTGGAGACGTATCAGGACACATGGGAATTTCTGTCAAACTAGTTTTCATCATGCTCATATGATTCGCGTTCTTTACTTAGATAATTTGATACGTGGGTGGACCAGTGCTTGGGTGCTTCCCTTACTTGGACAAACCTCCTACTTATGATTAACCTCTCTCGCAAGCATCCGCAACTACGAAAAAAGAATTAAGATAAATCTAACCATAGCATGAAACATACGGATCCAAATCAGCCCCTTACGAAGCAAGGCATAAACTAGGGTTTAAGATTCTGTAACTCTAGCAACCCATCATCTACTTATTACTTCCCAATGCCTTCCCCTAGGCCCAAATAATGGTGAAGTTTAACGCAGTCGATGTTCAGATGACACCACTAGAGGAGAGACAACATACATCTCATCAAAATATCGAACGAATACCAAATTCACATGATTACTTATAGCAAGACATTTCCCATGTCCTCGGGAACAAACGTAATTACTCACAAAGCATATTCGTGTTCATAATCAGAGGAGTATTAATAATCATTAAGGATCTGAACATATGATCTTCCACCAAGTAAACGAACTAGCATCAACTACAAGGAGTAATCAACACTACTAGCAACCCAAAGGTACCAATTTGAGGTTTTGAGACAAAGATCAGATACAAGAGATGAACTAGGGTTCGGAGAGGAGATGGTGATGATGAAGATGTTGATGGAGATTTACCCCCTCTCGATGATAGGATCGTTGGTGATGACGATGGCTTCGGTTTCCCCCTCCAGGAGGGAAGTTTCCCCGGCAGAATAGCTCTGCCGGAGCTCTAGATTGGTTATGTCGAAGTTCCACCTTAAGACGGTGGCGCTTCATCCCGAAAGCTCTAATATAATTTTTTTCCAGGTCAAAACCCTTCATATAGCAGAAGATGGGCACCGGAGGCCTGCCAGGGGCCCCACAAGCCATAGGGGCGCGGCCAGGGGGTAGCCATGCCCAGCAGGCTTGTGACCTCCTGGTGGGCCCCCTTTGGTATTTCTTTCGCCCAATATTTTTATATATTCCAAAACAATTCATCGTAACTTTTCAGGACTTTTGGAGTTGTGCGGAATAGGTCTCTCATACTTGCTCCTTTTCAAGTCTAGAATTCCAGCTGCCGGCATTCTCCCTCTTCATGTAAACCTTGTAAAATAAGAGAGAAAAGGCATATGTATTGTACCATAATATGTCAAAAGATCCCATGATGCAATAAATATCAATATAAAAGCATGATGCAAAATGGATGTTTCAACTCTTCCAAACTTAGACTCGCTTGTCCTCAAGCGAAAACCGAGATCGATAAATATGCCCACATGTTTAGAGATAGAGGTGTCGATAAAAATAAAATACAGACATGAAGGCATCATGGTTATCTTTAGAACAGCAACACATATTGACATATAATTTCTTATGCTATAGTAACAATTCATTCACAAGGTAAAATATGAATCAACAACTCTATTGAGAACTAACAAAGTATGATTTCAGTAACTGAAGCAATTCCAATTTATAGCAACGTAGGAAAGAGTCAATATAAGAGCTTGTAAAGCAAATCCACATACTCGATCATCTTATAGTCTTTCATAACTGCTAACATTCACGCGGTACCTTTGATGTCAAAGCTTCAATCAGACACAAAGAAAGATAGGGGCTTATAGTTTTGCCTCCCAATTATTTACCTCAAGGGTAATGTCAACAATAATAACTCATGATCACCCACATCCGAGTGGATATATGTGTCTAGATCATTCCCCAATAGACGACGCTTGCTGAAAGATAAAGGCGAAATAAAGGAAATGGTGAAGATCGCCACGACTCTTACATAAAGGTAAGTACTAGAAAGTAAATGTAACAGATAGGCCCTTCGCAAAGGGAAGCAGAGGTTGTCATGCGCTTTTATAGTTGGATTCACAATGCCTTAATGCAAAAGAACGTCACTTTATATTGCCCCTTGTGATAAAGAAATTTATTATGCAGTCTGTCGCTTTTATTTCATCGATGTCACAAGTTCGTGTAAAGTTTATTTTCCTCGCACTAATAAATCACACACATTTAAAGAGCAATTTTTATTGCTTGCACTCATGAAAACTTACTTGAAGTATCTTACTCAATCCATATGTAGGTATGGTGGACTCTCAAGGCAAAACTAGGTTAAAGGTGTTTGGATGCACAAGTAGTATCTCTACTTGGTGCGGAAGTTTTTGGCTGATATGGGGTGGAAGCAAGCAAACATGTTGAAGGATCTATAACCATATAACTTCTATTCAGAAATAAGAAAACATAACTCATTATGTTGTCTTCCTTGTCCAACATCAACTTCTTAATATAAGATCCAACTATAATAGAAAGCCCGCGATACATCGAGTTCAATACATCTCAAGAACATGAGAGAGAGAGAGAGATCAAACACATAGCTACTGGTACATACCCTCAGCCCCGAGGGAGAACTACTCCCTCCTCGTCATGGAGATCGCCGGGATGATGAAGATGGCCACCGGAGATGGATTACCCCTCCGGCAGGGTGCCGGAACAGGCTCCCGGTTGGTTTTTGGTGGCTACAGAGGCTTGCAGCAGCAGAACTCCTGATCTAGGTTTATTTCTGGAGGTTTCTGTATTTATAAGACCAGATGGCGTCGAGAACAAGTCAGGGGACCCACGAGGGAGTCGCGAGCCCCCCAGGCGCGCCCACGGGGGGTGGGCATGCCTCCCTGGCTCGTGGCTTCCTCGGGACTCCTCTCCGGTATCTTTTTCTTCTGGTATTTTTATATTTTCCATAAAAAATCACGGCGAAAGTTTTATTCCGTTTGGACTCCGTTTGATATTCCTATCTGAAAAAGGTCGAAAAATAGGAAAAAACAAGAATTGGCACTAGGCTCTAGGTCAATAGGTTAGTCCCAAAAATAATATAAAATAGCATATTCATGCATATAAAACATCCAAAGTTGATAATATAATAGCATGGAACGATCAAAAATTATAGATACGTTGGAGACGTATCAGGACACATGGGAATTTCTGTCAAACTAGTTTTCATCATGCTCATATGATTCGCGTTCTTTACTTAGATAATTTGATACGTGGGTGGACCAGTGCTTGGGTGCTTCCCTTACTTGGACAAACCTCCTACTTATGATTAACCTCTCTCGCAAGCATCCGCAACTACGAAAAAAGAATTAAGATAAATCTAACCATAGCATGAAACATACGGATCCAAATCAGCCCCTTACGAAGCAAGGCATAAACTAGGGTTTAAGATTCTGTAACTCTAGCAACCCATCATCTACTTATTACTTCCCAATGCCTTCCCCTAGGCCCAAATAATGGTGAAGTTTAACGCAGTCGATGTTCAGATGACACCACTAGAGGAGAGACAACATACATCTCATCAAAATATCGAACGAATACCAAATTCACATGATTACTTATAGCAAGACATTTCCCATGTCCTCGGGAACAAACGTAATTACTCACAAAGCATATTCGTGTTCATAATCAGAGGAGTATTAATAATCATTAAGGATCTGAACATATGATCTTCCACCAAGTAAACGAACTAGCATCAACTACAAGGAGTAATCAACACTACTAGCAACCCAAAGGTACCAATTTGAGGTTTTGAGACAAAGATCAGATACAAGAGATGAACTAGGGTTCGGAGAGGAGATGGTGATGATGAAGATGTTGATGGAGATTTACCCCCTCTCGATGATAGGATCGTTGGTGATGACGATGGCTTCGGTTTCCCCCTCCAGGAGGGAAGTTTCCCCGGCAGAATAGCTCTGCCGGAGCTCTAGATTGGTTATGTCGAAGTTCCACCTTAAGACGGTGGCGCTTCATCCCGAAAGCTCTAATATAATTTTTTTCCAGGTCAAAACCCTTCATATAGCAGAAGATGGGCACCGGAGGCCTGCCAGGGGCCCCACAAGCCATAGGGGCGCGGCCAGGGGGTAGCCATGCCCAGCAGGCTTGTGACCTCCTGGTGGGCCCCCTTTGGTATTTCTTTCGCCCAATATTTTTATATATTCCAAAACAATTCATCGTAACTTTTCAGGACTTTTGGAGTTGTGCGGAATAGGTCTCTCATACTTGCTCCTTTTCAAGTCTAGAATTCCAGCTGCCGGCATTCTCCCTCTTCATGTAAACCTTGTAAAATAAGAGAGAAAAGGCATATGTATTGTACCATAATATGTCAAAAGATCCCATGATGCAATAAATATCAATATAAAAGCATGATGCAAAATGGATGTTTCAACTCTTCCAAACTTAGACTCGCTTGTCCTCAAGCGAAAACCGAGATCGATAAATATGCCCACATGTTTAGAGATAGAGGTGTCGATAAAAATAAAATACAGACATGAAGGCATCATGGTTATCTTTAGAACAGCAACACATATTGACATATAATTTCTTATGCTATAGTAACAATTCATTCACAAGGTAAAATATGAATCAACAACTCTATTGAGAACTAACAAAGTATGATTTCAGTAACTGAAGCAATTCCAATTTATAGCAACGTAGGAAAGAGTCAATATAAGAGCTTGTAAAGCAAATCCACATACTCGATCATCTTATAGTCTTTCATAACTGCTAACATTCACGCGGTACCTTTGATGTCAAAGCTTCAATCAGACACAAAGAAAGATAGGGGCTTATAGTTTTGCCTCCCAATTATTTACCTCAAGGGTAATGTCAACAATAATAACTCATGATCACCCACATCCGAGTGGATATATGTGTCTAGATCATTCCCCAATAGACGACGCTTGCTGAAAGATAAAGGCGAAATAAAGGAAATGGTGAAGATCGCCACGACTCTTACATAAAGGTAAGTACTAGAAAGTAAATGTAACAGATAGGCCCTTCGCAAAGGGAAGCAGAGGTTGTCATGCGCTTTTATAGTTGGATTCACAATGCCTTAATGCAAAAGAACGTCACTTTATATTGCCCCTTGTGATAAAGAAATTTATTATGCAGTCTGTCGCTTTTATTTCATCGATGTCACAAGTTCGTGTAAAGTTTATTTTCCTCGCACTAATAAATCACACACATTTAAAGAGCAATTTTTATTGCTTGCACTCATGAAAACTTACTTGAAGTATCTTACTCAATCCATATGTAGGTATGGTGGACTCTCAAGGCAAAACTAGGTTAAAGGTGTTTGGATGCACAAGTAGTATCTCTACTTGGTGCGGAAGTTTTTGGCTGATATGGGGTGGAAGCAAGCAAACATGTTGAAGGATCTATAACCATATAACTTCTATTCAGAAATAAGAAAACATAACTCATTATGTTGTCTTCCTTGTCCAACATCAACTTCTTAATATAAGATCCAACTATAATAGAAAGCCCGCGATACATCGAGTTCAATACATCTCAAGAACATGAGAGAGAGAGAGAGATCAAACACATAGCTACTGGTACATACCCTCAGCCCCGAGGGAGAACTACTCCCTCCTCGTCATGGAGATCGCCGGGATGATGAAGATGGCCACCGGAGATGGATTACCCCTTCGCTATAAAGGGGTTGTCAATCCCTTCAGAGTTATTTGCAAGGATGAGATATGATAGGATAGATATAAAATATTGATAGATCTGAAAGTAAAACTAAAGTAACTAAATTGCAGCAAAGTATTTTTGGTATTTTTGGTTTATAGATCTGAAAATATGATATGGAAAATAGACTCGGGGGCCATAGGTTTCACTAGAGTCTTCTCTCATAAAGGAAAATAATACGATGGATGAACAAATTACTCTTGAGCAATCGATAGAAAATCAAATAGTTGTGAAGATATCCAAGGCAATGATTATGCATATAGGCATCATGTCTGTATCAACTAGACCGAAACGATTCTGCATCTACTACTATTACTCCACACATCGACCGACTCATGCCTGCATCTAGAGTATTAAGTTCATGAAGAACAGAGTAACACATTAAGTAAGATGACATGATGTAGAGGGATAAACTCAAGCAATATGATGAAAACCCCACATTTTTACCCTTGATGGCAACAATACAATACGTGCCTCGCTACCCCTTCTGTCACTAGGTGAGGACACCGCAAGATTGAACCCAAAACTAAGCACTTCTCACGTTGCCAGAATTACCAATCTAGTTGGCCAAATCAAACAAATAATTCAAAGAGACTTGAAAAGATATGAAAGAATGCATATAAGAATTTAGAAGAGACTCAAATAATATTCATGGATAATCTAAACATAAACTCACAATTCATCAGATCTCAACAAATACACCGCAAAAGTGTATTACATCAGGTAGATCTCCATGAAGATCATGAAGAACATGGTATTGAAGATCAAAGAGAGAGAAGAATCCATCTAGCTACTAGCTATGGACCCGTAGGTCTGTGGTGAACTACTCACACATCATCGGAGGGGCAATGGAGTTGATGTAGATGCCCTCCGTGATCAATTCCCTCTCTGGCAGATTACCGGAAAAGGCTCCCAGATTGGATCTCTCGGGAACAGAGGCCCCCGGCGGCGTAAAAGTATTCTCGTGTCTCTTTTTGGTGTTTTTGCAATATTTGGGAATTTATAGGCCAATAAATAGGGTTACGAGACCTGCAGGGGGCCCACAAGCCAGGGGGCGCAGCCACCCCTCAGGGCGCGCCCTGCAGGCTTGTGGCCTCCCGACAACTTCCTTGCCCCCCTACTCCAAGTCTGTTATGTGTCTTCTGGTCGAGAAAAAATCTTTCCGGAGATTTTATTCTATTTGGACTCTATTTAATATTACTTATATGCAATATTCAAAAACGTGGAAAAATAGAAACTAGCACTAGGCTTTAGATTAATAGGTTAGTCCCAAAAATAATTTAAAACAACATATAAAGCATATAAAACATCCAAAACATATGATATAATAGCATGGAACAATCAAAAATGATAGATACGTTGGAGACGTATCAGCATCCCCAAGCTTAATTCCTGCTCGTCTTCGAGTTGGTAAATAATAAAAACAGAATTTTTGATGTGGAATGCTACCTAGCATATTTATCCATGTAATACTCTCAAGTGTGGCATGAATATTAAGATCCATAAGACTCAAAACAAAAGTCTATATTGACATAAAAACAATAATACTTCAAGCATACTCATAAGGTAATTGCTTCCTTTCGAAATAGCATGGCCTTAGAAAGTTATCCCTACAAAATCATATGGTCTGGCTATGCTCCATCTTCACCACACAAAGTATCTAAATAATGCACAACCCCGGTGAAAATCAAGCAATTGTTTCACAGTTTTTATGTTCTCAAACCTTTTCAACTCTCACGCAATACATGAGCGTGAGCCATGGATATAGCAATATACGTGGAATAGAATGTGGTGGAGGTTGCAAAAAGAAAGGAAGAAGATAATCTCACATCAACTAGGCATATCAACGGGCTATGGAGATGCCCATCAATAGATATTAATGTGAGTGGGTAGGGATTGCCATGCAACAAATGCACTAGAGCTATAAGTGTATGAAAGCTCGAAAACAAAACTAAGTGGTTGTGCACAAGATGTATACCACTAGTTATATGAAAGTGACAAAATAGGAGACTCTCTATGAAGACCATGGTGCTACTTTGAAGCACAAGTGTGGAAAATATAGTAGCATTGTCCCTTCTCTCTTTCTCTCATTTTTCTTTCTTCTTTTTTTCTCTTTTTTTGGATGGGCTTCTATGGCCTCTTTTTTTTTTTATGGGCATTGCTGGCCTCTTCTAATTTTTTTGTAAAGTCCGTAGGCTCATCCCAACTCGTGAGGGAATCATACTCCTCCCAAGGGAACAAGCTCTCAAGATGACCTTCTACCACAAGACCACAAGGGCAAGGGAAAGCTTCAAGAGGAGATTGACTCATTTGAGGAAGAACCCCAAGACAAGGTCTAGTGGGTTCCCAAGGACACTTCTAGTACTACCTCATCTAGTGCTACAACAACTCCAAGGATCCCCATCAAGGTGATGTGGGTCCCCAAGAGGAAGAACTAGAAAGTTCTTGATGGGTGATTTCGCCAATGAAATTCACTCTTATTCATTTTGGCAAGAACTATATGCAATCAACTCCTACTACATGCATTAGTTCAAGAAGTCACGCATTCCCTCAAAGGTGAGTAAGGCGGTCTGCGAGAGTTGTTGGTTGTGCTCGCCCACCCTTGCCTCCCCTTTCTTCTGATGCTTATTCTGCGACGACGAGAGGAGCCACTCCTCTGACTCTTCTTCTCCGACGACAAGAGGAGCCACTCCTCTGCTTCTTCTTCTTCGACGACTTTGGGCGATATTTCGAGCTCCACTTCAGCCTCCCGCCCCTCGTGGACCTAGTATGGTCCACTTCCCATGGAGCAATGTCATGACTGCCCATGCAATGCGCCACTGATATGGTTGACTTTGAAGGAGGTCAAGAATGACAACTATGGGCGCGAGTTCGTGAAATGCGAGAGCAAGCCAAAGGGGCATGTTAGATCTCATGATTTTTCACTGATTTCTTTTTCTATTAGCTTTTAATTCCTTTTCCTTGGATCTGGGATTTAGGGTTCATGTTTTCATTTCAGATCATAAAGAAATGCACACATTTTGAATGGTTGGATGACTACGTTAAGCGGATTTAATTCAATGGGTCCCCAACCCGGGAGATCAATCTACCGTCAGCACCAATGAATTTGGTCTCTGAAAGTGCTCCTCCGACAGTTGGGGATGCAGATCTAAAGGGGAAATTAAAGAAGATGAACAAGAACTTGAAGCAGATGATTGAATTGAACAAGAGGCGAATCTGATAGCTTTAGGATTTTATCCCTTTTATTTTTGTATAGTTGCTCTACAATTTGCTTACTTGTTGGTCATCACTCGTTAGAGATGTTATAAATGTGGTGTCATGTGATCTAGGATTTGGTTAAATTTGTGGATCATGTGGTCTAGGATTTGCTTAAATTTGTGGATCATGTGCTCTATACTTTGTGTTGCTTAATTTGTGGATCATGTCAGTTTCGTCAGTTTTGTACACTTTCAGTTTTTTCAGTTTCGTCAGACAACACCGATCGCAGAAGAAAAAAAATGTAGTTCTAGGGCCAAAATTGAAACTAAGCTCTGGTTGGTCTGTCACATTGTCTTGAGTGTCGAATGCTCACAAATATAAAAGAGGCCTAGAAAATAGTGCACGCGCTCGCTCTGTTTTTTTTTTGTTTGATTATTGCCATGGTAAATCCATTTATTGCCATGACAAACAAAAATAGTGCATGATGGTAAATTGATTTATTGTTGGACTTGCCCATGTCAAATTTATTTGTACATATCGTGGCAATTTCCTTCTGTATATAGCCTATGGCACAACACTTTGATTTTTTGACATGCGGGTATTATAAACATGTTTTTGTTGCAAGAAAAATATTGTAGACATGATTTTTTGTTTTTGTTTTTGTTATTAAGAGCGTCTCAGATTTAATTATGTAGATCATGATATCCATCTGAAACCACATCTAAAATAAAGTCCGGTGGCACCATTAGCCACCATATCCATCTAGAGAGCATGTATAGGGCTCGGCTACAGCACCATATCCATCTAGAGAGCATGTCTAGGGCTCGGCTACGGCACCATATCCATCTACCGATATCTCACATAGCAAGCATACATCCATAACATAGAAAGTAACAACCATAGCATAGTTCTTACATAAAACATAAGGTGCCCTAAAAAAAATTTTGCGGGTGAAATAATGTGTTCCTCATCATGAAAGGTTCAAACAATCAATGACAACTCGCTTCGTAGCTACCAAAGGCCCCGACCCTATCCAAGTCATAGTTTTGTCTTCTAAACGAGCAAACTTATCTAAGCTATCACTAACTTTATTTTGGCTACGATTGATATGAGTAATACAATATTCACGAAGAGACATAAAGTATCTAACCTCCTTAATAAGCGATGCGTAGATAGATCTATCAACCTCTTTTGCCTGGATCAACTTCACTGCAACAAGGGAGTCTATATGGATCGTAAGTGGAAGAGATAACGACGAACCCTCCACACACGCACATAGTTTAGCTTCGAGGGTAGCCAACGACATGACATAAATATATAACATGTTGTACATAAAAGAGTTCACGGTACAACCAACGACATAACATAAAAAAATATAAAAAGCCCTAACGGGCAAGACAAGCTTCACGAGACCGGCCGGGCCTTCACCACCATCTTCACTTTGCCTTCTCTTAAGTGCTCCTCCTCCATGCCGTCCTCGTCGATATAGTATGGGAGGTTGTGCATACCATTGCAGGTGGGGAAGATGCTATCGAAGTCCGTGAAGATGTTGTAGGTGGTGAATGCGATGAACTCGCACCCACACGAAGACACCTTGCATAGGAGGTAGTACGCATTGAATCTGTTGGTGAAGTTGGCGATGAGCCCTATCGCCAGAGTGGTGGAGTTTGGACGCACTCCCTCCAGTCAAAACATCACCGGCGAGCCCGCCGGGAGGTGGTGATACGTCCAAAATGCATCACTATTTTGTATCATAATTTGTCTTTATTCATTGATATATTTCACTTTATGATGATGTACTTATAGTGTTTTGGCTTATTTTACACAGTTTACAACTTTCCGGTGCCGAAACAGCAGACGCAGGATTCAGCGGAGAAAATAGCACGAAGAGTGCAACATTAGAACATCTCCAATTGCGCTGAAATTTTGAGGGAAGAAGTTTTCGAACAGGTCCCGAAGACAGGCCAAAGAAGAGCCGGAGGGGGGCCACGAGTCACCCAGGCGACCTGCTGGCTCCCCCCCTAGGCCACGCCAGGAGGCCGCCTGGTTGATGGGCCCAGCCTATGGTGCTCTCCTTTGGCTTATATGTCCCTCTTGAGCTAAAAATACTGGAAGTAGAAGAGTTTTCGCGATTCTGCCGCTGCTCCGCGGCGGAAACCTACAGAGAAGCAAAGACCTTTCCGACGGGCAGATTCCGTCGGGGAGAACTCCTCCCGAAAGGGGAGATCGTCCTCATCGTCATCACCTTCATCACGGGCATCATCGATATCATCATCACCATCATCACCAACACCAGCACCATCTCCACCTTCATACCATCTACTTCACCATTGCAATCGGAGTTGTACCTTGCACTATTCATCCCCTCTACTCTACCGGTGTTGATTACTCTTTTGTGGTGAATGCTATTGAGTTTTGTTGGAGAATTATTTTTATGACCAGATTTTTAATCATATTTTCATCACCTCGGATCATGATCTCTTTTATGTCTTGTGAGTAGTTCTGTTAGTTCTTGAGGACATGGGAAAAGTCCAGATGCTAGTAGTTATATGATGTTGAAGTAATATGTGTTGATTGATATTTAAGTTATGGTGTTACTCTTCTAGTGGTGTTATGTGAACGTCGACTACATAACACTTCGCCTTTTTAAGGACCTAGGGGAATGCATCGTGTATAAAGAATGCTTATGGTGGGTTGCGAGAGTGACAGAAACGTGAACCCCAGTTTGCATACTTTTGCATGAGGGAGTATTGGATCCTAAAGCTTATTGCTATGGTTAGGCTTTGCCTTAATTTCTCTCTTGTATTTGTGGATGCTTGCAAGAGGGATTAATCATAAGAGTGTACTCGTCTTAACCTAGACGGTGCACTAGTTAATATCCACCCACATAACACTTATCAATACAAAACATAGTACTAGACGGAGTATGGCGAAAGCACTTGACTATCTCTCCCGTGTGTCCCTCAGCTTATCCTTTGCATTCAAAAGGATTGGGACACTTGCTGCACCTCGACACCATTTACTTTACTTGCATTTATTTCCTTGTTGCTTATACTAGAAAACCCATAAAAAGTTACCTTTCAGTACTTGCAGTTATTCCTTGCTCAAGATCACTTGTTAATACCTCATGCTCCTCGTTGGGTTCGACACTCTTATTTATCAAAAAGGCTACGATAAATCCTCTACACTTGTGGGTCATCAAGACCATTTTCTGGCGCCGTTGCCGGGGAGTATAGCGCTATTGGAAAGTGAAATCGGTAAGGAAACTTTACACTGTACATGTTGTTTTTGTTTTACTGTTCTCGCCTTTTGTCCCTATGGACCACTCTGCTCTGGGTTTGTTGCTTGTGGGGAACCGCCCCAACGCTATTGTGGTGGAGAAGCCTCCCCCACCTACTGAAATTGTGCCTTCTAAAATACCAACTGATATTATTGATTGTGTTTTGGCTAATCGATATGCAGGAGATAGACATCCAGGTGAACACTTGTCATATCTTTCACAACTATGCTCCTTATTTAAGCTTGCATGTATATCGACGGATTTTTTTATGAGAAAGCTATTTTCTCTATCATTAAAAGATAAGGCTTTGGATTGGTATAGGCTTCTTGATGACCCATATTTAGTAAATTGGCAAGATCTTATGCCTCTCTTCTATGCAAAGTTTTATCCTCTTCATGAAATACATCGAGACAAGAATTATATTTATAACTTTTGGTCTCATGATGGAGAAAGCATCGCTCAAGCTTGGGGAGATTGAAGTCCTTAATGCTCAAATTCCCCAATCATGAGCTCTCCAAAGAAATTATTCTCACAAATTTTTATGCAATGCTTTCTCGTTAAGATAAAGAGATGCTTGATGCTTCCTCTAGTGGGGCATTCTCCAACAAAAGCACTGAAGCTAAGTGGGATCTTATTGAAAGGATCCAGAAGAACACTGAAGACTAGGAGATTGACAAAGGTATTGAACCCGTTATAAATTATGAGCGTGATTACATTGAGAGCTATGTGAAAACTGATTACTTCAATACCTTTTGTGCTAAGATTGTCTTGATTCCCAGCTTCTAATTGATTTTTACAAATACTTTGCCTCTCATATTGACTCTTCTGAAAAGAAGGAGGATCAAGATCATAAACCTTTTAAGGAATTACCTGTTGATATTAATGTTGTTGACCCTATCTTGCCTGCAGTTGAATATGAAAAGCCCCCTTTTCCCACGAGGATGAAGGAGCATTCTTTTGTCCCAGGCATCCTAAATAAAAGTGAAAGAACGACTGATGAGCATGAGGACCTTATTAAAGTCGATTCTCAAGTTGCATTAGTCAAGGATCTTGTTACTAGTAATATTGAGGATTCTAACATAAATTTTTGTGTTGTTTCCACTAACCTTGTTACAACCAAGAATAAAGGCCCAATTTCAGGTACTCCAGTTGTATCTGTTAAAATAGGAGATCATAATTATTGTGGGCTATGTGATTTGGTACCCAGTGCTAGTGCTATTCCTTTTTCACTTTATCAAGAGATCATGAATGAGATTCTACCATGTGAAATTGAAGAAGTTGATGTCACTATTCATCTTGCAAACAAAGAAACTATCTCTCCTATTGGAATTATGCGAGATGTTGAAGTTCTGTGTGGAAAGGTAAAATATCCTACCAACTTTCTAGTACTTGGTTCAGTACAAGATAGTTTTTGCCCTATTATCTTTGGTAGGCCTTTTCTCAAAACTTGTGGAGCTACTATAGATTGCAGGAAAGGAAAAGTATCTGTTGAATTTAATGGTGAGCCATATGAATTTAACTTTTCTAAATTCTCGAAGCAAGCTCGTGGTACTGATCTGCCTAGTAATGATAAAATTATTGAAGAGATTGCTTCTATGGCTATTCCTCCTAATGATCCTTTGCATCAATTTATGGAAAACCACGAGAATGATATGCATATGCAGGAAAGGAATGAGATAGATGACATATTCTTGAGACAATCTGCTATCCTGAAGCACAACCTTTCGGTTGAGCCTTTGGGAATTTTATCAAAACCAAAAGAAGACCCCGTGTTTGATCTCAAACCTCTTCCCAGTACGCTCAAGTATACTTATTTAGATGAAAAGAAAGTATACCCTGTTATTACCAATTCTAACCTTTCAGGATATGAAGAAGAGCGGTTATTGGAAGTCCTTCGTAAACACCGACGCGCTATTGGTTATACCCTAGACAATCTTAAGGGGATTAGTCCATCTATTTGTCAGCATACTAACAATCTTGATCCTGATGCTAAACCGGTTGTTGATCATCAACGATGGTTAAAACCGAAGATGAAGGATGTTGTGAGGACCGAAATCCTCAAGCTTCTAGCCGCAGGTATTATCTACCCTATAGATGATAGTAAGTGGGTAAGTCCAGTACATTGTGTTTCCAAGAAAGGAGGTACGACTGTGGTTCCTAATGATAAGAATGAACTAATACCTCAAAGAATTATTATTGGATATAGAATGTGTATTGTTTACAGGAAGCTGAACAAGGCAACCAGGAAGGACCACTACCCGCTGTCGTTCATCAACCAAATGCTTGAAAGGTTATCCAAAAACACTCACTTTTGCTATCTTGATGGGTACTCTGGTTTCACTCAAATTCATGTTAATACTGTCGATCAAGAGAAGACCACTTTTACTTGTCCCTTTGGTACTTATGCTTATAGATGTATGCCTTTTGGTTTATGCAATGCTCCAGCTACTTTTGAAAGGTGTATGTTCGCTATCTTTCATGGTTTTTGTGAGGAAAATGTGGAGGTCTTCATGGATGATTTCTCCGTCTATGGAACCTCTTCTGACCATTGTCTCCATAACCTTAATAAAGTTTTGCAGAGATGTGTGGAGACGAACTTGGTACTCAACTGGGAGAAGTGCCACTTCATGGTCAATGAGGGAATTGTTCTTGGCCACAAGATTTCTGAAAAGGCAATCGAGGTGGACAGGGCAAAGGTTGAAGCAATCGAGAGAATGCCTTATCCAAAATACATCGGAGGTATTCGTAGTTTCCTCGGTCATGCTTGTTTCTATAGGAGATTTATTAAAGACTTCTCTAAAACTTTGAAACCCCTTACTAATCTTCTCCAGAAGGATATTCCTTTTGTGTTTGATGAAGATTGTAAGGAAGCCTTCGAAGTTCCTAAGAAAGCCTTGATAACTGCCCCTATAGTCCAACCACCTTATTGGAATTTGCCTTTTGAAATCATGTGTGATGCTAGTGATTTTGCTGTTGGAGTTGTGTTAGGACAAAGGGTTGATAAGAAATTGAATGTTATCCATTATGCTAGCAAAACCCTTGACACTGGTCAAAAGAATTACGCTACTACTGATAAAGAATTTTTAGCGGTAGTGTTTGCTTGTGATAAGTTTAGGCCTTACATTGTTGATTCTAAAGTTATCATTCACACTGATCATGCTACTATTAAGTATCTTATGGAAAAGAAGGATGCAAAACCAAGGCTTATCAGATGGGTCCTTCTTCAAGAATTTGATTTGCGGATTGTTGATAGGAAAGAAGCAGACAACCGTGTAGCAGACAACCTTTCCAGGATGGAGGATATACCACATGATCCTATTCCGGTCAACAATAGTTTTCCTGATGAACAGTTAGCTGTTTTGCAGGTGAAATCTAATTCAGATCCATGGTATGCAAATTATGCTAACTTTATTGTTGCAAAGTTTTTGCCTCCAGCTTTAACATTCCAGAAGCGGAAGAAGTTCTTCCATGACTTGAGGTATTACTTTTGGTATGACCCGCATCTTTTTAGAGAAGGTGCGGATGGGATTGTAAGGAGATGCATACCGGAGCATGAGCAGAAGGATATCCTGAGACAATGGCATAGCAGTCCTTATGGAGGACATCATGCCGGTGAGAGTACCGCACACAAGGTTCTCCAATCAGGTTTTTATTGGCCTAGTCTCTTTAAAGATGCTAGAAATTACGTTTTATCCTGTGATAAGTGCCAGAGAGTTGGTAATATTAGTAGGAGGAATGAGATGCCTATGAATTATTCGCTAGTAATTGAGCCTTTTGATTGTTGGGGTTTTGATTTTATGGGTCCTTTCCCTCCTTCACACAAATACACTCACATCTTAGTATTTGTAGATTATGTGACCAAGTGGGTTGAAGCAATCCCCACTGGAAGTGCTGATCATAAGACATCTTTGAAAATGCTCAAGGATGTAATCTTCCCTAGGTTTGGTGTACCTAGGTACCTCATGTCCGACGGAGGATCACATTTTACACACGGTACTTTTAGAAAAGCTCTAGCCAAATATGATGTTAATCATAGAATTGCTTCACCTTACCACCCTCAAACAAGTAGGAAAGTTGAGCTCACAAATAGAGAGATCAAGTTGATCTTGCAGAATATAGTGAACAGTTCTAGAAAGGACTGGTCCAATAAGCTAGGAGATGCCTTGTGGGCATATAGAACTGCTTACAAAAATCCCATGGGATGTCTCCGTATAAGATGGTTTATGGCAAGGCATGCCATCTACCTCTAGAGTTAGAACACAAAGCTTTTTGGGCTGTTAGAGAGCTTGATGTTGATCCAAAGCTTGCTGGTGAAAAGCGTCTCATTAACTTGACTTCTCTAGATGAGTGGAGAAGTGAAGCTTATGAGAGCGCAAAAATGTTCAAAGAAAAGGTAAATAAGTGGCATGACAAGAGAATTTTGAAATGTGAATTTAATGTTGGTGACAAAGTTTTGTTGTATAGATCTCGTTTCAGGTTTTCTCCACGTAAATTACTTTCCTAGTGGGAAGGGTCGTACCATACCGAAGAAGTCTACCGCTCTGGTGCAATCAAGATTAATAATTTTGAAGGCACAAAACCACATGTTGTGAATGGGCAAAGACTTAAGCATTACATAGCTGGAGACCCCATCAATGTAGAGGTGGATGTGATACATGTAGCCACTCACGAAGAACATATTGCAACATTGTATGAGACACCGGCAGAAGCAGAATAAGAAAAGGTATGAAATACGGTAAGGAAACTTCGCGAATATCAATAAAAGTTCCATATTATCTGTTTTTGCAAAATTAGGAAAATTCCAAGCCGAAGCGGGGCCGGAGAGGAGCTCCAGGTCACCCAGGCGACCTGCTGGCGTGGGCTAGCCCCTGGCCGCGCCAGGAGGCCGCCTGGACCACCCGAGTTCATCTCCGACTCCACTTTGGCTTGTTACCTTCCTTTTGGTGCAGAAATTTTTCCTATATATTTTTGCGGATCGTCCCGGCTTTGTATCTTGCGATTCCGTGCGTTTTCTTTTCGATCTGTTTGTGCCAGGAGAAATTTCGGCAAACTTAGGCGCCATGGCTTCCCCAAAATCTCCCAAGGACAAGTTCCTCGTCAACGTCATCAACCCTTACCTCGCAGAGGTAAAAAGACACCCTCAAACACTTTGGGTGGAGGATGGTGTCCTCCACAAAGAAGATTTGAAGGGACTTGTCAAGGAGGGGAGCACCAGGGCTAGGCTAGAATAAGTGGAGCAAGAAGTCTTCAAGTACAAGTTGATGATCGAGCGTGGTGTCGAGGCCAACTACGATATCATCGCCGAGCTGAAGAGGGAACATGAGGAGGAGATGAAGGAAGTGTTATCAATCATATCTGCACTAGAAACCAAAGTGTTCAAGCTTCAAGGGCATATCTATGACCTTCAAAACCAGAACTGTGAGTATGAACTTAAGTTTTTGCGCATAGGCTTATCTGCCGAAAGCAGGATCTTGGAGACTGAAGAATCCTATGTGGAGGGAGGACCTCTGCCATGGAAGCGTTCGCTAAGTATTACCTGAGGAACAAGAACAAGGATGAAGAGTGAATTCTTCATGGGTAATGGCATTCCCTTAGCTTGTTCCAAGCTTGAGGGAGTGCCCGGTATCTTTATTTTTCTTATCCTTTATCTTTCTTGGTCAAGTTTAGCGTCGTATCATGTCTAGGGAAGTTATCTTATGAAATAGATGTTTGCATTGAGGTGTATCACTCCTTTGTGGAGAGTCTTGTATCCGTGAGCGGGCAGTGTCTATGATGGAATATTAATGAGAAGTCTATTGGTTTCTTTGCTGCACTTGGTATTCTCTTCATGCAATCAATCTTATATGCTCATTCTTATGGGAGTATTGATCTTACATATCAGGTATGTCTTTAAAAACTTTATTTAATCATGGCAAACATAGCATTGGTCATAACAACAAGCATGAGTTTTCCTAGTAGCGACATAACCAAAACCTTTATGTTCTTATGCTTGAAGTGTTATGCTAACAAGGAAGAAAACTTGATGTTTATGCCAATTCTTTATGTCAAACTTTATAATGTTTTGCATCCAAGTCAACATTATTTGTCTGATCTTAAAAGCCTTTGCTAGCCAACCCTTGCACTAAACGGGAATACTGCTTGTGCATCCATACCCTGAAACCTCAACCTTCCCAAGAGTCCATCATACCTTCCCTATACGTGGTATTTCACTGTCACTCCTAAAGTATATTACTCATGTGCTATCTTTAAACCTTCAAATATTACTCCATGCTTTGTGCCTCTGCTTTAGCTCATGAGGAAGTAGTAGGTAATTCATGATCTTCTCATACTGGACAAGTTTTATCTTGGGTTTGCATGTGATCTGTGAACCCCTAATACGAGAAGGGACTGGCATGAGCGCGCCCAGCTCGTAAAAGATAATAACAACAAACAAAACCTCCTTCACGCTTTGTTGATGAGAAATCAGAAAACTTTGGTAGTGATAAACAAAGGAGACTAAGGGGATGTGATCGTCCCCACTTTGGGAACCATTCCTCAAAACTTGTCCATCATGAGAAGTATTGGGCTATCTACTAGAATTCGTTGACAAATCATGCACCTATCAAAAGCTTGTTTTACAATCTTGTTGTTGGGGAACGTTTCATGGAAAACAAAAAAAATTCATACGCACACGAAGACCTATCATGGTGATGTCCATCTATGAGAGGAGATTAGATATACGTACCCTTGTAGATCGCTAAGCGAGAAGTGTTAAGAAACGCGGTTGATGTAGTGGTACAGCTTCGTGACTAAAATCACAGTCGTCCCACGATCCACCCCACGATCCGTTCCAATCTAGCGCCGAACGGACGGCACATCCGCGTTCAACACACATACAGCTCGATGACGATCTCGGCCTTCTTGATCCAGCAAGAGAGACGGAGAAGTAGATGAGTTCTCCGGCAGCGTGACGACGCTCCGGTGGTGGTGATGATCTACTCCTGCAGGTCTCCGCCCGAGCTCCGCAGAAATCCGATCTAGAGGCAAAACTATGTGGAATAGGTTTGAGTTGCACATGGCAAAGTTGTCTCTCAAAAACCCTAAAACCACTAGTATATATAGGAGGAGGGGAGGGGCTAGCCTTGGGGCACAAGGGCCCCAAGGGTGCGCCGGCCGAAGGGGGAGGAGGACTCCTCCTCCAATTCGGTTTGGGAAGGAGGAGTCCTCCTCTTCCTTCCCACCTCCCTCTTTCCTTTTCTTTCTTTCTTTCCTTTGGTTTTTTCACTTGTGGCGCCATAGCCCTCTTGGGCTGGCTCCACCAGCCCACTAAGGGCTGGTGCGCCACCCTAAGGCTACTGGCTCACTCCCGGGTGGGTGGGCCCCTCCCAGTGAACACCCGGAACCCATTCGTCACTCCCGGTACACTGTCGGAAATGCCCGAAACTTTCCAGTGACCAAATGAAACCATCCTATATATCAATCTTCGTTTCCAGACCATTCCAGAAACCCTCGTGACGTCCTTGATCTCATCCGGGACTCCGAACAAAATTTGGTAACCACACATATAACTCAACTATACTAAAACATCATCGAACCTTAAGTGTGTAGACCCTGCGGGTTTGAGAACTATGTAGACATGACCCGAGACACTCCTCGGTCAATATCCAATAGCGGGACTAGGATGCCCATATTGGATCCTACATATTCTCTGAAGATCTTATTGGTTGAACCTCAGTGCCAAGGATTCATATAATCCCGTAAGTCATTCCCTTTGTCCTTCGGTATATGTTACTTGCCCGAGATTCGATCGTCGGTATCCACATACCTATTTCAATCTCGTTATCGGCAAATCTCTTTACTAGCCAACTAGAGGCTTGTTAGGGACATTGTTTTGTCTATGTATCCACACATGTATCTATGTTTTCATTCAATACAATTATAGCATGGATAATAAACGATTATCTTGAAATAGGAAATATAATAATAACTATTTTATCATTGCCTCTAGGGCATATTTCCAACACTTGTTGATCTCTAAAAATCTCTAGCACATGAGTTTTCCCTACTCCCCTCTACGAAGGGGCAATCTTATGTTGAGTGAGTAAACCCACTTCTTTCTGTCCTTGTAACGACTAGGATGCGGTCCTTTCCGATCTGGGGATCGAGGCCCCAAATTGGAAAGGAGTGCATCTAAGCGTCTCGCAAACAAGGTATCACAGCACATACATAATAATACAGATAGACAATCAGGGGTTCAATTGCCTTCATAAATATATCAGAGTACATCACGCATACAATCAAAGTAGTTCCGCTACGGACTACAAAACAAGGGAAAAGGCTATGCTACCCTGTCTGCTGGCCCACGATCACGACCACGCCTCAATCTTCTAGGTAGTTCACGTACAGGCGGTCGGTCTCCTCATCGTACTGCCACGCCAGCTGCGTGCCATCAGGATCACCTGTCTCTGGGGTACCTGGACCAGTTGGTGTTGTGAAGGAATATGTGAGCCACGAAGACTCAGCAATCTATGACCTTAGTGCCAGAACTAGTCAAGTTATTAGGTTGGATAGGGTAGAGTGTTAAGGTTGCAGCATCCTAAGCTTGATATGGTGCCTAACTTACGTAGAACATTTATGAAGGTGGTCTATGCAAGCGGTCGATTATACTTGATCACTAAGTGATCCTGAACACCTACCTGCGTCAATCATAACCCCACCGTGTTCCCGATCGAAGAGAGATCTTCGAGGGGACAGTCACGGTTACGCACACAGTTGCCAATTTCATTAGCTTATTTTAAGTTATCTATTACCGGATGTTAACAAAATATTCCAAGTTGCCACATAAGCGCGGGCGCGGCTTTCCGAAAGATTAAACCCTACACGGGTGCTCCAACGAGTCCATCACAAACGTACACAGGCCGCAAAGTAATACTCTATCACGAATCTCGCGATCTCGTCGGATTCCTTAGAGGAAGACCTTAACTCTGGGGAGAACCAAAGCTTCACCGGGATTCATTTACGCAAGATAAATCGCTAAGGTAAGGCAAGTCTAGCAGGACCTCCCGACGTGTCGACGACCCTGATAAGAGCCGCGTATCTCAGTCTCAGGACACGCCAGATAAGCAAAGTGTACAGTGGCCACAGAAATCTCCCGAGTTGCCCCGGGATGGCCCCGCACGGTGCCCTAGTATGGACCAACACTCATGAGGAGCATTCGCCCGGGTTGTTGATTAAATTCCTCGGGTAAGCCATTCCCTATGCATATTATTATTAAGTGATTAGCAAATTAACACCAATGTTGGGTCTTGTCGGACAAGTCTTAGCACTATGCGATTTATCGAGGGGGTCCCCATAACAACCCCGAACGTGTTAGGAGCGATCAATATGGAATCAAACACCGGTAGCCGGTAACTATGGCGGCAATAACGGAACAAAGCACCCGGCAAAGGCTAGGCCTTCCGTTGTTTACCAAGTATATAGGTGCATTAATTAAATAACATAATTTAAGATAATGATATTAATCTCATGTTATCACATGAGGCAAAGCACCTGCAACTAGCAACGCTAACATTAGTAGCTGAGCAAAGCCTACTTAGCCATTCAAGTTTGCTAGGAAGGGGTAAGTGTTTGGTTTCATGGCATATCAAGAGGCAAATATTTCAGTGGTAGGCAGCGAGCATATGACAACGGAAACGTAATCTAGCAGAACAAGTCTAGAGATGGAATCAAGGTCATATCATCTTGCCTGTGAGATCCTCAGCTTGGAATGGTTCTTGTTCGTCCTGCACGTACTCTCCTGAATCCACGTATTCGTTCTCCGATCCCGGTGCTACCCAACATAAGAATAACATCGAATGAACAACAGCACCTCAAGATGCAACAAGCACATGATGCATGAGATGAATATGAGCATGCATCACTATCTCTATCACTAATACAAGCATAAGGAGTGAATACATGTTCCTGGACAGAACTGCATCCTAAGCTATTTTTACATGCATGAGAATGACATGATCAGATGCGTCTCGAGAAAACGATGCAAAAGCATATAAAGAACATTACAATCGGAGCTGCGGATCAACGGGAATCAACGAAACAAGATATGAAGCCCTACGTGACAAAATCATCACCACACACTCAAATGGCTTAACTCTGGTATTTCCAGGTTTCCAAGACATAAAACAAACCATCATGAATGGGGTGGAGCAAATAATAACACCACATCATCAACTAAGCACTCACAAACATCAAAATGACAAAACTACACAATCAGCCATAAACTGCATCATAGCACTTTGTGAGCTACATGCAAAGCACCTACAGCCACCCAAATATGACAAATAATATATGTGGTTGTATCTATTCAAGAATACTACAAGCACAAGCAAGAATCACACAAAAAGGAATTAAACATAGAAATATACAAGGCTGCAAACTTGCCCAAACATATCAGTTTTCACGGACTTATTGAAAAATCCAGATTCTCACTTTCTGTCTATGCTCTGAAGCCAAAACAATATCTACAGTTCTCCAAATGACATGAAATTTTAAAGGGAGCTAGACAAACTTATCAGGTCCAACTTCCCAGTTGAAAGCTAAGGCTAGATCACGACACATTGACCTGCACAACCTCATCAATACGAGAAGAAAATATAAACAGATTCTCAAACTTAGTGAAAATCTCAGATTTTCACTAATCTGGAATTTACAGCCACATGCCCACTCTGTCTAGGAACAACTTGCACACAAGAAACACTAATAGAGATTTGACACCAACATGTTGTAGAGGAGATGACCTACTACTACCACACAAGAAACCATGCCCTTGGGCTCAACCTATTCCATGGAAACAAAGAGCAAACTTGGAACAAATCTGAATATGTCAACTCTAGAAAGTGTCCCAATGGAAAAACTAACCTCACCACTGGATTCCTTGGGATATTCTACCCCAAAATCATATATAATATGTGGGCACTTACTTGGAACAAGTGACCACAAATTAAGAAGGAAGAAGTTACTCCAAATCATGTATAGCGAATAGTGCAACATATCATGTGACTTTCACTAGAACAACTACTACATAGTTATGCTCATGTGCACAAATACAATAGTGACATGAGGGTTTGAACCCCATGTTTGTTTCATGCACAACAACATCACAAGCACTACTTTCACTAGATCACACACACACACATCATGCCTTCTTTCATATGTACATGAGGAGGTGCACAAGTGTTGCAAAGTGGGGCTGTTTTCACCACACACATATCATCACAACAACCTCATCACAAGCACTTAATCCCAAGAACAACATGAAGTAAAAAACTACTATGCAAGTTAACATGGAGCATCACATACATACACTCCTACTAAGTACCACATAACCACAAGTCATATATTGTGTGCACCACTTACACACATATCTTCATACCTACACCATCATCATCACTCACAACTCCTATGCACACAAGCTAGCTGCAATTACACCACCAACACATACTATCAAGAACACATACACACACACACATCACTTAAGCCACATACACACATACACATGCACTTCTACTAGTGTGTGCAAAACACACACACAACATACAACCTGCATCTAGCAACACTAGCAGGAAGAAGAAATAAAAAGGCCACTTTGATGTCTATGAATTAGGCACAAAATGTTGAATCAACAAAAGAAATAGAAAATAAAAAGAAATGACAAAAAAATGCAACAGGGGCTCCTAGGATTCGAACCCAAAACCCACTACACAACTGCAACAGAGCCACACCACTACACCACTGGCATCTATCGACAGGGAAGAGTAGTTATACAGAGTAACATGTCTCTGTTGGCTATTGTGCAGAATAAACAAAAAACAAAAGAGGTCAAGGGGGGATCGAACCCACGCCCTCTCATCAGGCAATAACACGCTGCTACCACTAGGCTACGGTTCGGCTACTGCTAGTAAGGGGGGATCTAACCAACTAAGCTATCACAGCATCCGATCCAATGCTCTCCACGCCGGCTACAAGAAGGCTGCCAGAGTGATCTACTGCTGCTGCAACGTCTACAGGGAGAACCACCACTACACGATGATGCATACAAAGGTACACAGCCCCTGCTACTGCTACTCACTACCACGAACCTCTCCTGACAACGAAGCACACACACACAACCATCGAGCTGCTGCTCTGCTTCGATAGAGGACATGGCGACAGGGAGGTCGCCGCATCCACTGCTTCTGCACGCCGGAGGGGTACCACTGCACATCCACACCACGCATACGAGGGGGAAGAACTAAAGCTACTCAACACCTCTAGCGCACCACACCGCACCACGCCTACACATACTACGGCTCTGACGAACTACAACACAGAGGAAACCGGCGAGCTCTACCACGGATCCGGTCGATCTACGGAGGAAGGGGGAAGGGGGGAAGGTTCCTCACCTTGGGGAAGGAAGGAGAGGACCCCACGGAGGAAGTGGAGACGGAGAGGAAGCAGGCCGGCGATGCAGACGATCCTGGAAGCAGAACGAAGCAGACGAGGGGGAACTTCGGGTCCGCGGCGGGGACGACGTCCCTGCCGTCGGTGAGGAGGCTCCTCGACCTCACCGAGGGCAAAAATGGAGCGCGGGGGAGTCCCCCATGCTCCTGGACATGGCTGCGGCACCGGACGGCTACGGGAGCACGGCGATCGACGGCGGAGGGCTTCTCTGGCTAGCTACAGGACTTACCAGAGGTGGGGAGGAAGAAGAAGAGAGAAGGTGGCGGCGCACTGGTGGAGGAGAGGGAAACCTAGGAGGGAGGAGGACGACCTGCAGCTTTATAGCGCCTCGGGGGACGAGCTTGGCCATTAGATCGACAGGAAGGAGGATCGGTAGGAGGAGATGGCATCGTACGCCATGACGTCGACCCGAGGAGGAAGAGGAACGCGCGACGGGCTACCGCCTCGCTAACGAGAGGAGTTGGGCCTCTCTGGTGGGAGGGAGCCCACCAGAGCGTTACAAAGGCCACTCCGTGCAAATTCCTATTAAATAAAATCACAGAGAAAAGGAAAAGGCCACAACGAAAACCAAAGAAGATAAAATAAAAGCAAAAATGTTCCTGACCCTGAAAAATAGTTAGCTAATTAAATAAAATACTAAAAGGATTTTTGGGGCATATAAAATAAATACAAAACAGCATATTAGTGGATGTTTTGTGTTTATTCATGCACCTTTAGCACCAAAAACAATTCACCAATCTAGCACACTATTATGCCCACAATATTTCCTAAACCCTGAACATTTTAAATCCAGGTTAGGAACAAGTTGAAATTGCACTTGTGGAATAAAAGAGAGAAGGGTTTGAATTGCAACGAGCTTTGAAAATACATAGCAACCACTCCTACACTCCACACACCATCATCACATGTGATCACAAGGCCAACCCCACATCAACTCAATCACAATGACAAGACAAGCAAAAAAATATAGCCACACAACCAAAGAAGATCAAGTGCCACAATAAATCATACATGCATTAAGATCAAACATGTTCATGACAAGGTGGACCCACATAAGATTGGTTCCAAATATGGCAACTACACACTTGGGGCATTACAAACTCTCCCACACTACAAAGAAGATCTCGTCCTCGAGATCTAAGACTGAAAGAAATCGGGAAATTCGGAACGGAGGTGATCCTCGCGTTCCCAAGTAGCCTCTTTATCGGAATGGTGTGACCACTGCACTTTGAGAAATTTGATGGTCTTGTTGCGGGTCTTACGCTCAGTCGCCTCGAGAACCGCAACTGGATGCTCACGATAAGAAAGGTCAGGCTGAAGGTTGATGTCTTGAAGATGCACAGTGCGCTCGGGGGTCTTGAAGCACCTCCGAACCTGAGAAACATGGAACACATCATGGACATTTGCAAAGGTTGACGGAAGCTCGAGCTGGTACGCAAGGTCGCCTCTCTTGCCAACCACCCTGAACGGACCAACGAAACGAGGCGCAAGCTTGCGTTTGATGCCAAAGCGTTGCATACCCTTCATAGGCGACACCTTGAGATAGACGAAGTCATCAAGCTCATAAGACATGTCATGGTGCTTGCTATCATAATAGCTCTTGTGACGGGACTGAGCTGCTCTGAGGTTGTCGTGAATGATCCGACACATCTCCTCTGCTTCTTCTATCAAATCATTCCCAAGGATCTGACGCTCGCCAGTCTCGGACCAGTTGAGCGGGGTACGACACTTCCTGCCATAGAGAATTTCAAACGGAGCCTTGCCAGAACTAGCTTGATAACTGTTGTTATACGAGAACTCCAGAAAAGGCAGACAATCTTCCCACTTCATGCCAAAAGAGATAACACAGGCTCTCAGCATATCCTCAAGAACTTGATTCACTCTCTCCACTTGACCACTAGTCTGAGGATGGAACGTTGTGCTAAAGCGGATCTTCATGCCCATAGCATACTGAAAGGAGTCCCAGAACTTGGAAGTGAAGATACTTCCGCGATCCGAAGAGATCATCATAGGCACGCCGTGCAAAGAGACAATCCTGGAGGTGTACAACTCTGCCAGCTGAGCTGCTGAAATAGACTCCTTGACTGGAAGAAAATGAGCCACTTTACTCCACTTGTCGACGACGACGAAGTTGGCATCATTACCTTTCTTGGACTTCGGAAACCCGGTGACGAAATCCATCTCAATGTGATCGAACTTCCACTCGGGAATCGACAATGGATGCAAAAGACCTGTTGGACGTTGATGCTCTGCTTTCACCCTTCGAGATACATCACATTTATTTACGAACTGAGCAATCTCACGCTTCATACGAGTCCACCAGAAGGTCTGTTTGAAGTCGTGGTACATTTTGGAGCTTCCAGGATGAATAGAGAGCAGAGAGTTATGAGCTTCCTCCATGATTACCTTTCTGAGATCACCTTTCGGGACGACAAGGCGATCCTCGAAGAACAACGTGTCTCTGGCATCAACAGTGAAGCACTTATACTTGGGAAGACTCTTTCCCATGCCAATCTTGACCTTCTTCACCATAGCGTCAAGAAGCTGTGCTGCTCGGACCTGATCTTCCAAGGTAGGAGAGATCTGAAGGTTTGCAAGAAATCCCTGAGGTACTAGCTGAAGGTTGAGCTTCCTGAAAGACTCACAAAGACCAGGCTGGAGAGGTTGCAGAATCAGACTGTTGCAATATGCCTTCCTGCTCAAAGCATCCGCCACGACATTAGCTTTACCTGGCGTGTACTCAACACTCGGATTAAAATCCTGGAGCATTTCCACCCAATGTTTCTGCCAAAGATTCAAGTTAGGCTGAGTGAAGATGTACTTGAGACTCTTGTGATTGGTGAAAACTTCAACCTTACGTTCCAACAAGAGGTGTCTCCAAGTCATCAGAGCGTGTACCACAGTTGCTACCTCAAGATCACGCACAAGATAGTTCTTCTCCGTTGGCTTCAACTGCCTAGAGGTATAAGCAACCACCTTCTTATCTTGCATCAGGACTGCACCAAGACCTTGGAGAGAAGCATCACAGAAGACCTGGTAAGACTTGGAATCATCCGGAGGAACCAAGACTGGAGTGGAGGTAAGCTTCTCTTTGAGTGTGTCGAAGGCCAACTGACACTCTAGAGACCAAGCATACTTAACACCCTTCTTAAGAAGACTTGAGAGTGGCTTGGCGATCCTGGAGAAGTTCTCAACGAACCTTCTGCAATAGCCAGCAAGCCCGAGAAAGCTTTGAAGCTGCTTCACATTCTGCGGAGGCTCCCATTCAACAATGGCCTGAACCTTGGATGGATCAACTTTAATGCCCTCGGCAGAGATAATGTGCCCAAGATACACCACTTCTTTCAGCCAGAACTCGCACTTGGAAAACTTGGCATACAGGTTGTACTCTCTCAGCTTATCAAGCACCAATCTGAGATGTTCTTCATGTTCTTCCTCAGTTTTAGAAAAGACCAGAATGTCGTCGAGATAGAGCAAGACAAAGTCATTCTTGAACGGAGAGAATATGTAGTTCATCAATCGGCAGAATGTCGCAGGAGCATTTGCCAGACCAAAATACATGACTGTATACTCATACGAACCAAAACTAGTCCTGAAGGCAGTCTTCGGAATATCTTCCTCGCGAATGTGAATTTGATGATAGCCCATTCTGGGATCAAGCTTGGAGAAGACCTTAGCACCTTTCAACTGTTCAAACAACTCAGTTATGTTCGGAAGTGGATATTTGTTCCTGATTGTCTTCTTATTCAATGGACGGTAATCGACACACAGCCGGTCCGTGTCATCCTTCTTCTTGACAAACAGAACACCACAACCCCACGGATACGAGCTCGGTCTGATCAAACCCAAACGCTCCTGCTCATCGAGTTGCCTCTTAAGTTCCTTCAATTCTTCTGGACCCAGCTTGTACGGCCGTTTGCACACGGGCTCTGTGCCTGGCTCAAGCTCAATCACAAACTCAACTTCTCTGCGCGGAGGCATGCCTGGCAGCTCTTTAGGAAACACATCTTCATATTCGTAGACCACTGGGACTTGCGAAATAGGATTGATCTCACCCTTTTCATTCAAAGAGAACAGACGGATTGTATCATCGCGCGCCGTGAATATAATCACATCCTCCGAAGAGTGGGTAAGCTTCACTTCTTTCTCTTCACAATCAATTGATGCCTTGTTCATGGCCAGCCAGTCCATTCCAAGAATCAAGTCAATGTCGGAATTGCCCAAGACATACGGAGACGCCAGAAAATAATAGCTTCCTATCTTGACATTGACATCAGGAACTCTACAATTTGACCTCATCTGAGCACCCGGAGAAACAACACCCAAAGGTCTATGCAAACTTGTCGAGGGAAAATCATGCTTGATTAAAAATGACTTTGACATAAAGCAATGCGAAGCACCAGAATCGAACAAGACTTTAGCAGGAAAATCATTGACTGAAAGATTACCCATGATCACATCAGAGGAGTTGTCTGCTTCAGCTGCGTTCACCATGTTGACTCGAGCTGATCTGGGGTTGAACTTGACAAGAGCGTTGCTTGGAGGTTTGCCTGGAGGAGGAGGCGGCAGTAGGAGTTGAGAAGTACACTTGTTGGCATAGTGACCCTTCTGCCCACACTTGTGACAAGTGACATCTGCTGGCTGTCGGTACTCGGTCTAAGGAGGCCCTTGCTTCTGATGCTGGAATCTCTGCTGGAAGACAAGGTTGGGTGGGTGGGAAGAACCACGACCACCAGAGTGCTTGAGCTGCTGCGAGTGCCGAGGAGGAGGAGGAGACACCCAAAACTTCTGTTGCTTCTGAATCACCTGAGTCGAGGAAGAGTTGGAATCTCTGAAGCGCTTCTTAGAATTCTCCACCCTGAGCAAGGCTGCCTCTGCTCTGAGAGCTAGGTTGTAGAACTTGTCGAACTCCTCAGGATCGTGCAAGGAAAGAGCTAACTGTAAATCTTCTTTCAAGCCACCTCTGAACTGATAAATCTTGCTCTTCTGATCTGGGATATCCTGCAGCGCGTAACGGGCCATCTCGTGGAACTCAACGTTGTACTTGTACATGGAATTTCCACCCTGCTTCAAACGCCTGAACTTCTCACGCATCTCCTCCACAAAGCTGGAAGGGATGTAGTGGGACCTGAAGTCACGACAGAGCTCATCCCAAGAATTCACCCTAGCGCCTCTGGAGTCCTTCAGCTGCTGCCACCATATAGAAGCCTGCCCCTTCAACTGGAACGTTGCAAACTTGACATAATCCTCCAGACGCACATTGCTACACTCGAAATGCTTGTTCATATCACAGATCCAGTCCTCTACATCAAATGGTTGGTCGCAAGAAGTGAAAGTCTTTGGCTGGTTCGATAGGAAATGACTCAGACTCGCAAACTGATTGCCACCATGCTGGAAATTGCCTTGCTGCTGATTGGCTCTCTCTTGCAACAACTGTAGCAACATCTGGGTGTTCGCATTAGTAGCAGCCATCGCCGCTTGTCAGGCCTCTGTAGGAGGAGGCGGCGGCGGAGGAGGAGGATTCTCCGAAGGAGGAGGTGGAGGCGGCATATCCTCACGCCCTGGGTTCTGACGCGCTGGTGGAGCCATCCTGAAGACGGACAGCATATTAGCCCACAGAATAACTTAAAGATATTGTTGAATCAAAAGACATTAATATCTGAACAAGAATAAGCAATTGCATTCGAACAAAATAGTAAGAATGCTTCCTCAGAGTGATGGACGACAAAATTCCGATTAAGACCACTTCAAACAAGTATGAGCTAGAACTGCTCGGAACAAACATATGATCGAGATTTCCCCAACCTCAATCATGGATCCGTAGGAAGATAGTCCTATAAGATACTACTTGATATCCCACCTATGAATTCCCGAAATAAATGGTCATGCAATCTGGTACACGGATACAAGGAGTAATATCACACAACTCCTATACCAACCCGTCACCTGTATCACATCCGTCAACACACAACCAGCATCTCGGACCTTCATCTACAATAGACCCTCGTGATCACAACGATACTAGGTATGGCAGTACCCCCGAACAATCTGCACCAGTACTGGGGACATCGGGGTTATCTCGCCACTACCAGTATTGAAGCAATTATGACCCCACCGTGTTCCCGATCGAAGAGAGATCTTCGAGGGGACAGCCACGGTTACGCACACAGTTGGCAATTTTATTAGCTTATGTTTAAGTTATCTATTACCGAATGTTAACAAAATATTCCTAGTTGCCACATAACCGCGGGCGCGACTTTCCGAAAGATTAAACCCTGCAGGGGTGCTCTAACTAGTCCATCACAAACGTCCACAGGCCGCAAAGTAATCCTCTATCACGAATCTTGCGATCTCGTCGGATTCCTTAGAGGAAAACCTCAACTCTGGGGAGAACCAAAGCTTCACCGGGATTCCTATACGCAAGATAAATTGCTAAGGTAAGGCAAGTCTAGGAGGACCTCCCGACGTGTCAACGACCCTGATAAGAGCCGCGTATCTCAGTCTCAGGACACGCCGGATAAGCGAAGCGTACAGTGGCCAGAGAAATCTCCCGAGTTGCCCCGGGATGGCCCCGCACGGTGCTCTAGTTTGGACCAACACTCATGAGGAGCACTCGCCCGGGTTGTTGATTAAATTCCTCGGGTAGGCCATTCCCTATGCAGATTATTATTAAGTGATTAGCAAATTAACACCAATGTTGGGTCCTGCCGGAAAAGTCTTAGCACTATGCGATTTATCGAGGGGGTCCCCATAACAACCCCGAACGTGTTAGGAGCGATCAATATGGAATCAAACACCGGTAGCCGGTAACTATGGCGGCAATAACGGAACAAAGCACCCCGCAAAGGCTAGGCCTTCCGTTGTTTACCAAGTATATAGGTGCATTAATTAAATAACAGAATTCAAGATAATGATATCAATCTCATGTTATCAAATGAGGCAAAGCACCTGCAACTAGCAACACTAACATTAGTAGCTGAGCACAGCCTACTTAGCCATTCAAGTTTGCTAGGAAGGGGTAAGTGTTTGGTTTCATGGCATATCAAGAGGCAAATATTTCAGTGGTAGGCAGCGAGCATATGCCATGGGAAACGTAATCTAGCATAACAAGTCTAGAGATGGAATCAAGGTCATATCATCTTGCCTGTGAGATCCTCAGCTTGGAATGGTTCTTGTTCGTCCTGCACGTACTCTCCTGAATCCACGTATTCGTTCTCCGATCCCGGTGCTACCCAACATAATAATAACATCCAATCAACAACAGCACCTCAAGATGCAACAAGCACATGATGCATGAGATGAATATGAGCATGCATCACTATCTCTATCACTAACACAAGCATAAGGAGTGAATACATGTTCCTGGACAGAACTGCATCCTAAGCTACTTTGACATGCATGATAATGACATGATCACATGTGTCTCGAGAAAACGATGCAAAAGCATATAAAGAACATTACAATCGGAGCTACGAATCAACGGGAATCAACGAAACAAGATATGAAGCCCTACGTGACAAAATCATCACCACACACTCAAATGGCTTAACTCTGGTATTTCCAGGTTGCCAAGACATAAAACAAACCATCATGTATGGGGTGGAGGAAAGAAGAACACCGCATCATCAACTAAGCACTCACAAACATCAAAATGACCAAACTACACAATCTGCCATAAACTGCATCATAGCACTTTGTGAGCTACATGCAAAGCACCTACAGCCACCCAAATATGACAAATAATATATGTGGTTGTATCTATTCAAGAATACTACAATCACAAGCAAG
The DNA here is from genome assembly GCF_904849725.1 of Hordeum vulgare subsp. vulgare. NCBI lineage: Eukaryota > Viridiplantae > Streptophyta > Magnoliopsida > Poales > Poaceae > Hordeum > Hordeum vulgare. Next base: position 538,877,589 of record NC_058521.1, read on the forward strand.
AATTACACAAAAAGGAATTAAACACAGAAAGATACAAGGCTGCAAACTTGCCCAAAAATATCAGTTTTCAGGGACTTAGTGAAAATTCCAGATTCTCACTTTTTGTCTATGCTCTAAAGCATTTTGACAGAAGCCAAAACAATATCTACAGGTCTCCAAATGACATGAAATTTTACAGGGATCTATACAAACATATCAGGTCCAACTTCCCAGTTGAAAGCTAAGGCTAGATCACGACACATTGACCTGCACAACCTCATCAACAGGAGAAGAAAATATAAATAGATTCTCAGACTTACTGAAAATATCAGATTTTCACTAATCTGGAATTTACAACCACATGCCCACTCTGTCTAGGCACAACTTGCACACAAGAAACACTAATAGAGATTTGACACCAACATGTTGTAGAGGAGATCACCTACTACTACCACACAAGAAACCATGCCCTTGGGCTCAACCTATTCCATGGAAACAAAGAGCAAACTTGGAACAAATCTGAATATGTCAACTCTAGAAAGTGTCCCAATGGCAAAACTAACCTCACCACTAGATTCCTTGGGAGATTCTACCCCAAAATCATATATAATATGTGGGCACTTACTTGGAACAAGTGACCACAAATTAAGAAGGAAGAAGTTACTCCAAATCATGTATAGTGAATAGTGCAACATATCATGTGACTTTCACTAGAACAACTACTACATAGTTATGCTCATGTACACAAAGACAATAGTGACATGAGGGTTTGAACCCCATGTTTGTGTCATGCACAACAACATCACAAGCACTACTTTCACTAGATCACACACACACACACACACACCATGCCTTCTTTCATATGTACATGAGGAGGTGCACAAGTGTTGCAAAGTGGGGTTGTTTTCACCACACACATATCATCACAACAACCTCATCACAAGCACTTAATCCCAAGAACAACATGAATGAAAAACTACTATGCAAGTTAACATGGAGCATCACATACATACACTCCTACTAAGTACCACATAACCACAAGTCATATATTGTGTGCACCACTTACACACATATCTTCATACCTACACCATCATCATCACTCACAACTCCTATGCACACAAGCTAGCTGCAATTACACCACCAACACATACTAGCAAGAACACATACACACACATCACTTAAGCCACATACACACATACACATGCACTTCTACTAGTGTGTGCAAAACAAACGCACAACATACAACCTGCATCTAGCGACACTAGCAGGAAGAAGAAATAAAAAGGCCACTTTGATGTCTATGAATTAGGCACAAAGTGTTGGATCAACAAAAGAAATAGAAAATAAAAAGAAATGACAAAAAATGCAACAGGGGCTCCTGGGATTCGAACCCAGAACCCACTACACAACTGCAACAGAGCCACACCACTACACCACTGGCATCTATCGACAGGGAAGAGTAGTTATACAGAGTAACATGTCTCTGTTGGCTACTGTGCAGGATAAACGAAAAACAAAAGAGGCCGAGGGGGGATCGAACCCACGCCCTCTCATCACGCAATAACACACTTCTACCACTAGGCTACGGTTCGGCTACTGCTAGTAAGGGGGGATCTAACCAGCTAAGCTATCACAGCATCCGATCTAGTGCTCTCCACGCCGGTGACAGGAAGGCTGCCGGAGTGATCTACTGCTGCTGCAACGTCTACAGGGAGAACCACCACTATGCGACGATGCATACAAAGGTACAGAGCCCCTGCTACTGCTACTCACTACCACGAACCTCTCCTGACAGCGAAGCACACACACACAACCATCAAGCTGCTGCTCTGCTTCGATAGAGGACATGGAGACAGGGAGGTCGCAGCATCCACTGCTTCTGCATGCCGGAGGGGTACCACTGCACATCCACACCACACCTACGAGGGGGAAGAACTAAAGCTGCTCAACACCTCTAGCGCACCACACCGCACCACGCCTACACATACTACGGCTCTGACGAACTACAACACAGAGGAAACCGGCGAGCTCTACCACGGATCCGATCGATCTACAGAGGAAGGAGGAAGGGGGAAGGTTCCTCACCTTGGGGAAGGAAGGAGAGGACCCCACGGAGGAAGAGGCGACGGAGAGGAAGCAGGCCGGCGATGCAGACGATCCTGGAAGCATAACGAAGCAGACGAGAGGGAACTTCGGGTCCGTGGAGGAGACACGTCCCTGCCGTCGGTGAGGAGGCTCGTCGACCTCACCGAGGGCAAAAATGTAGCGCGGGGGAGTCCCCCATGCTTCTGGACATGGTTGCGGCACCGGAGGGCTACGGGAGCACGACGATCGACAGCGGAGGGCTTCTCTGGCTAGCTATAGGACTTACCAGAGGGGGGAGGAAGAAGAAGAGAGAAGGTGCCGGCGCACTGGTGGAGGAGAGGGAAACCTAGGAGGGAGGAGGACGACGTCCAACTTTATAGCGCCTCGGGGGAGGAGCTTGGCCATTAGATCGACAAGAAGGAGGATCGGCAAGAGGAGATGGCGTTGTACGCCATGACGTCGACCCGAGGAGGAAGAGGAACGCGCGACGGGCTACCGCCTCGCTAACGAGAGGAGTTGGGCCTCTCTGGTGGGAGGGAGCCCACCAGAGCGTTACAAAGGCCACTCCCTGCAAATTCCTATTAAATAAAATCACAGAGAAGGAAAACGCCACAGAGAAAACCAAAGAAGATAAAATAAAAGCAAAAATGTTCCTGGGCCTGAAAAATAGTGAGCTAATTAAATAAAATACTAAAAGGATTTTTAGGGCATATAAAATAAATACAAAACAGCATATTAGTGGTTGTTTTGTGTTTATTCATGCACCTTTAGCACCCAAAAAAATTCACCAATCTAGCACAATATTATGCCCACAATATTTCCTAAACCCTGAACATTTTAAATCCAGGTTAGGAACAAGTTGAAATTGCACTTGTGGAATAAAAGAGAGAAGGGTTTGAATTGCAACAAGCTTTGAAAATACATAGCAACCACTCCTACACTCCACACACCATCATCACATGTGATCACAAGGCCAACCCCACATCAACTCAATCACAATGACAAGACAAGCAAAAAAAAATATAGCCACACAACCAAAGAAGATCAAGTGCCACAATAAATCATACATGCATTAAGATCAAACATGTTCATGACAAGGTGGACCCACATAAGATAGGTTCCAAATATGGCAACTACACACTTGGGGCATTACAGTCCAGAAAAGAGCAGACACTTTATGTTGACAACGATGCATGCATTTATATTGTTTCTTTGAGAGTTGTCATATTACACCTTTGTTGATGATTATCATTAAGATAAGTAAGTTGTTTTTTAAAGCTTAGCTAAAACAAACATCTTCCTTTGTGTTAGCATTTTCACTTCTTGACTAATAACATGTTCTTTCAAAAAGCTTCAATTGATCTCATCAAAATATAAGAGGAAGAGCAAAAGTTAAAAGTTATTAGTTGTTCTTTGACCAAGGACATGTTTGCCATGGTTTGATGAGTTTTCTTAGCTCTACTTTTGATTGTAATTGATATTACTCTTTCATAAGGGCCTTATGAGTTGAAATTGCTGTTGAGGATGGTTGAGTTTAGTAGAGAAATTATGATGCTTCTTGTCTGTATTCTTATTTATCGACACTTCACTCTCTAAACTTGTGGATAGGTTTACCGAGCTCAGTATTCGCTTGGGGACAAGCGCAGTCTAAGCTTGGGGGAGTTTATACGTCCAAAATGCATCACTATTTTGTATCATAATTTGTCTCTATTCATTGATATATTTCACTTTATGATGATGTACTTATAGTGTTTTGTCTTATTTTACACAGTTTACAACTTTCCGGTGCCGAAACAGCAGACGCAAGATTCAGCAGAGAAATAGCATGAAGAGTTGTAATATCAGAACATCTCCAATTGCGTTGAAAATTTGAGGGAAGAAGTTTCCGAAGAGGTCCCGAAGACAGGCCAAAGAAGAGCCGGAGGGGGGCCACAGGTCACCAAGGCGACCTCCTCGCGCGCTCCCCCTAGGCCACGCCAGGAGGCCTCCTGGGTGATGGGCCCAGCCTCCGGTGCTCTCTTTTGGCCTATATGTCCCTCTTGACCTAAAAAATCCGGAGGCAGAAGAGTTTTCGTGATTCTGCCACTACTCCGCGGCGGAAACCTACAGAGAAGAAAATACCTTTCTGGCGGGTAGATCCCGCCAGGAAGAACTCCTCCTGGAAGGGGAGTTCGTCCTCATTGTCATCACCATTGTCACGGGCATCATCGAGATCATCATCACCATCATCAGCAACACTAGCACCATCTCCACCTTCATCCCATCTACTTCACCATTGCAATCGGAGTTGTACCTTGCACTATTCATCCCCTCTACTCTATCGATGTTGATTACTCTTTTGTGGTGAATGCTATTGAGTTTTGTTGGAGAATTATTGTTATGACCAGATTGTTAATCATATTTTCATCACCTCTGATCATGATCTCTTTTATGTCTTGTGAGTAGTTCCATTAGTTCTTGAGGACATGGGAAATGTCCAGATGCTAGTAGTCATACGATGTTGAAGTAATATGTGTTGATTGATATTTAAGTTATGGTGTTATTCTTCTAGTGGTGTTATGTGAACGTCGACTACATAACACTTCGCCTTTTTAAGGACCTAGGGGAATGCATCGTGTATAAAGAATGCTTATGGTGGGTTGCCGGAGCGACAGAAACCTGAACCCCAGTTTGCATACTTTTGCATGAGGGAGTATTGGATCCTAAAGCTTATTGCTATGGTTAGGCTTTGCCTTAATTTCTCTCTTGTATTTGTGGATGCTTGCAAGAGGGATTAATCATAAGAGTGTACTTGTCTTAGCCTAGACGATGCACTAGTTAAGATCCACCCACATAACACTTATCAATACAAAACATAGTACTAGACAGAGTATGGCGAAAGCACTTGACTATCTCCCTCATGTGTCCTCAGGAACGCCTTAGTCTTTATAAGTTTAGTCCCTCGGCTTATCATTTGCTTTCAAAAGGATTGGGCCACTTCCTGCACCTCGGCACCATTTACTTTGCTTGCATTTATTTCCTTGTTGCTTATACTAGAAAGCCCATAAAAAGTTACCTTTCAGCACTTGTAGTTATTACTTGCTCAAGATCACTTGTCAATACCTCCTGCTCCTCGTTGGGTTCGACACTCTTACTTATCGAAAAGGCTACGATAGATCCCCTACACTTGTGGGTCATCAGGTGGGCGAAGCCCGCACCAAGGAACCACTAGGCAAACTCCTTTCCACCCCTCCAGCGTGAGAATGCCCACACGCGGTCGGTGGGAGCTGGAAGATGGGGCTGTTGTACTGCATCCTCGCCTGACTTTGAGAGTGCTCTGGGTTTGGGTGAAGAAGAGAAGGGGGCGGCACAAATGGATGTGTGGAGAATAGGCGGAGGCGTGGGTGGTTTAAATAGAGAAAGGGGAAGGGAAGGGGAGTGGCACAGACCGCCCTTTGGATTTGCTACGTTCGAACAAGCGGCATCGTTCAATATGCCACTTTAATTGCCACGTTGAATATATGCGAGTGGATCGAGGAGACAAGCGTGCGAGATGAGACGAACCAGCAGTAGCGACCGTCCCTGCGTCCGTGGCGGCTCGCATGCAGAAAGAGGCCGGTCAGCGTCCGTGGCGGCTCGTGTGCAGAAAGAGGGGAGGTCAATGCATCGTGGCGGCGGGCATCAGTGCATGTAGGCAGGCTAGCTACATGCATGCATAACAGGCTCATGTCGTTGCGGCACACGCATGACCCAACAATCTAACCACGACCCAACGGGCGAACAACGACACCATCCGACGCGGCCCCAATTGTCAGGTCCAATGGGCGACACAGTCCAGCGCGACCCCACTCGTTAGAGTTAACGGTCAAAGCACTAACCCGACGACATCCACCGTTTGTGACCATTTATGAGGGTTTCACACAAGGGAGTGGGGAAAAGTGAGCAAAAGTTAAGAGTGTGGGGATGAATGAGTAGAGCTAAGGAACCAAGGGTACAAATGTAAAAATCCCAATGAATTAAGGACAACCCTATGGCTCCTGTCGGTTGCCGTACTCATCGACATGCAAGACGTGATAATCTATACAAAACATGATCATCTCATACATCACATATATCACATCACAACATGCCTTGCAAAAACAAGTTGGACATCCTCTACTTTGTTGTTGCAAGTTTTACGTGGCTACTATGGGGAACTAGCAAGAACTGTTCTTACCTATGCAAAGCCACAACGATGATATTCAAGTTGCTATTCAACCTTCTACAAGGACCGCCTCTGTCGAATCCAATTCAACTAAAGTGGGAGAGACAGACACCTGCCAGCCACCTTTATGCAACCAAGTTACATGTAAGTCGGTGGAACCGGTCTCTTGTACATGGACAAGTAAGGTTGGTCTGGGTTACTTCATCCCACAATACCTCCGAATCAAGATAAGACTAAGGAATTAAGCAATATGAACATCAATGCCCACAAACACTTTGTGTTCTACTCGTGCATATCATCTACACATAGATCCTAGCTCATGATGCCAGTCTTGGGGAAGGTAGCATGGGAAACAAAAAGAATCCTACACGCCCCAAGATCATCTATGGAGATGTATAGCTACGACAGAGGGAGAGAGTGCATCTTCATACCCTTGTAGATCGCTAAGCGGAAGTGTTAAGAAACACGGTTGATGTAGTCGAACGTCTTCGCGATCCAATCATGATCCGTCTCGATCCAACACCAAACAGATGACACCTTCCCGTTCAGCACACGTACGACTCAACGACGTCTCCACCTCCTCGATCCAGTGAGCTTAGGTGAAGCAGTAGCTGAGTTATCCGACAACACGATGATGTGGTGACGGTGGTGGTGCAATCTCAACAGGGTTTCGCCAAGCGCTGCCACAATGCGATGGAGGAGAATAACTACTAGAGAGATAGAGAGAGGGGTGGAGGAGGCTGGCCCTAGGGTTTCCCCTAGGGTGTGGGCGACAGCCAAGGGGGCTTCTATTGGGGAACGTCGCATGGGAAACAAAAAATTTCCTACGCGCACAAAGACCTATCATGGTGATGTCCATCTACGAGAGGGGATTTCCCATCTACATACCCTCGTAGATCGCACAACAGAAGCGTTAGTGAACGTGGTTGATGTAGTGGAACGTCCTCACGTCCCTCGATCCGCCCCGCGAACCGTCCCACGAACCGTCGCGCGATCCGTCCCACGATCCGCTCCGATCTAGTGCCGAACGGACGGCACCTCCGTGTTCAGCACATGTACAGCTCGACGATGATCTCGGCCTTCTTGATCCAGCAAGAGAGACGGAGAGGTAGATGAGTTCTCCGGCAGCGTGACGGCGCTCCGGAGGTTGGTGGTGATCTAATCTCAGCAGGGCTCTGCCCGAGCTCCGTAGAAACGCGATCTAGAGGAAAACCGTGGAGGTATGTGGTCGGGCTGCCGTGGCAAAAGTTGTCTCAAATCAGCCCTAATACCTCAGTATATATAGGAGGGAGGGGGAGGGAAGAGGCAGCCTCAAACCCTCAAGGTTTGGCTGAAATTGGAGGTGGAGGAGTCCTACTCCAATCCTACTTGGAGTAGGATTCCACCTTCCCACTTGGAAACTCTTTCCACCTTGTGTTTTTTCCTTCTCAAACCTTATGGGCCTTAGTGTTGGAATTATGCCCTAGAGGCAATAATAAATATAGTTATTATTATAATTCCTGTATCAAGATAACCGTTTATTATCCATGCTATAATTGTATTGAATGAAGACTCATTTACATGTGTGGATACATAGACAAAACACCGTCCCTAGCAAGCCTCTAGTTGGCTAGCCAGTTGATCATAGATAGTCAGTGTCTTCTGATTATGAACAAGGTGTTGTTGCTTGATAACTGGATCACGTCATTAGGAGAATCACGTGATGGACTAGACCCAAACTAATAGACGTAGCATGTTGATCGTGTCATTTTGTTGCTACTGTTTTCTGCGTGTCAAGTATTTATTCCTATGACCATGAGATCATATAACTCACTGACACCGGAGGAATGCTTTGTGTGTATCAAACGTCGCAACGTAACTGGGTGACTATAAAGATGCTCTACAGGTATCTCCGAAGGTGTTAGTTGAGTTAGTATGGATCAAGACTGGGATTTGTCACTCCGTGTGAACGGAGAGGTATCTCGGGGCCCACTCGGTAATACAACATCACACACAAGCCTTGCAAGCAATGTAACTTAGTGTAAGTTGCGGGATCTTGTATTACGGAACGAGTAAAGAGACTTGCCGGTAAACGAGATTGAAATAGGTATACGGATACTGACGATCGAATCTCGGGCAAGTAACATACCGAAGGACAAAGGGAATGACATACGGGATTATATGAATCCTTGGCACTGAGGTTCAAACGATAAAGATCTTCGTAGAATATGTAGGATCCAATATGGGCATCCAGGTCCCGCTATTGGATATTGACCGAGTAGTCTCTCGGGTCATGTCTACATAGTTCTCGAACCCGCAGGGTCTGCACACTTAAGGTTCGACGTTGTTTTATGCGTATTAGAGTTATATGGTTGGTTACCGAATGTTGTTCGGAGTCCCCGATGAGATCACGGATGTCACGAGGGTTTCCGGAATGGTCCGGAAATGAAGATTGATATATAGGATGACCTCATTTGATTACCGGAAGGTTTTCGGAGTTACCGGGAATGTACCGGGAATGACGAATGGGTTCCGGGAGTTCACCGGGGGGGGGGGGGGCAACCCACCCCGGCGAAGCCCATAGGCCTTGAGGGTGGCACACCAGCCCTTAGTGGGCTGGTGGGAAAGCCCAAAAGGGCTCTATGCGCCAAGGAGAAAAAATCAAGAGAGAAAAGAAAAAAAAGGGAGGAGGTGGGAAGGAAGGGGGACTCCCTCCCACCAAACCAAGTCCAACTCGGTTTGGGGGGGAGTCCTCCCCCCTTGGACTCGGCCGACCCCCTTGGGTCCCCTCCCTCCCACCTATATATACAGAGGTTTTAGGGCTGATTTGAGACGACTTTCCCACGGCAGCCCGACCACATACCTCCACAGTTTTTCCTCTAAATCGCGTTTCTGCGGAGCTCGGGCGGAGCCCTGCTGAGACAAGGTCATCACCAACCTCCGGAGCGTCGTCACGCTGCCGGAGAACTCTTCTACCTCTCCGTCTCTCTTGCTGGATCAAGAAGGCCGAGATCATCGTCGAGCTGTACGTGTGCTGAACGCGGAGGTGCCGTCCGTTCGGTACTAGATCGTGGGACTGATCGCGGGATTGTTCGCGGGGCAGATCGAGGGACGTGAGGACGTTCCACTACATCAACCGCGTTCACTAACGCTTCTGCTGTACGATCTACAAGGGTACGTAGATCACTCATCCCCTCTCGTAGATGGACATCACCATGATAGGTCTTCGTGCGCGTAGGAAAATTTTTGTTTCCCATGCGATGTTCCCAACACTTAGTGGGAACTTATTCCAGCCCACTAGGGGCTGGTTTATCTCTTCCCATAGCCCATGAGACCCCTTGGGGCGTGACACCCCTCCCAATGGTCCCCGGCACCCCTCCCGGCACTCCCGGTACACTACCGATGAGCCCGAAACTTTTTCGGTGACCAAAACAGGACTTCCTATATATCAATCTTTACCTCCAAACCATTCCGGAGCTCCTCGTGATGTCCTGGATCTCATCTGGGACTCCGAACAACATTCGGTAACCAACCATATAACTCAAATATGCATAAAAGCACGTTGAACCTTAAGTGTGCAGACCCTGCGGGTTCGAGAACTATGTAGACATGACCCGAGTGACTCCTCGGTCAATATCCAATAGCGGGACCTGGATGCCCATATTGGATCCTACATATATTCCGAAGATCTTATCGGTTGAACCTCAGTGTCAAGGATTCATATAATCCCGTATGTCATTCCCTTTGTCCTTCGGTATGTTACTTGCCCGAGATTCGATCGTCAGTATCCGCATACCTATTTCAATCTCGTTTACCGGCAAGTCTCTTTACTCGTTCCGTAATACAAGATCCCGTGACTTACACTAAGTCACATTGCTTGCAAGGCTTGTGTGTGATGTTGTATTATCGAGTGGGCCCCGAGATACCTCTCCGTCACACGGAGTGACAAATCCCAGTATCGATCCATACTAACTCAACGAACACCTTCGGAGATACCTGTAGAGCATCTTTATAGTCACCAAGTTACGTTGCGACGTTTGATACACACAAAGCATTCCTCCGGTGTCAGTGAGTTATATGATCTCATGGTCATAGGAACAAATACTTGACACGCAGAAAACAGTAGCAACAAAATGACACGATCAACATGCTACGTCTATTAGTTTGGGTCTAGTCCATCACATGATTCTCCTAATGATGTGATCCCGTTATCAAGTGACAACACTGCCTATGGTCAGGAAACCTTAACCATCTTTGATCAACGAGCTAGTCAACTAGAGGCTTACTAGGGACAGTGTTTTGTCTATGTATCCACACATGCACTGTGTTTCCAATCAATACAATTATAGCATGGATAATAAACGATTATCATGAACAAAGAAATATAATAATAACTAATTTATTATTGCCTCTAGGGCATATTTCCAACAGTTGCCTTGGCCCCCAAGGAAGGGGGCGGCGGCCACCCTTGGGCCAACCCTAGCCCTTGCCCGTAGGGGTCGTAGGGGGGGGGGGAGCTCACCAAGGGTTGGTGCGCCTCCTCTCACAGCCCATGGGGCCCTCCGTGGCAGGTGGACCCTCCCGGTGGACCCCCAGTACAATTCTAACAACTCCTTCATATTCCCTACAAGTCCCCGAACTCATCCGGGACTCCTAACAACCTTCGGTCACCAACATATATAACTCAACAATACTATAACATCATCAAACATTAAGCGTGCGGACCCTGCGGGTTCGAGAATTATGTAAACATGATTGAGACACCTCTACGGTCAATAACCAATAGCGGGACCCGGATGCCCATATTGGTTCCTACATATTCTACGAAGATCTTTATCGGTCGAACCACAATGGCAAGGATTCAATCAATCATGTATGCAGTTCCCTTTGTTCAGCGTTATGTTACTTGCCCGAGATTCGATCGTCGGTATCTCCATACCTAGTTCAACCTCGTTACCGGCAAGTCTCTTTACTTGTTCTAAATACAAGATCCCATGACTAACTCCTTAGTCACATTGCTTGCAAGCTTATTGTGATGTTGTATTACCGAGTGGGCTCAGAGATACCTTTCTGTTATACGGAGTGACTAATCCGAGTCTCCATCCATGCCAACCCAATAGACACCCTCGAAGATACCTATAGAACATCTTTATAATCACCCAATTACGTCGTGACATTTGATACACACAACGTATTCCTCCAGTGTCACGGGGTTGCTTGATATCATGGTCTTAGGAACAGATACTTGACATGCGAAAAGCAATATCAATAAACTTAATCATACGATAAAATGCTATGCTTACAGTTGGGTCTTTTCCATCACATCATTCTCTTAATGATGTGATCCCGTTATCAAATGACAACTTGTGCCTATGGCTAGAAAACCTTAACCATTGTTGATCAACGAGCTAGTGTAATAGAGTAGTAAATATGTGCCACCTCCCTCCAAATATGCACGGTACGTGTTTAGTACTCTACCTCTGATACATTTTATCTTCTTATTTGAAAAAAAAACTATGGTCAAGAAAAGTTTTTTTCCTCAAGAAGAGTGGTCAAAGAAAAGTTGTGCTGTGCACAAGGGAGGCGAGGAGAGGAGCATAATAGCACGGCGGCTGCTGCTTGCGGGAACCCTGGAACGCCCCACTTCCCCCACCCCACCCACACACTCTAGTCCAACAAGCTGCAAGCAGCGCACGGCCACGCCACGCGAGAGCGAGACCAGACCAACACCGACCCGCACGGCAGGCACATCCCCTCACGCCCCAACCCCCCGCCCGCCTCCTTCCATTCCCCTCCCCCACGCCGGCCACTCCCCATCGCTGCGACCCCCCCCCCCCCCCCCCCCTCCCAACCCAGCCGCCGCCGCCGCCCCGCCCCGCGCGCCGAGCGGCCGGACCGATCCGTCGCCCGCCTAGGGTTTGCCCCCCTTCCGCCTCCCGCGTCCCCGCCGATTCGGCTCGATTCGTGCTGAAGCGGGCTGCTCCGGCCCGCCGCTCCCCCCCGGCGGGTCCCCCGGTCAGCCGCCGCCGCGCCGGGAGCTAGGGTATCGGCTCGCCGCATTGGTTGGCGCGCGCATGGCCATGGTGCCCAACGGGCTCCTGCCCAATGCGTCGGCGGGGGTGACGCGGCGGCTCGACCCCGACCGCTGGGCCGTCGCCGAGTCCCGGACCGCCGAGCTGATCGCGCGCATCCAGCCCAACGCATACTCCGAGGGCCGGAGGCATGCTGTCTACAACTACGTGCAGCGACTCATCATGAACTGCCTCTCCTGCCAGGTATACCAGCGACGCCACAACTGGATCGATTGCTTCCACAAGTGACAGAGATTAGTGGCTTGCAGTGCCTGCCACTTCTCCTTGGTCTTCTGCAGTGCATCCGCGGGCACGGAGTTAGTCAGGTTGTTAGGCAGCTAGCCGAATTAGGTCGCTGCTGTTGTATTTGACAGGACAAAGAGTCCAGTTGACCATACACTTCCCTCTCTCCCCATAAGTTCTCTGCCTGAGCAGCACAGCTGGTTATACTAATCACTCACACCACAAATGGCTTATGGAACTACAACATCCACCTTTACTATGATATGATATGCAAAACCAGCATCTATTAGTCAGGAAGATTTTGAATAATCCCGTTCTGTATCTCTGATTCAATCCTACTTACTGGTGTACCTTATGGAATGAGCATTTGTCTAGGTACATTGGTAGATGTCAGTGTTGAACTAGTCCCTTACTTGTTTCATTGTTTGCCTTTCTTGCATTCAAGGTTTTTTTTGCACTAACATGTTGCCACTTTCTTGGTCTTGCCTTTTTGTTCTGCGTACCTCAAATATATTGTTTCTGGTGATTATATGTGCTTGAAATATAATTGATCTCCTCACTCTTTCAGGTTTTTACTTTTGGATCAGTCCCTCTCAAGACTTACTTACCGGATGGTGACATTGATGTCACCGCTTTCAGTAATAGTGAAGAATTAAAGGATACCTGGGCAAATCTAGTTAGGGATGCTTTGGAGCGTGAAGAGAAAAGTGAAAATGCTGAATTTTGTGTAAAAGAAGTTCAGTACATTCAGGCGGAGGTAGTCTCTCTCTGATAAGTGAAACATGATATGATATTATTTTGCAGTTAATTTCTTGTGGTAACTATATACCTATAGCAGTGTTGAATTAATAAGTTTGCCAGCATGCATGTGCATGTTGAATTAGTGCTGGAACACCATTGCTGTATTTTGATTTGTGCCACATGTAGAACAGAACAAATACAAGTACACAACTCATCGGAAGTGATAGCTTTTCTTCCCTGGAAACTCTTGCGATTCACAGATGTCTGTGGACATTGTGTTTGCGTTAGAATACTCTGGCACCCGTACAGTCTCTTTGCAAGATTTGTGATGGAAATCTGGCTACTCACTACAGTAAGATGTGCTAACCTATTTTGCCCCACTAAAACCAAGGTGGAAGATTGGGCTACTCGCTACCTTAAGATGCACTAACCTATTATTATTATGTGCCGGTGCAACATATTGTGTAATGGAAAAGTACTTCTAGCTTTCATTACCTGTATTATGCTGTCTTTAAGATGCGCTAACCTATTAGTTCTCAGAATGGGGAAACATATCCTATGTTTAAGTTACTTTGTTTTATGAATTATGATTCATTACCTGTATTATGCTGTCTCCATCCATTTTTTATCATCCTAATGTATTTCGTGAATCATGTACAGGTAAAGCTTATCAAGTGTCTCGTGGACAACATTGTTGTTGATATCTCATTTAACCAAGTTGGTGGATTGTGTACACTTTGTTTCCTTGAACAGGTGTGTTCTCTTGTTCAAATCAAATGAATGTGTATACTATGTGCAAATGACCTGCTGGAATCATTTTTTTCTGTATAGCACTAGCTAACACTATCAAATCTACTGATGTACAATGCTGACTATATGGTTTTGCTTATTGCATATAGATTCAAGGATTAAAACTAGACTTTCCTGCCTATACACTTCTAATGGATTTTCATTTTATTAGGTTGACAACCTGATCAATCAAAACCATTTATTCAAGCGGAGTATCATATTGGTGAAGGCGTGGTGTTTCTACGAGAGTCGTATTCTTGGAGCTCACCATGGTCTTATATCTACTTATGCATTGGAGACCCTTGTTCTGTACATATTTCACGTGTTCAACAACTGTTTTACTGGACCACTTGAGGTGATTTGTCTCTTGCATTTTACTATCCTTGCATGAGAACAGTGCTCATCCGTTACTTTTGCATTTGCAGGTGTTATACCGTTTCTTAGAATTCTTTAGCAACTTCGACTGGGAGAAATTTTGTTTGAGTTTGTGGGGGCCAGTTCCTATAAGTTCACTTCCAGATATGACTGGTAATCTGATATATGTCACTTACTTTACTGCTGTTTCATAGTTAATTGTAACATGGTAGTTTTAACTTTTTTGTTATTTCATGCAGCGGAACCCCCGCGGATGGACACTAGTGAATTGCTGCTGACCAAGGCCTTCTTGGATAGATGCAATCATCTGTATGGAGTTATGCCTCGCACCCAGGAGAACCAGGGTCAACCATTTGTTTCAAAGCACTTCAATGTTATTGATCCCTTACGAGCAAATAACAACCTTGGAAGAAGTGTCAGTAAAGGTGACTATCAAACTATCTAAAAGATTCTAATTGAAGCAGATGAATTGAACAGAGTTCATACTTGGTGTTTTTTCCTATTGCTGCTATCAATAGGCTCTGATTCTATTCACTAATACTTTAATAATAAAATGAATTATTTGGTAAATATTATGCATAATTGTTAATCCCTCTGTTTTTTTTACTCCGCATATTAGATTTGTCAAAAGTCAAACTTTTTAAAGTTTGACCAAATTTATATTAAAAAATATCAACGTCTGCTATACCAAATAAATATAATATGAAAATATATTACATGATCTAATGATACACATTCTGTATTGCGAATGTTAATAAATGTATGTGTAAACTTGGTCAAACTTTGGAGACTTTGATTTCAGACAAGCCTAATATGCGGAGTAAAAATGAAATGGACAGAGTATCTACAAATAACATGCTCGTAACTTTTCAACTGGTGGAAGCTCACCATTTTACTGATGTATCTAGGCAAGTAATAAGTAGTTACAATGAATTATCCATCTGTGCACGTGCTGTAAATGGTTCTTCCTCTAGGTACAGGAGTTCGGTTTCCCATTTTGGCCAAGCCAGTACATGGTTGATTAAGAGGTGATATCTGTAGCAATTTAAAACCATAATATACATTGTCTGTTTGTACAAACTTACATATATTGTCTTTGTAGTGATTTTGCTGCTGTGATTGATCATCCTCTTGAATACAGCGAGTTTTATATTGTATTTTGGCTTTGCTGATAGATAAGTTCCTGTTACTTTTGCAGGCAACTACTTTAGAATACGCAGTGCCTTTTCTTTTGGGGCAAAAAGGCTGGCAAAGTTACTTGAATGTCCAAATGAAAATCTAATTGCTGAAGTAAATCAGTTCTTTACAAATACATTGACAAGACATGGGAGTGGGAATCGTCCCGACGCGCCTACACCAAATCTGTTTCCTAAACATGCTCTGAAGATTGTCCCTGCTGAAGCATCAAACAGCCACGAAAATGCAACAATGCCCAAGAAAAAGATGGAAAAACCTAAAGTTCGAGTTAATCAGGGCAGTCTCATTGAAGGTTCTCACAGCTATGCTGAACCTATTTCTCAACAACCTCAGAGAAGTGATCTACGCTCTCGGAATTCACCAAAGGCAGTTCATCCTGCTGTTTCTCATGCACAACACCAAAAAGTTAATGCGACACAACCCAACACCAAGGTCTCTGAACAGCTTGAAAGGAACAAGTCTGGTGGATCAATGCCAAGTGAAAGGGATGGGAGAATGCCAAATGCTCTGTTTGTTAATGGCCGAAATGGGCAAAACATGTCTCCGTTTGCAAGAACCCAGTCTAGCCCTGAACTGACAGATCCTTCTATTGAAGGATATTCTCGTGGAAGGCGAACTAGAGTGGTAGAAATGGAGAAGCCTGTGAACAATGATTACAATAACAGAAGGAATAACTTAGTTCCAGAAGTGCCTAGCAACCACAGCACTAAATCTTCACAGGATGAGTCAATGTCTTCCATGAACAGTTCATCTCACCCTAGTGCAAAAGCAGCTTCTGAATCAAATAGTGTTTCCAGCAGCTATCATGAAGACAATGGTTTTGTAATTAACGAAGAACTTCCTTCTGTATCTGAGGCATCAGAGATGCAGCATGAGGAACATGCTCTAGTTAATCTAATGGCATCAGCAAAGTTGCATGGTTTCAATGGACAGGCTCCATTGCCAATGCAATTACCTTCTCATATGTCTGTAGCATCTTTGCCCTTACTGCCTCCAACAGCTTTTCCTCAAAAACCTTTTGCCGGTATTCCACCAACTAGCTTAATTGGGAGCCAGTGGTTGCACAACATGCAGTTTCTCCAAGGATTTGTTCCACCACCTATGGCCCATTATACTTACAACCCTTCGTTTGCACCAAACACAGAGGATGGTAACGAGAGTGAAAAAAGTACCACATCAGATTCGAATCTTGATCCTGGCAACGCTCAGTATGAGTATGGTTTTCGGTTGTCTAGAAATTTCAACCATGAAGGAAGGGATTCACATGTGCATCATTTTGATGACAACAACCGTTCCTCTTCACCTAATGGTGTATCTGGCCCCCCCTTGGACAGGCAGATGCAATATACGGTTGAGGATAGCGGAGTAGTAGAGGAAAACTATACCAACATGTTTCAAAATCAAACAAATAGAGAAGTAAGGAGAAATGCCCCCATGGGCAGTGGAAATTTGAGAACTACTTCACAACCCAGTTCTTCCAAAAGCAAAGCTCTGTCAGAGAGTTCATGGGATGAAAGAGCTGCAAAGACATCACGAGCTTCGAGGGACAAATGGGAAAAAAAGCCTTCCTTTCCAGCCCCTGCCACAACCACACTGAGCATAAGTAAGACTGGTTGGCAGACAGGAAATACCAGTGACCATATGCTGACAGAAGCAGATGAAGGCGCCAGGAATGGTGTTGTACTGCCAGTTATTAGACATGAAGCTTCTGACATAGTAACAGGATCTGTCTCGTCAGATCCATCAAGAACTAGTCAAGTACGGAATGATTTTAGCGCATCATGGATGCCTAATCCCATGTTTGCACCTTTTCTTATTGGTTCCTCTCAGCAGAGGCAAGCTGATAACTCTGGACTGACTTTTGTCCCAACAGGTCCACCGGTTCCTTTTGTTGTGCTCCCATATGTGCCTGGCAATAGTGATGGATCTGTTCCACAGTTCGAGGGAAATGACGGAATTGATCAGTTCCCTGTCAATGTTGCTGTTCAAAATTTTGGTTCACTCAATGATGTTCACCAACCTGATAACAGTGCTACCTCAACGACATCATCCAGTACTGTAGCTAATCCATCCTATGATCACAAACCTGACATTTTGAACAGTGATATTGCCAGCCATTGGCAGAATTTACAATATGGACGATTCTGCCAAGATGCACGCCCCATGGGTCCTGTATTATACCCTTTTGCAGTGCCTCCAGGGTACATGCAGGGGCATGTTCCATGGGATGGGCCTGGAAGACCACCTTCACCAAATGTTAACTGGACACAGATGGTGGGTCCTGGCCAAAGAGCCTTTCCTATGATGCCTCTACAGCCAGCTTCGGAAAGAGTTACTGCTGTTCCTCCGCACTATGGAGAGCATGCACCCAGATACCGTGGTGGAACAGGAACCTACTTGCCAAATCCTGTAAGCTCCTAATAAATCGTTCATTTGTCTTACCTTATTGTAAACATAACATGCTTATTCTTGGTATCTCAAAAAATAATATAGAAAAACAAGCTTTTGTAAATTTACCGGCTTTAGCAGTGTAGTTTCATCAGCATCATCTTTCTGAAATGTAATACAGTATCATTTGTCCCAGCTTGTGAAACATATGTCATATTCCCTCTGTTCCTAATATAAGTCTTTAGAGATTTCGTTACGGACTGCATACAGATGTATATAGACATACTTTAGAGTGTGAATTCACTTATTTTGCTCTGTATGTAGTCCGTAGTGGAATCTCTTAAAAGACTTATATTTAGGAACAGAGGGAGTAGGTTTTAAGTTCGTAGCCAGCTGCATGCCATATTACTCAAACGATCTAGTGGAAAGAGGGGCATGTTGTTATTGTCAGACAGAAACAGATGACCCTAATGTGAGATTGTAACGTTGATATTTTTTATGGATGAATTTGTTTCATAGGTGTGCGTGGAAGCTTGCTATCCATGTGCCAGAACCATGAGTTGGTCGCGAGATCCTATGGGTTTCACCTCTAGCCTACCCCAACTTGTTTGGGACTAAAGGCTTTGTTGTTGTTGTTGAATTTGTTTCATAGGTACAGTTATAAAAACGGCAACTCTAATAGCACAAATGTGTTTACCTGTAATATTCAAGAGAAAATGTTCTTCAGCTTGTCATGAATACAGTTTGCACCCCAGAAACAGACAGAGAGTACCGTTACCAAGTGTCTGGTTCCATGATGCTTAGTAGTAACTGGTAAAGCCTAGTCAAGAAGTATTAGTAGTAACTAGTAAGTAGTAACTGGAACCATCTTCTTGAAACTTTCCTTGCAATCCATCAACTCAAATGTTGCCATCGATCTGGTTCTGTTGTACTAAGATCTTTGTACTTAATGTGGTTATAATATCCTGTAAATATCGCTACGAAGGTGTGGATTTTAGTCATCACTCATCGCTAAGTGAAAGTAGGAATTTTCTTTGAAAAGTGGAAGTAGGAACAATTTCAGTATCCCTAAGTGTAGTGCACATGGTGTTGGCATTATGGTTCATTGGCTGATGGAGTCTCAGCTAACTGGAGTGTGACTGGTCATCCGTTGCTGCATGGGAAACTCAAGAGCTTATATCATGGATATAAGATATTCTGGGTGATGTATAGCTCTATCCCCCTCCACCACTTGTGCAGTTGTGCCTGAAGGGCAATATAGTTTATCAGGCGATTCTTTATGAACATGATAGTTGCTTTACGAACATAATAGTATTTTAACTGGGAATACTAAGCTGTCAATTCTGTTTGTTGCATTTTCTCAGAAGGTTCCATTTAGGGACCGAGAGCGTCCCTCGAGTTCAAGATACTACAGAGGAGGTTATAATAGTGACAAGGGTGACAATAGTGATAAAGAAGGAAGTTGGGCAAACTCAAGACAACGAAATACAGGCCGCAACTATGGACGTAGCCAATCAGAGAGGTATGGCATGAGGTCTGATAGGCAGACAACAGATGAAGGTCAGTTTGACAGGCAGCGGAGATCCTATAGAAATGACTCACACAGGCATGAGGCAGGTGCTCAATACCTTGGACAGGGTCAATCTCATGGATCCACAAACTCTACTCGCAGACCAGGGAATATGGCACATGGGGTTTACTCATCACCATATGCAGTGCCAAATGGCGTTGGTGCTTCAGATTCACCGTATCTTATGGTTTACCCATACGAACCAGCTGCAAATCATGGTTCTTCCTCTGAACCGCTTGAATTTGGTTCACTGGGGCCAATCTCTATGGCAGATGATGGTGATCTACCACAGCCCACTCGCCAAGTAATGGCCAATGGCTTTTATGGGCAAAGACATACTGCCTTTAGGGTTAATTCCTCTCATTCATCTCCTGATCAACCATCCTCACCTCAACCTCGCAGGTAATATCCCTCGCTTGTCTCTTTTCTTGCATATCATTTCTGTATTACTCCCTCCGTCCAAAATAAGTGTCTCGTTAACTTTTATTTGCGAAAAGAAACTGGTATGTGTTTCCATGTGCATCATCAGAGGTAGTGTGATAACAATTGCTACTGTCATTCTAGCTAAAATTGAGTAATTGACAAAATAAATAAATAAATACCGAACGAGTGATATGTTTTGGGATGCAGTGGAGTTTTAGCTACTTAACTTTCATTCTTCGGCGTAGCTATCTTTTTCTGTTACCCTTGAGGATATGACTTGTCGAGCTGACATTTTTACTATGCTTTCTGCATTATGCTGAATGTGATGGAGCTGTGAAAGCTTTAACTTTGGCACATCAGTAATTATGTTGATCAAAACATGGAATAAAGAATGAAGTGGAAGTTATCTCGCGGCAAACACGTCATATATCTTTGGATATCTATTTTGTGTTGAAGTGCTATTCAATTATTGTTGGCTAAACATTTTTGTTACTACCGAAAGAGAAGATAATCGATATCAGTTCTATGTTTCGTACAAGCAGTATTCTGATGATTATTTTACATGGTAGTTATTTGGTTCTATTCTTCAAACATTGTGTCATTAAATGAATTACAGTTGGATCAAATTACGTAATAATTTCATAAATTATTCAGTTTGCTTCTGTGGAATGCTGTCTTGATTGTTACCACTGTCAGTATTTTGCAGCATCTGTTGTCACCACCCTGATCCTTATGTTTTCTTTTGAAGGTAGCTGGAAGGATACGATAGCTTGGCTCTGATACTGAACCGATGCTCACCCTTCAGTTATATTTAGCTCTGGTGCCTGTGATTATGTCGTACGCGACTGCATATTGTTGGACCATCTGGTGTCTGGAGTGCACATGTGCCTTTAGCTGGTAAGCAGCTGGTGGCCGGATACCTCACCAATATTTAGTTTGTCCAAAGAGACATCAGTCAGCAGCAGGTCATTTTACTGGCAAGTAGCTGATGATACTTTGAGATGCCTCGGGAATATTTAGTTCCATGGAAAGACGCACCAGTCCTTCCAACATGCTTTACTGGGCTTTTCTGAGACTAAAGCAGAATCACCTTCTGAATAAACCATGGAACCGGGAAGACGAGAATATATCCTCTTGTCGACCCAAAGGATATGATCAAGGAAGGGTTAAGCCAGAATGCCAGCCCTCGTATTGTCATCTCGATATCAGAGACAAAAGTGGGGATTATCATCAGATTCTACTAGTACTGCCTGGGCACCTATCCAGAGCCGAAAGCTAATAGTGAACTCATGTCACTGGGCAGAAGCAAGATCATGTAATCATGTTTTCACATATGGAAAACTTTTCACGTTAGATGTATTAGGGTTTAAGAATCTTGAAGTTGAGTTTCTAGCTTCGAGGAATATGATTATCTGAATTACTCTATGGCTAATGAAAAGATCAATCGATCGCTTCGTTTTGATCAGCTTCTTTTCTCAGACGTGCTCTCTGATGGTTTTATTCAGGTGCGGTTTGATTTCTGTCCGGTTGTATATGCCCATCCCTTGTGTTGAGCAATCTGACGTTCTCTTGTGTTGAGCAATCTGATGTTTTACCAGTTAGGTGCTGTCGATTCAGTTTCATATCCATCGGAAGTGCGCCATACCAGTTACTCTTCCTTCTGGTTCGTTGATGGTAAGACTAACAGCAACAGGCAGTTGCGGTTCAAGATGTAACAAAAAATTCAAATTTCGCATGTAGTAGTACTGACAGTATAAGAAGCCATTACTCCCATTCACCTTTTTAAACCATCTGCAATTCTGAACTAAACTGTGTATCTGTCTAGTGTTCCTTTCCCCCCTCAAGTCCAATCTCTCACTCTCTAGCGACTATGCTGCCACTAGATCCTGCCGCTGTGGCAAGAAGCAGTTATATGCAGTGCCACAACTCTCTGTGTTCCTGGCGAGCAACGGAGAGCTCCGTGATGCGTGTGCTCATTCTCCAACCCTTTTCTTGAGCTCCGTGATGAAGTCCTCCTTCTCCTGGTCCGTCATCCCCACCGTGGAGCAGTCGCCGACGCCCCACTCGGCGCCCCGCAGGCAGTACTTGTCCTGGATCTCCCTCTCGTTCCTGGAAAGGAGTAACATTGTTTGCCCCAAGGGATTTGTCACAAGAAGATGGCACGGAAGCAGCTACCTAGAGAGCTTATTTTCAGCGCAAACGCGCACGTACTTCTCTTTGTTTTGCTTGGACTTCTGGAGCAGCTCCCTGAGCACCTTGGAGGACTTGAACCTCGAGTCGTTCTCCGCGTACTTCCTCTGGTTCTCCGCTTGAGAGTTCATTCAGTGCAGGTCAAGGAGACATAAATAAGCATACACAGCAAAACCAAATTGGATATACGGTACTACTGTCTGAGATGAGATAGTGTAGAGCAAGTAGCTAGCTGAACCAACCATTCCATTTGTCCAAGAACTCGAGCCGGGGCAACGGGGGTGCTGGGATGGACTCCAGCCCGGTGGACCCTGACAGGATGCCGGCGCTCACTGCAAGTTCGCGGACCAATTTCAACGGGTGTTGGCCATTGCCGTACGTACGTGACTCTGCGTGAAGGATTTGCACCCTACCTGGAGTGGACCAGAGGACGAGCGAGAGGGAGACGGCGGCGGGGACGCCCAGCAGGAACGCCCGGCCGCTCTTCTCCGGCGTGCTGCAGCGGCCCCTCGCCGGCGGTGCCGGTGGCGCGCTGCAGAGGACGCGGAGGCCGAGCATGGTGCTTTGCTTTGGCCTGGCTGCCTCGCTAGAACGTAGGCGAGAGACCGAATGGATGGATGGATGAGCCGTTTAGCTACTCTGGCCTGGTCGAGTGAGGTTGCGGGTGGGGGGATTGGGGAGGGGCGGGCGCCACTCTCACTACCTGTTCTCTTGTCAGCCACTAACGATGGGGGTCATCTCGGAGGTTGCCCTTGGGATCTTTTTCTTCAGTGTAAGTGTATGCCAGTCTTGCAGCGGCGTTTGGGGTTTGTTTGGTTCGCGTAGAAAACTTGGTGGGATTGCATGGAAGTTGGTAGATATATAGAAAACAAAACGAAATATTTCATTTTTTTCCCACATGTTTAGAAATATGCGGGCGCGTTTGGTAGGCTGCATCAAAGCCCAACCAACCTCTCACGGGCTAAGTACTGAGTTGTTTGGTTGCATGGCTTGCATTTAAAAGATCCACAATGGAACCCTTCAAATGATCCCTCGTACGTCCGCGGACGCACCTGATCAGTGAACGGACAGAAGAGAGAAAGATAAAAAAGTGATCCAATCGAACCCATCATATCGTCCCTATATGTCCGGATTGTCCGCGAACCCTGATATCCATATCAAATATGTAGAGGATATGAAAGCTCGCAAACGCGTTCCCGGTCAGTTCACCACATAGGATGCGATCCCATCTCCGAACACCTTTTCTTTTCTTTATTCATTCTTTTCTTTTTCTCTCTTCCTCTCCACTAACCACATGCAAGTGACCGGACATATGGGGAAGAAATTGAGGTATGTGGCTGCGCGGAGATAAAAAAGGGGACACGTCCGGTCATTGACCGGCGCGTCCACGGGCGTTTAAGGATTTGAATTTACAAGTCGTGGTTGAAGATGCTCTTAGAAACTAGTTTGCAAGAAGCTTAAAGCGCTTTCAGTCAAGTTCATCAGAAACGCCGTTTGATAAAAGATCTTAGAGTGTTTAAGGTTGGACCAGGAGGGTCTCTTAGGCCTTCTTTTTTCTGCCCACAGGAGTTATTTTCCATTCTCTTTTATTTTGCGGTGACTAGCTTGCACAATGTTAAAGGCACCTCAAAACTTGGCTTTAGAGAAACACTCAAATCGACCATTGCTCCTCAAGTACACACAAAACACTAATGAATTTTTTTCCGCGACGCCATCGCAACCAAATGCAACACATGCAAATGTATCAAACTCAACATACTTTTCTATGTATTCTTTTCTCCACTGTTTGGTAACTGTCGTGGTTATCAGTGGCAATAAGTCTAGAGGTGTGTATGAATAGGCGTTGTATCTATCGAAGGATGAATATGGAGTATGTGTTGGAAATATGTCCTAGAGGCAATAATATATATATTGAATAAAAGGGGTTCCCCCTGCTCTATTTTATTGAAGCATCGAACCAGATAGTTTTTACAGCCCAAACATTCAGCCAGAACATCTCAACCTCGCAAACTACCAGACGACTAACCATCGAAAGCAGGAAAATATTCAGCTACAGCAGCTAGCACAGTATATTACAGACGCAAATATATCGTAGTTCCAGGACTAGTCCTACAACCAAGCGATGCGCAACAATTCTCCCTTGAACTTGTCCAGCTTAGCGGCGAACTGACGAAGGAGCTCCTCCTGTGTGGCGTGGCAGAGCACATCCCATTATCGAAGAAAAGCTCGAAGTTTCACAAGGACGCATGCTAGACTTCTCCAAGAACGACCCTGGAAACAAAAGTCATTTCTCAGTCTCCACATGCTCCACAAGGAAGCCGCAACAATCATATTTTGCACAGGCATTTTCTTATGTAGTTGCCATAAGACACAAACGTCTTTAAAACAGGAAATATCATAATCTGGAAATGAAATAGAGAAAAGTTTCCAAAGACATCTAGCCACCACACAATCAAAGAATAGATGTTGCATCGATTCCATTTCTTTACAGAACAGACAAGTAGGATCACTGACAGTCCTACGCTTCGCTAAATTGTCCCTCGTCAGGACCTTGTTATACACACACAACCAGAGAAACACATGAATCTTTTGAGGGCAAAGAATTTTCCACAATTTTTCCCCAATGGTAGAAACCACTCCCCCAAAATTGATAGTATGATAAAATGATTTAACCGAGTATACCCCATTTTTTTCTAACATCCAGATTGGGGTATCTGGAGCCTGTGTTAAGTGGACAGCTTGAACAATCTCAAGAAGCTGATTCCATCTAATTAACCCCTTATAGTCAAACACATCTCCTAAAAGAAAGTTTGAGATTAACACCATGCCATACTTGTGAGATGGTGCATTCAGACTGGTTACAAATGGAAAACAGATCCCAAAACTGAACTTTGAGGGAAGAATCCCCAAAACATATGTCATGCCAAAATTTGATGCTCTCCCATTACCAACATCCCGTTTATAAAAATTTCTTGAGGCATTTAATGCCCAAGTTACACTCTTCCAAAAGGAGAAGCCATTGTCAGTTTTAGCCCAAAAGATATTGGGGGAAACAATGTTATACTTGAAGGAAATAACTTCTTTCCAATCTTTAGGTTGTGGATCAGACAACCTTCTCCCCTAGGAAGCTAGGAGGGCCATATTAAATTCTAAGTTGGGAACACCCATGCCCCCAAAAGCCTTCTTCCTGGTGATCAGGCCCCAATTAGCCAAATTATATTTGTGTTGGTCACCTACATTCCCCCAGAAGAAATGGTCCACCTGGGAATTAATAGCATCTATCGCCCATTTAGGGTACCTAATCACAGCCATAAGGTAGGAAGGGATACTGACTATACAAGCGCAAAGCAGTATTAATTTACCTCTGTAAGATAGATGCTGACCCAGCCAACCAGAAATACAACTAATAATCCTATCAATGATAGGTTGCAGATCCTCTCTACGCAATTTATCAAAATGAAGGGGACCCCCAAGTATTTGATGGGAAAAGAACCAATCTTGCAACTAAAAATCTAGGCAAAAGATTTAGCAACCTCTTCCTCAATATTAATGGTAAGAAGGTCACTCTTATGAAAGTTAATCTTCATCCCAGACAGGTTTTCAAAACAAGACATAATCCATTTGAAATTTCCGACTTTGTCTTTGGAGTTAGCCAAAAAAAGGAGAGTGTCATCAGCATACTGTAAACTGACAATCCCTCCATTAACCACATGAGGCAGAAGCCCCAAAATAAAATTTCGTTGAGCAACTTTAGACAACATTTTGGAAAACACATCAGCAACTAGGTTGAAAAGAAGAGGAGAAATGGGATCCCCTTGTTTGAGACCCTTAACACCCACAAAATAGGGCCGAGTCATATCATTGATTCAGACACTGAATGTACTGTTAAGAATTACACTCTTAATCCAAGAAATCCACCTGGTCCCAAACCCCTAGATCTGAGCATGTCAAAAAGAAATTCCCAACTCAACCTATCATAGGCTTTCTCATAATCTAGTTTGAGCACAAGCCCTTGAGTTTTGGATCTCTTAATCTCATGGATAACTTCATGGGCCAACAGCACACTCTCCAGAATAAATCTACCCTTAATAAAAGCAGTTTGGTTTGAGGAGATCAGTCTATCCCCAATAGGGGATAGTCTGGTGGTCATGGCCTTAGTAAGGATCTTAACTGCACAGTTCCCCAGACTAATAGGTCTGAACTTCTTCATATCTTTAGCATCTACTTATTTCGGAATTAACACAATGATGGCAAAGTTTAGTTTATAAATATCAAGATTCCCCATTTCAAAATCACTAACATGTTGGAATTATGCCCTAGAGGCAATAATAAATATAGTTATTATTATAATTCCTGTATCAAGATAATCGTTTATTATCCATGCTATAATTGTATTGAATGAAGACTTATATACATGTGTGGATACATAGACAAAACACTGTCCCTAGCAATCCTCTAGTTGGCTAGCTAGTTGATCAAAGATAGTCAGGGTCTTCTAATTATATACAAGGTGTTGTTGCTTGATAACTGGATCACGTCATTAGGAGAATCACGTGATGGACTAGACCCAAACTAATAGACGTAGCATGTTGATCGTGTCATTTTGTTGCTACTGTTTTCTGCGTGTCAAGTATTTGTTCCTATGACCATGAGATCATATAACTCACTGACACCGAAGGAATGCTTTGTGTGTATCAAACGTCACAACGTAACTGGGTGACTATAAAGATGCTCTACAGGTATCTCCGAAGGTGTTCGTTGAGTTAGTATCGATCGAGACTGGGATTTGTCACTCCGTGTGACGGAGAGGTATCTCGGGGCCCACTCGGTAATACAACATCACACACAAGCCTTGCAAGCAATGTGACTTAGTGTAAGTTGCGGGATCTTGTATTACGGAACGAGTAAAGAGACTTGATGGTAAACGAGATTGAAATAGGTATACGGATACTCACGATCGAATCTCGGGCAAGTAACATACCGAAGGACAAAGGGAATGACATACGGGATTATATGAATCCTTGGCACTGAGGTTCAAACGATAAGATATTCGTAGAATATGTGGGATCCAATATGGGCATCCAGGTCCCGCTATTGGATATTGACCGAGGAGTCACTCGGGTCATGTCTACATAGTTCTCGAACCCGCAGGGTCAGCACACTTAAGGTTCGACGTTGTTTTATGCGTATTTGAGTTATATGGTTGGTTACCGAATGTTGTTCGGAGTCCCGGATGAGATCACAGACGTCACGAGGGTTTCCGGAATGGTCCGGAAACGAATATTGATATATAGGATGACCTCATTTGATTACCGGAAGGTTTTCGGAGTTACCGGGAATGACGAATGGGTTCCGGATGTTCACCGGGGGGGGGGGGGGGCAACCCACCCCGGGGAAGCCCATAGGCCTTGGGGGTGGTGCACCAGCCCTTAGTGGGCTGGTGGGACAACCCAAGTGGGCCCTATGCGCCAAGGATAGAAAATCAAAGAGAAAAGAAAAAAAAGGAGGTGGGAAAGGAGAGAAGGACTCGAGTTTCCAATCCTAGTTGGACTAGGATTGGAGGAGGACTCCTCCTCCCTTGGTGGTGCAGCCCTTGGGGCTCCTTGAGCCTCAAGGCAAGCCTCCCCTCCCTCCTCCTATATATATGGAGCAATTAGAGCTGATTTGAGACAACTTTTCCAAGGCAGCCCGACCACATAACTCCACGGTTTTACCTCTAGATCTTGTTTCTGCGGAGCTCGGGCGAAGCCCTGCCGAGATTAGATCATCACCAACCCCCGGAGCGCCGTCACGCTGCCGGAGAACTCTTCTACCTCTCCGTCTCTCTTGTTGGATCAAGAAGGCCGAGATCATCGTCGAGCTGTACGTGTACTGAACGCGGAGGTGCCGTCCGTTCGGCATTAGATCGTGGGACGGATCGCGGGACGGTTCGTGGGACGGTTCGCGGGGCGGATCGAGGGACATGAGGACGTTCCACTACATCAACCGCGTTCACTAACGCTTCTGGTGTGTGATCTACAAGGGTACGTAGATCGGAAATCCCCTCTCGTAGATGGACATCACCATGATAGGTCTTCGTGCGCGTAGGAAATTTTTTGTTTCCCATGCGACGTTCTCCAACAGTGGCATCATGAGCTAGGTACATGCGTAGATGTCTTCTCGAGTAGAACACAAAAGTTTTTGTGGGCGGTGATGTGCGTTTTGCTGCCCTCCTTAGTCTTTTCTTGATTCCGCGGTATTGTTGGATTGAAGCGGCTTGGACCGACATTACTCGTACGCTTACGAGAGACTGGTTTCATCGCTACGAGTAACCCCCTTGCTCAAAGATGACTGGCAAGTGTCGGTTTCTCCAACTTTAGTTGAATCGGATTTGACCGAGGAGGTCCTTGTATAAGGTTAAATAACAATTCATATATCTCCGTTGTGGTGTTTGCGTAAGTAAGATGCGATCCTACTAGATACCCATGGTCACCACGTAAAACATGCAACAACAAAATTAGAGGGCGTCTAACTTGTTTTTGCAGGGTATGCTTGTGATGTGATATGGCCAACGATGTGATGTGATATATTGGATGTATGAGATGATCATGTTGTAATAGATAATATCGACTTGCACGTCGATGGTACGACAACCGGCATGAGCCATAGGGTTGTCTTTAAACTAACGTTTGTGCTTGCAGATGCGATTACTATTTTGCTAGGATGTAGCTTTAGTAGTAATAGCATGAGTAGCATGACAACCCCGATGGCAACTCGTTGATGAAGATCATGGTGTGGCGCCGATGACAAGAAGATCGTGCCGGTGCTTTGGTGATGGAGATCAAGGAGCACGTGATGATGGCCATATCATGTCACTTATGAATTGCATGTGATGTTAATCCTTTTATGCACCTTATTTTGCTTAGAACGACGGTAGCATTATGAGGTGATCTCTCACTAAAATTTCAAGACGAAATTGTGTTCTCCCCGACTGTGCACCGTTGCTACAGTTCGTCGTTTCGAGACACCACGTGATGATCGGGTGTGATAGACTCAACGTTCACATACAACGGGTGCAAAACAGTTGTGCACGCGGAACACTCGGGTTAAGCTTGACGAGCCTAGCATGTACAGACATGGCCTCGGAACACATGAGACCGAAAGGTCGATCATGAATCATATAGTTGATATGATAAGCATAGGGATGCTTACCACTGAAACTATACTCAACTCACGTGATGATCGGACTTGAGCTAGTGTAAGTGGGTCATGAACCACTCAAATGACTAGAGAGATGTACTTTTTGAGTGGGAGTTTAGCAAGTAATTTGATTAAGTTAAACTCTAATTATCTTGAACATAGTCTAAGTCCACTTTGAATATATTTGTTTTGTAGATCATGGCTCACGCGACAGTCACCCTGAATTTTAATACGTTCCTAGAGAAAGCTAAGTTGAAAGATGATGGAAGCAACTTTGTAGACTGGGCTCGTAATCTTAAGTTGATCCTACAAGCTGGGAAGAAGGATTATGTCCTTAATGCTGCGCTAGGAGATGAACCACCCGCTACGGCTGACCAGGATGTTAAGAACGCTTGGTTAACACGTAAGGAGGACTACTCAGTAGTTCAATGTGCAGTCTTGTATGGCTTAGAACCGGGATTTCAACGTCGCTTTGAGAATCATGGAGCATATGAGATGTTCCAGGAGTTGAAGTTTATCTTTCAGAAGAACGCCCGGATCGAGAGGTATGAGACCTCCGATAAATTCTATGCTTGCAAGATGGAGGAGAATTCGTCTGTCAGTGAACATGTGCTCAAAATGTCTGGGTACTCAAACCGTCTAGCTGAGCTGGGGATTGAACTCCCGCAAGAGGCTATCACTGACACAATTCTCCAATCACTGCCGCCAAGCTATAAGGGCTTTGTGTTGAACTACAACATGCAAGGGATGAACAAGTCACCCGGCGAGTTGTTTGCGATGCTGAAAGTCGCAGAGTCTGAACTCCGTAAAGAGCATCAAGTGTTGATGGTGAATAAGACCACTAGTTTCAAGAGAAACGGCAAAGGCAAGAAGGGTAATTCAAAGAAGAGCGGCAAGCCTGTTGCCAATCCTACGAAGAAACCCAAAGCTGGACCTAAGCCTGAAACAGAGTGCTACTATTGCAAGGGTATGGGTCACTGGAAGCGTAACTGGCCCAAGTATCTGGCTGATAAGAAGGCGGCCAAAGAAAAATCAGGTATATTTGATATACATGTTATTGATGTGTACTTAACCGGCTCTCGTAGTAGTGCCTGGGTATTCGATACCGGTTCTGTTGCTCATATTTGCAACTCGAAACAGGAACTGCGGAATAGGCGAAGGCTGGCGAAAGATGAAGTGACGATGCGCGTAGGAAATGGTTCCAAGGTTGATGCAATCGCCGTCGGCACAGTTTCACTTCAGTTACCATCGGGATTAGTTATGAACTTGAATAATTGTTATTTAGTGCCTGCGTTGAGCATGAACATTATATCTGGATCTTGTTTATTGCGAGAGGGTTACTCTTTTAAGTCAGAGAATAATGGTTGTTCTATTTCTATGAGTAACATCTTTTATGGTCATGCACCGAATGTGAGAGGATTGTTCATATTGAATCTTGATAACGATACGCATATACATAACATTGAGACCAAAAGATTTAGAGTTAACAATGATAGCGCCATGTTTTTGTGGCACTGCCGCTTAGGTCATATTGGTGTAAAGCGCATGAAGAAACTCCATCCGATGGACTTTTGGAGTCACTTGACTTTGATTCACTTGACACGTGCGAACAATGCCTCATGGGCAAGATGACTAAGACTCCGTTCTCCGGAACAATGGAGCGTGCCAGTGACTTGTTGGAAATCATACATACCGATGTGTGCGGTCCGATGAGCGTGGAGGCACGCGGCGGATATCGTTATTTTCTCACCTTCACTAACGATTTGAGTAGATATGGTTATGTCTACTTAATGAAGCACAAGTCTGAAACATTTGAAAAGTTCAAGCAATTTCAGAGTGAAGTTGAAAATCATCGTAACAAGAAGATCAAGTTCCTACGGTCTGATCGTGGGGGTGAATATCTGAGTTTCGAGTTTGGTGCTCACTTAAGACAATGTGGAATTGTTTCACAGTTGACACCGCCTGGAACACCACAGCGTAATGGTGTGTCCGAACGTCGTAATCGTACTTTAATAGAGATGGTGCGATCTATGATGTCTCTTACCGATTTGCCGTTATCGCTTTGGGGTTATGCATTAGACACAGCTGCATTCACTTTAAATAGGGCACCATCAAAATCCTTTGAGACGACACCATACGAACTGTGGTATGGCAAAAGGCCAAAGTTGTCGTTTCTTAAAGTTTGGGGATGTGATGCTCATGTCAAAAAGCTTCAGCCTGAAAAGCTGGAACCCAAAGTGGAAAAGTGCGTCTTCATAGGTTACCCAAAAGAGACAGTTGGGTACACCTTCTATCTCAAATCCGAGGGCAAAGTGTTTGTTGCTAAAAACGGAACTTTTCTCGAGAAGGAGTTTCTCTCGAGAGAATTGAGTGGGAGGAAGATAGAACTTGATGAGGTTGTCGAACCTCTCATCCCTTTGGATGGTGGCGCAGGGCAAGGGGAAACCCCTGTCGTTGCGACGCCGGTTGAGGAGGAAGTTAATGATGATGATCATGAAACTCCGGTTCAAGTTCCTATCGAACCACGCAGGTCGATGGGACCACGTGCTGCTCTAGAGTCGTACGGTAATCCCGTTTTGTCAATCATGTTGTTAGACAACAATGAACCTGCAAATTATGAAGAAGCAATGGTGGGCCCATATTCCAACAAATGGCTGGAGGCCATGAAGTCCGAGATAGGATCCATGTATGAAAACAAAGTGTGGACTTTGGAAGTACTACCTGAGGGCCGCAAGGCCATTCAGAAGAAATGGATCTTTAAGAAGAAGACACACGCTGACGGCAATGTGACCGTTTATAAAGCTCGACTTGTGGCAAAGGGTTTTTCACAAGTTCAAGGAGTTGACTACGATGAGACATTCTCACCCGTAGCGATGCTTAAGTCCGTCAGAATCATGTTAGCAATAGTTGCATTTTTCGATTATGAAATCTGGCAGATGGATGTCAAAACGGCGTTCCTTAACGGTTTCCTTAAGGAAGAGTTGTATATGATGCAACCCGAAGGTTTTGTCGATCCTAAGAATGCTAACAAGGTGTGCAAGCTCCAGCGATCCATTTATGGACTCGTGCAAGCATATCGGAGTTGGAACAAACGCTTTGATGAGGTGATCAAAGCATTTGGGTTTATACAAGTGGTTGGAGAATCTTGTATTTACAAGAAAGTGAGTGGGAGCTCTGTGGTGTTTCTAATATTATATGTGGATGACATATTGCTGATTGGAAACAACGTAGAGTTTTTGGAGAGCATAAAGGATTACTTGAATAAAAGTTTCTCTATGAAGGACCTAGGAGAAGCTGCTTACATACTAGGCATTAAGATCTACAGGGATAGATCAAAATGCCTGATAGGACTTTCACAAAGCACATACCTTGATGAAGTTTTGAAGAGGTTCAAAATGGAACAGTCCAAGAAAGGGTTCTTGCCGGTTTTACAAGGTACGAGATTGAGTAAGACTCAGTGCCCAGCAACTCATAAGGATAGAGAGCATATGAGCACCGTCCCCTATGCTTCAGCCATATGTTCTATCATGTATGCAATGTTGTGCACTAGACCGGACGTTAGCCTGGCCATAAGTATGGCAGGCAGGTTCCAGAGTAATCCAGGAGTAGATCACTGGACGGCGGTCAAGAATATCCTGAAGTACCTGAAAAGGACTAAGGAGATGTTTCTCGTGTATGGAGGTGACGAAGAGCTCGCCGTAAAGGGTTACGTCGATGCAAGCTTTGACACAGATCCGGACGACTCTAAGTCGCAGACCAGATACGTATTTATTCTTAATGGGGGTGCGGTAAGCTGGTGCAGTTCCAAGCAAAGCGTCGTAGCTGATTCTACATGTGAAGCGGAGTACATGGATGCCTCGGAGGCGGCTAAGGAGGGTGTCTGGATGAAGCAGTTCATGACGGATCTTGGAGTGGTGCCAAGCACACTGAATCCAATAGCCTTGTTCTGTGACAACATGGGTGCCATTGCCTTAGCAAAGGAACCACGGTTTCACAAGAAGACCAGACACATCAAACGACGCTTCAACCTCATCCGCGACTATGTCGAAGGGGAGGACGTAAATATATGCAAAGTGCACACGGATCTGAATGTAGCAGACCCGCTGACTAAACCTCTTCCACGAGCAAAGCATGATCAACACCAGAACTGTATGGGTGTTAGATTTATTACAATGTAATTCGCATGATGATGTGAGGGCTAGATTATTGACTCTAGTGCAAGTGGGAGACTGTTGGAATTATGCCCTAGAGGCAATAATAAATATAGTTATTATTATAATTCCTGTATCAAGATAATCGTTTATTATCCATGCTATAATTGTATTGAATGAAGACTTATATACATGTGTGGATACATAGACAAAACACTATCCCTAGCAAGCCTCTAGTTGGCTAGCCAGTTGATCAAACATAGTCAGGGTCTTCTGATTATATACAAGGTGTTGTTGCTTGATAACTGGATCACATCATTAGGAGAATCACGTGATGAACTAGACCGAAACTAATAGACGTAGCATGTTGATCGTGTCATTTTGTTGCTACTGTTTTCTGCGTGTCAAGTATTTGTTCCTATGACCATGAGATCATATAACTCACTGACATCGGAGGAATGCTTTGTGTGTATCAAACGTCGCAACATAACTGGGTGACTATAAAGATGCTCTACAGGTATCTCCGAAGGTGTTCGTTGAGTTAGTATGGATCGAGACTGGGATTTGTCACTCCGTGTGACGGAGAGGTATCTCGGGGCCCACTCGGTAATACAACATCACACACAAGCCTTGCAAGCAATGTGACTTAGTGTAAGTTGCGGGATCTTGTATTACGGAATGAGTAAAGAGACTTGCCGGTAAACGAGATTGAAATAGGTATACGGATACTGACGATCGAATCTCGGGCAAGTAACATACCGAAGGACAAAGGGAATGACATACGGGATTATATGAATCCTTGGCACTGAGGTTCAAACGATAAGATCTTCGTAGAATATGTGGGATCCAATATGGGCATCCAGGTCCCGCTATTGGATATTGACCGAGGAGTCACTCGGGTCATGTCTACATAGTTCTCGAACCCACAAGGTCTGCACACTTAAGGTTCGACGTTGTTTTATGCGTATTTGAGTTATATGGTTGGTTACCTAATGTTGTCCGGAGTCCCGGATGAGATCACGGACGTCACGAGGGTTTCCGGAATGGTCCGGAAACGAAGATTGGTATATAAGATGACCTCATTTGATTACCGGAAGGTTTTCGGAGCTACCGGGAATGTACCGGGAATGACGAATGGGTTCCGGATGTTCACCGGGGGGGGGGGGGGCAACCCACCCCGGGGAAGCCCATAGGCCTTGGGGGTGGCGCACCAGCCCTTAGTGGGCTGGTGGGACAGCCCAAGAGGGCCCTATGCGCCAAGGATAGAAAACCAAAGAGAAAAGAAAAAAAAAGGAGGTGGGAAAGGAGAGAAGGACTCCACTTTCCAATCCTAGTTGGACTAGGATTGGAGGAGGACTCCTCCTCCCTTGGTGGCGCAGCCCTTGGGGCTCCTTGAGCCTCAAGGCAAGCCTCCCCTCCCTCCTCCTATATATATGGAGCAATTAGGGCTGATTTGAGATAACTTTTCCAAGGCAGCCCGACCACATAACTCCACGGTTTTACCTCTAGACCGCGTTTCTGCGGAGCTCGGGCGAAGCCCTGCCGAGATTAGATCATCACCAACCTCCGGAGCGCCGTCACGCTGCCGGAGAACTCTTCTACCTCTCCGTCTCTCTTGCTGGATCAAGAAGGCCGAGATCATCGTCGAGCTGTACGTGTGCTGAACGTGGAGGTGCCGTCCGTTCGGCACTAGATCGTGGGACGGATCGCGGGACGGTTCGCGGGGCGGATCGAGGGACGTGAGGACGTTCCACTACATCAACCGCGTTCACTAACGCTTCTGCTGTGCGATCTACAAGGGTACATAGATCAGAAATCCCCTCTCGTAGATGGACATCACCATGATAGGTCTTCGTGCGCGTAGGAAATTTTTTGTTTCCCATGCGACGTTCTCCAACATAACCATGGCCATGAAATCATTTTTAATCAGATCCCAAAAAACCTGATAAAACAGGAAAGAAAGACCATTAGGTCCTGGTGCACCATGTGCATAGGAATTGAAGATGGCATCTTTAATTTCTTCTTCAGAAAAATCTTTCTATAACACTTCGTTTTCCTCGAGAGTAACCAATTCATCATCCTTCCAAAAGGAAGGACCCAAACTTATATTGTGTCTCTCTTCAAAACCAAAGAGATTTTTATAAAAAGATGTGGAAACCTCCAACATCTCTTTAGTAGAGTGAAGAGGGCCATCATCTCCATTAAGTTCAAAGAGGTGATTCTTCCTATGGCGATGATTAGCTAAGGCATGAAAATATCTGTTGTTCTTGTCTCCATCTAAAATCTTCCTATCTCTGGAACGCTGCCACAAGGCAGTCTCTTCTTTCTTCCAGATATCATCTAATTCTTTCTTAATAACCTCCATACGTGTCCTATCAGTCTCATTTAAACGGTTAGTTTCAGAGAACACATCAAGGATATCAAATTCTTGAAGAAGATCCTTCTTCTTTTTCTTAAGGGCAGCTTCAATATTGATGCTCCATCCCTTAATCTTTTTCCGAAGAATTCTAGTCTTATTCAGCCAGTTCTCAACAGCCACATTGCGGCATGGAGTGTTAGCCCAAGTCTTGCAAACTAAGTCTTTGAAATCAGGTTGGTCTAACCACCATTTCTTAAAACGAAAAGGTTTGGGGGAGGTAACCCTCCTAGCCTTCGCATCTAATAAAAGAGGGGTATGGTCACCCCCAACC
This sequence comes from Hordeum vulgare subsp. vulgare, assembly GCF_904849725.1. NCBI lineage: Eukaryota > Viridiplantae > Streptophyta > Magnoliopsida > Poales > Poaceae > Hordeum > Hordeum vulgare. The sequence goes on from NC_058521.1 coordinate 538,913,822, forward strand.
TGAGGAAGTGCAGAGAGAACAGACAAAGGGAAATGAGCATCCCAATAAGTGGATACAAGGACAAGATCAATCATAGCAAAGATAGGATCAATTTGGTTGTTACTCCAGGTAAAACTCCTATTAGCAATCTTGATCTCCATAAGCCCCCATTTGTTGATCCAATCATTGAACAAGTAGGAAAACTGGCTGTTAATCAGCCCATTATTCTTGTCCAAAGTAGATCTAACAAGATTAAAATCCCCACCAAACAACACAGGGTAGGAAATTTGGAGCATGATATCATGTAATACAGCAATGAAATCAATCTTTTGATCATTGTAGGCAGTACCATAAACAACAACCAATTGCCAAACAAAACCATCATCTTTATTTTTAACAGTAATAACCATGCAGAACTTCTTATTAACAATACCAATTATCTCAAATACATTGTTTCTAAGAACCACGAGGATGCCACCAATAGTATTAACAGTAGGGAGAATGTGCCAACAAAAGTCTCCCCCACTAGCAATGGTTTTCAACATGTGGTTCTCAATAATCTCTCTCTTGGTTTCAAAGAAACCCACAAAATCAATTATGTGTTTACTAATAAAATCTCCTAGGCACTGTAGTTTGCCATGTTGCCCTAGACCTCTAATGTTCCAAAAGGCTCCTACCATGTGATCTTAAAACGGTGAGATAAGCCACAAGGCTTGCCTTTAGTAAGAAGGGTTGGACTATCTAAAACTAAAACAGCAGTGCCCCCTGTTTTAGAATTAGGAATAGTACCCTTAGGAGAACTTTGAAACTGATTCTCCACATCTAGATTGTCAGGGAGAACAATCTCCGGGTTAAGATCAGCAAATTGAAAGCATCTTATTTTCTCATTATCTATCATGTTGCTAATAATAGAATCTTGTTCATTATCATTACTACCTAGACATATATCCACTTTCTTAGCATGATCAGCAAGGACATGTTTATCAAGAAAAGAAAAGGAATTACCTTTGAAAGTCTTGGGAATCTCCAGATTTTTCTTCTTTTGATATTCCTTAGCTTTCCATAATATTGATGTCCCCATGTCCTTTAGTAGTAGGCCTGATGGATAGAACAGGACCCCATTTGGTGGATTCCTCTTGAAATTTCCCTTTCTTTTCTGATCCAGTCTATTCCAAGGTATCAAGGAGAGATTTCTTAGTGGAGCTGAAATTTTTTATCATCTCATCATGGAGGCATTGCATCTCTGGAAGCTTGTCCACACATTCCTCATCAGATTCAGCCATATCAAAATTTTTGAGCTGTTCAGAACAGTAGTCCATATGGGCAGACATGGGAATTCCACCAAGAGGAGGGGATATCCTCATAGGGGAGTCGAGCATGTCATCCATAATGTCACCAGGATTGTTGGCCATAAGCCCACATGACTTAATCTCCTTCACAAAAGCTTCATGGTCTCCATCTGACATAAACTGGGGGTGGAACTCAGCTGCAGGAACAACTCCTGTCCGTTTGTCACTAGCAGAAGAGGTTGGGATGTATCTATCATAAAAAACTGCATGCTCACCATCTGACATAGGTTGGGAACCAACTGCAGAAACAGTACTTTTTTGCTTGTTACTGGTGGCTGAACCTAAAGTATTGTTTTTAGCAAAATTGGCCTTGTCTAGTTCATCTATTGGGTTAGCACCATCCTCCAAACTGTCCTTGTCAGTCAGGTCATTACCCTCCAGGTCTTCTTCCTCATCTTTATTATTACCCGACCCATCATCCTCTGGATCATCTCCATCACCCCCTTCTTCCCCAATCTGATCAAAACCCTCAACCGTGAAGAAAAGTAAATAGAGTTTCTTCTTCATTTCCACTAACCTCTCAAAAGGAATCTTGACTGGATCTCTACAAGCAACTTTCACACGATAGTCTCATAAAAACTCTTAAAAATACCATTCCAGTCCACATCCACAAGGATGCCAAAGCAGGAGGTGATCTGAGCAAAGACTTTCCATGCACACCATTTAGGTGGAATACCTTCTATCTGCACCCAAGCTTCAACCAATTCCCCATAAGGGTTTAGCATACCTTGCCATTCAACCACTTTTACAGAAACACCATCAATAGGCAGATCAAAAGGTGAGAATTCAATCAGGTCATCTACATTTTTCCAAGGGGGAAACCTTAGAAGAAATTTCTTGTCTTCTAGTTCCCTCATCTGCCACGGCCATTCCTTGTTTTTGCAGAAGATACCATTCAGTTGCATCAATAGCTTAGAGGCAGAAACCTCACCTCTCACAACATGGAGCAATGCACAGTTCTTGTAATTCATCCAACTGGATTCTACAACCACATGGACATCTACATGATAAAAACCTAAACCAGCTGCAACACTTCCAAAATAGGTGGCTGTAGGATATTGACGAGCCCAAGAAGCACAATTATTGACATTATGTCCACCCGCACAAATGAAGCATTTCTTGGGCTCAACACAATTGCCAATATAGTGACCCGGCCAGCTGCACTTAAAACAGGTCATCTCCTTATACCTGGAATCCAAGGCTTGGACATGAGGAGGAGTTGGGATCACAGGGGCCGTAGGAACAGGCTGGGCAGGGTTACCCCCACATGCTTGGTTCTTCCCAAGGCCCCCTCCCCCTTTGTTCAGGACAGGTTTGACAGCCGCGGGGGGGAGGAGGATGTTGAGGTAGGGGCCGATCTTTCTGCTCAGGAGCATCCTTCTTGCTGGGTTGGCAGCGAGGAGGTCACTGTTGTTGTTGACGACGTGGATCCATGTCCCCCTTAACAACCTCAGCAAAGGAGAGGGATCCAGAGCCAACTCCTTCCACCGAAATCTTGAAAAGAGTTGGGGCAGGATCAAATCTACCTAGTCTCTTCACAGGGAAGCAGTCATCCCTTGAGAACACTCTGCATCTAAAAAGATCCTTCCTGATCCAGAAGATTTTTTGGAGGGGAGGGTTAGGGTTCAATGGGGGCGGCTGGGAGGAAGGAGGGGGACGACAAGATATAGGGGAGGGGATAACCCACAGTTGCCCAAAAAAGTCCTCCATTGTTTCATCCAAGCTGTTTCCCACGTGGGAAGACAGGTTCTTCAAATGTGCTTTCCTCCCAACCACACATCCACTTATGAGGGGAGGGGGAATTGGTTTGGGGCCACTGACAGGGATTTTTGGTTGGTGGTTGTGCCTGTCCTCAGGAGACCCCATCGTCAGAGCCCCATGTTTAATTGGAGCAAAAGCTCCATCACCACGAGAAGATCGTCTGGAAGTCTGTGGATTGGATTGATCTGGATCGAATCTAAGGCCATCAGAAACAAGAAAAACAGTAGGAGTACAAACTCCTATCACAGGTTCTCTGATGTTTAGATCAGAAAGGTTAACTGACAAGGTCAAAGTATCAGGAGCAGAAATTCCTGATGGTTTGATAAAATTCTGTGGCATTTGGCTGTGTCTGCCATCAGGATGTCTCACTGCCAGCACCCCATGATGTATTGGAGCAGAAACTCCATCCACACAAGGGAATTGACTGATATTGTCTGAATTTGGTTGAGCAGGATTATCCCTAAGGTAATCAGATTGCTTAGGCAAACTACCTTGATCTAAGACACCATGTTCCTTATCAATTCGGAACCCTACCGTCCCAGCTACAACAGCAGGAGTAGAAACTCCAGTCCTATACTTATTGTCAATTCGATCAAAGACGTTTACTGACATATCTAAAGCTTCAGGAGTAGAAACTCCATTCTTAGTAACATCTAACAGAACCTCTGCATTCGACAGAAATCGAGCAGAACCAGTGTCTTGGATAAAATTCCTTACATTGGTGTCGGTTGTGTTTGGCAACGATTCATGCATATTAGTGAGATTAACAGCAACCTGTTCGCATCTAAAAATAGCCTGCTGATTACTAGATTCCATGGGAGCAAAATTCCCATCCCTAATCCGAGCGCGAAAACGAGAACCAGGAGCAGAGAAGAAAGCACGTACCTGAGGGAGGAGTGGATGAACCTCCCCTCGATCTCTCGGCCATGGTGGCAATTCGAAGCTATGCAGTAGCCCCCTCCCCGCCTGATGTCCTCGCCGCGAGATAGCCCGCCACGAGGCACGCCCACCGGGAGCCCGAGGAATCAACGGGCGTGAGGTGGGTTGACCCCTGGCGGCAGCGCCTCGAGAGGCATCTGGGACAACTCCAGCACCGGAGGTGGGTCGACGTTGAGGAGGAACGGGACCGCCGTCTTGAATCTGCTCCACTTCATCGCCAGCACTGGATCCGTAGTCCCCGCCTCCCGCATCACCCAATATATGAGTTCGTAATCCATTCCTCCGTCGTCCCCGCAGAAGCGAGATCGCTCCGCAAACTTCGCCATGTGGATTATCTCCACCATAATCCCAGGCCAACTCGCTCGATCCGGGAACTTCCCTCGAACAACCTGGAGCATCTCCGCGCGGGCCTCCGATGAGTGAAGCTCTGCTGTTGGCAGCAACGTCACCAGCGTTGGAACGACGAGAGCCCATGGAGGCGACACCATCACCGAGCGAAGTCACCACACTCGAATCCTTTGCCTCTCTCGTGCCATCGATTGCGCGTAGTGGTTGAGGGAGAGGAGGGGCAGAGGAAGGAGATGAGCAGTGATTCTGCCCGAGCCAAGCGTCGCGCGATGGTGGGTGGGAAGCGCGGTGGGGCGGCTGGAGGCCGAGCGATGGTGGTGGGTAGTAAGTGCCATTAATGTCGGTAGGTGAAGGAGACATGTCGCGAGATGCGTCGCCCCGAGCGGTAGGTGGAGCCATTTTTTCCACTACTAGCCGCGCTCATGAAGTGGAAAATTATAAACTGAACCATGGGCTACTAAAAAATGAGTTTCGGAATGGGGTCAGCACGGGTGCGAATCGCATTGGCACGCGAGCACAAGACGCCGATCGGAAATTGCAAGCACTAATCTGGAAAATTTTCCAGCGAGACGTTTCGGGGGTGACGAGGGGGGTTGCGGTGGATTGGTTTGGGCACTTGCCTAGGGTCGTCCCAGCATGACCTGGACGAGGAGTGTGGGTGCCTCCCGTGCAAGTCGCGGCCCTCCCGCCGGAACGCCTCGCGCGGCTCCCTCGCCGTCTCCGTCGCCGTCATCCTCTTCTTCGTTATCGGGTTCCTCTTTCCCCCACTTCGCTGCCCCTCGCCTGGAGCACGAGCCTAGGTTTTTACCCTGAGTCGAAAGGGTGCGTCGGACCTGAGCCCGATCGGACTGGACCACACGCCGCGAGCTAGTCTGGTCTCTCGTCTCGCGTGGTCTGCTTTAAGATTCGTGCTCGGCTGGCTGTGGTGGGAAACTAGAGAGTGAAAAGGGGGTGGGAGATAGAGCGAAGCGTGTGTGTTTGCGCAATCATCGATGATGGTTCGTATCAGGCCTGTCTTCGGTCTTCCTAGCTGGTAAGATATGGCTGTAGTCGGGCAGGGATTTTTGGTGAGCATGTGTTTATCCAAATCGTGCAACGAACATTGCATGGGACAAGGAATGGAGAAGCACAACATTCAGGAAGTGTGCCAACCTTTGTGGTTGTTAGATCCATTAAAGTCACTATCCATGTCTGCTAGTTCAGTTTTTATTATTCAACCAGTTCCATTACAAGTACTTGGATGGGTCGATTTGTTGAATTCTTTGCTAATTCGAGTAGACCCCAATTGTGTGGGGAATCTGAACTGGTGTTTGGTTTACAAAACCCAGGTGTCTCCCTTGTATCTGGAGATTTTTATTTCTTCAGTAGATAGAAAATAGAAAATGCCATTGGGGTGATTGGTGACTTTGAGATATGCTGCTAGACAGACTATCTAGAGTTGATCAAGCTTCCTAGTTCCTACTATGCATTTCTAAGGGGCTTGTAGACGAGACCCCCCCCCCCCCCGCGTCGCTCCTCCAGGGGCGACACAGGCGGAAGCCCCAGATCCCGCCGTCGGCGCCCCTTCCTTCCTGCCCTCTCCCCTCGCCATCGTCGAATGACATGGTCGGGCGAAGCCTGTTGCCTGGACGGCGGTGGCGGGGCTCCCCCTTCTCGCGGTGGCGTGGGTGTGGCCGATCTGGTGCGGCGGCCATGGTGGTTGTCCTTGGTGCGTTTTCACGCGAGGGGCCAGGGTGGCGTCCACAGGACGAGCTGGCCAGAATGCCTCGGGTGGTGGTGGCGGTTGGTGCGGCGTCCGTGCTCGGCAGGGCGCGGATCCGGGGCTGCTCCGCCCAGATTTGGCGTGTGGTGGGCGCAGCGAGGGCTGTTGGTGGGGTCGGGCTGGCGACGGAGTGGTGCGGCTCGGTCGTTGCTGGCCGGTGCGTGTTAGTGTGCACGTTGGTCGGGGCCAGGTTTGGAGCTGCTGCTCCCGCCTTTCCTGGCCGGAGGCGGCCTGCTTGGTCGGACCGACGGCTTGTTCTGTCAAGGTTTGTGGTGTGCTCCACACGGCGTGGTGCTGGTTGGAGCTGCTAGTCTCCCTCGTGCAGTGGCCTCTACGTGGTGTAGGTGGTCCTGCCGGTTGTATGTCTGGCGGCGCCACCCTTTCTCAGATCTGGTTTGTTGGTGGATGGTGGTGGTTCTCATGTTATGTTGTTCATCGACGGTTGCTCGTCTCCTTGGTGCTGTGTGGCTCAATCGATGATTCCTGGGTCCAACGTCTTTGGTCTACTTCTGTCAGAGATCGCTCTATGTTGGTAGTGGCTGAGCTACTTTCCCGGTGCTTGTAATAGGTGGAGAGGCTTTGGGCTCTGGGCAAAAGCCTTGATTCGATGGGGATCGAAGGATACCGATAGCATTGCTTCTTGAAGTTGTCGTCGAAGAGTTCCTCCTCTTCACTAGATCGTGGTTTGTTGGTTGTAGGGTTGCCGTGTAGGCTGTTTGGTGTGGCTGGACTTTCCCGAGGTCCGGCGGAGTTGTTGTGGATGACTCTGGGTGAAAGCCTTGGTTCGATGGGGGTCGAAGGATACCGACGACGATGCTTCTTGAAGGCGTCGCCGAAGAGTCCTCACACCTCTTCAGGTTTGTGGGCGTGCTGGTGGCGGAGTTTGAGTTGTCGTTGTCGGCAAGGGTTGGGTTGTTGCACGATTGTCCTCTGTTTCAATATTGTGTTGTAAGGTTTTTTGGCCTAGTTTCCCTTATGAACAGGGCCACTTCGTTCACTTTTTTTCCTCTCTTAATGAAAATCGGCAGTGCTCCTGCCTTGCACGTCAAGACTATCTAGAGTTGGAACTGCTGTAGATGATTCGAGAGGGACTATTCTCTGGTCCAGTGATTGGTGACTCTTCCTTGCTTTTTTCTATGGACAGATTGTTTAGGGAAGTTCCTTGTTTTATAACAGTTCTATGTTTTTAAATTGCCAGACACAGAGTTCAGAAATCCTTATAACAGTTCTGTGTTTTTATATACCGTTTTTTACGCTGGGTTTTATATTACTGTTTATCTATGTTCCTCTACAATGCAACTCGCGTACAACTTACCTTGTTAAATACTTCTGATCAGATCTTGTGATCTGCAAGTACTGCGCTCTATTCAGCTTTGAGTTACGCTGCTGTTTATCTAATCAAATCTAGGAGCATGCTTTTTAGTACTCCACTATATCATGAGTTATCCACATGGACAATGGACAGACGAATTAACTCCATTTTCAGTAATTAGTGCCACAACTGCTTCCTCGATTGTGTTGTTTTAACCGAGTTTAATAAAAGGATTGGATCTGGTTAAACATGGAATTTACGTGTACTTTGCATTTGTGTTAAATTACCGTTTATCTAATCAGGTCCAGAAGCACACAGTTGTAGCTTAGTATTCTGTCATCAGATATGCAATTTTTATCAGTTTGTCTTTGAAGTACAGTATCAGTTCTTTAGGTCTGCAGTTGTCTTGTGCTGAGACATTTCTATGTGACATTGCAGCTCCTTTCCCAACATGTGTCGGCTCCGAGCCAAGGACAAGATTAAGATGGCAATCAAGCATGGGTTCAACGACAAGGACGAGGAGGAAGTGACACAGATGTCAGACACAATGAACTTAAAGGAGGCCACTCTTGCAGACAAGATCACAAAGGAAGCTTTGTCTAAGGTTATGGCTCACAGGAAAGCCTCCGCCCTGACAGCTCCCGGCGGACCGCGACAGCTCCCTCCTTGCCCTAGAGAACGCCACAGGCCCGACCCCTACCCTCGAGACTGCCCCGACCTTCACTCTGGCCCGAGCCATCCACTAAATGTCTAAATCTGGTATAAAAATATCTTCAGTTTCTTTCTAAATACATGTAGGTAGATGGTAAATAATCTAGCAGGAATAAAGGATGAGGCTTCTCTCTTTTAACTATACTCTGCTTATGTATGGTGGTTTGGATGTTACGTGGCTTCAAGACTTTGATGTCTTCTGAATATATCTAATTGTCATTTTAAAAGGTTTACATGATGTCTGATCTCTTTTGCATTCTCCGCGGGCGAAAGGACTGTTGTACAAATGGGCAATTGGCACAAGGCAAAGATTTCAGGAGAATGTTTGCATCAACATGGTTTTGAATTTCCTCTTGTTTTTAGTTCCCTTCCTTATGATGATCAGTCACAAACCTTAAAATTTAGCTGAGTTTGTGCATTGAAACTGGCTGAAGGGGACCAGTAAATGGTAAGGGGAGACGTTTTCTCGTGGTATGCGAATCAAAGCTCGTGGTTACATTGGGATGGCTTTATCTTGTTCTGTAACAGGGGAAGGATGTATGTGTGATCACCCAATTTTTTAGAAAAGGAGGCATCGCCCCGGCCTCTGCATCGAGTGATGCATACAACCCTTTATTAAAAGTGTCAAATGAGTTCAAAACAAATATATCAATGTTAGAGAAAAAAAATGAAAGATACAAGACGCCATCCGCGCCACAACCGGCGATGATAATAGACCTAGATGACTATCCACCTATCCTATTATTGCGCCGCCATCCAAACCGGTTGAAGATACCCTGAGCTACCATCTCCCACCGGACACACCCAGTAACCATAGGCTCCCTGGCTTTCGCAGGAGTGAGTAATGACCACGTGCGGATCAAGGCAGTAGCCCTGAAGGTAACCTGCAAAAAATTGATGGAATTGCATTTGTTAAATACTAAATCATTCTTGCAGTTCCATATAGACCACATCAATGCACACGCCCCCACATGAATAAGTTGTCCCAACTGTAAATCAACACCCTTTACCCACGTCCCAAATAACGTGTTGATACTGTTAGGGGGGCTGATATTAAAAGCAATATGAATTGAACGCCATAGTAGTTTAGCAAAAGGGCATTCGAGAAAGAGGTGCTTGATATATTCTTTGTTCTGACAGAAGTTGCATCTTTGGTTGCCTTCCAATTACGCTTTGCTAAATTGTCCTTTGTTAGAATAACTCCTTTGTGGACGAACCACATGAATATCTTTATTCTCAATCGGACTTTGACTCTCCAAATATGCTTGGATTTTGAAATCGGCACCACATCTATGAGATGAAAATACATAGATTTGACAGTGAAAGACCCATCCTTAGTCAATTTCCAATGAATAGTATCCGGTAAATTCGAAAGATTGACATCATTAATCTTCGAACAAGGTGATGCCAACTGGTCCATCTGTCGCCAACCAAGGCTCTCCGAAATTGAATATCTAGAGGCGTCGCAGACAATATTCTCACAACGGACGCTTGTCGATGTTGGACAATATTATATAACTGCGGATACTGTATATCTAAGGGTGTCTCCCCTAACCATGTGTCTTCCCAAAATCTAGTTGATTCACCATTACCAATGATGAACCTAATTCTGTGGAAACATGCATTTTTAGACCGCATCAATCCCTTCCAAAAGGGTGAATCATTTGGCCTAACTATCGCCTGAGCTAAGGTCTTATTTTGTAAGTACTTATTCCTCAGAATTTGTACCCACATGCCTTCGGATTCCACCGAGATTCTGTACAGCCATTTACTTAGTAAACATCTGTTTTTGCCCTCTAGATTTTCGATCCCTAAACCACCTTGTTCTTTTGGTCTGCAAATGATGTCCCATTTAGTAAGTCTATATTTAGTCTTTACCACATCGCTCTGCCAGAAAAAACATGACCGAAAGAAATCTAACCTTTTTCGTACCCCCACTGGTATCTCAAAAAAGGAGAGAAGAAACATATGCATACTTGTTAATACCGAATTAACAAGTACTAAACGTCCTCCATAAGATAAAAGCTTGCCTTCCCAGCAGCTTAACTTTTTTTCGAATCGGTCCTCGATACATTTCCACTCCTTATTTGTGAGCCTCCGGTGGTGAATGGGAATGCCTAAACAGGTAAACGACACATTCCACTCTTGCAACCAAAAAATGGTTGTAAGTGTGTTGTTCAGCTTTGGCATTTCCAAAACAGAATAATTCACTTTTGTTGAAATTAATCTTCAACCCAGAGAGCTGTTCAAATAAGCATAAAATGAGTTTCAAGTTTCGGGCTTTGTCTAAATCATGCTCCATAAACAGAATTGTATCGTCAGCATACTGTAGGATAGAGACACCTCCATCCACTAGATGAGGTACTAGTCCCCCTACTAAGTCTTTGTCCGTGGCCCTCCTAATGATTAAAGCCAACATATCCACAACAATGTTGAACAGGATTGGTGACATAGCATCTCCTTGTCTTAGGCCCTTCAGAGTCTGAAAAAAATGTCCAACGTCATCGTTGACTTTGATGCCTACGCTACTTTTTTTTTAAAACAGTCGACATGCTTGCGCCAAAGTTGATCAAACCCCTTCATGCGCAAGGTTTGGTGTAAGAAGGACCGTTTGACTTTATCGTATGCTTTGTCAAAGTCCACCTTAAAAATCACCCCATCCAGCTTCTTGGAGTGAATGTCATGCAAAGTTTCATGCAGAACCACAACCCCTTCTAGGATGTTATGTCTAGGCATAAAAGCTGTGTGAGTGGATTGCACCACCGAGTCCGCTACCTTAGTCAGCCGAATAGTTCCCACTTTTGTAAAAATCTTGAAACTAACATTGAGCAGGCAAATAGGTCGGAATTGTTCAATGCGAACCGCTCCCTCCTTCTTTGGCAACAATGTAATGGTACCAAAATTAAGATGAAAGAGTTTTAAACGCACACTAAACAAGTCCCGAAACATTGGCATAATATCATCCTTAATTATATGCCAACACTTCCTGTAAAACTCAGCCGGAAACCCATCTGGTCCCGGCGCTTTATTGTTTTTCATTTGCCCAATGGCCTCAAGCACCTCTTTCACCGTAAAAGGGGCAGATAAGAACTCATTGTCGGCATCTCCGATCTGAGGAATATCCGCTACGATTTGTTCATCCATGGTGATAAAACTAGGGTCTGAAGCTCCAAAGAGCTGTTTATAATAAGATGGGATGTAAAGTTTATGTCCTCATGACCTACAATCGTACCCTCATCCTTCTCTAATTGCAAGATTCTGTTTTTCCTATGCTTGCCATTAGCAATCAAATGGAATTTTTTTGTATTATTATCCCCATGGACAATGGCTCGTACTTTGGCACGACGGGCCCATTTCATTTCCTCCTCTCTAAGGAGAACACGTACTCTCTGTTCAGCCTCATGTTTGGATGCCCGTTCAGATGCATCTAACAAACAAGTCTCGGCTTTGCGATCAAGATCATCTATATATCTAAGAAGCCTGTCTTGCTCCTCCTTATATATCCCGAACTCATTTTTTGCCCATCCCCGTAGGAATTGTCTAAGATGTCTGATCTTGTTTTGCCATCTTTCAACGTTAGACGTCCCTCCGCACTCCTTACTCCATTCCCGAGCAATCATATCCATGAATCCGTCTCTGAGAAACCAACTGGCTTCGAAAGAGAAACTATTCTTTTTCCCCATATGATGTGCCTCTCCGGAATCAAGCAATAGTGGAGTATGGTCAGAGATCGCTCGTTGTAATGCACAGACAGTTACTAGCGGGAACTTTTGTTCCCACTCGATACTAGTGAGAACTCTGTCTAGTTTTTCAAAAGTCTGCTTCTGCAAAGAGTTAGCCCAGGTGAACTTCCTCCCTGGTAGTTCAATCTCTCTGAAATCCAAGCTTTCAATGATTGTGTTAAACATAAATGGCCATCTGCCATCGAAGTTATCGTTGCTCTTTTCGTCAGACCGCCGAATGATATTGAAATCATCCCCACTAAAAGAGGTAGCTTTTCGTCGCAAATCCGGACTAGATCCGCTAGAAAGTCGGGTTTGAACTCTCACTGTGCCGCACCATACACAACCACTAGAGCCCACTGAAAACCATCATTCTTTGATCTAATTATAAACTTAACTGCAAATTCCCCCAGCGCCACTTCACGCACCTAAAGTGATTCGCACCGTACTCCAAGTAAGATCCCACCGGATCTTCCTCTTGGAGGGAGACAGTGCCAATCAAACTCTACACCTGCCGACAAAGTGTTGAGAAACTGCTTTGTAAAGTTATCACGCCCTGTCTCCATGAGCGCAATAAAATCGAGTTTATGATCGGAGGGGCGACCGCGGAGGCGACTCGAGTGCCTCGTTCGGCAAGCGGGCGACTGCCTGACACCGGGAGCGCTAGAGAGGGGCTCCGGCAGATCCATTATGGCGATCACTTGGCCGGAGTTGATCTTGCTTCTGGCGATGGACGGGCCGATCCCGATGGGGCTGATTGCGCTTCTCTACCATCGCATCGGAAGTGGGCGGTGTCATTCGAAGACATCTTGTCTACAGATCGAGTGCAGCGTTTTGGTTCAATCAATCTTCATCAGGTATCACGCTGGATCACAATTCGGGATGAAGATAATGATATCTTGGCAGGCCGATACTTGCAGGATAATGAGACTCCGAAGATTGGGCAAAGCATGGAGATTGATGGTTTTCAGCTCGTCGTTGCAGACTTGTGTGAGGCGCAACGGGCTGTTCAAGAGGTTAGGGAATGTGTTGATCTTACTAGTGATTCCCCTCGTTTTGGCGGTCGTTTTTGCGTTCTCGCAGATCGGGAAGTGGATGAAGACGAAGAGTAGATCAATGATGCAGACGTTAGCCTGAGCCTCACCGATGTTGCAGATCGGCTAGAACGGGCTCCCCATTGTCGCAAGGAGGAGCCTGACGTCCGATTTCCGAAGAAGATAACAAGGACGACGAAGGTAGTTCGTCTGTGGATCGGACCATTGCCAAAGGTGAACTTACAACCTGTTACATTGTCCGATTTCTTCTTGCCCGGCGCCTGGCATTCAGTGAAGAAGAACAGGAAGAAACAAAACGGCATGTACGCTGCCTCCGGCGATGACGCCTGATCCAGCAGGGCGCAATTCCAGGAAAGAGTTTTTGAAATCGGTCGGTGTTGAGTATGGGCTGGTGTTGGAGTCTAACGACGTGGGCCTGCCGATAACTGGGTATGTGGCCCAGGCGCCAGAACCCCAGGTCGTCTCACCACCTATTTGCCCATCGACTCGAGGCGATCTCTCGCCTGTGATCGGGGTCGAGGAACCTAGGGTTCCTGTGAGAGCACGTCCTGGGTTTCCTCGACTCAAGGCAGGTCGAGCGGCGAGGGTGCTTCCTCCACCTCCGCTGGTGGCGAGCATGGCAGGCAGGGGCAATCCACAAGGGCCAAGGACAGTGGTACCAGCTGGAAAGCCTACGGCCTATGGGAACCGACCGCGGGAGGCCGCCCAGAGTTCGGCGGCTGCGGCTCCTGGCACAGAGAGGCTAGCGGCGGCCAAGCCGGCAGATGCTAGCCGTCAACAGCCACGCGGCAGGTGCGTGATGATGGTTTTGATGCTTATGGAGATGGACAACATACAGGTTCTTCGTCTGCGGGAGGAGGTCGTGGGTATGCTTGGCAGGGCAATGGAGGCGGTGGCAGAGGGTTCTCTGGACCTCCGGGAAACTTCGTTCAGGGGGTTTCGGGCCCTCCGAACCCTCAGAGGGGTGGCTATCGTCCTAACTGGGCTGGCAAGGGTGGTGGAAGGAAGTCGAAGCCTCCACTTCCGCCGCCGGCTGCATCACTTGCCGCGGCTGAGGAACCGACGCAGGGACCTCATGCCCAGGCGGGTCGATGCGGCAGTTGGGGACAGGCAAGGGCTCAGAGAAGGATCAATGATTAGATGCCGTCCCAATTCAGGCGGATAAGGTCGTGGCTTCTGACAAACCCGAAGGGGGGATCGTCCAACAAAGTGGGCGCGTACGAAGGAGAAAATGACGTGTTACCGTTGGAGTGAGACGGTGCATTTTGTTTCTGAGTGCAAGGTTGAGCTTTGTGAGATTTGCCTGAAGCCAAAACACGGTACCGGAAAATGCCCTCTAACTGTAGGTCCAATGCCGGTGGTGGCTATTTTTTGTGTGTGTTTCCCTGAGCTAATGTTTTTTGAGTCACCATCGGTTGCATCTACGGTTCATATGGCGGACCATGCCTATATTGGGACGGTAACTGTTACGAGAGGGACTATGACATCTGAACAAATCGTGCAACAGCTTCGAGAACTTGTTTCTTTGACATTTTGGTGGGAACCAGTCTTGATTGCGGACAATGTCTTCAAGGTGGTGTTCCCTACTAAGGAGGATCTCGCGCGCTTGCTCAAGTTTGGCATGTGCAGAGTCCCCAGTACTAGTTGTGTGCTCGAGTTTGATGCATGGAAGACCGAGGAGCCTCAAGGAGTTCCTTTACCACAGATTTGGGTACGCTTCTCTGGGATTCCATCGAAGGCGCTGAATGATTATTTGGTTACCTGGAGCTTGGGATCTCTTATTGGGAAGACAGAAAAGGTGGATATGACGTTCACTCGTGCCAAAGGAGTTGCCAGGTTGCTTGTTAGTGTGGTAGACATCGAGCTAGTTCCTGATGAGGTTGTATGGACCTATGCGGGAATGAGATATACACTTCAGTTGGAGATCGAGAGTCCTCCGCTGTTCGAGGAAGAGGTAGTAGGTGGAGATGTGCACATGACTGATGGTGATGATGTTGCTGGCTCGAAGGGATCGGAAGGGAAGGATGGACCTTCTAATACCTATAAGGAGAAGGAGCAGGATAGTCAGTCGGATAATAATGGAGGTAGGGATGGTTATTCAGTGCTACCTCCGATGTCTGAGCTGAAGTTTGGCTCGTTTGAACCAGCCTCGGCGCCGGCTCGGATTGGGAGATCAAGAGCTTCTAAAGAAAGAGTGGAGTCGGCGCAGTTATTGCATATGTCATCGCTAGGTAAAGAACCTACGGTGGCTCATGAATTGGCTCCGTCTAATGCTAAGCAGGGTCTTCGGATCAACACTTCTTCTAATGAGGGTCTACCGACAGTCACCCTAGCTGAATTCTTTGCGACTGCTAGGAGGGAGGAGGTGCAGCCTCCTGAGCATCAGGCCGACGCGCTGCAGTCTCTTGGGCAGCAGGCCGAGCCGCAGCAGCCTCTTGGGCAGCAGGCCGAGCCGCAGCAGCCAGCTGGGAAGAAGGCCGACGCGTTGCAACCAGCTGGGCATGTTGTCGACGTGCTGCATGCGTTGCAACCAGCTCGGCATGCTGCCGACGTGCTACAGCTGCCGGCTGCTCCTGATTGTCCAGGAATACTGGCCCACACGACGCAGTTACTTCAACAATCGGTCGCGGATCAGCTACAGGCTGGTTGTGCTACAGGAGCGCAGGATTCTAGTGAGCTGATGTTTGATGAGCAGTATGTGGCTACGGCAAGTCAGGCAGTGCTGATGAGTTCGGACGAGATCCATGATGAGTATTGTGCTGAGCAGGTAATAGCTTTTGGTGGCATTGCGAATCCGATGACAGACGACAGGAGGTCTAGTCTGAGGATCCAGGCACAGCCGGATGTGGATGACTTGCAGATGGGACGGGCTATGCGTGCGGCAAAAATGAGGGATGCCGAAATTTCGACAGGTATGTCAATTAACAAGGCTCATTCTATTCTTTATTTTATGCCGCTCGAAATTTTAGATAAGTCTAATTCTGTTGGGGTTTCTCTAGGAAACACTAGTAAAGAAGTTGTGAAATCTATTAATGACCTGCTTGACTTAGATGTTGATCGTGCATTGGACATTGTTAGGAACTTGGCTGCTATCGAACCATTGAATGATTCTGAGATTGATGCACTGGGGGAGTTGAATTCTCTATGTGAGAATCTTGCTCCATTCGAGGGTAATGAGGAGGATGATGATCATCTCTCTGATCAATGCATTGATGATGAAGTGCACTCTAGCGAGATAGATTCACGACATCCTGGTTATGTGTGGACCAGGATGCAGGTGGTGACAAACCCAAGCGAGCCTGGAAACGGAAAGTTTATCCGGTTTCTACGGTGCGGAGGAGTGCCAGATTTAAGACCGCTAAAAAATTCTATGATGAAAGATGAGAGGGATATTTTGGAATAGAAGAGGTATAAAAGACTTGGCTAAAATTAGGTTCCTCAACACTTTGTCGGCAGGTGTAGAGTTTGATTGGCACTCATAGATGTTTGTCTTTGCTGTGGTGGCCGTGTATGATTTTGAGATGATTGTATGATTTTGTGTTGTCCAGGAAAACCCAGCATATTCAGTCGCTGAATATCGTGTGATTTTGTGCGAGAAAATCCTATAGTGTTTACATACGAAAATATCGTTTTTTAATTATTTGATTGAGAAGAATTCGTCAAGTTCACATTTCCAGAATTCTTCAATCAAACAATCCGATCTTAGTTCCCTCAAAATGATCCGAGATTTTGTGACCCATTTGGTGTGCTACTGATCGTTAGTCCTGTCAGCCGGCCTTGCGCCGGAGGAGCTCCCTAGTGTCGTCGGCGGGGTCCTTGGTGCAGCGGAGGAACTCGATCACGATGGTCTTGCCGGTGGCGCGCCTTGACGACGATGTCGGAGCTGCCCCTGCCGATGCCTCACCTCTCCTGCCTCCTGGTGCCTCCTGGTGTTTGATTCTGGCACTTGGGTGGTCATCGCATGGCCTGTGTGCTGACGATCGTGACGCACGATCAACAGCTTGGTTGCCGGTTGGTGCCTTGCTGCTGGAGAGGGGATCGAGATGGAAGAGACGATCGATGCATTGGAGGCGGAAAGGGGCGAGCTTTCCCCTTTCCGGGTAGATCGTCTCTTCGGTAAATGAACAAGCTGAATTCAACTCGGAAATGAACCTGAATTCAACTCGGAAATGAACCTGAATCAGGAAATCCTTCGGGCCGGAAACGCAGGCAGCAAGGCAAATAGAAGCTCGCAGCCACCGTAACTCGGACTGAAACTGAACTGAATTCCACCGTAACTCGGACCTGTGGAAACAAATAGCCAACGCAGGGCATGGATCCATACTGAAGTTCCTCCCTCCCCATTCTCCATCATCGATCGATCTCTGCCTCCTTAGTTCCACCGCCTCCCCTCGCCCTCTCCAGCAACCAAAGCACTTCGTTCGTCCAGCTAGCGCCATGGCCATCCTCAAGCGACCTGCCGCTGTCCTCGACGCTGGCCACGGCCACGCGACGGCGGCTCAACATCGACAATCGCCGTCGTGCTGCAAGAGGAGCCGCGCCTCCATCGGGAGCACCGACGACTACGAGAAGGTGGCCTGCCTAGGCAAAGGCGGCTTCGGCGTCGTCCACAGGATGCGCCACCGCGTCACCAAGAAGAACGTGGCCGTCAAGTTCCTCTCCTCGCCCGACGACACCGACGTCGTCAAAGATCTTGAGCAGGAGGCACGATTCCTCGAGGCCTGCGACGGAAACCCCTACGTCGTCGGCTTCGAGGGCCTGGTGTGCGACCCGGCCACCGGCGACACCGTCGGCCTCGTCATGGAGTACGTCGAGGCGTCGAGCCTCCGGTCTTTACTGTCGGACATGCGCGACGACCCGCCGCTCCCGGAATCCACGGTGTGCGACTTCATGTGGAAGCTCCTGACCGGTGCCGACAAGATGCACGAGCACGACCGCCACATCGTCCACCGCGACATCAAGCCAGCCAATATCCTCGTCGGAAAAAACCTGGAGCTCCTCAAGATTTGCGACCTCGGGCTGGCCATGTTCATGGCCGATTGGCCTCCGTACAACCGGGCCGGCACGACGTCCTACATGGCGCCCGAGATGATCCTGGGGAAGAAGGACTACGACATGCTCGTGGACACGTGGTCCATCGGCTGCGTCTTTGCCGAACTGCTCACCGGTAAGACGCTGTTCAAGGGCTACCTCGAAGATGACGACGAAGACGAGACAAAGAATGACATAAGGCAGCTGTGGAGCATCTTCTGTGTGCTCGGGATGCCGGACGAGAGGACGTGGCCGGAGTTCAAGTCGCTGCCGCTCACCGCCGACGTGCTGAAACGGCTACCAGCGGGGTGCAAGCACAGCCGGCTCCGGTATTTGTTCCCTGAAGACAAGCTGTCCGAGGAAGGATTCCAGGTGTTGCAAGGGCTCCTCACGTGCAACCCGGACGAGCGACTGACGGCAGCCGACGCGCTGAAGCACCCATGGTTCGATGCTCCTAGTTCGGCCGCCGCCGCCGCCGCCGCCGCTGCGAAGGTCGACTCTCTGTCGTTTTCGAAAAAGAAGGCACCAAGGATCAAGTTCATCCCACCGGCGATGCCACGGAACGCAGCGCAACGAGTGTAATTAGACCCTGTAGATCAGTACATGTAACTGTGCTTGGATGGGCCATCAAGTAGAAGCTGATCCCTCGCACCATTAGTGTTGGCCTGCTTTTCTGAATTCTATGTGTCATTGTGCACATGTTCAGAGAATCAGAGATGTGTAATTGTGAGGTTGTGTTCAGAGATTCATTCGAGTGCTGACATGATGTTTACTGCATGGTCAATTGTTGAGTAATACTGCACAATCTCTGTTGTTTTTCCAAAATCATGAAGCGGTGATAAATAGTATTTCCTCCATAAAGAAATATAAGAGCATTTGGTCCAAATGCTTTTATATTTCTTTACGGAGGAAGCATATATGTAGTACTGTATAAATGTTCTACGCAACAGAAATCCATAGAGTGATGGATGAGTTGATGGTTAAAATGTTCCTGCTGTTGCAGGATTTTTTTTTGAACACCTGTTGCAGGTTTCATGACAACAGCTAGTCCAGCGTAGGTGTTTCCACCATCTTTTCCATATGCAGGCTTCTTACTTCACAATTCTTGTGTTAGATTTGTCTAAATACGAATGTATTTAATCACATATTAATGTTACATATATCCATATTTAAATAATTATAATATGAGACAAGAATTTAGACAAAGGTAATAGTAAATAGAAAAAGTAAGTACGTCATGCATTTTTTATAAGTGCACCAATCTTTTCGGATTTGTTGGATATTTCGACACATCTAGTTGTGGAAGGAGGCCATGAAAGAGGAGAGTTTTCATTCTCCCATCATGACCAACTTTAAGAGCTTAGAGCAATATAGCTGGGCATCTCAAACTCGTCTCAAAGGGTGGGCGAATGGCTTGGTCATGAAATTGTGACCGAGGCTCCTCAAACGAGCTTTAAACGTCCGGCTTAACCGGCACCCCTCATATCCAATCAAAAT
Organism: Hordeum vulgare subsp. vulgare; assembly: GCF_904849725.1. Lineage (NCBI taxonomy): Eukaryota > Viridiplantae > Streptophyta > Magnoliopsida > Poales > Poaceae > Hordeum > Hordeum vulgare. The sequence continues at coordinate 538,933,288 of NC_058521.1, forward strand.
CTAGGCGGATATGGGGGCGTCCGGATGCGTCTGGGCCCATCCGCTCGACTCGCCTATCTCACCATAAATTGCACTAAATTCACCCCCTTGACCCATTTGCTTTTTTCTCTTCTTGCTCCTCCGCGACGTCCGTCTCGCTGCTCCGCCTCCACACGCTCTCCGCACCCATTTCAAGCACCTGCGCTGATAGCACCGACACAACACTCCTCTCTCCCGTCTTCGCAGTCAGGGCCATTGCCACTGGTCTGGACGTCACCGCGGTACGTCCGGCAACTCTCGGGTTGGCTCTTGCATTCCATGTGTCCGACCCGGTTTCTTGCAATTTTTAGGGGAAACCGACGAATTCCGTTGCTTCGTCGGACAAAGAGTATGGACCGACGGAGCTTGATCAAATGATTCAAGATGAGTTCTTTATTTCGTCTGATTCGGACGAATAAATGGTTATAATCATGCTCATGAGAATGCAAGAGAAAATGGACCGACTGTTGGAGCATATTCTCAACTTCAAGGGCCAATCAAAGGAAAAATAGTGTGAAACGGGATAGGGTTTCTTGCGCCCGACTACTGCAGACAAAATGCACTATACCTTGCACCTAGTCCTCTTGAGCTAGATGATGATGATCTTGGCTTCCTGAAGATGGACCACCTTTCTTGATTGCCTTGGTTTGACTAAGACTAGTTGATTGCTCCCCCATACTCACTATGGGTGAGCCACTCTTCAGCACATCTTCACAAATCCATTGCCACCACAATGGACGGCAAGCTTCAAGCATGATATCTTCGTGATGCTCCACTTGAACTTGCACACCGCAATCTTGATGACGATCACCACTTGATGTCATCCTTCATAGGTTAATGAGATCTTCCTCTTGACACAAATCCATGAAGACACGCCTAACCCCACATAGAACTCTCAGAAGGACCATGGGTTAGTACACAAAAGCCTTATGGACAATGCTTACCATACCATGGGTGTTAGAGCATATATCTCCATATGTGGTTTTGGTAATTGATGACAATTCCTATGGACTAATGGTTGCCTTAAGTTACATTTATAGGATTTGTCCATAGGCACTTCTTGAAGTCCATCTGTTGGGTTCAAGGAGTTTATATGATGACCAAGATGGTATTCAAGGTATTATCCAAAGAATGGTCATAGGGACACATGGTTGATCAAGATCTCAGACAAAGAGTAAATCAAGATGACCAACACACAAAGCGTACAAGATGTACCGAGAGGGATCAAGTGATCCCATGGTATGGTAAGCATTGTCCATTACGTGTTTGTGTACTAACCCATGGTCTTCGTGAGAGTTCTATGTGGGGGTTAGGTATGTTTCCATGGGCTTGCGTCTAGAGAAAGATCTCATACAACCCATGAAGGATGCCGTCAAGTGGTGATCCTCATCAAGACACAAGGTTGATCAAGATCTCAGACAAAGCGTAAATCAAGATGATCAACACACAAAGCGTACAAGATGTACCGAGAGGGATCAAGTGATCCCATGGTATGGTAAGCATTGTCCATTACGTGTTTGTGTACTAACCCATGGTCTTCGTGAGAGTTCTATGTGGGGGTTAGGTGTGTTTCCATGGGCTTGCGTCTAGAGGAAGATCTCATACAACCCATGAAGGATGCCGTCAAGTGGTGATCGTCATCAAGACACAAGGTTGATCAAGATCTCAGACAAAGTGTAAATCAAGATGATCAACACACAAAGCGTACAAGATGTACCGAGAGGGATCAAGTGATCCCATGGTATGGTAAGCATTGTCCATTACGTGTTTGTGTACTAATCCATGGTATTTGTGAGAGTTCTATGTGGGGGTTAGGTGTGTTTCCATGGGCTTGCGTCTAGAGGAAGATCTCATACAACCCATGAAGGATGACGTCAAGTGGTGATCGTCATCAAGATGGCGGTGTGCAAGTCCAAGTGGATCAACACGAAGATATCTTGCTTGAAGCTTGCTGTTCATTGTGGTGGCAATGGACTTGTGAAGATATGCTGAAGAGTGGCTCACCCATAGTGAGTATGGGGAAGCAATCAACTAGTCTTCGTCAAGCCAACGCAATCAAGAAAGGTGGTCCATCTTGAGGAAGCCAAGATCATCATCATCTAGCTCAAGAGGACGAGGTGCAAGGTATAGGTTTGCCCTTGATAGGTTTTCTGTTTAGGATAGATTGATGTACTATCAAGGGGGGCTCTCAAGTGAGTAGCTTGATCGTATCGTTCGTTGAGAGCTCAAACCATTTGCATCCTTGCATCATACTTCTTGGTTCTTATTTGGTCTTTCTCTTTGTGAGTTTTAGAGCTTATGGTCATCTTCATGACAAGCTCGAGTTCATCGAAAACGGAGTCCATATGCAACTACTATGATGTTTTCGATGTTGGAGTTTTTGCCGGTTCTTCATTCTTAGAGGACTCACATATTTATATCATTGGCATATTCATAACCGCATGGTCTTAAGATTCGGAGCTTGGGTTTGGATAGCCCTTGTCGTCCTGAATCCAACAAGCTTGGGTTTGCTCGATTCGGAGCTCGTATGCGAAAGTTATGGCTGTTTCAGTGGCGAGCGGTAGTACCGCTGGACCTAGCGGTAGTACCGCTAGAGTTGGCGGTAGTACCGCTGGCCCTAGCGGTAGTACCGCTGGCTGGCGGTAGTACCGCCCCTGGTCAGCGGTAGTACCGCTCCAGGAGCTTAGTACCGCCTGCCTAGCGGTTGTTCGTGGACGGACCTTTTTGCGAAGACTTTCTTGGCGGTGGTAGTGCCGTTGCACTACCAGGGGCCCAGCGGTAGTACCGCTGGAGTGCCAACGGTAGTACCGCTGCAGCCAGCGGTAGTACCGCTGGAGTGCCAGCGGTAGTACCGCTGGAGCTCGGGCAGAAAGTGGGGGTAACGGTCTGATTCCTTCCCCCACTATATAAAGGGGGTCTTCTTCCCCCTTGGTCTTATCCATCCGTTGAGCTCTTGTTCTACCTCCATTGTTGACATTCTTAGAGCTTGATTACTCTCTATCCCTCCAATGATTCTTGCTTGTTCTTGAGGGAAAAGAGAGAGGAGATCTAGATCCACATCTCCACCAATCACTTTCTCCTCTATGTGAGGGGAACCCCTTGGATCTTGATCTTGGAGTTCTTTGTGAGCTCCTTGTTCTTCCTCTCATATTTCTCCATAGCTTTTGTTGTTGTGGAGGGATTTGAGTGTGAGGGACTTGACCACTTCGTGTGTACTTGCCATTGCATTAGTTGCATCGGTTTGAGTTCTCCACGGTGATACGTGGAAGTGAGAAGTTGAGAAGCTTACTACCTTTGGTACTTAGTACCCTTGATATTGTTCTTCGTGGATGCTTTGGCGTCCTAGAAGCTTGGTGGTGTCTCGAAGCTCAATCATTGTGGTGTGAAGCTCCGGGAAGCGTCGGGGTCTCCAATTAGGTTGTGGAGATTGCCCCGAGCAATTTGTACGGGTACCGGTAACCGCCCCCAAGGGTTGTCACGTGTACGGGTTCGGTGACCGCCCCCAAGGGTTGCCATTTGTACGGGTTCGGTGACCGCCCTCAAGGGTCCCTTAGTGAAATCACGGCATCTTGCATTGTGCGAGGGCGTGAGGAGATTACGGTGGCCTTAGTGGCATCTTGGGGATCATTGTGCCTCCACACCGCTCTAACGGAGATTAGCATCCGCAAGGGTGTGAACTTCGGGATACATCATCGTCTCCCCGTGCCTCGGTTATCTCTTACCCGAACCCTTTACTTATGCACTTTACTTTGTGATAGACATATTGTTTACTGTAATATATCTTGCTATCACTTAGTTGTTTATCTTGCTTAGCATAAGTTGTTGGTGCACATAGGTGGAGCCTAGTTGTTTGTAGGTTTTGTGCTTGACATATTAAACGTTAGTTTTATTCCGCATTTGTTCAAGTCTAAACCTTAATTATTTTAAAACGCCTATTCACCCCCCCCCCTCTAGGCGACATCCACGTCCTTTTCAATGGGATCACTTGATCCCTCTCGGTACATCTTGTACACTTTGTGTGTTGATCATCTTGATTTACTCTTTGCTTAGTCTTAATCAACCTTGTGTCTTTATGACCAATCTTTGGATAATACCTCGAATACCACCTTGGTCATCATATAAACTCCTTGACACCAACGGATGGACTTCAAGAAGTGCCTATGGACAAATCATTCGAATATAACTTAAGGCAACCATTAGTCCATAGGGATTGTCATCAATTACCAAAACCACATATGGAGAAATATGCTCTCACACCGACTATCACTCATAATTAAACAACATATATGTCATTAAATTAATAATTTTCTCAAATATATTTTAGAAAAGTTCAATGATGGCATAGCTTGAATGAGTGATTGTGGACCCCTCAAAATGCTAAGGTCATTTGGAGCAACTTGATTTTTCCGCCTTTTCTCGGTTTCTCGATCCAGAATTCCAGTTTCCAGATACTTCCCCTCTTCGTAATGTACCTTACATATTCAGAGAGAAAAGTCACAAGAATTACATAATAACAGGGAATAATGGACAATAATAAGACAAATATCAATAAAGATTCATGATGCAAAATGGACGTATCAGGAGGCCACACCGAGCCAGGTGCTCGGTGATCCAATAACGGTCCTTGAGGGCCACCCATGCAAAGGCTTTGATCTTGTGGGGGAGCCCAAGTACACCAAGTCGACCACCAGAAGGGGTCGGCAATGGAGCCCTGAAAAAGCTCCAAGTAGCAGGAGCTAGACATGTACTGACCAGAGTCAACCGACCAATAGTGAAGCTCGTCTGGGCCCGCAGAGAGTGCGAAGGGACGCGAACGACAACATAGGGCGACGTACTGGACCATGGTGGTGGGGCCTAGCATGTCATGAATGTCCTTCACCCAAGCACAAAGAAGGAGCCCCTCCTGAACAATGAGGTAGCATCCCCGCCGCTTGGGCACGAGATCGAGGACAAGTGGCACAAGGTCGAAGGCAGGTTTACTATCAATCTAGTGATCTATCCAGAAGCGACACGAGGCATTGTCTCACATTGTCCAAGTGGTCGAAGACCAAAAAATATGCAAGGTGTCGGGGTCGGGGGGGGGGGGGGTGTGAAGGTGACCCCAAGGGTGTGTCGGATCGGTGCGCTGAAACCAAAGCCATCAGATGCAAAGTGCAATCCTTCATCATTGCAGTTCCCTCATCCCCATTCCGCCGAGTTGAAGAGGCCGGCAAACGCGCGCCTATTTGACTTTGCATTGGAAATTTGGGTCTTCGAAAAAATCTTTTCTTCACTAGTTCTTATTTTCCTCCTTTTGTGTAGCTTTCTTATAACCCCCCCTCTGGTAAATCATGCAAACAAGGAGTGGGGTAAGTATTAGAATAGAACTATAATGTGTAAAACATGAACAATAAAGTGGAATTTCAGAATAAGAAATAGAGATGCAAAATGAATGCGTTCCAAAACAAATTCATAAGCTTGCCTATTTAAAGAAAGGGCGTTTGTTGACTTTATGTGTTTGGATGCACATGTATTGTACACTCACTTGTATTTCACTCGAGCATGCGTAGGACGAAAAAAATGTTAGTCCAGAAAGGAAAATAAATAAGTGCTACTATACAGACGATATGGATAGGAGCAAGTGTCGCACAACCACTGGATCAAGTGTCGTCAAAATCATGCACGTGTAGTGTCAGACGCAGAGTAGTTTTAAAAATACTAGTACTAGTCTGTTTGGGACTGCTCTGCTTTTTAAAATTCACCTCCGCTCGAGAAAAGATAAGTTAAATGAGGTAGCTTTACAATATACCGCTTCGCAAAAAAACTACAATCTCAGATACAACTTTAAAGTTTTTATAAAGCTCTTCAAAGGATGCTTCAAAATATTCTAAAAGCTGGAGTTAGAGAAAAATTACACACCACTGCCAGCAGTAAGTGGATACCCCGTCATTTTCCTCAACCAATCAAATAGATCATTTCCGTTAAATTTTTTATTCTTAAAGCTCGAACTAGATGAAAGCCAAACATTATTTTGATAGTGTTATACCTTCGGCATAAAACTGTTTTAAAATAAATTTGATGAAATAAATCTGATTTTGATGAAATGGGCTATCCCAAACAGGTCTTAAATTCCGGATGGGAGCAAAACGTGTGCCCCGGAAGGCCGGAAACCGAGCCGCGTCCACCCGACGCGTCCTAGACGCTTCTCCGACGGCAGCAGGCAGGGAGGGAGGCTCGCAACAAAACCGGTGGCTCCCACGACCACGAGTACCCTGTGCCGCGTGTTGATCGGAGACCCGTCTCCCTTGCTCTGCTCTGCTCTGCTCAGCCCATCCCCCCCTTCCCCTGTTCCCCAGATCCGACGCGAATGGCCTCCTACGACGGTGAGGACGACTCGGGCCGGCGCCGCCCGCCGCCGCAGCAGCACCGCCCCTCCGGCGGGGGCAGCGGCGACCTCGCCGCGAGCGCCAAGCTGGTGGCGGAGGCGGCCAAGGCGGCGCTCCAGGACCATAACCTGGGGAAGGTCGACAAGGGCCGCACCGCCGAGGCCGCCGCCGACCTGCTCCACGCGGCCTCCCTCTACGGCAAGCTCGAGGGCAAGCCCGTCGGCGGCTACCTCAACAAGGCCGAGGACTACCTCCACAAGTTCGGCGCCAAGGAGGGGGGCGGCGGGGGCGGCAAGCATCAGCCGGGTGGCCACGGGGGCTCAGGCGGCAGGTACGAGGAAGAGGACGAGTACAGGAAGAAGCCTACGAGTGGCGGTGGGAGGTACGAACAGGAGGACGATGGGTACAAGAAGAAGCCCAGCGGTGGTGGGAGGTATGAGGAGGACGACGAGTACAGGAAGAAGCCTACTGGTGGTGGTGGTGGCTATGGAGGTGGAAGGTATGAGGGAGAAGATGAGTACAAGAAGAAGCCTAGCGGTGGTGGGAGGTATGAGCAAGAAGATGACTACAAGAGGCCTCCTACTGGTGGTGGCTATGGTGGGGGAAGGTATGAGGAAGATGATGGGTACAAGAAGAAGCCTAGTGCTGGTGGTTATGGCGATGGAGGAGGATATGAAGATGAGTACAAGAAGAGGCCAACCGGTGGCCATGGTGGAGGCAGGTATGAGGAAGATGATGAGTACAAGAAGAAGCCAACCGGTGGCCATGGTGGAGGGAGGTATGAGGAAGATGATGAGTACAAGAGGCCTACTGGTGGAGGCCATGGAGGGCGGTATGAAGAAGAGGACTACAAGAAGAAGCCTAGTGGTGGAGGAAGATATGAAGAAGATGACTACAAGAAGAAGCCTAGTGGTGGAGGAAGATATGAAGAAGATGACTACAAGAAGAAGCCTAGTGGTGGAAGCCATGGAGGGAAGGATGAGTCGGAGGGTGGTGGCTTTGGAGACTACTTGAAACTTGCACAAGGTTTCATGAAGAAGCAGGATGGCGAGGGTGGGCACAAGAAGACTAGTGGCCATGGAGGAGGGTATGGTAAGGAGGAAAATGAAGAGGATAGCGGCAAGAAGAAACATGGTGGCCGCCCTGAGAGTGGAAAAGACGAGTCGGAGGGCAGTGGCATGTCAGATTACCTGAAACTTGCACAGGGTTTCATGAAGAAGGATGGCGAGGGGGGAAGCGGAGCCGGTATGGGGGACTACTTAAAGCTTGCAGAGGGGTTCATGAAGAAGCGTTGATTTAGAGTTGATCTTTGCTACATTGTGATTGATCAGGGGCTTTGTGTTTGGTTAGTCCTTTGTCTTGCTTAACATCTGTATGCTGTGGAATTTCTTACAATTTCCGCCAACAAAGCTGTCTTGCTTATGCTGTGTGCAATGTACTGAATGCCCAAGGTGCTGCTTTTAATTTCAGGAGAATAAAAGATTGGATGAATAAACTTGTGTTATTCATGTTCTGTAAATAGTTCTGATTTGAAATAATTATTGTAGTGTTACCATAATAGTGTTATCATAATGGCTATTATTTGAATATAGCCATCTTATTATACCGAACCCTAATGCAATGCTGTGCGTATCTGAAACGCTTGAGCTAAATCTGAAAAAAAGGGCACATGTGAAGATCATGATTAATATGCATAGTATTATGTTTGCAGTTTGCTGGATCCAATTAAAGAGACACTCTGTTTCTTTCAGCAAGTGTTTTGATTTTGCCCTATGAAATAGTCTCTTAAGTGGGTTAGTTGAAAAACTGTGTTTATCTGCATCTTACTTTCATATTCTGCCTATTGGCTCTGATCCTGTCGATAAACGACTGACTTTTTCATGGTTGTGTTGAGGGCACCTTTTCAACCGATCGTAGCTTTGGTTATTTGTGCCAAATGATGGTATTTTCTGGCATCTGTGTACATTTCATTGGCAAAGTAACGTCATGAAATAAACAGCATGTAACACATGCTGAAACACACCCTCAGAACTAACCTGCAGACATATACTCCCTCCGTCCCATAATAAAAGATTGTTTTGCAAGCTAAAACAGCTAGCAAAACGATCTTACATTGTGGGATAGAGGGGTATGTTATGTCAGTTACTACACATTTCCCAAATTCCATGGCGGGCGCGAAAACATAACCTTTATGAGCATGAGCTGTTCTTTCTTCCACTATGGTTGAACATTTCACAGTTCTCATCTTATCCTTCTCTGCTGCCCCTTCTTGATATGATCCAGCAGGTAGCCTTGTTATGTTTGGGTCCCTGTATATAGGTTTCGTGAAGACGGCAAAGATGTTTGTGAAGAAGCAGGATCAACACGCTTGCTTGAAGGAGTCAGAAAGTGGCTTTTTTTAAATGACGTGCACCTAGGCCAAGAGCTTCTCAAGAAACATAGCCCATGTCCTGAAGACATATATCGTAGGTTTTGGTTAGTTGGCCAATAACTAGGAATGTAGTTTGTTGAGAAGTAGAATTTCGTTCAAAACTGATAGTTCCAATTCAGATCTGTTTACATAAGAAAAGTAAGTACAGTAACTCATATGATAGGATTTGAGGGCCTGTATACAGGTATCCCAAATGGAAGTAACTGGGTGAGTATTTCTGAAACTAGCAATACTTTTGTTTGGAGGGATTTCCTATGTCCAGCCATGTGTTTTCTGATATGTGTTTTGTCAATCGGCCGTGGTAGAACGAAATAACCGGGTCATTGTGTTTTTTTAGAGCCTGAACCGTAGAACAATTGTTCTAAGGTATATTTTCCATTAATTAAACAAAATATTTACAGACAGTTATAAGCAGAAATGAATTCTGCAACTACCCAATGCCAGTTTTTTCCAACATAAGAGAAGATTTTTAGAATGTGTAACTCAAACCAGAGAACCAATCCACTGGCCTAAGGCCCTGTTTGGTTTCAAATAAGTCACCAACTTATAAGTTGAAAAGTGTAAAAAGTGACTTATTTTGCCAACAGACCCAACTTATAAGTCACCCCAACTTATAAGTCATAAGTTGCTCCAACTCAACTTAAAACTTATAAGTCACCCACTTTTGCATAGAAAGATGACTTTTTTTTTTCGAAAAGGAGGCCACGCCCCGGCCTCTGCATCGATTGATGCATACAGCCATTTTATTTAATAACTGAAAAGATCCGAAGTAGGTACAAAGTCGAAAAGTGAAGGTAAAATAAATTACAAGGCAATGAACGCCTAAGCCGAATATCTGGATAGGAGTAGTTGACTAATTCCCTATTCTATCAGCATGTCGCCATCCATATCGGCTGAAGATAGCCTGAGCTACCATCTCCCATCGGGCACACCCAGTAACCAAAGGCTCCCTGGTTTTCACAGGAGTGAGTAAGGACCACATGCGGATCAATGCGGTAGCCATGAAGATGACCTGCAAAAAGTTAATGGATTGTTGTTTGTTAAAAACTAGGTCATTCCTGCAATTCCATATAGCCCATAAAAGTGCAGAAGTTCCAACTCGAATTAATTTAGCGAACGAGATATTAACCCCGTCAAGGCAGGTCCCAAATAACATGTTAATGCTAGTCGGCGGGGTTATGTTAAAGGCTATATGGATTGAGCGCCATAATATTTTAGCCATAGGGCAGTCCAGAAAGAGGTGCTTGATAGTTTCATATGTCTGACAAAAGGTACATCTCCAATTTCCTTTCCAATTTCGCTTGGCCAAGTTATCCTTAGTTAGAACAACTCCTTTGTGGACAAACCACAAAAAGATTTTTAACTTAAGGGGAACCTTGACGTTCCAAATATGTGAAGATTTTGGAATAACTGAACTGTCAATAACATGGTCATACATCGACTTCACGGTAAACTTCCCATTGGAGGTGAGTTTCCAAACAATCCTATCCGGATCATCAGAAAGATTAACATCCATTAGCCTTCTGACTAGATGTAGCCATCTGACCCATCTATTTCCTACCAAGGATCTGCGAAACTGCATGTTAAGAGGCATCTGACGTAACACTGCCGCAACAGTCGTCTGTCTGCGTTGGGCAATGTCATACAACTGCGGATATTGAAGGGCCAGAGGCTTGTCACCTAGCCAGATATCCTCCCAGAATCTAGTAGTTTCACCATTTCCGATGATGAATCTAGTCCTGTCGTGGGTATAAGCCTGGCAGTAGATGTGTAGGGTACGAAAAGGATGGGCAGAGTCCTAGCTACGGCGAGGATGTATGAGTTCAGGCCCCTCTGCGGTGGAGGTAATAGCCCTACGTCTTAGTGCTCAGGGAGCTTGTTGTCGAGTGGTATAGGGAATACAATGAGTTGCTAACCCCTTTACCAGCGGGGGAGGGTGGCTTATATAGAGTGCGCTGCCCTCCACAACGGTTCCGGTGCAGGGGTGCAGTAGTGGCGATTGAATGTGTACGTTACAGGTAACGTACACCCTAAATGCTAATAAATGCACCTGGAAACGTACGACCGTTTCCCTCCAGGGGGGTTACGATGTACCGAGTGGTATCCAGTCGGTTAGCTTGATATGCTCTGAATGCTAGTCTCCGACTGGATGATCGAGGGTACATTACCGACTGGATGACAGGGAATCCTTAATTCAGTCGGAGCTAACTAAGGGTCTAGTCCTTTGCGAGGGGTAGTCCTTGGGTAGGACCTACAGGGCAGGCCTATGACCCTACCCTAGGACTATAACCCCATCATTAGTCCCCGAATGGTTTGGGGTTGGAACGACGAAGCGATGTTTGAAGTTTGGATCCGACTCGAACGGACTTGGCTTGGGCGTTGCTTGCCTCGGTCCATTTTGACTTTTCTGATCGACGATCCGAGTGGAAGTACTCGCGAAACAGACTGTCGGGAGCCGAGTGCTTCTGCGGCATCTTCTGACGCGACCGGTCAACTGACAGCGGCGGATTTTCTGGGATCCTCAAATTTCGGTTTCCGCGCGCTCAGCGGGGATGACGCCATCGCGCTCGAGTAGCGCCTGACGCCTCGATTCTCGCGCCTTCAACCTCTCCACTAATATCGCCGCGGTGGGTCGGGAGGATAAGGTTTCGGGGCCACCTGCCAGTGACCCAGTCGGAACCCTATTTAAATCTCGGTGGCGGGGCTTCTTCGTTACGCTCGCCGAATCTCTCGCTCTTGCCTGCTCCATCCTTCTCGCCACCTCCAGCGCTTCTACACTCCTTCCTTCTCCTTCCTGCCGAGGGCTCGCAGTTGCCGCCATGACCAAGGGTCAGACCAGCAAGATGGAGGCGAGGGAGAAGAAGGGGAAGGCGGGGCGCCTGCTCAGCGGCGGCAGCAGCCGCTGCCGGCGGGGTGGATTCAGGGCGATTTCCTCCCCTCCACGGTGACGGAGGGGGATCTGCTGCAGCTGGTGGAGCACGGGATGATCGTGCACAAGTCCTGGAGGCTGTCGGCGGAGAACGAGGTCGAGCCGGCGCCCCGGGAGGGGGAGCGCGTCTTGCTGCTCAGCCACGTCCACCGAGGTTTCTCCTTGCCCCCGCATCCTTTCTTCAAGGGCATCATGAATCACTTCGGGGCACAACTTCATCACTTTCCCCCGAATGTCATTGCCCATCTCTGTGCCTTTATAGTTATGTGTGAGTGTTTCATCGGCTGCCCTCCCCATTGGGGTTTGTTCAAGCACATCTTTTCCGCCAGATCCCAAACCATCAAACGACTCAGCCAGTCGGATGATAAGACACATCTCCTCCAGCTCTGCGGGGGCTTAGGTTTCCAGAAAAAGAGTCGGAGTAGTTATCCTGCTCTTCGGTTAAGTGAGTCGGTCAGGAACTGGCAGTCGACGTGGTTCTACTGCCAGGATATCGCCTGTCCGAGTGCGTCGACTGGGCTGCCTCCCTTTAGTTTAGATCGGCCCGCCCCGCCTAAGCAGCTCGCGCTCACGAAGGCGGAGAAGAACGACATCCAGCCTTTGGTTGAGGCCCTCGTAGATGTTGTCAGGAGGGGGGTCACTGGCATAGACTTGCTGGAGGTCTTCCTCGGTCAGCGTATCCAGCCTTTGCAGGCTCGCGACCATGCCATGTGGGATTACACGGGGCCCGAAGACTCCACTCGGACCAACGTGGTGGGCGTGACTGAGGAGAAGGTGACCTCGTGGGTGCTCCAGATCACAGGCACCTGCGAGAATCCCAAAGGATCACGGCGAGTGAAGCCTTACTGCGCGGATCATCCTCCTCCGAATCAGGTGAGTAACACTTGTCGAGTGCACTTAACTGTCTTAATTCCTGTCGTTTGTTTGAATCTCTGCATGATGTCTGATGTTGCCGACTGAAATTTATGCAGAAGTGGACCAACTGGTTCTCCCCCGTCTCGAACTGGAATCCGGCCGAGGAGGAGGAGGAAGGCAGCCAGGAGGGCAGCGTGGAGAGCGCTGAGTATGTCTCCGACAGCGGGGAATTGGAGGAGGAGACTAGCGAGGAGGAGGAGGAAGACGAAGAGCAGGACTCGCCGCCTCCGCAATTAGAGCATCGGACCAAGCGCCGACAACGAGCCCGCCGTTCCCTCGGCTCCTCCTGCGTCTTCGAGTGCTCCGCCCACTGTCCCAGTGGTCCCGAGTGTTCAAAGTGCCAAGAGGGCCAGGGATGCCGATGCTGAGCCTGCGGGTCAGTCTTCTAAGGCGGCCAAACCGAGTGGGCCTAAGCCTCGGAAGGCTCTGCCGCGAATGAGGGTTGCTGTCCCTGTCACCTCCACGTAAGTGTATCCATCTTCCAATTCCTTCTGATATCCGAGTGAACTCCTGTTTACTGGTCGAATGGATTTTACTCGACAGAGTCGCTACTTCTGCCACCTCTCCGGCGCGCCAGGAAGATGATCCCATGGACACGGACAACGTCGTCTCGTCCCAGCCAGGTGCGTTATAGTGACGTCGAGTGTTTTATACTATCGCGTCTCGAATTCTATCATAGGTCCTGCTTCTTTTTTTTTCTGAAACCTCGCGTCATTCGGCCTGTCAGGGGCGATTTGCCTGGACGAGGGCGACCAGGGGAGAGCCGAAGCAGCTGCGGAGCCTGTTCTTGAGGCTGCTCCACCTGCTGCTGCTCTCGCCGCCGACGTGCTGCCGACTGTGGCGCTGCCACAGACTGAACCGGTGCTGGTGGATGAGGAGCCGACTGGAGCGGACCTTGGGATGCCTCGGGAACTTCCGACGCTGCCAGGCTCGTCAAATGTCGAGTTCAACATCCAGCATCTCCCGGAGGAGCAGGTGGGAGCGGCCAAGGGAGCTATGGTGCAGGCGGAGCTGATGGCTGGAGAAGCCAAGAGGGCCTACGACTCCGTTGCGTCCTTGTACCAGCGGAGCTTGGAGCTGCTGGATGATATCCAAGTAAGTGGGCTAGTAAGTATTTACTTTTCTCTTGTAACCCACTGGGTGTTCTTGGATAGCATCTGTTGTTTGCAATGGGTTCACTCTGAGTGAACCCAGTGGGTGTAGTCCCCAAGACTTCTGTCGAGTGCTTGCACCGACAGTTGTCTTTATACATATTGTCTTTACTTTGGTCGTGTCTATAAATAATATAACCGACTGCGAGCAGTTGTGGCACTCGGAGTGCACTTACTATAAGAGTCCCCGAGAGTAAGTTGTACTCGGGTCGGGTAGTATTGGCCTCGTAGGCGTAGGTGAAAACATGCATCCCAATAGGGCGGGCCTGCTTGAGTTGCATGCCAGTGGGGTCACTGTTAGTGAACCCACTAGGTGTAGTCCCCGAGACCGCTGTCGACTGCTTGCGTCGGCAGGGGTCTGAAGAACTTAGACTTTTATTTGTTGAACTTTCTGATTGTCCCTTGGTGTTTGTTGGCAGAAAACATGTGAAATGGGGACGGGCTATGAGACTCTCAGGGCGGAGAGGAATCATTTCGCTGGTGAGCTTGATGCGGCCATGCTCGCAATGGCTGGCATGAAGGATGCTCTGGAGGGACGAGAGAAGTCATTGGAGCAGGCTCGTGAAGCGAACAAGGTGTTGACTGAGGAAGTGGAAAAGATGAAGAAACAGAGGACTGCTCTCACGGGTCAGATGGTCGTGTTGAATAAACGATGCATAGCTCAGGAAAAATATGTCAGCGACTCGGCTCCGCAGATGATGACGCGTCTGGCTGGTAAGTCCTGTTTTTTGCCGAGTGTTTGTCTTATGTACGTAACACTCGACGCTTATCGCTTGCTTGTCCTTCTGTTGCAGATTTTTGCATTGATGCTGAAGTTGAAGCGGCAGACGTGGAGCGGTCGATTCGCGACAACGTGCCACTCGGCGAGGACGCCAGTCGGGATTTGCTCCGGGCGCACATCCGCGTGGGCAAAGTTGGCCCTTTCATCGGTCGGCTGAGAGAAGTCGTCGGCCGAATCGACAAGGAGCTTTGGCCAGAAGATGAGTCGCGGCAGGAGATGGAGAACCTGATGGCGCGACTGGAGGAGATTCCGAACCGAGTGGAGTCGTGGAAGAAATCTGCAGCTCGTTGCGGTGCAGATGTTGCTCTGTCCTTGGTCCGAGTCCATTGCAAGGAGGTGCATGAGGAGAAGCTGAAGACATTGAAGGTCGCCAACACGAAGAAGCTTCGATTCGAAGACTTCATGGAGACTTTCCTTGAGAGTGCTACCCGCATCGCCGACGGTATTGATCTGGACACGTTCGTAGAGCCCTCCAGTCCTGGCGTTAATCCAGATGATGCGTAAAAACATTTTTATCCTCGGTATGCCGAGTGTTTATCTCTAAGGTACTTTGGCCACTGCTGTTGGCCGTCACACTCTTAGATCGGTGTGGGTAAGCTTGATCCGCACCGAGTGAGCTATCTTTGCTAGAACTTTTGAATCTGAATTAAAGCGTTTGCTCTTGTGTTGCAATTTTGTTTCGAGTGCGACGTTTAGTGCACACTCGGAGAAAGCGATTACTTAGATGATTCTTAATCACAGCGAAGTCTCCGAGTGCGACGTTTTGTGCACGCTCGGAGATAGTTATTACTTAGGTGATTCTTGATCACAGCTAAGTCTCCGAGTGCGACGCTTAGTGCACACTCGGAGGAAGTTATTACTTAGGTGATTCTTGATCACAACTAAGTCCCCGAGTGCGACGCTTAGTGCACACTCGGAGGAAGTTATTACGTAGGTGATTCTTGATCACAGCTAAGTCTCCGAGTGCGACGCTTAGTGCACACTCGGAGAAAGTTATTACTTAGGTGATTCTTGATCACAGCTAAGTCCCCGAGTGCGATGCTTAGTGCACACTCGGAGAAAGTTATTACTTAGGTGATTCTTGATCACAGCTAAGTCCCTGAGTGCGACGCTTAGTGCACACTCGGAGGAAGTTATTACTTAGGTGATTCTTGATCACAGCTAAGTCTCCGAGTGCGACGTTTAGTGCACACTCGGAGAAAGTTATTACTTAGGTGATTCTTGATCACAGCTAAGTCCCCGAGTGCGACGTTTAGTGCACACTCGGAGAAAGTTATTACTTAGGTGATTCTTGATCACAGCTAAGTCCCCGAGTGCCACGTTTAGTGCGCACTCGGAGAAAGTTATTACTTAGGTGATTCTTGATCACAGCTAAGTCCCCGAGTGCGACGTTTAGTGCACACTCGGAGAAAGTTATTACTTAGGTGATTCTTGATCACAGCTAAGTCCCCGAGTACGACGCTTAGTGCACACTCGGAGGAAGTTATTACTTAGGTGATTCTTGATCACAGCTAAGTCCCCGAGTGCGACGTTTAGTGCACACTCGGAGGGAGTTAGAACTTAGGCGATTCTGGATCGCAACTAAGTTTTTTTTGTGTGTGACCGGAGTCTGCGACCGCGGAAGAACTCTGAATCTGCAAAAACTGAATCTGCTTTATATTATTTCATTAATACTTGTTCTTTACACTGCTTCAGTCGACGATCACGTGTAGAAGCGCTTCAGGAGGTCTCCATTCCATGCACGCGGTTCGTCTGTCTCCCTCTCGATGTTGTAGAGTCTGTATGCTCCGTTGTTCAGCACCTTGGAGATGATGAAGGGTCCTTCCCAGGCCCGGGCTAACTTGTGAGGTCTTTGCTGATCCACTCGGAGCACCAGGTCGCCTGCTTGGAATGTGCGACTCCTGACGTGGCGTGCATGAAACCGCCGCAGATCTTGTTGATAAATGGTTGAGCGAGTCAGTGCCATCTCGCGCTCCTCCTCCAGAAGGTCCACTCCATCCTGTCTTGCTTGTTGTGCTTCAGCCTCGGAGAAGAGTTCGACTCATGGCACATTATGAAGCAAGTCACTCGGAAGGACCGCTTCTGCTCCATAAACGAGGAAGAATGGTGATCGCCCTGTAGATCTGTTCGGGGTTGTGCGGAGACCCCAAAGTACTGAAGGTAGCTCGGTGACCCATGCGCCAGTGGCGTGGCCCACCTCTCGCACGAGTCGGGGCTTCAAACCCTGAAGAATAAGTCCATTCGCCCGCTCTGCTTGTCCATTGGATTGAGGATGTGCTACGGAAGCAAAATCCACTCGGATACCTTGGCTTGCACAAAAACCTTTGAATCTGTCCGAGTCAAAGTTTGTCCCGTTATCCGTGATTATGTTGTGAGGTACACCGAATCTGGAGATGATGTCCCTGACAAACTTGACGGCTGTTGAGGCATCGAGTTTCTTGATGGGCTTAGCTTCGATCCATTTCGTGAACTTGTCGACTGCCACCAACAGATGTGTGTATCCCTCCTGGCCTGTTTTGAATGGTCCGACTGTGTCTAATCCCCAAACCGCAAACGGCCACACGAGCGGGATTGTCTTCAACGCAGATGTCGGCTTGTGGGACTTGTTGGAGTAGAACTGACAACCCTCACATCGGTCGACCATATCTTTAGCCATCTCGTTCGCCTGCAGCCAGAAAAAACCATCCCTGAATGCCTTGGCGACGATTGCTCTCGCAGAGGCGTGATGACCGCAGGTTCCCGAGTGAATATCCAGGATCAGCTGTCCCTCCTCCGGAGAGATGCATCGTTGGAGAACGCCTGAAACGCTCTCTTTGTACAGTTGACCATCAATGACAGTGAATGACTTTGATCTGCGGACTATCTGCCTGGCCTGGACTTCGTCTTCTGGTAGTTCCTGTCTCAGGATATATGTAATGATCGGCACAGTCCAATCGGGGATGACAGTAAGAATCTCCACGACCAGATCAACCACAGCAGGTACGTCGACTTCAGTCGGATCTATTGAACTCTTTGGTTGTACTGGTTCTTCTGTAAAAGGATCTTCTTTGACCGAAGGGAGGTAAAGGTGCTCGAGGCAGACGTCACTCGGTACTGGTCTCCGAGTGGATCCGAGTTTCGCCAATTCATCTGCTACTTGGTTTTTCAGTCGCGGAACATGATGGAGTTCCAAACCATCAAACTTTTTCTCGAGCTTCCTCACTGCATTGCAGTATGTGGTCATGGTGGGGTTCCTGACATCCCACTCTTTCATCACTTGATTGACCACCAAATCCGAATCGCCATAGACCATCAGGCGACGGACGCCGAGTGAGATGGCCATGCGCAATCCGTAGAGGAGAGCTTCATACTCCGCCTCGTTGTTGGAGGAATCGAAGTGTATCTGCAGCACGTACTTGAGTTTATCGCCCTTTGGCGATATGATCACAACGCCAGCGCCGGAGCCATTCAACATCTTGGACCCATCAAAGAACATTGTCCAATGGGCCGAGTAGATGTGAGTCGGTTGCTGTTGTTCTACCCATTCTGCTATGAAGTCAGCCAGGGCTTGAGACTTGATAGCTTCTTGGCCTCGAACTTGATATCGCAGTACAGCATCTCCATTGCCCACTTCGCCACTCGGCCTAACGCATCTCGATTGTGGAGAATTTCCGACAACGGAGCATCAGAAACGACAGACACCGAGTGGTCTTGGAAATAATGAGCCACCTTCTTCGCAGTCATGTAAATCCCGTAGATAAGTTTTTGATAGTGGGGATACCTCTGCTTGGAAGGAGTCAGGACCTCGGAGACGTAGTACACTGGCCGCTGAACTTTGTATGCTTTGCCTTCTTCTTCTCGTTCGACTGTAAGAATAGTACCGACGACTTGATTTGTAGCCGCGATATACAGAAGAAGGGGTTCTTTGCTGAGCGGAGCAGTAAGAACCGACTGGGTGGAAAGTAGGACTTTGAGGTCGTCGAATGCGACTTGGGCTTCGTCTGTCCACTCGAAAGTATCTGATTTCTTCATGAGTCGGTACAGAGGAAGTGCTTTCTCGCCGAGTCGACTGATGAACCTGCTCAAAGCCGCTAGGCAACCTGTGAGCCGTTGAACATCGTGTATTCTGACCGGCCTCTCCATTCGAACGATGGTCCCGATCTTTTCGGGGTTGACGTCGATCCCTCGTTCGGAAACGAAGAAACCGAGCAACTTTCCGCTGGGAACGCCGAATGAACATTTGGCGGGGTTGAGCTTGATATCGTACCTACGAAGGTTGGCGAATGTTTCTGCCAAGTCAGTCAGCAGGTCAGAACCTTTGCGTGACTTGACTACGATATCATCCATATATGCCTCCACATTCCGACCAATCTGGTCGAGAAGGCATTTTTGGATCATGCGCATAAAGGTAGCCCCTGCATTATTCAAACCAAATGGCATAGTGATGTAGCAGAAGCACCCGAATGGGGTGATAAAGGCTGTCTTTAATTCATCGGGACCATACAGACGGATCTGATGATAGCCCGAGTAGGCATCAAGAAATGACAAACGCTCGCAACCCGCAGTCGAATCGACAATTTGATCTATGCGAGGGAGCGGAAAATGGTCCTTCGGGCATACCTTATTGAGGTGTTTGAAGTCGATGCACATTTGGAGCGACTTGTCCTTCTTGGGCACCATGACAACATTAGCGAGCCACTCGAAGTGGTGAACCTCGCGAATGAAGTTGGCTGCCAGCAGCTTGGCCACCTCCTCCCCGATTGCTTTCCTCTTGTGCACGGCGGACCGGCGCAAGCGCTCTCGGACGGACCGAGCGACGGGGTCCACATGCAGTCGGTGCTCAGCCAACTCCCTGGGTACACCTGGCATGTCAGAGGGTTTCCATGCGAAGATGTCCCAGTTCTCACGGAGGAATTGGGTGAGCTCGGCTTCCTATTTAGGATTGAGGGTGGTGGAGATGTTCGTCGGGGCAGCAGTGTCGTCCGTCGGGTGGATGCTGACCTTCTTCGTCTCTCCCGCCGACTGGAATGCGGATTCTGAAGCTGGCTTCTTCGAGCGCATCAGGTCGGCGGGGTCGACTGTTTTCTTGTACTCGTCGAGCTCGAGGACGGCTATCTGCCGGTCAGCGATTCTTGATCCTTGCTGCAAGCATTCTTCGGCTCGCTGCCGATTGCCTGTGATGGTGATCACGCCTTTTGGGCCTGGCATCTTCAGCTTCAAGTATACGTAGCATGGACGGGCCATGAAACTCACATACGTTGGGCGGCCCAGGATTGCGTGGTAAGCGCTCTGGAAATCCAGCACCTCAAATGTGAGCTTTTCCTTGCGGAAGTTCTTGTCGGAGCCGAAAACGACGTCCAACGCGATCTGGCCGAGTGACTTGGCCTTCCGTCCAGGGACGACTCCATGGAACTGCATACTGCTCTCGCTGAGTTTGGACATCGGAATGCCCATCCCCTTGAGAGTGTCGGCATACATGATGTTCAAACCGTTGCCGCCGTCCATGAGGACTTTGCGCAGTCGGACTCCTTCCACCACCGGGTCGACGACCAGAGCTTGTCTTCCTGGGGTGGGAACATGCGCTGGATGATCCGACTGGTCAAAGGTGATCGCAGTCTGAGACCATTTAAGGAACTTGGGGCTGGTTGGAGTGGCCATGTTAACCTCCCTGTTCACGAACTTCAGTGGACTCTTGCTTTCGACGTCAGCAAAAATCATGAGTGTCGCATGGACTTGGGGGAACGGATCCTCCTTATCCTCCTCATCTTGTTCATTGACCTTCTCACTCGGTTGCCCTTCGCCGAACCCCTGGATCAGGAGGCGGCACTGCCGAGTGGTATGCTTTGGATATATGGGGTTGCCCTCTTCGTCCATCTTCGTATGAACCGGGCATGGTTGGTCCAGGATGGGATCATTGAACGGCTTCTTCTTGGAGGTAAACTGCGCCTTCCCTTTGCCCTTGAACTTGGCATTGGTCACGACTGCAGCTTCTGCCTGCGGAGTGGATGAAGCTTTTTGCTTTTGCTTCCGAGTGTTGCTTCCATCTCCGTCGCCGACTGTCTTGTGCTTGCCGCTTCGGATGTGGTCTTCTTCTTCGCCATTTGCGTAGCGAGTTGCTATCTCCATCATCTTGCTCATGGAGATGTCACCTGTTCGACCGAACTTCAGGTACAGCTCTCTGTACCGCACGCCTGCCTTGAAGGCGCAGACTGCTTGATGCTCGGTGACGTTCTCCACCGTGTGGTAGAGAGTTGTCCAACGCTGGATGAAGTCGCGCAGGGGCTCATTCGGCTTCTGGACGCAATGCTGGAGCTCCACGAGGCCCGCAGGGCGCTTGCACATCCCTTCGAAGGTCTTGATGAACACTCGGGCCAGATCCGCCCAACTGTAGATGCTCGAGGGGGCTAACTGATTCAGCCACGCTCGCGCCGAGCCGTCGAGCATCAGAGGGAGGTGCTTCATGGCGACATGGTCGTCCCCTCCTCCGATCTGGACTGCCACTCGGTAGTCGTCTAGCCATGTAAACTTACTGATTCCCGTCGCCAATCGAAAGTTGGGCGGGATGTCAGCCGAGCGGGTGGCTCGACTAAAACACTCGGGGCCAGGCACGATGGTCCTGCTTCCACTTGGATGGTCCATATCACGACCATCGCGATGGGCTCGGCCCCTCTCGACCCTTCGCTGGGCGATACGCCCTCTTGCGTCGGGTCTTGGGTCGTAAGTGTCGCCGACTGAACGCCGATCATCATGATGTCGGGACCCATAGGGCCCGCCCCGCGGAGGGGTGTGTGAGCGGCAGCGATCTTCGTGAATCACGGAACGACTGCCTCCCATGTGGCGCTGATGGGAGCCAGGGCTGTGAACCGACCGATGCGTATTCGCATGAACGAAACTATTATGGATCCTGTTGTGCGACTGGGAGACCGCCGAATTCTGCTGCTGCGCCGTGTGCAACAGGGCTCAGATCTGCTCGATCCCCCTTCCTGCCTCTGAATCAGTCGGCTGGAGGGAATCGGCTATCTTGGCAGTCGCAGCCAAGTTGAGGAGGGGTGTGCGGAACAACTCCACATTGCTCCGCCGAGTGTGTCGACTGGCAGAACGGCGAGGTGGACGGCTCGCACCGGATGTTTCGCCGACCTCGCGCTCGCTTCGGCCAGCTTGACGGGATCTTCATGGGAGTTGGCCATGTGTACTTCTGCTGCGGGCCCGCGACCCGCATACTCGGAAGGAAACTCAGTCGGAACCGAGTCCGAGTGCTGGGATAGCGGGGCAACCACAACGGACTCTAGAACCGCCACTTGCGAAGACGCGTTCTGGCGCGCCTGGGCATGTTGCACCCAACGCTGGAGCCGCGGACGGCGGGACCGCCTGCTGCGGCGCGTGACGGCGGTGCAGGTCGACACCGGAGTCGACTGTTGGAGAAGAAGAATGCCGCGGGCACCGGCACGGAAGTGCTTAGCCCCACGACGGGGAAGCGCCTCGACGTCGAGAGGAGCATCCCGAAGCCACGCCGAATCGTCGACGGTGAAGGGGAGAGCGCCGAAGAAGATCTGGTGACCCATGCTCGAACCTCCACCGGACGACATGACGAAAGGAAGTAGTCGCAAACTCGCCGGAAGTCGCTTAGACGCCTGCCCCACGGTGGGCGCCAACTGTCGTGGGTATAAGCCTGACAGTAGATGTGTAGGGTACGAAAAGGATGGGCAGAGTCCTAGCTACGGCGAGGATGTATGAGTTCAGGCCCCTCTGCGGTGGAGGTAATAGCCCTACGTCTCAGTGCTCAGGGAGCTTGTTGTCGAGTGGAATAGGGAATACAATGATTTGCTAACCCCTTTACCAGCGGGGGAGGGTGGCTTATATAGAGTGCACTGCCCTCCACAACGGTTCCAGTGCAGGGGTGGAGTAGTGGCGATTGAATGTGTACGTTACAGGTAACGTACGCCCTAAATGCTAATAAATGCACCTGGAAGCGTATGACCGTTTCCCTCCAGGGGGGTTACGATGTACCGAGTGGTATCCAGTCGGTTAGCTTGATATGCTCCGAATGCTAGTCTCCGACTGGATGATCGAGGGTACGTTACCGACTGGATGACAGGGAATCCTTAATTCAGTCGGAGCTAACTAAGGGTCTAGTCCTTTGCGAGGGGTAGTCCTTGGGTAGGACCTACAGGGCAGGCCTATGACCCTACCCTAGGACTATAACCCCATCAAGTCCTGTTAAAAAAGGTTGTTTTTGTCTTCATGATACCCTTCCAAAAAGGTGAATCTCCAGGTCTCACAGTGACCTGAGCCAAGGTTTTTTGCTGTAGATACTTGTTCTTCAGAATTTGTATCCACATACCTTCTGATTCCACAGATAGCCTGGACAGCCACTTGCTGAGCAGACACCTGTTCTTAACCTCTAAATTTTCAATCCCCAACCCTCCCTGATCTTTGGGTCTACAAATAATATCCCATCGAGCTAGCCTATATTTGGTCTTGACCTCATCACTCTGCCAGAAAAATCTTGATCGGTAAAAATCCAACCTTTTGCGCACCCCAACTGGTACTTCGAAAAAGGATAGAAGGAACATTGGCATACTTGTCAACACTGAGTTAACTAAAACCAATCGTCCTCCATAGGATAATAGCTTGCCCTTCCAGCAGCTCAGCTTTTTCTCAAACCGATCCTCGATGCACTTCCATTCCTTAATGGATAATTTTCGGTGATGAATAGGGATCCCTAAGTACGTAAATGGTAGCGAACCACTCTCGCAACCAAATAGTTGATTATAAGTGAGTTGTTCTTCTTTTGCGTCTCCTAAACCAAAGAGTTCACTTTTAAAGAAGTTAATTTTCAGCCCAGATAGCTGTTCGAATAAGCATAATATTAACTTCATGTTTCTGGCTTTGTTGAGATCATGTTCCATGAAAAGGATTGTGTCATCCGCATATTGTAGGATGGAAACACCCCCATCTACTAGATGTGGTACTAGTCCCCCTACTAACCCTTTTTCATTAGCCCTTCTAATCATGAGCGCTAACATATCTGCTACGATGTTAAATAAAATAGGTGACATAGGATCTCGCTGCCTAAGACCCTTTAGTGTCTGAAAGAAATGACCAACATCATCATTCACTTTAATACTGACACTACCCTTTCGTATAAAACGATCGATATGCTTTCGCCAAATCTCGCAAAACCCCTTCATGCGCATAGTTTGTTGCAAGAAAGACCATTTGACCTTGTCGTAAGCCTTTTCGAAGTCTACCTTAAATAAGACTCCGTTAAGCTTCTTGGAATGTAATTCGTGAAGGGTTTCATGGAGAACAACCACCCCTTCGAGAATATTTCGGCCAGGCATGAAGGCCGTCTGCGAAGATTGCACCACAGAACGTGCCATCTTAGTTAACCTATCTGTCCCCTCCTTTGTGAAAATTTTGAAGCTAACATTAAGCAGACATATGGGGCGGAATTGTTCAATACGCGAAGCACCCTCTTTTTTTGGTAGCTGCGTGATGGTACCAAAATTAAGATGAAAGAGTTGTAAGTGCCCAGAGAACAAATCGTGAAACATTGCCATAAGATCTTTCTTAATAATATGCCAACATCTCTTATAAAACTCAGCCGGGAACCCATCTGGCCCCGGCGCTTTACCGTTTTTCATACCCTGAATCGCCTCCAACACCTCTTTCTCTAGGAATGGAGCGGACAAACACTCATTATCGGCTTGTCCGATCTGAGGAATATCCGCGGTCTCATGCTCGTCCATAGACACAAAACTATGAGTCGTAGCACCAAACAACCTTTTATAGTAGTTTGTGATGTACATCTTTAGATTCTCATGACCTACTATTGTACCCTCATCTTGCTCAAGTTGAATAATCCTCTTTTTCCGATGTTTGCCGTTTGCAATCAAATGGAAAAATTTAGTGTTATCATCCCCCTGGACAATTGCCCTAACTTTTGCTCTGACAACCCATTTCATTTCCTCTTCTCGAAGAAGGATCCGGACTCTTTGTTCAGCCTCATACTTTAAAGCCCTCTCTTGGTCATCCAACATGCGAGTTTCTGCCTGACGATCTAGAGTATCTATTAATTTGAGCAGTCTCTCTTGCTCATCTCGATAGACCCCAGATATATTCTTAGCCCAACCTCTCAGGAATTGTCTAAGATGTCGTATCTTATTTTGCCAGACATCAACACTAGAGTTCCCACCCGCATGCTTGTTCCATTCCCTAGAAATTATGTCGACAAACCCCTCACGTGTGAACCAGCTTGATTCAAAAGAGAAAGCATCACTTTTCCCTTTGTGAGTGGCCTGGCCAGAAGCTAGTAGGAGAGGTGTATGGTCAGATATCGCCCTTTGAAGTGCACATACTGTGACTAACGGGAACTTCTGTTCCCAGTCAACACTCGTAAGTACTCTGTCCAACTTTTCGAAAGTTTGATTAGGTAGAGAATTGGCCCAAGTAAATTTCCTACCTGAGAGATCGATCTCCCGTAGGTTGAGACTCTCTATAATTGTGTTGAACATAAAAGGCCATCTGCCATCAAAGTTATCATTGTTTTTCTCATCGGCTCAAAGTTATCAAAGTTATCATTATAAAGATGACTTATAAGTCAGATGGCAACCAAACAGGCGTGACTTATAAGTCACTGGTTTTAAGTCACCCGACTTATTGAAACCAAACAGGGCCTAAAGCATCAAGGTTCTTTGCCTTTGTTCTATGGCTAACCAGCAAGACATCTTGTTTCAGTTTGAATTTCCATGGCATGGTACTTGAAACTTCATTTCTAAGCAAGACTCCATTCCTTTGCATCTAGATATTCCAATAACCCAAAATTATGATGTCCATGGCAATTTTCTTGGGCGGGGTTTGGTGAAGAAGTAACACTCGAAAACATGCAATACCATACAGCACTCATAAACATGTCCCCGACACGAGCAATGCAAAGCCACAACACATGCTAAATGTTCACATTACTGGGACACCACCCATGCGAAATGATCAGAGAACATGCAAGGGAGACTTTCGTCAGGAAGAACCAAATCCAATGTACAGATAATGCCGAGCCTCAGCACACCAATCCAATCACCAGCACGCCCTCTGGAACCACACACCACATGGGACTAAAAAAGAATGGCACGAATCATGGACACTATTACGGATGAGATCATGAAAAGATGGACCATCAGATCAAGCTCAGAATTCGTCGACGGAGGCGGCTTCGCGGGGCACCTCGTAGGCATCCTTCTGCCTCAGCTTTTTCACGCCGGCGATGAAGCACACCTTATCGGACCTGAAGCTCTCCAGGTTCACGGTGGTCACCTTCACCCACACCACCACCTTGGTCTTCATGCCCTCGATCGCCGAGAGCTTGCCCCGGGACAGGGTCGCCTTCACGCGGGTGGCGTACCGTATCATGGAGGAGTCCTTGAAGCTCACCTCGCAGGGCTTGGCCAGGTGCACCACCAGCCTCGAGCTCGTCTGGTCGTACTCGTAGCAGATGATGTTCCGGGGGAAGAGGCCCGGAGGGAGGTTGTACTCGCGTAGGAGGTCAGAGAGGGACTTGTTTGGCTTGCCTGAGAAAGAAAGAAACGGGCTCAGTCTCTTATTGTCCTATATAGAAGATAATTATGCAGCAATTATTCATTTGTCACTAGCTAGAATTGCATAGACCTAATGGTAACATGTGAACCATGGCATGAGAATGCCGCAAACATACTAACACGCAACAGAGAGCTCCTTAGTGAATTTCAAGCTTATGGAGAATTTTGTGCGAAGTGTAAATGATGGATTACGTATACAACAAGACTGAACAGAACAGCATTTTGATTCTTTACCTTGTCAGTAAATTCAAATGCAGTTCACTGAGGTAGTACGATTGAAGATGACTGCAAGTGGCAAAAAACTTGCCAACAGATCTGCTCTGCGAGCATTTGCATTTTATTTAACAAACTACTCCTCCGTTCCAAAATATAAGACCTTTTAGGTATTTCACTAGAAGACTACATACAGAGCAAAATGAGTGAATCTATACTATAAAATGTGTCTATATACATCCGTATGTAATTTATAGTACAATCTCTAAAAGGTCTTATATTTAGGAACGGAGGGAGTACTTCAGAACATTCGACATTTTATTTAAGAAACTACTGTCTTCACGCGCAATGTTTCCACGTGAATGGTCGGATTGCGGATGCAAGTATACTATTAGTTGTTCGCAGCTACCTGTAAGAGTACAGATTAGGGCTGCTTAGAAGAAATACAGTATTAAATAGACTATATGCACTGCAGACTACCAAATCAGCTGGCTGGTGCTTGCTAATCCCAGGACACGCCCAAGACAGCCTTGCTAATACCGCCAAGGACCCCTCAAGAGGACCCAGTGCAAAGGTTGCAAGTAAAACAAAGATGTTAGGTGAGCAAGTCCCCCCTGCTCTGCTCTATCCTCCTAGGAGCTTTTGCATAATGGCGTCAACAAACATTGGACCCATTTCAGTTTGGCCCCCATGTGCATCAGCGTCCCTCACTACTGTATTAGTAGTACTTTGCAGATCGAAAAGAGTACTTGGATTGGAGCCAGATCCAAACCCTGAAGAAAGGCTATCTGAATACAAATCGCATTAAAGAAAGTACGTACTCAATTGTTTTTGCTTTGGTGTTACGCATCAGCAAGAGAAACAGCGTTCCTAACAGCGATGGACGAGTGTACTGAAGATGTTGCTAAGACAGACGTGACATGTAGCTTCAGACTAACTGCTATTTTCTGAGCCACAAAGCAACCACTGAACGGAAATTGGGGAAATTGGGGAGCAGAGCGAGCGATAGTACAGTACCTTTGAGCTTCTCGAAGACCCATTTGGCCTTCTCCTCCACGGTGCTTGAGATGCGCTGCAGATCAGAATGGTTGGGTCATTAATTGTGATTCGTGAATGATGAACTGAACAGATTGGAACTAGGAAGAGGGAAGTCATAATTAAAGTTACAATGCACTCGAATGTAGTACTGAGTCGGTACAACCAATGCAGAAGTGGGATGGAATCAAATAATGATTTTCATATGGCAGTCCACTCGAAAAAAGGTTGCACATGAAAGCAAGAACTTTGGCTGCTCTTGGTGGGAAAAAGGAACGAATCTAACCCGCCGGCCTAAACCTAAAGTGGGGGGAGAATGTAGGAGAAAGATCTGCAAAAAATGAATGCTTCAACCAAGAACTCAAAGTTTTCTTGGTCAGTAGCACTGAATGATAACATGTGAACGGACCTCCAAATATTGCCAGCCAGATTATTTCTTGACTAGAACAGCCTCAGAAAAAGACGAGGACGAGAAAAACAGAACACCGAGCAACGGAAAGCGATCCGCCCATCCCCGTGATAACAGAAATCCCGTAAAAATCTCCCGGAAACAAGCAAACGAACCGTGAAACCGGGAGCAGCATTTTACCAAGACCAAGAGATTCGCCGAGAAGGAGGAGAGGAGAAACCAATGACGAAGAAAGCGAGAAAGGAGAGGAAAGAAGGTGAGATGGGATGAGATGACGAGGAAGGAAGGGGAGTGGAGGAGCGCTGCACTGACCGAGATGTCGCCGCCGATGGCGGAGAGCTCCTGCTTTGCCTTGCGGGGGATGGTGAAGCTGCCGAGCTTGGTGAGGGCCTTCTCCATCCTTTCCTTCCTCGGCGTGGGGCGGAGGTGCGTGTGGACGCGTGAACAGACAGACGGCGGCTCTGGACTGGACTCGCTGGGACTCTGGCACTGGGGGTGTGGGTGCCGCGGGATGGGCGACAGACAGTGGAGTGGATATGGAACCAGGGTCAGAGCTGCGGCACGCTCCACGGGAGAGGAGAGGAGAGGAGCGGAGCGGAGCGGAGCGGAATAAATAAAGAGCGGCTTCGTTCGGGGTTCCAGGTTCCGAACGGTGCCGCCGGATCCCCTGCGAGCGAAAGGATACGTTGGAATTGGAGTTTCGGCCGAGAATTTGGCTCGTTTCAGTTACGTTACCTACTCCATGGACGGCGAAGATTTGAACGGGAATCGACAACTGATCGAGCCGGTTTGGTCGCTCAGCCAGCCGAAATCCTCTCATGAGGAGGAGGAGGATGGCGGGCGAGCGCACAGACCCAAATCGAGCCGCGTGACCCGGCCGAGCGTATGCCGCATCGCATCACGGACTTGGGTCTGTTTGTACCAGAGTACAACGGCGGCTATTTCCCGTGTTGCATGGGCAAGAGCGTGACGCAAGGGTGTGCCTCAGAGGATCGAGGGCCTTGAGTTCCAAGCAAAAGGAGGGAGTGGAGGTTACTTCCCCGGTGAAAGCTTCAATCCAACAAAAATGCAAGGGTGTGCCGCAAGCTACACACACCTATAGACCGACGGTGAAACCTCTCCTAGCTCTTACCGAGCATGGTGACGCTATGGTGTGCGGGGTAGATGATGCGCCCCAAGGTCTGGCTGACGAGGTAGGAAAGGACGAATGCACTGATGAGATACTGGAGCGAGATATGAAGAAAAAGAGGCCAACTCCAACATCCTCTGAATCTTCGGCAGCGGCTGCTAGTCAGCCCTGCCAGGGCCAATGAGTTGCCTCAGTTGGAACTGCCGGGGGCTTGGGAACCCCGGGGCAGTTCGCGAGCTTCGCAATATTGTGAAGCAGGAAGTGCCTGGTCTCTGTTTTGTGATGGAGACGAAGATTGCAGCGGTCAGAGTAGAACGTCTGCAGAATCAACTTGGTTTTGCGGGATGCATCGCAGTCAGTAGTTCGGGTCTTAGCGGCGGCCTAGGTTTGTTCTGAACAACGGACTTTGATGAGGACCTGATGAGTTATAGTGCCGGCCACATAGATGTGAGGGTGCGGCGAAAGTCTAATAACAATAAGATGTGGCGTGTAACGGGTTTCTACGGCGCTCCTCGATTTGAAGATAGACACCTTAGCTGGAGTCTCCTAAGAACCCTATTTGCAATTCAGCATGAGGGTTGGATGTGCATTGGTGATTTTAACGAAACTTTCCATGGTTCAGAGCACTTCTCACGTTCGCTACGTCCTGAAAGGCAGATGCTTGCGTTTAGGGAGGTGATTGATGATTGTTTGCTCCAAGATCTCGGTTGGACAGTGGCGGAATACACATGGGATAATGCCCAAGCAGGTGCCTCTAATGTTAAGGCACGTCTTGATCGTGCTTTTGGCAATGCGGCCCTGCTTGATCTTTTTGCTTCCATTAAAGTGCGGCATGTTTCGGCCATTGAATCCAATCATTGTTTTGTGATGGTAAGCTTGAAGGAGGATGCTGATCAGAGACCGAGGGGGCCTCGTCCTTTCCGTTATGAGGACGCATGGCAGACTCACGCGGACTATGATCAGCTGGTGCTCGACAATTGGAGGTGTGGGGAAGGTGGGCAGAGGTTGTTGAACGTCTCTCAAGCCTTACACAAGCTCCAAAGTGATTTATCTACATGAGTTCCAAGGAGTTCGGTTGCCTCTCGAGGAAGATTAGGAAGTTGCGAGAACGAATCAATCATTTATGAACGCGATCGGTGGGGAGAGGCCCTTCGACGGAGGAGAAGGCGCTCACAACCCAACTTAAACTCGCTCTTAAGCAAGAGGAGATTTGGATGCGCCAACGCTCTTGGGTGTTATGGCTTCGTGAAGGGGACAGGAATACTGGTTATTTCCAAGCTCAAGCATCTCAAAGAAAAAAGAACTAATAAAATTGAAAATTTGGTGCGAGGGGATGGATCACGATGTTCGCAGCCTGATGAAATTCAACATGAGATTCTTTCTTTCTATCAGGAGCTTTATACCTCACGAGGGTTCCACCCAATGGACGCTTTGTTGGAGTCGGTTCCCGATCGAGTGTCGGGAGAAATGAATAGTGCGCTGCTGAAAGCCTACACGGAAGAAGAGATCAAGTATGCTCTTTTTCAGATGGCGCCATCAAAAGCCCCAGGAGTTGATGGTTTTACGACGGGCTTTTTTCAGAGGCATTGGCAGATTCTGAAACAGGATACAGTTCCAGCGCTTTTGGAGTTTCTGAATGGGGAAGAATTGCCTGAAGGAATGAATGATACGTCTATCACCTTGATCCCTAAGGTACCCTTTCCTCAGAAGATCACACAATTCCGCCCTATCTCTTTGTGCCCGGTCCTGTACAAGATCGCGGCTAAAGCAATAGCCAACCGGCTACGAGTCTGTCTGGATGAGGTTATAGGTGAGGAGCAAAACGCTTTTGTCCCTGGCCGTCTTATTACTGACAATGTTTTGATTGCATGCGAGAGTGTGCATTCGATGAGAAGACGCAAGAGAGGGAAAAATTCGGTGTGCGCTGTCAAGTTAGATATGATGAAGGCGTATGATCGCGTGGAATGGCACTATCTGGAGGCCATCATGCTCCGGCTTGGGTTCCACTCGGATTTTGTCAGGCTTATTCTTAAATGTGTGACCTCGGTTCGTTCTCAGTACGGGTAAATGGGGAACTACTCCCGTTCTTCAATCCAACATGTGGCTTACGACAGGGTGATCCTATTTCGCCGTATCTTTTTCTGATCTGTGCAAAAGGTTTTACCTCCTTACTGAATCACCACGGAGGAGCCAATGTGGATCATGGGATCAGAGTGAGCTACCGATCGCCATGGATTAATCACCTGCTCTTTGCAGATGATAGTCTTATCTTCATGCAGGCAACGAAATCTAGTGGACATCGTTTGAATGACATTATGCGGATCTATGGGGAGTGTTCTGGGCAAGCTGTGAATAAGGAAAAGAGCTCAATCTATTTTAGTCCGAATACCCCTGAACCGTTTCGTCAGCAAGTTAAGCTCTCCCTGAACATTGTGGTAGAGGCATTTAGTGAAAGGTATCTTGGCCTCCCAACAGCGGTTGGCCGTATTACAAGTGTCACTTTTGACCATAATCGAGAGAGAATACGGGAAAAATTACAAGGTGGTGTTGAGCGGATGCTATCCTGTGCAAGACACGAGGTTAGACTGAAAACAGTGGCCCAAGCTATCCCCACCTTTAGCATGTCGTGTTTTAATCTAACCAAGAAAGTTTGCAAGAGTCTGGTTTCGCTTATGGGGAAGTACTGGTGCAGCTCCTCGGTGGATCGTCGGTCCCTGCACTGGTTGTCCTGGGAGGCAGTCTCTGAACCAAAGCAACGAGGGGGGATGGGCTTCAGAGACTTGGAGCTGTTCAAGCTTGCGCTACTAGGAAAGCATGGGTGGCGACTAATCACAAACCCTAACTCGCCATGTGTCCGTGTGTTAAAGGGAAAATACTTCCCAGATGGACATTTTATGCAGGCGACTGTGCAAAAGAGTTCTTCAGCAACATGGTGAGCAATGATTGCAGGAAGACAAGCTTTGCAAGCCGGCCTGATTAAGCGAGTGGGATCGGGTACCTCTATCTCCATCTGGGATGACAAATGGGTACCTTCTCTCCCAGCGATGACGCCCTCTCGCTCTGGGAATGTCCATATGCAATGGGTTTCGGAGTTGATGGATCCGTATTCAGGATTGTGGAATATTGATCTAGTTCGACAGACGTTCTCCCCTATCGAAGCCGAAGCCATTTTGAATATACCCTTGAGATCGGATGAAGGGGAAGACGTGGTGGCATGGGCTCCCGAGAAATTTGGTATCTATTCTGTTAAAATAGTGTACTGCTCTCTTATGAATCAAAAAGAGCAAAGGGCTCTAGATGAAGGGACGGCTACAGAAACCCCAGTAACAGAACAACAGATGTGGTCTAGATTATGGAAGCTAAAAGTGTTGCCAAAGGTTCGGGTGTTTTGGTGGCGGGTTATGAGAGGTATTTTGCCGGTCGAATCCGTTCTCAAATACCGACATATCTCTACTGACAGTGCCTGCAAATTGTGTTTGGATCCTGATGAAACGCTAATGCATGCACTTTTGAACTGCACACATGCGATGAAGTTGTGTGATGTCGCTCCGGAGTGGTTAGATATCCAGCGTCCTAATGTGCATTCTCAGTCGTGGAAGACTGACATTTTATGTGATCAGCGATTCTCACAGGCCGACAGGGCGAAGATGGTGTCGGTCATGTGGGCTATCTGGACATCACATAACAACCTCAATCATGATCAGGGTCCTTTAAGTCCGGTTTAGTCTATGATCATGACGAGGGATGCCCTGGCTCTGTTAGATCTCCCACGGGACCATGCCCGAATTCTTCCCGGACATGGATGGCGACCACCGGAGCAGGACATTGTCAAGATAAACACGGATGGTAGTGTTGCTAAACAACTTATCAGAAGTGGGGGGAGGTGGGGTAGCTCGATCCCGCAACACCTTTCTAGCATCTTGGTGTAAACCCTTCAGTGGGGTGACAAATCCTTTGATAGCCGAGGCTATGGCGATGCGAGAGGGAGTTCTCTTTGCTCGGCTAAGGGGATTCTCGAAGGTCATGTTGGAGACAGATAGTCTAGACCTAATTCAGCTATGGAATTTGCATCACAACTCTCGTTCAGTGGTGGCGCCTATCTTAAACGAGATAGGGGAACACGTAGTGTTTTTTTACTTCTTTTTGTATTCACCATTGTAATAGAGTGGCAAATAATCCTACCCATCTGTGTGCCAAGCAGGCTAGCACACGTGATGTGACAGAATGCTCGGTCGATTCGAAGCCTAGTTTTCTTGTAACGCCCCTTTTGGCAGACTCTGCTGGGGCCTTTGCTGAATAAAATCCCCATATTTCCACTCAAAAAAAGAGTGTGACGTCGCTCTTCACGGAGGGAAGTACTGTACTAGCTATGTAGCACGTTATCCAACCAGAAGCCGCACGATCGGATATCGTCTGTCTACGGCTTGCACGTACCACATCTGGACGAAGCCCTTGTCATCTGCGGTTGTCTTCCACCTTGCTATTTTTTTGACTCAGAACAATATTATTCTATTAACCAAGCGCAGTGAACTCACTGGCCAAGACAGAACTTACAGAATCCGGGACATAGTCCAACCAGACCACACATTCAGCCTCTTGGGCAGAACCAAGTGCGGCAAGTTCATGAGCTAGCTTATTACATCTCCGTGGAGCGAAGCACACATCAACCGAGATGAAATTGAGCCTAATGAAAGAGCGAAGATCGCGGAATATGATTCCTTCAGGTGTCAGATCGAACTCGGTTCCCCCCAGCGCCTTTGCCAAAATTTGGGAATCTGTCTCAAGGATTATCCGGCCCATTCCCCATAGTGCGGCCGCTTGCACAGCTTCGCCACATGTCGTCGCCTCTGCTTGCAGTGCACTAGCAACTCTCGGAATGACGCCCAACCCTGAATCATAGCCCCATCCTCATCACGAGCAGCAAAGCCCCATCCTCCCCGACTGGTCATAGCATTGTAGGCTCCATCCAGGTTCACCTTGATCAGACCTTCTCCCGGTGGCTGCCACTTTGCCTGGTGGTTCCGAGTAGGACTACTCTCCTTTGAACGAGAAGCATGCAGCGATTCGTACGTCCAGAATCTGATCTGCTCCATCAACTCCTCCAATGACATGGTTTTCCCCTCCGCATTCAGTTTATTCCTCCGGAGCCAGCTTCGCCATAGTAGACAGCAGCAAAGAGCCTTCTGATCATCCTTCAGCTTCAGTATTTCCTGCAAAACTACTCATGCATGCTCATAGCTACACAACCGGTCCCGTAGCTCGCTCAGTCCTAAGCCTTCCCATACTTTCCTAGCCTCTTTGCACTTCAAAAATAAGTGTGCACCATGTTCATCTAGCCGCTTGCAGCAGACACACAACGTGCCACATTTTAGCCCCCTGCTATTAATGTTAACATGGAGTGGAAGGCTGTTGTGGGATAACCTCCACATGAATTGCTTTACTTTGGGCAGGCATGGCAGATCCCAAAGTTGCTTCCAAAAAGAGGTAGCATCTGACCCTTCAGTGTTGTTCTCGTGTTCACTAGCCCACTGTCTCACATACACTTTGTATGCAAATTTGACCGAGAAGACTCCCTTGCGATCAAAGTGCCATGCTGGGACATCCTCAAACTCAGGGCTGATTGGGGTCGCCAGGATCACCGCTGCATCCATCTCCCATAAAGTATCTCGGACTAGCATCTCATCCCACTGATTGGTCGCTGGGTTTATAAGTTCCCGAACCTTCGTCAACAAACAATGGCCACGTGGAGTGACAGGGACTCGGCAGCCCTCTCGATTGATCCATGGATCTTCCCAAATCCTCACAGTTGCACCATCTCCCAATCGACAAATGATGCCCTCCTTCAACAGGTTAATGCCACGCAAGATACTCCTCCAAGAGTAGGAGATGCTAGGTGCAGCCGTAGCTTCTAAAATTGATGTGTTTGCGAAATACCTTGCCTTGGGAACTCGAGCACACAAAGAGTTCGGATTGGTGATCATTCGACAGCCTTGCTTTGCCAACATTGTGAGATTAAAACCATATAGGTCCCGGAAACCCAATCCTCCTTCCCTTTTCAGTTTTGATAGTAGCTCCCAGCTTAGCCAATGCATTCTATTCTCCTTATCATTTTGCGCCCACCAATACCTACAAAGAAAAGTCCCCATTTGTTCACACAGTGTCTTGGTAAGATCAAAGCATGACATGGTAAAAGTAGGGATGGCTTGGGCACAAGCTTTTATTAGAACATCCTTGCCCGCCTTGGAGAGTAGTCTCTCCTTCCATCCCTGAATTTTCTTCCACATACGGTCCTTCAAGTACTCAAAGGTTTTTGCTCTTGATCTCCCCACATAGACCGGTAATCCAAGGTATTTTTCAGTTTTTGCTTCCGCTCTAATATGCAACTCGGACACCGCATTTTCCTTATCTTGCACCCTGGTATTAGAGCTGAACATCACCGAAGACTTCTCAAAATTTATAGTTTGCCCCGAACAAACCTCATAAAGCTGTAGCAAATTCTGTAGAGACTTGGCACTCTCACGCGAAGCTTTAATAAGTACCAGTGAGTCATCTGCAAACAGAAGATGGTTAAAACTCGGTGCTCCTGTACAAATTCGGATGCCTTCTAACTCCCCTCGCAGTTCATCTTTGTTCAAGAATGAAGAGAACCCCTCCGCACAAATGAGAAAGAGATATGGAGAGAGAGGGTCTCCTTGCCGTAGGCCTCTCCTAGGGGTTATCACATCTGATAGACCACCATTCATCTTTACTTGATAGCTAACCGAGGTCACACATTTCATGATAAGGGCAATCCACCTTTCCGCAAAACCCATCTTCCGCATCATACGCTCCACAAACTGCCACTCAACCCGGTCATACGCCTTGCTCATATCAAGTTTGACTGTAGCATATCCTTCCTTGCCCGTCCTCTTGCTCTTCATAAAATGTGTGCATTCATAGGCAGTAGAATATTATCCGTGATCAACCTCCCAGGCACAAATGCACTCTGGTTTGGCGAGATTATCTCGTCTAGAATCTGCTTCAGCCTATTTGCAAGAATTTTTGAGACTAGCTTATACATCACATTGCACAAACTAATTGGCCACAGATCCTTCATGCATTCCGGGTTGTCAACCTTCGGGATGAGAACAATACATGTTTCATTCCAGTCAGCCGGCATTGGTCCCCCATTGAGAACATTGAGAACTTCCTCCGTAACTTTTTCACCGACAATGTTCCAAAATTTCTTGTAGAAGATTGCATGCATGCCATCTAACGCTGGTGCCTTCAGGTCGCCTATGCTCTCAAGCGCCTCCACCACCTCCTTGGATGTGAACGGGTTGCAAAGGACCTCATTCATCTGATTCGTCACTCGGTGGTCAATGTGTTGCAATAATTCCTCCATCCGTGTACCTGTGGAAGACGTAAAGAGCTTGGAGAAGTAGGTAGTAGCCACCTCTTTCATGGCCTCCTCCTCCTCCACCACCCCGCCATCCTCCATCCTCAGTTTTGTTATACGGTTAATCTTCTTCCTTTCTGAGGCAAAACTATGAAAGAGTTTTGTGTTACGGTCCCACTCCCGCAACCAGTGAGCATGCACCCTCTGTTTCGAGTATATCTCCTTCTG
This sequence comes from Hordeum vulgare subsp. vulgare, assembly GCF_904849725.1. NCBI lineage: Eukaryota > Viridiplantae > Streptophyta > Magnoliopsida > Poales > Poaceae > Hordeum > Hordeum vulgare. The sequence goes on from NC_058521.1 coordinate 538,969,843, forward strand.
TTCCTCTAGTCTACTCACCCTGAAAGGCAGGACTGGCTCCTTTCGCACTTGTGTAGGGGAAATTGCCATCTTCCTCCATTTCTCCAACTCCTTCTTAGCTCGACTAATTCGTATTTCAAGGTCTCCCAATAGATTTTGGCTCCAATCAGTAAGCTCACCAAGGACACCTTTGACCGCCCCCATTAGTCCCTCCCCTTCCACCTGTATCCTCCGCACCCAACTGTTTTCTACAAGGGTCTTACAGTCTTCCTCCTCCAGCCAACACGCCTCATACCTGGGAAGCTGGCCCTGAGCCAGGCCCCTGCGTTTGGATACACCACCATGCGTGTCTACCACAACTGGCCTGTGGTCGGAATGGCGAGGTTCGACATTGATCACCTTATAAGCCAGGAACCTTTGTCTCCAACTAGGCATTGCAACCGCTCTGTCCAGCCTCTCCCGCACGTACTTGTCAGCTGAGTGACTATGATCCCTCCATGTAAAAACATCCCCCGAAACCCTAGGTCATCGAGCTCGCAAAACTCTAGCGCCTCTTTGAACTAATCCATTTGCTGCTGCGGCTTTGGTGCACCTCCCTCCTTCTCCCATGAATGTAGTATTTCATTAAAATCTCCTATGCAGAGCCACGGCTTGTCACTTTGGTGTTTTAGGATCCGAAGAAGCTGCCATGTCTTCCCCCTCTCCTCAACCTTCGGTTCTCCATAGATACCCGTAAATCGCCACGTGAACCCATCAACTTCTGTAATCTCCGTGTCAATGTGATATCTTGATTTGAATCCAATCATCTTCAGTTGAACTGTATTCTTCCAAAACACCACTAGGCCTCCACTCAGACCCTCACAATCCTTGACAATCATATTTGGCATACCAAGCTTCCACCTCAACCACTCCAGCTTCCCATCCTTCATCTTCGTTTCCGACACAAACAACACCTCGGGTTCCTCCCTCTTCTGGACATCCAGAAGACCATGAATGGCCGGGCCATTCCCCAAACCCCGGTCATTCCAACCCACTAGCATCATTGGGGCTTGCAGAGCTATCCTGACAGCCCCGCGTTCACAAGGTTTGTTTTGGCATCGCCCCCCCTCTCACCCATGACCACATCAGTCTCCTTTGCCCTCTTTGTAGGGTAACGTAGCATAAATTCAAAAAAATTCCTACGCATATTCAGATCTTCCTATGGAGAGACCAGAAACGAGAGAGGGATGAGTGCATCTTCATACCTTTGAAGATCGCTAAGCAGAAGCGTTACTAGAACGCGGTTGATGGAGTTGTACTCGAGGCGATTCATATCGCGCTGTGATTCCGATCTAGTGCCGAACCACGGCACCTCCGCGTTCAACACACGTGCAGCCCGGTGACGTCTCCCACACCTTGCTCCAGCAAGGAGGAGGGAGAGGTTGGGGAAGAACTCCAACAGCACGACGGCGTGGTGTCGATGGAGAGACGAGGTCTCCTGACAGGGCTTCGCCAAGCACCGGCACAGAGGAGGAGAAAGAAGGGCAGGGTTGCGTCAAGGGAGAGGGAAAGTCTCTCTCCAACAGCCCCAAAACCCCCACTATTTATAGGAGGAGGGGAGGGGGGTGCGCCACCCCTAGGGTTCCCCCCTAGGGGCCGGCGGCCACCAGATGGGAGAGGGGGGCGGCGGCCAGGGCAGGGAAGGGGGGGGCGCCCTAGGCGGGCCTTGGGCCTACCCTGCGCCTAGGGTTTCCCCTCCCTCCCTCTCTGGTGCGCATGGGCTGGGTGTGGGGGGCGCACCAGCCCACCTAGGGGCTGGTGCCCTCCCACACTTGGCCCATGTAGCCCTCCGGGACTTGTGGCCCCTCCCGGTGGGCCTCCGGAACCCTTCCGGTGGTCCCGACACTTTGCCGGTGGTGCTCGAAACATTTTCGGCGTCCAAACCCATCCATCTTATATATCAATCTTTACCTCCGGACCATTCCGGAGCTCCTCGTGACGTCCGGGATCTCATTCGGGACTCCGAACATCCTTCGGTAACCTCGTATAACAATTCCCTATAACCCTAGCGTCATCGAACCTTAAGTGTGTAGACCCTACGGGTTCGGGAGACACGCAGACATGACCGAGACATCTCTCCGGCTAATAACCATCAGCGGGGTCTGGATACCCATGGTGGCTCCCACTTGCTCCACGATGATCTCATCGGATGAACCACGATGTCAAGGATTCAATCAATCCCGTATACAATTCCCTTTGTCTGTCGGTATAGAACTTGCCCGAGATTCGATCGTCGGTGTACCTATACCTTGTTCAATATCCTTATCGATAAGTCTCTTTACTCGTTCCGTAGTACGTCATCGTGTGACTAACTCCTTAGTCACATTGAGCTCATGATGATGTTCTACCGAGTGGGCCCAGAGATACCTCTCCGTCACACGGAGTGACAAATCCCGATCTCGATTCGTACCAACCCAACACACACTTTCGGAGATACCCGTAGTGCACCTTTATAGTCACCCAGTTACGTTGTGACGTTTGATAGACCCAAAGCACTCGTACGGTATCAAGGAGTTGCACAATCTCATGGTCGAAGGAAAAGACACTTGACATTAGAAAAGCTTTAGCATACGAACAATACGATCTAGTGCTATGCTTAGGATTGGGTCTTGTCCATCACATCATTCTCCCAATGATGTGATCCCGTTATCAATGACATCTAATGCCCATGACCAGGAAACCATGATCATCTATTGACTAATGAGCTAGCCAACTAGAGGCTTGCTAGGGACACATTGTGATCTATTTATTCACACATGTATTACTGTTTCCTGTTAATACAATTATAGCATGAACAATAGACTATTATCATGAACAAGGAAATATGATAATAACCATTTTATTATTGCCTCTAGGGCATATTTCCAACAGTCTCCCACTTGCACTAGAGTCAATAATCTAGTTACATTGTGATGTATCGAACACCCATAACATTATGGTGTTGATCATGTTTTGCTCGTGGAAGAGGTTTAGTCAACGGTTCTGCAATATTCAGATCCATGTGTACTTTACAAATATCTATTACTCCACTCTGGACATGGTCCTGGATGGAGTTGTAGCGGCGTTTGATGTGCTTCGTCTTCCGGTGAAACCTGGGCTCCTTGGCTATGGAAATGGCCCCAGTGTTATCACAGAAGAGTGTCATTGGACCCGACCCGCTTGGAACCACTCCAAGGTCAGTGATGAGCTCCTTCATCCAAATTCCTTCATGAGCCGCTTCTGAAGCAGCTATGTACTCCGCTTCACATGTGGACGCTGCCACGACTTCTTGCTTGCTGCTGCACCAGCTCACTGCCCCACCATTCAAAACATATACGTATCCGGTCTGTGACTTAGAGTCATCCGGATCTGTGTCGAAGGTGGCGTCGGCGTAACCCTTTACGACGAGATCTTCGTCACCTCCATAAACGAGAAACATTTCCTTAGTCCTTTTCAGGTACTTAAGGATATTCTTGACCGCTGTCCAGTGTTCCATACTGGGATCACTTTGGTACCTCCCTACCAAACTTATGGCAAGGTTTATATCAGGTCTGGTACACAGCATGGCATACATTAGAGAGCCTACAGCTGAAGCGTAGGGGATAGAACTCATCTTCTCTCTATCTGCTACCGTGGTCGGCGACTGAGTCTTACTCAATCTCATACCTTGCAAAACTGGCAAGAACCCTTTCTTTGAGTTTTCCATATTGAACTTCTTCAATATCTTGTCAAGGTATGTACTTTGCGAAATACCTATGAGGCGTCTCGATCTATCTCTATAGATCTTGATGCCTAATATGTATGCAGCTTCTCCAAGGTCCTTCATTGAAAAACTCTTGTTCAAATAGGCCTTTATGCTCTCCAACATTTTTGTATTGTTCCCCATCAATAATATGTCATCCACATACAGTATGAGGAAAGCTACAGAGCTCCCACTCACTTTCTTGTATAGACATGCTTCTCCGTAAACCTCTATGAAGCCAAACGCTTTAATCACCTCATTAAAGCAAATGTTCCAACTCCGAGATACTTGCACCAGCCCATAGATGGAGCGCTGGAGCTTGCACACTTTGTTAGCACCCTTAGGGTCGACAAAACCTTTTGGCTGCATCATATACAACTCTTCCTTAAGGTTCCCGTTAAGGAACTCTGTTCTGACGTCCATTTGTCAAATTTCATAATCATAAAAGGCGGCAATCGCTAACGTGATTCGGACTGATTTCAGCTTCGCTACGGGATAGAAAGTCTCTTCGTAGTCAACTCCTTGAATTTGTCGAAAACCCTTTGCGACAAGTCGAGCTTTATAAACGGTTAGATTACCGTTTGCATGAGTATTCTTCTTGAAGATCCATTTATTTTCTATAGCTCGCCGGTCATCGGGCAAGTCCACCAAAGTCCCTACTTTGTTCTCATACATGGATCCTATCTCGGATTTCATAGCTTCAAGCCATCTGTTGGAATCCGGGCCCGCCATCGCTTCTTCATAGTTCGAAGGTTCACCGTTGTCTAACAACATGATTTCCATCACAGGGTTGCCGTACCACTCTGGTGCGGAGCGTGCCCTCGTGGACCTTCGCGGTTCAGTAGTAACTTGATCCGAAGCTTCATGATCATTATCATTAACTTTCTCTTCAGTTGGTGTAGGCGCCACATGAAAAACTTCCCGCGCTGCGCTACTATCCTGTTCGAGAGGGGGTGTAATTACCTCATCAAGTTCTACCTTCCTCCCACTTATTCTTTCGAGAGAAACTCTTTCTCTAGAAAGGATCCGTTCTTGGCAACAAAGGTTTTACCTTTGGATCTAAGATAGAAGGTATACCCAATAGTTTCCTTAGGGTATCCTATGAATACGCATTTCTCCGCTTTGGGTTCGAGCTTTTCTGGTTGAAGTTTCTTCACATAAGCATTGCAGCCCCAAACTTTAAGAAACGACAACTTAGGTTTCTTGCCAAACCATAGTTCATACGGTGTCGTCTCAACGGATTTAGACGGTGCCCTATTTAAAGTGAATGCTGCAGTTTCTAATGCGTATCCCCAAAATGATAGCGTAAGTCGGTAAGAGACATCTTAGATCGTACCATATCTAATAAAGTGCGATTACGACGTTCAGACACTCCGTTGCGTTGCGGTGTGCTAGGCGGCGTCAGTTGTGAAACGATTCCACACTTCCTTAGGTGTGTGCCAAACTCGTGACTCAAATATTCTCCTCCACGATCAGATCGTAGACACTTGATTTTTCTGTCACGTTGATTCTCGACCTCACTCTAAAATTCCTTGAACTTTTCAAATGTCTCAGATTTGTACTTCATCAAGTAGATATACCCATACCTACTCAAATCATCGGTGAGAGTGAGAACATAACGATAGACACCGCGAGCTTCAACGTTCATTGGACCACACACATCAGCATGTATTATTTCTAATAAGTCGGTTGCTCTCTCCATTATTCCTGAGAATGGAGTTTTAGTCATCTTGCCCATGAGGCAAGGTTCGCATGTGTCAAATGATTCAAAGTCAAGAGACTCTAATAGTCCATCAGTATGGAGCTTCTTCATGCGCTTAACGCCGATATGACCAAGGCGGTAGTGCCACAAGTATGTGGGACTATCATTATCAACATTACATCTTTTGGTACTCACACTATGAATATGCGTAACATCACGATCGAGATTCATCAAGAATAAACCATTCACCAGCGGAGCATGACCATAAAACATATCACTCATATAAATAGAACAACCATTATTCTCTGACTTAAATGAGTAGCCGTCTCGCATTAAGCAAGACCCTGATACAATGTTCATGCTTAAAGCTGGTACTAAATAACAATTATTAAGGTTTAAAACTAATCCCGACGGTAGATGTAGAGGTAACGTGCCGACGGCGATCACATCGACCTTGGAGCCATTCCCGACGCGCATCGCCACCTCGTCCTTTGTCAGTCTCCGCTTATTCCGCAGTTCCTGCTTTGAGTTCCAAATGTGAGCAACAACACCGGTATCAAATATCCAGGAGCTACTACGAGCGCTGGTAAGGTACACATCAATAACATGTATATCACATATACCTTTAACATTGCCGGCCTTCTGTCCGCTAAGTATTTGGGGCAGTTCCGCTTCGAGTGACCCTTTCCCTTGCAATAGAAGCACTCAGTCTCAGGGTTGGGTCCATTCTTTTTCTTCTTCTCGGTATCTGGCTTACCGGGCGCGGCAACGGCTTTGCCGTCTTTCTTGAAGTTCTTCTTACCCTTGCCCTTCTTGAAACTAGTGGTCTTGTTGACCATCAACACTTGATGCTCTTTCTTGATTTCTACTTCCGCAGACTTGAGCATCGAGTACAACTCGGGAATGGTCTTCTCCATCCCTTGCATGTTGTAGTTAAGCACAAAGCCTTTGTAGCTTGGTGGGAGAGACTCGAGGATTCTGTCAATTATAGCATCATCCGGAAGTTCGACTCCAAGTGAAGTCAGACGACCGTGTAACCCAGACATTTTGAGTATGTGCTCACTGAGAGAACTGTTCTCCTCCATCTTACAGCTAAAGAACTTGTCGGAGACTTCATATCTATCGACACGGGCAGGAGCTTGAAACACTAGCTTCAGCTCTTGGAACATCTCATATGCACCGTGTTGCTCAAAACTCCTTTGGAGCCCCGTTTCTAAACTGTATAACATGCCACACCTAACCAGAGAGTAGTGTAGTGCCCCAGATGTAATCCTTCCATATTTGGAACCTTCTCTATGTGGGTCCCCCATGTCAATGCTATGAGAGAGCCCATGCTCATTATGTCATGTGATGTCACCTCATTAATTACTCTTCCTTTGCATGCATGCATTCCATATCATGCCATGTGTTCTTGTTGTTGCATTGTGTTCTTGTGATTTCACGTGTTGCCTTGTGATGATGTGCATGTGGTGTATAGCTTGTGTGGGGTGATGCATGTGATAGTATTTGCATAGGTTTCAAACCATCCTCCCTCTCTCTCTAAATCCTACTCTATGTCAAGTTGAACTTCTTCCTTTTCCCTTTTAAAAATGCTCATGTGTTAGCTTTGATTTGTGGTGGTTGAGAGATGTGAATTGCTGGTTTTGAATGGGTGCTTTAAAGGTGCATAAAATTACAAAGCAGATCAACCAATACTGTTTTGTGAAATATTATTTGCTCCTAAAAATCTTGATCTTATTTTAGTTAAATAGGTCATATTTTATATGACGAGGGGGTATTTGCTTTTGAATTTAACCTAGTAGTTTTTGCCTTGTATTATTTGTTTTCTTTCTGGGCTTTCTTTTAAATAGAACAGGTGCAGGGTTCCTTTTCTTTTTATGGCGCACTAAGTGGGCTCCCTCCCACTTAGCGGCCCATCTCCCCCCTCCCTCGCGTACAGGAGCCCAACCCCGCTCCTCCTTCTCCCACCTGACGCCGTTCCCTCCCAGTGCGTTCTTTTCCGTCAGATAGAGAGAGAGCGAGCAGTAACGCCATGCACAAATGTCGAGGTCCCCCCCATATAACATGGCGTCTGTGCCTTCCCCCTCGCATAGGGTTCCTCTCCATTCCCTCCTGCCGCCGCCACCTCTCCTCATCTCCATCTCATCTTATTCCTCCCTCCTCTGGTAAGTTCTGTAGATAGGCCAGAGAAGGTGCCCGCGTCTACCCCGCCGTCATCGTCGTCTCCGACGCCGTCCGCCATGTCCAGGAGCTCGGGGTTCGAGCTCGCGTTCCATTCCCGTCGTCGGTAGGGTCGGGGAGTGACCACACCGACGGGGCCGAGATCGTCTTCGCCGCGGCCACGGTGCCCTCCTTCCTCTACTTCAGCAGGAGCAGATCTTCCTCGTCGTCGTTCTTCTACACCACCGGCACTTCTTCCTTCTCCGATCGGCTTCCCCCTTCCTTCCCAAGGTGAGGTGCACCTCTCCCTGTGCCTCTTCCTCCTTAGATCGACCGGATCCGTCGTGTGTTCGTCGCGCCTCCCGTTTGTTGCAGTTCATGAGGCTAGTAGATGATGTTGTGGTGCAGTAGCTTGGCGCGCTAGGTGTTGAGCAGCAGGGCTTCCCCCCCTCGTAGTGTTGTGTAGATGAGCAGTAGGTAGTTGACACCCCCCTCCTCGTCGTGCAGCAGCAGCATCAGGTCCACCCTGGCGTCCTCCCTATCGCCGGTGATCTCTGCGTGCGCAGCAGAGCACCAGATGATGTATTAGTTTGCCTAGCTGTAGTCCTTCCCTCTGCCAGACGTCGTTCCATAGCGCAATGGTAGCTGGATGTATTTGTATTCGAGAGATCTTGGGTTCGATCCCAGGGGAAGCCACCCCCCTTTTTCGTTTTAGTTTTTCTGGTAATAGTGGATCACAGAGCAGGGCAGCATACCTTGTACTGCTTCTCTGTTATGTCGAACACAACCCACCTAGCAGAGTGGTGGCCACCTTATGTGTGTTTGCTAGAGCAGCAGGTCTGGGGTTCGACCCCCAGCACCCCCTTTTATTTTTATTTTTTGTCCCTTGTTCTCTGTTTCACTAATTTGCAGCCTTGTTATTTGTAGTGAGGTAGCCATTTGTTGCACATATATGTTGTGCTACCTCCTCTCATAATCTGCAAGGAGGTTTAATTGTTGCTGGCTTGTGGATACTTGATGATGCACTTGTGTGTGTGCAAATGCACTTAGTAGAGATTGTAGATGCATGTGCTTATAGTCTTGTGCTTAACACTTAGTTGGGAATGGCATTTTTATGTCCTTTGCTTTTGCTGTTATAGTAGTGCTAGATGATGTGGTGCATGTATGTGTGCTTGTGAGAGGTGCATGTGTGTGTGTGTGGATACACATGATGTTAGTCACATATGTGTGTGTGTGTGTATGTGGTGTGGTTTCTTCTAGGTGATATGCATATGAGTTGATGTTATGCATTGGAGAAAAACAACCCCACTTTGCAACACTTGTGCTCCTCCTCATGTGCATATGTGAGAGGGCATGGTGATTTGTATGTGTGGATAGCTTGGTAGAAGGGGTTGTGAAGTTGATGTGCATGACACAAACATGGGGTTCAAACCCCCATGTCACTTTGTCATTGTGCACATGAGCTCAACCTTTGTAGTTGTTGTTTTAGTAGGAACTACATGAAATGATGCCCATTCCCTAGGCATGATTTGGAGTAGTTCCCTCTCCCTTAAATTGTGGTCATTTGATCCAAGTAGATGCCCACATTTTATATATGTTTTTAGGGTAAAAACTCCCAAGGAATCCAGTGGTGAAGTTAGTTTAGCCATTGGGATACTTTATGGAGTGGACATATTCAGATTTGTTGCAAGTTTGATCTTGGTTTCCATGGAATAGGTGGAGCCCAAGGGCATGTGTTTTTGTGTGATAAAAGTAGGGGTTTTGCTCCACACCATAGTGGTGTCATTTATCACTTGGTGTTATTTGCATGCAAACTATGGCTAGACAAAGTGGGCATGTGGCTGAAAAAGTCTAGCTTAGTGAAATCTGGAATTTCACTAAGTCTGGGAATTCTGGAAACATTTTCTTCTCCTATAGATGAGGATGTGCTGGTCATTGTGTTGAGAACTAGCCTTAGTTCAGTGCTAGGATTTTGGACCTGATATGTTTGTGAAGCTCCCTGTCACATTTCATCTCATTTGGAGTCCAGTAGGTTGTGTTTTGATTGCGTCAAAAAGCTTCAGAACAAAGACAGAAAGTCAGGTGCAGGAATTTTCACTAAGTCCGTGAGATCTGATGGTTTTGGGAAAGTTTGTGGCCTTGTATCTTCTAGAGTTTAATTCCTTTTGCTGTGATTCTTGCTAGTGCTTGTAGTGTTCTTGGTTGACTGCAGCCACATATATTATTTGCCATATTTGGAGGGCTGTAGCTATGTTGCATGTAGCTCACAAAGAGCTAAGATGCAGATTGGGGCAGATTGAGTTGTATAGCCATTTTGATCATTGTGTGTGCTTAGTGGATGTTGTGGTGTTCTTCCTTGATCCAATCCATTCATGTTGGATTGTTACATGTCTTGGCAACCTGGGAATACCAGGTTTGTGCCAATCGTGAGTGTGGTGTTGATTCTTCCACGTAGAGCTTCATATCTTGTTTCGTTGATTCCCGTTGATCCGTAGCTTCGTTTGCAATGTTCTTTATATGGTTTTGCATCATTTTCACGAGCCGCATCTGTTCATGCCATCCTCATGCATGTAAAAATAGCTTAGTGTACAGTTCTGTCCAGAAACTTGTAGTAGTTTCTTTTGCTTGTGCTAGTGATAGAAATAGTGATGCATGCTCATTTTTTCATCTCATGCATCATGTGCTTGTTGCATCCTATGGTGCTGCTGTTCATTGGTTGTTATTCTTATGTTGGGTAGCACCGGGATCGGAGAACGAGTACGTGGATTCGGGAGAGTACGTGCAGGACGAACAAGAACCATTCCAAGCTGAGGATATCACAGGCAAGATGATATGACCTTGATTCCATCTCTAGACTTGTTATGCTAGTTTCGTTTCCATGTCATATTGCTCGCTGCCTACCACTGAAATTAAATTGCCTCTTCATATGCCATGAGCCCAAACACTGTACCCCTTCCTAGCAAAACTTGTATGGCTAAGTAGGCTTTGCTCAGCTACTAACGATAGTGTTGCTAGATGCAGGTGCTTTGACTCATGTGATAACATGAGCCTGATATCATTATCTTAAATTCTGTTATTTTAATTAATGCACCTATATACTTGGTAAATGACGGGAGGCCTAGCCTTTTGCCGGGTGCTTTGTTACGTTATTGCCGCCTTAGTTACCGGTTACCGGTGTTTGATTCCATATTGATCGCTCCTAACACGTTCGGGGTTGTTATGGGGACCCCCTTGATAAATCGCGTAGTGCTAAGGCTTGTCCGGCAGGACCCAACATTGGTGTTAATTTTCTAATCACTTAATAATAAACTGCATAGGGAATAGCTACCCCGAGGATTTTAATCAACAACCCGGGCCAGTGCTCCTCATGAGTGTTGGTCCAAACTAGAGCACTGTGCAGGGCCAACTCAGGGCAACTTGAGAGATTTCTATCAGGCCACTGTACGTGTAGCTCATCCGGCGTGTCCTGAGACTGAGATACGCGACTCTTATCAGGGTCGTCGACACGTCGGGAGGTCCTGCTAGCCTTGTCTTACCTTAGCGGTATATCTTGCGTATAGGAATCCCAGTGAAGATTTGGTCTCCCCTAGAGTTGAGGTTTTCCTCTAAGGAATCTGACGAGATCACGAGATTCGTGATAGAGGATGCCTTTGCAGCCTGTGTACGTTTGTGATGGACTAGTTGGAGCACCTCTGCAGGGTTTAATCTTTCGGAAAGCCGTGCCCGCGGTTATGTGGCAACTTGAAATATTTTGTTAACATCCGGTATTAGAGAACTTAAACATAAGCTAATAAAATTGTCAACTGTGTGCGTAACCGTGACTGTCCCCTCGAAGATCTCTCTTCGATCGGGAACACGGTGGGGTTACGAATGTCGTAGGTAGGTGTTCAGGATCACTTAGTGATCAAGTAATCCCGACCGCTAGTGTAGACCACCTTACAATTACTATGCGTAAGTTAGCCACTTAATTAAGCATAGGATGCTGCAAGGTCTTAGATTGCCGAGTCCTCGTGGCTCACGGATTCCTCCAAAACTCCCAACAGGTACAGGTACCCCAAAGACAGATGATCCTGACGGCACCCAGCTGGCGTGGCAGTACGACGAGGAGACAGACCGCCTCTATGTGAACTATCCAGAGGACTGAGGCGTGGTCGTGATCGTGGGCCTGCAGGCAGGGTAGCATAGCATTTCCATGTTTTGTAGTCCGTAGCGGAACTACCTTGATTGTATCTTTGATGTACTCTAAGTTATTAATGAGAAGACAGTTGAATCCCGAATTGTCTACTTTTATTATTATTTGTGCTATGTTACTTGCTTGCGAAACGCTTAGATGCGCTTCTTTCCTATTCGGGGGCCTCGACCCCCAGATCAGAAAGGACCGCATCTTGGTCGTTACAAGTAGTCATCACTCCGCGTTTGCCAGACGTTCAGAATGTCCTGGGCTGCTGCGGGAGCGGGAGGGTCACCTAGCGGCGCATCAAGGACATAAGCCTTTTTAGCTGCTTCAAGGATGAGCTTCAAGTTGCGAACCGAGTCTGCATAGTTGCTACCATCATCTTTGAGCTTGTTCTTCTCTAGGAATGCGTTGAAATTGAGGTTGACGTTGGCCATCTACAATATTTATAAAGACAAATTTTAGACTAAGTTCATGACAATTAAGTTCATTTAATCAAATTAAGTATGAACTCCCACTTAAATCGACATCCCTCTAGTCATCTAAGTGATACATGATCCATGTTGACTAACCCGTGTCCGATCATCACGTGAGACGGACTAGTCACCATGGTGAGCAACTTCATGCTGATCGTATTCAACCATACGACTCATGTTCGACCTTTTGGTCTCTTGTATTCGAGGTCATGTCTGTACATGCTAAGCTCGTCAAGTCAACCTAGGTGTTTCGCGTGTGTAAATATGGCTTACACCCGTTGTATGCGAACGTTAGAATCTATCACACCCGATCATCACGTGGTGTTTCGAGACAACGATCCTTCGCAACGGTGCACACTTAGGGAAATACGTTCTCGAAATTTTGAGAGTGAACATCTTATTATGCTACTGTCGTTCTAAGCAATAAGATTAAAAACATGATAAACATCACAATGCAATCATATAGTGACATGATATGGCCATTATCATCTTTGCTCTTTCGATCTCCATCTTCACACATCGCATGATTATCATCGTCACCGGCGTGACACCATGATCTCCATCATCATGATCTCCATCAACGTGTCTCCGTGAAGTCATCACGCCAACTACTACTATCACTACTACTATAGCTAACCGTTAGCAATGAAGTAAAAGTAGTAAGCACATGGCGTTGCATCTCATACAATAAATTAAGACAACTCCTATGGCTCGTGCCAGTTGTCATACTCATCGACATGCAAGTCGTGAAACCTATTACAATAACATGATCATCTCATACATCATACATGCAACATCACAACTTTGGCCATATCACATCACATGCCAAACCCTGCAAAAACAAGTTAGACGTCCTCTAATTGTTGTTGCAAGTTTTACGTGGCTGATTTGGGTTTCTAGCAAGAACGCCTTCTTACCTACGTGACAGCCACAACGATGATATGCCAAAGCTATTTACCCTTCATAAGGACCCTTTTCATCAAATTCAATTCGACTAGAGTAGGAGAGACAAACACCCGCTAGCCACCTTTATGCACGGTGTGCATGCCTGTCGGTGGAACCAGTCTCACGTAAGCGTACGTGTAATGTCGGTCCGGGCCGCTTCATCCCACAATACCGCCGGAAAAGAATAAGACTAGTAGCGGCAAGCAATTTACAAATCATCGCCCACAACCTTTTGTGTTCTACTCGTGCATAGAATCTACGCATAGAAAACCTGGCTCGGATGCCACTGTAGGGTAACGTAGCATAAATTCAAAAAAATTCCTACGCATATTCAGATCTTCCTATGGAGAGACCAGCAACGAGAGAGGGGTGAGTGCATCTTCATACCTTTGAAGATCGCTAAGCGGAAGCGTTACTAGAACGCGGTTGATGGAGTCGTACTCGCGGCGATTCAGATCGCGGTATGATTCCGATCAAGTGCCGAACCACGGCACCTCCACGTTCAACACACGTGCAGCCCGGTGACGTCTCCCGCACCTTCATCCAGCAAGGAGGAGGGAGAGGTTGGGGAAGAACTCCAGCAGCACGACGACATGGTGTCGATGGAGAGACGAGGTCTCCCGGCAGGGCTTCGCCAAGCACCGGCAGAGAGGAGGAGAAAGAAGGGAGGGTTGCGCCGAGGGAGAGGGAAAGTCTCTCTCCAACAGGCCCAAAACCCCCACTATTTATAGGAGGAGGGGAGGGGGGTGCGCCACCCCTAGGGTTCCCCCTAGGGGCCGGCGGCCACCAGAAGGGAGAGGGGGCGGCGGCCAAGGCAGGGAAGGGGGGGGGGCGCCCTAGGTGGGCCTTAGGCCTCCCCTACGCCTAGGGTTTCCCCTCCCTCCCTCTCTGGTGCGCATGGGCTGGGTGTGGGGGGCGCACCAGCCCACCTAGGGGCTGGTTCCCTCCCACACTGGGCCCATGTAGCCCTCCGGGACTTGTTGCCCCTCCCGGTGGGCCTCCGGAACCCTTCCGGTGGTCCCGACACTTTGCCGGTGGTGCCCGAAACATTTCCGGCGTGCAAACGCATCCATCTTATATATCAATCTTTACCTCCGGACCATTCCGGAGCTCCTCGTGACATCCGGGATCTCATCCAGGACTCTGAACATCCTTCGGTAACCTCGTATAACAATTCCCTATAACCCTAGCGTCATCGAACATTAAGTGTGTAGACCCTACGGGTTCGGGAGACAGGCAGACATGACCGAGACATCTCTCCGGCCAATAACCATGAGCGGGGTCTGGATACCCATGGTGGCTCCCACTTGCTCCATGATGATCTCATTGGATGAACCACGATGTCAAGGATTCAATCAATCCCGTATACAATTCCCTTTGTCTGTCGGTATAGAACTTGCCCGAGATTCAATCGTCGGTATACCTATACCTTGTTCAATCTCGTTACCGGTAAGTCTCTTTACTCGTTTCGTAGTACGTCATCGTGTGACTAACTCCTTAGTCACATTGAGCTCATGATGATGTTCTACCGAGTGGGCCCAGAGATACCTCTCCGTCACACGGAGTGACAAATCCCGATCTCGATTTGTACCAACCCAACAGACACTTTCAGAGATACCCGTAGTGCACCTTTATAGTCACCCAGTTACGTTGTGACGTTTGATACACCCAAAGCACTCCTACGGTATCCGGGAGTTGCACAATCTCACGGTCGAAGGAAAAGACACTTGACATTAGAAAAGCTTTAGCATACGAACAATACGATCTAGTGCTATGCTTAGGATTGGGTCTTGTCCATCACATCATTCTCCCAATGATGTGATCCCGTTATCAATGACATCTAATGCCCATGACCAGGAAACCATGATCATCTATTGACTAACGAGCTAGCCAACTAGAGGCTTGCTAGGGACACATTGTGATCTATTTATTCACACATGTATTACTGTTTCCTTTTAAGATAATTATAGAATGAACAATAGACGATTATCATTAACAAGGAAATATGATAATAACCATTTTATTATTGCCTCTAGGGCATATTTCCAACACTCTTATGTTGTGCTTGCTCTACTACCTCCATCTCTTCAGTGTCTCTTTTGGCTCCCACAACCACATTAGTTCCACTCCCAAAGGTAGTGCCCTCCTATCCTGTGCTCACCCTATCAACTCTTTTAAATTTCTTCTGTTTCTTCCCACCGTGATCATTGTTCACCTTCTCCCCTACCTTTGACTTCATGACCCCCATCGCACCAGACCCTTCAATTACTGATGCCCAGGTATTAGTGTCCTCCCTGTCACCAGAACGAACCTCCACACCCCCTTGCACCATCTCCTCCAGTACTTCACTTTCAATGATGATACTCCTTCCTCCACTACCCCCTTCGCCTTGAAAGGCCAGACAGTTCCTTGTGTTTGTTGCCACTTCCCTCTGGGCTGCAGCAGTAATTTTGAGTGGGCTTGTCACCTCCTTCCCATCCCCTTCACTGCTCTTCGCACTTGCCCTCGAAAGACCATTATCCTTCCTCTAGGATGGAGCATCACTCCCATGGCCACTGCTCCTACTGCCCCAGCTCCCTTGCCTTCGAGTACCACCACTCCCACCTTTTTTACTATCAGAGTAGGACAACCTTCTTGGTGGATTCCATCGCAGCCAGCTGCCGAACTGGGGTTCTTCTTCCTTCTTCAACTTTTTCGAGCAGTCCTTATCGATATGTCCAATGACACCACAAACATAGCTGAATTCTGGTAGATATTCATAGACGAATGGGCACCACCTGCTGCACTTTCCTCCTTTCGCACCTAACATCGTTCCTCTCATCAATGGTCTCTCGATAAACATACGGACCTTAACCCGTAGGTATTGTCCAACAACAAGTCCAATCACTAGTCCTTCCACTTCGAGGAACTTCCCAATTCGATTGCCAATCATCTCCCCCGTGTCTCCATCCATAGACCCCAGCGGGAGTATGAACACTCGAACCCAGATCGGGATCGAATTGAACATATACTCATCAATGGCTTTACTGGCCTCATATTCCTCTATTACCAGTAAATCTTTCTCGAACATCCAGGGTCTGTCCTCCAGCGCCTTCTTTCGACCCGACGCCTGATGGAACGTGAACAAGAAGACGTTCTCCCCAAGATCTTTCATCGCTATACCCTTCAGAGGACACCAGACCGGCCCCAACGAGTGCATGAGCGCCTCTGCATGCGTCGGTCTCTCCGAGATCAGCTTCCCCACTGCCCGCACCCCATCCCGCCCACCTTCCCTCCTCCTCTACCTCCGATGGTGACTCCCTGCATCTCTTCCCCGGACAACTTCAGCCCCTTCAACAAACCCTCAACACCCTCCATGACTATATGGTCACTCTATCTCTACCGGACCTAGAAGAACTAGGATTTGGTGTCTTACGATCGTGTGCCCTAGAACCACACGAAATGCCTTTGGTGTACTAGGATTTTCAGGGAAACAACACCCCCACCGCCCCCACACGCAACAGGGTCAGCCAGGGGAGGACACCGGAGTCGTAGGGGCACAGTCGCACACGAGATCACCGGCGAAAAAGGACCGCAAACCCATATCGGGGATCATCGCGAGTCGCCTCGCCGTCGCGAGACGAAAACGGAAACCATCACGTAATGGACGGACATATTCCACCTTGCTATTGAACTGCTCTTTCTTTGTCGTTTGACTCGTTTGGTCGTGTGTGGTCTTAAGCGGTGACCCGCGCGTAAGTCACACACCTGGCCGCGACCATCACATAAACGCTTGTTATTTTCTGAGCTGTGCTCGTGATGCATGTCCGCTAGTCCGACTCACCGCTTGGCTAAGCAGCCTACGCTTGTTTCTCGGGAAATTAGTGCGTCTATAGTCAAACGTCTTAAACCTGTTTTAAACATGTGAACAAATCAATTCAGATCAGAGGAATGCCTCAAACTACTCTAATGTCTGGATTGACCAGCATCCCTCATATCCAATCCGGATATGGGATGGATACGAAGGCGTCTGGACGCGTCTCCCACATCGTCCATGCTAGTACCCACATATTTTTTTCCATGCGCTCGTCGGACCAAATTCTAGCCACTTCACTCTTGTGTGCCATCCGAGCTTACTTCACGCAAACTAAGGCCTGCTCTGGCATGTTGGGCAGTAGATCTGAGTCCTTCATCTTCACATTCGTCGACCACGTGTTCATCCCACGCGGACCCGAGAAGGAGATGGTCGTCCGGCTTGCGCTCTGCCGTTCTCGGGAGGTGGCCTCCTGACGACATCGGGAATCCATTGTGTCTGCACAATCGATGCATGGATGTGTTGTCGTTGCTTCATCGAAGGCGGTACGGTTCGTCTGGCATCCAAATGCGTTGGCGGGCGTGCAACCCCTCCATTGGCGCGTCGAGCTGGAGGACGCACCATGGGCGTCCTCGGAGGGAAGCATGGCGCGACGTGCCCGCCGTACGAGTCAATAGGCGTGAGAGGCGGCGCAAGCCTTCGCGGCGGTGGACGTTGGCGAGGCGGAGATACACTCTCCTGTACCCCGTATGATGAACTAGTGTGGGCGCTGCAACCGCGTCGTGGTGGACGTGAGCTCCTCTCAGGAGGGATTCTTCATCGATCTCACATCCACAGGTATCGTCCGGGTTACAGGCTTCACACGAGGAAGAGCGGTGGGAACTCGACTCCCATGAATCGGCTAGTGTCCCATGTCCCACGAGGATCAATACTACGAGGAGCGCATCTCAGTGCCTAACATAAACATGACGAAGCCGAACGAGTTTTGCTTATTAATAGGTTTACATTGTATGTATTTAAGATTTCTAATTTAAAATATTCAACTATAGAATGCAATATTTAAAAGTTCATCAATCACTATCCGCAGACTTCATCCGAACACGTCTATAAACATTTGAACGGTTGAATTTGCCAAGTTCCGATATAAATGCTCTTGTATCACTCACGAAGAGCATCTCCAACAGCTGGCGTGCATACTCATTTTCTATAACCACAGCCAAAAAATGACGTCCAATAACTAGTCTAAACTCGTCTAAAAGGACGGGCAAGTATATACATCATCTAAATTAGCCTCGACAACATTCACACATGGACGGTGTGATGACATCGTGGATAGCCGCGACCACTCGTTTGGTGCTCCATGCCGAAGCTGTTGGAGATGAGGATGACGCTCACGTTGCTCTCGTCTAACAGCACGTACAAATTTGATCTTTCATACGCCCGCACACGTGTCTGCAGGCACTTATATGGTCTGGATACGAGGGATGCTTGGAAGCGTCTGAGCTCTCTGTATCCGTCCTATATTTAATGTAAATATGAAGGATGTCGGTTAGTCCGAACGTTTAAGACATGTTCGAGAAGTCTGATTGGTCACATTTTTATAATCGATTAGTGATCGGAGGGCATATCCAAAGTTTAAGATAGATATCACGTGTCCAGCTGTAAATGCTCGCCGCCGCCATTTGGAGCCAAAGCACGATTAGTTTTCACAAGCATAAGAGCATCTACAGGTAGACCCCTCATACGCCCGCGGACGCCCCCGGTTAGTGATCGGATAGAAGAGAAAAAAAAAGTGACCTCAACCGAACCTCTCATATCGTCCCTATATGCCCGTCCTATCCGCGAACCCTCGTATCCTCTTAGAACGTGCCCGGTCAGTCTGCCACATAGGACGCGACCCCACCCTGGACCACCTTTTTTTTCTTTCTCTTTCTTCTTCTTCATCAATCTCGTGTAAGTGACCCGACATATGGAAAGAAAATAAGGTATGTGGCCACACAGACGAACAAATAAGGGACACATCTGGTCACTCACCGAACGTGTTCGCGGGAGTTTGAGTGACCAGATTTACAAATTCCGGTTATAGATGCTCTGAGAGCAAGAATTGGGTCTTGGCGCCCTCGTGTTGGACTCGATGTCACATCCCTCTGCTGCCAAATCCGGCAATAAAGAAACACCGTAAGGGAGCACGGGAGTTGAGTGACGGCCTGCAAGCCGGCGCTCTGGTGGTGGGGGATTTGGGGGCTCCTAGCTTGATGAGAAGGTAGCGGGCAGTGGGCTGGGGAAGAAGAGGATCTCAGGCGGGGCGGACACGGGTGCTCCCGCTCGAGGAAAGGGCTACACTTGGAATTACGTGCTAATCATCTACCTCCAGATCCCTTAAACCCGTCTCAAACGCTTGGGCCCGATCACTGGGTGGTCATAAAAAATTGATCCAGCTGGATCCTTCATATCCATCTCAAACGTCTGGACTGACCGACACCCCTCATATCCATCTTAAATATGAAGACGATATGAGGGATCGCGGACGTGCCCTGACACGCCCGGTCAGTTCGCCATGTAGGACGCGACCCCACCAGGCCACCTTTTCTTTTTCTTTATTCATTCTTTTTTCTCTCTCTTTTTTTTCATCAATCATGTGCAAGTAACCGAACATATGAGGAAAAATATGAAAGGTACGGCTACGCAGATGGAAAAGTAGGGTTTAAAATGACAAACTCTATCACTGACCGGCCGTGTGTCTGCAAACATTTAAGGGATCAAATTTACAAATTCCGGTTATAGATGTTCTAACTATCTCATTACGGCCTGATTCCAGCCAGACTGTAGTGCCACAGCCAACACGTGTGCCACTAGATGGCTTATGATATTTTGAGTACATCGGGTGGTGAGTAATTAAAGAATTTCATTGTTCCATGAGGCTGCCCGTAATGATAGTATCATAGCTAGTATCATACTACACGACAACTAGACAATTTTGATGATGTGTCATAGAATTAAATGAAGAAAGAGAGGGTTGAGTATTATATTATGATACCGTATCATTTTAAATGATGTGCTACTATGTATCTTGCATGGCAATAAATGAACCATCCTATGATATTAACATATGATACTATGCATTACGATTGTGGTATCATACACTAGTATCATATGCATGATACTAGTATATAATACTACCCATTACAACCAGTCTGAATAGTCTGATCTCACAAACAATGTTGCTATGTGGAGTACTTCATTTGGTGTAAAGGATCCAAGCAATCTGGTTCAATGATGATAAAAAGTTGTCTCATTTGCAATGCAAGCGACAATTCATCTTTAATTAGAAGGACAGTGTGTGCTTCCCCGTGTCGTTTATATATTCCTGAGGCTGTACATATTTCATACTCCCTTCGTTCGAAAATACTTATCCTAAAAATAGATGTATCTAAACTTATTTTAGTTACAGATACATTCATTTTATACATTTTTAGGACAAGTATTTTCGTACGGAGGAAGTATAATTTTTTTAAAGTTCTAAAGAAATTACTTATTAGTTGGTTTGACGTGTGGGGATACAATGAAGCGTATTTTTATGCGATCAAATAAAAATGTCGTAGACTAGAATCAGTCCGGTCCACTTCAGCCATATGTATGGGTCGAACCCAGTAATTCAGCCCTTTTAAATGGCATTTATTTGATTTAAATCCAAACTTCATACGTGGTTATTTAAATGGTATTTATTTGATTTGTCCAAAATAGAGGACATATGTTGTTCTAACATGCATGAACAAGGCGTAAACAAATTCTTCATATTTTTCTGATAATTTTTTATGTATAAATTATTTTCATCTGAGTTACGGTTGAATTTCTATGACTTTTCAAAGTTTATAACATTTTATGAAATTTCCTAGATTATTTTTAATCCAGAAAATAACTAATTGCGTCACCGTGACGTCAGAGTGACATCGGCAGATCAATGACCAGGTCAAAGTCAAATATGACGTGTGGGGTTCGTACGTTAGTGTCTCTGTTAAATAACATGGTTTATTTACTTATTAATTAAACTAATTAGCTGTGGGGCCGTCTGTCATTGGATATAGAGTTAACTAACTAGGTGGTTAACACCTAATGACGGTACCACGTTATTCTCGACGGAGATCCACCGGTGGTGACTTATCCGACGGCGGAAGTCCGCCAGAAATGCTGCTCCAGCATCGGTTGGATGTGCGGCTAGGCTCTCTCGATCAGGCGCGATGCGACGCGTCCGATGGTGGTGGCCGCAGTGCTGGGGACGCCTGTGGCGACTGCAACGACGAAGGGAGCGGCGGTCGGAGCACGGCCCTGATGTCAGTTGTGCTTCCCCGGCAACGGCGACAGGAATAGTCGTGTCGATGGCACCAGGAATCCTTCTGCTACGGCTATGGAGCCTTGCGTTGGTGTTCCCTCAAAGCGGAAAGGGTGATGTAGCACAGCGATGGTAAGTATTTCCCTCAGTTTGAGAACCAAGGTATCAATCCAGTGGAGGAGTATCACAAGATCCTGCACGAACACAAAGAACCTGCTCCCAACACTATGAAGGGGTTGTCAATCCCTTTTAGATTGTTTGCCAAGTGAGAACTGAGAGCAACAAAGTAACAAAGCAAAGTAAAAGCGGAGGTGTAAACGATGGATGTGAATAGACCCGGGGGCCGTAGTGTTTACTAGTGGCTTCTCTCATGAAAGCAAGTAGACGGTGGGTGAACAAATTACTGTCGAGCAATTGATAGAACCGCGCAAAGTCGTGACGATATCTATGGCAATGATTATATCTATAGGCATCACGTCCAAAACAAGTAGACCGATACTTTCTGCATCTACTACTATTACTCCACACGTCGACTGCTATCCAACATGCATCTAGTATATTGAGTCCAAAAGAACAGAGTAACGCCTTAAGCAAGATGACATGATGTAGATGGACAATCTCATATCAACGATAGAGCCCATCTTGTTACCCTTGATGGCAACTACTTAATGTGTGCCTTGCTGCCCCAACTGTCACTGGGAAAGGTCACCACATGGTAGAACCCAAAACCAAGCACTTCTCCCATTGCAAGAATCATAGATCTAGTTGGCCAAACAAAACCCAAGACTCGAAGAGTCTTACAAGGATATCAAATCATGCATATAAGAAATCAGCAAAGACTCAAATATATATCATAGATAATCTGATCACAAATCCACAATTCATCGGATCTCAACAAACACACCGCCAAAGAAGATTACATCGGATAGATCTCCATGAAGATCATGGAGAACTTTGTATTGAAGATCCAAGAGAGAGAAGAAGCCATCTAGCTACTAACTACGGACCCGTAGGTCTGAAGTGAACTACTCACGAGTCATTGGAGGGGCAATGATGATGAAGAAGAAGCCCTCCAACTCCAAAGTCTCCTCCGGCAGGGTGCCGGAAAGGGTCTCCAGATGAGATCTCGCGAAAACGGAAGCTTGCGGCAGCGGAAAAGTATTTTCGAGGCTCCCCTGTTTTTTTGCTGTATTTTTGGGAATATATAGGCCAAAGATCTAGGTCAGGGGGCGGCCAGGGAGGCCACAAGCCCTGCCACCGCCGCCTCCCCCTGATGGCAGAGTGGGGGCTCGTGGGCTCCCTGGAGCCCTCCTGGCTTGGCCCACAGGCCCCCTGATCTTCTTCCATTCGAAAAAACAATTTGGGGATTTTATTCCGTTTGGACTCCGTTCCAAAATCAGATCTGAAAAGAGCCAAAAACACAGAAAAAACAGGAACTGGCACTTGGCACTGAATTAATAAGTTAGTCCCAAAAAAGATATAAAAGGTACATAAAACATCCAAAGATGACAAGATAACATCATGAAACCATCAAAAATTATAGATACGTTTGAGAGGTATCAGGCCCCGATCGCGCGAGGGTTCTAGCGCGCAAGCGAGTGAGGCAACTAGCCACGAGGAGTCCTAAGGGTTGCGCAAACACAGATACGTGCTCGACACCACGGGAGCGAGATCAATGACAGCAGCGACAGGTGCGGTGGCTGCGAGCTCTCGGGACCAACGGGGTGCGGCGCTACGACACAAAATAGGCGAAGGGGTCAGAGGGAAGAGAATAAGGAGCTCTTGGTGGGCCTTTGGTGCTGCGGGCGAGCCCGGGAAGG
This sequence comes from Hordeum vulgare subsp. vulgare, assembly GCF_904849725.1. Classification (NCBI taxonomy): domain Eukaryota; kingdom Viridiplantae; phylum Streptophyta; class Magnoliopsida; order Poales; family Poaceae; genus Hordeum; species Hordeum vulgare. The sequence continues at coordinate 538,992,982 of NC_058521.1, forward strand.
CACGGAGCGAGGCGAATCGACGACGACATCCGTCGACCGGTGGTGGAGAAGACGGCGGTGATGGTGATAGTAGAGGGCCTCCGGTCTCGATTCCTTTGACAGGGAGATGGGGAGGAGCACGGCAGAGATAGGGACATGACGAGGGGGGGGGGGCTCGTGAAGCTAGTGGACGCGGTGGCGAGCAACGACGACGGCGGCGGCCCTCGGGTTCGCGTGCAGAAGGGGCTAGAGAGCGAGAGAGAGAGAGAGAGAGAGAGAGAGAGAGAGTCCAGAGAGCGAGGGGAGAGGAAGAGGGAGTCATCCTCATCTCTTGGGAGAGGAGGTCGACTTGGAGACATCAGTGAGACTGGTAGGCAGGAAGTGGCCGCACCAGGTGCGCGCGGGCGACACACCCTCGTGCCCACTGGCACGAGGAAGGAGACGACTCGCGTCGGCTGTGGTGGGTTGGGCCTGCTCCTGTGTTGGGCTTGCTACGCGTAAGTTTTCTCTCTCATTTTTTCTAATTTCTTTCCGTTTTCTATTTTTTAATCTGTTTTGATTTGATTTACAAACCAAATCATTTTTATAGAATGTGAAACTTTTTATGGACTCTTAGTGAATTATTTCAGAGGCCCTTACCAAGTTTCAAATTGTTTGGAGCCATGCAATTATATTTAGCATTTTATAGATCCAATTCAAATACTTATTGATTTAATTCAACAACCAAAAGTGACATGGAAAAAATATGCTTCACCTCTGGTTGATGTTACCACATTTATCTAGAAATGATCAACATTTTTTTGAAGGCCACTTTGGTTCATTGAAAACATTTTGGTTGAACCTATTTGACTTTTATATCGTGCTAGGGTTTGATCATCGCCAATTCAAATTCAAATGAGTTTAACATGATGCTACATGATGATGCAAATAATTGCAAGCAATTATTATAGGGTTGTGACATTATCACTTGTGAGTAGTTACTTTTGTTCTTGAGGCCACGAGAGAAGTCATGTTGCAAGTAGTCATGTGAAGTTGATATTCGTTCTAAATTTTGATGATATGAATGTTGTGATTCCCTTAGTGGTGTTATGTGAACGTCAACTACATAACACTTCTCCATATTTTGGCCTAAGAGAATGCATTTTGGAGTAGTAATTAGAGGGTGGGTTGCGAGAGTGACAAAAACTTAAACCCCAATCTATGCACTAGTTCGTAAGGGGCTGATTTGGATCACTTTGTTTAATACTATGGTTAGAATTTATTCTTAATACTTTTCTCACAGTTGCGGATGCTTCTGGGAGTGTTAATCATAAGTGGGAGGTTTGTTTAAGTAAGAACAACACCCAAGCACTGGTCCACCAACATATCAAATTATTAAAATACCGAACGCAAATTAACCCAACATGACGAAAGTGCCTAGATGAAATTCACGTGTGCCCTCAAGAATGTTTTGCCTATTATAAGAATCTGCTCCGGCTTGTACTTTACCACAAAAGGATTGGGCTACCTTGGTGCACCTGTTTTTACTATTGCTACCTGTCACTTGTTACAATTATCTTGCTAACAAACAATTTGTTACCGCTATTTTAGTGCTTGTAGAAATTACCTTGCTGAAAACCGCTTATCATTTCCTTTCGCTCCTTGTTGGGTTCGACACACTTACTTATCGAAAGGACTACGATTGACCCCTTATACTTGTGAGTCATCAAGACACTTTATTGTCGCCGTTGCCATGGAGTAGAGCGCCTTTGGTAAGCGGAATTTGGTAAGGGAATATTTATATTACCTTATGAAATTTACTGTTACTTGTCACTATGGAAAGTAATCCTTTGAGGGGTTTGTTCGGGATATCTTCACCTCGATCGGAAATGCCAAGAGTTGTCCCTCAACCTGGCGAACCTACTGAAAATGTTTATTATGAAATTCCTTCGGGTATGATAGAGAAACTTCTAGCTAATCCTTATGTAGGAGATGGAGCAAATCATCCAGATATGCACCTAATCTATGTGGATGGAGTTTATGGATTATTTAAGCTTGCGGGTTTATCCGGAGATGAAGTCAAGAATAAGGTTTCACTTTATCTTGGGGGGGGGCATTTACATGGTATAGGCTATGTGATGATACATGATCTTGGAACTAGAATCGATTGCAATTGGATTTTCACCAAAAAAAATATCATATGCCTCTTGTTCATCGTGATTCGAATTTTATCTATATTTTTTGGCGTCATGAAGGAGAAAGTATTGATCTAGCTTGGGGAAGGCTGACGTCAATGTTATATTCAGTCCCCAATCATGAGCTCTCAAGATAAATTATTATTCAGAATTTTTATGCTCGACTTTCTCGTAATGATCAAACCATGCCCGATACTTCTTGCTCTGGTTCTTTTGTGAAGAAGACTATTGAATTCAAGTGGGGTCTTTTAGAAAGAATTAAACACAACTCTGAAGATTGCGATCTCAATGAAGGTGAAGAGTCAGGTATAAAACCTAAGTTTGATTGTGTCAAATCATTTATGAATACCGATGCTTTCACTGATTTTAGCACTAAGTATTGACTTGATTCTGAGATATTAGCTTCATTTTGTGAAACCTTTGCTGCTCATGTTGATCTCACTAAAGGGAAATGGTTTAAATATCATCCACCTATTAAATAAAAAAATTGAAGAACCAATTAAAGTTGAGGCTAAAACTATCATTTACAATGTTGACCTAGTTGTGCCTACTGCTTATATTGAGAAACCACCTTTTCGTGTTAGGATAAAGGAACATGCTAATGCTTCAACCGTGGTTAATAAAAGTTATGTTAGAATAACCAAACCCTCTAAGAAAATCAAGGTAGAACCTAGTACTGCTACAGTTAGAGATCTCTTGGTGGACAATATTGATGGGCATATTATTTAGTTCTGTAATGAAGCTGCTAGAATTGCCAAACCTGATACTAAAGATAAGAATAAACATGTTGTTGGCATGCATGTCTTCTCACTCAAAATAGGAGATCATTGCTATCATGGTTTATGTGATATGGAATCTAGTGTTAGTGCTATCCATTTCACATTATATCAAGAAATTATGCATGAGATAGCACTCGCTGAGATATAAGAAATAGATGGCACCATTAAACTTGCAAATAAAGATACCATCACACCACTTGGGATTGTTAGAGATGTTGAAGTCTTGTGTGGAAAAGTAAAATACCCTACTGATTTTCTAGTACTTGGCTCACCACAAGATATTTTTTGTCCCATAATATTTGGTAGACCCTTATTGAACACTGTCAATGCTCAAATAGATTGCAAAAAGGAATTGTGAGTGTTAATTTTGGTGGTATGTCTCATGAGTTTCATTTCTCCAAGTTTAGTAAGCAACCCCATGATAAATAATTTCCTAGTAAAATTGAAGCAATTAGTCTTGCATCTATTGCCATTCCTCCTACCGATCCATTAGAACAATATTTTCTAGACCATGAAAATGATCTGCATATGCGTGAAATCAATGAACTAGACAATATGTTCTTTGAGCAAAAGCCTATGTTTAAACACAACTTGCGTGTTCAAACTCTAGGAGGTCCTCCTCCACCCAAGGGTGATCCTATGTTTGAATTAAAGCAATTACCTCATACTTTGAAATGTCATTATCTTAATGAAAAGAAGATATACGTTGTTATTATGAGTGCTAACCTTATAGAGCATGAAGAATAAAAATTGTTAAAAACTTTAAGTTAGCACCGTGATGCTATTGGGTATACTCTTGATGATCTTAAGGGCATTAGTCCCACTATCTGTCATCACAAGATTAATATGGAACCAGATGCTAAACTCGTTGTTGATCACCATGGATGATAATTTATCCCATGGATGATAGTAGATGGGTAAGTCCCGTTCATTATGTTCCTAAGAAAGGAGGTATTACTATTGTTACTAATGATAAAAATGAACTCACTCCACAAAGAATTGTGACTCTCTAGAAAAATGGAATTGTTTTTAGAAAATTAAACAAAGCTACTAGAAAAGATCATTATCCTTTACCTTTCATAGACCAAATGCTAGAAATATAGCCGAAGCACACACATTTTTTTTATTTCTAGATGGTTATTATCGTTTTTCTCAAATACCTTTGTCACAACCTGATCAAGAGAAAACCACCTTTACTTGCCCTTTTAAGACCTATGCTTATAGATGTATGCCTTTTGGATTATGTAATGCACCTGTTACCTTTCAAAGATGTATGATTGCTATATTCTGTGATTTTCGTGAAAAGATTGTTGAGGTTTTCATGGATGATTTTTCCATATAGGGAACTTCTTTTGATGATTGCTTAAGCAACCTTGATCGATTTTTGCAGAGATGTGAGAAAACTAACATTGTCTTGAATTGGGAGAAGTGCCACTTTATGGCAAACGAGGTATTGAGGTGGATAAGGCTAAAGTTGATCCAATTGAGAAGATGCCATGTCCTAAAGATATTAAAGGTATCCATAGTTTCCTTGGCCATGCTGGTTTCTATAGGAGGTTTATTAAAGACTTCTGTAAAATTTCTAGGCCTCTTACTAATTTATTACAAAAGGATGTTCCTTTAGTTTTTGATGATGATTGTGTAGAAGCCTTTGAAACACTTAAGAAAGCCTTAACTTCTCCCCCTATTGTTCAACCGCGTGATTGGAACTTGCCTTTTGAAATTATGTGTGATGCTAGTGATTATGTTGTTGGTGTTGTTCTAGCACAAAGAGTTGATAAGAAATTAAATGTTATCCATTATGCTAGTAAAACTCTAGACACTGCTTAGAGAAATTAAGCTACCACTCAAAAAGAATTCTTAGCAGTTGTATTTGCTTGTGATAAATTCAGATCTCACATTGTTAACTCTAAAGTAATTGTTCACACTGATCATGCTGCTATTAAATATCTTATGAAAAAGAAAGATGCTAAGCCTAGACTTACTAGGTGGGTTCTCTTGCTACAAGAATTTGATCTGCATATCATTGATAGAAAAGGATGTGAGAATCTCGTAGGTGATAACTTGTCTAGGTTAGAAAATGTTCTTGATGACCCACTACCTATTGATGATAGCTTTATTGATGAACAACTAGTTGTGTTCAATATTTCTCATAATACACCGTGGTTTGCTTATAATGCTAATTACATTGTTGCTAAATACATACCACCTAGTTTGACCTATCAACAAAAGAAAATTTCTTCATTGATTGAAGACATTAGTTTTGGGATGACTGATGTCCATTATGCTACTGCACAAACGACCTTCCAATGGCGCTAGAAAAGGGTGTGTCGACGGCACCAGGAATCCTTCTGCGTTGGTGTTCCCTCGAAGCGGAGAGGATGATGTAGCATAGCAGAGGAAAGTATTTCCCTCAGTTTGAGAACCAATGTATCAATCCGGTGGAGGAGTATCTCAAGATCCTGCACAAACACAAAAACTTGCACCCAACGCTATGAAGAGGTTGTCAATCCCTTATAGATTGTTTGCCAAGTGAGAACTCAAAGCAACAAAGTAACAAAGCAAAGTAAAAGCGAAGGTGTAAACAATGGATGTGAATAGACCCGGGGGCCGTAGTGTTTACTAGTGGCTTCTCTCATGAAAGCAAGTAGACGGTGGGTGAACAAATTAATGTCGAGCAATTGATAGAACCGCGCAAATTCGTGACGATATCTATGAAATGATTATATCTATAGGCATCACGTCCTAAACAAGTAGACCGATACTTTCTGCATCTACTACTATTACTCCACACGTCGACCGCTATCCACCATGCATCTAGTGTATTAAGTCCATAAGAACAGAGTAACGCCTTAAGCAAGATGACATGATGTAGAGGGATAATCTCAAACCAATGATAAAATCCCCATCTTTTTACCCTTGATGCCAACTACTTGATGTGTGCCTTGCTGCCCGTACTGTCACTGGGAAAGGTCACCACATGGTAGAACCCAAAACCAAGCACTTCTCCCATTGCAAGAATCATAGATCTAGTTGGCCAAAGAAAACGCAAGACTCGGAGAGACTTACAAGGATATCAAATCATGCATATAAGAAATCAGCAAAGACTCAAATATATATCATAGATAATCTGATCACAAATCCACAATTCATCGCATCTCGACAAACACACCGCCAAAGAAGATTACATCGGATAGATCTCCATGAAGATCATGGAGAACTTTGTATTGAAGATCCAAGAGAGAGAAGAAGCCATCTAGCTACTAACTACGGACCCGTAGGTCTTAAGTGAACTACTCACGAGTCATTGGAGGGGCGATGATGATGATGAAGAAGCCCTCCAACTCCAAAGTCCCCTTCGGCAGGGCGCCGGGAAGGGTCTCCAGATGAGATCTCGCGGAAACGGAAACTTGTGGCGGCGGAAAAGTATTTTCGAGGCTCCCCTGATTTTTTGCGGAATATTTGGGAATTTATAGGCCAAAGACCTAGGTCAGGGGGCGGCCAGGGAGGCCACAAGCCTGCCCATCGCCGCCTCCCCCTGGTGGTGGAGTGGGGGCTTGTGGGCTCCCTGGAGCCCACCTGGCTTGGCCCAAAAGCCCCCTGGTCTTCTTCCGTTCGGGAAAAAATCATTTCAGGGTTTTTCTTCCGTTTCGACTCCGTTCCATAATCAGATCTGAAAAGAGTCAAGAACACGGAAAAACAGGAACTGGCACTTGGCACTGAATTAATAAGTTAGTCCCCAAAAAGATATAAAAGGTACATAAAACAACCAAAGAAGACAAGATAACAACGTGAAACCATCAAAAATTATAGATACATTTGAGACGTATCAATGACCGACATCTTTATAAAGAGGGAGTAGATGGTATTATTAGACGTTGTATACAATGAAAGTGTCACTCCGAGGCTTATGAAGGACACCATGCGGGAGATAGAACTGTGCACAAGGTATTATAGTCTGGATTTTATTGGCCTACTCTTTTCAAAGATGCTCATAAGTTTGTCCTCTCTTGTGATGAATGTCAAATATTTGGCAACATTAGTAGACATCAGGAAATGCCTATGAATTATTCACATGTTATTGATCCATTTGATGTTTGGGGATTTGATTATATGGGACCTTTTCCTTCCTCTAATGGGTATACACATATTTTGGTTGTTGTTGATTATGTCAATAAATGGGTAGAAGCTATTCCAACCAATAGTGTTGATCATAACACCTCTATTAAAATGCTTAAGTAAGTTACTTTCCCATGTTTTGGAGTCCCTAGATACTTAATGACTAATGGTGGTTCACATTTTATTCATGGTGCTTTTTGTAAGTTGCTTGATAGATATGATGTTAACCATAGAATTGCATCTCCCTATCATCCTCGGTCTAGTGGTCAAGTAGCATTGACCAATAGAGAAACAAAATTAATATTGCAAAAGACTATCAGTAGGTCCCGAAAGAATTGGTCTAAGAAATTAAATGATGCATTAAGGGCCTACAGAACAACTTATAAAAATCCTATGGGTATGTCTCCTTATAAAATGGTTTATGGGAAAGCATATCATTTACCACTTGAGTTAGAACATAAAGCTTATTGGGCAATTAAAGAACTCAACTATGATTTCAAACTTGCTGGTGGAAAGAGGTTATTTTATATTATCTCCCTAGATGAATGGAGAACCCAAGTTTATGAAAATGCCAAACTATTCAAAGAAAAAGTTAAAAGATGGCATGACAAAAGAATCCAAAAGCGAGAATACAAAGTTAGTGAATATATTCTATTGTACAATTCACGTCTTAGATTTTTTGCTGGAAAACTTATCTTCAAATGGGAAGGACCATATATCATCGAAGAAGTTTATCGGTCTGGAGCTATCAAGATCAATAATCCCGAAGGCACTAACCCGAAGGTGGTTAATGGACAAAGAATAAAGCACTATATATCACGTACACCAATTAATGTTTAAACAAATATTATCCAAACGTGACATCGGAGGAGCGCACCAGGGAGACCTTCGAGAACAGTCTAGAACCCTTAAAAGGAAGAGGTATGTGATACGGTAAGTAAACTGGCTTAGAAAAATCCACAAAAATATTTTCTGTCAGTTTTCGAATACTAGAAAAAAAAGGAAACTGAGAAACATATGGGAAGGCAACCCAAGTGTCCACTATACACCAGGGCGCGCCAGGCCCCCTCGTACGACATGATATCTAGTGGGACCCTCAGGCACCTTCCTAGCTCCGTTTTCTTGTGGAACACGTATTTCCTTGTATAAAAATTCTCTATATATCTCTCTCGATGATTTCATCCCAGTACCATAGAGAAATCCTCTGTTCTTGGTTCGTGGTGTTTTTCTATCAGAATTATCAAGTCGGACATCATGTCTTCTCCCTCCTCCGACCACGTAGAATAAGATTCTTAGCTGATGAAGATGGAACTGAAGAAGGAGGAACCAATAGGAGGTACAAAGGAGAACAAGGGCAAGGAAGTCAAGGGGGGTCAAGCTCCTGAAGGACATGCCATGCAGACAAAAGAAGAGGAAGAGGAAGATTACCTCCAACCCTACTATGAGAATCTCACCCCTATTGAAATCTAAGCCTTTAGAGCCTTCGAAATAGTTCATTTTCAGAATAAATAGCTTACTCATGAAAATATTTTGTTAAAGGACCAAATCAACAACCTTCGGAACATTATTAAACATCTGGAGAACCTCCTGAGGTTACCTTGTGGCGCTACTCCATCATCTACACCACCACCTCCATCTTCACCACCAAAGAAGGAGACTTGAGTACACGGGTATGGGCACTCCCCTTGGCTTGTGCCAAGCTTGGGGTAAGTGCCCCGGTATCGTATCACCATCACTCTCATTTATCTTTATCCATCTTAGTTTGATCTTTAGTTATTTCATGATTTAGTCAAATAAAAGTTTGTTCAATCTTTTTCCTTTGAGTGCTAGTTTAGTGATCTATCTATCTATCTATCTATCTATGCAATCGAGTGAGAGTTATATAATAAAGTTTAGTTTGAGTTTTGCTTCTTTACTTTCTTGCTGCAATCAAAATAAAGGTAAAAAATGAAAAAGATCATATGCCAATCTTATAGTAAGTAGTGACAATACATAAGGAAATGTATAAGTGGTAAAATTTATTAAAGGTTGACAAACATAGCATTGGTCGGTGATGCAACACATGAAAGAATTAATAAGGGAAGATAAGATTTACATGAAAATACACTATGCTTGACATCTTTTATGATTGTGAGCCCCCATTAATTATAATATGCCAAAACTGTTGACATTGGACAAGGAAGACAACATAATGATTTATGCTTGTTGACATTCACATAGAAGTTATATTGTTATAGATCCTCTAACATGTGGTGCTTGCACAATACCCTTCATAGCCAAAACTCTGCACTAAGTAGAGATACTACTTGTGCAACCAAAACCTTAAACCCAAATCCATGTTTTATGAGTCCATCATACCTACCTATGGATTGAGTAAGATCCTTCAAGTAAGTTATCATCGGTGCACAAAGCAATAAAAATTGCTTCTAAACATGTTCGATCATTTAGTGTAAGGGAAATTAAGCGTTGTACAAACTTGTGATGGCGATAATAAAAGCGACAAACTTCATAATAAAGGTCGCCATCACAAGGGGCAATATAATGTAACGTTCCTTTGCACTAAGAGATTTAGCATAGAAGCAAAAGACGCATGAAAACCTCTTCTTCCCTGTGTGAAGGGCCTATCTTTTACCTTTATGTATTTACTTTTGTCCAAGAGTCAATGTATTTTCCTCTACTTCATTTATCTTCTCTTTGGCAAGCATCATGTGGTGGGGAAAGATCTAAACATATATATCTAGCTGAATGTGGGTGGTCATGAGTTATTATTGTGGACATCACCCTTGAGGTGAATACGTTGGGAGGCAACACTATAAGCCCCTATCTTTCTATGTGTCTAGTTGAAACCTTTTGCTCATATGAATGCGGTGAGTGTTAGCAATCATAGAAGACTAAATGATGGTTGAGTACTTAGACTTGCTTAGAAGCTTTGATATGTGACCCTACGTGAAAATATGATGAATTGTGTTGCAACATTGACTTAGAACATAGTACACTAGTTTCCAATAGAATTTATGCTTCATACTTCAATGTTGTAATGAATTACTACTTGTTTATAAGAAGCCTTTATGATGAAAGTTATATGGTGAAAATGTTGTGATGAAGTATTTTATAAAGTTTTATTTGTTGTTATAATAATGAGCATGACGTTGCTATTATCGTATTTTGTTTTTATCGACACCTCTCTCTCGAAGCATGTGGTCATTATTTTTGTTATCGGCTTTCGCTTGAGGACAAGCGAGGTCTAAGCATGGGGGAGTTGATACGTCCATTTTCATCATGTTTTGTTACTGTTATTTATAGAGTTTTTAAGCATTTTTACACTTGGTCGAGTAATTCTAATGCCTTTTCTCTCATAATATGCAAGGTTTACATCAAGTGGGAGAATGCCGGCAGATGGAATTCTGGACTTGAAAAAAGCTACGCCAGAGATACCTATTTTGCACATCTCCAATTGGGCTAAAAATTTACAAAGATTTATTTTATAATAAATAAAGATACTGGAGCAAAGAAGTATCGGAGGGGGGCTACCATGCACCCACTAGACACCCAGGTGCACCAGGCCCCCTTGCGCAGCCTGATGTCTAGTGGGCCCCTTGGCCCACCTCTGCCGATCATATTATGGTATAAATTTGCCTTTTCCCTAAAAACATTAAGGGGGGGACTTTCGAGATGAAGTGCCGATGTCTCGAGGAGGAACCTGGGTAGGAAAACTTTTGCCCTCCAGCGGAGCGATTCCGCCACAGGAACTTCCCTCCAGGAGGGGGAAATCAAGGACATCGTCATCACCAACAACCCTCTCATCTTGGGGAGGCCAATCTTCATCAACATCTTCATCAGCACCATCTCCTCTCAAAACCTAGCTCATCTCTTGTACTCAATCGTGTATCGGAACCTCGTATTGGTACGTGGGTGTGGCTAGTAGTGTTGTTTACATCTTGTAGTTGATGCTTTATGGTTTATTTGGTGGAAGATCATATGTTCAAATCCATTGTGCTATTTAATACCTCTCTTTATCATGAACATGTTTATCACTTGTGACTAGTTACTTTTGTTCTTGAGGCCATGGTGTTAGAGCATACGTCTCCATATATGGCTTTGGTAATTGATGACAATCCCTATGGACTAATGGTTGCCTTGAGTTATATTTGAAGGATTTGTCCATAGGCACTTCTTGAAGTCCATCTGTTGGTTTCAAGGAGTTTATATGACGAGCAAGGTGGTATTCAAGGTTTTATCCAAAGATTGGTCATAAAGGCACAAGGTTGATCAAGACTAAGTCAAAGAGTGAATCAAGTTGATCAACACCCAAAGCATACAAGATGTACCGAGAGAGATCAATTGATCTCATGGTATGGTAAGCATTGTCCATTACACTTTGTGTACTAACCCATGGTCTACGTGAGAGTTCTGTGTGGGGTTACGTTTATTTCCATGGGCTTGCGTCAAGAGGAAGATCTAATATGACCCATGGAGGATGACTTCAAGTGGCGATCGTCATCAAGATTGCGGTGTGCAAGTTCAAGTGCATCATCACGAAGAGATCATACTTGAAGCTTGCCGTCCATTTGGTGGCAATGGACTTGCGAATATGTGCCGAAGAGTGGCTCACCGATAGTGGAGTATGGGGGAGCAATTTAGAAGTCTTCATGGAGCCAGCATAATCAAGAAAGTTGGTCCAACTTGAGGTGGACAACATCTTCATCATATAGCTCAAGTGGACGAAGCGCAAGGCAAAGGTTTGTACTTGATAGGTTTTCTATTTTGCCGGTCTAAGTGTGTTAGTTGGGAGACTTGGTTATAGGATATATTGACGTACTATCAAGGGGGGCTCTCAAGTGAGTATCTTGATCGTGTTGTTTTTGAGAGATCAAACCATTCATTCTTGGCATCATCATTTTTCTTGGTTCTTGGTTGGCTTTTATCTATGTGGGTTCTTGAGCTTATGGTCATCTTCGTGAGAAGCTCGAGTTCATAGAAAACGGAGTTCATGTGCATCTTCTATGATGTTTTCGATGTTGAAGTTTTTGCCGGTTCTTCATTCATCGAGGTTTCACATCTTTATATCATTGGCATTTTCATAACTGGAGTTGTTTGGATAGTACTTATCGTGTGCTATTCAACGAGCTTGAGTTTTCTCAATTGAGAGCTCATACGTGAAAGTTATGGCAGTTTTAGTGACATGGTAGGTTTTCTCTCTCAAAGCGGAAGTACCACGCTGAAGAGTGATAGTATCACCCAAGCGGTACGGCCGCCCTCCAGTTCGGGCCTCACTTCCACTTGTATTTTTCTTTTCGCATCTTCGATGCCTTTTCTAGTTTGAGCGGAAGTACCGCCTGGGGAGGTGAGGTACTACCACTCTCCCCTTACATCCTCACTTTCGCTTAGTTTTTTCTTCTCGCTTCTTCAGCCCCTTTGTCCTTGTTGAGCAGATGTACCGCTCTGTGCAGGGCGGTAGTACTACTGCAAGAGGAAGTACCGCTCGCCTACGCGGTACTACCGCTTGTCCATGAACTGAGTGCATAATGATTGGATTTCGAGGGACCTATTTAAGAGGGTCTTCTTCCCCAATGGTTATCTATGCGTTGAGCTTGTACTTTCCCCCCATTGTTGACCTTCTTCTAGCTTGCTAACTCTCAATCCCTCCATTGATTCTTGCTAGTTCTTGAGGGAAAAGAGAGAGTAGATCTAAGTCCACATTTCCACTAATCACTTTCTCCTCTATGTGAGGGGAACCCCTTGGATCTTGATCTTGGAGTTCTTTGTGAGCTCCTTGTTCTTCCTCTCATATTCCTCCGTAGTTTAATTATTGTGGAGGGAATTGAGTGTGAGGGACTTGACCACTTCATGTGTTCTTGACATTGCATTAGTTGCATCGGTTTGAGTTCTCCACGATGATACGTGAAAGTGAAGTTTGAGAAGCTTATTACGCTTAGGTGCTTGGTACCCTAGAGTGTGTTCTTCTTTGGACCTTTGGCGTCCTAGAAGCTTGGTGGTGCCTCGGAGCTTAATCATTGTGGTGTAAAGCTCCGGGCAAGCGTCGGGGTCTCCAATTAGGTTGTGGAGATTGCCTTGAGCATTTGAGGTCATCTCGGAGACACAATCCATTGTGGTGAAGCTTCGTGGTGTTGTTCGGAGCCTCCTATTAAGTTGTGTAGATCGCCCCAACCGTGTTTGTACGGGTTCGGTAACCACCCTATAGGGTCCCTTAGTGGAATCACGACATCTTGCATTGTCCGAGGGCGTGAGGAGATTACGGTGGCCTTAGTGGCATCTTGGGGCACATTGTGCCTCCACACCGCTCCAAACGGAGATTAGCATCTGCAAGGGTGTGAACTTCGGGATACATCGTCGTGTGTGCGTGCTCGTTAACTCTTACCCGAGCCCTTTACTTATGCACTTTACTTTGTGATAGCCATATTGTTTCTTGTTATATATCTTGCTATCATTTAGTTGTTTATCTTCCTTAGCATAAGTTGTTTGTGCACATAGGTTAAACATTAGTTTTATTCCGCATTTGTTCAAGCCTAAACCGTAATTATTTTAAAGTGCCTATTCACCCCCCCCCCTCTAGGCAACATCCACATCCTTTCGCGCGGGATAAATCATGTTGCCAGTAGGCATGTGAAGTTGATGTCTACGCACGCTTCTATTCTTGTAAACTATGTTGGGCCTCCAATCGCAGAGGTTTGTAGGATAGCAGCAATTCCCCTCAAGTGGATGACCTAAGGTTAATCGAACTCAGGGAAGTAGAGGTTGAAGATGGTCTATCTGAAGCAACCTGCAATTAAGATACAAGAAGTCTCTTTTGTCCCCAACACACCTAATACAATTGTCAGTTGTATAGGTGCACTAGTTCGACGAAGAGATGTTAAAAGGCAAGTGATATGGATGGTAAAACAAGGCATTGTAAATCTGAAATAAAAATGTCAGCAAGCAAACATGAAACATAACTGAAAGTAAACGGTGTTCAATGGTGGAAAACAAGGCCTAGGCTTCATACTTTCACTAGTGGCAACTCCCAACAACATTAACATAGTCTAATCACAAGATATTTCCACTAAAACATGTAATTTATACGTACTCGGAGGTCATTTCTTTGTGATCAAGAGAGGACAAGAATTATGTAGGGCTACAAAAGCGCACCTCAGAGTTTGTAGTTCTTGTCTATGGATTTCCCAATGTCACCGCAGCCATCCAAAGAGAGTACCACAATCACCACAACATATCTCAAGGATAGTCAAAGACAAGAACCAAGAGACTCTCAATCTTCAATCAATTCACAAAATAGGAAATCACTCATGAAAATATTCTTATAATCCATGTCTAATAGACCGCTGTCACCATGGTCTCGGGGATTATACTAGATAAGATCAAGTGAGTACATCAATCCAATACATAGAAGAAGGGGAAACATCATGCGATCATCCTAGATTAACATAGCCTATGATCACAATCAAGATCACATCATGGGAGAGAGAGATAACCACATAGCACACATGGAGCCCTCTTCCCCTAGAGAGACTACTCACACATGACCATGGTGAGCAAGAGGTTGATGGAGAGGTGCAGCCCGGAGAGGAGACGGCGGCCATGGCGGCGGCCACGGCCCTTGGCCCCCCTTCTTCCTTGGAGATGGTGCTCATATGGAGGTGGTTCTCCATCCCAAGGCAGCTTCCTCGGAGGTCAAAATTTCGTGTCTATTGGTGGCTCTCTAGAAATCAGGGTTTTCCTCTCCTTATATGAGCTGGGATGATCATCCTTGGCCCTCTGATGGATGCCACTTTGATCCAAGGGCTCCTGGGCACCTCTAGAACCTTCCAAGGGACCCCTCTCAGCCCTAATGAGGTCCCAAAGTTGTGGCTTGGCCGAATCCATCAAATATGGTAAGAGTTTGACTCAATCACGTCAACGATTCCCGTAATCCCGTAATCAGATATTTGTCCTCGAGTAAAACGGGCTTTCCTGGAGCGTCCGAACTCCAAATGGCCAAATTATATGTCTAGAATTATCAACATAAATTTACCCACACTTTTGTCTTCTGTGAGATTTCTGTTTAAGGCCGTCTTCGACCCGTAACGTGGCACTCTTTAAAAAGTTTTTCACACAGATTTCAGGAAAGTCCCAATTCGACTTCAACAATGTTTCCTCATCTATTTTTGATAGTTCCTACACTTAAAAGTGTAAAACAAGAACATTGTGTAATTTTGAAACTATTAATAGGTTGGTACAAATAAATCATAAACTTAATATAAAAACAATTATCAAAAGCATAAAAGTAGCATGAAACCATCAAAAATTATAGATACGTTTTGGACGTATCAATACTCTTATGCCGCATAGGTAGTGTTAACGTGCAAATATCTTGTTATATACATTGTGCCATAAGTCTCTCACATGCATATCCATCATACTTGTCTCATATATATATATTGGTTCGAGCATTAAGCATTGCGTGTGAAAAAAAGAGCAAAAGAAGAAAAAAGATTTTAAGCAAAATAGGAGAGACAAAAGAGCTTATAAGAAATAGCAATAGCATCGCCAAATTGCATATCATATCATACTTGATCATCTTGGATCATACATACATAACATACTTGGGATTGAAGATGACACGTTTACTCTTATAGGTTGGTGCACAAGCGCGTATCTAGCCCGTTTGAGCAGCCGAGCTATTGTCTCTCTAGTATCCATGCAGCAAGAGCTTTTCCCGGGTCTCTCTCATATTTCGTGATCATTCCTTGGTTGTGTGGATCCCACTTATATATACATGTGTGTGTGTTCCTATTGCCACCATATCCATTTATCCATTTGCTTTGCATTGCAATTTTGGGAATCTTCCTCAACATTTTCAATATCTTGACTAACAATTTGCTTGAATTTTGTGTCACTTGTCCTAACCGAGCCACTCGATGAGCTTTACTTTGTAGGTGTGAGTGAACAAGTCCGGTACCAATTCCACTATTCTTTCCAGTCACATATCATGAAACGGGGTACATTCCCAACTTCGGAAAATTGTATCTTGGTATTGTTTATCTCATTTACCACTCACATTTCCTCGAGTCTTGTGATGGCTATGAAAAGCACATCTACTCCGGTCTACAACCACAACAATGAGTTTGATGCCATGAAGAAAACCATCGATGCCAAGATGGATGCTCAAATGAAGGAGCTCAAAGCCCTCATCAACAACCGCACGAGATCTTCATCGTCTTCAAGAACACGATCAAGTGCACATGCTTCCGAGCTACCTTCTCCGGCAAGATCAAACTAGCATCGACACCATCACCGACATGAAGAGATAATGACACCGACATCACGGTGCCCAACAACGCACACGGTGAAGGTCATGAGTTCGACACCAACCACCAGTGGATGACTTCACGACCTACCTTGGCATCTTCGCCAAGCGACTTCAAGGCATCTTCGCCTTTGGATATGTGGCATCTTCGCTGACAAGCATCTCAAGATAAGCTTACCAAGCTAAAGTTCGCGACTTCCACAATCTACTTCGACTTCGACATCGACTTCGAGATTCCATTCTATTGGACTCAAGACCCCGAAGAGTACCTCGAGTGGGAGTACAAGATGGACACCTACCTCAAGAAATTCAAGTACCTTACGGAGATCAAGTGAAGTTCACCACAAGAAACTTCCACGACTACGCATCGGCATGGTGACTCCACACACCTTCGAAGAGCTTCGAGATGAGTTGGTCCAAGACAAACGAAGATATGTAGCAAGAGTTTGTGCCTTCTACACACATGGAACATCTTCAACACCAATGGGATAACACCGTACAAGGATCCAAGCCCCTCGACGACTACTTCATGGATATTAATAAAGCCTTGCAACAAGCCAGAGTTGCTGACCCCATTTGGATGAAGTTCCACTCCATGATGGCATTGAACAGCGACATCGCCAAGACTATATTCACAAACACCTACAAGTCTCTCGATGACCTCTACTTTGGTGCTCTCAAGGCGGAACAAGAACTCAAGGCCAAGCCTACTCGACCACGAGCACACTTCACGGTGACTAAGATCCACGACTACAAGCATGAGGACGGTACCACCAAGATGTCCAAGCCCAACGAGCTCCAAGACGACGCTCCCAAGTCTGACTTCACCGCCATCCCTCTTTGTAGCATTTACTATGACAAGTCCTCCATGACTCTTTTTGAAGATGACGCAACGACCATGACTACGGAGTCACTCAAGGAACATGCTTCGGAGGTGAGTGACAAGGTGGCGTGCAAGGATGATGCTTCCATCTTTGGAGGCGAGTGTGATGACGTGCCATATTTGGCCTTCATAAACGACAACGGTGACGACATGGTTGAGCATGGAATTTCCTTTTAACCACGACGACGTTTGGAGATGAGTTGAGAGACTTTTCCCACCATATTGAGAGTGAGAGTGACTTCACCACTAACCCCATATATGTTGAGTTGTCCTAATTCCCATGTGAGGAGAGACACAACCCCCGCCACTTGAGTGAGATGATTGACTCCACAATATGTGACTTTGAGTGCAACTACCTAGAGGGAGTGAGTGAGCCACCACCACATAGAGCGAGTGAGGTGGTTGATACGGCATGTGAGGCCATTTTTGATTTCTAAAAACTTACCCTCTACCTCCATTGTATCTTCACCTTTGGTGCTAGGTCCCATACATGATGACATGTCGATCTTGGACTACTTTGTCCCTCTTTGGACAAGATGATGGCCATGGTGGAATATGATAGACCCCCACATGGTTCCATCATGATGACGACGACCACGAGTTGGTTTCTCTCACCTCACCTACATCACATGAGCAGAGCTCTAAAGGTAACATAGGTGATGGTTCTTCGCTTGTCCCACTAGTGGACTATCTTGATATTGATTGCTTGCATGATGTTGAACACCATATGGATACTTCACATGCCATGTCTTCTTCGTGATTATATGCGCCACCAATTTATGGTGCATATGAGGATGAGAAAGTCGAATTACCTAGTTGTGTTGTTATACTGCATAGGATATCTTGTGAAAATTCTAGTGGTCACATCATGTTCGAAAATCCGCTTGAATTGTCAGATGCTATGCATGAGATGAACCATATTGCATCTTTGCAATCTCATCGTAGTAACTATGGATATTCCCTTAAAATAAACCCAATTTGCACGTATGGCATAGATGACAAGCCCATGGTTATTGGCATTTGCTTTTATTGTGATAATATTGGCATGCTCCATTTGCATCATTTGCATAATTATCCACATCTGTCATGCCATGACCACTAGGCTTCGTACGTGCATTGTTTTGATGTTCTACATGTTCTTCGAATTATGCTTCCGCTATTGCACATGAGAAGACTATTGAGGAACGTTGCATGGGAAACAAAAAAATTCCTACGCACACAAAGACCTATCATGGTGATGATCATCTATGATAGGGAGATCAGATCCACATACCCTTGTGGATCGCTAAGCGGGAAGCGTTAAGAAATGCGGTTGATGTAGTGGAACGTCTTTGCAATCCAAATCACCGCCGTCCCAAGATCAGTCCCCATCTAGCACCGAACAGACGACACCTCCGCGTTCAACACACGTACAACTCGATGATGATCTCCTCCTTCTTGATCCAGCAAGAGAGACAAAGAGGTAGCTGAATTCCCCGGCAGCACAACAACGTGGTGGTGATGATGGTGGAGCTACTCCGATAGGGCTTCGTCGTGCCGTACCGATCTAGCCACGAGGTGTCACGAAGTAGTGGAGGGAGAGAGGTTTGCATAAAGGCTTGAGGTGCAAAAACCCTCCCAAACCTCCACTATATATAGGAGGAACCGAGGGGAGGGTGCATGATGACGAGATGATGTATATACTTATCGCCCCTCGTTGGATACCCCAAGTGGAAGGTGGAGATGTAGTCAGCAGCAAATTTCCCTTACATGGAGACTATAAGGTTCACCGAACCAGGAGGACTCCTAGGCTCAACAAGTAGGTGTCTTCCACCCTGGCGCTAGCAGAAGATGTGGACCCGCACACACAACAAATAACTTTGCTCCCAACGAGTACAAAGAGGTTGTCAATCTCTCCGGCCTTGTAGTTTGCAAAGGATCAAAACACAAGCGGGAAGGTAAGAGTGATTGCAACGGAAAATTAAATGAAAGGAATAAATGGTGGAGGTGTAAACAATGATGGTGATATGGACCGGAGTCACATGATGTTCACTAGTGATGTCTCTCTCCCAAAAGACGATAAACAACTATGCTTGGGTAAACAAATCACAGTTGGGCAATTGACAGAATTGTAATCGCACCGCAATGCTAATTATGCTCCTTGATAGTTATAGGCTCAATAGTAATGGGCAGTACGCCAAGACAAGTAAACCATTTATTCATCAACATCTACTTACTAATCATCCATCTTGAGATATCTATCCAGAACATCTCTCCGGTATTAAGTTGCGAGCCCACCCAAAGCGTAAATTCAAAGCAACAGACAACTACATTAACGAACTATGCGTAAGGTAAACAATCCTTGCAACCGTGGTCACAAGCACCGTTGTTTTCTCCCTGGTGGCAACAAGCACATGCCCTAGTCTCATGTGTGTGTCATTCAAGCTAGACATATAGGGGCCCGAACCCACAATCATGCATAACGCTCCCTCTTGGAATTACGATCTACTACTTGGCCAAAGCAATAAAAAGCACCGGTGAACATGCATGAATCACTAAGGAACATAATATAAAAGGATAATAAAATATATATCTGATAACAATCTGAACATAATCTCATAATCCATCGGATCCCAACAAACCGAGCATAGCAAAAGCAATAGAATTACATAGATGCCTTGATCATGTAGGGCAGTGATACGTCCATTTTGCATCATGTTTTCATGTTGATATTTATCGCTTCTTTGGCTGTTATTTCACTTCACGGTACTATTCTTATGCCTTTTCTCTCTTATTTTGCAAGGTTTACATGAAGAGGGAGAATACCGGCAACTGGAAATCTGGCTTGAAAGTGGAGTGACGTTGAGACACCTATTCTGCGCAACTCCAAACGTCGTGAAAATCAACGGAGATTTTTTCCCAATATATAAAAAAATACTCGGCCGAAGAAGCGCCAGAGGGGCGCGAGGGGGTAGCCACAAGCCTGCACGGCCCGACCACCCCCTAGGTCTGGCCATGGGGGCTTGTGGGCACCCTATTGGCCCACTGGCCCCCCTCTTTTGCTGCATGGAGGGTTTTGTCCAGAAAAAAATTAGACGGGAGCTTTTTCGTGGTTTCGCCGCCACCACAAGGCGGAACTTGAGCAGAACCTATCTAGAGCTCTCGTAGGACGATCCTGTCGGGGAAACTTCCCTCCCGGAGGGGAAAATCGTCGCCATCGTCATCACCAACACTCCTCTCATCGGAGGGGACTCGTCACCATCAACATCTTCATCAACACCATCTCATCTCCAAACCCTAGTTCATCACTTGTAACCAATCTCCGTCTCGCGACTCCGATTGGTACTTGTAAGGTTGCTAGTAGTGTTGATTACTCTTTGTAGTTGATGCTAGTTGGATTATTTGGTGGAAGAGTTTATGTTCAGATCCTTGATGCTACTCATTACACCTCTGATCATGATTATGATTATGCTTTGTGAGTAGTTACTTTTGTTCCTGAGGACATGGGATAAGTCATGCTAATAATAGTCATGTGAATTTGGTATTCGTTCGGTATTTTGATATGTTGTATGTTGTTTTTCCTCTAGTGGTCTTATGTGAATGTCGACTACATAACACTTCACCATTATTTGGGCCTAGAGGAAGGCATTGGGAAGTAGTAAGTAGATGGGTTGCTAGAGTGACAGAAGCTTAAACCCTAGTTTATGCATTACTTCGTAAGGGGCTGATTTGGATCCACTAGTTTAATGCTATGGTCAGACTTTGTCTTAATTGTTATTTCGTAGTTGCAGATGCTTGCGAGAGGGGTTAATAATAAGTGGGATGCTTGTCCAAGTAAGGGCAGTACCCAAGCGCCGGTCCACACACATATCAAACTATAAAGTAACGAACGTGAATCATATGAACATGATGAAACTAGCATGACAGAAATTCCCGTGTGTCCTCGGGAGCATTTTTCCTCCTATAAGACTTTGTCCAGGCTTGTCCCTTGCTACAAAAGGGATTGGGCCACCTTGCTGAACCGTTTCTACTTTGTTACTTGTTGCTTGCTACGAATCATCTCACCACACAATCACTTGTTACCGACAACTTGAGTGCCTGTAGATTTTTTTTTTGCTGAAAACCACTTGTCAGATCCTTCTACTCCTCGTTGGGTTCGACACTATTACTTATCGAAAGGACTACGATTGATCCCCTATACTTGTGGGTCGTCAAGACTCTTTTTTGGCACCGTTGCCGGGGAGTGAAGCACCTTTGGTAAGTGGAACTTGGTAACGAAACATTCATATAGTGTGCTGAAATTTGTTGTCACTTGTCACTATGGATACTAATCCTTTGAGGGGCTTGTTCGGGGTACCTTCACCTCGAATGGAAGCACAAAGACATGCTCCTCAAGTTGCTGCACCTACTGAAAATATTTGCTTTGAATTTCCTTCGGGTATGCTTGAGAAACTGCTGGCTAATCCTTTTACAGGAGATGGAACTTCACATCCAGACTTGCATCTGATCTATGTAGATGAAGTTTGTGGTTTATTTAAGCTTGCAGGTGTGCCCGAGGATGAGGTCAAGAAGAGGGTCTTTCCTTTATCTTTGAAGTATAAGGCATTGACATGGTATAGGCTATGTGATGATACTGGATCATGGGACTACAATCGGTTGAAATTGGAATTTCATCAAAAGTTTTATCCTATGCATTTAGTACACCGTGATCGAAATTATATTTACAATTTTTGGCCTCGTGACAGAGAAAGCATCGCTCAAGCTTGGGGGAGGCTTAAATCAATTCTATATTCATGCCCCAATCATGAGCTCTCAAGAGAAATTATCATTCAGAACTTCTATGCTCGGCTTTCTCATGATGATCGCACCATGCTTGACACTTCTTGTACCGGTTCTTTTATGAAGAGAGATATTGACTTCAAATGGAATATATTGGAGAGAATTAAACGCAACTCTGAAGATTGGGAGCTTGAAGAAGGTAAGGAGTCAGGTATGAATTTCACTTTTGATTGCGTTAACTCCTTTGTTGAGACAAATACTTTTTGTGACTTTAGCGCTAAGTATGGGCTTGACTCTGAGATAGTAGCTTCGTTGTGTGAATCATTTGCTACTCATATTGATCTCCCCAAAGAGAAGTGGTTTAAATATCATCCTTCGTTAGAAGTCAATGTAGTTAAACCCACTCCAGTTGAAGAGAAAGTCATTGCCTATAATGATCCTGTTGTTCCCAGTGCTTACATTGAGAAACCACCATTCCGTGTTAGGATAAAGGATCATTCTAAAGCTTCAACTGTTATACGTATAGGCTATATTAGAACACCTACACCCCCTGAGCAAATTAGAGTTGAACCTAGCATTCCTATTATCAAAGATCTTCTGTCTAAGGAAGTTGAGGGACATAATATTCACTTTTGTGAAGATGCTGCTAGAATTGCTAAACCTCACGCTAGAGACAAACATAGGCCTGTTGTTGGCATGCCTGTAGTTTCTGTTAAGATAGGAGATCATTGCTATCATGGTTTATGTGACTTGGGTGCTAGTGTTAGTGCAATACCTCAATCCTTATACGATGAAGTCAAAGATGAGATTGCACATGTTGAGATAGAACCTATAGATGTCACTATTCAGCTTGCCAATAGAGATACTATCTGCCCTGTGGGAATTCTTAGGGATGTTGAAGTCTTGTGTGGTAAAACAAAGTATCCTGCTGATTTCCTCGTTCTTGCTACCGCACAAGATAGCTTTTGTTCCATCATATTTGGTAGACCTTTTCTCAATACCGTCAACGCTCATATTGATTGTGAAAAGTAAACTGTCACTGTTGGCTCTGAAGGTGTGTCACATGAGTTCAATTTCTCTAAGTTTTGTAGACAACCTCATGAAAAGGAGTTTCCTAGTAGGGATGAAACTATTGCCTTAGCCTCTATTGCCGTGCCTCCTACTGATCCCTTAGAGCAATACTTGCTTGAGCATGAAAATGATATGCATATGGATGAAAGGGATGAAATAGATAGAGTTGTCTTAGAGCAATATCCTATCCTTAAGAATAACTTGCCTGTTGAACTGCTTGGGGATCCACCCCCACCAAAGGGTGATCCTGTGTTCGAGCTTAAACAGTTGCCTAATACTCTTAAGTATGCCTATCTTGATGAAAAGGAGATATATCATGTTATTATTAGTGCTAGCCTCTCAGAGCAAGAAAAAAAGAAGTTACTAAAAACTCTGAGGAAGCATCGTGCTGCTATTGGATATACTCTTGATGATCTTAAGGGCATTAGTCCCACTCTATGCCAGCACAAGATCAAAACTGATCCTGATTTCAAACCAGTTGCTGATCATCAAAGGAGATTGAATCCTAAGATGAAAGAAGTAGTAAGAAAAGAAATACTAAAGTTCCTGGAAGCGGGTATTATCTATCTTGTTGCTCATAGCGATTGGGTGAGTCCAGTGCATTGCGTTCCTAAGAAGGGAGGCATCACCGTTGTCCCTAATGATAAGGATGAGTTGATCCCATAGAGGATTATTACTGGCTATAGGATGGTGATTGATTTTAGGAAGTTGAATAAAGCCACTAGGAAAGATCATTACCCTTTGCCTTTTATCGACCAAATGCAAGAAAGGCTGTCCAAACACACACATTTCTGCTTTCTAGACGGATATTCTGGTTTCTCCCAAATACCAGTACAATCTGATCAGGAGAAAACCACTTTCACCTGTCCTTTCGGTACCTTTGCTTATAGACGTATGACTTTTGGCTTATGTAATGCACCTGCCACCTTTCAAAGATGTATGATGGCTATATTCTCTGACTTCCGTGAAAAGATTGTTGAGGTTTTCATGGATGACTTCTCCGTTTACGGGTCTTCCTTTGATGATTGCCTCAGCAACCTTGATCGAGTCTTACAGAGATGTAAAGACACCAACCTTGTCTTGAATTGGGAGAAGTGCCACTTTATTGTTAATGAAGGCATCGTCTTAGGACGTAAAATTTCTGAAAGAGGTATTGAAGTCGATAAGTCTAAGGTTGATGCAATCGAGAAAATGCCATACCCCACAGATATCAAAGGAATAAGAAGTTTCCTTGGTCATGTTGGTTTCTATAGAAGGTTCATTAAAGACTTCTCTAAGATTTCTAGGCCTCTTACCAATCTCTTGCAAAATGATATTCCTTTTGTCTTTGACGAGGATTGCAAGGAAGCCTTCGAAATACTTAAGAGGGCTTTGATAACTGCACCTATTGTTCAACCACCTAATTGGAACTTGCCTTTTGAGATCATGTGTGACGCTAGTGATTATGCTGTTGGTGTTGTTCTAGGGCAAAGAGTTGATAAGAAGTTGAATGTTACTCACTACGCTAGTAAAACTCTAGACAGTGCCTGATACGTCTGAAACGTATCTATAATTTTTGATGGTTTCACGCTGTTATCTTGTATTCTTTGGTTGTTTTATGTACCTTTAATATCTTTTTTGGACTAACTTATTAATTCAGTGCCAAGTGCCAGTTCCTGTTTTTTCCGTGTTTTTGACTCTTTTCAGATCTGATTTTGGAACGGAGTCCAAACGGAAGAAAAACCCCGAAATGATTTTTTCTCGAACGGAAGAAGATCAGGGGGGCTTTGGGCCAGGCCAGGTGGGCTCCAGGGAGCCCACAAGCCCCCACTCCGCCACTAGGGGGAGGCGGCGGTGGGCAGGCTTGTGGCCTCCCTGGCCGCCCCCTGACCTAGGTCTTTGGCCTATAAATTTCCAAATATTCCGCAAAAAATCAGGGGAGTCTCGAAAATACTTTTCCGCCGCCGCAAGCTTCCGTTTCCGCGAGATCTCATCTGGAGACCCTTCCCAACGCCCTGCCGGAGGGGACTTTGGAGTTGGAGGGCTTCTTCATCATCATCATCGCCCCTCCAATGACTCGTGAGTAGTTCACTTAAGACCTACGGGTCCGTAGTTAGTAGCTAGATGGCTTCTTCTCTCTCTTGGATCTTCAATACAAAGTTCCCCATGATCATCATGGAGATCTATCCGATGTAATCTTCTTTGGCGGTGTGTTTGTCGATATCCGATGAATTGTGGATTTGTGATCATATTATCTATGATATATATTTGAGTCTTTGCTAATTTCTTATATGCATGATTTGATATCCTTGTAAGTCTCTCCGAGTCTTGGGTTTTCTTTGGCCAACTAGATCTATGATTCTTGCAACGGGAGAAGTCCTTGGTTTTGGGTTCTGCCATGTGGTGACCTTTCCCAGTGACAGTAGGGGCAGCAAGGCACACATCAAGTAGTTGCCATCAAGGGTAAAAAGATGGGGGGTTTTATCATTGGTTTGAGATTATCCCTCTACGTCATGTCATCTTGCTTAAGGCGTTACTCTGTTCTTATGGACTTAATACACTAGATGCATGCTGGATAGCGGTCGACTTGTGTAGTAATAGTAGTAGATGCAGACAGTATCGGTCTACTTGTTTTGGACATGATGCCTATAGAAATAATCATTGCATAGATATCGTCACGACTTTGCGCGGTTCTATCAATTGCTCGACAGTAATTTGTTCACCCACCGTCTACTTGCTTTCATGAGAGAAGCCACTAGTAAACACTACGGCCCCCCCGGGTCTATTCACCTCCATCGTTTACATCTCCGCTTTTTACTTTGCTTTGTTACTTTGTTGCTTTCAGTTCTCACTTGGCAAACAATCTATAAGGGATTGACAACCCCTTCATAGCGTTGGGAGCTAGTTTTTGTGTTTGTGCAGGATCTTGAGATACTCCTCCGCTGGATTGATACCTTGGTTCTCAAACTGAGGGAAATACTTACCGTCGCTGTGCTATATCATCCTTTCCGCTTCGAGGGAACACCAACCCAAGGCTCAAAGGCCACGGGGGAAATCCTTTGCATACTTGCCTAGGAAGTCCCTTAAGGCGTAGCCGCAGCTGAAGGATTCTTGGTGCCGTCGACACAACTATTTCTGGCGCCGTTGGAAGGTCTTTTGTTGCAGTAGCAGAAGTAATTCTGGTGCCGTTGCCAGGGATACACAACTGACATCAGTGCCCAAAGAAACTATGCCACTATGGAGAAGGAATTTTTAGCAGTCGTGTTTGCATGTGAAAAGTTCAGGTCTTACATAGTTGATTCCAAAGTCACTATTCACACTGATCATGCTGCTATTAAGTACCTCATGGAGAAGAAGGATGCTAAACCTAGACTTATCAGATGGGTTCTCTTGCTACAAGAATTTGATTTGCACGTTGTCAACAGAAAGGGTGCTGATAACCCAGTAGCAGATAACTTGTCTAGGTTGGAGAACGTTCTTGATGACCCACAACCTATTGATGATAGCTTTCCCGATGAGAAACTGAATGTCATCAATGCTTCACGTAGTGCACCGTGGTATGTTGATTATGCGAATTATATCGTTGCCAAATACATACCACCTAGTTTCACGTACCAGCAAAAGAAGAAATTCTTCTTTGACTTGAGACACTACTTTTGGGATGATCCTCACCTTTATAAGGAAGGAGTAGATGGTGTCATTAGACGTTGTGTACCTGAACATGAACAGGGACAGATCCTACAGAAGTGTCACTCCGAGGCCTACGGAGGACACCATGCGGGAGATAGAACTGCACACAAGGTATTGTAATCAGGTTTCTATTGGCCCACTCTCTTCAAGGATGCCCGTAAGTTCGTCTTGTCTTGTGACGAATCTCAAAGAATAGGTAATATTAGCAAATGTCAGGAAATGCCTATGAACTATTCACTTGTCATTGAACCATTTGATGTCTGGGGCTTTGATTATATGGGACCTTTTCCAAAATCCAATGGGTATACACATATCTTAGTTGCTGTTGATTACGTCACTAAGTGGGTAGAAGCTATCCCCACTAGTAGTGTTGATCACAACACCTCTATCAAGATGCTGAAAGAAGTTATCTTCCCTAGATTTGGAGTCCCTAGATATCTAATGACCGACGGTGGTTCACACTTCATTCATGGTGCTTTCCGTAAAACGCTTGCTAAGTACGATGTCAACCATAGAATCGTATCTCCCTATCACCCTCAGTCCAGTGGTCAAGTAGAGTTAAGCAACACAGAGATTAAACTGATTCTACAAAAGACTGTCAACAGTTCTAGAAAGAATTGGTCTAAGAAGCTCGATGATGCACTGTGGGCTTATAGAACTGCCTATAAGAATCCCATGGGTATGTCTCCGTACAAAATGGTGTATGGGAAAGCATGTCACTTACCTCTTGAGCTAGAGCATAAAGCTTATTGGGCAATCAAAGAGCTCAACTTTGATTTCAAACTTGCCGGTGAGAAGAGGTTATTTGACATTAGCTCGCTTGATGAGTGGAGAACTCAAGCATATAAGAATGCCAAGCTCTTCAAAGAGAAGGTTAATAGGTGGCATGACAAGAGGATACAAAAGCGTGAGTTCAATGTAGGTGATTATGTCTTGCTATATAACTCTCATTTACGATTCTTTGCACGCAAACTTCTCTCTAAATGGGAAGGTCCCTATGTTGTTGAGGAAGTATATCATTCTGGTGCTATCAAGATCAACAACATGGAAGGTAATTGTCCGAGAGTGGTAAATGGGCAGAGAATCAAGCATTATATCTCAGGTACTCCCATAAATGTTGAAAGAAATATCATCAATACCATAACTCCGAAAGAATACCTAAGGGACATTTATCAGCCTATTTCATACTCCGAAAACGAAGAGGTATGTGATTCGGTAAGAAAACAGAGTCCAAAACGTTCCCCATAGGAAATTTTCTCCGTTTTGGAATATTTGAAAAAAATACAAAAATTGGAAGTAGTCCGGAAAGTGCGCGAGGAAGCGACAAGCCTGCACGACACGGGCCCACCCCCTGGCCGCGGCGTGAGGGCTTGTGGCCACCTCGTGCGCCTCCCGGACTCCGTTTTTGTGCAGGGTACTCCTTCTGGTCTGGAAAAAATCATTATATATACTTCCGTTTGGTCTGACCCCTGCATCACGCAAATTTCCTCTGTTTTTCGTTTCGAGACTGTTTTCTGCCGCAGATCTAGGTCAAGACGTCGTCCCAGGAATCTGTGGGGGAGAACAACCTCCGTCAAATCTATGGAGAATTTCATGCTGATCTGAAAACGATGGAGGTCATGGAGTCTAAGGCGAGGCTACCTAAAGAAATCAAGGGCAAGGCTAAGGAGAAGGATGAGGCATGGGAGGAAGTGCAATCTGTGCTCAACAAGGAAGAAGTTGAAGAAGTGGATTTCCTCCAACCTTACCTCCACCTATTGTCTCCATCTTTGATTGAACTCTTGAGGTTTTGTGAAATAACTCGTGCTCGTAATACTTGTCTCACTCGTGAAGTTGTTTTGCTGGAGAAACATATCACAGATCTCCAAAGTACAAATCGAAGATCGATGGCCCTCTTGGAATCAAAGGTTGCAACAACTTCATCACCATCACCACCAAAGGAAGACAACTGAGCATTGGTATGGGCAATCCCCTTGGCTTTTGCCAAGCTTGGGGGAGTTGCCCCGGTATCGTATCACCATCACATCTTTTGCCTTTACCTTTGTTTTAGTTTTCCTTTTCAGTTTTCTTTTTCTCTAGTAGTTTTAAAGTCTTAGTGTTTTAGTCTTGAGTTTTTGCTTTGTGTCACCCCCGATGTATTCTTGCTCGTGAGCCATATAATAAAGAGTGTCTTAGTTGAAGGGCTTTGCCTCTTGCCAAGCTCAAAAGAGTGAGAACAGAACAAAAGCATGAAAGATCATGTAATGATCTTATGGGAAGTGATGGCTTCACATATAAAAAGAATGAGGATTGAAACTTGTTGAGGGTAGGCAAACGTAGACCCTGGTCATTGTTGCAATTAATAGGAAGTGATAAAGAAGGAGAGATTCACATATAAATATATCATCCCTGACACTATCTATGATTGTGAACACTCACCAAATTATTACATGCCTAGAAGTAGATGTTGGACAAGGAAGACAACGTAATGAATTGTGTTTGCTTAGCTCTGAACAATGTTATATGATTAGAGATCCCTTAGCATGTGACGATTGATTCCACCTCATATTAGCCAAAACTCCCGCACCAAGTAGAGATACTACTTGTGCATCCATAAACCTTCAAACCAGTTTTGCCATGAGTGTCCACCATACCTACCTATGGATTGAATAAGATCCCTAAAGTAAGTTGTCATAGGTGCAAGCAATAAAATTGCTCTCTAATATGTATGATCTATTAGTGTGTGGAAAATAAGCTTTATACGAACCTGTGATGAGGAAGACATAAAAGCGACAGACTGCATAATAAAGTTCTTTATCATAGGAGGCAATATAAAGTGACGTTCCTCCGCACTAAGAGGACACACATCCAAACCTCAAAAGTGCATGACAACCTCTGCTTCCCTCTGCGAAGGGCCTATCTTGTATCTTTACTTTTTGCCCTTGAAAGAGTCATGGTGATCTTCACCAATTCCTTATTTTGCCTTTGTCTTGGCTACTGTCACATGCTTGGGAAAGATCTATATTCATATGTCAACTTGGAGGTAGGTATCCATGAATCATTATTGTTGACATTACCCTTGAGGTAAGCACTTAGGAGGCAAATATAAGCCCCTATCTTTCTCTGTGTTCAGCTGAAACTTTGATCTCATGAGTACCACGTGAGTCGTAGCAATTGTAGAGAACGAAAGAATGAATGAGTATGTGGATTTGCTTTACAAGCTCTTATTTGACTCTTTCTGATGTTGTGATAAATTGCAATTGCTTCAATGACTAAAGGCTATCGGTTGTTACTTCTCGGTAAGGTTCTTGATCCATGCTTTACTTTGTGAAGGAATTATCACTTTAGCATGAGAGATTATATGTGGTATTGCTGTTGTGATCATGATCATGATGCATGCATGTTCGTATCTTGTTTTGTCGACACCTCTCTCCCTAAACATGTGGACATATTTATTGAGCTCGGCTTTCGCTAGAGGACAAGCAAGGTCTAAGCTTGGGGGAGTTGATACGTCCAATTTGCATCATGTTTTCATGTTGATATCTATCGCTTCTTTGGCTGTTATTTCACTTCACGGTACTATTCTTATGCCTTTTCTCTCTTATTTTGCAAGGTTTACATGAAAAGGGAGAATACCGACAACTGGAATTCTGGCCTGAAAGTGGAGCAAAGTTCAGACACCTATTGTGCGCAACTCCAAACTCCGTGAAAATCAACGGAGATTTTTTTTCCCAATATATAAAAAATACTGGGCCAAAGAAGCACTATAGGGGCGCCAGGGGGTGGCCACAAGCCTGCCTGGCCCGGCCACCCCCTAGGTCGGGCCATGAGGGCTTGTGGGCACCCTGTTGGCCCACTGGCCCCCCTCTTTTGCTATATGGAGGGTTTCGTCTAGAAAAAAATCAGACGGGAGCTTTTTCGTGTTTTCGCCGCCGCCACGAGGCGGAACTTGAGCAGAACCAATCTAGAGCTCCGGCGGGGCGATCCTGCCGGGGAAACTTCCCTCCCGGAGGGGGAAATCGTCGCCATCGTCATCACCAACACCCCTCTCATCGGAGGGGACTCGTCACCATCGACATCTTCATCAACACCACCTCATCTCCAAATCCTAGTTCATCACTTGTAACCAATCTCCGTCTCGCGACTCCGATTGGTACTTGTAAGGTTGCTAGTAGTGTTGATTACTCTTTGTAGTTGATGCTAGTTGGATTATTTTGTGGAAGAGTTTATGTTCAGATCCTTGATGCTATTCATTACACCTCTGATCATGATTATGATTATGCTTTATGAGTAGTTACTTTTGTTCCTGAGGACATGGGATAAGTCATGCTAATAATAGTCATGTGAGTTTGGTATTCGTTCGGTATTTTGATATGTTGTATGTTGTTTTTCCTCTAGTGGTGTTATGTGAACGTCGACTACATAACACTTCACCATTATTTGGGCCTAGAGGAAGGCATTGGGAAGTAGTAAGTAGATGATGGGTTGCTAGAGTGACAGAAGCTTAAACCCTAGTTTATGCGTTACTTCGTAAGGGGCTGATTTGGATCCACTAGTTTAATGCTATGGTTAGACTTTGTCTTAATTCTTATTTCGTAGTTGCGGATGCTTGCGAGAGGGGTTAATCATAAGTGGGATGCTTGTCCAAGTAAGGGGCGTACCCAAGCGCCGGTCCACCCACATATCAAACTATCAAAGTAACGAACGCGGATCATATGAACATGATGAAACTAGCATGACAGAAATTCCCGTGTGTCCTCGGGAGCGTTTTTCTTCCTATAAGACTTTGTCCAGGCTTGTCCCTTCCTACAAAAGGGATTGGGCCACCTTGCTGCACCATTGCTACTTTTGTTACTTGTTGCTTGATACGAATCATCTCACCACACAATCACTTGTTATCGACAATTTCAATGCCTGCCGATTTTTCCTTGCTGAAAACCACTTGTCAGATCCTTCTGCTCCTCGTTGGGTTACACACTTTTACTTGTCGAAAGGACTACGATTGATCCCCTATACTTGTGGGTCATCAGGCAGCTCACAAGGACTAACCATTGAAGCACAAGATTGCAGAGAAGACATCACATAGTACTGGTCATGGACTCATGGTCCAAGGGAAACTACTCACGGAACATCCGTGAAGCGTCCATGGCGGTGGAGAAGCTCCCGGAGGTCAATACTCCCTCCGACAGGGTGCCGAGAAGAGGTCTCCTGACGCTCCCGATCTTGGAAGCGCTGCGACGGCGGAACGATGGAGAAATTTGAGATTCCAGAAAGTCTGCGACGGTTTCCTCACGAAACACTAAATATAGGCCAAAGGAGGGCACCGAAGGAGGTGGGACCCACCCAGGCGACCTCCTGGCACGGCCTGTCCCTCTGGCCCTCCGTCGGTGATCCCGAAGCTTCTGTTTCGCTGATTTTTTTAATATTTTTCTGGATTTTTTCGGGCTTCAGAAAATTAGGTAAAAGCCCCTTCAAAAAAAGACATCAGCAGACAGAAACTGGCACTGGGTGCACTAAGTTAGTAGGTTAGTCCAAATATGTGTAAAATGATATAAAAGTGTAGCAAAACATATAACAATGTCACCCAAAATATCATGGAACAAGCAGAAATTATAGATACGTTTGGGACGTATCAACATCCCCAAGCTTAATTTCTGGTCGTCCTCGAGTAGATAAATGATAACACAAGAATTTCTGTGGTGACATGCTAACACACATATAAGAACTTCAAAGTAACGCAAGTGAGATATGCAATTCAAGTCAAGACAATAACAAGCAAGAGTCTATATCTAGTATTGAGTTTAGCAAAGTAAGAACATAAAGGTGCAAGAGCTCTCGCTGTCCGTGACTCGAATGTCTCCAAATGGTGTTTGCGTGCAAGAAGTGGGAGATGGGTTCACAGATAAAATATTTTTTTTAATTGAGACGTCAATCTACTAAACCTTACACGTAGTCTCCTTCGGAATCTTATTTTGACTCATCCCCAGACCACTTGTCAGGCACAAGTCAAAATGATCCTCTCCCTTTCGATTTTGAGCACTCATGCAATGGATGAGCGTAAGCAAGATATGTTGGCAGTTAGGATGGAAAATAGAATAATGATGGGGAAGGAAGACAAAAAGGGTGTGAAAGGCTCACATCAATGAGGACAGCCATAGGCGAGAGAAAGTCAAATGATAGATATGATGTGAGGAGTAGGGATTGCCATGTAACGGATGCACATATGAGCTAAGGTAAGCTCTCCAATGGAACTAGTGGGGGAGCATCCAACTTGTTTGCTTATGAAGACCTAAAGCTCATTTGAGGAGGCTCATAATTGGAATATGCAAACCAAGTTCTATAGTGTAAGGGTCCCCACATAGTTATGCATGAATGATAATCTCTATGTAGTACCAATATAATAATGGAGTACGGGTGTGGATCTTTCAAAAGGAATAGTAGTGTTGCCCCTTTATCTCTTTTTTTCTTTTTTTTCTTTTTCTTGTTCTCTTTTTTATATATTTTTGTGGCCTCTTTGGCTCTTTCTTTTTATCTCTCATTTGTCCTCTTTGGGATATTTTCCCCACTTAAGGGCAACATTCTATGCTTTACATGAATAGAAATAAAAATCATCACACTTTATAAGAAGTACTCGACATGAAGACAAGTGAAAACTATCATGATGTATGCAAATGTATGCCTCTGCCAGTGTAGCAGGATATGCAATGATAATAGCGCGTCATGTAGCAGTAATAAGGGCAAGGCCCAACTATCATGCGGCTCTACGATCAAGCAAAAGCATGTATGACATGAAGATCACGTCATGAGATGGTGGATGTTGCATGGCAATGTATCTCGGAAAGGCTATGGAAATGCCTTAGTAGGTAGGTATGGTGGCTGTTTTGAGGAAAGATATAATGATGCTTATGTATGACAGAGCATATCAGTTCATGGGTTTGGATGCACCGGTGTAGTTAGCACCAACTCTCAATGTGAGAAAGGGCAATGCACGGTACCGAAGAGGCTAGCAAAATATGGATGGTGGAAGTGCCAACAATCAAATACTCACATTAGTCCGAAGAACTCATACACTTATTATCGGTATCTCTCTATCTAGTTAGGAAATTCACAAAGAGACAAGTACCCCGAGGAGGAATGTTTGGGGGTTTGTTTATCCTTGCGCATCCTGGACTCATGGTAACGTGAGGGTACTCTATATATTCCAACCCCTCCAGAGGTTAGCGATCAATTTAGTAGCTAGAGTTCTCAACTAACTTTAGTTTTTGAAAAACATACGGATTTCCCAAAATACGACACCTATCACTAATAGACTCAAAATCTTGGCACCAATAGTCCAAACACTACTCAAATCAATACCTCAAAACTATTGCAAGTTACTACTATACTTAAATAGCAACCTCAATTACCTACTCATGCAAGACACACAACTCAGTGCAACGAGCCAACTCTCTAAACAAGATAAGCATGATAACTCAAGAGAGTTCCAAAATCAACCTAAATATCAGCTCTTAAAAATATAAGCATGAAAACTAAGAGCTAAGCATGACAGTGGCTACGAAAAGATGAAGAACACACAAAAAAAGATAAGCATGAAAAGCTATGTTGTGTTCTAGAGTGGAATGGAGTGTGTCTCTCTACCAAACAAGGTAGGCTAGGTTCCGACTTGTTATGACCAGCAAACTAAACTAAGACAAAACTAAAAAGTGAATAGTGGGATGCTCCAAGCATAGCACATATCATATGAAGTGATAAAAATATAGCATGGGGATGGGCGAACAGGTGATTGTTGATAGAGAAGGGGAAGCACGGGGGCATCCCCAAACTTAGACGCTTGAGTCTCCTTGAATATTTCTTGGTGTGCTTGGGGACATCCCCAAGCTTGAGCACTTGACACTCCTATATCTTCTTTCATCATCTCTCCCATCGCATATTTGAAAACTCCCTTCATATAAAACTCATCATGAGCTGATTAGAGTGCTTAGTTCCCTTAATAAAATAGTTCAATACCTTCTAGAAATAAAGATTTTCATGAAAAACTACTGCTTATTATGAATTCCAAAGGTTTTTTTTCAAATAAAAAGCAAGCTTAGGATTCGCAAAACAATGAAAACGCAAAACATGGCAGAATCTGTGAAAAACAAAACATCAGGTAGTAAATAATTTATTCGGGGAACTTCTGCAACCCAAATCAAAAAACTCAGAAGAGACGCCAGAAAAAAATTATATAGAGCATGCTGTATAAAACATTCAGATCAAAAAGATGGTCTGGTGAATTTTGGTGAATTTTTCCATCTGGAAGACAGAATCTGTTTCTGGACAGCATGTCACAACTTTTGAACTTTCTTGTAGTCGGAGGATATAACTTGGCACAAACCTTAAAAATAAAGATACAATGATGTTGCTACAGTAGTAACACACATCAAGACCACTAAAACAGAAAGTAAAAAACAAATTGGGTTGCGTCCCAACAAGCGCTTTCTTTTATGCCTTTGAGCTAGGCACAATGCAAGAAGATCAAGTGTTATCAATTCCAAAAGAATAACTTGCGCGTGTAACGGACTCATAAGGTAACTTAATCTTATTTCTAGGGAAGTGTTCCATTCCCTTTTTTAGAGGGAATTGGAATTTAATAATTCCCTCTTTCATGTTAATGATAGCACCAACGGTGTGGAGAAAAGGACGTCCCAAAATAATTGGACATGAAGGATCACATTCAATGTCCATAATAAGAAAAACAATGGGCACATAATTATCATTGATGATAATAAGCACATCATCAATTCTCCCTAAACTTTTCTTTATGGAAGAATCAACAAGACGAGCACCAAAATAACATGGATCAAAAAGTTTCTAATCAAGCATATCATACATTATTTTGGGCATAATGGAGGCACTAGCTCCAACATCACACAAAGCAAAGCAAGATATATTATTCAATTTAATTTTTACCATAGGAGCCCAACCATCCTCTAGTTTTCTAGGAATAGAAGTCTCTAGCTTGAGATTCTCCTCCCTAGCTTTGATAAGAGCATTGGTAATATGCCCGGTGAAGTCAATATTGAGTGTACTAGTGCGGGGGTCTTTAGCCATTCTTTGCAAAAAGGTGATGACTTAGGAGAGACTACAATTGTCAAAATCAAGGTTACTACCATTAATTAAAGTGTTAGTAATGTCATCTAAGCTCATTCTTTTGGTAGTATCTAAATTCATAGGACTTTCTTGTCCTATAGTTGGGGTATTAGCACCACCATTAACGGGTCCATTGGGACTAGGAGTGCGATGGTTGCTAAAAGTTTTGAGATCCTCAACAACTTGTATAGTAGCAATGGTAGTGTGTGTAGGAAGGCTCTTAATTCTCTCTTACTCTTCCTAAGTTACAACCACTTCGGGTTTGGCTGCCATTTGGTTTATCAAAGTGGACTATGTGTGAGACATATTTGAAACTTGGGTCTCCATGGTGGTCAGTCTCTCAAGTTGTCTTCCAATGTTTTGCAAGATAGAATGCTCATCTAATTGTCTAGAGAAGGCATTGTTCTGTTCATATTGGGTGTGCATATAATTCTTTGTAGCCTTCTCTATCTCTAAAAGTTTTTCATAACTAGGCATTCTTCTATCATTAGAAGTGTTACCATAGGTGTCGCTATTCCCGTAGGTTGGATGGGAACGGTCTAGGATTTCTACCAAAATTACTCCTATAAGCATTGTTATTGAAGTTGTTCCTAGAAATAAAATTAACATCCACTTGCTCTCTTTCTTGAGAAACCAAAGAATTTAAAGGAACATCATGAGGACCAATAGGAGCTTGCTTAGTAAGTAGAGTCATAATGATGTCGACCTTATCATTAAGGGAGGAGATATCCTCAACCGAGTTTACCGTCCTACCTGTTGGAGCTATCTCGGTTTGCCATTGAGCATAATTTTTCATCATCTCATCCAATAGCTTTGTGGCAGCACCAAGTGTAGTTGACATAAAGGTTCCTCCCGCGGCCGAGTCTAACGGATTCCGTGAGGTAAAGTTCAATCCTGCATAGAAAGTTTGGATAACCATCCAAGTAGTCAGACCATGAGTAGGGTAATTCTTAACAAGAGATTTCATACGTTCCCAAGCTTGAGCAACATGTTCATTATCGAGTTGCCTAAAATTCATAATGTTATTCCTCAACTGGATAATCTTAGGAGGCGGGTAATACTTCCCAATAAAAGCATCTTTGCACTTATCCCAAGAATCTATGTTATTCCTAGGCAAAGATTGAATCCACACTTTGGCTCCTCCTCTCAAGGAAAAAGGAAAAAATCTTAAGTTTAACAATATCACCATCTACTTCTTTATATTTTTGCATATCACAGAGCTCAACAAAATTGTTCAAGTGCAAGGCAGCATCACCTCCAGCACCGGAGAATTGATCTTTCATAACAAGGTTTAGTAAAGCAGGTTTAATCTCATAGGACGTGGCCTCAATGGCAGGAGCAGCAATAGGAGTGCAGATAAAGTCATTGTTGTTGTGACTAGTGAAGTTACACAACTTGGTGTTTTCTGTGGAACCCATAGCAACGACAACATGCAAGAGCAAAGCAACTAATTTCTTTTTTGGTTTTTGGTATAGGACTCTAAAGCAAAAACTAGAAAGCAAAATAACAAGACTGAAAAGCAAAGGTAAAAGATGGTGTGCAACTCCCCTATCTTGAAGAGTGGAGTCCCCGGCAACGGCGCCAGAAATTCGCTTGATGACAAGTTGATGTATATACTTCTCGCCCCTCGTTGGATACCCCAAGTGGAAGGTGGAGATGTAGTGAGCAGCAAATTTCCCTCACACGGAGACTGTAAGGTTTATCGAATCCAGGAGGACTCCAAGGCTCAACAAGTAGGTGTCCGCTTCCCCTGTCAAGGAGAAGACATGGACCTGCACACACAACAAATAACTTTGCTCCCAACGAGTACAGAGAGGTTGTCAATCTCTTCGGCCTTGTACTTTGCAAAGGATCAAAACACAAGCGGGAAGGTAATAGTGATTGCAATGGAAAAGTAAATGAAAGCGGTAAATGATGGAGGTGTAAACAATGATGGTGATATGGACTGGAGTCACATGATGTTCACTAGTGACGTCTCTCTCCCAAAAGATGATAAAAAAACTATGCTTGGGTAAAGAAATCACAGTTGGGAAATTGACAGAATTATGATCGCACCGCAATGCTAATTATGCTCCTTGATAGTTAGAGGTTCAATAGTAATGGGCGGTACGCCAAGACAAGTTGACCGTTTATTTATCAACATCTACTTACTAATCGTCCACCTTGAGATATCTATCCAGAATAGCTCTCTGGTATTAAGTTGCGAGCCCCACCCAAAGTGTAAACTCAAAGCAACGGACAACTCCATTAACGAACTATGTGTAAGGTAAACAATCCTTGCCACCTTGGTCACAAGCACCGTTGTTTTCTCCCTGGTGGCAACAAGCACATCCCCTAGTCTTATGATTCTGTCACTCAAGCTAGACATCGAAGGGCCCGAACCCACAATCATGCATAACGCTCGCTCTTGGAGTTACAATCTACTACTTGGCCAAAGCAATAAAAAGCAACGGAAAACATGCATGAATCACTAAGGAACATAATGTAAAAGAATAATCAAATATATAACTCACAAAATCTGAACATAATCTCATAACCATCGGATCCCAACAAACCGAGCATAGCAATAGCAAGAGAATTACATAGATGCCTTGATCATGTAGGGCAGCTCACAAGGACTAACCATTGAAGCACAATATTGGAGAGAAGACATCACATAGCTACTGGTCATGGACTCATGTTCCAAGGAGGACTACTCATGGCATGTCCGGGAAGCGTCCATGGTGGTGGAGAAGCTCCCGAAGGTCAATCCTCCCTCCGGCATGGTGCCAGGAAGAGGTCTCCTGACGCTCCCAATCTTGGAAGCGCTGCGGCGGCGGAACGAAGGAGAAATTCGCGATTCTAGAAAGTCTGCGAGGGTTTCCTCGCGGATCTCTAAATATAGGTCAAAGGAGGACACCGGAGCAGGTGGGACCCACCCAGGCGACCTCATGGCGCGACCTAGGGCCTGGCCGCGCCAGCAGGTTGTCTGGGAGGCCCCTGGCCCCCGTGTGGCCCTCCTTGGGTGATCCCGAAGCTTCTGTTTCACTGTTTTTTATATATTTTTCCTGGATTTTTTCGGGCTTCGGAAAATTGGGTAAAAGCCCCTGCAAAATAGACATCAGCAGACAGAAACTGGCACTGGTTGCACTGAGTTAGTAGGTTAGTCCAAATATGTTTAAAATTATATAAAAGTATAGCAAAACATATAACAATGTCACCCAAAAGATCATGGAATAAGAAGAAATTATAGATACGTTTGGGATGTATCGGCAGCTCACAAGGACTAACCATTGAAGCACAAGATTGGAGAGAAGACATCACATAGCTACTGGTCATGGCATCATGGTCCAAGGAGGACTACTCACGGCACATCCGGGAAGCGTCCATGGCCGTGGAGAAGCTCCTGGAGGTCAATCCTCGCCCCGGGAGGGTGCCGGGAAGAGGTCTCCTGATGCTCCCGATCTTAGAAGCGCTGCGGTGGCGAAATGATGGAGAAATTCACGATTCCAGAAAGTCTGCGAGGGTTTCCTCTCGGGACCCTAAATATAGGCCAAAGGAGGGCACCAGAGGAGGTGGGACCTACCCAGGCGACCTCCTGGCGCGGCCTAGGGCCTGGCCGCGCAACCAGGCCGCCTAGGAGGCCCCTAGCCCCCCTCTGGCCCTCCTTAGGTGATCCAGAAGCTTCTGTTTTGCTGATTTTTTACATATTTTTCTGGATTTTTCGGGCTTCGGAAAATTGGGTAAAAGCCCCTGCGAAATAGACACGAGCAGACAGAAACTGGCACTAGGTGCACTGAGTTAGTAGGTTAGTCCAAATGTGTGTAAAATGGTATAAAACTGTAGCAAAACATATAACAATGTCACCCAAAAGATGATGGAACAAGCAGAAATTATAGATACGTTTGGGACGTATCACCTATCGACGATGAAGAGGGCCTTGAGGCCAAAGCCTTCGTAATCCCTGAGGACCACATTTGCTAGGAGCAATTTTGGCAATAGCTTATAGCAATCACTCAAAGCCTAAAAGCGATGCAACGACGGCTCCAGGCCGAACATGACACCATTAACAACAGGTGGACCAAAATTCTGGCCGCCGAAGAAGGATACGACACTGAGTAGCCGGATCAAATGAAAAGCTACCCGCG
The DNA here is from genome assembly GCF_904849725.1 of Hordeum vulgare subsp. vulgare. Taxonomy (NCBI): domain Eukaryota; kingdom Viridiplantae; phylum Streptophyta; class Magnoliopsida; order Poales; family Poaceae; genus Hordeum; species Hordeum vulgare. Next base: position 539,032,950 of record NC_058521.1, read on the forward strand.
TCGTCGCCTGCTACCTAAGTTCGATGACGAGGCCCCAGAGCACGTGTCCCCTAGACGCACGGACTATGACCAGCCTGACCGCCCACCTTGAGGGTGTGACAGAGCGGTCGGAGAGAACGAGTATAGACCCAAGCCTCCCCGCAGAAAAGAACATATGCACCTAGGGATAGACCTGACCCATGATACGTCAGATCAGGTTGCAACATATGCATCTACGGATCTAGGAGGTACTCCCCCGCTCGATGGGACAAAGAACCACCTCGGGTCGCTTACAAGAACAGAGGTCGGGAACCGTACCAAGCTCAACCCGGAGCCGATCTCCGACACAGCATAGCCCGGATCAGAGGCGCCGCTCACCAATGAGGCCATGCAACACCAATTCCTGGAAGGGTTTAAACCTGTAAACATGGAACAATATGACGGGACGACATACCCCACCATGTGGATAGAAGATTTCCTTCTCCACATCCATATGGACAGGGGAGACGATCTCCATGCAATAAAATGCTAGCCCCTAAAGCCCGAAGGACCGGCACGACACTGGTTAAATAGCCTACCTGAAAACTCCATTGCAAGCTGGGAAGAGCTTGAGGAGGCTTTCTTGTCTAACTTTTAGGGAACCTATGTTCGCCCGACGGATTCATCCGACCTAAGCAACATCATTCAAAAGGCGGGTGAATCATCCAGAGAATTGTGGAACCGGTTCCTCACCAAGAAGAATCAAACCGTGGTCTATCCGGATGCCAAGGCAATAGCCTATTTTAGGCCCAACATTCGGGACAAATTGCTGGCCCGACAGCTCGGCTAGGACAGGCCGAGAACAATGCCCGCTCCCACTTCTCTCATGACCCTATTTTGCGCGTGCGAATACAATTGGCTAGCTCAGTGCAGCCACAACGCGTATGACCCCGGAACCTCTGAAGTTTGGGTCAAAAACAGCAAGCCAAAAAAAACAAGAACAAATGCCACCACCGTAATGGTGACACCAATGATAGAGCATTAAATGTTGGATTCCGCAGCTCAAAACCTGAACAGCGGAAGAAACCCTTTAAAGGGAACAGGGATGGACCGACCCCATGGGATAAAATCATGGAAAGGCCCTGCCAGATCCATGGCACACAAGACAAGCCTCACACCTAGACCAACCGTAACTGTTGGGTGTTAAAATAAGCCGGCAAGCTCACCACCGACGATCAGAGCAGGGGCCCATGAAGCAAAGACGACGAGTAGACCGACGACCCAAAAACAGGGGGCCAAAAAGAGTTCCCTTGTGAGGTCAAAACCATGAACATGATTTATGTCACACATATACCAAAAAAAGGAGAGGAAGCGAGCCCTTCGGGAGGTATATGCCTTAGAGCCTGCTACTGCAACAAAAGACCTTCCAACGGCGCCAGAAACACGTGCTGACGGGGGACTGTTCTTGCCTTGATACTCCTCAGCAACGACACCAGGAATCCTTCTGCTACGGTTACGCCTTTAGGGACTTCCTAGGCAAATATGCAAAGGATTTCCCCGTGGCCTTGGAGCCTTGCGTTGGTGTTCCCTCGAAGCGGAAAGGGTGATGTAGCGTAGCGGTGGTAAGTATTTCCCTCAGTTTTGAGAACCAAGGTATCGATCCAGTGAAGGAGTATCACAAGTGCCTGCACAAACACAAAAACTTGCTCCCAACGCTATAAAGGGGTTGTCAATCCCTTATAGATTGTTTGCCAAGTGAAAACTGAAAGCAACAAAGTAACAAAGCAAAGTAAAAGCGAAAGTGGAAACGATAGGTGTGAATAGACCAGGGGGCCGTAGTGTTCACTAGTGGCTTCTCTCATGAAAGCAAGTAGACGATGGGTGAACAAATTACTGTCGAGCAATTGATAGAACCGTGCAAAGTCGTGACGTCATCGATGGCAATGATTATATCTATAGGCATCACGTCCAAAAAAAGTAGACCGATACTTTCTGCATCTACTATTATTACTCCACACGTCGACCACTATCCAGCATGCATCTAGTGTATTAAGTCCAAAAGAACAAAGTAACGCCTTAAGCAACATGACATGATGTAGATGGACAATCTCATATCTACGACAAATCCCACCTTGTTACCCTTTGATGGCAACTACATGATGTGTGCCTTGCTGCCCCTACTGTCACTGGGAAAGGTCACCACACGGTATGAACCCAAAACCAAGCACTTCTCCCATTGCAAGAATCATAGATCTAGTTGGCCAAACAAAACCCAAGACTCGGAGAGACTTACAAGGATATCAAATCATGCATATAAGAAATAAGCAAAGACTCAAATATATATCATAGATAATCTAATCACAAATCCACAATTCATCGGATCTCGACAAACACACCGCCAAAGAAGATTACATCGGATAGATCTCCATGAAGATCATGGATAACTTTGTATTGAAGATCCAAGAGAGAGAAGAAGCCATCTAGCTACTAACTACGGACCCGTAGGTCTGAAGTGAACTACTCACAAGTCATTGGAGGGGCGATGATGATGATGAAGAAGCCCTCCAACTCCAAAGTCCCCTCCGGCAGGGCACTGGGAAGGGACTCTAGATGAGATCTCGCGGAAACGGGTGCTTGCGGCGGCGGAAAAGTGTTTTCGTGGATTCCTTGATTTTTTCTGTATTTTAGGGAATATATAGGCGAAGGAGCTAGGTCAGGGGGGCGCGAGGGATGCCACAAGCCTGCTAGCCGCCGCCCCCTGGTGGCGGCTAGGGGGCTTGTGGGCCCCCTGTAGCTCTCCTGGCTTGGCCCTCAAGCCCCTTGATCTTCTTTCGTTCGAGAAAAAATTATTTCGGGGTTTTTATTCCATTTGGACTCCGTTCCAAAATCAGATCTGAAAAGAGCCAAAAACACAGAAAAACAGGAACTGGCACTTGGCACCGAATTAATAAGTTAGTCCCAAAAAGATATAAAAGGTACATAAAACATCCAAAGATGACAAGATAACAGCATGAAACCATCAAAAATTATAGATACGTTTGAGACGTATCAGAGCCTGTAGCCTCGAAATATAATCCATGGTCGGCTCGCCCGATCACCTTCGACCACAGGGATCATCCAACTAGTATCTGTCACGGAGGGCCGGCCACCCTCGTCCTAGATCCCATTGTAGATGGGTGATACGTCTCCAATGTATTTATATTTTTTTCATTGTTCCATGCTATTATATTATCTGTTTTGGATGTTTTATATGCATTAATATGCTATTTTATATTATTTTTGGGACTAACTTACTAATATAGAGCCTAGTGCCAGTTCTGGTTTTTTCCATATTTTTGAGTATTGCGGACAAGGAATATTAAACGGAGTCTAAACGGAATAAAATCTCCGGAATGATTTTTCTTGGACCACAAAACATCTGCCAGACTTGGAGAAGGGGGCAGGAGACCTGCCGGGAGGCAACAAGCCTGCAGGGCGCGCTCTAGGGGGGCTGGCTTGTGGGTCCCCTACAGGCCTCTTAACCCTAATCTTCGTCCTATAAATTCCCAAATATTCCCCGATACTAGAACGAGACCACAAAATATTTTTCCGTCGCCGGGAGCCTCTGTTACCGTGAGATCCAATCTAGGAGCCTTTTCCGATAATCTGTCGGAGAGGGAATTGATCACGGAGGGCATCTACATCAACTCCATTGCCCCTCCGATGATGCGTGAGTAGTTCACCACAGACCTATGGGTCCATAACTAGTATCTAGATGGCTTATTCTCTCTCTTTGTTGTTCAATACCATGTTCTTCATGATCTTCATGGAGATCTATCCGATGTAATACTCTTTTGCGGTGTGTGTTTTGAGATCCGATGAATTGTGGGTTTATGTTCAAATTATCTATGAATATTATTTGAATCTTCTCTCAATTCTTATATGCACGAATTCATATCTTAGCAAGTCTCTTCGTGTTACTGGTTTGGTTTGGCCATATGACATCACATAGCATACCCTGCAAAAACAAGTTAGACGTCCTCTAATTGTTGTTGCAAGTTTTACATGGCTGGTTTGGGTTATTAGCAAGAACGCTTCTTACCTACGTGACAGCCAAAACGTTGATATGCCAATGCTATTTACCCTTCATAAGGACCCTTTTCATCGAATCCAATTTGACTAAAGTGGGAGAGACACACACCCGCTAGCCACCTTATGCACCAAGTACATGTCTATCGGTGGAACCAGTCTCACGTAAGCGTACGTGTAAGGTCGGTCCAGGCCGCTTCATCCCACAATACCGCTGAAAAAAGATAAGACTAGTAACGGCATGCAAGTTGACAAATTAGCGCCCACAACTTTTGTGTTCTACTCGTGCATAGAATCTACGCATAGAACATTGGCTCAGATACCATTGTTGGGGATTGTAGTACTTACAGGAATTTTCCTACGCCAAACAAGGATCTATCTATGGAGAAAGCAACAATGAGAAAGGTTGTAGAGCATCTTCATACCTTTGAAGATTGCTAAGCGGAAGCTTTACTATGAACGCGGTCGATGGAGTCGTACTCGCAGCGATTCAGATCGCGGTGGATTCCGATCTATGTGCCGAACTACGACACCTTCGCGTTCAACACACGTGCAGCCCGGTGATGTCGCCAACACCTTGAACCAGCAAGGATGAAGGAAATGTTGAGGGAGAGAGCTACGGCAGCACGACGGCGTGGTGGCGCTGGAGCTACGTCGATCTCCGGCACAGCTTCGCTAAGCTATGCGGAGGACGGGGATAGAGAGAGGAAGGGCTGCGCCGAGAGAGAGAGTTTTCGTGTCTCAAATCAGCCCCAAACCTTGGGTATTTATAGGAGGGAGGGAGAGAGGATGTGCACCCCTAGGGTTACCTCCCTAGGGGTGGCGGCAGCCCTAGATGGCCAGGGAGGGCCAGCGGCCAAGGTGGAGAGGAGGGCGGCGCCCTAGGTGGGCCTTGGGCCCCTCTGCGCCTAGGGTTTCCCCCTCCACCTCTCCTTGCGCCTTGGGCTGAGAGGGGAGGGTGCACCAGCCTGCTTTGGGCTGGTCCCCTTCCACCTTTTGGCCCATGAAGTCTCTTGGGGCTGGTGGACCCCCGGAACCCTTCTGGTTGTCCTGGTACGTTACCGGTGACGCCCGAAACACTTTCGGTGTCCGAAACCTCACATACTATATATCAATCTTCACCCCCGGACCATTCCGGAGCTCCTTGTGACGTCCGGGATCTCACCCGGGACTCCGAACAACCTTTGGTAACTACACACACTATTTCCCTATAACCCTAACGCCATCGAACCTTAAGTGTGTAGACCCTACGGGTTCGGGAGACATGCATACGTGACCGAGACATCTCTCCAGCCAATAACCAACAGCGGGGTCTAGATATCCATGTTGGTTCCCACATGTCCCATGATGATCTCATTGCATGAACCACGATGTCAAGGATTCAATCAATCTCGTATGCAATTCCCTTTGTCTACTGGTATGATACTTGCGCGAGATTCGATCGTCGATATTCCTATACCTTGTTCAATCTCGTTACCGGAAGTCTCTTTACTCGTTCCATAACACATCATCCCGTGATAAACTCCTTAGTCACACTGAGCTCAATATAATGATGGATTACCGAGTGGGCCCAGAGATACCTCTCCGTCACACGGAGTGATAAATCCCGGTCTCGATTCGTACAACCCAACAAACAATTTCAGAGATACCCGTAGTGCACCTTTATAATCACCCAGTTATGTTGTGACGTTTGGTACACCCAAAGCACTCCTATGGTATCCGGGAGTTGCACAATCTCACGGTCTAAGGAAATGATACTTGACATTACAAAAGCTTTAGCAGATGAACAACACGATCTAGTGCTATGCTTAGGATTGGGTCTTGTCCATCACATCATTCCCCAATGATGTGATCCCGTTATCAATGACATCCAATGTCCATGATCAAGAAACCATGATCATCCATTGATCAACGAGCTAGCCAACTAGAGATTCACGAGGGACACATTGTGATCTATATATTCACACATGTATTACGGTTTCTGGTTAATACAATTATAGCATGAATAATAGACAATTGTCATGAACTGGTAATATAATAATAACAACTTTATTATTGCCTCTAGGGCATATTCCAACAGTCTCCCACTTGCACTAGAGTCAATAATCTAGTTACATTTTGATGAATCGAACACCCATAGAGTTCTTGTGCTGATCATGCTTTGCCCGTGGAAGATGTTTAGTCAACGGGACTGTAAAATTTTAGATCCTATACTTTACAAATATCTATATCTCCATCCTGGATGTATCCACGTATGGAGTTGAAGCGGCACTTGATATGCTTGGTCTTCTTGTGAAACCTGGGCTCCTTTGCAATAGCAATAGCTCCAGTGTTGTCGAGCAGAGTCATCGGGCCCGACACACTTGGATCACTCCTAGGTCGGTGATGAACTCCTTCATCCAGACTCCTTCCTGTGCTCCTTCCGAAGCAGCTTTCTACTCTGCTTCACATGTAGATGCCGCCATGACGCTTTGCTTGCAACTACACCAGCTAACTGCCCCATTATTCAAAACATACATGTATCCGGTTTGTGACTTGGAGTCATCTGGATCCGTGTCGAAGCTAGCATCAACCTAACCCTTTACGACGAGTTCTTCGGCACCTTCATAAACGAGAAACATATCTTAAGTCCTTTTCAGGTGATTAAGTATATTATTGACCGTTGTCCAATGATACACTCATGGATCACTCTGGTACCTCCCTACCAAACTTATGGCAAGGTTCACATCAGGTCTGGTACACAGCATGGCATACATGATAGAGCCTATGGTTGAAGAATAGGGGACGGTACTCATCTTTTCTTTATCTTCCGCCGTGGTCGGTCGTTGAGTCGCACTCAACCTCACACCTTGAAATACATGCAAGAACCCTTTCTTAGCCTTTTCCATATTGAACTTCTTCAATATCTTCTCAACGTATGTGCTTTGTGAAAGACCTATGAGGCGTCTTGATCTATCTCTATAGATCTTGATGCCTAATATGTAAGCAGCTTCTCCAAGGTCCTTCATTGAAAAACTCTTATTCAAATAGGCCTTGATGCTTTCCAATAGTTCTATATCATTTCCCATCAACAATATGCCATCCACATATAATATGAGAAATGCTACAGAGCTCCTGATACGTCTCAAACGTATCTATAATTTTTTATGGTTTCATATTGTTATCTTGTCATCTTTGGATGTTTTATGTACCTTTTATATCTTTTTTGGGACTAACTTATTCATTCAGTGCCAAGTGCCAGTTCCTGTTTTTTCTGTGTTTTTGGCTCTTTTCATATCTGATTTTGGAACGGAATCCAAACGGAATAAAATCCCCAAAATGATTTTTTCCCGAACGGAAGAAGATCAGGGGGCCTGTGGGCCAAGCCAGGAGGGCTACAGGGAGCCCAAAAGCCCCCACTCCGCCACCCGGGGGAGGCGGCGGTGGGCAGGCTTGTGGCCTCCCTGAGGGCCCCTGACCTAGATCTTGCGCCTATATATTCCCTAAAAAACAGAAAAAAATCAGGGGATCCACGAAAATACTTTTCCGCCGCCGCAAGCCTCCGTTTCCGCGAGATCTCATCTGGAGACCCTTCCCGGTGCCCTGCCGGAGGGGACTTTGGAGTTGGAGGGCTTCTTCATCATCATCATCGCCCCTCCGATAACTCGTGAGTAGTTCACTTCAGACCTATGGGTCCGTAGTTAGTAGCTAGATGGCTTCTTCTCTCTCTTGGATCTTCAATACAAAGTTCTCCATGATCTTCATGGAGATCTATCCGATGTAATCTTCTTTGGTGGTGTGTTTGTCGAGATCTGATGAATTGTGGATTTGTGATCATATTATCTGTGATATATATTTGAGTCTTTGCTGATTTCTTATATGCATGATTTGATATCCTTGTAAGTCTCTCTGGGTCTTGGGTTTTGTTTGGCCAACTAGATCTATGATTCTTGCAATGGGAGAAGTGCTTGGTTTTGGGTTCTTACCATGTGGTGACCTTTCCCAGTGATTGTAGGGGCAGCAAGGCACACATTGAGTAGTTGCCATCAAGGGTAACAAGGTGGGCTCTGTCGTTGATATGAGATTGTCCATCTACATCATGTCATCTTGCTTAAGGCGTTACTCTGTTCTTTTGGACTTAATACACTAGATGCATGATGGATAGCGGTCGACGTGTGGAGTAATAGTAGTAGATGTAGAAAGTATCGGTCTACTTGTTTTGGACATTATGCCTATAGATATAATCATTGCCATAGATGACGTCACGACTTTGCGCGGTTCTATCAATTGCTCGACAGTAATTTGTTCACCCACCGTCTACTTGCTTTCATGAGAGAAGCCACTAGTAAACACTACGGCCCCCGGGTCTATTCACATCTATCGTTTACACCTCCGCTTTTACTTTGCTTTGTTACTTTGTTGCTTTCAGTTCTCACTTTGCAAACAATCTATAAGGGATTGGCAACCCCTTCATAGCGTTGCGAGCAGGTTCTTTGTGTTTGTGCAGGCACTTGTGATACTCCTTCACTGGATCGATACCTTGGTTCTCAAAACTGAGGGAAATACTTACCACCGCTGCGCTACATCACCCTTTCCGCTTCGAGGGAACACCAACGCAAGGCTCCAAGGCCACGGGGAAATCCTTTGCATATTTGCCTAGGAAGTCACTAAAGGCATAGCCGTAGCAGAAGGATTCCTGGTGCCATTGCTGAGGAGAATCAAGACAAGAACAGTCTCCCATCAGCACGTGTTTCTGGCGCCGTTGGATTGTCTTTTGTTGCAGTAGCAGAAGTATTCCTGGCGCCGTTGCCGGGGAGGAGAGCTCTATCCAAGTAGGTCTCACAAACTCATCTCCTGCATTTACTTTTTTGCCAGTTGCCTCTCATTTTCCTCTCCCCCACTTCACATTTGCCGTTTCCATTTGCCTTTTGCCTTTTTCCGTTCGCCCTTCTTCCGCTTGCTTTCTGTTTGCTTGTGTTACCATGTGCCTTCTTTTAGCTTGCATCTTTGCTTGCTAAAAATCCATTGATATGGATCCTCATCCACTATCTAATCTCTTTAAGAGACCCACTTATGTGGAACGAATTGCTAGTGAGTTGAGGGCACTTGACTATTTCTATGGAGTTTTGCTTAAGATGCGTGAATATGAAAATTGTGAGGAAGAAATTCATGAAGTGGTTCACGAGGGCTCCTTGAATGAAAAGCATGATTGCAATGGTTTCACTATAAATTCTATTAGTGATAATCATGCTAAAATTATGCAAAACCCTAAGCTTGGGGATGCTAGTTTTGCTTTATCCACTACTTGTTGCAATAACCATGATTGGGGTGATGATCTTTCTTATGATCTTGAAAATTTGTTCAAACCTCATGATGAATATGATATTTGCAACAATACTGAAAGTGGGATTGGAGAAGTCATGACATTATTTGATGATAATCCCACTATTTTTGAAGAGCGTCAACTTTGCATGCATGTGGATCATGAAAAGAATATCCTATGGGATAGCTATATTGTTGAATTTGAATATGATCCCACATGTAATTGCTATGAGAGAGGAAAATATTGTGGTAGAAACCTTCATGTTACCAAATTACATCTCGTTATGTGGAGATTGCTATTGTCTCTTTCTTCTTCCTTGCATATGGCAACTATTGGTTGTCTTGACAATCTGTTTTCCTATAAAATGCCTATGCATAGGAAGTATGTTAAACTTAGATGTGGTTTTCACATGCTTTAGGATGCTCTCATTATGCTTCAATTCTTGTCTTTTGTGAGAGCATCATTGAATGCCTAGCTAAGGGCGTTAAACAAAAGCGCTTGTTGGGAGGCAACCCAACGAATCTATCCTTTTTCTTTCTGTTTTGTGTTTTCCACACTTTCATAATTCTGTTATGATTGTGTTTTTTGTGTTTCTTTTTGCGTTTGTGCCAAGCAAAACCGTTATGATTAGTCTTGGGGATGATCGTTTGGTCATGCTGGAAAAGACAGAAACTTTCTGAATTTTCATTTTTTTTCTGTAAGAGCTTTTGAGTTGATTCTTTTTGCTGCTGATTTCTATGCAAATTCTACAGACTGTCATAATTTTTTAGAATTTTGGAAGTACCATAAGTATACAAAATATACAGATTGCTACAAATTAGTCTGCTGTTAACATATTCCATTTTTGTTGTGTTGGTTGCTTATTTTGATGAAACTATGGATAGTATCGGGGGCTATTAGCCATGGAAGATTGAAAATATAGTAACCCAACATCAGCATAAGTAGAATTTAAGTTTGCTACAGTACCTAAGGAAGTGGTGGTTTGCTTTCTCATACTAATGTTATCACGAGTTTCTGTTTAAGTTTCGTGTTGTAAAGTTTTCAAGTTTTGGGTGAAGTTCTTATGGGCAAAGAAATAAAGAGTGGCAAGAGCTCAAGCTTGCCGATGCCCAAGGCACCCCAAGAGATTCAAGGATGTCGTAAAAGCCTAAGCTTGGGGATGCCCCGGGAAGGCATCCCCTCTCTCGTCTTCAATCCATCGGTAACGTTACTTGGGGCTATATTTTTATTCACCACATGTTATGTGTTTTTGCTTGGAGCGTCTTGTATCGTAGGAGTCTTTTATTTTTGTTGTGTCACAATCATCCTTGCTGCACACCTAGATAGAGAGACATGCACACACCATGATTTTGTCGAGCTCCACTTATATCTTTTGGTAGACAATTCAGCTCACATGTGCTTCACTTATATCTTTTGAGCTAGATACTTTTGCTCTATGTGCTTCACTTATAACTTTTAGAGCGCAGCGGTGCGTGTCTTGGTAGTTGATCTATGCTTTGAAAGTAGTCTCAAAAGGGGTAGTTATCCCAAGGGATACGAAAACTTCCACCTTCATGTGCATTGAATAGTTAGAGAAGTTTGATTCATCTCAATTAGTTTTGAGTTGTGGTTATGGTAATATTGAAGTTATGCTAGTAAGGTGTTGTGGATCTAGAAATACTTGCGTTGAAGTTAGTGATTCCCGTAGCATGCACGTATGGTGAACCGCTATGTGATGAAATCTGAGCATGATTAGTCTATTGATTGTCATCCTTTGCGTGGCGGTCGGGATTGCGCGATGGTTTATACCTACAAACCCTTCCCCTAGGAGTATGCGTTGAATGCTTTGTTTCGATTACTAATAAAACTTTTGCAACAAGTATATGAGTTCTTCATGACTAATGTTGAGTCCATGGTTTAGATGCACTTTCACCTTCCACCATCACTATCTTCTTAGTGCCGTGCAACATCCGCCGGTGCACAAAACCCACCATTAGCCTCCCTCAAAACAGCCACCATACCTACCTACTATCGCTTTTTCAAAGTCATTCCGTGATATATTGCCATGCAACTACCACCATGACATGTGCCACCACATCTACATCGCTATTGCATGATCGTAAGATAGCTAGCATGATGTTTCCATTGATGTCTATGCCATGTTAGATCATTGTCACGGTACACTACCGAAGGCATTCCATATAGAGTCATCGTTGCTCTAAGTTTTGAGTTGAACGTGTGATGATCATCATTGATGGAGCATTGTCCCATGTGAGGAAATAAAAGAGGCCAAAGATGCCCACCAAAAAAAAAGAGGCCAAAGATCCCACCAAAAAAAAAAATAAGAGACAAAGAGAGAAGGGACAATGTTACCACTTTTCCACACTTGTGCATATTAAGCACCATGATCTTCATGATTGAGAGTCTCTCGTTTTGTCACCACCATATAGCTAGTGGGAAATTTTCATTATATAACTTGGCTTGTATATTCCAATGATAGGCTTCCACAAAATTGCCTTAGGTCTTCGTGAGCAAGCAAGTTGGATGCACACCCACTAGTTCTCTTTAAGAGCTTTCACATACTCTTAGCTCTAGTGCATCATTTGTATGGCAATCCCTACTCATTCACATTGATATCTATTGATGAGCATCTCCACAGCTCATTGATATGCCTAGTTAATGTGACTATCTTCTCCTTTTTTGTCTTGCAACCTCCACCACACTCCACACCACTTATAGTGCTATAACCATGGCTCACGCTCATGTATTGCGTGAGAGTTGAAAAGGTTTGAGAAAGTAAAGGTGTGAAACAATTACTTGGCCAATACCGGGGTTGTGCATGATTTAAATTCGTTGTGCAATGATGATAGAGCATAGCCATACTATATGCTTTTGTAGGGATAACTTTCTTTTGGCCTTGTTATTTTGAAAGTTCATGATTACCTTGCTAGTTTGCTTGAATTATTATTGTTTCCACGTCAATAGCAAACTATTGTTTTGAATCTAATGGACCTGAACATTCACGCCACATAAGAGGAGTTACAAAGGACATCTATGCTAGGTAGCATGAAAGCATCAAAAATTCATTATTTATCACTTCCCTACTCGAGGACAAGCAGGAGTTAAGCTTGGGGATGCTTGATACGTCTCAAACGTATCTATAATTTTTGATGGTTTCATGCTGTTATCTTTTCATCTTTGGATGTTTTATGTACCTTTTATATCTTTTTTGGGACTAACTTATTAATTCAGTGCCAAGTGCCAGTTCCTGTTTTTTCTGTGTTTTTGGCTCTTTTCAGATCTCATTTTGGAACGGAGTCCAAATGGAATAAAATCCCTGAAATGATTTTTCCCGAATGGAAGAAGATCAGGGGGCCTGTGGGCCAAGCCAGGAGGGCTACAGGGAGCCCACAAGCCCACACTCCGCCACCAGGGGGAGGCGGCGGTGGGTAGGCTTGTGGCCTCCCTGAGCACCCCCTGACCTAGATCTTGCGCCTATATATTCCCTAAAAAACAGGAAAAAATCAGGGGATCCATGAAAATACTTTTCCGCCGCCGCAAGCTTCCGTTTCCGCGAGATCTCATCTGGAGACCCTTCCCGGCACCCTGCCGGAGGGGACTTTGGAGTTAGAGGGCTTCTTAATCATCATCATCGCCCCTTCGATGACTCGTGAGTAGTTCACTTTAGACCTACGGGTCTGTAGTTAGTAGCTAGATGGCTTCTTCTCTCTCTTGGATCTTCAATACAAAGTTCTCCATGATCTTCAAGGAGATCTATCCGATGTAATCTTCTTTGGCGGTGTGTTTGTCGAGATCCGATGAACTGTGGATTTGTGATCAGGTTATCTATGATATATATTTGAGTCTTTGCTGATTTCTTATATGCATGATTTGATATCCTTGTAAGTCTCTCCGAGTCTTGGGTTTTGTTTGGCCAACTAGATCTATGATTCTTGCAATGAGAGAAGTGCTTGGTTTTGGGTTCTTACCATGTGGTGAGCTTTCCCAGTGATAGTAGGGGCAGCATGGAACACATTGAGTAGTTGCCATCAAGGGTAACAAGGTGGGCTTTATCGTTGATATGAGATTGTCCATCTACATCATGTCATCTTGCTTAAGGCGTTACTCTGTTCTTTTGGACTTAATACACTAGATGCATGATGGATAGCGGTCGACGTGTGGAGTAATAGTAGTAGATGTAGAAAGTATCGGTCTACTTGTTTTGGACGTGATGCCTATAGATATAATCATTGCCATAGATGACGTCACAACTTTGTGCGGTTCTATCAATTGCTCGACAGTAATTTGTTCACCCACCGTCTACTTGCTTTCATGAGAGAAGCCACTAGTAAACAGTACGACCCTCGGGTCTATTCACATCTATCGTTTACACCTCCGTCTTTTACTTTGCTTTGTTACTTTGTTGCTTTCAGTTCTCACTTTGCAAACAATCTATAAGGGATTGACAACCCCTTCATAGCGTTGGGAGCAGGTTCTTTGTGTTTGTGCAGGCACTTGTGATACTCCTTCACTGGATCGATACCTTGGTTCTCAAAACTGAGGGAAATACTTACCACCGCTGCACTACATCACCTTTTCCGCTTTGAGGGAACACCAACACAAGGCTCCAAGGCCACAGGGAAATCCTTTGCATATTTTCCTAGGAAGTCCCTAAAGGCGTAGCCGTAGCAGAAGGATTCCTGGTGCCGTTGCTGAGGAGAATCAAGACAAGAACAGTCTCCTGTCAGCACGTATTTCTGGCGCCGTTGGAAGGTCTTTTGTTGCAGTAGCAGCTCCCACTCACTTTCTTGTAAATACAGGCTTCTCCATAAGTCTGTATAAACCCAAGCGCTTTGATCACCTCATCAAAGCGAATGTTCCAACTCCGAGATGCTTGCACCAACACATAGATGGAGCGCTGGAGCTTGCATACCTTGTTAGCATTGCTAGGATCGACAAAACCTTCTGGCTGTATCATATACAATTCTTCTTTAAGAAAGCCATTCAGGAATGATGTTTTGACGTCCATTTGCCAGATTTCGTAATCATAAAATGCGGCAAATGCTAACATGATTTGGACCGACTTCAGCATCGCTACGGGTGAGAAGGTCTCATTGTAGTCAATCCCTTGAACTTATCGATAACCCTTAGCGACAAGTCGAGCCTTATAGATGGTCACATTACCATCCGCGTCAGTCTTCTTCTTGAAGATCCATTTATTTTATATGGCTCGCCGATCATCGGGCAAGTCCACCAAAGTCCATACTTTGTTCTCATACATGGATCTTATCTCAGATTTCATGGCCTCAAGCCATTTGTTGGAATCCGGGCCTGCCATCGCTTCTTCATAGTTCGAAGGTTCACTGTTGTCTAACAACATGATTTCCATGACACGGTTGTCGTACCACTCTGGTGCGGAACATACCCTTGTCGACCTTTGAGGTTCAATAGCAACTTGATCTGAAGTGTCATGATCATCATCATTAACTTCTTCTCTAGCCGGTTCGGGCACCTCAGAAACATTTTCTTGCGTTGTGCTACTCTCCGGTTCGAGAGGAGGTACAATTACCTCATCAAGTTCTATTTTCCTCTCACTTACTTCTTTCGAGAGAAACTCTTTCTCTAGAAAGGATCCGTTCTTAGCAACGAAGATCTTGCCTTCGGATCTAAGATAGAAGGTGTACCCAATTGTTTCCTTTGGGTATCCTATGAAGATGCATTTTTTCGCTTTGGGTTCGAGCTTCTCTGGTTGAAGTTTCTTCACATAAGCATCACAACCCCAAACTTTAAGAAACGACATCTTAGGTTTCTTGCCAAACCATAATTCATACGGTGTCGTCTCAACAGATTTATACGGTGCCCTATTTAAAGTGAATGCGGCAGTTTCCAATGCATATCCCCAAAATGATAGCGGTAAATCGGTAAGAGACATCATATACCACACCATATCCAATAAAGTGCGATTACGACGTTCACACACACCATTACGCTGCGGTGTGCGAGGCGCCGTGAGTTGTCAAATAATTCCACATTTCCTTAGGTGTGTGCCAAACTCGTTACTCAAATATTATCCTCCACGATCAGATCGTAGAAACTTTATTTTCTTGTCACGTTGATTCTCCACCTCACTCTGAAGTTCCTTAAACTTTTCAAAGGTTTCAGACATGTGCTTCATTAAGTAGACATACCCATATCTACTTAAATCATTAGTGAGGGTGAGAACATAACGATAGCCACCGCGAGCTTCAACGCTCATTGGACCGCATACAACGGTATGTATTATTTCCAACAAGTTAGTTGCTCGCTCTATTGTTCCAGAGAACGGAGTCTTGGTCATCTTGCCCATGAGGCACGGTTCGCATGTGTCAAATGATTCAAAATCAAGTGACTCCAAAAGTCCATCTGTATGGAGTTTCTTCATGTGCTTTACGCCGATATGACCAAGGCGGCAGTGCCACACGTATGTTGGACTATCATCATCAACCTTACATCTTTTGGTGCTCACACTATGAATATGTGTAACATCGTGATCAAGATTCATCAGGAATAAACCATTAACCAGCGGGGCATGACCATAAAACATACAACTCATGTAAATATAACAACCATTATTCTCAGATTTAAATGAGTAGCCATCTTGCATCAAGCGAGATCCCGATACAATGTTCATGCTTAAAGCTGGTACTAAATAACAATTATTAAGGTTTAAAACTAATCCCGAAGGTAGATGTAGAGGTAGCGTGACGATGGCGATCACATCGACCTTGGAACCATTCCTGGCGCGCATCGTCACCTCGTCCTTAGCCAACCTACGCTTGTTCCGAAGTTCCTACTTAGAGTTGCAAATGTGAGCAACAACACCGGTATCAAATACCCATGAGCTACTACGAGCGCTGGTAAGGTACACATTAATAACAAGTACATCACATATACCTTTGACATTGCTCGCCTTCTTGTCCGCTATGTACTTGGGGCAATTCCGCTTCCAGTGACGGGTTCCCTTGCGGTAGTAGCACTCAGTCTCAGGCTTAGGTCCTTTCTTTGACTTCTTCCCAGCAACTGGCTTACCGGGCGAGGCAACAACTTTGCCGTCTTTGTTGAAGCTTTTCTTACCCTTGCCCTTCTTAAAACTGGTGGTCTTATTGACCATCAACACTTGATGCTCTTTCTTGATTTCTACCTCCGCATATTTTAGCATTGAATACAACTCAGGAATAGTCTTTTCCATCCCTTCCATGTTGTAATTCACTACAAAGCCTTTGCAGCTAGGTGGAAGCGACTGGAGGATTCTGTCAATGACCGCATCATCCGGAAGTTCAACTCCGAGTTGAGTCAAGCGGTTGTGCAACCCAGACATTCTGAGTATGTGCTCACTAACAGAACTATTCTCCTCCATCTTACAGCTAAAGAACTTGTCGGAGACTTCATATCTCTCGACCCGAGAATGAGCTTAAAAAATAAGTTTCACCTCCTCGAACATCTCATATGCTATGTGTTGCTCAAAACGCCTTTGAAGCCCCGGTTCTAAACTATAAAGGATGCCACACTGAACGAGAGAGTAGTCATCACTCCGCGAGTGCCAGACGTTTCTAGCGTCCTGGTCTGCCGCAGGAACGGGGGGATCACCTAGCGGTGCATCAAGGACATATGCCTTCTTGGAAGCCATGAGGATGAGCCTCAAGTTACGAGCCCAATCCGCATAATTGCTACCATCATCTTCCAGCTTGGTTTTCTCTAGGAATGCGTTGAAGTTGAATGAGACATTTGCGTTCGCCATTGGATCTACAATATTTGTAAAGACGGATAATTAAGTTCATCTAATCAAATTACTAATGAACTCCCACTTGGATCGACATCCCTCTGGTCATCCAAGTGTTACATGATCCACGTTGACTAGCCCGTGTCCGATCATCACGTGAGACGGACTAGTCATCAATGGTGAGCATCTCCATGCTGATCATATCAACCATACGACTCATGTTTGACCTTTCGGTCTCCCGTATTCGAGGTCATATCTGTACATGCTAGGATCGTCGAGTCAACCTAAGTGTTTTGCGTGTGTAAACTAGCTTACACCCGTTGTATGCGAGCGTTAGAATCTATCACACCTGATCATCACGTGGTGCTTCGAGACAACGAACCTTCGCAACGGTGAACACTTAGGGGAATACTTATCTCGAAATTTTAATGAGGGATCATCTTATCTTTGCTACCGTCGTTCTAAGAAATAAGATGAAAAACATGATAAGCATCACATGCAATCATATAGTGACATGATATGGCCAATATCATCTTGCTCCTTTGATTACCATCTTCGGGGTACCATGATCATCATCGTCACCGGCATGACACCATGAACTCCATCAGCATGATCTCCATAATTTTATCTCCGTGAAGTCGTCACACCAACTATTACTTCTACTACTACAGCTAACCGTTAGCGATAAAGTAAAGTAATCAACATGGCGTTGCATCTCATACAATAAATTAAGACGACTCCTATGTCTCTTTATGTCTCTTGCCGGTTGTCATACTCATCGACATGCAAGTCGTGAAGCCTATTACAACAACATGATCAATCTCATACATCACATATTTAACATCACGTCCTTTTGGCCATATCACATCACATAGCATACCCTGCAAAAAACAAGTTAGACGTCCTCTAATTGTTGTTGCAAGTTTTACATGGCTGGTTTGGGTTATTAGCCAGAACGCTTCTTACCTACGTGACAGCCACAACATTGATATGCCAATGCTATTTACCCTTCATAAGGACCCTTTTCATCGAATCCAATTCGACTAAAGTGGGAGAGACAGACACCCGCTAGCCACCTTATGCACCAAGTGCATGTCTGTTGGTGGAACCAGTCTCACGTAAGCGTACGTGTAAGGTCGGTTCGGGCCACTTCATCCCACAATACTGCCGAAAAAAGATAAGACTAGTAATGGCAAGCAAGTTGACAAATCAGCGCCCACAACTTTTGTGTTCTACTCGTGCATAGAATCTATGCATAGAACCTTGGCTCGGATGCCATTGTTGGGGATCGTAGTACTTTTCAAAAAAATTCTACACCATACAAGGATCTATCTATGGAGAAACCAGCGACGAGAGAGGTTTTAGAGCGTCTTCATACCTTTGAAGATCGCTAAGTGGAAGCGTTACTATGAACGTGGTTGATGGAGTCGTACTCGCAGCGATTCACATCGCGGTGGATTCCGATCTATGTGCCAACTACGGCACCTCCGTGTTCAACACATGTGCAGCCCGGTGACATCGCCAACACCTTGAACCAGCAAGGATGAAGGAGAGGTTGAGGGAGAGAGCTCCGGAAGCACGACAGCATGGTGTTGGTGGAGCTACGTGGATCTCCGGCAGAGCTTCGCTAAGCTATGCGGAGGACGGGGATAGAGAGAGGAAGGGTTGCGCCGAGAGAGAGAGTTTTTGTGTCTCAAATCAGCCCCAAACCTTGGGTATTTATAGGAGGGAGGGAGAGAGGGTGCGCATCCCTAGGGTTCCCTCCGTAGGGGTGGCGGCAGCCCTAGATGGCCAGGGAGGGCCGGCGGCCAAGGTGGAGAGGAGGGCGGCGCCCTAGGTGGGCCTTGGGCCCCTCTGCGCCTAGGGTTTGCCCCCTCCACCTATCCTTGCGCCTTGGGCTGAGAGGGGAGGGTGCACCAGCCCGCTTTGGGCTGGTCCCCTTCCACGTTTTGGCCCATGAAGCCTCTTGGGGCTGGTGGCCCCTCCCGGCGGACCCCTCGGAACCCTTCTCGTGGTCCTGGTACGTTACCGGTGACGCCCAAAACACTTTCGGTGTCCAAAACGTCACATCCTATATATCAATTTTTACCTCCGGACCATTTCGGAGATCCTCATGGTGTCCGAGATCTCATCCGGGACTCCGAACAAACTTCGCTAACGATGTACACTATTTTAGTATAACCCTAGCTTCATTGAACCTTAAGTGTGTAGACACTACGGGTTCGGGAGACATGCAGACATGACTGAGACATCCCTCCGACCAATAACCAACAGTGGGGTCTGGATATCCATTTTGGTTCCCACATGTTCCACGACGATCTCATCGGATGAACCACGATGTCAAGGATTCAATCAATCCCGCATGCAATTCCCTTTGTCTACCGGTATGATACTTGCGCGAGATTCGATCGTCGGTATTCCTATACCTTGTTCAATCTCGTTACCGGCAAGTCTCTTTACTCGTTCTGTAACACATCATTGCGTGACTAACTCCTTAGTCACGCTGAGCTCAATATGATGATGGATTACCGAGTGGGCCCAGAGATACCTCTCTGTCACACAGAGTGACAAATCCCAGTCTCGATTCGTACAACCCAACAGACACTTTCGGAGATACCCGTAGTGCACCTTTATAATCACCCAGATACATTGTGACATTTGGTACACCCAAAGCACTCCTACGGTATCCGGGAGTTGCACAATCTCACGGTCTAAGGAAATGATACTTGACATTAGAAAAGCTTTAGCATTCGAACAACACGATCTAGTGCTATGTTTAGGATTGGGTCTTGTCCATCACATCATTCCCCAATGATGTGGTCCCGTTATCAATGACATCCAATGTCCATGATCAAGAAACCATGATCATCCATTGATCAACGAGCTAGCCAACTAGAGGCTCACTAGGGACACATTGTGATCTATATATTCACACATGTATTATGGTTTCTGGTTAATACAATTATAGCATGAATAATAGACAACTGTCATGAACTGGAAATATAATAATAACAACTTGATTATTGCCTCTAGGTAATATTTCCAACATTTCGCACCTTCACGGACCATGTGGTAGCCATTTCAAAATTCGGCTTATCCAATTACCACAAAAAAGTTGGGGGCTTCTCATCAGACCCCAAATTAAAATTTCTAAGGCTAAGTGAAAGCGATACAGCCGCATAGTCCGATTGCCTCATTTCCTATGCATACTGCCACCTTTGGGCACCGACATATCGGCTAAGGGTAATGGTACGGATGTTGAGACACCCCAAGTAGTCTTTACCTGGGGGCTGAAGCCGACGACTGGTGACTTTCAGATTAAACGACCAAAAGTCAGGAGTCAAAATAATACAAAGTGCATCTCAATCAAGACTAGCATCTTAAAAATAATTTGTTCAGAGGCACACAATAGTACATTCACTCTAAGAGTACATATTTTGAGCATTGAGCTTCTAGAACCCGAGCACCCTCCATTGCGGAGGGAAAATACAGCTCGGGACATCTATGATCCTTCCCGGCAGGCGGAGGTGCAGTTGCCATCAAAAGGGGCTTCACCCCTGGAAAGTGCACCATGCTCCTCGCAAAGGCCATCCGAGATCCTTCTATGCACACAGAATGCTTCAAGACCTCGATCCAAGGCACGACATCAACCAACTTCTGCACTAAGCCGAAGTAGTTTCTCGGCAGAGGCTCGGTAGGCCACAGCTGGACACAGAGATCCTTCATGGACGGCTCTGCCATCCTATGCAGCTCCATGATATGTTTCATCTGATAGCTCAGACTGAAGTTAGGCTCATGAGTCTAAAATTGAGCCTAGAAAAGCCTCTGCTCAACATCCCCGTCATGGGCCGTGTAGTGCTTGGTAGCTTGTGCCACACTCGGCGGGAGGTCCACGAAGGCGCCTGAGGAATGCCATATACGTGTAAGAAAGGCATACTTGTTTCCACCAATGACACATTGCAATAATTATGGCTTACCATTTGCCATCAGCTTGGCCTGGCACACCTCTTCTTCAAACAACCCCCGGTCCACCTGCTCTGATTTGAGCTCGGCGGACAGCTTGGAGAGACCGATCATGTGCTCCGAGATTTCTGCTCCAAAGCTTCACACTTAGAGCTGGCCTCTTGCAAATCCAATTGAATCTCCACCACCCTGGCCTCATGCTTGCTTCTATTAACCTTAAGGGTGTTCAGCTCGGCAGCCACCTGTTCGGCCGCCACCTTGTAAGCAGCGGTCTCCTGTTTGACCTTCTCGAATTCGGCCTTGAGCTTTTCGAACTCTTGGTCCTGGGCTGCTAACCAAATAGATATCATGGAGTCAGATACTAAAGCCAGGACAATCCTTTTATACTAAGGACAATAAAATTTTTACGGCACTTATTAAACCTTACCCTGTTTTGCATCGAGCCGGTCATTTACACGGTTGAGCTCTTCGTCAAAAACCTTGAGTTTCTGGTTCGGCTCAGCAATATCACGAGCATTGGCACCAGCGATAGAGGAGGAGGAATGCAAGGAAAAAATATAAATTAAAAGGACTTTGAGTTATCGGAACACGAGACACTCAATTGGAATTACTCTTGCGAGCTGCTATAATTGAAAAGTCTTTGAATTATTTTTCTTTATGCCTAGGATTTATTTTGTGCCACGGATAAGCTTGTCAAACTTACCCATGTCTGAGGGGCTATTATACCCATAAAAGCATATAAAACCTTATAAATAAACTTAAAACATTACACAGCTTACCTTAAAGCCCGTCAGCAAGTCATTGAAGGCTTCGTTTAGTCTGCTGTTAACGGACTAAATGCTATGCAAAACCGCACCCATAAGGGTGCGATGTTCATTGGCGATGGATGATCAGGCCAAGGCATTCTCTATCATTTCCGGCCACCCACCAGCAGCCTGCTCTGTTATGGGAGGCGCTGGAGGCGGCACCGAAGACTCCAGAAGAAAAGAGCTTCCTGAAACTTTCTCCGGCAAAGCTCGAAGCGAGTTTGGTTCCCCTCTACGTTTGCAGGGAGGCAACCAACCTCGTGAGTCCCGGTGACCGAGGTGTGGACCTCAATCAGGACCTCCCGGTCTTCGGAAGCCGGTGTATCAACTTCGACCGGGACCTCCCGGTCCTCAGCGTTCAATGTACCCATCTCGGCCATCGCCACTTCATCTCTGGTCGACATGGCCTGGTGGGATATTACCTCGGCCGCCTCATCCGAGGCGCGGGGAAGGGTATTGTGGGACGCATTCCCACTCTACGCCAGCTCGGCCGGCAGTGAACCCCCCTGTGAGACTTGCTCCATTGGAAGGTCTCGGACGGGGCTGTGGCAAGAACAACTTGTTTTTCATTAGTAACAAAAATCCAGTGTAATTCCTCTAAATAAAGAATTGGATTCCGTATCTTTGGGCCCGGGGCTTGACCCTAGGCGTTTGACGAGGAATCATCTCAAAGACTCTGAGATCTTCATCGAAATCCGGGCCAGCACGAACCAGGGCGACCTTGCTCTTGCAAGGTCTCTTCGGAGCCCGCGGAGGTAGCCCCTCTTCAGCCTCCTCCGGTGCCTCCCTCTTCCTTGTCCGGAGAGAGTCCTTCTCTTCCTCATCTTCTGCATCCTCCTCCTCGTGGGTGAAGGAGGCATTGGTGTCCTCGGACTTGGTATCCGGTGGACCGCTCGAACGGAGACCCCCGCGACTCTCCTTCTACTTATTCTCTGGCGCCGTGTACGGCGCCACTACCAGCATCTAACTCAGCAATGGTGACCGAGGTTCCTCAGGCGAGGGAGCTGGTTCGTCCATGTTTTAGGCTTGAGCTAGGCAATCATCCAGGGACGGCACGAGAAATAGTAACGCCCTCAATAAAATGGGAACTTTAATTAAGTATAAGAACTTGGACGTTGCTACGGCAACAGACAACAACACCAGAGATTGACACGTTGACGGAGGCTGGGCTTGCATTGGTTTTTCCCTTCAAGAGGAAAGGGTGGTGCAGCACAGGAGCAGTAAGTATTTCCCTTAGTTTGAGAACCAAGGTATCAATCCAGTAGGAGAACCTCGTCAAGTCCAGAGTACGTGCGCAAACACAAACGAGCTTGCACCCAACGCTATAAAGGGGTTGTAAATCCCTTCAAGATTGATTGCAAAGTGAGATCTGAAGGCGGAAAGTGCAACAAAGTAAAAGAGTAAGGCTGAAAATATGATGTGAAGTAGACCCGAGGGCCATAGGCTTCTCTCAAAATAGCAAATATTATGGTGGGTGAACAAATTACTGTCGAGCAATTGATAGAACCACGCAAAGTCATGACGATATCTAAGGCAATGATCATAAATATAGGCATCACGTACGAGACAAGTAGACCGATACTTGCTGCATCTACTACTATTACTCCACCATCGACCGCTATCCAGCATGCATCTAGTGTATTGAGTTCATGACAAACAGAGTAACGCCTTAAGAAAGATGACATGATGTAGAGGGATAATCTCAAACCAATGATGAAAACCCCATCTTTTTACCCTTGATGGAAACAACATGTTGCGTGCCTCGCTACCCCTTCTGTCACTGGGTGAGGTCACCGCATGATATGAACCCAAAACCAAGCACTTCTCCCATTGCAAGAATCATAGATCCAGTTGGCCAAACAAAACCCACAACTCGAAGAGAATTACAAGGATATGAAATCATGCATAAGAGAGATCAGAAGAAACTCAAATAAGATTCATAGATAATCTGATCATAAATCCACAATTCATAGGATCT
Source organism: Hordeum vulgare subsp. vulgare (assembly GCF_904849725.1). NCBI lineage: Eukaryota > Viridiplantae > Streptophyta > Magnoliopsida > Poales > Poaceae > Hordeum > Hordeum vulgare. Next base: position 539,056,763 of record NC_058521.1, read on the forward strand.
CGACAAACACACCGCAAAAGAAGATTACATCGGATAGATCTCCATGAAGATCATGGAGAACTTTGTATTGAAGATCCAAGAGAGAGAAGAAGCCATCTAGCTACTAGCTATGGACCCATAGGTCTGTGGTGAACTACTCACGCATCATCGGAGAGGTCATGGTGTTGATGAAGAAGCCCTTCGTATCCAAATCCCCCCTCCGGCAGGGCACCAGAACGTGCCCCAGATGGGATCTTGCAGAGACAGAAGCTTGCGGCTGCGGAAAAGTACTTTCGCTGATCTCCTGATTTTTTCTGGGATTTTAGTGAATATATAGGCGGAAGACCTAGGGCAGAGGCGTCCCTGGGAGCCCACAAGCCTGGGAGGCGTGGCCCCCCTGGCCGCGGCTAGGGGTCTTGTGGGGTCCCTGGTGGCCCCCTCCCTGATTCTCAGGTTCCCCGATCTTCTTCTGTTTCAGAAAAAATCTTTTTGGAAGTTTCGTTCCGTTTGGACTCCGTTTAAAATCCTCCTCTGAAAGGGGTCAAAAACACGGAAAAAAACAGGAATTGGCACTTGGCACTGAGTTAATAAGTTAGTCCCAAAAAAGATATAAAAGGCATACAAAACATCCAAAGTTTGACAAGATAATAGCATGAAACCATCAAAAATTATAGATACGTTGGAGACGTATCAGACGTACCTCCAAAGGGGGGTCTCGGCATCCAAGTCGGTGTCTTCATCCTCGGCCGGCCACACCTGCTGAGGCTTGAGCAGCATCCACCATGGATTCTCATGGGTGATGCGGTAGAACTCCTACACCACCCAGGGGCCGTTGGGCTTGTAGGACCACATCGGGTTATCCCAGCGTTGGCACGAAAGGATGCGGCGATGGAGCATGACCTGGCCTACGTCGATCGGCTGGATGTTTGTCGCCATCATCTCCTTGATGCACTTCTGGGGCAGCTTCATGTCCTGAGTCGAGCCCAAGTCCAGGCCTTTCTTAGCCCACTAGGTTAGCCTCACGGGGGGGTCCAGATCTCAATGCGTCGGGGACTGTCTATTTTACTTCTTGTGGCTCCGTTATGTAGAACCACTCCTTCTACCAGCCCTTGATGGTGCCAATCAAGGTGCCCTCCGGCAAAGAATGATTATCACAACCCCACCACAGTCAACATGTTGACTCCTGACCGACTTCGGCTTTACGTTGAAGATTTTAAGCCCGTAATGAACCCGCAAGAAGGCCTCACAAACAGTGATGAAGGTGGAAATATGCATGATAGAGTTTAGGGGAAGATCGTGGAAATCTAACCCGTAATTGAACATCAATCCCATGACAAAGGGGTGAAGCGGGAGGTCCAGTCCCTAGAGGAAGTGGGGGATGAATACCACCCGCTCACCATGCTTGGTGTAGGTACCACCTGGCCCTTTTCCGGTGCTCGATGGGCAATGTCAGTCGCAGGGTAGCCACAACGCTTTAGCTCCTGGATGTCCCCATCGGAGACGCTGGAGATCTCCCACTTGCGCTGAGAGCCCGAGTCGGCCATTCCTGATCTTGGAAAAAGGGGGCGGTTGGAAAAGAGTGGGAGATGAAGTGGATCTGGGTGCTCGAGCTTGGAAGAAGGGGAGTCGAGTTTGGAATGCTTGTGGTGGGATTTGGATCTTTTTCCCTTTTATGGGAGGTCGTAAAACCAAGGGTTTCCACTTACTGTGCCGGTGGCTCCACCAGTTCCCGAAACAACCTCACCATTGAGAGTGAGTGGACTGGCCCAGGTCATTATTAGAATCCCATTAAATGGAACATGATATCCTTATTGATAGGACGTGCCCGATGGAAAGTGGCCTCAAGCTGTGATTCAAGTATTTTCGTGATTGATTATCTTGACTTTTCATCATAAGGGTTGGTAGATAAGGGACCGTTCACCTTTGGGAACTCGTTGTGCAAGCCGATTATTCTAAGTGCCTGGCTGCCGAAGACCGTACACATCGACGCTGAAGGCCAGTTCGGGGGCTACTGAGGGTGGATTAAGGGGTGCTCGGGCGGTCGGGTTGTCCCTTGTGGGCCAACCATATGGGCTGCATCATTGAAGATCGGATTGTCTGAAAACTTTATGATGAAGATGGAAAGCTCCAAAGACTAGACGTGCACTCCAAGTCAAGAGGACCAGTTCGGCTCATCTACCCTTGGCTAAGGTCGGTAACATGTAACTGTAGGAACCCTGGTGTCTATATAAACCAGAGGCTCTTATGCATATAGGCAGGTTATCTCATCTAAGGTTTAGCTCATACGATCTCGAGGTAGATCAACTCTGTAATCATCGTTCACCGTCAATATAATCAAGCATGACATAGGGATTTACCTCCTCAACACGGCTCGAACCTGGTTAAATAGTGTTTCCCCTTCTCTCCTGCAGCCCATCGGTCTAAGGTCTAGTGTCCGGGACCCCCTACCCAAGATCTGTTAGTTTTGACACCGACATTGCCTCTCTCATGTTGCCATGTATTTAGTGCAACAATGTTATCCATCTTGTTCATGAGATTGCCCACATAGCTTTCTCTCATATTATTGGAGCTTTTGGCATCTTTCATATGAAGCATGCTTGTCTTCCTTCCTTGCACCATATGCCTAGTACCATGAATATTGCCATTGTTGCATCGTATTATTCATGTTCTTTTGCTCCTAACGGCTATGTGCATGAGAAGAGAACCATCATGATGGATGATGTGTTTGTCTACCATGCACATACATTGTTTCCTTTGTTGTGTGTATGTGTAGGATGCTTCCACTACTTGTCAACTTCCACTTCACATGAGTTGATGATTCGAGCTCTTGAGAGAGAGACATGCTACACTGACGCGTTTCTTCATCACACTTGCTTGCGCATTGGCATTGTGACGGACGCACAAGGTCATGCTTTTTAGGTGACATACTTCTTGAGCATAGATATTGTTGCTCATCCTCATACTTGTGTTGCTTGTGCCATCACATGTGTTGGTCATCTTGGACCACTTACTTGCACACATGTTAGTGATATTTCTTTTCTTCACGATTGCCACATTGCCATGCCTCTTTCCATATACACCTTGTGTGTTTCATCCAACTTGTGGATTGTTTGCTCTTATCATATGCTTGGTTGCAACATTGTCCATTCTTCACATTTGCCATGCCACATTACTTGCTACATGCTTGACTTGCTTGCCTCACACATTATTGCCAATTGCTCTTTGTTTTGTGTTGAGTGCCTCAGCATCTTCACTACACCATTTGCACATTATGCTTGGATTGTCTTGCACTTTGGATTGCACCATATGTTTAAACACTTCATTTTACTTGGTGTTGTGAATGATTCCTATGCCTACCATAGACCTATTGTTGATTGCTTTGTGCATATGTGCTATGACCATGAGGTAGATGCTTGCTATGTAGTCATACATATTTGCATACCTACCTCATCTAGGCATACTTATTCCCATGATTACATTGCTTGCACTCAGGTGATATGCTTACATGCCATGAAACAATCCCTTGTCACACCACATGATATGCATGATGACAACACTTGTTCGGTGATTCACCACTTGAATGCTTGGATTTGCTCTAACGCTAACCACATTTGTTTTTCCAAGTGTTTGTCTTATTTGCTCCTTTTGAAGGAATTAATTGACGGTGAGACATTGGAGAGTGCCCCTTTTGAGCGTGATGATGATACATGCTTGGTGATCGTCCACTTCGACACGACGACGCCATCTCCTTCCCACGGTGATTTGGATTTTGATCCGAGGACGGATCTTTCCCAAGGGTGAGGGGATGGTGCGGAGCATCCTACGGACATCACTATGACAAGAGTTCGTTTGGCAAGTAACATGTGCGACATCAACCCCACATACTTAAAGGTGAATCATCTCCTTTACATGTGTTCACTTGAACCCTTCGAGGAGGATATATTACTTGACACTCCTCTCGTGTGCATACATACATATTGCCAGAGCTTCATGAAAGACGACAAGGAGTGCCAGCACCTACGTATGACTACACCATCCGTGAGGGAAGCTTGGAAGAGAAGGAATAAGAAGCAAGGACAGCTTCTGGAAGGACCGAACCTTTCGGTCGGAACCTCTGTACCACGGACCTTCCGGCCACCGGTGACCAGAGCAGCTTCGAGGCACGCCAATTCTATGGATAGCGCGGACCCTGTTCGAAGCTTGCCCGCAACCTCCGGACCCCTCACCTTCCGGCATGCCCAGAACTTTTGGCCGCAGCGCACGTGAAATGCGCCAACTCTCGAGAAACACCGGAACCTGCCCGGACCTGCCCCAGAACTTCCGCCACCCGGAACTTCTAGGCTGCATGCCTACAACCACTTAGGCCCAAGGCCCATGTACCCCTCTCTCCCTCCTATCTCACCCTATACTATAAATACTTGTCTCCCACCTCCGTTTTAGGGTCAGCTATGAATAGACAATTACTTGTTGAGCTTAGCTCCATCTACTACCTCCTAAGATCCCCTAGTGGATTCAAGGCCCCATCTCCCCATGGGATTTGGGATAAACTCTACCTTGTATCTTACTTTCCCTTTGTTGTTCATGTACCCTTGTGGATCTTGTGTGTGGTGAGTCTAGTGGATGTGTGATTTTTCTTGTTCTTGGGTGTTTTCTCTTGTGATTTCTCCTTGTTCATCCCTGTGTTCTTCGTGTTCTTGAGGAATACCCCTCTAATTCGTGAAAGATCGACACCCATGAGTATGCCCCACATCACTACCGGAGAGGGGAAATAATCTCTAATAGCCATCTTCATCATCCCGGAAACGACAATGACGAGGAGGGAGTAGTTCACCCTCTGGGCTCAGCTTTTGTACCAGTAGCTATGTGTTTAATCTCTCTCTCTCTCGTGTTCTTGAGATGTCATGATCTTAATGTATCACGGGCTTTGTTAATATATTTGGATTATATGGGCTTTGTCCCTTGCTATTGTTGTGATGAATAGAATCTTTTACTTTAAGATCTCATTATGTTGGATTGAATATTCAGGTTTGAGAACACTTGATGTATGTCTTGCATGCGGATACCCGTAGTGACATGGGGGTATTCAAGTGATTCACTTGATATATGTTATGGCATCAACTTGCGGATTCCAATGACCTTGGGGGTCTATGCATAGGGATTGATTGCACATTTTTATACTATATTCTCCGATAGATAGTAGCTTTGGAGTGATTCTTTGTTGCACATTGAGGGATGGTCATATGATTCTATTATGTTAGCATTGTTGAGAGATTGCACTAGTGAAAGTATGAACCCTTGGCCTTATTAACGAGCATTTATACAACATTTTGCTTGTTGTTTTACACTTGTTACCTTGCTGTTTTTATATTTTCAGATTACAAAAACCAATATCTAGTGTCCATATTGCACTTGTATCACCATCTATTTGTCGAACTAGTGCACCTATATAATTTTGCATTGTATTGGGTGTGTTGGGGACACAAGAGATTTTTTGTATTTGATTTCAGGTTGTTTGACACACACCATCTTCATCCTACACCTCCCACGGATTGATAAACCTTAGGCCATCCACTTGAGGGAAAATTGCTACTGTCCTACAAAACTCTGTGCTTGGAGGCCCAACATAGTCTACAACAACAAAGTTGCATAGTAGACATCACGCACCACTAATACGTCTCCAACGTATCGATAATTTATGAAGTATCCATTCCATGTTTTCCTATGTTTACAATACTTTTATATGGTTTTTCTGCACTTTATATGATTTACTTGACTAACCCGGACTGGCGTTGTTTTCAGCAAAACTACCGTGGTGTTGTTTTTTTGCGGAAATAGAAGTTCTCAAAATTGGACGCAATTTTTTGATGATTTTTTTGGAGGAAAAGCGAAGCAGTGGAGCAAGGAACCACCAAGGGGGGGTAGCCTGGTGCTCACTAGACACCAGGCCGTGCCAGCCCCCCTCTGGTGGACTAATGTCTAGTGGGCACCTCGTGCCCATCTTGGCGTGATTCCAACACCCAAAAATCCTACAAATATGGAAACCTCCTGAAATTACCCTAGATCATAAGTTCCTCCGTCGTAACTCTCTGTATCTATGAAAAACCAATCTACAGAGAAAACAGTAGCGAAAATAGGAGAGAAACAGAGAGAGGGACTCAATCCCATAGGAAATAACCTCTCCCCATCTTGGGAGAGGCCATGGAGGAGGAGGCCTAAGGAGGGAGACTCTCTCTCCCCCTCTCTTCCTGTGGCGCCGGAGTGCAGCCAAGGGAACCATCGTTGTGGTGACCGTCTTCATCAACATCATCATCTTCATCGCCTTCCTCATGTATTTTCAGCGGTCCACTCTCCGGCACCCCGCTGTAATCCCCTACTTGAAGATGGTGTTCCATGCCTCATAGTATTAATCAATGATTGATTTCTATCCTATGATGTTTGAGTAGATCGATGTTGTCCTTTGGATTGATTGATGATCTTGATCGGTTTGATGTATGCTTTATTTTGGTGTTGTCCTAAGGTACTTTCCGTGAGGCGCACACATGAAAGATCCACACTATAGGGTGTTGCAATATGTTCATGAATCTCTTATAGTGGGTGGAGAGAGTGATAGATCCATACTAGAGAGTTGTGTGCATATAGGAGTAAAGAGGACTTGATACTTAAGGCTATGATGGGGTTTTACCTTAATAATTTTTAGTAGTTGTGGATGCTTGCTAGAGGTCCAAACATAAGTTCATATGATCCAAGTACGGAAAGTATGTTAGCTCATGCATCTCCCTCATATAAAATTGCAAGAATGATTACCGGTCTCGTCATCAATTGCCTAGGATGATTCTGCACACAATAACATCATTATTCCATACTCGCTATTTGTAATATATTCTAACTCTATTTAATACAACAACTATTTTCATATTTTAGTTCTCGAATATCATGCAAAACTATCCTCTTTAGGCCCACAACAAAATTTTATTTCTCGTTACTAGATAGAAGCAAACACTTGGTGTACGTAAAGTCGTATCGGTGGCAGATAGGACTTGAGAGAATATTGACCTTAGCTTTAACTCCTTGAGAGTTTGCACTCCATACTTACCACTTCCAAGGACTAAGGAAATGTTTCTCGATTATGGAGGTGATATAAGAGTTCGTCCTAAAGGGTTACGTTGATGCAAGATTTGACACAAATCCTGATGACTCTAAGTAGCAAACCGGATTCGTATAGTGGAGCAGTCATTTGGAATAGTTCCAAGTGAAGCATGGTAGAAGCATCTACAGTATGACATAAAGATTTGTAAAGTACACATGTATCTGAATGCTGCAAATCGGTTGACTAAAACCTCTCTCACAAGCAAAACATGATCAAAGCCCACAACTTATTGGGTGTTAATCACATGGTGATGTGAACTAGATTATTGACTCTAGTGCAAGTGGGAGACTATTGGAAATATGCCCTAGAGGTAATAATAAATTAGTTATTATCGTATTTCCTTGTTCATGATGATCGTTTATTAGCCGTGCTATAATAGTATTGATTGGAAACTCAAATACTTGTGTGGATACATAGACAACACCGTGTCCCTATTGAGCCTCTACTAGACTAGATTCTTGATCAAATATGGTTAAGGTTTCCTAACCATAGACATGACTTGTCATTTGATAATGGGGTCACATCATTAGGAGAATGATGTGAGGGACAAACCCAACCGTAAGCATAGCATCTGATCATATTAGTTTATTGCTACTCCTTTATCAATGTCAATGTATATGTTCCTATAACTATGAGATCATGCAACTCCCCGACATCGGAGGAATGCCTTGCATGTATCAAGTGTCACAACGTAACTGGGTGACTATAAAGGTGCTTTACAAGTATCTCCGAGGGTGTGTGTGTGTGTGGAGTTGGCATGGATCAAGATTGAGATTTTCACTCCGTATGACAGAGAGGTATCTCGGGGCCCACTTGGTAATGCGACATCACAATATGCTTTCAAGAAATGTGGCCAAGGAGTTAGTCACGAGATCTTGTATTACGGAATGGGTAAAGAGAGTTGACAGTAACGAGATTCAATTAGGTATGGAGATACCATCGATCGAATCTCGGGCAAGTAACATACCGCTGAACAAAGGGAACTGCATACGAGATTGATGGAATCCTTGGCATCATAGTTCGACTTATGAAGATCTTCGTGGAATATGTAGGAACCAATATGGGCATCCACGTCCTGCTATTGGTTATTGACTGGAGAGGTGTGTCGGTCATGTCTACATGATTCTCGAACACGTAGGGTCCAGGCGTTTAACGTTTGGTGACGCTAGAGTAGTATTGGGATCTGTATGCTGGTGACCGAATGTTGCTCGGACTCCCAGATGAGATCCTGGACGTCACGAGGAGATCCGGACTGGTCCAGATGTAAAGATTTATATATGGGAAGCCATATTTTGGCTACCAAAAAAGTTTTGGGTTTTATCGGTATTGTACCGGGAAGCTTCTAGAAGGTTCCATAGGGTTCCGGAGGAGTTCGGAAGGGTCCATCCAGCCCCTAGGACGTGCATGGGTTGTAAGGGGGTCATCCAAGCCTTGTTGGGCCAGCCCCCAAGGGCCCATGCGGCTAGGGGGTAGGAAACCCTAACGGCTTGTTCGGTTAGGCAGTGTTTGAAGAGGTTTGCCAGGTATTGAAAGGGATTAAATCCCTTGTAAGTCAAAATCCCCCTCAAACCTCCCCAATCCCCTTCAATCCTTGTGGTGAAGGGATTAACCAAACATGGCCTAAAGGGGAAGGCGCCTAGGAGGTGCCTTGGGGAGGGAGGACTCCTCCCTCTTGGCCGCCGGCCCCTCCCTTGGAGGAGGGGTTAGGGCCACGCCCCCTATTGCCCCTTGCCTCCTATAAATAGCGTAGGGGAGGGGAGGGCTGAACACATCAAGTCCTCGCCCTTGAGGCATCCCTCTCCCTCCTGTTTCTCCCGTTCATCCTCGTTCGCAGTTCCGGAGGCGCTTGGCGAAGCCCTACTGGGATTTCTCCACTACCATCTCCACCACACCGTTATGCTTGTTGAGATCCAATATACTTGTCCTTCCTCTCTTGCTGGATCAAGAAGAAGGAGACGTCATCGAGCCACACGTGTGCTGAACACAGGGGTGCCGCCCGTTCGGCGCTAGATCGAGACGGATCGCGATTGGATCATGAAGACATACGACTACATCAACCGCGTTATATATGCTCCCGCTTAGCGATCTAAAAGGGTATGTAGATGCAATCCCCCTCTCGTAGATGTTGATCTCCATAGATTCATCTTGATGAGCATAGCAAAAAAATATATTTCCCATGCGACATTCCCCAACAAAAGTGAAGAAGAAAGTATCACATCAACTCCACGTATCAACTTGTTATGGAGATGCGCATCAATAGATATCAATGCGAGGAGTAGGGATTGCATGCAACAAATGCACTAGAGAAATAAGTGCATGAAAGCTCAACTGAAGCTAAGTGCGTGTGTTGTGGCGGACCCAGGAATGAAGTTTGCCGGTGTGAAAAATTGGATCAAAAAAATTGAATATGAAAAGCAAGTCTACTAAACCAAAATTTATAAATTCAAATACCAAACACGTGAGAAAGCATAAAAGTGTCTTAGAAACTACTACTCCCTCTCTGTTTACATGGTATTCTATTTTTTGTGATTAAAATTTTGATTGTAAATCATCAATAATATATGAATTATATATCATAAAAAGTACACCGTTGAAAACTACTTTTCAATATGAATTGGATGGGGCATGTAACCTACATTTTATTGGTTAAAGTACTAGATTGGTTTTGTTTTTGTTTTCTTGGACATGATTGATAGTTTGGTGGATGCGTGATCCAATTAGTGAGATCTAAATTGGGCCCAATCGCTACAGCTTAGTGTGTGCACTCCAGCCCAAGCCCAATTCCTCTCTCCGTCACCCACAAGTCACCCACCCCTTCGTAGAAAGATGCACGCGGATGAGATGCCATGAACCGCTAGTCGCGAGAGGAAAATTGAGAGAGCCAGGCGAAGGATAGGCAGCACAGGTCGGGGCTCCGACATGAGAGACCCCGGGCGGCCTCCCGAGCTCGCCCCAATGGTACATCCGCCATTGGGTGTGCATTCAATTTGCTTGTTCATGAAGACCTCAGGCATTTGAGGAAGCCCGTCATCGAAATATGCAAGCCATGTTCTATAATGAAATGTTCCACTAGAATATGGAAGTGACAAAATAAGAGACTCTCTATATGAAAAACATGGTGCCACTTTGAGGCACAAGTGTGTGAAAAGAGGTAGTAGCATTATCCCTTCTCTCTTTTCTCACATTTTATTTATTTTTTTTCTTTTTATTTTTTTCTACCTTTCTTTTTTCTCCTTTTCTATTTCTTTATTTATTTATTTTTCATCTGGAGTCTCATCCCTACTTGTGGGGGAATCATTGTCTCCATCATCCTTTCCTTACTGAGAGAGTGACCTAAATAATGAATAGTATCACACTTCTATTTACTTACAACTCGATATGAAAAACTACTAAACAATATGGTTGTATATGAATGCCTCTGGCAGTATACCAGGATGTGCAATGATCTAGCGTAACATGTATAATAATGATGAACGGTGGCTTTGCCACAAATACTATGTCAGCTACATGATCACGCAAAGCAACATGACAATGAAGGTACTAGTCATATGATGTGATGGTGGAAGTTGCATGGCAATATATCTCGGAATGGCTATGGAAATGCCATGATAGGTAGGTATGGTGGCTGTTTTGAGGAAGATGTAAGGTGGCTTATGTGCAACACAACGTATCATGTAGCGCGGTTTAGATGCACCACCGAAGTTCGCACCGATCATCGAGGTGAGAACGGGCGATGCACACTACCGAAGAGGCTATCAAATATGAGGTGGTGAGAGTGCGTACATTCATGAATTCACATTAGTCATGAAGAACTCACATACTTATCGCAAGATTTTATTAGCTCTCTCGAAGCAAAGTACTACTCGCATGCCCCTAGGGGGAGGTTGGTAGGAGTTAACCATCGCGTGCCCCAGACCTAAGCAACACATTATTTCAACAAGAAATAAGAATGCTCACACATCATCACCATACCATAACCAATATTTAGATGAACAGAAAATTAACACCCTTTAACTATCAATATTTTTCTAACCAACAATCATGCACTCATGCCCTTTAATATTACCACATCAATATCATTAACCCACAATTTATCTTTATGTGCTAATGTGGTTTCGATTATGTACTCGTTGAATACCTATTATTTTTGGACTAGTCTTATAACCCATGGAAATTACCGTCGTTGTTTATTAACTCTAAAAAAACTAAGTGAAGAACGAGAGTGCAATTGTTTCTATAAAATATATAAGCCATCGTGCTCTAAAAGATATAAGTGAAGTACTAGAGCAACTACTTAGCTCAAAAGATATAAGTGGAGCACAAAGAGTAATCTAACAAATCATGGTGAATATGTGTCTCTCTCAAGTTGGTGTGTCCAGCAAAACATGATTGTGGAAAACTAAAACAAAAGCATCCTAAGATACATGACGCTCCAAGCAAAACTCATATCATGTGATAAATAGAAATATAGCTTTAAGTAACATACCAATGGATTGAGACGAAAGAGAGGATGCCTTCCGGGGCATCCCCAAGCTTAGACACTTGACTCTTCCTAGGATATTACCTTGGGGTGCCTTGGGCATTCCCAATCTTAGGCTCTTTCCGCTCCTTATTCCTTCATCCATCGTGATAACACCCCAAACTTGAAAACTTCACCACACAAAACTCAATAGAAAACTCGTGAGATCCGTTAGTAGGATAGGCGAACCATAAACATTAGGTACTATTAGAAATTAATTCATATTTTTATTACATAAAGTACTATATTCTAACTTCTCCATGACTTATACCCCCAGATATAATCAACAGCATCACCAAAACAAGCAAAGTATGCAAGCAAAAATAGAATCTGTCTAAAACAGAATAGTATGTAGTGATCAGAAATACACCCTACTTCTGTAACTCCGAAAATTCTATAAAATTAGAACAACCTAAGAAATTTGTATCAAATTTCTGTAAAAAAATTCATATCGAAAATACGTTCCAGTAAAGTTAGAGAAATTCTGCACTCGATGCAAAAGTTTTAGTTTTTGCACCATATCAATTCTACTTATCATTCAAATCATCTCAAAGGATTTACTTGGAACAAACACTAATTTAAACATAAAACACAATCATTACTATATCAATAATCATGTTATCACACATAAACAGAAAGTAGAACAAGAAAAATAAAGATAACTATTGGGTTGCCTCCCAAATAGCGCTATTGTTTTATGCCCCTAGCTAGGCATAATGCATATGATTCAAGTGACATCATCTTTGGTAGCATTCTGTGATAGCTTGGCTTATTAGGGATGATAGACTACTCATATCAATAAGGAATTCCTTCTTTTTCGGGAGCCCATTCGAATAGAACTCCCAGGTTAAGCGTGCTCAGCTTGGAGTAGTTCTAGGATGGGTAACCGACCGGGAAGTTGATCCCGGGTGCGCATGAGTGAGGACAAAGTGCGCAGAAAAGACTAGTATTGATATGTGGGGCCAGTCTAGATCCATCCAGGAGTAACGACCGTCGACGGGTGTGTCCGGGGCGTTACAAGTTTGGTATCAGAGCCGACCCTCGCGGTTACACGGATGTTTGCACACAGGTGCGCAGTCATGTTGTTCATGACGTTTGTGACCCGTCGTGGCACACGGCATGGTACATGTACTGGACTGGATGCATAGACGTTTGTGCCAAGAGGGAATGTTCATGTGGCCTGACGAGGACGTCGGTTCCTCTGAGTGGTGGTGTATGTGATATCTGGCTTATTAGGGATGATAGACTACTAATATCAATAAGGAATTCCTTCTTTTCCGGGAGCCCATTCGAACTAAACTCCCAGGTTAAGCCTGCTCAGCTTGGAGTAGTTCTAGGATGGGTGACCGACCGGAAAGTTGATCCGGGGTGCGCATAAGTGAGGACAAAGTGCGCAGAAAAGACTAGTATTGATATGTGGGGCCAGTCTAGATCCCGCCAGGAGTAACGACCACCGGCGGGTGTGTCCGGGGCGTTACGCATTTACATCTTGGGATGTGTGTTCATGAGGAGATTTTTCAAAGACAATAGGAAACACATCATCAAGCAATATCTTAGCATTATTAATACTACTCTCCTCAAAACCTTTTGTATTCTCTCTTACTATCCAATAATATTGTTTATTGCTGGCATTAAAAACTTGTTGGATAATATGAATAGGAGGAACTTATTTTTTCGTGTTTTCATCAACAATATGTTTATCTCGGAACACATGCCTCATCATATAGTCCTGATTATATAAAATTTCATGTATCACAGGATGTTCACGACTCATATTGTAGTGATCAAAGATATCTCAAGCCTCTTGCACTATATAGTCAAATTCATGCATCAGGATAAGAGTGGACATCTTCTTAGCCCTAGGGTATTTTATGACAGGCAACTCATAGAAAAGCCTTTGCAAAGTAGGGTGAGTGCACATAAATCTTCTTTCCAATTTAAGAACAAGAGCAAAAATAGTGTCGCCGTAACTTTTGGTTCTTTTAAGGATTGGAGTATCCTTGCAAGCTAAAGGCCATACAATTAAAGAATTCTTGGATAATGTTTTTTCCTATGATATTCCTTTTCATGCAACAAAAACTTCTACATCTCGTTGTGCGAGGGTTTCCTCCTTTGGTGGTTTGCCTCCATCCTCCGTTTCAATGATAAAATCATACTCCCTCCTTCCCTAAATAAGTGACTCAAAGGTGACTCAAGTTTGTACTAACGTTAGTATAAACTTGAGTCACTTTTGAGTCACTTATTCTTGGATGGATGGAGTACATGATAGCAACTTCAATCAAACAACTAGCAAATGAAACAAGCAAACTAGCAACGGTATATTTTTTATTTTTTATTCTTATAGCAAGCAAAATATAATATAATATAAAAAGTAGAACAAGTGAATGATAAGTTGTGAGAAGGTACTTGGTAGTAAGGCCGTGTTACTCCCTACCAACGGCGCCAGAAATCCTTCATGATACTTGTGATTTGTGTTGGGTTTTTCCGTGAAGAGGAACATATGATGCAACACAGTATAGATAATTATTTCCCTCAGTGAGAACTGAGGTTATTGTACCAATAGGAGGACCACACAACTCGCATCTTCAGCGCCTACGCAAAAAAGAGCAAACTTGTAACGCCCCGGACACACCCGCCGACGGGATCTAGACTGGCCCCATATATCAATACTAGTCTTTTCTGCGCACTTTGTCCTCACTCATGCGCATCCGGGATCAACTTCCCGGTCGGTCACCCATCCTAGAACTACTCCAAGCCAAGCACTCTTAACCTGGGAGTTCTGTTCGAATGGGCTCCCGGAAAAGAAGGAATTCCTTATTTATATGAGTAGTCTATCATCCCTAATAAGCCAGACTATCACAAAACACTTGCACCCAACGCGGGCAAGAGGGTTGTCAAACCCCTTCAACTCGTTACTTGCAAGAAGATAAGTAGTGTAGATAGATAGTTTAAATATATTAAATAATAAAAGGCAGCAAGGAAATAATAGTGCTTGAAAATTTATAAGTGAATAGACCTGAGGGCATAGTGTTCTCTAGTAGCATCTCTCTCGAATAGAGCATAAGCGGGTAAACAAATTACTGTTGGGCAACTCGTAGAAAAGCGCATAGTTATGCAATATTTATTCACGGCAATGACCATGTGTATATAAGAATCACGTCCATAAGCAAGTAGACCGACTCCTGCTTGCATCTACTACTATTACTCCACCCACTGACCGCTATCTAGTATGCATCTAGAGTACTAAGTAAAATAGAGTAACGCTTGGAGAACAGTGACTTGATATAGATAAAGAAAATCAATTAATATGAAACAACCCCATCATTTTATCCTTAATACATAGACATGTATTGTCCCTTTACGTCACTTGAATTTAGAGCATCGCCAGATTGAACCCACTACAATGCACCCCTCTCAGTTGAAGATATATCAATCTAGTTAGCTAAATCAAATCAATAGATCAAAGTGATTTAAGAAGCTATAATAATCATGCAAATAATAATCATATAGTTTAAGGAATACTCAAATCTTTTATCATGAATACTCTGAAAATAAACCCACAATTCATCGGATCCCAACAAACGCACCGCACAAAGTGATTATGTCAAATAGATCATTGCGAAGATGCGATGAACTTTGTATTGAAGAACATAGAGAGAGAAAGTCATCTAGATACTATATATGGGCATGTATTTCTGTGCTAGACTACTCACACATCATCATGGGAGCAACAAGGTTGATGTGGAGGTCCTCCGTGATTGACCCCCCTCACGCACGGCACCGGAACAGTGCTACAGATAGGCACACGATGGAACAAAGACTTGTGGCGATGGGAGAAGTGTTTCGGGAGCTCCACTATAGTTTTCGGAGTATATGAGAATTTGTAATCCACAGAACGAGGTCAGGAAACGAGGGGGTGGCCCACAAGCTAATAGGGCGTGACCACCCCTGGACGCGCCATGTTGGCTTGTGGGCCCTTGTGTGCCCCCGCCTTCTTCTGAAGTTTCCACGTATTTTTTTGGTCCAGAAAAAATCATCAAAAAGTTTGATGGTATTTGAACTCCGTTTGGTACTATAAACCTGAAAAGCCAAAAAACATGCAAAAAACAGCAACTGACACTTGGTAGGTTAATAGGTTAGTGCTAATAAATAATATGAATCAGCAAATAAATGCCCAAAAAGTAACATATAATGATAATATTATAGCATGAAACAATTAAAAATTATAGATACATTGAAGACGTATCACCTTCTTGTTCTTCTTCAACAACAGCTTTCAACTTTTTATTTAGGACATTACTGCTATCTTGTGTTAAAACACCAGGACATACAACTGCACTGGAGCAACTACTCTAACTTTCATACGCAACACCTTGCTGATCAACAACATAAACAAGACGATCACCATATCATAAGCAACATGCTCAGAATAAACATCTAATTGTTGCCTCTATACTACACTGGTAGGTGGTGGATTTGCCCTAACTAAGAAATTCAATACCAAATTCTCCTCATTCTGCCTCTTGATCAACTCAGTTTAACATTACTTTCAACCAAATCCAAGCCCAGCTCTCCAGAGTCTCCATGTAATACAGTGAATCATAAATACGGAAGCCTTGTGTTTCTATCAATGCAACAATATTCAAATATGTCACATCTAAACTGCATAGCTTCCTCTCTAAAGTTTCTTGAGCATCAAAATGGATTCTAACATTCCAAATGACTTCATACAAACTACACATCACATGCAATTTGACTTGATCATGACAACCTAACCCTAATTACAAATAGCAGTACACCCTAACCCTAGTTAGAAGGAAAGACAAAGAAACTTACACTATGCCATCGACCTCATGCGTCAACTCATGGCTACTGCTAGGGTTCGCCATCCAAAGTTGCGTTAGTCGTACCTGGTGCTCCATGGAGAGTGTCGGCTCCATGAACTCGTCATCGTCGTTGGAGTAGGGAGAGCTCGAGTAGCCGTCGTCGATTCCTCTTGACGCAGCGTTGTCCAAGCCGGGAATGCTTCTTCTAGCATCGCCGCCGCTGCTACCGCCACCAGCACTAGTGGAGCTATGGTCCGAGGAGGAAGAGAGGAGGAGAGGAGAACAAGCGGCCGAACTGGTTCGAGCCGGACCAGTCCTAGTCAGCACACGGGTACGTGTCGATTCACCAACGTGGCGCCTGACATGTGGGTCCCGACCATCAGTTTTAGTGTCAATTCGTCTAAATACATAATTTAACTCTTTTTATAACGACTCGCCCCAAACTTAGCACTGACAAGTAAAATTATCAAAAGTGGTATGAATTCACCACGAGTGCTACAAATGTAGTACTCCCTCCGTTTCAGTTTATAAGTCCGACACGTGTATCTAAGTTATCAATTTAACCAACTTAATAAGAGGCATATATTACAAAAAATATATTATTAAAAACTCTAATGATATAATTTTTATGTTAAATAATATATTTTATATAAGTCAATTTGACGACCTAAGTACATGTGCATGTCTTATAAACTGTGATGGAGGGAGTAGTACTAACACGTACGTAATTAATTCTAAATGGTCTTTGTTCATATGGTGTTGGCCACTCGAGTCCAAATATAAGATCTGTATAGGATCTCTATCTGTTGCTAGCACCCATGTTTTTCTAGGAACTCTCTTTCTTGTGAGTAGTGATAGTATCCCTTAATTTAACTGCGGATCATACGACGATTGGATGAGTTTGGCTGAAAGGCTGAAACGCGACGTCGCCATTTTCAAGAAACGGGATCGATATGTACTGTACCTCGGAGGTTTCGGCTATACCCATGTTGAAGGAGCACGTGTAGGACGTGATAGTAGTAGATAGATAATCCAAAACCCCGGAGCAGTACGCACTCGGATGTAACGCCACCACCACCGGCGCGACGGCCGCGGGGAGAGCAGAGCACGATCGATCGTGGGCGCATACGTAGGGTGGGGTGGTGGCCTCGTGGCGCCACACCGGGGAAGTGGGCGCTTGGACTGACCCCGCCCGCCGCATCGGCGTTTTCACCGCGACCAAAGCGATAGTTTCCTCGGGACGGGATGGAGACCAACCCCCTCGTTGGCCACGGCGCCTCGTCTTGCCCGCTGCCTCCCGTGGCAGTATATGTAGCGCCCCTCCTTCCTCGGTTCATTTTACTCGCTGCTCTTGGCATTTACGTTCTTGGGCTCTCGGGCTCCTCCTCCTCCTCCTCTGGCCAATGGTGGAGCACCCGACGAGGCCAGCAGCAAGGCGACGCCGGATCGTGCTCCCGTGATCGGCTGAGGCGCCTGCTCTGCTGCTTCAAGGTACGGTCTCTCGTTGATTTGACGATCTCCACATCCGTTGTTGTTACGAGCAAAGGTGAAATCTGCCATGTGTTTTTGGGGGCCAATCTGCCATTTGAGAACTCGGTGCTTATAGATTGTTGTGTGTTCCTCCAATTGGGTATGAAATCCATCGCTTGAAGTATTTAAACGTGTGACCAACTGAACTTCTAGTAGACTTACTCAACTGAAGTTGTTGGCTAATTGACAGACAAATCTGACGATGTTTTGACAGTTGTGCTAACCACACAAAGTGTGTGACTAGGCTGTATAGCGCTTTTCATTACCAGTAATTAACCTGTAGGAGTTGATGTTCAACTTGTTAGGTTAAGATAGGCATCTGGCATCATTTTAATCAGTATAGTGTTACATTTGAGGCATGCTTATTGTTCAACTCCTGCAGGAGACTGCACAAGCACTGACAGAATCGACACAAGACAACCAATAGCGCGTACGTACAGATGGCCGAGATTGACACGAGGCCCCTAGAATCCGTGCAGTCTGCCCTGAATCTCTTCGAGCAGAGAAGTGACCACAGCAGGTTCAGCAGCCCCGACAGAAACGTGAGTACTTAGTTTCTCAACTTCGTACAATCACATAACTGTTTTCCTAATTCATGCCCACATCCGTCGTTCTTTTCTCTGACGCATGTTGTTTGCAAGCGCAGGAGCAGGAGATCGACGTCGTGGCCAAGGAGCTGGCGACCTGCAAGCTGCAGCTGGAGGCCAAGGAGAGCGAGAACAAGCAGGCCAACATGAAGCTGGAGGCCCTGCGGAAGACCATGCAGGACCTCTCGGAGAAGTACGACCAGGCGTGCCTCGACGCGCACCGCCGCATCACCGAGCTCGAGGCCGACAACGTCGCAATCACCACCAGGCAGTCCCAGGCCGCGGCCGAGTGCGAGGCGCTGCGCGACGAGCTGGACGTCGCGGTGGGCGAGCTCGACGCCGTGAGGCGCGCCAACGCGTACGTGCTCGGGGAGGTGGAGTCCATGGAGACGAGGCGGATCCTGGAGCGGGAGAGCGCGCGGGACGGGCTGATGCGCGTGCTGGAGCTCAACGAGGCCGTGCTCGAGTCGGCCGTCGCGGCGATCAAGGCGGAGGAGGAGCGGTCCGTGTACTTCCAGGAGGTCACGCTCCAGATGTTCAGCTCTGACAAGAACCTGGAGGCGATCAGGAAGCACAAGGAGGCGATGGAGGGCATGGAGGGGGAGCTGCTGGCGAAGACGGTGGAGGTCGAGTGCCTGCGCTCCGAGCTGCTGCAGCTCAAGGAGCTTTACGTCTCGTCGTCAGAAGGGGTCATGGTTCCGGCCTCGGCGACGGTGCAACATGCCGACGGCGAAGCTGTGGCAAACCCCGCGGACGCCGTTCTGTCCTGTGACGACGACCACGTCGACGTCAATGCTGGCAAGTCTGACAATGGGAAGGGAAGCCAAGAACCAGGAGGAGAAGTCGCTGATCTTGTCAATGGATGTCCAGAAGTTGCAGAAGCCTATTTGGACAGTGAATTGCCGAGGGAGGAGTGTCGAAACATTCAATCTGGTGACGGGAATACCAACGTCGCAACGTCTGCTGATGCCGTGGAAGTTCGGGCAGGACAGAGGAGAAGGGTTCGTTTCATGCCTGAAAGCCCGATGGAGGATTTCAAGAGCGTGAACTCCGAGTGCTGCAAGTTCATGGACGCCGGCATCGGCATGTCCGAAAGCCAGGCAGCAACGAGAGGCTCAGAGCCAGAGGCTGCAGGTGCCGGCTTTGTCTCTGAGATCGTGGAGGTGAACTCCAAGGAGGCCGATGGCGACGGCGAGTTGTACACGAAAGATCAGGTCGTGGACGTTGACAGGCTCGGCGACGGGTACGTGCTCGTCGCTAAGAAGGCCGACGGCGGGGCGCTCAAGGACGAGAAGCTGGACGCGGCGCAGGCGGAGATCAGCGACCTGAGGTTCAGCCTGGAGGAGGCGGTGAGGCGGGCCGAGCTGGCGGAGGAGGCCAAGGCGGCGCTGGAGAGGGAGCTGCGGGAGGAGATCCAGACGAAGCAGCGCACGCCGCGGCAACGCGCGCCGGGGGAGGACGGACGCCTGAGGCGTGTGGAGAGCACCCCGGCCGCGCCTTCCTGGCGGCGGCCGACGCCGTCCCAGGCACCAGCAGGCGGGAAGAAAGGCGGCGGCAGGCCGCCTGCATCGCCGGGCTGCCTGACCCTGGGGAAGGCGCTGAACATGAAGTACAAGTGAAGCGCGCCAGGGTTTTGAGCCGTGTCGGGTGTCACAAATTTCGCCTGCGTGGTATCGCCATGTCGGAACGATGGATGTGAGACGAATGTAACGTCATCTGCTTGTGTTCGTGCCTGCAATTCCAGTCGTCTTGAGAACAAAGTTGTTTAAACTTGCAAATCGAACTTGAGGCTGTCAAAGAATTTACTTTTGCCATGTCCCGTCACATGTTATTTCCGTTAAATCAAGTACTCCCTCCGTATCTAAATATAAGTCTTTTAAGATATTTCACTAGATGTCTACATACAAAACAAAATGAGTGAATCTATACTCTTAAGTATGTCTATATACATCCGTATGTAGTTCATTACTGAAACCTCTAGAAAGACTTATATTTAAGAACGGAGGGAGTAGATTTCTTTTTGTTGGGTGATGATACTTAAGTCGATTTTTGAGATACTTAATCCTTCATAAAACGTAAGCTGTGCTTGTCCATATAACGCATACACTCATCTTATGAACACACACGAGAATGTCTCTTTAGGAAATTCTAAAATAAATTCAAAAATAATGCAAATATTAGGGCTTGAACTCTTGATGAAAGAGTATACCAATGTTCCTCTAACCATTAAGGTTTGTGATTTTAACGGTTCTTTAGATGCACGACTTTGACTATTAACACAATACTCCTTTCCGTAAAGAAAATATAAGATGGTAGTCATCACCATGCGCCTACCAGATGTTCACAACTTCCACAGACGACACTGGAGGGGGTGACGCATCAAGGACATAGCCTTTTGCGGAACCGTAAGGATAATCTTTAGATCACTGACCCAGTCCGAAAGTTACTTCCATCTTCTTTCAGCTTAGCTTTCTTTAGGAACGATTCAAAATCACGGGAGCTACTGCGTGAGCCATTGATCTACAACATAATTTGGAAAGACAACTTGGACTATTGTTCATGATAATGAGTTCAAATCAACATCTCATATGGTTTTTTCCAGTTTTAGAACCTTCTAGGAGGTTCCTAAACCTGTTTTTTTTTGTTTATGTTTTTTTTGTAATTTCTTTTTTCTTTTCTCTCCCTTTTCTTATTTTTTTTTTCAATTTCGTTTCTTTTTTCCTTTTCTATTGTTCTTTTATATGTTCGTGTGTTTCAAAAATTATTCGTCAATGCCAAAAAAAATCGTGTTACAAATAATCGTTCATGTTTTCAAATTTGTTCGGCGGTTTCAAAAAATGTTTTCGTTTGTAAAAAAATTTCATGTTTTAAAATATTGTTTCTAATTTACAAAAAATGTTTGTAATTTTCGAATAAGTTTATATTTTTTAGAAATGTTCGTGTTTCTTTCAAATGTTCAATAATTTCAAAAATGATCGTGTTAGGTATAAAAAATGTCCAGGATTTAAAAAAAATTGTTCATGTTTTTCAGAAATTGCTTGGAATGTTTTGGTTCTAAATTCCACAACTGTTTGAAAAATGTTTGTACTATCAAAAAGTGTTCTTGTTTCAAAATTGTTCATAAATTTTTAAATAAATCATGTTCAATTTTTTCTGGAGTTTCAAAAGGTATTCTAGTATAAAACATTGTTCGCAAAATTCCAAAAATGCTCAAAATGTTTCCATTCAAAATTATCAGAACTTTTCAAAGAATGGTCATACTTTATAAAAATATTGATAATACTTTATAAATATCATATTTCCATTTTTTATGATTTTCATACAATGGTCCTGTTTCAGAAATAATTTGCAAATTTAAAAGTGAAAATGTTTTCAATTTCCTTGACGGAGTTTTTTTTTCACCTTTTAAAATTTTGTTCTGGAATTATATATATGTCCCTGTTTCAAAAACTGTTCATGATTTTCGGAAATGTGGAAATTTTGAAGAAAAATATTCACGGTATTCAAAAGTAATTCCGTTTCACAGAACATTCAGGTTTTATTTTTAAAAAATGTGTTTGTAATTTGAAAAAGAACACCGGATCAGCACCCAGTCGTAGATCCCCCGTGCACGCGAGCGACAGCCTGCTGCATGGAGCGGAAGGTAAGAGCTCCCATACAGTCCGAAAAAAATTATTTTGTTTTTTTTGGCGATTCCAGAGGCGACAAATTGATTGCTATGACCCAATCCACCGGCGGGTCTTTGTTGGCTGGCCCAATCCAGTTTTTATACCTCTTTTTCGTTTGTGGCGCTGTTGCGGTTTAGTTTGGTTTCTCTGTTGTGATTACTGTGTTGTTTTTGTTTGTGTTTCCTCTTTTGGTTATTTCTTACTAATAACACAAATGCCCGTGCGTTGCAACGGAAGACATTGGTACATGTCTCATGTCTACACCTTTTTCTTTCATTTCTCGTCTCAATTTGTCACATGCACATGTGCTGCAACATCAAAATTCTTCACACTCCTGTGGTTTTCCTATATGCTATTTGAAGAGGAAAAATGACTAGTTCGATTGATGAAGCACGTTAAATACCTCAATAGGTTATCAATACATTTTATTATGTTCACCAGTGCAGCATATATTTTCATTTTAATTACTCCCTCTGTTCTTAAATGCTTGGGACAATAGCCCTTAAAAGGGTCCCCACAATTATGTGTTTTATTAATAAAAAATATGTTTGATAGAAAAGATAAACAACAAAGATGCGCTTATGTAGGATCGAACTGAGGACTATGCGGTAAAAGGTTTAAGATCTAGCCGTTGGGCTACTAACACGATAGTAGTACTCATAAATAACCATAATAAAACGTATTGAATTTAAAAAAATGAAACGATGGGCCTTGACGTTGTGAGAGGCAGCCTGACGTTGTGGCTTGGGCTGCGTGGCCCACACGAGCGGATGGGGCAGCGAGCGAGAGGCCAACGGGAGCTCGTCCCCTTCCCCCTGTCCGAGGTAGGGAGACAACGGAGATGGACTCCGGCCAAGCAACGACGCCTGGGGCGGATCCGGCGGGAATGGGTCCATGGCAACAGGATCTGGGCGAGGGAGCGTGGATCTGAGCGTCGACGTGCTAGAGATGCGACTGGGAGCTCGGGCGTCCATGGCGGTGTGTGGTAGAGAAAACATGGTGAGGCAGGAGAGAGATAAAAGGGAAGAAGAAGGGGCGAGCAACGCTGATGGCCTGGGTCGTCCGCGAGGTGGACGGGGTCAGGCGGCGTGGGAGCTCCGGCTCCGGTCAGACTCGGTATCTCCTCTCCGAGATCTGGCGCGGGGTGCGGGCGACGGCTGCTCGGCCCGGATCGGGCCCGGGGCGGGTCGAATCTGGGCCTAGTGGGCTCGTGTGGGAGGAGGGACTGCAGGTTGAATATAAAAAACAACAGGGGCTTTTTTGCAAAACGGCAGCGACGGGTTTTTGACAGAAGCAATAGCCGCTTTATTATTAGGTAAAGATTTTTGATATTTACTTATTTTATTCGTTTTTAATACATGGAGAATCTATTTTTTGTATGATGAGCATGTTTTAAATACACATTCAACAATTTAATACTCCCTCCGTCCGGAAATACTTCTCCTAGAAATAAATATATTGGATGTATCTACAACTAAAATAAGTCTAGATTCATCAATTCCTAGGACAAATATTTCCGGACAGAGGGAGTAATATACAATGTTTTTAACGGTGAATATGTTTGATATACTGTGATTCTTTTTTAAATATGTACTGAATATTTTACAAATACACGATAACCATTTTGTTAATACGTGCCAAACATTTTTATTAAACAAAATCCTTTTCAATGTTTTTTAGAGAAACTTCGTATTTTATGGTAAAACAGAAACCACCTAAAGAACTGAAGCAAACTGGGAGAAACCAAAGAAAAATCTTAGACAAACAAGCCCTGGTCGTAGGAAACACTAAAAAACCACCCCGTTGTAAAGTCATTCTTCATGACAATGAATGTCTTTCCTCGTCTATAAGATGCTGAAGGCTTCATATATGAGAAACTTATTGTTTTCTCTCTAACTTTATAGCTCCGCTGAGTTAAATTTGGTTTTATCTGGGTTATTTTTATGGACACAAGCTAGAGATGCCTTATTACTCTGGCAATGCAGCGCAGGTCGGGAGAACAACAAACAACCCCGTGTGCGTTGGGTCGCCCAGTGCGGGGGTACGGTGCACGTTTTCTTTGTCTTTTTCTATTTCGCGTCTTCTTTTGTTAGTTTTATTTTATGCTATATCTTAATTTTAATGTAATTCATAAAATGGTAAAAAAAATATACTCAATATTTTCATAAATATTTCGGAATTGGAAAAAATATAGGCGGAATGTTTTGATAATTTCATGAAATGATTCAGAATATAAAAGTTGCAGAAAAATCATGAGTTTAAAAAGTGTTTCAATTCTTCTAAAAAGATCATTGAATCTAATAAGGTGTTCGAAAATCTGAAAAATGTTTTAATAAAATTGTTGAAATTTTAAAAATGTTCCACAATTTAGAAATAATATTCATCTTGGCGTGAGAACCTCGAGTTCAAAGCTAATCGTGAATTCCGACTCTATAGGCTAAGCATTAAATTCTACGGAATTCCTCGTTTCTAAGGCAAAGAAAACTTACAGTTAGGACATCAAACCCAAGCAGGTATAAACCTTTCCTTCTTTCTCTATCTAGAAGTAAAATAGAATAACTCAGTTGAAGAAATAATATATATCAATATCCTCTAATGTTTATAAATAAATCTAGAATTTTCTAAATTCTTAAAATTTCCAAGAATTGAAAATGATAAAAGGAAAAAAACATGGACAGAAAAATAAAATAAAGAAAAACCAAACGGAAACCTTCCTAAAAACTGGTAGGGGAAATGGTAGTAAAACCCAAGTGGATCGGCCCACATACGCACCGACGGTTGCGCGTTTCCTCGAAACCACTACTTCAGAGGTACGTTTTGAAAAGGTTACCCTAGCCTCCTCATACGGTGACAAGTGACTTGGCCCATGTGCAGCACTTGTTGCCATCATGGAGTTTTGGTGGAATTTTCATATGAGCATGGGTTATTGTTAACAGTAATACATATAACGACGTTGTATTATCCGGACACTGCAGCGCAAGTCGACAAAACACACCTCCTCGTGTGTTTTCGGTCGGCCTAGTCCGGGGGCAGGGTGCCCGTTATCTTTGTCTTCTTCTTCTTTCTCTTTTTTTCTATTTGCTTTTTATTTTCAAATTTACTTTATTTTATATTTTATGTTTTTAATGAACATTTTGAAAATGGCAATTTTTGTAAAAATGTTGATAATTTAAAAAAATGGAATTCGAAAAATATGATGGAAGTTTTTGGTTAATTTTATAAAATATTTCTGAATATTAAAGTCTTTGTTTCTTTAAAACTTCCAAAAATAATAAATTTTCATGAGTTTAAAAAATATATCAATACTTCTAAAAATATCATTGAATCATAAAAAGTGTTTGCGAATCTTAAAAATGTTCCACAATACAAAAATATTGTTTAAAATTTTAAAATGTTCCCTATTTTTTTTAAATAGTCAACTTGTTGGGAGAACCTCGCGTTCCAAGCTAATTGTGAATTCCAACTCTATAGGCTAAGCATTAAATTCAGGAGAATTCCAGGTTTCTAAGACAAGGAAAAGTTTAGGTTAAGAAATCAAACCCCAAGCAGGCACAAACCTTTAAATTTTTTATCTATCCAGAAGTGGAATAGAAAACCCGATTGAAGAAATAATATATATCAATACCCTTAAATATTTATAAATACATTTAAAATGTTAGAAATTCATAAATTTTCAGTAACTAAAAATGAGAAAAGGGAAAATATGATCAGGAAAATTAAACAAAGAAAAAACAAACGAAAACCTTCCTAAAACTGAAAGGGGAAATAGAGTGAAGCCCAGGTGCATAAACCCACGTACTTGTTGTAGTTTGCGTGTTTGCCCGAAATTATTGCTTAGGGGGTACGTTTTGCAGTGGTTACTCCAGACTCCTCATGTGGTGACAAGTGGGGTAACACATGTGTGACACCTTCGTCATCGAAGAGTTTGGGTGGGGTTTCATACTTGCGCGTGAGGAATATGACGCTGACTGTGCTTCCTTTTTCTCGATCATTTTGTCAAATGAAGTATCTTGTAAACTAATACTAGTAGGCTTCATTGTAATGAGCAGAGCCGTACTCATGAAGGGGGGGGGGGGGTAATGAGTGTGGCTTTTTTTACAAGAAAATGGAGGGGTGGGACAGTGTAGTTTTCTTTTTGCGGTGGGCTCGACACGACGAGGACCTCGTCACCCTGCACCAGAGTATGGCAAGAATCTTAAATCCTCCTTTTTATTTTATTTTGAATGATTGACTTGGATAGTGTGTTTGCTTCACCAATTCTTAGAAATGAGTTTGTCTTAGACACATAGATGTTTACGCTCATGATTTACTCGATTTAGGCTAAGCTTTGTACCATTGCTGTCCAATTTAAGAACTAGGGTTTCAGTCTTTTGGTTTCGTATCAATCAACTCATGAAGTGAACAATTTGCATTCTTTTCGCTAACATGCAAGACCGATGGGAGAGCCGCTCCCAACGGAGATACATCATGGGGGATTTTTGTGCGGAATAGCCTAATGTTCATACAACATCTCAAGTATGCCCGGTTATCCATCTAAAGTAACATCATTCGTTAGATCGTAGGCATGAATAATTAATCATTGTATTTATGTCGGTGTTGTGTTGATTTTTATGCTAAAAGTTGTTGGGCACCATGTGTGGATGCTTTTTTCTGATGACATGAGACAGTGATGCACCTAGAATAGGGGTGGATGATGAGTCAAGCTGACTCGATCGGCAGGACTCATTACCATAATGAGCTCAAATATTAACTCAGCTCAGGCTGCTCAGTTAGTGCATCTCGCAAGTTGTTTAACACATGCAACTCGTTACACAAGTGAACAGTAGAGCATGCATATGCATATATTCCAGTTCAGAGCATGAAGATCATGTACTATATCTATACAATCATGCATGTGAGTGTCAACGATAATTACTCCGATCCACCCCTTAACCCTGAATGTCCCCGATGGTTTCCAGTCTAGCTAGCAATTAGCAGCAACGCGTCCCTCTAACTCCTAAGATGTTCAAGCATAGCATGTGCATGATGAAAGGCCATGCGTGCGAGAGGACATCCTTAGTGGGCGGGCCCTGGTGTTTTGCCAACAAATGTAACCACCCTTGTCCAGTTAGTTAGTTACATAAAGCGCCGAATGCGTTTGGCGGAAGCAAAGCACCAGCACGCACGCACGCCGTAGTACCGAGCTAGCTGTGCCGCTTTATGTTTCAGTTGATGAATCGGTTGTAAGTGACACCTAACGGACTAACCGAGCGAGACGAGGGTCAATTATTGATACAGACACATCGTCAAGTTGATTCTGCGGGCCCCCGGCAAGCCCTCATATACACGCTCATACACTCATATCTATAAACGCATACACGCATAATCTATTCTATGGACACCTTCGATAGACTGAGCCGGCATATCATCTTGAAATTTAGAAAGTTATCGTATGTGCCTCGTTGTAGGCGAAAACATCTCATCCCATTAAAAGCGTATCGTCGAAAATCTTATTTTTTTTTAGAAATAAAGCACCAAAACTTGAACCCGATGGACTCGAAATACCACTGTCCCTCTAACCATCCAACCACAGGTTGCTTTGCAGCTATAATATTCTTTTAACCATTTTATAATCCATCAAGCAATGTGATATAAATTGTGATAAGATTAGGGGAAATACACTTTGATTTCTGATTGTATATACACTCTATATGGGATTATTATTTTTATTGATTAAATAAAAAAATAGTTAAGAACCATTTTTAGAATAAACTTGACTTATTTATGTACTAGTATATAAATTTTCAAAACAAAAATAACCAATGTTGACTTCACACCGAAAAAGACAAAATATTATTTGCTATTATAGATCACTATTCACATTATTTAGACCAAAAAGTTATCTTTTTTGAAAAGAAGTCGAAGAAGATTTTTCTTTTTGTGAGTTTTTTCTTATGAGTGCAACGGAAGGTCAAGTTTATTTTAAAAATATTTTTATTTTTTTAACTGTTTATCAATTTGTTTTTCTATATAGACTATAGATGTTCTCATATGCCAAAAATCATTGTTTTGACCTTTTCAACAATCTTTTTTATAAATTAAACTCGGCATGAAAGTATTTTATGATTTGACCCTTTTGACAACGCCATAGCCCATGACGTTATTGTCCAACATAGAAACGCCGAACAATATAGCGTTTCTGCTCTTGTCCACTATCAGATCGAGCACGCGTACGTGACAAGTCAGAAATGTCAAGCTAAATCCCGTTTCTGAAAACGTCACCGGTCCTGGCATTTCTATGTAGGACAGCAACACCAAAGGCCTCGACGTTTTCAAATAATATAGAAACATGAAGACCTTTAATGTTGTTGTCCTATATAAAAATGTCGGGGTCAATGGGTTTTCAAAAACGACATCTAAGGTCAGAATAGTGATTCGTTCGCGTCCTAAGATTAGGCTATACGTAGAGCTGGATCATATCATACATGACCTGACGGGTGTACTGGATGTGGATGACAGATGGATGGATGCTGATACGTACGTGTGAGGTGTGACACGACCCCCTACCCGTCTTCGTTCGTTAGTTATGCTGGCCTGTGTGCATGCTGCAACCTTACTCCTGGGGGCGACCTTTATGTTACGTCAGTCAGTGCTCCGAATCATTTCCGTCGAAAAGCCGATGTGACGTGCGAATTTATATATATCCCAAATATATAAAAGCCTATCTTCCACCCGGAAGAAAGAAAGGTATGCCACCGATCAAAATGCATATATGCTTATCCTCTAGCCAGGAGGTGGTTGGAGCTAGCGGGGATCTAGTGACACGAGAGGCTACCAGCAACAGCAAAGCACGAAGGAGAAGGATGGATATAGCACGTACGTGGTGTCGGCGCCCGGGTGCGTCCCTTCACATATCCAGTCCGCATGGCACTGTCGCCTTGCTTGCATGAAAAGGAAGTGGCAGCGGCGCCGCACGGCGGTCGAAAGGAGCCTGCGCCGGCGCCGTCGCACCGGAACGAAGCAGTGCTTTTCACCGGTTGGCTGCTCGTACATAGGAAAGGCTGGCGTTGGATTCGGACGGAGGTGCGCGCGACCGGGTACGGGCCATGTCCTTGTCGGTCGTACGCCGTCCTGGTCTCCTTGTTCTTTACTACTTCTAGGAAAATGGCTCGGGGGCTTTATTACGTGGTGACAGCCCATTCCGACTAAATTCTCCTGAAGCTATCTGCTACTCCCTCCGTTTCTAAATATAAGTCTTTTTAAAAGATTTCATTAGGGGTACTACATATAGATGTATATAGACATACTTTAAAGTATATATTCATTCATTTTGTTTCGTATGTAGCCATCTAGAGAAATTTCTAAAAAAAATTATATTTAGGAATGAAGGAATTACTAATTAACGTTCAGCAATTTTGTGGGATCAAGTAGTTTGCTATACCTATACGGCTTTCTCGTGGCCCATTCCGACTCTGGGTTATGCCTATCTATGTCCTCTGGATGGAGCCCAGCTCGACTTTTGACTGAAAAATAGCCAAAGTAGCAAAATTCGGACCCAAACACGTAGTGTGTCACTAAGAGAGAGGGAGGGAGGGAGGGAGAATAATTCTGGAAGCGGAAAGTGAAGACGTACGCCATGGCGTGAACCGGTGAACGCTAGCTAGGAGCTCGCAGTTCGCATGTCGGTCGCCGACGTGTATATTGGGCATGGAAACCATGCATATTTGCACATGAAAATCTACTTTTATACCTTAGCGAACCCAATATCATTTTTCCTAAATAAAACAGTAACATCATTCGCACTTGTTATCATGTTCCATATATATCATCACCTTGCACAAAAAAAGTAGTTCCATATATATAATCAATCACGTACCCAAACATATTATTTGGGTAGGATATATACATAATTTAGATGCAACCTACGTGCACGACGTGAGCAAACTGACAACGGATGACGATAGATAAATAATGCTTAATTATCTCATTATGATTGTAGAGTCGTAGAGGCAACATTTTGGCTGCATTGCCATCTAGTTATAATCAAACAAACAATCCTTAGTTAATACTCCCCCTTCCTAAATATAAATCTTTTAAGAGATTTCACTAAATGACTTACATACGAAGCAAAATGAGTTAACCTATATTTTAAAATATGTCTATATACGTATGTAGCTCACTAGTGGAACCGTTAAAAAAACTTATATTTAGAAACGAAGGGAGTAGCACACATCATCACGTATAGTAAATAGACTTCGATTTTACTGAAAAATTTATTCTCAGACTTATCTACTTCGTATTGGGCCATTCACCTTACTAGGACATCACATATAGAAATATGCCCCCATCTCGTTAGGGTTTCTTTCCTCGCTCCACTGACGACTTCGAGAATCCCTCCTCCCCCCTCCCTCCCAACGTTTGATAGATCCCTATAGCTGGTAGTTGTTCCTCGGGCTGATCAAAGGGTGACCTTTGTGTCGTTTCCCATCCCTGTGTGATCTTCTAGTTGGGGCTTCATTTGGCTGGGGCTTGGGGCTCCTGGTTCCTGTCCTATGGGTTAGGGTTTTGCACCATGGCTTCGAGTACGTCCAAATCGGGCGTGCATGATCAAGACGGTCCGGATAAGATGATGAGGCGACTAGGACTTACCGAAGAAGACATAGATGGTGGATTGACGAGATGACAGACCCGCCGCCAGCAGAAGCTACTAGATGGCTAGCAGTTGTGTGAGCTCATATGGAGAAGGAGTTGAGTGAGTTTTATTTTACAAAAATATGAGAATAGCTAGGGATTTGGCTAAGGATGTGAAGTTAAGATTGCTTGGAAACACCACGTTCACAACACAGTCCACATGTTTGGGAGATTGGGATAAGGTGATGGATGGAGGTCCATTAACATGTGAGGCAACCCGATCCTGATGGGTGTATATGATCGTTTCTCTAAGATGTCATTAATTCAGTTGAACTCGTTTAAGATTTGGGTTCAAATACATGATCTACCATATGGGTGTAGTTCTATCATGAAGCCTTTGGCATCTAAGGTAAGCAAATTTGTTTTTATGGGGGTATACGTTTAATGTTCTCTCTGGAATTTTTCTCGAGCTAGAGTTCGTGTGGATGTAAGAAAGTCCTTGAAAAATGTTGTATCGATAGTTAGGGATAGTAAAAGGCAAGCTTTTTGTCGTATGACTCGGAACCTGGATATGAATTGTGGAGATGAAATTCATTATCCGTCTACTCTGTACTTGAACAAATTGTGTCCAAATTGGATCACGTGGTCAGTTGGTGGTCGTGACCACGCTTGAGGTTCCGGTCGCGGTCGAGGGAGAAGATCAGGTGCTTGTACAATGATGAATACTCTAAAACGAGTGATCAAGAATATGAAAGCCATGACCATGAGCTGGAATATGTTCATGAGGATGATCTTGACGAAGAAGAGCTCCAGCGTCAACTGGAAATTATTAGGCAACACAATGTGGTGCATGCCAATACTTATGGTAAGGTGGTAGTTACTCGCACTATCACCTCCTGATGGTGGAAAAGTAGGAGACATGATACATAAGCTTGATGGTCAGAATTCAGGAACTGAGGGCGGTGCATTGACCCTGACTCCTAAAAGGGACCCGAAAAGGTCGAAGAAGGGAGAAAATAGTGCAAGGCATTGCACTAATGATAGATCGGTTAGCTCTAGGATAGAGCACCTCCAGAAGCAATGAAGCTTTTAAGCCGGAATTGCCATGTGGGAGGGGGGGGGTGCTCTAACACAATTCATGATCATTTTGCCCTTGTGCACACCCACTCCTGCAAATTTATGTTCTTATGTGATACTAGATAGAAAATGGGAAAATAAAAAGATATAGGACTAGTCTTGGTTTGAGAGGTTTTGAAGGTGTTAGTAGTAATGGTAAGTGTGCCGGGTTAGCTCTTTATTGGCATGAATATATAAGTGTAAATGTTAAAGCCACTAAAGGTAGATATATAGAGACGTTTGCCCGTTGTTCAGCGTGTGTCTATGGTGAACCTAGAACCGAGAATAGGCAGTTCATGTGGTCAGCTATTGAGGACCTAAAGTTGCAATCTGACCTTCCATGCACGGTTGTTTAATTTGTAGGTGATTTTAATGAGGCGATGTGGAGTTTCGAGCGTGTTTCTGTTACATCAAGGTCTCTAGGTCAAATCCTAGATTTCCGAGGCGTTCTTGAGATCTCCAACCTGACACTTCATGGTTTCTCGGGTGCCCCCTACACATATCATGACAAACGTGATGGCAACAAGAATGTTAAGAGTATCCCTTGATAGAGGAGTTGTATATATACACTAGAGCAATATTTTTGCTCAAAGCTCGATTTAACATCTTGTTTGTCCGAGATTGGACCATTTCCCTTTACTGTTATTTGCTTTCATGAGATTGAGACCTTAGCAAGGAAGGGTAGTATGCGGTATGGAGTGGTATGGGAGAGGAGCCCTGCACTCCCAAGATAAGTGAGAATGCATGGGCCGAGGTAAACAATATTCATGATCTGGGCGATGTAAAAAATTCCCTTGCTAAATTAATGTGTTTGTTGCATAGTTGGAGTAAAAAAACAGAAACGTCTCAAAAGAAGTTGAAAAACTCTAGTTCGAGGCTTTATGACATAATGCTCAAGAATGTTGGTATATGTGAAATAAAAGCCCTAATTGATAAAATGGATGAGATCCTCTATCCAGAAGAGAAGTGATGTGGTACGTTCGGTTCTGCATGTTACCAATACTAGTTTTTAGGAAAAATATAGGGCTATCTACACTTGAAGGAAGAACGAACAATGGGAAGTTCCAAAAATTGCAAGCAAAGTTAACAAAAAGAATTAAGATTTGGGGAGATGCAAATGTAGCTAAACATGGAAAATAAGATTTTATTAAGTATGTTTCCCAAACTATTCATACTTATATAACAGGGGTCTTCAAACTACCTTCTCATACATCTCCAACGTATCTATAATTTTTGATTGTTCCATGCTATAATATTATCATTCTAGGATACTTTTTGGGCATTTATTTCCTAATTCATATTAGTTTTGAGCACTAACCTATTAATCTAGTGCCAAGTGCTAGTTGTTGTTTTCTGTATGTTTTTTTCTTTTCAAGTTTGTAGTACCAAACAAAGTCCAAATACTACGAAATTTTTTGATGATTTTTTATGGACAAAAAGAAGACTTGAAAGCTTAGGGAAAAGACCGGAGAACGCATGACGGCCCCACAAACTATCAGGGTGCGTCCAGGAGGGGTCACACTCTCATATATTCCAAAAACCCTAGGGGAGCTTCCGAAACACTTTTTTCACCGTCGAAAGTCTCTGTTCCACCGTGTGCCTATATGTAGCCCTATACCGGTGCCTTGCCGGAGGGGGATCAATCACAGAGGGCCTCTACATCAACCTTGCTGCTCCGATAGTGATGTGTGAGTAGTTCACCATAGACATACGGGTCCATAGCTAGTACCTAGATGGATCTCTCTCTCTCTCTGTGTGTGTGTGTGTGTGTGTGTGTGTTCTTCAATACCAAGTTCATCACATCTTCGCGATGATATATTCGATGTAATCACTTTGTGTGGTGCGTTTGTTGGGATCCGATAAATTGTGGTATATACTTGATGTTTGTGAAATGCGTTGGATTTTTCGTGAAGAGGAATGGGTTATAGCAGCACAATGCAGGTAAGTATTTCCCTCAATTATGAAAACAAGCTTTATCGAACAAATAGGAATATCAATCCTCAACCGTCTTTAGCGGCTGTGCACAAAACAACAAATAACTTGCACCCAACGCGGGTAAGAGGGTTGCTGTAAGCGGATGAGGTGTGTAGATAATTGTAGATAGTTGTGACTTGCAAAATAAAATAAAAGACAAATAATAACAACGAGGAATTATAAGTTTTCTGAATATATAAGTGAATAGACCCGAGGGCCATAGTGTTGTGTAGTGGCATCTCTCATGAAAGCAACATAAGATGGGTAAAAAGATTACTATTGGGCAATTGATAGAACATCAGATAGTTATGCGATTTTCACGACAATGATCATGTGTATATATGCATCATGTCCATAAGAAAATAGGTCGACTCCTTCCTGCACCTACTATTATTACTCCACCCATCGACCGCTATCCAGCATGCATGTAGAGTATTAAGTAAAACATAGTAATGCTTGGTGAACGATGACATGATATAGAGAAAGTAAACTCAATCAATATGAATAAACCCCATTGTTTTATCCTTAGTGGAAGCAACACAAAGACACATCTTGTACCCTTTCTGTCACTGGGATATAGAAACTCACCAGGTTGAACCCACTACAACGCACATCTATCGCTGAAGAAAGATCAAACTACTTGGCCGAAGCAATTCAATAGATCGGATAGATTTACGAAGCTATGATGATCATGCAAATAAGAACTATAAAACTCCGAGAAGATTCGAATACTTTTCATGAATAATCTGAACATAAACCCATAATTCATCGGATCCCAACAAACACACCGCACAAAAGAATTACATCGAATAGATCAAAGCGAAGATGTGATGATCATTGTATTGAAGATCAAGAGAGAGATAGCCATCTAGATACTAACTACAAAACCATAGGTATATGGTGAATTACTCACACATCATCACGAGGGCACCAAGGTTGATGAAGAGGCCCTCCGTGATCGATCACCCCTTCAGCAGAGTGCTGGAACGGAGCTCCAGATGGGGTCGCCATGGAACACAGACTTGCGGCAGCGTAAAAATTATTTAGTCGATATATTTAGGGTTTCTGGAATATTTGGGAATTTATAGGCTGGAGAACGAGGCAAGAGCGGCCACAGGGAGGTGACAAGACATTAGGGCGTGGCCACCCCCGTGGTCGCGCCGTGTTGCCTTGTGGGTTATGTTGGGGAACGCTGCATGTGAAACAAAAAATTTCCTACGCACATAAGAGATCTATCCATGGTAATGAGTATCTATGAGAGGGGAGTTAGGATCAACATACCCTTGTAGATCGCTAACCAGGAAGCGTTAAGAAACGCGGTTGATGTAGTCGAACGTCTTCTCGATGCAAATCATGAACCGTCCCACGATCCAATCACGATCTAGTGCCGAACGGACGGCACCTCCGCGCTCAGCACACGTACAGCTCGATGACGATATCCGCCTTCTTGATCTAGCAAGAGGGGGCGGAGAAGTAGATGAGTTCTCCTTCATCACGACTATTTGGCAGCGGTGTTTGTGGAGCTGATCCGGCATGGCTGCGCCGTGCGCTACCGAATCAATCTAGAGGTGGAACGAACTAGAGGAGGGAGAGAGAGTCGCTCCGTGGCTTGGGTGCGGCTGCCCTCTCTCCTCTCCAATATATATAGGAGGGATGGAAGGGGTGGCGCCCTAGGGAAAATCCCTAGGGTTGTCCTGCGGCTGCCCAAGAGGAGTCCTCCTCCTCCAATTGGGTTTGGTGAAGGCGCTAGGAGGAGTCCTCCTCCTATTCGAACTCCTCTCCACCTCCTCAATTCGGGCACATAGGCCCATAGGACTGGCCGCCCAGCCCACTAGGGGCTAGTGCGACACCTCTTAGGCCTATGTGCCCCCTCGGGGTGGATGGCCCCTCCCAGTGAACCCCCGAAACCCATTCATCACTCCCGGTACTTTACAAGTAATGCCCAAAACCTTTCCGGAACCCGTTTACCTCTTTCCTATATATCAATATTCGTTTACAAACCATTCCGAAACTCCTCGCGACGTTCGGGATCTCATCTGGGACTCCGAACAACCTTCATTCACCAACATACATAACTCAACTATACCGAAACGTCACCAAACCTTAAGTGTGCAGACCCTGCGGGTTCGAGAACTATGCATACATGACGGAGACACTCTCCGGTCAATAACCTATAGCAGGACCTGGATGCCCATATTGGCTCCTACATATTCTACGAAGATCTTTATTGGCTGAACCTCTATGTCAAGGATTCAGTTAATCCCGTATGTTGTTCCCTTTTTTCAATCGGTATGTTACTTGCCCGAGATTCGACCATCGGTATCTTCATACCTAGTTCAATCTCGTTACCTGCAAGTCTCTTTAGTCACATTGCTTGCAAGCTTGTTGTGATGTTGTATTTACCGAGTGGGCCCTGAGATACCTCTCCATCACACAGAATGACAAATTCCAGTCCTGATCCATGCCAACTCAACACACACCTTCGGAGATACCTGTAGAGCACCTTTATAGTCACCCAGTTACGTTGCGACGTATGACACACAAAATACTCTTCCGGTGTCAGTGAGTTACATGATATCATGGTCACAGGAACAGATACTTGACATGAAGAAAGAAAAAACAGTAGCAATAAACTGACACGATCACATGCTACGTTCAAAGTTTGGGTCTTGTCCATCACATCATTCTCCTAATGATGTGATCTCGTTATCAAATGACAACTCTTGTCTATGGCCAGGAAACCTCGACCATATTTGATCAACGAGCTAGTCCATTAGAGGCTTAATAGGGAGAGTGTGTTGTCTATGTATCCACACATGTATTTGAGTTTCCAGTAGATACGTCCCAAACGTATCTATAATTTCTGCTTGTTCCACGATATTTTGGGTGACATTGTTATATGTTTTGCTACACTTTTATATCATTTTACACATATTTGGACAAACCTACTAACTCAATGCACCCAGTGCCAGTTTCTGTCTGCTGATGTCTATTTTGCAGGGGCTTTTACACAATTTTTCAAAGCCCGGAAAATTCCGGAAAAATTATATAAAAAATCAGCAAAACGGAAGCTTCCCGATCACCGAAGATGGGCCAGAGGGGGCCAGGGGCCTCCCAAGCGGCCTGCTGGCGCAGCCAGGCCCTAGGCCGCGCCAGGAGGTCGCCTGGGTGGGTCCCACCTCCTCTGGTGCCCTCCTTTGGCCTATATTTAGAGTCCCGAGAGGAAACCCTTGCAGACTTTCTGGAATCACGAATTTCTCCATTGTTCCGCCGCCGCAGCGCTCCCAAGATCGAGAGCGTCAGGAGACCTCTTCCCGGCACCCTGCCGGAGGGAGGATTGACCTGCGAGAGCTTCTCCACCACCATGGACGCTTCCCGGATGTGCCGTGAGTAGTCCTCCTTGGACCATGAGTCCATGACCAGTAGCTATGTGGTGTCTCCTCTCCAATCTTGTGCTTTAATGGTTAGTCCTTGTGAGCTGCCCTACATGATCAAGGCATCTATGTAATTCTCTTGCTATTGCTATGCTCGGTTTGTTGGGATCCGATGGATTATGAGATTATGTTCAGATTGTTATGAGTTATATATTTGATTATCCTTTTATATTATGTTCGTTAGTGATTCATGCATGCTCTCCATTGCTACTTATTGCTTTGGCCGAGTAGTAGATTGTAACTCCAAGAGGGAGCGTTATGCATGATTGTGGGTTCATGCCCCTCGATGTCTAGCTTGAGTGACAGAAACATGAGACTAGAGGATGTGCTTGTTGCCACCAGGGAGAAAACAACGGTGCTTGTGACCTCAGTTGCAAGGATTGTTTACCTTACACATAGTTCGTTAATGTAGCTGTCCGTTGCTTTGAGTTTAGAATTTAGGTGGGGCTCGCAACTTAATACCGGAGAGATGTTCTGGATAGATATCTCAAGGTGGATGATTAGTAAGTAGATGTTGATGAATAAACGGTCTACTTGTCTTGGCGTACTGCCCATTACTATTGAACCTCTAACTATCAAGTAGCATAATTAGCATTGCGGTGCGATCATAATTCTGTCAATTGCCCAACTGTGATTTGTTTACCCAAGCATAGTTGTTTATCGTCTTTTGGGAGAGACATCACTAGTGAACACCATGTGACTCCGGTCCATATCACCATCATTTTTTACACCTCCATCATTTACCACTTTCATTTACTTTTTCTTTGCAATCACTATTACTTTCCCGCTTGTGTTTTGATACTTTGCAAACTACAAGGCCGGAGAGATTGACAACCTCTGTGTACTCGTTGGGAGCAAAGTTATTTTTGTGTGTGCAGGTCCACGTCTTCTGCTAACCAGGACGGAAGACACCTACTTGTTGAGCCTGGGAGTCCTCTTGGTTCGATAAACCTTACAGTCTCCGTGTAAGGGAAATCTGCTGCTGACTACATCTCCACCTTCCTCTTGGGGTATCCAACAAGGGGCGAGAAGTATATCCATCAACTCGTCATCACTAGTCAATACAATTCTAGCATGGATAATAAGCGATTATCTTGAACAAGGAAATATAATAATAACTATTTTATTATTGCCTCTAGGGCATATTTCCAATAGTCTCCCACTTGCACTGGAGTCAATAATCTAGCTCACATCACTATGTGATTTACACTATAAAGAATCTAACACCCATACAGTTCTGGTGTTGATCATGTTTCACTCGTGGAAGAGGCTTAGTCAATGGGTTTGCAACATTCAGATACGTGTGTACTTTGCAAATACTTATGTCCTCATCCTTGATTTAATCGCGGATGGAATTGAAGCATTGCTTTATGTGTATGGTCCTCTTGTGAAACCTTGGTTCCTTGGCTAGAGCAATGGCACCAGTTTTGTCACATAAGAGAGTCATTGGATCCAGTGCACTGGGTACAACTCCAAGATCTGTCATGAACTCCTTCATCCAGACACCTTCTTTAGCCGCCCTCGAGGCAACTATGTACCCTGCTTCACATGTAGAATTGGCTACCACGCTCTGCTTGGAACTGGACCAGCTTACCGCACCCCCATTGAGAATAAATACGTATCCGGTTTGAGACTTAGAGTCATCCGGATTAGTGTCAAATCTTGCGTCTATGTAACCCTTTACGTCGAGCTCTTTATCACCTCCATACACGAGAAACATTTCTTTAGTCCTTTTTAGGTACTTGAGAATATTCTTGACCGTTGTCCGGTGTTCCATTCCTGGATCACATTGAAACCTTCCCGCCATACTTATGGCAAGGCTGACATCAAGTCTTGTGCACAACATTGCATACATGATAGAGCATATGGCTGAAGCATAGGGGACGACACTCATCTCTTCTCTATCTTCTGCAGTTACTGGGCATTGAGTCTTACTCAACATCACACCTTGCAATACAGGC
This sequence comes from Hordeum vulgare subsp. vulgare, assembly GCF_904849725.1. Taxonomy (NCBI): domain Eukaryota; kingdom Viridiplantae; phylum Streptophyta; class Magnoliopsida; order Poales; family Poaceae; genus Hordeum; species Hordeum vulgare. Next base: position 539,096,114 of record NC_058521.1, read on the forward strand.
AAGAACCCTTTCTTGGACTGTTCCATTGTGAACTTCTCCAAAACTTTGTCAAGGTATGTGCTCTGTGAAAGTCCCATTAAGTGTCTTGATCTATCTCTATAGATCTTGATGCCTAATATGTAAGCAACTTCTCCTAAGTCCTATATTGTTTCCTATTAGAAATATGTCATTCACATATAATATTAGAAACGCTATAGAGCTCCCACTCAATTTCTTGTAAATACAAGTTACTCCATAAACTTGTATAAACCCAAACGCCTTGATCACCTCATCAAAGCGCTGATTCCAACTTTGACATGCTTGCACCAGTACAAAACCTTTCGGTTGCATCATATACAACTCTTCCTTAAAGAATCCGTTAATGAACGTTGTTTTGACATCCATCTGCCAAATTTCATAATCGAAAAATGTAGCTATTGCTAACATGATTCTGATGGACTTAAGCATCACTACGGGTGAGAAAGTCTCATCGTAGTCAACTCCTTGAACTTGTGAAAACCCCTTTCCACAAGTCAAGCTTTATAGATGGTGATATTACCGTCTGCGTCCGTCTTCTTCTTAAAGATCCATTTATTCTGAATGGCCCTTTTCCCTTCAGGTAATACTTCCAAAGTCCATATTATGTTTTCATACATGGATCCTATCTCGGATTTCATGGCGTCTAACCATTTGTTGGAATCCGGGCCCACCATCGTTTCTCCATAGCTTGTAGTTTCATCGTTGTCTAACAACATGACTGATAAGACTTGGTTACCGTACCACTCAGGAGCAGTACATGCCTTTGTCGACCTACGAGGTTTGATAGCAACTTGATCTGAAGCTACATGATCATCATCATCAGCTTCCTCTTCAACTGATGTAGGATCCACATAAACATGTTCTGTGCTACGCTACTCTCTGGTTGAAGTAAAGGTTCTACAACCTCATCAAGTTCTATCTTCCTCCCACTCAATTCTTTAGAGAGAAACTCTTGTTGGAAATATGCCCTAGAGGCAATAATAAATTAGTTATTATTATATTTCTTTGTTCATGATAATCGTTTATTATCCATGCTATAATTGTATTGATTGCAAACACAATACTTGTGTGGATACATAGACAAAACGCTGTCCCTAGTAAGCCTCTAGTTGACTAGCTCGTTGATCAAAGATGGCCAAGGTTTCCTGGCCATAGGCAAGTGTTGTCACTTGATAACGGGATCACATCATTAGGAGAATCATGTGATGGACTAGACCCAAACTAATAGACGTAGCATGTTGATCATGTCATTTTGTTGCTACTGTTTTCTGCGTGTCAAGTATTTGTTCCTATGACCATGAGATCATATAACTCACTGACACCGGAGGAATGCTTTGTGTGTATCAAACGTCGCAACGTAACTGGGTGACTATAAAGATGCTCTACAGGTATCTTCGAAGGTGTTCGTTGAGTTAGTATGGATCGAGACTGGGATTTGTCACTCCGTGTGACGGAGAGGTATCTCGGGGCCCACTCGGTAATACAACATCACACACAAGCCTTGCAAGCAATGTGACTTAGTGTAAGTTGCGGGATCTTGTATTACGGAACGAGTAAAGAGACTTGCCGGTAAACGAGATTGAAATAGGTATGCGGACAATGACGATCGAATCTCGGGCAAGTAACATACCGAAGGACAAAGGGAATGACATACGGGATTATATGAATCCTTGGCACTGAGGTTCAAACGATAAGATCTTCGTAGAATATGTAGGATCCAATATGGGCATCCAGGTCCCGCTATTGGATATTGACCGAGGAGTCTCTCGGGTCATGTCTACATAGTTCTCGAACCCGTAGGGTCTGCACACTTAAGGTTCGACGTTGTTTTATGCGTATTTGAGTTATATGGTTGGTTACCAAATGTTGTTCGGAGTCCCGATGAGATCACGGACGTCACGAGGGTTTCCAGAATGGTCCGTAAACGAAGATTGATATATAGGATGACCTCATTTGGTTACCGGAAGGTTTTCGTGCATTACCGGAAAAGTTTCGGACTCATCGGTAGTGTACTGGGAGTGCCAGGAGGGGTGCCGGGGACCATCAGGAGGGGTGTCACGCCCCAAGGGGTCTCATGGGCTATGGGAAGAGATAAACCAGCCCCTAGTTGGCTGGAATAAGTTCCCACTAAGGCCCATAAGGTTTGAGAAGGAAAAAACACAAGGTGGAAAGAGTTTCCAAGTGGGAAGGTGGAATCCTACTCCAAGTAGGATTGGAGTAGGACTCCTCCACCTCCAATTTTTGCCAAACCTTTAGGTTTTGAGGCTGCCTCCTCCCCTCCCTCCCTCCTATATATAGTGGGGTTTTAGGGCTGATTTGAGACAACTTTTGCCACGGCAGCCCGACCACATACCTCCACGGTTTTTCCTCTAGATCGCGTTTCTGCGGAGCTCGGCCGGAGCCCTGCTTAGATTAGATCACCACCAACCTCCGGAGCGCCGTCACGCTGCCGGAGAACTCATCTACCTCTCCGTCTCTCTTGCTGGATCAAGAAGGCCGAGATCATCATCGAGCTGTACGTGTGCTGAACGCGGAGGTGCCGTCCGTTCGGCACTAGATCGGAGCGGATCGTGGGACGGATCGCGGGACGGTTCGTGGGACGGTTCGCAAGGGGGATCGAGGGACGTGAGGACGTTCCACTACATCAACCGCGTTCACTAACGCTTCTGCTGTGCAATCTACAAGGCTACGTAGACCGGAAATCCCCTCTCGTAGATGGACATCACCATGATAGGTCTTCGTGCGCGTAGGAATTTTTTTTTTGTTTCCCATGCGACGTTCCCCAACAGTGGCATCATGAGCTAGGTTCATGCGTAGATGTCTTCTCGAGTAGAACACAAAAGTTTTTTGTGGGCGGTGATGTGCGTTTTTCTGCCCTCCTTAGTCTTTTCTTGATTCCGCGGTATTGTTGGACCGAAGTGGCTCGGACCGACATTACTCGTACGCTTACGAGAGACTGGTTTCATCGCTACGAGTAACTCCGTTGCTCAAAGATGACTGGCGGGTGTCAGTTTCTCCAACTTTAGTTGAATCGGAATTGACCGAGGAGGTCCTTGGATGAGGTTAAATAGCAATTCATATATCTCCGTTGTGGTGTTTACGTAAGTAAGATGCGATCCTACTAGATACCCATGGTCACCACGTAAAACATGCAACAACAAAATTAGAGGATGTCTAACTTGTTTTTGCAGGGTATGCTTGTGATGTGATATGGCCAACGATGTGATGTGATATATTGGATGTATGAGATGATCATGTTGTAATAGTTAATATCGACTTGCACGTCGATGGTACGGCAACCGGCAGGAGCCATAGGGTTGTCTTTAAACTAATGTTTGTGCTTGCAGATGCGTTTACTATATTGCTAGGACGTAGCTTTAGTAGTAATAGCATGAGTAGCACGACAACCCCGATGGCGACACGTTGATGGAGATCATGATGATGGAGATCATGGTGTGATGCCGGTGACAAGAAGATCGTGCCGGTGCTTCAGTGATGGAGATCAAGAAGCGCATGATGATGGCCATATCATGTCACTTATGAACTGCATGTGATGTTAATCCTTTTTGCACCTTATCTTGCTTAGAACGACGGTAGCATTATGAGGTGATCTCTCACTAAAATTTCAAGAGAAAATTGTGTTCTCCCCGACTGTGCACCGTTGCGACAGTTCTTCGTTTCGAGACACCACGTGATGATCGGGTGTGATAGACTCAACGTTCACATACAACGGGTGCAAAACAGTTGCACACGCAGAACACTCGGGTTAAGCTTGACGAGCCTAGCATGTGCAGACATGGCCTCAGAACACATGAGACCGAAAGGTCGAGCATGAATCGTATAGTTGATATGATTAGCATAGAGATGCTTACCACTGAAACTATTCTCGACTCACGTGATGATCGGACTTGAGATAGTGGATTTGGATCATGTACCACTCAAATGACTAGAGAGATGTACTTTTTGAGTGGGAGTTCTTAAGTAATATGATTAATTGAACTAATTGTCATGAACATAGTCTAATGGTGTTTGCGAATTACGATGTAGCTTGCGCTATAGCTCTACTGTTTTTATATGTTCCTAGAGAAAATTTAGTTGAAAATTGATAGTAGCAAACTTTGAAGAGGATTGTCCTCGTTGCTGCGCAGAAGGCTTATGTCCTTAATGCACCACTCGGTGTGCTGCACCTCGAGCATTGTTTGTGGATGCTGTGAACATCCGACATACACGTTTCTGATGACTACACGATAGTTCAGTGCAAAATACTTAATGGCATAGAAGCAAGGCACTGAAGACGTTTTGAAACATCACGGAACATAAGTGATGTTCTAAAGAGATGAAATTGTGATTTCATGCTCGTGCCCTTGTTGAGAGGTACGAGACCTCCGACAAGATTCTTTGTCCACAAAGTAAAGGAGAAAAGCTCAATCGTTGAGCGTGTGCTCAGATTGTCTGAGTACGACAATCACTTGAATCATGTGGGAGTTAATCTTCCAGATGATATAGTGATGGTTCTTCAAAGTCACTGCCACCAAGCTGTGAGAGCTTCGTGATGAACTATAACATATCAAGGATAGATACAATGATCCTTGAGCGATTCGCGATGTTTGACACTGTGAAAGTAGAAATCAAGAAGGAGCATCAATAGTTGATGGTTTGTAAAACCACTAAGTTTCAAGAAAGGCAAGGGCTAGAAGGGATACTTCATGAAACGGCAAAACAGTTGCTACACTAATGAAGAGACCCAAGATTAAACCCAAGCCCGAGACTAAGTGCTTCTGTAATGAGGGGAACAGTCACTAAGGCGGAGCAACTCTAGATACTTGGTAGATAAGAAGGCTGGCAAAAGTCGAAAGGAGTATATTTGATATACATGATATTGATGTGTACTTTACTAGTACTCCTAGTAGCATGAGGGTATTGGATACCGGTTCGGTTGCTAAGTGATTAGTAACACGAAATGAAAGCTACGGCATAAACGGAGACTAGCTAAAGGCGAGGTGACGATACGTGTTGGAAGTGTTTCCAAGGTTGATATGATCAAACATCGCACGCTCCCTCTACCATCGGGATTGGTGTTAAACCTAAATAATTGTTATTTGGTGCTTGCGTTAAGCATGAACATGATTGGATCATGTTTATTGCAATACGATTATTCATTTAAAGAGAATAATGGTTATTCTATTTTCTTGAATAATCACCTTCAATGGTTTATTGAATCTCGATCGTAGTGTTACACATGTTCATGATATTGGTGCCAAAAGATACGACGTAATGATGATAGTACCACTTACTTGTGGCACTGCCGCTTGAGTCATGTTGGTATAAATTGCATGAAGAGGCTCCATGCTGATGGATCTTTATACTCACTTGATTTTAAATCACTAGTGACATGCAAATCATACCACATGAGCAAGGCCTTGTTTTCATTGAGATGAAATAAGATAGTAACTTGTTGGAAGTGATACATTTTGATATATGCAGTCCAATGGGTGCTGAGGCACGCAGTGGATATCATTATGTTCTTACTTCAATGACGATTTGAGTAGATACTAGAGTATTTGCTTAATGAATCACAAGTCTGAAATATTGAAAAGTTCAATTCTGTTTCGGAGTGAAGTTCGTCGTAACAAGAGGATAAAATGTCTACGATATGATCATAGAAATGAATATCTGAGTTACGAGTTTTGGTACGCAGTTAAGACAATGTGGAAATTGTTTCACGGTTCATGCCACCTAGAACATCATAGTGTGATGATATGTCTGAACGTCATAGCCACACACTATTTGGTATGGTGCATGCTATGATGTCTCTTATCGAATTACCACTATCGTTTATGGGTTAAGCATTAGAGACAACCGCATTCACTTTAAATAGGGCACCACGTATTTCCGTTGAGATGACACAGTATAGACTGAGGTTTAGAGAAATCTAAACTGTCGTTTCTTGAAAGTTTGGGGTTTGGACACTTATGTGAAAAAGTTTCAGTCTGATAAGCTCGAACCCAAAGCGGATAAATGCATGTTCAAAGGATATCCAAAACAGTTGGGTACATCTCCTATCTCACATCCGAAAGCAAAGTGTTTGTTTCTAGAAACGGATCCTTTCTCGAGGAAAGGTTTCTCTCAAAAGAATTGAGTGGGAGGGTGGTAGAACTTGATGAGGTTATTGAACCATCACTTCGACCAGTGTGTAGCAGGACGCAGGAAGTTGTTCCTGTGGCGCTTACACCAATTGAAGTGAAAGCTGATGATGGTGATCATCGAGCATCGGATCAAGTTACTACAAGCCTCGTAGGTTGACAAGGTCGCGTACTACTACAGAGTGGTACGGTAACCCTGTCTTGGAGGTCATGTTGTAGAGCAACAGTGAACCTACGAGTTATGGAGAAAGCAATGGTGGGCCCAGATTCCGACAAATGGCTGGAAGCCATGAAATCCGAGAGAGGATCCATGTATGAAAACAAAGTGTAGACTTTGGAAGAACTACTTGATGGTCATAGGACTATTGGGTAAAGATGGATCTTTAAAAGGAAGACAGACGATGATAGTGATAAGTCACTATTAAGAAAAGCTCGACTTATCGCAAAGATGTTTCCGACAAGATCAAACAGTTGACTATGATGAGACTTTCTCACTCGTAGCGATGCTAAAAGTCTATTAGAATTATGTTAGTAGTTGCTGCATTATTTATGAAATATTGCATATAGGATGTCAAAACATTGTTTCCTCGACGGTTTCCTTGAGCAAACATTGTATGAGATACAACCATGAGGTTTTGTCGATCCTAAAGATACTAGCAAGTATGCAAGCTCCAGCGATCCTTAAATGGACTGGTGCAAGCATCTCGGAGTTGGAATATACACTTTGATGAGATGATCAAGGATTTTGGGTTTGTACAAGGTTTATGAGAAACTTGTATTTCCAAAGAAGTGAGTGGGAGCACTATAGAATTTCTGATAAGTATATGTGGTTGACATATTATGGATCAGAAGTAATGTAGAATTTCTGTAAAGCATACAAGGTTGTTTGAAAGGAGTTTTCAAAGGAATGCCTGGATTGAGCTACTTGAACATTGAGCATCAAAGATCGATGGAGATGGATCGAAAGCGCTTAATGGAAGTTTCAACAAGATGCATGCCTTGACAAATTTTTGAAGGAGTTCAAAATGGATCAGCAAAGAAGGAGTTCTTGGTTGCGTTGTAAGGTGTGAATTTGAGTAAGACTCAAAACCCGACCACGGCAGAATAAAGAGAATAGACGAAGGTCGTCTTCTATGCCTTAGCCGTAGACTCTAAAGTATGCCATGCTGAGTACCGCACCTGATGTGTGCATTGCAGCAAGTCTGTTAAGAGGTACACAGAGTGATCCAGGATTGAATCACTGATCAGCGGTCAAAGTTATCCTTGGTAACTAAATAGACTAAGGAATTTTTCTCGATTATGGAGGTGGTTAAAGAGTTCGTCGTAAAGGGTTACGTCGATGTAAGCTTTGACACTAACCCGAATAACTATGAGTAGTGAAACGGATTCGTATAGTAGAGTAGATATTTGGAGTATTTCCGAATAGCGCATAGTAGCAGCATCTATAAGATGACATAAAGATTTGTAAAGAACACACGGATCTGAAAATTTTAGAACCGTTGACTAAACCTCTCTCATGAGCAAGACGTGATCAGACCCCATAACTATATGGGTGTTGGATTCGTTGGAATCACATGGTGATGTGAACTAGATTATTGACTCTAGTGCAAGTGGGAGACTGTTGGAAATATGCCCTAGAGGCAATAATAAATTAGTTATTATTATATTTCTTTGTTCATGATAATCGTTTATTATCCATGCTATAATTGTATTGATTGCAAACACAATACTTGTGTGGATACATAGACAAAACGCTGTCCCTAGTAAGCCTCTAGTTGACTAGCTCGTTGATCAAAGATGGCCAAGGTTTCCTGGCCATAGGCAAGTGTTGTCACTTGATAACGGGATCACATCATTAGGAGAATCATGTGATGGACTAGACCCAAACTAATAGATGTAGCATGTTGATCGTGTCATTTTGTTGCTACTGTTTTCTGCGTGTCAAGTATTTGTTCCTATGACCATGAGATCATATAACTCACTGACACCGGAGGAATGCTTTGTGTGTATCAAACGTCGCAACATAACTGGGTGACTATAAAGATGCTCTACAGGTATCTTCGAAGGTGTTCGTTGAGTTAGTATGGATCGAGACTGGGATTTGTCACTCCGTGTGACGGAGAGGTATCTCGGGGCCCACTCGGTAATACAACATCACACACAAGCCTTGCAAGCAATGTGACTTAGTGTAAGTTGCGGGATCTTATATTACGGAACGAGTAAAGAGACTTGCCGGTAAACGAGATTGAAATAGGTATGCGGATACTGAGATCGAATCTCGGGCAAGTAACATACCGAAGGACAAAGGGAATGACATACGGGATTATATGAATCCTTGGCACTGAGGTTCAAACGATAAGATCTTCGTAGAATATGTAGGATCCAATATGGGCATCCAGGTCCCGCTATTGGATATTGACCGAGGAGTCTCTCGGGTCATGTCTACATAGTTCTCGAACCCGTAGGGTCTGCACACTTAAGGTTCGACGTTGTTTTATGCGTATTTGAGTTATATGGTTGGTTACCGAATGTTGTTCGGAGTCCTGGATGAGATCACGGACGTCACGAGGGTTTCCGGAATGGTCCGTAAACGAAGATTGATATATAGGATGACCTCATTTGGTTACCGGAAGGTTTTCGTGCATTACCGGAAAAGTTTCGGACTCATTGGTAGTGTACTGGGAGTGCCGGGAGGGGTGCCGGGGACCATCAGGAGGGGTGTCACGCCCCAAGGGGTCTCATGGGCTATGGGAAGAGATAAACCAGCCCCTAGTGGGCTGGAATAAGTTCCCACTAAGGCCCATAAGGTTTGAGAAGGAAAAAACACAAGGTGGAAAGAGTTTCCAAGTGGGAAGGTGGAATCCTACTCCAAGTAGGATTGGAGTAGGACTCCTCCACCTCCAATTTCGGCCAAACCTTTAGGCTTTGAGGCTGCCTCCTCCCCTCCCTCCCTCCTATATATAGTGGGGTTTTAGGGCTGATTTGAGACAACTTTTGCCACGGCAGCCCGACCACATACCTCCACGGTTTTTCCTCTAGATCGCGTTTCTGCGGAGCTCGGCTGGAGCCCTGCTTAGATTAGATCACCACCAACCTCCGGAGCGCCGTCACGCTGCCGGAGAACTCATCTACCTCTCCGTCTCTCTTGCTGGATCAAGAAGGCCGAGATCATCATCGAGCTGTACGTGTGCTGAACGCGGAGGTGCCGTCCGTTCGGCACTAGATCGGAGCGGATCGTGGGACGGATCGCGGGACGGTTCGTGGGACGGTTCGCAGGGCGGATCGAGGGACGTGAGGACGTTCCACTACATCAACCGCGTTCACTAACGCTTCTGCTGTGCGATCTACAAGGGTACATAGACCGGAAATCCCCTCTCGTAGATGGACATCACCATGATAGGTCTTCGTGCGCGTAGGATTTTTTTTTTGTTTCCCATGCGACGTTCCCCAACAACTCTTTCTTAGTAAAAGTTCCGTTTTTAGCGGCAAACACTTTGCCTTCGGATCTGAGATAGAAGGTATACCCAATTGTTTATTTTGGGTATCCTACGAAGATGCATTTCTCCGCTTTGGGTTCCAACTTTTCAGGTTGAAGCTTTTCGACATAGGCATCGCATCCCCAAACTTTAAGAAATGACAACTTTGGTTTCTTGCCAAACCACAGTTCATATGGCGTCGTCTCAACGGATTTTGATGGTACTCTATTTAAAGTGAATGCAACTGTCTCTAATGCATAACCCCAAAATGATAACAACCAATCGGCAAGAGACATCATAGAACGCATCATATCCAATAAAGTACAATTACGATGTTCGGACACACCATTACGCTTAGGTGAGTGTCAAACTCATAACTCAGATATTCTCCTCCTCGATCAGATCGTAGGAATTTATTCTTCTTGTTACGATGATCGTCAACTTCACTCTGAAATTGCTTGAACTTTTCAAATGTTTCAGACTTGTGTTTCAATAACTAAATATACCCATACCTACTTAAGTCATCTGTGAAGGTGAGAAAATAATGATACCCACCGCGCGCATCAATGCTCATTGATCCGCACACATCGGTATGTATGATTTCCAATAAGTCACTTGTGTGCTCCATTGTTCCCGAGAACGGAATCCTAGTCATATTGCCCATGACGCATGGTTCACATCTGTCAAGTGATTCAAAATCAAGTGACTCCAAAAGTACATCAGTATGGAGTTTCTTCATGCGTTTTACACCAATATGACCTAAGCGGCAGTGCCACAAGAAAGGTACTATCATTATCAGCTCTACATCTTTTGGCATCAATGTTATGAACATGTGTGTCATCACTATCGAGATTCAATAAGAATAAACCACGACCCTCACATTGGGTGCATGACCATAAAAGATATTACTCATATAAATAGAACAACCATTATTCTCTGATTTAAATGAGTAACCGTCTCGCAATAAACAAGATCCAGATATAATGTTCATGCTTAACGCATACACTAATCCCGATGGTAATTGAAGTGAGAGCTTGCCGACGGCGATCGCATCAACCTTGGAACCATTTCACATGCGCATCGTCACTTCGTCCTTCGCCAACCTTCGTCTATTTTGTAGTTCCCGCTTTGAGTTGAAAATGTGAGCAACCGAACCGGTATCAAATACCCAGGTACTACAACGAAAGTTGGTGAGGTACACATCAATAACATTGTATATCATATATACCTTGTTTGGTGTTGGCCGCTGTTAGAGCATATTTCTCCATATGTGGTTTTGGTAATTGATGACAATTCCTATGGACTAATGGTTGCCTTAAGTTATATTTATAGGATTTGTCCATAGGCACTTCTTGAAGTCCATCTGTTGGGTTCAAGGAGTTTATATGATGACCAAGATGGTATTCAAGGTATTATCCAAAGAATGGTCATAGAGACACAAGGTTGATCAAGATCGTCAAACAAAGAGTAAATCAAGATGATCAACACACAAAGCGTACAAGATATACCGAGAGGGATCAAGTGATCCCATGGTATGGTAAGCATTGTCCATTACATGTTTGTGTACTAACCCATGGTCTTTGTGAGAGTTCTATGTGGGGGTTCGGTGTGTTCTCATGGGCTTGCGTCAAAAGGAAGATCTCATACAACCCATGAAGGATGACGTCAAGTGGTGATCGTCATCAAGATTGCGGTGTGCAAGTTCAAGTGGATCAGCATGAATATATCATGCTTGAAGCTTGCCGTCCATTGTGGTGGCAATGGACTTGTGAAGATGTGCTGAAGAGTGGCTCACCCATAGTGAGTATGGGGGAGAAATCAACTAGTCTTCATCAAGCCAACGCAATCAAAAAAGGTGGTCCATCTTGAGGAATCCAAGATCATCATCATCTAGCTCAAGAGGACGCGGTGCAAGGTATAGGTTTGCCCTTGATAGGTTTTCTGATTTAGGATAGATTGTTGTACTGTCAAGGGGGGCTCTCAAGTGAGTAGCTTGATCGTATCATTCGTTGAGAGCTCAAACCATTTGCATCCTTGCATCATACTTACTGGTTCTTGTTTGGTGTTTCTCTTTGTGAGTTTTAGAGCTTATGGTCATCTTCATGACAAGCTCGAGTTCATCGAAAACGGAGTCCATATGCATCTTCTATGATGTTTTCGATGTTGGGAGTTTTTACGTGTCTTATTCGAAGAAGGGTTCTCACCATTTTCTTATGGGACTTTTCTCACCTGCTTATTATTCATATTTCTATCAATATTGTGTTATCCCATGTCGTTAGCTTTCTAACAAACTTGGTTTCGTTGAAATCGGAGTCCCTATGCGAAAGTTAGAGCAGATTCAGTATCCAACGGTAGTACCACTCCTGGTGCCAGCGGTAGTACCGCCCCCGGAGTGGTAGTAATTTCTCACTACCACTCTCTAGCGGTAGTACCGCTCTAGGAGCGGTAGTACCACTCCGGGTGGGCGGTAGTACCGCTTCGGGACGCTAGTACCTCTCTCTGAGTGGTTGTTCTTCGTCGATCTTTTTGCGAAGACTTTCTCTAGAGGTAGTACCGCCAGGGCTAGCAGTAGTACTGCCACGGTCTAGCGGTAGTACCGCCAGAAGCTAGCGGTAATACCGCCATGGCTAGCGGTAGTACCGCTGTGCTCGGGCTGTAAGTGGGGGTAACGGTCTAATTTCTTCCCCCACTATATAAAGGGGGTCTTCTTCCCCCTTGCACTAATTTTATCCGTTGAGCTCATGTTCTACCCCCATTATTGACCTTCTTAGAGCTTGCTTACTCTCAATCCCTCCAATGATTCTTGCTTGTTCTTGAGGGAAACGAGAGAGGAGATCTAGATCCACATCTCCACCAATCACTTTCTCCTCTATGTGAGGGGAGCCCCTTGGATCTAGATCTTGGAGTTCTTTGTGAGCTCCTTGTTCTTCCTCTTATATTTCTCCATAGCTTTTGTTGTTGTGGAGGGATTTGAGTGTGAGGGACTTGCCCACTTCGTGTGCTCTTGTCATTGCATTAGTTGCATCGGTTTGAGTTATCCACGGTGATACGTGGAAGTGAAGTTTGAGAAGCTTATTACCTTTGGTACTTAGTACCCTAGATATTGTTCTTCGTGGATGCTTTGGCGTCCTAGAAGCTTGGTGGTGTCTCGGACCTCAATCATTGTTGTGTAAAGCTCCGAGCAAGCGCCGGGGTCTTCAATTAGGTTGTGGAGATTGCCCCGATCAATTTGTACGGGTACCGGTGACCGCCCCTAAGGTTTTCCATTTGTACGGGTTCGGTGACCACCCAAAGGGTCCCTTAGTGGAATCACGGCATCTTGCATTGTGCGAGGGCGTGAGGAGATTACGGTGGCCTTAGTGGCATCTTGGGGAGCATTGTGCCTCCACACCGCTCCAATGGAGATTAGCATCCGCAAGGGTGTGAACTTCAGGATACACCATCGTCTCCGCATACCTCGGTTATCTCTTACCCGAACCCTTTACTTATGCACTTTACTTTGTGATAGCCATATTGTTTCTTGTCATATATCTTTCTATCACTTAGTTGTTTATCCTTCTTACCATAAGTTGTTGGTGCACATAGGTGAGCCTAGTTGTTTTATATTTTGTGCTTGACATATTAAACTTAGTTTTATTCCGCATTTGTTCAAGCCAAAACCTTAATTATTTTAAAGCGCCTATTCACCCCCCCTCTAGGCGACATCCACGTCCTTTCAATTGGTATCAGAGCTAGGTCTCTCTTTATTAGGTTTAACCACCTAGAGAGCAAGGATGTCGACTAGGGGTTTAGGATTCTCTGACACTCTTAGTTTCGATGGCACAAATTTTGATGTTTGGGTAATTCGTATGCTTAATCACTTTCAGGTCTTGGACCCAAATTTAGAGGGAATTGTATATATGGGTTTTTCTCCTCCAAAGGATTCTCAAAATTTATCTTTAGAGGATGAGAAAAACTCTTATCTCAATGCTCAAGCTTCTAATGTGCTTTTTGATGCTTTGAGCAATGTAGTTATATTTCAACTCATGCCATTCCGGGATGCTCATGAGTTGTGGACAAAGCTTCAAGATAAATATGGTGTGTCCAAGATTTGTAGGGATGATTGTTCTCAATCCACCTCTGGTCGTGTGGTCTTCTCAACTTCATCTACTTCACCTATATGTGGATTGCCACAAGGTAATGATATGGTGAGTAGTGGTGATCATTGCAATGATGATAGTGGGTTTATTGTTGATGATCCTTCTTCACTATATTATTGTAATGCTTCATCTTTGGGCATTAACACTTCGAGCACTCTAAATGTTTTACATGCTTGTGTTGATAGTCCTTGCATATCATGTAAAAACTGCTTGACTAAATCTCATGATGATATGCTTCCTATATCTTGTTGCCATGATAAAAATGTATATATTTCCTCGAGTTGTTGTGCTAACAATGTAGAGGAAATTCATCACTCCATGGAACAAGATGTGGCCTTGAATGATGCTTCAAGGGATCCTACATCATCATCTATTGTTACTCACTTTTGCCTTATGGCTAAGGCTTCAAAGGTATCTCCTACTTTGAATCCCAATGTATCTCATGATGATGATGTTGATGATAATGAGGATGAGAATAATGATGAAGAGAGTGATATTATTGCATCCTTAAAAATTAAGGGTGAAATGATTTTTAAATCTCTTTATAAGAATAAACTTGCTTGTTCCAACTTCTTGGAAATCATGTCTATTTCCACTGATGGCAAGAAATACATTGAGGAGTTGGAAGCTCATCTCGAGGAGCATGAGGCCACCATTGAGACAATGTAAGGTCATGAGCGTGATTACACTAACGAGATCATGGAGCTATCTCAAGCTCTTGAAAATGAACAAACCACCAAGGAATCTCTTGAGGAAACCTTTGCTATAGAATTATCTAGATTAAATGAATCCCATGATAGAGCTCTCGAGGTGGCTAATGATTTTAGAACTAAAAACGATAAGCTTGAAGTTGCACATGCTAAACTCGTTGAGGACTATGAGCACCTCGAAAATGGCTGAAGGTCTATTAAGAGTTCGCTCATCGAACTCACCGAGTCTCATGCTCAACTTGAAGCTTCATATGCTAAAGATCTTTCCAAGTTGCCTTCTCCTCTTATTGTTAATAATGATGCTTGTGTTACTAACTCTACTTCTTGTGAAGCATCCATTTTAAAGGAGAATGTTGAGCTAAGGGCTCAACTTGAGTTGCTATCTAGCAATTATGGGAAATTGGAAGAAAGTCATGTAATGCTCGCAAGCTCTCATGATGATATTCTAGTATCCCATAATGTGCTAAAATTAGCTCATGAGGCTATTACTACCAAGGTAACATCGAGTGAGCCTCATGTGGACATTAGCACTACTTCTAGTCAAAAAGCTATATTGTCATGTGCTAGTCCTCGTAATTCATCTACTCATAATGTTGCTACATCTTGTGATGAATTACTTTCCATGCCTTGTTGCTCTAACAATGAAGCTTATATTTCCTCTAGTACTTGTGTTGATACTAACCATGTAGAGGAAATCAAAGAGCTCAAGGCCTAAGTCACTTCCTTGAAGAAAGACCTGGAAAAGAGTCATGAAGGAATGTCCACACTCAACAATGTCTTGTGTGGGAAAAAAATCCCCAAATGACAAATATGGACTTGGATTCAACTCCAACAAGAAGAATAAGTCCAAAAGATTCAAAAAGAAGGGTCGAGAACAAGTCAAGAATTCGGCCAAGATTATTTGCTTTAAGTGCGAAATTGAAGGGCACCATGTTAGATCTTGCCCACTAAAGAAGAAGCCCCAAAGTCACAAGCAACAAGGGAAGCGGCCACAAGTTTAATCACGTACTCAACTACAAGTTGAAGAAAGGCCCCTTCCCAATAAGACCCAAGCCAACACTCCTCATGTTGAGAAATCAATAGGGAAGAAACTAAAGGGTATATGTTGCTACTTATGTCGGGAGAAGGGTCACTTCGCTTCTTCTTGCACGGGAGGTAATTTATCCAACCCAATCATTATTGATGATATCTATTCTCTTGGGAAGGATAAGGTTGGCAATGTGTTTGCAAAGTTTGTTGGTACTCAAAGTGGTGTCAAGAAAAGTACCATTTGGGTTGCCAAGCCTATTGTGACTAACCTCTTAGGACCCAACGTGGTTGGGGACCAACAAGCTCAAACTTGATCAATAGGTGAATGTGGAGGAAATTGGAGACTTTGATACATAATGAAGAATTAAGGGGTCTTCATCATTCATATTATCTCAAGCCAAGTCATTTGGATTATCGAGTTTCTATCTTATATCCAATGTGCCTCCTTACGGTAACTTGTACTTAAACTGTTTACATTGTTAGTTACTTGCCCCCTTGCATGTTGTGGTTTTGTACCTTGCATGTGTTTGTATATGTTGTGCTTCCAACTTGCTTATCTTGAGTAATCGAGTATGTGTATGTTGGTTTGCACATCATGTACATGTGAGTCTTGTATTGAGCCTTTTTGCATCTTGTTTGTATCTTTGTTGGCTCTTGTGAGAGATTAATGGATTATCCCATTTGTGGGGGAGTGATGTGCTTTGCACACCTCACAATACTATAAATGTGTATACATGGGGAATACCACTTAGTATTGATATTTCAAGATTATCTAGTTTCTATGTGGTATGTCTTACTCATGAGAAATTCAAATTCTATATGGTGCATTAATTATCTCTTGTTGGTTTTAATTTGCCACTTGTTAATATTGTTGGGTTAGCACATTATGGGGGAGTAATATGCTATGTGCATATTACAAGCCTAGAAAATGTGTACATTTTAGGTATTGCCACTTAGTGTTGATATTGTTAATTATCTTGTTCCTAGGTGGCATGTAGCTCTACAAGTGTCATTTGCTTGCGTTTTAGGGTAAAGATGATCTTGGATATTTTTGCGATCTACCAATGAGTATCATTTCCAAAATACTTCTTGTCCTTGACAATTGGTATTCCCATCGTGTGGTAGGAATTGCTAATCGTATTTACATTGGATTTTGTGTTTCATTTGTCTTCCTTGCCTCTTGTGGATCTATTTTAACATGTCTAGTGTTTTTATAGATATAGAGATAGTCATGATCCCATCTTGTGAATTTTGTATTTAAATGCAAATTCTATATAATGCACATCCCTTGGGGGAGCTATCCTATTTTCTTTAGAACACTCTCTTTATTAGCCCATCATAAAATCTTTTGGTCCCCATCAAGTGTGTGTTGATGGGAGGCAAGTCTTGCTCTTTATGATGCTTTGTGCCATCATGAAAATTTGTCGAGGGTTTGGGTTGTTGGAACCTAGCTCTCTTTTGGAAACTAGATACCTCGTGTTTGTTTCCCTTCAATTGATATCTTGTTTCCTTTTATTTGTCATGTGTAAATGGATATCTCATTCCTTGAGGTATCTTTTAATTGATATCCTTCAAGTGATAGTTTTTCGTTTGGTATCTTATTATCACTTGATACCTTGTCTTTTGGTGTATTATCAACTTTGTTTTGAGTTGATTCTTGAAAGCCTTGAGCATGCATATTTACTATATATAGCTTCTTTTGCTTGCTTTCTTTCTTTGACCCAATATATAGGGGAAACTCCACCTTGTCATAAATTGGCTAAAGTGTGCATGAAATTCAAATTCATATCTATGTGCACATATGTATGTGGAGTTTGTCCTATTTATTGTTGGGTTTCTAACTCTTTGGTCCCAATGAGCTTGGGCACCATTTTGTTTGTTTTGTTGTTCCAGGAACAATTGGAGATGCGTTGGATGCTCAGCTCACCTATAAGGAAGGTGTTGAGACCATGTGATTATTGGAGCCAAGTTAGGATGATCAACGAACAACTATCTACTACATCAATCCAATGTTGTCTCGGTAACAAGTATCTACTTCATGCATTCATTTCTTGCAAAGGCCGAAACCTGTCTTTTCTTTTCCAGGTTGCATCATGGCATGAATCTCTTGATTCGTTCTTGTAGTACTTGTTTTCTTTCTCAAAGCATCCGAACGATGATGTCTTATTTCTAATTGTGATGTCTTTGATGTTCGTATGTTGGAAGTTCATATTGTACAATAAGAAAATATTAGGCCATGTGCTATGCTTCCAAGCAAAGATCTTATTGATATATTTATGACTTCCTTTTGGATATCTTGTTTGTTCCTTCTTGTAACCATTTCGTGTGTACATCCTTCTTTGTGGATATATATCATCATGATTGTCTTCTACTTAGAATCTTTTACACATGAGAGAAGTTACATCTCTAATTGATATCCTCTTTTCTTTCACGTCCACCGTTGCATTTCCTTTTTCAATTTTGGTGGCTTCGTGAAAGGATTTGTCTTGAGTGTCTATCTTATTTTCCTACATCTTGATGCACTTTTTGGCCGTGAAGATTATTTTTCCTCATGCTTGTCTTGATGAGGGTTTTGCCATTTCGATTGGTATCGCTCCTCTTGACAAGGTTCTTATTTCCTATCTTCACCTTGGGTTGTGGCAAGCGTTGGTTCTTATTTTGTTTATTAGTAAGCTTTTGAACCCATTTTCTAGTATGTGTGTGTGGGAATGATATGTCTTGCACTTTGTTTCTCATTTCATCAAGACTATGTTGATGAGTAATGCTCATTCTTATCTTAGTCTTCTCAAGTGCTTTGCCATGACTCACACACATTATTTTGGTTGAGCCTATTTTTAATTTGCTTCTTTTACATGTTGCTCAACCATTTGTTTTGTGCAAGTGATATGCTTATTGTCTCATCTATCTTCTTGCACTCGTTGTGTGTTTTTATTAATTTTGGGGGAGCAACGATCCTATTTTGTGCACTTGTATCAAGTACAAAAATCTCTTATTAGTGCACAAATCATGCGGAGCTTCTCTAGTTTTGATAAAACACTCCGTTTCCTTTATCATAATATCTTTTATTCATGTGGTTCGGAGGACCGTATGATTGTTCGTTCCATCTGGTATCTTTTGATTGCTTGCCTCTATTTTTGTATGTCCTTGTGGCATACGATTCTTTTATTTGCAATCTTTGGGTCCTCGATATAGTTCATTTTCCTCCAACTTCTTATCGTTGTATATGTGTATTTCTCTGCACTCATTTGTTGAGAAGTACACACTTTTTGTAGGACCACCTACTATATTGGCTTTCTAAACTTTTTGTCCATTTTGGCAATCGGTGCCAATGGGGGAGAAGTTTAGAGAGTTTAGTTTCGTTATGCTTAGAGGGTTTTGCTTTTATTGCATAAGCATTTACATCTTGTACGCATGCATTATTGCTTTGCATGTGTGTGCTTGGTTATGCTTATTTGCTTATATAAACTCTCTTTAAGTGGTTGTCATCAATTACCAAAATGGGGGAGATTGTTAGAGCATATTTCTCCATATGTGGTTTTGGTAATTGATGCAATTCGTATGGACTAATGGTTGCCTTAAGTTATATTTATAGGATTTGTCCATAGACACTTCTTGAAGTCCATCTGTTGGGTTCAAGGAGTTTATATGATGACCAAGATGGTATTCAAGGTATTATCCAAAGAACGGTCATAGAGACACAAGGTTGATCAAGATCGTCAGACAAAGAGTAAATCAAGATGATCAACACACAAGGCGTACAAGATGTACTGAGAGGGATCAAGTGATCCCATGGTATGGTAAGCATTGTCCATTACGTGTTTGTGTACTAACCCATGGTCTTAGTGAGAGTTCTATGTGGGGGTTAGGTGTGTTTCCATGGGCTTGCGTCAAAAGGAAGATCTCATACAACCCATGAAGGATGACATCAAGTGGTGATCGTCATCAAGATTGCGGTGTGCAAGTTCAAGTGGATCAGCACAAATATATCATGCTTGAAGCTTGCCGTACATTGTGGTGGCAATGGACTTGTGAAGATATGCTGAAGAGTGGCTCACCCATAGTAAGTATGGGGGAGCAATCAACTAGTCTTCATCAAGCCAACGCAATCAAGAAAGGTGGTCCATCTTGAGGAAGCCAAGATCATCATCATCTAGCTCAAGAGGACGAGGTGCAAGGTATAGGTTTGCCCTTGATAGGTTTTCTGTTTTAGGATAGATTGCTGTACTGTCAAGGGGGGCTCTCAAGTGAGTAGCTTGATCGTATCGTTCGTTGAGAGCTCAAACTATTTGCATCCTTGCATCATACTTCTTGGTTCTTGTTTGGTGTTTCTCTTTGTGAGTTTTAGAGCTTATGGTCATCTTCATGACAATCTCGAGTTCATCGAAAACGGAGTCCATATGCATCTTCTATGATGTTTTCGATGTTGGGAGTTTTTACCGGTCTTATTCGAAGAAGGGTTCTCACCATTTTATTATGGGCCTTTTCTCACTTTCTTCTTATTGATATTTCTATCATGATTGTGTTAGCCCATGTCGTTAGCTTTCCAACAAACTTGGTTTCGTTGAAATCAGAGTCTGCATGCAAAAGTTAGAGCAGATTCAGTATCTAGCAGTAGTACCGCTCCTGGTGCCAGCGGTAGTACCGCCCCCGGAGCTGTAGTACCACCCCGGAGCGGTAGTAATTTCTTACTAGCGGTAGTACCGCTCTAGGAGCAGTAGTACCGCTCCGGGTGGACGGTAGTACCCCTCTCTGAGCGGTTGTTCTTCGTCGGACTTTTTGCGAAGAGTTTCTCTAGAGGTAGTACCGCCAAGGTCTAGCGGTAGTACCGCCACGGTCTAGCGGTAGTATTGCGAGGGCTAGCGGTAGTACCGCTGTGCTCGGGCTGTAAGTGGGGGTAACATTCTGATTTATTCCCCCACTATATAAAGGGGGTCTTCTTCCCCCTTGAACTAATTTTATCCGTTGAGCTCATGTTCTAACCCCCATTGTTGACCTTCTTAGAGCTTGCTTACTCTCAATCCCTCCAATGTTTGTTGCTTGTTTTCTTGAGGGAAAAGAGAGAGGAGATCTAGATCCACATCTCCACCAATCACTTTCTCCTCTATGTGAGGAGAACTCCTTGGATCTAGATCTTGGAGTTCTTTGTGAGCTCCTTGTACTTCCTCTTATATTTCTCCATAGCTTTTGTTGTTGTGGAGGGATTTGAGTGTGAGGGACTTTTCCACTTCATGTGTTCTTGCCATTGCATTAATTGCATCGGTTTGAGTTCTCCATGGTGAGACGTGGAAGTGAAGTTTGAGAAGCTTATTACCTTTGGTACTTAGTACCCTAGATATTGTTCTTTGTGGATGCTTTGACGTCCTAGAAGCTTGGTGGTGTCTCGGAGCTCAATCATTGTGGTGTAAAGCTCCAGGCAAGCGTCGGGGTCTCCAATTAGGTTGTGAAGATCGCCCCGAGCAATTTGTACTGGTACCGGTGACCGCCCCCAAGGTTTTCCATTTGTACGAGTTCGGTGACCGCTCTCAAGGGTCCCTTAGTGGAATCACGGCATCTTGCATTGTGCGAGGGCGTGAGGAGATTACGGTGGCCTTAGTGGCATCTTGGGGAGCATTGTGCCTCCACACCGCTCCAACGGAGATTAGCATCCGCAAGGGTGTGAACTTCGGGATACATCCTCGTCTCCGCGTGCCTCGGTTATCTTTTACCCGAACCCTTTACTTATGCACTTTACTTTGTGATAGCCATATTGTTTCTTGTCATATATCTTGCTATCACTTAGTTGTTTATCTTGCTTAGCATAAGTTGTTGGTGCACATAGGTGAGCCTAGTTGTTTTAGGTTTTGTGCTGACATATTAAACGTTAGTTTTATTCCCCATTTGTTCAAGCCTAAACCGTAATTATGTTAAAGCGCCTATTCACCTCCCTCTAGGCGACATCCACGTCCTTTCAGCCGCCTTCCTGTCGGCCAGATACTTGGGGTAGTTCCGCTTCTAGTGACCAGTCCCCTTGCAATGAAAGCATTCAGTTTCTGGCTTGGGTCCAGCCTTGGATTTCTTCATGGGAGGGGCAACTGCTTTGCGAGTCTTCTTGGAGTTACCCTTCTTGCCCTTGCCATTTTTTGAATCTAGTGGTTTTATTGACCATCAACACTTGATGTTCTTACTGAATTTGTGACTCAACGACTTTCAGCATCGCAAACAGCTCGGTGACTGATTTATTCATCACTTGCATGTTGTAGTACAACACAAATACTTTATAGCTAGGTGGCAGTGATTGAAGAACTCTGTCAGTTAACACAAGGAACTCAACAATTAGTATAAAATTCAGTTTTCACTATCAAATTGAGTTAACACTAGCACATTTCGTTAAAAAATTTAGTTAAAACTTATAATTCAGTTAACACTAGATCATTCAGTTAGCAAATTTAGAAAACACTAGATAATTCAGTTAGCAAATTAAGAAAGCACTAGCACATTGAGTGAACAAATTTAGTTTACACTAATAATTCAGTTAACACTATATCATTCAGTTAGCAAATTCAGAAAACACTAGACCATTTAGTTAGCAAATTCAGAAAACACTAGATTATTTAATTAACAAAAGCAGATTTAGTTAACAGTTAACGCAAGTAAATTCAGTAAACTCAAGCAAAGTGAGTTAAGAGTTGCAGATTCAGCTAACAGTTAACACTAGAAAATTTAGTAAACACAAGCAAATTCAGAGGAGGTGATTCAGTTATTACTTGCTTAGCACAATCATCGAATCCTCTATCTATGTTTATGCCATCGAATGCAACATATTTCTTGCCCCTAACTGGTGCTTGCATTTGATCTCTAGATCAGCCACTATGCCACACCAGGAAGCATTAATAGTAGTATATGGATTGTCCTTCACTCAAAATAAGACTTAGGCACTCCATAGACCACAAACAAAAAGGGAGGATCTAAACATGGTCAAACCCTAACCCTAACCAGCACTAGTGTATATATACCCATAGATCCACGTCCATGACAGGGTAGGTGTGCTCCAGCTCCTCGCTGCTGTCTTCGAGATATCTCCAAGAGGTAATTGCCGAGGCAGCAACGATGCATAGGGGAGTGAGTGGGAGTGAATGAGAGTGAGAGAGTGAGCGACGAGGAGAGATTAGGAAAGGACATTGTTTCCCTTACAAGAACGGGCCGGCCAGCTCAGTCGGTATGGTAGTTACCGCCCATTAGCACTGTGTTGTCAGCGTTGTGGGCCCACGTGCGATCGGCTACGTCAAAAGGTGCTCATTTTTTATTCAGTGTTTTTTGCCACTGTCAGATTTTCGGTGCAGTGCAAATTTGTCATGTTTTGTAAAGTGGTGGTTTTCCAAGAGCTATGCGTGTAAAGTGGTGGTTTTGTGCATTTTACTCCCGGATAGAAGATACGGTGTTCACACACAAAACTTCTCCTACCTGGCAAGCTATTTCGCATGTGCTTGAGCTCCAAAAGAAGCACATCCTATGGCGTGCTGGTAATGGTGAGAGCATTCGAGTTTTGAGGGATATATGGACCCCTTGGCCCCATTGCGTACTCTCGTCATCACAAAGGCCTGATGCTGCCTGAAGTGGGCGTCTTGACGTGTGTGGTGCATGAAGGTTGGACCTTGTCCAACAACAGTTCCTCCAGTGAGATGTTGTTAAAAACGTCATGGTAAGCCTTCCCATCGGCTTGCTGACAATTTCAATGCATGGGTGCCGAAGAAGATTGTTTTGTGTTGTCCGATCTTCAACTACCTTCTATAGGTGCAACGAGTAGGGAACCAGACGGACTTCGCGCTGTCTGGGCGACGTTATGTAACAAGTACCTTGCTCCATCGAGGATATGTACCTTTACGTGAAGAGTGCTAATGAATTTTTTACCCACTTGAAACATCAAGTATGCTAGGAACATGGAGTTTACTAATATATGTCCCGTGTGTGGCATTGAGCGAGAGAGGTCTTTTCACGCCTTATGCATATGGGCAGTGCTAGGCGCCAGCGGACCGGCGCTAGCTTTTGCCGGTCGGACCCCAACCGTTTGATACAATGATTAAAGACCGTCAGATTTGTTTCTGTTTCGTCTTCCCTCGCGAGTCAACGCCCCGAGCACCGTCCACACCCCTACCCCGCGCTTGAAGCACGACCGCAATGCCCTTGTCGCCGGTCGGCGCCCTCGGCAGATGTCCTCCTCGCCAGTCGGCACCCTTGTTGGCCGTCCGCATCGCCGGCCGCCGCCCCTCATCCCCAGCTCTACCCCCATGCAATAGTTGCGCCCTTAGGGTTGCAACTCCGTGTGTCACTTGAAGCTTTTCCCCCTCTAATATGTAGCACCGCCATGCCGTCGGTCCGCAGCTCCCCGGTGTCACCGCTCCCATCATCGTCGGTATGATGTATCGGTTGAAGATTTTTCTCATGTCGCTTGAAGCTTTATTCACGGTGGTTGAAGCTATTTTCATGAGTTGAAGCTTTTTTCCATCAACGGTTGAAGCTTTTTCCACAACGGTTGAAGCTTTTTATATGTCGCTTGAAGCTTTTTGCTGGTTGTAGCAAAAATGATAGGCTTTCCTCGTTGGTCTGTGGTTGAAGCTTTTCAAACATATGGTTGAAGCTTTTGTGTCAATGATTGCAGCGTTTTGTGTTTCTCTGTCGTCGGTTGAAGCTTTTTATATCGTCGTTTGAAGTTTTTTTCCTAGCCGGTTGAAACTTTTTTCATCACCGGTTGCAGCATTCGCGTTTTGCGTGATGGGTGGCCCTTGATTCCCCTCGTCTCTGGTTGAAGCTTTCGGTAATGCCGGTTGTAGCATTTTTGATCGCCGGTTTGAAGCTTTTTTCGTCGCCGGTTACAAAAAGCGATGCTGGTGTAGCTTTTTCAGGGGGGTTGTGCTTTGACGCATGAACTTGTAGCTTTGGCTTCGCAACCTCGCCCACGATGCAAACTCCTGCCAGCAGCCTCACTGCCATCTACTTGTGGGAGAGGGAAAGGGCGAGGTGGGGCGGCCCTCATCTACGGCACAACGAACACAACGAAAAAGAGGAGTGGTGAGGGAGGATGGGGGAACGGGAAGAAAAATTGCATGTGGACCCACGTTAATATGCGGTCAGGAAGCACCGAAGCGTTTTCTTATTCAACCGCGCGCGTGCGTCCGGCATAAGGTTTCCGCCGGCGCACGGGTGGTAAACGTTTACCTATGCAGATGCCCCTACCACGTTCACTATGGCAAGCTATAATGGAAGTATGACGGTTACCAAGTAATTATCTTGTGGGTGTTACGTCTCCAACGTATCTATAAATTTTTATGGTTTCATGCTATTATCTTGTCAGACTTTGGATGTTTTGCATGCCTTTTATATATTTTTTGGGACTAACTTATTAACTCAGTGCCAAGTGCCAATTCCTGTTTTTTTCCATGTTTTTGACCCCTTTCAGAGGAGATTTTGAAACGGAGTCCAAACGGAATAAAATCCCTGAAAAGAATTTTTCCGTAAAGGAAGAAGATCAGGAGACTTGAGAGCCAAGGCAGGAGGGCCCCAGGGGCCCCACAAGCCCTCACCCCGCGGCAAGGGGGGAGGCCGCGACCCACAGGCTTGTGGGCCCCCTGGACGCCCTTTGCCCTAGGGGTTGCGCCTATATATTCCCTAAAAATCCCAAAAAATTCAGGAGATCATCGAAAATACTTTTCCGCCGCCGCAAGCTTCTGTCTCCGCAAGATCCCATCTGGGGCATGTTCTGGTGCCCTGCCGGAGGGGGGATTCGGACACGGAGGGCTTCTTCATCAAAACCATGACCTTTCTGATGATGCGTGAGTAGTTCACCATAGACCTATGGGTCCATAGCTAGTAACTAGATGGCTTCTTCTCTCTCTTGGATCTTAAATACAAAGTTCTCCATGATCTTCATGGAGATCTATCCGATGTAATCTTCTTTTGCGGTGTGTTTGTCGAGATCCGATGAATTGTGGATTTATGATCAGATTATCTATGAATCTTATTTGAGTTTCTTCTGATCTCTCTTATGCATGATTTCATATCCTTGTAATTCTCTTCGAGTTGTGGGTTTTGTTTGGCCAACGAGATCTATGATTCTTGTAATGGGATAAGTGCTTGGTTTTGGGTTCATACCGTGCGGTGACCTCACCCAGTGACAGAAGGGGTAGCGAGGCACGCATCGTGTTGTTGCCATCAAGGGTAAAAAGATGGGGTTTTCATCATTGGTTTGAGATTATCCCTCTACATCATGTCATCTTGCTTAAGGCGTTACTCTGTTCATCATGAACTCAATACACTAGATGCATGATGGATAGCGGTCGATGTGTGGAGTAATAGTAGTAGATGCAGAAAGTATCGGTCTACTTGTCTCGGACGTGATGCCTATATGTATGATCATTGCCTTAGATATCGTCATGACTTTGCGCCGTTCTATCAATTGCTCGACAGTAATTTTTTCACCCACCGTGATATTTTCTATTTTGAGAGAAGCCTCTAGTGAAAACTATGGCCCCCAGGGTATACTCCACACCATATTTCCAGCCTTACACTTTTTACTTCGTTGCACTTTCTGCCTTCAGATCTCACTTTGCAAACAATCTTGAAGGGATTGACAACCCCTTTGAAGCGTTGGGTGCAAGCTTGTTTGTGTTTGCGCACGTACTCTGGACTTGACGAGACCCTCCTTCTGGATCGATAACTTGGTTCTCAAACTCAGGGAAATACTTACTGCTCCTGTGTTGCATCACCCTTTCCTCTTCAAGGGAAAAACCAACGCAAGCCCAATCTCCGTCAACGTGTCAATTTCTGGCGCTGTTGTCTATTGCCGTAGCAGTGGGACACACGAAAAATGTATGGCTCTTGTAGATAAGGCAGTCGCCACATCAACCATCGCAAACACCATTACACCACGCTCCGATTCCTACACTGATGCGCATATGCCATCAGAACCGTGGCATCGGGGGGGTCAATAGCTCATGTGCAATTTTCCGGCGAATTGACAGCAAGACGACATCGTTCGTAAAAATAGCTCTGTTGCGACATCTCTGTACGCACAAATAGCCCAGACACGACATGACCCTTAAGCACAATCTCTATCAGGATTAAGTGGAGCCGGGCGGGACCCACAACTTATGCATGTCGGCGTGGGACCTAGATGGCGGAAACTATGGTTAAACAGTTTTTCCCTACGCGCATCCTCCCTCTTCTTCTTCTCCGGTGATGAAGCATGACAACGCCGGCGAGCTCCAATTCAGAAAAGCAAATTTACAAGCATTCAACCGAAATCGACCAAATTCAAACAACATAGATACATTTTAGCAAACATGGTGGTTCGATTACACACGGAGTAGTAGTGGTTCGATTACACCGAGTTTTAATGACGGGCTCATCGGAGCAAAAGCCGCACGTAGTACTTCGATTACATAAAGCTCCTACCCCTAGTTAGGTCTCCAAAATTGGGCTCACCTGAGCCCTAGGGGTGCGGCCCCGACGAGGCGGCGACACCGGACAGTCGGAGTCGGAGTCGGAGGCGGCCCACCCCGTGTTTGTGCGGGATTTCTCGATGGCTTGGCGGGGGCGGAACTCGTCGAGCTCCTCTTCCATCTGCCGACGCGCGATGAGCTACTGGGGCTCGTCCTTGGTGCACTCCATAATCTCGGCGATGACGCCATCGAGGTCGTCGTTGTCGACGTAGTCTCCCAGCACAAAGCCGAGGCGGTCGGGGCGCGGTGCCAAGCCCTGCTCCTTGATACGTCTCAAACGTATCTATAATTTTTGATGGTTTCACGCTGTTATCTTGTCTTCTTTGGTTGTTTTATGTATCATATCTTTTTTTGGACTAACTTATTAATTCAGTGCCAAGTGTCACTTCCTGTTTTTTCCGTGTTTTTGACTCTTTTCAGATCTGATTTTGGAACAGAGTCCAAACGGAAGAAAAACCCCGAAATGATTTTTTCCCGAACGGAAGAAGACCAAGGGGCTTTTGGGCCAATCCAGGTGGGCTCCAGGGAGCCCACAAGCCCCCACTGCGCCACCAGGGGGAGGCGGCGGTGGGAAGGCTTGTGGCCTCCCTGGCCGCCCCCTGACCTAGATCTTTGGCCTATAAATTCCCAAATATTCCGCAAAAAATTAGGGGAGCCTCGAAAATACTTTTTCGCCGCCGCAAGCTTCCGTTTCCGCGAGATCTCATCTGGAGACCCTTCCCGGCGCCCTGCCGGAGGGGACTTTGGAGTTGGAGGGCTTCTTCATCATCATCATCGCCCCTCCAATGACTCGTGAGTAGTTCACTTCAGACCTACGGGTCCGTAGTTAGTAGCTAGATGACTTCTTCTCTCTCTTGGATCTTCAATACAAAGTTCTCCATGATCTTCATGGAGATCTATCCGATGTAATCTTCTTTGGCGGTGTGTTTGTCGAGATCCGATGAATTGTGGATTTGTGATCAGATTATCTATGATATATATTTGAGTCTTTGTTGATTTCTTATATGCATGATTTGATATCCTTGTAAGTCTCTCCGAGTCTTGGGTTTTGTTTGGCCAACTAGATCTATGATTCTTGCAATGGTCAAAGTGTTTGGTTTTGGGTTCTACCATGTGGTGACCTTTCCAAGTGACAGTAGGGGCACCAAGGCACACATCAAGTAGTTGCCATCAAGGGTAAAAAGATGGGGTTTTTATCATTGGTTTGAGATTATCCCTCTACATCATGTCATCTTGCTTAAGGCGTTACTCTATTCTTATGGACTTAATACACTAGATGCATGCTGGATAGCGGTCGACGTGTGGAGTAATAGTAGTAGATGCAGAAAGTATCGGTCTACTTGTTTCAGACGTGATGCCTATAGAAATAATCATTGCATAGATATCGTCACGACTTTGCGCGGTTTTATCAATTGCTCGACAGTAATTTGTTCACCCACCGTCTACTTGCTTTTATGAGAGAAGCCACTAGTAAACACTACGGCCCCCGGGTCTATTCACATCCATCGTTTACACCTCCGCTTTTACTTTGCTTTGTTACTTTGTTGCTTTCAGTTCTCACTTGGCAAACAATCTATAAGGGATTGACAACCCCTTCATAGCGTTGGGTGCAAGCTTTTGTGTTTGTGCAGGATCTTGAGATACTCTTCCGCCGGATTGATACCTTGGTTCTCAAACTGAGGGAAATACTTACCGTCGCTGTGCTACATCACCCTTTCCGCTTCGAGGGAACACCAACACACGGCTCCAAGGCCACGGGGGAAATCCTTTGCATACTTGCCTAGGAAGTCCCTTAAGGCATAGCCGTAGCTGAAGGATTCCTGGTGCCGTGGACACAACTATTTCCTGGCACCGTTGCAAGGGATACACAACAAACATCACTCCTCCCCCTCCCTCTTCGGAGGCGACAGCGGTGCGCGTGCAATGGCGGAGATCCCCGCGCCACCCGCGGCAGAGGAGCTACCTCGCGCCACCGCCGCCATCTGTTGGTCGTACTCCTCCACCTCACGCCGAGCAAACACACGCGGCGGCCCGAGCCCGCAGTTCATGTACTTGCGCGCGCCACACTTTCGAGAAGTGTCGGAAGCAACCCGCGCCGCCCGTTCGGGGTCAGAGTAGGGCGCCGGCCGCTTCGCCCCATTCCAATCCTTGTCGGAGCGGTTTCCGCCGCTAGACTGGCCGCCGCGCGAGCTCGAAGATCCGAGCCTTATGATCGTCGCTCGACGACACTTGATTGCGGCGGGGGGGCTGGATTGCGCGGTTTTGGTGGTCGCCAACGACGAGAGTGGCGCAGATCTGGATGTGTAAATAGCTAGGGTACAACATATTTCACTGTATAAGTAGCTAGTGTGCGACACTTAGGTGACTTTCCTGGCCCATGGGCCAGATTGACCGGTCAGACCCCCACGTCAACACAAATAAACTAGGTTTGACCAAGTTTGAAATGAGTATAAAAAAAAATTGGAAACCAGTGCACATGTTCTTACTTTGTCATATACTAACAACTTAAATTAATTGATTTGGCTGTTTTAGACATGGTGGACAAAAAAAACTTGCCTAGAAATGGGGTATTTACACCCTTTGGAGCTAATTTGGAACTCAAGTGTGAAGACAAGTGGTTTTGGGTGTTGAACTTCAAACTTTCAGAAACTTCACAAAAGCTTCATTTTGGAGTGACTAAGAAGGATCCAGGCTTGGTTTGCCATTTTCATGTTTGAAACTTGTTTAAACCAGTGCACATGTTCTTACTTTGTCATATACTAACAATTCAAATTGATTTGGCTGTTTTAGACATGGTGGATAAAAAAACTTGTTTAGAAATTGGGTATTTACCCCCTTTGGAGCTAATTTGAAACTCATGTGTGAAGACAAGTGGTTTTGTGTGTTGAACTTCAAACTTTAAAAAACCTCACAAAAGCTTCATTTTGGAGTGACTAAGAAGGATCCACGCTTGGTTTGTCATTTTCATGTTTGAAACTTGTTTAAATGTTGGTCAAACCTAAGTTTGACCACGTTTGAAATGAGCATAAAAACTTCAAAAAAATCAAAAAATTAGAAAACCAATGCACATGTTCTTACTTTGTCATATACCAACAACTCAAATTAATTTGGGTGTTTCAGACATGGTGGACAAACAAACTTGCTTAGAAATGGGGTATTTACCCCCTTGGAGCTAATTGGAAACTAATGTGTGAAGACAAGTGGTTTTGGGTGTTGAACTTCAAACTTTCAAAAACCTCACAAAAGCTTCATTTTGGAGTGACTAAGAAGGATCCACGCTTGGTTTGTCATTTTCATGTTTGAAACTTGTTTAAATGTTGGTCAAACTTAGGTTTGACCAAGTTTGAAATTAGCATAAAAATAAAAAAATAAAAAATTTGGAAACGAGTGCACATGTTCTTACTTTGTCATATACTAACAAATCAAATTGATTTGGCTGTTTTAGACATGGTGGACAAAAAAACTTGCTTAGAAATGGAGTATTTACCCCCTTTGGAGCTAATTTGAAACTCATGTGTGAAGACAAGTGGTTTTGGGTGTTGAACTCCAAACTTTCAAAAACCTCACAAAAGCTTCATTTTGAAGTGATTAAGAAGTATCCAGGCTTGGTTTGTCATTTCCATGCTTGAAACTTGTTTAAATATTGGTCAAACTTAGGTTTGACCAAGTTCGAAATGTGCATAATTTAAAAAAAATATATCAAAATATTGGAAAACCAGTACACATGTTCTTACTTTGTCATATACTAACAACTCAAATTGATTGGCACCAGTTTTCTAATTTATTGATTTTTTTTGAATTACTTATGCTCAACCCTAACATTTGAAAACCCTACAACCTCGTTCGTGATAGCCAAGTTTGTGAAGGTTTTCTCATGAAAAACTCCATAGTCCAGGTTTCTTATTTTTCCTATCGAGTTAGTCACATAGACCGATGATTGGCACCAGTTTCCTAATTTTTTGATTTTTTTGAATTACTTATACTCAACCCTAACCTTTGAAAACCCTACAACCTCATTCGTGATAGCCAAGTTTGTGAAGGTTTTTTCATGAAAAACTTCATAGTCCAGGTTTATTATTTTTCCTCTCGAGTTAGTCACATAGAACGATGATTGGCACCAATATTATATTTTTTTGATTTTATTTGAATTAGTTATGCTCAACCCTAACCCTTGATAACCTCTCAAAACCCCTCAAAACCCCATCAAAACCCCGCACCTGTCCGTACCATTGCATCGTCGTGAATGGATGGTCTGGATTAGGAAGTAGGGCTATGTCAGCGATCCGCGGGCTGCGCTTTCATTGGTCGGCCCAGTTCTATCGAAACATTACGCTCCTCCCCATCGATTGATTGAAGAATTGCTGCACTCTGTTAACTGAAGAATTACCGCACTCTTCGGCTACCCCAACACCAGACTGTCGACAAGCTTAAGCGCTACCAGCGAGTGCAGCGTTGCCGTGGCCAAGGTCGCGGACGAGGGGAAGGACACCGTTGGCGGACGCCGCCGGGGAGTCCGTAGCCATGCCAAAGAAGAGGGGGAGGGCTCAAGGACGTCAATTCCATTCCATGCGACAAGAGTGAGGGGACACAGAGGAATTGCTTGAGTCTGTCGACTGAACTTGCTTGTGCTCACCGCCTGCACTCTGATGTATGCACCGCAAACAGAGCTTCAGACTTGAACCAATGGAACACAGCTGCAAACAGAGCTTCAAACTATGTATGCAAAATCGATAGACAAGTCTGGCTTGGTTAAGGCATTTTTAAGATATGAATTCTATAGAGATTGTGTTTGTGCGGCTATTATGCAAAACAACCACAAATTTGATTTGACTTTCCACGGAGATCCAACGTATAATCGAATTACCTCGAGCTGAGCATGAGGAAGATCTTAAACAAGTGTTGGAAGAAGAAGGTACCATGCTATTAAAACAAGGTCTTAAACAAGTGTCTGACCTTTGGTACAGAACAAAACAACTGTATTACATATCTATGCATTGTTTCAGACTTCGGAACCAATGGAGAACTTTGGTACGTGTAAGTGGAGTCAGGCTGCCAGACGCTCGTCAAAGCACTACAAAGCTCAGAATTAGACAAGGTACTAGAAGGCATCTTGTTCAGAGAAATCAGAGTCTTTGCTCGTCAGAATTTTAATGCTTGCTCGTTCTCTTTTGCCCCCAGGGCTTGTAATGATCTTGCGCATACTGTGGCTGCTTTTGGTGCTACCCTACATGTTTCTTCTAAGCTCTGGCCGGATGACCTGCCAAATGATGTACTCGTTCGCCTAACCAGAAATTTGGATCAAATTGACCAAAAACAGAGGGAAACAGAGGCGATGCGGTGAGATCTAACTCAACACGGAGGAGAACATGATAGGGTTCCGGATTCACTCACCACATCTGCCGCCGTCGCCGAGAACGAAAGCTCCGCCGCTGCTGTCACCCAGAACAAAAGCTCCGTCGCCGCCGGCGGCTCACCACCGGGAACGAAGAGGGAGCAACACAGGTTCAGACTGGGGTACCCATTCAGACAGGCACGGGGACATGTTTCACCTGATGCACTGACAAGTGGGGCCCGTAACTAGATGCACTGCCAAGTAGGGCACGCGCTTACGTGGATAAGTTGTGGGTCCAGCCTCTAAGACACGTTTCACCTGATGCACTGAAAAGTGGGGCCCGTAACTAGATGCACTGCCAAGTAGGGCCCGCGCTTATGTGGATAAGTTGTGGGTCTAGTCCCTAACAGCTAATCAGGACATCAGTTCAGATTAAGGGCCATGTCGTGTGTGGGATATTTCCTCGCTCAGAAGTGTCACGCCAAGGTAATTCGGACGAAAGACGTCCCACTCCTTCGAATTCACCTCAAAGATGTCGCATAGGAGCTATTGACCCGGCATCGGGGGACCCGAAGCCAATCGCCCAAATTGCGGACACCATCACCAACGAGAACACCAGCAGACCAATATCTCATTCCATGTAAACACAACTACAAAGAGATAAGCAGTACTTGGAAGACAACATTTAGACTAGCTCCCCAAACACAGACCCCGACCCTCGCGTCCCTCCTCGAGGCGAAACGGGGGACCCTAGATCCCCGCCGGCGGCCGACCCTCTCCCTCCCGCCCCCTCGCTGCCGCCGAGGGCCTTTGTAGGACCGACGGCGGCGGGGCCTCTCCTCGGCACGGCTCCCTGCTCCATAGCCATGGCGCGGTGCTCATGCGGCGACGACGCTTGGCGGCGTGGTGCTGCGAGAGTGCGGCGTCGGCATGGCGCGATTGCTGCGGGGTTGTTGTGAGCTCCGTCCGAAGGTGCTGCTTGTTTCGGTAACGGATGATGGTCTCGGTTCATCTCGATCCCCCTCCCAGGATCTGGATCTGGCCGCTCGATACCCGGGCGTGGCTGCCAGCACGCGTGGTGACGCCGGGCCTCTAGGACTGTTGAGCACTGCGGTAGTGCTGGCGATTACGTTGGGGGCTTGGTGTGGTGGTGGCCAGCGGCAGAGCACAGCGGGAGACATGGAGATATGACGGTATTGGAGGGGACAACAGCGGTGTTGTGACGTGGTCTAGTGGCGGCGGTGCGTACTGCAGGCGGCGGCACGCACTACCGTCCTGGTTGGTGGCGGTGTTGCAATGTCTCGGCTAGGATGGTGCTCCTGGCGAGCAGCGAGCGCCCGGGCCACCTTTGGGCTGTGTGGCGAGCGGCGGTGGCCTCCTGATGGTGTCGGTGTGGGAGTTGCCTGCGGCTAGGTGTTGGATCGTCGAAAGGCTGTCACTTTGGAGCAGTTGATAGCCTTCGGTGGCGGTTCTGCCCTTGCTAAAGGAGTTGGGTGGCTATGGTTCCTCGGCCAGGTTGTAGTTGTTTGGTGGACGACAATTTTCCTTCATGTGCGGCCTGTCGGCGGTCCTTGGCCATGCATCTACAATGGCGAGGCGTTGCGGTGGCGGCAATGTGAAGCGTCCTAGACGGTGCTGCCCAATTCCTTCAAGGTGTGGAGATGTGCGATGATTGGATGAAAATCTTGCAAGGCTCTTCCCCGGCCGGCGGCGATGGCGCCCGTGGGTGTCGTCTCCCTCCTTGGAGGTGTCCTCGAGGTGAATTCGACATTTCCCTCGCTTGTGTGGAGTTGGTTGTTATCTTCGGGGCAAAAGCCTTGATCCAGTCGGATCGACACGATGGCGGCGTTCCCAACGTCGCTCCTCTATTGGGAGCATCGTGTTTAGAGTCACAGCCTTGTTCCTCGCCGCTCTCCTTCGGTGTTGGTGCATTCAAGACGGTGTCTTCACAATTTGGAGCAAGTCCTGTCATTTACCTAGCACCTCCTCTTCGGCATTCAGGGCAAATGGTGCGTCAACTAGCGAAGTTCTATGGGAGCCGCTGGTCTTTAGGGATGCCCGGCGTGGGTATAGACGCGGTGTTATTATCTGTTAGGGCAGACGCTTGTGCTTTGTAGTGTCGTATGGTCGTTGGTGGCTGTCCCTCGACTTGTATGTGTGTGATGTTTGTGTTACGTTCGTTATTCGCAATGAGTGCTAGTCTTCTTTTACTTATAATTCAGCATTCTATAAAGCTATGATACGCCTACGCGTATTCTTGAAAGAAAAAAAAAAGCAAACAGATAAGCACAACACGTGGTGTGTGACCTCGTTCCACCTGTATAACCAGCTCGGCTCCTAACGTGGCACAATATCCTACAAGTCTTTCTTCCACTTGGAAAAACGATAACGATAAAAGTGATGGCATCTCTTCACTTGTCTGCATGCTACCGCTCAAAATCGATGGCACCGATTTCCTTTGTTGTGTGCATGCCAGTGCGACCGATCAAACCCGATCGATGGCATCGTTTTTCTTGCCCAAGGGTAGTTAGGGTGGATTTAATGGCACGGGAGGCTACCAGCAAAGCACGAAGGATATACTCCTATATGATACAGCACCGCCAATGCTGCTGTCGTGTTGCATGAAAAATGAAGTGCAGTAGCCAGTAGGCTAACGGCGCCTCATGCATGCATGCATGGCTTAGAAAGAATTAAACCTAGCTAGGTGGCTAGGTGCATGTCAACCGTACGCCCTCTTGATCCCCAAAGTTGTTTACTGGAGTACTAGGGCATGTCGACCAGGGGCTTTATTCACTGATGGTCATGACCCAAATGATGCATTCATCGTCAAGAATCTCGTGATGAGAGCTGCACGGTCGAACCCATGCACATTGAACGGCAGTGCAACGGAAAGTACACGTACGTAATGTGCTGTACAGCTCTCTCGTGGGCTCGTGGTCCGTTCTTACGCCGAATCTTATTACCTTCCGGTGTGTCGTCCGACTCCGAATGGAGCCCAGCTCGCTTTCAAGCGAACGCTGAAAAAGCAGGTTAATGCCAGCTTTCTAGTTTCAAGTTTCAACCAGATCACCAGCCAAGAACGCCTATAAAAGGAGAGCCGCGCCACTCAGCTTCTCTCACCCTCCACACACACACACACACACACGCACTCTCAATGGCGGGCTTCCCCTACCGCGCCGCCGACATGGTCGCCCTCATCACGCTGGCGACGGTGCTGGCATTGGTGCGAGTGTGCGCCGCCGGCAACCCGCCGTTCTCGTGCGGCCCGGGGGCGGCGCAGCAGGGCCTCGCGTTCTGCAACACGGCGCTGCCGCCGGCGCAGCGGGCGGCGGACCTGGTGGCGCGGCTGTCGCTGGCGGAGAAGGTGTCGCAGCTGGGCGACGAGGCGCCGGGGGTGCCGCGGCTGGGCGTGCCGCCGTATAAGTGGTGGTCGGAGGGGCTCCACGGGCTCGCCTTCTGGGGCCACGGCATGCACTTCGACGGCGCCGTCCGCGCCATCACCAGCTTCCCGCAGGTGCTGCTCACCGCCGCCGCCTTCGACGAGCAGCTGTGGTACCTCATCGGCCAGGTATGCTGCATGCACCTCCTCCATCGGCTCAACATAAAGATCAGCCATGGAAAGCGTAGTTACTGGTCGGTCTGGGTGGGAGTAGGTAGAGGTAGGATGGAGTGTGGGACAGGCTCCGGTCGAATCCAGCATTTTGGACCCTCTCCGGCGTCCAACTAAGGGGAATTTGGCGGCGTGGTCCTGCGCGTACGCCCAATCCATAGCTAGCCTACTCTCGATGAAGAACACTCTGATGCTGATCTGGTGACCATGACATGGAGAGAGGCGCAGCTCCTCGTTTGGTTAGCTAACTCGGCGGCGCATGCACCTTGAGGAAAAAGACCAGGTCTTGCTAAGCAATTTCATCGGTTTCATGGGCAAAAGAAAACAGTAGGGAAATGCGCCACATGTACTTGGCGGCCCAAACCCACTTCATAGATCGCTATAAAAAATAAATAAACAAAATATAAAAATTTCGCGAAATTCGGTAATATGAAAAGCTGTTAGACAAGGTAACAAGCGTTGCAGAAATGCGGTACAAGTAAAACCTGAAATTCAGTCTAAAACATACAAGAAAGATAGGAATATAATATGCATGCAGTCTTATGCTTGTGATTATATTTGATTTTGCAAAGCACGTACTTGGTTAGCTACTTAAGGCTCCATTAAGCCATACTAGCTATGCTTCCGTGCTAAGAGGACAGGAATGGACAACTCAAATTTCCGGTGAACCGAAAGTGCATGCAGATGAAAGTAACATGATTGCACTACAGGAAAAAAGGTCGGTGAACAGCAGGTGTGCGCGGCAATTTGCTTCATTGGGATCGCTACCTATCGATTGATAGGTAAACGAGCGAGCAAACGTGCATGTAGGCCTACACGTCCAGCCAGCTAGCCTTTTGTTCGCGCGTAACCAACAACCTATGCTTGTTCCTGTGCTGGCACACTGGCTAGGGTGTACCCACCACCATATCTTGTACACCGTCCTTGGTGGTTGCTGGTTTGGGCCGGCCGGCTCCAATATTAATTAGTGCTGATAATGTCAGCTGCTACTTAATCTGCCTTGTCGATTGCGCGGTTAGATCTAGAATTGTTTGGTCGACCAAATGTTGTTTATTAGTACATGTTTTGTAAGGTTTTATAAGAACTAAATGGGCCGTGATACGTTTGTGATATGGTAAAAAAAAGATCAAACATCTCAAAAAAAAAGAGATCGAAATTGTGGTGCAGATGCAAAACTAGCAAGTAAGCAATGAAGAGAACTGCACCAAGTTTTCCCTTTGCATGACAGAGCCTAGAGACCATGGAACGTAATCTGCAAGGCTCCACAGCGGTGCTGAATGATGGCCTTTTTTAGAAACGCTTTTGACTTTGCCCGGGATACGCTGTACTGAAAAAAAAAGAGGATAAAGCGTGAGCAATTCGCATTTTAGACACAATCATGCATTGTCCTGGTTACGGAGTGATGGTCCGTAACTGCACACCCCTCTCATTCATTCATGCCACACGTGCCCGTCTTTGTCACTTGTCACTGCGTGGCCTCCCTCCATGATCTTTCTGATCTCGTCGATTGATTAGCACACCTCCTTTCAATTGGGTTGGTACTTTTGTACTCCTGCAAAAGTGATCCCACTTACTACCTGGGCACCGAACGCGCGTGTCTAGCGGAAGCATGCATATGTCCTGTAAATCTGGAGTCCAATGCAAATTGAGTAAAATCTTTTTACTACTTGTGATTATTTAGCGGACTAACGGGATGGATGGCTAAATTGAAAATGGTGGTGCAGGCGATCGGGACGGAGGCTCGGGCGCTGTACAACCTGGGGCAGGCGGAGGGGCTGACCATCTGGTCGCCCAACGTGAACATCTTCCGCGACCCGCGGTGGGGCCGCGGCCAGGAGACCCCCGGCGAGGACCCCACGACGGCGAGCAAGTACGCCGTGGCGTTCGTGCGCGGCCTGCAGGGCTCCTCGCCGACGACGCTGCAGACCTCGGCGTGCTGCAAGCACGCCTCGGCCTA
The DNA here is from genome assembly GCF_904849725.1 of Hordeum vulgare subsp. vulgare. Classification (NCBI taxonomy): domain Eukaryota; kingdom Viridiplantae; phylum Streptophyta; class Magnoliopsida; order Poales; family Poaceae; genus Hordeum; species Hordeum vulgare. The sequence goes on from NC_058521.1 coordinate 539,134,002, forward strand.
CGACCTGGAGGCCTGGAACGGCGCCATCCGCTACAACTTCAACGCGAGGGTGACGGCGCAGGACATGGCGGACACCTTCAACCCGCCCTTCAAGAGCTGCGTGGAGGAAGGCCGGGCCAGCTGCGTCATGTGCGCCTACACCACCATCAATGGCGTCCCCGCCTGCGCCAGCAACGACCTCCTCTCCACGACCTTCAAGGGGGATTGGGGGTTGAACGGCTACGTCTCTTCCGACTGTGACGCGGTGGCGCTCATGCACGACGCGCAGTTCTACCGGCCCTCGCCGGAGGAGACGGTCGCCGTTGCCCTCAAGGCCGGTTAGTGCAGCAAAACCGCCATGAGAAAGGTCATTTGTTGCAGTTGATGTTGCGAGGAGAATCTTGATGTAGAAATGTTGCCAACTGTTTGCAGGATTGGATTTGAACTGCGGGAACTACACGCAGGTGCACGGCATGGCCGCCGTGCGGCAGGGAAGGATGACGGAGCAGGACGTGGACAGGGCCCTGCATAACCTCTTCGCCGTCCGGATGCGGCTCGGGCACTTCGACGGTGACCCCCGGGGCAGCGCGCTGTACGGGGGCCTTGGGGCCAAGGACGTGTGCTCGCCCGCGCACAAGAACCTGGCGCTCCAGGCGGCCACGGACGGCATCGTCCTGCTCAAGAACGACGCCGGCATCCTCCCGCTTCGCCGGGGCGCGGTGGCGTCCGCCGCCGTCATCGGCCACAACGCCAATGACCCCGGCGCGCTCAACGGCAACTATTTCGGCCCTCCCTGCGAGACCACGACGCCGCTGCAGGGGCTCCAGGGCTACGTGCAGAACGTCAGGTTCCTCGCCGGGTGCGACTCGGCGGCGTGCGGCTTCGCCGCGACGGGCCAGGCGGCGGGGCTCGCGGCCTCGTCGGACTACGTGCTCCTGTTCATGGGCCTCAGCCAGGCGCAGGAGCAGGAAGGGCTCGACAGGACGAGTCTTCTGCTGCCAGGGAAGCAGCAGAGCCTCATCGCCGCAGTCGCCAACGCGGCGAAACGGCCGGTGATCCTGGTGCTCCTCACCGGCGGTCCGGTTGACGTGACATTTGCCAAATCTAACCCCAAGATCGGTGCAATTCTGTGGGCCGGCTACCCTGGCCAGGCCGGCGGGCTCGCCATCGCCAGGGTCCTGTTCGGAGACCACAACCCCAGCGGCAGGCTGCCGGTGACGTGGTACCCGGAGGAGTTCACCAAGGTGCCCATGACGGACATGCGCATGCGCGCCGACCCGGCCACCGGATACCCTGGCCGGAGCTACCGCTTCTACCAGGGCAACGCCGTGTACAAGTTCGGCTACGGCCTCAGTTACTCCAAGTTCTCCCGCCAACTAGCTGTCTCCGGGACCGGCAACAAAGCACCACGCACGAATCTGCTCGCCGGCCTGACCGCGACGCCAAGTGCCGACGGCGGCGCGAGCTACGCCGTCGAGGAGATCGGCGCCGACGGGTGCGAGCAGCTCAAGTTCCCGGCGGTGGTCGAGGTGCAGAACCACGGTCCCCTGGACGGGAAGCACTCTGTGCTGATGTTCCTCCGGTGGCCCAACGCGACGGGCGGGCGTCCGGTGAGCCAGCTGATTGGGTTCCGAACCCAGCATCTCAAGGCCGGCGAGAAGGCCAGCCTCACGTTCGACGTCAGGCCATGCGAGCACTTTAGCAGGGCGAGGGAGGATGGCAAGAAGGTGATCGATGCAGGCTCACATTTCCTCAAGGTCGGAAAAGACGAGCACGAGATCAGCTTCGAGGCCTGAACCCGGAGCTCTATTCTGGTTCTGGCACGGGTAAAAGACCCAAGTGCAGTGACGTTATTTTATCACTAGTTACACACAATTTAGTTATTGGTTTAAGTTATAAGTTCAGTTGCCTCAGAATTAGCATTGAGGCATCCATTAAGCAAAGGTTAAGGGAAACAACGAGACATGTTTTAATACTGCAGATATATATATATATATATATACTAATTCAGACATGTGTCGAAAATTCAAAATAGAGGTAACAGAGTATGTCTAGCTCTCATCTAGTTCCTCATCTAAATAACATCAAAAGGAGAAAAAGAAAAAGAGAAAAAAGCCAGCGCACAAATCTTTGCGTAAAATCAAATGGCACAAGAGTTAGATGTGACTTTGTTAAAAGCATCTCTAACAGGTGCGCTTCGCCCGGCGCTCAAAAAACTTATATACAACGCGTCCATCGTCAGGTTTAGCGCGGCGCGCAGCGCTGGCTCCAGCAGCCGCGCCGAAATGCAGCGCGGGCGCGCAGCTCCAGCAGCGCGCTAAAATGAAGCGCGCGCGAGCCGGCGCCTCACATTTCTTACAATTTGAACACAAATTTCACACACTTCCTCAACACAAAACACATGGCATATAAATTTGAATCACACAAACATCATTCAACCAAGTTCGTGCCAGTTCATGCCTAGAAGTTCAAATTCATACCCACAACATCATTCAACGAAGTGCAAAATGCAAACAAGTTCATGACACAAACGAAAGGCACAACAATCAATCCTCGTCTTCATCCTCGTCTTCCTCCGATTCATCCTGTTGGGGAACGTCGCATGCGAAACAAAAAATTTCCTACGCGCACGAAGACCTATCATGGTGATGTTCATCTACGAGAGGGGATTTCCGATCTACGTACCCTTGTAGATCGCACAGCAGAAGCGTTAGTGAACGCGGTTGATGTAGTGGAACGTCCTCACGTCCCTCGATCCGCCCCGCGAACCGTCCCACGAACCGTCCCGCGATCCGTCCCACGATCTAGTGCCGAACGGACGTCACCTCCGCGTTCAGCACACGTACAACTCGACGATGATCTCGGCCTTCTTGATCCAGCAAGAGAGACGGAGAGGTAGATGAGTTCTCCGGCAGCGTGACGGCGCTCCGGAGGTTGGTGGTGATCTGATCTCGGCAGGGCTCCGCCCGAGCTCCGCAGAAACGCGATCTAGAGGTAAAACCGTGGAGGTATGTGGTCGGGCTGCCTTTGAAAAGTTGTCTCAAATCAGCCCTAATTGCTCCATATATATAGAAGGAGGGAGGGGAGGCTTGCCTTGAGGCTCAAGGAGCCCCAAGGGCTGCGCACCAAGGGGGGGAGGAGTCCTCCTCCATTCCTAGTCCAACTAGGATTGGAAAGTAGAGTCCTTCTCTCCTTTCACACCTCCTTTTTTTCCCTTTCTCTTTGATTTTCTATCCTTGGCGCATAGGGCCCTCTTGGGCTGTCCCACCAGCCCACCAAGGGCTGGTGCGCCACCCCCAAGGCCTATGGGCTTCCCTGAGGTGGGTTGCCCCCCCCGGTGAACACCCGGAACCCATTCGTCATTCCCGGTACATTCCCGGTAACTTCGAAAACCTTCCAGTAATCAAATGAGGTCATCCTATATATCAATCTTCGTTTTCGGACCATTCCGGAAACCCTCGTGACGTCCGGGACTCCGAACAACATTCGGTAACCAACCATATAACTCAAATACGCATAAAACAACGTCGAACCTTAAGTGTGCAGACCCTGCGGGTTCGAGAACTATGTAAACATGACCCGAGTGACCCCTCGGTCAATATCTAATAGCGAGACGTGGATGCCCATATTGGATCCCACATATTCTACGAAGATCTTATCGTTTGAACCTCAGTGCCAAGGATTCATATAATCCCGTAAGTCATTCCCTTTGTCCTTCGGCATGTTACTTGCCTGAGATTCGATCGTCAGTATCCGCATACTTATTTCAATCTCGTTTACCGGCAAGTCTCTTTACTCGTTTCGTAATACAAGATCTCGCAACTTACACTAAGTCACATTGCTTGCAAGGCTTGTGTGTGATGTTGTATTACCGAGTGGGCCCCGAGATACCTCTCCGTCACACGGAGTGACAAATCCCAGTCTCGATCCATACTAACTCAACGAACACCTTCGGAGATACCTGTAGAGCATCTTTATAGTCACCCAGTTACGTTGCGACGTTTGATCCACACAAAGTATTCCTCCGGTGTTAGTGAGTTATATGATCTCATGGTCATAGGAACAAATACTTGACACGTAGAAAACAGTAGCAACAAAATGACACGATCAACATGCTACGTCTATTAGTTTGGGTCTAGTCCATCACGTGATTCTTCTAATGACGTGATCCAGTTATCAAGCAACAACACCTTGTATATTATCAGAAGACCCTGACTATCTTTGATCAACTGGCTAGCCAACTAGAGGCTTGCTAGGGACAGTGTTTTGTCTATGTATCCACACATGTATATAAGTCTTCATTCAATACAATTATAGCATGGATAATAAACGATTATCTTGATACAGGAATTATAATAATAACTATATTTATTATTGCCTCTAGGGCATAATTCCAACAGTCTCCCACTTGCACTAGAGTCAATAATCTAGCCCTCACATCATCATGCGAATTACATTGTAATAAATCTAACACCCATACAGTTCTGGTGTTGATCATGCTTTGCCCGTGGAAGAGGTTTAGTCAGCGGGTCTGCTACATTCAAATCCGTGTGCACTTTGCATATATTTACGTCCTCCCCTTCGACGTAGTCGCGGATGAGGTTGAAGCGTCGTTTGATGTGTCTGGTCTTCTTGTGAAACCGGGGTTCCTTTGCTAAGGCAATGGCACCCGTGTTGTCACAGAACAAGGTTATTGGATTCAGTGCGCTTGGCACCACTCCAAGATCCGTCATGAACTGCTTCATCCAGACACCCTCCTTAGCCGCCTCCGAGGCAGCCATGTACTCCGCTTCACATGTAGAATCAGCTACGACGCTTTGCTTGGAACTGCACCAGCTTACTGCACCCCCATTAAGAATAAATACGTATCCGGTCTGCGACTTAGAGTCGTCCGGATCTGTGTCAAAGCTTGCATCGACGTAACCCTTTACGGCGAGCTCTTCGTCACCTCCATACACGAGAAACATCTCCTTAGTCCTTTTCAGGTACTTCAGGATATTCTTGACCGCCGTCCAGTGATCCACTCCTGGATTACTCTGGAACCTGCCTGCCATACTTATGGCCAGGCTAACGTCCGGTCTAGTGCACAACATTGCATACATGATAGATCCTATGACTGAAGCATAGGGGACGGTGCTCATATGCTCTCTATCTTTATCAGTTGCTGGGCACTGAGTCTTACTCAATCCCGTACCTTGTAAAACTGGCAAGAACCCTTTCTTGGACTGTTCCATTTTGAACCTTTTCAAAACTTTATCAAGGTATGTGCTTTGTGAAAGTCCTATCAGGCGTTTCGATCTATCCCTGTAGATCTTAATGCCTAGAATGTAAGCAGCTTCTCCTAGGTCCTTCATAGAGAAACTTCTATTCAAGTAATCCTTTATGCTCTCCAAAAACTCTACATTGTTTCCAATCAGCAATATGTGATCTACATATAATATTACAAACGCCACAGAGCTCCCACTCACTTTCTTGTAAATACAAGATTCTCCAACCACTTGTATAAACCCAAATGCTTTGATTACCTCATCAAAGCGTTCGTTCCAACTCCGAGATGCTTGCACCAGTCCATAAATGGATCGCTGGAGCTTGCACACCTTGTTAGCATTCTTAGGATCGACAAAACCTTCGGGTTGCATCATATACAACTCTTCCTTAAGGAAACCGTTAAGGAACGCCGTTTTGACATCCATCTGCCAGATTACATAATCGAAAAATGCAGCTATTGCTAACATGATTCTGACGGACTTAAGCATCGCTACGGGTGAGAATGTCTCATCGTAGTCAACTCCTTGAACTTGTGAAAAACCTTTTTGTTGGAATTATGCCCTAGAGGCAATAATAAATGTAGTTATTATTATAATTCCTGTATCAGGATAATCGTTTATTATCCATGCTATAATTGTATTGAATGCAGACTCATTTACATGTGTGGATACATAGGCAAAACACCGCCCCTAGCAAGCCTCTAGTTGGCTAGCCAGTTGATCAAAGATAGTCAGTGTCTTCTGATTATAAACAAGGTGTTGTTGCTTGATAACTGGATCACATCATTAGGAGAATCACGTGATGGACTAGACCCAAACTAATAGACGTAGCATGTTGATCGTGTCTTTTTGTTGCTACTGTTTTCTGCGTGTCAAGTATTTATTCCTATGACCATGAGATCATATAACTCACTGACACCGGAGGAATGCTTTGCGTGTATCAAACGTCGCAATGTAACTGGGTGACTATAAAGATGCTCTACAGGTATCTCCGAAGGTGTTAGTTGAGTTAGTATGGATCAAGACTGGGATTTGTCACTCCGTGTGACGGAGAGGTATCTCGGGGCCCACTCGGTAATACGACATCACACACAAGCCTTGCAAGCAATGTGACTTAGTGTAAGTTGCGGGATCTTGTATTACGGAACGAGTAAAGAGACTTGCCGGTAAACGAGATTGAAATAGGTATACGGATACTGAGGATCGAATCTCGGGCAAGTAACATACCGAAGGACAAAGGGAATGACATACGGGATTAAATGAATCCTTGGCACTGAAGTTCAAACGATAAGATCTTCGTAGAATATGTAGGATCCAATATGGGCATCCAGGTCCCGCTATTGGATATTGACCGAGGAGTCTCTCGGGTCATGTCTACATAGTTCTCGAACCCGCAGGGTCTGCACACTTAAGGTTCGACGTTGTTTTATGCGTATTAGAGTTATATGGTTGGTTACCGAATGTTGTTCGGAGTCCCGGATGAGATCACGGATGTCACGAGGGTTTCTGGAATGGTCCGGAAATGAAGATTGATATATAGGATGACCTCATTTGATTACCGGAAGGTTTTTGGAGTTACCGGGAATATACCGGGAATGACGAATGGGTTCCGGGAGTTCACCGGGGGGGGGGGCAACCCACCCCGGGGAAGCCCATAGGCCTTGAGGGTGGCACACCAGCCCTTAGTGGGCTGGTGGGACAGCCCAAAAGGGCCCTATGCGCCAAGAAGAGAAAATCAAGAGAAAAAAAAGAGGAGGTGGGAAGGAAGGGAAGGACTCCCTCCCACCAAACCAAGTCCAACTCGGTTGGGGGGGGGCGAGTCTTCCCCCCTTGGCTCGGCCAACCCCCTTGGGGCTCCTTGATCCCCAAGGCAAGGTCCCCTCCCTCCCACCTATATATACGGAGGTTTTAGGGCTGATTTGAGACGATTTTCCACGGCAGCCCGACCACATACCTCCACGGTTTTTCCTCTAGATCGCGTTTCTGCGGAGTTCGGGCGGAGCCCTGCTGAGACAATGTCATCACCAACCTCCGGAGCGCCGTCACGCTGCCGGAGAACTCTTCTACCTCTCCGTCTCTCTTGCTGGATCAAGAAGGCCGAGATCATCGTCGAGTTGTACGTGTGCTGAACGCGGAGGTGCCGTCCGTTCGGTACTAGATCGTGGGACTGATCGCGGGATTGTTCACGGGGCGGATCGAGGGACGTGAGGACGTTCCACTACATCAACCGCGTTCACTAACGCTTCTGCAGTACGATCTACAAGGGTACGTAGATCACTCATCCCCTCTCGTAGATGGACATCACCATGATAGGTCTTCGTGCGGGTAGGAAAATTTTTGTTTCCCATGCGACGTTCCCCAACAGTGGCATCATGAGCTAGGTTCATGCGTAGATGTATTCTCGAGTAGAACACAAAAGTTTTTGTGGGCGGTGATGTGCGTTTTGCTGCCCTCCTTAGTCTTTTCTTGATTCCGCGGTATTGTTGGATTGAAGCGGCTTGGACCGACACTACTCGTACGCTTACGAGAGACTGGTTTCATCGTTACGAGTAACTCCGTTGCTCAAAGATGACTGGCAAGTGTCGGTTTCTCCAACTTTAGTTGAATCGGATTTGACCGAGGAGGTCCTTGGATGAGGTTAAATAGCAACTCATATATCTCCGTTGTGGTGTTTGCGTAAGTAAGATGCGATCCTACTAGATACCTTGGTCACCACGTAAAACATGCAACAACAAAATTAGAGGACGTCTAACTTGTTTTTGCAGGGTATGCTTGTGATGTGATATGGCCAACGATGTGATGTGATATATTGGATGTATGAGATGATCATGTTGTAATAGAAATATCGACTTGCACGTCGATGGTACGGCAACCGGCAGGAGCCATAGGGTTGTCTTTATACTAACGTTTGTGCTTGCAGATGCGTTTACTATTTTGCTAGGATGTAGCTTTAGTAGTAATAGCATGAGTAGCACGACAACCCCGATGGCAACACGTTGATGGAGATCATGGCGTGGCGCCGGTGACAAGAAGATCGTGCCGGTGCTTTGGTGATGAAGATCAAGAAGCACGTGATGATGGCCATATCATGTCACTTATGAATTGCATGTGATGTTAATCCTTTTATGCACCTTATTTTGCTTAGAACGACGGTAGCATTATGAGGTGATCTCTCACTAAAAATTTCAAGACGAAATTGTGTTCTCCCCGACTGTGCACCGTTGCTACAGTTCGTCGTTTCGAGACACCACGTGATGATCGGGTGTGATAGACTCAACCTTCACATACAACGGGTGCAAAACAGTTGCGCACGCGGAACACTCGGGTTAAGCTTGACGAGCCTAGCATGTGCAGACATGGCCTCGGAACACATGAGACCGAAAGGTCGATCATGAATCATATAGAAGATATGATTAGCATAGGGATGCTTACCACTGAAACTATACTCAACTCACGTGATGATCGGACTTGAGCTAGTGTAAGTGGATCATGAACCACTCAAATGACCAGAGAGATGTACTTTTTGAGTGGGAGTTTAGCGAATAATCTGATTTAGTTAAACTCTAATTATCTTGAACATAGTCTAAGTCCACTTTGAATATATTTGTGTTGTAGATCATGGCTCACGCGATAGTCATCCTGAATTTTAATACGTTCCTAGAGAAAGCTAAGTTGAAAGATGATGGAAGCAACTTTGTAGACTGGGCTCGTAATCTTAAGCTAATCTTACAAGCTGGGAAGAAGGATTATGTCCTTAATGCTGCGTTAGGAGATGTACCACCCGCTACGGCTGATCAGGATGTTAAGAACGCTTGGTTAGCACGTAAGGAGGACTACTCAATAGTTCAATGTGCAGTCTTGTATGGCTTAGAACCGGGACTTCAACGTCGCTTTGAGCGTCATGGAGCATTTGAGATGTACCAGGAGTTGGAGTTTATCTTTCAGAAGAACGCCCGGATCGAGAGGTATGAGACCTCCGATAAATTCTATGCCTGCAAGATGGAGGAAAACTCATATGTCAGTGAACATGTGCTCAAAATGTCTGGGTACTCAAACCGTCTAGCTGAGCTGGGGATTGAACTCCCGCAAGAAGCTATCACTGACAGAATCCTTCAATCACTGCCGCCAAGCTATAAAGGCTTTGTGTTGAACTACAACATGCAAGGGATGAACAAGTCTCCCGGCGAGTTGTTTGCGATGCTGAAAGTCGCAGAGTCTGAACTCCGTAAAGAGCATCAAGTGTTGATGGTGAATAAGACCACTAGTTTCAAGAGAAACGGCAAAGGCAAGAAGGGAAATTCGAAGAAGAGCGGCAAGCCTGTTGCCAATCCGATGAAGAAACCCAAAGCTGGACCTAAGCCTGAAACGGAGTGCTACTATTGCAAGGGTATGGGTCACTGGAAGCGCAATTGCCCCAAGTATCTGGCAGATAAGAAGGCGGGCAAAGAAAAATCAGGTATATTTGATATACATGTTATTGATTTGTACTTAACCGGCTCTCGTAGTAGTGCCTGGGTATTCGATACCGGTTCTGTTGCTCATATTTGCAACTCGAAACAGGAACTGCGGAATAGACGAAGGCTGGCGAAAGATGAAGTGACGATAAGCGTAGGAAATGGTTCCAAGGTTGATGCAATCGCCGTCGGCACAATGTCACTTCAGTTACCGTCAGGATTAGTGATGAACTTAAATCATTGTTATTTAGTGCCTGCGTTGAGCATGAACATTATATCTGGATCTTGTTTATTGCGAGACGGTTACTCTTTTAAGTCAGAGAATAATGGTTGTTCTATTTCTATGAGTAACATCTTTTATGGTCATGCACCGAATGTGAGAGGATTGTTCATATTGAGTCTTGATAGCGATACGCATATACATAACGTTGAGACCAAAAGAGTTAGAGTTAACAATGATAGTGCCATATTTTTGTGGCACTGCCGCTTAGGTCATATTGGTGTAAAGCGCATGAAGAAACTCCATGCTGATGGACTTTTGGAGTCACTTGACTTTGATTCACTTGACACGTGCGAACCATGCCTCATGGGCAAGATGACTAAGACTCCGTTCTCCGGAACAATGGAGCGTGCAAGTGACTTGTTGGAAATCATACATACCTATGTGTGTGGTCCGATGAGCGTGGAGGCACGCGGCGGATATCGTTATTTTCTCACCTTCACTGACGATTTAAGTAGATATGGTTATGTCTACTTGATGAAACACAAGTCTGAAACATTTGAAAAGTTCAAGCAATTTCAGAGTGAAGTGGAAAATCATCGTAACAAGAAGATCAAGTTCCTACGGTCTGATCGTGGGGGTGAATATCTGAGTTTCGAGTTTGGTTCTCACTTAAGACAATGTGGAATTGTTTCACAGTTAACACCGCCTGGAACACCACAGCATAATGGTGTGTCCGAACGTCGTAATCGTACTCTATTAGAGATGGTGCGATCTATGATGTCTCTTACTGATTTGCCGTTATCATTTTGGGGTTATGCATTAGAAACAGCTGCATTCACTTTAAATAGGGCACCATGAAAATCCGTTGAGACGACACCATACGAACTGTGGTATGGCAAAAGGCCAAAGTTATCGTTTCTTAAAGTTTGGGGATGTGATGCTTATGTCAAAAAGCTTGAGCCTGAAAAGCTGGAACCCAAAGCGGAAAAGTGCGTCTTCGTAGGTTACCCAAAAGAGACAGTTGGGTACACCTTCTATCTCAAATCCGAGGGCATAGTGTTTGTTGCTAAAAACGGAGCTTTTCTCGAGAAGGAGTTTCTCTCGAGAGAATTGAGTGGGAGGAAGATAGAACTTGACGAGGTTGTCGAACCTCTCATCCCTCTGGATGGTGGCGCAGGGCAAGGGGAAACCTCTGTCATTGCGACGCCGGTTGAGGAGGAAGTTAATGATGAAGATCATGAAACTCCAGTTCAAGTTTCTGTCGAACCACGCAGGTCGACGAGATCACGTGCTGCTCCAGAGTGGTACGGTAATCCCGTCTTATCAATCATGTTGTTAGACAACAATGAACCTGCAATTTATGAAGAAGCAATGGTGGGCCCAGATTCCAACAAATGGCTAGAAGCCATGAAATCCGAGATAGGATCCATGTATGAGAACAAAGTGTGGACTTTGGAGGTACTACCTGAGGGTCACAAGGCTATTCAGAACAAATGGATCTTTAAGAGGAAGACGGACGCTGACGGCAATGTGACCGTTTATAAAGCTCGACTTGTGGCAAAGGGTTTTTCACAAGTTCAAGGAATTGACTACGATGAGACATTCTCACCCGTAGCGATGCTTAAGTCCGTCAGAATCATGTTAGCAATAGCTGCATTTTTCGATTATGAAATCTGGCAGATGGATGTCAAAACGGCGTTCCTTAATGGTTTCCTTAAGGAAGAGTTGTATATGATACAACCCAAAGGTTTTGTAGATCCTAAGAATGCTAACAAGGTGTGCAAGCTCCAGCGATCCATTTATGGACTGGTGCAAGCATCTCGGAGTTGGAACAAACGCTTTGATGAGGTGATCAAAACATTTGGGTTTATACAAGTGGTTGGAGAATCTTGTATTTACAAGAAAGTGAGTGGGAGCTCTGTGGCGTTTCTAATATTATATGTGGATGACATATTACTGATTGGAAACAACGTAGAGTTTTTGGAGAGCATAAAAGGTTACTTGAATAAAAGTTTCTCTATGAAGGACCTAGGAGAAGCTGCTTACATTCTAGGCATTAAGATCTATAGGGATAGATCAAAACGCCTGATAGGACTTTCACAAAGCACATACCTTGATAAAGTTTTGAAAAGATTCAAAACGGAACAGTCCAAGAAAGGGTTCTTGCCAGTTCTGCAAGGTACGAGATTGAGTAAGACTCAGTGCCCAGCAACTGATGAAGATAGAGAGCATATGCGCTCCGTCCCCTATGCTTCAGCCATAGGTTCTATCATGTATGCGATGATGTGCACTAGACCGGATGTTAGCCTGGCCATAAGTATGGCAGGTAGGTTCCAGAGTAATCCAGGAGTGGATCACTGGACAGCGGTCAAGAATATCCTGAAGTACGTTAAAAGTACTAAGGAGATGTTTCTCGTGTATGGAGGTGACGAAGAGCTCGCCGTAAAAGGTTACGTCGATGCAAGCTTTGACACAGATTCGGACGACTCTAAGTCGCAAACCGGATACATATTTATTCTTAATGGGGGTGCAGTAAGCTGGTGCAGTTCCAAGCAAAGCGTCGTAGCAGATTCTATATGTGAAGCGGACTACATAGCTGCCTCGGAGGCGGCTAAGGAGGGTGTCTGGATGAAGCAGTTCATGACGGATGTTGGAGTGGTGCCAAGCGCACTGAATCCAATAACCTTGTTCTGGGATAACATGGGTGCCATTGCCTTAGCAAAGGAACCACGGTTTCACAAGAAGACCAGACACATCAAACGACGCTTCAACCTCATCCGCGACTACGTCGAGTGAGAGGACGTAAATATATGCAAAGTGCACACGGATCTGAATGTAGCAGACCCGCTGACTAAACCTCTTCCACGGCCAAACCATGATCAACACCAGAACTGTATGGGTGTTAGATTTATTACAATGTAATTCACATGGTGATGTGAGGGCTGGATTATTGACTCTAGTGCAAGTGGGAGACTGTTGGAATTATGCCCTAGAGGCAATAATAAATATAGTTATTATTATAATTCCTGTATCAAGATAATCGTTTATTATCCATGCTACAATTGTATTGAATGAAGACTCATTTACATGTGTGGATACATAGACAAAACAGCGTCCCTCGCAAGCCTCTAGTTGGCTAGCCAGTTGATCAAAGATAGTTAGTGTCTTCTGATTATAAACAAGGTGTTGTTACTTGATAAATGGATCACGTCATTAGGAGAATCACGTGATGGACTAGACCCAAACTAATAGACGTAGCATGTTGATCGTGTCTTTTTGTTGCTACTGTTTTCTGCGTGTCAAGTATTTATTCCTATGACCATGAGATCATATAACTCACTGACACCGGAGGAATGCTTTGTGTATATCAAACGTCACAACGTAACTGGGTGACTATAAAGATGCTCTACAGGTATCTCCGAAGGCGTTAGTTGAGTTAGTATGGATCAAGACTGGGATTTGTCACTCCGTGTGACGGAGAGGTATCTCGGGGCCCACTCGGTAATACGACATCACACACAAGCCTTGCAAACAATGTGACTTAGTGTAAGTTGCGGGATCTTGTATTACAGAACGAGTAAAGAGACTTGCCGGTAAACGAGATTGAAATAGGTATACGGATACTGACGATCGAATCTCGGGCAAGTAACATACCGAAGGACAAAGGGAGTGACATACGGGATTAAATGAATCCTTGGCACTGAGGTTCAAACGATAAGATCTTCGTAGAATATGTAGGATCCAATATGGGCATCCAGGTCCCGCTATTGGATATTGACCGAGGAGTCTCTCGGGTCATGTCTACATAGTTCTCGAACCCGCAGGGTCTGCACACTTAAGGTTCGACGTTGTTTTATGCGTACTAGAGTTATATGGTTGGTTACCGAATGTTGTTCGGAGTCCCGGATGAGATCACGGACGTCACGAGGGTTTCCGGAATGGTCCGGAAACGATGATTGATATATAGGATGACCTCATTTGATTACCGGAAGGTTTTCGGAGTTACCGGGAATGTACCGGGAATGACGAATGGGTTCCGGGAGTTCACCGAGGGGGGGGGGGCAACCCACATCGGGGAAGCCCATAGGCCTTGAGGGTGGCACACCAGCCCTTAGTGGGCTGGTGGGACAGCCCAAAAGGGCCCTATGCGCCAAGAAGAGAAAATCAAGAGAAAAGAAAAAAAAGAGGAGGTGGGAAGGAAGGGAAGGACTCCCTCCCACCAAACCAAGTCCAACTCGGTTTGGGGTGGGGGAGTCTTCCCCCCTTGGCTCGGCCGACCCCCTTGGGGCTCCTTGAGCCCCAAGGCAAGGTCCCCTCCCTCCCACCTATATATACGGAGGTTTTAGGGCTGATTTGAGACGATTTTCCACGGCAGCCCGACCACATACCCCCACGGTTTTTCCTCTAGATCGCGTTTCTGCGGAGCTCGGGCGGAGCCCTGCTGAGACAAGGTCATCACCAACCTCCGGAGCGCCGTCACGCTGCCGGAGAACTCTTCTACCTCTCCGTCTCTCTTGCTGGATCAAGAAGGCCGAGATCATCGTCGAGCTGTACGTGTGCTGAACACGGAGGTGCCGTCCGTTGGGTACTAGATCGTGGGACTGATCGCGGGATTGTTCGCGGGGCGGATCGAGGGACGTGAGGACGTTCCACTACATCAACCGCGTTCACTAACGCTTCTGCTGTACGATCTACAAGGGTACGTAGATCACTCATCCCTTCTCGTAGATGGACATCACCATGATAGGTCTTCGTGAGCGTAGGAAAATGTTTGTTTCCCATGCGACGTTCACCAACACTTTTGCCACAAGTCGAGCTTTATAAACGGTCACATTGCCGTCAGCGTCTGTCTTCTTCTTAAAGATCCACTTGTTCTGAATAGCCTTGCGGCCCTCAGGTAGTACTTCGAAAGTCCACACTTTGTTTTCATACATGGATCCTATCTCGGACTTCATGGCCTCCAGCCATTTGTTGGAATCTGGGCCCACCATTGCTTCTTCATAATTTGCAGGTTCATTGTTGTCTAACAACATGTTTGACAAAACGGGATTACTGTACCACTCTGGAGCAGCACGTGGTCTCGTCGACCTGCGTGGTTCGATAGGAACTTGAACCGGAGTTTCATGATCATCATCATTAACTTCCTCCTCAACCGGCGTCGCAACGACAGGGGTTTCCCCTTGCCCTGCGCCACCATCCAGAGGGATGAGAGGTTCGACAACCTCATCAAGTTCTATCTTCCTCCCACTCAATTCTCTCGAGAGAAACTCCTTCTCGAGAAAAGCTCCATTTTTAGCAACAAACACTTTGCCCTCGGATTTGAGATAGAAGGTGTACCCAACTGTCTCTTTTGGGTAACCTATGAAGATGCACTTTTCCGCTTTGGGTTCCAGTTTTTCAGGCTGAAGCTTTTTGACATAAGCATCACATCCCCAAAATTTAAGAAACGACAACTTTGGCCTTTTCCCATACCACAGTTCGTATGGTGTCGTCTCAACGGATTTTGATGGTGCCCTATTTAAAGTGAATGCAGCTGTGTCTAATGCATAACCCCAAAACGATAACGGCAAATCAGTAAGAGACATCATAGATCGCACCATCTCTAATAAAGTACGATTACGACGTTCGGACACACCATTACGCTGTGGTGTTCCAGGCGGTGTCAACTGTGAAACAATTCCACATTGTCTTAAGTGAGCACCAAACTCGAAACTCAGATATTCACCCCCACGATCAGACCGTAGGAACTTGATCTTCTTGTTACGATGATTTTCAACTTCACTCTGAAATTGCTTGAACTTTTCAAATGTTTCATACTTGTGCTTCATTAAGTAGACATAACCATATCTACTCAAATCATCAGTGAAGGCGAGAAAATAATGATATCCGCCGCGTGCCTCCACGCTCATCGGACCGCACACATCGGTATGTATGATTTCCAATAAGTCACTGGCACGCTCCATTGTTCCGGAGAACGGAGTTTTAGTCATCTTGCCCATGAGGCATGGTTCGCACGTGTCAAGTGAATCAAAGTCAAGTGACTCCAAAAGTCCATCGGTATGGAGTTTCTTCATGGCTTTACACCAATATGACCTAAGCGGCAGTGCCACAAAACACATGGCGCTATCATTGTTAACTCTAACTCTTTTGGTCTCAATGTTATGTATATGTGTATCACTATCAAGATTCAATATGAACAATCCTCTCACATTGGGTGCATGACCATAAAATATGTTACTCATAGAAATAGAACAACCATTATTCTCTGACTTAAAAGTGTAACCGTCTCGCAATAAACAAGATCCATATATAATGTTCATGCTCAACGCAGGCACTAAATAACAATTATTCAAGTTCATAACTAATCCCGATGGTAACTGAAGTGAAACTGTGCCGACGGCGATTGCATCAACCTTGGAACCATTTCCTACGCGCATCGTCACTTCATCTTTCGCCAGCCTTCGCCTATTCCGCAGTTCCTGTTTCGAGTTGCAAATATGAGCAACAGAATCGGTATCGAATACCCAGGCACTACTACGAGAGCCGGTTAAGTACACATCAATAACATGTATATCAAATATACCTGATTTTTCTTTGGCCGTCTTCTTATCAGGCAGATACTTGGGGCCGTTGCGCTTCCAGTGACCCATACCCTTGCAATAGTAGCACTCTGTTTCGGGCTTAGGTACAACTTTGGGTTTCTTCGTCGGATTGGCAACAGGCTTGCCGCTCTTCTTTGAATTTCCCTTCTTTCCTTTGCCGTTTCTCTTGAAACTAGTGGTCTTATTCACCATCAACACTTGATGCTCTTTACGGAGTTCAGACTCTACGACTTTCAGCATCGCAAACAACTCGCCGGGAGACTTGTTCATCCCTTGCATGTTGTAGTTCAACACAAAGCCCTTATAGCTTGGCGGTAGTGATTGAAGAATTCTGTCAGTGATAGCCTCTTGCGGGAGTTCAATCCCCAGCTCAGCTAGACGGTTTGAGTACCCAGACATTTTGAGCACATGTTCACTGACAGACGAATTCTCCTCCATCTTGCAAGCATAGAATTTATCAGAGGTCTCATACCTCTCGATCCGGGCGTTCTTCTGAAAGATAAACTTCAACTCCTGGAAGATCTCATATGCTCCAAGACGCTCAAAGCGACGTTGAAGTCCCGGTTCTAAGCCATACAAGACTGCACATTGAACTACTGAGTAGTCCTCCTTACGTGTTAACCAAGCGTTCTTAGCATCCTCGTCAGCCGTAGCGGGTGGTTCATCTCCTAGCGCAGCATTAAGGACATAATCCTTCTTCCCAGCTTGTAGGATCAACTTAAGATTACGAGCCGAGTCTACAAAGTTGCTTCCATCATCTTTCAACTTAGCTTTCTCTAGGAACGTATTAAAATTCAGGGTGACTGTCGCGTGAGCCATGATCTACAACACAAATATATTCAAAGTGGACTTAGACTATGTTCAAGATAATTAGAGTTTAACTTAAATTACTTGCTAAAATCTCACTCAAAAAGTACATCTCTCTAGTGATTTGAGTGGTTCATGACCCACTTACACTAGCTCAAGTCCGATCATCACGTGAGTTGAGTATAGTTTCAGTGGTAAGCATCCCTATGCTAATCATATCAACTATATGATTCATGATCGACCTTTCGGTCTCATGTGTTCCCAGGCCATGTCTGCACATGCTAGGCTCGTCAAGCTTAACCCGAGTGTTCCGCGTGTGCAACTGTTTTGCACCTGTTGTATGTGAACGTTGAGTCTATCACACCCGATCATCACGTGGTGTCTTGAAACGACAAACTGTAGCAATGGTGCACAGTCGGGGAGAACACAATTTCGTCTTGAAATTTTAGTGAGAGATCACCTCATAATGCTACCGTCGTTCTAAGCAAAATAAGGTGCATAAAAGGATTAACATCACATGCAATTCATAAGTGACATGATATGGCCATCATCACGTGCTCCTTGATCTCCATCACCAAAGCACCGACACGATCTTCTTGTCACCGGCGCCACACCATGATCTCCATCAACATGTCGCCATTGGGGTTGTCGTGCTACTCATGCTATTACTACTAAAGCTACATCCTAGCAAAATAGTAAACGCATCTGCAAGCACAAACGTTAGTTTAAAGACAACCCTATGGCTCCTGCCGGTTGCCGTACCATCGACGTGCAAGTCGATATTATCTATTACAACATGATCATCTCATACATCCAATATATCACATCACATTGTTGGCCATATCACATCACAAGCATACCCTGCAAAAACAAGTTATACGTCCTCTAATTTTGTTGTTGCATGTTTTACGTGGTGACCATGGGTATCTAGTAGGATCGCATCTTACTTACGCAAACACCAGAACGGAGATATATGAATTGCTATTTAACCTTATACAAGGACCTCCTAGGTCAAATCCGATTCAACTAAAGTTGGAGAAACCGACACTTGCCAGTCATCTTTGAGCAAGGGGGTTACTCGTAGCGATGAAACCAGTCTCTCGTAAGTGTACGAGTAATGTCGGTCCAAGCCTCTTCAATCCAACAATACCGCGGAATCAAGAAAAGACTAAGGAGGGCAGCAAAACGCACATCACCGCCCACAAAAACTTTTGTGTTCTACTCGAGAAGACATCTACGCATGAACCTAGCTCATGATGCCACTGTTGGGGAACGTCGCATGGGAAACAAAAATTTTCCTACGCGCACGAAGACCTATCATGGTGATGTTCATCTACAAGAGGGGATTTCCGATCTACGTACCCTTGTAGATCGCACAACAGAAGCGTTAGTGAACGCGGTTGATGTAGTGGAACGTCCTCACATCCCTCGATCCGCCCCGCGAACCGTACCATGAACCGTCCCGCGATCCGTCCCACGATCTAGTGCCGAAAGGACGGCACCTCCGCGTTCAGCACACGTACAGCTCGACGATGATCTCGGCCTTCTTGATCCAGCAATAGAGAGGAGAGGTAGATGAGTTCTCCGGCAGCGTGACGACGCTCCGGAGGTTGGTGGTGATCTGATCTCGGCAGGGCTCCACCCGAGCTCCGCAGAAACGCGATCTAGAGGTAAAACCGTGGAGGTATGTGGTCGGGCTGCCTTTGAAAAGTTGTCTCAAATCAGCCCTAATTGCTCCATATATATAGGAGGAGGGAGGGGAGGCTTGCCTTGAGGCTCAAGGAGCCCCAAGGGCTGCGCACCAAGGGGAGGAGGAGTCCTCCTCCAATCCTAGTCCAACTAGGATTGGAAAGTGGAGTCCTTCTCTCCTTTCCCACCTCCTTTTTTTTCCTTTCTCTTTGATTTTATATCCTTGGCGCATAGGGCCCTCTTGGGCTGTCCCACCAGCCCACCAAGGGCTAGTGCGCCACCCCAAGGCCTATGGGCTTCCCCGGATTGGGTTGCCCCCCCGGTGAACACCCGGAACCCATTCGTCATTCCCGGTAACTTCGAAAACCTTCCGGTAATCAAATGAGGTCATCCTATATATCAATCTTTGTTTTCGGACCATTCCGGAAACCCTCGTGACGTCCGTGATCTCATCCGGGACTCCGAACAACATTCGGTAACCAACCATATAACTCAAATACGCATAAAATAACGTCGAACCTTAAGTGTGCAGACCCTGCGGGTTCGAGAACTATGTAGACATGACCCGAGTGACCCCTCGGTCAATATCCAATAGCGGGACCTGGATGCCCATATTGGATCCCACATATTCTACGAAGATCTTATCGTTTGAACATCAGTGCCAAGTATTCGTATATTCCCGTAAGTCATTCCCTTTATCCTTCGGTATGTTACTTGCCCGAGAGTCGATCGTCAGTATCCGCATACTTATTTCAATCTCGTTTACCAGCAAGTCTCTTTACTCGTTCCGTAATACAAGATCTCGCAACTTACACTAAGTCACATTGCTTGCAAGGCTTTTGTGTGATGTTGTATTACCGAGTGGGCCCCGAGATACCTCTCCGTCACACGGAGTGACAAATCCCAGTCTCGAACCATACTAACTCAACGAACACCTTCGGAGATACCTGTAGAGCATCTTTATAGTCACCCAGTTACGTTGCGATGTTTGATACACACAAAGCATTCCTCCGGTGTCAGTGAGTTATATGATCTCATGGTCATAGGAACAAATACTTGACACGCAGAAAACAGTAGCAACAAAATGACACGATCAACATGCTACGTCTATTAGTTTGGGTCTAGTCCATCACGTGATTCTTCTAATGACGTGATCCAGTTATCAAGCAACAAAACCTTGTATATAATCGGAAGACGCTGACTATCTTTGATCAACTGGCTAGCCAACTATAGGCTTGCTAGGGACAGTGTTTTGTCTATGTATCCACACATGTATATAAGTCTTCATTCAATACAATTATAGCATGGATAATAAACGATTATCTTGATACAGGAATTATAATAATAACTATATTTATTATTGCCTCTAGGGCATAATTCCAACACATCCGACTCCACGGAAGACGATTCTTCCTCCTCCTCTCCATTGTTGCGCGCCGCATCCTCATCACGTGAAGTTCGGAAGGTATGTTGCCAAGATCGTGGGAAGCTGGCACACCGGCGCCCGGACGTGCACCCATGCCGTCAATGAGAGCCGCAAAACTCATGCCACCCGTGCCACCCGTGCCGTTGAAACCTTCCGGAGATGGTCCAAAGCCACCCATGCCTCCCATGGTCTCCATGGTAGCTCCAAAGCCACCCATGGAACCCATGCCGCGCATGGTGGCTCCAAAGCCGCCCATGACACCAATGCCACCCATGCCACCAAGGCCACCACCACCCATGCCGCCAAGGCCACCGCCACACATGGCGCGAATCATGGCTCTTTTTGTTGGGGAACTTTGCATGGGAAACAAAAATTTTCCTACGCACACGAAGACCTATCATGGTGATGTCCATCTACGAGAGGAGATTAGATCTACGTACCCTTGTAGATCGCTAAGCGGGAAGCGTTAAGAAACGCGGTTGGTGTAGTGGTACAACTTCGTGATTCAAATCACCGTCGTCCCACGATCCGTTCGGATCTAGCGCTGAACGGACGGCACCTCCGCGTTCAGCAGACATACAGCTCGATGACGATCTCGACCTTTTTGATCCAGCAAGAGAGACGGAGAAGTAGATGAGTTCTCCGGCAGCGTGACGGCGCTCTGGTGGTGGTGATGATATACTCCTGCAGGGCTCCGCCCGAGCTCCGCAGAAATCCGATCTAGAGGTAAAACTACGTGCTATAGGTTTGAGTTGCACGTGGCAAAGTTATGTCTCAAAAAGCCCTAAACCACCAATATATAGGAGGAGGGGAGGGGCTAGCCTTGGGGCTCAAGGAGCCCCTTGGTGCACCGGCCGAAGGGAGAGGAGGACTCCTACTCCAATTCGGTTTGGGGAAGGAGGAGTCCTCCTCTTCCTTCCCACCTCCCTCTTTCCTTTTTTTTTTCTTTTCTTTGGTATTTTCCCCTTGTGGCGCCATGGCCCTATTGCGCTGGCCTCACCAGCCACTAAGGGCTGGTGCGCCACCCTAGGGTCACTGGGCTCACTCCCGGGTGGGTGGGCCCCTCCCGGTGAATACCCGGAACCCATTCGTCACTCCTGGTACACTGTCGGAAATGCCGGAAATTTTCCGGTGACCAAATGAAACCATCCTATATATCAATCTTCATTTCCGGACCATTCCGGAAACCCTCGTGACGTCCGTGATCTCATCCGGGACTTCGAACAACATTCCGTAACCACACATATAACTCAGCTATACTAAAATATCATCGATCCTTAAGTGTGCAGACGGTGCGGGTTCGAGAACTATGTAGACATGACCCGGGACACTCCTCGGTCAATATCCAATAGCGGGGCCTGGATGCTGATATGTCCATTTTGCATCATGTTTTGATGTTGATATTTATCGCTTCTTTGGCTGTTATTTCACTTCACGGTACAATTCTTATGCCTTTTCTCTCTTATTTTGCAAGGTTTACATGAAGAGGGAGAATACCGGCAACTGGAATTCTGGCCTGAAAATGGAGCAAAGTTGAGATACCTATTCTACGCAACTCCAAATGCCGTGAAAATCAACGGGATTTTTTTTCCAATTTATCAAAAATACTGGGCCGAAGAAGTGCCAGAGGGGCACCAGGGGGTGCCCACAAGCTTGCACGGTGCGGCCACCCGCCAGGCCGCGCCATGGGGGCTTGTGGGCAGCCCACTGGCCCACTGGCTCCCCTCTTTTGCTATATGGAGGGTTTCGTCCAGGGAAAAAATCAGGGAGGAGCTTTTTCGTGGTTTCGCCGCCGCCACGAGGCGGAACTTGAATAGAACCAATCTAGAGCTCCGGCAGGACGATCCTGCCGGGGAAACTTCCCTCTCGGAGGGGGAAATCATCGCCATCGTCATCACCAACACTCCTCTCATCGGAGGGGACTAGTCACCATCAACATCTTCATCAGCACCATCTCATCTCCAAACCCTAGTCCATCACTTGTAACCAATCTCCATCTCGCGACTCCGATTGGTACTTGTAAGGTTGCTAGTAGTGTTGATTACTCTTTGTAGTTGATGCTAGTTGGATTATTTGGTGGAAGAGTTTATGTTCAGATCCTTGATGCTATTCATTACCTCTCTGATCATGATTATGATTATGCTTTGTGAGTAGTTACTTTTGTTCCTGAGGACATGGGATAAGTCATGCTAATAGTAGTCATGTGAATTTGGTATTCGTTCGGTAATTTGATATGTTGTATGTTGTTTTTCCTCTAGTGGTGTGCTACTGCAACAAAATACCTTCCAACGGCGCCGGAAACATGCTGACGGGAGACTGTTCTTGTCTTGATACTCCTCAGCAATGGCACCAGGAATCCTTTTGCTACGACTACGCCTTAAGGGACTTCCTAGGCAAATATGCAAAGGATTTCCCCCCTTGGCCTTGGAGCCTTGCATTGGTGTTCCCTCGAAGTGGAAAGGGTGATGTAGCGCAGCAGTGGTAAGTATTTCCCTCAGTTTGAGAACCAAGGTATCGATCCAGTAAAGGAGTATCTCAAGTGCATGCACAAACACAAAAAGCTTGCTCCCAACGCTATGAAGGGGTTGTCAATCCCTTATAGATTGTTCGCCAAGTGAGAACTGAAAGCAACAAAGTAACAAAGCAAAGTAAAAGCGAAGTGGAAATCATAGGTGTGAATAGACCCGGGGGCCGTAGTGTTTACTAGTGGCTTCTCTCATGAAAGCAAGTAGACGGTGGGTGAACAAATTACTGTCGAGCAATTGATAGAACCGCACAAAGTCGTGACGTCATCTATGGCAATGATTATATCTATAGGCATCACATCCAAAACAAGTAGACCGATACTTTCTGCATCTACTACTATTACTCCACACGTCGACCGCTATCCAGCATGCATCTAGTGTATTAAGTCCAAAAGAACAGAGTAACGCCTTAAGCAAGATGACATGATGTAGATGGCTGATCCTGCGGGAAGTGTCGCGGGGCACTGTTTACGGCTGGCTGATCCTCCGGCCTACTCGTGGTATAGCTCGCCTGAGGGGTGGAGTGCAATCTCTCAGGGCTGTGTGAGAACTGTGCGTTTTGAACCACCGCCGTTTTCAACATCTCGATGGCGTTCCTTGCTTCAATCTCAGCTGGGGTGTTGCCGTGGATCGGAAGAGACTCCAGATGGCGAGTTGCGGCAAGCACGTTATCCATCGGGTTGGAGAAGTGGCCTCGAGGGGTCCGGAAACGAGGAATTTGACCCTCAGTCGGCTGAATCGGCGGGTTAGGCGGGGGGCCCGGCCCTCCTGCTGGGGCGACTCCCATCCCGGGTGTTTGAGGAGTGTCGAACAGGCGAGTCGGGTTGAGGTCATGGGGCAGGCGACCCTGGTGTCTCCGCTGATGGACGGCGTCGGACGCGCGCTGCTGTCTTTCGAGGCGCCAATTGTCGGTGTTCAATCGCATCCTTTCGGCCGTGATTTGGGCTTGTCGAGTCTCAATCCTGGCGGACTCCATCTCAGCATCCTGATGGGCCTTCGCCATCGCCTCCCTCAGCTTTGCTAACTCTGTGTTTATCTCCCCTTGGTTCTCTGGCATGAGCGTAGTTGGCATTAGTCTCGTGATTTCCGCCGCTAAGTCCACCAGGACTGCAGACGCACTTCTGGACGTTCCGCTGGTCCCATCGCCTCCGGTGGGGTTCTGTGCGGGTTGGGTTGCCCCGGCCATGTAGATGGCGATCTGGCGGCGGGTTCGATCAAGGATTTCCGGATCCATGGCCAGCGACAAGCCTCCGAGACCGTCTCCGTGGAGGGACTGGATGGAATCTGAATCGCCCATGGATGACTCATCGTCGGAGCAACTTCCGCCCCTGTTCGAGGAGCTTCAGTGCCGCCCGCAAGCCGTTGCCGTCGTCAAGCTTCGCACCTCGGAGGATCCGTCCGCCGTCATTGTCCATCGCATCATAACCGACCACCTCGTTGCTCGCCCCGAGCTCCGCCGCCGCCGAAGGTTTCTTCGTTCGTCAGGACCCCCGCGCTTGTCCAACAATCTCCGTCACCGCCGGTCTTCTTTGATCGAAAGCATCAGGTTAGGCCCTCGTTCACCCTCTTAGGAGTAGGTTTATTCCTTGCTTGTATTTCCGCCATTGCCGTAGCTTTGAAGCTTTCCGCTCACAGTGATTCATTTCCCTCGAATCGATTAGTCCAAGCACCGATAGGGTAGCCAGTGCCTTGAATAATTTTAATCATCCGTTGTACTTCGAATTTTTGAACACAATGTCTTCTACAAACGAGGGGCGTCACCCGATAATACATTGTTCATGCTCAGTCATATTCGTAGGTTTTCATATCTGTTCGGCAGATCCATTCCTCATTTACTGTTTGCAAAAAACTGTTTGTAACCTTCATCCCCCCTTAGTGCTTTGGAACGAATAGATTTTACCATCCACAGAAATATAGCCTTTGGAAATAACCCTACTTCCATAAGTCGCCATAGCAACCCAACCCGGCCTCTTAGTCTGGCGGGTTAACATGAACCGATCCCGATTCATATAGTAGATGTCCAAGACATGTAACATCATACTTCTACCTACTTGTAGCATGGGTGCCGTTTTCAAGAGCGATTGGCTTCCTACCAAAGTTGATGATGCTGTCCTAGCTAATTACGTGAAAACAGGCTGTTTGGATCCTCAAGATGTCATTGGATGGCGCACCGGGTTGGGAGAAGATCTCCCTAACCCCAAAGAAGGGGAAATAGTAGTCTTTGTGGAACACCTGGAACGGGGTTTTAAGCCACCCGGATCCAAATTTCTTATGGACGCTTTGACCTTCATGAACGTCCGACTCCAGGATCTGGGACCCAATTCCATAAGCAACTTGAGCCAATTCCAAGTCCTTTGCGAAGCTTATCTGCGGATTGAGCCTTCCGTTCCTCTATTCTGGCACTTTTTTCATCTGAATCGCTAGACGGAATTCCACAACGGCCCCAGTTTGGAACTCGGCGGCGTCAACGTCCAGCGCCGTAGGGATAGTCCGTTTCCTTCACTCATCATGCCTAGCCATCCCAAAGGCTGGGGTGAATCTTGGTTTTATTGTCAAGAAACGTCCCTTGCTGGTGAGAATAAGCTTCTGGGCTACAGGCCAACCCGCCTTCCGGTTAACTTCAAGCTCCCCGACAAGCTCACCGAGGAAGAAGAGTCGGAGTTCATCCCAATATTGTCTGAACTGAGATCCCTGACGAACAATGGTCTTACCGGGGTTGACCTGATCCGCTGCTGGGCCGAATGGCGGATTCTTCCTCTGAGCCGCCGAGATGGTCTAATGTGTGAATTTGACGGCACTCTGGATCATCCCCAATGCTACTTTCACACAGCATTAACAGAGAAAGACATTGTTGCCATCATCAAAAAGCTGACCGGCGAGCCCGCAGGAAAGTGCGGCCAAACCGGCCTTAAGCCCTTCTGCAAGATTAACCCGGCGCCCCCAAGGTAACCAAAGCTGACCCGCCCTTGGTTTTTTATCCCTTCTGTTCTATTGCCATCATGATTTCATATATACCTTTCCAGAAAGGCGATAAGTTCTGGTCCAGGAGACCTAAAAAGCAGGCCATGAAAACTGCTAAGCCGCCCTCTAAGAAAAACAAGGGCAAAGGTAAATCTGCTGCGGCTGAGCCATCTGAAGTCGACGAATCTCAAGTCGGCGACACACTTTCAGAGGTACCAATCCGTCCTCTTTTCACTCGCCACCTATTACTTTTGACCTTTTATTTATATCTCTCACTCTTCTTGTAATAGAATGAAGATAACGAAAGCCAAGAAGACTCTGTTGAGGTAATTTCTGTTTCCTCCGATTCATCTCCTTCTCCACCTAAGCCGGCCCGGCGAATATGTGGGAAAGTCCCCTTCTCACATCCAAATGCCCATTTGGACCCAAATTTCTTACTGAAGAAAACACAGCATGCCTCAAACCGGAAGACACGAAGTCACTCTGGCGATCTGATATCTAGCTTACCAGCAACAAACAAAAGAAAACCAAGCGAGGTACCTTTTTTTTATGAGTAACCATTATCCGTGCTTCTTTGGATTACATTTGCAACCCGCCTGTATTATTGATGTATAATTCCTGCAGAATTCTCCTCCCACTTCCGTCGACTCAGTGATGTCAACACTTCCACCGATGATTCGAGTTCCGAGGTAAGTCTTTTGCCTTGACTTTTGAGAATAACGATCTTTTCAATTCCTTAACACGCTTATTCCCTTTTGTTAGGGCACAAGCCAAAACAGGAAAACCAGTGGATCAATTCCTGATGCAACTTCCGAACTTCCAAGGAAATCAACCCCGACTCAAGACGATCCGGGTCATGCTGAGCCGGCAATTCAAGTGGATCTTCCTGAGTCGCCGAAAGAAACAACGGATGCCCCTAAATCGCCGAACGTATTGACGGCAGCGGATGACCCAGATGCTGTAGTCATTACTGGTTCTGGCTTTTCCAAGCCAGCGGCTACAGTTCTGTCCAAACACGTAGCATCCTCCTCTCAGGAAATTCCCGAGTCTGGGCTCTCCAAGGCGAAGCTTTCTGACTATGCAAATCTGGAGTTTAAAGAACTCTGTTCTGGCTTCGCAAGTCGCCTGGAGGTGAGCTATGAGATGGAGAGAAATCTGCTAAAGATGTTAAACAACAAACATGAGGTAAACTTTATACTTTATACTATTCCCAGTAACCCCCAAGGGCCGGGTAATCAGTAAAAAGATGAGTCGGGTCTTAAAAAATTTAGAAAAAGCTTCGCGACCAGTAACCCCCAAGGGCCGGGTCATCAATAAAAGATGAGCCGGGTCTTGATTTCTGTATAATTTTTCCTGAGAAATTATACATTAGCCCTCAAGTGTCAGGGGTATTGCTTTGCAATAATTCTGAGACTTGTCTTTATTTTAAACTTTCAATAGGAAAACCTTGCTCAGACCGAACTGGCGCTGGGCGATTTAAGGAAAAACTTAGCTGAACAACAAGACGCCCGAACTCAGTCGGAAGATAAGTATAAATTGGCTCTGGTTGAACTGGAAAAACTCAAAACCGAGTTAGAAAAAGCTCAAGCCGACCAAAACGCGGCTTTGAAGAGAGCAGAGAAAGCTAAAGCGAAGCTGGCGACTGTTCAACAGGAGTTATCCGGCTTAAAACGTCATATCTCTAACATGACGCAAGCCATCTTTGGTAAGTCTTACCTAAATCTCCAACCTTGTCCCCTCCTTTTGGCCAAATTTCTGATATTAAGTTACTGGTTATCAAATTCCAGGTCCAAGAGTCGCCAACCTGCAAGAAGACTGTGTGTTGATGCTGAAGGCGATTTATACGCTGACAGAGCAACTGTACACAGGCAGTGTGTTGACCGTCAAAGCTGTAATGGGTGCAAAAGAGCCTATTACTTCCATCAAGAAGGTACTTGGATGTCTCTCCATGCTTCCTCCCCAGATTGGCGAGTTAACTCGGTCAGCCACCCGGAAAGGCGCCCTGACGGCCCTGAGTCGCTGCTTAGCGTATGCCCCGGAGATCAATTTGGAAGAAGTAGCCGCTGGCTTCCCTCAGCTTAAAGATGATGGATGGGAGTTCGTTGAAGAGGATTACCAGAAAGTTGTCAAGGATTCTCGGTTGGCTGCAACTCGACTCGCCGCAAGTCTTGATTTAACGAAGTATCAGGCGGCTTATGACAGTAAGAATAAGAAAGTCAGCCCGCCAACCTTCGTGGTGACCAACCTAATTCCTCGACGACCCAAGAATCCTTTCGACTGGGAAGCAGACTTGGCATCAATTTTGACCGATGAAGACGACTTTGTTGCTTTGGCCAGGTGCAATTGGGTCTTGGGCGATTTACAAATCGAAGTTGGTCAGAGCTCACGCCAGGACATAGCGAAGTAGACTTTCCTGAATTTGGCCCGCGAGCCATGTAATAGTCAGTTCTATTTTTTGATGACATCTTCTGCAAGAAAAACCCTTATACCGCTTTTTGAGGCAATTTGAAATATTTGGTCCGCCTTTATAAGAATCTTCTACAATGCTTAATCCGTCAAGGATAAAACAAATCTTAGCACCCTCCTGTTCAAACTTTGAACACATCATCTGTGAAAACAAATGAACTACGAATAGTTTCAACAAATATGCAGAAAGGATAAAAACCTTCAAGATTAAATCATAATAAGAGTAATTTTGTCGGCTCATACGGTCGCAACAGGGGGAGGCGAGCGAAAAAGCTCGTGCACCCACCCTAAATGCAGGTTTCGTCGGCTCATACGGTCGCGACAGGGGGAGGCGAGTCAGAAAGCTCGTGCACCCACCCTAAATGCAGGTTTCGTCGGCTCATACGGTCGCGACAGGGGGAGGCGAGTCAGAAAGCTCGTGCACCCACCCTAAATGCAGGTTTCGTCGGCTCATACGGTCGCGACAGGGGGAGGCGAGTCAGAAAGCTCGTGCACCCACCCTAAACGCAGGTTTCGTCGGCTCATACGGTCGCGACAGGGGGAGGCGAGTCAAAAAGCTCGTGCACCCACCCTAAATGCAGGTTTCGTCGGCTCATACGGTCGCGACAGGGGGAGGCGAGTCAGAAAGCTCGTGCACCCACCCTAAATGCAGGTTTCGTCGGCTCATACGGTCACGACAGGGGAAGGCGAGTCAGAAAGCTCGTGCACCCACCCTAAATGCAGGTTTCGGTGGCTCATACGGTCGCGACAGGGGGAGGCGAGTCAGAAAGCTCGTGCACCCACCCTAAATGAAGGTTTCGTCGGCTCATACGGTCGCGATAGGGGGAGGCGAGTCAGAAAGCTCGTGCACCCACCCTAAATGCAGGTTTCGTCGGCTCATACGGTCACGACAGGGGGAGGCGAGTCAGAAAGCTCGTGCACCCACCCTAAATGCAGGTTTCGTCGGCTCATACGGTCGCGACAGGGGGAGGCGAGTCAGAAAGCTCGTGCACCCACCCTAAATGCAGGTTTCGTCGGCTCATACGGTCGCAACAGGGGGAGGCGATTCAGAAAGCTCGTGCACCCACCCTAAATGCAGGTTTCGTCGGCTCATACGGTCGCGACAGGGGGAGGCGAGTCAGAAAGCTCGTGCACCCACCCTAAATGCAGGTTTCGTCGGCTCATACGGTCGCGACAGGGGGAGGCGAGTCAGAAAGCTCGTGCACCCGCCCTAAATGCAGGTTTTGTCGGCTCATACGGTCGCGACAGGGGGAGGCGAGTCAGAAAGCTCGTGCACCCACCCTAAATGCAGGTTTCTCTCGGTACACCCGGCATGTCAGAGGGCTTCCATGCGAAGATGTCCCGATTCTCACGGATGAATTCGATGAGCGCGCTTTCCTATTTGGGATCCAGACCCGTCCCAATGGTGAACTGCTTGGATGAATCGCCAGGAACGAAATCGATTGTCTTAGTATCATTCGTCGGTTTGAATTTCAGGGGCGACTCAGAATCTGTAGTCGGCTTTTTGAGTGGTGACATGTCTGCCGGGTCAACATTGTCACGATGGTGTTTGAGCTCTTCCGCCGCACAGGCGACCTCCGCATAAGCCGCGTCCCCTTCCTCGCACTCCTTTGCGATTCTTCTATCTCCATCAATCGTGATGGGTCCTTTGGGACCTGGCATTTTTAGTTTGAGGTAGACGTAGCACGAGCGGGCCATGAAGCGGGCGTAAGCCGGTCGTCCGAACAGCGCGTTGTACGGGCTTTTCAGTTTGACCACCTCGAAGATTAGGGACTCCGACCTGTAATTCTGCGCAGTTCCAAACGCTACTGAGAGCCTGACCCGGCCTATGGGATAAGCCGACTTGCCCGAGACAATGTCGTGGAAAACCGTGGTTGAAGGCATCAAGTCTTTTTCCGATAGATTCATCCTCCGAAAGGTGTCGAAGTATAGGATATTAATGCTGCTGCCACCATCCATTAATACCTTTGACAAGGTGTAACCCCCCACTTGGGGAGCCACGACTAGTGCCAGGTCGCCCGGGTTATCTATTCTTGGCGGGTGATCCTCTCTACTCCACATTATGGTCTGCTCGGACCAGTGGAGATACCTGGGAATCGCCGGCTCAGTTACGCTGTACGCCTGGTGATTTACCTTTTTATCACGCCTGCAAGCATTAGTGGTGAAAACGTGGTACTACCCATTACTTAGCTGTTTGGGATTGTTGCGGAAGCCCCCGTTGTCATCCTGGTCCTGTGGAGCCCCCTGTGGGGGTGGCTGCTGGAAAACTCCCGGCGGGTTGTACCGCCGCTGGTGGTGCACCGGGTACTGGCCGCCGCCTGGTTGCGGGCCTCCCTGAGCCTCCTGTTCGGGAAAACCGCCGAAGGGGTTCTGCCTTTGGTTGGGCGCGGCGAGTTGGTCCTGGCGGCGGTTCGGATCTTCGTTTTGGCTCTTCTTGATTGCCTCAGCCCGAAATTCTCGCATCACGAATCAGTTACGCGGCCTTTTCCCACTGAAACCTCGATTCTTCTTTTTGCCGTCATTGGCATTGGTGTTGGCAACCAAATCCGAGGGCTCCTCCTGTGGCCTACGCTTGCCGTTGGTCCCCTGGTTATGACGGTTGCGGCCTTGGAAACGGGTGTGGTTTTTGGTCGAATCGCCCTGTTTGGGCGAGTTACCCTTACCATCCTCGCCGGGATCCTTGGTATCATCGGCCTCGGCATACCTAGTGAGGGTGTCCATCAGTTCGCCCATATCCTGAACTTTCCGTTTGAGTCGCCCCAATTTTTGGACCAGCGGTTCATAGTGGCAGTTGTGCTCGAGGATAAGCACAGCTTGTGCCGCCGTGATGCCGTCTGATGAATAGATAATTTCTGCGACCCGCCGTGACCAATGGTGCGCCGACTCATCCGAGCGTTGTACGTAGTGTTGTAAGTCGACGATCGTCATCGGTCGTTTACAGGTTCCCCGGAAGTTTTTGATGAAACGCTCTTTCATTTCGGCCCAGGACTTGATAGAATTGGGAGGTAAGTTTTCAACCAAGTGCGCGCGGATCCCTCGAGCATCATGGTGAAATATCTGGCGCAAACCGCCTCATTTACATCGAGCATGTCCATGGCGATCTCATAGCCCTCGATCCATGATGTTGGTTCGAGATCTGGTGTGTAATTAGGCACCTTTCTTGGTCCTTTGAAATCCTTGGGCATTCTTTCGTTCCGAAGGGCTAGGGACAAGCAGGGTACCCCAACTCGCCCTCCGGTCCCCGCGAGGGGGGCCTGGGCATCTTGAATGTTGGGGAGATCTCTGCCCGGCGGGTTCCGTTCGGGCGGGTAGTCCTGCGAGAAGTGTCGCGGGGCACTGTTTACGGCTGGCTGATCCTCCGGCCTACTCCTGGTATAGCTCGCCTGAGGGGTGGAGTGCAACCTCTCAGGGCTGTGTGAGAACTGTGCGTTTTGAACCACCGCCGTTTTCAACATCTCGATGGCGTTCCTTGCTTCAATCTCAGCTGGGGTGTTGCCGTGGATCGGAAGAGACTCCAGATGGCGAGTTGCGGCAAGCACGTTATCCATCGGGTTGGAGAAGTGGCCTTGAGGGGTCCGGAAACGAGGAATTTGACCCTCAGTTGGCTGAATCGGCGGGTTAGGCGGGGGGCCCGGCCCTCCTGCTGGGGCGGCTCCCATCCCGGGTGTTTGAGGAGTGTCGAACAGGCGAGTCGAGTTGAGGTTATGGGGCTGGCGACCCTGGTGTCTCCGCTGATGGACGGCGTCGGACGCGCGCTGCTGTCTTTCGAGGCGCCAGTTGTCGGTGTTCAATCGCATCCTTTCGGCCGTGATTTGGGCTTGTCGAGTCTCAATCCTGGCGGACTCCATCTCAGCATCCTGATGGGCCTTCGCCATCGCCTCCCTCAGCTTTGCTAACTCTGTGTTTATCTCCCCTTGGTTCTCTGGCGTGAGCGGAGTTGACATTAGTCTCGTGATTTCCGCCGCTAAGTCCACCAGGACTGCAGACGCACTTCTGGACGTTCCGCCGGTCCCATCGCCTCCGGTGGGGTTCTGTGCGGGTTGGGTTGCCCCGTCCATGTAGATGGCGATCTGGCGGCGGGTTCGATCAAGGATTTCCGGATCCATGGCCAGCGACAAGCCTCCGAGACCGTCTCCGTGGAGGGACTGGATGGAATCTGAATCGCCCATGGATGACTCATCGTCGGAGTTGACTGGGGTGACCTCCTGAGCCGCCACGTGTTCTGGCTCCTCCGACCCCTGCGTGAACCCCACAAAGACCGGGCGAGTTAGATGTTGTGTTATGACTGGGCGGACGTACCTGGCCGGCTCGACGATGTCGGTGGAGATGTCCGGCTCAGGAACGGGTGATCCGATCATGCCGATGAAGACGTTGATCTTGCCGAAGGGGACCCTGTAGCCCGATTCGAGAGAATTCGCTTCAGGTACCCATTGTTGGTTGTCGATGTAGGTTATCCCGCGGCGGCTCCGAGTCATGAGCGCCGTCGCATAGCTCCCAAACCCTGGTAGGGCTCCCTTTGAGAACTCAACTCCACCGTGCGTAGGCCCCACGGTGGGCGCCAACTGTCGTGGTTTTGTCACGGCAGATGTCCTCGTGAAAGGACTTAGTACGGGAGCCATCGCACCTTGGTGGCGACTCAAAGGGGTTAAACGGGAGGAACACGGCGGGTTACCCAGGTTCGGCCCCTCGTGAGGAGGTAATAGCCTACGTCCTCCTTTGTGTGTATTGATGTGGATTCGATTACAAGGGAGGCGTAACTCGCCTAACCTAGCACTCGATGATTTCTCACCTACCCTCCTCCTTCCGACTCGCCTTTATATATATAGGTCGAGGCTTTAGGGTTTACAAGAGTCCCTTCCTCCTTACAAATCGTGACCACCGTGGTCTCTAAGTCGCCCTCCTGACAAACACAGAGACCTTCCATAAATCATAACCGTCCCGCGGCCTTGAACCGCCCAAGCTGAGGCCCAAGTAGCCCAAAGGATGAATCGCCTTACTAGTAACCCGGCCCATATTGGGCGGGTCACTTAATAAGCAATATCCCCAACAACATCGCCAAAGAGGATTACATCGGATAGATCTCCATGAAGATCATGGAGAACTTTGTATTGAAGATCCAAGAGAGAGAAGAAGCCATCTAGCTACTAACTACGGACCCGTAGGTCTGAAGTCAACTACTCACGAGTCATTGGAGGGGCGATGATGTTGATGTAGAAGCCCTTCAACTCCAAAGTCCCCTCCGGCAGGGCACCGGGAAGGGTCTCCAGATGAGATCTCGCGGAAACGGAAGCTTGCAGCGGCGGAAAAGTATTTTCGTGGATTCCCTGATTTTTTTTTCTGTATTTTAGGGAATATATAGGCGAAGGAGCTAGGTCAGGGGGGCACCAGGGAGGCCACAAGCCTGCTAGCCGCCGCCCCCTGGTGGCGGCTACACGGCTTGTGGGCTCCCTGTAGCTCTCCTGGCTTGGCCCACAAGCCCGCTGATCTTCTTCCGTTTGGGAAAAATTTATTTCGGGGATTTTATTCCGTTTGGACTGTGTTCCAAAATCAGATCTGAAAAGAGCCAAAAACATAGAAAAAACAGGAACTGGCACTTGGCACTGAATTAATAAGTTAGTCCCAAAAAAGATATAAAAGATATGTAAAACATCCAAAGACGACAAGATAACATCATGAAACCATAAAAAATTATAGATACGTTTGAGACGTATCAAGCATCCCCAAGCTTAACTCCTGCTCGTCCTCGAGTAGGGAAGTGATAAAGAATGAATTTTTGATGCTTTCATGCTACCTAGCATAGATGTCCTTTGTAACTCCTCTTATGTGTCGTGAATGTTCACATCCATTAGATTCAAAACAATAGTTTGCTATTGACGTGGAAACAATAATAATTCAAGCAAACTAGCAAGGTAATCATGAACTTTCAAAATAACAAGGCCAAAAGAAAGTTATCTCTACAAAAGCATATAGTCTGGATATGCTATCATCATTGCACAACGAATTTAAATCATGCACAACCCCAGTATTGGCCAAGTAATTGTTTCACACCTTTACTTTCTCAAACCTTTTCAACTCTCACGCAATACATGAGCGTGAGCCATGGTTTTAGCACTATAAGTGGTGTGGAGTGTGGTGGAGGTGGCAAGAAAAAAACAAGGAGAAGATGGTCACATTAACTAGGCATATCAATGAGCTCTGGAGATGCCCATCAATAGATATCAATGTGAATGAGTAGGGATTGCCATACAAATGATGCACTAGAGCTAAGAGTATGTGAAAGCTCTTAAAGAAAACTAGTGGGTGTGCATCCAACTTGCTTGCTCACGAAGACCTAAGGCAATTTTGAGGAAGCCTATCATTGGAATATACAAGCCAAGTTATATAATGAAAATTTCCCACTAGCTATATGGTGGTGACAAAACGAGAGACTCTCAATCATGAAGATCATGGTGCTTAATACGCACAAGTGTGGAAAGGTGGTAGCATTGTCCCTTCTCTCTTTTTCTCTCATTTTTTTGAATGGGCTCTTTGGCCTCTTTTATTATTATTATTATTATTATTATTATTATTTTGGTGGGCATCTTTGGCCTCTTTTATTTCCTCTCACGGGACAATGCTCCATCAATGATGATCATCACACTTTCAACTCAAGACTTAGAGCAACGATGACTCTATATGGAATGCCTCCGGTAGTGTACCGTGACAATGATCTAGCATGGCATAGACATTAGTGGAAACATCATGCAATGGAGATGTATAAGTGGTGGCACATGTCATGGTGGTAGTTGTATGGCAATATATCTCGGAATGACTTTGAAAAAGCCATAGCAGGTAGGTATGGTGGCTGTTTTGAGGGAGGCTAATGGTGGGTTTTGTGTACCGGCGAAAGTTGCACGACACTAAGAAGATAGTGATGGTGGAAGGTGAAAGTGCATCTACACCATGGACTCAACATTAGTCATGAAGAAATCATATACTTGTTGCAAAAGTTTTATTAGTAATCGAAACAAAGCATTCAACGCATACTCCTAGGGGAAGGGTTGGTAGGTATAAACCATCGGCGATCCCGACCGCCACACAAAGGATGACAATCAAAAGACTAATCATGCTCAGACTTCATCACATAGCGGTTCACCATACGTGCATGCTACGGGAATCACTAACTTCAACACAAGTATTTCTAGATCCACAACACCTTACTAGCATAACTTCAATATTACCAAAACCACAACTCAAAACTAATTGAGATGAATCAAACTTCTCTAACTATTCAATGCACATGAAGGTGGAAGTTTTCGTATCCCTTTGGATAATTACCCCTTTTGAGACTACTTTCAAAGCATAAATCAACTACCAAACCATGCACCGCTGTGCTGTAAAAGATATAAGTGAAGCACATAGAGCAAAAGTATCTAGCTCAAAAGATATAAGTGAAGCACATGTGAGCTGAATTGTCTACCAAAAGATATAAGTGAAGATCGACAAAATCATGGTGAGTGCATGTCTGTCTCTCTAGGTGTGCAGCAAGGATGATTGTGACACAACAAAAATAAAAGACTCCTACGATACAAGACGCTCCAAGCAAAAACACATAACATGTGGTGAATAAAAATATAGCCCCAAGTAACGTTACCGATGGATTGAAGACGAGAGAGGGGATGTCTTCCCGGGGCATCCCCAAGCTTAGGCTTTTACGGCATCCTTGAATCTCTTGGGGTGCCTTGGGCATCCCCAAGCTTGAGCTCTTGCCACTCTTTATCTCTTTGTCCATAAGAACTTCACCCAAAACTTGAAAACTTCACAACACGAAACTTAAACAGAAATTCGTGATAACATTAGTATAAGAAAGCACACCACCACTTCCTTAGGTACTGTAGCAAATTTAAATTCTACTTATGTTGATGTTGGGTTACTGTATTTTCAATCTTCCATGGCTAATACCCCCAATACTATCCATAGTTTCATGAAAATAAGCAACCAACACAACAAAAACAGAATCTGTTAACAGCAGACCAGTCTGTAGCAATCTGTATACTTCGTATACTTCTGGTACTTCAAAAATTCTGAAAAATTACGACAGTCTGAAGAATTTGCGTAGCAATCAGCATAAAAAAGAATCAACTCAAAAGCTCTTACAGAAAAAATGAAAATTCTTTTCGTGAGCAGAAAGTTTCTGTCTTTTCCAGCATGGCCAAACGATCATCCCCAAGACTAATCATAACGGTTTTGCTTGGCACAAACGCAAAAAGAAACACCAAAAACACAATCATAACAGAATTATGAAAGTGTGGAAAACACAAAACAGAAAGAAAAAGGATAGATTCGTTGGGTTGCCTCCCAACAAGCGTTTTTGTTTAACGCCTTGAGCTAGGCAAAAGGTGATGGAATCACATATAGTCATCTTTGGTGCTCAAACCATAAGTAGCCCTCATCGTAGATTCATAAGGCAATCTTATTTTCTTTCTAGGAAAGTGCTCCATGCCCTTCTTTAAAGGAAACTGAAATCTAATATTCCCTTCCTTCACATTGATGATAGCACCAATAGTCCTTAGGAAAGGTCTACCAAGAATAATGGGACATGAAGGATTGCAATCTATGTCAAGTACAATGAAATCCACGGGTACATAGTTCTTATTTGAAACAATAAGAGCATCATCGATTCTTACCATGGGTTTCTTGACAATAGAATCCGCAAGATGGAAATTAAGAGAACACTCTTCAATCTCATGAAAACCAAGAATATCACATAAAGACTTTGGAATCGCGGAAACACTAGCACCCAAATCACACAAAGAATTGCACTCATAGTTTTTGATCTTGATTTTGATAGTAGGTTCCCACTCATCATGAAGTTTTCTAGGTATAGAGACTTCTAATTCGAGCTTCTCTTCAAGAGATTTCATCATAGCATCTACGATATGTGCGGTAAAGGCTTTGCTTTGGCTATAAGCATGTGGAGAGTTTGCAATGGATTGCATCAAAGAAATGCACTCAAACAAGGAGAAATTATCATAATTGAATTCCTTGAAATCCAAAGTGGGAGTTTCATTACTACCCAAAATTTTGATTTCTTCTACTCCACTCTCCACACCTTTATCATCAAGATGGGTGGACTCCGAATCATTGGGGCGTTTTTCAACCAAAGTGGATTCATATCCAGCCCCTTCATCAATAGGTTTGACACGCGAAAACAAAGATTCAAGAGGAGTCACACCAAGCACTTTAAGATCTCCGTGATATGCATCACTAGAACGCACCCTTTTAAACCATTCATGCCTAGCGTGAATTTGGGCGGTTCTTTCTTTGCTCTCATTCATGGAGACACGCATAGCTTTTAAAGTTTCATCCAAGTTGACCTTGGGAGGAGCACATCTAACTTTCAAAGCATCAATATCACAAGACATCCTATCAACGCTCTTAGCTAAATCGTCTATTTTGAGTAGTTTTTCCTCCATGGACGCATTGAAAATCTTTTGGGAGTTGATGAACTCTTTGGTATTACTCTCTAAATCAGAGAGTAATTTGTTGTGATTTCCATAAGTGTTGTTGTAGGAATTGCCATAATTGTTAGAGGAGTTACTACGAAAAGGCCTAGGAATATAATTTCCTCTAAAAGCATTGTTGTTGCCAAAATTGTTCCTACCAACAAAATTCACGTCCAAACTAGCGTTGCTACTCTCAGTCAAGGAAGATAGTGGCATGTCATTAGGATCTACAGTAGCATTTTTACAAGCAACCAAATTCATCAACTCGTCCATCTTAGCACTAAGCGAGTTAATTTCTTCTGTAGCGTGTACCTTTTTGCTAGGAGGCGACCTTTCAGTGTGCCACTGAGAGCAGTTGGTCATGATATTGTCTAGGAGTTTTGTAGCGTCTCCTAACGTGATTTCCATGAACGTTCCACCTGAGGCGGAGTCCAAGATATTGTGAGAAGCGAAATTCAAGCCAGCGTAAAAGATTTGTATAATCATCCACAAACTCAAGCCATGAGCGGGACAATTTCTAATCATAAGCTTCATCCTCTCCCAAGATTGTGCAACGTGTTCATGATCAAGTTGCTTGAAATACATGATATCGTTACGTAAGGAGATGATCTTAGCCGGCGGAAAATACTTGGATATGTAAGCATCTTTGCACTTATCCCAAGAATCGATACTATTTTTAGGCAAAGAAGAAAACCAAGTTTTTGCGCGATCTCGCAACGAGAAAGGAAAAGGCTTCAACTTAATCACGTCATTATCCACATCTCTTTTCTTTTGCATATCACAAAGCTCAATGAAGGTATTGAGATGGGATGCGGCATCTTCACTAGGAAGGCCAGAGAATTTCTCTTTCATAAGAAGATTTAGCAAAGCCGCGTTGATTTCATACGATTCCGCACTAGTGGCGGGAGCAATCGGAGTACTAATAAAATCATTATTATTGGTACTCGAGAAGTCGCAAAGTTTGGTGTTTCCATCCATGATGACTTCAACAAACAAACAAGCACACAAGCAAGCAAGAAAACCGGCAAAAAGGCAAAATGCAAAAGAAAATGGCAAAGGAGAAAGGCAAATGAAAACGGGAAATGTGAATTGGGGGAGAGGAAAACGAGAGGCAACTGGCAAAAAAAAAATGCAAGGATGAGTTTGTGAGACCTACTTGGATAGATCTCTCCTTCCCCGGCAACGGCGCCAGAAATACTTGTGCTACTGCAACAAAAGACCTTCCAACGGCGCCAGAAACGTGTTGACGGGAGACTGTTCTTGTCTTGATACTCCTCAGCAACGGCACCAGGAATCCTTCTTCTACGGCTACGCCTTAAGGGACTTCCTAGGCAAATATACAAAGGACTTCTCCCGTGGCCTTGGAGCCTTGCGTTGGTGTTTCCTCGAAGCGGAAAGGGTGATGTAGCGCAGCAGTGGTAAGTATTTCCCTCAGTTTGAGAACCAAGGTATCGATCCAGTGAAGGAGTATCTCAAGTGCCTGCACAAACACAAAAAGCTTGCTCCCAACGCTATGAAGGGGTTGTCAATCCCTTATAGATTGTTCGCCAAGTGAGAACTGAAAGCAACAAAGTAACAAAGCAAAGTGGAAACGATATGTGTGAATAGACCCGGGGACCATAGAGTTTACTAGTGGCTTCTCTCATGAAAGCAAGTAGACGGTGGGTGATGGGGTTATAGTCCCAGGGTAGGGTCATAGGTCTGCCCTATAGGTCCTACCCAAGGACTACCCGTCATAGAAGACAAGGCCCTTAGACAGTTCCGACTGAACTAAGGACGCCCCCATCATCCAGTCGGCGACGATCCACTCGGAGCATATCTAACGTACCGACTGGAATCCACTCTGTACATCGTAACCTCCTAGGAGGGCAACGGTCATACGTTTTCATACACCATTATTAGCATTTAAAGCTTACGTTACTTGTAACGTAAGCGTTTACTCGCCACTATTCCACCCCTGTCCACCGGGCCATTATGAAGGGCAGCGCACTCTATATAAGCCGCCCTTCACCACTTGTACGGGGGTTGGCACTTGTTGTAATCCTACAATACACTCGACACAAAGCTCCCAAGAGCACTGAGACGTAGGGCTTTTACCTCCACCATAGAGGGGCCTGAACTCATACATCCTTGCCGTAGCTAAGGCTCTGCCCATATACTTTCGTACCCCATACTTCTACTGTCAGACTTATACCCACGACAGTTGGCGCCCACCATGGGGCAGGCGTCTAAGCGACTTCCGGCGAGTTTGCGATTTCATCTTTTCGTCATGTCATCCGGCAGAGATCTGTGCATGGTTCATGAGATCCTCTTCGGTGCACTCTCCATCATCGCCGGCGATTCGGCATGGCTTCGGGATGCGCCCCTCGACGTCGAGGCGCTTCCGAGTCGCGGGGCTACGCACTTTCGTGCCAGTCCCTGCGGCGTTCTTCTTCTCCAGCCATCGACCCCGGTGTCGATCTTCACCCCCGTCACGCGCCGCAACAAGTGACCCCGTCGTCCGCGGCTCGAGCGTTGGGTGCGATACGCCATAGCGCGACAAAACATGTCCTCCCAAGTGGCGGTGCTCGAATCGGTTGTGGTCCCGCCGTCATCCTAGTGCTTGGAGTCAGTTCCGACTGAACTACCTTCCGAGTATCAGGGTCACGGGCCTGCAGCCGAAGTACTCATGGCCGATTCCCACGGAAGTCCCCTCGGGACTGGTCGGAACGAGCGTGAGTTCGGAGAATCATCCGGCGCTCGTCGTCAGCACCATCGTTCTTCCAGGCGACGCACTCACGAGAGCAACGTCGAGGTGTTCCACACACCCGTCCTCAACTTGGCTGCAGCCGCCAGGATAGCTGATTCTCTCCAGCCGACTGATTCGGAGGCCGGTAGAGGAATCGAGCAGATCCGTGCCTTGTTACACACGGCGCAACAGCAAAACTCGGCGGTCTCCCGGTCGCACAACAGGAACCACAACAGTTCCGTTCAAGCGAACATGCATCGGTCGGTTTTCGGTCCTGACTCTCACCAGCGACGTAGAGGGGGCAGCCGTTCTAGGGACCCGAGTCGGAATCCGCTTTCCATTCGGTCCCACCCTGAAGATCGTCGCCGTTCGCGTACTCCTCCACGGAGTGGGCCTTACGGACCCCGGCATTATGATGATCGTCGTTCGGGTGGTGGCGCACATGATCCAAGGCCTGATGCAAGAGGGTACATCACTCAGAAGAAGGTCGATAGAAGTCGAGCCCACCGTGATGGTCACGATAGAGACCGTCCGAGTGGAAGCAGGACCGTTGTTTCTGGCCCCGAGTGCTTCAGTCGGGCCATCCGCTCAGCTGACATCCCTCCCAATTTCCGATTGGCGACGGGAATCAGCAAATTCACAAGAGAGTCCAAACCAGAAACTTGGTTGGACGACTACAGAGTGGCGGTCCAGATCGGTGGCGGAGATGACCATGTCGCCATGAAACATCTCCCACTGATGCTCGACGGTTAGGCGCGAGCTTGGCTAAACCAGTTAGCTCCGTCAAGCATCTACAGTTGGGCAGATCTGGCCCGAGTCTTCATGAGGACCTTCGAGGGAACGTGCAAACGCCCTGCTGGTCTCGTAGAGCTACATCACTGTCTCCAGAAGCAAAACGAGCCCTTGCGCGATTTCATCCAGCGCTGGACGACTCTCTACCACACGGTGGAGAATGTCACAGAGCACCAAGCAGTCTGCGCCTTCAAGGCAGGCGTTCGGTACAGAGATCTGTACCTGAAGTTTGGACGGACAGGCGACATCTCCATGAGCAAGATGATGGAGATAGCCGCGCGCTATGCAAATGGCGAAGAGGAGGACCGCATACGTAGCGGCAAGCATAAGTCAGTCGCCGACGGAGATGGGAGCAACACTCGGAAGCAGAAACAGAAAGCTCAATCCACTCCGCAAGCAGAGGCGGCAGCCGTTACAAATGCTAAGTTCAAAGGCAAGGCGAAAGCACAATACACCCCCAAGAAGAGACAGTCAGGAAATTCCATCCTAGATCAACCGTGTCCAATCCACACGAAGACGGATGAAGAAGGCAATGTCATATTGCCAAAGCATACCACTCGGCAGCGTCGCCTCCTGATCCAAGGATTCGTTGAAGGATAGCCGAGTGAGA
Source organism: Hordeum vulgare subsp. vulgare (assembly GCF_904849725.1). NCBI lineage: Eukaryota > Viridiplantae > Streptophyta > Magnoliopsida > Poales > Poaceae > Hordeum > Hordeum vulgare. Next base: position 539,176,016 of record NC_058521.1, read on the forward strand.
AAGACGCCGAGCAAGATGATGAGGACAAGGAGGATCCGTTCCCCCAAGTCCATGCAATGTTGATAATTTTTGCTGATGTGGAAAGCAAAAGTCGACTGAAGCTGGTCAACAGGGAGGTAAACATGGCAACCCCATCCACTCCCACGTTCCTCAAGTGGTCACAGACTGCGATCACCTTTGATCAGTCAGACCACCGAGCACACCTACCCACCCCAGGGAGGCAAGCTCTGGTCGTCGACCCAGTGGTGGAAGGAGTTAGGCTGCGCAAAGTCCTCATGGACGGCGGGAGCGGCTTGAATATCATGTACGCCGATACTCTCAAAGGAATGGGCATTCCGATGTCCAGACTTAGCGAGAGCAGTATGCAGTTCCATGGAGTCGTCCTAGGAAGAAAGGCCAAATCACTCGGCCAGATTGCGTTGGATGTCGTTTTCGGCTATGACAAGACCTTTCACAAAGAGAAGTTAACATTCGAGGTGGTAGACTTCCAGAGTGCATACCATGCGATTCTCGGCCGTCCGGCATATGCGCATTTCATGGCCCGTCCATGTTACGTCTATTTGAAGCTGAAGATGCCCGGTCCCAAAGGTGTGATTACTGTCACAGGCAATTGGCAGCGGGCCGAGGAGTGTCTGCAGCAGGGGTCGAGAATTGCAGATCATCAGATGGTTGTTCTCGAATTGGATGAGTACAAGAAGACCGCCGACCCCGCTGACCTGATGCGTTCAAAGAAGCCAGCTTCCGAATCCGCATTCCAGTCGGCGGGAGACACGAAGAAAGTCAGCATCCACCCGACGGACGACACCGCCGCCCCAACAAACATCTCCACCACCCTTGATCCAAAATAGGAAGCCGAGCTCATCCAATTCCTCCGTGAGAACTGGGACATTTTTGCATGGAAGCTTGCTAACATGCCAGGTGTACCCAGGGAGCTGGCTGAGCACCGACTACATGTGGATCCTGCCGCTCGGCCCGTCCGATAATGCCTGCGTCGGTCCGCCACGCACAAGAGGAAAGCAATCGGAGAGGAGGTGGCTAAACTTTTGGCAGCCAACTTCATTCGTGAGGTACACCACTCCGAGTGGCTCGCTAATGTTGTCATGGTGCCCAAGAAGGACAAGTCTCTCCGTATGTGCATCGATTTCAAGCATCTTAATAAGGTCTGTCCGAAAGACCACTTCCCGCTCCCCCGCATTGATCAAATCGTCGATTCGACTGCGGGTTGCGAGCGCTTATCCTTCCTTGATGCCTATTCGGGCTATCATCAGATCCGTCTGTATGGTCCAGATGAATTAAAAACAGCCTTCATCACCCCATTCGGGTGTTTCTGTTACATCACTATGCCATTCGGTTTGAAGAATGCAGGAGCAACTTTTATGCGAATGATCCAAAAATGCCTCCTAGACCAGATCGGTCGAAATGTGGAGGCATATATGGACGATATGGTAGTCAAGTCACGCAAAGGTTCCGACCTGCTGACTGAGTTGGCAGAAACATTCGCCAACCTATGAAGGTACGATATCAAGCTCAACCCAGCCAAGTGTTCATTCGGCGTTCCCAGCGGGAAGTTACTCGGTTTCTTCGTTTCCGAACGAGGGATCGATGTCAACCCCGAAAAGATCGGGATCATTGTTCGAATGGAGCGGCCGGTAAGAGTACATGATGTTCAAAAGCTCACAGGTTGCCTAGCGGCTTTGAGCAGGTTTATCGCTCGACTCGGCGAGAAGGCGTTGCCTCTGTACCGACTCATGAAGAAGTCAGATACCTTCGAGTGGACAGACGAAGCCCAAATCGCATTCGACGACCTCAAAGCCCTGCTTTCCACCCAGCCGGTTCTTACTGCCCCGCTCAGTAAAGAACCCCTTCTTCTGTACATCGCAGCTACAAATCAAGTCGTCAGCACTGTTCTCACAGTCGAACGCGAAGAAGAAGGCAAAGCGTACAAGGTTCAGCGGCCAGTATATTAAGTTTCCGAAGTCCTGACTCCTTCAAAGCAGAGGTATCCCCATTATCACAAGCTTATTTATGGGATCTACATGACTACAAAGAAGGTGGCTCATTATTTCCAAGACCACTCGGTATCTGTCATATCTGATGCTCTGTTGTCGGAAATTCTCCACAACCGGGACGCATCAGGCCGAGTGGCAAAGTGGGCAATGGAGATGCTATACTGCGACATCAAGTCCGAAGCCAAGAAAGCTATAAAGTCTCAAGCTCTTGCTGACTTCATAGCAGAATGGGTAGAACAACAGCAACCGACTCACATTTACTCGGCTCATTGGACCATGTTCTCCGATGGGTCCAAGATGTTGAATGGCTCCGGCGCCGGCGTAGTGCTCATATCCCCGAAAGGTGATAAACTCAAGTATGTGTTGCAGATCCATTTTGATTCTTCCAACAATGAAGCAGAGTACGAAGCTCTCCTTTACGGGTTGCGCATGGCCATCACACTCGGCGTCCGTCGCCTGATGGTCTATGGCGACTCAGATCTAGTGGTTAATCAAGTAATGAAGGAGTGGGATGTAAGGAACCCCACCATGAATGCATACTGCAACGCAATAAGGAAGCTTGAGAAGAAGTTCGAAGGGCTGGAACTTCAACATGTTCCCCGACTGAAAAACCAAGCAGCAGATGAATTGGCAAAACTTGGATCCACACGGAGACCGGTCCCGAGTGATGTCTGCCTCGAGCACCTACACCTCCCCTCGGTAAAAGAAGATCCTTTTACAGAGGAACCTGTACAACCGAAGACCTCAACAGATCAGTCTGAAGTCGAGGTTCTCGCTATGGTTGATTTGATCATGGAGATTCTAGCTGTCATTCCCGAATGGACTGTGCCGTTTATTGCGTACATCATGAGGCAAGAGTTACCAGAAGACGAAGTCCAAGCTAGGCAGATCGTTCGCAGGTCGAAGTTCTTCACCGTCATTGATGACCAGTTATACAGGGAAAGTGTTTCAGGCGTCCTTCAGCGGTGTATCTCTCCTGAGGAGGGGCAGTTAATCTTGGAAGAAATTCACTCGGGTACCTGCGGCCATCATGCCTCCTCAAGGGCAATCGTCGCCAAAGCGTTCAAAGCTGGTTTCTTCTGGTTGCAGGCGAATGAAATGGCAAAAGATATAGTCGACCGTTGCGAAGGTTGTCAGTTCTATTCAAACAAGTCCTACAAGCCAACGTCTGTGCTAAAGACAATTCCTCTTGCTTGGCCATTCGCCGTGTGGGGATTAGATACAGTCGGACCATTCAGAACAGGCCAAGGAGGATTCACCCATCTGCTGGTAGCACTTGACAAGTTTACCAAGTGGATTGAAGCCAAGCCTATCAAGAAGCTCGATGCCCTTACGTCCATCAAATTTATCAGAGACATCATCGCCAGATACAGGGTTCCGCATAGCAAAATCACCGACAATGGCACAAACTTTGACTCGGACAGGTTCAAAGGTTTTTGCGCAAGCCAAGGTATCCGAGTGGATTTTGCATCTGTCGCGCACCCCCAAACAGATGGACAAGCGGAGCGGGCGAATGGACTCATTCTTCAAGGGTTGAAACCTCGACTCCTGCGGGAAGTTGGACATGCAGCCGGCGCGTGGGTCATCGAGATGCCTTCGGTGTTGTGGGGCCTCTGAACAACTCCGAACAGATCGACAGGGCGATCCCCATTTTTCCTCGTTTATGGAGCAGAACAGTCCTTCCGAGTGACTTGCTTCACAACTCTCCACGAGTCGAACTCTTCTCCGAAGCCGAAGCAGAGCAAGCCAGGCAAGACAGAGTGGACCTTTTAGAAGAGGAGCGCGAGATGGCACTGATCAGTTCAACGATTTATCAACAAGATCTGCGGCGATTTCATGCGCGGCACGTCAGGAGCCGCACGTTCCAAGCAGGTGACCTAGTGCTCCGAATGGATCAGCAGAGACCACATAAATTGGCTCCTGCCTGGGAAGGACCGTTCATCATTTCTAAGGTGCTGAACAACGGAGCATATCGACTCTACAACCTCGACAGGGAAACGGATGAGCCGCGAGCATGGAATGGAGATCTACTAAAGCGCTTCTACACATAGCCGCCGACAGAGACAATGTAAAGAACAAGTATCATCGAAGTAATACAAAGCGGATTAATTTCTTGCCGATTCAAAATTCTTCCGCGTTTGCACACTCCGGTCTAAAAAACTAACTCCGAGTGTGCACTAAAAGTCACACTCGGGGACTTAGCTGCGACCCAGAGTCGCTATGTAACAACTCGCTCCGAGTGTGCACGAAAAGTCACACTCGGAGACTTAGCTGCGACCCAGAGTCGCCTAAGTACAAACTCGCTTCGAGTGTGCAAAAAAAGTCACACTCGGGGACTTAGCTGCGACCCAGAGTCGCCTAAGTAAACAACTCGCTCTGAATGTGCACGAAAGGTCACACTCGGAGACTTAGCTGCGACCCAGAGTCGCCTAAGTACAAACTCGCTTCGAGTGTGCACTAAAAGTCACACTCAGGGACTTAGCTGCGACCCAGAGTCGCCTAAGTAAACAACTCGCTCCGAGTGTGCACGAAAAGTCACACTCGGAGACTTAGCTGTGACCCAGAGTCGCCTAAGTACAAACTCGCTCCGAGTGTGCACTATAAGTCACACTCGGGGACTTAGCTGCGACCCAGAGTCGCCTAAGTAAACAACTTGCTCCAAGTGTGCACGAAAAGTCACACTCGGAGACTTAGCTGCGACCCAGAGTCGCCTAAGTAACAACTCGCTCCGAGTGTGCGACCCAGAGTCACCTAAGTAACAACTCGCTCCGAGTGTGCACGAAAAGTCACACTCGGGGACTTAGCTGCGACCCAGAGTCGCCTAAGTAACAACTCGCTCTGAGTGTGCACGAAAAGTCACACTCGAAGACTTAGCTGCGACCCAGAGTCGCCTAAGTACAAACTCGCTTCGAGTGTGCACTAAAAGTCACACTCGGGGACTTAGATGCGACCCAGAGTCGCCTAAGTAAACAACTCGCTCCGATTGTGCACGAAAAGTCACACTTGGAGACTTAGCTGCGACCCAGAGTCGCCTAAGTACAAACTCGCTTCGAGTGTGCACTAAAAGTCACACTCGGGGAGTTAGCTGCGAACCAGAGTCGCCTAAGTAAACAACTCGCTCTGAGTGTGCACGGAAAGTCACACTCGGAGACTTAGCTGTGACCCAAAGTCGCCTAAGTACAAACTCGCTCCGAGTGTGCACTATAAGTCACACTCGGGGACTTAGGTGCGACCCAGAGTCGCCATAGTAAACAACTCGCTCCGAGTGTGCACGAAAAGTCACACTCAGAGACTTAGGTGTGATCCAAAGTCGCCTAAGTAACAACTCGCTCCGAGTATGCACGAAAAGTCACACTCGGAGACTTAGCTGCGACCCAAAGTCGCCTAAGTAACAACTCGCTCCGAGTGTGCACGAAAAGTCACACTCGGAGACTTAGCTGCGACCCAGAGTCGCCTAAGTAAACAACTCACTCCGAGTGTGCACGAAAAGTCACACTCAGGGACTTAGCTGCGACTCAGAGTCGCCTAAGTAAAAAGCTTCCTCCGAGTGAACACTCGAGATACAGTCGGAGGCTTAGCAGACCCTCATTGAGGCTCATGTGGATGTGAAGACAACTGACAACTACATGAGTAACAACTCGCTCCGAGTGTGCACTAAAAGTCACACTCGGGGACTTAGCTGCGACCCAGAGTCGCCTAAGTAAAAACTCGCTCCGAGTGTGCACCAAAAGTCACACTCGGAGACTTAGCTGCGACTCAGAGTCGCCTAAGTAAACAACTTGCTCCGAGTGTGCATTTCAAGTCACACTCGGAGACTTAGATGCGAACCAGAGTCGCCTAAGTAAAAAGCTTCCTCCGAGTGGGCACTCGAGATACACTCGGAGTCTTAGGCTCATGTGGATGTGAAGACAACTGGCAACTACATGCTCCGCATGGTTGCCATTGGCTTCACCAAGTTTCACCCAAACAAAAACCACGAGCCAAAATCGTGTCAAAAAAAACTCAGCGAAAGAAGAGCAAAAGATCCGGTTCGAATTCAAATCGGTTCTACGATCAGTCGGCTCGGTGTGAATCAAGTTTATCCACACCGAGCCACGAATGTACCGGCCAACAGCAGTGGCCAAAGTTTAATACAGACTCCACTCGGCATACCGACGTAAATGTGCGTTCAACATAAAGTTTATCAAGCGTCACCGGGACTGGCACACTCCACAAAGGTGTCGAGGTCGATTCCATCTGCAATCCGAGTGGCTGTGTCGAGGAAGGTCTCCATGAAATCTTCAAATCGAAGCTTCTTGGTGTTGGCGACCTGCAACGTCTTCAGCTTGTCTTCACGGGCTTCCTTGCAGTGCACTCGGACCAGAGACAACGCCACGTCCGCACCACACCGAGCGGCAGACTTCTTCCATGCCTGCACTCTGCTTGGAACGTCCTCCAGTCAAGTCATCAACCCCTCTATCTCGTTCCGAGAGTCATCTTCAGGACATAGCTCCTTGTCGATTCGGCCGACAACTCCTCTCAGGCGACCAATGAAAGGACCCACCCTGTTAAGGCGAGAATTCACTCGGAACATGTCCCGGTTAGCTTCATCGCCGAGTGGAACATTCGGAACAAGCGGCCTTTCAATTTCGTCTGTTTCGGCCTCAACGTCCCGACAGAAATCTGCAAAGAAAAGACAAGAAGAAAATAAGCGCGGAGTGAACTCCAAAGTCAAAAATCACTCGGCAAGAACTTACCACCAAGTAGTGCGACCATCTTCTTCGCCCAGTCGCCGACGTAGTTTTCCTGCGCTCTGCACCGAGTGTTCATTACCTTCAGCTGGCCCATCCATTCGGATCTCTCCCTCTTCATTTTTCTACTTCGGCCAACAGTGCCTTGTTAGCCTCCCGAGATTCCTCCAAAGATTTTTCTCGTTCAGCGAGAGCCTTCTTCGTGCCAGCCAGGTCATTTGCAGCTACCTCCAAGTCGGCAGCAAGTTGGATCTTCTCAGCCTTCAGAGCATTATAGGTCGATCCCATTTCACAAGTCTTCTGGCAAAGAGACACAAAAGGGAGGATCAGCCAGATTCAACAAGGAAAAAGTCTTGACAGATATTACAAAACAATCAAAACTCAAGATTCTTCACACCCCGGCCGATGCAAGCAATTGAGAGCGGTCTCGGGGACTACACCCAGTGGGTTCACTGAGAGTGACCCCACTGGTATGAAGCTCGAACAGGTCGGTCCCATTGAGATCCATAGCAAACCAACAACACTATGAGATTACTATCACTCGACCCGAGTAACACTACTCTCGGGGACTACACCCAGTGGGTGCACTCGACGTGCCCCCACTGGTACCATTCGAGCAGATCAGCTCTGATCTGTACAGATTGTGGAAAATACATATAAATACAACTGCCGGCGCAAGCACTCGGCAGAAGTCTCGGGGACTACACCCACTGGGTTCACTCGGAGTGAACCCACTGCAAAATCATCCTACTGTATCTGAGTATCTTGCTGAAACCCCCAGTGGGCACCAAGAGGAATGTAAACACTTACTAGCACACTTACTCGGATATCATCCCGAAGCTCTAAGCTCTTCTTGTACAGGGATGCGATGGAGTCATAGGCTCCCTTGGCGTCGCCCACCATCAGCTCTACTTGTACCATGGCGTCCTTGGCAGCTCCTACTTGATCTTCCAGGAGGCGTCGGGCATCATATTGAACAGCCGACGGACCCAGCGTGGCAGAAGACTCCCTGGGCATCCCGAGCTCTGCTCCAGTCGGTTGCGCCGTGAGGGCCACTGTCTCAGTCGGCGGCACCGTCTCAGTCGGCGGCACGTTCATGGCGGGATTGGAAGCAGGTTGGATAACCCCAGGGACAGACGCCAAAGCTGGTTCCGACCTCCTTTGGCCGTCGTCATCCAGATGGATCACCTCCGAAGGAAGCCCGACTGAACAAAATAAAATTACAGAAAAAGGTCAAGATCAAAGACAGCACTCGTGAAACAGTAATACAGCTCTCGGAGTCGTGACAACGTACCTTGCTGGGACGTGGTGGCGTTATCAGTGTCCATGGGATCATCATCCTGGCATGGCAGAGAGGTGGTGGAGGTAGCAGCTCTGTTGAGTGAAATCCACTCGACGGATAAACATGAGTTCCCAAAAAGAAGAGTTCAATCGCATACTGAAGGAAGATGGAAGAGTAAAGATACTTACGCTGAGGCGACCGGAACATCGATCCTCATCCGGGGCAAGGCTTTCCGAGGTTTAGACCCACTGGGTTTAGCCACCTTGGATGGCTGGTTCACGGGTTCGGCAGAAGCACCCCTCGTTCTCTTCACACTCCGAGCACTCGGAGCCACGGGAGGAGCCGGTGGAGCAGCGGGGTCATGACGGCGCTTGGTTCGGTGCTCTGCTCTCCACTCTCCTCCTCCTCCTCTTCCGTCTCCTCCTCCGTCTCCCCACTGTCAGAGACGTACTCGACGCTATCCGCGCTGCCCTCCATGCTGCCTTCCTCTTCCTCGACTGGATTCCCATTTGAGACTGCAGAATGCCAGTTCGTCCACTCCTGCACAAAACACAGTCGGCAACGTCTGTCAGCGAGACAAGAAAAGAAATAAAGCTGAGAAGGTTAAAAGCACTCGACAACATGTACTCACCTCATTCGGAGGAGGATTTTCGGCGTGGAAGGCCTTCACCCACCGAGCTCCCACGGAGTTATCACATGTGCCTGTGATGCTGCGGACCCACGCACTCACAGTCTCCTCGTTCACGTCTTCAGGATGAGACCGAGTGGTATCCGAAGGCCCCGTGTAATGCCACATAGCGTGGTCTCGGGCCTGCAGCGGCTGGATGCGCCGACCCAGAAAAATCTCCAGCAGGTCCATGCCGGTGACTCCCCTCCGGACGACGGCTATCACCGCGTTGACCAAAGGCTGGATGTGGGTTCTTTCTCCGTTAGAGAGCGCTAGCTTCCTGGGAGGGCCCGGACGGTCTAAACTGAAAGGTGGCAACCCACTCGAAGCATTCGGGCAGGCAATGTCCTGGCAATAGAACCAGGACGATTGCCAGTTCCTAACCGACTCGGATAGTTGAAGGGAGGGATAACTACTCTTAGTTTTCTTCTGAAAGCCTAAACCCCCGCAGAGCTGGAGGATGTGTGTCTTATCATCCGACTGGCTAAGCTTCTTAACAGTTTGGGATCTAGCGGAGAAGACATATTTAAAGAGCCCCTAGTGGGGAGGACATCCTATGAAGCACTCGCAGAGGGTGACGAATGCGGAATGATGAGCTATCGCATTCGGAGGAAAGTGATGGAGCTGCGCCCCGAAGTAATTCATGATACTTCAGAAGAAAGGATGGGGAGGCAAGGAGAAATCTTTGTCCACGTGGCTGAGCAGCAGAACGTGCTCCCCCTGCTTTGGCGCTGGCTCCGTCTTGCCTTCCGGCAGCCTCCAGGACTTGTTGGCGACTATGCCGTGCTCCACCAGCTCCAGCACGTCGTTCTCCGTCACCGAGGAGGGCAGGAAGTCCTCCTGGATCCAGCCCGCCGGCAACGCCCGCTGCCGCCGCTGAGTGGAGGCCGCCCGCTTCTTCTTCTTCTTCTGCGCCTCGAGCTTGCTGGTCTGCCCCTTCGTCATGGGGAGGGCGACGGATCCGCAGAGGAGGAGGGGAAGGAGGTGGCTTGAGGTGTGCAGAGAGTTGCGGGAGGAGCGAGATTAATGGGAGGAGGATGAGTAGCACAACAGGAAGTTCCGCCAGGGAAGCTTTAATAGGCCTCTGACTGAGTCACCTATAGGTGGGCCCAGGGTCTTATCCCCCCAACCGGCCGCTGCAAGATTAGTGGAGAAGATAACGGCGCGGTAATTGAGAAGGCGAAACCTACTCGATGGCGATGTCGTCATCCCCGCTGAGCGCGCGGCGAGGATCCCGGAAAATCCGGCGCTGTCAGTATGACCGGTCACGTCGAAAGATTCCGCAGAAGCAATCGGTTCCTCACGGTTAGTTTCGCTTGCATATTCACTCGGATCACTAGCTGAAAAGATAAAATGGATCGAGGCAAACAACGCTAAAGTCACCTCAATACCGGTCGGTTCCAAACTCCAGACATCGCTTCATCGTTCCAACCCCGATCCATTCGGGGACTAATGATGGGGTTATAATCCCAGGGTAGGGTCATAGGTCTGGCCTATAGGTCCTACCCAAGGACTACCCGTCATAGAAGACAAGACCCTTAGACAGTTCCGACTAAACTAAGGACGCCCCCATCATCCAGTCGGCGACGATCCACTCAGAGCATATCTAACGTACCGACTGGAATCCATTCTGTACATCGTAACCTCCCAGGAGGGCACCGATCATACGTTTTCATACACCATTATTAGCATTTAAAGCTTACGTTACTTGTAACGTAAGCGTTTACTCGCCACTATTCCACCCCTGTCCACCGGGCCATTATGAAGGGCAGCTCACTCTATATAAGCCGCCCTTCACCACTGGTACGGGGGTTGGCACTTGCTGTAATCCTACAATACACTCGACACAAAGCTCCCAAGAGCACTGAGACGTAGGGATTTTACCTCCACCGTAGAGGGGCCTGAACTCATACATCCTTGCCGTACCTACGGCTCTGCCCATATACTTTCGTACCCCATACTTCTACTGTCAGACTTATACCCACGACAGTGGGTGAACAAATTACTGTCGAGCAATTGATAGAACCGCGCAAAGTCATGACATCATCTATGGCAATGATTATATCTATAGGCATCACGTCCAAAACAAGTAGACCGATACTTTCTGCATCTACTACTTTTACTCCACACATCGAGTGCTATCCAGCATGCATCTGGTGTATTAAGTCCAAAAGAACAGACTAACGCCTTAAGCAAGATGACATGATGTAGATGGACAATCTCATATCTACGACAAAGCCCACCTTGTTACCCTTGATGGCAACTACATGATGTGTGCCTTTCTGCCCCTACTGTCGCTGGGAAAGGTCACCACACGGTAAGAACCCAAAACCAAGCACTTCTCCCATTGCAAGAATCATAGATCTAGTTGGCCAAACAAAACCCAAGACTCGGAGAGACTTACGAGGATATCAAATCATGCATATAAGAAATCAGCAAAGACTCAAATATATATCTTAGATAATCTGATCACAAATCCAAAATTCATCGGATCTCGACAAACACACCGCCAAAGAGGATTACATCGGATAGATCTCCATGCAGATCATGGAGAACTTTGTATTGGAGATCCAAGAGAGAGAAGAAGCCATCTAGCTACTAACTACGGACCCGTTGGTGTGAAGTGAACTACTCACGAGTCATTGGAGGGGTGATGATGTTGATGTAGAAGCCCTCCAACTCCAAAGTCCCCTCCGGCAGGGCACCGGGAAGGGCCTCTAGATGAGATCTCGCGGAAACGGAAGCTTGCGGCGGTGGAAAAGTGTTTTCGTGGATTCCCTGATTTTGTTTTCTGTATTTTAGAGAATATATAGGCGAAGGAGCTAGGGCAGGGGGGCGCGAGGGAGGCCACAAGCCTGCTAGCCGCCGCCCCCTGGTGGAGGCTATAGGGCCTGTGGGCTCCCTGTAGCTCTCCTGGCTTGGCCCACAAGCCCCCTGATCTTCTTCCGTTCGGGAAAATTTTATTTCGGGGATTTTTTTCCGTTTGGACTCCGTTCCAAAATCAGATCTGAAAAGAGCCAAAAACACAGAAAAAATAGGAACTGGCACTTGGCACTGAATTAATAAGTAGTCCAAAAAAGATATAAAAGATACATAAAACATCCAAAGACGACAAGATAACAACATGAAACCATCAAAAATTATAGATACGTTGGAGACGTATCATGGTGTTATGTGAACGTCGACTACATAACACTTCACCATTATTTGGGCCTAGAGGAAGGCATTGGGAAGTAGTAAGTAGATGATGGGTTGCTAGAGTGACAGAAGCTTAAACCCTAGTTTATGCGTTGCTTCGTAAGGGGCTGATTTGGATCCACTAGTTTAATGCTATGGTTAGACTTTGTCTTAATTCTTCTTTCGTAGTTGCGGATGCTTGCGAGAGGGGTTAATCATAAGTGGGATTCTTGTCCAAGTAAGGACAGTACCCAAGCTCCGGTCCACCCACATATCGAACTATCAAAGTAACGAACACGAATCATATGAACATGATGAAACTAGCATGACAGAAATTCCCGTGTGTCCTCGGGAGCGTTTTTCCTCCTATAAGACTTTGTCCAGGCTTGTCCCTTGCTACAAAAGAAATTGGGACACTTTGATGCACCATTGCTACTTTTGTTACTTGTTGCTTGCTATGAATCATCTCACCACACAATCACTTGTTACCGACAATTTCAGTGCCTCCAGATTTTTCCTTGCTGAAAACCACTTGTCAGATCCTTCTGCTCCTTGTTGGGTTCGACACTCTTACCTATCGAAAGGACTACGATTGATCCCCTATACTTGTGGGTCATCAGTGTTGGAATTACGCCCTAGAGGCAATAATAAATATAGTTATTATTATAATTCATGTATCAAGATAATCGTTTATTATCCATGCTATAATTGTATTGAATGAAGACTTATATACATGTGTGGATACATAGACAAAGCACTGTCCCTAGCAAGCCTCTAGTTGGCTAGCCAGTTGATCAAAGATAGTCAGGGTCTTCTGATTATATACAAGGTGTTGTTGCTTGATAACTGGATCACGTCATTAGAAGAATCACGTGATGGACTAGACCCAAACTAATAGACGTAGCATCTTGATCGTGTCATTTTGTTGCTAATGTTTTCTGCGTGTCAAGTATTTGTTCCTATGACCATGAGATCATATAACTCACTGACACCGGAGGAATGCTTTGTGTGTATCAAACGTCGCAACGTAATTGGGTGACTATAAAGATGCTCTACAGGTATCTCCAAAGGTGTTCGTTGAGTTAGTATGGATCGAGACTGGGATTTGTCACTCCGTGTGACGGAGAGGTATCTCGGGGCCCACTCGGTAATACAACATCACACACAAGCCTTGCAAGCAATGTCACTTAGTGTAAGTTGCGAGATCTTGTATTACGGAACGAGTAAAGAGACTTGCCGGTAAACGAGATTGAAATAAATATGCGGATACTGACGATCGAATCTCGGGCAAGTAAATACCGAAGGACAAAGGGAATGACTTACGGGATTATATGAATCCTTGGCACTGAGGTTCAAACGATAAGATCTTTGTAGAATATGTGGGATCCAATATGGGCATCCAGGTCCCGCTATTGGATATTGACCGAGGAGTCACTCGGGTCATGTCTACATAGTTCTCGAACCCGCAGGGTCTGCACACTTAAGGTTCGACGTTGTTCTATGCGTATTTGAGTTATATGGTTGGTTACCGAATGTTGTTCAGAGTCCCGGATGAGATCACGGACTTCACGTGGGTTTTCGGAATGGTCCGGAAACGAAGATTGATATATAGGATGACCTCATTTGATTACCGGAAGGTTTTCGGAGTTACCGGGAATGTACCGGGAATGACGAATGGGTTCCGGGTGTTTTCCGGGGGGCGGGGGGCAACCCACCCCGGGAAAGCCCATAGGCCTTGGGGGTGGCGCACCAGCCCTTGGTGGGCTGGTGGGACAGCCCAAGAGGGCCCTATGCGCCAAGGATAGAAAATCAAAGAGAAAGGAAAAAAAGGAGGTGGGAAAGGAGAGAAGGACTCCACTTTCCAATTCTAGTTGGACTAGGATTGGAGGAGGACTCCTCCTCCCCTTGGTGCGCAGCCCTTGGGGCTCCTTGACCCTCAAGGCAAGCCTCCCCTCCCTGCTCCTATATATATGGAGCAATTAGGGCTGATTTGAGACAACTTTTCAAAGGCAGCCCAACCACATACCTCCACGGTTTTACCTCTAGATCGCGTTTCTGCGGAGCTCGGGCGGAGCCCTGCCGAGAACAGATCACCACCAACCTCCGGAGCGCCGTCACGCTGCCGGAGAACTCATCTACCTCTCCGTCTCTCTTGCTGGATCAAGAAGGACGAGATCATCGTCGAGCTGTACGTGTGCTGAACGCGGAGGAGCCGTCCGTTCGGCACTAGATCGTGGGACGGATCGCGGGACGGTTCGTGGAACGGTTCGCGGGGCGGATCGAGGGACGTGAGGACGTTCCACTACATCAACCGTGTTCACTAACGCTTCTGCTGTGCGATCTACAAGGGTACGTAGATCGGAAATCCCCTCTCGTAGATGAACATCACCATGATAGGTCTTCGTGCGTGTAGGAAAATTTTTGTTTCCCATGCGACGTTCCCCATCAGTGGCATCATGAGCTAGGTTCATGCGTAGATGTCTTCTCGAGTAGAACACAAAAGTTTTTGTGGGCGGTGATGTGCGTTTTGCTGCCCTCCTTAGTCTTTTCTTGATTCCGCGGTATTGTTGGATTGAAGCGGCTTGGACCGACATTACTCGTACGCTTACGAGAGACTGGTTTCATCGCTACGAGTAACCCCCTTTCTCAAAGATGACTGGCAAGTGTCGGTTTCTCCAACTTTAGTTGAATCGGATTTGACCGAGGAGGTCCTTGTATAAGGTTAAATAGCAATTCATATATCTCCGTTGTGGTGTTTGCGTAAGTAAGATGCGATCCTACTAGATACCCATGGTCACCACGTAAAACATGCAACAACAAAATTAGAGGACGTCTAACTTGTTTTTGCAGGGTATGCTTGTGATGTGATATGGCCAACGATGTGATGTGATATATTGGATGTATGAGATGATCATGTTGTAATAGATAATATCGACTTGCACGTCGATGGTACGGCAACCGGCAGGAGCCATAGGGTTGTCTTTAAACTAATGTTTGTGCTTGCAGATGCGTTTACTATTTTGCTAGGATGTAGCTTTAGTAGTAATAGCATGAGTAGCACGACAACCCCGATGGCGACACGTTGATGGAGATCATGGTGTGGCGCCGGTGATAAGAAGATCGTGCCGGTGCTTTGGTGATGGAGATCAAGGAGCACGTGATGATGGCCATATCATGTCACTTATGAATTGCATGTGATGTTAATCCTTTTATGCACCTTATTTTGCTTAGAACGACGATAGCATTATGAGGTGATCTCTCACTAAAATTTCAAGACGAAATTGTGTTCTCCCCGACTGTGCACCGTTGCTACAGTTCGTCGTTTCGAGACACCACGTGATGATCGGGTGTGATAGACTCAACGTTCACATACAACGGGTGCAAAACAGTTGCACACGCGGAACACTCGGGTTAAGCTTGACGAGCCTAGCATGTGCAGACATGGCCTCGGAACACATCAGACCGAAAGGTCAATCATGAATCATATAGTTGATATGATTAGCATAGGGATGCTTACCACTGAAACTATACTCAACTCACATGATGATCGGACTTGAGCTAGTGTAAGTGGGTCATGAACCACTCAAATGACTAGAGAGATGTACTTTTTGAGTCGGAGTTTAGCAAGTAATTTGATTAAGTTAAACTCTAATTATCTTGAACATAGTCTAAGTCCACTTTGAATATATTTGTGTTGTAGATCATGGCTCACGCGACAGTCACCCTGAATTTTAATACGTCCCTAGAGAAAGCTAAGTTGAAAGATGATGGAAGCAACTTTGTAGACTGGGCTCGTAATCTTATGTTGATCCTACAAGCTGGGAAGAAGGATTATGTCCTTAATGCTGCGCTAGGAGATGAACCACCCGCTACGGCTGACGAGGATGCTAAGAACGCTTGGTTAACACGTAAGGAGGACTACTCAGTAGTTCAATGTGCAGTCTTGTATGGCTTAGAACCGGGACTTCAACGTCGCTTTGAGCGTCATGGAACATATGAGATGTTCCAGGAGTTGAAGTTTATCTTTCAGAAGAACGCCCGAATCGAGAGGTATGAGACCTCCGGTAAATTCTATGCTTGCAAGATGGAGGAGAATTCGTCTGTGAGTGAACATGTGCTCAAAATGTCTGGGTACTCAAACCGTCTAGCTGAGCTAGGGATTGAACTCCCGCAAGAGGCTATCACTGACAGAATTCTTCAATCACTGCCGCCAAGCTATAAGGTCTTTGTGTTGAACTACAACATGCAGGGGATGAACAAGTCACCCGGCGAGTTGTTTGCGATGCTGAAAGTCGCAGAGTCTGAACTCCGTAAAGTGCATCAAGTGTTGATGGTGAATAAGACCACTAGTTTCAAGAGAAACGGCAAAGGCAAGAAGGGCAATTCAAAGAAGAGCGGCAAGCCTGTTACCAATCCGACGAAGAAACCCAAAGCTGGACCTAAGCCTGAAACAGAGTGCTACTATTGCAAGGGTATGGGTCACTGGAAGCGCAACTGCCCCAAGTATCTGGCTGATAAGAAGGCGGCCAAAGAAAAAGCAGGTATATTTGATATACATGTTATTGATGTGTACTTAACTGGCTCTCGTAGTAGTGCCTGGGTATTCGATACCGGTTCTGTTGCTCATATTTGCAACTCGAAACAGGAACTGCGGAATAGGCGAAGGCTGGCGAAAGATGAAGTGACGATGCGCGTAGGAAATGGTTCCAAGGTTGATGCAATCACCGTCGGCACAGTTTCACTTCAGTTACCATCGGGATTAGTTATGAACTTGAATAATTGTTATTTAGTGCCTGCGTTGAGCATGAACGTTATATCTGGATCTTGTTTATTACGAGACGGTTACTCTTTTAAGTCAGAGAATAATGGTTGTTCTATTTCTATGAGTAACATCTTTTATGGTCATGCACCCATGTGAGAGGATTGTTCATATTGAATATTGATAGTGATACACATATACATAACATTGAGACCAAAAGATTTAGAGTTAACAATGATAGCGCCATGTTTTTGTGGCACTGCCGCTTAGGTCATATTGGTGTAAAGCGCATGAAGAAACTCCATACCGATGGACTTTTGGAGTCACTTGACTTTGATTCTCTTGACACGTGCGAACCATGCCTCATGGGCAAGATGACTAAAACTCCGTTCTCCGGAACAATGGAGCATGCCAGTGACTTATTGGAAATCATACATACCGATGTGTGCGGTCCGATGAGCATGGAGGCACGCGGCGGATATCGTTATTTTCTCACCTTCACTGACGATTTGAGTAGATATGGTTATGTCTACTTAATGAAGCACAAGTCTGAAACATTTGAAAAGTTCAAGCAATTTCAGAGTGAAGTTGAAAATCATCGTAACAAGAAGATCAAGTTCCTACGGTCTGATCGTGGGGGTGAATATCTGAGTTTCGAGTTTGGTGCTCACTTAAGACAATGTGGAATTGTTTCACAGTTGACACCGCCTGGAACACCACAGCGTAATGGTGTGTCCGAACGTCGTAATCGTACTTTATTAGAGATGGTGCGATCTATGATGTCTCTTACCGATTTTCCGTTATCGTTTTGGGGTTATGCATTAGACACAACTGCATTCACTTTAAATAGGGCACCATCAAAACCGTTGAGACGACACCGTACGAACTATGGTATGGCAAAAGGCCAAAGTTGTCGTTTCTTAAAGTTTGGGGATGTGATGCTTATGTCAGAAAGCTTCAGCCTGAAAAGCTGGAACCCAAAGCGGAAAGGTGCATCTTCATAGGTTACCCAAAAGAGATAGTTGGGTACACCTTCTATCTCAAATCCGAGGGCAAAGTGTTTGTTGCTAAAAACGGAGCTTTTCTCGAGAAGGAGTTTCTCTCGAGAGAATTGAGTGGGAGGAAGATAGAACTTGATGAGGTTGTCGAACCTCTCATCCCTCTGGATGGTGGCGCAGGGCAAGGGGAAACCCCTGTCGTTGCGACGCCGGTTGAGGAGGAAGTTAATGATAATGATCATGAAACTCCGGTTCAAGTTCCTATTGAACCACACAGGTCGACGAGACCACATGCTGCTCCAGAATGGTACGGTAATCCCGTTTTTTCAATCATGTTGTTAGACAACAATGAACCTGCAAATTATGAAGAAGCAATGGTGGGCCCAGATTCCAACAAATGGCTGGAGGCCATGAAGTCCGAGATAGGATCCATGTATGAAAACAAAGTTTGGACTTTGGAAGTACTACCTGAGGGCCGCAAGGCTATTCAGAACAAGTGGATCTTTAAGAAGAAGACACAAGCTGACGGCAATGTGACCGTTTATAAAGCTCGACTTGTGGCAAAAGGTTTTTCACAAGTTCAAGGAGTTGACTACGATGAGACATTCTCACCCGTAGCGATGCTTAAGTCCGTCAGAATCATGTTAGCAATAGCTGCATTTTTCGATTATGAAATCTGGCAGATGGATGTCAAAACGGTGTTCCTTAACGGTTTCCTTAAGGAAGAGTTGTATATGATGCAACCCGAAGGTTTTGTCGATCCCAAGAATGCTAACAAGGTGTGCAAGCTCCAGCGATCCATTTATGGACTGGTGCAAGCATCTCGGAGTTGGAACAAACGCTTTGATGAGGTGATCAAAGCATTTGGGTTTGTATAAGTGGTTGGAGAATCTTGTATTTACAAGAAAGTGAGTGGGAGCTCTGTGGCGTTTCTAATATTATATGTAGATGACATATTGCTGATTGGAAACAATGTAGAGTTTTTGGAGAGCATAAAGGATTACTTGAATAAAAGTTTCTCTATGAAGGACCTAGGAGAAGCTGCTTACATTCTAGGCATTAAGATCTACAGGGATAGATCGAAACGCCTGATAGGACTTTCACAAAGCACATACCTTGATAAAGTTTTGAAAAGGTTCAAAATGGAACAGTCCAAGAAAGGGTTCTTGCCAGTTTTACAAGGTACGAGATTGAGTAAGACTCAGTGCCCAGCAACTGATAAAGATAGAGAGCATATGAGCACCGTCCCCTATGCTTCAGCCATAGGATCTATCATGTATGCAATGTTGTGCACTAGACCGGACGTTAGCCTGGCCATAAGTATGGCAGGCAGGTTCCAGCGTAATCCAGGAGTGGATCACTGGACGGCGGTCAAGAATATCCTGAAGTACCTGAAAAGGACTAAGGAGATGTTTCTCGTGTATGGAGGTGACGAAGAGCTCGCCGTAAAGGGTTACATCGATGCAAGCTTTGACACAGATCCGGACGACTCTAAGTCGCAGACCGGATACGTATTTATTCTTAATGGGGTTGTAGTAAGCTGGTGCAGTTCCAAGCAAAGCGTCGTAGCTGATTCTACATGTGAAGCGGAGCACATGGCTGCCTCGGAGGCGGCTAAGGAGGGTGTCTGGATGAAGCAGTTCATGACGGATCTTAGAGTGGTGCCAAGCGCACTGAATCCAATAACCTTGTTCTGTGACAACACGGGTGCCATTGCCTTAGCAAAGGAACCACGGTTTCACAAGAAGGCCAGACACATCAAACGACGCTTCAACCTCATCCGCGACTACGTCGAAGGGGAGGACGTAAATATATGCAAAGTGCACACGGATCTGAATGAGGCAGACCCGCTGACTAAACTTCTTCCACGGGCAAAGCATGATCAAAACCAGAACTGTATGGGTGTTAGATTTATTACAATGTAATTCGCATGATGATGTGAGGGCTAGATTATTGACTCTAGTGCAAGTGGGAGACTGTTGGAATTATTCCCTAGAGGCAATAATAAATATAGTTATTATTATAATTCCTGTATCAAGATAATCGATTATTATCCATGCTATAATTGTATTGAACGAAGACTTATATACATGTGTGGATACATAGACAAAACACTGTCCCTAGCAAGCCTCTAGTTGGCTAGCCAGTTGATCAAAGATAGTCAAGGTCTTCTGATTATATACAAGGTGTTGTTTCTTGATAACTGGATCACGTCATTAGAAGAATCACGTGATGGACTAGACCCAAACTAATAGACGTAGCATGTTGATCGTGTCATTTTGTTGCTACTGTTTTCTGCGTGTCAAGTATTTCTTCTTATGACCATGAGATTATATAACTTACTGACACCGGAAGAATGCTTTGTGTGTATCAAACGTCGCAACGTAACTGGGTGACTATAAAGATGCTCTACAGGTATCTCCGAAGGTGTTCGTTGAGTTAGTATGGATCGAGACTGGGATTTGTCAGTCCGTGTGACGGAGAGGTATCTCGGGGCCCACTCAGTAATACAACATCACACACAAGCCTTGCAAGCAATGTGACTTAGTGTAAGTTGCGAGATCTTGTATTATGGAACGAGTAAAGAGACTTGCCGGTAAACGAGATTGAAATAAGTATGCGGATACTGACGATCGAATCTCGGGCAAGTAATATACCGAAGGACAAAGGGAATGACTTACGAGATTATATGAATCCTTGGCACTGAGGTTCAAACGATAAGATCTTCGTAGAATATGTGGGATCCAATATGGGCATCCAGGTCCCGTGATTGGATATTGACCGAGGAGTCACTCGGGTCATGTCTACATAGTTCTCGAACCCGCAGGGTGTGCACACTTAAGGTTCGACGTTGTTTTATGCGTATTTGAGTTATATGGTCGGTTACCGAATGTTGTTCGGAGTCCCGGATGAGATCACGGACGTCACGAGGGTTTCTGGAATGGTCCGGAAACGAAAATTGATATATGGGATGACCTCATTTGATTACCGGAAGGTTTTCGGAGTTACCGGGAATGTACCGGGAATGACGAATGGGTTCCGGGTGTTCACCCGGGGGGGCAACCCACCCCGGGGAAGCCCATAGGCCTTGGGGGTGGCGCACCAGCCCTTGGTGGGCTGGTGGGACAGCCCAAGAGGGCCCTATGCGCCAAGGATAGAAAATCAAAGAGAAAGGAAAAAAGGGAGGTGGGAAAGGAGAGAAGGACTCCACTTTCCAATCCTAGTTGGACTAGGATTGGAGGAGGACTCCGCCTCCCCTTGGTGCGCAGCCCTTGGGGCTCCTTGAGCCTCAAGGCAAGCCTCCCCTCCCTCCTCCTATATATATGGAGCAATTAGGGCTGATTTGAGACAACTTTTCAAAGGCAGCCCGACCACATACCTCCATGGTTTTACCTCTAGATCGCGTTTCTGCGGAGCTCGGACGGAGCCCTGCCGAGATCAGATCACCACCAACCTCCGGAGCGCCGTCACGCTGCCGGAGAACTCATCTACCCCTCCGTCTCTCTTGCTGGCTCAAGAAGGCCGATATCATCGTCGAGCTGTACGTGTGCTGAACGCGGAGGTGTCGTCCGTTCGGCACTAGATCGTGGGACGGATCGCGGGACGGTTCGTGGGACGGTTCGCGGGGCGGATCGAGGGACGTGAGGACGTTCCACTACATCAACCGCGTTCACTAATGCTTCTGTTGTGCGATCTACAAGGGTACGTAGATCGAAAATCCCGTCTTGTAGATGAACATCACCATGATAGGTCTTTGTGCGCGTAGGAAAATTTTGTTTCCCATGCGACGTTCCCATCAATCAGATGCCCATATTGGATCCTACATATTCTCCGAAGATCTTATCGATTGAACCTCAGTGTCAAGGATTCATATAATCTTGTATGTCATTCCCTTTGTCCTTTGGTATGTTACTTGCCCGAGATTCGATCGTCGGTATCCGCATACCTATTTCAATCTCGTTACCGGCAAGTCTCTTTACTCGTTCCGTAATACAAGATCCCATGACTTACACTTAGTTACATTGCTTGCAAGGCTTGTTTGTGATGTTGTATTACCGAGTGGGCCCCGAGATACCTCTCCGTCACACGGAGTGACAAATCCCAGTCTTGATCAATACTAACTCAACGGACACCTTCGAAGATACCTGTAGAGTACATTTATAGTCACCTAGTTACGTTGTGACGTTTGATACACACAAGGTATTCCTCCGGTGCCAGTGAGTTATATAATCTCATGGTCATAGTAATAAATAGTTGACACGCAGAAAACAATAGCAACAAAATGACACGATCACATGCTACGTTCATAGTTTGGATCTAGTCCATCACATGATTCTCCTAATGATGTGATCCAGTTATCAAGTGACGACACTTGCATATAGTCACAAAACCTTGATTATCCTTGATCAACTGGCTAGCCAACTAGAGGCTTGCTAGGCACATTGTTTTGTCTATGTATCCACACATGTATCTATGTCTTCATTCAATACAATTATATCATGGACAATAAACGATTATCTTGAAACAGGAAATATAATAATAACTATTTTATCATTGCCTCTACGGCATATTTCCAACAGTCTCCCACTTGCACTAGAGTCAATAATCTAGTCCTCACATCACCATCCGATTTACATTGTAATAAATCTAACACCCATACAATTCTGGTGTTGATCATGTTTTGCCCGTGGAAGAGGTTTAGTCAGCGGATCTGCTACATTCAGATCCGTGTGCACTTTGCAAATAGTTACGTCCTCTCCTTCAACGTAGTCGCGGATGAGGTTGAAGCGTCGTTTGATGTTCCTAGTCTTCTTGTGAAACCTTGGTTCCTTTGCTAAAGCAATGGCACGAGTGTTGTCACAGAACAGAGTTATTGGATTTAGTACGCTCGGCACAACTCCAAGATCCGTCATGAACTGCTTCATCCAGACACCCTCCTTAGCTGCCTTTGAGGTAGCCATGTACACCGCTTCACTTGTAGAATCTTCTACGACGCTTTGCGTGGAACTGCACCAGCTTACCACACCCTCATTAAGAATAAATACGTATCCGGTTTGAGACTTAGAGTCATCCGGATCAGTGTCAAAGCTTGCGTCGACGTAACCCTTTATGACGAGCTCTTCGTCACCTCCATAAACAAGAAACATTTCCTTAGTCCTTTTCAGGTACTTCAGAATATTCTTGACCGCCGTCCAGTGATCCACTCGTGGATTACCTTGAAACCTGCCTGCCATACTTATGGCCAAACTGAAGTCTGGTCTAGTGCACAGCATTGCATACATGATAGAACCTATGGTTGAAGCATAGGGGACGGAACTCATTTGTTCTCCATCTTCCGCACTTACTGGGCACTGAGTCTTACTCAATTTTATACCTTGTAACACTGGCAAGGACCCCTTCTTGGATTGTTCCATTTTGAACTTCTTCAAAACTTTATCAAGGCATGTGCTTTGTGAAAGTCCTATCAGGCATCTCGATCTATCCCTATAGATCTTAATGCCTAGAATGTAAGCATCTTCTCCTAGGTCCTTCATAGAGACTTTTATTCAAGTAATTCTTTACGCTCTCCAAAAACTCCACGTTGTTTCTAATTAGCAATATGTTATCCACATATAATATTAGAAACGCCACAGAGCTCTCACTCACTTTCTTGTAAATACAAGATTCTCCAACCACTTGTATAAACCCAAATGCTTTGATCACCTTATCAAAGCGCTTATTCCAACTCCGAGATGCTTGCACCAGTCCATAAATGGATCGCTGGAGCTTGCATACTTTGTTAGCATTCTTTGGATCGACAAAACCTTCAGGTTGCATCATATACAACTCTTCCTTAAGAAAACCGTGAAGGAATGCCGTTTTGACATCCATCTGCCATATTTCATAATCGAAAAATGGAGCTATGGCTAACATGATTCGGACAGACTTAAGCATCGCTACCGGTGAGAACGTCTCATCGTAGTCAATTCCTTAAACTTGTGAAAAACCCTTTGCCACAAGTAGAGCTTTATAAACGGTCACATTACCGTCCTTGTCCGTCTTCTTCTTAAAGATCCATTTGTTCTGAATAGCCTTGCGGCCTTCAGGTAATACTTCCAAAGTCCACACTTTGTTTTCATACATAGATCTTATCTCGGACTTCATGGCCTCCAGCTATTTGTCGGAATCCGGGCCCACCATTGCTTCTTCATAATTCGCATGTTCATTGTTGTCTAACAACATGATTGATAAGACAGGATTACCGTACCACTCACGAGTAGTACATGATCTTGTCATCCTGCGAGGTCCGATAGGAACTTGATCCGAAGTTTCATGATCATCATCATTAACTTCCTCCTCAACCGGCATCGCTTCGACACAGGTTTCCCCTTGCCCTGCGCCACTATCTAGAGGGATTAGAGGTTCGACATCCTCATCAAGTTCTATCTTCCTCTGACTCAATTCTTTCGAGAGAAACTCCTTCTCAAGAAAAGCTCCGTTATTAGCAACAAACACTTTGCCCTCAGATTTGAGATAGAAGGTGTACCCAACTGTCTCCTTTGGGTAACCTATGAAGACACACTTTTCCGCTTTGGGTTCCAGCTTTTCAAGCTGAAGCTTTTTGACATAAGCATCACATCCCCAAACTTGAAGAAACGACAACTTTGGTACTTTGCCATACCACAGTTCATATGGTGTCATCTCAACGGATTTTGATGGTGCACTACAAGAAATATGTCAACTAACGACCTTGAATATTGGTCACCGAATGGTCATTGATTTCCATTTGCGACCTTTTTACGACCAAAAACAAACGTTCAAAAGCTGAGGGTCTCTAAGAAATATGTCAACTAACGACCTTGAATATTGGTCACCGAATGGTCATTGATTTCCATTTGCGACCTTTTTACGACCAAAAACAAACGTTCAAAAGCTGAGGGTCTCTAATGAACTATAACGACCTTTTTGCTGAATTGGTGGTAGGATTTTACGACCAAACGAAAGCATTGAAATTATTTGGGTCACTAGCAATCTGCCCACGCCACGTCGGATTTGACATGGCAAACTGACGTGGCATAGAATCAGCTCGGTCTAATTCGGTGTTTTAAATGGGCCGAGCCCATTAATCCAGCCCATTTAATGTTTTTTCTCTTTATTTTTCTTAGCTACATGGGCCTCGCCCAATAATCCCCAACAATTTAGCATTTTTTATTTTGGGTTGTGGCCTTTTACTTTCTATTGATTTTCTTTTTTGGTCATTTTATTTTTGTACTGGTCCCACTAGTCACATTGGTCCCACATGTCATGCTGATCTCATAATTCGTATCAAGACCACAAATTTTGTAATTTGTCAAACAATTTGTGAGGTTTCCATTTCATAGGTATACAAATCACATACGAAATCAATATTTTGAACAGATCACAGAACAAATGAAATTCGTCCAAGAAAACACTAAATTAGTCTATTACAATCTTTACACTACTACAACTCAAATATGCCTACTACACCCTACTATCACAATACATGATATGCTACTCTTTGCATATAGGCTTCACAACTTCAGCTTGGCTTCACATTTCACCTATGCAAAAAATAAGAACAAAATAGTAGCCAATGAGGGAACAAAATAGTATAATATGTACAGGTTGACAGTACTAATCGATGAGAACCTTTGGAAGAAGACGTTAAAGCTAAGGATGGAACCTAATTAATCATGTTATTGTGGAAAACACAACATATAAATAGTATGACTAACACTAACCAATATGTGTTTATGGAGTGACTAAAATATTCTCACTAGCTAGGATTTTTTAATGTATAGTATACTATCCTGTGAAACTTTAATTAAATTGATCATAGAAATAAAAAGAACTATAAGAATGAGTTCATTAAGTCATGTCAAATTTTAAGCACCAGCAAAACAGATCTAAAAAATGAGACCATGATCATCATGTATCAGAATTTTTAATGGGGAATGGTACTTGTTGTCAACAAAATCATGATCATCATGCATCAGGTTGACAAATATTCATTAGAATACACACTCCAACATGAGGCATGGGCTACATCAGCAAAAGTTGTACTACTAGTTCTATAATAAATCAGATTATCCCCTACGAATTTTAACAAAGGCACAATCTGGGATTTGAAAACATATTGAACAGATTTAAATTGATTTGTTAAGCTACAGGAACAACAGTTGTACTTGTACTGCTGGAATAAATCAAACGACCTACAAATCTATTCATAAGGTGAACTAAACAAAACACACGAGAAAAGAAACAACATGAGGCATGAGCTATCACCATAATTTCGCAGACAAGCAAAAGAGTGCCTATGCATACTGATAATGGCCACTCATGGACAAGCAGAAGACACCCATCACAGCATAGCAAGTCATCATATTGATAATGAGGCTATGCCTATGGAAAATCATTGCCAAAGTAACATAACCGAGGCCTAAACTAATACAAAGATAAGCTTCTGAATGGAACTGCTTTATATATAGCCACTCACGCAGCCATGGGCATGCGTGACAGTAGGCTTACTAGCATAGCAAGGTACATAAGCGTAGCACTGAACTGAAGTTCAATCCAAGTTATATAACCATTACATTCATTCATTTATCTGGGTTTGTAATTGTGTAAAATACGGTAGCATGACACTTGATGTAGGTCTGTTCATCAAACAAACCAGCTTCTCCACTAGATTTATCATACAGGAACTCCAAGAAACCACATGCAGGTGGCCTCAAGCAACTCCTACACGAACATGTTTGAGGTATGACATAAATGAAGGACATGCAAGCTAAGTAACAACCAATTAAGCGACGCATTCACCATACTTCTCAAATCATAGTAGAAGCACAACATCAAGGCAACCGGCCAAAGTGCAACACAGACTGGTATCCATCTAGCAATTCACACGAATCACTAGCTAAAACTAAAGGTTTACACGGTGGATAGCATCCAACATGCAAGATCATATTAGGTAGTACAAAGATATGAAATGAGCACTTATATAGAAACACGAAATGAATAGGTATGATTCTTAATGTGTATGAGACTGACATCTGAAGATATACCTAAAATGTTGATGAATCATATTAGGTAGTACAAAGATAATAGAGACTGAGGGTCACTCACAGGTGTGCTCACTTCCATTTTAGCTGGCAAGTGCAAATAAACAAGATCTTGAGTAGATAAAGGCTATGAACAACTCTTGTGGTTATGCTTTGAAGTCTAGCACTTGTTTTATGTTTTGAGTTGGCAGTTACCTATTTCAGTCAGATTCTTGGTTCAAACAAGGTAAATTTATATACATTCTGAACTAAATCTGAGTGCAATAAAAGCAAGGGATGCAAAAGATGGACAACTAACCCAAATGAACCATAATTAATATCATACCATATGTATGTAAAAGTGAGCATCAAATTAAGTTAAAATATTCATGACGTACTACTTGCCTAAATTTGCTAGACTACATTAAACCTATAGTACCATACTTATATGAGAACTACATCGATATGCTCAAATCTCTAAAGATCTGTATGTGCAAATCCGCAGATTCAGGTGTATTAATTCAAACAGTACGTAGTTACAGATATTATTTTAGAGTGAGCTTTGTTTGCGCAAATCTGAATATAGCAAACACAAAGTGCATTCAGGATCCACTTCCCAGCATCTAAATTCACCCAAACAGTTCCTAAAATTTGCACAATTGGAAAGTACATAGATAAGAAGAGCAATGGACACCCATGAAAGTATCAGAACAATTGGTAAATCTGGCCGGTGACCGACGGCGCCAGGCTGGCTCTTGGCACCGGCGGCGGCTGGTTTTCTGAAACATGGAAGGAAACTCAGAGCGATTAGAGATCCAGTTCTAAATCACACGCGGAATTGAGCTTTAGTTTGAAATTCGGTCATGGACCGGGGGATTTCTCACTCTTGCAGGCCCCTTTTGCTGACGGCTTGGGGCTGGTGAGGAGCGCCGAGGATGTTCTTGATGTCCCTCAGGGCCCTGCGATTGGTGTTGGCCGCCGCCTAGAACGCCAGCTTGGCGCCCTCCATGGCCATGCCCCTGTGGTTCAAAGACCTCACATTCTCCATTACTGATGACGGCCGGAAACCCTGCACCACGAGGAAAGAAATCCAAATTCAGAAATAGAGGAAACGCATCTGCACAAGGAGTAAAACGGGATCTGCACAAGGAGAAAAACGGGATCCAATCTCGGGAGGATGGGGGCGCAGTGCACGGGGGAGGAAACGACGACACCACCACGGGACGAGTGTATCGGCGCCGCCTGGGGACTTGACGAGCGCGTCGGTGCCGCTGTACCTGTCATGGCCGTGTAGGCCAACCCCGAGCCAGTCGGCTAAGGGGCCGAGGTGGGTGGGAGTAGCAGCGGTGGGTGGGAGACGGAGGTGGGGTGGAGAGACGAGACGAGGGGAGGGGGTGAATCAGTCGGACTAGTTAGGGTTTGCGTTTTTTTGCGTTTAGAAAGTGAAGGACGGGCGCGCAGTGTTTGGATCCGTTGGATCTTTGGCTTTGACGGCTCAGATCACCCCGAGTGGGGCTGACTGCCCTGCCACGTCATCGATCCGGGAGAGGAGGTTTTAGCCAATAGGAAACCGGCAACAAAATTGTGTTTGTTTAACCTATTACTTTTGATAAAATAAACATGTTAATATTTAGCAAAAATTCTCAAATATTTTTCCATGCCGTATAGAAATGATGAACTAATACCATGTCAAATTTCATATTCTTTAGACCTCATTCACATTTAAAAAAATGAAATATTCAATATTTCCATATTTCGAGTGCCTAAAGTGAGTTTTTTGTGAAAGACCTACCATATATTTATTGCAAAATTGGATGAAATCATTTTTCTAAAATACTAGGCCATATTTAACATACAATTGACCCAATGGTTGGGTTACAAAAGCTTTTTTCCACCTCTCATGAAAAAGACAAATTTTCGTTGATTCAAGTGGAAGCGGGTCAAATTTGAACTGCAGCTTCATTATAGATTTCTTTTTGTTTTTTCCAAAAATCATTTATAGGTACAAAAGTATCTATTTAGTCAGAGAAACACCAAAAGATTTTCAAGATTCAACCACAAGGTAAGAACGGTAATACCCGTCGTTTTGACCGCATTTTGAAATGGCCATGAAAAATTTAAAAAAAATCAAAAAAATACCGTAAATAACAACCTTGTAATAAATCAATTATTTTAAAAAAGTGTTCTTAGAAATGGGCTATCATGTGTGAAGATTCATGGATTTCAAGCCAAATGATCAATCTTATGGCCACATACATGGCATAGTTTGTTGAAACGATCTAATATTGTGCATAAGGGTGCATATTGTAATGGCAAACAATGCTGATTAAGGAAGTTTTCATTTTCCTTGTATGTAAAAATCATTTTCCATTTTTCAAGTACCCAAAATGAGTTTTTTTGTGAAGTACCTAACATATATTTGTTTGAAAATTTTATCAAATCATTTTTCTAGAATACTAGGCCATATTTAATTTGCAATTGACAAAATGGTTGGGTGTTAAAAGCTTTTATCCACCTCTAGTGAAAAAGACAAATTGCTGCCAAATCAGTAGGAAGCGGGTCAAATTTGAACTAGGGGTGCCTCATGGTTTTCTCATGATTTTTTACAAAAATCATTTTTACGTAAAGAAGTATCTATTTAATCATAGAAGTATCTATTTAATCATAGATCCAACAAAAATTTGGCAACATTCAACCCCTAGCTATGAACGGGCATAACAAATTAAAAAAAATGGAAAACCTTCGCGTTGTGTCATAACATGTGACCAAGTTACGAGGAAAAATAATAAATTTGTAATACAATAATTATTTTTAAAAAGTGTTCTTAAAATTGAGCTATCATGTGTGAAGATTCATGGCTTTCGAGCCAAATGATCAATCTTATGGCCACATCCATGGCATAGTTTGTTGAAACGATCTAATATTATGCATGAGGGTGCATATTGGAATGGCAAACAATGTTGATTAAGGAAGTTTTCATTTTCCTTGTAAGAAAAATTCATTTTCCATTTTTCAAGTGCCTGAAATGAGTTTTTTTTGTGAAGGACCTACCATATATTTGTTTCAAAATTGTACCAAATCATTTTTCTAAAATACTAGGCCATATTTAATGTACAATTGACAAAATGGTTGTGTGTTAAAAGCTTTTATCCACCTCTAGTGAAAAAGACAAATTGTCGCCGATTTAGTAGGAAGCGGGTCAAATTTGAACTGTAGTTGCATTATAATTTGCTCTTTATTTTCCTTGAAAATCATTTATAGGTACGTAAGTATCTATTTAATAAGAATTACATGGTGTGGTGGCTTGACGCTGAGGTTTGGATGGTGGTCGAGGGCCCCGACTCCAGAGCGCGTGAACTTGCATGCGAACCGCGTGGTCACCGCGTTACCGTTGTGTTGCCACGCATTCTGGGTGGAATAGGCATGTCTGGTAGGTTAGACACTCCCTCGGTAGGTGTGAGGAAGAAGAATACAATAGAAGAATCTCACGACGAGACCGAACTAAGCTCAAACATGAATTAGCAACCAAGTGTTTCATTAACGGTGCGGGTAATGCACATAGACAATGGGCCTAAATATTGGCTGAGGATGATCATCTACTAAGGAGACTCTCTTGCCAAAATTGGAGCTCAAATGGATGAACCTAGGCGACACTTGCTTTGCAAAGTACCACACTGTGTCTTAATATGGATGTTGAAGCTGGGATCAAATGAATCAATGGATTGAGCTGAAATTTGGTGGGCATATGAAGGCACTGTAAAATTTTTATACCATTTGGACATGTCAAAGTGACACTTCATTCACAATGTGTCAATCTGGACAGAAAATGGTAATTGAATCTGGGCTCACATATATGATTGGATTGAGCTGAAATTTGGAGGAGGATGATAATTTGGGCACATTAAGGCACTATAAAAAATTCATAAAATTTGGATAAACAAAAATTGTACTTCCTTCACAATGCTCTCTACTGAACAGAATATTGGGAAAAATATTGAGGGAAACTGGCTGAATTAAATGAGCTAAAAGTTGGTGGAGTGAGGTTATATGGCCAGTTTTATTACATGGTAAATTTTCATCAACTATAAAGCAATATAAAACGTAGTTGCTTCACAAACTAAAAATATTACCAGAAACAAAGATTGGATGATGAGCTCACATGGATTATTAGATGGGGCTAAAATTTTGTCGAGAGCTATGTTTTGGGCACATAGAAGATGTGGAAAAAATTCAAATCATCAGGATATTCCTATCTAGTAGTTCCTTCACAAAGCTGTTAGCTGAACACAAACTTTGGAAATTTGCTGAGAAAGATTTACTAGGCAAATGGTTACGAAAGTTTTCATGAGGCAATGATTTGGATAGGAAAGAGTGCCCAAAAAATTTGAGGGTCATCAAAGAAATAGAAATAACACTTCCTTCACAAAGTGCTATTCTGAACAGAATAGGAAAATGAATATTGCTGAATTATTTTCGAACTACGGAAGGAAGGATTTTCACATATTTGAGGTATATATGATCCAAAGTATTTATGAGAATTTTTCGAGAATTTTTGGAATAACAGAATAGTAGGTTGCTTCACAAACTAGGCAAAAAATAACACATGGACATGACACGTAGGCAAAACTGATGATGTGGCACCTAGTCATTTCTATGACCATCTATATTGCTCGTAATTAGCTACAAATTAGGCAGTGAAACATGGCTATTTGCTTTACTACCTTTCCAGTAAGGAAGTTACGACCTTTCTGATGAAAAAGGTCGTTAGTTTTTGAGGTTAGGACCCCTCCGGACAGCTTACGACCAATTGGTCTCAAATGGTCGTAGATTTACGACCAATTCTGCGAGTGTCACTCACAGAAGGTCGTTAGTGGACGTATTTCTTGTAGTGGTGCCCTATTTAAAGTGAATGCAGTTGTCTCTAATGCATAACCCCAAAACGATAACGGCAAATCGGTAAGAGACATCATAGATCGCACCATTTCTAACAAAGTACGATTACGACGTTCGGACACACCATTACGCTATGGTGTTCCAGGCGGTGTCAACTATGAAACAATTCCACACTGTCTTAAGTGAGCACCAAACTCGAAACTCACATATTCACCCCCACGATCAGAACGTAGGAACTTGATCTTCTTGTTATGATGATTTTCAACTTCACTCTGAAATTGCTTGAACTTCTCAAACATTTCAGACTTGTGCTTCATCAAGTAGATATATCCATACCTACTCAAATCGTCAGTGATGGTGAGAAAACAACGATATCCGTCGGGCGCCTCCACACTCATTGGACCGCACACATCGATATGTATGATCTCCAACAAGTCACTTGCACGCTCCATTGTTCTGGAGAATGGAGTCTTAGTCATCTTGCCCATGAGGCATGGTTCTCACGTGTCAAGTGATTCAAAATCAAGTGACTCCAAAAGCCCATCGAAATGGAGTTTCTTCATGCGCTTTACACGAATATGACCTAAGCGGCAATGCCACAAAAACATGGCGCTATCATTGTTAACTCTACATCTTTTGGTCTCGATGTTATGTATATGTGTATCATTGCTATCAAGATTCAATACGAACAATCCTCTCACATTGGGTGCATGACCATAAAGATATTACTCATAGAAATAGAACAACCATTATTCTCTGACTTAAACGAGTAGCCGTCTCGCAATAAACAAGATCCAGATATAATGTTCATGCTTAACGCAGACACTAAATAACAATTATTTAAGTTCATAACTAATCCTCATGATGTGTGAACTGAGACTGTGCTGACGGCGATTGCATCAACCTTGGAACCATTTCCCACGCGCATCGTCACTTCATCCTTCGTCAGCCTTCGTTTATTCCGCAGTTCCTGCTTCGAGTTGCAAATATGAGCAACAGAACTAGTATTGAATACCCACATAGTACTACGAGAGTTGGTTAAGTACGCATCATTAACATGTATATCAAATATACCTGATTTTTCCTTGGCCGCCATCTTATCAGCCAAGTACTTGGGTCAGTTGCGCTTTTAGTGACCCAATCCCTTGCAATAATAACACTTTGTTTTAGGCTTAGGTCCGGCCTTGGGTTTATTCGTCGGATTGTCAACAGGCTTGCCGCTCTTCTTGGAGTTACCCTTCTTGCCTTTGGCGTTTCTCTTGAAACCAGTGGTCTTATTGACCATCAACACTTGATGCTCTTTCCGGAGTGCTCACTCTGCGACTTTCAGCATCGCGAATAACTCACCGGGTGACTTGTTCATCCCTTGCATGTTATAGTTCAACACAAAGCTCTTATAGCTAGCTGGCAGTGATTGAAGAATTCTGTCAGTGATAGCCTCTTGCGGGAGTTCAATCCCCAGCTCAGCTAGAAGGTTCGAGTACCCAGACATTCTGAGCACATGTTCACTGACAGATGAATTCTCCTCCATCTTGCAAGCATAGAATTTATCGGAAGTCTCATACCTCTCGATCCGGGCGTTCTTCTGAAAGATAAAATTTAACTCCTGGAACATCTCATATGCTCCATCACGCTCAAAGCGACGTTGAAGTCCCGGCTCTAAGCCATACAAGACTGCACATTGAACTACTAAGTAGTCCTCCTTACGTGTTAACCAGGCGTTCAAAACATCTTGGCTAGACGGAGCGGGTGGTTCATCTCCTAGCGCAGCATTAAGGACATAATCCTTGTTCCGAGCTTGCAGGAGCAGCTTTAGATTACGAGCCCAGTCTACAAAGTTGCTTCCATCATATTTCAACTTAGCTTTCTCTAAGAACGTATTAAAATTCAGGATTGCTACTCCGTGAGCCATTGATCTACAACACAAATATTGCAAAGTGGACTTAGACTATGTTTAAGATAATTAGAGTTTAACTAATCAAATTACTGATAAACTCCCACTCAAAAAGTACATCTCTCTAGTCATTTGAGTGGTACATGATCCAGATTCACTAACTCAAGTCCGATCATCACGTGAGTTGAGAATAGTGTCAGTGGTAAGCATCTCTATGCTAATCATATCAAGTATACGATTCATGCTCGAACTTTCGGTCTCATGTGTTCCGAGGCCATGTGTGCACATGCTAGGCTCGTGAAGTTTAACCCGAGTGTTCCGCATGTGCAACTGTTTTGCACCCGTTGTATGTGAACGATGAGTCTATCACACCCGATCATCACGTGGTGTCTCGAAACGATGAACTGTTGCAACGGTGCACAGTCGGGGAGAACACAATTTCATCTTGAAATTTTAGTGAGAGATCACATTATAATGCTACCGTCCTTCTATACAAAATAAGGTGCATAAAAGGATAAACATCACATGCAATACATAAGTGACATGATATGGCCATCATCTTGTGCTTCTTGATCTCCATCACCAAAGCACCAACATCATCTTCTTGTCACCGGTGCCACACCATGAGCTCCATCATCGTGTGGCCATTGAGGTTGTCGTGCTATCTATGCGATTACTACTAAAGCTACGACCTAGCAATATAGTAAACGCATCTGCAAACACAAACATTAGTTTAAAGACAACCCTATGGCTCCTGCCGGTTGCCGTAGCGTCGACGTGCAAGTCGATATTTAACTATTACAACATGATCATCTCATACATCCAATATATCACATCAGGTCATTGGCCATATCATATCACAAGCATACCATGCAAAAACAAGTAAGACATCCTCTAAGTTGTTGTTGCATGTTTTACGTGGCTGCTACGGATATCTAGTATGATCGCATCTTCCTTACGCAAAAACCACAGCGGAGATGTGCAAATTGCTATTTAACCTCTTTCCAAGGACCGCCTCGGTCAAAACCAATTCAACTAAAGTTGAAGAAACCGACATCCGCCAGTCATCTTTATGCAACGAGTTGCATGTGAGTCGATGAAACTAGTCTTTCGTAAGCGTACGAGCAATGTCAGTCTGGGCCGCTTAATTCCACCAATACCGCCGAATCGAGAAAAGACTATGGAGGGCAGAAAATCGAACATCAACGTCCACAAAACCTTTTTGTTCTACTCGAGATAACATTTACGCATAAACTTAGCTCATGATGCCATTGTTGGGGAATGTTGCATGGGATACACAAATTTTCCTACGCACACGAAGACCTATCATGGTGATGTCCATCTACGAGAGGAGATTAGATCTACATACCCTTGTAGATCGCTAAGCGGGAAGCGTTAAGAAACGCGGTTGATGTAGTGGTACAACTTCGTGATTCAAATCACCGCCGTCCCACGATCCGTTCGGATCTAGCGCCGAACGGACAGCACCTCCGCGTTCGGCACACGTACATCTCGATGACGATCTTGGACTTCTTGATCCATCAAGAGAGACGGAGAATTAGATGAGTTCTCTG
Source organism: Hordeum vulgare subsp. vulgare (assembly GCF_904849725.1). Lineage (NCBI taxonomy): Eukaryota > Viridiplantae > Streptophyta > Magnoliopsida > Poales > Poaceae > Hordeum > Hordeum vulgare. Next base: position 539,211,040 of record NC_058521.1, read on the forward strand.
GCAGTGTGATGGTGCTCCGGTGGTGGTGATGATCTACTCCTGCAGGGCTCCGCCCGAGCTCCGCAGAAATCCGATCTAGAGGTAAAACTACATGGTATAAGTTTGAGTTGCACATGGCAAAGTTATGTCTCAAAAAGCCCTATACCACAAATATATATAGGAAGAGGGGAGGGGCTTGCCTTAGGGCTCAAGGAGCCCCTTGGTGCGCTGGCCGAAGGGAGAGGAGGACTCCTACTCCAATTCGGTTTGGGGAAGGAGGAGTCCTCCTCTTCCTTCCCACCTCCCTCTTTCCTTTTTTTCTTTTCTTTGGTATTTTTCCCTTGTGACACGATGGCCCTATTGGGCTGGCCTCACCAGCCCACTAAGGGCTGGTGCGCCACCCTAGGGTCACTCGGCTCACTCCCGGGTGGGTGGGCCCCTCCCGGTGAATACCCGGAATCCATTCATCACTCCCGGTACACTCCGGAAATGCCCAAAACTTTCCGGTGACCAAATGAAACCATCCTATATATCAATCTTCGTTTCCGGACCATTCTGGAAACCCTCGTGACATCCGTGATCTCAACCGGGACTCCGAACAACATTCAGTAACCACACATATAACTCAACTATGCTAAAACACCATCAAACCTTAAGTGTGCAGACCCTCTGGGTTCAAGAACTATGTAGACATGACCTGAGACACTCCTCGGTCAATAGGAAATAGCGGGACCTGGATGCCCATATTGGATCCTACATATTCTCCGAAGATCTTATCGGTTCAACCTCAGTGTCAAGGATTCATATAATCCCGTATGTCAATCCCTTTGTCCTTCGGTCGTTACTTGCCCGAGATTCGATCATCGGTATCCGCATACCTTTTTCAATCTCGTTACATGCAAGTCTCTTTACTCGTTCCGTAATACAAGATCCTGTGACTTACACTTAGTCACATTGCTTGCAAGGCTTGTTTGTGATGTTGTATTACCGAGTGGGCCCCGAGATACCTCTCCGTCACACGGAGTGACAGATCCCAGTCTTGATCCATACTAACTCAACGGACACCTTCCGAGATACCTGTAGAGCACCTTTATAGTCATCCAGTTACGTTGTGACGTTTGATACACATAGGGTATTCCTCCGGTGGCAGTGAGTTATATGATCTCATGGTCATAGGAATAAATACTTGACACGCAGAAAACAATAGCAACAAAATGACACGATCACATGCTACGTTCACAGTTTGGGTCTAGTCCATCACATGATTCTCCTAATGATGTGATCCAGTTGTCAAGTGACAACACTTGCATATAGTGAGAAAACCTTGACTAACCTTGATCAACTGGCTATCCAACTAGAGGCTTGCTAGGGACATTGTTTTGTCTATGTATCCACACATGTATCTATGTTTTCATTCAATACAATTATAGCATGGATAATAAACGATTATCTTGAAACAGGAAATATAATAATAAATATTTTATCATTGCCTCTAGGGCATATTTCCAACACTTTTTTGGATCATGACTTGTTCACGGGCAATATTGACATACTCCTTTTGCGCATCATTGAACAAATATGTGTCTAAGAAGAACAAGTGCTTCTCCCATTCCAACAATTTAGTTCGCTCCTCCATGGGCACCTTTGTCTCCTCCAATGCCACTTTCCTCTCCTCAGCCGGCACCCTCCTCTCGTCGACCGCCAACCTCCTCTCCTCGGCCATGGCATCTTGGTTCCTTGCCATTTTCCTCACCTCGTTGGCTTCTTTTCTTGCGTTGACAATTGCTTCCATAGCATTTTTGAGCTCATCATGTCCTTTCCTCTTCTTATTTTCTTTTGCGTCTTTCTTGGTGCCATCCGGTCGTTTGGGCTTCAAGTATGAAACCGAGTCTGGTGTGGGGCTTCTCTTGCCTTCTTCACTTGATGCATCCTCCTCCTCATCATCTTCCAAATCAATGGTTCGCTTGCGTCTTTTTCTCAAATCCAAATCATCAATATTGTCATGCTTCTTCCATTTCTCATCATCCTTCAATACTTCGTAGCAATGAGGCAAGGTAAATGGCTTTCCTTTCTTTAGCTTCCCCTTCTTCGTCTTCTTGTCCTCTCCTTTCAAGAAATTTTGTGCAATATTCAACTACATGAACAAAACAAGTTTGTGCAATATTTAGCACACAAGGAACACCAACAACAAGCATGATGATGAACGTGAGAAATGATGAAATGACACTTACCCTATCGTTATCATTGGTGCCACTTGGATTCAACTTGTCAACCGCTTTTTGTGCGGCCGCCCATAGTTGACAATGCTTGTTGATGGTCGACCACCGGGAGCGAAGCGATCGTGCGGAGCGGTCAATTCCACTCACATTGCAAAGATCAAAGTGTTGTTTCATCCGGAGCCAATAAGCCTCTCTACTTTGATCACCTCCAACGGACGGATCCCTCGACACATCCAACCAAGTTTTGCATAGCACGACGTCTTCTTCGTTTGTGTAGTTGCCTCCTCTTCCTTTCGGTACGCCAACTAATGCCCTCACCATCCTCGTCCACCTCGAACTCATGGTCTTCCAAATGGATGTCATTGGTTTGAGACCAATGCGAATTGTTCGAGCCAACACCCATAGTTGACATGTATGCATCATCGTTGACACTGTAAAGTACATAGAACAATGCAAATAAGTATCTATATGGATGCATTGAAAAAAGAACAAGAAAAAAAAGTTGAGGATTTTTTCTATCTTTGGGGCATATCGTCGAACACATTGTGCGCGTGGGCCGCCGGCTCAACAAGTGAGCTCTCCGGTGCTTTGGTAGCCGCCTCGCCCCTCACACGCCCTGCAAGCTTCTTCCTCGACGCCTTCGAGGTGCCGGAGCCGACAACCGCCTTGTTCTTCTTCACGGATGTCTTGCCCTTCTTCGGCCGCGCCGCATCTGGGAGGTTCGAGGGCTTCATCACGGCGGGCGCCGGCGCCGACGCGACAATGCCAGCCGCCGAGGTCATCCGCGGCGGCATGAAGAGGCCGCGCGCGAGGCTTATGGTCGGAGGATCTCCGGCGGAGGCGGAGGCGAGGCCAACGCTCCGAGCGCTAGGGTTTGTGGCGGCGACGGCGGCGGAGGGTTTGCGGCTGTAGGATGGGGTGATGGGGGAGCCGGCGCACGCGTCCATCGGGTCAGCTCGCCGGCGCCGGTGCGTGCAGGGCCGAAGGTGGAGGGGCGGGAGAGAGTGCGGCGCGAGCGCTCGTGTGTGCCGCACGCTGAAGCGGACGTTCCAAATACACAACGCGCGATGGGGATTTGGACCGCGCGTCCAACCCTATATGCCGCGCGCGCGGTTGTTGCGTGCCCGCTGAAAACACTTTTCGGATTACGCGCACGCTAAAATGGGTAAATTTGCGGCGCAACACTTGTTTAACGCAGTTGTTGAAGATGCTCTAAAGATGAGAATTGGAAAATTTCTTAACAGAAAGCCTGACATATTCAACCATAAGAGTAGTACATAAAGGATGAAAGTCTGGATGCGCTCGTATCTACCGAAATGAAAAGGCTTGAACGATCTTGAGTTTGGATGCATTGAAAGAGCACGTGCAGTGTTGATTTACGCACTAGGTTTAAAGTTGTCCAATAACGTAGTAAGAGAAATTAAAAAAAACTCCAACAAAGCGATCCATTTCATCCGCCGTCGTTTGTTTTAATCCGTGAGAACAAAAAATTGGCACTAACATGTCGATCCAACCGGACGCGCATTCGCTTTTTGTCCGCCTGCCGACCCATTCCTCACTCAATTTTGAGTCTCATTTGCATCTGCGCAGAAACAAAACGGACGCGCGCGACACACGCCCCGCCTACTCCCCTCCTTGGCCCGCAAGTCTACGACAAAGCGACCACTTTTTCACTCCATTTTCCCACCGCCATGGATGACGACCTCGAGGACGCCGCTGCCATCGCGTCCCTTGCCTCTTCCAACGCCACCGATGAAGCCAAAGGCAAGCCCCGCGCCCCCACAAGCTCAGCGCGTCGCCCAAGAAGAAAAAGAGGGAGTTGACGCCCGAGGAGCGGGCCCTGTAATCGGACAAGAGGAAGGGCCGGAGACATGCGTAGGATGAAGGGGCGAGGCAGCCGCCGTCGCCGTCATCGTCGCCGTCGCGCATCATGAACACACGAATGACCGGGTGAAAGCGGCAATGAGGGAGGCCTTGTTGTACCTAGGGGTTAACCCTAGCCAGTACGGGCTTGTCGCCGCGGCCAGCACAGGCTCGTCAGAATATCATCGGATGATGCTGCCGGAGTTGTCGTACGCGTCATTCACACAGTCGATTCCCGACTTCCACGTCTACCTGCAAGGCAGCCGCTTCTTCGGGGAATGCTCGCCGGAGGTGAGCATCGTGGCCCCTTCCACGTGTTGGGGAACGTCGCATGGGAAACAAAAAATTTCCTACGCGCACGAAGACCTATCATGGTGATGTTCGTCTACGAGAGGGGATATTCAATCTACGTACCCTTGTAGATCGCACAGCAGAAGCGTTAGTGAACGCGGTTGATGTAGTGGAACGTCCTCACGTCCCTCGATCCGCCACGCGAACCGTCCCGCGATCAGTCCCACGATCTAGTGCCGAACGGACGACACCTCCGCGTTCAGCACACGTACAACTCGACGATGATCTCGGCCTTCTTGATCCAGCAAGAGAGACAGAGAGGTAGATGAGTTCTCCGGCAGCGTGACGGCGCTCCAGAGGTTGGTGGTGATCTAATCTCAGCAGGGCTCCGCCCGAGCTCCGCAGAAACGCGATCTAGAGGTAAGACCGTGGAGATATGTAGTCGGGCTGCCGTGGCAAAGTTGTTTCAAATCAGCCCTAAAACCTCCGTATATATAGGGGGAAGAGGGGGAGCCTTGCCTTGGGTTCCAAGGACCCTCAAGGGGGTCGGCCGAGCCAAGGAGGGGAGTCCTCCCCTTCCAAACCGAATCCAACTAGGTTTGGAAGGACGAGTCCTTCCCCCTTTTCCCACCTCCTCTTTTTTTCTTCTTTTCTCTTTGATTTTCTTCCTATGGCGCATAGGGCCTTCTTGGGCTGTCCCCCCCACTAAGGGCTGGTGCGCCACCCCCAAGGCCTATGGGCTTCCCCGGGGTGGGTTGCCCCCCCGGTGAACACCCGGAACCCATTCGTCATTCCCGGTACATTCGCGGTAACTCCGAAAACCTTCCGGTAATCAAATGAGGTCATCCTATATATCAATCTTCGTTTCCGAACCATTCCGGAAACCCTCGTGACGTCCACGATCTCATCCGAGACTCCGAACAACATTCGGTAACCAACCATATAACTCAAATACGCATATAACAACGTCGAACCTTAAGTGTGCAGACCCTGCGGGTTCGAGAACTATGTAGACATGACCCGAGTGACTCCTCGGTCAATATCCAATAGCGGGACCTGGATGCCCATATTGGATCCCACATATTCTATGAAGATCTTATCGTTTGAACCTCAGTGCCAAGGATTCATATAATCCCGTATGTCATTCCCTTTGTCCTTCGGTATGTTACTTGCCCGAGATTCGATCGTCAGTATCCGCATACCTATTTCAATCTCGTTTACCGGCAAGTCTCTTTACTCGTTCCGTAATACAAGATCCCGCAACTTACACTAAGTCACATTGCTTGCAAGGCTTGTGTGTGATGTTGTATTACCGAGTGGGCCCCGAGATACCTCTCCGTCACACGGAGTGACAAATCCCAGTCTCGATCCATACTAACTCAACGAACACCTTCGGAGATACCTGTAGAGCATCTTTATAGTCACCCAGTTACGTTACGACGTTTGATACACATAAAGCATTCCTCCGGTGTTAGTGAGTTTTATGATCTCATGGTCATAGGAACAAATACTTGACACGCAGAAAACAGTAGCAACAAAATGACACGATCAATATGCTACGTCTATTAGTTTGGGTCTAGTCCATCACGTGATTCTCCTAATGACGTGATCCAGTTATCAAGCAACAACACTTTGTTCATAATCAGAAGACCCTGACTATCTTTGATCAACTGGCTAGCCAACTAGAGGCGTGCTAGGGACAGTGTTTTGTCTATGTATCCACACATGTATATAAGTCTTCATTCAATACAATTATAGCATGGATAATAAACGATTATCTTGATATAGGAATTATAATAATAAATATATTTATTATTGCCTCTAGGGCATAATTCCAACACCACGCCCGCGTCGGTGACCATCGACCTCAACGCCAGGTCGTTTGCAGGCGGATCATCGTCCGAAGACATGTGGAAACGCCAGCGCGAGATGCCAGCCGACATGCTCACCGGGGTGGCCGTCGACGATGACACGACCAACCGTTTCCTCGAGAACATGATCTTCGAATGGAGTGTGCCGGCAGCTGGTGCTTACTCCGCGGCTGCGTACGATCCCGATGAAACCTAAAGCCAGGACGGCCGAGCGCCATTCACGCAAGCCACCAATGATCCACATGACGCCTTCATGCAAGATCAGATCGGCCTAGACGACTTCCCGCTCGACCATGAGTTCTCGGAGGACTACGACCTTGAGGAGGAGGATGACATGGACATCGACAGGGAGCCTTTGTTCGAGGAGGAGCTCGCCAACCAAACTCCTACTAGGGGAAAGCCGAAGCGCAAGAGCAAGCAGAGGAAGGCATACACGCCGACCGAGGACAAGCTCCTTTGTGACTGTTGGAGGGACATTGAGTAAGACCCAAAGGTCGGCGTCGAAAAAAGTGGTCAGCCTTATGGACTCGTGTTCATCACGAGTTCCATGAGCGCAATAAGTTTCCGCCGTACCAAGTGCAAAGCAAGTATGGACGGGTGTCGCTTTTGAAGCATTGGAGTGTGATTCAACAAGAGTGCAACAAGTTTCGTGCCACCTATGAGAGCATCAAGGCACACCCCATGAGCAGCCTCGGCATGCAATACATGGTATGCATGCCCTCTCATTCCCTTTTTGTGCCACACATTTTTGTTGTGGATTGCATGTTCATTTGCCCACATATGCTTGCTTGGTTTGAATTGTAGGTGTTCCAGGCTTTGGAGGCATTCAAGGTTCTACACGATGGCAAGGCCTTCCATCTCTCCCATTATTGGACTATCATCAAGGGGAGGAGAAGTTCTAGGCGCAATATGCCGCCCTCTTGGCGCGTGAGGGAAAGAAGATGTGGAAGACCATGGTGACGACGAGAAGGCCGGGCCGCGGGGGAAGATCAACTCGAAGAAGGAGGACAAGCGGGACGTAGCGTCGATCGCCTTGTTTGAAAAGGTGGAGGGCATGATAAGCAAGAAGCACTTGCGGGAGGAGAAGCGCCGGCAAGAAAAGGAAGAACAAATGAACGCCTTCATGGAAATCCAAAGGAGGAGGCTCGAGATGGACGCGGAGAGGCAAGCCAAGACGCTTGAGTTGGAGGAGGCGAAGCAAGCCAAGATGCTTGAGTTGGAAGAGGCGAAGTAAGCCAAGATGCTCGAGATCGAGGCCACGAATGCCAAGACCAAGGCGAAAGAAGTGGACCTTGCAAGCATGAAGAAGGCCGTGAAGATAATGAAGGTTTATCTGAATACCGTGTCACAGAGGAAGAGGCTATGGTTCGAGAAAATGCAGTCCGAAATGCTCAAGTTCTACCAGCTGTGATCTGCGACGGAGATCACTGTCCTTTTTTGTATGCCGGCAAGTGTGCTGGCATGAGCACGGGCCGACATGGCATGGTCGAATTCCCGCTCCTTTTGGTGTGTTGGCATGTGTGACGGCCGCTCGCAAGTGTGCCAGCATGAACTGCGTGGTGGTTTTCTATAGGCTCGCAATGTATGCCGGCCACTAGCATGGTGCCGGCATGAACTCTTGAAAGTTGGCATGGAGGTCTTTTTAATCTAAAATGTTTGGACATAAATGGGTCGCCTGCGTTGGGCACGCGGACGATCAAAAAAGAAAAGCGGACGGACACGGAGCGAACGATCGACCCAAACAAACAAAAACGGACAAAATCGTCGTCCATTTGGGTCGACCGGTTGGAGTTGAAGGTTGCCGAATAAACACATGACTCTTTTTATTCGAGAGTCCCTTATTGTGTGCTTCAAACTCCCAAGGGCGTGCTCGTGCTCGCGCAATTGCAAGTCGGGTTGCCGCCCAATAGTGTCCCTTGCCAACCGGTGTAGGTTCATCCAGAAAAACCCAATCTCTATTTTTTTACCATTGACCATTAACCAATTGACCACTGACTTTTCTAGATAGTTCACATAACTCAAAAAAAAAGCTCCCAAAGTCCAAAACTTTCAAAAATAAAAAAATTATGAATCCGAAAAATTTCACAAACTCGAAAAATGCTCATGTGTTTGAGAAAAGTTTGTGAACTTGAAAAAGTTTAGGCACTCAAAACTTGCTCATCGACTTGAAAAGTTCACACATTTTAAAAAGAACGTGAAAAAAATAAAACCCAAAACATATAAATAAAAATAAAAAAATCAAATCATGAAAATTTATCTAGAATGCTCTAGGAGCTTCACAAAATATCGGTGGAAAGCTTACAGAAACCGTGCTTGTAACAGCCCGAGACCAACGCTCCACGAGATTCCCCTTTTATACCATTGCCGTCGTGTGATTATTTGTGTGTCGCATTCATCCTCCTATCATTCGCATCATCCGCTTAACATCGACACTCCATTGCCATGTGTTTTCAAGCTTGCATCCGTTATTAGTTGTCGGTTCTCTCCATTTTTTTCGTTGACCGTTTTGAGACCAACTACACACACGCGCGCCCGCGACATCGTTAAAAATCTTGTTTTAAAAGTGTGTCTAAAACTTACTTGGAGTGGGTTGAAACTTGCGTGCGGCGTTAATAGTGTGTAGGTAGGTCGCCTGCCAAATTTTGTCGCAATCGAAGTTCGTTTGATACCCGAACCGCTAAATCTATAGCGGCACTATAGCCGACTGATACGTCTCCAACGTATCTACTTTTGCAAACTCTTTTGCCCATGTTTTGGACTCTAACTTGCATGATTTGAATCGAACTAACCCGGACTGACGTTGTTTTAGCATAATTGCATTGGTGTTATTTTTGTGCGGAAATAAAAGTTCTCGGATTGACCTGAAAATTTACGGAGAAATATTTCTAGAATTAATAAAAAATACTGGCAAAAGAATCTACTCGAGAGGGGCCACCCCCTGGCCACAAGCCTGTACGGCGCGACCCCCTCACTAGGCCGCGCCCCCTGTCTTGTGGGGCCCCTGAGGCTCCACCGACCTCGTTTCCACTCCTATATATTCCTATCCGGGGAGAAAAAATCAAGGATAGGAGATCATCGTGTTTCACAACACATAGCCGCCGCCACCTCCTGTTCTTCCTCGGGAGGGCAGATTTGGAGCCTGATTTGGGCTCCGGAGAGGGGAAATCGACGCCATCGTCATCTCCAACAAACTTTCATCACCAATTTCATGATGCTCTCCGCCATTCTTGAGTAATTCCATCGTAGGCTTGCTGGACGGTGATGGGTTGGATGAGATTTACCATGTAATCGAGTTAGTTTTGTTAGGGTTTGATCCCTAGTATCCATTATGTTCTAAGATTGATGTTGCCATGACTTTGCTATGCTTAATGCTTGTCACTAGGGACCGAGTGCCATGATTTCAGATCTGAACCTATTATGTTTTCATGAATATATATGTGTTCTTTATCCTATCTTGCAAGTTGTAGACACCTATTATGAGTTATGATCCGCATCCCCCAGGGTGACAATAACTGGGATTCTTTCCGGTGATTACCATAGTTTGATGAGTTCATGTATCACTAACTGCTAATGCTTTGATCCGGTTCTCTATTAAAAGGAGACCTTAATATCCCTTAGTTTCCATTAGGACCCCGCTACTACGGGAGGGTAGGACAAAAGATGTCATGCAAGTTCTTTTCCATAAGCACGTATGACTATATATGGAATACATGCCTACATTACATTGATGAATTGGAGCTAGTTCTGTATCACCCTAGGTTAGAACTATTGCATGATGAATGTCATCCGACATAATTATCCATCACTGATCCATTGCCTATGAGCTTTCCACATACTGATCTTTGCAGAATTACTTTTCCGTTGCCACCATTACAATCACTCTGAAATTGCTATTGTCACTTTTGCCACCATTGCCGTTACTTCCGTACTACTTTGCTACTAAATACTTTGTTGTAGATGTTAAGTCTCTCAGGTGTGCTTGAATTGACAACTCATATGCTAATACTCGAGAATATTCTTTGGCTCCCTTGTGTCGTATCAATAAACTTGGGTTGAATACTATACCCACGAAAACTGTTGCGATCCCCTATACTTGTGGGTTATCACCGGCCCATCGTCGAACGTTTATCGTTGTTTTAAACTCTGTTGCCGGGCTTCCATTTTCCCTCTCATCTCCGCCTAGCCTGTGTGCACAATGCACCGACCCTACGCGCAGCCTAGTACATAAACCTACCGGAATCCTAACTCGACGGTCGTGACCGTTGGATCCGGATCAACCCCCTTTTACCACAAACCGTCATCGGTTTGCTCACCGGACTCCCTAACCTATCTATTTCCGGCCGTCCGATTTAATCGGAGGGATCAAATGCCCCTAAAACCTAACCCAATTGCTATATGTAGTCTATCCTAGCCCATTTCAGACCAAAACCTAGCCCTAGGGATCCTCCGAGGTCCCATCTGCGCATCGCCACCCACCTAGGGATCCCTCGATCCAATCGGTGCGCTGCCCATGGTCGCCTCCTTGCCTCGCCCGGACCTCCTGCTCGCGCGTGCACCGAGCCGCCTCCTTGCAGTGACAAGTCCTTCCTCTGGCGAGCCCTCTCAGCCTCCTCCTCTGCATGTCGCCGACTTGCCTCCACCTACGCCGAGTTCCCCGCATCCAGATCTTCCCCCGTGCAGGTCGGCCCGTTGACCTGCTCCTCCCTGTGCCCTCACGGTGCCCGCCCGCTCCTCTGCTCATGCGTGGGCACGAGGGAGCGATGCACAACACTGCTCATCCCCGTGCATGGGAGAGCGCCCTGCATCCGGAGACCACCTTGCCTCGTGCCACCTTGCCCAGCTACCCTTGCCGCCTCTCTTGCTTCACATCGTCGCAACGCCATCCACATTCCTCTGCTGGCCCTGCCTTGGACATCTCTCTTCTTACTGTTGCTGCACGTCCGTGCACCCGGCGCCTCCCTTGATGTTGCCTCTGTTCTTCAGAGTAACGAGCAGAGCCGCCGCTCGTGCCGCACAGCTGCCGTTGGCTGTTGCCTCTCGCGCCTCGCTCCCCATTCCGCTCCAGCCTATCCGTCCAGAGCAGGACCAGATCGAGCCCTCCGCCCGGGTCCATTAGTTCCAGAGCTACCCGTGCCTTATTTGGCCTCTTCGTTGCCCATGAGGTCCCCGAACACGTCTAACCGTGGAGACCCAAGACCTACTAGTCCAAGACCACCTCGAGTTCGTCTATAGTCAGAACCCCCTAGACCGGTACCTCGGACGACCACTTCGACAACGACAAGAGTACAACTACTTCCACGATGACCCATGTACATCTACAATGCAATGAACCGATCCGCTCCGAGATGCATGCTTCAAAGGTTTACCACCGAGACGACCCCGTGGATCGAATGCATTGTTGTATGAGAGGCTATGTTGTCCGTTTTCTAGATGCCATTTTAGTTGCACGTACCCCATATTCATGCCTCTAGCACATGAGAACCCGGTAACCGGGATCACCCCGTCATTCTATGGCATGACATGCACATGCTCCCAATTCGTTGGCACTGGTATCTCATCGAGCTATTGGGACCGGAACGTTGCTCTAGCATCATTTCCGTTTTGCCAGCATGGTTCCCTTTCGTTCGCCATGGCGACACATGCTTCATATCCTTCTTGCAAGTGTTTTCATAAAATTGCATGCATGTCGCATTCATGGCATATTATCTTGTGTTGCATGTATCTTTTAACTGTAGCTCTGTTCAAATGTTTTGTGTGTTAGCCGACTAGGATGACATGTAGAATCACATGCTTCACCTCTTGCCATGTTAACAAAAATTTAAAATTGTTGTGTACCTAATCGGGAGTGAACTAAATAATTCATATGTGGAGTTTCATCAATATGCAACTCGTTGCATATTGAGATTCACTTAATGTGTAGTGCTTGCTTGTTGTGAATTGCCATCCCATGCCTTGCATAATTGGAACCAATCATGCATCATATTAGGTTGTGCATCATATCGTGCATGTGCCATTGTGAATATTGTGTGTTCATTCTTGTTTCCGGTTTATTTTTTCTCGTTAGAGTTCCGCAAGTGTGTCGAAATGTGAGGATTCGTACGACTATGTCGGTTCGTTTGCTTCACAGAATCGTTCTTCTTCCAAGCGGGATCCCTGGCAAGATGACAATTTCCTAGATACCATTACTATCAATACCATGCGAGTTGTCTCATTTCTTTCGTTATATCTCCCTGCCACGTGTTAAATTTCAACCTCTCGACATTGCCATGAAAATCTTCAACGTTTTCACAACCTAGCAAACCACTGATTGGCTATGTTACCGCTTGCTTAACCATCTGTTAGCGTTGCTAGTTGGAGGTGCAGTTGCTTCCATGTGATTACATGGGTTCCTTGCTATATCACCATATAATTGCTAATTAATTTAATGGGCCTATATACTTGGTAAAAGGTGGAAGGCTCGGCTTTCTACCCTGGTGTTTTGTTCCAACTTTGTCGCCTTAGTTTCGGTTACCGGTGTTAGATTCCATAACTGAGCGCTCTTAACACGACCGGGGTTGTTATGGGGACCCACTTGATAATTCGTTTTTGTTTAAAACTGGTCTCACAAGGCCCAACTTTGGTACAATATTTGCCTAATAACCTAATAAAAAGAATAGGGATCGGCCAGCACCCACGGATAATTAATCAACCCCCGGGCTAGTGCTCCTCATCAGTGTTAGTCCAAAACAGAGGCACTTGCGGGGCCACCCGAGGCAACTCGGAGGATCACTAGTAGGAAAGAGGGCTTTGGTCCAGGGCCTGCAATCCCATTAGTCCCGGTTCACCCACGAACCGGGGTCCCGGTTCGTGAGGCCAGGGTGCCAACCGGGCATCATGGGCCATTGGTCCTGGTTCGTGTCAACCATTTAGTCCCGGTTCCAGACACACACCGGGACCAATAGGCCGGAACCGTTCGTATCGACCTTTAGTCTCGGTTGGTGGATCAAACCGGGACTAGGTGGACCGTTCGTATCCCCCTTTAGTTCCGTTAGTAGATCAAACCGGGACGAAGTGGTGGTGGCAACCGTTTGTATCATCCTTTAGTCCCGGTTGGTGGCTCAACTCGGGACTAAAGGGCCAAACGCTTTGCCTCACACGTCGTTTCTAGTGATGAAAAGCGCAACTGAAGTAGATTCTCTCGCCATTCTTTGTTCTTCTCCTCTCTTCTTCCCTTCTCTTCTTCCACCATGCCAACTCTCTACGGAGAGGTGCTCGCACATGGCAAGACCAAGCTCGATGTCGTGTACACGAAAAACAGCAGGGAGGTGCCGCATTTTCTTAGACAGTTGAAGGGATGGCTTGACGCCGTGGTGGAGCATGAGCAATTCTTGGGGCTTGATCTGGAGTACACGGTCGATCAATGAGGTGTTGCCGTCATCCAACTATGTTTCAAACTCCATGTCTTGATCTTCCAATGGGCGAGGTATGTTTTGAGGCTTTCTTTGATCCAAGGTTATGAAAATTGCATATATATAGTGATTTCTCTAGGTTCCATTGGATAGAAATATCAGTTTCTATATATGTTCCATTGGATAGTTAATTGAGGGTTTCTTGATCAATTCATAGGATATTAAAATTGCATAGGATAGCAATATTTCCATTTTGGAATCCTATAAAGATCAATTTCTCTTTAGTTGTAGTGAAACAATTTTCTACGGTGTTCTTTGATCCAAGGTTATTAAAATTGCATATACTGATCTCTCTAGGTTCCATTGGATAGCAATATGCAGTTTCTATATATGTTCCATTGGATAGTTAATTGAGGTTTTCCTAATCAATTCATATGATATGAAAATTGCATAGGATAGCAATATGTTCCATTGGAATCCTATAAAGATCAATTTCTCTTTAGTTGTAGTGAAACAATTTTCCACGGTGTTCTTTGTTCCAAGGTTATGAAAATTGCATATAGTGATCTCTCTAGGTCCCATTGGATAGCAATATGCAGTTTCTATATATGTTCCACTGGATAGTTAATTGAGGGTTTCTTGCATAGGATAGCAATATCTTCCATTGGAATCCTGTAAAGATCAATTTCTCTTTAGTTGTAGTGAAACAATTTTCCTTGTTGCATATTTTCAAAACCATGGGAGAATATATATATATATGTCATAGTTAATTTAAGGTTTTTTGATCAATTAATAGGATATGAAAATTGCATAGGATAGCAATATGTTCCATTTGAATCCTAAAGATAATTTTCTCTTTACTTGTAGTGAAACATTTTTCCTTGTTGCAACAGTATGTAACATTTGTTCCATTTTAATTTGTTGTTGTTGGAGTAGTGAAAAGCATTGTCCAGAACTCATGGACTTCCTTCGCAGCGGCATAAGTTTTGCTAGCGTTGACATAACGAACGACAAGATGAAGATGAGGCACAACTTCGGTATTGAGATACCACCTAATTGCCATATTGATCTCCAACAGAAATTCAGGCTTCGACATGACATGACTTCGATGGCTCATATGGCAGTCGCCTTGATCGACAAGGAGTATGCTGATATGAATACCAAATTCCCAAGGTCGCAGCACAGACATTGGGAGAGGACCCCACTTGACCCTATCAACATTCAGTATGCAGCAAAAGATGCATACGTTTCATATGAGTTGTACCGCAAGATTCGATTCATCAACTATGGCCAGCGTCACCTCACACCAGGTTGGGGACATAATGATTCGGACGATTCAGACGAGTAGTGTTCACAACGGCGAACACTTGTATATATATCTATGCTAGCTATTATTATGTTCTGTTTGGACTAGTATTATTATGTACTTCTTTGACCAATTTATATATGTCTAGTTTCTGTTTGTGCAATTATAGTTTCCAAATTTAAATGGTTTAGCCCTTTCTAACTTCATTTGCTACTTTTCATGGTATCATGCATTTTGACCACATATATATGCAAAAAGTCTTCAGTTCAAATAAGTTCAAAAAATGAAATCTCTTTTGTAACAGATTTGTTTTTGAATAAAACATTCATTTAAAATAACCTAAAACCTACCAAATTGAATATAATGATAAAACCACAGTAATATTAAATAGCAGGAAAAAAATCACTCAAAAATCTATTTCGTTAGTAAAGTAATTCACAAAATAAAATAAATAAAGTAAAAAATGAAACAAAAAATTGATTTAAAAAAATGCCACCTACTAGGCCATCACGGCCTGAATACGACTAGAAACCCAATGAGCAAGTTGGGCCCGGATTCAGGCCCGCAGAAGGCCCAATAGGTCCACAAAGAGTGACAAATTAGGCCCGGAAGCCTGCAGTTGCGAGGATCTCGAGAGGGTCTGTGCACGAGTGCTTATAAACCACTCCGAGGCTCTCTCGGCTAGCGAGGTGGGACTAAACATCCAACCACACCGCGGGTGTGGCACGCACAAGCCTTTAGTCCCGGTTTGTGCCACCAACCGACACGAAAGACGCACTTTCGTGTTAGTTATTAGCACCAACCGGGACTAAAGGTCTCTTCTTCCCGCCCTAAAAGCAAGACTGAAAATTGACATTTTAGTCCCGGATTGAAGCACCAACCGGGACGAATGGTAAATTTCAATTTATGGGTCATTTAGCTCACAAAATCAGCAAATGCATGAAAAATACCAAATGAACTCAAAAAGTGTTGAAAATTGATGATGTGGCCTTGAATGGTGCATTTTAAACACAAAAAGTCTTGAATTCAAATAAGTTCAAAAAAATGAAATCCCTTTTGTAACAGATGAGTTTTCGTAAGAAACCCTGATACTTCGAAAGAGAATTGTTGATTTGTACACAAAGTGCATCCATTTTTTGCCGCAACCCTCTCAACTTTTTAGCACATGCTATGTGGGTGAAATGATGATACCATGCCAACTTTCAACCTATTCAGAGTTCATTTGTAGTGCTTTTCAATTTCTCGGTCATTTAGCTAAAAAAAATCAGTAAATGCATTAAAAATACCAAATGAACTCAGAAAGTGTTGAAAATTGATGATGTGGCCTTGAATAGTGCATTTTGAACACACAAAAAGTCTTGATTTCAAATAAGTTTTACAAAATTAAATCCCTTTGTAACACATGAGTTTTCGTTCAGAAAGTGTCGAAACCCTGATACTTCGAAACAGATTATCCGATTTGTACACGAAGTGCATACAGTTTTTGATGCAACCCTCTCAACTTTTCAGCACATGATATGTGGGTGAAATTATGATACCATGCCAACTTTCAACCTATTCAGAGTTCATTTGTAGTGCTTTTCAATTTCTGGGTCATTTAGCTCATAGAAATTAGTAAATGCATGAAAAATACCAAATGAACTTAAAAAGTGTTGAAAATTGATGATGTGGCTTTGAATGGTTTATGCTGAACACACTAAAAGTCTTGAGCTATTGAGAGTTCATTTGTAGTGCTTTTCAATTTCTGGGTCATTTAACTCAAAAAAAATAGTAAATGCATGAAAATTACCAAATGAACTCAGAAAGTGTTGAAAATTGATGATGTGGCCTTGAATGGTGCATTTTGAAGACACAAAAAGTCTTGAATTCAAATAAGTTAAAAAATGAAATCCCTTTTGTAACAAATGAGTTTTCGTAAGAAACTGTGATACTTCGAAAGAGATTGTCTGATTTGTACACGAAGTGCATCCAGTTTTTGCCGCCACCCTCTCAACTTTTTAGCACATGCTATGTGGGTGAAATGATGATACAATGCCAACTTTCAACCCATTCAGAGTTCATTTGTAGTTCTTTTCAATTTCTTGGTCATTTAGCTCAAAATAAATCAGTAAATGCATGCAAAATACCAAATGAACTCAGAAACTATTGAAAATTGATGATGTGGGCCTTGAATGGTGCATTTTGAAGACACAAAAAGTCTTGAGTTCAAATAAGTTCAAAACAATGAAATGTCTTTCATAACAGATGAGTTTTCGTAAGAAACCGTGATACTTCGAAAGAGATTGTCCGATTTGTAGACGAAGTGCATCAAGTTTTTGGCGCAACCCTCTCAACTTTTTAGCGCATGCTATGTGGGTGAAATGATGATACCATGCCAACTTTCAACCTATTGAGAGTTCATTTGTAGTTTTTTTCAATTTCTGGGTCATTTAGCTCAAAAAATCAGTAAATGCATGAAAAATAGCAAATGAAGTTAGAAAGTGTTGAAAATTTATGATGTGGCCTTGAATGGTGCATTTTGAACACAAAAAATTCTTCAGTTCAAATAAGTTAAAAAAATGAAATCCCTTTGTAACACATGAGTTTTTGTTCGAAACCCTGATACTTCGAAAGAGATAGTCCGATTTGTACATGAAGTGCATCAAGTTTTTGCCGCAACCCTCTCAACTTTTTAGCACATGCCATTTGGGTGAAATGATGATACCATGCCAACTTTCAACGTAGTTAGAGCTCATTTGTAGTGCTTTTCAATTTCTCGGTCATTTAGCTCAAACAAATTAGTAAATGCATGAAAAATACCAAATGAACTCAAAAAGTGTTGAAAATTGATGACGTGGCCTTGAATGGTGCATTTTAAACACAAAAAGTCTTGAATTCAAATAAGTTCAAAAAAATGAAATCCCTTTTGTAACAGATGAGTTTTCGTAAGAAACCCTGATACTTCGAAAGAGAATTGTTGATTTGTACACAAAGTGCATCCATTTTTTGCCGCAACCCTCTCAACTTTTTAGCACATGCTATGTGGGTGAAATGATGATACCATGCCAACTTTCAACCTATTCAGAGTTCATTTGTAGTGCTTTTCAATTTCTCGGTCATTTAGCTAAAAAAAATCAGTAAATGCATTAAAAATACCAAATGAACTCAGAAAGTGTTGAAAATTGATGATGTGGCCTTGAATAGTGCATTTTGAACACACAAAAAGTCTTGATTTCAAATAAGTTTTACAAAATTAAATCCCTTTGTAACACATGAGTTTTCGTTCAGAAAGTGTCGAAACCCTGATACTTCGAAACAGATTATCCAATTTGTACACGAAGTGCATACAGTTTTTGATGCAACCCTCTCAACTTTTCAGCACATGATATGTGGGTGAAATGATGATACCATGCCAACTTTCAACCTATTCAGAGTTCATTTGTAGTGCTTTTCAACTTCTGGGTCATTTAGCTCATAGAAATTAGTAAATGCATGAAAAATACCAAATGAACTTAAAAAGTGTTGAAAATTGATGATGTGGCTTTGAATGGTTTATGTTGAACACACTAAAAGTCTTGAGCTATTGAGAGTTCATTTGTAGTGCTTTTCAATTTCTAGGTCATTTAACTCAAAAAAAATAGTAAATGCATGAAAATTACCAAATGAACTCAGAAAGTGTTGAAAATTGATGATGTGGCCTTGAATGGTGCATTTTGAAGACACAAAAAGTCTTGAATTCAAATAAGTTAAAAAATGAAATCCCTTTTGTAACAAATGAGTTTTCGTAAGAAACTGTGATACTTCGAAAGAGATTGTCTGATTTGTACACGAAGTGCATCCAGTTTTTGCCGCCACCCTCTCAACTTTTTAGCACATGCTATGTGGGTGAAATGATGATACAATGCCAACTTTCAACCCATTCAGAGTTCATTTGTAGTTCTTTTCAATTTCTTGGTCATTTAGCTCAAAATAAATCAGTAAATGCATGAAAAATACCAAATGAACTCAGAAACTGTTGAAAATTGATGATGTGGGCCTTGAATGGTGCATTTTGAAGACACAAAAAGTCTTGAGTTCAAATAAGTTCAAAACAATGAAATGTCTTTCATAACAGATGAGTTTTCGTAAGAAACCGTGATACTTCGAAAGAGATTGTCCGATTTGTACACGAAGTGCATCAAGTTTTTGGCGCAACCCTCTCAACTTTTTAGCGCATGCTATGTGGGTGAAATGATGATACCATGCCAACTTTCAACCTATTGAGAGTTCATTTGTAGTTCTTTTCAATTTCTGGGTCATTTAGCTCAAAAAATCAGTAAATGCATGGAAAATAGCAAATGAAGTTAGAAAGTGTTGAAAATTTATGATGTGGCCTTGAATGGTGCATTTTGAACACAAAAAATTCTTCAGTTCAAATAAGTTAAAAAAATGAAATCCCTTTGTAACACATGAGTTTTTGTTCGAAACCCTGATACTTCGAAAGAGATAGTCCGATTTGTACATGAAGTGCATCAAGTTTTTGCCGCAACCCTCTCAACTTTTTAGCACATGCTATTTGGGTGAAATGATGATACCATGCCAACTTTCAACGTAGTTAGAGTTCATTTGTAGTGCTTTTCAATTTCTCGGTCATTTAGCTCAAACAAATTAGTAAATGCATGAAAAATACCAAATGAACTCAAAAAGTGTTGAAAATTGATGATGTGGCCTTGAATGGTGCATTTTGAACACACTAAAAGTCTTGAGTTCAAATAAGTTCGAAAAAATGAAATCCCTTTTGTAACAAATGAGTTTTTGTAAGAAACCCTGATACTTTGAAAGGGATTGTCCGATTTGTACATGAAGTGCATCCAGTTTTTGCCGCAACCCTCTTAATTTTTTAGCAAATGCTATGTGGGGTGAAATGATGATACCATGCCAAGTTTCAACCTATTGAGAGTTCATTTGTAGCGCTTTTCAATTTCTGGGTCAATTAGCTCAAACAAATGAGTAAATGCATGAAAATTACCAAATGAACTCAGAAAGTGTTGAAAATTGAGGATGTCACCTTGAATGGTGCATTTTGAAGACACAAAAATTCTTGAGTTCAAATAAGTTAAAAAATGAAATCCCTTTTGTAACAGATGAGTTTTCCTAAGAAACTATGATACTTCGAAAGAGATTGTCCGATTTGTACACGAAGTGCATCTAGTTTTTGCCGCCACCCTCTCAACTTTTTAGCACATGCTATGTGGGTGAAATGATGGTAGCATGCCAACTTTCAACCTATATAGAGTTCATTTGTAGTGCTTTTCAATTTCTGTGTCATTTAGCTCAAAATAAACCAGGAAATGCATGAAAAATACCAAATGAACTCAGAAAGTGTTGAAAATTGATGATGTGGGCCTTGAATGGTGCATTTTGAAGACACAAAAATTCTTGACTTCAAATAAGTTCAAAACAATGAAATGTCTTTTGTAACAGATGAGTTTTCGTAAGAAACCCTGATACTTTGAAAGAGATTGTCTGATTTGTACACGAAGTGCATCAAGTTTTTGAAGCAACCCTCTCAACTTTTCAGCACATGCTATGTGGGTGAAATGATGACACCATGCCAACTTTCAACCTATTCAGAGTTCATTTGTAGTGCTTTTCAATTTCTGGGTCATTTAGCTCAAAGAAATTAGTAAATGCATGAAAAATACCAAATGAACTTAAAAAGTGTTGAAAATTGATGATGTGTCCTTGAATGGTTCATATTGAACACACTAAAAGTCTTGAGTTCAAATAAGTTCAAAAAAATGAAATCCCTTTTGTAACAGATGAGTTTTCGTAAGAAACCGTGATACTTCGAAAGAGGTTGTCCGATTTGTACACGAAGTGCATCCAGTTTTTGGCGCAACCCTCTCAATTTTTTATAAAATGCTATGTGGGATGAAATTATGATACCATGCCAACTTTCAACCTATTGAGAGTTCATTTGTAGTGCTTTTCAATTTCTGGGTCATTTAACTCAAAAAAAATTAGTACATGCATGAAAATTACCAAATGAACTGAGAAAGTGTTGAAAATTGATGATGTGGCCTTGAATGGTGCATTTTGAAGACACAAAAAGTCTTGAATTCAAATAAGTTAAAAAATGAAATCCCTTTTGTAACAAATGAGTTTTCGTAAGAAACTGTGATACTTCGAAAGAGATTGTCTGATTTGTACACGAAGTGCATCCAGTTTTTGCCGTCACCCTCTCAACTTTTTAGCACATGCTATGTGGGTCAAATGATGATACAATGCCAACTTTCAACCCATTCAGAGTTCATTTGTAGTTCTTTTCAATTTCTTGGTCATTTAGCTCAAAATAAATCAGTAAATGCATGAAAAATACCAAATGAACTCAGAAACTGTTGAAAATTGATGATGTGGGCCTTGCATGGTGCATTTTGAAGACACAAAAAGTCTTGAGTTCAAATAAGTTCAAAACAATGAAATGTCTTTCGTAACAGATGAGTTTTCATAAGAAACCGTGATACTTCAAAAGAGATTGTCCGATTTGTACACGAAGTGCATCAAGTTTTTGGCGCAACCCTCTCAACTTTTTAGCGCATGCTATGTGGGTGAAATGATGATACCATGCCAACTTTCAACCTATTGAGAGTTCTTTTGTAGTTCTTTTCAATTTCTGGGTCATTTAGCTCAAAAAATCAGTAAATGCATGAAAAATAGCAAATGAAGTTAGAAAGTGTTGAAAATTTATGATGTGGCCTTGAATGGTGCATTTTGAACACAAAAAATTCTTCAGTTCAAATAAGTTAAAAAATGAAATCCCTTTGTAACACATGAGTTTTCGTTCAAAACCCTGATACTTCGAAAGAGATAGTCCGATTTGTACATGAAGTGCATCAAGTTTTTGCCGCAACCCTCTCAACTTTTTAGCACATGCTATTTGGGTGAAATGATGATACCATGCCGACTTTCAACGTAGTTAGAGTTCATTTGTAGTGCTTTTCAATTTCTCGGTCATTTAGCTCAAACAAATTAGTAAATGCATGAAAAATACCAAATGAACTCAAAAAGTGTTGAAAATTGATGATGTGGCCTTGAATGGTGCATTTTGAACACACTAAAAGTCTTGATTTCAAATAAGTTCAAAAAAATGAAATCCCTTTTGTAACAAATGAGTTTTTGTAAGAAATCCTGATACTTCGAAAGAGATTGTCCGATTTATACACGAACTGCATCTAGTTTTTGGCGCAACCCTCTCAACTTTTTAGCACATGCTATGTGGGTGAAATGATGATACCGTGCCAACTTTCAACCTATTGAGAGTTCATTTGTAGTGCTGTTCAATTTCTCGGTCATTTAGCTCAAAAACAATCAGTAAATGCATTAAAAATACCAAATGAACTCAGAAAGTGTTGAAAATTGATGATGTGGCCTTGAATAGTGCATTTTGAACACACAAAAAGTCTTGATTTCAAATAAGTTTTACAAAATTAAATCCCTTTGTAACACATGAGTTTTCGTTCAAAACCGTGATAGTTCGAAAGAGATTATCCGATTTGTACATGAAGTGCATCAAGTTTTTGCCGGAACCCTCTCAACTTTTTAGCACATGCTATTTGGGTGAAATGATTATACCATGCCAACTTTCAACGTAGTTAGAGTTCATTTGTAGTGCTTTTCAATTTCTCGGTCATTTAGCTCAAACAAATTAGTAAATGCATGAAAAATACCAAATGAACTCAAAAAGTGTTGAAAATTGATGATGTGGCCTTGAATGGTGCATTTTGAACACACTAAAAGTCTTGAGTTCAAATAAGTTCGAAAAAATGAAATCCCTTTTGTAACAAATGAGTTTTTGTAAGAAACCCTGATACTTTGAAAGGGATTGTCCGATTTGTACATGAAGTGCATCCAGTTTTTGCCGCAACCCTCTTAATTTTTTAGCAAATGCTATGTGGGGTGAAATGATGATACCATGCCAAGTTTCAACCTATTGAGAGTTCATTTGTAGCGCTTTTCAATTTCTGGGTCAATTAGCTCAAACAAATGAGTAAATGCATGAAAATTACCAAATGAACTCAGAAAGTGTTGAAAATTGAGGATGTCACCTTGAATGGTGCATTTTGAAGACACAAAAATTCTTGAGTTCAAATAAGTTAAAAAATGAAATCCCTTTTGTAACAGATGAGTTTTCCTAAGAAACTATGATACTTCGAAAGAGATTGTCCGATTTGTACACGAAGTGCATCTAGTTTTTGCCGCCACCCTCTCAACTTTTTAGCACATGCTATGTGGGTGAAATGATGG
Source organism: Hordeum vulgare subsp. vulgare (assembly GCF_904849725.1). Taxonomy (NCBI): domain Eukaryota; kingdom Viridiplantae; phylum Streptophyta; class Magnoliopsida; order Poales; family Poaceae; genus Hordeum; species Hordeum vulgare. The sequence continues at coordinate 539,234,222 of NC_058521.1, forward strand.
TAGCATGCCAACTTTCAACCTATATAGAGTTCATTTGTAGTGCTTTTCAATTTCTGTGTCATTTAGCTCAAAATAAACCAGGAAATGCATGAAAAATACCAAATGAACTCAGAAAGTGTTGAAAATTGATGATGTGGGCCTTGAATGGTGCATTTTGAAGACACAAAAATTCTTGACTTCAAATAAGTTCAAAACAATGAAATGTCTTTTGTAACAGATGAGTTTTCGTAAGAAACCCTGATACTTTGAAAGAGATTGTCTGATTTGTACACGAAGTGCATCAAGTTTTTGAAGCAACCCTCTCAACTTTTCAGCACATGCTATGTGGGTGAAATGATGACACCATGCCAACTTTCAACCTATTCAGAGTTCATTTGTAGTGCTTTTCAATTTCTGGGTCATTTAGCTCAAAGAAATTAGTAAATGCATGAAAAATACCAAATGAACTTAAAAAGTGTTGAAAATTGATGATGTGTCCTTGAATGGTTCATATTGAACACACTAAAAGTCTTGAGTTCAAATAAGTTCAAAAAAATGAAATCCCTTTTGTAACAGATGAGTTTTCGTAAGAAACCGTGATACTTCGAAAGAGGTTGTCCGATTTGTACACGAAGTGCATCCAGTTTTTGGCGCAACCCTCTCAATTTTTTATAAAATGCTATGTGGGATGAAATTATGATACCATGCCAACTTTCAACCTATTGAGAGTTCATTTGTAGTGCTTTTCAATTTCTGGGTCATTTAACTCAAAAAAAATTAGTACATGCATGAAAATTACCAAATGAACTGAGAAAGTGTTGAAAATTGATGATGTGGCCTTGAATGGTGCATTTTGAAGACACAAAAAGTCTTGAATTCAAATAAGTTAAAAAATTAAATCCCTTTTGTAACAGATGAGTTTTCGTAAGAAACTATGATACTTCGAAAGAGATTGTCTGATTTGTACACGAAGTGCATCCAGTTTTTGCCGTCACCCTCTCAACTTTTTAGCACATGCTATGTGGGTCAAATGATGATACAATGCCAACTTTCAACCTATTCAGAGTTCATTTGTAGTTCTTTTCAATTTCTTGGTCATTTAGCTCAAAATAAATCAGTAAATGCATGAAAAATACCAAATGAACTCAGAAACTGTTGAAAATTGATGATGTGGGCCTTGCATGGTGCATTTTGAAGACACAAAAATTCTTCAGTTCAAATAAGTTCAAAACAATGAAATGTCTTTCGTAACAGATGAGTTTTCATAAGAAACCGTGATACTTCAAAAGAGATTGTCCGATTTGTACACGAAGTGCATCAAGTTTTTGGCGCAACCCTCTCAACTTTTTAGCGCATGCTATGTGGGTGAAATGATGATACCATGCCAACTTTCAACCTATTGAGAGTTCTTTTGTAGTTCTTTTCAATTTCTGGGTCATTTAGCTCAAAAAATCAGTAAATGCATGAAAAATAGCAAATGAAGTTAGAAAGTGTTGAAAATTTATGATGTGGCCTTGAATGGTGCATTTTGAACACAAAAAATTCTTCAGTTCAAATAAGTTAAAAAATGAAATCCCTTTGTAACACATGAGTTTTCGTTCAAAACCCTGATACTTCGAAAGAGATAGTCCGATTTGTACATGAAGTGCATCAAGTTTTTGCCGCAACCCTCTCAACTTTTTAGCACATGCTATTTGGGTGAAATGATGATACCATGCCGACTTTCAACGTAGTTAGAGTTCATTTGTAGTGCTTTTCAATTTCTCGGTCATTTAGCTCAAACAAATTAGTAAATGCATGAAAAATACCAAATGAACTCAAAAAGTGTTGAAAATTGATGATGTGGCCTTGAATGGTGCATTTTGAACACACTAAAAGTCTTGATTTCAAATAAGTTCAAAAAAATGAAATCCCTTTTGTAACAAATGAGTTTTTGTAAGAAATCCTGATACTTCGAAAGAGATTGTCCGATTTATACACGAACTGCATCTAGTTTTTGGCGCAACCCTCTCAACTTTTTAGCACATGCTATGTGGGTGAAATGATGATACCGTGCCAACTTTCAACCTATTGAGAGTTCATTTGTAGTGCTGTTCAATTTCTCGGTCATTTAGCTCAAAAACAATCAGTAAATGCATTAAAAATACCAAATGAACTCAGAAAGTGTTGAAAATTGATGATGTGGCCTTGAATAGTGCATTTTGAACACACAAAAAGTCTTGATTTCAAATAAGTTTTACAAAATTAAATCCCTTTGTAACACATGAGTTTTCGTTCGAAACCGTGATAGTTCGAAAGAGATTATCCGATTTGTACATGAAGTGCATCAAGTTTTTGCCGGAACCCTCTCAACTTTTTAGCACATGCTATTTGGGTGAAATGATTATACCATGCCAACTTTCAACGTAGTTAGAGTTCATTTGTAGTGCTTTTCAATTTCTCGGTCATTTAGCTCAAACAAATTAGTAAATGCATGAAAAATACCAAATGAACTCAAAAAGTGTTGAAAATTGATGATGTGGCCTTGAATGGTGCATTTTGAACACACTAAAAGTCTTGAGTTCAAATAAGTTCGAAAAAATGAAATCCCTTTTGTAACAAATGAGTTTTTGTAAGAAACCCTGATACTTTGAAAGGGATTGTCCGATTTGTACATGAAGTGCATCCAGTTTTTGCCGCAACCCTCTTAATTTTTTAGCAAATGCTATGTGGGGTGAAATGATGATACCATGCCAAGTTTCAACCTATTGAGAGTTCATTTGTAGCGCTTTTCAATTTCTGGGTCAATTAGCTCAAACAAATGAGTAAATGCATGAAAATTACCAAATGAACTCAGAAAGTGTTGAAAATTGAGGATGTCACCTTGAATGGTGCATTTTGAAGACACAAAAATTCTTGAGTTCAAATAAGTTAAAAAATGAAATCCCTTTTGTAACAGATGAGTTTTCCTAAGAAACTATGATACTTCGAAAGAGATTGTCCGATTTGTACACGAAGTGCATCTAGTTTTTGCCGCCACCCTCTCAACTTTTTAGCACATGCTATGTGGGTGAAATGATGGTAGCATGCCAACTTTCAACCTATATAGAGTTCATTTGTAGTGCTTTTCAATTTCTGTGTCATTTAGCTCAAAATAAACCAGGAAATGCATGAAAAATACCAAATGAACTCAGAAAGTGTTGAAAATTGATGATGTGGGCCTTGAATGGTGCATTTTGAAGACACAAAAATTCTTGACTTCAAATAAGTTCAAAACAATGAAATGTCTTTTGTAACAGATGAGTTTTCGTAAGAAACCCTGATACTTTGAAAGAGATTGTCTGATTTGTACACGAAGTGCATCAAGTTTTTGAAGCAACCCTCTCAACTTTTCAGCACATGCTATGTGGGTGAAATGATGACACCATGCCAACTTTCAACCTATTCAGAGTTCATTTGTAGTGCTTTTCAATTTCTGGGTCATTTAGCTCAAAGAAATTAGTAAATGCATGAAAAATACCAAATGAACTTAAAAAGTGTTGAAAATTGATGATGTGTCCTTGAATGGTTCATATTGAACACACTAAAAGTCTTGAGTTCAAATAAGTTCAAAAAAATGAAATCCCTTTTGTAACAGATGAGTTTTCGTAAGAAACCGTGATACTTCGAAAGAGGTTGTCCGATTTGTACACGAAGTGCATCCAGTTTTTGGCGCAACCCTCTCAATTTTTTATAAAATGCTATGTGGGATGAAATTATGATACCATGCCAACTTTCAATCTATTGAGAGTTCATTTGTAGTGCTTTTCAATTTCTGGGTCATTTAACTCAAAAAAAATTAGTACATGCATGAAAATTACCAAATGAACTGAGAAAGTGTTGAAAATTGATGATGTGGCCTTGAATGGTGCATTTTGAAGACACAAAAAGTCTTGAATTCAAATAAGTTAAAAAATTAAATCCCTTTTGTAACAGATGAGTTTTCGTAAGAAACTGTGATACTTCGAAAGAGATTGTCTGATTTGTACACGAAGTGCATCCAGTTTTTGCCGTCACCCTCTCAACTTTTTAGCACATGCTATGTGGGTCAAATGATGATACAATGCCAACTTTCAACCTATTCAGAGTTCATTTGTAGTTCTTTTCAATTTCTTGGTCATTTAGCTCAAAATAAATCAGTAAATGCATGAAAAATACCAAATGAACTCAGAAACTGTTGAAAATTGATGATGTGGGCCTTGCATGGTGCATTTTGAAGACACAAAAATTCTTCAGTTCAAATAAGTTCAAAACAATGAAATGTCTTTCGTAACAGATGAGTTTTCATAAGAAACCGTGATACTTCAAAAGAGATTGTCCGATTTGTACACGAAGTGCATCAAGTTTTTGGCGCAACCCTCTCAACTTTTTAGCGCATGCTATGTGGGTGAAATGATGATACCATGCCAACTTTCAACCTATTGAGAGTTCTTTTGTAGTTCTTTTCAATTTCTGGGTCATTTAGCTCAAAAAATCAGTAAATGCATGAAAAATAGCAAATGAAGTTAGAAAGTGTTGAAAATTTATGATGTGGCCTTGAATGGTGCATTTTGAACACGAAAAATTCTTCAGTTCAAATAAGTTAAAAAATGAAATCCCTTTGTAACACATGAGTTTTCGTTCAAAACCCTGATACTTCGAAAGAGATAGTCCGATTTGTACATGAAGTGCATCAAGTTTTTGCCGCAACCCTCTCAACTTTTTAGCACATGCTATTTGGGTGAAATGATGATACCATGCCGACTTTCAACGTAGTTAGAGTTCATTTGTAGTGCTTTTCAATTTCTCGGTCATTTAGCTCAAACAAATTAGTAAATGCATGAAAAATACCAAATGAACTCAAAAAGTGTTGAAAATTGATGATGTGGCCTTGAATGGTGCATTTTGAACACACTAAAAGTCTTGATTTCAAATAAGTTCAAAAAAATGAAATCCCTTTTGTAACAAATGAGTTTTTGTAAGAAATCCTGATACTTCGAAAGAGATTGTCCGATTTATACACGAACTGCATCTAGTTTTTGGCGCAACCCTCTCAACTTTTTAGCACATGCTATGTGGGTGAAATGATGATACCGTGCCAACTTTCAACCTATTGAGAGTTCATTTGTAGTGCTGTTCAATTTCTCGGTCATTTAGCTCAAAAACAATCAGTAAATGCATTAAAAATACCAAATGAACTCAGAAAGTGTTGAAAATTGATGATGTGGCCTTGAATAGTGCATTTTGAACACACAAAAAGTCTTGATTTCAAATAAGTTTTACAAAATTAAATCCCTTTGTAACACATGAGTTTTCGTTCGAAACCGTGATAGTTCGAAAGAGATTATCCGATTTGTACATGAAGTGCATCAAGTTTTTGCCGGAACCCTCTCAACTTTTTAGCACATGCTATTTGGGTGAAATGATTATACCATGCCAACTTTCAACGTAGTTAGAGTTCATTTGTAGTGCTTTTCAATTTCTCGGTCATTTAGCTCAAACAAATTAGTAAATGCATGAAAAATACCAAATGAACTCAAAAAGTGTTGAAAATTGATGATGTGGCCTTGAATGGTGCATTTTGAAGACACAAATAGTCTTGAGTTCAAATAAGTTCAAAACAATGAAATGTCTTTTGTAACAGATGAGTTTTCGTAAGAAACCCGGATACTTTGAAAGAGATTGTCCGATTTGTACACGAAGTGCATCAAGTTTTTGAAGCAACCCTCTCAACTTTTTAGCACATGCTATGTGGGTGAAATGATGATACCATGCCAAATTTCAACCTATTGAGAGTTCATTTGTAGTTCTTTTCAATTTGTGGGTACTTTAGCTCAAAAAATCAGTAAATGCCTGAAAAATAGCAAATGAAGTTAGAAAGTGTTGAAAATTTATGATGTGGCCTTGAATGGTGCATTTTGAACACACAAAAAGTCATGAGTTCAAATAAGTTAAAAAATGAAATCCCTTTCTAATAGATGAGTTTTCGTTCGAAACCCTAATACTTCGAAAGAGATAGTGAGATTTGTACATGAAGTGCATCAAGTTTTTGCCGCAACCCTCTCAACTTTTTAGCACATGCTATGTGGGTGAAATGATGATACCATGCCAACTTTCAACCTAATTAGAGTTCATTTGTAGTGCTTTTCAATTTCTCGGTCATTTAGCTCAAAAAATCAGTAAATGCATGACAAATACAAAATGAACTCGGAAAATGTTGAAAATTTATGATGTGGCCTTGAATAGTGCATTTTGAACACACGAAAATTCTTGATTTGAAATAAGTTTTAAAAAGTTAAATCCCTTTGTAACACATGAGTTTATGTTCGAAACCGTGATACTTCGAAAGAGATTATCAGATTTTGTACACGAAGTGCATCCAGTTTTTGCTGCAACCCTCTCAACTTTTTAGCACATGCTATGTGGGTGAAATGATGATACCATGCCAAGTTTCAACCTATTCAGAGTTCATTTGTAGTGCTTTTCAATTTCTGGGTCATTTAGCTCAAACAAATCAGTAAATGCATGAAAAATACCAAATAAACTCAGGAAGTGTTGAAAATTGATGATTTGGCCTTGAATGGTGCATTTTGAACACACAAAAAGTCTTGAGTTCAAATAAGTTAAAGAAAATTAAATTCCTTTTGTAACAGATGAATTTTCGTTAGAAACCGTGATACTTCGAAAGAGATTGTCCGATTTGTACACAATGTGCATCCAGTTTTTGCCGCAACCCTGTCAACTTGTTAGCACATGCTATGTGGGTGAAATGATGCTACCATGCCAACTTTCAACCAATTCAGAGTTCATTTGTAGTGCTTTTCAATTTCTGGGTCATTTAACTCAAAACAAATTAGTAAATGCATGAAAAATATCAAATGAACTCAGAAAGTATTAAAAATTGATGATGTGGCCTTGAATGGTGCATTTTTAACACACAAAAAGTGTTGAGTTCAAATAATTTCAAAAAATGAAATCCCTTTTGTAACAGATGAGTTTTCATTCGAAACCCTCATACTTCGAAAGATATTGTCCGATTTGTACACGAAGTGCATCCAGTTTTTGAAGCAACCCTCTCAACTTTTTAACACATGCTATGTGGGTGAAATGATGATACATGCCAACTTTCAACCTATTCAAAGTTCATTTGTAGTGCTTTTCAATTTCTGGGTCATTTAGCTGAAAAAATCAGTAAATGCATGCAAAATACCAAATGAGCTCAGAAAGTGTTGAAAATTGATGATGTGGCCTTGAATGGTGCATTTTGAACACACAAAAAGTCTTGAGTTCAAATAAGTTCAAAAAAAAAATGAAACCCCTTTTGTAACAGATGTGTTATTGATTAAAATAACCTAAAACCTACCAAACTGAATATAATGATAAAAATAGAGTAATATTAAATAGCGGGAAAAAGAATCACTCAAAAATTTAATTTTTAGTAGAGTTATTCACAAAATAAAATAAATAAAGTAAAAAGCGAAACAAAAAAACTAGATATTCTTTTAAAAATGCCCAACCAAAGAGTTGGGCCAGGATTCAGGCCCGCAGATGGCCCAATAGACCCACACGCACTGACAAATTAGACCCGGAAGCCTGCAGTTGAGAGGAGCTCGAGAGGGTGTGTGGACCAGCGCTTATAAACCACTCCCGGGCTCTCCCGGCTAGCGAGGTGGGACTAAACATCCTACCGCACCGCAGCTGTGGCATCTGCAAGCCTTTAGTTCCGGTTTGTGCCACCAACCGACACTAAAGGCGCCCTTTCGTGTCGGTTATTGGCACCAACCGGGACTAAAGGTCTCTTCTTCCAGCCCTTTGGGCTGCTGAAAATTGACAATTTAGTCCCGGTTTGTGACACCAACCGGGACGAAAGGTGGGCATTGGTCCCGGTTTGTGCCTCAAACCGCGACCACTGCTTTTCGCATATAGGCATGAGTTATCAAAATTTCCCCCAAACTCTCCCATTTGCCCCGAGCTCGTCCTCCTCGTCGTAGGGCCGTCCAGAGCCCATCGTCCTCCTCGTTGTTGCCGCCGCCCCGAGCCAGTCGTCCTCCTCGTCATCGCCGCTGCTCCCGAGCAGTCGCCGCCCCCGATCCAGTCCTCCTCGTCGATGCCGCCATCCCCGAGGTCGTCGTCGTCGCCGCCCCCGAGCACGTCGCTGTTGCCCCCGAGCCCATCGCCGTCGCCGTTGCCACCCCCGATCCAGTCCTCCTCGTCGTCGCAGCCGTCCCTGAGCCCGTCGTCATCGCCGCCTGCTGCCTCTTGAGCTTGCGTTGGTTTTTCCCTTGAAGAGGAAAGGGTGATGCAGCACAGGAGCAGTAAGTATTTCCCTCAGTTTGAGAACCAAGGTATCAATCCAGTAGGAGAATTGCATCAAGTCCAGAGTACCTGCGCAAACACAAAAGAGCTTGCACCCAACGCTATAAAGGGGTTGTCAATCCCTTCAAGATTGATTGCAAAGTGAGATCTGAAGGCGGAAAGTGCAACGAAGTAAAAGAGTAAGACTGAAAATATGGTGTGAAGTAGACCCCGGGGCCATAGTGTTCACTAGAGGCTTCTCTCAAAATAGAAAATATTACGGTGGGTGAACAAATACTGTCGAGCAATTGATAGAACCACGCAAAGTCATGACGATATTTAAGGCAATGATCATACATATAGGCATCACGTCCGAGACAAGTAGACCGATACTTTCTGCATCTACTACTATTACTCCACACATCGACCGCTATCCAGCATGCATCTAGTGTATTGATTTCATGACAAATAGAGTAACGCTTTAAGCAAGATGACATGATGTAGAGGGATAAACTCAAACCAATGATGAAAACCCCATCTTTTTACCCTTGATGGCAACAACACGATGCGTGCCTCGCTACCCCTTACGTCACTGGGTGAGGTCACCGCATGGTATGAACACAAAACCAAGCACTTCTCCCATTGCAAGAATCATAGATCAAGTTGGCCAAACCAAACCCACAACTCGAAGGGAATTACAAGGATATGAAATCATGCATATAAGAGATCAGAAGAAACTCACATAACATTCATAGATAATCTCATCATAAATCCACAATCCATCGGATCTCGACAAACACACCGCAAAAGAAGATTACATCGCATAGATATCCATGAAGATCATGGAGAACTTTGTATTCAAGATCCAAGAGAGAGAGAAGAAGTGCTACTGCAACAAAAGACCTTCCAATGGCGCCAGAAACACGTGCTGACGGGAGACTATTCTTGTCTTGATTCTCCTCAGCAACGACACCAGGAATCCTTCTGCTACGGCTAGGCCTTCAGGGACTTCCTAGGAAAATAAGCAAAGGATTTCCCCCGTGGCCTTGGAGCCTTGCGTTGGTGTTCCCTCAAAGCGGAAAGGGTGATGTAGCGCAACGGTGGTAAGCATTTCCCTCAGTTTTGAGAACCAAGGTATCGATCCAGTCAAGGAGTATCACAAGTGCCTACACAAACACAAAAACTTGCTCCCAACGCTATGAAGGGGTTGTCAATCCCTTATAGATTGTTCGCCAAGTGAGAACTGAAAGCAACAAAGTAACAAAGCAAAGTAAAAGCGAAAGTGGAAACGACAGGTGTGAATAGACCCGGGGGCCGTAGTGTTTACTAGTGGCTTCTCTCATGAACGCAAGTAGACGGTGGGTGAACAAATTACTGTTGAGCAATTGATAGAACCGCGCAAAGTCATGACGTCATCTATGGCAATGATTATATCTATAGGCATCACGTCCAAAACAAGTAGACCGATACTTTCTGCATCTACTACTATTACTCCACACGTCGACCGCTATCCAGCATGCATCTAGTGTATTAAGTCCGAAAGAACAGAGTAACGCCTTAAGAAAGATGACATGATGTAGATGGACAATCTCATATCTACGACAAAGCCCACCTTGTTACCCTTGATGGCAACTACACGATGTGTGCCTTGCTGCCCCTACTGTCACTGGGAAAGGTTACCACACGGTAAGAACCCAAAACCAATCACTTATCCCATTGCAAGAATCATATATCTAGTTGGACAAACAAAACCCAAGACTCGGAGAGACTTACAAGGATATCAAATCATGCATATAAGAAATCAGCAAAGACTCAAATATATATCATTGATAATCTAATCACAATTCCACAATTCATGGGATCTCGACAAACACACCGCCAAAGAAGATTACATAGGATAGATCTCCATGAAGATCATGGAGAACTTTGTATTGAAGATCCAAGAGAGAGAAGAAGCCATGTAGCTACTAACTACGGCCCCGTAGGTCTGAAGTGAACTACTCACAAGTCATTGGAGGGGCGATGATGTTGATGTAGAAGCCCTCCAACTCCAAAGTCCCGTCCTGCAGGGCACCAGGAAGGGTCTCCAAATGAGATCTCGCAGAAACGGAAGCTTGCGGCGGCGGAAAAGTATTTTCGTGGATCCCTTGATTTTTTTTCTATATTTTAGGGAATATATAGGCAAAGGATCTAGGTCAGGGGGGTGCCAGGGAGGCCACAAGCCTACTGGCCGCTGCCCCTGGTGGCAGATGGGGGGCTTGTGGGCCCCCTGTAGCCCTCCTGGCTTGGCCCTCAAGCCCCCTGATCTTCTTTTGTTCGGGAAAAATCATTTCGGGGATTTTATTCCGTTTGGACTCCGTTCCAAAATCAGATCTGAAAAGAGCCAAAAACACAAAAAAACAGGAACTGGCACTTGGCACTGAATTAATAAGTTAGTCCCAAAAAAGATATAAAAGGTACTTAAAACATCCAAAGTTGACAAGATAACAGGGTGAAACCATAAAAAATTATAGATACGTTTGAGACGTATCAAGCATCCCCAAGCTTAACTCCTGCTCGTCCTCGAGTAGAGAAGTGATAAAGAATGAATTTTTTATGCTTTTATGCTACCTATCATAGATGTCCTTTGTAACTCCTCTTATGTGACGTGAATGTTCAGATCCATTAGATTCAAAACAATAGTTTGCTATTGACGTGGAAACAGTAATAATTCAAGCAAACTAGCAAGGTAATCATGAACTTTCAAAATAACAAAGCGAAAAGAAAGTTATCCCTACAAAAGCATATAGTCTCGCTATGCTCTATCATCATTTCACAATGAATTTAAATCATGCACAACCCCGGTATTGGCCAAGTAATTGTTTCACACCTTTACTCTCTCAAACCTTTTCAACTCTCACGCAATACATGAGCGTGCGACATGGTTTTAGCACTATAAGTGGTGTGGAGTGTGGTGGAGGTTGCAAGAAAAAACAAGGAGAAGATGGTCACATTAACTAGGCATATCAATGAGCTGTGGAGATGCTCATCAATAGATATCAATGTCAATGAGTAGGGATTGCCATACAAATGATGCACTAGAGCTAAGAGTATGTGAAAGCTCTTAAAGAAAACTAGTGGGTGTGCATCCAACTTGCTTGCTCACGAAGACCTAAGGCAATTTTGAGGAAGCCTATCATTGGAATATACAAAGCCAAGTTATATAATGAAAATTTCCCACTAGCTATATGGTGGTGACAAAACGAGAGACTCTCAATCATGAAGATCATGGTGATTAATATGTACAAGTGTGGGAAAGTGGTAGCATTGTCCCTTCTCTCTTTTTCTCTCATTTTTTATATATATTTTTTGTGGGCTCTTTGGCCTTTTTTTGGTGGGCATCTTTGGCCTCTTTTATTTCCTCGCGTGGGACAATGCTCCATCAATGATGATCATCACACTTTCAACTCAAAACTTAGAGCAACGATGACTCTATATGGAATGCCTTCGGTAGTGTACCGTGACAATGATCTAGCATGGCATAGACATTAATGGAAACATCATGCTAGCTAACTTACGATCATGCAATGGCAATGTAGACGTGGTGGCACATGTCATGGTGGTAGTTGCATGGCAATATATCTCGGAATGACTTTGAAAAAGCCATAGTAGGTAGGTATGGTGGTTGTTTTGAGGGAGGCTAATGGTGGGTTTTGTGCACCGGCGAAAGTTGCACGACACTAAGAAGATAGTGATGGTGGAAGGTGAAAGTGCATCTAAACCATGGACTCCACATTAGTCATGAAGAACTCATATACTAGTTGCAAAAGTTTTATTAGTAATCGAAACAAAGCATTCAACGCATACTCCTAGGGGAAGGGTTGGTAGGTATAAACCATCGCGCGATCCCGGTCGCCACGCAAAGGATGACAATCAACAGACTAATCATGCTCAGATTTCATCACATAGTGGTTCACCATACGTGCATGCTACGGGAATCACTAACTTCAACACAAGTATTTCTAGATCCACAACACCTTACTAGCATGACTTCAATATTACCAAAACCACAACTCAAAACTAATTGAGATGAATCAAACTTCTCTAACTATTCAATGCACATGAAGGTGGAAGTTTTCGTATCCCTTTGGATAACTACCCCTTTTGAGACTACTTTCAAAGCATAGATCAACTACCAAGCCACGCACCGCTGTGCTCTAAAAGAGATAAGTGAAGCACATGTGAGCTGAATTGTCTACTAAAAGATATAGGTGAAGCTCGACAAAATCATGGTGAGTGCATGTCTCTCTCTAGGAGTGCAACAAGGATGATTGTGACACAACAGAAATAAAAGACTCCTACGATACAAGACGCTCCAAGCAAAAACACATAATATGTGGTGAATAAAAATATAGCCCCAAGTAACGTTACCGATGGATTGAAGACGAGAGAGGGGATGCCTTCCCGGGGCATTGATACGTCTCCATAGTATCTACTTTTCCAGTATAACCGTTGGAGAAACCAGAGATATCACGCAAGCCACCATAGGAAGCATCCATTTCCCTGCCTTGCACTACCTTGCCCTGTTCATAGGTAGGTGCATTAACGGCAAGGGTGCACATTGTCACCTATGCGCTTCCGACCTTAGTATCCTTAAGAGCGCAGTAACTGGTGACAGGAGCTTCAATATGGGAGCTATAATAGCAAGGAGGCTGAATAAAAATGCTAGTGAGGGGGATTTCTTTGGTGGAGTTTATGCTACACGCTTAGCAAACTTTCTTGGGGTATCCATCCGCCCAGAAGACCCTCCTCTCCGTACAGCCTACCTTGATCGTGTCGCTCTAACATGCTACCAGTTCCTCGAGAGAGATCATGGATCCCTCCTATACCGCTTGATATTTAACCGACAACGTGTTTTCCATATTACCCTTCCCGCTCCTAGTTTCTTTGAATTTCAGGTAAAACGAAGATACTACATAACCATAGGAGAGGCAGAGGAGTATGAGAGGGAGGCGACTGCTGCTCGACTTCGTGAGGCAGCTATTCAGATAGTGGCTGTAGCACTCCCGCATAACACCCATTATGACTTTGGGTTTCGCCAGGATCATCCATGGGAGTAGACCAAGCTAGGCCAACTTTACACTTTGCCACTTTACATTCATGCTTATGCTTTCACTCTGTTAGCCTGTGTTTACACTTTGCCACTATATTATCCATGCTAGTTTATTTTTGTTTTCTTGTTTCCTTGTTTTGTGTCCTTTTGAGAAAACCCAAAAATATTTTTCTTTCCTCTTTTGCTTGTTGGGAGCTTTCCCGTGTAAATAGTTTTCTTTTTCTTTGTGTCAAGGTAGAAGATATTGGTTACAATGTTTATTGGTTCTTGCATGCTTACCTGTTTAGCTTTCAAAGAGCCATATTACTTTGTCTTCTCCTTTGTGTTTGCCTGCAGATTCAGCTTAGTCCAATGTGCTTATTATCGTTTTCATCGTTCGATCGTGCAAATGAAAGGCAAACAACTTAGAGATCATAGTTTGTGATGCCATGCTTATTTAGTTGAGAGTTTATAATGGTTTGTCTTGAATGCCAACATAGATTTTGAGATGACTATGATGCAGTATGATAGGATGGTATTCTCCTTTGAATGTTTCAAGTGGCTTGACTTGGCGCATGTTCATGCATGTAGTTGAAACAAAATAAACATAGCCTCTATGATGTTCGTGTTCATGGTGATTTATATCCTGTTCATGCTTGCATTCAATGTTAGTCAAACTCATTGCATCTTGATGACTGTTGTCGCTCTCTAGTTGGTCGCTTCCCAGTCTTTTGCTAGCCTTCACTTGTACTAAGCGGAATACTGCTTGTGCATCCACTTCCATAAACCCAAATTTTTTTCCATGAGAGTCCACCATACCTACCTATTTGCGGTATCTACCTGCCGTTCCAAGTAAATTTGCATGTGCCATTCTCTAAACCTTCAAGAAATAATCTGTTTTGCATGCCCGAACCGCTCATGTGGTGACAGAGGGCTATTGGTATCTTCCATGCTAGGAGTGTTATCCTCGACATGTGTTTATTCACAGTCATTCACGAGAAAGGGGCCGGTATTTGGAATGCCCAGTTCCACGCTTAAATCGAGAACATAACTGAAAAACAAGACTCCCCCCGGATTGATGTTAGTATGGACGGTACCCGAGGATTCGGCTAGCCGTGGAGTGTGATTGATTGGTGGTGGGGGAGTTAAAACTTTACTTTTCTGTTTGGAAACTGCCTATAGCATGAGTAGCATGGAAGATATTGAGAACTCTTGGTCATTGCGTTGACAATGAAAGCATGCCAGCCAAAATTATTATCTCTGTTTTCAAAGCTTGAGCTCTGGCACCTCTGCAAATCAATGCTTCCCTCTGCGAAGGGTCTGTCTATTTATTTTCCTGTCGAGTCATCCTCCTCTTATATAAGCACCAATTAGAGAGCACCTCTGTCATTTTTATGCTTTGCTTTTGATTGATATTGAGTATGACTATGACTGGAGCTTCGTTGCTATCAATTACAATGTTTAGTCAGCCCTTGATCTTTGAAAGTGCTCTGCATTTATGTTTTGCGGTCTCAGAAAGAGCTAGCGAGATACCACCTATTCATATTGCTTCATGCTTGTTTTGATTGAAGTGTTGGTATTTGAAACTCATTATTATTTGCTTGTTAGCTGATTATGCCATTGATATTAGTTTACCGTGAGACCTTTGTGTCATTTGCTTATGTGGTTAACTTGTGATCTTGCTGAAATTCTGGTTATGAGTTAGACATAGTTGCAACAACAAGATCAAACAGAGTTTGTCAAAGTTTTTCTTTCTCTCTCAGTTTGTCAACTGAGTTGCTTGAGGACAAGCAAGGTTTTAAGCTTGGGGAAGTTGATACGTCTCCATCGTATCTACTTTGCCAAACTCTTTTGCCCTTGTTTGGACTCTAATTTGCATGATTTGAATGGAACTAACCTGGACTGACACTGTTTTCAGCAGAATTGCCTTGGTGTTATTTTTGTGCAGAAATCAAAGTTCTCCAAACGTCGTGAAAATTTACGGGGAGCAGTTTTGGAAAATAAGAAAAATATCTGCGCCACGTTCCACCTCAGGGGGTGGGCCAGTGGGCCACAAGCCCTTGCTCCGCCACCACCCCCCTGGTGGCGGTGGGCAGGCTTGTGGGGCCCACATGGCTCTTCCGCCCCAAATTCCAGCTCTATAAGATCCCTTTCGTTCCAGAAAAAAAAAAGAGAGAAGTTTTTGTCGCGTTTTCGATACGGAAGCGCCGCCACCACCTGTTCTTCATCTCGAGGGCAGATCTCGAGTCCGTCTTGGGCTCCAGAGAGGGGAAATCGTCGCCATCGTCATCATCAACCTTCTTCCCTCTCCAATTCCATGAAGCTCTTCGTCGTTCGTGAGTGATCTATTCGTAGGCTCGCTGGGCGGTGATGAGTAGGATGAGATCTATCATGTAATCGAGTTAGTTTTGACAGGGATTGATCCCTAGTATCTACTATGTTCTGAGATTGATGTTGCTACTACTTTGCCATGCTTAATGCTTGTCACTAGGGCTCGAGTGCCATGATTTCAGAGCTGAAATTATTATGTTGTCACCAATATATGTGTGTTTTAGATCCGATGTTGCAAGTTGTAGTTACCTACTATGTGTTATGATCCGGCAACCCCGGAGTGACAATAACCGGAACCACTCCCGGTGATGACCATAGTTTGAGGAGTTCATGTGTTCACCAAGTGCTAATGCGTTGGTCCGGTTCTTTATTAAAAGGAGAACCTTAATATCCCGTAGTTTCCTTTTGGACCCCGCTGCAACGGGAGGGATGGACAATAGATGTCATGCAAGTTCTTTTCCCTAAGCACGTAAGACGACACACGGAATGCATGCCTACATCACATTCACGAATGGGAGCTAGTCACATATCTCTCCGTGTTATAGCTGTTGCATGATGAATATCATCCAAACAAATCACCGACCCATTGCCTACGAGTTTGTCCTACTGCTGTTACTTGTCTTGCTCTGCTGCTGCTGCTACTACTGTTGCTACTGTTGTTACTTGTTTTGCTCTGCTGCTGCTGCTACTGCTGTTGCTACTGTTATTACTTGTCTTGCTCTGCTGCTACTGTTGCTACTATTGTCGCTTGCTACTGTTGCTACTTGCTACTGCTTTCACTACTGTGTTCCTTGCCACTGCTGTTACTCGTTACACTGCTACTACCTATTACAATCTTGATTCGCTGGTCGTTGACGGGAACTGAAAACTTCCGTCAACGCGGCAACGGAGGTGCCATTGATACAATCATTAGGAATAGTCTACCGTCAACAGATCGTTTCTGACACCGTTGTTATCATATTACTTTGCTGTTACTACTGTGCTTGCAGATACTAATCTTTCAGGTGTGGTTGAATCTAACAAATTTAGCTGCTAATACTTGAGAGTGTACTCACACCTCCTGATTGGCAAACCAACAAATTGGGTCGAATACTCTACCCTCGAAAACTGCTGCGAACCCATGCGCTCGTGGGCCATCAACAACATTCTTCTAGTTCCGTTGCCGGGGAGTGCTAGCAGCATTCTTATGGTGCCGTTGCAGGGGAAAGTTTGTTGTCATCAACATTCGTCTAGCTATCGCCAGAGATTGCAATCAGACATCCCCAAGCTTAGGCTTTTATGGCATCCTTGAATCTCTTGGGGTGCCTTGGGCATACCCAAGCTTGAGCTCTTGCCACTCTTTATCTTTTTGTCCATAAGAACTTCACCCAAAACTTGAAAACTTCATAACACGAAACTTAAACAGAAACTCGTGATAACATTAGTATAAGAAAGCAAACCACAATTTCCTTAGGTACTGCATCAAACTTAAATTATACTTATGCTGATGTTGGGTTACTGTATCTTCAATCTTCCATGGCTAATACCCCCCTGATACTATCCATACTTTCATCAAAATAAGCAACCAACACAACAAAAACAGAATGTGTTAACAGTAGACCAGTTTGTAGCAATCTGTATATTTCGTATACTTCTGGTACTTCCAAAATTCTAAAAAATTACAACTGTCTGAAGAATTTTCCTAGCAATCATAAGCAAAAAGAATCAAATCAAAAACTCTTAGAGAAAAAAAAATGAAAATTATTTTCGTGAGAAGAAAGTTTCTGTCTTTTCCAGCATGACCAAACGATCATCCCCAAGACTAATCATAACGGTTTTGCTTGGCACAAACGCAAAATGAAACACAAAAAACACAATCATAACAGAATTATGAAAGTGTGGAAAACAGAAAACAGAAAGAAAAAGGATAAATTCGTTGGGTTGCCTCCCAACAAGCGCTATTGTTTAACGCCCTTAGCTAGGCATCAATGATGCTCACACAAAAGACAAGAACCGAAGCACAACGAGAGCATCATAAAGCATGTGAAAATCACATCTAAGTCTAACACTAGTGGGGACAGGGCCTATAGTCCCGGCCCGTAAGGGGCTTTAGTCCCGGTTCATCAACGGGGACCAAAGAGGCGGGACTAAAGGCCTAACCTTTAGTCCCGGCCCTGTTCCAAGCCGGGACCAAAGGTGCTCCACGTGGGCGCCTCGGAGCGCCCTGAGGGGCAGGCCCTTTAGTCCCGGGTCTTAACACAGACCGGGAGTAAACGATCCGTCTGTTTATTTTGTTTGTTTGACCCAAAAAGGTACGTTTTTTATTTATTTTTCAAATTTTATTTTTGAATATTCTTTGATTTGTTTTTATGTTTTATTTCAATTTTTAAATCTTTGATTTACTTGACAATTTAATCTCTAATCACCCATCCTCACTGCTCTAGCGTAGATTACTCATTTCAAATCGTCTAACTTCTCAGCCGGTCACCCATCCTTTCATCGCTTCAGCCCGAGCACGCTTAACTTCCTGGTTCTATCGCCCCTAGTTGCCAAGTCTGCACTTGTTGTTCTCCTGACCATAGTAAGCTATCAATCCTAAACAACCTAGGGTTTGATGTCATGTCACATGATTTAATTTTTTGAATTCAAACTATTATTAAAATAAACAAAATAAGTAATAATAATAGTGAATTTCAATGAAAACAACCTAAAGATTTTAAATAAAATTATTTTTTCTTATTTTTGTGGAAAAACTTCTTTTTGCCATAACTTTTTTTAGATTTGGAATTTTGAGCATCTCAGAAAATTTCACCGGGCAAGCCCTGGTGAAATCGATTTCCAATTTTCTCTAGTTTTTTTGATATATTAAACTTTTTTTTGACGTCGTATGCAAAAGTTATGGTCGTTTTACATTTTTCCCTTTTTTGAAAAAACGGTCAAAATTCATACCTCAAAATTTGTATACCAACTAGGCACTAAAACCTAACTACATCTCAAAGGATTTTATTTTTTGAAGATTTTAGCATTTTTGTTTATTTTCTACAAAACTAAAAAAGACGGTCCAGGGAGGGTAGAGTTTGAAAATTTCAGAATCCCCCTTTAGCCAAGAGTCCAATCATACCCGTCGACTACATTTGCTAGCACCGTCCCCGCCAGAATCACAACTAAGATTAACCAAGCCAGAGTTAACCCTTTCTAACTTTATTTGTTATGTTGAGCTAAATGACCCTGAAATTGAAAAGAACTATAATGAACTCTGAAAATGTTGAAACTTGGCATGGTATCATCATTTCATCCACATAGCTTGTGCTAAAAAGTTGAGAGGGTTACGACAAAAACTGGATGCACTTCGTGTATAAACTGGACCATCTCCAAAGTATCACGGTTTCGGACGAAAACCCATCTGCTAGAAAGATATTTTATTTTTTTAATTATTTCAACTTCAGAAATTTTATGCATTTTGTGCATTCAATATAAACCATTCAAAACCAAATCCTAAATTTCGACCCTTTATAACTTCATTTGCTATTTTTCATGCATTTAATGATTTTTTGACCTAAATGACCTTGAAATTGAAAAGCCCGACAAATGAACTCTGAAAAGGTTGAAACTTGGCATCGTATCATCATTTCTCCCACATAGCATGTGCTAAAAAGTTGAGAGGGTTACGTCAAAAACTGGATGCACTTCGTGTACAAAATGAACAATCTCTTTCGAAGTATCAGGGTTTCGAACGGAAACTCATCTATTGCAAAGGGATTTCATTTTTTTGAACTTATTTGAACTCCATTCTTTTTGTGTGTTTAAAATACACCATTTAAAGCCACATCATAAATTTTCAATATTTTCTGACATCATTTGGTATTTTTCATGCATTTACTTACTTTTTTGAGCTAATTGACCCTGAAATTGAAAAACACTACAAATGAACTCTGAAAAGGTTGAAAGTTGGCATGGTATCATAGTTTCACCCACATGGCATGTGCTAAAAATTTGAGAGAGTTACGATAAAAACTGGATGCACTTCGTGTACAAACTGGATCATCCTTCGAAGTATCAAGGTTTCAGACGAACACCCATCTGCTACAAAGGCATTTTATTAAAATGATTTTAATTACAGACTTTTTATGCATTCAATATGCACCATACTATAACATGTTAAAATCTACAGAAAGTACTAACTAAAAATAATAAAAAACAACAATTAAATGACTAAAACAACTATATAAGCAAAACAATATTGTTTTAATTAAAATCCAAATTTAAATTATTCCAAAAATAACCAAATAAATCTTAGTGTGATAACAATCTAACAGATGACTAGGAGAAAAAATAATTAAATTAAAAACTATTTATAAACTCAAGTTATTCACAATTTTGGTTTGAAGCAAATTTGAACAAATTCAAATTTAAACCATTCAAATTTAAAAACTAATTGCACAAACAGAAACTAGACAAAATTTTGAATCTAATGCAAAAAGAATCACTCAAAAAAAAAATTAAATATCCTAAAAGATATAAGCAATTTAAAACAGAAACTACAAATTTAAATAAAATTTAAAAACAGGAAAAAATAAAAATACAAAACCCCTTTAGTCCCGGTTCATGTGTCGAACCGGGACTAAAGGTCTACCCTTTAGTCCCGGTTCAAGACACGAACCAGGACTAAAGCCTCCAAACCCTTTAGTCCCGGTTCGAGACACGAACCGGGACTAAAGGTCCCTTTTGAACTGGGACTAATGACCGACCGGCGCCCTTGCCGTTCGAACCGGGACTAATGCTAACATTAGTCCCGGTTCGTAATGGAACCGGGACTAATGTGTAAATTGAGCTGGGACGGAAGCCCCTTTTTCTACTAGTGTAACATACTTCCTATGCATAGGCATTTTATAAGAAAACAGATTGTCAAGACAACCAATAGTCACCAAATGCAAGGAAGAAGAAAGAGACCAGAGCAATCTCAACATAATAAGAGGTGATTTAGTGATATGAAGGTTTCTACCACAATATTTTCCTCTCTCATAGCAATTACATGTGGGATCATATTCAAATTCAACAATATAGCTATCCATAGGATATTCTTTTCATGATCCAAATGCATGCAAAGTTGACGCTCTTAAAAAATAGTGGGATTATCATCAACTAAAGTCATGACTTCTCCAATCCCACTTTCAATATTGTTGCAAATATCATATTCATCATGAGGTTTGAACAAATTTTCAAGATAATAAGAACGATCATCACCCCAATCATGATTATTGCAACAAGTAGTGGACATAGCAAAACTAGCATCCCAAGCTTAGGGTTTTGCATATTTTTAGCATGATTGTCACTAATAGAATTTATAGTGAAACCATTGCAATCATGCTTTTCATCCAAGGAGACCGCGTGAATCACTTCATAAATTTCTTCCTCACAATTTTCAGATTCACGCATCTCAAGCAAAACTACATAAAAATAGTCAAGTGCCCTCAACTTACTAGCAATTGGATCAACATAATTGGATCTCTTAAAGAGATAAGCAAGTGGGTGAGGATCCATATCACTAGATTTTCAGCAAGCGAAGATGCAAGCAGCGAAGATGCAAGCAAAATGAAGGCACATGGCACACAAGCGAATAGAAAGCAAGCGAGAGAAAAGGGCGAACGAAAAGGCAAACAAAAAAGACAACGGAGAAAGGCAAATGAAAACGGCAAATGAGAAGTGGGGGAGAGGAAAACGAGAGGCAACTGGCAAAAAAGTAAATGCAAGAGATGAGTTTGTGAGACCTACTTGGATAGATCTCTCCTTCCCCGGCAACGGCGCCAGAAATACTTATGCTACTGCAACAAAAGACCTTCCAATGGTGCCAGAAACACGTGCTGACGGGAGACTATTCTTGTCTTGATTCTCCTCAGCAACGGCACCAGGAATCCTTCTGCTACGGCTACGCCTTAAGGGACTTCCTAGGAAAATATGCAAAGGATTTCCCCCGTGGCCTTGGAGCCTTGCGTTGGTGTTCCCTCGAAGCGGAAAGGGTGATGTAACGCAGCGGTGGTAAGTATTTCCCTCAGTTTTGAGAACCAAGGTATCGATCCAGTGAAGGAGTATCACAAGTGCCTACACAAACACAAAAACTTGCTCCCAACGCTATGAAGGGGTTGTCAATTCCTTATAGATTGTTCGCCAAGTGAGAACTGAAAGCAACAAAGTAGCAAAGCAAAGTAAAAGCGAAAGTGGAAACGATAGGTTTGAATAGACCCGCGGGCCGTAGTGTTTACTGGTGGCTTCTCTCATGAAAGCAAGTAGACGGTGGGTGAACAAATTACTGTCGAGCAATTGATAGAACCGCGCAAAGTCATGACGTCAAATATGGCAATGATTATATCTATAGGCATCACGTCCAAAACAAGTAGACCGATACTTTTTGCATCTACTACTATTACTCCACACGTCGACCGCTATCCAGCATGCATCTAGTGTATTAAGTCCAAAAGAACAGAGTAACGCCTTAAGCAAGATGACATGATGTAGATGGACAATCTCATATCTACGACAAAGCCCACCTTGTTACCCTTGATGGCAACTACTTGATGTGTGCCTTGCTGCCCCTACTGTCACTGGGAAAGGTCACCACACGGTAAGAACCCAAAACCAAGCACTTCTCCCATTGCAAGAATCATAGATCTAGTTGGCCAAACAAAACCCAGGACTCGGAGAGACTTACAAGGATATCAAATCATGCATGTACGAAATCAACAAAGACTCAAATATATATCATAAATAATCTGATCACAATTCCACAATTCAGCGGATCTCGACAAACACACCGCCAAAGAAGATTACATCGGATAGATCTCCATGAAGATCATGGAGAACTCTGTATTGAAGATCCAAGAGAGAGAAGAAGTCATCTAGCTACTAACTACGGACCCGTAGGTCTGAAGTGAACTACTCACGAGTCATTGGAGGGGCGATGATGTTGATGTAGAAGCCTTCCAACTCCAAAGTCCCCTCCGGCAGGGCACCGGGAAGGGTCTCCAGATGAGATCTCGCGGAAACGGAAGCTTGCGGCGGCGGAAAAGTATTTTCGTGGATCCCCTGATTTTTTCTATATTTTAGGGAATATATAGACGAAGGATCTGGGTCAGGGGGGCGGCAGGGAGGCCACAAGCCTGCTGGCTGCCGCCCCACTGGTGGCGGATGGGGGGCTTGTGGGCCCCCTGTAGCCCTCCTGGCTTGGCCCTCAAACCCCCTGATCTTCTTCCGTTCGGGAAAAATCATTTCGGGGATTTTATACCGTTTGGACTCCGTTCCAAAATCAGATCTGAAAAGAGCCAAAAACACAGAAAAACAGGAACTGGCACTTGGCACTGAATTAATAAGTTAGTCCCAAAAAAGATATAAAAGGTACATAAAACATCCAAAGTTGACAAGATAACAGCGTGAAACCATCAAAAATTATAGATACATTTGAGACGTATCAAGAAGCCATCTAGCTACTAGCTATGGACCCGAAGGTCTATGGTGAACTACTCACGCATCATCGGAGAGGTCATGGTGTTGATGAAGAAGCCCTCCGTATCCCAATCCCCCTCCGGCAGGGCACCAGAACGTGACCCAGATGGGATCTTGTGGAGACAGAAGCTTGCGGCGGCGGAAAATCTTTTTGGAAGTTTTATTCCGTTTGGACACCATTTAAAATCCTCCTTTGAAAAGGGTCAAAAACACGGAAAAACAGGAACTGGCACTTGGCACTGAGTTAATAAGTTAGTCCCAAAAAAGATATAAAAGGCATACAAAACATCCAAAGTTTGACAAGATAATAGCATGGAACTATAAAAAATTATAGATACGTTGGAGACGTATCAAGCATCCCCAAGCTTAACTCCTGCTCGTCCTCGAGTAGGGAAGTGATAAAGACTGAATTTTTGATGTGGAATGCTACCTAGCATAGTTGTCCTTTGCAACTTCTTTCATGTGACATGAATGTTCAGATCCGTAAGCTTCAAAACAATAGTTTTCTATTGACATGAAAACAATAATACTTCAAGCAAACTAGCAAGGTAATCATGAACTTTCAAAATAACAAGGCCAAAGAAAGTTATCCCTACAAAATCATATAGTCTGGCTATGCTCCATCATCCCCACAAAACTAATTTAAATCATGCACAACCCCGGTATTGGCCAAGTAATTGTTTTCACACTCTTACTTTCTCAAACCCTATTTAACTATCACGCAATACATGAGCGTGAGCCATGGATATAGCACTATAGGTGGAATAGAGTGTGGTGATGGTTGTGAGACAAAAAGGAGGAGATGGTCACATTGACTCGGCGTATTAAAGGGCTATGGAGATGCCCACTAATAGATATCAATGTGAATGAGTAGGGATTGCCATACAAAGGATGCACTAGAGCTATAACTTGCTTGCTCACGAAGACCTAGGGAACTAGTGGGTGTGCATCCAACTTGCTTGCTCACGAAGACCTAGGGAAATTTTGAGGAAGCCCATCATTGGAATATACAAGCCAAGTTATATAATGAAAATTCCCACTAGCATATGGTGGTGACAAAACAAGAGGCTCTCAATCATGAAGAACATGGTGCTATTATGAAGCACAAGTATGGAAGAAGATAGTAGCATTGTCCCTTCTCTCTTTTTCTCTCTTTTTTTATTTTTTTATTTGGGCTCTTTGGCCTCTTTTTTTCTCCCTTCTGTTTTTTATTTGGTCTCTTTGGCATCTTTTTTATTCCTCACATGGGACAATGCTCTAATAATGATGATCATCACACTTTTATTTACTCACAGCTCAAAGCTTAGAACGATGATAACTCTATGGGAAATGCCTCTGGCAGTGTACCGGGATATGATCATGCAAATGCAATATGAGAGTGATGGCACAAGTCATGAGACGGAACGGTGGGAGTTGCATGGAATATATCTCGGAATGGCTATGAAAATGCCATAGTAGGTAGGTATGGTGGCTGTTTTGAGGAAGGCATATGGTGGGTTTGTGCATCGGCGAAAATTGTGCGGCACTAGAGAGGCTAGCAATGGTGGAAGGTGAAAGTGCATATATACCATGGACTCACAGTAGTCATGAAGAACTCACATACTTGTTGCGAAAGTTTTTATTAGTAATCGAAACAAAGTGCTAAACGCATACTCCTAGGGGAAGGGTTGGTAGGTGTTAACCATCGCTCGATCCCGACCGCAACACAAAGGATGACAATCAATAGATCAATTATGCTCCGACTTCCTAACATAGCGGTTCACCATACGTGCATGTTACGGGAATCACTAACCTCAACACAAGTATTTCTAGATTCACAACACCCTACTCACATAACTCTTAATATTACCAAATCCACGTCTCAAAACTAATTGAGAGGAATCAAAACTTCTCTTTCTACTCAATGCACATGAAGATGGAGGTTTATTGTATGCTCTTTGGGTACCTATCACCCTTGGGACTACTTTCATAGCACAAACCAACTACCAAGTCACGTACCGCCGTGATATAAAAGATCTAAGTGAAGCACATAGAGAAAAATGGTCTAGCTCAAAAGATATAAGTGAAGCAAAATGAGCATTCAAGCAAATTCAGGATGAGTGCATGTCTCTCTCAAAAGGTGTGCCGCAAGGATGATTGTGACACAACAAAAAGAAAAGACTCCTACGATACAAGACGCTCCAAGCAAAACACATGTCATGCGGTGAATAAAAATATAGCTCCAAGTAATGTTACCGATGGATTGAAGATGAAAGAGGGAATGCCTTCCCGGGGCATCCCCAAGCTTAGGCTTTTTGGTGTCCTTGAATTTGGATTGGGATGCCTTGGGAATCCCCAAGCTTGAGCTCTTTCCACTCTTTATCCCTGTGTCCATGAGAACATCACCCAAAACTTGAAAACTTCACAACACAAAACTTAAACAGAAACTCGTGATATCATTAGCACAAGAAAACAAACTACCACCTCTTTAGGTATTGTAGCAATCTTGATTTCTATTTATATTGGTGTTAGATTACTGCTTTACCACTTTTCCATGGCTAGTAACCCCCTATACTGTCCATAGTTTCATCAAAACAAGCAACCAACTCAACAAAAACAGAATCTGTCAAAAATAGACCAATCTGTAGCAATCTGTATACTTCGTATACTTCTGGTACCTCAAAAATTCTGAACAATTACGAATGCCTGGGAAAAAGGCGTACAAACCAGCATAAAAAATAATCAACTCAAAATCTCTTTCTGAATAAATATGAAAAATAATCTCGTGAGCAAAAAGTTTTTGTCTTTTTCCAGCAGGATCAAAATCCCATCACCAAGACTAGTCATAAAGGTTTTGTTTGGCTCAAACACAAAAAGAAATACAAAAAACACAATCATAACAGAATTATGATGGTGTGGACGCAACAAAACAGAAAGAAAAAGATAAATTCATTGGGTTGCATCCCAACAAGCGCTATTGTTTAACGCCCTTAGCTAGGCATAAAGCGATAGAATCACGTATCCTCGTCTTTGGTGCTCAAACCATAAGTAGCCCTCATCATAGATTCATAAGGCAATCTTATTTTCTTTCTAGGAAAATGCTCCATGACCTTATTTAAAGGAAATTAAAATCTAATATTCCCTTCCTTCATATCGATGATAGCACCGACAGTCCTTAGGAAAGGTCTACCAAGAATGATAGGGCATATAGGATTGCAATCAATGTCAAGCACAATGAAACCCATGGGTACATAGTTCCTATTTGCAATAATAATAACATCATTGATCCTTCCCATGGGTTTCTTGACAGTAGAACCTGCAAGATGCAAATTAAGAAAACACTCCTCAATCTCATTAAAACCCAAAATATCACATAAAGACTTTGGAATTGCGGAAACACTAGCACCCAAATCACACAAAGCATTGCATTCATAGTTTTTGATTTTTATTTTGATAGTAGGTTCCCACTCATCATGAAGCTTTATAGGGATAGAAACTTCCAATTCAAGTTCCTCTTCAAGAGATTTTATTATAGCTTCGACGATATGATCGGTAAAGGCCTTGTTTTGGCTATAAGCGTGTGGAGAGTTTAGAATGGATTGCATCAAGGAAATGCATTCAATCAAGGAGCAACTATCATAATTGAATTCCTTGAAATCCAAAGTAGTAATTTCATTACTACTCAAGGTTTTAATATCTTCTACTCCACTTTCAATGCTTTTAGCATCAAGATAGATGGACTCCGAATCATTGGGGCGTTTTTCAACCAAAGTGGATTCATATCCAGCCCCATCTTCATTAGGTTTGACACAAGAAAACAAAGATTCAATGGGAGTCACACCAAGCACTTTAAGATCTTCGTGATTCTTATCACGAGAACACGCCCTTTTAAGCCATTCATGTCTAGCATGAATTTGGGCGGTTCTTTCTTTGCTCTCACTCATGGAAACACGCATAGCTTTCAAAGTTTCATCCATATTGATCTTGGGAGGAGCACATCTAACTTTCAAAGCATCAATATCACTAGACATTCTAGCAACGCTCCTAGACAAATCGTCAATTTTGAGTAGTTTTTCCTCTATGGACGCATTGAAAATCTTTTGTGAGTTGATAAACTCTTTGATATTACTCTCTAGATCAGAGGGTAATCTATTATAATTTCCATGAATATTGTTGTAGGAGTTGCCAAAGTTATTAGAGGGGTTACTAGGAAAAGGCCTAGGAACATAGTTTCCTCTAAAAGCATTGTTGTTGCCAAAATTATTCCTACCAATAAAGTTAACGTCCAAGCTAGCGTTGCTACTATCAATCAAGGAAGACAAGGGCATGTCATTAGGGTCTAAAGGAGCACTTCTACTAGCAACCAAATTCATTAATTCATCCATCTTAGCACTTAACGAGTTAATTTCTTCTATAGCGTGTACCTTTTTACTAGTAGGTGACCTTTCAGTGTGCCACTGAGAGTAGTTCGTCATGATATTGCCTAGGAGTTTTGTGGCTTCTCCTAACGTGATTTCCATGAACGTTCCACCTGAGGCGGAGTCCAAGATATTTCTAGAAGTGAAATTCAAGCCAGCGTAAAAGATTTGTATAATCATCCAAAGACTCAAGCCATGAGCGGGACAATTTCTAATCATTAATTTCATTCTCTCCCAAGATTGTGCAACATGTTCATGATCAAGTTGCTTACAATTCATGATATCATTCCGGAGAGAGATAATCTTAGACGACGGAAAATACTTGGATATATAAGCATCTTTGCACTTATTCCAAGAATCAATACTATTTTTGGGCAAAGACGAAAACCAAGTTTTTGCTCGATCTCGCAACGAGAACGGAAAAATCTTCAATTTAATGACATCATTATCCACATCTTTCTTATTTTGCATATAACAAAGCTCAATGAAGGTATTAAGATGGGATGCGACTTCTTCACTAGGAAGGATGGAGAATTGCTCTTTCATAACAAGATTCAGCAAAGCAGCAGGGATTTCATATGATTCCGCACTAGTGGCGGGAGCAATCGGAGTACTAATAAATTCATTATTATTAGTATTCGAGAAGTCGCAAAGTTTGGTGTTTTCGGTCCTGGTGACTTCAGCAAGCAAGCAAGCACATAAGAGAACGGAAAGCAAGCAAGAGAAAAGGGCGAATGAAAAAAGGCAAATGAAAAAGGCAAATATTTTTGTAAATTTTTGTTTTTTAGAAGTGAGGGAGAGGAAAACGAGAGGCAAAAAAGAGTAAATGCACGAGATGAGTTTGCGACACTTACTTGGATGAGTTCTTGACTTGATCCTCCCCGGCAACGGTGCTAGAAATCCTTGTGCTACCTCTTGAGCTGGCGTTGGTTTTTCCCTTGAAGGGGAAAGGGTGATGCAGCACAGGAGCAGTAAGTATTTCCCCTCAGTTTGAGAACCAAGGTATCAATCCAGTAGGAGAATCGCGTCAAGTCCAGAGTACCTGCGCAAACACAAAAGAGCTTGCACCCAACGCTATAAAGGGGTTGTCAACCCCTTCAAGATTGATTGCAAAGTGAGATGTGAAGGCGGAAAGTGCAACGAAGTAAAAGAGTAAGGCTGAAAATATGGTGTGAAGTAGACCCGAGGGCCATAGTGTTCACTAGAGGCTTCTCCCAAAGTAGCAAATATTACGGTGGGTGAACAAATTACTGTCGAGCAATTGATAGAACCGCGCAAAGTCATTACGATATCTAAGGCAATGATCATACATATAGGCATCACGTCTGAGACAAGTAGACCGATACTTTCTGCATCTACTACTATTAATCGACACATCGACCGCTATCCAGCATGCATCTAGTGTATTGAGTTCATGACAAACAGAGTAACGCTTTAAGCAAGGTGACATGATGTAGAGGGATAAACTCAAACCAATGATGAAAACCCCATCTTTTTACCCTTGATTTCAACAACACGATGCGTGCCTCGCTACCCCTTCTGTCACTGGGTGAGGTCACCGCACGGTATGAACCCAAAACCAAGCACTTCTCCCATTGCAAGAATCATAGATCAAGTTGGCCAAACAAAACCCACTACTCGAAGAGAATTACAAGGATATGAAATCATGCATATAAGAGATCAGAAGAAACTCAAATAAGATTCATAGATAATTTGATCATAAATCCTCAATTCATCGGATCTCGACAAACACACCGCAAAAGAATATTACATCGGATAGATCTCCATGAAGATTATGGAGAACTTTGTATTGAAGATCCAAGAGAGAGAAGAAGCCATCTAGCTACTAGCTATGGACCCGAAGGTATATGGTGAACTACTCACGCATCTTCGGAGAGGTCATGGTGTTGATGAAGAAGTCCTCCGTATCCGAATCCCCCCTCCGACAGGGCACCAAAACGAGCCCCAGATAGGATCTTGCGGAGACAGAAGCTTGCGGCGGCGGAAAAGTATTTTCGTGGACCTCTGTCGCAGTTTTGGAATTTTTCTGAATTTATAGGCGGAAGAGGTAGGGCATACGTGCCACAGGGGGCCCACAAGCCTACTAGGCGCAGGCCCACCTGGCCGCGCCTAGGGGGCTTGTGGGGTCCCCTGCTGGCCCCTGCCTTGGTTCTCAAGTCAGGCGCGTATCTTTTGTTCCGGAAAAAATCTTTTCGGAAGTTTTATTCCGTTTGGACACCGTTTAAAATCCTCCTCTAAAAAGGGTCAAAAACACGAAAAAACAGGAACTAGCACTTGGCACTGAGTTAATAAGTTAGTCCCAAAAAACATATAAAAGGCATACAAAACATCCAAAGTTTGACGAGATAATAGCATGGAACTATAAAAAATTATAGATATGTTGGAGACGTATCACCGCCCCTGAGCACGTCGCCGCCCCGAGCCCGTCGTCGTCGTCCCCGAGCCCGTCGCCATCGCCCCGAGCCCGTCGTCGTTGCCTCGAGCCCGTCGTCGTTACCGCCCCGAGCCCGTCGTCTCCGTCCTCGCCGCCCTGAGCCCGTCGTTGTCGCTACCCCAAGCCCATCGGCCCCGGTGAGCTCCTTCGCTACCTAATTAAATTGCTAGTTTGAGATGTATTTTAGTTTTAGATTTCATATGAAATTGGATGAGTCAAAGATGAGTCAAAGCTTTTGCAAATTTAGTTTTAGATGTATTTAGTTTTAGTTTTTGATTTTTGTTGGTAACAAATGAGGGCTTTAAATATATGAATTCCACATTTATTCTTTAAATAGTTGTAGAAATTGTTCTCAATGTCGATGATACCCATCCTGCATCCTCGTCATCGACTCGCTGGCGACCACCTGCTTGATAGGCTCCATCATGTACGGGACTGGGCTCTGCCGGGCTGGCACTAGGAGGTGCTACCTTCTGGGGCGCGCATCTTGGCGAGGAACCAGGCTCCCGTTGTAGACCCGGAGCTTCTTTGGTGGCGGTCGCGTGGGCCACTTTTGGTGCGGAGGCAGCCGACCCCCGAGGAGGAGGTACTTCGCCGTGTGAGGGCGGAGGATGAGCACGTCCGTCGCTACTTGGTTGCGTTGGACACCAGGTTCTCCAATACCTGGTAGGTTCTTCAGGGATCTCACCCGAGCTATGATCCTGTTATGGTTCCTTATCTATGGGTTTCCACCGCCCGTGCCTCAGTACAACGCCAACTCTTTGGGTGATCAGTTGATGATGAACCGCGAGTGGAAGAGCTTATACTAGAGATGTATTCAAGATTATATTCGATAAAATTCGAGATGTATTAAGTTGATTATTGGTTGTAACTGAAAGAAAACCTTTTTGACTCTTGAGATCTATTGCATTATATATCATAACGTACATCTATGAACTATTCAAGATTTGAAAATGAAATATAAAAAAGTTTGTGCATGTTTAAAACATAGAAGTCCGTGTAATTTGGTTATTCATACAAGGAGCTGAAATATTTGCAGAAACTATGGATCAAAGAGACTTGGAACAAGACCAGTTGTTAGGGGAGATAATCCTCGTCGGAGGTGATTTCTTGTCGTATCTTAACAATGAAATATTTCAGCAAGGAGAGGATGACGTCTCGGGTGATTGAACAATGGAGGAGGAAGGACATGATGATGATGGTTCCGGTTAAGGAATGCCGGAGAAAGAAGGAGACCATGATGACGACTCCGATGACCGAACGGAGGACGAAGCTGTTGCAAAGTCCGACGAGGTATATATATTAATTAAGCCCGAAGGTATGTACATATATTAACTCTTCTTTCTTATTTTATAGTCCTCCGGATCGAGCCAAACTTCGGTAAAGAGACAAGGCCCGAAGAAAAGGTTGCGCATGGATGAAAAGTTCACGATCACAACATTCACGAACGATGGCCTACCGATTGAACCCAAGCGGAGCAAGGACGCATTTTCTGCTCAGTGCGGAGATATTGTTAGGGACAACATCCCGATCAGCATCAAGCAATGGAATAAGCCTAAGGGCGACGACGTCCCTGAAGGTGATTATGTCACCAATAGGCAGAAAGATGATGTTTGGACCGCGCTGAAGGGAAATTTCACCCTACCGCCAGAGGAGGATCTGAATAAGCTAGTTGTAGAGCCACTGGTCAAGGCATGTGCTCTTAAGAAGATGGCACATCTATTCAGGAAGTGGAAGAATGATTTGAAATCAATGTTTGTTGACAAAGGGAAGACTCCAGAATTCATCGACCGATTTGAGAAGATAAGAGATCACTGGCCCGCATTTGTGGCCTACAAGACATCGGACAAGAGTAAGAAAATGTCAGAGACAAACAAGAATAATGCCGCAAAGAAGAAGTATGACCATCACACGGGGTCAGGTGGCTACCTCAAAGCCCGGCCGTTCTGGGACAAAGCTGAGAATGACCTGATTGCTAAAGGGTTCGAACCACAGACATTGAACTAGCCAGTCCGTTCAAGGACTTGGTTCTTCGGGGTTGGGGGAACTTTGGACCCTGAAACAGGGAAGTGCCGTTGGACGGACGAGCAACTTGCAATACCCATCAACAAGCTTCAGAAGTATATCACTGCATCGCAAGAAGGGACGTTCATTCCCGACAGAGAGAAGGACGGGCTCACTGGGGCCCTAGGGAATGTTGAGCACCCTGGACGAACACGGGGAACACCAGGCTCCGTTCCGTGGAAGGTTGGGTTTCCCGACGCAGGTGGTTACAGAAGCCGGGAGAGAAAGAGGAAAGTGGAGCTCAATGACATGCAGAAGATCCAAGCAAGACTACAAAAGCTTGAGGAACTTGAGAAACAGCGAGCTGCCGGCCAACCATCTTAGCGGCACGAAGCTACCCCAGAAGGTACCCCGCCATCTCAGCGGAGAAGCAGCATGGCTTCCACGGAGCATATTCAGCATGACTTCATGACTCCTAGCTACCCCGTGGATACTATCACGGGGGATCAACATTGCGAGCTTATGATGAATTGTCGGAACCTCACTTTCAAGGCGGCTGCCGGCTCTGTTGCACCTCCTGAACCCAACAGAACTTTTCAATGCCTTCCGATTCCACATGGCTATGCTATTGTGATGGTGGATCAAGTAATGGAGGGATTTGAGGAGCTCGAGCTTGACCACCCTACAGGTGAAGGGGAGAATCAGCTAGTTCGTGCTCTGAGGAGTACATGTCTATGGAAGAAGGAGTTCATCAAGCTTCCAAACTGGACGCCTCCTCCCGCTCCTCCTCCTCCGGCGAGTGATCAGGGCACTCCGCGTCCTTCCGCTCCTCCCCCTCCTCCCCCGGAGAGTGATCAGGGCACTCCGCCTCCTTCTCCGACTCCTCCGATGCGTGAGGGAACTTCGCCTCCTCCTTCGCCTACTCCGGCGCATCAGAGCAGTCCGCCTCCTCCTTCGCCTCGTTGGCAACGTAGGAAGACAAACGCCGCCACTCCGGCTCCTCAAGTGCGTCCGAGCAGTCTGCCTCCTTCTCTCAAGCGGCAGAGATACGCCTCCTTCTCTATGGCGGCTAGCAGTACAAGCAGAGGTGGGAAATACGGTCCATGTCTCAAGCCTCTGGAAAAGTTACCATATGAGAGGATAAAGCTGGAAAACGAGGACATATGTCGCGCTGAATTGAGGACCCATTTTGCAAAGAAAACTCCACCTCAAAAGGAGAAGCTAGATCCGGTGAAAGTGGAGCACACTAATAATGAACTGAAGCGACCAGCACCGCCTCCGCCGGATTCCAACTATGACCGCATTCTTAAAAAGACATATGCACAAGCACGGTGGTCGGGAACTACTTCCAGTCATGCAAGGAGAAGAGGGAAAACAATTCCCCAGTTCGGCCAACTGGAGAGGCAATCGTGCCCCCCGCTCAAGGTGTCTAGCGATATCGTCGTTGCTAATCATCCGGGGATGGTGCCCGGTACCAATCCTGATGATTACTTGGGTCATGAGGTAACAAAAGAACAATATAAATACGTGTGCGGGAAGCCTCTCGTCAAACCTGGTCATCCTCATCTAACAACTATGATGCACAAATTGCATGAGTGGTACATGAAAACCTGCAGGGAGTCTGAGAAAAACGTTATGTATGTGGCAGTGAAACCAGAACACGAATTCATTGGACTTCCCATGATTCCTATTCAATTTGAGGAGTTATTTCAGTTATACAATCAACTGGCCCTCGACAAACAACTCATGACTTCCTACTGTCTATAAGTCTCTAGCTCAGTTCGTTTATTGCATGTATATATAATTATCCTCACTATATATATTATGCAGATTGAAGATCGTCGAATTAAAAAAAGCAGGAATCGTCGACGTTGGGTTCATTAGCAAAGAGACCGAGGAGAACTTGCTAAACTCGTTTCCTATACATCAAAACAAAAGGGAAATAATCTTTCCTTACAACTTCAAGTGAGTGTTGTTGTCTTCTCTGTATACTCGGTTTCGCTTACTCGAGGTTAAGTAATGTAATTGATGAGTTATATATGCATGCACAGATACCACTTTATTCTGCTATCCATTGACGTTGGTAGGGCATTAGTAAATGTCTTAGACTTGAGATGTAAAGCCAAAGAGGATTATGCGGACATGACTAAAATGCTCAAGAAGTAAGTCAAGTCAATACCGGGACCATATCGTCATGCAACTTTCATTCATGGGTTGATATCAAGTAACCATTTTCTTTGCCTGGCAGGGTTTGGAAGAAGTTCGCCAATAAGGTTCCCGGTCTAAAAAATAGTTGCGACATGTGCATCTCTAATTGATTCAAATATATCATTACCATGCTTGCTTATGAGTTTGATTGAACTCTATTCTCGTAAAGTATATGTACTAGAAAGAAGGGACTGTTTTATGTGGATACTACGTATGCGAGTTCATTCGCCACTCGACCTCTGAGATGGGCTTCTCTAAGGAACTATTTGAAGTATGTAAATAATATTCACAATTTTATTTTATATATTACCATCAATTGTGTTGAGTTTTATTCATATATATGCATGTATTGACCCCCTTCTTTAAATTAGATTGTGAGATGTGGGATGAACTCCTACCATATGATCGCATACGAGCAATTCAAGAGGAATTGGCGGGATTCTTTCTTGACTATGTCATACCTAAAGACGGAGAATACCATGTGGATTTGTGATTGGATCTTAATTAGATAATGTTAGGGATTGTAGAAGATGTTATATTTTATATATATGTTAGGGATTGTAAATGGTTTCCTTCATTTTCTTATTAGCTAGCGTCAAGTTCTTTCTATCTGTATAGTAGCTAGCGTCGACCAAGCACAGAGAAAGAGAGACCACTTCTCTCTATTAGCTAGCTAACACAATATGAAACCACTGAATTAACCCTCCAAAACCCCCCAAACCCCCCATTCAAAAAAACCCCAGCTCCGGCCAGATGCTGACGCGTGGATGCCATTTGGTCCCGGTTCCTGTGACCAACCGGGACTAAAGTTCCTCCTTCCTGGGCTCCCTGCAGCGGCCACGTGGAGCTCCTTTGGGCCCGGTTCATAAGCCAAACGAGACTAAAGGTTTGGGCCTTTAGTCCCGACCCTTTTGTCCCGGTTCAAGAACTAGGGCTAATGGGCCTCTGGAACCGGGACAAATGGGCCTTTCTCTACTAGTGGATGTCTATCCGGCCACCGTACGTACTGCTCATCCGGTCGTGTCCTGAGAATGAGATACGCGGCTCCTATCGGGTTCGTCGACACGTCGGGCAACCTTGCTGGATTAGTTTTACCTTTTACGAAATATCTTGTGCATCGGGATTCCGGTGATGCTTTGGGTTATCTGAGAGTTGAGGTTTTCCACTAAGGAATCCGAGGAGATCGCGAGTTTCGTGATTGAGGCTTTCTATGCGGCTTGTGGTAATTTATGATGCACTAGTTGGAGCACCCCTACAGGGTTAAATCTTCCAGAAAGTCATTCCCGCTATTATGTGGCAAACTTGGAAACTTTGTTGAACATCCGGCTCTAGATAACTTGAAGTAAACATAATTAAAAATATGCCAACTCTGTGCGTAGCCGTGACTGTCTCTCTCGCAAGTTCCTTCTCCGACTGAGGAAACATTGGGGTTATGTCTAACATAAGTAGGTGTTCAGGATCATTCATTTGATCATCATTAGTTCATGTCTGTTATGCATAGATCATCCCCCTCTTAATCTTGTACACGTAAGTTAGCCACCTCAAATAAATGGTTAGTCGCTTGCTGCAGCCTCACCACTTAACCATGCCTCACCCATTAAGCTTTGCTAGTCTTGATACCTTTGGAAATGAGATTGTTGAATCCCTGTGGCTCAAAGATTACTACAACACCAGTTGCATGTACATGTAAAGAGTTAAGTTGACGTGAGCGCGTTGATTGACCTATTTGGAGTTTCTTCTTCTTCATCATCATCGATCTAGGATGGGTTCCAGGCCGACAGCTTGGGATAGCAAGGATGGATGTCGTTCTTTTATCGTTTGTTTTAGTCCGTAGTCGGACCCTGCTCTTTTACTTGGTGATTGAATATGTTAATGTATTGATGTGAACTTGTTGTAGCTTGTGGCGAGTGTAAGCCAATTACATCTACTCATCTATTCTGTACATGTACTTGTAACGATATTCATTCTTGCGAAACAACGAGATACACTTCTAACCCTATCGAGGCCCTCGTGCCAAAATAAGGATAAGACCACATCTTGGGCGTTACAAGTTGGTACCAGAGTAGTACCGACCTAGGATCCCCCTTGATTGATCGAATTTGGCCGAGTCGAGTCTAGTGAAAAATTGCTTCGAGTCTAGTTATATATCGAATAGTAGGATACGTTTTTCTCCTCTTCTATGCTCAAGTGAGTAATCTTGACGTAAGAATTTTAATTCTACTTCTCTTCTCACTCAAAATTTTTTAGGGTCACACGGATATTTTGGAATCTATATGATGTCGATGTGACAGAGGTTTGTCTTGGTGCCTCCTGTCTGACTTGATTTCCTCCGGGGAGTTGAGCTCCACGGGATTTTTGAGCACATCGCTATCATTCAGATTTCTTAGTATCTCAGGACGGAGGATGTTCGAAATTGCTTGAATACTAGTAGTGGCGAGAGGAGTCCAGCATCCCCAGTACTGGTGTAGATTGTCCAGATGTACTGCCATACTCGTTGTGATTACGAGGATCTGAGATATATGAGGTTCGAAGATTCTGGTTATGTGTTGACGGATGTGATACACTAGACGGGTTAGTGTTATTGTTAGGAGTTGAGTGATAAATTTCTCCTTGTATCCGTGGACCCGATTGCATGACCAGAAATTTCAGAAGTTCTTAGGTAGGAATTCAAGTAGTTACTTATAGGACAATATTCAAACAAATGCATGATGTGAGGTTGGGGTTTGACATCTAGTGGAATACCACAGTAATATCGGACGAAATCTCTGTCATGAATTTGTCTGAGCTTATTTTTCGAGCCTCATCATTTATTTTATTGGAGTATGGTAGTTCAAGTTGCTTCGATGACAAGTGGTGATTTCACATCTTTTCCTATGTGGTGTTCTCACATTTCTATGGGAATGCTAATACTTTTGCTCAATCAAATTATCTTATCAATTCCTTTCAACTGTAGTCGTCATGTTCATTCTTTTTCAACCGGTGTGCTTCTCTTCAAGTGAATTCTATCTTCCCCAATGTTTGCATGGTCAATCTCTCATTTCTTTCGGAGTTTGTCTCATCTTACCCAAGTTGTCCTTGTTTTTTCCCGCCCTCCCACCCTTTTTCTACAGTGATTCAATTATCATCCAAGTGCCTTTCTTTTCATTGATGCTTCCGCTATATTTTCTTCCGTATTGTATCCAGTGGTTCATTGTGCAGATTCTCGGGAGTTCGAGTTCATTATTCTTCATTCTTGTTTTTCTCTTTGGTGGGTTTGATTCAAGCTTTCGGGGTTCATCATATCCTTTTCTTCCTCTAAACATTTCTGTGTTGGAAATTCTCATTCAAGCCTCTATTGTTATTCATCCATCTCTGTTCGATCCGGAGTGCTGAAGATATCTCAGAGGTTTCTTGTTTCAATCATTTCAATTGTTTCAAGGTTCTCACCTCATCAAGTTTTCATTTATACTGATGCAATCAATATTTCTATCAATTGTTTCCACGGTGGTTTCTTTTGAGTGTGCCCATAACCCACAGGTTCTTTCTTAGGATCTTATCTCGCTCTTGTAATCTTTTTGGGGATCTCCAAATCTTTTCAAGTGTGACGTAAGTATGAATTTCATCAGTCATATCTCTTCTCCAACATCCGTTCAAATTAATTTTTATCATTGGCTCAACTTTTTCATATTCCTTATTCTAGAGTGTCTCAGTAGTTCATGGTGTTGTTTCTCGTCATCATTCTCGGCCTGCAAGTTCAAAGGAGTGTTTCACTCAAATCTTGTCCATTCTTTTGAAGATGGTCATCTCAGCTCCGTGTTATCCTCTTATTTGTTTTCGATCCTGAGCGATTCCTTCCATATTTATTTGGAGCATTTCTGTGTTGTTCTCATTTCTTGATCCTCTAAAGGCCACCATTTCACAAGATTTCTTCGTCCTCAGCTTTCATCTTTCGTTCTCAATTCTTCTCAATTTTTATCTCTTTGTTCGTCTCTCAATTATTTCGGTGCCTTGTTCAAGTTCTTTCTCTCAGATTGATCATGCTCTCTTCGTTCTCATGTATCTCCATTCATTTTTGGTATCCCCACTCATTTGCAAATTCTTACCGGTGGCATGTTCAAGCGTTCTCAGATCGAATCATGCTCTCTTTGTCCTCATGTAGCCAGTTCATTTGTATTATCCCCATTCATTCCAATTTTTTACCGGTGTATCCTCCAAGACTTCTTCAAGTTTGTGCTCATATCTCTCCTCAATCTTTTCAAGAAAAATAAGTCATATGCTAAATCTATTGCTTGTCATCAATTTAACTTGATGAAGGATAAGCATAACATAATTCGTATTCTTGTATTACCAACTGATTTCAAGCTTTTTTCAGAGTGGCTCATGATATCAATTATTTTTCTCAAAGTTTTCTTATCTTTTCTTTTTATGGAATTTCAAGCTTTTCTCAAGTATCTCTTCGTGAAGCTCCATCTAAATCTTTGCAAGGCCTCAATCTTATTCTTTTTCAAGCTTCAATTCTTTTCTATGATCCTTCTATTTCAGAGGTACTTGATACGTCCATTTTGCATCATGCTTTTATGTTGATATTTATCGCTTTATGGGCTGTTATTACACTTCATGGTATAATACTTATGCCTTTTCTCTCTTATTTTGCAAGGTTTACATGAAGAGGGAGAATGCCGGCAGCTGGAATTCTGTCTTGAAAAAGAAGCAAGTTTGAGATACCTATTCTGTGCAAATCCAAAAGCCGTGAAAATCAACGAGGAATTATTTTGGAATTTATAAAAAATACTGGGCCGAAGAAGTACCACAGGGGAGCCACCAGGAGGCCACAAGCCTGCTAGGCACGGCCGCGCCTAGGGGGCTTGTGGGATCCCAGTTGGCCCTCTGGGTCCCCTCTTTTGCTACAAGGAGGGTTTCATTCCATAAAAAATCAAGGAGGAGGCTTTCGGGAGGAATCGCCGCTGCCACGAGGCGGAACTTGAGCAGAACCAATCTAGAGCTCCCGCAGGGTCGTCGTGCCGGGGAAACTTCCCTTCCGGAGGGGGAAATCATCGCCATCGTCATCACCAACACTCCTCTCATCGGAGGGGAGTCATCACCATATATCAACATCTTCATCAGCACCATCTCATCTCCAAACCCTAGTTCATCTCTTGTAACCAATCTTCGTCTCGCGACTCCGATTGGTACTTGTAAGGTTGCTAGTAGTGTTAATTACTATTTGTAGTTGATGCTAGTTGGATTACTCGGTGGAAGATTATATGTTCAGATCCTTGATGCTATTCAATACCTCTATGGTCATGAACATAATTATGCTTTGTGAGTAGTCACTTTTGTTCCTGAGGACATGGGATAAGTCATGCTATAAGTAGTCATGTGAATTTGGTATTCGTTCGATATTTTGATGCGTTGTATGTTGTTTTTCCTCTAGTGGTGTTATGTGAACGTCGACTACATAAAGCTTCACCATTATTTGGGCCTAGAGGAAGGCATTGGAAAGTAGTAAGTAGATGATGGGTTGCTAGAGTGACAGAAGCTTAAACCCTAGTTCATGTGTTGCTTCGTAAGGGGCTGATTTGGATCCACTAGTTTAATGCTATGGTTAGACTTTGTCTTAATTCTTCTTTCATAGTTGCGGATGCTTGCGAGAGGGGTTAATCATAAGTGGGAGGTTTGTCCAAGTAAGGGCAGCACACAAGCACCGGTCCACCCACATATCAAACAATCAAAGTAGCGAACGCG
The DNA here is from genome assembly GCF_904849725.1 of Hordeum vulgare subsp. vulgare. Taxonomy (NCBI): domain Eukaryota; kingdom Viridiplantae; phylum Streptophyta; class Magnoliopsida; order Poales; family Poaceae; genus Hordeum; species Hordeum vulgare. The sequence continues at coordinate 539,274,159 of NC_058521.1, forward strand.
AATCATATGAACATGATGAAAACTAGCTTGACAGAAATTCCCATGTGTCCTCGGGAGTTCTTTACCTCCTATAAGAGTTTGTCCAGGCTTGTCCCTTGCTACAAAAGGGATTGGGCCACTTTGCTGCACCATTGTTACTATTGTTACTTGCTACCTGCTACGAATCATCTTATCACACAACTATCTGTTACCGACAATTTCAGTGCTTGCAGAGATTACCTTGCTGAAAACCACTTGTCAAATCCTTCCGCTCCTCGTTGGGTTCGATACTCTTACTTATCGAAAGGACTATGATAGATCCCCTACACTTGTGGGTCATCAAGGCTCTTTTCTGGCGCCGTTGCCGGGGAGTGAAGCGCCTTTGGTAAGTGGAATTTGGTAAGGAAACATTTATATAGTGTGCTGAAATTTGTTGTCACTTGTCACTATGGAAACTAATCCTTTGAGGAGCTTGTTCGGGGTATCTTCACCTCGAACGGAAGCACAAGGAGTTGCTCCTCAACCTGCTGCACCTACTTGAAATATTTGCTATGAATTTCCTTCGGGTATGCTTGAGAAACTGCTGGCTACTCCTTTTACAGGAGATGGAACATCACATCCCGACTTGCATCTAATCTATGTAGATGAAGTTTGTGGTTTATTTAAGCTTGCAGGTTTGCCCGAGGATGAGGTCAAGAATAAGGTCTTTCTCTTATCTTTGATGGATAAAGCATTGACATGGTATAGGCTATGTGATGATACTGGATCATGGAACTACAACCGATTGAAATTGGAATTTCATCAAAAGTTTTATCCTATGTAGCTAGTACATCGTCATCGGAATTATATTTATAATTTTTGGCCTCATGACAGAGAAAGCATCGCTCAAGCTTGGGGGAGGCTTAAATCAATGTTATATTCATGCCCCAACCATGAGCTCTCGAGAGAAATTATCATTCAGAACTTCTATGCTCGGCTTTCTCATGATGATCACACCATCCTTGACACTTCTTGTACCGGTTCGTTTATGAAGAGAGATATTGACTTCAGATGTATTTATTGGGAAGAATTAAAGGCAACTCTGAAGATTGGGAGTTTGATGAAGGTAAGGAGTCAGGTATGAATTTCAAGTTTGATTGCGTTAAATCCTTTGTCGAAACAAATACTTTTTGTCATTTTAGCGCTAAGTATGGACTTGACTCTGAGATAGTAGCTTCATTGTGTGAATCATTTGCTGCTCATACTGATCTCCCTAAAGAGAAGTGGTTTAAATATCATCCTCCCTTATAAGTCAATGTAGTTAAACCCAATCTAGTTGAAGAGAAAGTCATCGCTTATAATGATCCTATTGTTCCTAGTGCTTACATTGAGAAACCACCTTTCCCTGTTAGGATAAAGGATCATTCTAAAGTTTCAACTGTGATACGTAGGGGCTACATTAGAACACCTACACCCCCTCAGCAAATTAGAGTTGAACCTAGCATTGCTGTTATCAAAGATCTCCTATCCGACGATGTTGATGGCCATGATATTCACTTATGTGAAGATGCTGCTAGAATTGGTAAACCACATGCTAGAGACAAACATAGGCCTGTTGTTGGCACGTTTGTTGTTTCTGTTAAGATAGGAGATCATTGTTATCATGGTTTATGTGACGTGGGTGCCAGTGTTAGTGCAATACCTCAATCCTTATATCATGAAATTAAAGACGAGATTGAACCTGTTGAGATGGAACCTATTGATGTCACTATTCAGCTTGCCAATAGAGATACTATCTGCCCTTTGTGAATTGTTAGAGATGTTGAAGTCTTGTGCGGTAAAACGAGGTATCCTGCTGATTTTCTCGTTCTTGCTACCACACAAGATAGCTTTTGCCCCATCATATTTGGCAGACCTTTCCTCAATACTATCAATGCTCATATTGACTGTGAGAAGCAAACTGTCACTGTTGTCTTTGAAGGTGTGTCACATGAGTTCAATTTCTCCAAGTTTGGTAGACAACCTCATGAAAAAGAGTAGCCTAGTAAGGATGAAACTATTGCCCTAGCTTCTATTGTTGTGCCTCCTAGTGATCCTTTAGAGCAATTCTTGCTTGAGCATGAAAATGATATGCATATGGATGAAAGGAATGAGATAGATAGAGTTATCCTTGAACAACATTCTATCCATAAGAATAATTTCCCTGTTGAACTGCTTGGAGATCCACCCCCACCAAAAGCTGATCCTGTGTTCGAGCTTAAACAGTTGCCTGATACTCTTAAGTATGCTTATCTCGATGAAAAAGAGATATATCCTGTTATTATTAGTGCTAGCCTCTCAGAGAATGAAGAAAAGAAGTTACTAAAAACTCTAAGGAAGCACCGTGCTACTATTGGATATACTCTTGATGATCTTAAGGGAATTAGTCCCACTCTATGCCAACACAAGATTAAAACCGATCCTGATTCCAAACCAGGTTCCGATCATCAACGGAGATTAAATCCTAAGATGAAAGAGGTAGTAAGAAAAGAAATACTAAAGCTCGTGGAAGCAGGTATTATCTATCATGTTACTCATAGTGATTGGGTGAGTCCGGTGCATTGTGTCCCTAAGAAGGGAGGTATTACCGTTGTCCCTAATGATAAGGATGAATTGATCCCACAGAGGATTATTACTGGCTATAGGATGGTGATCGATTTTAGGAAATTGAATAAAGCCACTAGGAAAGATCATTACCCTTTGCCTTTTATCGACCAAATGCTAGAAAGGTTGTCTAAACACACACACTTATGCTTTCTAGATGGTTATTCTGGTTTCTCCCAAATACCTGTTGCACAATCTGATCAGGAGAAAACCACTTTGACCTGCCCTTTCGGTACCTTTGCTTACAGACGTATGCCTTTTGGCTTATGCAATGCATGTGCTACCTTTCAAAGATGTATGATGGCTATATTCTTTGACTTTTGAGAAAACATTGTTGCGGTTTTCATGAATGACTTCTCCATTTACGGGTCTTCTTTTGATGATTGCCTCAGCAACCTTGATCGAGTCTTGCAGAGATGTAATGATACCAACCTTGTCTTCAATTGGGAGAAGTGCCACTTTATGGTTAATGAAGGCATCGCCTTAGGACATAAAATTTCTGAAAGAGGTATTGAAGTCGATAAGGCTAAGGTTGATGCGATCGAAAAAATGCCATGCCCCACAGATATCAAAGGTATAAGAAGTTTCCTTGGTCATGCTGGTTTCTATAGAAGGTTCATTAAAGACTTCTCTAAGATTTCTAGGCCTCTTACCAATCTCTTGCAAAAGGATATTCCTTTTGTTTTTGACGATGATTGTGAGGAAGCCTTCGAAATACTTAAGAAGGCCTTGATAACTACACGTATTGTTCAACCACCTGATTGGAACTTACCTTTTGAAATTATGTGTGATGCTAGTGATTATGCTGTTGGCGCTGTTCTAGGACAAAGAGTTGATAAGAAGTTGAATGTTATTCACTATGCTAGTAAAAATCTAGACAGTGCCCAAAGAAACTATGCTACTACTGAAAAGGAATTTTTAGCAGTCGTGTTTGCATGTGAAAAGTTCAGATCTTACATAGTTGATTCCAAAGTCACTATTCACACTGATCACGCTGCTATTAAGTACCTCATGGAAAAGAAAGACGCTAAACCTAGACTTATCAGATGGGTTCTCTTGCTACAAGAATTTGATTTGCATGTTGTCGATAGGAAGGGTGCTGAGAACCCAATAGCAGATAACTTGTCTAGGTTGGAGAATGTTCTTGATGACCCACAACCTATTGATGATAGCTTTCCTGATGAGCAATTGAATGTCATCAATACTTCACGTAGTACACCGTGGTATGCTGATTATGCAAATTATATCGTTTCCAAATATATACCACCTAGTTTTACGTACCAGCAAAACAAGAATTTCTTCTTTGATTTGAGACATTACTTTTGGGATGATCCTCACCTTTATAAGGAAGGAGTAGATGGTGTTATTAGACGTTGTGTACCTGAACATGAACAGGGACAGATCCTACAGAAGTGTCACTCCGAGGCTTACGGAGGACACCATGCGGGAGATAGAACTTCACACAAGGTATTGCAATCAGGTTTCTATTGGCCCACTCTCTTCAAGGATGCCCGTAAGTTTGTCTTGTCTTGTGACGAATGTCAAAGAATAGGTAATATCAGTAAATGTCAGGAAATGCCTATGAATTATTCACTTGTCATTGAACCATTTGATGTTTGGGGTTTTGATTATATGGGACCTTTTCCAAAAGCCAACGGGTATACTCATATCCTAGTTGATGTTGATTACGTTACTAAGTGGGTAGAAGCTATCCCAACTAGTAGTGTTGATCACAACACCTCTATTAGGATGCTTAAAGAAGTTATTTTCCCTAGATTTGGAGTCCCTAGATATCTAATGACTGATGGTGGTTCATATTTCATTCATGGTGCTTTCCGTAAAATGCTTGCTAAGTATGATGTCAACCTTAGAATTGCATCTCCCTATCATCCTCAGTCCAGCGGTCAAGTAGAGCTAAGTAATAGAGAGATTAAACTAATTCTGCAAAAGACTATCAATAGGTCTAGAAAGAATTGGTCTAAGAAGCTCGATGATGCACCGTGGGCTTATAGAACTGCTTATAAGAATCCCATGGGCATGTCTCCGTACAAAATGGTTTATGGTAAAGCATGTCATTTACCTCTTGAGCTAGAGCATAAGGCTTACTAGGCAATCAAAGAGCTCAACTTTGATTTCAAACTTGCTGGTGAGAAGAGGTTATTTGATATTAGCTCACTTGATGAATGGAGAGCTCAGGCATATGAAAATGCCAAGTTGTTCAAAGAAAAGGTTAAGAGGTGTCAGGATAAAAGGATACAAAAACATGAGTTCAATGTAGGTGATTATGTCTTGCTATACAATTCTCGTTTAATATTTTTTGCAGGCAAGCTTCTCTCTAAATGGGAAGGTCCTTACATTGTTGAGGAAGTATATCGTTCCGGTGCCATCAAGATCAACAACACGGAAGGTAATTTTTCGAGATTGGTAAATGGGCAAAGAATCAAGCATTATATCTCAGGTACTCCCATAAATGTTGAAAGCAATATTATCAATACCATAACTCTGGAGGAGTACATAAGGGATATTTACCAGCCCATTTCAGACTCCAAAAACGAAGATGTATGTGATTCGGTAAGTAAACCGACTCCAAAACTTTTCCAGTAGGATGTTTCTCCGTTTTGGAATTCTTAGAAAAATAGAAAAATTTAAAGTAGTCCGGAAAGCGCACGAGGAGGCGACAACCCTGCCAGCCGTGGGCCACCCCCCTGGCCGCGCCCGGGGGGCTTGTGACCACCTCGTGTGCCTCACAGACTCCGTTTTCTTGCGAAGTACTCCTTTTGGTCGGAAAAAAATCATTATATATTCTCCCGAAAGGTCTGACCCTCGTATCACACAATTTTCCTCTATTTTCGTTACGAACTGTTGTGCACACAGATCTAGATCGCTATGGGGTCCCGAAAAGCTCTGAAGGACAAGTTCTTCGAGAAGGTCATCAATCCCTACCTCACGGGAGTGCTGCAACACCCTCGATCTATTGAGATGCGTGAAGGGGTGCTGCACATCCGTGATGTTGAGGGGCCCAAGAAGACCGCAAGCATGGAGGCGAGGCTCGAAGCAATGGAGCAGCAAGTCTTCAAGTGCCAAGGGATGGTGGAACGCGGACTCAACGCCAACCACATGATGATCACGGAGTTCACCAACAAGCACAAGATCGATGCCAATGACATCGGGAAGCACCTCTCCAGGCTCTATGACAGAATTGATCACCTCTATCGTGGTTTTGTCACGGCAGATGTTCTCATGAGAGAACTTAGGTGTGTGGCCATCGCAACCATGTGGCGGCTTGAAGGGGTTGGTCGGAATTGAGAGACGTGAGTTTTACCCAGGTTCGGCCCCTCCGATGGAGGTAAAGGCCTACGTCCTGCTTGTGTTTCATTGATGAAGATGATGATCTCGATTACAAGGGTGCAGACTCGCCACCTCTAATCTCGTGGGTGTCTAATCTGTCTATCTCATGATTTGTCTTGTCTAGTCCTAAGTTGTCAATCTTGTCCCTCTTGGGGCGCCTTACCCCTCCTTATATAGGTGGAAGGGGTAGGTTTACATGTAGAGTCCTACTAGAAGTAGAAATAGGACTAGTCTGTCTTCAATCCTAATCCGGGTCTTGTTTCCTTTGTGAGGGAGTCTTTCCTCTTCTTGGGCCTTTTATTGTGAGCCAGCCCACCTGGCCTCTCTATGAGTCGCCTTATGCCAGGGTGCACGCTGGGCCTTGGGCCTTCATCATTTATCTAAGTCGCCTGTGGGGACAAATATGAGTCGCCCGCCAGGTCACTGCTGAGTCGCCGGTGAGTCGCCAAGTTATTTGGCGGGTCATACTCCAAGCCGGGTTACACTGCGGGGTATATCCCCGACATTAGCCCCCAAGTTTAGCTTGAATTTATTCATGGTAAGCTCCTGAAATAAGAATAATAAATAAGTTAAGGGACTGGCTTGTTCCTCTGGCCGGCTTGATTTTACTCAAGTGGCTCCTTGAAAAATCCGGGTTTCTTCTAGCCGCCTTCAATCATCTCGTAGGTATGTGTCTTTTGCAATAATATATATATATATATATATATATATATATATATATATATATATGCCATTGAGACGGCCTCCAATGCTTTGGCTTGATGAAAACTTGGGAAATAAGAAATCCACACAATGTTGAACCAGCTTCTCTTGCTTCGGCGGGTTATGATTGACAATGGCGGGTTATGATTGCTAATGACGTGTCATGATTATTAGTAGTGCCTCGTCAAACAACTGAACTCCAATTGACAAATCCGTGTGATGTTGAGCCAGTCTTTCAATGCTTCAACTAGATAAAAAATATGTTGAACTGGTCTCCCAATACTTCACCTCCATGACAGAATGAAATGTGCTCTCCAAAATTTTGATATATCCATATTACGTGTAGCCCCCAAGGGCCGGGTTATCAGTGTGTGATGGGCCGGGTCTTCAATTTGAACCTCATGATCTATGAGACAACTTAGTGATATAGCCCCCAAGGGCCGGGTTGTCTTGCCTGCAGCAACCTAGGACTTTAGAAATTATGATCTGAAAAGTGTAGCCCTCAAGTGCCGAGTCGGTTGCGTGCGGCAACTTGGGACTCCCACGTTCTTCTCCTTTGAAAATAAAACATCATATGATGTAGCCCCCAAGGGCTGGGTCATTATGCAATAATGAGAAGGGACTTTGTAAATCTGATGATGTAACCTTGAGCAGCAATGCATAGCCCCCAAGGGCCGGGTCTTTATAAAAAATGATGAGCCGGCTCTTCCTTGAATCCATACTTTGAACAATGAGCGACCTGTAGCCCCCTAGGGACAGCTTATCTCCTTGAAATAGCCAGGTCTGTTGATGATGTGATCATTTGAAAAGCGGATTGCATTAGCCCCCAAGTGTCATGGCGCATGCTTGCAGCAATATGGGACTTGCATACTTTGATGTAATCTTGATTTGAATAATGTAGCCCCCAAGTGCCGGGTTGTGTGCCTGCAGCGACTCGGGGCTATTCCTTCCATTGTAGAATAAAATCATATCCACTCTGTGAGCTGATGATGCCTTTGTGATAAAAGAAATCCTTGACCGTGGTTGCAATGTAACCCGACAAATATATCCTTGAGAAATCCATATGTCGGGGAAATCCATAAGTGTTGTAGTTTACTACAGAACACAAGTTGAAGAAATCCAAGGGCCGGTCAATTAGATGACTCGGCATTATATGTCATAGGGCGGCTCTTTGACAATAGTCAATTCTTCCGAGCTGGCTTTAAAAACCCCCAATCATTTAACACTGGTTATGATAAACCATGATAAAAATCCAGCCAAATTGGCTATTCAAAGATTTATTTGCACCTGCAAGAATTTATGCTTTGACCCGGTTTGAAGACCGGCATGATATGTATGTATGATGCGTGATGCAATGCAAGATGATGCATGTATATGATATGATAAGTATGGCATCAAGCTATTTTAAATAAGCCGGCTCAGTGAGTCATAGCGGCCGGCTCAGTGAGTCACGGCGAGTCTCATAAATCTGTGAAACCTTGTGGCAGTGCCAGGAAGGTAAAAAATAGCAATTTCGTTGGCTCATCAGGTCGCGACAGGATAGGGCGAGTTAAATAAACTCAAGCGCCACCCAAGGGAGACTCTTGTATCAAAAGCTCAAGTATTTAGACCGGCTGATCAGGCACAAGTCAAGCTTCAGTGAAGCGGGTTCAATGAACCAATGGTTTCTCTATTTTCCATTTGAGGTGCTTGCCGGTACCAGACATGTTTTAACCAAGGCAAGTTGAGGGTCCATGAGCGGAATAACTCACCAAGAGTTCATGGGTCCATATGGCGATTCGGCCAACACACAGTCCAGTATAACCATTTGTATTGCGGTAATTTTTTGCAGGCCAAATGGGTAGTAAGGCTGATCTCAGTGAGAGGAAGCCCCCAAGTGACCTATGATTAAGGGAAAGACCGTCATAGGATTGTAGAAGCGTATACACTATTACCACAAAACGACTTAGGAACAGATTGCCCCCAAGTAAGCCGGCCTAATCCTCAGAATCATATAAGGCGCCCAGTTTTGAACCGTGCAACGTGGCAACTTTGGTCCTCTTCGGCTTACGAGTATCCAGTTTGAAATAAGTGCAGCATGGCGACTTATGCTCTTTGATACTAATAGCGTCCATGCTTGGACGACTTTATGAATCATCCGCCAATTAGGCCGGGCACCCATGTTTGGGAGGTCGCATCATGGCAACTTGTCTTCTTGGCGATTCTTAAATCTTCTCGTCAATGAGGAAGCAGCCCCGGAACTGGCTTAGTTTTTCCGTAACGACTTGGGGTTCTTGAATTATTCATCCCAGTTGAGCGTACCGAGCCATGTCCATGTAGCCCTCGAGTCTTAAGTCGACTCAAGGAGGCGGCTTGAGAGTCTCCATACTTGATTGTGGCATAAACCGGCGGAGAAAAGATACGGGTACTCGCTCCATCTCCGAGATATAAAGCCACTGCATCGGCAAGTTGATGTTGTCCGGATCACGAAAGCGATGCCGCGTAAGCTGTCTTAGTTGCGCGGACATAAAAGTTGGCCGCGTTATTGTAAATCGCCGCAGACGACGAGTTGGCCGCGTCATTGGAAATTTCCACGGGCGATGAGCCAGCTGTGGCGTTGTAAGCTGGTGCGGACAACGAGTTGACAACGTCATTTTTGTAATAGACAATTGACCTGCATATAAAAATATTGCAGGAGGAATAATTGTCTTTGAACTAAAATAATATGTATGGCAAATAGGTAGGAAAGATAGCACCTGATATTTTTATGAATGCGTCCGTGCTTTTGGAGTGTCCTTATATTTCAGATTACCCTTTTTATTTGTGGAACATAGGAATCTTGTTGAGAAGTGTGCCATCATGCTTCATAATTAGTATTAAGCTTATTTGTTGAAACGTGGCGGCCAGAACTCTTCGCGACCGCCTGGATGGATGAGCTTGTTCAGACTTGATTTGGTTGTAGTCCTCACACACCTGCAGCCCCCCGCGTGATACAGTTGTTGCAGGGCTGGGGCTGACTGGATTTTTTTGAACAAATGTGATGTTCGTCATGTACACAAGAAGTATATGATCCGGCTTCTATCCACCCTTGTTGAAATAGCTAAGGAAAATTTCCCATGAAGGTCACCCGTCCGTTGGTTCATGTGCTGATTTTGATAGGAAAATAGCTAGATGGATGGATTGTCTTCTCTCCCTTTCGTTAGTCACCTCTTAAATTTGACTCCTGTACTAGTAGCATCACACCACGCTGTACGAGTTGGAGTCGTATTACTAGTCTTCTCGGATGCGATTTCTTAGGTCCGTACACGCGTATACGTGCTGTGGATTTTTTTTCACTATTTTGATCCTTAAGGCGCAAGTTCATCACGTAACGAACTCGGTTCGAAAGTATTTCATATTTTGACCCTTTTGGAAACGCCATAGGCCGTGGCGTTGCAGGCCTTATGCCAAACGCCAGTCTACTGGACGTTGCAGGCCTCATGTGCAATGCCAGTCTACTGGACATTGCAGCCCTTAGCAGGAACGTCAAGGAGGCTGGCGTTGGAGGCCTCATAAGTAACTGCCCCGCGTCCCTTCGTCCACCTCCAGATCTTTCTTCCTCTTCCTCCACGAAAAAGCTCTCCCTCCTCCTCTAGATCCCCCCCTTCGATCTCCCTCCTCCCCCAACCGTTTTGTTGGTTCTTTGGGGCAAATCGAAGAGGCCAGTAAGCTCCTTCAATCGCTCCAATTAGTTTTTGCAATGATTTTGTATTTGTGTAGATTTTTTTTGCACTAGGTGTACCTATGTTTTGAAGTAAAATTTATTTTGTGATTGTTAATAGGTGTAGTTTATGGTGTGTAGGTGTAGTTTTTGGTGGCTATATGTATAACCTAGGTTTTGTTCATATTATCCGCATTAGGTTCATGCCTAGGTTTAGTTCATATTATTCGGCCCGATCAAGAATTTTGTTCATATTATGTAGGATGTTTCGGCCCGATCAATATCCAGGTCTTGATGACTACTACGAGCAGAAGCATCGTGTGGTGCTAATTGAAAGAGGAGAGGTAATTATGATTTTGTTGATGATTATTTTTATATACTCCATGATTTTTATATTTTGACAAGTTGAGTCAATTAACAAATTATGCCTTTGTTTGTTTAGGTTCCTCCACTACTTCGTTTGAGGGGGCACAACCCCAATGAAACTCTTGTATATGACCCTCGTTACGAGCCATATTTTAGAAGGATGGATCTTCTTCAATTTGTGCTCAACTTTAAAGGCACACCACCATGGTTGAACGCCACGGCCCTAACAGCACTTATGGATCGATGGAGGCCGGAGACGCACTCTTTTCACCTTCCTCTTGGTGAGATGAGCATAACCTTGGAGGATATTGCTATGATCTCCGGGTTTCCTGTCGAGGGCAGGGCTCTTACAGGGAAGGTTAGGGCCGCCGGGTGGCGACAACGGGTTGCAACATTGGTTGGTGTTGAACCCGAGCCATGGATTGATGAAACTAGGAAGGATCCTAGGCCATCCGGTGTGTTGTTCTCTTGGATACAGAGACATTTTCACAGATGCCCAAGGGATGCTAGTCTGCTTGTTGTGGAGAGGTTCGCGAGAGCTTATCTCTGGAATCTTTTGACCCAAGTGGTGTTTCCGGATGGCAGTGGGGACAGAGCCTCATGGATGTTCTTGGATCCTCTTCGTGACTGGGATGTGAAGTGGAGTTGGGGTTCGGCGGCACTAGCCTTCTTGTACCGTCATGTATGGCTTAATATCATGCATTGTCATTTTATTCAATGAGATATGATGCATTTTCATTTTATTAAATCTGTAGTTGGATGGAGCATGCATGAGGAGTAAGCCGACGTCCTGTCTTGGAGGTTTCGTCTGGGCCCTACAGGTTTGGATGTGGGAGCGTATCCCTGTTGGCCGGAACTTCAGCCTTGCTCCGGAAGAACCCTGGAAGTACCCGTTTGATGGGGACGAGGAGCGATACCCCACTATCGCACACACATGGGCTAATGTCCAATGGATGAGTATCACGGCTATGGGGCTGTATAAGGCATACATAAGCGAGCTTGACATGCTAAATTACGAACAGGTAAATGCTTTATCAAATTTGCTGATTTTTTTTCATGGATGGTTGAGGGACTTGTTGTTACGTAGGTTAATTGGAGGCCATACACGGTACTTAGGCAGTATCCTCTAAGCAACATGTGCCTTCGTGACCAGCATCTTTGGCGTGTGCGGTGCCCGATGATATGCTTTTCTGCGGTGGAGTGGCATCTTCCTCATCGTGTTTCAAAGCAGTTCGGGGTACAACAACGCACCCCGCCGGATTACGTCGAGACAAGTGTGAAGCTACATAAGTGAGTCTTTTGTATCACGTGTTTCTCCTGTTGATCAATGTCTAACATGAAAAAATGAAACTGATGTAGTATTCTAATGCTTTGTAGGACAAACCGGCAAAGCAATAAGACTGCCATCAATTGGGAGGAGCACCACATTACTTGGGTGGACATGTGGAATGCTCAGAGACAACATCGAGTTGAAAATGATGAAACACCCGATACTGACGAGGCGTCATACTTAAGGCATTTGGAGTGGATGTGTACAGAGTACAAAGTTATCCATAAGGCTGCCTGGACTCGTTCCGATTGCTTGGACTTACTGCCGAGTGAGGCTGCTGATGCTGCATTCAACAATTCAATTAGGGAGACAGTTGGAGCGCATCTTGACTATGGTCCTCTCCATGACCGAGTGGTACGTCCCTCCTTTAAAATATAAGCAAGTGTCATTTATTCGTGGATGGTATGTCACATGTGTTTTATCGAGGGCACGGAGCTATGGAGATGTATCAACGAGAGTAACATGGTCCTTGCCCGTGCCCCATGTCCACAAACGGACGGACTTGTTAGAACTACTCTGCAGGTTTGAGGCCTTGTTAACCTTTGTTTTGTCATACCTTTGTTAGCATATTAGCATGTCATTATCTTTTCCTTGCGCAGAAGGTCGCCAATCGGTGCCGCACACTAGCGGCTTTACTTTCTTGCCACGGTGTTTCGTCCACCGATGTGAGGGCACGTGCGCAGTACATGATGGATGTGCAGTCTTCCGCTCGTCCGTCTGCCAGCCGGCCACGGGCCTCTTCCGCTCGTCCGTCTTCGAGTCGAGCACATGTTTCTTCTAGCCGAGCACATGAAGAGGAGATTGAAGAAGAAGATGAGTCCGACAACGACGCCGCGGATCCAGACTTCATTGAGTTTGGGGCTTCGCAGATGGAAGATGCTCTGCAGCCAAGTCAACCCACTCGGCCAACGGAAAAAACACGTCGAGCTAGCTCAAGGAACATCAGATGTCCTGGCTGGCAGAACACTCCAGAGGGCTACGTTACTAAGGGCAAGGTGGCTGCAAAGAGAGGGAGGAAGTGAAGTGTTATGACCTATGTCGTATTCTGAGTGTTATGATGTTGTCTATTGAACTATGTTTTCTGTTGAACTATGTTGTTTGTTGAACTACGTCTATTGAACTATGAACTATGATGTTATGCTGAGTCTTATGATTTAAATTATGGTGTTATGCTTTGAATTATGGTGTTATGTTTTGATGAATGGTGTTATGCTGTGAATTATGGTGTTATGTTTTGATGAATGGTGTTATGCTGTGAATTATGGACTTACGATTTAAACTATATTCTATGAAATATGTTTGTTGATCAAAACAGTGAAAAAATCTTGTTTTGGGGTACTGGACTAAGGAAACGCCAGGGAGCCTGGCGTTTCTGGTTGGGTCTGCAACGCCAGCAGGTCTGGCATTTCTTCGCTGGGTGCAACGCTGGCGAGGACCCCAGCACTGCGGTACTGGACTAAGGAAACGCCAGGGAGCCTGGCATTTCTGCTTTGGTCTGCAACGCCAGCCTCCTTGGCGTTTCTGCTAAGGGCTGCAACGTCCAGTAGACTGGCGTTGCACATGAGGCCTGCAACGTCCAGTAGACTGGCGTTTGGCATAAGGCCTGCAACGCCACGGCCTATGGCGTTTCCAAAAGGGTCAAAACGTGAAATACTTTCGAACCGAGTTCGTTACGTGATGAACTTGCGCCTTAAGGATCAAAACAGTGAAAAAAATCCACGTGCTGTCTTCGTTGATTGCCGATATGGGAGCTGACTTTTTGTCTGTCTGGGCAGATTGCTTCAGTTAGCGACCTTAGATAATTACTCAGTTGGTGCTCTCTGTCCTTTATAGGTAATATGGATGAACACCGATGAATAAAAATGCTCGTGCACACTCCATCTCTGGGATATAATGCGAGCTTTGGAATGAAGAATTGTCCTATATAAAAAATATCGCCAACCAGAGTACTTGCTCTTTGGAAAATAATAATTATGTGCTAATAAAATAAACTAGATGGATATCACCTGGTATGAACGTGGATGCTTTCTCAGCTAGGCATGGACGTAGACCCAGAGCAATATGGGCAGTTGTTCTGTATCTTTCCCTTCAAGTCTTGACAGAAGACGATCGGCATCGTTGTCTCTACTGATGCACGAGTACGTACGCCGTCGGTTGAACTACTGCGCGTCTGCTCCGCAGCCGAACTCGCCGGATCAATCTGCGCTCTTTTCCTGATGCTTGGCGAGTGATCAGGTGTTGCGTGTGTGCGTGCATTACGGATGGATTGATCTCTAGCTAGCTTGTGAGTGAATGGATCATTCTCTCCTTCTCTGAACGTGCATGTAACGGATGAATGTCTGGCATGTGTTAGTGCGGACATGGGTGCCGCCCTGGCGTAGTGACGCACCTAGGCCGGGTGAGGCCGACTCAGCGCAATGATGCAAGGCCGGGACTAAGCATGGCAGAGTTTAGCTGGCGGCTGAGGCGATACGAGGCGAAGCAAGGCGAGCTATGGAGGATGCAGCAGGCGGAAGACGGTTCGCACGACCGTCGGCAGAGAGCGGCGGCTGAGGCGAAGCGAGGCGAGCCATGGCGGATGAAGCAGGCGAAAGGCGACTCGCGCGGCAGGCGGCAGGGAAGCGGCGGGTGAGGTGAAGCGAGGCGAGCCATGGCGAATGAAGCAGGCGAAAGGTGACTCGCGCGGCAGGCGGCAGAGAAGCGGCGGGTACGGCTCGAGTGGCTCGGCGAGCCGGTGAGCGCGGCGGTAGAGCGAGGCAAGGCACAATGACGAGGCGGATCATGCGGGCACTACGACGACGGAACCAACATGGGCGCATGCGTTGCCGAGGCAGCCTGAGTGAGCCATAGCTGATGCGGCAGGCGCGGCGGTAGAGTGGCTCCAGAGCGAGCAGTGGTCGAGGCAAGGTGAGACCATGGTGGCTTGGCCAGCGCAATGAGGCGGCAGCAGAGGATCAGCGCAGTGAGGTGAGGCCATGGTGGCTCGGCCTGCACGGACATGGCTCGGCCACAGTAGTAAAGTAGCAGCAGAAGATGAGCGCGGTGAGGCGAGGCCATGGCGGCTTGGCCAGCGCAGCGAGGTGGGAGCAACGGCAGGTAGGCGCAGGGCGCGCGGAGGCGAGTCCGTGGCGGCGGCTCGTGACAGGAGACGGGAGTTGTGGAGGCCGAGTCTGCATCTCGGTTTATTTCCTCGTCGCGATTTTTTTTGCAAACCCTCATCCACTTCTATCTCCAGGAGACCATGAAACACGACAACTCATCAGGATTTAGCTTTTGGTCCTTTTCCTTAGTCTTCCTTTTGGCCAAGTGGTAGCCTGGCAACAGCGGACACTTTGATTTCGTGGTGATACGAGGCACATGTATGCCTTACTCCTGTTGATCTCGGACTCGGCAGTGCAACCGATGAAAATCCAATCGATCTCGGCGACTTGGATGAAAGCAGCGACTTGATGAATCGCAGGTCAACAACAACGTATAGACCGCAACCCTAATATTCTCTTGCTCAACATCATCCATGACGTAAATCCTTTCACCCGATTCTTTTTCATCCAGTGCAATAAATCACGAGTATCTTGATCGCTGAAGATATCCCTCCAAGAACACAATTCCACTGTGCGATAAGCCCCACGGTGGGCGCCAACTGTCGTGGTTTTGTCATGGCAGATGTTCTCATGAGAGAACTTAGGTGTGAGGCCATCGCAACCATGTGGCGGCTTGAAGGGGTTGGTCGGAATCGAGAGACGCGAGTTTTACCCAGGTTCGGCCCCTCCGATGGAGGTAAAAGCATACGTCCTACGTGTGTTTCATTGATGAAGACGATGATCTCGATTACAAGGGCGCAGAATCGCCACCTCTAATCTCGTGGGTGTCTAATCTGTCTATCTCATGATTTGTCTTGTCTAGACCTAAGTTGTCAATCTTGTCCCTCTTGGGGCCCCTTACCCCTCCTTATATAGGTGGAAGGGGTAGGTTTACATGTAGAGTCCTACTAGAAGTAGGAATAGGACTAGTCTCTCTTGAATCCTAATCCGGGTCTTGTTTCCTTTGTGAGGGAGTCTCTCCTATTCTTGGGCCTTTTCTTGTGAGCCAGCCCACCTGGCCTCTCTATGAGTCGCCTTATGCGAGGGTGCACGCTGGGCCTTGGGCGTTCGTCATTTATCTAAGTCGCCTGTGGGGACAAGTATGAGTCGCCCGCCAGGTCACTGCTGAGTCGCCGGTGAGTCGCCAAGTCCTTTGGCGGGTCATACTCAAAGCCGGGTTACACTGCGGGGTATATCCCCGACAACCTCCAAGCCCAGATCTATGACCTGCAGAACCAAAACTGTGAGTATGAGTATAGATTTAAATCAATACGGTTGGCTGTAGATTTGAGGATTCTGGAGACTCGATCATCTTTCCATGATGGAGCACCTATGCCTTGGGAGACGGAGGATCAAACCCAACTTGCAACAACTCCACCACCATCACCTCCAAAGGAAGACAACTAAGCATGGGTATGGGCAATCCCTTTGGCTTGTGCCAAGCTTGGAGGAGTTGCCCGGGTATCGTATCACCATCACATCTTTTGCCTTAACCTTTTCTTAGTTTGATCCTTTTTGGTTTTATCTTTCTCTAGTAGAATAAAGTTCTTAGTGTTTTAGGCTTGAGTTTTGCTTTGTGTCACCCCCGATGTATTCGAGTTCGTGAGTCATATAATAAAGAGTGTTTTAGTTAAGGGCCTGGCCTCATGCCATGATCTGAAAGAAAAGAATGATGAAAGAACAAAAGCATGTAAGGTCATGTAATGATCTTATGGGAAGTGATGGCTCCACATATAAAAAGAATGTTGATTGAAACTTGTTGTGGGTGGACAAACGTAGACCTTGGTCATTGTTGCAATTAATAGGAAGTGATAAAGAAGGAGAGGTTCACATATAAATATATCATCTTGGACACCATCTATGATTGTGAATACTCACTAAACTATTGCATGCTTAGAAGTAGATCACTACTGGAATCTGCTAGTTTGCCAACAGCTTTAAGCTTTGCCGTCAGCAATTTCACGGGGCTGACGGCAAAGAGACTTTGCCCTCAGCCAAAATGAAAGCTGACGGCATAGGAGGGGCTGACGGCAAATAAAATCTCTACCGTCCGCTTTATCTAAGACGGTAGCCAGCTGACGACAAAGGACAAAGAAAGCTGTCGGCATAGAAAGGCTGACGGCATAGGGGCTAACACAGTCGCCGCCTCGACCAGAAAAAAAAACGGGGGCTGTCTTTGCCGACAGCCAGCTGAGGGCAAAGACTAACGGCTGTCTTTGCCGACAGCTGGCTGAGGGCAAAGAAAAGTGCCTTATCCCCCCGTGCCTACCTCTCTTAACTTCTCTCTCTCACCGTTCTCTCTCTCACCCTCCCGCGCATACTCTCTCCCCCGCACTGCGCCGCCCCGCCCCTCGCCGGCCCTGCGCCGCCGTGCGCCGGCCCCGCGCCGCCGTGCGCCGCCCCTCCGGCTCGGGCCCTCGCCGCGCCGCCAGCCGCCGGACGACGAGGCGCCGCCCGCCCCGGCCCCCACCGCCCCCCGCCCGACGCCGCCGGAGTCCCCTCCTCCTCCCCTCCTCCAGGTCTTCAGCTTTTCAGATTCATCCCGTTCTGCAAATTTGTTTACAACATTTAGCAGCTGAGCAGAGAAGCATGCCCAAATGATATGCACTCCCGAGCACAAAACGATGCCCAAATGCTATCTTTTTATTGAAAAATGGCGCGTATTGATAATGCAGCTGAACTGCCTGTTTCCATACCTAGAATATTTCCATCAGGGCTCCACAGACACCTATTGACACATATTGCAGCATCTTTCATTAGTGCAGCCTGAACAAAGAACAACACATTTTATGCATTAGAAGTTCAGAACTCACAATATAAGTCAGAATGCTGCTAATTGCAGGCTTACAGCACATTAGAAGTGGCTAACAAAACGGAATAAAATAGATCCAAGAATTTATCATTCAAATAATGACCTGCAATGGCAAGGTACAGGAGCCAATGTCCCAAACTTTAAATGTCTTGTGTGCTATCCTTTCGCGTGAACCAACTTCCCATATCCTGATGTCACCAACATTTGTTCCAACTGTTTTACAGCAGAGATATTAAAATACACAATATGCACTAACAAAGTAAAAAATTCAAGAACCAAGCTAAGTGTTTGAAGCATGTACCTAGAAGAATAGTTTGTTGAACAGGATGGAAATCCAGGCTCATAACATTAGAACCCTGATTGAGTGTGCGAACAACTTGTTTGGGGAGGTCTTCTTGACTGTAAACATTGGGAGGATGGCTTGCACCAGAGAATGACACCTGAAATAGTTTTGTAAGGTGTCAAAACTGCTTCATCAATCTGCTGTTACAGAAATGAGCAAAGAGCAGAAACTATGGCAAAGTCCACGTTCACCCAAATACCTCATCTGGCTGGCCTACACGCATTCTTTTCATCAGATGTTCAGAATCTGCAGACTGATAGTCAATGCCAGGCGCACTTGTAGGAGTCCTTGGATGCTTTAGAAATGCCGCTGTAAACAAATAGAGCATCCATTGGAACAGTGACATACACCATTTTGCTGAACTGCAGTTTTATGATACCTGTGTTTGGTGGCTGAACAAGACCGGGCAGCCCTTGTGCAATAGCAGGATGTGGTAAAGAGGGATTGGGATTTGTCATCCAACCAGCAATTGCATTTGGAGATGGTGAAACCACAGGTTGAAACGGCTGCGAGATTGAGAATATAGTAAATGATAGGATGATATAAAATGTCAAAATGTTCAACTATAGCTGTGATACGTACAGCATGAGCACCCATCAGAGGGAATCCAGCTGTCTTGGGGATTGGTCCAACAAGAGGACCATTTGCAGGGGGGAGCTCTTGCTCCATTGGTAGGAGCAGCACAGGAATGATCCGTGAAGAGTGTCTTTATGTCAGGGTTTGGTCTAGGATTCTTGCAGAGCTGATGTTGCCAGTTAAGACTACATGACATAAAAAAATCAAAGCAGTCCAGTTAGCATCA
This sequence comes from Hordeum vulgare subsp. vulgare, assembly GCF_904849725.1. Lineage (NCBI taxonomy): Eukaryota > Viridiplantae > Streptophyta > Magnoliopsida > Poales > Poaceae > Hordeum > Hordeum vulgare. Next base: position 539,293,222 of record NC_058521.1, read on the forward strand.
CCCTCCACAAGAAACTAAAGCAAGAGAAGGCAATACCGAAAGCCTTGTAGGCCAAACACCAAGCATTGCATGTGTTGAATATAGGGAGTATGCAGAAAAAATAGAAAAAAATATGGCACGTCACAAACCTACACATATTTGTTATATAGCCATCAACAGTGACATAATGAGCAACCTCACCTTAATGAGTTTGTCATCGCCACATGTAATAATTGATAGGGACTTGTTGGTGTGAGAGAATGCAATGTCATTGACCCCGCCAATGTGAGCATCGATCTGTGCAATTCACAAAGAATCAAACAGTTAGAAACCTTTAAGGGGTTGCAATGAGGATTAGTTTGGGCATTATGGGGAGTTAAGGACTCTGTCCACCTAAGGGCTCGAATCCAAACTCCATGTTGTCAAACAGACCGAAAGGGGGTGTACATGGAAAACTATTTGATATATAGTCTCATCAATATGCACGTACCTCTGCTTGCTGTCTTAACTCTCCATTAGGAACAAACGTATAAATCTGGAAGCGCGGGGCCTCTCCCTCCCGCCGGTCCGTCCGCGCCAGGTCCGGCACGAGAGCTCTAGACTTTCCTTGATGATTTTAAAGATGTTCTAGACTTTCAGCATAGATATGCAAGCAAACATCAGAGAGATTACTGTCAATTTCATTTGCGGCAATAAGAAAACCATTGCAAATTGACAAACTATTTAATCTGACCACAACATGCATGTCAGCTACTGTATTTAATGTTTATAAAAAATATATATAATTCAGTTGTAGCGGTAAGAATCTGCAAGCATGTAGAAAATATACCTACAGAACAGTAGCCTATGCCATGCAATGCACCATATCACAAATTAAATTTAGAATCTTGACCACTGATTTGAGGCATATATTGTTAGCTTTTATACATCAATTTATCCCTTTTCAACTATAAATCAACGGAAATATCTAAGGAGAAATGCACATCTGCATTCTGTAAACAATATATGAGTTTTTTTAAACTATCGTGCTGATGACACTATCTAGCTAGGTATTTTTAGTATTAAAATGCAAAGGTGTTGCGTAACCAATATGCGTCTCCCGTTCAAAAGGGTTCCTGTCATAAATATGCATGCATTTGCATATTTATAACGGTGATTCTTTCGAATTGTCCAACGTTATCCATGGACAGCCCGAGTATGTGTAGATTGGGTCGTTTCCCACGCTTTGCTCCGGATCCCATGCAGAGTTTCGACAGCTCCTCCTTGTTGTTCTCCGGGTACACATCCTCTCGGTTAGTTTCCGAGACGTGTATCAGGAGAACAGCGGGGAGGTGCTGCCGAAATTTTGCGTTGGGTCGGGAGCAGAGCAGTGGGAAATGACCCAATCTACACATACTCGGGTGGGATTAGGACCCATCTTTACCTAGTAGCTGGTAGGTGTGCATGCCGTGCATCCCAATGTATTAACCATGATTAAAAAATGGCCATAATTAATTTAACATACTTGATGAATTGATATTTTATATTGTTTTATATGTGGATACTATGTAGCTAGCTTGCCAGAATGACTGATCGTGAATGGATGTACACCGGTCACCATAGTCAGAGAGATATGACCGATGAATGGTTGAGCAAAACCTATGAATTCGTGGAAACGGCGTTTTCTAAAGGCCAGCCAAAAACATGGTGCCCCTGCACTAAGTGCATGAATTATTCGCGACAGACAAAGGATGTAATGGGTAAACACCTGCAGATGCGTGGTTTTACTCCCGGCTATACCTTGTGGACATTTCATGGTGAGTCGGCCCAACGTAACAGAGACGAGGTGTTGCGTCGACGCACCGATGATCATGGTACAGGGATTGAAGACATGGTGAATGACTTTGATGATGCTCGGAACAAGGACGGAGAGATGGAGGAATCCGCGAAAGCCTTCTATGCCATGTTGGAGTCTTCAAAACGTCCTCTTCACGAGCACACTAAGATTTCTCAGCTAGATGCCATCGCACAAGTAATGGCTCTGAAAGCCCAGTTCAACATTGGAAGAGATCTGTTTGACTCAATGATGACCCTATTTGGGCGCTTTCTACCAGAAGGTCATATTATGCCTTCAAACCTATATGAGTCAGACAAAATCCTTAGTGCACTCAAGATGCCGTATGAGCAGATACATGCTTGTGAGAAGGGATGTGCCTTATTTAGGAAAGAGTATGCGGAGGAAACATATTGTCCATTTTGCAAGTCCTCCAGATATGTTGAGGTAGAAAATGGTGAAGGTGAGAAGAAGCAGAGCAAAATCCCCGTGAGTGTCCTACGGTATCTGCCGATCCTACCAAGACTTCAACGACTTTACATGCTTGAAGAAACAGCAAAACAGATGACATGGCACAAACATGGAATTAGGAAAGAATTAGATGAACACGGAGTTCCGATGTTGGTACACCCTTCAGATGGTGACGCATGGAAGGCATTCGATAGTATACATAAGGAAAAAGCTAAAGAACCAAGGAATTGTCGAATCGCCATCAGCCTCGATGGGTTCAATCCTTTTGGTATGACGGCTACCCAATATAGTTGCTGGCCTGTATTTTTCATTCCCCTCGATCTTCCACCATCATCCATTATGCAAAGAAAGCACATATTTCTGACGTTGATAGTTCCAGGGCCAAAATACCCGGGGAAGAATATGAGTGTGTACATGCAACCGCTGATGGATGACTTGAAAGAAGCTTGGGTGAATGGGGTCAACACATACGACGCAGCTAAGAAAGAGAACTTTCAAATGTATGTTTGGTACCAATACTCGTTGCATGATCTGCCAGCATTTGCGCTTTTCGTTGCCTGGTGTGTGCATGGAAGGTTCCCATGCCCACAATGCAAGGCAGCTCTTAAGTTTCATTGGTTGCCGGCGGGTGGGAAGTATTCCTGCTTTGACTTGCATAGACAGTTCTTGCCTATGCACCATCCATTCAGAAAAGACAAGAAGAATTTCATGAAAGGTAAAGTTGTCAAACACTCTGCACCACCGCGTTGACGGGGGCACAAATTAATGAACAGTTAAAATCTATGGAGCCTGATACAAACCGTCCAGGGTATTTCTTGGGTTATAATGAGGAACACGCCTGGACCCACAAGCCATGCATCTGGGATCTCCCCTACTTCGAAGACCTCTTACTTCCACACAACATTGACATGATGCACACTGAAAAGAATATCGCCGAGGCCCTTCTTGGCACATTTTTTGGCATTGATAAGGGAAAAGATAATACAAAGGCTAGAGTTGACCAGGGGACTCTGAGGCTGAGGCAGAGGGTGAGGGTGCTGAGGCGGAGGGTGAGGGTGCTGAGGCGGAGGCTGAGGCGGAGGGTGCTGAGGCGGAGGGTGCTGAGGCGTTGGCTGAGGCGGAGGGTGCTGAGGCGGAGGCTGAGGGGGCTGCTAGCAAGTCGGTCTACCAACGTGGTATGACACGAGTTCCAGACCGATTGGACTTGCAGCACAGGCCATTAATTAAGCCAGAAGGCGAGAAGTAAGTTGATATATATTGTGTACCTTATATCATTATATTTCACCAAGTAGCTAATGTCTTTGCCTTATCATTATGTAGGGGGTGGGATTACCCGCAGAATACCCGGAATCCAAACTGCCTCCTTGGTGCTTTACTTAGGGAGCACTTCCCCGGGATAGTGCAGTTGCCCGGTGAGGGTATGGTTCCCGAGCCAGGACTCAACTGGGAGCACTACCAAGCCGCTCTGCTCCCGGAAAACACACATGTCAATGGTGTTGTTTGCGTGAGCGTGGCCGACAAGGTGTTGGCTGATTTTTGGGTAAGTATACAATGTTATATATTGTTATTTCCTTCCAAATCATTTCACTATTCGTCTGTGCATCTATTTGGCATAATTGCATAGTCACTTTAGGGTCGAGGAGGGGACGGAGGAGGCGGCGAAGAAGAACCTTGTGAAAGAGTGCAAGAGTTTATTGAATAACACGAGGCACGAAATGCGTGTTCACGCTGTTCGAGATTGGTACGCCAAGCAAGGGGAGCCGAAGACAAAGACTGAATGTCGAAAGATTTTCCTTGATAAGACCGAGTACATGGAGGTATGTACATTCCAAAGATCAATTCTTAGGGCTAGTTAGGTCTATTTAGTTATAATACTTAGTTTCATTCTTCATTAACTTACATTCATAGGTGCCCCCGAGATGGTTGGCCGATAAGATGGATTGTTGGGAGATGATAGCGGACTGGTGGTGCACAGAGGCTTGGTTGAGCACCCACACTATGGCCAAGGACCGTCGTGCCCAACTGGTTGGTGTGCCACACCACCAAGGCAATGCCAACATCAAGCAATACGCCAAAAAATGGGTATGTGTGCCTTGTTTTGTTTCATCTATAATTCGTTCGTTCATGATTTTTGTTGTACTAATTCTGTCTTTTCGTGTAGGCCAAACACAATAACCAGCCCGAGCCTGAGGGATACGCCGCGTTTAGCATGGCCCATAAGGGCTCGTACAAGACGGCGAAGGCATATTCTGAGGGGGACGGGCCGTCGGCGTACACAAGCCTGTCCGCCTACAACAAGATGACATCTTATTCTGAGGTGGTCATACAGCTGCGCGGGCCTCACTTTGACCCGAGCCAGAATCCTATCGATCCAGAGGCATTAATGATCTCTGGTGGCGGTAAGAGTCATGGCACGCTGGCCATGTGTTATGGCTTCGTCCCTATCACTGAGACTCTATCTCAGATCAAGTCGAGGCAAACGAGCTCGGCTCCTGCAATACGGCAACGCGCGAGGCCAGTTGATCTTGCCATCGAGGTTAGTTTTCTTCATTAGTTCTTTCGTTCTTTTGTCCCTGGATGGATGATGAAAATTCCTTTTGAGGAGTGGTTGCAGGCCGCACTTATGAAGGAGAGGGAGGCCACCAGGCTCTTGTTGGAGGAGAGGGACCGGAATACGCAGAGGTTGCTTGACGAGGAGAGGGCACGCAATAATGCCCATGCGAAGGCCATGCACGACTTCGTTGCAGTAAGTCAGTTGTGTGAGAAGCAAGGCCATGTGTGAGACGCAACAAGGCTATTTCTTTGACTCCTCGAAAACTAATTTGCAGGCTATGTGTGAGAAGCAAGGTTTGCCGCCCCCTCCGCTGATGCCTTCTCCGGTGGGAACGGTGAGTTCCCTTTCAATGACCGACCTTGCACGGTCTTATAGCATTGTCTGTTGCCGTGCTAACCACATATTTTAACTCTTGCCTTGTTGCAGCATCATTCAAGAGTTGAATCCCACGATCCCTTTGCTTCTCCTGGTGAGAGCCCTAGCAATCCAGCGACCAACGGAGATGCAGCTTCTCCTTCGTTTCCTGGCATTTGGTAAGTTATTCCTCTCCTTCTTATTCTTCTTATTGTTTAGATCAACTTAGATTATGCCAGGCTTTAATTAGCTTAGTAAATTCTAGTTGATATTAGCCATGGTTTAGTTAGCTTAGTAAATTCTAGTTGATATTAGAGCTCAAAAATGACATAATTAGTTTAGAAAGTTTTAAAAGAAACCAGAAGAGAAGAACAAACAAGAGATGAAGAAATAAGAGAAGAAGAAAGAGGAGAAAAAGATAACTTCTCTTCTTTCTTTTTCTCTATCTTCTTCTTCTTCTTCTTCCACTTCTTCCACTTCTTCTTCTTGTTCTTCTTCTTCTTCTTCCCCTTCTTCTTCTAATTGCTTAGCTTAATTTAGGTAACTTCTTTCTTACTGTATTCTTCTTCTAAATTCTTTCTCATTATGCAGATTTTGATAAAGCAGCATGGCATATGGATGGATGCTCGAGACTTTTTAATGCACTTGTGTAGTCCTAGATGAATTTTGTAATGCAATTGTATTTGTGGATGCACTTGTGATGCTTTGTAATACTTTGTGATCTTGTTTGCACTTCAATGACATATATTCGTGTTGTTTGCACTTGTGTTGTGTTGTCCGTACTTTGTGATGCACTTGTGGTGCTGTTTAGGGGCAGATTCAATATATATATGTTGCTGTTTGTATCTATGTTTTGCAAATGCAGGGAATTAACAGAAAACAAATATGGAAAAAAGCAAAGAGGGTCTTTGCCGACAGCTCACTGACGGCAATGCCTTTGCCATCGGTGGGCTGTCGGCAAAGAGGACACATGGCGGCAGCCTGTGCATTCTGGCAACTCTGGGCATCACAATTTTTCGGCTTTGCCGTCAGCTGGGACAAAGCTGTCGGCAAAGAGGCGGCCAAGGGGACTCAGGGGTAGGCTTTGCCGTCAGCTAGGACAAAGCTGTCGGCAAAGAGGCGGCCAAGGGGACTCAGTGGTAGGCTTTGCCGTTAGCTGGGCTCTAGCTGTCGGCAAAGAGGCGGCCAAGGGGACCCAGGTGTTTGGGCTTTGCCGTCAGCTCTGCTGCGGCTGTGGGCAAAGAGGGGAGGCTTTGCCGTCAGCTTTGCTACGGCTGTGGGCAAAGCCTACCGTTAACCTTCTAACGGAGCTCGGCCTGCGCCGTTGCCGCCACTTCTCTTTGCCGTCAGCCCGTGCCACAAGGCTGATGGAAAAGTCTTTGCCGTCGGTGGAGCTCCGGCTGTCGGCAAAGAAGGTGATTGCCGATAAAATCTTGGCTGACACCTTTGCCGACAGCTCACTGACGGCAAAGCCTTTGCCATCAGTTAAACTGTCCTTTGCCGTCAGCTCTGGCTGTCGGCAAACCAGCAGATTCCAGTAGTGGATGTTGGACAAGGAAGACAACATAATGAATTATGTTTGCTTGGTTCCGAACAATGTTATATGACTAGAGATCCCTCGGCATGCGACGATTGCTTCCACCCCATATCAGCCAAAACTCCCGCACCAAGTAGAGATACTACTTGTGCATCCTTAAACCTTCAACCCAGTTTTGCCATGAGAGTCCACCATACCTACCTATGGATTGAATAAGATCCCTCAAGTAAGTTGTCATCGGTGCAAGCAATAAAAATTGCTCCCTAAATATGTATGATCAATTAGTGTGTGGAAAATAAGCTTTGTATGAACTTGTGATGAGGAAGACATAAAAGCGACAAACTGCATAATAAAGTTCTTTATCACATGAGGCAATATAAAGTGACGTTCCCTCACATTAAGAGGACACACATACAAACATCAAAAGCGCATGACAACCTCTGCTTCCCTCTGCGAAGGGCCTATCTTGTAGCTTTACTTTTTGCCCTTGAAAGAGTCATGGTGATCTACACCAATTCTTTATTTCGCCTTTATCTTGGCTAACGTCATATGCTAGGGAAAGATCTATATTCATATGTCAACTTGGAAGTAAGTATTCATGAATTATTATTGTTGATATTACCCTTGAGGTAAGCAGCTGGGAGGCGAAACTATAAGCCCATATTTTTCTGTGTGTTCGACTGAAAATTTGATCTCATGAGTACCACGTGAGTTGTAGCAATTGTAGAAGACAAAAGGATGATTGAGTGTGTGGATTTGCTTTACAAGCTCTTATTTGACTCTTTTCGATGTTATGATAAATTGCAATTGCTTCAATGACTAAAGACTATTGGTTGTTAATTCTCAATAATGTTCTTGATCCATACTTTACTTTGTGAATGAATTATCACTTTAGCATAAGAGATTATATGATGTTATTGCTGTTCTAATTATGATCATGATGCCTGCATGTTCATATCTTGTTTTGTCGACACCTCTCTCTCTCTAAACATGTGGGCATATTTATTGATCTCGGTTTCCGCTTGAGGACAAGCGAAGTCTAAGCTTGGGGGAGTTGATACGTCCATTTTGCATCATGCTTTTATGTTGATATTTATCGCTTTATGGGCTGTTATTACACTTCACGGTACAATACTTATGCCTTTTCTCTCTTATTTTGCAAGGTTTACATGAAAAGGGAGAATGCCGGCAGCTGGAATTCTGGCCTGAAAAAGGAGCAAGTTTGAGATACCTATTCTGTGCAACTCCAAAAGTCATGAAAATCAACGAGGAATTATTTTGGAATTTATAAAAAATACTGGGCCGAAGAAGTACTAGAGGGGAGCCACCAGGAGGCCACAAGCCTGCTAGGCGCGGCCTACCCCCTGGCCGCGCCTAGGGGGCTTGTGGGCTCCCAATTGGCCCTCTGGCTCCCCTCTTTTGCGATAAGGAGGGTTTCGTTCCAGAAAAAATCAAGGAGGAGGCTTTCGGGAGGAATTGCCGCCGCCACGAGGCGGAACTTGAGCAGAACCAATCTAGAGCTCCGACAGGGTCGTCCTGCCGGGGAAACTTCCCTCTCGGAGGGGGAAATCATCGCCATTGTCATCACCAACACTCCTCTCATCAGAGGGGACTCATCACCATCAACATATTCATCAGCACAATCTCATATCCAAACCCTAGTTCATCTCTTGTAACCAATCTCCGTCTCGCGACTCAAATTGGTACTTGTAAGGTTGCTAGTAGTGTTAATTACTCTTTGTAGTTGATGCTAGTTGGATTACTCGGTGCAAGATTATATGTTCAGATCCTTGATGCTATTCAATACCTCTCTGGTCATGAACATAATTATTCCTTGTGAGTAGTCACTTTTGTTCCTGGGGACATGCGATAAGTCATGCTATAAGTAGTCATGTGAATTTGGTATTCGTTCGATATTTTGATGTGTTGTATGTTGTTTTTCCTCTAGTGGTGTTATGTGAACGTCGACTACATAACACTTCACCATTATTTGGGCCTAGAGGAAGGCATTGAGAAGTAGTAAGTAGATGATGGGTTGCTAGAGCGATAGAAGCTTAAACCCTAGTTTATGCGTTGCTTCGTAAGGGGCTGATTTGGATCCACTAGTTTAATGCTATGGTTAGACTTTGTCTTAATTCTTATTTCGTAGTTGTGGATTCTTGTGAGAGGGGTTAATCATAAGTGGGAGGTTTGTCCAAGTAAGGGCAGCATTCAAGCACCGGTCCACCCACATATCAAACTATCAAAGTAGCGAATGCGAATCATATGAACATGATGAAAACTAGCTTGACAGAAATTCCCATGTGTCCTCGGGAGCGCTTTACCTCCTATAAGAGTTTGTCCAGGCTTGTCCCTTGATACAAAAGCGATTGGGACACTTTTCTGCACCGTTGTTACTATTGTTACTTGCTACTTGCTATGAATCATCTTATCACACAACTATTTGTTACCGACAATTTCAGTGCTTGCAGAGATTACCTTGTTGAAAACCACTTGTCAGATCCTTCTGCTCCTCGTTGGGTTCGACACTCTTACTTATCGAAAGGACTACGATAGATCCACTGCACTTGTGGGTCATCAGTACTTCATGGTGGTTCATCAAGGTTTCAATCCATTCTCAAGTGTTCTTCAAGATTCTTGTTGAAGAACCTCAAGTATTCTTTCTCTTGCATTTCCAAGTGCAATTCTCCCTCCTTTATCCTTTGAGGTGTTGTTATAGCATTTTTGTTAGTGGAGGTGTCTCAAAGAGAACTTGTTTCAAGAATGAGGTAATTAAACCCACCAATTCTTGATCATGAGATATTTTCAACCCATGATTTGTTCATTGAGTTATCTTGGGTTAGATTTCATCAAAAGCTTTTCCCTAAGGATTGTTGCTATTAGAGCGATTATCGTTGATCCAAGTTCCCAATGTACCCTCTTGGTGGAAGAAGTTTTCATATCTTGTTGCTTCCAATCATTCATTGTTTCCGCTAGTGGTTGGTTGCCACCTCAGCATTTGAGATGTTTTCCATAAGCCCACAACAAGCTAGTTCTTTTCGTTGTTGTTTTTCCAACAACTCCGTTCAATTCTTCTTGCAAGGATGCTTGCCAAATTCAATTGTGGTAGAAGTTGTCATTTTCTTATCAGTTCTCTTCTCTCCAAAGATCTAGTTTCTATTCTCTTGTTCTGGAGTTGTTGTGATGTTGCTCTGTTTTTCCATTATCTAGTTTTGTCAAGATCATGTTCTTTCCTTTCTTATTCATTTAACTGGAGTGTTGTTTCTTCTTTCATGTTCTTTCCTTCCTTATCAATTTAGTTGGTTTGTTGTGTATCTTGTCAAGATCTTTCCATCTTATCAATTTTTTGTCCTCAATTTCCTACCGAAGTGTTGTCAAAATTTTGTTTGAGTTCTTGCATGTTTATCATATCATTATTCATCTCTTTGCAACCTCCAAGAGTCATTTGTTTCACTCGTTTGTCAAAGAAGCAATTAAATTTGACCTCTTGCTCTTCCTCTTGCTCTTGCCCTTTCATTCTTAGATCTCGACGCAAGATCTCTTGTTAGTGTAGAAGAGTTGTAACAGCTCGAGACCGACGCTCTAGGAGATTCCCCTTTTATTCTCTTGCTGCCCTGTGATTATTTGTTTGTTGCATTCATGATCGCATCAGTCGCATCATCTGCTTTGCATCGGCACTTCGTTGCTGTGTGTTTTCAAACTTGCATCCGTTATTAGTTGCCGGTTCTCTCCGTTTTTGTCGTTGACCATTTTGAGACCAACCACACACGCGCGCGCCCGTGGCATTCTTAAAAATCTTGTTTTAAAAGTGTGTGTAAAACTTACTCGTATTGGGTTGAAACTTTGTGTGCGGCCTTAATAGTGTGTAGGTAGGCCGCCTGCCATATTTTGTCACAATCGGAAATCGTTTGATACCCGAACCGTTAAATCTATAGCGGCACTATAGTCGGCCCATCGTCGGACGTTTATCGTTGTTTTAAACTCTGTTGCCGAGCTGCCAGTTTTTCCTCTCATCTCCGCCTAGCCCCTCCGCACAGTGCACCGACCCTACGCGCAGCCTAGTCCGAAAACCTCTCGGCACCCGAATCCGGCGGTCTTGAACGTTGGATCGGGATCAACCTTATTTTACCGCAAATCGTCATCGGTTTGCCCATTGGACCTCCTAACCTAGCTATTTCCGGCTGTCCCACGTAATTGGAGGGACCAAATGCCCCTAAAACCTAACCCAATTGCTATATGTAGTCTACCCTAACCCATTTTAGAACAAAACCTAGCCCTATGGATCCTCCCAGGTCCCATCTACGCGCCACCACCCACCTCGGGATCCCTCGATCCAATCGGTGCGCCGCCCCTGGTCGCCTCCTTGCCTCGCCCCGACCTCCTACTCGCGCATGCACCGAGCCGCCTCCTTGCAGCGCCAAGTCCTTCCTCTAACGAGCCCTCTCAGCCTCCTCCTGTGCATCCCACCGGCCCACCTCCACCTGCGTCGAGCTCCCCGCTGCCCCTCGCGTCGGCCGCCCCGTCCGCCGCGTTCAGATCCGGCCCCATGCAAGCTGACTTGTTGACCTGCTCCTCCCTATGCCCTCACGGTGGCCGCCTGCTCCTCTGCTCATGAGTGGCCACGAGGGAGTGATGCACAATGCCACTTATCCCCATGCTTGGGACAGCTCCCTGCATCCAGAGACCACCTTGCCTCGCGCCGCCTCGCCCAGCTACCCTGGCCGCCTCTCTTGCTCCACGCCGTCGCGCCGCCGCCCGCGTTCCTCCGCTGGTCCAGCCTTAGCCATCTCACTGCTCGGTCCCACTGCACGTCCATGCACCCGACCCCTCCCTTGCTGTTGCATCTGTTCTTTAGAGTAACGAGCAAAGTCACCGCTCGTGCTGCACATTGCTACGACACGAGAAATCCCCGGCAATGGCGCCAGAAATCCTTATGCTGCCTCTTGAGCATGCGTTGGTTTTTTCGTTGAAGAGGAAAGGGTGATGCAGCACAGGAGCAGTAAGTATTTCCCTTGGTTTGAGAACCAAGGTATCAATCCAGTAGGAGAATCGTGTCAAGTCCAGAGTACCTGCTAAACACAAAAGAGCTTGAACCCAACGCTATAAAGGGGTTGTCAATCCCTTCAAGATTGATTGCAAAGTGAGATTTGAAGGCGGAAAGTGCAACGAAGTAAAAGATTAAGGCTGAAAATATGGTGTAAAGTAGACCCGGGGGCCATAGTGTTCACTAGAGGCTTCTCTCAAAATAGCAAATATTACGGTGGGTGAACAAATTACTGTCGAGCAATTGATAGAACCGCACAAAGTCATGACGATATCTAAGGCAATGATCATACATATAGGCATCACGTCCGAGAGAACTAGACCGATACTTTCTACATCTACTACTATTACTCCACACATCGACCGCTATCCAGCATGCATCTAGTGTATTGAGTTCATGACAAATAGAGTAACACTTTAAGCAAGATGACATGATGTAGAGGGATAAACTCAAACCAATGATGAAAACCCCATCTTTTTACCCTTGATGGCAACAACACGATGCGTGCCTCGCTACCCCTTCTGTCACTTTGTGAGGTTACCGCACGGTATGAACCCAAAACCAAGCACTTCTCCCATTGCAAGAACCATAGATCAAGTTGGCCAAACAAAACCCACAACTCGAAGAGAATTACAAGGATATGAAATCATGCATATAAGAGATCAGAAGAAACTCAAATAAGATTCGTAGATAATCTTATCATAAATCCACAATTCATCGGATCTCGACAAAAACACCTAAAAAGAAGATTACATCGGATAAATCTCCATGAAGATCATGGAGAACTTTGTATTGAAGATCCAAGAGAGAGAAGAAGCCATCTAGCTACTAGGTATGGACCCGAAGGTCTATGGTGAACTACTCACGCATCATCGGAGAGGTCATGGTGTTGATGAAGAAGCCCTCCGTATCCGAATCCTCCCTCCAGTAGGGCACCAGAACGTGCCCGAGATGGGATCTTGCGGACACGGAAGCTTGCAGTGGCGGAAAAGTATTTTCGTGGATCTATCGCGCAGTTTTGGAATTTTTCTGAATTTATAGGCGGAAGAGGTAGGGCACACGTGCCATAGGGGGCCCACAAGCCTTCTAGGCGCGGCCCCCCTGGCCGCGCTTAGGGGGCTTGTGGGGTCCCCTGCTGGCCCCTGCCTTGGTTCTCAAGTATAGCGCGTATCCTCTGTTCCGGAAAAAAATCTTTTCGGAAGTTTTATTCCGTTTGGACATCGTTTAAAATCCTCCTCTGAAAAGGGTCAAAAATACAGAAAAAACAAGAACTGGCACTTGGCACTGAGTTAATAATTTAGTCCCAAAAAAGATATAAAAGGCATACAAAACATCCAAAGTTTGACAAGATAATAGCATGGAACTATCAAAAATTATAGATACGTTGGGGACGTATCACACATCTGCCATTGGATGTTGTCTCCCGCACCTCGCGCCCCATTCCGCTATAGTCTATCCATCTAGAGTAGGACCAGACCGAGCCATGCGCCCAGGTTCATCAGTTCTAGAGCCTCTCCTGTCTCGTTTGGGCTCTTCGTTGCCTATGACGTCCCCGAATACGTCTAACCGTGGAGACCCAAGACATTCTAGTCCAAAACCACCTCGAGTTCGTGTGTAGTCAGAACCCCCCTAGACCGGCACCTCGGACGACCACTTCCACTACGACAAGAGTTGTAACATCCCAATTTTCCTAATTGGGAATGTTTTACATTGTAGCTAAGCATCTATGCATAAGTGATTGAAATAAATTTAGCTCGTGAATTTCTCTAGTCTTTTTGATTTGCATTTTCATTTTTCCTCGCGGGAGAAATGCCCGGAGAAAAACTCTCTTGCACGCAAGAGAGAGAGCGGAGGAAAATGACCCTCCAAAGTGCGGGAAAATTTCTGAAATATTTGAGCCAAGGAAACCCAAAGTTCTTTTGCAAAAATAATTGCAAAAAGAAATAAAGCAAATTTGGGAATTTCTGAAAAAATATTTTTTTAAAGTTTTATTTTTGCTTTGGAAAAATGTTATTCGGGTAGAGGATATTTTTCTGAATTTTTTGGTATATAATACCCTATATTAATATTTTGATTTACTTTCCTTTTTTTCTTTTTTATTTTCTCTCTCGGAAAAAGTTAGAATTCGGAAAGGTTATTTTTTTCCTTTAACCGCCGCCCCTGAGCGCCTTATAGCCTAGGCCGAATCCCCGTGTCCCAAGGTTCCCGAATCCCTTATGTCCAGGCCAACCGACCCACTCCCCACCGCCTCCCTCTCACTGGCCAAAGGGCCCCACCTGCCCGAGCCAAGCTCCACATCGGTCATCCCTCTCCTCCCTCTCCTTCCAAAGCTGTGACCGAGACCGAGCCCTCCCAGGAAACCGTGGGATCCCCTACCGATTCTCTCCCTCTCCCTTCCTTAGCTCGCCCTCCCCATGGCCTATAAATACTCCCCCACCCGAGCCGCCCCCGTTCCCACCCTCGCCGCCACCCCGCCCCGTCCCCTCGCCGCCCAAGCCCGCTCGCCGGCAGCAGCCACCTTCGGCTGCACCTTCGACCTGGAGCAGCGCCACCCCGGAGCCTCCTCTCCCCCCCGAGCGCCTCCCCGAGGAGGAGGACTGCCCCGCCGCCGCCTTCCCATCTCCCCCACCGCCCCCGGAGCCCCTCCCTCGCCGGCCATCTTCTTCCCGCCGGAGTAGCCACGGCCAGCACGGTAGCTCTCCCTCCTCTCTCTCTGTTATTTCTTGTTCTTTCTTTTTAGCCCTTAGATCTTGATTCTGTGGCTTAGATTAGATCTTAGGAATACCCCTTCGGTCTAAATTAGAAAACCAGCGGTTTTTATTTCCACTTATGATTTAACCAGCGAGTCATGTTATTTACCTATGTTTTCGTTGCATGGTAGATCACCTTCTTTGCCCAATTTGCATGCTGCCTAGGTACTTGGAAACTTTAGTATAAGTTGTAGTATCATGTGGTAGGAACACAACAACCCCGACACTTGGCCCCGGGACGACAATTTCTTAATGCTATGCTTGAGTAGACGGGTTATCGGTTGAGTGTATACCACGAGTGATGCGAGGTTGATATAATAATCAAGACCGGACTAAGACAAGATTTTCAAGACCTCGAACGCAATGCAACTCTGGGTGAAGGACGGTTGATCGGCTCCCTGGAGAACCCAGTGGATGCCCGGGATGCTGGAGAGGCCATGTCATCCTGCGGAAAGCTTCACCCACGCTCGAAGAGACGGTCGGAGACTTCAAGACTCAAGGCTTACCTGCACAGCCACAAGTCATTATGGGCTCTGGCTTGGTTGGACAACGCGGCAACTCTGGACAGGCGGTGCTAGCAGATGTAGACGAACGGTAGGAATGGATGGGCACCGACAGGGATTCAGAGGGACCCGTTGAAAGACCATGTTTTGATCATCCGGTCTTCAAACACCCTGAAGTGCGAGGACAAACCCGGAGGCAATCAAATCTTGTGGGGAACGTGTGCAAAACTCTGCAGAGTGCCCAACCTAATCGATTAGCCGTGTCCACGGTCATGGACATCTTGAGCCGAAGGCATTGAATTTCCCCTGAACTCTCGACACAACTTAATAATGATTCGGGTGTTAACAACTATTCGGGTACGAGAATTGGTTGGCGGAACCATCTCGTTAACAACAAACTATGTAGTAATATTTTGCTTTCAACCCCTCTTGTTGTAGGATAAAACTGGCTTTATGCAAAACTTAGCTCCACCGGCCAAATATGCATGTAGAGATAGTTGAATATTATTTTACTCCTCTGTTTGATGACTTGCCGGCATATTCAATATGCTGACCTACACGGCTGCAACGTATCATGTTGCAGAGTACTTTTCCGACCAGGAGTGAGGCTACGATCTACGCTCAGCGACATGCCCTTGGAGTCGGAAGGACTCGTCTACCTGATGCTTCCGCTAGTCTTCTAGATGCCATTTTAGTTGCACGTACCCCATATTCATGCCTCTAGCACATGAGAACCCGGTAACCGGGATCACCCCGTCATTCTATGGCATGACATGCACATGCTCCCAATTCGTTGGCACTGGTATCTCATCGAGCTATTGGGACCGGAACGTTGCTCTAGCATCATTTCCGTTTTGCCAGCATCGTTCCCTTTCGTTCGCCACGGTGACACATGCTTCATATCCTTCTCGCCAGTGTTTTCATAAAATTGCATGCATGTTGCATTCATGGCATATTATCTTGTGTTGCACGTCTCTTTTAACCGTAGCTCCGTTCAAATGTTCCGTGTGTTACCCGACTAGGATGACTTGTAGAATTAGATGCTTCACCTCTTGCCATGTTAACAACATTTTAAAATTGTCGTGTACCTAATCGGGAGTGAACTAAATAATTCGTATGTGGAGTTTCGTCAATATGCATCTCGTTGCATATTGAGCCTCACTTAATGAGTAGTGCTTGCTTGTTGTGAATTTCCATGCCATGCCTTTCATAATTGGAACCAATCATGCATCATATTAGGTTGTGCATCATATCGTGCATGTGCCGTGGTGAATATCGTGTGTTGATTCTTGTTTCCGGTTTGCTTCTTCTCGTTAGAGTTCTGCAAGCATGTCAGAATGTGAGGATGCGTACGACTATGTCGGTTCGTCTACATCACGGAATCGTTCTTATTGCAAGTGTGATCTCAGGGAAGATGATCATTTCCCTAGATACCATTACTATCAATGCCATGCTAGATGTCTCGTTTCTTTCGTTGTGTCTCATTGCCTACCATCTGTTAAATGTCAACCTCTCAACAGTGCCATGAAAACCTTCAACTTGTTCACAACCTCGCAAACCACTGATTGTCTATGTTACCGCTTACTTAACCATGTGTTAGTGTTGCTAGTTGCAGGTGCAGTTGCTTTCATGTGTTTACATGGGTTCCTTGTTATTGCTGGGGAACGTTGCATGGGAAACAAAAAATTTCCTACGCACACGAAGACCTATCATGGTGATGTCCTTCTACGAGTGGAGATTTGGATCTACGTACCCTTATAGATCGCACAGCAGGAAGCGTTAAGAAAAGCGGTTGATGTAGTGGAACATCTTCACGTCCCTCGAACCGTCCCACGAACCGTCTCGCATTCCGTCCCATGATCCGTCCCGATCTAGCGCCGAATGGACGGCACCTCCGCGTTTAGCACATGTACAGTTCAATGACGATCTTGGCCTTCTTGATCCAGCAAGCAAGACGGAGAAGTAGATGAGTTGTCCGGCAGCATGACGGCACTCCAGTGGTGGTGACGATCTACTCGTGCAAGGCTCCGCCCGAGCTCCGCAGAAATCCAATCTAGAGGTAAAACTATGTGGTTTAGGCTAGAGTTGCACGTGGCAAAGTTGTGTCTCAAAAAACCCTACACCACCACTATATATAAGAGGAAGGCGGAGGGGGTAGCCTTAAGGCACAAGGCCTCAAGGTGCGCCGGCCAAGGCCCTAGGTGGTTCCACAAGTCCTTAGTGGGCTTGTGGAGTCAGCCCAAGGAGCCCATGGTGCCACATAAGAAAATACCAAAAGAAAAGAACAACAAAAAGGAAAGAGGGAGGTGGGAAGGAAGGAGTGGACTCATTCTATATATCAATCTTCGTTTCTGAACCATACCGTAAACCCTCGTGACGTCTGTGATCTCATCCGGGACTCCTAACAACATTCGGTATCCACACATATAACTCAACTACACTAAAACATCATCGAACCTTAAGTGTGCAGACCCTGCGGGTTCGAGAACTATGTAGACATGACCCAAGGCACTCCTCGATCAATATCCAATAGCGGGACCTGATGCCCATATTGGTTGCTACATATTCTCCGAAGATCATATCGGTTGAACCTCAGTGTCAAGGATTCATATAATCTCGTATGTCATTCCCTTTGTCCTTCGGTATGTTACTTGCCCGAGATTTGATCGTCGGTATCCGCATACCTATTTCAATCTAGTTACCAGCAAGTCTCTTTACTCGTTTCGTAATACAAGATCCGGTGACTTACACTTAGTCACATTGCTTGCAAGGCTTGTGTGTGATGTTGTATTATCGAGTGGGCCCCGAGATACCTCTCCGTCACATGGAGTGACAAATCCCAGTCTTGATCCATACAAACTCCATGGACACCTTTAGAGATACCTGTAGAACACCTTTATAGTCACCCAGTTACGTTGCGACGTTTGATGCACACAAGGTATTCCTCCGGTGCTAGTGAGTTATATGATCTCATGGTCATAGGAACAAATACTTGACATGTAGAAAACAATAGCAATAAAATGACATGATCAATATGCTACGTTCATAGTTTGGATCTTGTCCATCACATGATTCTCCTAATGATGTGATCCCGTTATCAATTGACAACACTTGTCTATGGCTAGGAAACCTTGACCATCTTTGATCGACGAGCTAGTCAACTAGAGGCTTACTAGGGACAGTGTTTTGTCTATGTATCCACACATGTATTTGTGTTTCCAATCAATAAAATTATAACATGGATAATAAACGATTATTATGAACAAGGAAATATAATAATAACTAATTTGATATTGCCTCTAGGGCATATTTCCAACAGTTATATCACCATATAATTGCTAATTAATTTAATGGACCTATATACTTGGTAAAAGGTGGAAGGCTTGGCTTTCTAGCCTTGTGTTTTGTTCCACCTTTGCCTCTTTACTTTCGGCTACCGTTGTTATATTCCATAATTGAGCGCTCCTAACATGACTAGGGTTGTTATGGGGACCCCCTTGATAATTTATTTTAGTTTAGAACTGGTCTAGCAAGGTCTAACTTTGGTACTATATTTGCCTAATAACCTAATAAAACGCGTAGGGACCCGTTGATACGTCTCCAACGTATCTATAATTTTTAATGGTTTCATGCTATTATCTTGTCAAACTTTGGATGTTTTGTATGCCTTTTATATCTTTTTTGAGACTAACCTATTAACTCAGTGCCAAGTGCCAGTTCCTGTTTTTTCCATGTTTTTGACCCCTTTCAGAGGAGGATTTTAAACGGAGTCCAGATGGAACGAAACTGCCAAAAAGATTTTTTCCGAAACAGAAAAAGATCGGGAAGCCTAAGAATCAGGGCAGGGGGCCTGCAGGGACCCCACAAGCCCCCTAGCCGCGGCTAGGGGGCCGTGCCTCCCAGGCTTGTGGGCTCCCTGGGCCACCTCTGCCCTAGGTCTTTCGCCTATATAATCCCATAAATTCCAGAAAAAATCAGGAGATCATCGAACGTACTTTTCCGCCGCCACAAGCTTCTGTCTCCGCAAGATCCCATCTGGTGCATGTTCTGGTGCCCTGCCGGAGGGGGATTTGGATACGGAGGGCTTCTTCATCAACACCATGACCTCTCCGATGAATTGTGGCCTACTCCGCGTGAGTAGTTCACATAGACCTACGGGTCCATAGCCAGTAGCTAGATGGCTTCTTCTCTCTCTTGGATCTTCAATACAAAGTTCTCCATGATCTTCATGGAGATCTATCCGATGTAATCTTCTTTTGCCGTGTGTTTTCGAGATCCGATGAATTGTGGATTTATGATAAGATTATCTATGAATCTTATTTGAGTTTGTTCTGATCTCTCTTATGCATGATTTCATATCCTTGTAATTCTCTTCGAGTTGTGGGTTTTGTTTGGCCAACTAGATCTATGATTCTTGCAATTGGAGAAGTGCTTGGTTTTGGGTTCATACCTTGCGGTGACATCACCCAGTGACAGAAGGGGTAGCGAGGCACACATCGTGTTGTTGCCATCAAGGGTAAAAAGATGGGTTTTTCATCATTGGTTTGAGATTATCCCTCTACATCATGTCATCCTGCTTAAGGCGTTACTTTGTTCGTCATGAACTCAATACACTAGATGCATGCTGGATAGCGGTCGATGTGTGGAGTAATAGTAGTAGATGCAGAAAGTATCGGTCTACTTGTCTCGGACGTGATGCCTATATGTATGATCATTGCCTTAGATATCATCATGACTTTGTGCGGTTCTATGAATTGCTCGACAATAATTTGTTCACCCACCGTGATATTTGATATTTTGAGTGAAGCCTCTAGTGAACACTATGGCCCCCGGGTCTACTCCACGCCATATTTTCAGCCTTACTCTTTTACTTCGTTTCACTTTCCGCCTTCAGATCTCACTTTGCAATCAATCTTGAAGGGATTAACAATCCCTTTATAGAGTTGGGTGCAAGCTCTTTTGTGTTTGTGCACGTACTCTGGACTTGATGATATTCTCCTCCTGGATTGATACCTTGGTTCTCAAACTGAGGGAAATACTTACTGCTCCTCTGTTGCATCGCCCTTTCCTCTTCAAGGAAAAAAACCAACGCAAGCTCAAGAGACGACAGAAGATCTCTGTCGCCGTAGCACCCGCCACCACCCGCGGATAATTACCCCCGAGCCAGTGCTCCTCATGAGTGTTGATCCAAAATAGAGCCACTTGCGAGGCCACTCGGGGGATGTCTATCCGGCCACCGTACGGA
The DNA here is from genome assembly GCF_904849725.1 of Hordeum vulgare subsp. vulgare. Taxonomy (NCBI): domain Eukaryota; kingdom Viridiplantae; phylum Streptophyta; class Magnoliopsida; order Poales; family Poaceae; genus Hordeum; species Hordeum vulgare. Next base: position 539,313,472 of record NC_058521.1, read on the forward strand.
CTGCTCATTCGTTCGTGTCCGGAGAACGAGATACGCTGCTCCTCTCGGGTTTGTCGACACGTCGGGTGGCCTTGCTGGATTAGTTTTACCTTTTATGAAATATCTTGTGCATCAGGATTCCGTGATGCTTTGGGTTATCTCAGAGTTGAGGTTTTCCACTAAGGAATCCGAGGAGATCGCGAGTTTCGTGATCAAGTCTTTCTATGCGGCTTGTGGTAATTTATGATGGACTAGTTGGAGCACCCCTGCAAGGTTAAATCTTTTGGAAAGTCGTGCCCGCGGTTGTGTCGCAAAATTGGAAACTTTGTTTAATATCCGGTTCTAGATAACTTGAAGTAAACTTAATTAAAAACATGCCAAGGGGGACTCTTGAGCATCGCGACTTGGCAGCCTAACTGGACCCGTAGCCCATCACCTCTTGGGTCGTCCTGGTATCTGGTCAGTTCAACAACGGCTGAGGTATGCGTGGGCCAGGACCTGCCGACGCAGAGTATCACAGCAAACATGAAAGAAACGGGGCGAAGAAAACATTCAAGCAGTCTACCAGTTATTGCAAGCCTTAACAAGTACTTGAAAATGCAGATGAGTTTGACGCCTCCACGAGGCACGATGTGCATTGCAGGGAAAAAGCAGGGAGAAGAAATCAAGAAGAACCGCCGCTGCCGATCACTCCATCCTCATGGGGTTGGTTGTTTGCGTCGGTGACATCATCTTCCTCGCCGTCAGCTTTGGTAGCGTCCGGAGATGGAGGAACTGCGACACAGGAGAACCTCTTCACCAACGCCTCCACGGGGCCCTTCACCACCTCCACGGTGCTGTCGCGGGCCTCAGTGGGGACCGGCAGGATCACGGAGTCGAAGTCGAACCCCGGCTCACGAAGATGCAGGTGGCTGAAGACGCGTGTTGCGGCCTGAGAAAAAAGATCGTAGCACTCGCTGTCCAATACCTTGTCCACCTGGATGACGGCGTCCTCCAACGCAACGACGAGCTACGCATCAAGCACGGCGAAGCCGCCCTCTGGGGTGGCCAGAGGATCGTCGAACCCATCCCGACATAGGGTCTGGAGCGCCATGTGAAGCCTGTGCTCAACGTCTGAGAAGCCGGCCAGCTGTGCAGCCTGCCTCTTCTCGGCTGCAGCGAAGGCTTCTTCCTTGGCGTCCAGGAGGGCCTTCTTCGAGGCGACCTCCTTCTCCTTCTCCTCCAAGCGCGCATGCTCCGCGCCTAGGCGGGTGCCTTCTCGGGACAACTCTTCTTCCCCGGCAAAGAGCTTGGTCTCGCGGGTCTCAAGTCCTTCCTCCCGTTGGTGGAACCGCTTGGCCAGCTCGACCTGTTCTCCCTGGAAGGCCTTCAGGCGAGCCTCCGCTTCCTCACAGCGTTTGGCAGTGATGGTAGCCTCCTTTCCCACCTCTTTGCAGCGCATGGTGGCAGCCGCTGCTCCCTTCACCGCCTCCTCGCGAGCGGCGCGAGCGGATTCGGCTTCCTTCAGCACCACCTCGCGTGCGGCGCGGGCGGAGTCCGCTCGCCTCACCGCCTCCTCACGTGCAACACGAGCAGATTCAGCTTCCTTCAATGCCTCTTCACACGCGGTGCGAGCGGCCTTAGCCTCCTTCTCGTCGTCCGCCACCACGACCGCCATATCACTCAGGGCTTTGAAGGCCCTGTTCAGGACGCCCTGGACGTATACCGGGGTCCTATGGACCTCCTTCTGAGGTGACCCCAGCGTCGTCGCACGCGGTACTGCCAGGGAGGCGGCGCCACAAAGGACAGGGAACTCCGGAGGCCACTCAGTAGATGCAAGCGTAGGTTACCGGTGGTCTGAGGGCCCTCATGAGCCGGTTCCTCAGAGGACAGCATCGCCACGACTGCCTGAGGACACTTCGAGGGCTCGGGGAGCTTGGCGACCATGGCCTGGGAGGTCGCCCCATGGGCTTCCCCTTCTTCACCAGCAGGCGGTGATGCATCGCGGAAGGCCGGCGGCGCGTCAGGGGCCATCTTTAGCTTGGCGCTTGTCTTCTTCTTCTTCGTCTCCGGCACGGCGGCGCCCCTAGGCATCAAACAAAGAAGGATCAGCCATGCAGAGTCGCTGGGCGCGTGAGGCAAGCCAGGTCAAGCCACTTACTCTTTGATGTCGACACGTCTCCTCTTTCTCTCCGCCCCCGTGGCGCCGGGGACACCAGGGGCCCCCACGAAAGGGGGCGAGGCCGGTGCCTCAGACTTCTCGCCGACGGAGGCAGGACGCGTGAAGAGCGATGGGGCCCCGCGCTTCTGGGAGGCGGGCACGCATGCGGACCGCGTGGCGCGCGGGGTCGACGTAGGTCCCCTGGGGACCCTAGTCAGACGCGAGGAGATCCCCGCGGGGGCTTCGCTGGCGTCATCATCATCTTGAAGCTCGCGTAGGAGGTTGGCCCGCGATGAAGGAGGCGCACTCGTTGGGCAGTCGTCGACGGTCCTCTCTGAGCCCCCCACCATCGCGCCCCAGGTGTCGCGTGATGACACCTCCACCGGGCCAAGGCCCTTGGGCGGGAAGATCCCCCGCTCGTCGAAGACAGGTAGTGCGGTGACCAAGTCGGTTCGGTCGTCGTGACGGTACAACGGATTGATACCCTCGGGAAAATCACTAGGGTCACCGCCCAACAAGGTCGCCACAACCCTGTTTAGCTCCTTAGTAGAAAGGTCCTGGGTCTGGAGCCTGAGTCTGTCGCCATCGAACCGGTAGTCCCACACGGGCCTAGAATGGGCCTGAAGCGGTGCAGGCGCTGCACCAAAAACTCCTTCACAATCATTCCACCGGTCAGCTTCTTGGCGCTGATGTCGCGGGATAAGCGCTCCAGGACGGGCGCATCACGAGGGTCGAAAAGCTTCACCGAATGGGACACAGCAGGGTAGGACCAGCTTGCAAGGCTCTAGTGGTACCCTAAAGAGGTTGTTGCAACAACCTTTATTGTTTAGACTGGCGGATAAAGCACAAGTCAGGCTTCAGTGAAGCAGGTTCAGTGAACCCATGGTATGTCTATTTTCCATATGTTGGCTCCTGCTACTGCAACAAAAGACCTTCCAACGGCGCCAGAAATACGTGCTGATGGGAGACTGTTCTTGTCTTGATTCTCCTCAACAACGGCACCAGGAATCCTTCTGCTACAACTACACCTTTAGGGACTTCCTAGGCAAATATGCAAAGGATTTCCCCGTGGCCTTGGAGCCTTGCGTTGGTGTTCCCTCGAAGCGGAAAGGGTGATGTAGCGCAGCGGTGGTAAGTATTTCCCTCAGTTTTGAGAACCAAGGTATCGATCCAGTGAAGGAGTATCACAAGTGCCTGCACAAACACAAAGAACCTGCTCCCAACGCTATGAAGGGGTTGTCAACCCCTTATAGATTGTTCGCAAAGTGAGAACTGAAAGCAACAAAGTAACAAAGCAAAGTAAAAGCGGAGGTGTAAACGATAGATGTGAATAGACCCGGGGGTCGTAGTGTTTACTAGTGGCTTCTCTCATGAAAGCAAGTAGACGGTGGGTGAACAAATTACTGTCGAGCAATTGATAAAACCGCGCAAAGTCGTGATGATATCTATGGCAATGATTATATCTATAGGCATCACGTCCTAAACAAGTAGACCAATACTTTCTGCATCTACTACTATTACTCCACACGTCGACCGCTATCTAGCATGCATCTAGTGTATTAAGTACAAAAGAACAGAGTAACGCCTTAAGCAAGATGACATGATGTAGATGGACAATCTCATATCAACGACAGAGCCCACCTTGTTACCCTTGATGGCAACCACTCAATGTGTGCCTTGCTGCCCCTACTGTCACTGGGAAAGGTCACCACATGGTAAGAACCCAAAACCAAGCACTTCTGCCATTGCAAGAATCATAGATCTAGTTGGCCAAACAAAACCCAAGACTCGGAGAGACTTACAAGGATATCAAATCATGCATATAAGAAATCAGCAAAGACTCAAATATATATCATAGATAATCTGATCACAAATCCACAATTCACCGGATCTCGACAAACACACCGCCAAAGAAGATTACATCGGGTATATCTCCATGAAGATCATGGAGAACTTTGTATTGAAGATCCAAGAGAGAGAAGAAGCCATCTAGCTACTAACTACGGACCCGTAGGTCTGAAGTGAACTACTCACGAGTCATTGGAGGGGCGATGATGATGATGAAGAGGCCCTCCAACTCCAAAGTCCCCTCCGGCAGGGCGCTGGGAAGGGTCTCCAGATGAGATCTCGTGGAAACGGAAGCTTGCGGCGGCGGAAAAGTATTTTCGAGGCTCCCCTGATTTTTTCTCATTTTTAGGGAATATATAGGCGCAAGATCTAGGTCAGGGGGCGCCAGGGAGGCCACAAGCCCTGCCACCGCCGCCTCCCCCTGGTGGCGGAGTGGGGGCTTGTGGGCTCCCTGGAGCCCTCCTGGCTTGGCCCAGAGGCCCCCTGATCTTCTTCCGTTCGGGAAAAAATCATTTCGGGGATTTTATTCCGTTTGGACTCCGTTCCAAAATCAGATCTGAAAAGAGCCAAAAACACAGAAAAAACAGGAACTGGCACTTGACACTGAATTAATAAGTTAGTCCCAAAAAAGATATAAAAGGTACATAAAACATCCAAAGATGACAAGATAACACCGTGAAACCATCAAAAATGATAGATACGTTTGAGACGTATCAGCTCCCGAAAGCACCCTTCATGTTTTAACGTTGGAGAGTTCTTGGTCCAATATTGGATTGACTCACCAGGAGTACATGAGACTATAGGGCGAGTCGCCAAACATATAGTCCAGTATAACCATTGTAATGCGTTAATTTTTCGCTAGCCAAGAGGTATTCTGGCTGAACTCAGTGAGTAGAAGCCCCCAAGTGACCTGTGATCAGGGAAAAGTCAGGCATAGGATTGCAGAAGCTAACGCTCTTACTGCAAAATGACTTGGGGACTAGTAGCCCCCAAGTAAGTCGGCTTAATTCTCAAGATCATAATAGGCGCCCATGTTTGAACCCTGCAACGTGGCAACTTTTGGTCCTCTTTGGCTTACCAGTACCCACGTTTGAATATGTGCATCGTGGTGACTTATCCTCTTTGATACTGATAGCGTCCATGCTTGAAAAAATTATGAAATAATAAAGACTCATGCTCTCAAGAAGCTGAAATGGCAGAGACCCCGAATTTCATGGGTGATGGCTTTATTTCTATTTAAAAAAGAGTACAAGAACTAAACTATGTACAATGATAAGGAGCCAATGGCTCTAACTATAGTAAGGCCGCAAGTGGGCAATGTTCCACAGCCAGGTTGTCTCTTCCAATGGCTCTAACTATCTGGACAAAGGTCCACCAGATAATAAGAACCATTATGAAGACTTTTGCTGATGACAAAGGGTCCTTCCCATGGAGGCGACAGTTTGTGCATACCAGTATGATCTTGAATCAATCGAAGCACCAAGTCGCCTTCCTGAAAGACTCGGCTCCTGACTCTGCAGCTATGATAGCATCGTAGGTCTTGCAGGTAAATCGCCGACCGTGCTGCAGCTAAATCGCGTTCCTCTTCCAAAGCATCCAACGAGTCTTGACGCGCCTGCTCGTTATCCTCCTCAACATAAGCGGCGACTCGTGGTGAATCATGCCTTATGTCACTTGGTAGGACCGCCTCGGCTCAATAGACCAGGAAGAAAGGCGTGTAACCAGTGGGCCTGTTCGGGGTAGTCCTGATGCTCCAAAGCACTGAAGGAAGCTCCTCAACCCAACAACCCGTAGTGCGCTCCAGAGGAACCATGAGCCGGGATTTAATTCCATGTAGGATCTCTTGATTAGCTCTTTCCGCCTGACCATTGGATTGGGGATGTGCAACTGTAGATACATCAAGCCGGATGTGCTCCCTCTCACAAAATTGCTTCATGGAGCCTTTGGATAAATTGGTACCATTATATGTGATGATACTGTGGGGGTATCCGAAGCGAAAGATGAACTTCTAGACGAACTTTACTCTTGTTTCTGCCTCACAATTGCTAACCGGCTCTTCTTCAACCCACTTGGTAAACTTGTCAACCGCCACCAAGAGATGAGTCTTTTTGTTGGAAGACATTTTGAAGGGTCTGACCATATCAAGCCCCCAGACCGCAAAAGGCCATGTAATTGGGATCATCCGCAATGCTTGAGCCGGTACAAGCATTTGACGCCCAAATTCCTGGCACCCATTGCACCTGCGCACTATGTCCTCTACATGTGCATGAGTCATCAACCAGTAGAAACCATGTCTAAAGGCCTTTGATACCAGCGACCGTGAATCAGCGTGATGTCCACAGTCGCCGGCATGTATCTCGTTAAAGATCACACGTCCCTCTTCGAGCGAAACACATCGTTGAGAAACTCCACAAGTGCTTCGTTTGTGTAACTCACCCTTATGTATGACCATGGATTTGCATCGCTGAATAATCTGGCGAGCCAATACCTCATCAGCAGGTAACTCGCCCCGGGCCACATAAGCCATTTAAGGGACCGCCCAATCCGGAGTTGCTCGGAGAGCCGCCAATAGTTAAGATTCCGGGTCCGGAACCGCTATATCCTCTTCAGAGGGCAACTTCACCGATGGGTTATGCAAGACATCCAAAAACACATTGGGAGGAACTGGCTTACACTTTGAACCGAGTCGTGAAAGAGCATCAGCAGCCTCATTGAGTCGGCGGTCAATATGATCAACCTGATAGCCATGAAAATGACTCGTCACTTCTGATACAGCACGACTGTAAGCTGTCATCAGTGGATCCTTGGAATCCCACGTCCCGTAGACTTGTTGAGCCACTAGATCTGAGTCACCCAAACATCTAACCCGACTGAGATTCATCTCCTTGGCTATCCTAAACCCATGGAGCAAAGCCTCGTACTCCGCCGCATTGTTGGTGCACGGGAACATGAGACGGAGGACATAGCAAAACATGTCACCCCGCGGGGAGGATAACACCACACCAGCCCCCAAGCCTTCCAATTTCCTAGACCTCTCAAAGTGGATAGTCCAGTATGTGTGATCAGGTCTATCTTCTGGAATCTGTAAATCGGTCCAGTCGTTGATGAAGTCCACTAAGACCTGAGATTTCATGGTCGTGCGAGGCATATACTTCATGTAGTGAGGACCAAGCTCAATAGCCCACTTAGCAATCCGCCCAGTCGCTTCACGGGTCTGTATTATATCCCCAAGTGGTGCTGAACTAGCCAAATCGTTATCGGGTGCTCCTGGAAATAGTGCTTCAGTTTCTCACTTGCCATAAACATCCCAAAAACCAACTTCTGCCAAGGTGGGTAGCGTTGTATGGAGAGGGTCAATACTTCACTGACAAAATATATTGGTCGCTCGACCGGATACTCCTTTCCTTCTTCCTTGCATTCGACAACCACCGCCGCACTTACTGCATTAGGATTGGCAGCAATGTACAGGATCATGGGCTCTTTGTCAGTAGGAGCAGTCAATATGGGCGTCTCAGCCAGTTGCTTCTTCAGGGCCTCAAAAGCTTCATTAGCCGTATCTGTCCGCACAAAGTGATTTGTTTTCTTAAGCAGCTGGTAATGGGGGATTGCATTTTCACCAAGGCGACTTATGAAACGGCTCAGAGCTATAATGCGTCCCGCCCTATGCTGAACCTGGTTGATATTGGCCGGTATACCAAGCAAGGTAATTGCTTTAATCTTATCTGGGTTAGCCTCAATGCCTCGCTCTGACAACAAGAAGCCCAACAATTTCCCTGCCGGGGCACCAAAAACGCACTTGGTTGGGTTAAGCTTCATCTGGTACACACGGAGGTTGTCAAACGTCTCCTTGAGATCTTCTAGAAGTGACTCTTTCCTCTGGGATTTCACCACTATGTCATCAACATAAGCGTGGATATTGCGCCCAATTTGATTCTGCAAACAATTCTGAATGCAGCGCTGATAAGTCGCCTCCGTGCTCTTAAGCCCAAAAGGCATAGAGACATAGCAGAAAGCGCCAAAGGGAGTTATGAAGGCCGTTTTCTATTGATCCTCCTTAGCCATCTTAATTTGGTGATAACCTGAGTATGCATCCAGAAAGCACAAGCGCTCGCAACCCGCCGTAGAGTCAATGATTTGATCGATACGAGGGAGGGCGAAAGGATCTTTGGGACAAGCCTTGTTGAGATCTGTGTAGTCAATGCACATATGAAAGGTCCAATTCTTTTTAAGGACCAAGACTGGATTGGTCAGCCACCCTGGATGAAAAACTTCCACGAGGAACCCAGCTGCCAAGAGTCGGGCCACCTCTTCCACAATTGCTTTGTGCCTCTCCTCGTTAAAACGACGGAGGTACTATCGGACGGGCTTCATCTTGGGATCTACATTAAGGTGGTCCTCAGCGAATTCTCTCGGTACACCTGGCATGTCAGAAGGTTTCCATGCAAAGATGTTCTGATTCTCACTAATGAATTCAATGAGCGCGCTTTCCTATTTGGGGTCCAGACCCGTCCCAATAGTGAATTGTTTGGAAGAGTCACGAGGCGTGAAATCAACCTGCTTGGTGTCGTGTGCCGGCTTAAACTTGAGAGGTGGCTCTGAATCGACCGTGGGCTTCTTGAGCGGAGTCATGTCAGCCAGGTCAACATTTGCCCGATGAAACTTCAGCTCCTCAGCGGCGCATGCCGACTCAGCGTAAGAAGCATCTCCTTCTTCGCACTCCCGAGCTATCTTCCGATCCCCACTTATCTTGATGGTTCCTTTAGGACCTGGCATCTTGAGATTGAGGTACACATAACACGGCCGGGCCATGAAGCGGGCGTAAGCCGGCCGGCCGAAGAGCGCATGATAAGGGCTCTTGATCTTAACCACCTCGAACGTGAGAGCCTTGCTCCTGTAATTAGACTCGGTGCCAAAAGCCACATTCAGTTTGATCCGCCCAACAGGATTGCCGAATTACCCGGGACAATGCCGTGGAAAACCGTGGAGGAAGGCATCAAGTCGCCTTCAGAGAAATTCATCCTCCGGAAAGTGTCATAATACAAGATGTTGATACTGCTGCCACCGTCCATAAGGACCTTGGAGAGTGTGTAGCCCCCAACCTGCGGCACCACGACCAGTGCTAAGTCGCTGGGGTTGTCAACCCGGGGCGGGTGGTCCTCTCTGCTCCAAGTAACGGGCTGCTCAGACCAATTGAGATATCTGGGAAGCGTCGGCTCAGCTATGCTAATGGCTCTCTGCTTAACCTTCTTATCCCTCTTGCAAGTGTTAGTGGTAAACACATGATACTGCCCACTATTCAACTGCTTGGGATTATTTTGAAAGTCGTCACTGCTGTTTTGCTGCTGGGAGCTGCTCGGGTTATGTTGCTGCTCAAAGCCGCCATGAGCATTATACTGCTGATTACCTTGGCCTCGGTACTGTCCCACATTGGTATTTGACCCGTCATGTGGACCAGGGCTGAGGAAACAGCCAAAAGCACCCCCCGTGTGAGCCACCAGGACCAAATTGATCCGGATGTCCGCCTCTATTCCCTCCTTGGTTGTTCTTGACTGCCTCGGCACGGAGCTCCTGCATGACAAAGAAGTTTTCCCAAGAATGAGTGGTCGGACCATCTATTGTACTATGTTGTGGACAGGGGTTGTTGAGCATCTCCTCATAATTGTGTGATCTCTTTCCACTGAAGCCTCAACGTCCGCCATTCTTTTAACGTTGATTCCTAGGCCCATTGTTGGTATTGGCAACGAAGTCTGAAGCACCTTGCTACTGCCTTTTCTTCCCTTGACCTCCATGGTTGTTCTTGCGTCCCTTGCTTGAGAATGGCTCCTGGAAGCATCCCCTTTCCTGGCATCACCGGCCTTGTTATCATCTGAACCAGGATCTTTGGTGTCGTCTGACTCGGTGTATCTGGTAAGGGTGTCCATCAACTCGCCCATATCATGTACTTTCCTCTTAAGTCGCCCAAGTTTTAACACGAAAGGCTGGAAGTGACAGTTCTTCTCCAGAATCAACACAGCCTAAGCTGTCGTGATGCCATCCGATGAATGGATAATCTCCGCAACCCGCCGGGTCCAGTGATGGGCCGACTCATCCGTGCGCTCGACACAATGATGTAAATCCACAATGGTCATCTGGTGCTTGCATGTTCCTCGGAAGTTCTTAACGAAACGCTCCTTCAACTCTGCCCAGGTGTTGATGGAATTGTGCGACAAATTCTTCAGCAATGAGCGCGCCGTTCCTTCCAGCATCATTGTGAAATACTTGCCACATACTGCATCGCTAACAACAAGCATGTCCATAGCAAGCTCATAACTCTCCACCCACGCCCCGGGCTCAAGATCAGGCGTGTAATTGGGCACCTTGCGCGGGCCTGTAAAGTCCGTGGGCATGCACTCGTTGCGGAGAGTAGGTGATAAACATGGGATCCCAATGTTCCTTCCTCCTGACTCGCCATGCGCAGGAGGAGTTGGCACGTAAGCCGGATAGCCCTGACCCGCCACCGTAGCCACTGCCTCTCCGTGTCGGGCGGCTCGAGCTGCATCTACGAGATCTTGAGCATGCGTCAACGGCAGTCTAGGCAGGTTGGTTTGAGGCCGTCACTATGCTCACTGCTGGACACCGTCGGTGGATCGTCGTGGAGGCTCTTGGTATGACTTGCATGAGGTGTAGAGTGAAGTCGATCATGACTATAAGAGTATAGCGCCTGGTGGACCATCGTTGTTTTTAACATCTCAGTGGCGTTCCTTGCTTCCACTTCAACTATAGAGTTTCCGTGGATGGGAAGAGACTCCAAGTTGCGGGTTGCGGCCAATACATTGTCAACAGGGTAAGAAAAGTGACCCTACGGCGTCTGGAAACGCGGTGGCTGAGCCGGCGGCGGTTCATGCGGTTGTTGATTGGGCGGCGGCTGTGCCGGCTCAACTTGTTGAGTGACCCGCCGAGGCGGGTTAGGCTCCGCCCCGGGGGTACGCGGGCTGTCGAATAGAATAGTAGGGTTAAGATCGGCCAACAAACGATTATGATGCCTCCTTTGGTGAACCACATCTGAGGCGAGTTGTTGACGTTGAAGCCGCCATCCCTCAGCCCTTAGCCCCTCTCTCTCTGCATCGATCCGAGCGTGCTAACTCACCATTCAGGTGTTCTCAACCTCTATCTCCCGCTAGATCTTGGTCATTTCCTCTCTCGGCTTTGCTAACTCGACATTAACCTCCTCTTGGTTCTCCGCGGTTACCACGACCACTGTAAGCTTAGACATCTCGACCATTAGATCCGCCATGGCCTGTGCCAGCGTCTTGCCCGATCCACTACCTTTGTTGGCGTCTGTCGCAGTCGGCTGAGCCGCCACTGCTCCTGCCATGTAGATGGCAACCTCACGATGAGGCTCCTAGGGATCTTCTGAAATCACCGCCTCGGGCAAGCCCCCAAGCCTCCCTTTGTGGAGAGGACGGATCGAATCTATATAACCCATGGATGACTCATCGTCGGAGTTGACAGGGGTATTCTCCTCAATCATCGGCTCATCCGTCAAGTTGACCCCCTGCGTGAAACCAACAAAGGTGTGGCGCTGCCTGACCTGATGTTTGGCGGGTTGGGAGAACCGAGCCGGCTCGATGATATTGGTGCAGATGTTCGGCTCGGGTACAGGAGCTCCAACCTTGCTAAAGAAGACATGGATCTTGCCGAAGGGGGCCCGGTAATCAGATTCGATTGAATCGGCCTCGGGACCCCAGTGAGAGTTGTCGATGTAGTACTTTCCACGACGACTTTTAGTCATGGGACCGACCTCGTAGCTCCCAAACCTGGAATAGCTCCCTTTGAGAACTCAACTCCACCGTGCGCGAGCCCCACGGTGGGCGCCAACTATCGTGGTTTTGTCACGACAGATGTCCTTCTGAAAGGACTTAGTGATGGATCCATCGCACCTTGGTGGCGACTCGGGTTAAGCGGAAGCGAGAGTCGGGTTTACCCAGGTTCGGCCCCTTCGATGGAGGTAAAATCCTACGTCCTACTTTGTGTATATTGATGGTGGAATCGATTACAAGGGTGCGAATTCGCCTGACCTAGCTCTCAATGGATTGTAACTTAAGCCTATCAACCCTAGTGACTCGCCTTTATATACAGGCCGAGGCCCTAGGTTTACAAGAGTCCAGGTCACATTATGATTTGTGAGCTGGTACGTTTCTAAGCCACCGTGTCTCCCAAGCAAGGAAACTGACGGCGAGTCTTCCTCTTCTTGGGCCTTGAGTCGCCATCTTTGTCTCTTGGGCTGCGGCAGGCTCCTGCTGGAGAACATCTTGCGTCTTTTGCATCCTGGGTCTAAGCCCATCTTGAATATGAACGTTGGGCCGCCATGAACCTGACCCGGCCTATTAGGGCGGGTCATACAATGGGTAATATCCCAAACAGCGGGGATCCTCATCTTCTAGCATCACAAACTCATCGGCCTCATCAAGTACCACTTGAAAGTTGGAACGTTGAATGCTTCAGATCCCCTTGTACAATACCATGATGTGCTCCCAACAATCCTTGGCATGAGTGAAAGGGCGCAAGTGAGATAGATCTTCGGGGGGAACCGCGGATTGAAGGATGAACAACGCGGAATGATTATATTGATTGTCCGCCTCTTCTCTTGGAGTGAAGTTGCTTGGATCATGTGAGTAGAAGCCTTGTTCAATGATTATCCACATATTTGTTGAGCTGTGATTCAAATGAGACTTGATGCGAAAAACCCGATTAGCAAAATCACCTTTAACAATATTAGGAGGACCAAGGTTATTAATATGCGGTGTAGGTACCGGTCCTCCATAAATCGGGGGAGGAGGAAGCGAGGCAAAGGTTCCCGTCCCATTCTTGCCAAGAGGGGAAGAAGGTTGAGTACCTATAGCCGCATCCTTTTTGGAATTGGCTTCCGACTCCGATGTGGTGGGTTTAGCCACAAGCAATGGATCGGGAGAATTCTTCAACCCCTCAAGCATTTCTTTAAGCATGGAATTGACTTCGATAGTCATGGACGTATTGAGTGAGGCCATAGCCTCATTCAAGTCGTCACGTGTGATCGAACTCAACTCCACGGCCTCGGGAACTTCATCCCACTAACAGCGTTGTCAACCATACTCTTTGGGTGGTGAAACCCTTAATAAAGAAACTTGGCTCTGATACCAATTTAAAGGATCGATATGGCTGACTAGAGGGGGTGAATAGGCAACTACCAATTTTTAGCTTTTCTTAACAAATTAGGGTTAGCAACAAAAGGTTCTCTACATGAACAACTAGGTGAGCAACCTATATGATGCTAACGATAACAACAAGTGCAAGCAAGGGATACCACACAACAATAGCAAAGCACAAAGTAAAGGTAAGATATAACCACAAGTGGAGCCAATGGAGACAAGGATGTGTTACCGAAATTCCTTCCCTTTGATGGGAAGTACGTCTCCGTTAAAGCAGTGTGGAGGCATAATGCTTCCCAAGAAGCCACTAGGGCCAGCGTATTCTCCTCACGCCCTCATACAATGCGAGATGTCGTGATTACACTAGTGGTGCCCTTGAAGGCGGCTACCAGACCTTTACAAACAAGGTTGGGGCTATCTCCACACAAAGCTTGGAGGCTCCCAACAAGACCACAGAGCTTCACCACAATGGATTGTGGCTCCGGGGTGACCTCAACCATCTAGGGTTCTCAAACACCCAAGAGTAACAAGATCTGCAAGGTATCAGTGGGGGAATCAAATATCTCTTGGTGGAAGTGTAGATCTCGACCTTCTCAACCAATCCCTAGAAAATCAACAAGTTTGATTGGCTAGGGAGAGAGATCGGGCGAAAATGATCTTTGGAGAAACAATGGAGCTTGGGAAGGGCGGATGTGATCTTCTTGGGGAAGAAGACCCCCTTTATATAGTGAGGGAAAAATCCAACAGTTAGACCCACTGTCAGCCGGAGCACAACGGTACTACCGCTTCCTGGTGAGGTACTACCGCACGCACGATGTTGGCAGAATGAGGAACTACTGCGCAAGGCAACAAGCGGTAGAACCGCCGGAGCGGTACTACCGCGCGCCCTTACGGTAGTACTGCAGGGTAGTATCCAACTGCTACGAAAGTAAAAGATTACTTCCGTGTCTACCTCTGCTCAGACTGCGGCTGTGCAGAAGTCCGAGAGAGAGGTAGTAAAAAACTACTACCACCTAGAACACGGTAGTACCGCTAGGCCTTTGCACAGATAGGGGAAACAAGTTGGGGCTCCATTGAAGAGAGGGAAAGCTGGTGCAAAAGAACAGATGTGTACGTGTTGATTCCACCCAAACCTTTCCGAAGTGGACTCCCTCTTAATAGTACAGCTTTCCTATGACTCAAATCCACCGAAGAGAAACGCAGAAAGCGACAATCTTTAAGAGACTCCGAGGGGCACCGAATCGTCTTGTGCCTAGTCATGAATTATCTGAAATGCTCAATGCACACAATTAGTCCGCAAAGGCATTGTCATCAATCACCAAAACCATTTAGGGAGAAATATGCCCTAACAGGGGACAATGATGTATGTCATGTGGTGATATCGGTATGCTACCGAATTATCGCGGGTGGGAAATATTTGGTAGATTTCCACGTATCAAAGATATAGGGGAACAATATTATGCAGTTTTTTCATGAGCGTGCAAAAATGCATGACTCCAGTGTAAAGTTGGTAATTTGCAATTCCAAAGTAAAGATAATGCAATGAGATTAACTCTTTGGATAAAGGATTCTACCAAAACATTTTGAGTCTAGACATTAGGACAAATTGTTAAACTTCAATCCAAGGGCATAGAGAAGGCACTCAAGGAGAATTCTGCAATGTTATCCATTTGATTTGCTTGAAATTGATGTCAGGATAATGATCCAATGGTTTCATGTGAATAAATCGCACTTTGAGACAATCATATAGATATGTTTTTTAGAACCATGGAATACCTCAATGGTCTAGTCAATGGATGGGAAGAGCCACTTACCTTGACTAGATGCATTCAAATAGTTTAAGCGGTTCAGCATAGACTTTAAGGTGCGCGAGCTTTAAAATTAACTTCCGTGTGTCACATGTAGTTTACACAAAATCCAAATATTGTTAGAATTTGCATCATAATAATCATAAACTATTGGAATTGCTGATAATTTAGCTTTCAACCCAATGTCTCGATGACCACGGCGAGAATGCCAATTTTATCATGTACAAGACACTCTGAAAAACTATCTTATATGCAACATGTAATACGGGTTGTGTCGTGTATGTAATACAATCCAGATGATACATAAAAAATGTGCTTCCCATATCCATTGCATATGGTAAATATGTTGGAAATATGCCCTAGAGGCAATGATAAATAGTTATTATTATATTTCCTTTTTAAAGATAATCGTTTATTATCCATGCTATAATTGTATTGAATGAAAACATAGATACATGTGTGGATACATAGACAAAACAATGTCCCTAGCAAGCCTCTAGTTGGCTAGCGAGTTGACCAAGGATAGTCAAGGTTTTCTGGCTATGTGCAAGTGTTGTCACTTGATAACTAGATCACATCATTGGGAGAATCATGTGATGGACTAGACCTAAACTATGAACGTAGCATATTGATCGTGTCATTTTATTGCTATTGTTTTCTGCGTGTCAAGTATTTGTTCCTATGAACATGAGATCATATAACTCGCTGGCACCGGAGGAACACCTTGTGTGCATCAAACATCACAACGTAACTGGGTGACTATAAAGGTGCTCTACAGGTATGTCCGAAGGTGTCCGCTGAGTTAGTATGGATCAAGACTGGGATTTGTCACTCCGTGTGACGGATAGGTATCTCGGGGCCCACTCGGTAATACAACATCACACACAAGCCTTGCAAGCAATGTGACTAAGTGTAAGTCACGGGATCTTGTATTACGGAATGAATAAATAGACTTGCCGGTAACAAGATTGAAATAGGTATGCGGATACCGACGATCGAATCTCGGGCAACAAACATACCGAAGGACACAAAGGGAATGACATACGGGATTATATGAATCCTTGACACTGAGGTTCAACCGGTAAGATCTTCGGAGAATATGTAGGATCCAATATGGGCATCCAGGTCCCGCTATTGGATATTGACCGAGGAGTGCCTCAGGGCATGTCTACATAGTTCTCGAACCCGCAGGTTCTGCACACTTAAGGTTCGGTGATGTTTTAGTATAGTTGTGTTATATGTGTGGTTACCCAATGTTGTTCGGAGTCACGGATGAGATCACGGATGTCACGAGGGTTTCCAGAATGGTCCGGAAAGGGAGATTGATATATAGGATGGTTTATTTGGTTACCGGAAGGTTTTCGGGCATTACCGGCATTGTACCGGGAGTGACGAATGAGTTCCGGAAGTTCACCGGGATGGGGGAAACCCACCCGGAGGAAGCCCAATGGCCTTAGGGTGGTGCACCAGTCCTTAGTGGGCTGGTGGGACAGCCCAAGAGGGCCTTGGCACCAAGAGAAGAAAAAACAAAGAGAAAAAAAGGGGAGGTGGGATGGAAGAGAAGGACTCCACTTTCCAATCCTAATTGGAGTAGGATTCTTCCTCTCCTCCTTAGCCGGCGCACCCTTGAGGGCTTGGCCCTCAAGGCAAGCCTCCTCCCCCTCCCTCCTATATATAGTGTTGATTTAGGTCTGATTTGAGACAGCTTTTGCCATGTGCAACTCAGATCTAGACACCATAGTTCTTCCTCTAGATCATATTTCTGAGGAGCTCGGGCGGAGCCCTACAGGAGTAGATCGTCACCACCACCAGAGCGTCGTCACGCTGCCAGAGAATTCATCTACTTCTCGTTCATGCTTGCTGGATCAAGAAGGCCAAGATCATCGTCGAGCTGTATGTGTGCTGAACGCGGAGGTGCCGTTCGTTCGGCGCTAGATCGGAACGGATCGTGGGACGGATCGCAGGACGATTCGTGGGATGGTTCGTGGGGTTGACCGAGGGACGTGAAGACGTTCCACTATATCAGCCGCGTTTCTTAGCGCTTTCCGATGTGCGATCTACAAGGGTACGTTGACCCAAATCTCCTCCCATAGATGGACATCACCAAGATATGTCTTCGTGTGCGTAGGAAATTTTTTGTTTCCCATGCAACGTTCCCCAACAGACCCGGCGGTTCATGTGTAGATGTTATCTCGAGTAGAACACCAAGGGTTTTGTGGACGGTGATGTTCGATTTGCTTCCCTCCTTAGTCTTTTCTCGATTCGGCGGTATTGTTGTATTGAAGCGGCCCGGACCGACATTATTCGTACGCTTACGAAAGACTGGTTTCATCAATTGACATGCAAGCTCGTTGCATAAAGATGACTGGCGGGTGTCGGTTTCTTCAACTTTAGTTGAATTGGTTTTGACCAAGGCGTTCCTTGGAGAGGTTACATAGAAATTTGCACATCTCCGTTGTGGTTTTTCCGTAAGTAAGGTGCGATCATACTAGATACCCATAGCAGCCACGTAAAACATGCAACAACAAATGAGAGGACGTCTAACTTGATTTTGCAGGGTATGCTTGTGATATGATATGGCCAATGACGTGATGTGATATATTGGATGTATGAGATGATCATGTTGTAATAGTTAATATCGACTTGCACGTCGATGGTACGGCAACCGGCAGGAGCCATAGGGTTGTCATTAAACTAACGTTTGTGTTTGCAGATGCAGTTACTATATTGCTAGGACGTAGCTTTAGTACTAATAGCATAAATAGCACGACAACATCGATGGCGACACATTGATGGAGATCATGGTGTGGCGCCGGTGACAAGAAGATCGTGTCGGTGCTTTAGTGATGGAGATCAAGAAGCACGTGATGATGGCCATATCATGTCACTTCTGAATTGCATGTGATGTTAATCCTTTTATGCACCTTATTTTTCTTAGAACGACGGTAGCATTATGAGGTGATCTCTCACTAAAATTTCAAGACGAAATTGTGTTCTCCCCGACTGTGCACCGTTTCTACAGTTCGTCGTTTCGAGACACCACGTGATGATCGGGTGTGATAGACTCAACGTTCACATACAACGGGTGCAAAACAGTTGCACACGCGGAACACTCGGGTTAAGCTTGACGAGCCTAGCATGTGCAGACATGGCCTCAGAACACATGAGACCGAAAGATCGAGCATGAATCACATAGTTGATATGATTAGCGTAGAGATGCTTATCACTGAAACTATTCTCAACTCACGTGACGATCGGACTTGAGCTAGTGAAATTGGATTATGTACCACTCAAATGACTAGAGAGATGTACTTTTTGAGTGGGAGTTTAGCAAGTAATTTGATTAGTAAAACTCTAATTATCTTGAACATAGTCTGAGTCCACTTTGAAATATTTGTGTTGTAGATCAATGGCTCACGCGACAGTCACCCTGAATTTTAATACGTTCCTAGAGAAAGCTAAGTTGAAAGATGGTGGAAGCGACTTTGTAGACTGGGCTCATAATCTTAAGTTGCTCCTGCAAGCTGGGAAGAAGGATTATGTCCTTAATGCTACGCTAGGAGATGAACCACCTGCCGCGGCTGACCAAGATGTTAAGAATGCCTGGTTAGCACGCAAGTAGCACTACTCATTAGTTCAATGTGCAGTCTTGTATGGCTTAGAGCCGGGACTTCAACGTTGCTTTGAGCGTCATGGAGAATTTGAGATGTTCCAGGAGTTGAAGTTTATCTTTCAGAAGAACCCCCGGATCGATAGGTATGAGACCTCCGATAAATTCTGTGCTTGCAAGATGGAGGAGAATTCGTCTGTCAGTTAACATGTGCGCAAAATGTCTGGGTACTCAAACCATCTAGCTGAGCTGGGGATTGAACTCCCGCAAGAGGCTATCATTGACAGAATTCTTCAATCACTGCCACCAAGCTACAAGAGCTTTGTGTTGAACTATAACAAGCAAGGGATGAGCAAGTGATAACCCACAAGTATAGGGGATCGCAACATTTTTCGAGGGTAGAATATTCAACCCAAATTTGTTGATTCGACACAAGGGGAAGCCAAAGAATATTCTCAAGTATTAGCAGTTGAGTTGTCAATTCAACCACACCTGAAAGACTTAGTATCTGCAGCAAAGTATCAGTAGCAAAGTAGTGTGATAGAAACAGTAGCAACGGTAACAGTAGTAGCAGTGACAACAGTAGCAGCAGTGACACCACTAGCAACAGAGTAACAGTAGCAGCAGTCACAGCAGTAGCAGCAAAGTAACGTAGCAAGGACCAGTAGGAAAAACTCATAGGCATTGGATCGGTGATGCATAATTATGCCGGATGGTATTCATCATGCAACAGTTATAACATGGAGAGATATGTAACTAGCTCATGTTCGTCAATGTAAGGTAGGCATGTATTCCGTACGTAGTCATACGTGCTTAGGGAAAAGAACTTGCATGACATTTGTTGTCCATCCCTCCCGTGGCAGCGGGGTCCTAATGAAAACTACGGGATATTAAGGTTCTCCTTTTAATAGAGAACCAGAGCAAAGCATTAGCACTTAGTGAATACATGAACTCCTCATACTATGGTCATCTCCTGGAGTGGTTCCGGCTATTGTCACTCCGAGGTTGTCGGGTCATAACACATAGTAGGTGACTACAACTTGCAAGATAGGATCAAGAACACACATATATTGACGAGAACATAATAGGTTCGGATCTGAAATCATGGCACTCGGGCCCTAGTGACAAGCATTAAGCATGGCAAAGTAGTAGCAATATCAATCTCAGAACATAGTGGATACTAGGGATCAATCCCCATCAAAACTAACTCGATTACATGATAGATCTCATCCAACCCATCACCGTCCAGCAAGCCTACGATGAGATTACTCACGAACGGTGAATAGCATCATGAAATTGGCGATGAAGGAAGGTTGGTGATGACGATGGCGACGATCTCCCCTGTCCGGAGCCCAGAACGGACTCCAGATCTGCCCTCCAGAGGAAGAACAGGTGGTGGCGGTGCCTCCGTATCGTAAAATGCGATGAACTCTTCTCCTTGATTTTTTTTCCAGATGAAAGGGACTAAATAGAGCTGGAATTGGAGGCGGTGGAGCTCCGAGGGCCCCACAAGCCTGCTAGGCGTGACCAAGGGAGCCCGCGCCTGGTGGGCTTGTGGGCTCCTCGCTCCACCCCTCCGGTTGATTCTTGCGCCAGTATTTTTTGTATATTCCACAAAAAATCCTCGTAAATTTCCAGGTCGTTTCGAGAACTTTTATTTCTGTGCAAAAACAACACCATGGCAATTCTGCTGAAAACAACGTTAGTCCGGGTTAGTTCCATTAAAATCAAGCAAATTAGAGTCCAAAACAAGGGCAAAAGAGTTTGGAAAAGTAGATACGACGGAGACGTATCAACTCCCTCAAGCTTAAAGCATTGCTTGTCCTCGAGCACTTCAGTTGACAAACTGAAAGAGACAAAAGAAAAACTTTTACGAACTCTGTTTGATCTTGTTGTTGCAATTATGTCTAACTCATATTCAGATTTTCAGCAAGATCATAAGCTAACCGCATAAGTAATGACGTTTAGGTCTCAAGAGGAACTTATATCAATGGCATAATCAACTAGCGAGCAATAATAATAAGTCTCAAACGTCAACACTTCAATCAAAACAATCATGAAGCAATACGAACAGATCGTATCTCGCTAGCTCTTTCTGAGACCGCAAAACATAAATGCAGAGCACCTTCAAAGACCAAGGGCTGACTGAACATTGTAATTCATGGCAAAGAAGATCCAGTCACAGTCATACTCAATATCAATTCAAAGCAAAGCATATAAATGACAGTGGTTCTCTCTAATTGGTGCTTTTATCAGAAGAGGATGACTCAACAGAAACATAAATGGACAGGCCCTTCGCAGAGGGAAGCATTGATTTGCAGAGGTGCTAGAGCTCAAGCTTTGAAAACAGAGATAAATAATTTTGGGTGGCATGCTTTCATTGTCAACGCAGTGACCAAGAGTTTTCAACATCTTCCATGCTACACATACTATAGGCGGTCCCCAAAGAGAAAAGTAAAGTCTTGACTCCCCCACCACCGATCAATCACACTCCACGACTAGTCGAATATTCGGGTGTCGTCCATACCAACAACAATCCAGGGGAAGTTTTGTTTGCAATTATATTTTCAATTTGAGCATGGAACTGGGCATTCCAATTACCGGCCCCTTTCTCGTGAATGATAGTGAATAAACACAAATCAAGGATAACACGCCTAGCATGGAAGATACTGATCGCCCCTTGTCACCACATGAGCGGTTCGGGCATGCAAAATAGATTATTTCTTGAAGATTTAGAGAGTGGCACATGCAAATTTACTTGGAACGGCAGGTAGATACCGCATATAGGTAGGTATGGTGGACTCATATGGAATAACTTTGGGTTTCTGGAAGTGGATGCACAAGCAGTATTCCCGCTTAGTACAAGTGAAGGCTAGCAAAAGACTCGGAAGCGACCAACTAGAGAACAACAACAGTCATCAAAATGCATTGAAATTAACCAACGTTGAATGCAAGCATGAGTAGGACATAAATCACCATGAACATGAATAACATAGAGGCTATGTTGATTAGTTTCAACTACATGCGTAAACATGCGCCAAGTCAAGCCACTTGAATCATTCAAAGGAGGATACCATCCTATCATACTACATCATAAGCATCTCAAAATTCATGTTGGCATTCAATACAAACCATTATAAGCTCCTAGCTAATTAAGCATGGCATCAGAAACTATGATCTCTAAGTTGTCATTGCAAACATGTTTCTCTCACAACAAAGCTAAATCTGGAACGATGAGCTAGTCATATTTACAAAAACAAAATAGATCGAGTTCATACCAGTTTTTCCAGGCTCAGTCACTTCATCATATATCGTCATTAATGCCTTTCACTTGCATGACCGAATGATGTGAACAATAATAAGAGTGCTCGTGCATTGGACTACGCTGGAATCTGCAAGAAAACACAAAGGAGAAGACAAAGTAATATGGCTCTTTGACAGATAAACAGATATGCATGCGAGAGCCACTAAACATTGTAACCATGGTCTTGTACCTTGACCCAAAGAAAAAGAAAACTATTTACATGGGAAAGCTCCCAACAAGCAAAAGAAGAAATAGAAATCTTTTTGAGTTTTCTCAAACTAGATAAACACACGAGAAGAAAGCAAGAAAAAGAAATAAACTAGCATGGATGATACAGTGGCAAGGTGTGAACACCGACTAACAAGGTGAAAGTGTGAACATGAATATAAAGTCGGTGAGAAACACGTACTCCCCCAAGCTTAGGATTTTGGCCTAAGTTGGTATACTCCCAAGGAGGGAAATAACCGTCTCCGGGGTACTCCGGAGTGTATTGAGGGTGCCACTACAATGTGAGCTCCTCTGGCTCCCACTGATAAACTGGCATCTGGTACTCGACTGGTACCTCGGGCACGGGCGCCTGTGGTGGTGCTATGCCCCAATATGCGTAGATGTCCGAGGGCATAATAATGTACCTGCCTAGATGAAGATTGAACAAAGAAGGAACAGGCAAAGTAATAGTCTCACGAGTAACCTAACTAAATACCAGGTTATAAATCATCCTCTTATTTATATCTTTATCAAGAAAGTCATGGCGAACCATGCTATCATAATCTAGATATCTCTCGGGAAGAAGAATCTCTTCTTCCTCGTGCAGTCTAATAGGTATCTCAAAATGTCTAGCAAGACGGGTAGCATAGATACATCCATAAACAATGCCTTTAAAATGGTTCATGTTCAACTGTTGAGCTACTATAGCGCCCAAGCTATAAGTTTTATCATTATAAAGGGCTTCGCGCAAAACCGCAAGATCTGAGGAGCTAAGGGTCCCAGCTTTCCCATGGCCAATCAAACATTTTCCCACGAATAGTGAGAAGTACCGAAGCATGGGAAAATGCATGCTAGCAGCTCTAGCGCAAGATACTCCTCTCTCCTCTCCCATAGCAATAGTATCAATGAAAGCCTCCAAGTCCCATGGACGAGGTTCATGAATATCCCCAACATAAGGTCATTTGCAAATATTGCAAAAATCCTGAAGTGACATGCGCTGGGGGATATCATATAACTTGAACTCAACCATAGGAGGGTTCTTCCTTGGATAGAAGTTAAAGCTTTACACGAAAATATTAGTGAGGAGGAGGTATTGCGGACACTTATCTTCAATGAAGGCGGTGAGGCCTGCGTTCTCCACCAAGTAGTAAAAGTCCTCATAAAGTCCGGTGGCGCGTAAGAACACATTGCTTGGCCACTTGCACGCTCGAACTTCTGCAACTCGGGGGACCGGATACTTGGGTTTCTTCTTCTCATTTTCATCATCCTTGGGGTCACGGCTTGAAGAGCCTCTTAAGAACCTCCTCATCTTTTCCTTTTTCTTTCTCTGAAAATTTATGAAATTTTTGTGACTCTAAGGAAAAGTGAACAAGGCTCAATGAAACTCCTAACAACTACTCCGACAAGTGCCTAGAGGCCATATCACGCATCAAAACTACTTGGGACCAGCTAAAATTAGCATGCAAAGCTCAAAAACAGGGTCACCAAGGCAACAAAAATACGGGACGTATAAGGCACTAGAGCATTAACTAATTTGACCAATGGAGTCACATACCAAGGAGCAATTTCCCCAAAATAGTTTGGTGAATGGGGCTTTGCACAAGGAGATCGAAAATCGCACCAAGAAGAGCAAGAACACGGGTTTGAGCTGCGGAACGATTTTTTCTGGAGGTAGGAGAAGGAGATGGGAGCTGGAATAAGTGGAGGGGGGGCACGTGGGCCCCACAAGCCTGGTAGGCGCGGCTAGGGGGGTGCCCGTGCCTCCAGGGCTTGTGGCCCACTGGTGCAGCCCCCTGACTAGCTCTCCGTCTCAGAATTTTTCCAAAATTCTAGAGAAAGTCATAATTGATTTTCACGGCATTCGGAGAACTTTTATTTTTGGGGTATTTTTCTACGGGACGCAAAAAAGCAGAAAACAGGAAAAACTAAAGCTAAATCTATCATTTTTCTTCTAAGCAACCGATTCATCCATCCCATGGTCATCGAAAAAATCCGTCAATGAGGTTGATCAAGTTTCCTTGACAAACTTTTTCGAATCGCATAAAAAGGAACCGAGAATTTTCGAATAGTCACTAGGTTACCTCAATGGGGATGTGCATATCCCCAACAAGAAAATCATACTTCATCTTAACAGTAGGTATAGGGCATTCAAAGCTCCCAATAAGAATCGATGAAGTTTTTTCAATAGCTTGATGCAATGTAATCGATATTGTTTCTTCGGAAAGTGCACCGTATGCTCATTACGGTTGACATGGAAAGTGACATTGCCTTTGTTGCAATCAATAACAACCCCTGCAGTATTTAAAACGGGTCTTCCAAGGATGACCGCCATGGCATCATCCTCGGGAATATCCAGAATAACAAAGTCTATTAAGATAGTGACGTTAGCAACCACAACAGGCACATCCTCGCAAATGCCGATAAGGAAAGCAGTTGATTTGTCGGCCATTTGCAGAGAGATTTCAGTGGGTGTCAACTTATCTAGTTCAAGCCTACGATAGAGAGAGAGAGGCATAACACTAACACTAGCGCCAAGATCGCATAAAGCAGTTCTAATGTAGTTTCCTTTAATGGAGCAAGGTATAGTGGGCACTCCGGGATCACCTAGTTTCTTAGGAGTTCCACCCTTGAAGGTATAATTAGCGAGCATGGTGGAAATCTCAACCTCAGGTATCCTTCTCTTATTAGTCACAATATCTTTCATGTACTTGGCATAGGGAGACATTTTGAGCATAACTGTCAAACGCATTTGTAGAAATACAGGTCTAATCATTTCAACAAATCTCTTAAAATGCTCATCATCCTTTTTCTTGGATGGTTTGGGAGGAAAGGGCACGGGTTTCTAAACCCATGGTTCCCTTTCTTTACCATGCCTCCTAGCAGTGAAGTCGTTCTTATCGTATCTCTTATTATTAGGTTGTGGGTTATCAAGATCAAAAGGTTCAATCTCCACATCCTTATCATTGCTAGGTTGAGCATCAACATGAGCATCACTATCGATATTATCATTAGGCTCATGTTCATTACCACATTGTGTTTCGGCATCAGAAACGAAGATATCGTTTGGACTCTCAGGTGTAGCGGCAATAGGGTTGCTAGCGTGCAAATTCATATCATCTTTCTTCTTCTTTCTAGGATGACTAGGTGCCTAGGTGCTAACTCCTTGAGAATCTTGTTCAATTCTCTTAGGATGACCCTCACGATACGAAGGTTCGTGGGTCATTCTACCACCTCTAGTGACGACTCTGACTGAATTGTCATTCAACTCATTTAGCAAGTCATTTTGAGCCTTAAGTACTTGTTCTACTGGAGTAGTAACCATAGAGGCATGTTTACTCAAAAGCTTAAGATCATTGACGTTTCTGTCCACACAAGCACTTAAAGGACTAAGCATACGAGTATTCTGTTCCAATTGTCTGCTAACATAATCATTGAAACTTTGTTGTTTGGCAATAATGTTGTCAAATTCATCCAAGCATAAGCTAGAGGGTTTATCAAAAGGAATATCACTCTCATTGAATCTACGAAGAGAATTCACCTCTACCACCTGTGTCGGGTTATCAAGACCATGGATCTCTTCGATAGGTGGTAGATTTTTGACATTTTCAGAGTTAATGCCTTTCTCTTTCATAGATTTCTTAGCTTCTTGCATATCTTCAGGACTAAGGAATAGGATACCTCTTTTCTTAGGAGTTGGCTTTGGAAGTGGTTCAGGAATAGTCCAAGCATTCTCATTGCACAAGATATTATTCAATAGGATCTCAGCTTGTTCTGCAGTTCGTTCCCTAAAAACACAACCAGCACAACTATCTAGGTGGTCCTTAGAAGCATCGGTTAGTCCATTATAGAAGATATCAAGTATTTCATTCTTCTCAAGAGGGTGATCAGGCAAAGCGTTCAGCAGCTGGACGAGCCTCCCCCAAGCTTGTGGGAGACTCTCTTCTTCAACTTGTGCAAAGTTGTATATTTCCTGCAAGGCAGCTTGCTTCTTATGGGCAGGGAAATATTTCTCAGAGACGTAGTAGATCATATCCTGGGGGCTACGCACACAACCAGGAGCAAGAGAAGTGAACCAGGTCTTAGCATCATCCTTTAGCGAGAAAGGAAACAGCTTAAGGATATAGTAGTGGCGGATCTTTTCCTCACTCGTGAATATGGTGGCTATATCGTGTAGTTTGGTAAGATGTGCTACAACTGTTTCATACTCATAACCGTGAGAAGGATCAGATTCGACCAAAGTAATTAACTCAGGGTCGACAGAGAATTCATAATCCTTACCGGTCACAAAGATAGGCGAAGTAGCAAACTTCGGGTCATATTTCATCCTAGCGTTCAAAGATTTTTCTTTCCACTTGCGCAGTAGTTTCTCAACATCATAGCTATCCTTACAAGCAAGAAAGTCCTCAGCTATCTCGCCCTCCATAACATAACCCTCAGGCATATCAGGCAATTCATATCTAGGAGAGCTAGTTCTAACAGGCGAAAAAGCAGGTTCTACTTCAATAATCTCAGCAGTTGCAGAAGTATCATCACATCTAGCAGCAACTCTAGCAATTTGTGCATCCAGGAATGCACCTAGTGGCAAAGCAGTATCAAGCATAGCATCATCACAAGTATCATGGATATCAAAAGTAGCATCATCAAGCACAGGTAACACATCAAAATTTCTAGCAGGAGGTGGTGTCGCAAACTTACTCATAACTGAAGGTGAATCAAGTGCACAGGTAGATGGCAGTTCCTTACCTGTCCTCGTAGTTGAGGGCAAGACTTTAGTTTTTGGATCTCTCGGATTCCTCATAGTGATCAGCAGACGTAAATCCCAAGTGACTCAGAGAATATAGCTATGCCCCCCCCCCGGCAACAGCGCCAGAAAATAGTCTTGATAACCCACAAGTATAGGGGATCGCAACAGTTTTCGAGGGTAGAGTATTCAGCCCAAATTTGTTGATTCGACACAAGGGGAAGCCAAAGAATATTCTCAAGTATTAGCAGATGAGTTGTCAATTCATCCACACCTGAAAGACTTAGTATCTGCAGCAAAGTATCAGTAGCAAAGTAGTGTGATAGCAACAGTAGCAACGGTAACAGTAGTAGTAGTGACAACAGTAGCAACAGAGTAACAGTAGCAGCAGTGACAGGAGTAGCAGCAAAGTAACGTAGCAAGGACCAGTAGGAAAAACTCGTAGGCATTAGATCGGTGATGGATAATTATGCCGGATAGTATTTGATACGCCTCCGTCGTATCTACTTTTCCAAAGTCTTTTGCCCTTGTTTTGGACTCTAATTTGCATGATTTGAATGGAACTAACCCGGACTAACGTTGTTTTCAGCAAAATTGCCATGGTGTTATTTTTGCGCAGAAATAAAATTTCTCGGGATGACCTGGTAATTTACGGAGAATTTTTTTGGAATACATAAGAAATACTGGCGCAAGAATCAACGGAGGAAGTGGAGCGTGGAGCCCACAAGCCCACCAGGCGCCCCCACACCCCCCCACCCCCCGGGCCGCGCCTAGCAGGTTTGTGGGGCCCACGTTGCTCCACTGCCTCCAATCTCAGGTCTATTTAGCCTCTTTCGTCCGGAAAAAATTAAGGAGAAGAGTTCATCGGGTCTTACGATACAGAGGCAACGCCACCTCCTCTTCTTCCTGTGGAGGGCAGATCTGGAGTCCGTTCTGGGCTCCGGAGAGGGAAAATCGTCGCCATCGTCATCATCAACCTTCCTTCATTGCCAATTCCATGATGCTCTTCACCGTTCGTGAGTAATCTCATCGTAGGCTTGCTGGACGGTGATGGGTTGGATGAGATCTATCATGTAATCGAGTTAGTTTTGACGGGGATTGATCCCTAGTATCCACTATGTTCTTAGATTGATGTTGCTACTACTTTTCCATGCTTAATGCTTATCACTAGGGCCCGAGTGCCATGATTTCAGATCTGAACCTATTATGTTCTCGCCAATATATGTGTGTTCTTGATCCTATCTTG
Organism: Hordeum vulgare subsp. vulgare; assembly: GCF_904849725.1. Lineage (NCBI taxonomy): Eukaryota > Viridiplantae > Streptophyta > Magnoliopsida > Poales > Poaceae > Hordeum > Hordeum vulgare. The sequence goes on from NC_058521.1 coordinate 539,341,522, forward strand.
CAAGTTGTAGTCACCTACTATGTGTTATGACCCGGCAACCCCGGAGTGACAATAGCCGGAACCACTCCCGGAGATGAACATAGTATGAGGAGTTCATGTATTCACCAAGTGTTAATGCGTTGGTCCGGTTCTTTATTAAAAGGAGAACCTTAATATCCCGTAGTTTCCATTAGGACCCCGCTGCCACGGGAGGGATGGACAATAGATGTCATGCAAGTTCTTTTCCCTAAGCACGTATGACTACATACGGAATACATGCCTATATTAGATTGACGAACTGGAGCTAGTTACATATCTCTCCGTGTTATAACTGTTGCATGATGAATAGCATCCGGCATAATCATCCATCACGGATCCAATGCCTACGAGTCTTTTCCTACTGGTCCTTGCTACGTTACTTTGCTTCTACTACTGTCACTGCTGCTACTATTACTCTGTCGCTACTGCTGTCACTTTGCTGCTACTCGTTACTATTGCTACTGCTGCTATCACACTACTTTGCTACTGATACTTTGCTGCAGATACTAATTCTTTCAGGTGTGGTTGAATTGACAACTCAACTTCTAATACTTGAGAATATTCTTTGGCTTCCCCTTGAATCTAATCAATAAATTTGGGTTGAATACTCTACCCTCGAAAACTGTTGTGATCCGCTATACTTGTGGGTTATCAAGACTATTTTCTAGCGCCGTTGCCGGGGAGGCATAGCTATATTCTCTGAGTCACTTGGGATTTACATCTGCTGATCACTATGAGGAATCCGAAAGATCCAAGAACTAAAGTCTTGCCCTCAACTACGAGGATAGGTAAGGAACTGCCATCTAGCTCTGCACTTGATTCACCTTCAGTTATGAGTAAGTTTGCGACACCACCTCCTGCTAGAAATCTTGATATGTCGCATGTGCTTGATGATGCTTCTTCTTCTGCCCATGATTCTAATGATGATGCTATGCTTGATACTGCTTTGCCACTAGGTGCATTCCTTGATGCACAAATTGCTAGAGTTGCTGCTAGATGTGATGATACTTCTAATACTGCTGAGATTATTGAAGTAGAACCTGCTACTTTGTGTGCTAGAACTAGCTCTCCTAGATATGAATTGCCTGATATGCCTGAGCATTATGTTATGGAGGGAGAGATAGCTGAGGACTTTCTTGCTTGTAAGGATAGCTATGATGTTGATAAATTAATGCGCAAGTGGAAAGAAAAATCTCTGAACGCTAGGATGAAATACGACCCGAAGTTTGCTACTTCGCCTATCTTTGTGACCGATAAGGATTATGAATTCTCTGTCGACCCTGAGTTAATCACTCTGGTCGAATCTGATCCTTTTCATGGTTATTTAGTCTGAAACGGTTGTAGTCCATCTTACCAAACTGCATGATATAGTCACCCTATTCACGAGTGAGGAAATAATCCGCCACTACTATATCCTCAAGTTATTTCCTTTCTCGCTAAAGGATGATGCTAAGACTTGGTTCACTTCTTTTGCTCTTGGTTGTGTGTGTAGCCCCAAGGATATGATTTACTACTTTTTTGAGAAATATTTCCCTGCCCATAAGAAGCAAGCTGCCTTGCAGGAAATATATAACTTTGCGCAAGTTGAAGAAGAGAGTCTCCCACAAGCTTGGGGGAGGCTCGTCCAGCTACTGAATGCTTTGCCTGATCACCCTCTTGAGAAGAATGAAATACTTATATCTTCTATAACAGACTTATTGATGCTTCTAGAGACCACCTAGATAGTTGTGCTGGTTGTATTTTTAGGGAACGAACCGTAGAACAAGCTGAGATCCTATTGAATAACATCTTGTGCAATGAGAATGCTTGGACTATTCCCGAACCACCTCCTAAGCCAAATCCAAAGAAAAGAGGTATTCTATTCCTCAGTCTTGAAGATATGCAAGAAGCTAAGAAATCTATGAGAGAGAAAGGCATTAAATCTGAAGATGTCAAAAACCAACCACCTATCGAAGAGATCCATGGTCTTGATAATCCGATAGAGGTAGTAGAAGTAAATTATCTTCGTAGATTCGATGAGAGTGATATTCATTTTGATAAACCTGCTAGCTTATGCCTGGATGAATTTGATAACTTTGTTGCCAAACAACAAAGTTTCAATGATTATGTTAGCACACAACTGGAACAGAATGCTCGTATGCTTAGTCATTCAAGTGCTTGTGTGGACAGAAATGTCAATGATGTTAAGCTCTTGAGTAAACATGCCTCTATGGTTACTACTCAGGTAGAACAAGTACTTAAAGCTCAGAATGACTTGCTCAATGAGTTGAATGACAATTCTGTCAGAGTCGTCACTAGAGGCGGTAGAATGACCTAGGAACCTTTGTATACTGAAGGTCATCCTAAGAGAATTGAACAAGATTCTCAAGGAGTTAGTACTGATGCACCTAGTCATCCTAGAAAGAAGAAGAAAGATGATAGGAACCTGCACGCTAGCAACCCTGATGCTGTTACACCTGAGAGTCCAAACGACGTCTCTGTCTCTGATGCTGAAACACAATCTGGTGATGAACATGAGCCTAATGATAATATCAATAGTGATGTTCATGATGATGCTCAACCTAGCAATGATAAGGATGTGGAGATTGAACCTGTTGATCTTGATAACCCACAACCTAAGAATAAGAGATATGATAAGAATGACTTCACTGCTAGGCATAGTTTTAAATAGCCCGCTATAGCCCCGCCATCGTCCCGCTATAGCCTTTTCAACAGGGTGCCGCTAAATGGTACTGTGTATAAATATGTCGCTATAGCCCGTTATAGCTCCGCTATAGCTGATTTAGAGGCTCGCCGCTATTTGCCATAGCCCGCTATTTAAAACATTGCTGCTAGGAAGCATGGTAAAGAAAGGGAACCATGGGTTCAGAAACCCATGCCCTTTCCTCCCAAACCATCCAAGAAAAAGGATGATGAGGATTTTGAGCGATTTTTTGAAATGATTAGACCTGTCTTTCTGCAAATGCGTTTGACACATATGCTCAAAATGTCTCCGTATGCTAAGTACATAAAGGATATTGTGACTAATAAGAGGAGGATACCTGAGGTTGAGAATTCCACCATGCTCGCTAATTATACCTTCAAGGGTGGAACTCCTAAGAAACTAGGTGACACCGGAGTGCCCGCTATACCTTGCTCCATTAAAGGCAACTACGTTAGAACTGCTTTATGCGAACTTGGAGGCGGTGTTAGTGTTATGCCTCTCTCTCTTTATCGTAGACTTGAACTGGATAAGTTGACACCCACTGAAATTTCTCTGCAAATGGCCGACAAATCAACTGCTTTCCCTATCGGCATTTTGCGAGGATGTGCCTGTTGTGGTTGCTAACGTTACTATCTTAACAGACTTTGTTATTCTGGATATTCCCGAGGACGATGCCATGACGGTCATCCTTGGAAGACCCTTTTTAAACACTGCAGGGGCTGCTATAGATTGCAACAAAGGCAATGTCACTTTCCATGTCAATGGTAATGAGCATACGGTGCACTTTCCGAAGAGACAATATCGAGTATGTTGCATCAATGCTATCGAAAAAACTTCATCGATTCTCATTGGGAGCTTTGAATGCCCTATACCTACTGTCAAGATGAAGTATGATTTGCTTGTTGGGGAGATTCACATCCCCATTGAGATAACCTAGTGACTATTCGAAAAAAATTCGTTTCCTTTTTTATGTGATTCAAAAAGTTTGTCAAGGAGACTTGATCAACCTCATTGGCGGATTTCTTTCGATGACCATGGAATGGATGAATCGAGGAGTCACAAACCTCTGTTCCAAGCTTTCACCTTCGGTTGCTTAGAAGAAAAATGATAGGTTTAGTTTAGTTTTCCCTGTTTTCTGCTTTTAGCGTCCCGTAGAAAAGTACCCCGAAAATAAAAGTTCTCCGAACGTCCTGAAAATCAAGTATGATTTTTTCTGGAATTTTTGAAAAATACTGAGACGAAAAGCTGGTCAGGCGGCTACACCAATGGGCCACAAGCCCTGGAGGCGCGGGCACCCCCCCCCCCCCCGGCCACACCTACCAGGCTTGTGGGGCCCACGTATCCCCCTCCACTCATTCTAGCTCCCATATGCTTCTCCTACCTCCAGAAAAAATCGTTTCGCAGCTCAAACCCGTGTTCTTGCTATTCTTGCTGGGATTTTCGATCTCCTTGTGCAAAGCACCATTCACCAAACTGTTTTGGGGAAATTGCTCCTTGGTAAGTGACTCCTCCATTGGTCCAATTAGTTTTTGCTCTAGTGCCTTATACTTCGCCTATTTTTGCTGCCTTGGTGACCCTGTTCTTGAGCTTTGCATGCTAATTTTAGCTGGTCCCAAGTAGTTTTGATGCGTAATATGGCCTCTAGGCACTTGTCGGAGTAGTTGCTACGAGTTTAGTTGAGCCTTGTTCACTTTCCTTAGAATCACTAAAATTTTAGAAATTTTCAGAGATAGAAAAAGGAAAAGATAAGGAGGTTCTTAAGAGGCTCTTCAAGCCGTGACCCCAAGGATGATGGGCATGAGAAGAAGAAACCCAAGTATCCGGTCCCCCGAGTTGTAGAAGTTTGAGCGTGTGAGTGGCCAAGCGATGTGTTTTTACGGGCCCCCGGACTTTATGAGGACTTCTATTACTTGGTGGAAAACGCGGGCCTTACCGCCTTCATTTAAGATAAGTGTCCCCAATACCTCCTCCTCACCAATATTTTCATGCAAAGCTTTAATTTCTATCCAAGGAAGAATCCTCCTATGGTTGAGTTCAAATTATATGATATCCCCCAGCGCATGTCACTCCAGGATTTTTGCAATGTTTGCAAATTGCCTTTTGTTGGGGATATTCATGAACCTCGTCCACGGGACTAGGAGGCTTTCATAGATACTATTGTTGTAGGAGAGGAGAGAGGAGTGTCTTGTGCTAGAGCTGCCGGCATACATTTTCCCATACTTCGGTACTTCTCACTATTCGTGGGAAAATATTTGATTGGCCGTGGGAAAGCTGGGTCCCTTAGCTCCCTAGATCTCGCGGTCTTGCACGAAGTCCTTTATAATGATAAAACTTATAGCTTGGGCACTATAGTAGCTCAACGGTTGAACACGAACCGTTCTAAAGGCGTTGTCTATGGAGGTATCTACGCTACTCATCTTGCTAGACATTTTGAGATACCTATTAGACTCGACGAGGAAGAAGAGATTCTTCTACCCGAGAGATATCTAGATTATGATAGCATGGTTCTCCATGACTTTCTTGATAGAGATATAAATAGAAGGATGATTTATAACCTGGTATTTAGTCAGGGTACTCGTGAGACTATTACTTTGCCTGCTCCTTCTTTGTTCAATCTTCATGCAGGCAGGTACATTATTATGCCCTCGGACATCTAGCATATTGAGGCATAGCCCAACCACAGGTGCCCGTGCCCGAGCCACCAGTCGAGTACCAGACGCCAGTTTATCAGTGGGAGCGGCATCCTTAGTACACTCTGGAGTACCCCGGAGCTGGTTATTTCCCTCCTTGGGAGTAGACCAACTTAGGCCAAAAGCCTAAGCTTGTGGGAGTATGCGTTTCTCACCGACTTTATATTCTTGCTTACGCTTTCACTTTGTTAGTCGTTGTTCATACTTTGCCACTGTATCATCCATGCTAGTTTATTTCTTTTTCTCGTTTTCTTTTCGTGTGTTTGTCTAGTTTGAGAAAACCCAGAAAGATTTTCTTGTTCTTCTTTTGCTTGTTGGGAGCTTTCCCGTGTAAATAGTTTTCTTTTTCTTTGGGTCAAGGTAGAAGACCATGGTTACAATGTTTAGTGGCTCTCGCATGCATATCTGTTTATCTGTTAAAGAGCCATATTACTTTGTTTTCTCCTTTGTGTTTGCTTGCAGATTCCAGCTTAGTCCAATGCATGAGCATTCTTATTATTGTTCACATCATTCGGTTGTGCAAGTGAAAGGCAATAATGACTATATATGATGAAGTGACTAAGCGTGGAAAAGCTGGTATGAACTCGATCTATTTTGTTTTTGTAAATATGACTAGCTCATCATTTCTAGTTCACCTTTGTTGTGAGAGAAACATGTTTGCAATGACAACTTAGAGACCATAGTTTCTGATGCCATGCTTAATTAGCTAGGAGCTTATAATGGTTTGTCTTGGATGCCAACATGAATTTTGAGATGACTATGATGTAGTACGATAGGATGGTATCCTCCTTTGAATGATTCAAGTGGCTTGACTTGACGCATGTTCACGCATGTAGTTGAAACAAAATCAACCTAGCCTCTATGATATTCATGTTCATGGTGATTTATGTCCCACTCATTCTTGCACTCAATGTTAGTTAATCTCAATGCATTTTGATGACTGTTGTCGCTCTCTAGTTGGTCGCTTCCCAGTCTTTTGCTAGCCTTCACTTGTACTAAGCGGGAATACTGCTTGCGCATCCACTTCCATAAACCCAAAGTTATTCCATATGAGTCCACCATACCTACCTATATGTGGTATCTACCTGCCGTTCCAAGTAAATTTGCATGTGCCACTCTCTAAACCTTCAAGAAATAATCTGTTTTGCATGCCCCAACCGCTCATGTGGTGACAGGGGGCTATCAGTATCTTCCATGCTAGTCATGTTATCCTCGATATGTCTTCATTCACTATCATTCACGAGAAAGGGGCTGGTAATTGGAATGCCCAGTTCCATGCTCAAATCGAAAAGATAATTGCAAACAAAACTCCCCCTGGATTGATGTTGGTATGGACGGCACCCGAGTATTCGGCTAGTCGTGGAGTGTGATTGATTGGTGGTGGGGGAGTCAAAACTTTACTTTTCTGTTTGGGAACCGCCTATAGAATGTGTAGCGTGGAAGATGGTGAGAACTCTTGGTCATTGTGTTGACAATGAAAGCATGCCACCCAAAATTATTATCTCTGTTTTCAAAGCTTGAGCTCTGGCACCTCTGCAAATAAATGCTTCCCTCTGCGAAGGGCCTGTATATTTGTGTTCCAGTTGAATCATCCTCTTCTTATAAAAGCACCAATTAGAGAGCACCTCTGTCACTTTTATGCTTTGCTTTTGACTAATATTGAGTATGACTGTGACTGGATCTTCTTTGCCATGAATTACAATGTTTATTCAGCCCTTGGTCTTTGAAGGTGCTCTGCATTTATGTTTTGCGGTCTCAGAAAGAGCTAGCGAGATACCATCTGTTCGTACTGCTTCATGATTGTTTTGATTGAAGTGTTGACGTTTGAGATGAGTTTACCGTGAGACCTAGATGTCATTTGCTTATGTGGTTTGCTTGTGATCTTGCTGAAATTCCGGATATGAGTTAGTTATAGTTGCAACAACAAGATCAAACAGAGTTCGTAAAAGTTTTTCTTTTGTCTCTTTCAGTTTGTCAACTGAATTGCTTGAGGACAAGCAAGGTTTTAAGCTTGGGGGAGTTGATACGTCTCTGTCGTATCTACTTTTCCAAACTCTTTTGCCCTTGTTTTGGACTATAATTTGCATGATTTGAATGGAACTAACCCACACTAACGTTGTTTTCAGCAGAATTGCCATGGTGTTGTTTTTGCGCAGAAATAAAAGTTCTCGGAATGACCTCGAAATTTACGGAGAATTTGTGTGGAATATATAAAAAATACTAGCGCAAGAATCAACGGAGGAAGTGGAGCCGTGGAGCCCACAAGCCCACCAGACGCCCCCACCCCCCGGCCGCGCCTGGCAGGCTTGTGGGGCCCACGTTGCTCCACCGCCTCCAATGTCAGGTATATTTAGCCTCTTTCGTCTGGAAAAAAATCAAGGAGAAGAGTTCATCGCGTTTTACGATACGGAGGCGCCGCCACCTCCTCTTCTTCCTCTGGAGGGCAGATCTGGAGTCCATTCTGGGCTCCGGAGAGGGGAAATCGTCGCCATCGTCACCATCAACCTTCCTTCATCGCCAATTCCATGATGCTCTTCACCGTTCGTGAGTAATATCATTGTAGGCTTGCTGGACGGTGATGGGTTGGATGAGATCTATCATGTAATCAAGTTAGTTTTGACGGGGATTGATCCCTAGTATCCACTATGTTCTGAGATTGATGTTGCTACTACTTTGCCATGCTTAATGCTTGTCACTAGGGCCCGAGTGCCATGATTTCAGATCTGAACCTATTACGTTCTCGCCAATATATGTCTGTTCTTGATCCTATCTTGCAAGTTGTAGTCACCTACTATGTGTTATGACCCGGCAACCCCGGAGTGACAATAACCGGAACCACTCCCAGAGATGACCATAGTATGAGGAGTTCATGTATTCACCAAGTGTTAATGCGTTGGTCCGGTTCTTTATTTAAAGGAGAACCTTAATATCCCTTAGTTTCCATTAGGACCCCGCTGCCACGGGACGGATGGACAATAGATGTCATGCAAGTTCTTTTCCCTAAGCACGTATGACTACATACGGAATACATGCCTACATTAGATTGATGAACTAGAGCTAGTTACATATCTCTCCGTGTTATAAGTGTTGCATGATGAATAGCATCCGGCATAATCATCCATCACCGATCCAATGCCTACGAGTCTTTTCCTACTAGTCCTTGATATGTTATTTGCTGCTACTGTTGTCACTACTGCTACTGTTACTCTGTCGCTACTGCTGTCACTTTGCTGCTACTAGTAACTATTGCTACTGCTTCTATCACACTACTTTGCTACTGATACTTTGCTGCAGATACTAAATCTTTCAGGTGTGGTTGAATTAACAACTCAACTGCTAATACTTGAGAATATTCTTTGGCTTCCCCTTGAGTCGAATCAATAAATTTGGGTTGAATACTCTACCCTCGAAAACTGTTGTGATCCCCTATACTTGTGGGTTATCAGTATTCATCATGCAACAGTTATAACACGGAGAGATATGTAACTAGCTCCAGTTCGTCGATGTAATGTAGGCATGTATTCCGTATGTAGTCATACGTGCTTAGGGAAAAGAACTTGCATGACATCTATTGTCCATCCCTCCCGTGGCAGCGGGGTCCTAATGGAAACTACAGGATATTGAGGTTCTCCTTTTAATAGAGAACCGGAACAAAGCATTAGCACTTAGTGAATACATGAACTCCTCATACTATGGTCATCTCCGGGAGTGGTTTCGGCTATTGTCACTCCGGGGTTGCCGGGTCATAACACATAGTAGGTGACTACAACTTGCAAGATAGGATCAAGAACACACATATATTGACAAGAACATAATAGGTTCAGATCTGAAATCATGGCACTGGGGCCCTAGTGACAAGCATTAAGCATGGCAAAGTAGTAGCAACATCAATCTCAGAACATAGTGGATACTAGGGATCAATCCCCATCAAAACTAACTCGATTACATGATAGATCTCATCCAACCCATCACTGTCCAGCAAGCCTACGATGATATTACTCACGAACGGTGAAGAGCATCATGGAATTGGCGATGAAGGAAGGTTGGTGATGACGATGGTGACGATCTCCCCTCTTCGGAGCCCAGAACGGACTCCAGATCTGCCCTCCAGAGGAAGAACGGGTGGTGGCGGCGCCTCCGTATCGTAAAACGCGATGAACTCTTCTCCTTGATTTTTTCCGGACGAAAGGGACTAAATAGAGCTGGAACTGGAGGTGGTGGAGCTCCGAGGGCCCCACAAGCCTGCTAGGTGCGGCCAGGGGGGCCCGCGCCTGGTGGGTTTGTGGGCTCCTCACTCCACCCCTCCGATTAATTCTTGCGCCAGTATTTTCTATATATTCCACAAAAAATCCTCATAAATTTCCAGGTCATTCCGAGAACTTTTATTTCTGCGCAAAAACAGCATCATGGCAATTCTGCTGAAAACAGCGTTAGCCCGGGTTAGTTCCATTCAAATCATGCAAATTAGAGTCCAAAACAAGGGCAAAAGAGTTTGGAAAAGTAGATACAACGGAGACGTATCAACAAGTCACCCGACGAGTTATTCGCGATGCTGAAAGTCGCAGAGTCAGAACTCCATAAAGAGCATCAAGTGTTGATGGTGAATAAAACCACGAGTTTCAAGAGAAATGGCAAAGGAAATAAGGGTAATTCCAAGAAGTGCGGCAAGCCTGTTGCCAATCCGACGAAGAAACCCAAAGCTGGACCTAAGCCTGAAACGGAGTGTTATTATTGCAAGGGTCTGGGTCACTAGAAGCGCAACTGCCCCAAGTATGTGGCTGATAAGAAGGCGGCCAAGGAAAAATCAGGTATATTCGATATACATGTTATTGATGTGTACTTAACTAGCTCTCGTAGTAGTGCCTGGGTATTCGATACCGGTTCAGTTGCTCATATTTGCAACTCGAAACAAGAACTGCGGAATAAGCGAAGGCTGGCGAAGGATGAAGTGACGATGCGCGTGGGAAATGGTTCCAAGGTTGATGCAATTACCGTCGGCACAGTTTCACTTCAGTTACCATCAGGATTAGTTATGAACTTAAATAATTGTTATTTAGTGCTTGCGTTAAGCATGAACATTATATCTGGATCTTGTTTATTACGAGATGGTTACTCGTTTAAGTCAGACAATAATGCTTGTTATATGAGTATTATCTTTTATGGTCATGCACCCAATGTGAGAGGATTGTTCATATTGAATCTCGATAGCGATGATACGCATATACATAACATTGAGACCAAAAGAGTTTGAGTTAACAATGATAGCGCCATGTTTCGCTGCCACTGCCGCTTAGGTCATATTGGTGTAAAGCGCATGAAGAAACTCCATTCCGATGGACTTTTGGAATCACTTGACTTTGATTCACTTGACACGTGTGAACCATGCCTCATGGGCAAGATGACTAAGACTCCATTCTCCGGAACAATGGAGCGTGCAAGTGACTTGTTGGAAATCATCCATACCGATGTATGCGGTCCGATGAGTGTGGAGGCGCGCGGCAGATATCGTTATTTTCTCACCTTCACTAACGATTTGAGTAGATATGGTTATGTCTACTTGATGAAGCACAAGTCTAAAACATTTGATAAGTTCAAGCAATTTCAGAGTGAAGTTGAAAATCATCATAACAAGAAGATTAAGTTCCTACGGTCTGATCGTGGGGGTGAATATATGAGTTTCAAGTTTGGTGCTCACTTAAGACAATGTGGAATTGTTTCACAGTTAACACCGCCTGGAACACTACAGCGTAATGGTGTGTCCGAACGTCATAATCGTACTTTATTAGAGATGGTGCGATCTATGATGTCTCTTACTGATTTGCCGTTATCGTTCTGGGGTTATGCATTAGAGACAGCTGCATTCACTTTAAATAGGGCACCATCAAAATCCGTTGAGACGGCACCATACGAACTGTGGTATGGCAAAAGACCAAAAATGTCGTTTCTTAAAGTTTGGGGATGTGATGCTTATGTCAAAAAGCTTCAGCCTGAAAAGCTGGAACCCAAAGGGGAAAAGTGCGTCTTCATAGGTTACCCAAAGGAGACAGTTGGGTATACTTTCTATCTCAAATCCGAGGGCAAGGTGTTTGTTGCTAAAAGCGGAGCTTTTCTTGAGAAGGAGTTTCTCTCGAAAGAATTGAGTGGGAGGAAGATAGAACTTGATGAGGTTGTCGAACCTTTAATTCCTCTAGATGGTGGCGCAGGGCAAGGGGAAACCCCTGTCGTTGCGACGCCGGTTGAGGATGAAGTTAACGATGATGATCATGAAACTTCGGATCAAGTTACTATCAGACCTCGCAGGTCGACAAGATCACATACTGCTCCTGAGTGGTACGGTAATCCTGTCTTATCAATTATATTGTTGGACAACAATGAACCTGCAAATTATGAAGAAGCAATTATGGGCTTGGATTCCAACAAATGGCTGGAGGCCATGAAGTCCGAGATAGGATCCATGTACGAGAACAAAGTGTGGACTTTGGAAGTACTACCTGAAGGTCGCAAGGCTATTCAGAACAAATGGATCTTTAAGAAGAAGACAGACGCAGACGGTAATGTGACCGTTTCTAAATCTCGACTTGTGGCAAAAGGTTTTTCACAAGTTCAAGGAGTTGACTACGATGATACATTCTCACCGGTAGATATGCTTAAGTCCGTCCGAATCATGTTAGCAATAGCTACCTTTTACGATTATGAAATCTGGTAAATGGATGTCAAAACGGCGTTCCTTATCGGTTTTCTTAAGGAAGAGTTGTATATGATGCAACCCGAAGGCTTCGTCGATCCAAAGAATGCTAACAAAGTATGCAAGCTCCAGCGATCCATTTATGGACTGGTGCAAGCATCTCGGAGTTGGAATAAGCGCTTTGATGAGGTGATCAAAGCATTTGGGTTTATACAAGTGGTTGGAGAATCTTGTATTTACAAGAAAGTGAGTGGGAGCTCTGTGGCGTTTCTAATATTATATGTGGATGACATATTGCTGATTGGAAACAACGTGGAGCTTTTGGAGAGCATAAAGGATTACTTGAATAAAAGTTTCTCTATGAAGGACCTAGGAGAAGCCGCTTACATTCTAGGCATTAAGATCTATAGGGATAGATCGAGATGCCTGATAGGACTTTCACAAAGCACATACCTTGATAAAGTTTTGAAGAAGTTCAAAATGGATCAGTCCAAGAAAGAGTTCTTGCCAGTGTTACAAGGTATAAAATTGAGTAAGACTCAGTGCCCAACAACTGTGGAAGATAGAGAACAAATGAGTTCCGTCCCCTACACTTCAGCTGTAGGTTCTATCATGTATGCAATGTTGTGCACTAGACCAGACGTTAGCTTGGCCATAAGTATGGCAGGCAGATTTCAGAGTAATCCAGGAGTGGATCACTGGACGGCGGTCAACAATATTATGAAGTACCTGAAAAGGACTAAGGAAATGTTTCTCGTGTATGGAGGTGACAACGAGCTCGTCGTAAAAGGTTACGTCGACGCAAGTTTTGACACCGATCCGGATGACTCTAAGTCGCAAACCAGATACGTATTTATTCTTAATGGGGGTGCAGTAAGATGGTGCAGTTCCAAGCAGAGCTTCGTAGCAGATTCTACATGTGAAGCGGAGTACATGGCTGCCTCGGAGGCAGCAAAGGAGGGTGTCTGGATGAAGCATTTCATGATAGATCTTGGAGTTTTGCCGAGCACACTAGATCCATTAACTCTGTTATGTGACAACACTGGTGCCATTGCCTTAGGAAAGGAAGCAAGGTTTCTCAAGAAGACCAGACACATCAAACGACGCTTCAACCTCATCCGCGACTACATCGAAGGAGAGGACATGAATATTTGCAAAGTGCACACGGATCTGAATATAGCAGACCCGCTGACTAAACCTCTTCCACGGGCAAAACATGATCAACACCAGAACTGTATGGGTGTTCGATTTATTACAATGTAAATCGCATGGCGATGTGACGACTAGATTATTGACTCTAGTGTAAGTGGGAGACTGTTGGAAATATGCCTTAGAGGCAATAATAAATAGTTATTTTTATATTTCCTGTTTAAAGATAATTGTTTATTATCCATGCTATAATCGTATTGAATGAAAACATAGATACATGTGTGGATACATAGACAAAACAATGTCCCTAGCCAGCCTCTAGTTGGCTAGCTAGTTGATCAAGGATAGTCAAAGTTTTTTGGCTATGTGCAAGTGTTATCACTTGATAACTTGACCACATCATTGGGAGAATCATGTAATGGACTAGACCCAAACTATGAATGTAGCATATTGATCGTGTCGTTTTATTGCTATTGTTTTCTGTGGGTCAAGTATTTGTTCCTATGACCATGAGATCATATAAATCACTGGCACCGGAGGAATACCTTGTGTGCATCAAACGTCGCAACGTAACTGGGTGACTATAAAGGTGTTCTACACGTATCTCCGAAGGTGTTCGTTGAGTTAGTATGGATCAAGACTGGGATTTGTCACTCCGTGTGGCGGAGAGGTATCTCGGGGCCCACTCGGTAATACAACATCACACACAAGCCTTGCAAGCAATGTGACTAAGTGTAAGTCACGGGATCTTGTATTACAAAACGAGTAAAGAGACTTGCCGCTAACAAGATTGAAATAGGTATGCGGATACCAACCATCGAATCTCGGGCAAGTAACATACCGAAGGACAAAGGGAATGACATACGGGATTATATGAATCCTTGACACTAAGGTTCAACCGATAAGATCTTCGGAGAATATGTAGGATCCAATATTGGCATCCAGGTCCCGCTATTGGATATTCACCGAGGAGTGCCTCGGGGCATGTCTACATAGTTCTCGAACCCGAAGGGTCTGCACACTTAAGGTTCGGCGATGTTTTAGTATAGTTGAGTTATATGTGTGGTTACCGAATATTGTTCGGAGTCCCGGATGAGATCACGGACGTCACGAGGGTTTCCGGAATGGTCTGTAAATGAAGATTGATATATAGGATGGTTTCATTTGGTTACCGGAAGGTTTTCGGGCATTACCGGCATTGTACCGGGAGTGACGAATGGATTCCGAAAGTTCACCGGGAGGGGGCAACCCACCCGGAGGAAGCCCAATGGCCTTAGGGTGGCGCACCAGCCCTTAGTGGGCTGGTGGGACAGCCTAAGAGGGCCTTGGCGCTAAGAAAAGAAAAACCAAAGAGAAAGAAAAAAAGGGAGGTGGGAAGGAAGAGAAGGACTCCACTTTCCAATCCTAATTGGAGTAGGATTCCTCCTCTCATCCTTAGCCGGCGCACCCTTGCGGGCTTTTCCCTCAAGGCAAGCCTCCTCCCCCTCCCTCCTATATATAGTGGTGATTTAGGGCTGATTTGAGACAACTTTTGCCACGTGCAACTCAGATCTAGACACCATAGTTCTTCCTCTAGATCATATTTCTGCAGAGCTCGGGCAGAGCCCTGCAGGAGTAGATCGTCACCACCACCGGAGCATCGTCACGCTGCCGGAGAACTCATTTACTTCTCCGTCTTGCTTGCTGGATCAAGAAGGCCGATATCATCGTCGAGTTGTACGTGTGGTGAACGCGGAGGTGCCGTCTGTTCGACGCTAGATCGGAACGGATCATGGGACGGATCGCGGGACGGTTCGTGGGACGGTTTGTGAGGCTGATCGAGGGACGTGAAGACGTTCTACTACATCAACCGCGTTTCTTAACGATTCCTGCTGTGCGATCTACAAGGGTACGTAGATCCAAATCTCCTCTCGTAGATGGACATCACCATGATAGTTCTTCGTGTGCGTAGGAAATTTTTTGTTTTCCGTGCAACGTTCCCCAACAAAATAGAAGTTATTTATCTTTGTTGTCATCTAAGTTTCGCTATGAAAATTATTTTGACAGATACCTCTATAGTTTAGTCGGGTACAAGTTAAACCGGAAGCAATAAAGCATCCTAACATTACTCGAGTACCCACGGGGATAGTAAATATGACTCGAGTTGAGCCAACAAATACCTCATCGCGTCTACCGATTTAAAAATGTCTCCTTTCTCTCAACGAGAGTGGAAACATTTCACTTCCCTGAATATAGAGTATGTGGTGCGTATGTCCACAAGGCACATATCATCTTTCATCAGATTGATTCCCGTAGAAATCTATATATAGACACGGAGATTCTCAATATGAAAATCACTTTGAGATATATAGAATACATACAAATTTATTTGTACCAAAGTGTTGATACAGTATATTGTGATACACAATATATGATGGAAACAATATTTATGTTATTGATACAACATCATGAATGGACATAAGTTATATTAACCACTCAGGAAACTAGAGACTAACCACAGTCTCCAAACATGTCGGTTAAGGCATGTTCAACCACACGTTCTCCGTCCCCATAGGATCCCGTCATCACTGGTGATGTCGGGTTGAAGGTTGAAGTGAGCTTCAAACCTTTGCCCTTGAATTCATTGTATCCCAGGAATTGTTGATACAGAATAGCTAGATGATGAGATTTGAATCTAATGCCTTATGATAAATAAGACAACATTTTTCTGTTAGTAGTGTGATCCTGACTAGAGGTGAATCTAGGATTGCACACATTATCCCACGAGACACAAGAGCGATCATGATGTCCACGGCCCAGATAGGGCAATGGTGGCCATTGAGGGCGAACGCCTCAAATTCTATAGCCATATGTTACCTCTATGGGTAAATTAGAGATGTTGTAATGAACTTAGCAAAATCAATGGGTATTTCCAGATGTTATCTTGAAACCATTAGTGTCAATCTCAAATTGCTAAATATGACACCTTGAAGATAATCTCCAAAATGGAGTAGATCTCTCGGCATCAGGGAGTATAACCTCACGAAATCAGTAGATACTCACTCGTAATGCCTTATGTCATGACTTCAAAAAAAGCGGAAGATCACTTTGTAAGCAATCATAATGTCGAAGACAAAATGTAGGCTTTATGAGTAGTCATCGATAATCTGCGTAGGCAGTAGATCCATATGACTACTTTATGATCCCAAGCATCAATTTGAAAAATCACTTTGAATTTTGCATCTGTATTTGCAAGAAATTGAAAAATCTCAATTGCAAATAGACGTATTAATCTCTACATGTAGCAAACATGAAGATATATACATTCCGGAATACATCATACTCAAGAGAAATACACTACTATTGTAATGAATAGTAATGATGTTGCAAACTTAATGTTCAAGTGAAAAACTTGAATTGTATAGACCTTAAATTAAATGAGATGATCTTGTATCAAGTTGTAAGATAATTCAGCAAAGTGAATTAATATTTTACGAGAAAAAATTAATCCCAATTGCAATTAGGTTGTTTTGCGAGAGAAGAAAATTTTCAATTGCAAATCAGTACTTTAGAGGTACTGAATTTATCGTTGCAAGAGATAAAAATCTCAATTACAAATAATAGATGTAATTAGTTTTAACATGTATCAGCATATTATATGGAATACGCAGTACTCAACTTATTTGCAGTCGTGTCGCTTGTGCATGGCGGTTAGGGATAGTGAAGGTTCTACTTAATTAACACGCGGGTTAATTAAATCTCAACAAGTTTTACACATAGAAGCCTTCGCTGTTTCATGGAGATTGAGGCCTTCGCCACACATACAAGCCTAGCGCTCGAGTTCACCGGTGTCCGCTGGATGCCGCAACAGGCACCGCACCATATCCAGCCGCTGGCTTCCGGGCCGTGTCGGACGACTGCTGGAGGTTAGCTTTACGCATAGACGCCACCCCTGCTTCAAGGAGATTAGGGCCTTCGCCACACCATGCCTAGGGCCGGTGTCCGCTGGATGCCGCAACAGGCACCGCGCCATACCATGGAGGGCCGCGTCCTCCAGCCATGGGCCCGCGCCTGGTGGGTGCTGCCGCAGTCCCAGTGCCGCCCGCAACTTTGGAAGCAAAGGTCAACCGTCGCACGTCAAAACTATAGGGTGGCCGCGCTGAGCGCCGACGGGCTGGGAGCCGACAAGGACATACTGCCGCTGCGCTCGCGCGATATGCCTGGAAGCGTCGAGCCGCCTTGCAGGATGGAACCGTCAGGCCATCATCCACGACTAAGGACGCGCTGCTGGGAGCCACGGTCATGCCCCGCACTGGGAGGCGTCGGTCGTCTTCCGGCTGTAGACGGCGCATGTCTACCGGCTGTCTTCTACCGGCGTGGCGGCACATGCAAGTTCAGCATTGACGAGCCACGGTCATGCCCCGCACTAGGAGGCGTCGGTCGTCTTCCGGCTGTAGACATACCGGCTGTCTTCTACCGGCGTGGCGGCACATGTCTACCGGCTTTCGCAAGTTCAGCATTAACGAGCCACGGTCATGCCCCGCACTGGGAGGCGTTGGTCGTCTTCCGGCTGTAGACATGCGCCGGCGTGGCGGCGCATGTCTACCGGCTGTCTTCTACCGGCGGCGCGGCACATGTCTACCGGTTGTCGCAAGTTCAGCATTGACGAGCCACGGTCATGCCCCGCACTGGGAGGCGTCGGTCGTCTTCCGGTTGTAGACATGCGTGGCGGCGCATGTCTACCGGATGTCTTCTACCGGCGTGGCGGCACATGTCTACCGGCTTTCGCAAGTTCAGCATTAACGAGCCACGGTCATTCCCCGCACTGGGAGGCGTTGGTCGTCTTCCGGCTGTAGACATGCGCCGGCGCGGCGGCGCATGTCTACCGGCTGTCTTCTACCGGCGTGGAGGCACATGTCTACCGGCTGTCTTCTACCGGCGTGGAGGCACATGTCTACCGGCTGTCGCAAGTTCAGCATTGACGAGCCACGGTCATGCCCCACACTAGGAGGCGTTGGTCGTCTTCCAGCTGTAGACATGCGCCGGCGTGGCGGCGCATGTTTACCGGCTGTCTTCTACTCGCGTGGCGGCACATGTCTATCGGCTGTCGCAAGTTCAGCATTGACGAGCCACGGTCATGCCCCGCACTCAGAGGCGTTGGTCGTCTTCCGTCGTGGTGGCGCATGTCTACCGGTTGTCTTCTACCGGCGTGGCGGCACATGTCTACCGGCTGTCGCAAGTTCAGCATTGACGAGCCACGGTCATGCCCCGCACTGGGAGGCGTTGGTCGTCTTCCGCCTGTAGACATGCGCCGGCGTGGCGGCTCATGTCTACCGGTTGTCTTCTACCGGCGTGGCGGCACATGTCTACCGGCTGTCGCAAGTTCAGTATTGACAACCAGTTCAACATTGTCGCTGATGAGGCTCAACACAATTGCTCGGCCAGAGAGCATGCTAATAACTTGTTAAAAGGAAAGAGATTGGATTTTCAGCACCCAGGTGCCTAGACACCCTCTATGAACAGTAACATCAAAACAAATAGAAAAAAATTAAAAAAATCTGAAACTTTGCAAGATCAAAGATGATCAAACTTTCTAGATGCTTGCCACTTTTCATGCCAAAAAAAAACATTTGAGGAGCTCTACACAGGAGAAACATTTTAATACTTCAAATTTTGAGCACTTTTAGCACTGAAATCTGAAACTTGTTTGTACACGTTTATCTACATGATATTTTGCCATGAAAATTTGTAAGAACCTACAAAGTTTGACCATTTTATATGTTCCAAAGTTTCAGATTATTTTATACTTTTTTCTATTTTTTGTATTTTACTGTTCATAAAGGGCTGTTACACCTTTCTCAAAAGGAAAACTAGAGAAGTAATGAAATTGTGTGTCGTCTTTATTGATGATGATGTCTTATATAGGATTACTTATTGATGATGATGTCTTATATAGGATTACACAGGGTGCCTTCAAGGGGCGCCTGTACAAAGGGGCATGAGCAACCGACATGCCAAATGTAACCGCCTTGGTAATTAAGAAAAAGCAAGGATTAACATAATTAATTAAATCTTTACCTAATAATAAAGAGGCTATCGCTTCCGTCGGAAAACCCATCGAGGTGATATTACAAAAAAGCCCTTACTGTTTATGACATTAAACTCGTAGTATATATTAAATATTTTTTTAAATACTCATATCCTTTAAACCGTAACTCCAAATTTAACATATTATACATAAAATTTGATTAGAAAAATATGTAAAATTTAAGTATGATATTATTTTATCTGTTAAACGTTTAATAAAAATACTATCTAGGGTGCAATCTTAATAAATAAGTCATTATTCGTCTTTCTTTCATACCGGTACTCATCCGGGTTGGGGATGAACAGGTCAACAAAATCAGGATTAGAGATGAAACTGAAGGTCACTTGACTGATTCTTTGTACGTATTAAATCTACATGCAAGCCGTGTTAAAAATAGAAGACCTGTGAAATTTTGAACTGCATTTTTGTAGGATAAGACCATCTTTATTTGTATCGTAACTATAAATTCTTAAATTATAGACATTTTTTATAAATTAAAAGCGTGTGCCGTGTGGTATTTCTTTCTCCCGTTGCAACGCATGGGCCCTTTTGCTAGTCCTAACAAAATCAATAACGAATAGAGCCAATTTTTAAGGCAGACCGAGGAAACACAAATCAAAAAACGACAAAAACGAAATCAAAAAACAGGCGTCTGAAATCTAGTCACTACCAAGCTAAAACATACGACGAGTTTACATCATATTCCATATACTGCAGAGGCTTCACAAGTCACTGACTTTAACTACCAACTATAGATAAGGAGCAGATCAAATTTATAGCTAATTGAGAGCACATTCAGGTAAGCAACAACATATATAGTTGAAATTTCCAGATGACATGTTGTGAAGATCTCTAACTACCAACAATAGACAACGACCAGATCAAACTTATAGCTAATTGAAATCACATTCAGGTAAGCAACAATATAGTTGAAATTTCCAGATGACATGTCGTGAAGATCTCATGGGAACACCCTCTTTCCACTTTCCCCTGCCTTTCTTGCTTTCATCTTTCCCTGTCAAAATAGAACGTATGTCAAGCACAATTTTACAAGGAGAGAATGGGTTAATGTTTTGGGCAAAATATAGAGAGGGGGGGTGTACAGCTGCACGCCTGAGGCAAGGAATATGAGTACGCCTGCCTAGTTTGACTTGTCAGTATAGCTCCCAAATTGATTAATGAACACCAATACGGAGACACGATGGGGTTGAATTTAAACAGCCCAAGGCCAATTGAAGGAGGCATTGAATTTAACTAGGTAATGTTGCACTTTTTCACATATTTCATTTCAGACCTTTAGTAGTTTAAGTGTGAAATTGTCTTTCCACGAGTGACATCTTTAAATGGAGTATTCACTTATTGGGCATGTGCCTAAAAGAGTAGTACTATCTATAACAAAATTTCCCTATAAATAGAAGATGTCCTGAAACATCCAAAATACTTGATCCTGAGATGGACACAATTGAGTACTACTGGTAGACAGGGTTATAGTCATTTGGCATTAACCTGCAATTTCATGATTGTTTAATGAACTCCAGTATCTGTGATCTTGTATTCAACATGGAGAGTGAGCCTAATATATTAATTCTCGGAAGAATTCAAATTAATTGGATGTGGGAAACAAGTATTTGAATTTTAACGATTTGTGAACCCATGTATAGTAACAGTAGTATGCAGATGAAACTATAGATTGTTAGCCTAGTTAGTAGTATTACCTGTTGGTCCTCTATGCCCTGTAGGTAAGCACTGCACTCAGTGGCAAGAATTTCACTGCTGAAGAGTTGAAAAGGCATCTCATCTGCACTTTTTGGATGGTGGGAGACTTTGTTATGCTTCATGTCAACACGAATCAAACAATGGCTTTGGAACACCGATTCATGGTCATTTGTCCTGATCACAACAGATCCATGGTCATCTGTCCTGATCACGTCAGCGAAGAACAGGTAGACAACGTCTTCTTCATCCACGCTCAGCACCGGGAAGGACGGCAAGACCTCCGGCAAGCCCAACGAGTGGTGGCTCTCGCTTGCCCAAATGTCCTTGACATGGTACACATTGCATTTCGTCCAGGTGCAGAGATCCAGCGAGAGCATCCAGATGGTCAGTGTTACTTGTTTTCCATGCCGCTCGCCATAGCCATCCATGGTGACGAGTTTGATGATCCCACCAATACTGGCAATGTAACGGAACTGCTCCGGCTGCAGTGGCCACTTCCGTCTGAACGTTTGGTCACGGTCATAGGTCGGGCACTCTCGGGGCAGAGGAACGAAGCGAAACTCTGGGCGGACGCCGTGCTGAAGCAGAGCGTCCAGATTACAGATGAGCACGCCTTTAAGCAAATCCACCCAGCAGAAACTAGAGCCTCGATAGGAGAAGCACATGTCTGCCCTGAAGGACAGGTCGGGAGGAAGGCTCGCCACCTTGATGACCCATTCCGCGGTGGACGACTGCCACGTGTAGAGTGCGGCTTCACTACGGTCAGAGTCTGTTACCTTGGTGAGCTCGACAAGAACGTATGCTCCATCCTCGAGGCTCATGATGGCGGCTCCCATCCCGACGTCGGCACGGTCGTACTCATAGGGGGGCTGTGGGATCGTCGAGAGGGAATTCTTACTGGCGTCGTAGATCAGGTAGCCTCCTTTTGAATTGGTGCCGGGGCGGTAAGGACCGGCCAAGAGGGCGAGCAGATTCTTGTCCCCGGGGTGGACCTCGCCGGCCGCAGTATGCGGAGGGAGGACAGCTCCGGTGGATTGGCGAAGCGGGCATCTGGTTTCAAGATCCGCATGTAGGCGAGGATGGCGTCTCTTCTGTTTCGCTCGCCGATCAAGGAATCCCCTCCTGTTTCGCTCGCATCGTGCTCCAAGAAAATCCTTCGCTTGAGCAAGACCCAGCTGGTAGGGGCCATGAGGCTAGGGTTGCGTCGAGAAAACAGGTTTCGGTCGAGGAAGGAGAGTCGACTAGATCTAGGTTTTCTTCACGGCAACCTCTCCGGGCAGGAAGCCCTCGACCCCCTTTAGATCTTGTTGGGTTTTTTAAAAATTGAAAGGATTTGAAGAGGATTGGAAGGGACTAGCAAAAGGGCTCGTGCGTTGCAACGGGAGAAAAAAATACCACACGCTTCTAGTCTTTTTATAATCATTTTGATTTATTAAAATAATAAACTAACTAACTAATGTAGTCAGTCATATCCTATTTTGTTGAGAAATCAACCCATCCATTGTTAATTACACCATGATGAGAAATTGAGTGGGACAAGCAAAGCAAAACAAAGAGGCTACGTGAATCGATCAATGGACTGTTATCTTATTTCACTCATGGGGTAGAGAATGTGGGATCAAATGACAAACTGAAGGTGGTGTTTCATTCTCTGTCTCTACAACAATACAATCTTACATTCAATACATTCATTCATCAGCAAACAAATCCCCACAAAACAAAATTTCTTGCCGGTGCTTGGCACACGGTTGGAGGCATGGGGAGGGGATCTCACCAGATGATGAGTTCCTGCCGGAGGAGGGAATACGATGAGGAGAGCAAGCGTTAGGCGCCTCTATCTGGCCATAAGGAGTCGCCGTTGCCGCGCCATAACCTCGGAGTTCCCCGTGTGAGCCATGGAGGCCCGCCTCCACCTGTAAGTACTTCGCTCCGTCGCGCCGCCGCCGTTCTGCATCGAGCAGACGCATCATCCCCAGTCACTGTAGCGGTCGCGTTGATTTGATCCAGAAGCTGTGCTCGAGCGCCGAAACGGGGGCAGCAAGCGGGCATAGGTACGGCCGCGGAGGCAGATGGGTTGAGATCGATAACAGTGATGGTTGAGGTCAGTCGCGGCGGCGAGTGGTGTGGCAGCGGCCTGGGCACACGCCAGGGTGGACCAGGGTCGACGCGATGCGCTCGAGCGCCGCAACGGGGGCAGTGAGCGGGGAGAGGTACGACCGCAGAGGCGGGTCGGTTGAGATTGGCAGCGGTGGCGGTTGAGGTCGGCCGCGGCGGCGAGTGGTGTGGCGGCTGCCTGGGCACAGACCAGGATGGCCCAGGGTCGACGGGAGGAGGCGATGCGTACGGGTATAATTTTTGCAGCGAATCGTTTTTTCCTTTTGCATTACAGATAAATGATGGAGCGCGGGTTGAATAATAAAAATTACACGGGCTTTTTTTATAAAAATGTCGCGGTGGGTTTTCCGATGGAAGCAATAGCCTCCTTATTATTAGGTATAGATTAAATCTTATGCAAGTCAAATTTCACCTCAATCCTCTCCAATCTCCTCCTTGACGGGATTAATCGAACAAGCCCTCAAGGCCTTGTTTGGCACAGAGAGATTGAGGGGGGATTTAGTGGATTTTTTTCCGTTGGGCTTAAAAGCCCCTAAAATCCCAAGAAGAACGTTTGATACACCGGGTCTGAACCGGTCCAGCCTCAAATATCACGTCACATCCTCCCCAATCCACGGGGCTTTCCAGCATCGAGGGGTACCTCGCGCGAGAGGAAGACGAGGGGCAGACGCAAGAACCACGCGTCGTCGCCGCCGCCTCCACCTCTGTCGTCGTTGTCATCACCGGGCGCCTGCTTCCTCTTCTTTCTAGGGCAAACTGGCCTTCTTCCCCAAGGTACACCGCCCCTCTCCTCCCCTCCCACTCCCCTCCACTCCATCTCCATCTAGGGTTTCTCAATATTGGAGTCAGTGGTTGGTCCGCCGTTCGCCTCGTCATCCTCGGCAAGCTCATCAAGCACACCGTCACCGAGAGCCACCATCGGCTCCTCTTCCCTTTCCAGCACCTCCGGCGTGAGAGGCCCTTCCTGTTGTTCCTCTGCCCGCTTCCCCGTCACATTCCTCCTTCTCTTGTTTGATTAATTAGTCACTGCTAGATCTGGACTACTATTCAAGACATCTCCAACCCTTTTTTTGATGCCATTTATGTGTGCCTTAAAATTATACATGTAGATGCTCAAGTAGGATCCCTACCTTTCAGTATTGGTATTATTAACATATATAGTATGTATGATAACAAAGTAAAAAAATACAGCCAACCATTTTGTGTTAGACATTGATAACTGGATGTAGTGCAAAAATGTGACGGGAGAATCATTGTGATGCACATAAGTTTCATTGGTATATCATCAGTCTGATTAATTGTGACACTATGTGCTAAAAATATAGAATTGTTTAGTAGTAGCTTCATTTTCAAATATGTAAGAAAGTAATTTCAAATGGACACTACCTGCTACCTTTTACATCTACATTTTCCATGCATGTTTATTTATTCATTTGTATATGTTGTTGTTATTCACTCGTCACACTAGCTGCATCATGCTCTTCTTGTAGTTTTATTTTTGTTATGAGAACTTCATCCATGTTGTGCATGATCTTCTAATCTTATTTTCGTTAGTATCATACTTGTAAGCGCTTATAGTCTTATTATTTCTTAATTCCTTAGAGTCAAAATGAATTAACAGAGCCTTGAGAGAATTAGGAAGAGGAGGGAAGAGGATGAAGATGACATGATCTTCTTTATTTGGCCAACACTGTACCAGATCCTTAGTAGGATCGACAAAAATCAGCAACATAGCTCTATCATGTATGGCAAGAGGCGTGTTAATGAAATCCTTCAAGGTCATGTCAAGAATTGTGTGGTAGCTTTTAGGATGGAGCCCCATATCTTCAAAGTGCTAGCATCATATCTTAGAAGGGAAAATTTGATGAAGGACGAGACAATCAAGGTGGAGGAGAAATTAGGCTTTTTCCTTTACATGTTGTCTCACAACGCGTCTTTTGAAGATCTACAATTAGAATACCAACATAGCGGGTGGACCTTCCATGAATACATCAAGTCTTCCTTCGACATCGTCCCGACTCTATCTTGTCGATTTTTAAAGCATCAAAGCATAGATGAACCTCATCCAAAGATTGCTGGAGATCCAAGATTCTTCCCATACTTTGAGGTTTTCACCTCGACACTTTCACTTCTTGTCTTATCTATATCTTCAGATTTTGGATATTGACTTGCAATCAATCTATTCATAGAATTGCATAGGCGCCATCGATGGAACTCATGTTCCTATGACTGTAATACCTCACAAAGCCGCTCCTTTTCGGAATAGGAAGGGAACTCTCAGCCAAAATGTCATGGTTGCATGTGACTTTGACCTAAACTTCACATTCATCTCATGTGGTTGGGAGGGGTCGGCTAAAGATGCTAGAGTGCTCCAGTCGGCCTTGAACCGCGGCTTCAAAGTACCTGAAGGAAAGTTCTATTCGGTTGATGGTGGTTATGCAAATACCACATCTTTCCTTGCACCGTATCGGGCTGTACGGTATCACCTCAAGGAGTTTGGGCATGGGCGCCATCGACCACAGAACTACAAGGAGTTATTCAATCTTCGGCATGCCGTGTTGTGCAACCATGTGGAAAGGGCCATAGGAATTCTTAAGAAGCGTTTTCCAATTCTTCGCGTTGGTACATTCCATCAAATCAAAAACCAAGTCAAGATCCCAGCAGTTGCAACCGTCTTTCATAATATCATCAGGATGCATAAGGGCAATGAAAATTGGCTTGATAATCAACCCAATAACATACCTCCCACTGAATTTATTGACCTTCCAGATGATAATGATCACCAACACGTTAGCAACCAAGAGAATAACATCACAGGCGACAACTTGAGGGACGAGATTGCTAGGAGGATGTGGGATGATTTTCAACTTGACTAGCTAGTGACTTATAGTAATGAACTCTTTTGTTATGTTCTTCATGTTGTAATGATCTCTTTTGTTATGTTTGTCATGTAATAGTGAACCCTTTGTTATGAATATTTCAATGACGTAATATTGATTCTAGCTTGATGATCCATTGATAATAGGTTGCGTTTCTGCATGTCAATAATGAGCGCTTTGTTATGTTTGACATTTATGATGCTCTTTGTTATCATGTAATAATGAGCTCTTTGTTATATTACATGTTCATCATGTAAGATATGTATGCTAAATGTTCTCCTAAGTTCAACTTGACGCAAAGGAAAGGGTTGCAGAAAAAACTTCACCAAAGGCAATGAAAAGGGTTGCTTCACCATGAGGTATTTTCCATATTACCTGTGTCTCAACTTGTATCTTTTGAAACATATCTTTTTCATCCACACTTCTTTAATACTTGTGCTTGTGTAGTTGAGAAGCCAAGGGCCCAATGGAACCGAGGACTTGAGAAGTCTTTGGTGGATTTGCTTCACGAGCATGATGATCCTTGCTCTAGAGGTGACAATGGCTGGGGAAGTGAAACATGGAACCAGATAGTCAAGCTATTCAATTCTAGGAACGGTGTGAACTTTACTAAGAATCAGATTCAAGAGAAGGAGAAAGAAATGAAAAGGGACTACAGGGCTCTAAAGGAGGCTAGAAGACAAAGCGGTGTTAGCTGGGATGATGTTAGATGCACAATAATTGCCGATGCAAACCTTTGGAAAAATATGATCCAAGTAAGTTATTTTACCAATATTGCAATGATAGCTCCATGCTTGAAGTTGGTATTATTCTGGTATTAATCATTTTCACTATTCTTGTTTGTAGACATGGAAAAGAATTAGAAAATTCAGGAGAGGATCTTTCCCCCTATATGACAGACTAGGCGACTTATATGATGGTAAGCATAGTTTGAAGAGAAAGAGATCCCCACTATGTTTTGATAAATATTTATTCTCAAGCATGTTATTCTTTCAGAATTTAATGCTTCTCAGTATGTGCTTTGTGCAAGCCATACAGCTGAAGGAAATTACAATTTCATATCTTCTGAACCATCACAGCAAGTTGGGTTGTCACACGTACCAGGTATTAGCCAAGTGGAGGATGACACTTAAGAAGAGCAGGTAGAAGAGGTAGATGCTGATGAATTGCAGATCCTGGAGGAAGAGGATATTGCTGCTGCTAGAGTTGGTGAAAAGAGGGTTGCACCCGCTGATCCTGTAGGAACTGATGAACAAGTTAGTGAAAAGAGGGTTCCGGGTGCTGGTACTGCTGCAAAAATGAAGCCTCGGAAGGAGGCAAAGAAGCCAAAGAAGACTGGAGATGCGATGGTGGAAGTGATGCAGCAGTACATGAACATAAATAAGAAACAAGCGGAGGATGAAATCGCACTGCTGACAAAAGAGAGTGCTGGATCAACAAATGGGCTTGAATTCTCCATCAGCAGGTGCATTTCTCTAGTGCACAAGATGGGAGACATCGCACGCCATGAGAGAGCCAGAGCATATAAGGTGTTCAAAAATGTTGAGAACCGTGAAACCTTCATCACTTCCGCTTCCGAGGATGAAGCGAGTGCAGTCGAGTGGCTTCGGAGCGAAATGTATGAGTTGGCTACCTAGAAGAGGTAAACTTTCTTGGAACTTGAGTAGATAGCCATAGCAACTTTTATCTATATTTGGATTATTTCATAATGTTATTTCTTGCTTGGTTTGGTTCTTGAATATTGCTTGATATGGTTCCAGATTTTGGGGGTTCATTCATTGCCTAGTTCATGGCCTTTCCGGTTACTTTGAGATTTGTGTGCTTAATTCATTATACTCCCTCTATTTCATAATGTAAGATGTTTTTTTTTGCATTAGTCTAGTGTCAAAAAGCATATTATATTATGAAATGGAGGGAGTGGTTTCTAATGTATACTATCTGAAACTTGCGATTACATAACAGAAACATGTGATGTGAGACCATCGGTGATTTCTCACTCTATGTAGATTTTGATCTGCATGCAACTACGTGCTACTTAGTGTTAAAAACATTCTTATATTATTGACAGAAGATACAGTGTTAAAAATCCGCTTATATTATAAAATAGAGGTAGTGTAAGTTAATGCAACAACACTAGTAGTCTTAGTTTGCACACTGAAGTTTTGTGAGCATGTTGGCACAGGCTGAACGTGAACCTTTTCTTCAGTTTGCACATGGATGCTATTTTCTGGTTATTGTTTTGTTATCTTTTTTATTGTGGAACTCAATCGCAGGTTTTGGGTCGCATGTTGAGAAAAACAAATGTTGGCAGAGCCAAAAGGCTATTACCAAACAAGTTATTAATGCTAAGCATTAGTTGTGCGTATTGATCTTTGCCCTGCTTTGCATTTCGCTAGGGAGCACGTGCTATGCTAGGCAACATGTTTTACCATTGCTTTGTTCCTATGCACCCGATATTTATGTAAGTTTTACTAAATCTATTAATGCACAACCCTTTTCTTTGTTTATGTAGGTGTGTCCCTTTAGCCTTCATGTTCATGAGTTTAGAAGATCACGACGATTCTTTTTCTTTGATTGAAGTTCCACCCCGTATGCACTGCTTCCATACTCGACTTGTTGAATTGTTTGCTGCGAACAACATTCGATGCATTTTTAGAGTTTCATATGTGAATTCATGTGTCTGTGAGAACCAACCCGCCCCCGCGTCGTCCCCTCGCATTGGCACTCAAAATGATGATCAATTCTTTTATGAACTGTTATGATGTCATGATCTCTTTCTTTAGCCCAGATGAGATATTCTTGGTTTATTTGATTCAAAGGTGTGCAAAAATGATGGTGATGCTTGTTGGAAATATGCCCTAGAGGCAATAATAAATTAGTTATTATTATATTTCCTTATTCATGATAATCGTTTATTATCCATGCTATAATTGTAGTTATTGGTAACTCAAATACACGTGTGGATACATAGACAACACACTGTCCCTAGTAAGCCTCTAGTTGACTAGCTCGTTGATCAAAAATGATTAAGTTTTCCTAGCCATAGACAAGTGTTGTCACTTGATAACGGGATCACATCATTAGGAGAATGATGTGATGGACAAGACCCTATGAACGTAGCATATGATCGTGTCAGTTTATTGCTACTGTTTTCTGCATGTCAATGTATCTGTTCCTATGACCATGAGATCATGCAAATCCCGGACACCGGAGGAATACTTCGCGTGTATCAAACGTCACAACATAACTGGGTGACTATAAAGGTGCTCTACAGGTATCTCCGAAGGTGTCTGTTGGGTTGGCATGGATCAAGACTGGGATTTGTCACTCCGTATGACGGAGAGGTATCTCGGGGCCCACTCGGTAATACAACATCACAATAAGCCTTGCAAGCAATGTGACTAAGGAGTTAGCCACGGGATCTTGTATTACTGAACGAGTAAAGATACTTGCCGGTAACGAGATTGAACTAGGTATGGAGATACCGACGATCGAATCTCGAGCAAGTAACATACCAAAGGATAAAGGGAACAACATACGGGATTAACTGAATCCTTGACATGGACGTTCAACCGATAAAGATCTTCGTAGAATATGTAGGAGAAAATATGGGCATCCAGGTCCCGCTATTGGTTATTGACTGGAGAATGTCTCAGGTCATGTCTGCATAGTTCTCGAACCCGCAGGGTGTGCACACTTAAGGTTCAGTGACGTTTTGATATAGTTGAGTTATAGATTTTGGTGACCAAAGGTTGTTTGGAGTCCCGGATGAGATACATGACATCACGAGGAGCTCCGGAATGGTTCCGAGATAAAGATTGATATATAGGAAGTCCTCTTTTGGTCATCGGAAAAGTTGCGGGCTCATCGGTAGTGTACCAGGAGTGTCGGGAGGGTACCGGGGGACCACGGGAGGGGTGTGACGACCCAAGGTCTTCATGGACTGTGACAGGAGGTGGACCAGCCCTTGGTGGGATGTTCGAAGCCTCCCCTAAGGGCCTATGCGGCTGGAGTGCAGGGATAAGGCAAAAAACCCAAAGGTGGAAAAGGTGGAAAGGGTTTCCAAGTGGAGAGGAGGAATCCTACTCCTGGTAGGATTGGAGTAGGACTCCTCCACCTCCAATTTCGGCCAAACCTTGAGGGTTTTAGGCTGCCTCCTCCCCTCCTCCTATATATACTAGAGGTGTTGAGAGTTTTTGAGACACAACAAATCAGCCACGTGTTATCCTCTCTCTAGATATGTTTCTCCTCTAGTCTAGTTTCAGCGGTGCTTAGGCGAAGCCCTGCTGGAATAGTTCCACCACCACGCCGCCATGTTGAAGAACTCATCTACCTCTCCGCCCCTCTTGCTGTATCAAGAAAGCGGGGATCATCATCGAGCTATATGTGTGCTGAACGCGGAGGTGTCTTCCATTCGGCACTAGATCGAGATGGATCGTGATGGGATCGCGGGACGGATCGTGATGAGATCGTGGGACGGGCTGCGATTTGGATCGCAAAGATGTTCCACTACATCAACCTCATTATATACGCTTCCACTTAGCGATCTACAAGGGTATGTAGATGAATTCTCCCCTCTCGTAAATGATCATCACCATGGATAGACATTGCGTGTGCTTAGGAAAATTTTTGTTTCCCATGCGACATTCCCTAACAATGTTGCTGCAATGAACTATTGTAATGGACAACTGTCATAATTATCTTTATTTAGCCCAGATCTGAATGATGGTTGTGTTATAAACTGCTTGTTAAAATTGTTGTGTTGCTATTGTTGTTGGTGTGATAAAAACCACATTTTTATTCTGTTGTGCATCCAAAGGCTCCCCAGCCAAACAACAATTTTATGTGCTTGGGAATATTGGGGTTGGGGGTGGTAGGGAATGTAGTGGATTGGAGGGAATTGGTGAAGGGGAGGGGTTCACCAAATCCCTCGAAATCCCCAGCCCCTTTGGGGCTTGAAAACCTCTAGCGCCAAACAAGGCCTCAGGGGAGTGGCTCACTCGGTCGCCGTCGTCACAACCGCAGGCCAAGCCCCAATCTGCGTCGGGGTAATGAGGGCGGCGACTACAGGGCCCCGAACTTCAACGACCGGTCTATCATCACACAACACATGATTGATCGATCGCGAGCTGGCCGGGGAGTGTCCGGCCTCGAGTGCTTCGGCCGACACATCCGAGAGGCTGAAATCCCCTCCAACTACCGGTTGGCAATGGGGATCGGTAAATTGAACGGCGAGTCGAAGCGAGAGACCTAGCTGGGAGACTACTGAGTGGCCGTCAAGATTAGCGGCGACGACGACTACGTTTCTATGAGACAGTTGCCCCTCATGTTGGAGGGGTCCGCGAGGGCGTGGCTCAACCAACTGCCCTCCAGCAGCATCCACGGGTGGGGGGGTCTTGTCCGAGTGTTCTTCAAGACCTTCGAGGGCACATACTAGCGCCCAGGCGGCCTGTCGGAGCTCCGGCATTGTGTCCAGAAGAGCAATGAGACTCTCAGGTAGTACATCCAGTGGTGGACCACACTCCACAACACCGTTGAGAACGTCACCGAGCACCAGGTCGTGTGTGCTTTCAAAGCGGGCACTCGATATCGAGAGCTCAGCCTTAAGTTTGGCTGATCAGGGGACCTGTCCCACGGTAGGGCCATGGAGATCGCCAATCGGTACATGAATGGTGAAGAAGAAGACCACCTCCACAGCGGCAAATGCCGAGCGAGCGATACGCCTCAGTTGGGTAACGCTAGGAGGAAGCAAAAGCGTAAAGGCGACCCATCAGGTAAAGCCAAAGTAGCTGTTGTACTAGGAAAAGACTAAAACAAATCCAAAAATAAGAAGGACTAGGCTGGCAAAAAGAAAGCCAAGTAAAAGAGCAGCCTATTGGACCAGCCATGTCCAATTCATTCTCGCAAAGACGAGGAGGGGGAGACTACTCCTGCCAAGCACACACCTCACAAATGTCGTCTGCTCCAGACAAAGATGGGCGGAGAGCCGTCCGGGGACAAGGAGGATGAGGACGACCCTGCAGATGCCTCCGGGTATCCCAACATTCAGGCGACCCTCATGATCTTCGTGGACGTCGAGAGCAAGAGACGATTAAAAGTTATCAATCAGGAGGTGCACATGGCAGCCCGAGCTGTAACAAAGTACCTCGACTGGGCTCAGACGCACGTCACCTTTGACCAATCGGACCACCTTGCCAACATAGCCACCCTCGGGATGCACGCGTTGGTGGTCGATCCGACAGTCAACGGGTTCCAACTGCAGAAAGTCCTCATGGACGGAGGCAGCGGCCTCAACATCATCTACGTGGACAATCTCAAGGCCATGGACATCTCGTTGTCTTGGCTGAGCAGGAGTAACAAGCAGTTCCATGGGGTCATCCTGGGAAGAAAGCTGACTTACTCGGACAGATAACTCTGAGCGTTGTATTCGGCAGCGAGAAAAAAATTCACAAGGAAATGTTGACCTTCCAGGTGGTCGATTTTGACAGTGCCTATCACGCCATCTTGGGAAGACCCGCCTACACAAGTTTCATGGCACGCCCATGCTACGTGTATCTTAAACTTAAGATGCCAGGGCCGAAAGGCGTGATCACGGTGACTAGCAATCGTAAGGTTGCTGAAGAGTGCCTCCAGCAAGGCTCTAGGATCGCCAACGAACAGGTCCTCACAGCCGAGCTTGATGGGTACAAGAAGGCGATGGACACCGCAGATATGCTCAAGTCGAAGTGGCCAGCTACTGAATCCGCCTTTCAGTCAGCCGGCGAGACAAAGCAGGTTCACGTCCACCCTAACGATCAGAGTGTTGTTGCGACCAACATCTCCACCTCACTTGGAGAGTAGGAAATTGTTATACTAATCTCGTGTAAAAAATTCAGACACTTTTGGCGTTTGTATGATTTTTAGGATTTTTTCTACTGGACGCAAAAGTTTTTGTTTTTCAACAGGATTAAAGCAACTAACAACCCACATGATCCCATAAGCTTTACTTGGCACAAACACTAAATAAAACACAAAAAACACAATTATAATAGTAGCATAATTTTGCAAACACTCAAGAACAGAAATCAAAAGTAAAAATAAATTATATTCATTAGGTTGCCCCCCAACAAGCATTGTCATTTTAAGCCCCTAGCTAGGCATATAGCATAGATTTTAAGTATTTTCAGCTTTAGTGATTGATCCATAGGCTGCCCTCATGATTGATTCATATGGTAACTTGATTTTAGTTCTAGGGAAGTGTTCCATGCATTTTCTTAGTGGGAACTGAAATTTAATATTCCCTTCATTCATATCAATCACAGCCCCTATAGTACGCAAGAACGGTCTACCAAGAATTACTGGACAAAACGGATTGCACTCAATATCAAGAACAATAAAATCTATGGGCACATATTTCCTATTTTCAAGAATAAGAATATCATTAATTCTTCCCATAGGTTTTTTAATAGTAGAATCCGACAAGTGTAAATTGAGAGAGCATTCTTCAATATTGGTGACACCAAGCACACAAAGAGATTTTGGAATTGTGGAAACACTAGCACCCAAATCACGTAAAGCATAGCACTCAAAATTCTCGATTTTGATCTTAATGGTGGGTTCCCATTCATCATGTAGTTTTATAGGAATTGAAATCTCTAGCTCTAACTTTTCTTCTAAAGCGTTTATCACCGCATCCAAAATATGTTTAGTAAAAGCTTTATTTTGTTCATAAGCATTGGGTGAATTTATCATAGATTGAAACATATAAATACACTCAATCAAAGAGAAGCTATTAAATTTGAAAAAAAATGCAATCCAAAATAGTGGGTGCATCGCTAGCTAAAGTTTTGACCTCTTCAATCCCACTTTTATCAAAATTTTCAATAAGATTTTCACCCTTCAAATCATGGGAACGTCCTCTAGCTAAAGTTGACACTTCTTCAGTTCCCTCATCATTACTAAATAGGGAATCAATAGAAGAAACACCAATTATTTTAACCTCTTCATCATTTTTATGAAACAATCGGGAAACGCTCTTTCTAAAAATTCTCTTTTAGCTCTAAGCATAGCGGTTCTTTTGTTACTTTCATCTATGGAAACATATAAAGCTTTAATTGATTTATTAATATCAACCTTAGGGAAAAAAATATTCTTCAAATTTTCTACATCATGCGAAATTCTATCAATGCTTCTAGACATATCATCAATCTTATTCAACTTTTCTTCTATCGTAGTATTGAAAGCTTTTTGCAAATTGATAAATTCCTTAATATTACACTCAAGATCATAGGGCATCCTAGCATTATTATTATGAGAACTACCATAGGAATTGCCATAATTATTTGAAGACCTTCCAGGATACGGCCTAGGATTAAAGTTTTTCCAATAAGCATTATCATTAAAATTGTTTCGCGAGACAAAATTCACATCTACGGGGTCATTATTTTGCTCAATCAAAGTAGACAAATGAACATCATTAGGATCAATAGGAGCATGCTTACTAAAAACCAATTTCATAAGAGCATCAACTTTTTCACTCAAAGCACCAATTTCTTCAATAGAATTAACTTTTTTACTAGTAGGAGCTCTTTTAGTATGCCATTCTGAATAATTATCCATAATATTATAAAGAAATTTAGTAGCATCACCCAAAGTAATTTCCATAAAAGTACCACCCGCAGCAGAATCTAAAAGATTTCTATAAACAAAATTGAATCCCGCATAAAAATTTGTTTGATCATCCACAAATTCAAACCATCAGTTGGGCAATTTCTTATCATCAATTTCATCCTTTCCCAAGATTGGGAAACATACTCATGCTCAAGTTGTTTAAAATTTATAATCTGATTTCTAAGAGAAATAATTTCCGTGGGAGGAAAATACTTTGTGATAAAAGAATCTTTGCACATGTTCCAAGAATCAATACTATTTCGTGGCAAAGATGAAAACCAAATTTTACCACGATCATGCAAAGAGAACGGAAATAATTTCAACTTGAAAATATCATTGTCCACATATTTCTTCTTTTCCATCTCACACAATTCTACAAAAGTGTTTAGATGGGACGCAACATCCTCATTAGGAGTACCAAAAAATTGCTATTTCATACCAAGATTCAACAAGGCGGCATTAATGTCATAAAACTCCACACAAGTGGCGGGAGGAGCAATTGGAGTGCTAATAAAATCATTATTGTTGGTATTGGAAAAATCACACAATTTAGTTTTTTCTTGAGTCATCATGACCATGCAAGAAATAACACAAGCAAACAAGAGATCCGGCTAGAAAACGGCAAAGGAAAGAAGGCACATAAAAAAGAATTTTTTTGTGAAGTGGGGGAGGAAATGAGAGGCAAATGGAAAATAATGTAACTGCAAGGAGATGAGATTTGTGTGTAGGAACCTGATAGATCTTGATTTGATCTTCCCTTGCAATGGCGCCAGAAATCTAGCTTCGTCTCACAGATGCGTTGGTTTCCCTCCAAGCTTAAAGGATGATGTAGCATAGTGACGGCAAGTACTTCCCTCAGTTAAGAAACCAAGATACCAATGCAGTACGAAGATCCACAAGACTATGTAAGCAGCACCTGCAAACAAATGGCAAATCCTCGCAACCCAATGCATGCAGGGGTTGTCAATCCCTCATGGATAAAGTGAGGATAGATTGATAGATGCAAATAAGAGTGACAGCAAATAGAATGCAGCAAGGTATTTTTAGGTTTTTTGATAATATAGATCTAAAAGAGAAAGAGCAAATAAAGTAGAAATGCAAATAGCAAAGTAGAGATTGCAAATAGATGATGCGAAGTAGACCCAAGGGCCATAGGTTTCACTAATGGCTTCTCTCAAGAAATAGCAAATGGTGGGTAGACAAATTACTGTTGGGCAATTGATAGAAGAGAAAATAATTATGATGATATTCAAGACAATTATCATGTATATAGGCATCACGTCCAAGATAACTAGACCGACTTCTGCATGCATCTACTTCTATTACTCCACACATCGACCGCTATCCAACATGCATCTAGTGTATTGAGTTCACGGAGAAATGGCGTAATGCCTTAAGAATGATGGCATGATGTAGACAAGATCTATTCATGTAGGAGTAGATCCCATCCTTTTATCCTTGATAGCAACAATACATGCGTGTCATGTCTCTTTCTGTCACTGAAATTGAGCACCGCAAGATCGAACCCATCACAAAGCACCTCTTCCCATTACAAGATAAACGATCAAGTTGGCTAGACAAAAACCAAATATCGGAGAAGAAATACGAGGCTATAATAATCAATCATGAATATGTTTTCATAGATCTGATCATAGACTCACAATTCATCAGATCCCAACAAACACACAGCAAAAGAAAGAGTTACATCATATGAATCCCCAAGAGACCATTGTATTGAGAAACAGAATGAGAGAGAAAGCCATCTAGCTACTGCCTATGGACCCGTAGGTCTGATATGAACTACTCACGCATCATCGGAGGAGCACCAATGAGTATGGTGAACCCGTGTGTGATCGTGTTCCTCTTCGAAACGGGCTCAAGATTGGATTTCATGGCTCTAGAACTAGTGGCGGCTGAAACGATTTTTCGTCGACTCCTCTAGGGTTTTCTGAATATTGGGGTATTTATAGAGCTTAGAGGCGGTGGAGGAGGTGCCCGAGGGCCCCACTAGACACCAGGCCGCGCCAGGGCCCTCTGGCGCACCCTAATGTCTAGTGGGCCCCTGGGCCTCGTGTGCTACTCATTCTTGGTTCCCAAGTTTCCTTCTGGTCCAAAAAAATCTCTGTAAAGTTTCGTGGCAATTGGACCTCATCTGATATGGATTTTCTATGAAGTAAAAAAATAGTAAAAAAACAGCAACTCGCAATAGGCACTATGACAATAGGTTAGTCCCAAAAAATGATATAAAGTTGCTATAAAATGATCATAAAACATCCAAGAATGATAATATAACAACATGGAACAATCAAAAATTATAGATATGTTCTAGACATATCACTATACTACGTGCACCATGGCTTAGGGTGACGCTTATTTGGAATAGGGTCGGTGATTTGGGTGGAAGGTGTCGCGCCGACGGTCGAGGCATGTGGGATGTAGAAGGAGGGGGAGGATGGGGGTCGGGTGTTGATTACCTGCCTGGATCGACGAGGCCGAGCACTGTGAAGGAGTGTCGCCAGCGAGGAGGTGGTGCTGCAATCAAGGAGTGAAGGTTTGAACTTGGAAAGGAAGGCAGAAAAAGGGGAAATGTGGCTTTTGGTAAGGGGGAGTGGGCGGGGAGGTAGATATTTTCGCGGAAGCCAAAAAATTTGGCTCGGTGAAGCAAAAACAATGGCGCACAAGCTAGCGCGCAAGGACATCACAAACGATTCATATAGCTTACCCCGTCTGTCATGAGTTTGAACGTGCAAATTTTCGTTCGAATTTCCCTAGTTATAGTGGTCATCCACATCATTGCATAATTTGGATACACAAAAGAGCCTACATCACACCCACACTTCTTAATCGAGCAAGTTTAGCAGTTAAATAGAGCTAGCTAACCTAAACAATGTAATTATTAAGGGTTTGTTTAGACATTTTATACATTAACTTGGTTTTCTAGGCATTTCAGGTACACAATTCGAAAGTAAACTATAAGCACATGCTCTGGTGCACCAAAATGGGCTGTAAAATCATATATGTGCCCATGGGTTAATGCTTATGTCCCACGCAAGGAATGGGGATGAATTTCAAACACATCGGCACCGTGGCTCGCTAACAAACGTTGAGATACTTGGTTTTGAAATTCTAGTAAATCCAATACACGTCTGAAATTCATGAACCTGGGCATGCTATCATGGAATGGCATCAACATATGTGGCAAAAAGTTGTCCCATTTGGAGGACGTTTTGGTATAAGCTTCTCACAAGAAGCCTCGTGGTTCCGGTAGGGAATGTGTCACCATTGTGGATGAAATTATATTCGTTGCCTCTTCTTGCATTCAAATTTTTTCTGGTGTCAACATAGAAAAACATGAGTGTCTTGTTAAAATTTGGAATTTTTTGGGGTTCGTTTGGACATTTTTATACATAAACTCATTTTTCTAGGTTTTTATGTGCATAATTCAAATTATAACTATAGGTAGATGCTCCTGTGCGTAAAATTGGGTTTAAAAATCAAATGTGTGTCCTTGTGTGCATGCTTAGGTCCCATGCAAGAAATGAAAATGAAGTTCAAACACCTCGGCATCCTGCCTCTACCGCAAACATTGAGATACTTGGTTCTAAAATTCTAGTAAATCCAAAACTCGTCTAAAATTCATGAAACTTGGCATGCTATCATTGAACAACATCAACATGATGTGGTAAAAAGTTTGTCCCAGTTAGGGCAGGTTTGCGTCTAATTTTCTCACAACAAGCATCATGGTTTCGGTAGGGAATGTGTCTCCTTCATGGATGAAACGATATCCGTTGCCTCTTCTCGCTTTCATCTTTTTCCTAATGGCAACATAGAGCAACGTGAGTGTCTTGTTAAAATTTGGAATTTTTTGAGGTTTGTTTGGGCATTTTTATACATTAAATGAGTTTTCTAGGTATTTTATGTGCATAATTCAAATTTGAAATATATGCACATGCTCCAGTGCACAAAAAAGGGTTGAAAGATCAAATGTGTGTACTTGCGTGCATGCTTAGGTCCCATGCAAGAAATGTGAATGAAGTTCAAACACCTCGGCATCGTGCATGTGCCGCAAACATTGAGATACTTGGTTTTAAAATTCTAGTAAATCCAAAACTTGTTTGAAATTCATGAAACTTGGCATGCTATCATTGTACGGCATCAACATGATGTGGTAAAAAGTTTGTCCAATTTGGGGCAGGTTTGGGTATAAGCTTATCACAAACCATAGCTTCTCACAACAAGCCTTATGGTTCCGATAGGGATGTGCCTCCTTCGTGGACGAAACGATATGCCTTGCCTCTTTTTGCTTTCAAAATTTTTTTTCCTAGTGGCAACATAGAGCAACATGAGTGTCTTGTCAAAATTTGGAATTTTCGAGGTTCGTTTGGACATTTTTATACATTAACTGAGTTTTCTAGGCATTTTCTGTGCATAATTCAAATTTGAAGTATATGCACATGATCCAGTACAGAAAAAGGGGTTGAAAAATCAAATGTGTGTCCTTGCGTGCATGCTTAGGTCCCATGCAAGAAATGGGAATGAAGTTCAAACACCTCGGCATCCTGCCTTGCCGCAAACATTGAGATACTTGGTTTTAAATTTCTAATAAATCCAAAACTCGTCTAAATTTCATGAAACTTGGCATGCTATCATTGAACTATAGCAACATGATGTGGTACAAAGTTTGTCCCATTTGGGGCAGGTTTGGGTATAAGCTTGTCACAAAACAAATCTTCTCATGACAAGCCTCATGGTTCCGGTAGGGAATGTGTAACGACCAAGATGCGGTCCTTTCCGATCTGGGGGTCGAGGCCCCCGAATAGGAAAGAAGCGCATCTAAGTGTTTTGCAAGCAAGTAAACATAGCACATAATAATAAATAAAGTAGACAATCTGGGGTTCAATTGCCTTCTTATTAAAATACAGAGTACAACGCAGAAACAAGCAAGGTAGTTCCGGCACGGACTACAAAAACAAGGAAAATGCTATGCTACCCGCTGCAGGCCCACGATCACGACCACGGCTCAGTCCTCTGGATAGTTCACGTAAAGGCGATCTGTCTCCTCGTCGTATTGCCACGCCAGCTGGGTGCCGTCGGGATCATCTGTCTCTGGGGTACCTGTACCTGCTGGGAGTTTCGGAGGAATCCGTGAGTCGCGGGGACCCAGCAATCTAAGACCTTGGTGCCAGATCTAGTCATGTTACTGGGTAAGGAAGGGATGAAGTGTGTCAGGCTGCTGCATCCTAAGGTTGAATTAGTGGCTAGCTTACGCAAAAGAAGAAGTGACAGTGTTCTACACTAACGGTCGTGAATACTTGATCAGAAAGTGATCCTGAACACCTACCTACGGCATTCATAACCCCGCCGTGTTCCCGATCGAAGAGAGATCTCCGAAGGGACAGTCACGGTTACGCACACAGTTGGCATATTTTATTAGTTTATTTTTAAGTTTTCTAATACCGGATGTTAACAAAATATTCCAAGTTGCCACATCACCGCAGGCACGGCTTTCCGAAAGATTAAACCCTGCAGGGGTGCTCCAACTAGTCCATCACAAACGAACACAGGCCGCAAAGGCATCCTCTATCACGAATCTCGTGATCTCGTCGGATTCCTTAGAGAAAAACCTCAACTCGGGGAAAACCAAAGCTTCACCGGGATTTCTATACGCAAGATATACCGCTAAGGTAAGACAAGGCTAGCAGGACCTCCCGACGTGTCGACGACCCTGATAAGAGCCGCGTATCTCAGTCTCAGGACACGCCGGATGAGCACAGCGTACGGTGGCCTGATAGACATCTCCCGAGTTGCCCCGGGTTGGCCCCGCACACGACTCAAGTTTGGACCAACGCTCATGAGGAGCACTGGCCCGGGTTGTTGATTAGATTCCTCGGGGTAGCTATTCCCTATGCAGTTTATTATTAAGTGATTAGCAGATTAATACCAAAGTTGGGTCCTGCCGGACAAGCCTTAACACTACGCGATTTATCAAGGGGGTCCCCATAACAACCCCGAACGTGTTAGGAGCGATCATTATGGAATCAAACACCGGTAACCGGTAACTAAGGCGGCAATAACGGGACAAGACACCCGGCAAAAGGCTAGGCCTCCCATCATTTACCAAATATATAGATACATTAATTTAACTACATGAATTAAGATAATGATATCAAGCTCATGACAACTCATGAGTTATAAACACCTGCAACTAGCAATGCTAACATTAGTAGCTGAGCAAGCCTACCTAGCCATGCAAATTTGCTAGGAAAGAGTAAGGTGTTTAGGCTCATGGCATAAGAAGAGGCAATATATTTTCAATGGTAGGCAGCGAGCAATATGACATGGAATCGAAACTAACATAACAAGTCTAGATATGGGATCAAGGTCATGTCATCTTGCCTGTGATATCCTCAGCTTGGAATGGTTCTGGATCGTCCTGCAAGTACTCTCCTGACTCCACGCAATCGGTCTCCGCTCCCGGTGCTACCCAACACAAGAATAACAGCCAATGAACAGCAGCACCACAAAATGCAACAATCACATGATGCATGAGATGAAAGTTGAGCATGCACCACTATTTCTAACACTAGCACAAGCAAGATAAACTACAACGAGTTCCTGGACAGAACTTTGCACTAAACTATTTGGCCATGCATGGGAATGATATGGCCAGATGCATCTCGTAAAAACGGTGCAAAACCATATAAAGAACTTTGCAAACGGAGCTACGGAGCTACGGATCAACGGGAATCAACGAAACACGATATGAAGCCCTACGTGAAAGATTCATCACCACACACACAATTGGCAAAAATCTGGTGTTCCCAGGTTGCCAAGACATATATTAACCCAACATGAATGAAATGGAGCAAGTTAGAACACCCCAACAACAGTTAAACACAAACTTTGAACAAAATGTCAAAACTACACAATCTGCCAGTTTCTGCATCTTAGCTGTTTGTGAGCCACATGAAACATAGCTACAGGTCTTCAAACATGACAAATAATATATGTGGAAGTTGCCAACTAAGAACACTACCATCTCCAGCAAGAATCACAGCAAAAGGAACTAAACTCTAGAAGATACAAGGCCACAAACTTTCCCAAAACCATCAGTTCTCAGGGACTTAGTGAAAATTTCTGCACCTGAGTTTCTGTTTCTGTTCTGAAGCCTTTTTACAGCATTCAAAACACAAGCTACTGGACTCCAAATGACTTGAAAATTTACAGGAAGCTGAACAAACATACCAGGTTCAAAACACTAGCACTGAACTAAGTCCAGTTCTCAACATACTGACCTGCACAACCTTATCTACAGGGGAAGAAAATGTTTTCAGCATTCCAGACTTAGTGAAATTTTCAGAGTTCAAAATTCTGGAATTTTTCCAGCCACATGCCCACTTTGTCTAGGCATAGTTTGCACACACAAGTTCCCAAGAGGTGTTTGACACCACTATGGTATTGAGCACAAACCCCTACAACTAACACACCAAGATCCATGCCTTTGGGCTCCATCTATACCATGGAGACAAAGCCCAAACTTTCAACAACATGAAATGCAAACCCATAAGGTATTCTTCTAAGATGACAACACATGGGAGAGGTTCATGTGCACAATGACAAAGTGACATGGGGGTTTGAACCCCATGTTTGTGTCATGCCCATCAACAACTCCAACACCACAATTCCTCTCAAGCACTAGCATCAAGCTCACACACAAGAAATCTTTATATAACAAGAGAGTATACACACCTCCCACATATGGGCATGTGATGGTGCACACTCTCACAAGCACCACTAGGATTTTCCTAGTATTCATGTCACCATCATTATGCAAGCTACCACAACACACCACACCCTCACATGCTAACACAATAGCTATCTAGTGCTACCCCTCACCTCAAGACATGTGATGAAGGGGAGGAACCCACACCCCACTATATCAAGGCAAGAAAATAAAACTACAAGATCCCTTATACCACCTAAAACTCCCAAAGATGGGCTCCACAAGAGTAGCTAGTGCATCTTATCTCCTTAAGGCACAACACACACAACGAAAACACATCACATGCACAACTCCTACCAAGTGTACTCCCCACCACTAGATGCAATCCACAAGGCTCACAACGCTAGCAATACGAAATCCAATCACTTGCAAGTGTGCAACTCCCACACAAAGGGAACTGCTACTAACTACACTAGCATGGAAAAAAAATGACCTTAAATCCAGCTTGCTGCCCAAGCCCAAGGAAGAGGAAGAACAAATAAAGGCAGCAAGAAAAGAAGGAAAAAAATAATAGCTACAACAAATAACAGGGTCCTGGGATTCGAACCCTGCACCCCCTGGTACACAGGGCACCACCTAGCCACTGCACTAGCACCACCATCTCGACAGAAAGGGGGAAGAGTACAGGGAAACATGTCCCTGCTCCTCTTGCATAGGATCAACAGGGAAAAAATGACAAAAATATACTCAGCGCCGAGGGGGATTCGAACCCACAACCTCTCATCAGGCGCATGCATATGACAGAGAGATACTACCATCAGGCTACGAACCGGAGTCTGACTAATACTAGCAGGTAAAACAGAAGAACACGCCTCTCACGAGAAGCATCCCGCCGGCGGCCGGACCCGAGGACGCTGGCGGCGCCACTCCCGGCCACCACCGGCGGGGAAAACCAACGGCGGGGCCCGCGGGACTCTCGGGGGACTCATTTCGCCCTGAGCGCGGGTAAAGGGCTCCGCTTGGCTTGCCGGAGCTGCAACTGCCGGAACCCTGCCCGCCTGGGAGCACGCGGCAGAGAACTTGACGGGCAGCCCTGCCTGCGTCGCTACGCTGCACGGCCGGCATGGAGCTCGTGCA
Source organism: Hordeum vulgare subsp. vulgare (assembly GCF_904849725.1). Taxonomy (NCBI): domain Eukaryota; kingdom Viridiplantae; phylum Streptophyta; class Magnoliopsida; order Poales; family Poaceae; genus Hordeum; species Hordeum vulgare. Next base: position 539,385,054 of record NC_058521.1, read on the forward strand.
TACGGCGCTGAGGGACACGAGGAGAAGACCCGCACCTGCTGGGTGCCCACCTACGCGGGGAGGAAACCCTGTGCAAACTGCAAGCTCTTCTCTGACGATATACGCCTACCGAGACCTAGGTGACACGACCCCAGCTGCCGGCGGCGAGGAGAGTTCCTCTGATCATGGCGCTGCTGCAGAGAGGGGGAGGAAGCCCTCCTCTGCATGGTACCTCCATAACAACCCTACTCCACCCTGCACCACTCGCGACTACTGCACCCCCACACACTGCTATCGGACAGAGAAATGCACACACGCTGGGAACGAGCCGGACCGCGGAGGCGGAAGGAAGGAGGACGAGGACGCGGCCTCACCTTGAGGAGAAGAGGGGCGTCGAACGGGGAGGAGGAGCGTCGGAGAGGAAGAAGACGGCCAGACGAAGTCGTCCCGCCGAAGACCAAAGAAGGAGACGGACGCGGATCGCCCGGTTCGTCCCGTTGACGAGGACGAGCTCGACGGGGGGGGCCGCTCCTCGGGGTCCTAGCGTCGGGAATGGGACGCGGGGACTCACCCCGAGCCCCCGGACATGGCGCCCAGTGTCGGAGACGACGGATCGGCGGCTTGACGGGGGAGGCGTTGCACCCTCTCTCTCTCTGCTTCCTCTCCGAACTTACCAGGGAAGAACGAGGGCACGAGGGAAACTGGCGGCGCTGGGGAGGAAAGGAGAGGGAACCCTAGGGCGGAGGAGGAGGTCTCGGGCTCCTTTTAACGCCTCGGGAGGCGAGCTCGAGCCGCTGGATCAAGAGGAGAGCGATCGGGAGGTTGAGCGCGCGTCGTACAGGAGGTGACGTCGGGAGGAAGAAGGAGCGCTCGCCGGTGGGCTCTATCGCCAGGGGTGGAGTCCAACTGGGCCAGCACGGGAGAGGGCTTAATGGGCCAGGGAAAGAGTTAGACACCCAAGTAGATTAACCAAATAGAACAACAGAGAAAGGAATGCTTTCGGGGATGAAAAATGTTACCCAAGAAAAATACTGGGTTTAAAATTAAAAGGAAAATCCTGCTAGACTCAAGAAATAATAGCCCAATAGGGAAAAAATAGGAATGCATTATTTGGAGATGTTCGAAATAAATGCAAAACAGTAATTAATCTACTGTTTTGAATTTATTTGCACCACCAAAATCAAAGAATCAAATCAGAAAAATTGCACCCCCTCATAAGCACATTTTTATCTTCCCACTAGACATTTTAGAATCAGCTTTGGGAAGAAGGAATTTTTGCAAGAATAAACATAGGAGGGAAAAGGAGTTTGAAAGCAAGAGCTTAAAAGACTAGCACTCACTCCTACTTCACACACACCATTATCACATGCATCACAAGGTAATGCAAAATCACCACCTAATCCTAGCAAGATCACATGCACCCACAACACCACAACACTACTCCCATTAGACTCAAATGCAACGTGAACATGGCATGCAATCATAAGTATGGCAAGGAATGATATGTGATTCATGCATGCAAGGGAAGTAAGCACTAGGGATCACACATGGATTCATGGCACAAAATGATAGCATCAAGATATCTGACAAGGTGGCCCCACATGGAAGGTTACAAGAAGGGAAAGTTCTACACTTGGGGCACTACAAACTCTCCCACACTACAAAGAAGATCTCGACCCCGAGATCTAAGACTGAAAGAATTCGGGAAATTCGGAACGGAGGTGATCCTCGCGTTCCCACGTAGCCTCTTTATCGGAATGGTGTGACCACTGCACTTTGAGAAACTTGACAGACTTGTTACGGGTCTTGCGCTCAATCGCCTCGAGAACCACAATTGGATGCTCGCGATACGAGAGGTCAGGCTGAAGATCGATATCCTGAAGATGCACAGTGCGCTCGGGGTTCTTGAAACACCTCCGAAGCTGAGAAACATGGAACACATCATGGACATTTGCAAAGGTTGACGGAAGCTCGAGCTGGTACGCGAGGTCACCCCTCTTGCCAACCACTCTGAACGGACCAACGAAACGAGGCGCGAGCTTGCCCTTGATGCCAAAACGCTGCATACCCTTCATAGGCGACACCTTGAGGTAGACAAAATCATCAAGCTCATACGACATGTCACGGTACTTGCTATCGTAATAGCTCTTCTGACGGGACTGAGCTGCTCTGAGGTTGTCGCGAATGATCCGACACATCTCCTCAGCTTCTTCTATCATATCATTGCCAAGGATCTGACGCTCGCCTGTCTGGGACCAGTTGAGCGGAGTACGGCACTTCCTGCCATAGAGAATCTCGAACGGAGCCTTGCCGGAGCTAGCTTGATAACTGTTGTTATACGAGAACTCCGCGAAAGGCACACAATCCTCCCACTTCATGCCAAACGAGATAACGCAGGCTCTCAGCATGTCCTCAAGAACTTGATTCACTCTCTCCACTTGACCACTAGTCTGAGGATGGAACGCTGTGCTGAAGCGGATCTTCGTGCCCATAGCAGACTGAAACGAGTCCCGGAACTTGGAAGTGAAGATACTCCCGCGATCTGATGAGATCATCATGGGTACATCGTGCAACGAGACAACCCTCGAGGTGTACAACTCTGCCAGCTGAGCTGCTGAAATGGACTCCTTGACGGGAAGGAAATGCGCCACTTTACTCAATTTGTCGATGACGACGAAGATAGCGTCATTGCCCTTCTTGGACTTCGGAAACCCTGTGACGAAGTCCATCTCAATGTGATCGAACTTCCACTCGGGAATCGGCAAAGGCTGCAAGAGGCCCGCTGGTCTTTGATGTTCTGCTTTCACCCTTTGACATACATCACACTCATTGACGAATTGTGCAATTTCACGCTTCATACGGGTCCACCAGAACGACTGCTTCAAGTCATGGTACATCTTGGAACTTCCCGGATGAATAGAAAGCAGAGAATTATGAGCTTCTTCCATGATCACCTTCCTGAGATCACCTTTCGGGACGACAAGACGGTCCTCGAAAAACAAAGTGTCCCTGGCATCCACAGTGAAACACTTATACTTGGGAAGACTCTTTCCCACACCAATCTTGACCTTCTTCACCATAGTATCAAGTAGCTGAGCTGCTCTGACCTGATCTTCCAAGGTAGGAGAGATCTGAAGGTTCGCAAGAAAACCCTGAGGAACCAGCTGAAGATTGAGCTTCCTGAAAGACTCAGAAAGACCCGGCTGGAGAGGTTGCAGAATCAGACTGTTGCAATATGCTTTCCTGCTCAATGCATCTGCCACAACATTTGCCTTGCCTGGCGTATACTCAACACTCGGATTAAAATCCTGGAGCATTTCCACCCAACGTGTTTGCCGAAGATTCAAGTTAGGCTGAGTGAAGATATACTTGAGGCTCTTGTGATCGGTGAACACTTCAACCTTACGTTCCAACAAGAGATGTCTCCAAGTCATCAAGGCATGCACCACAGCTGCTAGCTCGAGATCGTGCACAGGATAGTTCTTCTCCGCAGGCTTAAGCTGCCTGGAGGTATAAGCAACCACCTTCCTATCCTGCATCAAGACTGCACCAAAACCCTGAAGGGAAGCATCGCAAAAGACCTGGTACGGCTTGGAATCATCCGGAGGAGCCAATACCGGAGTGGAGGTAAGCTTCTCTTTGAGTGTATCGAAAGCCAGTTGACACTCTGGAGACCACACATACTTGACACCCTGCACCCCCTCATAAGCACATTTTTATCTTCCCACTAGACATTTTAGAATCAGCTTTGGGAAGAAGGAATTTTGGCAAGAATAAACATAGGAGGGAAAAGGAGTTTGAAAGCAAGAGCTTAAAAGACTAGCACTCACTCCTACTTCACACACACCATTATCACATGCATCACAAGGTAATGCAAAACCACCACCTAATCCTAGCAAGATCACATGCACCCACAACACCACAACACTACTCCCATTAGACTCAAATGCAACGTGAACATGGCATGCAATCATAAGTATGGCAAGGAATGATATGTGATTCATGCATGCAAGGGAAGTAAGCACTAGGGATCACACATGGATTCATGGCACAAAATGATAGCATCAAGATATCTGACAAGGTGGCCCCACATGGAAGGTTACAAGAAGGGAAAGTTCTACACTTGGGGCACTACAGAATGTGCCTCCTTCGTAGATGAAACGATATCGGTTGCCTCTTCTCGCTTTCAAATTTTTCCTAGTGGCAACATAGAGAAATATGAGTGTCTTGTTAAAATTTCGATTTTTCGGGGTTCGTTTGGACATTTTTATACATTAACTGAATTTTCTAGGCATTTGATATGCATAATACAAATTTGAACTATATGCACATGCTCCAGTGCATATAAATGGGTTGAAAAATCAAATGTGTGTCCTTGGGTGCATGCTTAGGTCCCTTGCAAGAAATGGGAATGAACTTCAAGCACCTCGGCATCGTGCCTCGGCCGCAATGAGATACTTGGTCTTAAAATTATAGTAAATCCAAAACTCATCTAAAATTCATGAAACTTAGCATGCTATCACGGAATGGCATCCGACATGATTTGGTATTTTTCGTCTCCAAATTGAGAGTAGGTGCACTCGAATCAACAACCAACAAAGGCATTTTGAAACAAATAGTTGTTACCTTATCATCTCAAACGTTTGTATAGCTTAAATTGCGTGTGTTGTGGTAACCATTCACGTGACACCACACGTCACACTTTTAATGGCTACGAGGTGTCGTGCGGACAACTTCTTGAGTAGACAGGAGGCATGCGAGGGAAAATGTGTCGCGCAAGTTTTGTGCGGCTCTTCATCTCAAACGTTCAAAATAGAACACCCGTATGCAAAGCGAGATCTATGTTACTTACCCAGAAGCCAACCTAAAATTTTCCACTCAGGATTTGTGCATCTCTTCATGGCAAACAGTTCAATTTGAAGACGGTATGCAAAACGAGAGCTATGGTTCCTTCGTTGCTAAGCCAAGAGAAAATCTGGCACGCAGAATTGGTACACCCCTTCAACGCAAACAATTTGTTTGGATGACCCATGTGCAACCACGTACGTACATACAATTTGGTAAGATTTGCATCTGTCATATTGGGTATATATTGCCATTTGTGAAACTAGAAATATTGACATTTGTCGATCTAGTAACATTGCCCTTTGTCAACCTTGGAACACTGCCATTTGACAAAAATTGCAGCTAAAAATCACCGGCACTATCTAATTTTTGCAACTAAAATTTAGAAAGCATAGATTTCATTCATAGATTAAGCAATCGTTCTTTATACAAATAGTTCAACTGGACAGATGAACCGACCAAAATTTTCCCCAATTATTGCCAACCACGTACTGAAATAGCTAGTTCAACTATATATACTAGCTAATTTTAATTATGATGTACAGTTCAACCACATCTATAGTTAGATGAAGTAAACAAAATAGCCCCTAAATACTACTACTACGGAGTGACTTTGTACTACTTCGAGCAGCCTCTCCTCTGACGAGCACGCTCAGTAAGAGGTAGAGGAGTAGGAGCCTACCAATGAGCTAGACAACTGGAATACGGTGTGTGTCGCTGCTGCACCTTTAGCAACTCTCACCTCGAACACCTTCTGTCACTCCAGATGACCCATCTTGAAGTGGCGGGACTTCTCGTAGATCTCCTCATTCTGCACCTCTGCGGCGGCGTGTGTTGCGGCCACGGCGGTGGTAAGACTCTTTGCTTGCTCGACTAGGCGCTCCTCCTCCTGCACGAACTTGATGTAGGGCACAAGGTTGCTGACGTACATGCGGGGCTCCACCTCCCTCCTTCGGGCGACGGGGGCGAAGCGGGTCATGACCCCAACTGTCGAAGGTGGGATGGCGGCCATGGAGACCGACGGTGGGGTGGTGGCCACGACTGTCACCTCCCGCCTTTAGGTCGCGGTGGTGGAGCGGGTGATGGCCACGGTGGCCAACAGTGGTGTGGCATCCATGACGGCCTCCTCTTGCCTTTAGGTCGCGGTGGTGGAGCGGGCGATTGCCCCTACTTTCGAGGGTGGTGTGGCAGCCACGATGGTAGACGGTGGGGTGGCGGCAATGACGGTCGACAACAGCTGCCGAAGGGCAGCGGTGGCGGAGCGTGTGGTGGGTGTTGCACGCACAACCTACAAGGAAGCCACGCGCACTACACTACACTAGGGACTGTGCCTCCGCCGTGGTGTGGCCTCCCAGCTGGAGCAGTCATCTAGTGATTGCGGAGTGGTTGTGCGACGATGACGGACCGGTGCCATTGGCGATTGTGGGAGAAGCAAACCAGATAAGCTACAGGGACAAGGAGGGAGAGGAAAATGCAACGCAGAACTCACCGGTCGTGAGGGTTTATATAGCATACCTGTAAGCATTGGGATTTCGCATGGTTGGGCGGGAAGCTTGCGCAACATAGCGCGGTAACCTGTGCGTTTACACGGGAACGGGCTCACCGACTATACATTGGCACCTCTTCGAGCCACCGCTTGGTCACCGTTGCACGATGCTCAAGCTTCGCTCGAAGTCGTCTGCTGCAGCGGGGTGACAACTGACAAGACATGCGAGAGGAGGACGAAGCAACAGTACACAAACGGTTTGTGATTTAATGACCTACTACCTTGCTACTGCGACAACAGACCTTCCCTGGCAATGGCGCCAGGAATCCTGCTGCTACGGGCTACGCCTATAGGGACTTCCTTGGCAAATATGCAAAGGATTTCCCCGTGGCCTTGGAGCCTTGCGTTGGTGTTCCCTTGAAAAGGAAAGGGTGATGTAGCACAGCAGCGGTAAGTATTTCCCTTAGTTTGAGAACAAAGGTATCGATCTAGTGGGAGGATCGCGTCAAGTCACAAGTACCTACACAAACACAAAGAGCTTGCACCCAACGCTATGAAGGGGTTTTCAATCCCTTATAGATTGTTTGCAAAGCGAGAACTGAAAGCAAAACGTAAACAAAGCAAAGTAAAAGTGAAAGTGGAGACGATAGTTGTGAATAGACCCGGGGGCCGTAGTGTTCACTAGTCGCTTCTCTCATGAAAGCAAGTAGACGGTGGGTGAACGAATTACTGTTGAGCAATTGATAAAACCGCACAAAGTCGTGACGTTATCTATGGCAATGATTATATCTATAGGCATCACTTTCAAAACAAGTAGACCGATACTTTCTACATCTACTACTATTACTCCACACGTCGACCGCTATCCAGCATGCATCTAGTGTATTAAGTTCAAAATAATAGAGTAACGCCTTAAGCAAGATGACATGATGTAGATGGACAATCTCAAATTTATGATGAAAGCCCATATTGTTACCCTTGATGGCAACAACACGATGCGTGCCTTGCTGCCCCTTCTGTCACTGGGAAAGGTCACCGCACGGTATGAACCCAAAACCAAGCACTTCTCCCATTGCAAGAATCATATATCTAGTTGTCCAAACAAAACCCAAGACTCGGAGAGACTTACAAGGATATCAAATCATGCATATAAGAAATCAGCAAAGACTCAAATATAATTCATAGATAATCTGATCACAAATCCACAATTCATCGGATCTCGACAAACACACCGCCAAAGAGGATTACATCGGATAGATATCTATGAAGATCATGGAGAACTTTGTATTGAAGATCCAAGAGAGAGAAGAAACCATCTAGCTACTAACAACGGACCCGTAGGTCTGAATTGGACTACCCACGAGTCATTGGAGAGGCGATGATGTTGATGTAGAAGCCCTCCAACTCCAAAGTCCCCTCCGGTAGGGCACCGGGAAGGGTCTCTAGATGATATCTCGCGGAAACGGAAGCTTGCGGTGGTGGAAAAGTGTTTTCATGGATGCCCTGATTTTTCCTGCGATTTTAGGGAATTTGTAGGCCAAAGAGCTAGGGCAGGGGAGCGCCAGGGAGGCCACAAGCCTGGTTGCCGCGGGTCCCGCCGGCCACGGCAACAGGGCTTGTGGGCTCCCTGTGGGCCCCCTGCCTTGGCCCTCAAGTCCCCCGATCTTCTTCTGTTCTGGAAAAATTTATTTCGGGGATTTTATTCCGTTTGGACTCCGTTCCAAAATCAGATCTGAAAAGAGTCAAAAACACAGAAAAAATAGGAACGGGCACTTGGCACTGAACTAATAAGTTAGTCCCAAAAAATATATAAAAGGTATATAAAACATCCAAAGTTGACAAGATAACAGCATGAAACCATCAAAAATTATAGATACAATTGAGACGTATCATACCTCCGTACTGGTTTATAAGTCCTCTTTGTAGCTTTGTGCCAAATTTTGACTAGAGATTTAACTAATAAAATACGAATGCATGTTGGCAAAGATTATACCGTTGGATTTATATTTTAAGAAGTCTATAATTATATTATTGTTATAACATGCATTAACATTTTGTTAGTTAAATTTAAGGTCAAAATATGGCAAAGAATATACAGGGGACTAATAGACCAAGACGGAGGTAGTAGCACACGTCCAATCTCTACGCAGCGTCGTGAATGATTGTGCGACCACCGTGTGATGTGGAATGTGACGTAGTTTCACATCATGTTGCCAGCTCGCAACTATCAACCGACTTGTAGACGACCATTCCCTGCATGTTCAACTAATCTATGTGTGCGGTTGCTCGTGGTTGAGGCAGTCGCGGCATGCTCTCCTCGCATCCCTCCGAGCGCTTTGTTCGTGTCCCTCCATGTGCGCTACCAGTGTTTGGGGCCGGCGCATGATCACGTATGTTCATGCTGCCATTATGCATGCGGTTGCACCGGGCGTGGTGCCACGATGCACTTACCCGCTGATAAACTGCCATGCGGACGTGCCAATAATGTAGGCCGCCCGGCCCCCATCCATTTACCTTCATATCTCGCGCCACACGACACAATAAGCACACCCACGACGACACATACAGAAAGGATATCAAGCAGTTCCAGTGGTGCTCCCCATGGCTCCAACGGCGCTCCAAGTGGTCGACGATGACAACGGGGGGCAGTTCACCAGGCATCACGTAGTGGACACCCACGTGAGGGGGAAGAACCTCTCGGTGGTGTACACGAACGAGATAATCTCGATGTAGAGCTTCATCCAAACTATGGAGCAGTTGCTGAGGACAAGTACCAAGTGGTCAGCTTCGACCTCGAGTTCACCAGCGGTCGTGTCGAGCAAGATCAGAAGGTTTTCGTCGCCTAGTTGTGCGTGCAACATGACGTCGTCGTCTACCACTACCACCTGGCCACAAGGCCTTGCGAGCGTTTCGCCAGGTTTATCAACAGCCCTTACTACAGTTTCACTATGGTGGACACCACCAATAATCTAAAAACACTCGATGTTTGGGGCTTGACCTGCCAGAATCTTCTCAACATCCATGACCACTAAAGGTTTGGGTAGCACCAATAACAAACAGAACTCCCTGGTTGACCTTGCCTCGGCCAACATCGACCCCTACTACATGAAGATGAAGGATGAGAGCCAGAAGGACAAGAATGCCTGGCACAGTGTCTGGGATGAGAGACTGGATGAAGAACATGTCACGTATGCGGCCAAGGACGCGTACACAAGCTACGAGATGTACAGGCGGATCGTTGACATGAGCAAGTCTCTTCGTCCTATCGAGCCACACAGCAGTGGTGGGAGCATCACAAGAAGTAGATGACTAGATGAACGTTTCTCCTAGTTTATAATGCATGCAATTGTTTACTCAGGTGTGTGCAAATTACTTTTATAGTTACTTCAGTAATTGGATGTTCATTTTAGTTATATATATACGTTCTTTTTCTATAGACATAGAAAATCACACGGCTTATTAGCAGTAATCGTCTATGTTATTATCGGTCTTCGCATACATTTTTGATTTTGGACCTATTTGCCGCGTATCACACACATCTTGTTCACTTGAACTGCTATTGTTGTCTTGACTCATCGCAAACAGTTCATTTGAGTGAATTGTATGCCCTCCATCGCACACACCTTGATCTGGCTGACCGTTTCTGTTGTATTGCCTAATAACAGACAGTTCATCCTAGTGAATGGTATGTTGTATGTCGCACACACCCTCATATGGGTGACTATTTCTGTTTTTTTGTATAATTGCAAACAGTTTATATGGATTAACCGTTTTCCACGCATTGTACACGCAGCTCTGATCTGAATTGTGTTTGATGTATGCGCCATGGCAAACAGATCGTATCATTTTTTACGGTTTTCTTACAGCATCGTTTGCGATTAATGCATCACATACAGTTTCTTTGAATGGTCTCTAATTGTAGTGTCACGTTTGGATCATCCTGCAGTAGTGCTCTCACCAAAGAAATATCAGTCTAGTTGGCCAAACTATTTCAATAGATCGGAGAGAATTGCAAAAATATCATAATCATGCACATAAGAATCATATAAGTATTCAGAGTGGACTCAAATATTTATCATGAATAATCTGAACATAAACCCACAATTCATCGGATACCAACAAACGCACCCCACAAAAGGAATTACATCATGTGGATCAAAGCGAAGATGCGATGATCATTATATTGGAGATCTAGAGAGAGAGAGAGAGATTTCCATCTAGGTACTAGCTATGGACCAGTAGGTCTGTGGTTAACTACTCACAGATAATCATGAAGACAACAAGGTTGATGAAGAGGCCCTCCGTGATGGATCCCCCCTCCCGCAAGGTGCCAGAATGGAGCTCCAGATGGCCTCCGACTTGTGACGGCGTAAAAATTGTTTCGTGACCGCTTCTGGGGTTTTTAGATTATCTGAGAATTTATAAGCCACATAACGGAGTCGGAAGGGCCTCGAGAGGCCCATAAGCCAATAGCCCCCCCCCCCACGTCGCGTCGGGTCGGCTTGTAGGGACCTCGTGTGGACCCCAACCTTCCTTCGATGCTTGTTGATTTTTTTTGGTACAGAAAAAATCTCCATAAGGTTTTAGGTTAGTTGGACTTCGTTTGGTATGGTAAACCTGAAAAAGTGAAAAACATGCAGAAAAGAACAACTGGCACTGGGCACTGGGTTAGTATGTAAGTGCTAAAAATAATATAAATTGGTAAATAAATACCCCAAAAGTATTCTAGAATGATAATATATCAGCATGGAACAACAAAAATTATAGATACGTTGGAGACTTATTAGAGTCGTGTGTGCATTCTGCATGGAGGAGGACAAAATGTGGGCATTTTACTTCACCTTGTACAGCTACCAGAATATATTTTGCCTCTTTCTTTACAGTCGTTAATACAAGTATGCAACCGTGGTTCATTATTCTTTATTTGGTCCTTATGTAATAGTTATTTTTTGATGTAATTCTTGAACATATGTACTTGTGAATGGAATAGTGCATTGGTTGTTGAACCTATTAATATATAAGATGGATATGAAAAATGTTATTGCCTACTTTCAAATTCAAATTTTGTAGAATTTTCAATTGTACATTTAAATTAGCAGAAAAATATGCTCTCATACGGTGTGTAAATAATAACGTGTGTGATATACCTCATGAACCGACATGTTTCACATAGAGAAACCGTGTGCAACAACACACAATTGCCATGTGAAAACCGTGTGTGATGTTAGACAATATCATAAACGGTTGAACTGACCTAAATGTTTGTGATAGTCTCCTTATCGTACATGCTTTATAATGTTGAATAAGTATGACAATTCAAGTGTTTGGGAAACATGGTATATTGCAAACGATGTCGTAGAACAAAATGTGTGTGATAGCCTCCTTATAATACACGCTTTACAATTACAAACTATCTGTGATGCAGCGCACATCGTAAATGGTGCACCATATAATAGCGCGTGCGATGGTATCGTAAATGGTGCACCATAGAATAGCGCATGCGATGGTAATGTGATCTCACATGACTAGCAAAGATGGGTTGTATGGGAAATATGACATATCTCAAATTGTTGAACGATGACTATTGTTTGTGATAGATGCAGATATCTCATAAGCTTAGTTTTTCCAAATGTTTGCATTCATTGATTACTATCATCGACAATCTTTCTGTGTCGTGTGGGATGGACCTCCTATCGCCCACACAAGCAAGGCGACGGTTGAAAAGTACGTCGCAGAAAGTGGTTAAAAACCATTTGTATAGGACGTCGCTACACCAGTGACTACTTGAGTACCATTTCATCTCATTGTGGATCCCCTCAATTTTGTCGATATGGTTTTCTTGGTTTCCATCTCTATTTTGATTGATTCTGCCCTTATGATGTGTGAGCAATTCCCCTAGGTGTGGGAGATGTGGGTAAGTGGTAAGATTGATATGTGCCTATACAATATGTCATCATTGGAATTAGTATTAGTATGATCTATCTAGTATGTTGTTATACTATGGTGAACCCTATGCATGTTGTCCAATTCAACGACTCGGGCAACATGATCTCAAGACCTGCATAGGTAACACATATTTTTTAGGAACTCTATGACCTCTCACGTGACTCGTGGACATATCTATGAGAACCGAAGACAATATGACATCATGATGATCCATTGAACTTATGCTTGGTTCCAATCTTATGACCTTAATTGTGGAAACGGCTGATAGATCACGTGGATCTTGTAGGCTAGATGAGTTCGGTTAGTAGTAGTGGTTTACTACCTTATCCAGTACTTGATGAGTTACCTCCGGTGTCCATCGTCAAGCGGTGACGACGGTGGGGAAGGAGAGAGATATGGTAGCGGCTACGGTGGACTTCCCATCGCTTCAGCGCTACCCTCTAGATCGGATTAGGGTTAGAAGTGGGGAACCAGTGGCGGCGGCAAACCTCGTGTCTTGTGCCATGGTCCCCACCTCCTCTATATAGCACTACGCGACAGGGGGCCACCAGCCTTGCTTGGGCTGGACGCCCCCGATCAGGGCGTGAGTCAAGGTTCCAATGGGTCGTTGGGCTCATTGGGGAAGAGATCAATCTAACATTATCCCCCTTAATCTCATCATATACTTTTAACTTTACTCATTTCATAACAGATCAATACATAGGGCATGTTTCATTGTCACAGCTCAATTGCCGATAGAATCAGACAGCCACAATGTACCTCTCTGTTTTTGAAACAAATTCTTTAACCTTGGGCCCTTTATTGTCCGGAAATTTTAGACTATACCATAAAACCCATGTCGACTGTGTGTTCTCTGAACACACTCGGCGGTAAGCCTTTAATAAGCATATCTACAAACACTTGTCTGTTGCTTTTATGCTTCAAGCATTTCTTCATAATTCCGGGCTTTCTCCTTTACAACACATAACTCTGTGTCAGTGTGTTTGGCATCAACACTTGACTCGTTGTGATAGGAGCGAAAAAACTTAAAATGGTTATCACTGTTGTCAACCATTATCAACTCCGGGTACAGGTCTCCTTAACCATTTTGCGTGTCCCTCAGCCCCATATCAAGATATAACATATCATTGCATCACATTGATGACAATTGTTTCACTCATTTGGAGATTTTCCACACAAAATTCCAAGTATGAAAGTTAGCGACAATTGTGGATTTCGCTATACATTTCACAAGTCCTGCCTTTGTACTCACAATCTTTTGAGAGCACTTATTTCTTTCAGCATGAGGCTGATATCTTTGACTCCATTCCATTGATTTATATATGGACTGGACATTGACAAAACAACCCGGATATATACGTGAACTGTGTCAGGGTAATATATTGAGCTTCCAACAGCTGAAGCATATGGGACCATATCCGTTTACAATCTTTTCTTATCAACTTTGGAACACCATAGTTTCCAGTTCCATTACCCTTGACTATAAGAACAGGCGTAGGTTTTCTCGCATGCATACTTTATAGATCTTTCTTAGCATGTCCATGCGACATTCCTAATACCCCTTTTATTCTTTTGAACTTTGAGGACAGGAACTTCTTTTCTCCTCCTGCAGTAGATTGACATCACCACTAGCAAGTAGGACGTCATCCACATGCACGGGAATTAGGAAACGAATTTCCCATTCTATAACTTTGCATGAATACAATTGTCCTCTCATTTTCTTTAACCCAAAACAACATCTGATTCTTTTAACTTCAAATGTCACTGTCTAGATACTTGCTCTAGTCCATAAAAGACTTCTTGAAACAGTATTCCTTGTGATCTTTACTTTCATCTGATGTTACTCAGATCATGATGTGCCACTAACACTCATTGTTATCTATTCATTCTCTTTACACAAAATCTTTCGATTTAAGTCATGCTTTACTCCTTTGCATATTTCCTTTGGAGTCACATTTGCCTTTTAGACCCGTTATAAAGTCTATGTTAGTGAAATTCAAATGGTGGAATTTCACTAACATAGACTTTATAGTAATCAGAAGTATCTGATTTTCACATTCCTAGAGACCATCAAAATCTTAGGTACTAGCATTTCTTTCATATGGGGTTGCCGTTGCTCTCTCATTGCCAAGAGGCAACTTAATTCTATAATCACTCACTTCCAAAAGGCAATAGTTTTTACAGGGACCTGTATCACAAGATCCCTTGTAGACCTAACAACAGGTGTGTATAGATCATACAACATGCTCCCCCAGATTACTCCATCTTCACTAAAGAAATGGTGTATAAGTAAACTTTATCATTTGGGTTTATTCTGTTAAAACTTTCTTCTTTATGGCACTTTAAGCACCATTGTTGTATTCCTTAGTCTGCTTTCGGAACTATAAAAGATCCAGAAATACAATTGTTTCTTTTATTTAGGGGTATCATACTGACGGTATTATAATGACTGTCGTTCTCCCCTTGACAATCACATTCTTCATTGATGGATCACTTTAGATGCTTAATGTGCATCACATCATCTAAAGTACAAGGGAGTCATGAAATACAATGTATTTCATATCTCTTTCTCCCCCTCGAAATGTGGAAAGAATTTTTCTGGCACAATTTCGAAACCCATTCTTAACTCTTGTGAATTGAGGAAACTTCGATTATCTAGTTCATTCATCTTATCACTTCATGCAAAATGAAGTTATATGTTAACTAGTATGGCACTACTTTTTCCTCATTTCATTTCAGAAACTCAACAGAGTTCTTTATAATTGGCACTTTTGCAAGTCACACTTGCATATCATTCTTGTCTTCAGGTTCGTCTGTTACTTTTATCCTCTTTGGATTTACAGATTGCTTAATGACCGTTACACATAAGGTGTACGGTCGATACTAGGAAAGCTTAATAGCTGTTCCATACTTTTCTCCCATAGTGGGACACATTAACCGCACATGAGTCATCGTGGGTTTCTCCTGTTATACAGGATAAGTCATTTGCCAAAATTTCTCCCGCTATACAAGGATTGTTGACATAATACAATGTCAACTTTACCCAGTTACGCAGGTATTTTCCCAGACTTTTCCCGCCATGCGGGTTTTATGATAATCATCTTTTCCCACTATGCGGGTAATTCCCTATAAGGGACATAAATGCCATAATTGGCTCTTTTGACTGCATATTCAATCATCAAATTCAGAAATAAATCTCAATTATCTTTGACACACATGTTTAATCCGACGTTGGTCAAATTAAACATGCATGTTGCTTGTTTCATCTCAATCATGTTGACTGAAAAAGGAGACTTCTTCATAGAGATTACATGAAAGACATTCGTCAACCAAGACTCTCAATGATCTATCTCTTTTCTTTTCTTGAATTAATATCCAAGAGTTCTTTTCTTTTGAAGCCATTCTTTAGAGAGAACATATTCCCTCAAGTTATGACCTTTCTTGTTCATCTTTCGGGTCACTAGTACCCAGCCATTCGCTTTCATGAATGAAAGCATGAAAAACTTTTAGTGTGAGAAAACTTAGCCAATAAACAACAATAATGAGCATAAAAATAACCCTACGTTGGTCTGGTTAAAATTATGCACATTAAACCTTTTAAAACTTTCTTGTATATTCTAAATCAACGTCGTGGTAGAATTAGAATAAAACATCATCCTTCTACATTAGTTCCATATCACCGTTGGGCAGAAATGGAAATAATGCATATAACTCATAAACAATGTCATGATAGTATTTCTATTGAACAACTTTGCTAAGAAATAATCATCATCGTTAACCATATTGCATCAGAAAAAATAAATATACATTTCTCTATTTGTGCTCTCAAAATTGATCACTTTGATACAAAATTTATCACATATTTAATCTTTGAACATAAGATGACTCATACAATTATAGTATTGTTATCATCAACGTTGGTCAAAAAACAACAATACCATATTTTAACTTTAAAACAAACATCTTTCTTTTGCCATAGCGGAAACTATCTGAATCTTATTTTACCCACATGGAAAAAACATTGCTAAGAACAGTTCTTCCAATTAAGTTTTTCCGTTAGTTCCAATTTAGTTGGAGGATTTAACTTTTACTTTGCAGCGGAAAAACATGAATATAAAATTCATTCACCTTTACAGGAAAAATATTATGTTAAAAATAAAAATTCATGAACTTTATTTTCCTTTTATAAAATCCATGAACTTTTCTTTTTCTAAAAAAACTCTATTTATTTTCTGAAATATCTATTTTTTCTTTGCCGAAAAATTTGTCTTTTATTCTCTAGAGACCTTTAATTTACTTTGCATAAAAATGCCTCTTCTTTTCTATTTTCTTAAACATAATTTTCCAAGAAAATTATGCATAGAAAAGTCTATTTTTCTGCTTTACAGAAACTTTTCTTTTTTGAAATTTATCTTTATTTTTCAGAAACTTTTCTATTCTTTGCTTTTCTGTTTTCTATTCAAATTTTCGTGGGAAAACATTGAATAGAAAAAACTGATTTGTAATCTGTCCAAAAACTGGACAAAAAACTAAAACGCCTTTTAAAGGAAAAAGGGGCTAGAGCCTTTGTGGGCCCAGGGTTTTCTGGGCCAAAGTTGGCCCAGCTGCTCTCCCGCTGGCCTAAGGCCTCGCCTCGGCGTGGGCCGCGGCTCGTCCCCCCCTTTGGCCCATCCTTGCATCAGCCTGGCCGGCCCTTCTCGCTTGGTGTGTGGAGTTCGGCCCGAGTAGGAGAGCAGCCGCTTTTTGCGGCCCAAAGCCCATTAACGAGCTATGGTTCCGGCGCGAGGCTATCAGGGCCGTCAGATTGGATCCGACGGCGCCCCATCTCTTTCGGCTGCAACAAAATAGCCCCCAACCTGTCCACCGAAACCCTAGACCTCATTTTCCCCACCCGCGCCGCTCTCCTCATCTCAGCTTTCCCACAGCTCTCGCTCAGGCAGTTCCTCGCGCCGAAACGGCTCTCCCCGTCGGGGAGCTTGAGGGTTGGCCGCCGGCAGTGGCGAGCAGTGCCTCTTGGCCGAGTGCGCCTCCCCCTTTCTCGCGCATCTCTCGCGCAGCGAGCCTTTCCTCTTTCTTGCACGCAGCAAGTTCTAGGGCTTGTCGTCGGCGGCGCTCACACCGGCCACCGATAATGGGGCCGAAATCCCCTCTACCACGCGCGCCATTCTTTTCCTGCCTCCCCCTGTGAAGTGGCGGCACCATCCCTGGCCCTCTTGCCGGTGCGCGCGAGCACCGATTGGTGAACGCATCGCTGTCAAGCGGCCCGATGGTGATGCCTTGCCCCTCCGGCTGTGTTGCACCATTGCCTTTGCCACCTACAGCGCCCGACGGCCACCTAGATGAGCGGAGCGGTTCCGCCCCTGTCACCCCTTCGCCGGTCGCGCGTTCCCGTTGCGGTGAGCGCGCCGTCGTCGAAAGGATCGGTGGTGGTGCCCTTTTCCCCCGTAGGGAGTATCTCTTTTGTTCATTTTCTTTGCATTTTTCATTTGCTTTTTCGGATCTAGTCTTACTTGTGCTTTGCCCCCGAAGGAGTTTGTTCTTCTTTCCCACACCTCGGCTTGCCGATGCGTGTGGGGATCGAGGGAAACAGGCGCGGCCGAGGCGGCGCTCTTAGCCGGATAGGAATCCGGTGGCCTTTTACTTGTCTTTTGCTTTTCATCTTGTTCTTTGCCCTTCTAGGGTTCATATCGGGGAGGGGAAATCTTATCTTGTACATGTTTCAATCAAAAACACATCTAAAGCCTCGTGGCTCATGATACCATTGATAGATCCCGTGGATCTTGTAGGCTAGATGAGTTCGGTTAGTAGTAGTGGTCTATTACCTTATCCCGTACTCGATGAGTTCCCTCCGGTGTCCATCGTCAAGCGGTGACGACGGTGGGGAAGGAGAGAGATGTGGTAGCGGCGGCGGTGGACTTATCATCGCTTCAGCGCTACCCTCTAGATCGGATTAGGATTAGGAGTGGGGAACCAGTGGCGGCGGCGAACCTCGTGTCTTGTGCCATGGTCCCCACCTCCTCTATATAGCACTGCGCGACAGGGGCCTACCAGCCTTGCTTGGGCTGGACGCCCCCGATCAGGGCATGAGTCAAGGTTCCAATGGGCCGTTGGGCCCATTGGGGAAGAGATCAATCTAACAACGACCACTCTGTGGCAATGGAGAAGTAGGAACATAGAACAATGTACTTCCAAGAGAAGAAGTTTCATAACTGTAGGGAGAACCACTTACAGAACACTAATATCAAATGTTGTGAGCACAATACAAGGTAATTGGTATTACCATCGCACTAGCACAATTCATATATGCTTACCATGAACCAAAATCTCTCCGCACCTAATATCTTCCCTGCAGGAAACAACATTCACAATTTATGCAGTGTTTGTTTCGACGAGTGGTAAGGTAAACGTAAATGGGAACTGATTACACACTGTAACAGCACTCGAAAGGACAAACCCCATTATGTTTGGTTCTGCCCTGTAAAGGAAACAGATCCGCACGAGGATCTTGATGGGCCATGAATTTGGCGGTCGTGATGCTCCTCCTCGACGGAGATGGACCTTGCTGCTCCTCGGTGTCGGCGGCGGCGGCGGCTTCAACTGTCCGTCCTCGTTGGCTGGCATGGCACGGAGGTGTTGGTGCTGCACCAGGAGAAGGGATTCGTAGGGAGTAGGAGGGGATCGAAGGGGATCGGCGAGGCGGTGAGCTGGATGAAGCAGGACGGGGCGGGGGCGGCGCTGGACGGGGCGACGGATGGGTTCGTGGGGGACGAGGAGGCGATCTCGTGGGGGACGAGGAGGCGATCTCAATGGGGAAGGTAACGCTTCGTTACCGGGGGGAGGTGGGTGGTAGCGACCAGACTTGGGCTGGAACCATTTACAGAGGGAGATGATTACGGTGCATCTATTCCAAACGTGTGGAACGGTAATTGTTAACGATGTAAACAGGTGACGGTGCAAATTGGTCGAAACAAACACCTCCTCAGTTCTTGTTATTTACTTCCGTTAGTCATTTAGTAGACACTTTTAAACTCTCTTTATATTAGAATATTTGGTTTATGGTTTACCCAGGACAATAATAGTATTTGTACAAGCTTAAGTAGTTACTTCACACAAAAACTATCATCTTGTGTGTGACATAAGCGCCCCATAAATAGTCTCCTCCGCTCTTTGTTTGGTCTCTGGTACCAAGGACACAGTGGTCAGTGTCATGGTGTAGGTTAGTATCACAAACAGGTGGTCCCGGTCAATGGCCATTTCAGCAAAGTCAAAGATGATAGGCGGACCTGTTGGGGTTAATACTAGTCTAAACAAAGAAGGAAAAATCTAATTAACAACGCCGCATCTCGGCATTATCGTGATGTGGCTGGGCAAGCATGCATTGTGTTCTCTTCTCATGCATGCATCCATGTGCATGCATGCAATGATTCATCTCTAAATGATCGGAATTCAAAACCTTTTATCTCTTAAACCATTAATTCGATGGATGATCCGTTTTCGCCATTAACTTTGTTTCGACGAAATCTTCAAAATTAGATCCCATGTCGACATGTTTCGACAACTTTTTTTACTCGTACTTACCACAATTGTTTCGACATGGTTGTAGCTAACACCCTCTTTAGGAAGAGAGAATCCCATCTAGTGACGTTCAGTAGTGGTCTACACTCTAGCCAGATTGATTTTGTCCTCTCTAGAAGAGAAGACAGACGCGCTTGCATTGATTGTAAAGCGATAGCTGGAGAGAGTGTTGTCCCTCAACATAAGCTTGTGGTTGCTGACTTCCGCTTTAGGATTCGTGTCCAACGGGATAAGCGCGCCAAAGTCGCTAGAACGAAGTGGTGGAAGCTCAAGGGGGAGGCATCCCAGGCTTTCAAGGAGAGGGTCATTAAGGAGGGCCCTTGGGAGGAAGGAGGCGATGCAAACTTGATGTGGACGAGTATGGCAACCTTCTTGCGGAAGGTCGCTGTAGAGGAGTTTGGGGTGACCAAGGGAAGTAGAAGGGAAGCTAAGGACACCTGGTGGTGGAACGATGAGGTCCAGAAGGTTATTAGGGAGAAGAAGGACTGTTTCAGATGCCTATATCTGGACAGGAGTGCAGCTAACATGGAGAAGTATAAGGTGGCGAAGAAGGCTGCAAAGCGGACGGTGAGTGAAGCAAGAGGTCAGGCGTATGAGGACCTCTACCAACGTTTAAACACTAAGGAAGGCGAAAGGGACATCTATAAGATGGCCAAGATTAGGGAGAGGAAGACGAGGGATGTCGGCAAAGTCAAATGCATCAAGGACCGGGATGATCAGCTTCTTGTGAAGGATGAGGCGATCAAGCGTAGATGGCGGGAGTACTTTCACAACCTTTACAATGAAGAAGTTGACAGCTCTACCATTGAGCTAGACGACTCCTTTGATGATACCAGCATGTGCTTTGTGCGACGTATCCAGGAGTGTGAGGTTAAGGAGGCGTTAAAAAGGATGAAAGTAGGCAAGGCGATGGGTCCTCATGGTATCCCCATCGAGGTGTGGAGTGGCCTTGGAGACATAGCGATAGTATGGCTAACTAAGCTTTTCAACCTCATTTTTCGGTCAAACAAGATGCCCGAAGAATGGAGGCGGAATATTTTAGTACCAATCTTTTTAAGAACAAGGGGGATGTTCAAAGTTGTACTAATTACCGCGGAATCAAGCTGATGAGCCATACTATGAAGCTATGGGAGAGAGTCATTGAACACCACTTAAGAAGGTTGACAAGCGTGACCAAAAACCAATTTGGTTTCATGCCTGGGAGGTCTACCATGGAAGCCATCTTCTTGGTACGACAGCTGATGGAGAGATACAGGGAGCAAAAGAAGGACCTTCATATGGTGTTCATTGATTTGGAGAAGGCCTATGATAAGATACCTCGGAATGTCATGTGGTGAGCCTTGGAGAAACACAAAGTCCCAATAAAGTACATTACCCTCATCAAGGATATGTATGATAATGTTGTGACAAGTGTTCGAACAAGTGATGACGACACCGATGACTTTCCGATTAGAATAGGGCTACACCAAGGGTCAGCTTTGAGCCCTTATCTTTTTGATTTGGTGATGGATGAGGTCACAAGGGATATACAAGGAGATATCCCATGGTGTATGCTCTTTGCGGATGATGTGGTGCTAGTCGATGATAGCCGAACGGGGGTTAATAGAAAAGTTAGAGTTATGGAGGCGGACTCTAGAATCGAAAGGTTTTAGGCTTAGTAGAACTAAAACTGAATACATGAGGTGCAGTTTTAGTGCTACTAGGCACGAGGATGGAGAGGTTAGCCTTGGTGGGCAGGTGGTACCGGAGAGAGACACGTTTCGATATTTGGGATCCATGTTGCAGAAGGATGCGATATCGATGAAGACGTGGGCCACCGAATCAAGGTTGGGTGGATGAAGTGGCACCAAGCTTCTGGCGTACTCTGTGACAAGAGAGTGCCACAAAAGCTAAAAGGCAGGTTTTATAGGACAGCTATCCGACCTGCGATGTTGTATGGCGCGGAGTGTTGGCCAACCAAGAGACGACATATCCAACAGTTAGGTGTAGCATAGATGCGCATGTTGAGATGGATATGTGGACACACAAGGAAGGATTGGGTACGGAATGACGATATACGAGAGAGACTTGGGGTAGCACCGATTGAAGAGAAGCTGGTCCAGCATCGTCTCAGATGGTTTGGACATATTCAACGGAGGCCACCGGAAGCGTCGATGCATAGCGGACGGGTAAAGCGTGCTGAGAATGTTAAGAGGGGTCGTGATAGACCAAACTTGACATGGGAGGAGTCCGTTAAGAGAGACCTGAAGGTTTGAAATATCGACAAAGACTTAGCCATGGACACGGGTGCGTGGAAGTTAGCTATCCACGTTCCAGAGCCATGACTTGGCTTCGAGATCTTATGGGTTTCAACTCTAGCTTACCCCAACTTGTTTGGGACTGAAAGGCTTGTTGTTGTTGTTGTTGTACTACTTACCACATTTGTTGCACTTGCTTGTCATATTAGTAAGTATTTACTTGTCTGATAAAAAATAATTTAATCATCATATTTTTTGAAAATTGCATATAAATATGACATCTCGACATAATCAAACTAGCAACCACAAACAACTTTTTATAGGCGATTACGCGCGAAAATATGACAACTCAACATTTTAAAACCGATGACCGCAAGAAATATTTTTTGGTCATCGTTTGTAAATATGACAACTCGGCATAGTTAAACTAACAAGCACACAAAATAGTTTTCTCACAAAGTTGTATGTAAACACGACAAGTTATCATATTTAAATTGACAAACACAATCTATTACATGCTTTTTTATATCATGCATAATAGAAAGTGCTACAAGGCTTTATACGAAACAACATTAAAAAATGCCAATCAAGTTATTTTTCCCAGACAAGTAAGTGGTTAATAATATGACAAGTGGGGTCAAAAAATGTGACAAGTATGAACCGAAAAAAATAATTGTCAGAACATATCGATATGGGATCTAGCTTCGAAGAACTCGTCGCGAGAAAGTCAATGATGAAAACGAATCATCGATTGAATTAACGGTTTTGTAGATAATTTTTTTTAAATTTAAACATCAAAGGGAATCGGGCCAGCCGGCTGTTTAAGGAGCCGCTGCATGGAAGAGCACATATGCGGCGCCGCTCCCTGGTCAATCCCGGCAACAAAGAAATCAGTTGGTTAATTCAGCTTGTAGGACCCACTGGTGAGTCAAACAGGGGTGTGATTAGTGCTAACCGGGGCTCTCAAGCATAACGGGTACGGTGGCTAGAGGACACAATCGACAAAGGGGAGAGAGGAAAATGAAGAGGAGCTACCGGCGGGTCTGGAGAGCAGCACAATAGGCGCGGGGAAGCTCTAACGGAGGCTAATCTTGCGGCAACATCCACTGGTTCCCAAGGTTGAATACGACCAGAGGGCGATGATGCAGGGGCTTCCGAGCTCTTGAGCACCCATGGGGAGATGAAAGGGATCACGACGCATGTTCTGGACAGCTCGAGGATGCGAGATGGCAGTGGTGGGCACTTAAACGACGCGATACGGGTGCTTAGGCCATGGCGATCATGAGGCGAGGAAGCGAGCAGGGGCGAAATGTGGATGTCGTCCCAATCAGGACGGCTCCGGGGTACTCACCCCATTGTCGCACTGGCTAGGGGAGGCCGGAGGCAGGCACACTACTGGCTGCGTGGCTATGTGCGACGGGCATTATGGTCTGCTTCTCCTCTGCCTTCTGGCGAGACGAGGGAGACGACTCGCAGGGGAAGTGCGCTCGGCCACATAGTAATTGGGCCAAGGTAACGCCAGGTAAGTTTCCTTTTTGTTGTTTTCTTTCTATTTTGTATTTTGATCTCTGTTTTGATTTAGTACAAATACTCAATATTTTTATAACTTCCTAAACTATGTTTGGGCACTAAACAAATTATTCCACAGGTCCTCAATAATTTTCAGAATATTTGGAGCTTTTAAAATATTTATAGCATTAAAATGCTCCAATGCAAGTACAATATGGGTTAATTCAAAGATCCAGAAATGTCCTACAAATAAATGCATGATTTTGGTAGATGTTTTCACCTTTTCAAAAATCATGACCTTTTTTTAGGGGCATTCTGGATTCATTGAAAAGATTTATATTTCATCCTAGTTGAAATTCATTTGGCAATAGGGTTTATCAATCCCCATTTTTTCAATTCACTTGAATTTTAACATGACGCACGGATGGAGATGTAACTATTTACAATTAATATTCTAGGTCGTGACAAGGTATGGGCACCACTGTTAGCTTGTTCTAAGCTTGGGGAGGTGCCCCGCTATCGTATCACCACCACTTTACCATCATTATCTATTCCATTTTGATCCTCGGTTATTTTATGATTTAGAAGAATAAATCTTAGTATGGTTTAGTTTTGAGTGCTTGTTTCGTGATCTATCTATGTAATCGAGTGTGAGAGTTATATTATACATAATAGTTTGAGTTCAGTTGCTTTACTTTCTTGCTTCAATCTTAGCAATAAAATAATAAAAAGATCATATGCTAATCCCATGGGGAGTGATGACTTCACATAAAAGAACTATATTGATGAAATTTGTTGGAAGTTGACAGACATAAACTTGGTCATTGATGCAATTCATGAAAAAGTAATAATGAAAGAGAGGTTTCACATATAAATATACTACCTTGGACATATTTTATGATTGTAAGCCCCCATTAAATATTCTATGTTTGATCAACTAGTTGACGTTGGACAAGGAAGACAACATAATGGATCATGTTTTCTTATATTCATATAGAAGTTATATCGTCATGGATCCTCTAACATGTGGTGCTTGATCATAATCCTTTGCTTGCCAAAAATTCGCACTAAGTAGATATAATACTTGTGCATCCAAGAACCCTTAAATCTAGTTTCTCGCCTTGAGAGTCCACCATATCTACCTATGGATTTAATAAGATCCTTCAAGTAAGTTGCCATTGATGCAATAGCAATAAAAATTGCTCTAAAGCATCTATGATCTTTTATTGTAAGGGAAAATAAGCTTTGTACGAACTTGTGATGTCAAAGAAATAAAAGCAACATGGTGCATAATAAAGGTTGATATCACAAGGGGCAATATAAAGTGGTGTTTCTTTCCATTAAGAGTTTGCATATCCAAACAAAAAAGCGCATGAGAACCTTTGCTTCCCTGTATGAATGGCCTATCTTTTACTTCTCTCTACTAACTTTTATGCAAGAGTCGATAATGTTCATCCCTATTCCACTCTCAATTATTCTCCACTTGGCAAGCATCATGTGGTATGGAAAGATCCACGCCCAAATATCTAGTTGAATGCAGGTAATCATGAGTTATTATTATTGACATTATCCTCGAGATAAATAGTTGGGAGGTGAAAACTATAAACCCCTATGTTCCTATGTGTTTGACTGAAACTTGTTGCTCCATATATATGACTTGAGAATTAGCAATCATAAAAGATTAAATGATAGTTGAGTATGTGAACTTGCTAAACAAAGCTCTTAAATAGACTCTTTCTGAAAATATAATGGATTGCGGTTGTTTCAATGACTAAGATTATAGTTTGTTAGTTTTCAATAAATTTTATGATTTATACTTTAGCGTGTGAATGGATTATCACTTGTTCATGAGAAGTTTTATGATGCTATATTACTGCTACGATAATGATCATGAAGCTTTCATGTTTGTATTTTATTTTATCGAAACCTCTCTCTCTCTCTCTCTAAAGATGTGGTCATGATTATCGAGTTCGGCTTTCGCTTGAGGACAATCAAGGTCTAAGCTTGGGGGAGTTGGTACATCCATTTTGCATCAGGTTTCCCTACTAACATTTATTATGTTTTTGGTCATTATTTCACTTTATGATGCAATAATAATGTCTTTTCTCTCTTATCTTGCAAGTTTCACACAAAGAAGGAGATTGCCGGCAGCTCGAATTTTGAGCCGAAAAAGGCTACATAAGAGTTGGGTATTCTTCGGAGCTTCAAATGACCTGAAACTTTACGGAGAATTATTTTGAAATATATAAATACACGCAGAAGAATTACAAGAGGGGGCCCACCACCGATTCATGAGCGCAGGGGGTACGCCCTACCCCCTAGGCGCGCCATGCAAGCTCATGGCTCCACCAGCAGGACCTCGGGGCCCATATTCTCCTATAAGATGCTATTTTCCCTAGAAAAAAATCATAAGAATACTCTCGGGATGAAGTGCCACCGTCTCGAAGCAGAACCTGGGCAGGAGCACTTTTGCTCTCCTACGAAGTGACTCTGCCGGGGAAACTTCACTCCGGGAGGGGTAAATCAAAACCATCGTCATCACCAATGATTTCTTCATCATAAGAGGACCCATTTCTCAACATATTCACCATCACCATCTCATCTCAGACCCTAGTTCATCCGTTCTATTTAATCTTTGTCTCAAAACCTCATATTGGTACATGTGGGTTGCTAGTAGTGTTGTTTACGTCTTGTAGTTGATGCTAGTTGGTTTATTTGGTGGAAGATTATATAGCCAAATCCTTAAGCATATTCAATACCCCTCTGATCTTGAACATTATATGATTTTTGAGTAGTTAGTTTTGTTCTTGAGGACATGGGAGAAGTCTTATTATAAGTAATCATGTGAAGTTGCTATTCGTTTGATATTTTGATGATATGTATGTTGCTCTTCCTTTAGTGGTGTCATGTGAACGTCGAACAATACATGCCACATCACTATACTTGGGCTTAAAGGAAAGCATTGGGGAGTAATAAGTGGGTGATGTGTTGCAAGAGTGACAGAAGCTTAAACCTGGTTTATGTGTTATTCCGTAAGTGGATGATTTGAATCTGTTGTTTTATGGTATGGTTAGATTTATCTTAATTCTTCTTTCATAGTTGTGGATGCTTGCGTGAGGGGGTAATCATAAGAGGGTTTATTGTTCAAGTAAGAACAACACCCTAGCACTGGTCCACCCATATATCAAATTATCAAAGTAACAAACACAAATCAACTAAACATGATGAACGTGACTAGATGAGAATTCTCATGTATCCTCAAGAACTCTTTGCTTGTTATAAGAGAAATTTCTGTCTTGTCCTTTGCTATAAAGGGATTGGGCCACCTTGTTGCACCTTTGTTACTATTGCCACGTGTTATTTGTTACAAATTGTCTTGCTACTAAACTATCTGGTACCGCTACTTTCTGTACTTGCAGAGAATACCTTACTGAAAACCACTTATCATTTCTATATGCTCCTCATTGGGTTTGACACTCTTACTTATAAAAAGGACTATGATTGATCCCTTGTACTTGTGGGTAATCAGGATCCTCGTCATGACCCTTTTCAATGACACCAAAAACGAACACATGGGGTGCTCATACGGTTGCGCCATGGACAAGGTATTTGTGTTGGATTTGAGATGGGAAAAGGAGTACCCGGAAAAAGGTATATGGAAAGGGAAGGGACAACCTAGATCTTATAGGCATCCGCAAGCGAGCCTGCCATTAAGGGAAGGTAGTTGGATAGGCGGCACGAGGGCGGCCGGTGGGCACAAAGGTTTCCTCGGCCTCCTCTCACGTCTCCAGGAAGCATAGAGTACCACGGCGGGAAACGACGGACGATCAAAGGCGGATCTTCTAGTGAGAAAAATTGATGCAACATGCTCGCACGCCTCTTGTATAGCTGTAGACATGCCACCAAGCCGCATGTACACATCTCTCCCAACTACATAGAGTCTGCGTACATGAAAGTCATCAGATGCTGACATTTATCCTTCCGTTATTAATCTCCTGAAATTCATAAACACGTTGCTCTAATAATTTGTGTGACTATAATAACTATCCTAGAAGAGCCTAGCGACAGATAAAAACGCTGCCTAAAATTAGACTAGAGTGTCACCTAAGCAGGCCCGTTGATGAGGAAGGCCAAAATGGCCGACCGCACAGGGCCTTAAAATTTTGGGGGCCCCAGTCCAGCAAGTAATATATACATATATGTGGAAAAAAGGCCCAGCTAAAAACGCAATCTCATGCAGCCCATTCTAGCGATCCCAGGCATGAACGCACGTAGCTCCTGCAGCCCGTTTTGCTTCCATAACTCCCGTCCCGATTCGATCGCACGCAGTCAAAAGGGCAGCAGGGGTCAACGGCGGCTGAGTGCCTGGTCGACGGCGGCAGAGCCACGGAGGGATCGAGCAGGCAGGGCGACGCCGTGTACGCGACTACGTGGCCGCCGACCGGCCACGCCCCAACACATATCATCCCTTCCTTGCCAGGGTAAGTTCTTGACTTCTTGTCAGGCTCTGGTTCTTGTAGTTATAGACAAAGCTTCGAAGCCCTACTTTATTTCGTTAGTTTAGCTAGTAGCAGTAGTCTACTTTTTTGTAAAACGAAAAATTCAAAATCTTACATCTGGGTGAAGTCCTTTTCTATTTTCTTATAGCTATAATTCTCAGAGTTTGAATTGATTCAGATTATGTTTGTCTTATTAAACAGAAAGAATCATGCATCCGGGAAGGATGTATGATTCTGGTGCTTCAAAGCGAAGGAAGAAACAAAAACTAGAAGAAGATGCTCGAACACAAAAGGGCGCTCTCGATAAATTTGTTGTGGAAGAACCTCAACCCAATTCTTAAAACCAAACTCTAGATGCTAATATTGATAATGCACCTGGTGGTGATCCAGAAGAGGCTGAGGCTCACATTGGTGAAACTGATGAAGGTGATGATATTAACAATGTTGACCAAGGTGATGATTCTAATCATGTTGATGAAGGTGCTAATATTGCAGCTGAAGGTGATGATGTTAATACTGCTGATAACACAAATAATTCTGTTCAACCTGATATATTTGATCCAAGAACATGGGATGCACTTGATCCTACAATGATTGAGTCTGTAAAGGGCTTGATTTCCTTCTTCACTAAGTACAGAGAATCTGGCTTTTCAAAAGCATTGGAAGGTGAAAAAGAAATTGCAAAGGAGATGGATATTAATCCAGAGTTCCGCACCAAGCGTAAAATCAAGAGAAAAAGGCAATTTGGTGAGGGTGTAGATGATCCATCTATTGTTTCACAATCAACAGAGGAGTCATTTAGGGTCAATTATTTTCTGCATATTATTGATCAAGCTATAGTTTCACTTAACATGAGATTTGAACAGTATGAGGGGTATGAAAAAATATGTGGTTTCTTGTTTACTTCAGATAGGTTGCGATCCTTGGATGACAAGAGTTTATTGGCTGCTTGTGTTAATCTTGAAGATGCACTTAAGAGTGGAGAACATAAAGATATTGATGGACTTGAATTGTGTTGCGAGCTACTTTTTCTACAGGGCTCACTTCAGAAATATATGGGCCCACTTGATATTCTAATTTTTTTGAAGAAGCGCTCCTTAATCTATCCTAGTGCTGTTATTGCATACAGAATTTTGTTAACCATTCCTGTGACGATTGCAACTACGGAAAGGAGCTTTTCTAAACTCAAGTTGTTGAAATCCTACTTGCGTTCTACTATGACACAAGAAAGACTGAATGAATTGGCAATAATAGCACTTGAAAATGATGTCTTGGAGAAGATTAATTATGAAGATTTGATCGAAGATTTCATATCATGAAATACTAGAAGAATGCTGCTTTTTGGTAGAAAATGAGGTCAGTTTATAAGTGTATTCCTTTAGTACCATCTTTAATATTTTACCGTTAGTATTTGATATATTTCCTAAATATTGTAACAAATAAGATATATTTGAAGTTAAATAATTAAGTGAGAGTGTGCTTTACTTGCATTAGTTCTTCAGTTATATGGTTTAAAAAGATAGGGCCCTATTTTG
This sequence comes from Hordeum vulgare subsp. vulgare, assembly GCF_904849725.1. Taxonomy (NCBI): domain Eukaryota; kingdom Viridiplantae; phylum Streptophyta; class Magnoliopsida; order Poales; family Poaceae; genus Hordeum; species Hordeum vulgare. The sequence continues at coordinate 539,414,665 of NC_058521.1, forward strand.
ATTTTTTGTCCCGGGCCCCCAAATTTCTGGAGACGGCCCTGCACCTAAGTTGTCGAGGACGCTGGCCCGGGAGGAAATCTGCTAGTGACGGTTACCGTCACAAATAATGATCTTAGGTGAAGGTATGTTCTTCGTCACTAGGGTTTTAGTTAGAGAATAGCACACATTTTGTAGTGTTAGGATCCCTGCATCAAGATCTATTGGTTTAGGTTCCGTCACCTATGCTTATGTTTTCTTGCGTGTGAGGGTGATTTATAAAATATCAGGGAATTTTGTTCAACTATTGGAAAAAAAATAATGCAATTCAATATAGCAAGTTTAAAATATCTGTATCCGATTTTTAGTATGCTTTAAAAGCAGAATTTTGTTGGCTAACCAACTCTTCTCACCGAGTCTCTCCTCTACCCATAATTGGTTTACGTAGCCAAAAATTGAGTATGATTGTAGATGGCCTAATGCATCAAATATTATCTAAAAAAATTTAGCAGAGTACAATCCAAATCGCTCACATACATGAACGTACACTCACCCTTATGAACGCACACACGCACACCCTATCCCTAGGAGCACCTTCGATAGACTAAGCCGGCACATCATCTTGAGATTGACGAAGTCGCCACTGACGCCTTCCTTGTCGACGGGAATGTCTCCTCCCACTGAAGGCACATCGTCGAAAGACCTAGAATAAATCCAGGAAAATGCAAGCACCAACGTTAAGTCTGGGACTTGAACTCTGATAGGCAGGGGATACCACAGTCCTCCTAACCATCCAACCACGGGTTGGTTTGCAATATTATCTATTTAAATGCTCTACAATTTCTCCTAAACGCTCTATAATTTCTCCTCCTCTCCTTGCTCAATCTCATTTTGTCTCGAAAGGTCACATATCGAATATATTATGCCCCAACATTAATTTGAAGCAATTGATTTTAGATACGCCTATAATTCATTCCGACTAATGCAGCAAATCTAATGGCCATGCATGCCCTACAAGTTCTCCTCCTCTCCTCACTCGATCTCATTTAGGCCCGAGAGGCGACAGATTTGGCATATTATGTACCTAACATTAATTTTTACCAATTAATACTAGATATGATTTAATTAATCCTAACTAATGCATCAAATCTACTCTCTTTAAATACTCTGTGATTCATCACGATCTCCTTGCTCTATCTCATTCTTTGCAAGCCCCATCTCATTGTCCTCCATCTCAAGGAAGGATTAGCCCCCACCTGACACTCATCACCATGAGGACCAGCCTCCTCCTCCTCATTGTTGCTGGAACCCTCTATGCCGTCACTAAGCTTGGAGTGGCGCTCGATGGACCCTGGACTCCGATCATGCACACAAGCGACCCACATGTCCACGACCTCGGCAACTGGACGGTTGTGAAGCATGGCAAGGTTGCCAACGATGGGCTCAGGTTCCAAAAGGTGGTGTGCGGTGCGGTGCAGATCGTGGCCGAGGGCATGAACTACCGGCTTACTATCCAAGCATTGCAGGTTGGTGTCAAGGTTGGCATGTACAAGGCAGAGGTGTTCGAGAAGGAATCACCGTTCATCACCATCCGCAAGCTCATCTCCTTTCGCCGGGCCAACCAAGCGATCGATTTAGAGCATTAGCCACTATGGTTGTATGGTTTCTCAATGTAATGAGAAATTTTGAGGACTAGGTGCCTATTTTCACAATCGAATAAAGGTGCCTTTTGCGTACAAGAGTTTGGAAGTTGGGAGAATATATATAAATTTGATAAATCTGCTTGATTAATTCATGATTATGCGGGCGCATGTTTCGCAAAATTTCTCTACCACGATAGGCCTTCGCTTGAGTCTGTAATCCCTCCTCTGTCCCGCCAAATGTTACAAGTTTAACCTCCTGATCAAGTATATAAGATCAAACAAGGGAAATATCTTGATGTTCAAACGAGGGAAGGGTAACATGCAAGGAATGGTGTTTTCTAGGGTGAGCTAGGCAAGGTGGTGGATAGCTAACGAGCAGCAGTGGCGAAGCCCAATGGGCCAAGATGGTCCAGTAGTGAAGTATTCACATAAATTTATCTTTTGAATAAAAAATCCACACTAATGGCTATGGCGGAATTGCAGAATGGTCCATAGGCATGGGCCACCCTAGCTACGCCAGAGCAACTAGTTGTAGATAGTTAATGTGAGTACTTCTAAAAAAGAGATAGCTCATGTGAATTAGTCTTAAAAAGATAGTTCATGTGAATTATGTAAAGAAATAAGATGGAGGGACTAGTGTTGAATTATAGATACTCCTAGGGCACATAAGTAAAACAATTCCTTGAAAATCTCAAAGGCCCATGTGGGGTCTCATGACATGGTAATAAGTTAAGTGCCACCTCATGAGTGAAGGAGAGATGTGACCTACTTATAAGAGATTTTCTTTCACATGCTATTGAGATAAGGAATGATTCATAGGAGCTCCTCCTCCGTCCGTCATGTGTGTTGTCTTTCTTGAAGATATAAGCTTAGGCCTATGTCATGTGTGCGCTTTATTTTTACCAATCAGGAGGGGATAATTAACTGCAAGTCATGACAAACATGCTGTGAATCTAAGACGTAAGATCGTGGGTTCTAGTCGACTCAGTGGTGGGCTCAGTCCCAGGTCTCCATACCTGCCCGCCTATATATTGGACGCTTTGGCAACCCTTGCCACCACCCAGATCAGATCACATATGCTCCTCCTCCTCCCACATAACCTGTCGTCGTTCCTCTCGCGGCTGCTGCTTTGGGGAACCCCAACCCGTCGATTGCGCGCATGCCTATACAGAAGAACTCAAGTTTTATTTATTTATATTATTCACCTGCCGTCTCCATGTTTTTTTCTTCATGTTGATTGTGTTGTCACATATGCAAAAAGGGTTGCCAGGTCATCATCAAAACCATTTTCACAGGACAATAGATCATATCTCAGACTATTTTTTCTGTCACTCATAGCAACTTTGTATGAAAGCCGCACATTTTCATGTGGGGTGTTACTTTATTGCATCCATCAAATAAATTCTCACTAATCCATATAAGATGGATATAGAACTTTTAATGCATGCTTTATAAGCATGAATTTATTGATACAAACCCATGCAAGACAGATATGCAACTATTCAATGGATGCCAAACCGTAAAAGATAGATATTCCCTTCCCATCAGTAACTACTGAATCACAAAAGGGACATACATTCAACTAATTTCCACCAACATGTCCTGCCAATCTATTTATACCGTCCCCCGCGCGCGGTCGTTTCAGCTGTCCTTACCATTGCCACGCCACAGCAGTATCCTCGACTCATCCCATTGTTCTTAAGCTTAAGCTTAAGCTTGCAGCCACATTAATCGACCAAGGAGAAACCATAAGCCATCAACCATGAGAACCGGCCTCCTCCTTGTCATCGGCGTCGGCATCGTCGCTTGCTCCATCATCATGCCCGCCACCGCGATATCGATGCCTGGGGCATGGGAGTACTGTAACGTCGACGCCCTGAAGATGCAGGAGCTCGGGAAATGGGCAGTGGCGGAGCACGTCAAGGTGGCGAACGACGGCATCCGATTCATCGAGGTGTGGGGCTGCGAGGAGCAGGTTGTTCAAGGCGTCAACTACCGTGTCTTCCTCCACGCGTTGCACAACACCGGCGAGAAAGGCCAATTCCAGGCGGGCGTGTACGAGGGGGCGTCGAGCAGTGCGCGCAAGCTTGTCTCCTTCGACCCGATCATCTAAACGAGGTTTTCTCGTGTATCTGTAACTGTGGAAGTCGTAACAAGATATATTTATCAAGCGTATTGTCGTTTCTTTGATTGTTTGACATCGGTAATAATAAAAGTCAGGGAAACTACTGGCTGAACCCCCGCTCGGTGCACCAATGGTGCATCCATGCAAGAAAATGTATCAAACATTTCTTTTTAAATCTGAAATTTTGTGGTGATGATCTTCAACAAATGTTATAGGCACATGCAAAGTTTGATGGTCAAATAACATGCGAACAGCTCAGTACAAAATAGACAAAATTACAAAATCTGCTCAAAGAGTGCACTTACATTTTGATTAATTTTCAGTGATTTTGCCATCTTTGTACAGAGCTCGTGAATGTTATTTGACCACCAAACTTTGCAGTTGCCCATACCATTTGTTGAAGATCATCCCCACAAAGTTTTAGATTTTTTTAAAATATTTTGATATATTTTCTTGTGTGGGTGCACCGTGGGTGCATCGAGCGGGGGTATAGAAATACCACTCTCTAAAAGTTAAGACTGTATTCAGGCCTTGCCGGTGATTAGTGTATGAACCCAAAGCCCAAAGGTATCACAGTGGCAGTCCTAGCAAGCAGCCGAGGAGTACCCTCCTCCGTGCTATCGTCGCCGTCCTCAAACCATGGGGCACTCTAGCCGTGGCAAACCAAAACCCAGAAACGCGGCCGTTGGATGGGTGAGAGAGCATGCTCTCATTCAGAGTTTCACACCCGAGTTCATCTCCTTCAGAAAGATCATCTGAGCAACGGCTGGCTATATTGGAGATTTCTTCATGTTTCAGAGATCACATATGCTCGCTATCTTGTCTATAGAAATGTTGCCCATGTATTAAAAAATGATGGAAAATTTATATCTTGTCTATAAAAATATTAATCAAACAATAAAACAAATAATTGGAAAATATTAATAAAGTATTTGAAAAATATTAAACATGTAAAGACAAAAGCTTGACCATGTATTAACCGAATGTAAATTTTGTATCTGAAAAATGTTAATCAAGCATTTATAAAATGTTAAAATTTGTATGATAAAAAAGTTGAACAAAATGTTCTAAACATATACAAAATATATAGAATGAAAAAATACGAAAGCCTAACAAGAACAAAGTAAATCATGGAAAATGAAAAAAAAAAGTGAAAATAGATAAAGAAACTATGAAAAATAAAAACATTGAAAACCAAGAAAGAAACAAAAACCAAAGGGGGAAAAGGAAATTAGTAACAAAATAAAAAACGTTAAAATAAATGAAATAAACAAAGAAGCCTTCTAGTTTTAAACATCTCGACGCGAGAAAGCCAACGGTGAAAGCGGTTCAAGATTTGAACGCACAGTTTAGAAAATAAAATGTTTTGAAAATATGGATCTACGACAAAAGGGAAAACTATCAGGTTGCGACAAGTGGCACGCATGCAGTGCGCCACTTGTCGCAACCTGTGAAGGTGGGAGTAATCGTTGGAAGGTGTATTCGCTAACTAGTGATTTCGCTGGTCCGAAATGTGTACTTTTCGGTCTTTTTTTTGTTTTGGACCAATTCTTTTCCTTTGAGGCTAATAAATTTGTAAAAAGGAAAAAAGTAAAGTAAAGTCTTGGGCGAGACACATGGGCCTCACCTCAAAGGACAGCATGACACATGGCAACACATGGCTTTTGTGGTCTAGACACAACCTGTTTAGTCTTGTGCGAGACAATCATGTGTTGGCCACGCGAAATTCAGCCCATTTATCCAGCTATAGTTAGAATCGTCCATCAAAATCATCTGTTAACGAATACACTTTTCAACGATTACTTCCACCTTCACATATTGCGACAAGTGATGTACTGAAGTTTTTTCCTTTTTTCGTAGATCCGTATTTTTAAAACGTTTTATCTCTTAAACCGTGCGTCCAAATTTCGAATCGTTTTCATCGTTGGCTTCTCACGTTGATAGGTTTTGATGAACTTTTTTTCACGAAAAAACAGGACGAAAAAATTGTGCCTCACGCGATAGGAAAAAAACAGAAAGCGCGTTTTTTCCTTTCCGTGAGGCACTGATCGTGCCTCTCGCGAAGTCAAACCGTGCCTCTCGCGGAAAAAAAAACAGAAACGTGTTTTTCCCCTTTTCGGGAGAGGCACGGGCATGCCTCTGGCGAAAAGAAAAGCGTGCCTTTCGCGGAAGCAAATCCGTGCGTCTCGCGAAGAAAAAAAAAACGTGTTTCTCACAAAAAAAACAAAAAATGCGTTTTTTCCTTTCCTAAAGGCACGGACGTGCCTCTCGCGAAGGCAAAACCGTGTCTCTCGCAAAAACAAAACCATGCCTCTGGCAAAAAAAACGTGTTTTTCATGTAAAAAACAAAAAACGCGTTTTTTCGCAAAAATAAAATTTTTAGTTTTTCCATCCAAAAATTACAAAAGACCAGTGAAAAACCATAACACCAAAAAATTCAGAAAAAACTTCTAAAAAAACAAAAATGCGTGTGAAAAAATAAAAAATAAAATTTAAAAAAAAAACGCTCAAAGCACGATACATGACGACGGCTGGAAACACGTCAAGTAACGACGCGCGGGAGCAACCGTTGGAAGGCTCCTCAAGAAACGTTGGTAACTAGTTGTTTCCATCGTCCATGCATAATAGAAATTCCAGCCTGGCCGCAGGATTTGGTATCATATGCAAATCGGATTAGAGAACCTCGCGTGCTAGCCTCCTAACTGCACAATGTACTTCAAGATTTGTGTCTACATGACATGGGGCTAACGCTATGTGTCCGGGCTTATGACCGTCTTCCAAGTGTGATTTCGTTAAGTTTGGATTGCTTGTCACGAATGTCACGTGGTGTTCGAAGAGTGTTTGACTGGTTCATTTTTGTTTGATGCATTTGTCCTGTTTGGGACAATTTTGTATCTTGTGCTAGCTACGTGGGGTTCAGGTATGTGGGGCTGGCTTTCACGATTTTTCAAGTTTCTACAAGGTTATGTAGTAGGTTTTTTCTCTGTTTCCTCCACGAGTTCTATCAGTTTTCCTTTTATTCTATTTTCTATTAAAAAATTCGAACAATTGTTAGCATTTTTTGAAGCCATTGATAGTTTTTAATATTCGTAAACATTTTCTAAATACATGAATAATTTTTTGTAAATTCTTAAGTACCTTTGAAGTCCGTGAACAGTTTTGTAACTTCATGATTATTGTCTAAAATCCATTGAAAAATTATCTGCTAATAAATAATAAATAATAGAGAAAAATCCTTAAAATTACAAGGAAAATGAAATAAAATCTAAAGAGTCAAAGTGTCACATGGACCGTCTTTGTGTCAGCAATGGGTGGGGCATATGTCGGGCAAACGGGAGCAATTAGTTAGGGAGCGCTCCTTCATGAGCCTCCGAACGATCGCTTCCGCACGTTGTCACTTGGCGTGTTCTCAGCCGCTGTCACGTATCGTGTTTTGAGCATTTCCTTCGTATTTTTTTTAATTTTTTCGCACGTGTTTTCGGTTTTTTAGAGTGGGTTTTTTCGCACGTCTGTGCCTCATGGGAAGAGAAAAAACACGTTTTCTCCTCTTTCTTTTTCTTGCGAGAGGCACGATTCAGACACGATTTTGCTATCGCAAGAAGCACGATCGTGCCTCTCAGAAAGAAAAAAAACGTGTTTTCTGCTTTCCCTTTTTTCCGCGAGAGGCACGGTTTTGCTTCTGCGAGAGGTACGGTTGTGCTATCGCAAGAGGCACGGCCGTGCCTCTCGGACAGGGAAAACGCGTTTTGTGCTCTCTTTTTTTTCTACAAAAGATTCGGTTTTGCTTCCGAGAGAGGCACGGTTTTGCTATCACAAGAGGCACTGTCGTGCCTCTCGGAAAGGGAAAAACGTATTTTTTACTCTTTCTTTTTTCCACGAGAGGCACGGTTTTGCTCTCGCGAGAGGCACGATTTTGCTATCGCGAGAGTCACGGACGTGCCTCTTGGAGAGGGAAAAAACGTGTTTTTTGCTCTCTCTCTCTCTCTTTTTTCCGCGAGAGGTACCGTTTTGCTCCCACGAGAGGCACGGTTTTGCTGCCGCGAGAGGCACGACCGTGCATCTCGGAAAGAAAAAAATGCAGGTTTTATTCCGGGTTTTTTCATGAAAAAAAGTTTGTCAAAACCTATCAACATGGGATCTAGTTTTGAAGATCTCGACGCGAGAAACACAGCGGTTAAAACAGTTTAAGATTTGAACGCACGGGTTAGAAGATAAAATATTTCAAAAATACGGATCTATGAAAAAAAAGAAAAAACTTCCAGGTTGCGACAAGTGGCACGCATGTAATACGCCACTTGTCGCAATCAGAGAGATGAAAGTAATCGCTGAAAGGTATACTCGCTTGTCGCAATCAGAGAGATGGGAGTAATCGTTGAAAGGTATACACGCTAATTAGTGATTTCACGGATAACCCCTATTTGGCGCTGTAGGCGCCGGTTATAGTGTAATTTTCCTAACCGGCGCAGTCGCATGAGCTGGGCTCGGCCCATATTATCTTTTTTCTGTCGTACAAAGAACAAAAACAAAGCGTGCGTCGATCAAGATTCTATCCTACGATGTCTTAGTGATTCGCACGATGCAATAACCAATCGACCGTCGACCATCAGTTATTCAACTACCGCTTCTTACCTATTTTCTACTAGTACATCCTTTTCCTTTTTTTATTTTTTTATTTTCTTTTGTCTTTCTTTATTTATTCGGAAGGGTTTTGTTCTGGTTTTTACTATTTTTCTTTGTTCGTTTTTTCTTTCCTATTTGGAACGTTTTTTCGTTTTTGTTCTTTTCCTTTTTTCAAATTTGAAGAACTTTCTTTCAAATTCGATGATTTTTTTTTTCAAAATTGAAGAACTCTTTTTCAAAATTGATGAACTCTTTTTCAAAATCGATGAACTCTTTTTCAAATACGATGGACTCTTTTCAAAATCAATGAACTCTTTTTTACAATTGATGAACTAATTTTAAAATCCAATGAATGTTTTCCCGCACTAGATGAAGTTTTTTTAAATTTATGAACTATTTCCAAATTTGATGAACTATTCCTAAAATTGATGAACCTTTTTAAAAATTTGTGAACTTTTTTATCAAATTGGTGAACTTTTTTCTATCTTGTGAAATTTTTTCAAATTCGTGAACTTTTTTCAAACTCACAAACTTTTATTAAATTAGAGATATTTTAAAATTTTGTAAAAAATTTCTCAAATTAGTGAATTTTAAATATCCGTATTCTTTTTTAATACGTGAGGCTTTTCTTTTTGAAAACAATTCGTGAATTTTTAAAAAATATGTGAACTTCCATTTTTTGGAACAAGGCAGCTACTTTTCTTATTAAATTTATTCGAAGTAGTATTGATCACTACTACCATTTAGTTCTAGTGGTTGGTTCAAGGATCAGCCTTGTTCCATGGCAAGCTGAAGGTCGGCCCGGCCTGATTATTCTTGTATTGTGAAAGGAAGGTGTCAAGTTAAAAAATTATGCTGATGGATCGGGAAGCTCCTATTTGTGGCATTTCCTATTTGGCGCCATAGACATCAGTTAATGTGCATTTTTTGTTACCTGTCGCATGTGGCGTTCGAATTGGCCCATCAAGGCGATGTTGCGAGCGTTGGTTCGGTTAGACGATGCTGAAGGTGCGGTATAGGAGATCCCCATATGTTGTGTCGAGTAAAAGGGTTGTGATGTTCCCAGCCTGGAGGCCTGGTTTGAGGATCAGCCTTGTTCCATGGCAAGCTGAAGGCCGGCCCAGCCTGATTATTCTCATATCGTGAAAGGAAGCTGTCAAGTCAAAAAACTATGCTCATGGGTCGGGAGCTCCTATTTCCAGCATTTCCTATTTGGCGTCACAGGCGTCAGTTAATGTGCATTTTTTGTTACCTCGCGCATGTGGCGTTCGAACTGGGACGGCCCATCAAAGGCTTGTGACTTTTTTTTTGCAAATTCAATGATTTTTTTAAATATGGATGATTTTTTGAAATTTGATGAACATCTTTTTGAAAATGGATGAAATTCTTTAAGATTTATGAACTTCTTTTCAGTTCAATGAACTTTTTTAAATAATACATGGAGTTTTTTTTTGAATCTTTATGAACTTCCTTCAAATTTATTGAACTTTTTAAAAGTTTAATGAACTTTTCCTAAATTGGATGAACTTTGTTTCATTTTCAATGAACTTTTTTTCAAAATTGGTGAGCCTTTTTTAAATATTTGAAGTTTTTTTCCAAATGGTTGAGTCTTTTTTTTAATCTGTAAACCTTTTTTGATTTTATAATTTTTTTCATAACAAAAAATCAGAAAAGGAAAAAAACTGGAAAGCACTCTAATGGACTGGCTCATACTAGGCATCGAATCGTTAAAAGCCACATGCAGCGCTGCATAGGAGTTCCCTCAATTTGTCACTAACTACAGGAAGGAGGTGCGTGCGAAATGACTAGTTAGCGAATACACCTCCAACGATTACTCCATCTTCATAGGTTGCGACAAGTGGCGCACTGCATGCGTGCCACTTGTCGCAATCCGGGACTTTTCCCTTTTTTCGTAGATCCGTATTTTCAAAACGTTTTATCTTCTAAACCGTGTGTTCAAATCTCGTACCGTTCTCATCATTAGCTTTCTCGCGTCGAGATCTTCAAAACTAGATCCCATGTTGATAGGTTTTGACGAACTTCTTTTTTCATAAAAAACGAAAGAAAACAACCGGACCAAAAAACTGTGCCTCACGCGATAGAAAAAAACTGAAAACGCGCTTTTTTCCCTTTCCGAGAGGCACGGGTCGTGCCTCTCGCGAAGGCAAAACCGTGCCTCTCGCGGAAGCAAACTCGTACCTCTCGCGGGAAAAAAAAGAGCAGAAAACGCGTTTTTCCCCTTTTCGGAAGAGGCACGGGCGTGTCTCTCGCAAAGGCAAAACCGTGCCTTTTGCGAAAGCAAAACCGTGCCTCTCGCAAAAAAAAAACATAAAATGCATTTTTTTTTCCTTTCGGGCATGCCTCTCGTGAAGGCAAAACCGTGTCTCTCGTAAAAAAAACAGAAAACACGTTTTATTTTCCTTTCCAAAAGGCATGGGCGTGCCTCTCGCGAAGGCAAAAGTGTGTCTCTCGCAAAATTATGAAAACACATTTTTTCCGTTCCAAGAGGCACGGCCGTGCCTCTCGCAAAAAAAAAGAAACGAGTTTTCGCGTAAAAAAACGTGTTTTTTGGAAAAAAAATGATTTTTTTTATTCCAAAAGTTACGAAAGACCGGTGGAAAACCATAACACCAAAAAAATCAGAAAAAACCCACTAAAAAAGGATGAAAACGCGTGCGAAAAAATTAAAAAAGGAACAAAATCCGAAGGAAACGCTCTTAGCACGACACGTGGCGACGGTTCGAAAAAGTGGCATCGCGCAGGAACGATCGCTGGAAGACTCCCGAGGAAGCGCTCGCCGGCTAGTTGCTCCCAGACGCGTGCCGCACCGGGGGGGGGGGGGGGGGGCGCCCCGACTGGACGGCCCAGCTTTCTTTTTTGTCCCAAAAAATCTGATAATTTCCTCTATTTTTTTCTGTTTCTTTTTTTCCTTTTCTGCTCAGTACCTTTTTTTGGTTCATTTGTTCTTTCCTTTTCCCTTTTATTTGCTAACTTAAAGCAAAAAATAGGGCCCTATTTTGATTTTTTGTCCCGGGCCCCCAAATTTCTGGAGACGGCCCTGCACCTAAGTTGTCAAGGACGCTGGCCCGGGAGGAAATCTGCTAGTGACGGTTACCGCCATAAATAATGATCTTAGGTGAAGGTATGTTCTTCGTCACTAGGGTTTTAGTTAGAGAATAGCACACATTTTGTAGTGTTAGGATCCCTGCATCAAGATCTATTGGTTTAGGTTCCGTCACCTATGCTTATGTTTTCTTGCGTGTGAGGGTGATTTATAAAATATCAGGGAGTTTTGTTCAACTATTGGAAAAAAATAATGCAATTCAATATAGCAAGTTTAAAATATCTGTATCCGATTTTTAGTATGCTTTAAAAGCAGAATTTTGTTGGCTAACCAAATCTTCTCACCGAGTCTCTCCTCTACCCCATAATTGGTTTACGTAGCCAAAAATTGAGTATGATTGTAGATGGCCTAATGCATCAAATATTATCTAAAAAAAATAGTAGAGTACAATCCAAGTCGCTCACATATATGAACGTACACTCACCCTTATGAACGCACGCACGCACACCCTACCCCTAGGAGCACCTTCGATAGACTAAGCCGGCACATCATCTTGAGATTGACAAAGTTGCCACTGACGCCTTCGTTGTCAACGGGAATGTCTCCACCCACTGAAGGCACATCGTCGAAAGACCTAGAATAAATCCAGAAAAATGCAAGCACCAACGTTAAGTCTGGGACTTGAACTCTGATAGGCAGGGGATACCACAGTCCTCCTAACCATCCAACCACGGGTTGGTTTGCAATATTATCTATTTAAATGCTCTACAATTTCTCCTAAACGCTCTATAATTTCTCCTCCTCTCCTTGCTCAATCTCATTTTGTCTCGAAAGGTCACATATCGAATATATTATGCCCCAACATTAATTTGAAGCAATTGATTTTAGATACGCCTATAATTCATTCCGACTAATGCAGCAAATCTAATGGCCACGCATGCCCTACAAGTTCTCCTCCTCTCCTCCAAGAGGCAACAGATTTGGCATATTATGTACCCAACATTAAATTTTACCAATTAATACTAGATATGATTTAATTAATTCTAACTAATGCATCAAATCTACTCTCTTTAAATACTCTGTGATTCATCACGATCTCCTTGCTCTATCTCATTCTTTGCAAGCCCCATCTCATTGTCCTCCATCTCAAGGAAGGATTAGCCCCCACCCGACACTCATCACCATGAGGACCAGCCTCCTCCTCCTCATTGTTGCTGGAACCCTCTATGCCGTCACTAAGCCTGGAGTGGCGCTCGATGGACCCTGGACTCCGATCATGCACACCAGCGACCCACATGTCCACGACCTCGGCAACTGGACGGTTGTGAAGCATGGCAAGGTTGCCAACGATGGGCTCAGGTTCCAAAAGGTGGTGTGCGGTGCGGTGCAGATCGTGGCCGAGGGCATGAACTACCGGCTTACTATCCAAGCATTGCAGGTTGGTGTCAAGGTTGGCATGTACAAGGCAGAGGTGTTCGAGAAGGAATCACCGTTCATCACCATCCGCAAGCTCATCTCCTTTCGCCGGGCCAACCAAGCGATCGATTTGGAGCATTAGCCACTATGGTTGTATGGTTTCTCAATGTAATGAGAAATTTTGAGGACTAGGTGCCTATTTTCACAATCGAATAAAGGTGCCTTTTGCGTACAAGAGTTTGGAAGTTGGGAGAATATATATAAATTTGATAAATCTGCTTGATTAATTCATGATTATGCGGGCGCATGTTTCGCAAAATTTCTCTACCACGATAGGCCTTCGCTTGAGTCTGTAATCCCTCCTCTGCCCCGCCAAATGTTACAAGTTTAACCTCCTGATCAAGTATATAAGATCAAACAAGGGAAATATCTTGATGTTCAAACGAGGGAAGGGTAACATGCAAGGAATGGTGTTTTCTAGGGTGAGCTAGGCAAGGTGGTGGATAGCTAACGAGCAACAGTGACGAAGCCCAATGGGCCAAGATGGTCCAGTAGTGAAGTATTCACATAAATTTATCTTTTGAATAAAAAAATCCACACTAATGGCTATGGCGGAATTGCAGAATGGTCCATAGGCATGGGCCACCCTAGCTACGCCAGAGCAACTAGTTGTAGATAGTTAATGTGAGTACTTCTAAAAAGGAGATAGCTCATGTGAATTAGTCTTAAAAAGATAGTTCATGTGAATTATGTAAAGAAATAAGATTGAGGGACTAGTGTTGAATTATAGATACTCCTAGGGCACATAAGTAAAACAATTCCTTGAAAATCTCAAAGGCCCATGTGGGGTCTCATGACATGGTAATAAGTTAAGTGCCACCTCATGAGTGAAGGAGAGATGTGACCTACTTATAAGAGATTTTCTTTCACATGCTATTGAGATAAGGAATGATTCATAGGAGCTCCTCCTCCGTCCGTCATGTGTGTTGTCTTTCTTGAAGATATAAGCTTAGGCCTATGTCATGTGTGCGCTTTATTTTTACCAATCAGGAGGGGATAATTAACTGCAAGTCATGACAAACATGCTGTGAATCTAAGACGTAAGATCGTGGGTTCTAGTCGACTCAGTGGTGGGCTCAGTCCCAGGTCTCCATACCTGCCCGCCTATATATTGGACGCTTTGGCAACCCTTGCCACCACCCAGATCAGATCACATATGCTCCTCCTCCTCCCACATAACCTGTCGCCGTTCCTCTCGCGGCTGCTGCTTTGGGGAACCCCAACCCGTCGATTGCGCGCATGCCTATACAGAAGAACTCAAGTTTTATTTATTTATATTATTCACCTGCCGTCTCCATGTTTTTTTCTTCATGTTGATTGTGTTGTCACATATGCAAAAAGGGTTGCCAGGTCATCATCAAAACCATTTTCACAGGACAATAGATCATATCTCAGACTATTTTTTCTGTCACTCATAGCAACTTTGTATGAAAGCCGCACATTTTCATGTGGGGTGTTACTTTATTGCATCCATCAAATAAATTCTCACTAATCCATATAAGATGGATATAGAACTTTTAATGCATGCTTTATAAGCATGAATTTATTGATACAAACCCATGCAAGACAGATATGCAACTATTCAATGGATGCCAAACCGTAAAAGATAGATATTCCCTTCCCATCAGTAACTACTGAATCACAAAAGGGACATACATTCAACTAATTTCCACCAACATGTCCTGCCAATCTATTTATACCGTCCCCCGCGCGCGGTCGTTTCAGCTGTCCTTACCATTGCCACGCCACAGCAGTATCCTCGACTCATCCCATTGTTCTTAAGCTTAAGCTTAAGCTTGCAGCCACATTAATCGACCAAGGAGAAACCATAAGCCATCAACCATGAGAACCGGCCTCCTCCTTGTCATCGGCGTCGGCATCGTCGTTTGCTCCATCATCATGCCCGCCACCGCGATATCGATGCCTGGGGCATGGGAGTACTGTAACGTCGACGCCCTGAAGATGCAGGAGCTCGGGAAATGGGCAGTGGCGGAGCACGTCAAGGTGGCGAACGACGGCATCCGATTCATCGAGGTGTGGGGCTGCGAGGAGCAGGTTGTTCAAGGCGTCAACTACCGTGTCTTCCTCCACGCGTTGCACAACACCGGCGAGAAAGGCCAATTCCAGGCGGGCGTGTACGAGGGGGCGTCGAGCAGTGCGCGCAAGCTTGTCTCCTTCGACCCGATCATCTAAACGAGGTTTTCTCGTGTATCTGTAACTGTGGAAGTCGTAACAAGATATATTTATCAAGCGTATTGTCGTTTCTTTGATTGTTTGACATCGGTAATAATAAAAGTCAGGGAAACTACTGGCTGAACCCCCGCTCGGTGCACCAATGGTGCATCCATGCAAGAAAATGTATCAAACATTTCTTTTTAAATCTGAAATTTTGTGGTGATGATCTTCAACAAATGTTATAGGCACATGCAAAGTTTGATGGTCAAATAACATGCGAACAGCTCAGTACAAAATAGACAAAATTACAAAATCTGCTCAAAGAGTGCACTTACATTTTGATTAATTTTCAGTGACTTTGCCATCTTTGTACAGAGCTCGTGAATGTTATTTGACCACCAAACTTTGCAGTTGCCCATACCATTTGTTGAAGATCATCCCCACAAAGTTTTAGATTTTTTTAAAAGTGAAGATCATCCCCACAAAGTTTTAGATTTTTTTAAAATATTTTGATATATTTTCTTGTGTGGGTGCACCGTGGGTGCATCGAGCGGGGGTATAGAAATACCACTCTCTAAAAGTTAAGACTGTATTCAGGCCTTGCCGGTGATTAGTGTATGAACCCAAAGCCCAAAGGTATCACAGTGGCAGTCCTAGCAAGCAGCCGAGGAGTACCCTCCTCCGTGCTATCGTCGCCGTCCTCAAACCATGGGGCACTCTAGCCGTGGCAAACCAAAACCCAGAAACGCGGCCGTTGGATGGGTGAGAGAGCATGCTCTCATTCAGAGTTTCACACCCGAGTTCATCTCCTTCAGAAAGATCATCTGAGCAACGGCTGGCTATATTGGAGATTTCTTCATGTTTCAGAGATCACATATGCTCGCTATCTTGTCTATAGAAATGTTGCCCATGTATTAAAAAATGATGGAAAATTTATATCTTGTCTATAAAAATATTAATCAAACAATAAAACAAATAATTGGAAAATATTAATAAAGTATTTGAAAAATATTAAACATGTAAAGACAAAAGCTTGACCATGTATTAACCGAATGTAAATTTTGTATCTGAAAAATGTTAATCAAGCATTTATAAAATGTTAAAATTTGTATGATAAAAAAGTTGAACAAAATGTTCTAAACATATACAAAATATATAGAATGAAAAAATACGAAAGCCTAACAAGAACAAAGTAAATCATGGAAAATGAAAAAAAAAAGTGAAAATAGATAAAGAAACTATGAAAAATAAAAACATTGAAAACCAAGAAAGAAACAAAAACCAAAGGGGGAAAAGGAAATTAGTAACAAAATAAAAAACGTTAAAATAAATGAAATAAACAAAGAAGCCTTCTAGTTTTAAAAATCTCGACGCGAGAAAGCCAACGGTGAAAGCGGTTCAAGATTTGAACGCACAGTTTAGAAAATAAAATGTTTTGAAAATATGGATCTACGACAAAAGGGAAAACTATCAGGTTGCGACAAGTGGCACGCATGCAGTGCGCCACTTGTCGCAACCTGTGAAGGTGGGAGTAATCGTTGGAAGGTGTATTCGCTAACTAGTGATTTCGCTGGTCCGAAATGTGTACTTTTCGGTCTTTTTTTTGTTTTGGACCAATTCTTTTCCTTTGAGGCTAATAAATTTGTAAAAAGGAAAAAAGTAAAGTAAAGTCTTGGGCGAGACACATGGGCCTCACCTCAAAGGACAGCATGACACATGGCAACACATGGCTTTTGTGGTCTAGACACAACCTGTTTAGTCTTGTGCGAGACAGTCATGTGTTGGCCACGCGAAATTCAGCCCATTTATCCAGCTATAGTTAGAATCGTCCATCAAAATCATCTGTTAACGAATACACTTTTCAACGATTACTTCCACCTTCACATATTGCGACAAGTGATGTACTGAAGTTTTTTCCTTTTTTCGTAGATCCGTATTTTTAAAACGTTTTATCTCTTAAACCGTGCGTCCAAATTTCGAATCGTTTTCATCGTTGGCTTCTCACGTTGATAGGTTTTGATGAACTTTTTTTCACGAAAAAACAGGACGAAAAAATTGTGCCTCACGCGATAGGAAAAAAACAGAAAGCGCGTTTTTTCCTTTCCGTGAGGCACTGATCGTGCCTCTCGCGAAGTCAAACCGTGCCTCTCGCGGAAAAAAAAACAGAAACGTGTTTTTCCCCTTTTCGGGAGAGGCACGGGCATGCCTCTGGCGAAAAGAAAAGCGTGCCTTTCGCGGAAGCAAATCCGTGCGTCTCGCGAAGAAAAAAAAAACGTGTTTCTCACAAAAAAAACAAAAAATGCGTTTTTTCCTTTCCTAAAGGCACGGACGTGCCTCTCGCGAAGGCAAAACCGTGTCTCTCGCAAAAACAAAACCATGCCTCTGGCAAAAAAAAACGTGTTTTTCATGTAAAAAACAAAAAA
Organism: Hordeum vulgare subsp. vulgare; assembly: GCF_904849725.1. Lineage (NCBI taxonomy): Eukaryota > Viridiplantae > Streptophyta > Magnoliopsida > Poales > Poaceae > Hordeum > Hordeum vulgare. Next base: position 539,432,167 of record NC_058521.1, read on the forward strand.
CGCGTTTTTTCGCAAAAATAAAATTTTTAGTTTTTCCATCCAAAAATTACAAAAGACCAGTGAAAAACCATAACACCAAAAAATTCAGAAAAAACTTTAAAAAAACAAAAATGCGTGTGAAAAAATAAAAAATAAAATTTAAAAAAAAAACGCTCAAAGCACGATACATGACGACGGCTGGAAACACGTCAAGTAACGACGCGCGGGAGCAACCGTTGGAAGGCTCCTCAAGAAACGTTGGTAACTAGTTGTTTCCATCGTCCATGCATAATAGAAATTCCAGCCTGGCCGCAGGATTTGGTATCATATGCAAATCGGATTAGAGAACCTCGCGTGCTAGCCTCCTAACTGCACAATGTACTTCAAGATTTGTGTCTACATGACATGGGGCTAACGCTATGTGTCCGGGCTTATGACCGTGTTCCAAGTGTGATTTCGTTAAGTTTGGATTGCTTGTCACGAATGTCACGTGGTGTTCCAAGAGTGTTTGACTGGTTCATTTTTGTTTGATGCATTTGTCCTGTTTGGGACAATTTTGTATCTTGTGCTAGCTACGTGGGGTTCAGGTATGTGGGGCTGGCTTTCACGATTTTTCAAGTTTCTACAAGGTTATGTAGTAGGTTTTTTCTCTGTTTCCTCCACGAGTTCTATCAGTTTTCCTTTTATTCTATTTTCTATTAAAAAATTCGAACAATTGTTAGCATTTTTTGAAGCCATTGATAGTTTTTAATATTCGTAAACATTTTCTAAATACATGAATAATTTTTTGTAAATTCTTAAGTACCTTTGAAGTCCGTGAACAGTTTTGTAACTTCATGATTATTGTCTAAAATCCATTGAAAAATTATCTGCTAATAAATAATAAATAATAGAGAAAAATCCTTAAAATTACAAGGAAAATGAAATAAAATCTAAAGAGTCAAAGTGTCACATGGACCGTCTTTGTGTCAGCAATGGGTGGGGCATATGTCGGGCAAACGGGAGCAATTAGTTAGGGAGCGCTCCTTCATGAGCCTCCGAACGATCGCTTCCGCACGTTGTCACTTGGCGTGTTCTCGGCCGCTGTCACGTATCGCGTTTTGAGCATTTCCTTCGTATTTTTTTTAATTTTTTCGCACGTGTTTTCGGTTTTTTAGAGTGGGTTTTTTCGCACGTATGTGCCTCATGGGAAGAGAAAAAACACGTTTTCTCCTCTCTCTTTTTCTTGCGAGAGGCACGATTTTGCTTTCGCGATAGACACGATTTTGCTATCGCAAGAAGCACGATCGTGCCTCTCAGAAAGAAAAAAAAACGTGTTTTCTGCTTTCTCTTTTTTCCGCGAGAGGCACGGTTTTGCTTCTGCGAGAGGCACGGTTGTGCTATCGCAAGAGGCACGGCCGTGCCTCTCGGACAGGGAAAACGCGTTTTGTGCTCTCTTTTTTTTTCTACAAAAGATTCGGTTTTGCTTCCGAGAGAGGCACGGTTTTGCTATCACAAGAGGCACTGTCGTGCCTCTCGGAAAGGGAAAAACGTATTTTTTACTCTTTCTTTTTTCCACGAGAGGCACGGTTTTGCTATCCCGAGAGTCACGGACGTGCCTCTTGGAGAGGGAAAAAACGTGTTTTTTGCTCTCTCTCTCTTTTTTCCGCGAGAGGTACCGTTTTGCTCCCACGAGAGGCACGGTTTTGCTGCCGCGAGAGGCACGACCGTGCATCTCGGAAAGGAAAAAATGCAGGTTTTATTCCGGGTTTTTTCATGAAAAAAAGTTTGTCAAAACCTATCAACATGGGATCTAGTTTTGAAGATCTCGACGCGAGAAACACAGCGGTTAAAACAGTTTAAGATTTGAACGCACGGGTTAGAAGATAAAATATTTCAAAAATACGGATCTATGAAAAAAAAGAAAAAACTTCCAGGTTGCGACAAGTGGCACGCATGTAATACGCCACTTGTCGCAATCAGAGAGATGAAAGTAATCGCTGAAAGGTATACTCGCTTGTCGCAATCAGAGAGATGGGAGTAATCGTTGAAAGGTATACACGCTAATTAGTGATTTCACGGATAACCCCTATTTGGCGCTGTAGGCGCCGGTTATAGTGTAATTTTCCTAACCGACGCAGTCGCATGAGCTGGGCTCGGCCCATATTATCTTTTTTCTGTCGTACAAAGAACAAAAACAAAGCGTGCGTCGATCAAGATTCTATCCTACGATGTCTTAGTGATTCGCACGATGCAATAACCTATCGACCGTCGACCATCAGTTATTCAACTACCGCTTCTTACCTATTTTCTACTAGTACATCCTTTTCCTTTTTTTATTTTTTTATTTTCTTTTGTCTTTCTTTATTTATTCGGAAGGGTTTTGTTCTGGTTTTTACTATTTTTCTTTGTTCGTTTTTTCGTTTTTGTTCTTTTCCTTTTTTCAAATTTGAAGAACTTTCTTTCAAATTCGATGAATTTTTTTTCAAAATTGATGAACTCTTTTTCAAAATCGATGAACTCTTTTTCAAATACGATGGACTCTTTTCAAAATCAATGAACTCTTTTTTACAATTGATGAACTAATTTTAAAATCCAATGAATGTTTTCCCGCACTAGATGAAGTTTTTTTAAATTTATGAACTATTTCCAAATTTGATGAACTATTCCTTAAATTGATGAACCTTTTTAAAAGTTTGTGAACTTTTTTATCAAATTGGTGAACTTTTTTCTTTCTTGTGAAATTTTTTCAAATTCGTGAACTTTTTTCAAACTCACAAACTTTTATTAAATTAGAGATATTTTAAAATTTTGTAAAAAATTTCTCAAATTAGTGAATTTTAAATATCCGTACTCTTTTTTAATACGTGAGGCTTTTCTTTTTGAAAACAATTCGTGAATTTTTAAAAAATATGTGAACTTCCATTTTTTGGAACAAGGCAGCTACTTTTCTTATTAAATTTATTCGAAGTAGTATTGATCACTACTACCATTTAGTTCTAGTGGTTGGTTCAAGGATCAGCCTTGTTCCATGGCAAGCTGAAGGTCGGCCCGGCCTGATTATTCTCGTATTGTGAAAGGAAGGTGTCAAGTTAAAAAATTATGCTGATGGATCGGGAAGCTCCTATTTGTGGCATTTCCTATTTGGCGCCATAGACATCAGTTAATGTGCATTTTTTGTTACCTGTCGCATGTGGCGTTCGAATTGGCCCATCAAGGCGATGTTGCGAGCGTTGGTTCGGTTAGACGATGCTGAAGGTGCGGTATAGGAGATCCCCATATGTTGTGTCGAGTAAAAGGGTTGTGATGTTCCCAGCCGGGAGGCCTGGTTTGAGGATCAGCCTTGTTCCATGGCAAGCTGAAGGCCGGCCCAGCCTGATTATTCTCATATCGTGAAAGGAAGCTGTCAAGTCAAAAAACTATGCTCATGGGTCGGGAGCTCCTATTTCCAGCATTTCCTATTTGGCGTCACAGGCGTCAGTTAATGTGCATTTTTTGTTACCTCGCGCATGTGGCGTTCGAACTGGGACGGCCCATCAAAGGCTTGTGACTTTTTTTTTGCAAATTCAATGATTTTTTTAAATATGGATGATTTTTTGAAATTTGATGAACATCTTTTTGAAAATGGATGAAATTCTTTAAGATTTATGAACTTCTTTTCAGTTCAATGAACTTTTTTAAATAATACATGGAGTTTTTTTTTGAATCTTTATGAACTTCCTTCAAATTTATTGAACTTTTTAAAAGTTTAATGAACTTTTCCTAAATTGGATGAACTTTGTTTCATTTTCAATGAACTTTTTTTCAAAATTGGTGAGCCTTTTTTAAATATTTGAAGTTTTTTTCCAAATGGTTGAGTCTTTTTTTTAATCTGTAAACCTTTTTTGATTTTATAATTTTTTTCATAACAAAAAATCAGAAAAGGAAAAAAACTGGAAAGCACTCTAATGGACTGGCTCATACTAGGCATCGAATCGTTAAAAGCCACATGCAGCGCTGCATAGGAGTTCCCTCAATTTGTCACTAACTACAGGAAGGAGGTGCGTGCGAAATGACTAGTTAGCGAATACACCTCCAACGATTACTCCATCTTCATAGGTTGCGACAAGTGGCGCACTGCATGCGTGCCACTTGTCGCAATCCGGGACTTTTCCCTTTTTTCGTAGATCCGTATTTTCAAAACGTTTTATCTTCTAAACCGTGTGTTCAAATCTCGTACCGTTCTCATCATTAGCTTTCTCGCGTCGAGATCTTCAAAACTAGATCCCATGTTGATAGGTTTTGACGAACTTCTTTTTTCATAAAAAACGAAAGAAAACAACCGGACCAAAAAACTGTGCCTCACGCGATAGAAAAAAACTGAAAACGCGCTTTTTTCCCTTTCCGAGAGGCACGGGTCGTGCCTCTCGCGAAGGCAAAACCGTGCCTCTCGCGGAAGCAAACTCGTACCTCTCGCGGGAAAAAAAAGAGCAGAAAACGCGTTTTTCCCCTTTTCGGAAGAGGCACGGGCGTGTCTCTCGCAAAGGCAAAACCGTGCCTTTTGCGAAAGCAAAACCGTGCCTCTCGCAAAAAAAAAACATAAAATGCATTTTTTTTTCCTTTCGGGCATGCCTCTCGTGAAGGCAAAACCGTGTCTCTCGTAAAAAAAACAGAAAACACGTTTTATTTTCCTTTCCAAAAGGCATGGGCGTGCCTCTCGCGAAGGCAAAAGTGTGTCTCTCGCAAAATTATGAAAACACATTTTTTCCGTTCCAAGAGGCACGGCCGTGCCTCTCGCAAAAAAAAAGAAACGAGTTTTCGCGTAAAAAAACGTGTTTTTTGGAAAAAAAATGATTTTTTTTATTCCAAAAGTTACGAAAGACCGGTGGAAAACCATAACACCAAAAAAATCAGAAAAAACCCACTAAAAAAGGATGAAAACGCGTGCGAAAAAATTAAAAAAGGAACAAAATCCGAAGGAAACGCTCTTAGCACGACACGTGGCGACGGTTCGAAAAAGTGGCATCGCGCAGGAACGATCGCTGGAAGACTCCCGAGGAAGCGCTCGCCGGCTAGTTGCTCCCAGACGCGTGCCGCACCGGGGGGGGGGGGGGGGGGGGCGCCCCGACTGGACGGCCCAGCTTTCTTTTTTGTCCCAAAAAATCTGATAATTTCCTCTATTTTTTTCTGTTTCTTTTTTTCCTTTTCTGCTCAGTACCTTTTTTTGGTTCATTTGTTCTTTCCTTTTCCCTTTTATTTGCTAACTTAAAGCAAAAAATAGGGCCCTATTTTGATTTTTTGTCCCGGGCCCCCAAATTTCTGGAGACGGCCCTGCACCTAAGTTGTCAAGGACGCTGGCCCGGGAGGAAATCTGCTAGTGACGGTTACCGCCATAAATAATGATCTTAGGTGAAGGTATGTTCTTCGTCACTAGGGTTTTAGTTAGAGAATAGCACACATTTTGTAGTGTTAGGATCCCTGCATCAAGATCTATTGGTTTAGGTTCCGTCACCTATGCTTATGTTTTCTTGCGTGTGAGGGTGATTTATAAAATATCAGGGAGTTTTGTTCAACTATTGGAAAAAAATAATGCAATTCAATATAGCAAGTTTAAAATATCTGTATCCGATTTTTAGTATGCTTTAAAAGCAGAATTTTGTTGGCTAACCAAATCTTCTCACCGAGTCTCTCCTCTACCCCATAATTGGTTTACGTAGCCAAAAATTGAGTATGATTGTAGATGGCCTAATGCATCAAATATTATCTAAAAAAAATAGTAGAGTACAATCCAAGTCGCTCACATATATGAACGTACACTCACCCTTATGAACGCACGCACGCACACCCTACCCCTAGGAGCACCTTCGATAGACTAAGCCGGCACATCATCTTGAGATTGACAAAGTTGCCACTGACGCCTTCGTTGTCAACGGGAATGTCTCCACCCACTGAAGGCACATCGTCGAAAGACCTAGAATAAATCCAGAAAAATGCAAGCACCAACGTTAAGTCTGGGACTTGAACTCTGATAGGCAGGGGATACCACAGTCCTCCTAACCATCCAACCACGGGTTGGTTTGCAATATTATCTATTTAAATGCTCTACAATTTCTCCTAAACGCTCTATAATTTCTCCTCCTCTCCTTGCTCAATCTCATTTTGTCTCGAAAGGTCACATATCGAATATATTATGCCCCAACATTAATTTGAAGCAATTGATTTTAGATACGCCTATAATTCATTCCGACTAATGCAGCAAATCTAATGGCCACGCATGCCCTACAAGTTCTCCTCCTCTCCTCCAAGAGGCAACAGATTTGGCATATTATGTACCCAACATTAAATTTTACCAATTAATACTAGATATGATTTAATTAATTCTAACTAATGCATCAAATCTACTCTCTTTAAATACTCTGTGATTCATCACGATCTCCTTGCTCTATCTCATTCTTTGCAAGCCCCATCTCATTGTCCTCCATCTCAAGGAAGGATTAGCCCCCACCCGACACTCATCACCATGAGGACCAGCCTCCTCCTCCTCATTGTTGCTGGAACCCTCTATGCCGTCACTAAGCCTGGAGTGGCGCTCGATGGACCCTGGACTCCGATCATGCACACCAGCGACCCACATGTCCACGACCTCGGCAACTGGACGGTTGTGAAGCATGGCAAGGTTGCCAACGATGGGCTCAGGTTCCAAAAGGTGGTGTGCGGTGCGGTGCAGATCGTGGCCGAGGGCATGAACTACCGGCTTACTATCCAAGCATTGCAGGTTGGTGTCAAGGTTGGCATGTACAAGGCAGAGGTGTTCGAGAAGGAATCACCGTTCATCACCATCCGCAAGCTCATCTCCTTTCGCCGGGCCAACCAAGCGATCGATTTGGAGCATTAGCCACTATGGTTGTATGGTTTCTCAATGTAATGAGAAATTTTGAGGACTAGGTGCCTATTTTCACAATCGAATAAAGGTGCCTTTTGCGTACAAGAGTTTGGAAGTTGGGAGAATATATATAAATTTGATAAATCTGCTTGATTAATTCATGATTATGCGGGCGCATGTTTCGCAAAATTTCTCTACCACGATAGGCCTTCGCTTGAGTCTGTAATCCCTCCTCTGCCCCGCCAAATGTTACAAGTTTAACCTCCTGATCAAGTATATAAGATCAAACAAGGGAAATATCTTGATGTTCAAACGAGGGAAGGGTAACATGCAAGGAATGGTGTTTTCTAGGGTGAGCTAGGCAAGGTGGTGGATAGCTAACGAGCAACAGTGACGAAGCCCAATGGGCCAAGATGGTCCAGTAGTGAAGTATTCACATAAATTTATCTTTTGAATAAAAAAATCCACACTAATGGCTATGGCGGAATTGCAGAATGGTCCATAGGCATGGGCCACCCTAGCTACGCCAGAGCAACTAGTTGTAGATAGTTAATGTGAGTACTTCTAAAAAGGAGATAGCTCATGTGAATTAGTCTTAAAAAGATAGTTCATGTGAATTATGTAAAGAAATAAGATTGAGGGACTAGTGTTGAATTATAGATACTCCTAGGGCACATAAGTAAAACAATTCCTTGAAAATCTCAAAGGCCCATGTGGGGTCTCATGACATGGTAATAAGTTAAGTGCCACCTCATGAGTGAAGGAGAGATGTGACCTACTTATAAGAGATTTTCTTTCACATGCTATTGAGATAAGGAATGATTCATAGGAGCTCCTCCTCCGTCCGTCATGTGTGTTGTCTTTCTTGAAGATATAAGCTTAGGCCTATGTCATGTGTGCGCTTTATTTTTACCAATCAGGAGGGGATAATTAACTGCAAGTCATGACAAACATGCTGTGAATCTAAGACGTAAGATCGTGGGTTCTAGTCGACTCAGTGGTGGGCTCAGTCCCAGGTCTCCATACCTGCCCGCCTATATATTGGACGCTTTGGCAACCCTTGCCACCACCCAGATCAGATCACATATGCTCCTCCTCCTCCCACATAACCTGTCGCCGTTCCTCTCGCGGCTGCTGCTTTGGGGAACCCCAACCCGTCGATTGCGCGCATGCCTATACAGAAGAACTCAAGTTTTATTTATTTATATTATTCACCTGCCGTCTCCATGTTTTTTTCTTCATGTTGATTGTGTTGTCACATATGCAAAAAGGGTTGCCAGGTCATCATCAAAACCATTTTCACAGGACAATAGATCATATCTCAGACTATTTTTTCTGTCACTCATAGCAACTTTGTATGAAAGCCGCACATTTTCATGTGGGGTGTTACTTTATTGCATCCATCAAATAAATTCTCACTAATCCATATAAGATGGATATAGAACTTTTAATGCATGCTTTATAAGCATGAATTTATTGATACAAACCCATGCAAGACAGATATGCAACTATTCAATGGATGCCAAACCGTAAAAGATAGATATTCCCTTCCCATCAGTAACTACTGAATCACAAAAGGGACATACATTCAACTAATTTCCACCAACATGTCCTGCCAATCTATTTATACCGTCCCCCGCGCGCGGTCGTTTCAGCTGTCCTTACCATTGCCACGCCACAGCAGTATCCTCGACTCATCCCATTGTTCTTAAGCTTAAGCTTAAGCTTGCAGCCACATTAATCGACCAAGGAGAAACCATAAGCCATCAACCATGAGAACCGGCCTCCTCCTTGTCATCGGCGTCGGCATCGTCGTTTGCTCCATCATCATGCCCGCCACCGCGATATCGATGCCTGGGGCATGGGAGTACTGTAACGTCGACGCCCTGAAGATGCAGGAGCTCGGGAAATGGGCAGTGGCGGAGCACGTCAAGGTGGCGAACGACGGCATCCGATTCATCGAGGTGTGGGGCTGCGAGGAGCAGGTTGTTCAAGGCGTCAACTACCGTGTCTTCCTCCACGCGTTGCACAACACCGGCGAGAAAGGCCAATTCCAGGCGGGCGTGTACGAGGGGGCGTCGAGCAGTGCGCGCAAGCTTGTCTCCTTCGACCCGATCATCTAAACGAGGTTTTCTCGTGTATCTGTAACTGTGGAAGTCGTAACAAGATATATTTATCAAGCGTATTGTCGTTTCTTTGATTGTTTGACATCGGTAATAATAAAAGTCAGGGAAACTACTGGCTGAACCCCCGCTCGGTGCACCAATGGTGCATCCATGCAAGAAAATGTATCAAACATTTCTTTTTAAATCTGAAATTTTGTGGTGATGATCTTCAACAAATGTTATAGGCACATGCAAAGTTTGATGGTCAAATAACATGCGAACAGCTCAGTACAAAATAGACAAAATTACAAAATCTGCTCAAAGAGTGCACTTACATTTTGATTAATTTTCAGTGACTTTGCCATCTTTGTACAGAGCTCGTGAATGTTATTTGACCACCAAACTTTGCAGTTGCCCATACCATTTGTTGAAGATCATCCCCACAAAGTTTTAGATTTTTTTAAAAGTGAAGATCATCCCCACAAAGTTTTAGATTTTTTTAAAATATTTTGATATATTTTCTTGTGTGGGTGCACCGTGGGTGCATCGAGCGGGGGTATAGAAATACCACTCTCTAAAAGTTAAGACTGTATTCAGGCCTTGCCGGTGATTAGTGTATGAACCCAAAGCCCAAAGGTATCACAGTGGCAGTCCTAGCAAGCAGCCGAGGAGTACCCTCCTCCGTGCTATCGTCGCCGTCCTCAAACCATGGGGCACTCTAGCCGTGGCAAACCAAAACCCAGAAACGCGGCCGTTGGATGGGTGAGAGAGCATGCTCTCATTCAGAGTTTCACACCCGAGTTCATCTCCTTCAGAAAGATCATCTGAGCAACGGCTGGCTATATTGGAGATTTCTTCATGTTTCAGAGATCACATATGCTCGCTATCTTGTCTATAGAAATGTTGCCCATGTATTAAAAAATGATGGAAAATTTATATCTTGTCTATAAAAATATTAATCAAACAATAAAACAAATAATTGGAAAATATTAATAAAGTATTTGAAAAATATTAAACATGTAAAGACAAAAGCTTGACCATGTATTAACCGAATGTAAATTTTGTATCTGAAAAATGTTAATCAAGCATTTATAAAATGTTAAAATTTGTATGATAAAAAAGTTGAACAAAATGTTCTAAACATATACAAAATATATAGAATGAAAAAATACGAAAGCCTAACAAGAACAAAGTAAATCATGGAAAATGAAAAAAAAAAGTGAAAATAGATAAAGAAACTATGAAAAATAAAAACATTGAAAACCAAGAAAGAAACAAAAACCAAAGGGGGAAAAGGAAATTAGTAACAAAATAAAAAACGTTAAAATAAATGAAATAAACAAAGAAGCCTTCTAGTTTTAAAAATCTCGACGCGAGAAAGCCAACGGTGAAAGCGGTTCAAGATTTGAACGCACAGTTTAGAAAATAAAATGTTTTGAAAATATGGATCTACGACAAAAGGGAAAACTATCAGGTTGCGACAAGTGGCACGCATGCAGTGCGCCACTTGTCGCAACCTGTGAAGGTGGGAGTAATCGTTGGAAGGTGTATTCGCTAACTAGTGATTTCGCTGGTCCGAAATGTGTACTTTTCGGTCTTTTTTTTGTTTTGGACCAATTCTTTTCCTTTGAGGCTAATAAATTTGTAAAAAGGAAAAAAGTAAAGTAAAGTCTTGGGCGAGACACATGGGCCTCACCTCAAAGGACAGCATGACACATGGCAACACATGGCTTTTGTGGTCTAGACACAACCTGTTTAGTCTTGTGCGAGACAGTCATGTGTTGGCCACGCGAAATTCAGCCCATTTATCCAGCTATAGTTAGAATCGTCCATCAAAATCATCTGTTAACGAATACACTTTTCAACGATTACTTCCACCTTCACATATTGCGACAAGTGATGTACTGAAGTTTTTTCCTTTTTTCGTAGATCCGTATTTTTAAAACGTTTTATCTCTTAAACCGTGCGTCCAAATTTCGAATCGTTTTCATCGTTGGCTTCTCACGTTGATAGGTTTTGATGAACTTTTTTTCACGAAAAAACAGGACGAAAAAATTGTGCCTCACGCGATAGGAAAAAAACAGAAAGCGCGTTTTTTCCTTTCCGTGAGGCACTGATCGTGCCTCTCGCGAAGTCAAACCGTGCCTCTCGCGGAAAAAAAAACAGAAACGTGTTTTTCCCCTTTTCGGGAGAGGCACGGGCATGCCTCTGGCGAAAAGAAAAGCGTGCCTTTCGCGGAAGCAAATCCGTGCGTCTCGCGAAGAAAAAAAAAACGTGTTTCTCACAAAAAAAACAAAAAATGCGTTTTTTCCTTTCCTAAAGGCACGGACGTGCCTCTCGCGAAGGCAAAACCGTGTCTCTCGCAAAAACAAAACCATGCCTCTGGCAAAAAAAACGTGTTTTTCATGTAAAAAACAAAAAACGCGTTTTTTCGCAAAAATAAAATTTTTAGTTTTTCCATCCAAAAATTACAAAAGACCAGTGAAAAACCATAACACCAAAAAATTCAGAAAAAACTTTAAAAAAACAAAAATGCGTGTGAAAAAATAAAAAATAAAATTTAAAAAAAAAACGCTCAAAGCACGATACATGACGACGGCTGGAAACACGTCAAGTAACGACGCGCGGGAGCAACCGTTGGAAGGCTCCTCAAGAAACGTTGGTAACTAGTTGTTTCCATCGTCCATGCATAATAGAAATTCCAGCCTGGCCGCAGGATTTGGTATCATATGCAAATCGGATTAGAGAACCTCGCGTGCTAGCCTCCTAACTGCACAATGTACTTCAAGATTTGTGTCTACATGACATGGGGCTAACGCTATGTGTCCGGGCTTATGACCGTGTTCCAAGTGTGATTTCGTTAAGTTTGGATTGCTTGTCACGAATGTCACGTGGTGTTCCAAGAGTGTTTGACTGGTTCATTTTTGTTTGATGCATTTGTCCTGTTTGGGACAATTTTGTATCTTGTGCTAGCTACGTGGGGTTCAGGTATGTGGGGCTGGCTTTCACGATTTTTCAAGTTTCTACAAGGTTATGTAGTAGGTTTTTTCTCTGTTTCCTCCACGAGTTCTATCAGTTTTCCTTTTATTCTATTTTCTATTAAAAAATTCGAACAATTGTTAGCATTTTTTGAAGCCATTGATAGTTTTTAATATTCGTAAACATTTTCTAAATACATGAATAATTTTTTGTAAATTCTTAAGTACCTTTGAAGTCCGTGAACAGTTTTGTAACTTCATGATTATTGTCTAAAATCCATTGAAAAATTATCTGCTAATAAATAATAAATAATAGAGAAAAATCCTTAAAATTACAAGGAAAATGAAATAAAATCTAAAGAGTCAAAGTGTCACATGGACCGTCTTTGTGTCAGCAATGGGTGGGGCATATGTCGGGCAAACGGGAGCAATTAGTTAGGGAGCGCTCCTTCATGAGCCTCCGAACGATCGCTTCCGCACGTTGTCACTTGGCGTGTTCTCGGCCGCTGTCACGTATCGCGTTTTGAGCATTTCCTTCGTATTTTTTTTAATTTTTTCGCACGTGTTTTCGGTTTTTTAGAGTGGGTTTTTTCGCACGTATGTGCCTCATGGGAAGAGAAAAAACACGTTTTCTCCTCTCTCTTTTTCTTGCGAGAGGCACGATTTTGCTTTCGCGATAGACACGATTTTGCTATCGCAAGAAGCACGATCGTGCCTCTCAGAAAGAAAAAAAAACGTGTTTTCTGCTTTCTCTTTTTTCCGCGAGAGGCACGGTTTTGCTTCTGCGAGAGGCACGGTTGTGCTATCGCAAGAGGCACGGCCGTGCCTCTCGGACAGGGAAAACGCGTTTTGTGCTCTCTTTTTTTTTCTACAAAAGATTCGGTTTTGCTTCCGAGAGAGGCACGGTTTTGCTATCACAAGAGGCACTGTCGTGCCTCTCGGAAAGGGAAAAACGTATTTTTTACTCTTTCTTTTTTCCACGAGAGGCACGGTTTTGCTATCCCGAGAGTCACGGACGTGCCTCTTGGAGAGGGAAAAAACGTGTTTTTTGCTCTCTCTCTCTTTTTTCCGCGAGAGGTACCGTTTTGCTCCCACGAGAGGCACGGTTTTGCTGCCGCGAGAGGCACGACCGTGCATCTCGGAAAGGAAAAAATGCAGGTTTTATTCCGGGTTTTTTCATGAAAAAAAGTTTGTCAAAACCTATCAACATGGGATCTAGTTTTGAAGATCTCGACGCGAGAAACACAGCGGTTAAAACAGTTTAAGATTTGAACGCACGGGTTAGAAGATAAAATATTTCAAAAATACGGATCTATGAAAAAAAAGAAAAAACTTCCAGGTTGCGACAAGTGGCACGCATGTAATACGCCACTTGTCGCAATCAGAGAGATGAAAGTAATCGCTGAAAGGTATACTCGCTTGTCGCAATCAGAGAGATGGGAGTAATCGTTGAAAGGTATACACGCTAATTAGTGATTTCACGGATAACCCCTATTTGGCGCTGTAGGCGCCGGTTATAGTGTAATTTTCCTAACCGACGCAGTCGCATGAGCTGGGCTCGGCCCATATTATCTTTTTTCTGTCGTACAAAGAACAAAAACAAAGCGTGCGTCGATCAAGATTCTATCCTACGATGTCTTAGTGATTCGCACGATGCAATAACCTATCGACCGTCGACCATCAGTTATTCAACTACCGCTTCTTACCTATTTTCTACTAGTACATCCTTTTCCTTTTTTTATTTTTTTATTTTCTTTTGTCTTTCTTTATTTATTCGGAAGGGTTTTGTTCTGGTTTTTACTATTTTTCTTTGTTCGTTTTTTCGTTTTTGTTCTTTTCCTTTTTTCAAATTTGAAGAACTTTCTTTCAAATTCGATGAATTTTTTTTCAAAATTGATGAACTCTTTTTCAAAATCGATGAACTCTTTTTCAAATACGATGGACTCTTTTCAAAATCAATGAACTCTTTTTTACAATTGATGAACTAATTTTAAAATCCAATGAATGTTTTCCCGCACTAGATGAAGTTTTTTTAAATTTATGAACTATTTCCAAATTTGATGAACTATTCCTTAAATTGATGAACCTTTTTAAAAGTTTGTGAACTTTTTTATCAAATTGGTGAACTTTTTTCTTTCTTGTGAAATTTTTTCAAATTCGTGAACTTTTTTCAAACTCACAAACTTTTATTAAATTAGAGATATTTTAAAATTTTGTAAAAAATTTCTCAAATTAGTGAATTTTAAATATCCGTACTCTTTTTTAATACGTGAGGCTTTTCTTTTTGAAAACAATTCGTGAATTTTTAAAAAATATGTGAACTTCCATTTTTTGGAACAAGGCAGCTACTTTTCTTATTAAATTTATTCGAAGTAGTATTGATCACTACTACCATTTAGTTCTAGTGGTTGGTTCAAGGATCAGCCTTGTTCCATGGCAAGCTGAAGGTCGGCCCGGCCTGATTATTCTCGTATTGTGAAAGGAAGGTGTCAAGTTAAAAAATTATGCTGATGGATCGGGAAGCTCCTATTTGTGGCATTTCCTATTTGGCGCCATAGACATCAGTTAATGTGCATTTTTTGTTACCTGTCGCATGTGGCGTTCGAATTGGCCCATCAAGGCGATGTTGCGAGCGTTGGTTCGGTTAGACGATGCTGAAGGTGCGGTATAGGAGATCCCCATATGTTGTGTCGAGTAAAAGGGTTGTGATGTTCCCAGCCGGGAGGCCTGGTTTGAGGATCAGCCTTGTTCCATGGCAAGCTGAAGGCCGGCCCAGCCTGATTATTCTCATATCGTGAAAGGAAGCTGTCAAGTCAAAAAACTATGCTCATGGGTCGGGAGCTCCTATTTCCAGCATTTCCTATTTGGCGTCACAGGCGTGAGTTAATGTGCATTTTTTGTTACCTCGCGCATGTGGCGTTCGAACTGGGACGGCCCATCAAAGGCTTTTGACTTTTTTTTTGCAAATTCAATGATTTTTTTAAATATGGATGATTTTTTGAAATTTGATGAACATCTTTTTGAAAATGGATGAAATTCTTTAAGATTTATGAACTTCTTTTCAGTTCAATTAACTTTTTTAAATAATACATGGAGTTTTTTTTGAATCTTTATGAACTTCCTTCAAATTTATTGAACTTTTTAAAAGTTTAATGAACTTTTCCTAAATTGGATGAACTTTGTTTCATTTTCAATGAACTTTTTTTCAAAATTGGTGAGCCTTTTTTAAATATTTGAAGTTTTTTTCCAAATGGTTGAGTCTTTTTTTTAATCTGTAAACCTTTTTTGATTTTATAATTTTTTTCATAACAAAAAATCAGAAAAGGAAAAAAACTGGAAAGCACTCTAATGGACTGACTCATACTAGGCATCGAATCGTTAAAAGCCACATGCAGCGCTGCATAGGAGTTCCCTCAATTTGTCACTAACTACAGGAAGGAGGTGCGTGCGAAATGACTAGTTAGCGAATACACCTCCAACGATTACTCCATCTTCATAGGTTGCGACAAGTGGCGCACTGCATGCGTGCCACTTGTCGCAATCCGGGACTTTTCCCTTTTTTCGTAGATCCGTATTTTCAAAACGTTTTATCTTCTAAACCGTGTGTTCAAATCTCGTACCGTTCTCATCATTAGCTTTCTCGCGTCGAGATCTTCAAAACTAGATCCCATGTTGATAGGTTTTGACGAACTTTTTTTTTCATGAAAAAAACGAAAGAAAACAACCGGACCAAAAAACTGCGCCTCACGCGATAGAAAAAAACTGAAAACGCGCTTTTTTCCCTTTCCGAGAGGCACGGGTCGTGCCTCTCGCGAAGGCAAAACCGTGCCTCTCGCGGAAGCAAACTCGTACCTCTCGCGGGAAAAAAAGAACAGAAAACGCGTTTTTCCCCTTTTCGGAAGAGGCACGGGCGTGTCTCTCGCAAAGGCAAAACCGTGCCTTTTGCGAAAGCAAAACCGTGCCTCTCGCAAAAAAAAACAGAAAATGCATTTTTTTTCCTTTCAGGCGTGCCTCTCGTGAAGGCAAAACCGTGTCTCTCGTAAAAAAAAACAGAAAACACGTTTTATTTTCCTTTCCAAAAGGCATGGGCGTGCCTCTCGCGAAGGCAAAACTGTGTCTCTCGCAAAAATATGAAAACACATTTTTTTCCTTTCCAAGAGGCACGGCTGTGCCTCTCGCAAAAAAAAAAAGAAACGAATTTTCGCGTAAAAAAACGTGTTTTTTTAGAAAAAAAAATGCTTTTTTTTCTTCCAAAAGTTACGAAAGACCGGTGAAAAACCATAACACCAAAAAAATCAGAAAATAACCACTCAAAAAGGATGAAAACGCGTGCGAAAAAATTAAAAAAGGAACAAAATCCGAAGGAAACGCTCTTAGCACGACACGTGGCGACGGTTCGAAAAAGTGGCATCGCGCAGGAACGATCGCTGGAAGACTCCCGAGGAAGCGCTCGCCGGCTAGTTGCTCCCAGACGCGTGCCGCACGGGGGGGGGGGGGGGGGGGCGACTGGACGGCCCAGCTTTCTTTTTTGTCCCAAAAAAATCTGATAATTTCCTCTATTTTTTTCTGTTTCTTTTTTTCCTTTTCTGCTCAGTACCTTTTTTTTGGTTCATTTGTTCTTTCCTTTTCCCTTTTATTTGCTAACTTAAAGCAAAAAATATTTTTCGAATTTGAAGAACAATTTTTCAAAATACAGAACATTTTTTGAAAATCGAGAACATTTTTTACAAAATTATGAACAAAGTTTGAAAAACGACAATGTTTCGAAATTTGGAACATTTTTTAAAAGCAAGAACATTTTTCGAAAATTATAAACAATTTTAGAACACGAACTTAGTTTAAAAATTGAACAAAAGTTTCATATTTTGGTCATAGTGTCTTGCGTCTACTTTAATAATAGTCCTTCCATTTATTTGGACAACATTCACAATAGCAAATTAATATCATTAGACCCATCACAGAATCAATTGATGGACCTTTCTATAAGCAAACATTTAATACTGAATTAAACTACACACTAAATCAGTATCAGATATTGTTATGGAACCAACCGTAATCGGGCATGCATCAAGAAAGTAGTATCAGATATTGATATGGGTCCAATAATGGATCATGTCCTATGCGCCAAGGATCGGCCACATTGATTGGTACTGTTAGATAGATATATGGTGTATAAGGACATGCATTCAGTCATTTCCGTCTATCTATTCAACCATGTCCCGGCGCTTCTATTTAAACGCCCCCGGTTCACATGTCATGACCCTCCACTGCTCTGAGTATCTGACTGATCTCAACTCTCAAGCTTCCAAACCTCGCTGATCGATCCAAAGCCAGCAGCCATGAGGAGCAGCATCCCCCTCGTCATCGGCGTGGTCGCCGTCATCTACGCCGTCGCCATGCCCGCCACGGCGATGCCCGGCGGGTGGGAACACATCGGTAACATCAAGGACCCGAGGATCCAGAGGCTCGGCAAGTGGGCGGTGGCGGAGCACGTGAAGCAGGCGAGAGACAGGCTGAGGTTCAGCAAGGTGGTGCTGGGCACGGTGCAGGTGGTGTCGGGCTTCAACTACCGGCTCCTCGTCCAGGCGCTGGACGGCGCCGGCAAGAAGGGCGCGTACAAGGCGGAGGTGTACGAGGAGGCAGCCGGCAAAGGGCGCAAACTCGTCTCCTTCACCCCGGTCGACAAAAAGGCGTAGGCCTTTTGGTGTATTTTTTGTAGTTCTTGATGGACATCCGTCACAACTCACAAGAAATATTAATCGGGCAACGAAAGTTGCAGATCCAACTGCTTTACCTTTGCCTCACATCACATAATCTACATGTGTATTGAGAAACTGATGGAAAACGTGGATGCCTTACATTCTACTAGTACAATTTTGAATTTGAAAGCCTGAGAGAACAGAATTGCTAAGTTCAGTTCTCTCTGCAAAAAAGTCAAAGCCTTCTTTGCCACCAAAGATTTTATGCTATCTACACCATCAGATATGAGATGGTTCCCGTTTCGAAGGGGGAAAAAAATATGAGATGGTTTTCCGGGTTCTACAGTTGAGGAGCCAACCAGTCAGTACTCACAAACTCACAAGCTTATCTCATGCCTCCACGAGCCCTTTGCTACGTGCTTTCTTCTTCCCGCCCTTCCCCTCCTTCGGACTTGCTTGACCGTTCTCTTCGACTTCGGTTTCTATTTTAGCGAAAATAGGCTTCGGCTCCATCATTGCCTGGCCTGCTTTAAGGGCTCCCCATTTGGTATCATCCTGCAGGACAGTTCAACACAGGGTTGTAAGCAAGCCATGCCACTGGAAAAAAATTGTATTGCAGATTTGCTATTTATAGGTTTGAACATTGTGTTCTCTGAGGGTATTAGTTCATATACAGCCTAGACAACGGCTGTAAAATACTATGCAAAATTGGGTTTAGACCTAAATAGCATATCCCTGGACATATAAGAACATACCCATCTCAACGTACGAAACTGGTCTTCTGTGAAACCAAGCTGTGTATAAATCCTCAACGAAAGGCTTGGAGTGATTGGAGACAACGCTATTGCAATTATTCTCATTGCCTCTAGAATAATGACGAGATCCTGTGGTGAAGTGAAGATAAAAAATAATGAATAAGGAAAATGTCACAGACAAAATAAAATAATAACATGCCAACAAAATTCTACTCCCTCCAATCCGGTACAAAGTTGTACTGAAGCTGCGACAATTAATTTGGATCGGAGGGAGTAATAGCAATAAGCATCTGAAATATTTAGCATAAACAATTCCATTATCTATTCCACCAACAATGGAGTTCGAATTTGTAGACAATTAGTGACTATGTCTATATGTCACACATCAAACAAATAACACAAACTAGCCACCCAAAAATCATCACAACGATTCATCAGAACGACTAGAGTTATGTTATAGTTTCATTTACAGCCGTAAAAATAGAGCTGCTGTGAAATCGGAATAAGGTACTCTCAGATGTAGAGAATATAAAGAATTTTGAAGCTCACAGAGAGCTCTTCTGTTCGAAAGTGGGTTTCTTTTACAAACATAAAAAGAAGCAACTGATGCTCATGCAGTTTGACCTTGTCAGCATTAAATTGTGGCAAGTAAAATCTGAAACAAACACGACAAGCCCAAAAGGAAGAGAAATAGATATAGTGTCAACTTTCAAGTGTTTACCTTTGCAGCCTGTTCAGCAACCTCACCCCCTTGCTTGAAACAAGACCATGGTGCTTGCTCGTCAATGTACAAGTTTCCCAAGTTACCAATTTCTAGAACAGTTTCACATGCTGATGTCAACGAAAGATTTTCATAATGACCCTTCGCCTTGTCCACCTGTATAAACAATATCACTGTAACACCAACAGATACAGCAGAAGTGCAGTACATGCAAACATGTGTTAAAAAAATCTTTTATTAGGCAGATGGATAGCAAGTGATGATCTGAAATATCCAAATGCAACATGTGATCAAGTGGAACCAATTCATAATGGACAACACGTGCTGACAGTGTCTGAAGACTTTGTTTGCTCATTGTCGCATGTCAATTCAGCGAACATCATATCCATAACTATTGCTCCAAGAAGAGAAATAATAAAACAGTTCATCTAGGATCATTATGGTGGATGTCTTACTTTCTGTAGGCTAAGAAACAGAACTTAAAGGACCACTAACAAGATTATTCTGGTCTCGATGTAACACACATTAAACTCTTATAATGGCACACGTAAGCTTCAAACGTCAGCATGGCCTCCAAATTTATGGAGATTGTAACCAAACAAGGAGCAATCATTACATATAAAGGGCTTCAAGCTTTTGTAATGCATAATTGAAAACGATTTCCCTCAAAGAATTTTGTGTATTTAGACCATTTACTGTCTAGAAACTTTATAAAGCCAATTCGGACAACT
This sequence comes from Hordeum vulgare subsp. vulgare, assembly GCF_904849725.1. Lineage (NCBI taxonomy): Eukaryota > Viridiplantae > Streptophyta > Magnoliopsida > Poales > Poaceae > Hordeum > Hordeum vulgare. The sequence goes on from NC_058521.1 coordinate 539,451,976, forward strand.
TACACACCATCAGAAGTAATGCAATGACAGATCAATTGTTTATCATCAGTTCCCACGTTGCTGCCAGCGTACTTCACCAAGATACCGAAGAGACCAACTTACCAAGTTTTCAACATTATTCTTGAATGAATTGCCATCTGCAGCAGCAATTGAATCAAAAGCTAGCATGGAATTGCAGTTCTTTTTTAGGAGACCAAGTGTGCGGTTGAGAAGATTTCCTGTTCAGATGAAAACAGTATCATCACTAGTAAATTAAGACGGTCAGTTAACACCAACTAAAGCAGAAGTCAAAAATAAATGAATAAAAGTTTTAGCGCACATAAATACCAATTGTGTTAGCAAGATGTGCGTTGACTGTATTGATAAAACGTTCTTCTGAATAGTCCCCGTCATTGCCAAATTCTACTTCCCGCAAGAAGAAGTACCTAACAGCATCTGCGCCAAATCTGCCTACTAGATCCTTTGGTTCAAGTGTGTTGCCTAGTGATTTTCCCATCTTCATGCCATCCTAAAATTTGAAAAATAAAAAGCAGCTGCATGAAATAAAAGTGATTTAATGAGATAAAGGTGGCTGGGAGCCTAGATAGAATCTATATTTGTTACTCATCAACACAACTACAAAGCAGTTGCTGTTTTTCACAATATCTGTCCAAGACAACCATGCGCACTAATGAGGCGCAAAATTCATAATAGGTAATGCCATTGGACCATACATGTCCCTATAAAATGAAGGACTACTCCTACTCAACCTGTCCTGCAGCAATGAAAAAACTATTGTGAACTAGAATTTCCCAGAAAAATGGACAATGTTACAAAAGGAAGGAGAAGACAAACATTTATTTCACATAAGAAGGAGAAGATAAGTTCTTACAATTAGAAGTACACACAGAGTAGAGGGTTGTAAACTTGAAAAATCAAGGAAGAAGGTGGCCAAAAATACAGAATTATCTATGAGCTACAAAGCCATAACTATATGACAACATGGGAAATGCCAACGGGTATAAGGATGAATGCTAATACATATATACACTAATATAGGGGTGCTAACGTCAAGCTCTAGAAAACTGAAATTTGTAGGAGGGGAAGACTAGAGCCATAAAGCAGGAATAAGGAAATTCAACAATGCAGCATCCGATGCCAAATGTCTAGATGGAAAATGCACATGTAGTTGCAGGAAAAGGCCTTATCAACCAACATACGATGATCACATAGACATGCTCAAAATACGATGTACTGTATGGTGCTATATCATTATGAGTTGAGGTGGAAACAAGAACATTGGAAAAATGTGAGGTCACCTTTGTCAAGAATCCATGACCAAAAACTGCATCAGGAACGCTTATCCCTGCTGACATTAACATTGCTGGCCAATAAATTGCATGAAACCGCAATATGTCCTGAGGTACATGTACAAGAGATTGTCACAAATCGGATGAACATATAAAACAAAGAAGTTATCTAATATCATTGCTTTTAAACGGGACAAAATGTCAATATCTACAGTGACCAGCTCCAAGTATATTGTTCTTGAAGCAGTAGATTAGTACATTTATCTCCAGGTATTATGAAACATAATAAAATTCATCAGATTTAACATATGAGAAGAGATGTATTGTTCTTTTCTATTTCTTAGCTGTCACACATCTCTCACTTTTGGAAATTAGGGGATGCGTCTGTCGAAATTGTTTCAACTGTGACATACCAGAGCCAAGTCACCAAACCCAGCATGACACATGATGTTTTTATTAGTGTAAGTAACTGCAGCTGAGGCACAAGGGCCCTATTGAAACAAGTTTAAATAAAATAGCATCTAATCCTGAGAACTGGAAGAAGTGAAACTTGTCCCTGATTTTCGCTATATGAAAAACTGAGTGGCTATGTGATGTTAGTTGGTTAATATATATAGATCAACATAAAGGAGTTTATGCTTGTTTATTCGTTTGACCAATGTCATATTCAGCACTTTCTCTTAGCAGCACTAAAAAAAAGTGGTACTATCCAAGTTCACATCAAAATGAGAGCTCCTTACAACCATAAGTAGAAATCGATCAACATGGACCAAAGAACATTTTAAACGTGAATAGAGAAGCATATGGTGTTTTGTCGTAAGTTGAAACAGGAAATATTAATGTTTGAAGAAGCTGCAAAAGTTATTTGCCCAAAACCGACCTTTCCTATCAGGTGTAGAGATGCAGGCCAACCCCGATCAACAGCTTGCTGCAAACTTGCCTGTTCCCCGTCATCTAGGGATGCTGAAAGATAACTAAAGAAACAAACATGCAGAAATGAACAACCAGTCGAAACAAAGTAATAGGCAATGCTACATAAGACGTACTCTAGCCTCATTTCAAGATTTCAAGTCTGCAAGTTAACTGCTCTTATTACATGCATGGACCAAGAGACTGGGGCATCTTTTGCTTTTGCATATAAAGTTTACAGTTTCGAGTAAACAAAAGAACAATTCATCTAAGAATTTTCATTGCCAAACATGAATATAAATCAATGAAGTTGAGTATATTCGATACTTGCATGGTAGGATTAAACAGAGGACATCAATATCAGACAACACACCGCATAGAGCCATATCTATCCAGTTGAATTTGAGTAAGAATATGCAACCTGTTCATGCTTACTAACATGCCAAGCAGCAGGTATGAAACATACAAACATACCCTAATAAGGCATCAAACCACACATATATTGTTTGTTTGGTGTCATTTGGCACTGGAATACCCCACTCGACAGATGCGCGAGAAATAGAGAAGTCTCTCAATCCACTTTTAATCCAGCCTTCGACCTACAGCTGTGTCTTAATTAGTAAAATAACAACGAAATAAGGGCATTCTAAAACCATGAAAATAAACGCATGTGAGCTGAAAGACTGGCAATTAAGTCAAGGTTCATATTTTTACTGGAAGCTCAAACATGAAGCACAGTATGAAATTATGAATCTTGGACACTTATATAAGGAAAAAAATCCTATCACTGCACACAAAACCAAGGTGTGTTACAGTCAGAAGAACAGAGGCTACTTAATAAAGTGCATTATGGTCAGTCAATGTGTAGGCATGCGCCGATGCACATATGTATTTTGAGATGTCAAAGTTGAGATCCCATCTTGCTAGCTCAAAGAAAATAAACATGTAATGGCCAGGCTTCAAGTGGTCAGTAAGCTTCTTAGACAAAACTTGATTACAAATATGGACTGGGGAAATTGCCAGTAAATACATCGGTGACAAAGTCCAGGATTGGATTGAACAACCATGGCTCCCCAATGCCAAACTCTCGCTGTAAGCCGCTAAATCCTGACATGATATTACTGTAAAAGCTAGGGATTACATGAGAACCGTTGTGATCTAAAGACACTCTTCACTGTTTATCAACAATTTTAACTTCCACCATATACACAGCACCCTTTGGAAGCTTTCTTTTTCAGAACTGGTAAACACTGAGATCTAGGTTCTACTCTCTCCGTCCCAAAATAAGTGACTCAACTTTATACTAACTTTGTACTAAAGTTAGTACAAAGTTGAGTCACTTATTTTGGGACGAAGGGAGTAATATTTAAGCTAGTTAGGTATTTATAAGCTAGTTAGGTATTAGGACAATATCTAAGTGGCTAGAAAGGAAATGTATTGTGACAACGTTTGTTCAACATGCCAACGGCACTTCTTGGCAAGAAGGAATGCAACAACCCAACAAAATCCACATGGTTTGTTACATATTTGACTGCACAGATGTATTTGCGAAAATCATGTCAAATCTTCAATAGTCCATATGCTGGCATGATGCATATTTTTTTTAATCTGTCAGTAGTCAAATTAATATAATAAGAATCTCCATTTAATAAACAAATAGTTCTACACTTTTCATCATAATTTTTAGCAGTAACTCAATAAGCACACATAAGATTGAACAAAACATTATAGAGGATAATGCCTCACCTCGTGCAAACGATGTGATGGCCTTACAAAATTGGGATTTCTTGTCAGTAGCTCTTCTAATTTATGCTGATATTTTGACAAGGCAAAGAAATAGTTATCTTCCTTTCTAGGTACACAAGGCTTCAGGTGCACAGGACAGTAATTATTTTCCGCCAACTCTTTTTCATCCTGTGCGTAATAACAAAAAAGACATTATTATTTGGTAAAATCACGAACACAGAACTGTAGAGATAATCTGTACAGATGCCCATGATTACGCTTGTTATAATTAACCATTCATGCATGTATAAATACATTTACCTAAAAAAATGTGCTAGTGCTGCTATATGAGAAAGGTATAAAGAAGCTTGCCTTGTACTCCTCGCAGCTGACACAGTAAAGCCCTTCGTAATCAGCCCTATATATGTCACCACTACTTAGAACTCTAGAATAGAAGTCATTAACAACAGCCTCGTGCTTAGGATCGGTTGTGCGAATAAACTTATCATACTCGATGTCTAGCTGCAAGCAAAAACAAAGTTGGAAGAGAAATGTGAGCTCCAGATTTATGACATGTTGTGAAATGGTAGACTGAAATACTTTGTGTTGTGACATACATCAGCCCAAAGCATCTTGTATGAATTTGAAATTATATCGCAGTGCTCCTTGGGGTTTCTACCACTGGCCTCTGCAGAGGTGGCAATTTTTTCACCATGTTCATCTGTTCCAGTGATGAATATAACCCTCTTCTCTAGCAATCTCTGCAACCAGATAAGCACCATGAACAAACTCTTAGACAAGGAGTTGGGCAGCAAAAAAAGCACGCAATGCTCCCAGTGGCTCAAATAGTCTGGCAAACAAATGGTCGAACTGGAAATATTTGCATTGCTAACACATTAAGATACTATATGAAGTCTGTGCATCAGCATTCCTGCACCACATCTGCACTGGCATGTCCATCGCTTGACTAGAGAACAACGAAGCGCAACAGTCACTGTTACTGTTTCATACGGGTTGCGTATCGCATATGTGCCAGCATGTGGATCTCGAGTAATGTACTCAAATTCCAGACACGAACTTGTAAAAATTGTGTGGAGGCTCGCCTGGAATCGGGCGACGGCGTCGGCGGCGATGGTCGTGTACGCGCTGCCCATGTGCGGCGGCGCGTTGACGTAGTACAGCGGCGTGGTGAGCACATAGGGTGGCGGCGCGGGCGCGGAGGCATCTGAGGACGAGGAGATTGAGGCGCAACAGCGGGCGCGGCCGCGGCGGTGGGGCGCGGAGGCGAGGGGACGGGCCGGGGGTGAGGCGAAGGCCAGCCGACGGGCGGTGGCTCCGATGGAGGAGGGGGCGCAGAAGAAGGCCCGCCCAGCGGCCATGGAGGAGGAGAGGGGAGACAGGGAGTGGGTTAGGGAGGGGTTTTGGGTCGCGTTCGTGAGGCCGAGAGAGCAGATGTTTGAGGTGGGGGACGATGGGAATGGGATGCAGCCAACCCTAATCCAAATGAAATTCGTAGATTTCTTTATGCTCCTTTGATTCAAAGGAATTTCACAGGTTTTGTAAAGGATTTAGGTTTACTAAGTAAAAATGTCCGTACGTTGCAATGAAAATATAAAAAATACATATAACGCTACATCCGATAAGGTTGCTTCTCTAAACTTGTAAGGATGTTGCTAACAAAATGATTAAAAAATGACAGAAAACTTTTACTTAGGAACGACATTTCAATGATCTCATCACGGTGATATCAGAGTTGGCAACATCTGATTCACGTCACATATGGCACATATCTTGGTATGAGTCCAACAAAAAATCAGATAAGGGACGATATCTAGATTGTTGACGGTATCTAAATTAGTATATTGATGTGGGTAATTGGAAAATTTCTCACCAACCGTGACATATATTTGCGGTGGTCGTTATATATTGAATGGCAAGATTCATAATTTACATGCATGAATTCAAATCTTTTTTATTGAACGGATTCTAATCATTGCAGGTGTTTCACATTGCGAGCAAATACCATAGACAAACGTATATATGCATATCACATCCGATATCAAGAGAAAATATATGAAAAGACACTAAGGATTAATCTCATACAGGATGGATCAAGAAACAAATTAATATATGTTATTCGACAACTTCAATTAGCCGGAGAAACAACCCAAATCCAATCTTGTCCCTAGCGAGTCATCTATGCTACCACTTGCCCTCTTTGTCACTGTCGCCGACTCTTGTTGGACGGTAATCCTGCAGTCAGATATAGTAGATCAATTGTTATTGTACAATGTACATAATAAAATCTGAATATGTTTGAAACACAACAAATGCTGCAAAACGAAGGCATCTCAGTTTAAGAAGATAGACATTGTAAGGTTAAAATGATAAGCCATGTCATTAAATGAGTTTAACTACTAATTCTTAATTTGCCCAAACACTTTAAGCAAATTCAGAAGGACGCTTTAGCTTATATAAAAAGAAGTGCTAGCATTATGCTACTAAGTACTACTGGCTTCATTCAGATCGTCAATTAAATAATCTATTGCAACATTAAGAGAAAGGAGACGAGATACATTTTTGCATACAGATTTCAATCAAAAATATCAACTAAGTTTCACAAACAAACACATACCGGGAACAGAGAGACATAGTAATCCTCGATAGTAAGCATACTATTCCAGTCAAATATGCTTCCATTTTCCAAGGAAAAACAAACGACTATACCCCAAAACTTCCCCTGCCAGACACAGCCAAAAGTAGCAGCAGTCAGCACAAAACACTCAAATGAACGTTGAGAATAGTGCAATAACCATTAGATAAACTTGCGAAATCAGTACTGAAAAAGGCATGAAACTGGGATTTCCTGAAGATCTCGTTCGTCACAATTTTAGAGAAAGAAGTGGACGTCTGCGCAGCGCAAGCAAAGACTTTGGCTCGGCGACACAATTCATTGCAAGATGTTAGACACTTGAACACAACAAGGAACTAATTCCGCTATCCGACTTCATATAAGTGTCTAAATCTGCGGGTATTTAAAACTGGAGTCTGAACCTTCACGAGCACCTATTCCCCAGTCACCCGTAGTAGTAGGAATCCGGCCATCGGGCAGCGCCACTCCCCCTTGTTGGGGAACGTCGCATGGGAAACAAAAAAATTCCTACGCACACGAAGACCTGTCATGGTGATGTCCATCTACGAGAGGAGATCTGGATCTACGTACCCTTGTAGATCGCACAGCAGGAAGCGTTAAGAAACGCGGTTGATGTAGTGGAACGTCTTCACGTCCCTCGAACCGCCCCACGAACCGCCCCGCGATCCGTCCCACGATCCGTCCCATGATTCGTCCCACGAACCGTCTCGCGATCCGTTGCACGAACCGTCTTGCGATCCATCTTACGATCCGTTCCGATCTAGTGCCGAACGGCGGCACCTCCGCGTTCAGCACACGTACAGCTCGATGACGATCTCCACCTTCTTGATCCAACAAGAGGGGGCGGAGAGGTAGAAGAGTTCTCCGGCAGCGTGACGACGCTCCGGTGGTGGTGACGATCTAATCCTGCAGGGCTCCGCCCGAGCTCCGCAGAAATACGATCTAGAGAAAAAACTGCGTGGTATAGGATCGAGCATCACGTGGCAAAGTTGTGTCTCAAAAACCCTCAATATCTCTAGTATATATAGGAGGGAGGGAGGGGAGGAGGCAGCCTCAAACCCTCAAGGTTTGGTCGAAATTTGAGGTGGAGGGGTCCTACTCCAATCCTACTTGGAGTAGGATTCCACCTTCCCACTTGGAAACTCTTTCCACCTTGTATTTTTTCCTTCTCAAACCTTATGGGCCTTAGTGGGAACTTATTCCAGCCCACTAGGGGCTTGTTTATCTCTTCCCATAGCCCATGAGACCCCTTGGGGCGTGACACCCCTCCCGATGGTCCCCGGCACCCCTCCCGGCACTCCCGGTACACTACCGATGAGCCCGAAACTTTTCCGGTGACCAAAACAGGACTTCCTATATATCAATCTTTACCTCCGGACCATTTCGGAGCTCCTCGTGACGTCCTGGATCTCATCTGGGACTCCGAACAACTTTCGGTTACCAACACCTATAACTCAACTATACCGAAACGTCACCGAACCTTGAGTGTGCAGACCCTGCGGGTTCGAAAACTATGTAGACATGACCCGAGACACTCCTCGGTCAATATCCAATAGCGGGACCTGGATGCCCATATTGGATCCTACATATCATCCGAAGATCTTATCGGTTGAACCTCAGTGTCAAGGATTCATATAACCACGTATGTCATTCCCTTTGTCCTTCGGTATGTTACTTGCCCGAGATTTGATCGTCGGTATCCGCATACCTATTTCAATCTCGTTACCAGCAAGTCTCTTTACTCGTTCCGTAATACAAGATCCCGTGACTTACACTTAGTCACATCGTTTGCAAGGCTTGTGTGTGATGTTGTATTACCGAGTGGGCCCCGAGATACCTCTCCGTCACATGGAGTGATAAATCCCGGTCTTGATCCATACTAACTCAACGGACACCTTCGGATATACCTGTAGAGCACCTTTATAGTCACCCAGTTACGTTGCAACGTTTGATGCACACAAGGTATTCCTTCGGTGCCAGTGAGTTATATGATCGCATGGTCATAGGAACAAATACTTGACACGCAAAAAACAATAGCAATAAAACAACACGATCAATATGCTACGTTCATAGTTTGGGTCTTGTCCATCACATGATTATCCTAATGACGTGATCCCGTTATCAAGTGACAACACTGTTGGGGAACGTCGCATGGGAAACAAAAAATTTCCTACGTGCACGAAGACCTATCATGGTGATGTCCATCTACGAGAGGGGATGAGTGATCTACGTACCCTTGTAGATCGTACAGCAGAAGCGTTAGAGAACGCGGTTGATGTAGTGGAACGTCCTCACGTCCCTCGATCCGCCCCGCGAACAATCCCGCGATCAGTCCCACGATCTAGTACCGAACGGACGGCAGCTCCGCGTTCAGCACACGTACAGCTCGACGATGATCTCGGCCTTCTTGATCCAGCAAGAGAGACGGAGAGGTAGAAGAGTTCTCCGGCAGCGTGACGGCGCTCCGGAGGTTGGTGATGATCTTGTCTCAGCAGGGCTCCGCCCGAGCTCCGCAGAAACGCGATCTAGAGGAAAAACTATGGAGGTATGTGGTCGGGCAGCCGTGAGAAAGTCGTCTCAAATCAGCCCTAATTGCTCCATATATATAGGAGGAGGGAGGGGGACCTTGCCTTGGGGTCCAAGGGACCCTCAAGGGGTCGGCCGAGCCAAGGGGGGGAGGACTCCCCCCCCAAACCGAGTTGGACTTGGTTTGGTGGGAGGAGTCCCCCTCCCTTCCCACTTCCTCCCTCTCTTTTTTCTTTTCCTTTGATTTCCTTTTCTTGGCGCATAGGCCCCCTTGGGGCTGTCCCACCAGCCCACTAAGGGTTGGTGTGTCTCCCCAAAGCCTATGGGCTTCCCCGGGGTGGGTTGCCCCCCCGGTGAACTCCCGGAACCCATTCGTCATTCCCGGTACATTCCCGGTAACTCCGAAAACCTTCCGGTAATCAAATGAGGTCATCCTATATATCAATCTTCGTTTCCGGACCATTCCGGAAACCCTCGTGACGTCCGTGATCTCATCCGGGACTCCGAACAACATCGGTAACCAACCATATAACTCAAATACGCATAAAACAACGTCGAACCTTAAGTGTGCAGACCCTGCGGGTTCGAGAACTATGTAGACATGACCCGAGAGACTCCTCGGTCAATATCCAATAGCGGGACCTAGATGCCCATATTGGATCCTACATATTCTACGAAGATCTTATCGTTTGAACCTCAGTGCCAAGGATTCGTATAATCCCGTATGTCATTCCCTTTGTCCTTCGGTATGTTACTTGCCCGAGATTCGATCGTCAGTATCCGCATACCTATTTCAATCTCGTTTACCGGCAAGTCTCTTTACTCGTTCCGTAATACAAGATCCCGCAACTTACACTAAGTTACATTGCTTGCAAGGCTTGTGTGTGATGTTGTATTACTGAGTGGGCCCCGAGATACCTCTCCGTCACACGGAGTGACAAATCCCAGTCTTGATCCATACTAACTCAACTAACACCTTCGGAGACACCTGTAGAGCATCTTTATAGTCACCCAGTTACGTTGCGACGTTTGATACACACAAAGTATTCCTCCGGTGTCAGTGAGTTATATGATCTCATGGTCATAGGAATAAATACTTGACACGCAGAAAACAGTAGCAACAAAATGACACGATCAACATGCTACGTCTATTAGTTTGGGTCTAGTCCATCACGCGATTCTCCCAATGACGTGATCCAGTTATCAAGCAACAACACCTTGTTCATAATCAGAAGACACTGACTATCATCGATCAACTGGCTAGCCAACTAGAGGCATGCTAGGGACGGTGTTTTGTCTATGTATCCACACATGTAAAGGAGTCTTTATTCAATACAATTATAGCATGGATAATAAACTATTATCTTGATACAGGAATTATAATAATAACTATACATTTATTATTGCCTCTAGGGCATAATTCCAACAGTCTCCCACTTGCACTAGAGTCAATAATCTAGCCCTCACATCACCATGTGAATTACATTGTAATAAATCTAACACCCATACAGTTCTGGTGTCGATCATGTTTTGGCCGTGGAAGAGGTTTAGTCAGCGGGTCTGCTACATTCAGATCCGTGTGCACTTTGCATATATTTACGTCCTCCTCCTCGACGTAGTCGCGGATGAGGTTGAAGCGTCGTTTGATGTGTCTGGTCTTCTTGTGAAACCTTGGTTCCTTTGCCAGGGCAATGGCACCAATGTTGTCACAGAACAAGGTTATTGGATCCAGTGCACTTGGCACCACTCCAAGATCCGTCATGAACTGCTTCATCCAGACACCCTCCTTAGCCGCCTCCGAGGCAGCCATGTACTCTGCTTCACATGTAGAATCTGCTACGACGCTTTGCTTGGAACTGCACCAGCTTACTGCACCCCCATTAAGAATAAATACGTATCCGGTTTGAGACTTAGAGTCGTCCGGATCTGTGTCAAAGCTTGCATCGACGTAACCTTTTACGGCGAGCTCTTCGTCACCTCCATACACGAGAAACATCTCCTTAGTCCTTTTCAGGTACTTCAGGATATTCTTGACCGCTGTCCAGTGATCCACTCCTGGATTACTCTAGAACCTACCTGCCATACTTATGGCCAGGCTAACATCCGGTCTAGTGCACAGCATCGCATACATGATAGAACCTATGGTTGAAGCATAGGGGACGGAGCGCATATGCTCTCTATCTTCATCAGTTGCTGGGCACTGAGTCTTACTCAATCTCGTACCTTGTAACACTGGCAAGAACCCTTTCTTGGACTGTTCCATTTTGAACCTCTTCAAAACTTTATCAAGGTATGTGCTTTGTGAAAGTCCTATCAGGCGTTTTGATCTATCCCTATAGATCTTAATGCCTAGAATGTAAGCAGCTTCTCCTAGGTCCTTCATAGAGAAACTTTTATTCAAGTAACCTTTTATGCTCTCCAAAAGCTCTACGTTGTTTCCAATCAGTAATATGTCATCCACATATAATATTAGAAATGCCACAGAGCTCCCACTCACTTTCTTGTAAATACAAGATTCTCCAACCACTTGTATAAACCCAAATGCTTTGATCACCTCATCAAAGCATTTGTTCCAACTCCGAGATGCTTGCACCAGTCCATAAATGGATCGCTGGAGTTTGCACACCTTGTCAACATTTTTAGGATCGACAAAACCTTCGGGTTGCATCATATACAACTATTCCTTAAGGAAACCGTTAAGGAACGCCGTTTTGACATCCATCTGCCAGATTTCATAATCGAAAAATGCAGCTATTGCTAACATGATTCTGACGGACTTAAGCATCGCTACGGGTGAGAAGGTCTCATCGTAGTCAACTCCTGGAACTTGTGAAAAACCCTTTGCCACAAGTCGAGCTTTATAAACGGTCACATTACCGTCAGCGTCCGTCTTCTTCTTAAAGATCCATTTGTTCTGAATAGCCTTGCGGCCCTCAGGTAGTATCTCCAAAGTCCACACTTTGTTCTCATACATGGATCCTATCTCGGATTTCATGGCTTCTAGCCATTTGTTGGAATCTGGGCCCACCATTGCTTCTTCATAATTTGCAGGTTCATTGTTGTCTAACAACATGATTGATAAGACGGGATTTCCGTACCACTCTGGAGCAGCGCGTGATCTCGTCGACCTGCGGGGTTCAACAGAAACTTGAACTGGAGTTTCATGATCATCATCATTAACTTCCTCCTCAACCGGCGTCGCAACGGCAGAGGTTTCCCCTTGCCCTGCGCCACCATCCAGAGGGATGAGAGGTTCGACAACCTCGTCAAGTTCTATCTTCCTCCCACTCAATTCTCTCGAGAGAAACTCCTTCTCGAGAAAAGTTCCGTTCTTAGCAACAAACACTTTGCCCTCGGATTTGAGATAGAAGGTGTACCCAACTGTCTCTTTTGGGTAACCTATGAAGACGCATTTTTCCGCTTTGGGTTCCAGCTTTTCAGGCTGAAGCTTTTTGACATAAGCATCACATCCCCAAACTTTAAGAAACGACAACTTTGGCCTTTTGCCATACCACGGTTCGTATGGTGTCGTCTCAACGGATTTTGATGGTGCCCTATTTAAAGTGAATGCAGCTGTTTCTAATGCATATCCCCAAAATGATAACGGCAAATCAGTAAGAGACATCATAGATCGCACCATCTCTAACAAAGTACGATTACGACGTTCAGACACACCATTGCGCTGTGGTGTTCCAGGCGGTGTTAACTGTGAAACAATTCCACATTGTCTTAAGTGAGTACCAAACTCGAAACTCAGATATTCACCCCCACGATCAGACCGTAGGAACTTGATCTTCTTGTTACGATGATTTTCCACTTCACTCTGAAATTGCTTGAACTTTTCAAATGTTTCAGACTTGTGCTTCATCAAGTAGACATAACCATATCTACTTAAGTCGTCAGTGAAGGTGAGGAAATAACGATATCTGCCGCGTGCCTCCACGCTCATTGGACCACACACATCGGTATGTATGATTTCCAACAAGTCACTTGCACGCTCCATTGTTCCGGAGCACGGAGTCTTAGTCATCTTGCCCATGAGGCATGGTTCGCACGTGTCAAGTGAATCAAAGTCAAGTGACTCCAAAAGCCCATCAGCATGGAGTTTCTTCATGCGCTTTACACCAATATGACCCAAGCGGCAGTGCCACAAAAATATGGCGCTATCATTGTTTACTCTAACTCTTTTGGTCTCAATGTTATGTATATGCGTATCGCTATCAAGATTCAATATGAACAATCCTCTCACATTCGATGCATGACCATAAAAGATGTTACTCATAGAAATAGAACAACCATTATTCTCAGACTTAAAAAAGTAACCGTCTCGCAATAAACAAGATCCAGATATAATGTTCATGCTCAACGCAGGCACTATAATAACAATGATTTAAGTTCATCACTAATCCCGATGGTAGCTGAAGTGACACTGTGCCGACGGCGATTGCATCAACCTTGGAACCATTTCCTACGCGCATCGTCACTTCGTCTTTCGCCAGCCTTCGTCTATTCCGCAGTTCCTGTTTCGAGTTGCAAATGTGAGCAACAGAACCGGTATCGAATACCCAGGCACTACTACGAGATCCGGTTAAGTACACATCAATAACATGTATATCAAACATACCTGATTTTTCTTTGCCCGCCAGATACTTGGGGCAATTGCGCTTCCAGTGACCCATACCCTTGCAATAGAAGCACTCTGTTTCAGGCTTAGGTCCAGCCTTGGGTTTCTTCGGCGGATTGGCAACAGGCTTGCCGCTCTTCTTCGAATTGCCCTTCTTGCCTTTGTCGTTTCTCTTGAAACTAGTGGTCTTGCTCACCATCAACACTTGATGCTCTTTACGGAGTTCAGACTCTGCGACTTTCAGCATCGCAAACAACTCGCCGGGAGACTTGTTCATCCCTTGCATGTTGTAGTTCAACACAAAGCCTTTATAGCTTGGCGGCAGTGATTGAAGGATTCTGTCAGTGATAGCTTCTTGCGGGAGTTCAATCCCCAGTTCAGCTAGACGGTTTTAGTACCCAGACATTTTGAGCACATGTTCACCGATAGACGAGTTTTCCTCCATCTTGCAAGCATAGAATTTATCGGAGGTCTCATACCTCTCGATCCGGGCGTTCTTCTGAAAGATAAACTTCAACTCCTGGAACATCTCAAATGCTCCATGACGCTCAAAGCGACGTTGAAGTCCCGGTTCTAAGCCATACAAGACTGCACATTGAACTATTGGGTAGTCCTCCTTACGCGCTAACCAAGCGTTCTTAACATCCTGATCAGCCGTAGCGGGTGGTTCATCTCCCAGCGCAGCATTAAGGACATAATCCTTCTTCCCAGCTTGTAAGATTAGCTTAAGATTACGAGTCCAGTCTACAAAGTTGCTTCCATCATCTTTCAACTTAGCTTTCTCTAGGAACGTATTAAAATTCAGGATGACACTTGCGTGAGCCATGATCTACAACACAAATATATTCAAAGTGGACTTAGACTATGTTCAAGATAATTAGAGTTCAACTTAATCAAATTATATGCTAAACTCCCACTCAAAAAGTACATCTCTCTAGTCATTTGAGTGGTTCATGATCCACTTACACTATCCCAAGTCCGATCATCACGTGAGTTGAGTACAGTTTCAGTGGTAAGCATCCCTATGCTAATCATATCAACTATATGATTCATGATCGACCTTTCGGTCTCATGTGTTCCGAGGCCATGTCTGCACATGCTAGGCTCGTCAAGCTTAACCCGAGTGTCCCGCGTGCGCAACTGTTTTGCACCCGTTGTATGTGAACGTTGAGTCTATCACACCCGATCATCACGTGGTGTCTCAAAACGACGAACTGTAGCAACGGTGCACAGTCGGGGAGAACACAATTTCGTCTTGAAATTTTAGTGAGAGATCACCTCATAATGCTACCGTCGTTCTAATCAAAATAAGGTGCATAAAAGGATTAACATCACATGCAATTCATAAGTGACATGATATGGCCATCATCACGTGCTTCTTGATCTCCATCACCAAAGCGCCGGCACGATCTTCTTGTCACCGGCGCCACACCATGATCATCCATCAACGTGTTGCCATCGGGGTTGTCGTGCTACTTATGCTATTACTACTAAAGCTACATCCTAGCAAAATAGTAAACGCATCTGCAAGCACAAACGTTAGTATAAAGACAACCCTATGGCTCCTGCCGGTTGCCGTACCATCGACGTGCAAGTCGATATTTCTATTACAACATGATCATCTCATACATCCAATATATCACATCACATCATTGGCCATATCACATCACAATCATACCCTGCAAAAACAAGTTAGACGTCCTCTAATTTTGTTGTTGCATGTTTTACGTGGTGACCAAGGGTATCTAGTAGGATCGCATCTTACTTACGCAAACACCACAACGGAGATATATGAGTTGTTATTTAACCTCATCCAAGGACCTCCTCGGTCAAATCCGATTCAACTAAAGTTGGAGAAACCGTCACTTGCCAGTCATCTTTGAGCAAAGGGGGTTACTCGTAACGATGAAACCAGTCTCTCGTAAGCGTACGAGTAATGTCGGTCCAAGCCGCTTCAATCCAACAATACCGCGGAATCAAGAAAAGACTAAGGAGGGCAGCAAAACGCACATCACCGCCCACAAAAACTTTTGTGTTCTACTCGAGAACACATCTACGCATGAACCTAGCTCATGATGCCACTGTTGGGGAACGTCGCATGGGAAACAAAAAATTTCCTACGCGCACGAAGACCTATCATGGTGATGTCCATCTACGAGAGGGGATGAGTGATCTACGTACCCTTGTAGATCGTACAGCAGAAGCGTTAGAGAACGCGGTTGATGTAGTGGAACGTCCTCACGTCCCTCGATCCGCCCCGCGAACAATCCCGCGATCAGTCCCACGATCTAGTACCGAACGGACGACACCTCCGCGTTCAGCACACGTACAGCTCGACGATGATCTCGGCCTTCTTGATCCAGCAAGAGAGACGGAGAGGTAGAAGAGTTCTCCGGCAGCGTGACGGCGCTCCGGAGGTTGGTGATGATCTTGTCTCAGCAGGGCTCCGCCCGAGCTCCGCAGAAACGCGATCTAGAGGAAAAACTATGGAGGTATGTGGTCGGGCAGCCGTGAGAAAGTCGTCTCAAATCAGCCCTAATTGCTCCATATATATAGGAGGAGGGAGGGGGACCTTGCCTTGGGGTCCAAGGGACCCTCAAGGGGTCGGCCGAGCCAAGGGGGGGAGGACTCCCCCCCCAAACCGAGTTGGACTTGGTTTGGTGGGAGGAGTCCCCCTCCCTTCCCACTTCCTCCCTCTCTTTTTTCTTTTCCTTTGATTTCCTTTTCTTGGCGCATAGGCCCCCTTGGGGCTGTCCCACCAGCCCACTAAGGGTTGGTGTGTCTCCCCAAAGCCTATGGGCTTCCCCGGGGTGGGTTGCCCCCCCCGATGAACTCCCGGAACCCATTCGTCATTCCCGGTACATTCCCGGTAACTCCAAAAACCTTCCGGTAATCAAATGAGGTCATCCTATATATCAATCTTCGTTTCCGGACCATTTCGGAAACCCTCTGACGTCCGTGATCTCATCCGGGACTCCGAACAACATTCGGTAACCAACCATATAACTCAAATACGCATAAAACAACGTCGAACCTTAAGTGTGCAGACCCTGCGGGTTCGAGAACTATGTAGACATGACCCGAGAGACTCCTCGGTCAATATCCAATAGCGGGACCTGGATGCCCATATTGGATCCTACATATTCTACGAAGATCTTATCGTTTGAACCTCAGTGCCAAGGATTCGTATAATCCCGTATGTCATTCCCTTTGTCCTTCGGTATGTTACTTGCCCGAGATTCGATCGTCAGTATCCGCATACCTATTTCAATCTCGTTTACCGGCAAGTCTCTTTACTCGTTCCGTAATACAAGATCCCGCAACTTACACTAAGTTACATTGCTTGCAAGGCTTGTGTGTGATGTTGTATTACCGAGTGGGCCCCGAGATACCTCTCCGTCACACGGAGTGACAAATCCCAGTCTTGATCCATACTAACTCAACTAACACCTTCGGAGACACCTGTAGAGCATCTTTATAGTCACCCAGTTACGTTGCGACGTTTGATACACACATAGTATTCCTCCGGTGTCAGTGAGTTATACGATCTCATGGTCATAGGAATAAATACTTGACACGCAGAAAACAGTAGCAACAAAATGACACGATCAACATGCTACGTCTATTAGTTTGGGTCTAGTCCATCACGTGATTCTCCCAATGACGTGATCCAGTTATCAAGCAACAACACCTTGTTCATAATCAGAAGACACTGACTATCATCGATCAACTGGCTAGCCAACTAGAGGCATGCTAGGGACGGTGTTTTGTCTATGTATCCACACATGTAAAGGAGTCTTTATTCAATACAATTATAGCATGGATAATAAACTATTATCTTGATACAGGAATTATAATAATAACTATACATTTATTATTGCCTCTAGGGCATAATTCCAACAAACACTTGCCTATGGCCAGGAAACCTTGACCATCTTTGATCAACGAACTAGACAACTAGAGGCTCACTAGGGACAGTGTGTTGTCTATGTATCCACACATGTATTTGAGTTTCCAATCAATACAATTCTAGCATGGATAATAAACGATTATTATGAACAAGGAAATATAATAATAACTAATTTATTATTGCCTCTAGGGTATATTTCCACCCCCCCCCCCGCGCGGTCCCAGTCTTCCGCACCGCCCCTGCCCGCTGGCCTCCCGCGCCACCCCGCTTCAGCCCGGCCGTCCGCGTCGCCACGTCCGGGTGCGTTGCAACAGGTATACATATATTATAATTATTTAATATTAATTATGTCTAACATATACATTTAGGTTTTTCATGCACATTAGACGGTATTGTCAACACTATCATACTTCCTCTCCTCACTATCTCCTGTGTCGAAGCTGGCATTGTCCTAATCTTTACCTAATAATAAAGAGGCCATTGCTTCCGTCGGAAAACCCGTCATTGTCGTTTTTTTAAAAGCCCCTGTCTTTTAGATAATTAAACCCGCAGTACCTTTTTATGTGTTACGAACAGGAAAACGTTTCATTTTTGCAGAGAGCCCCCTATGGCATTGGATAAGAGAAACGCATCTGGGCTGACAGAAAACGCACGAGGCATTGGATAAGAGAAACGCACCTGGGCTGACAGAAAACGCACGAGAGGGCTATCGCTTCTGCCCTCATAATCCCACATCGATACTTCACAGATAATTTCGTCACTTTATATACATGCGCCTTGGTGTTTTTACAAGAGGCAACGGAAATCAACAGAGGAACAAATTCGAGAAGAAGAAATTGGGATGACGCGAACGGAGGTGGAGCCGCGAGACAGAGGGGGCTCGGGGCAAAGGAAAGGGGCTCGCGCGGGCGATGCATACGTGGAGGTGGGGGCGTCGGGGTTAGAGGATTCAGGCAACCGGCGGGGTAAGTCTTGCCGGAGACTGACCCCGTAGGCCGACTTCACAGCAACACACCATGGGAGGTGGTCGCGAGGTGCAGAGGTCGGAGGCGGTGGAGGAGCAGAGGAGGAGGCGAGTGCGGACGCCATTGGAAGGGGGAGTCGGGGAGATTGGGGATCCTGTGGGGCTCTCTCTCCTAGCGGCGCGAGGTGGAGGAGAGGAGGGGGCGCTAGGGATCGGGCTAGGTTAGGGGATTTAGGAGTGGGTAAGGCTGGGCCTTGGCACGCCTAATGGACTGTGCACTACTACTCTATCTCTTTCCTTTAATTTCTTTCTCTAAATTCTTTAATTAAAAATGTGTGATATTATTTTTTCCCCGTTACAACGCACGGGTCCTTTTGCTAGTATAACTAAACAAGCAGATTTTCCTCTTTTTCCAATAAAATGTATCCTTAAATTTGTATATCCATTGTTTGCTTTCTGTTGAGGCGAGAAAGGTGGAATCTTTCATTTTATTTGTTGGTTATTGTGTGTCATTGTATATGCATTTTCAGCCCACATTCAGGAATAATCATATGTACTTAGTATTTTACCTACTGAGTCTGTAATGTGGTAATTTCTAGCAACAGGATGGATCAAGCTAATACTCCCTTGCTACTTATTCAATATATAAGGTATGTGTGCATATTCTTTCTTCATTTTGCAGGTGGCAGAGAGAGCTATGTTTATGTGAAACAATGTTCATATCGGGGGTTTGATTAAACAAAACAGCAAGGTGTTAGTGCCCATAATCCTTCCTGCATTAGAATGAAATACAAATGGTCACTCCAATCAGACAGTTCAAAGCTTGAGCCTTAACATTCTCAAAAAATTATTGAACCATGTACTGTTTGAGGCGTGCCTCAAGAAGTTTTAGGACAATGAATTTTAATAAGCTGCGACTTTTAGGACAATGAATTTTAATAAGCTGCGATGCAATTAAAAACATGAGGCTACATGGAAGCACTTGGAGGAAATTGCCTTATCAAATCCACAAGCAGGGAGGCCAAAGGCTCATCAGCACAGTACTCCTACCAAACTTTATGGCTGACTTTTAAATGATCCTTTTTTTCTCAGGATTAAGCTAAATCACTGACATGAATATTTTAACATGTAGATACATCCTAGATATTAACCGTGAAGCTTTAGGGCTGCTCTTGTCCTCTGTTGGTTGGGAGATCATGAATTCAGTTTGAAGAAAATATAAGGTATATGTGCTCCAACATGTTAATATGCACAGAAAATACATGAAACATACTTTTGTTGTTGTATCTAAATATAGTGTAATAAGTGCACACGTCTATCGCTGATCCTAGTCTCATATTTTATTCATGTGCATGCCCAAACCTGGTTGAATCAGCATGCAAACATGACATTCAGAACACAGGTACACCACAAAGGATGTAAACTCCACGGTGCAAGCATGTAATTATCAGAGAAGTGTCTTATTTTATTTTATTTTATTTCTTGAGAAAAGAGAAGCGTCTTGTTCAGATAACATATAATCGGGCAAATTTCAAACCACATGTAATAAGACTGATCCGGCTGCTTTCCTAGACTACCGTCTGCAAGGATTTTGCATATCGTGGAAAATAGGAAGCTTCAGAACCCTCCATTCCTCCAAATTGGATGGGAGCATGGAAGCTGAGTATCCTCCTAACTGATCGATAACAGGTGACTCCCGCCTAATTCCCCTAGTTTTGTTCAAGGAAAGCCTAAGTTGTAGAAATTAATGGCCAGTGTGCATCACAATCTGAGGACCTTGTTCCGGTAAAACATTCTTTTTTAAAATATATAGCTATATTGTTTCTAAGGAAAAAATCTAACTGAATCAACAACTGCATATAGTTCTTCAGTAAAACACGGTTGCAATATTGTACATATGTTGAGGTCAAAATCAGAAGAGGGAAAATAAATCAGTCTTCAATTGTATGTACAGTAAGAAGAAGGTGCACACTGCATGCTAGCAACTAATCGATCTCAGGTCAATGGAGAAATCTGAACTCACCCTGCTGCTGCTCCTGTGGCTGACCCTTCCTTCTCTTCACTCCATCTAAGGAGCGCGGAGCGTCGCCTCCGGCCTCCACTATGCGCCGTCGCGTTGGATGACCTTGTGACCTGCCGCGACTCCCCTCCTGCTCATCCTCTCACGGCCCGTGCACTTCCTGTGCTCGCCGTGTCGTCCTGCTCCCGATTGGATCAGGAGCCCCGCCGCTGGATCTGCAGCCCTTCAGGGCCCTCTCCGCCTCCGCGCGCCGTCGCCGGCCCGTCGCCTCCGAGCGCCGTCGTCGGGCAGTCGTCGGTCCATCGCCTCCTCGCCCGTCGCCGGCGAGAAGGCCCCTCCTCAGGACGGCAATGGATAAGCCGGGGAGGGGGTTATGTAAAACAATGAAAACGTTTCTTTAACTTCAAAACGTACCGCGGATTGAATACCGAAACAGTGAGGGGTACTGTAAATTTTACCGCGACGTACGGGACAAGCATTAGCTGCTTTATTATTAGGGAGAGATAGGATGTGTTTGGTTTGAGTCTTTTATTCGAATGACATGGGTCGGACCAGTTTCTGGGTCTTGTTCCTGCATACTTCAAAACCAGAACTACATCGTTTTCCATTGATCAAATATTCTGTTTAAATCCGAATGCGTCTATACCTTAAAATCAAAGGAACCGTGTGTCTTCCTCAACGACCCGCTTATCCCCATCTCTTGTCTTTCTCTCACACACACATCCGACAAGAACAAGCAGGCGACGTTGGCAGAAGGTGAGCGGCAGCACGAACCGACAGGCGGCGACGGCGGAAGAAGGCAAGCGACGACAGGTACCAACAAGCGCGTGGCGACAGGCGATGGCTGCTTGTGTTTGCCCCCGCCTCCACGCCCAGCATCGACGCACCACACAATCGCCCCTCAACCTCCTCATCTCAAGTTATTGGTCGCTCGACCACTTCCTCGACCGCAGATTAGGCTAAGAGCCGCAAGCTTCGCTCTTCCATGCCCAACAGGAAGATCTGCTCCTCCATGCCACTTTGAACCTCTCCTTCCTTTTTCCTTCGGATTGAAAAGGAGCTAGCGGCATGATGCAAGGCAAGCAGCGTTGTGGCTTATTGGTTGTGCGGCAATTAGTGACGACGTGTGAAAATTGGTTGATGTTGTATGTATGCATCATGATTCTTTCTAAAGAGGATTTCTTTCTGATTTACACACTCAATCACATATTATAGTTCTCTTTGTTCAGAGTAGATGATATTTGTTTTATGTTTAACACTATAATCTGACCTATTTGTTATGAACTTGTTTGTTGCTTAGTAAAATACTAATACTAGTTTATTTTCCGAAAGAAAATGAGAGTTTAACTGATACGCAAGAAGTGAGTGATATGTCTCCAACGTATCGATAATTTATAAAGTAGTCATGTCATGTTTGTCTATGCTTATAATATTTTATATGTTTTATACATTTTATATGATTTATTTAGAACTAACCCGGACTAACGTTGTTTTCAGCACAATTATCATGGTGTTGTTTTGTGCAGAAAATGAAAGTTTTCGGAATCGTCCAAAACTTTTTTATATTTTTTTCTAGAGAAAATAAGCAATATTGAAGCGAAGAACCACCGGAGGGGAGCCACCTATGGGCCACAATCCAACAGGACGCCCCCTAGGTCGTGCCCTCATGGCTTGTGGGGCACACGTGGCTCCGTTTGGCATGATTCCAATGCTGAAAATGCTATATATACCAGAAACCCCGAAAATAAAGAAAAAACATCCGCTCTGCCACCGCAACTCTATGTATCGACGAAAAACCCATCTGGAGCCTTTCCAGTACCCTCTTTGAGAGGGGAAATCATCTCCGGTGGCCATCTTCATCATCGCGGTGGAGGCCATGACAAGGAGGGAGTACTTCATCCTCGAGGCTGAGGGTATATACCAGTAGTTGCGTGTTAAATCTCTCTCTCTCTCGTGTTTCTAAGATGGCACAATCTTGATGTATCACGAGCCTTGTTAATCTAGTTAGATCATATGATGTTATTCCCTTGCCACCTTGCTGTGATGAATTCAATCTCTCCCTTTAAGATCTCATTATGTTGGATTGAATATTTTGGTTTGAGAACACTTGATGTATGGCTTGCATGCGGATACCCATAGTGGCATTGGGCTATTCAAGTGATTCACTTGATATATGTTATGGTGTCGTCGTTTTCTCATGACAGATGACATGGGTAGGCTAATCGAGAGTGGTGAAGACCGAAAGGACACCGACGGGCTCCGGGAACGGGATTGGTCACTAGCGAGCAAGACGCACGATGTACCCAGGTTCAGGGCCCTCCGTGGGAGGTAATACCCCTAGTCCTGCCGGAATGGTTGATGAACCAGTAGTGTTACAATATGCTCCTTTAACTGTTCGACGGAGGAGGAAGAAGGAGCAGTCGGCTCGTAGTCTACCTCTCATGTATGTGAGTGTGTGTGTGTGTATGGATGACCGACCTTCTGCATGGAGGGGGGCGGGGGGTTTATAGACGAACCCCCCGCCCTACAAAATGGATATAAGGTACAAAGGGGGGACCCGACTGGCAGCCCCTTTGGCTAGCCAGTGGGCCCGCTGGTGAGAATTCTTGTCTTCTACGGGGCCCGCCGGCTGCAGGGTCCCATCAGGCTCTGGGACCCACCGGTCGGCCGATGGGAGTGGCGCGTGTCCGTCACGGGAGGGGCGGGAGGTACGTTGGCCATCGTCTTGCAGGGTCCGGCATCGGTCAGTGATACGACCGCCTCCACTGTAGCCATGTTTCGCCAGGTAATGGAGTGGTTACTGACGAGCGAACACTATACACGGTTGACAGGTCGTAGCCGGCTCCGGTCAGCGGTACGACTACCGACACTGTAGCCATGTCTATCCTTCTCCATCGTACCTGGGCTGACATACCTTCACCTTTAAGCGAAGGCTCTTGTCGTGTCCAAGGGGTTGACGCGACAGGTGTTCCCTAGCCAACTGACGGCTAGCCAGCCGGCTCGAGAGTAGACGGCGACGCCCCTAGCCCGCACACCATGTGCAGCCGGCCAGGAGGAGCCGACGTCCGTGGATGCTTTCTCTCCAAGTTATGCCAAAGGGCAATGGAGTAGGCCCAATGAGCCTACCCTGGGGTTATCCCCCCGTTAGTAGTCCCCTGGGGTTGTGTTTGTGGGATGCGTGAGCCCGCGGCCGGCTGGCCCATGGGTTGGAGACGGCCGGGCTGGCAGCCAGCTGGCTTCTGCGAGACGCCTCGGCTTCTCCGTCTTAATGTGGCGGTCCGCCATGCGTCAGGCTTCGAGGAACCTGCCCTGACAGACCATGCGAATGGCAGGACCGGGCCTGCGGCTGGGGGGACCTGCCACGCCGCAGCCTCGGCCCGCGTGTGGGGATCTTCTGCGGAAAATACGGAGTGACGGTTGGTGCCCCCGGGCGCATTAACTTCCCCGCGCCGTGCGGTGGGAATGGGGATCGTGCGTACCGGATCCCCTTCCCCACTACCCCGCTCGGGGTTTAAATGGGCAGGCAGGGAGGCCGAAGAGGCCATTCTCTTGTTGCTTCCTTTCGTCCAGGTGCTCCTCCCCTGCCACGCTGAGAGAGAGAGAGAGAACCGCCTGGTCGCAGGCTAACTGCCGCTTGCCGCCGCCGCCGCGCGCACTTTCGACGATCTTCATAGCACCGTCAACATGTCCCGAGCCGCTTCTAAGGCAAAGGGGCCCTGGGGCACCTGGGGAGGCAGCATCGTTGTGGAGGAGCACATCGACAACCTCCGTCGTCGCTGCATGCTGCCTCCAGCGGAGCTCGTTGCTCCACATGTCCCAGCGGGAGAGGGCTCTCCGGCCCCGAAGGCCGATGAGGTGGTGGTGTTCCTCGAACACTTCTTCCGCGGGTTCAGGCTGTCGGTGAGCGACTTCTTCAACAGCTTCTTGGTGCATTACGGCCTGCAGTAGCATCACCTTGCGGCGAATTCCGTGTTGTAGATGGCCGCGTATGTTTCCCTCTGCGAGGGATTCTTGGGGATCGAGCCACGCCTCGATCTGTGGCGCCAATTCCTCTACTTCAAGTAGCAATCGGTGTCGGACGACACCCCCAAGGGCAAGAAGATGTCCGACTGCGGCGGAGCCCTTGTCCATCACTGGACCGCGTCTTGCTTCCCGAAGCTCCCCGTGCAGGACTCGGTGAAGAAGTGCCAGAAGGGGTTCTTCTACGTGAAGAACATCGACCCCCAGAATGACTGCGTCAACTTGCCGCCCTTCGTCATCGCGCCGCCAACGACAAAGCTGAACTGGAAGAGTAACCTGCCGAAGGCGACTGCGAAGGTGAAGCTGATCTGCGCCCGCGTTGATCTTCTCAATGTGGAGGGCCTCACCACGATCGACCTCCTCGCCACCATGGAGGCACGCCGGATCTTGCCGCTGCAGCGCCGACAACATCTCCTCTGTCAGATGAGCGGCCCGCATGACCCTTGTCGGCTCTCCATGAAGGAGCTATGCCCCGGCAAGGTGGCAGAGGGAGTGAACCTGATATCCACCACCTCCATAGATGAGAGCGGTGCATGGAGGTGGGGGAAGGCTCCCTACGATCGGAAGCACCCGGGCCCGAAGGTAAGCCACACCATGTTTGAGCTTTCTTCTTTTCTGTTAGATGCAATCCAGCTTCTCACGCCGTATGTCGGGTGCACGCTAGATGTTTGACTGTCTGCAGGTCTATCGCCAGCCGGCTGCCGGCCGCGAGATGTTGGACCCCGAAGAAATCGAGTATTTCGGCGAGGTGGAGCCGCAGCCGGCTGGCTCCGACGAGGTCGAAGAGGTGGCGGAGTCGAAAGGGACCGAGGCGTCTTGTAAGTTTCTTGCGTCTACATTGCGTAATTGGACTGATGATGACGAGGAGTCACCCCCATCGTGTGGTGCAATCGCCCTAGAGGATCTAGAGGGGCTGGAGGATGTCTCCAGTCCACCAGAGAGACGGCAGCGCCGAGCCGTCCCGGAGTCGGCTGATGACGACGAAGGGGCGAGGAGCAAGGGGAAGCGAGCCGTTGTCGCCAAGGCGGCTTCCAAGCATCCTGCCGGAGGTCGCGGAGGCGGCTCGAAGAAGGCATGAGTCGGCCTAGTTAGGGTTCCCGTCGCCGCAGGGTGAGTCACTGCTTCTATTCTTTATTTTTTATCCGCCCCCTTCTTTTGTGGAGAGCCCTCACCCATTCAAGCTGTCGTGAGCAGGGCCCTTCGGTTAGTGAAGGGAGGGGAAGTCTCCGACGCAGAGCAGGCCGCCTGGGCTGAGTCGGACACGGCGTGACAAGCGTTGGCTGAGCAGGAGCGCCGCCCCTCGGAGGAGGCGGCCAAGAAGGCAGTCGCGGACCGGGACCGCATCGAAATGCGAACGACCGACTCCGCCTTGTAGCCTCTCCCGAGACGGTCCAAAACGAGGCATGACCCCGCACCGCAGAGGGCCGCGGGTGCGTGGGACGACGACCAGACGCGTGCTGGCTCGAAGGTGGCGGGAGCCACCGAGGAGGCCGAGCCGGTGCCCAAGACCACGCCGACGGCACCCGAGGCGATACCCAAAGCGCCAGAGCCCGAACTGGTCGTCTTGTAGAATTCGCCACCGGATGCCTCGAGGGTCGAGAGCTCGCCGCCAAGGACGGAAGCCCCCACTAGCGGAGCCGACGCCTCACACAAGTCGGCCTCCCGGGTGAGGACCGAAGCCCCGGGGGCCGATGCTCCCGGCGAACAGCCGCCCCGCCAGCACGTCGTGCCAACGGGGCTGGTCATGAGCCCGCCGCAAGGAGACGGCACATTGGTGGTGTCTGCCCGTGCGTCGCCTACCTCCGAAGCCGGCTCCAGCTCTTGGAGTCGGCCCATGGACTCCTAGAGGGCGGCCCTTGCAAGCCGCGAGAGCTTGCCCCCCGGCGCCACGCTGGATGGAGTCCCGACGCTCGTTACAGTGTTCGTCCGGAGCCGCGAGCATGTGACGCAAGCGGCCGACGTGGCGCGGGTGGATCTGAACCACCTCGAGCAGTGGGTCAAGGTAAAAAATTTATCTCCTCATGTTTTTGTTGAGAGCTTTTCGTTCTTCTCTTCTGGTTCCAGTGGGGGCGCGCGAGCGCACCCACTGGATGTAGCCCCCGAGAGTCGTGCTGGCTAGCGATTAGACGACGAGTCTCACTCGTGGCGGCATTCTTGCTTCTCTGTCTTTTCTTTCAATGGGGATGCGCAAGCGCACCCACTGGGTGTAGCCCCCGAGAGTCGGGCCGGCTGGAAACCTGCCGGGTCGAGTCTTACTCGCGGATGACCTTTTTTGCTTCTTTGCTCCGTAGGAACATCATGACCGCTGCGCGCTGGCCCACAACACGTTGTTGGGCCGGCTCCAGGAAGCCGAGGGATGGCTAGCCAAACTTCATGGCCAACTGGACCAAGCCAGCCCGGAGCTGGACGTCTTGCGCAACGAAGACACCCGGCTGCGCCAGGAGATACAACTTCTCTAGGCGGAGAAGAAGGACCGCGAGACGGCCCACCAGGCAGAGCTGGAGCAGCTACGTGACGCCCTAGAGAAGGAGGGGGCATCCCACTGTGACGCCTTATCGCAGAAGGAATCGTCCCACGCCACCGAGCTGGAGCGGTTGGAGCAGGCGCGCGTCCAAGAGAAGGCGCGGTATGACACATCTTTGAAGGAGAAGGACGCCCAGCTGACCAAGGAGATCGAGGCGGCCAAGGCCGCACGAGAGGAGTTTGCCCGCTGGACCCACGAGCGCGATGTCTGGGACCGCAAACTCGAAGAAGAAGCGGGCAAAGTTGACATCCTCCTCTCGAGTGAGTCATCCCTGACTTGGTTATATTTTATTGTTGTTGTTGTCTTTCTTTTCCCTTACACCGCATGCTCACTCTTGCCTCCGAGACCTCTTTCTCGGAACGAGGGCGGTGGCAGTTGCAGCCGTGGAGACCCACCGTGAGGAACAACGGGCCGCAAGCATCAAGGTGGCGACCGACGCCGGTTGGACCGTGGAGGTGGTGGCGATCGCCGCCAAGGCTCGCCTATGGGAGCAAGAGCGGGGCACGAACCAGCTCCAGGAAGCCGGCCTGGCGATGGTCGAAGCCCTCTGGCCAGACGCAATGGAGCCGACATCGATGAGCTGGCTCGCCCGGTGGCTCGAGGCAGGGAGCTCCCGTGTGGACGTGTGGCATGCGTCGGTAGCGCGAGGCGGAGCGTACATGGCTCCTCGGCTCGCCAAGTCATGGTATTATGACCTTGACTTGGGCCTGCTTACGGCACAACGCGAGGGCTCGAAGAAGGATCTGGCCGTCGTTGAGGACGAGCTGCAGGTGTGAGCCAGCAACATCGCTTCGTTCTCCATGTGGAACGACTAAGCCATGGAGCAGAGGGCTTGACTGGGCTCTCATCCCAGCAGACTGCTACCGGCTAGCCCTTCGCGACCCCGACGGTAGTTCCGACGAGACGGCCCTTGAGGACGCCGACTCCAGCGACGAAGCCTACGCCGACTCCACCGCAGGAGGTGGTTCGAATGTGAAGGGTGGCGCTGGATACGCCCAGGCGGACGACGGGGCGTCCACCTCAACAACCATGGGCGATGCCGAAGCCAAGGGTGGAGCCGCCACCGACTAATTTTTTAATATTTTTTTCATGCATTTTCGGTTAGCTCTGCAGTTCCGCCCACTAGGGGAATTATGTAATGGACCTTGGCCGTGGGCCTTTGCATATTTGTGTAATATAAGCTTGCTTGCTTGAAATTATGCCTAAAAAGGATGTGCTTACCGACTCGTTTTCTAGTCTTTTATTCCCTTGGCTTCTGTCTATCCAAAGCTTTGCCCTTTCCAGCTTCCGCCCTGCCAGCCCGACAACGGGGAGCCGGTCTGTGACTGGGATGGGGCTTCTGCCTTGAGGGTGTACGCCTTAGGTTTCTTGAAGCCACTAGGATTTCAAGACTTACAGTGAGTCGACAGAGGTCGGCTAGCAAAGAAAGAAAGACCGGAGAAGATTAGATCAGCCCGAGCCAACAAACCCTTCGTAGTCGAACCTTCGGTGCAGCCGGCCTTCCATCCAGAGACCCGCTAGCCGGACAACCAGGAGCCGGTCTGTAGCTTGCACGGGGTGGTAAGGGTTTTGGCTCAACATGCTCTATGTGTTCGGATGTAGATAGGATGTTAGGTCGGGCCGGCCAGCGAGCCCCCGGGTCCGAGGAGTCGGACCAGGAGACTTGCTCTTGAAACATCTTTGTTTTGAGGTATCTAAAAAGGCATGCCCCAAGCGGCGGCTTCAGACATCCATTGCATTCATTAAAGCCCGAAAGGGTAAAGGACACATATGTTTTGTTTCTCTTGTTCTAGCTGTAGAATGGGCGAAGCAATGCCGTGTTCCAAGGGCGCTCTATCTCCTCACCCGAGGCATCTCTCTTGCACTTCTACGGCTTCTCGGAGTCTATCAGATAGTACGCGTTGTTGTGCAGCGCCTTGCTGATGATGAAGGGTCCCTCCCATGGAGAGGAAATCTTGTGCTGGCCGGCTGTTCGCTGGATTCTTCTGAGCACCAGGCCCCCCTCACGAAAAAAGAGAGGCCTGATCCTTTTGTTGTGGTAGTGCCTCAGCTTCTACTCGTAGATGGCCGATTGGCTCAAGGCCAGCTCTTGTGCCTCCTCGAGTAGATCAACACCGTATTCTCTTGCCTCTTTTGCATTCGCCTCCGTGTACAGGGTTACACGAGGCGAGTCGAACTTAATGTCCGTGGGGATGACCGCCTCGGACCCGTAGACGAGGAAGAACAGAGTGAAGCTGGTTGACCAGTTCAGCATGGTGCGGAGACTCCACAGCACAGCCAACAGCTCTTTGATCCAGCAGCCTGTTGGGTAACGTAGCATAAATTCAAAAAAAATCCTACGCATATTCAGATCTTCCTATGGAGAGACCAGCAACGAGAGAGGGGTGAGTCGATCTTCATACCTTTGAAGATCGCTAAGCGGAAGCGTTACTAGAACGCGGTTGATGGAGTCGTACTCGCGGCGATTTAGATCGCGGTGTGATTCCGATCTAGTGTCGAACTACGGCACCTCCACGTTCAACACACGTGCAGCCCGGTGACGTCTCCCGCACCTTGATCCAGCAAGGAGGAGGGAGAGGTTGGGGAAGAACTCCAGCAGCATGACGGCGTGGTGTCGATGGAGAGACGAGGTCTCCCGGCACGGCTTCGCCAAGAACCGACAGATAGGAGGAGAAAGAAGGGCAGGGCTGCGCCGAGGGAGAGGGAAAAGTGTGTCCCCCAATGGCCAAAAGTGCCCACTATATATAGGAGGAGGGGAGGGGGGGTGCCACCCCTAGGTTCCCACCCCTAGGTGGTGTGGAAGCCCCCCCAGATGGGAGGTGCGGCGGCCAGGGCAGGGAGGAGGGGTGGCGCACCCCTCTGGCGGGCCTTAGGCCCACCCGCGCTAGGGTTCCCCCCCTCTCCCCTCTTCCTGCGCCATGCGCTGAGTGGGGGGCGCACCAGCCCACCTAGGGGCTGGTTACCTTCCCCACTTGGCCCATCTAGCCTCCCGGGGTCGTTGCCCCCTCTCGGTGGACCCCCGGGGCCACCTCCGGTGGTCCCGGTACGTTACCGGTGACGCCCGAAACACTTCCGGTGTCTGAAACCATCCGTCCTATATATCAATCTTTACCTCCGAACCATTTCGGAGCTCCTCATGACGTCTGGGATCTCATCCGGGACTCCGAACATCCTTCGGTAACCTCGTATAACAATTCCCTATAACCCTAGCGTCATCGAACCTTAAGTGTGTAGACCCTACGGGTTCGGGAGACAGACAGACATGACCGAGACACCTCTCCGGCCAATAACCATCAGCAGGGTCTGGATACCCATGGTGGCTCCCACTTGCTCCACGATGATATCATCGGATGAACCACGATGTCAAGGATTCAATCAATCCCGTATACAATTCCCTTTGTCTGTCGGTATAGAACTTGCCCGAGATTCGATCGTCGGTATACCTATACCTTGTTCAATCTCGTTACCGGTAAATCTCTTTACTCGTTCCATAGCACGTCATCGTGTGACTAACTCCTTAGTCACATTGAGCTCATGATGATGTTCTACCGAATGGGCCCAGAGATACCTCTCCGTCACACGGAGTGACAAATCCCGATCTCGATTCGTACGAACCCAACAGACACTTTCGGATGTACCCATAGTGCACCTTTATAGTCACCGAGTTACGTTGTGACGTTAGATACACCCAAAGCACTCCTACGGTATCTGGGAGTTGCACAATCTCACGGTCGAAGGAAAAGACACTTGACATTAGAAAAGCTTTAACATACGAACAATACGATCTAGTGCTACGCTTAGGATTGGGTCTTGTCCATTACATCATTCTCCCAATGATGTGATCCCGTTATCAATGACATCTAATGCCCATGACCAGGAAACCATGATCATCTATTGACTAACAAGCTAGCCAACTAGAGGCTTGCTAGGGACACATTGTGATCTATTTATTCACACATGTATTACCGTTTCCTGTTAATACAATTATAGCATGAACAATAGACGATTATCATGAACAAGGAAATATGATAATAACCATTTTATTATTGCCTCTAGGGCAGATTTCCAGCAGTCTCCCACTTGCACTAGAGTCAATAATCTACTTACATTGTGATGTATCGAACACCCATAGCATTATGGTGTTGATCATGTTTTGCTCGTGGAAGAGGTTTAGTCAACGGGTCTGCAATATTCAGATCCGTGTGTACTTTACAAATATCTATTACTCCACTCTGGACATGGTCCTGGATGGAGTTGTAGCGGCGTTTGATGTGCTTGGTCTTTCGGTGAAACCTGGGCTCCTTGGCAATGGCAATGGCCCCAGTGTTATCACAGAAGAGTGTCATTGGACCCGACGCGCTTGGAACCACTCCATGGTCGGTGATGAGCTCCTTCATCCAAATTCCTTCATGAGCCGCTTCTGAAGCAGCTATGTACTCTGCTTCACATGTAGATGCTGCCACGACTTCTTGCTTGCTGCTGCACCAGCTCACTGCCCCACCATTCAAAACATATATGTATCCGGTCTATGACTTAGAGTCATCCGGATCTGTGTCGAAGCTGGCGTCGGCGTAACCCTTTAGGACGAGCTCTTCGTCACCTCCATAAACGAGAAACATTTCCTTAGTCCTTTTCAGGTACTTAAGGATATTCTTGACCGCTGTCCAGTGTTCCATGTTGGGATCACTTTGGTACCTCCCTACCAAACTTATGGCAAGGTTTATATCAGGTGTGGTACACAGCATGGCATACATTAGAGAGCCTACGGCTGAAGCATAGGGGACATAACTCATCTTCTCTCTATCTGCTGCCGTGGTCGGCGACTGAGTCTTACTCAATCTCATACCTTGCAAAACTGACAAGAACCCTTTCTTTGAGTTTTCCATATTGAACATCTTCAATATCTTGTCAAGGTATGTACTTTGCGAAAGACCTATGAGGCATCTCGATCTATCTCTATAGATCTTGATGCCTAATATGTATGCAACTTCTCCAAGGTCCTTCATTGAAAAACTCTTGTTCAAATAGGCCTTTATGCTCTCCAACATTTCTATATTGTTCCCCATCAATAATATGTCATCCACATACAGTATGAGGAAAGCTACAGAGCTCCCACTCACTTTCTTGTACAGACAGGCTTCTCCGTAAACCTGTATGAACCCAAACGCTTTAATCACCTCATTAAAGCGAATGTTCCAACTCCAAGATGCTTGCACCAGCCCATAGATGGAGCGCTGGAGCTTGCACACTTTGTTAGAACCCTTAGGGTCGACAAAACCTTCTGGTTGCATCATATACAACTCTTCCTTAAGGTTCCTGTTAAGGAACGTTGTTTTGACGTCCATTTGCGAAATTTCATAATCATAAAAGGCGGCAATCGCTAACATGATTCGGACTGATTTCAGCTTCGCTACGGGAGAGAAAGTCTCTTTGTAGTCAACTCCTTGAATTTGTCGAAAACCCTTTGCGACAAGTCGAGCTTTATAAACGGTTACATTACCATTTGCATCAGTCTTCTTCCTGAAGATCCATTTATTTTCTATGGCTCGCCGGTCATCGGGAAAGTCCACCAAAGTCCATACTTTGTTCTCATACATGGATCCTATCTTGGATTTCATAGCTTCAAGCCATTTGTTGGAATCCGGGCCCGCCATCGCTTCTTCATAGTTCGAAGGTTCACCGTTGTCTAACAACATGATTTCCATCACAGGGTTGTCATACCACTCTCGTGCGGAGCGTGCCCTCGTGGACCTTCGCGGTTCAGTAGTAACTTGATCCGAAGCTTCATGATCATTATCATTAACTTCCTCTTCAGTTGGTGTAGGCGCCACATGAACAACTTCCCGCGCTGCGCTACTATCTTGTTCGAGAGGGGGTGTGATTACCTCATCAAGTTATACCTTCCTCCCACTTACTTCTTTCAAGAGAAACTCTTTCTCTAGGAAGGATCCGTTCTTGGCAACAAAGGTTTTACCTTCGGATCTAAGATAGAAGGTATACCCAATAGTTTCCTTAGGGTATCCTATGAATACGCATTTCTCCGCTTTGGGTTCGAGCTTTTCTGGTTGAAGTTTCTTCACATAAGCATCACAACCCCAAACTTTAAGAAACGACAACTTAGGTTTCTTGCCAAACCATAGTTCCTTGTTTCAACGAATTTAGACGGTGTCCTATTTAAAGTGAATGCTGCAGTTTCTAATGCGTATCCCCAAAATGATAGCGGTAAGTCGGTAAGAGACATCATAGATCGTACCATATCTAATAAAGTGTGATTACGACGTTCAGGCACACCATTGTGTTGCGGTGTGCCAGGCGGCGTTAGTTGTGAAACGATTCCACACTTCCTTAGGTGTGTGCCAAACTCGTGACTCAAATATTCTCCTCCACGATCAGATCGTAGACACTTAATTTTTCTGTCACGTTTATTCTCGACTTCACTCTGAAATTCCTTGAACTTTTCAAATGTCTCGGATTTGTGCTTCATCAAGTAGATATACCCATACCTACTCAAATCATTGGTAAGAGTGAGAACATAACGATAGCCACCGCGAGCTTCAACGTTCATTGGACCACACACATCAGTATGTATTATTTCCAATAAGTCGGTTGCTCTCTCCATTATTCCTGAGAATGGAGTCTTAGTCATCTTGCCCATGAGGCACGGTTCGCATGTGTCAAATGATTCAAAGTCAAGAGACTCTA
Source organism: Hordeum vulgare subsp. vulgare (assembly GCF_904849725.1). NCBI lineage: Eukaryota > Viridiplantae > Streptophyta > Magnoliopsida > Poales > Poaceae > Hordeum > Hordeum vulgare. The sequence continues at coordinate 539,485,842 of NC_058521.1, forward strand.
ATAGTCCATCAGTATGGAGCTTCTTCATGCGCTTAATGCCGATATGACCAAGGCGGTAGTGCCACAAGTATGTGGGACTATCATTATCAACTTTACATCTTTTGGTACTCACACTATGAATATGCGTAACATCACGATCGAGATTCATCAAGAATAAACCATTCACCAGCGGAGCATGACCATAAAACATATCACTCATATAAATAGAACAACTATTATTCTCTGACTTAAATGAGTAGCCGTCTCGCATTAAGAAAGACCCTGATACAATGTTCATGCTTAAATCTGGTACTAAATAACAATTATTAAGGTTTAAAACTAATCCCGACGGTATATGTAGAGGTAACGTGCCGACGGCGATCACATCGACCTTGGAGCCATTCCCGACGCGCATCGTCACCTCGTCCTTGGCCAGTCTCTGCTTATTCCGCAGTTCCTGCTTTGAGTTGCAAATGTGAGCAACAACACCGGTATCAAATACCCAGGAGCTACTACGAGCATTGGTAAGGTACACATCAATAACATGTATATCACATATACCTTTAACGTTGTCGGCCTTCTTGTCCGCTAAGTATTTGGGGCAGTTCCGCTTCCAGTGACCCTTTTCCTTGCAATAGAAGCACTCAGTCTCAGGCTTGGGTCCATTCTTTTTCTTCTTCCCGGTATCTGGCTTACCGGGTGCGGCAATGGCTTTGCCGTCTTTCTTGAAGTTCTTCTTACCCTTGCCCTTCTTGAAACTAGTGGTCTTGTTGAGCATCAACACTTGATGCTCTTTCTTGATTTCTACGTCTGCAGACTTGAGCATCGAGTACAACTCGGGAATGGTATTCTCCATCCCTTGCATGTTGTAGTTAAGCACAAAGCCTTTGTAGCTTGGTGGAAGATACTGGAGGATTCTATCAATTATAGCATCATCCGGAAGTTCGACTCCAAGTGAAGTCAGACGACCGTGTAACCCAGACATTTTGAGTATGTGCTCACTGACATAACTGTTCTCCTCCATCTTACAACTAAAGAACTTGTCGGAGACTTCATATCTCTCGACACGGGCATGAGCTTGAAAAACTAGCTTCAGCTCTTGGAACATCTCATATGCACCGTGTTGCTCAAAACGCCTTTGGAGCCCCGTTTCTAAACTGTATAACATGCCACACCTAACCAGAGAGTAGTCATCACTCCGCGTTTGCTAGACGTTCAGAATGTCCTGGGCTGCTGTGGGAGCGGGAGGGTCACCTAGCGGCGCATCAAGGACATAAGCCTTTTTAGCTGCTTCAAGGATGAGCTTCAAGTTGCGAACCCAGTCCGCATAGTTGCTACCATCATCTTTCAGCTTGTTTTTCTCTAGGAATGCGTTGAAATTGAGGTTGATGTTGGCCATCTACAATATTTATAAAGACAACTTTTAGACTAAGTTCATGACTATTAAGTTTATTTAATAAAATTTAGTATGAACTCCCACTTAAATCGACATCCCTCTAGTCATCTAAGTGATACATGATCCATGTCGACTAACCTGTGTCCGATCATCACGTGAGACAGACTAGTCACCATGGTGAGCAACTTCATGCTGATCATATTCAACCATACGATTCATGTTCGACCTTTCGGCCTCTTGTATTCGAGGTCATGTATGTACATGCTAAGCTCGTCGAGTCAACCTAGGTGTTTCGCGTGTGTAAATCTGGCATACACTCGTTGTATGCGAACGTTAGAATCTATCACACCCGATCATCACGTGGTGCTTCGAGACAACGATCCTTCGCAATGGTGCACACTTAGGGGAATACGTTCTCGAAAGTTTAAGAGGGATCATCTTATTATGCTACCGTCGTTCTAAGCAATAAGATGAAAAACATGATAAACATCACAATGCAATCATATAGTGACATATATGGCCATTATCATCTTTGCTCTTTCGATCTCCATCTTCAGGCATCACATGATCATCATCGTCACCAGCGTGACACCATGATCTCCATCATCGTGTCTCCATGAAGTCGTCACGCCAACTACTACTATAGCTAACCGTTAGCAATGAAGTAAAAGTAGTAAGCACATGGCATTGCATCTCATACAATAAATTAAGACAACTCCTATGGCTCCTGCCGGTTGTCATACTCAACGACATGCAAAGTCGTGAAACCTATTACAATAACATGATCATCTCATACATCATACATGCAACATCACAACTTTGGCCATATCACATCACATGTCAAACCCTGCAAAAACAAGTTAGACGTCCTCTAATTGTTGTTGCAAGTTTTACGTGGCTGATTTGGGTTTCTAGCAAGAACACTTTCTTACCTACGTGACAGCCACAACGATGATATGCCAAAGCTATTTACCCTTCATAAGGACCATTTTCATCAAATCCAATCCGACTAGAGTAGGAGAGACATACACTCGCTAGCCACCTTTATGGACGGTGTGCATGTCTGTCGGTGGAACCAGTCTCACGTAAGCGTACGTGTAAAGTCGGTCCGGGCCGCTTCATCCCACAATACTGCTGAAAAAGAATAAGACTAGTAGTGGCAAGCAATTGACAAATCATCACCCACAACCTTTTGTGTTCTACTCGTGCATAGAATCTACGCATAGAAAACCTGGCTCGGATGCCATTGTTGGGTAACGTAGCATAAAGTCAATTTTTTTCCTACGCATATTTAGATCTTCCTATGAAGAGACCAACAACGAGAGAGGGGTGAGTGCATCTTCATACCTTTGAAGATCGCTAAGCGGAAGCGTTACTAGAACGCGGTTGATGGAGTCGTACTCGCGGCGATTCAGATCGCGGTGTGATTCCGATCTAGTGCCGAACTAGGGCACCTCCGCGTTCAACACACGTGCAGCCCGGTGACGTCTCCCGCACCTTGATCCAGCAAGGAGGAGGGAGAGGTTGGGGAAGAACTCCAGCAACACGACGGCGTGGTGTTGATGGAGAGACGAGGTCTCCCGGCAGGGCTTCGCCAAGCACCGGCAGAGAGGAGGAGAAAGAAGGGCAGTGCTGCGCCGAGGGAGAGGGAAAAGTGTGTCCCCCAATGGCCAAAAGTGCCCACTATATATAGGAGGAGGGGAGGGGGGTGCCACCCCTAGGGTTCCCACCCTAGGTGGTGTGGCAGCCCCCCCAGATGGGAGGTGCGGCGGCCAGGGCAGGGAGGAGGGGTGGCGCACCCCTGTGGTGGGCCTTAGGCCCACCTGCGCTAGGGTTCCCACCTCTACCCTCTTCCTGCGCCATGGGCTTAGTGGGGGCACGCACCAGCCCACCTAGGGGCTGGTTCCCTTCCCCACTTGGCCCATCTAGCCTCCCAGGGTCGTTGCCCCCTCTCAGTGGTCCCGGTGGTCCGTGTACGTTACCGGTGAGGCCCGAAACACTTCCGGTGTCCGAAACCATCCGTCCTATGTATCAATCTTTACCTCCGGAGCTCCTCGTGACGTCCGGGATCTCATCCGGGACTCCGAACATCCTTCGGTAACCTCGTATAACAATTCCCTATAACGCTAGCGTCATCGAACCTTAAGTGTGTAGACCCTACGGGTTCGGGAGATATGCAGACATGACCGAGACACCTCTCCGGCCAATAACCATCAGCGGGGTCTGGATACCCATGGTGGCTCCCACTTGCTCCACAATGATCTCATCGGATGAACCATGATGTCAATGATTCAATCAATCCCGTATACAATTCCCTTTGTCTGTCGGTATAGAACTTGCCCGAGATTCGATCGTCGGTATACCTATACCTTGTTCAATCTCGTTATCGGTAAGTCTCTTTACTCGTTCCGTAGCACGTCATCGTGTGACTAACTCCTTAGTCACATTGAGCTCATGATGATGTTCTACCGAGTGGGCCCGGAGATACCTCTCCGTCACACGGAGTGACAAATCCCGACCTCGATTCGTACCAACCCAACAGACACTTTCGGAGGTACCCGTAGTGCACCTTTATAGTCACCCAATTATGTTGTGACGTTTGACACACCCAAAGGACTCCTACGCAACCAGGAGTTGCACAATCTCACGGTCGAAGGAAAAGACACTTGACATTAGAAAAGCTTTAGCATACGAACAATACGATCTAGTGATACACTTAGGATTGGGTCTTGTCCATCACATCATTCTCCCAATGATGTGATCCCGTTATCAATGACATCTAATGCCCATGACCAGGAAACCATGATCATCTATTGACTAACGAGCTAGCCAACTAGAAGCTTGCTAGGGACACATTGTGATCTATTTATTCACACATGTATTACTTTTTCCTGTTAATACAATTATAGCATGAACAATAGACGATTATCATGAACAAGGAAATATGATAATAACCATTTTATTATTGCCTCTAGGGCATATTTCCAACACAGCCGGCTGATGTGACAAGTGGCGCCACGAGTCTTGTCTTGAAGCCGGCCAGAATCAGGCCATTTGCCCTCTCCACCTGGCCGTTTGACTGCGGGTGAGTGATACGTCTCCATCGTATCTACTTTTCCAATCTCTTTTGCCCTTGTTTTGGACTCTAATTTGCATGATTTGAATGGAACTAACCTGGACTGACGCTGTTTTCAGCAGAATTGCCTTGGTGTTATCTTTGTGCAGAAATCAAAGTTCTCCAAACGTCCTGAAAATTTACGGAGATCATTTTTGGTAAATATGAAAAATATCTGCGCCAAGATCCACCTGAGGGGGTGGGCGAGTGGGCCACAAGCCCTGCCTCCACCACCCCCTGGTGGCGGTGGGCAAGCTTGTGGGGCCCACACAGCTCTGCCGCCCCCAACCTCAGGTCTATAAGTTCACTTTCGTCCCAGAAAAAATAAAAAGAGAAGATTTCATCGCGTTTGCGATACGGAGGCGCCGCCACAACCTGTTCTTCCTCTCGAGGGCAGATCTGGAGTCCGTCTTGGGCTCCGGAGAGGGGAAATCGTGGCCATCGTCATCATCAACCTTCTTCCCTATCCAATTCCATGAAGCTCTTCGTCGTTCGTGAGTAATCTATTCGTAGGCTCGCTGGGCGGTGATGAGTAGGATGAGATCTATCATGTAATCGAGTTAGTTTTGATGGGGATTGATCCCTAGTATCCACTATGTTCTGAGATTGATGTTGCTACTACTTTGCCATGCTTAATGCTTGTCGCTAGGGCCCGAGTGCCATGATTTCAGATCTGAAATTATTATATTGTCACCAATATATGTGTGTTTTAGATACAATCTTGCAAGTTGTAGTTACCTACTTTGTGTTATGATCCGGCAACCCCGGAGTGACAATAACCGGAACCACTCCCGGTGATGACCATAGTTTGAGGAGTTCATGTGTTCACCAAGTGCTAATGCGTTGGTCCGGTTCTTTATTAAAAGGAGAACCTTAATATCCCATAGTTTCCTTTTGGATCCCGCTGCCACGGGAGGGATGGACAATAGATGTCATGCAAGTTCTTTTCCCTAAGCACGTATGACGACACACGGAATGCATGCCTACATCACATTGACGAACGGGAGCTAGCCACCTATTTCTCCGTGTTATAACTGTTGCATGATGAATATCATCCAAACAAATCACCGACCCATTGCCTACGAGTTTGTCCTACTGCTGCTGTTACTTGTTTTGCTCTGCTCGTGTTACTAATGTTGTTGCTGCTGTTACTTGTTTTGCTGTGCTGTTACTACTGTTGCTGCTGCTGTTACTACTGTTGCTGCTGGTGTTACTTGTCTTGCTCTGCTGCTGTTACTTGTCTTGCTCTGCTGCTACTGTTGCTACTACTGTCGCTTGCTACTGTTGCTACTTGCTACTGCTATCACTACTGTTGTTCCTTGCCACTGCCGTTACTCGCTACTTTGCTGTTACTACTTTGCTTGCAGATACTAATCTTTCAGGTGTGGTTGAATCTGACATATTCAACTGCTAATACTTGAGAGTATCCTCTCACCTCGTGTGTGGCAAACCAACAAATTTGGGTTGAATACTCTACCCTCGAAAACTGCTACGATCCCATGCGCTGGTGGGCCATCAACAACATTCTTCTAGTTTTGTTTGCCGGAGAGTGCTAGCAGCATTCTTCTGGTGCCGTTGCAAGGGAAGGTCTGCTGTTACGGAGTCAGCATTTTTCTGGCGCCGTTGCCGTGGAAGTATTGCTATATTCTCTGAGTCACTTGGGATTTATATCTGCTGATCACTATGAAGAATCTGAAGGATCCAAAAACCAAAGTCTTGCCCTCAACTACGAGGGGAGGTAAGGAATTGCCATCAAGCTCTGCACTTGATTCACCTTCAGTTATGAGTAAGTTTGCAACATCACCTCCTGCTAGAAATCTTGATATGTCGCCTGTGCTTGATGATGCTTATGATGCTACTGCTAGAGATGCTATGCCTGATACTGCTAGAGATGCTATGCTTGATACTATGCCTGATGCTGCTTTGCTTGATACTGCTAGAGATGTTATGCTTGATACTGGTTTGCCTGATGATGCTAGAGATGCTATTTTGCGTGATGATGCTATGCTTGATACTGCTAGAGATACTACTTTGCCTGATGTTCCACTAGGGGTATTCCTTGATGCTCATATTGCTAGGGTTACTGCCAATGCTCGTGATGCTTTTGAAACTGCCGATACTATTGAGATAGAACCTGCTTTTGCTCCTGCTAGATCTAGCTCTCCTAGATATGAATTGCCTAATATACCTGAGGGTTACGTTATGGAGGGAGAGATAGCTGAGGATTTTCTTACGTGTAAGGATGCCTATGACGCCGAGAAATTACTTCTCAAGTGGAAGGAAAAATCTCTGAAAGATAGGATGAAATATGACCCGAAGTTTGCCACTTCACCTATCTTTATCACTGATAAGGATTATGAATTCTGTGTCGACCCTGAGATAATCTCTCTAGTCGAATCTGATCCTTTTCACGGTTATGAGTCTGAGACGGTCGTAGCCCATCTTGCCAAACTACACGATATAGCCACCCTTTTCACTAATGAGGAGAAGATCCACCACTACTATATCCTTAAGATGTTTCCTTTCTCTCTAAAGGATGACGCTAAAGCCTGGTTCACCTCTCTTTCTCCTGGATGTGTGAGTAGTCCCTAGGATATGGTCTTTTACTTCTGTGAGAAATATTTCCCTGCCCATAAGAAGCAAGCTGCCTTGCAGGAAATATACAACTTTGCTCAACTCCGAGATGAGAGTCTCCCACAAGCTTGGTGGAGGCTCGTCCAGCTACAAAATGCTTTGCCTGATCACCCTCTTAAGAAGAACGAGATACTTGATATCCTCTATAACGGACTTACCGATGCCTCTAGAGACCACCTAGATAGTTGTGCCGGTTGTGTTTTTAGGGAACGAACTGTAGAACAAGCTGAGACCCTACTGAATAACATCTTGATCAACGGTAATGCTTGGACTATTCCCGAACCACCTCCTAAGCCAACTCCTAAGAAAAGAGGTATTCTATTCCTCAGTCCCGAAGATATGCAAGAAGCCAAGAAATCTATGCAAGAGAAAGGCATTAGATCTTAAGATGTCAAAAATCTACCACCTATCGAAGAGATCCATGGTCTCGATAACCCGATACAAGTAGTAAAAGTGAATTCTCTGCGTAGGTTTGAAGAGAGTGATATTCCTTTTGACAAACCTGCTAGCCTATGCTTTGATGAATTTGACAACTTTGTTGCCAAACAACAGAGTTTCAATGATTATGTTAGTAGACATTTGGAACAAATTACTCGTATGCTTAGCCATTTAAGTGCTTGTGTAGACAGAAATGTCTATGATCTGAAGCTTCTGAGTAAACATGCCTCTATGATTACTACTCAGGTAGAACAAGTACTTAAAGCTCAGAATGACCCGCTCAATGAATTAAATGACAACTCTGTCAGAGTCATTACTAGAGGAGGCAAAATGACTCAGGAACCTTTGTATCCTGAAGGTCATCCTAAGAGAATTGATCAAGATTCTCAAGGAATCAATGCTGATACACCTAGTCATCCTAAGGAGAAGAAGAAGGATGATACAAACCTACATGTTAGTTCGCCAAATACTGTCACACTTGAAGAACCTAATGATATTTCTGCGTCAGATGCAGAAACACAATCTCGTGATGAACATGAACCTGGTGACAATATGGACAGTGATTTTCATAATAATGCTCAACCTAGCAATGATGAGGATGTGGAGATTGAACCTTCGGTTAATCCTGATAACCCACAACCTAAGAGATACGATAAGAATGACTTTACTGCTAGGAAGCATGGTAAAGAAAGGGAGCCATGGGTTCAGAGATTTATGCCCTTTCCTCCTAAGTCATCCAAGAAAAAAGATATGAGGATTTTGAGCGTTTTGTTGAGATGATAAGACCCATCTTTCTGCAGATGCGGTTAACTGATATGCTCAAGATGTCTCCGTATGCCAAGTACATGAAAGATATCGTGACTAATAAACGGAAGATACCACATCTTGAGATCTCCACCATGCTTGCCAATTACACTTTCAAAGTTGGAACTCCTAAGAAACTTGGTGATCCCAGAGTGCCCACTATACCTTGCTCCATTAAAGGAAACTACGTAAGAACTGCCTTATGTGACCTTGGAGCCGGTGTTAGTGTTATGGCGCTCTCTCTTTATCATAGACTTGAATTGGATAAGTTGACACCCACTAAAATTTCTCTGCAAATGGCCGACAAATCAACTGCTTTCCCTACCGGCATTTGCGAGGATGTGCCTGTTGTGATTGCTAACACCACTATCTTAACATAATTTGTTATCTTGGATATTCCCGAGGACGATGCCATGGCTGTCATCCTTGGAAGACCCTTTTTAAACACTGCATGGGCTGTTATAGATTGCAACAAAGGCAATGTCACTTTCCATGTCAATGGTAATGAGCACATAGTGCACTTTCCGAAGAAACGATATCAAGTACATTGCATCAATGCTATCGAAAAGACTTCATCAATTCTTATTGGGAGCTTTGAATGCCCTATTCCTCGTGTCAAGATGAAGTATGATTTGCTTGTTGGGGAGATACATATCCCCATTGAGGTGACTTAGTGGCTACTCGGAAATTCTCTGTTCTCTCTTGCGATTCGAGAAGGTTTTGTCATGAGGACTTGATCAACCCCATTGACAGATTTCTTTCGATGACCATGAAATGGATGAATCAAAGAGTCACGTACCTCTGTTTTGAGCTTTCATTTTCTATTGCTTAGAACAAAAATGATAGATTTAGTTTAGTTTTCCTGTTTTCTGTTTTAGCGTCCCAGAGAAAAATACCTCGAAAATAAAAGTTCTCCGATGGTCCTGAAAATTTAGTATGATTTTTTTGGAATTTTTGAAAATTGCTGGGCCTGAGAGCTGGCCTGGGGGCCAGACCAGTGGGCCACAAGCCCTGCCACGGCCACCCCTGGTGGCGGAGAGCAAGCTTGTGGGCCCCACAGGGACCCCCTCCACTCATTTCAGCTCCCAGCCTCTTCTTCCACCTCCAGAAAAAATTGTTTCGCAGCTCAAACCTGTGTTCTTGCTCATTTGGCTGTGATTTTCGATCTCCTTGCTCGAAGCACCATTCTCCGAACCGTTTTGGGGAAATTACTCCTTGGTAAGTGACTCCTCCATTGGTCCAATTAGTTTTTGCTCTAGTGCTTTATCCTTCGCCTATTCTTGCCACCTTGGTGACCCTGTTCTTGAGCTAGAAATGTTGATTTAGCTGGTCCCAAGTAGTTTTAGCGCGTGATACGGCCACTAGGCACTAGTAGGAGTAGTTGCTACAAGGTATGGATGGTCTTCATTCATTTTTCTCTTGAACTTCAAAAATTTCAGCAAAAGAAAATTATGTTCAGGAGGAAGTTTCATGGTGGTTCCTCAAGTAAGAAGGGTCCTCGTCTTTCTTTTTGGGAGCTCGAACCTTTTCAACTAAGGGACGCACTGGTACAACCATGTGAATGGCCTTCCGATGAGTTCATGATCGAAGCAGGTTTCAAGGATGAGTTTGATACACTTGTCCGCAATGCCGGGTTAGAAGAATTCCTCTCAGATAAATGTGAACAGTATGCTTTGCTCACTGCCTCTTTCGTGCATAGATTTAAATTTTCGGTTGGCCGTGACTCATCCATACTGTTTGATCTGTACGATAAATCCTATACCGTGGATTTGGAGGATTTCAATAGGATTTGCAAGATACCCGATGGGGGTAGTATTAATGATCCTTCTAAGTCTTCGGTCAGAGACTTTGTCTCCAGTATAACTGTTGGAGAAACCAGAAATATCACGCAAGCCACCATAGGAAGCATCCATTTCCGTGTCTTGCACTACCTTGCCCTCTTCATAGGTAGGTGCATTAACGGCAAGGGTGCACATTGTCACCTATGCGCTTTCGACCTTAGTATCCTTAAGAGCGCAGTAACAGGTGACAGGAGCTTCAATATGGGAGCTATAATAGCAAGGAGGCTGAATAAAAATGCTAGTGAGGGAGATTTCTTTGGTGGAGTTTATGCTACATGCTTAGCAAATTTTCTTGGAGTATCCATCCGTCCAGAAGACCCTCCTCTCCGTACAGCCTGCCTTGATCGTGTCGCTCTAACACGCTACCAGTTCCTTGAGAGAGATCATGGATCCCTCCTATACCGCTTGATATTTAACCGGCAGCGTGTTTTCCATATTACCCTTCCTGCTCCTGCTTTTTTGACTTTCAGGTAAAACGAAGATACTACATAACCATAGGAGAGGCAGAGGAGTATGAGAGGGAGGCGACGGTTGCTCGACTTCGTGAGGCAGCTATTCAAGCAGTGGCTGGATCACTCCCGTATAACACCCATTATGACTTTGGGTTTCGCTAGGATCATCCATGGGAGTAGACCAAGCTAGGCCAAAAGCCTAAGCTTGGGGGAGTACGTGTTCTCATCGACTTTACATTCATGCTTATGCTTTCACTTTGTTAGCCGGTGTTCACACTTTGCCACTGTATTATCCATGCTAGTTTATTTTCGTTTTCTTGTCTTTTTGTTTTGTGTCCTTTTGAGAAAACCCAAAAAGATTTTTCTTTCTTCTTTTGCTTGTTGGGAGCTTTCCTGTGTAAATAGTTTTCTTTTTCTTTGGGTCAAGGTAGAATATATTTGTTACAATGTTTAGTGGTTCTTGCATGCTTACCTGTTTAGCTTTCAAAGAGCCATATTACTTTGTCTTCTCCTTTGTGTTTTCCTGCAGATTCAGCTTAGTCCAATGCATGAGCACCCTTATTATTGTTCACATCGTTCGATCGTGCAAGTGAAAGGCAATAATGATGATATATGATGAAGTGACTGAGACTGAAAAGCTGGTATGAACTCTATCTATTTTGTTTTTGTAAATATGACTAGCTTGTCGACCCAGATTTAGCTTTGTTGTGAGAGAACCATGTTTGCAATGACAACTTAGAGATCATAGTTTCTGATGCCATGCTTATTTAGCTGAGTGTTTATAATGGTTTGTCTTGAATGCCAACATAGATTTTGAAATGACTATGATGTAGTATGATAGGATGGTATTCTCCTTTGAATGTTTCAAGTGGCTTGACTTGGCGCATGTTCATGCATGTAGTTGAAACAAAATCAACATAGCCTCTATGATGTCCGTGTTCATGGTGATTTATATCCTGTTCATGCTTGCATTTAATGTTAGTCAAACTCATTGCATCTTGATGACTGTTGCTCTCTAGTTGGTCGCTTCCTAGTCTTTTGCTAGCCTTCATTTGTACTAAGCGGAAAACTCCTTGTGCATCCACTTCCATAAACCCAAAAGTTTTTCCATGAGAGTCCACCATACCTACCTATTTGCGGTATCTACCTGCCGTTCCAAGTAAATTTGCATGTGCCATTCTCTAAACCTTCAAAAAATAATCTGTTTTGCATGCCCGAACCGCTCATGTGGTGACAGGGGGCTATTGGTATCTTCCATGCTAGGAGTGTTATCCTCGACATGTGTTTATTCACTGTCATTCACGAGAAAGGGGCCGGTAATTGGAATGCCCAGTTCCATGCTTAAATCGAAAATATAACTGTAAAACAAGACTCCCCCAGATTGATGTTAGTATGGACGGTACCCGAGGATTCGGCTAGCCGTGGAGTGTGATTGATTGGTGGTGGGGGAGTTAAAACTTTACTTTTCTATTTGGGAACCGCCTATAGCATAAGTAGCATGGAAGATATTGAGAACTCTTGGTCATTGCGTTGACAATGAAAGCATGCCACCCAAAATTATTATCTCTGTTTTCAAAGCTTGAGCTCTGGCACCTCTATCAATGCTTCCCTCTGCGAAGGGCCTGTCTATTTATTTTCCTGTTGAGTCATTCTCCTCTTATATAAGCACCAATTAGAGAGCACCTGTGTCATTTTTATGCTTTGCTTTTGATTGATATTGAGTATGACTATGACTGGATCTTCGTTGCTATGAATTACAATGTTTAGTCAGCCCTTGATCTTTGAAAGTGCTCTGCATTTATGTTTTGCGGTCTCAGAAAGACCTAGCGAGATACCAACTATTCGTATTGCTTCATGCTTGTTTTGATTGAAGTGTTGGTATTTGAAACTCATTATTATTTGCTCGTTAGCTGATTATGCCATTGATATTAGTTTGCCGTGAGACCTTTGTGTCACTTGCTTATGTGGTTAACTTGTGATCTTGCTGAAATTCTGGTTATGAGTTAGACATAGTTGCAACAACAAGATCAAACAGAGTTTGTCAAAGTTTTTCTTTCTCTCTCAGTTTGTCAATTGAGTTGCTTGAGGACAAACAAGGTTTTAAGCTTGGGGGAGTTGATACGTCTCCATCGTATCTACTTTTCCAAACTCTTTTGCCCTTGTTTTGGAATCTAATTTGCATGATTTGAATGGAACTAACGTGGACTGACGCTGTTTTCAGCAGAATTGCCTTGGTGTTATTTTTGTGCAGAAATCAAAGTTCTCCAAACGTCCTGAAAATTTACGGAGATCATTTTTGGAAAATATGAAAAATATCTGCGCCAAGATCCACCTTAGGGGGTGGGCCAGTGGGCCACACGCCCTGCCTCTGCCACCCCCTGGTGGCGGTGGGCAAGCTTGTGGGGCCCACACAGCTTTACCGCCCCCAACCTCACGTTTATAAGTTCACTTTCGTCCCAGAAAAAATAAAAAGAGAAGATTTCGTCGCGTTTGCGATACGGAGGCGCCGCCACAACGTGTTCTTCATCTGGAGGGCAGATCTGGAGTCCGTCTTGGGCTCCGGAGAGGGGAAATCGTCGCCATCGTCATCATCAACCTTCTTCCCTATCCAATTCCATGAAGCTCTTCGTCGTTCGTAAGTAATCTATTCGTAGGCTGGCTGGGCGGTGATGAGTAGGATGAGATCTGTCATGTAATCGAGTTAGTTTTGATGGGGATTGATCCCTAGTATCCACTATGTTCTGAGATTGATGTTGCTACTACTTTGCCATGCTTAATGCTTGTCACTAGGGCCCGAGTGCCATGATTTCAGATCTGAATTATTATGTTGTCACCAATATATGTGTGTTTTAGATCCGATCTTGCAAGTTGTAGTTACCTACTATGTGTTATGATCCGGCAACCCCGGAGTGACAATAACCGGAACCACTCCCGGTGATGACCATAGTTTGAGGAGTTCATGTGTTCACCAAGTGCTAATGCGTTGGTCCGGTTCTTTATTAAAAGGAGAAACTTAATATCCCGTAGTTTCCTTTTGGACCCCGCTGCCACGGGAGGGATGGACAATAGATGTCATGCAAGTTCTTTTCCATAAGCACGTATGACGACACACGGAATGCATGCCTACATCACATTGACGAACGGAAGCTAGCCACATATCTCTCCGTGTTATAACTGTTGCATTATGAATATCATCCAAACAAATCACCGATCCATTGCCTACGAGTTTGTCCTACTACTGCTGTTACTTGTTTTGCTCTGCTGCTGTTACTACTGTTGCTGTTGTTGTTACTTGTTTTGCTCTGCTGTTACTACTGTTGCTACTGCTGTTACTTGTCTTGCTCTGCTGTTACTACTGTTGTTGTTGCTGTTACTTGTCTTGCTCTGCTGCTGTTACTTGTCTTGCTCTGCTGCTACTATTGCTACTACTGTCGCTTGCTACTGTTGCTACTTGCTACTGCTGTCACTACTGTTGTTCCTTGCCACTGTCGTTACTCGCTACTTTGCTGTTACTACTTTGCTTGCAGATACTAATCTTTCAGGTGTGGTTGAATCTGACATATTCAACTGCTAATACTTGAGAGTATCCTCTCACCTCCTGTCTGGCGAACCAACAAATTTGGGTTGAATACTCTACCCTCAAAAACTGCTACGATCCCACGCGCTGGTGGGCCGTCAACAACATTCTTCTAGTTTCGATTGCCGGAGAGTGCTAGCAGCATTCTTCTGGTGCCGTTGCAAGGGAAGGTCTACTGTTACAGAGTCAGTGAGAAACTGATGCGAGGTAGAGCCCGATGCCCTACTTGGCACAGAAGAGTGCCATTGCACCTTTGGCAAAGTTGTTGTTGTTGTCGGTGATGATGCCGTGGGGGACGCCATAACGAATAGTGATGTCCTTGATGAACCTGGCGGCTGTGGAGCCGTCAAGCTTCTTGATTTGCTTGGCCTCTATCCACTTGGTAAACTTGTCGACGGCTACCAGGAGAGGCGTCATGCCGCCTCGGGGGTCTTGAATGGCCCTACCATGTCGAGACCCCAGACGGTGAAGGGCCACGAGATGGGGATGGTCTTGAGAGCCGTAGTCGGCAAGCGGCTTTGAGTGCCAAAACGTTGACACCCTTCGCACTTGTCGACCAAAGTGGTGGCTTCCTTCAGTGTCATGGGCTAGTAGAATCCGTGGCGGAACGCCTTGGCCACCAGGGTTCTGGAGGCGGCATGATGCCTACACTCGCCCTGATGTACTCCCTCCATCCGGAATTACTTGTCGCACAAATGGATAAAAATGATGTATCTAAAACTAAAATACATCTAGATACATCCATTCCAATGACAAGTATTTCCGGACAGAGGGAGTATGTCTCTAAGAATCTTCTGCCCTTTCTCTGATTCGACGCATCGTTGAAATATGCCGGTTGAACCGCGTCGAACCAACTTGTGGTTGATGATGGTGTAGGCGGAAGACCGGCGTTGTATCTATTGTGCCTCAGCCTCATCAGGTGGGAGCTCACCACGAAGTAGGAAATCCAGAATGGGATGGGACCATGTAGGAGCCGACACGGAGGCCAGTTCCGACTCGAGTTGAGGGCTCGGGGCAGCCGTAGCCCTCGGGTCTGTCGTTGTAGCCTCCGAGTCGGAGCCGCCTTCCTGTGGGATCGGCCCGGTAGCCAGCGTGCCGTCAACCTCCATGACGGCCACCGACTCAGAGTCAGGCCGACTGGCCTTGAAGTTTGTCGCATCCGGCGATGTCAGTGAAGCCGACAAGGTAGTTGCAGCCGATGAAGTGGGCAGAGCCGGTGGAGTTGTTGAAGCCGGCAGAGCCCATGGACCCGAATTTGTCGGGCTGGATGGGTCCGCCGGTACAAAGATCAAGGTCGACTCTAGAGACGGCTTGATAGACAGCTTGTACAGATGCTCGAGGGAGACGCCGACTGGGATTGCGTGCCTGGTGGAGCCGATTTTTGCCAATGTATCCGTCGCCTCGTTGTTTGCTCGAGGGACATGATGAAATTCACAACCCTCGAAAGAGCCGCTGAGCTGCTGGATGAGGAAGCGGTAGCTGGCAATGTTGGCGTCCCTAACGTCCCATTCGCCAGAGACCTGCTGCACCACGAGGTCGGAGTCGCCGAAGCAAAGGATCCGTTGGATGCCAATCTCTCTGGCAAGCCGGAGGCCGTGTGCGAGTGCCTCATACTCGGTCACGTTGTTGGAGGCGGTGAAATGGATCTGGAGAGCATATCTGAGTTGATCCCCTTCCGGGGGTGATAGGACAATGCCGGCTCCTAGTCTGGTCCGCATCTTGGAGCCGTCGAAGTGCATCCGCCAGTGTCCGGAGTCGGGAGGCAGCGGTAAGAACTAGGTTTCGGCCCAACCGACGATGAAGTCGGCCACCACTTCAGACTTGATGGCGGTGCACGGATCGTAGCGAATGTCGTGGTCGGTCATCGCGATGGACCACTTGGCGATCCGACCGGTGGCGTCACAGTTGCCCATGATTTATGAAAGTGGAGCCTTGCTCACCACCGTGATGGAGTGCTCCTGGAAGTAATGCTTCAGCTTCTTGGCGGCATAGTACATGCCATAGCACATCTTCTGATAGTGGGGGTAGTTCTGCTTGGAAGCGGAGAGGACCTTGCTCACATAGTAGACAGGGCGCTGAACTGGCAGCACCCGACCCTCTTCTAGCGGCTCCACCACCCAGACAACACTGACCACGCGAGTAGTCACCGCGATGTAGATGAGCAGGGGCTCTCTCTCAGCCAAAGCGGCCAAGACGGGTGTGCTGGAGATGACACGCATGAGGTTGCAGAAGGCCTCGTCCGCTTGATCATTCCACTCGAACTTGGTGGTCTTCTTCATCAGCTGGTACAGTGGAAGCGCCTTCTCGCCCAACCGACTGATGAACCGGCTGAGGGAGGCTAAGAAGCCGGTGAACTTTTGGACGTCGAGAAGTCGCTCTGGCTTGGCCATGCGCTCGATGGTTCTGATTTTCTCCGGGTTGGCCTCAATGCCGAGCGCCGACACGAAGAAGTCCACGAGCTTGCCGGCTGGTACTCCGAAGACACACTTTTACGGATTGAGCCGGATCTTGTACTCGCGCAGGTTGAAGAAGGTATCCCGCAAATTGTCAAGGAGACTGAAATGCTTCTTGGTCTTGACATCAATATCGTCGACGTAGACGTGTGTGTTCCTACCGATCTGTGGCAGGAGGCATTGTTGCATGCAGCGCTGGAAGGTTGGGCCTGGATTCTTCATGCTCAACGTCATTGTCGTGTAGCAGTAGGATCCAAAGAGGGTGATGAAGGAGGTCTTGAACCGGTCGGCCGGGTCTAGCTTAATCTGGTGGTAGCCGGAATAGGCATCCACGAAAGACACAAATCACACCCGACCGTGGAGTCAATCACTTGATCTTGTTTAGACAGGGCGAAAGGGTCCTTGGGACATGCCTTATTCAGACTTGTGTAGTCGATACACATGCGCCATGTCTTGTTCTTCTTTGATGGGGAACATTGCATGGGAAACAAAAAATTTCCTACGCACACGAAACCTATCATGGTGATGATCATCTACGAGAGGGAGATCGGATCTACATACGCTTGTAGATCGCTAAGTGGGAAGCGTTAAGAAACATGGTTGATGTAGTGGAATGTCTTCGCGATCCAAATTGCCACCGTCCCACGATCCGTCCCGATCTAGTACCGAACGGACGACACCTCCACGTTCAACACACGTACAACTCGATGACGATCTCCGCCTTCTTGATCCAGCAAGAGAGATGAAGAGGTAGCTGAATTCTCCGGTAGCACGACGGCGTGGTGGTGATGGTGGTGGAGCTACTCCGGCAGGGCTTCGTCGTGCCGTATCGATCTAGCTATGATATGTCACGAAGTAGTGGAGGGAGAGAGGTTTGCACAAAGGCTTGAGGTGCAAAAACCCTCTCAAACCTCCACTATATATAGGAGGAACCAAGGGGTGGTGGCCTTGCCTCCTACTCCAAGTAGGAGGGGTCGACAAAGCCAAGGAGGAAGGAATCGTCTTCCAATTCGGTTTGGAGGAGTCCTTTCCTTCTTTCCCACCTCCTATTTTTTCTTTTTTTCCTTTATTGTTGTCTTAGCTGAAATAGCCCTGTTGTGCTGGCCTCACCAGCCCACTAAGGGCTGGTGCACCACCCATGGGCCTATTAGGTTCTCTCCTGGGTGGGTGGCCCCTCCCGGTAAAACCCTGGAACCCATTCGTCACTCCTTGTACTTTATCGGTAATACCTGAAATCTTTCCGGAAGCCAAATGCAACAATCATGTATTTGAATCGTCGTTTTCGAACCATTCCAGAGACACTCGTGACGTCCGAGATCTCATCCAGGACTCCGAACAACATTCTGTTACCAACATCAGTTATTCAACTATACCGAAAACGTCACCAAACGTTAAGTGTGCAGACCCTGCGGGTTTGAGAACCATTTAGACATGACCGAGACACTCTCTAGCAATATCCAATAGCGGGACCTGGATGTCCATATTGGATCCTACATATTCTAGGAAGATCTTATCGGTTGAACCTCTATGTCAAGGATTCACACAATCCCGTATATCATTCCCTTTGTCCTTCGGTATGTTACTTTCCCGAGATTCGATCGTCGGTATCTCCATACCTATTTCAATCTCGTTACTGGCAAGTCTCTTTACTCGTTCCGTAATACAAGATCCCGTGACTAACTCTTTAGTCACATTGTTTGCAAGGCTTGTTTGTGATCTTTTATTACCGAGTGTTCATTGCATATGGTCAGAAAACCTTGACCATCCTTGATCAACTGGCTGGACAACTAGAGGCTTGCTAGGGACATTGTTTTGTCTATGTATCCACACATGTATCTATATTTTCATTCAATACAATTATAGCATGGATAATAAACGATTATCTTGAAATAAGAAATATAATAATAACTACTTTATTATTGCCTCTGAGGCATATTTCCAAAAGTCTCCCACTTGCACTAGAGTCAATAATCTAGCCTCACTTCTTCATGTGAGTTACAATGTAATGAATCTAACACCCATACAGTTATGGTGTTGTTCATGCTTTGCTCGTGGAAGAGGTTTAGTAAGTGGATCTACAACATTCATATCTATGTGCACTTTGCAAATATTTGTGTCTTCCTCCTTGATGTAACCGCGGATGGCGTTGAATCGTCGCTTTATGTGTCTGGTCCTCTTGTGAAACCTTGGTTCCTTTGCCAGAGCAATGGCACTGGTGTTTGATGTCCCACAAGCGTATGGGATCGCAGCAGTTTTCGACGGTAGAGTATTCAACCCAAATTTGTTGGTTCGCACGACGGGAAGCGAAAGAATATTCTCAAGTATTAGCAGCTGAATGTGTCAGATTCAACCACACCTGAAAGATTAGTGGCTGCAAGCAAAGTATCAGTAGCAAAGTAGTATGATAACAACGGTGCCAGAAACGATCTGTTGACAAGGCAGACTATTCCTAACTGTTGTATCAATGGCGCGAGAAAAAGCCTTGTTGACGGGATGTGAGTGCCAACAAAGTCTTGCAACAAGTAGCAGCAGAGTAGCAAGGAACAACAGTAGCAGCAGCAGAGTAACAAGTAACAGCAGTAGCAATAGCAACAAAGTGACAACAACAAAGTGGCCCAATCCCTCTTGTAGCAAGGGACAAGCCTAGGCAAAGTAACGTAGCGAGGACTAGTAGTAAAAGACTTTATGCAGTGGATCGGTGATGGATGAGTGTGACGGATGTGATTCATCATGTAACAGCTATAACACGGAGAGATATGTGGAAAGCTCCCGTTCATCAATCTAATGTAGGCATGTATTCCCTATGTAGTCATACGTGCTTAGGGAAAAGAACTTGCATGACATCTATTGTCCATCCCTCCCGTGGCAGCGGGGTCCTAATGGAAACTACGGGATATTAAGGTTCTCCTTTTAATAAAGAACCAGGCCAATGCATTAACACGCGGTGAATACATGAATTCCTCATACTATGGTCATCTCCGGGAGTGGTTCCGACTATTGTCACTCCGGGGTTGCCGGGTCATAACACATAGTAGGTGACTACAACTTGCAAGATAGGATCTAAAACACACATATATTGGCGACAACATAATAGGTTCAGATCTGAAATCATGGCACTAGGGCCCTAGTGACAAGCATTAAGCATAGCCAAGTAGTAGCAACATCAATCTAGAACATAGTGGATACTAGGGATCAATCCCCGTCAAGAACTAACTCCATTACATGATAGATCTCATCACCGTCCAGCAAGCCTACGATGAGATTACTCACGAACGATGAAGAGCATCATGGAATTGTCGATGGAGAAAGGTTGATGATGACGATGGCGACGATTTCCCCTCTCCGGAGCCCGAAACGGACTCCAGATCTGCCCTCCAGATGAAGAACAGGATGTGGCGGCGCCTCCGCATCGCAAAACGCGATGAAACCTTCTCTCTGATTTTTTCCCCAGGCGAAACGGAAGATATAGAGCTAAGATTGGGGGCGGTGGTGCCACGTGGGCCCCACAAGCCTGCATGGCGCATCCTAGGGGGGTGGCCGCGGCATGTGGGCTTGTGGCCAACTGGAACGCCCCCTCCGATGGATCTTTGCGCATGTATTTTTCTTTTATTACAGAAAAAATCTCCGTAAATTTTCACGACGTTCCGAGAACTTTTATTTCTGCACAAAAACAACACCATGGCAATTCGGCTGAAAACAGCGTCAGTCCGGGTTAGTTCCATTCAAATCATGCAAATTAGAGTCCAAAACAAGGGCAAAAGAGTTCGGAAAAGTAGATATGACGGAGACGTATCAACTCCCCCAAGCTTAAAGCCTTGCTTGTCCTCAAGCAACTCAGTTGACAAACTGAGAGAGAAAAAAGAAAAACTTTGAGGAACTCTATTTGATCTTGTTGTTGCAACTATGTATAACTCACAACCAAAATTTTAGCAACATCACAAGCAAACCACATAAGCAAATGACATCTAGGTCTCACGGTAAATTCATATCAATGGCATAATCAACTAGCGAGCAAATAATAATAAGCCTCAAATGTCAACACTTCAATCAAAACAACATGAAGCAGTACGAATAGATGGTATCTCGCTAGCTCTTTCTGAGACCGTAAAACATAAATACAGAGCACCTTAAAAGACCAAGGGCTGACTAAACATTGTAATTCAAGGCAATGAAGATCCAGTCATAGTCATACTCAACACAGTTAAAAGCAAAGCATAAAAATGACAAAGGAGCTCTCTAATTGGTGCTTTTGTAAGAGGAGGATGACTCAACAGGAACATAAATAGACATGCCCTTCGAAGAGGGAAGGAGTGATTTGCAGAGGTGCTAGAGCTCAAGCTTTTAAAACAGAGATAATAATTTTGGGTGGCATGCTTTCATTGTCAACGCAATGACTAAGAGTTCTCAAGATCTTCCACGCTACACATGCTATATGCGGTTCCCAAACAGAAAAGTAAAGTTTTGACTCCCCCACCACCAATCAATCACACTCCACGGCTAGCCGAATCCTCGGGTACCGTCCAAACCAACATCAATCCTGGGGGAGTTTTGTTTGCGAGTTTTGTTTGCAATTATCTTTTCGATTTGAGTATGGAACTGGAAATTCCAATTACCGGCCCCTTTCTCGTGAATGATATTGAATAAACACATATCGAGGATAACACGCCTAGCATGGAAGATACCAATAGCCCCCTGTCACCACATGAGTAGTTCGGGCATGCAAAACAGATTATTTCTTGAAGATTTAGAGAGTGGCACATGCAAATTTTCTTGGAACGACAGGTAGATACCGCACATAGGTAGGTATGGTGGACTCATATGGCCAACTTTGGGTTTATGGAAGTGGATGCACAAGCAGTATTCCCGCTTAGTACAAGTGAAGGCTAGCAAAAGACTGGGAAGCGACCAGCTAGAGAGCGACAACAGTCATCAAAATGCATTGAGATTAACTAACATTGAGTGCAAGCATGAGTAGGACATAAATCACCATGAACATGAACATCATAGAGACTATGCTGATTTTGTTTCAACTACATGCGTGAACATGCACCAAGTCAAGCCACTTGAAACATTCAAAGGAGGATACCATCCTATCATACTACATCATAGTCATCTCAACATTCATGTGGGCATCCAAGACAAACCATCATAAGCTCCTAGCTAAGTAAGCATGGCATAAGCAACTATGATCTCTAAGTTGTCATTGCAAACATGTTTCTCTCACAACAAAGCTGAATCAGGCATGATGAGCTAGTCATATTTACAAAAACAAAAATGTAGCGACGCGACTCAATACGAGTCAAGCCTCTCGTGTTTCCGTACCATCCCAAGATCATGCTGGTACACACTCAGTACATCAATGTATATATCAAGAGTTCAATCACACAGCTTTATTAATCGAAATCTCATATCGAGTACTTTATTACAATAATGAAATACAATAAAGTGGCTGAAGGCCATCTCATGAGATATCTAACGAAGACTAGCGGAAGCATTAGGTAGACGAGTCCATCCGACTCCAAGGCATGTCGTTGAGTGTAGATCGTAGCCTCACTCCTGGTCGGAAAAGTACTATGCAACATGATACGTTGCATCCGTGTAGGTCAGCATATGGAATATGCCGGCAAGTCATTAAAGAGAGGGGTAAAATAATAACCAACTATCTCTACATGCATATTTGGCAGGTGGGGCTATAAGTTTTGCATAAAGCCAATTTTCTCCTACAACAAGAGAGGGCTGAAAGCAAAATATTACTACATTGTTTGTTGTTAACGAGATTGTTTCGCCAAGCAATTCTCGTACCCGAGTTGTTGATAATTCCCACATCATTATTAAGTTGTGTCGAGAGTTCAGGGAAATTTCAATGCCTTCGACTCAAGTTGTCCATGACCGTGGACACGGCTAATCGATTAGGTTTGGGCACTCTGCAGAGTTTTGCACACGTTCCCCACAAGATTTGATCGCCTTCGAGTATGTCCTCGCACTTCAGGGTGTTTGAAGACCGGATGATCAAAACATGGTCTTTCAACGGGTCCCTCTGAATCCCTGTCGGTGCCCATCTATTCCTACCGTTCTTCTACATCTGCTAGCACCGCCTGTCCAGAGTCGCCGCGTTGTCCAACCAAGCCAGAGCCCATAATGACTTGTGGCTGTGCAGGTAAGCCTTGGGTCTTGAATCCTCCGTCCGTCTCTTCGAGCCTGGGTGAAGCTTTCCGCAAGATGTCATGGCCGTCTCCAGCATCCCGGGGTCGTCCACTGGTTTCTCCAGGGAGCCCGTCAAACCGTCCTTCACCCAGAGTTGCATTTCTTCACGGGGTCTTGAAAATCTTGTCTTACCGGTCTTGGTTATTTAATCATCCTCGCATCAGTCGTGTTATGCACTCAACCAAAATCCCGTCTACTCAAGCATAGCCATATGAAATTGTCGTCCCGGGCCAAGTATCGGGGTTGTTGTGTGCCTACCACATGATACTACAACCTATACTAAAATTTCCAAGTACTTACGCAACATGCAATTTGGGCAAAGAAAGGTGAAACTACCATGCATAGGAAAAACATAGGAGATAGTATGATCAAAATGACTTGCCTTGATGATAGTTTTCTTGATCGAGCGCTTCTAAGTAACAAGCTTCGCACTCCGGGTGATCTACCGATACAAACAAATACACACTATAAGCACTACAATCATCATCAAGTAAAATAACATCACAAGTATAAAGTAGCTATGGCCTAAGTGAAAGTATTCACTACACCTCACTAAGGCAGAAATTGTTTCTATTAAAACCCCAAGTAAAAGTATTTAATTTTTTTGAAACTTATACCACAGTAATATATAATCACTAGGAAGTAGTAGCAAAAAGAATAAAATAAAAATCACTTTTTAAACTCCTGGAATAAGCAAAACAAGGTTTAAACTAAATCTGATCTAATTCAAATTTGAATATTTCAAACATAGACAAATTATATGTTTTTACAAACTACAGAAAAATTATGATCTACTGGAACAAGTTTCAACTCCATTGGAGTTATGGATCAAAAGTTATGATCAAAACAAAATTAAAACTCTCTCTGTTTTTGGAATTAAAACAGAATAGAAAAATTGAATCTAATCGGAAACTGTGTACACGTGGCGCTCTCTGATTGGTCCTAAGATGTTTGCTGCGAGGAATTCTAACAAACGGCTGGAATATAAGTAAAAGTCCCTCGCTAATCTTAAGTGAATAAAAAGTCGTGTCGGTTTTTTGTCTAAAGCCGAAGGGGTACTCGGATCTAATCTAACGCGTCGAATACAAACGGACGACTAAGGGGAGATGGGGGGTGGACTCACAGAGGGCTGCCGGTGTGCTCCTCTTCTCCGGCGAGCCGAGGCGAGGGTGGAGTTGGGGCGGCGGCTCCCGGCGTGCTCCGGCATGTCCGAGACGTCGGTGATGTGGCGGTGGAGCTCCGGTGTCCAATGGCGGTGGCAGCGAGTCGAGGCGAGGCCGGGGGCGAGCAGTAGGGGCTCGGGGAGCTTCGACTCCGGCGAGGGCTCGGCAGGGGCGGCGAGGCTTGGGTAGGGGCGGCGAGGAGGGGGAACGGGTTGAGGAGAGGGTGCCGGGGTGCGGGCTTTATAGGGGGAGAGAGGGGGCTAAAAGGGGAAGGAGATCGGCGAGGAGCGTCATCTCCGGCGAGGCAGGGCCGGTCGGCTGGGGAAAGGAAGGCAGGGAGGGGAGAGAAGGAAAGAGAGGTAGGGGGTGATCGGCTCGGGTGGGATTCGGGCGGTGGGCCCCGGGCGTCGGCGATAGGGGCGCGGGTGGACTGCGGTCGGTTGACCGAAATGGAAAGGGGAGGGAGATCCCGGGCCAGGCGGGAGGTGGGCCGGTTATTAAGCGCCGGGGCGAGTTTCCTTTTTTAAAAAAAACTTTCCTGTTTTAGTTTTTTTTCAAAAATAGCAAGTATTAAAAATAAAAAGGAAACAAAATAATTAATAAATATAGGGGTATTATATACCAAAATTTTCAGGAAAAAATTTCTACTCGTTTAACATTTTTCCAAGACCAAAATAAAAACTTTTTAAAAATGTTTTTTTCAGAAAAACCTCTAAAGGCTTTATTTTCTTTTTGCAATTATTTTCTCCATAAAACTCTGGTTTTTCTTGGCTCAAATATTTTCAAAAGTGCCCCCGATTTTGGAGGGTCATATTCCTCCTCTCTTTCTTGCTTGTAAGAATTATTCCCCGACATTTCTCGTGTGAAGAAAAAATAGAAATGCAAAAGCAAAAAATCGAAAGAATTCAAATGCAAACTTTATTTCAATCAATATGCATAGATGCTTAGCCACAATGTAAAACATTCCAAATTAGGAAATTTGGGATGTTACAAACCTACCCACCTTAAGATGAATCTCGCCCTCGAGATTCGGGTTGGCTAGAAAATAGGTGCGGGTGGTCTCGACGAAGATCCTCTTCTCGTTCCCAGGTGGCTTCTTCCTCGGTGTGGTGGCTCCCCAACACCTTGCAGAATTTGATGATCTTACTGCGGGTAACTCTGTTGGCAGTCTCGAGAATCATGACGGGTTTCTCCTCATACGTCAGATCACTGTCAAGCTGTATGGCCTCTAGGGGCACTGTATCTCTTAACGGAACATCATCCATCTCAGCGTGGCATTTCTTCAACTGGGAAACATGGAAGACATCATGAACTCCGGACAATCCTTCCGACAGTTCCAGTTTATATGCAACTTCGCCTCTACGTTCAAGAATTTTGTAGGGACCAATGAATCGGGGTGCTAACTTTCCTTTCACACCAAATCTCTTGATTCCTCGAAGCGGAGACACCCGAGGATATGCTTGGTCTCCCACTTCGTATGTTACTTCCTTGCGTTTGCTGTCGGCATAACTTTTCTGCCTGGACTGAGCTATCTTGAGTCGGTCACGAATCAGTTTGACCTTCTCTTCAGAATCTCGGATAATGTCGGGACCAAAAAGTTGTCGGTCTCCAACTCCATCCCACATCAACGGTGTTCTGCACCTCCTTCCGTAGAGAGCTTCGAAAGGGGCCATCTTCAGACTGGTCTGATAGCTGTTGTTGTATGAGAACTCGGCATAAGGCAAATTGTCATCCCAACTAGACCCATAGTCTAGTGCGCAAGCTCTCAACATGTCCTCCAGAATCTGATCGACTCTCTCGGTCTGTCCATCTGTCTGTGGGTGAAAAGGTGTACTGAACTCCAATCTCGTTCCCAAGGTTTCATGCAGTTGGTGCCAAAATTTTGATGTGAACTGAGTCCCTCTATCTGACACAATACTCTTTGGTACTCCATGCAGACATACAATCCTGGTCATATATATCTTGGCCAGCTTGGCACTCATGTAAGTAGTCTTCACAGGAATGAAGTGAGCTACCTTGGTCAAACGATCGACCACAACCCAAATAGAATCATAGCCAGAACGGGTCCTGGGTAATCCTGTGATGAAGTCCATACCAAGCTTTTCCCATTTCCACTCGGGTATCGGCAGAGGTTGAAGCAAACCTGCTGACTTCTGATGCTCGGCTTTTACTCGCTGACAAACATCGCATATTGCTACAAACTCGGCAATGTCTTTCTTCATTCCTGTCCACCAGTAACTTTATTTCAGATCCAGATACATCTTGGTGTTGCCGGGGTGTATCGAGTACGGGGAATCATGGGCCTCCTGAAGTATCAACTTCCTGAGTTCGGGATCATTGGGCACATAAATGCGATCCTCAAACCATAAAGTTCCGTGTTCATCCTCACGAAAACCTTTAGCCTTCCCGTCTTTCATTTTCTGCTTAATCTCAGCTATCTCCTTGTCTGATTTATGTGCTTCATGGATCTTTTCTGTCAAAGTGGACTGAATTTCTAGTGTGGCTACAAATCCTCTTGGAACTATTTCCAATTTGAGCTCTCGGAGATCATCGGCTAACCCTTGGGGTAATCCTCCTGCTATGAGCGTGTTCACATAACTCTTGCGGCTCAACGCATCGGCTACAACATTTGCCTTGCCTGGGTGATAATGCAATCTCATGTCATAGTCCTTGATCAATTCTAGCCATCGCCTCTGTCTGAGGTTCAACTTGTTCTGTGTGAAGATATATTTCAGGCTCTTGTGATCAGTGTAAACATCACAACTATTTCCGATCAGGAAATGTCTCCAGGTCTTGAGAGCGTGCACTACAACTGCTAGCTCCAAGTCATGTGTGGCATAATTCAACTCATGGGGTCTGAGCTGTCTGGATGCATAGGCTACAACTTTACCTTCTTGCATGAGCACTCCTCCGAGTCCTTGACGAGAAGCGTCACAGTAAACCTGGAAATCCTTCCGAATGTTCGGCAATATCAGCACTGGGGCTGTAACCAGACGTTTCTGCAACTCTTGAAAACTGGTTTCACATTCCTCAGTCCAAACATACTTGGACTCCTTCTTCAACAACTCTGTCATGGGCTTGGCGATCTTTGAGAAATTCTCAATGAACCTCCGGTAATATCCGGCAAGTCCGAGGAAACTGCGGATCTCCTTGACTGACGTGGGTGCTACCCATTCGGTGACTGCTGCGACCTTGGCAGGGTCCAGTGCTATTCCTTCTTCTGAGATGATGTGTCCGAGGAATCCGACTTCCTTCAACCAAAACTCACATTTGCTAAACTTTGCATACAGCTTATGCTCTCGAAGTTTCTCCAGAACTAGACGCAGATGTTCCTTGTGTCCTCCTCGTTCTTGGAGAATATCAGTATGTCATCGATGAACACCACGACAAACTTGTCCAAGTATTCCATAAATACCTTGTTCATCAGATTCATAAAATATGTCGGAGCATTAGTCAGTCCAAATGACATGACCGTGTACTCATACAAGCTGTACCGAGTGGTGAAGGCTGTCTTGGGTATATCCTGTTCACGAATCTTCAACTAATGATACCCGGATCGAAGATCGATCTTGGAGAATATTCG
Source organism: Hordeum vulgare subsp. vulgare (assembly GCF_904849725.1). Classification (NCBI taxonomy): domain Eukaryota; kingdom Viridiplantae; phylum Streptophyta; class Magnoliopsida; order Poales; family Poaceae; genus Hordeum; species Hordeum vulgare. The sequence continues at coordinate 539,513,481 of NC_058521.1, forward strand.
GGCTCCAACTAACTGGTCAAACAGATCATTGATCATCGGCAAGGGGTACTTGTTCTTGATGGTCACCTCGTTCAATGCACGATAATCGACAACCATTCTCAAGGACTTATCCTTCTTTTGAACCAAGAGCACTGGGGCTCCCCAAGGTGAAGAACTTGGGCGAATATACCCTTTGTCCAACAACTCCTTAATTTGCTTCTTGATTTCTACCAAGTCATTTGCGGGCATCCGATAGGGTCTCTTGGATATCGGGGCTGTTCCGGGTAATATCTCAATCAGGAACTCAATCTCTCTATCAGATGGCATGCCCGGCAATTCCTCCGAAAATACATCTGGGTATTCCTGTACAATCGGTACTTCTTCCTGGACTACTCCCGTGAGAGAGTTTACTCGTTTACTCCGTGTCGGACGCTGAGACACGTACTTAATACGCTTTTGCTCGGGGGTGGTGAGCAAAATAGACTTAAGGGCACAATCAATATTCCCTTCATACTTGGCCAACCAATCCATGCCTAGGATTACATCCAATCCCTGGGACTCTAATACGATGAGGTCGGTGGGAAAATTATGGTTCCCGATGTTGAGACTCAAAGCATGGCATCCTATCCCGGCTGTCATCATGCCTCCTGGGGAACTGACCTTAATAGGCTGGCTGAGGGTTCTAGTTGGCAAACTATACTTTTCCACAACTACCCTTGATATGAATGAATGCGTTGCACCGGAATCAAAAAGTACCAATACTGGACGTTAATTTAGCAAAAACTTACCAACCACAGTATCGGGGTGATCATAGACCTCTTCAACATCAATGTGATTCATCTGAGCTCGAAGAAAAGGATTGGGTTTCTTTGCTGCAGAGTTGCCGTTGCCGTTTCCATTTCCCTGCTTGTTCTGGGGACATTCAGTGGCATAGTGTCCCGTCTTCTGACACTTGAAGCAGGTGATGTGATTCAGATCCTTCTGAGCTGGAGCTGAATGATGCTGAGTGCCAGTACCGCCATTCTTGAAGTTGCTGTTGTTGCGGTGGTTCCCATTTCCTCCATGGTTGTGGCCTCCATGGTTGTGCACTGGGTGGTTATGCTGGACGTGTCCTCCAAACTTACCGGATCCAGTCCCGGTATTCCCTGAATAGGGGGTGTAGCGAGGCTTCTGCTGAGTGCCGGAGTTGAACTTTCCATTGCCATACTTCCGCTTGCGGTTCTCCATCTGCTGATGTTTCCCCTCCAAGATGAGGGCCTTATCTACCAGCTCCTGGTAGTTGTTGAAGTTGGCTACGGTCAGCTGAATGCTCAGCTCATCATTGAGTCCCTCCAAGAACTTTTCCTGCTTGGCCGCATCATCGGCCACATCTCCAGGTGCATAACGGGCGAGCATGCTGAATTCATCGACATACTGAGCCACAGAGCGATTTCCCTGGCGTAAGTTGCGAAACTCACGCTTCTTCAGACTCATTGCACCAGCTGAGACATGTGCGGTGCGGAAGGCTTGCTTGAACTGCTCCCAAGTGACTCCAGCAATGGGGTATGTGGTGGTGCAGTTCTCCCACCATGTAGTTGCAGGGCCTTCAAGTTGATGCGCGGCAAAGCGCACCTTCTCAGCTTCAGTACAACCAACAGTGATAAGTTCCCGCTCCATCTTGCGGAGCCAATCATCTGCCACAATGGGCTCAATGCTGCGGGAGAAAGTCGGAGGGTTCAACCTCAGGAAACGGGTGAGATTGTCGGCCTGGGGTGGATGATGGTTGTTGTTATTGTTCTGGTTCTGGATGATCAGCTACATCAGGGTATTCTGTTGCTGAATCAACTGGCTGAGTTCCGGCGGAAAGTTGGAAGCAGGGGCACGTCTCAGAGGCATCTGATGTTTGTAGAGGGGTGAGATTAGCATAGAATAATGGTCTAAAGAGTAATTACACTACCCATATGAAATGCAACAAACAAGTATCACACCACACATTTTATTCAATACCATCACAAAAGGTTCACACACGGGGATACAAAATTTTATAACCTAAACATCGGCCTAAACGTTTAACGATAAGATAAATTTGGTGGTCTAGTCTAAGTGTCCTCCTCAGAAAAGCATGGTGGTGGGTCCTTCGGTGGAGCTTTCTTCATAGTCCTCGTCATTTCTGATCAAGGGGGCTACGTCTCCTTCGGGATGAAGGTTCTCGCCCATGTCCAGTTCCTCCTCTAGGTATGCAACTCGAGTCTTCAGCTTCTCGATCCTCTCCAGAAAGTCCTTCACCTCCAATTCATGCTCATAGTGGGCTTCCCGGGCTGCTTCTTCGAGTTCGAGTTCGTGGAGCGATAGTTGCTTGATCTTCCTGGCGTCCTTGATCACACGATGCTCCAGAGTCCCGCTGTGCTTCTCCAAGGTCTGGGCATAGGACAGGAGAGCGTCCTTGGTCTTGCTTGAGATGATTTCTCCATCTTCTCCTCTCCGGGATCCCGTGAATAGGTCCGGTGAAATAGGGCAGCCTCTGTACACTTCCTTGATACGTCCAAGTGCACAATGGACCGCCATGTCCCTTCCGAGAATCCAGTTGAGTGCGATGAACTTGGAGTCCACAGGCTCAGTGCGCGGCTCAAATGTCCTTCCGGGAACGTGCACCTCAATCCTGTAGCGTGAATCCTCTGGGTAAGACGAAGTAGGCTTCCTTGTGATAGTCGGCAAAGCAATCCTCAAGTCCTTGGTGATCTGTATCAGCTCCTTTCCGAAAGGCATAGTGGCGTCGGGCTGGCAAAACTCCGTGAACTTAACGGGGATGAAGGTGGCCTTCTAAAACATTGGAAAATCGGAGAGAAGTCAGAAATAATCAGAAGAGGAAATAGAGGATTTATAGACATAAGAAAATAGTTTTCTTCCTAAGGATTTTCCATTCCTAGAGGTTACGTCCTACGGTCAGCGTGTGCTCTGATACCATTTCTGTAGCGACCCGACTCAATACTAAGTCAAGCCTCTGGTGTTTCCGTACCATCCCAAGATCATGCTGGTACACACTCAGTACATCAATGTATATATCAAGAGTTCAATCACACAGCTTTATTAATCAAAATCTCATATCGAGTACTTTATTACAATAATGAAATACAATAAAGTGGCTGAAGGCCATCTCATGAGATATCTAACGAAGACTAGCGGAAGCATCAGGTAGACGAGTCCATCCGACTCCACGACATGTCGTTGAGCGTAGATCGTAGCCTCACTCCTGGTCGGAAAAGTATTCTGCAACATGATACGTTGCAGCCGTGTAGGTCAGCATATGGAATATGCTGGCATGTCATTAAAGAGAGGGGTAAAATAATAACCAACTATCTCTACATGCATATTTGGCAGGTGGGGCTATAAGTTTTGCATAAAGCCAATTTCTCCTACAACAAGAGAGGGTTGAAAGCAAAATATTACTACATTGTTTGTTGTTAACGAGATGGTTCCGCCAACCAATTCTCGTACCCGAGTTGTTGATAATTCCCACATCATTATTAAGTTGTGTCGAGAGTTCAGGAAAATTTCAATGCCTTTGGCTCAAGTTGTCCATGACCGTGGACACGGCTAATCGATTAGGTTTGGGCACTCTGCAGAGTTTTGCACACGTTCCCCACAAGATTTGATCGCCTCCGAGTATGTCCTCGCACTTCAGGGTGTTTGAAGACCGGATGATCAAAACATGGTCTTTCAACGGGTCCCTCTGAATCCCTATCGGTGCCCATCCATTCCTACCGTTCTTCTAGATCTGCTAGCACCGCCTGTTCAGAGTCGCCGCGTTGTCCAACCAAGCCAGAGCCCATAATGACGTGTGGCTGTACAGGTAAGCCTTGGGTCTTGAAGCCTCCGTCCGTCTCTTTGAGCCTGGGTGAAGCTTTTCGCAATATGTCATGGCTGTCTCCAGCATCCCGGGGTCGTCCACTGGTTTCTCCAGGGAGCCCGTCAAACCGTCCTTCACCCAGAGTTGCATTTCTTCACGGGGTCTTGAAAATCTTGTCTTACCGGTCTTGGTTATTTAATCATCCTCGCATCACTCGTGTTATGCACTCAACCCAAATCCCGTCTACTCAAGCATAGCCATATGAAATTGTCGTCCCGGGCCAAGTATCGGGGTTGTTGTGTGCCTACCACATGATACTACAACCTATACTAAACTTTCCAAGTACCTACGCAGCATGCAATTTGGGCAAAGTAAGGTGAAACTACCATGCATAGGAAAAACATAGGAGATAGTATGATCAAAATGACTTGCCTTGATGATAGTTGTATTGATCGAGCGCTTCTAAGTAACAAGCTTCGCACTCCGGGTGATCTACCGATACAAACAAATACACACCATAAGCACTACAATCATCAACAAGTAAAATAACATCACAAGTATAAAGTAGCTATGGCCTAAGCGAAAGAATTCACTACACCTCACTAAGGCAGAAATTATTTCTGTTAAAACCCAAAGTAAAAATATTTAAAAAAAAATTGAAACTTATACCACGGTAAGATATAATCACTAGGAAGCAGTAGCAAAAAGAATCAAATAAAAATCATTTTTTAAACTCCTGGAATAAGCAAAACAAGGTTTAAACTAAATCTGATCTAATTCAAATTTGAATATTTCAAACATAGACAAATTATATGTTTTTACAAACTACAGAAAAATTGTGATCTACTGGAACAAGTTTCAACTCCATTGGAGTTATGGATCAAAAGTTATGATCAAACTCTCTCTGTTTTTGGAATTAAAACAGAAAAGAAAAATTGAATCTAATCGGACACTGTGTACACGTGGCGCTCTCTGATTGGTCCTAAGATGTTTGCTGCGAGGAATTCTAACAAACGGCCGGAATATAAGTAAAAGTCCCTGGCTAAGCTTAAGTGAATAGAAAGCCGTGTCGGTTTTTTGTCTAAAGCCGAAGGGGTACTCGGGATCTAATCTAACGCGTCGAATACAAATCGGACGGCTAAGGGGAGATGGGGGGTGGACTCACAGAGGGCTGCCGGTGTGCTCCTCTTCTCCGGCGAGCCGAGGCGAGGGTGGAGTCGGGGCGGCGGCTCCCGGCGTGCTCCGGCGTGTCCGAGACGTCGGTGATGTGGCGATGGAGCTCCGGCGTCCAATGGCGGCGGCAGCGAGTCGAGGCGAGGCCGGGGCCGAGCAGCAGGGGCTCTGGGAGCTTCGACTCCGGCGAGGACTCGACAGGGGCGGCGAGGCTTGGGCAGGGGCGACGAGGAGGGGGAACTGGGCAAGGAGAGGGGGTCGGGGTGCGGGCTTTATAGGGGGAGAGAGGGGGCTAAAAGGGGAAGGAGATCGGCGAGGAGCGGCATCTCCGGCGAGGTCGGGCCGGTCGGCTGGGGAAAGGAAGGCAGGGAGGGGAGAGAAGGAAAGAGAGGTAGGGGGTGATCGACTCGGGTGGGATTCGGGCGATGGGCCCCGGGCGTCAGCGACAGGGGCGCGGGTGGGCTGCGGTCGGTTGACCGAAATGGAAAGGGGAGGGAGATCCCGGGCCAGGCGAGAGGTGGGCCGGTTATTAAGCGCCGGGGCGAGTTTCCTTTTAAAAAAAACTTTCCTGTTTTAGTTTTTTTCAAAAACGGCAAGTATTAAAAATAAAAAGGAAACAAAATAATTAATAAATATAGGGGTATTATATACCAAAATTTTCAGGAAAAAAATTTCTACTCGTTTAACATTTTTCCAAGACCAAAATAGAAACTTTTTAAAAATGTTTTTTTCAGAAAAACCTCTAAAGGCTTTATTTTCTTTTAGCAATTATTTTCTCCATAAAACTCTGATTTTTCTTGGCTCAAATATTTTCAAAAGTGCCCCTCATTTTGGAGGGTCATATTCCTCCTCTCTTTCTTGCTTGCAAGAATTATTCCCCGACATTTCTCGTGTGAAGAAAAAATAGAAATGCAAAAGCAAAAATCGAAAGAATTCAAATGCAAACTTTATTTCAGTCAATATGCATAGATGCTTAGCTAGAATGTAAAACATTCCAAATTAGGAAATTTGGGATGTTACACAAAATAGATCGAGTTCATACCAGCTTTTCCAGGCTCAGTCACTTCATCATATATCGTCATTATTGCCTTTCACTTGTACGACCGAACGACGTGAACAATAATAAGAGTGCTCGTGCATTGGATTAAAGCTGGAACCTGCAGGCAAACAGAAAGGAGAAGACAAAGTAATATGGCTCTTGAAAACTAAACACGTATGCATGCAAGAGCCACTAAACATTGTAATCATAGTCTTCTATCTTGACCCAAAGAAAAAGAAAACTATCTACACGGGAAAGATCCCAACAAGCAAAAGAAGAAAAAGAAAATCTTTTTGGTTTTTCTCAAACTAGACAGACACACGAAAGGAAAACGAGAAAAAGGAAGTAAACTAGCATGCATGATACAATGGAAAAGTGTGAACACCGGCTAACAAAGTGAAATCATAAGCAAGAATGTAAAGTCGGTGAGAACACGTACTCCCCCAAGCTTAGGCTTTTGGCCTAACTTGGTCTACTCCCAAGGAGGGAAATAACCAGCTCCTGGGTACTCCGGAGTGGACTGTGGATGCCACTGCTGTGTGAGCTCCTCTGGCTCCCACTGATAAACTGGCGTCTGGTACTCGACTGGCGGCTCGGGCACGGGCACCTGTGGTTGGGCTAGGCCCCAATATATGTAGATGTCCGAGGGCATAATAGTGTACCTGCCTGCATGAAGATTGAACAAAGACGGAGCAGGCAAAGTAATAGTCTCACGAGTACCGTGAATAAATACTAGGTTATAAATCATCCTTCCACCTCTATCTCTATCAAGAAAGTTATGGCGAACCATGCTATCGTAATCTAGATATCTCTTGGGAAGAAGAACCTCTTCTTCCTCCTCTAGTCTAATGGGTATCTCAAAGTGTCTGGCAAGACGAGTAGCGTAGATACCTCCATAGACAACACCTTTAGAACGGCTCGGGTTCAACCGTTGAGCTACTATAGCGCCCAAGCTATAAGTTTTATCATTATAAAGGGCTTCGCGCAATACCGCAAGATCTGGGGAACTATGTGACCCAGCTTTCCCACGGCCAATCAAACATTTTCCAACAAATATTGAGAAGTACCGAAGCACGGGAAAATGAATGCTAGCACTTGGCACTACTCCAAGATCAGACATGAGCTGCTTCATCCAAACACCCTCCTTAGCCGCCTCTGAGGTAGCTATGTACTCCGCTTCACATGTAGAATCATTTACAACTCTTTGCTTGGAACTGCACCAGCTTACCGCACCCTCGTTGAGAATAAATATGTATCCGGTTTGCGACTTAGAGTCATCCGGATCAGTGTCAAAGCTTGCATCGACGTAAGCCTTTACGACGAGTTCTTCGTCACCTCCATAAAAGAGAAACATTTCCTTAGTCCTTTTCAGGTACTTCAGAATATTCTTGACTGCCGCCCAGTGTTCCACTCCTGTATCACTTTGAAACCTGCGTGCCATACTTATGGCCAGGCTGACATCTGGTCTTGTGCACAACATTGAATACATGATAGACCCTATGGCTGAAGCATAGGGGACGACACTCATCTTTTCTCCATCTTCTGTAGTTACTGGACATTGAGTCTTACTCAACTTTATACCTTGTAACATAGGCAAGAACCCCTTCTTGGATTGTTCCATTTTGAACTTCTTCAAAACATTATTAAGGTATGTGCTTTGTGAAAGAGCTATTAGGCGTCTCGACCTATCTCTATAGATCTTTATGCCCAATATGTAAGCAACTTCTCCTAGGTCTTTCATTGAATTTTTTTATTCAAGTAATCCTTTATGCTTTCCAAAAACTCCACATTGCTTCCAATCAGCAATATGTCATTCACATATAATATTAGAAACGCTATAGAGCTCCCACTCACTTTCTTGTAAATACAAGCTTCTCCAAAAACTTGTATAAACCCAAACGCCTTGATCACCGCATCAAAGCGTTGATTCCAACTCCGAGATGCTTGCACCAGTCCATAAATGGATCGTTCGAGCTTGCACACCTTGTCAGCATTCTCTGCATCGGCAAAACCTTCGGGTTACATCATATACAACTCTTCCTTAAGAAACCCGTTAAAGAACATCGTTTTGACATCCATCTGCCAGATTTGATAATCGAAAAATGCAGCTATTACTAACATGATTCAGACGGACTTAAGCATCAGTACGGGTGAGAATGTCTCATCGTAGTCAACTCCTTGAACTTGTGAAAAACCCTTTGCCACAAGTCGAGCTTTATAAATGGTCACATTTGCGTCCATCTTCTTCTTAAAGATCCATTTGTTCTGAATAGCCTTGCGACCTTCAGGTAATACTTCCAAAGTCCACACTTTGTTTTCATACATAGGTTCTATCTCAGATTTCATGGCTTCTAACCATCTGTTGAAATCTGGGCCCACCAATGCTCCTCCATAATTGATAGGCTCATTGTTGTCCAACAACATGATAGACAAGACACGATTCCCGTACCACTCAGGAGTAGTACGTGCTTGATACGTCTCAAACGTATCTATAATTTTTCATGGTTTCACGCTGTTATCTTGTAAACTTTGGATGTTTTGATACCTTTTATATCTTTTTTGGGACTAACTTATTAATTCAGTGCCAAGTGCCAGTTCCTGTTTTTTCTGTGTTTTTGACTCTTTTCACATGTGATTTTGGAACGGAGTCCAAATGGAATAAAATCCCCGAAATAATTTTTTCCAGAAAGGAAGAAGATCGGAGGACTTGAGGGCCAAGGCAGTGGGCCCACAGGGAGCCCACAAGTCCTGTTGCCACGGCCAGGGGAGTCGCGGCAACCAGGCTTGTGGCCTCCCTGGCGCTCCGCTGCCCTAGCTCTTTGGCCTCTAAATTCCCTAAAAATCTAGAAAAAATCAGGGCATCCACGAAAACACTTTTCCGCCGCTGCAATCTTCCGTTTCCGCGAGATCTCATCTCGAGACCCTTCCCGGTGCCCTGTCGGAGGGGACTTTGGAATTGGAGGGCTTCTACATCAACATCATCGCCTCTCCAATGACTCGTGAGTAGTCCACTTCAGACCTACGGGTCCGTAGTTAGTAGCTAGATGGCTTCTTCTCTCTCTTGGATCTTCAATACAAAGTTCTCCATGATCTTCATGGAGATCTATCCGATGTAATCCTCTTTGGCGGTGTGTTTGTCGAGATCCGATGAATTGTGGATTTGTGATCAGATTACCTATGAATTATATTTGAGTCTTTGTTGATTTCTTATTTGCATGATTTGATATCCTTGTAAGTCTCTCCGAGTCTTGGGTTTTGTTTGGCCAACTAGATCTATGATTCTTGCAATGGGAGAAGTGCTTGGTTTTGGATTCATACCGTGCGGTGACCTTTCCCAGTGACACAAGGGGCAGCAAGGCACGCATCATGTTGTTTCCATCAAGGGTACCAAGATGGGCTTTCATCATAGATTTGAGATTGTCCATCTACATCATGATTTTGTCGAGCTTCACTTATATCCTTTGGTTAGACAATTCAGCTCACATGTGTTTCACTTATATCTTTTGAGCTAGTTGATTTTGCTCTATGTGCTTCACTTATATCTTTTAGAGCACGGAAGCGCGTGGCTTGATAGTTGATCTATGCTATGAAAGTAGTCTCAAAAGTTGTAGTTATCCAAAGGGATATGAGAACTTCCACCTTCATGTGCATTGAATAGTTAGGGAAGTTTGATTCATCTCAATTAGTTTTGAGTTGTGGTTGTGGTAATATTGAAGTTATACTAGTAAGTTGTTGTGGATCTAGAAATACTTGTGTTGAAGTTAGTGATTCCCGTAGCATGCACGTATGGTGAACTGCTATGTGATGAAGTCTGAGCATGATTAGTCTATTGATTGTCATCCTTTGTGTGGCGGTCGGCATCGCGCGATGGTTTATACCTACCAACCCTTCCCCTAGGAGTATGCGTTGAATGCTTTGTTTCGATTACTACTAAAACTTTTCCATAAAGTATATAAGTTCTTCATGACTAATGTTGAGTCCATGGTTTAGATGCACTTTCACCTTCCACCATCACTATCTTCTTTAGTGACGTGCAACTTTCGCCGGTGCACAAAACCCACCATTAGCCTCCCTCAAAACAGCAACCATACCTACCTACTATGGCTTTTTCAAAGCCATTCTGAGATATATTGCCATGCAACTACCACCATGACATGTGCCACCACTTCTACATTGCCATTGCATGATCATAAGATAGCTAGCATGATGTTTCCATTGATGTCTATGCCATACTAGATCATTGTCACGGTACACTACCGAAGGCATTCCATATAGAGTCATCATTGCTCTAAGTTTTGAGTTGTAAGTGTGATGATCATCATTGATGGAGCATTGTCCCATGTGAGGAAATAAAAGAGACCAGCGAAGCCCATTTACAAAAAGAGGCCAAAGATGCCCACCCAAAAAAAGAAAAAAAAAAGAGGCCAATGAGCCCACCAAAAAAATGAGAGAAAAAGAGAGAAGGGACAATGCTACTATCTTTCCACACTTGTGCTTATTAAGCACCATGATCTTCATGATTGAGAGTCTCTCGTTTTGTCACCACCATATAGCTAGTGGGAAACTTTCATTATATAGCTTGGCTTGTATATTCCAATGACAGGCTTCCTCAAAATTGCCTTAGGTCTTCGTGAGCAAGCAAGTTGGATGCACACCCACTAGTTTTCTTTAAGAACTTTCACATACTCGTAGCTCTAGTGCATCATTTGTATGGAAATCCCTACTCATTCACATTGATATCTATTGATGAGCTATCCACAGCTCATTGATATGCCTAGTTAATGTGACTATCTTCTCCTTTTTTATCTTGCAACCTCCACCACATTCCACACCATCTATAGTGCTATAACCATGGCTCACGCTCATGTATTGCGTGAGAGTTGAAAAGGTTTGAGAAAGTAAAGGTGTGAAACAATTACTTGGCCAATACCGGGGTTGTGCATGATTTAAATTCATTGTGCAATGATGATAGAGCATAGCCAGACTATATGCTTTTGTAGGGATAACTTTCTTTTGGCCTTGTTATTTTGAAAGTTCATGATTACCTTGCTAGTTTGCTTGAATTATTATTGTTTCCATGTCAATAGCAAACTATTGCTTTGAATCTAATGGATCTGAACATTCACGTCACATAAGAGGAATTACAGAGGACATCTATGCTAGGTAGCATGAAAGCATCCAAAATTCATTCTTTATCACTTCCCTACTCGAGGACGAGCAGGAGGTAAGCTTGGGGATGCTTGATACGTCTCAAACGTATATATAATTTTTGATGGTTTCACGCTGTTATCTTGTCTTCTTTGGATGTTTTATATACCTTTTATATCTTTTTTGGGACTAACTTATTAATTCAGTGCCAAGTGTCAGTTCCTGTTTTTTCTGTGTTTTTGACTCTTTTCAGATCTGATTTTGGAACGGAGTCGGAACGGAATAAAAACCCCGAAATGATTTTTTCGCGAACGGAAGAAGATCAGGGGGGCTCTGGGCCAAGCCAGGTGGGCTCCAGAGAGCCCACAAGCTCCCTCTCCGCCACAAGGGGGGAGGTGGCGGTGTCAGGGCTTGTGGCCTCCCTGGCCACCCCCTGACCTAGCTCCTTGGCCTATAAATTCCCAAAAATTCAGCAAAAAACCAAGGGAGCCTCGGAAATACTTTTCCGCCGCCGCAAGCTTCCGTTTCCGCGAGATCTCATCTGGAGGCCCTTCTCGGCGCCCTGCCAGAGGGGACTTTGGAGTTGGAGGGCTTCTTTATCATCATCATCGCCCCTCCAATGACTCGTGAGTAGTTCACTTCAGACCTACGGGTCCGTATTTAGTAGCTAGATGGATTCTTCTCTCTCTTGGATCTTCAATACAAAGTTCTCCATGATCTTCATGGAGATCTATCTGATGTAATCTTCTTCGGCGGTGTGTTTGTCGAGATCCGATGAATTGTGGATTTGTGATCAGATTATCTATGATATATATTTGAGTCTTTGTTGATTTCTTATATGCATGATTTGATATCCTTGTAAGTCTCTCCGAGTCTTGGGTTTTGTTTGGCCAACTAGATCTATGATTCTTGCAATGGGAGAAGTGCTTGGTTTTGGGTTCTACCATGTGGTGCCCTTTCCCAGTGACAGTAGGGGCAGCAAGGTACACATTAAGTAGTTGCCATCAAGGGTAAAAAGATGGGGTTTTCATCATTGGTTTGAGATTATCCCTCTACATCATGTCACCTTTCTTAAGGCGTTACTCTATTCTTATGGACTTAATACACTAGATGCATGCTGGATAGCGGTCGACGTGTGGAGTAATAGTAGTAGATGCAGAAAGTATCGGTCTAATTGTTTTGGACATGATGCCTATAGATATAATCATTGCCATAGATATCGTCACGACTTTGCGCGTTTCTATCAATTGCTCGACAGTAATTTGTTCACCCACCGTCTACTTGCTTTTATGAGAGAAGCCACTAGTAAACACTACGGCCCCCGGGTCTATTCACATCCATCGTTTACACCTCCGCTTTTACTTTGCTTTGTTACTTTGTTGCTTTCAGTTCTCACTTAGCAAACAATTTATAAGGGATTGACAACCCCTTCATAGCGTTGGGAGCAAGCTTTTGTGTTTGTGCAGGATCTTGAGATACTCCTCCACTGGATTGATACCTTGGTTCTCAAACTGAGGGAAATACTTACCACCGCTACGCTACATCACCCTTTCCGCTTCGAGGGAACACCAACGCAAGGCTCCAAGGCCACGGGGGAAATCCTTTGCATACTTTCCTAGGAAGTCCCTTAAGGCGTAGGCGTAGCAGAAGGATCATGTCCAGTATTGTCCCGTCAACGTGCCTATTTCTGGCGCCATTGGAAGGTCTTTTGTTGCAGTAGCACATACCAAGGAGCAATCCCTCAAAACTATTTCAGAAACGGAGTTGCGAGCAAAGGGATCAAAAATCTCAGGTTTGGGAGCAAGAACAGGAGACAGAGAGAGCAACCATGATTTTTTTTCCGGAGGTAAGAGACAATGAGGGCTGAAGTACTAAGTGAGTGGGGTCCTATGGTACCCACAAGGCATCTTGGCGTGCCCTAGGGGGTGAATGCGCCATGTTGCTTTGTGCGCAACACATGCACCCCCTGGGGTGTGTTCAGCTCCAAAAATTCTTAAATATCCCGGAAAATTCATCTAAAAGTTTTAATACATTCTTAGCACTTTTATTTTTGGGCCATTTTTTATTATAGACATAATTCAGAAAATAAGATAATCATGGCATTTCACTTTATCAAACTACAAATAACACAGAGCAAACTAAGATTATAGAAAGTTGTGCTTACTAAATTCATCGACCACATGCCCCTCAAAAAGAATCCATTAATAAGGTTGACCAAGTCTTATTAACAAACTATTTCCGAGTAACATGAAACTGAAGAGTGTTCACATAACACGAGATTCCGCAATGGGGATGTGCATCTCCCCAACAATAAGAATCTCACATTTCTTCTTGACAGTAGGAAGAGGAAATTTAAACCCTCCAACAGTAATTGTGGCAACTTGCTCAATGGAATTGATATTATTTATCTAAGCTTGTTTCTTGGGGAAGTGAATTGTATGTTGTTTACCATTGACGTGAAAAGTAACCTTTCTTTTGTTGCAATCAATAACAGCCCCTGCATTAATTAAAAGCGTCTACCAAGGATGATTGACATGTTGTCATACTCGGGCATCTGAAGGATGAGAAAGACAGTTTGGATAGCACTAGTAGAAAGGAGGGCTTTGTTCCAGGTCCTAAAATCCTATTAGTCCCGGTTCACATACGAACCGGGACCTATGGTGACATTGGTCCCAGTTCGTGAGGCCACGGCGCCGACCGGGCATCGTGGGCCATTGGTCCCGGTTCGTCTCACCCCTTTTGTCTCGATTCCAGTCAAGAACCGGGACTAATAGGCCGACAACCGTTCGTATCCCCTTTAGTCCCGGTTGGTGGATCAAACCGGGACTAAGGTGTGGTGGCGGGCGTTCGTACAACCGTTCGTATCCTCATTTAGTGCCTGTTGGTGGATCAAACCGGGGTGGCGGCCGTTTGAATCACCCCTTTAGTGTCGGTTTGTCGTCCAACCTGGGACTAAAGGTCCAAACGGTTCGCCCTCCCGCGTCGTTTCCAGCTATGAAAACTGCAACCGAAGCAGAGTCTATCACCATTCTCTAATCTTCTCCTCTCCTTTGTTCTTCTTCTTCCTCTCTTCTTCCCCTCTCTTCTTCCATTATTCTTCCACCATGACATATGATACCGGAGACATGCGCGCGCATCGCACGACCAAACTCAGGGTCAGGTACACGAACGAGAGCTGGGCGGTGCCAAATTTTCTGTCACGGTTCCGGGAGTGGGTTGACGCCGCGTCAGAGCATGAGGCGTTCTTGGGGCTTGATCTGGAGTATACGGGGTTGTGCATGATTTAAATTCATTGTGCAAGGATGATAGAGCATAGCCAGACTATATGATTTTGTAGGGATAACTTTCTTTTGGCCTAGTTATTTTGAAAATTTATGATTATTTTGCTAGTTTGCTTGAGTATTATTGTCTCCACGTCAACATCAAACTATTGTTTTGAATCTAATGGATCTGAACATTCACGTCACATAAGAGAACTTACAAAGGAGATCTATGCTAGGTAGCATGAAAGCATAAAAATTTCATTCCTTATCACTTCCCTACTCGAGGACGAGTAGGAGTTAAGCTTGGGGATGCTTGATACGTCTCAAACGTATCTATAATTTTTGATGGTTTCACACTGTTATCTTATCAACTTTGGATGTTTTGTATACCTTTTATATCTTTTTTGGGACTAACTTATTAATTCAGTGCCAAGTGCCAGTTCCTGTTTTTTCTGTGTTTTTGACTCTTTTCAGATCTGATTTTGGAATGGAGTCCAAACATAATAAAATCCCTGAAATAAATTTTTTCAGAACGGAAGAAGATCGGAGGACTTGAGGGCCAAGGCAGTGGGCCCACAGGGAGCCCACAAGCCCTATTGCTGGGGCGAGGGGGGCGGCTGCGGCAACCAGGCCTGTGGCCTCCTTAGCGCTCCCCTGTCCTAGCTCTTTGCCCTATAAATTCCCTAAAAATCCAGAAAAAAATAGGGCATCCACGAAAACACTTTTCCGCCGCCACAAGCTTCCGTTTCCGCGATATCTCATCTGGAGACCCTTCCCGGTGCCCTGCCGGAGGGGACTTTGGAGTTGCAGGGCTTCTAGATCAACACCATCGCCTCTCCAATGACTCGTGAGTAGTCCACTTCAGACCTACGGGTCCGTAGTTAGTAGCTAGATGGCTTCTTCTCTCTCTTGGATCTTCAATACAAAGTTCCCCATGATCTTCATGGAGATTTATCCGATGTAATCCTCTTTGGCGGTGTGTTTGTCGAGATCCGATGAATTGTGGGTTTGTGATCAGATTATCTATGAATTATATTTGGGTATTTGCTGATTTCTTATTTGCATGATTTGATATCCTTGTAAGTCTCTCCAAGTCTTGTGTTTTGTTTGGCCAACTAGATCTATGATTCTTGCAATGGGAGAAGTGCTTGGTTTTGGGTTCATACCGTGCGGTGACCTTTCCTAGTGACAGAAGGGGCAACAAGGCACGCATCATGTTGTTGCCATCAAGGGTAACAAGATGGGCTTTCGTCATAGATTTGAGATTTTCCATCTACATCATGTCATCTTGCTTAAGGCGTTGCTCTGTTCTTATGAACTTAATACACTAGATGCTTGTTGGATAGCGGTCGACGTGTGGAGTAATACTAGTAGATGCAGAAAGTATCGGTCTACTTGTTTTGGACGTGATGCCTATAGATATAATCATTGCCATAGATAATGTTACGACTTTGCGCGGTTCTATCAATTGCCCGACAGTAATTCGTTCACCCACCGTCTACTTGCTTTCACGAGAGAAGCCACTAGTGAACACTACGGCCCCCGGGTCTGTTCACAACTATCGTCTCCACTTTCACTTTTACTTTGCTTTGTTTACTTTTTTCTTTGAGTTCTCAATTTGCAAACAATCTATAAGGGATTGACAACCCCTTCATAGTGTTGGGTGCAAGCTCTTTGTGTTTGTGCAGGTACTTGTGACTTGACGCGATCCTCCCACTAGATCGATACCTTGGTTCTCAAACGGAGAGAAATACTTACCGCCGCTGTGCTACATCACCCTGTCCTCTTCAAGGGAACACCAACGCAAGGCTCCAAGGTCGCGGGGAAATCCTTTGCATATTAGCCAAGGAAGTCCCTATAGGCGTAGCCCGTAGCAGCAGGATTCCTACCGCCATTGCCAGGGAAGGTCTGTTGTCGCAGTAGCAGTGCTCTTGTCGACCTGCGAGGTCCAATAGTAACTTGATCTGAAGCTTCATGATCATCATCATTAGCTTCCTCTTCAACTGGTGTTGCCTCGACAGAAATTTCTTTCTGCCCTGTGCCACCATCTTATTGAAGCAGAGGTTCCGCAACCTCATCAAGTTCTATCTTCCTCCCACTCAATTCTTTCGAGAGAAACTCTTTCTCAAGAAAAGCTTCGTTCTTAGTGACAAACACTTTGCCCTCGGATCTCAGATAGAAGGTATACCCAACTCTCACTTTTGGGTAACCTATGAAGACGCACCTTTCCGCTTTGGGTTCCATCTTTTGAGGCTGAAGGTTTTGGACATAAGCATCACATCCCCAAACTTTAAGAAACGACAATTTTGGCTTCTTGCCATACCATAGCTCATATGGTGTCATCTCAACGGATTTTGATGGTGCCCTATTTAAAGTGAATGCAACTGTCTCTAATGCATAGCCCCAAAACGATTATGGCAAATCGGTAAGAGACATCATAGATCGCACCATATCTAACAAAGTACGATTACGACGTTCGAACACACCATTACGATGTGGTGTTCCACGCGGTGTCAACTGTGAAATAATTCCACATTGTCTTAAGTGAGCACCAAACTCGTAACTCAGATATTCCCCTCCTCGATCAGATCATAGGAATTTGATCTTCTTGCTACGATGATTTTCAACTTCACTCTGCAATTGTTTGAACTTTTCAAACGTTTCAGACTTGTGCTTCATCAAGTAGATATAACCATACCTACTCGAATCATCAGTGATGGTGAGAAAATAACAATATCTGCCGCGCGCCTCTATGCTCATTGGTCCGCACACATTAGTATGTATGATCTCCAATAAGTCACTAGCACGCTCCATTGTTCCAGAGAACAGAGTCTTAGTCATCTTGCCCATGAGGCATGGTTCGCATGTGTCAAGTGATTCAAAATCAAGTGACTCCAAAAGTCCATCAGCATGGAGTTTCTTCATGCACTTAACACCAATATGACCTAAGCGGCACTGCCACAAGAAAGTGGCGCTATCATTGTTAACTCTACATCTTTTGGTCTCAATGTTATGGATATGTGTGTCATCACAATCGAGATTCAATATGAACAAACCCCTCACATTAGGTGCATGACCATAAAAGATATTACTCATATAAATAGAACAACCATTATTCTCTGACTTAAATGAGTAACCGTCTCGCAATAAACAAGATCCAGATATAATGTTCATGCTCAACGCAGGCACTAAATAACAATTATTTAAGTTCATAACTAACCCCGATGGTAACTGAAGTGAGACCGTGCCGACGGCGATCGCATCAACCTTGGAACCATTTCCCACGCGCATCATCACTTCATCCTTCGCCAACCTTCGTTTATTCCGCAATTCCGGTTTTGAGTTGCAAATGCTAGCAACAGAACCGGTATCAAATACCCAGGCACTGCTACGAGAGTTGGTGAGGTACACATCAATAACAACAATATCATATATACCTTGTTTGGTGTTGGCCGCCTTCTTATCGGCCATAAACTTGGGGCAGTTGTGCTTCCAGTGACCAGTACCCTTGCAATAATAGCACTCAGTTTCCGGCTTAGGCCCAGCCTTGGGTTTCTTCGTCGGAGGGGCAACAACTTTGCCACTCTTCTTGGAGCTAACCTTCTTGCCTTTATCGTTTTTCTTGAAAATAATGGTCTTATTGACCATCAACACTTGATGTTCTTTCTGGATTTCTGACACAACGACTTTCAGCATCGCAAATAACTCGTCGGGTGACTTATTCATCCCTTGCATGTTATAGTTCAACACGAAGCTCTTGTAGCTAGGTGGCAGTGACTGGAGAATTCTGCCAGTGATAGCTTCTTGCGGGAGTGCGATACCCACCTCAGCTAGACGGTTTGAGTACACAGAAATTTTGAGCACATGTTCACTGACAGACGAATTCTCCTCCATTTTGCAAGCATAGAATTTATCGGAGGTCTCATACCTCTCGATCCGGGCATTCTTCTCAAAGATAAACTTCAAATCCTGGAACACCTCATATGCTCCATGATGTTCAAAACGTCTTTGAAGTTCCGGTTCTAAGCCATAGAAAATTGCACATTGAACCAGTGAGTAGTCATCCTTACGTGCTTGCCAAGCATTCAAAACGTCTTGGTCAGCCGTAGCAGGTGGTTCATCTCCTAGCGCTGCATCAAGGACATAATTCTTTTGCCGAGCTTGGAGGATAAGCCTTAGATTTCGAGTGCAGTCTACAAAGTTGCTACCATCATCTTTCAGCTTATCTTTCTCTAGGAACGTATTGAAATTCAGGGTTGCTACTGCGCGAGCCATTGATCTACAACATAAAAATTTGCAAAGATTACTTAGACTATGTTCAAGAAAATTGAGTTTAGCTAATCATATGTAACGACTAATATGCGGTCCTTTCCGATTTAGGGAACGAGGCCCCAAAATGGAAAGAAGCGCATCTAAGCATTTCGCAAGCTCGATAACATAGCACATACATAATAATAGAATGACAATTAGGGATTCAACTGCTATCTCATAAATAATATCAGAGTTTACATCACGCATTTATTCAAACAAGGTAGTTCCCCTACGGACTACAGAACATGAGAAAAGGCTATGCTACCCTGCATGCTTGCCCACGATCACGACCATGCCTCAGTCTTCTGGATAGTTCACGTACAGGCGGTCGTTCTCCTCATCGTACTGCCACGCCAACTGCGTGCCCTCGGGATCACCTGTGTCGGGCATACCTATACCTGTTAGTGTGTTGAAGTAATCTGTGAGCCAATGCGACTCAACAATCTGTGACCTCGGTGCCAGAACTAGTCAAGCTATTAGGTAAGGAAGGTTCAGTGTTTAGGTTGCAGCATCCTAAGCATATATGGTGGCTAACTTACGTAGAACAAGTATTGTAGGTGCTCTATTCTAACGATCGATGATTAGCTGATCACTAAGTGTTCCTGAACACCTACTTACGTCAATCACAACCCCATCGTGTTCCCGATCGAAGAGAGGTCTCCGAAGGGGACAGTCACGGTTACTCACACAGTTGGCAATTTTATTAGATTAGGTTCAAGTTATCTATAACCGGATGTTAACAAACATTCCAAGTTGCCACATAATCGCGGACACGGCTTTCTGAAAGATTAAACCCTGCAGGGGTGCTCCAACTAGTCCATCACAAACGGTCACGGGCCGCAAAGTAATCCTCTATCACGAAACTCGTGATCTCGTCGTATTCCTTAGAGGAAAACCTCAACTCTGGGGAGAACCAAAGTTTCACCGGGATTCCTATACGCAAGATATATCGCTAAGGTAAGACAAGACTAGCAGGACCTCCCGCCGTGTCGACGACCCCGATAAGAGTCGCGTATCTCAGTCTCAGGACACGACGGATGAGCAATGGTTACCACACGAAAACAACAAGTTGCCCCGGGGAGCGTAATAAGATGCTATGGGTTGGACCAACACTCATGAGGAGCACTGGCCCGGGTTGTTGATTAATTCCTCGGGGTAGCTACTCCCTATGCAGATTATTATTAAGTGATTAGATAATAACACCAATGTTGGGTCCTGCCGGACAAGTCTTAACACTACACGATTTATCAAGGGGGTCCCCATAACAACCTCGAAGATGTTAGGAGCGATCAGTTATGGAATCAAACACTCGTAGCTGGAAACTATGGCGGCAATAACGGAACTAAACACCCGCAAAAGGCTAGGGATTCCGTTATTTACCAAGTATATAGGTGCATTAATTAACTAACAGATTTAACATAATGATATCAAACTCATGTTATCACATGAGACAATTGCACCTGCAACTAGCAACGCTAACATTAGAAGCTGAGCAAGCCTACTTAGCCATTCAATATTTGCTAGGAGGGGAAAGTGTTTGGGTTTCATGGCAATATCAGGAGGCAATTATTTCAGTGGTAGGCAGCGAGCATATGACGAAGGAAACATGAATCTAGCATAACAAGTTTAGAGATGGAATCAAGGTCATATCATCTTGCCTGTGATGTCCTCAGCTTGGAACTGCTTTTGTTCGTCCTGCACGTACTCTCCCGGATCCACGTAATCGCTCTCCGATCCCGGTGCTACCCAACATAAAAATAGCATCCAATGAACAACAACACCACAAGATGCAACAAGCACATGAAGCATGAGATGAAAATGAACATGCATCTCTATCCTAGCTACTAGCACAAGCATGAGATGAAAATGAACATGCATCTCTATCCTAGCTACTAGCACAAGCATGAGAAGAAACTACAAACTTCTGGACAAAACTGCACCCTAAGCTATCTTGACATGCATGGAGATGAAAACGACTGGACAGATGCGTCATGCGAAAACGATGCAAAAACATATAAAGAACGTTACGAACGGAGCTACGATCAACCGGAAACAACGAAACAAGAAATGGAGTCCTACGGATCAAATCCATCACAACACACTCCAATGGCATACTTATGGTATTCCCAGGTTGCCATATCACAAAACAAACAAGTATGGATGGCGTGGTGCAAGGAATATCACCACACCATCAACTAAGCACTCACAAGCATCAAAACATCAAAACTATACAATCTTCCCTAAACAGCATCATAGCAGTTTGAGAGCTACATGCAAAGCACCTACAGCCACCCAAATAGGCCAAATAGGATATGTGGCAGAAGCTATTCAAAATCTCTACAAGCACAAGCAAAAATATAATACAAAGGAGTTCCACACAAAAAGTTCTACAGCTGCTAACTTGGACAAAAAGACCAGTTTTCACGGACTTGGTGAAAATCTCAGTTTCTCACTAGCTGTTTATGCTCTGAAGCATTTTGACAGCACCCAAAACAATATCTACAGGGATCCAAATGGAATGAAAATTGATAGAGAGCTAAACAAACACAAAAGCTACAACTTCTCAGTTGATTGCATGGGCTCATTCCCAACACATAAACTTCTACAAGCACAACTACAAGCGAAGAAAATAACAGCAGTTTCTCAGACTTTGTGAAAATCACAAATTTTTACTAAACTGGAATTTTCAGCCACATGACTACTTGACTAGGCACAACTTGCGCATATGATCTCCTAAGCATGAAACAAAACCAACATGCTATAGAGGGGTTCACCCTCTACTGCCACAACAAGGAATCAACCTCTTGGGCTCATCACATCACATGGAACCAAGCTCTAAACATTGAATAAAACAGAAATATGGCATTCCCAGAAAGTGTTCCAAAGTGGAATCTGAACCCACCATTGGATTCCTGGGATTATTCTACCCCAAAAACATATATAATACATAGGCACTTGCATAGAACAAATGGACACAAACTTAAAAGGAAAATCTACATGGAATCACATAGAGGTGAATAGTGCATCATCACATGTGCTTCTCACTAGAACACCACCTACACAAGCACTTGCACACTCGCACAAGTCCAATCGTGACATGAGGGGTAGACCTCATGCTCATGTGCTTAGCACACCACCACACACACACATGCATCAAGCACAACATATAATAAACACCTACACATGCTAATTATCACATACACACTAGTTTACACTCACACAAGCATTTCTACACCTACACATACTTGCACATGTGCTTATCAAGGCACAACATGCCTTGAGCATGTGTGAGACACACACACACAAGCACACACAACATCACATGAGCTCCTACACACACACAAAGTATGTGTGTGGGGGGGGGACCCACACACACTCACAT
Source organism: Hordeum vulgare subsp. vulgare (assembly GCF_904849725.1). NCBI lineage: Eukaryota > Viridiplantae > Streptophyta > Magnoliopsida > Poales > Poaceae > Hordeum > Hordeum vulgare. The sequence continues at coordinate 539,535,602 of NC_058521.1, forward strand.
ACACACACTACACAACCTAGGGTGATGTTTCACCCACATGCACATCATGAAGCTTGCACATACACAATGCATCACTACCCTAGTGCATATACACATGCTAACACACTCTCATACATGAGCTAGCTCAACATACACTAGAATTCAAATACCTACACATGCACCACACAAAGATACATCTACACTTGCTCTCTAGCATCATAAACAAGGTCAACATGTTTCTTAGGAGGCAACAAAAATACCTCACATGGTGGTGTAGCACCCACAACAATATGCAAGCAAACAATGCAAAACAGAAAAAGAAAAGCACAAAAAAAGGAACGGGGGAGGGATCGAACCCAAGACTTCGTAGTTCCCCACCAGCAACAACGCCACTCTGCTACTGCTCGATCACTTGACAGAACAGAGGAGTCTTGCAAGGTAAACTATCTCATGCACTACTATGCCGAAAGAAACACCAAAAAGGGGGTGGCACCGCGGGGACTCGAACCCAGCACCACTTGATCAACAGGCCACACTGCAAACCACTATGCAATGCTACGGATCTTGGCCTAATAGAGGTATTCATCAAGGTAAACTACCACGAGCCGCCCTGCTCTGCCTGCGCACAGAGACGACGACATCAATGTTCACTGGAGCGCCTATACTACTGCTGCTGCGCCGCGGGGTTCATCCACTCGACCACTACTGCTCTGTGGTAGCCCCTGCTCTGCTCTCTGCACAAGCCCGAGCACCCACAGAGAACACACAGGCCCTTGTTGTACACCTCCCCGATCAGAGAGGTCCGGCCACGAGCACCAACTCCGCATCTACCGAGGGGGGAGGGAGGAGGAGCTAGGCTCACCGAGAGGAAGGAGGAGAGGACGATCCGATCGGAGAAGAAGCCTGAAGAAGATCTGACGATGACTTGATGAAGACTGAATATGTTCGGGTGCAGAACCGAAGTAGGGGAAGGAGTCCGCCGGGAACACACCGGAGAGGAGGTGCTGCCCGTTGGTGTGGTCTCTCCCCGGCCTCACCGACGACGGGAATGGAACGCGGGGGCCTACCCCGTGCCCCTTGACATGCTGGCCGATGCCGGAGGCGGTGGACGATCGGTGGACGACGGCGGCGCGCTACTGCCCTCTCTCTGTTACTTGAACTCCAGATCTTACCTTGGGGAGGAAGAAAGAGATGGAGGGGAAAGTGGCGGCGCTAGGAGGGGGACGCGGAACCCTAGGCCAAGGGGGGCATGCACACCGAGGCTATATGGGGGCCGCGGATGGGACGGCACCATCAAACTCTCTCTCCCTCTCTCTGCAGCCCTGACGGAAAGCAAGCGCATGGGGATGACACTGTCAGAGAAAGAAGAAGGAGCGCGCCTGGGCTGCCGCTAGGAAACACAGAGGGAAATGGGCCTCGGGAGGGGAAGAGGAGGCCCATGCTGCGCCTGATAAGAGAGAAAACCCCTAGGGTTTTCTATTTAGAACCACACGAGCTAAATTAAAATAATCTCCCAGGGAAAAACTAAGGCACCTAAATTAAAATAGAAATACCCCTCGTCATAAGGGAATTATGACCCATTTGAATAAAATATAAAAGGAATATTTGGAGCAACTAAATATTTACAAAACAGAATTTAATCCTCTATTTTGTGAATATTTGCACCTCACAAACAAAGTTTCAAAACAACAAATACATATCTTCACCTCCACCACAAAACATACTAAATCATGGACATTTTTAAAACAGGGAAGGAGCAAGTGAATATTGGGTTTGAGATAAATGAGAGGAAGAAGGTTTTGAATCCTATTGCAAACTAACATAGAGCTTCCTACTCACCATTGCACAACTCCACACACTTCACATAAACCACACATCATCACATATATCACACCACATACATATGATCACAAGGCAACAACACAATAGGCATGGATGAATGGATGCATGAATGCAAAAGGGAAACAAGACAAGGTGACATCACATGAAATAACACATGCATATGACTCTCATGGCAATGACAAGATGGACCCACATACAGAAGGTTCCAATAAAGGCAAGTTACACTCTTGGGGCATTACAAACTCTCCCACACTACAAAAAGATCTCGACTTGAGATCTAAGACTGAAAGAACTCTGGGAATTCAGAACGGAGGTGATCCTCTCATTCCCAAGTGGCCTCCGTATCGGAATGGTGTGACCACTACACTTTGAGAAATTTGACAAACTTGTTGCGGGTCTTGCGCTCAGTCACCTCGAGAACCGCAACTGGATGCTCATGATAAGATAGGTCGGGTTGAAGGTCGATGTCTTGAAGATGAACAGTGCACTTAGGAGTCTTGAAGCATCTCCGGAGTTGAGAGACATGGAACACGTCATGCACAATTGCAAAGTTTGACGGGAGCTCGAGCTGGTACGCAAGGTCGCCTCTCTTGACAACAACTCTGAAAGGACCAACGAAATGAGACACAAGCTTGCCTTTGATGCCAAAGCGCTGTGTACCCTTCATAGGGGACACCTTGAGATAGACGAAGTCATCAAGCTCATAAGACATGTCATGATGCTTGCTATCATAATAACTCTTCTGACAGGACTGAGCTGCTCTGAGATTATTCCAAATGACCCGACACATCTCCTCAGCTTCTTCTATCAAGTCATTCCCAAGAATCTGACGCTCGCCGGTCTCGGACCAGTTGAGCGGGGTATGACACTCCCTGCCATAGAGAATCTCAAACGGAGCGTTGCCTGAACTAGCTTGATAACAGTTGTTATACGAGAACTCACCGAAAGGCAGGAAATCTTCCCACTTTATGCCAAAAGATATAACACAGGCTCTCAGCATATCCTCAAGAACCTGATTGACTCGCTCCACTTGACCACTAGTCTGAGGGTGAAAAGCTGTGCTGAATTGTATCTTTGTGCCCATCTCAGACTGAAAAGAATCCCAGAACTTGGAAGTGAAGATACTTCCTCGATCCGAAGAAATCATCATAGGCACGCCGTGCAAAGACACTATCCTGGAAGTGTACAACTCTGCAAGCTGAGCTGTCGAAATGGATTCCTTGGTTGGAAGAAAATGAGCCACTTTACTCAACTTGTCGACGGCGACGAAGATGGCATCATTACCCTTCTTAGACTTCGGAAACCCGGTGATGAAATCCATCTCAATATGGTCTAACTTCAACTCGGGAATGGGCAATGGATGCAAAAGACCTGCTGGACGTTGATGCTCTTTCACCCTTCGACATACATCACATTCATTTACGAACTGAGCAATCTCACACTTCATGCGAGTCCACCAGAAGGTCTGTTTCAAGTCCTGATACATCTTGGAGCTTCCAGGATGTATAGAGAGCAGAGAGTTATGAGCTTCTTCCATGATTACCTTTCTGAGATCACCTTTCGGAACGACAAGACGATACTCAAAGAACAACGTGTCTCTAGCATCAACACTTAAGCACTTATATTTGGGAAGACCCTTTGCCACGCCAATCTTGACTTTCTTCACCATTGCATCAAGAAGCTGTGTTGCTCGGACCTGATCTTCCAAGGTAGGAGAGATCTGAAGATTTGCAAAAAATCCTTGAGGTACTAACTGAAGGTTGAGCTTTCTGAAAGATTCAGAAAGACCAGGCTGGAGAGGCTTCAGAATGAGACTGTTGCAGTAAGCCTTCCTGCTCAAAGCATCTGCCACAACATTAGCTTTGCCTGGCTTGTGCTCAACACTCGGATTAAAATCTTGGAGCATTTCCACCCAAGAAGTTTGCCGGAGATTCAGGTTAGGCTGGGTGAAGATGTACTTGAGACTCTTTTGATCGGTGAACACTTCAACCTTTCGTTCCAACAAGAGGTGTCTCCAAGTCATTAGAGCATGTACCACTGCTGCTAGCTCAAGATCATGCACAGGATAATTCTTCTCCGCTGGCTTCAACTGCCTGGAGGTATAATGTCACGCCCAAGATGTGACCCTATCCTCAATTTGGCACGAAGGCCTCGTCAGGGATAGAAGTGCATCTCGTCGTGCCGCAAGAATGGATATCGTTACAAGTACATGTACTGAAAAGGAGAGATATATATAGAATTGGCTTACACTCGCCACAAGCTACATCAGAGTCGCATCAGTACATCACATAATCATCAAGAGTAAGAGCAGGGTCCGACTACGGACGAAAACAAACGAGAAAATAAGAACGACGTCCATCCTTGCTATCCCAGGCTGCCGGCCTGGAACCCATCCTAGATCGATGAAGAAGAAGAAGAAGAAACAACTCCAAATGAACAATCAACGCACTCGCGTAAAGTAACCTTTACATGTACCTGCAACTGGTGTTGTAGTAATTTGTGAGCCACAGGGGACTCAGCAATCTCATTTCCAAAGGTATCAAGACTAGCAAAGCTTAATGGGTGAGGTATGGTTAAGTGGTGAGGTTGCAGCAGCGGCTAAGCATATATTTGGTGGCTAAACTTACGAGTACAAGAAATAAGAGGGGGAAGATCTACGCATAACGGACATGAACTACTGATGATCAAATGAATGATCCTGAACACCTACCTACGTCAGACATAACCCCACCGTGTCCTTGATCGGAGAAGGAACTCACGAAAGAGACAGTCGTGGTTACGCACCCAGTTGGCAGATTTTAATTAAACTTAACTTCAAGTTATCTAGAACCAGTGTAAAAAAAAGTTTCCACATTGCCACATAACCGCGGGCACGGCTTTCCGAAAAGATTTAACCCTGCATGGGTTCTCCAACTAGTCCATCACAAATTACCACAAGCCGCATAGAAATCCTCAATCACGAAGCTCGCAATCTCGTTGGAATCCCCAGCGGAAAACCTCAACTCTCAGATTACCCAAAGCATCGCCGGAATCCCAATGCACAAGATATCTCGTCAAAGGTAAAACTAATCCAACAAGGCCGCCCGACGTGTCGACCGCGTATCTCGTTCTCAGGACACGACGGATAAGCACAGCTTACGGTGGTCTGATAGAAATCTCCCGAGTTGCCCCGGGTTGGCCCCGCAAACGACTCTAGTTTTTGGACCAACATCATGAGGAGCACTGGCCCGGGGGTTGATTAAATTATCCTCGGGGTCTAGAAAATCCCTATGCAATTTTATTAGGTGATTAGGCAAATGTAGTACCAATGTTGGGCCTTGCCCGACCAGCTTTAATCTAAGACGAATTATCAAGGGGGTCCCCATAACAACCCCCATCGTGTTAGGAGCGCTCATTTATGGAACATAAAACCGGTAGCCAAAACTAAGGGGGCAAAGGTGGAACAAAACACCAGGCTAGAAAGGCCGAGCCTTCCATCTTTTACCAAGTATAAAGGTGCATTAAATTAAATAGCATTAATATGGTGATATAACAAGGAACCCATGTTATCACATGGAAGCATCTGAACCTGCAACTAGCAACGCTAACACAGGATTAAGCAAGCAGTAACATAGCCCATCAGTGGTTTGCTAGGTCGAACAGGTTGGAGGTTATCATGTCATTGTTGAGAGGCTGATATTTAACATGTGGTAGGCAACGAGACATAATTGATAGAAATGGTAATCTAGCATGGCAATGATAGTAATGGTATCTGGGGAAATGGTCATCTTGCCTGATATCCTTGGAAGAAGAATGCCTCCATGAAGCAGACGAACCGACATAGTCGAACGGGTCCTCACAATCCGACACGCTGCGGAACTCTATCGGGACGAAGCAAACCGGATACACAAATCAACACACGGAATTCACCACACGGTGCACAACACATATGATGCATGAGCAGCTGAATATATGCAAGTCACGGCATGACAATTCACACAATCAAACACTACACATTAAGTGAAGTTCAATATGCAACGAGTTGCATATTGACGAAACTCCACGTTTATTATTCAGTTCTATACCGATTAGATACACGGCAATATTAAATGTGGTTAAACATGGCAAGAGGTGAAGGCATTTTAAATGAGGTCGGAAACGACATATAGCATCTCCGAGACGACCTCACATGTTAATTTACAATTCTATCCAGATCTGTATTAACACATTTAATTAGTTGTTAAACAGCAAAAAAATAGGTTCACGTGATTCTACACGTCATTTCAAGCAATTTACACATAAAGAACATCTCCAACGAAGCTACGGTTCAAAAGATACAAGCACCGCAAGATATGATGTCATGAATGCAATATGTGTCCAACGACGGTCACGAGCACTTCAAAACAAACAACCAGCAAAAGAAAATGAAACTACATGAGATTCTAAGCAAGTTTCATGTAGGACACGATCAAATCGGAGCTACGGTTCAACAACTACGAGCAAAACAAGAAATGACTACAACCTGACAAAATCAACCACATAGCATTTTCTACACCCAACAACTACGGGCTACACAACTCCGATATGCTCAAGCAAGGCATGGCACGGAAGAGGGCAAGAAGCACTACTACAAACAACTAACAACAACTAGCATGGCATCATGGATCACTAGGGAAGGAAGACACAAAATGGTCACTCACACACTATTTCAGACTTAGTGAAAATTACACCTCATGGAAGTGCAGTTTTCGATCTGAAGCAATATTGACAGCAGCAAAACCTATAGCTACAGGACTCCAAATGGCATGAAAATTCACAGCATGCAAGAGAAACACAAGGGGTACAACTAACTCCATTGGACCAACCTCAAAAGAGCTACAGATCACAAGATAGAAGCAAAACAAAACAGCAACAAAATAATAACAGATTCCAGACTTAGAAATATTTCGGCACCTCCAAATCAGCACTATTTCTAGCAACTTGAGAGCAAGCAAACAACCCCTAAACATGCATTACTATTGCAACCAAAAATACCAGGGGCTAAACAAAACATCCAAGATCAACTCTCTAGTTGACAACTCCGTCAATTGACGCACGGAGTAAATCCTACGAATTAAACAAAAGGGCAACATCACAAAATATCTCGCGAACTAACTTCCTCAAAAGCTAAAACTGATTGCACAGAAAAATCCATGGGATTTTTCTACCCCGGAAACATATAAAATATGTGGGGTTGCAACACAAAATAAAGCCACACTAAAATGTGAGATAATCACCTATACACGGGAAAATAAACTACCGGCAAACCCTACACGCAAAAATACAAATGACAGCTCTAAAATACAAGGAAAATTAGTTCCTAAAACATGGGCATTTAAACTAAGGCATACGGGCAATCCGGACACGCACGAGAAATAACTACGAAACGGATCCTATTGAAACAGCACGCAAAACGATGCACTCGGCACGCGAAACGGCGTCAAACCAATATGCAAGTAGCGCCAACGTGTTCTACATGAGAAACTACGCGAAAAACATATATTACTCGCTTCGTCCCGACTTACGGATTAAAAGATACGGACGTTTTAAATATCTATTAATTCCTGAAATTATTTAATCACAGAAATATCCTAAATGCAAACGGGCCGAATCTGGTGGCGCAATTTAGTAAATAGCGCCAAGGGCGCGGGATGGATCTCACCTCGGGGGGGCCTCTTGGGATGGAGGGGCGTAGTGGAAGGCAGCCGGCCTAGCTGCCGAAGCTGGAGGTGGGCCGCGGGTGAGGCCGAAGCCTGGGCCTGGGGCGAAGGAGTTGGCCACTGGGCCGAGGGAGCTGGTGCGGCCCAGGCCAGGGCAACCGCTGGCGACGGACGCCACCGCGTCGTGCTCCTCGATCTAGAGGAGACGGCGGCGCTGGAGCTGTCGCGGCGGCCGGCGACAGAGCTTCCGGCGAGGGGGGAAGGCGGGGGAGGCCGGATCCATGACGGGGAGCTCCGGATCCGTCCATCCCCGGGGGTTTGAGGCGGCGCTGGCAGGCGGCGAGAACAGCAGCAGCGACGGCGGGAACCGGGCAGCCGGCGGCGCGCTAGCGGGGCCGCGGCGGCGGGGACCCTGGGCGGCGCACCCGGTGGCGGCCGGTGGCCAGCGGCCGACGGGGAGGTGCGGCGGCGCGGCAGGGGTTCAGCGACGCGCTACACGAGGAGGTCGCGACGGGAGCAGGGGTTGCATGCGAGCGGCGGCGACGGATGGGCTCGGGCGGGCTCAGATCGGGCCCCATGGGCTGGTGGTTGGAGGAGGAAGAGAGGCTGAGGGTTAGGGTTTCGGGGCTGCACGGATTTCGAGGCACTGGGGGTGAGGGGGCTGTCTAAAATGCACCGGGGGGTATTTATAGACATATGGGGGGCTAGGTTACCCGGAATTTCGTTCCGGATCCAACCGCGGGGTCGGATTCGGACGATTCCGAATGCGGGTATGGGTACACGGCCGTGTAGAGGGGATATCCGGAGACGAGAGGGAGAATGGGTGGCGCGGCAACGATTTTTAGAACACCGACAGACGTCCGACGGTAGACCGAATACGGTCTCCAATTCGGGTACCAGACGGTCTCCGATCGCGACGAAATTCGACAGGCGGCCTACCTATAACTAATTACGACCGCATGCGAAGTTTCACCCCGATCAGAGAAAGTTTTGCGCACACTTTTAACACAGGGTTTCGACGATGCCGCGGGCGCGTGCGTGTGCAGTCGGGCTCAAAACGGACAACAACGAGACCCGGCAACTAACAACGGATGGAACTTTTGAAAATGGGCGGCAACGGAGATGCCGATGCAATGCTGATGATGTGCATGATGCGATGATGATGCGACTAATAAAAATAGACACACGACGAAAACGGAAAGAGAGGGGAATCTTCTGGAACGTCGGCATCGGGCTGTCACAACTCTCCTATACTACAAGAGGATCTCGCCCCGAGATCCAAGAATGAAAGGGGGAGAGGATGAGAAAGAACAAGAGGTAAAAAACTTAGTCGCTTCTTTGACAAACGAGTGAAACCAACGATCTTTGAAAGGTTGCAAAGAGATGAGGAATGATATGAGAAGCAAGCAAGAATTCACGGAAAATTTCGGCAGCACTTCAGTAGGAAAATGGGACAAAAAATTCGAAAAGGTAGGAGAATTGGACAACATTCACAACAAACAAGTAAATAGAGCAAGGGAACACCATGATCTTGATAGAACAACAAGATTGACCCAAAAGAGCAATATCACAATGCCTCCGGAACAATAGAATATGAACTAGTTCAAGCGGAAGAAGAGAATGAAGAAAAGAATGCCAACTATCATCACAATAGAATTGAAGAGCCTCCGGACAGAGAATTGACGTAGTGGTTGGAAAACCAACAATGAAAAGAACCAGATAGTAGTGGGCTTATGAAAATCATCTCAACAAATACGAGGTGACAACCAACCACTAAAATAAACAAGGATAGCTTGGGAGCAACAAGAAGTGGACACTTCTTACACCAAGAGGGTACATTGAGAACTGGGATTAATGACAAGCACCATGATAGCATAATCCATAGGAAAAGCTTTAGGTGAAATCCAAACCAAGATAGCTCAATGAAGAAATCATGGGTTGAAATATCTCATGATCATAGAATCGGTGGAATTAATTATCTCATTCTTGAAAGGAAATCTCTTCGAGGCTCCTACACTAACAAGAATGCCATAATACCACCTCAAAGGATAAAGGAAGAACAATTGCACATAGAAATGCAAGAGAAAGGATACTTGAGGTTCTCCAACAAGAATCTTGAAGAACACTTGAGAATGAATTGAAACCTTGATGAACCACCATGAAGGACCTCCGTATACAAATGAATGATGCAACGATATGAAGGTAGAAAGAATAAGATTATGACCTTGCCAATATTTAGATGAAGCCTCACAAAGAGATACTTAAAATAACTTGGAACTTCGGAAAGGAAAGATAGTTACTTGAGAAAAGAATTGAAACCATGAGCCACTCTGGAAGAAGAATTCAGGTTACTATGAACAAGAATAAGAATTATGTTATGCTCATCCTTCGTCAAATTTCATTGATGACAAGCAACAAATTTAGCATACAACTTATTCTTCTAGAAATGAATCTTGGAGAGACAGAGAGAAAAGCACCACTTGAAGCATAACTGAATGAAGCACCCATAGAATTCACAATTAAATGGCAACACCAAGAATTAATGGAGATACATGAGAATGAAGAGATCATAATCCACCTAAGAGCAAACTTGAACAAGGCACCGGATAATCGAGAGACGAACGATGAGATAACAATGAAGAAGAATTGAGGATGAAAGCTGAAAGCTGAGAACGAAGAATCTTCTAAAATGATGGCCTTCGGAGGATCGAGAATAAAAACAACTCACAAATGCACCGAATAGCAAGAAAGGGATTACTCATGATTGGAACAATTAAGATGATGGCACCAAGCTGAAATGATTAATCTCCAAGAGAATGAACCAAGATTGAGAGAAACACTCCTTCGGATTTGCAAGCTGAGAATGATGACGAGAACAACACCAAGAATTACTGAGACACTCCGGAATAATGAAGAATGAAAGGTTGAGCCAAAGAATGAATTAATTGAAATAGATCTTGAAGAAGGGATATGACTAATGAAAATCATACTTACGTCATAGTTGAAAAGAATTAAAGATCTCCGGAAAAAGATTAAAAGAGCCAAGAAAGATCCTGGGAAAGAACCTGTGGGTTATGGGCCCACTCAAAGAAACCACCGTTAGAAAATATTTCTTAGAAGAGAGATATTGCACCGGTATGAAGAGAACTAGATGAGGTTGAGAACCTCGAAATAATTAAAAAGATTGGAAACCAAAACTAGTGGGTTATCTTCAACGCTCCGGAAAGAATAGAGATAAATGCCAACAGAAGACTAGATAAGAATTTCCAACACAGGAAAGAATTAGAAGGACGAAAGGGATATGATGAACACGGACAACTAAATTAAATTCACCGGAAAAAGATAACCAGGTTGAAGGAATGATGAATCAGAACTCCTGAGAATCTACACAATGAATCACCGGGTAAGAGAGAAAAGAACAAACAACAGAAGCACAAAGAAAAGAAAACTCTTGGATGAAAATCCAATCACTGAAGAAAAGGGTGGGAGGGCGGGGAAAAACAAAGACAACTTGGGACAGATGAGACAACTCCGGTAAGAATTGAGAGAATGATCTTGCAAAATTGGAGAGGATAGAATTACTTGAAGAGAAACACACCGGTTGGAAAAGAATTAACATGACGACTCCGGTTGACAAGAATTGATAAGACAATTGATAGAGCAAAAGAATTAATACTCTCATAAAAATATGAGAACACCTCTTAGAAAAAAAATCTGAAATCACCACTTGACATCGAAGCAACACGAATTACCATATTCAACAAAACAAAGGATGAGGCTTACAATTAGCGAGAACAAACTCATGAGAAAGATTTCGTCCGATATCTTCGTGGACAGGATCGCATGGGCTCGATTTTACAGTAGCCATCAAGTGCAAGGCAGTGCACCCGACATACGAAGCGTCCCCGAGTCGTAGCAATCTACAAGGACTCTTTAAGACACAACGTGTACCGCTGTAAGTCGACCGTGAACAAACGAATCCACTAGATGTCGAACCCCAACCTAACATCATGCATTTGTTGGAGGAATGTCCTATAAGTAACTACTTGAATTCCCACCTATGAATTCCCGGAATATCTGGTCATGCACTCTGGTACACGGATACAAGGAGTAATATTCACGCAACTCCTATACTAACCCGTCACCTATATCACATCCGTCAACACACAACCAGTATCTCGGACCTTCATCTACAACAGACCCTCGTGATCACAACGATACAAAGTATGGCAGTACTCCCGAACAATCTGCACCAGTACTGGGGACATCGAGATTATCTCGCCACTACTAGTATTGAAGCAATTACGAACATCCTTCGTCCTGAGATACTAAGAAATCTGAATGATAACGATGTGCTCAAGAATCCCCTGGAGCTCAACTCCCCTGAGACTTAGAGCAGATAGGAGGCACCAAGACAAAACTCCATCACATTGGCATCATATAGATCTCAAAAATATCCGCGTGATCCTAAAAAATTTTGAGTGAGAAGAGGAGTAGAATAAATTATTACGTCAAGATTCCTCACCAGAGCATAGAAGAGGAGAAAAAAGAATCCTACTCTCCAATATATAACTAGACTCAAAGCAGTTTTTCTCTAGACTCGACTCGGCCAAGTTCGATCAATCAATCAAGGGGCTCCTAGGTCGGTACTGCTCTGATACCAACTTGTCATGCCCAAGATGCGACCCTATCCTCAATTTGGCACGAAGGCCTCGTCAGGGATAGAAGCGCATCTCGTCGTGTCGCAAGAATGGATATCGTTACAAGTACATGTACTGAAAAGGAGAGTTATATATAGAATTGGCTTACACTCGCCACAAGCTACATCAGAGTCACATCAGTACATCACATAATCATCAAGAGTAAGAGCAGGGTCTGACTACGGACGAAAACAAACGAGAAAATAAGAACGACGTCCATCCTTGCTATCCCAGGCTGCCGGCCTGGAACCCATCCTAGATCGATGAAGAAGAAGAAGAAGAAGAAGCAACTCCAAATGAACAATCAACGCACTCGCGTCAAGTAACCTTTACGTGTACCTGCAACTGGTGTTGTAGTAATCTATGAGCCACACGGGACTCAGCAATCTCATTTCCAAAGGTATCAAGACTAGCAAAGATTAATGGGTGAGGTATGGTTAAGTGGTGAGGTTGCAGCAGCGGCTAAGCATATATTTGGTGGCTAAACTTACGAGTACAAGAAATAAGAGGGGGAAGATCTACGCATAACGGACGTGAACTACTGATGATCAAATGAATGATCCTGAACACCTACCTACGTCAGACATAACCCCACCGTGTCCTCGATCGCAGAAGGAACTCATGAAAGAGACAGTCACGGCTACGCACACAGTTGGCAGATTTTAATTAAGTTAACTTCAAGTTATCTAGAACCAGTGTTAAACAAAGTTTCCACATTGCCACATAACCGCGGGCACGGCTTTCCGAAAAGATTTAACCCTGCAGGGGTTCTCCAACTAGTCCATCACAAATTACCATAAGCCGCATAGAAATCCTCAATCACGAAGCTCGCGATCTCGTTGGATTCCCTAGTGGAAAACCTCAACTCTGAGATTACCCAAAGCATCACCGGAATCCCGATGCACAAGATATCTCATCAAAGGTAAAACTAATCCAGCAAGGCCGCCCGACGTGTCGACGATCCCGAAAGGAGCCGCGTATCTCATTCTCAGGACACGACGGATAAGCACAGCGTACGGTGGCTCGATAGAAATCTCCCGAGTTGCCCCGGGTTGGCCGCGCAAACGGCTCTACTTTTTGGACCAACACTCATGAGGAGCACTGGCCCGGGGGTTGAACAAATTATCCCCGGGGTCCGGAAAATCCCAATGCAATTTTATTAGGTGATTAGGCAAATGTAGTACCAATGTTGGGCCTTGCCAGACCAGCTTTAATCTAAGACGAATTATCAAGGGGGTCCCCATAACAACCCCGATCGTGTTAGGAGCGCTCATTTATCGAACATAAAACCGGTAGCCGAAACTAAGAGGGCAAAGGTGGAACAAAACACCAGGCTAGAAAGGCCGAGCCTTCCACCTTTTACCAAGTATGTAGGTGCATTAAATTAAATAGCATTAATATGGTGATATAACAAGGAACCCATGTTATCACATGGAAGCATCTGCACCTGCAACTAGCAACGCTAACACAGGGTTAAGCAAGCAGTAACATAGCCAATCAGTGGTTTGCTAGGCCGAACAGGTTGAAGGTTATCATGGCATTATTGAGAGGCTGATATTTAACATGTGGTAGGCAACGAGACATAATCGATAGAAATGGTAATCTAGCATGGCAATGATAGTAATGGTATCTGGGGAAATGGTCATCTTGCCTGATATCCCGCTTGGAAGAAGAATGCCTCCATGAAGCAGACTTACCGACGTTGTCGAACGGGTCCTCACAGTCCGACACGCTGCGGAACTCTATCGAGACGAAGCAAACCGGAAACAGAAACCAACACACAGAATTCACCACACGATGCACAACACATATGATGCATGAGCAGCTGAATATATGCAAGTCACAACATGACAATTCACACAATCAAACACTACACATTAAGTGAAGTTCAATATGCAACGAGTTGCATATTGACGAAACTCCACGTTTATTATTTAGTTCTATCCCGATTAGATACACGGCAATATTAAATGTGGCTAAACATGGCAAGAGGTGAAGCGCAATTAAACTACCTATCTAGGCATTTTAAATGAGGTCGGAAACGACATATAGCATCTCCGAGACGACCACACATGTTAATTTACAATTCTGTCCAGATCTGTATTAACACATTTAATTCGTTGTTAAACAGCAAAAAAATAGGTTCACGTGATTCTACGCGTCATTTCAAGCAATTTACACATAATGAACATCTCCAACGGAGCTACGGTTCAAAAGATACAAGCACCGCAAGATATGATGTCATGAATGCAATATGTGTCCAACGACGGTCACGAGCACTTCAAAACAAACAACCAGCAAGAGAAAATGAAACTACATGAGATTCTAAGCAAGTTTCATGTATGACACGATCAAATCGGAGCTATGGTTCAACAACTACGAGCAAAACAAGAAATGACTACAAGCTGACAAAATCAGCCACATCGCATTTTCTACACCCCACAACTACGGGCTACACAACTCCGATATGCTCAAGCAAGGCATGGCACGGAAGAGGGAAAGAAGCACTACTACAAACAACTAACAACAACTAGCATGGCATCATGGATCACTAGGGAAAGAAGACACAAAATGGCATCTCACACACTATTTCAGACTTAGTGAAAATTACACCTCATGGAAGTGCAGTTTTCGATCTGAAGCAATATTCACAGCAGCAAAACCTATAGCTACAGGACTCCAAATGGCATGAAAATTCACAGCATGCAAGAGAAACACAAGGGGTACAACTAACTCCATTGGACCAACCTCAAAAGAGCTACAGATCACAAGATAGAAGCAAAACAGAACAGCAACAAAATAATAACAGATTCCAGACTTAGAAATATTTCGGCACCTCCAAATCAGCACTATTTCTAGCAAGTTGAGAGCAAGCAAACAACCCCTAAACATGCATTACTATTGCAACCAAAAATACGAAGGGCTAAACAAAACATCCAAGATCAACTCTCTAGTTGACAACTCCGTCAATCGACGCACGGAATAAATCCTACGAATTAAACAAAAGGGCAACATCATAAAATATCTCGCGAACTAACTTCCTCAAAAGCTAAAACTAATTGCACAGAAAAATCCATGTGATTTTTCTACCCCGGAAACATATAAAATATGTGGGGTTGCAACACAAAATAAAGCCACACTAAAATGTGAGATAATCACCTATACACGGGAAAATAAACTACCGGCAAACCCTACACGCAAAAATACAAATGACAACTCCAAAATACATGGAAAATTAGTTCCTAAAACATGGGCATTTAAACTAAGGCATACGGGCAATCCAGACACGCACGAGAAATAACTACGGAATGGATCCTATTGAAACAGCACGCAAAACGATGCATTCGGCACGCGAAACGGCGTCAAACCAATATGCAAGTAGCGCCAACGTGTTCTACATGAGAAACTACGCGAAAAACATAATTACTCGCTTCGTTCCGACTTACGGATTAAAAGATACGGACGTTTTAAATATCTATTAATTCCTGAAATTATTTAATCACAGAAATATCCTAAATGCAAACGGGCCGAATCTGGTGGCGCAATTTACTAAATAGCGCCAAGGGCGCGGGATGGATCTCACCTCGGGGGGGCCTCTTGGGCTGGAGGGGCGCAGTGGAAGGCAGCCGGCCTGGCTGCCGAAGCTGGAGGTGGGCCGCGGGTGAGGCCGAAGCCTGGGCCTGGGGCGAAGGAGTTGGCCACTGGGCCGAGGGAGCTGGTGCGGCCCAGGCCAGGGCAACCGCTGGCGACGGACGCCACCGCGTCGTGCTCCTTGATCCAGTGGAGACGGCGGCGGTGGATCTGTAGCGGCGGCCGGCGACAGAGCTTTCGGCGAGGGGGGAAGGCGGGGGAGGCCGGATCCATGACGGGGAGCTCCGTATCCGTCCATCCCCGGGGGTTTGAGGCGGCGCTGGCAGGCGGCAAGGACAGTAGCAGCGACGGCGGGAACCGGGCAGGCGACGGTGCGCTGGCGGGGCCGCGGCGGCGGGGACCCTGGGCGGCGTACCCGGCGGCGGCCGGTGGCCAGCGGCCGGCGGGGAGGTGCGGCGGCGCGGTAGGGGTTCAGCGACGTGCTACAGGAGGAGGTCGCGACGGGAGCAGGGGGCGCATGCGAGCGGCGGCGGCGGATGGGCTCGGCCGGGCTCAGATCGGGCCCCATGGGCTGGTGGCTGGAGGAGGAAGAGAGGCTGAGGGTTAGGGTTTCGGGGCTGCACGGATTTCGGGGCACGGGGTGAGGGGGCTGTCTAAAATGCATATGGGGGGGCTAGGTTACCCGGAATTTCATCCCGGATCCAACCGCGGGGTCGGATTCGGACGATTCCAAACGCGGGTATGGGTACGCGGCCGTGTAGAGGGGATATCCGGAGACGAGAGGGAGAACGGGCGGCGCGGCAACGATTTTTAAAACACCGACAGACGTCCGATGGTAGACCGAATACGGTGCCGCTACGGTCGACCGTTCGGGTACGAGACGGTCTCCGATCGCGACGAAATTCGACAGGTGGCCTACCTATAACTAATTACGACCGCATGCCAAGTTTCACCCCGATCAGAGAAAGTTTTGCGCACACTTTTAAAACAGGGTTTCGACGATGCCGCGGGCGCATGCGAGTGCAGTCGGGCTCAAAACGGACAACGACGAGACCCGACAACTAACAACGGATGGAACTTTTGAAAACGGCCGGCAACGAAGATGCCGATGCAATGCCGATGATGCGCATGATGCGATGATGATGCGACAAATAAAAATAGACACACGACGAAAACGGAAAGAGAGGGGAATCTTCTGGAACGTCGGCATCGGGCTGTCACGTATAAGCAACCACTTTCTTTTCTTGCATCAGAACTGCACCAAGACCTTGAAGAGAGGCGTCACAGAACACTTGGTAAGGTTTGGAATCATCTGGAGGAACCAAGACTGGAGTAGAGGTGAGCTTCTCTTTGAGTGTGTCGAAGGCCAACTCACACTCTGGAGACCAAGCATACTTTACACCTTTCTGAAGAAGATTTGAGAGAGGCTTAGCAATCTTGGAGAAGATCTCAATGAACCTTCTACAATAGCTTGCAAGCCCGAGAAAGCTTTGAAGATGCTTCACATTCTGCGGAGGCTCCCATTCAACAATGGCATGCACCTTCGACGGATCAACTTTGATGCCCTCGGTAGAGATGATGTGACCAAGATAGATGACTTCTTTCAACCAGAACTCACACTTGGAGAACATGGCATATAATTTGTACTCTCTCAGCTTATCAAGCACCAATCTGAGATGTTCTTCATGTTCTTCCTCACTTTCCGAAAAGACCAGAATATCATCGAGATAAAGCAAGACGAACTCATTCTTGAATAGAGAGAATATGTAGTTCATCAATCGACAAAATGTCGGAGGAGCATTAGCCAGACCAAAAGACATGACCGTATACTCATACGAGCCAAAACTAGTCATCAAAGCAGTCTTCGGAATATCCTCTTCGCGAATGCGTATTTGATGATAGCCCATTCTGAGATCGAGCTTGGAGAAGATCTTAGCCCCTTTCAACTGCTCGAACAACTCATTTATGTTCGGAAGTGGATACTTGTTCCTCATTGTCTTCTTGTTCAATGGACGGTAATCGACACACAACCGGTCCGTGCCATCCTTCTTCTTGACAAACAGAACTCCACAGCCCCACGGAGACGAGCTCGGTCTGATCAGACCCAAACGCTCCTGCTCATCGAGTTGCCTCTTAAGTTCCTTCAACTCTTCTGGACCCAATTTGTACGACCGTTTGCACACATGCTCAGTACCTGGTTCAAGCTCAATGACAAATTCAACTTCTCAGTGCGGAGGCATTCCTGGCAGCTCTTGTGGAAACACATCTTCATATTCGCAGACCACTGGGACTTGCGAAATAGGATTAATCTCACCCTTTTCATTCAAAGAGAACAAACGGATTGTACCATCGTGCGCCGCGAATATAATCACGTCCTCTAAAGAGTGGGTAAGCTTCACTTCTTTAGCTTCACAATCAATCGATGCCTTGTTCATGGCCAGCGAGTCCATACCAAGGATCAAATCAATGTCGGAATTGCACAAGACAATAGGAGACGCCAGAAAAGAATAACTACCCATCTTGACAGAAACATCCGGAACCAACATGTGAGAACTCATGTGCATGCCCGGAGAAACCACACGGAAGGGACTATCCAAGTGAATTGTAGGAATATCATGCTTAGCAATGAAAGGCTTGGAGATGAAGCAATGCGATGCATGCAACTGCAACAACAGACCTTCCCTGGTAACGGCGCCAGGAATTCTACTGCTGCGGCTACGCCTATAGGGACTTCCTTGGCAAATATGCAAAGGATTTCCCCGCGGCCTTGGAGCCTTGCGTTGGTGTTCCCTTGAAGAGGAAAGGGTGATGTAGCACGGCGGCGGTAAGTATTTCCCTCTATTTTGAGAACCAAGGTATCAATCCAGTAGGAGGAGCGTTCACAAGTACCTGCACAAACACAAAGAGCTTGCACCCAACGCTATGAAGGGGTTGTCAATCCCTTATAGATTGTTTGCAAAGTGAGAACTGAAAGCAAAGAGTAAACAGAGCAAAGTAAAAGTGAAATTGGAAACGATAGTTGTGAATAGACCCGGGGGCCGTAGTGTTCATTGGTGGCTTCTCTCATGAAAGCAAGTAGACGGTGGGTGAACGAATTACTGTCGAGCAATTGATAGAACCGCGCAAAGTCATGACATTATCTAAGGCAATGATTATATCTATAGGCATCAAGTCCAAAACAAGTAGACCGATACTTTCTGCATCTACTACTATTACTCCATACGTCGACCGCTATCCAGCATGCATCTAGTGTATTAAGTCCAAAAGAACAGAATAACGCCTTAAGCAAGATGACATGATGTAGATGGACAATCTCATATCTACGATAAAAGCCCATATTTTTATCCTTGATGGCAACAACACGATGCGTGCCTTGCTGCCCCTTCTGTCAGTGGGAAAGGTCACCACACGGTATGGACCCAAAACCAAGCACTTCTCCCATTGCAAGAATCATAGATCTAGTTGGCCAAACAAAACCCAAGACTCGGAGAGACTTACAAGTATATCAAATCATGCATATAAGAAATCAGCAAAGACTCAAATATAATTCATAGATAATCTGATCACAAATCCACAATTCATCGTATCTCGACAAACACACCGCCAAAGAGGATTACATCGGATAGATCTCCATGAAGATCACGAAGAACTTTGTATTGAAGATCCAAGAGAGAGAAGAAGCCATCTAGCTACTAACTACGGACCCGTAGGTCTGAAGTGGACTACTCACGAGTCATTGGAGAGGCGATGATGTTGATGTAGAAGCCCTCCAACTCCAAAGTCCCCTCCGGCAGGGCACCAGGAAGGGTCTCCAGATGAGATCTCGTGGAAACGGAAGCTTGCGGCGGTGGAAAAGTGTTTTCGTGGATGCCCTGATTTTTTCTGGATTTTTAGGGAAATTATAGGCCAATGACCTAGGGCAGGGGGCGCCAGGGAGGCCACAAGCTTGGTTGTCGCGGCCCCCCTGGTCGCGGCAACATGGCTTGTGGGCTCCCTGTGGGACCACTGGCTTGGCCCTTAAGCCTCCCGATCTTCTTTCGTTCTGGAAAAATTTATTTCGGGGATTTTATTCCGTTTGGACTCCGTTCCAAAATCAGATCTGGAAGGAGTCAAAAACACAGAAAAAACAGGAACTGGCACTTCGCACTGGATTAATAAGTTAGTCCCAAAAAAGATATAAAAGGTAAACAAAACATCCAAAGTTGACAAGATAACAACGTGAAACCATCAAAAATTATAGATACGTTTGAGACGTATCAATGCACCAGAATCAAATAACACTTTAGCAGGAATATCATTAACGAGGAAGTTACCCATGATCACATCTCACGAGTTTTCTGCCTCTGCTGCATTCACCATGTTGACTCGAGCAGACCTGGGGTTGAACTTGACGATAGCATTTCTTGGAGGTTTGCCTGGAGGAGGAGGCGGAATACAAAGCTGAGAAGTACACTTGTTGGCATAGTGACCCTTCTCCCCACACTTGTGACAAGTAACATCTGTTGGCTGACGGTACTGTGTCTGAGGAGGCCCTTGCTTTTGCTGCTGGAATCTCTGCTGGAAAGGTGGGTTGGTGGGTGGGAAGAACCATGGCCACCAGAATGCTTGAACTGTTGCGTGTGCCGAGGAGGAGGAGGAGACGCCCAAAACTTCTGTTGCTTCTGAACCACCTGAGTAGCAGAAGACGAGCTGGAATCTCTGAAGTGCTTCTTAGAATTCTCCACCCTGAGCAAAGCTACCTCAGCCCTGAGAGGTAAGTTGTAGAACTTATCGAATTCCTCAGGATCGTGCAAAGAGAGAGCTAACTGCAAATCTTCTTTCAAGCCACCTCTGAACTGATATATCTTGCTCTTCTGATCAGGGATATCCTGCAAGGCGTATCGGGCTAGCTCATGGAACTCGACGTTGTACTTGTACACGGAGTTACCACCTTGCTTCAAGCGCCTGAACTTCTCACGCATTTCCTCCACGAAGTTGTACGGAATGTAGTGGGATCTGAAGTCACGGCAGAACTCATCCCAACTGATCACTCTAGCACCCGTGGAATCCTTCAACTGTTGCCACCAGATATATGCTTGCCCCTTCAGCTGGAATGTTGCAAACTTGACAAAATCCTGAGGACGAACATTGCTGCATTCAAAGTGCTTGTTCATGTCACGGATCCAATCCTCAGCATCAAACGGTTGGTCACAGGAAGTGAAAGTCTTCGGCTGATTTGACAGGAACTGACTCAGATTAGCAAACTGATTGCCACCATGCTAGAAATTGCCTTGCTGCTAATTAGTCCTCTCTTGCAACAACTGTATCAGCATCTGAGTGTTTGCATTTGTAGTTGCCATCACCGTTTGCCAAGCCTCCGTGGGAGGAGGCGGCAGCGGAGGAGGATTCTTTGGAGGAGGAGGTGGTGGCGGCACATCCTCATGACCTGGATTCTGACGAGTTGGTGGAGCCATCCTGAAGACGGACAACACATTAGCCCATAGAATAAATTGAAGGTATTGCTGAGTCAAAATGGCAGGAATATCTGAACAGGAATATAACAATTACACTCGAACAAAATAGTAAGAATGCTTCCTCAAAGTGATGGTCGACAAAATTCTGATTAAGACCACTTGCAAACAATTATGAGCTAGAACTGCTCGGAACAAACATATGATCGAGATTTCATTCGATATCTTCGTGGATAAGATCGCACGGGCTCGAATTTACAGTCGCCATCCTGTGCAAGGTAGTGCACACGACTTACGAAGTATCCCCGAGTCGTAGCGAGCTACGAGGACTCTTTAAGACACAGCGAGAACCGCTGTAAGACGACCCTGAACAAACATACCCACTGAATATCGAATCCCAACCTCACATCATGCATCTGTAGGAAGATTGTCCTATAAGTCACTACTTGATATCCCACCTATGAATTCCCGTAATATCTGGTCATGCAATCTGGTACACGGATACAAGGAGTAATATTCACACAACTCCTATACTAACCCGTCCACTGTATCACATCCGTCAACACATAACCAGAATCTCGGACCTTCATCTACAACAGACCCTCGTGATCACAACGATACAAAGTATGGCAGTACTCCCGAACAATCTGCACCAGTACTGGGGACATCGGGGTTATCTCGCCACTACTAGTATTGACGCAAATACGAACATCCTTCGTTCTGAGATACTCAGAAATCCTAATGATGGCGATGTGCGCAAGAATCCCCTGGTGCTCAACTACCCGGAAGAAATCAAGGCAGACACGAGGCACCAAGACAGAACTCCGTCACATCGAAATCATATAGATTTCAAAAATACCCGCGTGATCCTAAAAAAAAATTGAGCGAGAAGAGGAGTAGAATTAACATTTTCGAAGTCGGGAACCTCACCAGAGCAGGGAAGAGGAGAAAAAAGAATCCTACTCTCCGATATAACTAAGACTCAACATTTTACTAGACTCGACTCGGCCAAGTACGATCACACAAAGGCTCCTATGGTCGTAAGGCTCTGATTACCAACTTGTAACGACTAAGATGCGGTCCTTTCCGATTTAGGGAACGAGGCCCCAAAATGTAAAGAAGCGCATCTAAGTGTTTCGCAAGCTCGATAACATAGCACATACATAATAATAGAATGACAATTAGGGATTCAACTGCCATCTCATAAATAATATCAGAGTTTACATCACGCATTTATTCAAACAAGGTAGTTCCGCTATGGACTACATAACATGATAAAAGGCTATGCTATCATGCATGCTTTCCCACGATCACGACCATGCCTTAGTCTTCTGGATAGTTCAGTACAGACGGTCGTTCTCCTCATCGTACTGCCACGCCAGCTGCATGCCCTCGGGATCACCTGTGTCGGGCGTACCTGTACCTGTTGGTGTGTTGAAGTAATCTGTGAGCCACACGGACTCAGCAATCTATGGCCTCGGTGCCAGAACTAGTCAAGTTATTAGGTAAGGAAGGTTTAGTGTTTAGGTTGCAGCATCCTAAGCATATTGAACAAGTATTGAAGGTGGTCTATTCTAACGATCGATGATTAGTTGATCACTAAGTGATCCTGAACACCTACTTACGTCAATCACAACCCCACCGTGTTCCCGATCGAAGAGAGGTCTCCGAAGGGGACAGTCACGGTTACTCACATAGTTGGCAATTTCATTAGATTAGGTTCAAGTTATCTATAGCCGGATGTTGACAAATATTCCAAGTTGCCACATAATCGCGGGCACGACTTTCCGAAAGATTAAACCCTGCAGGGGTGCTCCAACTAGTCCATCACAAACGATCACGGGTCGCAAAGTAATCCTCTATCACGAAACTCGTGATCTCGTCGGATTCCTTAGAGGAAAACCTCAACTCTCGGGAGAACCAAAGCTTCACCGGGATTCCTATACGCAAGATATATCGCTAAGGTAAGAAAAGACTAGCAAGACCTCCCGTCGTGTCGACGACCCCGATAAGAGCTGCGTATCTTAGTCTCAGGATACGACGGATGAGCGATGGTTACCACGCCAAAACACCGAGTTGCCCCGTGGAGCGTAATAAGCTGCTCTGGGTTGGACCAACACTCATGAGGAGCCCTGGCTCGGGTTGTTGATTAATTCCTCGGGTTAGCTGTTCCCTATGCAGATTATTATTAAGAGATTAGAAAATTAACACCAATGTTGGGTCCTATCGGACAAGTCTTAACACTACACGATTTATCAAGGGGGTCCCCATAACAACCCCGAACGTGTTAGGAGCGATCAGTTATGGAATCAAACACTGGTAGCCGAAAACTATGGCGGAAATAATGGAACAAAACACCCGGCAAAAGGCTAGGCCTTCCGTTATTTATCAAGTATATAGGTGCATTAATTAACTAACAGATTTAACATAATGATATCAAACTCATGTTAGCACATGAGACAATTGCACCTGCAACTAGCAACGCTAACATTAGAAGCCGAGCAAGCCTACTTAGCCATTCAATATTTGCTAGGAGGGGAAAGTGTTTGGGTTTCATGGCAATATCAGGAGGCAATTATTTTAGTGGTAGTAGCGAGCATATGACGAAGGAAACATGAATCTAGCATAATAATTCTAGAGATGGAATCAAGGTCATATCATCTTGCATGTGATGTCCTCAGCTTGGAACTGCTCTTGTTTGTCCTGCACGTACTCTCCCGGATCCACGTAACCGCTCTCCGATCCCGGTGCTACCCAACATAGAAATAGCATCCAATGAACAACAGCACCACAAGATGCAACAAGCACATGAAGCATGAGATGAAAATGAACATGCATCTCTATCCTAGCTACTAGCACAAGCATGCGAAGAAACTACAAACTTCTGGACAGAACTGCACCCTAAGATATCTTGACATGCATGGAGATGACATGAAAAGATGCGTCACGCGAAAACGATGCAAAAACATATAAATAACGTTACGAACGGAGCTACGGATCAACCGAAAACAACGAAATAAGAAATGGAGTCCTACGGATCAAATCCATCACAACACACTCCAATGGCATACTTATGGTATTCCCACGTTGCCATATAACAAAACAAACAAGTATGGATGGGGTGGTGCAAGGAATATCACCACACCATCAACTAAGCACTCACAAGCATCAAAACATCAAAACTATACAATCTGCCATAAATAGCATCATAGCAGTTTGAGAGCTACGTGCAAAGCACCTACAACCACCCAAATAGGCCAAATAGGATATGTGGCAGAAGCTATTCAAAACCCCTACAAGCACAAGCAAAAAGATAATACGAAGGAGTTCCACGCAGAAAGTTCTACAACTGCTAACTTGGACAAAAATATCAGTTTTCAAGGACTTTGTGAAATTTCAGTTTCTCACTAGTTGTTTATGTTGTGAAGCATTTTGACAGCACCCAAAACAATATCTGTAGGGATCCAAATGGAATGAAAAGTGACAGAGATCTAGACAAACACAAAAGCTACAACTTCTCAGCTGATTGCAGGGGCTGATTCCCAACACATAAACTTCTACAAGCACAACTACAAGAGAAGAAAATAACAGCAGTTTCTCACACTTTGTGAAAATCACAGATTTTTACTAAACTAGAATTTTCAGCCACATGCCTACTTGACTAGGCACAACTTGCACATATGATCTCCTAAGCATGAAACAAAACCAACATGCTATAGAGGGGTTCACCCTCTACTGCCACAACAAGGAATCAACCTCTTGGGCTCATCACATCACATGGAACCAAGCTCTAAACATTGAATAAAACAGAAATATGACATTCCCAGAAAGTGTTCCAAAGTGGAATCTGAACACACCATTGGATTCTTGGGATGATTCTACCCCAAAAACATAGAACAAATGGGCACAAACTTAAAAGGAAAATCTACATTGAATCACATAGAGGTGAATAGTGCATCATCACATGTGCTTCTCACTAGAACACCACCTACACAAGCACTTGCACACTCTCACAAGTACAATGGTGACATGAGGGGTAGACCCCATGATCATGTGCCTTAGCACACCAACACACACACATGCATCAAGCACAACATATAATAAACACCTACACATGCTAATTATCACATACACACTAGTTTACACTCACACAAGCATTTCTACACCTACACATACTTGCACATGTGCTTATCAAGGCACAACATGCCTTGAGCATGTGTGAGACACACACACACACAAGCACACACAACATCACATGAGCTCCTACACACACAAAGTATGTGGGGGGGAACCCACACACACTCACATACACGCACTACACAACCTAGGGTGATGTTTCACCCACATGCACATCATGAAGCTTGCACATACACAATGCATAACTACCCTAGTGCATATACACATGCTAACACACTCTCATACATGAGCTAGCTCAACATACACTAGAATTCAAATACCTACACATGCACCACACAAAGATACATCTACACTTGCTCTCTAGCATCATAAACAAGGTCAACCTGCTGCTTAGGAGGCAACAAAAATACCTCACATGGTGGTCGAGCACCCACAGCAAGTATGCAAGCAAACAATGCAAAACAGAAAAAGAAAAGAAAAAAATAAAGGAATGGGGAAGGGATCGAACCCAGGACTTCCTGGTTCCCCACCAGCAACGACACCACTCTGCTACTCATCGATCACTTGACAGAATAGAGGAGTCTTGCAAGGTAAACCATCTCATGCGCTACTGTGCCGAAATAAACACCAAAAAGGGGGTGGCACCGTGGGGACTCGAACGCAGCACCACCTGATCAACATGCCACACTGCAAACCACTACGCTACGCTATGGATCTTGGCCTAACAGAGGTATTCATCAAGGTAAACTAAGACGAGCCACCCTGCTCTGCGTGCACACAGAGACGACGACATCAACGTTCACCGGAGCGCCTCTACTACTACTGCTGCACCGCGGGGTTCATCCACTCTACCACTACTGCTCTGTGGTAGCCCCTGCTCTGCTCTCTGCACAAGCCCGAGCACCCACAAAGAACACACAGGCCCTTGTCGTACACCTACGCGATCAGAGAGGTCCGGCCACGAGCACCAACTCCGCATCTACCGAGGGGGAGGGAGGAGGAGCTAGGCTCACCAAGAGGAAGGAGGAGAGGACGACCCGATCGGAGAAGAAGCCTGAAGAAGATCTAACAACGACTTGATGAAGACTGAAGATGTTCGGGTGCAGAACCGAAGTAGGGGAAGGAGTCCGCCAGGAACACGCCGGAGAGGAGGTGCTGCCCGTCAGTGTGGTGACTCCCCGGCCTCACCGACAATGGGAATGGAACGCGGGGGCTTACCCCGAGCCCCCTGACATGCTGGCTGGCACCGGAGGCGGTGGACGCTCGGTGGACGACGGCGGCGCGCTACTGCCCTCTCTGTGTTACCTGAACTCCAGATCTTACCTTGGGGAGGAAGAGAGAGATGGAGGGGAAAGTGGCGGCGCTAGGAGGGGGACGCGGAACCCTAGGCCAAGGGGGGCACGCACACCGAGGCTATATGGGGGCCGCGGATGGGACGGCGTCGTCAAACTCTTTCGCTCTCTCTCTGCAGCCCCGACGGAAAGCAAGCGCATAGGGACGATGCCGTCAGAGAAAGAAGAAGGAGCGCGTCTGGGCTGCCGCTAGGAAACAGAGAGGGAGATGGGCCTCGTGAGGGGAAGAGGAGGCCCATGCTGCGCCTGATAAGAAAGAAAACCCCCGGGTGTTCTATTTAGAACCACACCAGCAACTAAAATAATCTCCCAAGGAAAAACTAAGGCACCTAAATTAAAATAAAAATACCCCTGGTCATACGGAAATTTTGACCCATTTGAATAAAATATAAAAGGAATATTTGGAGCAACTAAAAATTTACAAAACAGAATTTAATCCTCTGTTTTGTGAATATTTGCACCTCACAAACAAAGTTTCAAAATAGCTAATACATATCTTCACCTCCACCACAAAACATACTAAATCATGGACATTTTTAAAACAGGGAAGGAGCAAGTGAATATTGGGTTTGAGATAAATGAGAGGAAGACGGTTTTGAATCCTATTGCAAACTAACATAGAGCTTCCTACTCACCATTTCACCACTCCAAACACTTCACATAAACCACACATCATCACATATATCACACCACATACATATGATCACAAGGCAACAACACAATAGGCATGGATGAATGGATGCATGAATGCAAAAGGGAAACAAGAAAAGGTGACATCACATGAAATAACACATGCATATGACTCTCGAGGCAATGACAAGATGGACCCACATACAGAAGGTTCCAATCAAGGCAAGTTACACTCTTGGGGCATTACATCATATTACTAATAAACTCCCACTCAAATAGATATCCCTCTAGTCATTCGAGTGTCTTCACTAACTCAAGTCCAATCATCACGTGAGTTGAGTATAATTTCAGTGTTGAACATCTCCATGTTGATCATATCAACTATATGATTCATGCTCGACCTTTCGGTCTCTTGTGATCCGAGGCCATGTCTGTACATGCTAGGCTCGTCAAGTTTAACCCGAGTGTTCCATGTGTGCAACTGTTTTGCACCCGTTGTATGTGAACGTTGAGTCTATCACACCCAATCATCACGTGGTGTCTCAAAAGGACGAACTATCGAAAGGTGCACAGTCGAGGAGAACACAATTTTATCTTGAAATTTTAGTGACGGATCACCTGATAATGCTACCGTCATTCTAAGATAAATAAGCTGCATACAAGGATTAACATCACATGCAAATCATAAGTGACATGATATGGCCATGAACTTGTGCTTTTGATCTCTATCTTGAAAGCACCCGCGTGATCTCCATCATCACCGGTGACACACCATGATCTCCATCATTGTGCTGCCATCGAGGTTCTCGTGCTAACTATGTTGTTGCTACTAAAGCTACTCACCTAGCAATAAAGCAAAGCATCACCAAGCGAAAAATAATTAAAGAGAACCCTATGGCTTCTATCGGTTGCCGTAGCATTGACGTGCAAGTCGATATTTAACTATTACAACATGATCATCTCATACATTAAATATATCATATCATGTCTTTGGCCATATCATATCACATCATACCCTGCAAAAACAAGTTAGACGCCCTCTAATTTGTTGTTCGTGTTTAACGTGGCTGCTATGTGTATCTAGCATGCTCGCGTCTTACTTACGCAAAACCACAATGGTGATACACAAGTTGCTATTTAACCTTCTCCAAGGACCGCCTCAGTAAAATCTGATTCAAATAAAGTTGTAGAAACAGAGACCCGCCAACCAACTTTATGCAACAAGTTGCATGTTAGTCGATGGAACCGGTCTCTCGTAAGCATACGAGTAATGTTGGTCCGAGCCGCTTCATCCAACAATACCGGGGAATCAGGAAACACTACAACAACAACACCCCTATAGCAACGCATTTTTCCGTATCTAAAAGTCCATATATGCGTTGTTAGTGCCTTTACCAACGGTTTGGGATGCGTTGCCTTATCCGGCGTTGCTAGCGCATAATACAATGCTTATATCATCGTTGGTAAAAGAAACCGTTGCACGAATGCAACACATAAAATAGACTTGTGCAACACTTCTATATGTTGGTGCTTAATGAATAGGAATCAAAATCACATCGCTTGGCAACGAAGAATTTGCAACGCTTCAAGCATTGGTTCATATATAATGTGAATAATAATATTTTTATACATATTGCCAGCAATTTAATTTAATGCTTCACATAATGGTGTTAATTATCAAGTGAAAAAAAGAGAATATACTCATGGGAGAAAGAAATATATATTAGGTAAAACTGCTTCTTTACAATTGTGAATATTACATGAGGAAAACCATCCAAATGGGATCTATAATCTAATTGGTTTATTACCGATGAAACTTAAATGAAAAGCATCCATCAACATCCTTACAACTTAACTAAAACATAATCGAGGAACATCGTCCAACATGAACATCATCCCTATAACTTAACTAAAACTAAAAGCAGATGTCTTCATCATCATGAACCGGAACACCATCGTCATCATTGTAGTATACTTGCGAGTTTCCACACACCCATATAATAATCCATTTATGTTTTGAATCTACAAAGAAAAGAACACAATGAATTGTTAACACACAATCCGTTGACATGATTCAAGTAGTGATAGACGCAAGATATTGGTCACTTACAAAGGTTACCATGAAAAAAAATCTACATTATCAAGAGTATTACAATTTTTGCGAGTGCATACCAAATCTTCAGTTTTGATAAGTGCCATATCGACATGCACTACCCATAATTCATTACTAATCCCAGCACCATCAAGTTCAATTTAAGATCAGAACTTACAACTGTAGCAAGAGCTACGTCTCTGTTATGAATTTACTGAGTTAGTACAAATATAACATATTAGATATTAAAAAGAAGCTTTGAGACATAAGATCCATCATAAATGAGGTAGTACCAACCCAATGATTTTGCATGAAGTGCGACGAGAACAACAGGGTGGATCAACCATTAATTCATCTTTACCACCAACTTCTAATAAAATATCCAGTATATATCCTGATCAAAATGTAAATAGCACATGTGAGCGATAAATCAAAGGCAGTGACACTATTAAGAAAATGAGAAGATGAGGCGGGAAAACAAGACTGTAGTATGTTCAAACAAATAATTAGGATGCCTTGATGCCTTGTTTGTAAACTACAAATACAAAACAGATATAAATATGGCAATATAATCAATAATTAATTAGTTGGAAGTTGCAGGCATCCAAAAAATAATATTGAATGTGGTCAGATGCACGATACCAATAACTGAAATTATATAGAAACAATTGACATTTTGGAATGGAAATTCTTTGCATTTAGTTAATGCTTTTTCCTTTTTGTTTTTTGCAATGTATCAGTACATGACCTGATGATGAGTCAGAAACATGGAAGTATTTATAAAGTTGCCATATGCTACAAACTTAGTTCTATTTCCCCATGGTGTATATTCTGCCTTGTAAAGGAAAAGAACATCAAGAGAATAAAGGGGTGACACTACGGATGTAGGCAAGCATACTATAAAGAGGAAGCATGGACCTCAAAGAAAGTGTCTAGAATTTGGCAAACCAGCAGAGAGAACCCTGTAGGTATATGTTATTAATAATAGGAGAAGGTGACATCAATCAAATTCCAAAATCCAAGTGAATAAATGGAAACATCCACGGCTTTGTATTCCTGGAACACAAACTAGTTCAGCTATCTTTAAAAAATACAGAAGTCAGACACGTTGTAATAGGTGTAGAATCATGTCAAGTACTACTCGTCTCAACGTGTAGAATTTAACTAACATGACACTTGAGTGAATAAGCACGTACTACTCATCTCAGCATAGTTTTATAAGATTTTTTTTCTCTTCTACTATATTTAGGGACTACACAGTAAACATTCCTGTTCATAGATCATAAGTAAAAGACAAGATCTGTCTATGTAATTTTTTTAAATATGATATGCAGCTCACATAAACATCTTCCTAGATGCAAAGCATAGCTTCTGGTACATGTACTCAGAGTTTTGTGGCAAGCAACAGTGATTGATCAGCAGATTACCTTCCTTGCGCTCTTCAACTCCAGTTGTAGTGGGGAGAAAGCCTTATGCAGCTCTGGGTGCTAATGTCACCAGATGCTGATGGATGAGCATGCAGAGAACTATGGACCAGAAGCCCTCAGATCCAACAAGTACTCGACCTTGCCATGCACTGCACTGATGTCCTTCTCCTCCGGCGTCGTAGCGGCCTACCCGACCAAGCTGCGTAAAGGTGTCAAACTGCTGCTCATTTTGTAGTAGCAGAAAACATAGAGAGAAAAATGGTCTTTTAAGCGGATGTAAATATGTAAAAAAAAGTTACTGAACTATGCTTCAAATAAAATAGAGGGGGGAAGTTTTGAGATCCTGTCCATCGCAACATATGTCGTGCTTGAGTGATTACATTTCTCAGCACCGAGTGTACGTAATTTGATACTTTAACCTGCTGTGAAATATGACGATCGGGCTTACAACATAAGCAAGTGTCACCATAAGCAGAAAGTGGAATTCTGAATCATCAACATCAACCACGATACTAAGACAACAAGCCTTATTATACAATGAGTCAATCACATAATCCATGAATGCAAATCAAGTTTTAGTTCCATCGGCTGGTGACAATCTCCTAAGCCATAACTAGAATCAATTCAGTCACAACAAGAGGCTTTAGGTACCCTCCACACCAACTAGCTGTAATTCAGTTTGTCGGTCATTATCAGCGACTGGCAGGTCATAAGTTGCAATTCCCAAGTAGACTCAAGTGAAGCAGAGCTTGATGCGGAAAACAAAAATTAGGAGATGAGAACTGTCCCAACTCACCGTGGAGGCCCGATCGCGACGATGGTGGTAGCTGCAAATCTCCTCGTAGTCACGGCCCCCCGAGCGGAGGTAGTAGACGCAGTTGGTCGTAGGAAAGCGATGAAAAAGGGCAGCGCCTTGGGATGCAGGATCTCAGGGGATTTGTGACGAGGGACTGCACATCGGGATCGAGGGTCGCAAGGGAGTGGTGACGAGGGACGGCGCCGCCGAGGTGGAGGGTCGCACGGGAATAGTGAGGGGCGACGTGCCAGGACGGAGGATCTCCGGCGAGTGGTGAGGGGCGTGCTCCGGTGTGCTGGCAGGTTGAGGGGCGGCGGCTAGTGTGGGAGCCTAATAGGAGGAGGTTGTAGACATGCACGATCTAGGTTAATTGTGATAACCAACTTGGACTGTGCTAGCGGAATAGGAGGAGGCCGAGGACAGTTGTGGCTGGTTGCAACTTGCAAGCTCCAAGCCTGCAACACATTTGCTACAATGCTTACATATGCGTATCTACTGTAAATTTTGCAACCTATAATCAAAGTGTTGTAGAATATGTGTTGCTTTATAGAGGGTATTCTTGTAGTGAAAGGACTAAGCAGGGAAGCAATCTGAATATCAATGCCCACAAACTCATTTGTGTTCTACTCGAGATGTCTGATACTTCTCAAACACGTTGACGGAGACTTGCTTGCGTTGGTTTTTTCCTTGAAGAGGAAAGTGTGATGCAGCAGAGGAGCAGTCGGTATTTCCCTCAGTTGAGAACCAAGGTATCAATCCAGTAGGAGAATCTCGTCAAGTCCAGAGTATCTGCGCAAACGCAAAAGAGCTTGCACCCAACGCTATAAAGGGGTTGTCAATCCCTTCAATATTGATTGCTTAGTGAGATCTGAAGCCGGAAAGTGCAACGAAGTAAAAGCGTAAGGCTGAAAATATGGTGTGAAGTAGACTCGGGGGCCATAGTGTTCACTAGAGGCTTCTCTCAAAATAGCAAATATTACGGTGGGTGAACACATTACTGTCGAGAAATTGATAGAACCGCGCAAAGTCATGACGATATCTAAGGCAATGATCATACATATAGGCATCACGTCCGAGACAAGTAGACCGATACTTTCTACATCTACTACTATTACTCCACACATCGACTGCTATCCATCATGCATCTAGTGTATTGAGTTCATGACGAACAGAGTAATGCCTTAAGCAAGATGACATGATGTAGAGGGATAAACTCAAACCAATGATGAAAACCCCATCTTTTTACCCTTGATGGCAACAACATGATGCGTGCCTCGCTACCCCTTCTGTCACTGGGTGAGGTCACCGCACGGTATGAACCCAAAACCAAGCACTTCTCCCATTGCAAGAATCATAGATCAAGCTGGCCAAACAAAACCCACAACTCGAAGAGAATTACAAGGATATGAAATCATGCATAAAAGATATCAGAAGAAACCCAAATAAGATTCATAGATAATCTGATCATAAATCTACAATTCATCGGATCTCGACAAACACACCGCAAAGTAAGATTACATCAGATAGATCTCCATGAAGATCATGGAGAGCTTTGTATTGAAGATCCAAGAGAGAGAAGAACCCATCTAGCTACTAGCTATGGACCCGTAGGTCTATGGTGAACTACTCACACATCATCGGAGAGGTCATGGTGTTGATGAAGAAGCCCTCTGTATCCGAATACCCCCTCCGACACGGCACCAGAACGTGCCCTAGATGGGATCTTGCGGAGACAGAAGCTTGCGGCGGCGGAAAAGTACTTTCGATGAGCTCCAGATTTTTTCTCGAATTTTTGGGAATATATAGGCGAAAGACCTAGGGCAGAGGAAGCCCAGGGAGCCCACAAGCCTGGGAGGCGCGGCCCCCCTGGCCGCGACTAGGGGGCTTGTGGGGTCCCTGGTGGCCACCTGCCTTGGTTCTCAAGTTCCCCGATCGTCTTCTGTTTCAGAAAAAATCTTTTTGGAATTTTCATTCCGTTTGGACTCCGTTTAAAATCCTCCTCTGAAAAAGGGTCAAGAACACGGAAAAAACAGGAACTGGCACTTGGCAGTGAGTTAATAAGTTAGTCCCAAAAAAGATATAAAAGGCATACAAAACATCCAAAGTTTGACAAGATAATAGCATGAAACCATCAAAAATTATAGATACGTTGGAGACGTATCAAGCATCCCCAAGCTTAACTCCTGCTCGTCCTCGAGTAGGGAAGTGATAAAGACTGAACTTTTGATGTGGAATGCTACATAGCATAGTTGTCCTTTGTAACTTCTTTCATGTGACATGAATGTTCAGATCCGTAAGATTCAAAACAATAGTTTGCTATTGACATGAAAACAATAATACTTCAAGCAAACTAGCAAGGTAATCATGAACTTTCAAAATAACAAGGCCAAGGAAAGGTATCCCTACAAAATCATATAGTCTGGCTATGCTCCATCATCCTCACACAACTAATTTAAATCATGCACAACCCCGGTATTGGCCAAGTAATTGTTTTCGCACTCTTACTTTCTCAAACTTTTTATAACTATCACGCAATACATGAGCGTGAGCCATGGATATAGCACTGTAGGTGGAATAGAGTGTGGTGGTGGTTGTGAGACAAAAAAGGAGGAGATGGTCACATTGACTCGGCGTATCAAAGGGTTATGGAGATGCCCGTTAATAGATATCAATGTGAATGAGTAGGGATTGTCATACAAAGGATGCACTAGAGCTATAATTATGTGAAAGCTCGAAAGGAGAACTAGTGGGTGTGCATCCAACTTGCTTGCTCACGAAGACCTAGGGCAATTTGAGGAAGCCCATCATTGGAATATACAAGCCAAGTTATATAATAAAGATTCCCACTAGTATATTGTGGTGACAAAGCAAGAAGCTCTCAATCATGAAGAACATGGTGCTATTATGAAGCACAAGTGTGGAAAAAGATAGTAGCATTGTCCCTTCTCTCTTTTTCTCTCTTTTTATTTATTTATTTTTATTTGGGCTCTTTGGCCTCTCTTTTTTGGGCTCTTTGGCCTATTTTTTTTATTTCCTCACATGGGACAATGCTCTAATAATGATGATCATCACACTTTTATTTACTCACAGCTCAAAGCTTAGAACGATGATGACTCTATAGGAAATGCCTCCGGCAGTGTACCGGGATCTGCAATGATCTAGCTTGGCATATAACGTTGAAACATCTCGCTAGCTATCTTGCGATCATGCAATGGCAATATGACAGTGACGGCACAAGTCATGAGACGGAACGGTGGGAGTAGCATGGCAATATATCTCGGAATGGCTATGAAAATGCCATAGTAGGTAGGTATGGTGGCTATTTTGAGGAAGGCACATGGTGGGTTTGTGCACTGCCGAAAATTGCGCGGTACTAGAGAGGCTAGCAATGGTGTAAGGTGAAAGTGCATCTATACCATGGACTCACATTAGTCATGAAGAACTCACATACTTATTGCGAAAGTTTTTATTAGTAATCGAAACAAAGTGCTAAACGCATACTCCTAGGGGAAGGGTTGGTAGGCGTTAACCATCGCGCGATCCCGACCTCAACACAAAGGATGACAATCAATAGATCAATTATGCTCCGACTTCCTAACATAGCGGTTCACCACACGTGCATGCTACGGGAATCACTAACTTCAACACAAGTATTTCTAGGTTCACAACACCCTACTAGCATAACTCTTAATATTAGCAAATCCACGTCTCAAAACTAATTGAGAGGAATCAAAACTTCTCTTTATACTCAATGCACATGAAGATGGAGGTTTTTGTATCCTCTTTGGGTACCTATCACCTTTGGGACTACTTTCATAGCACAAGCCAACTACCAAGTCACGCACCGCCGTGCTCTAAAAGATCTAAGTGGAGCACATAGAGCAAAATTATCTAGCAAAATCACGATGAGTGCATGTCTCTCTCAAAAGGTGTGCAGCAAGGATGATTGTGACACAACAAAAAGAAAAGACTCCTACGATACAAGATGCTCCAAGCAAAACACATATCATGTGGTGAATAAAAATATAGCTCCAAGTAATGTTACCGATGGATTGAAGATAAAAGAGGGGATGCCTTCCCGGGGCATCCCCCAGCTTAGGCTTTTTGGTGTCCTTGAATTTGGCTTGGGATGCTTGGGCATCCCCAAGATTGAGCGCTTTCCACTCCTTATCTCTTCATCCATGAGAACATCACCCAAAACTTGAAAACTTCACAACACAAAACTTAAACAGAAACTCGTGATAACATTAGCACAAGAAAACAAACTACCACCTCTTTAGGTACTGTGGAAATCTTGATTTTATTTATATTGGCGTTAGATTACTGTATTCTCACTTTTCCATGGCTAGTACCCCCCGATACTATCCATAGTTTCATCAAAACAAGCAACCAACTTAACAAAAACAGAATATGTCGAAAACAGACCAGTTTGTAGCAATTTGTATACTTCGTATACTTCTGGTACCTCACAAATTATGAAAAATTACGAATGCGTGGGAAAAAGGCATATCAACCAGAAGCAAAAAGAATTAACTCAAAAGCTATTTCTGAATAAAAATGAAAAATAATCTCGTGAGCAAAAAGTTTCTGTCTTTTTCCAGCAGGATAAAACAACCATCACCAAGACTAGTCATAAAGGTTTTACTTGGCTCAAACTCAAAAAGAAACACAAAAGACACTATCATAACAGAATTATGATGGTGTGGACGCAATAAAACAGAAAGAAAAAGATAAATTCATTGGGTTGGCTCCCAACAAGCGCTATTGTTTAACGCCCTTAGCTAGGCATTGATAATTCAATGATGCTCACACAAAAGACAAGAATTGAAGCACAACGAGAGCATCATAAAGCATGTGACAAACATATCTAAGTCTAACATACTTCCTATGCATAGACATTTTATAGGAAAACAAATTGTCAAGACAACCAATAGTTACCAAATGCAAGGAAGAAGAAAGAGACAATAGCAATCTCAACATAACGAGAGCTAATTTGGTAACATGAAAGTTTCTACCACAATATTTTTCTCTCTCATAACAATTACATGTGGGATCATAATCAAATTCAACAATATATCTATCACAAAGGATATTCTTTTCGTGATCCACATGCATGCAAAGTTGACGCTCTTCAAAAATAGTGGGATTATCATCAACTAAAGTCATGACTTCCCCAAACCCACTTTCAATATTATTGCAAATATCATAATCATCATCAGGCTTAAACAAATTTTCAAGATCATAAGAAAAATTGTCACCCCAATCATGATCATTGCAACAAGTAGTGGACATAGCAAAACTAGTATCCCCAAGCTTAGGGTTTTGCATATTTTTTGCATGGTTGTCACTAATAGAATTTATAGTGAAACCATTGCAATCATGCTTTTCATTCAAGGAGCCCTCGTGAATCACTTCATAAATTTCTTCATCATGATTTTCAGATTCACGCATCTCAAGCAAAACTCCATAGAGAAAGTCAAGTGCACTCAACTCACTAGCAATTGGATCAACATAATTGGATCTCTTAAAGAGATTAGCAAGTGGATGAGGATCCATATCAATAGATTTTCAGCAAGCGAAGATGCAAGCATATTGAAGGCACATAGCACACAAGTGAACAGAAAGCAAGCAAAAGAAAAGGGTGAACGAAAAAGGCAAATATTTTTGTAAATTTTTGTTTTTCAGAAGTGGGGGAGAGGAAAACGAGAGGCAAAAAAGTAAATGCACGAGATGAATTTGTGACACTTACTTGGATGAGTTATTGACTTGTTCCTCCCCGGCAACGGCGCCAGAAATCCTTCTGCTACTTCTCAAACAACAGCGCCAGAAATTGTCACATTGACGGAGACTTGCTTGCGTTGGTTTTTCCCTTGAAGAGGAAAGGGTGATGCAGCACAGGAGCAGTAAGTATTTCCCTTAGTTGAGAACCAAGGTATCAATATAGTAGGAGAATCTCGTCAAGTCCAGAGTACCTGCCCAAACACAAAAGAGCTTGCACCCAACACTATAAATGGGTTGTCAATCCCTTCAAGATTGATTGCAAAGTGAGATCTGAAGGCGGAAACTGCAACGAAGTAAAAGAGTAAGGCTGAAAATATGGTGTGAAGTAGACTCGGGGGCCATAGTGTTCACTAGAGGCTTCTCTCAAAATAGCAAATATTATGGTGGGTGAAAAAATTACTGTCAAGCAATTGATAGAACCGCGCAAAGTCATGACGATATCTAAGGCAATGATCATACATATAGGTGTCACGTCCGAGACAAGTAGACCGATACTTTCTGCATCTACTACTATTACTCCACACATCGACCGCTATCCAGCATGCATCTAGTGTATTGAGTTCATGACGAACAGAGTAACGCCTTAAGCAAGATGACATGATGTAGAGGGATAAACTCAAACCAATGATGAAAACCCCATCTTTTTACCCTTGATGGCAACAACACGATGCGTGACTCGCTACCCCTTCTGTCACTGGGTGAGGTCACCGCATGGCATGAACCCAAAACCAAGCACTTCTCCCATTGCAAGAATCATAGATCAAGCTGGCCAAACAAAACCCACAACCCGAAGAGAATTACAAGGATATGAAATCATGAATAAAAGGGATCAGAAGAAACCAAAATAAGATTCATAGATAATCTGATCATAAATCCATAATTCATCGGATCTCGACAAACACACCGCAAAAGAAGATTACATCAGATAGATCTCCATGAAGATCATGGAGAGCTTTGTATTGAAGATCCAAGACAGAGAAGAAGCCATCTAGCTACTAGCTATGGACCTATAGGTCTATGGTGAACTACTCACGCATCATCGGAGAGGTCATGGTGTTGATGAAGAAGCCCTCCGTATCTGAATCCCCCCTCCGGCAGGGCACAAAAACGTGCCCGAGATGGGATCTTGCGGAGACAGAAGCTTGCGGCGGCGGAAAAGTACTTTCGATGATCTCCTGATTTTTTTCTGGAATTTTTGGGAATATATAGGCGAAAGACCTAGGGCAGAAGAGGCCCAGGGAGCCCACAAGCCTGGGAGGCGCCCCCCTGGCCGCGGCTAGGGGGCTTGTGGGGTCCCTGGTGGCCCCCTGCCTTGGTTCTCAAGTTCCCCAATCGTCTTCTATTTCGGAAAAAATCTTTTTGGAAGTTTCGTTCCGTTTGGACTCTGTTTAAAATCCTCCTCTGAAAAGGGTCAAAAACACGGAAAAAAAACAGGAACTAGCACTTGGCACTAAGTTAATAAGTTAGTCCCAAAAGAGATATAAAAGGCATACAAAACATCCAAAGTTTGACAAGATAATAGCATGAAACCATCAAAAATTTGTAAATACGTTGGAGACGTATCAATGTCATCTATGCATAGATCTAACTCATGGTGCCACCGTAGGGGAACGTTGCATGGGAAACAAAAAAGTTCCTATGCACACGAAAGACCTATCCGTGGTGATGACCATCTACGAGAGGGGAGATCAGATCCACATACCCTTGTAGATCGCTAAGCGGGAAGCGTAAAGAAATGCGGTTAACGTAGTTGAATGTCTCCTCGATTGAAATCGCAAGCCATCTCGCGATCCAATCACAATCTAGCGCCGAACGGATGGCACCTCGGCGTTCAGCAAACGTGCAATTCAATGACGATCTCCGCCTTCTTGATTGAGCAAGAGAGACAAAGAGGTACATGAATTCTCCGGTAGCACGATGGCGTGACGGTGATGATGGTGGAGCTACTCCGACAGGGCTTCGCTGTGACGTATCGAGATAACTATGAGGT
The DNA here is from genome assembly GCF_904849725.1 of Hordeum vulgare subsp. vulgare. NCBI lineage: Eukaryota > Viridiplantae > Streptophyta > Magnoliopsida > Poales > Poaceae > Hordeum > Hordeum vulgare. The sequence goes on from NC_058521.1 coordinate 539,575,047, forward strand.
GTCACGAGGTGGTGGAGGGAGAGAGGGTTGCGCCGTGGCTTGTGGTGAAAAAAGCCCTTCTACCTTCCACTATATATAGGAGGGAGGGGAGGGTGGCGCCCTACGGACTTGCCCTAGGGTTCGGCCGGCGCAAGGAGGAGGGAGGAGTCCTCCTACAAGTCGGTTTGGAGGAGGAGAACTCCTCTCCAATTAGGTTTAGCCCCACCTCTCTTCCCTTCTCCACTTCGGTCGAATAGGCTCTCTTGGGCTGGCCACTGATGACCCACAAGTGTAGGGGATTTATCGTAGTCCTTTCGATAAGTAAGAGTGTCGAACCCAACGAGGAGCAGAAGGATCTGACAAGTGCTTTTCAGCAAGGTAATCTGTGCAAGCACTGAAATTGTCGGTAACAGATAGTTGTGTGATAAGGTGATTCGTAGCAAGTAGCAAGTAACAATAGTAACAAAGGTGCAGCAAGATGGCCCAATCCCTTTTGTAGCAAGGGACAAGCCTGGACAAACTCTTATAGGAGGTAAAGTGCTCCCGAGGACACATGGGAATTTCTGTCAAGCTAGTTTTCATCATGTTCATATGATTTGCATTCGCTACTTTGATAGTTTGATATGTGGGTGGACTGGTGCTTGGGTGCTGCCCTATCTTGGACAAACTTCCCACTTATGATTAACCCCACTCGCAAGCATCCGCAACTACGAAAGAAGAATTAAGACAAAGTCTAACCATAGCATTAAACTAGTGGATCCAAATCAGCCCCTTACGAAGCAACGCATAAACTAGAATTTAAGCTTCTGTCACTCTAGCAACCCATCATATACTTACTACTTCCCAATGCCTTCCTCTAGGCCCAAGTAATGGCGAAGTGTTACGTAGTCGACGTTCACATAACACCACTAGAGGAAAAACAACATACAACGCATCAAAATATCGAACGAATACCAAATTCACATGACTACTTATAGCATGACTTATCCCATGTCCTCAGGAACAAAAGTGACTACTCACAAAGCATAACAATATTCATGACCATACAGGTATTGAATAGCATCAAGGATTTGAACATGTAATCTTCCATCGAGTAATCCAACTAGCATCAACTACAAAGAGTAATTAACACTACTAGCAACCTTACAAGTACCAATCGGAGTCGCGAGACGGAGATTGGTTCCAAGAGATGAACTAGGGTTTGGAGATGAGATGGTGTTGATGAAGATGTTGATGGTGATGAGTCCCCTCTGATGAGAGGAGTGTTGGTGATGACGATGGCGACAATTTCCCCCTCCGGGAGGGAAGTTTCCCCGGCAGGACGACCCTGCCGGAGCTCTAGATTGGTTCTGCTCAAGTTTTGCCTCGTGGCGGCGGCGATTCCTCCCGAAAGCCTCCTCCTGATTTTTCTGGAACGAAACCCTCCTTATAGAAAAAGAGGGGAGCCAGAGGGCCAACAGGGAGCCCACAAGCCCCCTAGGCGCGGCCTGGGGGTAGGCCGTGCCTAGCACTCTTGTGGCCTCCTGGTGGCTCCCTTCTGGTACTTCTTCGGCCCAGTATTTTTTATAAATTCCAAAATAATTCCTCGTTGATTTTCACGGCTTTTGGAGTTGCGCTGAATAGGTATCTCGAACTTGCTCCTTTTTCAGGCCAGAATTCCAGTTGCCGGCATTCTCCCTCTTCATGTAAACCTTGCAAAATAAGAGAGAAAAGGCATAAGTATTGTACCGTGAAGTGTAATAACAGCCCATAAAGCGATAAATATCAACGTAAAAGCATGATGCAAAATGGACGTATCAACTCCCCAAGCTTAGACTTCCCTTGTCCTCAAGCGGAAACCGAGATCAATAAATATGCCCACATGTTTAGAGATAGAGGTGTCGACAAAACAAGATAAGGACATGCAGGCATCATGATCATAGTTAGAACAGCAATATCATCATATAATCTCTTATGCTAAAGTGATAATTCCTTCACAAAGTAAAGTATGGATCAAGAACTTTATTGAGAATTAACAACCAATAGCCTTTAGTCATTGAAGCAATTGCAATTTATCATAACATCGGAAAGAGTCAAATAAGAGCTTGTAAAGAAAATCCACATACTCAATCATCCTTTTGTCTTCTACAATTGCTACAACTCACGTGGTACTCATGAGATCAAAGTTTCAGTCGGACACAGAGAGAGATAGGGGCTTATAGTTTTGCCTCCCAACTATTTACCTCAAGTGTAATGTCAACAATAATAATTCATGAATACTTACTTCCAAGTTGACATATGAATATAGATCTTTCCCTAGCATATGACGTTAGCCAAGATAAAGGCGAAATAAGGAATTGGTGTAGATCACCATGACTCATTCAAGGGCAAAAGTAAAGGTACAAGATAGGCCCTTCGCAGAGGGAAATAGAGGTTGTCTTGCGCTTTTGAGATTTGGATCTGTGTCCTATTAGTGTGAAGGAACGTCACTTTATATTGCCTCCTGTGATAAAGAACTTTATTATGCAGTCTGTCGCTTTTATGTCTTCCTCATCACAGGTTCGTACAAAGCTTATTTTCCACACACTAATAGATCATACATATTTAGGGAGCGATTTTTATTGCTTGCACCGATGACAACTTACTTGAGGGATCTTATTCAATCCATAGGTAGGTATGGTGGACTCTCATGGCAAAACTGGGTTGAAGGTTTATGGATGCACAAGTAGTATCTCTACTTGGTGCGGGAGTTTTGGCTGATATGGGGTGGAAGCAATCGTCACATGCTAAGGGATCTCTAATCATATAATCATTGTTCAGAACCAAGCAAACATAATTCATTATGTTGTCTTCCTTGTCCAACATCTACTTCTAAGCATGCAATGGTTTAGTGAGTGTTCACAGTTATAGATGGTGCCCAAGATGATATATTTATATGTGAACCTCTCTTTCTTTATTACTTCCTATTAATTGCAAAAATGACCAAGGTCTACGTTTGTCCACCCACAACAAGTTTCAATCAACATTCTTTTTATATGTGAAGTCATCACTTCCCATAAGATCATTACATGATCTTTCATGCTTTTGTTCTTTTATCATTCTTTTCTTTAGATCATGGCATGAAGCAAGGCCCTTAACTAAAACACTCTTTATTATATGACTCACGAACTCGAATATTTCAGGGGTGACACAAAGCAAAACTCAAGCCTAAAACACTAAGAACTTTATTCTACTAGAGAAGGATAAAACCAAAAGGGATCAAACTAAGACAAGGTAAAGGCAAAAGATGTGATGATGATATGATACCGGGGCAACTCCTCCAAGCTTGGCACAAGCCAAGGGGATTGCCCATACCCGTGCTTAGTTTTCTTCCTCCGGAGGTGATGGTGGTGGAGTTTTTGCAACCTGGGTTTGATCCTCCGTCTTCCAAGGCATAGGTGCTCCATCATGGAAAAATGATCGAGTCTCCGGAATCCTCAAATCTGCAGCCAACCATATTGATTTAAATCTATACTCATACTCACAGTTTTGGTTCTGCAGGTCATAGATCTGGGCTTGGAGGTGATCAATTCTGTCATAGAGCCTGGAGAGGTGTTTCCCGATGTCATTGGCATCGATCTTGTGCTTGTTAGTGAACTTCGTGATCATCATGTGGTTGGCGTTGAGTCCGCGTTCCACCATCCCTTGGCACTTGAAGACTTGTTGCTCCATTGCTTCGAGCCTCACCTCCACGCTTCCGGTCTTCTTCGGCCCCTCAACATCACGGATGTGCAGCACCCCCTCACGCATCTCGATAGATTGAGGGTGTTGCAGCACTCTCACGTGGTAGGGATTGATGACCTTCTCGACGAACTTGTCCTTCAGAGCTTTTGGGGACGCCATAGCGATCTAGATCTATCTGCACAAGAGCTCGAAAAGAAAACAGAGGAAATTTGCGCGATACGAGGGTCAGACATTCCGGGAGAATATATAATGATTTTTCCCGACCAAAAGGAGCACTCCGCAAGAAAACAGAGTCCGGGAGGCACACGAGGTGGTCACAAGCCCCCATGCGCGGCCAGGGGGGTGGCCCGCGCCTGGCAGGCTTGTCGCCTCCTCGTGTGCTTTCCGGATTACTTTAAATTTTTATTTTTTTCTAAAAATTCCAAAACGGAGAAAAATTCCTACTGGAAAAGTTCTGGAGTGTGTTTACTTACCGAATCACATACCTCGTCATTTTCGGAGTCTGAAACAGGCTGATAAATATCCCTTATGTACTCCTCCGGAGTTATGGTATTGATAACATTGCTTTCAACATTTATGGGAGTACGTGAGATATAATTCTTGATCCTTTGCCCATTCACCACTCTCGGAAAATTACCTTCCGTGTTGTTGATCTTGATGGCACCGGAACGATATACTTCCTCAACGATGTAAGGACCTTCCCGTTTAGAGAGAAGCTTGCCTACAAAAAATCTTAAACGAGAATTATATAGCAAGACATAATCACCTACATTGAACTCATGTTTGTGTATCCTTTTATCATGCCACCTCTTAACCTTTTCTTTGAACAACTTGGCATTTTCATATGCCTGAGCTCTCCATTCATCAAGTGAGCTAATATCAAATAACCTCTTCTCACCAGCAAGTTTGAAATCAAAGTTGAGATCTTTGATTTCCCAATAAGCCTTATGCTCTAGCTCAAGAGGTAAATGACATGCTTTACCGTAAACCATTTTGTACAGAGACATGCCCATGGGATTCTAATAAGCAGTTCTATAAGCCCGCAGTGCATCATCGAGCTTCTTAGACAAATTCTTTCTAGACCTATTGACAGTCTTTTGCAGAATTAGTTTAATCTCTCTATTACTTAGCTCTACTTGACCGCTGGACTGAGGATGATAGGGAGATGCAATTCTATGGTTGACATCATACTTAGCAAGCATTTTACGGAAAGCACCATGAATGAAATGTGAACCACCATCAGTCATTAGATATCTAGGGACTCCAAATCTAGGGAAAATAACTTCTTTAAGCATCCTGATAGAGGTGTTGTGATCACCACTACTAGTTGGGATAGCTTCTACCCACTTAGTAACGTAATCAACAGCAACTAGTATATGAGTATACCCGTTCTAATTTGGAAAAGGTCCCATATAATCAAAACCCCAAACATCAAATGGTTCAATGACAAGTAAATAATTCATCGGCATCTCCTGACGTTTACTGATATTACCTATTCTTTGACATTCGTCACAAGACAAGACAAACTTACGGGCATCCTTGAAGAGAGTGTGCCAATAGAAACCTGATTGCAATACCTTGTGTGCAGTTCTATCTCCCGCATGGTGTCCTCCGTAAGCCTCGGAGTGACACTTCTGTAGGATTTGTCCCTGTTCATGTTCAGGTACACAACGTCTAATAACACCATCTACTCCTCCCTTATAAAGGTGAGGATCACCCCAAAAGTAATGTCTCAAATCAAAGAAGAATTTCTTCATTTGCTGGTATGTGAAACTAGGTGGTATATATTTGGCAACGATATAATTTGCATAATCAGCATATCACGGTGTACTACGTGAAGCATTGATGACATTCAATTGCTCATCAGGAAAGCTATCATCAATAGGTTGTGGGTCATCAAGAACATTCTCCAACCTAGACAAGTTATCTGCTACGGGGTTCTCAGCACCCTTCCTATCGACAACATGCAAATCAAATTCTGTTAGCAAGAGAACCCATCTGATAAGTCTGGGTTTAGCATCTTTCTTTTCCATGCGATACTTAATAGCAGCATGATCGGTGTGAATAGTGACTTTGGAATCAACTATGTAAGATCTGAACTTTTCACACGCAAACACGACTGCTAAAAACTCTTGTTCAGTAGTAGCATAGTTTCTTTGGGCACTGTCTAGAGTTTTACTAGCATAATGAATAACATTCAACTTCTTATCAACTCTTTGTCCTAGAACAGCTCCAACAGCATAATCACTATCATCACACATGATTTCAAAAGGTAAGTTCCAATCAGGTGGTTGAACAATAGGCGCAGTTATCAAGGCCTTCTTAAGTATTTCAAAGGATTCCTCACAATCGTCGTCAAAAACAAAAGGAATATCCTTTTGCAAGAGATTGGTAAGAGGCCTAGAAATCTTAGAAAAGTCCTTAATGAACCTTCTATAGAAACCAGCGTGACCAAGGAAACTTCTTATACCTTTGATATCTGTGGGGGCATGGCATTTTCTCGATCGCATCAACCTTAGCCTTATCGACTTCAATACCTCTTTAAGAAATTTTATGTCCTAAGACGATGCCTTCATTAACCATAAAGTGGCACTTCTCGCAATTCAAGACAAGATTGGTATCTTTACATCTCCGCAAAACTCGATCAAGGTTGTTGAGGCAATCATCAAAATAATACCCGTAAACGAAGAAGTCATCCATGAAAACCTCAACAATCTTTTCACAAAAGTCAGAGAGTATAGCCATCATACATCTTTGAAAGGTGACAGGTGCATTACATAAGCCAAAAGGCATAAGTCTGTAAGCAAAGGTACCGAAAGGGCAGGTGAAAGTGGTTTTCTCCTGATCAGATTGTGCAACAGGTATTTGGGAGAAACCAGAATAACCATCTAGAAAGCATAAGTGTGTGTGTTTAGACAGTCTTTCTAGCATTTGGTCGATAAAAGGCAAAGGGTAATGATCTTTCCTAGTGGCTTTATTCAATTTCCTAAAATCAATCACCATCCTGTAGCCAGTAATAATCCTCTGAGGGATCAATTCATCCTTATCATTAGGGACAAGGTAATACCTCCCTTCCTAGGGACGCAATGCACTGGACTTACCCAATCACTATGAGCAACAGGGTAGATAATACCTGCTTCCAGGAGCTTTAGTATTTCTTTTCTTACTACCTCTTTCATCTTAGGATTTAATCTCCTTTGATGATCAGCAACTGGTTTGAAATCAGGATCGGTTTTTATTTTGTGTTGGCATAGAGTGGGACTAATGCCCTTAAGATCATCAAGAGTATATCCAATAGCAGCACAGTGCTTCTTCAGATTTTTTAGTAACTTATTTTCTTCATGCTCTCAGAGGCTAGCACTAATAATAACAGGATATATCTCTTTTTCACAAGATAAGCATACTTAAGAGTATGAGGCAACTGTTTAAGCTCGAACACAGGATCACCCTTTGGTGGGGGTGGATCTCCAAGCAGTCCAACAGGCAAATTATTCTTAAGGATAGGATGTTGTTCAAAGATAACTCTATCTATCTCATTCATTTCATCCATATGCATATCATTTTCATGCTGAAGCAAGTATTGCTCTAAAAGATCAGTAGGAGGCACAACAATAGAAGCTAGGGCAATAATTTCATCCTTACTAGGCAACTCTTTTTCATGAGGTTGTCTACCAAACTTGGAGAAATTGAACTCACGTGACACACCTTCAAAGCCAACAATGACAGTTTGCTTCTCACAGTCAATATGAGCATTGACAGTATTGAGGAAAGATCTGCCAAATATGATGGGACAAAATCTATCTTGTGTGGTAGCAAGAACGAGAAAATCAGCAGGATACTTTGTTTTATCACACAAGACTTCAACATCTCTAACAATTCCCAAAGGGCAAATAGTATCTCTATTGGCAAGCTGAATAGTGACATCAATAGGTTCCATCTCAACAGGTGCAATCTCGTCTCTAATTTCATCATATAGAGATTGAGGTATTGCACTAACACTAGCACCCACGTCACATAAACCATGATAACAATGATCTCCTATCTTAACAGAAACAACACGCGTGCCAACAACAGGCTTATGCTTGTCTCTAGCATAAGGTTTAGCAATTCTAGCAGCATCTTCACAGAAGTGAATTCATGGCCATCAACATTGTCGGACGGGAGATCTTTGATAATAGCAATGCTATGTTCAACTCTAATTTGCTCAGGGGGTGTAGGTGTTCTAATGTATCCCCTACGTATCACAGTTGAAACTTTAGAATGATCCTTTATCCTAACAGGGAAAGGTGGTTTCTCAATGTAAGCACTCGGAACAACAGGATCATTATAAGCGATGACTTTCTCTTCAACGGGATTGGGTTTAACTACATTGACTTCTAAGGGAGGATGATATTTAAACCACTTCTCTTTAGGGAGATCAATATGAGCAGCAAATGATTCACACAATGAAGCTACTATCTCAGAGTCAAGTCCATATTTAGCGCTAAAATCACAAAAAGTATTTGCTTCAACAAAGGATTTAACGCAATCAAACTTGAAATTCATACCTGACTCCTTACCTTCATCAAACTCCCAATCTTCAAAGTTGCATTTAATTCTTTCCAATAAATTCCATCTGAAGTCAATATCTCTCTTCATAAAAGAACCGGTACAAGAAGTGTCAAGCATGGTGTGATCATCATGAGAAAGCCGAGCATAGAAGTTCTGAATGATAATTTCTCTCGAGAGTTGATGGTTGGGGCATGAATATAACATTGATTTAAGCCTCCCCCAAGCTTGAGCGATGATTTCTCTGTCACGAGGCCAAAACTTATAAATATAATTCCGATCACGATGTACTAGATGCATAGGATAAAACTTTTGATGAAATTCCAATTTCAACCGGTTGTAGTTCCATGATCCAGTATCATCAGAGAGCCTATACCATGTCAATGCTTTATCCCTCAAAGATAAGGGAAAGACCTTCTTCTTGACCTCATCCTCGGGCAAACCTGCAAGCTTGAATAAACCACAAACTTCATCTACATAGATTAGATGCAAGTCGGGATGTGATGTTCCATCTCCTGTGAAAGGATTAGCGAGCAGTTTCTCAAACATACGCGAAGGAAATTCATAGAAAATATTTTCACTAGGTGTAGAAGGTTGAGGAGAAACTCCTTGTGCTTCCTTTCGAGGTGAAGATACCCCGAACAAGCTCCTCAAAGGATTAGTTTCCGTAGTGACAAGTGACAATAAATTTCAGCACACTATATAAATGTTTCCTTACCAAATTCCACTTACCAAAGGTGCTTCACTCCCCGGAAGCGGCGCCAGAAAAGAGTCTTGATGACCCACAAGTGTAGGGGATCTATCGTAGTCCTTTGGATAAGTAAGAGTGTCGAACACAACGAGGAGCAGAAGGATCTGACAAGTGGTTTTCAGCTATGCAAACACTGAAATTATCGGTAAGAGATAATTGTGTGATAAGATGATTCGTAGCAAGTAGCAAGTAACAATAGTAACAAAGGTGCAGAAAAGTGGCCCAATCCCTTTTGTAGCAAGGGACAAGCCTGGACAAACTCTTATAGGAGGTAAAGCGCTCCCGAGGACACATGGGAATTTCTGTCAAGCTAGTTTTTATCATGTTCATATGATTCGCGTTTGCTACTTTGATAGTTTGATATGTGGGTGGACCGGTGCTTGGGTGCTGCCCTTACTTGGAAAAACCTCCCACTTATGATTAACCCCTCTCGCAAGCATCCGCAACTACGAAAGAAGAATTAAGACTAAGTCTAACCATAGCATTAAACTAGTGGATCCAAATCAGCCCCTTACGAAGCAACGCATAAACTGGGGTTTAAGCTTCTGTCACTCTAGCAACCCATCATCTAATTATTACTTCCAAATGCCTTTCTCTAGGCCCAAATAATGGTGAAGTGTTATGTAGTCGACGTTCACATAACACCACTAGAGGAAAAACAACATACAACGCATCAAAATATCAAACGAATACAAAATTCACATGACTACTTATTGCGAGACTTATCCCATGTCCTCAGGAACAAAAGTAACTACTCACAAAGCATAATTATATTCATGACTAGAGAGGTATTGAATAGCATCAAGGATCTGAACATATAATCTTCCACCGAGTAATCCAACTAGCATCAACTACGAAGAGTAATTAACACTACTAGCAACCTTACGAGTACAAATCGGAGTCGCGAGACGGAGATTGCATACAAGAGATGAACTAGGGTTTGGAGATGAGATGGTGCTGATGAAGATCTTGGTGGTGATGAGTCCCCTTCGATGAGAGGAGTGTTGGTGATGACGATGGCGACGATTTCCCCCTCCGGGAGGGAAGTTTCCCCGGCAGGACGACCCTGCCGGAGCTCTAGATTGGTTCTGCTCAAGTTCCGCCTCGTGGCGGTGGCAATTCCTCCCAAAAGCCTCCTCCTGATTTTTTCTGGAACGAAACCCTCCTCATAGCAAAAGAGGGGAGCCAGAGGGCCAACAGGGAGCCCACAAGCCCCCTAGGCGCGGCCAGGGGGCTAGGTCGCGCCTAGCAGGCTTGTGGCTTCCTGGTGGCTCCCCTCTGGTACTTATTCCACCCAGTATTTTTTATAAATTCCAAAATAATTCGTCGCTGATTTTCACGGCTTTTGGAGTTGCGCAGAATAGGTATCTCAAACTTGCTCCTTTTTCACGCCAGAATTCCAACCGCCGGCATTCTCCCTCTTCATGTAAACCTTGCAAAATAAGAGAGAAAAGGCATAAGTATTGTACCGTGAAGTGTAATAACAGCCCATAAAGCGATAAATATCAACATAAAAGCATGATGCAAAATGGACGTATCAGCCAACAGCCCACGAGGGGTTGGTGCGCCACCCTTGGGCATGTTTGGTCTCCTCCAGGGTGGGTGGCCCCTCCCGGTGGAACTCCGGAACCCATCCGTTGTTGGAATTATGCCCTAGAGGCAATAATAAATATGGTTATTACTATAATTCCTGTATCAAGATAATAGTTTATTATCCATGCTATAATTGTATTGAATGAAGACTCATTTACATGTGTGGATACATAGACAAAACACCGTCCCTAGCATGCCTCTAGTTGGCTAGCCAGTTGATCGATGATAGTTAGTGTCTTCTGATTATGAACAAGGTGTTGTTGCTTGATAACTGGATCACGTCATTAGGAGAATCACGTGATGGATTAGACCCAAACTAATAGACGTAGCATGTTGATCGTGTCATTTTGTTGCTACTGTTTTCTGCGTGTCAAGTATTTATTCCTATGACCATGAGATCATATAACTCACTGACACCGGAGGAATGCTTTGTGTGTATCAAACGTCGCAACGTAACTGGGTGACTATAAAGATGCTCTACAGGTATCTCCGAAGGTGTTAGTTGAGTTAGTATGGATCAAGACTGGGATTTGTCACTCCGTGTGACGGAGAGGTATCTCGGGGCCCACTCGGTAATACAACATCACACACAAGCCTTGCAAGCAATGTAACTTAGTGTAAGTTGCGGGATCTTGTATTACGGAACGAGTAAAGAGACTTGTCGGTAAACGAGATTGAAATAGGTATGCGGATACTGACGATCGAATCTCGGGCAAGTAACATACCGAAGGACAAAGGGAATGACATACGGGATTATACGAATCCTTGGCACTGAGGTTCAAACGATAAGATCTTCGTAGAATATGTAGGATCCAATATGGGCATCCAGGTCCCGCTATTGGATATTGACCGAGGAGTCTCTCGGGTCATGTCTACATAGTTCTCGAACCCGCAGGGTCTGCACACTTAAGGTTCGACGTTGTTTTATGCGTATTTGAGTTATATGGTTGGTTACCGAATGTTGTTCGGAGTCCCGGATGAGATCACGGACGTCACGAGGGTTTCCGGAATGGTCCGGAAACGAAGATTGATATATAGGATGACCTCATTTGATTACCGGAAGGTTTTTCGGAGTTACCGGGAATGTACCGGGAATGACGAATGGGTTCCGGGAGTTCACCGGGGGGGGCAACCCACCCCGGGGAAGCCCATAGGCCTTGGGGGAGACACACCAGCCCTTATTGGGCTGGTGGGACAGCCCACAAGTGCTCTATGCGCCAAGAGAAGAAAAATCAAGAGGAAAAGAAAAAAAAAAGGAGGAGGTGGGAAGGGAGGAGGACTCCCTCCCACCAAACCTAGTCCAACTCGGTTTGGGGGGGGGAGAGTCCTCCCCCTTGGCTCGGCCGACCCCCTTGAGGGTCCTTGGACCCCAAGGCAAGGCCCCCTCCTTCCCACCTATATATACGGAGGTTTTAGGGCTGATTTGAGACGACTTTTCCACGGCAGCCCGACCACATACCTCCACGGTTTTTCCTCTAGATCGCGTTTCTGCGGAGCTCGGGCGGAGCCCTGCTGAGACAAGATCATCACCAACCTCCGGAGCGCCGTCACGCTGCCAGAGAACTCTTCTACCTCTCCGTCTCTCTTGCTGGATCAAGAAGGCCGAGATCATCGTCGAGTTGTACGTGTGCTGAACGCGGAGGTGCCGTCCGTTCGGTACTAGATCGTGGGACTGATCGCGGGATTGTTCGCGGGGCGGATCGAGGGACGTGAGGACGTTCCACTACATCAACCGCATTCTCTAACGCTTCTGCTGTACGGTATACAAGGGTATGTAGATCACTCATCCCCTCTCGTAGATGCACATCACCATGATAGGTCTTCGTGCGCGTAGGAAAATTTTTGTTTCCCATTCGACGTTCCCCAACAGTGGCATCATGAGCTAGGTTCATGCATAGATGTCTTCTCGAGTAGAAATCAAAAGTTTTTGTGGGCGGTGATGTGCGTTTTGCTGCCCTCCTTAGTCTTTTCTTGATTCCGTGGTATTGTTGGATTGAAGCGGCTTGGACCGACATTACTCGTACGCTTACGAGAGACTGGTTTCATCGTTACGAGTAACCCCCTTTGCTCAAAGATGACTGGCAAGTGACGGTTTCTCCAACTTTAGTTGAATCGGATTTGACCGAGGAGGTCCTTGGATGAGGTTAAATAGCAACTCATATATCTCCGTTGTGGTGTTTGCGTAAGTAAGATGCGATCCTACTAGATACCCTTGGTCACCACGTAAAACATGCAACAACAAAATTAGAGGACGTCTAACTTGTTTTTGCAGGGTATGATTGTGATGTGATATGGCCAACGATGTGATGTGATATATTGGATGTATGAGATGATCATGTTGTAATAGAAATATCGACTTGCACGTCGATGGTACGGCAACCGGCAGGAGCCATAGGGTTGTCTTTATACTAACGTTTGTGCTTGCAGATGCGTTTACTATTTTGCTAGGATGTAGCTTTAGTAGTAATAGCATGAGTAGCACGACAACCCCGATGGCAACACGTTGATGGATGATCATGGTGTGGCGCCGGTGACAAGAAGATCGTGCCGGTGCTTTGGTGATGGAGATCAAGAAGCACGTGATGATGGCCATATCATGTCACTTATGAATTGCATGTGATGTTAATCCTTTTATGCACCTTATTTTGCTTAGAACGACGGTAGCATTTTGCTACAGTTCGTCGTTTCGAGACACCACGTGATGATCGGGTGTGATAGACTCAACGTTCACATACAACGGGTGCAAAACAGTTGCGCACGCGGAACACTCGGGTTAAGCTTGACGAGCCTAGCATGTGCAGACATGGCCTCGGAACACATGAGACCGAAAGGTCGATCGTGAATCATATAGTTGATATGATTAGCATAGGGATGCTTACCACTGAAACTATACCCAACTCACGTGATGATCAGACTTGGGATAGTGTAAGTGGATCATGAACCACTCAAATGACTAGAGAGATGTACTTTTTGAGTGGGAGTTTAGCATATAATTTGATTAAGTTGAACTCTAATTATCTTGAACATAGTCTAAGTCCACTTTGAATATATTTATGTTGTAGATCATGGCTCACGCGACAGTCATCCTGAATTTTAATACGTTCCTAGAGAAAGCTAAGTTGAAAGATGATGGAAGCAACTTTGTAGACTGGGCTCGTAATCTTAAGCTAATCTTACAAGCTGGGAAGAAGGATTATGTCCTTAATGCTGCGCTAGGAGATGAACCACCCGCTACGGCTGATCAGGATGTTAAGAACGCTTGGTTAGCACGTAAGGAGGACTACTCAATAGTTCAATGTGCAGTCTTGTATGGCTTAGAACCGGGACTTCAACGCCGCTTTGAGCGTCATGGAGCATTTGAGATGTTCCAGGAGTTGGAGTTTATCTTTCAGAAGAACGCCCGGATCGAGAGGTATGAGACCTCCGATAAATTCTATGCTTGCAAGATCGAGGAAAACTCGTCTGTCAGTGAACATGTGCTCAAAATGTCTGGGTACTCAAACCGTCTAGCTGAACTGGGGATTGAACTCCCGCAAGAAGCTATCACTGACAGAATCCTTCAATCACTCCCGCCAAGCTATAAAGGCTTTGTGTTGAACTACAACATGCAAGGGATGAACAAGTCTCCCGGCGAGTTGTTTGCGATGCTGAAAGTCGCAGAGTCTGAACTCCGTAAAGAGCATCAAGTGTTGATGGTGAGCAAGACCACTAGTTTCAAGAGAAACGGCAAAGGCAAGAAGGGCAATTCGAAGAAGAGCGGCAAGCCTGTTGCCAATCCGCCGAAGAAACCCAAGGCTGGACCTAAGCCTGAAACAGAGTGCTTCTATTGCAAGGGTATGGGTCACTGGAAGCGCAATTGCCCCAAGTATCTGGCAGATAAGAAGGCGGGCAAAGAAAAATCAGGTATATTTGATATACATGTTATTGATGTGTACTTAACCGGCTCTCGTAGTAGTGCCTGGGTATTCGATACCGGTTCTGTTGCTCATATTTGCAACTCGAAGCAGGAACTGCGGAATAGACAAAGGCTGGCGAAAGACGAAGTGACGATGCGCGTAGGAAACGGTTCCAAGGTTGATGCAATCGCCGTCGGCACAGTGTCACTTCAGCTACCATCGGGATTAGTGATGAACTTAAATCATTGTTATTTAGTGCCTGCGTTGAGCATGAACATTATATCTGGATCTTGTTTATTGCGAGACGTTTACTCTTTTAAGTCTGAGAATAATGGTTGTTCTATTTCTATGAGTAACATCTTTTATGGTCATGCACCGAATGTGAGAGGATTGTTCATATTGAATCTTGATAGCGATACACATATACATAACATTGAGACCAAAAGAGTTCGAGTAAATAATGATAGTGCCATATTTTTGTGGCACTGCCGCTTGGGTCATATTGGTGTAAAGCGCATGAAGAAACTCCATGTTGATGGACTTTTGGAGTCACTTGACTTTGATTCACTTGACACGTGCGAACCATGCCTCATGGGCAAGATGACTAGGACTCCGTTCTCCGGAACAATGGAGCGTGCAAGTGACTTGTTGGAAATTATACATACCGATGTGTGTGGTCCAATGAGCGTAGAGGCACGCGGCGGATAGCGTTATTTTCTCACCTTCACTGACGATTTAAGTAGATATGGTTATGTCTACTTGATGAAGCACAAGTATGAAACATTTGAAAAGTTCAAGCAATTTCAGAGTGAAGTGGAAAATCATCGTAACAAGAAGATCAAGTTCCTACGGTCTGATCATGGGGGTGAATATCTGAGTTTCGAGTTTGGTGCTCACTTAAGACAATGTGGAATTGTTTCGCAGTTAACAACGCCTGGAACACCACAGCGTAATGGTGTGTCCGAACGTCGTAATCGTACTTTGTTAGAGATGGTGCGATCTATGATGTCTCTTACTGATTTGCCGTTATCATTTTGGGGTTATGCATTAGAAACAGCTGCATTCACTTTAAATAGGGCACCATCAAAATCCGTTGAGACGACACCATACGAACCGTAGTATGGCAAAAGGCCAAAGTTGTCGTTTCTTAAAGTTTGGGGATGTGATGCTTATGTCAAAAAGCTTCAGCCTGAAAAGCTGGAACCCAAAGCGGAAAAGTGCGTCTTCATAGGTTACCCAAAAGAGACAGTTGAGTACACCTTCTATCTCAAATCCGAGGGCAAAGTGTTTGTTGCTAAAAACGGAGCTTTTCTCGAGAAGGAGTTTCTCTCGAGAGAATTGAGTGGGAGGAAGATAGAACTTGACGAGGTTGTCGAACCTCTCATCCCTCTGGATGGTGGCGCAGGGCAAGGGGAAACCTCTGTCGTTGCGACGCCGGTTGAGGAGGAAGTTAATGATGATGATCATGAAACTCCAGTTCAAGTTTCTGTTGGACCACGCAGGTCGACGAGATCACGCGCTGCTCCAGAGTGGTACGGTAATCCCGTCTTATCAATCATGTTGTTAGACAACAATGAACCTGCAAATTATGAAGAAGCAATGGTGGGCCCAGATTCCAACAAATGGCTAGAAGCCATGAAATCCGAGATAGGATCCATGTATGAGAACAAAGTGTGGACTTTGGAGATACTACCTGAGGGCCGCAAGGCTATTCAGAACAAATGGATCTTTAAGAAGAAGACGGACGCTGACGGTAATGTGACCGTTTATAAAGCTCGACTTGTGGAAAAGGGTTTTTCACAAGTTCCAGGAGTTGACTACGATGAGACTTTCTCACCCGTAGCGATGCTTAAGTCCGTCAGAATCATGTTGGCAATAGCTGCATTTTTCGATTATGAAATCTGGCAGATGGATGTCAAAACGGCGTTCCTTAACGGTTTCCTTAAGGAAGAGTTGTATATGATGCAACCCGAAGGTTTTGTCGATCCTAAAAATGCTGACAAGGTGTGCAAGCTCCAGCGATCCATTTATGGACTGGTGCAAGCATCTCGGAGTTGGAACAAACGCTTTGATGAGGTGATCAAAGCATTTGGGTTTATACAAGTGGTTGGAGAATCTTGTATTTACAAGAAAGTGAGTGGGAGCTCTGTGGCGTTTCTAATATTATATGTGGATGACATATTACTGATTGGAAACAACGTAGAGCTTTTGGAGAGCATAAAAGGTTACTTGAATAAAAGTTTCTTTATGAAGGACCTAGGAGAAGCTGCTTACATTCTAGGCATTAAGATCTATAGGGATAGATCAAAACGCCTGATAGGACTTTCACAAAGCACATACCTTGATAAAGTTTTGAAGAGGTTCAAAATGGAACAGTCCAAGAAAGGGTTCTTGCCAGTTTTACAAGGTACGAGATTGAGTAAGACTCGGTGCCCAGCAACTGATGAAGATAGAGAGCATATGCGCTCCGTCCCCTATGCTTCAGCCATAGGTTCTATCATGTATGCGATGTTGTGCACTAGACCGGATGTTAGCCTGGCCATAAGTATGGCAGGTAGGTTCCAGAGTAATCTAGGAGTGGATCACTGGACAGCGGTCAAGAATATCCTGAAGTACCTGAAAAGGACTAAGGAGATGTTTCTCGTGTATGGAGGTGACGAAGAGCTCGCCGTAAAAGGTTACGTCGATGCAAGCTTTGACACAGATCCGGACGACTCTAAGTCGCAAACCGGATACGTATTTATTCTTAATGGGGGTGCAGTAAGTTGGTGCAGTTCCAAGCAAAGCGTCGTAGCAGATTCTACATGTGACGCGGAGTACATGGCTGCCTCGGAGGCGGCTAAGGAGGGTGTCTGGATGAAGCAGTTCATGACGGATCTTGGAGTGGTGCCAAGTGCACTGGATCCAATAACCTTGTTCTGTGACAAAACGGGTGCCATTGCCTTAGCAAAGGAACCACGGTTTCACAAGAAGACCAGACACATCAAACGACGCTTCAACCTCATCCGCGACTACGTCGAGGAAGAGGACGTAAATATATGCAAAGTGCACACGGATCTGAATGTAGCAGACCCGCTGACTAAACCTCTTCCACGGCCAAAACATGATCGACACCAGAACTGTATGGGTGTTAGATTTATTACAATGTAATTCACATGGTGATGTGAGGGCTGGATTATTGACTCTAGTGCAAGTGGGAGACTGTTGGAATTATGCCCTAGAGGCAATAATAAATATGGTTATTATTATAATTCCTGTATCAAGATAATAGTTTATTATCCATGCTATAATTGTATTGAATGAAGACTCATTTACATGTGTGGATACATAGACAAAACACCGTCCCTAGCATGCCTCTAGTTGGCTAGCCAGTTGATCGATGATAGTCAGTGTCTTCTGATTATGAACAAGGTGTTGTTGCTTGATAACTGGATCACGTCATTAGGGGAATCACGTGATGGATTAGACCCAAACAAATAGACGTAGCATGTTGATCGTGTCATTTTGTTGCTACTGTTTTCTGCGTGTCAAGTATTTATTCCTATGACCATGAGATCATATAACTCACTGACACCGGAGGAATGCTTTGTGTGTATCAAACGTCGCAACGTAACTGGGTGACTATAAAGATGCTCTACAGGTATCTCCGAAGGTGTTAGTTGAGTTAGTATGGATCAAGACTGGGATTTGTCACTCCGTGTGACGGAGAGGTATCTCGGGGCCCACTCGGTAATACAACATCACACACAAGCCTTGCAAGCAATGTAACTTAGTGTAAGTTGCGGGATCTTGTATTACGGAACGAGTAAAGAGACTTGCCGGTAAACGAGATTGAAATAGGTATGCGGATACTGACGATCGAATCTCGGGCAAGTAACATACCGAAGGACAAAGGGAATGACATACGGGATTATACGAATCCTTGGCACTGAGGTTCAAACGATAAGATCTTCGTAGAATATGTAGGATCCAATATGGGCATCCAGGTCCCGCTATTGGATATTGACCGAGGAGTCTCTCGGGTCATGTCTACATAGTTCTCGAACCCGCAGGGTGTGCACACTTAAGGTTCGACGTTGTTTTATGCGTATTTGAGTTATATGGTTGGTTACCGAATGTTGTTCGGAGTCCCGGATGAGATCACGGACGTCACGAGGGTTTCCGGAGTGGTCCGGAAACGAAGATTGATATATAGGATGACCTCATTTGATTACGGGAAGGTTTTTTGGAGTTACCGGGAATGTACCGGGAATGACGAATGGGTTCCGGGAGTTCACCGGGGGGGCAACCCACCCCGGGGAAGCCCATAGGCCTTGGGGGAGACACACCAGCCCTTAGTGGGCTGGTGGGACAGCCCACAAGTGCTCTATGCGCCAAGAGAAGAAAAATAAAGAGGAAAAGAAAAAAAAAGGAGGAGGTGGGAAGGGAGGAGGACTCCCTCCCACCAAACCTAGTCCAACTCGGTTTGGGGGGGAGAGTCCTCCCCCTTGGCTCGGCCGACCCCCTTGAGGGTCCTTGGACCCCAAGGCAAGGCCCCCTCCTTCCCACCTATATATACGGAGGTTTTAGGGCTGATTTGAGACGACTTTTCCACGGCATCCCGACCACATACCTCCACGGTTTTTCCTCTAGATCGCGTTTCTGCGGAGCTCGGGCGGAGCCCTGCTCAGACAAAATCATCACCAACCTCCGGAGCGCTGTCACGCTGCCGGAGAACTCTTCTACCTCTCCGTCTCTCTTGCTGGATCAAGAAGGTCGAGATCATCGTCGAGCTGTACGTGTGCTGAACGCGGAGGTGCCGTCCGTTCGGTACTAGATCGTGGGACTGATCGCGGGATTGTTCGCGGGGCGGATCGAGGGACGTGAGGACGTTCCACTACATCAACCGCGTTCTCTAAGGCTTCTGCTGTACGGTCTACAAGGGTATGTAGATCACTCATCCCCTCTCGTAGATGGACATCACCATGATAGGTCTTCGTGCGCGTAGGAAAATTTTTGTTTCCCATGCGACGTTCCCCAACATTCGTCACTCCCGGTACTTTACCAGTAATGCCTGATATCCTTCCGGAAGCCAAATGGATACTTACTATATTCAATCTTCATCTCCACACCATTCTGGAAACCCTCATGATGTCCGAGATCTCATTTGGGACTCCAAACAACATTCGGTTGCCAACATCAATAATTCAACTATACCGAAACGTCACCGAACCTTAAGTGTGCACACCCTGCAAGTTCGAGAACTATGTAGACATGACTGAGACACTCTCCGGTCAATATCCAATAGTGGGACCTGGATGTCAATATTAGATCCTACATAATCTACGAAGATCTTAACCGGTTGAACCTCTATGTCAAGGATCCAGTTAATCCTGTATAGCATTCCCTTTGTCCTTTGGTATGTTACTTGCCCGAGATTCGATCATCGGTATCTCTATACCTATTTGAATCTCGTTACCGGAAGTGTCTTTACTCGATCCGTAATACAAAATCCCATGGCTAACTCTTTAGTCACAATGCTTGCAAGGCTTGTTGTGTTATTGTATTATCGAGTGGGTCCCGAGATACCTCTCCCTCATAGGGAGTGACAAATCCTAGTCTTGATCCATGCTAACTCAACGAACACCTTTGAAGATACCTGTAGAGCACCTTTATAGTCACCCAGATACGTTCTGATGTTCGATACACACAAGATAGTCCTACGGTGTAACTGAGTTACATGATCTCATGGTCATAGGAATATATACTTGACATGCAGAAAGCAGTAGCAATAAAATGACACGATCGCATGCTACATTCATAGTTTGGGTCTTGTCCATCACATCATTCTCCTTATGATGTGATTCCGTTATCAAGTGAATACACTTCTCTATGGCTAGGAATCCTTAAACATCTTTGATCAACGAGCTAGTCAACTAGAGGCTTACTAGGGACAGTGTGTTGTCTATGTATCCACACATTTATGTGAGTTTCCATTCAATACAATTCTAGCATGGATAATAAAGATTTATCTTGAACTAGGGAATATACTAATAACTATTTTATTATTGTCCCTAGGGCATATTTCTAACACGACCTTCATTGCAGCCCCGACGGAGCTCCCGACGGCTCTAGCGAAGCTCCATTGAAACTCCGGCCGAGCTTCATTGCAGCCCCGACGAACTCCAACTATATGATTCATGCTCGACCTTTTGGTCTCTAGTGTTCTGAGGCCATGTCTGTACATGCAAGGCTCGTCAAGTTTGACCCGAGTGTTCCGCGTGTGCAACTATTTTGCACCTGTTGTACGTGAACGTTGAGTCTATCACACCCAATCATCATGTGGTGTCTTGAAACGATGAACTATCGCAACGGTGCACAGTCGGGGAGAACAAGATTTTATCTTGAAATTTTAGTGAGGGATCACCTTATAATGCTACCGTCGTTCTAAAAAAAGCAAGATGCATAAAAGGATTAACATCACATGCAAATCATAAGTGACATGATATGGCCATGATCTTGTGCTTCTTGATCTCCATCACCAAAGCACCGGAATGATCTTCATCATCACCGGCGCCACACCATGATCTCCATCATTGTGCCGCCATCGAGGTTGTCGTGCTATCTATGCTAGTACTACTAAAGCTACTACCTAGCAATATAGTAAACGCATATGCAAGCACATGTTGGAAATATTCCCTAGGGGCAATGATAAAATAGTTATTATTATATTTCCTGTTTCAAGATAATCGTTTATTATCCATGCTATAATTGTATTGAATGAAAACATAGATGCATGTGTGGATATATAGACAAAACAATGTCCCTAGTAAGCCTCTAGTTGACTAGCCAGTTGATCAAGGATGGTTAAGGTTTTCTCACCATATGCAAGTGTTGTCACTTGATGACTAGATCACATCATTGGGAGAATGATGTGATGGACAAGAACGAAACTATAAACGTAGCATGTGATCGTGTCATTTTGTTGCTATTGTTTTCTGCATATCAAGTATTCATTCCTATGACCATGAGATCATGTAACTCACTGACACCAGAGGAATACCTTGTGTGTATCAAACGTTGCAACGTTACTGGGTGACTATAAAGGTGCTCTACAGGTATCTCCAAAGGTGTCTGTTGAGTTAGCATGGATCAAGAGTGGGATTTGTCACTCCGTGTAACAGAGAGGTATCTCGGGGCCCACTCGGTAATACAACATCACATACAAGCCTTGGAAGCAATGTGACTAAAGTGTTAGTCACGGGATCTTGTATTACGGAACGAGTAAAGAGACTTGCCGGTAACGAGATTGAAATAGGTATAGGGATACCGACGATCAAATCTCGGCCAAGTAACATACCGAAGGACAAAGGGAATGGTATACAGGATTATATGAATCCTTGGCACAGAGGTTCAACCGATAAGATCTTCGTAGAATATGTAGGATCCAATATGGACATCTAGATCCCGCTGTTGGATATTCACCAGGGAGTGTCTCAGGTCATGTATGCATAGTTCTCGAACCCGAAGGGTCTGCAGACTTAAGGTTCGTTGACGTTTCGGTGTAGTTGAGTTATAGGTGTTGGTGACCGAAGTTTTGTTCGGAGTCCCGGATGAGATCACAGACGTCACAAGAGTTTCCGGAATGGTTCGGAAACAAAGATTGATATATAGGATTTTTTTCATTTGGCCTCCGAAAAGATTTCGGGCATTGCCGGCAGTGTACGAGGAGTGACGAATGGGTTGTGGGTTTTTACCGGGACGGGGCCACCCACCCGGGAGTGAACCTAATAGCCCATGGGTGGCACACCAGCCCTTAGTTGGCTGGTGAGGCCAGCCCAAGTGGACTATTTCGGCCAAGGAAAGAAAATCAAGGAGAAAAAAAAGAGGGAGGTGGGAAGGAAGGAGGGACTCCTCCTTCCCAAACCGAATTGGAGTGGGAGTCCCTCCCCTCCTCCACTCGGCCGATGCCCTAGGGTCTCTCTTGAGCCCCAAGGCTAGCCCTCCCCTCCTATATATATATTAGAGGTTTTAGGGTTTTTGAGACACAACTTTGCCACATGCAACCCTAAACCTCTATTTCGTAGTTCTTCCTCTAGATCGGTTTTCTGCGGAGCTCGGGCGGAGTCCTGCAGGAATAGATCATCACCATCACCGGCGCGCCGTCATGCTGCCGGAGAACTCATCTACTTCCCCGTCTCTCTTGCTGGATCAAGAAGCCGGAGATCGTCATCGAGTTGTACGTGTGCTGAAAGCGGAGGTGTCGTCCGTTTGGAGCTAGATCGGGACGGATCGTGGGACGACGGTGATTTGAATCACGAAGTTGTTCCACTACATCAACCGTGTTTCTTAACGCTTCCCGCTTAGCGATCTACAAGGGTATGTGTATCCGATCTCCCTCTCGTAGATGAACATGACCATGATAGGTCTTCGTGTGCGTAGGAAACTTTTTGTTTCCCATGCAACGTTCCCCTCAAGTGGCATCATGAGCTAGGTTCGTGCGTAGATGTAATCTCAAGTAGAACACAATTTTTTTTGTGGGTGTTGATGTTCGATTTGCTGCCCTGCTTAGTCTTTTCTCGATTCGGCGGTGTTGTTGGATTGAAGCGACCCGGACCAACCTTACTCGTACGCTTACGAGAGACCGGTTTCATCGACTAACATGCAACTTGTTGCATAAAGACGACTGGCGGGTGTCTGTTTCTTCAACCTTAGTTGAATTGGATTTGATCGAGGTGGTCCTTGTAGAGAGGTTAAATAGCAATTTGCACATCTGCGTTGTGATTTTATGTAAGTAAGATGCGATCATACTAGATACCCATAGCATCCACGTAAAACATGCAAAAACAAATTAGAGGACATCTAACTTGTTTCTGCAGGGTATGCATGTGATGTGATATGGCCAAAGACATGATGTAATATATTGGATGTATGAGATGGTCATGTTGTAATAGTTAAATATCGACTTGCACGTCGATGCTACAACAAACGGCAAGAGCCATAGGGTTGTCTTTAATCTAACGTTTGTGTTTGCACATGCGTTTACTATATTGCTAGGTTGTAGCTTTAGTAGTAATAGCATAGATAGCACGACAACCTCGATGGCGGCACGATGATGGAGATCATGGTGTGGCGCCGGTGACGATGATGATCATGCCGGTGCTTTGGTGATGGAGATCAAGAAGCACAAGATCATGGCCATATCATGTCACTTATGAATTGCATGTGATGTTAATCCTTTTATGCACCTTATCTTTATTAGAACGACGGTAGCATTATAAGGTAATCTCCTGTCTAAATTTCAAGATAAAATTGTGTTCTCCCTGACTATGCGCCGTTGCGACAGTTCGCCGTTTCGAGACACGTGATGATCGGGTGTGATAGACTCAACGTTCACATACAACGGGTGCAAAAAAGTTGCACATGCGGAACACTCGGGTTAAACTTGACGAGCCTAGCATGTACACACATGGCTTCGGAACACAAGAGACCGAAAGGTCGAGCATGAATCATATAGTAGATATGATTAACATAGAGATGTTTACCACTGAAATTGCACTCAACTCACGTGATGATCGGACTTGAGTTAGTGAATTTGGATCATGCCACACTCAAATAACTAGAGGGGTGTCTATTTGAGTGGGAGTTTATTAGTAATATGATTAGTTGAACTCTAATTATCTTGAACATAGTCTAAGTCCACTTTGCAATATTTTATGTTGTAGATCAATGGCTCACGCGGTAGCGACCCTGAATTTCAATACGTTCCTAGAGAAAGCTAAGCTGAAAGATGATGGTAGCAACTTTGTAGACTGGGCTCGTAATCTGAGGCTTATCCTACAAGCTGGGAGAAAGAATTATGTCCTTGATGCTGCGCTAGGATATGAACCACCCGCTACGTCTGAACAAGATGTTTTGAACGCTTGGCAAGCACGTAAGGAGGACTACTCAGTAGTTCAATGTGCAGTTTTGTATGGCTTAGAACCGGGACTTCAACGATGCTTTGAACGTCATGGAGAATATGAGATGTTCCATGAGTTGAAGTTTATCTTTCAAAAGAATGACCAGATCAAGAGGTATGAGACCTCTGATAAATACTATGCTTGCAAAATGGACGAGAATTCGGCTGTTAGTGAACATGTGCTCAAAATGTCTGGGTACTTAAACCGTCTAGCTGAGCTGGGATCTGAAATCCCGCAAGAGGCTATCACTGACAGAATTCTTCAATCACTGTCACCTAGCTACAAGAGCTTTGTGTTGAACTATAACATGCAAGGGATGAACAAGTCACCCAATGAGTTGTTTGCGATGCTGAAAGTCGCAGAGTTAGAACTCGGAAAGAACATCAATTGTTGATGGTCAATAAGACCACTGGTTTCAAGATAAACGGCAAAGGCAAGAAGGGTAACTCCAAGAAGAGCGGCAAAACTGTTGCCACTCCGACGAAGAAACCCAAGGCTGGACCCAAGCCGGAAACAGAGTGCTATTATTGCAAGGGGATGGGTCACTCGAAGCGCAACTTCCCCAAGTATTTGGCTGATAAGAAGGTGGCCAATGCCAAAAAAGGTATATGTGATATACATGTTATTGATGTGTACCTAACCAACTCTCGTAGTAGTGCGTGGGTATTTGATACCGGTTCTGTTGCTCACATTTGCAACTCGAAGCAAGATCTACGAAATAAACGAAGGCCGTCGAAGGATGAAGTGACAGTGCGCGTGGGAAATGGTTCCAAGGTTGATGCAATCGCCGTCGGCACGGTCTCACTTCAGTTACCATCAGGATTAGTTATGAACTTAAATAATTGTTATTTAGTGCCTGCGTTGAGCATGAACATTATATTTGGATCTTGTTTATTGCGAGACGGTCACTCATTTAAGTCATAGAATAATGATTGTTCTATTTTTATGAGTAATATCTTTTATGGTCATGCACCCAATGTGAGGGGTTTGTTCATACTGAATCTTGATGTGATGACACACATATCGCTAACATTGAGACCGAAAGATGTAGAGTTAACAATGGTAGCGCCACCTTTTTGTGGCACTGATGCTTAGGTCATATTGGTGTAAAACGCATGAAGAAACTCCATACTGATGGGCTTTTGGAGTCACTTGATTTTGAATCACTTGACATGTGTGAACCATGCCTCATGGGCAAGATGACTAAGACTCCATTCTCTGGAACAATGGTGTGCAAGTGACTTGTTGGAAATCATACATACTGGTGTGTGCGGGCCAATGAGTGTGGAGGCACACGGCGGATATCATTTTTTCTCACCTTCACTCATGATTTGAGTAGGTATGGATATATCTACTTGATGAAGCACAAGTATGAAATGTTTGAAAAGTTCAAACAATTTCAGAGTGAAGTTGAAAATCATCGTAACAAGAAGATCAAGTTCCTACGATCTGATCGAGGGGGCTAATATATGAGTTTTGAGTTTGGTGATCACTTAAGACAATGTGGAATCATTTCACAATTGACACCGCCTGGAACACCACAGCGTAATGGTGTGTCCGAACATCATAATCGTACTTTGTTAGATATGGTGCGATCTATGATGTCTCTTACCGATTTGCCATTATCCTTTTGGGGTTATGCATTAGAGACAGTCGCATTCACTTTAAATAGGGCACCATGAAAATCCGTTGAGACGACACCATATGAGCTATGGGATGGCAAGAGGTCATGTCCGCATAGTTCTCGAACCCGAAGAGTGTGCACACTTAAGGTTCGATGACGTTTCGGTATAGTTGAGTTATAGGTGTTGGTGACCAAAGGTTTTTTCGGAGTGCCAGATGAGATCATAGACATCATGAGGGTTTCCGGAATGGTGTGGAAACTAAGATTGATATATAGGATTGTTTCATTTGGCCTCCGGAAAGATTTCGGGCATTGTCGGCAGAGTGTCGGGAGTGACGAATGGGTTCTGGGTTTTTATCGGGAGGGGGCCATGTTGGGGAACGTTGCATGGGAAACAAAAAAATTCCTACGCAAATGAAGACCTATCATGGTGATGTCCATCTACGAGAGGAGATTAGATCTACGTACCCTTGTAGATCGCTAAGCGGGAAGCATTAAGAAACGCGGTTGATGTAGTGGTACAGCTTCGTGATTCAAATCACTGTTGTCCCACGATCCGTTCCGATCTAGCGCCGAACGGACGACACCTCCGCGTTCAGCACACGTACAGCTCGATGATGATCTCGGTTTTCTTGATCCAGAAAGAGAGACGGAGAAGTAGATGAGTTCTCCGGCAGCGTGACGGTGCTCCGGTGGTGGTGATGATCTACTCCTAGAGGGCTCCGCCCGAGCTCCGCAGAAATCCGATCTAGAGGTAAAACTACGTGGTATAGGTTTGAGTTGCACGTGGCAAAGTTGTGTCTCAAAATCCCTAAAACCAACAGTATATATAGGAGGAGGGGAGGGGCTAGCCTTGGGGCTCAAGGGAGCCCCAAGGGCACCGGCCGAAGTGGAGAGGAGGACTCCAACTCCAATTCGGTTTGGGGAACGAGGAGTCCTCCTCTCCCTTCCCACCTCCATCTTTCCTTTTTTCTTTCCTTTGGTATTTTTCCCTTGTGGCGCCATGGCCCTATTGGGATGGCCTCACCAGCCCACTAAGGGCTGGTGCGCTACCCTAGGGTCACTGGGCTCACTCCCGGGTGAATGGGCCCCTCCCGGTGAATACCCAGAACCCATTTGTCACTCCTAGTACTCTGTCGGAAATGCCCGAAACTTTCCGGTGACCAAATGAAACCATCCTATATATCAATCTTCGTTTCCGGACCATTCCGGAAACCCTCGTGACATCTGTGATCTCATCCGGGACTCCGAACAACCTTCGGTAACCACACATATAACTCAACTATACTAAAACATCATCGAACCTTAAGTGTGCACACTCTGCGGGTTCGAGAACTATGTAGACATGACCCGAGACATTCCTCGGTCAATATCCAATAGCGGTACCTGGATGCCCATATTGGATCCTACATATTCTCTGAAGATCTTATTGGTTGAACTTCTATGCCAAGGATTCATATAATCCCGTATGTCATTCTCTTTGTCCTTCGGTATGTTACTTGCCCGAGATTCGATCGTCGGTATCCGCATACCTATTTCAATCTCGTTACCGGCAAGTCTCTTTACTCGTTTCGTAATACAAGATCCGGTGACTTACACTTAGTCACGTTGCTTGCAAGGCTTGTTTGTGATGTTGCATTACCAAGTCGGCCCCGAGATACCTCTCCGTCACATGGAGTGACAAATCCCAGTCTTGATCTATACTAACTAAATGGACACCATCGAAGATACCTGTAGAGCACCATTATAGTCAACCAGTTACGTTGTGACGTTTGATACACACAAGGTATTCCTCCGGTGTCAGTGAGTTATATGATCTCATGGTCATAGGAATAAATACTTGACACGCAGAAAACAATAGCAATAAAATGACACGATCACATGCTACGTTCATAGTTTGGGTCTAGTCCATCACATGATTCTCCTAATGATGTGATCCAATTGTCATGTGACAACACTTGCATATGGTCAGAAAACCTTGACCATCCTTGATCAACTGGCTAGCCAACTAGAGGCTTGCTAGGGACATTGTTTTGTCTATGTATCCACACATGTATCTATGTTTTCATTCAATACAATTATAGCATGGATAATAAACGATTATCTTGAAACAGGAAATATAATAATAACAATTTTATCATTGCCTCTAGGGCATATTTCCAACAGTCTCCCACTTGCACTAGAGTCAGTAATCTAGTCCTCACATCGCCATGCGATTTACATTGTAATAAATCTAACACCCATACAGTTCTAGTGTTGATCATGTTTTGCCCGTGGAAGAGGTTTAGTCAGCAGATCTGCTACATTCAGATCCGTGTGCACTTTGCAAATATTTACGTCCTCTCCTTCGACGAAGTCACAAATGAGGTTGAAGCGTCATTTGATGTGCCTGGTCTTCTTGTGAAACCTTGGTTCCTTTGCTAAAGCAATGGCACCAGTGTTGTCACATAATAGAGTTATTGGATTTAGTGCGCTCGGCACAACTCCAAGATCCGTCATGAACTGCTTCATCCAGACACCCTCCTTAGTTGCCTCCGAGGCAGCCATGTACTCAGCTTCACATGTAGAATCTGCTACGACGCTTTGCTTGGAACTGCACCAGCTTACCGCACCCCCATTAAAAATAAATATGTATCCGGTTTGAGACTTAGAGTCATCTGGATCAGTGTCAAAGCTTGCGTCGACGTAACCCTTTACGACGAGCTCTTCGTCACCTCCATAAACGAGAAACATTTCCTTAGTCCTTTTCAGGTACTTCAGAATATTCTTGACCGCCATCAAGTGATCCACTCCTGGATTACTTTAAAACCTGCCTACCATACTTATGGCCAAGCTGACGTCCGGTCTAGTGCACAACATTGCATACATGATAGAACCTATGGCTGAAGCATAGGGGACAGAACTCATATTTTCTCTATCTTCCGCAGTTGTTGGGCACCGAGTCTTACTCAATTTTATACCTTGTAACACTGGCAAGAACCCCTTATTGGACTGTTCCATTTTGAATTTCTTCAAAACTTTATTAAGGTATGTTCTTTGTGAAAGTCCTATCAGGCGTCTCGATCTATCCCTATAGATCTTAATGCCTAGAATGTAAGCAGCTTCTCCTAGGTCCTTCATAGAGAAACTTTTATTCAAGTAATCCTTAACACCCTCCAAAAACTCCATGTTGTTTCCAATTAACAATATGTCATCCACATATAATATTTGAAACGCCACAGAGCTCCCACTCACTTTCTTGTAAATACAAGATTCTCCAACCACTTGTATAAACCCAAATGCTTTGATCACCTCATCAAAGCGCTTATTCCAACTCCGAGATGCTTGCACCAGTCCATAAATGGATCGCTGGAGCTTGCATACTTTGTTAGCATTCTATGGATTGACAAAACCTTCGAGTTGCATCATATACAACTCTTCCTTAAGAAAATCGTTAAGGAACGCCGTTTTGACATCCATCTGCCAGATTTCATAATCGAAAAGTGTAGCTATTGCTAAGATGATTTGGACGGACTTAAGGATCGCTACCGGTGAGAAAGTCTCATCGTAGTCAACTCCTTGAACTTGTGAAAAACCCTTTGCCACAAGTCGAGCTTTATAAACGGTCACATTACCGTCCGCGTCCGTCTTCTTCTTAAAGATCCATTTGTTCTGAATAGCCTTGCGGCCTTCAGGTAATACTTCCAAAGTCCACATTTTGTTTCATACATAGATCCTATCTCGGACTTCATGGCCTCCAGCCATTTGTTGGAATCCAGAACCACCATTGCTTCTTCATAATTCGCAGGTTCATTGTTGTCTAACAACATGATTGATAAGACAGGATTACCGTACCACTCAGGAGCAGTGTGATCTTGTCGACCTGCGAGGTCCGATAGGAACTTGATCCGAAGTTTCATGATCATCATCATTAACTTCCTCCTCAACCGTTGTCGCTTCGACAGAGGTTTCCCCTTGCCCTGCGCCACCATCTAGAGGGATTAGAGGTTCGACAACCTCATCAAGTTCTATCTTCCTCCCACTCAATTCTTTTGAGAGAAACTCCTTCTCAAGAAAAGCTCCGTTCTTAGCAACAAACACTTTGCCCTCGGTTTTGAGATAGAAGTTGTACCCAACTGTCTACTTTGGGTAACCTATGAAGATGCACTTTTCAGCATTGGGTTCCAGCTTTTCAGGCTGAAGCTTTTTGACATAAGCATCACATCCCCAAACTTTAAGAAACGACGACTTTGGTCTTTCGCCATACCATAGCTCGTATGGTGTCGTCTCAACGGATTTTGATGGTGCCCTAATTAAAGTGAATGCAGTTGTCTCTAATGCATAACCACAAAACGATGCAGACATCATAGATCGCACCATTTCTAACAAAGTACGATTATGACGTTCAGACACACCATTACGTTGTGGTGTTCCACGCGGTGTCAACTGTGAAACAATTCCACATTGTCTTAAGTGAGCACCAAACTCGAAACTCGGATACTCACCAGCACGATCAGAACGTAGGAACTTGATCTTCTTGTTACGATGATTTTCAACTTCACTCTCAAATTGCTTGAACTTCCCAAACATTTCAGACTTGTGCTTCATCAAGTAGATATATCCATACCTACTCAAATCGTGAGTGAAGGTGAGAAAATAACGATATCCGCCGTGCGCCTCCACACTCATCGGACCGCATACATCGGTATGTATGATTTCCAACAAGTCACTTGCATCTCCATTGTTCCGGAGAACGGAGTCTTACTCATCTTGCCCATGAGGCATGGTTCGCACGTGTCAAGTGATTCAACATCAAGTGACTCCAAAAGCCCATTGGAATGGAGTTTCTTCATGCGCTTTACAACAATATGACCTAAGTGGCAGTGCCACAAAAACATGGCGCTATCATTGTTAACTCTACATCTTTTGGTCTCAATGTTATGTATATGTGTATCATCGCTATCAAGATTCAATATGAACAATCCTCTCACATTGGGTGCATGACCATAAAAGATATTACTCATAGAAATAGAACAACCATTATTCTCTGACTTAAACGAGTAACCGTCTCGCAATAAACAAGATCCAGATATAATGTTCATGCTTAACGCACGCAGTAAATAACAATTATTTAAGTTCATAACTAATCCTGATGGTAACTGAAGTGAGACTGTGCCAACGGTGATTGCATCAACCTTGGAACCATTTCCCACACGCATCGTCACTTTATCCTTTGACAACCTTCGTTTATTCCGCAGTTCGTGCTTCGATTTGCAAATATGAGCAACAGAACCAGTATCAAATACCCAGGCACTATTATGAGAGTTGGTTAAGTACACATCAATAACATGCATATCAAATAGACCTGATTTTTCCTTGGGCGCCTTCTTATCAGCCAAATACTTGGGGCAGTTGCGCTTCCAGTGACCCATTCCCTTGCAATAATAACACTTTGTTTCAGGCTTAGGTCCAGCCTAGGGTTTCTTCGTCGGATTGGCAACAGGCTTGCCACTCTTCTTGGAGTTACCCTTCTTGCCTTTGTCGTTTCTCTTGAAACCAGTGGTCTTATTGACCATCAACATTTGATGCTTATTTCGGAGTTCCGACACTGCGACTTTCAGCATCACGAATAACTCGTCAGGTGACTTGTTCATCCTTTGCATGTTATAGTTCAACACAAAGTCTTATAGCTAGGTGGTAGTGATTGAAGAATTCTGTCAGTGATAGCCTCTTCTGGGAGTTCAATACCCAGCTCAGCTAGACGGTTTGAGTATCCAAACATTTTGAGCACATGTTCACTGACAAATGAATTCTCCTCCATCTTGCAAGAATAGAATTTATCGAAGGTCTCATACCTCTCGATCTGGGCGTTCTTCTGAAAGATAAACTTCAACTCCTGGAACATCTCATATGCTCCATGACACTCAAAACATCTTGGCTAGACGTAGCGGGTGGTTCATCTCCTAGCGCAGCATTAAGGACATAATCCTTCTTCCCAGCTTGCACGAGCAACTTTAGATTATGAGCCCAGTCTACAAAGTTGCTTCCATCATCTTTCAACTTAGCTTTCTCTAGGAACGTATTGAAATTCAGGGTTGCTACCACGTGACCCATTGATCTACAACATAAAATATTGCAAAGTGCACTTAGACTATTTAAGATAATTAGAGTTTAACTAATCAAATTACTAATAAACTCCCACTCAAAAAGTACATCTCTCTAGTCATTCGAGTGGTACATGATCCAAATCTACTAACTCAAGTCCGATCATCACGTGAGTTGAGAATAGTTTTAGTGGTAACCATCTCTATGCTAATCATATCAACTATACGGTTCATGCTCGACCTTTTGGTCTCATGTGTTCCGAGGCCATGCCTACACATGCTAGACTCGTCAAGTTTAACCCGAGTGTTCCGCGTGTGCAACTGTTTTGCACCCGTTGTATGTGAACGTTGAGTCTATCACACCCGATCATCACGTGGTGTCTCAAAACGACGAACTGTCGCAACGGTGCACGGTCGGGGAGAACACAATTTCATCTTGATATTTTAGTGAGAGATCACCTTATAATGCTACCGTCGTTCTAAGCAAAATAAGGTGCATAAAAGGATTAACATCACATGCAATTCATAAGTGACATGATATGGCCATCAACTTGTGCTTCTTGATCTCCATCACCAAAGCACCGGCATGATCTTCTTATCACCGGCGCCACACCATGATCTCCATCATCGTTCCGCCATCGAGGTTGTTGTGCTATCTATGCTATTACTACTAAAGCTACGACCTAGCAATATAGTAAACGCATCTACAAACACAAACGTTAGTTCAAAGACAACCCTATGGCTCCTGTCGGTTGCCGTAGCATCGACGTACAAGTTGATATTAACTATTACAACATGACCATCTCATACATCCAATATATCACATCACGTCATTGGCCATATCATATCACAAGCATACCCTACAAAAACAAGTTAGACGTCCTCTAATTTGTTGTTGCATGTTTTACGTGGCTGCTATGGGTATCTAGTATGGTCGCATCTTACTTACGCAAAAACCAAAACGAAGATGTGCAAATTGCTATTTAACCTCTCTCCAAGGACCGCCTCAGTCAAAACCAATTCAACTAAATTTGAAGAAAACAACTAGTGTCGCAACGTTACTGGGTGACTCTAAAGGTGCTCTACAGGTATCTCCGAAGGTGTCCGTTGAGTTAACATGGATCAAGACTAGGATTTGTCACTCCATGTGACAGAGAGGCATCTCGGGGCCACTCGGTAATACAACACATACAAGCCTTGCAAGCAATGTGATTAAAGTGTTAGTCACGGGATCTTGTATTACGGAACGAGTAAAGAGACTTGCATGTAACGAGATTGAAATAGGTATAGGGATACTGACGATCAAATCTCGGGCAAGTAACATACCGAAGGACAAAGGGAATGGTATACGGGATTATAGGAATCCTTGGCACGGAGGTTCAACCGATAAGATCTTCGTAGAATATGTAGGATCCAATATGGACATCGAGGTCCCAATGTTGGATATTTACCGGGGAGTGTCACGAGGGTTTCCGAGGTCCCAATCTTTGTCCATGAGAACATTACCCAAAACTTGAAAAATTCACAACACAAAACTTAAACAAAAACTCATGATAACATTAGCACAAGAAAACAAGCTACCACTTCTTTTGGTACTGTAGCAAACTTGAATTCTATCTATATTGGTGTTGAGCTACTGTATTTTCACTTTTCCATGGATAGTACCCCCCCCCCGATACTAACCATAGTTTCATCAAAACAAGCAACCAACTCAACAAAAACAGAATCTGTCAAAAACAGACCAGTCTGCAGCAATCTGTATACTTCGTATACTTCTCGTACCTCAAAAAATCAGGACAATTACGTAGGCCTGGTAAAAAGGCATATCAACCAGCAGCAAAACGAATAAAATCCAAAGCTCTCACAATCATAACAGAATTATGATAGTGTGGACGCAAAAAAACAGAAAGAAAAAGAAATAAATTCATTGGGTTGCCTCCCAACAAGCGCTATTGTTAAACGCCCTTAGCTAGGCATAAGGATTTCAATGATGCTCTCACAAAAGACAAGAATTGAAGCACAGCGACAGCATCATAAAGCATGTGAAAATCAGATCTAAGTCTAACATACTTCCTATGCATAGGCATTTTATAGGAAAACAAATTGTCAAAACAACCAATAGTTGCCATATGCAAGGAAGAAGAAAGAGACAATAGCAATCTCAACATAACGAGAGATGATTTAGTGATATGAAACTTTCTACCACCATATTTTCCCCTCTCATAATAATTACATGTGGGATCATATTCGAATTCAACAATGTAACTATCACATAGGATATTCTTTTCATGATCCACATGCATGCAAAGTTGACGCTCTTCAAAAATAGTGGGATTATCAACAACTGAAGTCATGACTTCTCCAAACCCACTTTCAATAATATTGCAAATATCATATTCATCATGAGGCTTAAAAAAATTCAATATCATAAGAAAAATCATTGCCCCACTCATGATCATTGCAACAAGTAGTGGACATAGCAAAACTAGCATCCCCAAGCTTAGGGTTTTGCATATTTTTAGCATGATTGCCACTAATAGAATTTATAGAGAAACCATTGCAATCATGCTTTTCATCCAAGGATCCCTCGTGAATCACTTCATAAATTTCTTCCTCACAATTTTCAGATTCACGCATCTCAAGCAAAACTCCATAAAGATAGTCAAGTGCACTCAACTCACTAGCAATTGGATCAACATAATTGGATCTCTTAAAGAGATTAGCAAGTGGATGAGGATCCATATCACTAGATTTTCAGCAGGCGAAGATGCAAGCATATTGAAGGCACATGGCACACAAGCGAACAAAAAGCAAGCGAGAGAAAAGGGCGAACGAAAAAGGTAAACGAAAAAAGGCAAATTGGTGAAGTGGGGGAGAGGAAAACGAGAGGTAACTGGCAAACAAAGTAAATGCAAGAGATGAGTTTGCGACACCTACTTGGATGAGTTCTTGACTTGATCCTCCCCGGCAACGGTGCCAGAAATTCTTCTGCTACGGCAACAAAAGTCCTACCTTGGTGCTAGGAATTCTTCTTGTTACTTCTCTGGTTTGCGTCGGTTTTTCCCTTGAAGAGGAAAGGGTGATGCAGCACAGGAGAACTAAGTATTTCCCTCAGTTTGAGAACTAAGGTATCGATCCAGGAGGAGGGTCTCGTCAAGTCCAGAGTACCTGCGCAAACACAAACAAGCTTGCACCCAACGCTTCAAAGGGGTTGTCAATCCCTTCAAGATTGTTTGCAAAGTGAGATCTCAAGGCGGAAAGTGCAACGAAGTAAAAAGTGTAAGGCTGAAAATATGGTGTGGAGTAGACCCTGGGGACATAGTGTTCACTGGAGGCTTCTCTCAAAATAGCAAATATCACGGTGGGTGAACAAATTACTGTCGAGCAATTGATAGAACCGCGCAAAGTCA
This sequence comes from Hordeum vulgare subsp. vulgare, assembly GCF_904849725.1. Lineage (NCBI taxonomy): Eukaryota > Viridiplantae > Streptophyta > Magnoliopsida > Poales > Poaceae > Hordeum > Hordeum vulgare. Next base: position 539,610,574 of record NC_058521.1, read on the forward strand.
TGACTATATCTAAGGCAATGATCATACATATAGGCATCACGTGTGAGACAAGTAGACCGATACTTTCTGCATCTACTACTATTACTCCACACATCAACCGCTATCCAGCATGCATCTAATGTATTGAGTTCATGACGAACAGAGTAACACCTTAAGCAAGATGACATGATGTAGAGGGATAATCTCAAACCAATGATGAAAACCCCATCTTTTTACCCTTGATGGCAACAACATGATGGGTGCCTCGCTACCCCTTCTGTCACTGGGTGAGGTCACCGCACGGTATGAACCCAAAACCAAGCACTTCTCCCATTGCAAGAATCATAGATCTAGTTGGCCAGACAAAACCCACAACTCGAAGAGAATTACAAGGATATGAAATCATGCATAAGAGAGATCAGAAGAAACTCAAATAAGATTCATAGATAATCTGATCATAAATCCACAATTCATCGGATCTCGACAAACACACCGCAAAAGAAGATTACATCGGATAGATCTCCATGAAGATCATGGAGAACTTTGTATTGAAGATCCAAGACAGAGAAGAAGCCATCTAGTTACTAGCTATGGACCCGTAGGTCTATGGTGAACTACTCACGCATCATCGGAGAGGTCATGGTGTTGATGAAGAAGCCCTTCGTGTCTGAATCCCCCCTCCGGCAGGGCACCAGAACGTGCCCCAGATGGGATCTTGCGGAGACAGAAGCTTGCAGCAGCGAAAAAGTACTTTCGATGATCTCCTGATTTTTTGGCGATTTTTTGGGAATATATAGGCGCAACCCCTAGGTCATAGGGCGCTCAGGGGGTCCACAAGCCTGTGGGTTGCGGCCTACCCCCTGGCCACGGGGTGGGGGTTTGTGGGGCCCCTGAGGCTCCCTTGACTTGGCTCCCAAGCTTCCCGATCTTCTTCCGTTACGAAAAAAAATCTTTTCAGGGATTTTCTTCCCTTTGGACTCTGTTTCAAAATCTCCTCTGAAAGGGGTCAAAAACATGGAAAAAATAGGAACTCGCACTTGGCACTGAGTTAATAAGTTAGTCTGAGAAAATATATAAAAGGCATGCAAAACATCCAAAGTTTGACAAGATAATAGCATGAAACCATAAAAAATTATAGATACGTTGGAGACGTATCAAGCATCCCCAAGCTTAACTCCTGCTCGTCCTCGAGTAGGGAAGTGACGAAGAATGAATTTTTGATGTGGAATGCTACCTAGCATAGTTGTCCTTTGCAACTTCTTTCACGTGACATGAATGTTCAGATCCGTAAGATTCAAAACAATAGTTTGCTATTGGCATGAAAACAATAATACTTCAAGCAAACTAGCAAGGTAATCATGAACTTTCAAAATAACAAGGCCAAGAAAAGTTATCCCTACAAAATCATATAGTCTGGCTATGCTCCATCATCCTCACACAACTAATGTAAATCATGCACAACCCCGGTATTGGCCAAGTAATTGTTTTTGCACTCTTACTTTCTCAAACTTTTTATAACTGTCACGCAATACATGAGTGTGAGCCATGGATGTAGCACTATAGGTGGAATAGAGTGTGGTGGTGGTTGTGAGACAAAAAAGGAGGAGATGGTCACATTGACTCGGCGTATCAAAAGGCTATGGAGATGCCCATTAATAGATATCAATGTGAATGAGTAGGGATTGCCATACAAGAGATGCACTAGACCTATAAGTATGTGAAAGCTCAAAAGGAAAACTAGTGGGTGTGCATCCAACTTGCTTGCTCACAAAGACCTAGGGCAATTTTGAGGAAGCCCATCATTGGAATATACAAGCCAAGTTATATAATGAAGATTCCCACTAGCATATGGTAGTGACAAAGCAAGAAGCTCTCAATCATGAAGAACATGGTGCTATTATGAAGCACAAGTGTGGAAAAATATAGTAGCATTGTCCCTTCTCTCTTTTTCTCTCTTTTCTCTTTTTTTTGCATTTTGGGCTCTTAGGCCTCTCTTTTTTTTCTCTTCTTTTCGTTTTTGGGCTCTTTGGCCTTTTTTTATTTCCTCACATGGTACAATGCTCTAATAATGATGATCATCACACTTTTATTTACTCACAGCTCAAAACAATGATGACTCCATAGGAAATGCCTCCGGCAGTGTACCAGGATGTGCAACGATCTAGCATGGCGTATGACGTTGAAACATCTCGCTAGCTATCTTATGATCATGCAATGGCAATATGAGAGTGATGGCACAAGTCATGAGACAGAACGGTGGGAGTTGCATGGCAATATATCTCGGAATGGCTATGAAAATGCCATAGTAGGTAGGTATGGTGGCTATTTTGAGGAAGGCATATGGTGGGTTTGTGCACCGACGAGAATTGCGCGGCACTAGAGAGGCTAGCAATGGTGGAAGGTGAAAGTGCATCTATACAATGGACTCACATTAGTCATGAAGAACTCACATACTTGTTGCGGAAGTTTTTATTAGTAATCGAAACAAAGTGCTAAACGCATACTCCGAGGGGAAGGGTTGGTAGGTGTTAACCATCGCGCGATCCCGACCTCAACACAAAGGATGACAATCAATAGATCAATTATGCTCCGACTTCCTAACATAGCGGTTCACCATACGTGCATGCTACGGGAATCGCTAACTTCAACACAAGTATTTCTAGATTCACAACACCCTACTAACATAGCTCTTAATATTACCAAATCCACGTCTCAAAACTAATTGAGAGGAATCAAAACTTCTCTTTCTACTCAATGCACATGAAGATGGAGGTTTTTGCATCCTCTTTGGGTACCTATCACATTTGGGACTACTTTCATAGCATAAGCCAACTACCAAACCACGCACTGCCGTGCTCTAAAGATATAAGTGAAGCACTAGAGCAAAAGTATCTAGATCAAAAGATATAAGTGAAGCACTATGAGCATTCTAGCAAAATCACGATGAGTGCATGTATCTCTCTCTCAAAAAGGTGTGCAGCAAGGATGATTGTGACACAACAAAAGGAAAAGACTTCTAAGATACAAGACGCTCCAAGCGAAACACATATCATGTGGTGAATAAAAATATAGATCCAAGTAATGTTATTGATGGATTGAAGACGAAAGAGGGGATGCCTTCCCGGGGCATCCCCAAGCTTAGGCTTTTTGGTGTCCTTGAATTGGCTTGGGATGCCTTGGGCATCCCCAAGCTTGAGCTCTTTCCACTCTTTATCTCTTTGTCCATGAGAACATCACCCAAAACTTGAAAACTTCACAACACAAAACTTAAACAGAAACTCCTGATAACATTAGCACAAGAAAACAAACTACCACTTCTTTTGGTACTGTAGCAAACTTGAATTCTATCTATATTGGTGTTGAGCTACTGTATTTTCACTTTTCCATGGCTAGTACCCCCCCCCCCCGATACTAACCATAGTTTCATCAAAACAAGCAACCAACTCAACATAAATAGAATCTGTCAAAAACAGACCAGTCTGTAGCAATATGTATACTTCGTATATTTCTGGTACCTCAAAAAATATGAAAAATTACGATGGCCTGGGAAAAAGGCATATCAACTAGCATAAAAAAGAATCAACTCAAAAGCTCTGTCTGAATAAAAATGAAAAACAATCTCGTGAGCGAAAAGTTTCTGTCTTTTTCTAGAAGGATCAAACAACCATTACCAAGACTAGTCATAAAGGTTTTGCTTGGCTCAAACACAAAAAGAAACACAAAAGACACAATCATAACAGAATTATGATAGTGTGGATGCAAAAAAACAGAAAGAAAAAAGAAATAAATTCATTGGGTTGCCTCCCAACAAGCGATATTGTTTAACGCCCTTAGCTAGGCATAAGGATTTCAATGATGCTCTCACGAAAGACAAGAATTGAAGCACAACGAGAGCATCATAAAGCATGTGAAAATCACATCTAAGTCTAACATACTTCCTATGCATAGGCATTTTATAGGAAAACAGATTGTCAAGACAACCAATAGTTGCCATATGCAAGGAAGAAGAAAGAGACAATAGCAATCTCAACATAACGAGAGGTGATTTAGTGATATGAAACTTTCTACCACCATATTTTACTCTCTCATAATAATTACATGTGGGATCATATTCGAATTCAACAATGTAACTATCACATAGGCTATTATTTTCATGATCCACATGCATGCAAAGTTGACGCTCTTCAAAAATATTGGGATTATCATCAACTAAAGTCATGACTTCTCCAAACCCACTTTCAATAATATTGCAAATATCATATTCATCATGAGGCTTAAACAAATTTTCAAGATCATAAGAAAAATCATCGCCCCACTCATGCTCATTGCAACAAGTAGTGGACATAGCAAAACTAGCATCCCCAAGCTTAGGGTTTTGCATATTTTTAGCATGATTGCCACTAATAGAATTTATAGTGAAACCATTGCAATCATGCTTTTCATCCAAGGAGCCCTCGTGAATCACTTCATAAATTTCTTCCTCACAATTTTCGGATTCACGCATCTCAAGCAAAACTCCATAAAGATAGTCAAGTGCACTCAACTCACTAGCAATTGGATCAACATAATTGGATCTCTTAAAGAGATTAGCAAGTGGATGAGGATCCATATCACTAGATTTTCAGCAAGCGAAGATGCAAGCATATTGAAGGCACATGGCACACAAGCGAACAGAAAGCAAGCGAGAGAAAAAGGCGAACGAAAAAGGCAAACGAAAAAAGGCAAATTGGTGAAGTGGGGGAGAGGAAAACGAGAGACAACTGGCAAACAAAGTAAATGCAAGAGATGAGTTTGCGACACCTACTTGGATGAGTTCTTGACTTGATCCTCCCCGAAAACGGTGCGAGAAATTCTTTTGCTACGGCAACAAAAGTCCTTCCTTGACGCTAGGAATTCTTCTTGTTACTTCTGTGGTTTGCGTCGTTTTTCCCTTGAAGAGGAAAGGGTGATGCAGCACAGGAGCACTAAGTATTTCCCTCAGTTTGAGAACCAAGGTATCGATCCAGAAGGAGGGTCTCGTCAAGTCCAAAGTACCTGCGCAAACACAAACAAGCTTGCACCCAACGCTTCAAAGGGGTTGTCAATCCCTTCAAGATTGTTTGCAAAGTGAGATCTGAAGGCGGAAAGTGCAACGAAGTAAAAAGTGTAAGGCTGAAAATATGGTGTGCAGTAGACCCGGGGGCCATAGTGTTCACTAGAGTCTTCTCTCAAAATAGCAAATATCACGGTGGGTGAACAAATTACTGTCGAGAAAGAACCGCGCAAAGTCATGACGATATCTAAGGCAATGATCATACATATAGGCATCACGTCCGAGACAAGTAGACCGATACTTTCTACATCTACTACTATTACTCCACACATCGACCGCTATCCAGCATGCATCTAGTGTATTGAGTTCATGACGGACAGAGTAAAGCCTTAAGCAAGATGACATGATGTAGAGGGATAATCTCAAACCAATGATGAAAACCCCATCTTTTTACCCTTGATGGCAACAACATGATGCGTGCCTTGCTACCCCTTCTGTCACTGGGTGAGGTCACCGCACGGTATGAACCCAAAACCAAGCACTTCTCCCATTGCAAGAATCATAGATCTAGTTGTCCAGACAAAACCCACAACTCGAAGAGAATTACAAGGATATGAAATCATGCATAAGAGAGATCAGAAGAAACTCAAATAAGATTCACAGATAATCTGATCATAAATCCACAATTCATCGGATCTCGACAAACACACCGCAAAAGAAGATTACATCGGATAAATCTCCATGAAGATCATGGAGAACTTTGTATTGAAGATCCAAGAGAGAGAAGAAGCCATCTAGTTACTAGCTATGGACCCGTAGGTCTATCGTGAACTACTCACGCATCATAGGAGAGGTCATGGTGTTGATGAAGAAGCCCTCCGTGTCCGAATCCCCCCTCCGGCAGGGCACCAGAACGTGCCCCAGATGGGATCTTGCGGAGACAGAAGCTTGCGGCAGTGGAAAAGTACTTTCAATGATATCTTGATTTTGTTGGGATTTTTAGGGAATATATAGGCGCAAGCCCTAGGTTAGAGGGCGCTCAGGGGGCCCATAAGCCTGTGGGCCGCGGCCTACCCCCTGGCCGCGGGGTGGGGTCCTGTGTGGCCCCTGAGGCTCCCCTGACTTGGCTCCCAAGCTTCCCGATCTTCTTCCATTACGAAAAAAATCTTTTCGGGGATTTTCTTCCATTTGGACTCTGTTTCAAAATCTCCTCTGAAAGGGGTCAAAAACATGGAAAAATAGGAACTGGCACTTGGCATTGAGTTAATAAGTTAGTCCGAGAAAATATATAAAAGGCATGCGAAATATCCAAAGTTTGACAAGATAATAGCATGAAACCATCAAAAATTATAGATACGTTGGAGACGTATCAACGGACACCTTCGGAGATACCTGTAGAGCAACTTTATAGTCACCCAGTTACGTTGTGATGTTTGATACACACAAGGTATTACTTCGATGTCAGTGAGTTATATGATCTCATGGTCATAGGAATAAATATTTGACACGCAGAAAACAATAGCAATAAAATGACACGATCACATGCTACGTTCATAGCTTGGGTCTAGTCCATCACTTGATTCTCCTAATGATGTGATCCAGTTATCATGTGACAACACTTGCATATGGTAAGAAAACCTTGACCATCCTTGATAAACTAGCTAGCCAACTAGAGGCTTGCTAGGGACATTGTTTTGTCTATGTATCCACACATGTATCTATGTTTTCATTCAATACAATTATAGCATGGATAATAAACGATTATCTTGAGACAGGAAATATAATAATAACTATTTTATCATTGCCTCTGGGGCATATTTCCAACAGGCCACCCACCTAGGAGTGAACCTAATAGCCCATGGGTGGCGCACCAACCCTTAGTGGGCTGGTGAGGCCAGCCCAAGTGGACTATTTTGGCCACGGAAAGAAAATCAAGGAGTAAAAAAAGAAAAAGAGGGAGGTGGTAAGGAAGGAAGGGAATCCTCCTTCCCAAATCGAATTAGAGTGGGAGTCCCTCCCCTCCTCCACTCGGCTGACGCCCTAGGGGCTCTCTTGAGCCCCAAGGCTATCCCCTCCCCTCCTCCTATATATACTAGAGGTTTTAGGGTTTTTGAGACACAACTTTGCCACGTGCAACCCTAAACCTCTACTTCGTAGTTCTTCCTCTTTATCGGTTTTCTACGGAGCTCGGGCAGAGCCCTGTAGGAATAGATCATCACCATCACTAGCGTGCCGTCACGCTGTCGGAGAACTCATCTACTTCCCTGTCTCTCTTGTTGGATCAAGAAGGCGGAGATCGTTATCAAGCTGTGCGTGTGCTGAACGCGGAGGTGCCTTCCGTTCGGTGCTAGATGGGGACAGATCGTGGGATGACGGTGATTTGAATCACAAAACTGTTCCACTACATCAACCGCGTTTCTTAACGCTTCCTGCTTAGCGATTTACAAGGGTATGTGGATCTGATCTCCCTCTCGTAGATTAACATGACCATGATAGGTCTTCGTGTGTGTAGGAATTTGTTGTTTCCCATGCAACGTTCCCCTCAAACACAAACGTTAGTTTAAAGACAACCCTATGGCTCCTGCCGGTTGCCGTAGCATCAACGTGCAAGTCGATATTTAACTATTACAACATGATCATCTCATACATCCAATATATTACATCATGTCTTTGGCCATATCACATCACATGCATACCATGCAAAAACAAGTTAGACGTCCTCTAATTTCTTGTTGCATGTTTTACGTGGCTGCTATGGGTATCTAGTATGATCGCATCTTACTTACGCAAAGCCAAAACGGTGATATGCAAATTTATATTTAACCTTCTCCAAGGACCGCCTCGGTCAATTCCGATTCAACTAAAGTTGAAGAAATATACACCCGCCAGTCATCTTTATGCAACAAGTTGCATGTCAGTCGATGTAACCGGTCTCTCGTAAGCGTACGAGTAAGGTTGGTCCGGGCCGCTTCAATCCAACAATACCGTCGAATCAAGAAAAGACTAAGGAGGGCAGCAAATTGAACATCAACGCCCACAAACTCTTTTGTGTTCTACTCGATATTTAATCTACGCATGAACCTAGCTCATGATGCCACTGATGGGGAACGTTGCATGGGAAACAAAAAAATTCCTACGCACACAAAGACCTATCATGGTGATGATCATCTACGAGAGGGAGATCGAATCTACATACCCTTGTAGATCGCTAAGCGGGAAGCATTAAGAAACATGGTTGATGTAGTGGAACGTCTTCGCGATGCAAATCGCCGCCGTCCCACGATCTGTCCCGATCTAGTACCAGACGGACGACACCTCCGCGTTCAGCACACGTACAGCTCGATGACGATCTCTGCCTTCTTCATCCAGCAAGAGAGACGAAGAGGTAGATTAATTCTCCGGCAGCACGACGATGTGGCGGTGATGGTGGTGGAGCAACTCCGGCAGGGCTTCGCCGTACCGTACCGATCTAGCTACGATATGCCACGAAGTAGTGGAGGGAGAGAGGTTTGCACAAAGGCTTGAGGTGCAAAAACCCTCTCAAACCTCCACTATATATAGGAGGAACCAAGGGGTGGTGTCCTTGCCTCCTACTCCAAGTAGGAGGGGTCGGCCAAGCCAAGGAGGAAGGAATCCTCCTCCAATTCGGTTTGGAGGAGGAGTCCTTTCCTTCTTTCCCACCTCCTCTTTTTTTCCTTTATTGTTGTCTTAGCCGAAATAGCCCTATTGGGCTGGCCTCACCATCCCACTAGGGGCTGGTGCGCCACCCATGGGCCTATTAGGTTCTCTCCCGGGTGGGTGGCCCCTCCCGGTAAAACCCCGGAACCCATTCGTCACTCCTCATACTTTACCAGTAATGCCCGAAATCTTTCCGGAAGCCAAATGAAACAATCCTATATATCAATCTTCGTTTCCGGCCCGTTCCGGAGACACTCGTGACGTCCGTGATCTCATCCGGGACTCCAAAAAACATTCGGTTACCAACATCAATAATTCAACTATACCGAAAACGTCACCGAACCTTAAGTGTGCAGACCGTGCGGGTTCGAGAACTATGTAGACATGACCGAGACACTCTCTGGCCAATATCTAATAGCGGAACCTGGACGTCCATATTGGATCCTACATATTCTATGAAAATCTTATCGGTTGAACCTCCATGTCAAGGATTCACACAATCCCGTATATCATTCCCTTTGTCCTTCGGTACGTTACTTTCCCGAGATTCGATCGTTGGTATCTCCATAACTATTTCAATCTCGTTACCAGCAAGTCTCTTTACTTGTTCCGTAATACAAGATCCTGTGACTAACTCTTTAGTTACATTGCTTGCAAGGCTTGTTGGTGATGCTGTATTACCGAGTGGGCCCCGAGATACCTCTCCGTCACACAGAGTGACAAATCCCAGTCTTGTGCCATGCTAACTCAACGGACACATTCGAAGATGCCTGTAGAGTACCTTTATAGTCACCCAGTAATGTTGTGATGTTTGATACGCACAAGGCATTCCTCCGGTGTTAGTGAGTCACATGATCTCATGGTCACAAGAATGAATACTTGACATGCGGAAAACAATAGCAACAAAATGACACGATCATATGCTACGTTTATAGTTTGGGTCTTGTCCATCACATCATTCTCCTAATGATGTGATCCCATCATCAAGTGACAACACTTGTCTATGGCTAGGAAACCTTAACCATCCTTGATCAGCTGGCTAGCCAACTAGAGACTTACTAGGGACATTGTTTTGTCTATATATCCACACATGCATTTATGTTTCCATTCAATACGATTATAGCATGGACAATAAACGATTTTCTTGAAACAAGAAATATAATAATAACTACTTTATTATTGCCTCTAGGGCATATTTCCAACAGTCTCCCACTTGCACTAGAGTCAATAATCTGGCCTCACATCTTCATGTGATTTACAATGTAATGAATCTAACACCCATACAGTTCTGATGTTGTTCATGCTTTGCTCGTGGAAGAGGTTTAGTCAGCGGATCTACAACATTCAGATCCATGTGCACTTTGCAAATATTTATGTCTTCCTCCTTGATGTAATCGCGGATGGCGTTGAAGCGTCGCTTTATGTGTGTGGTCCTCTTGTGAAACCTTGGTTCCTTGGCCAGAGCAATGGCACGAGTGTTGTCACAGAACAGATTAATTGGATCCAGTGCACTTGGCACTACTCCAAGATCTGACATGAACTGCTTCATCCAGACACCCTCCTTAGCCACCTCTAAGGCAGCTATGTACTCCGCTTCACATGTAGAATCAGCTACGACGCTTTGCTTGGAATTGCACCAGCTTACCGCACCCCCATTGAGAATAAATACGTATCCGGTTTGCGACTTAGAGTCATCCGGACCAGTGTCAAAACTTGCATCGACGTAACCCTTTACGATGAGCTCTTCGTCGCCTCCATAAATGAGAAACATCTCCTTAGTCCTTTTCAAGTACTTCAGAATATTCTTGACCGTCGCCCAGTGTTCCACTCCTGGATCACTTTGAAACCCGCCTGTCATACTTATGGCCAGGATGACATCTGGTCTTATGCACAACATTGCATACATGATAGACCCTATGGCTGAAGCATAGGGGAGGACACTCATCTTTTCTCTATCTTCTGCAGTTACTGGACATTGAGTCTTACTCAGCTTTATACCTTGTAACACAGGCAAAAAACCCTTCTTGGATTGTTCCATTTTGAACTTCTTCAAAACTTTATCAAGGTATATGCTTTGTGAAAGAGCTATTATGTATCCCGACCTATCTCTATAGATCTCTATGCCCAATATGTAAGCAGCTTCTCCTAGGTCTTTCACACGATGCGCAGCCGGCCAGGAGGAGCCGACGCCCATGGATGCTTTCTCTCCAAGTTATGCCGAAGGGCAATGGAGTAGGATCGATGAGCCTACCCCAGGGTTATCCCCCTGTCATATGCAGATTCCGATGACCTTGGGGATCTATGCATAGGGGTTGATTGGGCATTTCCATACTATGTTCTTCGATAGAAAACTTTGGGTGCTCCTCGAAGTTCTTTGTGTTGGATTGAATATGATAGATCTGAAATTGTTTGATGCATGTCGCATAATTTACCTATGGATACTTAAGGTGACATTGGAGTATCTAGGTGACATTAGGGTTGATTGATACGTATCATGTGTGTTATTCTAGTACGAACTCTAGGGTTGTTTGCGACACTTATAGCAATAGCTCAAAAAGATTGACCAGAAATAATAACTTTGAGGTGGTTCTCCTACCTACACCAATTTCATCTTATTGTTCTCCGCTAGATGGGAACCCTGGAGTGATTCTTTGTTGTACGTTGAGGGATGATCATATGATTCTACTATGTTAGCATTGTTTAGAGATTGCACTAGTGAAAGTATGAACCCTAGGCCTTATTACCAAGCATTAATATACCGTTTTTCTCGTTGTTTTACAATTGATACCTTGTTGTTTTATATTTTCAGATTACAAAATCCTATATCTACTATCCATACTACATTTGTATCACCATCTCTTCGCCGAACTAGTGCACCTACACAATTTGCCATTGTATTGGGTGTGTTGGGGACACAATTTTTTTTTGTATTTGATTGCAGGGTTGTTTGAGAGAGACCATCTTTATCCTACACCTCCTACGAATTGATAAACCTTAGGTCATCCACTTGAGGGAAAATTGCTACCGTGCTACAAAACTATGCGCTTGGAGGCCCAACATAGCCTACAGGAATAAAGTTGTGTAGTAGACATCAAGCTATATTTTGGCGTCATTGCCGGAGAGGTGAGTGCTTGAAGGTATATCTTCAGATCTTGCAATTAAATCTTTTAATTTCTTGTTTTTCACCAGTTTGGTTTTATAAAAGAAAACTGCAAAAAAATGCAATTTAGGTTGCCTCATTTGCTTCGTCTCTATAATGTCTTTCGTGAAAATGATGGTTCAGAAAATTGTGCTCAATTGCTAGAGGAAGAATTTATGAAAATGTTTAATGTGAAATCTTTGAATGATTTGCATGATAGAAATATTGTTGGTATGAATTATTTGAATATCCATGATGCTAATGATATGCAAAGCGACAAGCTTGGGGATGCTATGTTTGATGAAGATACTATTTTTAGTCCCCCAAGTTTTGATGAGATAAATTTATTATGATGAAATCATGCCTGCTATCTATGATGATTATTTTGATGACATTTATGTTATGAGGAATAAGGATAACCATGAAACTTGTCAACGTGATTTTATTTTTCACATGGATTATATCAACCAAGTATCTCATGATAGTTATTTTCTTGAGTTTGCTCCCACTGCTATGAATGATAAGAATTTTGCTTGTGTGAGTAGTAATAAAAATTCTATGCTTGTGCATCATGAAAAGGATGCTTTATGTAATAGTTATATTGTTGAATTCCTTCATGATGCCACTGAAAATTATTACGAGGGAGGGACGTGTGCTTGTGGGAGTTGCAATAATATCAAGTTTTCTCCCTATGTGTTTAATCATATATGATTAGTATGAGTGTTTGATTGCGCATAGAAAGAACGTGGAATTCTTTATGATTAGTATGAGTGTTTGATTCCGCGTAGAAAGAACATAGAATTCTTTCACTCTTTCACATGAGGTTGGAGTGGACGGAATTTTTTGTGACAACTAGTACAAGTGGATTAATTCGATCGATCCCTTGCAACTACTAATGCAAGGGCACCCACACTAGGGCCATCACGCAACCGCAGTCTTACCTCGTCTCATGTAGCCTTATGGCTATGGAGGCGCTGTGGATCCCGATCTTTAGCACTAGGAGGGCTTCGATTTTAGTTATTTTTTTGAATTTTGCTCGAGTTGTATCCTGCTCAGAAAGGCGAGGCGGCCGCGACATCCTGAAGATGGAATAAGAATATCCTCGCCTAGTCGACGGGGGTGTGCCTAACGTCATCATAGGGCGTGTGGAGGTTTGTCGTCGGCCGGTCTCGCAGGATTCGGTTGGCATTTGTCTTTGGTGAATTCGCTCGGATCATATATATGTTCGTGTGTATACATGTTGGATCCTTACGGCAACGATTTATGTTCTAATGTGTCGGTCCTCTAGGGCCTTAGCACGACAACTTTACTATTTTCTACTACAATATTGCCCGACGTCGGTGCTGAAGGGACGATGACAGCGTCACGTCTTCAACTCACTCCAGTGGTTGTAGTCGTCACAAGGTGGTATACGGATCTGGATGTAATTTTTATTTCTTGTATTCTTTGTAATATCTTGATAGTTGATGAATAGATCAAAAGTTTTCCCAAAAAATAACAATACACGTGAATCATATGTTCGAATTTCTATGGATTGTAACCCTATGAACCAAACATCCGATGTAGGAAAAAATCCTAAGGATTAGAATTCTCCAAAGCTTCTTTATAAATCCTTCAAATCAAAGAGGGCCTAATTGAATAACTGGGATTATTCACTAAATTTGACCATGTCTATATAAAAATTTATTAGTATCTATAAAACCGAATCACTATATTAGATCTTTTATGAAATATATTTTCATGTTATATATAGTAGTATCTATTATTATATTTCTAGATTTTTTTAAACACTTGGTTAAACTTAAAATAAATGACTTTAAAAATCATAGAACTTCAATTAATTTAAAACGGTGGGAGAATTCCGAAAAGAAAGAATCATCCACTGAAAACTCTTTGTAGAATTTATTTATTTTCCATGTGATATCATTCATCCAAACTCCTATACTTTTCAAATTGTACAAGATTTCAAGTTGACATGACACTCTAATCCAACACGTTTTCCTATTATTGTCTTAGGCCCTTTATCTTTGTACTTCTAAAATAAAAATTTATTTGGGATTGCTCGATTTGTATAACTGCAGCTTGTAAGAACTTCCTTACACTTTGTTGTTTAAAGAATTAGCTGTTGACTCCAACTTTCTGAATTCATTTGTAGTTTTTCTAAAGCAACTAAGCATCACTTTAGTCATGTAGTAGGATTGAGGATGGCATATAATTCAGTTGGTGTATTGGAAACTAGGTATTTAAAGGAAGCATATGTTGGTTTGTTTCTATGCTTAGGAACATCTCCAACAACGGAATGTATAATTTGTGAACACCCTGGCCATTGTGCTCATCATGCCACCTCACTCTTCTATGTTTCATCTATCAAAACATTCCCATAGTTCCTCTCCTTCACATATATTCTCAATAGCTACAACCATGTATTGATTTGTCTAGACATGACTTTCTCATATATACCAAGTGCTTTAGTAGTGTATATATTATACTCTTCAACTCAAATTGTACCCTATCAATTTGTACCAGATAAGTAGTGATACAATAAGGGCAACCCGATCTTCACGAATTGGTGGAGGATAACTAGCGAATTCTACCTATCAAACGAGATCCACAACACATTCCAAATGTGACAGCCACTGGAATGAACCCAAGTCAATATTGGTTGTATTATATTTTGGACGAATCGTATGTAGATTTTGTTAGAGCATATATCTCCATATGTGGTTTTGGTAATTGATGACAATTCTTATAGACTAATGGTTGCCTTAAGTTATATTTATAGGATTTGTCCATAAGCACTTCTTGAAGTCCATCTGTTGGGTTCAAGGAGTTTATATGATGACCAAGGTGGTATTCAAGGTATTATCCAAAGAATGGTCATAGAGACACAAGGTTGATCAAGATCATCAGACCAAAAGTAAATCAAGATGATCAACACACAAAGCGTACAAGATGTACCGAGAGGGATCAAGTGATCCCATGGTATGGTAAGCATTGTCCAGTACGTATTTGTGTACTAACCCATGGTCTTTGTGAGAGTTCTATGTGGGGGTTAGGTGTGATCGTCATCAAGATTGCGGTGTGCAAGTTCAAGTGGATCAGCACGAAGATATCATGCTTGAAGCTTGCCGTCCATTGTGGTGGCAATGGACTTGTGAAGATATGCTGAAGAGTGGCTCACCCATAGTGAGTATGGGGGAGCAATCAACTAGTCTTCATCAAGCCAACGCAATCAAGAAAGGTGGTCCATCTTGAGGAAGCCAAGATCATCATCATCTAGCTCAAGAGGACTAGGTGCAAGGTATATGTTTGCCCTTGATAGGTTTTCTATTTAGGATAGATTGTTGTACTGTCAAGGGGGGCTCTCAAGTGAGTAGCTTGATCGTATCGTTCGTTGAGAGCTCAAATCATTTGCATCCTTGCATCATACTTCTTGGTTCTTGTTTGGTGTTTCTCTTTGTGATTTTTAGAGCTTATGGTCATCTTCATGACAAGCTCGAGTTCATCGAAAACGGAGTCCATATGCATCTACTATGATGTTTTCGATGTTGGAGTTTTTGCCGGTTCTTCATTCATAGAGGACTCACATCTCTATATCATTGGCATTTTCATATCTGCATGGTCTCACATCTGCTGTTTGGATGGCTCTTGTCATCCTGAATCCAACAAGCTTGGGTTTGCTCGATTCGGAGCTCGTATGCGAAAGTTATGGTTGTTTTAGTGGCGAGCGGTAGTACCGCTGCCCTAGCGTTAGTACCGCCCCTGGTCAGCGGTAGTACCGCTCCAGAACTTTAGTACCGTCATCTTTGTGGTTGTACTATGTCGGACTTTTTGCGAAGACTTTCTTGGCGGTGGTTGGCCCGGTAGTATCTTTGCGCTACCATGGGCTCAACGGTAGTACCGCTGTAGGGTCAGCGGTAGTACCGCTACATCCAGCGGTAGTACTGCTGGGCTCGGGCTGTAAGTGGGGGTAACGGTCTAATTCCTTCTCCCACTATATAAAGGGGGTCTTCTTCCCCCTTGGCCTTATCTATCTGTTGAGCTCATGTTCTACCTCCATTGTTGACCTTCTTAGAGATTGCTATCTCTCACTCCCTCCAATGATTCTTGCTTGTTCTTGAGGGAAAAGAGAGAGGAGATCTAGATCCACATCTCCACCAATCACTTTCTCCTCTATGTGAGGGGAGCCCCTTGGATCTAGATCTTCGAGTTCTTTGTGAGCTCCTTGTTCTTCCTCTCATATCTCTCCATAGCTTTTGTTGTTGTGGAGGGATTTGAGTGTGAGGTACTTGACCACTTCGTGTGTTCTTGCCATTGCATTAGTTGCATCGGTTTGAGTTCTCCACGGTGATACGTGGAAGTGGGAAGTTGAGAAGCTTATTACCTTTGGTACTTAGTACCCTAGATATTGTTCTTCGTGGATGCTTTGGCGTCCTAGAAGCTTGGTGGTGTCTCGGAGCTCAATCATTGTGGTGTAAAGCTCCGGGCAAGCGTCGGGGTCTCCAATTAGGTTGTGGAGATTGCCCCGAGCAACTTGTACGGGTACCGGTAACCGCCCCCAAGGGTTGCCACGTGTACGGGTTCGGTGACCGCCCCCAAGGTTTGCCATTTTTACGGGTTCGGTGACCGCCCTCAAGGGTCCTTGAGTGGAATCACGCCATCTTGCACTGTGCGAGGGCGTGAGGAGATTACAGTGGCCTTAGTGGCATCTTGGGGAGCATTGTGCCTCCACACCGCTCCAACAGAGATTAGCATCCACAAGGGTGTGAACTTCGGGATACATCATCGTCTCCCCGTGCCTCCGTTATCTCTTACTCGAACCCTTTACTTATGCACTTTACTTTGTGATAGCCATATTGTTTATTGTCATATATCTTGCTATCACTTAGTTGTTTATCTTGCTTAGCATAAGTTGTTAGTGCACATAGGTGAGCCTAGTTGTTTGTAGGTTTTGTGCTTGACAAATTAAACGTTAGTTTTATTCCGCATTTGTTCAAGCCTAAACCGTAATTATTTTAAAGCGCCTATTCACCCCCCCCCCCTCTAGGCGACATCCACGTCCTTTCAGATTTTCACAATCAGACAAGAAGAATGAGAGCAAGGTGGAAGGGTTTTCCCATATGAAAGGAGGTCTTGTTCATCCCAACAAGGTGGATGCCTTTATCTTCCTGACAAGTGAAGGTCTTAAATACATCTCCACAAAAAAAGTGAGGGAGGGGAGCTAATGCTCAAGTATCGTAACTTAGATCTATCATAGTCTAATGATACGTGAGGAAAGGCTATTTATAGTCCTACCCTTACCCAAGGTTTACCTGAGTTAAACCCATTTACGAGCTTGTGTGCCAACTTAAGTCTACGAGAGGACATCTTGCTCCTAACGAGGGTTTTGATGTTAATGACATTTGGTTATATGACTAACTGTGTCTCTTAGTGCTTACACAAAGTGTAATATTGGGATGGAACAAAAAGGTTAGTGATCCCAAGAGTAAAAAGGTTCAAAAAGATGGCATGTAAATTTTTGACCAAGGATTCACTACTGCAGGAAGGTCCTATGACAACAGATGGATCGGAGACTCTTCGACCAAACTGTGTGCGGTGCATGAATCACAAATGGTATAGTTCTAGCTCCATTGCCAATAACACGAACTGTGTACGATGGCGGATCCATCAAGCACAAATCAAATAAAACTTGTGTGTGTGATATGTGGCATACAGTTGTTCCATAAAAAATGTTAGTGATTAGCCAAAATAACACAAACAGACGCAAATGCAGATTTGTGCGATAAAGGGCATACAGTTGACTGGATAAACTATGTGCGATGATATAACAGAATACAAATGATTCGGCGTAACAAGATGTGTGTAATAGACAACAAAAAGGTGAGTAATTAGAATCGTGCGTGGACACAAAAATAACACACACGATTCCTGCTAATAAGTTGTGTGTGTTGTTGAAGAACACTTGTTGATATACAATTGGCAGCGATTGATGAAATCATCACCGACGAGTTTCGTAGTTTAGTCCGTGTGCAATGTGATTTGCTCTGTGTGCTTGTTATGTCTACCGAACAATAACATATACACTTATTAGAACATGATTTCATAACCAAAAGGACGCAATGCCATTTCAAACATTATATCACAAATACCAGCAATATTACAAGGTTCAAATTTCATCATTGCAAGGCCCAAATTCAAATATTACGAGGTTCATATTGATATTAGAAATCAAATTCTTCTTCCTCAGAATCGGAGTCATGCAATATTTGTGTAAATGAATCGGCCACCGATAACTCATATATCGGCTTGATACAGTGACTTTCGAATAATCTGTCATTTGAAGTTCCAAACTGAGTTTCAGCTTTTGCAAAGCCTTTTCCATTCAGCTGTAGACGCCTTGGTTGATCAGCAAACCATTCATTTCGGCGAACTAAATATAGGGCAAACCTCATTTCCTTGAGCACCTTTGCCTTCTGAACAAAGAACCTGGTGAACTAAATCTCTAGTTTAGCGCCTCAATACTGGTTGAAAGTAATTTCTTTGAGATGGAAATCAAGGCATTCGATGGGATTGTTAGATTGCGCCACATTTCCCACTTCCGGGCATGCTTGTATCTGAAAACGAACACAACATATTAGTTCCTAGATGTAGTTTTGAACACTATCGTGCCTCTTTGATTTGCGGGATTTCTAAAATACACTAATAGAGTGGCATGTCATCTTCAATCATTCATGATGAACATCTAAAAAATGTATTGGAATCCTACAAATCTCCTTTACAAATCATAGTAAATTCGGCATTTGTCGTTGTTATCATGGGTAAAGTACCAAAAAATTGAACTCCATTGCGGTTAACAATTAACACGAAAGGAGTTTCCCTCCCCTGCATCTCTCAATCGTGGCTCGGTAGAAATTGTTGATTCGACCATTCCTAACGGGCATGACTGAGCACTGCTTTAAGATTTATGCGGGTCAAGACTTGGATGCGGGCCAAACTACCAAACACACATAAAACTACCCGCACGGGCTTGGCTCAGCCTAATGCGAGCCGCCAAACGTGCCCTATCCTCTTTCATGTTGTTGCGAGGCCGAATGCAACACAAGTACATTATGTGCGTGTTGCAGCTACTACTCATTTTTTTGGACAATCTCACAAAGCTTTTATTGACTCGGACCAATGTTTAGAGGTACAAAAGAAAGCTCACCTGTGTTGCCTAACCAAATATGACGGCCAACCCCTAATCTTAAGACATGCTTCGCTAGATTGTGAGTCTCAAAATTTAAACTCCTAAACCCATGAACAATACTGCATGAATTAAAAGAAGTAGAATGATCAGTGATTTCATGTAGTATTGCCTTATAGCTAGCTGGAGCTTTTTTGCTTGATGTCCTCCACCGTAACCTTACAGTCTAATGCAATGTGAATCCTGCTAAGCTTGAGATCTTCAGCAAGGGCTAGAGGCTAGAGCCTCCAGAACTGCGAGAGCTTCAAGGATTGATGGGTCATTGATTAAGCACAATGGGTCATGCTCCCTCGAAGTGACCCGCTTGGTCACGACATATCGCAGCGGCAACACCTCTTCATCGATTTTGTTCCATTGCTGCGTCAACATTTATCTTAGCACATAAATTTGACGGAGGAATCCAGTGAGAAGGCTGAACCTCCGAGATCTTTATTTGAACATGTCCCTAGTGAAGATCAAATATGTATGCTTGTATGAATTGGTGTGTTTCTTCATATATATATAGCCTTTGGTCTTGATCTCCACACTGCCCAAAACGGGCCGCCACCCACCATTATTTTTGACACGGCACGTGCGTGGCCATGTCCATCCAGACACACGTTATCACCGGCATATACTTGCAGCCAACGTAGCATGTGCACGTGATGTACCAGAGGGCCCATGACCGCCCGGACTGGGGTCACATGCGAGAGCGAGACGAAACGAAACGAAACGAAGCAGCGCCGCGCCGGTTTGGCATTCCATCCCGTTTGACCGCGGACCGCCACGGGAAGGGAAAAGCGACGAGGACACGCACACACAATAGCTGCTTTTGAGGCGGCCAAAAGCTGGTGCCCGCTCGGCTCAGCGTGCGAAAAGAGATTCCATGCGTGCTCCCGCTAGTAATTTCGTTTTGTTTTGGACACACTTGTTGCACCACCCAAGCCCGCAATTGTACTTAATAGATAGAGTGGTGTGGTCTGGGTCAGTAGCTCATGTGATGGCTGGCTGCGATTTTCCTCCTTTGATCGGCCGGCGCGCCCTATTTTTGTCTGCCATGCTCTGTTCGTCTGTCCACTTCCATGGAGCCCATCACTAGAATTTTGATTATGGATCACGATGCCAAAGCAAGCCAGTGCTCAGCTGCGCAAGCTTCCTCTCCGTCTCCGGCGAGGGCTTTCTGGCCATCTTTCTCTGCTCTACCGGAAGCAATTGCTCCATTTCGATGGTAGGGGTACGTAAGTGCGGACAAAGGTCAAGAGGGCCAGGCCGAGTAAATAAAAGCGTCGACGCAGTGAAGCCAGCACAGGAACCGAAGGCGCAAAGCCAGGCAAAACACTGACAGTCTGACACCATCCGTCCGGCCATCCCCCACAATAATAATTCCAGCCTCCCGACGGACGGACGGACGACTGCGCAGTGCAGTCCGCCGTCGCCATTCTCCCTCCACTCCACTCCCCTCCCCGAGACGAGACGGCGCACGCATTGGATGCCGTTCTAATCCCCTCCCCTCTCCTCCCTCTCCATTATCGCTCCATTATCGGAGGTCGGCCAGCCAAACCCCCGTTCCACCCCCTTCCCCGGCCCAAAAACAAGCAAACAAGTAGCAAAAACCAAACCTTTTTCGTCGCTCCCCGGCCGCTCTGGTCCTGCCTCCTGCGCGCTGGAGCGGAGCGCTCGCCTGCCTTCCGGAAGGGGGAAAGCGAGCCTGGATGGTCCTGCTCGCGGCCCCTCGGTAGCCCTGGGCAGACATTGCCGTCTCCATCTTCTTCCTCCCCGGCCCCGAGGAGAAGAAACCGGTCGGAGGCAATGAGGAAGCACGGCTGGCAGCTGCCGTACCACCCGCTGCAGGTGGTGGCGATAGCCGTCTTCGCCGCGCTGGGCTTCGCCTTCTACGTCTTCTTCCTGCCCTTCGTCGGGAGCCAGACCTCCCAGTACGTCGCCATGGGCCTCTACACCCCCCTGGTGAGCTAAGCTAACCCACCTCCCTCCACCCCCGCCCCCTCTCCCCAGCATTCAAAATCCCAGCCAGCAACAGATCCGGCGCCTAGCCTAACTGACCGACTGGCACAACAAATCTCCTGCAGATTACGTGCGTCGTCACGCTCTACATTTGGTGCGCCGCCACGAACCCCGGCGACCCCGGCATCTGCAGGTCGACCAGGCACTCGAGGCTGGACAAGGACGGGCGGCAGTCCCACTCCCACTCCCACATGGACTCGGGCCACGGCCTCCATGCTGCTGACAACAGCGAGAAGCTGAGCAGCATGCTCGAGAGGAAGGACTCGCCTTCTTGGCTCAGATGCTCCCAAGTGCTCTGCTTGGTCTGCTTGCCCTTTTCCTGCCTCTGCAAAGGATGCCTCCATCCTGATGACCAGCATTCTGAAGAGAACATGAGTGAGGAAGGCATGTTCTTCTGCAGCTTATGTGAAGCAGAGGTATGGCTAAATGATGTCTCCAACGACTCTCCAAGGGTATTCAGAAATTTCGCGAAATGTTGCCTTTACATATACATTCCGTCAGGTTTTGCTTAATGTGCCAAGTGCCGATGGATTTATCTGAACCAATCTTAGAAACTTAGAATGTTCAATGTAATTTTTGAACTACTATAACTTACTACTCCCTCCGCCCCATAATATAAGAGCGTTTTTGGTACTACACTAGTGTCAAAAACGCTCTTGTATGTGTCAAAAACGCTCTTATATTATGGGACGGAGGGAGTAGTAGATTGTAAACAGACATACAAGACAGTGTCTAGTAGCTCGAATGAAATGTTCTTTTGATTATCTGATTCCAAGATGCACCAAACTTATTGTTTCAGGCTTTCAGCGCCTTCTACTTAGGCAAACAAGCCATCAACCTACCATGTGCTTATCATATTTACTTTTCTAAAATAGTGATCTAAGACGTCTTATATATGTTTACAGGAGTACTTATTATATTTACTTTTCTAAGCTGTACTACAACAGTACAACATGATGCATGAGAAGTTTTAGGTTATTGTTACATTAGGTGATATTCTATGTTGACCTATCTTATCGGGAATGGCATGACTTGTTCACCTTTGTTCCGACATGCTATTAAAAACTGTGTCTGTATTATGTAGGTGTTGAAGAACAGTAAGCATTGCAGAGTGTGCGACAAGTGTGTTGATGGCTTTGATCACCACTGCAGGGTAAGATACATTTTTAATGTTCTTTGCCCTGGTATTCATATCTCTGCATCCTTTCAAGAATGCATCATTCCTATTTTCCCTGATGTCCGTGTTCTCTTACAGTGGCTCAACAATTGTATTGGGAAAAGGAACTACAAAGGGTTTTTCATTCTAATGTCTTCTGCTGTTCTCCTGGTAAGTGTGGGCCTCTCAGTCAAAAGTCAAAAGAGTGTAATAAGTTCATAACAATGATAGCTACCCTGTAACTGAATGGCAAAATCATAACCTTTTTCACCGGTCATAATAAATTAATATCTTATGCAACCAATTGGACATTGCTTGTAGTTAGTTTTTTTTCCTGTGCCCTTTTTATCCTGGTTGATCATTGACAGATCTCCATGGTTTGTACACCTTGGGCAGCTTGTAGTGCAGTGGTTGTCAGGAACCCTTGTGATAATTCTCTGCATTGTGAAGCGAGGGGATTTCTCCAGACAGATTGACTCAAAGTTAGGAAGCAGTTTCTCAACTGTAGCATTTGTAATTGTTGTGGTGAGTTTATATAATTTTCCTATGAAATACTGTACATGCTTACTGCATTGAGGCACAAAACAAACATTTATTTATAACGTTTCAATTGTTTATGCCACGTATTACTATTCTGATGGTGATACATTTTACTTTTTCAGGCTACTTGCACCATACTAGCAATGATTGCGACTGTACCACTTGCTCAACTTTTGTGCTTCCATATTCTTCTTATCAAGAAGGTAAATCACTTTGAGATTGTCATTGATTCATTGAAGTTGTTAATGCCAGTCAGAGAGAGATAGAGAGAGGGGGAGGGGAGTTCGCAATGGCGAACCATCCCACCTGTGTTTTGAGTCCGTGCAGCGGACTCCGCGGGGGTGTTATCCGTGATTTAATCGTGGAGAGGTCTCATCTCCTACCTAAATAACGGACAGTTAAGGGAAGGATTCTTAACCAGTTTTTTTTTTCTAATCCCAAACCGTGTCAACAATAATTCCATTTTTCATTGCCAATTGTTTCAGCATATTTGCTGCTAATAAGACAGCAAACGGCAACCAACTCCTTTAACTCAATTCAACCAAGTCAGCAAATTGTCTGTATGTTTCAGGGAAGTCGTATAGCATGCACACTATTTCCTCAGACTGTTATGAATCTTAGTCGTAAATACTGGAGTACAAAAGACGTGTGGAGTTACTTCAAGAGGCATTGCTTGTGTATTCAATGACCAGAGAAGGGTAAAAGTAGGATATAAATCAATGTAATGAGCATATGAGCTAACCAACTTTGACCCATTACGATGTAGAAAAAACATGATGAATTCTCAGCATCATATCGGAAGAAAATCAGCCTTGCTATGTAATCGTTCCTTCAAATTTGACCATGGCATCAACTATTCGATTCGCTAGAGTAGGGTTGCATAAGTGTAAGAATGCAGACTTTGATGCTATGCCATTGCAGAGAAGTTTGCATGTGTTCATTTTAACATGTCCTTTTTTTCCTATAACTGAAGGTTAATTACTATCCTGCTTCTCATATTTGTTCAGGGAATTAGTACGTATGATTACATCATAGCTTTGAGAGAGCAAGAGGAAGATCAGCAAGAAGAGGTTGCTGGTCACCAAAGTCCGCAGATGTCTATCATTAGTTCTGTTACTGGATTTAGCACAGCAAGTTCTTTTGGTCCTCTTCATCGTGGTTCATGGTGCACTCCACCACGATTATTCCTTGAAGATCAGGTATGTGACTACAATAATCCATTTCTACCGAGAACTATAGATAATCAAGATTGAACACGGATCCTGTATGTGGAAGTGCAGCAAAATATGATGCGCTCTCGATCCATCTGTCAGGGTCTGGTTCGTATCAATTTTTCGATGAATAACATACTGTTGTTTCGTCATAAATGAATTATCATTTGCTCTCAGTATGAAGCAAACTACTGCCAGATATATAACATGGTAGCCTTTTTAGTGTGAAATAACTACTTGAATTTGCACCTGCTCTCATGTTGTCTGATTAGTACAGGTACAGCAACAGCAAAGCCTTTCAGTCCCAAACATGTCAGACTAGTAACTATACTAAATTTGGTTTGAAATAATTTAACAACAGAATAGTTTATCGGTCTGAACTAAAATTAATTTTACGAATACACACAGTTAGTATTGCACCAATGGTCAGGAAGCTTAACTGGTATTGAACAAGTACTAAAAAATATAAAGACATTTTCAAACATGTGCTGATGCTTACTATTCACTTTTTTCTTGCACAGTTTGATGTCATCCCTCCGGAGATTGGCATGTCACAGAACCCTGGAAGCAAGAAGATGAAGGTACTGGAAGGAGCAAGAAGAAGAAATGGAACAGTAAAAATTAGCCCCTGGACACTGGCACGCCTCAACGCCGAGGAAGTGTCGAAGGCAGCCGCACAGGCGAAGAAGAAATCCAAGATTCTGAAGCCAATTGCAAGACAAGACCCTCCGATCATCCATGACAACAGGAGGGGGCGGTTCCCTGCCGAACTCTCTCTCGACCCGCTCGCAAGGCTGTCTGCAAGCGGCACCGAGAGCAACTTCAGCGACGGGGCCATGGAAGCCTCTGCCAGTCTAGCCCCACTGCAGCTCGAAGCGAGGAGCGCTTTCCAGCCAAGCACCGCGGCATCCTCCAGAATCGCCGTCTCGTCGCCTGAAAGCAGCTTCGATTCGCCTGATCTCCACCCATTCCGCGTTTCTTCATGCACCGCCGACGAAATGCTGGGAGGTACACCGCATGCGGCCCAGAGCCACATCGAGTTCACGAGATCGACGAGCGACGGATACGAGGCGTCGGGGGGCGAAGACAGTGACCGCATACCGTCGAGAATCGTGCACCGATCGTCCAACTGGGCTAACTCGCTTCTGCATTCCGGTCAGGCTGGACCGACGACTGACCAGCACATGCCATCGTCTGAAGGGTTCCTTAACAACAGCAGGTCAAGCTAGTTATATGTGCTCATCTGACCAACAGAAATGGTAGGAAGAAGCTGCGTGGTGTTGGTACCTGGAGAATCGCTGCAGCTGCATATGGCAGAGCAAAACTGGGAAAACATTGGTTAATTTGTAATCTAGGGTTAGGTTTTGTTAGTGACGAATGTTAGAGCAATGCTCATTTGATGTTAGCTCATGCAAACTGCTAGTGTGTTGCTAACAGTAGCATTCTGGTGTGTTTTGGCGTATTGCAGTTGTTAAGATCAATCCAGTAGAATTTGTCTAATGATATCTCTATATTACCGCTCATTTTTGTGTGTAGCTGCCAATCCAGAAATCGCCACTGGCAACCTTGCCAAGCAAACAATGGCGCTACTTAGAGCATATCCAGCCGTTTAGCGCCCTAGGAACGTGAAATAGCGCCACCTGGGGCCGCCCCGGTGAAAAAACCTACGTGCCCCCCCTCCCCCCCCCCCCCCCCCAAAAAAAATTGGTGTAGTCACCGCTGTCGCCGTCCTGTCCTCCCCCGCCGTCCTTGCTGCACCCTTGCCCTGGGTCGTCGTGGCGAACGAGGGTTGGAAGGCCCGACGCCTCCTCGTCACTGTCGTCGAGGATGATGATGCCGCCCTACTTGCGGCCGCGCCGCCGGGCGGCGATCTCCTCCACGGCGCGACGTTGGCGTTCCATCTCCTCCCGGACGTAGTCGTCCTTCGCCCATTTGAGGGCGGTCTCGTCGGCAGCGACCATGGCCAGGTGCTCCTGCTTGACGGGGAGGAGTCCCAACTCCGTCTTCGGCTTGACAAGGTGGGAGGAAGCGTCGGGCTCGTTGATGACGATGCCGGCGCTGCGCATGCGCCGCCCCAGCGGCGTCTCGTGTGGCTCCGGCTTGACGGAGAGGAACGCCGGCAACCCGGAGGAGCGGGAGCGGGAGCCGGACGATGAGGACGATGTCGTCTCCACCCGCCTCGGCGTCCATGAGCTACCACGTCGGCGGGAGAAGGCGGGTGGCGGTGGGTAATCGCACCTCCGCGCGTTGCTGCCCTCGATGTGCTCGAGGGCGGCCTCCAATGTGCGGTCGGGGACGCCCCACCATTGGCGGCACCCCTCGGAGTTGTGTCGACCGCGTGGTTCGACCCCGTTGGTGGCGGCGAGCTGGTCGGTGTGTCGGCGTTCGAAGTATGCCGTCCACAACGTGTTGCTATCGGGGGCGTACCTCGACAGGTTGCGTGAGCTCTCCGGCAGCGATGACCGGATGCGCGCGATCTCCGCCCGCCTGTCAGTTCGAGAGGGCGGCGGTGGCACCGGGACTCTGCCGGCGCTCAGCCTCCATGACCCCGGCACTCGCATGTACGGTGACGCCGAATAGTCCGCCTCGTAAAGAAGGCGGGCCTCGTCCTCGCGGAGGTGACGACGGCGGCTGAAGCCATTGGCTACCACTGTGTCGCCGGGGAAGCGTCCGACCATCTTTTGGGGAGGAAAAGGGAGAGGAGGCGCCGGTGACGAAGGAGAGGAGAGTGCGTCGACGGGAGGGGTGTGTGGCCACCGACAGGGAAAGGGCACCTTATATAGCCACGAGTGAGAAGGCACGCGGAGCGGTGACGTGTGAACGCGTGGCAGGAACCTACGAGACGTGCGTCGCCGCGCCGCCCGTGAATCAATGGAAGGCTGACCAGCGACACAACCTTCCCATTGATTCCTACGGGAAACGAGACGTTGAGGACGACGACCGCGTGCGCTAGTCGCTGACTCGACGGGCCCAGAGATTTTTCGCGCCAAAGAAGTTTCCGCCGACGCCCCCGGGTGACCCCAGCGCGCTGGGTTCGGCCTGGGCCGCTGAGACCAATTTCGCCCAAGAACCTACGAGACGTGCGTCGCCGCACCGCCCGTGAATCAATGGAAGGCTGACCAGCGACACAACCTTCCCATTGATTCCTGCGGGTAACGAGACGTTGAGGACGACAACCGCGTGCGCTAGTCGCTGACTCGACGGGCCCAAAGATTTTTTGCGCCAAAGAAGTTTCCGCCGACGCCCCCCGGGTGACCCCAGCGCGCTGGGTTCGGCCTGGGGCCGCAGAGACCAATTTCGGCCATAACCGGCAAAAAGGGCTCCAAGGGGCGCGGCTGGGCCGTTTTTTCTCCGCCGGCGAAAAAAATGGCACGGAAGTGGGGGCTGTTGGGGGGCGTGGCTGGAGATGCTCTTAATACTGAATCATACGAGCACAATGCCACATTCAGGCAAGCAAAGACTCCTCATCAGAGCACAAATTCCTAAACTCACCAAAGAACAGAAAAGGGGAGAAAAAGAAAGAAAGAAAGGAAAAAGAACCACAAAGTTTGAAAGTTTGTATGAATCATGAATTAATTTCAGTTCCAGCACATATTTGCCTTTCTTCAAGCCATGAAGTGCGCACAAAAATAAAGCAAACACAAGGTCAAGACTTAAGAGACCAGAATATCTATATCGCAACATAAGTACAAAAGAGACAGAGAGCATTTAGCTTCTACTTCAACAGCATTGCTCTACAGCTACATATTTCAATATTTGAATCGTACGGGTTCGCTTATGAAGTTTCTTCAACCCATACCATGGGACAATTTGCATCTTGGTCTTTGATAAAACCATCCGGGGGTGTAATTTACAAAGGACAGTCGCCAGTGAGTAAACAGGTGAAGGGAAAGACCAGGATCGCATAACTACTTGCTGTTGTCCCCTGGGAAGGAAAAAACTTCAGCTGCTACATCATAAGAACCATGGTGCGGGAGGATACTACACCGGCACTCGTTTCCCTCTGTAACGGTCAAGGAACTGCAAACAAGGGAAATAAGACTGGTCAGAATATGAAACAGATCAAGCCTCATAACTCTCAGCAACAAAAGGAAAATGTCTGCTGTGAGGTCCATACCGATGTGACAAATGGCTGTTGAAAAATCCAGCCAAGGATAGGAATCCTTTGCAGGAAAACCGCAAGAGTTGGCCAGAATCCACTGCAATGGAATGCAAATCAGTGTCCATTACACATACAACTAAAATTGTTTTCAGAATAATGGATTTTCTAGTGAACGCATTGGTTTTGCAGATAACTGTCAGCATAGGATCGTACAACCTTTTCAGTTTTTGTCTAAAGATGAAATGGCAGGTTTTAATCAAGCGAGAAACAAAAAAAAAATCAAACCTGAAGAGTACAACAAAACCATATGCCTCTAAGAGCATGCCAAAGAAAGGCCATCCAATGAGAACCAGGAAAAAGCCTGCGCCAAATGAGATGGTACCCTGTTCATTACATCTGTTAATTATATGATGTAAATATTGATGGAGAAAAAGCAAAGCAATTTAGAGGTAGTCGAACCTTGTAATTCTTAGGCTTTGTGAAGAACTGCATAGTTGATTTCAGACCAATTGTCAAACCCAAACCTGACAGAAAGAGTATCTGAAAGAATACATGAGAAAAGGTTAACCATATGCATACCAGTTGATTCAGCTATTCAAAAGATCAAGGAGAAGATTGAGAAAAGGAAACTTACATTGCCCATAGCAATAAGGCCCTTGTCAAAGAAGAAAACGATTCCCAGGAAGGAGAAGAATACTCCAAAGCCTGTCAGACCTAGCCCAATCTCTGATGAACATAAAATGCATGTCTCGTTAATCATCGAGTGAGAAGAACACATTGTAGTCTAAGCTGCAAAGTACATAACACACTGTACCTAACAGTACTTGTAAAATGTTACTAAAGCAACAAGCATACAGCATCAACGGGTCAAAATACCAGAAAACATCCTAATTACTATGCTTGGAATTTAAAGGGTTGCGCTGCCCACAGCTAAAAAATCCTGACAGCAGATCATTCACCTGTAGCGAACAAGAACAATGGCGTCACCAGTAGCCAATCGGAGGCTGGAACAGACCATGGAGCTGGTACCATGTATAGTGCTCGGTATAAAAATACTGTTCCTAAATAATCCAAGTACCATTACCCCAAGGAAAAATCTACACTAACTCTCATCTTATAATTTCACTCTTCCTACAAGGCAGACCCAAATGGTATGATTCTGTCCTAGAGTTCCATATACTGGTCCAGCTCAGTTGCAAGTAGCTATATGGTGCTAAACTGCCAGGGTAGGGTCAGGGTAATGCACAATCTAATATCATACCTACACAATTCTGGAAATGAAATACAATAAACCTCTGATATATCATAGCTGATTGGGATATTAATAAATATTTGTTGGGAGATATGACATAGAGGGTACGTTCCGACACTTCCAGCCTGATAATACAACAAGTTAGATGATTGGAAAAGCAGCAAACTATGTACCACAAGCATGATGAATAAGCTAGCCTTCAGAAGAAATAGAATGCCCGGGACTAAGTAAATTTGCAGTAGTTGTATCATTTGGTGGCATAGTTGGAATTTGGTAACACATGAAGCAGAAACAGATAAGAAAAGCTAGATCAGTTCAACTTCTAGTGCCTAGCGCAAGTTATTATTGTTACAGTCAGAAACAAATGAAACATACAAGACAAGTTGACAAGAATGGTGCCAGGCCCATACTCTTAAGATCATTCATCTCAAAGGACACCATCTTAGACGGCACCGGTGGAGAAGAGCACGCGAAGTCCTGCAACTGCAAACATATAAATATTAGCCAAAACTTTGTGCAAAAGAAACAGGACCGTCAGTAAAACTTAACAGAGCTCCCGAAGTGCACAGAACCCTAAGTCAACAGGATCAGCTATCGCCATAAGTTTCAAATCTAGAGACAACATGGCATCTCGGTGGCTCAGTGCAGATCAGCAACCCGAGGAACATGAAACAGACTAACCCAATAAACGGAACAGCACGGAATTTTGCGCCGGAAGATGGCGTCGGGAAACACTTCTAAGGGGGTAGTATGATAAACTAAGACGAACTAGCCTAAGCGAAACGCCGGTCCAATTCAAATCGAGCGGACGAAATCTCAGAATTTCGACAAGAAAATCCAGACCTACACACGAACAGCCCCCAAATGACCCCGCCGCGGTGCCGAATCGCAGATCGCCACCACCCCAAAGCCACAGATGGCACCTAATCGAGGGGACGCATCACAGACGCGGAGGCGACCGAGTAGGGCGAGAAATAGAGGACGAACCGTACTGCAGAGGCAGCGCCGGCGACGGGGAAGGCGGCGAGGGGCCGGCGAGTCAGCGGCGGTTGTCCGGAGGAGTGGGGCGGGGATCTCGGGCCTGCGGAGATGGGCTCTACGCCTGTGTGCTTTTTTTCTGTTCGGGAATGGAGATACCGAGATGGAGAACGGGAAGAATGTGATTTACTTCTGTGACTCTGGCCCTTGTGTACACGTGTACTGTGGTGTTTTGAACCATCCGATGGAGAATCTACGGTGTATCAGGGCGGATGGGAAAATGTGCGGATATTTTGTACGTGACGCCTCTCAACTCTTAAAATTTACTATCATGTCCAACTGAGCTAAAGCTTAACGTATAGCATAGTACATTCTCCGCCCGGAAATAACTGCCGTCCGGAGTATTCTATTGGTTTCTCTAAATAATGTGGAATACATAAGAAAAGCCAACTTATCTATAAATGTAAGTCCTTAAATCCTTTATTAAGCACTCTTTAACGGAGCAATTTCAAAATAGGACACGCACCAATAGCACTACATTATGTTTCTTCCCTACATAATATACTCCCTCCATCCATATATAGGACCTAATGCATTTTTCGAGATTGCATTTGACTATTGATAAGATTAATAGTATATGAAATGTATAATGTGAAAGTTATATTATTGAAAGCTCCTTTCACGTAGGAATTTGAAGATATGCTTTGTGTAACTTGCATGTCATATATTATTACTCTAACATATGATTAAAGTTGGCTTCGAAAAACGCATTCGGCCCTATATATGGATAGAGGGAGTAGACATTTTCCATCGGTAAGATTATGATACCTCTGATTAACAAGAATGTTTGTTGTACTTTTTGTGTTTACAAAAACGTTGTCAACATTAAACCCTATTTGGATATTTGAATCGATCAATTAAAGACGAAAATTAAAGTTGACAAAAAACAGCTTCTTCGTGTGTGATTTGGTTGTCCGCACAATCCAAACATCAATAGCATGAGACCTAATTCATGGACCAAACTTCACCATAGGTAAAAAGCACCAAACAATTTTCTCTCGCACAAATCATGAATCCTGCATACGACAAACTCATGAAATGTACCAGAAATTATATTTAAAAATAAAGGAAAATTTGTAAACTTTGATGACACACGTGGACTTTTATTATCAATTACGATTGTTTTTTATCATTCACATTTCAATCCTCGCTAACACAGTGTGAAATATTTGATATTTAGATTAACTTACACAATGTGGCACCCCCAATGCTAATATCCTAAGGTTAGACGTTGGTTGGATGGTGAAAGGAGCATGGTGGCTCGGGAAGGGGAAGGAGGGAGGGGCTGCAAATTAAAACATAGGGCCAATATTATCAAGTTTATCACGAGTTCATCATCATATATACATATAGTTCATCATCATACTAGCTCGTCACATCCAAAATCATATGCAACATAGTAGGTATGAAGTTTAGCCTTGCAAATGCACAATCAAACAAAACCAAAGATGCTCAAATGACATTGAGTCATGGATAAATCAATCAACATCCATGTTGTTGCAATGACATGTTGGGGAACGCTGCATGGGAAACAAAAAAATTCCTACGCACACGCAAGACCTATCCATGGTGATGAACATCTATGAGAGGGGAGAGTGTATCTACATACCCTTGTAGATCGCTAAGCGGAAGCGTATATAACGTGGTTGATGTAGTGGAACATCTTTGTGATCCAAATCGCAGCCCGTCCCACGATCTCACCACGATACGTCCTGCGATCCCATCACGATCCATCCCGATGTAGTGTCGAACGGACGGCACCTCCGCGTTCAGCACACGTATGGCTCGATGACGATCATGACCTTCTAGATCCAGCAAGAGGGGTGGAGATGTAGATGAGTTCTCCAGCACGAAGGCGTGGTGGTGGTGGTGGTGAACTGATCCAGCTGGGCTTCGCAAAGCTATGCCGAACTAATCTAGACGAAAGAGATGATCTATGGAGGAGAGGGCAACACGTGGTTTTCTCGGGTGAAGTTTGCCCTCAAAACCTTGATACGTCTCGAGCGTATCTATAATTTATGAAGTATTCATGCCATGTTTACAATAATTCTATATGATTTTGGTATGATTTTATTAGAACTAACCCGGACTGATGTTGTTTTCAGCACAACTACCATGGTGCCGTTTTTTGTGCATAAATAAAAGTTCTCAGAATGGGCTGAAAATTTACGTTGATTTTTTTGGACCAAAAGAGAGCCCCGAAGCACCAGAGCTCGGCCAGGAAGTGGATGAGGAAGCCACAAACCTGTTGGGCGCGGCCACCCCCTAGGTCGCGCCCCCCGGGCTTGTGACTTCCTCGGGAACCTTCCTGGCGTGAAACGATGCAAAAAATCCTATAAATTCAAAAAACCCAAAAAGAAACCTAGACCGCGAGTTTTGCCGCCGCAAACCTCCAGAGCCATGAAAAAGCAATCAGGAGCCCATTTCGGCACCCTGCCGGAGGGGGAAACCATCACCGGAGTCAATCTTCATCATCCCGGCGGTCTCCATGACTAGTAGGGAGTAGTTCACCCTCGAGGCTGAGGGTATGTACCAGTAGTTATGTGTTTGATCTCTCTCTCTCTCTCTCTCTCTCGTGTTCTTGAGATGGCACGATCTTGATGTATCGCGAGCTTTATTAATATAGATGAACCATATGGAGTTTTCCCCTCTCTATGTTCTTGTGATGAATTGAGTTTTCCCTTTGAAGTTTTCTTATCGGATTGAGTCTTTAAGGATTTGAGAACACTTGATGTATGTGTTGGTGATCAACTTGCGGGTTCCGTGACCTTGGGAATCTATGCATAGGGGTTGGCACATGTTTTCGTCTTGACTTTCCGGTAGAAACTTTGTGGCACTCTTTGAAGTTCTTTGTGTTGGATTGAACATGATTAATCTCAAATTATGTGATGCATATCGTATAATCATGCCCATGGGTACTTGTGGTGAAATTGGAGTATCTAGGTGACATTAGGGTTTTGGTTGATGTGTATCTTAAGGTGTTATTTTAGTACGAACTCTAGGGCTGTTCGTGACACTTATAGGGATAGCTCATAAGATTGATCAGAAAAGATAACTTTGAGGTGGCTTCGTACCCTACAAGAATTTCTTCGTTTGTTCTACGCTATTTGTGACTTTGGAGTGAACTATTTGTCACATGCAAGGGATTTATATATGATTCAACTATGTTAATATTGTTGAGAGAACTTGCACTAGTGAAAGTATGGACCCTAGGCCTTGTTCCCAATCATTTATACAATGTTTTGCCCGTTGTTTACTATTTGTTACCTTGGTGCCTTTTATATTTTCAGATTACAAAAACCTATATCTACCATCCATATTACACTTGTATCACCATCTCTTCGCCGAACTAGTGCACCAATACAATTTACCATTGTATTGGGTGTGTTGGGGACACAAGAGACTCTTTGTTATTTGATTGCAGGGTTGCTTGAGAGAGACCATCTTCATCCTATGCCTCCCACGGATTGATAAACCTTAGGTCATCCACTTAAGGGAAACTTGCTATTGTCTTACAAAACTCTGCGCTTGGAGGCCCAACACGAGTCTACAAGAAGAAGGTTGTGTAGTAGACATCAAACCTCCACTATATATAGGAGGAATAGGAGGGAGGGCTGCCTTGCCTCCTCCTCCAAGAGGAGAGGTTCGGCCGAGCCAAGGGAGGAGAGTCCTCCTCCGATACGGTCTGGTGGAGGACTCCCTTCCTACTTGGTTTCCTCCATCCACTTTTCCTTTTCTTTCCCTTTTGCACCTTTGGCCGAAGTAGCCTTATTGGGCTGTCCACACCAACCCACTAAGGGCTGGTGCACCACCTTTAGGCCTATTAGGTTCTCTCCCGGGTGGGTGGCCCCTCCCGGTAAAACCCTGGAACCCATTCGTCACTCCCGGTACTTTACGAGTAATGCCCGAAAACTTTCCGGAAGCCAAATGCAACTTAACTATATATCAATCTTTACCTCCGGTCCATTCCGGAGCTCCTCGTGACGCCCGGGATCTAATCCGAGCCTCGGAACAACTTTCAGTCACCAACATACATAACTCAATAATACCGAAACGTCACCGAACCTTAAGTGTGCAGACCCCGCGGGTTCGAGAACTATGCAGACATGACCCGAGACACTCTCCGGTCAATAACCAATAGTGGGACCTGGATGCCCATATTGGCTCCTACATATTCTACAAAGATCTTTATCGGTTGAACCTCTATGTCAAGGATTCAGTTAATCCCATATGATGTTCCCTTTGTCCTTCGGTATGA
This sequence comes from Hordeum vulgare subsp. vulgare, assembly GCF_904849725.1. Lineage (NCBI taxonomy): Eukaryota > Viridiplantae > Streptophyta > Magnoliopsida > Poales > Poaceae > Hordeum > Hordeum vulgare. The sequence goes on from NC_058521.1 coordinate 539,645,203, forward strand.
TACTTGCCCGAGATTCTATCGTCGGTATCTCTATACTTAGTTCAATCTCGTTACCGGCAAGTCTCTTTACTCGTTCCGTAATACTAGATCCCACGACTAACTCTTTAGTCACATTCCTTGCAAGGCTTGTTGTGATGTTGCATTACCGAGTGGGCCCCGAGATACCTCTCCGTCAAACGGAGTGACAAATCCTAGTCTTGATCCACGCCAATCCAATAGACACCTTCGGAGTTACCTGTAGGAGCACCTTATAGTCACCCAGTTACGTTGCGACATTTGATACACACAAGGTATTCCTCCTGTGTCCGGGAGTTGCATGATCTCATGGTCATAGGAACAGATACATTGATATGCAGAAAATAGTAGCAATAAACTGACACGATCATATGCTACATTATAGTTTGGGTGTTGTCCATCACATCATTATCCTAATGATGTGATCCCGTTATCAAGTGACAACACTTGTCTATGGCCATGAAACCTTGACCATCTTTGATCAACGAGCTAGTAAACTAGAGGCTCACTAGGGACAGTGTGTTGTCTATGTATCCACACATGCATTTGAGTTTCCAATCAATACAATTCTAGCATGGATAATAAATGATTATCATGAACAAGGAAATATAATAATAACCAATTTATTATTGCCTCTAGTGCATGTTTCCAACATGACAACCACCTTCAACTTGGACCAAAGAGTGATCACCATCACCACCACCACCACCATCTTCATGAACTTGGACCGGAGGATCTTCAAGTTGGACCGAAGAACGAGCACCACCATCATCTTCAACTTAGATCGAGGGACGAGTAACACCACCACCATCACCATCCACAATTTCACCACCATGGTTTGTAGAAGCATCAACCTCACTTGCACCACCATGGCTGAAACTAAACTTGGGCATACCCATGGCCGGGCCGGGCTTGAAAGCCTGAACTAAAAATTCTAAGCCTGAGCCCGGCCCGACCCGGCCAAAAAAATGAATATTCAGTCCTCAGGTCGGCCCGAATGGACTAAAAAGTCATTTTCGGGCCGGCCCATGTCGGGCCTCCGTGTAAAATGACATTTTTCCCAAGCCCAAGCGCGACCCAAAATACACACCGGGACTTTTCAAGCCTGAGTGAAAGGATTTATATGGTTGACTAGAAGGGGGTTGAATAGGCAACGACCAATAATTAGCTTTTCTTAACAAATTAAGTTTAGCAACAAATAAGTTGTCTAGATATTCAACTAGGTGTACAACGTATATGATGCTAACAACACCAAAGATACAAGAAAGAAAGGGATGGAACACAAGTTAGGCTTGCATAAAGTAAAGGTAAGAGATAACCACAAGAGGAATCGCTAGAGATGAGGATGTGTTATCGAAGCTCCTTCCCTTTGAGGGGAAGTATGTCTTCGTTGGAGCGGTGGAGGCACAATGCCTAATCATGGACAGTTCATCTCAGTGAACTGTATGCCATATATCACACACACCCTCATCTGGGTGACCATTTCTGTTGTTTTGTATAATCGCAAACAATTCATATGGATTAAACGTTTGCCACGCATCTAGTGCATATTTCCAACAGTCTCCCACTTGCACTAGAATCAATAATCTAGTTCACATCACTATGTGATTTTAATGAATCTAACACCCATACAGGTCTGGGGTTTGATCATGTCTTGCTTGTGAGAGAGGTTTTCAGTCAACGCGTCTGAACCTTTCAGATCCGTGTGTGCTTTACAAATCTCCATGTTATCTTGTAGATGTTGCAACCATGTGGTATTTGGAACTATTCCAAATGACTGCTCCACTATATGAATCCAGTTTACTACTTAGTCATCCGGATTAGTGTCAAAGCTTCCATCGACGTAACCCTTTACGACGAACTCTTTTATCACCTCCATAATCGAGAAAAATTCCTTAGTCCACTAGTTACTAAGGATAACTTTGACCGTTGTCCAGTGATCCATTCCTGGATCACTCTTGTACCACTTGACAAACTCATGGCAAGGCACTCATCATGTGCGATACACAACATGGCATACATTAATGCCTACGGCTAAGGCATAGGGGACAACCTTCGTTCTTTCTCTTTCGTCTGCCATGGTCGGGTTTTGAGTCTTACTCTAATTCACACCTTCCAATACAGCCAAGAACTCCTTCTTTGGTTGATCTATTTTGAACTCTTTCAAAATCTTGTCACGGTATGTATTCATTTGAAAGTTCTATTAAGTGTTTTGATTTATCTCTATAGATCTTGATGCTCAATGTTCAAGTAGCTCAATCGAGGTTTTCCTTTGAAAAACACTTTTCAAACAGCCCTATATGCTAACCAGAAATTCTACATCATTTCTGATAAAGAATATGTCAACCACATATACTCATCAAAAATTCTATATTGCTCCGACTCACTTTCTTAGAAATACAAGTTTCTCACAAACCTTGTATAAACCCAAAAGCTTTGATCATCTCATCAAAGAGTATATTCCAACTCCGAGATGCTTGCTCCAATCCATAGGAGGATCGTTGGAGCTTGCTGATACGTCCCAAACGTATCTATAATTTTTGCTTGTTCCATATTCTTTTGGGTGACATTGTTATATGTTTTGCTACACTTTTATATATTCTTACATATATTTGGACTAACCTACTAACTCAGTGCACCCAGTGCCAGTTTCTGTGTGCTGATTTCTTTTTTGCAGGGACTTTTACCCAAATTTTCAGAGTCCCAAAAATCCCTAGAAAAATATATAAAAAACAGCGTGATGGAAGCTTCCAGAGCACCGAAGATGGGCCACAGGGGAGCCAGGGGCTGCCCAGGCGGCCTCCCTGCACAGTCTGGCCCCTGGCCGCGCCCACAGGTCGCCTGGGTGGGCCCCACCTCCTCTGACGCTCTCCTTTGGCCTATATTTACCCCTTCGATCGGAAACCCTTCAATCATATCCAGAATCGCGAATTTCTCCATCATTCTGCTGCCACAGCGCTTCCGAGATCGGAAGTGTCATGAGACCTCTACCCGACACCGTGCCGGAGGGAGGATTGACCTCCGGGAGCTTCTCCACCACCATGGACGCTTCCCGGATGTGCCGTGAGTATTCCTCCTTGGACCATGAGTCCATGACCAGTATCTATGTGATGTCTTCTCTCCAATTTTGTGCTTCAATGATTAGCCCTTGTGAGCTGCCCTACATGATCAAGGCATCTATGTAATTCTCCTCCTATTGTTATGCTTGGTTTGCTTGGATCTGATGGATTATGAGATTATGTTCAGATTGTGATGAGTTATATATTTGATTATCCTTTTATATTATGTTCTTTAGTGATTCATGCATGTTCTCTGTTGCTTTTTATTGCTTTGGCCGAGCAGTAGATTGTAACTCCAAGAGGGAGCGTTATGCATGATTGTGGGTTCATGCCCCCTGATGTCTAGCTTGAGTGACAGAAACATGAGACTAGGGTATGTGTTGTTGCCACCAGGGAGAAAACAACGGTGCTTGTGACCGCGGCTGCAAGTATTGTTTACCTTACGCAAAGTTCGTTAATGAAGTTGTCCGTTGCTTTGAGTTTACACTTTGGGTGAGGCTCGCAAATTAATACCAGCGAGATATTCTGGATAGATATCTCAAGGTGGATGATTAGTAAGTAGATGCTGTTGAATAAACGGTCTACTTGTCTTGGCGTACTGCCCATTACTATTGAGTCTCTAACTTTCAAGTAGCATAATTACCATTGTGGTGCGTTCATAATTCTATCAATTGCCCAGGTGTAATTTGTTTACCCTTGCATAATTGTTTATCGTGACTCAGGTCCATATTACCGCCATTGCTTACACCTCCACCATTTTCTGCTTTCATTTACTTTTCCGTTGCAATCACTATCACTATTCCCGCTTGTGTTTTGATCCTTTGAAAACTACAAGGCCGGAGAGATTGACAACCTCTCTGTACTTGTTGGGAGCAAAGTTATTTGTTGTGTGGGCAGGTCCACGTCTTGTGCTAGCGCTAGAGCAGCGCACACCTACTTGTTGATCCTCGGAGTCCTCCTAGTTCGATAAACCTTACAGTCCCCGTGTAAGGGAAACCTCCTGCTGACTACATATCCACCTTCCACTTGGGGTAACCAACGAGGGGCGAGAAGTATATTCATCATCTCGTCATCAAGAAAAAAATTGGCGCCGTTGCCGGGGACTCCGGTCTTCAAGATAGGGAAAGGTAAAAGAGGTCCAGGTTACATTCTCTAAAAGGAATGCAATGGTTGATTTCTTCATCATGAAGCCAAACCAAGGAAACATAGTGCTTGGAAGGGACTTCCTCCGAGCCATGAAAGGCTTCATTGATATAGGTAAAGGACACATACGCTTACGCGGGAAAGTGAAATGTACGTACCCGCTCCCTAGGAAAAATAAGGATGAACTTGTTGAGGATCCGTTTGAAGGTTTTGATGATTAGAATGACTTTGGAGAATTTCGATCCTTCTTTTTGCATCATGCCTAGCTCAAAGGCATAAAAGAAAGCGCTTGTTGGTAGACAACCCAGTTTGTTTTTTACTTTCAGTTTTAGTGGTCTTGATGCTTGTTACTACTGTAGCAACATCTTTGTATCTTTATTTTCAAGCTTTGTGCCAAGTTTTAGCCTCCGATTGCAAGAAAGTTCAAAAGTTGTGACATGCTGTCCAGAAACAGATTTTGTCTGCTTGACGAAAAAATTCGCCAAAGATCACAAGATCACCTTTTTGATCTGAATTATTTTGACAACATGTTTTATATAATTGTCTTTATTGCGTTTTTTATGAGTTCTTTGATTTGAGTTGCATAAGTGCCCTAAAAAATTATTTACTACATGTTGTTCTGTTTTTCATAGTTTCTGCCGTGTTTTATGTTTTCATCATTTTGCAAATCTTAAGCTTGCTTTTCCTTTGCAAAAATCTTTTGGAAATCATGAGAAACATTAGCTTTTCATGAAAATCTTTATTTTCAGTAGGGAATAAATTATTTTATCATGGGTACTAACCACTCTAATCAGCTTATGATGAGTTTCGTATGAAGGGAGTTTTCAAGTATGCTATGGAAGATGATGAAAGAAGATCCAGGAGTGTCAAGCGCTCAAGCTTGGGGATGCCCCCATCCACCTCCAACAAATATTCATGGATACTCAAGCGTCTAAGCTTGTTGATTCCCCCGTGCATCCCCTTCTCCATCAACAATCATCAGTTCGTCCATGTCCATGCTATATTTTTATCACTTCATATGTTATGTGCTATGCTTGAAGCGTCCCGCTCTTTACTTTTTAGTTTGTTTTAGTTTTGCTTGATGTTCATAACAAGTCGGAACCTAGCCTTCCTTGTTTGGGAGAGAAACACGATCCACTCCACTCTAGAACACAACATAGGTTTTCATGCTTATCTTTTATGTGTGTTCTTTATCTTTTCATAGCTGCTGTCATGCTTAGCTCTTAGTTTTCATGCTTTATCTTTTTAAGAGCTTTTATTTAGGTTTCTTTTGGAACTCTCTTGAGTTATCATGCTTATCTTGTTTAGAGAGTTGGCTTGTTGCACTGAGTTGTGTGTCTTGCATGAGTAGTTACTCAGGTTGCTATTTAAGTATAGTAGTAACTTGCAATAGTTTTGAGGTATTGATTTGAGTAATGTTTGGACTATTTGTGCCAATATCTTGAGCCTATTAGTGATAGGTGTCGTATTTTGGGAAATCCGTGTGTTTTCCAAAAACTAAAAAATAGTTGAGAACTCTAGCTACTAAATTGATAGCTAACCTCTGGAGGGGTTGGAATATATAGAGTACCCTCACGTTACCATGGGTTGAGGATGCGCAAGGATAACCAAACCCCCAAACACTCCTCCTTGGGGTACTTGTCTCTTTGTGAATTTCCTGCCTAGATAGAGAGTTGCCTATAATAAGTGTATGAGTTCTTCGGACTAATGCGAGTATTCGATTGTTGGCACTTCCACCATCCATATTTTGCTAGCCTCTTCGGTACCGTGCATTGCCCTTTCTCATCTTGAGAGTTGGTGCAAACTTCGCCGGTGCATCTAAACCCTTGGCATGATATACTCTGTCATCATAAGCCTCATTATATCTTTCCTCAAAACAGCCACCTGATGAATATATGATGTATATACTTCTCGCACCTCGTTGGTTACCCCAAGTGGAAGGTTGAGATGTAGTCACCAGCAAGTTTTCCCTCACACGGAGACTGTAAGGTTTATCGAACCAGGAGGATGCTACTGCGTCAATAGACCTTCCCTCACAACGGCGCCAGGAATACTTCTGCTATGGGCTACACCTATAGGGACTTCCTTGGCAAATGTGCACAGGATTTCCCCGCGGCCTTGGAGCCTTGCGTTGGTGTTCCCTTGAAGAGGAAAGGGTGATGTAGCACAGCGGCGGTAAGTATTTCCCTCAGTTTGAGAACCAAGGTATCGATCCAGTGGGAGGATCGCGTCAAGTCACAAGTACCTGCACAAACACAAAGAGCTTTCACCCAACGCTATGAAGGGGTTGTCAATCCCTTATAGATTGTTTGCAAAGTGAGAACTCAAAGCAAAAAGTAAACAAAGCAAAGTAAAAGTGAAAGTGGAGTCGATAGTTGTGAATAGACCCGGGGGCCGTAGTGTTCACTAGTGGCTTCTCTCATGAAAGCAAGTAGACAGTGGGTGAATGAATTACTGTCGAGCAATTGATAGAACCACGCAAAGTCATGACGTTATCTAAGGCAATGATTATATCTATAGGCATCACGTCCAAAACAAGTAGACCGATACTTTCTGCATGTACTACTATTACTCCACACGTCGACCGCTATCCAGCATGCATCTAGTGTATTAAGTTCATAAGAATAGAGTAACGCCTTAAGCAAGATGACATGATGTAGATGGACAATCTCAAATCTATGATGAAAGCCCATCTTGTTACCCTTGATGGCAACAACACGATGCGTGCCTTGCTGCCCCTTCTGTCATTGGGAAAGGTCAGCACACGGTATGAACCCAAAACCAAGCACTTCTCCCATTGCAAGAATCATAGATCTAGTTGGCCAAACAAAACCCAAGACTCGGAGAGACTTACAAGGATATCAAATCATGCATATAAGAAATCAGCAAAGACTCGAATATAATTCATAGATAATCTGATCACAAATCCACAATTCATCGGATCTCGACAAACACACCGCCAAAGAGGATTACATCGGATAGATCTCCATGAAGATCATGGAGAACTTTGTATTGAAGATCCAAGAGAGAGAAGAAGCCATCTACCTACTAACTACGGACCCGTAGGTCTGAAGTGGACTACTCACAAGTCATTGGAGAGGCGATGATGTTGATGTAGAAGCCCTCCGACTCCAAAGTCCTCTCCGGCAGGGCACTGGGAAGGGTCTCTAGATGAGATCTCGCGGAAACGGAAGCTTGCGGCAGCGGAAAAGTGTTTTCGTGGATGCCCTGATTTTTTCTGGGATTTTAGAGAATATATAGGCGAAAGAGCTAGGGCAGGGGAACTCCAGGGGGGGCACAAGCTTGGTAGCCGCCGGCCTCCCTAGTGGCGGCTACAGGGCTTGTGGGCCCCCTGTGGCTCTCCTGCCTTGGCCCTCAAGTCGCCCGATCTTCTTCTGTTCTGGAAAAATTTATTTCGGGGATTTTATTCCGTTTGGACTCCGTTCCAAAATCAGATCTGAAAAGAGTCAAAAACACAGAAAAAACAGGAACTGGCACTTGGCACTGAATTAATAAGTTAGTCCCCAAAAAGATATAAAAGGTACATAAAACATCCAAAGTTGACAAGATAACAGCATGAAACCATCAAAAATTATAGATACGTTTGAGACGTATCAAGCATCCCCAAGCTTAACTCCTGCTCATCCTCGAGTAGTAATAAAGAATGAATTTTTGATGCTTTCATGCTACCTAGCATAGATGTCCTTTGTAACTCCTCTTATGTGACGTGAATGTTCAGATCCATTAGATTCAAAACAATAGTTTGCTATTGATGTGGAGACAATAATACTTCAAGCAAACTAGCAAGGTAATCATGAACTTTCAAAATAACGAGGCCAAAAGAAAGTTATCCCTACAAAATCATATAGTCTGGCTATGCTCTATCATCCTTGCACAACGAATTTAAATCATGCACAACCTCGGTATTGGCCAAGTAATTGTTTTCACACTTTTACTTTCTCAAACTTTTTTCAACTCTCACGCAATACATGAGCGTGAGCCATGGTTTTAGCACTATAAGTGGAATGGAGTGTGGTGGAGGTTGCAGGACAAACAAGGAGAAGATGGTCACATTAACTAGGCATATCAATGAGCTATGGAGATGCTCATCAATAGATATCAATGTGAATGAGTAGGGATTGCCATACAAATGATGCACTAGAGCTAAGAGTATGTGAAAGCTCTTAAAGAAAACTAGTGGGTGTGCATCCAACTTGCTTGCTCACGAAGACCTAAGGCAATTTTGAGGAAGCCTATCATTGGAGCATACAAGCCAAGTTATATAATGAAAATTTCCCACTAGCTATATGGTGGTGACAAAACGAGAGACTCTCAATCATGAAGATCATGGTGCTTAATGAGCACAAGTGTGGAAGGATAGTAGCATTGTCCCTTCTCTCTTTTTCTCTCATTATATTTTTTTGTGGGCTCTTTGGCCTCTTTTTTTCATTTTGGTGGGCATATTTGGCCTCTTTTTGTAAATGGGCTTCGCTGGCCTCTTTTTATTTCCTCACATGGGACAATGCTCCATCAATGATGATCATCACACTTACAACTCAAAACTTAGAGCAATGATGACTCTATATGGAATGCCTTCGGTGGTGTACCGTGACAATGATCTAGCATGGCATAGATATTAATGGAAACATCATGATAGCTATCTTACGATCATGCAATGGCAATGTAGAAGCTGTGGCACATGTCATGGTGGTAGTTGCATGGCCATATATCTCGGAATGGCTTTGAAAAAGGCCATAGTAGGTAGGTATGGTGGCTGTTTTGAGGGAGGCTATATGGTAGGTTTTGTGCACCGGCGAAAGTTGCACGACACTAAAGAAGATAGTGATGGTGGAAGGTGAAAGTCCATCTAAACCATGGACTCAACATTAGTCATGAAGAACTCATATACTTGTTGCAAAAGTTTTAGTAGTAATCGAAACAAAGCATTCAACGCATACTCCTAGGGGAAGGGTTGGTAGGTATAAACCATCGCGCGATCCCGACCGCTACACAAAGGATGACAATCAATAAACTAATCATGCTCAAACTTCATCACATAGCGGTTCACCATACGTGCATGCTATGGGAATCACTAACTTTAACACAAGTATTTCAAGATCCACAACACCATACTAACATAACTTAAATATTACCACAACCACATCTCAAAACTAATTGACAGGAATCAAACTTCTCTAACTATTCAATGCACATGGAGATGGAAGTTTTCATATCCCTTTGGATAACTACCCCTTTTGAGACTACTTTCATAGCATAGATCAACTACAAAGCCACGCTCTTCCGTGCTCTAAAAGATATAAGTGAAGCACATAGAGCAAAATCAACTAGCTCAAAAGATATAAGTGAAGCACATGTGAGCTGAATTGTCTAACCAAAGGATATAAGTGAAGCTCGACAAAATCACGGTGAGTGCATGTCTCTCTCTCTAGGTGTGCAGCAAGGAAGTTTGTGACACAACAAAAATAAAAGACTCCTACGATACAAGACACTCCAAGCAAAACACATAACATGTTGTGAATAAAAATATAGCCCCAAGTAACGTTACCGATGGATTGAAGACGAAAGAGGGGATGCCTTCCCGCGGCATCCCCAAGCCTAGGCTTTTACGGAATCCTTGAATCAACTTGGGGTGCCTTGGGCATACCCAAGCTTGAGCTCTTGCCACTCTTTATCTCTTTGTCCATAAGAACTTCACCCAAAACTTGAAAACTTGACAACACGAAACTTAAACAAAAACTCGTGATATCATTAGTATAAGAAAGCAAACCACCACTTCGTTAGGTACTGTAGCAAACTTAAATTCTACTTATGTTGATGTTGGGTTACTGTATTTTCAATCTTCCATGGCTAATACCCCCCGATACTATCCATAGTTTCATCAAAATAAGCAACCAACTCAACAAAAACAGAATCTGTTAACAGCAGACCAGTCTGTAGCAATATGTATACTTCGTATACTTCTGGTACTTCAAAACTTCTGAAAAATTACGAAATTCTGAAGAATTTTCTTAGAAATCAGAAGCAAAGAGAATCAACTCAAAATATCTTACAGAAAAAAATGAAAATTCTTTTCGTGAGCAGAAAGTTTCTGTCTTTTCCAGCATGACCAAATGATCATCCCCAAGACTAATCATAACGGTTTTACTTGGCACAAACGCAAAAAGAAACACAAAAAACACAATCATAACAGAATTATGAAAGTGTGGAAAACACAAAACAAAAATAAAAAGGATAGATTCGTTGGGTTGCCTCCCAACAAGCGCTATTGTTTAACGCCCTTAGATAGGCAAAAGGTGGTGGAATCACGTATAGTCATCTTTGGTGCTCAAACCATAAGTAGCCCTCGTCATAGATTCATAAGGCAATCTTATTTTATTTCTAGGAAAATGCTCCATGCCCTTCTTTAGAGGAAATTGAAATCTAATATTCCCTTCCTTCATATCGATGATAGCACCAATAGTCCTTAGCAAAGGTCTACCAAGAATAATGGGACATGAAGCATCTATGTCAAGTACAATGAAATCCACGGGTACGTAGTTCTTATTTGCTACAATAAGAACATCATCGATCCTTCCCATGGGTTTCTTGATAGTAGAATCCGCAAGATGCAAATTAAGAGAACACTCTTCAATCTCATGAAAACCAAGAATATCACATAAAGACTTTGGAATCGCGGAAACACTAGCACCCAAATCACACAAAGCATTGCATTCATAGTTTTTGATTTCGATTTTGATAGTAGGTTCCCACTCATCATGAAGTTTTCTAGGTATAGAGAGACTTCTAATTTGAGTTTATATTCAAGAGATTTCATCATAGCATCTACGATATGTGCGGTAAAGGCTTTGCTTTGGCTATAAGCATGTGGAGAGTTTGCAATGGATTGCATCAAAGAAATGCATTCAAACAAGGAGCAACTATCATAATTGAATTCCTTGAAAAATCCAAAGTGGGAGTTTCATTACTACCCAATATTTTGATTTCTTCTACTCCACTCTCCACACCTTTATCATCAAGATAGGTGGACTCCGAATCATTGGGGCGTTTTTCAACCAAAGTGGATTCATATCCAGCCCCTTCATCAATAGGTTTGACATGCGAAAACAAAGATTCAAGAGCAGTCACAGCAAGCACTTTAAGATCTTCGTGATTTGCATCACTAGAACGCACCCTTTTAAACCATTCATGCCTAGCGCGAATTTGGACGGTTCTTTCTTTGCTCTCATTCATGGAGACATGCATAGCTTTTAAAGTTTCATCCAAGTTGACCTTGGGAGGAGCACATCTAACTTTCAAAGCATAAATATCACAAGACATCCTATCAACGCTCTTAGCCAAATCGTCTATTTTGAGTAGTTTTTCCTCTATGGATGCATTGAAAATCTTTTGAGAGTTGATGAACTCTTTGATATACTCTCTAAATCAGAGGGTAATTTGTTGTGATTTCCATAAGTGTTGTTGTAGGAATTGCCATAATTGTTAGAGGAGTTACTAGGAAAAGGCCTAGGAACATAGTTTCCTCTAATAGCATTGTTGTTGCCAAAATTGTTCCTACCAACAAAATTAACGTCCAAACTAGCGTTGCTACTCTCAATCAAGGAAGATAGTGGCATGTCATTAGGATCTAAAGGAGCATTTATACTAGCAACAAAATTCATCAACTCGTCCATCTTAGCACTAAGCGAGTTAATTTATTCTATAGCGTGTACCTTTTTGCTAGCAGGTGACCTTTCAGTGTGCCACTGAGAGTAGTTGGTCATGATATTGTCTAGGAGTTTTGTAGCGTCTCCTAACGTGATTTCCATGAACGTTCCTGTAGCGACCCGACTCAAGACGAGTGAAGCCTCTGGTGTTTCCGTACCATCCCAAGATCATGCTGGTACACACACAATACATAATGTATATATTCAGGAGTGCAATCACACAACTTTATTAATCGAGATCTCATAAAGAGTACCTTATTACAATAAAGGATTACAATAAAGTGGCTGAAGGCCAACTCATGAGATATCTAACGAAGACTAGCGGAAGCATCAGGTAGACGAGTCCATCCGACTCCAAGGGCATGTCGCTGAGCGTAGATCGTAGCCTCACTCCTGGTCGGAAAAGTACTCTGCAACATGATACGTTGCATCCGTGTAGGTCAGCATATTGAATATGCCGGCAAGTCATCAAGAGAGGAGTAAATATCAACTATCTCTACATGCATATTTGGCCGGTGGAGCTAAGTTTTGCATAAAGCCAGTTTTATCCTACAACAAGAGGGGTTGAAAGCAAAATATTACTACGTAGTTTGTTGTTAACGAGATGGTTCCGCCAACCAGTTCTCGTACCCGAATAGTTGTTAACACCCACATCATTATTAAGTTGTGTCGAGAGTTCAGGGGAAATTCAATGCCTTCGGCTCAAGTTGTCCATGACCATGGACACGGCTAATCGATTAGGTTGGGCACTCTCCTTTGCACACGTTCCCCACAAGATTTGATCGCCTCCGGGTTTGTCCTCGCACTTCAGGGTGTTTGAAGACCGGATGATCAAAACATGGTCTTTCAACGGGTCCCTCTGAATCCCTGTCGGTGCCCATCCATTCCTACCGTTCTTCTACATCTGCTAGCACCGCCTGTCCAGAGTCGCCGCGTTGTCCAACCAAGCCAGAGCCCATAATGACTTGTGGCTGTGCAGGTAAGCCTTGAGTCTTGAAGTCTCCGTCCGTCTCTTCGAGCCTGGGTGAAGCTTTCCGCAGGATGACATGGCCTCTCCAGCATCCCGGGCATCCACTGGGTTCTCCAGGGAGCCGATCAACCGTCCTTCACCCAGAGTTGCATTGCGTCCGAGGTCTCGAAAAATCTTGTCTTAGTCCGGTCTTGATTATTATATCAACCTCGCATCACTCGTGGTATACACTCAACCGATAACCCGTCTACTCAAGCATATCATTTAGAAATTGTCGTCCCGGGGCCAAGTATCGGGGTTGTTGTGTTCCTACCACATGATACTACAACTTATACTAAAGTTTCCAAGTACCTAGGCAGCATGCAATTGGGCATAGGAGGTGATCTACCATGCATCGAAAACATAGGTAAAATAACATGATCAAAATGACTTGCCTTGATGATAGTTGTCTTGCTCGAGCGCTTCTAAGTAACACGCTTCGCACTCCGGGTGATCTACCGATACAAACACAAAGCACACCATAAGCACTTCAATCATGCCACAAGTAAAAATAACATCACGAGTAATGATTTGTGAAAGTCTAAGCAAAGGAATTTAACACGCGCCGGTATGGCAGAAACTTTTTTCTGTAGAAAACACCAGTAAAAATTCTTTAAAAATTCTGAAACTTCTACCACAGTAATATTTTATCACTATAAAGCAGTAGCAAAAAGAATCAACTCAAAATCATTTTTCAAACTCCTGGAATAGACAAAACAAGGTTTTAACTAAATCTGCTCTAACTTATATTTAAAAATTTCAAACATAGACAAATTATATGTTTTTAAAAACTACAGGCAATTTGTGAGCTACTGGAAAAAGAATCAATGTCATTGGACTTCGGGATAAAAAGTTGTGGCCAAAACAAAACAGAAAGTTTCTGTTTTTGTAATTTTTTGACAGAAAAACTGAAAACAACTAGCTAGCTATTGGGGTACACGTGGCAAGTTGCTATTGGCTGCGGAGGGTGTTTGTTTCATGGCTAGGAGCAAACGGCCTAAGGCTAGCAAAAACTACTGGCTAAATCTTAAGTGGGAATAAAACCGTTGGTTTTCTAAGATAAACCGAACAGTTACTCTGGGATCTAATCTAGGCCATCCACTAAGATCTAAGGGCTAAGAAGCAAACAAAAGAAAAACAGAGAGGGGAGGGAGAGAGTACCGTGACTGGCTGGGACAGTAGCTCTGGCGGGGCGTCGCCGGCGAGGGGGGGAGGGGGCTCCGGGGCGGTGGTGAGTCGGGCGGCGGCGGCGGGGCAGTCCTCCTCCTCGGGGGGAGGCGCTCGGGGGAGAGAGGGGCTCGGGGCTGCTCTCCAGGGCGGTGCCGAAGGTGGCAGCCTTGCTGCTGCTGCTCCGGCGGGCGGTGGGGATGGGAGATGGGGAGGCGGCGGCGTGGGTGGGAACGGGGGCGGCTCGGGGCGGTGCACTTATATAGGCCAGGGAGAGGGAGAGTTAAGGAAGGGGAGAGGGAGAGAATCGGGAAGAAAATCCCTGGAGGAGTCGGTCTCGGTCCCTGGTGGAAGAAAGGAAAGAGAGGTAGGGGATGGCCGACGGGGGAGGGAGGCATCGGCCAGGGGGGTCCACGGGCAGAGAGAGGGGGGGGGGGTAGAGGGAAGGGGTCGGTCGCCCGGTTCTTAAGGGATCTGGGATCCCAGGACTGTGGGGATTCGGCCCAAGCCTATCTAGCGCCCAGGCGGCGGCTAAAAAAAAGGTTTCCTAATTCTAAGTTTTTCCGAGACAGAAAACAAAGGCTGATAAAAGGGAAATAAAAATATCTATATATGGTATTATATATCAAAAAAATCAGAAAAAGAATCTCTACCCGAATAACATTTTTTAAAGCCAAAATAAAAACTTCTAAAAAATGTTTTTTTTTTCAAAAATTCCCAATTTGCTCTATTTCTTTTTGCAATTATTTTTGCAAAAGAACTTTGGGTTTTCTTGGATCCAACATTTCAAAAATTGCCCGCACTTTTGGAGTGTCATTTTCCTCCGCTCTCTCTCTTGCGTGCAAGAGAGTTTTCTCCGGGCATTTCTCGCGCGAGGAAAAAAATAGAAATGCAAATCAAAGATGAAGGAAAATTCACGAGCTAAATTTATTTCAATCACTTATGCATAGATGCTTAGCTACAATGTAAAACATTCCAATTAGGAAAATTGGGATGTTACAGTTCCACCTGAGACGGAGTCCAAGATATTGCGAGAAGCAAAATTCAAACCAACGTAAAAGATTTGTATAATCATCCACAAACTCAAGCCATGAGTGGGACAATTTCTAATCATTAACTTCATCCTCTCCCAAGATTGTGCAACGTGTTCATGATCAAGTTGCTTGAAATTCATGATATTGTTACGTAGAGAGATAATCTTAGCCGGCGGAAAATACTTGGATATGTAAGCATCTTTGCACTTATCCCAAGAATCGATACTATTTTTAGGCAAAGAAGAAAACCAAGTTTTCGCACGATCTCGCAACGAGAAAGGAAAAGGCTTCAATTTAATCACGTCATTATCCACATCTCTTTTCTTTTGCATATCTCAAAGCTCAATGAAGGTATTGAGATGGGATGCGGCATCTTCACTAGGAAGGCTAGAGAATTGCTCTTTCATAACAAGATTCAGCAAGGCAGCGTTGATTTCATACGATTCCGCACTAGTGGCGGGAGCAATCGGAGTACTAATAAAATCATTATTATTAGTACTCGAGAAGTCGCAAAGTTTGGTGTTTTCAGCCATGATGACTTCAACAAACCAACAAGAGCACACACAAGCAAGAAAACTGGCAAAGGAAAACAAAAAAAGGCAAAAGAAAACGTCAAAGGAGAAAGGCAAATGAAAACGGAAAATGTGAAGTGGGGGAGAGGAAAACGAGAGGCAACTCGCAAAAAAGGTAAATGCGAGAGATGAGTTTGTGACACCTACTTGGATAGATCTTGACTTGATCTCTCCTCCCCGACAACGGCGCCAGAAATCGGCGTGTTGACGGGAGATTATTCTTGTCTTGATCCTCCTCGGCAAGCGATCCTCCTCCCCGGCAACGGCGCCAGAAATCCTTCTGCTACTACGTCAACAGACCTTCCGTGGCAACGGCGCCAGGAATACTTCTGCTACGGGCTACGCCTATAGGGACTTCCTTGGCAAATATGCAAAGGATTTCCCCGCGGCCTTGGAGCCTTGCCTTGGTGTTCCCTTGAAGAGGAAAGGGTGATGTAGCACAGCGGCGGTAAGTATTTCCCTCAGTTTGAGAACCAAGGTATCGATCCAGTGGGAGGATCGCGTCAAGTCACAAGTACCTGCACAAACACAAAGAGCTTGCACCCAACGCTATGAAGGGGTTGTCAATCCCTTATAGATTGTTTGATGTAGAAGCCCTCCAACTCCAAAGTCCCCTCCGGTAGGGCACCGGGAAGGGTCTCCAGATGAGATCTCGCAGAAACGGAAGCTTGCGACGGTGGAAAAGTGTTTTCGTGGATGCCCTGATTTTTTCTGGGATTTTAGGGAATATATAGGCAAAAGAGCTAGGGCAGGGGAGCTCCACGGGGGCCACAAGCTTGGTAGCTGCTGGCCCCCCTGGTGGCGGCTACAGGGCTTGTGGGCCCCCTGTGGCTCTCCTGCCTTGGCCCTCAAGTCCCCCGATCTTCTTCTGTTCTGGAAAAATTTATTTCGGGGATTTTATTCTGTTTGGACTCCGTTCCAAAACCATATCTGAAAAGAGTCAAAAACACAGAAAAAACAGGAACTGGCACTTGGCACTGAATTAATAAGTTAGTCCCAAAAAAGATATAAAAGGTACATAAAACATCCAAAGTTGACAAGATAACAACATGAAATCATAAAAAATTATAGATACGTTTGAGACGTATCAGAGGACTCCTAGGTTCAACAAGTAGGTGTCTCCCACCCTCGCGCTAGCAGAAGACGTGGACCTGCACACACAACAAATAACTTTGCTCCCAATGAGTACAAAGAGGTTGTCAATCTCTCCGGCCTTGTAGTTTGCAAAGGATAAAAACACAAGCAGGAAAAGTAATGGTAATTGCAACGGAAAGGTAAATGAAAATGGTAATGATGGAGGTGTAAGCAATGATAGGGATATGGACCGAAGTCACATGATGTTCACTAGTGATGTCTCTCTCCCAGAAGACGATAAACAACTATGCTTGGGTAAACAAATTACAGTTGGGCAATTGACAGAATTATGAACGCACCGCAATGCTAATTATGCTACTTGGTAGTTAGAGGTTCAATAGTAATGGGTAGTACGCCAAGACAAGTAAACCGTTTATTCATCACCATCTACTTACTAATCATCCACCTTGAGATATCTATCCAGAACATCTCGCCAGTATTAAGTTGCGAGCCCCACCCAAAGTGTAAACTCAAAGCAACGGACAACTACATTAACGAACTATGCGTAAGGTAAACAATCCTTGCAACCGTGGTCACAAGCACCGTTGTTTTCTCCCTGGTGGCAACAACACATCCCCTAGTCTCATGTTTCTGTCACTCAAGCTAGACATCGAGGGGCATTAACCCACAATCATGCATAACGCTCCCTCTTGGAGTTAGAATCTACTACTCGGCCAAAGCAATAAATAGCAACGGAGAACATGCGTGAATCACTAAGGAACATAGTATAAAAGGATAATCAAATATATAACTCATAACAATCTAAACATAATCTCATAATCCATCAGATCCCAACAAACAGAGCATAGCAATAGCAAGAGAATTACATAGATGCCTTGATCATGTAGGGCAGCTCACAAGGACTAACCATTGAAGCACAAGATTGGAGAGAAGACATCACATAGCTAGTGGTCATGGACCCATGGTCCAAGGAGGACTACTCACGGCAGGTCCGGGAAGCGTCCATGGCCGTGGAGAAGCTCCCGGAGGTCAATCCTCCCTCTGTCACGGTGCCGGGAAGAGGTCTCTTGACGCTCCCGATCTCGGAAGCGCTGCGACGGCGGAACGATGGAGAAATTAGCGATTCTGGATCCCTTATAGGGTTTTCCTCGTCAAGGGGTAAATATAGGCAAAAGGAGGGCACCGGAGGGCGTGGGCCCCACCCAGGCGGCCTGTGGGCGCGGCCAGGGGGTAGGCCGCGCCAGGAGCTCGCCTGGAGGGCCCCTGGCCCCCCTTTGTCCCCCTTTCCTGCTTCGTGAAGCTTCCGGTGTGCTGATTTATATATATTTTCTCAGGCTTTTTTGGGCTTCGGAAAATTGGGTAAAAGCCCATGCAAAATAGACATCAGCAGACACAAACTGGCACTGGGTGCACTAAGTTAGTAGGTTAGTCCAAATATGTGTAAAATGATATAAGAGTGTAGCAAAACATATAACAATGTCACCCAAAAGATCATGGAACAAGCAGAAATTATAGATACGTTTGGGACGTATCACCACCATACCTACCTATTAAGGCATTTCGATAGCCTTTCTGAGATACATTGCCATGCAATATCCACCATCTCATGACTTGATCTTCATGTCATACATGCTTTTGCTTGATCGATGAGCCGCATGCTAGTTGGGCCTTGCCCTTATTATTGCTACATGACGCGCTAGTTTCATTGCATATCGTACTACACTGGCAGAGGCATACATTTGCATATATCATGATAGTTTTCATTTGTCTTTATGTGATAACTTCTTATAAAGTGTGATGATCTTCTTTTTTATTCTTGTAAAACATAGAGTGTTGCCCTTAAGTGAGGAAAAGATCCCAAAGAGACCACAAAAAATAAAGAATAAAGAAATAAAAAGAGAGAAGGGGGGAACACTACTATTCCTTTTGAAAGATCCACACTCGTACTCCATTGTTATATTTGTACCCCATAGAGATTATCATTCATGCATAACTATTTGGGGACCCTTACACTATAGAACTTGGCTTGTATATTCCAATGATGATCCTCCTCAAATGAGCTCTAGGTCTTCATGAGCAAGCAAGTTGGATGCACCCCCATTAGTTCCATCGGAGAGCTTACCTTAGCTAATATGTGCATCCGTTGCATGGAAATCCCTACTCCTCACATCATATCTATCATTTGGCTTTCTCTCGCCTATGGTTGTCCTCATTGATGTGAGCCTTTCATACCTTTTTGTCTTCCCTCCCCATCATTATTCTCTTTGCCATCCTAAGTGCCAACATATCTTGCTTGCGCTCATCCATTGCATGAATGCTCAAAGTGGAAAGGGAGAGGTGTTGGAAATATGCCCTAGAGGCAATGATAAATAGTTATTATTATATTTCCTGATTAAAGATAATCGTTTATTATCCAAGCTATAATTGTATTGAATGAAAACATAGATACATGTGTGGATACATAGACACAACAATGTCCCTAGCAAGCCTCTAGTTGGCTAGCCAGTTGATCAAGGATAGTGAAGGTTTTCTGACTATGTGCAAAATGTTGTTGCTTGATAACTGGATCACATCATTAGGAGAATCATGTGATGGACTAGACCCAAACTATGAACGTAGCATATTGATCGTGTCGTTTTATTGCTATAGTTTTCTACGTGTCAAGTATTTGTTCCTATGACCATGAGATCATATAACTCACTGGCACCGGAGGAATACCTTGTGAGTATCAAACATCACAACGTAACTGGGTGACTATAAAGGTGCTCTACAGGTATCTCCTGTTGGAAATATGCCCTAGAGGCAATAATAAAATGGTTATTATCATATTTCCTTGTTCATGATAATCGTCTATTGTTCATGCTATAATTGTATTAACAGGAAACAGTACTACATGTGTGAATAAATAGATCACAATGTGTCCCTAGCAAGCCTCTAGTTCGCTAGCTCGTTGATCAATAGATGATCATGGTTTCCTGATCATGGGCATGGGATGTCATTGATAACGGGATCACATCTTTGGGAGAATGATGTGATGGACAAGACCCAATCCTAAGCATAGCACTAGATCGTATTGTTCGTATGCTAAATCTTTTCTAATGTCAAGTGTCTTTTCCTTCGACCGTGAGATTGTGCAACTCCTGGATACCGTAGGAGTGCTTTGGGTGTATCAAACGTCACAACGTAACTCGGTGACTATAAAGGTGCACTAGGGGTACCTCCGAAAGTGTCTGTTGGGTTGGTACGAATCGAGATGAGGATTTGTCACTCTGTGTGACGGAGAGGTATCTCTGGGCCCACTCGGTAGAACATCATCATGAGCTCAATGTGACTAAGGAGTTAGTCACACGACGACGTGCTACGGAACGAGTAAAGAGACTTACCGGTAACGAGATTGAACAAGGTATAGGTATACCGACGATCGAATCTCGGGCAAGTTCTATACCGACAGACAAAGGGAATTGTATACGGGATTGATTGAATCCTTGACATCGTGGTTCATCCGATGAGATTATCGTGGAGCAAGTGGGAGCCACCATGGGTATCGAGACCCCGCTGATGGTTATTGGCCGGAGAGGTGTCTCGGTCATGTCTGCGTGTCTCCCGAACTCGTAGGGTCTACACACTTAAGGTTCGATGACGCTAGGGTTATAGGGAATTGTTATACGAGGTTACCGAAAGTTGTTCGGAGTCCCGGATGAGATCCCGGACGTCACGAGGATCTCCGGAATGGTCCGGAGGTAAAGATTGATATATAGGATGGACGGTTTTGGACACCGGAAAAGTTTCGGGCGTCACTGGTAATGTACTGGGACCACCGGGAGGGGCCACGAGTACCAAGAGGTAGCATGGGCCAAAAGAGGGAGGGAAACCAGCCCAAAGTGGGCTGGTGCGCCTCCCACAAGGAGGCCCAAGGCGCAGGAGGGGGAGAGGGGGGAAACCCTAGGCGCTGGTAGGCCTAAGGCCCACCTAGGGGTGCGCCACCCCTCCCCCTTGCCCTAGCCGCTGCACCTCCCATCTGGGGGGGCTCCCGCACCACCTAGGGTGGGAACCCTAGGGGTGGCACCCCCCATCTGGGGGGCTCCCACACCACCTAGGGTGGGAACCCTAGGGGTGGCACCCCCTCCCCTCCTCCTATATATAGTGGGGGTTTCGGGGATGTTTTGCACACGGTTTTCCATCTCCCTCGGCGCAGCCCTGCCCCCCTTCTTCCTCCTCTCCCACGGTGCTTGGCGAAGCCCTGCCGGGAGACCTCGTCTCTCCATCGACACCACGCCGTCGTGCTGCCAGAGATCTTCCCCAACCTCTCCCTCCTCCTTGCTGGATCAAGGTGCGGGAGACGTCACAGGGCTGCACGTGTGTTGAACACGGAGGTGTCGTGGTTCGGCACTAGATCGGAATCACACCACAATCTGAATCGTCGCGAGTACGACTCCATCAACCGCGTTCTAGCAACGCTTCCGCTTAGCGATCTTCAAAGGTATGAAGATGCACTCACCCCTCTCTCGTTGCTGGTCTCTCCATAGGAAGATCTGAATATGCGTAGGAATGTTTTTGAATTTATGCTACGTAACCCAACAGTGGCATCCGAGCTAGGTTTTCTATGCGTAGATTCTATGCACGAGTAGAACACAAAAGGTTGTAGGCGATGATTTTTCAATTGCTTGCCGCTACTAGTCTTATTCTTTTCCGGCGGTATTGTGGGATGAAGCGGCCCGGACCGACCTTACACGTACGCTTACGTGAGACTGGTTCCACCGACAGACATGCACACCGTGCATAAAGGTGGCTAGCGGGTGTCTGTCTCTCCCACTCTAGTCAGATTGGATTTGATGAAAAGGGTCCTTACGAAGGGTAAATAGCTTTGGCATATCATCATTGTGGCTATCACGTAGGTAAGAAGGCGTTCTTGCTAGAAACCCAAATCAGCCACGTAAAACTTGCAACAACAATTAGAGGACGTCTAACTTTATTTTGGAGGGTTTGACATGTGATGTGATATGGCCAAAGTTGTGATGTTGCATGAATGATGTATGAGATGATCATGTTATTGTAATAGGTTTCACGACTTGCATGTCGATGAGTATGACAACCGGCAGGAGCCATAGGAGTTGTCTTAATTTATTGTATGAGATGCAACACCATGTGCTTACTACTTTTACTTCATTGCTAACGGTTAGCTATAGTAGTAGTGATAGTAGTAGTTGGCGTGACGACTTCACGGAGACACGATGATGGAGATTATGGTGTCACTCCGGTGACAATGATGATCATGCGATGCCTGAAGATGGATATCGAAAGAGCAAATATGATAATGGCCATATCATGTCACTATATGATTGCATCATGATGTTTATCATGTTTTTCATCTTATTGCTTAGAACGACGGTAGCATAATAAGATGATCCCTCTTAAAATTTCGAGAACGTATTCCCCTAAGTGTGCACCGTTGCGAAGGATCGTTGTCTCGAAGCACCATGTGATGATCTAACGTTCGCATACAACGGGTGTAAGCCAGATTTACACACACGAAACACCTAGGTTGACTCGACGAGCTTAGCATGTACAAACATGACCTCAAATACAAGAGACCGAAAGGTCGAACATGAGTCGTATGGTTGAATACGATCAGCATGAAGTTGCTCACCATGGTGACTAGTCCGTCTCACGTGATGATCGGACACAGGTTAGTCAACATGGATCATGTATCACTTAGATGACTAGAGGGATGTCGATTTAAGTGGGAGTTCATACTTAATTTGATTAAATGAACTTAATTGTCATGAACTTAGTCTAAAAGTTGTCTTTATAAATATTATAGATGGCCAACGTCAACCTCAATTTCAACGCATTCCTAGAGAAAAACAAGCTGAAAGATGATGGTAGCAACTATGCGGACTGGGTTCGCAACTTGAAGCTCATCCTTGAAGCAACTAAAAAGGCTTATGTCCTTGATGCGCCGCTAGGTGACCCTCCCGCTCCCACAGTAGCCCAGGACATTCTGAACGTCTGGCAAATGCGGAGTGATGACTACTCTCTAGTTAGGTGTGGCATGTTATATAGTTTAGAAACGGGGCTCCAAAGGCGTTTTGAGCAACACGGTGCATATGAGATGTTCCAAGAGCTGAAGCTAGTTTTTCAAGCTCATGCCCGTGTCGAGAGATATGAAGTTTCCGACAAGTTCTTTAGCTGTAAGATGGAGGAGAACCGTTCTGTCAGTGAGCACATACTCAAAATGTCTGGGTTACACGGTCGTCTGACTTCACTTGGATTCGAACTTCCGGATGATGCTATAATTGACAAAATCCTCTAGTCTCTCCCACCAAGCTGCAAAGGTTTTGTGCTGAACTACAACATGCAAGGGATGGAGAAGACCATTCCCGAGTTGTACTCGATGCTCAAGTCTGCAGAAGTAGAAATCAAGAAAGAGCATCAAGTGTTGATGGTCAACAAGACCACTAGTTTCAAGAAGGGCAAGGGTAAGAAGAACTTCAAGAAAGACGACAAAGCCGTTGCCGCGCCCGGTAAGCCAGATGCCGGGAAGAAGAAAAAGAATGGACCCAAGCCTGAGACTGAGTGCTTCTATTGCAAGGGAAAGGGTCACTGGAAGCGGAACTTCCCCAAATACTTAGCGGACAAGAAGGCCGGCAACGTTAAAGGTATATGTGATATACATGTTATTGATGTGTACCTTACCAGCGCTCGTAGTAGCTCCTGGGTATTTGATACCGGTGCTGTTGCTCACATTTGCAACTCAAAGCAGGAACTACAGAATAAGCGGAGACTGGCCAAGGACGAGGTGACGATGCACGTCGGGAATGGCTCCAAGGTCGATGTGATCGCCGTCGTCACGCTACCTCTACATCTACCATCGGGATTAGTTTTAAACCTTAACAATTGTTATTTAGTACCAGCTTTGAGCATGAATATTGTATCAGGGTCTTGCTTAATGCGAGACGGCTACTCATTTAAGTGAGAGAATAATGGTTGTTCTATTTCTATGAGTGATATGTTTTATGGTCATGCTCCGCTAGTGAATGGTTTATTCTTGATGAATCTCGATCGTGATGTTATGCATATTCATAGTGTGAGTACCAAAAGATGTAAAGTTGATAATGATAGTCCCACATACTTGTGGCACTGCCGCCTTGGTCATATCGGCGTTAAGCGCATGAAGAAGCTCCATACTGATGGACTATTAGAGTCTCTTGACTTTGAATCATTTGACACATGCGAACCGTGGCTCATGGGCAAGATGACTAAGACTCCATTCTCAGGAATAATGGAGAGAGCAACCGACTTATTGGAGATAATACATACTAATGTGTGTGGTCCAATGAACGTTGAAGCTCGCGGTGGCTATCGTTATGTTCTCACTCTCACCGATGACTTGAGTAGGTATGGGTATATCTACTTGATGAAGCACAAATCTGAGACATTTGAAAAGTTCAAGGAATTTCAGAGTGAGGTCGAGAATCAATGTGACAGAAAAATTAAGTGTCTATGATCTCATCGTGGAGGAGAATATTTGAGTCACGAGTTTGGCACACACCTAAGGAAGTGTGGAATCGTTTCACAACTGACGCCGCCTGGCACACCGCAACGCAACAGAGTGTCTGAACGTCGTAATCGCACTTTATTAGATATGGTACGATCTATGATGTCTCTTACCGACTTACCGCTATCATTTTGGGGATATGCATTAGAAACTGCATCATTCACTTTAAATAGGGCACCGTCTAAATCCGTTGAGACGACACTGTATGAACTATGGTTTGGCAAGAACCTAAGTTGTCATTTCTTAAAGTTTGGGGCTGCGATACTTATGTCAAGAAACTTCAACCAGAAAAGCTCGAACCCAAAGCGGAGAAATGCGTATTCATAGGATACCCTAAGGAAACTATTGGGTATACCTTCTATCTTAGATCTGATGGTAAAACCTTTGTTGCCAAGAACAGATCCTTTCTAGAGAAAGAGTTTCTCTCGAAAGAAGTAAGTGGGAGGAAGGTAGAACTTGATGAGGTAATCACACCCCCTCTCGAACAGGATAGTAGCGCAGCGCAAGAAGTTGTTCCTGTGGCGCCTACACCAACTGAAGAGGAAGTTAATGATAATGATCATGGTGCTTCGGATCAAGTTACTACTGAGCCGCGAAGGTCCACAAGGGTACGCTCTGCACCAGAGTGGTACGGAAACCCTGTGATGGAAGTCATGTTGTTAGACAACGGTGAACCTTCGAACTATGAAGAAGCAATGGCGGGCCCGGATTCCAACAAATGGCTTGAAGCTATGAAATCCGAGATAGGATCCATGTATGAGAACAAAGTATGGACTTGGTGGACTTGCCGATGATCGGCGAGCCATAGAAAATAAATGGATCTTCAAGAAGAAGACTGATGCAAACGGTAATGTAACCGTTTATAGAGCTCGACTTGTCGCAAAGGGTTTTCGACAAATTCAAGGAATTGACTACGAAGAGACTTTCTCTCCCGTAGGGAAGCTGAAATCAGTCCGAATCATGTTAGCAATTGCCGCCTTTCATGATTATGAAATTTGGCAAATGGACGTCAAAACAGCGTTCCTTAACGGGAACCTTAAGGAAGAGTTGTATATGATGCAACCAGAAGGTTTTGTCAACCCTAAGGGTGCTAACAAAGTGTGTAAGCTCCAGCGCTCCATCTATGGGCTGGTGCAAGCATCTCGGAGTTGGAACATTCGCTTTAATGAGGTGATTAAAGCGTTTGGGTTCATACAGGTTTACTGAGAAGCCTATCTGTACAAGAAAGTGAGTGGGAGCTCTGTAGCTTTCCTCATACTGTATGTGGATGACATATTATTGATGGGGAATAATATAGAGATGTTGGAGAGCATAAAGGCCTATTTGAACAAGAGTTTTTCAAAGGACCTTGGAGAAGCTGCATACATATAAGGCCTCAAGATCTATAGAGATAGATCGAGACGCCTCATAGGTCTTTCGCAAAGTACATACCTTGACAAGATATTAAAGAAGTTCAATATCGAAAACTCAAAGAAAGGGTTCTTGCCAGTTTTGCAAGGTATGAGATTGAGTAAGACTCAGTCACCGACCACGGCAACAGATAGAGAGAAGATGAGTACTGTCCCCTACGCTTCAGTCGTAGGCTCTCTTATGTATGCCATGCTGTGTACCAAACCTGATATAAACCTTGCCATAAGTTTGGTAGGGAGGTACCAAAGTGATCCCGGTATGGAACACTGGACAGCGGCCAAGAATATCCTTAAGTACCTGAAGAGGACTAAGGAAATGTTTCTCGTTTATGGAGGTGACGAAGAGCTCGTCGTAAAGGGTTACGTCGACGCTAGCTTCAACACAGATTCGGATGACTCTAAGTCACAGACCGGATACATATATGTTTCGAATGGTGGGGCAGTGAGCTGGTGCAGCAACAAGCAAGAAGTCGTGGCAGCATCTACATGTGAAGCGGAGTACATAGCTGCTTCAGAAGCAGCTCATGAAGGAATTTGGATGAAGGATCTCATCACCGACCTTGGAGTGGTTCCAAGCGCGTTGGGTCCAATGACACTCTTCTGTGATAACACTGGGGACATTGCCATAGCCAAGGAGACCAGGTTTCACCGGAAGACAAAGCACATCAAACGCCGCTACAATTCCATCCAGGACCATGTCCAAAGTGGAGTAACAGAGATTTGTAAAGTACACACGGATCTGAATGTTGCAGACCCGTTTACTAAACCTCTTCCACGAGCAAAACATGATCAACACCATAATGCTATGGGTGTTCGATACATCACAATGTAACTAGATTATTGACTCTAGTGCAAGTGGGAGACTGTTGGAAATATGCCCTAGAGGCAATAATAAAATGGTTATTATCATATTTCCTTGTTCATGATAATCGTCTATTGTTCATGCTATAATTGTATTAACAAGAAACAGTAATACATGTGTGAATAAATAGATCACAATGTGTCCCTAGCAAGCCTCTAGTTGGCTAGCTCGTTGATCAATAGTTGGTCATGGTTTCCTGATCATGGGCATTGGATGTCATTGATAAGGGGATCACATCATTGGGAGAATGATGTGATGGACAAGACCCAATCCTAAGCATAACACTAGATCGTATTGTTCGTATGCTAAAGATTTTCTAACGTCAAGTGTCTTTTCCTTCGACCGTGAGATTGTGCAACTCCCGGATACCGTAGGAGTGCTTTGGGTGTATCAAACGTCACAACGTAACTGGGTGACTATAAAGGTGCACTAGGGGTACCTCCGAAAGTGTCTGTTGGGTTGGTACGAATCGAGATCGGGATTTGTCACTCCGTGTGACGGAGCGGTATCTCTGGGCCCACTCGGTAGAACATCATCATGAGCTCAGTGTGACTAAGGATTTAGTCACACTATGACGTGCTACGGAACGAGTAAAGAGACTTACCCATAACGAGATTGAACAAGGTATAGGTATACCGACGATGAATCTCGGGCAAGTTCTATACCGACAAACAAAGGGAATTGTATATGGGATTGATTGAATCCTTGACATCGTGGTTCATCCGATGAGATCATCGTGGAGAAAGTGGGATCCACCATGGATATCCAGACCCCGCTGATGGTTATTGGCCGGAGAGGTGTCTCGGTCATGTCTGCCTGTCTCCCGAACCCGTAGGGTCTACACACTTAAGGTTCGATGACGCTAGGGTTATAGGGAATTGTTATACGAGGTTACCGAAAGTTGTTCGGAGTCCCGGATGAGATCCCGGACGTCACGAGGAGCTCTGGAATGGTCCAGAGGTAAAGATTGATATATAGGATGGATCGTTTTGGACACCGGAAATGTTTCGGGCGTCACCGGTAATGTACCGGGACCACCGGGACCACTGGAAGTGGTCCCGGGGGTCCACGAGCCCCAAGAGGTAGCATGGGCCAAAAGAGGGAGGGCAACTAGCCCAAAGTGGGCTGGTGCGCCTCCCACAAGGAGGCCCAAGGCGCAGGAGGGGAAAGGGGGGGAAACCCTAGGCACTGGTGGGCCTAAGGCCCACCTAGGGGTGCGCTACCCCTCCCCCTTGCCCTGGCCGCCGCACCTCCCATCTAGGGGGCTGCCGCACCACCTAGGATGGGAACCCTAGGGGTGGCACCCCCCCTCCTCCTATATATAGTGGGGGTTTTGGCGCTGTTTTGCACACAGTTTTCCATCTCCCTCGGCGCAGCCCTGCCCCCTTCTTCCTCCTCTCCCACGGTGCTTGGCGAAGCCCTGCCGGGAGACCTCGTCTCTCCATCGACACCACGCCGTCGTGCTGCCGGAGATCTTCCCCAACCTCTCCCTCCTCCTTGTTGTGTCAAGGTGCGGGAGATGTCAACGGGCTGCACGTGTGTTGAACGCGGAGGTGCCGTGGTTCGGCACTAGATCGGAATCACACCGCGATCTGAATCGCCACGAGTACGACTCCATCAACTGAGTTCTAGCAACGCTACCGCTTAGCGATCTTCAAAGGTATGAATATGCACTCACCCCTCTCTCGTTGCTGGTCTCTCTATAGGAAGATCTGAATATGCGTAGGATTTTTTTTGAATTTATGCTATGTAACCCAACATCTCCGAAGGTGTCCGTTGAGTTAGTATGGATCAAGACTGGGATTTGTCACTCAGTGTGACGGAGAGGTATCTCGAGGCCCACTCAGTAATACAACATCACACACAAGCCTTGCAAGCAATGTGGCTAAGTGTAAGTCACGGGATCTTGTATTACAGAACGAGTAAAGAGACTTGCCGGTAACTAGATTGAAATAGGTATGCAGATACCGACGATCGAATCTCGGGCAAGTAACATACCGGAGGACAAAGGGAATGCCATATGGGATTATATGAATCCTTGACACTGAGGTTCAACCGATAAGATCTTCGGAGAATATGTAGGATCCAATATGGGCATCCAGGTCCTGCTATTGCTTATTGATCGAGGAGTACCTCGGGGCATGTCTACATAGTTCTCGAACCCGCAGGGTGTGCACACTTAAGGTTCGGCGATGTTTTAGTATAGTTGAGTTATATGTGTGGTTACTGAATGTTGTTCGGAGTCCCGAATGATATCACGGACGTCACGAGGGTTTCCAGAATGGTCCGGAGACTAAGATTGATATATAGGATGACTTCATTTGGTTACCGGAAAGTTTTCGGGCATTACTGGGAATGTACCGGGAGTGACAAATGGGTTCCGGAAGTTCACCGGGAGGGGGGAAACCCTCCAGGGGGAAGCCCAAAGGACCTATGGGTGGTGCACCAGGCCTTAGTGGTCTGGTGGGACAGCCCAAGAGGGCCTATGCGCCATGAAGAGAAAAACCAAAGAAAAAAGTGGGAAGGAAGAGAAGGACTCTACTTTCCAATCCTAGTTGGACTAGGATTAGAGTAGGACTCCTCCTCCTCCTAGCCGGCGCACCCTTGAGGGCTTGGCCCTCAAGGCAAGCCTCCTCCCCCTCCCTCCTATATATAGTGGTGATTTAGGGCTGATTTGAGACAACTTTTGCCACGTGCAACTCAGATCTAGACACCATAGTTTTACCTCTAGATCGTATTTCCACGGAGCTCGGGCTGTAATGCCCTGGACACAGCCGCCGGCGGTCGTTACTCCTGGCGAGATCTAGACTGGCGCCACATATCAATACTAGTCTTTTCTGCGCACTTTGTCCTCACTCATGCGCACCCGGGATCAACTTCCCGGTCGGTCACCCATCCTAGAACTACTCCAAGCCGAGCACGCTTAACTTGTGAGTTCTGTTCGAATGGGCTCCCGAAAAAGAAGGAATTCCTTATTGATATAAGTTCTCTGATACCAACTTGTAACGACCAAGACGCGGTCCTTTCCGATCTGGGGGTCGAGGCCCCCTAAAAGGAAAGAAGCGCATCTAAGCATTTTGCAAGCGAGTAACATAGCACAAATAATAATAAAAGTAGACAATTCGGGATTCAACTCTCTTCTCATTAATAACTCAGAGTACATCACAGATACAATCAAGGTAGTTCCGCTACGGACTACAAAACATGGAAATGCTATGCTACCCGGCCTGCAGGCCCACGATCACGACCACGCCTCAGTCCTGTGGATAGTTCACGTAGAGGCGGTCTGTCTGTTGGGGAACGTCGCATGGGAAACAAAAATTTTCCTACGCGCACGAAGACCTATCATGGTGATGTCCATCTACGAGAGGGGATTTCCGATCTATGTACCCTTGTAGATCGCACAGCAGAAGCGTTAGTGAACGCGGTTGATGTAGTGGAACGTCCTCACGTCCCTCGATCCGCCCCGCGAACCATCCCGCGATCCGTCCCACGATCTAGTGCCGAACGGACGGCACCTCCGCGTTCAGCACACGTACAGCTCGACGATGATCTCGGCCTTCTTGATCCAGCAAGAGAGAGGGAGAGGTAGATGAGTTCTCCGGCAGCGTGACGGCGCTCCGGAGGTTTGTGGTGATCTGATCTCGGCAGGGCTCCGCCCGAGCTCCGCAGAAACGCGATCTAGAGGAAAAACCGTGGAGGTATGTGGTCGGGCTGCCGTGGAAAAGTCGTCTCAAATCAGCCCTAAAACCTCCGTATATATAGGTGGGAGAGGGGGGCCTTGCCTTGAGGCTCAAGGAGCCCCAAGGGGGTCAGCCGAGCCAAGGGGGGAAGTCCTCCCCTTCCAAACCGAATCCAACTAGGTTTGGAAGGTGGAGTCCTTCTCTCCTTTCCCACCTCCTTTTTTTTCTTTCTCTTTGATTTCTTATCCTTTGGCGCATAGGGCCTTCTTGGGCTGTCCCACCAGCCCACTAAGGGCTGGTGCGCCACCCCCAAGGCCTATGGGCTTCCCCGGGGTGGGTTGCCCCCCCGGTGAACACCCGGAACCCATTCGTCATTCCCGGTACATTGCCGGTAACTCCGAAAACCTTCCGGTAATCAAATGAGGTCATCCTATATATCAATCTTCGTTTCTGGACCATTCCGGAAACCCTCGTGATGTCCGTGATATCATCCGGGACTCCGAACAACATTCGGTAACCAACCACATAACTCAAATACGCATAAAACAACGTTGAACCTTAAGTGTGCAGACCCTGCGGGTTCGAGAACTATGCAGACATGACCCGAGTGACTCCTCGGTCAATATCCAATAGCGGGACCTGGATGCCCATATTGGATCCCACATATTCTACGAAGATCTTATCGTTTGAACCTTAGTGCCAAGGATTCAGATAATCCCGTATGTCATTCCCTTTGTCCTTCGGTATGTTACTTGCCCGAGATTCGATCGCCAGTATCCGCATACCTACTTCAATCTCGTTTACCGGCAAGTCTCTTTACTCGTTCCGTAATACAAGATCCCGCAACTTACACTAAGTCACTTTGCTTGCAAGGCTTGTGTGTGATGTTGTATTACCGAGTGGGCCCCAAGATACCTCTGCGTCACACGGAGTGACAAATCCCAGTCTCGATCCATACTAACTCAACGAACACCTTCGGATATACCTGTAGAGCATGTTTATAGTCACCCAGTTACGTTGTGACATTTGATACACACAAAGCATTCCTCCGGTGTCACTGAGTTATATGATCTCATGGTCAAAGGAACAAATACTTGACACGCAGAAAACAGTAGCAACAAAATGACACGATCAACATGCTACGTCTATTAGTTTGGGTCTAGTCCATCACGTGATTCTCTTAATGACGTGATCCAGTTATCAAGCAACAACACCTCATACATAATCAGAAGACCCTAACTATCTTTGATCAACTGGCTAGCCAACTAGAGGCTTGCTAGGGACAGTGTTTTGTCTATGTATCCACACATGTATATAAGTCTTCATTCAATACAATTATAGCATGGATAATAAACGATTATCTTGATACAGGAATTATAATAATAACTATATTTATTATTGCCTCTAGGGCATAATTGCATCAGTCTCCCACTTGCACTAGAGTCAATAATCTAGCCCTCACATCATCATGCGAATTACATTGTAATAAATCTAACACCCATACAGTTCTGGTGTTGATCATGCTTTGCCCGTGGAAGAGGTTTAGTCAGCGGGTCTGCTACATTCAGATCCGTGTGCACTTTGCATATACTTACGTCCTCCCCTTCGACGTAGTCGCGGATGAGGTTGAAGCGTCGTTTGATGTGTCTGGTCTTCTTGTGAAACCGTGGTTCCTTTGCTAAGGCAATGGCACCCGTGTTGGCACAGAACAAGGTTATTGGATTCAGTGCGCTTGGCACCACTCCAAGATCCGTCATGAACTGCTTCATCCAGACACCCTCCTTAGCTGCCTCCGAGGCAGCCATGTACTCTGCTTCACATGTAGAATCTGCTACGACGCTTTGCTTGGAACAACACCAGCTTACCGCACCCCCATTAAGAATAAATACGTATCCGGTCTGTGACTTAGAGTCGTCCGGATCTGTGTCAAAGCTTGCATCAACGTAACCCTTTACGGCGAGCTCTTCGTCACCTCCATACACGAGAAACATCTCCTTAGTCCTTTTCAGGTACTTCAGGATATTCTTGACCGCCGTCCAGTGATCCACTCCTGGATTACCCTGGAACCTGCCTGCCATACTTATGGCCAGGCTAACGTCCGGTCTAGTGCACAACATTGCATACATGATAGAACCTATGGCTGAAGCATAGGGGACGGTGCTCATATGCTCTCTACCCTTATCAGTTGCTGGGCACTGAGTCTTACTCAATCTTGTACCTTGTAAAACTGGCAAGAACCCTTTCTTGGACTGTTCCATTTTGAACCTCTTCAAAACTTTATCAAGGTATGTGCTTTGTGAAAGTCCTATCAGGCGTTTTGATCTATCCCTGTAGATCTTAATGCCTAGAATGTAAGCAACTTCTCCTAGGTCCTTCATAGAGAAACTTTTATTCAAGTAATCCTTTATGCTCTCCAAAAACTCTACGTTGTTTCCAATCAGCTATATGTCATCCACATATAATATTAGAAACGCCACAGAGCTCCCACGCACTTTCTTGTAAATACAAGATTCTCCAACCACTTGTATAAACCCAAATGCTTTGATCACCTCATCAAAGCGTTTGTTCCAACTCCGAGATGCTTGCACCAGTCCATACATGGATCGCTGGAGCTTGCACACCTTGTTAGCATTCTTAGGATCGACAAAACCTTTGGGTTGCATCATATACAACTCTTCCTTAAGGAAACCGTTAAGGAACGCCATTTTGACATCCATCTGCGAGATTTCATAATCGAAAAATGCAGCTATTGCTAACATGATTCTGACGGACTTAAGCATCGCTACGGGTGAGAATGTCTCATCGTAGTCAACTCCTTGAACTTGTGAAAAAACCCTTTGCCACAAGTCGAGCTTTATAAACGGTCACATTGCCGTTAGCGTCCGTCTTCTTCTTAAAGATCCATTTGTTCTGAATAGCCTTGCGGCCCTCAGGTAGTACTTCCAAAGTCCACACTTTGTTTTCATACATGGATCCTATCTCGGACTTCATGGCCTCTAGCCATTTGTTGGAATCTGGGCCCACCATTGCTTCTTCATAATTTGCAGGTTCATTGTTGTCTAACAACATGATTGACAAAACGGGATTACCGTACCACTCTGGAGCAGCACGTGGTCTCGTCGACCTGCGTGGTTCGACAGGAACTTGAACCGGAGTTTCATGATCATCATCATTAACTTCCTCCTCAACTGGCGTCGCAACGACAGGGGTTCCCCCTTGCCCTGCGCCACCATCTAGAGGGATGAGAGGTTCGACAACCTCATCAAGTTCTATCTTCCTCCCACTCAATTCTCTCGAGAGAAACTCCTTCTCGAGAAAAGCTCCGTTTTTAGCAACAAACACTTTGCCCTCGGATTTGAGATAGAAGGTGTACCTGATGGGGTCATAGTCCTAGGGTAGGGTCATAGGCCTGCCATGCAGGTCCTACCCAAGGACTACCCCTCACAGAGGACAGGGCCCTTAGTCAGTCCTGACTGACTTAAGGAGTCCCCATCATCCAGTCGGTAACAGGTCCTCAATCATCCAGTCGGAGACTAGCATTCGGAGAATACCAAGCTAACCGACTGGATACACTCGGTACATCGTAACCTCTGTGGAGGGAAACGGCCGTACGTTTCCGGGTGCATTTATTAGTATTTAGAGCATATGTTACCTGTAACGTACGCATTCAATCCCCACTACTCCACCCCTGTACCGGAACCGTTGTGGAGGGCAGCGCACTCTATATAAGCCGCCCTCCCCCACTGGTAGAGGGGTTAGAAAATCATTGTATTCCATATTCCACTCGACAACAAGCTCTGAGAGCACTGAGACGTAGGGCTGTTACCTCCACCGCCGAGGGGCCTGAACTCATACAACCTTGCCGTAGCTAGGACTCTGCCCATCTCATCCGTACCCTACACATCTACTGCCAGGCTTATACCCACGACAGTTGGCGCCCACCGTGGGGCAGGAGTCTAAGCGACTTCCAGCGAGTTTGCGACTACTTCTTTTCGTCATGTCGTCCGGTGGAGATTCGAGCATGGGTCACCAGATCTTCTTCGGCGCTCTCTCCTTCATCGTCGACGACTCGGCGTGGCTTCGGGATGCGCCCCTCGACATCGAGGAGCTTCCCCGTCGCGGGGCTATGCACTTCCGTGCCGGCGCCCGCGGCATTCTTCTTCTCCAGCGGTCGGCTCCCGTGTCGACCTACACCGCCGTCACGCGCCGCGTCAAGCGGTCCCGCCGTCCGCGGCTCCAGCGTTGGGTGCAACACGCCCAGGCGCGCCAGAACGCATCTTCGCAAGTGGCGGTTCTTGAGTCCGTTGTGGTTGCCCCGTCGGCCCAGCACTCGGACTCGGTTCCGACTGAGTTTCCTTCCGAGTATGCGGGTCACGGGCCCGCAGCAGAAGTACACATGGCCTACTCCCATGAAGATCCCCGTCAGGCTGGCCGGAACGAGCACGAGATCGGCGAAGCGTCCGGCGCACGTCGTCCACCTCGCCGTTCTGCTAGTCGGCACACTCGGCGGAGCAACGTGGAGCTGTTCCGCACACCCCTCCTCAACTTGGCTGCAGCTGCCAAGATAGCCGATTCCCTCCAGCCGACTGATTCAGAGGCTGGTAGAGGGATCGAGCAGATCCGAGCCCTGTTGCACACGACGCAGCAGCAGAATTCGGCAGTCTCCCAGCCGCACAACCGGATCTATAACAGTTCCGTCCACGCGAATACGCATCGGTCGGTTCACAGCCCTGGTTCCCATCAGCGCCACAGGGGAGGCAGTCGTTCCATGATTCATGAAGATCGCCGCCGCTCACGCACCCCTCCGCGGGGTGGGCCATATGGGTCCCGACATCATGATGATCGGCGTTCAGTCGGCGACACTTACGACCCAAGACCCGACGCAAGAGGACATATTGCACAGCGAAGAGTCGACAGAGGTCAAGCCCACCGCGATGGTCGCGATACCGACCGTCCGAGTGGAAGCAGGGCCACCGTGTCTGGGCCCGAGTGTTTCAGTCGAGCCATCCGTTCGACTGACATCCCTCCCAACTTCCGATTGGCGACGGGAATTAGCAAGTTCATAGGAGAGTCCAAGCCAGAAACATGGCTAGATGACTACCGAGTGGCGGTCCAGATCGGAGGAGGGGACGACCATGTTGCCATGAAGCACCTCCCTATGATGCTCGACGGGTCGGCGCGAGCGTGGCTAAACCAGTTGGCCCCCTCAAGCATCTACAGTTGGGCAGATCTGGCCCGAGTGTTCATCAGGACCTTCGAAGGGACGTGCAAGCGCCCTGCTGGCCTTGTGGAGCTCCAGCACTGCGTCCAGAAGCAGAATGAGCCCCTGCGTGACTTCATCCAGCGCTGGACAACTCTCTATCACATGGTGGAGAACGTCACCGAGCATCAAGCAGTCTGCGCTTTCAAGGCAGGCGTGCGGTACAGGGATCTGTACCTGAAGTTCGGCCGAACAGGCGACATTTCCATGAGCAAGATGATGGAGATAGCAACACGCTACGCAAATGGCGAAGAAGAGGACCGCATCCGGAGCGGCAAGCACAAAACAGTCGCTGATGGCGATGGGGGCAACACTCGGAAGCAGAAGCAGAAAGTTCCGACCGCTCCGCAAGCGGAGGCTGCAGCCGTAACCAATGCCAAGTTCAAGGGTAAAGGGAAGGCTCAGTTCACCCCCAAGAAGAAGCAGTTCAATAACCCCATCCTGGACCAGCCATGTCCGGTTCATACGAAGATGGACGAAGAAGGCAACCCCATATATGGAAACATACCACTCGACAGTGTCGCCTCCTGATCCAGGGGTTCAGCGAAGGGCAACCGAGTGAGAAGGACCATGAACAGGATGAGGAGGATAAGGAGGATCCGTTCCCCCAGGTCCATGCAACCCTGATGATCTTTGCTGACGTCGAGAGCAAGAGACGACTGAAGCTGGTTAACAGAGAGGTGAATATGGCCACCCCTTCCAACCCCAAGTTCCTCAAATGGTCTCAAACTGCGATCACCTTCCACCAGTCGGATCATCCGGCACATGTACCCACCCCGGGGAGACAGGCCCTGGTCGTCGACCCGGTGGTAGAAGGAGTCCGACTACGCAAAGTCCTCATGGATGGCGGCAGCGGCTTGAACATCATGTACGCCGACACCCTCAAGGGGATGGGCATCCCGATGTCCAAACTCAGCGAGAGCAGCATGTAGTTCCACGGAGTCGTCCCTGGACGGAAGGCCAAGTCACTCGGCCAGATCGCGTTGGACGTCGTTTTCGGCTCCGACAAGAACTTCCGCAAGGACAAGCTGACGTTCGAAGTGGTTGACTTCCAGAGCGCTTATCACGCAATTCTGGATCGCCCAGCGTATGCGCACTTCATGGCCCGTCCATGTTACGTGTACCTGAAGTTGAAGATGCCGGGCCCGAAAGGTGTGATTGATGGGGAACGTCGCATGGGAAACAAAAAATTTCCTACGCGCACGAAGACCTATCATGGTGATGTCCATCTACGAGAGGGGATGAGTGATCTACGTACCCTTGTAGACCGTGCAACAGAAGCGTTAGAGAACGCGGTTGATGTAGTGGAACGTCCTCACGTCCCTCGATCCGCCCCGCGAACAATCCCGCGATCAGTCCCACGATCTAGTACCGAACGGACGGCACCTCCGCGTTCAGCACACGTACAGCTCGACGATGATCTCGGCCTTCTTGATCCAGCAAGAGAGACGGAGAGGTAGAAGAGTTCTCCGGCAGCGTGACGGTGCTCCGATGATTGGTGATGACCTTGTCTCAGCAGGGCTCCGCCCGAGCTCTGCAGAAACGCGATCTAGAGGAAAAACTGTGGAGGTATGTGGTCGGGCTGTCGTGGAAAAGTCGTCTCAAATCAGCCCTAAAACCTCCGTATATATAGGTGGGAGGGAGGGGGCCTTGCCTTGGGGCTCAAGGAGCCCCAAGGGGGTCGGCCGAGTCCAAGGGGGAGGACTCCCCCCCCCCAAACCGAGTTGGACTAGGTTTGGTGGGAGGGAGTCCCCCTTCCTTCCCACCTCCTCCTTTTTTTTCTTTCTCTCTTGATTTTCTTCTCCTTGGCGCATAGGGCACTTGTGGGCTGTCCCACCAGCCCACTAAGGGCTGGTGTGTCTCCCCCAAGGCCTATGGGCTTCCCCGGGGTGGGTTGCCCCCCCGGTGAACTCCCGGAACCCATTCGTCATTCCCAGTACATTCCCGGTAACTCCGAAAACCTTCCGTTAATCAAATGAGGTCATCCTATATATCAATCTTCGTTTCCGGACCATTCCGGAAACCCTCGTGACGTCCGTGATCTCATCCGGGACTCCGAACTACATTCGGTAACCAACGATATAACTCAAATACGCATAAAACAACGTCGAACCTTAAGTGTGCAGACCCTGCGGGTTCGAGAACTATGTAGACATGACCCGAGAGACTCCTCGGTCAATATCCAATAGTGGGACCTGGATGCCCATATTGGATCCTACATATTCTACGAAGATCTTATCATTTGAACCTCAGTGCCAAGGATTCATATAATCCCGTATGTCATTCCCTTTGTCCTTCGGTATGTTACTTGCCCGAGATTCGATCGTCAATATCCGCATACCTATTTCAATCTCGTTTACCGACAAGTCTCTTTACTCATTCCGTAATACAAGATCCCGCAACTTACACTAAGTTACATTGCTTGCAAGGCTTGTGTGTGATGTTGTATTGCCGAGTGGGCCCCGAGATACCTCTCCGTCACACGGATTGACAAATCCCAGTCTTGATCCATCCTAACTCAACTAACACCTTCGGAGATACCTGTAGAGCACCTTTATAGTCACCCAGTTACGTTGCGACGTTTGATACACACAAAGAATTCCTCCGGTGTCAGTGAGTTATATGATCTCATGGTCATAGGAACAAATACTTAACACGCAGAAAACAGTAGCAACAAAATGACACGATCAACATGCTACGTCTATTAGTTTGGGTCTAGTCCATCACGTGATTCTCCTAATGACGTGATCCAGTTATCAAGCAACAACACCTTGTTCATAATCAGAAGACACTGACTATCATCGATCAACTGGCTAGCCAACTAGAGGCATGCTAGGGACGGTGTTTTGTCTATGTATCCACACATGTAAATGAGTCTTCATTCAATACAATTATAGCATGGATAATAAACGATTATCTTGATACAGGAATTATAATAATAACTATATTTATTATTGACTCTAGGGCATAATTCCAACAGTCTCCCACTTGCACTAGAGTCAATAATCTAGCCCTCACATCACCATGTGAATTACATTGTAATAAATCTAACACCCATACAGTTCTGGTGTCGATCATGTTTTGGCCGTGGAAGAGGTTTAGTCAGCGGGTCTGCTACATTCAGATCCGTGTGCACTTTGCATATATTTACGTCCTCTTCCTCGACGTAGTCGCGGATGAGGTTGAAGCGTCGTTTGATGTGTCTGGTCTTCTTGTGAAACCGTGGTTCCTTTGCTAAGGCAATGGCACCCGTGTTGTCACAGAATAAGGTTATTGGATTCACTGCGCTTGGCACCACTCCAAGATCCGTCATGAACTGCTTCGTCCAGACACCCTCCTTAGCCGCCTCCGAGGCAGCCATGTACTCCGCTTCACATGTAGAATCTGCTACGACGCTTTGCTTGGAACTGCACCAGCTTACTGCACCCCCATTAAGAATTAATACGTATCCGGTTTGCGACTTAGAGTCGTCCGGATCTGTGTCAAAGCTTTCATCGACGTAACCTTTTACGGCGAGCTCTTCATCACCTCCATATACGAGAAACATCTCCTTAGTCCTTTTCAGGTACTTCAGGATATTCTTGACCGCTGTCCAGTGATCCACTCCTGGATTACTCTGGAACCTACCTGCCATACTTATGGCCACGCTAACATCCGGTCTAGTGCACAACATTGCATACATGATAGAACCTATGGCTGAAGCATAGGGGACGGAGCGCATATGCTCTCTATCTTCATCAGTTGCTGGGCACTGAGTCTTACTCAATCTCGTACCTTGTAAAACTGGCAAGAACCCTTTCTTGGACTGTTCCATTTTGAACCTCTTCAAAACTTTATCAAGGTATGTGCTTTGTGAAAGTCCTATCAGGCGTTTTGATCTATCCCTATAGATCTTAATGCCTAGAATGTAAGCAGCTTCTCCTAGGTCCTTCATAGAGAAACTTTTATTCAAGTAACCTTTTATGCTCACCAAAAGCTCTACGTTGTTTCCAATCAGTAATATGTCATCCACATATAATATTAGAAACGCCACAGAGCTCCCACTCACTTTCTTGTAAATACAAGATTCTCCAACCACTTGTATAAACCCAAATGCTTTGATCACCTCATCAAAGCGTTTGTTCCAACTCCGAGATGCTTGCACCAATCCATAAAAGGATCGCAGGAGCTTGCACACCTTGTTAGCATTCTCAGGATCGGCAAAACCTTCGGGTTGCATCATATACAATTCTTCCTTAAGGAAACCGTTAAGGAACGCCGTTTTGACATCCATCTGCCAGATTTCATAATCGAAAAATGCAGCTATTGCTAACATGATTCTGACGGACTTAAGCATCGCTACGGGTGAGAAAGTCTCATCGTAGTCAACTCCTGGAACTTGTGAAAAACCCTTTGCCACAAGTCGAGCTTTATAAACGGTCACATTACCGTCAGCGTCCGTCTTCTTCTTAAAGATCCATTTGTTCTGAATAGCCTTGCGGCCCTCAGGTAGTATCTCCAAAGTCCACACTTTGTTCTCATACATGGATCCTATCTCGGACTTCATGGCTTCTAGCCATTTGTTGGAATCTGGGCCCACCATTGCTTCTTCATAATTTGCAGGTTCATTGTTGTCTAACAACATGATTGATAAGACGGGATTACCGTACCACTCTGGAGCAGCACGTGATCTCGTCGACCTGCGTGGTTCAACAGAAACTTGAACTGGAGTTTCATGATCATCATCATTAACTTCCTCCTCAACCGGCGTCCAAACGACAGAGGTTTCCCCTTGCCCAGCGCCACCATCCAGAGGGATGAGAGGTTCGACAACCTCGTCAAGTTCTATCTTCCTCCCACTCAATTCTCTCGAGAGAAACTCCTTCTCGAGAAAAGCTCCGTTCTTAGCAACAAACACTTTGCCCTCGGATTTGAGATAGAAGGTGTACCCAACTGTCTCTTTTGGGTAACCTATGAAGACGCACTTCTCCGCTTTGGGTTCTAGCTTTTCAGGCTGAAGCTTTTTGACATAAGCATCACATCCCCAAACTTTAAGAAACGACAACTTTGGCCTTTTGCCATACCACAGTTCGTATGGTGTCGTCTCAACGGATTTTGATGGTGCCCTATTTAAAGTGAATGCAGCTGTTTCTAATGCATAACCCCAAAATGATAACGGCAAATCAGTAAGAGACATCATAGATCGCACCATCTCTAACAAAGTACGATTACGACGTTCGGACACACCATTACGCTGTGGTGTTCCAGGCGGTGTTAACTGTGAAACAATTCCACATTTTCTTAAGTGATCACCAAACTCGAAACTCAGATATTCACCCCCACGATCATACCGTAGGAACTTGATCTTCTTGTTACGATGATTTTCCACTTCACTCTGAAATTGCTTGAACTTTTCAAATGTTTCAGACTTGTGCTTCATCAAGTAGACATAACCATACCTACTCAAATCGTCAGTGAAGGTGAGAAAATAACGATATCCGCCGCGTGCCTCCACGCTCATTGGACCACACACATCGGTATGTATGATTTCCAATAAGTCACTTGCACGCTCCATTGTTCCGGAGAACGGATTCTTAGTCATCTTGCCCATGAGGCATGGTTCGCACGTGTCAAGTGAATCAAAGTCAAGTGACTCCAAAAGTCCATCAGCATGGAGTTTCTTCATGCGCTTTACACCAATATGACCCAAGCGGGAGTGCCACAAAAATATGGCGCTATCATTGTTTACTCTAACTCTTTTGGTCTCAATGTTATGTATATGCGTATCGCTATCAAGATTCAATATGAACAATCCTCTCACATTCGGTGCATGACCATAAAAGATGTTACTCATAGAAATAGAACAACCATTATTCTCTCACTTAAAAGAGTAACCGTCTCGCAATAAACAAGATCCAGATATAATGTTCATGCTCAACGCAGGCACTAAATAACAATTATTGAAGTTCATAACTAATCCCGATGGTAACTGAAGTGAAACTGTGCCGACGGCGATTGCATCAACCTTGGAACCATTTCCTACGCGCATCGTCACTTCATCTTTTGCCAGCCTTTGCCTATTCCGCAGTTCCTGTTTCGAGTTGCAAATATGAGCAACAGAACCGGTATCGAATACCCAGGCACTACTACGAGAGCCGGCTAAGTACACATCAATAACATGTATATCAAATATACCTGATTTTTCTTTGCCCGC
Organism: Hordeum vulgare subsp. vulgare; assembly: GCF_904849725.1. Classification (NCBI taxonomy): domain Eukaryota; kingdom Viridiplantae; phylum Streptophyta; class Magnoliopsida; order Poales; family Poaceae; genus Hordeum; species Hordeum vulgare. The sequence continues at coordinate 539,686,986 of NC_058521.1, forward strand.
CTTCTTATCTGCCAGATACTTGGGGCAATTGTGCTTCCAGTGACCCATACCCTTGCAATAGTAACACTCCGTTTCAGGCTTAGGTCCAGCTTTGGGTTTCTTCGGCGGATTGGCAACAGGCTTGCTGCTCTTCTTCGAATTGCCCTTCTTGCCTTTGCCGTTTCTCTTGAAACTAGTGGTCTTATTCACCATCAACACTTGATGCTCTTTACGGAGTTCAGACTCTGCGACTTTCAGCATCGCAAACAACTCGCCGGGAGACTTGTTCATCCCTTGCATGTTGTAGTTCAACACAAAGCCTTTATAGCTTGGCGGCAGTGATTGAAGGATTCTGTCAGTGATAGCCTCTTGCGGGAGCTCAATCCCCAGCTCAGCTAGACGGTTTGAGTACCCAGACATTTTGAGCACATGTTCACTGACAGGCGAGTTCTCTTCCATCTTGCAAGCATAGAATTTATCGGAGTTCTCATACCTCTCGATCCGGGCGTTCTTTAGAAAGATAAACTTCAACTCCTGGAACATCTCAAATGCTCCATGATGCTCAAAGCGACGTTGAAGTCCCGGTTCTAAGCCATACAAGACTGCACATTGAACTATTGAGTAGTCCTCCTTACGTGCTAACCAAGCGTTCTTAACATCCTGATCAACCGTAGCGGGTGGTTCATCTCCTAGCGCAGCATTAAGGACATAATCCTTCTTCCCAGCTTGTAAGATTAGCTTAAGATTACGAGCCCAGTCTACAAAGTTGCTTCCATCATCTTTCAACTTAGCTTTCTCTAGGAACGTATTAAAATTCAGGATGACTGTCGCGTGAGCCACGATCTACAACACAAATATATTCAAAGTGGACTTAGACTATGTTCAAGATAATTAGAGTTTAACTTAATCAAATTATATGCTAAACTCCCACTCAAAAAGTACATCTCTCTAGTCATTTGAGTGGTTCATGATCCACTTACACTATCCCAAGTCCGATCATCACGCGAGTTGAGTATAGTTTCAGTGGTAAGCATCCCTATGCTAATCATATCATCTATATGATTCATGATCGACCTTTCGGTCTCATGTGTTCCGAGGCCATGTCTGCACATGCTAGGCTCGTCAAGCTTAACCCGAGTGTTCCGCGTGCGCAACTGTTTTGCAACCGTTGTATGTGAACGTTGAGTCTATCACACCTGATCATCACGTGGTGTCTCGAAACGACGAACTGTAGCAACGGTGCACAATCGGGGAGAACACAATTTCGTCTTGAAATTTTAGAGGTGCATAAAAGGATTAACATCACATGCAATTCATAAGTGACATGATATGGCCATCATCACGTGCTTCTTGATCTCCATCACCAAAGCACCGGCACGATCTTCTTGTCACCGGCGCCACACCATGATCCTCTGACTTAACGTGTTGCCATCAGGGTTGTCGTGCGACTCATGCTATTACTACCAAAGCTACATCCTAGCAAAATAGTAAACGCATCTGCAAGCACAAACGTTAGTATAAAGACAACCCTATGGCTCCTGCCGGTTGCCGTACCATCGACGTGCAAGTCGATATTTCTAGTACAACATGATCATCTCATACATCCAATATATCACATCACATCGTTGGCCATATCACATCACAAGCATACCCTGCAAAAACAAGTTATACGTCCTCTAATTTTGTTGTTGCATGTTTTACGTGGTGACCAAGGGCATCTAGTAGGATCGCATCTTACTTACGCAAACACCACAACGGAGATATATGAGTTGCTATTTAACCTCATCCAAGGACCTCCTCGGTCAAATCCGATTCAACTAAAGTTGGAGAAACCATCACTTGCCAGTCATCTTTGAGCAAAGGGGGTTACTCGTAACGATGAAACCAGTCTCTCGTAAGCGTACGAGTAATGTCGGTCCAAGCCGCTTCAATCCAACAATACCGCGAAATCAAGAAAAGACTAAGGAGGGCAGCAAAACGCACATCACCGCCCACAAAAACTTTTGTGTTCTACTCGAGAAGACATCTACGCATGAACCTAGCTCATGATGCCACTGATGGGGAACGTCGCATGGGAAACAAAAAATTTCCTACGCGCACGAAGACCTATCATGGTGATGTCCATCTACGAGAGGGGATGAGTGATCTACGTACCCTTGTAGACCGTACAGCAGAAGCGTTAGAGAACACGGTTGATGTAGTGGAACGTCCTCACGTCCCTCGATCCGCCCCGCGAACAATCCCGCGATCAGTCCCACGATCTAGTACCGAACGGACGGCACCTCCGCGTTCAGCACACGTACAGCTCGACGATGATCTCGGCCTTCTTGATCTAGCAAGAGAGACGGAGAGGTAGAAGAGTTCTCCGGCAGCATGACGGCGCTCCGGAGGTTGGTGATGACCTTGTCTCAGCAGGGCTCCGCCCGAGCTCTGCAGAAACGCGATCTAGAGGAAAAACTGTGGAGGTATGTGGTCGGGCTGCCGTGGAAAAGTCGTCTCAAATCACTCCTAAAACCTCCGTATATATAGGTGGGAGGGAGGGGGCCTTGCCTTGGGGCTCAAGGAGCCCCAAGGGGGTCGGCCGAGTCCAAGGGGGAGGACTCTCCCCCCCCCAAACCGAGTTGGACTAGGTTTGGTGGGAGGGAGTCCCCCTTCCTTCCCACCTCCTCCTTTTTTTTTCTTTCTCTCTTGATTTTCTTCTCCTTGGCGCATAGGGCACTTGTGGGCTGTCCCACCAGCCCACTAAGGGCTGGTGTGTCTCCCCCAAGGCCTATGGGCTTCCCCGGGGTGGGTTTCCCCCCCGGTGAACTCCCGGAACCCATTCGTCATTCCCGGTACATTCCCGGTAACTCCGAAAACCTTCCGGTAATTAAATGAGGTCATCCTATATATCAATCTTCATTTCCGGACCATTCCGGAAACCCTCGTGACGTCCGTGATCTCATCCGGGACTCCGAACAACATTCGGTAACCAACCATATAACTCAAATACGCATAAAAGAACATCGAACCTTAAGTGTGCACACCCTGCGGGTTCGAGAACTATGCACACATGACCCGAGTGACTCCTCGGTCAATATCCAATAGCGGGACCTGGATGCCCATATTGGATCCCACATATTCTACGAAGATCTTATCGTTTGAACCTCAGTGCCAAGGATTCATATAATCCCGTATGTCATTCCCTTTGTCCTTCGGTATGTTACTTGCCCGAGATTCGATCGTCAGTATCCGCATACCTATTTCAATCTCGTTTACTGGCAAGTCTCTTTACTCGTTCCGTAATACAAGATCCCGCAACTTACACTAAGTCACTTTGCTTGCAAGGCTTGTGTGTGATGTTGTATTACCGAGTGGGCCCCGAGATACCTCTCCGTCACACGGAGTGACAAATCCCAGTCTTGATCCATCCTAACTCAACTAACACCTTCAGAGATACCTGTAGAGCACCTTTATAGTCACCCAGTTACGTTGCGACGTTTGATACACACAAAGCATTCCTTCGGTGTCAGTGAGTTATATGATCTCATGGTCATAGGAACAAATACTTGACACGCAGAAAACAGTAGCAACAAAATGACACGATCAACATGCTACGTCTATTAGTTTGGGTCTAGTCCATCACGTGATTCTCCTAATGACGTGATCCAGTTATCAAGCAACAACACCTTGTTCATAATCAGAAGACACTGACTATCATCGATCAACTGGCTAGCCAACTAGAGGCATGCTAGGGACGGTGTTTTGTCTATGTATCCACACATGTAAATGAGTCTTCATTCAATACAATTATAGCATGGATAATAAACGATTATCTTGATACAGGAATTATTATAATAACTATATTTATTATTGCCTCTAGGGTATAATTCCAACAGTGATCACCATCACAGGCAATCGGCAGCGGGCTGAAGAGTGTCTGCAGCAGGGATCAAGGATCGCCGACCAGCAGATGGCCGTCCTCGAGCTGGACGAGTACAAGAAAATAGTCGACCCCGCCGACCTGATGTGCTCGAAGAAGCCAGCTTCAGAGTCTGCATTTCAGTCGGCGGGAGAGATGAAGAAGGTCAGCATCCACCCGATGGACGCCACTGCTGCCCCGACGAACATCTCCACCACCCTCGATCCTAAATAGGAAGCCGAGCTCACCCAATTCCTCCGTGAGAACTGGGACATCTTCGCATGGAAACCCTCTGACATGCCAGGTGTACCCAGGGAGTTGGCTGAGCACCGACTACACGTGGATCCCATAGCTCGGCCTGTCCGAGAGCGCCTGCGCCGGTGTGCCGCGCACAAGAGGAAGGCAATCGGGGAAGAGGTGGCCAAGCTGCTGGCAGCCAACTTCATTCGCGAGGTTCACCACTCCGAGTGGCTCGCCAATGTTGTCATGGTGCCCAAGAAGGACAAGTCGCTCCGAATGTGCATCGACTTCAAGCATCTCAATAAGGTCTGCCCGAAAGACCATTTTCCGCTCCCCCGCATAGATCAAATTGTCGATTCGACTGCGGGCTGCGAGCGTCTGTCATTTCTCGATGCCTACTCGGGCTATCATCAGATCCGTCTGTATGGTCCCGATGAATTAAAAACAGCCTTCATCACCCCATTCGGGTGCTTCTGCTACATCACTATGCCATTCGGTCTGAAGAATGCATGAGCTACCTTTATGCGCATGATCCAAAAATGTCTCCTCGATCAGATCGGTCGGAATGTGGAGGCATATATGGATGATATCATAGTCAAGTCACGCAAAGGTTCCGACCTGCTGACTGACGTGGCAGAAACATTCGCCAACCTTCGTAGGTACGATATCAAGCTCAACCCTGCCAAATGTTCGTTCGGCGTTCCCAGTGGAAAGTTACTCGGTTTCTTCGTTTCCGAACGAGGGATCGATGTCAACCCCGAAAAGATCGGGACCATCGTCCGAATGGAGAGGCCGGTCAGAATACACGATGTTCAACGGCTCACAGGTTGCCTAGCGGCTTTGAGCAGGTTCATTAGTCGACTCGGCGAAAAAGCACTTCCTCTGTACCGACTCATGAAGAAATCAGATACTTTCGAGTGGACAGATGAAGCCCAAGTCGCATTCGACGACCTCAAAGTCCTACTTTCCACCCAGCCGGTTCTTACTGCTCCGCTCAGTAAAGGGCCCCTTCTTCTGTATATCACGGCTACAAATCAAGTCGTCAGTACTGTTCTTACAGTCGAACGAGAAGAAGAAGGCAAAGCATACAAAGTTCAGCGGCCAGTGTACTACGTCTCTGAAGTCCTGACTCCTTCCAAGCAGAGGTATCCCCACTATCAAAAACTTATCTACGGGATTTACATGACTGCGAAGAAGGTGACTCACTATTTCCAAGACCACTCGGTGTCTGTCGTTTCTGATGCTCCATTGTCGGAAATTCTCCACAATCGAGATGCGTCAGGCCGAGTGGCGAAGTGGGCGATGGAGATGCTGTACTGTGATAGCAAGTTCGAGGCCAAGAAAGCTATTAAGTCTCAAGCTCTGGGTAGAACAACAGCAACCGACCCACATCTGCTCAGCCCATTGGACAATGTTCTTCGATGGGTCCAAGATGTTGAATGGCTCCGGCGCTGGCGTTGTGATCATATCACCAAAGGGCGACAAGCTCAAGTACACGCTACAGATACACTTCGATTCCTCCAACAACGAGGTGGAGTATGAAGCTCTCCTCTACGGGTTGCGTATGGCCATCTCACTCGGCGTCCGTCGCCTGATGGTCTACAGCGATTCAGATCTGGTGGTCAATCAAGTGATGAAAGAGTGCGATGTCAGAAACCCCACCATCACTACATGCTGCAATGCAGTGAGGAAGCTTGAGAAGAAGTTTGAAGGTCTAGAACTTCACCATGTTCCAAGACTAAAGAACCAAGCGGCTGCCGAGTTAGCGAAACTCGGATCCACTCGGAGACCAGTCCCGAGTGACGTCTGCCTCGAGCACCTCCGCCTCCCCTCAGTCAAAGAAGATCCTTTCACAGAGGAACCAATACAACCCAAGAGCACAACAGATCCGACTGAAGTCGATGTACCTGCTGTGGTTGATCTGGTCATGGAGATTCTGGCTGTCATTCCCGATTGGACTGTGCCGATCATGGCATATATCTTGAGGCAAGAACTTCCAGAAGACGAAGTACAAGCCAGGCAGATAGTCTGCAGGTCGAAGTCATTCACTGTCATTGATGGCCAATTGTACAAGGAAAGTATCTCAGGCGTTCTTCAATGATGCATCTCCCCAGAGGAGGGGCAGCTGATTCTGGAGGATATTCACTCGGGGACCTGCGATCATCACGCTTCTTCGAGAGCAATCGTCGCCAAGGCATTCAGGGCTGGCTTCTTTTGGATGCAGGCTAACGAGATGGCTAAGGATATGGTTGATCGATGTGAGGGCTACCAGTTCTACTCCAACAAGTCCCACAAGCCAACGTCTGCATTAAAGATGATCCCTCTGGTGTGGCCGTTTGCAGTGTGGGGATTAGATACAGTCGGCCCATTCAAGACAGGCCAAGGTGGATACACACATCTGTTGGTGGCAGTCGACAAGTTCACGAAATGGACCGAAGCGAAGCCCATCAAGAAGCTCGACGCTTCGACAGCCGTCAAGTTTGTCAGGGACATCATCTTCAGATTCGGTGTACCTCACAGCATAATTACGGACAACGGGACAAACTTTGACTCGTACAGATTCAAAGGTTTCTGTACAAGCCAAGGCATCCGAGTGGATTTTGCTTCCGTAGCACATCCTCAGTCCAATGGACACGCAGAGCGGGCAAATGGGCTTATTTTGCAAGGATTGAAGCCCCGACTCCTGCGAGAGATAGGACATGCCGCTGGCGCTTGGGTTACCGAGCTACCTTCAGTGCTTTGGGGACTTCGCACAACCCCGAACAGATCTACAGGGCGATCACCGTTCTTCCTCATTTATGGAGCAGAAGCGGTCCTTCCGAGTGACTTGCTTCACAATGCGCCACGAGTCGAACTCTTCTCCGAAGCCGAAGCAGAACAAGCAAGGCAAGACGGAGTGGATCTTCTCGAAGAGGAGCGCGAGATGGCATTAACTCGCTCGACCATTTATCAACAACATCTGTGGCGTTTTCATGCACGCCACGTCAGAAGTCGGACGTTCCAAGCAGGCGACCTGGTGCTCCGAGTGGATCAACAAAGACCTCACAAGTTGGCTCCGGCCTGGGAAGGACCCTTCATCATCTCCAAGGTGCTGAACAACGGGGCATACAGACTCTACAACATCGAGAGGGAGACAGACGAGCCGCGCGCATGGAACGGAGATCTCCTGAAGCGCTTCTACACGTGACCATCGACTGAAGCGATGTAAAGAACAAGTATTGGCGAAATAATATAAAGCAGATTGAGTTTTTTGCAGGTTCAAAGTTCTTCTGCGGTCGCAGACTCCGGTCTCAAAAAAAAAACTTAGCTGCGATCCAGCATCGCCTAAGTATTAACTTTCTCCGAGTGTGCACTTAACGCCACACTCGGGGGCTTAGCTGCGATCCAGCATCGCCTAAGTATTAACTTTCTCCGAGTGTGCACTTCACGTCACATTCGGGGGCTTAGCTGCGATCCAGCATCGCCTAAGTATTAACTTTCTTCGAGTGTGCACTTAGCGTCACACTCGGGGGCTTAGCTGCGATCCAGCATCGCCTAAGTATTAACTTTCTCCGAGTGTGCACTTAACGTCACACTCGGGGGCTTAGCTGCGATCCAGCATCGCCTAAGTATTAACTTTCTCCGAGTGTGCACTTAACGTCACACTCGGGGGCTTAGCTGCGATCCAGCATCGCCTAAGTATTAACTTTCTTCGAGTGTGCACTTAACGTCACACTCGGGGGCTTAGCTGCGATCCAGCATCGCCTAAGTATTAACTTTCTTCGAGTGTGCACTTAGCGTCACACTCGGGGGCTTAGCTGCGATCCAGCATCGCCTAAGTATTAACTTTCTTCGAGTGTGCACTTAACATCACACTCGGGGGCTTAGCTGCGATCCAGCATCGCCTAAGTATTAACTTTCTTCGAGTGTGCACTTAGCGTCACACTCGGGGGCTTAGCTGCGATCCAGCATCGCCTAAGTATTAACTTTCTCCGAGTGTGCACTTAACGTCACACTCGGGGGCTTAGCTGCGATCTAGCATCGCCTAAGTATTAACTTTCTCCGAGTGTGCACTTAACGTCACACTCGGGGGCTTAGCTGCGATCCAGCATCGCCTAAGTATTAACTTTCTCCGAGTGTGCACTTAACGTCACACTCGGGGGCTTAGCTGCGATCCAGCATCGCCTAAGTGTTAACTTTCTTCGAGTGTGCACTTAACGTCACACTCGGGGGCTTAGCTACGATCCAGCATCGCCTAAGTGTTAACTTTCTTCGAGTGTGCACTTCACGTCACACTCGGGGGCTTAGCTGCGATCCAGCATCGCCTAAGTACTAAACTTCTCCGAGTGTGCACTTAACGTCACACTCGGAGGCTTAGCTGCCATCCAGAATCGCCCACGTACTAACCTTCTCCGAGTGTGCACTACACGTCACACTCGGGGGCTTAGCTGCGATCCAGAATCGCCCACGTACTAACCTTCTCCGAGTGTGCAATACACGTCACACTCGGGGGCTTAGCTGCGATCCAACATCGCCTAAGTATTAACCTTCTCCGAGTGTGCACTTCACGTCACACTCGGGGGCTTAGCCGCGATCCAGCATCGACTGTTTGCCTTTGGCTTCACCAAGAAACGCCAAACAAAAACTCGAACCAACATTGCAACAGAAGAGCAAAAAAACGGATTCCAAAATTCTCGCAAAGATAGCTAACTCGGTGCGGATCAAGCTTACCCGCACCAATTTAAAAGTGTGACAGCCAACAGAAGTGGCCAAAGTACCTTATAGATAAAACACTCGGCATACCGAGGATAAAGTTTTCTTACGCGTCAGCAGGGTCAGCGCCAGGACTAGAGGGCTCAACGAAGGTGTCCAAGTCGATTCCATCGGCGATGCGGGTAGCACTCTCAAGGAACGTCTCCATGAAGTCTTCGAATCGAAGCTTCTTCGTGTTGGCGACCTTCAGTGTCTTCAGCTTTTCCTCACGCACCTCCTTGCAATGGACTCGGACCAAGGACAGAGCAACATCTGCACCGCAACGAGCTGCAGATTTCTTCCACGACTGCACTCTGTTGGGAATCTCCTCCAGTCGGGTCATCAGGTTCTCCATCTCCTGCCGCGACTCATCTTCTGACCAAAGCTTCTTGTCGATTCGGCCGACGACTTCTCTCAGTCGACCGATGAAAGGACCAACTTTGCCCACACGGATGTGCGCACGGAGCAGATCCTGATTGGCGTCGTCGCCGAGTGGAACGTTCTCAAGAATCGAACGCTCCACGTCAGCTGCTTCAGCTTCGGCGTCAAAGCAAAAATCTGCGACAATAGGACAAACAGACAATAAGCGCCGAGTGTTACGTGCATAGCACAACCACTCGGAAAAAGCAGGACTTACCAGCCAGACGCGTCATCATCTGCCGAGCCCAGTCGCTGACATATTTCTCTTGCGCCCTGCATCGTTCGTTCAGCACATCCATCTGACTCATCAGCGCAGTCCTCTGTTTCCTCATCTTTTCCACTTCCTCAGTCAACACCTTGTTCACTTCACGCGCCTGCCCCAATGACTTCTCCCGTTCCGCCAGAGCATCCTTCATGCCGGCCATTGCAAGCATGGCCGCATCAAGTTCACCAGCGAACTGATTCCTCTCCGCCTTGAGAGTCTCATAGGCTGATCCCATTTCACAGGTTTTCTGCCACCAAACACCAAGAGACAATCAGAAAGTTCAACAGTTAAAAGTCTAAGTTCTTCAGACCCCTGCCGACGCAAGCAGTCGACAGCGGTCTCGGGGACTACACCCAGTGGGTTCACTGAGAGTGACCCCACTGGCATGCAGCTCAAGCAGGCCTGCCCTATTGAGATGCATGTTATCACCTACGCCTACGAGGCAAATGTTACCCGACCTGAGTACAACTTACTCTCGGAGACTCTTACAGTAAGTGCACTCCGAGTGCCACAACTGCTAGCAGTCGGTCATATTATTTACAGACACGACCAAAGCAAAGACAATATGTATAAAGACAACTGTCGGTGCAAGCACTCGACAGAAGTCTCGGGGACTACACCCACTGGGTTCACTAAGAGTGAACCCATTGCAAACAACAACTGCTATTCAAGAACACCCAGTGGGTTACAGGAGAAAAGTAAATACTTACTAGACCACTTACTCGGATATCATCGCGCAGCTCCAAGCTCCGCTGGTACAAGGCCGCAACGGAGTCGTAGGCCCTCTTGGCTTCTCCAGCCATCAACTCTGCCTGCACCATAGCCCCCTTGGCCGCTCCCACCTGCTCCTCCGGAAGACGCTGGATGCTGAATTCAGTATTCGACGAACCTGGAATCGTCGGAGGTTCCTGAGGCATCCCAAGGTCCGCCCCAGTCGGCTCCTCACCCACCAGCACTGGTTCAGTCTGTGGCAGCGCCTCAGTCGGCAGCACGTCGGCGGCGAGAGCGGCAGCAGGAGGAGCAGCCTCGAGAACAGGCTCCACAGCTGGGTCAGCTCTCCCCTGGTCGCCCTCACCCAGACAAATCGCCCCTGACAGACCGAATGACACGAGGTCTCAGAAAAAGAAAGAAGCACCTGACTGGGACACGATAGTATAAAACATTCGACGTCCCTACAACGCACCTGGCTGGGATGAGACGACGTTGTCCGTGTCCATGGAGTCGTCTTCCTGACGCGCCGGAGAGGTGGCAGAAGTAGCGACCCTGTCGAGTGAGACCCATTCGGCCAGTAAACAGAAGTTCACTCGGATATCAGAAAGAATTGAAAACTGTGTACACTTACGTAGAGGTGACGGGGACAGCAACCGTCATTCGCGGCAGAGCCTTCCGAGGCTTAGGCCCACTCGGCTTGGCCACCTTAGAAGACTGACCCGCAGGCTCAGCGGCGGCATCCCTGGTCCTCTTAGTGCTTCGAACACTCGGGACCGCCGGAGCAGCAGGCGGAGCACTCGAAGACGCGGGAGGAGCCGAGGGGACGGCGGGCTCGTGTCGGCGCTTGGTCCGATGCTCTGGGTTCGGAGGTGGCGAGTCTTGCTCTTCGTCTTCTTCCTCCTCCTCGCTGGTTTCCTCCTCTGATTCCCCGCTGTCGGAGACGTATTCGGCGCTCTCCATGCTGCCCTCTTGGCTGCCTTCCTCCTCTTCCTCCGCCGGATTCCCGTCCGAGACGGGGGAGAACCAATTGGTCCACTCCTGCATAAATTTCAGTCGGCAATATCAGACATCACACAGAGATATAGACAAACGACAAGAATTGGGACAGTTCAGTGCACTCGGCAATGTCACTCACCTGATTCGGTGGAGGATGATCTGCGCTGTAAGGCCTCACTCGCCGAGATCCTTTGGGATTCTTGCAGGGGCCCGTGCTTTGGAGCACCCACGGGGTTACCCTCTCCTCAGTCACGGCCACCACGTTGGTCCGAGTGGAGTCCTCGGGGCCTGTGTAATGCCACATGGCATGGTCGCGAGCCTGTAGAGGCTGGATCCGTCGACCAAGAAAGACCTCCAGCAAGTCTATGCCGGTGACCCCCCTCCTGACGACGTCCACGAGTGCCTCAACCAAGGGCTAGACGTCGTTCTTCTCCGCCCTTGTGAGCGTGAGTTGCTTAGGTGGGGCAGGCCGATCCAGACTGAAGGGAGGCAGCCCTGTCGAAGCATTCGGACAGGCGATATCCTGGCAGTAGAACCACGTCGACTGCCAGTTCCTGACCGACTCACATAACTGGAGAGCAGGATAACTGCTCCAACTCTTTTTCTGGAAACCTAAACCCCCGCAGAGCTGGAGAAGATGTGTTTTATCATCCGACTGGCTAAGTCGTTTGATGGTCTAGGATCTAGCAGAAAATATGTGCTTGAACAGCCCCCAATGGGGGGGGACAGCCAATGAAACACTCACACAAGACTATAAAGGCAGAAAGGTGGGCGATGGCATTCGGAGGGAAATGGTGAAGTTGGGCACCGAAGTGATTCATGATACCCTTGAAGAAAGGATGCGGGGGTAAAGAAAAACCTCGATGGACGTGGCTGAGAAGCAAGACGCGCTCCCCCTCCCGGGGAGCCGGCTCGACCTCATTCTCCGCCGGCAGCCTCCAGGACTTATGCACGATCATTCCGTGCTCCACCAGCTGCAACAGATCCCCCTCCGTCACCGTGGAGGGGAGGAAATCACCTTGAATCCACCCCACCGGCAGCGGCCGCTGCCGCCGCTGAGCAGGCGCCGCCGCCTTGCCCTTCTTCTTCCTCGCCTCCATCTTGCTGGTCTGACCCTTGGTCATGGAGGCGACGGTGAACCCTCGGGAGGAAGGAGAAGGAAGGAGTGTAGGAGCGCTGGAGGTGGCGAGGAAGACGGAGCAGGCGAGAGCGAAAGATTCGGCGAGCATAACGAAGAAGCCTCGCCGCCCAGATTTAAATAGGGTTCCGACTGGGTCACTGGCAGGTGGCCCCGAAACCTTATCCGCCCGACCGGCCGCGGCGATATCAGTGGAGGAGTTGAAGGCGCGAGAATCGAGGCGTCAGGCGCTACTCGAGTGCGCTGGCGTCATCCCCGCTGAGCGCGCGGAACCCGAAATTTGAGATCCCGGAAAATCCGCCGCTGTCAGTTGACCAGTCGCATCAAAAGATGCCGCGGAAGCACTCGGCTTCCGACAGTCTGTTTCGCGGGCGCTTCCACTCATATCATTGGTCAAAAAAGATAAAATGGATCGAGGCAAGCAACGCCCAAGCCAAATCTAATCCAGTCGGATCCAAACTTCAAGCATCGCTTCGTCGTTCCAACCCCAATCCATTCGGGGACTAATGATGGGGTCATAGTCCTAGGGTAGGGTCATAGGCCTGCCATGCAGGTCCTACCCAAGTACTACCCCTCACAGAGGACAGGGCCCTTAGTCAGTCCTGACTGACTTAAGGAGTCCCCATCATCCAGTCGGTAATAGGTCCTCAATCATCCAGTCGGAGACTAGCATTCGGAGAATACCAAGCTAACCGACTGGATACACTCGGTACATCGTAACCTCTGTGGAGGGAAACGGCTGTACGTTTTCGGGTGCATTTATTAGTATTTAGAGCATACGTTACCTGTAACATACGCATTCAATCCCCACTACTCCACCCCTGTACCGGAACCGTTGTGGAGGGCAGCGCACTCTATATAAGCCGCCCTCCCCCACTGGTAGAGGGGTTGGAAAATCATTGTATTCCATATTCCACTCGACAACAAGCTCTGAGAGCACTGAGACGTAGGGCTGTTACCTCCACCGTAGAGGGGCCTGAACTCATACAACCTTGCCGTAGCTAGGACTCTGCCCATCTCATCCGTACCCTACACATCTACTGTCAGGCTTATACCCACGACAGTACCCAATTGTCTCTTTTGGGTAACCTATGAAATTGCACTTTTCCGCTTTGGGTTCCAGCTTTTTAGGCTGAAGCTTTTTGACATAAGCATCACATCCCCAAACTTTAAGAAACGACAACTTTGGCCTTTTTCCATACCACAGTTTGTATGGTGTCGTCTCAACGGATTTTGATGGTGCCCTATTTAAAGTGAATGCAGCTGTGTCTAATGCATAACCCCAAAACGATAACGGCAAATCGGTAAGAGACATCATAGATCGCACCATCTCTAGTAAAGTAAGATTATGACGTTCGGACACACCATTATGCTGTGGTGTTCCAGGCGGTGTCAACTGCGAAACAATTCCACATTGTCTTAAGTGAGCACCAAACTCGAAACTCAGATATTCACCCCCACGATCAGACCGTAGGAACTTGATCTTCTTGTTACGATGATTTTCAACTTCACTCTAAAATTGCTTGAACTTTTCAAATGTTTCAAACTTGTGCTTCATTAAGTAGACATAACCATATCTACTCAAATCGTCAGTGAAGGTGAGAAAATAACGATATCCGCCGCGTGCCTCTACGCTCATCGGACCGCACACATCGGTATGTATGATTTCCAACAAGTCACTGGCACGCTCCATTGTTCCGAAGAACGGAGTTTTAGTCATCTTGCCCATGAGGCATGGTTCGCACGTGTCAAGTGACTCCAAAAGTCCCGATATGGAGTTTCTTCATGCGCTTTACACCAATATGACCTAAGCGGCAGTGCCACAAAAATATGGCGCTATCATTGTTAACTCTAACTCTTTTGGTCTCAATGTTATGTATATGTGTATCACTATCAAGATTCAATATGAACAATCCTCTCAAATCTGGTGCATGACCATAAAAGATGTTACTCCTAGAAATAGAACAACCATTATTCTCTGACTTAAAAGAGTAACCGTCTCACAATAAACAAGATCCAGATATAATGTTCATGCTCAACGCAGGTACTAAATAACAATTATTCAAGTTCATAACTAATCCCGATGGTAACTGAAGTGAAACTGTGCCGACGGCGATTGCATCAACCTTGGAACCATTTCCTACGTGCATCGTCACTTCATCTTTCGCCAGCCTTCGCCTATTCCGCAGTTCCTGTTTCGAGTTGCAAATATGAGCAACAGAACCGGTATCGAATACCCAGGCACTACTACGAGAGCCGGTTAAGTACACATCAATAACATGTATATCAAATATACCTGATTTTTCTTTGGCCGCCTTCTTATCAGCCAGATACTTGGGGCAATTGCTCTTCCAGTGACCCATACCCTTGCAATAGTAGCACTCTGTTTCAGGCTTAGGTCCATCTTTGGGTTTCTTCGTCGGATTGGCAACAGGCTTGCCGCTCTTCTTTGAATTACCCTTCTTGCCTTTGCCGTTTCTCTTGAAACTAGTGGTCTTATTCACCATCAACACTTGATGCTCTTTACGGAGTTCAGACTCTGCGACTTTCAGCATCGCAAACAACTCGCTGGGTGACTTGTTCATCCCTTGCATGTTGTAGTTCAAAACAAAGCCCTTATAGCTTGGCGGCAGTGATTGAAGGATTCTGTCAGTGATAGCCTCTTGCGGGAGTTCAATCCCCAGCTCAGCTAGACGGTTTGAGTACCCAGACATTTTGAGCACATGTTCACTGACAGACGAATTCTCCTCCATCTTGCAAGCATAGAATTTATCGGCGGTCTCATACCTCTCGATCCGGGCGTTCTTCTGAAAGATGAACTTCAACTCCTGGAACATCTCATATGCTTCATGACGCTCAAAGCGATGTTGAAGTCCCGGTTCTAAGCCATACAAGACTGCACATTGAACTACTGAGTAGTCCTCCTTACGTGTTAACCAAGCGTTCTTAACATCCTGGTCAGCCGTAGCGGGTGGTTCATATCCTAGCGCAGCATTAAGGACATAATCCCTCTTCCCAGCTTGTAAGATTAACTTAAGATTACGAGCCCAGTCTACAAAGTTGCTTCCATCATCTTTCAACTTAGCTTTCTCTAGGAACGTATTAAAATTCAGGGTGACTATCACGTGATCCATGATCTACAACACAAATATATTCAAACTGGACTTAGACTATGTTCAAGATAATTAGAGTTTAACTTAATCAAATTACTTGCTAAACTCCCACTCAAAAAGTACATCTCTCTAGTCATTTGAGTGGTTCATGACCCACTTACACTAGCTCAAGTCCGATCATCACGTGAGTTGACTATAGTTTCAGTGGTAAGCATCCCTATGCTAATCATATCATCTATATGATTCATGATCGACCTTTCGGTCTCATGTGTTCTGAGGCCATGTCTGCACATGCTAGGCTCGTCAAGCTTAACCCGAGTGTTCCGCGTGTGCAACTGTTTTGCACCCGTTGTATGTGAACGTTGAGTCTATCACACCCGATCATGACGTGGTGTCTCGAAACGACAAACTGTAGCAACAGTGCACAGTCGGGGAGAACACAATTTTGTCTTGAAATTTTAGTGAGAGATCACCTCATAATGCTACCGTCATTCTAAGCAAAATAAGGTGCATAAAAGGATTAACATCACATGCAATTCATAAGTGACATGATATGGCCATCATCACGTGCTCCTTGATCTCCATCACCAAAGCACCGGCTCGATCTTCTTGTCACCGGTGCCACACCATGATCTCCATCAACGTGTCGCCATCGGGGTTGTCGTGCTACTCATGCTATTACTACTAAAGCTACATCCTAGCAAAATAGTAAACGCATCTGCAAGCACAAACGTTAGTTTAAAGACAACCCTATGGCTCCTGCCGGTTGCCGTACCATCGACGTGCAAGTTGATATTATCTATTACAACATGATCATCTCATACATCCAATATATCACATCACATCGTTGGCCATATCACATCACAAGCATACCCTGCAAAAACAAGTTAGACGTCCTCTAATTTTGTTGTTGCATGTTTTACGTGGTGACCATGGGTATCTAGTAGGATCGCATCTTACTTATGCAAACACCACAACGAAGATATATGAATTGCTATTTAACCTTATACAAGGACCTCCTCGGTCAAATCCGATTCAACTAAAGTTGGAGAAACCGACACTTGCCAGTCATCTTTGAGCAACGGGGTTACTCGTAGCGATGAAACCAGTCTCTCGTAAGCGTACGAGTAATGTCGGTCCAAGCCGCTTCAATCCAACAATACCGTGGATTCAAGAAAAGACTAAGGAGGGCAGCAAAACGGACATCACCGCCCATAAAAACTTTTGTGTTCTACTCGAGAAGACATCTACGCATGAACCTAGCTCATGATGCCACTGTTGGGGAATGTCGCATGGGAAACAAAAAATTTCCTACGCGCACGAAGACCTATCATGGTGATGTCCATCTACGACAGGGGATTTCCGATCTACGTACCCTTGTAGATCGCACAGCAGAAGCGTTAGTGAACGCGGTTGATGTAGTGGAACGTCCTCACGTCCCTCGATCCGCCCCGCGAACCGTCCCGCGATCCGTCCCACGATCTAGTGCCGAACGGACGACACCTCCGCGTTCAGCACACGTACAGCTCGACGATGATCTCGACCTTCTTGATCCAGCAAGAGAGACGGAGAGGTAGATGAGTTCTCCGGCAGCGTGACGGCGCTCCGGAGGTTGGTGGTGATTTGATCTCGGCAGGGCTCCGCCCAAGCTCCGCAGAAACGCGATCTAGAGGAAAAACCGTGGAGGTATGTGGTCGGGCGGCCGTGGAAAAGTCGTCTCAAATCAGCCCTAAAACCTCCGTATATATAGGTGGGAGAGGGGGGCCTTGCCTTGAGGCTCAAGGATCCCCAAGGGGGTCGGCCGAGCCAAGGGGGGAAGTCCTCCCCTTCCAAACCGAATCCAACTAAGTTTGGAAGGTGGAGTCCTTCTCTCCTTTCCCACCTCCTATTTTTTTTCTCTCTTTTATTTCTTATCCTTTGGCGCATAGGGCCTTCTTGGGCTGTCCCACCAGCCCACTAAGGGCTGGTGCGCCACCCCCAAGGCCTATGGGCTTTCCCGGGGTGGGTTGCCCCCCCCCCCCGGTGAACACCCGGAACCCATTCGTCATTCCCGGTACATTCCCGGTAACTCCGAAAACCTTCCGGTAATCAAATGAGGTCATCCTATATATCAATCTTCGTTTCCGGACCATTCCGGAAACCCTCGTGACGTCCGTGATCTCATCTGGGACTCCGAACAACATTCGGTAACCAACCACATAATTCAAATACGCATAAAACAACGTTGAACCTTAAGTGTGCAGACCCTGCGGGTTCGAGAACTATGCACACATGACCCGAGTGACTCCTCGGTCAATATCCAATAGCGGGACCTGGATGCCCATATTGGATCCCACATATTCTACGAAGATCTTATCATTTGAACCTCAGTGCCAAGGATTCATATAATCCCGTATGTCATTCCCTTTGTCCTTCGGTATGTTACTTGCCCGAGATTCGATCGTCAGTATCCGCATACCTATTTCAATCTCTTTTACCGGCAAGTCTCTTTACTCGTTCCGTAATACAAGATCCCGCAACTTACACTAAGTCACTTTGCTTGCAAGGCTTGTGTGTGATGTTGTATTACCGAGTGGGCCCCGAGATACCTCTCCGTCACACGGAGTGACAAATCCCAGTCTCGGTCCATACTAACTCAACGAACACTTTCGGATATACCTATAGAGCATATTTATAGTCACCCAGTTACGTTGTGACGTTTGATACACACAAAGCATTCCTCCGGTGTCAGTGAGTTATATGATCTCATGGTCATAGGAACAAATACTTGACACGCAGAAAACAGTAGCAACAAAATGACACGATCAACATGCTACGTCTATTAGTTTGGGTCTAGTCCATCACGTGATTCTCTTAATGACGTGATCCAGTTATCAAGCAACAACACCTTGTACATAATCAGAAGACCCTGACTATCTTTGATCAACTGGCTAGCCAACTAGAGGCTTGCTAGGGACATTGTTTTGTCTATGTATCCACACATGTATATAAGTCTTCATTCAATACAATTATAGCATGGATAATAAACGATTATCTTGATACAGGAATTAGAATAATAACTATATTTATTATTGCCTCTAGGGCATAATTCCAACACTATCTCCTCGTCGTACTGCCACGCCAGCTGGGTGCCGTCGGGATCATCTGTCTCTAGGGTACTTGTACCTGTTGGGAGTTTCGAAGGAATCCGTGAGCCACGGGGACTCAGCAATCTAAGACCTTGGTGCCAGAACTAGTCATGTTATTAGGTGGGGTAAGGGTGAAGTGTATAAGGGTGCAACATCCTAAGCTTGATTTAGTGGCTAACTTACGTAAAGCAATTGTGGAGGTGGTCTACACTAGCGGTCGGGATTACTTGATCACTAAGTGATCCTGAACACCTACCTACGGCATTCATAACCCCACCGTGTTCCCGATCGAAGAGAGATCTTCGAGGGGCAGTTACGCACACAGTTGGCAATTTTATTAGCTTATGTTTAAGTTCTCCAATACCGGATGTTAACAAAATATTCCAAGTTGCCAAATAATCGCGGGCACGGCTTTCCGAAAGATTAAACCCTGCAGGGGTGCTCCAACTAGTCCATCACAAATGTACACAGGCCGCAAAGGCATCCTCTATCACGAATCTCGTTATCTCGTCGGATTCCTTAGAGGAAAACCTCAACTCTGGGGGAAACCAAAGCTTCACTGGGATTCCTATACGCAAGATATACCGCTAAAGTAAGACAAGGCTAGCAGGACCTCCCGACGTGTCGACGATCCTGATAAGAGCCGCGTATCTCAGTCTCAGGACATACCAGATAAGCGAAGCGTACGGTGGCCAGAGAAATCTCCCGAGTTGCCCCGGGATGGCCCCACACGGTGCTCTAGTTTGTACCAACACTCATGAGGAGCACTGGCCCGGGTTGTTGATTAAAATCCTCAGGGTAGCTATTCCCTATGCAGTTAATTATTAAGTGATTAGCAAATTAACACCAATGTTGGGTCCTGCCGGAGAAGCCTTAGCACTACGCGATTTATCGAGGGGGTCCCCATAACAACCCCGAACGTGTTAGGAGCGATCATTATGGAATCAAACACCGGTAACCGGTAACTAAGGCGGCAATAACGGAACAAAGCACCCGGCAAAAGGCTAGGCCTCCCGTCATTTACCAAGTATATAGGTGCATTAATTAAATAACAGAATTTAAGATAATGATATCAAGCTCATGTTATCACATGAGTCAAAGCACCTGCAACTAGCAATGCTAACATTAGTAGCTGAGCAAAGCCTACTTAGCCAGTCAAGTTTTGCTAGGAAGGGGAACGATGTTTGGGCTCATGGCATGTGAAGAGGCAATTTAATTTCAGTGGTAGGCAGCGAGCAATATGACATGGAAATGAAACTAGCATAACAAGTCTAGAGATGGAATCAAAGTCATATCATCTTGCCTGTGAAATCCTCAGCTTGGAATGGTTCTGGTTCGTCCTGCACATACTCTCCTGACTCCACGTATTCGTTCTCCGATCCCGGTGCTACCCAACATAATAATAACAACCAATGAACAGCAGCACCACAAGATGCAACAATCACATGATGCATGAGATGATAAATGAGCATGCACCGCTATTTCTGTCACTAGCACAAGCAAAAGAAACTACTACAAGTTTCTGGACAGAACTGTACACTAAGATATTTTGACATGCATGAGGATGGCATGAACAGATGCGGCTCATGAAAATGATGCAAAACCATATAAAGAACATTGCAAACGGAGCTACGGTTCAACGGGAATCAACGAAACAAGATATGAAGCTCTACGTGGAAGAACCAACACCACACACTCAATTGGCACAAATCTGGTATTCCCAGGTTGCCAAGACATATAACAACCCAACATGAATGGATTGGAGCAAGGAAGAACACCACAACATCAACTAAGCACACACATTGATCAAAATGACTATACTACATAATCTGCATCTTAGCTCTTTGTGAGCTACATGCAACATAGCTACAACCCTCTAACTATGACAAATAATATATGTGGTTGTATCCAACTAAGAACACCACAAGCACCATCAAGAATCACAGCAAAAGGAATTAAACTCTAGAAGATACAAGGCCACAAACTTTCCCAAAACCATCACATCTCAGGGACTTAGTGAAAATTCCTGCACCTGAATTTCTGTCTTTGTTCTGAAGCTTTTTGACAGCAATCAAAACACAACCTACTGGACTCCAAATGAGATGAAATTTGACAGGGAGCTTAAAAAACATATCAGGTCCAAAATACTAGCACTGAACTAAGGCTAGTTCTCAATAAAATGACCAGCACATCCTCATCTATAGGAGAAGAAAATGTTTCCAGAATTCCCAGACTTAGTGAAATTCCAGATTTCACTAAGCTGGACTTTTTCAGCCACATGCCCACTTTGTCTAGGCATAGTTTGCACACAAATAACACCAAGTGATAAATGACACCATTATGGTGTTGAGAAAAACTCCTACTACTATCACACAAAAACTCATGCCCTTGGGCTCCACCTATTCCATGGAAACCAAGATCAAACTTGCAACAAATCTGAATATGTCCACTCCATAAAGTATCCCAATGGCAAAACTAACTTCACCACTGTATTCCTTGGGAGTTTATACCCTAAAAACATATATAAAATGTGGGCATCTACTTGGATCAAATGACCACAATTTAAGGGAGAGGGAACTACTCCAAATCATGCCTAGGGAATGGGCATCATTTCATGTAGTTCCTACTAAAACAACAACTACAAAGGTTGAGCTCATGTGCACAATGACAAAGTGACATGGGGGTTTGAACCTCATGTTTGTGTCATGCACATCAACTTCACAAACCCTACTACTAAGCTTCCCACACAAACAATATACCATGCCCTCTCACATATGGACATGTGGAGGTGCATGGCTTTGCTTGCCAAGGTGGATTGCTTCTCACACACACATCTACTCCACATCACCCACAAGCACATCTTGCTCAAGATCAAATCACATACCTACACATGCTAATCATAGCTTGCATCACATGGCCACCATACACACATCATAACCCCCATAAGATGCACTTACATATGAAACTCTAGTCATCACACACACTTCTCAAGCACTTGAACCAAAGTATAACATGAAGGTAAAATCTACTAAACAAGTAAACTTGGAAATAACACATACATGCACTCCACTATGCTTGCAAGCACAAGATTGTACTAGCACATGCGTCTACTTATGCATCATCTCATGGTGCCAATCACTCACAAGGTGCACACACAACATGATACTTGCACACACATGCACATCACCATGTGCACACATACACACACACACACACATGCACATCACCATATATGTGCACAACACACCACCTTCACACCACACATATATAACACACCTCTAATGCATTGCAGGAAGGAAAAATAATTGCACTCCTTTTAATGCCCATTATTTAGGCACAATAAGTAGCAAAGAATAGCAAAGAAAACAAAAATAAGAAAGAAAGAAGAAAATAGCAAAAGGGGCTGGAAGGGGATCGAACCCTGTACCCCATAGTGCACCACACTACCTCCTACCACTCTGCTGCTGGCATTGTTTTGACAGAGAGAGGGGAACAGAGCAGAGTAACATGTCCCTGTCTGCTGTTGTGCATGAAAAAGATCAGAAGTAAAAGATGCGCCGAGGGGGGATCGAACCCACGCCCTCTCATCAGGCATTCAGCAAGCACTACCACTACGCTACGGGCAAGGTTACTGACATAGAGGAGGATCTAAACAAGGTGACCTTCTTTGACGCCCTGCTCGACTTTGCACAGCGAGCCGACGACAGAGAGGTCGCCGGAGCAAGCCTGCTACTGCTGCTGTGCTACAACAGGGTGCACTAGGGCTACGAGGAAGGCATATCTCCTGCTGCCGATTCCTGCGCGCACCACACAACATACACACACTGCACCCCAAGCACACACATCACATCACGAGCACCTGCTGTTGCTCTGCTCGTCAGAGAGCCCGCGACAGGGAGATCGCCGGCGCTCTGTGCTGCAGCAACTGCTACTGCGCTACAAAGGAGGAAAGTCACTGCTGCCGATCTACTGCTACGCTACAAACACACACAACACGACATCGCCCATCTACTGCACCACACGCACAACCTGCTGCCGACCTACTGTCAAAGAAAGCACGGCGCAGCACCATGGCGAATCTAAGGCGGAGCAGAGGGGAGAAGGAAGGGGAGGTGCGGCCTCACCTTGGGAAGGAAGGGGAGCTCCGATCTGAAGGAGGAGGCCGGCCGGAGAGGAAGAGTTGCTGCAACCCTGAGGCGGAACCGAGGAAGAAGCCGAAGATCACCGGGACCTTGCTGTTGACGAGGTCGAGCTCGTTAGTGTAGTCGTCCTCCGGAGCTCCTAGCGCCGGGAATGGAGCACGGGCACCCTGCCCGAGCCCCCGGACATGGTCGCCGGCAAAGTTCGACGGAGAGGCGGGGGTAGACGCGGCGGAGCTCTCTATCTCTCTCTGCTACTGGATCTCTACAGAGACTTACCAGGACAGGAGGAAGAAGAGATGGAGGGGGAGAGGAGAGGTGGCGGCGGCAGGAGAGAAAAGGGAGGAACCCTAGGACGAGGGGGGGCACGGACGCCTAGGTAATAAGGGGGGATCTCGACGTGCACGCTCACGACGTCGGCGTGCTCTCTCTCTGGAGCCTGACGGAAAGGGGGCGCTGGGAGGGAACGGCGTCAGAAAGAAGGAGGTGTCGCGCTGGGCCCTGTGCGCGTGAGGGAAGGAGAGGGAGATGGGCCCTGACCGATGGGAAAGGCCCATGCTACGCGAGGAGGAGAGAAATAATTCCCTGGGGTTTTATTTTATTTTTAACCAACACCAGGAAAACAAAATAAGGCACAAGCTAGACTATAGATGCTAAAAATATAACAAACACACCCCTGGTCATAAGGAATTATGACCTAATAGAATAAAAATTAAAAAGGGATTTTAGGAGAAAGTAAATATTTACAAAACAGAATATGTTGAGCTGTTTTGTGAATATCTGCACCCTCACAACATAGTTACAAAACAGCAAAATCACATCTCCATATCCACCACAAAATATGCTAAATCAAGGACATTTTTTAAAACAAGGATGGGACAAGTGAATATAGAGCTTAAGATAAAAGAGAGGGGGAAGTCTTATAATCCTAGAGCCACCACATAGCTTCCTACTACCATTGCACCACTCCACAAGTCCACTTATCACACATCCCATCATCACATCACAACTCATGGAACACAAGAACAACAATACAAAGGCAAGGATGAATGGGATGGAATGGATGCATGCATGCAAAAGGAAACAAAACAAGGGAAGCATCACATGGAATATCACATGCACATAATCTCATGTCAATGACAAGTTGGACCCACATAAAGAAGGTTCCAAATAGGGAAGGTTTACATATGGGGCACTACAAACTCTCCCACACTACAAAGAAGATCTCGCCCTCGAGATCTAAGACTGAAAGAACTCGGGAAATTCGGAACGGAGGTGATCCTCGCGTTCCCACGTAGCCTCTTTATCGGAATGGTGAGACCACTGCACTTTGAGAAATTTGACAGTCTTGTTACGGGTCTTGCGCTCAGTATCCTCGAGAACCGCAACTGGATGCCCACGATAAGAAAGGTCAGGCTGAAGGTCGATATCTTGAAGATGCACAGTGCGCTCGGGGGTCTTGAAACACCTCTGAAGCTGAGAAACATGGAACACATCATGGACATTTGCAAAGGTTGACGGAAGCTCGAGCTAGTACGCAAGGTCGCCCCTCTTGCCAACCACTCTGAATGGACCAACGAAACGAGGCGCAAGCTTGCCTTTGATGCCAAAGCGCTGCATACCCTTCATAGGAGACACCTTGAGATAGACAAAGTCATCAAGCTCATAGGACATGTCACCGTGCTTGCTATCGTAATAGCCCTTCTGGCGGGACTGAGCTGCTCTGAGGTTGTCGCGAATGATCCGACACATCTCCTCAGCTTCTTCGATCATATCATTGCCAAGGATCTGACGCTCGCCTATCTGGGACCAGTTGAGCGGAGTACGGCACTTCCTGCCGTAGAGAATTTCAAACGGAGCCTTGCCAGAACTAGCTTGATAACTGTTGTTATACGAGAACTCCGCGAAAGGCAGACAATCTTCCCACTTCATGCCAAAAGAGATAACACAGGCTCTCAGCATATCCTCAAGAACTTGATTCACTCTCTCCACTTGACCACTAGTCTGAGGGTGGAACGCTGTGCTGAAGCGGATCTTCGTGCCCATAGCAGACTGAAAGGAGTCCCAGAACTTGGAAGTGAAGATACTTCCGCGATCTGAAGAGATCATCATCGGCGCGCTGTGCAAAGAGACAATCCTGGAGGTGTACAACTCTGCCAACTGAGCTGCTGAAATGGACTCCTTGACTGGAAGGAAATGAGCCACTTTACTCAATTTGTCGATGACGACGAAGATAGCATCATTGCCCTTATTGGACTTCGGAAACCCAGTGACGAAGTCCATCTCAATGTGATCAAACTTCCACTCAGGAATCGGCAAATGCTGCAAGAGGCCTGCTGGTCTTTGATGTTCTGCTTTCACCCTTCGACATACATCACACTCGTTTACGAACTGTGCAATTTGAAGTTTCATACGAGTCCACCAGAAAGTCTGCTTCAAGTCATGGTACATTTTGGAACTTCCAGGATGAACAGAGAGCAGAGAGTTATGAGCTTCTTCCATGATTACCTTCCTGAGATCACCTTTCGGGACGACAAGGCGATCCTCGAAAAACAATGTGTCCCTGGCATCAACAGTGAAATATTTATACTTGGGGAGACTCTTTCCCACGCCAATCTTGACCTTTTTCACCATAGCGTCAAGTAGCTGAGCTGCTCTGACCTGATCTTCCAAGGTAGGAGAGATCTGAAGGTTCGCAAGAAAACCCTGAGGTACTAGCTGAAGATTAAGCTTCCTGAAAGACTCAAAAAGACCCGGCTGGAGAGGTTGCAGAATCAGACTGTTGCAATATGCCTTCCTGCTCAATGCATCCGCCACAACATTTGCCTTGCCTGGCGTGTACTCAACACTCGGATTAAAATCCTGGAGCATTTCCACCCAACGTGTTTGCCGAAGATTCAAGTTAGGCTGAGTGAAGATATACTTGAGACTCTTGTGATCGGTGAAAACTTCAACCTTACGTTCCAACAAGAGATGTCTCCAAGTCATCAAGGCGTGCACAACAGCTGCCAGCTCGAGATCGTGCACACGATAGTTCTTCTCCGCAGGCTTCAACTGCCTGGAGGTATAAGCAACCACCTTCCTATATTGCACCGAGACCCTGGAGAGAAGCGTCGCAAAAGACCTGGACACACCCCGGACACACCCACCGGCGGTCGTTACTCCTGGCGGGATCTAGACTGGCCCCACATATCAATACTAGTCTTTTCTGCTCACTTTGTACTCACTCATGCGCACCCGGGATCAACTTCCCGGTCGGTCACCCATCCTAGAACTACTCCAAGCCGAGAACGCTTAACTAGTGAGTTCTGTTGGAATGGGCTCCCGGAAAAGAAGGAATTCCTTATTGATATGAGTAGTCTATTATCCCTAATAAGACAGGCTATCACACGGGCGGAGCCTTGCAGGAGTAGATCCTTCACCACCACTGGAGCGCCGTCACGCTGCCGGAGAACTTATCTACTTCTCCGTCTTGCTTGCTGGATCAAGAAGGCCGAGATCATCGTCGAGTTGTACGTGTGCTGAACGCGGAGGTGCCATCCGTTCAACACTAGATCGGAGCGGATCATGGGACGGATCGCGGGACGGTTCGTGGGACGGTTCGCGGGGCGGATCGAGGGACGTGAGGACGTTCCACTATATCAACCGCGTTTCTTAACGCTTCATGTTGTGCGATCTACAAGGGTACGTAGATCCAAATCTCCTCTCGTAGATGGACATCACCATGATAGGTCTTCGTGCGCATAGGAAATTTTTTGTTTCCCATGCGATGTTCCCTAACAAGAGGATCATTTTGATTTGTGCCTGACTAGTGGTCTGAGGATGAGTCAAAATAAGATTCCGAAGGATACCAACTGTGAAGTTTAGTAGATTGAGTTCTCAATTTTAAAAAATATTTTATGCTCTAAACCCATCTCCCACTTCTTGCACGCAAACACCATTTGGAGACATTCGAGTCACGGACAGCGAGAGCTCTTGCACCTTTATGTTCTTACTTTGCTATTTTCAATACTAAATATAGACTCTTGCTTGTTATTTCCTTGACTTGAATTGAATATCTTACTCGCTTTACTTTGAAGTTCTTATATGTGTGTTAGCATGTCACCACAGAAATAATTTGTGTTATCATTTACCTACTCGAGGACGAGCAGGAATTAAGATTGGGGATGTTGATATGTCCCAAACGTATATATAATTTCTGCTTGTTCCATGATCTTTTGGGTGACATTGTTATATGTTTTGCTACACTTTTATATATTTTTACACATATTTGGACTAACCTACTAACACAGTGCACCCAGTGCCATTTTCTGTGTGCTGATGTCTTTTTTGCACAGACTTTTACCCAAATTTCCAGAGTCCCAAAAATCCCAAGAAAAATATATAAAAAATCAGCGTGACGGAAGCTTCCCGAGCACCGAAGATGGGCTACAGGGGAACCAGGGGCTGCCCAGGCGGCCTCCGTGCGCGGCCTGGCCCCTCACCGCGCCCACAAGTCGCCTAGGTGGGCCCCACCTCCTCCGACACCCTCCTTTGGCCTATATTTACCCCTCCGATTGGAAATCCTTCAATCATATCCTTAATCGTGAATTTCCCCATCGTTCTGCCGCCGCAGCGCTTCCGAGATCGGGAGCGTCAGGAGACCTCTTCACGGCACCCTGTCGGAGGGAGGATTGACCTCCGGGAGCTTCTTCACCGCCATGGACGCTTCCCGGACATGCCGTGAGTAGTCCTCCTTGGACCATGAGTCCATGACCAGTAGTTATTTGATGTCTTCTCTCCAATCTTGTGCTTCAATGATTAGCCCTTGTGAGATGCCCTACATGATCAAGGCATCTATGTAATTTTCCTGCTATTGCTATGCTCGGTTTTCTAGGATCCGATGGATTATGAGATTATGTTCAGATTGTGATGAGTTATATATTTGATTATCCTTTTATATTATGTTCTTTAGTGATTCATGCATGTTCTCCGTTGCTTTTTATTGCTTCGGCCGAGTAGTAGATTGTAACTCCAATAGGGAGCGTTATGCATGATTGTGGGTTCATGCCCCCTGATGTCTAGCTTGAGTGACCGAAACATGAGACTAGAGGATGTGTTGTGCCACGAGGGAGAAAACAATGGTGCTTGTGACCGCGGTTGCAAGTATTTTTTACCTTACGCAAAATTCGTTAATGCAGTTATCCGTTACTTTGAGTTTACACTTTGGGTGGGGCTCGCAACTTAATACCAGCGAGATGTTCTGGGTAGATATCTCAAGGTGGATGATTAGTAAGTAGATGCTGATGAATAAACGGTCTACTTGTCTTGGCATACTGCCCATTACTATTGAGCCTCTAACTTTCAAGTAGCATAATTAGCATTGCGGTGCGTTCATAATTCTGTCAATTGCCCAACTGTAATTTGTTTACCCTGGCATAGTTGTTTATCGTCTTCTGGGAGAGAGACATCACTAGTGAACATCATGTGACTCAGGTCCATATTATCACCATTGCCTACACCTCCACCATTTACTACTTTTATTTACTTTTCTGTTGCAATCACTATCACTATTCCCACTTGTGTTATGATCCTTTGCAAACTACAAGGCCGGAGAGATTGACAACCTCTCTGTACTCGTTGGGAGCAAAGTTATTTGTTCTGTGTGCAGGTCCACGTCTTCTGCTAGCGCCAGAGCAGTGCACACCTACTTGTTGATCCTCGGAGTCCTCCTGGTTCGATAAACCTTACAATCCCCATGTAAGGGAAATCTGCTGCTGACTACATCGCCACCTTCCACTTGGGGTAACCAACAAGGGGCGAGAAGTATATTCATCAACTCGTCATCATGTGCATACTTGTCAACATCCTTAGGATCGACAAAACCTTCTGGTTGTATCACATACAACCTTTCCTCAAGGAAACCGTGGAGGAAACAATGTTTTGGCATCCTATCTGCAAGATTTCATAAATATTGCAGCAATTGCTAACATAATTCCAACAGACTTTTAGCATCGCTACGAGTGAGAAAGTCTCATCATAGTCAACTCTTTGAACTTGTCGGAAACAACTTTGCCACAGGTCGAGCTTTCTTAATGGTGAAATTTGCCATCATCGTTCGTCTTCCTTTTAAAGATCCACTTCTACTTAATAGTCTTACGACCATCAAGTAGTTCTTCCAAAGTCTACACTTTGTTTATATACATGGATCCTATCTCGGATTTCATGGCCTTCGGCCATTCGTCGGAATCCAGGCCAACCATCGCTTCTCCATAGTTCATAGGTTCATTGTTGTCCAGCAACATGACCTCCAAGACAAGATTACTGTACCACTCTGGAGCAGTACGCGTCCTTGTCGACCTACGAGGTTTGGTAGTAACTTGATCAAGCTTTATGATCAACATCATTGGCTTCCACTTCAACTGGTGTAGGAGCCATAGGAACAATTTCCTGTGTCGTGCTAGTTGTTGGTTGAAGCCACGGTTCAATAACCTCATCAAGTTTCCACCATCCTCCCACTCAATTCTTTCGAGA
Organism: Hordeum vulgare subsp. vulgare; assembly: GCF_904849725.1. NCBI lineage: Eukaryota > Viridiplantae > Streptophyta > Magnoliopsida > Poales > Poaceae > Hordeum > Hordeum vulgare. The sequence goes on from NC_058521.1 coordinate 539,716,260, forward strand.
GAAACCTTTTCTCGAGAAAGGACCCATTTCTAGAAACAAACACTTTGCTTCCGGATCTGAGATAGAAGGTATACCTAACTGTTTTGGGTATCCTATCAAGATGCATTTATCCGCTTTGGGTTCGAGCTTATCAGGCTGAATTTTTTTTCACATAAGCGTCGCAGCCCCAAACTTTAAGAAACGACGGCTTAGGTTTCTCCAAACCATAGTTCATATGGTGTCATCTCAACGGAATTATGTGGTGCCCTATTTAAAGTGAATGCGGTTGTCTCTAATGCCTAAACTAAAAACGATAGTGGTAGTTCGATAAGAGACATCATAGTATGCACCATATCCAATAGGGCGTGGGTATGACGTTCGGACACACCATCACACTATGGTGTTCCAGTTGGCATGAGTTGTGAAACTACTTTCACAGTGTCTTAAATGTTTACCAAACTTTCAACTCAGATATATATTTACCTCCACGATAACATCGTAGACATATTATCCTCTTGTCACAACGATCTTCAACTTCACTCTAAAATTACTTGAACTTTTCAATATTTCAGACTTGTGATTCATCAAGCAAATATACCTGTATATACTCAAATCATCAGTGAAGTAAGAACATAACGGTATCCACTTCGTGCCTCAACACTCATTGGACTGCACGCATCAAAATGTATATTTCCAACAAGTCAGTTACTCATTCCATCTCATTGAAAACGAGGCCTTCAGTCATCTTGCCACGTGGCATGATTTCCATGTCTAAAGTGATTCAAAATCAAGTGAGTCCAAATGATCCATCCGCATGGAGTTTCTTCATGCGTTTACACCAATAGGCATGGTTTGCATGTCTCAAACGATTCAAAAACGAGTGAGTCCAAAGATCCATCAGTATGGAGCTTCTTCATGCGTTTTACACCAATATGACTCAAGCGGCAGTGCCAAAAGTAAGTGGTACTATCATTACTACTTTGTATCTTTTGGCATCAAATATTATGAACATGTGTAATACTACGATCAAGATTCAATAAACCATTAATATTAGGTGCATGCCAATTGAAGGTATTATTCAAGTAAACAGAATAACAACTATTCTCTTTAAATTAATAACCTTATTGCAATAAACAAAATCCAATCATGTTCATGCTCAATGCAAACACCAAACAACATTTAGGGTTCAGCACTAATCTCGAAAGTAGAGGGAGCGTGCGATGGTGATCACATCAACCTTGGAAACACTTCCAACACACATCGTCGCCTAGCCCTTGCTAGTATCCGTTTAATTCGTAGCTATAATTTCAAGTCACTAACACTTTGCAACTGAACCGGTATCTAATACCCCGGTGCTACTAGGAGTACTAGTAAGGTACACATTAATATGATGTATGTCCAATATACTTTTGTCAACTTTGCCAGCCTTCTCATCTACCAAGTATCTAGGGTAGTTCCGCTTTAGTGACCGTTCCCCTCATAACAGAAGCACTTAGTCTCGGGTTTGGGTTAAACCTTGGGTTTCTTTACTAGAGCGGCAACTCGTTTGCCATTCATGAAGTATCCCTTCTTTCCCTTGCCCTTCTTGAAACTAGTGGTTTCACTAACCATCAATAATGGATTCTCCTACTTGATTTCTACTTTTGCGGTGTCAAACAACGTGAATAACTCGGGGATCATCATCTATATCCATGACATGTTATAGTTCATCACGAAGCTCAGTAGCTTGGTGGCGGTGACTTTGGAGAACTATGTCGATCACTATATTATCTAGAAGATCAACTCCCACTTGATTCAAGCGATTGTAGTACTCAGATAATCTGAGCACATGCTCAATGATTGAGCTTTTCTCCCTTACTTCGCAGGCCAAGAATCTTGTCGGAGGTCTCACACCTCTTAACACGGGCACGAGCATGAAATCCCAATTTCTGCTCTTGGAACATCTCATATGTTCCATGACGTTCAAAACGTCTTCGGCGCCTCAATTCTAAGCCGTTAAGCATTACACACTGAACTATCATGTAGTCATCAAAACGTGTATGTCAGATGTTTGCAACATCCACAAACGACGCTCGGGGTTGAGTGATACGTCTCCAACATATTTATAATGTTTGATTGTTCCATGCTATTATATTATCTATTTTGGATGTTTTATATGCATTAATATATTGTTTTATATTATTTTTGGGACTAACCTATTAATCTAGAGACTAGTGTCAGTTTATGTTTTTTCCACGTTTTTGAATATGGCAAATAAGGAATATTAAACGGAGTCCAAACGGAACAAAATATCGGGAAAGAATTTTCTTGGACCAAAAGACACCGAGGAGACTTGGAGTAGGGGGCAAGGCACTTGCCGAGAGGCCACAAGCCTGCAGGGCGCGCGCCCTGGCTTGTGGTCCCCCTGAAAGTCTCCTAACCCTATTTCTTGGCCTATAAATTTCCAAATATTCCCGTATCGCGAGAAAGAGCCATGAAAATACTTTTACGCCGCCGGGAGCCTCTGTTCCGGAGAGATCCAATCTGGGAGCCTTTTCCGTAATCTGCCAGAGAGGGAATTGATCACGGAGGGCATCTACATTAACTCCATTGCCCCTCCGATGATGTGTGATTAGTTCACCACACACCTACGGGTCCATAGCTAGTAGCTAGATGGCTTATTCTCTCTCTTTGATCTTCAATACCATGTTCTTCATTATCTTCATGGAGATCTATCTGATGTAATACTCTTTTGCGGTGTGATTGTCAAGATCCGATGAATTGTGAGTTTATGTTCAGATTATCTATGAATATTATTTGAGTCTCTTATAAATTCTTATATGCATGATTTCATATCTTTGCAAGTCTCCTCGGATTATTGGTTTGGTTTGGCCAACTAGATTGGTAAATCTTGCAATGGGAGAAGTGCTTAGTTTTGGGTTCAATCTTGCGGTGTCCTCACCCGATGACAGTAGGGGTAGCGAGGCACGTACTATATTGTTTCCATCAAGGGTAAAAAGATGGGGTTTTCATCATATTGCTTGAGTTTATCCCTCTACATCATGTCATCTTACTTAATGTGTTACTCTGCTCTTCATGAACTTAATACTCTAGATGTAGGCAGGAGTCGGTCGATGTGTGGAGTAATAGTAGTAGATGCAGAATCATTTTGGTCTACTTGATACGGACGTGATGCATATATGCATAATAATTGCCATAGATATCTTCATAATTATTTGCTTTTCTATCAATTGCTCGACAGTAATTTGTTCATCCACCGTATTATTTTCCTTTATGAGAGAAGCCTCTAGTGAAACCTATGGCCCCAGGGTCTATTTTCCATATTACATTTTCAGATCTATAAACCGAAAATACCAAAAATACTTTGCTACAATTTATTTACTTTTGTTTCCACAATCTTTCATATCTATCTCTATCAGATCTCATCCTTGCAAATAACTCTGAAGGGATTGACAACCCCTTTATAGCGTTGGGTGCAAGAGTTTGATTTTTTATGTAGGTACTACTATTGGGGCCTTGCTTGTTCCTCCTACTGGATTGATACCTTGGTTCTCAACAAACCGAGGGAAATACTTATCTACTTCGCTGCATCACCCTTTCCTCTTCAAGGGAAAACCAACGCAAGCTCAAGAGATAGCATTCAGCACACCGAGCGGTGCATTAAGGACATAAGCCTTCTACGCAACAATGAGGACAATCCTGAGTTTACGGACCCAGACCGCATAATTGCTACTATCATATTTCAACTAAGTTTTCTCTAGGAACATATCAAAAACAGTATGTTCATGATAATTTGCAAAGACATTTTTGACTATGTTCATGATAATAAGTTCAATTAATCATATTACTTAAGAACTCCCACTCAAATTGACATTCCTCTAGTCATTCGAGTGGTACATGATCCAAATTCACTAACTCAAGTCTGATCATCACGTGAGTAGAGTTTAGCTTCAATGGTGAACATCTCCATGTTGATCATATCCACTATATGACTCATGCTCGACCTTTCGGTCTCTTGTGTTCCAAGGCCATGCTTGTACATGCTAGGCTCGTCAAGTTTAACCCGAGTGTTTCGAGTGTGCAACTGTTTTGCACCCGTTGTATGTGAACGTAGAGACTATCACACCCGATCATCATGTGGTGTCTCGAAACGACGAACTGCCGCAACGGTGCACAGTGGGGGAGAACACAATTTTATCTTGAAATTTTAGTGAGGGATCGCCTTATAATGCTACCGTCGTCCTAAGAAAAACAAGGTGCATAAAAGGATTAACATCACATGCAAATCATAAGTGACATGATATGGCCATGAACTTTGTGCTTATTGATCTCCGTCACCAAAGCACTGTCCTGATCTCCATCGTCACAGGGGCCACACCATGATCTCCATCATTGTGCTGACATCGAGGTTGTCGCGCTAACTATGTTGTTACTACTAAAGCTACTACTAGCGATAAGCAAAGCATCACCAAGCGCAAAAAAAAGACAACCCTATGGCTCATGCGGGTTGCCATAGCATCGTCGTGCAAGTCGATATTTAACTATTACAACATGATCATCTCATACATCCAATATATCATATATCATGTCTTTGGCCATACCATATCACATGCATACCGTGCAAAAACAAGTTAGACGTCCTCTAATTTGTTGTTGCAAATTTTACGTGGCTACTATGGGTATCTAGTATGATTGCATCTTACTTCCGCAAAGACACAATGGTGATATGCAAGTTGCTATTTAACCTTCTCCAAGGACCGCCTCGGTCAAATCTGATTCATCTATAGTTGAAGAAACATATATCCGCGAGTCATCTTTATGCAACAAGTTTCATGTTAGTCGATGAAACCAGTCTCTCGTAAGCGTACGAGTAATGTTGGTATGGGCCGCTTCAATCCAACAATACTGCCGAATCAAGAAAAGACTAAGGAGGGCAACAAATTGAACATCAACACCCACAAACTCCTTTGTGTTCTATTCGAGATGTCATCTTTGCATAGACCTAGATCATGATGCCACTGTTGGGGAACGTCGCATGGGAAACACACAAAAATCAACGCACACGCAAGACCTATCCATGGTGATGAACATCTACGAGAGGGGAGAGTGTATCTACATACCCTTGTAGATCGCTAAGAGAAGCATATATAACGCGGTTAATGTAGTGGAATATCTTCACGATCCAAATCACAGCCTGTCCCGCGATCTCATCACAATCCATCCCTATCTAGTGCCGAACGGACGACACCCCGCGTTCAGCACACGTACGGCTCGATGACGATCACCGCCCTCTTGATCCAGCAAGAGGGGCGGAGAGGTAGATGAGTTCTCAAGCACGACGGCGTGGTGGTGGTGGTGGTGAACTAATCCACCAGGGCTTCGCCAAGCTATGTCGAACTATTCTAGACGAAGGAGACGATCTATGGAGGAGAGGGCAACATGTGGCTTTTTCGGGTGAAGTCTGCCCTCAACCCTCCACTATATATAGGAGAAATAGGAGGGAGGGCTTCCTTGCCTCCTCCTCCAAGAGGATAGGTTCGGCCGAGCCAAGGGAGGAGAGTCCTCCTCCAATACGGTTTGGTGGAGGACTCCCTTCCTACTTGGTTTCCTCCCTCCACTTTTCCTTTTCTTTCCCTTTTGCACCATTGGCCGAAATAGCCTTATTGGGTTGTCCGCACCAGCCCACTAAGGGTTGGTGCACCACCTTTAGGACTATTAGGTTCTCTCCCGGGTGGGTGGCCCCTCCGGTAAAACCCCGGAACCCATTCGTCACTCCCGGTACTTTACCAGTAATGCCCAAAAACTTTCCGGAAGCCAAATGCAACTTAACTATATATCAATCGTTACCTTCGGACCATTCCGGAGCTCCTCGTGACACCCGGGATCTCATCCGAGACTCAGAACAACTTTCGGTCACCAACATACATAACTCAATAATACTGAAACGTCATTGAACCTTAAGTGTGTAGACCCTACGGGTTCGAGAACTATGCAGACATGACCCGAGACACTCTCCGGTCAAAAACCGATAGTGGGACCTGGATGCCCATATTGGATCCTACATATTCTACGAAGATCTTTATCAATTGAACCTCTATGTCAAGGATTCAGTTAATCTCGTATGTTGTTCCATTTGTCCTTCGGTATGATACTTGCCCGAGATTCGGTCGTCCGTATCTCTATACTTAGTTCAATCTCGTTACTGGCAAGTCTCTTTACTCGTTCCGTAATACAAGATCCCATGACTAACTCTTTAGTCACATTGCTTGCAAGGCTTGTTGTGATGTTGCATTACCGAGTGGGCCCCGAAATACCTCTCCGTCAAACGGAGTGACAAATCCCAGTATTGATCCACGTCAATCCAACAGACACCTCGGAGTTACCTGTAGAGCACCTTTATAGTCACCCAGTTACGTTGGGATGTTTGATACACACAAGGTATTCCTCTGGTTTCCGGGAGTTGCATGATCTCATGGTCATAGGAACAGATACATTGACATGCAGAAAACAGTAGCAATAAACTGACACGATTAGATGCTACATTAGTTTGGGTCTTGTCCATCACATCATTCTCCTAATGATGTGATCCCGTTATCAAGTGACAACACTTGTCTATGTCCAGGAAACCTTAACCATCTTTGATCAACGAGCTAGTAAACTAGAGGTTCACTAGGGACAGTGTGTTGTCTATGTATCCACACATGTATTTGAGTTTCCAATCAATACAATTCTAGCATGGATAATAAACGATTATCATGAACAAGGAAATATAATAATAACCAATTTATTATTGCCTCTAGTGCATGTTTCCAACATGACAACCACCTTCAACTTGGACCAAAGAGTAAGCACCATCACCACCACCACCATCTTCACGAACTTGGACCGGAGGATCTTCAAGTTGGACCGAAAAACGAGCACCACCATCATCTTCAACTTGGATCGAGGGACGAGTACCACCACCACCATCACCATACACAATTTCACCACCATGGTTTGTAGAAGCATCAACCTCACTTGCACCACCATGGTTGAAACTAAACTTGGGCATACCGCTGGCCGGGCCGGGCTTGAGAAAGCCTGAACTAAAAATTCTAAGCCCGAGCCCGGCCCGACCCGGCCAAAAAATGAATATTCAATCCTGAGGTCGCCCCGAATGGACTAAAAAGTCAATTTCGGGCCGGCCCAGGTCGAGCTTCCGTGTAAAATGACATTTTTTCCAAGCCCAAGCCTGGCCCAAAATACACACCGAGCCTTTTCAAGCCCGAGTGAAAGGATCGATATGGCTGACTAGAAGGGGGGTTGAATAGGCAACGACCAATATTTAGCTTTTTCTTAACAAATTAAGTTTAGCAACAAATAGGTTGTCTAGATATGCAACTAGGAGTACAACCTATATGATGCTAACAACACCAAAGATACAAGAAAAAAAAGGATGGAACACAAGTAAGGCTTGCATAAAGTAAAGGTAAGAGATAACCACAAGAGGAACCGCTTGAGACGAGGATGTGTTATCGAAGCTCCTTATCTTTGAGGGGAAGTATGTCTTTGTTGGAGTGGTGTGGAGGCACAATGCCTAATCATAGACAATTCATCTCAGTGAACTGTATGCCATATATCGCACACACCCTCATCTGGCTGGCCGTTTCTATTGTTCTGTACAATCGCAAATAGTTCATATCGATTAAATGTTTGCCACGCATCGCACACGCAGCCCTGATCTGAATCGTGTTTCATGTCTGCGTCATCGCAAAAAAATCATATCATTTTTGATGGTTTTCTTACAGCACCGTTTGCGATTAATGCATCACATACAATTTCGTCGAAGGGTCTCTAATTGTAGTGTAGCAGTTCAACCATCCTTCCATAGTGACTGCAGGCTCCCAACGACACCATGAAGCTTCACCATAATGGATTGTGGCTCCGAGGTAACCTCTTCCGTCTAGGGTGCTCAAACACCCAAGAGCAACAAGATCCACAAGGGATTAGTGGGGGAAATCAAATTTCTCTTGGTGGAAGTGTAGATCGAGGCCTTCTCCTCCAAACCCTAGAGCATGAACAAGATTTGATGGCTAGGTGGGAGATTGGCGAAAATGAGCTTAGGAGTAACAATGGAGCTTTGGGGGGAAAGAGGTGAGTCAACTTGGGGAAGAAGACTCACTTATATAGTGAGAAGAAGAATCCAACCGTTAAGTCATTCTTCGTGTGCATAAGCAGTACTACCGCTGGGTGTGAGCGGTACTTCCGCTAGCATGGACGTTCTTCCCACACAGTGCAACTGACGAGGTCAGGGAGGCACTAATGTCGCCGAAGCAGTACTACCGCTCGCACGAGTGGTACTTCCGCTTAGTGCTCCAACAGCGGGAAAAATGGCGATAGTGAAGTGGGGTAGCATGATAGTACTGCCTGGCACGGTACTACCGCCCTCTACATCCGCTCCACTTCTGCCCAGAACAACCAGCTATCCAAGAGCAAAATATAAGCAGTAGTCCAGCGGTATTTTACCATGGTAGTACCGCCAGAGCGGTACTACTGCTCTGTTGGAGCAGTACTTCCGCTTTGTCTATGAGTACAGGAAGCAGGTAGGGTCGTAGAGCCACCGGAGCGGTACTACCGTGCCCAACTACCGCCCTACTTCCATTGGATTACCCAAGGAGAAAATTATGAGCAAAAGTGGGTGAGCACAGAATTGCGGCAGTACCGCTGGAGCGGTACTACCGCTGTATGTCGCGGTATTACCGCTTAGCGCACTCTAAAATGCTCAAGCGAGGAAGGATAGAAGCTCCAGGTGCTGGAAAAAAGGCGGGGTGCAAAGTAACCGTGTATATGACGATTCTACCCAAACCTTTCTGAAGCGGCCCCCTCTTGATAGTACGGATTTCCTATGACTCAAGTCCACCAACACTAATTGATAGAAAATACCCGTGTTCTCTCTTTAAACACCGAGGAGGGAATAAACAGTCTTGTGCTACCTAATAATCACTGAAATCTAAATGCACGCAGTTAGTCCGCAAAGGGCATTGTCATCAATCACCAAAACCACATAGGTACGATTATGTTCTAACACCGAGCCCGGCCCAAACACAAATCCCGACCCGAGATTTTGGGTCGGGTTCGGGCTGCCCATGTCCAGGTCTAGCCAAAACCAACACCACCCCAAACGCTCCTCCTCCACCACCGTTGCCGAACCCACCTCCTTCACCACCTTCAAACCTAACACCACCACCCATGGCACCCATGCGTAACCCTCCACCACCCATGGCATCAATGTCGCACCCAACACCACCACCCATGCCGAACCCTCCACCATCGGCCATAAGATTTTGAAGCTCCATTTTCCTTCGGTAGATGATGCCAGTGCATCCATGCCCTCCGGATTCATCATCATGAACCAGTCCTCCTCAGCGGTCCTCTCATCCTTCATCTTTTGCTCTTCTAGGATGAGCTTGTGCTCCTCAAAGACACACTCTTTTCTCACTTCTCCTCTTTGTGCTTCTATTTATTCTCGGCCATGGCCACTTTTGCATCCCAATGCTTGGCTAGCATAAATTCCTTCATCTTCGCCATCTCACCTATTTGATCCCTCAAAGTGATTGCCTTGGACGTCCTCTTGACTCATGCTTTCTCCTTCTTGTTTACATCCAGTTTTCCCTTGTTTCTTCCTCCTCTTGGTGCATCATAACTATCATCATCATCATACTCATCCTCCACTTCGATGCCTCACTTTGGAGGGTATTCCTTGTCCCACACCCTCCACTTCTCACTATCGCAGAGTCATTTCCAACAATGATGAAGATTCAATGACCAAACTTTCGAGGTTTGCTTGTAGTACTCATTGGCGATGCGATCCTACACACAAACATTGAGACAACTATGAGCTCATTATTTTCATATGAACACGGCTAGGGACATGAAGATGCAGAAATGCTCACATAATCAATGCACGTCACTAGCATCTTCATCTTCATTCACCTCCATGTCGACCTCAATGTATGACGCATCAAAATCAGCAAGGGGACACTCAAATTCATCGAGCTCTCCGCCAACATCTCCATATATGTGTAGAGCACATTTTGTCTACAAAAACAACGACCAAAGCTCAAGCAAGTGTTCTGCAATGCCAAAACATAGTTGACTAGAGCAAACCAAGCAAAAGAAGAAATCCATTATGTCTCGGCCGTTTCATCGAACACGTTATAGACGAGACCGGAGGCTTCGACGTTAATGTGGATGTCAGGGCTGGCCGTAGGCGGAGGAGGAGCCTGACCCCTTGACATAATCGCCTTCTTCCTCGGGGCCTTCGCCCGTGCATCGACGAGGCTAGTGGAGGAGGTCTTCTTCCTCGCACCCTTCACACATCGAACTCGAGGGGGGCCGACATTCGGCGGTGCCGCGCAACCTACGTCGCCTTGAACGAGATGGCTCCCTTATCGTTTTCTCTTGATGGCGTCAGCGGCAGAAGGAGTTGTGGTCATCGGAGGACCGGGCGGACAGTGTGACGGTGATGAAGGAGGCATCGACACATGGTATGGCGCACCCAAGGCGGCGAGTACTCCATCCGACTGAATTCGGGCGTCGCTAGGCCGAACAGTGAGGTCGGGGAAAGGGTTAGCGGCGAGGACAAGGCGGGAGGCGGGAACTAAAGCCGACGAAAGTGGTTTCGTGCCAAGGGAAAGGGGATCCAGCAAAATCATACGAAATGCCGCACATATGAAAGAATTGGGCTCGCAGATTCGGAATCCCATAAAAAATTACGGAACGACCGGATATAAGGCATCTATTCGGGCCGCGTTTGCTGAATTTATTCCATAAACCAACGGTTATTATAGTGGGCGAACATGTTTGCGGGATCTGCAAGAGATGCTCTTATTCGTGAAAAGGGATTCAGAAGCAAAGCCCAAGTGGTACGAAGCTGAACGACATACGCTTGATGAGCTGTGTCTGCTTTGCACAATCCTACTCAGCTTACCAGGTCTGAATTTTTCTTAGACGAAACTAGGCAGTTGACTAAAAGGCTCGTCATCGCATTATCACATCAGCGCGGCCCGTCAGCATCATACAGTGGCTTAAAGACAATGTTAGAAACAACGACGCGACGGGACCCGAGAAGGTCCCGGAAGCATGCCGAAGCCAGCCATGTTTTTTGTCTGGAACTGGAAGCAAGCGATGACATGGATTCAGCCAAGCTTGATCAGTACTCTTTCTGTAAACTAATATAAAAATATTTAGATTACTAAAATAATGTTTTAAATGCTTTTATATTAGTTTACGAAGGGAGTACCTATCAAGTTCGGGAGGTGGATAACACAACAGCGTAGGGCGATGGAGCGCACTACTACTAGTAGTCTACCAGCGCTGCATTTTGGTTGAGAAGGTGCCGCAAGCAAACTGCAAAGCTATGTCGACAAGAAAGCTTTGGTATGGTACAACAAACACCACTTCTGTGAATGATCAAACACCAAGCAACCAGCTTACCAGCAAGCACCAGTTCCTGCAAAACGTTTATTGAACTGGATTGGTCAAGAGACTGCACAGTTCACCTAATGAAAGATCATTCCCTCGTCAACTATCCAAAGACAGAAGATAAAATTGCACACCATCCGATCCATATTAATTGTCGCTGACTTGTTATCTGTTCATGCAGGTTAAGTGTCAAAGAATATAAGCACCGACAATTTCAAGAGAGGTTGCACCTTGTTTCACAGGGCGACCTCTGGCGATATGGAGCATGCCGTGGTGTGCGGAATCACCACCCAATCATGGAAGAAGACATTATGTCTCCATCTTAAACCATATTTAATCATGTGAGTAGAAACCAAACAACAAGGTTTCATGTCAGCCAGACTGGTTGAGAACAAGACGATCACCATCCAAGAATGACAAGAAGTCCATTATTTTGGTCCAACTGATCCTGAGTACAGGTACTAGAAAGCTATAGGCCTGTTTCTTTAAAAAGTCCTAGGACTTTTTTTAGTCTCAACTAAAAAGTATCTAGTCCGTATCCGTTTTTTTCCAGGGACTAAACAGGGACTAGGGGTCATTAAATGTCTTGCAAAAAGAACATATTACCCCTGACCATATACATTACAGGTATTTACTATTCACTGCATGAACTCGTACTATTGACTGCAGATGGCCTCATACACAAAAAAAGATCGCACAGCAAAGACTATTAAAAAAAGATCGCACAGCACAAAAAAAGATCGGACAGCAGATGGCCTCATACACAAAACCAGGTCTGATACATCCATTTCTGAACAAACACTAGTCTGTGCATTCTAAACATGTTGTAACAGGAAGTTTTGTTGGCTAGTGTTATCATAACCCAATCATGCCCAGACTGTATTGCTACTCTTCTAGGTCCTCTGTTACAGTAAGAGTCCAAGTAATACATACCAACCATACAGGCCATCTGCAGCATTCTTCTCTTCTTTTGATGCATCAACAACATCAGTGCCTCATCATCACTGCTGCTCTCATCAGCACTGCTGCCATCATCGGTACTGCTACCATCATCCTGAAACATGCAAACATTAGTACAACTTTATTTACCATGCACCACCTTTTCACCCAACAAACATTATGAAACACACAAAATGCAATGATCATTTAACAAGGTCACACACTACAGGTCCATTACATAGGCATATTCGAAAAAGAACACTAGTACACTAGTACAACTTCTTCATCATGCACCACCTCTTCAACCAAGTCAATCTAGCCTCAGTACTTGAAATGTTCTGAAATATGACTCTGCTTGCCTCATTTGCAAAAAGTTGAGTTGCCATGAAGTACTCAACACTTGTTTCATCTGCACCACATTCAACTGCCAACAATTGACAATGAGTAATGGATTCTTTAGTGTTGTTTGATTTTTTCTCTTTTGCCTTGTCCTTTGCTTCCTGCCTTTTGTTTGCATATTCAGCGATCATGTCAGAAGTGTTCTCACTCTTCATAGTATTGATCAGCCCTGTCATTAGTTTCACCATTGGGCTCTTGTATTTCTTGCCTGGGCTTGATGCTGACTGTTCAGCACCGATGCTTCCCCTCTTCCTGCTGGTGGTGCCCATTGGACTCTGCTCATGTGCATCATCGGCACCAACATCTTCTTCTTCCTCTTCATATATGGGAACATAAGCTGATGATCCATCAACTGCCATACCTTGGAATAGCTCTATAAGCATATCCAAATAATCAGGATTGCCCTCCTTGAATTTTCTGACATCTGGTCTCTCCTGTGTGAGCAATGCAAGTGTAATTAGGACAAGACTAAATATACCAGTGTGAGCAATGCAAGTGTAATTTGCAAAATAATATACCTTAATTTTTTTGTTCCACCAATCAGTTGATCCTGTTATAGCTCCGTCTCCAGTTCGGCCACAACCTGTTTGTTGCCCCAACCACACCCAAGCACTATAATAGTTTTTCAGTTTATTTAAACAATTTTTGAATTGCTTGGTACTATGGAGGAGTCCAGTCCGATGATAAAATTTTGTCTTCATATTCTTGTAGGCTCTAGTTGTCCAAGTACCATTCACACAATGCCCATCCCTAGCTTCTTCACAGGCAATGTTACAAAAAACCATAACATTCTCGTCTGTCCAATCAGCCTTCGCAATTGTTTTCTAAACAAAAAGAAGATGAATTTGCACAATTCTTTTCCTTGTAGACAGAAAACTAAATATGCATATACGAGAAATTTATACCTCTCCCACAACGCCGTCGTTGTCTCCATCTTCAAAGCCTTCGCTGTCGTCCGCATCTTCTATAGGCACAGCAGATGACGATGCACGTTGCCGGCTTGCAACTTGAGAGGTGGAAAAGCCACGTCCTGTAACGCCTCGAAGGCCTCCTCCTCCCTGGGAAACAGACCGGGCTCGGCCTACACCGCGCCCAGTGCCATGGGACACGGCCTTCCCACGCCCTCTGACGGCTCCGTCAACGGGAGCTGCGCTTGGGGCGACGAACGGGCGCCTGTGAGCGCCACCGAGGCTCAAAGACCGGGTCAGGCCTCCTCCTCCCTGGGAAACAGACCGCCCGCGACCACGCCCAGTCGGAGAAGAACCATGAACAGCCGTCTCGTGAAGGAGAAGCTGCTGGTACGAGCCCAACTCGGGGAAGTCCTCGATGTTGCTGTTGAGATCCAAAAATCCAATTCCTCTTCCCAGATTCCCGCCGGCCGATGAACCCTGAGATGCAGGTTGACGCGACGGGAACTGGGAGATCCACTGCGCCTCGTCGTCTTCATCGGTGGCCATGGGGGCGCGGCTACTCAGGGCACTGGCGGCGGCAGCTGCTCAGGGCACTGGCGGCTGGTAAGGGGAGAAGCGGCGGGGAAGGGAAGGGGAGGAGCGAGCGGATGGGAGGAAGCGCGTGGATAAGATGCGGTGCGGGGGTACGGTGGGAAAAGGTCCCTAAAAGTCCCTCCCGGAGGGACTTCTTCAATTAGTCCCAAATGACCATTTTTAGTGCCTAAAAGTCCCTCCTGTTTCTTTCCCATGGGACTTTTTTTAGTCCCTACACCAAAAAGTCCCTGAAAAGGAACACCCCCATAGCATCACCAAACTCGCAAGTGAGACCTTCTCAGTCAAGTGATGGGCAAAAGAAAAAATAAGCATACTTTAATCTGTTTGCTACAAGATATTGCTATTCTATATCACATCATTTAAAAGATGAACTCGAGGTTTACTCTGAAAACAAAAACGAGAATAATGCTTGGCATTCACTGGCAATAGCAAGATATGAAGACTCCTTGCCACAAGATAATCGACAGAGTAACAAATGCTGATTCGAAATGCGCTGAAATACCGACTAGTAAAACTCCTTCGGTGCAGTGACGGAGAGACACAATGTTTGTTTTGATTGCATAATGCACGTTCTTCATAGTACGAAAAGAGACTCGGAGGCGCAATGTTCCGACTGCGTACTGCATATTCAGCAGTCAGATGTCTTCACATTACAACATCAGACTGGACTAAAAATTCACAGATCAGAGTTCAAAGATGTCTTGAAACAAACAGAAGGGCCTGACTCTAAGTCTTGAATTCTATCAGTAGGTTACGTTACATACATAGTACAGATTTGGATGATCAGTTACATACATAGTACAGATTTGGATGATCAGGCAGATACGAATCATTCATTATTCTTTGCTTAAGCAAATGAAAAGGGGACAGAACGCTTTGATTGCTCAAACTATAATCACCATCAATCAAATGCGTCCCTACTTGCACAGAAAAATCAAATATAAGCATGACCAGGGTTCAGAACACATTGCTAGCAATAGAACGAAGGGTGGATTACTGGATTGCTCATAATCTGGGCCTTGTTCCTCACCTTCAGTCTGAAGAATTATTCTACAGAATTATAAAATATGTATTGATCTGAGAGGCTCTGCGACAGATATTCCGGTGAAATCTTGATCATTGCCACGACAAGGTGAAGACAATTCTTGCTCACAGATACAAACGGAAGTAATTAAAGAGGGGAACCAGCGGCTACCGAAAGAACAATAACAGCACAGACACGCGAACAACCTACAGGCAACTGAGGCCAACGCCGCACACGAACTCTAGATAGATAGATGTAAACGAATTTTATCGCGCAGCATAAACGAAACGAACGTCATCCGTCGGGGCGAGCTCAGGCCTCGGAGGTCTCCTCCTTGACGGCGGGAGGCGCCTCCGACGGCGGCTCGGCCTTGGCGGCAGCGGACCGGGACTTGACGAAGTCGAGGAGGCGGCGGCTGACCTCCTTGGAGTAGAGCTGCAGCGCCTCGATGCCCTCCTCGACGGATGCGGCGGCCCCGCCGGCGACGGCGGCGGCGTCGAAGGCCTCGGCCTCGATGGCGCGGGCCGCGGGCTCGGCGTCGGCGGCCGGCACGGCGCCGTAGCGCTTGCAGAGGAGGGTGTCGCCGGCCAGCGTGTCCACCAGGCGCCGCACCACGGCGTCCCGCGTCCTCTGCGTCGGCGGCCAGATGCTGAAGGAGAACGGCGCGGCCTCGTCGCCCGCGGCTGCGCCTGCGGCGGCGGCGGCCTCGGGGAGCTCGTCGGGGCCCATGGCGCGCGCGGCGGAGGGGTCGGGTCGGGTCGGGTCGGACTCAAAACCCTAGGTGGTATGGGGGGGTGGGTAGGCCGGCCGTTCGATCCGTTCGCGGTGGGGATTTAAAAGCGGTGGCGACGGGGGATGGGGATGGGGGTGGGGAACGGTGGCGCGTCGTTGTAATTGGGGGTTTGTTCGGGGGGTTGCTTGCCGTGGCTTCAAGGAAGGAAGAGGCCTCTCGCGGCCGCGTGCCGCGGAAAGGGGGAGGGTGGATCGTTTCTCTTCCGGAGGAGAATGTGTGGCGTCGGTTGGCGTGGGCGGTGGCCCTTTTAATGGTGGATTTGTTGCTGGCCCGTTGTTGCTTCCTCCCTTTCTTTTTTCTCGTTTCGGGTTTGAATTTTGCAACGTTCGAATCGGGCAGGGAATGGCAGGAGATCTTGGGTGCATCGGGATAAGATCGTGAGGTGATGGGATGTAATTGGGGCGCATTTAAAGCCGGGAGGATACGCTATTTTTGAATTGCGATTCGGTTCAATTTAACGAACACCGGTGCCGCTATGGGCCTATCCTCCTGCAATTGCCGTACACTGTGTCTGTCTAGGTAGTTGGGCCTTGGCCTCCACACCCTCCGCTTTGCCGTTGACGCGGCCCCGTCGGCCTGCAGATCAGTCTGTCACTTTGTCTATTTGTAGTCACGTCCTCTGGAATATCCTATTCATCGCTCATCGCGTCAAGCTACCGGCGCTAAGCAGAGACAAACGACCGAGGAGCCGGCACAGTTTCGCTTAGCCAGCCGGTTTTGGGGACCTTCTACAAAGGTTTCCTGAATCTTTTTTTTTTAACCTTTTATTTGATTTTTCTGTTTCTGATTCTTTTTCTGCTTTCTTTTTTCTTTTCTATTTTGGTTTTCTGTTTCTTCTTTTTCCTTTTTCTCAAGGCTATTTTATCTTCTTAAAATTAACTTCATGTTTGAAGATTGTTCTTAAAATTTCAAAAATGTTCTTGCTCTTAAAAAATCTAAATTTTACACAATTGTTGTTTTTCATAAACTATTCATAACTTCAAAAAATGTTTGGGATTTTGAACAAATGTTCTTGTTTTTGAAAAAAAACATTTTTTTTGTTTTCATTTTTTTATTTCATTTTCTTTTCTTTTTTACTTTTCCTACTCCTTTTGTTTGACATTTTCAAACTTTTGTTCTGAATTCCAGGAAATGTTCTCGTGTTCAAAATTTTGTTCATAGTTTTCATTTAAATTTTTCTGCTCTAAAAAATAATCAGGAATTATAAAAGGTGTTCTTGCTTTCAAAATGTGTTCATATTTTCTAAAATGTTTGTGTTTTTTTATCGTATTAAAAAAATTGCACGATTTTTCAAAAATGCCCGTGTTTTGAAAACAATTCAGGGATTTCAGAAAATATTCTTGTTTTCAACAAAACAAATCATGATTTCATAAAAATATTTGTGTTATGAAAATTATTCTCCTTTTCAAAATTTGTTCATGAATTCCATCTATGTTGCCTCAATATAGTCGGTCCCAAACCCGGTAAAGAAGGACGGTTGTAATAGGCTTGGTGAGCCAACAACAAAACTGAGTCACTCTTATGGAGATGAATGCTGGAAATATGTCCTAGAGACAATAATAAAAGAGCTATTATTATATTTCCTTGTTCAAGATAATCGTTTATTATCTATGTTAAAATTGTATTGAATGGAAACTCACATACATGCGTACATACATAGACAACACACTGTCCCTAGTAAGCCTCTAGTTGACTAGCTCGTTGATCAAAGATGATTAAGGTTTTCTAGCCATAGACAAGTGTTGTCACTTGATAATGGGATCACACTATTAGGAGAATGATGTGATGGACAAGACCCAAACTATGAACGTAGCATGTGATCGTGTCATTTTATTGCTACTGTTTTTCTGCATGTCAAGTATATGTACCTATGACCATGAGATCATGTAACTCACTGACACCGGAAGAATACCTTGTGTGTATCAAACGTCGCAACGTAACTGGGTGACTATAAAGGTGCTCTACAGGTATCTCCAGAGGTGTCCCTTGAGTTAGTATGGATCAAGATTGGGATTTGTCACTCTCTATGACGGAGAGGTATCTCGGGGCCCACACGGTACTACAACATCACAACAAGCCTTGCAAGCATTGTGACTAAAGAGTTAGCCACGAGATTTTGTATTATGGAACGAGTAAAGAGACTTGCGAGTAACGAGATTCAAATAGGTATAGAGATACCGACGATCGAATCTCGGGCAAGTAACTTATCGAAGGACAAAGGGAATGTTATACGGCATTAACTGAATCCTTGTCATAGAGGTTCCACCGATTAAGATCTTCGTAGAATATGTAGGATCCAATATGGACATCCAGGTCCCGCTATTGAATATTGACCGGAGAGTGTCTCGGTCATGTATACATAGTTCTCGAACCCGCAGGGTCTTCACACTTAAGGTTCAGTGACGTTTCGGCATAGTAGAATTATGGATGTTGGTAATCGAATGTTGTTCGAAGTCCCGGATGATATCTCGGACGTCATAGGGACTCCCGGAATGGTCCGGAGACGAAGATTGATATATATGACGTATCCATTTGGCTTCCGGAAGGATTTCGGGCATTAATGATAAAGTACCGGGAGTGACAAGCTGGTTCCAGGGTTCCACCGGGAGTGTCCACTCACCCGGAGGGGGGCCAAACAGGCCCAAGGGTGGTGCACCAGCCCATGGTGGGCTGGGCGGCCAGCCCAAGAGGGCCTATTTGGCCAAAGTGGAGAAAGAGAGAGAGGTGGGCCAAACCGACTAGGAAGGGGAGTCCTCCTCCACCAAACTGATTTGGAGGAGGACTCGTCCCTCCTCCTTGTGCCGGCCGAACCCTAGGGAAAGTCCCTAGGGCGCCACCCCTTCCTCCCCTCCTATATATACTGGAGGGTAGAGAGGCTTTTTGCACCACAAGCCATGGCACAGCCCATCTCCCTCAACTACTTCGTGACACCCCGTAGGTCATTCAGGTAGTGCATTGCGAAGCCATGCCGGAATAGCTCCACCATCATCACCGCATGTCGTCGTGTTGTCAGAGAATTCAGCTACCTCTTCGTCTCTCTTGCTGGATCAAGAAGGCGGAGATCGTCATTGAGCATTTGAGTTGTACGTGTGCTGAACGCGGAGGTGTCTCATACGTCTCCAACGTATCTATAATTTTTTATGGTTCCATGCTATTATCTTGTCAAACTTTGGATGTTTTGTATGCCTTTTATATCTTTTTTGGGACTAACTTATTAACTCAGTGCCAAGTGCCAGTTCGTGTTTTTTCCGTGTTTTTGACCCTTTTCAAAGGAGAATATTAAACGGAGTCCAAACGGAATAAAACCCCCGAAAATATTTTTTCGGAACAGAAGATACGCATGGAGCGTGAGAACCAAGGCAGAGGCCACCAGGGGAGGCCACAAGCCCCCTAGGCGCGGCCAGGGGGCCCGCGCCTAGCACGCTTGTGGGCCCCGTGTGGCTCGTCTGCCCTACTTCTTCCGCCTATAAATCCCCGAAAAATCCAAAACCACGGGAGAGATCCACGAAAATACTTTTCCGCCGCCGCAAGCTTGTGTCTCCGCAAGATCCCATCTGGGGCACGTTCTGGTGCCCGGCCGGAGGGGGGATTCGGATAAGGAGGGCTTCTTCATCAACACCATTGCCTCTCCGATGATGCGTGAGTAGTTCACCATAGACCTTCGGGTCCATAGCTAGTAGCTAGATGGCTTCTTCTCTCTCTTGGATCTTCAATACAAAATTCCATGATCTTCATGGAGATCTATCCGATGTAATCTTCTTTTGCGGTGTGTTTGTCGAGATCCGATGAATTGTGGATTTATGATCAGATTATCTATGAATTTTATTTGAGTTTCTTCTAATCTCTTATATGCATGATTTCATATCCTTGTAATTCTCTTCGAGTTGTGGGTTTTGTTTGGCCAACTTGATCTATGATTCTTGCAATGGGAGAAGTGCTTGGTTTTGGGTTCATACCGTGCGGTGACTGATACGTCTCCATCGTATCTACTTTTCCAAACTCTTTTGCCCTTGTTTTGGACTCTAATTTGCATGATTTGAATGGAACAAACCTGGACTGACGCTGTTTTCAGCAGAATTGCCTTGGTGTTGTTTTTGTGCAGAAATGAAAGTTCTCAGAACGTCCCGAAAATTTATGGAGAATATTTCTGGAAAATATGAAAAATACCTGCACAAAGATCCACCAGAGGGGATGGGCCAGTGGGCCACAAGCCCTGTAGCGCCACCCCCCTAGTGGCGGCTAGCAAGCTTGTGGGGGCCATGTGGCTCTTCCGCCCCCAATCTCAGCTTTATAAATTTACTTTCGTCCGAGAAAAAATAAAAAGAGAAGATTTCGTCGCCTTTGCGATATGGAGGCGCCGCCACATCCTGTTCTTCATCTGGAGGGCAGATCTGGAGTCCGTTTTGGGCTCCGGAGAGGGGAAATCGTTGCCATCGTCATCATCAACCTTCTTCCCTCTCCAATTCCATGAAGCTCTTCATAGTTCGTGAGTAATCTATTCGTAGGATCGCTGGGCGGTGATGAGTAGGATGAGATCTATCATGTAATCGAGTTAGTTTTGATGGGGATTGATCCCTAGTATCCACTATGTTCTGAGATTGATGTTGCTACTACTTTGCCATGCTTAATGCTTGTCACTAGGGCCCGAGTGCCATGATTTCAGATCTGAAATTATTATGTTGTCACCAATATATGTGTGTTTTAGATCCGATCTTGCAAGTTGTAGTTACCTACTATGTGTTATGACCCGGCAACCCAGAGTGACAATAACCGGAACCACTCCCGGTGATGACCATAGTTTGAGGAGTTCATGTGTTCACCAAGTGCTAATGCGTTGGTTCGGTTCTTTATTAAAAGGAGAACCTTAATATCCCGTAGTTTCCTTTTGGACCCCGCTGCCACGGGAGGGATGGACAATAGATGTCATGCAAGTTCTTTTCCCTAAGCACATATGACGACACACGGAATGCATGCCTACATCACATTGACGAACGGGAACTAGCCACATATCTCTCCGTGTTATAACTGTTGCATGATGAATATCATCCAAACAAATCACCGACCCATTGCCTACGAGTTTGTCCCACTGCTATTGTTACTTGTCTTGCTCTGCTGCTAGTGTTGTTACTTGTCTTGCTCTACTGCTACTATTGTTACTTGTCTTGCTCTGCTGCTACTGTTGTTACTATTGTTGCTACTTGCTACTGTTGTCACTACTGTTGTTCCTTGCCACTGCTATTACTCGTTCACTGCTGCTACCTGCTACAATTCTGGTTCGCTCGTTGTTGACGGGAACAGACAATTTCCGTCAACGGGCAACTTCTGGCGCCATTG
Source organism: Hordeum vulgare subsp. vulgare (assembly GCF_904849725.1). NCBI lineage: Eukaryota > Viridiplantae > Streptophyta > Magnoliopsida > Poales > Poaceae > Hordeum > Hordeum vulgare. The sequence continues at coordinate 539,737,696 of NC_058521.1, forward strand.
ATACAATCGTTAGGAATAGCCTGCCGTCAACAGATCGTTTGTGACACCATTGTTATCATACTACTTTGCTGCTGACACTTTGCTTGCAGATACTAATCTTTCAGGTGTGGTTGAATCTGACTCATTCAGCTGCTAATACTCGAGAGTATTCTCTCACCTCCTGACTGGCGTATCAACAAATTTGGGTCGAATACTCTACCCTCGAAAACTGCTGCGAACCCACACGCTGGTGGGCCATCAACAACATTCTTCTAGTTTCGTTGCCGGGGAGTGCTAGCAGCATTCTTCTGGTGCCGTTGCAGGGGAAGATCTGTTGTCACAGAGTCAGCATTTTTCTGGCGCCGTTGCCGGGGAGGTATTGCTATATTCTCTGAGTCACTTGGGATTTATATCTGCTGATCACTATGAAGAATCTGAAGGATCCAAAAACCAAAGTCTTGCCCTCAACTACGAGGGGAGGTAAGGAACTACCATATAGCTCTACACTTGATTCACCTTCAGTTATGAGTAAGTTTGCGACATCACCTCCTACTAGAAATCTTGATATGTCGCCTGTGCTTGATGATGCTTATGATGCTATTGCTAGAGATACTATGCATGATACTGCTTTGCCTGATACTCCTAGAGATGCTATAGCTGATACTGCTTTGCATGATACTGCTAGAGATGCTATGCCTGATACTGTTTTGCCTGATACTGCTAGAGATGCTTTGCCTGATACTGCTTTGCCTGATACTGCTAGAGATGCTATGCTTGATACTGCTAGAGATACTACTTTGCATGATGTTCCACTAGAGGTATTCCTTGATGCTCATATTGCTAGAGTTACTGCCAATGCTCGTGATACTTCTGAAACTGCCGATACTATTGAGATAGAACCTGCTTTTGCTCCTGCTAGATATGAATTGCCTGATATACCTGAGGTTACGTTATGGAGGGAGAGATAGCTGAGGATTTTCTTGCGTGTAAGGATGCCTACGACGCTGAGAAATTACTTCTCAAGTGGAAAGAAAAATCTCTGAAAGCTAGGATGAAATACGACCCGAAGTTTGCCACTTCACCTATCTTTATCACCGATAAGGATTATGAATTCTCTGTTGACCCTGAGATAATCTCTCTAGTCAAATCTGATCCTTTCCACGGTTATGAGTCTGAGACGGTCGTAGCCCATCTTACCAAACTACACGATATAGCCACCCTTTTCACTAGTGAGGAGAAGATCCGCCACTATTATATCCTGGTTCACCTCTCTTGCTCCTGGATGTGTGAGTAGTCCCCGGGATATGGTCTATTACTTCTGTGAGAAATATTTCCCTGCCCATAAGAAGCAAGCTACTTTGCAGGAAATATACAACTTTGCTCAACTCCAAGAAGAGAGTCTCCCACAAGCTTGGGGGAGGCTCGTCCAGCTACAGAATGCTTTGCCTGATCACCCTCTTAAGAAGAATGAGATACTTTATATCTTCTATAACAGACTTACCGATGCCTCTAGAGACCATCTAGATAGTTGTGTCGGTTATGTTTTTAGGGAACGAACTGTAGAACAAGCTGAGACCCTACTGAATAACATCTTGATCAACGATAATGCTTGGACTATTCCCGAACCACCTCCTAAGCCAACTCCGAAGAAAAGAGGTATTCTATTCCTCGGTCCCGAAGATATGCAAGAAGCCAAGAAATCTATGCAAGAGAAAGGCATTAGATCTGAAGATGTCAAAAATCTACCACCTATCGAAGAGATCCATGGTCTCGATAACCCGATACAAGTAGTAGAAGTGAATTCTCTGCGTAGGTTTGATGAGAGTGATATTCCTTTTGACAAACCTCCTAGCCTATGCTTTGATGAATTTGAAAACTTTGTTGCGAAACAACAGAGTTTCAATGATTATGTTAGTAGACATTTGGAACAAAGTACTCTTATGCTTAGCCATTTAAGTGCTTGTGTAGACAGAAATGTCAATGATCTAAAGCTTCTGAGTAAACATGCCTCTATGATTACTACTCAGGTAGAACAAGTACTTAAAGCTCAGAATGACTTGCTCAATGAATTAAATGACAACTCTGTCAGAGTCATTACAAGAGGAGGCAAACTAACTCAGGAACCTTTGTATCCTGAAGGTCATCCTAAGAGAATTGATCAAGATTCTCAAGGAATCAATGCTGATACACCCAGTCATCCTAAGGAGAAGAAGAAGGATGATAGAAACCTACATGTCAGTTCACCAAATACGGTCACACGTGAAGAACCTAATGTTATTTCTGCATCTGATGCAGAAACACAATCTGGTGATGAACATGCACCTGGTGACAATATGGACAGTGATGTTCATAATAATGCTCAACCTAGCAATGATGAGGATGTGGAGATTGAACCTACGGTTAATCCTGATAACCCACAACCTAAGAGATATGATAAGAATGACTTCACTGCTAGGAAGCATGGTAAAGAAAGGGAGCCATGGGTTCGGAGACCTATGCCCTTTCCTCCTAAGCCATCCAAGAAAAAGGATGATGAGGATTTTGAGCGCTTCATTGAGATGATAAGACCCATCTTTTTGCAGATGCGGTTAACTGATATGCTCAAAATTTCACCGTATGCCAAGTACATGAAAGATATCGTGACTAATAAACGGAAGATACCAGATCTTGAGATCTCCACCATGCTTGCCAATTACACTTTCAAAGGTGGAACTCCTAAGAAACTTGGTGATCCCGGAGTGCCCACTATACCTTGCTCCATTAAAGGAAACTACGTAAGAACTGCCTTATGTGACCTTGGAACCGGCGTTAGTGTTATGCCGCTCTCTCTTTATCGTAGACTTGAATTGGATAAGTTGACACCCGCTGAAATTTCTGTGCAAATGGCCGACAAATCAACTGCTTTCCCTATCGGCATTTGCGAGGATGTGCCTGTTGTGGTTGCTAACACCACTATCTTAACAGACTTTGTTATCTTGGAAATTCCCGAGTATGATGCCATGGCTGTCATCCTCGGAAGACCCTTTTTAAACACTGCAGGGGCTATTATAGATTGCAACAAAGGCAATGTCACTTTCCATGTCAACGGTAATGAGCACACGGTGCACTTTCCGAAGAAACGATATCAAGTACATTGCACTAATGCTATCAAAAAGACTTCATCGATTCTTATTGGGAGCTTTGAATGCCCTATTCCTCGTGTCAAGATGAAGTATGATTTTCTTGTTGGGGAGATACATATCCCCATTGAGGTGACTTAGTGGCTATTTGAAAATTCTCCGTTCTCTCTTGCGATTCGAGAAGTTTTTGTCTTGAGGACTTGATCAACCCCATTGACGGATTTCTTTCGATGACCATGAAATGGATGAATCAAAGAGTCACCTACCTCTGTTTTGAGCCTTCATTTTCTGTTGCTTAGAAGAAAAATGATAGATTTAGTTTAGTTTTTCCTATTTTCTGTTTTAGCGTCCCGGAGAAAAATACCCCGAAAATAAAAGTTCTCCGATGGTCCTGAAAATTTAGTATGTTTTTTCTAGAATATTTGAAAAACACTGGGCCTGAGAGCTGGCTTGGGCCCCTGACCAGTGGGCCACAAGCCCTGCAGCTGCCGCCCCCTGGTGGCGGCTAGCAAGCTTGTGGGGCCCACAGGGACCCCCTCCACTCATTTCAGCCCCATCCTCTTCTTCCACCTCCAGAAAGAATTGTTTCGCAGCTCAAACCCGTGTTCTTGCTCATTTGGCTGTGATTTTTGATCTCCTTGCTCAAAGCACCATTCTCCGAACCGTTTTGGAGACATTACTCCTTGGTAAGTGACTCCTCCATTGGTCCAATTAGCTTTTACTCTAGTGCTTTATCCTTCGCGTATTCTTGCTACCTTGGTGACCCTGTTCTTGAGCTAGAAATGTTGATTTTAGCTGGTCCCAAGTAGTTTTAGCGCGTGATACGGTCTCTAGGCACTAGTAGGAGTAGTTGCTACGAGTTGGGTTAATCCTTATTCACTTTTCTTTCGAAGTCTCTAAAAATTTCAGAATTTTTCAGAGCTAGAAAAAGGAAAAGATGAGGAGGTACTTGAGAGGCTCTTCAAGTCGTAACCCCAAGGAGGATGAGAAGAACCACCCCAAGTACGTAGTCCCTCGAGTCACAGAAGTTCGAGCATGCTAATGGCCAAGTGATGAATTTGTGCGCACCGGTGGGCTTCATGAAGACTTTTATTACTTGGTGGAGAACGCAGGTCTTACTGCGTTCGTTGAAGATAAGTGCTCACAATACCTCCTCCTCACCAATATTTTCGTTCAAAGCTTCAAGTTTTATCCGAGGAAGAATCCTCCCATGGTTGAGTTCATGATATACGATGTCCCCCAGTGCATGAAGCTACAGGATTTTTGCAATGTATGCAATTTACCTTATGTTTGGGATATCCGTGACCCTCGTCCACGGGACTTGGAGGATTTCATTGGTAATATTGCTGTTGGAGAGGAGAGAGGAGTGTCTCGTTCTAGAATTGCTAGCATACATTTTCCTGTGCTTCGGTACTTCTCATTATTTGTGGGAAAATGTTTGATTGGCCGTGGGGAGGCTGGATCACTTAGTTCTCCAGACCTTGCGGTTTTGCGCGAAGGCCTTTATAACGATAAGACTTATAGCCTAGGTGCTATAGTAGCCCAACGATTGAACACCAACCGTTCCAAAGGTGTCGTCTATGGAGGTATCTATGCTACCCGTCTTGCCAGACACTTTGAGATACCCATTAGACTGGGAGAGGAAGGAGAGATGCTTCTCCCTGAGAAATATCTGGATTATGACAGCATGGTTCGCCATGATTTTCTGGATAGAGATGATAGTAGACGGATGATTTATAATCTGGTATTTAGTCAGGGTACTCGAGAGACTATTACTTTGCCTGCTCCTTCTTTGTTCGATCTTCATGCAGGCAGGTACACTATTATGCCCTCGGACATCTACGCATATTGGGGCTTGGCCCAACCACAGGTGCCCGTGCCCGAGCCGCCAGTCGAGTACGAGACGCCAGTTTATCAGTGGGAGCCAGAGGAGCTCACACAGCAGTGGCATCCACAGTCTGCTCCGGAGTATCCTGGAGCTGGTTATTTCCCACCATGGGAGTAGACCAAGCTAGTCCAAAAGCCTAAGCTTGGGGGAGCATGCTTATGCTTTCACTTTGTTAGCCGGTGTTTACACTTTGCCATTGTATTATCCATGCTAGTTTATTTTCGTTTTCTTGTTTTGTGTCCTTTTGAGGAAACCCAAAAAGATTTTTATTTCTTCTTTTGCTTGTTGGGAGCTTTCCCGTGTAAATAGTTTTCTTTTTCTTTGGGTCAAGGTAGAAGATATTGATTACAATGTTTAGTGGTTATTGCATGTCTACCTATTTAGCTTTCAAAGAGCCATATTACTTTGTCTTCTCCTTTGTGTTTGCCTGCAGATTGAGCTTAGTCCATTGCACGAGCACGCTTATTATTGATCACATCGTTCGATCGTGCAAATGAAAGGCAATAATGATGATATATGATGAAGTGACTGAGACTGGAAAAGCTGGTATGAACTCTATCTATTTTGTTTTTGTAAATATGACTAGCTTGTCATGCCTGATTCAGCTTTGTTGTGAGAGAACCATGTTTGCAATGACAACTTAGAGATCATAGTTTCTGATGCCATGCTTAACTAGCTGAGAGCTTATAATGGTTTGTCTTGAATGTCAACATAGATTTTGAGATGACTATGATGTAGCATGATAGGATGGTATTCTCCTTTGAATGGTTCAAGTGGCTTGACTTGGCGCATGTTCATGCATGTAGTTGAAACAAAATCAACATAGCCTCTATGATGTTCGTGTTCATGGCGATTTATATCTTGTTCATGCTTGCATTCAATGTTAGTCAAACTCATTGCATCTTGATGACTGTTGTCGCTCTCTAGTTGGTAGCTTCCCAGTCTTTTGCTAGCCTTCACTTGTACTAAGCGCAATACTGCTTGTGCATCCACTTCCATAAACCCAAAAGTTTTTCCATGACAGTCCACCATACCTACCTATTTGCGGTATCTACCCGCCGTTCCAAGTAAATTTGCATGTGCCACTCTCTAAATCTTTAAGAAATAATCTGTTTTGCATGCCTGAACCGCTCATGTGGTGACAGGGGGCTATTGGTATCTTCCATGGTAGGAGTGTTATCCTCGACATGTGTTTATTCACTGTCATTCACGAGAAAGGGGCCGGAAATTGGAATGCCCAGTTCCACGCTTAAATTGAAATCATAACTGTAAAACAAGACTCCCCCCGGATTGATATTAGTATGGACGGTACCCGAGGATTCGGCTAGCCGTGGAGTGTGATTGATTGGTGGTGGGGGAGTTAAAACTTTACTTTTCTGTTTGGGAACCGCCTATAGCATGAGTAGCATGGAAGATATTGAGAACTCTTGGTCATTGCATTGACAATGAAAGCATGCCACCCAAAATTATTATCTCTCTTTTCAAAGCTTGAGCTCTGGCAGCTCTGCAAATCAATGGTTCCCTCTGCGAAGGGCCTGTCTATTTATTTTCCTATTGAGTCATCCTCTTCTTTTATAAGCACCAATTAGGGAGCACCTCTCTCATTTTTATGCTTTGCTTTTGATTGATATTGAGTATGACTATGACTGAATCTTCGTTGCTATGAACGACAATGTTTAGTCAGCCCTTGATCTTTGAAAGTGCTCTCATTAATGTTTTGCGGTCTCAGAAAGAGCTAGCGAGATACCACCTATTCATATTGCTTCATGCTTGTTTTGATTGAAGTATTGGTATTTGAAACTCATTATTATTTGCTCGTTAGCTGATTATGCCATTGATATTAGTTTACCGTGAGACCTTTGAGTCACTTGCTTATGTGGTTAACTTGTGATCTTGCTGAAATTCTGGTTATGAGTTAGACATAGTTGCAACAATAAGATCAAACAGAGTTTGTCAAAGTTTTTCTTTCTCTCTTAGTTTGTCAACTGAGTTGCTTGAGGACAAGCAAGGTTTTAAGCTTGGGGGAGTTGATACGTCTCCATCGTATCTACTTTTCCAAACTCTTTTGCCCTAGTTTTGGACTCTAATTTGCATGATTTGAATGGAACTAACCTGGACTGACGCTGTTTTCAGCAGAATTGCCTTGGTGTTGTTTTTGTGCAGAAATGGAAGTTCTCAGAATGTCCTAAAAATTTACGGACAATATTTCTGGAAAATATGAAAAATACCTGCGCAAAGATCCACCGGAGGGGATGGTCCAGTGGGTCACAAGCCCTGTAGCCGTCACCCCCTGGTGGCGGCTAGCAAGCTTGTGGGGCCCACGTGGCTCTACCGCCCCCAATCTTAGCTCTATAAATTCACTTTCGTCCCAGAAAAAATAAAAAGAGAAGATTTCGTCGCGTTTGCGATGCGTAGGCGCCGCCACATCCTGTTCTTCATCTGGAGGGCAGATCTGGAGTCCGTTTTGGGCTCCGGAGAGGGGAAATCGTCGCCATCGTCATCATCAACCTTCTTCCCTCTCCAATTTCATGAAGCTCTTCATCGTTCGTGAGTAATCTATTCATAGGCTCGCTGGGCGGTGATGAGTAGGATGAGATCTATCATGTAATCGAGTTAGTTTTGACGGGGATTGATCCCTAGTATCCACTATGTTCTGAGATTGATGTTGCTACTACTTTGCCATGCTTAATGCTTGTCACTAGGGCCCGAGTGCCATGATTTCAGATCTGAAATTATTATGTTGTCACCAATATATGTGTGTTTTAGATCCGATCTTGCAAGTTGTAGTTACCTACTATGTGTTATGACCCGGCAACCCCGGAGTGACAATAACCGGAACCACTCCCGGTGATGACCATAGTTTGAGGAGTTCATGTGTTCACCAAGTGCTAATGCGTTGGTTCGGTTCTTTATTAAAAGGAGAACCTTAATATCCCGTAGTTTCCTTTTGGACCCCGCTGCCATGGGAGGGATGGACAATAGATGTCATGCAAGTTCTTTTCCCTAAGCACATATGACGACACACGGAATGCATGCCTACATCACATTGACGAACGGGAACTAGCCACATATCTCTCCGTGTTATAACTGTTGCATGATGAATATCATCCAAACAAATCACCGACCCATTGCCTACGAGTTTGTCCCACTGCTGCTGTTACTTGTCTTGCTCTGCTGCTAGTGCTGTTACTTGTCTTGCTCTACTGCTACTGTTGTTACTTGTCTTGCTCTGCTGCTACTGTTGTTACTACTGTTGCTTGCTACTGTTGCTACTTGCTACTGCTGTCACTATTGTTGTTCCTTGCCACTGCAATTACTCGTTCACTGCTGCTACCTCCTACAATTCTTGTTCGCTCGTCGTTGACGGGAACAGACAATTTCGGTCAACGGGCAACTTCTGGCGCCATTGATACAATCGTTAGGAATAGTCTGCCGTGAACAGATCGTTTCTGACACCATTGTTATCATACTACTTTGCTGCTGACACTTTGCTTGCAGATACTAATCTTTCAGGTGTGGTTGAATCTGACTCATTCAGCTGCTAATACTCGAGAGTATTCTCTCACCTCCTAACTGGCGTATCAACAAATTTGGGTCGAATACTCTACCCTCGAAAACTGTTGCGAACCCACGCGCTGGTGGGCCATCAACAACATTCTTCTAGTTTCGTTGCCGGGGAGTGCTAGCAGCATTCTTCTGGTGCCGTTGTAGGTGAAGGTCTGTTGTCACAGAGTCAGTGACCTCACCCAGTGACAGAAGGGGTAGCGAGGCACGCATCATGTTTTTGCCATCAAGGGTAAAAAGATGGGGTTTATATCTATTTCATGAATTTAGCCCTCTACATCATGTCATCTTGCTTAAGGCGTTACTCTGTTCGTCATGAACTCAATACACTAGATGCATGCTGGATAGCGGTCGATGTGTGGAGTAATAGTAGTAGATGCAGAAAGTATCGGTCTACTTGTCTCGGACGTGATGCCTATATGTATGATCATTGCCTTAGATATCGTCATGACTTTGTGCGGTTCTATCAATTGCTCGATAGTAATTCGTTCACCGACCGTAATATTTGCTATCTTGAGAGAAGTCCCTAGTGAACACTATGGCCCCCGGGTCTACTTCACATCTTATTTTCAGCCTTACACTTTTACTTTGTTACACTTTCCGCCTTCAGATCTCACCTTGCAACCAATCGCAAAGGAATTGACAACCCCTTTGTAGCATTGGGTGCAAGTTTGCTGTTTTTCCGCAGGTACATCGGTGCTTCATCTTGATACTCCTACTGGGTTGATACCTTGCTTCTCAAAACTGAGGGGAATACTTACTGCTACTGTGCTGCATCACCCTTTCCTCTTCAAGAGAAAAAACTAATGCAAGCTCAATAGGTAGCAAGAAGAATTTCTGGCGCCGTTGCCGGGGAGCATCAAGTGAAGCTTATCCAAGTAAGTGTCGCAAACTCATCTCTTGCATTTACTTTTTTGCCTCGCGTTTTCCTCTCGCCCACTTCTTAAAAACAAAAATTTACAAAAATATTTGCCTTTTCCGTTCGCCCTTTTCTTTCGCTTGCTTTATGTTCGCTTGTGTGCTTGTCTGCTTGCTGAAGTCGCCATGACTGAAAACACCAAACTTTGTGACTTCTCGAATACTAATAATAATGATTTTATTAGTACTCCGACTGCTCCCGCCACTAGTGCGGAATCATATGAAATCAATGCTGCTTTGCTGAATCTTGTTATGAAAGAGCAATTCTCCGGCCTTCCTAGTGAAGATGCCGCATCCCATCTTAATACCTTCATTGAGCTTTGAGATATGCAAAATAAGAAAGATGTGGATAATGATGTGATTAAATTGAAGCTATTTCCGTTCTCATTGCGAGATCGAGCAAAAATTTGGTTTTCATCTTTGCCCAAAAATAGTATTGATTCTTGGAACAAGTGCAAAGATGCTTATATATCCAAGTATTTTCCGCCGGCTAAGATTATCTCTCTCCGTAATGATATCATGAATTTTAAGCAACTTGATCATGAACATGTTGCACAATCTTGGGAGAGAATAAAATTGATGATTAGAAATTGTCCCGCTCATGGCTTGAGTCTTTGGATGATTATACAAATCTTCTACGCTGGTCTGAATTTTGCTTCTAGAAATATCTTGGACTCCGTCTCCGGTGGAACCTTCATGGAAATCACATTAGGAGAAGCCACAAAACTCCTAGACAATATCATGACAAACTATTCTCAGTGGCACACTAAAAGGTCACCTACTAGTAAAAAGGTACACGCTATAGAAGAAATTAACTCGTTGAGTGCTAAGATGGATGAGTTAATGAAATTGTTTGCTAGTAAAGGTGCTCCTTTAGATCCAAATGATATGCCCTTGTCTTCCTTGATTGAGAATAGCAATGAGAGCTTGGACGTTAATTTTGTTGGTAGGAATAATTTTGGCAACAACAATGCTTTTAGAGGAAACTATATTCCTAGGCCTTTTCCTAGTAATCCCTCTAATAACTTTGGCAACTCCTACAACAATGCTCATGGAAATTACAATAAATACCCTCTGATCTAGAGAGTAATATCAAAGAGTTTATCAACTCGCAAAAGACTTTCAATGCGTCCATAGAAGAAAAACTACTCAAAATTGATGATTTGGCTAGGTGCGATGATAGAATGTCAATTGATATTGATGCTTTGAAAGTTAGATGTGCTCCTCCCAAGATCAATATGGATGAAACTTTGGAATCTATGCGTGTTTCCATGAATGAGAGTAAAGAAAGAACCGCCCAAATTCGTGCTAGACATGAATGGCTTAAAAAGGCGTGTTCTCGTGATGAGAATCACGAAAATCTTAAAGTGCTTGGTGTGACTCCCATTGAATCCTTGTTTTCTAGTGTCAAACCTAATGATGATGGGGCTGGATATTAATCCACCTTGGTTGAAAAACGCCCCAATGATTCGGAGTCTATCTATCTTGATGCTAAAAGCATTGAAAGTGGAGTAGAGGATATCAAAACTTTGAGTAGTAATGAAACTACTACTTTGGATTTCAAGGAATTCAATTATGATAGTTGCTCTTTGATTGAATGTATTTCCTTGATGCAATCCATGCTAAACTCTCCACGCGCTTATAGCCAAAACAAGGCCTTTACCGATCATATCGTCGATGCTATGATAAAATCTCTTGAAGAGAAACTTGAATTGGAAGTTTATATTCCTAGAAAACTTCATGATGAGTGGGAACCTACTATCAAAATCAAGATCAAAAACTATGAATGCAATGCTTTGTGTGATTTGGATGCTAGTGTTTCCGTGATTCCAAAGTTTTTATGTGATGTTCTAGGCTTTAATGAGATTGATGAGTGCTCTCTTAATTTGCATCTTGCGGATTCTACTGTTAAGAAACCCATGGGAAGGATCAATGATGTTCTTATTATTGCAAATAGGAACTATGTACCCGTGGATTTCATTGTACTTGATATTGATTGCAATCCTACATGTCCTATCATTCTTGGTAGACCTTTCCTAAGGACTATTGGTGCCGTCATCGATATGAAGGAAGGGAATATTAGATTTCAATTTCCTTTAAAGAAGGGCATGGAACATTTTCCTAGAAAGAAAATAATATTGCCTTATGAATCCATGATGAGGGCTACTTATGGTTTGAGCACCAAAGACGACGATACGTGATTCTATCACCTTATGCCTAGCTAAGGGCGTTAAACAATATCGCTTGTTGGGAGGCAACCTAATGAATTTATCTTTTCTTTTTTGCTTTCTGTTTTTTTGTGTCCACACCATCATAATTCTGTTATGATTGTGGCTTATGTGTTTCTTTTTGTGTTTGAGCCAAGTAAAACCTTTATGACTAGTTTGGTGATGGTTGTTTGATCCTGCTGGAAAAAGACAGAAACTTTTCGCTCACGAAATTATTTTTCATTTTTATACAGAAAGAGATTTTGAGTTGATTCTTTTTTCTTCTGGTTGATATGCAATTGCCCAAACTGTCGTAATTTTTCAGAATTTTTTAAATACCATAAGTATACGAAGTATACAGATTGCTACAGACTCGTCTGTTTTTGACAGATTCTGTTTTTATTGTGTTGGTTGCTTATTTTGATGAAATTATGGATAGTGTCGGGGGGTATTAGCCATGGAGAAGTGAGAATACAGTAATCTAACACCAATATAAATAGAAATCAAGTTTTCTACAATACCTAAAGAGATGGTAGTTTGTTTTCTTGTGCTAATGATATCACGAGTTTCTGTTTAAGTTTTTTGTTGTGAAGTTTTCAAGTTTTTGGGTGATGTTCTCATGGACAAAGGGATAAAGAGTGAAAATATCTCAAGCTTGGGGATGCCCAAGGAATCCCAAGCCAAATTCAAGGACACCAAAAATCCTAAGCTTGGGGATACCCCGGGAAGGCATCCCCTCTTTCGTCTTCAATCCATCGGTAACATTACTTGGAGCTATATTTTTGTTCACCACATGATATGTGTTTTTCTTGGAGTGTCTTGTATTGTAAAAGTCTTCTTTTTGTTGTGTCACAATCATCCTTGCTGCACACCTTTTGATAGAGACATGCACTCATCGTGAATTTGCTAGAATACTCTTTGAGCTTCGCTTATATCTTTTGAGCTAGATAACTTTGCTCTAAGTGCTTCACTTAGATCTTTTAGAGCACGGCCGTGTCATATTTTGGAGAAATAAGAACTCTCGATCTTCACTTATATCTTTTTGAGAGTGATCTCTTTGAGTAACTTGGTAGTTGGCTTGTGCTATGAAAGTAGTCCCAAAGATGATAGGCACCCAAAAAGGATACAATAAAACTTCCATCTTCATGTGCATTGATTAGAAAGAGAAGTTTGATTCCTCTCAAATAGTTTTGAGACATGGATTTCGTAATATTAAGAGTTATGTTAGTAGGGTGTTGTGGATCTAGAAATACTTGTGTTGAAGTTAGTGATTCCCGTAACATGCATGTATGGTGAACCGCTATGTTAGGAAGTCGGAGCATAATTGATTTATTGATTGTCATCCTTTGTGTTGCGGTCGGGATCGCGCGATGGTTAACACCTACCAACCCTTCCCCTAGGAGTATGCATTTAGCACTTTGTTTTGATTACTAATAAAAACTTTCACAATAAGTATGTGAGTTCTTCATGACTAATGTGAGTCCATGGTATAGATGCATTTTCACCTTTCACCATTGCTAGCCTCTCTAGTGCCGCGCAACTTTCGTCGGTGCACAAACCCACCATATGCCTTCCTCAAAACAGCCACCATACCTACCTACTATGGCATTTTCATAGCCATTCCGAGATATATTGCCATGCAACTCTTTCACGCCCAAGATGCGACCCTATCCTCAATTTGGCACGGGGGCCTTGTCAGGGATAGAAGTGCATCTCGTCGTGTCGCAAGAATGGATATCGTTACAAGTACATGTACTGAAAAGAAGAGATATATAATAGAATTGGCTTACACTTGCCACAAGCTACATCAGAGTCACATCAGTACAGTACATAATCATCATGAAGAAGAGCAGGGTCCGACTACGGACGAAAACAAACGAGAAAAGAAGAACGACGTCCATCCTTGCTATCCCACGCTGCCGGCATGGAACCCATCCTAGATCGATGATGAAGAAGAAGAAGAAGCAACTCCAAATGAAAAATCAACGCGCTCGCGTACAGTAACCTTTACCTATACCTGCAACTGGTGTTGTGGTGATCTGTGAGCCACAAGGGACTCATCAATCTCATTTCCAAAGGTATCAAGACTAGCAAAGATTAATGGGTGAGGTATGGTTAAGTGGTGAGGTAGCAGCACCGGCTAAGCATATATTTGGTGGCTAAACTTAGGAGTACAAGAAATAAGAGGGGGGGAGATCTACGCATAGCGGACGTGAACTACGGTTGATCAAATGAATGATCCTGAACACCTACCTACGTCAGACATAACCCCACCGTGTCCTCGATCGGAGAAGGAACTCATGAAAGAGACAGTCACGGTTACGCACACAATTGGCATATTTTAATTAAGTTAACTTCAAGTTATCTAGAACCAGTGTTAAACAAAGTTTCCATGTTGCCACATAACCGCGGGCACGGCTTTCCGAAAAGATTTAACCCTGCAGGGGTGCTCCAACTAGTCCACCACAAATTACCACAAGCCGCATAGAAATCCTCGATCACGAAGCTCGCAATCTCGTCGGACTCCTTAGTGGAAAACCTCAACTCTCAGATTACCCAAAGCATCACCAGAATCCCGATGCACAAGATATCTCGTCAAAGGTAAAACTAATCCAGCAAGGCCGCCTGACGTGTCGACGATCCCGATAGGAGCCGCGTATCTCGTTCTTAGGACACGACGGATGGAACTAGCTACGAGTGCCAAACCTCGAGTTTCCTCGCGGTGGCCCCGCAGGCAGACTGTTTGGGACCAACACCATCAGCACTGGCCCCTCCTGTTTATGTAAAATTACTCCTCGGGTTCATGACGCCCTATGCATCTCAGTATTAACAAAATTATTATGTTGGGCAAATGTAGAACCAAAGTTGGGCCTTGCTAGACCAGCTTTAATCTAAAACGAATTATCAAGGGGGTCCCCATAACAACCCCGGTCATGTTAGGAGCGCTCATTTATGGAACATAACACCGGTAGCCGAAACTGAGGGGGCAAAGGTGGAACAAAACACCAGGCTAGAAAGGCCGAGCCTTCCACCTTTTACCAAGTATATAGGTGCATTAAAATAAATAGCAATAATATATGGTGATATGACAAGGAACCCATGTTATCACATGGAAGCAACTGCACCTGCAACTAGCAACGCTAACAACATGGTTAAGCAAGCAGTAACATAGCCAATCAGTGGTTTGCTAGGTCGAACTGGTAGAAGGTTTCATGGCATTGTTGAGAGGCTGATATTTAACATGTGGTAGGCAACGAGACATAATCGATAGAAACGATAAAACTAGCATGGCAATGATAGTAATGGTATCTGGGGAAATGGTCATCTTGCCTGAGATCCCGCTTGGAAGAAGAACAACTCCATGAAGTCGGTGAACCAACGTGGTCGAACGGGTCCTCACATTCCGACACGCTTGCGGAACTCTATCGAGACGGAGCAAACCGGAAACAAACATCAACACAGATATTCACCACACGATGCATGATGTCAGCTATGCTTCCCCGGCAAGTCAGAAACGAAGCCATGACAACGTTCCTATCCCGATAACTCGACGAGATATCGGTGCCAACAAATAGGGAGCGTGTGCGGGAATGCTAAATAAAGATGGGGTGATCCCGCTACCGGGTTCCCATGTGTCGAGGGCACGACGAAAAGAAAGACAACGTGCAACGCGCAAACATATGATACATCTCATACATCATATGCATTCGGAACGCGACACGTTCCAACGTATACCTTCGAAGCGTGCATATCAGAGCGGTTCGGCGAAGGAGAACAAAGATCGTCGTGGAAGTCGCGAACTCGTCGATGGTAGTCGTACTCTTGGCGTCGGTATCTTCGCATCAGTAGTCGAAACTAGGCTTCGGTAGACGGGTCTTCGGCGACGGTATCCAGCGAAAATAGCAACATCTAGCAGCCTACGCGATAAGTGATGTCAACTGTTCTTCCCCTTGCAACGGCACCAGAAGAATGCTGCTAGCACTCTTCGGCAATTGAAACTAGAAGAATGTTGTTGATGGCCCACCAGCACGTGGGATCGTAGCAGTTTTCTAGGGTAGAGTATTCAACCCAAATTTGTTGATTCGCCAGACAAGAGGTGAGAGAATACTCCCGAGTATTAGCAGCTGAATTTATCAGATTCAACCACACCTTAAAGATTAGTATCTGCAAGCAAAGTAGTAACAACAAAGTAGTATGATAACAACGGTGTCAGAAATGATCTGTTGACGACACACTATTCCTAACTGTCGTATCAATGGCGCCAAGTTGCCTCGTTGACGGAAGTTGTCAGTTCCCGTCAACGACCAGCGAACCAAAATTCTAGCAGGTAGCAGCAGTGTAACGAGCAATAGCAGTGGCAAGGAAAAGCGGTAGTGACAGCAGTAGCAAGTAGCAACAGTAGCAAGCGATAGTAGTAGCAACAGTGGCAACATAGCAAGACAAGTAACAGGAGTAGCAACAGTAGTAACAGCAGCAGAGCAAAACAAGTAACAACAGCAGTAGGACAAACTCGTAGGCAATGGGTCGGTGATTTGTTTGGATGATATTCATCATGCAACAGTTATAACATGGTTCTCTCACAACAAAGCTGAATCTGGGTCGACAAGCTAGTCATATTTACAAAAACAAAATAGATAGAGTTCATACTAGCTTTTCAGTCTCAGTCACTTCATCATATATCATCATTGTTGCCTTTCATTTGCATGATCGATAGATGTGAACGATAATAAGAGTGCTCGCGCATTGGACTAAGATGAATCTGCAGGCAAACACAAAGGAGAAGACAAAGTAATATGGCTCTTTGAAAGCTAAACACTTAAGTATGCAAGAACCACTAAACATTGTAACCAATATCTTCTACCTTCACACAAAGAAAAAAAAAACTATTTACACGGGAAAGCTCCCAACAAGCAAAAGAAGAAACAAAAATCTTTCTGGGTTTTCTTAAAAGGACACAAAACAAGAAAAAAAAGAAAACGAAAATAAACTAGCATGGATAATACAGTGGCAAAGTGTAAACACCGGCTAACAAAGTGAAAGCATAAGCATGAATGTAAAGTCGGTGAGAACACGTACTCCCCCAAGCTTAGGCTTTTGGCCTAGCTTGGTCTACTCCCAAGGTGGGAAATAACCAGCTCCAGGATACTCCGGAGCAGACTGTGGATGCCACTGCTGTGTGAGCTCCTCTGGCTCCCACTGATAAACTGGCGTCTGGTACTCGACTGGCGGCTCGGGCACGGGCGCGTGTGGTTGGGCCAAGCCCCAATATGCATAGATGTTCGAGGGAATAATAGTGTACCTGCCTGCATGAAGATCGAACAAAGAAGGAGGAGGCAAAGTAATAGTCTCTCGAGTACCCTGACTAAATACCAGGTTATAAATCATCCGTCTACTAGCATCTCTATCCAGAAAATCATGGCGAACCATGCTGTCATAATCCAGATATTTCTCAGGGAGAAGCATCTCTCCTTCCTCTCCCAGTCTAATGGGTATCTCAAAGTGTCTGGCAAGACGGGTAGCATAGATACCTCCATAGACAACACCTTTAGTACGTACCAGGTTCAATCGTTGAGCTACTATCGCGCCCAAGCTATAAGTCTTATCGTTATAAAGGCCTTCCCGCAGAACAGCAAGGTCTGGAGAACTAAGTGATCCAGCCTCCCCACGGCCAATCAAACATTTTCCCACAAATAATGAGAAGTACCGAAGCACGGGAAAATGTGTGCTAGCAACTCTAGCACAAGACACTCCTCTCTCCTCTCCAACAGCAATAGAACCAATGAAATCCTCCAAGTCCCGTGGATGAGGGTCACGGATATCCCCAACATAAGGTAATTTGCATATATTGCAAAAATCCTGCAGCGTCATGCACCGGGGGACATCGTATATCATGAACTCAACCATGGGAGGATTCTTCCTCGGATAAAAGTTGAAGCTTTGATAAAAAATATTGGTGAGGAGGAGGTATTGTGAGCACTTATCTTCAACGAACGCAGTAAGACCTGCGTTCTCCACCAAGTAATAAAAGTCTTCATAAAGTCCGGCGGCGCGCAAAAATTCATCACTTGGCCACTCGCACGCTCGAACTTCTGTGACTCGAGGGACTACGTACTTGGGGTGGTTCTTCTCATCCTCCTTGAGGTTACGACTTGAAGAGCCTCCTCATCTTTTCCTTTTTCTAGCTCTGAAAAATTCTGAAATTTTTAGAGACTTCGAAAGAAAAGTGAATAAGGATTAACGCAACTTATAGCAACTACTCCTACTAGTGCCTAGAGACCGTATCACGCGCTAAAACTACTTGGGACCAGCTAAAATCAACATTTCTAGCTCAAAAACAGGGTCACCAAGGTAGCAAGAGTACGCGAAGGATAAAGCACTAGAGCAAAAACTAATTGGACCAATGGAGGAGTCACTTACCAAGGAGTAATTTCCCCAAAACGGTTTGAAGAATGGTGCTTTGAGCAAGGAGATCGAAAATCACAGCCAAATGAGCAAGAACACGGGTTTGAGCTGCGAAACAATTTTTTCTGGAGGTGGAAGAAGAGGGTGGGAGCAGGAATGAGTGCAGGGGGTCCCTATGGCCCCCACAAGCTTGCACTCCGCCACCACGGGGGTAGGTGGCGGTGGCAGGGCTTGTGGCCCACTGGTCTGGCCCCCAGGCCAGCTCTCAGGCCCAGTAATTTTCAAAAATTCCAAAAAAAATCATACTAAATTTTCAGGACCATCGGAGAACTTTTATTTTCGAGGTATTTTTCTCCGGAACACTAAAACAGAAAACAGGAAAAACTAAACTAATTCTATCATTTTTCTTCTAAGCAAAAGAAAATGAAAGCTTTAAAACAGAGGTATGTGACTCTTTGATTCATCCGTTTCATGGTCATCGAAAGAAATCCGTCAATGGGATTGATCAAGTCCTTATGACAAAACCTTCTCGAATCGCAAGAGAGAACGGAGAATTTTTGAATAGCCACTAAATTACCTCAATGGGGATATGTATCTCCCCAACAAGCAAATCATACTTCATCTTGACACGAGGAATAGGGCATTCAAAGCTCCCTATAAGAATCGAGATAGTCTTTTCGATAGCATTGATGCAATGTACTTGATATCGTTTCTTCGAAAAGTGCACTTTGTGCTCATTACCGTTGACATGGAAAGTGACATTGCCTTTGTTGCAATCTATAACAGCCCCTGCAGTGTTTAAAAAGGGTCTTCCGAGGATGACAGCCATGGCATCGTCCTCAGGAATATCCAAGATAACAAAGTATGTTAAGATAGTGGTGTTAGCAACCACAACAGGCACATCCTCGCAAATGCCGATAGGGAAAGTAGTTGATTTGTCGACCATTTGCACAGAAATTTCAGTGGGTGTCAACTTGTCCAATTCAAGTTTACGATAAAGAGAAAGCGGCATAACACTAACACCGGCTCCAAGGTGGCATAAGGCAGTTCTTACGTAGTTTCGTTTAATAGAGCAAGGTATAATGGGCACTCCGGGATCACCAAGTTTCTTAGGAGTTCCACCTTTAAAAATGTACTTGGCAAGCATGGTGGAGATCTCAAGATCTGGTATCTTCCGTTTATTAGTCACGATATCTTTCATGTACTTGGCATACGGTGAAATTTTGAGCATATCAGTTAACCGCATCTGCAAAAAGATGGGTCTTATCATCTCAATGAAGCGCTCAAAATCCTCATCATCCTTTTTCTTGGATGGCTTAGGAGGAAAGGGCATAGGTCTCTGAACCCATGGCTCCCTTTCTTTACCATGCTTCCTAGCAGTGAAGTCATTCTTATCGTATTTCTTAGGTTGTGGGTTATCAGGATTAACCGTAGGTTCAATCTCCACATCCTCATCATTGCTAGGTTGAGCATTATTATGAACATCACTGTCCATATTGTCACCAGATTTATGTTCATCACCAGATTGTGTTTCTGCATGAGATGCAGAAATATCATTAGGTTCTTCAGGTGTGACAGTATTTGGTGAACTGGCATGCAGGCTTCTATCATCCTTCTTCTTCTCCTTAGGATGACTGGGTGTATCAGCATTGATTCCTTGAGAATCTTGATCAATTCTCTTAGGATGACCTTCAGGATACAAAGTTTCCTTAGTCATTTTGCCTCCTCTAGTAATGACTCTGACAGAGCTGTCATTTAATTCATTGAGCAGGTCATTCTGAGCTTTAAGTACTTGTTCTACCTGAGTAGTAATCATAGAGGCATGTTTACTCAGAAGCTTCAGATCATTGACATTTCTGTCTACACAAGCACTTAAATGGCTAAGCATACGAGTACTTTGTTCCAAATGTCTGCTAACATAATCATTGAAACTCTGTTGTTTGGCAACAAAGTTGTCAAATTCATCAAAGCATAGGCTAGCAGGTTTATCAAAAGGAATATCACTCTCATCAAACCTGCGTAGAGAATTCACTTCTACTACGTGTATCGGGTTATCCAGACCATGGATCTCTTCGATAGGTGGTAGATTTTTGACATCTTCAGATCTAATACCTTTCTCTTGCATAGATTTCTTGGCTTCTTGCATATCTTCGGGACTGAGGAATAGAATACCTCTTTTCTTAGGAGTTGGCTTAGGAGGTGGTTCGGGAATAGTCCAAGCATTATCATTGATCAAGATGTTATTCGGTAGGGTCTCAGCTTGTTCTACAGTTCGTTCCCTAAAAACACAACCGGCACAACTATCTAGGTGGTCTCTAGAGGCATCGGTAAGTACGTTATAGAGTATATCAAGTTTCTCGTTCTTCTTAAGAGGGTGATCAAGCAAATCATTCTGTAGCTGGACGAGCCTCCCCCAAGCTTGTGGAAGACTCTCTTCTTGGAATTGAGCAAAGTTGTATATTTCCTGCAAGGCAGCTTGCTTCTTATGGGCAGGGAAATATTTCTCACAGAAGTAATAGACCATATCTTGGGGACTACTCACACATCCAGGAGAAAGAGAGGTGAACCAGGCTTTAGCATCATCCTTTAGAGAGAAAGGAAATAGCTTAAGGATATAGTAGTGACGGATCTTCTCCTCATTAGTGAAAAGGGTGGCTATATCGTGTAGTTTGGCAAGATGGGCTATGACCGTCTCAGACTCATAACCGTGAAAAGGATCAGATTCGGCTAGAGAGATTATCTCAGGATCGATAGAGAATTCATAATCCTTATCGGTGATAAAGATATGTGAAGTGGCAAACTTCGGGTCATATTTCATCTTAGCTTTCAGAGATTTTTCCTTCCACTTGAGAAGTAATTTCTCAGCGTCATAGGCATCCTTACACGCAAGAAAATCCTCAGCTATCTCTCCCTACATAACGTAACCCTCAGGTATATCAGGCAATTCATATCTAGGAGAGCTAGATCTAGCAGGAGCAAAAGCAGGTTCTATCTCAATAGTATCGGCAGTATCAGAAGCATCACGAGCATTGGCAGTAACTCTAGCAATATGAGCATCAAGGAACACCCTAGTGGAACATCAGGCAAAGTAGTATCTCTAGCAGTATCAAGCATAGCATCATCAGGAAAAATAGCATCTCTAACATCATCAGGCAAAGCAGTATCAAGCATAGCATCTCTAGCAGTATCAAGCATAGCATCTCTAGCAGTATCAAGCATAGTATCAAGCATAGCATCTCTAGAAGTAGTATCACAAGCATCATCAAGCACAGGCGACATATCAAGATTTCTAGCAGGAGGTGATGTCACAAACTTACTCATAACTGAAGGTGAATCAAGTGGACAGCTAGATGGCAGTTCCTTACCTCCCCTCGTAGTTGAGGGCAAGACTTTGGTCTTCGGATCCTTCAGATTCTTCATAGTGATCAGCAGATATAAATCCCAAGTGACTCAGAGAATATAGCAATACCTCCCCGGCAATGGCGCCAGAAAAATGCTTGATGTCAACTGTTCTTCCCATTGCAACGGCACCGGAAGAATGCTGCTAGCACTCTCCGGCAATCGAAACTAGAAGAATGTTGTTGACGGCCCACCAGCGCGTGGGATCGTAGCAGTTTTTGAGGGTAGAGTATTCAACCCAAATTTGTTGATTCGCCAGACAGGAGGTGAGATAATACTCCCGAGTATTAGCAGCTGAATTTATCAGATTCAACCACACCTGAAAGATTAGTATCTGCACACAAAGTAGTAACAGCAAAGTAGTATGATAACAACGGTGTCAGAAACGATTTGTTGACGACAGACTATTCCTAAGTGTCGTATCAATGGCGCCAAGTTGCCTCGTTGACGGAAGTTGTCAGTTCCCGTCAACGACCAGCGAACCAAAATTGTAGCAGGTAGCAGCAGTGTAACGAGCAATAGCAGCGGCAAGGAAAAGTGGTAGTGACAGCAGTAACAAGTAGCAACAGTAGCAAGCGACAATAGTAGCAACAGTAGCAGCAGAGCAAGACAAGTAACAGCAGTAGCAACAGTAGTAACAATAGTAGAGCAAAACAAGTAACAACAGCAGTAGGACAAACTCGTAGGCAATGGGTTGGTGATTTGTTTGGATGATATTCATCATGCAACAGTTATAACACGGGGAGATATGTGGCTAGCTCCCGTTCGTCAAGTTGATGTAGGCATGCATTCCGTGTGTCGTCATACGTGCTTAGGGAAAAGAACTTGTATGACATCTATTGTCCATCCCTCCCGTGGCAGCGGGGTCCAAAAGGAAACTACGGGATATTAAGGTTCTCCTTTTAATAAAGAACCGGACCAACACATTAGCACTTGGTGAACACATGAACTCCTCAAATTATGGTCATCACTGGGAGTGGTTCTGGTTATTGTCACTCCAGGGTTGCCGGATCATAACACATAGTAGGTAACTACAACTTGCAAGATCAGATCTAAAACACACATATATTTGTGACAACATAATAATTTCAGATCTGAAATCATGGCACCCGGGCCCTAGTGATAAGCATTAAGCATGGCAAAGTAGTAGCAACATCAATCTCAGAACATAGTGGATACTAGGGATCAATCCCCATCAAAATTAACTCGATTACATGATAGATCTCATCCTACTCATCACCGCCCAGCGAGCCTACGAATAGATTACTCACGAACGACGAAGAGCTTCATGGAATTGGAGAGGGAAGAAGGTTGATGATGACGATGGCGACGATTTCCCCTCTCCGAAGCCCAAGACGGACTCCAGATCTGCCCTCCAGATGAAGAACAGGTGGTGGCGGCGCCTCCGTATCGCAAAAACAACGAAAACTTCTCTTTTTTATTTTATTTTTGGGATGAAGGGGAACTTATAGACCTGAGGTTGGGGGCGGCAGAGCCGTGTGGACCCCACAAGCCTGCCCACCGCCACCAGGGGATGGTGGCGGAGCCAGGGCTTGTGGCCCACTAGCCCACCCCCTCAGGTGGAACTTTGCGCAGATATTTTTCATATTTTCCATAATTGCTCCCCGTAAATTTTCAGGACGTTTGGAGAACTTTGATTTCTGCAAAAAAATAACACGAAGGCAATTCTGCTGAAAACAACGTCCGTCCAGGTTAGTTCCATTCAAATCATGCAAATTAGAGTCCAAAACAAGGGCAAAAGAGTTTGGAAAAGTAGATACGATGGAGACGTATCAATAAGCAACAGCAACTAGCAAGATCAGCCAGCAGCAAGCAGCTAGCAACAGCAACTACTAGCAACAACAACTAGCAACTAGCCTAGCATCTAACAGCAAAAGCATCAGCTAGCAAGCAACAAAGCAGGCAAACAGCAAAATCAAGGCAAACTAGCACTATCTAGCAGGAGCTAGCAGCAGCCGGCAGCAGCACAACTAGCAGCTACTAACGGCAGCCAGCAACAGCAACTAACAGCAACTAGCTATAGCAGCTAGCTACCTGCAGCGCCAGGCAGCAACAGCATTAGGCAACGCAGGCAAGCATAGCAGGCAGCAGGAGCATCTAGCAAGTCAATGCAAGTACCAACATGAGCAACAACAGCGGCTATGCAACAGCAGCATCAGCATGCACACAACAACTCAGGCAGGCACGCATCGGGCTTGGCATGGGGCACGCGGGAACAACGGCCATGGCGGAGGCTGATCCAGGGGCGGCGGTCGGCGGAGGACCCCGGGAACGAGACGACGGCGAACATTCGGCGAGGCGGCGCGGAGAACGACGAGCTCGGCGGGGCGGCGCACAAGCGAGCAACAGCAGTAGTTGAGTGCGAGGGCGAGGGGAGGTCGTGACACGGGGCCTGGAGGCGGCGACCGGGGCGCGCACGGGAGGCGTCCACGGCGGGGAGGCGTCCACGGCGGGGCGGCATCGGCGGAGGGCCATGGCTAGGGCGACGCGGGGAGGGGCGCTGGCGGGGCCTGCCGGCGACACCACGGGACGAGCACCTGCTGGGAAGACCTCGGGGTCCCTTTGTAGCAGGCGGTCGGGCACCAGCATGGCCAACAAGGGGCTAGGGCTCCGGCGAGAGGAGGCGAGGCCGAGGGGGCACAACGCAGGGGACCGGCTGCGGGGAGGGAGCGCTGGACGACGGCTTGCAACGAGGGGGAGGAGAGGGAATCGAGCAGAGGGGGGAAGAACGAGAGGAGGCTGCGGCAGGGGAGGACGAGGGGAGACCGATGGGACGAGGGGCTCCCGTGTCGCTAGGTTAGCCAGGGGCCGGCTGGGCCTTGGGCGAGCTCGGGCAAGAGATAGGCTGGGCTCCCTCTCCCTCTTTTGTTTTTTTAAAACAGAAAACACTAACAAAAAAAGAATTTAACAAAATAAAATAAAAAATACTTTTGACTCCTTGAAAAATATACCCAACTATAAAAATAGATTGGGCATTTTTTTACGAAATAAAATGAAACCTTTTTTTAAAGAATAAAATAAAACCCTTTTTTATAAATAAAATGTAACTCTATTTTGAAATAAAACAAAAGAATAAATAAAGGAAAACTAGAGGGGTTGCCTCCACCTTTAATAAAATGATTTTTAAAGGAATACGAATTTTTTCAAAGGGGTTAAAACTGAAACTCTAACGCAGCCACAAAACAAAATAAGAGAGGAGAGAAGGGGAGTTCCTATAGCACCAAAGATTGCGAGAGCACTTGAAGCGCACACACTCAAAACACCACACGCAACAGATGATGCAAGATGCCATGCATGATGCAAACTAAATGATGACGCAACAAATAAAACTAATCACACAACGGAAACGGAAATAAAGGGGAATCTTCTGGGGCGTCGGCATCGGGCTGTCACAACTCTCCTACACTACAAGAGGATCTCGCCCCGAGATCCAAGAATGAAAGGGGGGAGAGGAGGAGAAAGAACAAGAGGTAAAAACTTGGTCGCTTCTTTGACAAACGAGTGACACCAACAATCCTTAAAAGTTGCAAAGAGATGAGGAATGATATGAGAAACAAGCAAGAATTCACGGAAAATTTCGGCAGCACTTCGGTAGGAAAATGGGACAAAAAATTCGATAAGAAGGAAGAATTAGACAAGATACATAACAAACAACTAAATAGAACAAGGGAACACCATGATCTTGATAGAACAACATAATATACCCAAAAGAGCAACACCACAATGCCTCCGGAACAAGAGAATAGGAACTAGCTCATACGGAAGAAGAGAATGAAGAAAAGAATGACAACTATTATCACAATAGAATTGAAGAGCCTCCGGACAAAGAATTGACGTAGTAGTTGGAAAACCAATAACGAAGAACAAGATAGTAGTGGGCTTATGAAAATAATCTCAACATTTATGAGGTGACAACCAACCATTAAAAGAAACAAGGATAGTTGAAAGCAAAGATATCGAAACTTCTTACACCAAGAGGATACATTGAGAACTTGGATTAATGACAAGCACCACGATAGCAACAATCCATAGGAAAAGATTTAGGTGAAATCCAAACCAAGAAAGCTCAATGAAGAAATCATGGGTTGCAAATATCTCATGACCATAGAATTGGTGGGTTTAATTATCTCATTCTAGAAAGGAAATCTCTTCGAGGCTCCTACACTAACAAGAGTGCTATAATACCACCTCAAGGATGAAGGAAGAACAAACGCACTGGAATGCAAGAGAAAGAAAACTTGAGGTACTCCAACAGGAATCTTGAAGAACACTCCGAGAAAAAGGAATTGATACCGTGAGTCACTCCGGAAGAAGAAATCAGATTACTATGAACAAGAATAAGAATTATGTTATGCTCATCCTTCATCAAATTAAATTGATGACAAGCAACGGATCTAGCATACAACTTATTCTTCTGAAAAGATTGAGGAGAGATATGAGAACAAACTAGAAGAATTGTTGCAAGAAACACCGGTGAGAATTGAAATGAACGAGGCAATCATGCATGAATGGAGATACATGAGAATGAAGGGATCATGAGCCACCTGAGAGAAGAAAAACTTAAACAAGGCACCGGAATAATTGAGAGACGAACGAAGAGACAACAATTGAGAAGAATTGCGGATGAAAGCTGAAAGCTGAGAACGAAGAATCTTCTAAAATGATGGCCTTCGGAGGATCGAGAATGAAAACAACTCAGAAATGCACCGGATAGCAAGAAAGGGATTACTCATGATTGACAACAAATGAGAGGATACACGAAGCTGAGATGACAGTCTTCACAAGAATGGAACAAGACTTGAGAGAAACACTCTTTCGAATTGCAAGCTGAGAATGATGACGAGAAACAACACCACGAATAACTGAGACACTCTGGAATAAGAAAGAATGAAAGGTTGAGCCAGATATGAGAACTAATTCAAATAGATCTTGAAGAAGGAATATGACTGATGAAGATCATACTTACATAATAGTTGAAATTATTAGAGATCTCCAAGAAAAGATTAAAAGCGTCAGGAAAGATCCTGGGAAAGAACCTGTGGGTTATGGGCCCACTCAAAGAAACCACCGTTGAAAAGATTACTTGGAAAGAGAGATATTGCCCCGGTATGTAGAGAACTAGATGAGGTTGAGAACCTCGAAATAATGAAAGATCTGCAACAAGAAACTCTGAGATATCTTCAACACACCGGATAGAAAAGACATGAATGAATAACATGATAGGCTGAATTAAATTCACCGAAAAAGATAACACGATTGAAGGAATGATGCACTAGAACTCCTGAGAATCTTCACAATGAATCACCGGGTAAGAGAGAAAAGAACAGACGACGGAAGCACAATGAAAAGAAAACTCTTGGATGAAAACTGAATCACTGAAGAAAAGGGTGGGAGGGCGGGGAAAAACAAAGACAACTTAGGACAGATGAGATGAACTCCGGAAAGAATTTAGAGAATGACCTGCAAAAAATAGAGAGGATTGAATTCAGTTGCAGAGAAGCACACCAGTTGGAAAAGAATTGATACGATGACTCTAGTTGAAAAGGAATTGACATGAAAATTTGATTAAGCAAAAGGATTTGCATTCACATAAAAATATGAAAACACTACTTAGGAAAGATCTGGAAACACCACTTGACATCGAAGCAACTTGAATTACCATATTCCAACAAAACAAAGAGTGAGGCTTATGAAGCAAGCCAGAACAAACTCATGAGAGAGATTTCCGTTCGATATTTTCATGGATGGGATCGCTCGGGCTCGAACCTTACAGTAGCCATCAACTGCAAGGCAGTGCACCCGACATACGAAGCATCCCCGAGTCGTAGCAAGCCACAAGGACTCTTTAAGACACAACGAGAACCGCTATAAGCCGACCGTCAACAAACGAATCCACTAGATGTCGAACCCCAAGTTTGTTGACATCAACGAACCCCAACCTATCAGCCCTGGCCCCTCCTGTTGATGTAAAATTACTCCTCGGGTTCATGACGCCCTATGCATCTTAGTATTAACAAAATTATTATGTTGGGAAAATGTAGAACCAAAGTTGGGCCTTGCGAGACCAGCTTTAATCTAAAACGAATTATCAAGGGGGTCCCCGTAACAACCCCGATCGTGTTAGTTGCGCTCACTTATGGAACATAACACTGGTAGCCGAAATTGAGGGGGCAAAGGTGGAACAAAACACCAGGCTAGAAAGGCCGAGCCTTCCACCTTTTACCAAGTATATAGGTGCATTAAAATAAATAGCAATAATATATGGTGATATGACAAGGAACCCATGTTATCACATGGAAGCAACTGCACCTGCAACTAGCAACGCTAACAACATGGTTAAGCAAGCAGTAACATAGCCAATCAGTGGTTTGCTAGGTCGAACTGGTAGAAGGTTTCATGGCATTGTTGAGAGGCTGATATTTAACATGTGGTAGGCAACGAGACATAATCGATAGAAGCGATAAAACTAGCATGGCAATGATAGTAATGGTATCTGAGGAAATGGTCATCTTGCTTGAGATCCCGCTTGGAAGAAGAACAACTCCATGAAGTCGGTGAACCAACGTAGTCGAACGGGTCCCCACATTCCGACACGTCTGCGGAACTCTTTCGAGACGGAGCAAACCAGAAACAAACATCAACACAGATATTCACCACACGATGCATGATGTCAGCTATGCTTCCCCGACAACGGCTGTTGGAATTATGCCCTAGAGGCAATAATAAATATAGTTATTATTATAATTCCTGTATCAAGATAATCGTTTATTATCCATGCTATAATTGTATTGAATGAAGACTCATTTACATGTGTGGATACATAGACAAAACACTGTCCCTAGCAAGCCTCTAGTTGGCTAGCTAGTTGATCAAAGATAGTCAGTGTCTTCTGATTATGAACAAGGTGTTGTTGCTTGATAACTGGATCACGTCATTAGGAGAATCACATGATGGACTAGACCCAAACTAATAGACGTAGCATGTTGATCGTGTCATTTTGTTGCTACTGTTTTCTGCGTGTCAAGTATTTGTTCCTATGACCATGAGATCATATAACTCACTAACACCGGAGGAATGCTTTGTGTGTATCAAACGTCGCAACGTAACTGGGTGACTATAAAGATGCTCTACAGGTATCTCCGAAGGTGTTCGTTGAGTTAGTATGGATCAATACTTGGATTTGTCACTCCGTGTGACGGAGAGGTATCTCGGGGCCCACTCGGTAATACAACATCACACACAAGCCTTGCAAGCAATGTGACTTAGTGTAAGTTGCGGGATCTTGTATTACGGAACGAGTAAAGAGACTTGTCGGTAAACGAGATTGAAATAGGTATGCGGATACTGACGATCGAATCTCGGGTAAGTAACATGCCGAAGGACAAAGGGAATGACATACGGGATTATATGAATCCTTGGCACTGAGGTTCAAACGATAAGTTCTTCGTAGAATATGTAGGATCCAGTATGGGCATCCAGGTCCCACTATTGGATATTGACTGAGGAGTCTCTCGGGTCATGTCTACATAGTTCTCGAACCCGCAGGGTCTGCACACTTAAGGTTCGACGTTGTTTTATGCGTATTTGAGTTATATGGTTGGTTACCGAATGTTGTTCGGAGTCCCGGATGAGATCATGGACGTCACGAGGGTTTCCAGAATGGTCCGGAAACAAAGATTGATATATAGGATGACCTCATTTGATTACCGGAAGGTTCTCGGAGTTACCGGGAATGTACCGGGAATGACGAATGGGTTCCGGGAGTTCACCGGGGGGGCCCACCCACCCCGGGGAAGCCCATAGGTGTTGGGGGTGCCGCACCAGCCCTTAGTGGGCTGGTGGGACAGCCCAAAGGAGGCCTATGCGCATTGGGAATAAAATCAAAGAGGAAAGGAAAAAAAAGAGGAGGTGGGAAAGGGAAAAAGGACTCCACCTTCCAAACCAAGTAGGACTCGGTTTGGGAGGGGAATCCTTCCCCCCTTGGCTCGGCCGACCCCTTGGGGGTTCTTGGACCCCAAGGCAAGGCTCCCCCCTCCCTCTCGTATATATAGTGGGGTTTTAGGGCTGATTTGAGACAACTTCGCCACGGCAGCCCGACCACATATCTCCACAGTTTTACCTCTAGATCGCGTTTCTGCGGAGCTCGGGCGGAGCCCTGCTGAGACAAGATCATCACCAACCTCCGGAGCGCCGTCATGCTGCCGGAGAACTCTTCTACCTCTCCGTCTCTATTGCTGGATCAAGAAGGCCGAGATCATCGTCGAGCTGTACGTGTGCTGAACGCGGAGGTGCCGTCCGTTCGGCACTAGATCGTGGGACTGATCGCGGGATAGTTCGCGGGGCGGATCGAGGGACGTGAGGACGTTCCACTACATCAACCGCGTTCACTAACGCTTCTGTTGTACAGTCTACAAGGGTACGTAGATCACACATCCCCTCTCGTAGATGGACATCACCATGATAGGTCTTCGTGCGCGTAGGAAATTTTGTGTTTCCTATGCGACGTTCCCCAACAGTGGCATCATGAGCTAGGTTCATGCGTAGATGTCTTCTCGAGTAGAACACAAAAGTTTTTGTCGGCGGTGATGTGCATTTTGCTGCCCTCCTTAGTCTTTTCTTGATTCCGCGGTATTGTTGGATCGAAGCGGCTCGGACCGACATTACTCGTACGCTTACGAGAGACTGGTTTCATCGCTACGAGTAACTCCGTTGCTCAAAGATGACTGGCGGGTGTCAGTTTCTCCAACTTTAGTTGAATCGGATTTGACCGAGGAGGTCCTTGGATGAGGTTAAATAGCAACTCATATATCTCCGTTGTGGTGTTTGCGTAAGTAAGATGCGATCCTACTATATACCCATGGTCACCACGTAAAACATGCAACAACAAAATTTGAGGACGTCTAACTTGTTTTTGCAGGGTATGCTTGTGATGTGATATGGCCAACGATGTGATGTGATATATTGGATGTATGAGATGATCATGTTGTAATAGAAAATATCGACTTGCACGTCGATCGTACGGCAACCGGCAGGAGCCATAGGGTTGTATTTATAACTAACGTTTGTGCTTGCAGATGCGTTTACTATTTTGCTAGGATGTAGCTTTAGTAGTAATAGCATGAGTAGCACGACAACCCCGATGGCGACACGTTGATGGAGATCATGGTGTGGCGCCGGTGACAAGAAGATCGTACCGGTGCTTTGGTGATGGAGATCAAGAAGCACGTGATGATGGCCATATCATGTCACTTATGAATTGCATGTGATGTTAATCCTTTTATGCACCTTATTTTGCTTAGAACGACGGTAGCATTATGAGGTGATCTCTCACTAAAATTTCAAGACGAAATTGTGTTCTCCCCGACTGTGCACCGTTGCTACAGTTCGTCGTTTCGAGACACCACGTGATGATCGGGTGTGATAGACTCAACGTTCACATACAACGAGTGCAAAACAGTTGCGCACGCGGAACACTCGGGTTAAGCTTGACGATCCTAGCATGTGCAGACATGGCCTCGGAACACATGAGACCGAAAGGTCGATCATGAATCATATAGATGATATGATTAGCATAGGGATGCTTACCACTGAAACTATACTCAACTCACGTGATGATCGGACTTGAGCTAGTGTAAGTGGATCATGAACCACTCAAATGACTAGAGAGATGTACTTTTTGAGTGGGAGTTTAGCGAATAATTTGATTAAGTTAAATTCTAATTATCTTGAACATAGTCTAAGTCTACTTTGAATATATTTGTGTTGTAGATCATGGCTCACGCGACAGTCATCCTGAATTTTAATACGTTCCTAGAGAAAGCTAAGTTGAAAGATGATGGAAGCAACTTTGTAGACCTGGCTCGTAATCTTAAGCTAATCTTACAAGCTGGGAAGAAGGATTATGTCCTTAATGCTGCGCTAGGAGATGAACCACCCGCTACAACTGATCAGGATGTTAAGAACGCTTGGTTAGCACGTAAGGAGGACTGCTCAATAGTTCAATGTGCAGTCTTGTATGGCTTAGAACCGGGACTTCTACGTCGCTTTGAGAGTCATGGAGCATTTGAGATGTTCCAGGAGTTGAAGTTTATCTTTCAGAAGAACGCCCGGATCGAGAGGTATGAGACCTCCGATAAATTCTATGCTTGCAAGATGGAGGAGAACTCGTATGTCACTGAACATGTGCTCAAAATGTCTGGGTACTCAAACCGTCTAGCTGAGCTGGGGATTGAACTCCCGCAAGAAGCTATCACTGACAGAATCCTTCAATCACTGCCGCCAAGCTATAAAGGCTTTGTGTTGAACTACAACATGCAAGGGATGAACAAGTCTCCCGGCGAGTTGTTTGCGATGCTGAAAGTCGCAGAGTCTGAACTCCGTAAAGAGCATCAAGTGTTGATGGTGAATAAGACCACTAGTTTCAAGAGAAACGGGAAAGGCAAGAAGGGTAATTCGAAGAAGAGCGGCAAGACTGTTGCCAATCCAACGAAGAAACCCAAAGCTGGACCTAAGCCTGAAACAGAGTGTTACTATTGCAAGGGTATGGGTCACTCGAAGCGCAATTGCCCCAAGTATCTGGCTGATAAGAAGGCGGCCAAAGAAAAATCAGGTATATTTGATATACATGTTATTGATGTGTACTTAACCGGCTCTCGTAGTAGTGCCTGGGTATTCGATACCGGTTCTCTTGCTCATATTTGCAACTCGAAACAGGAACTGCGGAATAGACGAAGGCTGGCGAAAGATGAAGTGACGATGCGCATAGGAAATGGTTCCAAGGTTGATGCAATCGCCGTCAGCACAGTTTTACTTCAGTTACCATCGGGATTAGTTATGAACTTAAATCATTGTTATTTAGTGCGTGCGTTGAGCATGAACATTATATCTGGATCTTGTTTATTGCGAGACGGTTACTCTTTTAAGTCAGAGAATAATGGTTGTTCTATTTCTATGAGTAACATCTTTTATGGTCATGCACCCAATGTGAGAGGATTGTTCATATTGAATCTTGATAGCGATACACACATACATAGCATTGAGACCAAAAGAGTTAGAGTTAACAATGATAGCGCCATATTTTTGTGGCACTGCCGCTTAGGTCATATTGGTGTAAAGCGCATGAAGAAACTCCATGCCGATGGACTTTTGGAGTCACTTGACTTTGATTCACTTGACACGTGCGAACCATGCCTCATGGGCAAGATGACTAAGACTCCGTTCTCCGGAACAATGGAGCGTGCAAGTGACTTGTTGGAAATCATACATACCGATGTGTGTGGTCCGATGAGCGTAGAGGCACGCGGTGGATATCGTTATTTTCTCACCTCCACCGACGATTTGAGTAGATATGGTTATGTCTACTTAATGAAGCACAAGTCTGAAACATTTGAAAAGTTCAAGCCATTTTAGAGTGAAGTTGAAAACCATCGCTACAAGAAGATCAAGTTCCTATGGTCTGATCGTGGGGGTGAATATCTGAGTTTCGAGTTTGGTGCTCACTTAAGACAATGTGGAATTGTTTCACAGTTGACACCGCCTGGAACACCACAGCGTAATGGTGTGTCCGAACGTCGTAATCGTACTTTATTAGAGATGGTGCGATCTATGATATCTCTTACCGATTTGACATTATCGTTTTGGGGTTATGCATTAGAAACAGTTGCATTCACTTTAAATAGGGCACCATCAAAATCCGTTGAGACGACACCATACGAACTGTGGTATGGCAAAAGGCGAAAGTTGCCGTTTCTTAAAGTTTGGGGATGTGATGCTTATGTCAAAAAGCTTCAGCCTGAAAAGCTGGAACCCAAAGCGGAAAAGTGCGTCTTCATAGGTGACCCAAAAGAGACAGTTGGGTACACCTTCTATCTCAAATCTGAGGGCAAACTGTTTGTTGCTAAAAACGGAGCTTTTCTCGAGAAGGAGTTTCTCTCGAGAGAATTGAGTGGGAGGAAGATAGAACTTGACGAGGTTGTTGAACCTCTCATCCCTCTGGATGGTGGCGCAGGGCAAGGGGAAACCTCTGTCGTTGCGACGCCGGTTGAGGAGGAAGTTAATGATGATGATCATGAAACTCCGGTTCAAGTTTTTGTCGAACCACGCAGGTCGACGAGACCACGTGCTGCTCCTGAGTGGTACGGTAATCCCGTCTTATCAATCATGTTATTGGACAACAATGAACCTGCAAATTATGAAGAAGCAATGGTGGGCCCAGATTCCAACAAATGGCTAGAAGCCATGAAGTCCGAGATAGGATCCATGTATGAAAATAAAGTGTGGACTTTGGAGGTACTCCTGAAGGCCGCAAGGCTATTCAGAAAAAATGGATCTTTAAGAGGAAGACGGAAGCTGACGGCAATGTGACCGTTTATAAAGCTCGACTTGTGGCAAAGGGTTTTTCACAAATTCAAGGAGTTGACTACGATGAGACATTCTCACCCGTAGCGATGCTTAAGTCCGTCAGAATCATGTTAGTAATAGCTGCATTTTTCGATTATGAAATCTGGCAGATGGATGTCAAAACGGCGTTCCTTAACGGTTTCCTTAAGGAAGAATTGTATATGATGCAACCCGAAGGTTTTGTCGATCCTGAGAATGCTAACGAGGTGTGCAAGCTCCAGCGATCCATTTATGGACTGGTGCAAGCATCTCGGAGTTGGAACAAACGCTTTGATGAAGTGATCAAAGCATTTGGGTTTATACAAGTAGTTGGAGAATCTTGTATTTACAAGAAAGTGAGTGGGAGCTCTGTGGCGTTTCTAATATTATATGTGGATGACATATTGCTGATTGGAAACAACGTGGAGTTTTTGGAGAGCATAAAGGATTACTTGAATAAAAGTTTCTCTATGAAGGACCTAGGAGAAGCTGCTTACATTCTAGGCATTAAGATCTATAGGGATAGATCAAAACGCCTGATAGGACTTTCAACAAGCACATACCTTGATAAAGTTTTGAAGAGGTTCAAAATGGAACAGTCCAAGAAGGGGTTCTTGCCAGTTTTACAAGGTACGAGATTGAGTAAGACTCAGTGCCGAGCAACTGATGAAGATAGAGAGCATATGCGTTCCGTCCCCTATGCTTCAGCCATAGGTTCTATCATGTATGCAATGCTGTGCACTAGACCGGACGTTAGCCTGGCCATAAGTATGGCAGGTAGATTCCAGAGTAATCCAGGAGTGGATCACTGGATGGCGGTCAAAAATATCCTGAAGTACCTGAAAAGGACTAAGGAGATGTTTCTCGTATATGGAGGTGACGAAGAGCTCGCCGTAAAAGGTTACGTCGATGCAAGCTTTGACACAGATCCGGACGACTCTAAGTCGCAAACCGGATACGTATTTATTCTTAATGGGGGTGCGGTAAGCTTGTGCAGTTCCAAGCAAAGCGTCGTAGCAGATTCTACATGTGAAGCGGAGTACATGGCTGCCTCGGAGGCGGCTAAGGAGGGTGTCTGGATGAAGCAATTCATGACGGATCTTGGAGTGGTGCCAAGCGCACTGAATCCAATAACCTTGTTATGTGACAACACGGGTGCCATTGCCTTAGCAAAGGAACCATGGTTTCACAAGAAGTCCAGACACATCAAACGACGCTTCAACCTCATCCGCGACTACGTCGAAGGAGAGGACGTAAATATATGCAAAGTGCACATGGATCTGAATGTAGCAGACCCGCTGACTAAACCTCTTCCACGGCCAAAGCATGATCAACACCAGAACTGTATGGGTGTTAGATTTATTACAATGTAATTCGCATGATGATGTGAGGGCTAGATTATTGACTCTAGTGCAAGTGGGAGACTATTGGAATTATGCCCTAGAGGCAATATAAATATAGTTATTACTATAATTCCTGTATCAAGATAATCGTTTATTATCCATGTTATAATTGTATTGAATGAAGACTCATTTACATGTGTGGATACATAGACAAAACACTGTCCCTAGCAAGCCTCTAGTTGGCTAGCCAGTTGATCAAAGATAGTCAGTGTCTTCTGATTATGAACAAGGTGTTGTTGCTTGATAACTTGATCACGTCATTAGGAGAATCGCGTGATGGACTAGACCCAAACTAATAGACGTAGCATGTTGATTGTGTCATTTTGTTGCTACTGTTTTCTGCGTGTCAAGTATTTGTTCCTATGACCATGAGATCATATAACTCACTAACACCGGAGGAATGCTTTGTGTGTATCAAACGTCGCAACGTAACTGGGTGACTATAGAGATGCTCTATAGGTATCTCCGAAGGTGTTCGTTGAGTTAGTATGGATCAAGACTGGGATTTGTCACTCCGTGTGACGGAGAGGTATCTCGGGGCCCGCTCGGTAATACAACATCACACACAAGCCTTGCAAGCAATGTGACTTAGTGTAAGTTGCGGGATCTTGTATTACGGAACGAGTAAAGAGACTTGCCGGTAAACGAGATTGAAATAGGTATGCGGATACTGACGATCGAATCTCGGGCAAGTAACATACCGAAGGACAAAGGGAATGACATACGGGATTATATGAATCCTTGGCACTGAGGTTCAAACGATAAGTTCTTCGTAGAATATGTAGGATCCAATATGGGCATCCAGGTCCCGCTATTGGATATTGACTGAGGAGTCTCTCGGGTCATGTCTACATAGTTCTCGAACCCGCAGGGTCTGCACACTTAAGGTTCGACGTTGTTTTATGCGTATTTGAGTTATATGGTTGGTTACCGAATGTTGTGCGGAGTCCCGGATGAGATCACGGACGTCACGAGGGTATCCGGAATGGTCCGGAAACGAAGATTGATATATAGGATGACCTCATTTGATTACCGGAAGGTTTTCGGAGTTACCGGGAATGTACCGGGAATGACGAATGGGTTCCGGGAGTTCACCGGGGGGGGCCCACCCACCCCGGGGAAGCCCATAGGTGTTGGGGGTGCCGCACCAGCCCTTAGTGGGCTGGTGGGAGAGCCCAAAGGAGCCCTATGCGCATTGGGAAGAAAATCAAAGAGGAAAGGAAAAAAAGAGGAGGTGGGAAAGGGAAGCAGGACTCCACCTTCCAAACCAAGTAGGACTCGGTTTGGGAGGGGAATCCTTCCCCCCTTGGATCGGCCGACCCCTTGGGGGTTCTTGGACCCCAAGGCAAGGCTCCCCCCTCCCTCTCCTATATATAGTGGGGTTTTAGGGCTGATTTGAGACAACTTCGCCACGGCAGCCCGACCACATATCTCCACGGTTTTACCTCTAGATAGCGTTTCTGCGGAGCTCGGGCGGAGCCCTGCTGAGACGAGATCATCACCAACCTCCGGAGCGCCGTCACGCTGCCGGAGAACTCTTCTACCTCTCTGTCTCTCTTGCTGGATCAAGAAGGCCGAGATTATCGTCGAGCTGTACGTGTGCTGAATGCGGAGGTGCCGTCCGTTCGGCACTAGATCGTGGGACTGATCGCGGGATAGTTCGCGGGGCGGATCGAGGGACGTGAGGACGTTCCACTACATCAACCGCGTTCACTAACTCTTCTGCTGTTCGGTCTACAAGGGTACGTAGATCACACATCCCCTCTCGTAGATGGACATCACCATGATAGGTCTTCGTGCGCGTAGGAAAATTTTTGTTTCCCATGCGACGTTCCCCAACAACGGCGCCAGAAATGCTTCTGCTACTACAACAAAAGACCTTCCAACGGCGCCAGAAATAGGCACGTCGACGGGAGAATACTTGGCTTGATCTTTGTGCTGCGGCTACGCCTTAAGGGACTTCCTAGTCAAGTGTCCAAAGGATTTACCCCGTGGCCTTGGAGCCTTGCGTTGGTGTTCCCTCGAAGCGGAAAGGGTGATCTAGCATAGCGGTGGTAAGTATTTCCCTCAGTTTGAGAACCAAGGTATAAATCCAGGGGAGGAGTATCTCAAGATCCTGCACAAACACAAAAGCTTGCTCCCAACGCTATGAAGGGGTTGTCAATCCCTTATAGATTGTTTGCCAAGTGAGAAATGAAAGCAACAAAGTAACAAAGCAAAGTAAAAGCGGAGATGTAAACAATGGATGTGAATAGATCCGGGGGCCATAGTGTTTACTAGTGGCTTCTCTCATGAAAGCAAGTAGACGGTGGGTGAACAAATTACTGTTGAGCAATTGATAGAACCGCGCAAAGTCGTGACGATATCTGTGCAATGATTATTTCTATAGGCATCATGTCCAAAACAAGTAGACCGATACTTTCTACATCTACTACTATTACTCCACACGTCGACCGCTTTTGAGACTACTTTCAAAGCATATATCAACTACCAAGCCACGCACCGCTGTGCTCTAAAAGATATAAGTGAAGCACATAGAGCAAAAGTATCTAGCTCAAAAGATATAAGTGAAGCACATGTGAGCTGAATTGTCTACCAAAAGATATAAGTGAAGCTCGACAAAATCACGGTGAGTGCATGTCTCTCTCTCTAGGGGTGAAGCAAGGATGATTGTGACAAAAAAATAAAAATAAAAGACTCCTACGATACAAGACGCTCCAAGCAAAAACACATAACATGTGGTGAATAAAAATATAGCCCCAAGTAACGTTACCGATGGATTGAAGACGAGAGAGGGGATGCCTTCCCGGGGCATCCCCAAGCTTAGGCTTTTACGGCATCCTTGAATCTCTAGGGGTGCCTTGGGCATCCCCAAGCTTGAGCTCTTGCCACTCTTTATCTCTTTGTCCATAAGAACTTCACCCAAAACTTGAAAACTTCACAACACGAAACTTAAACAGAAACTCGTGATAACATTAGTACAAGAAAGCAAACCACCACTTCCTTAGGTACTGTAGCAAACTTAAATTCTACTTGTGCTGATGTTGGGTTACTGTACTTTCAATCTTCCATGGCTAATATCCCCCGATTCTATCCATATTTTCATCAAAATAAGCAACCAACACAACAAAAACAGAATCTGTTAACAGCAGACTAGTCTGTAGCAATCTGTATATTTCGTATACCTCTCGTACTTCAAAAATTCTTAAACATTACGACAGTCTGAAGAATTTACGTAGAAATCAGCAGCAAAAAGAATCAACTCAAAAGCTCTTACAGAAAAAAAATGAAAATTCTTTTCATGAGCATAAAGTTTCTGTCTTTTCCAGCATGACCAAACGATCATCCCCAAGACTAATCATAACGGTTTTGCTTGGCACAAACGCAAAAAGAAACACAAAAACCATAATCATAACAGAATTATGAAAGTGTGGAAAACAAAAAACAGAAATAAAAATGATAGATTCGTTGGGTTGCCTCCCAACAAGCGCTTTTGTTTAACGCCCTTAGCTAGGCGAAAGTGATGGAATCACGTATAGTCATCTTTGGTGCTCAAACCATAGGTAGCCCTCATCATATATTCATAAGGCAATCTTATTTTCTTTCTAGGAAAGTGCTCCATGCCCTTATTTAAAGGAAATTTAAATCTAATATTCCCTTCCTTCATATCGATGATAGCACCAATAGTCCTTAGGAAAGGTCTACCAAAAATAATGGGACATGAAGGATTGCAATCTATGTCAAGTTCAATGAAATCCACGGGTACATAGTTCTTATTTGCAACAATAAGAACATCATCGATCCTCCCCATGGGTTTCTTGACAGTAGAATACGCAAGATGCAAATTAAGAGAACACTCTTCAATCTCATGAAAACCAAGAATATCACATAAAGACTTTGGAATCGCGGAAACACTAGCACCCAAATCACACAAAGCATTGCACTCATAGTTTTTGATCTTGATTTTGATAGGAGGTTCCCACTCATCATGAAGTTTTCTAGGTATAGAGACTTCTAGTTCGAGCTTCTCTTCAAGAGATTTCATCATAGCATCTACGATATGCGCGGTAAAGGCTTTGCTTTGGCTATAAGCCTGTGGAGAGTTTGCAATGGATTGCATCAAAGAAATGCATTCAAACAAGGAGCAATTATCATAATTGAATTCTTTGAAATCCAAAGTGGGAGTTTCATTACTACCCAAAATTTTGACTTCTTATACTCCACTCTCCACACCTTTATCATCAAGATAGGTGGACTCCGAATCATTGGGGCGTTTTTCAACCAAAGTGGATTCATATCCAGCCCCTCCATAAGTAGGTTTGACACGCGAAAACAAAGATTCAAGAGGAGACACACCAAGCACTTTAAAATCTTCGTGATTTGCATCACAAAATTCAGGTTTAGTTGCCATCTTATTGACTAAGGTAGCCTGCTTGTCAGAAATTTGGCCCACCAATTTTTCAAGGTGAGCAAACTGAGAACTAAGTGCAAGGAAATCATTGGCCATATCATCAACCTCTTTATTCAAACAGACCAAAAAGGAATTTTGTTCTTTTAATTCCCTACAGAAGAAACTATTTTGGTCAAACTGAGAAGACATGAAACTTTTGACATTAGTTTCAATCTCTTCCAATTTTCTGAAATAGTTTGGTTTGGCCATGAGGAAAGGTCTATCACGAACAAACCTAAGAGCGGACGGGCGAAAGGGAACGACAAAGGCAAAAGAAACCGGCAAAGGAGAAAGGCGAATGAAAACGGCAAATGTGAAGTGGGGGAGAGGAAAACGAGAGGTAACTCGCAACAAAAGTAAATGCAAGAGAAGAGTTTGTAAGATCTACTTGGATAGATCTTGATTTCTCCTCCCCGACAATGGCGCCAGAAATACTTCTAATATCAGCTATGCTTCCCCGGCAACGGCGCAAGAAATGCTTCTCCAACTACAACAAAAGACCTTCCAACGGCGCCAGAAATAGGCACGTCGACGGGAGAATACTTGGCTTGATCTTTCTGCTGCCGCTACGCCTTAAGGGACTTCCTAGGCAAGTGTGCAAAGGATTTCCCCCGTGGCCTTGGAGCCTTGCATTGGTGTTCCCTCGAAGCGGAAAGGGTGATGTAGCGTAGCGGTGGTAAGTATTTCCCTCAGTTTGAGAACCAAGGTATCAATCCAGTGGAGGAGTATCTCAAGATCCTGCACAAACACAAAAGCTTGCTCCCAACGCTATGAAGGGGTTGTCAATCCCTTATAGATTGTTTGCCAAGTGAGAACTGAAAGCAACAAAGTAACAAAGCAAAGTAAAAGTGGAGATGTAAACGATGGATGTGAATAGACCCGGGGGCCGTAGTGTTTACTAGTGGCTTCTCTCATGAAAGCAAGTAGACGGTGGGTGAACAAATTACTGTCGAGCAATTGATAGAACCGCGCAAAGTCGCGACGATATCTATGCAATGATTATTTCTATAGGCATCACATCCAAAACAAGTAGACCTATACTTTCTGCATCTACTACTATTACTCCACACGTCGACCGCTATCCATCATGCATATAGTGTATTAAGTCCATAAGAACAGAGTAACGCCTTAAGCAAGATGACATGATGTAGAGGGATAATCTCAAACCAATGATAAAACCCCCATCTTTTTACCCTTGATGGCAACTACTTGATGTGTGCCTTGCTGCCCCTACTGTCACTGGGAAAGGTCACCACATGGCACAACCCAAAACCATGCACTTCTCCCATTGCAAGAATCATAGATCTAGTTGGCCAAACAAAACCCAAGACTCGGAGAGACTTACAAGGATATCAAATCATGCATATAAGAAATCAGCAAAGACTCAAATATATATCATAGATAATCTGATCACAAATCCACAATTCATCGGATCTCGACAAACACACCGCCAAAGAAGATTACATCGGATAGATCTCCATGAAGATCATGGAGAACTTTGTATTGAAGATCCAAGAGAGAGAAGAAGCCATCTAGCTACTAACTACGGACCCGTAGGTCTGAAGTGAACTACTCACGAGTCATTGGAGGGGCGATGATGATGATGAAGAAGCCCTCCAACTCCAAAGTCCCCTCCGGCAGGGTGCCGGGAAGGGTCTCCAGATGAGATATCGCGGAAACGGAAGCTTGCGACGGCGGAAAAGTATTTTCGAGGCTCCCCTGATTTTTTGCGGAATATTTGGGAATTTATAGGCCAAAGATCTAGGTCAGGGGGCGGCCAGGGAGGCCACAAGCCTGCCCACCGTCAACTCCCCCTGGTGGCGGAGTGGGGGCTTGTGGGCTCCCTGGAGCCCACCTGGCTTGGCCCAAAGGCCCCCTGATCTTCTTGCATTTGGGAAAAAATCATTTCGGGGTTTTTCTTCCATTTGGACTCCATTCCAAAATCAGATCTAAAAAGAGTCAAAAACACGGAAAAAACAGGAACTGGCACTTGGCACTGGATTAATAAGTTAGTCCCAAAAAAGATATAAAAGGTACATAAAACAACCAAAGAAGACCAGATAACAGCGTGAAACCATCGAAAATTATAGATTCGTTTGAGACGTATCAATGCACAACATGATGCACAACCTACTATGATGCATGATCAGCTCAATGATGCAAGGGATGGCATGGCAATTCACCTCACGCAAACACTACACATTAAGTGAAGCTTGATATGCAACGAGTTGCATATCAACGAAACTTCACGTTTAATTATTAGTTCACTCCCGTTTAATTTACACGCAATATTAAATTGTTGTTAACATGGCAAGGGGGAAGTGATGATCCTACATGTCACCCTAGTCGGTTATCACGCGGGACTTAGAAAGTCGCTATGGCACAAGAGACATGCAACACAAGATATATGCCATGAATGCGTCATGCATGCAAGTTACAACAACACGGGCAATAGGAGATAGAAACATGTGTCGCCACGGCGAACGAAAGGGAACCATGGCGGCAAGTCGGAAACGAAGCTACGGCAACGTTCCTATCCCGATAACTCGACGAGATATCGGTGCCAAGAAATAGGGAGCGCGTGCGGGAACACTAAATAAAGATGGGGTGATCCCGCTACCGGATTCCCATGTGTCGAGGGCACGACGAAAAGGAAGACAACGTGCAATGGGCAAACATATGGCGCAAACATACGATACATCTCATACATCATATGTATTCGGAACGCGACATGTTCCAACGTATACCTTCGAAGCGTGCATATCAGAGCGGTTCGGTGAAGGACAACAAAGATCGTCGTGGTCGTCGTGGAAGTCGCGAACTCGTCGACGGTAGTTGTACTCTTGGCGTCGGTATCTTCGCATCGGTAGTCGAAACTAGGCGTCGGTAGACGGGTCTTCGGCGACGGTATCCAACGACAGCAGCAACATCTAGCAGCCTACGCGATAAGCAACAACAACTAGCAAGATCAGCCAGCAGCAAGCAGCATAGCAAGCAGCTAGCAACAACAACTACTAGCAACAACAACTAGCAACTAGCCTAGCATCTAACAGCAAAAGCATTAGCTAGCAAGCAGCAAAGCAGGCAAACAGCAACAGCAAGGCAAACTAGCACTATCTAGCAGCAGCTAGCAGTAGCCGACACCAGCACAACTAGCAGCTGCTAATGGCAGCCAGCTACAACAACTAACAGCAACTAGCTATAGCAGCTAGCTACCTGCAGCGCCAGGCAACAACAACATTAGGCAACGCAGGCAAGCACAGCAGGCAGCAGGAGCATCTAGCAAGTCAACGCAAGTACCAGCATGAGCAGCAACAGCGGCTACGCAATAGCAGCAGCAGGCACACATCAACTCACGCAGGCACGCATTGGGCTCGGCATGGGGCACGTGGGAACAGCAGCCATGGCGGAGGCTGATCCAGGGGCGGCGGACGACGGAGGACCCCGGGAACGAGACAACGGCGAACATCCGGCGAGGCGGCGCGGGGAACGGCAAGCTCGGCGGGGCGGCGCACCGGCGAGCAGCAGCAGCAGGTGAGTGCGAGGGCGAGGGGAGGCCGCGACACGGGGCCTGGAGGCGGCGACCGAGGCGCGCACGGGAGGCGTCCATGGCGGGGCGGCGCCGATGGAGGGCCATGGCCAGGGTGACGCGGGGAGGGGCGCTGGCAGGGCCTGCCGGCGACAGCACGGGACGAGCACCGGCGGGGAAGACCTCGGGGCCCCTTTGCAGGAGGCGGTCGGGCACCGACATGGCCGACGAGGGGATAGGGCTCCGGCGAGAGGAGGCGAGGCCGAGGAGGAGCAGCACAGGGGACCGGCTGCGAGGAGGGAGCGCTGGACGGCGGCTTGCGACGAGGGGGAGGAGAGGGAATCGG
Source organism: Hordeum vulgare subsp. vulgare (assembly GCF_904849725.1). Lineage (NCBI taxonomy): Eukaryota > Viridiplantae > Streptophyta > Magnoliopsida > Poales > Poaceae > Hordeum > Hordeum vulgare. The sequence goes on from NC_058521.1 coordinate 539,781,299, forward strand.
GCAGAGGGGGGAAGAACGAGAGGAGGCTGCGGCAGGGGAGGACGAGGGGAGGCCAATGGGACGAGGGGCTCCCCTGTCGCTAGGTTAGCCAGGGGCCGGCTGGGCCTTGGGCCAGCTCGGGCAAGAGATAGGCTCGGCTCCCTCTCCCTCTTTTGTCTTTTTTTAAAACAGAAAACACTAACAAAAAAAGAATTTAACAAAATAAAATAAAATAATACTTTTGACTCCTTGAAAAATATACCCAACTATAAAAATAGATTGGGCATTTTTTTATGAAATAAAATGAAACCTTTTTTTAAAGAATAAAATAAAACCCTTTTTTATAAATAAAATGTAACTCTATTTTGAAATAAAACAAAAGAATAAATAAAGGAAAACCAGAGGGGTTGCCTCCACCTTTAATAAAATGATTTTTAAAGGAAGACGATTTTTTTCAAAGGGGTTAAAACTGAAACTCTAACGCACCCACAAAACAGAATAAGAGAGGAGAGAAGGGGAGTTCCTGTAGCACCAATGACTCCGAGAGCACTTGAAGTGCACACACTCAAAACACCACACGCAATAGATGATGCAAGATGACATGCATGATGCAAACTAAATGATGATGCAACAAATAAAACTAATCACACGACGGAAACGAAAATAAAGGGGAATCTTCTCGGGCGTCGGCATCGGGCTGTCACAAACTCCCACCGTTCCGTCTCATGACATGTGCCGTCACTTTCATATTTCCGTTGCATGATCATAAGATAGCTAGCGAGATGTTTCAATGTCATACGCCAAGCTAGATCGTTGCACATCCCGGTACACTGCCGGAGGCATTTCCTATAGAGTACTCATCGTTCTAAGCATTGAGCTGTGAGTAAATTAAAGTGTGATTATCATCATTATTAGAGCATTGTCCCATGTGAGGAAATAAAAAAAGAGGCCAAAGTTGCCCACAAAAAAAATAAGAAAGAAAGAAAGAGAGAGATATGGAAAGGGGCCAAAGATCCCAAACAAAAAAAAGAGAAAAAGAGAGAAGGGACAATGCTACTATCTTTTCCACACTTGTGCTTCATAATAGCACCATGTTCTTCATGATTGAGAGTCTTGTTTTGTCACCACCATATGCTAGTGGGAATCTTCATTATATAACTTGGCTTGTATATTCCAATGATGGGATTCCTCAAAATTGCCCTAGGTCTTCGTGAGCAAGCAAGTTGGATGCACACCCACTAGCTCTCCTTTTGGCTTTCACATACTTATAGCTCTAAGTGCATCCATTGCATGGTAATCCCTACTCTTTCACATTGATATCTATTAATGGGCATCTCCATAGCCCTTTGATACACCGAGTCGATGTGACCATCTCCTCCTTTTTGTCACACAACCTCCACCACACTCTATTCCACCTATAGTGCTATATCCATGGCTCACGCTCATGTATTGCGTGAGAGTTGAAAAAGGTTTGAGAAATTAAGAGTGTGAAAACAATTACTTGGCCAATATCGGGGTTGTGCATGATTTAAATTAGTTGTGTGAGGATGATGGAGCATGGCCAGACTATATGATTTTGTAGGGATAATTTCCTTTGGCCTTGTTATTTCGAAAGTTCATGATTACCTTGGTAGTTTGCTTGAAGTATTATTGTTTTCATGTCAATAACAAACTATTGTTTTGAATCTTACGGATCTGAACATTCATGTCACATGAAAGAAGTTACAAAGGACAAATATGCTAGGTAGCATTCCACATCAAAAATTTAGTCTTGATCACTTCCCTACTCGAGGACGAGCATGAGTTAAGCTTGGAGATGCTTGATACGTCTCCAACGTATCTACAATTTTTGATGGTTCCATGCTATTATCTTGTCAAACTTTGGATGTTTTGTATGCCTTTTATATCTTTTTTGGGACTAACTTATTAACTCAGTGCCAAGTGCCAGTTCGTGTTTTTTCCGTGTTTTTGACCCTTTACAGAGGAGAATATTAAACGAAGTCCAAACGGAATAATGCCTCCGAAAAGAATTTTTTCGGAACAGAAGATACGCAGGGAGCGTGAGAACCAAGGCAGAGGCCACCAGGGGAGGCCACAAGCCCCCTAGGCGCGGCCAGGGGGGCCGCGGCTAGCAGGCTTGTGGGCCCCCTGTGGCTCGTCTGCCCTACTTCTTCCGCCTATAAATCCCCGAAAATTCCAAAACCACGGGAGAGATCCACGAAAATACTTTTCCGCCGCTGCAAGCTTCTGTCTCTGCAAGATCCCATCTGCGACACGTTCTGTGCCCTGCCGGGGGGGATTCGAATACAGAGGGATTCTTCATCAACACCATTGCCTCTCCAATGATGCATGAGTAGTTCACCATAGACCTTCGGGTCCATAGCTACTAGCTAGATGGCTTCTTCTCTCTCTTGGATCTTCAATACAAAGTTCTCCATGATCTTCATGGAGATCTATCCGATGTAATCTTCTTTTGCGGTGTGTTTGTCGAGATTCGATGAATTGTGGATTTACGATCAGATTATCTATGAATCTTATTTGAGTTTCTTCTGATCTCTTATATGCATGATTTCATATCCTTGTAATTCTCTTCGAGTTGTGGGTTTTGTTTGGCCAACTTGATATATGATTCTTGCAGTGGGAGAAGTGCTTGGTTTTGGGTTCATACCGTGCGGTGACCTCACCCGGTGACAGAAGGGGTAGCGAGGCATGCATCATGTTGTTGCCATCAAGGGTAAAAAGATGGGGTTTATATCTATTGCATGAATTTATCCCTCTACATCATGTCATCTTGCTTAAGGCGTTACTTTGTTCGTCATGAACTCAATACACTAGATGCATTCTGGATAGCGGTCGATGTGTGGAGTAATAGTAGTAGATGCAGAAAGTATCGGTCTACTTGTCTCGGACGTGATGCCTATATGTATGATCATTGCCTTAGATATCGTCATGAATTTGCGCGGTTCTATCAATTGTCGACAGTAATTCGTTCACCCGCCGTAATATTTGCTATCTTGAGAGAAACCTCTAGTGAACACTATGGCCCCCGGGTCTACTTCACATCTTATTTTCAGCCTTACACTTTTACTTTGTTGCACTTTCCGCCTTCAGATCTCACCTTGCAATCAATCGTGAAGGGATTGACAACCCCTTTGTAGCGTTGGGTGCAAGTTTGCTGTTTTTGCGCAGGTACATCGGTGCTTCATCTTGATACTCATGTTGGATTGATACCTTGGTTCTCAAAACTGAGGGAAATACTTACTGCTACTGTGTTGCATCACCCTTTCCTCTTCAAGGGAAAAAACCAATGCAAGCTCAAGAGGTAGCAGTGTCGTTTGTGTGTCCACCGTCGTGATAGTTCGTCGTTTCGAGACACCACGTGATGATTGGATGTGATAGACTCTACATTCACATACAACGGGTGCAAAACTGTTGCACACGCGGAACACTCGGGTTAAACTTGACGAGCCAAGCATGTACATACATGGCCTCGAAACACAAGAGAATGAAAGGTCAAACATGAGTCATATATTAGATATGATCAACATAGAGATGCTCATCATTGAAGCTAACTGAACTCACGTGATGATCGGACTTGAGTTAGTGAATTTGGATCATGTGTCACTCGTTCAATTTGAGTGGGATTTTAATCGTAATATGATTAACTAAACTCAATTATCTTGAACATAGTCTAAGTAATATTTGCAATTTTATGTTGTAGATCAATGGCTCGCGCAGTAGCACCCTTGAATTTTAATGCGTTTCTAGAGAAAGCTAAGCTGAAAGATGTGATGGGGAACGTCACATGGGAAACAAAAAAATTCCTACGCGCACGAAGACCTATCATGGTGATGTCCATCTACGAGAGGGGATGTGTGATCTACGTACCCTTGTAGACCATACAGCGGAAGCGTTAGTGAACGTGGTTGATGTAGTGGAACGTCCTCACGTCCCTCGATCCGCCCCGCGAACCGTCCCGCGATCAGTCCCACGATCTAGTGCCGAACGGCCGGCACCTCCGCGTTCAGCACACGTACAGCTCGACGATGATCTCGGCCTTCTTGATCCAGCAAGAGAGACGGAGAGGTAGAAGAGTTCTCCGGCAGCGTGACGGCGCTCCGGAGGTTGGTGATGATCTTGTCTCAGCAGGGCTCCGCCCGAGCTCCGCAGAAACGCGATCTAGAGGAAAAACCGTGGAGGTATGTGGTCGGGCTGCCGTGGAAAAGTCGTCTCAAATCAGCCCTAAAACCTCCGTATATGTAGGTGGGAGAGGGGGAGCCTTGCCTTGGGGCTCAAGGGTCGGCCGAGCCAAGGGGGGAAGGTCCCCCCCCAAACCGAGTCCTACTTGGTTTGGTGGGTGGAGTCCTTCTTTCCTTTCCCACCTCCTCCTTTTTTTTCTTTTCTCTTTGATTTTCTTCCTATGGCGCATAGGGCCTTCTTAGGCTGTCCCACCAGCCCACTAAGGGCTGGTGTGCCACCCCCAAGGCCTATGGGCTTCCCCGGGGTGGGTTGCCCCCCCCCCCCGGTGAACTCCCGGAACCCATTCGTCATTCCCGGTAACTCCGAAAACCTTCCGGTAATCAAATGAGGTCATCCTATATATCAATCTTCGTTTCCGGACCATTCCGGAAACCCTCGTGACATCCGTGATCTCATCCGGGACTCCGAACAACATTCGGTAACCAACCATATAACTCAAATACGCATAAAACAACGTCGAACCTTAAGTGTGCAGACCCTGCGGGTTCGAGAACTATGTAGACATGACCCGAGAGACTCCTCGGTCAATATCCAATAGCGGGACCTTGATGTCCATATTGGATCCTACATATTCTACGAAGATCTTATCATTTGAACCTCAGTGCCAAGGATTCATATAATCCCGTATGTCATTCCCTTTGTCCTTCGGTATGTTACTTGCCCGAGATTCGATCGTCAGTATCCGCATACCTATTTCAATCTTGTTTACCGGCAAGTCTCTTTACTTGTTCCGTAATACAAGATCCCGCAACTTACACTAAGTTACATTGCTTGCAAGGCTTGTGTGTGATGTTGTATTACCGAGTGGGCCCCGAGATACCTCTCCGTCACACGGAGTGACAAATCCCAGTCTTGATCCATACGAACTCAACGAACACCTTCGGAGATACCTGTAGAGCATCTTTATAGTCACCCAGTTACGTTGCGACGTTTGATACACACAAAGTATTCCTTCGGTGTTAGTGAGTTATATGATCTCATGGTCATAGGAACAAATACTTGACACGCAGAAAAAACAGTAGCAACAAAATGACACGATCAACATGCTATGTCTATTAGTTTGGGTCTAGTCCATCATGTGATTCTCCTAATGACGTGATCCAGTTATCAAGCAACAACACCTTGTTCATAATCAGAAGACACTGACTATCTTTGATCAACTAGCTAGCCAACTAGAGGCTTGCTAGGGACAGTGTTTTGTCTATGTATCCACACATGTAAATGAGTCTTCATTCAATACAATTATAGCATGGATAATAAACGATTATCTTGATACAGGAATTATAATAATAACTATATTTATTATTGCCTCTAGGGCATAATTCCAACAGTCTCCCACTTGCACTAGAGTCAATAATCTAGCCCTCACATCATCATGCGAATTACATTGTAATAAATCTAACACCCATACAGTTCTGGTGTTGATCATGCTTTGCCCGTGGAAGAGGTTTAGTCAGCGGGTCTGCTACATTCAGATCCGTGTGCATTTTGCATATATTTACGTCCTCCCCTTCGACGTAGTCGCGGATGAGGTTGAAGCGTCGTTTGATGTGTCTGGACTTCTTGTGAAACCGTGGTTCCTTTGCTAAGGCAATGGCACCCGTGTTGTCACAGAACAAGGTTATTGGATTCAGTGCGCTTGGCACCACTCCAAGATCCGTCATGAATTGCTTCATGCAGACACCCTCCTTAGCCGCCTCCGAGGCATCCATATACTCTGCTTCACATGTAGAATCTGCTACGACGCTTTGCTTGGAACTGCACCAGCTTACCGCACCCCCATTAAGAATAAATACGTATCCGGTTTGCGACTTAGAGTCGTCCGGATCTGTGTCAAAGCTTGCATCGACGTAACCTTTTACGGCGAGCTCTTCGTCACCTCCATACACGAGAAACATCTCCTTAGTCCTTTTCAGGTACTTCAGGATATTCTTGACCGCCGTCCAGTGATCCACTCCTGGATTACTCTGGAACCTACCTGCCATACTTATGGCCAGGCTAACGTCCGGTCTAGTGCACAACATTGCATACATGATAGAACCTATGGTTGAAGCATAGGGGACGGTGCGCATATGCTCTCTATCCTCATCAGTTGCTGGGCACTGAGTCTTACTCAATCTCGTACCTTGTAAAACTGGCAATAACCCTTTCTTGGACTGTTCCATTTTGAACCTCTTCAAAACTTTATCAAGGTATGTGCTTTATGAAAGTCCTATCAGGCGTTTTGATCTATCCCTGTAGATCTTAATGCCTAGAATGTAAGCAGCTTCTCCTAGGTCCTTCATAGAGAAACTATTATTCAAGTAATCCTTTATGCTCTCCAAAAACTCTACGTTGTTTCCAATCAGCAATATGTCATCCACATATAATATTAGAAACGCCACAGAGCTCCCACTCACTTTCTTGTAAATACAAGATTCTCCAACCACTTGTATAAACCCAAATGCTTTGATCACCTCATCAAAGCGTTTGTTCCAACTCCGAGATGCTTGCACCAGTCCATAAATGGATCGCTGGAGCTTGCACACTTTGTTTGCATTCTTAGGATCGACAAAACCTTCGGGTTGCATCATATACAATTATTCCTTAAGGAAACCGTTAAGGAATGCCGTTTTGACATCCATCTGCCAGATTTCATAATCGAAAAATGCAGCTATTGCTAACATGATTCTGACGGAGTTAAGCACTGCTACGGGTGAGAATGTCTCATCGTAGTCAACTCCTTGAACTTGTGAAAAACCCTTTGCCACAAGTCGAGCTTTATAAACGGTCACATTGCCATCAGCATCCGTCTTCCTCTTAAAGATCCATTTGTTCTGAATATCCTTGCGGCCCTCAGGCAGTACCTCCAAAGTCCACACTTTGTTCTCATACATGGATCCTATCTCGGACTTCATGGCTTCTAGCCATTTGTTGGAATCTGGGCCCACCATTGCTTCTTCATAAATTGCAGGTTCATTGTTGTCCAACAACATGATTGATAAGACGGGATTACCGTACCACTCTGGAGCAGCACGTGGTCTCGTCGACCTGCGTGGTTCGACAGAAACTTGAACCGGAGTTTCATGATCATTATCATTAACTTCCTCCTCAACCGGCGTCGCAACGACAGAGGTTTCCCCTTTCCCTGCGCCACCATCCAGAGGGACGAGAGGTTCGACAACCTCGTCAAGTTCTATCTTCCTCCCACTCAATTCTCTCGAGAGAAACTCCTTCTTGAGAAAAGCTTAGTTTTTAGCAACAAACACTTTGCCCTCGGATTTGAGATAGAAGGTGTACCCAACTGTCTCTTTTGGGTAACCTATGAAGACGCACTTTTCCGCTTTGGGTTCCAGCTTTTCAGGCTGAAGCTTTTTGACATAAGCATCACATCCCCAAACTTTAAGAAACGACAACTTTGGCCTTTTGCCATACCACAGTTCGTATGGTGTCGTCTCAACGGATTTTGATGGTGCCCTATTTAAAGTGAATGCAACTGTTTCTAATGCATAACCCCAAAACGATAACGGCAAATCGGTAAGAGACATCATAGATCGCACCATCTCTAATAAAGTACGATTACGACGTTCGGACACACCATTACGTTGTGGTGTTCCAAGCGGTGTCAACTGTGAAACAATTCTACATTGTCTTAAGTGAGCACCAAACTCGAAACTCAGATATTCACCCCCACGATCAGACCGTAGGAACTTGATCTTCTTGTTACGATGATTTTCAACTTCACTCTCAAATTGCTTGAACTTTTCAAATGTTTCATACTTGTGCTTCATTAAGTAGACATAACCATATCTACTCAAATCGTCAGTGAAGGTGAGAAAATAACGATATCCGCCGCGTGCCTCTACGCTCATCGGACCACACACATCGGTATGTATGATTTCCAACAAGTCACTTGCACGCTCCATTGTTCCGGATAACGGAGTTTTAGTCATCTTGCCCATGAGGCATGGTTCGCACGTGTCAAGTGAATCAAAGTCAAGTGACTCCAAAAGTCCATCGGCATGGAGTTTCTTCATGCGCTGTACACCAATATGACCTAAGCGGCAGTGCCACAAAAATATGGCGCTATCATTGTTAACTCTAACTCTTTTGGTCTCAATGTTATGTATGTGTGTATCGCTATCAAGATTCAACATGAACAATCCTCTCACATTGGGTGCATGACCATAAAAGATGTTACTCATAGAAATAGAACAACCATTATTCTCTGACTTAAAAGAGTAACCGTCTCGCAATAAACAAGATCCAGATATAATGTTCATGCTCAACGCAGGCACTAAATAACAATGATTCAAGTTCATAACTAATCCTGATGGTAACTGAAGTGAAACTGTGCCGACGACGATTGCATCAACCTTGGAACCATTTCCTACGCGCATCGTCACTTCATCTTTCGCCAGCCTTCGTCTATTCCGCAGTTCCTGTTTCGAGTTGCAAATATGAGCAACAGAACCGGTATCGAATACCCAGGCACTACTACGAGAGCTAGTTAAGTACACATCAATAACAAGTATATCAAATATACCTGATTTTTCTTTGGCCGCCTTCTTATCTGCGAGATACTTGGGGCAATTGCGCTTCTAGTGACCCATACCCTTGCAATAGTAACACTCTGTTTCAGGCTTAGGTCCAGCTTTGGGTTTCTTCGTCGGATTGGCAACAGGCTTGCCGCTCTTCTTTGAATTACCCTTCTTGCCTTTGCCGTTTCTCTTGAAACTAGTGGTCTTATTCACCATCAACACTTGATGCTCTTTACGGAGTTCAGACTCTGCGACTTTCAGCATCGCAAACAACTCGCCGGGAGACTTGTTCATCCCTTGCATGTTGTAGTTCAACACAAAGCCTTTATAGCTTGGCGGCAGTGATTGAAGGATTCTGTCAGTGATAGCCTCTTGCGGGAGTTCAATCCCCAGCTCAGCTAGACGGTTTGAGTACCCAGACATTTTGAGCACATGTTCACTGACAGACGAGTTCTCCTCCATCTTGCAAGCATAGAATTTATCGGAGGTCTCATACCTCTTGATCCGGGCGTTCTTCTGAAAGATAAACTTCAACTCCTGGAACATCTCAAATGCTCCATGATGCTCAAAGTGACGTTCAAGTCCCGGTTCTAAGCCATACAAGACTGCACATAGAACTACTGAGTAGTCCTCCTTACGTGCTACCCAAGCGTTCTTAACATCCTGATCAGCCGTAGCGGGTGGTTCATCTCCTAGCGCAGCATTAAGGACATAATCCTTCTTCCCAGCTTGTAAGATTAGCTTAAGATTACGAGCCCAGTCTACAAAGTTGCTTCCATCATCTTTCAACTTAGCTTTCTCTAGGAACGTATTAAAATTCAGGGTGACTGTCGCGTGAGCCATGATCTACAACACAAATATATTCAAAGTGGACTTAGACTATGTTCAAGATAATTAGAGTTTAACTTAATCAAATTATTCGCTAAACTCCCACTCAAAAAGTACATCTCTCTAGTCATTTGAGTGGTTCATGATCCACTTACACTAGCTCAAGTCCGATCATCACGTGAGTTGAGCATAGTTTCAGTGGTAAGCATCCCTATGCTAATCATATCATCTATATGATTCATGATCGACCTTTCGGTCTCATGTGTTCCGAGGCCATGTCTGCACATGCTAGGCTCGTCAAGCTTAACCCGAGTGTTCCGCGTGCGCAACTGTTTTGCACTCGTTGTATGTGAACGTTGAGTCTATCACACCCGATCATCACGTGGTGTCTCGAAACGACGAACTGTAGCAACGATGCACAGTCGGGGAGAACACAATTTCGTCTTGAAATTTTAGTGAGAGATCACCTCATAATGCTACCGTCGTTCTAAGCAAAATAAGGTGCATAAAAGGATTAACATCACATGCAATTCATAAGTGACATGATATGGCCATCATCACGTGCTCCTTGATCTCCATCACCAAAGCACCGGCACGATCTTCTTTTCACCGGCGCCACACCATGATCTCCATCAACGTGTCGCCATCGGGGTTGTCGTGCTACTCATGCTATTACTACTAAAGCTACATCCTAGCAAAATAGTAAACACATCTGCAAGCACAAACGTTAGTATAAATACAACCCTATGGCTCCAGCCGGTTGTCGTACCATCGACGTGCAAGTCGATATTATCTATTACAACATGATCATCTTATACATCCAATATATCACATCACATCGTTGGCCATATCACATCACAAGCATACCCTGCAAAAACAAGTTAGACGTCCTCAAATTTTGTTGTTGCATGTTTTACGTGGTGACCATGGGTATCTAGTAGGATTGCATCTTACTTACGCAAACACCACAACGGAGATATATGAGTTGCTATTTAACCTCATCCAAGGACCTCCTCAGTCAAATCCAATTCAACTAAAGTTGGAGAAACTGACACTTGCCAGTCATCTTTGAGCAACGGGGTTACTCGTAGCGATGAAACCAGTCTCTCGTAAGCGTACGAGTAATGTCGGTCCAAGCTGCTTCAATCCAACAATACCGCGGAATCAAGAAAAGACTAAGGAGGGCAGCAAAACGCACATCACCGCCCGCAAAAACTTTTGTGTTCTACTAGAGAAGACATCTATGCATGAACCTAGCTCATGATGCCACTGATGGGGAACGTCGCATGGGAAACAAAAATTTTCCTACGCGCACGAAGACCTATCATGGTGATGTCCATCTACGAGAGGGGATGTGTGATCTACGTACCCTTGTAGACCGTACAACAGAAGCGTTAGTGAACGCGGTTGATGTAGTGGAACATCCTCACGTCCCTCGATCCGCCCCGTGAACCGTCTCACGATCAGTCCCACGATCTAGTGCCGAACGGACGGCACCTCCGCGTTCAGCACACGTACAGCTCAACAATGATCTCGGCCTTCTTGATCCAGCAAGAGAGACGGAGAGGTAGAAGAGTTCTCCGGCAGCGTGACGGCGCTCAGGAGGTTGGTGATGATCTTGTCTCAGCAGGGCTCCGCCCGAGCTCCGCAGAAACGCGATCTAGAGGAAAAATCGTGGAGGTATGTGGTCGGGCTGCCGTGGAAAAGTCGTCTCAAATCAGCCCTAAAACGTCCGTATATATAGGTGGGAGAGGGGGAGCCTTGCCTTGGGGCTCAAGGAGCCCCAAGGGGGTCGGCCGAGCCAAGGGGGGAAGGTCCCCCCCCAAACCGAGTCCTACTTGGTTTGGTGGGTGGAGTCCTTCTTTCCTTTCCCACCTCCTCCTTTTTTTTCTTTTCTCTTTGATTTTCTTCCTATGGCGCATAGGGACTTCTTGGGCTGTCCCACCAGCCCACTAAGGGTTGGTGTGCCACCCCCAAGGCCTATGGGCTTCCCCGGGGTGGGTTGCCCCCTCCAGTGAACTCCCGGAACCCATTCGTCATTCCCGGTACATTCCCGGTAACTCCGAAAACCTTCCGGTAATCAAATGAGGTCATCCTATATATCAATCTTCGTTTCCGGACCATTCCGGAAACCCTCGTGACGTCCGTGATCTCATCCGGGACTCCGAACAACATTCGGTAACCAACCATATAACTCAAATACGCATAAAACAACGTCGAACCTTAAGTGTGCAGACCCTGCGGGTTCGAGAACTATGTAGACATGACCCGAGAGACTCCTCGGTCAATATCCAATAGCGGGACCTGGATGCCCATATTGGATCCTACATATTCTACAAAGATCTTGTCGTTTGAACCTCAGTGCCAAGGATTCATATAATCCCGTATGTCATTCCCTTTGTCCTTCGGTATGTTACTTGCCCGAGATTCGATCGTCAGTATCCGCATACCTATTTCAATCTCGTTTACCGGCAAGTCTCTTTACTCGTTCCGTAATACAAGATCCCGTAACTTACACTAAGTTACATTGCTTGCAAGGCTTGTGTGTAATGTTGTATTACCGAGTGGGCCCCGAGATACCTCTCCGTCACACGGAGTGACAAATCCCAGTCTTGATCCATACTAACTCAACGAACACCTTCGGAGATACCTGTAGAGCATCTTTATAGTCACCCAGTTACGTTGCGACGTTTGATACACACAAAGTATTCCTCCGGTGTTAGTGAGTTATATGGTCTCATGGTCATAGGAACAAATACTTGACACGCAGAAAAAACAGTAGCAACAAAATGACACGATCAACATGCTACGTCTATTAGTTTGGGTCTAGTACATCACGTGATTCTCCTAATGACGTGATCCAGTTATCAAGCAACAACACCTTGTTCATAATCAGAAGACACTGACTATCTTTGATCAACTGGCTAGCCAACTAGAGGCTTGCTAGGGACAGTGTTTTGTCTATGTATCCACACATGTAAATGAGTCTTCATTCAATACAATTATAGCATGGATAATAAACGATTATCTTGATACATGAATTATAATAATAACTATATCTATTATTGCCTCTAGGGCATAATTCCAACAGTCTCCCACTTTCACTAGAGTCAATAATCTAGCCCTCACATCATCATGCGAATTACATTGTAATAAATCTAACACCCATACAGTTCTGGTGTTGATCATGCTTTGCCCGTGGAAGAGGTTTAGTCAGCGGGTCTGCTACATTCAGATCCGTGTGCACTTTGCATTTATTTACGTCCTCCCCTTCGACGTAGTCACGGATGAGGTTGAAGCGTCGTTTGATGTGTCTGGACTTCTTGTGAAACCGTGGTTCCTTTGCTAAGGCAATGGCACCCGTGTTGTCACAGAACAAGGTTATTGGATTCAGTGCGCTTGGCACCACTCCAAGATCCGTCATGAATTGCTTCATCCAGACACCCTCTTTAGCCGCCTCCGAGGCAGCCATATACTCCGCTTCACATGTAGAATCTGCTACGACGCTTTGCTTGGAACTGCACCAGCTTACCGCACCCCCATTAAGAATAAATACGTATCAGCTTGAGTAATATCTTTTATGGTCATGCACCCAATGTGAGGGGTTTGTTCTTGTTGAATCTCGATAGTGATGACACACATATCCATAACATTGAGGCCAAAAGATGTGGAGTTGATAATGATAGCACCACTTTCTTGTGGCACTGCCGCTTAGGTCATATTGCTATAAAACGCATGAAGAAACTCCATGCTGATGGACTTTTGGAGTCACTTGATTTTGAATCACTTGACACATGTGAACCATGCCTCATGGGCAAGATGACTAGAACTCTATTTTACGAAACAACGGAGCGTGCAAGTGACTTGTTGGAGATCATACATACTGGTGTGTGTGTGTTGGGGAACGGAGTAATTTCAAAAAATTCCTATGTCACACAAGGATTTATCCATGGAGAAACCAACAACGAGCAATGGGGTAGAGCATCTTCATACCTTTGAAGATATCTAAGTAGAAGCGTTGCTAGAACGCGGTTGATGGACTCGTACTCGCAGCGGACTCCGATCTATGCACCGAACAACGGCGCCTCCGCATTCAACACATGTGCAGCCTGATGACGTCTCCAACGCCTTGATCCAGCAAGGAGGGAGGAGAGGTTGAGGGAGAGCTCCGACAGCACGACGACGTGGTGACGGTGGAGGTGCGTGGTACTCCGACAGGGCTTCGCCAAGCACTACGGAGGAGGAGGAGGAGGAGGAGGAGTAGGGCTGCGCCGAGAGAGAGAGAGATTGTGTCTCAAAACAGCCCCAAACCGTCCACTATATATTGGAGGAGAGGGAGGAGGGTGCCCACCTTCAGGGATTCCCACCCTAAGGGTGCGACAGCCCTAGATGGGAGGGCGGCGGCCAAGGGTGGACGCGCCCTAGGGTGGGCCTTGGGCCCAAAGGTGCCCCTCCACGCCTAGGGTTTTGCCCCACTCCACCCCTTGTGCCCCTTGGGCCCTTAGTGGTGGCGCACCAGCCCACCTAGGGGCTGGTTCGCATCCACTTTTGGCCCATGTAGCACTTTGGGGCTGGTGGCCCTTCCCGGTCGACCCCCGGAACCCTTCCGGTGGCCTCGGTACATTACCGGTGTCGCCTGAAACACTTCCGGCGACCACATCCTCACTTCCTATAGATGAATCTTTACCTCTGGATCATTCTGGAACTCCTCGTGACGTCCGGGATCTCATCCGGGACTCCGAACAACCTTTGGTAACCACGTATACTATTCCCATATAACCCTAGCATCATCGACCTTAAGTGTGTAGACCCTACGGGTTCGGGAACCATACAGACATGACCGAGACACCTCTCTGGTCAATAACCGACAGCGGGGTCTTTATATGTATATCATATATGTGATGTGAAGTATGTATATATGCTGTGAACTATATGTAAGTGTTGTGAAATAACATAAAATAAACAAAACAGTGACAATATGGGCTCTTTGCAGTCTGCCAGCTGATGTAAAGGGCTTTGCCATCAACTGGCAGACGACAAAGGGGCCACGTGGCAGATAGGTGTGCAAACTGGGGCAATAGGCGGCTGGCTCATATGGGTACTTTGCCATGTGTTGCCCCGGAAAGTAGACGACAAAGGTTTTAAAGAAGGCAGGCGACAAAGGTTTTAAAGAAGGCAGGCGACAAAGGTTTTAAAGAAGGCACACGACACATGTTTTAATAAAGCATACGGCAAAGAGCTTAAAGAAGGCAGACGACAAAGAACTCAAAGAAGGCACACGACAAATACTCCGTTAGCTACCTAACGGAGTAGTTGACTGTCGGCTGTCGTCTAAACAACTTTGCCATCCGCTTGCACCTCTCGCTGACGGCAAACCCCTTTGTCGTCCGCTTTGTCCAGGCAGACGGCAAAGAAGGGCCTTTACCGACGACAATAGCCGTAGAAGTTTTGCCGATAGGAGGCTGACGGCAAGGCCTTTGCCAATAGTGGAACACCCCTTTGCCGTCTGCTGTGGCAGACGACAAATAAGCTGATTCCCGTAGTGATGAGAAGGCATGCGCCGCGTCCGCTTCGCGTTTGCACTGACGTATTTCAGGTGCAATTTTGGGTTGACAATGGGTCCGCGCGGACGCGAAGCAAACATGTTTTGGGTTTGGATCATTGTATTGGGCCTTCATTTTATCCGCGACCCAAACAGACGCCGCGAACGATTTGAGTCGCTGCTGCGTTGGAGTTGTTGTAAAAACAAAAAAAACGAGTATTTTCATTTTCGGACTTGTCAAGTCCTTGACCAACGAACCCGAAGGAAACAACCATGTGAGGGAAGCAAAGGCCCAATTCTTTTGCACCTTATTTCAGCTTATTGTAAAAATAAGCAAAAAGCCCAAAAAGTACTCATTTTGGAAGGGGAGCTTAACTTATTTCCACAACCCATCTCTTCACAATGAAAAAAAGCTAGGCTAGACCAGATTTCCAGAGCTTGTGGCGACAATCACTTAAAAACGAAATGGTATATCCCTTTGCCCTCTCACTTGAACATAATTACGCAGGAAATGCCACCGCGCCCCTCCCGTGTACCAGCCCCAAAGGGGAAACGCTCCCAACGCCTGCGCCCCTGTCGTCCCTCCCCTCCCACGACTACGGTTTCCCCACCGCCGCGAGCCCCATCTCAAGCCCTTGCCCGCCGACCCTGCCTCAAGCCGCCGCCGGCCCCGCCTCAAGCCGCCGCCCACTGGCCCCGCCTCAAGCCCCCGCCCGTCGACCCCACCTCAAGCCGCCGTTGGACCCGCCTCAAGCCACCCCGGCCCGTGGACGTTCGCTTTCGAGCTTCGCCTGGATCGACATCGACCCCTTCTCCGCCTGGATCAACGTCGACCCCTTCTCCACCTGGATCGACACCGACTGCTCCTGGTACGTCGCTGCCGTCGTCATCGCACTGCCCTGAAGCCATGGCACCTAGTTTTTTTTGTCATGTCCAAGCTTCTGTCTGCTGTAAAAAAAGTATGAACGTAGGTGCTGCCACAGTACACATAAAGTGCAGGTAAATATCATACAATTACATTTTAGGGATATTGTAGACTTTTCATCAGAGAACTCAGAACATAAGGTGAGACAAAAGAACTAAATAACTTACACTAGATGACTTATTTCCACGACAACTTTCCTTGGGCTTATTCCCATTGCAGCATATGCATAAGCTGCACCTCAAAAGAACTGGCCCAAAAGCTCCTCCGTTGGTCGCCGCGCTGCGCCGGTGCCAGTACCCCGGTTCAACAAGACTGAGATCCACTGACTTCACGAACGCTGTGATTTTAGCCATCTAACCTGCATCCAAAACACATCCAACGGTCTATATGGGTCAGAGACAAAAACTTGAGCATTTAGCCATCTAATCTTCATTTAAAAAATTCAGTTAGTGACAATATTTGTAT
Organism: Hordeum vulgare subsp. vulgare; assembly: GCF_904849725.1. Classification (NCBI taxonomy): domain Eukaryota; kingdom Viridiplantae; phylum Streptophyta; class Magnoliopsida; order Poales; family Poaceae; genus Hordeum; species Hordeum vulgare. Next base: position 539,797,818 of record NC_058521.1, read on the forward strand.
GCTAAATAGTTTAGTTAGTATGCTCGAGATGTAGGTTTACTTACATACCACTAAAATAAATCAGTTTCAGTTTATTAAAGTGAGTTATCTAGAAATTCTGAACCAAAATAAATTTTTTAGTGATATGTAAGTAAATTTACATCTCCAGCATGCTAACTAAACTATTTAGCATACAAATATTATCACTAATTGATTTTTCTGGATGAAGATTAGATGGCTAAATGCTTAAGTTTTTGTGTGTGTATCATATAGACCGTTGGACGTGCTTTAAATGGAGATTAGATGGCTAAGGGCAATTCCAATGGGACAACCCATTCCGTGTGCTCGCATCTGTTTGGGTCGGCGCGCAACGCGCCGACCCAAACGGACGCGCGTCCGCTTTTCGTCTGCGGACGACCCATTCCCGACCCATTTTTGAGCCGGATTTGCGTCGGCACGGACACGAGAAGAACACGCGCGCGCTCGCCTTCTCCTCCCCCCGGGCCCGCTGGTCGGTGGCACATTGGCCTCCCGCATCCAACAACAACCCTCGCCCCCTTCGTCGTCGCCGTCGTCGCCCATTTTTTCCGGTGACTCTGCCAGCTGCCGGTCGCGACCGCGACCAAGAAGCCGCCTCGCCGCCCCGACCAGATCCTCACCGGCACGCTCATCGGACGCCGGCCACTCCCTTCGCGGGCCATCTCCTTCGTCGACGCCCGTAAGTTGTTCGATAGTTTGCCAAGGTGCAAAATGGACTCCGCCAACGAGTTTTTTTCACAATTTCCTTTGCGACTTCGACGATTTGTCGTCCAATGACGACGAGGAGATATTGGCTGCCGTGTTGGTCCATCACCACCTCAATAGCCAGCGGCCGTTGTTCCGTGGCTTCATTCCGGGCCACCTTCCGGCGTTGAATCGCAACCGAGAGAGTGGGCATCTCCTTCTTTGGAAGGACTACTTTGATACAACAAATCTGTTGTTCAAACATCTGAAAATCCGCCACCGTTTTCGTATGAGTAGGCATCTTTTTAACTGTATTAGAGAGGGGGTGGTCGGCTACGATGACTATTTCGAGTGCAAAGAGGATGCCGTTGGAAAGATTGGTTTCTCCTCTTATCATAAATGCACTGCCGCCATCCGAATGCTTGCATACGGAGTGTCCGGTGATCTCATTGACGAGTACGTTCGTATGAGCGAGTCTACATGTCTAGAGCCCCTGTATAAGTTCTGCAAGGATGTTATTGCTGTGTTTGGCCCTGAGTACTTGAGAGAGCCGACTCTTGAAGATACTAGAGGCCGTGGCGTCTCAAGATTTCTGGATCTGGCACTCTTTCTTTGGCATGGACGGACCACACAATCCTATCAACGTGCTTCGGCGCTCGTCAGTGTTTGCTAGGCTTGCAGAAGGCAACAGCCTACCGGTGAACTTTACTATCAACGAGCACAACTACGACAAATGATACTACCTGGGTGACGGTATCTATCCTCAGTGAACCACTATTGTCAAGACAATCCCCGATCCTGTCGGAGAGAAGAGGAAAATATTTGTCCAAGAGCAAGAGAGTGCTAGGAAGGATGTCGAGCAAGCCTTTGGTGTTTTGCAATCTCGATGGGGCATCGTTCGGTATCCTGCTAATACCCGGAGCATGCAAAAACTGTGGGAGGTGATGACTCCTTGTGTGATCATGCACAATATGATCGTAGAAGATGAGTGTACGGAACGTCCGTACGATGAAGGGTTTCAGTTTCAGGGTGAGAATGTTGTGCCTGAGCATGGAGGGGCGACAACGTTTGAACAGTTCATCCAATTTCATCAATGACATGCGTGATTGGAAACTCACGTGTAACTGCAAAATGATTTGGTTGAGCATATGTGGGCTCATGTTGGAAATCAATAGTTGTATCTTCTTTATTCGTCTTGTAAAACTATGCTATTTTATTCGACTGAAACTATGTTATTTGACTATATGTTTGAATGCAAAAGCAATGCAAAATGAACTATTTGTTGAAATAGGGTGGCCAATCAACCACGCTGGCGAGTCGACGTGTTGGACACAGTGCCTGATTTATATATAAAACAAAACGGACGCTGGACAAACGACTGATTCAAACGAATAAAAAACGAACAAAATTACGGTCCATTTGGAATTTGGATCGCCCGGTTGGTTGCAGCCTTTCGCTAGATCTCAGTCCGGTTCAACGAGTCCAACGCACCACCACCCCCGCACCCCGATGCCGGATCGCGCGCACAGATCCCACCGGATCCAGGTGCGCGGAACCCTCCACAGTCCAGCAGCCGTACCCGTGTGCTGCAAACCCCGTAGAATCAGAGCCCACCATCGTCTCCAACCCAACTTCATCTCAGCAGCGCCAACAACACACGCGCGCACGCTCCCGCCTCGCCCCGCCCCGCCCCGCCCGTCATCGTCAAACCCCACGCTCCAAACGCTCCTCGCCCCCTCCGACTCCCCTCGCCTCAAATCTCACCAGTCACCGTTCCGCCAGTCTCAGCCCCGCCGCCGAGGCGCCGCGCGCAGCCATGGCCGGCTCCGAGCAGCGCGTCGTCGCCGTCATCATGGTCGGCGGCCCCACCAAAGGTACGCCGCAGATCTGTTCCCCCGCCCGCCATCCGGCGCGAACCCCCTCCCCTTCCGCGCGGCGCTTGTCTGATTGTCCGGTGGTTGGTTGGGTGTGCAGGGACGAGGTTCCGGCCGCTGTCGCTCAACGTGCCCAAGCCGCTCTTCCCGCTCGCCGGCCAGCCCATGGTGCACCACCACATCTCCGCGTGCCGCCGCGTATGACCCGCGCTCCCTCCTTTTCCTCTCTGCCTTCGCATTTGCTTGGTGGCTCGTGTCAGAATTGAGGCCTTTTCGATCCCGCTGCTGCAGATCCCCAACCTGGCACAGATATACCTCATCGGCTTCTACGAGGAGCGGGAGTTCGCCCTCTACGTATCCTCCATCTCCAACGAGCTCAGGATCCCCGTCAGGTTCGCTTCGTGCCCTCCCAGCCCTTCAATTCACTTACTGCCAGTTTAGGCGCGTCGGATTCAGATAGTGGTGAGCTGCCACTGACGGAGTTTTGCTTAATTCTAGGTACCTGAGAGAGGATAAGCCGCGCGGGTCAGCCGGAGGGCTCTACAGCTTCAGGGATTACATCATGGAGGATAGTCCGGTCTAATCTTGACCCATTTTCATCTTGATTTATTTATTTTGAAATGTGGAATTGAATTAGTCGTTTATCATTTGCCTTTATTTGTTAGTGTGGATTCTAGTGGGTTCCTTCAACCCGGGATATTTGAGTGGCGGTTTCTACTTTAAGACTGCTTTGGCTCGCATGATTCGAAAAACACAAGAATAGGGAAAGCTTAGGAATAAGATGTGATGAAATTTGGAATCCTACATGATAGAAGACACATAAACAAGTAATAGAAATTATTTGGTTGCACCGCAGAAAAAACACAGGAATTTTGCATAGGGACTGAATGGATGCCATAGTTGTCTCATAGACTCAAATTTCCAGGAGGTCTAACCTCTTGCTAGGAGTCCTATTGAATACTCCCTCCATTCCATAATGTAGTGTGTCCGTGCTTTTTGAGATTCAAGTTTGACCGTAAATTTAACCAACCCGGCGACTGCGGCGGGAGCAAAAATTATGCCATTGAATTCCATAATGTAGTGCGCTCGCGCTTTTCGAGATTCAAGTTTGACCATAAATTTAACCAACATGGGCGACTGCACTGGAGCAAAAATTATACGATTGAATTCGTATTGAAAAGAAGTTTTCAATGGTATATTTTTTGCTCCCGCTGCAGTCGCCCACGTTGGTTAAATTTACGGTCAAACTTGAATCTCGAAAAGCACGGACGCACTACATTATAGAATGGAGGGAGTAGTGTAGAAAAGCAACCCATAGGAATTTTTGAGGGACCATTTCTTTGAATCTAATGGACTGAACGGAAAAATTCCTATGTATTTAGAATCCTGCAAAATTCCTTTGTAATTCTCTAAACCAAAGAGGCCCTAAGAGATATGCAATTGCTTGGGTCTGACTGGCGTCTACTTTGCTGTGCTGGGTCAGATTAAGGGAACTTCTGCTCTCTAAATATCCTTTTGTTATGTTTTTTGCAGGCGCACATTGTTTTGCTGAACTGTGACGTCTGTTCTAGCTTCCCCTTGCCAGACATGCTCGGTAGGTTGCCAAGTAGCTGAAGTTGGGATTGTTCATTTCGTATTAGCATATTAACAATGTTTGCTTTGTTTGTTTCTGTTGGGCACTCATCACTAAATGTATCACCATCTCATCATTGCAGAGGCCCATAAAAAGTATGGAGGAATGGGCACTTTGCTAGTCAATAAGGTGTGAGAATATCATACTAGTAACTTATTAGCGATAACCAGAGTTCTATATAGTATTCTAATGCATAACATTATTCCCGAAATCATTCTCAGGTATCTGCGGAATCAGCTAACCAGTTTGGCGAGTTAGTGGCTGATCCTGAAACAAATGAACTGTTACACTATACAGAAAAACCAGAGACTTTTGTGAGTATGCATTGCTTAATTTTTTTTGTTTTGAGCGGGTGATTATTTGTTTATTTGGTTTGCTGTTGTATCCACTGGGAGACTTGTGCCTGCCTTAATTGGTTTTCAAATTATTTTGGCATAAGCAATGCTTCCTAATAATTAGCTTAGCTCTAATGCATTTTATGCATGTGTAGGTGAGTGATCTCATAAATTGCGGAGTCTATATATTTACTCCCAATATACTTAATGCAATCGAGGATGTCTTGAAACAGAAGAAAGATAGAGGTATTATGTTCATTTATATTACTTTTTTTTTGCCTTTTAAACTGCATGTAGTTTACACCCTTTTCTTCACCTTGCCATTAATTTTTGCATAATTTTGTTTTGGGCATGCTCCCACGAGGCATATTTTATTTTTGTTAGTGCCGCCATTCAAACCATTAGTCAAAGAGGTTTGACTGTTCCAGTTGACCTAAAATTCTGACAGCTTGGTGACATACAAATTTGAGAAATTAGATAAGTTCTAGTCAGTTAATAGCATTTTCTTCATTACCCTTGTTTTGTTTCTCCTATTGGTACTTCCTATTTACAGTACAAACTTTAATAACTCTCAATGCTAAATTTCAGCTAATTTGCGCCGTGTATCCAGCTTTGAAGCTCTTCAGTCCGCAATGAAGTATGCGTGTATCTCCTATTCATTTTCTTGCATATTTATTTGGGCTATTTGTTAGTTAATTTGCATTTGATTATTTTTTAATCCTGGAAACTGTTGGTACTATTTTAAAGAATATGATGTAGTATCCACCAAGTTAATGCATCACCAGGAAGTTGAACGTGAACATCGAGAGGTCTATCGAGTTTTTAAGCTCTATCTTGTAATGCAAATGTCTTGGAACTTCTATTTTCAAACATAACCATAATACTGTTGATCTTTTTAGCAAATCAAGGTCTCATTAGATGTGGATTAATTGTCCAGAAACAAGAATTCACTTTCATGATACTGTTATCCTTGTGATATGTTCGCAGTAATACTTTCATAATGAAGTGCTTAACATGTCTTCCCTGTTCTAAGTCATTTGCTGTACCTCCAAGATTTCCCTCTTATGTCAAATATAGGTAAGTTCAGGGCACATGGGTTGCTACGACATGATATCATCACAATAAAACCAATGTTTGCCATGTTTTCTGAAGTTGTCTTCTGGGATGGTCCTTTATTTGCTTGAAGGTGTCATGATCCTTTGTTTAGGTTCCGGGGGGATAGTGCATAAAAATATAAAATCATAGAATATGGCTGACACGGCTATCATATCAATTCAGCAAAAGAAAATAAATGGGTAGGAGGACTAATTGACCATCATACTGTCCTTGCTGCTTTTGTAGAAGAAATTATATATTTTTTTCTATTGGTGTTGGCCTGATCAAGGGCCTGTCTCTAGCATTTCTATGTCGAAGCATACCCGTATTCTTTGCAACACGGCTATTTTGTCTTTTCGCTAGTTTTTCCAAGAAATCTGTACAAAAATGGTAGAGCTTCCATTAAGGTGATCCCAATGTATTTATATGATGCTGAACATCTTGTGTTAATTGTCAACAGGGCAATTCCAGCAGATTATGTTAGGTTAGATCAAGATATCTTATCTCCTCTAGCAGGAAAGAAGGAACTTTACACATACGAGACACTTGATTTTTGGGAACAGATCAAGACTCCAGGGTAAATATAGTTCTTGACAGTGCTCTTTCTAAACTTGGAATTGTTGATTGACCAGAATTGCATCTTTGCATAGGATGTCTTTGAGATGCTCTGGTCTATATCTCTCCCAGTTTCGCCATACCTCTCCTCATCTCTTGGCCTCTGGAGATGGCAAAAAGGGTGCCACTATTATAGGTGACGTGTACATCCATCCATCTGCAAAGGTTCACCTAACTGCAAAGGTAACATGTGGTTCTTCCACATATTTTGAGTAGATTGCGATATACCATGGTATCTGATATCCTTGACATATTTGTTTATAACATATGAGTAGTTAGTGATGGTTTTATCTTTTCTATATTCTACCCATATACAGATTGGCCCCAATGTCTCAATATCAGCAAATGCACGCATTGGAGCAGGAGCCAGGCTTATCAATTGCATCATTCTGGATGATGTTGAAATTATGGTTAGTCTTCTCTGTTTAGCAAGTGATAATCGACATCTAGGTACCTGTATCTCAGATAATTCCTTTGGTTGCAGGAGAATGCAGTTGTTATACATTCAATAGTAGGGTGGAAGTCAACAGTAGGGAAATGGTCACGTGTACAGGCAAGATTTTCTATACATGGCTTACCTACCCTATTAAAAATTACGTTAACCCTCATTTTCAACTCCTTCATCCTCTAGCATCTATACAAAGCTTAGAGCCTTCCATATTCCAATTATTTCGAGGTTTCTGTTCTAATCCAATTTGAGAAGCAAGAATACATCTTTGATCTTAGGTTTGAGTGAAATGAATATACATGCGAATATGTGATCTTATGTAGATTTTATCACTGTTTATGCTTCTCTCCACTGTACACACCTACTGTTTGTAAAATAATATTTATGGTTCTGTCATCTGTGCGCAAAATTACTGTGATTTTGCTGAAAAGAAATGTTACTTCTGTTGTGATCTAAGTTTGCCGTAACATGCTTCTAACGATGATACAATTATGTATCCTGCTAATCCAGTCTTCTCTGGGTGCATTACTTAACAAATTTACTCTTCTGAATACAGGGTGAAGGTGACCACAATGCCAAACTTGGTATCACCATTCTTGGTAAGTGCCTGCCTAGATGATATCTTGTTACCTTCCCATAAAGATCTTGTGGTAATATGCTTTACATAGGGATAGTTCTTGTGCTTGATTTGATGTGCTATCTAAATACAGGTGAAGCCGTTGATGTTGAAGATGAGGTAGTTGTAACTAACAGCATCGTGCTCCCAAATAAAACTCTCAATGCCAGCGTGCAAGATGAGATCATCCTATAATATCCATTGCACAACACATATCTTTATTAAATCCTGAATAAGGTCTTCATACCAAATATGTAATTTTCCTTCTTTTTCTTCTTCTTTACCCCCCTCATGTATGCTTCCATTAGATTGGGGTCATTAGTCTGTACAAGGCATGTGATGTGATATTGGTGTAATTTTGTTTAGCATTCTGGCATCAAGTTCACTGGTGTAGAAATTGTACAAACAGATCACAGCACTTCTATTGAGAACTGACATTTTGTTATGTGGATCTATTGTGAGTAGTTGCTGTACTTTGAGATGCCAATCACCTTTCATGGCAACTGTTTTACTGCTGAGGATATTCTCTTCTGAATGTAAAAGTTTCAGCTAAAGTACGTACTGTAGAAAAGTTCTTGCAGTGGGACTCTCCATCTAATATTTAGAACGGAGGGAGTATGTTATACAAACTAATTATGGCATCCAGGGCCGGGCCGGCAAAATCCGGGCTCTGTGCAAAACTAAAAAATGGGGCCTATGTCATTCAAATTTAGAGATTATGCATCGATTTTTGGCAATTAGATGAACTGTCCTAACTCACCTAGTTTTATGTGCTATCTGGTTGAACTGCTATACTGTAATTTTTAGCCGAGGCAAAAACCAATCTCTAACAGAGTAACGATCCTGTTAAAAATTAATTAGAAAATTAAGAATTAGAAGCACGAACCAAAGTTAATCGAAAAGAAGGACTCGCTAGCGGCAACCGGTAGGTTAAGTGTTTTGAACACGTCAATCACCCAGAGGATGGAATCATCGAAGCCATGAAGCACGTGGACACCGGAGTCGGTGACGGATGGATATGAGTATCCGATGAGGCGACGAGTCTGAATTTTGAATTTTGGGAGAGGAAGGCAACAACGGTTCGAGAGGCGGAAAGACCGATCCCATTTCCTGTAGCAATACCATCACGCCGACGCAATTGTTGTGGTTTCCCGATCGATCAACTCTAGTACTCCACGATGTCCTTGTTTTTTAGACCGACGTGCCGATCACAATCTTTTTTTTTTAGGGATGAACATCTACTTTATTCATCAAAGTCCACATGGAGTGGATACATCTTTGGTCGTGGGACACGCCAAACCAGACGCGACGGCCTGGACATCTAGAAAGAGCAAATTTAGCTAAACTATGCGCATCTACATTAACATCTCGGCGTTCATAGGAAAACATAGAATGAAAAGTTACAGCTTTCATATTTATCTCACTGATGATTGCACCATATCTTCCTCTTGCTCTTCTGTTGATGTCTGAGACTACCTGTTGGCAATCAGACACTATACTGATGTTACTGATGTTGAGATCTTCAGCAAGGGAAAGGGCTTCACGGCACGCCAGGGCTTCTAGTGTTGCCGGATCGAGCATACCTTCGATGACCAGCGCCGAGCTACCCAAGAAGTTACCGCCTTCGTCCCTGCATACAACAACAACATCGCCTCCTCTCTCCGGCATAACTCCAGCGTCGACATGGATCTTGTAGAAACTTGGAAGTGGCCGCTTCAACTTTCCAAGCACCGCCCGGGTGGCTGCACCAGTGTGGCTGGTATGGCGAGGGGTTTGTCGAATGATGCCTAGATCATCAGTGAATCTCTGGACAAACATATTTGTAGCTTGGGAACTCTGGAAGATTCCTTCATGGATGGCCTTGCGTCGAGCATGCCAAATGGACCAGAGAATAATGGTCATGAGCACAAAATTTTCATGTGACAACATCTCCATCAGCGTGAACAACCACTGCTTGGAATTAGGCTCTGTGGTTTCTATCATTTTATGTGTTAGCTCTTCATTGGATAAAGCCCAAACACTCCTTGAAGCTGAACATTCGAGGAGTGAATGTCTCCATGAATCATGGACTCCACACAAGCCGCATTGGTTGGAATGAGACATGTGTCGATGCGCTCGAACGTCATTTGTAGACAGGGAGTGTTTGGAGAGTCTCCAAAGGAACATACACACCTTGCTCGACACTTTAGTTTTCCATAGTGACTTCCATGCTCCCTCTTCTGCCCTTGAGATGGATGGTCCGACATCACCTTCCAACCATTCCTCCCTCCTCTGTCTTGTAGCAACCAACATGTTGTAAGCTGATTTGACTGAGAAAATGCTCCGCTTATCGTAATGCCATGCCCAGAAGTCGGATAAGTTCCGTGTGCAAAGCGGTATGCCCAAGATAACCTAAGCATCCATTGGCATGAATGTTGATTGAACAAGTTGTCTATTCCAGGATACCGTCACGTTGATGATTAGCTCGGAGACCAACACCGGCAGGTTAGGCACCAGACACTCGTAAGACGAAGCATCTCATCACACAACAACTAGTTGTGAGCCCAAATCTTAGTTGAAGACCCGTTACCAATGCGTATCAACCCTTGTTTCAGGGTATCTCTACCTTCAACAATTGCTCTCCACACCTGGCTAGGATGACTTCCTAGTTCAGCCTACAGAATGTCAGAATTTGGATAGTATATGCTCTTCAACACTCGTGCACTTAATGTATTTGTGTTTTGCAGCAAACGACACGCCTGTCTGGCCAACATAGCTAGATTAAAAAGTTCAAAATCTTTGAATCCCAAACCTAACCATGCCTTTTGGTCGAGTCATCGATTTCCAGGAAACCCAATGCGGTTTTATTTTCCCTTCCTTGCTTCCCCACCAGAACTTTCTGATTAGCATATTCAGGTGTTCACAAAGCCCTCGTGGTAGTTTAAAACAAGGCATGTGAAAGAACATGGATGTCGCCTAGAGGGGTGGGGATGAATAGGCACTTTAAAATAATTATGGTTTAGGCTTGAATAAATGCGGAATAAAACTAACATTTAATTTGTCAAGCACAAAACCTAAAACAACTAGGCTCACCTATGTGCACCAACAACTTATGCTAAGCAAGATAAACAACTAAGTGATATCAAGATATATAACAAGAAACAATATGGCTATCACAAAGGAAAGTGCATAAGTAAAGGGTTCGGGTAAGAGATAACCGAGTCACGCAGAGACGACGATGTATCCCGAAGTTCACACACTTGCGAATGCTAATCTCCGTTTGGAGCGGTGTGGAGGCACAATGCTCCCCAAGAAGCCACTAAGGCCACCGTAATCTCCTCACGCTTTCGCACAATGCAAGATGCCGTGATTCCACTAAGGACCCTTGAGGGCGGTCACCGAACCCGTACAAACAAGGTTGGGGGCAATCTCCACAACTTAATTGGAGGCTCCCAACAATACCATGAAGCTTCACCATAATGGAATATGGCTTCGAGGTATCCTCAGATGCTCGGGGCAATCTTCACAACCTAATTGGAGACCCTGACGCTTGCCTGGAGCTTTACACCACAATGATTGAGCTTCAAGGCACCACCGAGCTTCTAGGACGCCAAAGCACCCAAGAAGAACAAGCTCTAAGGTACCAAGCACCCAAGAGTAATAAGCTTCTCAAACTTCACTTCCACGTATCACCGTGGAGAACTCAAACCGATGCAACTAATGCAATGGCAAGAACACACAAAGTGGTCAAGTCCCTCACACTCAAATCCCTCCACAATAACAAAAGCTATGGAGGAATATGAGAGGAAGAACAAGAAGCTCACAAAGAACTCCAAGATCAAGATCCAAGGGGTTTCCCTCACATAGAGGAGAAAGTGATTGGTGGAAATGTGGATCTAGATCTCCTCTCTCGTTTCCCTCAAGAACTAGCAAGAATCATTGGAAGGATTGAGAGTTAGCAAGCTCTAAGAAGATCAACAATGGGGGAAGAACGCGAGCTTAACGGATAGGAAACAATTGAGGAAGAAGAGCCCCCTTTATAGTCTTCCCCAAATCGAACCGTTATGCACTCAATTAGTGCACGAGCGGTAGTACCGCTCAGGCGAGCGGTACTTCCGCTGGAATGGAAGTTTCAAGGAAAAACATGCAAACGACAAAGATCTCGGGTGAGTAGTGCCGATGGAGCGGTACTACCGCTCCCCCAAGCAGTACTACCGCTCAAAATGTAAAAAGACCCTGAAGATGCCAGAAGAAAAATATAAGAGGAAGAGAGGCCGGCAGGGGAGGGTGGCAGTGTGACGCCCTCGATTCAATCGTACGCTAATCATACACGCAAATGCGTACGATAAAACTCAAGGACTCACGGGAAGATATCACAACACAACTCTAGACACAAATAAAACAATACAAGCTTTATATTACAAGCCAGGGGCCTCGAGGGCTAGAATATGGAAGCTCGATAAACACACGAGTTAGCGGAAGCAACAATATCTGAGTACAGACATAAAACATGGGGTGCCTTAGATAAGGCTAGCACAAAAGATACAACGATCGAACGAGGCGAGGCCTCCTGCCTGGGAACCTCCTAACTACTCCTGGTCTTCAGCGGCCTCCACGTAGTAGTAGGCACCGTCGGGGTAGCAGTCGTCGTTGGTGGGATACTCCATCTCATGGGCTCCATCATCTGGTCACATCAACGGATCAAGGGGGCAAAGGGGGAGCAAAGCAACGGTGAGTACTCATCCAAAGTACTCGCAAGTCTTACATCAGAACTATGCTAATTATGCATCAGTATCAAAGAAAGGGGGGGGGGGTTATAAGTGGACTGACTGCAGCAATGCGAGAAAAGAGAGAGAAGGGCCTAGTCCTATCGAAGACTAGCATCTTCAGGGTCTTGCAGCAATAGACGAGAGTAGAACAGGTAACACAATTAATAGTCATATTGTTGCAGCAATATTAATATGAGGTCACGCCCAGAGGTCCTCCCTCGACTCCCTGCGAGGAAGCAATCCCGGAGCAACTATTCCAGTTAAGTAACAGTTGTAGTTGTATAAGATCAGGGCACTACTCCAAGTCGTCCTGTAACCGTGGAAACGACTATTCGAATAGATAAGTTCTTCCCTGCAGGGGTGCACAACATATTCCCCGACGCGCTCGATAACACTCTGCCCGGACACACTTTTCTGGGTCCTGTCCGGCCTCGGAATATCGACACGTCGCAGCCCCACCTAAGCTCAGCAGAGAGGCCAGCCCGTCGGTCTAACTCCTAAGCACAGAGCATTCATGGGCCGACTTGCCCTCCGCGCTCCTGCACGATGCGTGGGCGGCCGATGTTACTCCTAGCACCCCTTAATACAAGAGAGATGCATCTCGGGACCACTCGGGCGCGCGCCGCTCCATCGCTGACGTCTGAAGAGCTTCGGCTGATACCGCGATGTCGAGTACCAATAATTCTTCCCACGCAGACGATTAGTGTGTAATAAGGTCTTCCGACCAACCCAGATCAAATACCCAAATCCATTATCATTTTAATTAAGCCATCGACACAACCACGCGGAAATCCAGCCGCCTAACAATTATTCATCAATGGTCCGAGTAACATGGTCAAGTAACTGTGTGGTTGTAACATCAGGGGGAATCCGAGGTATCACCCTCGTTGGATTCCGAGCGATGTAACCGTCAAGGTGGACCTAGAGGAATCACCCTCGGGGGTCCCACACTTGAGGGGTTGATGTCACTATTATGCTAGCTAATAGAGACACTATCTGCCCTGTGGGAATTGTGAGAGACGTAGAAGTCCTGTGTGGTAAGACGAAGTATCCTACTGATTTCCTCGTCCTTGCTACTGCAAAAGATAGCTTTTGTCCCATCATATTTGGTAGACCCTTTCTCAACACTGTCAATGCTCATATTGATTGCATTGAACAGACTGTCACTGTTAGTTTTGAGGGTGTGTCTCAGGAATTTAACTTCTCCAAGTTTGGAAGACAACCCCATGAAAAAGAGTCGTCTGGTAGGGATGAAATCATTGCTCTTGCCTCTATTGACCTGCCTCCTACAGATCCTTTAGAGCAACATCTGCTTGAGCATGAAAATGATATGCATATGGATGAAAGAGATGAAATAGATAAAACTGTTTTAGAACAATATCCTATTCTTAAGAATAATCTACGTGTTGAACTGCTTGGGATCCTCCCCCACCAAAGGGTGATCCTGTGTTCGAGCTAAAACAGTTACCAGATACACTTAAGTATGCCTATCTTGATGAGAAGGAGATATATCCTGTTATTATTAGTGCTCACCTCTCGAATCATGAAGAGAAGAAGTTATTAAAAACTTTGAGGAAGCACCGTGCTGCTTTTGGATATACTCTTGATGATCTTAAGGGTATTAGTCCCACTCTATGTCAGCACAAGATTAAAACCGATCCTGATTCCAAGCCAGTTGTTGATCATCAACGGAGATTAAATCCTAGGATGAAAGAGGTCGTGAGAAAAGAAATATTAAAGCTTCTCGAAGAAGGAATCATTTATCCTGTTGCTCATAGTGATTGGGTAAGTCGAGTGCATTGCATACCCAAGAAGGGATGTATCTCCGTCGTTCCTAATGATAAGAATGAACTAATCCCGCAGAGGATTATTACTGGCTATAGGATGGTGATACACTTCCGGAAACTGAACAAGGCAACCAGGAAAGACCATTATCCTTTGCCGTTTATCGACCAAATGCTAGGAAGGCTATCTAAACACACACACTTCTGCTTTCTAGACGGTTATTCAGGTTTCTCGCAAATACCTGTTGCACAATCTGATCAGGAGAAAACCACTTTCACCTACCCCTTCGGTACCTTTGCTTATAGACGTATGCCTTTTGGCTTATGCAATGCACCTACCACCTTTCAAAGATGTATGATGGCAATATTCTCTGACTTCTGTGAAAAGATTGTTGAGGTTTTCATGGATGATTTCTCTGTTTACGGTTTTTCCTTTGACGATTGCCTCAGCAATCTTGATCGAGTCTTAGAGAGATGCAAATATACCAACCTCGTCTTGAACTGGGAGAAGTGCCACTTCATGGTTAATGAAGGCATCGTCTTAGGACACAAAATCTCTAAGAAAGGCATTGAAGTTGATAAGGCTAAGATTGATGCAATTGAGAAAATGCCTTGCCCCACAGATATCAGAGGTATACGAAGTTTCCTAGGTCATGCTGGTTTCTATAGAAGGTTCATTAAAGACTTCTCTAAGATTTCTAGGCCTCTTACCAACCTCTTGCAGAAGGATGTTCCTTTTGTTTTTGATGAGGATTGTGAGGAAGCTTTCGAAATACTTAAGAAGGCCTTGATAACGACACCTATTGTTCAACCACCTGATTGGAACTTGCCCTTTGAAATCATGTGCGACGCTAGTGATTATGCTGTTGGTGCTTTTCTAGGACAAAGAGTTGACAAGAAGTTGAATGTCATTCACTACGCTAGTAAAACTCTAGACAGTACCCAAAGAAACTATGCCACTACGGAGAAGGAATCTTTAGCAGTCGTGTTTGCATGTGAAAAGTTCAGATCTTATATAGTTGACTCCAAAGTCATTATTCACTCTGATCATGCTGCTATTAAGTACCCTATGGAGAAGAAGGATGCTAAGCCTAGGCTAATCATATGGGTTCTCCTGCTACAGGAATTTGATTTGCACGTTGTTGACCGAAAGGGTGTTGATAACCTTATAGCAGATAACTTGTCCAGGCTAGAGAATGTCCTTGATGACCCACGACCTATTGATGATAGCTTTCCTGATGAGCAATTGAATGTCATCCGCACTTCACATAGTGCACCGTGGTATGCTGATTACGCAAACTATATCGTAGCCAAATACATACCACCCAGTTTCACCTACCAGCAAAAGAAGAAATTCTTCTTTGATTTGAGACACTACTTTTGGGATGATCCTCACCTTTATAAGGAAGGAGAAGATGGTGTTATTAGACATTGTTTGCCTGAACATGAACAGGGACAGATCATGCAGAAGTGTCATTCCGAAGCCTACGGAGGACACCATGCTGGAGATAGAACTGCTCATAAGGTATTGCAATCAGGTTTCTATTGGCCCACTCTCTTCAATGATGCCCGTAAGTTTTTCTTGTCTTGTGACGAATGCCAAAGAATAGGGAACATAAGTAAACATCAGGAAATGCCTATGAACTATTCGCTTGTCACTGAACCATTTGATGTCTGGGGCTTTGATTATATGGGACCCTTCCCGAGTTCCAATGGGTATACTCACATCTTAGTTGCTGTTGATTACGTCATTAAGTGGGTAGAATCTATCCCCACTAGAAATGCTGATCACCACACCTCTATTAAGATGCTTAAAGAAGTCATTTTCCCAAGATTTGGAGTCCCTAGATATCTGATGACTGATGGCGGTTCACACTTCATTCATGGTGTTTTCCGCAAGATGCTCGCTAAGTATGATGTCAACCATAGAGTTGCATCTCCTTATCATCCTCAGTCTAGTGGTCAAGTGGAGTTGAGTAATAGGGAGATCAAATTGATCTTACAAAAGACTGTCAATAGATCTCGAAAGAATTGGTCTAGGAAACTTGACGATGCACTATGGGCTTATAGGACTGCTTATAAGAATCCCATGGGCATGTCGCCGTATAAAATGGTTTACGGTAAGGCCTGTCACTTACCTCTTGAGCTAGAACACAAAGCTTATTGGGCGATCAAAGAGCTCAACTTCAATTTCAAACTTGCCGGTGAGAAGCGGTTGTTTGATATCAGCTCATTAGATGAATGGAGGGCCCAGGCATATGAGAATGCCAAGTTGTTCAAGGAAAAGGTTAAGAAATGGCACGATAAAAGAATACAAAAACGTGAGTTCAATGTAGGTGATTATGTCCTGCTATACAATTCTCGCTTAAGATTCTTCGCAGGCAAGCTTCTCTCTAAATGGGAAGGTCCCTACGTTGTCGAGGAAGTATATCGTTCCGGTGCCATCAAAATCAATAACACGGAAGATAATTTTCATAGAGTGGTAAATGGGCAAAGAATCAAGCATTATATCTCTGGTACTCCCATAAATGTTGAGAGCAATATCATCAATATCATAACTCCAGAGGAGTACATAAGGGATGTTTATCAGCCTGTTTCAGACTCTGAAAATGAAGAGGTATGTGTTTCGGTAAGTAATTGGACTCCAAAACTTTTCCAGTAGGAAATTTTCTCCGTTTTGGAATTTATGGAAAAATAGAAAATAAAAAGCAGTCCGGAGAGCGCACGAGGCGGCCACAAGCTTGGTCGCCGCGGCCTGCCCCCCTGGCCGCGGCGACAGGGCTTGTGGGCACCTCGTGTGCCTCCCGGACTCCGTTTTCTTGCGGAGCACTCCTTCTGGTCAAGAAAAAAATCGTTATATATACGCCCGAGGGTTTTGATCTCCGTATCGCGTAGTTTTCCTCTGTTTTTGTTTCGAGCCTGTTGTCTGCCGCAGATTTAGAGCAAAGATGACTCAGGAATCTGTTGGGGAGAATAATCTCCCTCAAGTTCATGAAGAAGTAGATGCTGATCTGAAAAGAGTAGAAGTCACAGAAGCCAGGGACAAAGCAAAGGAGAAAACCCAAGCTAGGGAGGAAGTTCAACCTATGTTCAACATTGAAGACGTTGAAGGAGTGGATTTTCCCCAACCCTTCCTCCACGTGCTGTCTCCATCCTTGATTGAATTCTTGAGGTTTTGTGAAACAACTCGTGCTCGCAATATTTCCCTTTCTCGTGAAGTTGTTTTGCTGGAGAATCATGTCGCAGATCTCCAAGGTATAAATCAAAGATTGATAGCTCTCTTGGAATCAAAGGCAAAGACTCCACCATCATCACCACCAAAGGAAGACAACTGAGCATTGGTATGGGCAATTCCCTTGGCTTTTGCCAAGCTTGGGGGAGTTGCCCTCGTATCGTATCACTTTTATATCTTTTGATTTTACCTTTGTTTTAGTTCTTTCTTTTACAGTTTTTACTTCCTTCTCTTAGTGGAATAAGTCTTTAGTGTTTAGTTTGAGTCTTTTGCCTTGTGTCTCCCCCGATGTATTCGAGCTTGCGAGCTACATAATAAAGAGTATCTTAGTCAAGGGCTTTGTTTTGTGCCGTGATCAAAAGTATGAAAAGAACGATAGCATGAAAGATCATGAGATGATCTTATGGAAAGTGATAGCTTCACATATAACAAGTATGATGATTGAAACTTGTTGAGAATAGACCAACATAGACCCCAATCATTGTTGCAATTAATAAGAAGCAATAAGGAAATAGAGGTTCACATATAAATATATCACCTTAGACACTTTTTACAATTGTGAGCACTCACCAAACTATTACATGCTTAGAAGTAGATGTTGGACAAGGAAGACAACATAATGAATTGTGTTTGCTTGATTCCAAACAATGTTATATGATTAGAGATCCCTTAGCATGTGACGATTGCTTCCACCTCATATTAGCCAAAACTCCCGCACCAAGTAGAGATAGTACTTGTGCATCCATAAACCTTCAAACCAGTCTTGCCATGAGTGTCCACCATACCTACCTATGGATCGAATAAGATCCCTCAAGTAAGTTGTCATCGGTGCAAGCAATAAAAAATGCTCTCTAATATGTATGATATATTAGTGTGTGGAAAATAAGCTTTATACGAACCTGTGATGAGGAAGACATAAAAGCGACAGACTGCATAATAAAGTTCTTTATCACAGGAGGCAATATAGAGTGACGTTCCTCCGCACTAAGAGGACACACATCCAAACCTCAAAAGCGCATGACAACCTCTGCTTCCCTCTGCGAAGGGCCTATCTTGTACCTTTACTTTTTGCCCTTGAAAGAGTCATGGTGATCTTCACCAATTCCTTATTTCTCCTTTATCTTGGCTACCGTCATATGCTTGGGAAAGATCTATATTCATATATCAACTTGAAGATGAGTACTTATGCTTTATTATTGTTGACTTTACCCTTGAGGTAAATGGTTGGGAGGCAAAATTATAAGCCCCTATCTTTCTCTGTGTCCAACTGAAACTTTGATACCATGAGTACCACATGAGTTGTAACAATTGTGTAAAACAAAATAGATGATTGAGTATGTGAATTTGCTTTACAAGCTCTTACTTTGATGTTATGATAAATTGCAATTGCTTCAATGACTATGGACTATTGTTGGCTACTTCTCGGTAAGGTTTTTGTTTCATACTTTGCTTTGTGACGGAATTGTTACTTTCCCATAAGAATCTTTATGATATATTGCTGTTCTATGTGTGATCATGATGCCCTCATGTCCGTATTATGTTTTATCTACACCTTCATCCCTAAACTTGTGGACATGTTTATGGATCTTGGTTTTCGCTTGAGGACAAGCGAGGTCTAAGCTTGGGGGAGTTGATACGTCCATTTTGCATCATGCTTTCATGTTGATATTTATCGCTTTATGGACCGTTATTATACTTTGCGGTACCATACTTATTCCTTCTCTCTCTTATGTTGCAAGGTTTATTTGAAGAGGGAGAATACCGGCAGCTGGAATTCTGGACTGAAAAAGGAGCAAGTCTAAGTCCTCTATTTTGCGCAACTCCAAATGCCCTGAAAATCAACGTGGAATTTTTTGGGAATATATAAAAAATATTGGGCGAAAGAAGTGCCAGAGGGGAGCTGCCAGGGGCCCACAAGCCTGGTGGCCGCGACATGCCCCCTTGGCCGCGGCAATAGGGCTTGTGGGCACCTTGGTGGCCCACTAGCCCCCCTCTTCTGCTATATGAAGGGTTCCGTCCGAAAAAATCAAGGCGGAGCTTTTTCGTGGATTCTCCGCCGCCACGAGGCGAAACTTGAGCAGAACCAATCTAGAGCTCCGGCAGGACGATCCTGCAAGGGAAACTTCCCTCCCGGAGTGGGAAATCGTCGCCATCGTCATCACCAACACTCCTCTCATCGGGGGGACTCGTCTCCATCAACATCTTCATCAGCACCATGTCATCTCCAAACCCTAGTTCATCACTTGTAACCAATCCCCGTCTCGCGACTCCGATTGGTACTTGTAAGGTTGCTAGTAGTGTTGATTACTCTTTGTAGTTGATGCTAGTTGGATTACTTGGTGGAAGAGTTTATGTTCAGATCCTTGATGCTACTCATTACACCTCTGGTCATGATTATGATTATGCTTTGTGAGTAGTTACTTTTGTTCCTGAGGACATGGGATAAGTCATGCTAATAATAGTCATGTGAATTTGGTATTCGTTCGGTATTTTGATATGTTGTATGTTCTTTTCCTCTAGTGGTGTTATGTGAACGTCGACTACATAACACTTCACCATATTTGGTCCTAGAGGAAGGCATTGGGGAGTAGTAAGTAGATGATGGGTTGCTAGAGTGACAGAAGCTTAAACCCCAGTCTATGCATTGCTTCATAAGGGGCTGATTTCGATCCACTAGTTTAATGCTATGGTTAGACGCTGTCTTAATTCTTTTGTAGCGACCCGACTCAAAACGAGTCAAGCCTCTGTATATCTGTACCATCCCTGGATCAGTATGCCGGCACACACAGTACATCAATGTATATATCAAAGTGCAATCACATGTAAATAACGTAAAACTGATATATACCTCAAAATCTCAGCGGAAACTGTCAAAGGGAGTGGAGTCCCAATAAACACCAACGGCAGGTTGAGTGTAGACCGTAACCCTGAATCATACTCTTACTCGTCGAAGAAAATATATGCAACATAAGACATTGCAGCCGTGTAGGTCAGCATATTGAATATGCTGGCAAGTCACAAAAGAGAGGGGTAAAAATATCATCTATACTATATGCATATATGACAGGTGGGGCTGTAAGTTTTTAGCGGAAAGCAAAGTTTTCTCCTACAACAAGAGAGGGGCTAAAAGAAAAGTATTACTACGTTGTTGGTAGTTAATGAGATGGTTCCGCCAACCAGTTCTCATACCCAAGTTATCTTTATTACCCACATCAACTATATACAATGATGTTGAGAATTCCTGATAGTTTCAGTTCCTTTGGCTCAAGTTATCCATGACCGTGGACACGGCTAATCGATTAGGTTTGACTACTCTGCAGAGTCTTGCACACGTTCCCCACAAGATTTGATCGCCTCCGAGTATGTCCTCGCACTTCAGGGTGTTTGAAGACCGGATGATCAAAACATGGTCTTTCAACGGGTCCCTCTGATCCCCTGTCGGTGCCATCCAATCCTACCGTTCTTCGACATCTGCTAGCACCGCCTGTCCAGAGTCGCCACATTGTCCAACCAAGCCAGAGCCCATAATGACTTGTGGCTGTGCAGGTAAGCCCTGGGTGAAGCTTTCCGCAAGATGTCATGGCGCTTCTCCATGCATCCCGGGTCGTCCACTGGTTTCTCCAGGGAGCCCATCTAAACCATCCTTCACCCAGAGGTATATTTCGTTCTGAGGTCTTGCAAGTCTTTGAGTCATCAGGTCTTGATTATTAAGTTTCTCACAACACTCATGATAAACGCTCAACCAAACACCGTCTACTAGGAGCATAGCAAAATAACGTCCTGGCCAAAGTAACAAGGGTTTAGGGGTGCCTATCATAACATACTACTCAATAACCAAAGTTTCCAAGTACCTACTTGCATGCAATGGGTGAAGAAGGTTGAAACTAATGCAATAAAACCATAGGTAAAAATATGATCAATGTGGACTTGCCTGGTATTACTTGATGAAGATAGTCGCTCTCATAATCCTGATAATTCTACTCGCCACACTCCGAGCAATCTATCGTAAACGAATAGCATTCAATAAACATTCATGCCAAGAGGAAGAACCAAAAGAACATAAGAACAAAACATGTCTTGGTACAAAATACAGACATACCAAGATTTAATAAGAAAAGATAGGGCCTTATGGTGTTGTAAAAGGAACGGTGAAAGGGGTCAACTCAAAAGAGTCAAAGGATGATCAACTATCGCTATATAAGCTCGACTTGCATACACTACGGAAGATGATAAAAAATATTGGGAGAACAACATGAATGTTGTTTGACAAATAGTATAAGACATAAGAATTTATTTGTAGAAAGAATTTCTTGAAATGGAGCACTACAATGCAAGTTATAGCGAATTGAAGTATGAATAGAATTTTAATTCCATAAAGGTCAAAAGTATTTGAATTGGAGCATGGTTGTTATGAATAGAAAGTACATAACACAAGTGTTTAGGGGCAAAAGAAATCAATGGAAAAGGTGCTACTGTTTGCAAGGTAGGATCAAATGAATGTTCGAATACAAATTTGAATCGCTCAAATTTGTAAGGTTCAAAGGTCAAAACTAATGATGCTACTGGATATAGGAGATCAACATGAACATGTAGAAAAAAAGAATTACTAGATTTGAAATAGCGGATCAAAAGATACAAATAGTTCAATATAACATTGAATCAGCTTAGAACGATGTGAACACTTTTGGGCACTAATAGATAAATCTGATTTGATCAAAATTATAAGTTGAAAAGTTAAAACTAATGATACAAACGGTAAGATTACTTTGATACGAAACCGACGTAATTGGATTCATCTAAAACGGAGCTACAGATAAAAAGATATGATCAAAAGAAGTTTGAATATGAATCTGAACAAAATTCGAAATTTCAAAATTTCAAAAAGTTGATATGATAGGTCACCGGATAGGTGGGATCAAGACAAAACTCTAGGCGTTGGTTTCATCTAATTTGGATAAACGAGTAAAAAGTTATGGCTATTTGAAAAATCAAGGCCAAGCTGTTTTACGAAAGAAAAGTGCTATGTCTAAAAGAATTCTAGTACTAATGTATAAATACGAAGACTAATTAATATATCTAATTACTCTACCGTATACTAGTGTAGGAATACTAGTCTAGAAATAATAAACTACGGGAGTATAAAAAAATACGAAGAAAAATACCTTTAGAATGCAGAGAAGAGATAATTCCAAAGAGGAGACGACTTTGAGAAATCCCGCCGAAGGGAAGAGAATATTTTTATTTAATAAACCTAGTCAAACCAAAAGATTGATTTAACCCGAAATAGATGATTTTTGGATGCTCCTATAGGTCTATATTTATAGGTGGAAAGAAGGTCTAAAAGTCATAGGTAGGCAATGTGGGACTAAACATAGACGAAAAGAAGAGAAAAGGAGGGACCAAATGCCCATGGGCTAAGTAAATTTCGGCCAGCCTACACGCAAGTCCGGCCAACCCATTTTCTTCCCTGGATGAACAATGTTTCTTGGTGAATAGTGTCTTTTTTATTTTTGAAAATAAACAGCGAAAAAAATATAAATGAAATTAAGAGAATATTTTATATAGTCATATTATATATCAAAATTTTCAGAATAAAATTTGCTACAACATGAACATTTTATTTTTCACAAAATAAAAACTTTATAAAATTTTATTTTTTTAAAATTCAATAAAATCAAAATTTTGTCTTTAAAATTTTTGGCACTATTTTTCTTCCGACTTTTATTTTTTTGGCGGGTGTCATGTTACCTCCTCTCTTTCTTGCTTGGCAACTATATTGTCAGGAAAAAAATGGTGGTTGAAATATTGTGCCAAAAATAAAATTCAAATCAAAAACCAAAGGAAAAAAAATCAAATGCCACATTCATTCAAATTCTTTCTAGTTGAAGAAGTCATGTTATCTTCTCTCACTGATTTTAAATGGATGAATTTGAATTCAAAAGAAAATGGGAAGTCATTTTATTCCCTCTCATTTAAAAGTTTTAAAAAAGTTTCAAATTCCACTCAAGTTTCATTCACTCAAACAAACAAACGATGAATCTAATAATTATATTAACATTCCAAAATTTATAATTTTGGGATGTTACAAACTACCACACTTAAAATGAATCTCATCCTCGAGATTCGAAGAGGCTAGAAAGAAAAGGTTTAGGTTTTGGAGGTCTTCTAACAAATCCAAGATCCTGCAAAGTGGGGTGCTACCACACTTAAAATGAGAGTTACCGGTCCCTCAAATTATTAACAATACTGTGGGATCTTGGCATCTGACTCCTCACATTCTTCATGGTAACTACTTTGGTGAAGCTCTTCCATTATATTCATAATGTTTCCGTCAAAATCAAGGGTTCTTCTGTTGATATAAGCTTGTTCCGTTACCGGGTCTTCTTAACTGACAAGTCTCGTGACCATTCTAAATAACCTATCTATAATTCTCATAGTGGTCTACCATTTGTGGTTATCCTGCAGAGAGAAGGGTCTTGGCTTCATCCTCACCGTAAAATTTCCTACACGTGACAACTATTGCCATGTAGATGGGCTCCTCACATTCTTCATAACTCTGTATAAGGTTTAGCGAATCTCGCATTCTAACACTTGGGCATCCTCACAAGCGTTGCAGAATTTCTCTTGTCCACGAACGAAGTTTGGATAATCCATTGGTTCTGCAAGCTGAACAAAACATCTATCGTATCTTCACAACTCTCGGTGTTACGCATGCTCCTAAGAAAACGTTTGATGGTGCATCATAGCTTATTACTTCATGCTCTTGGGGCAACCTTCATGAAATCTTGAGATGCATCCTTGGTACCGGTTGTATTCCTTGAACTCATTTTCCCTTCCATTGGTCTGTACCAACAAAAGTGTTTGTTCCTCATATGAAATATCTCCTCAAATTTTCAATTCCAAGGTACACTATTCTTCTGTTCTCACCCCCATAGTTTGATATGATCCAACATTTCCTTCGACTGTATTCAGTGGGTTTGGCTTCTTGGTATGCATGGTACATTCCTACTCATTGGGTCCTGTGGGTTTACCGATTACTACCACACTCAAAATGAAATATACTCATGCCTGCATAGACCATATTTTCTCATATCCTCATAAATGTTCAGAGATCTTTGTTCATAGAGAAACAACACATACAATCTCAATCATAGGAAATCATGACACAATAAATTCCATTGATTCATGAAGTTATTACAATCTCTGAGGCGTTTGTTACAAAATTTAACTGCATAATCTCATGATAACAAGAGGGCTTCATGTTACACTTATGGCCATTGTCAAAACATTAACTACTCCATTTTAGCTTTCTTCCCCTGTGGGCAATTACTAGCATAATGTCCTGCTTCCTTGCAACGAAAACAAATGAGTTCCGACAAGTCTCGGGGCTTCTTGGTGTTTGCTTTTGTCCCTTGGGTTTCCTGCTTCCTTCTTGGGCACATATTGTAGTAGTGGCCCAATTCCTTACAGTTGAAACATATGATATGACTCAGGTCTTTATGCGTCGAGATTTGACTCTGGCTGGTGTACTTTCTCTTCTTTCCGGACTCCTTCATTCTGGCGAGTTCTTCTATTTCAAGTGGATCCAACTCTACCTTTTCCGTCGGGAAGTTTCCCAAATATTCATGGCTTTCCTTCATGCAATCCGTTGAGAAATGTCCTTCTTCTCCACATGAGTAACAGGCATTTGAGAAGAAATCGGGTTAGGCCTTGTCCATCAGGGTCTTCAATATTTTCGTTCATCACAGGTCTTCTAGAATCTTCTTCTCGAGTGTTTCCCTCATTGCTTCTTTCTGTTGCTGTACAACTTGTTGCACCTAAAGGTAGCACTGGGCTGGGTAGTGGGTGGTTCCTTCACACAGGAAACAAGTCACCTGACTACTTGGGCATTCCTCCGCTGGGTGATTTTCTTCACAATGAGGGCATCCATCCTGGTGTTCTTCCTGGGTGTGTCCTATTTGTCCACAGATCTTGCATGCACAAGGCTTCTTCATCGGGCTATCATAGCACTTTTGGATAAGTCGGGATCTTAACACAATCTTCTTGAATTCGTCCCAAGTTTCTGCTCCGCTAAATCCTTGTATGGCATGATGCATTTTCCACCAGATAGCAGCACTTTGGGTGAAGTACTCAAGAGCGTGTGCCACTTCATACTTCCTTGAAATCAAATTGCTCCCGAAGTGGTTCTCCATGTTCTGAATCCATATTTCAGCCTCCAGCTGGGTCATTGGTCCACAAATTACAAGTCCAGCTTCATACTCCATCTGGTAGGGTTGAGGTTTTGAGATGGGTAAGAGAGAGAGGGAGATACACACAATACAAACAATATTTTTGAGAATATGTTTTATTTGTGTGTCACACCCTCTTTTTCACCACCAATGTTTTGAGTTGCAAAAATCAGGGCTTGTTAAAACTTTTTCAAATGATGTTGTGAATGACATGAATGCCTTGTATGATTGTATGCTTGTTGCTTGTTGAACCAAACCCATGGCTAAATCATTTATTTATTTAAAATGAATTTCCAAAACTCCTTCCCCTGACATCAGATCACCTCTACCTTGCTTGGGTTACACTACTAGCTCATGATGTCTAGTAGTACTCCCAACCAAAGTTGGTGATCTGAACTCAAATACTATTATGTTTTGCCAAAAACATTATTTTTCTATTTTGAATACATGTCTGTTTCTAAGGCCAGAAATGATATTCCCACAAGGAAAAATGCTTCTCTGCCTTAGAAAATTATGAGTAAATTCATGGAAACTCACAAGGACATATATTTTCCATACATAACATTTTCAACCCTATTTTATACTATAATTATTTGAGTAAAACCGTGAAAACCATTTCTGTCTGTTTTAACCTTTTGAGATATTTCCAAAAGGAAATATTCTCAATAAAATCCCATTAAATTACAGGAGCCTCCCCAAGCCATATTTGGTGCCCACATAAACTATCACCTTGATCCAAGGTGGGGAAGGTCACCAAATGAGCCTAAAACCCTCTTTGTCCAGAATAGAGTTGGAACAACTCTACATAGCAAAGTTTGTCCAATGGGGCTGGAACTTTGCAGGAGTGTTTTGCACCTCAAATGAGGACTCCACACCAAAAATGAGATTTGCTAGACTCTGTTCAGTCACACTCCCTTTGGAGAAGACTGATCTGACCATTTTCATGCATTTTCAAGTTTATAAAGCTAAACTTGTGCAATGGAGCTCAAAATTGGTGGAAGCCTCTACTTTAACCCCAAGACCAAACCTGTTAAGTGGCAGTTCCAGTGGTGGAGTGGAAGCACCCCAAACCACTGTCGAACACCTTCTGACAGCAAGGTAAAAACACACCTAGCCACTGTTTTACCCCATGTCAGAGCCTCAAACTTGTTGTATTAGTGCATCAGACCAACCTAAACACCCAGTCAAGTGGCCCCTTCCCAGTTCAAAGTAAAAGTGACAAAAACTCCAATTTGTGCCACAGATCAGGACTGGCAGCACTAGTAAACGATGTCCCCCTTGACCAGCCGGTGCTCTCACTAGCACACAACGACTAGATACACTCCCAGCAACACCCAGGACATGAGGGACACGTATGAAGTGCCCTAGAGCGCGCCAGCATGCCGTGGCATGCCAAAAACTGCGCTCTGGACGTGCTACAGGGAGCAACCGAGAAGGGGACGACGTTCCCGGCCGGTTCCAACCTCCCCCGAAGTGTCCAAGACCTTCCCCGACAACCCCTCAGTGTAAAGCAGCCGCCACAGACCCTCCTCCCCCGCGCTAGAGCTCGAGCGACGCGTGCCCGCGCGCACCCGACTCGGCCGAGCATGCACGGACGCTGCAGCTCGACTCCACGCTCTCTCCCTCTGCGCCCGATGCTTCAGAGCGTCCTAAACCACGTGCGGAGACCGTGGTTTCGCAGCCAGCTCCTCACTGTGCACACACGCGCGCCACGGTGAGATACCGGTGCACCGAGTTCGGCTCACCGTCACTAGCCTATAAATAGCCCCCCCGGCACCTCAGCACCCCCCCAACAACCTCTGCACGACCACTAGCTCCCCCTAGCCACCCAATCAAGCTCGCAGAGCCCCGGTACTCGAGATCGACCGAGGCCCCCTCCGCCTCAGAGCTCCGGTTGATCTCCGGTTACGCGCCGGCTCCTGCGACACTCGACCCACCACAACACTCCCCTCGACACCAGGAACCTTTTCCCCAACAGCCCCGAGCTTTCCCGTGCCCCTAGCTATCAGTTCAACCACCTCCCGAAACTCCTCAACCACGGCCACCTTGTCGCCGGCGACTCCAAGCCTCTCCGGCGCTGTCCCGACAACCTACAGGTAGGCGGAGGCATGCTGAACCCATTCCTGCCCTTAGGTAGGCCCATGGACGACAATAGCCTCGCTGGCGTTTGTCTCCTCCTCTCTGGCTGGAGGTAGGGGAAGAACCCGACAGGTGGGCTCCACCTGTCGGCGTCCTGGAGCTGCCCCACGCGCAGCCATTGCCGATGACTCTAGGGGCCCGCACGTCAGGTTCAAACCTGGCGCGTGCGCGCATGGCAGCCTGCTGGCTGGCTTGGCCGGTCTGCTTCCCAGGCCAGGCTTTCGCCTTTTCTTTTATTTTTAAAACCTCAGACTAAATGATTTTTGTAAAAATAACTATCGAGTGGAAAAATATGATTCTTCCACTGATGTTTTTATAAAAATGAGTAGTATTTGATTCTGCCATTGTTGATATTTTTCAAAAATAGAATCTGTTTTATAATAATATAAAGGCAATAAAAGCAATAATTTGCTTCTGTTTTGTAATTATTAAAAATTCTTTGCTAGTAAAAACAAAGAGAAGATATTTTGCAAAGTAACAACCTGATTTTTACCAAGACTTGCAACATTTTTAAAAGTGGTTTGTGATCTGTTTTTGTGTGAGCTATTTCTTATTTATTCTATTCTCGACGATAGAATTACCGAGTGACGAAGGATTCGGAGCGGAAGACCTCGAAGACCCAGGACACTTAGCTGACCAAGGCAAGAAACCCTTTGACCATGACTTAAGCATATGAATTGATGCATGCTAGAATAGCAAGTACTTTTTTGTTGCATGTGATCACCGTGCCGGTTCATCATTGGTGTGGTGATGGTACCGAAGGCTTCTTTGAAGCACTTGCATGATGGTGATGTTGTACATAATGCTCCTCGGAGCACAAGCATGATGAGCTTGACCCTACCATCTATGAGGATCATGCTACTGTCCTCGTCACTCTCGTGATGGGGTCATGCCAGGTAGGACGACTATGCCATTATTATGAGTTCCAGGCACACCGTTGGTCCCCGCATGGTTGATACTGTCCAGAGTCGGTGCTCGTAAGACGTACAACATGTGGGCTGGGTACCAATCGAGTGGACCTCTTTGTCTAGTATCGTCAGGGGAAAGATGATGATCGGGTACTTACCTCGGGTATATGTGATATACCGCGAGTTGTGGATGACACAGAAGTTTACCGAATCTCCTGGGTCCATCGTACTACCCCTGCAGAGTGTAAACTATTCGAATAGCCGTGTCCACGGTCAAGGACAGTTGGGTAATCCTGCTTAAACTACGCCCTGATATTTCCGCATAAACCAAGTGTGAGTGAGTATGTGTTTGGTGTTAAAAAGGTGTTGTTGTAAAGAGAATAATATGACCAACTTCGGTGACTTGGCAAAAAGGGTAAACCCGGACGGTTTAACCCTTAGCTGATACATTGAGGTTATGACAAGTCCGATGAGTTGGCATATAGGGTGAACCCGGATGGTTCAACCCTTAGCAGATATGTTGATATCTGTAACCTGTTCTTCAAAAGTAATTCTTTAGACTTGATGCATAATCATGATCATTCCACCCAGATGAATTATACTAGAAATGCATGATATTGTTATCCTTCACTTTCATTGCTCATATCATGGGCTGTTTGTGAGTACATTCAAAAGTACTCATTGGCTTGCCACTGGTTATAATATTGACCAGACAAGGAAGGACCGGAGTTTGGCGACGAGTACGTCTTCTGAGACTGACCTGTGATCTAGGACGCGTCCAAGTCAGAATTCGTGTCGGTGTAGGCTTGATGGCATGGGCACCCGCTTAGCCCTTATGAGTTTCCACTACCCGTTGTACCCACTTTATTTGGCCTTAGGCCCTGTTTGTGAACCTGACCCTTCGGTCATGTGATGTAATATTCGGTATTTGGATGTAAGACACTATTATTCAGTATCTATGTTCAGTGAGCATTGATCCTTGAGATCACTGGGCACGGCGATCTCGACTCACCAGTCGGGGTCCCCACAGAACTGGTATCAGAGCGATCCTGACTATAGGAAGCCTTAGGTAGCATGGACGTTAGCCGGAAACGATTAGTACACCAGCCTTACACTTTGCACCTAAAACCTTCTGATTTTCTCTCTCTCTCTCCTGTATCTTGTAGATGGCCGCCGTACCTGAGACGCTTCTGGAGACCGGCTTTCCCCTACTTCTGGTGGATAGTCTCGAGAAGTGCCATGTACGCCGCACGCCCATCTTCCTCTACCACGAGCACTGGGTCAACACCGACCCCAAGGAATATCACGTGGACGTGATAGTGAAGGCAAATGACTCCCCGACTAGTTGGTTCTTTGAAGGACCACAAATGGGAGAACTGATGCTGGCAGTGGAGACAGCCGCACGAGAGGCGCTCGTGCGCCTCCGCGATATCCTTCCTGAGATGGCTGCAGAACCCGCTACTCGCCACCTACCTTTTCTTAAGAACGGAGTGGACGCGAGCTGGACGCTCACCCCATCGTCTGAGGACGGGATGCCATTAAGGTTCCAGACCTACTTCAGTCTCTCATCCGACACCCTGACGCACCTTCTGGTTAAGGAAACAACGAAGCTTCGCCAAGAACTACACCAAGTCAAAGGCCTACTTCACACCGAGAAGATGAAGAGTCGCAAGTTGAAGAAAGAAGGCGCACCTGAAGGGAGGGCCGGTACTGCTACCAGGGGTGGTGTGCTACCGATTTGGGCCGTTCCTCTTCAGAGTCTCTGCCTGACAGCGGAAGAATATACTGAGCTCTTCGCCGCCTCACCTAAGAGACGCCGTGACGTGCAGATTCTTTCTTCCACTCCCATGAAGGAAGAAGACACCGACGAAGACGAAGATCCTGCCGAACCCACTTTTGAGACCGAGCAGTCCGCCGCGTAGGATTTCAGAGTAGGAAACTAGGAGTACCCCTGAGCATAGGGTATCCATGCATCCGATCTTTTAGTTTATGAGTGTGTATGACGTAAGCCGCATTCTGCCTTAGGCAGCCTGTACGCGACTACGTTACTTGTTTTCAGTGAATGCAAATTCCGTTTTCAAGACGTTGATTTTAAGCTCGCACTAGCACATTTGGACCCCCTCTTACTAGAGCGAACCCTTGTGGTTTCAAGCAAGGCGGATTTTGACCTGTCTGTTTCCATGATAGGATGGTGAATGCAACTCGCAACAGCACCTTTGGCAACCCCGACACCACCTCCTGAGGTCAGACGCAGGGAACCGAAGGAGAAGCTCATGCTGGAGATCACCACGAGCAGCATGGCAATGTTCCTCAACCACCTCCTCCCGAGAACTTGACTATGGCTCAGTTCGTTCATGCTCTTCGTGAGGAACGTCAAGCCAACAATGCCGCCATACAGCAGCTGGCTCAAGTCCTAGTGAACAACCCGCCGCAGAACGGGAATTGCATTGGCCGCTCTACTCTCTCAGAGTTTATGCGGACTACGCCTCCGATATTCACGGAGACGACTGACCATTGGATGCCGATGACTGGATTCGCACTATTGAAGACCTCCTTGCGCTGGTCAAGTGCACCGACGAACGTGAGAAGGTCCTTTATGCTTCTCACTGTCTCGGAGGCACCGCCCGGGCTTGGTGGGATGGTTTCCAGATCATGCGTGATGGACAATTCATCACTTGGGCCATGTTCAAGGAAGGATTCCGCGCAGCTCATATTCCGCCCGGAATGATGACCATCAAGAAGCGAGAATTCCGACCCTTGAGGCAAGGTAGTGGAACTGTTAAGGAGTGTCTGCAGAAGTTTAACCTCTTGTCAAGGTATGCCCCTGAGGATGTTAACACTGAGGCCGCTAAGGTGGAACGCTTCATGGAAGGATTGCAGCAGTCCCTGCAATACCAGTTGGTAGTTTGCGACTGCAAGACCTTCAACGACCTGGTTAACAAGGCACTTATGCTGGAAGACAAGCGTCGTGCAATGGACGACACCCGCAAGCGCAAGATGATAGGCAGTGGAGGACCCACTAATGCAAGACCAAGACCATGGCAGTCGACACCCGCGAGGCCCAACTATCAGCAGCAGCAGTACAAGACCCCTGTGTTCCGTCAGAATTATTAGCCTCAAGTCAACACCAAGCCAGTTTCCAACCCGCCGAACAACAGTGGAGTCAAGACCAACCCTCCGGGTTAGGTCACCTGTTTTGGGTGTGGTCAAACCGGGCACTATTCCAGGCAGTGTCCCAACAAGAAGCCCGATGCACCGCGTCCCAATGCACCCGATCCATGTCAAGGAGCACCAGGAAGAAACCAAGTCCCCCGCAATCAGCAGTTCAACAGCAAGGGGCGGATCAATCACATCACCGCCGAAGAGGCGCAGGAAGACCCGGAGTGCATTCTGGGTACGTTCCTCGTCAACTCCACCCCAGCTACAATGTTGTTTGATTGTTGTGCTTCGCACTCTTTTGTTCTCAAAGGTTTGCGGAAAAGTGTGGTTTAAAACCCACTCTGCTTCACGGGCAGATGGCAATTCAAACCCCGGGAGCAGTGTTGAGGTCGAATCTAGGGTGTAGAAAGGTCGAGATAGTTATCAATGGGACGAGCTTCTTGGCAGACCTCATTGTGCTTAAGTCGCAAGGCTTAGAAGTAATTCTCGGCATGGATTGGTTGGCCAAGCACCAGAG
This sequence comes from Hordeum vulgare subsp. vulgare, assembly GCF_904849725.1. NCBI lineage: Eukaryota > Viridiplantae > Streptophyta > Magnoliopsida > Poales > Poaceae > Hordeum > Hordeum vulgare. The sequence goes on from NC_058521.1 coordinate 539,829,851, forward strand.
TCTCTTGGACTGTGCCAACAGGGCCATTACCATGACAAGCGACCAAGGGGTCAAGGTCAAATATGTCTCTGAGCCGGTATTAGCTCAAGTACCTCGAATCAACAGCCTATCCGAGGTAGAGCTCGACCAAGTGCCAGTAGTCTGTGAGTACCCGGACGTCTTTCCTGACGAGCTACCCGGAATGCCTCCTGACCGAGACATCGAGTTCATCATCGAGCTCATGCCCGGGTCAAGGCCTATTTATAAGAAGCCTTACAGGATGGGATCCGAGGAGCTAGCAAAGCTGAAGAAGCAGCTGGAGGAGCAACTCAGGAAAGGATTCATCCGTCCGAGTGCGTCACCTTAGGGATCACCTGTTCTGTTTGTATCAAACAAGGATGGTACCATTCGACTCTGCGTCGATTACCGTTCTCTCAACAAAGTCACAATCAAGAACAAGTACCCGCTTCCCAAGATAGAAGACCTGTTTGATCAGTTAAATGGAGCTAAGGTATTTTCCAAGATCGATCTTCGATCCGGATATTACCAGTTGAAGATTCGACCCGAGGACATACCCAAGACTGCATTCGTGACCCGATACGGTCTCTATGAGTGCACAGTCATGCCCTTCGGATTGACAAATGCCTCAACTTACTTCATGTACCTCATGAACAAGGTTTTCATGGAGTATTTAGATAAGTTTGTCGTCGTATTCATCGATGAAATTCTAATCTTCTCAAAATCCGAAGAAGAACATGAGCAACACTTGAGGATAGTTCTGGGAAAGCTTCGAGAGCACCAACTGTATGCCAAGTTCAGCAAGTGTCAATTCTGGCTGAACGAAGTTGGATTTTTGGGTCATATCATGACGGCAAGCGGATTGGTAGTAGATCCATCCAAGATTTCCACAGTGGCCAACTGGGAATCGCCAAGGGACGTGAAGGATGTCAGGAGTTTCCTCGGACTCGCGGGGTACTACCGCAAGTTCTTAGAGGGATTCTCCAGCATCGCTCGACCCATGACTCAGCTTTTGAAGAAAGGTCGGAAGTTCGAGTGGACACCGGCATGTGAAGCAAGCTTCCAAGAGTTGAAGAAAAGACTGACTACCGCCCCTGTGCTAGCTACCCCGGACATCCACAAGGAGTTTGTGATTTACTGTGATGCCTCCGGAACCGGACTCGGTGGAGTCCTAATGCAAGATGGCAGAGTCGTGGCGTACTTGTCACGGCAACTGTGCCCGCATGAGGAGAACTACACAACCCATGATCTCGAGTTAGCAGCCGTAGTGCATGCCTTGAAGACATGGCGACATTACCTTCTGGGGAAGCGATGTGAAATATACACGGACCACAAGAGTCTGAAATATATTTTCACCCAAAGGGAGCTGAATATGAGGCAACGAAGATGGCTTGAGTTAATCAAGGATTATGACCTCAGCATTCAGTACCACCCCGGTAAGGCTAACGTGGTAGCCAATGCTTTAAGCTGGAAGGCCGGCACCTTGAACGTCATGCTCAAGGAACGGTTGCCCGCCTTGTATGAAGAGATGGAAAGCTTCGAATTGAAGTTGGTCAGACCAGGATACCTGGCCAAACTCGAAGTCAAACCAACTCTGGTAGATGATATCAAGGAAGCCCAGAAGGGACACAAGAGTATTGAAGGCCTCAAGAGAAAGATTCGGGAAGGCAAGGCCCCAGGGTTCTCGATCGATGATAAAGGAGTTGCGTGGTACGGAAAACGCTTATGCGTGCCCAACAAGGCCGAACTCAAGGGCTTGATCCTGCAAGAGTCCCACGACACGCCATACTCCATCCATCCCGATGGTACCAAGATGTATCAAGATCTCCGAGAACGATTCTGGTGGCATGGCATGAGGAGAGAAATAGGCTCCTACATCGCTAAGTGTGATGTATGCCAGCGGGTCAAGGCTGAGCATCAACGACCTGCTAGGCTGCTACAACCTCTTCAAGTGCCAGAATGGAAATGGGGCAAGGTCGGCATGGACTTCATTACCGGACTACCATGGTCAAGCAGGGGTCATGACTCCATATGGGTCATCGTCGACCACTTAACTAAGGTGTCTCATTTCATTCCGGTCAACACCACCTATGGGGGCGACAAGTTGGCTTGCCTCTACATTGAGCGCATCGTTAGCCTTCATGGAGTTCCTAAGGAGATTGTGTCCGACCGCGGCACACAATTCACCTCAAGATTCTGGAAGAAGTTTCAAGAAGCCCTCGGAACCAAACTCTCTTTTAGCACGACTTTCCACCCGCAGACGGGCGGACAGACCGAGAGGGTGAACCATATACTCGAGGACATGCTCCGCGCATGTGTCCTGGCCCATGGTGCCAAGTGGGAAGACTGTCTGCCGTTTGCTGAGTTCTCATACAACAACAGCTACGAGTCTAGTCTTCAAATGGCCCCATTCGAAGTGCTATATGGACGGAAGTGCCGCACCCCTCTCAATTGGTCCGAAACCGGAGAAGGACTAGTTTTTGGGCCAGAAGCATTGTAGGTAGCGGAAAGAAAGGTGCAGCTCGTCCAAGAAAACCTGAAGGCAGCTAAGTCGAGACAGAAGAGCTATGCGGACTCTCACCGCAAGAATGTGGAGTTCATTCCCGGAGATCGGGTGTACCTGCGCGTTACGCCTCTCAAGGGAACAAAGCGTTTCCACGTCAAGGGGAAGCTAACCCCAAGGTTTATTGGACCCTTCAAGATCATGGCAAGGCGCGGGGAAGTGGCTTATCAGTTAGAGCTACCCCCAGAACTTTCGGGTGTGCACAACGTGTTCCACGTGTCACAACTCCGGAAGTGCTTACAAGTGCCGAACCGTTCCGATCATTGCAAGGACATTGACCACCAAGCTGTCGACCTTCAACCAGACCTTACCTACCACGAGAAGCCGATTCGCGTTCTAGATGAAGCAGAGCGTTGCACCAGAAGCCGTACCATCAAGTATTTCAAGGTTCAGTGGAGCAACCATACCAAAGCAGAAGCAACATGGGAATGTGAAGACTATCTCCGATCAGAATTTCCCGAGCTATTTAACGCCTAGCTTAGGAATCTCGGGGATGAGATTCTTGTAAGAGGGATAGGTCTGTCACACCCTGTTTTTCACCACCAATGTTTTGAGTTGCAAAAATCACGGCTTGTTAAAACTTTTTCAAATGATGTTGTGAATGCCATGAATGCCTTGTATGATTGTATGCTTGTTGCTTGTTGAACCAAACCCATGGCTAAATCATTTATTTATTTAAAATGAATTTCCATAACTCCTTCCCTTGACATCAGATCACCTCTACCTTGCTTGGGTTACACTACTAGCTCATGATCTCTAGTAGTACTCCCAACCAAAGTTGGTGATCTGAACTCAAATACTATTATGTTTTGCCAAAAACATTATTTAATGATTTAAAACATTATTTTTCTATTTTAAATACATGTCTGTTTCTAAGGCCAGAAATGATATTCCCACAAGGAAAAATGCTTCTTTGCCTTAGAAATTATGAGTAAATTCATGGAAACTCAGAAGGACATATATTTTCCATACATAACATTTTCAACCCCATTTTATATTATAATTATTTGAGTAAAACCCTGAAAACCATTTCTGTCTCTTTTAACCTTTTGAGATATTTCCAGAGAATATATTCTCAATAAAATCCCATTAAATTACAGGAGCCTCGCCAAGCCATATTTGGTGCCCACATAAACTCTCACCTTGATCCAAGGTGGGGAAGGTCAACAAATGAGCCTAAAACCCTCTCTGTCCAGAATAGAGTTGGAATAACTCTACATAGCAAAGTTTGTCCAATGGGGCTGAAACTTTGCAGGAGTGTTTTGCACCTCAAATGAGGACTCCACACCAAAAATGAGATTTGCTAGACTCTGTTCAGTTACACTCCCTTTGGAGAAGACAGATCCGGCCATTTTCATGCATTTTCAAGTTTACAAAGCTAAACTTCTGCAATGGAGCTCAAAATTGGTGGAAGCCTCTACTTTAACCCCAAGACCAAACCTGTTAAGTGGCAGTTCCAGTGGTGGAGTGGAAGCACCCCAAACCACTGTCGAACACCTTCTAACAGCAAGGTAAAAACCCACCTAGCCACTGTTTTACCCCATGTCAGAGCCTCAAACTTGGTGTATTAGTGCATCAGACCTACCTAAATACCCAGTCAACTGGCCCCTCCCCAGTTCAAAGCACAAGTGACAAAAACTCCAATTTGTGCCATAGATCAGGACTGGCAGCACTAGTAAACCATGTCCCCTAGACCAGCCGGTGCTCTCACTAGCACACAACGGCTAGATACACTCCCAGCAAGACCCAGGACATGAGGGACACGTATGAAGTGCCCCAGAGCGCGCCAACATGCTGTGGCATGCCAAAACTGCGCTCTGGACGCGCTACAGGGAGCAACCGAGAAGGGGACGACGTTCCCGGCCGGTTCCAACCTCCCCTGAAGTGTCCAAGACCTCCCCCGACAACCCCTCAGTGTAAAGCAGCCACCAGGGACCCTCCTCCTCCGCGCTAGAGCTCGGGCGACACGTGCCCACGCGCACGCGACTTGGCCGAGCATGCATAGACGCTGCAGCTCGACTCCATGCTCTCTCCCTCTGCGGTCGATGCTTCAGAGTGTCCTAAACCACGTCCGGAGACCGTGGTTTCGCAGCCAGCTCCTCAATGTGCACACACGCGTGCCACGGTGAGTCACCGGTGCACCGAGTTCGGCTCACCTTCGCTAGCCTATAAATAGGCCCCCCCAGCACCTCAGCACCCCTCCAACAGCCTCTGCACGACTACTAGCTCCCCCCTAGCCACCCAATCGAGCTCGTAGAGCCCCGGTACTCGAGATCGATCGAGGCCCCTCCGCCTCGGAGCTTCGGTCGATCTCTGGTTACGCGTCGGCTCCTGCGACACTCGACCCACCAGAACACTCCCCTCGACACCAGGAACCTTTTCCCCAACAACCCCGAGCTTTCCCGTGCCCCTAGCTATCAGTTCAACCATCTCCCAAAACTCCTCCGCCACGGCCACCTCGTCGCCGGCGACTCCAAGCCTCTCTGGCGCTGCCCCGACCACCTACAGGTAGGCGGAGGCATGCTGAACCCATTCCTGCCCTTAGCTAGGCCCATGGATGACGGTAGCCTCGCCGGCGTTCGTCTCCTCCTCTCTGGCTGGAGGTAGGGGAAGAACCCGACAGGTGGGCTCCACCTGTCGGCATCCTGGAGCTGCCCCACGCGCAGCCACTGCCGCTGACTCCACGGGCCCGCACATCAGGTTCAAACTTGGCGCGCGCGCGCCTGGCAACCTGCTGGCTGGCTGGGCCGGCCTGCTTCCCAGGTAGGCTTTGGCTTTTTCTTTTATTTTTAAAACCTCAGACTAAATGTTTTTTGTAAAAATAACTATCAAGTGGAAAAATATGATTCTTCCACTGATATTTTTCTAAAAATGAGTAGTATTTGATTCTGCCATTGTTGATATTTTTCAAAAACAGAATCTGTTTTATAATAAAATAAAGGCATTAAAAGCAATAATTTGCTTCTGTTTTGTAATTTTTAAAAATGCTTTTCTAGTAAAAACAAAGAGAAGATATTTTTCAAAGTAACAACCTGATTTTTACCAAGACTTGCAACATTTTTAAAAGTGGATTGTGATCTGTTTTTGTGTGAGCTATTTCTTATTTATTCTATTCTCGACGATTGAATTACCGAGTGACGAAGGATTCGGAGTGGAAGACCTCGAAGACCCAGGATACTTAGCTGACCAAGGCAAGCAGCCCTTTGACCATGACTTAAGCATATGAATTGATGCATGCTAGAATAGCAAGTACTTTTTCGTTGCATGTGATCACCGTGCCGATTCATCATTGGTGTGATGGTACTGAAGGCTTCTTCGAAGCACTTGCATGATGGTGATGTTATACATAATGCTCCTCGGAGCACAAGCATGATGAGCTTGACCCTACCATCTATGAGGATCATGCTACTGTCATGCTGACTAGTAGAGTTATAGGACCATTGCATTGAGCTTGACCCTACCCCTTGAGGGTCATGCTAATACCATGTTGACAAGTAAAGATAGAGCATATTATCATGAGCATGATGATGAGTTAAATCAAGAGTTTATAAAAAACCCCGTCGGGTGCCACTAATGCCCGAGGGTGATGATGAGTTGGTGATCACTTTTGGTGAAGTGATGCACCGGTGTTTTGGTGTGAGTATGGTTTCGGAAAGGGGATTAGATTTATGATGTGTCGACCGTCCCAACCTTACCAGTACGACCAGGATACCCCTTTATGGGACGGGGCTTTGTTGATTACTCCGGTCGGTGCTAGCAAAGAGCCACATTACTAGTGGCGGGAGTGATTGTCGTCACTCTCGTGATGGGGTCGTGCCAGGTAGGACGACTATGCCATTATTATGAGTTCCAGGCACACCGTTGGTCCCCGCATGGTTGATACTGTCTAGAGTCGGTGCTCGTAAGACGTACAACATGTGGGCTGGGTACCAATCGAGTGGACCTCTTTGTCTAGTATCGTCAGGGGAAAGATGATGATCGGGTACTTACCTCGGGTATATGTGATATACCGCGAGTCGTGGATGACACGGAAGTTTCCCGGATCTCGTGGGTCCAGCGTACTACCCCTGCAGAGTGTAAACTATTCGAATAGCTGTGTCCACGGTCAAGGACAGTTGGGTAATCCTGCTTAAACTACGCCCTGATATTTCCGCATAAACCAAGTGTGAGTATGTGTTTGGTGTTAAAAAGGTGTTGTTGTAAAGAGAATAATATGACCAAGTTCGGTGACTTGGCAAAAAGGGTAAACCCGGACGGTTTAACCCTCAGCTGATACATTGAGGTTATGACAAGTCCGATGAGTTGGCATATAGGGTGAACCCGGATGGTTCAACCCTTAGCAGATATGTTGATATCTGTAACCTGTTCTTCAAAAGTAATTCTTTAGACTTGATGCATAATCATGATCATTCCACCCAGATGAATTATACTAGAAATGCATGATATTGTTATCCTTCACTTTCATTGCTCATATCATGGGCTGTTTGCGAGTACATTCAAAAGTACTCATTGGCTTGCCACTGGTTATAATATTGACCAAACAAGGAAGGACCGGAGTTTGGCGACGATTACGTCTTTGGAGACGGACCTGTGATCTAGGACGCTTCCAAGTTAGAATGCCTGTCGGTGTAGGCTTGATGGCATGGGCACCCGCTTAGCCCTTATGAGTTTCCACTACCCCTTCTACCCACTTTATTTGGCCTTAGGCCCTGTTTGTGAACCTGACCCTTCGGTCATGTGATGTAATATTCGGTATTTGGATGTAAGACTCTATTATTCAGTATCTGTGTTCAGTGAGCATTGATCCTTGGGATCACTGGGCACGACAATCTCGACTCACCAGTCGGGGTCCCCACATTGTGGCCGTCGGAAAACACACACCAATGATGGCTCACAAATCATCGTATGTAACGTGGTGTTGGAATTATGCCCTAGAGGCAATAATAAATATAGTTATTATTATAATTCCTGTATCAAGATAATCGTTTATTATCCATGCTATAATTGTATTGAATGAAGACTCATTTACATGTGTGGATACATAGACAAAACATCGTCCCTAGCAAGCCTCTAGTTGGCTAGCCAGTTGATCAAAGATAGTCAGTGTCTTCTGATTATGAACAAGGTGTTGTTGCTTGGTAACTGGATCACGTCATTAGGAGAATCACGTGATGGACTAGACCCAAATTAATAGACGTAGCATGTTGATCGTGTCATTTTGTTGCTACTGTTTTCTGCGTGTGAAGTATTTATTCCTATGACCATGAGATCATATAACTCACTGACACCGGAGGAATGCTTTGTGTGTATCAAATGTCACAACGTAACTGGGTGACTATAAAGATGCTCTACAGGTATCTCCGAAGGTGTTAGTTGAGTTAGTATGGATCAAGACTGGGATTTGTCACTCCGTGTGACAGAGAGGTATCTCGGGGCCCACTCGGTAATACAACATCGCACACAAGCCTTGCAAGCAATGTAACTTAGTGTAAGTTGCGGGATCTTGTATTACGGAACGAGTAAAGAGACTTGCCGGTGAACGAGATTGAAATAGGTATGCGGATACTGACGATCGAATCTCGGGCAAGTAACATACCGAAGGATAAAGGGAATGACATACAGGATTATACGAATCCTTGGCACTGAGGTTCAAATGATAAGATCTTCATAGAATATGTAGGATCCAATATGGGCATCCAGGTCCCGCTATTGGATATTGACCGAGGAGTCTCTCGGGTCATGTCTACATAGTTCTCGAACCCGCAGGGTCTGCACACTTAAGGTTCGATGTTGTTTTATGCGTATTTGAGTTATATGGTTGGTTACCGAATGTTGTTCGGAGTCCCGGATGAGATCACGGACGTCACGAGGGTTTCCGGAATAGTCCGGAAACGAAGATTGATATATAGGATGACCTCATTTGATTACCGGAAGGTTTTCGGAGTTACCGGGAATGTACCGGGAATGACGAATGGGTTCCGGGAGTTCACCGGGGGGGGGGGGGAACCCACCCCGGGGAAGCCCATAGGCCATAAGGGTGGCGCACCAGCCCTTAGTGGGCTGGTGGGACAGCCCAAAAGGGCCCTATGCGGCATACAAAGAAAAATCAAAGAGAAAGAAAAAAAGGGGAGGTGGGAAGGAAGGGAAGGACTCCCACCCACCAAACCAAGTCCAACTCGGTTTGGGGGGGGGAGCCTTCCCCCCTTGGACTCAGCCGATCCCCTTGGGGCTCCTTGAGCCCCAAGGCAAGGTCCCCTCCCTCCCACCTATATATACGGAGGTATAGGGGCTGATTTGAGACGACTTTTCCACGGCAGCCCGACCACATACCTCCACGGTTTTTCCTCTAGATCGCGTTTCTGCGGAGCTCGGGCGGAGCCCTGCTGAGACAAGGTCATCACCAACCTCCGGAGCGCCGTCACCCTGCCGGAGAACTCTTCTACCTCTCCATATCTCTTGCTGGATCAAGAAGGCCGAGATCATCGTCGAGCTGTACGTGTGCTGAACGCGGAGGTGCCGTCCGTTCGGTACTAGATCGTGGGACTGATCGCGGGATTGTTCGCGGGGCGGATCGAGGGACGTGAGGACGTTCCACTACATCAACCGCGTTCACTAACGCTTCTGCTGTACGATCTACAAGGGTACGTAGATCACTCATCCCCTCTCGTAGATGGACATCACCATGATAGGTCTTCGTGCGCGTAGGGAAATTTTTGTTTCCCATGCGACGTTCCCCAACAGTGGCATCATGAGCTAGGTTCATGCGTAGATGTCTTCTCGAGTAGAACACAAAAGTTTTTGTGGGCGGTGATGTGCGTTTTGCTGCCCTCCTTAGTCTTTTCTTGATTCCGCGGTATTGTTGGATTGAAGCGGCTTGGACCGACATTACTCGTACGCTTACGAGAGACTGGTTTCATCGTTACGAGTAACTCCGTTGCTCAAAGATGACTGGCAAGTGTCGGTTTCTCCAACTTTAGTTGAATCGGATTTGACCGAAGAGGTCCTTGGATGAGGTTAAATAGCAACTCATATATCTCCGTTGTGGTGTTTGCGTAAGTAAGATGCGATCCTACTAGATACCCTTGGTCACCACGTAAAACATGCAACAACAAAATTAGAGGACGTCTAACTTGTTTTTGCAGGGTATGCTTGTGATGTGATATGGCCAACGATGTGATGTGATATATTGGATGTATGAGATGATCATGTTGTAATAGAAATATTGACTTGTGCGTCGATGGTACGGCAACCGGCAGGAGCCATAGGGTTGTCTTTATACTAACGTTTGTGCTTGCATATGCGTTTACTATTTTTCTAGGATGTAGCTTTAGTAGTAATAGCATGAGTAGCACGACAACCCCGATGGCAACACGTTGTTGGAGATCATGGCGTGGCGCCGGTGACAAGAAGGTCGTGCCGGTGCTTTGGTGATGAAGATCAAGAAGCACGTGATGATGGCCATAATATGTCACTTATGAATTGCATGTGATGTTAATCCTTTTATGCACCTTATTTTTCTTAGAACGATGGTAGCATTATGAGGTGATCTGTCACTAAAATTTCAAGACGAAATTGTGTTCTCCCCGACTGTGCACCGTTGCTACAGTTCGTCGTTTCGAGACACCACGTGATGATCGGGTGTGATAGACTCAACGTTCACATACAACGGGTGCAAAACAGTTGCGCACGCGGAACACTCGGGTTAAGCTTGACGAGCCTAGCATGTGCAGACATGGCCTCGGAACACATGAGACTGAAAGGTCGATCATGAATCATATAGATGATATGATTAGCATAGGGATGCTTACCACTGAAACTATACTCAACTCACGTGATGATCGGACTTGAGCTAGTGTAAGTGGATCATGAACCACTCAAATGACTAGAGAGATGTACTTTTTGAGTGGGAGTTTAGCGAATAATTTGATTAAGTTAAACTCTAATTATCTTGAACATAGTATAAGTCCACTTTGAATATATTTGTGTTGTAGATCATGGCTCACGTGACAATCATCCTGAATTTTAATACGTTCCTAGAGAAAGCTAAGTTGAAAGATGATGGAAGCAACTTTGTAGACTGGGCTCATAATCTTAAGCTAATCTTACAAGCTGGGAAGAAGGATTATGTCCTTAATGCTGCGTTAGGAGATGAACCACCCGCTACGGCTGATCAGGATGTTAAGAACGCTTGGTTAGCACGTAAGGAGGTCTACTCAATAGTTCAATGTGCAGTCTTGTATGGCTTAGAACCGAGACTTCAACGTCGCTTTGAGCGTCATGGAGCATTTGAGATGTTCCAGGAGTTGAAGTTTATCTTTCAGAAGAACGCCCGGATCGAGAGGTATGAGACCTCCGATAAATTCTATGCTTGCAAGATGGAGGAAAACTCATCTGTCAGTGAACATGTGCTCAAAATGTCTGGGTACTCAAACCGTCTAGCTGAGCTGGGGATTGAACTCCTGCAAGAAGCTATCACTGACAGAATCCTTCAATCACTGCCGCCAAGCTATAAAGGCTTTGTGTTGAACTACAACATGCAAGGGATGAACAAGGTCATCACCAACCTCCGGAGCGCCGTCACGCTATCAGAGAACTCTTCTACCTCTCCGTCTCTCTTTCTGGATCAAGAAGGCCGAGATCATCGTCGAGCTGTATGTGTGCTGAACGCGGAGGTGCCGTCCGTTCGGTACTAGATCGTGGGACTGATCGCGGGATTGTTCGCGGGGCGGATCGAGGGACGTGAGGACGTTCCACTACATCAACCGCGTTCACTAACGCTTCTGCTGTACGATCTACAAGGGTACGTAGATCACTCATCCCCTCTCGTAGATGGACATCACCATGATAGGTCTTCGTGCGCGTAGGAAATTTTTTGTTTGCCATGGGACGTTCCCCAACACGTGGGTATATAACAGGGGTTTGGAATTCTGATGGTCATATAGATATTCTAACGCTTCAGGGTCTTCGAATTCTTCGGGTCTTGAGAGTCTTCAATTGGTGCAGCTTCAATTCTTCAAATGCATGATGAAATCCTCTTTACTTTGAAGTGGGACTCAGTTGATCCTTCATGTGGTCAAAGGGGTAAGGGTATTGTCTAACTATTTGAGGTGAGAGGAAACATTCGATGAAATCAGAAGAGATGAGAAGTAAAAGGTGTTGTTGAAAATAAATTTTTTGAGAGATCCTTTCCTAAGGAATTTCCAGTTTCTAGGGTCACGTCCTACAGTCAACGTGTGCTCTGATACCATTTCTGTAGTGACCCAACTCAAAATGAGTCAAGCCTCTGTGTATCTGTGCCATCCCCTGGATCAGTATGCTAGCACACACAGTACATCAATGTATATATCAAAGTGCAATCACATGTAAATAACGTAAAACTGATATATACCTCAAAATCTCAGCGGAAACTGTCAAAGGGAGTGGAGTCCCAATAAACACCAACGACAGGTTGAGTGTAGACCGTAACCCTGAATCATACTCTTACTCGTCAAAGAAAATATCTGCAACATAAGACGTTGCAGCCGTGTAGGTCAGCATATTGAATATGCCGACAAGTCACAAAATAGAGGGGTAAAAATATCATCTATACTATATGCATATATGGTAGTTGGGGCTGTAAGTTTTTAGCGGAAAGCAAAGTTTTCTCCTACAACAAGAGAGGGGCTAAAAGAAAAATATTACTACGTTGTTGGTAGTTAATGAGATGGTTCCGCCAACCAGTTCTCATACCCAAGTTATCATTATTACCCACATCAACTATATACAATGGTGCTGAGAATTCCTGTTAGTTTCAGTTCCTTTGGCTCAAGTTATCCATGACCGTGGACACGGCTAATCGATTAGGTTTGAGTACTCTGCAGAGTTTTGCACACGTTCCCCACAAGATTTGATCACCTCCGAGTATGTACTCGCACTTCAGGGTGTTTGAAGACCGGATGATCAAAACATGGTCTTTCAACGGGTCCCTCTGATCCCCTGTCGGTGCCCATCCAATCCTACCATTCTTCTACATCTGCTAGCACCGCCTGTCCAGAGTCGCTACGTTGTCCAACCAAGCCAGAGCCCATAATGACTTGTGGCTGTGCAGGTAAGCCTTGGGTCTTGAAGTATCCATCCATCTCTTCGTGCCTGGGTGAAGCTTTCCGCAAGATGTCATGGCGCTTCTCCATGCATCCCGAGTCGTCCACTGGTTTCTCCAGGGAGCCCATCTAAACCATCCTTCACCCAGAGGTATATTTCGTTCTGAGGTCTTGCAAGTATTTGAGTCATCAGGGCTTGATTATTAAGTTTCTCACAACGCTCATGATAAACACTCAACCAAATCCCGTCTACTAGGAGCATAGCAAAATAACGTCCCGGCCAAAGTAACAAGGGTTTAGGGGTGCCTATCATAACATACTACTCAATAACCAAAGTTTCCAAGTACCTACTTGCATGCAATGGGTGAAGAAGGTTGAAACTAATGCAATAAGACCATAGGTAAAAATATGATCAATGTGAACTTGCCTGGTATTACGTGATGAAGATAGTCGCTCTCATAATCCTGATAATTCTACTCGCCACACTCCGAGCAATCTATCATAAACGAATAGCATTCAATAAACATTCATGCGAAGTGGAAGAACCAAAAGAACATAAGAACAAAACATGTCTTGGTACCAAATAAAGACATACCAAGATTTAATAAGAAAAGATAGGGCCTTAGGGTGTTGTAAAAGGAACGGTGAAAGGGGTCAACTCAAAAGAGTCAAAGGATGATCAACTATCGCTATATAAGCTCGACTTGCATACACTAGGGAAGATGATCAAAAATATTGGGAGAACAACATGAATGTTGTTTGACAAATAGTATAAGACATAAGAATTTATTTGTAAAAAGAATTTCTTGAAATGGAGCACTACAACGCAAGTTATAGCGAATTGAAGTACGAATAGAATTTGAATTCCATAAAGGTCAAAAGTATTTGAATTGGAGCATGGTTGTTATGAATAGAAAGTACATAACACAACTGTTTAGGGGCAAAATAAATCAATGGAAAAGGTGCTACTGTTTGCAAGGTAAGATCAAATGAATGTTCGAATACAAATCTGAATCGCTCAAATTTGTAAGGTTCAAAGGTCGAAACTAATGATGCTACTGGATATAGGAGATCAACATGAACATGCAGAAGAAAAGAATTACTAGATTTGAAATAGCGGATCAAAAGATACAAATACTTCAATATAACATTGAATCAGCTTAGAACGATGTGAACACTTTTGGGCACTAATAGATAAATCTGATTTGATCAAAATTATAAGTTGAAAAGTTAAAACTAATGATACAAACGGGAAGATTACTTTGATACGAATCCGATGCAATTGGATTCATCTAAAAAGGAGCTACGGATAAAAAGATATGATCAAAAGAAGTTTGAATATGAATCTGAACAAATTTCGAAATTTAAAAATTCAAAAAGTTGATATGATAGGTTCACCGGATAGGTGGGATCAATACAAAACTCTAGGTATTGGTTTCATCTAATTCGGATAAACGAGTAAAAAGTTATGGCTATTTAAAAAATCAGGGCCAAGCTGTTTTACGAAAGAAAAGTGCTATGTCTAAAAGAATTCTAGTACTAATGTATAAATACGAAGACTAATTAATATATCTAATTACTCTACCGTATACTAGTGTAGGAATACTAGTCTAGAAATAATAAACTACGGGAGTATAAAAAAAATACGAAGAGAAATACCTTTAGAGATAATTCCAAACAGGAGACGACTTCGAGAAATCCCGCCGAAGAGAAGAGAACATTTTTATTTAATAAACCTAGTCAAACCAAAAGATTGATTTAACCCAAAATAGATGATTTTTGGATGCTCCTATGAGTCTATATTTATAGGTGGAAAGAAGGTCTAAAAGTCATTCGGTAGGCAATGTGGGACTAAACATAGACGAAAAGAGGAGAAAAGGAGGGACCAAATGCCCATGGGCTAAGTAAATTTCGGCCAGCCCACAGGCAAGTCCGGCCAGCCCATTTTTCTTCCCCGGATGAACAGTGTTTCCTCGTGAATAGTGTCTTTTTTTATTTTTGAAAATACAGCGAAAAAAATATAAACGAAATTAAGAGAATATTTTATACAGGCATATTATATATCAAAATTTCCAGAATAAAATGTCCTACAACATGAACATTATATTTTTCACAAAATAAAAACTTTATAAAACTTTATTTTTTTAAAATTCAATAAAATCCAAATTTTGTCTTTAAAATTTTTGGCACTATTTTTCTTCTGACTTTTAATTTTTTTTGGGGGGGGGGGGGCGTCATGTTACCTCCTCTCTTTCTTGCTTGGCAAGTATATTGTCAGGAAAAAAATTGTGCTTGAAATATTGTGCCAAAAATAAAATTCACATCAAAAACCAAAGGAAAAAAATCAATGCCACATTCATTCAAATTCTTTATAGTTGAAGAAGTCATGTCATCTTCTCTCACTGATATTAAATGGATGAATTTGAATTCAAAAGAAAATGGGAAAGTCATTTTATTCCCTCTCATTCAAAAGTTTTAAAAAAGTTTCAAATTCCACTCAAGTTTCAATCACTCAAACAAACAAACAATGAATCTAATAATTATATTAACATTCCAAAATTTATAATTTTGGGATGTTACATCTTCTTTCGTAGTTGCGGATGCTTGCGAGAGGGGTTAATCATAAGTGGGATGCTTGTCCAAGTAAGGGCAGTAGCCAAGCGCCGGTCCACCCACATATCAAACTATCAAAGTAACGAACGTGAATCATATGAACATGATGAAACTAGCATGACAGAAATTCCCGTGTGTCCTCGGGAGCATTTTTCCTCTTATAAGACTTTGTTCAGGCTTGTCCCTTGCTACAAAAGGGATTGGGCCACTTTGCTGCACCGTTGCTACTACTTGTTACTTGTTACTTTTCACCTGCTACGTTTCACCTCACTACGCCATCACTTGTTACCGCTACTTTCAATGCTTGCAGTTATTACCTTGCTGAAAACCGTTTGTCACAGCCTTCTGCTCCACGTTGGGTTCGACACTCTTACTTATCGAAAGGACTACGATTGATCCCCTATACTTGTGGGTCATGAATCATCACAAGGGTTGAGAAGACCCTTAGCGCAGGGCGCGACAACTCTACCGAGCAACATAGCCGCCTCACCGCTGAGAGGCTACAGCGCACCACACAAGAAGATCATCGGTGGTGCTTCATAGTGCAAAACATGCGCGTCCGTGCCGAGAGGACAAGGCGCATTGCACAACAATATTGATGGAGGGACGTAGAGAGAGAGAGGCGCGATGCGCGGCATAGCAAGAGCGGTTCCATCCCCGCTTGCCTGCTATCCCACCCGACATGACCTTGCAACTGTGCCCAAGGCACATCACTAGCCCGATTTCTCGCCAGGAATGGGCAGCGACCGTCTACGCCGTACTTGCATGAGCGCGGCCACACCGTACTTGCACTGTTCGCCGGCCGGGCCGTTCGCATGGGTCGCTCCGTTTGCCTTGTCCGCGGTCCCCTCCATGCTAATGGGCTGGTTGATAGGCTCGAGCGCCTCCTTGGAATAGGCGTCCAACGGGGAGCACAAGAATAAAATGGCCGTCGCATCCTCGATATGGTAATCTCCGACGAAATTGCCAGCTTGAAGCTTGAGATCACGCTCCAGCTGTACCGTGAGCGTGAAAACCGCATGGACATACGCCTGACCGAGTTCATGCGGAGCCAAAAGTTTTCGTAGGTTAGGATGGTAGCCATGGACCTGTTTTATTTTGTTGAATTGTTTTGATGTCGATCCCAATTGAAAGCACAATTTCTCCCTAAGGTGGTTTTGATAATTGATCACAACATATGCATCATTGGACTAATCATTCTATCCAAGTATATTTCAGAAAAGTTCAAAAGATACATTGTCTAAAGGTTTATGTGAAGATGCCCCTTGATGCAAGAAAGGAATAAGATTGGCCCAAGCTTCAAGCTAGAAGACTCTTCATTTTATATTTGTGAGAAATCACTTTTGAGTCCATAGGAAAGACAATACTATTAAAAGGGGGTGAGGTATTAAAATTAACTGGTTGCTCAAGTGCTCATAGATAGCCACCAGAAAAACCCAGTCATTTTCCCACATAACCATTCTGTCCAAAGCCACATACACAAAATCGTTGCGACCAACATTCCCATTTCGGCCCTACCAATTTTCAACCCAGACAAAACCCTAGCCAAACCCACCATTTCAGTGCAACCGATTCTGCATCGGTGCTACCGAGTTCAGGTGACCAACCTTCTGTTGCCTCGGTACACGAAATCGGAATTTCCGAGTTTGGGTATCGGTGTCATCGAGTTGGGTCATGTGACTGTTAGCCACCTTTTCGGTTCCACCGAGTTGTGTATATCGATCTCACAGAGATTCAAAAGTTGCTGCCTTCTATGAAAGTCGGTACCACCGAGTTTATGATTTCGGTGTCACCGAGTTGGTCACCTTAGGTGTAACAGTTGGATTTTGGGTGCTGCCTAGATATACCCCTCCACCTACCTGTCATTCGAAGAGGAAGCACTCAGAACACACACTTCATTGCCAGATCCATTTTTCTGAGAGAGAGCCACCTACTCATGTGTTGAGATCAAGATATTCCAATCCAATCATTTGAAACTTGATCTCTAGCCTCCTCAAGTTGCTTTCCACCAAATCAATCTCTCCTACCCATGCCCAATCTGCGAGAGAGTGAATGAGTGTTGAGGAGACTATCTTGAGAAGCACAAGTGCAAGGAGTTCATTGTTCTACCACATCTACTACCTTTTGGACGGTGGCGCCCCATAGATTCGTTAGGTGTCGCTTGGGAGCCTCGTACTTCATGTTGTGGAGTTGAACCAAGATGGTTGTAAGGGCAAGGAGATCGCCTAAAAGCAATCAATGATGATCTTCGAAAGAAGAGTTCCTCTTATCTAGCCAAACGACTACTCTTGTCTACTTTTGTTCTACAAGTTAAACCTAAGAACACTAGTAACATATGCTAGAAAGTTTCTTCATCTAGTAACAACAATGCTAAAGTTAAATCTAATGATGTTGTCGCTAGTAGCACTCTTGATTACACTAATGACTCTCTTAGCCAAGTTACACTTGAGCAATAAAATGATGTATTGAAAGGGACTATAGAGAGAGGTGTTTTCAAGACTTGCCGGAAGTAAGCAATTTGAGGAAATTGTGCGCAAGCAAGGAGGTCATCGAAATAAACAAGGTGTTGGCTACTTCAATGCCAAAGGAGATGTTCGGGAAGGAAGTCCATATCCCACTCCCAAGTTTGTTCCTCAAAAGGATAAATATGATCCTACTTCTCCCAAGGGAACAAGCTCTCAAGATGGCCTTCCACCACAAGACCTCAAGGGCAATGGAAAGCTTCAACATGAGCTTGACTTATTTGAAGACGAAGCCCAAGCCAATGTCAAGTGAATTCCCAAGGACTCTACTAGCACTACCTCATCTAGTGCTACCACAACTCTTATTCATTTTGGCTAGAACTATATACAATCAACCTCAACCGTATGCATTAGTTCAAGGAGTCACACATTCCTTCAAAGGTAAGCAAGGGACAAGGTAATTAATGTATCTTTGGACATCATCCCATATGTATTTCACTCCATGTCCATAGATATTTTTGCCAACTCAAGATGATCTTCATCAACATTGAGCATCCACCACTACTTCACCTACTTGAAGTCTTCTACGACAAAACCCAAGGTTAGTTTATCCCTCTTAGGGGGATGTCATATCAAGTGGGAGATTTACTTCTAAGTCTTGAGTATAAGAATCTCCTAAGGATATGAACACATTAATGCTTTATGTAAAAGTGGTAACTCCAGTTGTGCTTAAACGATGAGTATGACCTATGATCAAGTATTCTTACTTGGATCCTATGTAAATATACTCATATATAGATGACTTCGTCATTGCCAAAGTGCTTGATAGATGCTAGGATGTTTGTGCATGTTCACTATGTTTTTCCTATCATCTTATTGTGTGAGCATGTTGGTCTGCATATTTTGCTCATTTGAGGACATCCAATTGTTGTTATTTGGCTTTTGATTTATCATTTGCAAATTGGATGGACAAGAATGCCTAGGATCCTTCTGTAGCTATCTATGCTTTCTCGTCTCAAGTTCTATTCATGCTACATCACAAAACTTGAACAAGCACTTTTTGATCCCTCTGTGTGAAGGAGCACTTGGAGTTTCGTATCGTAAGGGGCTGCATTCCAAAACCTCTTTGTGAATCTCGGTGAAACCAAGCCCACAAACTCGGTTCCACCATATTCCAAAGCTGATCAGATTTTCCATCTTGGTACCACCGATATCATAATATCGGTTACACCGAGTTTCCCTGTCAGCTGACAGCAGAGTAACTCGGTGACACCGATATTTTAATCTCGGTGACACCGACAGGGATGGATATATAACTTGGCAGACCAAACCTTTTGAAATTAACTCCTCAAACATCTCGACCCCAAACCCTAACATGCCACACCTGGACCCCTGGTCGTCTCCCTTGCATCCCCTAGGTCCTCCACCACTGGGATTCGCCGCCATTAACGAAATCTTCACCATCATTGCTGCCGTAGTCGGACCGCCACCAAGCTAGGGTACAGATCCGCCTTCTCTTGCACTCCATTGATCAATCTCATGCGCATTAGAACCTTTTATCCATAATCCACATTGTGCAATCCTTCCTCTCCACCAAAAAATCCCGTAGCATAGAGAACAACAAAATTTTGGATCTGATCTCCCGCAGCATGCAACTAGGTGAGACCGAGTTGGTGAAATCGGTTCCACCGATTTCAGTTTTAAGGTTCCTAAGAAGCATCTCGGTGAGACCGAGTAGTTCTTTTCGGTGACACTAAAAAGACTACCAAGTCTCTGTTAGTCGAGTATTTGATCTCGGTGACTCCGAAATGACCAACCCGGTGCTACTGATTTATGTTCTACAGAAGATCATACCCTAAGTTTCCGAATTCAATTTTTGAAAAATTCTTCTATGTTTTGTGATGCTCAACCCTTCTGCTCTTCTATATCTTTTTCACATGCTTGTCTGCTGGTCTATTGGTTGCTTGTTTGATAGTCTGCTTTGGCTACCGGTATGCATGATTCAGAGGATAGCCAGAATAACTTCATGGAGAACAGTGGTGAGATGGACTCAGGTACAAATCCTCGGAGGACAGATTCTGACCCTGGTTCCCCCAGCTCTAAGGGCTTGCCCAAGGCAGCCACAAGGTCAAGGAATAAGCCTAATTCAAATGAAGAAGATTCAGACTTTGTGCAAGAGGAAACTTCTGCTCCTGAGAAACAAAAGGAGAAGCCTCCTGTCAAGAAGGGTGTGAGGAAAGAGTATGCTAAGCGTGCTGATGTTAGAGCCCCCAACTCTGCAAGAAAAGATACTTCTATTGAGAAACCTGCTAAGAAGCCAGGTGTGAAGAGAGCCAGGAAGAGAGTGATCCATGTCATTGGGAGACAAACCTCTATGTTTGAAGACTTAGAAGATGCTGGTGAAGAAGATGAAATCCCAGCTGATGCTCCTTCTGCTCCTCCTTAGAAGAAGAAGCTCATGGTAGATGCCATGCCGAGGACAACTGCTCCAAATCCTGCTACTAAGGCTAAGAAGGTTGTAACTCCCAAGAGGACTACAAAGGATATACCTACAGTTGCTAAGGAGAAAGGCCCTGCTTCTAGTGCCTTTGCTGCAGAGAAAGAAGAGGATGCACCCGTCCTCATGAAGCCAGACCTCATTTTCCGTTGCATAATGCTACTCACCGAGTAGCTGAAGATATGAAGAATAGGAAAGATGCAGGACCTAGGAAGTGGAGAGTTGCAGATCCATATGCCATAAGGAGAAGGACTACTGTTGATCCAAGGTTCCACACTAAGGAACAACAAGACTTCTATGAGACTGTTCTGTTTGACAAAAGTTTAGCTGTTAGTGACATGAGATATGTTGACTGGCCTTACATAAAAGAAAATGAAGATTACTTTCCCCATGTGCAAGAAAATTTCAAGTCAGTGGACATTGACGAGTTTTTTGGGAGAAAGATGACCTCATGGAAAGATGAGCTGATCATGCAATTTTACTCCACTATTCATTTCTATGCTGATGGTTCTGTTATCTAGATGACTGATGGACACAAGTATGAATCCACAATTGATGAATGCGCCACTATCATTGGTGCCCATGAGCAGAAAGAAGATGATCTGGATGTATACTCTGAGTTGAAGATGAGTCAGAACTCCATGTCCAACATGTAGAAGCCAATTCCTCAAAAGTTCTTGGCAACTCACAAGTTTGGCTCAGTGTACTTCTTGCAAGCAGGGATACCCACTACCAATACCATTATGAGATACACCTTGATGCTTAAATCAGGTGATGAAAAAATGATTAGATGCCATTCCATCAACATGCTGCACCATGTAGACTCTCACACTTGTTTTAAGGTGATGGATTTGATAGTAGAGACTATCAGGAGGACTGCTGCATATCAGAAAAGATCCTGTGGATATGCCCCTTACATTTAGATGCTTATCAATGACAAGCTAGGCAAGCATGCATATCTACTTGATCGTCCCCATTTGCCCCTTCAGCCTGAATTTGAAGATAATGAAGTGGTGATGGATGACAATGATCCCAGCTCAGCTACAACTAGAGAGGCAGTAGAGGCAGCAGAAGCTACGGCTGCTAGGAATGTACCACCAACAGTTCCATGGCTCAGAACTCTAGCTGAGCAAATGACATTTCTTGTAAGCTATGTCCAGTGAATGGAGAAGACCATATCAGAGATTATGCTGAATCAAAAGAGTTTGGAGAGAATCGTGGAAACCAAAATCCATGATTTGGATGTCAAAGTGACAGAGATGGCTGCTAGTGTAGAACAGCTCAAACATGAAGTTGATAGGGTGAAGATACCCAATTCTACTAGTGATGATGAAGAGTCACCTCCTTGCACTACCACTCAGTTCAACACCAGGCCTAGGTCAGATGTTGTGCCAGTTCAGGAAACAAGACCAACTTCATCAGCATAGGCATCCGCACCTTTCAGCTCCAGCACCAGCTCAAGCTCAAGCACCTCTAGTTTCAACACCTCCAGCTCCACGAACCTCAGGTGAAGCCTTTTTCGATGCTCTCCTATACACTCCATCAACAACTACCGGAGGAGATAGATCCCAGAGAGACGATTAGCTCTATATTTTTGAACTTTTTGGTAAATTGTTGCCAAAGGGGGAGAAATGTATAGATCATAGGGCTTCGAGAGAGAGAGAGGGAGAGCTTTTGACTTTATTTGCTCTCATTTTGGTTTTACAAAACTTTGGTCTTTTGGATGACCTTATACTTGTTCCTATGTTTGATCATACTCTTTGCTTGGTTGATGCTACATTATTATATTTAATCTATCTATGTGATGATCATTCACTTATCTTTTTGGTGTCATGTGCATTACTATTCATTCATATCATGTATGCGCATCACCAAGAAGTATGTGACATGGAAGACTGACCCCATATCCTAATGGATTGTGCATTTTCATTCAAACGCAAATTATAAATAATGCACAAATTTAGGGGGAGCTCTTGCTTTTCACATACTTCTCAAAGCATCGATGCTAATCATTGATTATATCTTTGGTCGAAGCTTTGATCTATATGTTGTCATCAATTACCAAAAGGGGGAGATTTAAAGCACAATTGCTCCCTAAGGTAGTTTTGGTAATTGATCACAACATATGCATCATTGGACTAATGATTCTATCCAAGTATATTTAAAAAAAGTTCAAAATATGCATTGGCTAAAGGTTTATGTGGAGATGCCCCTCGATGCAAGAAAGGAATAAGACTGGCCCAAGCTTCGAGCTAGAAGACTCTTCATTTTATATTTGTGAGGAATCACTTTTGAGTCCATAGGAAAGCCAATACTATTAAAAGGGGGCGAGGTATTAAAATGAACTACTTGCTCAAGTGCTCATAGATAGCCACCAAAAATGCCCAGTCATTTTCCCACATAAC
Organism: Hordeum vulgare subsp. vulgare; assembly: GCF_904849725.1. NCBI lineage: Eukaryota > Viridiplantae > Streptophyta > Magnoliopsida > Poales > Poaceae > Hordeum > Hordeum vulgare. The sequence continues at coordinate 539,852,467 of NC_058521.1, forward strand.
CATTCTGTCCAAAGCCACAGACACAAAATTGGTGCCACCAACATTATCATTTCGGCCTGATACGTCCATTTTGCATCATGTTTTCATGTTGATATTTATTGTTTCTTGGGCTGTTATTTCACTTCACGGTACAATTCTTATGCCTTTTCTCTCTTATTTTGCAAGGTTTACATGAAGAGGGAGAATGCCGGCAACTGGAATTCTGGCCTGAAAGTGGAGCAAAGTTGAGATACCTATTCTGCGCAACTCCAAACGCCGTAAAAATCAACGAGGATTTTTTATCTGATTTATCAAAAATGCTGGGCGGAAGAAGTGCCAGAGGGGAGCGTGCAGGTGGCCACAAGCCTGCACGGCGCAGCCACCCCCCCCATGCCGCGCCATGAGGGCTTGTGGGCAGCCTGCAGGCCCACTTGCCCCCCTCTTTTGCTATATGAAGGGTTTCGTCCAGGAAAAAATCGAGGAGGAGATTTTTCGGGGATTCGCCGCCGCCATGAGGCGGAACTTGAGCAGAACCAATCTAGAGCTCCGGCAGGACGATCTTGTCGGGGAAATTCCCTCCCGGAGGGGGAAACCGTCGTCATCGTCATCAGCAACACTCCTCTCATCGGAGGGGACTCGTCACCATCAACATGTTCATCAGCACCATCTCATCTCCAAACCCTAGTTCATCACTTGTAACCAATCTCCGTCTCGCGACTCCGATTGGTACTTGTAAGGTTGCTAGTAGTGTTGATTACTCTTTGTAGTTGATGCTAGTTGGATTATTTGGTGGAAGAGTTTATGTTCAGATCCTTGATGCTACTCATTACCTCCCTGGTCATGAATATGATTATGCTTTGTGAGTAGTTACTTTTGTTCCTGAGGACATGGGATAAGTCATGCTAATAGTAATTATGTGAATTTGGTATTCGTTCGGTAATTTGATATGTTGTATGTTGTTTTTCCTCTAGTGGTGTTATGTGAACGTCGACTACATAACACTTCACCATTATTTGGGCCTAGAGGAAGGCATTGGCAAGTAGCAAGTAGATGATGGGTTGCTAGAGTGACAGAAGCTTAAACCCTAGTTTATGCGTTGCTTCGTAAGGGGCTGATTTGGATCCACTAGTTTAATGCTATGGTTAGACTTTGTCTTAATTCTTCTTTCGTAGTTGCGGATGCTTGCGAGAGGGGATAATCATAAATGGGATGCTTGTCCAAGTAAGGGCAGTACCCAAGTGCCGGTCCACCCACATATCAAACTATCAAAGTAACGAACGCGAATCATATGAACATGATGAAACTAGCATGGCAGAAATTCCCGTGTGTCCTCGGGAGCGTTTTTCCTCCTATAAGACTTTGTCCAGGCTTGTCCCTTGCTACAAAAGGGATTGTGCCACTTTGCTTCACCGTTGCCACTTTTGTTACTTTTTGCTTGCTACGAATCATCTCTCCACACAATCACTTGTTACCGATAATTTTAGTGTTTGCAGATATTTCCTTGCTGAAAACCACTTGTCAGATGCTTATGCTCCTCGTTGGGTTCGACACTCTTACTTATGGAAAGGACTACGATTGATCTCCTATACTTGTGGGTCATCAAGACTTTTTTCTGGTGCCGTTGCGTGGGAGTGAAGCGCCTTTGGTAAGTGGAACTTGGTAAGGAAACATTCATATAGTGTGCTGAAATTTATGGTCACTTGTCACTATAGATACTAATCCTTTGAGGGGCTTGTTCGGGGTATCTTCACCTCGAACGGAAGCATAAATAGTTGCTCCTCAACCTGCTGCACCTACTGAAAATATTTTGCTTTGAATTTCCTTCGGGTATGCTTGAGAAACTGCTGGCTAATCCTTTTACAGTTGATGGAACATCACATCCAGACTTGCATTTGATCTATGTAGATGAAGTTTGTGGTCTATTTAAGCTTGCAGGTTTGCCCGAGGATGAGGTCAAGAAGAGGGTCTTTCCTTTATCTTTGAAAGATAAGGTGTTGACATGGTATAGGCTATGTGATGATACTGGATCATGGGACTACAAGCGGTTAAAATTGGAATTTCATCAAAAGTTTTATCCTATGCATTTAGTACATCGTGATCGGAATTATATTTATAATTTTTGGCCTCGTGAAAGAGAAAGCATCGCTCAAGCTTTGGGGAGGCTTAAATCAATGCTATATTCATGCCCCAATCATTAGCTCTCGAGAGAAATTATCATTCAGAACTTCTATGCTCGGCTTTCTCATGATGATCGCACCATGCTTGACACTTCTTGTACCGGTTCTTTTATGAAGAGAGATATTGACTTCAAATGGAATTTATTGGAGAGAATTAAACGCAACTCTGAAGATTTGGAGCTTGAAGAAGGTAAGGAGTCAGGTATGAATTTCACGTTTGATTGCGTTAAATCCTTTGTTGAGGCAAATACCTTTAGTGACTTTAGCGCTAAGTATGGACTTGACTCTGAGATAGTAGCTTCATTGTGTGAATCCTTTGCTGCTCATATTGATCTCCCGAAAGATAAGTTGTTTAAATATCATCCTCCTTTAGAAGTCAATGTAGTTAAACCCACTCCAGTTGAAGAGAAATCCATTGCCTATAATGATCCTGTTGTTCCCAGTGCTTACATTGAGAAACCACCTTTCCGTGTTAGGATAAAGGATCATTCTAAAGCTTCAACTGTGATACGTAGAGGCTATATTAGAACACCTACACCCCCTGAGCAAATTAGATTTGAACCTAGCATTGCTATTATCAAAGATCTTTTGTCCGACGATGTTGAGGGACATAATATTCACTTCTGTGAAGATGCTGCTAGAATTGCTAAACCTCACGCTAGAGACAAACATAGGCCTGTTGTTGGCATGCCTGTGGTTTCTGTTAAGATAGGAGATCATTGTTATCATGGCTTATGTGACGTGGGTGCTAGTGTTAGTGTAATACCTCAATCCTTATACGATGAAATCAAAGATGAGATTGCACCTGTTGAGATAGAGCCTATTGATGTCACTATTCAGCTTGCCAATAGAGATACTATCTGCCCTATGGGAATTGTTAGGGATGTTGAAGTCTTGTGTGGTAAAATGAAGTATCCTGTTGATTTCCTCGTTCTTGCTACTGCACAAGACAACTTTTGTCCCATCATATTTGGCAGACCCTTCCTCAATACTGTCAATGCTCATATTGACTGTGAGAAGCAAACTGTCACTGTTGGCTTTGAAGGTGTGTCACATGAGTTCAATTTCTCTAAGTTTGGTAGACAACCTCATGAAAAGGAGTTGCCTAGTAGGGATGAAACTATTGCCTTAGCTTCTATTGCCGTGCCTCCTACTGATCCCTTAGAGGAATACTTGCTTGAGCATGAAAATGATATGCATATGGATGAAAGGGATGAGATAGATATAATTGTCTTAGAACAATATCCAATCCTTAAGAATAATCTTCCTGTTGAACTACTTGGGGATCCACCCCCACCAAAGGGTGATCCTGTGTTCGAGCTTAAATAGTTGCCTGATACTCTTAAGTATGCCTATCTTGATGAAAAAGAGATATATCCTGTTATTATTAGTGCTAGCCTCTCAGAGCATGAAGAAAAGAAGTTACTAAAAACTCCGAGGAAGCATCGTGCTGCTATTGGATATACTCTTGATGATCTTAAGGGCATTAGTCCTACTCTATGCCAGCACAAGATTAAAACCGATCCTGATTTCAAACCAGTTGCTGATCATCAAAGGAGATTAAATCCTAAGATGAAAGAAGTAGTGAGAAAAGAAATACTAAAACTCCTGGAAGCAGGTATCATTTATCCTGTTGCTCACAGCGATTGGGTGAGTCCGGTGCATTTCGTCCCCAAGAAAGGAGGCATTACCGTTGTCCCTAATGATAAGGATGGATTGATTCCACAGAGGATTATTACTGGCTATTGGATGGTGATCGATTTTAGGAAACTGAATAAAGCCACTAGGAAAGATCATTACCCTTTGCCTTTTATTGACGAAATGCTAGAAAGGTTGTCCAAACACACACACTTCTGCTTTCTAGACGGTTATTCTGGTTTCTCCCAAATACCAGTTGCACAATCTGATCAGGAGAAAACCACTTTCACCTGTCCTTTCGGTACCTTTGCTTATAGACGTATATCTTTTGGCTTATGTAATGCACCTGCCACCTTTCAAAGATGTATGATGGCTATATTCTCTGACTTTTTTGAAAATATTGTCGAGGTTTTCATGGATGACTTCTCCGTTTACGGGTCTTCCTTTGATGATTGCCTCAACAACCTTGATCGAGTTTTGCACAGATGTAAAGACACCAATCTTGTCTTGAATTGGGAGAAGTGCCACTTTATGGTTAATGAAGGCATCGTCCTAGGACATAAAATTTCCGAAAGAGGTATTGAAGTCGGTAAGGCTAAGGTTGATGCAATCGAGAAAATGCCATACCCCATAGATATCAAAGGTATAAGAAGTTTCCTTGGTCATGCTGGTTTCTATAGAAGGTTCATTAAAGACTTCTCTAAGATTTCTAGGCCTCTTACCAATCTCTTACAAAAGGATATTCCTTTTGTCTTCGATGATGATTGTGAGGAAGCCTTCGAAATATTTAAGAGGGCTTTGATAACTGCACCTATTGTTCAACCACCTGCTTGGAACTTACCTTTTGAGATCATGTGTGACACTAGTGATTATGCTGTTGGTGCTGTTCTAGGGCAAAGAGTCGATAAGAAGTTGAATGTTATTCACTATGCTAGTAAAACTCTAGACAGTGCCCAAAGAAACTATGCCACTACGGAGAAGGAATTTTTAGCAGTCATGTTTGCATGTGAAAAGTTTAGGTCTTACATAGTTGATTCGAAAGTCACTATTCACACTGATCATGCTGCTGTTAAGTACCTCATGGAGAAGAAAGACGCTAAACCTAGACTTATCAGATGGGTTCTCTTGCTACAAGAATTTGATTTGCACGTTGTCAACAGAAAGGGTGCTGATAACCCAGTAGCAGATAACTTGTCTAGGTTGGAGAACGTTCTTGATGACCCACAACCTATTGATGATAGCTTTCCCGATGAGCAATTGAATGTCATCAATGCTTCACGTAGTGCACCGTGGTATGCTGATTATGCAAACTATATCGTTGCCAAATACATACCACCTAGTTTCACGTACCAGCAAAAGAAGAAATTCTTCTTTGACTTGAGACCCTACTTTTGGGATGATCCTCACCTTTATAAGGAAGGAGTAGATGGTGTTATTAGATGTTGTGTACCTGAACAGGAACAGGGATAGATCCTACAAAAGTGTCACTCCGAGGCCTACGTAGGACACCATGCGGGAGATAGAACTGCACACAAGGTATTGCAATCAGGTTTCTATTGGCCCACTCTCTTCAAGGATGCCCGTAAGTTTGTCTTGTCTTGTGACGAATGTCAAAGAATAGGTAATATTAGCAAACGTCAGGAAATGCCTATGAACTATTCACTTGTCATTGATCCATTTGATGTCTGGGGCTTTGATTATATGGGACCTTTTCCTAAATCTAAAGGGTATACTCACATCTAAGTTGCTGTTGATTACGCCACTAAGTGGGTAGAAGCTATCCCCACTAGTAGTGCTGATCACAACACCTCTATCAAGATGCTAAAAGAAGTTATCTTCCCTAGATTTGGAGTCCCTAGATATCTAATGACCGACGGTGGTTCACACTTCATTCATGGTGCTTCCCGTAAAATGCTTGCTAAGTACGATGTCAACTATAGAATTGTGTCTCCCTATCACCCTCAGTCCAGTGGTCAAGTAGAGCTAAGTAATAGAGAGATTAAACTGATTCTGCAAAAGACTGTCAACAGGTCTACAAAGAATTGGTCTAAGAAGCTCGATGATGCACTGTGGGCTTATAGGACTGCCTATAAGAATCCCATGGGCATGTCTCCGTACAAAATGGTGTATGGTTGCTTACCTCTTGAGCTAGAGCATAAAGCTTATTGGGCAATCAAAGAGCTCAACTTTGATTTCAAACTTGCTGGTGAGAAGAGGTTATTTGATATTAGCTTGCTTGATGCGTGGAGAACTCAGGCATATGAGAATGCCAAGTTGTTCAAAGAGAAGGTGAAGAGGTGGCATGATAAGAGGATACAAAAGCATGAGTTCAAAGTAGGTGATTATGTCTTGCTATATAACTCTTGTTTAAGATTCTTTGCAGGCAAGCTTCTCTCTAAATGGGAAGGTCCCTATGTTGTTGAGGAAGTATATCGTTCCGGTGCTATCAAGATCAACAACACGGAAGGTAATTGTCCGAGAGTGGTAAATGGGCAGAGAATCAAGCATTACATCTCAGGTACTCCCATAAATGTTGAAAGCAATATCATCAATACCATAACTTCGGAAGAATACCTAAGGGATATTTATTAGCCTGTTTCAGACTCCGAAAATGAAGAGGTATGTGATTATGTAAGAAAACAGAGTCCAAAACTTTTCCAGTAGGAATTTTTCTCCGTTTTGGAATATTTGAAAAAATACAAAAATTGGAAGTAGTCCGGAAAGTGCGCGAGGAGGTGACAAGCCTACACGGCGCGGGCCCACCCCCTGGCCGTGCCGAGAGGGCTTGTGGCCACCTCGTGCGCCTCCCGGACTCTGTTTTCGTGCAGGGTACTCCTTCTGGTCTGGAAAAAATCATTATATATACTCCCATCTGGTTTGACCCCTGCATCACGCAGATTTCCTCTGTTTTTCGTTTTGAGCCTTTTTCTGTTGCAGATCTAGATCGCTATGACTTCCCCAAAATCTCCGAAGGACAAGATCTTCGAGAAGGTCATCAATCCCTACCTCACGGGAGTGCTGCAACACCCTCAATCTATCGAGATTCGTGAGGGGATGTTGCACATCCGTGATGTTGAGGGGCCTAAGAAGACCGGAAGCATGGAGACGAGGCTTAAAGCAATGGAGCAATAAGTCTTCAAGTGCCAAGGGATGGTGGAGCGTGGACTCAACGCCAACCACATGATGATCACGAAGTTCACCAACAAGCACATGATTGATGCCAATGACATTGGGAAGCATCTCTCTAGGCTCTATGACAGGATCGATCAACTCCTGGCCCAGATCTATGACCTGCAGAACCAAAACTGTGAGTATGAGTATAGATTTAAATCAATATGGTTGGCTGCAGATTTGAGGATTCCGGAGACTCGTTCATCTTTCCATGATGGAGCACCTATGCCTTGGAAGACGGAGGATCAAACTCATGTTGCAACAACTCCACCTTCACCACCAAAGGAAGACAGCTGAGCATTGGTATGGGCAATCCCCTTGGCTTGTGCCAAGCTTGGGGGAGTTGCCCCGGTATCGTATCACCATCACATCTTTGGCCTTTACCTTTGTTTTAGTTTTCCTTTTCAGTTTTCTTTTTCTCTAGTAGTTTAAAAGTCTTAGCGTTTAGTCTTGAGTTTTGCTTTGTGTCACCACCGATGTATTCGAGCTCGTGAGCCATATAATAAAGAGTGTCTTAGTTGAAGGTCTTTGCCTCTTGCCATGATCAAAAGAGTGAGAATAGAACAAAAGCATGAAAGGTCAAGTAATGATCTTATGGGAAGTTGTGGGGACCCCGACTTACTAGTCGAGAATCGCCGTGCTCAGTGATCCGAGAGATCAATGCTCACCGAACACAGATACCGAATAAAAGAGTCTTACATCCAAGTACCGATTATTACAACACATGACCGAAGGGTCAAGTTCACAAGAAAGTGCCTAAGGCCAAATCACTCGGATACACCAATAGCGGAAAGCAAAGGGCTAAGCGGGTGCCCATGCCATCAAGCCTACACCGACAGACATTCTGACTTGGAAGCGTCCTAGTTTACAGGGTCGTCTCCGAAGACGTACTCATCTCCAAACTCCGGTCCCTCCATGTCTGGTCAATAACATAACCAGTGGCAAGCCAATGAGTACTTTGAATGTACTCGCAAACAGCCCATGATATAATCAACGAAAGTGAAGGATAACAAGATAATGCATCTTTAGTGTAACTCACCCGGGTGGAATGATCATGAATATGCATCAAGTTAAAGAATTACTCTTGAAGAACAGGTTACAAATATCAATATATATGTCGAGGGCTGAACCATCCGGGTTCACCCTATATGCCAAGTCACCGATCTTGGTCATATCATTGCTATCAAAGCAACACCTTTCTCATCACCACACACACACTCACACTCACACACACTCACACTCACACACACTTGGTTTAAGCGGAAATAACTGGACATAGTTTAAGCAGGATTACCCAACTGTCCTTGACCGTGGACAAGGCTATTCGAATAGTTTACATACTGTAGAGGTAGTACGCTGGACCCACGATATCCGGGAAACTTTCGTGCCATCCACGACTTGCGGTATATCACATACCCGAGGTAAGTACCCAATCAATGCCTTTCCCCTGACGATACTAGACAAAGAGATCCACTCGATTGGTGCCCAGCCCACATGTTGTACATCTTACGAGCACCAACTCTGGACAGTACCAAACATGCGGGGACCAACGGTGTGACTGGAACTGATAAAAATGGCATAGTCGTCCTACCCGGCACGACCCCATCACGAGAGTGACCACATATCACTCCCGCCACTAGTAATGTGGTTCTTTGCTAGCACCGACCAGAGTAATTAACATAGCCTCGTCCCATAAGGGGTAACATGGTCGTATTGGTAAGGTTGGGACGGTCGGCACATCATAAATCTAATCCCATTTCCGAAACCATACTCACACAAATACCGGGTGCATCACTTCACCAAAAGTGACCAACTAACTCATCATCACCCTTGGGCATTAGTGGCACCCGACGAGGTTTTCATAAACTCTTGCTTTATGACAACAACATGCTCATGATGTTACTACTTCTATCTTTACTTGTCAACATGGTATTAGCATGACCCTCAAGGGGTAGGGTCAAGCTCAATGCATGTGCTCCGGGGAGCCTTCGGTAAAATCATATCAAGTGATTACCGGCACTTATGATCATATGCAATGGGATTACTTGCTATTTTAACATGCAAAGTAACATATGCTCAGTCATGGTCAAAGGGCTGCTTGCCTTGGTCAGCTATGTATCCGGGGTGTTCGAGGTGTTCCGCTCCGATTACCTCGTCACACGGATTTTCTATCGTCGATAAAACAGTAAATAAGAAATAGCTCACACAGAAACAGTCCACAAAGTTATTTTAAAAATGTTCTCTATTACTGATAAATCTAAGGTATCATTTAAAAAATATTTGCCTTAGTTTTTCTTGAAGTAATATTTTTGAAATCAACCAAACAGAAGCAAAACTATTCCAATTTAGTCCTTTTTATTAATATAAAATAGAATAGTTGTTGGAAAAATTCATCCAAGCATATCATTAAATACTACACATTTTTAGATGAATAACAGTGGAGGAATTATATTTTTACACTGGTTAAATGATTTTATAAAAATCCTAGAAACCAGGGTTTAAAAATAAAAGAAAAACCGGCTAACTCCTGGCCTGGCTCGGCCCAGAGCTAGGCTGGCCCATGGCCAGCTGACAGCCTGCCCAGGCGCGCGCGCTGTCAGGTTTGAACCTGACGCGCGGGGCCCTGCGGTCAGCGGCCGAGGTCAGCGTGGGGGAGGAGGCAGGGCCACCGACAGGTGGGGCACACCTGTCGGGGTCGTCTCCTACCTCCAGCCAGAGAAGAGGAGGAGGACGCCGACGAGGTTGCCGACGCGCTCATGCCCAATGAACACAGGAGTGGGTTCGCCTTGCTGTCGCCTACCTGCTGGTGGTCGAAACAACGACGGGGAGGCAGGGGTTCGCCGACGACGAGGAGGTCGTGGCGGAGGAGTTTCGGGAGGTGGTCGAGGGGGTGGCTAGAGACACGGAAAAGCTCGGGCGAGTTGGCGGAAAGCTTCCTGGGATCGAGGGGGTTAGTTTGGTGGGTTGAGGGGCGTAGGAGCCATCGTGTAGCCGGAGATCGACCGGATTTCCGAGGCGGAGGGGCCTCGATCAATCTCGAGCACCGGGGCTCTGCTGGTTTGCTGGGGTGGCTAGGGAGGTACTAGTGATCGTGGTGAAGCTATCTGAGGGGTGCTGGAGCGAGCGGGAGGGCTATTTATAGGCCCACGACGGTGTGCAGATTCGGGAGCGCCGGTGACTCACCGTGGTGTGCATGGCGGCACAGAGAGAGGTTAGGGTCGAAACCACGGTCTCAGGACGTGGTTTTGGACTGCCCGAACCATCTGCAGCAGAGAGAGAGAGAGACAGAGGATTCGAGCATTCGTGGCCGCACAACCTTGGCCAGTTCTGGTGCATGCAGGCACGCGTCGCGCGAGCTCTAGCGCGGGAGAGGAGGGGCCCTGAGGCTTGCTCAATGCAGAAGGGTTGTCGGGGAATAGGTTGGACATCTCGGGGGAGGCTGGAACTGGCCGAGGGCGTCGCCCCCACCTCAGTGACTCCCTGTAGCGCGCCCAGAGCGCAGTTTTGGCATGCCACGGCATGCTGGTGCGCTCTGAGGCACTTTGGACGTGTCTAGCATGTCCTGGCACTTGTTGGGTGTGTGGCTAGCCATTTGGTTCTTGTGGGAGCTTCGACTGGTCAAGGGGGGCAAGAAATACTGGTGATGTCAGTCATGAACTGAGATCTAAATTGGGGTTTTTGGCCTTTCCACTTTGAACCAGTGTGGGGCCGGTTGACTGGGGTTAGACACATGTGCTGGCCACTTAATCTAAGAGTTTGAAGCAAAGGAGTTTGGTTTAGTTGTGGCTAAGGTGGCTTTTTCCTATCTGTCAGAAGGTGTTCGACAGTTGCTTAAGGGGGTTGCACCCCACCACTGATGCTGCAACTTAACATGGTTGGGTTTGGTGGTAAACCATGGAGTTTTACCAATTTTGAGCTCCAAAGGACAAGTTTAGCTTTGTAAACTTGAAAACACTCCAATATGACCAGATCTGTCCCTTCCAAAGGGAGTGTGGGCAAACTAAGTCCCACAAATCCCATTTTTGTTGTGGAACCCTCATTTGAGGTATTAGGCACTCCTCCAAAGTTTCAGCATCATTGGACAAACTTTTCTATGTAGAGTTGCTCTAACTTGATTCTCGACAAACATGGTTTTTGGGGTATTTGGGGTCCTTGTCCACCTTTGATCAAGGAGAAACTTTATGTGGACACCAAACAAGGTTTAGGGATATCACTGGAATTTTCTAGGAATTTATTGAGAATATTTTCTTTGGAAATATTTCAAAATGTCAAAACAGACAGAATTATCTTTCAAAGTTTTAATCAATAAATATAATATAAAATGTGGTTTAAAATCCTATGTATGGATAATATATGTCCTTCCGATCATCTCTAAATTTAATCAGATTTTTCTAAAGCAGAAAAGTATCCATGTTGGAATACCAATTCTGGCCTTAGAAATGGACAGGTTATTTAATTAGGAAACTAATCAAAAAAATAATTATTTTTGTGGTTTTGAAATATAAAGATAGGTGAAAATCATATTACCAAATATGAGTGGAAGCACTCCTTGCTATCAAGGACATGAGTGCAATCTCAAGGTGGTTTTACTTGGGTCACAAATAAGCAAGGGTTTTTGAAATCAGTATAATACCAAAGACTTTAGGGTTTTAAATCCTCACATGATCACACATACAAGCATACAATGTCAATCATGGCACTCACAACACTAGTTTTGAAAAAGTTTTAACAAGCTCAGAGTTTCACAATACAGACAAGTGATAGCAAAAATAGGGTGTGACAGACCTATCCCCCTTACAAGAATCTCATCCCCGAGATTCCTAAGCTAGGTGCTAAAAAGGTTTGGAAACTCAGATCGGAGATAGTCTTCACGCTCCCATGTAGCTTCGGCTTCGGTGTGGTTGCTCCATTGAACCTTGAAATACTTGATAGTGCGGCCCCTGGTGCATCTCTCTGCTTCATCCAGAATGCGGATTGGCCTCTCGCGGTAGGTGAGATCAGACTGAAGGTCAATGGCCCGATGATCAATGTCCTTGTAAGGATCGGAATGACTTGGCGCTTGGAGACACTTCCGAAGTTGTGACACATGGAAGACGTTGTGCACACCCGCAAGTTCCGGAGGTAACTCCAATTGATAAGCGACCTCTCCGCGCCTTGCCGTGATCTTAAATGGCCCAATGAACCTTGGAGCGAGTTTCCCTTTAATGTGGAAACGCTTGGTTCCCTTGAGAGGTGAGACACGGAGGTACACCAGATCTCTGAGAATGAATTCCACATTCCCGCGGCGAGAGTCCGCATAGCTCTTTTGTCGCGACTTGGCTGCTTTCAGATTTTCTTGGACTAATTGCACCTTCTCTTCTTCCCTATGCAAAATTTCTGGTCCAAAGATCACCCCGTCTCAGGTTTCAGACCAGTTGAGTGGGGTGCGGCATTTCCGTCCGTACAACACTTCGAACGGGTCCATCTGGAGAATGGACTGGTAGGTGTTGTTGTATGAAAACGCAGCAAACGGCACACAGTCTTCCCATTTGGCTCCGTGCGCTAGGACGCATGCGCGGAGCATATCTTCGAGTATCTGATTCACCCTTTTCGTCTGTCCTCCCGTCTGCGGGTGGAAGGCGGTGCTAAAAAAGAGCTTGGTACCGAGGGCCTCTTGAAGTTTCCTCCAAAACCTTGAGGTGAACTGCGTGCCTCAGTCAGATACAATCTCCTTGGTAACTCCATGAAGGCTTACTATGCGCTCGATATAGAGACTAGCCAACTTGTTCCCGTCATAACTGGTGTTGACAGGGATGAAATGGGCCACTTTGGTCAAATGTTCGACAACAACCCATATCGAGTTATGGACCTTGCTAGACCTTGGTAAGCCGGTAATAAAATCCATCCCTACCTTGTCCCACTTCCATTCCGGCACCTTGATGAAAAGGATCGAGATGGACCTAGAGGGGGGGGGGGTGAATAGGTACAGTTCCAAATTTTAATAGCTACTTAGCAATTTTAGGCAATGGTGCGGAATATGAGCGTGAGCCTAATAATTGCAAAGACAAAGAGTAAGCTATTTAGAGTAAAGTAAGGCAGCCGGTAAACAATAGTCAAATGCAAGTATGTAATAAGGATTAACACAAGTAGAGAGTTACAGTTAGGGATAACCGAAACTCCAAGAGAGACGAGGATGTTTCCCGGTGTTCACTTCCTTGGAGGGAAGCTACGTCACCGTTAGAGGGGCGGATGTTACCACGAAGGCACACCAACACCACAAAGGCTCACCCTATTCTCCCTTTGAGACAACACCACGAAGGCGTTTCTCAACCACTAGTGGTAAGCCTTGAGGTGGCTTCCAAACCCTCACAAACTTTTCGGGGGGTAATCACAATGGTTTGATTCCTCTCCAAAGACTACTACCGCCTAGGAGTCTCCAACCTCCAAGAGTAACAAGATCACGGGGATTGCTCAAAACTTGCTCAAATCACAAATCGCTTTGGTGGAGAGGAGGAGAAGGAGACGATCTATCTTTTGATTGGAACAACACTCAAAGGGGCTCACAAATGCTCTTGGGATCTAAGATTGGGTGTAGGCAAGAGTGAGTGAGGAAGAAAGTGTATTTGTAAGTGTTCTTGCTGTGTTGGTCAGCCACTCACGAAGTGGGAGGGGTATACATATAGTGGGGAGTCTAAAGTAACCGTTGGGGTCACTTAAGTCTGACAGTGGTCGGACATCCGGCACTTCTCAGATGTCCGGACGCCCACAAGGGGTCGGATGTTCGACAGGGGTCAGTCGTCCGAGGGATGTATATATATCAGGAACCAGTTTATAGATGAACAGGGCCCGGACGACAGGGGGAGGCCGGAAGTCCGAGTTATTTGACTCTGGATTTCTCTGGTGCAAGGTTCCGGTTTTCCGAAGTGGTCGGGCGTCCGACCCTCGGACGTCCGGAGGGAGCCGGAAGTCCGAGTTATTTGACTCTGGATTTCTCTGGTATAAGGTTCCGGATTTCCGAAGTGGTCGGGCGTCCGGCCCTCGGACGTCCGGCCCTCGGACGTCCGGAGGAAGCCGGAAGTCCGAGTTATTTGACTATGGATTTCTTTGGTATAAGGTTCCAGATTTCCGAAGTGGTCGGGCGTCCGGCCCTCGGACGTCCGGAGGAAGCCGGATGTCCGAGGCATTGGTTCTGTTTTGAGATAAAAGAAGAGCAGTGGAAATGTGGTATGAGCAGAAAAGTAGAGATGTAGTATGAGCAAGTTCATCGCAAAACCTGTGATCCCCTCTTAATAGTGCGGGATCCCTATACTCAAGAATAGTAAATTTAAAGGATAGGCTACATCATCTTTTCTCAATCCCGAGCCTTCTTGACATATAAGTCCCGATCTTCTCAGGCCACCTTGGCACACAATTCTCGATCTACTAAGAGTACTTGCCATCCTGAGATACACTCAACAAATAAGATTAGTTTCCTATGTATGTGTTGTCATTAACACCAAAACTCGATTAAGGGCATGACTGCACTTTCAATCTCCCCCTTTTTGGTAGTTGATGACAACATATACATAGCTCTCGAAAGATTTAACATACATTTTAGCTTTGGAGAGATTTAGTACGGAGCTCCCCCTTAGTATGTGCATGGTAAAATAACGGAGCTCCCCCTTAATGTGTGTATCGAAAATATCATGTGACTTAGTAAAGATAATAGATCATCATATGAAGTAATAGAGCAAAACATAATAGCATACGATGATATCATAGCAATCACGACATTCATAGATAACCATACATAGTGCATCACAGTCGTTTATCCATTCCATTATACAAACATGCAAATTGAGTTTAAAAACTAAATCTCCAAAGACTAAAACTAGGATACATTACTCCCCCTTTGGCATCAATTACCAAAAAGGGAGGCACCAAAAGCATCAACCATGCTCAGAGATCATCAGCAGCATCATCCTCATCATCCTCATCCTCAGGCAAGCCACTGCCACCAGCCTCGTCAAGAAAATCAGCCCACTCAGGACCAGATGGGAAGCCAAAGTCAGAAGGAGGAACAGCAGGAAGATCCTCATCGTCACTCACATCAAGAGCGCTCGAGTCTCTCAGACAAGCCTTGAGGGCATTCTTGGAGGAGACGAGGCGAGAAACCACATCATGAGTTTGACCGCACTGGAAAGAGAAAGCCTTCATCATGGCAGAATGTGCCTTGCCAATGAATTTGGCAAAGCGACCGAGAGGAGCTGAGCTGGATGAAGGGGTTGCTGACCAGGCAGCAGTGCGGCGAGTGGAGGTGGATGAGGTTTTCTTAGGAGCATAGTCATCCGCCATGTGATTGGGAATGGCCCATTTGTGATGCGTGTGAGTGGGAGCAACAGTGAATTCAGCAACATGGTGAATAAAGGCCTGGATGAAGGGGGCATGAGGGAAGGCTCTCTTGTATTGAAGACTAGCGAGCCGAATCTCATGCTAGAGAAAGTGAGGCACATTAATCTTGCGCTTGGGGACTCGTGTAAATGTGACATGATATCAATACAATAGTCGCTGCAGGTTCCCCTATCACCCATCTTGGGATAGATGGTGCAGATAAGACACTGAAAAATGATAAAGAAGGGAGAGCGCCAGATGGATACTTAGTTAAGATCCTTCATCCGCTCGTCTGCATCAAGTTCACGAAGTGGTTTGAGGAGAAGGTCACACGCCTCAACGGGCTTATGTGCATGGTTAGGATCATTCTTATGGATTTTGGTGCCGGAGTCGGGGAAACCGAGTGCGGCAACAAACTCATCATAAGAGGCTGTGAACTCAACATCAGAAGTCATCCAGCGAACAGTGTTGTTTGAGCCAAAGAAACACGTGTCATAAAATTGATGAATAGCGCCACTGTTAAAATCGCACCGAAAAGCAAAGGGGGCAGCGAGCCCCGATGACTCAATGAGCTCAATGGCACCCGGGTATTTCGCTGGATGAGTGCGAATATGCTCAAGATCAATATAATGATGTACTGAGAGACCCTTAGGAACGATGACAGTAGAAAATATGTCCGCTTGGACATGTGTGTGGAAACGTGAGTCCATAGAGTCACGTTCAACAGAAAATTGGTTAACATCGCGGCGGAATGTAAAGTAGGAAGACTTAGGAACCTTGGTGAAGTCCTTGACTTCACGACCTAAAGTAGGAGGAGGTTCAAGGGAGATGCGACGAGCATCACCTTCGGGCTGTTCAGGAGGGGGCGGTGGCATATATGAGGGCCTGCGAGTCCCCGGCTTCGGCATAGTCTTCCGAACGGCAACGTATTTAGCACGTTCCTCAGCTGCAAGCTCATCCTAGAAATCAAAGCCATCAGACGAGGAGTGGGGCTGTGGAGGAGGACGTCGGGCGAGCCGTTTGAAGGGACGGCGTGGTACATCGGAGTCATCCGACCCCGTGCCAGTAGGGGCACGAGCATATGAGCCAACAGAGTTCTTCCGGGCAGTGTGCTTAATCTTGGGCATGATGGAAAAAGGCCTACACGATTGGAAACCCAATGGGGAACGGTCACGGTCAAAACACATGAACGACCACATGAACTAGTGAGAAGGGGGAACCAATCACGAGAGAGACCGAGAGGATACCTGCAGATCGAGAGAGGAGAGGAATGGAAGAAGGATCCCACGGAGGAGAACAACCAGATCGCGGGGCCTGGCGGTGAGGTCGCAGGGTCGAGCTCCTCAGGCAGCTGGCGGCGGCTGTGGAGGCGGCTATGAGAAAGGGGGGCGCGTGGGGGCTAGGGCAAGGCCCAACCCGCGCCCCTCTATTTATAGAGGCTCCCGATGTGTCAGACGTCCGACGGGCGTCAGACGTCCGGAGAGCATCAGCCGTCGGACGACCGACATGTGCCGGATGTCCGGAGTGTGTTCAGCCGTCGGACGTCTGAGACTCGTCGGATGACCAAGAGAGAAGTAGACAGAGGCAATTTCTGGGATCTGGATGATGAGGTGATTTGACATGGTTTATCACAAGGGACACCCAACAGAGTTGCCTACAAGAATTATATATACTACTTGTGAAGGTAGTTGATTTATGCATATTATAGGGTTAAAACAAAAATTATGACGTGAGTGCTAGTGACTCCCCCTAAATGCATGCCGACATCAAGACAAGAACATAATGTGAGTGTGTGCATGTGTACATGATTTCAAGTTATGTTATCAAGCTCCAAGATACCAAGTTCATGCCTAAGTTGACAGAATCTTGCTATGCAAAGTGGCTTGGTGAAAATGTCAGCGAGCTACATGTCGGTACCCACATGAGCAATATCAATGTCACCCTTTTGCACATGGTATCTCAAGAAATGATACGTAATATCAATATGTTTTGTGCGAGGGTGATCAATGGGGTTCTCGGAGATCTTGATGGCACTTTCATTATCACAGAGAAGAGGCACGTGTCGATACGTGATGCCATAATCCTTTAGGGTTTGCCTCATCCATAGCAGTTGGGTTGCACAGCTTGCGGCTACAATATATTCAGCCTCGGCCATGGAGAGAGAAACACAATTCTGCTTTTTCGAGGACCAACTTACCAAGGAACGTCCAAGAAACTGACATGCACCGGAAGTGTATTTCCGTCCCACTTTGTCACCAGCCCAATCCGCATCGGAGTACCCAATAAGATCGAACTTTGCATCCTTAGGGTACCATAGGCCTAACTTTGGGGTGTGAACAAGGTATCTAAGAATATGCTTAACCGCCGTATGATGGATTTCCCTAGGGGAAGCTTGAAATCTAGCACATATGCCTACACTTAACATGATGTCCGGTCTAGATGCACAAAGATAAAGTAACAAACCAATGATAGAGCGGTAAGTAGATGGGTCAAAAGGAATACCGTTGGTGTCTTCATTTAGAACAACATCTATGGCCATGGGTGTCTTCATTGGTTTAGCATTTGTCATATCAGATTTTTCTAGAATGTCCTTGAGGTATTTAGTTTGAGACAAGAAAATTCCTTCTTGAAATTGTTGTATATGAAACCCAAGAAAGAACTTCAGGTCCGTGTTGAGTGACATCTCAAAGGTCTTGGTCATGGAGGCCGCAAACTTCTTGCATAAATGGATGTTAGGAGAACCAAAAATGATGTCATCCACATAGATTTGGCATAAGATCAAATCACCGTTTTCCCTCTTAGTAAAAAGAGTGGGATCGATCACCCCTCTCACAAAGCCATCATCGAGTAAGAACTTCTTAAGATGATCGTACCAAGCACGGGGTGCTTGTTTGAGGCCATACAGAGCCTTGTGAAGCTTTTACACATGGTTTTGTGATGGGGGTCAACAAACCCAGGTGGTTGTGATACATATACCTCTTCTTGTAGAGGACCGTTAAGGAAGGCACTTTTCACATCCATTTGATGCAAAGTAAAACCATTGAAAGTAGCATAGGCCAATAGAATGCAAATGGATTCAAGACGAGCAACAGGGGCGAAAGTCTCACCAAAGTCCAAACCTTGAACTTGGGAGTACCCCTGTGCTACTAACCTTGCCTTGTTGCGGAGGACAGTCCCATTCTCATCTTCCTTGTTCTTGAAGCTCCATTTAGTTCCAATGACATTGTGTTCCTCAGTTGGTCGTTCTACCAATGACCATACTTTGTTGCGTGTAAAACTGTTGAACTCTTCTTGCATAGCAAGGAGCCAGTCATTGTCACACAATGCATACTGAACCCTGTGTGGCACAGTACTAGAGACAAACGAAAAGTGAGCACAAAAGTTTGTTAATTGTTTACGAGTCACTCTACCTTCCGACACGCCGGTGAGGATTTGATCAATATCAACACGACCGGCCACACGTGGCATGATGGAGGTCAGGGTTTCACGAGGTTCGACTTCGTTTCCATCATCAACATCCTCAACATATAGATCATTAACGTGCGGTGGAAGATATTCCTCTTCGCGTTGCACCTGTTGAGGTTCATCATCAACCATATCCATACTTTGGTCTACCTCTTGAAGGTCAACTTGTTCTTGAGTGTGATTAGGGTGAGAGACATGTTCTCCCACTTGATCCTGAACAACTGGCATGATATGTGTGCTATCTTGTGGAGGTACGGGCAGTGAACTGTCTTGAGGATGCGAAATACTCTTATCATCCTCATCATCATCATGGGGTTTTTGTTCCATGAGAATAAGTGCACCTACACCCATGTTCAAGATATCTTGTGAGGAATCTTCTTCACCTGCATCACTTAGATCAACTTGCTCCCCATGGGAGCGGTTAAATTCATCAAACGCCATGTCACAGGTTTCTATAACACATCCAGTGGATTTGTTGTAGACTCTGTAGGCGTGAGAGTTTGATCCATAGCCAACAAAAATCCCTTCAGTTGTTTTGGATTGAAATTTTCCTAACCGGTCCCGTTTGTTGAGGATGAAACACTTGCATCCAAATACACGAAAGTACTTGACATTGGGCTTGTTCCCGGTTAG
This sequence comes from Hordeum vulgare subsp. vulgare, assembly GCF_904849725.1. Taxonomy (NCBI): domain Eukaryota; kingdom Viridiplantae; phylum Streptophyta; class Magnoliopsida; order Poales; family Poaceae; genus Hordeum; species Hordeum vulgare. The sequence goes on from NC_058521.1 coordinate 539,871,879, forward strand.
GAGCTCATATGGAGTCCTTTCCAATATTGGTCGAAGGAAAAGCCGGTCTGATGCTTGACATGCTGTGTTGACAGCCTCAGCCCAAAAACTATGTGGTGACTTGTATTCGTCTAACATGGACTTTGCCATTTCCACAAGTTTCCGGTTCTTCCTCTCAGCTATACCATTTTGCTGAGGGGTGTAAGGTGCGGAGTACTGATGTTCAATTCCCTCATCTCTAAGAAATTCTTCTAGGGTGTAATTCTTGAACTTGGAGCCATTATCACTTCTTATTGCCTTGATGACCTTGTCAAACTTGCGCTGGACTTGTTTGGCAAAATCAATGAAGGTGATCTTCGTCTCGTCCTCGGACTTGAGGAAGAATACCCATGTGTATCTTGAGTGATCATCAACAATGACTAGTCCATACTTTTTCCCACCAAGACTTTCCCATGAAGGAGGCCCAAACAGATCCACATGAAGGAGCTCTAACGGACTTGAGGTGGATACAATATTCTTGGGTGGGTGTTTTGATTGATGTTGCTTCCCAGCTATGCATGCACTGCACACACGATCTTTCTTAAAAGATACATTAGTTAGTCCAAGGATGTGATTGCCTTTTAAGGGATTTTGAAGATTTCTCATGCCGACATGGGCGAGCCAACGATGCCACATCCATCCCATGTCAGCCTTGGCTATCAGACAAGTTGTACGGAAAGTGCTCTCTTTCGAGAAATCAACCGTGTAAAGGTTGCCATCCAACTCTCCAACAAAGTCCACTTCGAGAGTGTCTCTCTTAAAGACTTTCACATCCGTTAGTCTGAATAGTGTGTCATAACCAACGGAAGCCAATTGGCGAACTGAAAGCAAATGAGATTGAAGAGATTGGACAAGCATGACATTTGCAAGAGACATGTCATTACTGATTGCCACCTTGCCCAACCCAATTACCTGCCCTTTCGACCCTCCACCGAATACAATGCTCATGTATGGTCGAATGGCTTGCATGAAGTCATAGAGCAAGTTACTATCTCCGGTCATATGGTTGGTGCATCCACTGTCGATCACCCATTTGACTCCTCCGGAGAAAACAACCTATACACGAATTAAGACTTGGTTTGAGGTGCCCATTTCGTCATGGGGCCTCTCACATTAGTTACAAGAGTCTTAGGGACCCCAATAGCATAAAACCGGAATGCATTACGGGGACCAACAAATTTAGCATAAACCTCTCCTTCCTTTGATTTGCAAAGTACATAGGATGGAGGCATGAAATCAGTTGTCTTGTTGAGAGTGGGCAAACTCCTAGTGGCCGACCCACTCACAACCTTACCTTTCTCCTTGTGTCCCTCTCGTACAAATATTTCTTTAAGCGGGATGGTGCACTTGAGAGGAGATACACTTTTCTCGGCGGTGCTTGGATTGAACCCAAGCCCTTCCTTGGCAAAAACTTCATTGTGTTGACTTAAGATCTCATTGAGAGTCTTTTGTCCTTGTGCACATGTCATGAGACCTCTATCTAGCTGTGCCTTTAGCGAACAGTTTTCCTCAAGAATAGATGCTAGTTCACTACTAGAGTTAGCAGTGTAGGTATCAACATTAATAGTAGGTGAGGAGTAAGCCTTAGCTAGAGTGTCAAGATAAGTAACCTTGAGTGCCTCAAAGATCTTTGTAAGAACAGTGAGTTTCTCTTCCTTGTCCTTGAGAGACAAGGATAGGCGCTCACATTCCTTAGAAAGGGAAGCATGAGAATTCACAAGTCGGTTTTTATCATTTAATAACTCTTTGCACACAGATTCAACCTTTTTCAAGGAGGCAAGACCGTTAGCATGTTTATCAAGGTTTTCACCAACTTTTGAGCATAATGCATCATTTTGTGCTTCCTCGTACATGACTTTCTGCTCAAGGATTTCATTCCTTTCCTTCTCCTCAGTGACGAGGGTTTCGAGTTCCTTGATGGTATTGGTGTGCTTACTCACCATTTCCATAAGTATGTGAAACATAGTGAGCTTCTTTCCTTTAAGAGAGCACATAAATTTGTTTATTTTGGCAAACATAGGATGATCTAAGTCATTGTCCTCATAGTGATCTTCCGCATCAAGGTACTCATCAGATGAGGCAGAAGCTAGACTGAAAGAGTTTAACCGTGGGGTTACCTTAACCTTATCATGGGAGCTTTGGTCTTCCTCAACTTCTATGGCAGTCTTTGCCATCAAACACTTGTGGGCGTTCCCTTGTAGTCTTTCATATAGTTGTAGTGAACAACATCGCCACTTTTGTTGACTAGCCTCAAGGTGTTTTGTGTATCCTGAGCTACTCCGGCAACCCCACCAACGTCTTCTGGATATGATTCTTCTTGTGCAACCATTGCTCTTCCATCTCTTCTCTTGAGCTTGGAGTTCATAGGGTTTGGCAATTTCTTCTTTACAAAGGTCTTTGGAAACCTTGGTTTATCTTCTCTCTTCTCATAAGGGCAGTCATTGGAGAAGTGGTTGGTTTCCTCACAGTTATAGCATTTTCTTACCTTCTTCTTTGGGAGTCTTCCCTTGAATTTTCCTGCACTGAACTTCTTTACAAAGAGAGCAATGTCCTCATAAGATGGGCTTTCATCAGAGTCAGCATCATCACCATCTTCGTAGTCTTCATCACCCTCTTCTTCTTCACTTTCTTCTTCGTCACACTCATGCTTGGCTTTCAAAGCAAGATTGATCTTTGATGTTGAAGTGCCATGCATGGCAAGGTGCTTTGTTGCATTTGCCTTTGACTCTTCAAATAATTGGAAAGTGGATATGATGTCATCTGGGGTCATTTCTTTGAACCCATGGTGCTACCTTATGTCCCACACCATTTGATGGTGGTACGGAGCAAGGGCATGAAGTAACTTGTCCATGAGAAATCTCTTGGTCAGGTTGAAACCATCTTGCGTCTTGTCACAATCTCATGACTCAATGTCTAAGGCGAGAGTCATGAGCCGTTCTAGCAGTTGCTTGGGAGATTCACCCTTTTCCATACAGAAGTTCTGCAATTTCCCCTTCGCAATTTCATATTGAGCAAGCCGAAGAGTGGAGGTACCGGTCTTGGTCCTTATAATGCTATCCCACAGTTCCTTGGCGCTTGTGATGTGTATGTAAGGTCTCCGTTGCTTGTCATTCATTCCTTTTCTTATGCACATGATCGCAGTGTCGTTGAGATGCTTGTCATAAGTTTCTCTGGGAGTGAGGCACCTTGGATCTACAGGATGGTAGCCATGCTCGAGGATGTCCAACATCTCATCATTGGCGTACCTAAGATGATCCTGCATACCAACTCTCCACAAAGCAAAATCGGAATTGTCATCAAGCAAAGGAGGTTTTCCTCCAGGATAGTACTTAGGTTTCTCAACTTGAGATCTAGCAAAAAGCCATGGAACACTGGTTTGGTTATTGCCTGGAGGTTGTTGGCCAAATGAAGAACCGGGCACATTTTGCCCTGAGGCCCTCGGAGACGTGGCTGTCCCCGTGGTTAATGATGCCAGTCTTATTTGGACCAAGGCCTCAAGAGAAGCATCATGCTCCTCTTTTTGCTTGGCAAGGGCCCGTTCCAGGTCCTCAGAGGTGAAGGACCTGACTTCCATGGAAGTCCCGTCCCTCTCCACTCGAGCTATAGTAATGGGAGTCCCGTCCATCTCGCTCTAGGGCGGTTAAGCCACAAGAATAGAGCACGAGGCTATGATACCAATTTAAAAGGATCGAGATGGACCTAGAGGGGGGGGTGAATAGGTACAGTTCCAAATTTTAATAGCTACTTAGCAATTTTAGGCAATGGTGCGGAATATGAGCGTGAGCCTAATAATTGCAAAGACAAAGAGTAAGCTATTTAGAGTAAAGTAAGGCAGCCGGTAAACAATAATCAAATGCAAGTACGTAATAAGGATTAACATAAGTAGAGAGTTAGGGTTAGGGATAACCGAAACTCCAAGAGAGACGAGGATGTATCCCGGTGTTCACTTCCTTGGAGGGAAGCTACGCCACCGTTAGAGGGGCGGATGTTACCACGAAGGCACACCAACGCCATGAAGGCTCACCCTATTCTCCCTTTGAGACAACACCACGAAGGCGTTTCTCAACCACTAGTGGTAAGCCTTGAGGTGGCTTCCAAACCCTCACAAACTTTTCAGGGGGTAATGACAATGGTTTGATTCCTCTCCGAAGACTACTACCGCCTAGGAGTCTCCAACCTCCAAGAGTAACAAGATCACGGGGATTGCTCAAAACTTGCTCAAATCACGAATCGCTTTGGTGGAGAGGAGGAGAAGGAGACGATCTATCTTTTGACTGGAACAACACTCAAAGGGGCTCACAAATGCTCTTGGGATCTAAGATTGGGTGTAGGCAAGAGTGAGTGAGGAAGAAAGTGTATTTGTAAGTGTTCTTGCTGTGTTGGTCAGCCACTCACGAAGTGGGAGGGGGTATATATATAGTGGGGAGTCTAAAGTAACCGTTGGGGTCACTTAAGTCTGACAGTGGTCGGACATCCGGCAGTTCTCGGATGTCCGGACGCCCACAAGGGGTCGGACATCCGACAGGGGTCGGTCGTCCGAGGGATGTATATATATCAGGAATCACTGTATAGATGAACAGGGACCGGACGACAAGGGGAGGCCAGAATTCTGAGTTATTTGACTCTGGATTTCTCTGGTGCAAGGTTCCGGTTTTCCAAAGTGGTCGGGCGTCCGGCCCTCGGACGTCCGGAGGGAGCCAGAAGTCCGAGTTTTGACTCTGGATTTCTCTGGTATAAGGTTCCGTATTTCCGAAGTGGTCGGGCGTCCAGTCCTCGGACGTCCGGAGGAAGCCGGAAGTGCGAGTTATTTGACTCTGGATTTCTCTGGTACAAGGTTCCGGATTTCCGAAGTGGTCGGGCGTCCGGCCCTCGGACGTCCGGAGGAAGCCGGATGTACGAGGCATTGGTTCTGTTTTGAGATAAAAGCAGAGTAGTGGAGATGTGGTATGAGCAGAAAAGTAGAGGTGTAGTATGAGCAAGTTCATCGCAAAACCTGTGATCCCCTCCTAATAGTGCGGGATCCCTATACTCAAGAATAGTAAATTTAAAGGATAGGCTACATCATCTTTTCTCAATCCCGAGCCTTCTTGACATATAAGTCCCGATCTTCTCAGGCCACCTTGGCACATAATTCTCGATCTACTAAGAGTACTTGCCATCCTGAGATACACTCAAGAAATAAGATTAGTTTCCTATGTATGTGTTGTCATTAACACCAAAACTCGATTAAGGGCATGACTGCACTTTCACTTGAGAGGTTGTAGTAGCCCCGCGGGTTGCTGATGCTTAGCCTTAACTTGCTGGCACACATCGCACCTGGCCACATACGACGCGATTTCCCTCTTCATGCCGTGCCAACAGAATCTTTCTCAGAGATCTTGATACATCTTGGTACCATCGAGGTGGACGGAGTAGGGTGTATCATGAGCTTCCCATAGGATCAGATCCTTGAGTTCAGCCTTGTTGGGTACGCATAAACATTTCCCAAACCACACCACTCCTTGATCATCCTCGAAGAATCCCGGGGCCTTGCTTTCTGGAATCTTCTTCTTGATACCTTCAATGCTCCTATGGCCCTTCTGGGCTCCCTTGATGTCATCTTCCAGCATGAGTTTGACTTCGAGGTTATCTAGGAATCCAGATTCCACTAGTTCCAATCCGAAGTTCTCCAATTCTTCATATAAGGCGAGCTGCCTTTCCTTAAGCATGACGTTTAAGGTGCCGGTCTTCCAACTCAAAGCATCAGCCACTATGTTTGCCTTACCGGGGTGATATTGAATGCTGAGGTCGTAGTCCTTGATTAACTCCAACCATCTCCGTTGCCTCATATTCAATTACCATTAGGTGAATATATACTTTAGACTCTTGTGGTCAGTGTATATTTCACATCGTTTCCCCAGAAGGTAATGTCGCCATGTCTTCAGAGCATACACTACAGCTGCCAACTCGAGATCATGGGTGGCATAGTTCTCCTCATGCAGGCGCAGTTGCCGTCACAAGTATGCCACGACTCTGCCATCCTAAATTAGAACCCCACCTAGCCCGGTCCTTGAGGCATCACAATATATCACAAACTCCTTGCTGATATCCGGAGTGGCCAATACCGGGGTGGTGGTTAGCCTCTTCTTCAACTCTTGGAAGCTTGCCTCACATTCCGGCGTCCATTCGATCTTCTTGCCTTTCTTCAAGAGCTGAGTCATAGGTCGGGCGATGCGGGAGAATCCTTCTACGAACTTGCGTTAATACCCTGCGAGTCCGAGGAAGCTCCTGACTTCCTTCACGTCGATTGGCGATTCCCAGTTGGTTACCGTGGTAATCTTAGAGGGATCCACTGCCAATCCACTTGCTATCATGGTATGACCCAGAAATCCAACTTCGTTCAGCCAAAACTGGCATTTGCTGAACTTGGCATACAGTTGGTACTCTCGAAGCTTCTCCAATACTAACCTCAAGTGTTGCTCATGCTCTTCTTCAGACTTGGAAACGATTAATATGTCATCAATGAATACGACGACAAACTTGTCCAGGTATTCCATGAAGACCTTATTCATGAGGTACATGAAGTAAGCTGGGGCATCCGTCAATCCAAAGGACATGACAGTGCATTCGTACAGACCGTACCGGGTCACAAATGCCGTCTTTAGAATGTCTTCGGGTCGAATCTTCAGCTGGTAATATACAGATCGGAGGTCGATCTTGGAGAATACCTTGGCTCCATTTAGCTGGTCTAACAAGTCTTTGATCTTGGTGAGTGGATACTTGTTCTTGATCGTGACCTCATTGAGAGAACGGTAATCGACGCAAAGTCGGATTGTCCCATCCTTCTTGGACACGAAGAGAACAGGTGATCCCCAAGGTGACACACTTGGACGAATAAACCCTTTCCCGAGTTGCTCATCCAGTTGCTGCTTCAACTCCGCTAGCTCTTCAGATCCCATCCTGTAAGGCTTCTTATAGATAGGCCTTGATCCTGGCATGAGTTCGATGATGAACTCGATGTCTCGGTCAGGAGGCACCCCTGGTAGCTCATCAGGAAAGACGTCCGTGTATTCACAGACTATTGGCACTCGGTCAAGTCCTTCCTATGATAGGCTGTTAACTCGTGGCACTCGAGTGGGTACTGGCTCAGAGACATACTTGACTTTGACCCCTTGGTCACTTGTCATGGTAATGGCACTGTTAGCACAGTCCAAGATATTCTGATGCTTGGCCAACCAGTCCATACCGAGAATTACTTCTAGGCCTTGCGACTTAAGCACAATGAGATCCACTCAGAAGCTCGTCCCATTGATAACTATCCTGACCTTCCTACACCCTAGGTTGGTCCTCAAAACTGCTCCCGGGGTTTGAATTGCCATATGCCCACGAAGCAAGGTAGGTTCTAGACCACACTTTTCCACAAACTTTTGCGTGACAAAAGAATGCGAAGCACCACAATCAAATAATACTGTTGCTGGGGTAGAGTTGACGAGGAATGTACCCAGAATGCAGTCCGGGTCTTCCTGTGCCTCTTCCGCGGAAATATGATTAATCCGCCCCTTGTTGTGATACTGCTGATTGCGGGGAGCCTGGTTCCTGCCTGGTGCTCCTTGGCCTGGATTTGGCGCATTGGGGCGCGGAGCATCGGGTTTCTTGTTGGGGCATTGCCTGGAATAGTGCCCTGGTTGTCCACACCCGAAATAGGTAACTTGCGCTGGACGGTTGGTCTTGCCGCCACCGTTGAGTGCTTGCTGGCTTGGCGTTGACTTGCTGCTGAGGTTGGTAATTCTGGTGGAATGTTGGGTGCTTGTATTGCTGCTGCTGATAGTTGGGTCTTCCCGGGGCTGACTGCCATGGTCGTGGTTTCGAGCTAATCGGTCCTCCACTACCCATTAGCTTGTGCTTACGGGTGTCGTCCATTGCACGACGCTTGTCTTCCAACATAAGAGCCTTATTAACCAGGTCACTGAAGGTACGACATTCACAAACAACCAGCTGATACTGGACTGACTGCTGCAGCCCTTCCATAAAGTGCTCCACTTTGGCAGCCTCCGTGCTGACATCTTCGGGTGCGTATCTTGATAGGAGGTTGAAATTCTGCAAATACTCCTTGACAGATCCACTGCCTTGCCTTAAGGCTCAGAATTCTCGCTTCTTAATGGTCATCATTCCCGAAGGAATGTGAGCGGCGCGGAATCCATCCTTGAACACGGCCCAAGTGATGACTTGCCCGGCTCGCATGATCTGAAATCCATCCCACGAGGCTCTGGCTGTGCCTCCAAGACAGTGGGTTGCATAGAGGACTTTCTCATTGTCATCAGTGCACTTAACCAGCGCGAGAAGGTCTTCAATAGTGCAGATCCAATCATCGGCATCCAAGGGTTCATTCGTCTCCGTGAATATGGGTGGCGTAGTCCGCATAAACTCAGAGAGAGTTGAGCGACCGTTGCCATTCCCGTTCTGCGGCGGGTGGTTCACCAAGGTTTGAGCTAGCTGCCGGATAGCGGCATTGTTGGCTCGACGCTCCTCTCGAAGAGCTTGAAGGAACTGAGCCATGGTCAAGCTTTCAGGGGGAGGTGGTGGCGGTGGAACATCGTCTTGCTGCGCGTGGTGATCTCCAGCTTGAGCTTCCCCTCCGGTTCCCTGCTGCTGTCCTGAAGAGGCAGAGCCAGGGTTGCCAAAGGTGCTATTGCGAGTTGCGTTCACCATCCTATCAGGGGAGTAGACATGTCAATTTTTTCCAAACTGGTTGCACTCAAAAGGGATGACTTCAAGTAAAGAGGGGGTCTGGTGTCGTGGTAGTGTGCAAGATTTTTATGACAATGGTTTTGAAAAGAACTACCGCATTAAATTTAAAACAAGTGATGTAGTCGCTCACAAGCTGCTTAAGGCAGAATGCGACTTGCATCCAACAGGTTCACACAACATCCGGGGTCATAAGATCCTGATACAAGAATTCCTACTCTCGGTACATCCTATGCTGCTAGGCGATAGACTGTGCGGTCTCATAGGCCGGCTCTGTGGGATCTTCGTCTTCATCTTCCTCTCTATCTTCATCTTCATTAGTGCTTCCCTTCCTTGAGGGAGTAGGGGAAGGAAGTGGACCATCTCGACGTCTCTTGGTTGGCGAGGTAGCGAAGAGTTCGGTGTACTCTTCTGCGGTTAAACGACGACTCTGAAGAGGAACGTCCTGAAGCGGGGGTATTCCTCCTCGGAAAGCAAAACCAGGTGATATTACGGGTGCTCCTTCTTTCTTCACCTTGTGGTTCTTCATCTTCTCCATACGAAGTAGGTCCTTGACTTGGTGTAGCTCTTGGCGGATCCTAGTCGACTCCTTGATCAAAAAATGCATCAAGGTGTCCGAGGAGAGGCTGAAGTAGGTCTGAAACCTCAATGGCATCCCTTCCTCGGATGAGGGGCTGAGTGTCCAACTCCCGTCTACCTTATCTTTAACATAAGGTAGGTGACGAGTAGCTGGCTCGTCCACCATCTCAGGAAGGATGTCGCGGAGTCGCATGAGTGCCTCTCGTGCTGCAGTCTCCACGGCCAACATCAGATCCTCCATCTGTGGCCCTTCAACGAACCAGCTAGTTGGGGAGTCGTTAGCCTTCACTATCACGTCCATGTGATACTCCTTGGTGTCGGTGTTGACCCAGTGTTCGTGGTAGAGAAAGATGGGCGTGCGACGTACTAGACACTTCTCGAGGCTATTGCTCAAAATCAGAGGGAAGCCCGTTTCCAGAAGCATATCGGGTACGGCGGCCATCTACAAGGTGTAGAGGAGAGGGTTAGAAATATTTAGTGGGTGCTATTCTCAGGTCAATCTTATGTGCACTAATCGTTTCGGCTATCGTCCATGCTTCCTAAGGCTTCCTATAGTCAGGATGGCTCTGATACCAGCGCTGTGGGGACCCCAACTTACTAGTCGAGAATCGTCGTGCTCAGTGATCCCAGAGATCAATGCTCAACGAACACAGATACCGAATAAAAGAGTCTTACATCCAAGTACCGATTATTACAACACATGACCGAAGGGTCAAGTTCACAAGACATGGCCTAAGGCCAAATCACTCGGATACACTAACAACGGAAAGCAAAGGGCAAAGCGGGTGCCCATGCCATCAAGCCTACACCGACAGACATTCTGACTTGGAAGCGTCCTAGTTTGGAGGGGCGTCTCCGAAGACGTACTCATCTCCAAACTCCGGTCCCTCCATGTCTGGTCAATAACATAACCAGTGGCAAGCCAATGAGTGCTTTGAATGTACTCGCAAACAACCCATGATATAATCAACGAAAGTGAAGGATAACAATATAATACATCTTTCGTGTAACTCATCTGGGTGGAATGATCATGAATATGCATCAAGTTAAAGAATTACTTTTGAAGAACAGGTTACATATATCAATATATCTGTCGAGGGCTGAACCATCCGGGTTCACCCTATATGCCAAGTCACCGATCTTGGTCATATCATTGCTATCAAAACAACACCTTTCTCATCACCACACACACACTCACACTCACACACACTTGGTTTATGTGGAAATAACTGGACGTAGTTTAAGAAGGACTACCCAACTGTCATTGACCGTGGACGCGGCTATTCGAATAGTTTACACTCTGCAGAGGTAGTATGCTGGACCCACGAGATCCGGGTAACTTCCGTGTCATCCACGACTCGCGGTATATCATATACCTGAGGTAAGTACCCGATCAATGCCTTTCCCCTGACGATACTAGACAAAGAGATCCACTCAATTGGTACCCAGCCCACATGTTGTACGTCTTACAAGCACCAACTCTGGATAGTAACAACCATGCGGGGACCAACGGTGTGACTGGAACTCATAAAAATGGCATAGTCGTCCTACCCGGCACGACCCCATCACGAGAGTGACCACACATCACTCCCGCCACTAGTAATGTGGATCTTTGCTAGCACCGACCAGAGTAATTAAGATAGCCTCGTCCCATAAGGGGTAACGTGGTCGTACTGGTAAGGTTGGGACGGTCGACACATCATAAATCTAATCCCATTTCCGAAACCATACTCACACAAATACCGGGTGCATCACTTCACCAAAAGTGACCACCTAACTCATCATCACCCTCGGGCATTAGTGGCACCCAACGGGGTTTTCATAAACTCTTGCTTTATGACAACAACATGCTCATGATGTTAGTATTTCTGTCTGTACTTGTCAACATGGTATTAGCATGACCCTCAAGGGGTAGGGTCAAGCTCAACGCATGTGCTCCGGGGGAGCCTTCTGTAAAATCATATCAAATGATTACCGGCACTTATGATCATATGCAATGGGGATACTTGCTATTTTAACATGCAAAGTAACATATGCTCAGTCATGGTCAAAGGGCTGCTTGCCTTGGTCAGCTAAGTATCCGGGGTCTTCGAGGTCTTTCGCTCCGATTCCCTCGTCACACGGATTTTCTATCGTCGATAAAACAGTAAATAAGAAATAGCTCACACAGAAACAATACACAAAGTTATTTTAAAAATGTTCTCCATTACAGATAAATCTAAGGTATCATTTAAAAAATATTTGCCTTAGTTTTTCTTGAAGGAATATTTGTGAAATCAACTAAACAGAAGCAAAACTATTCCAATTCAGTCCTTTTTATTAATATAAAATAGAATAGTTGTTGGAAAAATTCATCCAAGCATATCATTAAATACTACACATTTTTAGATGAATAACAGTGGAGGAATTATATTTTTACACTATTTAAATGTTTTTATAAAAATCCTAGAAACCAGGGTTTAAAATAAAAGAAAAACTGGCTAACTCCCGGCCTGGCTCGGCCCAGAGCTGGGCTGGCCCATGGCCAGCTGACAGCCTGCCCAGGCGCGCGCGCCGTCAGGTTTGAACCTGACACGCGGGGCCCTGCGGTCAGCGGCCGAGGTCAGCGCGGGGGAGGAGGCTGGGCCACCGACAGGTGGGGCACACCTGTCGGGGTCGTCTCCTACCTTCGGCCAGAGAAGAGGAGGAGGACGCCGACGAGGTTGCCGACGCGCTCATGCCCCAACAAACACATGAATGGGTTCGCCTTGCTGTCGCCTACCTGCTGGTGGTCGAAACAACGACGGGGAGGCAGGGGTTCGCCGGCGATGAGGAGGTCGTGGCGGAGGAGTTTCAGGAGGTGGTCGAGGGGGTGGCTAGATACACGGAAAAGCTCGGGCGAGTTGGGGGAAAGCTTCCTGGGATCGACGGGGTTAGTTTGGTGGGTCGAGGGGCGCAGGAGCCGTGGTGTAGCCGGAGATCGACCGGAGCTCCGAGGCGGAGGGGCCTCGGTCGATCTCGAGCACCGGGGCTCTGTTGGTTTGCTGGGGTGGCTAGGGAGGTACTAGTGATCGTGGTGAAGCTATCTGAGGGGTGCTGGAGCGAGGGGGAGGGCTATTTATAGGCCCGCGACGGTGAGCAGATTCGGGAGCGCCGGTGACTCATTGTGGCACGCATGGGGGTGCAGAGAGAGGTTGGGGTCGAAACCACGGTGTCAGGACGTGGTTTTGGACTGCCCGAACCATCTGGAGCATAGAGAGAGAGAGGAGTCGAGCATTCATGGCCGCGCAACCTTGGCCGGTTCTGGTGCGCGCGGGCATGCGTCGCGTGATACGTCTCAAACGTATCTATAATTTTTGATGGTTTCACGCTGTTATCTTGTCTTCTTTGGTTGTTTTATGTACCTTTTATATCTTTTTTGGGACTAACTTATTGATTCAGTGCCAAGTGCCAGTTCTTGTTTTTTCCGTGTTTTTGACTCTTTTCAGATCTGATTTTGGAACGGAGTCCAAACGGAAGAAAAACCCCGAAATGATTTTTTCCCGAACGAAAGAAGACCAGGGAGCTTTTGGGCCAAGCCAGGTGGGCTCCAAGGAGCCCACAAGCCCCCACTCCGCCACCAGGGCGGGAGGCGGCGGTGGGCAGGCTTGTGGCCTCCCTGGCCACCCCCCGACCTAGGTCTTTGGCCTATAAATTCCCAAATATTCCGCAAAAAAACAGGGGAGCCTCGAAAATACTTTCCCGCCGCCGCAAGCTTCCATTTCCGCAAGATCTCATCTGGAGACCCTTCCCGGCACCCTGCCAGAGGGGACTTTGGAGGTGGAGGGCTTCTTCTTCATCATCATCGCCCCTCCAATGACTCGTGAGTAGTTCACTTCAGACCTACGGGTCCGTAGTTAGTTGCTAGATGGCTTCTTATCTCTCTTGGATCTTCAATACAAAGTTCTCCGTGATCTTCATGGAGATCTATCCAATGTAATATTCTTTGGCGGTGTGTTTGTCGAGATCCGATGAATTGTGGACTTGTGATCAGATTATCTATGATATATATTTGCGTCTTTGCTGATTTCTTATATGCATGATTTGATATCCTTGTAAGTCTCTCCGAGTTTTGGGTTTTGTTTGGCCAACTAGATCTATGATTCTTGCAATGGGAGAAGTGCTTGGTTTTGGGTTCTGCCATGTGGTGACCTTTCCCAGTGACAGTAGGGGCAGCAAGGCACACATCAAGCAGTTGCCATCAAGGGTAAAAAGATGGGGTTTTTATCATTGGTTTGAGATTATCCCTCTACAACATGTCATCTTGCTTAAGGCGTTACTCTGTTCTTATGGACTTAATACACTAGATGCATGCTGGATAGCGGTCGACGTGTGGAGTAATAGTAGTAGATGCAGAAAGTATCGGTCTACTTGTTTCGGACGTGATGCCTATAGAAATAATCATTGCATAGATATCGTCACGACTCTGCACAGTTCTATCAATTGCTCGACAGTAATTTGTTCACCCACCGTCTACTTGCTTTCATGAAAGAAGCCACTAGTAAACACTACGACCCGCGGGTCTATTCACATCCATCGTTTACAACTCCGCTTTTACTTTACTTTGTTACTTTGTTGCTTTCAGTTCTCACTTGGCAAACAATCTATAAGGGATTGACAACCCCTTCATAGCGTTGGGTGCAAGCTTTTGTGTTTGTGCAGGATCTTGAGATACTCTTCCGCCGGATTGATACCTTGGTTCTCAAACTGAGGGAAATACTTACCGTCGCTGTGCTACATCACCCTTTCCGCTTCGAGGGAACACCAACACAAGGCTCCAAGGCCACGGGGGAAATACTTTGCATATTTGCCTAGGAAGTCCCTTAAGACGTAGCCGTAGCTGAAGGATTCCTGGTGCCGTCGACACAACTATTTCTGGCGCCATTGCAAGGGATACACAACAAACATCAGAAGTATTTCTGGCGCTGTTGCCGGGGATGAGAAGTCAAGATCTATCCAAGTAGGTCTCACAAACTCTTCTCTTGCATTTACTTTTGTTGCCAGTTGCCTCTCGTTTTCCTCTCCCCCCACTTCACATTTGCCGTTTTCATTTGCCTTTCTCCTTTGCCTTTTTCGTTCGCCCTTTTCTCTCGCTTGCTTTCTGTTCGCTTGTGTGCCTTGTGCCCTCAATATGCTTGCATCTTCGCTTGCTGAAAATCTAGTGATATGGATCCTCATCCACTTGCTAGTCTCTTTAAGAGACCCACTCGTGTGGAACAAATTGCTAGTGAGTTGAGGGCAATTGACTATTTCTTTGGAGTTTTGCATAAGCTGCGTGAATGTGAAAATTGTGAGGAAGAAATTCATCAAGTGATTCACGAGGGCTCCTTGGATGAAAAGCATGATTGCAATGGTTTCACTATAAATTCTATTAGTGACAATCATGCTAAGAATATGCAAAACCCTAAGCTTGGGGATGCTAGTTTTGCTATGACCTCTACTTGTTGCAAAATCATGATTGGGGTGATGATCTTTCTTATGATCTTGAAATTTTTTTCAAACCTCATGATGAATATGATATTTGCAATAATATTAAAAGTGGGTTTGGAGACGTCATGACTTTAGTTGATGATAATCCCACTATATTTGAAGAGCGTCAACTTTGCATGCATGTGGATCATGAAAAGAATATCCTATGGGATAGCTATAATTTTGAATTTGAATATGATCCCACATGTAATTGTTATGAGAGAGGAACATATTGTGGTAGAAACTTTCATGTTACCAAGTTACCTCTCGTTATGTGGACATTGCTATTGTCTCTTTCTTCTTCCTTGCATATGGCAACTATTGGTTGTCTTGACAATCTGTTTTCCTATAAAATGCCTATGCATAGGAAGTATGTTAGACTTAGATGTGATTTTCACATGCTTTAGGATGCTTTCGTTGTGCTTCAATTCTTGTCTTTTGTGAGAGCATCATTGAATGCCTAGCTAAGGGCGTTAAACAACAAAAGCGCTTGTTGGGAGGCAACCCAACGAATCTATCCTTTTTCTTTCTATTTTGTGTTTTCCACACTCTCATAATTCTATTATATTGTGTTTTTTGTGTTTCTTTTTGCGTTTGTGCCAAGCAAAACCGTTATGATTAGTCTTGAGGATGATCGTTTGGTCATGCTGGAAAAGACATAAACTTTCTGCTCACGAAAAGAATTTTCATTTTTTCTGCAAGAGCTTTTGAGTTCATTCTTTTTGATGCTGATTGCTACGCAAATTCTTCAGTCTGTTGTAATTTTTTAGAATTTTTGAAGTACCAGAGGTATACGAAACATACAGATTGCTACAGACTGGTCTGCTGTTAATAGATTCTGTTTTTGTTGTGTTGGTTGCTTATTTTGATGAAACTATGGATAGTATCGGGGGGTATTAGCCATGGAAGATTGAAAGTATAGTAACCCAACATCAGCACAAGTAGAATTTGAGTTTGCTACAGTACCTAAGGAAGTGGTGGTTTGCTTTCTTGTACTAATGTTATCACGAGTTTCTGTTTAAGTTTCGTGTTGTGAAGTTTTCAAGTTTTGGGTGAAGTTCTTATGGACAAAGAGATAAAAGAGTGGCAAGATCTCAAGCTTGGGGATTCCCAAGGCACCCCAAGAGATTCAAGGATGCCGTAAAAGCCTAAGCTTGGGGATGCCCCGGGAAGGCATCCCCTCTCTCGTCTTCAATCCATCGGTAACGTTACTTGGGGCAATATTTTTATTCACCGCATGTTATGTGTTTTTTATTGGAGAGTCTTGTATCATAGGAGTCTTTTATTTTTTTGTGTCACAATCATCCTTTTTGCACACCTAGAGAGAGAGACATGCACACACCGTGATTTTGTCGAGCTTCACTTATATCTTTTGGTAGACAATTCAACTCACATGTGCTTCACTTATATCTTTTGAGCTAGATAATTTTGCTCTATGTGCTTCACTTATATCTTTTAGAGCGCAGCGGTGCGTGGCTTGGTAGTTGATCTATGCTTTGAAAGTAATCTCAAAATGGGTAGTTATCCGAAGGGATACGAAAACTTCCACCTTCATGTGCATTGAATAGTTAGAGAAGTTTGATTCATCTCACTTAGTTTTGAGTTGTGGTTATGGTAATATTGAAGTCATGCTAGTAAGGTGTTGTGGATCTAGAAATACTTGTGTTGAAGTTAGTGATTCCCGTAGCATTCACGTATGGTGAACCGCTATGTGATGAAATCTGACCATGATTAGTATATTGATTGTCATCCTTTGCGTGGCGGTCGGGATCGCGCGATGGTTTATACCTACCAACCCTTCCCCTAGAAGTATGCGTTGAATGCTTTGTTTCGATTACTAATAAAACTTTTGCAACAAGTATATGAGTTCTTCATGACTAATGTTGAGTCCATGGTTTAGATGCACTTTCACCTTCCACCATCACTATCTTCTTAGTGCCATGCAACTTTCGCCGGTGCACAAAACCAACCATTAGCCTCCCTCAAAACAGCCACCATACCTACCTACTATGGCTTTTTCAAAGTTATTCCGAGATATATTGCCATGCAGCTACCACCATGATATGTGCCACCACGTCTACATTGCCTTTGCACGATCATAAGATAGCTAGCATGATGTTTCCATTGATGTCTATGCCATGCTAGATCATTGCCACGGTACACTACCGAAGGCATTCCATATAGAGTCATAATTGCTCTAAGTTTTGAGTTGAAAGTGTGATGATCATCATTATTGGAGCATTGCCCCATGTGAGGAAATAAAAGAGGCCAAAGAATCCCATAAAAAAAGAGAGGCCAAAGAGCCCACCAAAATAAAAAAATGAGAGAAAAAGAGAGAAGGGACAATGCTACCACTTTTTCCACACTTGTGCATTTTAAGCACCATGATCTTCATGATTGAGAGTCTCTCGTTTTGTCACCACCATATAGCTAGTGGGAAATTATCATTATATAACTTGGCTTGTATATTCCAATGATAGGCTTCCTCAAAATTGCCTTAGGTCTTCGTGAGCAAGCAAGTTGGATGCACACCCACTAGTTTTCTTTAAGAGATTTCACATAATTGTAGCTCTAGTGCATCATTTGTATGGCAATCCCTACTCATTCACATTGATATCTATTGATGAGCATCTCCACAACTCAGTGATATGCCTAGTTAATGTGACTATCTTCTCCTTTTTGTCTTGCAACCTCCACCACATTCCACACCATCTATAGTGCTATAACCATGGCTCACGCTCATGTATTGCGTGAGAGTTGAAAATTTTGAGAAAGTAAAGGTGTGACACAATTACTTGGCCAATACCGGGGTTGTGCATGATTTAAATTCGTTGTGCAATGATGATAGAGCATAGCCAGACTATATGCTTTTGTAGGGATAACTTTCTTTTGGCCTTGTTATTTTGAAAGTTCATGATTACTTTGCTAGTTTGCTTGAATTATCATTGTTTCCACGTCAATAGCAAACTATTGTTTTGAATCTAATGGATCTGAACATTCACGTCACATATGAGGAATTACAAAGGACACCTATGTTAGGTAGCATGAAAGCATCAAAAATTCATTCTTATCACTTCCCTACTCGAGGACGAGCAGGAGTTAAGCTTGGGGATGCTTGATACGTCTCAAACGTATCTTCGCGCGAGCTCTAGCGCGGGGGAGGAGGGGCCCTAAGGATTGCTTGACGCAGAAGGGTTGTCGAGGAAGAGGTTGGACATCTCGAGGGAGGTTGGGACTGGCCGAGGGCGTCGCCCCCACCTCAGTGACTCCCTGTAGCGCGCCTAGAGCGCAGTTTTGGCATGCCACGACATGCTGGTGCGCTCTGAGGCACTTTGGACGTGTCTAGCATGTCCTGGCACTTGCTGGCGGTGTGGCTAGCCATTTGGTTCTTGTGGGAGCATTGGCTGGTCAATGGAGGCAAGAAATTCTGGTGCTGTTAGTCATGAACTGAGATCTAAATTGTGTTTTTTAGCCTTTCCACTTTGAACCAGTGATGGGCCGGTTGACTGGGGTTAGACACACGTGCTGGACACTTAATCTAAGAGTTTGAAGCAAAGGAGTTTGGTTTAGCTGTGGCTAAGGTGGCTTTTTCCTATCTGTCAGAAGGTGTTTGACAGTGGCTTAAGGGGATTGCACCCCACCACTGGTGCTGCAACTTAACAGGGTTGGGGTTGGTGGTAAACCATGGAGTTTTACCAATTTTGAGCTCCAAAGGACAAGTTTAGCTTTGTAAACTTGAAAACACTCCAATATGACCAGATCTGTCCCTTCCAAATGGAGTGTGGGCAAACTAAATCCCACAAATCCCATTTTTGGTGTGGAACCCTCATTTGAGGTATTAGGCACTCCTGCAAAGTTTTAGCATCGTTGGACAAACTTTGCTATGTAGATTTTCTCTAACTTGATTCTGGACAAACAAGGTATTTGGGATATTTGGGTTCCTTGTCCACCTTTGATCAAGGAGAAACTTTATGTGGACACCAAACAAGGCTTAGGGATATCACTGTAATTTTGTAGGAATTTATTGAGAATATTTCCTTTGGAAATATTTCAAAATGTCAAAACAGACATAATTATCTTTCATAGTTTTAATCAATAAATATAATATAAAATGGGGTTTTAAATCCTATGTATGGATAATATATGTCCTTCTGATCATCTCTAAATTTAATCAGATTTTTCTAAAGCAGAAAAATATTTTTCCATGTTGGAATACCTATTCTGGCCTTAGAAATGGACAGGTTATTTAATTAGGAAAATAATCACAAAAATAATTATTTTTGTGGTTTTGAAATATAAAGATAGGTAAAAATCAGATTACCAAATATGAGTGGAAGCACTGCTTGCTATCAAGGACATGTAGTGCAATCTCAAGGTGGTTTTACTTGGGTCAGAAATAAGCAAGGGTTTTTGAAATCAGTATAATACCAAAGACTTTAGGGTTTCAAATCCTCACATGATCAGGCATACAGGCATACAATATCAATCATGGCACTCACAACACTAGTTTTGAAAAAGTTTTAACAAGCTCAGAATTTCACAATACAGACAAGTGATAGACAAAACAAGGTGTGACAGAAGTGATGGCTTCACATATAAAAAGGATGTGGATTGAAACTTGTTGAGGGTAGGCAAACGTAGACCTTGGTCATTGTTGCAATTAATAGGAAGTCATAAGGAAGGAGAGGTTCACATATAAATATATCATCTCTGACACCATCTATGATTGTGAACACTCACTAAACTATTGCATGCCTAGAAGTAGATGTTGGACAAGGAAGACAACATAATGAATTTTGTTTGCTTGGCTCCGAACAATGTTATATGATTAGAGATCCCTTAGCATGTGACGATTGCTTCCACCTCATATTAGCTAAAACCTCCCGCACCAAGTAGAGATACTACTTGTGCATCCATAAACCTTCAAACCAGTTTTGCCATGAGTGTCCACCATACCTACCTATGGATTGAATAAGATCCCTCAAGTAAGTTGTCATCGGTGCAAGCAATAAAAATTTCTCTCTAATATGTATGATCTATTAGTGTGTGGAAAATAATCTTTATACCAACCTTTGATGAGGAAGACATACAAGCGACAGACTGCATAATAAAGTTCTTTATCACAGGAGGCAATATATAGTGACGTTCCTCCGCACTAAGAGGACACGCATCCAAACCTCAAAAGCGCATGACAACCTCTGCTTCCCTGTGCGAAGGGCCTATCTTGTACCTTTACTTTTTGCCCTTGAAAGAGTCATGGTGACCTTCACCAATTCCTTATTTCGCCTTTATCTTGGCTAACGTCATATGCTTGGGAAAGATCTATATTCATATGTCAACTTGGAGGTAGGCATTCATAAATTATTATTGTTGACATTACCCTTGAGGTAAGCAGTTGGGAGGCAAAACTGTAAGCCCCTATCTTTCTCTGTGTCCAGCTGAAACTTTGATCTCATGAGTACCACGTTAGTTGTAGCAATTGTAGAGAACGAAAGAATGATTGAGTATGTGGATTTGCTTTACAAGCTCTTATTTGACTCTTTCTGATGTTGTGATAAATTGCAATTGCTTCAATGACTAAAGGCTATCGGTTGTTACTTCTCGGTAAGGTTCTTTATCCATGCTTTACTTTGTGAAGGAATTATCACTTTAGCATGAGAGATTATATGTTGGTATGGCTGTTCTGATCATGATCATGATGCATGCATGTTCGTATCTTGTTTTGTCGACACCCTTCTCCCTAAACATGTGCACATATTTATTGAGCTAGGCTTTCGCTTGAGGACAAGCGAGGTCTAAGCTTGGGGGGAGTTGATATGTCCATTTTGCATCATGTTTTCATGTTGATATTAATCGTTTCTTGGGCTGTTATTTCACTTCACGGTACAATTCTTATGCCTTTTCTCTCTTATTTTGCAGGTTTACATGAAGAGGGAGAATGCCGGCAACTGAAATTCTGGCCTGAAAGTGGAGCAAAGTTAAGATACCTATTCTGCGCAACTCCAAACGCCGTAAAAATCAACGAGGATTTTTTTCTGATTTATCAAAAATACCCGAAGAATTGCTAGAGGGGGGCGTGCAGGTGGCCACAAGCCTGCACGGCGCGACCAGCCCCCAGGCCGCGCCATGAGGGCTTGTGGGCAGCCTGCAGGCCCACTTGCCCCCTCTTTTGCTATATGAAGGGTTTCATGCAAGAAAAAATCGGGGAGGGGCTTTTTCGTGGATTCGCCGCCGCCACGAGGCGGAACTTGAGCACAACCAATCTAGAGCTCCGGCAGGACGATCCTGCCTGGGAAACTTCCCTCCCGGAGGGGGAAATCATCGCCATCGTCATCACCAACACTCCTCTCATCGGAGGGGTCTCGTCACCATCAACATATTCATCAGCACCATGTCATCTCCAAACCCTAGTTCATCACTTGTAACCAATCTCCGTCTCGCGACTCCGATTGGTACTTGTAAGGTTGCTAGTAGTGTTGATTACTCTTTGTAGTTGATGCTAGTTGGATTATTTGGTGGAAGAGTTTATTTTCATATCCTTGATGTTACTCATTACCCCCCTGTTCATGAATATGACTATGCTTTGTGAGTAGTTACTTTTGTTCCCGAGGACATGGGATAAGTCATGCTAATAGTAATCATGTGAATTTGGTATTCGTTCAGTAATTTGATATGTTGTATGCTGTTTTTCCTCTAGTGGTGTCCTGTGAACGTCGACTACATAAAACTTCACCATTATTTGGGCCTAGAGGAAGGCATTGGGAAGTAGTAAGTACATGATGGGTTGCTAGAGTGACAGAAGCTTAAACCCTAGTTTATGCGTTGCTTCGTAAGGGGCTGATTTGGATCCACTAGTTTAATGCTATGGTTAGACTTTGTCTTAATTCTTCTTTCGTAGTTGCGGATGCTTGCGAGAGGGTAATCATAAGTGGGATGCTTTTCCAAGTAAGGGTAGTACCCAAGCGCCGGTCCACCCACATATCAAACTATCAAAGTAACGAACGCGAATCATATGAACATGATGAAACTAGCATGACAGAAATTCCCGTGTGTCCTCGGGAGCGTTTTTCCTCCTATAAGACTTTGTCCAGGCTTGTCCCTTGCTACAAAAGGGATTGGGCCACTTTGCTGCACGGTTGCTACTTTTGTTACTTGTTGCTTACTACGAATCATCTCACCACACAATCACTTGTTACTGATAATTTCAGTGCTTGCAGATATTTCCTTGCTGAAAACCACTTGATAGATCCTTCTGCTCCTCGTTGGGTTCGACACTCTTACTTATCGAAAGGACTACGATTGATCCCCTATACTTGTGGGTCATCACGGCCCTACCGAATTTCAACCCAGACAAAACCCTAGCCAAACCCACCATTTCGGTGCAACCGATTCTGCATCGGTGCTACCGAGTTCACGTGACCAACCTTCTATTGCCTCGGTACAAAAAATCGGGATTTCCGAGTTTGGTATCGGTGTCACTGAGTTGGGTCATCTGACCGTTATCCACCTTTTCGGTTCCACCGAGTTGTTTATAGCAGTCTCACCGAGATTCAAAAGTTGCTGCCTTTTGTGCAAGTTGGTACCACCGAGTTTATTACTTCGGTGTCACCGAGTTAGTCACTTTAGGTGTAACAGTTGGATTTTGGGTGCTGATTATATATACCCCTCCACCTACCTCTCATTCAAAGAGGAAGCACTCAGAACACACACTTCATTGCGAGATCTATTTTTCTGAGAGAGAGCCACCTACTCATGTGTTGAGTTCAAGATATTCCAATCCAATCATTTGAAACTTGATATCTAGCCTCCTCAAGTTTCTTTCCACCAAATCAATCTCTCCTACCCATGCCCAATCTATGAGAGAGTGATTGAGTGTTTGGGAGACTATCTTTAGAAGCACTAGCGCAAGGAGTTCATCGTTCTACCGCATCTAATACCTTTTGTAGGGTGGTGCCTCCTAGATTGGTTAGGTGTCGCTTGGGAGCCTCCTACTTCGTGTTGTGGAGTTGAACCAAGATGTTTGTAAGGGCAAGGAGATCGCCTACTTCGTGAAGATATACCATGAGTGAGGCTAGTCCTTCGTGGACGGAAGCCTTGGTGGAATAGACAAGGACGTTTCTTCGTGGACCCCTTGTGGGTCGAGCCCTCCATGGACTCTCGCAGTTGTTACCCTCCGTGGGTTGAAGTCTCCACTAACATGGACATACGATAGCGTCGCCTATTGGAACCATGCCAAAAATTGCCGTGTCAACCTCTTGTGTTTGATCTCCCTACCTTACTCCTTTACTTTACACTTGCATGTTTTACATTCCGCTGCTATACTCTTAGAACTGCATGTGTAGGGTGAACTTGACTTACCACTCTTGGTAAAACTTGCCCACAACTAAAATTGGGAAAAGACTAAGTTTTATTGGTCAAGTAGTCTAATCACCCCCTCTATACATACTTTCGATCCTACACCAATGTGTGGACAACAATCATAATATTAACATGTTTCGATGTGTGAATGTTTTATGTTCTATTGTTATGTTTCAATATGTGTAACAGGCTAACAACTAGAGCCAGAAATTAGTACGAAAACAGATAGAATATGAAACTAATAATATATATTAATTGTTCAATAGTTCATTGTAGCACACACACACACACACACATATACATATATATATATTGTCACATATACGTGATGATAGTACTTAACATAATACGTAAAATGAATAAAAACTAAACTAATAATAACCCCTCCGTGGGCGGGAAGCAGTAAATAGACAACCTCTCGCTAGCCGCTCCCTGATGCGCGGCGGCTTCCCAACACACAGGGAGTTTGCCGCCTCCTCTGCCTCACATCACTCGACGTGCTGATCATCCTCTTGCTTGTGGAGGCACGTGACCATCCAGGCAATCTCACTAGGCATCCATCGGAGCTCTTTGGTGGTGGCACGCTCGAGCTTATCGGCCCACGCCCACACAGCGGTGAGGTTCCTAGCGCCTGTGGCTATTATTGCATGGTACGGGTCGTCTTTGTACACCTCGTCCGCTTGTCAACGCGCCTGCCACCAAAGCTCGAGCTCCTCCTTTTCAATGCATCTCTACAAGCATTCCAGGCCGCGAGGTTCTTGACGTTCTGCTCAGCCCACTCCTTCTTGAACTCCACCTTCCTAGCTCTCTCAGTCGGCGGCATCGCCTTCCACAAAGCCAGATTGTATTGGCCCCAAAACTAATCTCCAGTTGGAGGGTCTGGCGCGACCTCGTTTGGGGGAGCGAAGGAGTCCTCCTCGTCGTTGTGCTGTGTCGTGTCCTTGTGGGGTGGCGCCTCTTCCTCTGCTTGTGCACAGGCTGACTGCGCCATGGGATAGCTTTGTTCGATGGGTGGGGGAGAGAGATGAATGAATGCATGTGGGATGACGTATTGACGGGCAACATTTATAGGCTACCGGAATCTTGATCAATGCGAGCAGAAGGGGGGGGACTGCAACAGACGCATCGCTTGCCGGAATTAAATGGCTTCGATTGAACACGATTGATCGGTCAACAGTCGTGTGTGACTTAAGATCACCGACGGCCCCCAATGCATGCTCGGGTGTGATTAATAGTCCATGGAAATTGGCTTTCAAAACTCGAAACGCGAAACAGAGTGCCAATCATGTGGGACCCATTTTTCTTTCCAAATATTTACATTTGCTATCCAAATGTAATGCATGCGTACCATTTGTGTTATGGAAGCAAGTCTAGTACTATAACCACGACATCTTGGCCCCATGTCAGGAAATCATGCAGATTTTCATCTACTTCAAAGTATTCTTTTTTATTTTTTCAATTTAGTAACCTAGATTCTCAATGCTTGTGTCCAAACTATTACTCAAGATGTTTGGAAATACTTCAATTTTATTGCATGTGGCATATATACACAAGCAAGTAGTATGTAAATATGATTTTTCGAGCAGTTTTTGCTTCATCTTGCATGTTTGCGTGTTTCAGTTTGGAACTATGGCCATTCAATTTCTATAAACTAACTTAATGTATAAAAATGCCATTCGAATCCCGATTTTTTCATTTTTAGGATGTAGGTCATATTCGTGCATTGTAACGATGAAAAAAACTAGGTCGAATGAGACAACGATTGGTGGTTTGTCATCACACAAGGCCCCACGTTCCCTCTCGGAACCACTCGCCTTCGTGTGATGCTCTAGTTTGTGAGAGGCATGTGTCTCAAGTTGGCAATGGGGATTACTCAGGTGGGTATTGGTGTACCATCACTGTCCCCATCTCAGTCTCCATACCTGTGTGCGGGGATAAAAAGTTTAGCATCACCGTACCCAGCGGGTTCTTTATCCCCGTGGGTAAACCCACACATGCATTTAAGAACAACCTTTGATAGTGTCTTAGTAGAAATATGTCATATTTCAATGTAGTAAACAATATGTTGTGGTTAGCTTTGGGATTTCTTAGGGATTTTTAGGCCAAAGGGCTGGAATATGTGGAAATTTGGGTGACTAAGGGCGCAAATTACGTGGGGTCTACTGATACGTCCATTTTGCATCATGCTTTCATGTTGATATTTATCGCTTTATGGGCTGTTATTACACTTCACGGTACAATACTTATGCCTTTTCTCTCTTATTTTGCAAGGTTTACATGAAGAGGGAGAATGCTGGCAGCTGGAATTCTGGCCTGAAAAAGGAGCAAGTCTGAGATACCTATTCTGCGCAACTCCAAAAGCCGTGAAAATCAACGTGGAGTTTATTTTGGGATTTATAAAAAATACTGGGCCGAAGAAGTGCCACACGGGTGCCATCAAGAGGCCACAAGCCTGCTAGGCGCGGCCTCCCCCTGGCCGCGCCTAGGGGGCTTGTGGGCTCCCACTTGGCCCTCTCGCTCCCCCCTTTTGCTACAAGAAGGGCTTCGTTCCAGAAAAAATCAGGAGGAGGCTTTTCGGAGGATTCGCCACAGCCACGTGGTGGAACTTGAGCAGAACCAATCTAGAGCTCCGGCAGGATGATCCTGCCAGGGAAACTTCCCTCCCGGAGGGGGAAATCATGGCCATCGTCATCACCAACACTCCTCTTATCGGAGGGGACTCATCACCATCAACATCTTCATCAGCACCATTCATACGTCTCCATCGTATCTACTTTTCCAAACTCTTTTGCCCTTGTTTTGGACTCTAATTTGCATGATTTGAATGGAACTAACCCGGACTGATGATGTTTTCAGCAGAATTGCCATGGTGTTGTTTTTGTGCAGAAATGAAAGTTCTCGGAACGTCCTGAAAATTTACGAAGAATATTTCTGGAAAATATGAAAAATACGTGCGCAAAGATCCACCGGAGGGGATGGGCCAGTGGGCCACAAGCCGTGTAGCAGCGGCCTCCCCCCTGGCCGCAGCTACCAAGCTTGTGGGGCCCATGTGGCTCTGCCGCCCCCAATTCCAGCGCTATTATTCCCTTTCGTCCTGGAAAAAATCAGGAGAGAAGATTTCATGGCGTTTTACGATCCACAGGCGCCGCCACATCCCGTTCTTGCCCTGGAGGGCAGATCTGGAGTCCGTTTTGGGCTCCGGATCAAGGAGATCGTCGCCATGTACATCATCAACCTTCTTCCCTCTCCAATTCCATGAAGCTCTTCATCGTTCGTGAGTAATCTATTCGTAGGCTCGCTGGGCGGTGATGAGCAGGATGAGATCTATCATGTAATCAAGTTAGTTTTGACGGGGATTGATCCCTAGTATCCACTATGTTCTGAGATTCATGTTGCTACTACTTTGCCATGCTTAATGCCTGTCACTAGGGCCCGAGTGCCATGATTTCAGATCATAAATTATTATGTTGTCACCAATATATGTGTGTTTTAGATCCAATCTTGCAAGTTGTAGTTATCTACTATGTGTTATGATCTGGCAACCCCGGAGTGACAATAACCGGAACCACTCCCCGTGGTGACCATAGTTTGAGGAGTTCATGTGTTCACCAAGTGCTAATGCGTTGGTCCGGTTCTTTATTAAAAGGAGAACCTTAATATCCCGTAGTATCCATTTGGACCCCGCTGCCACGGGAGGGATGGACAATAGATGTCATGCAAGTTCTTTTCCCTAAGCACGTATGACTACACACGGAATGCATGCCTACATCACATTGACGAACGGGAGCTAGTCATATATCTCTCCGTGTTATAACTGTTGCATGATGAATGACATCCAACAAATCACAGATCCATTGCCTACGAGTTTGTCTCACTGCCATTGTTACTTGCTTTGCTCTGCTACTGTTATTGCTGTTGCTGCTACTGTTACTTGCTGCTACTGTTACTCGCTTTGCTCTGTTGCTGTTACTGCTGTTGGTGCCATTGTTACTTGCTGCTACTGTTACTTGCTTTGTCCTGCTGCTACTGCCATTACTGTTACCTACTGTTGCTGTTACTTGCTACTGTTGCTACTTTCTACTGCTGCCACTATTGTTGTTCCTTGCCACTGCTGTTACTCGTTACACTGCTACTATCTGCTACAATACTTTTCTAGCACCATTGATACTTCAGTTAGGAATAATCTGTCGTCAACAGATTCTTTCCTAGCACCGTTGCTATCATACTACCTTTGTTGCTTATATCCTGCTTGGAGATACTAATCTTTCAGGTGTGGTTGAGCCGACAACTCAACTGCTAATACTAGAGAATATCCTTTCACTCCCATCGTGTCGAACCAACAAATTTGGGTTGAATACTCTACCCTCGAAAACTACCGCGATCCCAGACGCTGGTGGGCCATTGCAATACAATTGCTAATTGTTGAGCAACTGGAAGCAGTTCTTTTCTGGCACCATTGTCAGGGGACTGCTAGCAGCTCTTTTCTGGCGCCGTTGCCGGGGAGGGATAGCTATATTCTCTGAGTCACTTGGGATTTATATCTGCTGATCACTATGAAGAATCTGAAAGATCCAAGAACCAAAGTCTTGCCCTCAACTACGAGGGGAGGTAAGGAACTGCCATCTAGCTCTGCACTTGATTCACCTTCAGTTATGAGTAAGTTTGCGACACCACCTCCTGCTAGAAATCTTGATATGTGACCTGTGCTAGATGATGCTTATGATTCTACTGCTAGAGATACTATGCATGATACTGCTAGAGATGCTATGCCTGATACTGCTAGAGATGCTATGCCTGATACTGCTTTGCCTGATGATGCTAGAGATGCTATTTTGCCTGATGATGCTATGCTTGATACTGCTTTGCCTGATGATGCTAGAGATGCTATTTTGCCTGATAATGCTATGCTTGATACTGCTAGAGATGCTACTTTGCCTGATATGCCGCTAGGGGTATTCCTTGATGCTCATATTGCTAGAGTTACTGCCAATGCTCGTGATGCTTGTGAAATGCCGATACTATTGAGATAGAACCTGCTTTTGCTCCTGCTAGATCTAGCTCTCCTAGATATGAATTTCCTGATATACCTAAGGGTTAGGTTATGGAGGGAGAGATAGCTGAGGATTTTCTTGCGTGTAAGGATGCCTATGACGCTGAGAAATTACTTATCAAGTGAAAGGAAAAATCTCTGAAAGCTAGGATGAAATACGACCCGAAGTTTGCCACTTCACCTATCTTTATCACCGATGAGGATTATGAATTCTCTGTCGACCCTGAGATAAAATCTCTAGTCGAATCTGATACTTTCCACGGTTATGAGTCTGATACGGTCGTAGCCCATCGTACCAAACTACACGATATAGCCACCCTTTCACTAGTGAGGAGAAGATCCGCTACTACTATATCCTTAAGTTGTTTCCTTTCTCTCTAAAGGATGATGCTAAACCCTGGTTCACTTCTCTTGCTCATGGATGTGTGAGTAGTCCCCAGGATATGGTCTATTACTTCTGTGAGAAATATTTCCCTGCCCATAAGAAGCAAGCTGCCTTGCAGGAAATATACAACTTTGCTCAACTCAAAGAAGAGACTCTCCCACAAGCTTGGGGGAGGCTCATCCAGCTACAGAATGTTTTGCCTGATCACCCTCTTAAGAAGAACGAGATACTTGATATCTTCTATAACGGACTTACCGATGCTTCTAGAGACCAACTAGATAGTTGTGCCGGTTGTGTTTTTAGGGAACGAACTATAGAACAAGCTGAGATCCTACTGAATAACATCTTGATCAACGATAATGCTTGGACTATCCCCGAACCACCTCCTAAGCCAACTCCTAAGAAAAGAGGTATTCTATTACTCAGTCCCGAAGATATGCAAGAAGCCAAGAAATATATGCAAGAGAAAGGCATTAGATTCGAAGAAGTCAAAAATCTACCGCCTATTGAAGAGATCCATGGTCTCGATAACCCGATACAAGTAGTAGAGGTGAATTCTCTGCGTAGATTCAGTGAGAGTGATATTCCTTTTGACAGACTTGCTAGCCTATGCTTTGATGAATTTGACAACTTTGTTGCCAAACAACAGAGTTTCAATGATTATGTTAGCAGACAATTGGAACAAAGTACTCGTATGCTCAGTCATTTAACTGCTTGTGTAGACAGAAATGTCAATGATCTGAAGCTTCTGAGTAAACATGCCTCTATGATTACTACTCAGGTAGAACAAGTACTTAAAGCTCAGAATGACTTGCTCAATGAATTAAATGACAACTCTGTTAGAGTCATTACTAGAGGAGGCAAAATGACTCAAGAACCTTTGTATCCTGAAGGCCATCCTAAGAGAATTGATCAAGATTCTCATGGAATTAATGCTGATACACCCAGTCATCCTAAGAATAAGAAGAAGGATGATAGAAACCTACATGTCAGTTCACCAAATACTGTCACACCTAAAGAACCAAATGATATTTCAACGTCTGATGCAGAAACACAATCTGGTGATGAACGTGAACCCGGTGACAATATGGACAGTGATGTTCATAATAATGCTCAACCTAGTAATGATAATGATGTGGAGATTGAACCTACGGTTAATCCTGATAACCCACATCCTAAGAGATACGATAAGAATGACTTCACTGCTAGGAAGCATGGTAAAGAAAGGGAGCCATGGGTTCAGAGACCCATGCCCTTTCCTCCTAAGCCATCCAAGAAAAAGGATGATGATGATTTTGAGCGCTTTATTGAAATGTTGAGACCCGTCTTTCTGCAGATGCGGTTAATTGATATGCTCAAAATGTCTCCATATGCCAAGTACATGAAACATATCGTGACTAATAAACGGAAGATACCAGATCTTGAGATCTCCACCATGCTTGCCAATTACACTTTCAAACATGGAACTCCTAAGAAACTTGGTGATCCCGGAGTGCCCACTATACCTTGCTCCATTAAAGGAAACTACGTAAGAACTGCCTTATGTGACCTTGGAGCCGGTGTTAGTGTTATGCCTCTCTCTCTTTATCATAAACTTGAACTGGATAAGTTGACACCCACTAAAATTTCTCTGCAAATGGCCGACAAATCAACTGCTTTCCCTGTCGGCATTTGCGAGGATGTGCCTGTTGTGGTTGCTAACTTTACTATCTTGACGGACTTTGTTGTCCTAGATATTCCTGAGGATGATGCCATGGCGATCATTCTTGGAAGACCATTTTTAAACACCGCAAGGGCTATTATAGATTGCAGCAAAGGCAATGTCACCTTCCATGTCAACGGTAATGAGCATACAGTGCACTTTCCGAAGAAACGATATCAAGTACATTGCATCAATGCTATCGAAAAAACTTCATCGATTCTTATTGGGAGCTTTGAATGCCCTATACCTCGTGTTAATATGAAGTATGATTTGCTTGTTAGGGAGATTCATATCCCCATTGAGGTGAAATAGTGGCTATTCGACAATTCTCCGTTTCCTTTTGCGATTCGAAAAAGTTTTGTCATGAGGATTTGATCAACCCCATTGACGGATTTCTTTCAATGACCATGAAATGGATGAATCAAAGAGTCACATACCTCTGTTTTAAGCTTTCACTTCCTGTTGCTTAGAAGAAAAATGATAGATTTAGTTTAGTTTTTCCCGTTTTCTGTTTTAGCGTCCCGGAGAAAAGTACCCCGAAAATAAAAGTTCTCCCATGGTCCTGAAAATAAAATATGATTTTTTCTAGATTTTTTGAAAAATACTGGGACTGAGATCTGGCCTAGGGGCCACACCAGTGAGCCACAAGCCCTGTAGCCGCGACCTCCCCCCTGGGCGCGGCTACCAAGCTTGTGGGTCCCACAGGGACCCCCTCCACTCATTCTAGCTCCCATCCTCTTCTTCTACCCCTAGAAAAATCGTTTCGCAGCTCAAACCCGTGTTCTTGCTCATTTGGCTGTGATTTTCGATCTCCTTGCTCAAAGCACCATTATCCGAACCGTTTTGGGGAAATTACTCCTTGGTAAGTGACTCCTCCATTGGTCCAATTAGTTTCTACTCTAGTGCTTTATTCTTCGCGTATTCTTGCTACCTTGGTGACCCTGTTCTTGAGCTTGAAATGTTGATTTTAGCTGGTCCCAAGTAGTTTTAACGCGTGATACGGTCTCTGGGCACTAGTAGGAGTAGTTGCTACGAGTTGGGTTAATCCTTACTCACTTTTCTTTCGAAGTCTCTAAAAATTTTAGAATTTTTCAGGGTTAGAAAAAGGGAAAGATGAGGAGGTTCTTGAGAGGCTCTTCAAGCCGTAACCCCAAGGAGGATGAGAAGAACCACCCCAAGTACGTGGTTCCTCGAGTCACAGAAGTTCGAGCGTGCGAGTGGCCAAGTGATGAATTTTTGCGCGCCGCTGGGCTTTATGAAGACTTTTATTACTTGGTGGAGAACGCAGGTATTACCGCGTTTGTTGAAGATAAGTGCCCACAATACCTCCTCCTCACCAATATTTTCGTTCAAAGCTTCAACTTTTATCCGAGGAAGGATCCTCCTATGGTAGAGTTCATGTTATACGATATCCCTCAGCGCATGACACTACAGGATTTTTGCAATGTGTGCAAATTACCTTATGTTGGGGATATTCATGATCCTCGTCCATGGGACTTGGAGGCTTTCATAGATACTATTTCTATTCGAGTGGAGAGAGGAGTGTCTCGCGCTAGAATTGCTAGCATACATTTTCCTGTGCTTCGGTACTTCTCATTATTTGTGGGAAAATGTTTGATTGGCCGTGGGGAGTCTGGATCACTTAGCTCTCCAGACCTTGCGGTTTTGCGTGAAGGCCTTTATAACAATAAGACTTATAGCCTAGGTGCTATAGTAGCTCAGCAGTTGAACACAAACCATTCCAAATGTGTCGTCTATGGAGGTATCTATGCTACCCGTCTTGCCAAACACTTTGAGATACCCGTTAGACTGGCGGAGGAAGAAGAGATGCTTCTTCCTGAGAAATATCTGGATTATGACAGCATGGTTCGCCATGATTTTCTGGATAGCTAGTAGACGGATGATTTATAACCTGGTATTTAGTCAGGGTACTCGAGAGACTATTACTTTGCCTGCTCCTTCTTTGCTCAACCTTTATGCAAGCAGGTACACTATTATGCCCTCGGACATCTACGCATATTGGGGCTTGGCCCAACCACAGGTGCCCGTGCCCGAGCCGCCAGTCGAGTACGAGACGCCATTTTATCAGTGGGAGCTAGAGGAGCTCACACAACAGTGGCATTCACAGTCCGCTCCGGAGTATCCCGGAGCTGGTTATTTCCCTCCTTGGGAGTAGACCAAGCTAGGCCAAAAGCGTAAGCTTGGGGGAGTACGTGTTTGCACCAACTTTACATTCATGCTTATGCTTTCACTTTGTTAGTCGGTATTTACACTTTGCCACTGTATTATCCATGCTAGTTTATTTTCGTTTTATTTTTTTCTTGTTTTTTGTCCTTTTGAGAAAACCCAAAAAGATTTTCCTTTCTTCTTTTGCTTGTTGGGTGCTTTCCCGTGTAAATAGCTTTCTTTTTCTTTGAGTCGAGGTAGAAGACCATGGTTACAATGTTTAGTGGCTCTCGCATGCATACCTGTTCATTTGTTAAAGAGACATATTACGTTGTCTTCTCCTTTGTGTTTGCCTGCAGATTCAGCTTAGTCCAATGCACGAGCACTCTTATTTTTGTTCACATCGTTCGATCATGCAAGTGAAAGGCAATAATGGTGATATACGATGAAGTGACTAAGACTGGAAAAGTTGGTATGAACTCTATCTATTTTGTTTTTGTAAATATGACTAGCTTGTC
Organism: Hordeum vulgare subsp. vulgare; assembly: GCF_904849725.1. NCBI lineage: Eukaryota > Viridiplantae > Streptophyta > Magnoliopsida > Poales > Poaceae > Hordeum > Hordeum vulgare. The sequence continues at coordinate 539,904,866 of NC_058521.1, forward strand.
GTCCCAGATTCAGCTTTGTTGAGAGAGAACCATGTTTGCAATGACAACTTAGAGATCATAGTTTCTGATGCCATGCTTAATTAGCTAGGAGCTTATAATGGTTTGTCTTGAATGCCAACATAGATTTTGAGATGACTATGATGTAGTACGATAGGATGGTATTCTCCTTTGAATGATTCAAGTGGCTTGACTTGGCGCATGTTCATGCATGTAGTTGAAACAAAATCAACATAGCCTCTATGATGTTCGTGTTCATGGTGATTTATATCCTGCTCATGCTTGCACTCAATGTTAGTCAAACTCATTGCATCTTGATGACTGTTGTCGCTCTCTAGTTGGTCGCTTCCCAGTATTTTGCTAGACTTCACTTGTACTAAGAGGAATACTGCTTGTGCATTCACTTCCATAAACCCAAAAGTTTTTCCATGTGAGTCCACCATACCTACCTATTTGCGGTATCTACTTGCCGTTCCAAGTAAATTTGCATGTGCCATTCTCTAAACCTTCAAGAAATAATCTGTTTTGCATGCCCGAACCGCTCATGTGGTGAAAGGGGGCTATTGGTATCTTCCATGTTAGGCGTGTTATCTTCGACATGTGTTTATTCACAGTCATCCACGAGAAAGGGGCCGGTAATTGGAATGCCCAGTTCCACGCTTAAATAAAAAACATAACTGTAAAACAAGACTCCCCCCGGATTGATGTTAGTATGGATTGTACCCAAGGATTCGGCTAGCCGTGGAGTGTGATTGATTGGTGGTGGGGGAGTTAAAACTTTACTTTTCTGTTTGGGAACCGCCTATACCATGAGTAGCATGGAAGTTATTGAGAACTCTTGGTCATTGTGTTGACAATGGAAGCATGCCACCCAAAATTATTATCTCTGTTTTCAAAGCTTGAGCTCTAGCACCTCTGCAAATCAATGCTTCCCTCTGCGAAGGGCCTGTGTATTTATTTTCCTGTTGAGTCATCCTCTTCTTATATAAGCACTAACTAGAGAGCACCTCTATCATTTTCATGCTTTGCTTTTGATTGATATTGAGTATGACTATGACTGGATCTTCGTTGCTATGAATTACAATGTTTAGTCAGCCCTTGATCTTTGAAAGTGCTCTGCATTTATGTTTTGCGGTCTCAGAAAGAGCTAGCGAGATACTGTTAGAGCATATATCTCCATATGTGGTTTTGGTAATTGATGAAAATTCCTATGGGCTAATGGTTGCCTTAAGTTATATTTATAGGATTTGTCCATAGGCACTTCTTGAAGTCCATCTGTTGGGTTCAAGGAGTTTATATGATGACCAAGATGGTATTCAAGGTATTATCCAAAGAATGGTCATAGAGACACTAGGTTGATCAAGATCTCAAACAAAGAGTAAATCAAGATGATCAACACACAAAGCGTATAAGATGTACCGAGAGGGATCAAGTGATCCCATGGTATGGTAAGCATTGTCCATTACGTGTTTATGTACTAACCCATGGTCTTTGTGAGAGTCCTATGTGGGGGTTAGGTGTGCTTCCATGGGCTTGCGTCAAAAGGAAGATCTCATACAACCCATGAAGGATGACGTCAAGTGGTGATCGTCATCAAGATTGTGGTGTGCAAGTTCAAGTGGATCAACACGAATATATCATTGAAACTATTGTTAATGATCATGTGTTGATAAGGACAAGCTCATGTGCTAACAAGGACAAGATCAAGATAAGCATTCATGAGCACTACATGCTTGATTCTTGTGGATGTTCACATGGTGGACAAATGAAGATGAATACATAAGCTATGCTTTCCACATTGTGTATGGGAGAGCTACTTGAAGACTTCATCATGTCTTGCTTTCAACTTGAGCCAAGAAGGAACAACAACATCAAGCTCAAGTGAAAGGGCTAAGTCAAAGGTATCAGTTCCTTTGACGTTAGTGGTGCGGAGTGATGATCAGCGAATAAAAGTATACACTCAAGTATGGATCATCAGTACCCTTTTATGATTCTTGAGTCCTTAGGGATCCCGCACTATGAAGAGGGGATCACAGGTTTTAGGATGAACTTGCTCAAACTACATTTCCACTGTTCTGCTCAGACCACATCTCCACTGCTCTGCTGTTATCTGAAAACAGAACACATGCCTCGGACATCCGGCTTCCTCCGGACGTCCGAGGGCCGGACGACCGACTGCTTCGGAAATCCGGAATCCTATACTAGAGAAACTTGAGCCATATAACTCGGACTTCCGGCTTCCTTCGGACGTCCGGTTCCTGTTCAACTACACAGTGATTCCAGATACATATATACATCTCTCGGACGACCGACCACTGTCGGACGTCCGACACCTTGTGGGCATCCGGACATCCGAGAAACTGCCGGATGTCCGACCACTGCCAGACTTAAGTGACCCCAACAACTGTTTTTCTCTCCCCACTATATATACCCCCTCCCACTTCATGAGAGGGCACCCAACACAGCCATATCCTCATAAGAACACATTTCTACCTCACACACATTTTCTCACACCAAAACTTAAATCCCAAGAGCATTTGTGAGCCCCTTCGAGAGTTGTTCCAATCAAAAGATAGATCGTCTCCCTCTCCTCCTCTCAACCCAAGCTATTTGAGATTTGAGCAAGTTTTGAGCATTCCTCGTGATCTTGTTACTCTTGGAGGTTGGAGACTCCTAGGCGGTAGGAGTTCTTCGGAGAGGAATCAATCCGTGTGATTTCCCCCAGAAAAGTTTGTGAGGGTTTGGAAGCCACCTCAAAGGCTTACCACTAGTGCTTGAGAAACGCCTTCGTGGTGTTGTCTCAAAGGGAGAATAGGGTGAGCCTTCGTGGCATTGGTGTGCCTTCGTGGTAACATCCACCTCTCTAACGGTGACTAGCTTCCCTCCAAGGAAGTGAACATCGGGATACATCTTTATCTCAGTGACCTTGGTTATCCTTAACCCTAACTCCATACTTGTGGTTTACTTGTGTTACTTGAGCATACATACATTACATATTGTTTGTGCTCATTATATTGTGTTGGCTATTTCTTTGGACAAGATTAATTTTTCAAGCATACCCTCTATATCCACACGTTCACACTTGCAGCTTTTGATATATCGTGTGCTATAGTGTGATCTAGTATCTTGTGTTGTTCACGTACTTGTCGTGTGATATAGCTCAAGTAAGTTTGTGTAACTTACTTGTGCTTGTTAGTAACCGTGTTGTGTCCATCTTGGTAGATCATGTTGTTGGTGCACGTTGCGGTGCCTATTGCATTTAGGATTTGTGCTTGAAAAGTATGCTCTTAGTTTATTTCCGCATTAGGTTTAAGCCAAATCCGAAGAAGTTTTTAAATAGCCTATTCACCCGCCCTCTAGGCGTCATCGTGGTCCTTTCAGATACCACCTATTCATATTGCTTCATGCTTGTTTTGTTTGAATTGTTGGTATCTGAAACTCATTATTATTTGCTCGCCAGCTGATTATGCCATTGATATTAGTTTACCGTGAGACCTACGTGTCACTTGCTTATGTGGTTAACTTGTGATCTTGCTGAAATTATGGTTATGAGTTAGACATAGTTACAACAACAAGATCAAACAGAGTTTGTCAAAGTTTTTCTTTCTCTTTCAGTTTGTCAACTGAGTTGCTTGAGGACAAGGAAGGTTTTAAGCTTGGGGGAGTTGATACGTCTCCATCGTATCTACTTTTCCAAACTCTTTTGCCCTTGTTTTGGACTCTAATTTGCATGATATAAATGGAACTAACCCGGACTGACGCTGTTTTCAGCAGAATTGCCATGGTGTTGTTTTTGTGCAAAAATGAAAGTTCTCGGAACGTCCTGAAAATTTACGGAGAATATTTCTAGAAAATATGAAAAATACCTGCGCAAAGATGCACCAGAGGGGATGGGCTAGTGGGCCACATGTAACATCCCAATTTTCTTAAATTCGGATGTTAATAGATCATTCATATGCATCTCATATTTTCCTATGCATTATTTGCTCTTTTGTAAATTTTATTCATTTTGCAACTTCGGGAAATTTATTGGAGGGGAGATAATATGACTTCTCCCGTGTGAAATAAAAAGTTCAAGATGTTTAAAATGTTATTCGAAGTTGCCCGATTTGGTTTTGCAAATTTTATAATCTCTGAAATTATTTTTAGTTGAGTTTTTAAAAGCTCGTTGTTCGTCCTATTGCATTAAAACTATTTTCAAAATATTGCATTAGGTGGAACTAGGTTCCTTTATTATTTATTAGGTGGATTTATTATATATATATATATATATCTATATATACTTATATATATATATGTTACTATATGCATATATTTTTTTAAATATATATGTATATATTTTTGTATACATATATTATTATTATTTTCTGTTATTTTAGTGTATATATATATTTTCTGGTAGTTACTTAACTAGAATATATATATATATATACAATTTATTATTTAGCTTTTGTGGCTATGTTGCTTTCTGTTCAAAAAAAGGACAAGGGAACCGGCCAGGCCAAGCCAGCTGGCTCAGCCCAGCCAGGCTCGCATCGCCCCAGGCCAGGGCCACTTGCCCCAGCGCGCCCCAGGCACCGAGCCAGCCTCCACGCTAGCCCAAGCGCGAGGCCAACCCAGGTAGCGCTAGCTACCAGCCAGCTCAGCTAACCGAGTGCTAGCAGCTCCCATCGAGGCCAGCGACCCAGGATCGTCAGGCGCCAGGAATCCCCACAGCCCCAGCCTCGTATCGCTTCTGTGCCCATCGCACCCCGTTTCCGTAACCGGCCTGGACCCCACAGCCCCGCCTTGCCTCATTTTCTCTCCTACCCCGAGCGAGGAACCGAGACCGCACGCAGGACTTCTTCTCGCGAGAAGCCCGAGGAGCCCATTTCGATCTGTCCAGATTCCTCCACAGGTTGAGCCGCCCACGCCGGAGTACACCCTAGCCACCACGGAGCCGCCCTGCCATCCCGGAGTTCACATGTTGTCACCGGAGTTCATCCATTTTCGCCGGAGTTCACGGAGCCGCCGTCACCGGAGTTCATCCGACCGTCACCGGAGAAGCACCACCGGAGGCACCACGCCGAGACCGTTCCGTTTTTCCCCGCTGCTCGTGGTGAGCACACACACGCGGTCCGTTTCAGCCGATCCTGATGAACACGTATATTTGCTACAGGACGAAAATAAACCTGTTTTTGATCTGTTTTCAGCTCACTCACATTCTCGGTAAATTTTTCAAACGTGTTTAACTTTTCGCTCGTAACTCCGAATCAGGAAATTCTTTTTCCTGTGATCTCGTGTTGTCGAGTAGAATATGATGGCATTAATAGTTTTCAGGGTTGAGAAAATTAAATTTTTAGTTAAATCAGATTTGATTTAAACCTACCAGAGGCCATATTTTGCAAACCGTGAGTCCGATTTAGTTGTTTCTTTTTGCGTCATGATTGTATCAGCATGTAGATGATTTTATACCTGCTGCCATTCTATTTATTCTTTGGTGTTAAACAAGTTGTTTTATTGCCGATGGTTTTATTTGGTGTTATGTGATTGTGGTGATTGATTGGTGTGATTGTTTGGAACGTGTAGATTGTGCGGAGTGCGATGCAAACTGTTGTCAGGAGTGTGACTTTCTGAACCAGAATCATGGCAAGTTACATGTTGATCATCCTTGACCTATTATTTTCTATGCATGTAGTATTATATCACCCTATGAAATTTATGCATGTATAGGAATATTATTATTATGCTATGCTATTGAGCTATATCCCTCGTCATTGAAGATCGTGGTATTTGTAGTTTTGCTATGCTATGTAGACGGGGATTGGTTCCTGTATTCATTGAGATTATGTGAGGATTACTACAAAATAAATTTGAGTAGTAATTAAGGATTTAATTCACCTCTAGGTGGATATGGTATTGCTGGGTGGTTTCAAGAACATCATGGTATCAACCCTCTGAATGTAAGTGGATGCCGCCCAGGTTCAAAAAGATCAAACAGACTTAGTGACTAGTAGCTTCCTTGTGCGACCACTGGCTATTATGGGCTCTGGCTTAGTTGATCAGTCATGGAAACCTTACCCAGATGTGCCAGCTGATGTAGCTACGATAGGTGGGATGGGCCTCCTGTGGGACTAGGTGACTGCTTTTGAAAGACTTCGTCTCAATCTTTGGGTTGGGTCCAGTGGGTACAGCATACTAACCTCTGCAGAGTGTATAAACTAATCATGATTAGCCGTGTCCCCGGTTATGGACAATTTTGAGCAGCTAGGCCATTACAGTTGTTGGATGATCTTGACAGATGTCACACTTAATAAAATTTGATGGGAAACTTAATGATGGTAATAGGTTGGAGTTGGAGATGCCAATTCAACCATATGTGAGTTATTGTAGCAAACAAATTAAAACTTGACTATTAGGTAGCTATGAGGATAAAATCAGTTTTCTGCAAAATAACCATCAGCCTTTCTCTTGTTATACTATGCATATACATGTAGGTTTGTTATATTACTTTTTCCTGTGTAACTTGCCAATACATTCAAAGTATTGACCTATATGGCTGCAACATATCATGTTGCAGGATATTCAGATGAGGAGTAAGGTACCGTTAGGGTCGCGAGTCTTCACTCAACATCGTCAGTGGGCTATGATGGGACTCATCATTATTATTCTGCTACTTTTTCGCTGTTTAATAGAATAGAGCTAGCTAAGTGCTATGCAGATTGTTATATTTTATAAATTCTGGATCATACGTTGTAATAAATGATGCACTTGCTATTCTGGTTTTCATCTATACTGTGTGTGCTAGCGAGTCGATCCAGGGACTAGCACAGTAAAGCACAGAGACTCAAATCCTTCGAGGTTTGGTTGTTACAGATGGTATCAGAGCAATGCGTTGACTGTAGTTCGTGGCCCTAGAAAATGGATTAGAAAAGCCATAGGAGTGAAACTTTATTCTATACACTTTGTCTACATCTTAATCTTTCATTAGACAACCACTCTAGTATCTTGACCAGCTTAAGTAGGAACTAGTGTTGAGACCACCACTTATCTTGTTTTTATTTGCGATATTAACGTGTTAGCGTATCTGTTTATGCCCGCTTTGTGGCATGACGATACTAGGTTGCTTGCTTGATTGTTATTTTGCTTGTTTGTTAAACTAGAATCTTGTCGGAATTATCGACTATATATATAGATATGTTTGATTGTTGTTATGCTTGTTTGTGTTATTGCTATGGTGTTTTGTTGCCTCATATATATTACCTTGATCATAATATGTATATGGGTAGAATATTTATATTCCTTTAGACCTATTCTATCTATTACTCATCTATTCTTGCCAACCAAAACCCTTAGTATGCCTATTAGAGTGAGTTCCCCAGGAGCTGAGATGATAGCAGGTGTTGGTTGTCATCAGTTAAACTTGTCTATTGGGAAGCATGAGTTCCCTACAGATTTGATCATATTGAAGTCACAAGGTCTGGATATTATTTTGGGTATGGACTGGTTACAATTATATGAAGGTGTTATCGATTGTGCTAGTCGATCTATTTCTCTCAGTGCACCAGGAGGGAAGAGAATCAAATATGTATGTAAGTACCAGCATAAGCGGATGCAGGTGAACTCTCTTAAGGGGGGTAGCCTGGAAGAGGTGCCAGTTGTGAAGGATTATCCAGATGTGTTTCCAGAGGAGTTGCCAGGTATGCCACCAGATAGAGATATTGAGTTTCTCATTGATTTGATGCCTGGTACTGGACCTATTGCAAAGAGACCATACAGAATGCCTCCTCAAGAGTTGGAGGAGTTGAAGAAGCAGTTGAGGGAGTTACAGGCACAAGGATTTATTCTCCCAAGTTCATCACCTTGGGGAGCTCCTGTTTTGTTTGTTGAGAAGAAGGATGGAACCTTGAGGATGTGTGTTGATTATCGTTCTCTGAATGAGGTAACCATTAAGAATAAGTATCCTCTGCCTATGATAAATGATCTGTTTGACCAGTTGGAGGGAGCTACTGTGTTTTCTAAGATTGATCTTCGTTCTGGTTATCATCAATTAAAGATTCGTGAGCAAGATATTCCAAAGACCGCTTTCACTACGAGGTATGGGCTGTATGAGTATACTGTTATGTCATTTGGATTGACTAATGCCCCAGCATACTTCATGAATATGATGAACAAGGTGTTTATGGAGTTCTTGGATAAATTTGTGGTTGTTTTCATTGATGATATATTGGTGTTCTCCAAGAATGAGCAAGAGCATGAAGTGCATCTGCGTTTGGTGTTGGAGAAACTAAGGGAGCACCAGTTGTATGCCAAGTTCAGCAAATGTGAGTTTTGGCTGGATGAGGTAGCATTCCTTGGCCATGCTATATCAGGTAATGGAGTTGCAGTTGATCCATCCAAGGTTGCTGCTGTTACAGAGTGGGAGACACCCACGTCAGTTGGTGAGATTCGCAGCTTTTTGGGCTTAGCAGGTTATTACAAAAGGTTTATTGAGAATTTCTCAAAGATTGCAAAGCCTATGACTGAATTGTTGAAGAAGGGGAATAAGTTTGTTTGTACTGATGATTGTGAAGCTAGCTTTCAGGAGTTGAAGCAACATTTAGTCACATCACCAGTTTTAACTCTGCCAGACATACACAAAGACTTCCAGGTATATTGTGATGCTTCTCCTCAGGGACTTGGGAGTGTTTTGATGCAGGAAGGTAAAGTTGTTTCTTATGCTTCACGTCAGCTTAAGAATCATGAGCTTAATTATCCTACACATGATTTGGAGTTAGCCTCAGTTGTTCATGCATTGAAAACTTGGAGGCATTATCTCGTTGGTAATCATTGTGATGTATTTACTGATCATAAGAGCCTGAAGTACATATTTACTCAAAGGGAGTTGAACCTCAGACAGAGGAGATGGTTGGAGCTTATTAAGGATTATGATTTGAATGTACAGTATCATCCTGGTAAGGCTAATGTTGTTGCCGATGCATTGAGTCGTAGGAGCCATGCTAATGCAATTAATATTGATGATATGCCATCGGAGTTATGTGAGCAGTTCAGTAATCTGAGATTGGAGATGATCCCCAGAGGCTATTTGGCTACACTTGAGATAAGGCCTACTTTGCTTGACAGAATTAGAGAAGCTCAAAAGGATGATAAGTATATTGCTGAGATAAAGGAGAATATGCTAAAAGGGAAAGCAAAGGATTTCCATGAGGATGAACATGGAACCATATGGTTTGAGAAGCGTATTTGTGTACCTCGGGATGCAGATATAAGGAAGTTGATTCTTCAGGAGGCGCATGATTCACCTTATTCTATCCACCCAGGTAATACTAAGATGTATTTGGATTTGAGGGAGAGATTTTGGTGGCCTAGCCTGAAGAGGGAAATTGCTGAGTATATTGCAGTATGTGATGTGTGCCAGAGAGTTAAAGCAGAGCATCAGAAACCAGCAGGTTTGTTACAACCATTGCCTATACCTGATTGGAAGTGGGATCAGATTGCTATGGATTTCATCACTGGATTACCCAGGACTCGATCAGGTTATGATTCTATTTGGGTAGTTGTTGATCGTTTGACTAAAGTCGCTCACTTCATCCCAGTAAAGACTACCTATACCAGTGCTAAGCTAGCTAAGATTTATATGTCCAGAATTGTCTGTCTGCATGGAGTTCCAAAGAAGGTAGTGTCTGATAGAGGTACTCAGTTCACTTCTAAATTTTGGCGTCAGTTGCATGAATCATTGGGTACTAGACTGGAGTTCAGTACAACATTCCATCCACAGACAGATGGGCAGACTGAGAGGGTGAACCAGATATTGTAGGATATGTTGAGAGCTTGTGCTTTGGACTACGGGTCTAGTTGGGATGATAATTTACCATATGCAGAGTTCTCATATAATAACAGTTATCAGGCTAGTTTGCAGATGGCACCGTTTGAGTTTTTGTATGGTAGGAAGTGCAGGACACCATTGATGTGGGATGAGGTTGGAGAGCGTCAGTTCTTTGGACCAGACTTGATTAGAGATGCTGAGGAGAAAGTCAGGTTGGTTCGTGACAGGCTAAAGATAGCACAATCCAGACAGAAGAGTTATGCAGATGCAAAGCGTAAGGAGGTGACATATGAGGTAGGAGACCGTGCATACCTTAGAGTTTCACCACTTCGTGGAATTAAGAGGTTTGGAATCAAAGGTAAGTTAGCACCACGCTTTGTGGGGCCTTACAGGATCTTGGAGCATCGAGGAGAGGTAGCTTATCAGCTGGAGTTGCCAGAAGCTTTGTCAGGAGTTCACAATGTGTTTCACGTATCCCAGCTGAAGAAGTGTCATGCCGAGATGGCACACGTTCCTTTGAGAGATACAGTGCCACTTGAGGCAATTCAGTTGGAGACTGACTTGACATATGAGGAGAAGCCTGTTAAGATTCTCGAGACAGCAGAGAGAATTACTCGCACCAAGGCAATCAGATTATGCAAAGTTCAGTGGGATCATCATACCGAAGAAGAGGCTACTTGGGAACGAGAGGAGGATCTCAAGCAGGATCACCCACACCTATTTGCTAGCAAACCCGAATCTCGAGGGCGAGATTCATCTTAAGGGGGTAGGTTTGTAACATCCCAATTTTCTTAAATTCGGATGTTAATAGATCATTCATATGCATCTCATATTTTCCTATGCATTATTTGCTCTTTTGTAATTTTATTCATTTTGCAACTTCGGGAAATTTATTGGAGTGGAGATAATATGACTTCTCCCGTGTGAAATAAAAATTTCAAGATGTTTAAAATGTTATTTGAAGTTGCCCGATTTGGTTTTGCCAATTTTAGAATCTCTGAAATTATTTCTAGTTGAGTTTTTAAAAGCTCGTTGTACGTCCTATTGCATTAAAACAATTTTCAAAATATTGCATTAGGTGGAACTAGGTTCCTTTATTATTTATTAGGTGGATTTATTTTATATTTATATATATATATATATCTATATATATACTTATATATATATATATGTTACTATATGCATATATTTTTTTTAAATATATATGTATATATTTTTGTATACATATATTATTATTATTTTCTGTTTTTTAGTATATATATATTTTTGGTAGTTACTTAACTAGAATATATATATATATATAATTTATTATTTAGCTTTTGTGGCTGTGTTGCTTTCTGTTCAAAAAAAAGGACAAGGGAACCGGCCAGGCCAAGCTAGCTAGCTCAGCCCAGCCAGGCTCGCATCGCCCCAGGCCAGGGACACTTGCCCCAGCGCGCCCCAGGCACCGAGCCAGCCTCCACGCTAGCCCAAGCGCGAGGCCAGCCCAGGTAGCGCTAGCTACCAGCCAGCTCAGCTAACCAAGCGCTAGCAGCTCCCATCGAGGCCAGCGACCCAGGATCGTCAGGCGCCAGGAATCCCCACAGCCCGAGCCTCGTATCGCTCCTGTGCCCATCGCACCCCGTTTCCGTAACCGGCCTGGACCACACAGCCCCGCCTTGCCTCGTTTTCTCTCCTACCCGTGCGAGGAACCGAGACCGCACGCAGGACTTCTTCTCGCGAGAAGCCCTAGGAGCCCGTTTCGATCTGTCCCGATTCCTCCGCAGGTTGAGCCGCCCACGCCGGAGTACACCTTAGCCACCGCGGAGCCGCCCTGCCATCCCGGAGTTCGCATGTTGTCACCGGAGTTCATCCGTTTTCACCGGAGTTCACGGAGCCGCCGTCACCGGAGTTCGTCCGACTGTCACCGGAGAAGCACCACCGGAGGCACCACGCCAAGACCGTTCTGTTTTTCCCCGCTGCTCGTGGTGAGCACACACACGCAATCCGTTTCAGCCGATCTCGATGAACACGTATATTTGCTACAGGACGAAAATAAACCTGTTTTTGATCTGTTTTCAGCTCAGTCAGATTCTCGGTAAATTTTTCAAACGTGTTTAACTTTTTGCTCGTAACTCCGAATCAGGAAATTCTTTTTCCCGTGATCTCGTATTGTTGAGTAGAATATGATGGCATTAATAGTTTTCAGCGTTGCGAAAATTAAATTTTTAGTTAAATCAGATTTGATTTAAACCTACCGGAGGCCATATTTTGCAAACCGTGAGTCCGATTTAGTTGTTTCTTTTTGCGTCATGATCGTATCAGCATTTAGATGATTTTATACCTGCTGCCATGCTATTTATGCTTTGGTTTTAAACAAGTTGTTTTATTGCCAATGGTTTTATTTGGTGTTATGTGATTGTGGTGATTGATTGGTGTGATTGTTTGCAACGTGTAGATTGTGCGGAGTGCGACGCAAACTATTGTCAGGAGTGTGACTTTCTGAACCAGAATCAAGGCAAGTTACATGTTGATCATCTTTTACCTATTATTTTCTATGCATGTAGTATTATATCATCCTATGAAATTTATGCATGTATAGGAATATTATTATTATGCTATGCTATTGAGCTATATCCCTCGTCATTGAAGATCGTGGTATTTGTAGTTTTGCTATGCTATGTAGACGGGGATTTGTTCCTGTATTCATTGAGATTATGTGAGGATTACTACAAAATAAATTTGAGTAGTAATTAAGGATTTAATTCACCTCTGGGCGGATATGGTATTGCAGGGTGGTTTCAAGAACATCATGGTATCAACCCTCTGAATGTAAGTGGATGCCGCCCAGGTTCAAAAAGATTAAACAGACTTAGTGACTAGTAGCTTCCTTGTGCGACCACTGGCTATTATGGGCTCTGGCTTAGTTGATCAGTCGTGGAAACCTTACCCGGATGTGCCAGCTGATGTAGCTATGATAGGTGGGATGGGCCTCCTGTGGGACTAGGTGACTGCTTCTGAAAGATTTTGTCTCAATCTTCGGGTTGGGTCCAGTGGGTACATCGTACTAACCTCTGCATAGTGTATAAACTAATCATGATTAGCCGTGTCCCCGGTTATGGACAATTTTGAGCAGCTAGGCCATTACAGTTGTTGGATGATCTTGACAGATGACACACTTAATAAAATTTGATGGGAAACTTAATGATGTTAATAGGTTGGAGTTGGAGATGCCAATTAAACCATATGTGAGTTATTGTAGCAAACAAATTAAAACTTGACTATTAGGTAGCTATGAGGATAAAATCAGTTTTCTGCAAAATAACCATCAGCCTTTCTCTTGTTATACTATGCATATACATGTAGGTTTGTTATATTACTTTTTCCTGTGTAACTTGCCAATACATTCAAAGTATTGACCTATATGACTGCAACGTATCATGTTGCAGGATATTCAGACGAGGAGTAAGGTACCGTTAGGGTCGCGAGTCTTCACTCAACATCGTCAGTGGGCTATGATGGGACTCATCGTTATTATTCTGCTACTTTTCCGTTGTTTAATAGAATGGAGCTAGCTAAGTGCTATGCAGATTGTTATATTTTATAAATTCTAGATCATACGTTGTAATAAATGATGCAGTTGCTAATCTGGTTTTCATCTATACAGTGTGTGCTAGCGAGTCGATCCAGGGACTAGCACAGTAAAGCACAGAGACTCAAATCCTTCGAGGTTTGGTCTTTACACCACAAGCCTTGTAGCCGCTGCCTCCCCCCTGGCCGCGGCTACCAAGCTTGTGGGGCCCACGTGGCTCTGCCGCCCCCAATGCCAGCGCTATTTATTCCCTTCCGTCTTGGAAAAAATCAGGAGAAAATATTTCATCGCGTTTTACGATCCAGAGGCGCCGCCACATCCCGTTCTTGCCGTGGAGGGCAGATCTGGAGTCCATTTTGGGCTCCGAATCAAGGAGATCGTCGCCATCTTCATCATCAACCTTCTTACCTCTCCAATTCCATGAAGCTCTTCATCATTCGTGAGTAATATATTCGTAGGCTCGCTGGGCGGTGAGGAGTAGGATGAGATCTATCATGTAATCGAGTTGGATTTGATGGGGATTGATCCCTAGTATCCACTATGTTCTGAGATTGATGTTGCTACTACTTTGCCATGCTTAATGCTTGTCACAAGGGCCTGAGTGCCATGATTTTAGATCTGAAATTATTATGTTGTCACTAATATATGTGTGTTTTAGATACGATGTTGCAAGTTGTAGTTACCTACTATGTGTTATGATCCGGCAACCCCGGAGTGACAATAACCGAAACCACTCCCGGTGGTGACCATAGTTTGAGGAGTTCATGTGTTCACCAAGTGCTAATGCGTTGGTCCAATTCTTTATTAAAAGGAGAACTGTAATATCCCGTAGTATCCATTTGGACCCCGCTGCCACAGGAGGGATGGACAATAGATGTCATGCAAGTTCTTTTCCCTAAGCACGTATGACTACACATGGAATGCATGCCTACATCACATTGATGAACGGGAGCTAGTCACATATCTCTCCGTTTTATAAGTGTTGCATGATGAATGTCATCCAACAAATCACCGATCCATTGCCTACGAGTTTTTCCCACTGCCATTGTTACTTGCTTTGCTCTGCTGTTGTTACTCCTGTTGCTGCTACTGTTACTCGCTTTGCTCTGCTGCTGTTACTCCTGTTGCTGCCATTGTTACTTGCTGCTACTGTTACTTGCTTTGTCCTGCTGCTACTGCCACTACTGTTACCTATTGTTGCTGTTACTTGCTACTGTTGCTACTTGCTACTGCTGCCACTATTGCTGTTCCTTGCCACTGCTACTACTCGTTACACTTCTACTATCTGCTACAATACTTTTCTAGCGCCATTGATACTTGAGTTAGGAATAATCTGCCGTCAACAGATTCTTTCCTAGCACCGTTGTTATCATACTACCTTTGCTGCTTATATCCTGCTTGCGGATACTAATCTTTCAGGTGTGGTTGAGCCGACAACTCAACTCCTAATACTGGAGAATATCCTTTCACTCCCATCGTGTCGAACCAACAAATTTGGGTTGAATACTCTACCCTCGAAAACTGCCGTGATCCCACACACTAGTGGGCCATTGCAAGATATTTGCTAATTGTTGAGCAACTGGAAGCAGTTCTTTTCTGGCACCATTGTCAAGGGACTTCTAGCAACCATCTCATCTCCAAACCCTAGTTCATCTCTTGTATCAAATCTCCGTCTCGCGACTCCAATTGGTACTTGTAAGGTTGCTAGTAGTGTTGATTACTCTTTGTAGTTGATGCTAGTTGGATTACTTGGTGGAAGAGTCTATGTTCAGATCTTTGATGCTACTCATTACCTCTCTGGTCATGAATATGATTATGCTTTGTGAGTAGTTACTTTTGTTCCTGAGGACATGGGATAAGTCATGCTATAAAGTAGTCATGTGAATTTGGTATTTGTTCGATAATTTGATGTGTTCTATGTTGTTTTTCCTATAGTGGTGTTATGTGAATGTCGACTACATAACACTTCACCATTATTTGGGCCTAGAGCAAGGCATTGGGAAGTAGTAAGTAGATGATGGGTTGCTAGAGTGACAGAAGCTTAAACCCTAGTTTATGCCTTGCTTCATAAGGGGCTGATTTGGATCCACTAGTTTAATGCTATGGTTAGACTTTGTCTTAATTCTTCTTTCGTAGTTGTGGATGCTTGCGAGAGGGGTTAATCATAAGTGGGATGCTTGTCCAAGTAAGGGCAGTACCCAAGCGCCGGTCCACCCACATATCAAACTATCAAAGTAACGAACGCGAATCATATGAACATGATAAAAACTAGCTTGACAGAAATTCCCATGTGTCCTCGGGAGCGTTTTAGCTCCTAAAAGACTTTGTCCAGGCTTGTCCCTTGCTACAAAAGGGATTGGGCCACTTTGCTGCACCATTGCTACTTTTGTTACTTGTTGCTTGCTACGAATCATCTCACCTCACAACTACTTGTTACCGATAATTTCAGTGCTTGAAGATATTACCTTGCTGAAAACCACTTGTCAGATCCTTCTGCTCCTCCTTGGGTTCGACACTCTTACTTATCGAAAGGACTACGATAGATGCCCTATACTTGTGGGTCATCAAGACTCTTTTCTGGCGCCGTTGCCGGGGAGTGAAGCGCCTTTGGTAAGTGGAATTTGGTAAGGAAACATTTATATAGTGTGCTGATATTTATTGTCACTTGTCACTATGGAAACTAATCCTTTGAGGGGCTTGTTCAGGGTATCTTCACCTCGAACGGAAGCACAAAGAGTTGTCCTCAACCTGCTGCACCTACTGAAAATATTTTCTATGATTTTCCTTCGGGTATGCTTGAGAAACTGCTGGCTAATCCTTTTACAGGAGATGGAACATCACATCCAGACTTGCATCTAATCTATGTAGATGAAGTTTGTGGTTTATTTATGCTTGCAGGTTTTCCCGAGGATGAGGTCAATAAGAAGGTCTTTCCCTTATCTTTGAGGGATAAGACGTTGACATGGTATAGGCTATGTGATGATAATGGATCATGGAACTACAATCGGTTGAAATTGGAATTTCATCAAAAGTTTTATCCTATGCATTTAGTACATCATGATCGGAATTATATTTATAATTTTTGGCCTCGTGATAGAGAAAGCATCTCTCAAGCTTGGGGGAGGCTTAAATCAATGTTATATTCATGCCCCATCCATGAGCTCTCGAGAGAAATTATCAATCAGAACTTCTATGCTCGACTTTCTCATGATGATCGCACCATGCTTGACACTTCTTGTACCGGTTCTTTTATGAAGAGAGATATTGACTTCAGTTGGAATTTATTGGAAAGAATTAAACACAACTCTGAAGATTGGGAGCTTGATGAAGGTAAGGAGTCAGGTATGAATTTCAAGTTTGATTGCGTTAAATCCTTTGTTGAAATAAATACCTTTTGTGATTTTACCGCTAAATACGGAATTGACTCTCAGATAGTAGCTTCATTGTGTGAATCCTTTGCTGCTCATATTGATCTACCTAAAGAGAAGTGGTTTAAATATCATCCCCCCTTAGAAGTCAATGTAGTTAAACCCAATCCAGTGGAATAGAAAGTCATTGCCTATAATGATCCTATTGTTCCGAGTGCTTACACTGAGAAACCACATTTCCCTGTTAGGATAAAGGATCATTCTAAAGCTTCAACTGTGATACGTAGGGGCACATTAGAACACCTACACCCCCTGAGAAAATTAGATTTGAACCTAGCATTGCTATTATCAAAGGTCTCCTGTCCGACATTGTTGATGGCCATAATATTCACTTCTGTGCAGATGCTGCTAGAATTGCTAAACCACACGCTAGAGACAAACATAGGCCTGTTGTTGGCACACCTGTTGTTTCTATTAAGATAGGAGATCATAGTTATCATGGTTTATGTGATGTGGGTGCTAGTGTTAGTGCAATACCTCAATCCTTATATGATGAAATCGAAGACGAGATTGCACCTATTGAGATAGAACGTATTGATGTCACTATTCAGCTTGTCAATAGAGATACTATCTGCCCTGTGGGAATTGTTAGGGATGTTGAAGTCTTGTGTGGTAAAACGAAGTATGCTGTTGATTACCTCGTTCTTGCTACCACCCAAGATAGCTTTTGTCCCATCATATTTGGCAGTCCTTTTCTTAATACCGCCAATGCGCGTGTTGACTGTGAGAAGCAAACTGTCACTGTTGGCTTTGAAGGTGTGTCACACGATTTCAATTTCTCCAAGTTTGGTAGACAACCTCATGAAAAAGAGTTGCCTAGTAAGGATGAAACTATTGCCTTAGATTATTTTGTCGTGCCTCCTACTGATCCTTTAGAGCAATACTTGCTTGAGCATGAAAATTATATGCATATGGATGAAAGGGATGAGATAAATAGAGTTGTCTTAGAACAATATCCTATCCTTAAGAATAATTTGCCTATTGAACTGCTTGGGGATCCACCCCCACCAAAGGGTGATCCTGTGTTCGAGCTTAAACAGTTGCCAGATACTCTTAAGTATGCTTATCTTGATGAAAAAGAGATATATCCTGTTATAATTAGTGCCTCTCAGAGCATGAAGAAAAGAAGTTACTAAAAACTCTGAGGAAGCACCGTGTTGCTATTGGATATACTCTTGATGATATTAAAGGCATTAGTCCCACTCTATGCCAGCACAAGATTAAAACCGATCCTGATTCCAAACCAGTTGCTGATCATCAAAGGAGATTAAATCCTAAGATGAAAGAGGTAGTAAGGAAAGAAATACTAAAGCTCCTGGAAGCAGGTATTATCTATCGTGTTGCTCATAGTGATTGGGTGAGTCCGGTGCATTGCGTCCCTAAGATGGGAGGTATTACCGTTGTCCCTAATGATAAGGATGAATTGATCCCACAGAGGACTATTACTGGCTATAGGATGGTGATCGACTTTAGGAAATTGAATAAGGCCACTAGGAAAGATCATTACCCTTTTCCTTTTATCGACCAAATGCTAGAAAGACTGTCTAAACACACACACTTCTGCTTTCTAGACGGTTATTCTGGTTTCTACCAAATACCAGTTGCACAATCTGATCAGGAGAAAACCACCTTCACCTGCCCTTTCGGTACCTTTGCTTTTAGACGTATGCCTTTTGGCTTATGTAATGCACCTGCTACCTTCGAAAGATGTATGATGGCTATATTCTCTGACTTTTGTGAAAAGATTGTTGAGGTTTTCATGGATGACTTCTCCGTCTACGAGTCTTCTTTTGATGATTGCCTCGAAAACCTTGATCGGGTCTTGTAGAGATGTAAAGACACCAATCTTGTCTTGAATTGGGAGAAGTGCCACTTTATGGTTAATGAAGTCATCGTCTTAGGACATAAAATTTCTGAAAGAGGTATTGAAGTCGATAAGGCTAAGGTTGATGCAATCGAGAAAATGCCATACCCCACAGATATCAATGGTATAAGAAGTTTCCTTGGTCATGCTGGTTTCTATAGGAGGTTCATTAAAGAGTTCTCTAAGATTTCTAGGCCTCTTACCAATCTCTTGCAAAAGGATATTCCTTTTGTTTTTGACGATGATTGTGAGGAAGCCTTCGAAATACTTAAGAAGGCTTTGATAACCGCACCTATTGTTCAACCACCTGATTGGAACTTACCTTTTAAAATCATGTGTGATGCTAGTGATTATGCTGTTGGTGCTATCCTAGGGCTAAGAGTTGATAAGAAGTTGAATGCTATTCACTATGCTAGTAAACCTCTAGACAGTGCCCAAAGAAACTATGCTACTACGGAAAAAGAATTTTTAGCAGTCGTGTTTGCATGTGAAACGTTCAGATCTTACATAGTTGATTCCAAAGTCACTATTCACACTGATCACGCTGCTATCAAGTACCGCATGGAGAAGAAAGACGCTAAACCTAGACTTATCAGATGGGTTCTCTTGCTACAAGAATTTGATTTGCATGTTGTCGATAGGAAGGGTGCTGATAACCCCGTAGCAGATAACTTGTCTAGGTTGGAGAATGTTCTTGATGACCCACAACCTATTGATGATAGCTTTCCTGATGAGCAACTCAATGTCATCAATACTTCACATAGTGCACCGTGGTATGCTGATTATGCAAACTATATCGTTGCCAAATATATACCACCTAGTTTCACATACCAGCAAAAGAAGAAATTCTTCTTTGACTTGAGACATTACTTGCGGGATGATCCTCACCTTTATAAGGATGGAGTAGATGGTGTTATTAGACGTTGTGTATGTGAACATGAACAGGGACAGATCCTACAGAAGTGTCACTCCGAGGCCTACGGAGGACACCATGCGGGAGATAGAACTGCACACAAGGTATTGCAATCAGGTTTCTATTGGCCCACTCTCTTTAAGGATGCCCGTAAGTTTGTCTTGTTTTGTGACGAATGTTAAAGAATAGGTAATACCGGTAAACGTGAGGAAATGCCTATGAACTATTCACTTGTCATTGAACCATTTGATGTTTGGGGCTTTGATTATATGGGACCTTTTCCAAAATCCAACGGGTATACTAATGTCCTAGTTGTTGTTGATTACGTCACTAAGTGGGTAGAAACTATCCCAACCAGTAGTGCTGATCACAACACTTCTATCAGGATGCTTAAAGAAGTTATTTTCCCTAGATTTGGAGTACCTAGATATCTAATGACTGATGGTGGTTCACATTTCATTCATGGTGCTTCCCATAAAATTCTTGCTAAGTACGATGTCAACCATAGAATTGCATCTCCCTATCACCCTCAGTCCAGTGGTCAAGTAGAGCTAAGCAATAGAGAGATTAAACTAATTCTGCAAAGGACTGTCAACACGTCTAGAAAGAATTGGTCTAAGAAGCTTGATGATGCACTGTGGGCTTATAGAACTGCTTATAGGAATCCCATGGGCATGTCTCCGTACAAAATGGTGTACGGTAAAGCATGTCATTTACTTCTTGAGCTAGAGCATAAAGCTTATTGGGCAATCAAAGAGCTCAACTTTGATTTCAAACTTGCTGGTGAGAAGAGGTTATTTTATATTAGCTCGCTTGATGAAATGAGAACTCAGGCATATGAGAATGCCAAGTTTTTCAAAGAAAAGGTTATGAGGTGGCATGATAAAAGGATACAAAAGCGTGAGTTCAATGTAGGTGATTATGTCTTGCTATATAATTCTCGTTTAAGATTTTTTGCAGGCAAGCTTCTCTCTAAATGGGAAGGTCCTTACATTGTTGAGGAAGTATATCAGTTCGGTGCTATCAAGATCAACAACATGGAAGGTAATTGTCCGAGAGTGGTAAATGGGCAGAGAATCAAGCATTATATCTCAGGTACTACCATAAATGTTGAAAGCAATATTATCAATACCATAACTCCGGAGGAATACCTAAGGGATATCTATCAGCCTGTTTCAGACTCCGAAAACGAAGAGGTATGTGATTCGGTAAGTAAACAGACTCCAAAACTTTTCCATTTGGTTTTTTCCTCCGCTTTGGAATTTTTGAAAAAATATAAAAAATTGAAGTAGTCCGGAAAGCGCACGAGGAGGCGACAAGCCTGCCAGGCACGGGACACCCTCTGGCCGCGCCTAGGGGCTTGTGGCCACCTCGTGTGCCTCCTGGACTCCGTTTTCTTGCGGAGTACTCCTTATGGTGTGGAAAAAATAATTATATATTCTCCCTAAAGGTGTGACCCTCGTATCACGCAAATTTCCTCTGTTTTTGTTTCGAGCTTGTTTTCTGCCACTGATTTAGAGCAAGATGTCGTCTCAGGAATCTGTGGGGGAGAACAATCTCCCTCAAGTCTATGGAGAAGTAAATGCTGGTCTAAAAAGAATGGAGGTCATGGAGTCCAGGGAAAGGCTACGTAAACAAACCAAGGGCAAAACTAAGGAGAAGAATCAGGCATGGGATGAAGTACAATCTGTGTTCAACAAGGAAGAAGTTGAAGAAGTTGATTTCCTCCAACCCTACCTCCACCTACTGTCTCCATCCTTGATTGAACTCTTGAGGTTTTGTGAAACAACTCGTGCTCGCAATACTTATCTCACTCGTGAAGTTGTTTTGTTGGAGAAACATATCACCGATCTCCAAGGTATAAATCAAAGATTGATGGCCCTCTTGGAATCAAAGGACAAAACGACTCTACCACCATCACCTCCAAAGGAAGACAACTGAGCATGGGTATGGGAAATCCCCTTGGCTTGTACCAAGCTTGGGGGAGTTGCCCCGGTAGCGTATCACCATCACATATTTTGCCTTTACCTTTGTTTTAGTTTGTTCCTTTTCAGTTTTCTCTTTCTCTAGTAGAAGAAAGTTCTTAGTGTTTTAGGCTTGAGTTTTGCTTTGTGTCACCCCCGATGTATCCGAGCTCGTGATCCATATAATAAAGAGTGTATTAGTTAAGGGCCTTGACTCATGCCATGATCAAGAGAATGAGAAAAGAACAAAAGCATGAAATATCATGTAATGATCTTATGGGAAGTGATGGCTTCACATATAAAAAATGATGATTGAAACTTGTTGAGGGTAGACAAACGTAGACCTTGTTCATTGTTGCAATTAATAGGAAGTGATAAAGAAGGAGAGGTTCACATATAAATATATCATCTTGGACACCATCTATGATTGTGAACACTCACTAAACTATTGCATGCTTAGAAGTAGATGTTGGACAAGGAAGACAACATAATGAATTGTGTTTGCTTGGCTCCGAACAATGTTATATGACTAGAGATCCCTTAGCATGTGACGATTGCTTCCACCTCATATTAGCCAAAACTCCCGCACCAAGTAGAGATACTACTTGTGCATCCATAAACCTTCAACCAAGTTTTGCCACGAGAGTCCACCATACCTACCTATGGATTGAATAAGATCCTTCAAGTAAGTTGTCATCGGTGCAAGCAATAAAAATTGCTCCCTAATATGTATGATCTATTAGTGTGTGGAAAATAAGCTTTGTACGAACCTGTGATGAGGAAGACATAAAAGCGACAGACTGCATAATAAAATTCTTTATCCCAGGAGGCAATATAAAGTGACGTTCCTCCGCACTAAGAGGACACACATCCAAACCTAAAAAGCGCATGACAACTTTGCTTCCCTCTGCGACGGGCATATCTTGTACCTTTACTTTTTGCCCTTGAAAGAGTCATGGTGATATTCACCAATTCCTTATTTCGCCTTTATCTTGGCTAACGTCATACGCTAGGGAAAGATCTGTATTCATATGTCAACTTGGAAGTAAGTATTCATGAATTATTATTGTTGACATTACCCTTGAGGTAAATTGTTGGGAGGCGAAACTATAAGCCCCTATCTTTCTCTGTGTCCAACTGAAATCTTGATCTCATGAGTACCACGTGGGTTGTAGCAATTGTAGAGAATGAAAAGATGATTGGGTATGTGGATTTTCTTTACAAGCACGTATTTGACTCTTTCTGATGTTGTGATAAATTGCAATTGCTTCAATGACTAAAGGCTATCGGTTGTTAATTCTCGGTAAGGTTCTTAATCCATACTTTACTTTGTGAAGGAATTATCACTTTAGCATGAGAGATTATATGTTGGTAATGTTGTTCTGATCATGATCATGATGCCTGCATGTTCGTATCTTCTTTTGTCGACACCTCTCTCCCTAAACATGTGGGCATGCTTATTGATCTAGGCTTTCGCTTGAGGACAAGCGAGGTCTAAGCTTGGGGGAGTTGATACGTCCATTTTGCATCATGCTTTCATGTTGATATTTATCGCTTTATGGGCTGATATTACAATTCACGGTACAATACTTATGCTTTTTCTCTCTTATTTTGCAAGGTTTACATGAAGAGGGAGAATGCCGGCAGCTGGAATTCTGGCCTGAAAAACGAGCAAGACTGAGATACCTATTCTGCGCAACTCCAAAAGCCGTGAAAATCAACGTGGATTTTTTTTGGGATTTATAAAAAATACTGGGCCAAAGAAGTGCCAGAGGGGCGGCAACAGGAGGCCACAAGCCTGCTAGGCGCGGCCTCCCCCCTCGCCGTGCCTAGGGGGCTTGTGGGCTCCCACTTGGCCCTTTCGCTCCCTGCTTTTTCTACAAGAAGGGTTTCGTTCCAGAAAAAAATCAGGAGGAGGCTTTTCGGAGGATTCGCCGCCGCCATGAGGCGGAACTTTACCAGAACCAATCTAGAGTCCGGTAGGACGATCCTGCCAGGGAAACTTCCCTCCCGGAGGGGGAAATCGTCGCCATCGTCATCACCAACACTCCTCTCATCGGAGGGGACTCATCACCATCAACATATTCATCAACACCATCTCATCTCCAAACCCTAGTTCATCTCTTGTAACCAATCTCCGTCTCGCGGCTCCGATTGGTACTTGTAAGTTTGCTGGTAGTGTTGATTACTCTTTGTACTTGATACTAGTTGGATTGCTTGGTGGAAGAGTCTATGTTCAGATCTTTGATGCTACTCTTTACCTCTCTGGTCATGAATATGATTATGCTTTGTGAGTAATTACTTTTGTTCCTGAGGACATGGGATAAGTCATGCTATAAAGTAGTCATGTGAATTTGGTATTCGTTCGGTAATTTGATGTGTTGTATGTTGTTTTTCCTCGAGTGGTGTTATGTGAAAGTCGACTACATAACACTTCACCATTATTTGGGCCTAGAGGAAGGCATTGGGAAGTAGTAATTAGATGATGGGTTGCTAGAGTGACAGAAGCTTAAACCCTAGTTTATGCGTTGCTTCATAAGGGGCTGATTTGGATCCACTAGTTTAATGCTATGGTTAGACTTTGTCTTAATTCTTCTTTCGTAGTTGCGGATGCTTGCGAGAGGGGTTAATCAAAGTGGGATGCTTCTCCAAGTAAGGGAAGTACCCAAGCGTCGGTCCACCCACATATCAAACTATCAAAGTAACGAACGCGAATCATATGAACATGATGAAAACTATCTTGACAGAAATTCCCATGTGTCCTCGGGAGCGTTTTACCTCCTATAGGACTTTGTCCAGGCTTGTCCCTTGCTACAAAAGGGATTGGTCCACTTTGCTACACCGTTGCTACTTTTGTTACTTGTTGCTTGCTGCGAATCATCTCACCACACCACTACTTGTTACCGATAATTTGAGTGCTTGCAGATATTACCTTGCTGAAAACCAGTTGTCAGATCCTTCTGCTCCTCGTTGGGTTCGACACTCTTACTTATCGAAAGGACTATGATAGATCCCTATACTTGTGGGTCATCATCTACTAATTTTAGAGCCCACATGTAAGTACTTCATGGGTAATACGGGTATTGTTATCCCACCCTCATCCCCACCCTGCACGCTGGGAAAGGTATTTGACCCGCCAGCTTCCCCATGGGCATTCAAGCTGGCACTTCCGCATGCCCTAATAGAGTAATTACCCATGGGGATGCGGGTAATGGTTAACCATTGACATCTTGACATGTGTGAAAAGTTACACTACTACAGGATGGTCCAAAGATGACACATCAATCAGAGATTATCTCGAACAAGACATTACATTGTGTTGGGGAACGTCGCATGGGAAACAAAAATTTTCCTACGCGCACGAAGACCTATCATGGTGATGTCCATCTACGAGAGGGGATATTCGATCTACGTACCCTTGTAGATCACACAGCAGAAGCGTTAGTGGACGCGGTTGATGTAGTGGAACGTCCTCACGTCCCTCGATCCGCCCCGCAAACCGTCCCACGAACCGTCCCGCGATCCGTCCCACGATCCGCTCCGATCTAGTGCCGAACGGACGACACCTCCGTGTTCAGCACACGTCCAGATCTACGATGATCTCGGCCTTCTTGATCCAGGAAGCGAGACGAAGAGGTAGATGAGTTCTCCGGCAGCGTGACGGCGCTCCGGAGGTTGGTGGTGATCTAATATCAGCAGGGCTCCGCCCGAGCTCCGCAGAAACGCGATCTAGAGGTAAAACCGTGGAGGTATGTGGTCGGGCTGCCTTGAAAAAGTTGTCTCAAATCAGACCTAATACCTCAGTATATATAGGAGGGAGGGAGGGGATGAGGCAGCCTCAAACCCTCAAGGTTTGGCCGAAATTTGAGGTGGAGGAGTCCTACTCCAATCCTACTTGGAGTAGGATTCCACCTTCCCACTTGGAAACTCTTTCCACCTTGTGTTTTTCCCTTCTCAAACCTTATGGGCCTTAGTGGGAACTTATTATAGCTCACTAGGGGCTGGATTATCTCTTCCCATAGCCCATGAGACACCTTAGGGCGTGACACCCCGCTTGATGGTCCCCGTCACCCCTCCCGGCACTCCCGGTACACTGCCGATGAGCCCGAAACTTTTCCGGTAATGCCCGGAAACTTTCCGGTAACCAAATGAGGTCATCCTATATATCAATCTTCGTCTTCGGACCATTACGGAAACCCTCGTGACGTCCGTGATCCCATCCGGGACTCCGGACAACATTCGGTAACCAACCATATAACTCAAATATGCATAAAACATCGTCGAACCTTAAGTGTGCTGACCCTGCGGGTTCGAGAACTATGTAGACATGACCTGAGGGACTCCTCGGTCAATATCCAATAGCGGGACCTGGATGCCCATATTGGATCCTACATATTCCGAAGATCTTTATCTGTTGAACCTTAGTGCCAAGGATTCATATAATCCCGTATGTCATTCCCTTTGTCCTTCGCTATGTTACTTGGCTGAGATTCGATCGTCAGTATCCGCATACCTATTTCAATCTCGTTTACCGGCAAGTCTCTTTACTCGTTCCGTAATACAAGATCCCGCAACTTACACTAAGTCACATTGCTTGCAAGGCTTGTGTGTGATGTTGTATTACCGAGTGGGCCCCGAGATACCTCTCCGTCATACGGAGTGACAAATCCCAGTCTTGATCCATACTAACTCAACGAACACCTTCGGAGATACCTGTAGAGCATCTTTATAGTCACCCAGTTACGTTGCGACGTTTGATACACACAAAGCATTCCTCCGGTGTCAGTGAGTTATATGATCTCATGGTCATAGGAACAAATACTTGACACGCAGAAAACAGTAGCAACAAAATGACACGATCAACATGCTACGTCTATTAGTTTGGGTCTAGTCCATCACATGATTATCCTAATGATGTGATCCCGTTATCAAGTAACAGCACTTGCCTATGGCCAGGAAACCTTGACCATCTTTGATCAACGAGCTAGTCAACTAGAGGCTTACTAGGGACATTGTTTTGTCTATGTATCCACACAAGTATTGTGTTTCCAATCAATACAATTATAGCATGGATAATAAACGATTATCATGAACAAAGAAATATAATAATAACCAATTATTATTGCCTCTAGGGCATATTTCCAACACATTGACCATGACATTTGGGCCCATGTCGGGAAATCGTCCATATTTTCATGTAATTCCGAGCATTTTTTCATCTCTTGAATTTGAAAACCTAGATTCCCAATCCTTGTGTCCAAATCGTTACTCAATATGTTTGGAACTCCTTCAAATTTATTGCACGTGTCATATAGACGGAAGGAAGTAGTACATAAATCTGATTTTCCGGCGATTTTTGCTTCAATTTGCTTGTTCATGTGTTTCAGTTTTGAACTATTGCCAATAAATTTCTGGAAACTTCCTTAATGTACAAAAATTTCAATAGAACGTTTTTTTAATTTTAGGATGTCGGTCGTATTCGTACATTGTAACGATGAAAAAAACTAGGCCGGATGAGGCATAGATTGGCGGTTCGTCATCACACAAGGCTCTATGTTCCCTCTCGGAACCATGACCCTTCTCGTGATGCTCTGGTTTGTGAGAGGCATGTGTCAAAGTTTATCTCGAACAAGTTGTTACTTTTATCATGCCATCTTGGTCCCATGTCGGGAAATCATACATATTTTTTGACCTGCTACGGTAGGGAATCACCCCACAACCTTTTCTTTTATTCCCATAAAAAGAGGTTGTATGTACAAGAGAGGATTAGAATGTACAAAAGAAGAGAGAGGGTGGTTGATATACAAACCTCAAGGAGGTAAAAAGGAGATCCATTTAAGGAGATCATCCCTAAAACTAGCTTTAATGATGTGAGCTAAAAGGGAAATATCATGAATAAAACTAGATCTCCATTTCCTGAACTTGGACTGCTCATGGTTGAAAACCTTTGCATTTCTCACTGTCCAGATGTTCCAGCAAGTAGTAAAGACTACTTCTGAGAAGAAGGGGTGTTGAAAATCTTTCCTTGCAGCCAATGAAGTAGACCACATAGAGTGTCCCTGCCATGATATCTGAAGGTAATTCCAGACCCTGGTATTGAAAAGATAGTTGAAGAATAGATGATCCCTATCCTCTTTTATCTTGGCATGACATAAAACACATAAATTTGAATTAGATACTTTCCAGTGGTGCCTCTCAAGCATATCCTGAGTGTTGAGCCTATCCATGATGAGCAACCAGGCAAACATCTTGATTTTCATGGTACAACAACTCTTCCAGATCCAACTGAGCAGAGGGTTTGGAATGATAGGCTGGTGGATATGGATATTGTATTTCTTGGCATGTAAGCTTTAGAACCTTTACTCCAGAGCCAGATATCAGTAGCAGAAGGGTCTAAAGCAAGATTCTGGAGCAGAGAGTTGACATAGCTTAATTACTGATCGGCCTGGCCAGAGAGAGGCAAGTGAAACATGGAGACCATACTGTTATCTTGGAAAGCATGGAAGACCTCCTCAGCAGTGCAGAAAGAGTCAATGACAAAAGAGAACAACCTTTAAAACCTGGAAGCCAGAGGCCTGGTAGAATCCCCAATCAACCAGGAATCAGTCCAAAACAGGAAAGTATCACCTCTGTTGGTTGATAACCCACAAGTGTAGGGGATCGCAACAGTTTTCGAGGGTAGAGTATTCAACCCAAGTTTATTGATTCGACACGAAGGGAAGCGAAAGAATATTCTCAAGTATTAGCAGCTGAGTTTGTCAATCTCAACCACACTTGAGAGATTAGTGTGTGCAAGCAAAGTATCAGTCGCAAAGTGGTATGATAGCAACGACGTCAGAAAAAGATCTGTTAATGGCAGACTATTCCTAACTGTTGTATCAATGGCGCCAGAAAATAGCACGTTGACGGGGGACTATTCTTCCCCAGCAACTGCTCCAGAAAAGTGTTGCAACAAGTAACAGCAAAGCAGCAAGTAACAACAGTAGTGACAGCAGTAGCAATGAACAACAGTAGTGACAACAGTAGCAACAGAGTAACGTAGCAAGGGCCAGCAGTAAAAGACTCGTAGGCAGTGGATCGGTGATGGATGAGTATGACGGATGTGATTCATCATGTAACAGCTATAACACGGAGAGATAAGTAACTAGCTCCCGTTCGTCAATCTAATGTAGGCATGTATTCCGTATGTAGTCATATGTGCTTAGGGAAAAGAACTTGTATGGCATCTATTGTCCATCCCTCCCGTGGCAGCGGGGTCCTAATGGAAACTACGGGATATTAAGGTTCTCCTTTTAATAAAGAGCCAGACCAATGCATTAACACTTGGTGAATACATGAACTCCTCATACTATGGTCATCTCCGGGAGTGGTTCCGGCTATTGTCACTCCGGGGTTGCCGGGTCATAACACATAGTAGGTGACTACAACTTGCAAGATAGGATCTAAAACACACATATATTGGCGACAACATAATAGGTTCAAATCTGAAATCATGGCACTCGGGCCCTAGTGACAAGCATTAAGCATGGCAAAGTAGTAGCAACATCAATCTTAGAACATAGTGGATACTAGGGATCAATCCCCGGCAAAACTAACTTGATTACATGATAGATCTCATCCAACTCATGATCGTCCAGCAAGCCTACGATGAGATTACTCATGAACGATGAAGAGCATCATGGAATTGTCGATGGAGGAAGGTTGATGATGACGATGGCGACGATTTCCCCTCTCCGGATCCCAGAACGGACTCCAGATCTGCCCTCCAGATGAAGAACAGGAGGTGGCGGCGCCTCCGTATCGTAAAACGTGATGAATCCTTCTCTCTGATTTTTTTCCGGGCGAGACAGAATAAATAGAGCTGAGTTTGGAGGCGGTGGTGCCACATGGGCCCCACATGCCCTCACGGTGCGGCCAGGGGGGGTGGCCGCGGCCCAGAGGCTTTTGGCCCACTGGCACACCTCCTCCGGTGGATCTTTGCACAGGTATTTTTCATTTATTCCAGAAAAATTCTCCATAAATTTTCAGGACATTTCGAGAACTTTTATTTCTGCACAAAAACAACACCATGGCAATTCTGCTGAAAACAACGTTAGTCCGGGTTAGTTCCATTCAAATCAAGCAAATTAGAGTCCAAAATAAGGGCAAAAGAGTTCGGAAAAGTAGATACGACGGAGACGTATCAACTCCCCCAAGCTTAAAGTCTTGCTTGTCCTCAAGCAATTCAGTTGACTAACTGAAAGAGACAAAATAAAAACTTTGATGAACTCTGTTTGTTCTTGTTGTTGCAACTATGTCTAACTCATAACCGGAATTTCAGCAAGATCACAAGCAAACCACATAAGAAAATGACATCTAGGTCTCACGGTAAACTCATATCAATGGCATAATCAACTAGCGAGCAAATAATAATAAGCCTCAAGTGTCAACACTTCAATCAAAACAACATGAAGCAATAGCAATAGGTGGTATCTCGCTAGCTCTTTCTGAGACCGCAAAACATAAATGCAGAGCACCTTCAAAGACCAAGGGCTGACTAAACATTGTAATTCAAGGCAATGAAGATCCAGTCACAGTCATACTCAACACAGTTAAAAGCAAAGCATAAAAATGATAGAGGTGCTCTCTAATTGGTGCTTTTGTAAGAGGAGGATGACTCAACAGGAACATAAATAGACAGGCCCTTCGCAGAGGGAAGCATTGATTTGCAGAGGTGCGAGAGCTCAAGCTTTTGAAATAGAGATAATAATTTTTCGTGGCATGCTTTCATTGTCAACGCAATGACTAAGAGTTCTCAAGATCTTCCACGCTACACATGCTATAGGCGGTTCCCAAACATAAAAGTAAAGTTTTGATTCCCCCACCACCAATCAATCACACTCCACGGCTAGCCGAATCCTCGGGTACCGTCCATACCAACATCAATCCTGGGGGAGTTTTGTTTGCAATTATCTTTTTGATTTGAGCATGGAACTGGGAATTCCAATTACCGGCCCCTTTCTCGTGAATGATAGTGAATAAACACATATCGAGGATAACACGCCTAGCATGGAAGATACTAATAGCCCCCTGTCACCACATGAGCGGTTCGGGCATGCAAAACAGATTATTTCTTGAAGGTTTGGAGAGTGGCACGTGCAAATTTACTTGGAACGGCAGGTAGATACCGCACATAGGTAGGTATGGTGGACTAATATGGCACAACTTTGGGTTTATGGAAGTGGATGCACAAGCAGTATTCCCACTTAGTACTAGTGAAGGCTAGCAAAAGACTGGGAAGCGACCAACTAGAGAGCGACAACATTCATCAAAATGCATTGAGATTAACTAACATTGAGTGCAAGCATGAGTAGGACATAAATCACCATGAACATAAACATCATAGAGGCTATGTTAATTTTGTTTTAACTACATGTGTGAACATGCGCCAAGTCAAGCCACTTGAATCATTCAAAGGAGGATACCATCCTATCATACTACATCATAGTCATCTCAACATTCATGTTGGCAACCAAGACAAACCATTATAAGCTCCTAGCTAAGTAAGCATGGCATAAGCAACTATGATATCTAAGTTGTCATTGCAAACATGTTTCTCTCACAACAAAGCTGAATCAGGCATGATGAGCTAGTCATATTTACAAAAACAAAATAGATCGAGTTCATACCAGCTTTTCCAGGCTTAGTCACTTCATCATATATCGTCATTATTGCCTTTCACCTGCACGACCGAATGATGTGAACAATAATAAGTGTGCTCGTGCATTGGACTACACTGGAATCTGCAGGCAAACACAAAGGAGAAGACAAAGTAATATGGCTCATTGAAAGCTAAACAGGTATCTATGCAAGAGCCACTAAACATTGTAACCATGATCTTCTACCTTGACCCAAAGAAAAAGAAAACTATTTACACGGGAAAGCTCCCAACAAGCGAAAGAAGAAAATAAAATATTTTTGGGTTTTCTCAAACTAGACAGACACACGAAAAGAAATCGAGAAAAAGAAAATAAACTAGCATGGATGATACAGTGGCAAAGTGTGAACACCGGCTAACAAAGTGAAAGCATAAGCAAGAATGTAAAGTCGGTGAGAACACGTACTCCCCCAAGCTTAGGCTTTTGGCCTAAGTTGGTCTACTCCCAAGGATGGTCCTAGCGAAACCCAAAATCATAATGGGGGTTATACGGGAGCACTGCAGCCACTGCCTGAATAGCTGACTCACGGAGACGAGAAGCCTTTGCCTCCCTCTCATATTCCTCTGCCTCTCCTCTGGTTATGTAATATCTTTGTTTTACCTGAAAGTCAAAGAAGGCAAGAGCAGGAAGGGTAATATGGAAAACACGCTGCCAGTTAAATATCAATTGGTATAGGAGGGATTCATCATCCCTCTCAAGGAACTGGTAGCGTGTCAAAGCGACGCGGTCAAGGAAAGCTGTATGGAGCGGGGGATCTCCTTCGCGGATGGGTACTCCAAGAATTTTTTCTATGCGAGTGGCATAGATCCCACCAAAGAAATCCCCTTAATTAGCATTCTTATTCAGCCTCCTTGGTATTATAGCTCCCATGTTGAACTTTTGTCACCCGTCACTGCACTCTTAAGGATACTAAGGTCGGATGCGCAGAGGTGACAATGCTCAATCTTGCCATTAATGCATCTGCCTATGTAGAGGGAAAATAAGGCAAGGCAGGAAAATGAATACTCCCCATGGTAGCTTGTGTAATGTCTCTAGTTTCTCCAACTGTAATACCAGAGCAAAGATCTCTAACCGAAGATTTAGGAGGATCATTGAGACTACCCCAAATAGGTATTTTGCAAATTCTATTGAAATCCTCTAAATCCATGGTATACGATTTATCATAGAGATCAAACAGTACTGATGGCTCACGGCCAGCTGAAAATTTGAATCTACGAACAAAAGAGGCAGTGAGAGCAACATACTGTTCACATTTATCGGAGATGAATTCTTCGAGTCCGACGTTGTGAACAAGTGCATCAAACTCATCTTTGAAACCTGCCTCAATCATAAATTCATCAGAAGGCCATTCACATGGTTGTACCTGCGCGTCCCTTGGTTGGTAAGGATCAGGCTCCCGAATCGCAAGACGGGGACCTCTCTAGCTTGAGGAACCACCATGAAAATTTCTCTTGAACATCTTCCTTTTCTGAAATTTTCAGTGACCCAAAGGAAAAGTGAACAAGGCTCAACTAAACTAGTAGCAACTACTCCCACAAGTGCCTAGAGGCCATATTACGCATCAAAACTACTTGGGACCAGCTAAAATTAGCATGCAAAGCTCAAGAGTAGGGTCACCAAGGCAGCAAAAATACGCGGAGTATAAGGCACTTGAGCAAAAACTAATTGGACCAATGGAGGACTCACTAACCAAGGAGTAATTTCCCCAAAACAGTTCGGAGAATGGTGATTCGAGCAAAGAGATCGAAATCCCCAGCAAGAGGAGCAAGAACACGGGTTTGAGCTGCGAAACGATTTTTTCTGGAGGTAGGAGAACCAGATGAGAGCAAGAATGAGTGGAGGGGGTGCCTGTGGGCCCCTCAAGCCTCGGTGGCGCGGCTAGCGGGTGGCCGCGTGATGACCCACAAGTATAGGGGATCAATCATAGTCCTTTCGATAAGTAAGAGTGTCGAACCCAACGAGGAGCAGAAGGCTCTGATAAACGGATTTCAGCAAGGTTATAACTGCAAGCACTGAAAGTAGCGGTAACAAGTGATTGTGTAGCGAGGTGAAACATAGCGAGCAAAAAGTAACAAGTAACAAGTAACAAGTAGTAGCAATGGTGCAGCAAGTGGCCCAATCCCTTTTTCAGCAAGGGACAAGCCTGAACAAAGTCTTATAGGAGGAAAAACGCTCCCGAGGACACACGTGAATTTCTGTCATGCTAGTTTCATCATGTTCATATGATTCGCGTTCGTTACTTTGATAGTTTGATATGTGGGTGGACCGGCGCTTGGGTACTGCCCTTACTTGGACAAGCATCCCACTTATGATTGAGCTCTCTCGCAAGCATCTGCAACTACAAAAGAAGAATTAAGACAAAGTCTAACCATAGCATTAAACTAGTGGATCCAAATCAACCCCTCACGAAGCAACGCATAGACTGGGGTTTAAGCTTCTGTCACTCCAGCAACCCATCATCTACTTACTTCTTCCCAATGCCTTCCTCTAGGCCCAAATATGGTGAGGTGTTAATTAGTCGACATTCACATAACACCACTAGAGGAAAAGACAACATACATCATATCAAAATACCGAACGAATATCAAATTTACATGACTATTATCAGCATGACTTATCCCATGTCCTCAGGAACAAAAGTAACTACTCACAAGACATAATCATAATCATGACCCGAGGTGTAATGAATAGCATCAAAGATCTGAACATAAACTCTTCCACCAAATAATCCAACTAGCATAAACTACAAAGAGTAATCAACACTACTAGCAACCTTACAAGTACCAATCAGAGTTGATGAAGATGTTGATGAAGATGCCTCCCCTCCGATGAGAGGAGTGTTGGTGATGACGATGGCGATGATTTCCCCCTCTGAGAGGGAAGTTTCCCCGACAGGATCGTCCTGCCGGAGCTCTAGATTGGATCTGCTCAAGTTCCGCCTCGTGGCGGCGGCGAAACCATGAAAAAGCTCCTCCTTGATTTTTTCCAGACCAGGACGCTTCATATAGCAAAAGAGGGGGGCTAGTGGGCCTTCAGGCAGCCCACAAGTTTGCCCACCGCCACCAGGGGGTGGTGGTGGAGTGGGGGCTTCTCGGGCCCTGGTGGCCCCCCTCCGGTAGTTATTTCACCCAGTATTTTTAATATATTCCAGAAAAAAATCCATGTAAATTTGCTCCTCTTCCAGTCCAGAATTCCAGCTGCCTGAATTCCCCCTCTTCAAATAATCCTTGCAAAATAAGAGAGAAAAGGCATAAATATGGTACCACAAGTAATATAATAGCCCAAAAATCAATAAATATCAACATGAAAGCATGATGCAAAATGGACGTATCACCGCGCCGTCAGGGCTTGTGGCCCACTGGTACAGCCCCGAGACGAACTCTTCGTGTTAGTATGTTTCAAAAATTCCAGAAAAAATCATACCTGATTTTCAGGATGTTCGAAGAACTTTTATTTTCGGGGTACTTTTCTACTGGACGCTAAAACAAAAAACAGGGAAAATTAAACTAAATCTATCATTTTTCTTCTAAGCAACCGAAAGTGAAAGCTTGGAACAGAGGTTTGTGACTCCTCGATTCATCCATCTCATGGTCATCGAAAGAAAATCCGCCAATGAGGTTGATCAAGTCTCCTTGACAAACCTTTTCGAATCGCAAAAGAGAATGGACAATTTTCGAATAGTCACTAGGTCACCTCATTGGGGATGTGTATCTCCCCAAAAAGCAAGTCACACTTCAGCTTGACACGAGGAATAGGGCATTCAAAGCACCCAATAAGAATCGATGAAGTTTTTTCGATAGCATTGATGCAATGTACTCGATATTGTTTCTTCGAAAAGTGCACCGTATGCTCATTACCGTTGACATGGAAAGTGACATTGCCTTTGTTGCAATCTATACAGCCCCTGCGCTGTTTAAAAAGGGTGTTCCAAGGATGACCGCCATGGCATCATCCTCGGGAATATCCAAGATAACAAAGTCTGTTAAGATAGTGACGTTGGCAACCACAATAGGCACATCCTTGCAAATGCCGATAGGGAAAGCGGTTGATTTGTTGGCCATTTGCAGAGAGATTTCAGTGGGTGTCAGCTTATCCAGTTCAAGTCTACCATAAAGAGAGAGAGGCATAACACTAACACCGGCTCCAAGATCACAGAACGCAATTCTAACGTAGTTGCCTTTAATGGAGCAAGGTATAGTCGGCACATCGGGATCACCTAGTTTCTTAGGAGTTCCACCCTTGAAGGTATAATTAGCAAGCATGGTGGAAATCTCAACCTCAGGTATCCTCCTCTTATTAGTCACAATAACTTTCATATACTTAGCATACAGAGACATTTTGAGCATATCTGTCAAACGCATTTGCAGAAAGACAGGTCTGATCATTTCAACAAAGCGCTCAAAATCCTCATCATCCTTTTTCTTGGATGGTTTTGGAGGAAAGGGCATGGGTTTTTGAACCCATGGCTCCCTTTCTTTACCTTGCTTCCTAGCAGCGAAGTCATTCTTATCGTATCTTCTATTCTTAGGCTATGGGTTATCAAAATCAACACTAGGTTTAATGTCCACATCCTTATCATTGCTAGGTTGAGCATCTTCATGAACATCACTATTGATATTATCATTAGGCTCATGTCCATCACCAGATTGTGCTTCAGCATGAGAGACAGAGACACATTTGGACTCTCAGGTGTAGCAGCAATAGGGTTGCTAGCGTGCAGGTTCCTATCATCTTTCTTCTTCTTTCTAGGATGACTAGGTGCATCAGTGCTAACTCCTTGAGAATCTTGTTCAATTCTCTTGGGATGACCCTCGGGATACAAAGGTTCCTGGGTCATTCTACCGCCTCTAGTGACGACTCTGACAGAATTGTCATTCAACTCATTGAGGAAGTCATTCTAAGCTTTAAGTACTTGTTCTACCTGAGTAGTAACCATAGAGGCATGTTTCCTTACAAGTTTAAGATCATTGACATTTCTGTCCACAGAAGCACTTAAATGACTAAGCATACGAGCATTTTGTTCCAATTGTGTGCTAACATAATCATTGAAACTCTGTTGTTTGGCAACAAAGTTATCAAATTCATCCATGCATAAGCCAGCAGGATTATCAAAAGGAATATCACTCTCATCAAACCTACGCAGAGAATTTACTTCTACTACCTGTATCGGGTTATCAAGACCATGGATCTCTTCGATAGGTGGTAGTTTTTGACATCTTCCGATTTAATGCCTTTCTCTCGCATAGATTTCCTAGCTTCTTGCATATCTTCAGGACTGAGGAATATAATACCTCTTTTCTTCGAAGTTGGCTTAGGAGGTGGTTCGGGAATAGTCCAAGCATTCTCATTGCACAAGATGTTATTCAGTAGAATCTCAGCTTGTTCTACAGTTCGTTCCCTAAAAACACTACCGGCACAACTGTCTAGGTGGTCTTTGGAAGCATCGGTAAGTCCATTATAGAAGATATCAAGTATTTCATTCTTCTCAAGAGGGTGATCAGGCAAAGCATTCAGTAGCTGGATGAGCCTCCCCCAAGCTTGTGGGAGACTCTCTTCTTCAGCTTGAGAAAAGTTGTATATTTCCTGCAAGGCAGCTTGCTTCTTATGGGCAGGGAAATATTTTTCAGAGAAGTAGTAGACCATATCCTCGGGGCTACGCACACAACCAGGAGCAAGAGAAGTGAACCAGGTCTTAGCATCATCCTTTAGCGAGAAAGAAAACACCTTGAGGATATAGTAGTGGCGGATCTTTTCCTCACTAGTGAATAGGGTGGCTATATCGTGCAGTTTGGTAAGATGGGCTACAACCGTTTCAAACTCATAACCGTGAAAAGGATCAGATTCGACGAGAGTGATTAACTCAGGGTCGACAGAGAATTCATAATCCTTATCGGTGTCAAAGATAGGCGAAGTAGCAAACTCCGGGTCGTATTTCATCCTAGCGTTTAGAGATTTTTCTTTCCACTTGCGTAGTAATTTCTCAACATCATAGCTATCCTTACATGCAAGAAAATCCTCAGCTATCTCTCCCTCCGTAACATAGCGCGTATCAGGCATAACCGGCAATTCAGGCATAGTAGCAGGTTCTACTTCAATAGTATCAGCAGTTTCAGAAGTATCATCACATCTAGCAACAACTCTAGAAATTTGTGCATCAAGGAATGCACCAAGTGACAAAGTAGTATCAAGCATAGCATCATCAGGCATAGTATCAAGCATAGCATCATCAGACATAGTATCAAGCATAGCATCATCAGGCATAGTATCAAGCATAGCATCATCAGGCATAGTATCAAGCATAGCATCATCATAAGCATCATGGGCAGCAAAAGTAGCATCATCAAGCAGATGCGACATATCTAGATTTCTAGCAGGAGGCAATGTCATAAACTTACTCATAACTGAAGGTGAATCAAGTGCAGAGCTAGATGACAGTTCCTTACCTCTCCTCATAGTGGAAGGCAAGACTTTAGTTCTTGGATCTATCGGATTACTCATAGTGATCAGCAGACGTAAATCCCAAGTGACTCAGAGAATATAGTTCTGCTTCCCCGGAAACGGCGCCAGAAAATAGTCTTGATAACCCACAAGTGTAGGGGATCGCAACAGTTTTCGAGGGTACAGTATTCAACCCAAATTTATTGATTCGACACGAAGGGAAGTGAAAGAATATTCTCAAGTATTATCAGCTGAGTTTGTCAATCTCAACCACACCTGAAAGATTAGTGTGTGCAAGCAAAGTATCAGTAGCAAAGTGGTACGATAGCAACGGCGTCAGAAAAAGATCTGTTGACGGCAGACTATTCCTAATTGTTGTATCAATGGCGCCAGAAAATAGCACATTGACGGGGGACTATTCTTCCCCAGCAACTGCTCCAGAAAAGTCTTGCAACAGGTAACGGCAAAGCAGCAAGTAACAGCAGTAGTGACAGCAGTAGCAAGGAACAGCAGTAGTGACAGAAGTAGCAACAGAGTAACGTAGCAAGGACCGGCAGTAAAAGACTCGTGGGCAGTGGATCGATGATGGATGAGTATGACGGATGTGATTCATCATGTAAGAGCTATAACACGGAGAGATAAGTAACTAGCTCCCGTTCGTCAATCTAATGTGGGCATGTATTCCGTATGTAGTCATACGTGCTTAGGGAAAAGAACTTGCATGACATCTATTGTCCATCCCTCCCGTGGCAGCGGGGTCCTAATGGAAACTACGGGATATTAAGGTTGTACTTTTAATAAAGAACCGGACCAACGCATTAACACTTGGTGAATACATGAACTCCTCATACTATGGTCATCTCTGGGAGAGGTTCCTGCTATTGTCACTCCGGGGTTGCTGGGTCATAACACATAGTAGGTGACTACAACTTGCAAGATAGGATCTAAAACACGCATATATTAGCGACAACATAATAGGTTCTGATCTGAAATCATGGCACTCGGGCCCTAGTGACAAGCATTAAGCATGGCAAGGTAGTAGCAACATCAATCTCAGAACATAGTGGATACTAGGGATCAATCCCCGTCAAAACTAACTTGATGACATGATAGATCTCATCCAACTCATCACCGTCCAGCAAGCCTACGATGATATTACTCACGAACGATGAAGAGCATCATGGAATTGTCGATGGAGGAAGGTTGACCATGACGATGGCGACGATTTCCCCTCTCCGGAGCCCAGAACGGACTCCAGATCTGCCCTCCAGATGAAGAACAGATATCTCTCTGATTTTTTTCCGGGTGAGACGGAATAAATAGAGCTGAGTTTGGAGGCGGTGGTGCCACATGGGCCCCACAATCCCTCATGGCGCGGCCAGGGGGGTGGCCGCGGCCCAGGGGCTTGCGGCCCACTCGCACACCTCCTCTGGTGGATCTTTCCGCAGGTATTTTTCATTTATTCCAGAAAAATTCTTCGTAAATTTTCAGGACATTCTGCGAACTTTTATTTCTGCACAAAAACAACACCATGGCAATTCTGCTGAAAACAACGTTAGTCTGGGTTAGTTCCATTCAAATCATGCAAATTAGAGTCCAAAACAAGGGCAAAAGAGTTCGGAAAAGTAGATACGACGCAGACGTATCATTGGGCTTAACATAAGTGACAACCCTGAAATTATCCAGTCTCTTGCAGATGTCCTTCCACCAAAAAGATCCACAAAGTGAGGTACCCTGTGGAACTGTGTTGTGGTAGTATGTGTTCCAAATTAACTTAACCGAGGGTATATGAGCTTTGTTCAGGAATTTGTCCACATGTTTGAGTAACAGAACTTCATTCTGGACAACAAGATTCATGATCCCCAAACCACCTTTCATCTTAGGTCTGCACACAAGGTCCCAGGCAGTAATAGAGGGGGCATGATCCTGGCCATTCTTTCTCCAGAGACATTGCCTTTGAATCCTTTCAAGCTGTTTGAGAATCCCTGGTGGAATATCTAAGCTGCAGAGGAAGAAGATTGGGACCGAGGACAGAGCTGAATTTAAGTATTGTAAATGGCCCCCTGAGCGAGGAAGGAGGAGCTAGCACTGAGTCTTCTTTCCATATGATCCACCAAGGGCATGAGGTCAATGATCCTTGGTTTGGTTGTTCCAACAGGCAAGCCAATATATGTGAAGGGCAGGGAGCCTACCTTGCAACCAGTGGAGTCAGCTAGCATCTGGAGTTGCCCTTGATCAATGTTTATGGGTAGCAAGGCAGATTTGTGATAGTTCACTTGGAGACCAGTGGATTGGGAGAAGAGCAGTAGCATTCGTTTGAATTCAAGCAACTGAGATTCCACTGTAGGCAAAATGATGAGAGTGTCATCAGCATATTGTACTATGGGGAAATCTTTGTCATGACAGGGAATTGGCAGCTGGATTAGGCCGTCCTCCAAAAGTTTATTAACCATGGTTTGAAGGAAGTCTGCAGCAATTGCAAAAAGAAGAGGGGACATGGGATCCCCCTGCCTCACCCCTTTCTTGCACATGAACTTTCTACCAGGAACTCCATTTAGAAGGACTGAGGAAGAGCTAGAGGTGAGTAACTGTTGCACCCATAGTATCCATCTATCATTAAAACCTTTGTGTCTGAGGATCTGAAAGATGAAATCATGCTCCACAGAGTCAAAAGCCTTTTCAAAATCCAGTTTGAGGATGACAATGAGCTTTTTGGATTGATGACATTTTTGCAGATACTCTAGTGTCCAGCCCAGACAATCTTGGATGGTTCTAGACTTGATAAAGCCATACTGGTTTTTGTGGATGCACTTCATAACTTGTAATTGTAATCTGTTGGCCACCATTTTGGATAAGAACTTAAGCGCCATCCCAGTTAGAGAGATAGGTCTGAAATCACCAACTTTCTCAAGTGAACTCTTCTTGGGTATCAAAGTAATATAGGATGAGTTCATATTTTCTTGCTTTGCAGTGCCAGCATGGAAATCATCAGCAAGTTGATAAAATTCAGAGCAAATAATAGCCCAGCATTTCTTGAAGAAGAGACCATTGAAACCATCTGGACCAGGGGCTTTGTCAATGGCATTTCTTACACAGCCTTATCCATTTCCATCTTGGAGAATGGCTGTGTTAGAACATCAAGTCTATTCACCTTACGAATGAGGGACCGAAGGTTAAATGCCATGTTAATACCTTGTGAGGATCCCATCCTGTCCTTGAAAGAAGCCCAGAAACACACAACAATCTGCTCATGATCAGAGATGATGGACCCATCATTCAGCTTAAGAGATGAAATATAATTTCTTCTATATCTTTCAGTTGCCATGGCATGGAAGAACTTAGTGTTCTCTTCTCCAACCTTGATAAATCTGATGGTGGATCTTTTTTCCAGTAGAGGAACTGTAGATGCAAAAGATGATCTAGGTGGAGTTTTACAATTACCCTGAAGTTAGCTTCGGGTCTGGACAGAGGTCTAAGCTCTTCAAGATCATCAAGGCAAAGCACTACTTGGTTTCATCTAGCAATGAGTAGTTTGAGCTGAGAGAGGTTTGTTTGCCATTTCTTTAGGGCCTGTCTTAAGTGTTTCAACTTGTCCATGATGATAGCAGTGATGTGGCCTTTCTTAGAGGGAATCTTCCAAGAATCCTTAACACAGTCCATGAAACCATCCATATCCACCCAATAGTTTTCAAACCGAAAGAGATTGCATTTTGGGATGGAAGTGTTGACTGTTACTACACATGGGACATGGTCAGATGTAGTTTTGGCTAAAGGTAGAACCTGTGTAAGAGGATATGATGAAATCCAACTAGAAGAAGTGAAGAACCAATCCAATTGTTCCAGCAGTGGTGAATCTTGCATATTGGACCAGGTAAAAGATCTGCCCTGAATAGGTAATTCCAACAGTCCTAGGTGACCAATGATCTCATTAAAGATGAACATATCATTCACATCAGCCCCAGGGAGGTTTTGATTAGATGGTGATCGAATAAAGTTAAAAATCTCCAAGCAGCATCCAATTAGCATCGGCAAGGATGTTGAGATTGTAGAGCCAGCTGACAAAAAGGTCTCTAGCCTCCCCCTGACAAGGACCATAGACATTGACCAACGTCCAAGATTCAGCAGTATGATTCGAGGTAAAAGATATAAGTAGACCAAAGGGCTGTCACTCAACTAAGGTTCCAGTAAGGATAGTGGAGTCCATAAAGTTATAAGCCCACCAGAGGAACCACGAGAGGGGGAGTATGCAAATTGGTCGAATATTTTAGGGCAAAAGCTTCTGACTGACCGAAAATCAATGGATTGCATTTTGGTTTCCTGTAAGCAGACCACTGAGGCCAAGCTCTCATCTATTTTGCTACGAACTGCTCGTTGCCTATGATCCAAATTTAAGCCACGTACATTCCAGCAGAGAACACGCCAACTTCTCGTAGATTGACTATCCATAACAACTATGAGTGATAGCAAAAGCAGAGTTACACAATAACCCACGCAACCAAGGTTCAGAAAGCTGTAAAAGACAACGAGCAGTAGTCTGACGAACGGAACAACCAGCAAAGCAGAGCAATAAAAACACTAAATTAAACATCAGTAGACGGGGGCTTGGAGACGGCGGGATCTTTCATAAGTCGATCCATAGAAAGCTTCTCAATGACAATCCCAAGCTGTTGGCCAACTGCTTGAATCACAGGCATTGGCGTTGCCGGAGGGACCTCCTCCTGAGATGTTGATTCTTCCACTCGAACCTGCATGGGCTTGGCCTTCGGCTTCCTCCTCTTAGGTACATGCATTGGGAGTTCCTGCAGCACAGGCTTGAAACCATCCCACTTGATGGAATCCCTCGTGTAGCGACGAACTGAGGAGTCGACTATGGGCGTGGCTTGCTTGTGGGGCCCCTTCTTTGTGATAGCAGGCGATTCGAAAGAGAAAATCTCTTCAGTTGATGGAAGTGTGCTGACATGAGTTACCTCTGGGGAAGGAGCAGGGGTGCAATCCATGGAGACCAAGCTTGGCCCCGTAGCATCATCATCAAAAGCAGAGGACCATGAGCGCTTGGGGATCATGATCGGCAACGCCGTGGGCATCTGGAGATGGCGAGGGACATGCATAGTACAGGCCACACCCATAAGTGCTTCGAAAGACCTCGACCAGGAAATCACATGCAGCAGTGTAGGACCATAAAAACCCTGGCCGCACCAACAATAAGGTTAGTTGGT
This sequence comes from Hordeum vulgare subsp. vulgare, assembly GCF_904849725.1. NCBI lineage: Eukaryota > Viridiplantae > Streptophyta > Magnoliopsida > Poales > Poaceae > Hordeum > Hordeum vulgare. Next base: position 539,947,760 of record NC_058521.1, read on the forward strand.
TGGACTGGGGGCCGCTGATAGGGGACACTCGCCAGGGGATTGAAAATAGGAGCCTCCTCCTCCGCATGCTCTGCTTCTTCTGGCGCTTCTTCTTCAACATTGTCTTCTGCCGCCGCATCGCCACCAATGGGGGGGGGGGTGGGATCAGCAGCAGCTACCTCCATAGCAGCAGCCCCAACCAGAGCAGGCTCAGGATCCACGACCACCAGCTCCTAGACGGAGTCAGAGGAAGTTGGCTGGTCAATGACCATAGATTCCTGATCTTGTTCTGGTGCAGCAGGTTGAGCATCCGAAGCATCAGGTTCCCAAACCCATCCTTCTGCATCCTGAACTTGCAGCTCTGGCTCTGGGGGTGGTTGCGGCACTGCATTCCACCCAAGAGCAGGGTATGGCGGCAATGCAAACATCAGATTATCGTTGACGAGCTGCCCAGGAAACGGATGGGGATTGCCATTGAGGGGCATATGGTCTTCGTCATTGGGCATCTGCTTGGCAAAAGTTGCTCCCAAGATGTACACAGGCGCTGACCAAGAGACCTTAGCACCTCCCCAGGCGGCATATTCTGAGAAAGTGACGCTCCGCGGAACCAGCATATCATCTGGAAAGGATGCGAAGACAATGGAGCGAACCAAAAATGGATCATCACTGACCCAATGGTGGAACTCACCTAACGTGTTGACCGCTGCCCGGAGATCATTTGTGTTGCGGAAGTCCAAAGGGACCCCCAAAAGCATGAGGCAACCCTGATGAAAACCAGCTTGACCTCTAAATCCTGTGCCATCGTTGTGCCTCATGCATCGAACAAAAGTGTCATTCCCTAGGTCTTTGGGGACCATGTGAACATCCGCAAAACTTTCTGCAGCGTCCTGGAGTTCAACCAATCCAACCCCCTCAATCCATGGTTGGGCGGAGCGAACTTGAAAACTCCTATTAAGCAGAAGGGCGACAACCTCTTGCCGTACCTGGGCAACCAGCTCAGCAGGAGGGGCTGGCATCATTTCCGCGATGATGTATTGTTCATGCATGCGTTTAATGGGGATGGCCGGTGTGATGAAGGTCCTAGGGAGGCTATCAGGGCCTCCATCGATGATGTTATGGCCCTGCGGGACGAAGCGCATAGGGTCGAGCTTAAACTTGGCCATCTCGGGAGGCGTAGCAGGAGGAGGAGGCGTCAATGGCGGCGGCTCGGAGGGAGTCCTCAGAGACGATGGGGGTGACGAGACAGGGGAGGAACTGCTCTGCAGGCTTTGCGGTTTCCCAAGATTAGCAGAGGTTCCTGAGATACCAGAGACAGGGGAGGTGGTGGGACTATTGCGTTTCCATGTAAGGCAATTATCACGCATAAAGGAAGCACAGATAGATTTGGTATGGCCCACGTTGCCGCAGGCAGAGCATATCAGAAAAGTCGTGCAGTTGGAAGCTAGATGCCCGCGAGAAGAGAAAATCGTGCAAGAAAAAATCTCCTGAACCATGCCATTAATCAACTCGTCGAAGAGCAGGTGGGCCTCCTGTGTAGAAGGAATATCCGGGTGTGAAGAAATATCTGGCCCAGCTGAAGATGCAGTCGCCAAAGACCCATTAATGGGATCAGAAAAAGGCCCACTATCTGAACCTTCCAATGATGCGATTTTTAAAGTATTTGAAATCCGGCCGAACGTGGAGGGATTAGCCGAATCCATGCAAGAGGAGGAAGAAATCCCGCTGATATCTCTCGTGTCAATTTGTGTACCGGAGGATCCGAAAGGTGACACCTGATGACAAACTTATCCAAAAGTAATGTGCGGCGACGTCGACGTCCACCGGAGTTCAGCCGGCGGCGTTGCACTATTGATGACACGCTCCTGCGGAGGGACCGAATAACCAGCTTGCGTGAGCATGAGAAGCTCATCGTGAGAGACGGGGCATCGATAGCCTTTGCAAACCTTGTACAGCTGGAGGGTTGCGAAAGATAATTTCTTGCGAGCAGAAGATCCCGACTTAAAAGATGACTTAAGAGGTCTGGAATGCATTGCCATCAGACCAAGAGTCGCTCTTCTTTTGGACGGGCTAACAATGATCCATTCTGCATCACATTATTTCTTCCATAATGAAGATTCCCGACACCAATTAGGACCACCATTGCCCCATAGAGGAAAAAAGCACTTAAAGCTCGAACACTTGTAAGAACGTAAGACCAAAATGTGAAAACCAACTTGCTTGCAAGAGACCTTGAAGGAGAAAACCGAGTCTGTGACTTGAGAAACCCGCAACTTAATGGCTGAACCACCAATGGCAGGTTCAAGCGCGGCGGCGACTGAATCCGCAGAGAGACGGAAAACATGACGACCAAAGGATACGACCATAATGAATGGGTGGTGATGATTCAGTGGATGTATCGGAAAACCAGAGTGTTGAAAAACCTCATCTGCGAAGGCCAAACCGGGAGAAAAATCCAGATCCAACATGGAACCATCCATGCGAGCCATGCACGACCACGTAAGAGATCGTGAGAGTTCACCTGAGAGGATGAGCGGAGAGCAAGGATTAAACGTCGGCCACATGTCCAGATCGCCATGAGACCACCGAGGTGGGAGGTGGGAGGTGGGCGTCGCCATGGCTGGCTTATGTTTTCTTATGGGGGTGTAAAAGATTAAAAGTATCATACATATTTTCATGTACTTTAGAGCATATTTTTCACTTTTAAATTTTAAAAACCAAGAGTCCCAATGCGTGTGTCCAAACCGTTACTCAAGATGGTTGGAACTCCTTAAAATTTATTGCACGTGACATATATATGGAAGCAAGTAATACATAAATATGATTTTTCCAGCAATTTTTTGCTTCTTCTTGCATGTTCAATTGCTTCAGTTTTGAATTCTGGCCTTTGTATTTCTAGAAACTAACTTAATGTATAAAAATGCCAATTAAACCCTGAATATTTCCAAATTTTAGGATGTCATTCATGCATTGTCATGGCATGGATCTTTTTCTTACAATTTAAACAATATCCGTTACCGCTGTACCGCAAAATAGTTTTACAGTTAAATATAAAAAGTGAAGTGATACACACGGTTCCATATATGAACTATTTATGATGAAAATTCATGGATCTATTTATGGATTACGAGGAAAGCTTCGTCGGCTTCGTCTAGCTCAGATTACGTTCATCCTGGATCCCCATTCCCCAACATACCCTTTCTACAAAGAATAACAACATCAAAATGCTTCGTCAGGGTGCGTTCGACCGCCCCCTCGGCCCCGAGCGCTCCCGCCTCTACCAAGAACGCGACCGCCTCGGCCGGGAGCGCAGCCTCGTCCGGCTTAAGTGCGGTCGCATCCGCCGAAAGGGCCTCTGCGGCGGTCAAAAGGGCGTCTAGAGCCATGTAGAGGGCAGCTGCAACTCCTGTGATGAAGGCTGAAAACGCCAAGAGCGCTCGAGCAGCGTAACGTGCCGCGGACGCTGCCCCGGCCCAGGTAGAGGCCATCCAGAACAATATCGAGGATGCCCATGCCAAGATACTCTAGGCTTCGTCGGAATCCAGCATGAACCACACGTTCGAAGAGGCGACCGCTGCAGATGCCGAGATGCATGCCGATGATGCGGCGGTGAAGTCCACGGAGCCCCTTCCCCACCAGATCTCCGAGTGAGAGGTGGAGATGCAGGAGCTGCCCGAGAGTGCGGAGCGCTGGGAGGAGTTGCGTGTGGCTCAAGATGAGGTCTAGAAGCACCTGTCCATCGAGGAAACAGCGATGGAGTACCAACGCGAGCTCTAGCGGCGCCACTACTATGAGTACTACAACAAGGAGGGTGGCGTTGATGACGAGGGCAAAACCGAGGATAAGGACGTGCCGCGGTCGAATTTAGCCTGTGGGATGCGGTGTCTAGCACCGGAGAAATGTCGCGCGGACAAGTCGTTGACATCTCATAGAACATCGGCAAGGCATAGGGCAGCGGATCGTCGACGTCTTTGTTAAAATTATGAGTAGTACTAGTACCCTTCGTTCAGAGAGCCGGTCTTTTGTTAGAGCTGTGTCTATAGTTCAAGAAGCTTGATTATTTAGTGAACTTGCTCAGTTTAGTAACTACCAGCTATGTGTACGCTAATTTGTATACCTAAGTTAGCAGTTGATGTTAAATTATGCAATGACATGGATGTGCACTATAACCAGGGAATACATGGGGAGGGGCGAAATTATGTATGTTCTATATCATCGCACACGATAAAAACAGAAACACCATGTCTGATGAATCTTTGCGGGCCAAGTTTCCCTCCAACGAGAGAAAAAAACATTGTCGACCACCGAAATATCTGGCTCCTCCCTCCAAGGGCCACATTTCCCCTATTACCCCCAGCCGCCAATGCCACATCTCTCCAAATTATGCATCTGACCATCGCGAACATGCCATGATCTACTCGAATGAGCCCTCAAGCGGTATCTCCGACAATGAATCTCTCACCAGCCATGTATTCGTCTCTCTTCTCTCTGGCTCAACTAGGCTTAGGGTTTTGGTTTGGAATTGGGGTCTTAAAGCGGCAGGCCGATTCGAGCCATTTCTTTCGCTTGTAGCTCCCTAGGACAATGACTTCCAATGAATGGAGCGGGGTAGCTAAAGACCTGCCTGTTCATGGTCAACATCAATTTCCATCCATGAAGTCACGAGCTTTTGAATCTTGGTAAAGTGGGAGGAAGTTTCTGGCACGTGCAAAGAAGGTTAGCCAAACTCTCGTTGTTAGAAATCATTTGTTATATTAGGTGTGATTCACACACTTCCCGTGTGCTTTTTGATTCTGGATGTGATAAAGACACTGTCACAGTTCTATCATTGTGAGTGCCATTTTAATTGACACCAATAGTAATATGTTATAAATTTGTTGGGATCACATGGTAGGAATCTCACAACATGACTTGAAAACATAGCATTTAGGGACGTAGTGCAAAAATACATTTTTTCACAAACTGTTTTAACCGGAAGTCATATTGAGAGAAACAAAACTATATGCTAGAGGACTTATCATGGCATGAAAAATTATAGCATGGTAGTAGACATGATGTACTTCATTTCATTCAACATGAGCCAGGTCTAATTTTGCACAGAAACATGGCTAGCATCAACCTAACATGGCAATATGAAATAAACAAATTCTCAGACTAAGTGAAAATAGCAGGGTGCAAGGGCAACATTTTTTATCAGATTGGCATGTTTGACAGTAGAATGTACATACCTGTCACTATTAATTCTATCTCATTTAAACACTACCGATGTGCATCCTGTACTACAAAGACTGTTGCATTTTTATTTAGCTTCCTGGTAAAATTGGCAATTTGTTATTACACACGACAGAAACAGAGTAGGGATAAGAACCAGAGCATCCTACTACAAAGACTCTTCGAATAGAACCATGACATGGCCGATGAAGACCGCATCCTACTACAAAGTCTATTTGAGCAGAACCATGGCATGGCTGATGAAGACCACATCGTACTACAAAGACTCTTCGAGCACAAGCATGGCATGGCTCATGAAGAGCCATGTGAAACACACAAGTACAAGCATGGCGAGCCATTTCTTGTTGGCGAATACTATGAGGAGTGCAGTTCCACTTCTCGCAAGTTACATAATATTGCATGGACAAAATGTGAGAAGGAGAAGATACTAACATTATGCAAGTGCACTACGACAGTTGGCATTTCAATCACCTTACAGGTACCATTAGTGTGTAATTCAAGAATTGTCATCTCTTCGTCAAATTTGATGAGCTTGCTGCCACTCTTGTCAAATGCTTGATGTTGTAAGTACTTCACAAACTCTCATCAACTTCTCCATACAAGGTTGTAAATGAAAAAGCTAACTATATTGTATTCCGCTCAGGGGATTGATGATGCACAGATCATTCAGGGTGCATGCATATTTCATAGATCCTAGTTTAGCAAACGGCATTTTGTTAAGAAATTATGACACGCACAAGGTTTCCATTGATCATGTCACCAAGATCTTGTTCAACTTACAGATAGGAGAATTCTTCATGTGGCCATATCATGAATAGTAAGTTCTCGAATGAGCCCTCAAGCGGTATCTCCGACAATGAATGTATCACCAGCCATGTATTCGTCTCTCTTCTCTCTGGCTCAACTAGGCTTAGGTTTTTGGTTTGGAATTGGGTATTTTAAAGCGACAGGCCGATTCGAGCCATTTTTTTGCTTGTAGCTCCCTAGGACAATAACTCCCAATGAATGGAGCGGGGTAGCTGAAGACCTTCCTGTTCATGGTCAACATCAATTTCCATCCATGAAGTTATGAGCTTTTGAATCTGGGTAAAGTGGGAGGAAGTTTCTGGCACGTGCAAATAAGGTTAGCCAAACTCTCGTTGTTAGAAATCACTTGTTATATTAGGTGTGATTCAGACACTTCCCGTGTGCTTTTTGATTCTCGATGTGATAAAGACATTGTCACAGTTCTACGATTGTGAGTGCCATTTTAATTGACACCAGTCGTAACATGTTATAAATTTGTTGGGATCACATGGTAGGAATCTCTCAACATGACTTGAAAACATAGCATTTAGGGACGTAGTGCAAGAATACATTTTTTCACAAAATGTTTTAACCTGAAGTCATATTGAGAGCAACAAAACTTTATGCTACAAGACTTATCATGGCATGAAAAAAATATAGCATGGTAGTAGACATGATGCACTTCATTTCATTCAACATGAGCCAGGTCTAATTATGCACAGAAACATGGCTAGCATGAACCTAATATGGCAATATGAAATAAAAATATTCTCGGACTAAGTGAAAATAGCAGGGTGCAAGGGCAACATATTTTATCAGATTGGCATGTTTGGCAGCAGAATGTACATACCTGTCACTATTAATTTGATCTCATTCAAACACTACCGATGTGCATCCTGTACTACAAAGATTGTTGCATTTTTATTTAGCTTCCTGGTAAAAATTGGCAATTTGTTATTACACACGATAGAAACAGAGTGGGGATAAGAACCAGAGCATCCTACTACAAAGACTCTTCGAGTAGAACCATGACATGGCCGATGAAGACCGCATCCTACTACAAAGACTCTTTGAGCAGAACCATGGCATCGCTGATGAAGACCACATCATACTACAAAGACTCTTTGAGCACAAGCATGGCATGGCTGATGAAGAGCCATGTGAAACTCACAAGTACAAGCATGGCCAGCCATTTCTTGTTGGCGAATACTATGAGGAGTGCAGTTCCACTTGTCGCAAATTACATAATATTGCATGGACAAAATGTCAGAAGGATAAGATACTAACATTCTGCAAGTGCACTACGACAGTTGGCATTTCAATCACCTTGCAGGTACCATGAGTGTGTAATTCCAGAATTTTCATCTCTTCGTCAAATTTGATGAGCTTGCTGCCACTCTTGTCAAATGCTTGATGTTGTAAGTACTTCACAAACTCTAATCAACTTCTCCGTACAAGGTTGTAAATGAAAAAAGCTAACTATATTGTATTCCTCGCACGGGATTGACATTGCAAGGATCATTAAGGCTGCATGCAAATTTCATAGATCCTGATTTAGGAAATGACATTTTGTTAAGAAATAAACACACACAAGGTTTCCAATGATCATGTCACCAAGATCTTGTTCAACTTATAGATAGGAGAATTCTTCATGTGGCCATATCATGAAGAGTAAGTTAGATAAACAACCACGCATACATTGATTGTCTTTCAGTTTTTGACATAGTTCGGAAGTTCAAGGTTTTCTTAAACTGTAGACATCACTGGATCTTGGTGTTCACTATTCCAAGACGCAACACGGTTTATGTTGGGGATATTACCTGTTAATAACCCGCCCTAGTTGGGCCAGGTCACCGAATCAGGCGATTCATCCGAACGTTATTCGGGCCTTGGCCTGGCAAGGCCGAAAGTCGTGTGGCGGTTTGTAATCTCCGGAAGGTCTCCAAGCTTTGGAAGAAGGCAACTTGGAGATCGTAGAGGTCACAGTTTGTAGGAAGGAAAGTACCCTTGTAAACCCTAGGGATTCGACCTGTATATAAAGGCGAGTCCTAGGGAAGCAGAGGGCAGGTTAGAAATCATCGAGTGCTCGGTTTGGCGAGTTACGCCCTCCTTGTAATCGAAACTACATCAATACAACTCAAAGCAGGACGTAGGCTCTTACCTCCTCACGAGGGGCCGAACCTGGGTAAATCGCCGTGTCTCTCCTGTTCAACCCCTTTGAGTCGCCACCAAGGTGCGATGGCTCCAGTACTAAGTCCTTTCACGAGGACATCTGCCGTGACAAAACACGACAGTTGGCGCCCACCATGGGGCCTACGCACGGTGGAGTTGAGTTCTCAAAGGGAGCCCTACCAGGGTTTGGGAGTTACGCGACGGGGCTCATGACCCGGAGTCGCCACGGGAAGACCTACATCGACAACCGACAATGGGGGCCCGAGGCGGATTCGATCGAATCTGGTTACACGGTCCCCTTTGGCAAGATCAACATCTTCTTCGGCATGATCGGATAATCCGTGCCTGAGCCGGACATCTCCACCGACATCGTCGAGCCGGCTAGGTAGGTTCGCCCAGTAGTGACGCAAAATCTAACTCGCGCGGTCTTTGTTGGGTTCACGCAGGGATCGGAGGAGCCAGAACGCTCGGCGTCCCAGGAAACCACACCAGTCAACACTAATGACGAATCATCCATGGGCGATTCAGATTCAATCCGGTCTCTACATGGGGATTGTCTTGGGGGCTTGTCACTGGCCATGGACCCCGAAGTCCTTGACCAAACCCGCCGCCAGATTGCCATTTATATGGCGGGGGCGACTCAACCCTCGCAAAACCCTACAGGAGGCGATGGAACTGGCGAGACGTCTAGAAGCCCGGCCGCTGTCCTGGTGGAATTAGCGGCGGAAATCACAAGGCTGATGGCAACTCCCCTCACGCCAGAAAATCAGGAGGAGATAAACGCGGAGCTGGTGAAACTCACAGAGGCAGTGACAAAGGCTCATCGGGATGCCGAGGTGGAGTCCGCCAGGATCGAGACTCGGCAAGCTCAAATTACGGCCGAGAGGATTCGCTTAAATACTGACAACCGGCGGCTTGAAAGACACCAACGTGCATCCGACGCCGTCCATCCACGGAGACACCAAGGCCGCCTGCCTCATGATCTCAACCCGACCCGCCTGTTCGATACTTCGCGAACCCCGGGGGCGGGAGCCGCCACAGGGGGAGGACCGGGTCAACCGCCTAACCCGCCGGGTCAGACAATTGAGGATCGCATTCCCCGATTCCGGACACCTCAAGGCCACTTTTCCAACCCGGTGGACAACGTCCTGGCTGCAACTCGCCATCTGGAATCTCTTCCGATTCACGGCAACACCCCCGCCGAGATAGACGCAAGGAACTCCATTGAGATGTTGAAAACGGCGGTGCTTCAAAACGCCCAGTTCTCACATAGCCTAGACAGGCTGCATTCCACTCCCCAGGCGAGTTACACCAGGAGTCGGCCAGAGGATCAGCCCGCCATAAACAGCGGGCCGCGACCCGTCCCTCTGGACAACCCGCCTGATCATCAGAACCCGCCGTGCCGGGATCTCCCGAACATCCAAATCGCCTCGGCCCCTCTTGTCGGGAGCGGTGGGCGAGTGGGGGTGCCATGCTTGGCCCCCTCCCTTCGCAATGAAAGAATGCCCAAAGATTTTAAGGGACCAAGAAAGGTGCCTAACTACACCCCGGACCTTGAGCCGGCATTGTGGGTCGAGAGTTATGAAATCGCCATGGACATGCTCGACGTGAACGAGGCAGTTTGCGCCAGATACTTCACGATGATGCTTGAGGGGTCAGCACGCACTTGGTTGAAAAACTTACCTCCCAACTCCATCCAGACCTGGGCCGAGTTTAAAGAACGATTCATCAAAAACTTCCGAGGAACCTGCAAACAACCAATGACGATCGTCGATCTGCAGCACTGCGTTTAGCGCCCTGATGAGTCGGCCCACCATTGGTCACGGCGGATTGCGGAAATCATCCATTCGTCAGATGGTATTACGGCGGCTCAGGCTGTGTTGATCCTCGAGCAGAATTGCCATTATGAACCCTTGGTACAGAAATTGGGACGACTCAAGCGAAAAGTCCAAGACATGGGAGAGCTGATGGACACCCTCACTAGGTATGCTGAAGCGGATGACACCAAAGATCCCGGTGAGGACGGTAAAGCTAATTCGCCCAAGAAAGGCGAGCCATCCAAAAATCATACCCGATTACTGGGACGTAACCGCCACAATCAAGGAGCCAATGGCAAGCAAAGGCAACAAGAGGAACCCTCGGATTTAGTCGCCAGCACCAACACCAACAATGGCAACCAACGCGAGAAGAAAAACAGGGGATTCAGTGGGAAGAGGCCGTGTAACTACGAAGAGTTACTCAAGGGCCCTTGCCCGCACCATGCCACAGCAGACGGTCCGGCGACTCACTCCTGGGAGAACTATTTCGTAATGTGGGAGTTTCGGGCGGAGGCGATCAAGAAAAGCCAAAACGATGACCCGGACCAACGGCAGGAGCAGTTTGCTGCGCCCAACCAACGACAGAACCCCTTTGGCGGTTTTCCGGAACAGGGGGCTCAGGGAGGCCCGCAGCCAAGCAGCGGCCAGTATCCGGTGCACCACCAGCGGCGGTATAACCCGCCAGGAGCCTTTCAGCAGCCGCCCCCACAGGGGGCTCCGCAGGGTCAAGATGACAACGGAGGTTTCTGCAACAATCCCAAACAGTTAAGCAATGGGCAGTATCATATTTTCACCACCAATGCTTGCAGACGTGATAAGAAGGTGAGTCACCGGGCGTACAGTGTGTCTGAGCCGGCGCTTCCCAGGTACCTACACTGGTCTGAACAGATCATATCATGGAGCAGTGAGGATCACCCGCCAAGAGTTGACAATCCTGGCGGCTTAGCGTTGGTCGTGGCTCCCTAGGTTGGGGGCTACACCCTGTCCAAAGTACTAATGGATGGTGGCAGCAGCATTAATATCTTGTATTTTGACACTTTCCAAAGGATGAACCTATTGGAAAAGGACCTGATGCCTTCAACCACGGTTTTCCACGAAATCGTCCCGGGCAAGTCGGCGTACCCCATAGGCCGAGTCAGACTCACAGTGGCGTTTGGAACGACGCAGAATTATAGGTCCGAGTCACTAATATTCGAGGTGGTCAAATTGAAAAGCCCCTACCATGCATTATTTGGGCGGCCGGCTTATGCCCGTTTCATGGCTCGCCCGTGCTATGTTTACCTTAAGCTCAAGATGCCCGGTCCTAAGGGACCCATCACGGTTGATGGGGATAGAAGGATTGCAAAGGAATGTGAAGAAGGGGACGCGGCTTATGCGGAAGTCGCCCGCGCTGCAAAAGAGCTCAAACACCATCGGGCCAATGTTGACCCGGCGAACATGTCACCCCTAAAGAAGCCAACGACAGATGTTGAGTCGCCCCTCAAGTTCAAACCAATGGATGACACTAAAACAATCGATTTCGTTCCCGGCGATTCATCCAAGCATCGGGACGGGTCTGGATCCCAAATAGGAAAGCGCACTCATCGAATTCATCCGTGAGAATCAGGACATCTTCGCATGGAAACCTTCTGACATGCCTGGTGTGCCGAGAGAATTCGCTGAGCACCATCTTAATGTTGACCCAAAGGCAAAACCCATCCAGCAGTATCTTTGCAGGTTTAACGAGGAGCGATGCAAGGCGATCGGGGAAGAGGTCGCCCATCTCTTAGCCGCCGGATTCATCGTGGAAGTTTTCCACCCCAAATGGCTGGCTAACCCGGCTTTGGTACTCAAGAAGAACGGTACCTTCCGTATGTGCATTGATTACACGGACCTCAACAGAGCTTGTCCGAAAGATCCTTTCGCTCTTCCCCGCATCGACCAGATCATTGACTCGGTGGCGGGATGTGAACGATTGTGCTTTTTGGACTCCTACTCAGGATATCACCAGATCAAGATGGCCGTGGAGGATCAAGAGAAAACAGATTTTATAACCCCCTTTGGGGCTTTTTGCTATGTGTCCATGCCTTTTGGACTCAAGAGTGCGGGGGCGACTTATCAGCGCTGCATGCAGAATTGCCTTCGCAGCCAAATCGGTCGCAACATCCATGCCTATGTCGACGATATTGTGATCAAAACCCGCCAGGGGGAGACACTATTGGAGGATCTCAAGGAAACTTTTGATAATCTGCGGGTATATCAGATGAAGCTGAATCCCACCAATTGTGTTTTTGGTGTTCCTGCAGGGAAATTGTTGGGCTTCCTGGTGTTTGAGCGTGGCATTGAAGCTAACCCGGACAAAATCGAAGCAGTTACATCCCTTGGAAAGCCGGAAAATGTTAACCAAGTTCAACGACTGGCGGGTCGCATTGCGGCTCTAAGTCGCTTCGTAAGTCGCCTCGGTGAAAAGGCGATTCCTATTTATCAGTTACTAAAGAAATCTGACCAGTTTGTTTGGACAAATGAGGCGGACGAAGCGCTCGAAGCCTTGAAACGGCAACTGGTTAACCCGCCGGTCCTGGCCGCCTCGACTGAAAAAGAGCCCATGCTTCTGTATGGTGCGGCAAATTCCAAAGCAGTAAGTGTGGCAGTGTTCGTTGAAAGAAAGGAGGAAGGGAAGGAGTACCCAGTGCAACGCCCGGTGTATTTTATCAGCGAAGTGCTAACCCTTTCCAAGCAACAGTACCCACATTGGCAGAAGTTAGTGTATGGGGTGTTTATCGTGAGTCGGAAACTTAAGCATTATTTCCAAGAACACCCTATCACAGTGGTTAGCTCTGCCCCCCTTGGGGATATCATCCAGAATTGGGAGGCAACAGGGCGGGTTGCCAAGTGGGCGATTGAACTTGGGCCACATCACGTGTAGTACACCCCCCGCACAACCATCAAGTCTCAGGCCTTAGTTGATTTCGTCAATGACTGGACAGAGTTGCAGGCTCCGGAAGACAGGCCTGATCTTACTTACTAGACTATTTATTTTGATGTATCTAGAGAGCTGGAAGGCTCGGGGGCTGGTGTGGTATTGGTATCCCCTCAAGGAGATAAATTCTGTTATGTTCTCCGACTCATGATTCCGTGCACTAACAATGCGGCGGAATACGAAGCTTTGCTTCACGGCTTGCGACTCGCCAAGGAGATGAATCTAATGCGAGTCAGGTGTTTTGGCGACTCTGATTTGGTGGCGCAGCAAGTTTCGGGTACCTGGGATTCACGGGACCCCATGATGGCGGCTTACAGAAGAGCTGTGTCTGACGTGGCGGGTCATTTTCATGGTTATCAGGTTGACCACATTGATCGGCGCCTCAACAAGGCGGCTGACGCCCTTTCACAACTTGGTTCCCTGCGAAAGCCAGTCCCTCCCAATGTGTTTCTAGATATTTTGCATAAACCATCCATGATTTTACCATCGGAGGAGGAGTTGGCGATACCAGATCCCGAGTCTTAGCTCGTGGCAGCTCTCCACGTCACGCCGGATTGGGTTCTTCCCTATCTGGCTTATCTCGCCCGAGGCGAGTTACCAACAGACGAAGTTTTGGCCCGTCAAATCATTTGGCGCAGCAAATCCATGGTGATCATCAATGGCGAGTTATATAAGCGGAGCGCCTCTGGAGTTCTTCAACGATGCGTTTCCTCCGAAGAAGGATGCATAATCTTAAATGACATTCATTCCGGAGACTGTGGGCATCATGTCGGGTCACGCTCTTTGGTGTCAAAAGCATTCCGTCATGGTTTCTTTTGGTTGACGGCTCACGCAGATGCAAAAGATATAGTTCGCCGGTGCGAGGGATGCCAGCGTTATGGACGACAGGCTCATGTGCTGGCTCAAGAATTAAGAATGATTCCCATCACTTGGCCTTTTGTGGTCTGGGGGATAGACATGGTCGGCCCCTTTAAAATGTCATCCAACAAGAAAACCCATTTGCTGGTGGCGGTTGATAAGTTCACCAAGTGAGTTGAGGCGGAACCTATTGGAGCTTGCGATGCGGAGACAGTGGTCAAGTTCTTGAAGAAGCTGATCTTCCGGTTTGGATATCCACACAGTATCATTACTGATAATGGTACTAACTTGTCCCAGGGGGCGATGCAGGAGTTTTTCCGTGGAGAACATATCCGGCTTGATGTTTCTGCGGTCGCTCACCCACAATCTAATGGGCAGGCGGAACGGGCAAATCAGGAGGTTTTACGAGGAATTAAGCCCCGACTCATGGTTCCCCTGGAGAAAACCCCAGGATGTTGGGTCGCAGAATTGCCTTCAGTGCTGTGGAGTATCCGGACCACCCCGAACCGGTCCACGGGTTTCACCCCTTTCTTTTTGGTCTACGGAGCAGAAGCCGTTCTTCCTACTAACATAAGGCATGACTCACCTAGAGTCGCCGCATATGTGCAGCAAGACAATGAGCTGGCGCGTCAAGACTCCTTGGACGCCTTAGAGGAGGCACGTGACTTGGCTGCAGCCCGTTCGGCCATATATCAGCAGGATCTACGGCGTTATCACAAACGTCGGGTTAAGAGCCGGACCTTTCAGGAAGGCGACTTAGTTCTTCGGTTGATACAAGATCGTGCTGGCATGCATAAGTTGTCACCTCCAAGGGAAGGACCGTTCGTCGTTAGCAAGAATCTTCGCAACGGCTCTTATTATGTGGTGGATCTTCGGCCTAACCGGCCAACCACGGAGGCTGAATAAATTCGCCCCTGGAATATTGCCCACTTGCGGCCTTATTACACTTGAGCTCTCAAGCTCTGCATTTTGTAAGTTTTTCAGTTTCATTATGAAGTAATAAAATTAAAATGCTTCCCGACTTGGGGGCTTCCTCACTGAGATCAATTTTGTCATTCTGTTGCGACCTTATGAGCCGACAAAACCATCATCTTAGGGTGGCGCTTGAGCTTTCTGACTCGCCCCATCCTGTCGCGACCTTATGAGCCGACGAAAACATCATCTAGGGTGTGTGCTTAAGCTTTCTGACTCGCCCCATCCTGTCGCGACCTTATGAGCCGACGAAATCATTTAGGGTGCGCGCTTGAGCTTTCTGACTCGCCCCATCCTGTCGCGACCTTATGAGCCGACAAAAACATCATCTTAGGGTGCGCGCTTGAGCTTTCTGACTCGCCCCATCCTATCGCGAGCTTATGAGCCGACGAAATCATTTAGGGTGCGTGCTTGAGCTTTCTTACTCGCCCCATCCTGTCACGACCTTATGAGCCGACAAAAACATCATCTTAGGGTGCGCGCTTGAGCTTTCTGACTCGCCCCATCCTGTCGCGACCTTATGAGCCGACGAAAACATCATCTAGGGTGCGTGCTTGAGCTTTCTGACTCGCCCCATCCTGTCGCGACCTTATGAGCCGACGAAATAATTTAGGGTGCGCGCTTGAGCTTTCTGACTCGCCCCATCCTGTCGCGACCTTATGAGCCGACGAAAACATCATCTTAGGGTGCGCGCTTGAGCTTTCTAACTCGCCCCATCCTGTCGCGACCTTATGAGCCGACGAAAACATCATCTAGGGTGTGTGCTTGAGCTTTCTGACTCGCCCCATCCTGTCGCGACCTTATGAGCCGACGAAACCATCATTTAGGGTGCGCGCTTGAGCTTTCTGACTAGCCCCATCCTGTCGCGACCTTATGAGCCGACGAAACCATCATTTAGGGTGTGTGCTGGAGCTTTCTGACTCGCCCCATCCTGTCGCAACCTTATGAGCCGACGAAACCATCATTTAGGGTGTGTGCTTGAGCTTTCTGACTCGCCCCATCCTGTCGCGACCTTATGAGCCGACGAAAGCATCATTTAGGGTGGTGCTTGAGTTTTTTGACTCGCCCCATCCTGTCGCGACCTTATGAGCCGACGAAATTGCTATTTTTTATTTTCCTTCCTGGCACTGCCACAAGGTTTTCCAAACCTTTTTCCTGATTCATCTTGAAAATATTTGTTATCATTTATTATTTATTTGATTTCACATATGTTTTTCAAGCTTAAAACAGGTTGATGATCAAAATCAATTCATCCATGGCGGATTAAGCATTATAAAGAATTTTCAAACGGCGGATCGAGTATTTCAAATCGCCTTAAGGGCGACATAAGGATTCTTTTCGATAGTATCACAAAAGCAGTACCGATTCCTAAAGGAAACCTATTACATGGCTCTTAGGGCCAAATCAATGAATTTTATTCTGCTGGCGCCCTTGGGTCGTTTTGCTGCGAGTTTTGGCCGACCTCAATTTGCAAGTCGCCCAATACCCAGTTACACTTGGCCAGAGCCGCGAAGTGATCCTCATCGGTCAGGATTGATGAAATATCTGCGTCCAAGTCAAAAGGGTTCTTGGGTTGCCGTGGAGTTAAGCTGGTCGTCACAAAGGTTGGCGGGTTGACCTTCTTGTTCTTGCTATCATAAGCAGCCTGATACTTTGATAAGTCCAGGCTTGCAGCAAGTTGAGTCACCGCCAGCCGGGAGTCCTTGATGACACGCTGATAGTCGTCTTCGATGAATTCTGACCCGTCATCCTTGAGCTGAGGAAAGCCCGCTGCTACTTCTTCCGCGTTGATCTGTGGAGCATACGCTAAGCAGCGACTTAATGTAGTCAGCACTCCCATCCGGGCGGCTGACCGTGTCAACTCGCCGGTCTGGGGAGGAAGCATGGACAAGCAGCCAAGCATCTTCTTTATGCAGGTTATAGGCTCCTTGGCGCCCATCACTGCTTTAACAGTTAGTACACTGCCGGTATACAGCTGCTTTGTCAGCGTGTAAATCGCCTTCAGCATCAGCACACAATCATCCTGAAGATTGGCGGCTCTTGGACCTGTGCAAGGGGTAATGATAATCAGCGACTCAGGATAAGAGTTATTGGTTTAAACAAAGATCAAAGTTTTGAGTACTTTACCAAAGATGGCTTGCACCATGTTTGAGATATGACGTTTCAAGCCAGATAGCTCTTGTTGCACAATAGCCAGCTTGGGTTCAGCTTTTTTTGCTCTTTTTGTTGCAGCATCTTGGTCAGCTTGAGCCCGTTTTAAATCGGCTTTTAGTTTTTCCATCTCAGCTAAGACCAATCGATACTTCTCCTCCGACTTGGTTCGGGCATCTTGCTGATCAGATAAGTTTTTCTTTAAATCGCCAAGTGCTGATTCAGTCTAGATAAGAGTTTCCTGTTGAAGTACATGATAAGGGGGAAGTCTCAGAACTTCTGCAACCAATATCCCTGACACTTGGGGGCTAATGTATAATTTTTTCAGATAAAATTATACAACATGAAGACCCGGCTCATCTTTTTACTGATGACTCGGCCCTTGGGGGTTACTGGTCGAAAGTTTTTCTAAGTTATCGAGATCCGGCTCATCTTTTTACTGATGACCCGGCCCTTAGGGGTTATTGGTCGAAAGTTTTTCTAAGTTATCGAGACCCGGCTCATCTTTTTGCTGATGACCCGGCCCTTGGGGGTTACTGGTCGAAAGTTTTTCTAAGTTATCAAGACCCGGCTCATCTTTTTACTGATGACCCGACCCTTGGGGGTTACTGGTCGAAAGTTTTTCTAAGTTATCAAGACCCGGCTCATCTTTTTACTGATTACCCGGCCCTTGGGAGTTACTGGTCGAAAGTTTTTCTAAGTTATCAAGACCCGGCTCATCTTTTTACTGATGACCCGACCCTTGGGGGTTAATGGGAATAATATGATATATAACAAAACTTACCTCATGTTTATTTTTTAGCATTCGGAGCAGGCTTTTCTCCATCTCATTACTCGCCTCCAGGCGACTTGCAAAACCAGAGCAGAGTTCTTTGAATTCCAGATGTTCATATTCAGAAAGCTTAGCCTTGGAGAGTCCAGACTCAGGAATGGTTTGAGAGGATGATGGCACATGCTTTGACAAAACCATTGTGGCCGGTTTAGAGAAGCTGGTACCAGTAATAATTACAGCATCCGGGTCTTCTGTTGTTGTCAATGGACTTGGCGTCTTAGGGGCATCCGTTGTTTCCTTGGGCGAGCTAGGAAGATCCATTTGATCCTCAGGCTCGTCTTGATCCGGGTTATCTTGGATCGGTGCTGACTCTTTGATGGGCTCTGAAATTATGATAGGAGTTGATCCGCTGGTCTTCCTCTTCTTCGCCTGTGCCCTAAAAACGGAAGAGGCACATTAAAGGACTGAAAATTTATCACCCTCAGATTCAAAGTAAAATTATCAAAGGACTTACCCAGGGACTCAAATCATTGGCGGAAGTGTCGACATTATTGAGTCGCCAGATGTAGGAGGAGAATTCTGCAAGAATTATACGTCAAAGATATAGGCGGGTTACAGATGTGATCCAAAGAAACATGAAGTGTTGTTCATGGGTACCTCATTTGGTTTCCTCTTGTTCTTTGGTGGTAAGCCGGACACCAGATCACCGGAATGACTTCGGGTCTTCCGATTTGAAGTATGTTGTGCTTTCTTCAGTAAAAAATTTGGGTCCAAACACACATTTGGATGTGAGAAGGGAACTTCCCACAAATTCGCCAGGCCGGCTTAGGTGGAGAAGGAGATGAATCGGAGGAAACAGAAATTACCTCTACAGAATCCTCCTGGCTTTCGTTGTCTTCATTCTATTCAAGAGAGGCAGAGACATAAATATAAAGTTAACAGTAGCGGATGGCGAGTGAAAAGAGGATAGGTTTTTACCTCTAAAGGTGCGTCGCCGACTTGAGATTCACCGGCTTCGGATGGCTCGGCCGCAGCAGCTTTGCCCTTGCCCTTGGTTTTCTTTGGGGGCGGCTTAGCTTGCTTCATGGCTGGCCTTTAGGGTTTCTTGGACCAAAATTTATCACCTTTTTGGAATGGCATATGTTATAAAAGGCCACAATTCGAATGAAACATAAGAAGTAAAGACAAAAGGCGGGTTAAAATTGCTTACCTTGGGCGCCGGATTAATTTTGCAGAAAGGTTTGAGGTCGATTTGGCCGCATTTTCCCGCAGGCTCGCCAATCAGCTTCTTGATGATGGTGACAATATCCTTTTCCGTTAAAGCCATATGGAAATAACATTGAGGATGATCTAAGGTGCCATCAAATTCGCACATTAGCCCGTCCCGGCGACTCAAAGGGAGGATGCGCCATTCGACCTAGCAGCGGATCAAGTCGACCCCAGTAAGGCCGTTGTTTGTCAAAGATCTTAACTTGGACAATACTGGGATAAAATCTGATTCCTCCTCATCGGTGAGCTTGTCCGGAAGCTTGAAGTTCGTTGGAAGGCGATCTCTCCTATAGCCCAGAAGCTTGTTTTCGCCTGCAGGCGAGGTCTCTTGACAATAGAACCAAGACTCGGCCCAGCCTTTGGGATGGCTTGGCATGGCGAGTGAGGGAACGGGCTATCCCTGCGGTGCTGAACATTTACACCGCCAAGTTCCAGGCTGGGGCCATTTTGAAATTCCGTTTGGCGATTTAAGTGGAAAAAGTACCAGAATAGGGGAACTGAGGGTTCCATCCGCAGGTAAGCCTCACAGAACACTTGGAACTGGCATAGGTTACTTATTGAATTAGGTCCCAGATCCTGGAGGCGGACGTTCATGAAGGCCATGGCGTCTCTAAGGGACTTTGATCCGGGCGGCTTAAAACCTCGCTCAAGGTGTTCGACGAAAACGACTATCTCCCCTTCTTTGGGGTTGGGGAGATCCTCTCCGAACCCGGTACGCCAACCGATAACGTCCTGAGGGTCCAAATTGCCCGTTGCACATAATCTGGTAGTATGGTATCGTCGACTTTGGTAGGGAGCCAGTCACTTTTGAAGACGGTGCCCATGCTACAAAGGAGTGAAGTACGGGTGAATTTACATGCTTGAACATCTACCGTAAGAGGTGAAATAAGTTCATTTGACTCGCCAAGTAGTTTGTTCATGGACTGAGGAAAAATCTTGACCCGCCATATAAAGATCCGGGTCGGGTTTCTATGGCGACTTAAGAAGTTTGGCTACTCACGAAAGTTGTGTTTTAAAGCATCGGAGATGTTTGTTCAAAATGGTGAAGTGGGAAGACTACAAACAGCTTTTACGCAATGAGCGGTAAACTATGGATCTACTGGACAGCCGAAAATACATGAGGAAAATGACTGGATAAGGCAACTTACTACCAGTATAAGATGATATTGTTCGTTTGATGAAATATTGCTCTAAACACGTGAATCAAGGGCGGATAAGTGAAGGTATTAAAAACGTTAGCTATCTCATCGTCATTAATGCTAATCAGTCAAGCACAGGTAACAGATATTTGCGAAGGCATCAAGAACATGGCAATGATGAAACCTCGAACAGGGATGGGGATCTGTTCTTAAATGAGCGGTGACCTAACCTGATGAGTTCGGACGGAAGTGGTCGACGGCGATGGAGACTTTTTGAGGAGCGCGAAGATCTTGGTCGGGCACGGAGATCTCCGGCGGCGACGAAGTGCCTAGCAACTGCGAGGTGGTCGACGACGGTGAGATGGTCGATGGCGGCGAGCAGCTCGGCCGCGGTACGGAGCTTGACGGCGACAAAGCTCTGTGGCGGCGCCAAAACTTTCGGGCGACGACAGGAACTGCGGTCGGCGGCGGAGCCCTCGGAAGGCAGTAAGGTTTCCTCGCTGTGATAATGGGGAGGAGATTGACGAGACTGGTAGGTGGGAAACGCCAGTCTTGTCCCCCCACCTATTTAACAGGGCTGGCGCTGGAATCGAGGCGCCGTGAGCGGGAACCGCCGAAGGATAAAAAGATTCACTATAATGGCTGTCCAAAAAAATTGGGATAACGATATCAAAGGATCCGTTAGGATTATGTCAATCTTACCGGAATCCAAGGGATAAGAAGATGGCAACGAGAAATGGTTTGGCGATTTAAGTTCTTCCGCGACAGATGGCGGGTTAAAGTTTCTGACGTATAGAGAAGGGTGAAGGATGAATCGCTTTTAACTGAGCGGAAATATTGGCGTGAAGAGAATTCAAGTCAATCTGGGGCCTAATGTTGGGGATATTACCTGTTAATAACCCACCCTAGTTAGGTCGGGTCACCGAATCAGGCGATTCATCCGAACGTGATTCGGGCCTTGGCCTGGCAAGGCCGAAAGTCGTGTGGCGGTTTGTAATCTCCGGAAGGTCTCCAAGCTTTGGAAGATGGCAACTTGGAGATCGTAGAGGTCACGGTTTGTAGGAAGGAAAGTACCCTTGTAAACCCTAGGGATTCAACCTGTATATAAAGGCGAGTCCCAGGGAAGCAGAGGGCAGGTTAGAAATCATCGAGTGCTAGGTTTGGCGAGTTACGCCCTCCTTTTAATCGAAACTACGTCAATACAACTCAAAGCAGGACGTAGGTTCTTACCTCCTCACGAGGGGCCGAACATGGGTAAATCGCCGTGTCTCTCCTGTTCAACCCCTTTGAGTCGCCACCAAGGTGCGATGGCTCCAGTACTAAGTCCTTTCACGAGGACATCTGCCGTGACAAAACCACGACAATTTACTACCCGGATTCTCTTAAAGAGTCGAATAATCCTCAGCATCTGAGTCATCTTCAGGATTTCATGGATAGGTATTGAATTCTTTGATGTTAATATGTTGCGTTCATATCTGGTTCAAGAATTGAGTATGTGAAAAATCATCTTCATTTGCACTGTATTGTCAAAGAACATAACTTTAGGAGGGTTACAGTTCGACAACCAACTACCTCTACAACACGTGATTGTTTGTCCTGTAAGACAACCAAATCCGTTATTTTCAGAAAATGCTTGGTAGATCTTCAAGTTTCTAGGTCAACCTACTTCTATTTCTCTCCAAATAAAATAAAAGAAACAACTTACACCAGTTAGGTTGTTCCTAACAAGGCTAATGCATGACTAATATTGTGCAAAAAATTCTAGTGTCCTCAACAACAACAAGGGACCGGCCTATGTGGATACTACGTTTGCGTGCGCATGATGAACCTATGCAGACATGTTCTATCTGTTGCCGATACTGACAAAATAGAACCAGTAAGTTTTTTACTAATTACTATCTTCTACTCCACACGTATGTCATATTCTCATGTAAAATTCCCGGAGTTGATCTTCGGATCGATGAACTTCGAGCCGCTTGGCACAGATGAATTGTTGTCTGTTAGGAAATTTATCAACACCTTCTTTGTGAAACACTATATCAAGCCCACTAAAGGCATTGAAGATTTTAGGACCCATATCCCCTAATAATAAGTACACATTCATATAGTGTTATCAGCTTAACAAACATGCATGTATGCATTGTTTTCCATGTGATTAGGTCTTTGTATTTCGTAGACAGTATGATTATGTATTGCATATTTCGGACTTACAACTGTGGAATTTAGCTAGCATTTGCTCAATTGCATATTGTCATGAATTATGATGAATGTTCTTCCTACGGAAACTATTGGTTCAATTGATGAATTATGATGAATTATGGTGAATTATGATGAATGTTCTTCATGTGGACACTATTTGTCGATTACATATTATGGCAAATTTGCTATTCAGAGATTGATTCAAATGCGATATTTTACATTAACCTAGCCATTTCAGCGCACACGGTTCAAGCAACAAAGCATGTGCGATCCAGAATGGAAAGCACACACAACTCATAGCGCAACCACGTGTGATCTACAGGAAAAGCAAACGCAACTCATAGTGCAACTGCGTGTGATCTACATGAAAAGAACACGAGATATAAACTGAAACATTGGTGATACATAAGAAATAGCAAATGATTTGTAGCACTTGTACGTGTGCATAGGAGCTCATCAGTCATTTGCAATAGCACTTTTTGTCACACGTGAGCCAACACGAAATCATGCCGATGAAAAGATGATCCTACGTGTAAGTTTTTCGGGAAACATGTCTAATGATATCATGCATTGCGGATGGTTTCCCGGGAAATCTCGTGTGCGGTGATGAAGATATCACACACAGTTTATACCACGGCCCGCATGGACTAGGTAGGTCCAACACCTTTTGTTTCCCATGAGCAAATAGACGCATTTGACTCGTGATAGACGTGTGTGATTGATCCCAAATCCGACACATACACCGAAAATAAAGTGTGTGCGATATATTCCATGTGCGTTCACCGGTCACCATCACTGATGATTTTTCCGTGTCGTGTGGGATGGACCCCCCTATCACCCACACATGCAAGGCAACGGTTAAAACATTTGTCACAGAAAGTTGTTAAATACCATTTATATAGCATGTATCTGCACTAGTGCAGGTCTTCTTCGTTGCAATTGGACTTCGTTTGGTACTGAAAACATGAAAAACAAAAAACACGTAGAAAAGAGCAACTGGCCATGGGCACTGGGTTAATTGGTTAGTGCTCAAAACTAATATAAATTGGTGAATTATGACCCCAAAAGTATCCTAGGATGATAATATACCAGCATGGAACAATAAAAAATTATAGATACATTGGAGACGTTTCGGTGCGCACCGTACGCTCCCTGTTGTCATAGCTTGGCTCCTTCCATTTGGAAGAGCACGACTGCAGGGTGCCCTCCCTGATGTCGTGGATGGGATATTTCCCGTTGGAAGAGACAAATAGGTGCCCTTGTCGTCGTTGTAGTCGTCACTGAGGCATGGCTTGGCAGCTGACGATGCCGAGACACCGCCATGGAATGCGACCTTCATAAATGAAGGCAAATTCCTAACAACAAAGGAGAGTAGATCAGCGGCGGGGCCGTGGAGGAGACACCACTATGGAACGCAAAGTTCACAAATGAAGGAAAATTCATGACAACACACCAAAGTATATGAGTAGCGGGGCCATAGAGAAGATCCACGTGGGTTGAACCCGAGGGGTGGGGTTGCGCCACTTAAACTATGGCATATCCCGCGTCAAGCTATCTTTGTCGACGAGCTCTATGTCATGGCCAACTGCCGCAACATATAGACATGCACGATCCCACTTATTTAGATCCCGAGAGAGTCATCGTAGTGAGCTTCCTTGGGGGCCTCGGCGGCCACCTCGCCGTTGTCTAGCGGACATGCCTCGATATACCTATTTTTTGTCATTTGCTCCTTGATCTCCCCGCGAAGCATAGGTGGGCTGCAACGCTCTGGAGTGGGATGGGGGTGGGGATGGGTATGTATGGGAAAGGGGGTGTTTGCAGGCCGACACAAGGGGTTGGACCCGAGTCATACGTGAATGGATGAGCACTACTGTCGAATGCACACACGACTCTAGTCCAACCCCTTGTGATGGATCTGCATGATGACAGTACGGCAGGGGTGGCGGCGAGCTAGCTAGGGTTTGTGCGAGGGAGGAATGGTGTGTTTGATTAGAGGTTTTCTTCTTCTTATTTTTGACGTAATCTCAGAAAGTTTTCGTGGTGCGGGGAGGGGAGGGGGAGGGGGGCAGGTGGTGTTTGAGGAAATGTTGCAGCTACTCAAAATTTTACTAGGCACGAGTGTAATGTCGGGATGCCGGGGCTACTGGAAATTTAGATTACTAGATTGAAACGGCGCGGCCCGCCCGGGAGCAACAACATCACACATGGCCCAAACATAATAAGTGTGTGCTACCAAATAAGAAAAAGCCGTGGAACCGCCATTTGTCAAATCGCTCAACGTGGTAGATATTTTTGAGATTGTGAGGGAGGTCTCGTGGACCCTAATCGTGTGACTGTGCTGATGTGACAGGGCATGGCCGTGACACACACGTAGTCGGAGCCTCGGAGGAATGGTGTTTGTTGAGTGTACAATCGCAAACGGTTGTTTTGTTTGAATCGTCTCCTATTTACTCCAATAATATAATGTAAATGAGCATTTTCACCAAAAAAATACAGGAAATGGGTCAGAACACAAACATACCTGCATGTGGAACAAAAATGTGTATGCAAAGGTTGGTTTGATATGTTCAAATACCCAATGCGCAACTTTGATTTGGCACATGTCTCGTGTACCGCAACTTCGTGTCGGCGAGAGGGAATCATAGCTACGAATACATTCCCCAACTAGGTCTCATGTCTCAGCTTATCGTAACACAAAATTGAAACCTACATGAATCCATCATGGACAAACTACCCCCGTCTCGCTTCTGGTCGAAGGTGGACGATGGCACATGCGCCTGAAAACACAGACATCACCGGCCCCATCGAGGTTCATGACGTACACACATTATAGACCCCACACACAGAAAGAGAGAGAGAGATATATACTTCAAGTCTGTTGGAGGGCATCTCACCAAGACTTCCTCTAACATGTATCAAATAATAAACCTTGGTCGAATCTCTCTCGTTGTCGGTCAAAGTGATGGACACCCATCGAGGCCCACGAATGGGGCGTGTCACTGGTAACCACGCAGTGGAGTGTCCAAAGATAGAAATCACATGCATGTGGCACACACAAATGTACGCAAGTGTTGTGTTGAGTTTGAATTAATTAATATATATACCCGTTACGCGACTTTGATGTCACATGCTTTGGAACCGACCCCCCCCACACACACACACAAGAGCAAGGGTTCATGGCGCGTATAGCTAACCCGTCGAGCGCCGATGGGAACGATTCACGCGTACATAGCCATGAACTCAGACTTTGATAATTAGGAAACTCATTGACCTAATATATATACCATCACACAAACCAAGAAGAATCCACCATGGTAACCACTCTCTCGTTGTTAGTCAATGCGATGGACATCCAAGCGGGCCCATGAATGGCCTCCCATCGGCAGCCTTATGATGGAGTGTCCGAAGACAACCATCGTCTAAGCGTGGATCAATATATGGATGGAAATATTGTGTGATGTTTAAATACCCAACACACAAACTTTAATGGAGTCCCCACATGGAGCGAGGTTCATGGCACATAGTATATATATGCCCCCCAATTCGAGCTGACGGGAGGCATTCATGCATACACATGCACTCATATTATACCATGCGATAATATCACACCATGACCTAACACAAACAAAAACCAAAAAAGAATCCATGGTAATTAGTCTATCTCGTTGCAGTCAAAGTGATGGACCACAGACGAGGCCACAGATGGGAGTGATGCTAATAACTACGTGAGGGGGCGATGTCTGACGACAACCACCGCCTCCATGCTATCCTAAAATATGTGCGGAGGTGATGTGTGATGTTTTGATTACAGAATGCACACCTTTGATGTGTCACCTTTGCAAACGGAATCCCCTCCCTTGGTGGTGCACGACATGTACATTTACTTGTAGCCAGTGGGAGCACGTGTACACATGCGCTCAAACTTTCATGTGGAATCTGTCCATGATCTACATCGGAACACATACCAAAAAACAAATCTACCTTTAATCAACCCCCTCCCCGCGCCATTCCAATTGATAGACCGTGCGGGGGGCATCGAATGGGTGTGTTGCTGGTAACCGAATGATGGAGTGTACAAGGACCACCACCGCATGGGACACAAACATGTGCATGAAAAGGACATTAGATGCTTTAAATACCCAATGCATGACTTTTGATTTGACATGTGCCTCACAGACCGGACAACTACACATGGTGGATCACGACACATAGTGTGCCAGATCCTCCACCACACCACCGCCACTCTGAGGCATACATGTCCAATTTTTCTGTAGTGAACATGTCACTATAAGAGCACCGTGGTAAAATTTGAAGTTTTAGAGAACATTAATACATTTCATACATTAAATTGATCCCTTAGGGATTTAATTTATAAATTTCAAATTTTAACTATAAATTCATGCGGTTGTGCACCAGAATGGCTTAGAAAATCAAAATTTACATCTTGGGTGCATGTTTATTCCCCATGCAAGGAGAGACAATAAATTTCAAGCATCTCGGCATCATGGCTCGGCCGCAAACATTGAGAGTCTTGGTTTTCAAATTCCAGCAAATCACCAGCTAAGTTAGAATTCATGAAACATTGGCATGATTTCATGATATAGAACAAATAGGTCGTGGTAAATAAATCATACAATTTGAGAAAACTTTTCATGTAAGCTTAATAGATTCAACACAAAACTGTCATGGTAACATTGCAAACAGTTCATTAATACAACCCATTGCCATTACAACAACAATTGCACGTGTGGTAGCTTAGGTTAAGTAATAATCAAGCGGTACAATTAATCCTCAAAAACAAAATACAATACACGCCCTGTAATCCGTGCAAGAAGTTCTGATTTCACGGGACGCATTGTTGGAATTATGCCCTAGAGTCAATGATAAATAAGTTATTATTATAATTCCTGTATCAAGATAATCGTTTATTATCCACGCTATAATTGTATTGAATGAAGACTTAGATACATGTGTGGATACATACACAAAACACTGTCCATAGCAAGCCTCTATTTGGATAGCCAGTTGATCAAGGATAGTTAGGGTCTTCTCACTATGTACAAGGTGTTGTTGCTTGATAACTGGATCACGTCATTGGGAGAATCAGGTGATGGAGATGAAGATTGATATATAGGATGACCTCATTTGATTACACGAAGGTTTTCAGAATTACCGGGAATGTACCGGGAATGACGAATGGGTTCCGGATGTTCACCGGGGGGGCAGCCCACCCTGGGGAAGCCCATAGGCCTTAGGGGTGCCGCACCAGCCCTTAGTGGGCTAGTGGGCAAGCCCAAAGAGGCCCCTACGCAAGGAGATAAGAAAATCAAAGAGCAAAAAAGGGGAAGTGGATTGGAAGGGGAGGACTCTCCCCCTTGCTTCGGCCGAACCCCTTGGGGCTCCTTGAGCCCCAAGGCAAGGCCCCTCCCCTCCCACCTATATATACGGAGGTTTTAGGGCTGACTTGAGACAACTTTGCCACGGCAGCCCGACCACATACCTCCACGATTTTTCCTCTAGATCGCGTTTCTGCGGAGCTCGGGCGGAGCCCTGCTGAGATTAGATCACCACCAACCTCCGGAGCACCGTCACACTGCCGGAGAACTCGTCTACCTCTCCATCTCTCTTGCTGGATCAAGAAGGCCGAGATCATCGTCGAGCTGTACGTGTGCAGAACGCGGAGGTGTCGTCCGTTCCGCACTAGATCGGAGCGGATCATGGGACGGATCGCGGGACGGTTCGTGGGATGGTTCGCGGGGCGGATCGAGGGACGTGAGGACGTTCCACTACATCAACCGCGTTTATTAATGCTTCTGTTGTGCGATCTACATGGGTACATAGATCGGAAATCCCCTCTCGTAGATGGACAACACCATGATAGGTCTTCGTGCGCGTAGGAAATTTTTTGTTTCCCGTGCGACGTTCCCCAACAGTGGCATCATGAGCTAGGTTCATGCGTAGATGTCATCTCGACTAGAACACAAAAGTTTTTGTGGGCAGTGATGTGCGATTTTCTGCCCTCCTTAGTCTTTTCTTGATTCCGCGGTATTGTTGGATCGAAGCAGCTCGACCGACATTACTCGTACGCTTACGAGAGACTGGTTTCATCGCTACGAGCAACTTCGATTCTCAAAGATGACTGGCGAGTGTCGATTTCTCCAACTTTAGTTGAATCGGATTTGACCGAGGAGGTCCTTGGAGAGAGGTTAAATAGCAATTCATACATCTTCGTTGTGGTTTTTGCGTAAGTAAGATGCGATCCTACTAGATACCCATGGCAACCACGTAAAACATGCAACAACAATTAGAGGACGTTTAACTTGTTTTTGCAGGGTATGCTTGTGATGTGATATGGCCAACGACGTGATGTGATATATTGGATGTATGAGATGATCATGTTGTAATAGTTAATATCGACTTGCACGTCGATGGTACGGCAACCGGCTGGAGCCATAGGGTTGTTTTTAAACTAACGTTTGTGTTTGCAGATGCGTTTACTATATTGCTAGGAAGTAGCTTTAGCAGTAATAGCATAAGTAGCACGACAACCCCGATGGCGACACGTTGATGGAGATCTTGCTGATGGAGATCATGGTGTGGCGCCGGTGACAAGAAGATCGTGCCGGTGCTTTCATGATGGAGATCAAGAAGCACATGATGATGGCCATATCATGTCACTTATGAATTGCATGTGATGTTAATCCTTTTATACACCTTATTTTGCTTAGAACGACGGTAGCATTATGAGGTGATCTCTCACTAAAATTTCAAGACGAAATTGTGTTCTCCCCGACTGTGCACCATTGCTACAGTTCATCGTTTCGAGACACCACGTGATGATCGGGTGTGATAGACTCAATGTTCACATACAACGGGTGCAAAACAGTTGCACACGCGGAACACTCGGGTTAAACTTGATGAGCCTAGCATGTGCAGACATGGCCTCGGAACATAAGAGACCGAAAGGTCGAGCATGAATCATATAGTTGATATGATTACATAGAGATGCTTACCACTGAAGCTATTCTCGACTCACGTGATGATCGGACTTGAGATAGTGGATTTGGATCATGTACCACTCAAATGACTAGAGAGATGTACTTTTTGAGTGGTTGTTCTTAAGTAGTATGATTAATTGAACTAATTATCATGAACATAGTCTAAAGGTCTTTGCGAATTAAGATGTAGCTTGCGCTATAGCTCTACTATTTTCATATGTTCCTAGGGAAAATTTAGTTGAAAGTTCATAGTAGCAACTTTGCGGACTTAGTCCGTAAAAATGAGGATTGTCCTCATTGCTGCGCAGAAGGATTATGTCCTTAATGCACCACTCAGTGTGCTGCACCTCGAGCGTCGTCTGTGGATGTTGTGAACATCTGACATACACGTTTTTCATGACTACGTGATAGTTCAGTGCGCAATACTTAATGGCTTAGAAGCAAGGCGCCGAAGACGTTTTGAAAATGTCGCAGAACGTAAGAGATGTTCAAGGAGATGAAACTGAGATTTCATGCTCGTGCCCTTGTTGAGAGATATAAGACGATATAAGACCTCCGACAAGATTCTTTGCCTACAAAGTAAAGGAGAAAAGCTCAAAATCGTTGAGCATGTTCTCAGATTGTCTGAGTACAACAATCACTTGAATCAAGTGGGAGTTAATCTTCCAGATGAGATAGTGATGGTTCTCCAAAGCCACTGCCACTAAGTTGCTAGAGCTTCGTGATGAACTATAACATATCAAGGATAGATACAATGATCCTTGAGCGATTCACGATGTTTGACACTGCGAAAGTAGAAATCAAGAAGGAGCATCAATAGTTGATGGTTAGTAAAACCACTAAGTTTCAAGAAAGGCAAGGGCTAGCAGGGATACTTCGTGAAACGACAAAACAGTTGCTGCACTAATGAAGAGACCCAAGATTAAACCCAAACCCGAGACTAAGTGCTTCTGTTATGAGGGGAACGGTCACTGAGGCGGAGCTACCCTAGATGCTTGGTAGATAAGAAGGCTGGCTAAGTCTAAAGAAGTATATTTGATATACATGATGTTGATGTGTACTTTACTAGTACTCCTAGTAGCGCGAGGGTATTAGATACGGTTCGGTTGCTAAGTGTTTAGTAACACGAAATGAAAGCTACGGAATAAACGGAGACTAGCTAAAGGCAAGGTGACGATACGTGTTGGAAGTGTTTCCAAGGTTGATATGATCAAACGTCGCACGCTCCCTCTACCATTGGGATTGGTGTTAAACCTAGATAACTGTTATTTGGTGCTTGCATTAAGCATGAAGATGATTGGATCGTGTTTATTGCAATACGATTATTCAAAGAGAATAATGGTTACTCTATTTGCTTGAATAATCACCTTCAATGGTTTATTGAATCTCGATCGTAGTGTTACACATGTTCATGACATTGGTGCCAAAAGATACAAGGTAATGATGATAGTACCACTTACTTGTGGCACTGCCGCTTGAGTCATGTTGGTATAAATTGCATGAAGAGGCTCCATGCTGATGGATCTTTATACTCACTTGATTTTGAATCACTTGTGACATGCAAATCATACCACATGAGCAAGGCCTTGTTTTCATTGAGATGAAACGAGATAGTAACTTGTTGGAAGTAATACATTTTGATGTGTGCAGTCTAATAAGTGACGAGGCACGCAGTGGATATCGTTATGTTCTTACTTCACTGACGATTTGAGTAGATACAGGAGTATTTAATTGATGAATCACAAGTCTGAAATATTGAAAAGTTCAAGGCTATTTCAGAGTGAAGATCGTCGTGACAAGAGGATAAACTATCTACGATATGATCATAGGGATGAATATCTGAGTTACGAGTTTTGGTACGCAGTTAAGACAATGTGGAAATTGTTTCGCAGTTCATGCCACCTGGAACACCATAGTGTGATGATGTGTCTAAACGTCATAGTCACGCCCTATTGGATATAGCGCATACTATGATGTCTCTTATAGAATTACCACTATCGTTTATGGGTTATGCATTAGAGACAACCGCATTCACTTTAAATAGGGCACCACGTATTTCCATTGAGATGACGCAGTAAAGATTATGGTTTGGAGAAACTTAAGCTGTCGTTTCTTAAAAGTTTGGGGCTGCGACGCTTATGTGAAAAAGTTTCAGTCTGATAAGCTCGAACCCAAAGCGTATAAAATGCATCTTCATTGGATATCCAAAACTGTTGGATACATCTCCTATCTCGGATCCAGAAACAAAGTGTTTGTTTCTAGAAACGGGTCCTTTCTCGAGGAAAGGTTTCTCTCAAAAGAATTGAGTGGGAGGGTGGTGGAACTTGATGAGTTTAGTGAACCGTCACGTCAACCAGTGTGTAGCAGGGCGCAGGAAGATGTTCCTATGGCGCCTACACCAATTGAAGTGCAAGTTGATGATGGTTATCATTAGAGCTTCAGATCAAGTTACTACAAACCTCGTAGGTCAACAAAGGTCGCGTACTACTACAGAGTGGTACGGTAACCTTGTCTTGGAGGTCATGTTGTTGAACAACAATGAACCTACGAGTTATGGAGAAGCATTGGTGGGCCCAGATTCTGACAAATGGCTGGAGGCCATGAAATCCGAGAGAGGATCCATGTATAAAACAAAGTGTGGACTTTGGAAGAACTACTTGATGGTAGTAAGACTATTAAGTGAAGATGGATCTTTAAAAGGAAGACAGACGATGATGGTGATAAGTCACCATTAAGAAAAGCTCGACTTGTCACAAGGATGTTTTCTGACAAGTTCAAAGAGTTGAGTATGATGAGACTTTCTCACTCATAGCGATGCTAAAGGTTTGTTGGAATTATGTTAGAAGTTGTTGCATTATTTATGAAATATTGCACATAGGATGTCAAAACATTGTTTTCCTCGACGGAAAGGTTGTATGTAATACAACCGGAAAGTTTTGTCGATCTAAGGATGCTAACAAGTATGCAAGCTCCAGCGATCCTTCTATGGACTGGTGCAAGCATCTCGGTGTTGGAATATATGCTTTGATGAGTTGATCAAAGCTTTTGGGTTTATACAAGGTTTGTGAGAAACTTGTATTTCCAAAGAAATGAGTGGGAGCACTATAGAATTTCTGATAAGTATATGTGGTTGACATATTGTGGATCAAAAGTAATGTAGAATTTCTGTGAATCATAAAAGGTTGTTTGAAAGGAGTTTTTCAAAGGAATACCTGGATTGCACTACTTGAACGTTGAGCATCAAGATCTATGGAGATAGATCGAAACGCTTAATAGAAGTTTCAACAAGATGAATGCCTTGACAAGTATTTGAAGGAGTTCAAAATTGATCAGCAAAGAAGGAGTTCTTGGTTGTGTTGTAAGGTGTGAATTTGAGTAAGACTCAAAACCCGTCCCCAGCATAATAAAGAGAATAGGCTAAGGTCGTCTTCTATACCTTAGCCGTAGACTCTGAAGTATGCCATGCTGAGTACCGCACGTGATGAGTGCCTTGCTACAAGTCTGTTAAGAAGAACACAGAGTGATCCAGGATTGAATCACTGATCAACGGTCAAAGTTATCCTTAGTAACTAATGGACTAAGGAATTTTTTCTCGATTATGGAGGTGGTTAAATATTTCGTCGTAAAGGGTTACGTCGATGCAAGCTTTGACACTAATCCCAATAACTATGAGTAGTGAAACGGATTCGTATGGTAGAGCAGATATTTGGAGTATTTCCGAATAGCACGTAGTAGCAACATCTATAAAGATGACATAAAGATTTGTAAAGAACACACGGATCTGAAAGTTTCAGAACCGATGACTAAAACCTCTCTCACGAGCAAGACGTGATCCGACCCCAGAACTATATGGGTGTTGGATTCGTTAGAATCACATGGTGACATGTACTAGATTATTGACTCTAGTGCAAGTGGGAGACTGTTGGAATTATGCCCTAGAGGCAATGGTAAATAAGTTATTATTATAATTCCTCTATCAAGATAATCGTTTATTATCCATGATATAATTGTATTGAATGAAGACTTAGATACATGTGTGGATACATTGACAAAACACTGTCCCTAGAAAGCCTGTAGTTGGCTAGCCAGTTGATCAAGGATAGTCAGGGTCTTCTGACTATGTACAAGGTGTTGTTGCTTGATAATTGGACCACGTCATTGGGAGAATCATGTGATGGACTAGACCCAAACTAATAGACGTAGCATGTTGATCGTGTCATTTTGTTGCTACTGTTTTCTGCGTGTCAAGTATTTATTCCTATGACCTTGAGATCATATAACTCATTGACACCGGAGGAATGCTTTGTGTGTATCAAACGTCGCAACATAACTGGGTGACTATAAAGATGCTCTACAGGTATCTCCGAAGGTGTTCATTGAGTTAGAATGGATCAAGACTGGGATTTGTCACTCTGTGTGACGGAGAGGTATCTCGGGGCCCACTTAGTAATACAACATCACACACAAGCCTTGCAAGCAATGTAACTTAGTGTAAGTTGCGGGATCTTGTATTACGGAACGAGTAAAGAGAATTGCCCGTAAACGAGATTGAAATAGGTATGCGGATACTGACGATCGAATCTCGGGCAAGTAACATACCGAAGGACAAAGGGAATGACATACGGGATTATATGAATCCTTGGCACTGAGGTTCAAACAATAAGATCTTTGTAGAATATGTAGGATCAAATATGGGCATCCAGGTCCCGCTATTGGATATTGACCGAGGAGTCCCTCGGGTCATGTCTACATAGTTCTCGAACCCGCACGGTCTGCATACTTAAGGTTCGACGTTGTTTTATACATATTTAAGTCATATAGCTGGTTACCGAATGTCCTTCGGAGTCCCGGATGAGATCACGGACGTCACGAGGGTTTCCGGAATGGTCCGGAGACGAAGATTTTTATATAGGATGACCTCATTTGATTATGGAAGGTTTTCGGAATTACCGGGAATGTACCGGGAATGACGAATGGGTTCTGGATGTTCACCGGGGGGGAAGCCCACCCCGAAGAAGCCCATAGGCCTTAGGGGTGCTGCACCAGCCCTTAGTGGGCTGGTGGGCAAGCCCAAAGAGGCCCCTGCGCAAGGAGATAAGAAAATCAAAGAGAAAAAAAGGGGAAGTGGATTGGAAGGGGGGACTCTCCCCCTTGGTTCGGCCGAACCCCTTGGGGCTCCTTGAGCCCCAAGGCAAGGCCCCTCCCCTCCCACCTATATATACGGAGGTTTTAGGGCTGATTTCAGACAACTTTGCCACGGCAGCCCGAGCACATACCTCCACGGTTTTTCCTCTAGATCGCGTTTCTGCGGAGCTCGGGCGGAGCCCTGCTGAGATTAGATCACCACCAACCTCCGGAGCGCCGTCACGCTGCCGGACAACTCATCTACCTCTCCGTCTCTCTTGCTGGATCAAGAAGGCCGAGATCATCGTCGAGTTGTACGTGTGCTGAACACGGAGGTGCCATCCGTTCGGCACTAGATCGGAGCGGATCGTGGGACGGATCGCGGGACGGTTCGTGGGAAGGTTCGCGGGGCGGATCGAGCGATGTGAGGACGTTCCACTACATCAACCGTGTTTATTAACGCTTCTGCTGTGTGATCTACAAGGATACGTAGACCAGAAATCCCCTCTCACAGATGCACATCACCATCATAGGTCTTCGTGCTCGTAGGAAATTTTTTGTTTCCCATGCGATGTTCTCCAACACACATGCTAGTAGGCCGTCGCGCAGGCTGAGCGGGAGGCGTGCAGAGAGGTGCGTGAATTGATAGGAGGCGTGTTTGCTGCGCAGTATCATAGGGAGACATGCCGTCAGGCGTGTGAATTGACAGTATGCAGGCTCAACGAGAGGCGAGCCGCCCCTTTGAACCGCCGCTCGCCTCCCTCCCAACTGTTGTATTAACGACGCCCCGGACGCTGGTTTGAACACGCGACCGCACTCCACATTATCACTACACACACAATCCTCTCCCCTGGATCCTTGTCCTCATTCTGAGTCGTCATCAGCAGCCTCCCCTAAGTGCACCATGTGAGGGAGTGACCACGTCAGGGCCGACAAAGCACCCAAGCACAACATGAAGTAGGCCACAGAGACTTTCGTCGCTGCATATGATG